>NC_140412.1:91360000-96308750 GCF_965140295.1 Lepidochelys olivacea
GGGGCAGGCTCTCTCAGAGGTCCAGAGAGGTCCAGGCCACTTCCAGCTTTCGAGGCCCCTAGCCATAATAAAAATAAAAAGTGATGACACATGAAAACAAAATAAGGTGCCAAAAAAAGAGAGACATAATTTGAATATTTTTAATTTAAGAAATGCTTTTCTAGCCTTTTTCTGTGTAAATGCACTAATTATGGAGGAAAAATCTAGCTTTTGTACAATGTCACAGCTGATATTAAGCATGGCAAGCCAATTCAAAAGCTCTTGTCCCACAGCTGAATGGCGATAGTTCTTTACCTGCTTAAACATGTTGAAGGTGCACTCACCCGAAGCCACTGATGCAGGCAAACTGACAAAAATACGCAATGCAGTTGTGATATTAGGAAACACCCCAGAGAATCCAAGTTCTAGTATTTCTTGAAGCAATTCCTTTGGCTTGCAGTCCAATTTAAAGTTCGTGGAATATATTTGTTTGAGGAAGATGACCTAGTCACTGAGATCTTTCAAGATCTCTTTGTTGTACTGTTGCTGAAATTGTTCAGCTGCAGAAAGTAAGTTTTCATTACTCAGTCTGTTGAACTGCCAAAGAAACCCCAAAAGGGTACAAATTAGTCGCAGTGACTCAAGTCGACATGAAAGACCTGATTGAATAGAGTCAAGGAAGACATATACCCTACAATGCTGCTTGGCATCAGATTCAGTCGGTAAACTGCGATTGGTGGAGACCTCTGATGAAATGTCAATATTCTGTGCTACTAATTTGGACTCAGTCAGGATCACATCCCATTGTTCATGAATCTGTTGAATGTCATTGATAAGGCTTTCAATGTTATCCCTCTCAACATCAAGTGTAGCATTGAGTGCTTCAATTACCAGATTAGTTTGGTGGATCATTGTAAGTAGCTTCATCCACAAAGATGACATCAGAATGCATTCAAATTTGGACATGTGCTTCTGAATAGACTGAAGTTCAGTTTGAGCCTCTGCAGTGAGATTGAGAGATTCAAGCTCATTTAAAGCCTTTCTCACTGAATTCAAATGCTGCACAACTGTTTGAACACCAAGAATCCATGCAGACCATCTAGTTTTGGACATCCCATGTAGTGAAACAGGAAGATATTGCTTCAGAATTTCCCACCTTGTGGACTGCTACTGAAGAGATTCTTCATTTGCTGAACAGTTCCAAAGTAAGTAATTGCCTCCTTGCATGATTCAGCACAGTCAACACCTACAAGGTTTAGTGTGGGTTTCCACAGCTGGAGAAAATACAGTTTTGAATTATGCTCAAGCAGAACTGCTTGTACACCTTTTTACTTCCCAGCCATATTAGATCCATTGTCATAGGCTTGACCAACGCAGACTTGAAAATCTAACTTAAAACCTTCTAGAATTGCTAGTACTCAAGCAGCAATTTCTTTTCGAGTTTTTCTCATGAAATTATCAAACAATATAAATCTTTCTTCAATTGAAAATTTTGAGCTGTCTACAATCTTAACATATCAAATAACCATAGTAGTGTGGTCCTTGTAAGAACAATCTGGAGTGGCATCAACAATGATTGAAAAATGCTTGTCATTTTGAATCTCATCAAGAATTGTTGTTTGTACAAATGACCCACATAGCTCAATAAACTCATTTTGTATGCATGTGGAGAGATAATGGACTTGCATGCGCTTTTGACTCTCTTGCGATTCTCGAACACGTTTAACATGCTCTGATAAAAGTGAGTCATATTTGCTGAGGAGCTCAACTCTGCCAAGAAAGTTTCCATTTGCATGATCACCAATACATTGACTAGAACCAAAAAAAGCCAATCGCTGCTCAGAAAGAAAAAGGATGACATTCAGGATGTGCTCAAGAAGTTTTTTCCAGTTATTAGTTTCTGTAGAGAGTTTAGTCAAGAGTAAATTCTCAACTTAACTTCAGCTGATGCTGCCCTACTGGCTCATTTCCATGCAACACAGTTTTCTGTTGATGCTCCATCCTGACTGATCAGAGAAAACTGATGCATTTGCAGCACTTTTGTTCAAAATGAAGCAGGGTGCACAGTACAGAGATTGTTTTTCTGTACATCAGCATAACCAGTCTCTTGTGCAGGTCTCACCATTTGGAAGAGCTTTTGATAGCAGACTAGTAGGGAAAGCATGATTATCAGCATCTCATGGAATGTTACTTGGAATTTCAGAACAACTAATTTGAAGAAAAGATTGCATTTGGGCAGCATTGCTCTTGTCAATAATTCCAGGGTCAGTCACAGTCAAACCTGTAGTACTCATGAATTGCTCTTGCTGCGTAAGATCTACATCTTCCTGTTGCTGTTGAGTTTCTTGATCGTACACCATTACTGTTACTGTTGGTACATCTCCTTCTTGAGTACTGTCCTCATGTTCAGGTATTGGCATTGAAATATCACCTATTGCTGTTGCAGAGTTTTCATTATCTTTAGCATTGTTTGTTGGGTAAGGTGTGTTTTCCAGTGGTTTGAGAAATGAAATTATTGGCTTTGAGCTCTTAGCTGCAGGTTCACTCAGTTGTTTTTGCCACCTCTTGCTTGCACCACTTTCAAATCTCCTCTTCATAGTGATCTATCCGGTCAATATGTAGCCTATCCACACTTGAAATATTCTGCTGTAAATAAGTAGCTTATCGACACTTGAAAACTTCTACTGTAAACATGTACACAAATGCTGAATGGTACACAAATGCTGAAAAGACTTAAAACGAAGGAATACTAATTAAGAACACAAAATGATACAGTCAGACAGGTTATTATCCTTATCACTGAATCAAAACTCAAGCACGCAAGGTATAATATAACAGGCTGAGCTGAAGACAAAGGGATGACATATATATATAGTAAACACAGATATGGATACAGACAGGGGGATAATGTCCAAAAATTTCAAATATTTGTCCTCATGAAACTCACTGTACAAGATTGTCCTCACAAATTTTCACCTTGAATCTGGGCTTATACACTATGAAAGCCTATGATGATGGCCAAGCTACCAAGCTAGGGCTCAACCAACCAACCAGTCACCTCTTTTAGCTACCATATGAAGATAATAATGAGGAATTCTCACACATAAATAATTCCTTAGTCAACTAGACGTAAAACTATAAAGACACTAAAATGTAACAATTCTCTACTTTTCAACATGCACTTGATCCAGCACTAGCCACTAGTAGTGGTTGGTTTTATAATCAGCTGATTCTGAGCGAACGCGTTCATCACAGTCTAATCTTGTGCCATCCGAACTGATACATTTTTATTAATATTTATGAACATTTTTAACTGTTTAATATGACAAAATCTGTATCAGTTAACAAAAAAATTATGTCTTTTACCAAATCACATCTCTTATTTGCTTAAATTTGCAGCTCTAAGCTGAGAGAGTGTGTCACATTTTGGTCCGATAGGGATGCGCATAAAAGCAAGTTGCAAAACTTATCAAATGCCAAAAAATTAACAAGTGTCTAAATTTGAGGCCCCCTTTGAGCTTGAGCTCCCCCCGAGTGGCCCTGGTCTGGGGTAAAGCCCTGATGGCACCACCCGCCCTGCAGGGCTTAAGGCCTGAGACCCCACACCATAGCTGAAGCCTGGAGCCCTGAATGGGAATGGGAGGGGGGGGGCTCCAGGAAATAATCTCTGAGAATTTAAGACCTGAGTGGAAGATTTCCTCAACTGCCACATGATTAGTACTCCATCACTTCCTGTGGTACTGGGCATCCCACTCTTGGACCTCCTGGGTATAGGGAACTCCTCCCCCATAGGGTTGCTAAGAAAACAGTCTCAGATTTTTGAAATACAATGTTGGCAACCCTAGACTCTGCCCACACAGTTTAGTTAAGCTTCTGATCAGGCCTTGCCATGTGGATTAATGCCTTGGGTGGTGGCTTCTATTGTTTCCAGCTACCAATACACAAAATGGGTTTAATTGCTCCACCAATTTAGTCTGAAAGAAGGTTGGTTAGCATACCCCTGGGCTTTAACCAAGTCTGTGATTGTCTATAGATCAGAGACCTATTTTTTAGCAGCCATTTACACCTTCTAGTATAACAGTGAATTTCTTGGCTGACTAGCAGGTTTGCATTTAAATTGTACTGGACAGGACCTAAAAGGAAGTTAGTCAGTTTTAAGTCACTTAAAAATAGTAATGGTTGATTTTGTAACTTTTTTTCTGCACCATAATTTGTAAATCTTTAGAACCCCAATCAGCTGATAAAGTTGTATCTTAATAAATAGAGCTTGTCAAAAATGGTCAGTATTTTCTTTAAAAAAAAATCAGAAACTGAACATTTTTGGTTTTCTAAAAATCAAACATTTTATTTTTCAGTTTGTATTTAAAAATGTGTATTTTGGCTGAAAATAAACTGTTCTGTGAACATTTTAGATTCAGAAAAAAACATTTTTGACAGAAAAAAACTTACGAAAAAGTTTCAAGTGGTTCTAAATATATGGGACAGAAATAACCTAGCCATACACTGTTAAATGTTTTCATATCAGGTTTTGTCCTCAAACATAACAATTATTTAAAAGTATCTGTCAGGTCGACTAATGAGTTACTAGATTGCATTTAAGCACATTAGTAACATTTTACTCACATTTGTAGCTCTGTTGAAATAAATGGGATTGCTCATGTCAGTAAAGTTTGCAGGACTGAGCATTAGTTATTAACATGAGCAGCAGAGAGAAGACAAACAAGGAGAATACATCGGGGAGAGCATGGAAAAAGAGCATTGACTCCTCTTTCCTCTGATCCCAGAGAGTTCTCTCCTGCAGTACACAAAGAGTATGGGTTTTGTGGGTCTGGAGATGACCCAAGAGTAGGGGGGTTACACATGACTTACACTCTCTGAGATTATTTCCCAGGCCCCCCCGCATAACCCCTCCGTTCAGGGCTTCAGCCTTCAGCTGCAGGGCAGGGTATCTCAGGGCTTTACCCCATGGTGGGGGAAGGGCACCAGGGCTCAGGGCTACAGTCCCATAGGGTGCGCCAGGGCTTGGGACTTCTGCGCCCTGGGAGGCACTAGGTTTTGAAAATATTTACCAGAGCTCTGCTACAGGAGGCTCCAAATGAATTTAAACCCTAGGGTTACATACATTGTCTTCCTTTCCATAGGCTTCTCAACTGTTAATTATTGGAATTCATGAATATTTGTCTAATATTTTGCTAAATCCTCTTAGTCTTTTAACTTCATTACAAAAAAAGATTAATAAGTATTTAACATATTTTTTGAGGCACAGTATTCTTCGTGCAATATTGCCTCTTTGATTTCTAGTAATAATAATTGATTAATGGCTTCCTGTGCTTTCATTGATTTCCCTAGATTTATCTGCTTCCTCATTTTCATTCCTGTAAATGGTTAGTCTGTGAACTGCTGATCCTTTTTTGGTTTAATTTCATTTTCAGAGGCAGCATCCTGATTTTAGCAATTCCCTCTGTCTTCCGTGAATGATCCATTAGTGGCGGGGGAGGGAGGGAAGGAGAGGAGGGAACCTTCTTTAATTGGATCATTTTTGATTGTCTATTCCCACAGATATTGTTGTCGTCTCTCTGATTCCTGTTATCTTCAAAAATAGATATACTGTACTTGAACCCTATATATTCTGTTGATTGAATAGCAGTTATTTCAGTTGGAATGGAAAGTTTGTTTAATTTAATATAGAAAAATTAATATCAAACTTTGGAAGATGAATTTCTCTGCACTTATTTTTTGAGTTCACTTCAGTTGATTTTACATTTGTTTTTCTCTTTAATTTTTACAAAGTATAAGCACCAATACATGTGCTTATTATTATTTAGGATTTTCAAATTTGTTTCTGAGGTATCAGAGGACTGGATGATTGGTTAAAAATTTAGACTAAGGCACTTCCTGCTGACTTCATGTTTACAGTGGGAAGAGTTGCCCAAAGTAAAAACAATTGGGTTTGAAGAAGTTGTGTTATATGTATTTTATTAACAAAGGATTTAATTATGAGCTCGTGGCATTAAGGGGGAAGGGGGCAATATTATCCAGTCTCAGACTAGTTCCAGATACTCCGATGGCAAAGAATTCTATCTAAATCTAGGCTGAGGTGCTGTGAACAGCTGCATGTCTGGATGCTAATAAAGCTTTCTGAGTTAAAAAACAGCATTCAGAAAAGCAAATCGGGTGAAAATACTTAATAACATAAGATGGTATACGAAGTAACAGAGGTAAGGACATCTTTAGAAAAGCTGTTCCTTTTGACCTGACCTTGTTCTTCTAGGAATTAAAGTACACAATTACAAATACACACACACACACACACACACACAAAATTAAAAGAATATTAAGGTTGCAAAGTTAAGCATACATAAGTTTGGAAATGCCAGAATGCCCATGCAACCTTAATTTGTTCCCCTTGTGAGTATGTGTTATGATACAGTCTTTAATTACAATTTCATATACTGGTTTTTGTTTTTTCCACAGGACCTCTGCCTTATTCAGAGCACAGAATGGACAGTGCTTAGTGAACAGCTATTCAATATTTTGTTTTCTTCTGGTTCAATGTGTGGTCCCATGCCTTATTTACTGCATGCTACTTAAACCCTGCTCTTAAGGCAGAATTTTTAATTTCCTCTTAGGCTTTTTTCTGATGCTCACCACTATAATAACCTGAGTCATTCACAAACATTAATTAATGTATCTAACCCAATACCCCTCTGAAATGAGGAGATGGTGTTATCCTCTTTTTACGGATGAGGGACTGAGAGAAAAGCATCAAAAATTTCCACAAATTTTGGGTGTCCAATCTGAGATGCTTATAACCTTATTTTTCAGAGTACTAAGCATTACATGGTTCATCATATGTTCAAGCATAGTTCCCATTGACCTCAGTTTTAGCTCTGAGCACTCAGCACTTCTGCAGATCATCACAGGGTCTCAAGTTGGGCACCCAGAAAATTAGAAATACACAATTAATGATCACATGTGAAAAGTTTGGTTTAAGTGACTTGATTAGCATCACATAGGAACTCTGTGGCAGAGGCCAGGAGAGAATCTAGTTCTCTAGGGAAGCATTCAGTTGCCTGAACAATGACACCATCCTTTCTCTTCCTGCAACACCCTGCCTCGTGCATAACATATCTTCCAACTTCTGCAACAAATGAGGCAGAGGCCCTACAGACAACAGCCTGCTCACCACACAACTCTGATTTGTCCTTAGAGCAACTCCATCCTGTGCACTGACTGAGGTAGGGGTCTTCTGGAAAAAATAGGATGTAATCATGTAATTAAAGACTAACATAATGCATATAACGAGGCTGAGTTAAGGTTGCACAGGCAGAGAACAGTTATTTACTTTATTGTAACTGGTCCTTTGAGATGTTAACAGTGTAGATACCACTGTGGGTACACGTGTGTCTCATGCACGTGAGATTGAAGTCTTTTGAATAGCCGCATCCATAGGAGCCGTGCATACACACTGTGCCTCCTTGTAGTCCCATGTGAGGGCATTAAGGGCAGAGTACTTGCAACCCAGTCAGGGGCCAGCCTGCAGGGCAGTCTGTCTCCTGGCAACCTAATGAGTGCAGCTGGTTCTGATAGAAGCTGTCTGATTGCATTACCTGATTAGTTGCAGGAGTCAGCAGGCTGACACATAAGCTCAGTCCAGTAGTTACTCAACACATTTGTAGCCTGCAGCTCTGCTTGGTCCTGTCCCTAGCCTTGCTCCAGCCTGTACCCTCTCCTGCTCCAGTCCCCAGATTCTTCCTGACTCCCTGCTCAGATCCTTGACTCCACCTTCTGACTACAACTCCTGTTATCCCTTCAGCTTTAGCTTTGGCTTTTCACTCTCAGCTTTGACCTGCTTCTACATCTTCTGACTGCAATGCTGGTTAACCCTTGGACTTAGGCTTTAGCTTCTGGTTGCTATACCTGACTTGTATAGAGCCAGCTCTAACTGGTAGGCCAGACTCTTGCTCTAACAGTTAGGCCAGACTGCCCACGACCCAGTCGCAGACAAACCCCCTCTCAGGGTATGTCTTCACTACCAACGATAAAGCGCTGCCGCAGCAGTGCTTTAACATGGCTGTGTAGTCATGGCACCAGCACTGGGAGAGCTGTAAAAAAAACATCCCCACGCAGCACTGTAAAAAAAACCATCCCCACGATGGGAGTTACAAAAAACAGCATTCAGAAAAGCAAATCGGGTGAAAATTCTTAATAACATAAGATGGTATACGAAGTAACAGAGGTAAGGACATCTTTAGAAAAGCTGTTCCTTTTGACCTGACTTTGTTCTTCTAGGAATTAAAGTACACAATTACAAATACACACACACACACACAAAATTAAAAGAATATTAAGGTTGCAAAGTTAAGCATACATAAGTTTGGAAATGCCAGAATGCCCATGCAACCTTAATTTGTTCCCCTTGTGAGTATGTGTTATGATACAGTCTTTAATTACAATTTCATATACTGGTTTTTGTTTTTTCCACAGGACCTCTGCCTTATTCAGAGCACAGAATGGACAGTGCTTAGTGAACAGCTATTCAATATTTTGTTTTCTTCTGGTTCAATGTGTGGTCCCATGCCTTATTTACTGCATGCTACTTAAACCCTGCTCTTAAGGCAGAATCCCCACGATGGGAGTTACTACCAGTGCTTGGAGCACAGCTCCCAGCACTGGTGTACTGCCTACACTGGCACTTCACAGCGCTGAAACTTGCAGTGCTAAGGGGGGTGTTTTTTCACACCCCATGAGGGAGAAAGTTGCAGCACTGTAAAGTGGCAGTGTAGACAAGGTCTCAATTCCCTTGCAATTCAAAGCTCAGTTTGCTAAGGACTCCAAATAATGAAGACAGAGGGTGGGCTATGGGATCCACCCAGGTGACAACATCTCAAAGAACTGTAATACTGTAAGGTAAGTAACCATTTGTTCTTCTTCAAGTATGTGTCAGTGTGGATCCCACTGTAGGTGACTGGCAAGCAGTATTGCCTTAGGATGTTAGGAATGAGGAGTACCAGCTAATTTAGCCAAATAGTAACTGAAGAACAGATCTCCACAAATTAGTATCTGACCTAGCAGCTAAAACCAAGGTATAATGTTGATGAAGGTCAGTGGATTACTCCACATCACTAGTCTGCAGATTTTGGATATTGGCATATTTGTGAAACAGGTACAGTGAGCCTTAATATTTATGGGGAGAGGTATACCAGTCAACTGTTAACAGATGGTGATGCACTGTGTGAACCACTTAGGTATTCTTTCTGATTAAATAACCTGACCTTTGAACAGCTGGCTATGGCTACAAATAACCAAGAACACAGTTGGAAACGTCTGGGTCTCTCAAGACAATAGAGTAAAGCTCTGGAAACATCCAGAGTGTGTAACTTTTTCTCTCCTGGGGCAGAATGGGATTCTTGGAAGAAGACATGTAAACTAATTGAGTGATTAAGGTAGAACTCTGAGAACACCTTGAGGATGAATTTAAGATGAGACCTCAGCACTACTTTGTTCCTGTGAAATGTCATGTAGAGGGTCCAGCCGTGAGTGATGGCAACCAAAAAGACTGTCTTGAGAATGAGATGATGCAATGAAAGCAGTTCAAAGGGAGATTCAATGAGGGGGACAGTAATGAGGTCCCAAGCAGGATTAAGTGGGTAAGTGTGTAACAGACCTTTTGAGAAACTTTGAGGAATTTACATCAGGTAAGAGAAGATTGAGCACAACTGTACAGCAGGATGATAAGCTGAATTTGCTGCAAATGTGGACCTTAATGGAACTGAATGACATGCCAGAATGTTTTAACTGCAAGAAATAGTCAAGGATCTTTGGTATGGGAGCCTGGACTAGGTCTAGATCATTTTGTGCCCATAGGAGAACCTCTTCCATTCTGAAGAAGAACAAGTTTTTCTTGTGGATGGCTTTCTGCACTGTATCAGAATTTCTTTGATTTGTTAGGAGCAGTCTCTATCAGTTATACTCACCAGCCAACATCCATGACATCAGATGTAGTAACTTTGGGTCTGTATTTAGAATCAAGCTAAGATTCTCAAATATCGGGTCCAGGCAATTTGGAGGCTGAATGGATACCTTTAGGAAGATGAGTGGACACTTGTAGTATATCTATCAGCCAAAACTGTTTCAGTCAGAGCTAAAAACAATGAGTGACTCTATCCCATCTGATTTTTGGATATTACCTTGGGGAGGTGGTGGAAAAGCATATAGTAAGCCTTGGCTCCACAGCAAATGGAAGATGTCTGGTGGTAATCCCAGGGTCATGCCTCCTCTGGAGCAGAAATTTGGATATTTGGCATGATCCTTGGTGGCAAATGGGTCTATCATTGGTTCTTCCATTGATCAAATATGAGCTATATGATGAACCTCCATAATGGCCACATTGTCTGCTTAAGGAGTCTACTAGATTTTTGCTGACTCCTGTGAGGTGAAGAGTCAATTGGATTATTCTGGGTTCTGAAGCCACATCCATAACTTGAGAGGCGATGAGTAGATACCTCTTTGCTTTACAATGTAGTGCATTACAGATGTTATCTGTGAAGATCTGCACAATGAAGCTTTGTAGGACAGGTAGGAATGCCATGCAAGTGAGCCTGACATCTCTGCACTCCAAGGCATTTATGTGAAGATCCATATCACTCTGGCACCAGAATCTTTGCATCTGGAAATAGTTCATGTGGGATCCCCAACCTGTTCCTGATGTATCTATGGTTAATGTCATTGTTGGAGAGGAAGTGGAAAAGAGCACCCCTTTCTATACGTTCTTAGAGTCCAACCACCATCCTGTTTCTGAGATGACATAAGGTGGGACTACAACCTTCTCGTAGAGCTGGTGTCTCACCGGGGAGTAAATCAATGAAAATTCAGGTGCTGCAGGTAAAAGGCATCATGTACATGCACAGATTTGATCTAGCAGTCCTAGGCAAGTCTGTTCCTTTCCACCAGGCTTGGTCAGTCATCATATCTGACATATGGTAGAGATCATTACCCATGCTACCCAATCCAATTACATTATTGCACTCCACCCCTCTCCTTATCCATCCCTTTTCAGGAACCCCTCTCACTAGAACTTACTACAGTTTGAAGTGGCTTTTTTGCTTCATCTAAGAGCTGCAGAGGAAGTTCCATTGAAGTATGCGGAAGGGGCTTCTATTCTGGATAAATCCTTATTCTGATGAAAAAGGAGGTCTTCATCCTATTCTAGATCTGAGAAGACACAAACATACCCTGTCTCAGATTCAAGATGGTAACACATGCCTCCATCATTCTATCTCTTCACACTCACTCAGTATGGGATTGTGGCTCTCAATTTACATGAAGCATTCTTCCATAACCATCCATCCATCTCACAGCAAGTACCTGCGGTTTACAACTGGATTCAATAATTAATGGTACAAGATACTGCCATTGGATTCTCCCTGGCGCAGAGAATCTTCACAAAATGTCTAGAGGTGATCTCTGCACACATAATAAGGAAAGGCATCCATGTCTATCTGTACCTGGATGACTGGCTGATCAGGGGCAGATGGAAACCATGGCAGCCAGAGATGACATCATCTTCTTGTTTGACCAGCTAAGCCTCTTAGTGAACAAAAAGTTGTCTCTCACACCATCGCAGACATTTGAATTCATAGAAGCCAGAATCAACTCCTGACAAAGTGAGAGTGTACCTCCCGGAGGACAGGTTCCTGTCCCTGAAATGTATACTGTATGAGATAAGATCAAACCCTACTGTGAGAATACAGACTTGCCTAGGAATGATAGGTCACATGTACATGATGCCATTTTCCAGACTTCATCTGCAGCCCTTTATTTTATTCCCCAGTGAGACACCAGATCAACAAGAAGGTTATAGTCCCACTTTATGTCATCTCAGAACCAGGTGCCCTTTTCTGCCTCCTCTCTAACAATACCATTAAACACAGATGCATCAGGAACAGGGACAAGGCAGTTTCCAAAAATAATATTTTGCTCTTGACTGGCTCTGGTGTGGCTCTTGACAGTCCCCTCAAATCTGCTGCCTCGTAGCTGGTGCCTTCTAGTGTGATGACTCCTGCACCTATCTTCTTCCTCCTCAATCTATTGGGTTTTTTCCCTGGAGGATAGTTGAGCTGCTTAGTTTGATATGATGGATTCCTCTGTCTCATGTAAGGTGAGTAGTGGTTAGGTTTACAATGAGGGGTTGGTGTACAGATCCCCAACTAGCACAGTGTGGCCATTGAGTGTTTTAGGGAATGAGAGTATTGTCTGTACATTTACTAAATATCTTCATTCCTTCCAAGTCCTCTGTCGTGGCTTGCACTCTTTTAGGGATGCCTGAAGCCATGAAGTTCTTCTCATTATTATGACTATAGCCATGGATTTGGCAATTATCTCTGAGGCATCCATAGCAGCCTGAAGAGCAGTCTTAACAAAGAGGGCCAGTTGATGGTTAAGTCTTTCAGCTCTTCCTGACTGTCAGGTAGAAGTTTGGCTAAAGGTGGTGATGCTTTCTCCCACGTTAGAAAGTCACATTTAGGAGAGCTTGGTGGTAGTAATAATAATACCTATTTTTTATACAGCACTTTTGTCATTCATAGATCTCAAAGAGCTTTAAAAAGCTCAGTAACATTATCCCCATTTTACAGATGGGGAAATTTGGAAATGCAAAGAAACTGAGGAGTAAGCTTCACTCCCAAATATGTTCAGCTTTTTTGTATACTTGTCCTTCAGGGTGCTTTTGGTCAATCAGGACTTCTCCTATACTGCAGAGACAATTAATGAGCCTGTATTAGGGTGAGGGTAAATTCCTCAAATGCTTTTTGGTACTTTGATAAATGTTATCAAGCCTTTTCACTGTGGCTAAGATAATTTTGTGAGTCTGGTACCACAGGGCTCTTGCAATGTCAAGAGTCCCTTCATTAATTGAGAAGGTGATTTTTGCCAGACCTGATGCAGTGAAGATGTCACACTTTTATGGCTGGTGTTCAATGAGTCTGATATCCTCACTTGCAGTTCTTGAAAACTCTTATAGTCGTCCAGTGCTGATACTGAGACAACAGCTTCAGTCAGAGATAAGTCCTTTGGAGGCATGGAGAGATGACATAGTTCCCTGGGTTCCATGGTGGACTGGGCAGCATCCCTGGCCCTCCTCTCTACCTGTGGCCTGGGCAGGGATGCTGCCAGAGAATACAAAATCCTCCTTTTCCTGGAGCAAGAAAAGGACTGGCTTCTGGAAACTTAAGAAGGTCTCTGAGGTGCCCAGTAATGTCCTGGTGCATGCCATATGGGTATGAGAGGTTAGCATGCTGTTGGCCAGTCCATTGCCAATCATTGTGATGCTGAGATGGAGCCCTATCAAGGGATTCAGCCGGGGATGATTCCCTATAGAAGATGCGGCCAGGTAATGAAGAGGAATACTCTTCCTTCAGGAATGGTGCCAAAGTGAATGAAAAGCTCAATACCAGAATCTTGGTGCTGGAGTCAGTGCAGGCTCCTCCAGAAGGATATCCAACATAGCTGGCTACATGGCTGCCTGTGCAAGTGAAATCAGTGCTGCTAGGGGGAAGGAGTGTTCTGTTGGTACCACCAGTATAGCCAGCTCCACATCATTAGCCCTTATTTTTGATTGTGGTTTAGTGGTCTTATCTCTGGGAGTATGTCTCAGTCTTTCCTTGTGGGATGATATCAAGCTAAGCTTGGAGGTTCTACATCTGTGCTTGGAATGCCCTGTGTTCATGCCAGGTTTTGGTGCCAGGGGTGTTCCTGATGGTAATTACAGTAAAAGAATCACCTCTGTAAAATCAGGATGGTAAATACCTTACAGAGTAATCAGATTCAAAACATAGAGAATCCCTCTAGGCAAAACCTTAAGACACAAAAACCGGAATATACATTCCATTCAGCACAACTTATTTTATCAGCCATTTAAACAAAACAGAATCTAATGCATATCTAACTAGATTGCTTATTAACCCTTTACAGGTGTTCTGATCTGCATTCCTGTTCTGATCCCGGCAAAAGCAACACAGACAGAAAGAACCCTGTGTTCCCCCCCTCCAGCTTTGAAAGTATCTTGTTTCCTTATTGGTCATTTTGGTCAGGTGCCAGCGAGATTATCTTTAGCTTCTTAACCCTTTACAGGTGAAAGGGTTTTTCCTCTGGCCAGGAGGGATTTAAAGGTGATTAGCCTTCCGTTTATATTTATGACAAATGGGTACAAACCTTTTCACCTATTTCCCACTGTAACGGGGTGGGCACCCACTTGGGCCCAGAGGGGTTTAAGATAGCCCTGAGAGAGGGCTGGAGCAGGAGAAGAGCTGGGCTGATTGGCAGACAAGCTGCAGCTGGGGGCCACACCCCAAACAGACTCAGCAGGCCTTATAAAAGCCAGGAGCAGAAGAGCACACTCTCTCGAGCTCTGAGAGGGAGGGACCTGGCTGTAAAGACCTGAATGGAGGACCCAGTTTGGAGCAGGGCTGGGGAAAGGCCAAGGGAGCTGGGGCGCTCTGGTCTAGGAAAGCCCCAGGCTGCAGGCCTGGGAAGGCCTATTAGGTACGGGGGTTGCAGGGGCAGCCACAGGTAGGCAGAGGTAGCAGGTCCAAACCCAACCTTGCTGGTGATGAGTAGCTCATACTGCAGTCTGCCCTAAGGTGTGGGGACTAGCTGGTGACTGGCAGGAGCCTATGACTGAGGTGAGGTAGGGATAGTGGGTGGGGGGTTTCCCTGAGAGGGAGAGCCCAGAACTGTGGGGTACTGCCAGGGGGCAGCAACCAGTTAAAGGGGCACCGGGGTCCTGGGAGGGACACAGGAGCCAGCAGCAAGGCAAGACACCACCCTGAAGAGGGCGCTCTGGAGGCTGGAATGCTAATTCTCTGAGATGACTAGCAGGAGGTACCACCAGTGAGTCTGTGTCTGGTTACACCACAAAGCTTGACCCTTTCTGCCCCGTCCCTTCCAAACTGTCCCTGCCCTGTGTCTTCCCTACATCTGGCAATTCCATTCTCCTTGCCTATCCAGTCCCAATCTCCAGTCCTCAGGCTTCTAATTCTGGTCCCAGTCTCCTTGGTAAGCAAGTCCTAGCCTCCCCTTCTAGCGTATCTTTCCCAATTTCCCTCCACTTCCTGTCTCTCCCCACACACACATCCAGTCCCAGCCTCTTTGCTCAGCCGTCACAGTTCCCCCTCCCAGCTTCTTGTCCGACCTCTCTCCCTCCCTGTCGGCAGCTCCTTGTCCTAGTCTCTGCCCAGAGAGTCCTAGTTCTCCTCCCCACACCCCAGCTTTCCATCAGATCTGTCTCCCCTGCCCGATACTAGTGCTTAGTCCAGTCCTGTTGTCCAGCTCATCCCAGTTTCTCTAGCCCCTTGTCCAATCTTAGTGTTTCCCCTTGCCTGGCCAACCAGTTCTCATTTCCCTCAGCGACTCCTAGTCTCTTTGCCCAACTAGGCCCAGTTCTCCGTCTCACCAAATTCCTTGTCCCAATGTACTCCCAGCCTAGTCCAGCTCACGTCCCCACTGCCTTCAAAACATTTGACTTCTGTAAGGGTGCAAGAAATGATCATGTGTACAAAGAAATCTTGAAGAAGCTTGTGGCATTGGGGATCCACCAGACTGCTGCCTACTGGACCTGAGAGAGAGTCAAGCATCTTAAAACCAACTACTGCAAGGCCAAGGATAGTAATGGCACCTCTGGGAACTCACCTTCTGCCTTTCTCCTCTATGAGCAATTTGACCAGGTTATGGGGATTTCAGTGAGCACTAGTCTACAGTGGTGCATGACAGTCTGCTAAGGAGGGATCGCACTCTTATAACCCCAAAGTCATAGGGACCACTGGAAGAGAACCAGCAGTTACCGAATGAAACAGAGTATGTGACCCTTGTTCCCACACTCAGATCTGCATCATGTTATAGACCTGCAGCACAGTTGTGAGACCCAGATCCAGCAACTGTAAACCCAGGTTTACAATGCAGTGTGGATGTTCAAGCACAGGACTGGAAATCCCAAGTACACAAGTGCGGGTCCCACAGACCTAGGTTTACAATACGGTGTATAGGCTCACTGGCCTTCCTCCAGGCCATCACTACTATATGAGGCTCATTGGTGTAGCAACACTTCCTGCAAACCTTTACACCAGTGTCATTGGGAGCAGAATCTGAGTCATAATGTGCCATCAAGCTTGACGTATACTGAACAAATGAGAAATTAATATGGTGGGACAGAACAATATATGCAAATTATGCAGCCCATTTAGACAAGCAGCATATTTTAAAAATTGATTGAGTCCTATGCACAGATGTAACAAAATTTATTCCAAAAGGCTTGAGTGGTTTCTTATCAAAACATTCTCATATTAATGAAGAATACACAGTATGTCCATCATATAAGGAAAACTGGGCCACACCCTGCAGACTTTTCTTAGGGAAAGTTCCCATTAACTTCAATAAAAGTTGTCAGTAAACACTAAGAACTTGAGCATCTGAATCATTGCAAATATTATTAGCTTATCACAACATGTGCCCCTTAGCTATTTTGCTTCCATTTCTTGGATTTCCTCTTTAATGACCATACCTAGTAGCAACACCTACTAGGACTTACGAAATCTTGGGGGAGGGGAAATAAAAGAAATCCGCCAGAGGCAATATTTCCATATAGTTTCTAAAGTTAGTTACTATAAGCAAGGAGTATAGTGAATAAAGATTAGCAAGATTGGGCACATTAATAATGCTTACTCATGTGGGCAGCTCCACTGATTACAATTAGGACTGAAATAGGAGTAAGAGTTTACAAGATAAGTCCCAAGAATTTTCTGCTCCAGGAGAACTGCTCTTTTACTTTGAAACTTTTGTCCCAGCAAATATCTAGTCGATATTAACTGAATTAAATCTTCTTTGATTTCTATAGACTTAACTTTTCCAGACTATTCAAATTCCTACAATTTTTTGGCATGCTTTATAGATGTTGATCATAAACATTCATTTCCTGATTAAGCTTCATAAAAACGCCAAAGAAATTACTCTGTCAAGGACACTGTATATCACCAAAAATGTTATAAAACAAGTAACAGAATACCCATTTTTACCAGACTAAAATGGGTCTATAACTAGGACACTAGTTTGTTTGTTTTTTAAGTAAAGACTAACATGCTTATTTATAGAAATAGTATACAGTAATTATATTTAATATTTAGTGAAGTAAGTACAGCCATCTTAATGGAATGTCTAGTAACAGCATACTTGGAAAGGGAGCTCTAATTATTATCTCTTTTAGGATGGGAGAATACATAAGGAAGGAAAAAGGAAAACATTTTCAAACTTGGACACTTAAAGTTTAGATCCTAAGTCCGTATTTAGGCATTAAAGTGAATGACCAGATTTTTCAAAAGGACTGAGCACACAAAATTTGGAATACAGTCAATGGGAGTTGTGGGTAGTGAGCACTTCTGCAAAACTGAGACCCTAAATTTGCGTTTAGGTGCCTAACTTAAGTAAATTTTGGCAAAAGTGTCCTTTGTCCAGGAAAGGGTCCTCCAGAGAGCATTAACATCATAGCGTTACGTGCTATTCTTATGACTTTCTAGGCATAAATTATTGCAAACACCAGTCCACCACGACCCATAAGTGGTGCTGATGGCATTGGTTGTGACTATGATGATAGCACACCCATCCCCTGGGTCGTATTACTTAGTCAGTGTAGCACTGCTTACTTCCAGGGGTGGGGATCAGGAAAGGAGAAACTTGCACTGATCAACAGAAACTCAGGTCTTTTTTTGATGGTGTCTTTTCCCACTCTTTCAAAAAGAGAGCCTTTCCTCATCTTGATTTTAATAGGATCACTTGTGAAAAAAGATACTACTCTGATTAGGTCCTTTACAGTTAGGACTAAAATTAATGGAACTATTCTGCAATGAGTAGTAATTCAACATGACTAAAACTGGCAGAATCAGGCTCTTAATTGCTTTCTGTCTGTCAGACAACAAATGGAATACATATAAATAATTACTTCAGGGCTTCTTAGCAATGTTCATTACCACATCATGACCAAATTATACTTCATTTCCGAGTTCATGTGGGAGGATTCATTCCAATAAAAGAACAGAGTTTTTTTTAAAGTAAATCTGAAGTGAATCAAAATACATTTCAAAGCCAAAACATGTAATTTAAAAAACAACATTTAAGGCTGTGCAAAGGAGCAGCAGTGTAGTTATACATCACATCATTTAAAAAACTCCAAGTACTTAAAAGAAAAGAAATGAATAGTTAAGGATATCATCAGTTGTATAGTGTCTGCATACTAAACACACATGAGATTCTTATCTCTATATGCACTAACTTCACTGCGACTATTCTCATATGAGTACAGTTAATTATATGCACAAGTGCTTGCTGGATCAGGGTCACAGGGCTTGTGACAAATCTATACTGCTTTAACTACACCAGTACGGTTAAGGTGGCACAACTGCTGCATGTGTGGATGCAGGTATACTGGTACAGCTTACTCCCATACAGGAATGGCAGCTTTATACCAATACACTTGTATTCACATTAATATACAGTACTGAGCTAAATACTTTGGTAAAAAATCACACTCCTAACTGAAATAATTATACCAGTACAAAATTTGTGTGTACCAGGAACTAGTGTCATACCAAGATTAGAACTCTGGAGCCTGAGTCTTTGTTGTCCTGCCCACTGGGTGCTGGAACAATTTTTATAGGGGGATGCTGATGATGGAAACCATGCATTTGGTATTTGTTATTACTACTTCAAGCCAGGGGCTGCAGCACCACCCGCAGCACCCCTAGTTCCACCACCACTGGCCCTGTACCTTGTGCAGTCTTTTACATCAGTGTAAAGTGAGTACAAAGTGGATGTAAAACACTACCATTCTGATCTGGTGGCAGCTTATAGACACTTTGTGTAAATGACTACACCAGATGCAGGGCAGTGGTGAATGAATTCTCTGGTCTTTTGGTTTACCAGCAGGTTGCTGACCTACTAGGCCACAGTGTGTCTGAGGTAACACCTGGAACATCTCTGTAGCTTACTTGTTCCATCAGAAAAATGTGGTAAATAATGTTTTGTCCCTATATGGGTTCAAAATAAGTTGAGTCAAAACAGAGTGTATGGTACGTAATGTCAGAAGTATGAATGCTGAAGAATTATCCTTGAAACTAAATGGGCAGACAATATTGAAAACGCAAAGTTTCAAGTATCTGAATTCCAAAATTGGGGAAATGAAGAACAAAATTAGAGGTAGGACAATAGTTACCTGACTCAAATGGAGAGAGATGAGAGGTATAATATGTGACAAGAAGATACATGTAAGATTAAAAGGGAAAGTCTATAAAACAGTGGTCCATCCTTAATATATGGCATTGAGTGTTGCGCAACAAAGAAGAAATGTAAGGAAATTATCTGTTGGCCAAAGATATGTGAATGTTGAGATGGATGAGTGGTGTAAGCAATAAATACCACGTGAGGAATGTGTATGTTACATACACGCTCAAAGTAACACTCATAAATAAGGCTGTATGTCTGTCACGGAGGTCACAGAAGTAATGGATTCTGTGACTTTCCGTGACTTCTGCAGCAGCTGGTGCTGGCTCAGGGTCTGACCAAGACGTGCAGCCCCTAGGCCAGCAGCAGCAGTTTAGGTGTGGGAGGGAGCTGGGGCAGAGGGTTGGAGTAAGGGGTGGTGCTCACCTGGTGGTGGAGGCTCCCCAGCTCCCACTGGCATGTCCATCCAACTCCTAGGTGGAGGGGTCAGGGGGCTCTGTGCGCTGCCCGCACCCACAAGCGCCGCCCTGCAGCTCCCATTGGCTGTGGTTCCTGGCCAATGGGAGCTGCGGAGCTGGCGATTGTGATGGGAGCAACACGTGGAACCCCCCTCTCCTAGGAACTGTAGGGACATGCTGGTCGGAGCCAGGTAGAGAGCCTGCCAGCCCCGCCAACGCTCCCCCCCCCAGCACCAGCAGGGGTCCCAGGCTGCGTGCTACCTACCACCCAAGCCCCCTGCACCAGCAGCAGTCCTGGACACACACCGCCCTCTGCAGCACCAGCAGGGGTTCCAGCCCGCCCCCCTAGAGCACCCGTGGCCCCCCGGCCCAAGTTTTAGTTAGGGGTATATAGTAAAAGTCATGGACAGGTCATGGGCTTGAATTTTTGTTTCTTGCCCATGACCTGTTCATGACTTTTACTAAAAATACCCGTGACTAAAACGTAGCCTTACTCATAAATGGAAAAATGAGGAAGTAAAGGCTCAGATGGTTTGATTAAGTAAAGGGCACTCCTGATGACTGTGTGGGTATGAGAGTCCAACAAATCAAGATTGACGGGAAAAAAGAGAGTGAGAAAGGCTGACCCAAGAATAAGTGATGGGATGTCATAAAGGAAGACGTGAGCATGTGACTGGATAGAGCATATGGCATTGAACAGACCACTTTGGAGGGAGAGAACCTGTAGAGTGGACCTCATTTGATGAGATTAATGCAGGAAGAAGAATGCTTGTAGCTACTTGTATTTTTCAAAGTGTTTTACTAAGGTGGGTAAACATTATTCTCCCCATTTTATAGTTTATATGAGAGATATTGGGGTCCACTACCTCAAAACTCAGAGTTCTGTTCCTAGCACAGCCACAGGCTTCCTCTATAACCTTTAGAAAATCATAGAATCATAAAAGATTAGGGTTGGAAGAGACCTCAGGAGGTCATCTAGTCCAACCCCATGCTGAAAGCAGGACCAACCCCAACTAAATCATCCCAGCCAGGGCTTTCTCAAGCCAGGCTTTAAAAACCTCTAAGGATTTAGATTCCACCACCTCCCTACGTAACCCATTCCAGTGCTTCACCACCCTCCTAGTGAAATAATTTTTCCTAATATCCAACCTAGACCACCCCTACTGCAACTTGAGACCATTGCTCCTTGTTCTGTCATGTGCCACCACTGAGAACAGCCTAGCTCCATCCTCTTTGGAACCACCCTTCAGGTAGTTGAAGACTACTGTCAAATCCCCCCTCACTCTTCTCTTCCGCAGACTAAATAATCCCAGTTCCCTCAGCCTCTCCTCATAAATCATGTGCCCCGGCACCCTAATAATTTTTGTTGCCCTCCGCTGGACTATCTCCAGTTTGTCTGCATCCTTTGGGGGGGGGGGACAAACTGGACGCAATACTCCAGATGTGGCCTCACCAGTGCCGAATAGAGGGAAATGATCACTTCCCTCAATCTGTTGGCAAAGCTCTCACTAATGTAGCCCAATATTCTGTTAGCCTTCTTGGCAATAAGGGCACACTGTTGACTCATATCCAGCTTCTCATCCATGGTAATCCCCAGGTCCTTTTCTGTAGAACTGCTGCTTAGCCAGTTGGTCCCCAGCCTGTAGCGGTGCATGGGATTCTGCCTTCCTAAGTGCAGGACTGCACTTGTCCTTGTTGAACCCCATCAGATTTCTTTTGGCCCAATTCTCCAATTTGTTTAGGTCACTCTGGACTATCCCTACCCTCCAGTTCATCTACCTCTCCCCCCTGTTAGTGTCATCCACGAACTTGCTGAGGGTGCAATCCATCCCATCATCCAGATCGTTAATGAAGATGTTGAATAAAACCAGCCCCAGGACCGACCCCAGGGCACTCCGCTAGATACCAGCTGCCAACTAGACATTGAACCATTGATCACTACCCATTGAGCCCGACGATATAGCCAATCCATACTACTTTACTTTAACTTGCTGACAAGAATACTATGGGAGACCGTATCAAAAGCAGTGCTAAAGTCAAGGTATATCACGTCCACTGCTTTCCCCATATACAGTTATTTCATCATAGAAGGCACTCAGGTTGATCAGGCATGACTTGCCCTTGGTGAAACCATGTTGACTGTTCCTGATCACCTTCCTCTCCTCCAAGTGTTTCAAAATGGATTCCTTGAGGACCTGCTGCATGATTTTTCCAGGGACTGAGATGATGCCAGATTCTCCTTCTTCCCTTTTTTGAAGATGGGCAGTATATTTGTCTTTTTCCAATTGTCCAATCACTTAAATGCTCCAATATTCACTTACTCCACCTAGAAAATGGATCTGCACATATTCATCCTAGGCCAAGGGGACATTTTGGTGGGCAAATGCAAGGAGTAATTTTACTAGATTCTGGAATTTCCTTTCATATTTGAAAAGTAAGCCTTTAATCATGCAAATATTTTGTATGTACTTAACTTTAAGCATGTGATAGTTATGTCAACTTTAGTGAAGTCAAGAATTAAGAAGTGGACCCTCAAATGGTATCTTTCTTCCTTAATTTGGGCCCTTAATTTAAATAGATATAAAAAAGAAATAGTACTTTTTTCTATAAATTCCCTCTTCTATCTTTTGGAGGAGACACAAAACCAATGCACTGGCAAGCTGTGGTCATTGAACATATAATAACACTTGTGAGTATAGGGGTCTTACTCCCAACTAGCCAGATTCCATGTTGGATAATTACAGTCTGCTCACTGAAATTCCCCCTGTAATTTCAACTTGGAACACTATTCACTTTATGTCCTAAAATATGGTGTACTGTTATGGACTGTTAAAACACCTACTGATTTCCAGTTTAGATATACTTGCATTTCAGTGCTGGGTGAAGTAATTCCTGTTGTTGATATATAGTTGGTCATGTACTGTAGAAACCAGTTGCAAGAAAGAACTACATAATAAAGGTGAAATACTAAGAATTTTTAACAGAAACAGCAACAAGTGCACTCCATTCCAAGGTGATAAGGCAGATGTTCTCATTTGGTGCAAGGATAAATACTGTGAGTGGGATTACACCCAAATGTCTACAATGGCCTGATCCTATTACTATGGAGTCAGTGGCAAAATTCTGTTTATATAGTGCAGGATGGAATCGTTAATTCTCAGTTTTACAAGGATCTAGTTCTTTCATGGCAGCGTGTTGTCTTTTCCCAGTGAAAGATAATGCAAGACTATAAATGCTTCCCAAATATATATTGATAGGGATGTTAATTAAATTGTTGGACATGGAAAGATCTTTCATAAATACAACTCTCTTTCTCTTATCCAAAAACTGTTGCCAACTTGGTCTCATCACTAAGGAATAGAGACACTAGCTTCATCCACTTCTTAATAAAATAGGCTATAAATAGAGTTGTCTGTTCATATATTATTGGTCAGGGAAAATATTACATGACAAGAAATTGACATGCTGCTGCAAGGTTACTAAAAAGTCTAGAGAAATGTTATTAGCTGGTATAGAGAATCATTACTATTATATTGCAGGCATTAACAAATCAAGAGATCCTATTTGATACTATAAATATCAAACTTATATTTCTTAAAACTAACATAAAATAGTTATAAAACTTATATTTTAAGAATTCTACCTATGTCATTAGTGTTGCAATTTAGAAACATTCCTTACCCCACACAAACAGGTCTCTTAATAGGCAGATTGAAAATTTCACTAAATATTACAGTAGAAAATTGAGATGTGGAGGATGCACAGAGTGGAAGAAGCTGCGCTAAAGCATATCTGACATATTTGTAACATTAAGTGAGAAGACAAAGTAGTCTTTGTCCAAGATTTCTTATGTGTATAGCCACCCTTATCGTTCAACATGACACAGCCTGCCTTTAAGAGCTATCCATCTCTATTCAGCAATCGAAGCAGTATGAGTTGTAGTAGAGTACTACAATTAACATTTGGGTACAGAGCAAGAGAGAGGACAAATCTGAATAGATATTTTCTCCATTATTTTCTAACACCACCAGGTCTGAAGTCCCTCTCCAGAATTACTCTGTGTGAAGGGGGAAGCTGAGCGTGTATATGATTGGAGGTTTTGTTTTAGCGTATGGGAACTTGAGAGTATGGAGATGGGCGGCTTGTGGCTGTATGAGGGGATTGTATGAATGAGTGTATGTGGGTGATCATTCTATCCTTTGTTAAGGGTAAAATGGTTCATGCCTCAACCAGCCCCTCTAACGGCTTTACCTCATTAGGCAGCTGTTGGGGGGCAGAGCTCGGTGTGTGGGATGGGAAGGCCTGTTTCTATGCAGGTTTTTGAGTGTTTAGGAAGTTGGGAGGCGTACGCAACTGACGGGGGTTGTATATATGAGTTTGTAGGGGAAAGTGTTGCGACAAAAGGGACGCTGGTGGTTGTATGTTTGGATAAGGGAGGAGGTTTGAGGGGGATGGCTGGGTATGTAAGTGATGAAGGGGGGTTGGGGAGGAAGTTTATGGAGGGTGTCTGGGTGTACGGGGAAGGGGTGAGGGGTGCATGTATAAAGGAGGAAGGGGGATAAGTCTGAGGAGGAAGTTTACGGAGTGTCTGGCGTAAGGGAAGTGGTGAGGGGTGCGTGTACACAGGAGGAAGGAGAGGAAGTTCATGGAGGGTGTCTGGGTGTACAGGAAGGGGTGAGGGGTGCGTGTATAAAGGAGGAAGGGGAGGAAGTTCATGGAGGGTGTCTGGGTGTAAGGGAAGGGGTGAGGGGTGCGTGTATAAAGGAAGAAGGGGGATAAGTCTGAGGAGGAAGTTTACAGAGGGTGTCTCTGTCCGGAGTAGGGGAAGGGGGTGGGGGGCTGTGTGTGTGAGGGAAGGGATGCGCGATAACACAGTCGGGGGTGGGGGTGGGGGCTGAGAAGACGGCTCTGAGCAGGGAGGAGCGGGCGGCGTGTGGGGGGGGGGGGCAGCCGGTGGGGGCTGTGACGTGAGAGGGGATAGCTGTCAGGATCTGTGGGAGGCGATGGCTGTGAGCCTGTCAGGCCTCCCCTCCCCGCCGCTCTGTGCCTGCGCGGTGGGCTTGCGCTGGGGTATTTACGGTAAGGTGGACGCGGCGGCAGTGGCAGCTCCGTGTCAGGTGATCTGAGCAGAGGAGCCGCCTGGAGTCGAGGAGGAAAATGCAAGATGGCCCGACGGGGCCGTGAGGGGTTCCCCACCGCCCCCTCCACGCCCGGACCCCGGCAGCGCAGGGCCAGCGGCGAGCGCTGAGGCCAGTCCAGCCCCGCCGCGCTAGAGCCCGTCCCCGGGAGGGGGACCTAGCCATGGGGCTCTGCTACAGTCTGCGCCCGCGGCTCTTCGGGGACCCCGGCGGAGGCGGCTCCATCTCCAGCGCCGCTTCGGAGCCCGAGCAGCCCGCCGAGCACACGGCCCCCCAGCCGCAGCCGCTCGGGGCCCTGCGGGGAGGCAGCTGCTGCGGGCAGCCGGGGGCCGGGGGCTCGCTCCACCCTGCAGACAAGCTCCGGGGAGAGGCGGACGGGCCGCCGCTGCTGCTGCTGCAGAACGGAGGCGGCAACGGGGCGGCCCCGGAGCAGCCGCCGCTGGCCAAACCCGGCAGCGGCGGCAGACAGCCCCGGCAGCCGCCTCAGCCGGCCGCGCTGCAGAGACCCTGGGAGAAGCTTCGCCTGGAGGAGCGGGAGGCGGAGAAGGAGGCGAGGAAAGTCAGCAAGAGCATCGACCGGGTGCTGAAGGAGCAGAAGCGGGAGTATAAGCAAACGCACCGGCTGCTGCTGCTGGGTACGTGTGCGAGGGGGAGCTGGGCCGCCCCCGGCCGGCAGGTGCCCAGCCGGGCTCCCAGCCAGCCCTTCTGGCGTTCCCCATAGTCCCTCCTTTGTCTCGTCCTTCTACTTCCTCTCCCTCTGTCTTCTCTTCTCTTCACAGCTCTGCTTCCCCCTGTCTCCCTTCTCCCACCCACCCCCCCGGTTGCTGGCCCCCTTTCTCTCTCCCCCAGCCAGGTTTCCACCTTTTCTGCTCCTTCCCTGTGTCCCACCTCCTCCCGGGATCTGGAAATGGTTTTGCAATGGAGAATGCGATTTGTAACTAGCCCTGTAAAAGGCGAGCTGCTCCACCCAGGCAGCAAAGCAGAAGTGATGTGGAGGCGGGAGCGAGCAGGCTTCATTTTCAGCTGGTGGGAGGAGGTGTGCGTGGTATGCGGTGTGTGTGTCTGTGTTGTCTAGCCGAAAAGTAAACGGCGCTTGTGCTGGCATCTCAGGAATTCGAAAATCAGATACAAGAAAGATGAAAATGGCTTTGAATAAAGAATGTCATCTGTCAAAGAGCCGCCTCTTTGCTACTGTGTGGAACCACTGATGGCTTAATAGGAAGTGGTAGTACGGGCTTGTAGCTCGTAATGGGCTGACTGTTGAAATGCTAGGAAATAATGGACTGGTTATTTTAGGGAAGGACTAGGGCATATGAGGGAAAGTAATTCGGTATGGGTATGTATATCCTCTAGCATATACTTATTCCAAGGATAGTGGTTCAACTACCTATTTTCGGGGAGGGGGGCCGAAAACCCAACAAAACAAAATACAACCCTGCAAGGTGACTTGTATTTTCGGAAATACTATGTGCTGCTTGCTATTTGCTCTTTACAAAGATTAGTTAATAGACTTCTCTAGAGGCTTAATCCCAGCTAATACCCCTGTGGTTTTTATACTGTAAGTGTATCTAATACAATCTAATTTCCCACAGGAAATTGAATAGTCAGACTGCAGGGGGGGGGGGTTATTGTTGTTGGGGTTTTTTTGTGGTGGTGTTGTTTTTTAAATTTAAATGGCCCAAGGAAAGGGGTTTGGGTGCTGCCTGAGCATGACCACAAATTTCTAATTTCTGTTAGTGTTGAAACACTGGGTGTGTTGTTGTGGGGCTTTTTGTTTGGTTTGGTTTGGTTTTGATACAGATATGTGTTGGCTTGGATCTCTATATGCATTACAGAGTGGATAGGTATATTTGTTTTGTTCCCCCAGCCCTTTAAAGTCAAATGAAGGAATCAGTTACTGTACAGCTGTATAAATAATGTAATATGGCAGTCTCCAAGATACTTCCTTATGTTAAGGTGTAGTTGATGTTTGCCAGAATGGTATCACTCAAATTCTAAAAATAAACTACAGACTTGGTTATTGTCTGGAAGTTTTTAATATATATAGCACAGCTGGTAATTATGGGGGGAAATTCCTACTGTTTGGAATACAATACTGCTATATCAAAATAAAAGTGGCCCTTACCACACACTTCACCTGTTCAGCTTCAATGCTTAAGCTTTAAAATTTATATCCTATTAAGATAAATTGACTTTTTTTTTCTGATCTGTAAAACAGTGTGATTGATACCAATGTGGACAGAAGAAGCAGTGGCCTGCCTCTAAAGAGCCATTGTTTGAACAAAAGATTGCTGGTGAATAAGTGGAGTGAGTGTGTGGTCTGTAATGTGGAGGCAATAAAATAGTAAACCAGAGAAACACAAAGCTCTTTAAGAAGGATACAGTTTTTTTTTCTCTTCCTCCCACCCACTAAGCTGCTACCTATACTAAAAATATTAGCTCAGCACTTCAAAAACTTCAGTAGCAATTGCAGTCTAATCTGCAGCTCTTCCTGTTCTCAGGTTAGGGAAGGGGGGATGGTGTGTTGCTGTCATAGGCCCCAAACTAGCAAAGATTTAAGCATGTGCTTAACTTTATGCACTGTGATGCCCTACTGTAGTCAAGGGGACTACTTGCAGCATGTAAAGTTTAGCATGTACGTAAGTCTTTTAGGATCTGGATCTAAGAAATTGGCATTGTCTTGTCCCCCATTTGGGACAGGTAAAGCTGCAGGAGCCTTGTGTTGCTATCGCTACTCAGGTTCTGTAGCAAAGAATAAGTGAGAATAGCTTATATGTCTAAATTAATAACTGAAAAAAACCACCTTTCTAAAAAGTCTCTACTAAAGAAACAGTAACCAGCAAAACATTTTCTCCTCTTTTGCAGTTCATTTTTTCAGGTATATCAAGTATATTGTTCAAGCTCTGTCTGATACATCGTAACGTCTTTCCTTGTATATTGTTGTGTGGATAGAAAATCCTTTTTTATTAAAGGACACTATCAACTTGAAATATGGCCTACTTTAAAATAGCTATATATCTTTTCCTGCCCCTGAAGTCCCCTCGCCAAGATACTTGCTTTTACATTCACCTTTTCCTATTTTAAAAAAATACTCTCCTCTGCTGTGTGAAAGATCAACATAAAAAGGAAATGGCCTATACAAGAGACACCCTGACAGTGGCTAGATACAAAGTTCTGTCAGATACACATGGGAAACTAACAAAATAGAGAAATATATTCCCCTATTCTTTCATTTATAGTAATCATGTATTGTTTTAGAAAGTCTGAAAATTGTTTAAGCCTCTTAGAGATAATAGCAAGGTGTTTTTTTTTCCTTGATATTTCTGAACAAATGCAATAGGTATCTCATTTTAACATTAATTCCTGAGTCCTTTAATGAGGTCCACATCTGTGAACCCCATGTTCCTCTACGTAAATGCAAGGGGTCATAGAGCTGGAACCAGCTGCAAGATCAGGGTTTACATTAATTACTTTTTAAGGGGTCACTATCATTCAAAAATGAAAAAAGGTGTGAGAGATAAGTCACTTGCCAAACTGAACTTGAATAAAATAAATAAAAACTTTGTTTTATATAGCTCTTCACATATTCAGAACAATACATAAACATTTATTATTTTTGTATGTACAGTTTTCACTAGAGGCATGCAGCCCTATTTTGTGCAATAATTCTTAAATAGAAGAAATTAACTGAAACCAGTCAGAGACTTCTGTCATTGGATATGTAAATTATGATTGCTGAAAGTCTTAAATGTGTATGTTTAAATTTTTTTTCTAATTGCAAATCTTGTGTGTGTTGGTGGGTTGTTTTTTCTTTCTTTAACATTTTTATCATGTGAAAAATTCGTGGCCACCTTGAGGCTTTCAGGAGATAAACTCATCAGCATTTTTAATAGTTTAAACTGTAATGTATAATTCTGAAACTGTGTTGGGATTGTGGGGTAGGGATAGGATCATCAGGGCATATCTCTCCAAATTAATGTCCTGCCATTGTGGAGTGCTCATGCATTGGTGCACCTCAGTTCTTTTTGTTCTTTGCCTGTGGCACATAATAGCTTGTCTCCTGGGATTTATAATACTCTGATCTAATTCTGATTGCTGGGCTTACTGCAGGGATGGCTGTGCAAGGTTTAGTGGCCTATAATGTACCTGAGGTCAGATTTGATTATCTGGTGGTCCATTCTGCCCTTAAACTTTGACTCTATGAAGATATTCTTGTATAAAATTTCTGACACATCATGTGATGTCAATTTTATTATAAATTGGGCATGTTATGACTGGTAACTGAATAAAGTAACTTATAAATAGAACTTCAAATTTGATTCTTTTAGGTACCATTAGTCATTTGTGCATGTTTATTGAGTTATTTAGTCACAGAATCTCTTTTGCTCTCCATTTCTACTTCATTAATGGAGAATTGAAGGCTGTGAGTTCTCACCCACATCATTGTTCTCAGGGGTTATTGACACACAAAGTTCCACTAAAATAACAGTTGTAATTACACCTCTTGTTTTTTGCTAAGGTGGATTGATTTAAATCACAATTTTTTTTTTAATCAAGCTGAAACGTTGATTTAAATACTTGCTTTTAATCTTGTTTTGCATTTGTACTTCCTAGCTGTTTTCATAAATTAAGTTCATTCTGTTTGGTTGGAATAATGATCATTACATGCTGATTTACAACCAAATATGGTCTTTACAATAAAGATGGTGGTAATTTTTACTTTCCAGGAGAATACATTATATCTATACACATTTATTAAAACAATTGTGTAGCTTTACTTAGATTTATTCAGGTTATCAATTTTTATTTTTTTTACTAGGCAATGATTTTTATGGTTGTTAAGCTGTATTTGAATTCCAATTTTCATCCAATTAAAAATGTACAAAAGCAGCATTTTAACGTTGGATTTTTTTAGTTACATAAAACTACAATAAATGTACTGGATAGACAAGAAAATAAAGTTGATGAAAACACATTTTGTGTTTAAAACTGATGAAGCAATAGTACTGACATAGATATTGAATTGATGGATTGTTTCTGGTCACCATGGGCCAGGTTTTCAAAGGTATTTAGGTGTCCAAAGATACGGATAGATGCCTTGTGGGATTTTCAGAAATGCTTAAATAGGTTAGCTGCCTAACTCTCAGTGAAATCAGATTTTGGAGTAGAAGCCGTGTTAGTCTGTATTCGCAAAAAGAAAAGGAGTACTTGTGGCACTTTAGAGACTAACAAATTTAGTTGAGCCTAAGCTTTCGTGAGCTAGAGCTCACTTCATCGGATGCAGTGAGCTGTAGCTCACGAAAGCTTATGCTCAACTAAATTTGTTAGTCTCTAAGGTGCCACAAGTACTCCTTTTCTTTTAGTGAAATCAGAGTTGAGAGTTAGCCATCCAGTCTATATTTTTGGGCACCTAAATACCTTTTTAAAATCTCAGACTCATCCACAGATTTGCGTCTATATCTGCTTTATATCCATGGATGTTTGCAGATCACATGCATATACAGTTTTTGCATCCACGCAGGGCTCTACTAATAGACTTGAGAGTTGCAAGGGACCATCGTGATCATCTAGTCTGATCTCCTGCAGATCACAGAACCTCACCCACACAGAACCTCTGGCTAAGTTATTGAAGTCCTCAAATCTTGATTTAAAGACTTCAGGTTATAGAAAATCTACCACTTTGGCCCAGTCTACACTATAAAATTAGGTTGGTATAACTACATCACTCAGGGGTGTGGGAAAAAATCCACACGCCTGAGCGACACAATTAAACCAACCTAGCCCCCAGCATACACAGCGCTAGGTTGATGGGAGAATTCTCTTGTTGACCTAGCTACTGTCCCTCAGGAAGTGTATTACTTATGCTGATGGGGGATAGGGTTGTCAGCTTTGGTTGGGCGTATTCCTGGCGGTTTCATCACCTGACAATCTTTCATTAAAGATTAATCATTAATTCCTGGAGACTCCAGGATAATCCTGGAGGCTTGGCAACTGTAAACAGAGAACCCTCTCGTCCATGTAAGTAGCATCTGTGTAGACAAGCCCTCACTCTAGTTCAAACCAGGAAGTGACCCAGACCCCATGCCGCAGAGAAAAGCGGAAACCCTGAGGTCTCTGCCCATCTGATCTGGGAGAAAATTCCTTCCTGACCCTGAATATGGCAATGAGTTAGACCCTGGCTAACTGACTAGTAACTGTCATCGTCTCTCACCCAGTTTTTATTCATATATTGGAAGAACAAAAACAAGCTTTCCTGGTTTGTCAACTCTGAATTCATTCCTCAACTTTGAAGGAAACTAATCCAAATGACGAACATGTTTTCTTAGCACCTGTTAGCTAAACTGAAACCAAGTAATCAAAAGAAAAGCTTTTCTGCACAAGAGAAACGGAAAGCTGTTACAGTTGGAAAAAAAATTGTAAATACCAGTATTGACTCAGTTATAAAGACTCAAAATAAAATAATATAGATGTTTATTTTGTGATATCTTTATAAAGCTTGAGTTAACCCCAGAAGTTAAAGATATTTCCCCTTGATTCTGTATGTATATTAAAAAAGCAGCACTCTTTAACTCATTAAAATTTGGATGGGGGTTATAGATGCAGCATTTTTTAATTAAATGATTAAACTAAGTTTATAATTTAACACTGTCATAATTTCAAATTAAATTTTGAACTTCTTTTTAAAGACAAACCATGAATTTTTTTTTTAATTTAAAAAAGGTCTGTTTTTAAAATCTGTAATTGTCCGTCCTCTTCTTTAGTGCAAATATAGGTGTGGACTCTCATTGTTAAGCCAGAAGTTGGCCCCTTTAGTACATGCCTACTTAAAAAAATCTCTGACTGTATTGTTATGCTTGTTATAAACTTCTGTACTGCTAGAAAGTGATAGCATGTGCTGTAACTGGATTAATTGGAGCATCATCTCTGACATTCTGTGGAATATTAATCACACATTCTTGTTGGTAGAGCACTGCATGTTGTGTTATTAGACCAATTATCTTATTGTTTTGTGCTGATAGATTCAGGACCCATTGTATGTAGGCAATTATAATGTAGGCCTGAACGTACAAGTGTCAGGAACAGAATTTCCTAAGTTAAAGGTCTGTTATGTATTCTACCATCATATTAAAGCAGATGGCTTTTAAAACAACCAAATCTTTCATGTCATTCTCACAGCTTACCAAATGCTAAGTGCTATACAAACAGAGGAGAAGAGGTGGTGGTCCTTGTCCTGAAGAGCTTACAACCTAACTGGAAGACCCACATTAAGGATTTAAAAAAAAACAATAAGTAGTGTGCTCAGGACAGTGATAGGTGCACATGATTTTAGTTTCTTTTTAATTTGTGTGAGCTACTCAAACTGATTCTTGATCTAACTGTTGTTCGTTTCTCTTTTGCTTTTGGCCACTGATTACTTGTACTCAACCCTTGCCTAATTATTAACCTATCTCAAACTTTTCTTTGGCCTGTTTTTCTTTTTAAAAATGTTCTAATTTTTTTTAAGTCTTCTCCACTCTTAGTGCATGTGGAAGGGAGCAATATCTGCTCTGAAGAGACAGACCCTATAATCAGCAGCGTATGCTATGGATTCAGACCTCTGCATAAGTAATTTCCTAAAAATGTCAAAATAGACAAGTTAGCATGAAAATCTGATGCCCTATTGTATTGCTTTTTGTATAGTTTTCAGTAGCTAAGACTGTAAAGTGGGTTTAAAATATTTAAGGTGGTGTTTGGGATGTAAATTTAAATTTACATAAAGCTTACAACTTATAGAAGAATGATTCAGGAGAAGGGTGCTGATTTTTTTTAACAATGTTTTAAAACTTTCCCCCTATCTAATAGAGGCCCTCATGTGGTATTTCAATCATGCATATATTTTTCCTTCTAGATGTGTCCAAATAATTGTAATGTTTGTAATACTCCATACTGCCTTTTTCATTCTAGCATCACACTTCATAAATTAAACTGCCCCACATTTTTGAGGGAGCTTTATAGAAATTTATCATACAACTTCTAGACTTAAATTGATACAAAAGATAAGTAAAGTGAGCTTTCAGGGCAATTCTCTGGTGAGAAACTTAGCACCCAGGCCAGCTTGTGGGAAAGAGGAAGTGCTGAAATTTTTATTATTTGGTTCAAGTTTATCAGGCACCAAATCATTAGGCTGATAAGGAACAACTCGATGCATCACGTGGGTGGTGTAAGGAAGGAATAATAATCTTTTCCTCTTCTCTAAAATTCAGAACCTCCTGACTGCAATGGCATAAGATATCTTTTCTCAGTCTTTCCCTCAACCTTATTTTGGTGGTATATGCCTGTGAATATTCTATTTGTTTGCCTCTGCTGCTGATCATTGCTTTACCGAGCAGCAGAATGACAGTGAAATGATTCTCTTCAGCAGCTCTGCTGTCCCAAGGTTCTGAGTAGCAGCAATGAGTCTTACCAGTTTTGCTAACTTCCTTCTATTGATGCTGAAGTCCTGAGCAGAGGCACTTGAGCTGTCTGTAGTCAGCTGAAGTTAGCATTGCATCATTTAACATTTAGAAAGCTTGATTTCCACCTATAAAGAAATAAGTTTTCTTTAAAAGGAAACAAACAACTGAAGAAATTGTCACTTTCCACAGGATGAATATATTTTTCGTGCTCCAAACATATTGACTCCGTTTTAAACCTGAGTAAACTGAGACACAGAACAGATGCTTCTTAACCAAGATCACACTGCAGGTGGTGACAGGGTCAGGACTAGAATTTTAAAATTTCAGTCCCCTTCTCTTAGCATACAGGGTTCTATATCAAGGAGAGAATGTACTTCATTAACATTTTTTAAAATAAAGCAAACAATCCTCCTTTGCAGTAAATAGAATTTTCAGCTTCGAATTACTTGCATTTTTTTTAAATTTTAAAAATGCTGTAGATTCTTCGTTTGATAGAACAATAGTACCAGGCAGTATATCTTTTAATTCCACAGACAGAAGGTCTCTGTCGGTCACAAGCTTGTTTTCTGTCTCATGACCTGTAATTGTTTGTTTGTTGCAGCATTATGAGATTGAATTTTGTGATTCAGCATTATGAGTTTTACCTTAGTGCCCAAAGGAAATTGTTAGAACAAAAGTTATTTCTTAAGACAATAAGAGGCTTAGCCTTCATCCCCCCACCCCCCAGAAAATTCCCAAATAACTCACAGGGTAGGGAAGGGAAGTAGGAAGTTGAGGCTAAATTCAGTTCTGGTGTAAATCCCACTTATTTCCCTCAATTGCTCTAGATCAGGAATGAATTTGGCCTTTGTAGAGCAGTTACTTGAGACAATCTAATATTTATCATCTACCATATCTTATACTTTGTTCTTATATTTTTCTCAGTTGAAAACAAGGCAGTGAAGGGTGAAATCTGTAAGAATATCCTTGCAAAGCAAGTTGATTAGCAGTGATTAATATTCTTTTAATATTGCACATGTATATGTTAAAATCCTTTTTATGCTGCTTCTGCACATAAGACTAAAGTTACAAGGTCAGGGATTTAAGATACTTGATAAACTGCATTAAGCAGAATGTCTAAGCAGAGATAATTCATTGTTTGTATGGGGCTTCAAAGAGTGGGATCAGAACTGATAGGCAGTATTAAATAAATTCTGTATTTCTGTTCTCAGCATTTTTTGTGTCTGCCTGTGTGATGTTTAGTCTTTGCATGCAAACCATCAAAAGACAGGACCCCATCTTTGAATGTAAGAACATCAAGGCATGACATTAGGTAATATCTTCCAGTGTAAATGTTTGATCGTCTCCTTTAACTACACCTCAAAATGACTATCAACATAAATGTTTTTAAATTCACCAAAAATTCCAGTTATGGCCAGAGCACTCTAAATAACCCGTTTTTGATTTTGTGTTTTGTTTTTTAATTCTAAGGCTTTTTCTCTTACCTGGTTGATGTTTTATAATTTATACATGGGAACAGTGAAGCTGGTTTAAATACATAAAGTAAACAAATGTTTGGTAACTTCTTTCAATTCTAGTTCTATTGGGTATTGAAATTTATAGCAGATATGAAACTTTTAGACATGTTTGAGGGCGGTTAAGTTGATAATGTCTCTCTAAGAAGGAAACAGCTCTTCTGAGAAACATATCCAAGATCATTGTCCACTGGCCTCTTAAAACTGAGGAAGGAAAACATTCCATTCATGGTATGGTTTAGTACACACAGTGGAGATAAGCAACAAGCTTGAGAATATTTGCAGTAAAAATAAATCAGAACACGATTCTCTGTGCATAGCGTTTCTATTGTAACCTTCAAAGGGAAAGCAATATCTTCAAAGAGATATTCCATATCTCATTTCTGACACATTTTGATAGGATAATAAGGTTTTTCCAGTAGGAAGAATGAAGTCTGTAATACATTGCAGAAGGCATAGACGATAGAATCTTGTCCTTTGGAGCAAATGTATAATATGGAACAATTTGCTTCCCCCTGCCTTCTTTAAAAGGTGGGGTGAATTTTCACAAGGTGTTAAACAACTCTGCTGCAACATCACCCTTCCAGTTATGGAGACCCAGTCTTTCTGTGACCTTAGAAGTGAGTTTATAATGGGCTTCAATGGAATTTGGAGTTAGAATGCAGTAGCTTTACAATGTAGATTTCTTTAAGAAAGGTCAGTGAATATCAGATGTGTGGCATTAAGATACTTGCAATGTAAAATAGATTTTTTGCAACAGGAGTGCTGACTGACTAGACTTCAAAAGTGTTCTAAAATATCACATTCCTACATGTCAGAGGCTTCAAGCTTCAAAAATCCACTACACACAATCAGTGGTGAGTAAAGTTGATTTTTTTTTTTCTTCAACTGTTGGACACTTGTGCTACAAAATGCAAGCGTATGCTGTTGTAAGTGTCTGACTGGAAACGTTGAACCTGCTATGGACTTGCTATTTCTTGTCCCATTTTAAAAATGGGATACACTTGGCTATTACTATTGCTTACATCCTTGTGATGTGCTTGGAATTACACAAGATAAATGTTGGGTTTTGCTTTTTTTCCCCCTTCATTATCCTCCTGCACCCCCAGGTATATGTCCATTTCAGTCTTGTGCTGGTCAGTTCAGGCTTCTGAGTGTCATGTTGATGGATTTGGCTGCTTTCTCTGTTCTTCAGTGTAATGTTTCTCTAGTTTGCCCTCTTTTTCTGATGGTATCCATATTAACTTGTCATAGAAGTCACGTTGCATCCTTGTTGTGTTTGGATCTTTTAGTTGTGCACTGTTGATGGTCTGTCTTCTTTTAACCTTCTTCATCCTCTTTTTAACTTCACCCTCACAAAATTGAAGATGATGGTCATTGCCCATATCGTCTGCTCCAGGAATGGGGATGGTAGACATAAAGGTGGCATAGCAATCCTGATGTCAGATGAAGCAGAGCAAACGCACTGACTGAGTGGGAATCAGTCAAAGAGAGAATTATTAGAGCTCATTTTCAGATTAGAGGTTTTTTCCCCCAAACTCTATCATACAGTGTTATGTACCAACAAAAAAGCCAGATGAGGAAAAAGATGTTTTATGATTTGTTACAGGATATGCCAGCCAAGGTCTCAAAATATATCAGAGTGAGTGAGTATTTTTTAACTCAAAGGTTGGAAGTAACCATGTACATTGGTCAAACTGGACAGTCTCTACGTAAAAGAATAAATGGACACAAATCAGATGTCAAGAATTATAACATTCATAAACCAGTCGGAGAACACTTCAATCTCTCTGGTCACGCAATCACAGACATGAAGGTCGCTATCTTAAAACAAAAAAACTTCAAATCCAGACTCCAGCGAGAAACTGCTGAATTGGAATTCATTTGCAAATTGGATACTATTAATTTAGGCTTAAATAGAGACTTGGAGTGGCTAAGTCATTATGCAGGGTAGCCTGTTTCCTCTTGTTTTTTCCTACCCCCCCCCCCAGATGTTCTGGTTTAACTTGGATTTAAACTTGAAGAGTGGTCAGTTTGGATGAGCTATTACCAGCAGGAGAGTGAGTTTGTGTGTGTATGGGGGTGGGGGGGATGTGAGAAAACCTGGATTTGTGCAGGAAATAGCCCAACTTGATTGTCATGCACATTGTGTAAAGAGTTGTCACTTTGGATGGGCTATCACCAGCAGGAGAGTGAATTTGTGTGGGGGGGTGGAGGGTGAGAAAACCTGGATTTGTGCTGGAAATGGCCCACCTGATGATCACTTTAGATAAGCTATTACCAGCAGAACAGTGGGGTGGGAGGAGGTATTGGTTCATATTCTCTGTGTATATATAAAGTCTGCTGCAGTTTCCACGATATGCATCTGATGAAGTGAGCTGTAGCCCACGAAAGCTTATGCTCTAATAAATTGGTTAGTCTCTAAGGTGCCACAAGTACTCCTTTTCTTTTAACGTTGGGTTAGTGAGGCAGAGGCTTGGACATAAACTGTAAACGGTTAGTAGAAATTTGCAATTTGAAACCTAGTGATAAGGCGGAATAATATTTCTCAAAGAAATCCATAAAGTGATATGGAACTCCCCAGATTAGTACTACAAAAAACAGTTTTCCTTCCCTAAAGAATTTACAACCTAAAAGACCTCATAGAGAAGACAGGACACACTGAGAATATGTAGACGAAGGAATAACTTGTTCATTCATATGCATTTTGTAAATCTGGAGCTTTTGGGCATCACAGAATATAATGTATTTAGTATAGGTATGTTGGAAAATGAATTTATTGAGGAAAATTTCAAATCTTTGTAGAAATGTCTTGTTGTTGATGTGTTCAGTTTGCTGACTGAGTACAGCAAAAGTACTTGGACATAAAATGTGTGCAATATTCATGCTCGTTAGCTGTGGCTGTCACTATTATATTAATATTGTAATGTGTCTCACAAAGACACGGATTGTCTTCATAACATAAAATGAAACAGTACAATGCACTAACTCTAAAAGAAAATAGTGCCAAACTATTGGTTTTAGTAGATACTCTAATCAGCTAAAACTGGAAATTTTCAGTAATTTGTGCAGAGCTTATTGGATCAGTTCCAATGAAATGTGGGCATTACTTGTTTTTAAGCTTGACAGAATTTTTATTTTTAAATTTTTTTTAGCCTTTTGGTGGATAGTATAGACTTATTGTAAATACTTTTAAAATTTTAATTTCTTCAGTAGCCCAAAATCATGGGTTCTAAGCATTTATTGTATTAGTTTTAATTTTCACAGTTGTAGGAAACTAAGGTAGGGTTCAGGCAATAATTTATTTAATGAAGCTAGATATTGAGAATCAAAAGTTAAAGCTTTATTTTTTGTAACAAGCCTAAAACTGTCTAAATCACAGAATTTTTCCCACTCCCACAGCTAGGAGGTTGGGGGCTGAGAATCTTGGGCTCCCCCTTACCCCCAAACGGGTATTATTTATTATTTTATTTTGCTAGAGCCAGGAGATGATGCCAGATTTTGAAAGCTCTTTAAATTTGAGTTTGTCCTTATTGTAGTACAAACCGTTGAGCTGCCCAAATTGGTCTTCGGAGAAGCACGTGCAATGTTTGTCTTAAACTTTTCTGAACAGACTGACCTTTCCACAGACGCTGACATTAATGGCACTACAAGTGAATGTAATGCCACACTGGACATGAGAAGCAATGACTCAGTTTCCCTTCTTCAGTATTCAAGTGCTGTTACACTGTCATCGCATGGTGCTTCCCATATCACGTACAAATCAAAATCATGTGGGATCTCGTCTCGCAAGGGAAAATACACAAAATATTTTCATAGTTACTAAAATTGTGTGACATCTGAGCCTTGACAAATGACTCGGACACTTTACAGTTGGCAAAAAAGAGATCCTGATCCATAGAGTCTGTCAGGTACATTGCAGGATATGACTGCCTTCAGTTTTCTTTGAAATTCTGATGCAAAAGGATGCATTCCGGATTAAAGGAATTGCCTTTTGGAGTCTGTTAGCTAGACTTCCATGTCTTTTTAAGGCATTATCGACAGCAAGAGCAACTTGTAAATTTCAGGTTTCCAATTAGCAGCCGTGTTAGTCTGTATTCACAAAAAGAAAAGGAGTACTTGTGGCACCTTAGAGACTAACCAATTTATTTGAGCATAAGCTTTCATGAGCTACAGCTCACTTCATCGGATGCATTTGGTGAAGTGAGCTGTAGCTTACGAAAGCTTATGCTCAAATAAATTTGTTAGTCTCTAAGGTGCCACAAGTACTCCTTTTCTTTTTGTAAATTTCAGTTAAGCAGCGTATCACAGTGGTGTATCATCGTGCATCTATTTCCATTTGCAAATGAACCCTGTGGATTTTCCCAAAAATACACAAAGAAAAGAGAACTTGCAATACAGTTATTGCTTATTTCCATCATTCTTGATCATCTGATGTAGTTTCATTGCCTTCTTTGAGGTGACCGCGTCCTCTTTAATGAGGGCGTCTGGCACGCTCTCCCAATGCTCATGAATGAATTCTGCTGTCTTGAGCCAGGAAAACTTAACTGATGGAAAAAGATTAGGGGGCACACGTAAATCTGATGGGCTCACATTGTTGGTCTCACAGACTTTTAAAAAATGTTCAGAGTGTAGCCACAGTGCAAAGCCATACTCAGTTGCATCCACACTGGTTCAGTTGTCAGTTGTGTAGAGCTGTAGACCTTATGGGGCCACATCCTGTGGTTTTTAACACTGTACTTATCTGAGCAGTCTGTAAATTCTTTCACACTGTATTGTGGGAGAATTGTCTGGCCACTTGTGCAGAAGTGATTTGAACCCACTGACTCACTAAAGTATATACTACTACTGGCTTTCATTCTGATGGCAAAGCATGGATACAACTGGGAGCACTGACTTATACTGGCTGTTGGCATTAATTCAACCTTCATTTTGGGAACAGCAAGAAGATGGCAGGAGACAAGGTGGAGGGTTTTTTGGCAGTGATCTGTCACCCTGAGAAAATGGTGACCTGCTTTGCTAAGGAGATCACACAGGGTTTATGCACACATGGAGGAGTGCAGACTGTTGATGCAGGTTTTAATAGCTGTGGACTCATTCCCCCTATACTGAGCAGTGGTTCAGGAGGAAGGACAGCAAGCCTAGAGTGGTAGGACAACATCATCGTACAGACCTAGGATGACCAGCAGTGGGCTCAGAACTTCTGCAAAAGGAAGGCTGCATTGGTAGAGCTGTATGAGGAACTTACCCCAGCCCTTCAGTGCCAGGACACACACATGAGTGAGTCTATACGTGCCCAGAAGTGGGCTGCTACTGCAATTAGGAATCTGGCTACCCCAGATTGCAACAGGTTGGTGGCTAATCAGATGTGGACAACTACACTGTTTGGTTTTTTATTTTGGCATAGGTTTGCCATGCAGTTGTTGATGTGGTTTACAGTGGTGATGCAGGTCGCTAATGTCCTCAAAATAATAGTGGTCTTTGAGTGAATGGGTTATGTTTGGGCCATGCACACTCAGCACACTCCCCCCAGGACACAAGCATCCATTATCTGCCCTCCTCCAAGGTACACATGTTTATGTAAACTGGAAAGGACACTACTCACTCACTATACAGGCCTTGATGGACCAGAGAGGGAAGTTAATGGACAGCTACTTGGGATTCACAGGCAGAGTACATGATTCCAGGATATTCTGGAGGTCTGATATTCTTGAATTTGGACAGTTTTGAACTTAATAGTATGGATGTTAGTGGGGGAGTCTATTAGGCTGAGTCTCCCAAAACATCATCTTTTGCTCTGGCTCATGAAGCCCTACCCAGATATGAAAGCACCTGACTGAAGAAGGTTTAATTACATGCTGAGCAGGTGTAGGATTGTGATTGGAATGCGCCTTTGAGTGACTGAAGGTAAGACAGCACAGCCTACAAAACTTTTTGAACTGCTGTGCGTATAGTACGATTTATATTGTTGAGGTGTGCAGTGCACAGTACAACATGTGTGAGGGTTAAGGAGAAATACTTTGGCCAGGAAAGAATCCATGATTACGCTGGTTTACAGATTCTGTACAAGCAGTCAGAAAGTGCTGCTCTGATAACTGGGGTTAGGCCTATGTGCGCAAGGGAGATCAGAGGCATCCATTTTGTTCTCTCATCCTTGGTTTGGAGGAGGAAATAGGAGAATAAGATAATGTGAGTACAACTTTACAATACAGTATCTATTTATTGTGGGATAATCAACTGCATGTATTAGCATTAATGCACTCTATTTGCCTTATCTACTTTATTAAAATACTTGCTTGGAAAAAAGAGAACTTCCAAGTACTCAAAACAAAGGATTGAACAACAACATTTAATAACAGTCGGTCAGCTGCTGCAAACTAGAATGCAAAGAGAATTCAAGTGAAACAGTGAAGTACAATGTCTCATATATAGAAATGCACATTATCAGGGTGTGCATTGTTCCCACAATATATGCACCAAGACAATAACAAGCACCTTATATTTATTAAAAGAAAAAAATGGCTTTTGCAGGCTTGTGCGAACAGGCCAGGGACAGGAACATTACTATGAATGGTCTTAACATTATTTCAGGCTGTGGTGGCCTTGGAAGGTGTGAACTTGCTGGAGATTCCTGAGTGGAAAAGAGAAATTATTTCCTGCCTCTGATAGAAATCACGGTGTCATGGAGCTCTTTCATCTCTTGGTACATGATGGGCAAATTAATGAGCTACAAGGAGGTCCTGCCAGATATTTCATCGAATGTTTGGGTAGTGTTGCAGTCAGCAGGAACGCCAAGAGTGGACTGAAATTCAAGATGCTAAACTAGGATGCAGCAACATAGAACCACTGCAGATATGCCACTGCAGTCCCCTCCCTTCCCCTTGTGGTAGCCAGATGCTGGACTGGTAGTACTAAGGGACTCTGAGAATGTTCTGGACTTAATACCACCAGAGTTCATAGATTCATAGATATTTAGGTCAGAAGGGACCATTATGGTCATCTAGTCTGACCTCCTGCACAACGCAGGCCACAGAATTTCACCCACAAAGTTCATGCAGTGAACTTAATATCTAGGCTGCCTCTGGAAACACTGTAATGCTAGAGCCAATGTGAGGAAAAAGCACTGCTATATATTTATACAAGTATGCTTGTCCCTGAGTTTGCAGTCATTGCATGGCTTGTACTAATAATAACTGTCTGGTCTGCCACAATAAATCACATTTAACCTTTTTAATTCTTGCTTGGATTGGATGGTGGAATAGGGAAAATGGAGTTATGTCTTCCCTCAACTGAAGTTAAAATCATTCACTGTATAAAAAGCCCACCCCCTACCATGCAATATTCTCCATTACAGTAATTGTCATAAGTAGGCAAAGCTGGCCCTTATGTTGTAATATTCCCCAGTAACAAAAATGGCAGCTTGCATCTTAACCAGCTGAGGTACTGATTTCTCCACTGCTTCCTCCCTGGTCTTGTGCTCAGTCTCTTCCCCAGAGAGGTCTAGGATTCTGGCTTAAGGTCATACTGGCAGTGCCTAGAAGTGGTCGGTGTTTGCTCCATCCCCTCTCATTTGGGTATCTACTCCAACTGGTCTAGGTCTTTTGCCCCTGACAGACTACAAACCCTGCCTGCAGAGTCCTCAACCCATCCAGTGTCTACACAGGCTCTGTGTTTGGAGTGCTGCTGGGTACCTTGTACAGCTCTTCATAGAATGGGCATGTTCTCAAGCAGTAAGTCATCACGCTGGGCATTGTGGTTCTTGGTGTGCCAGTTCAGATTCTTCAGGGACTTAGGATCTCAGTGCAGGGAGAAAATTATCTGGTGGATTCCTCCTTCTGCCAACTTCTTGGAGATGGTATTGATATGTGGTGTAAGTTTTCAGGTTCTGCTCCCAAAATCTTACATCCTACTGGCCTCATGCCAGAGGTCCACCAGAAGCCTGATGTCAGCCTCTGCCCAACTGGCAGTACACTGAGAGGATGATCTCCTGGACTCCATCTGTTCTCAACATGTGCTGTTGTCCAGGCACTAGTAACACTGCAAGTACAGCAAGCCACAGGTGAATATGGGTTTCAGATGCCAAACTGGGCTATATTTTAAATGCAGAAAAATTCATTAACATAGAGTTAACATTGCCAAGTTGTTCCTAATGGCCTTCCAGAATGTGAAGTGAGGCTAAACTTAAACCTCTGTAAACCAGGAAATACAAAATGCAGGTGCACGCCAACCCTGCAACACAGCCTTAACTCTGCCCTCTGGAGCTGGCAATAGCCACTGGGAGTGGTTTAGTAAGGCAGGTGCTATTGTAGTCAGTAGCCATGAGGAGGCTTGGAGAATCTACCACTATCTGTATTGTACTCCACAAATTTGAATTGCAGCATTTATCTGAAGGCATACTAACTACTATGTTTTAGGTGTAGCTGTATTAGTTGGAGCAACTCAGCAGGGCTGTTACTGTGATATGACAGGAGGTGCATGCGTACTTCAAAGGGTCAACTATGCCTCATATCAGCGCTGAGTTTTGTCGGTTGTATTCTCAAAGGCGCACAAGGTATCTTCTTGCAATGAGGCATGTCAGTAATCTGGTACCATAAATGACTGATCTTAGTGTGTACTGATGAGTAAGTGAAGGCAATGTTTCAGAAGGAATTCTCGGGGCAAGGGTGACGATGTAACATTTAGCAAAGCTGGGGTGGTTTGTGTGGAACAGCCTCAGTGTTTGAGCGTAGGCCACACACAGGTAGCTTTTGTTTATATCTGACCTAAACCCCAAGATTTGCTGTAGCAAAGAGGAGGTACTAGACTTTGTCCTACAGTGCTTATGTGCTATATTTCCAAGATGTCCTGTACCATGGAGGGTTATTGCTCAGAGAGCAGAACTAAGGGGTAGCATGTACCTTAACTTCATATTTTCTGGATTTCAGAGGCTTAAGTTTAGCCACCCTACACATTTTGGAAGGCTGCTAGGCACCATTGGGTAACCTTAATTTGTGTTAAAGGTTTGGGGCATTCAAATTTTTTAAATCTCAGTATGACGGGTTCCCCTTGGGGTGCCACCTGGAACTGGGGTACCACTGAACTCCCTGACCCAACAGCCTGGTCTCCCTCTTACACTGTACTGCTGTGACAAGCTGCAAGGCCCTCTAGCCGGCACTTTCACCAGCATTCACACAGGTAGGGACATATCCAGCTGCAGTTACACGCAGGCTCTCTAACCACCAGCTTCCCAGCCTGGGATCCCAGTGCAGTGCCATCCTGCCCTGGTCAAATCTGGCCAGTATATGGGTTTAATACAGGGGTATGCAAACTTTTTGGCACAAGGGCTACATCAGGAAATAAAAATTGTACGGCGGGCCATGAATGCTCACAAAATTGGGATTGGGTTGCGGGAAGGGGTGAGTGCTCTGGTTGGGGGTGCAGGCTCTGGGGTGGGGCCAGAAATGAGTTCAGGGTGTGGGAGGGGGCTCTGGGCAGGGGAGGGAGTGCTGAGGTGTGGGGGGGGTGAGGGGTCTGGGGTGGCGCTGGGGGTGAGGAGTTTGGGGTGTAGGATGGTGCTCTGGGCTGGGACCAAGGGGCTCGGAGGGCAAGAGGGGGATTGGGGCAGGGGGGTAGGGTGTGGGAAGGGGTGCAGGCTCTGGGGTGGGGCTGGGGATGAGGGAGTTCGGGTGCAGGAGGGTGCTCCGGGCTGGGACTGAGGGGTTTGGAGGGCAGGAGGGGGATCAGGGCTGGGATAGGGGATTGGGGCACAGGGAGATCCTCAGGGGTGCAGGCTCCGAGCAGTGCTTACCTCAAGCGGCTCCCCGAAGCAGCAGCATGTCCCTTCTCCGGCTCCTATGCAAAGGTGCTGCCAGGCGGCTCTGTGCACTGCCCTGTCCGCAGGCACTGCCCCTGCAGGTCCCATTGGCTGTGGTTCCCATAGGGGAGCTTTGTCATCTTGGCAGGGCATGCCTAGCTCATCAGGCTTCAAAAGCTGCCTCTTGTGGTGAGAGGCTACACCTGTGAGCAGTGGCCATTCTGAAGGTATCTGTTGTTTGGAGGAGTCCCACACCGCCCTGAAATTCAATTTCTGCCTAGCCTTAAAGTTGAGGGCAAGAAAGATTAAGTTCAGACTGTCAGTGATAAGATGCCCACTTTGACCAGTGTCTGAGTCAGTTGAGGAGACCCTCCTGTACATCTGTCTTTGGACAGACCCAGCACCCCTTCCACCTTTGGTGCAGGCATCCCCTAAGAAGGGGAGGTTATTGGAGGCTTCTGAGAGGACTCCACCCCTCCCCCTCGCCCTCGCCCTCCCCCACCCCCCGAAAAAAGCACAGACTCTGATCTGAAGTAGTTTGCTCCGAAAATGCCCGGGTCCCCTGTGAAATCTATAGTCTCTGAAGCCTTGACCTCCCAACTTGATACTGTTGAGTTGGAGAGCTCCTCTTCTGGTACTGGTGGAAACAGCCCCTAAGCTCAAGGGGGAGGCATTGCTCCAACAGGATTTCAGTACCTTCTACCTAGGACAAGGAGAGCAAGCATAAGCACCCCAGTCTGGTACCATCAGGCTCAGTCCCATCACCACCACCTACCTATTTGGCATCATTGGTACTGAGCAAGTGATGGCACCAGACTCCATTGGCACCTACACTGGTATGCCTCTGTCATCGACAGCACTATGCGCTTCAGCTACTGCGTCTTCTGTTACTGCATTCTCTACTTGGTACTGCAAGAGTTTACATGTGCAAGGGATCTGTCCAGAATGGATAAGCAAGAATCCCTGCTCCTCATGGGTACCGAGCATCTTTCTGTACCAATACATGGATCTCCAGAATGCTACTGTCCCCTGGTACTTCAGGATTCTCCTCTCTTTGTTTTCTATGAGGGCTCCTCTCTTGGACGATGTTGAGGAGGATAAGGGGCACTTCCAGTCAGTCTCTTCTATTTCAATCCGGGGTTCCCTATGTATCCTCACAGGAACCCATTCTTTGACAGTCACAGGGAAGATTGCAACTGTTATCAAGGGTGGTGGAACCAATGCTATATGCCTATGCCACTCCCACTCCGGTATGGGCCTCCCACAGTGGCCACATTGAGATCCCTGGGTTGCTAACTGACAGCAGTTCTCCAGACCACCAGTTCCATCTCGGAGGCAGACTTGGGTTGTTCAGTCCTGTCCTCCCTAACCAACCCCCCACAGGAGGGGACATTTGAGGAACAAGAGGCCAGCACAGACAGAGGCCACCCCTCAAACACCTATCTCATCCTTGTCTCCAGATGAAGTGGTTATGCCTCCATCACCTTCCATGGCCAACTATTTTTGGCAATTTCAAGACCTCATAAAGAGGGTAGCTGACACTTTCTTCGAATTCCAATCAAAGAGGCTAGGGGTTCACAACACAACCTATTGGATATCCTACAGTCAGCAACACCCTCCAGGGTGGCATTACCCAGCAATGAGGTGCTCCTGGATCCAGCTAAAACTTTTGTGATAAACATCAGCTACTATTCCACCAGTGTGTAAAAGGGTGGACTATAAGTATTTTGTCGTCCCCCCCACACCCCCCAAGGACTTTGATTTCTTGTTCTCTCACCCTTCACCTAATTCCCTAGTAGTGGATGTGCTAAAATGAGCAAGGCAGGCAACACTTCTCCAGGTCTACTTCACATAAGGACCAAAAGAGACTGGATCTATTTGAATGAAAGTCCTATTTGTCAGCAATCCTGCAGTTCAGGTTCACAAACTATCAGGCAATTGTGGCCAAATTCAGTTTCACAAACTCTAATATATTGGTGGCCTTTATTGAACACCAGTTACAAGAACAAGGAGAAATTCCACTCCATCATTTCAGAGGGCCAGTTATTGGCCAGGACCACTCTTCAAGCATCCTTAGATGCTGCAGATGTTACTATCAGGCCCATCTCCACAGTGGTAGTTTGTGCAGGGCATCATGGCTTCAACTCTCAAGGCTTCCGAGAGAACTATAGAACACCCTTAAAGAGCTCCCCTTTGACGGTTATAGGCGTTTCTCAGAGACCCCAGAGGAGTCCTTGCGTACACTCTAGAGTTACTTTATGGTCCCTGGGCATATATACACTTACAAATAAGAGACTGTTTGTTAGGTCACAAATTGCCCAGAGACTGCGTCCTGCTCGGTTCTTTGGATTCCATAGAACCCCAGTGCTCTCCAGGAAAAGACACATACGTTTCAGAGAGAGACTGCTGCCTACCCACCCTCCAGAACCACCCAGCGGTCTTTTTTAAACAGAAGTTTTGAGGGGCTGGTTGAGGGTTTGAATCCTCCCATGTCTCTAGTTTTACAGCTGCACCCATTTGCCCACCACCCTCCCTTTGGTGACCACATTTTCCATTTCCAACATGCCTGGGGCTGGATAACTACATACAGCTGGGTCAGAGAGGGCATAACTCTTGGCTATACCATCCACTATGTCCCTGCCTCCCTTCAGCTCCCTTTCCCTGTCTCTCTTCAGGGACTCCTTGTGCTTGTGTGGTGACAGGAGGTGAACTCTCTTCTCTGGTTAGGTGCAATTAACTTAATCCCTCCCTCACAGGGGCAAGGGGTTTTACTCAAAGTATTTTCTCATACCAAAGAAGGTCAGAGGGTGGAGACTGACCTTAGCTCTAAGACTTTTAAACAAGTTTGTAAAGCCTCAAAAGTTCAGGATGGTGACTCTGGCAGCTATAATTCCTTCACTGGAGAAAGGGGATTGGTTTTCAGCCCTCAACCTACAAGAAGCCTATTTCCCATATAATGATACATGCATTGAATAGGAAATATCTACAATTCACTATAGGCCAGAATCATTTCCGATACAGAGTGCTTCCCTTTGATCTCTGCCCCAAGAGTGTTCTCCAGGTCCTGGTGGTAGTGGCTGCTTACTTCTGACAAGAGGTGATCCTGGTCTTCCAGTATCTTGATGACTGACTAGTTAGTTGGTTACTTAAGGGCCATTCTTACGAAGCAGTGCTAGCTTCTACGCAGACAACCCTTGGTCTGTTCCAACAGTTGGATATTCAGCTAAATGTAAGGAAATCTGTGTTAGCCCCCTTAAAGAAGATACCGCTACATGGGCTTCAGTGCATATATTTTTTCAAAGCACTATACTTCAATCCATGCCATCAGATCCAATGCAGCTATGGGTACAATTGTACTGTTTTCAGTTCTGGATTCAATTCCCAACCTCCCTCCTCACTCTGGGGAAACTGCTTGGAAGTCATCTGAAGTGGAGCATTCATAGGGCCACTACTTGAAGAAGAAGTTACTCACTTTGTGCAGGTTTCAGAGTAACAGCCGTGTTAGTCTGTATTCGCAAAAAGAAAAGGAGTACTTGTGGCACCTTAGAGACTAACCAATTTATTTGAGCATGAGCTTTCGTGAGCTACAGCTCACTTCATCGGATGCATACCGTGGAAACTGCAGCAGATATTATATACACACAGAGATCATGAAACAATACCTCCTCCCACCCCACTGTCCTGCTGGTAATAGCTTATCTAAAGTGATCATCAAGTTGGGCCATTTCCAGCACAAATCCAGCAGGAGAGTGAGTTTGTGTGTAGGGGGGTGGAGGGTGAGAGAACCTGGATTTGTGCTGGAAATGGCCCAACTTGATGATCACTTTAGATAAGCTATTACCAGCAGGACAGTGGGGTGGGAGGAGGTATTGTTTCATGATCTCTGTGTGTATATAATATCTGCTGCAGTTTCCACGGTATGCATCCGATGAAGTGAGCTGTAGCTCACGAAAGCTCATGCTCAAATAAATTGGTTAGTCTCTAAGGTGCCACAAGTACTCCTTTTCTTTTCACTTTGTGCAGTAACTGCAATTCTTCAAGGTGGGTGCTCTTCCTTTCCCTCTGCTTCACACTGGTCTCTGTGGCGACATTCAGGTGGAGAAGGAACTGAGAGCGATTCACCTGCATGTCCGTCTATAACCTTGATGTCTAGCATGAAGAGGCATAGGGCATATGCGTGAGCCAACTGGGTACTGCTAGCAGAAAAATCTGCGGGGGCTCGAGAGGCATATCTGAAGTGGAACACCCACAGGGACACACATCTCAAAGAACTGCAGTTACTGCACAAATTGAGTAGTCTCTTCTTCTCAGTTTAAAACAAGTTTGGCAATACAAGATTTACATGCTCCTGCAGCTAACAGAGTACTACTAGTGATATCAATTGTTCTGTTTTACCAAATGGTCTAAAGGGTCATGTGGAAAGTTGAGCCAGTGCATTAGGAAGGCTCTTTCAGTCAAAATTTGGTTGCTTTGGTAGTATGTAAGTGTGGCAGAAGCAATTGGAATTGTGTGGAATGACAGATAAGTAAAAGGTATCTCTGCTGGTTTGAAGACCATACTCTGATGTCTGCCCTACTTGTCTATGCCTCCTTCCTTCCTTGCACCTCTTCAAGGCTCAGTAGGAAAGATCAGAGCATAAGAGAAGAAAATATAAAGTTTGTCCATAGTAAATGCACACGCCCAATTAGTATTATACCTTTAATCCTGATGGTGGCAGCAAATACTAAGGGAAAAGAAATTAAATTTATAATGGAGATAAACAGTGTTTTTTAATTATTGAAATATAGATAAAAGCTTTTTTGAGGAGGGAGAATGGGAAGGAGGGTTGTTTTGGTCTTTAAATGCAACAGCTTGAAAATGGAAGGTCAACTTGAACTACAAAAAAGTTTGTCATTATTTCAGATATTAGCTTTCTGTATGACATATTTACGGTCATCTGCAAACAGATGTAGATGGCATGAATAAAGTTTTTGTGCTTTGATAAAATCTTATGTCACAGGGATGAAAGGACATCAAATTATGCATTGCACTGATGTCCAAAAGCTACTCTGTTTTTTATTACCATAGGTCCTCGAAGCCCTAGTCAAGGACCAGGACCCCATTGTGATAAGCTTTGAGCAAAGACAAAACAAGAAGATGGTCCCTTTCACTTTTTCCTTTCCTTACAATTTTAAGTGTAAGGTAAAAGATGAATACAGATAGATTATTACTAGATACTTGGCCAGCTTTGAGCCTGAGCTAATTTAAAAAGGGAGATCTCGCTGCTTACAAGTATGAACACAAACTTAAGGGAACATGAAAAATGTGAAGTGATCCAAAGGGACATACAGCTAGCTATAGCAGGATAAAAACAAGCCAAAAAAAAATACACATTCTACCAGCTACTAGGTTGCTACTTAGATAACTGTATAGTCACCCAAGGGAAATGGTGGAGGCCTGCTTCATCACTTAAATTTGCAAGTGGACTGGGCAAAGCAGCTAAAATCCTATATTGGGGATCAGTCCTACATGCAGGTGCTGGGATGATCTAATAGGCCTTTTCCATTTCTAATGTCAGTAAGTTTTAGGGCAGAAGATCTACCCTTAAACACTCATTGGCACAGCTGTACTGATGCAGCTACGCTCCTCTAGCGCTTAAGTTCCTATGCCTGTGGAAGAGCTTCTCCGGTGGGTGTAGTAGTTAATCTGCCTCCCTGAGAAGCTGTATCTGTCATTGACAGGAGATTCTCTCCTGTCGACATAGCGCTGTCTACACCAGGAGTACGGGGGCGCTAGGTAGGTGTAACTGTGTCGTTATGTAAAATTATGTCAATATAGGTCTATAGCATAGACCTGGCCTTATAGGCTTTATTTCCTTGCTTAGTCCCTTTTAAAAAAAAATCAGACTAGTTTTAGATTGATGGGAAGCTAATAGCCACAAATTAACTGTAGAATAGTACAACATAGGCAATAGCAACTGCCCATATCTAGGGATGTGATAGTAGTTTTTCCTGTCCATTCATTCAGTGGCCTGTTCTGAGATCACAAATGGTACTCATGTTGGTAATGGTGTCTCTCGTGATTTGATTCATACATGACTGACTAGGCTGAGACCACCAAGGGCCCTTCATGTATAAATGAACGATTATTGTAGAATAATAACTTATTACTAGTATTTTGCAAACCAGCTGTATAGAAATGTCTCTTACTGATCTCTTACTAGTCTCTCACTGATCCTCAGGGACATCCATGAGTTTCCTCCATTACTTTTTTGATTTTGAGAGTCATTCACTGGCACGCTGTTGAGATTTTTTTTTTATGACTGTTACGGAAATCATTATGAAACATACTGCTTAAAGTGTTGTTTTATCTTGCTTCCACTGCTCCATTCATGATACAGTCTCACTCCATTACTGTCATTTCAGGCTCCTATTGTGTTTTCCTGACTTCCAAAGTCATTACCTGAGAATCAGACCCATTGGCAGGTTGGAGTATTGATATCCCTAGCTGTTCTGTGTTTGCCATGAGCTGAGTAAAGTTAGTTATATATGTACTTTTTAAAAAAAGTACATTAAAAGAATGTTAAGTTTGCAAAGTCACACTTGAGATAGGAAAATGCCCAGGCAACCTTACTTTGGTTCCCTTGCACCGTATGTATAGGGCTTCTCATTTTTGGTTTTAACCCATAAACACCGCTAAAACACCTCATTGCACAAAAAGAAAAAAATCATAGGAAATGGTTACTTTTATCTAAGGGCTTGTCGACATGGAACAGTAATGTGGACTATGAGGGTGTGATTCCTAAAGTACAGTAACGTGTTGCTCATTAATTGGTCCATGTAGACTCTGTTGGTGCGCACTAAAGGTTCCCTAGTGTGCTTTATCGTAATTCTGTTTGAAAAAGTACTACATTAAAGTGAACTAGGGAACCTTACAAAGAGAGTACTCTGTATTTACTGTAAAAAAAAAAAAAAGAGACTGCCCTTACTCAGTGCACATGATGGACAGTGCTTACTGAATGCGTAGTTATCCAGTATCTTGTTTTATCACCATTGTTCAATGTGTGGTCCTAAGCCCTATTTACTGCACACCAGCTCATGGTCCTCTCTGTGGTGATCATTGCTATAATATCTGAGTGTTTCACCAACACTAACAAATTTATCCTTTAAGAAAAACAGCTCTTTAAGGCAAAGTTTAAAAGGTAACATACTACACTGAGAATGAACCTGATCTCGAATAAATAATATACAAAGAACCTGGCTAAAAATTCTGGCTTGGTGGCTGGGGAGCCCTCCTCCTCTGAGTACACTAGAAAGGGTGACCAAATTTCTAAAAACCTATCCTCTTTTTTGACACTTCTCTCGTATATGCACTTTTTGTGAAAGCTTTTCCATTACAAGGGTAGTCCATATTTTAGTATATCCCAGTTCCAGAGGAGAAGGGTCACACACATCCAACAATGTGTAATACAGATCCTAGTGGCTAACAATAAAAAAAAAAAAAGGGTCATTCTGTTTTAAAATATAGATCCTTTACTGGAGAATTACGTAAGCAGGTCAGGGGATCTCTGGGAAGCTGGCAATTTGTCAAAACATGAATCTCTTTTTAATAAATTCTTCCCAAAAGGTCTAATTCCTGCACATAACCACCACATGTGCAAGTTTGTTCACCTTTCTCCATAACTCCTCCCAATAGAGTACCAAATTTCTCTTCACAACACTTGTGTGAAATAAAGCAATGGTATTATCCCCATTTTGAAGAAGGGGGAATGGAGGCATAGAGAAATCAAGGCAAAATCAAAATTGCCTAAAATGTCCACAAATATTGAGTATCTAATTTAAGCTATCTAGGGTATGATTTTTCAGAATTCTTAGCATTTTTATAATTTTATGTATTTTAAGGACATCTTTCATTAACTTCATTTGCAGTGGTAAATGTTCAGTGCTTCTGCAAATTTGACCCCAGGTGGCATCCAGATTATGAGGAACACATATTTAGAGCTACGGGTGAAAATATTTGGTTTGTGATTTGCCCAGCATCCCATAGGAATTCCCTGGCAGAAGCAGGGATAGAATCCAGATCTCCAGGATGTTGTTCAACAGTCTAAACCATGGAGCCATCCTTTCCCTTCCTGCAGTTGCCTGCCATACTTGCTCACACCTTCCTGTTTCTGAAACAAATGAGGTAAATGATAGCAGTAGTAGGTTGTCATCCTCTGTGTGGACCAGCCATGAGAGAGGGATAAGACATGCCATTTGAGTATGGATTTCACCACTCTTTACTGACAGCAGAAAAGAAACACTGAGACCCAGGAACTGTGGTGGTTTTTCTAGGTTATGCAGAGTAGTGTACAGTGCTAGTAACAGACCCTTCTTTCTCTTTCTACCCTGCCTGCCCTTTATCTTTTGCATCTAAAATATACCTCTGGAGAATCTCTCCCCCCTGTTCCCACCAACTCCTCTCCCAAATGAAGAGCTTGTGTCTTTCCCCTCTGTATCCAGCCCCACAGCCTCTTTTTCTTTCCCCTCACTGCTTCTTACCTTTCTGCATTCTGGTCATGTTGTTTCCTCTTCCTTCTGTGTGCCAGCAGTGGGAGCATCCAGGACACAGGAGAGACAGTCTCACTGCTCTTAATTCTTGTGTCTGGCACTGCAGCAGCCCCTAGCTACTAGAAGGAGCAATTGTAGGGAAAGTACTGCTCAGCCCCTTCAGCCCAGAGATGGAACATATGCAGTCGATCTCTGGGAATGGTGAATGTGCAGTCTGGTCAGCATGTAGGAGCTATGAAGGAATGAAGCATGTTCAGGGAAACAGTCTTTAGAGAATTTTAGCTGCCAAACTCTAAAAAGTTCAAACTAAGCGTATGTTAACTGGTTCAGAGTGGTAGCCATGTTAGTCTGTATCAGCAAAAACAACAAGGAATCCTTGTGGCACCTTAAAGACTAACAAATTTTATTTGGGCATAAGTTTTCGTGGGCTAAAACCCACTTCATAATTCTTCAAAGTCTTATAGCTCAAATTTAGGTGGATTTTCATGGGGACAACAAAAGCCACATTCCTGAAAATAGGGGAATTTGCATCTCCAAAATATGTATGTGATAGTGCTGCTCAGTGATACAGTTGTAAGAATTATTTTTAATTTTGACAAAATTTATTTTTCCCTACCTCTATTTTCAGAAACCACTGAAACATTTCCAGAATTTCACCTTGAGGCAGACACCTAACATGCAAAATTTCAGCCCAAATGGTTAAATTTTTTTTAGTTATAAGCAACAGAAAACAGGGTCTTATAATGGAAAATGTGAAGCAACCTTAACTTTAGACATTATTTCCAACTCAGTCTATAATAAACAGAGGTTGCAGTTTATCCTATTTTTACTTGCTGTTGCTTTGTATTTCTCTAGAAGAGCTCTGATTGGTACCCATTTTGCATAGGTTTCATTGTGGTGATGTTGGTTAAGCTGTTTAGTTTCTCGAGATGACTGAGGTTTCCCTGCAGCTGTTGAGATCCAAAGCCTGATAACTGTTCAGTTTCTTCAGATAAAGTCTGCTGCTTCCCCCAATTAGTCCAAAATAGCCTGAATCTGATTATCTTCAGGACATTGGAGCAGAGGGGAAAGATGAACTTTTTCAAGCATTTGAAAATGGTGGTGAATTGTTGAGAAGGCGTTCAAGACTTTATTACCCTGCTTACTAATGGTGGGTTGTATTAAATTGCACTGCTGCGCTTAGGTTTGTATATATTTTAAGCATACATCAAAGGTACATAGTCAATATCCTCTTGAGTATTTATTTAGGTTTATAGACATGCTGTCTGGTGGGTTGGGCCCCTCTTCTGGATCCTGCATACTTGGGCCTAAATTTATCTACTCAGTTGTTTCCTTCTGTCTGCTTTTCATTGTTCCTCTCAGCAATTTCCTCCTGTCTCCTATATGTGGTAGCAATGTATACTTGTTTTTGAAGAAACTACATGTTGCTTGGCAGCACTGCTGTAGATGCACCACCTGACTAGAGGGTTCACAGTGTCTAATGATGACAACTTTTGGTTGTTCCTGACTAGAGCAAAAATGTAGTGCTCTGCTCTGTTTATGGTTTGAGATATGACTTCTTCTCAGAACCCATCATGTATATAGTCTTCACAGTTGGCATTCCTCATCTCCACGGCAACTAAAGGCAGATGAGATCTTTTGCTCTGAGCCTAGAATGAGGACTGCCCCTTAGGAACAACTTCCCAGAATTCTGTTCTTCCAACCAGTCTGCATGGCAGACCCCAGCTCTCTCTCTGTAGTAGAGATTTCACATGATTCTTAAAATTTTTAACTACATGTGCCTGTTTTCTCATTGGCTTTGTGTGTCCCCCTAACCCCCTAAAACTACTAAACTCAAGCAAAAAATATATTTTAGAAAAAATCTTTTCTTTCCTGAGGAGGCTTTGAAGGACAGCATCTCTGCTCCCCTCCCCACTCAGAAGTGGTAGACAGGCAGCAGGCCGCAGTGGAACCTGACTCCCAGTGTGTGGATAAAGGTCTGCACCAAGATGGTTGACTAGGCTGCAGTGATACATGGCTCCTGCTGGCGTGTAGGCAAGGTCCATGCCAAGATGATTCATCAGACCACATGGAAGTGAAGCTCCCTTCACTGAGACTAGGCTGCAATCAATGACATGGAACCAGGGGTACTCCCCCTTCTCCCAAAGTGCCCCTTCACTTCTCTGCTAGTCAAGGGACCCCATTCCCACAGGAAAGTTTCACTGGAGCCTCTTGAATCATGGAGGAAGGTGAGGTCATGTCCTCCCCTGGAAATAGGGATGAAGAGATTCCAACATATATGCAAGGTCTGTACTGAGATGGTTGAGACGGCCCCAAAGCAATCCCGTCTTCCCACAAGCTGCTTTGCTTGCAAGGCCTCCACTACTATAAATTATGCCAGCTCCTGTGACCTTTCTCATACTAATGAGTCATTTGTGCACTCATACTGTGAAGATGTTCCCCACTCAGCCCAGACCCTGCAGCAGGGAGCATAGTGATTCAGATCCCCTTCACTGTGAGATAGACCTACTTCTTCTCCACTCCCAGCCTCCGGTGTTCCCCAGGAGGCCATAACATAGCTACCATTTCCTTAGGGAGATATGCAGGACACATGCCTGCAGGCTGTACTTTCAGTCTCCTTGATAATGTACTCTGACCCTCCCGCCCTCTCTGAGGGTTAGGCCAATGAGTAGTGAGGGATATTGCTTACAGCCCTCTCTTAGAGAGACAGCACAAAGTCTTAGAGACACTCTCATGAGCGATTTTAACTTCTAGAACCTCTAAAGAGAAGGGGAAATCTCTGAAGCTGGGGCTTTGAATGAGATACCATGGAGTCACAATTAAACTTCTCGGAATGAAGCACCAATAGGAATCTAACTTCACAAGTACTTATGTTTTTACAACAAAAAATGCCAAATTTAAAAAGAACTTGCAAAATTGAAGAGCTGTATCATTCTTCCTCACTTGGTTTGAGGGTATGCTTAAGAATAAGTAGGAATTCCATATTCAGACCTACTTGTACTGAAGGACTAAAAGGTCTTTTTACTCTGCCTAAGGTTAAGCCTGCTGCAAGCTCCAAAGTAAAGGGCAAAGACAATGCTAGCTGAGGAAATATTCCTGCCAAACCCACAGACAGGAGAATAAGATCATCAGTCAGCCTAAACTTGAATACAGCAGCCTCAGTTCTGATTATGCGCTACTGTCTTTCATTGTGGAGGTCTGTGCTTGACTAGGAGATCAATGATGAATGTTGCAAAAAACAAACCCAAAAACCCAGGTACATAATGTACTTTAATCTAGATTTCCCTAAACAGCTTTTTCAGGACTGATGCTTTATCTGTCTGTGGTTTGCTGTATATTCAGAACTTCCAAAGATGTGTCCTGAGGGCAATTATGGCGCTAATTGAAGAAATTGGAATTGCAGGTTAAACTCTGATTATCCTTCCAGATACTTTGTTTGTAAGCTCTTTGGGGAGTATAAAGACAAAGCAGTCACTGTGGCCCCCCTCCCCATTTCCAGTGACGGTATCTTTGAACTATCAGCAGGAGTTTCCCTTTTAAGCTATTGCTCTGTGAGTTCCAACCTAAAGATTGCATATTAGAAAGGGAGGCCATTGCTGCTTTTCCAGAGAGTTTGAAGACCAAGACTGGATTCTTTGGAAACCATCCAGTTGCAAAAGCTTCTCTTATTTTTTGGCTTTCCCAAGAAGCACTTCAGGGTGAACCCCCACGTGGGAGTGAACCATCTCAGAAAATGGGTGCTTGAGATAATCAGGGAAAGATATTCACTAGAACTCACTCTTTGTCCAAGGGCAAAGTTTTTATCCTTTTCCCCCCAAAGTAAACTGACATGCTGAACAAGTCCATTTTGTAGCATCAGAAGATTAAGGGTATAATGGTTCATCTCCTACAGGTTGGAATGACAGAACGAGTTCTGTAGAGAGACTGATATTTTTAGAAAGGACTCAAGATTCTTTGTGGTACAAAGAGAAGCAATGACATGCAGCCCATTTTAGATCTCAGAGTTCTCAATAAGTCCATAAGGAGGTCAGTGTTCCAGGTAGAAATACTGAAATCCATATTACAATACTTTAGAATACAAAAATAAATCTCCTGAAGCTCTACTGAAGATATTGTTCAGGGAGAGTCACACAGAGATACTTTAGGTTCTGCTACAACAAGAAGCATTTTGAACAGAATACCCCCTTTTTGGACTCATTTCTACACTGGTATTTACAAATGTTATGTCATCCCTCTCTTCAAGTGAAATAAATACTTTTCCCTTTTCTGGACAATCTCATCATATTATGCGTTGCTCACCAGCCATGGCTTAAGTCTTCACAAACATGTCTTTGAGTGAACAAGTTAAAAGGCCAATTACAAGTTAAAAGTGAACAAGTTAAAAGGCTCCTGGGCTAGTTGGCCTTGTGATGAATGTCGGGATACCTGGCACAATTCTTGCTTTGCTTTCAGCCTGTAGTTGCAGGAAATCAGTAAATAAAAACCTTGGTCCAGATCCAATACTGGCCTCTCTTCTTAAATAAGAAGAATGAGTTCACCAGCTACCTAAGGTTGGTACACAGATAAATCCAAAACAGATACCAGACCTCAATTTAGGTGGAACGTATTTTGGCAGGTAAGGGGGAGAGAGGATGAGGCAGATGTGGCCCAAGGAGGAAACATGGAATATAACCTGTTTTATGCTATGGACCATCCAGCTCATCCCTCCATTCCCCTCAGATCATTTTTCAGAAACATGGTGTGTATATAACGAAGGCAGAAAATGTTCAGCACTGCTTAGAGTAGTAGCCTTGTTCATGTCCTGGGCAGAAACTCTCACTCTTTTCCTCAGGATTCGACACCTAGAAGGAAAATTGGGGTTCGCTGGCTTAGTGAGACATATTCAGTGTGTCCAAAGGAATGCAGACTAGATCAGTTAGCCTGTGGTGCATCGCAGGCTAGGTTGAAAGCCTATTGATGAACCTATCTGCATCCAATTTTAGCTGGAAAACCTAGAGAGGCACTAAGTGAGGAACAGACACTCAAAAGCAGTAGCTGTGGTCTACTTATCTCAGAAGATGGCTAAAAGACCTCCTATTCCTTCCCCCCCTCCACTGAAAGTGAAGATAGTAAATAAAATTGAGAAGGAGCAGGATATGGTCATTATAATACCCTTCGCATTAACTGTCCTGTCTTGGGTCTCAGGCCTAATTTAGATGCAACTGGAACCTTCTTTCAAACTCCCAACAGGCAACCACAAAACACTGTGCAACAGTGACCTGTCTTGAACTAATATTCAGGGCTTCCTAACTAGTCAGCTGGGAAGCTGAGAGGAAGGAACTATAGTTTTTCATTCTAAGAAGGTGATAAAAACCCTCATAGCAACTCAGCGGAAATTCACATATTATGTCCATGTATCATTTCAGGTTTTAGATGATGGTGTTGCAAGGGACGCATATCAAGGCAAAGTCAGCGGAAAGAAAGAAAAATCTAATGTTTTTTGTAAGATGGCCTGAACACGGAGCCCAAGGCCATTTTCTTTGCAAAGGCAAGTCAGCATCTGCAGTCATATTGCACTGTGAGAAACCCATAAGAATCTCTAATCATCATGACATAAAAGTCCTGAGCACCAGCACTCTTATCAGTCCTCTGTCAATATGGAGATTCCTGTCATGATCTTGATCTGTAAACTATAAGTCCTAATAAAACCACCTTTCAGCTTTTATTCCTCATCTTATTAAAAAAGTATTGCTTGCATACCACCATCTTTTCTAACAGTGTTTGAGTTTGGCACGCTGTCAGTGAAACCTCAATCATTTGTTCTATCAAACAAGATAATTTGTGCATAGTCAGGGCTCCATCCCCAAAGTTGCCATAATCTTTCTTGTATAAGAGAAAGTAGTATTTTCCCTTCTGATTGAGTCCAATATTGCTAAGGAAGTAGGAATGTATAAATTAGATGTGAACAGTCTACAGAAGAATAAAGGTGTAGATAGTAGAGGCATTCAAAGCGTGAGGTACAACTTCTCTCTTTACAATGCACTCTGTAAAAAGAACAACTGATTCTGTGGGAGGAGAAATTACACAGATCTTATGAGGATGTCTGTAAGGCTACTACAGGGCTTCCCAAACACACTTTATCAAATACTTTAGAATCGACATCCTCACCCTAATGCAGCATTTGGTAGAAGGTTGTTTCGGAACAGGATGCCACAGTAACCCTTAAGTCCTTTCTCAGTTCTACATAGGTAAACTGAATACTCTTTCTCTCTCCCTCCTTCCCTAGGGTTTACTTACTGCTTTCAATCTCCTGTTGTGAAGATTGCCTGGTATGGAGGGGACTGAAAAAAGGGAAATACTCTCTGTGAATTTTCATGCTTGGAGCTTCCATGTCAGACAGTCTGACTCTACTTTGGAGGACTGAATTATATCCAGGGTATTTCTTCCTGGCTGTTACTGGTTGTTCAGTAGTTTTGAGAGGGAAAGATGGTACTTCTCAAGGAAATCCCTAACATTTCATGTCAAGGCTGCAAATGGTTTCAGTTGAATAGCACCTTTAAACTTTTATATAGCTAGTATTTTTAAGCCATGGAAGCCATAAGTTTTGAGATTTCTTCCTGAGGATGATCCTAAGCCCAAACTCAAAGAACTCATATCTCTAGTTGCCATGGAGGAGATGGGGAGTGCTCCTTGTACATACTGACATGGAGGGTTCTAGAATAAAAATTCATTGGTAAAGTAGAATTTTTCCTTTTCTGTTAACAGAATAGCGGGGACCAAGACCTAGACCAGGAGTTCTCAAACTTCATTGCACAAGCAAAAATTCTGACAACAAAATTACTACAGGATCCCAGGAGGGGGTACCAAACCCCAGGCAGGGGTTCAGCCCCAGGCAGGGGTTCAGCCCCAGGCAGGGGGCCTGTAACCTGAGCCCTGCCGCCCAGAGCTGAAGCCCTTGCGCTTGGGCTTTGGCCCTAGGCCCCAGCAAGTCTAAACCAGCTCTGGCAACCCCACTAAAACACTTTGGGGTCCTGACCCAGAGTTTGAAAACCGCTGACCTAGATGTTCCTGATAGCTCTTGCAATCACCCATTATTCAAAACAGACTCCATTCAACAGTCCAGACAGATACAGAAAGAAATTCCACTGCAAGTTATGCTAGTCTTCTACCATGAACTATTTTAAATGTGATTAGATACCTATTTGACCATATTTGTTGCGGTTGTTTTCAAAAACAAAACTGCAACAAGATTTGATTTTGTTTTTGTAATTAACCTTCTCTCATGGTTGCGTGGAAACAAAAAAAATCGCTTTTCTTTATCCAGGAATTGTAATATGGTCTGAAATAATGAAAGCTTTGCTTCCAATAGCTCAATTTTTGACATCTCCCCAACTTAGCTAAACCAATCCTATGTATCTGAAACTCCACAGGTATGATTTTGTGGAGCAGATCACTGTAGGCATTTGGGCAACATGAATATTTCACAAGTGAGGTGGTTCTTCGACACTGAGTCATGTCTTCTACACTCCCCTGTAGTTTGGACTATAAATGTTTGAATAGCAATGCATACCAATGTTCTGCACTGCATTTCCCCTATGTGGAAGAGGACTACTTTAATGCTAAGTAGGAATCATTTAGTTCACACCCAAAGCATCCGCATGGAAGAGTTACAGTGCAGCTCTTTGGTGCACACTGCTCTTCACACTCCCATACATCGTACCGTGAGACAGTGTAGAAAATGATTGATTCATCATAATTCCAAAGCATGTTGACCTAGAAACTGTAAATGTATTCATGAGAAGTGGTGCCATTTATTACTTTGTAGTGGTCTAGGAATCGGGCTCTTTCTGGGTGCATTTTGAGCATTGTGGATTTCTTAAACCTGTATGCTGTCATCATATGCATCACCAGGCTGATGTAGGATTCTAAATGCCACACCTGTGTTGCATGCTAAGCCACATAGCTTCTGAAGTGAATGTCCAGCTGCTACAGCCATTTATAAGTTCTTTGTGGTACTTCTATTCCATGAATAGTTTCTCGTAATTATGCATGGATCTAGAAATTTGCATTCAGCTTCCCTGAAAGAAGACTGTTGCTGCTTTTCTTTTCTATTCACACTCACGTGGCCTTATAACCTTACAAAAATTTGCATAGCGCTTGGAGCCATGAAATCATGATATTCTGTTCCCACTTCTTTCTTAGAATGTGTATGCTAACTCTCCCAGGGGATGCATCTTCTTCTCCCTAAGATTGGAGCACTTTGAAAGGACACGAGAAGTGCTTATCAGCCACCTGGCAAAACACCAGAAACTCTGCTTGTAGTGGCAAGAGTGGCAGTGGCATTTGTGACTCTGCTATTTTGTTTATTTTGCTTTGAATATGTATTTTTGGGTGGGGCAGTGGTAGTGAGTTTTTCTCTGCTTCCCTTTATCCATTCCGACTTATTAAGGTGGTTTTCCTCAAGGACTACTCACAGGAATACTCCCTCAGAAGCATGTCCAGTTTCCACGATGGCAGAGTAGCTTAGGAACTTGAAGGCCTAAGACCAGAAGATGTTCCATATGTAAGGCCCATCTTCTGAAATCCACAAAAGGAGAACATTCTTCTCCATAGCCAGCCTGTTGAAACTCTCTCAGGGAAAAGGCTGACCAGTACTGCTTCTCTTGCTCATTACAATGCAGCTATCCTTGTCATGGGAGCATTAAAGAATGGAACAAATTGTCACAACTCTGGTTCTGAAACCAAAGTCCTCAATGGTCTTTCTTCTCTTTAGCCTCCAAAAGCATAATTGAATGGAGTTACTCAACAAGATGTCCCAAACAAAAGAAACTAGGGAGCTTGGGAGCTTAGCATCTCTAGCCACATTTTTACATTCATACTTTCCTCCTAGGAGTCTCCTTTTGCATATGTAAGAACAGAGTGTCACTCTTGGATGGCTTTTGTGTTCCATATCAAACCTCAAACTCTTGACTCTTGTTGACTATACAGATCTTGCCTTGATCCTTGGAATGTTCCAAGCACACTTGTGCAACCATTGCTCTGACAGAACCTCAGTTCGTTCTAGCCACTAGAGCACAATGTTAAAACTTGTTCTGGTCCTCTGAATTTTAAGCATGTTGGTCATTTCTTTGTAAACTTACTCTCCTGCCCTGCTTAGAGCTCGTTTTAAGGTAGAAAAAGTTTGTTTCTTGTTGGGAAACTTTGGCTGCTCTACATAGATGGCTTTCTATATTAATTCTTTAGATGCCTGGGTGAAAGACATTTCACCTAGCATTTGCATTAAATTTCTTCGCTAGGCCCACAATGATTTTCCATTGCATGGTGTTGGAGGCAGCTCTGAGAGTTTCCAGGCCAGATGGAGCAGGTTCCAGGTTATTCCTCTAAATCTTGGCTCCAAGCCACCTCAAACTCCTTTGGAAACAAATATTCAGTGCCCAGAGGTAGGCTGAAAGGGATCTCGGGCTTTGTTCTGCATAGCTCATCCTCAGAGACCAAGACCTGAGAGAGAAATACAATCACCATTCTCGGACTCCTGTTACTTTTTTTTTGTTTGGTGCATTTTGTTCTTCTTAAAACAAATGTTCAATACTGAAGTAAAATGTTAATCAGTGCCAAGATAATTTTATGTCCTTGGTGCACAAGGTTTTAAATTGCTGAATACAGTGCTGAGAGAACAGCTTCTATTTTCCTTTACTGTAGAGGTCTCATTTCGAGCTGGGTCTACAGCTAATTGGATAAAGATTCAAAGGGAGGATCTAGTGAATTCTTGTTCCAGGAGCCATCACCAGTGTAGTTAAAAAGTCCTTCTCCACTTTGGTTTTTAGGGTTGTCTTGGAACCGAAGACTATGATCCTGGAACCTTTTGGAATCAGCCTTGTTGCCATCCAGGCTGAAGTCAGAAGCTTACTTCTGGGATCTCTGGTTATTAGTACCTGGATATTAGGCCTGTCTCAGTTTCTCCCATATTTTTGGTGACACTACTTTCATCTTACTTCATGGAGTGTTTTGCCACAGGTTTGTTGATCTTCCTGGTCACCCCAACCACAGAGTTAACAGTTGAAGACTGGAAGGAAGGGACATTTGTGACAGCCTGACAATTTCCTGCAATATCCTGAATGAAATTTATTAAATTAGGATTAATACCTTAGGGGTACATAGTATTAAAAATGCAACTGTATATGTGGTGTTGTGGCATTCTGTGTACCACCTCTAGTAGGGAGGGGGCATGCTAATGTTCTAGCATAATACTTACTCCTGCCTTGAGTGCAGGGGATTGGACTAGAAGACCTCTAGCGGCCCCTTCCAGTCCTACAATTCTATGATTCTCTGTGCTTTCTCTGTTTTGAAGCCACCCCTGGACCAGTATGTATATACTAGTTCAAACTGGATTCTTCAGGGACCAACAGACACAGAAAAGTTTTTTTTGATAAATAGCCTGGTTTTAAACTGGCTAATGACATTCTTCCTGTTCAGCAAATGGACAGGACTCTTTTGTCCATGGAATGTCCCAATTCCTAGAGTAGGGTTGGAAGGACTGGGCCTACTGAGGCCTCATAACACTGACTGCTAGTTTTGAGCTGAGGCTGTGATAAACTTGTGACCATAAAGGATACGCCAGGGATGGGATGCTGAAGGACAGCTCCTTCCAGAGCCAATGTTAGAGTTGCGGTGATGTCTGGTAAGCTTATTTTATTGCCTTGAATATGTTTTCTCTGTAATACTTTATTCTTAAGGTAAAAAGCCGGTTTGCATAGAAAGTGCTTACCTTGTATTTGTAGCAATTACACCTATTAATCGTCTCTGAAGAGAAAGCAGGCAGGTGTCCTTGGGCAACCTGTCTGTACTGGGAAAAACAGTGAAAGCAGGGAACTGTGCAATCTGGTCAGAAGTGAGAGAGACATGGGTTTCCACCCAGAAAGGCAATGGCTGGGAAGTTGAAAGCCACAGAGTAGGTGTCCTTGCTGGGTAACTGAGGGGAAATACAGGTGCAGTTGCCATGAACTGAGACAGGGATCACTCTATGGTCTCCCCCACAGTTAAGTTCCAGCTATGCTTTTTTCCATGGTCTCCAAAATAATTATGCCCTGGTACATTTTGAAGAGCTTAATTTTTTTTCTAATAGATCACAGCTGTAGCCAGATTTGATGTCTGGATACAGATAATTCATGGACTATGCTGTTAATCTCAGAGTATGTGCAGTCTGGAAATAAATGTAGTGGGTTAGAGAAATCCTGTTAAGATTAATAAAAAGAAAAGGAGTACTTGTGGCACCTTAGAGACTAACCAATTTATTAGAGCATAAGCTTTCGTGAGCTACAGCTCACTTCATCAGATGCATATCGTGGAAACTGCAGCAGACTTTATATATACAGAGAGAATATGAACCAATACCTCCTCCCACCCCACTGTCCTGCTGGTAATAGCTTATTACCAGATAATAGATAAGCTATTACCAGCAGGACAGTGGGGTGGGAGGAGGTATTGGTTCATATTCTCTCTGTATATATAAAGTCTGCTGCAGTTTCCACGATATGCATCTGATGAAGTGAGCTGTAGCTCACGAAAGCTTATGCTCTAATAAATTGGTTAGTCTCTAAGGTGCCACAAGTACTCCTTTTCTTTTTGCGAATACAGACTAACACGGCTGTTACTCTGAAACCTGTTAAGATTAATAGAATTTCTTGTATTTTTAGATTGATTTTTTTCTGTGTTTTTATTAAAAAAAACAATAGTGTTCTCTAGGGATTTTCTCATGAACCAAGTAGCAGGGTTGTCTGTCTGTTTTTGAACGCTTAGCAAAATAAAGATTTTTTTCATTAGAATTAGATTTTCGGGTAGGCCTTAAAGTAAGTGTGTGTGTGTGTGTGTCTATGTTTTGGGGGGGGGGGGCGGGATCAGTAATAATACAATTATTTTCTAGACTGGAAGGGTACATTTAAAAATGTGGTGATTTCAATGTCCCTGGATACTTTAAAAAAAAAAATCTCAATACAACTCTAGGGTCTGCAATATGAGTAAGAACTAAGACTAAAGTAGTTGAAGTCTTTGTATTGTGACTCAGTCTGTCAAGAAATAGTTATTACTAAATACAGCAACTGCACACTATACAAAAACTAATTGCTTAAACTATAGGGGTTGCCACTTTTCAAGCTGAAAAATTAGTTTAAAGTATGAAATGTACTACAAGAGAAGGCAACGTTTTAATGACACTGGGAGTATTTAAAAGACTAACCATTATTTATGTGTAATTGGTGGAGTAAAAAAAAAATTCATGCTTCAGAATGGAAACATTTACTTGCAGAATATACTGAAATATGTTTAATTACACATGGTATACTATTTTTTTGATACACAATATACTGGCAAGTTAGTTATGTGCAAACCCACTGGATTATCTGCATATGTAAGGTTAGTATGGACAGCATACTTCATATAATCTAGTTACGCCCACAACTGAATAAATACTTGGATATATTTTCCTGCTCTGTTATGTTTACAGAAAATCGTATCTGGAGTACTTCCATTCATTCCTATCTTCATTATGAGAATTCTGTGAAATATAAAAATAACCATGAAAAAGACTACATTCTTATTCAAGGAATTTATCACTAAGGGGAGAATAACTATATTCCAGCAATTTGAAACAGCACCTACAACATAGTTTATCTAGGTCATCCTCATTGAAAAAACAAGTTTCAGAGCAAACAAGAAGATTGTTTTGGTGATATTTTGAAATTATTTATAGAACACACAAAGCCTTTTGTGTCCTGACAAGGATAATTCTTTGGACCTTGAGTCAGTGACTCAAGTGGAGGTAATTAAAATATTTCATTAACAGTTTCTTCAGCATCAAGGTGTCACTTTTTATTTTTGTACATAATTATATTGATATACTGCATACACAACATATGTAACTATATCAAAAATATACAGAATACAAACATTTTAACCAATTCATAGAAAGCATTAAAAATCTGTTGGTATCTCATATATAAAAATATGAGAAATGTTAGTATTAAGAATTATCATTTTGGGGATGGGCTAACTGCACCTCTGACCGCTCCTGGTCTCATTGAGTACTCCTGGTCTCAGTCTCAGGCTTCTAGCTCTCACCAGACTTGGGGTGGAATTGCATGATTCTCCCACTCTCAGATCAGGCCCTGGGTTGCTGTCCCTGGTGTATCAACCACAGTTACCTCAGCAACTCTGACTTTATATCCAGCCTCTGAGATTCTGTTCCATCTAGGAGCAATGACCATGATAACCAGTGACTAGATGGCCTTCCTGAAGTGAAGTATTATTTATTAGATCAAAAACATCTCGGAGAACAAATACCTTAAAAATAATAAACCTGTCTGTAAATGTATCTGCTTTTCCCAAAGGCTTACCATTCCCTGGACCTGGAAAGGCCCAACTTCTTCAGACTCCTTCCTCAGTCTCTTCCAGTGTCAACCTGTCTTCCTCAACAGCTTCTGACAATTGACCTGTCTACTTCTATTGAGAAGGGCTTTTTAACTGTTTTTAGTTTTCTTTTGATCTCCAGATTCCCAGCTTTGCCAAAAGGAGGCTTACAACTTGTTGCAGACAGGATAAAGGATTCTTGAATCTAACAGCTTGTCCCACTGTCATTCAAGTGTGTCTTTAGATGTTCTTATGTGAAAAGAACATATTGCCTTATATATATATATTGCCTTATATCCCTCCACTGTATTGCCTTAATGCACAGACTCCATTGAATTGTAGGCATATAATAAAAATTCCTCTGCCTCCCGTGTAAATTAGATCAAAACAGTCAGACAGGAAATTCTAATAGCCCACCGTAGTTGCACAGTAACTTACTCTCACTGACCAGGTCACATACGGTATCCATAAAGTTTATTTCAGTAATCTGTAATGAAGGGTCGGATGGCCTAGTGGTTGGAGCACTTGACTTCCGGCCCTCTGCTTGGTTGAGGTGCCTCAGTCTTTAAGGTTTGGAGAGAGCAGGCTCCAGGTCCTCCCACTGCACTGTATCCCAGCTCAGGATAGCTGTGAAAGTCAACCCCTGAGTAGAGGACCTTCTAGCAGGGAGTCTGTCCAGTGCCTTGGGCTACTTCCTACTACTGTCCCTTCAGTGTGGAAGTTGCCCCTGTAGCCCAAGTTTCTGTGGTGGCTTATCTCTGGTAGCACTCTCTCGTGGACCTTGGTTCCTCCAGGTGGAGCAGCCATAAGTTTGTCAGAGTCAGCTCTACATGAAGTCTCTGTGCTTCGGGCACCCAGTTATCCCTTAGGCCAGATGCTCCTAAGCCTCTTCCAGAGTCTTCTTTGGCCAGGGGGATGGTGCTTGTTTCCTGTTGGCTGGCAGGCTAGTTGATCTTTCCCCTCAGGTAGGGAGGCAGCTATCCTGCCTCTTCACCAGTCAGCCCCAAACTGAGCCAGGTTCTCTCCTTTTGCTCTCCTCTCCAGGCCTCTCATTGGCTGCAGATATGATAGGGTGGGGCTAGCTGGGCCCAAAATCTTTCTTCAGCCTCTTCCATGCCAGGATGTGGTTTCTCTACTTCATCGGTATTCTTAGATTATTAAATAGCAGTTCCATGCACATCACAGTCTGGTCATATTACTCAGAAGTGTTCAGTTTACTTTCTTTTTTTAAAATGGCAGCTGTTTGAAGCTGCTCAGGGGTTTTGAGTTTTTTAGAGTAAGTCTGAGGAAGATGGGTTAATTCATAGATAACAGTAAATTTATCACTTGCTAATGCAATTTATCTCCAGCTTAACATGCACATATCACCTCCATAAATATGGGAAGCTGATCATACTCTTTTTTTTATTATATTATCATGAAGCTGTTGTAGTGCTTTTATGATTAAGATTGTATTGCTCTTCCATTTAAGCAGAGTTCAAGTCTCTAGAATTTACCTTTAAATTAATAGAGGAAGGGCACTGGTTTTGGGGGATAGGGTTTGTGTGGAATAGCCAAAATGTGAAACTCTTTGAAGAAGCAGGACAATTTGAATTTTCTAGGTAAACTTTTTTCACAAATGTCGCTCTCTTTAAAAGCACTTAAAGCCATACACCCCCAGAAATTTTCACATGCAGTTCAACTTTTTTTGGATCCCTATAATTTGTGAACACTTGCATAATTCAAACTTCCCACACTTGTCAATCTTTAATAGAACACCTTCCTAGGGTAGATATTAGACAATTTGAAACATAAAACAGTTTTTATGATTATTTGCTATAACTGTCTTTGGCTTCACCAGGAAGCTGATACAGAATGTTTCCCACTTAATAATCTTCTTGCTGTGGAAGTAGGGTGATGCTAAAATCCTTTGGGGCTGGTCCAGGATGAGCTGCTAAGAGCAGGGAATGTCAAGTGGAGGTGCTTAGGACCATCTTAGTACTATGGAAGGCAGGGAAACACAATGTTTACTCCTAATACTCCCACTTTCCCTCCTCTGACTCCCCCATGATTCACCAATGGAGTGTTTGTGGGGGGTCCCCTCTTGCCTTGGTCTCCTGTCTTCTCATGGTGGCGGTCTGTTCATCCCTTTTCACTCCAGCCCCTATCTCTACACTCACACTGTCGCCTTTGGAGAGAATGTCAACCCTCTCTCTGAGAACCAGAAGCTGGGAGTGGAAGACACTTCCCCGAAACACTGCTACTGACCACTATCAGAGACAGGGTACTGGGCTAGATGGATCATGGTCTAATCGAGTATGACAGTTCTTATGCTTTTGATGTCAAGTGGTGAGGTGTCATTTCTTTCTTCCTCCAGTTCAACTGGGACAGTCTCAATGTTCTTGGTGGAGGGGCAGTTCTAGCTGCCGTTTTTCTCCCCTGTGCCGCACAAGACTAAGTCTGACTAAGACTAAGAACTGGTTCCACTTCTTGTAAATGGAGCCAATAAAGCCCCACTTCCAATAGAAGGGGCTTCTCTGTGGTGGGAAATCCATATAGACGACAGGCATGCGTTCTCCAGTACAGGGAAACCCTACCTATTAGGAGGTACAATTCCTCGGATACAGCATTCCTGTTGTCCTCTGCTTCTCTGAACCTTTTGCTGTCTCCTGCAACCACTGTTCTTATTCCTCTTCCTCCCCCATAACACCTTTTGCTACTGTTCCCAGCCTCTGCTATTTCCCCAACAAACATCCACTGTCCCCAGTCCTTCTCTTCCCACTATCCCCAATCCAACACGTTCCTGTGTCTCTCCTTATTGTCTCAGCTATGCTTCTTGCTACATTGTTCAATGGTCCTCTTCCTCCCTCATTATCCCCAATCTTTTTTTCATACTCCCTGCTGCCTCCTTTTAACACTGTCTCCAAATATTCCCACATCTTCCCTCTCTGAGTCCTGGCCTCCCATAATAACCCCCCTTTCCAACACCTCCACTTCTACTAGATTCCCCTGTGACATCCCCCACTCACACTAACACTTGCTTTTTGACATTTCTTAAATAGCATAGAAGTTGCCTCTCAAAATTAGTTTGCTAATTAAGGTTGATCTTATATACTCCCTCAACAAGGAAAACTCTAAAGCAGGGAAATCAAAGTTAAGGCAAATATTCACTTTCACTCAAATATAATAACAATTTCTAATCATTAGTACATTACCATCATGATACTCTATCACACCAGAACAATAATACCTTCTCTAAAACTCACTTTATACAATCACCATAACTTCCATGCACCAAAGAATTGAAAATTGCATTGCAAAAGCACAACCTCAACTCCAGTTATCTGATGATACATTCTTTAAATTTGTTAATTATGAACTTGAAACTATCTTGTGTATGTTATATAGGAATACTAAGATTGTAGAGAGGCAGTATAAAGTTGATCACATATTCATCATTTCTTAGTTTAAGAATATAGAAAAAATCTAAAGAATAGAACAGCTTGCCTTCTTTTCTTTTTAGTTAGAAATTTGCATTGAAAAGAAAACTAGAAGACAAATGTGGTTGTCTAAAAGCTCTGGAACAATTAAGAGATGGATATATACGTTTAAGAGATTCTACAACCCTCCCCAAAATTCACAGCACAGAAGCAGCTTTTTTAATGGTACAATTGTCTGTCCCTGTCATGGGGATTAATGGGTGTATGCCTTCACCCTCTCCCTGCTCTTTTAAGCAGTTGTCAGATAGGTAGGTTAGGCACGTGTCTCCTTAATTCCAAGTTTTTGTGGATTTTGAATACTCCTAATACATCATGACTTTGATTCTTTTAATACAATTTAAATGATCATTTTAGGCCAGGGTGTGAGGCTAGACTATTAGCAGCAGAAGGTTCTATGTGAAATATTTGTCCTGCGTCTATCTTACTGAGTGAGGAGATGAGCCATGTACTAAATAAAGTTTCCCAAAGTATCTCCAATACTTGGTAAAAGCTGTAGTCTTGTAAAGTATCCTTATTTTTCACTTACCTCCTCTAAACTCGGTATCTGGTGTCATCACATGCCATTATTGACAAAAGAATCGTAACTGCTGCCATTCTTCAAGCTCATGGAATCCTTTTTCCACTGCAGACTAGTGGTTGTTTCCAGTACTTGCAGGCAAAACTTCTATCTTGGAAACATGACACTCATCATTCCAGAGATGTGGTAGGGTGTTAGCTACAAGAACTAATCACTATCATCTCTGGTAGGATGAGGTCATCTCTACTCATAGCACATTCTTCAGGAGAATAGCATGTGTGGCAGCATGGGCATAACCAGCCTTTGGAGAAAACTAAGGGTATGTCTACACTACAAAATTAGGTTGATTTTATAGAAGTCGATTTTCAGAATTCAACTTTATACAGTCAATTGAGTATATCCACACTAAGCTCATTAAGTCGACGGAGTGCGTCCTCACTACCGTGGTTAGCATCGACTTACGGAGCGGTACACTGTGGTTAGCTATCCCACAGTTCCCGCAGTCTCTGCCACCCATTGGAATTCTGGGTTAAGCTCCCAATGCCTGATGGGGCAAAAACATTGTCGCAGGTGGTATTGGGTACGTCGTCAGTCACCCCTCCTTCCGCGAAAGCAATGGCAAACAATCGTTTCGTGCCTTTTTTCCTGGGTTACCCTTGCAGATGCCATACCATGGCAAGCATGGAGCCTTCTCAGCTCACCGTCACCGCTGCTGTTGTGGGCAAGTCTCCTGTGGGGGCTGCCGTGATCTAAGTAGCCAAAGCAATTATTGGCGTTCAGTTATCAAGGGTAGTGACTCTGGGAAGTGTGTGCGGGCCTTTTTAGATGCATCATATTCCTGTCCTTTGTCACTGGTGAAGAAGTCTTGCAGCTGTACATTCTAGTCTGGTCGACGCTGTAACACCCCATAGCACTTCTGTGGTTGACACATGTAACAGCTCCAGGGCTCTTTCTCTTTTGCCTTGGCCGAGGTACCTTGCCCTACCATGATCTCCATGCATTCTACACAGAAACACCCGCAGCAACTGGCATTGACACACAGCAGTTCCTGGGTGCCTTCACAGCAGATGGTGCAGTAGGACTGCGAGGCGTTCGTCCTCGTCCATGGTGTATGGCTCCACCACTTCTGCTGCAACTCTGCTCTCCTGCAACTCTGCATCAGACAGTGCAGTAGGACTGGTAGCCAGCCTTGTTGGACATGTAGCTTGGCCAGGTGTTCTGGGAATGTCTTCCCTGCCTGGCTCCTAGCAACCTCCAGGGCATGGCGTATGGCTGCACCACTTCTGCTGCAACTCTGCTCTCCTGCAAGCTGGAGGCTTCTGCCTCAGGCTGCTCTCCCAAGTGGCAGCAGCCGCTCGGTTGCACCTACCCCTTGCTCCCATGGCTCATGAAGCCTGGACAGTAGTAAGGATCAGTTCAACTATAAGCTGAGCAAGTGCAGAATGGTGATAGAATGTGCCTTTGGACATTTAAAAGCTCGCTGGCTCTGTTGGTCAGACCTCAGCGCAACCAACATTCCCATTGTTATTCCTGCTTGCTGTGTGCTCCACAATATCTGTGAGAGTAAGGGGGAGACGTTTATGGCGGGGTGGGTGGTTGAGGCAAATTGCCTGGGGTCCAATTTTGAGCAGCCAGACACCAGGACTATTAGAAGAGCACAGCAAGGTGCGCTGTGCATCAGAGAGGCTTCGAAAACCAGTTTCATGACTGGCCAGGCTTCGGTGTGACAGTTCTGTGTGTTTCTCCTTGATGCAAACCCTCCCCCTTTGTTGATTTTAATTCCCTGTAAGCCAACCACCCTCCCCCCTTTGAAATAAAGTAACTATTGTTTTGAAACCATGCATTCTTTCTTTATTAATTTAAAAAAAAAAAAAAGAGATAACGGACAAGGTAGTCCAGGTGGGGTGGGGGAGGAGGGAAGGACAAGGCCATATTGCTTATTGTAGCTACACTAAAATCAAATTGTTTGAATGACAGCCTTCTGTTGCTTGGGCCATCCTCTGGAGTAGCTGGGTGCCCAGAGCGCCCCCACCCGGCGTTCTTGGGCGTCTGGGTGAGGAGGCTATGGAACATGGGGAGGAGGGTAGGCAGTTATACAGTGGATGCAGCGGGGGCTGTGCTCTTGTTGGCTTTCATGCAGCTCCAACAGACGCTTCATCATGTCCGTTTGCTCCACCATTAGCCTCAGCATCACGTCCTGCCTCCACTCTTGGCGCTCACTTAATTCTTTCCTGGCCTCTGCCACTGAATGCCTCCATGCATTAAGCTATGCCCTATCAGTGCGGGAGGACTGCATGAGCTCGGAAAACATGTTATCGCGAGTGCGTTTTTTTTGCTTTCTAATCTGCAATAACCTCAGAGATGATAGGGGGAGCGTAGAAACATTCTACACTCTATGATTCTGGGGGGACTGCATGGTCACCTGTGCTGCTGAGTTCGCCATGCTGACCAAACAGGAAATGAAATTCAAAAGTTCTCGGGGCTTTTCCTGTGCACCTGGTTAGTGCATCGGAGTTCAAAGTGTTGCCCAGAGCGGTCACAATGGAGCACTCTGGGATAGCTCTCAGAGGCAGTACCATAGATTTGCGTCCGCACTACCTCAAATTCGACCCAGCAAGGTCGATTTTAGTGCTACTCCCCTTGTCGGGGAGGAGTACAGAAGTCGATTTTAAGAGCCTGTTAGGTCGACGGAACGGGGTTGGTTGTGTGGATGCAGTGATTTTTAAATTTTTAACCCCTTAGTGTATACCAGGGCTAAGTGATTTATAGCCCAACATGGACCTTTTCATCAAAATTCATTCCGGCTACCCAGCTTCAACTCTCCTGTCATATATCTGAGCACAACTGTGTATCCAATAACATTGATACAGCTTTAACTGGCATTGTGGGAATTCAAGTTATACACCAGTTTTAACTCTAGTCTAGATTTAATGAAAGTTAAATGAACTTTCTGGAAATCTTGGCAGTGTCTTACCATAGCTGAAAGAAAAGGAGTACTTGTGGCACCTTAGAGACTAACCAATTTATTTGAGCATAAGCTTTCGTGAGCTACAGCTCACTTCTTCATCGGATGCATAGTGTGGAAACGGCAGAAGACATTATATACACAGAGACCACGAAACAATACCTCCTCCCACCCCACTCTCCTGCTGGTAATAGCTTATCTAAAGTGATCACTCTCCTTACAATGTGCATGATAATCAAGTTGGGCCATTTCCAGCACAAATCCAGGTTTTCTCACCCTCCGCCCCCCCCCCCAACTCACTCTCCTGCTGGTAATAGCCCATCCAAAGTGACCACTCTCCTTACAATGTGTATGAAAATCAAGGTGGGCCATTTCACTTTAGATAAGCTATTACCAGCAGGAGAGTGGGGTGGGAGGAGGTATTGTTTCATGGTCTCTGTGTATATAATGTCTTCTGCAGTTTCCACAGTATGCATCCGATGAAGTGAGCTTTAGCTCACGAAAGCTTATGCTCAAATAAATTGGTTAGTCTCTTAAGGTGCCACAAGTACTCCTTTTCTTTTTGCGAATACAGACTAACACGGCTGTTACTCTGAAACTTACCATAGCTGTAGTTTCTATCCTCCTCCTCCTCCTCCTCATGTATTTCTGTAGGCTTGGAAGGATTAGTTTTTTATCCCTCAATGTCAGTAAATGTTGATTTCAGCATACATACACAAACCAGTGAAAAAGTATTTTGATCGATGAGAACCAAAATTTGCAGATAGGCATAGTAAGAAAAAATCTGCTTGAGAACGAGTTTGATTTCAGGATATTTACTTGTGATCTTAACAATTCTAAAGCTTTAACTTTTTGAATCTGTGCCCACTGTCAATTAATTATAGTCTATTCCACCATTTTCTGACCTCCCATAACTTCCCATAACTGTGAAAATTTATATAGATAATATTGATTTTTATTTTTAAGCTTTTTTATTATCGATCCAAATAATTTAAAAAAAAAATAGAATTCTGTCAAGCCTAACTGCAATAATACAGCTAGTGAAATCCTCATTGCAGTGCCAGGCCTGAAATCTAGTGTGAAGCCCAAATTTCTTTGAGTGCGGCTAGATTGCAGTTCTAAAGATCACAGATTACAGAGATCTTGGCAGTGGCAGGAGTGGGTATAGATGAATTTGTAAAAGGGGGAATGGGAGGAGACAGACCATTCACTATCCCTGGCAGGCTGAAACAGGGACATTCTTAGTTACTCTTCCTATTACTCCAATTTCCTATTACTTCCTATTACTCCAATTTCTCAGGAGAAATTAAGATGAGCCTGAACACTGGGTTGATTTCCATGCTTGAGTAATGAATAACTTTTGACTGCATGTAAGTTACTAGGAAAAAATAACAGCAGATAATCGGTAGTCTTTAGCTACGTTTTAATGGTGTAGAAAAAAAAAGATTTTAGTGACAAATTAAGAACACTTCACTTCCACTACAAATTCATATTTCAGAACCACATAACCTTTCAAACAACTTTTTTTTTTTTTTTTGTAGTGGAGTGTTTTGGACAATGTGAAATAAGGTTAATGCTCTTGAGATGATGTTTTCCCTCAGAATAAAGAGACGGTATTCAGTATAAGCACCAGTGATCTCTCGTGTTGCTAAAGTAGTTCACTGAGCAGCATCAAGTCACTGGGTGATGTGACAGGGGATTGTTTATGGAGCACACTTTTATGAGGTATAAGCAGTGGTGAGCTGGAGCTGGTTCGCACCGGTTCGCTAGAACCAGTTGTTAAATTTAGAAGCCCTTTTAAAACTGGTTGTTCTGCGAGGGACAACCGGTTCTAAAAGGGCTTCTAAATTTAACCGGCCAAAAGTGGCGCCTCAGGCGCCGACTCCGTGGGTGCTCCAGCCCAGGAGCACCCAAGGGGAAAATTTGGTGGATTCAGAACACCCACCGGCAGCTCCCCGGCCCCAGCTCACCCCCGCTCTGCCTCCACCTCCTCCCCTGGACGCGCCGCGCCGCTCTGCTTCTCCCCCCGCCCCCGGGCTTCCCGCAAATCAGCTGTTCGCACGGGAAGCTGGGACAGACTGAGAAGCAGGCGGCGGCTTCACACTCAGGCCCAGGGAGGTGGAGGTGAGCTGGGGCAGGGGGGCGCGAAGAGGGCCACCCGTGCCGCAGCAGGTAACCCAGGGTGGGGGGGCGCGCAGGGGAACTGCTCCCTGCCCCAGCTCACCTCCGCCACCCTTGGCCTGAGGGGGAAGCTGCCGCCTGCTTCTCAGCCCTTCCTGGCTTCCCGCCGAACAGCTGATTCGCAGGAAGCGAGGGGGGAAGTGCGGGGGGGCGCAGGAAGCAGAGCAGGGTGGTGCATTCAGGGGAGGAGGTGGAGGCAGAGCGGAGATGAGCTGGGGCCGGGTGGGGAACTGCCGGTGGGTGCTCCGCACCCACCAAATTTTCCCCGTGGTGCTCCAGTCCCGGAGCACCCATGGAGTTGGTGCCTGAGGCACCACTTTTGATGTTATCATTGCAGGGAGCGGCCGCTCCCCCTGCCCGCCCCTAGCTACGCTCCCCCGCCCCTAGGAGCCAGAGGGACCTGCCGGATGCTTCCTGGGAGCTGCCCCAGGTAAGCATCGCCAGGACTCCCCACTTTGCCCCCCGACAGGTCCCTCTGGCTCTTAGGGGTGGGGTGGGCACCCACTACGGTGGCCCACGAGACCCTCCGGCCCGGTACTGGGGGCAGTCAGGGGACAGGGAAGGGGGGTAGAATGGGCGGGGTCCTGGGAGGGGGAGCGTCAAGGAACGCAGGTGGTTGGATGGGGCAGGAGTCCTGGGGAGTGAGGGTGGGCAACGACTCACCTTGTGGGGAACCGGTTGTTAAGATTTTGGCAACTCATCACTGGGTGTAAGTGCTTATAAATGTCATCCTTTGGAATGGTGGCTAGAAATCTTGAAAATGTTTCACTGAAGGTTCCTTACAGGGAGAATAGAGAAAATGAATATTATAGTTACAGCAAGTCTTTGCTTTAACTAAACTTATAACCTGCTGTTAGAGCTGTCTTTAAATATGTAAGGTTTCAGTGGTGACTTTTGGGTAAGCTTTTAAATATTTTGGGTTTTTTATTTGATAATACCCATGGTGCTTTGGCAATGGATGATGCAAATTATGTATTTTAAAACATTAAGGTTCGCTAACTTGGTTCATGTGTCAAATATTTTTTCTACATGGTGAAAGCATTGTTGTGCATGTGTGTGGATGGGGGAGAATCAAAGGAATGAGCTCTCTTTCAATAATAGTAAAGTCTAGCTTTCTCCAAGTAGAAACATCTGAATATACTACTTAGGAAGACAGCATATTCGTTTTGTGGTACAGATTGTCACTTAAAAAAAGAGAGAAACTAAAGAAAATCCTGAAATTATGAATATTTTAAAGAATGAACAATTTAAACCTTCAATGTTTATGGCATTAAGTTTTGGAAAAATACAACCATTGATCCTCCAAATTAATAGCTGGCGATAATGTGTCCTTTAATGAGACTTGATTATTTCTTTCCTTCTTAAGGCTGTGAATTCCATGAGAGAATAGTAAGGAGTGAGGAAGGAAATGTGAAGGAACATTGGTCTCTGGAATCAAAAGGGGATTTGAGTCATGAACTTTTGAACTTGTGATCTGCTCTTACATATCCCGGATGGGGAAGATTGTTCCACTTTAATGGTTTTTATGGAAGTGATTTGGAGTGAAATCAAGTGTTATTTTCTTGAAACTTTTTTTTAAAAGAAAAAAAATAGAAAATAACATTGAACCAATAAATACCTGAGCTGTATTTTTAATTCCACTCTTTAAGTGGAGTCAGTTTCTAGCAAAGTTTTCTAAAATATAGTTTTCTTTTAAAGAAAACATCAGTAATTGTTTTACAGAGTCCAGTGAACTCTGAAGGTAAAACACTGGAACTTGGTAGTCATTGGTATTCACATGTTATCTGAGGCATCTAAACTACCTAGTAATTAGTTATTCTGTCTAGACAATTGTGAAGATTCATTGCATAGATTATAATTAACCAATTGTTGTATTGGCTCCTCTTCTGAGGATATTTTAGCAACTGAGTGAAAGACACTGCCAAATTTTGATAGGCTGTTATAAAAATCACACTGCTCTTTCTGAGTTTCACCTTGTCACAGTTCAGGGGAGCTGCACCTGTATTCCTCCTCTGTGGTCCAGCAAGAGAATATTCTCTAGGCTCCTCAGCCATCACCTCTCTTGGGTGGAGACTCCAGACTGGGGGTTTTCCTGACTGCCCGGTTCCCTGCCTACACTGGGTTTAGGCTATCTGGCTTGCTGGGAATAAACGGCCAGTGTCTGCAGCTTACTTTCTCACTCAGAGGCTAGAAACAGCGTACTTGCCCACAGTTACAAGCTACCACACAGCCCTTTCTAAGCACATTTATTCCTAAGGTGAAAACCTATTAAAAACAATAAAAGAACTTACACAAATGCTAATAAATTTACCAGAGATCAACTCCAACAAGGGCTCTGGTAGTTGATGAGTCCTTCGAACCCCGCAAAGGGGTTCATAACAGGTTAGCTCAGAACCTGCACACATGAGTAAGTTACTCTCTTTTATACATCTTGGACCTTTGATCTTCAAATTGTGGATAGTCAACAGACAATGGTTCTCTCCTCAAGGTGTAACTTCAAAAGATTGGGAGGTCAGAATCTGCATTCCCCTATCCACAGGCATCTCCTAGGAAGCCTAGTTAACTTTGTCCCAAATGTTCCTTTTTGTCTGGCACACCGTTTAAAATAGTCTATTGAAGTGCATAATACTTCGCAAGATGTACATTGGCCACATCTCACAGCCTAAAGCAGTTACATTCAATCCCACAATAACAAATAAGTGTTGCATTTAATACAGTGAACTCCAAATATACTTAAACTTAGGTCAATAAAGTTTTTTTTCAAGGATCTTGCAGGAAATTGCCCTCTCTGTCATTCCCCCACCATCCTACCTCCCCCACCAAAAAATCCAGTCCTCCTAAAACAAGAAAATTAACAGGTGAAAAATTAAAATTATTTTGCTAAATGACTTGCCAATAACCAATTTAGAACACTAGGTTCTTTTGACCAGAAGCATATGATTGCGCTGTGTTTGACTCTGTCTTTTGAGCAAAAATTATATTGAAATGTGCAAGAATTCAGCAAGACTCCTGCCCATTTCAGAATCTTACTTAGTCAAGAGATTAGAGCAGACAGGCAGGATATAGAAACAGCAAGGTGTACTGGTTCTAGCACATGCATGAATATGCAAATCAAAACCCAAATGCTGGGTCTAATTTTATGTCTCCCCGATTTGAGTGCTCCTTTAAATAAATTCAGCCACTGAGGTTGGAGGAAGAGGGAAAAACCTCCTGTCTAACCCTTCTGTGTAGTAACTTAGTGTATTTAAGAAAATCCCTTGTGGGAGGCTTGCCCTTGTACCCAATGTAGACAAGCACTAAATCAACAATCTGCTTTTAATACTGACTGGAAATTAAGGCTTGATTTATTGAGGCACACTTTTTGGGAAAAGTTACAAATTAAGCCTTTAAAGACCAAATAAAATTTTGTTGAACTGTGGTTTGGGGAGACAGTAAAGTCTCTGTTTTAAATCATCAAGTTGTTAATGAAAGATACATTTTCAAAATAGTTAAAACTAATAATTCATTCTGAATTATTTTGCATTTGTCCTTGAATTCTGTAGAATTTACAAAGCATAAGTAGACATAAGATTATGCAAAGTGTATATATAGAATTTCAGAAATATAAAATTGTTGCAAAATTTTAATATTCTTAAATGTCATCACCAAATACCACACTGGGTATCTGAATGAATACTTACTGCAACGTTGTTTATAGAATTTATAATGCCCTTCCCTGAGTGGCCTATATTTTAGTATAAACCGTGGTTAAGCTTTGCAAAGCAGTTTAGGGATTTCGAAAGTCTGGCTCTTGTTTCCTCTGCATTCAAATTATGTAGCTTCCTATTCTGCACCACCTGAGCCCAGCAGGTGGGGCATTGAGAACACAGGAGAAACAGTTTCCTGTTCTCCATTCAGGTGCCTAGAACTGGCACAACCCAGGGCTACACTTTCAGAAAAAGTCAAGCCCTGATTGATCTTGGGCTGGAGCAAGCCCAGTGTAAACAAAATCTTTAGGGATAGTTTGCTATGAAGTCTCTACTGAGCATGTGCAAACTGATCTTTTTTTCCCCCCAACAACTTATAACTTAGCCAAATTTGGGTAAATTTTCACAAGGACAGCATAAGGCGTATCCCTGACACAAAAGCCAGACTTCAGTCCCTGGTGCGTAGCATGGGGACACAAGCTTTTAAAGAAAATGTCTCCAGACTTTTTTAACATGGGCAGAACAAGCTCCCCCCACCCCCGCCGAAACAATCCATTTTTGGCTGAAATTTTCCAAAAAACCCCAAAAACTAACAAACCAAAAACCTTCACCCTGAGGCAGACACTCATCATGGAAAATTTCTGTCCAAATGGTTAAAGTTTGGTAAAATTTTAAGCAATTGAAAAAGGATCGTATAATGGGAATCATCAAGCAATCACAATAGGCAGTGCTACCAGCCCTGCCTATAATACATTTAGTGTTACAAACTTTGTTTTAAGATGCCCACTTTCTTTTTTCACCTCTAAAGTTTGGACTTTGTTCTAAACCAGCAAGATTCCAAAGAATAAACAATCTCTGCTGAAGCAGCAAACTTCCTACTTTAAACCTTCAGCAACAAAAGAAACTGCTTCACACTTTGTAGATGTTACACTTTTGAATCTAACCCTGGAATTGAATTTTAAGAGACTAAGATAATAAAGTTGCAAATTAACCAAAGTTTTCCTCTGTACTAACAAACTTTGTATCCATAATTCACCAAATATTAAGCTCAACTACTTGTAATGAGGGTGAAAGTTGTAGGATAGACAGACACACAGCTTCCACTGTTGGAGTTGCACTAATAGTAAATTATGGCTACAGTGATTGCTAATGTAGATGTGCCCAAAAAATCATTACTTTTTGCCGTATCATAACAGAACAAAAGTTTAAGCAGCCATGTTGCATTTGAGTATAACAGAGGGAGAAAGGCAGGTGGAAATTGTTGTAGAGACAAGATAACATTTTCTTGTGAATTGAGTTTTAGTGAAAGAAAATTAAGTTCACAAACTATATAATGACCATTCTGGAAATAAATTGAAAGATAGTACATCGTGTTTTAAATTCTGTCTCTATCTTGTGTGACTTTGGGTGAGTTAGTTAACCTCTCTTCTTCAGTTTACCTTCTTACATACTGATGTACTGTCCTGCCTCACAGGTTTGAGACTTAAGTGCTCTTACTTCTTTTAATAATGAAGTGTGACTAGTTGTATGGAATGCTGTAAAGGCTTATAGTTATACTCTGGTGTACTGTTAATTAGCAATGAAGAGAAAGAAACTACATGATGTTAACTTAGGGAAGTATTATAATTTTTTACCTTTGGACGATAATGCTAAAGCAGAAAACTGTCCATTAAAGCCAGTCAATTAAAGTATATATGCTAAACTCGGCATGTTGTTGCATGTTCAGTGGATTGTCCAATGACATAAAAAAGCCCTAGTATTGATAATTGTTTTGTTCACTGCTTTTACATTCTGTTTACAAGCAAAAAATCATGAAAAGGTTTAATGAGTTAGTCTTGAAAGTTATACCATTGGGCAATTCACTGAAGCTTTCAAACTGTTTTTTATAGTTTGATTGTTTTTCATTCAGTGCTGCTAGGAAGTCTGGACTTGAGCAATTGAAAAAGTAGAAGTTATGGATTTGGGTTGAAATGTCAGCTGTAACTACTCAGTGATTGTGACAGCTTACATATTCTCTTCAGTCCAGAAATTTCATTCAGGGCTGTTTAGCCAAGGAACTCAACAGATAATGTATTGCACAATTTCCTGCCTTCGATGGAATTTGGACTTGGTTTACTTTATACATTTGTCATCATTCTAAAATTTGCTCTTTTTAAAAATTGTGTCTAAACATAAGCCCATCAAAACCAAGAAAATTCAGGCTTGTAGTTGGAGTGACACTGCCATACGGGTGTCCCAACAATGGGTATTATTGCTTCATCATTAAGTGGTTCCATTATGATGTCATACTGTATGAAGTTCAAAGCCTCCTTTGGAAAATAATTTAGATTGCCACTACTAAGTTCAGTACAAAACAAAATTTCCATAAAATGCTTCTATTAAAGTGACTTTTCCACCTTTTTAACTGTAAATTTTCCACTCTTTTGAAGGTTTGTATGTTTAAGAGAATTCAGCATTCATGAAAGATACTAAATTGAAATCTCCTCGCTTCACAGGAAAGTAGTTGTGAAAGGACTGAGAACCTACATGGTATTAATGAGAAGTTTCAAGCTCTAAGTCAATGTTCAAATTAATCCTCTTCTTAGAGCTTGGCTCTAGTTTGTAATAGAACATAAATCTCAGCCTAAGTTTCCTTCTCTGGATATTCCTAAGATTTTTTGCTAGGAACATTTCTGCCTGGTTCTTTCTGTGTAGTTAGTCCCACCTCCATCAGAATATTCACTAGGGGAGGGGGGGGGAAACCTTGCAACTGATTCTGGCCTGGTGTTAGTGAAGGGAACTTTCATGAGGCGTGCTCAGCTGTCTTGATGTCGACCTCACCCACAACACTAGCAGAAGCCAGGTTTCTTTGCTGTCTGCTGTCAGCCATTTCTCGTGGGTGAGAGGAGGAGAAGTGCTGTCCTTCAAAACCTAGTCAGGGAACTTGTAGCAGGTCTACCTAAAGACTATTTTGAAGTGATTTAAATGTAGTAGAGGCTAATAAACTTTCAATTTTGCTTTAAATAAGACCACAAATAGAAATAGCCCACCTAACTTTAAGCATAAACAAGATATGATGAATATGTGATGATGTAACCAATATTGGATATATTTAACTAAACAGTTATTCTGTTTATTGGTGGACTTCCCAAACACACACACTATATAATATACCAAATCCTCAGAGGTTCTGAGCATCAATAGATATTGACAATATTGATGGCTTCGGGTGCTCTAGATCTTGCCATCTTGCCACTATTATTCACTTCATATCTAGAAAGTATATCCCATAATCCACTATGAGAAACATTGTCAGGTTTTTTTTCTCAAATAAATTATATGAATTCTACAGGCTTCCATATATGTAGAGCCATAATTACTTTTATACAAAAATAAGACTGACATGAGTGACTTTACATAAAACTATTCCAACCACACATTTACAAAGATTTTTCCTTTTTTGTCATGGATAGTGTTGCTATACTTGTGGATAGCATATTAATTTTTCCAAGTACGCATGCTGGGTTTAATTCACCTCCCATGCCCACTCCCCTTTAAAACATCTTTGGCAAAATGAACTTCATTGTTTTTTTCCCCAATCACCTAGTTTGTTTACAATATATTGTTCAACTATTGATAAAGGGTTCAATCCAGCTCCCACTGAAGTCAGTGGGAGTCCTTCCATTGACGCCAATGGGAGTTGGAACAGGCCCTAATTTTGTATCACACATAATCGCTATCTAGTATTTTGTCTATCTCTAACCTATCTAAATACTTAATATCAATTGTTTAGTAATCTGCATACTAATTATATTTTGCCAAGAAACCACGGTTAAATGGATGTAAGTTAATATCGCCCTTATCGAATCCTGATGTAAATATGCTATTTAGTTATTTCCTTTTGAGTAAACATTAACTCTTTATTTGGCAGTCCCATTAAAGTCATCCCTAATTCTCCTTTCAGTCATTCTAGTATTTGTTAAAAATCTCTTGACCGTACCACATTGGTTTTAGGTTGAGTTGTACAAAACTGTATTAATGCCTCTTTTACCACCTCCTTAAACTTTAACCAATTTTAATCTACACTGTCTCTTCTTAATAATATTTGTTTATTTGTTTCACTCAGTAGAGTCCTCATTTCTTCTATGTTGCTGATTTTTAAAAAAACTTATTTACCTGTGTTTATATCCACTTGTTGTTCCAGCTCCTGAAATTTGACAAATTATTAAGCAATCTGGCAAAACTGTGAAAATTTAGCATCCCAGACACACAATCTATTCAGCTACCCTTTTTGATGAAGAAAACTGTTAATCATATATAAAGTAAAAATATGGCCAAAGCAAATAGGCTGGGTGAGATAAACAGCCTTGCAAAGATGTAAGTGTGGAATTTATAGTCAGAACAACTTAACGTTGCAGCCTAGGCCTTTCAGTTCTCAGCCCTAGAATTTTATATTACTTCACAAGTACAGGAGTAACAAAAACAAATGTAATATGATAGTTCTTTTTAATACTGCCCTTTACAGTGAACACTGCATTGATGCAAACACTGTAGTCTTGGTAAATTGCTATTTGAGACTCTTTATAAAATTCTGAGTGCAGATTATGGAGAATTGTTTTTTGATAAATTCACTGGTGAAGCAATATGATTTACTGACCGGAACTAACCATACAAAAGAGATAATTGCTAAATTAACACATGCTGTAAATTTTACTGATGGCAGTCAAAGGAAACAGAGTATTAAAATCTAATGTATCATACTTGAAGTTCATTACACATTTATCTCAATAGAATAGAGCTGCTTTTGCGGGACTGGGATGAAGGAGGAGGATAGGAGAGCAAACACCTGTAGATTAATTTAGCTGAGCAAACGTCCCAATAAGATAAAATTAAATCAACCCATTTCAACTATTACATTGCTAAGTGTAGGTGTAAATATGGAGGAATGGGACAAATAAAGTCTCATTAAATGTTAGCAAACTTCCATCTTGTTTTATTTGTCATCCCAAGTGCAGCTCTGTTTCCCTATCTAGTTTGTTAGAAACTTGGCTGGAGCCTCTACTACCTGTATATAAATAACCTGCAACTTCACTTATACCCTTTTCAAAAAGAATACAAACTCTTATAAAAATAAATGGATAGATGACTATAGCCTAAAATCTTTTACAAGCATTTATTTTACAACAAGATGTTATGCATGAATTTTTATACCATATTTCTAGGGTTTCCAGTTTTAGATTGAAACTAGCTAAAAAATCAAGCCAAGCCAAATCCTGAATAGGGTTTTCTAAAATATCCACCTAAAATACACTTCTGTCTGTATTTGCATTATTGAAATAATTTGTTGAGTGGGCTATCAGACCCTAAAGATCTCTCTCCCATGCTCACTGGGAGTGTGTGGCTTGGGGGGGGAGGAGCTGTGAGGAGGGAGGCACCTTCTAAGGGAAACAGTTTTAAACACATTCTATTTTTTGTCCTAAAATGAGCTATAAACATCACAAATGAGGAAGCCCCAAGTACATGTAATAATTTTTGGGTGTTCAGTGTGTGATATCAAGGGATGTGACAAACCTCATGCAAGAACATATTTAAGTACTTACAGTAGAGAGCACTTATAGCCCCATTCATTTACATCCTCAACCATGATGAATAACTAGGCGAAAGATATACTTTGATTGTACCAGACTCTGAAGATCAATGAACTGGGGCTCTGGCAGAGTGCCAGAGAGTGAATTCCACAGGTAGACTTTCCACTGACATATCCTATCTGCTCACTTATAACTTAATATTTGCAAGAGCAGAACTCTTCCATTTTGAAAACAATATTTTTTAAAATGCAGGGAAAATGTGTACATAACAAAATAAACAATCATATGATCTTTTTGGAAACATCCTTCACTTCTCCCCTTTTGTTTATCAAACGTGTTAGTATTCTTGGACCAAAATAAACTTAAGATGGAATATTATAATGTATATGAGTAACCTCAGGGCAAAAAAGACTATGGGATGTTGTAATTATCCCAAAATCAAGCATTTCAAACCCAGGGAATTCAAAGAAATATAAACAGTAGGAAATACATAATTTAGACACCCAAATAACATTAATTCTGCTGCGTAGTGACACCATGCAATAACCATATGATTAAGGTATTTTAGTATTTGCTTTCTTTGGTATTTGCTGATTTTTTTTTTTTAAGACATTAGACTTCCTTTATATTTTTTTCCATCATGGTGTCACTAAAGGGCAGAGTTGTTTGGTTTTGATCTCCAAAACAGACTCTAGAGAGTCTCCAAAATAAATACTTTCTGTAACAAAACAGATCACAAGCTGTAAAATCTAGAAAAGTAAGAATCTAATATTCAGTACAGAGAATCTTTTATTGAAGATTGTCCATTCTAGATGACGACCTGTGTTCAGTGACTCTCCTGAAGTTTATATCCAAGTACTTTTCAAAATAAAATTACCTTTTTAGTAGGTGACATCTTGCTAGTGCAACAATGATCACCTAAAAATAGCTGAAGTGACAACATGACCCTTTAAATAACCAGCAGCCATTAGTTCTGTTTTGGCTGCCATTTCTACAATGGCCAAAAATCCTTGTGAGACTTAGAGGTTCAGCCACTTCTACATGCTGCATGGGAAACATTTGGCGCTCACTCTAGTCCTATCAATCCAGTTAGGGCATCTTAAAGTTGGTAGTGTTTTTAGAGTTTTGCATTCAAAACAGACTCTGCTATTGTGCTGGTTTCAGAGTAACAGCCGTGTTAGTCTGTATTCGCAAAAAGAAAAGGAGTACTTGTGGCACCTTAGAGACTAACCAATTTATTTGAGCATGAGCTTTTGTGAGCTACAGCTCACTTCATCGGATGCATACCGTGGAAACTGCAGCAGACTTTATATACACACAGAGAATATGAAACAATACCTCCTCCCACCCCACTGTCCTGCTGGTAATAGCTTATCTAAAGTGATCATCAGGTGGGCCATTTCCAGCACAAATCCAGGTTTAATCCACAAATCCAGGCTGGCAATAGCTCATCCAAAGTGACCACTCTCCCCACAATGCGCATGATAATCAAGGTGGGCCACCCCCAGCACAAATCCAGGCCTTCTCACACCCCCCCCCCCCACCTCCATACACACACAAACTCACTTTCCTGCTGGCAATAGCTCATCCAAACTGACCACTCTCAAAATTTAAATCCAAGTTAAACCAGAACATCCGGGGGGGAGGGGGAGTAGGAAAAAACAAGGGGAAATAGGCTACCTTGCATAATGACTTAGCCACTCCCAGTCTCTATTTAAGCCTAAATTAATAGTATCCAATTTGCAAATGAATTCCAATTCAGCAGTTTCTTGCTGGAGTCTGGATTTGAAGTTTTTTTGTTTTAAGATAGCGACCTTCATGTCCGTGATTGCGTGACCAGAGAGACTGAAGTGTTCTCCAACTGGTTTATGAATGTTATAATTCTTGACATCTGATTTGTGTCCATTTATTCTTTTACGTAGAAACTGTCCAGTTTGACCAATGTAAATGGCAGAGGGGCATTGCTGGCACATGATGGCATATATCACATTGGTGGATGTGCAGGTGAACGAGCCTCTGATAGTGTGGCTGATGTTATTAGGCCCTGTGATGGTGTCCCCTGAATAGATATGTGGGCACAGTTGGCAACGGGCTTTGTTGCAAGGATAAGTTCCTGGGTTAGTGGTTCTGTTGTGTGGTATGTGGTTGTTGGTGAGTATTTGCTTCAGGTTGCGGGGCTGTCTGTAGGCAAGGACTGGCCTGTCTCCCAAGATTTGTGAGAGTGGATTTGTGCTGGAAATGGCCCAACTTGATGATCACTTTAGATAAGCTATTACCAGCAGGACAGTGGGGTGGGAGGAGGTATTGTTTCATATTCTCTGTGTGTATATAAAGTCTGCTGCAGTTTCCACGGTATGCATCCGATGAAGTGAGCTGTAGCTCACGAAAGCTCATGCTCAAATAAATTGGTTAGTCTCTAAGGTGCCACAAGTACTCCTTTTCTTTTTGCTATTGTGCTGTTCTTCCAACAGTACAATTTTAATATACTAGTTTGTTACTATGTAAGAAGGGTTTTTTTTAAGTTATCTTTTTGCCTCTGTAAGAAAAAAATCACAACCGTCTGTATTAAGATAGTTTCCCTTAAGAGCTTTTTCAATCCATTGATTAGTCCCTTCGTATAGGTTTTACTGTACAGCACTTAGCTTTTAAAGAGATGTTAAACTTTGAACTCCAAATGCTTGAAGAATTTTGTTTACAGTAATGCAAGCAAAATATATTCAAAAGTATCCAGCACTACTATTTCAGCAGTAGAAGGAAAAGAATGTGTAGAAAGATTACAATAAACTGTTAGATTCAAATACTGACGTATATATTTGCCAATAAAATTGTAAGCTATGTGTTACCAGACTAGCCCCTCTCTTCTGCCAAATTGTGTAGGTGATGCAATATAACTTCCTGTTGCTTGAAACATGCATGTGAACATGCTCTGTTCTGCTCTTTCCACCCCAACACCAGTTGTAGATCACCCTAACCTTCTTCAATGTAATATTTATAACATACACATGTGCATGTGCACATGCACACAAACTAAAAAATAACCCCAAACTGAATATTACTCTTATACTCATAGGAGCTGACTCTGTGTGTGCTCTGGGGCTGGAGCACCCACGGAAAAAAATTAGTGGGTGCTTAGCATTCACCGGCACCCAGTTTCCCCCCATCCCACCAGCGCCTCCCACCTGCTGCAATCAGCTGTTCCGCCGTGTGCAGGAGGTGCTGGGGGCTAGGGGGAGAAGTGAGGACAGGGCGTGCTCGAGGGAGGGTATGGAACTGGGCAAGAAGAGGCGGGCGGGGGTGCAGTGGGGGCAGGAAGAGGCAGGGTAGGGGCGGGGGCTTGGGAGAAGGGATGGGGGGTGGGCAGGGCCTGGGGTACAGCAGGGGCAGGAAGAGGCAGGGTTGGGGGAAGGGGGCAGGGCCTGGGGTGGGGTGGCAGGTTGAGCACCACCGGGGCCCAGAGGAAGGTGGCACCTGTGCTCATATAGCAATTACAAAATACTCTTATAGCAATTTTTCTTTCTATTGTTGCTCTCATCTTATTGAAACACTTGTAGGTATGTTTTATTGCATATATTTTTACAGTATAGTGTGATATATTGTGCAGTGGTGGTTTGTGATGTTCTGTGAACTGTTGATTGTAAATATTTACTTGTATAGTACTTAATGTGCTGATTTATGTGCATTTGGTCATTACTTAAAAAAGAAAAGTTAGAAATTTTTTTTAAAGTTCAGTTTCCACCTGAGGCTGTCTTCCAAAAACAACTTCATGTGGGAATATTTATTTGCTCATAGTGAACTCTTTTCTTCTTCCTACCGAGTAATTCTCTGTGTTGTTTGTATTGAGGTAGTGCTTAGGAACTCCAGTCATGGATGAAAGCCTTATTGTGCTAGACACTGTACAACCATATCTGCAGAGTTTACAGTGCTGTAGTAGTAGAGTCAGAGCCTGTCTTGGTACTCCATACATGAAATGAGAATTTGGATTGCATTTGGGTACTCTGGAACTAATTTACATAAATCTTCCCCGAAAAGGTTGCAAATGTGACTTATATGTATGTTGATGCACGTCCTCCAAATTTAGTAGTGTTTAATAATTATACCAGTACCCTATTGGATACTGTAACTTTTTCATATAATTAGGAGGAGCTTTTTGGCAGCGACTGATGCTCTGATGGGGAAGAAGAATCACTTCAGGAAACTTTTTTTTCAGAGTAACAGCCGTGGTAGTCTGTATTCGCAAAAAGAAAAGGAGTACTTGTGGCACCTTAGAGACTAACCAATTTATTTGAGCATAAGCTTTCGTGAGCTACAGCTCACTTCATCGGATGCATACTGTGGAAAATACAGAAGATGTTTTTATATGCGCAGACCATGAAAAAATGGGTGTTTATCACTACAAAAGGTTTTCTCTCCCCCCACCCCACTCTCCTGCTGGTAATAGCTTATCTAAAGTGATCACTCTCCTTAGAATGTGTATGATGATCAAGGTGGGCCATTTCCAGCACCATCTTCACCAATTTCTTGTTTTGCAGACGATACAAATATGTGTACAGATAAGTACTTTGTTCAATATGTGGTTAAGAATAAAGTAGTCCGTCTCATTACCTTCAGTGAAATGGACTGTATTTTTAAAGTACATTAAGAAGTGGCATTTTAATTATGTTGTGAAACAGATAAAATGTATATATTAAAGAAAACATTTGGGGGGCTAGATCATCCACTTATGATTTGGTAATCTGAGGTCATATTGGCACATCTGGTCCAGACTGGATAAGGTGAGGTTGGACTCTGGGTAGGTGGGACCATACATAAAATCACTTAGTCCATCATTAATAGAAATATCTTTAGAAATGCTTCATGACAGATCAGATTAACATTAAATGTCACAACTCATCTGAGTAAAAGAATTCTGGTAATAGATTAATAAATTATTACATATTGTATAACCTGGAATACACCGATTCATTGGGATGGCCTCTGTAGCTTCCCCTGGTTCATTCAATCCTTCTAAGGAGACTCTTGGTTTTTCAGTGTAATTACTGTAACACTGAAAGAGCAGGGTGTATGTATGTGGGTAAGAATTGTATTTTATTTTTGAAAAGAGATAGTGATCAGTTGCAGGCACGAACATAAAATAATGGTAGTATGTGCATAGATGTGCTTGCTGGGATGTGGCTGGTGGGTGTGCCTTTTGTGCTTGTCTGCCTTTGTTAATACTGTTCATACAGTAGAGTAATAACATTGTCCTGTTGTGCCAGACCCAAGAAGTGGTGGCTTTTACACTTCATAGATAGTTTGGCATATGTTACTAATAAGACATAAAGACAATGTTTCTTTCTATATCGTACCTCTCTGTAGTCTGTAGCTGAATGTTAGGAAATGTTGAGTAAATGGATCTCCTCTTTTATGCTGACTTGGGCCTCTGTATGTACTCATTACGTTCTATATAACAAAGCTGATAATACATAGGAACGGTCATGCAGGGTCAGTCCAAAGGTCCATCTAGCACGGTATCCTGTCTTCCGACAGTGGCCAATGCCAGCTGCTCCAGAGGGAATGAACAGAACAGGTAATCATCAAGTGATCCATTCCCTGTTGCTCATTACCAACTTCTGGCAAACAGAAGCGAGGGACACCGTCTGTGTCCATCCTGGCTAATGGTCATTGATAAGGGTAAGTAGAGATTGGAGTGACTGTAGAAAAATGCTTGTGTTTTGAGAGATGGATTAGTCTCTTGATCATTCTGGAGCTGCATTTTTCTCTGTTGATGGCTCTAATTAGTCAGCAGGTCTTGTCCAGTAGATTCAGGTATTGTTTTATTAATGGTGCCAAGTATCAGAGGGGTAGCCGAGTTAGTCTGTATCCACAAAAACAACGAGGAGTCCGGTGGCACCTTAAAGACTAACAGATTTATTTGGGTATGAGCTTTTGTGGGTAAAAAACCCCACTTCTTCTGATGCATGGAGTGAAAATTACAAATACAGGCATAAATATACTGGCACATGAAAAGAAGGGAATTCCCTTCTCCATGTGCCAGTATATTTATGCCTGTATCTGTAATTTTCCCTGTATCTGTATGTATGCCTGTATCTGTAATTTTCACTTCACTATTTTTCTTCCCTTTTGCCTTTGGGTTCTGTACCACCAAAGAAGCAGAGTTGCTCTCATGTCTGGGCTAGCCTCCCTCTCTGCAGCCTGCATTTGTCCTCCTTACTGTGGTTACAGGGTACTCCAGTGACCTTTTAGAGGCCTTTAAACTTGGACTCTGGATAGCTAGACACTTGCCTTCTGCAGCCATGTTTAAAGGAAGGCCAAGCAGACAGACCCTGAGCCCTCAACTCCTTTCATACAAATAAGATAAAATGGGACAAAAAACAATTAACAACACTTTTTAAAGGAATACAAGTGATAGAGATCTCTCAATCTTTTCCAAAATTCCATCTCTTCTTCTAAGTCATGTGAAATAATGGCTTCCCCGTGCTCTTCTCATCAAGACTTTGAGTCTGATAGTCTTCTCTTAATAGTAACTTCACACATTTTAATTTTCCAGTTCATTAACCTTTCACACTGAGGGCTCTTCACTCTAGCAGAGAAAGGGTGTAACACCATGTAGGGCTGGAAGTTGAAGCCAGGCAAATTCAGACTGGAAATAATTTATAAATTTTAAGTAATGGTAATTAACCACTGGAACAATTTACCAAGGGTTGTGATGGATTCTCCAACATTAGCAATTTTTAAATCAAGATTGGATATTTTTTCTAAAATATATGCTCTAGGAATTAATTTGGGGAATTCTATGGCTCGTGTTACATACAGTGCTTAATTTGTAATGAAAAAGATGCTGGGGGCTCAAGCAATTAGGTGCCAGGGCTCAAACAATTTTTTTACTGTCCTAACTGAAGCAGCAAGCCCAGAGGTGCTGGGGTGATGAACTGTCAAGCCTAGGGGTGCCAGGGCTCAGCCCTGGCATAAATTAAGCACTGGTTACATAGGAGGTCACATTAGGTTATCACAATGGTCCCTTCTGGCCTTGGAATCTTTTGAATCTAAAGCAGAGAACAAATCTAAAGATCCTATTAAAATGGAGAACACACAGTCTGACTTTACATTACTGAAATGTTTTGGAAAATTTTTTAGGCTCTGAGTAGTAATATGAAGGAAAGAGAACATATAGAGTTTGCCTCAAATTTTATATAAAGACACTAATATGAGACAGTTTTACTTAAGTTTCTGATTAGAAACATCATTTCTCAAATTATTGAAAGTTGTTCTCATAAGGCATGTTGTAGCTCCCAAAGATTCAATGGACAAGCATAGGTCAAGATTTTTAGACCTGAATGCCCAAAAGTAGACTTCTAAATCCATATTTAAGGTCCTGGGTCAAGGAACTTTAGGCATAGAGCATAAATATTGTGAAGATTCGTACACCTTAGATTTCTGAGGCCCTTTTTGTTACAGTGAGAGTTGCCTTTACCTGGTTTAAATTTATGATTACATATAAAGCCAAACATAAGCATATTAAAAAGTATCTTGAAGGCACTTCAGTTTGCATCATGTATGACTTAGTTTCTGATATTACTAGTGTCAAGGTTCCTTCCCCACTCTGAACTCTAGGGTACAGATGTGGGGACCTGCATGAAAAACCCCCAAGCTTATTTTTACCAGCTTAGGTTTAAACTTCCCCAAGGTACAAACTATTTTACCTTTTGTCCCTGGACTTTATTGCTGCCACCACCAAGCGTCTAACAAATATATAACAGGGAAAGAGCCCGCTTGGAAATTTTTTCCCCCCAAAATCCTCCCGAACCCTACACCCCCTTTCTTGGGGAAGGCTTGATAAAAATCCTCACCAATTTGCATAGGTGAGCACAGACCCAAACCCTTGGATCTTAAGACCAATGATTTAACTGAAGAAAAAGTAAAAGAATCACCTCTGTAAAATCCAGATGGTAAATACCTTACAGGGTAATCAGATTCAAAACATAGAGAATCCCTCTAGACTAAACCTTAAGTTACAAAAAGACACAAAAACAGGAATATATATTCCATTCAGCACAACTTATTTTATCAGCCATTTAAACAAAACGGAATCTAATGCATATCTAACTAGATTGCTTATTAGCCCTTTATAGGGGTTCTGACCTGCATTCCTACTCTGGTCCCAGCAAAAACAACACACAGACAGAGAGAACCCTTTGTTCCCCCCCCACCCCAGCTTTGAAAGTATCTTGTCTCCTCATTGGTCATTTTGGTCAGGTGCCACCGAGGTTATCTTTAGCTTCTTAACCCTTTACAGGTGAAAGGGTTCTTTCCTCTGGTCAGGAGGGATTTAAAGGTGGTTAGCCTTCCCTTTATATTTATGACAACTAGTTTCTCTTGTTTTCTTTTCTGCTGCACCGTATTGAGGAGAAAGATTTGGCTCAAATAATCAGATGTGGGGGAAAGGTAGATATGCTGGAGAGTAGGGATAGGGTCCAGAGCGACCTAGACAAATTGGAGGACTGGGCCAAAAGAAATCTGATGAGGTTCAACAAGGACAAGTGCAGAGTCCTGCAGTTAGAATGGAAGAATCCCATGCTCCGCTAGAGGCTGGGGACTGACTGGCTAAGCACCAGTTCTGCAGAAAAGGACTTGGGTATTACAGTGGAGGAGAAGGTGGATATGAGTCAGCAGTGTGACCTTGTTACCAAGAAGGCTAATGGCATGTTGAGCTTCATTAGTAAGAGCATTGCCAGCAGAACTGAGGGAAGTGATTATTCCCCTCTATTTAGCACTGGTAAGACCACATCTGGAGTATTGCATCCAGTTTTGGGCCCCCCGCTACAGAAAGGATGTGGACAAATTGGAGAGAATCCAGTGGAGGGCAACGAAAATCATTAGGGGGCTGGGACACATGATTTGCGAGGAGAGGCTAAGGGAACTGGGCTTGTTTAGTCTGCAGAAGAGAAAAGTGAAGGGGGATTTGATAGCAGCCTTCAAATACCTGAAGAGGGGTTCCAAAGAGGATGGAGTTCGGCTGTTCTCAGTGATGCCAGATGACAGAACAAGAAACAATGGTCTCAAGTTGGGGAGGTTTAGTGGGGGAGGTTTAGGTTGGATATTAGGAAACACTATTTTACTAGGAAGGTGGTGAAGCACTGGAATGGGTTACCTAGGGAGGTGGTGGAATCTCCATCCTTAGAGGTTTTTAAGGCCCAGCTTGACAAAGCCCTAATTGGGATGATTTAGTTGGTGTTGGTCCTGCTTTTAGCAGGGGTTTGGACTAGATGACCTCCTGAGGTCTCTTCCAATCCTAATCTTCTACGATTCTCTGATTCTTTATGATGTTGCTGTAAATTTTAGATTTGTGATCCTCCTCTTCTTCCTTTCTTGCATAAGTAATTAAATAATTAACTAGATTGATATTAAACTGTCATCACTGGGCATCTGAGTTAACACCTTAGTGAGATGAATGGGGCAGTTCACACCTCTCAAAGCTATTTTCTGCATAAACTCTTATGTGTCAGTTACACTCAGGGTTTGTCTACACATAAACCCCTACAGTGGCACAGCAGCACCGCTACAGATGGACCGCTGTAGTGCTTCAGTGAAGATGCACTGTATGCTGCCAGGAGGGGTTCTCCCATCAGCATAGGTAACCACCTCCCCTAAAGGCAGTAGCTAGGTCGATGGGAGAATTCTTCTATCGACCTAGCGCTGTCTACTCTGGGGGTTAGGTCAGTTTAACTGTGTTCTTCAGGGCTGTGGATTTTTCACACTCCTGAGCATGACGTAGTTATACTACATTAATTTCATAGTGTAGACCAGGCCTTAGTTTACATTTTTTTTTTTTTTGTGCAACCATAACTACTAGATGCTTTTATTTTTAAATGAAAGCTGAAATACAGGAGAACAAGATAGCAACTTGAGAGAGGTGTTGGTAAGCCATACTACCTCGGAGTGGCTGAATCAGCAGTGCATCTTACTTAAGCACTTTTGCGCTTTCAAGTGAATCATCTGTTGACAGTCTGTCACTCTTCCATTAAATCTCATCACTTTTCCCAAATAATAGATGTACTAGTGCCAGCTCTTGGTCTGGAGAATATATTGTTTAGATGGTTCACTGTTAAAGGTATCTTTTTAAAAAAAAAAAAAAAAAAAAAAGCTATGAAGCGTATCTAGGTTGAATTCCTGAGGTCTGCTCTACACGTAAAACTTAGGTTGACCTAGCTATAGTGCTCAGGGGTGTGAACAATTCACACTCCTGAGCAAGGTAGTTAAGCTGATGTAAACAACATTATAGACACATTCGATTGATAGATCAGTTATTCTGTTAACCTCCCTACTTGTTCTTGATGGGTTGGATTAACCACAGCAATGATCCTGATCAATGGAGGTTTGGTATATAATCTGAAAATTAGAAATGCTACATTGTTACCAGAATCCAGAGATTTCTGTTCAGCAAATTCTTCACTTTCTAAGCATCATAGTGTCCCATGCTGACATAGTACACCTGTGTCTTTTCCATGCGTTACTATTTTCACATTGAGACTTATGGATAAATCTTTCCAAGATTGTAACTCTCTTCAAATCTGTTTTTAGGTAATAGAAGTTCCTTTTATCAGGTAAATCTCTGGAATATTCTTCTTCAGTCAGGATCACGAATAAGTCAGAACTGCCCCCACCACAGAAAAGAGTGTTCTTACCTTGGATTACCTAACCCACATCAACTAACTCAGGTTAAAATAACAGTGAAGACATGGCAATTCTGCTTTTAACTTGGGTTAGCAGCTTGAGTTCAATCTCAGGCTGCCTTGTAGGTAGCAGCAGATTCTATATGCTACCAAGGAGTTCCATCTTGAACAGACCCTTGTGCATGTTCCTTTGGGAAGAGTCAATATCAGAGGATTTAGGCTTCTTAAATCCCTCTAACTCGCATCTTCCTACATCATCCATAGATGGCCTTGTGTTCTACTTCCTTCAATTTCAGCTCTATAAGACTTCTGTAAAGTAGATCTTCTTCTGCACGTTGGACGTGACCCCACCATTGCAGTTATCTTGTTCTCAACTGGTGTAAGATTGCAACTTGCCGGGATTGTCTAAATATCTCTTGGTTTGTGACAAAATGAAACCAGAGAATGTTAAGAATACACCATAACTTTTCATATGAAAACTGTTTGTTTCCTGTTTCTGCTCCATATAGCAGGATTGTCATCACTGTCATGTTGAACACTCGTATCTTAGTTGTCACACAGACATTCTGCCACCAAAACAGAGGCCTTTGAAGATGCTGAAATGCCTTTTAAGCAAGGCTGATCTAACTTGTGACTTCGGTTGTAGAAACTCCTGCTGTCAACGTACTACCCAGATAGATAAAATGTTGACCCATTCAATGTCATTGCCATCTACATTCATTTTCATTTTATGGAAGGCATTCATAGCTTTGGCTTTATCACCATTGATTTTAAGTCCCATGGTTTCTGCAGTTTGTTGCAGCTCTTCCAGCATTAACTGTAGTTGGTCAGTGAGCTCTCCAAGTAAAACAAAATCAAGATCCTCTATATATGGATCTTTATATTTCACACCTCCCAGTGGTCTTCAATCAGCATTGTCATCAGATAATCTATTGGGACGTTAAACAAAGTAGCTAGGAGAATGCATTTCTGACATGGCCCTTATTCTACTGAAATTGTGGATACTGCTATGTCTATATGGGGTGCCTGAGGACTTAGTGTGCCTGGTGGAGGATCTATACTACAGGACATTGAGCTGTGTGAGGATCAATGGTTGTATTACAGACTGATTTTCAGTAGAATCAATGGTATGCCAGGTGTATCCAATAGATAGGTCACTGTGTTTCGTTTGGTTTTTTTGTTTTTTGTTTTTTTTTTTAAATAATTGCTTGCTTTATTTTTCAGAGATTTTATGTTGTTTAATTTTACCTACATAGGGGAGGTTGGGTCCTGCCCAGAGAGGGTGGAAGACCCTGGAGGGGGAGCGTTGCAGAGTGAGGCGCACCCCCGCTCCTGTACACACACCTGAGGCAGTGCCTCCTGTGCTGCAGAAGTAGGCCCAGTGGCTCCCTACACCAGGCATTGGGACCTGATGCATGGTGTCGCAGCACCATTCATGACAACGGAGGGATGGCTGGGCCAAATTTGAGTGAGTGGTGCTTGTGACCCTGTGCATTGGGTCACAACACTCGGAGTGGGGGCAGGGCCCAGCCCTGCGGAATGGGAGCAGCCACTGAGGGGAGAGTTTTTCTTTTGTTTGTTTGTTTGTTTTTTGTGTTTGCAAAAACACAGTGTTCTACCTATAGGCTTGATCTAAAGCTGCTAATTCAAATTTAAAGCTAAATTGTCATATCTTCACTTTCGTTTTGGCCCAAGTTATCTAACCTGAGTTAATGCTCTTTTTTTGTTGTTTTGTTTAGTTTTTGTTTTGCAGTCTAGCTATATGCTGTGATAGCCCTCACTGTAGGGAAACTGGTGCTTTTAAGCGCTGTTTTACCATAGTATTTGTCTCCTTGTAGTTAACTATACAGTGTCAGTAGGCTGGTAGATTTATTGGAAGTGGCGGACACTCTCAGAGAGAAATTGCAAATATATATATAAAGGGAATGAGACTAAAATGTGGTTGGTTTTCAAATACTAGCTTATGGCAGTTGTGATGGTGCTTACTGTATAAGGAAAGGGTGTAAGCAATATATCTTGCAATTTTGAGCAGATAGTGTTGTCTCAGATTATGTTAAACTACTGTATTAATTGCGTGTTTTTCTTATCATTTCCTTTCTTTTGGAAACTTACAAAAGGGTTTGGGGACTTAAGGGGAGGAACAGTCACCTTTAGGAATCAGAATGTTTGCTAAAGGTTAACTATTCAAAAATGAAAATATTTTTACCGTTATTTCAACAATTGACGTGTTCACTGGAATGAGCAGTTTGTCAGCTCAGGGAAGAATGTTTTAAGAGAAATAATTCAGTGATGTTCAATTAAATATTGTCACCCTTTCTTTTAAATGTGATTTTTCGGATCAAAATTTTGTATCTGAAATTAGCAATTTTTAATGCATTTATTAGTTGATCCTCAAAACAATCTTCTGTAGCCTTCCTTTTTTCAAATGTATTTTTGTATTTATTTACATCAAATAAACTCTTTAATCCAAATTTGGATTCTTGTCACTCAAGACTTGCACAATTTATTGTGCAGAGACCTACTTGAGAAGTTCTTTAGTGAATCATTGACCCAGTAGGCTATAATGGCTGCAGCACAAATGAGCTACTGAGACCTTTTTAGTTCATGGATCATTGATCCACTAGACTGTAATGGCTCTTTTGGGTGCATTACTGCTTGTGAGGTTATTGCTGGTATTGCACAAAGATAGTAACTCCATATGATGAAAAGTGCTAATTAAAAGCAAAGCAAAACAAAACCCCCTCCATATCATGCAGTGATTCAAGAAACTGGATTAGGGTGATCACGTTGAAATATTTATTTATTACATATTTTGTATATGTAATTTCCTAGTAATCTGCCTATAGTAGGCATACCATGTCTTATGTGTGCTGGTTATCTAAATAAACTTCTGTTGACATCAAAAGAGTGTGTCATGTTCCGCAAGAGTTGGGAAAGAAGTTGGCAAAAAGACCACCTCAGGAACTGTACAGGGCTATGGGGCTACTTGCTCCTTTTACAGTAGCACACAAGCTGTTTTGGGACTGGAAACTGTTTCTTTTCTAGAATGTATGGGAAAGAAAGTACAAAAAATGAGCTGTAACTGGAGAATATAAAAAAGGGGTGGAGGTATGGAGTTTAGACTGGCCTCAGGTAGACAAAACAAGATTATTAGCCCACATTTTAATTCGGAAACAGAATTTGACTCTATAATAAGGGATTGTGGAAGAAAAATACATCTTGGGAGAATATAGTGGTTATATTATAGAAGACAGGTTTATTAAAAATGAAACTAATAGGAAGGATAGACTTAATTAAAGGACTCATTGAAGATTGAAGGAGATATGTGGACCGGCTGTTGCGTCTAAGCAGCAGCAACATCACCCAAAAGTTCAATTATTGTCCATCACCATCTCATGGATGAGAGCTGACATTTTTCCTTACCTGGCTGGGAATCTGTATTTATGACTGACTGAATTTCATTTGCAACCAGAGGACTTACTGGTTTTTAACAATACATGTTATTACTAAGAACATCAAAACAATTTCAATTATGTAATTGTAGTATTGATGGTATAGAAAACTTTTATAGTTTAATAGCAAACATCTTTACTGTATTTTGTACGTTATGCTATCCCTGATAATAGTTACCCTGTTGTTTGTATCCGGGATACAACACTGTGGTAAAGCGTGTATACATTACTTAGATAACATGAAGAGCATGCTGCTTGTTCACCAGATATTTGTTGTTGTTAGGATTACAATCGTGCCCACAGTGTACAAGGTGCTTTCTAAGAGGCTGCTCCTACACCAAAGAACTCGGTCTAAGATGGCGAGTAAGAAAGGTGGGGTAGGAGAGGAATAGAAAATGCAATCTCTTTTAAGATAAATATTATCTATCCCAATAGGTCTTATAGCATTTTATATGGCATTTTTCTTCAGTCCTAATTCTTTTTTTTAGCAGTTTTATAGTCTCCTGAAACAGATTCCTTTTGGAATTAAATTTTCCATGCTTAAATATTCCATGGCTTCCATGCCACGACTAGAGATGATTTTTTGGAGCAAGCAAAAATTTGAGTTCTGCATATGGAAGACTTTTTTTTTTTAAATGTAGTCCAATCAAATTTTATGCCAGCAGAACTCAAACTACTGAGCCAATTTTAGCTCAGATTTAGCTTTTTGTAGTGCTTGTTGAAATCTAAGAAATGTCATGTTTGGAATGGTGGAGGAAGCGGGGGAATGTGATCAATAACCTTAAAGATGAGCATTTAAAGTGGGAAATCAGTTTGTGCATAGTAACACTTGCTATTCTGATGTGACTTTAAACAGTTAAAGTAGTTCAAAATGGGGGATGCTTGAAGCTGTTTAGAGATGGATGGCTTAAACTCCTGCCAGAGCTTAGATCAATGTACGTTTTGAGATATGCTTAAATTTTAAGATTTACAAAATCAAGCAAAGCCTTAGGACTGTGTGCTGTAACTTGCTCCATATACACTTATAAAAGAAATTTCAGTTTGTATTGTAAATTCACACACTCTATTTTAGGGCATAAATAAAGTGGGGCAGACTTAAGGTTGATTTGAATGCAGAATTACTCAGATTTAGTGTTACAGTAATGCTAGGGGTTTTTTATATGGAATATATTCATATTGCTCACTTTCTAGAGTCCATTTTTATAGGAATTTCTTCCTATGCTAGTCTATGGGAATTTCTTCCTATGCTAGTCTATAGCCATTCCTGATGGCTCCGTGCTGCCAGATGTTATCTTGTTCTTTGGTTCTCCCATTCTTGAGGCTGTTGGGTGGATTCCTGTCTGCCCTCCGGGAGTCCTCTGGTTATTTCCACTTGACGCCTTCTTCAGCTGATGGACACTGCATTCTTAGGCTGGCACCTCCCTGATCATTCAGTTATTATCCACACCAAGCATCCATCCACATCCATTCTCTATCTCTATTTTAATCACAATTGTTAACAAAGAGAAATGAATACAACAAAAGGGTGGGGAGTCTCTGGGTGCTGTTTCTGTTGTCACAGAGTATTGCTTTGAGTCTCTCTCTGTGTGAGTGGTTGTTGTTACAAAGAATTGCTTTGAGAACAGACTCTGTCTTAGAATGTACTAACACAATTAGCAACTTGCAAGTTTCACACAGAGAGGGAGAGAAACAGTACCAAAAACCAGGAGACCTCTTAATTAGTAATACCCTGGAATTTAAACTATGGGGAATCAAACTCATTTGTGATTTTAATACAGAACTTCTTTAATAAGATCCTGCTGGTTTTTATTTTATTGGTATAACACATTTTATCTTTTATTTTTGTGTAACCAATTCTGACTTTTATGTGTCATTACTTGTAATCACTTAAAATCTTTCTTTCTGCAGTTAAACTTGTTTTATTGTTTTATCTAAACTAGTGTGTGTTTGTTTTGGAAGCTTAATTTGGGATAGCAAGATTTGTGCATATCATTTTCTATTAATGAAATGACAGACTTAATAGAAGATTCTATTGTCCAAGCAGTACAAGATGCACATTTCTGGTGGAAAGTTTGGTTTGGGACTGGGAATTTGCTGGTGTTATTCTGCAGTGTAATTCATGGGTGGCTGGCTGTAGCACTCATATAACATAGCTGGGAGTGATTTACATCCTGGAGGCTGTGTGTGAGCTGACCAGGAGTGGTTGCTCTCACAGCGAAGCAGTGTAAAGGCATCTTGAGTTGTAGAATTGAGGGTACACAACTGTCCATCAGTCCAAGATTATACACTGTGGAATGTCACACTCGCTCATTGCTGAAATGCAACAAGACTACACAGACTATCTTTTCAGAGAGGGAAAGGGGAAAAGAAATACTCTGATATTGCAGAGAGAAGAAAGGTGAGTAGACAGAAATTTGGCTAGGATGAAAATCCCTATTCTTCCAAAAGCTGCATGGAATCATCAATGACCAGGCCTGGGCAGAGGCTTAACTTTACATTTTAGCTAAAGGACAGTGCTTTCAATAGCACAATGCCTCACAGCAGCGTTCTGAAGCATTGAATCGGTACTGTCAAAAGGAAGATTATCACCTTCTGAATCACTAACACTTTGCAGGGTTTTTCCATGGATGTCTCCACTCTAATTAGTAACCAGGTTCAGCTTTGCTTAGCTTTAGAGATTTGACAAAAGTACTGCCAGAGGTGGTACTGTGCCACACCTGAGTAAAAATATGTCATGAAATACTAACCTAAGGTACCTTGTGATCTCAAAGTAAGTTTAAAGATCCGTCTCACAATCCAATGACGACTGCCGTGATAAACTATTGTTTTCCCCTAAGGCGGAAAAAGGCACCAGCAGCAGGGAGCCACAGGAGCCTTTCCGCATTGCCTTCCCCCTTGGGGACTTTTTTTTTTTTTCTTGCAGCAGAGAAAGGCTCCAATAGCAGGGTGGCAGCAGGGCACTACACTGCTAAAAATATCCGTATAGATAGGAAGGTACAGGTTGGGCAAGTAGAGAGCGAAGAAGGATAGGCACTCACATTTCATACGTACACCTTTTAGGCATCTCTTTACTCTACTTGCCCAAGTTGTGCCTCACTGGCTATACTGCTATTTATACCTGTACTAGGGGAGCTGCATTATTATATGCTCTACTCACCATGCAGTGTAGACATACCCTGAATTACAGCAGCCTTTCAGAACTGCCCAATGGACTGCAGCACTATGATCCAAACACACCTATCCTGCCTTGATATGCCCCATGCCAGGGCTTTGTTGTCCTCCTAAGTCAGCCTTATGGCTATCTTCCACCTTGCCTGTCCTAGGAGGATCCTCTTGCAGCTGGAAATGTGATATTTAGAGGCCTCTTCTTGCTGGTCCAGTCCTTTTATATGGTGTAAAGGGGCCAGAGGGAGGATGAGGATCTCATCCCTACTTCAGCCTTTTTGAGGTCTCCCTTTGCCATTCTTTGAAACCCCAGCTGTTTGTCGTAAACTCTTTAACTTTTATATTCTCTCTTTATTTAAGGAGGTTCAGGAACACAAGAACAAAAAGCACAAATTGTACACAAATTATCAGAAAATGTCACAAACATAAGAAGTGCAATTATGCATGTTGAGTAAATTATCAAACAGAAAAGAAAAATCAGCCTATAAATGTAATGTAAATAAAAATGTAAATAGTAATGTCCTAGTAGTGTAAATAAAAAAAGAAAATATTTAAATATTTAAAGCTTATTTGTCTTATGTATAATTGCTTTGCCTTATGTATAATTATTGTTGTGAGTCAAAAACTACGGTAGAAAACGGAGTAGGACTAAATGTCCAATTTTATCATGGCAAAAGTTTTACAGAGGGGTGCCTCAATGTCCAGTATTTAATAAATGTATTAACTATCTGGAAAGAGAAGTGAGTGGTAAAAATGAAAAATGTGCAGACCAGACTATATTTAGTGTTGTTGTAGCCATGTTGGTCTCAGGATATTAGAGAGGCAAGATGCCTGAGGTAATACTTTTTTATTGTACCAACTTTCCCAAACTTAAGAAGAGCCCCCGTGTAAGTGCAAAATCTTGTGTCTCTCACCAACAGAAGTTGGTCTAATAAAGAGAGTACCTCACCAACCCTGTCTCTCTAAAGCTATTTCAGTTAGTCAAGTCAAGAGAAGACTGTGAGAAACTTCATTTTCCATTAACTTATCTAGTTATCTTTTGGACCCAAAACATCCCATGGCAATGAGGTCCACAGTTTAATTGTGCATTATGTGAAAAAGCATTTCCTTTGTTTGTATTAAATCTGTTGCCTATTACTCTTATTGGATGACTCTAGGTTTTTGAATTGTGGGAAAGAGTCAATCCCTTTCCCACATAGAGACCCACATTTCTAGATTAATTTTGTTGTCCAGTTCCCTCTCCCAGATTTTCCTGTGGGTTGTTTTCCTATCAACATCTTTTTCAATCAAAATTACATGTATCTTAGAATTTAAACCTTTTGTTCCAGCTTGCTCCTGGGTCAACTCCTCAAATATGGCTAAAGGGCTATATAGGGTGCTCTTGTATCCAGATTTCAAAATAAAATGTTTGACTTGTAAATATGGGGTCTTTACAGTATTTACATTATTAAATATTTCTTGGTATGATTTCAAATCAGGACCCAGGAATGGCTGTCCAAATTGAATAATTTCACCTCTTACCCACAATTAATAGTCACTTTAATATTTCCTAGGGATAAATTCCAGATTATTAGCTAAAGTAACTAAGGGAGAGGGTGTCAGCAAAAGGAATTTAATTTTTTTTCCAAAGCTACTAAGGTGGGCCAAATGAATGGGTGATATTTTATTTCTATTTTTGGTGACCTAAATTTCATTTTAAACCAACAACTTCCATAAATAGCTACACTTTGGATACAGTCTTGTTTTACACACTGTTTGGGTGGTGTATTGTTAACCCAGCTGATCACATCTTTTAATTCTGATGCATAATAATAAAACCAGGGAAAACTAATCCACCCCATTTATAGGCTTATACAGAACTTTAGAACTCGTCCTTTGTCTTTTATTTTTCAATATGAATTTTAATAGTGCATCTTGCCATGTTTTTAATGTCAGGTCAGGGATACCAACAGAGAGGCATTGAAAGAAAAATACCTTTTGTGAGGACATTCATTTTTACTGAGGATACCATACCTACGCAAGAAATTTCCATTCCTTCAAGTCCTTTATTAGTTTATTCCACAGTGGGGATAACTTGCCTTTAAAAGGTTTCAGAGTAACAGCCGTGTTAGTCTGTATTCGCAAAAAGAAAAGGAGTACTTGTGGCACCTTAGAGACTAACCAATTTATTTGAGCATAAGCTTTCGTGAGCTACAGCTCACTTCATCAGATGCATACTGTGGAAAATACAAAAGATGTTTTTATACACACAGACCATGAAAAAATGGGTGTTTATCACTACAAAAGGTGGGGGGAGAGAAAACCTTTTGTAGTGATAAACACCCATAAACATGCACAACTGCTAAGATCTTTTCCTTCTTTAGGAGTGACCACTATATTTTTGCCTCTTTCCATGAATCTGAATCTCATTCCCCTGGATTATACCATTAAACAATTCAGTTAAAATAGGGACAAACACTTGCTTTAGAGTTTGGTAATACTCCCCAGAAAATCCATAGGGACCTGGAAGCTTGATTGGATTTTAAATTCTTAATTACTGCTTCAACTTCCTCTGCAGCAATTTGCCTATCAATAGCTGCCACATCATCCTCTGAGAGTTGAGGTAGTGTCACACGTCTGAAAGATATATTTATAAATTCAGGATTTCGGTGTTCTGAAGTGTACAAAGTATGGAAAAATTTAACAAAGAGATCTGTGTGGTTCCAGATAGTAAATCTCCCTTGTTATTTCTAATACAAGGGAAGGCTTATTTTATACTGTTTTGTTTATAAGTTTCTGGCTAAAAGGGTGTCAGTTTTATTGCCCTTTCATAATAGTGTTGTTTAATATATCTAAGTATTTGCTCAGCCTAACCTGTTTGTAACAAGCAAATCTTCCCATTTATCTCAATTACTTTCTTATGCAGTCTTTTAGATCCTGTAGATTTTTGTCTGCCTTCCAAAACAGAAAGTTCTTTAAACAAACTCTTCTTCAAGAACACCCATATTTTTGAGTTTTGATGCTTTATTTATAAGAATCCCCCTCATTATCACCTTTCCAGCATCCCAGAGAAAACTGTTATTGATCCCTTTCTTATTTTCTTCTTCATATTTCTGGAAGTTTTCTTCCAGCTCTTAAATTCTAAGAGGGTTATACAACAAAGCTCTGTTCAACCATCAGGACCTTTGTTTTTCCACTGCGTCCTAAGTTTTTTAGCCTAATATATTCAGGGGCATGATCAGACCAAGTTATAACTCCAAGTAGCTTTTTAAACTAAATAAGCCAAAATCCTAGAAAAGCGTATCAATCCCGGAATAAGATGTCTGAGTAGCAGAATAACATGTATAGTTCCTGACACCTGGATTAATTTCCCACCAGATATACATCAGATCTTCATTTTCTAAGTGATGCAACAAATTTGCACTTGCTCCTCCCTACACCCTCTGTGCACATTCTATTGATCCAAAGTGGGATTAAACACCTAATTAAAATCCACCCCTAAAATTTACCAAGTCCCTAAAACACTGAACCAAAAAAAAAAAAAAGCTTGCCCTTGATTGGGAGCGTATACATCAGCTAAAGTGAGAAGTTTGTCTTTCAAGAACCCCTTAATTAAAATATATCTGCCCTCTGTATCTCTTCAGTTGTGCTGAAACAATGAAAGTTAAAGTGTTTATCACAGAGTATTGCCACACCTCTTCTATTGGATTTCCCTGGAAAGAGAGATGGTAGTTGTGTTCAAGAAGTATTCAGGTATTTATCATAATTTTTCTTCAAGTGTGTTTCTTGCAAATAGATTGTTAGGAAAATCCTTTTTCAGTGAGCAAAATATACTTTTCCTTTTTTGCTGGGTTGTTCGTCCCATTAACACTAACAGTCATGATATTAATAAACTCACCTATGAGTATCAAGTCTGTTCTTGCCCAGTATATTATCCTTTGCTAAAAGCGGTGAGACCACCCACCAGATGCTAGATCTCCACTACATTTATACCTCTTCTTTAGATATTGCATTTTATATTTGAGTTCCCATATTACACACAGTAATTTTAAACCTGATAGTGCTTTTCCTTTTTAAACACCTATATTGTTGTACCCTGATCCTGAGTCTGATTTACCATTGATTTTTAAATACTGAGCCCTAACTTTTTTATTAATATATTTTTCTATTAAAACATTGACAATATTTAACCTCTGTTTCTGTTTTCTTATCCCCTAGCTCCCCTGTTTCTCTTCTTCCTCCCTCCCTATGCATTCTCCCATTGTCACCTGGTCCCCATACTTCCTCCCTGGGTGGGCATGTTAGTTCCCTGCTAGAGGCCAGTGTGACACAGAGCCCTGGTCTACACTAGGACTTTAGGTCGAATTTAGCAGCGTTAAATCGATGTAAACCTGCACCCGTCCACACGATGAAGCCCTTTATTTCGACTTAAAGGGCTCTTAAAATCGATTTCCTTACTCCACCCCTGACAAGTGGATTAGCGCTTAAATCGGCCTTGCCGGGTCGAATTTGGGGTACTGTGGACACAATTCAATGGTATTGCCCTCCGGGAGCTATCCCAGAGTGCTCCATTGTGACTGTCTGGACAGCACTCTCAACTCAGATGCATGATTGTTTGCCGTTGCTCTGACGCAGGGAGGGGTGGCTGACGACACGGCTTATGGGGTTGGCTTACAGGGAGTTAAAATCAACAAAGGGGGTGGCTTTACATCAAGGAGTATTTCAGGCAGGACTTCACGGAGGGTTCCAATAAGAAATGGTGCACCTAAGTTATTGCTCTTATTGGAACAAGGAGGTTAGTCTGGCCTCTGATTGATACATGGCTAGATTTACCTCACTGCACCTTCTCTGTGAGTGACTGCAGTGTGACCTAGAGGAATGAGTCCCCTAGACGGGGGGCGGGGGTGGGGAGGGTTGCAAATGAGTACAAAACAAATCTGGTCTATTTCTTGTTTTGATCCACTCCATCTATCTTTTACATCTTTGGCTGGCAGCAGACGGTGCAGAAGGACTGCATGCCATCCACATCTCATGGCTGCTCGGCAGAAGATGGTACAATAGGACTGCTAGCCATCCTCCTCTCTTGCCTGCCCAGCAGAAGATGATGCAATAGGACTGCTAGCAATCCGTATCACCTGCCTGCTCACCATAAGATGGTTCAGTAGGACTGACTGCAGGATTAAAGAGAATGACCTGATCAAGTCACTCCAAATTTAGTCCCTGCGCCTATGTCTGCCCAGGCGCTCCTGATCGACCTCACAGAGGCGACCAGGAGCACCTTGGACATGACTATGACGGCTACCAGTCCTATTGCACCGTCTGCTGCCACAAGGCAATGGGTTGCTGCTGCTGTGTAGTAATGCAGTACCGTGTCTGCCAGCACCCAGGAGACATACGGTGACAGTGAGCTGAGCGGGCTCCATGCTTGCCGTGGTATGGCGTCTGCACAGGTAACTCAGAAAAAAAGGCGCGAAACGATTGTCTGCTCTTGCTTTCACGGAGGGAGGGAGGGAACGGGGGCCTGACGATATGTACCCAGAACCACCCGCGACAATGTTTTAGCCCCATCAGGCATTGGGATCTCAACCCAGAATTCCAATGGGCAGCGGAGACTGGGGGAACTGTGGGATAGCTACCCACAGTGCAACACTCCAGAAGTCAACTCCAGTCTCGGTACTGTGGAAGCGCTCCGCTGAGTTAATGCACTTAGAGCATTTTCTGTGGGGACACACACACTCGAATATATAAAACCGATTTCTAAAAAAACGACTTCTATAAATTAGACCTAATTTCGTAGTGTAGACCTACCCTAAGCATCCCTTTATGCACAGCCTACACACTGTTGTAATAATCTTTGTACAAAATATGCCTTGTGAGGTATCATTTTAAAACTAGTAACTCACTGATCATTAATATTCTTGCATGATGTATGTGTTATGAAAATATGCTAGAATACTAAAATGTGTTTAGTTCAGGCATGGTGGGGGAGTTGGCAAACCGGTTTGCCCTAAACAAAGGAATATAAATTTTGGAATGTTGGTAGCAATCTTAAAATCAAATTTACTTCAGTAGGAGAGATCTGGGTCTCCTGCAATTTTGTTATTAACTTTGTGTATAATATAGATTACAATATTAAATTAATTGTTATACCAGTTGTACCAATTGTTATTACCAATATTGTATCCACATACACCATCCTGGATGCTACAGAGCATAACTTCTGTTTAAGTATCTCTCTTTATCATTATAACCATATGAATATAATATCCATTATATCTTGTAGTGCCTTAGCCCATATACTAATCTTATTCTTCGGGATTTGAACTGTTTCTTCTGCTCTCACGTCTACCCTGCTGTCTTGATGATGCATCTTCTTTCTGTTCTGTTGTGGCTCTTTTTGATCTTTGATTTCCAATGATTTCATGGTGAAGTGTGGGACTGATGCCTTTGATCCCATTCAGATTGTTCTTGAGCTTCTATTTAAAAGACAGTCTAAGGTGGGAATCCTCATTTGCATCTTCTATTGTTCTTTCTAAGAATTGTGGTTACCTGGCAGAGTTCTCTTCACTTCTAATGGTTGAGGTTGCCAGATCTGGGGAAATTTGTATTGGCTGGTTAAGAATCGTCAGTGGTTCAGCTCTCTCCCTCATTGCCCTCAGTATTTTAGTATTTAGTTGTGTAAATAGACAATCACATCTCTTGGTCTGGAGAATACTGGGGGCCTCAGGAAAATGGATCTGGGAGCCCTCTCAAGATGAATGTAATCTTTATTGCCCAGTGTTAGTATGTCATGGAAAACGTCTTCCAAAGTGTCCAGCAGATTTCTCCCTTCATTCTTCTCTGCAGTATCTTTAAGCCTTATGTTATTCCTGAATTCTCTTTTTCAGGCGCTCCAGTTTAATTCCCTTTCTTATTTTCTTTCTTTTTTTTTAATTATTGGATTCTTTCTTCTAGACTGCTAATGCTGTCTAGATTCTTTCTTCTAGATTGCTAATGCTAATTGCTTCTTGGATCCTGCTTCCGCATCTGATACTTTTCCATTAATCTAATTAATTTCATTTTTTATATCAATAAGGTCAGTATGGAACTCTTCCCTCATCTCCTTGTTCAACTTTTGATTGTAACAGCAGGACCCTTCAGCTCCGCCTTAGTGGTTGGTGCTTTTCCATCTGCATCCACGGCTTGTTAGCTTGTGGGGCGGGGGATTACTCTTTCATGGCCATGTCTGCTTTGCCAGGGGGCAGGGGAGGAGAAAGAGGGGAGGAGCGGGTAGGTCTTTGTATTGTATTGGAGGATTTCTTTCCTTTCCCAGACATTTATACCTTTTTGTCTTTCCTCTTTGCTTGTTGTGCCCCTCTCAAGATGGCTACCACCACACTCCCGCTTCATTTGTGTGACCTATCCAAAATGGCCACTGCCATCCTTACTCTCCCAACCACAAAAGTATTCATTTATTTTTATTTTTTTAATCTCATTGCACTCACCCACTACGTCTTTACAGGGTGATGAGGATCCAGGTCAACATCTCCAAGCTTAAAGCATCATTTATAATATGTTCTGTAGCTGAAGGCACTGGATTCTGTTGCTAAATTTTCTGTCCCTCCAGAGGCTGCTTTCTGGGACTGGGCTCTGCTAGCTCTCTTCAACCTTCTTTTTTTCTTTTCAAAACTGGCTCCATGTGTGGTTTTCGATATTTATGGCACAGATTTGTGGTTTCAGGTTGGCTTAATTCTTTGTATCTTCTCAAATTGCTTTCATTTAGTCTCCCATTGTTGCAGAGAGCTAGACTGTCACCACTTTGTTTGCTCGTTTAGCCACACTCTGATTCTTTTCCTGATCTGATGGCCTATAATAGATCCCTACCATGGCATCACCCCTATTTTCCTGCCTTCTGTCTTTACCCAGTGTAGTGGATTGCTAAACTGTATTATACTTCTCAACCACGGTGTGTAAAATACCTTATTTAAACTAACCTCATGCGTACCTGGCAGTGTAATAAGGATCTGATGGTGAACACATCTGGTGTGTGTCTTACTCAGAAGCAAGCTCTGTAGCCAGTCCATATCTGTTACAGGACCAGGACACCCAGAGACTTTCCGTGGTCTGTCTCTCACCTCGTTCTGCTAGCTGAGTAGCAGTATTATTGGAGACTTCTCAATGTGTTTCCAGAATATTTTGAAAATATTTTGAAAAGGTGGGGGTGGCACTGAGCAGTCTACACAGTAGTGTAAAAACCTGGCTGTTCAATGACTTTTCTTTGCATCTCCAACTCTTCCTCTTAATCTCCAGCCCCCCATGATTTTGTTGTTCAATAGTTGAGAATGCACATTATTTTTAGTGTATTAAAATAAAAATCCTTTCTGAATTCAGACTTCTTATGGGAAAATATCTGCCCCACTGACTTCTGCCTGGAATAGAGTGGTTAGAAAAAACTGTCAGTTTTAAGCTCCAATTAAAATCAAGCTTTCCCAGAAACATAAGGACCTTTAAATTAGATTGCTCAAGAACAGTTCCCCCACCAGATAACCATTTTGAAGAGATTCCATTATTCAAGCTAGGTTTTTGCAGTATTTAAACCAAAAAAGGGTTAACCTCTTATCTAGCATTAAGCCATCCAGAGGAGTACAGATCATCCCAAAAATGGAAGGCGAAAGACAAAAACTTCCAGACAATGGAACTGCTGAGACAGAGGAGGAGAAAAAATGACAGAAGGCTCAGATTTTTTAAAAAACAAAATGCTTTCAGTAAAACTATATACAAAAGCTTCAGCTTTATGGCACATTGGGTTCTTCACTTTAAGTAAGTCATTGGAGTCTAGCTGAAATGTTATCAATTTAAATACTCGGTTACGGTGATCAATGTATATAAAAGAGAATGTGGTCTTGAACTTTCCTAATCCACCAGGAGAATTCCTGAGAACTATCTTGACCTTTATTTGAGTGCTGTTGATACAGCAGCTAGGACTTCCTCTGAGTCAAAATCAAGAACAGTTAAATATATTTTAACAAGAATTTCTATAGCTCAGGGCAACAACAACAAAGACTTCTTAATACACCAGTTTTAAAAACTGCTGTTGTTTCTGGAGGATCAAAAATTACAGAATTATTTTAGAACTAGTATATATTTCACTGACATCTGAAAGAACCACTGTAATTTGTCAGCATATTTACCTATTAAAATTTTTATTCCATATTTTTTTAGTAGTCCAGTAGCTTCCCTTATGCTTTCTTCCAGTCAACAAGTGGAGAGAAGAAAATATCCATTAAAGTAGAACTCCACTAATATGCGCACCTTATTTGCACAAATTACTTCTCTGCATAAATTTCATGTAATATTGGGGTCTGGTCTCATTAGGGCTAAGGGCATGGCTACACTTGCAGATGTAGAGCGCTTTGAGTTAAACCCACCTTCAGAGAGCGCACTAGGGAAAGCACTGCAGTCTGTCCACACGGACAGCTGCAAGCGCACTGGCGTGGCCACATTTGCGGTACTTGCAGCGGCATTGAGAGCAGTGCATTATGGGCAGCTATCCCACAGAGCACCTCTTCCCATTCTGGTGCTGTGGCTTGTGGGAAGGGGGCGAGGGGTGCTGGGCATTCTGGGTCCTGTCCCAACGCCCCGTGATGCATTGGTTCGCATCCCAGCAATCCCTGTGCTTCCGTCCACATTTGGCGCCATCTTTCAATGTTTTTTGTACTGCGTGCACTGTCTTCCCTTTTGGTTTGCAGGAATGGAGCCTGAACTGCTGAGGAGTACGCTGGCAACATGCTGGCAAGACTCACGTTTGGCAGTTGAGTTATTCCTTATGATCCAAAGCGACAGTGATGGCTCCGACAATGATATCGACTCGAGTAATGCATATGACGCGAGTTTGCTTGTGGCATTCACGGACACGCTCATCACTGTGGAACGCCACTTTTGGGCTCGGGAAACAAGCACTGAGTGGTGGGATCACATCGGCATGCAAGTCTGGGATGACGAGCAATGGCTGAAGAACTTTCGGATGAGAAAAGCCACTTTTATGGGACTGTGTGATAAGCTTGCCCCCACCCTGTGGTGGAAGAACACAAGAGTAAGAGCTGTCCTGCCGGTGGAGACGCGGATAGCTATTGCAATCTGGAAGTTGGCAACTCCAGACAGCTACCGATTGGCCACTAACCAGTTTGGAGTGGGAAAGTCGACCGTTGGAATCGTGTTGATGCAAGTTTGCAGGGCCATTAATCTCATCCTGCTCAAAAGAACCATGACTTTGGGTATCGTGCATGACATTGTGAATGGCTTTGCACCAATGGGTTTCCCTAACTCCGGAGGGGCGATAGATGGCACGCACATTCCAATTCTGGCACCAGCCCACCTAGCCTCCGAGTACGTTAATTGGAAGGGATATTTCTCATTCTCCAGGCGCTTGTGGATCGCTGTGGGCATTTCATTGACATTAACGCAGGGTGGCCTGGAAAGGTGCATGACGCACGCATCCTTCGGAACACTGGCCTGTTCAGGAAGCTGCAAGCCGGGACTTTTTTCCCAGACCAGAAGATCACCATAGGGGAAGTCGAAATGCCCATTGTGATCCTTGGAGATCCCACATACCCTTTAATGCCATGGCTCATGAAACCCTGCACAGGGAGCTTTGACAGCAGCAAGGAGCGGTTCAACAATAGGCTGAGCCAATGCAGAATGACTGTGGAGTGTGCTTTTGGCCGTTTAAACAGCCGCTGGCACTCTCTGTATGGGAAGCTGGACCTGGCCGATGACAGCATCCCAGCGGTTATACCACGTGCTGTACCCTCCATAACATTTGTGAAGGGAAGGGTGAATGATTCACTCAGGCAGGGAACTCGGAGGTTCAACACCTGGAGGCTGAATTTGAACAACGAGAGAGCAGGGCTATTAGAGGGGCTGCAAGGATTACGGATGCCATGAGGGAGCAATTTAAGGCTGAAAGCTACCAGTAACGTCTGGTGCACTGCATGGGAGTGAAGTGCATTGGTTCTAATGTTAGTCGGAATCCCTGTTTGTTACTCTGACTTGCAGTGCCTGTTTCTTTCCTGGGCTAAGGTATCTTTTACTTTATGCAATAATAAAGAATGTTTTCAAAGCCAAAAAATCCATTTATTGAAAAGAAAATTCATTTATTGAAAAGAAACACAACTGCTTGGGAAACAGAAAGGGCAAGGGGGTTGGGGTGGAGAACAGTACAATCACAGATTTGCGAATGTCCTGTTATACTCAGCCTTCCTGTCTGGAGTGCTGTGCAATGAGTGTTGCATTTAAGGATGGCTACACTGCATGGAGATGGGGGTTGAGTGCAGTGAGTAAGGGTCGTAGTTTTCAGGGCTGGGTGGTAAAGCTGTAGGTGTTGGAGGCAGCTGGTGTTGGTAAGGACCCGGATGTTGGGGAAAGTGGGTTGGAGGTGACATGGGGGCACAAGGGGAAGAGTTTTGGGACAAGGGCTGCAGTGGGCGACTGGTGCGGTAGTCTCTGCCTGCATGGCTACGAGTGCCTGGCGCTCCATTATGCTTATCAGCCAATCTGTGCTTTGCTGTCGGACCACCACGCTTTTGTGCCGGCGCTCCTCGTTCTGCTGGCGGATCCTCCTTTCGCTGTCCCACCACTCCTGCACTATTTGATTTTCATTACTTGAATGCTGCATTACTTCATGCAACATGTCTTCCTTGCTTCTATATGGTCTCTTTCTGATTCTTTGGAATCTTTCAGCCGGTGATAACATGGGCGGCTGAGATCTCAAAGTTGCATCTGTAAAGGCAAAATGCAACACTTAACAGAGGCAGCATTGTTCACACCAGACAGAGCAATAATTCCCCCATACTGAAGGGCAAGCACAGTCCACACAATAGCATAATTTGCCCATCCCAAAGCGAACGCACATAACCCACAGGAGCCCCAAAATGGTGAGTGAGCATAGGGTCAAGCGTGACTGATTGTTTCATGGCTGTACTGTGCTCTGGGTTTCTGTGCCTTGGGGAGAGCCAATAGCAGCAGGGGGGCCCTACACTGAACACTGTCCCCACATTTTCCACAGGAGTTCGTCCTGGAAAATATCTCGCTGCTGAGGGTGACCTGGGAAGCAAGGGAGGGTCTTCTACTGCAATGCAGATTCCGCCCTGGCCCATATGCAGCAATGGTCCCCCCACCCCTCACAACACAGTGCGTGGACATGTTAGCCTGACTGGGACAAGGACCACATTGGCTCTCCTGAGAAACCTGCGCAAGCGCATTGCCCACGTTCTGGATGAGACCTTTGAAGAGATTACTGAGGTCGATTACCGTGATGTGAGAGAGCACATCAACTCCCTATTCCACATCTAGGCATGCATGCAGCCCTAACCCTCCTCACTCCAAGAGCCCGCACCAAATAACTTCCTTCCCAAAATAAAAGCCGCTTACTGGGAACCTTCTCTGGTGTTTGTCCTTCCCCAAGCACTGGCCGCCACGACTGGCTACCTTCCTCCTGCCTTGAGAACAGCTCCTGGCTGCATGCATCTAGGGATTCCAGGGTGTCTTCCTCCGCCTCAGCACCCTCACTTCCGCTTTGCTGCTGCTGCTCCTCCTCCCGCCTTGTTGAACTGGGCTCTGAAGTGTCCATGGTGGTACTCTGAGTGGAGATGGGGTCGCCCCCAAGTATCGCATCTAGCTATTTGTAGAAACAGCAGGTTGCAGGGGCAGCACCAGAGTGGCTGTTTGCCTCGCGGGCTTTGCGGTAGGCATTCCACAGCTCCTTCACTTTAATCCTGCACTGCAGTGCATCTCGGTCATGGCCCCTTTCTGTCATGTCCCTTGATATCTGCCCGAAGATATTGTAATTCCTACGGTGGAGTGCAGCTGGGATTGAACAGCTTCCTCCCCCAAAACAGTCATGAGGTCCAACACTTTTCCATTGCTCCATACTGGGGATCGCCTGGCACATGGAGGCCTGGTCACCTGGAAAGATTCGCTGAGAGCACTCCACACCTAGCTGAGCAAACAGGAAGGGGATTTTCAAAATTCCCAGAGAATTTAAAGGGCGGGTCTGACGGTTTGTCATCTGAGGGGAGGGCAGTAGAGTTCAAAGTGATGACCAGAGTGGCTAGAACAGGCATTGTGGGATGCTTCTGGAGGCCAATCAGAGTGCACTAACAGACCAGGGTGTCCACACTGGCACCGCGGCGCTCCAGTGGGGGCGCACCAAAGGTTATTCCACTTGCCGAGGTGGAGTACCAGGAACACTCTAGCTATGGAGTCAGAGTGCTCTACGTGCCTTGCCAGTGTGGACGGGTAGTGAGCTATTGCACCCGGGGCTCCTTTAATGTGCTCTAACTCGCAAGTGTAGCCAAGCCCCAAGACTCAATTTCTACAGAATATACTAATGGATTTTATGTACATTCTGAATTACTGTCATAAATAAAACTATTGTCAAATGAACTAAATCAAAAGATGGTGATGTTTTTTGTGTGTTCACTTACTCACTTACTTATTAATTCATAAAGGATTTCCCAGTCATTGGTGTGAATCAGTAAGGTTCGGCTTTTGTTTTTGTTACTGTTGTATCTCTCTTCCCAAGCGTTCACTTCAACTTCTGCTTTCTTAATGCCTGCATTAGATCCAGCATCTGCTAGTCTAAACGTGGTCCAGAGAATCTTTTGTTTTTTTGTATGGGCACTGTTGTTGATTTTGGTTTTATTTGCCCCTTTAAGCTACCTGTCCTCTGCTATCTATAGTTTGTGATGCTTATCCCTTCCCTCCCATCTCTAAGGGTGGGTGAGCAGATGCTTCTGCCGTTTTGTTGCCTGGTAACAGATGGCTGGGTCATGAGTTGCAGTCCTTCTCCTGTAGTCCAAGCACATTACTTCCGGTATGTAAGCTCAACCAACATGGTAACCATTGTCCCAGGGCTGCAGACAGGAATCTCAGCGTATGTCTACACTGCATTTGGTAATGAGCCTTCCAGCCTGGGTTCACAGACTTTTGTGTAGTGGGTCTTGCGCTAGAGTGCTAAAAATAGCTGTGTATATGGCACTTTGACATGGCTTGGGCTGGAGCTCGGGCTTTGACCCCTCTCCCCACACACATACCCAGGCTTCAAAGCCTGAGCCGAACCAGCTACACGGCTATTTTTAGCACGCTAGCATGAGCCCCATTAACAGAAGTTTGTAGACCCGGGCTGGGAGGCTTGCTCTCAGATGTAGTGTAGCATGCCTGGATTGTTCACACTAGAACTGATGTCTTCCGGACTTCCACTACTTGGCTGACTGGCGGTTTTTAAACTAGACTAATATAATGATTAGAATAGAGGTAACCAAAAAGGATGATTTTTCTGGGATCTGTGTACAATACATAGCCCATAGCAGAGGTAGCCTAAGGTCATAACAACAGTTGTGATCCAAGAGCAGTGTTTTATCACAGCTGAAGGGAAAATCCTCATGACTTAACAATGAAGGCCTATTCAGTTTTCACTGCATTAGCTGTAGTGTGTAAATATATCCCAAGATACATAGCCACTGTCAAAAATTTCAATCACATCGAAGAACTTTACTATTGTTATACTGCACAATTCAACCTTAAAACATTTGGATTTTTGCATACACCTTATACTACAAATCAAGGCCTACCTGAGTCTGGTGACTAAATTCCACCAGATGATTGGCTATTCCTCATGTGATGCTGGCTGACCAGGTCATGCTAGATTCTATTCAGGTCAATTCACTTTTGTATTATTATAGATCAAAGCAATTAGTGTTTTGGGTGTTTAAACTTTGCTTTGAGCAGGGGGTTGGACTAGATGACCTCCTGAGGTCCCTTCCAACCTGATATTCTATGATTAACCATGATTAACTTCATAAAACTAATGGGATGTTACATATGTTGTTTTCACTTATCCATTCCTGTTATAATGTAATAGCAAACATTTACATTGGAAATACCCCTGTATTAAATAATTCAACAGACATCAAAGAAGTCTTGGGAATGTTAATGAAGGATTTAATCAGAAAAGGTGCTAATTCCAAAGCAAATTTCCATTGTGGTGAGAACCTGACATCAGAGATTAAAAATGCATTCCTCACCAATTGTCATCAAAGGAAAAGCCTACTTAGAGACACTATCAACTTGTGTTCTATCAGAAGAAGCTATAAATAAGGATTCAAGGAAAAATCCTTCAACTCTGGGTTCTAACAGGGCTGAATAAACTGAATGAGAAGATGGAGCTCCCCAGAGTTATTTTGGGTAGCCCGGAGAGACTTTTGGGAAACTGCCAGATTACTACATCTCTGCTATGTTTTGGAATTATAGACTGTGTGATTCACCTGTACATATATTTTACCTGCTTTAACCTCAATAACTCACATTTCCTTCTTTTAGTTACTAAATCTTTAGTTAGTTTACTATAGATTTGGCTGCCAGTGTTGTCTTTGGTGTAATGTCTGGAGTACCAATTGATCTGGGGTAAGTGACTGGTCTCTTGGAACTCGGAGAAACCTGATGTGGTGTGATTTTCGGTTTAAGTAATCTTTTATCACAAAGTTCAGTTTGTCTAGGTTGCAAGATAGGCTGGAGATTCCATGGGGATTATCTGTGACTTCATGGTAAGACTGGTATAGTGATCCAGGATTTCATATTTTGTTACTGGTACGGTGAAATCTAATTATAGAACATACAACCAGTTTGGGGTGTCTGCTCTTGTTTTTTGACAGTCTGCCCTGAGATAGGCGCTCACAGTTGTGAGCCATTCCAGACAACATGACACCTCAGCTCTCATCGCTTGTGCTCACGCATGAAAAACGGTCAACATAAAAATCAGTCTTTTGGGCTAGGGAGCTCAAAGCAGGCGTCATAAGTGGACTTTTCACTTGTAGAGGTTTTCCATCACTGATTTGGACCCCAAGACTGATAATTTCCTAGTCTTCAGTTATTTGTATACTACTGTGGAAAGTTGCTACAGATACCCAGGTCTGTGAGACACTGTGCCACCCCTCTCAGCCACATCAAGTGAGAGCTTAACTGCTGCTAAGCTATGTGACAACTCCCTAACATACCAGCTTGTCTGCCTTGCCAGCAAACTCCTCAGGGCTACCAGGTAACAAACAGTGAACTGCAGCTGTTTCTCTCCTCAGATGTTTCTCTGCAATGCACAGCCCCTTTCACTGTGCATTCACAGAAGATATTAAGTTCACTGCTCCTTTTAAAGAGACAAGAGTTTCTACAAAAGCTTGTTACCTTGCCTGGAGTTAACAATTATTTCAGCTCATTCAAAGCAGTGGGTTGGTTTAGATAAAACGTAAAACAAGTTTATTTGATTTTAAGTGAATTCAAGTATAAGAGGTAAAAATAGAAAGGGTCCGACTCATGAACAAAAGTAAAAATACACTCTGATAGCTAAGGCCTAACTTAACAAGCTACAATCTTTGTTCAAAGTCGTTTCCTCACCAATCTTCCTTTTCCAGCAATGGCTGTGACTACCTTTTAGTCAGGATCCCTATAGTCCAAGGAACTGATTTTCCTTATTTCCTCAGGTAAAGGATAACTTAGGGGTTTGCTCCTCCGCTCTCAGTAGTCCAGTAAACCTTGAAATGTTCTGAAATATATCCCCAGATAAAGTTCCTTTTCCCTGCTGGATGTAAACAACATGCTGCCTGGTATATACTCCATGCTGCCTTCTCCCTGCTGATGATTTTTACAATGCAAATGAGCTCTTTCTGCAACCTCTGATACAAATGAATAGCTCATTGAATTTGATCACACCTAGTTTGAGGTGTTGATCTCTTTCTTTGTCTGGACAAAACCTGTTTAGCAATTTCCCCTGACATGTCTGGGTTAAACACATTTTATTATAAATTCAGTATATCTGCATAATCCTTTGTGGGTTGACTTTACATATATCATGCAAGAATATTAATGATCAGTAAGTTATAAGATTTCCAATGGCATATAACATGACATCTTTTAGATACAGCCTCTAACAATAATGAGTTGGGTTACTCACTGATGGATACCAAGGAGCCCCTTGCCTCTGACATAGGGATGCTCTTAGGGTCACAACTACCCAGCTTTACCACTGGAATGGACATATTGGCTCTATTTTTTCTGTAAAAGACCTTGAAAGCAAGAATGGATCCCAAACCTTCACCTCTAGTAGTGATGCTATCCATGGCTTTGAACCTCCCTTCACACATTCTACATAGACACCAGTATAGCTTGTCTGCTATGGGGTGGAAGGGTATTTTGATATCTACACTTGCATTAGCTAGCAGGGCTGCACTGATCCTTTCAATTTAAGACAGGACTATGTTAGAAGCCTGTCAAATTATTCAGAAAGGTCCTCACTGACTGATCACAGGTGGTGTTGTAGAGGGTTGACTGATACAATACATGATCTGCATTATATGGTCATACCCTGATTGCTGACCATTTTGACACCAGCTTTCTGGTGTATCATTTTTTATTGTTCTGATACCTGGAATTGCAAACAATTTCACAACTAGTGATCTGACGTGAAATTTAGAGATGTGCCTCTTCTTTAGATTAGTTAATGGTGAATATGACATTTTTGTTGCCAAGCTTTTGAGACTTGTATAAGTGGGAGAGCCTCTCAATGATATATCTTAATAGTTAGTGGAAGTAATGATGTTTGAACTTTATAAGTCTGTTTGTTAGGACTTCATTACCTTTTCAGTTGAAGAACATGATTGGGAAAATGCCCTTCAAATACATGAATTGTGCGGTGGTGCACCTTGAGGGGGAAAACGCAACCGTCCTGTGTGACACAACTTGTTCATTTCTCCACAATTAAATTTTTCCTGTACTGGCCTTCTGAGCTATATTTTTTTTCCCCTTTATGTATCTAGGACTAGTTTTGTTTTAGTGTTTTTTTTCCCCCACATATTATAAATAGTTTTTTGAGGCTCTCATATTGTGTTGCCAGCACTGATAATCAAGCCCACAGACCATTTATATGCTGTAATGAGTCTCAGACAATCCTATTTGTTAAACTTTTCTTGCTTGCAAGCACTGAAGTATGACCTATTTGGAAGGCTACGACCCGTTTCGCCGCTTTCATGAAGGGAGGACTATAGATCAATCCTCTTAATCTCTTCCAATAAACTTTCAGTCAGCTTTCTAGAACTAGAGGATCTTGTTAAAATAGCAGGAGCTGGATTAAGAATTGTGTATTGCAGAACTAGTTTCATTTACAAAAGAGCCCCTTTTAATGAGTGTGAAGTCCTGGTACGAATAGCCAAAAAAATCATGTTTTACTGTTTATTTTTTACTCTTTGGCGTGCCCTCAGAGAATTTATTTGTTGTGCTGGATCATCACGGGGTCCATTAGATCATCTAATTGAAAAGAAACGAGTTTGTTGTCTTGGAACTTATCCAGAAGTTGTTTGTGCCACAGCCAAGCCCCTCCTCTGCTCTAACTCAGAGATCTGCTCCATAAGTCATTTCTGTTATCTTGATCTTTTCTGCTGACAAGTTTGGAATATAAAATCTTTTATTCAATATTCTGCATATAAAATATTGTAATTTCACTGCTGTAGTTCATCACTTAGTCTTCAGGTTCATGTCTTGGTGCCAATGCTGTACTCTCCCAGAAATGTACTGCCTCAGTTTTATTGCATGCATATTTGCCAAGAAGGTGTACTTCTGACTTTTTGTATCTTATATTGCCTTATTCTGTGTCTACAAAAGTATACCTATTTGTGTGGAAAAATCACAGCACTCTTATTCTGGAACATAACAAAAATCAGTGTTGTCACAAAATGTTTGCTTTGGTTTTACTTGTTTTCACATCCGACTTTGTAGACTCAGTGGTTTAGTTTAACCAATATCTAGCAACATGGTCGCCTGTGTCTAATAGCAACAGACATCCGTGGTCTACTTTTATCACTGTTGAAAATGTTCCAAGTTATTCTTAAGGCAGCTGTAATTAAATCATCTTTAAAAAGCTTAATCAGCTTTTAGATCACTTAACCAATAACAGGCCTAATTCAAATGTACCCTTTTTTAAAGAGATGTTTAGAAGTGTACTTGTTCATCTTTCTAAGTACTAGCCTATGAAAACAACTTGTCTTGAAAATAGAAATCTAGAATTTATACTTTGTTGTACTACACTGCTTTGACCAAGTGAGAATCTGTGTCTGTCTTAGACCAAAAAAAGGTTCTTTCAGTTGATTCCCTCCAGCTTTTGGAGGATTACTCATTCACATTTACTGTCACCTACTGTAACATGCATCACCAACATCTGGAAGGAGAGAAGTACTTTATTGAAGTCTCCATCCCACAAGTTTGAGAAATAAAAGGGAGATTTATTAAATTACATTGTATTACCATAAATGTACATACCACTTTACAATACATAAAGGTTTCTCTTTCCTGGAGTGATCATAATCTACTGTAAATTAGGCATAACACAGCCAGCATTTAAAGTTCCAAGGGTGGAGAGGGTTAAAGGAGGACATACTGAGGAAGAGAAAACGGAGAAAAATAGGAGGAAGGCCAAATGAGAGAGAGTTGTACCAATGAAAGAGGGATTTAAGAAACAAAGAAAAGTGATCTTAGAATGACAAATTAGTATGAAAAAGACTCAGAAAGCTAGTAAGAAAAGTAGAAGAAAATAGGAAACCTATAGTACCTTTTTGTTTTTTGTTAGCATTGTTTTCTTTTCAAAAAGTTGGCAGATATAATTAATATAGTTGAAGTGTTACCATGGAGTAATTCTGGAGCAGGTTGAATTTAAATTGATTATATTTGTGGATTTATCGGTTTTAGTTCAATCCGTTTCAGTGGTTCAGCAACTGGAAATTTCATGTTTTATTAAATTAAATATACTGTATTCTGTCCATGTTATATCTAAAGCTTTATTTTCAGTGGCTAACATGGGATCAGTTCTAAACAATTTATAACCTGAGGTAGGATTTCTAAGGTCTAAAATAAAGTACAGTTGAGTAAATTATAAAAGGAACAAAGATTTTGACTTTGGTTGAATAGATTTTAGGTTTTGCATTGTGAGATTTAGGAGTTATGGGTTAGTGTGATCACTGAACCAGAAATGTGTAACTTTTGAATATCAAGCAGAATGTTACTCTTACGTGAAAGAACTTCTCATACTTTACTGTGCTTTTTTAGGAAAGACTAAAGCATTTAATGTTCTTTGAAAATCTTGAATGCCTTCTTGAGAGCACATTGGAGGAAGTTATTTAGAGAACCCATGCTGCAAGAATAGATAAGCTGATCAAGTACTTTATTCTCTCCTTTTGCTGGTTTTGGCAGATATATGGGGTATTTCACAATATTGTGCAAACCTGTTTACTATTGAAGTGGATTATGGAGTCCTTGATAAAGAGAAATAATTTAAAAAGTGAATATCAAGAAGCAAAACTCATATTTTATTAATGCCTTCCAAGAAATAACTTTTGAAACAACAAATACTGAAAGAATTGCTACTTTTGTTAGGCAGCTACAAATAAATATACAAAGTCAGCCTGTTATCCTCTGTTGTTGTTTAACTGAAGGATTGCATCTTTTTTTCACTACCCTTTGTCATACTGGCAGCTGAAATGTCTCACTTAGAAATGCAGTGTTGCAAAATGTCTTTTAATCATTTGTGTAGTGAACTTTAATGCAGCTGTCTTGAAACAAGATTTCAGAATGCTCATCCAGTCTACAATCCATGTGAGTTTTATCTCCAGATATAATTTTAAAACTACCTGGTACTCCTTTCCCATCAGAAAGCTTTGATCTCTGTCCTGTATATTATTAAAAAGGGATTTATAATGAAAGCTTTCAGAGGTACATTAAAAGCATGCTGAACATTGCCATACAATTGAGCTTTAGGAACTGTGGCATAGCAGTGGATGCATATACCAGGTTTTGGTGGGGGGGGGGGGGGAATCATGAAAAATGTAAATTAACATCTTACAAAAAAAATCACAACAATAACTTTGTATGTTTCTTCTGGCAGAACTAGAAGATAGACTTTTGTATATACTTCTCATTAATGTACTCAGATACTACAGTGATAATCTTCATAAAGATCAAGAAAATTAACATTAAAAGAAAATGACCACTTTGTGCAGAGTGTGCCTGCCTGCCGGTTAAGAGGTAAATACCATGGTAAAACTATTACACCACTTACACACCTGCTCCTATTGGCATCTAGATGTTATTGAGTATGTTTACTTTGATCTATAAAGCCATAAAGACCTGGGATTCTGAAAGGCTGCCTGTTTCCTTATGTACTATCATAGCAGTGAAGATCAGTTGTAGTACTTAAGTTGACAGTTCTTAGACTTGTCTGGGGAATGATGAGTGGTATTCCCAATGAAAAACTGCTGACTCTTGAAGCTCACTTCCCCAGTTGGTCTGCAGTCATTTGACTTTTAGGACACAATGCAAGGCCCATTTGTTTTTCTCAGGTTTTAATCCGCTGGCAGTGTGGGTATGTAGGTGTTAATATGATATCCCCCCTTGTATATATTTTGTAGTATTTTTTAAAAAAATCTTGTGTACACATATCCTGATGTAGTCAAATATATTGTGGTACATAAAAAAAACATACTTTAATCTGGTTTCAGAGTAGCAGCCGTGTTAGTCTGTATTCGCAAAAAGAAAAGGAGGACTTGTGGTGCCTAAGAGACTAAAAATTTATTTGAGCACAAGCTTTCGTGAGCTACAGCTCACTTCATTGATGCATTCAGTGGAAACTTTACTTTAATCTGTACAACGTTTTTACTCTATGTACAATTTTTAAGGCTCCATTTAACAGCTGAAAGAGAGGTTGTGGAGTTATTTGGAAATAGGACATAAACATAATATTACGTTGATTTGAACCATAAAATTTACAGGAGTGATACCAGTTATTTTTATATCTTATCGGTATAAAAAGAAATCATTGCTGAATTTCATCAGCTTTGATTTCTTGGTGTACCAGTTTCATCCAAACACTTACAAACAAATATTTTAATAGTTTTATCATGTAAATCTCCTTGGCTATTCAGATTGCTTCCTTGAAAAACAGCTTGTTAGTAATTGCAGCATTCTACAGTGATCTGTTTTTAATGTTACAAACTAAGTAAACTTGGTTCTTATTCAAAATAGCTTAGTTTCAGGACCCTGGATTGGCATGTTGCCAATTTCTTACATATATCTGTGCTCTTTGACTATTCTAGCATTTTTTATTCAGGTGTAGTGTTAATAGATCAAAAGGTTTAAATACAAATAAAGTTTACTATCAAAAAATTCATTAAATGAAGACAGCCCCGTGAGTGTTTTGTTTTTTTTGTTTTGTAATTAATGGGACTCTAGGATTGAGAAACACTACTAATACTTTCCTATATAGCACCTATTATTCGAGGATCTCAAGGTATTTTACACCATTCATTAAGCCTCACAAGAACCCTGTGGAGATTGGTAAATATTATATTAATTTTAGATAGGGAAACTGAGGCATGGGGCTCACCTTAGTTTCACAGTGAATAAGTGACAAGAGTTGTTGGTTGATTTCCTTGTTCTAAAGAGTAAATTTCACAACCTCCTGAATGCTGGTGTATTTTATATGGCATACCTCAATTATGAACGATGCCAAGTCTCTCAAAATTCAATAATTTAAACTTTTATTTTGTAAAAATCTAATTGAAATGGCAGAAGCCTAAAAATGAAATGTAAACTTTGAGCACTGACTGAATTTTTCATGGTGGTTTGATGAAAAATGGATTGATACACAAGGACTAATAAGACTGCCTTTCTTTGCACCCTTTTAACACTCTGGGATCTGCCTTTTGCCCACATTGCACCTCCTAATGCAGTGGTTCTCAACCAGGGATCCAGAGCTCCATGGGAGGCTGCAAGCAGGTTTCAGGGGGTCCACCAAGCAGGGCTAGTGTTAGACTCGTTGGGGCCCAGGGCAGAAAGCTGAAGCCCCACTGCATGGGGCTGAAGCCCGGGGCTCTGAGCCCTTCCACTTGGGACTGAAGTCGAAGCCTGAGCAACTTAGCTTCATGGAGGCCCCCGTAGAGTGGGGCCCCAAGCAGTTGTATTGCTTGCTACCCCCTGATGACAGTCCTGTCTTTTATATACAGAAAAACAGTTGTTATGGCACAGGTGGGCCATGGAGTTTTTATAGCCTGTTGGGGGGGGGGCTTCAGAAATAAAAAGGTTGAGAACACCATCCTAATGTACTGATTCTGACATCAGATAGAAAGTGTTTGTCTATAGAGCATTTTATAACTTTTTTAACATAACACATACTATGTGCCCAAGCCAAACCTTCAATGCATTTTGTGCTCTATCTGCTACCACCAACTCTGTTTGGGGAGGAAATGATTGACTGCATGTAGCCTGGGGGAAAGTTTCCTGAGCTTGATAATAGGAAGCCAGGAGTTCAAATCTTTCTTCTTCTAACTGCTGTTTATATTCCCATGCACTTAATTACCCTTATTATTATTAACTAGGGACATAAACACCAACGTTAAAAGGCAGTCAGGGAGGTGCTGCTGAACACCCCCACTCACCCAATTTTTAAAATAAATTAGCAGAGAGTTTATAGAATGTTACTGCCAGCACAGTCAGGAATAAAATTCAGGTCTGAAATGTGACAAATCCAAACCTTATCCAGTGCACCATACCATGTTTCAGGTTGACTGATCCAGCTTTGGTTATTGTGACTCTAAGCATCATAAATGACACTGTTAATGCAAGAGCCGCAGATAGAATCCAGGATTTCTGATCACTAATATTGTAGTGCTAACTAGTAAATAGCTGGGTAACCCATTGGGAACATAAGAACAGCCATACTGGGTCAGACCAAAGGTACATCTAGCCCAGTATCCTGTCTTCCGACAGTGGCCGATGCCAGGTGCCCCAGAGGGAATGAACAGAACAGGTAATCATCAAGTGATCCATCTCCTGTCGCTCATTCCCAGCTTCTGGAAAACAGAGGCTAGGGACACCATCCCTGCCAACCCTAGCTAATAGCCATTGATCGACCTATCCTCCATGAACGTATCTAGTTCTTTTTTTTAACTCTGTTATAGTCTTGGCCTTCACAACATCCTCTGGCAAAGAGTTGAAGGATGAGCAAGATTGTGTGTCAGATTATGTACTAAGGCAGCTAGCCTATAAAGGGGCTACCAACTATCCCGGTAGCTATAGTAGTAAAGGCCAAAGCTAAGGATCTGAAGATCAAGGGGTCAAACCCTGACAGTTGAGAGGTATGCTTTAGACTGGCAGCCATGGTGAACCCAGAGGAAGAGGGTGTGCAGTAGGCAGAGACCTCCTGGTGGGATGCCAGCACTGACCTATTCTGGTTGTTTCAACAAGTCCATGAGAAGCTACTGATTATCTCAGGAAATGGGGGATGACACAGACTCCTCCGTGTATGTTTTCCCCTGCTGGTAAGTTATGTCATCCCTGCTGCATAAGGAGGATTGCTCTTGATAGTGTACTTACTTTCGGGAACTTTTAAAAGGGGGATGAAATACTACAGGTTTATGGAATTTACTGAGGTATGTCACAACCTTGCTCATCCTTCAGGAGGGGCCTGGCATAGTCAGAAGCAGCTTCTGCAGCCTAGTTTCTCCATCTGAGTCCCAGGAAGGAGCAGCTTCCCCTTCTCCTTGACCCTTGGCAGTTATGCACATAGGTGCACCAAAGCTGTATTTAAAAAAACAGAAACACACACATCTAGGGAAAGTAACCAATATAAACTATGTTTAGTGGCACTTACGGTTGCACCAGGACCCATCCATTTTACCCATGAAGTGGGGTAGGTACTTCTTTTTAGTGTCTGTTGGAGATGGAAGTGAAAGACTTTCCAAATGTTGGAGTGCGCTCTCACCAGCATTGTCGGCAGTATGAAGGTGGAACGGCATGTAGGCATTTCCTCTTATCTTTGTATTTCTGTGCTTCTAAGGCTTTGGGTAGATGGGTTTTGTCCTGATGCAATCTTAACTGTCACTAAATGTAGTTTTTGTTTGTACTAGCTGTGTCAATTTTAAGAATGACAGTGTTTTTTACATGAAAATTGCTTTTCTCCTGAATATCTGTGTGCTCAAGGAAGTTTGATCAGAATTCTTTTTTCCAGGATCTGAGAGAATGCTTTATAAATACTGGAAAAAAAAATAAGAAAAATGCTGTAGTTATTATCATAGAAATGTAGGACGAAGGGACCTTGATAGGTCCCCTAGTCCAGTCCTCTGAACTGAGGCAGGACTAAGTATCATCTAGACCATCCCTGACAGGTATTTGTATAATCTATTCCTAAAACCCTCCAATATCAGAGATTCCACCACTTCCCTAGGTAATTTGGTTTGGGGCTTAACTACCCTTATAGTTAGGAAGATTTTCTTAATGTTTAACCTAAATCTTCATTGCTGGAATTTAAGCCCATTACTTGTCCTGTCCTCAGTGGTTAAGGAGAACAATTTATCGCCACCTACTTTATAACAACCTTTTATGTTCTTGAACAGTGTTATCATGTCCCGCCTCAGTCTTCTCTTCTCCAGATTAAACAAACCTAATTTTTTCAATCTTTCCTCATAGGTCGTGTTTTCTAGGCCTTTAATCATTTTTGTTGCTCTCTGCTGGACATTCTCCAATTTGTCCACATCTTTCCCAAAGTGTGGTGCCCAGAAATGGGTCCAGTACTTCAGTTGAGGCCTTATCAGGACTGAGTAGAATGGATAAATTGCTTTTTGTGTCTTGCTTACAACACTTATGTTCAATACTGAAGAGTTGTTGACTTTTAGATGTAGAATAGTGATTTCAGTGTTTGAAACTGTTGTATTTTTCACTGTAACGTCCAAGGAGATTTACACCCTGGATTATATGTGTGAGCTATTTATTTGATTCCTGTGAAGACGTGGAGGGAGGGGCAAACTGTGTTTAGAAGCCCCATGGTATAATCTCTATATTAAAAATAAATCTTTAATTTAGATTAGGGTGATTTGCAGAACCATAGTAGCTTTTGGAAAATTTAGCCCATTGTTACTGGTTTTCAGGGTCATACTTTGGGTATAACTGAAGTTGTATATATTTGTTGATTTTTCCCTTTTTCTCTCCCCAGTCACTGCAATGGATACTTTTAAACAGTTTCACTCAGTGATTTGCAAGTCATCACTGGTTATTTTCATCGGCTTTACTTTCTCCTCACTGTACTTTCCACTTTATGCATCCGATGAAGTGAGCTGTAGCTCACGAAAGCTTATGCTCAAATAAATTGGTTAGTCTGAGGTGCCACAAGTCCTCCTTTTCTTCATGTGTACTCAGGTTCTCTGCCCACATGAATTTAGTTACAGGATTAGGGTTTGAGACAGACAATAGACAACTGTTCAGACACTAAGTACCAAGTGAGTAGCAGATGGAACTGTCATATAGTAATTCAGCAGTATTTTTGTTTGGTTGGTTTTGTTTTTTAAATAGTAGTAGTACCTTTTCAGTACATAACACTGAAAAGCTTTGTGAAAGAAGTGCATTGAAAGAGATTTGAAAGAGTTATAAAGCCTCAGAAATGAGGCAAAAAGGATGTCTGACACTGTGGTATATACCCATAAAAAACATGGAGGACTACCTATCTGATTTACGACCTCATTCCATCATTAAATGCATTGGACAATGGGACAGAATAGCACAATTAAGTGGGGGAAAAAACCCAAAAAACTTGGAGGTGTCCAAAAATGTGTATATTTAAGGAAGTAGGTTTCCTTAAGAATAAATTATCAGGGGAAATGAGGTATAAAGAAGGAGAGAGACAGCACACTGAAATCAAAAATGAAAACTTTTTTCCATAAAATCCCCAAGGTAGGTAGATAGGGGGAGTTACTTTTTATTCCAAATTATCTTTTACATTGTCTATCTGTAGTATTTCTAAGGCACCTATCCCACTGATATTTAAGTGCATGAAAAATGTAACTGTAGTAGCAGAATCTATAATACAAATGTTTCTTCTCATATCTCAATGAATAGAGAGGAGTGAATTTCAGTGTTTGGGGATTTTCAGTACTAGTGAGTGTCTCTTCTGGGTAAAAGTTTTGTTGAAAAAGTGAGACTTACCTTTGGACCTGTAGAGACAAGGTGGATGAGGAAATATCTTTTATTGGACCAACCTCTTTTGGTGAGAGACACAAGCTTTCGAGCCATAAAGAGCTTTTCTTCAGGTCTTTGGACCTCTACACAGTTAGACTCAGGCTTGTTATGCTTTAATGGTGTCATTCCGGTCTTGCTTTGGTAATGGAATACTCTTTCCTTAAGAGATTATTTTTTTTGTATCCAACAGCCACTCCAGTAAGTCACATAAGTACTTGATTGATCAATCTTTCCTTATCCTTAAAAATGCTAGTATACTAGCTATTTGATTTGATCTGATTTTTCCAGATATTAGACTTTTTTTCTATTAAGTCCTATATTCTTCTTTAAACAGAGCAACATTTATATGTTTAATAATCTTACAGTTACACTGTGCGGTAAAGTTTTGCTATTTTTTGTTAAGAGCCCCTCTGTCTCATCCTGAAAGGGAAGTTCCAGACAAACAGCTAGCATTATGATTCCACACAGTGGAAATAAAGAATAAGGAATAATTTAGTTCAGGTTGGTCCTGCTTTGAGCAGGGGGTTGGCCTAGATGACCTCCTGAGGTCTCTTCCAACCCTAATCTTCTATGATTCTCTGAAATAATAAAAAGTGTTAACCTAGGAAGTAGACAACACTGAACTCCCTCCCTCCCACCCATTTTCTTTTCCTCTTGACATTGGAAACATGGAGTATTCACCTCAGCCATCTCCTAAACTCCACTCCAGAAACAAAAAATAAGGGCTGTACAAAAAAGCCTCATAAGAATGACATGGGCAACCACCTCTCTGAGGAAAACCAACATAGCAGGGCATTGGCACTAACTCCATAGGTGCTCTGCATCCACCGGCAGCCGCACTGATCAGCGCCTGCACCTCCCATCCGCTGGAATCAGCTATTCAGCAGCATGCAGGAGAAGCTGGGAGGAGGGGCCAGAGCAAGGGCAGGGCATACTCGGGGGAGGGCGGGGCCTGGGGCGGAACACGGGCAAGCACTCCCCGTGGAATTGGCAACGTTGGCACCTCTGGAGCATGGGATAATTGACTTTGTCTCAGACTTCACATTATCCTTGCCTCCTTACTCTTGGAGTGTAAGTTTTTGTTTTTTAAGGAAGGCCTAAAATGATAGAGAGAAAGGCTTTTGTAATAAAAAGATCAAACACTGTGCTGTATATGTTCTGTATAAGGAAGCGGGGGTCTGAGATACAACTCAGTCAGCAAAGACGCTGGCTGTGGGCACAAACACTAAAATGGGAGTGAAGTCTGACCCTGTAGCACGATGGTTCTGGTTCACACTTTCCCCTGTGCCTATCTTTTACTTTCCAAAATAATCAAGAATAAGGCTCAGAATAAATGAATTTAGATTTACGACCATATAGTGTTTGTTGTTTGCACTACTGTCTTTCCTGCTACTGCAAAGTATTTTTACATCCCCATTTTACAAAACATAGTGAGGATTGGTTATTGGACATTAAGAGTCTACTCCTCCTTACCATAACTTTTGTGTGAAATTGTCATTATCATTAGTGAGAGTTTTTCATAATACAATCAGGATTTAGTCCTAAATAGACATAATGTTATATGCTGCTGTGCGTAGTGCATTTTTCATGTACTTCTTAAAATGTTTTATGTTTATATTTGAGATTAAAATTACTCCATTTATGGATGATGTAAATCCAGAAATGTTTACATGTGGTCAGATTCCAAGCAAAGACTATACTTTACTAATGAGTCTGAATATAAATTCTGCACATGCCCAGTGATGATGTACAGCAACTATTTAGAATATTACAGAATACAGTATTTACATAATTATGGTACTCTAATGTTTGGAATGCTAATGGAGTAGTTTAGGTTTATTCATATTTACTTTAAGGTTGAGCAATCCCAATAATTCTGGAAAACTACTGTGTGTGTCAGTGTCAAGAGTACTGTAAATTAGATCTTTTGCTCTTTTTGAATTCTGCTAAAGTGATTTATCTAATAGATGAATATTGATGTATTGCACACTTCAAAAATATTGTTCTTTAAATGTAATAGGGTTGTTTAAAAAACAAAACTCTACAATCAGTGTGTTTTAAATCTGCAGTTGGATTTACATGCCTGTCAACATCTAGACTTTTTGACTTGTAAACTAAGCCTTCAAAAACTCTTCCATGGAGAAGAAAATATGTTGTCTACATTCAGAAAATTCATGGCAACAAAATACTGTCCAGGGCCAGTGCAAAATCAAATATCCTGCAAATAGTATATAAGCGTACTGGAGGAGACTTAAGTAGAAAAAATATATTTCTGATCTTTCTCTGTATATTTGTTAATGTGCTTGGGACTGTGCAGTAGACAGAAGACAAGGGAGACCTGAGCATCTAAAAGACAGACACATAGGAGATAGATGGGATGCACTTCAAAATGTAGACATTGGCATGAGTGGTGATTTACTTTTCTCTTTATAGATTCACTTCTTGTAGAAGGACATACAGAGAATGTTACAGACAGAAAAGGCGATGTCATGAAAAACTGCAACAGGGGAGGGCAACATGCTAAAATTAATGGTGGATGGTGGGAGAAGATGAACAGGGCATTGAGAGTAGAATCAGTGAAATAGTAGACGGGACAAGTAGTGAAGGATTTATAGAACATTCTGATGTAACCTGAGGATATATTAGAAAGAGACTTCAGACATAGTGTTCCATAACATCATAAAGTATAAAATATTATTTTCACAAAAGAAACCTACTGTGACATACCACAGAACAACACTCTTGGAGAAATGCTTCCTATGCTGGTGGTTGACCCCTTTCATCTAAACTCCCATAATGAAGATGTTAGATACAGCAGTCTTAAAACACAACATAAAACTTATTGTATGGCATTTTAGCTGCTTATGCCCTCCTGACAGAAGATGGGACAGCTAACATTGCTATCCCTTAGATAAATGGGGCAGGGGGAATTAACAGTGAAGGCAAACTTTTTCTGATGGACAAAATTGCATGAGAAAGGGCAGGCAGAGGAAATGTCTAAGGCACCTGTTTTCAAAGTCATTATATATCAAATACACACTCTGATATAGGATAATTTTTAATGGAGGAGGCAATGCAAAATCAATTGCAAAACAAAATACAGCTGCTAAACTTGGAGCAATCAAGCTAAACTTGGTTATGGTGCATGAAAGACACAGCTTTTTTATGTCCCTGTTTACATCAACTTCACTCTTCAGAAATTTACCACTATTGGAATGAATCTCAGTTGCATAGTAAATAGGGCTGTTTGTAGGATCTCTGCCTTATTTCCTCTGGAAGTTGGAAGACAGAGCAAACAAGACAGTGGGCTGCAGAAAGAGAGAGGATGGTCTTGTTCGTAAGTCAGGTGAATGCTACTGAGGAGAACTTAGTTCTATCTATGCTTCTGTCACAGAGTTCTTATTCAGATGCTGAGCGAGTCACTTAAACCAAAATGTCGGCATGTGGCAACTAATTGCGTGTTCCTCATTTTCTGGTTAGTCAGCCTGAGACACCAGTGGCCTGATATGCAGAAATGTTGCACACTCGCAACTGAAGTCAATGGGAGCTGTGGAGGCTCAGTACCTCTTGTAAAAAGGCAGTGTGGTTTGGAAGAATGAGCACAGTATTTGGGAATCAGGAGGTCCTGAGTTCTAATTCTGGCAGTGTCACTGATTTCACTGGGTGGCCTCCTTCAAGTTTCATTGAGGCTATCTGTAGTTAATATATATGCATTAATGTTTGTGAGGCACTCAGATATTATAGCAATGAGTCTTCTTAAAAAAAGACCATATAAGGAAATGAAAAATTCTATATTAATCACAGGTTTTGCATGGTATATATTAAATAAGGCAGAAGACTCTAACTGAATGATAAGGATAAAAACATTGAATAGCTGCCTCATTCCCTGGATAATGTTCATTCTGTGCACTGAATGAGGCAGGAGTCCTGTGGAAAAAATAATATGTAACCCTGTAATTAAAGAGCATATGATAATGTATACGTATAATGGGGCTGAATTAATTTTGAATGGGCAGTCTTAAATTCTGGCATTTGCTAACTTTAGAATGCTTAACTTTCCAGACTCAGTAACAATCTTTTAACATACTTTTGGGTTTTTCATATGTAATTTACAAAAGAAAGTAAAGAACATTTCCTAAAACACCAAATGTCCTATAACACAGAATATCAAAAGAAGGGGGAAAAAAAGGGGGGGGGGGATAGAAAGAGAAGTGTAACCTTGCTTAATGGCAGAACAGACAGAACATCATTATTTGTATTCTAGTGATACACATCTTCACAGGTTTGTGTTTCTGGTAAACGTTTTGCAGGTCTAACAGATTCATAGAGGCCTTTCCCTAGAGATATATGGACAGCATTCTGAGCAGTCTAAAGTTTAATAACAGAGTCTCTAGCCAAAAGTTATGGGCTTTTTTACTGAAATCAAGTGTTTTCAATTAAAGCGCATACAATTGGATAAAAGCATACAATAATTGTAACTTATCTAATGAATCTTTACTAGAAACTTATGATCAGATCTTTTATTGCTAATAAATGGGCTGATAGCACTGCTGACAGTCTACTGCATTTTATTACAATAGATTTTATACTGTTACAACAGCATCAGAAATGTAGTTTCTTAAGTTCTGCATGTCATAAAAAACAACCTTCTGGAGGGTCCTTAATGAATGAAAGAGCAATCTGGTCAGTGTGTTTAATGACAGGTTTCAGAGTAGCAGCTGTGTTAGTCTGTATTTGCAAAAAGAAAAGGAGTACTTGCGGCACCGTAGAGACTCAAATGCTCAAATAAATTGGTTAGTCTTTAAGGTGCCACAAGTACTTATTTTCTTTTAGTGTGTTTAATGAGATTGATAGCATAGTGCTAAAGCTGATCCCAAGCAGAAACAGCTGCTAATAGGTAGATTTCAGGGACTGTCAATGTTCCTGTAACAAATCCCTGTTTTCAGGTATTTATAAATCAAATATAAAAATTATCCATCAACTGAATAGTGTTATAAGGGTTAACCTTGCAATTTTCTGCATGTCTTTTAGAGTCCCTCTCAAGATTTAAGTTTCTGACAAACTTTCAAAGGTGTTGCAAAGGCCGCACAATTAGATTGGCCCACCTTAAAAATGGGTGATGTCATAGGCGTAGGTTGGAGCAGGCTTGCAGGGATGTTTCCCCCCAAACTGCAAGCCTCAGGCAGGCGCAGAATTTGTCCCTCCACCCATGTGTGGCCTCATTGGCCTGGCTGGAGCTTCCTCCTCTCCCCCTCCTCCCCCCCTCCCAGCCCCATATAGAAGTCAAAGACGCCTAAGGGTGAAGTTATGAATCTAGGTGTGGAAATTGTATGCCATTTTGATTCTGCTTTTCTAGATTCAGTTGAAAATTATGACTGCTACCTATACAAATCTATAGGAAATTTTGCCAAATTCTACGGGATCCATTCCTATTTGTGCGTAAGCTTTTCAAAAACCCACATAATTTAAAAAAAACAAAAAACTTTCCCCAAAGTGAATATGAAACACTGATTGTTTAGGTTTCAGAGTAGCAGCCGTGTTAGTCTGTATCCTAAAAAGAAAAGGAGTACTTGTGGCACCTTAGAGACTAACAAATTTATTTGAGCATAAGCTTTCGTGAGCTACAGCTCACTTCACTGGATGCATGCAGTGGAAAATACAGGGGGGAGATTTTATATACACAGAGAACATGAAACAATGGGTGTTACCATACACACTGTAATGAGAGTGATCAGGTAAGGTGAGCTATTACCAGCAGGAGAGAAAAAAAACCTTTTGTAGTGATAATCAAGGTGGGCCATTTCCAGCAGTTGACAAGAACGTATGAGGAACGGTGAGGGGGGGAGCAAATAAACATGGGGAAATAGTTTTACTTTGTGTAATGACACATCCACTCCCAGTCTTTATTCAAGCCTAATTTAATGGTGTCCAGTTTGCAAATTAATTCCAATTCAGCAGTCTCTCATTGGAGTCTGTTTTTGAAGTTAGGTTTTTTTTGTTTTTTTTTTGAAGAATTGCAACTTTTAGGTCTGTAATCGAGTGACCAAAGAGATTGAAGTGTTCTCCGACTGGTTTTTGAATGTTATAATTCTTGACATCTGATTTGTGTCCATTTATTCTTTTACGTAGAGACTGTCCAGTTTGACCAATGTACATGGCAGAGGGGCATTGCTGGCACAGGATGGCATATATCACATTGGTAGATGTGCAGGTGAACGAGCCTCTGATAGTGTGGCTGATGTGATTAGGCCCTAGATGGTGTCTCCTGAATAGATATGTGGACACAGTTGGCAATGGGCTTTGTTGCAAGGATAGGTTCCTGGGTTAGTATTTTTGTTGTGTGGTGTGTGGTTGCTGGTGAATTTTTGCTCCAGGTTGGGGGGCTGTCTGTAGGCAAGGACTGGCCTGTCTCCCAAGATCTGTGAGAGTGATGGGTCATCCTTCAGGATAGGTTGTAGATCTTGATGATTAGCTGGAGAGTTTCTAGTTGGGGGCTGAAGGTGACAGCTAGTGGCGTTCTGTTATTTTCTTTGTTGGGCTTGTCCTGTAGTAGGTAACTTCTGGGTACTCTTCTGGTTCTGTCAATCTGTTTCTTCACTTCAGCAGGTGGTATTGTAGTTGTAAGAACGCTTGATAGAGATCTTGTAGATGTTTGTCTCTGTCTGAGGGGTTGGAGCAAATGCGGTTGTATCGTAGAGCTTGGCTGTGGACAATGGATTGTGTGGTGTGGTCTGGGTGAAAGCCGGAGGCATGTAGGTAGGAATAGCGGTCAGTAGGTTTCCGGTATAGGGTGTGTTTATGTGACCATATATTATTAGCACCATAGTGTCCAGGAAGTGGATCTCTTGTGTGGACTGGTCCAGGCTGACGTTGACGGTGGCATGGAAATTGTTGAAATCATGGTGGAATTCCTCAAGGGCTTCTTTTCCATGGGTCCAGATGACGAAGATGTCATCAAAGTAGTGCAAGTAGAGTAGGGGCATTAGGGGATGAGAGCTGAGGAAGTGTTGTTCTAAGTCAGCCATAAAAATGTTGGCATACTGTGGGGCCATGTGAGTACCCATAGCAGTGCCGCTGATTTGAAGGTATACATTGTCCCCAAGTGTGAAATAGTTATGGGTGAGGACAAAGTCACAAAGTTCAGTCACCAGGTTTGCCGTGACATTATTTAATTTGTTAGTCTCTAAGGTGCCACAAGTACTCCTTTTCTTTTTACTGATTGTTTAGTAAATTATTTGTGTTTATGGGGTATAAAGTGACTTTTTTACAAAACTAAATCCCAATTTCCCTTGATATTTTTCATTTGTACCCTATACCTTGCTTTCTGCGGGAGTCTTCTACTCACCTGAGAGTGATTCTGATGTAATGCCCTTGCGACAATCTTTCCAGATAGTTTGATCAGGACTTTGGAATAACCAAAAAATATCTTCGTAGGCAATCCAGCCCATGTTTTAAAGATAGCTCAGGATGTGCTGGGGCAAAACTTTGGGAGTATATTGAGTGCTGTGGTAGTCATACAACACAGACATAATGAAAAAGGCTTCATAGTTATGTACTGTATTAACAAAACTCAGGATCCTCTTTTGGATAGATTAAAACTAAATAATATTTTAAATATTCCCCTGTCTCTGAGACTTGCATTTAGGGGACCCCAAAAAAGAGTGGTAAAAATACTTGGTAAAACACTGTATTTGTATCTTTAAAATGTGTAACTTAACTCTTGTAAAATATCCTTTCCTGCTATTCTAATTGTGCTATATTGGCTGAATGTTTTTATTGAAATGGTAATCAGCTGAAGAAACACCATCAATTTGAATGTGATCAGTTAAAAAAATCATGAGCTATATAAGTCCCTGAGTCCCCTTGCCAATTGTTGTCATTTTGCAATTGTACTTCTTGGTTGTTGGGTTTATTTTTAATTCTCTCCATTAATGTGTGAAAGACCCACACAGTCAGGAAACTAACCATATGGGGGAAAGAATGTGCAGACCACTATCATATGTACAAAGTAAACTGAGAAATATATATATATATTTTTACAATATTGCCAACCCTAAACATTCAAAATTGAGTCAGGCCCCCCAAAATAATGATATTTTGAATAATAAATACTGGCTTCTCACTATTTACCTTCTAGTTTCTAATGTGCCAGGTGTTTCCAGGTTTTTCTTCACAACCATGAGGACTAGAAACTTACTTTTATTATTCATTTATTTTAAATGAAAGCTGCAATTCTGAGTCCCTGGCTTCTAAAAAAAAATGTGATTTTAAGGAAAACACCAAATAGTGTGAAACTTGTCATAAAATCACAAGAGTCAGCAATACTGTACCAGTGCATTTCCCCTTCCCCTTCTCAAAGCAATAACATACTTCTTAAACAGTGATGTAGGCCTCATCTACACTTAGAGAGCTTAGGTCAACCAAGTTATGATGCTCAGCGGTGTGAAAAACCCATATTCCTGAGCATCGCAGCTATGCCCGTCTAACCCCCGGTGTAGATGCAGCGAGGTTAAAAGAAGAATGCTTCCCTCGACCTAGGTACCATCGCTTAGGGTATCACTGTAGTCTGTGCCTGCACTACTGGGTTACAGTATTATAGATATGAGGCTGTAGCTATTCCACTATAGCACCTGTAGGGTAGACGTGGCCTTTCATTGTAAGCTTTTTAGGACAGGGACTGTCTTTGTTATTTGTGTATAGTGCCTTGTACAATGAAAGCCCAATCCGTGAATGGGTCTTTGATGTGTTGTTGCAGTTCTAAATAATAATTTTAAAAAGCCAGTATCCATCCCATCTAATAAAACTAAACATTGGCCTGTCTTGGCCTGGCCTGACTTGGCCTGGCCTGACTTGGCAGCCAAAGGGGCTACCAGGCCAATTTTCATGCAGGATATTGTAAATGTATTTACTTATTTAGATGACATAGTATCAATCTCATATTCCTGGCACTTTGCAAAATTTAAGATAGCAGCTGTTCTCAGACCTACGTACAAAGCAAAATCCTCCCTCCTTGCCTTTTCTAAAATCTGACTTGACTCAGGGTATGTCTACACTGCGAAGTTGTCGACAAAACTTTTGTCTTAAAAAGCCCCCCACGAAAGACAAAAGTTTCGTTGATGCAAGTGGCAGTGTGAACGCTGTTCCTGCCGTGCTCCTGCTGACAAAGCTAACGCTGCTCCCGGGGCTGGGGCTGGAAGTATTTTGTCAAGCTGCATGGTGTAGACAAGTCCCCTGGGCATGTTTACCTACGTGGTAGGGATATTCAGGAAAGTTAAGGCAAATCAGCTAAAGGTGTGAAGTCAGTGCATACAAGTAGTGTGTTAAACTCTGTGTGAATGCTCTCATTCAGGAGTAAAGGGGCTTTAAATTGCCTCAGGAGGATTAAGTTACAGTTAACAAAGACCACTTTACTCCTGAGTGGGATCATCCCTGTGGCAATTTAATTTAATACCTGTGGCAATTTAATTAATGCACATTGACTTCACACCTTTAGTTGATTTACCTTAACTTTCCTGAGTATTCTCATGGCATACCGCAGGAGAATTATTTGGGCAGAACCGGCCTTTGTATTTTGAGGCACCTTTTTGTTAATTCCCCACTCCACCAAACATAGTAGATCCCTATTTATCACACAATGCACAGAGCTAGTATAAACATTTGGGAAGGATAGTGAGATCCTCTTCAAGAAACATCACAAATGCAATTTTGGTTCATTTTACATAAAAATGAAAGTGCAGAGGGAAATTCTTGTCTCTATAAGTCTCTTATTCCAGATGTAGAGCTCTCCTTCCTTTCGGTTATTGCTATTTATTACTTGCTATTTTAACCATCCAGAAATATACTTGGCCCCACACAAAACCCAATTCTGGTCACTGTCCTGAGAGCATAAAACTTAAATTGCACATGACTCAATGAGTAATGGTCATAAATAGATGCATGAGGTGAGGAGAAGGTAAGATAAAGATGAAAATATCACATGGTTATTCAAGGCCCTGATCTTGTATTTGGATCTGCTAGCACAGATCTGGTTTTTGACCAGAATGCCCAGTCAAAAAGGGACCCTGGCGGTACTGGTCAGCACCGCCAACGGGGCTGTTAAAAGTCTGGTCAGCGGTGCTGAAAAGCTAAGGCAGGCTAGTCCCTACCTGTCCTGGCACCGCGCTATGCCCCATAAGTGGCCAGTAGGTCCGGCTCCTAGGTGAGTGGGGGCACGGGGCTCTGCGCACTGCCCCCGCCCTGTGCACTGGCTCTGCACTCCTATTGGCTGGGAACAGAAGTCAGTGGGAGCCGGGGGCAGGGGGGCCCGGGCTAGAGCAGTGCGCAAAGCCTCCTACCCCCCCCCACCTAGGAGCGGGACCTGCTGACTGCTTCTGGGGTGCAGCGTGGAGCCAGGACAGGCTTAGCTCCACTGCACTGCTGACCAGGAGCTGACCGAGGTAAGCCCATGCCCGAACCCCAACTCCCTCCTGAGCCTTGAGCCCCCCACAAACCCGGAGCCCACTCCTGCACCCCAAACCTCTCATCCCCGGTCCCATCCTAGAGCCAATACCCCTAGCCCAGAGCGCATACCCCCTCCTGCACCCCAACTCTCTGCCCCTACCCAGAGCACCCTCCTGCACCCTGAACCCCTCATTTCTGTCCCCACCCTTCAGCCCTCATCCCCAGTTAGAGCCCTCACCCCCTCCCATACCCCAATCCCCTGCCCCAGCCCAGTGAAAGTGAGTTTGGGGGGGCGGGGGGAGGGGAGAGAGCGAGCCACCGAGGGAGGGGGAATGTAGTGAGCAGGAGCAGGGCCTCGGGGAAGGGGCGGGGCTAGGGTGTTTAGTTTTGTGCAATTAGAAAGTTGGCAACCCTCCTCTGCAATAGTGAGTCCTGATGCAAGATCAGGAACTGAACCAAATACACAACTTTGTAGCTGCAGTTGTTGAAGTCACCTGATACTGACATCTATCATGTGATGGATATTAAATTTATGTAAACCTGACTCATATCCAGTCAATCCAGAAAATAAAGACCATTATGTTCCCAACATTCCTGTATATCACACAGGCATTACATCACTGTGCAATCATTTAAAAATGTATAGAATACCTTGATCCATGCAAGAGAGAGGCACATTTTCTTTACAAAAATTAGCGGCCACGTGAGACCACTGACCATTGTTACAGGCCTTAGCATTAAAGCTAGTCTGTGAATTTGAACAGGTAGCACATGGTGGAATGATTAGTAACTGATAAAAGTAGGTATTTCCCAGCCTCGTGAAAACTGTAATTCTCAAATAAAAGTGTTATCAAGAAGTAAAAAAAACTGAAGTGCATCTATTTTAAATGTATGCCTTTTATTTTTTCTTTTACTTGGTAAACAAATCAGAGCCCAGATGTGTTTGCAATAAATATGGAGGCAATCCTAGCACATCACAAATCCATCCAACACAAGGACTGTGGTGTCAGACATGCAGTAAAGGCAACCTGGAGTGCTGGTTAATGGTGGGTTCAATAGAACCCCCATTTAAATTCAGGTCCTGGCCCACTATCAATGGGTTGTAAACTTATGTACAGTTGCCATACTATAACCTGTCTTTATAGAAAAATACCTCCAGTTAAACAAAAGAAGTAACAAAGCTGTGAACTCCCTGCTTTACAAGAATCTAAATTCAGTCCCTGTAGTGCTTGAGGAGTGAGGGTAGACATTTCCCCAGACTTTCTTCAGCAGAGCTGGATGAGGGCCAACCTCCCTGAGTGGAAGAGAAGTCGTCTTGCAGCTCAGTAGGAGAGGTATCAGTCACGTTGCACACATGCCCTTCACTGGATGCCTTATAATTGAAGTAACCAGAAGATATCGGATCTGCTACACAGTTTCCTGGATCCCAGTTCCTGATTCCCACATGGCTCTCACCACTTCCCTGGGAGACCGAAGTCTGCCTATTGCTTTTCTCTGTGGGTCTTTCCCTCTCCTTCCTGACTATACTTGCTCTACAGCCCCCACCCTTGTGCATCCCCTACTTACGCTCCTTGTTATCCTTCAGTATTAATCCTGAGGCCTTAGATGGGGGGATGAGTGTGGTGTTGAGGACTTGAGAGGGTGGCGGAAAAAGACAGAAGTAAGACATGGTATTGCCAAGGGGAGTCCTGATGATTGATGCTGGGGGAAGGAGTAGGGCATAGGAAGGGGGACATGTAAACTGAGTCATGGAGGTGAAGGGAAGAGAGCCCAAATTGAAACTCTGCTTGGGAAACCTATTCATGAATGGTTATATTCTTGTGCCCTCTCCAAGCTGTCCACGTCAATGAAATTGCTATCCAGTGATTTTAAACAGATTTGAACTTCATATTGGCCATATATGAAGTGCAAATTTAATCTTCACTCAGTTTTTCTTACTCATCTTCTTTCTTTTTTTCTTTTAGAGGGGAAAACGAAATGCAGACCCCCTCTTTATTAATGCATTGTCAAGGTTACAGATTTAAACACGAAGATAAAAAGCTAATTTTTTTCAGAGCTCACTGTTCCACATGGCACATACTTAATTTAGGTCTGTATTTAACAGTCTTGTCATCAAAAGTATTATGTGCCAGGTGGTCAAATTAATATTATTAATTAACATTTTAGTTCTTGCATTGTATGTCTTTTTAAATCTGTAACTGTAGCATAATTGCACTGACAGTTTTTTGTAGTTTCATTTCTGTATTAAGATGTGGCTGGTGCCTACATTGGTTAATGGGAGCAGATCTACCTAATAATTCTCTCTCAGCGAAGAGATCACCTTTTCTTGGCTACCTTTCCAGCGTTAGAGTATTCTTCCCCTTCAGTCCCCTGTTTGTAGGGGGATTAAGAGCAATATGTACAGCTGAGTTCAATTTATCTGAGTGTGTGTCCTTGAAGTTGGTAGGTGCACTGGGAGTTCCTCAGAGAGGTGTGTGAGTGATTCCTCTCTTCATAGCGTCCCTCGGATGGCGCAATGCCTGCGCTTGCGGATAGTGGCCGTGCTCAGAGAGAGTTTTGTGAAAGTGAAGGCGTCTTTGCAGGCAGGAAGAGCCTGCCTTTTCTGTTTGCTCCACTCCGGCTTGAGTTTTTATTTATATCCTTTTTTTTTTATTCTTGCTCTTTCTACGAAGTCAGATTGAAATCCACAGCGGTGACTGTGTGAAGGAAGCTGCTGGTTCTGGCTGCCAGGAATTTGCAGCTTTTAGAACCACCTGAAGTTTGCAGAAAAAGCAACCGCAGTACAAACTGCTGGGGCTACATTACGCCCGCCCTGGGAGGGGGGAGGACGAGCCCGAGAGCAGTAACCTGGGCTATCTGCGTGTGATTTCTCTATTAATCCTCACCATTTCTTCTTGTTTATAGACACTTTCTCCCTTTCAAAATGCAAGCGGAATTGGAGGGAAAAAGTGTGCTTTGAGGGGTCTGGTTATTGTTCTCTCGCAAAGAGAAGCAATGCTCACACACACACACACACACACACAGCTTCCATCTGAGTGTGTGTCTCAAATTTATATGCTTCTTTCTCAGGAGAAACAGGATCTAGAGTGGGGAGAGAGTGTGTCTGAGAGAGAGGGAGAGCAGGAAATAAATTAGTTGCTCTCTCTTCACTTGAAGGGTGTGTACAGTTTCCTGGTTTCACAGTGAGGCAAACGGAGTTTGTCTACAGCACAGAGGGAGAGGTTGAATTATGATTGCAGGCACACAAACTTATATTTCAGTGCATAGGTTGAATGTGTAAGTGTCTTTAAAAAAAACAAAAAAAAACAAAACACGTTGTCCGTCTCAGGAGGACCAAGCTCTAGAGAAGGGCATGTGCAGGAGGAGTAGAAGGTATCTCTCTTCTTTTATATGAGGTTTAGCATTACCCTTGGGGAGTATTTTGTTCTGTCTATTTCTTGGTCTGGTATGGAGGCATTGCTGAAATTGGGCAGTCTAAAGAAAGAGATTGAATGATAATTAGGTTACTTTCAAAGAATAGATTTATTTCTGTGCTTGTGTGTGTCAAAGTTGTGATCTGTCTCCAAAACAATAGGAGACAGGGTGTATTTACTTCTACGTGAAGGGTTCTGTAGTTTGACTGTGACTAGAGAGGCAGTACTGAGTTTGTGCAGAGAAAGAGACTGGATTATAATAGTAGTTAAACACAATTCTGTTCTTTCCGTGCACAAATTTCATGTATGTGTTTATTCCCAAATTAAGTGATCCCTTCTCAAGAGGAAGTGATCAGGGAGGGTCATAGGGTTGAGGAAGGACAGAAAGGAAATAAGGAACACTCTCCCCTTTGGAAAAAGGTAAAAGCTGGATCTACCTGGATCCTGACTATTTTTGGCAGAGTCTTCTGTATCATCAAAATAGAGAGCAAGTCTTCCTAATCCGACTGCCCCCAAAAAATTCCAGACCCCAACGCATACCAGAACTAGGGGTACTGTAAAAACCCAGATTTGGCAACTGGATCCAGACAACTTTTGGCCCCAAAATCCCAAATTCTGGTGCCTGAATAGAGAACAAGTCTAGTTACTCCTACTGCACCATAAAAAGTCTGGATCCTGGCACATAAGACATAAATGTCACAAAGACCCAGTTCTGGCACATGGATCCTTCCAAATCCATACAGGTTTTGGTCTTCGCTCCAAAATTCCATGGCATTAATAGAGAACAGGTATAATTACTGCTACTGCACCAAAATATTCTAGTTTGTAATGCATCCTCATGCAAGAAAGCCTAAAACATCCTGCACTTGACTCCGTATGGGTCTCAACAGTTTTGGGTCCCAAATTTAGACTGTATCATCTAAATAGAAAACAAATGTTGCTCCTATTTTACTTGAAAAATCTGGATCTGTATGTTTTCTGGCCTAATAGCACTGGAAAAATACTGATCTGGTTCTTTCTAGGCCTTGCCAGTTTTTAACCCTAATCTTCCAAATTCAACTGTCTAAGGAATTGGGGGGAGTAATAACTTCCAGAATGCAGCAGACCCTGTAATGCAGCAGCACTGCAAAAACCTTTATCCAGCTAGACCTTTTTATTTATAAATCCCAAACTCAAATGTTCTACAGACTAAATAAAGAAGAGCAGCTTCTCAAGTTCTGCTGCAAAACTCCAGATTGTGATGCTTTCCTGCTCAACTGTACTGCAAAGACATGTACTCGGCACCGGAACCTGCTGGATCCTGCCATGTTTTTAGCCCCTAGTTCCCAAATTGAACTGTCAAAATATACAGCTCATGTTGCTGCTTCTACTTGATCCAAATATTCCATGCTCTGACATCTCAGTGAAAAAGCAATGTGAAAACCCACATGGGCCTCTCTTTTGGCGACAAACATCTACGATCTGTTAAATAAAGACCAAGGGTTAAATCCCTATTGAAGTACATAGCAAAATCCCATTGACTTCATTAAGGCCAGGATTTTACCCCAAGTATAGCTGCTCCTACTTCACTGTGTCAAAATCTGGTCCCTGATCCATCCTTACATAGGAGCACTTGAAAAATCCAGTTAAGGACTGTAAATGTAAATGAATGGTGATTCTCTCTGTGTGTCTAGAAATTATAATTCTGGGGACATAGATGAAAAATGGGGGTATACCTTTTTGGATCTGGGTCCATGTTTGGATTTTTTTTTTTTTAAAGTGCATGTCTGCCGGGATGGCTCAGGGACTAGATTTTTTTTTTTTTTTTTAAGTAGACTAAGAGAAACTATGCTTGGTCACTAGTAAGACTAGACTAGAATTTAGAGCTTTGTGGTCAAAAAAAGGTTGGATTCTGCAAGGACACACGTGCCTTTTGTGCATGTATTGCTCTTGCACTGAGATGTTGGGGCTGGGTTTTGCTGGCCAACTAGGAGCCGTCACAGGGCATGGGTTGTCTGTTTTGATGATACAATTTGGGGCCAATGCAAAACACTGTTTCAGCGGGTTTCAGATGCTGGATATTATGTATTATATGGTATTGAATAGGGGATACACTGGATTATGCAGTAGAATTGTGACAGCTGCATGTCTCTATTTAGCTGGTAGGATTTGGGGGATTTAAGTTTTTAAAAAAAGAAAGAATGAGAGAAAGTTTTTCTTTTGTTGTTGTTCTTCCTATCTGGATCCAGGTGCTGGATATCTATTTTTGTGGTGCTGCTGTGCCAGTTCACAACAATCTGAATTTTGGGGGGCATTAAGAAGCTGCTAAATTTTTTTCTTTATTTAGATAGCAGATTTGGGGAGAATAGGGTTAAAAATTGGCAGGATGTAGAAGAAACCAGATACATGTTTTTCAGTGCTATGGGAGGGGGTGCACTGGGAGCCAGATTCTTTCCAGTGTAATATGAGGGATGGCTACCCTTGTTATCTGCTTAGACTAGAATTTGGAGTTTAGGGCCAAAAATTGCCAACATCCAGGAGCAGGAGCTGGATTTTTGTGGCAATCATGTACTGGGGTGTATCGGAATCCAGATTTTTTTAGTACAGTAAGTTATACTTGTTCTCTATGAATGCCAAGGAATTTTGGTGTGGGGGAGGGGTTGAAAGCCAAAAATTAAATTGACAGGGTAGGATCCATGAATGAGATCTGGGTTTTTGCAGGTCTGATGTACCAAAATCCAGAACATATTTGGTACCACAGAACATATTTGGTGCCACAGGGCTAGACTTCTCTATGAAGAAAATCAGAATTTGGCATCTTGGGGCCAAAATTTGGCAGGCTCCAGATACTGGCTCAGGGTTTTTGTAGAAATCATGCTTTCCGGGATTCAGCAGGATCTAGATTATTTATTTATGTTATTTATTAGTATTAATTTAAGTAGGAGACTAAGACTAGAACTCTATTTCTGTGAAACAGTTTGGCGCTTTTCGGGGTAAAAAATTAGCAGGCTGCAGGACAAATCCAATACGATCCAGGTACATCCAGTTTTTACGTCTTTCCCTCTCTCTTCGCTTGTGTGAGGTTTGTAGTTTGACTGTTTCCTGGTCTCACAGAAAGAGGCAGTGCTGAGCACAGAAAGACAAAAATAGACCTTTACAGAGAAATATAGGGATTGTGTGTGTGGAGGGGAGGGAGAGAGGAGAGCAGCGTTAGGCTGGTTTCCAGGAGGAGCTCTTCTCGCTTTCGTTGTGTGTTAGACATTTTTGTACAGATTTTTTTTTTCAGCTTAAAAGCGTTTGCTCTCTCCCGTTGCTCCTTGTACCTCTTTGGGGGAGAAAAAACAAACGGTGTTTGATCAGAAAGCGACTAGAGACCATTTTATTTGAGCGACCGGGGGAAGAAAGAGAAGAGAAACCGTCGCAGGGATATAAATACCTATCATCTCTTACATATTTCCTGTAAATAAATCTCTATAGAAAGAGCACAATTTGACATCCATCCTAAGCGGCAGCAATGGGGTGTTTGGGCAACAGCAAAACAGAAGATCAGCGTATCGATGAGAAAGCGCAGCGAGAAGCTAACAAAAAAATAGAGAAGCAGTTACAGAAAGAGAGACTGGCTTATAAAGCCACACATCGTTTGCTCCTGCTGGGTAAGGAAGGCGGGGGAGATGAAGGTGCAGTTGCCTGCGCTCCCCATGGTAGGGGTATAACGGAAAAGCTATGTGATGTGTGTGTGTGTGTGTGTGTGTAAGATACAAAAAATGCAGGCAATTTTAATGAGCAATATGTGAAAAGTGCACAGATTGAGCTCTGTGTGGGAGCCACATGGATACATGTATATAAATGCTGTTGGAGGTGGGAGATGCTGTTAACATGTCACCAAAAAAAAAAAAAAAAAAAACGTGTGTACATGGCAGTGTTCTGTCTTTTTCTTCCAGGAGCTGGTGAGTCAGGAAAAAGCACTATTGTGAAACAAATGAGGATCCTGCATGTCAATGGATTTAATTCAGAGTAAGAATAATTGATATTTTGTGTCTTCTATTTGTAACTATACATTTGAAACATATTAACACACAACACACTGGATAATTTATCTATTTCCTCCACCCTGTGTGTGTGTTGGAGGTTTGACACTGGCTTGCAAACAAAGAAAAATGCAAGGAATTACTACTATTATATATTTGTATTTTCTGCTCCTGCCCCTCTACTGTATTTTACACTGTTGCTACTGCAGCGCTTGACAGGCCCCTGTGTAGCAACAACATGGCGACTACTTTTTGCATAGCAGCAAATAACTAATATTGTATCTGTGTGCAATATAGAGATATATATCAATTCATACACAGGATGACGGGGCTGCTGCGGTTTTTCTGGTGGTGGTTAGCATAAAACTGAAACCAATTTGCGTGAATGTAATCATCATGTATTCTTGGGTTACATGATTTCTCTCTGAAAAACTGATTGCCAGTATTTAATATTAATTGTGTGCTAATTTTAGATATATAAGGTTTTTAACAATACAATATATGTTCTAAATTGTAGGGGAATAGATTTAGCATGCTATAGAAATGAAGGAATGACTTCCAATCCCACCAGGAAAGCTTTGCAGATGTGGTTATGACTATCTAATGTGACAGAATAGGCAGAGATCTATTTTCACTGTTTTTTATAGAATGTGCAAAAGTGATGGATGGAAACTGTTCTTACTGTTCTTTTCAGTCAGCTTGTCATAAAGGTTAAATAGCAAATAAGCAGTCAGTAAAATATTCTGAATGCAATTTAAATGAATTGGTTTGAGAGAGAAATTAAATTGTTAATTCTGTTTTAATTCAGAGAAAAGAAACAGAAAATACTGGATATTCGGAAAAATGTTAAAGATGCGATTGTGGTAAGAACACATTTTATACTATGCTTAAATGCTTCTGTACACTGGAAGCCAAAAGTATTATGCTCTCTAGGACTGTGTAGAGAAATCCCATTTTGCTGATCAGACTGGATTATCTTCTATTGATCCTGTATTTTAGATTTAGCCAGATTAAAGTGTCTGTTTTTGTTTTATCCAATTCTAGACTATAGTTTCAGCAATGGGCACTTTAATACCCCCAGTTCCACTGGCCAATCCAGAAAACCAATTTCGAATGGACTACATCAAGAGTATAGCTCCACTTTCTGACTTTGACTATACACAGGTAAGAGTAAAAAAAAAAGCTGTTTTTCCTAATTTTGAAAGAGAACACAAAACTCTGGCTTTGATTTATGAAATGACTTCTTTACCATTTGGAAAGTGTTTGCTAAAACAAGTTTGTTGCAGCATTATCACCCAGTTACCTGTTTTAACATTGTATGGTGTTGCGCCTATTTTTAATGTTGTTAAGTTGTGCTTTAGTAATTTTTGTTTGTTTGTTTTAAGGAGGAAAACGAAATGCAAAGAAATTTAAGATTATTTGAAATTTCAGTGTCTCAATTTAGCATTGTTGTGAAAGCTAGTTTTCTGGGCATAATTTGGTACAGCAGGACATCAGTCTGAGGAATTATCATATATACTTAAGAAACAGGAGCACAGAGAAACTAATAATGTATGTAGCTTTAAGAATGTATGTGTAGCTTTTTTCATTCTTATTAATTTTCATACTAAGAACTTGAAATATCTGATGGCCAACTAAGGTGTCTTCATCACCTATTTATTTATTTATTTACTTATGTATTTATTTTATTCAAATTTTGTATTATGTTGCTGGAATAAACAGTGAACAATGAGAACAGGAGATATAATTCTTTATTTTAGTTGTGCATGAATGCTGCCATCTTAGGGCTGGGTAGAAATGTAAAAAACCTATTGATGGTCTTGTTGTAGTCACTCATCGGTAGTGTAATTCAAAGTATGTTATTTAGGTTAATTTGCAGATGGATACTGCTATTTACATTGGATTATCTTGTTCTTTAGATGTTAATTATTGCTTATAGAAACATGGATGGTGTGTTTCATTGTGTGTGAAAGAAATTGCCTAGAAGTTTTGAGTATTAGTGGAGTTTTATTGTCTGTAATCGTACATTTTTTAATTAATTCTAAAATGTGGATATCAATAGCAGTTTGTTTTGGATACAATGAAGACTGAATAATGTTTTCTGTCATTGGTTAAAAGCTTATGAGTTGTTTGTTTTATCAGTATTGCCAAAGCAGTCATTTACTGTAGGGTGTCTTCAGGCTGTTAAAGCCAGTTTAACTTGCAGGTGGAAATGGGAGGAGGGGAATAATACTTGTTCCTTTAATATATTACTAACATACTCTGGTGTGTAGTTTTTGTTGCTTCTGGTAAATCTAGTGCTTTGAAGGTTCAATATTAAATTAATTAAATAAATAATCAGACATCTTGTAGAGTTACAATTTAACATAGAACTCAGACGCTGAGAAAGCTGCAACTGCAGGGTACACCCACATACTGTATGATTGTTCACTTGGTGGATATGAGTTACTGAAAATGACAAAGTCCTTTTTGAAATGGAATTTGAGGTTGACTTAAACGGTCTTTGATTTATGTTTGAGTTCTGAAGTTTATTTCACTAACTTTAGCATTTGATTTCTTCTTTGGTTTTTCATTTATTTTTCTTGAATATTGCCCCTTAATAATTTGTATAAAATAAATTAATATACAGCATCCTTTGCAAGTCTTTGTAAGTGTATCTATTTTTCCATGTCTTAAAGTGGGCTAAAGTGTGGCATTTTTATTTTTGTTTATCTTCAGACTTGTTCTATATTTTTCTTTGTCTCTCTCAGTCACACACAGTATATATCTACATTAATAAGGATAGCAGTGCAAATTTGAGTAATTATTTACTCTACATATTAGCAAACCTGACAGGTTCAACTGGAAATTTTGGTTGGAATAACTAATATATGTTAATTTCCATGTGGACTCTAAATCTACTTTGATTTTAAGAAAACTTAAGGAGTGCAGAACAATTTATTGTTATTTTTAGATTAAACTGTCTTTTAGAAAAAAAGGTTATTTGAAATGGTGTGATATAGCTGTTTAAAAATAAGAATGGTACTCAAAAAATAAAAGAAGAAAACTAATGCTGATTTAGAGGAAAGCAAAAACATTTTTTGTTTTTCCTAGATTTAGTACTTTTAACGTATCTACATTTTAGCTAGGTAATATCTTTTTTAATATGGTTCTGCTTCTAGGGAATCATGTGAGTAAGACTGAGACCTGGTCTACACTATAGGGTTAGGTCGATATAAGGCAGTTTATATTGACCTAACTTTGTAAATATCTAGACTAAAATGTAGCTCCCACTGATGTAACTCACCCACTGCACCGACTTAATAACTCCACCACCTTGAGAGACGTAGCACTTAGGTCAATGTGGTTAGGTCGATGCAGTATCAGTGTAGTCACTGCATTGCTTACATCAACTTGCTGCCTTTCAGAAGCTGTCCCACAATGCCCCACACTGACAGTTAAATCGGTGCAAGCGTTCCTGGTGAGGAGACACACCACTGACATGAGGAGCATAGCATGAACATGCAAAAGCTATTGCAGTGGCTGTACATCGACGCAATTTAGGTCGATTTAATTTTGTAGTCTAGACTTGCTCTGAGATTGAAAAATCCATGCTTTAGGGCTTGATTTTACGATAACATAAGTCAAAGCGAGTTTTGTCATTGACCTCAGTGGAAGCAGGATAAGGTCCAAAGTTTGTAACTTGGAGTAAAATAATGTTTTCTACTGGCATAGCATTTGACCCATTTTTTAAATAAGGACAGATATTAAAATGAGTATTGTATCAGGGAGGATATTCAATTATACATCTTCTGTTAAGTTTTAGTAATTCTATAATTAACATTAGAAATATGGAATATGGCCGCCTGAAACAGGAAAGCCAGTCTAAATATTTGATAAATCAATAAATCATTGATGTATACTATCAGGTCCACTTAAAACTGCACAAAGAAAAAAAAATCACTGAACTCAGTGTTTGGTCAGGTGTTACATTTGCAGTGTAATATGTTATCTTCTCAAATGTGATAAAGTAACTCTTTTTTTTATTATGGAAATGCTAGTCAAGTTTTTACTAGTATGGATGTTATAATAGTTAAAGTAAATATATATATATATTTTTTTCTTTTAATTTCTGAAGATACTGGGTTAAACCTTGGCCCAACTGAAGTCAATTGGAGCTCTGCCTTTGATTTCAATCAGGCAAGGATTTCAATCAGTATATTTTAAATTTATTAGGACAATAAAAGAAGTCTCAGTAATCACTAAAAACTTACCAAACATTTTTAGATAGTTTTCAATGTCTAGTCTTTGATATAAATTTTTTTCCTGGTGTAATATGAATTTCAAATAAATTACATGTAATGTGATAAAAGGACTGTACTGTCCTATTCATCTTTAAGAAGTCCCTACTGAAATACGAGGATTTCCGCCTTAAAAACGGATGCCACAATAGGGCCAAACTTTTTGGAGAATAGTTTAGGTATATTTATGATACACTGGGTATACTTGGATATGCTTATTTAAAGTACATGAATTAATTGTGGTTCTAATTTTGAAAAGCTGTATTCATAAAATAAGTGCATTGAAAACAAATTTATTTTCTCAGATTGAAATCTTGGCCCCATTGGAAGTCAATGGTAAAAATTCCATTGACTTTTATGGGGCCAGGATTTCATCTTCAGACAAAGGACTAGCATGAGGGAGGGCGAGGTGGTTGGGGTTTTTTGTTTTGTTTTTTAATCTACATGTTGTTGAGAGATTTTTATTTTATTTATCTATTTATTTATTTAAAATAACTGCAGAAGATCTAACCTCACTAGTGCTGTAAAAATTCTTTTAATTTTAAAGAGTAAATTGCTTTGTAATGTCTTTAAATTCTTCAGTGTACCTCCATAGTATTTGTGCAGAAATATATAATTTTACATGTTAAAATGTTTAATTTTACTTAGTGAAGTTGTCTTAAGGTTGGGTTTTTTTGCTAATTTATCTCCAATTTCCTATTTTAGTGTTGTCTTTCATTACTTTTGATTAGAATCATGAGGCTATACATTTACGTTACTAAATGTTCACATATTTTTACCAAAAAAACTTACCTTGGGCTGACTGATACAGTTAATAACACATTGCTTTATTATTGTAATTTGTAGGTATATTTTTGCATAACCTTATGAATATTAATAATATATCTTTGACCATTATATTTTTGCAGGACTTTACATAATCAAAGAAAAGGAAGAAAGTGTCAAAATATTTATGTACTTAATGTATATATTGTATGTTCAGTTTTTTTACAATTGCATTATATAAGTCTAATACCATTATTCTTATACTGCTGTTAAGTATAGCATCTGCACAGGGATTTTACAATTGAAGTGGAAACATCTGTGGTGTATTTAGGAGAGGATTTTTATTTTATTTTTTGGCAAAGTGTTGGCTGATATTTGTTAAAGTTAACAGGAATTGACTTGTGCCATTTTAAATCCTGTATTGATGGTTTTTTTGCCCTTCGTGAAGCGGGTTGAACATATTAAGGGCATATTATGCTAGTAGCTGTGGAAAAACATGATGTATTATATAAGCATGTATTTGTTAAAGACTATTGAACTTCAATGAAATATTTGAATGTAATAGGCACTTCAAACTTGCTTGCCACAAGTTGCCTTTTTCCTTTGCTTTCCTTAGATCTTTAAAGTAGTTCTAAGCTCTTTTTCTAAATATATACACTTGTTTCTATTCCACAGAATGTTTAACTCAACCTTAGGTATGCATATAACAGGTAGTGGAGAAGCTAAGTATAGTAATTAAAACTGAGTAGTCAAGTGTTTTCTGATGTTACTTTAGTTGCTAATCAGACTGAAGCACTGATTAATATAGAAAACATGTTAACATGAATGCTGGTGCAATTTAGCAAATCGCTTTTGTTAGGGGTCTCAAAAGAATGTTTTCCTCACTTTTTAAAAATTTCGAATACTGTTAGAGATATGAAGCACTTTGTTAAACCTTTTTTAAACAGAAAATTGTTCTTTCTCTCTAAAGAGAAATGTGCTGAATTTAGAATGCTAGTCCAAAATATAATTTTAGAACACAGTTGTGTAATAATCTGTAATCTGCTCTCAAATGCAGTCCTTTAAAAGCAAACTATTAATGAAGATATTGACAGTAAAAAATATTTAAAATTATCTTTATTTTTAGTGTATTGCACTTTACTCGGGTATTGTAGTTTGAGGTTTTCACAGCATCATTTCAATTTTCCCCCTAAAAATCAACATTGTATGTTGATACCTTTTAAAAAAAAACCAGGAAAATATTTGTGGTCAGGTTTAAAAATTCCATAGACATTCTTCAAGCATTTTATCATATCATTTAAAACAGTGCTAGTAAACCTTATTCAGAGCTGTAATACAGTCTAGTAATTGTTGACAGACACAATATATGTAACAAGTGTTGAACTCATTTTGCTTGAGCAAAGAGTATAAAATTAGACCGTTGTGTAATAAAAGTTGTATCCCAAATAAGTACCTAAATAAAAATGAAAACCACTATATGAATAAGTCCATAAATGGTTAAAAAAATTGGTGTCACTCAGTTAGTTAACACCCCAATTGTCCACAAAATGTTTATTTTTTCCTGTAATTCATGCTTGATCTAACCCCCAAAAGAATCGTGTAATAGTACCATCTTATATTTGTGGTTTTTCATAAGGTTTGCATGTTCTTTAGGTATGAGAAAATGTACCACACTATAAGTGAAAAGGTCAAAATAGATGGAAAAAATAGTGTGAATATTGGCAGACATGGCTTGGTTTGAGTTTGCTTTGTTACCTCTCTTAATGACTTTACTTTAGGGATTTACTTACTATTTTTGATGGCGGTAGAGGGCCATAAGTCTTTATAATTTCCTCTGAGCATCACATTTTAAGTACTGCAGCACTACCAAGTCAAAATTTAAAAACCTACTTGCTCTTTAAAGAATTATATCTTTTGGGTTTCTTCAAATTCTAAGATATAGACTGAAACTTTAACAATACATTGTTTTTGTTTTTTTCTTAAATGTATTATTTCTCAAATATGGAAAGGAAATTCCTTGGATTAACACTTCCAAAACTATAGGAGGAGGATACTGAAAAGGGGCACTTAGGACGTGGAAAAATAATATACATATGAATGCAATTGGTAGCCACTTTTTTTTCTTTTGCACAAAGGTGAACATTGTGAGAACCGGAGATATTGGAAAAAGTAGCACTGATGTAACAGCATGAGATTTCTTTTTGGTTCCAGTAGCACTTGTTTTGTGATACAGACTAACAATTAATTAGCAACTGACACTGAAGTTGAATTTCTGGTGCTTCCTTTCCTCTAGTACATGTATGTATACAGATTTAGTGTAGATGTCTGTTTTCCATTAACTTAATACACTGAGTCTTAGTTGCTCTAATTAGTTGATGTATAAGGAAACCGAGTGGGCATGTCGCATGTGTGAGAGCAAGTACATACTTTAATTTTCTTTGTTACTTACTGCTTATTGTAATATTGTTAGGTGGTCATCAGTACTTTGGGAGAGAATCAAAAGAAATGTTATTTTGTATTATTTTTAATACAAAATTAAACAAGGATAGTTTATTTGCAAGGCCATATTGAAAATGAAAGCCTTGGATGTTACAGTTCTAGTGCACCAGAAATATCCAAATCTGATTTTATTTTTTTTAAATGTTGATTGCTTGATGATGATTCCATTTTTATAGTTCAAGGCACCTGAGCATTAAAATTTAACTTGACTATAATATATAGTTCCCTTAATGAATCCCAAGCTTTCTTGTTTACAAATAAATTTCCCTTATTTAAATGCTTTTCTTTCCTTTAAGATGAAGGCGTTATTTATATTATGTTCAAGCTTGGAAAAGTAAACCTGATCTTGGGTTGATTTAGATCCTATGCAGAATGGAAATAAAGCAATAAGTTTCTTCTTCCCTCCAGTCTCATGGAAATTATTCAGAAGAGTTAATACAGCACATTCATTACAGTTAAAGTCTCCAGGCCACAACAGCTAGCAATTGTTATTTTAAAAAAATAGCATTTTTCTGCTGCAGGAGAGAAATGGCAAACTACATAGGCCCCCAATGGTTTGCCTGGGTAAAGCTCTGGCGGGGAGCCATAGACAAACACAGGCATCATCTCTCAGTGGAGTCACAATTAGTGAGAGGAGAGAGAAGAGTTGGGCAGGGAGGGGTAGAGTTTTGATGCAGGTTTTGAATTCCATGTTTGGTTTTGGCATCTTCCCCACCTCAATATTGTGAAAAATAAATATAGCTTTGAATTATTATAGTACAGAAAAGATCAACCTTCCCCTCTTGTCTTCCCATCTATTTGTACTATGTTTTTATGCAGCTTTCCAGCGTAAGATGAGAAATTTCCATCCCAAAAAGTATTTGAGTGTGTTATTAACAGAAACCATAGAGGGAAAAGTGTCTTTTCAGCTTTAACTTACAGGGTTGTTACCATGATGCTAAAACAATGAATGCACTGAATTATTTAACTAAATGTCATTCTGTTTAAATTGTAAATCCTGATAGTCCAAATATTGGAGTAATATTTACAGTTTGTCCTCCTTGCCTTATACATCATCACTCTGATGCAGTTTTACAATTTTAACTATCTAGCTGAAAGGATATTTCATAGCAGTGCCTGTTATTACCATGGACTAATGTTTAATACAACTACATGCTACTGGTGTAGTCTATTGAAATTACCTGACATTAGTTTTGTTTTTGTACCTCTGTTTACAGCCTGTTTTCTCAGAGTCAGGCAAATACCCAACAACATACCTTAGATTAAAAATAGCCAGCTTGATCAGGTTATGTTTTCTTGTAAAATTTTAGTTGAGAAAACCATATGAAATAATGCAGTAGCACAGTCAGTATTTGGGAGTTAAAATATTTTTATTTGCAGAATTAAAATTCTGGGTAGGGGGCATGGTGGGGGAGGAGATGAAAAATGAATTTAGGTAGAAGTGGATGGTTTTCCCAAAGAACAAAACCAGTTCCATCACCAGCTCTATCTTTACAGCATTTTCGGTCATGTGGCTTTGCTCAGAATCTACCCTAATTTTGAGCTATATTTACATATAAATAGGCGTTCTGGGCTGAATTTTGCTCATTCAGGACAGAGGGTGTATTTTTCCATTGACTTGACTGGGACTAGCAGCGGACACTATGGATAAGAATCGGACAGGGCTCTCTTTATGTGAACATGCTGCCCTCCATTGACTTGTGGCTGTACCTTAAGGAATGTAAGGACCATTCAGTAGCTGGCAGCTACCAGAATTCTTCCTTCAGCTTAGATGGTAGAAGCCTGTGTTTTTAGAGCTGGAGGAGCTGGGTTCTGTCCTGTGCAAGCAGTGGTGTATTGAGAAGAAGTGGTTACCCTGTGTGTAGTTAAGGCTAGCTTTTATCCCTTTTGTAATTTTAAGGAAGAAAGGGATGGGGAAAATCCTCATGCATTCAAAGGTAAGCGCCATTTAAATCTGTCCACATAGTAGGCTTATTATTATCAATTGCAAAGAAATGAGTGTATAGTCATCTCTCCACAACAGCTTTAATTCCGATCCATGAGTTATTTTTTAGAACTTGGTGAGATTTTAACCTCTTCTTGAAATGGAGCTGAACATTGTCTTTCATACACTTACACTAAACTTTGTTCAGCACTCGTTCAGCTTCACCCATGGCTGATGTCCATTGTCAGCAATGGCTCATCTTTCTCATGTAGATGAGGCCTCCGTTGATGAGTGAATTATTATATTGTAAACAGAAGATAACAACACCAGTTGGGAAATAAAGAACAGGATGAACCAGCTGAGGAGCAGAGATTCTGTTTTTCATGTAAAAGTACTTAGTAATTAAAACAAAAGGAAAAACAGATAATATGCAGGGTGAAATTCTATATAGATTTCCTCCCTCCCCGCCCTCAAGTTTCCAAGCAGCACTTTACAGAAACCTAAATAGGATTAAGGAAAACGTATACAATAAATACATTATCTTTTAGTTTTATTTGTATTATAAATAGGTAAAGGAACATCCAGTTCTCTCCAATTGCTGTTTAAACTAGCCATTGTTAATTTGTTGATTTCTGTGCTTTCAGATCTGCTCATTGTTATTTACATTTTTTGGAAATGATAGTCTGCTGTAGCATTAGAGAAGGCCATTGGTAATAACCCTTATTCTTTTTAGAGAAATATGATGTTTAAAAATACCATGATGTCACAGTTTTTTCTCTTGCCATTCCTGTTGTTCTGTGTCACTTGAAAAAAATGTTTTGAACTTTTTGATCTCCCTTGGGGAAATGCTGCAAGCAGCAGAACATGTGTTATTTTTATGTCAATTTAGATCTTAAATGATTCAGAACATGTGGTTTATGGGAAAGAGTACTGTAGATGGACAAAAGGAGCAGAAATAGGGAAGGGGTTGCTGGTTGAGGAGGCCTCTGCTCACTATTAAAATATTTTTGAAATTTACTTTTCTCCTCTGTTTATCTATGTTCCCTCTGTCTGTGCTCTGCTAAATGACCTATGTGCTGTGATGAAAGCTCAAGTAAATCAGTTTCACTTCTCAAAGCTTTTTCACAGTATGGAGAATTAGAAAGCTGTAAAACACTTTTGAGGGATCTGTCTGTATAAAACAAATCCACTCCCAAAAACTGGCTCACTGCCACATTAAAATGGCAACAAGAAATGGTAAAGAAGAAGAAAGGTTAAATATATTTGTATGTTATGGTGAGTGAGGAGGAATCTTATATTGCTGGCAAAGAAATATTATGATATCCACTAAATACTGTCAGGTTACCTAGGTTGAACTGAAAAAAAATATTAATTTTTTTCTGTCTGCCATTTAAAAAATGACAAACTAGTTAATTTCACTCAGAGAATAGGTCAGCAAGGGCTTTTCTGCCTGAACTGGGTGTGGGTGGGGAGGGAAGCTCTAACTCTGAAGTATCCCAGCAAGGAAAGAGATGCTGTCATGGAAAAATGGTCACTAACCTGGGATCCAGCTCAAGTTTTGAAATGGCCCCCTGACCTTCCCGATTCCTAGGATCACGCTTCTGTCCTCTTACTCGCTCCAACCTAACACCTGTCTGCCTCCTCTATGGCCTTCTAGGCATAGGTGCTGGAACTAGGCGTGCTGGGGGTGCTGCCACATCCCCTGACTTGAAGTGGTTTCTGTTATATACAGGGTTTACAGTTTGTTTCAATGGCACTCAGCACCCCCACTATACAAATTGTTCCAGCTCCCCTGCTTCCAGGAATCTTTCTCTAGTCTGTTGCTTAAGGGGAAAAAGCATATATGAATCGGGAAAGGTACTGGTACAGCATGGTCTTTCCCCTCCACTCATCCCAAAAAATCAAACAGCAGCAGGACTGTCAAGCACTGGGTCCATAGTTCTAACAGGTGGTTCCCTGGGTTTCTTCATGTCCCAATTCTCTAGTCCCATCAGCAGTTCCTGTGCTTTGCTATCCTGGGCCGTGTTTCCAGGAAGGCTTTCCATTTGGCCTGGGCACAGTTCTAAGAACCTTTCCTAAGAGCAAGGTAGCTATTAGCAACCATGTTAAGGAGGAAGGATGACTAGCTGATCTGTGTCAAAACACAGAACAGCAGCTAAGATAGTGATTAAGTAGTTCTGTAATTTGTTAGAAAACCATAGGTGCACAATAAACAAGGAAAAAAGATTTCTTCTCCTTCCCGGGATTTAGTTGGGAGAGCAGTTCATCATTGAGTGGTCAGTGTCCGTCTTACTAAGGAGGTGATAACTGAGGTGAAGTGTCAGGTTCAGTTTTTGCTTTACTCCTGGAAAATTTTGGAATGGAGGTGCCTGTGTGCCTTGGTCTTACTGGCAACAAGGAGGTCTCTCAAATGTTTCTTATGTTACGGGATCTTGCTCACTTTAGTCCCATGCAAATTTGGAGACTTCATTTTTTATTGTTGAAAATTATTTACATTTGAATTAAAGAATCATGAAACTGAGGTCTTCGAGCATTGCTTACAGTAAAGAAGCAAATGCCTTATCATTTCAAGTTTCCAGCATGAATTTTTTCTCTCTTGTTTTGGATCTTTGTTACACATTTAATCCCGTTTGTACTTTGTCATACTGAGATTTATGGCAGCAAGCCTCAGAGTAATCTCATAGGCTCACTTTCATTTGAGGCTCCTGTAAACTGTTTTTCGTCCCCCAATGGAAAGCAGTGTCTAAAAGGATTATCAGAAACTGCTAAAACTTGTCTTAATGTTTGACGGTTTCTTACATGATAGGTGAGTATTAAGAACCTAAAGAAAGGATCTTGTGGGGTATCATATTTAGATTTTCCACATCTCTTCAGTACTGAGATACTTTCACATGAGCAAAGGAGTGACTAAAAGCCGGTGGTACTACTAGAAGAGAGGAAATGGCCCATCCAGAGATCTAAGACAGCCCTACTGTCCCTTCAGTATTTTCCAAGTAAGATTAAAGAATATATTCATCAGAAACCAGTCAGATACACAACTCTGGCCCACATAAATAGGCAAGGAATACCAGAAATGGATCTGTGATGAAAGAGACAGAGGCCTTGTCGACACTAAAGGGAAAAGTCGATCTAAGCTACGCAATTTGAGTTACGTGAATAGCATAACACAAATTGACATAGCTTAGATCTACTTACCGTGAGGTCCACACTATGCTCTCCTGTTGACTCCACCTACTCTTCTCGATCCGGTGGAGTACAGGAGTCGACGGGAGAGTGATCGGTGATTGGTTTAGCGGGTCTTCACAAGATATTCAGGCTCAGGCTGGAGCCTGGTATTTAGGACCCTGCAAAGTAGGGGGTCGGGGGCAGAGCTCAGTTTCTACACCACAGTTAAACAGACCGTTAGCCTGGAGTCCCATGAGCCTAAGTCAATTGGCACAAGCCAGCTGCAGTGTAGACATACCTTAAGACACCAGAATAAAACAGGCTGGCAGTACAAGTGCTGCTTCATCCTGTTGTCTTTTCCTGCCTGGCCTGTGATTGCTAGGGACTTACAGAAAATAGGTACGTCTCCTGGAACCTACATTCTACGTAGTGCTGAACTGGCTAAGGAAGCTGTGGCATGCAGAACTGGTAAACATAAATGTACAGAGCCCTGTCAGACTACTTGCCATCAGGTCTTGTTGATTCTGGGTCAGAGTCCTTGTGGTGTCGAGACTACTGGTTATGCGTAGCATTTATGTCTTATCTATCCTATAAAGGCTACTTTATAAAGTATACAGCAAATAACTTGATATTAGTGAATTTAACCCCTCATTTGTTTCTGCACCACACTTCATGTTTATAACTTGTCTATGGAACCCACAATTCTAAAGAAATTTTATGAATTGGGCAAAGTTAGATGTACAGTGTGGCGCTCTTGAAAACCCTTTTTTTCCCCTGGCTTATTCTGATATTTAGAAAACTCTTCTCCTCCTGTCCCCCATTAATTTAGCAGAGCGGAGTGGATCCCTTCCAGTAGACAGAGCTCATCCATTTGCTTCGGACTGCCTTGTACATTGGCTTGAGTTCCCCGTTAAACTATGCTGAACAGCTAATGTAGTTTCTGGTGCTTACTGGATCATTATTTCCTTAGCCATCAGATGTGTTGATTATTGAAAGTTATGGAGAAGTTAGGACTGCAACGTGTGTGTGTGTGTGTATGAAAAATAAAATATATCCTTATCTTCATCTGGGACTTGAATTTAGTGCTGATTGTTCTTTGGTCCTTTGAACCTTTTGGGATACTGTCCCTAAACATCCTTTTTTGTCTCACCATTTCTTCTGCTGTCAGGGAAGGGAAGTTTCAGGCGATGTCTAATTAGAAGCTATGTATGTTTTTTTCCACTAAAACAATGTCATCAAAATGCTGCCTGAATTTAGACCTAAAACAATGACTACACTTAATCTGAAGCACCAGATAACCTTGGCTACTCTTTGCCACAATCCACTATGTTGTCTGGATATTGTCAAGATCCTGCATATTTTACTTACAAGGACAAGAGAGATTAATTTAGGAACTCATGGAGGCAGTTCCTCTTGTGCCGTAGGTCCAAGAAAGGTCAGGGCACTTCCAAATTGACCGTCTCCAGATGAATTCAAGAGATGATCAGAGAAGCTGACTTTAGTGTTGGGAAGGAAGTTTTAGAGGCTTTTAAAGTACACTCAATCATATCAATGGGATCTCTGAAAGAAGAAAGGCTTCTCTGGTGGAAATCTGAAAGACAACCACCTGGGAGACAGTGCATAGCTTCCTAAGCACTATAGATGTTCAAAAGTGCTGAGCACCTGCCACTTCCATTGGTTTAATTGGAGTTGTGGGTGCATCACACCTCTGAAAATATGGTCCTATGTGTCGGAAGCTAGACCCACAAAATTAGTAAGAACTTCTGAAAATTGGGTTCGTAGCATATTAGTTCATTGTTTGGGATCTCCCAAACATCTGGACTAGTTCATAGGAGTGAAGAGAGAAGAAATTTTCTTTCCCTGTTTATTTTGTTTCTTTGAAATCTAGTGTACCAATGAATCAACTAGTTTCACTCACTGTAGGAAATTCTGATTTAAAATTAGATTTTAGAATTTGAGAGTTATACAGACTTCAACTTTATAGCGTTCCTTTTGAAGTTTTCAATGGAAGTCTCAGAGCTGGCATGTCCTTTATATCTATATCTTTCTATTGATAGAGAGATGACTTCATTAAAAGACTTCAGTTGCTGTCTGGGTAGAACTCTGTGTAATTGTCTGGATTGGAATAGAAGATCTCAAAGCAAGAAAATACACAGGCAAGGAAAATTTCCTTTAATAGACAGTCTGGTACATCTTACTACTTTAGGATTTGATTTTTTTTTTTTTCCTTTTCTTCTTTGAGTGCTTGCTCATGTCCATTCCATATTAGGTGTGTGTGCTCACCACATGCACCGGTGCCGGGCGTTTTTCCCTCTGGTATCCATACGGGACCAGCTCTGGTGCCCTCTGGAGTGGTGCCTGCGTGGCACAATATAAGGGGTGCCACCAGCTCCCCCCATCCTCTGTTCCTTTTTACCGCCAGTGACGGTGCTGGAACATCTGCTGCTTTGGCTAGCGTTGTTTCATTCTCTGTTCTTGCGAACTTTGAAAACCTGTAAAATAGTTGTATATACTTAGTAGCTTCTTAGTTTCCCCCTTAGTAGTTCTCAGCTCTTCGTTAGTCCTGAACGGTCTGGTTCCCAGGCTTTAAACCCTGAGATCGCTGTAAACGGCCTATGCCCCTCAGCGATCCACATACCAGCTGCCAAAGGTGCTTCGGCAAAGAGCACATAAGTGACAAGTGCCATATCTGCAAGTCCTTTAAACCTAGCACAAAGAAGAAGTGTGAAACTCATCTAAGGGTCCTCCTAATGGAGTTGGAACTCACTCCGGCATCAGAGCAGCTGCCTGACTCCGCCCCGAGCACCATGGCCTCCGTTTGCAGTGCTCTGCCGGCGCCATCCACGAGCCAGCACCAGTCTCCCTCCATGGCTCCAGTCATGAAGCCAAAGAAGAATGTGAAGGGACGATCTCCTACCTCTTGTAAGGGAAAGGAGAGGGCTGGGGGAGAGCCACGACCCGTGCTGGGCAGCTCAATGCCCCCTTCAGGAAGTCGGGCCCCAGCTCAAGTTGAGCAGTGCAGCCCATCCTGTATTTTACCTGCGACTCCAGATAGCGGTGCAGGACACAACCAGCTTCAGGTGCCATTGACGCCTGTAGCCCTTCAAGCAGCTCAGGAGATCCTGACACTCCCGGTGCCACCCACACCGGCTCTAGCGGTATCCCGGTCTTGGGGAAAACTCGTGTTGGGACCTATGCATGTGTCCTCACCTCAGCAGTACCATTCCCCTTTGAGAGGGACGTCCCACCATCACTTGCCCGCGCAAAGCTGTCATGCCTCAGGACTAGAGAGGCAGGCTCAGCGGAGCCCCCTTTGGTCCAAGCACCGGGGGCACCGATCAAGGGATTCAAGGCGTTGCTCGCCAGTGCATTGGCACAGACCCTCTGGGGCATGTGCCACCTGACAAGATCTCTGGGACCAGCCCCAGCCATCTCCAGGGGCCTGGGACCAATCACGGGACTGATCGGGGAGCAGAGACCGCTGATCGCCCGGCCGTCGTCACCCTTCTCAGGAGGCTCCTCCAGACAGACAACCTGTAGTGGCTCCCGGTCCCATTTGACGTCCCGGTATCGGTCGAGCAGCATGAGGCATGGATCGCCGGGTGTCTGACGCAGATCTGCTGAATGCTGTCAGTCTCCAAAACCCCAACCGCAGCACCGGCATCATCCTTGTCATCTCCAGACAGGGCTATCACGGGGCCCCCTTGCCCGGTTCCTCAGGATGACGTCAAAGTGCGTCAGACACTCTTGAAGAGGGTCACTTCCAACTTGGGGTTTCAGGCAGAGGAACTGGAAGAGCCCTCAGACTCTGTTTCATGTCCTCTGCTCCTTGGCTCTTGCCAGGTTGGTTCTAGCCCTTCATGAAGGGGTTTCCAAAATCATCAATACCTTGTGGCTGACCCCCTCTTCCTTGGCCCCTATCTCTAAGAGGGCTGAATGCAAGTACTTTGTGCCAACCAAGTAACATGAGTACTTATACTCCCACTCTGCCCCCAATTTGCTTGTGGTAGAGGTGGTTAACCACAAAGAGAGGCAAGGGCAACTCGGGGCCACCCCCAAATATAAAGACTCGAGGAGACTGGATCTCTTTGGACGTAAGATTTATTCATCTTCCAGCCTTCAGCTGAGAGTGGCCAACCACCAAGCCCTACTTGGCTGATATGACTTCAATATGTGGCAAGCCATGGCCAAGTTCGAAGGGTCGCTCCCTGAGCCTTCCAAGAAGGAGTTCCGAACGATCCTCAATGAGGGCATGACCAAAGCCAGGGCAGCCCTCCAGGTGGCATCAGACGCTGCTGCTGCTGCTTCTTGCACCACAGCTTCTGCTATCTCCATGTGGCAAGCCTCCTGGCTGCTCCTCTTTGGGTTGTCCTCTGAGGCCCTACAGTCAATGCAGGACTTGCCCTTCGATGGCAGAGCTGTATTTGCCAAGCAAACAAACGGCAAGTTGCATGACCTCAAGGATTCCCGCACCACCCTGAAAACTCTGGGTCTTTACGTCCCAGCCCTAGCACATAAGTGGTTCAAACCGCAGCAGCCTCAGGGCCTGGGAAGCCAGCCTTGGGAGGACTAGCCCCACAAATGAGCCAAGGACTACAAGCGCCACCCGCCTCCACCCTCTGCCCAGTCAGGCTCAAACCATAACAAGCAAGGGGCCAAACAGTCATTTTGAGGGTGTGCCTGAGGGCGACCTGCCAGACTCATTCCCCGGATCCATCTGTCCCAGTGTTCTCCAACCGCCTTTCCATTTTCCTGCCTGCTTGGACTGCTATAATCTTGGACCACTATAATCTTGGACCAATGGGTCCTCGGCACAGTGGAACAGAGTTATACCCTCCAGTTCCTTTCTACCTACCCTTCCCACCCGCCTTCCCCGTCCCTCTTCAGGGACCCCCTCACGAGAGTCTCCTTGTGCAGAAGGTAAAGAGGTTGCTACAGCTGGGTGCGGTGGATCCAGATCTACCTGTACCTCGACAACTAGTTCATCAAGGGCAGTTCCATGTCTCAAGTCCAAAGGGATGTCACAGTGCTTCAAGCCACATGCCGCTTTGTGGGCCTTCTGGTAAATGACAAAAAGTCGACACTAGTGCAGAGGATAGAGTTCTTTGGAGCAGTCCTTGACTCGACTTGCGCCATGGCGTTCCTGCTGCGGGACAGGTTCCACACACTGACGAACCTCATCGCGGAAGTCTCCGTGTTCCCTCTGACGACACAGCCAAGGTCTGTCTGCGCCTACTGGCCCACATGGCAGAGTGCACTTACGCTGCGATGGTGGACCGCCCACAGGACAGTCCTGGAAAGAGTTCCATTCGACAACTCCCCTCACTCCATCGAGTTAGTGTCAGAGGCCTTGGACCTCGGCCGGGGTGCACATCTCGGCGACCTCCAGACACAGGGGATGTGGTCCTCCGAGGAGACGAAGTTGCACATAAACGTCAAAGAGCTCCGAGAAGTACAGCTAGCATGCGGAGTCTTCCTGCCCCCACCTGTCAGGCATGGTGATACGGACAACACAGCCTCAATGCTCTACATCAACAGGCAAGGGGGAGCACACTCGTTGGCTCTCTGTCAATAGATGCTCTGTCTGTGGGACTTCTGCATCAGCTGTGAAATCCATCTGGAAGCTTGTCACCTTCCCAGCATCAGGAATATGCTGGTGGACCAGCTCAACAGGGACTTTTCCTCTCACCACGAGTGGTCACTCCATCCAGAGGTAGCCTGCATGATCTTCCAAAGGTGGGGAACTCCCCAAGTGGACCTGTTCGCCACCAGACTGAACAGGAAATGCCAACAGTTCCGTTCTCAGCAACAATTAAGCAAAAGCTCCCTTTTTGATGCCTTTCTCCTGTCGTGGTCAGGGAGCCTGACATACACGTTCCCTCTGATTCCATTCATCAGCGGGGTCCTGGCAAAGATCAAGAGAGACAAAGTGCAGGTTATCGTGATCGCCCTGGTATTGCCTTGCCAGCATTGGTTCGGCACGTTTATGTGCTTGACAGCAGCTCCTCCTTGGCCCCTGCCCAACTGACCGGACCTGCTGTCACAGGACCACGGTCAGCTCCGACACCCCAACCACGAGTCCCTCCACCTCTCGGCATGAATGCTGTGTGGCTGAACCTGCAGGAACGGACCTCCTCGGAAGGAGACCAACAGTTCCTCCTGGGAAGGAAGCCCTCAACCAGATTGACTTACCTGGCCAAGTGGATGAGGTTTTCCTGCTGGGCGTCTGAGCATGGCATCTCTCCCTCGTGTTCCCCCATACAGGCTGTCTTGGACTACCTGCTCCATTTGAGGAAACAGGACTTGGAGCATTCTTCCATTAAAGTGCATCTTGCGGCCATCTCTGCTTTTCACCTGCCGATCCAAGGACAGACGGTCTTTTCCCATGACATGATGGTCAGATTCTTGAGAGGGCTTGAGAGACTCTTCCTACAGGTACAGGCTCCCGTCCTACAGTGGAATCTTAACTTTGTTCTCTCTAGGCTCACTGGCACACCCTTTGAGCCTCTGGGTTCCTGCTTCTTTTCCCATCAGTCATAGAAGGTTGCATTGCTGGTGGCAGTGACATCGGTGAGATGAGTCTCTGAGATTAGAGCCTTGACCTCAGAACTGCCATAAATGGTCTTGTACAAAGACAAGGTTCAGCTGCAGCCCCACCAGGCCTTCCTGCCAAAGGTGGTCTCCACCTTCCATATGAACCAGGACATCTTCCTCCCAGAGTTCTGTCCCAAACTGAACAAAACCAGTGAAGAGAGGCGTCTTCATGCGCTGGACGTCCAAAGGACCATGGCTTTTTACTTAGAACGTACCAAGCCTTTCCATAGATCAACGCAGCTCTTCATCGCTACAGCAGATAGGATGAAGGGTCACCCGGTGTCCTCGCAGAGGATTTCCAATTAGATCACCGTGTGCATAAGGACCTGTTACATCCTGGCGGGGGTTCCGCTGCTGCCAATTGTCAAAGCCCACTCGACGAGAGCACAGGCATCTTTAGCAGCCTTCCTGGTGCACATCCCGATCCAGGACATCTGTAGAGCCGCAACATGGTCTTCTGTCCACATGTTTACCACTCATTATGGCATCAGTAACAGGGATGATGCAGGGTTCAGCAGAGCTGTGTTGCCATCTACATGTCCAGGAACTCCTACCCACCTCCAAGGATACTGCTTTAGAATCACCTAATATAGAATGGACACAAGCAAGCACTCGAAGAAGAAAAGACAGTTACCTGTTTTGTAACTGGTGTTCTTCGAGATGTGTTGCTCATGTCCATTCCACAACCCGCCTTCCTTTCCCACTGTCGGAGTTTCCAGCAAGAGGGAACTGAGGGTGGAGGGAGCCGGCCTCACCCCTTGTACTGCACCATGCTGGTGCCACTCCAGAAGGCACCAGAACTGTTCCCCTCTGGATACTGCTAAGGGAAAAACTTCCAGCACCGGTGCATGCGGTGAGCAGACACACCTAATATGGAATGGACATGAGCAACACATCTCAAAGAACATCAGTTACAGGAAAGGTAACTGTCTTTTTTGCCATTTGTGAGTAATGTGGTTATCTCAGACTTAAATCAGTAAGGCTTTTATACCACCCAAACATATTTCATCAGTGTACTGTTAATATTGAGTATAGAGCTATTGACTGACTGGCTCTGAGGTCAACAGAAGTAAAATATTGCCTAGATATTGAAATAATTCTTGACATTGCTGTTGTATATTGTGGGTAATATTTCAGTCTTGGGAATCTATTTAACCAAAGAGTAACTTAGTAAAATATCCATTGTCTCTAGGCTGTAGTCATTTGCAGTCAGTACGGTATATTTTTAATAGCTTTACATATTATTTCCTCCTAATTACTACTCTTCGAGTGCCAGCAAACTAATTTCCATCCTGTTTTTCCCCACTCTCCATAGCTGATTGCCAGGCTGTGGGATCCTCTCCTCCCTCCACTCAGTAAGAGGCTTGTAGAAGATGATTGGGGAGGGTTCGAAAAAGGTTTTGATATGTCTTCCTTTCATTTCTTCCTCTTCCCTCACTGCTCGTGCCCCTTCCTTTCCCCTGCTGGCAGAAATTGGGAGGGAGAGTCTCCAGGCTTTTTTTCCCAGCACAATAACTTTAGGGGATTGCTGGGTTGATTCTGTTTTATAGCAGAAGAGGAGACACCAGGAAGGGCTATATTTTTACTTGGCACTAGCTCTCTGATACGCAACAATATGTTGCCCTACATGTGTGTGCTGTTAGCTAGATTAGTTGATTTTTAAGAAAAAGCACATACTTTTTCTGTCATATGGTTGAATTTTAACTAATCAGAAAATAGTCAGTGGAATAAATATCCATAGAGTGAAAGTAATAAAAATATGTTAATATTGCATGAACAATTTATTTTGCTGTTAGTTTAGACTTTTTTATTTTTAAACTAACTGTATAGAGTATGACCAAGTTATGCTACTTATAGTTAGAAACCTTTTATACAGGCTACATTAAAAATAAATGTTTTATAAAATGTATTTACTAAACAATAGAAGTCTTGGTGTGCACTTACCTTTATTTTGATTAATTCTTTAAACAGTTTTAAATGTAGCTATAAATTCATATGTGCAGTCTCTGTTACTCAGTTTTCACCATCTTTCTTTTTGGTTATTGCTTAATGATAGGTCACTGTCACACACATTTCCGTAACACATAGTAAAACCCTGGAATGAAATTAACCTCATTTTAACATTTGATTAGACAAGATAATGTGTTTCCCCCTGGAATAGTTTATTATTCAAAACAAGCTCTTTAGGGAAGGAAGTTCACATCAGTTGGTAACTGTTCCTGTGGATACCAAATAACTCTGTATACTACACACTACAGTAAATTGTACTGAAGGTCATTTATGAGCTGGATGCATAACAGATGTCTGTGTAAAGCATTATCACAATGTATCAAAACATAAAAAACTTGGTACCAACAGTGATCAAGATAAAAAGATACTTATTTTGTAAGATAAAAATGAATGCTGGAATTTACAGTTCTAGGACTCCCATTAGTTACTCTGGAAACTAAGTTAGTACTAGTGCTGTTGATTAATCGCAGTTAACTCATGCGATTAACTCAAAAAATTAATCACGATTAATTGCAGTTTTAATTGCACTGTTAAAGAATAGAATACTAATTGAAATTTATTATATATTTTTGGATGTTTTTCTACATTTTCAAATATCTCAATTTCAATTACAACACAGAATACAAAGTATACAGTGCTCACTTTATATTTTGTATTAATATTTATATTTTGTATTATATATATTTGCACTGTAAAAATGATAAACAGAAGAAATAGTATTTTTCAATTAACCTCATACAAGTACTGTAGTGCAATCTCTTTATCATGAAAGTGCAACTTAAATGTAGATTTTTTTTTTGTTACATAACTGCACTCAAAAACAAAACAGTGTAAAACTTTAGAGCCTACAAGCCCACTCGGTTCTCCTTGTTCAGCCAATCACCAAGACAAACAAGTTAGTTTATATTTACTGGAGATAATGCTGCCCACTACTTAAATACAATGTCACCTGAAAATGAGAACAGGCATTTGCATGGCACTGTTGTAGCTGGCGTCGCAAGATACTTATGTGTTATATGCGCTAAAGATTCATGCGTCAGCCACCGTTCCAGAGGACATGCTTCCATGCTGATGACGCTCATTAAAAAATATGCATTAATTACATTTGTGACTGAACTCCTGGGGAGAGTATTGTATGTCTCCTGCTGTTTTACTCGCATTCTGCCATATATTTCATGTTATAGCAGTCTTTGATGATGACCCAGCACATGTTGTTTGTTTTAAGAATACGTTCACTGCAAATTTGACAAAATGCAAAGAAGGTACCAATGTGAAATTTCTAAAGATAGCTACAGCACTCTACCCAAGGTCTAAGAATCTGAAGTTCCTTCCAAAATCTGGGAGGGATGAGGCATGGAGCATGCTTTCAGAAGTCTTAAAAGAGCAACACTCTGATGCGGAAACTACAGAACCCAAACCACCAAAAAAGAAAATCAGCCTTCCGCTGAAAGAAAAGGAGTACTTGTGGCACCTTAGAGACTAACCAATTTATTTGAGCATAAGCTTTTGTGAGATACAGCTCACTTCATCAGATGCATACTGTGGAAAATACAGAAGATGTTTTCATACACACATCTGAACATGCGTCAGTCCACACTGCTTTGGATCATTTTCCAGCAGAACCTGTTAGCTTCTGGAATGGTGGTTGAAGCATGAAGGGACATAAGAATCTTTAGTGCATCTGGTACGTAAATATCATGCGATGCCAGCTACAACAGTGCCATGCAAATGCCTGTTCTCACTTTCAGGTGACATTGTAAACAAGAAGTGGGAAGCATTATCTTTGCAAATGTAAACAAATTTGTTTGTCGAAGTGATTGGCTGAACAAGAAGTATGACTGATTGGACTTGTAGGCTGTAAAGTTTTAAATTGTTTTATGTTTGAATGCAGTTATTTTTGTACATCATTCTATGTTTGTAAGTTCGACTTATGAAATATTATTTCATTTTTTTACAGTGCAAATATTTGTAATCAAAATATATATATAAAGTGAGCACTGTACACTTTGTAATTGAAATCAATATATTTTAAAATGTAGAAAGCATACAAAAATATTTAAATTAATGGTATTCTATTGTTTAACAGCACAATTAATCGCAATTAATCATGATTCATATTTTTAATTGCCTGACAACCCTAGTTCAAACGTTTTAGGTATCAGTTGGTAGTAGCATGTGGTATTTCATGAGAATTGAACTAAAACTTCTAATATAGCCATTTGTTATAATTAGAGTGAATTCATTTTCAAAAGTGAAATGTTAAAGAATATTGTACCCTGAATCCTCTAAATCAGCTGTTTCTAACAATAAGGTTGATGTTCTCATGGTGGGAGGGGAATTCCCTCAAGTTTTGTAAATACTTTCTGCCATGGAAGCAGTTTTAATACATTTTACACTGCAGTAAATCTTTTATGGGTATTCAGTTCTGAGTTTAGTTTGGTTTGGTTATGGGTTTTCATAGATCTTGAATTGTTGCGTTGTTTGTTTCTTTGGTTATGGAAGTCCATCGTAGGTGCAATGTTCTAGATCTGGTAGAGTTGCAAAGACAATAGCAATTTGTACTCTATGTTCCACACACAGAATTATTCCCACAGTGGTCATCATTGGAGCTTCATATATTTTGGAAAACCTAAATTGCAAATCCTGCTTACTATATTAAGTAATGTTAATATTTATGATTCACACAAGATGAATATACTTAAAACATAAGCATAAAAATCAGTTATTTATAATGTATGTTGCCATCCAGAGGCAGACTGATATTAGGCTGTGAGAGAGAGCTTGATCCAGTGGATAGAACACTGAATTGGGTCTATTCCTGGCACTGCCAACTGACCTGTCATGTGATCTTAAGCAAATCACTTCATGTCTCTGTGCCTCTGTTTCTCTTTTTATCCTTTGTCTTAATTGTTTAGGCGTTAAGCTGTCTCTTACTATGTTTGTACAGTGCTAGCACAAGTGCTGCTTCCTGTTTCTGTTGTTCTTTATTAAATATGTAACATAAAGGAACATAACTTAAAAATCACACTACTGTCTGACTTTTTAACTACTTTTTTTTACAAATAATAGCTAAGATTACCATAACTGAAAGAGACTGGAAGAAAATATGTTTTCTATTTTTTCCACTAGTTTTTCTTGGTCCATTTGACAGCAATTGGTGTTGTGGCAATTGGTTTTCATTTGTTTTTGTCTTCTGTAACACAGCAACAGGGAAGAGATTCTCAAGAAAAATGTGATTGGTAAAACATGAAAATTGCAGGAGGGTTCAGTGGCATGTGTAGCTACTTTTAATTTACTCTTTTAAAATACCTTGAATTTATATTTGGTATCCTTTTTAAATATGTGACTGTCTCTATATCATTAAATATAATAAATGTACAACATGTCTGAATAAGCCATGATGCTGGAACCTTAACTTAAATTTCCAGGATTATGGTTTTAATGTGTAGCCTTAATATTTCATAAACCCAGTTTATGGGATATATAGTTCATATTCAAACCACTACTTAGATACTGTATCTGTCTCTTTGTCAAACTAATCATAAGAGAACCTGTAGCAAAGAAAAGAGGATACTTGTTATGGAAAGATGTTACAAAGAAACATGGATAAAGCGAGACCTAATAGTTAAAATAACCTTCAGTGGATGTTCTAAATCAAGCATTCAGAGCTAAATTGCTAAACAATTATATTTCAAGTTATTTGAAAAATAAATCAGATGATGTCCAAGGATTTATATAATTCCTCAACCCATGCCTTTGCAGTAGGAAGGTGCAATCTGTAGAGACTAAGGGTGAATTCCTGGCCCTTTTGAAGTCAATTTCAAAACACACATTGACTTCAGTAAGGTCAAGATTCCATCCTATAAACCCAGTGTATAGAACTGCAGTTTGACTTGATTAAGATAAGGATGGCTTTTAATTTGCTTCATTTTATGTAAATAAAGCATAGCCCTCAAACTCTTGGCAATGTGTCTTGAGTTGAATGAAATTTGTGCATCCCTTGCCTTATAATAATTTTAATATAGCACTTCATATCTAATGACAAAGAGAATTGCTAATGGAAGGAAAAATTGTATTTTCAACTTTAGAACTGGCATTTTGATGTTTTCTGTATTTTGAATATTCATTTAAAACTTGCTTTTAGTATATCAGTGGAGTGGTTTTAATTTTGTTTACTCGTTTGTTTTGTAGCAAAACATTAGTTTCCTATATTGTATTATTGCTGGAACCACTGAACAGTGATACAGCTGTACTTTACTTATAGTGAGAGAGCAAGCAGGGTAGAGTTTTTTCGTGTTACATAACACTTGATTAAAATGAAAATGAGACTATTCAAATTAGTAGCTAGGCAGCATCAAAGTATACTTACTTTCTTTAAAAATGACAGCTTTGAGTGGAAAGCATCAGATACATTGAAAATTATGCCATTGAAATTGAGAAACCACTTGCTATAAATATTTTGTGGTCAAATATGAATGTGAGTCTAAAATCATCTGCTTAGCTACAAAATTGAAAAGATCTATTAAAAATGTAGCACTGTAATAATTAAAGAACTAAATACAAAGGAATCTGAAGATAGCTGTTTACTATTCTTTGTTTATTCAATATGATTATGAATTTGGATAATTTGGGAATTAATCCAACACTTCTCCCCCCCCCGCCCCCCCCCACACCTCCATTGTTTCTCAGTACAGATTTCAAAGGTAGGCGCTGATTCAGAAATTCAAGGAAAGTAAAAGTCATAGTTATGGAGTCTAAGGCTAGCTCTAGTCTGACCTTCTAGATGGTAAAGGGAAGAGGTGCATTTTTTTTTATTGCTCCAGGCTTTGTACTGTATTAAATTTGTTCTAGTTGATGTCATGAGAACTTTAAGTGCAAATTTATTTAAGAAAGAGAACATATCGTAAAGATGTTTCTATTATAGTTATAAAGATATCTATTACTTTTGTTATTAGAAGTTGTGAAGATATAAATTGGACTGCAAGATTCCATCTTTAATTAGAGAACTTCAGTGATCATTTAAAAATTATTTGATTATGAAACAGCTATAAAAATTGTAAATAAAATATATTCTTTGTATAGCCTGCAGTTCAGATGATTTTAAAAAATGCAGAAAGGAACATCCAGCCACAGCAACATCCTCAGAAAGGTTAGAAAAGGTTGAGTTTTATATCTTTAAAATATTGATTAGCTAATTTAGCGTTATAGTATAAATGTAAATGTGTTCTGATTGAAGTTGTCTGAGTTAATTGTCTTCTGGGATATATAAATTTCATATGCGTATGTGAGTTGGTATTATTGTAAAGTCTCATTTCAATTTTGATACTAATTATTTACTATAAATGCAAATATCTGATGTTATTTTAAGTCAGTCAGGCTGTGTAAAATCTTTGCTTTCACAATGAACAGCAAATGCTAGGGAATTGTGTAATCTTTTAAAGTGCTTTCTCAAATATAACTGTTTCACAAAGTGACAAATGGGATGAATTTAACACTTCAGCTTGGACAGTGACCTGCCTTTTTACTATTCTAAAAGAGAGGTTGAAAGTTCCTAGGAGACTCTGTCCTCCATGTTAAGGGAAACCAACTGGTGTCCTCATTTTGCTGCATCTCCCTTAATGTAATTTTATAGCAAGTGTATATACAGAATTCATTACCATAAATATACTTAAGAATCTGGGATTTTTTAAAAAGTGTTTTAGCTACAATAGTTTTAGTTGATTTAACTTTTCGAGTTTCATTGTGTAATATGTATACATTAAATGGTTAATATACTTTGTTTGTGCAATAATTACTTAGGGTGATGGGCTGGATAGATTAATAGATCTTTTTTTATTTCTATTCTGTATTAAATTACAAATCAAATATGAAATCCTTTACTATAAATTGCTGAGAAAATACTTTTCAGTTCTTGTCATTTTGCCCATACGTTGCTATTAATGACCTATTTTATTTTTTGCAAATTAACAGGGTTTGCTCACATTGTAAAACTGACAAAATAGTTCATAAAGTACACCCCTCTCCAGTTTGTTAATCAGTACTGAAGTAAACATTGCAAGAGTCCAAAATATCATATAAAAATATGCAATATAGGGCATATCTGGGGCAGAATCTTATAGATTGTACTATTTTAGACAATTCACATGACTCTTCCATCTAAGGTGCTTCTCCAAAATATTGTCCTTAAATACTCTTATGTTAGACCCCATGTGTTTCTGCTTTAGTTGTTGACCATTTTTATTTTAGGTCTCAGAAATAGAGATATGGATAAAGCCCTTTTCCAATCCATAGATTGACTGGAAAGGGTTACATAGTACTGTATACAAAATGAAGCTTGTCTACTTACCTGAAGAATCCCATTCTTCCTTAAGTATCTTGAATCTTTGACAATTTTAGTAAAAAGGTCTTGATTTGGAAATAGTGTATAGAAGAATTTGTGGGTTTTATTGTAAGTGTTGAAAAATAACTTAAAGTGATGGGTTTTTTAATTGATTCTTCTTTATGTATTTAGTTATTAATCCACAGATCACTGAAGACAAGTACATTTCTTCCTTCATCTCTCTCCTTCCCCCTCCTCCTGTTACTTTTCTTTTTCCCTCCTGATAAAATTAGAACATTTTAGATTAGAACAAGAAATAACTTCCTTGTTATTTTCCTGGCCTTCCCTCCACTCCTAAATATCATAAAGTGCCCCCACAACTCCAACATATCAATGCAATTCTACCCCACTCTTTCTGCAATAGGCTTTACTTTCCATTTTTCCACTACTGCCTGCTTCCATGCACGTTTCTGGCTGCTCCTAAACATAACCACCTGATGTTGCCCCCCTTAATCAGATAGCAGGTTACTTAAGAAAGTCAGATTGGGTTAGGGTGTTCTGTAGCAGGGAAGGTGAGAGAAGTCTGGACTCTATAAAGTAATCCTGACCATGCCTCCCAATAGATACAAAAAATTTCTTCCCGCCACAGCATGCACAACTGGTAGTCCTACAAAAGTCCTGGCAACTAGCTAGTTAATACCCAATCCTGCTTCATTGACAGTTTTGCTATTGATCTCAATGGGAGCAAGATTATTGATTGTTTGTTAGTCACCTCACAGATGCCTAGTTTTGAAAGGGTTAAATATGATTCTTTCCTAGATCTTGCATGGGAGGAAGATGTCAGTTTGAAATTATGATGAAACCCCTGCTAGAGTAAACTATCATACAGATAATTCTTTGTGCGTGACAGGAAATGGAGTGAAGAAAGAAATAAGAAGGTGATGAAAAGATAATCCTACTAATGTAATATTGCAATAACAAATGAGCAGTAAATGTGGTTGGTATTCTGTATGTCTATCCAACAGCTCAAAATCAGGTAATTTGCCAAATGGAAATTGTATTTAAAAAAAAAATCCTAGATCTCCTCCATCTATTCCTTGTACATCACTTTCTCATCTTTTTTTCTTTTCTACAATTTTGAAATATCTCTAGTGAGCAAGCTCCACAGGGGTGTTGAGGGAGGGAGGGAAGACAAATATAATATTATAGAGTAAGGCTTATGATCAGATTGTAAAGGTTCAGGATGATTGTGTCCTAATGGGGAGAATCCTGTCTGTGAAGAGGGAGACCATTGGTGCTCCGTAGTAGTAATTAATAATTCTTTTTGTCCAAGCATCTCTGTGTTTTTGACAGTAAGTAGGTAAGTATCACTATACTCATATTTTTAGATGGGGAAACTGAGGTATTGTGACATACTCAAATCCCCACAGAGAGTCCGTGGCAGAGCTAGGAATAAAACCCAGGTTTTCTGACTTCCAGCTCAGTGCCTTAGTCATCGGATACCACTTTGCCTGTGTGTGTGCGCGCGAAATGGCAGTGTCTCACAACCTGCTGTCCCCCATGTCTGAGAGTGACTGACTTGGTGTGTAGCATGGTGGCTGGCCTCATCTAGTAAGCCTTATTAGTGAACTTTATTCATTAGAGCAGACTAGCTTTTAGCAGACAACACAATCTGCCACAGCTTTTCTTTGTGTATTTAAGGTTTTTTAGCAGTACTTCTAAGATGCCTTTCTTGTATAAAATTTTCATTTACATATGCCACAGGCAGAGTGAGTTTGATAAGAAAATAGACTAGTACTTTGAAAAATGTTTGAAAATAAGGGAATAGAATATTTCAGCTTTTCTTAAAATCCTGCACATCTGTTATTACGGTCTGTGTGTCGTGGGATGCAAATGGTAACAAAAGCAATATTAATTGCATAAAACTTAGGAGGAATCCTGGGCTGGCTGCTCTCTGTCCTCTTTCTAGTCTCTGAGTGCACCCCTCAGGTGACAGCCTCTCACCCTTGCCTGTGAAAAACAAGATCCACTTCAACGTAGGCTTAAACAGTTTACCTTTTGCCTTTATTTTGTATGTTTTAAAACAATGCTATTATCACCTATGAATTACATACTCATGCAAAAAACAAACAAGGCAACACGTTTTAAATCTGTGGTCTCTGCTATGTTGTTCCCTGTGTCTTCTCCACTTACCTGTTGTTAGTTACCTATCTTTTATCCCCTCTTCTGTAACTTTGCTCAAACTCAGTTACCTTATCTGTGTACCTGTCTAATTAAAACATTCTCATGCATAAATCACCATGACTATTTATTCCTACGCTTTGTTTCCTATCTTTTAACCAGTTACTGATCCGTGAGAGGACCTTCCTCCTTATTCCATGACTGCCTACTTTGCTTAATAGCCTTTGGTGTGGGACCTCATCAAAGGCTTTCTTAAAGTCCAACTACATTGTGGTGTAAGGTGCAGTGTATGTGATATAAATCACACCATCTCTCTGCTTGTTCTGCTGCATTTTTGTGAGGGTATTGAAGTATGGTGTTGCTCTCTGAAATGCCTGGAGAGCAGAATTCTTATATTTTGATATCTTGCCCACTTACACAAGAATGCAACAGAGGGATGGTGCAAAGTGTCTACACATTATGTCACACTTAGCTGCTTGGACTAATTTAGGACTAAGAACATTGACAGTGTCCACTGAAAACATTAGCCCATTGTTTTGGCAGTATAGGTATTGCTAGCATCTAGACTACTAGTTCTTCTTTGAGTGGCCTCTTCATATTCATACTCATAGGATGCACCAATGGTGCACTTCTCACGGTGAAAACTTTGGAAAGCAGTGGCCATTGTAGTGCTTTCACACCCTCTCATGTACCTCCCCTTGCTGCTCCTGAATTTTCTGAGGTTGAGACTATAAAAAGAAGCATGGCACTCTGGCTGTCTCGGTTCCTTCCAAATGTAGCTGATGTATAGGGAACCATGCTGGGCCTCTGGCCCAGATCCTTTGTTTGCCCAGTGTCTTTAGATTAGGGGGTGGGCAATAATTTTTGCAGGGGGCACACTCCACAAATTTTGGTAAGTCGGCACCGGCCACACATTTCTACTATATTAATGGAGGGAGTGTGGGGTCCGGGAGGGAGTTTGGGTGCAGAAAGGGGCTCTCGGCTAGGTCAGGGTATTGGGGTGGGGTGCAGGGTCTGGGAGGGAGTTTGAGTGCAGGAGGGGGTGCAAGGTGCAGGCTCTCGCCAGGAGGCGCTTACCAGAGGTGGCTCCCGGTTGGCGGCACAGCAGGAAGCGACTGTGGCCAGTTGTTACTGGCATGTCTCTGCATGCCCTTTAGTGGGTGGGAGGCAGCGGGTCTCCATGCACTGCCTGTGCCTGCAAGCACTGCCCCTGAAGCTCCTATTGGCCGGTTTCTGGCCAATGGGAGTTGTGAGCACAGTGCTGGATGCAGGGGCAATGCGTGGAGCCGCCTCTTCCCATGCCCCTGCTGCCAGGGGCGTGCAGAGATGTGCCAGCAGCAACTGGCCGCTTTTGGGAGTGGTGTGGATCCACAGCAGGCATGCAGCCTGCCTGAGCACCCCGCTGCGCCATGGGACTTTTAGCAGCCCAGACTCGGAGATCGCAAAGGGACAGAGGACGCCAGACAGAAATGTTACTCATGGTGGGCTGGACAGAAATGTTAGATGGGCCAGATCCGACCTGTGGGCCGTATTTTGTCCACCTTGCGTTAGATACTTTTAGCTTTGATTTTAGAGTTAATAATTAGTTCTTAATTGGTTTATTAGTGCTAAGTTTTATTTCTAGAACAAATATTAGCTAATTTGTTAACATAGGTAGTTTCAGAACTTTGATTCCTCTACTCAGATCCTATGGCACACTTGCACATCAAAAAGCTGGGTTTCAAGTGGTGTGCCTCTTGCCCCTCAGTCTTTCTGGCATCTGATGCCTATTTGCAAGATCTCCAGCCTCCCTCAGATAGGGACACTCTTCCTTGAGATGCTTGATCTGCAGCACTTTCACCAGGAAGTTATGTAATAACTGGCAGAACAGATTCAAGGCATTGCTTTTGCAGAAGGCTTTGGAAGCCAAGCCCTCTGATCCAGCACTTCATGTGGATCCATGTGTGCGCACAGACCAGCATCAGCCCCTAGTGCTTCCAAGGAAAAGAATCAAAACACCTTAGATCTGAAATCAAAAAGCAGAGGCACCTCTCTGGTGACAGCCAAACAGTGCCAATTTGCAGAAGTTCCCCCCCATTGGATCTAGGAACTTTGATGCCAGATAAAGACTTGGTTTAGAAAAAGATCTCTATGAGCACAGCCAAAATGCATTCAGGAGTCACTAGATCCATTTTTCTTGGATCCCACACTGTCAGATCCTGAATCAAGACTGAAGGATCCTGGACATCCAATAATGAAACTGCTTCTGTATCTGACACCTTGGATCCCTTCCCCATTTCTGAGTCCAGATGACAATCAGTTATGACAGTGAGAGTGCAAATCCCCCATTCACTCTCGGATGTTGATTTGGCAATCCCAGAAGCTGGTGCTTAAGGCAACCACCCTGATTGCCCCCTCCACCAAGGCCAGCTATGCTCCTGTAGGATCACCTAAAAAATGCTTTTGCTCTTTTCTAAGACCAATGGTCCATCTAGCCAAGTATCCTGTCTTCTGACAGTGCCCAATGCCAGATGCTTCAAAGGGAATGAACAGAACAGGCAATCATTGAGTGATCCATCCTCTGCTATCCACTCCCAGCTTCCGGCAGTCAGAGGCATGGGACTCTCAGAGCATGGGATTGCATCCCTGACCATCCTGGCTAATATTTAAAAGTCAAAACCACTGCACTCTCTTCTGCAGTCAGGTTCGGATTTGAGGTCAGATCCTCAGTCAGACTTGGTGTCTTAACAACCCAGCCAATTGCCATCTCATAAGAACAAATACTCTGAGACACATATGGACCAAAATCCATACCTTAACAGATATGAGGTGGATCTGGGCATGGATTATTTGCCAGATGGGCACCTCTATGGGGCAGGTGGTCTTATTGGCCCTCTCCCAGGCATTATTAGGAAGCGGAACACACCCACTGGAGTAAGAAGTCATCTCCTACTGAGCTCCAGGAAGATTTCATCTGCCTGATCTGAAACTACCCTAGCTTTGTTTAATATTTCTGGGGGAAGAGAGCAATCCCCAGATATTACCCCAGGCACATTCTTTGAAGAAGAGAAACCTGTGGTACCAGAAGATTGTCAGAAAATAGACCCTGGGCTAGAGGACCAGATTTTCCTGTATGCAGATATGAGAATTATTGATGAATCTTCCGCTTCAGAGGCTGCAGTCACATTTCACAAACTAGTTCATAGGATGGCAATGACTCTTAAAATCTCCTTTGTTAAAGTTGAGGAGACATCTTATCCTATCTTCAGGTTGCTTAGTTTACCTTCCAAGGAAACAGTTACACTTCTGATTTTGGAGGGACTCTTGCAACGAACGAAAACAGTAGGATTCGCTATAGAGGCAATATTGAAGAAGGAAGATAAATTATACCAGTTGCCTCACCAAAATTTTTTTTTACCACATCCATCTGGTGCCAAACTCGCTTGTGGTTGCTGCTTTCCAGAGGTCTGGAGGTGGACAGGTGCACTCTATACCCGTGTCTCTCTAATTTTATTGGTTTAAGTACCACTTTCTTAAAAATAAATTGTGATGTGACTGGATGGGACATCAAGTTCACATACCACCTACAATTTGTAAACCCCTCCTCTATGCCATCTGATAAAGAAGGCAAAAAAACCCAGTGCGCTGGGCAGGTATTTTCATCAGCAATATTGGGCATGTGTGTGTCAAATTATCAAGCCCGTAATGGCACGTTATCAATATCATCTTTTGGAAAAGATGGAAAGACTCTTTCCTGAAGAGCAAAGGAAGTTAGCCAATGCCCTTATTTCTGAAGAACATCTTGTTGTTAAACAGTCTAAGGGCATTGTCTGATTCCTCAAAAGCTTTTGGAAGGGGAATAGCTTTGGCCATTTTTCATAGGTATCATGCTTGGCTTAGGACATGAGATCTCCCTAGCAGGGAAAGCCGACAACCTTGCAGATCAGCTGAGCAGGGATACAACGAATGGTCATTAAAGGTATCGATTATAGAAGAGAGCCTTGTGGGGTCATCCGGATATACACCTCTTTACAAATGAGCAAAATACAAAATGTTCCAGATTCTGCTCAAAAGCTTGGGGAGAGAATCATTTTCAGACACATACCCGGTAGACAGGGGAAAAGTTGTCTTTATGTCTTTCCTCCTTTCACCGTTTCAGAGCAACTGCACCTGTATTCCCCCTCAGTCATCCGTTCCAGGAGTTCCCATTAAGGCTTTAGACCTCCAGACGTCACTTGTCTCTGGGCAGGGACCTGTGTCCCACTCCCTTCTGACTGAGGGGTTCTAAAGCTGCACAGCCCCCTGCCATGCACTGTTAAATCACCAGCAAGACAGTCTGTCTAAAGGCCAGTCCCCTACGCTGTGCTATTTCCAAGGGCTATGACCAGTGTATGCCAGTATTTACCAGTTACCACACGGTTCTTCCAACGTGAGCGTGTTTATTTGAAGGACAGAAGCATTAAAGATAAAAACGTATAAAAATAATGAACGGATTTAAACGCACCCTAACCCAGGAATCACCCATCTTCCACATGGTGAGCCTGGTTAGGCTAAATACCTTCCAACCATTCCCTCCAGGTTTGGGGGGACCCAGCACCAAAGATCTTATCCGTTTGCTGAATCAAAAGGTAGACCATACGTCAGTGCAAGCTCACCTTTTTATACCAAAAGTCCTTTTTTTGTTTCCGAGTCTCAGGAGACCCCAGTTTGAACCAGAATATCCAAACGACCCCAGGAGTGGTACATCTGTGGAGTTATTTACAGTCTCAGTGACTTTCCTTAATCACTCCCACTGTTTTTAGTTCTTGGAGAAACTGTGGTATCCCTCCCCCATGGAGTAGAACACAGTCATACATAAATAAGGCTGTGTGTCTGTCACGGAAGTCACGGATTCCTTGACTTTCTCTGACCTCCATGACTTTCGCAGCAGCTGGTGCGACTGACTGAGGGGCTGCCTGAACACTTGGTCACCCCCAGGCCAGCAGCAACAGCAGTTTGGGTGTGGGAGGGGGCTCAGGCTGGGGCAGGGAGTTGGGGTGCGGCGTGGTGCTTACCTTGCATGGGGAAGGCTCCCTGGAAGTGCCCAGGATGACCCTGCAACTCCTGACTTAGGCAGAGGGGCCAGGGGGCCCTGCACACTGTCCCTGCTTGCAGGTACCACCCCCGCAGCTCCCACTGGCTGCGGTTCCCAGCCAATGGGAGCTGTGGAACTGGAGCTCGGCGGGGGCAGCTCACATAACCTTCCTGGCCTTCCCTCCTCCTAGGAGCTGCAGGGACATGCAGAGCTGGGTAAGGAGCCTAACACAATTCCCCCCAGCACCAGCGAGGGTCCTAGGCTGTGCGCCGCCGCCCCCTCCCCTCCCAGCACCAGCTGGGGTCCTGGGCCGCACGCCAGCCCCTGGTTCCCCCAGTACCAGTGGTGGTCTTGGGCCATGCCCCCAGCACCTGTGGTCCCCCAGACTGCCCCCCCACCCTTGAGCACCCGTGGGCCCCAGCACAAGTTTTAGTTATGGGTAAATAGTACAAGTCATGGACAGGTCACAGGCCGTGATTTTTTGTTCCTTGTCCATGACTTTTATTAAAAATGCCCATGACTAAAATGTAGTCTTATACATAAACCATTCATAAAAGTCATACAGTGGTCCCCAAAGACAATGCATGGGGTTCCACTATCTGTCACTCCTCCCTTTACCTTCCACCAGAGGATAACAAGGAAGACAAAATGAGAGATCCAAAGTATTGCTAATTGTCCCAGCGTGGCCGAGACAACAGTGGTTTCTCGTCCTACTTCAACTAGTCAAGGGACTTTACCAATCTCTACCAGTCGCGCCAAACTGTTAACTCAACAGAGCAGATAGATTTATCACCGAGGCCCTCAGAATCAGGAACCGTGGTGGGAAGGCTAGGGGGTCATGAGAGCACTCCAATGGGCACTGCTTTCAAAAGGTTCCACCATCAGAGCTGCACCATCAGCGCATCCCATATGCAGGGTCCATCTCGAAGAACTCTGGTTACAGGTGAGCAGTCTTCATTTTTGTTGCATTCCTGGTTAATTAGTACCTGTTTGGGGTGCAACACCACAGAATTACACAAAAATGTGAGCTGCTAAATTTTCTTCGGGGATGGGTTATTAAACATTCTTGTGATTCCTTTGAATATATTGATATCTTTTTCCATCTCTCTTCCATTTTGTGCATTGTCTATTTTCTGAACATAAATTCAACTATTAAACGAAAGTCTGATGTAAGTTTTTAAGTTTATCTGCATGATTTGTGAAATTTATCCACTCTGTGAACCTTACTGGAAGTGAGGCTCAAAGCTGATTTATGTTAAAACATCTTACACATTTAACTGCATCCCGAAATCTGTTGAGCTGTTAGTTGAACTGCTCTTAAATCAGAACTCCCCCATTATAATTTGTTTTGGCAAAGTCCTATGTGGCGGCTGTTTTTTCTGCTATTTAATTTCTTGTTGGCTTCTGTGGTTTACTGATGTTCACTGCCCGTTTCTCTTTTATTCACTATGGAATAAAACAAGACTTGCTTTTCCACATGCTTTTGCTGTGCTAAATATAGTTTGAGGTTCATGGCCATGCTTATTTCAGTGTAAAGGTATGGACTGTAGTCTTGAAGAGGCATGTTACTATATACCAGATAATTAAGAATTGATTTTTTTTTAAATCCAAAAAAGGGTAAATTCTCAGACTCACAGTTAAAGAATACAGTAAATGTTAGGATCAGAGAATGATTTCTGGCCCAATCTGAAGAAATTAATAGAAACGCATAGACTTGCGGCTCCTTACCTTTCTGGTTGAGAGCCAACTGAATATTTTATTGGTATTAATTTAGAAGCCTGTTGCCATTTGTTCTCTTTGCTTCAGAAGTAAAATGGTGTTTGACAGTTTGTTTTTTGTATTTACTTCTTGACTGTTGAAGACCTAGTTTTATTTGATGTATTTATTGCCATTCTTATTTTCTCTCTGCGCCTTTTCTTGCTGTCTCTGCAATTTAAGGGATAGACTGTTTTGAGTTTGTGTAGTTCTTTTCATCATTAAAATGATATTGTGAAGTCCTCTTCAAGAGCTGAAAGTTTACATTACACACCATTTATAAAGCTATTTAATAGGTGACCTGTATGGAAAAAGAAATAATTTACTTCCTCTTGAAAGTCATGTTCTCTATTCTGGTGTACAGTATTTCTGGTAAGGGTGTAAGGAGGAAAAGCTTGGTTTCATTTGTTTTTATGAACATTTGAGGGAATTATTGTCTTCCAATATCACCAAATAATATTTCTAAAAGTTTCAGTCCAATGTAATTTTAATTAAGAACCCATAAAAATTCTAAAAGGAAATTAAAAGATGTCAGTGTATTTAATTTATTCCTACTATCTATAATAATGCCTAGGAAACAGAAATCTGTCCCCTTACCAATATTTTTTACTTTTCATTGTACATACCTTTTTTTCAAATAGTTGAGTAACTTATTACATGGAACCAAAAGAAGTAGAGGTGCATTAGAGTGCAAGTTCTACAAAATTGGTAAGCTTCTGCATTTGTTGCTATTTTATACAACTCTAAGCTTTCATTTGAAAATTCCTATCTAGTTGCTTCTACTGTGGCTGTAGAAATAAGCAGATCATTTATTTTCAAATGAAATTTTGGATTCTGTAGAAGACAACAACATGCATGATGGAGAGGGAAAATGGTGATAAGAAATATAATTATTCTGTTTAGCTAACTGCAAATATCTATCTCCAAACAGAAATCTAACAAAACTGAGCTAGAGTCATGAATATTAGGAAAAGAATGTACAGTCCCTTCACTAAAGTGAAAATATACTTGTTCTAGCAGATCTTCTCAATAGAAGGTCTATGAACAGGTCAAATTTTTCCAAGACACAACTGAGGGACTGATCTTGCTGCCACTAACTACATCATGCTTGGAGTAAGCCTAGGCACATAACCTATAGCGCAGTATTAAGGGTGGGAAAGTACTATATACTTCCTATAAAATTTATCCGGAAGGTGTTCACCCTTTGTCAGTCATCTATGACTTTTTAACAGTTTTTTTAAGATAAAGGTAGAATTATTTGCTATTTTTCCATACAAAAAAAGCTAAAACTTCCTGCAGTATTCTACAGTGTTACATACTGATTTCTATTTGAATGGGACAAAACATTTTCTTTAGTCTTTGAAACAGCACTGTTAACAGTTACAGTAAACTGTGTTTATCTGAAAAGATAACTTTAATTTTGTTTGTATAGTCAAAGGAGAATAACTCTCCTTTACAATATTTACTTTTAGATCTGAAAAGTCCAGTTTAACAGTCTGGATGCGTTCAGTAATTTTTATAGGTCATTCTGTTCCAGTGACAATCTGAATCTTAATCTTTTTTCTTTAATTTAAGAAATGGTGTTTATGGGTGAGGTTAGCTTTTCAGTTTAATTAAAATAGGAAAAACTGTGCATGTTTTTCATTAACACTGATACACTTTTCATGCCTTTTATTCTTTCCTTCAGCATTTATGGTTGACTTCTTTTCAACAGTACTTAATTTAAATTATCTCATTATATATCATATTTGGTGTGCTATAAAAACTGTAAAATTGTCTTGAGTAGCTGAGCCATTTTCAGTGGTTTCTAGAGTAACACATATATTCATAGGTTTCAGAGTAACAGCCGTGTTGGTCTGTATTCGCAAAAAGAAAAGGAGAACTTGTGGCACCTTAGAGACTAACCAATTTATTTGAGCATAAGCTTTCGTGAGCTACAGCTCACTTCATCGGATGCATACTGTGGAAAATACAGAAGATGTTTTTATACACACAAACCATGAAAAAATGGGTGTTTGTCACTACAAAAGGTTCCCCACCCACACACACACACAACCCTACTCTCCTGCTGGTAATAGCTTATCTAAAGTGATCACTCTCCTTACAATGTGTGGATTTGTGCTGGAAATGGCCCACCTTGATTATCATACACATTGTAAGGAGAGTGATCACTTTAGATAAGCTATTACCAGCAGGAGAGTAGGGTTGTGGAGGGGGGGGAGGAGAGAGAAAACCTTTTGTAATGATAAACACCCACTATTTCATGGTTTGTATGTATACAAGTTCTCCTTTTCTTTTTACATATATTCATGTCTGAGATGTCTGTCTGAAGCATCCTTTCTTACATTTGATGTAACGTTTGGATGTAACCTTTGTGCTTTAGGGACACAATAAATGCTTCAAGAACATGCTTCAAAAAACCCTATAAGTAGCTACAGTGAAATGAAGGACACTTGAACTCTGAACCTGATCTTATTATTGATTATTGTGGTACATTTTAGCACTGATGAAGCCTTCATAAGAAAATCTGGGTTTACCTCCCTATTTGATTATTGAAGAAATATTAACCAGCTACTGGAAATGCTGAGTTAGTTCAGCAGCAGAGTATTCCCTTTACTGGCTGTGGGCCTCAGTTTCTTGCAACAGCAGCAGCATCTTCAATATGTGTATATTTTTCACTGGAAAGGTATGTGGAGGGTCATGCTCATCTGCAACCATCATAAGCAGCAATAGTATGCAGTGAAAAAATAATACACTGTTCGCATCCTGTGCTTTTAATTGGGAGTCCAAGTTTCAAGAATGTCTTTATGATTCTATGCACAGGGCAAAAAGAATCGTAGTCTAATGTGATTGCTGTATGCTGGATGAATAAAATATTTATAAAATAAAGATAAAACACTTTTCTTGCATTAATGATGGCGCATTCAGAATATATAACATCTGAATGTAAAGGACTTTTTGGTTTTGTGCTTAGTGACTTCCAATTTTAGGCCTGCCCAGTACGGTTAGCACACTGCACTGTAAGGAGAATTCTGATTTGGGTTTCAAGTTCCTCAGGCCAGCGTGGTGGTGAACACCTAGACTTACTCATAAGAGATATTATCTTGATAGTCCATGAAATACACTGATTGGCCCATAAAAATCCAGGGCTAGTCCTGAGTATGATGGGGTTGCCTGACACAAGCCTCTAGGGCCTTAATAAGGAGAAAGTAAATGAAAATAATGAATGTAGATTTCCACCCAACACAAAATGTTCTTATAATTTGCAAAGTAACTCATGTTACCTCATGGGCAGGCTTTATTTAAAACAAAACAATAACCCAGATATTGTATTTGAGTTAAGCTTTCTAAAGTACCAAACCCCCTTAAAATTTACCCTGCTTAAATGTTATTCTGTGGAATAGAGGAGAATAATACCCACCCCCAACAGTTTTGTCATTGTTTTCAAGGAGACCTGACGTATTTTCTAGCTCTCTGCTTTAAAATAAGATATCTTCCATAGTAGTTTGCTATGTTGTCGTAGCCGTGTTGGTTCCAGGATATGAGAGAGACAAGGTAAGTGAAGAAAGGGACCAATGTCTGTTGGTGGAAGATTTCCAGCTTCACATAGCTCTTCTTTGGGTCTGGAGAAGGCAACCAGAGTATCTGAGCAAAATAGAAGTTGGGACAGATTGTTAAACATAAGTGGTTCACATATAATGTAGGACAATGGTTCTCAACCAGGGGGCCATAGGGCCCCATGGCTGAAACCTGCCCCCCCTCTCAGGACTGAAGCTGAGAGCCCTGCCCCCCTCCTGTATGAAGCCAGGAGCAGCATGGGGCAGAAGCTGGGAGCCCTGGTGCCCCTCTGGTCTGAAGCCAGGAGCTCCAGTACTCCCTGCAAGCAGAAGCCCCGAGCCTGGGGTCAGAGTTGGGGGTCACAAGGGTGTTGCCCCCTGAAACTTCAGTGTCTTACCCAGAGTGGGGCAGTCCCAGGGCAGCTCCAGCCCCCGCTCTTTCCTCCAGGTCCTTCAGGCCCTGGCCAGGTCATAGGTGGGAAGCCAGAGCCAGGCAGTGTGAGGCAGCTGCCCCTCTGGTTGGTGATGCCGTGGAGTGGGCAACCATGGCATTCCCCCATCTGTTGCTGGTGCCCAGGGTTGCGGCTGCTCCTCAGCTCCCAGCCCCCTTTGACTGGTCATGCAGTCGGTGAGAGCTGCCTGGGTGGGGGTACCTGGCTCCAGAGTGGCAGAGCCCTCAGGGAGCAATCACTGTAGGGGGAGCCCTCCCAGCACACAGCCCCTAGCTATCCCTCTCTCCCTGCACCCTGAGCTGCCCTCACACAGCCCCTAGCTACCACTCTCTCCCACTGAGTGGTTTTCAAACTTTTTGAGCTGAGTCCCCACTTCGAGTTATATTTTTTGGTTGCATCCCCCCACAGCCCAAACAGACTGGGTGGCCTACTGAGGTGAGTCAGGGGGTGGAGGGGGCACTCTCTCCCTGGACCCTATTGTGTGGAGTTGACCCAAGCCCTGTCAGCCCTTGACCCCTCCCAAAATAGAAGTCAAACTGCCGATGCCAAGAGTCCCCCCACTGGGCCATAGAGTTTTTATATCCTGTTGAGGCGGGCCCCAGAAAGAAAAAGGTTGAGAACCCCTGGTGTAGGAGACCACTTAAAATTAAGTGGCCAATTAAGGGCTTAGCAGGCAGTGGGGTGTGTTACAATTGTAATTAGCCATAAAGCCAGTGTCTCAGAGTTCATGGTTTTTAGTGTCCTAGCAGAGTTATCAATTTAAGTTCATAGGCTCACCTTTCAAAAGTGTTGTGCAGGTTTCCTTTGAGAATAGAGACTCAGAGGTCACATATGGAGTGACTGCTTTTAAGATTCGTGAGTCCTACACGTGCCTATCACAACATGTGTTGCATCATTCAGTGCATCAAATGTCCCAACCACTATGTGGTGAAACCAGACAACCGCTATGCTCTGGTATGAACTCACACAGAAAAATTATAGAAGACAAAAACACTCTATCACCTATGGGCAAACAGTTTTCACAAAGTTATCACTCAATATCTGACTTCTTAGTCTGTGTCTTCAAAGGAAACCAGCACAACACCTTCAAAAGGCAAGCTCTGTGAAGCTTGGAAACTCGTACCTTGCACCAACAGACATGGGTCCAATAAAAGATATTATCTTACCTACCTTGTGTGTCTCATTAAAACCAGAGACAATAATAACTCTTTAGTCATTTCAGGTTAAAGTAGTGCTTGTCATCATTTTTGATTGTGGCGCACTGACATTAACCTCATCAGAAATTATGTATTTTGAAATTACAGAAGTAATGACCCATTCAGATATTTACTTTCTGAAACAAAGAACTGAAAATATTTGTAATCTAATTTTTTGTAACTTACTTAATGCAACCTTAAAATGTATTTTTGTCTATATTCTAACAATTAACAATTATATTACTAAATATTTTGGGGAAGATGGAAACTATTACTTGCAAATAGGTAATTTACCCATAAATATTATACTATTTACCTAAACATGGTGACATGACATTTTACTAACTAAGGAGACTGTGAAGGTTAGAGACTTTCCTTCTTATACATATGGCGAACAACATGTATAGTTATTTTACTCAATAAGTAAAAGTATCTAAACACTAAAAGAAATCAGAGGAGAACTCTTTAGTCTATATAATCTATATATTTTTATTTTTATGTATAAAAAATCATGTGGTGATGTTGCTAAATTGCATATTGCACTAACATAGAGTAAAAAGCAAAATATAGGTAGATAAAGCATCCTGCACATCATCTGTTTTACACTTATCAGAACCCAGTCTCACACTCAGCTAGTTCCCTTCCAATATCCATAGCCCATACATCTCTGTCCTCATGTCGAGCAACGAACATGAATCCTTATCTCCAATGATTAATGATTACATGTTCATCTGTGTTGAACATTTATTGTGAATTACATGTTACATAGTTCCATACATTTATGGTTTTATATTAGTGTGTGTTATTGAGATATTGTATTTACTTGAAAATAATAGCTACAAGATTATTCTAAATTTGGAAATGAGGAAGAGCTCTGTGAAGCTCAAAAGTTGTCCCTTCCACCAACCAGAGTTGGTTCAATCAAAGTTATTACTTCACCTACCTTGTCTCTCTTAATTTGGTAGTAAGTTTTATATAGAAATTGTAGAATAGAAATTACCTACATGTGTGAATTGTTGTATAATAATTATGACTACAATTAAGGCTGCATACTGCATGGGATGAGGGTATGTGACTTTGTGTATTACCCCAAGCACAACCACTACATAGATAAGGCCTCAGTTAAACTTTACCAGGTGGAAGAATAAGAAGTTCTATTCCACTTAAAGAGTTTTGTGGACAGCTTTTTTTTTTTGGCCATAGAAACTATTAATTCTCATGGATTGATCATGTCCTGAAGAAATTGATGGGTTAGAAAAACAGAAATTTCCTAAAATCAGGTTTCAATTCCTCATCCTTTGGGCTGAGAGTCTGTCAGAGGTTTGTCCCTAATCCCCAAAAGAATGCTTCCAGTCAAGAGCCAGAAAGAATCCAAAAGCTCCTCAGAGACATAAAAATCAGTCCTTCATGAACCTAGCGGATTGAGTGTTGCCATTTGCAAATCCTCCTTTCAGAAATTATTCACAGTTGTCTGCTGGCGTAGGCATACATGCAATTTATAGAATGTACTTGTGCAAGAATGCAAAGGGGATGTGTATCTATACTCATTTGTGTGTGAAAGTGCATTGCACAAATGATGGGTCAGGTTCAAGCATTTTTGAAGCTTTTGGCTTTTACTGTTTTTAAGAAGTGTTTATCCTGTCTATAACAGAACAAATCAAAACTCTGCTCTAATTCTTGGCTTCCAAAGTACTATCATGAGATTTCAGCTGCAGCTTTTCTTGTCAATTATTTTGTGTTAAATAGCTTTTACTTCTGACAATAACAAGGTAACAGACAAAATATTTTGTGTCTTACATGATTAACAATGTTGATTAATTTTAATTCTTATTTAACACAAAATATAAAATGAATCTCTAGTAGTAGTAATGAAGCATAGTGTAACAGTGTTTCTGCTGTTAAGGTTTAGCAACACATGGACTATTGTGTAACGTGGTTGTTTTTGTCGCACTAGAAATAACAATCTGACATCATTTTTCGGAATTGATGGAAATTGAAGGTGGTGAGTGGGGGAGGGGGATCAGGAATATTCTGAAGCCAGTGAAGGAATACATTTAAAGTATTACCTCAACCAATTTAACTGTTACACGTTTGTATTTCTTAAAATGAAAGAAACATTTTCTTTTAAAACTTATTCATCTTCCCTCATTTTTAAGACCTGTAGTTTTAAATGTGTTTAGAAATTAAATTGTCCCTGTTGCTGCAAACAGAAATCCTTAAAGCTGGTAAGGCCCACTCTCCAGTTAATTATTCTGCTTTAATAAGGAACATCAGATTATTTGTCTTTGTACAGCAAGAGAAGGTGGAGCTAAACTGAACAATGTAACTGGATGTGCGTTTAGTGAGCACTAATGTAGTGAACTTTTAAACATGTCTTAAGCTAACTGAAAATAAACATGAAGTAAAAATGGGGTAGCTGTTCCTGGAACACGCACAAAGAATCCCCAAGTGTAATAATTAGCAACTGTGCACAGACAGCAGAACATGTATAGGCACAAATCTTTCTCATTACAGTCATACATACAAGTTTAAGAGAGAGGCTCTGTCACGGTTATAGAACAAACTGCACCTTAGACCCTTTTTAGTCATCTGGAGTGCTACCCCATAGGTGAAAAATCTGGCTTCCTGCACCTCACTCAGGATAGAAACACAAAGTCCATCCACTCTCAGATTGGATCTCTGGGCTGCAACCTCTCAGCTGCCCTAATCCAACAGGACCAACTGTATTTGACACCTGTAAAAACCCGCTGGAGACCTCATAGACTTTTAAGGGCAGAAGGGACCATCATGATGATCTCGTCTGACCTCCCACACATTGATGGCCATAGGACCTCACCCACCAACTATTGAAATAGACCCCTAACCTCTGGCTGAGTTACTGAAGTTCTAAAATCATGATTTAAAGATTCCAAGTTATAGGGAATTCACCATTTACACTAGTTTAAACATTCAAGTGACCTGTACCCAAAGCTGCAGAGGAAGGCAAAAAGACCCAGGGTCTCTGCCAAACTGACCTTGTTGATGGCCAGTTTATATCCATTTGTTCTTGTGTCCACATTGGCACTTAATTAAATAACTGATCTCCTTCCCTGGTATTTATCCTTCTGATGTATTTATAAAGAGCAGTCATCTCCACTTAGCCTTCTTTTGGTTAGGCTAAACAAGCCAAACTCTTTGAGTCTCCTCTCATAAGGTAGGTTTTCCATACCTAAGATCATCCTAGTAGCTCTTCTCTGCATGTGTTCCAGTTTGAATTCATCTTTCTTAAACACTGGAGACCAGAATTGCACACACTATTCCAGATGAGGTCTCACCAGTGCCTTGTATAACAGTACAACATCTCTCTGCCTCACCTGATGCATCCTAAGACTGCATTAGCCTTTTTTCACTGTTACATCACATTGGTGGGTCATAAAGTCATCCTGTGATCAACCAATACACCCTGGTCTTTCTCCTCCTCTGTTACTTCCAAATGATATGTCCTGAGCTTATAGCAAAAATTCTTGTTGTTAGTCTCTAAATGCATGACCTTGCACCTAAGTTTCCTGTAAGATGTGTGGCTGTGCAGCAGCCTATTTAGCACCATGCAGGCGCTCAGGGAACCTGCCTGGGGACTTGTTGCAGGCAGGGACCAGCCAGGAGAGGGGCACCCCTGTCCCGGCCCCAACCTAGCCTGGCCCCCAACCTGCCGCGGCCAGGGCAAGCTGGACCTGCCGCAGCCGGGGTGCCCCTCCACGGGCCCCAACTCTGGTGCAGCCCAGACCTGCCATGGCCGGCCCGGCCCCAGGCATGTCTGAGACAGCACTGCCCCAGGTGCGGCCAGAGTGGCCCAGCACAGACCCAGGTGCGGCCAAGGCAGCGTGGCCTGGACCCAGGCTCAGCCCAGACCCAGGCACTGACGGATCAGCCTAGCCCGGACCCAGTCCCAGAGCTGCCACGGCAGGGAGAGGCGCCTATCTCCCCCAGCCTAGGTGCTGCTGCAGGGGGAGAGAGCTGGAGGGAGTCCTCTCTCTTCGCCGTAGCCCTGGAGCACCCTTCTTCACCCCAAAGCCCTCATCCCAGCCCCACCCCAGAGCCTGCAACCCCAGCCAGAGTCCTCACACCCCTGCACCCAATCCTCTGCCCCAGCCCTGAGCCCCTCATCCCTTGCTCCACCCCAGTGGCAGAACCATCCGCCACTGTTAGGGCCCTGGGCTAGGATCCAGTGGAGTAGGGTGGGTCCGGGTTGCCCTACCCCATGCTCCCAACCACACCCAGGGGGTAGCAGCTTCCCCACCTTAGGCCAAACAGCCTGTGTTTGCCTATTTGCTCTGCCCTGCCTGAGGGCCAGAACCCATAGACTGCTTGTTTGCTCTTCCCTACCTGAGGGCCTAAGCCCCTAGATTGCTTGGTGCTCTGCCCCCCCCATGGGGATCTGCCCCACCTGATTCGCTAATTCCCCTCACGCTAGGCAGTGATCCCAGTGATGTAATGAGGTGGTGTGGCCTCCCTCCAACCCAGAGGGGGAGGATGACTGCCACCCCACTACAGTCTCAAGACCGATTCCTGAGGAACTCCACTAGTAACCTCCCTACAGCCTGACAGCTCACCTTTTCAGTGTAACCCATTGTAGTCTCCCCTTTAACCAGTTCCTTATTCACCTTTCAATCCTCCTATTAATCTTCTCTAATTTAACTAATAATTTCCCATGTGGAACTGTATCAAATGCCTTACTGGCATCCAGGTAGATTAGATCTACTGCATTTCCTTTGACTAGAAAATTAGTTATTGTCTCAAAGTGAGATCAGGTTGGTCTGGAACAATCTATCTTTTGTAAAACTATTTTATCCCAACTGTGACCAGCCATCTGAAAAAAAATACAGAATCTTCAAAATAAAATAGCTTTTTAATTGTCATAGGAAACGCATCATTTAGGGAAATGGGTTAACACAACAAAAAGTCCTGTACGCATTTTTCTTTTGCTAAGCTTAACTTCTCTATACATATCTCAGGTAACTCCAGCTTATTCACATTTCTTGGGTGAGAGAGAGCTTGCTTGCTTGCTGCACTCTCTGTGTGTCTCAGTCAGTTTGGGTGTCAACCTCAGTCTGCTGACAACCCACTCATCCCTTCTCCTTCCTGAGGTAAAAATCTTTAAGGTTTAGGAACGCCTTTGATCTTGGGTTTTGGTCTGAGAAGACTAAACCATTCTAGGCTGGATGGAGGCAGCTAGGTGTAGCTACGTCCAAAGGGATGGTCCAGCCACTATGATCTTAATTCCTTTGAAGCTATTACCCTAGGTGTCTTATTTTTGCCATTGTTTAGTTTCCTATTGGTTTCTCCCTTAACAGAGTCATTTGATTTAATTCCATAAAGTAACTCCTCATGAACAAACACACAGATATTTCCTAATTAATCACAGTCTCTATTGAGATTTGAGCAGTAGGAGTGTATAAATTGCTTTTTCACTTTGAGACAGCTGGTTCTCGAAATTCAAAGGAGAGCAAGATTCCTGCAGTGTAGTGTTTGGGGGAGGTGCTAATGCTGATTTACAGTACAAACATTTAATTTAACAAAGAATGTGAAAAATAATTGGATGCATCAGTCTTTCACTATATTGTTTTCAGTTTGGCAACCACAGATTTGCTCATTTCTTTATCAGGGAGTACCTCATTCAGAGTTGCAACATATTGTACCAGGTAAATCAGTCATTCATAAAGTTGTGAAGGAAAAGGAAAGGCAGGATTATCAAGAGATTAAGGATATTTTTTTCTTAGAATTCTTAGTCCAAGAAGACATTTTTAAGTAACTTCATTCACTCTGTGCAGCATTCATTCTAGGCAATTTCCATTTGTCTTTTACTGTTCTTCCTCCCCCCTTTGCTTTGCACTGTTATACTTTGTAAGTAATCAAATATTTCAAATAACTGTTTTACTTACATATGTTTTCCCTTAAAAGAACATTATCAGGATATGTTCATTATTTTTCAAATTTATTTATTCACTGTTCTCTAGTCCTTTGAGAGCTGTAAACTGAAATCCATTGCCTTACTAACTTTGGGCCCTGATTCAACATAGCTTTTAAGCATTGTGAGCAGTGCAGATGAGTTCAAACAGGATTTACAGGTTAAAGATAAGTATGTACTGCTGCATTTTACTGGATTAGAACCTTTTTCTTTCCCCTCAGTAATGTGCACATACTAACTTGTTTTGGACTCAGGAGTACTGGATTGCTGTTCTTGGTTGTGTTGGGGGCTTTTTAGCATCAACGTTCATATCAAATAAGGCCTATATTTGAAAAACTGCATGAACTTTGCAAATAAAAGTAAAAAGAAAAGCAAAGCAAGTTAGACTTTGGGCCTATCATCCTTGATAGTTTCATTGTCATATTTAAACATTTGTTTCATTAGATAAACTAAATAGTATAGAATTTGTAATTTGTAATCCTAATATTGAATTATTTTAAGAATATACAATACTGTTACAATTTTAGAGGAACACTATCAACATTTTTAAACCCCAAATTTGCCTATTGTGTTGGATTTTATTATTTTTAAAATGTACATATATTTCCATATTTATTTTCCAAAACAAATTCTTCACTGTTTTATCTTTCTCCTTCCATCTCTTTAATATATACAGAAGCAGGTAATTGTTAGTAAGGTGGTAGATTTTGGGTCACAAAGAGAACATCCCCCCTAGTGTTCTGCCTCTATTCACCAGTCCTGTATTCATATCCCTATCAACCTTGGCCCTACTGAGTACCCTAGGATAGACAACCCCATACCTGCGATCTAGTAGCTATTGCACCTCCTTTTCAGGGTTTCTTCTAATTTGAGTACTCTTGTTCTCATCCAGTGTCAGGATCTCTTTTTGTAGCAGCTGGCCAGAAGAAGTCCAAACAACTAGGGTCTCCCATATCAACACCTAGGGAGAAAGCTTGACCTATTTGGATGTAAAGTCTACTGGACAGCCAGCCTTCAGATGAGAGTAGCTCATTCCACTAGACTTCAGGCAGCTTATCCTACACGAAGAGTGTCCTTATTTCTGAAATTCTCAGGGCTGCTATACAGAGCTGAATTGACACATTTAAAAGACGTTATTCTTTGGCAGCCTTCCAGATGAGATGTCTGTTGTGGTAGGTTTGTCCTGCAGTCATTATTTGTTTCCATCTTGTACCCATCTTCAAGCAAAGTTGTCAACAATAGTGGAATCCATGGACAATTACTTGAAGAAGAAAATGCAGTTACTTACCTTACAGTAATTGTGGTAGATTTCTATAACCCACCCTCCTTTCAGGCTAATATGAAGTCCTCCTCTGGGATTCTGAATTGGCAAAGGAACTGAGGGAAGGTTGGACCCCTTCACCCATTATGTCTTTGGATGGGGGGGATGCAAGGATATCTAGGGTGTAGACACGGCCCCAGTGGACACTACTGGCCAAAGAATCTGCTCTCTTGTGCATGATGCACTTGTGAACAAAAAATAGAATCCATGTGGACAACAAGTCTCAAAGAGCCATAGTTACTGCAAGGTAAGTAATTGTCTTTTTTTAAGTTTAATTTTTCATAACCATTTTTGTTTCTTTTTAATACTTTGGACAAAATTCTGGCTGGTCCTATGTAGATGTGTGGCAGAGGGTGGGAGAATAGGCAGGGAGCCTCTAAACTTTCTCCTTCCCTTCTCACTTCCCTCGTCTACACATGTGTAGATAGCTTTTTGCTAGTGGTTCTTGAGTGCTAAGGGTCACACTGCCACAATGTAGCACTGTAGGTGGCCCACCTGGTAGCTAGCAGCAGGAGCTTTGGGGAATACATGCTATACCTTTCTTGAAGCATCGTAGAGGGTTATTTAGCACAGGAATGCTCAATATTTTCCATATATGGACCATATATTTATAAAATATAGGAAATTATTTCAAGGACACTTCCCCTTCTACTTGAAATCTTAGAATTCTCTTACATGGAAAAGAAATATTAGGAAAGAATGTAATGCATTTTAATGGTCTATTAAAGTAATGTAGCAGCTAAAAGAAAAAGGAGCCATGTTCACCAGCGTGCTCTAAATACAGCAGTAGTGGTCAATGTATCCCTGTATGAGAACCCCTGGTTTCGTATATACCCCTTGGGACAAGCTGAATCTTCCCTACGCAGTCAGTATAACTTAAGTAGAACTACATGGCGATTAAGCTCTGCTCCTTCAAGAGCTGCTTAATATGGAAAGGCTGAATTTGGTTCAATTTTTCCATTATTGATAGAATATTGTGGGGAGGAAAATTGAAATGGATTTACACAACTAATTCTTTATTAGAGGTATGTTGTAATTTTCTTACTACACAATTAAATCTGACAGATTTAGAGGCAGTGATCCCCATTTATTGAGAATTTTTGCATGTGTAAGTTGGCAAATGTGGTAAGAATAGCTGCTGGACAACTACAGCTGTCAATTCACTCAAGTTAGGAAGGCAACACAATGACCTAGCATTTTCAATTAATCTGAATTTGCAACAAATAGAGTTGTTTCCAATGAACTCATAAAGTTGCCAATTCTTGTGATATTTGGTGTTCTTCTTAAAACTTCAACTTCTGGAGTCCATGTGATTATGTGAGAATCAACGCTTTTAATGTTGTTTTTGTTGATAATGATATTGGTTTTCTTGTGTGGTTTTGGGGTTTTTTATGTTGTTTGTTTAAAATGGCTTCTAGCCTTCATGGTTGCAGAGAAAAGGTTTATAATGTGACCAGAGGGTAAAAACAAACCAAATGGGAAATAAAACAAAACCCCCAAACCTATAATTTTAAAAATCTCATCATTTTGAATGGTTGATGTTTGCAATACTGGAACTATTAAGTATGCCCTCCATTAACAGAGATTCTTTTTTCCTGCTTGTTTGGTGCTGGTCATGCTACATAGCATATAATAGGATTCTAGGAAGATTGAGCTGCAATTTTTAGATGCATTACCAACGTATATGTGAGTGTGTATGCATAATAGATCATTATAAAACAAATCAAAGAGAAATGGTTAGCAAAATTTTCTGAATGTAGAGGAAACATTTGGGTGGTTTTTGCTTGTTATCTTTTTGGTGTGGGTTTTGATTTTTGCAAATTTTGCAACTTCTGAGCAAATCTCTAACTGCACCTATTATTTCAATTAATAGTGCATTGGTAATGTTTCAAAATCTGTTTTATTAAAGAAGTAGAGGAAATTCTACATAGTCATAAACAAACGACCACTCAGAAACTAAAGTTAATGAAGAATGCAGCAGCCTGATGATTAAGTGCAGTTTTATGCCAGCAGCTCATTACACCAGTGTTTCGGGATCTGCAGTTAATGCTGATAAGCATCCAGGTGAATTCTAGGTGTTGGCTTTAATCTGTACATTTCTAAATGGGTTAGGAGCTGATTACCTATGAGTTTGCCTGTCTCTCTATGCCATACTGCTACAGCTGAGATCAGTATAGGAGATATACACAAGTGGAAATTCCAGGCACAGCTTTCTCCATGAGGGGTCCTTGAGTTTGGAATTCTTCCTTTGCAGTCCAAAATATCCCAGACCTGTAAATCTTTCAAGGATGCTGCATCTCTTTCCATAGGTGGTTGTGGAGAGGTTAGCTGAGAACTAGAGGGTCCTTATAGTCTTACCAGTTGTGAAGGGACCTTATTTTACGTTTGTTTGAAGTATATGTATTTAGTGAGAGTTAGTAGTCCATTATGATTTTATTTTAAATAGAATTGTGTATAGGTGCCCAGCATGTTGGGTGGATGCTATTTTATATTTTATAAACCTAAATAAATGTATTCTAATTTATAAGGCAAGATTCTCAGAACAAATTCAGTGGTGTTGAGGCCCTTTAATTTAGTTTAGTGAAACAGCTATAGTATGGTTGTGTCCAAAGATTTTAGAGTTAATATTCTTTTACTATTTAGATAAACCATAATCTGCATAATCCCTGCAATTGTGGCTTAGTTTATAATGGCAAAACTAAATACATATTATATGAGACGTTAAAAAATTACATTAGAAAGGCAATAAAAATGATATTCTAAATTCAGTAGACAAGTGGAGTTAGAACTTTTGTATACTTCTGTCAGTATTTATGAACAGACAGTGATAATATACAGAATCTTTGTAAATAATGAAACTGTAATTCTTAATTCCCTTTCTTTGATAAAGAAGAAGGTATGATGCCTATAGTTCTTTAAATGTTGGTGTTAGGCGAACATCAGACACCAGTCAACCTATGTACCCTCTCTACATATATGCACATCATACATCATTTGAAAGCTTTTTATGTCTCTTTAAGATGAGGTATGATGACAAGTTGTCAAATGGTGCCATTACCATAGAAGCAGGGATAAACAAGGATACTATCAACACATTACAATGGCCACTTTATATATTGCATTCATTTCTGTTAATTTAATGACTCTGTGTATTATTTCAAGACATAAAATTGGATTTCTTTGTGACTTCAAAGCAACACAACAACAATCTAACAGTTAAAACAAACTCTAATTATTTTTACAGGTATTATTGAAATGCAGTAGTGCTGGTGAGATTTCTAATCAATATCATTATCATCATCTCATTCATCATTCGGATCTCTGTCGAGAGTGCATGGGTTATCCAGTCTTCATTGTCTTGGCATGTACACAGTTCTGTGGAGGGGAAATTGGTCATGGACAGTGGTGTGATAATTTTGGAACTGTTCCATACTATGCACTCAACTAAGAAGCACCTTCTTTGAGTGTCTTCTGAAGGATGATACTCATTGCTAGCTGAATTATATGCCTCTTCATCTATCAACCAAAGGACAAAACCTCCTGCACTAATTGGGGTACAAAAGCAGGTGACCTGTGTAAACTACAATCACCTGGCTTTGGATAATATTCTGAGGCTTTCATTTTGGCTATTTCAGACCAAAGACTTGGAAGTGGCATTATACACAACCATTTGTTCATTTGACAGCTATTCACCAGGCTCACTTGCCAGAAGAATATCCACAAAACATTTGAATGACTTAAGTTCCTGCTTCAGATTACTAGCAGCTAGGATAGCCTCAGCTAATGTTACTGCACTGTGGGATGGGATGTCCACCCCACACAGGAGTGGACGGGGTTAAGGGAGGCCCCGGGTTCCTACCATACTCTGCCTCAGGGCAGTGAAGGTGAGTCCTCCAAATGACAGAGAGAGATTGCATGGAGCGGAGCCAATCAAAAGAAGCGCTTCAGGAAGCAGCCAATCCAGGGTCAGCAGGCCCACATAAGAAGAGCTGCAGTGCAGAACAGGGTCAATTGCTGCTCAGAGCTCAAGGAGTGAGGACTGTGTCTCTAGCAGATTGACACAGTTTCTGCATCTGAGGGAAGTAGGGCTTTATATGTTTGTAGCAACTTGTACAGGAGAAGAGCCTTTTTTGTTGTACATAAGATCATTGTCTATCTCTTCAATCAGCTGGTAAAATGTAATGTCATAAGGTGACTGTATTGTTGCAAAGTAATTAGACAATTTTGCTTTAAGATCCTTTTTACTCACACCAGCAAAGCAAGGAAGCTACAGCTAAATTCCATCATGATGGAGAAGTCTCTGTGCCCAGCATCTGATCCAGGATTACGGACCCCTCCTGGGAACCGATCTCCAATGGTGGCATCTGACAGTGGTTCCCCACCACCTTCTCAGCAGAAGGAGCATTCTGCCAGAAAGGCAACAAAGAAGCTGACTCCAAATTCCCCTCCTTGGGAGTCCACCAAAAACAGTCTTTCCCCAACCTGTCAGACCCCATCGGTACTGACTGCACCAAGACTGTCCACTTCTGGGATAGCAGGACCACGCGGTAGCATGGGTACTGTGCAAGCCAAAGACCCTAAGCAGGCTGGCTCAGAAAAAGGCACTAAAGGGAAACCTACCATCCATGCCTCGGTGCCACCGGAGCTGCTCAGCCAAGCAGCTCGTCAGTGCTACATTCTGCGGCACCACCTTCTGCCTCCACAGTGCATAGCACGTGACCCTTGGCACAAGCCACCATGGTAAAGGCATTGGCACCACCAACATCATCCTCCTTAGTATGGATGCTCTCAGTACCACAGCAATTTCTCTGCCATACAGATCTTCTGGTTTCCTCAGCACTGGAATCTCCACTCCTCGGTACCAACCTTACTCCAGCATGCTCTGTACCATGCCAACTTACCACACCTCCCAGCTCAGCTTCTCCTTTATCCAGTGATGAGGATGAAGATGAAGGAGAAATCTACTCTTACTGTCACTCCTCGCCTATCCATACAGCTACCAGAGCACGTCCGCTACAGTACCATGAATACCACCCAAGACCTGAAACTCATGGATGCTGCCACCTATGCCATTTCCACCACAGTGGCCTGACTGGGATCCATGGGCAGTGTACCACCAACACTATCCTAAACCTCCCAGTCCACTCAAGAAGAAGTCAAGGCATTCCCATTCACCCTCTGTTCCTGGACCGCCTGACACTCTGGAAGAGGCAGTCGAGGAATTAGAAACTTCCGATCAGAAAATCAAACCACCTGCCAATTTTTCAACTTCCTCTCCCAATTAAGCTATTCTGCCCCGACCTCCTTTAACAGGGGATGACTTTAAACAGTTCTAGGAATGATTTAAGAGGATTGCAGATTCCCTGGAGATACCACTGGAAGAAGTTTCAGAGTCCCAACATAAGTTGCTGGACATTCTCCAGACTTCAACCTTCTCAAAGATTTCCCTCCCAGTAAACGAGGCCCTCATGGACCCAGCCAAGACCATGTGCAAGACCCCAGTAACAATTCCACCCACCTGCAAAAGAGCAGATAAAAATTACTATGTCCCTTCCAAGGGGATAGAATTTCTACTTTCACACCCCACACCAAACTCTCTGGTGGTAGAGGCTGTGAATGAGTGGGGCAGACAACACTATTCCAGATCCACCCCATATGACAGGGACTAGAAGAGGTTGGACCTTTTGGGGTATAAAGCTTACTCTTCAGCGATCCTACAGTTCAGGATCACTAACTGTGAAGCACTAATGGCCAAATATAATCACTCCAATTACTCAAAAAGTCTGACTTTATTGAACATATATCTGAAAAAAAAGGTAACTATTTAAAGCATTTATATCCAAGGGTCAGCTCCTAGCTTGCACAGTTTTACAAGCTTTACTGGACTCTACAGATACGGGGGCACGTTCCATCACCACGGCCGTAGTAATGAGACGTGCTTCCTGGCTGCACCTCTCAGGTTTTCCGAAACAGGTACAATCAACTATCGAGGATCTCCTTTCAAAGGTCCCAACTGTTTGCAGCCAAAACAGATGAGTCCCTTCACACTTTGAAGGACTCCAGAGTGACTCTGAGATCCTTGGGCATAGACACACCTACACAGAAGAAAAAACAGGAAGTATTACTCAACACAAAGATCTAGATCTGCACCCTACTCACAACCTCAGAGACAATATGACCTGCAAAGGTGGAGGCAGAGGCCCGCAAGATGAAAACCACTCCCTTTCCAGCCCTCAGTGTCCCAACAACCTCCCTCTAAACAATTTTGAGGGTTTTGTCGAGGACCAGAGACACCTCCCACTTTTGCTATTGCCAGCCCCATCCAATACCATCCATCCATTTGGAGACCTTGTGACTCCATTTCATCCAGCGTGGCGAAACATCACATCAGACAATTAAAAATCATCAAGACTGGCTATTGCATCCAATTTGTCTCCATCTCCCCTACCCACCCTCCCTCTGTCTCCCTCTTCAGGGACCCTTCTCATGAACATCTACTGCAACAGGAGGTAAACCATCTCTTACGCCTAGGTGCAGTAGAACCAGTAGCAATACAACACAGAGGGAAGTGTTTCTACTCCCATTATTTTCTAACCCAGAAAAAAATGGAGGATGGAGACCCATTTAATAAATTTGTGAAGACCCTGTGATTCAGGATGGTCACACTAGCAACAATAATTCCATCACTAGAACAAGGGGACTGGTTCTCGGCCCTCAAACTCCAGAATGCATATTTCCTCACACAGGAGGTTTCTCAGGTTTGTTCTGGGAACAGATCATTTCCAGGACAAAGTACTACCTTTCAGATTATCCACTGCTCCACAGGTATTCTCAAAAGTCCTTGCAGTGGTGGCGGCTCACCTCCACAGATAAGGAGTCCTAATATTCCCTGAGCTGGACAATTGCTTACTTAAAGCATCGACTTAAAAAGAGGCACTAGAAGCTACACAAAAGGCAATAGCTGTCTTCACACAACTAGGTCTACAAATAAACGAACAAAAATCAACATTTACACCTGTGCAGACCCTGGAGTTTATCGGGGCCTACGTCAACTCTCTGAAAGCTAGAGCCTCTCTGCTCTGATACAGACTTACCATTCTACTCAATCTAATAATCATAATGCAGGCCAGCCCACTGACATTGGCCAGGACCTGCCTATAACTGTTAGGCTGCATGTCAGCAACGACATTTGTCGTCAAACATGCCAGACTGCACATGTGATTCCTGCAAGTCTGGCTCAGGACCGTATATATTCCACACAGATACAGCATAAACAAATGTCTTACAGTGACAGCCAAAATAAGAAATTCTCTTCATTGGTGGACTCAACCACGCAACATTTGCACAGGAGTTACCTTCGCACAGATCCTCCTTCAATGATACTCACACTGGATGCTTCTCTGGTAGGCTGGGGGGCACACCTGCACAACCACATAATCCAAGGCCTCTAGTCCCCATCAGAATCAACATTACACATAAAGCTACTGGAGCTGTGGGCAGTCCACAATGCATGCTCACATGTCCTACTCATGATCAGGGACAAGGCCATAAAGGTTCTGAGAGACAACATCGCTTTTATGTTTTATATAAACCGACAAGGGGGGAGCATGGTCACACGCCCTGTGTACAGAAGCCATGCCACTGTGGAACTGATGCATCTGCCACAACATAGACATCTCAGCCTCCTACGTGCCAGTATGCCAAAACACCACTGCAGATGCTCTAAGCAGAAAATTTTCCCAGAACCATGAATGGGAAATGAATACCAGGGTACTACAGAGCATATTCAGACACTGGGGGTTCCCAACTATAGACCTCTTTGTGACAACCCAGAATGCCACTACTGCCACTCATGGAGGCTGGAGTAATTAAGCCTATGGGAGAGCCCTCTCTCATCGGCTTAGAGCAGCTACACTAGAGAGCTTACAGCAGCATAGCTGCATCGGTGCAGAGCTGCGATAAGCTCTCTAGTGTAGCCATAGCCTGAAACAGTAAAAACTGTAGGCATGGTCATGTTGCAGTGTTTCTGGAACTGTGTAAAAAATGACACCACCACATCATACGTCATCTAAACATACATAAATACACTTTTAAATGATATATGATGTGTGGGGGCGTAGGGTAGGAACATCAAACTCCGGAAATATGGCTCTTTTTTTAGAGAATAGCTCCGTGCCTGTGTGCAACTGCCACAGGAGATCTTGAATTGTTTTAATTGAAGCTGACTATTATTCTTCTCCTTTCCTCAGTATTGTTTCCTTATACCTCCTTGGAAATTAACCTAGTAATTAACCATTTTTACTCATTTCCCCTGAAGATGGTCTTAATTTTTCAGGCCTAAAATCTGGATTTAGATGGAACAACTTTTAGTTTTTAATCAAATTATCTGTTTTAAAATATGTTTACATGATTTAGTCACTTCCTTATACTCCACAGAAACGGAGGACCTAAGTAACCTCTCTCAGTATCACACAAGACACGCTCATGATATATGGAAGACACTTGGTCTATATTTTTTTAACCTATCTTGTTTATGACTAACCCCTTGAATTTCCTTTGTCTTCCTTTTCTTTTTTTTTTTAATTTTCTTATTGTCAGACATAAGTCCACTAATTATCTACAAAATGCCATTGTCAAAAACTAAGCTACCAGCAACAGTTCTAAAGCAGGGCGGCATTAAATCAAACATGCTGTCACTTATACAAAGTTAGGATAAAATTTCATGGAGAGTGTTAGGTCCCAGTTCTGCAACTGGATCTGCTTTAGGATCCCCTTGGGGGCTGTGTGGAGCACCATTGACTTCAGTGGGAATTCCATGTGAGCATAAGAGACAGCTCACATCAATCCCTTTTTCAAAATCAGGGATTTAGTTCGTTGCTTTTAAATAAAGAACCTTATGCATTTTGGAAGTAGTGTTCCAGGGCTGGCTTGCCAGTCACAAGGGACATCATAAAAATATTCTTAGTTCATATTTATACTATTCAGCAGCAATGAAAAATGAAAGGAAATGCAACATAGCTGCATAATATTACATTGCCCCATTCATAGGTATCGTACTATCTAGAGCAGGATTTGTTTTGAACTCCTGTCATTTCTTCACTATAATTCCTTATAAAGGCCTGTCTGGAGAATTATCCAAAGAATTCGGGGCTGAACTGACTTCCCCTGCAAACCATTATTTACAAAGGTGTGCACTCTTAGTAGCTACATATGTCATGTGGATGATTATTTTCGGACAATAGATTATATATGTATAAGTTTTATTATACAAAAATATACCCCAAGCGTGTACTTGTTTCTGGCCAATTTACAGGATCCATGGGCTGGACCAATTAGAAACTGGAACCATTAGATGTCACACTGAAAATGATAGTATTGTAAGGGTAAAAAAAATTATTAATAATTAAAAAAACACTATAATGCTACATTCAGTTTGTTTTTTAAAAAATGGTGCAAAATATCTTTGGTTCTTACTATGATGATGATGCAAACATTAATGTGCTAAAACAAAGGCTATTGCTCTGACTGAAAACAAGTTTCTTGAGAATGCAATGTATGCTAAAATAAAGGGGAAAAAACATAAGCAGAGGCATGCCATATCCCTGTCCCTAGTGAGTTGAGGAGCAGACTGGGAGAGAGAATTCCTGAATTTTATTCCTTGCTCAACCGCTGGCACACTGTGTCGTTTGAGCAAGATGCATAACTCCTTGCACTTATCTCACAGACCTATGGCATGCCTTCATTAAATATGTATCAAGTTACTTGAGATACACAAATAGAAGGCACTGTGGAAGTTTAAACTATTATATCTTTTTGTTTCTACTTAGTAGCATGTTTGTAAAAGACTTGTCTTCCATAGAATGTTTCCTCCAAGCTTCCTAGAGTGCCAGATGGGACAAGCTTAGTGAGTAGGTGATTCTAATTTGTGGATGTATGAAAGTAATTTTTATTATATTGTCTTTTTTGTTATTTATTTTTGGTGGGAAAGGGATGTTTATTGTATACAAATATTTGATCGACGTAGTATCTTAGTGATTATACAGGGCATGTGCAGGGAGCACCTTCTTTATGCAGAAAGGGCAGCAGTGTAGGAGCAGCCTCCAGGCATAACAGTTTTGAATAACCCACAAAAAGATAAATTCACTTTGTATGCATGTGTTAACACAAAACATAACAAAAATAACACACTCCCTGACTAGTCCTAGCAGTAAGTTACCTTAACGAACGTTTATTAAATAGAAAGTTGATTGGAAATGTGTTGCAATTAGAGTACTTAATGAACAGTACACAACTCTGTGTTTAAATTGTAGGAGGTGTGCCTTTGGATGGTGTGGTCTGCTGTGTTTGTGACAGCACACGTATCCTAGGGGGCATAGTACTCAGGCTAGTAGGTGTCAGGTAAATTCTTCAAGCCCTGGTTTATTTTATTTCTGTGGCACTTATCACTAGTTAAATATTCCATGAAAAAGGCTGTTTTCCATATATTCCAACAGGCAGAAGATAATGCCAAATATAAAGAGACAAAAAAGTGAACCCAAAGTGCAGTGTTGGAGTAGTCCTGTTATTTATGGCTGTATTTGATTCGTATCTAATAAAGGTGTATCCTAAAGGTGAAGGTCTGTCTTGCGCATCTTTACAGAGAATTCAGTGCATCTACAAATACAGTACATGCTTTGCTTTGTTCCAAGATCTCAGACACTACCACTGCTGAGAAATAGTTATGAGCTGGAAAAGCAGTTTGGGTATTGATATGCAAATATGCACACTAAGCATTCCTGTGTGGATAAAAACTTTGTTGTGGATTATTTTGCCTGGGTTTTTTTTTTTATTGGCAAAATGAACCAATGAAATAAAGTAAATGTAAGCTTTTTTGTTGTTTTGGTCAAATCCTTCATGATATTTAATGGGTTTTTTATGGCTTAATTTCTTTATTGTGTAATTGTTTTTAGTAGTAGTATATGAAATGTTTGTGTACAGTTTTTATAGTTGTAGTTTGTGATGTAAGTATATGGTTAAATAACTGCTTAAATTTGAGTAATAGTTACTTGATAAACTGCAGCTGTTATTGGTCATGTATGTTTATTTAAACACACTAGCTGTAGAGTGTGGAATTTATAGTTTCTGCTAGTTCCTTGAAATGCAACCTTTCATCTGGCAATACAGATTTAATACAGTGCAGATACCTTTACCACCTCTGATCAGCCCATCATGTCAGCCTTTATCACCCACTTGTTAAATTTTCAAACAACCACCTTTGTGCTTTCTCCCATGCTGCCCCTCATTCTTGGAAAGATTTCCCTGTAAACATCCACAACGTTACCTTATTATCCTCCTTCAAAGCCCCCCTTAAAACTCTCTCTTACTGTGATGCCAGAAAAAATTGACAATGGAAGGCCACTGGTGTGCTGAGACCACTGTTTAGCATGCTGACCAATATCGTCTCATTGTTTCTTTGTACTCCTTGTCCATCTATATCCATCTGTTGTCTTTTGTCTTATACTTAGATTGTATCTCTTTGGGCAGGAACTGTCTTTTTGTTCCCTGTTTGTACAGCACCTAGCACAGTGGGGTCCTGGGCCATGACTAGGGCACCTACTCAATACAATACTACTACTACTAATAATAATAATACAGTTACTATATTACAGTATAGCAGTTGATTGCTTATATGTCTTATATATTTTGTTTTAAAAACATGAATAATTATTGTATGTGAACAGAGACTTTTCGCTCTCTATGATTATTTGATTTATACCACGCTGTAGATAGTATTTTTCTACATTTGAGGGGGCTGTTTTGAACTGTACTCCCTGTTTTTCATTAAGTTTTTGAAGTTACAATTTGGATTTTCTCAAATAAACTAATTATTAAATGCATAAAGTTTATTATTAGATTAAATTGTGTTGATTTTATATTATACAAAGCTTTACATAGTATAGATTGAAGGGGCAAATTCAGCCAGGTAAATTTTTTTCTCCACTTGTATGATATAGGATTGATGAAGGAGTTTGCTAAAAAATAACATTTTATTTCCCTGTTTGTTCAGCTTCTGTGTTTTAGTCACAGGGAAACAGACGATACATGGAAGCACGATAGTAATAATAATACCTTGCCCCTGTCTAGTGCTTTTCATCAATAGAACTCAAAGCACTTAATGGTTTTTAATGTATTTATATCCACAACACTGCTGTGAGGTAGGGAAGTAGTATTATCCCCATTTTACAAAAGGGGAATTGAAGCAAGAGAGGCTAAATGACTTGTCCAAGGTCACACAAGAAGTCTGTGGCAGAGCAGGGAATTAAATATGGGTACCAACTTCAGTTTTGTCAGTGTTCTGGAGTGAAACAATAGGAAGTTTGATACCAAATCATTATAACTTATTAATTTATTTTGTAAAACCCTTGGGCTGCTGACGGTGGGATCCACCATGACAGTGAAGAAGTTAAATACTCAATATTAAAGTTTTATTACAAAGATTACTTTAACAGAAAGAAATTCTGTAATACCTTATTGCACTTTACATCTTGACCAATATTTTCAAAATTGGGTTTCTACATTCAGCCACCTAAAATCTTTATTTAGGACTCTAGAGAAATGTGACCTTGTTTTCAGGTGTGCTGACCTTGAGTTGAAATCAGTGAGAATGGTACTCAGCACTTCTAAAAATAAGGTCATGTTTGTTTAGATGGCAAAAGTAGAATTGGATACTTAACTTTGGGCACTCAATTTTGAAAATTAGCCTTAATCTTTATGTAGTTGAACACATTTAAGAGAGTTAGGGTATATTCTGGCTGCCAACAGCGTATCTGAGCACTAATGTTACCCTCCACAATTGCTGCCTTATTTATGTTGGCAGCAGCAGAGATGTTTTTATTATTTTATGTTTACCTTGTCGCTTGCTTCTAGTGGGAAAACTACTTTTCAGTATTCTCCAGGGTAATTCATATTTTTTAATCACTAGCTTATAGCATTAGACATATACCCGATAATGAACCAGACAATAATTGTGTGTTAAGGGACTGTCAGTGTTGACTTGTAAATTAGAAGTGCATAATAAACAAAGATGATTGTAAATCAATTACTGATAATACAGCAAGGCAATTATGTTTTCCTAGACCATTTTAGAATTTGCTATGAATACACTATACAATAGGCACATTGTATTTGATATACTTATGATGTTCTCTGTAGTTACTGCTGAGCAATTTTCAAACTCTGGTTGCCATTTTATTTGTTCTGGAAGTACAATGTGAAAATAAAAATAGACATTCCTCCCACCCCCTACCATCATCATCAACACCAATATAGGAAGAATGTTGACATGCAAGTCCTTTCTAAGGGTAATATTTTTCACTTGTCTTTTCCGGGTACTAAAGGGGACACAAGTAGGTAGAGGGCGAGTGGAGCCTCCAAAGCGTTGGCCAGAAGAGCTGCAAGTGCAAGTGGGGAGATGTAAAACTACAGACTGAAAAGGGTGTGGTAACTTATTTTCGTCCCGGAGCAAACAGGAGCTAAGGAAGGAATTGTGCCTTTTCCCAGGACTGCTTTCGGTAGCTGCACTGCTCTTCACACAGTGCTAGAAGTTAGGTCACAATGTAGCTTTAAATTAATATAACACACAAGTAGACATGGCCCCTGTCTAAAGAGCTTACAGTCAAATGAACGTTGCATGTATGAGGTTTAAGAAGCATACTGAGCCGAGAGCCACTGTGTGTGATAGCTGTGTAGCATACATCATTGAACAGCTATTGGTTCAAATGACATTTAGCACTTACATAAACATTAAGTGACTAGCTGTGCAAATATAGCATACTGTAGTGTATATATCATTTGTTAAAATATAGGCAGTTCTCTCTAGAAATTTCTTAAGGTGGTTATCTGAAAAGCAAAGGAAGTACATGACAGTATTGACACATACTTCTTAAATCATTTTTAATGTATATAGGACAGGGCTTATTTTAGAGATTTGGGAGCACTTTGGCACAACTTTCCCAATGCTGACAGTTTCAAAACAATAAGAGCATTCTCTCCTTCAACCAAATATTAAAGTAATACTGTGAAAAACAATTTCAGGTAAATTATCATACACAGAAAAGGATTTGGTGGGCTGTACTTACTAGTGCTTATTTTAACTATACAGCTTTAAATGTAGCTCCATGGTATGATTTTATGAAAGGAAAACCCTATAAGGGAAGACTTACTGAACTCAACATGTTCAAAAAAGAGATTTGTGTTGACCTTTTATGCTACATGAATGGGTGAAAAGGACACAGGAACTAAATAATTTGCAATATACAATAAATGTATAATAGAGGCACAGTTTGAGGTCAGAAAAGATTGTATAAGAAGAAAAGACATTTTTACAGGAAAATCATCACTGTATGGAATAGTTCAAGGACTAATAATGTCTAGAGAGATAACTACAGATAAGTAGTGACCAGATGGAATCTTGACCCTTCCCAGTCTACAATATGTTTGTCTTTTCTGAAAAGAAGATAGCTATTCCTTTGTACTTCAGAAAGTTTACTTCTGTTTTGAGAAAGTGTATATGCCCAGATATTATTTGATATGTATTAAACCGCGAATATGAAGTCTCAGCTGCCACCATTGAGTTCATTCCTCAAAATCCAGTAATAGAGCCTCTGGCTGACTCCCTTATCTTCTGAGGAAGTTTGGCAAGCCATCCCTCAAACTAGAAACAAGGTGCCAGCCCCAAAAGGTATCCCTGTGGAAGTCTTCAAAGCTGGTGGAATAGCACTCATGCAAAAACTTCAACCTCTTGTTAGAATTTGCGTTAATGAGGAAATTCCACCTGACAATATTGTAACTATTTTTAAGAAAGGGAACAAGTCAATGTGCAGGAATTATTGAAGTGTTGCCCTCTTCTCCATTTCCGGGAAGATCCTTGCTCTCATCCTTTTGAAGTGTCTACTCCTTCTTGCTGAAGATGTCCTTCTAGAATCCCAATGTGGTTTCAGATCATCGCGGGGCACCACCTACATGACTTTTGTTGCACAACAGATCCAAGAGAAGTGTAGAAAACAACACCAGCCATTGTTTATTTCATTTATTGACCTTACTAAAGTTTTTGAGTCCATCAGTTGTGAAGCATGGAAGTTGCTGTCTAGGTTTGGTTGTCCATTGAAGTTAATTCATGTTCTCAGGCTACTTCATGATGGGGATGACTGCCACTGTCCTCTGTAATGGGTTGGAGATGGTCCTGTTCACCACTCTTTTTTCCATCTATCTTGCCATAATCTTGATTCTTATTCATGACTGCGTTTCTTCTGGAATTAGGATTGACTATCACACGGACAGCCAGCTCATCAATCTGAGACACCTTCATTCTAAAACTAAAGTCACCAGGACTATTATTGCCAACATTCAGTATGCTGATGACTGTGCAGACCTCACGCATACAGGCTGACTTGCAATCCACCTAGATCTTTTCTCAGGAGCCTATCATAGCTGGGACTTTCCCTCAACGTTGGGAAGACTAAGGTGCTCCACCAGTCTGCCCTAGCACAAGTTGCCTCCATTCTCCCACAAATTGTCATTGCTGGAAAATGTTATATATTTCCCTTACCTTGGAAGCCACCTCTCCCAGACAGCCAATCTTGAAGTGGAGATTGAACATAGGATCTGTTGTGCGAGCATATCCTTCGGGAAGTTGCTCCGTTATATCTTTCTAGACAGAGATCTGCTGATGGAAACGAAGATCCTGGTCTACAATGCAGTAGTCATCCCCACTCTTCTTTGTGGGTGTGAGACATGGGTGACATACTGAAGCCATCTTAAGCATAGTGGTACCAACAGTGCTGCCTTAGGAATATTCTTTATATGAGATGGGAAGACCATTGCACCAATGCTAGCATTCTCTCTGCAGCTAACATCACCAGGCAAAGGTTAAAAAACATCAGTTTCGCTGGGCTGGCCATTGTGTGGGGATGGCTGATACTCGTCTTCCGAAGCAAGTCCTCTTTTCTCAACTTAGTCATAGAAAGAGGATCTGCAGAGGACGGAGGAAATGCTACAAGGACACCCTGAAAATATATCTTAAGAAGGGAAGCATTGATCCCATAAATTGGGAAGAGGTGGCTGGCAGTAGACTGCAATGGCATCACATCATACATCAAGTCTCTCAGCCCGTTTTGAAGAGAATCACCTTGCTCAAAAGGGTAAGAGGCGGCAGAGGAGGAAGGAAAGGGTACAGCATCCCGGCCAGCAGTTTTGCTGTCTCCAAGCAACCACCTTTCACATATGTGGAAAAACCTGTAAAGCATGAATTGGACTCCTCAGCCATCTTAAGTCTCATCGGTGACTTTTACCCTTGGCAGACATCATCCTCATATCAAGGGGTAGCCGACGATGACACATCATAAATGTTGGGACTTTCTATGACTGAGAATACATGAGCCGCTTATTCCTAACTCTGATCATGGAAACAGATAACTTTGTATAGCCGTGAATGTTGGTTTGATTTCCACTCCTTCACTGGAGAGATGAAGAGACATGAATTCCCCTGCATTTGGGGGTTTGACGCAGAAGAAATTACAACTCCTTTTCTTCCTTACAGAAGGACAAGAAAGATGGCTGTATTTAGTCTATTTCCATACTGCATCACAAAAGGAATGAGAAAAGACTTAAGAGCAGAGGGGGTTCAACCTGTGTCCCAGAAACCAAGAAGTAGATGAGTGAGGGCCTTCCCCTGATTTTTATGTGCTTCTCAGCTTAGAACTTCAGTTTCAAAAGTGCACTCACATAAATTACAGATTGATTTATAGTGGTTCTCAGTTTAGGATGCTGAGAGGGAGAGTTGTGTTTTGGTGGCTGTGATTTTTCCACAACCTGGGAACCTATAAACGTTTTATAAAATGAAGTGAAAAATGAGGGGTGGTTTTACTCTGATTCTGAAAAGCCTCTAGCTGCTGTAAATTATACCCAGCTGCAGTGACTCTCAAGTAGATGTTTTAACAGTCAGGAATTGCCAGGGTACAGCAGTAGTCCAGCCACACCTCCTTTTCTTGGCCACTTCACTACAGGGCCAGGAGGGGTATGACAAAGCCAGTTAAAACATCTCTCTATGTTGAACACCCATATCTCAAAAATTTAAAGTGATGGCAGCTGAGAAGCTCTCTCCTTTTTCATTTTAGTTTTGTTTTTTGAGCAAATACCCAAGAACTCTATAAGAATTTTCTTTGCATTCTTTCAGGGCATCTTTTGCAGTTTGGAGATTTTAATCTGCAGTTTTCTTCTCAGATCTAAGTTCAGTAGAACTGAATAGGTTCAAGTTTTTCTCTGTATCGAAGCTTACAGCCATCATTGGTTTGTTTTTTCATCTTCAGCCAACCATCTTGCTTTTATGGTAAATTCAGCACAATGACATGGAAGTTGAAAAAATGGAAATAAAAAATTTAAATAACCCTGAATGGAACCTAAAACCTCTTGTGTTTTCACAACACTGGTTAGATTTTCTCGGACTTAAAAAGTGGAAGGTGAGCTTCTTAGAGTGTACACTTATAGAGGAATTACACTTATAAAGTTTGCAGACTATATCACTCTGGGAGGGGTTGCAAGCACTTTAGAGGACAGGATTATAATTGAAAATGTTCTTGACAAACTGGAGAAATGGTTTGAAATAAACAGGATGAAATTCAATGAGGGAAAATGCAGAGTACTATGTTTAGGAAGGAATAATCAATTGCACAAATACAAAATAGGAAATGACTGCCTAGGAAGGAGTACTGCAGGAAAGAATCTGGGGGTTATAGTGGAACACAAACTAAATGAGAGTCAACAGTATAATACTATTGCAAAAAAATAAACCATTATTATGTATTAGCAAGAGTGTTATAAGCAAGCTGCAAGAAGTAATTCTTCCACTCTACTCAACATTAAGGCTTCAACTGGAGTACTATGTCCAGTTCTGGGCACCACACTTCAGGAAAAATATGAACAAATTGGAGAAAGTCCAGAGGAGATTAAAAAAATTATTAAAGATCTAGAAAACATGAACTATGAGGAAAGATTGAAAAAATTGGGTTTGTTTAGTCTGGAGAAGAGTGATGGGGGGACATGATAACCATCTTCAGGTATGTAAAAGGTGTTATAAAGAAGGAGAGTGACAAATTGTGCTCTTTGTCCACTGAGGACAAGAGAAGAAGTAATGGGCTTAAACTGAAGAAAGTGAGATTTAGGTTTGACATTGGGAAAAGTTTCCTAATTCTCAGCGTAGTTAAGCATTGGAACAAATTACCAAGTGAGGTTGAAGAATCTCATCATTGGAAGTTTTTAAGAGCAGGTTAGACAAACACCTGTCAGGGATGGTCTAGATAATACTTAGTCCTGCAACAGTGCAGGGCACTGGACTAGATGACTTATCGAGGTTCCTTCCAGACCTACATACCTATATTCTGGGGATTGACAATTTTAGGACTCATGGAGTTGTCAATACTGGTGTGTTCAGGATGACATATTGTGACTCTAGGTACATAGTGTGGCCGAGATTTTCAAAAGTGTCTAGCAGTTTTGGATCCTCCAATTTTTGCATCTCCAACCTGAGGTTATTTAAAGCTCTTTTTATAAAGCTCTTTTACTGAGCACCCATCCTCCAAAAATTATGTTCTTTTAAGATATATAATTTTGAGTGTACAAACCACGAGTCACTTTTGAGAATATTGGCTACAAATCAGTTCACAGAGAATTAACAGCTCTTAAAGTCAATGACTATAGGGTAAAAAGGGCAAAAAATAATTCTTTCTAAAATGTCTTCCTACCCCCACCCCTCTGGGATCTGAGTCTGCAACACAAAACTGACTGAACTGAGACTAGTGTTTTCCTTGCATATCAGTAAATGCATCACCACAGATGAGTTAATGTGGGAAGGCTTGTGCAGCCTTCTGGCCATTGGTGAAGACAGTACAAAGTGACACGAATACATGATGAGAAAGCTGAGGAACCTAGACAAAAATAGGATTTCTGTTTGGAAGAGTCAGAGATTAAGTGGATCCCACAGCAGTGAGCTTATTACTGTCCCAATACTTTCTGGCTTAGTTAAATAGGACAGTTGCTTGAAGCTATGGATTGTGCCTTGTGTAGTACATGATGTTGCTGTCAAGCTGTCCTGCAGTGGCTCAAGAGCTTGGGTCCAACCTGAGGGCAGACTGTTAGGCAACGAGGCCAAACCCCAAATTGGTTGTGAGTTCTATACTTAGATTTCATCAACCAATTATCAAGTGTAAACTCCTCATGCACTATACCAGTCTTAAAATGGAGTCACAGACAGTCCTTACCCTTTGTGAGGTAAGGACTGTCTGTGATAGATGGGCCCTTACACTGAAAATCACAGCAACATACAGGTTACTCCTAGTCCTAAAGAACAAGTCACTTACTCCCGGTCAATTGCACTTTAGATCTCACACCAAAGACAGTGCTTGTAGCCAATCCTGTAATGAACTATCTAAAAGTTTATTATACAGAGGAAGGAAACAGGAAATATTTACAAGGATAAAGCAGGTAAACAGGCACACAAATGAGTTCCAATCTTAAGTTTCAAAAAGTAATAGAAACTTCTATAATAAGCAAGCTCTAGATGTCCTTTAGGGTTAACCCAGGCTAAGCACTGGAGATCTTTTGCTTATGCTTAGTAATCCTTGTCCCCCTGGTTACATCTACACAACAATTAAAAACCCACAGCTGGCCCATGCCAGGTGACTTGAGCTCACATGGCTCGATCCAAGAGGCTGTTTAATTGTGGTGTAGACATTCAAACTCAGGCTGGAGCTGAGTTCGGGGACCCTTTGCCCACATTGGGTCCCAGACCCCCGGCACCATTCCAAGCCCAAACATCTACACCACAATTAAACAGCCCCTTAGACCAAGCCCTGTGATGCCAAGTCAGCTGGCATGGGCCAGCTACACGTATGTAATTGCAGTGTAGACATAGCATCAGAGTCCAAGTAGCATAAAGATACAGTTCCTCCTTGTTAGGGTTTTTTATTCCCTTTCCCTCTTGCGCTTTGAGTGAAAATTCAGCTGATGGAAGGAATTCACTTGCAAGACTCCTGTTCGGGGAAGAAGGGTGAGGAGAACAATTAACAAAGTCTTTTGTTCTCTTAGATGTTCCACAATAGTTCATTTAGTGTCAATGGGTCTTCCTCGTGGGGCAGGACATACACCTTCTATTGGAGATCAGCACTTTGCACTAATTAATGTGTCTCTCCTGTCTGGTGATTTGCACGTGCCAGAGGCTTATAATTCAAATGCTTAAATATTACCTTATAATAGCTGTATAAGTGAGTTGGGCGCATATAGCAACTTACAAGCACTCAATGAAATCTAAACACTAAGTACAACTTTATAATTCTAATACCTATTTTAACAATACTAACACACAGAAGAACCAGACTGGTTCCAGCTAAGTATTTGTCAGTGTTCCACTGAGGCATGATAGGGTCCTTGACATGAGCTAGCACCTGGTCTTCCAGCATCACGGTTGCTGCAGCCAGACTTGTAAAATTTGCTTCCAAATAATATCTATAAAAGAAAATGGAGTGCCTACTGCTTTCAAACCATTTCTCTACTTCTCTGGAAGGAAATCAACTATAAATATTAAAATAGGTATAAAGGTAAGAGAGAACCTTTTGATATGCGACCTTCAAACACCAAAATTGGGTAAGAAGGGCAATTAAAAATGCTCCATTAATTAATCATTTAAAAATAGTGTTGAATTAAACTCTTCAACTTAGACTGAGAATACTGTAATAGTTATTCTAGAATACATATAGGTTCAACAATTCTTTGAGACTGTCTTTGCTATAAATTAGTTAACATCACTAACATAGATTCCATGTTGACATGTTTCAGAGTAACAGCCGTGTTAGTCTGTATTCGCAAAAAGAAAAGGAGTACTTGTGGCACCTCAGAGACTAACCAATTTATTTGAGCATGAGCTTTCGTGAGCTACAGCTCATGTTGACATGAACAGTCTGCCCCTGGATGGTGCTGCTGACTCTTCATCTCATTCTCCTGAGCTCTACACTCTGAATAATTTTTTTTCTAAACTGAAAAAGTAAAAAAGGTTTATATGTAAATACATATGATATGCATAACTATTACTGTTTCATAAGTGGGCCATCAGGTGCTCAGATAGTGTAATAAAAAGCACTGTAGAAATCCTTATAAATTTCATAAATTGTTTGTAATCCAGTATGGTAATTCCTATAATGTCAAGTACATCATATGGCATAGAAAGTACCTACACCGGGAGGAGTAGCTAATATTTTGAGGCTGTTTAAAGCATAGACAATGGCATAACAAGATCCAATAGCTGGCAGGTGAAGCTAGAAAAATTCAAATTAGAAATAAAATGCAACTTTTTAACAGTGAGAATAATCAACCATTGGAATAAATTATCAAGGGAGGAAGGTAACTCATCATTACTCAATCTATAACTTGAGATCAGATGTCTTTCTAAAAGATACGCTTGAGTTCATTCAAAAGCGATCAGGCTACCTTGGTAGGGAAAAATAATTCCATCTACTGCAATAAATACATTAATCTGCATGTATATACAAAGCTGCCTGTTGAAATAAGGCTATGTATTAATCTAGAAGATACACACAATAAACAAACAGGCACGCACACAAGCTCTGAAGTGCGTGCGCATCTGAACATACTGATGAATCTCACCCCCACCATGTACAGATTTCAAGCTGCTAGCAGATAATGGTTTAAAGATTTGACACACTAAAATGGGAACAAAACGAAAATCTGTTTCAGAATACATTTCAGAACACAAGTATTCGAAAGTTTTTAAAAAACAAAAACAGGAGAAAAGGATGAAGTTGAGTGTATACGCTGCAAATGGTGCGGCCGAGTTATTAAATGTAAATATTTGCAGGCAGATAGTTCTAAGTTTATAATGGTAAACTGTTTATTCAATTGATAAGTTTTATTTGTGGATTAGAGATATATTGTTTTCTTAAACTCAGAGATGGCATTGTGTTTTGAGTTCTATTTTAGTTCTGCGGCAAACCACACTGAATTCCGTTCATCAAAGCATTAATCTACTTAATACTTTTTTCTCCTGTCATTCCATCCACCAAAATAAATCCCAGTATTTACCCAGAAAAATTAAGGTTTTTGCACTGATTTTCACCTGTTTTTGTTGTTGTAGTACTAAACAGTGATAAATTCCTGGGAAAAATTAAATAAAAACTGAAAACGAAGGGCCCTAAATATAAGGTTTAGAGCTATACCACCTAACTATAATGAGAACTTGATTATTTTGACAACACTGGTGAACTGATGATGTTGCCTACAGTGAAATGACAAAAATTACTACTACATAATTTATACATTATAATAATACTTTTGAACTCATATAGCACCCCTCATCCAAGGATCACAACATGATTTACATATATTAATCAATTAAACTTCACAACACCCTGTGAGGTAGTGAAGTATTATGCTCATTTACAGATGGCTGCATAGAGGCACAGAAGTTGAAGGACCCCTGTTGACACAGGTCAGTCACGGAGCCAGGAATAGAACTCAGGAAGCCTGACTTCCTATCCTCTAATCTGATCATACACCACACACTTTCCACTTTTGCAACAGTTTCATAGAGGTATATTTGACCTTTGACACTCTAAGGCAATGCCATTCATTTTTGTTACTTAAGTATTGCAAAAATGTCACCATGGTGGATAACATCTCAGATTTTTCACAGTACAACACAGGTTCTATTTCCAGTTTATAGGCTCACCACTCATTTACAATCTGTATTATCAATTTGTAGATAAAAGTGATAACCTACTATCATCAACTAAGTTTTGTGTTCAGAGGTTGAATCTGTATTTAATTTTTTCTGTTCGGTCATTGGCATTTGTTGTTCAGACCCTTGCAGCTTTACCACATCCTGTGTCATTAGCAGCTACTTAACTATATTTAACATACCATAGTGCAGATGTCTTTCAGGATTATAAAAATTACTTCTATTTTTTTAAATATTATGTAGAAACAGGGTGAAGTATGTAAGCAGAATTTTATATATAGAGGTATATATATTACTTTAATTGACAGTTCAGGAGAAAAGTTAATTTAAATGTAGTTTTTCCATTAGGAAGTATAAGAGTATATTCCATTAGGAAAGGAAGAAACATAGTTATTGACCAAATCCTATGATGATGTAGAGTGTATACAACCTTTCTGTCCTTGGCACAATAATTCATTCAGAAATCACACTGTAGCAAGAATCTTTGAGGATCACAGTTTCAAGATAGTCTACTAAAATGGTTCGCTCCCTTCCCCCCTCTCCAGTTAGGAAAAAACCAGGATGAGAAGTGAAGGAAGTATTTGCAAACTATTTTTTGCATCGCTGAGCTGTTCCACTGTGCTGAATCAGCATCAGGAATTGGCAGAGGCCTGAAGTAGAGAGATTGTGAGTTGTTTGTAACTAGTTGATTATTATCTTATGGATAGTGGCATACTTGTTCCAGGATTAGGCAGAATGGAAAAGTTGAGGATGTTAATTTAACAACCAATGGAACATTCTGACATGAGTTGATATACTAGAAAATATTTTAAATCCAAACATTATCCACTGAAAAAGCTATTTAATGCTTAACTTGAAAATAAAAGCTATGAAAAATTCTTCTAAAGTGAAAAAGGGAAAATGTGGATGCACTTGACACTGGAACATAAAATTCCCATTGTCCTAATAAAGAAAATACATGATGGATCCAGTGACTAATTTTACTTGCCATTTTCAGTAGCAGGAAAGTAACCGGTTTTCTTTGCTCTTACCACTGAATGTTGTTAATTTTAGCTGAAATTATTATTTTAGAAGGTATGGTTTGCAGCACATTTGAGCCTATAAACTTGAATAACAAGTGTATTGCAGTCCATGTCAGTTTTGAGGTTCATTTGAATAGCTATGTGAACCTTTAAGGAGCTGGACCCAAAAACATTTGAACTGTGGGTGTCCAAAATGCTACTTTTTCTAGTGCTTCAAGGCATATAGCCAGGACTTACAGTACAAAGTAAAAAAAATATAACATGTTGTATCTATAACCACCAAACTCGTCTGAGAAGAGAACACTTCTCACAGTATTCAGAGTAACAGCCGTGTTAGTCTGTATTCGCAAAAAGAAAAGGAGTACTTGTGGCACCTTAGAGACTAATAAATTGATTAGTCTCTAAGGTGCCACAAGTACTCCTTTTCTTCTCACAGTACTACTTTTTAGGAGATTCCATAGCTATTTATCTCACTTCAGTCTTCCCTTTTTATACTGCTTCTTCCTCCATTAGGACTTCCTCAGAGGTCCTCCCTCTCAATCCTTTCTTTTGCCTTCCTTTTCTTCCCCTTTGCTATTAGCCTATGTACATGTTTCTTTATATGAGGGAACTAAGTTTGCCCTTTCTTCTCTCTAGTATATTTGACATCCTGTTTAATTCCATAGTTCTCTCTACCCTCAGTGTCCCAAGTGGGTGACATAGGTTTCTAAAATGCATAATGACAGACTCAAAATTACTCCTGAGGTATTCTGTACCAAAAAAAATTTAAAATTCTGCACATAATACTTTAAAATTCTGCAAAATTCTGCTAATTTTATTTGTCAAAATAACACTATATAATCTCACCAGTTTCAATTATTTTGGCAATTTATTTCAAAATACCTGTCAGCAAGTATGTCTGTAACAATACAGACATTCACAAAAATTCCCCCAAGAGTAGAGAATTAAAGAAACCACTACAACAACCCAGTTCCTGCTTCTCTGGCCCTCCCCCCCCCAAAGTCCAGCCAGGGCACTAAACACTCCCCTGCCCCCAAGCCTGCCATGGGACCCTTCCCGGCGCAGATAGACACACCCCCTCCTCCCCAACGGCCAGCTGTGCCCCCCCTCCATCCCCCTACTCACATACCCTACCCTCCTGGAGCCCAGGGATCCAGAGGGAGAAACAGCCTGATGCTGGGTCCTGGGCTTGCACAGAGGTTCCTGCATGAGGACACCTCCTTCATTCAGGGCGTGTTGGGAACTGCAACTTCTGGGAACCCTCCAGTTCCCTCCCCCTCCCCCTCCCCCTGGCCTTGTCTTCTATTTGCGAGCTGGGCTCTGGTGGGTCCAAAGGCCCCTATTGATGGCCAGCAGCTCTGAAGCCCATTTCTGGGTGGGGGGGGAGAGAGGAAATTCTGCGCACCCAACATTAATTTCTGCAAAATGCTGCATTGCACAATGGCGCAGAATTCTCCCAGGAGTACAAAGTGAAGCATGGAGTTAAAATGAAGAGCAGGAAGTTTGAAATGGGAGATTATGAATAAAGTTTCTAACTTATTGACTTGGGCAAAGCCATCCAGTTCAGGAAGAACAAAGCATTTTTTGAGGAGTGGAAAGAATACTAAAGTGGAGCTGCTCTTTAGGACTAAGGTATCTAAAGTACTACATTAGCTAAGTAATGAAGTACTTCCTATATGAAATTTAGGCATGAAGTTCTTTAAACATTAAACACCATTGAAATACCATTACTTTCACTTAAAATTTTAGCTGACAATTATCTTGACATGAAATATTTTTTGTGATGGGAAACCAGTCATTAAAGTAGCTGTCTTATTAACTGCTGCTTTGTCCTTCACCCCCTCTTAGAAGACTGTCCTATCTGCAAGACTTTGCCTATGTTCAGTTGTGTAGAAATCTTCAAGACTTTACATACAGTCATTTCTTGTGCACTAATAGGGCTTAAAGAATTGTTAGATACTTTTTGTAAAATTGAGAGAGTCCATTTTTACAGATGTAGAACTGAAAAATAAAGCCTTAACATATATTTCAAACATTATAGATGAATTCTGTGATCTACTTAGAGAAATTCTGGTGATTTTTCATTTTTTTAAAAAGTCACAATTGAACTTATTGTAAGGGGGGGAGGATGAAAAAATCGCTTATAGTGGCATACACTAGTTGCAAGATTAAATATGGAGCCACTATTAAGCAGTTCCATAATTCACAAAATACTTTGTGTATTTACAGTTCTTCTTTTTGGTTAAGTTTTAAACTGTGATTTAAGCACATTTATAATGCACTTTTGTTTCTCCAGGTACTTTCCTTTCAATTCCAGGTATGGAAGGATTCTCTTAGGAGTTGATTAGTTCATTCTGGTCTCTCAGAGTCCTAAGATGCACTGATATAAATGTATTCAATGGGGAATGCTGTTTACAAACCCTTCACGTTAAGACATAGATTAAAGTTATGTTTAGTGGGGGTTCTTCACATTTTTTTGTGATTATTACTTTCTAAAGAAAGTGAAAAGGAGTGTGGTGTGGGAGGAGAAGAATTAGTTGTATTTTTGATTTCCCTTTGACAGGCACCTAGTTAGGTCCTAGGGGACAACTCTGTTGTTAGCAGCCAAACTGCTGATTTGCCTATTAAAATGTTTTACTAATTAGCAAGGTAATTGCATGATTATTGCACACACAGAAGTTACAGCAGAAAAATACACTGTTGGGGGTAGAGGTTATCTTCTCCCTAAGGGTTACTGCCTAATTAAGCTGACACTCGAGCAGGTGCATGAGGAAGCTCTGAACATTATCGTTAAGCAAGTCCTTTGGGTGCAGAGTGGCCATTCCTAAATGGCTTTAATTATTCTTAGGCTATTACTTGGGTGCTAATGAAGGTTTTGATTAGTGTGCTATTGGAAAAATGAAAGGGGTCTTCTGTCATGCCCATAATTTTGTTTTTAAATTGTAACCCTCCTTAGCCATCTTGCTAGCCTTAGGAGGTTGAGCAACTGAATTTTGTGTACCCACAGCAAAGTAGGCTCCCTTGTTGATCAGATGGATACATAAAGGATTGAGAAATGGAACTGGTAGAGCCATAAGGGATACTCATGTCTCCTAAACAAAAGGTTGATTATCAAGAGACCATGCTTGTTTGTTTGAGAGATAAGTGATCAGACTTCTCTCTTGTGGCTTTACCTGGCGAAACTTTTGAAAAGGTTACCCTAAAAAATCCAAACGAAACATACCCCATGATAAAGTAACTGAACTGTGCAGCTTGTATCTATTAGAATTACTTATTCAGCACGGTATAGATTCTTTTTTAAGAATGGTTGTGATGGTATAACAGCCAGTTCACACAAAGACCTCTAGTCTGTCATAATAGGTTTGTCCTCTTAATTCAAAGAAGGACTCTGTATTATCTGTCCCTGACACTTATGCACCCATCTCCTTAGTATCTAGCTACCAACATTATCTGCTAGCATCTATAATTTATTACCATTTAGCTGTTTGACCATGTCCAAAGTGCTAACCCAGTCATGATTTTGTTAGAACACTGTTTGATCCCGTGTGTCCTACACATTTTAATTGTGTTGTAGCCAGGTCCACTGGGTTGGTTGGTTTTGTAATGCAGGCAGGACTACTGTGATCAACATTTGAGAGGGAGGAATAAAAATGGTAAGAGGATAAACATCGGTGGTGCTTGATCTCCTAATTTTGCATACTTGTGGAGATTTTTTTTAAAGTGTCAGAACACTGAGAGAGGGATGTTAATCTGGCACGAATCTTATGTACAGCATATCAAAAAGTGAGTATTAGTATTTGTGAATGTTAGTATTCCATAATACAAGCTCAGTTGCATTTTAATGTGTTGTTTTTTTATAGAAAGCATCCGATTTTTGTGCAGATGCATGATCTTGTGGATCTAAAGGTGGAGGAGGCCTGGAATTATTTCAAGTAAAAGTTGCAGAAACTATCAGAAGCCTGCATCTCAAGAAAGGGAAAAAAATTCATAGGCAGGAGTTGTAGACCAAGCTGGATGAGCAAGCATCTCAAAGAGGTGATTAAGGAAAAACAGAAAGCCTACAAGGAGTGGAAGATGGGAGGGATTAGCAAGGAAAGCTACCTTACTGAGATCAGAACATGTAGGGATAAAGTGAGAAAGGCCAAAAGCCATGTAGATTTGGACCTTGCAAAGGGAATTAAAAGCAATAGTAAAAGGTTCTATAGCCATATAAATAAGAAGAAAACAAAGAAAGAAGAAATGGGACCGCTTAACACCGAGGATGGAGTGGAGGTTAAGGATAATCTAGGCATGGCCCAATATCTAAACAAATACTTTGCCCCGGTCTTTAATGAGGAGCTTAGGGATAATGGTAGGATGACAAATGGGAATGAGGATATGGAGGTATATATGACCACATCCGAGGTAGAAGCCAAACTCGAACAGCTTAATGGGACTAAATCGGGCGGCCCGGATAATCTTATGGAACTGGCACATGAAATTGCAAGCCCATTAGCAAGAATTTTTAATCAATCTGTAAACTCAGGAGTTGTACCGTATGACTGGAGAATTGCTAACATAATTCCTGTTTTTAAGAAAGGTAAAAAAAGCGATCTGGGTAACTACAGGCCTGTTAGTTTGACATCTGTAGTATGCAAGGTCTTGGAAAAAATTTTGAAGGAGAAAGTAGTTGAGGACATTAAGGTCAATGGTATTTGGGACAAAATACAACATGGCTTTACAAAAGGTGGATCGTGTCAAACCAACCCGATCTCCTTCTTTGAGAAGGTAACAGATTTTTTAGACAAAGGGAACACAGTGGATCTAATTTACCTCGATTTCACTAAGGCATTTGTTACAGTTCCACATGGAGAATTATTAGCTAAATTGGAAAAGATGGGGATCAATATGAAAATTGAAAGGTGGATAAGGAACTGGTTAAAAGGGAGACTACAGTGGGTCACACTGAAAGGTGCACTGTCAGGCTGGAAGGAGGTTACTAGTGGAGTTTCTCAAGGATTGGTTTTGGGACCAATCTTATTTAATCTTTTTATTACTGACCTTGGCACAAAAAGCGGGAATGTGCTAATAAAGTGTGCGGATGACACAAAGCTGGGAGGTACTGCCAATACAGAGAAGGACCGGGATATCATACAGGAAGATCTGGATGACCTTGTAAACTGGAGTAATAATAATAGTATGAAATTTAATAGTGAAAAGTGCAAGGTCATGCATTTAGGGATTAATAACAAGAATTTTTGTTATAAGATGGGGATGCATCACTTGGAAGTAACAGAGGAGGATGACGACCTTGGAGGATTAGTTGATCACTGGATGACTATGAGCTGCCAATGTGATATGGCCGTGAAAAAGGCTAATGTGGTCTTGGGATGCATCAGGCGAGGTATTTCCAGTAGAGATAAGGAAGTGTTAGTACCGTTATACAAGGCACTGGTGAGACCTCATCTGGAATATTGTGTGCAGTTCTGGTCTCCCATATTTAAGAAGGATGAATTCAAACTGGAACAGGTACAGAGAAGGGCTACTAGGATGTTCCGAGGATGGAAAATCTGTCTTATGAAAGGAGACTCAAAGAGCTTGGCTTGTTTAGCCTAACCAAAAGACGGCTGAGAGGAGATATGATTGCTCTCTATAAATATATCAGAGGGATAAATACCACGGAGGTATTATAGATGCACGGAGGGAGAAGAATTATATAAGATCAGTACCAATGTGGACACAAGAACAAATGGATATAAACTGGCCATCAGGAAGTTTAGACTTGAAATTAGATGAAGGTTTCTAACCATCAGAGGAGTCAAGTTCTGAAACAGCCTTTCAAGGGAAGCAGTGAGGGCAAAAGACATATCTGGCTTCAAGACTAAACTTGATAAGTTTATGGACGAGATGATATGATGGGATAGCCTAATTTTGGCAATTAATTGATCTTCGACTATTTGCAGTAGATATGCCCAATGGCCTATGATGGGATGTTAGAGGGGGTGGGATCTAAGTTACTACAGAGAATTCTTTCCTGGGTGTCTGGCTGGTGAGTCTTGCCCACGTGCTCAGGGTTTAGCTGATCGCCATATTTGGGGTTGGGAAGGCATTTTCCTCTAGGGCAAATTGGCAGAGGCCATGGGGGTTTTTCACCTTCCTCTGCAGCGTGGGGCCTGGGTCACTTGCTGGAGGATTCTCTGCACCTTGAAGTCTTTAAACCATGATGTAAGGACTTCAATATCTCAGACATAGGTTAGGGGTTTGTTACAGGAGTTGGTGGGTGAGATTCTGTGGCCTGCATTGTGCAGGAGGTCAAACTAGATTATCATAATGGTCCCTTCTGACCTTAAAATCTATGATTCTATGATATATGTCACAGAAAGAGTCAGATTTTATAGTGAGTCATTGACGTACCTGAAAAATCTGTGATTTCAAAGCGACTGGTGCTAGATCAAGGGATTCCAGGTTATTGTTTATAGCACCTACTAACGCTGAGGATTTTTGTATAATTCATTTTGAAGGAATATGGCATAAATATGGCATTAGAGAAGACTGTAGCACAGTCATTGATTACAGTAAAACATAGCTGGGTTTTGTTCCCAGAATATTGTGCCATACAAATATTTTGAAGCCTTCGGATCCTCCTCACCCTTTGCACCACCCTATGTTTTTGTTTTATGACAGAGGGTTTTTTCCCCTATTGTGAAACAATGTGGGATTAAAACAACCTGATTTACATCATTTGAATATGCTCTCTAATAACAGCATAGACACATGATACCATGACACTTTTGTAGTCATTTTATGGTAATTTAGGTGTTTGTCAAAGAGTGACTAGCTACAACAAAAACGTAAATGATAATGTCATACTTTTTAAAGCCAGAAAGGACCATTTGGAAAATCTGATCTGACCTCCTGTATAACACAGGCCATAAACCCTTGCCCAGTAATTTCTGCCTCAGGACCATAACTTCTGTTTGAGGTCTAGCATATCTTCTTAGAAACATATCCAGTATTGATACTATGTTTGGTAGGGTTGCCAGGCATCCAGTTTTCGACCAGAATGGCTGGTCGAAAAGAGACCCTGGTGTCTCCAGTCGGCATCACTGACCAGGTCATTAAAGGTCTGGTCGGTGAGGTCTTGGGGCTAAGGCAGGCTCCCTGCGATTACCAGAAGCAGCGGCCAGGTCCTAGCAGCCCCTAGACGCATGGGCGGCCAGGGATCCATGCGCTGCCCCGCCCCGAGTGCTGGCTCTTCAATTCCTATTGGCCAGGAACCGTGACCAATGGGAGCTGCGGAGGTGGCGCACGGAGCCTCCCATGCGCCATGGGGTTGCAGGGACCTGGCAGCCACTTCCAGGAGCCGTGGTAAGCGCCGTTGGGACCCCAAACTCCCTCCCAGAGCCCACACCAGTTGCCAGCACCTCAACCCCCTGCCCCAGCCCTGACCTCCCTCCTGCACCGCAAACCCCTCATCCCCAGAGCCCACACACTCAGCTGGAGCCCTCCCGCACCCCAACCCCCTGCCCCAGCTCGGTGAAAGTGGGTGATGGTGGGGGAGAGTGAGCGACAGAGGGAGGGGGGATGGAGGGAGTGGAGGCATGTCCTCAGAAGGGGCAGGGCCTCGTGGAAGGGGCGGGGCAGGGGTGTTCAGTTTTGTGCCATTAGAAAGTTGCCATCCCTAATGTATGGTTCTGGTCATTTTGTCTCAAAATGGATATAAAAGAAATAGGGTTCAGAGATAGGAGACAAATTGTTAGAGCCATGGAAAGACTAACCAATGAGGGGAGTTTTAAAAGATAGGGACTGTTCAGTTGAGTGAGACTACTAATGAGAAGACACAATGGAGTTACAGACACAATTATGAATGGTACAGAGAAGGTAAATCAGGAGTTCTTATTTGCTCTGTCTCATAATACAAAACAATGAAACTGAAAGACAAATTCAAAACTGATAAGAGAACGCTTTTCCACTATGCATAATAACTAGTTGGGGATTGGTCCTGCTTTGAGTAGGGGGTTGGACTAAATGACCTCCTGAGGTCCCTTCCAAGCCTGATATTCTATGATTCTATTGGTACTCATTGCCACAGGATATTAATAGCATTGATACCAAGCATTGAGAAAAGGATTAGACATGAGCTTTCTAAAACATCCGCAGTTACTTTTGATAGTTGTTTTTTTAAATTATAGATATCAGTCATCAGTTTTCAGGGCACTAGCCGACCACTAACTGCTGCAGATTCTGAAGAAACTTCCTTTTGGAGCAGGTTGTCTGCACTTGTCCACATGGGGTTCTTTGTACCTTCCTCTGAGGCACTGGTTACTGTCCATTGTGTGAATTAGAATACCAGACTAGATGAGCCAGTGGTCTTGATCCAGTGTGGCAAATCCTATTTTTTCTGTACAAATAGGAGAAGACTTTTTGTTACAGGCAGAGCTGACAGCAAAGCCTATAATTGCAGTTGCCTAACAGTTTCTATTATAGATGCAGTTTTCAGTTGCTTATAATTTTGCCAGACTTCAACCATTTTGGATGAATTTTTCCATGCTAGGTGTCAGCCATGGTGACGTGCCAGGTGTCAGTCAATTTTTCCATGCCAGGTGTCAGTCAACTTTTTGCTGAAACTTAAAAAAAAAAATGATTCAGCCATTTCAGAGAATGCGATAAGGGGAAAATACACTGTTTTGCCCATGTTAAAAAAATTCTTCCAACCATTTAGTTAAGAAGCTCTAGCATGTTTATGTTGGAACAGGAACTTGCTCAGAGAGTTTCATTTTTCTTCCTCTCTGAAAATCACAATTTGAACATGCACAGGAGAAGTTTGGCAGCTGAATTCTCAGAGGAATCCATCTGCATTAAGCACGCTCCAAGCCTGGGCAACTGAAACTAAGCTGAACTTCCCCTGTAATTGCTCCTCCTAGCTGCTAGGGGTTGCTCTGGTGCAAGAACTGAGAATAGGGAGACTGTCTCTTCTGTGCTTCCATTGCCCCCACTGCTGGTGCCCAGGTAGCATGGAGGAGAAAAAAGAAGCAGCATGATTCATGTAGAGGAGCAAGGAGCAGAATGGGGAACAGGGACAAGCTAGGGACAACAGCAGAGGGAGAGGGACAGGTTTGGGAAGAACAGTAGCAGAGGAGGATAGCAGCAAGAGGGGCAAGCATGGTGTCGGACATGCTAGAGCAAAAGGTCTAGAACCACGAGAGCACATGTAATGCTGACAGATCCCGGTCATTGGCGGGCAGGATTGAACCTGGGACCTCTGAAGCTAAATAGGTGAGCCTCTACTGCATGAGCTAAAAGCCACATGCCTATTAGCTAAGGCTGTAGCAGACTCATTAATCTCAAGTGGTCTTGATGCCACTAGAGGGGGACAGAGCACCATGTCCAGGAGGTGTGTGAGTTAGAACCACTCTCCTCCAAAACCTGGAATGGAACCCAAGATTCCTGAGTCTCAGCAGTCCTCTGCGGTTGAGAAAACAGCTGTGAAATCTACTGATAAAATCTGTGTCTTCTCTTCTTTAGTGGCTGGTTCTCATAGAGGAAAAGAGTCTACTACTATTACCAGTTCCCCATTGGCTCAAGTTGTAGAGGTCTGTACTGTGTATCTAAAGGTCCCAATCTTGTCGATGACCCATATGTGTCAGTATGGTTCCATCAGTATGATGGGATTTCTGTCTTTTTTTTTTTTCTCCTCCTTCTTCAATTTGCCTCTCTGGAATGTGGGAAGAGAGCTAGGCTGGGCTCCCCTTGACATTAAAAACCTATCTAGGAAATAACACACACAAAATTGTTACAAGAATGTTATTTAGGTTGCAAAGTCAAGAACTTGAAAGTTAGGAAATGCCAGAATATAGGTTGCCTGTGCAACCTTAATTCTGCACCCTTGTGTGTATGCATTATCATACAGTTTTCTGTTAGATTATCACAGGCCATTTTTCCCCACAGGACTCTACCTCATTCAGTGCACAAGATGGATAGTGCTCAGGTAATGAATCAGGGCTGACTATAAAATGAAGTGGTTTATAGGACTCTTGCCTTATTTGCTCTAGAATTTAGGTTATGGACAGAACAAGGCATTTGTAAATATAAATTTTATGGACTGTCTTACAAAAACAACAAAACATTGTTTTTAAGTGAATTGCATAGTTTGTTTTAAAACAAAAGCAAAAAAGTAACCACATCAAAGAATAAAATTCAAGACTTTGACTTTCACACCATAGTGTAAAACCATAAAATTGTGTATTACTAATATCATTGTAGGACATTTGTCACTTTAGTTCCACATTCTTTAAATGCTTGTCATACCAATCAGACAGGTAAATAGATTAAAGCTGCATTTGAATTAAGAAATAAGATTGGATACCCAAGGGTCGGGAGACTAGGAATATGAATCTTAGTTTGAGGTGTGGGGATATGACCTGATTTCATTTTATCCTGTCAAGGAGTTGTGCAAGGTTTACAGTGCATTAACAGAGTAAATACGTAGAAGAGAAAATACTGTGGTGTCTTCTGCATACCAATTTCTAGGAGGGTTAGAGGTGGCATCAGGACAGCCACAATGTGTGCTTCATCTGGTATGCAAGTGCCCAGAGTCTCATTAGGGAAAAAAAATCACTGATCTAATATAAACCTTTTTTAGTTTGTAAGGCAGTAGTCAGATAAAGAATTTTGATTCCAACATACATAAAGATTTTTCCATGAAGATACTTGGCTGTTTAGTCTTCTATTTCTTGTCTAATTTAGACACTTAAGAAGTTTGTTCCCTAGATGGAAATTCAAACAATTCCTTTTTTTAGGCACTGTGACAGGTTTTGTAGGCTCTGTATGGGTAGGTGTAGGTTTCTCATGCAATGTTTATTTCTTAAAGAAAATTAAATTTCAAGAAGGTTCATGCTGTAAACTCCTTTAAGGCACATTTGAAATAGTGATTTTAATAATGATTTGTTATGAATATTGCTTCACAGTTTCTCTCATGATATGTTTTGTGTAGAAGGACCCTCCCTACATGTTCTCCATCCTACAGAGAAAGTGCTGAAAACTGGTAACTGAAATGGTTGAAAAAAATTTTTGTCTTGTAATTGAAAATTCAGTGCTGATTATAGGAAGTAGCACCAGGAAGTGGTATGTACTTGATACACACTTGTACATATCTTAAAGTCATTGTGTGTTCTATTGTTACTCCTTTTTGATGCGAGTGGCTAGCCAAATTTCAGGGCCCTGGGTATGTTCCAGTTGGAAGCAGAAATTGATGGAGTCTGATATTTTCTTTGATGCAATCTTGTTGATTTACAAGAAATGCATGAAGTCCTGCTTCTCTGAACACAGGAGGAACCAAGAACAAAAGAAGCAGTTTCTTGTAAGTAAGCCTGGTCTACACCTAAAACTTAGGTCAACCTAGATACATCATTCAGAGTTGTGAAAAATTCCATGCCCTGTGCTGTGTAGTTAGATCAAGCTAACCCCTACAGTAGACTCAACTATGTTGATGGAAGAATTCTTCCATTGACCTAGCTACCACTTCTAGAGGGGGTGGATTTACTACAGCGATGAAAAAACCTCTTCTGTTGCTGTAGGAAGTGTCTACACTACAGTGGTGTAGCTGCAGCCATGCTGCTGTAGCGCTTGCAGTGTAGACACACCCTTAGCTTATAGCTGCCAAGCCTCTTTAGCCAACACCAGACCCAAAAGCGCGCTCTCACTTTTTCCAGGGTTACACTGTGGTTCCAGGCTCCTACTTGACTTTCTTATTTTCTTCCTCTGCCTCTGCCTCTTTCTCTCTCTCTTCTTCTCTGTGTTCCCTTGCACACCTGCACACAGGCACGCATGCCCAGTGGAATGGTACTAGTTTCTGGGCAGACTCTATTACTCTTTGTTTCAGGTACGGCCCCATAATTGTCTCTTACAACTATCTTGAATGAAAAGTATCACCAGTTTAAATGAGATTTTAACTCAACCCATAGCAAGATTTCACCCAGCTCAAAACAATACTATGGCATGCGTTTGTGTGTCTGCACTTTTTTTAGGTGATGCATGAGTGTTTACATTTACAACAAAAAGACAAATGATGTGTAAGTGAATAGAAGGCTCAAAAATGTGTGTCCTTGATTTGGGTATCTAAGGAAGTTCAAAAGGCGTATTTTTTTTCTTTTCCTTACTCTTCTAGTCAGGTCTGTATTATTACTAAATATGTAAGATACTGTATTTTGAATCTTGATTGTGATTAAATCTAAATTGTAGCATTCGTGTGGCTTTGACTTTTTTATAACTGAATTTACACTAGCCACCTAAACATCTAAAGAAAGTAAATACCTGTAGCTAATGAGACCTGAAGCATCATTCCTTACTCCTGCAAGCTGGGTTGGATCTCTAATTTAGATCCCAGGTCAAGAAAAATATGGTAGGTATGTAAATATTTATATGTTTGTTTACCTCTCTAATGAAGAGTTAGGGAAGAAGCAAGTTTGTGCTTTATGTTTTTATGACCCTACTGTGAATATTGTATTATTATCTGGACTATTCCTAATAGTATTATCTTATTCCCAGTTTCTCTATAGGCTCTGTTGTACTAATTATCTTTATGGTAGTAGATTTAGGTGTCTACAGTAAATATCAAAGCTCAATTTTATATTTCTTTAGACCAAGATTCTAAAAGGCACTAGTGATTTGGGGGTGCCTCAATTTTTACATGTCCAGCTTGAGACTTCTTAACGGGCCTGATTTTAGGAAGTTCTGAGCCCCCACCCTCGCAAATCAGGCCCCTCTGATATGCCTTAGGTTGGACATCTAAAAACTGAGGCACCTAAAACCACTAGTCATTTTTTAAAATCTTACCAGCAAGCTGAATAAATGCTACCTAATGTCTTAGTGGATGAAGGTAGGAAGCAGGCTGGATATAGGCAATTCTCCAGATGTAGTAAGATGAATTTGGGATGTAGGATCTGGGTCACATCTTGGTGCTTTGAGCAGCTGAGAAGGGATAATATATTAGGATGCTTATTAGGGGAAGAGACGGTTAAAAGTGAGCATGGAAAGTGAATGGTGGTGGTGGTAGTCTTGAAGTGGTGTAGGATTTTTGTGGAACGGTTTAGTCACCAAGGAAAAAGGATTGTAAATGTAGGTGGGAGGCAATTTGCAGAATAATATGCTCTTCTGCAGTAGCTCAATACATTTTAAAGAGGCACATGTATTTGTTCTGTATTATAGGACTTGTGTTAGACTAAAAAATCTGGGAATAATTTTAAACAGTCTGCTGTAAAATAAAATAACCAGGCTAAAATATTTGAGGCATATAATTTCTGCCCAACATATTTGTGTGGTCTTAGAGACCAACAGTGATTTGTGTAAGGTGTTTGTATCCAAAATGAGGGTAATAGATATGCAGAATTATACTTGTGGAGAAAGAGACGCAAAATTAAATTTGCATGTAATGAAAAACAGATGTAAAACAAAAATAGAGAAGAGAAATTGAATTTTTTAGTGCAAATCAGAAGTACTTTATTTTACCCACTATCAAAACACTGTTTGCTGCCAAAAACTGCAGTTTTTTTCTATAGAAAGTGAAATATAAATTTTAAAAATAAACACCCAGTAGTCAGAGGTGTTTACCATGTGGAGGTACAAAGATAAGTAAAGTAGGAGAAGCCTGTAAGCAGTGGTTTTTTGAGAGACCCAGTGTCTGTCAATCAACACCAGTCTTTGGAAAAGGGTGTGGTTTTATACTAATGTCTCCACCTCCTACTCCCACCATATCTTATCACAGGTTGGCCTACAAAGATAGATGCCATGAGGAAAAAGAGGGGTTCCAGCTCATCATACTCCAGGAACTGAAGCATTGGACCCTAAATCTGGGGACCACAGCTGAACTTTTCTCCTGGCACCATGCTGCGTCCTCATGTCCTTCCCTTAAATGTCAGTACTTTTGGATCACAATGCAGGCCAATCTAAACAGAGAAATCCAATAAAATATAGGATTAAATATTTATGAAACAAATATTTTAATCTAAAGATTGTGCCATATTTTCTGATTTTGATTTTCCTTTTTGGCTTCTTCCTCTTTCCAGTTATTTTATTGATTTATTTTTTATTTCCTTTCTTATCTTTCCTTCCTATCTCTCTCTCTATTAATTCTTTGATCTTTCATTTTTATATTTTATAGCAGCATTCTCTGTTTTATATTCACAGTTCTCGCCTTGCTCTACCCTCTTAATTTTTTTTCTTTCTTTGTTCTTTCACTTGGTTTCTCTTTCTGCTGTAAGAGAAACAGTAGTTGTGAACAACAGTAGTTGTGAATTAACACAATTCACAGAGTGTTTTGTTGTATTGTTTAACACCTCGCCTTCTTCAAGATTTGAAATCCTTCAGGAAAGTGGAAGTCATTTATCTTTATTTTACTGAATCTACATTACATACAGTACATTTGAAAAGTAATTGTGCGGTTTTAATGGTGTACCATCTCTTCTCAAAAATCTTTCCTCCATTTGTACTCTAACCTGAAAGTTTTGTCAGCATCTGGCAGTAACTTGCTGAAGATTAGACATGCTGTATTACCTTGTGGGTGGTGTTTTTTGGATGTGAGGTTTAAGACTGGAGGGTGATTTCAATACTAATGTAATGCATTAACAGAAAATTTCTGCTATGAATTTTACTACCACAGAAAAGATTGTTCTTGTTTAACGGATATAGGAGGGGTTGGAAAACATGCTTTTTCATCTATTTCTGTAATTTACAGACCGTCATTGAGCCTCATAACAGTCCTATGATGTGTATATATCGTGTTTTTACACATTTTTCCCTAGTGCAATTGAGCCAGATACAAGTTAAGTAATTTGCTGAAAGTCACATAGGAAGTTAGTAGCTGAGCCAGGAATTATGGAGAGTCAATAGCGGTTGCAGACAGGTTACAACCAGCTTCCATTATAGAGCTACATGTTAGCTTGCCCTGTAGCTTTGGCTTGGAAAATTAGATTGTCCTGATCATATACAGATTTACTCTTCTGACAATGTTACATACTTTTTCTATTAACTTAGGAACTATTAACTTAACTTCCTATTAACATTATTCTCAATAAACAGCAATTTGTGCATTACTAAAAACTTCTACTGCCAATTGGTACATGTTAGTTGCTTCCCACTTCACATTATTGTTTAAAAGAAAATACCAAAATGTACTTAGTTACAACAGCAAAAACCCCAACAACAATAACAAAGCTTTAAAATTCCATGGGTCAGAGTTAAAGTTATTTTGTTACAATGAAATGCATATTTCATCACACTGGCTAAGAATAATATGTTTGTTTATTATTTGGGAAGAGTAAGATTTATGCTCTTAATTACAAGGACTTGTGTTTTTATAGATGATGTGATAGGTAAATACCTTGTAATTTAGCAATCTTAACTGTTACTTTTTCTAACAGGTTGGGGGGTGTGTGTGTGGTTTTTTTGTTTTGGTTTGTAATAGAACTAACGTTCCCTGTTCTAACAACAAGTTCTGGAGTGGGATACAAAAGCTTTTAAACAGCATACAGCAACAGTACACAATAGGTTTTTAGGGCAGGAAGGGAAAGATAATGCCGTCTCCAAACAAAACTGCAGTGTGAAATTTAGGTAGACAAAATGTAATTTTGTGAAGTGAATTTTGCCCAGCTTAGTAGGGCCAGGACATAAAATCATAGATGTGTTCTTGTGGAAAGTGTCATGGACTCTTTAATTCACATAAAAGATAAGAGTCTTGGTTTTACATGTCTTCCAGAATGTAGTTTCTGACAGCAAAGAGCTACCTTCCACTATAATGGGAAACTGTTGCTTTACTTCTGTCTCAGAGGGAAGACCATAGGCTTCTGTATCATCAACACTTTTTCTCAGGTTTCCGCATGAGCTTCTACAAAAGGTCCAGTAGTGAATTTACATGAGGGACCTTCCTAGTTGTGTTTTTTGCCTTTTTTGGCGGAGCTGGGCTCTTATTTACCCAAGACAATGGAGCCAAAGTACCCTCAAGTGCCTCCAAACACAGAGAGCATCACTTGTCTTTTATAACTGCTCTCTATACTTTTAGGAGTAGGTGTGTTTGGGTTAGTTTGGTTTCAGGGTGGTTTTCTTAATTATGGCATAGTCCTAGATATGAAGTACTTCCTAGGTTCCCCAGAATCTGAGGCCAGAGTCTTTTGAATAAAGCAGTGGTTCTGAACCAGTGGTATGCAGAGGTCTTCCAGGAGTTACATCAACACATTTAGATATTTGCCTAGTTTTACAACAGGCTACATAAAAAGCACTAGCGAACTAAACTAAAGTAAAATATCATACAGACAATGACTTGTTTATACTGATCCATACACTATACCAGCAGTTCTCAAACTGTGGGCAAGTTTGTTTTAATGGGGTCGCCAGGGCCAGTGTTAGACTCGATGCAGTCCAGGGCAGAAAACTTAAGCCTGAGTTTTTCAGTGAGGTGAAACTTGAGGTACGCAAGAAAAATCAGACTCCTGAAAGGAGTACAGGAGTGTGGAACGGGTTGAGAACCACTGGAATAAAGGGTCCAATTTGGGGGGTAGTAGCTAGAAGCTAACTTTCAGGGCTTTCTTTGCTAGGCTGCTAAAAGCAAGAAACAAGCTGTCCTTCAAAGCAAAAAATAAATTTTGGTGCTTTAACATTGCCATATTCATGCTACTATGGAGTTGTGTGCTCAGTTGTTTGGTGTTGAGGTTTCCTTATAATTTTAAGAGTCAGTTCCAACTCATCTTTGATTTTCTGAGAGGATCTGCTATTCAAATTCCATTGTGTCAGCAAATCTGATTTCTTACTTGGAAATTTGTCTTCTGCCACTGGGGTACACCAACCTGGTTTCAACACTTTTTAACGTTTCTTTTGGCCACATGGGAAAGTTAGGCTGGATCAGTTTATTAATACTTACTTTGCAAATAGACAAGTGCTCTTTTGGAGAAGTAGTGAAAGGCTAGATGATATAAAATTCTTGAAACCAATTGATAGATTGTATGCAGTATAAGGTGGGTCAAAAGCTGGCTAGATTGTCGGGCTCAACGGGTAGTGATCAATGGCTCCATGTCTAGTTGGCAGCTGGTATCAAGTGGAGTGCCCCAAGGGTCGGTCCTGGGGCCGGTTTTGTTCAATATCTTCATAAATGATCTGGAGGATGGTGTGGATTGCACTCTCAGCAAATTTGCGGATGATACTAAACTGGGAGGAGTGGTAGATACGCTGGAGGGGAGGGATAGGATACAGAAGGACTTAGACAAATTGGAGGATTGGGCCAAAAGAAATCTGATGAGGTTCAATAAGGATAAGTGCAGGGTCCTGCACTTAGGACGGAAGAACCCAATGCACAGCTACAGACTAGGGACCGAATGGCTAGGCAGCAGTTCTGCGGAAAAGGACCTAGGGGTGACAGTGGACGAGAAGCTGGATATGAGTCAGCAGTGTGCCCTTGTTGCCAAGAAGGCCAATGGCATTTTGGGATGTATAAGTAGGGGCATAGCGAGCAGATCGAGGGACGTGATCGTTCCCCTCTATTCGACATTGGTGAGGCCTCATCTGGAGTACTGTGTCCAGTTTTGGGCCCCACACTTCAAGAAGGATGTGGATAAGTTGGAGAGAGTCCAGCGAAGGGCAACAAAAATGATTAGGGGTCTGGAACACATGAGTTATGAGGAGAGGCTGAGGGAGCTGGGATTGTTTAGCCTGCAGAAGAGAAGAATGAGGGGGGATTTGATAGCTGCTTTCAACTACCTGAAAGGGGGTTCCAAAGAGGATGGCTCTAAACTGTTCTCAGTGGTAGCAGATGACAGAACGAGGAGTAATGGTCTCAAGTTGCAGTGGGGGAGGTTTAGATTGGATATTAGGAAAAACTTTTTCACTAAGAGGGTGGTGAAACACTGGAATGCGTTACCTAGGGAGGTGGTAGAATCTCCTTCCTTAGAGGTTTTTAAGGTCAGGCTTGACAAAGCCCTGGCTGGGATGATTTAACTGGGAATTGGTCCTGCTTCGAGCAGGGGGTTGGACTAGATGACCTTCTGGGGTCCCTTCCAACCCTGATATTCTATGATTCTATGTGAAAGTACTCAACAGTCCAAACTAGTTTTTCTGAGACTTTGACTTCACTAATAATAATTCACCTTTTCTTCTTCAAATGTATAGTTTTTCATGTTGCAACCATTTTAAAACATGAAGATTTGAGGAGGGAAGAACCATTGTGTTTCTTTTTAATTAAAACAAAACCTGAGAAATTTTCTCTTATTTGTCACATTTCCAATTTTCAGGAATTCTTTGAACATGCAAAAAAGCTCTGGGATGATGAAGGAGTAAAGGCATGCTTCGAGAGGTCAAACGAATACCAACTGATTGACTGTGCACAGTAGTAAGTGTTTATTTTTGTGTAATTAATACCCAAGAATGTAATGGATTATAAGTCTGAAAAAGATATTTATATTTGCAAGATTTGGGAGTTTGTGATCCACCAAACAACATTCTAATTTCTTACATATACAAAATATGCACAGCAAGAGTAATGATGGTTTTACTGTGTTGCTCAGTTACTAGACAGCTACACATTTTGCTGGTGCTATTCAACCGCTGAGGAAGGCTAAAGTAAAAGAAAAAGTTAGTGAGTCAAATAATTTTAAGTAACAGCTGTCTGTTTTGTTTCAATTACAGTAAGTAATTAGATTATTTTAAGAGAAAACACTTCTGAATTTTTATTTTGGATTACTCTGTATTTGAACATTTTAAGCATCAAGCCACATAGTAGTGAGATTTTTGAGATTTTTCTCAAAAGCAATGTAAACCTACATTGCTATTGTGTTTCTTCAGTATATTCAACAAACAAACAATAGCTGACCGTTCTTCTAAGAAACTAGCCAGTTTATCTTCTCAAGGGCTACATCAAGTCAATCAGTAAAAGTGTTAACACAAGTAACAATCCCCAAAAGGATTCACTTGATAGGATATGATTTACACAGAGTTCCAGTGGAAATGTTTGTATGTGAGGATGTGGAGATGAAAATCCCAAACAGATTATGACACATAGCACACCCCTCCCTCTCTTTTAATCAAAAAGGAAATAGTTCACCAGTATGCTAAAGCTACAACACTTGACAGTCACCAGAAATAATAACCCAGCTCTGAATTAGACTTTGACCAAAAATATATATTTTGATGTGAATTGCTGTTGCCAGAAATTTTGCCTTGAGAGTTGCTTCGTGATTTAGGGTTTTTGAAGAGCAGGCTCTGTAGATCAGCCTGACTGATAATTATGGTCAGCAGCAAGATCACAGGTCCACTGCAAAACTGAGAGTACTGTTTTTCTGTTCTCTCTACTCCCCTGTTTGGACTCCAGCAGAGAAACAAGAACACAAAGAAAACTCATTCCCTCACTTTTGCCATAAACTGGCAGCTCAGTGCCATTGGGTCATTTCTGCCATAGACGCAAACATAGACACATTTACACACGACAGTGTGGTGGAATTTTGTATGGGTAGAAAGGAGGTCAGTGGGCATAGTTAGCCACAATTTGGGCATTCCTCGTTTACCTTGTGTAATCAGTTCATAGCCAGATTGACTGGAAATATCATTATTTAACTGAAAGCGGTGATTCTTGAATGATGCAACAAACTCTGCAAAAGACCCTAAATTTGTGATTTCTGTCAATTTTTTTCTCTATGGTACAGATTTGGTCTGTGCTGATTGAAGTGTCCAGCATACAGACAAATCCTACATATCTTTGCCAGTCCTGTTTGGGGAAAGGGGTAGGATGCAACGGAACAGCATGAAAAAAGTAAATTATTCCATTGTAATATTAATGGAAGTATGTTTATGTGAGCGTAAAGAAGCCTCAAATGGAAATTTTGGCATGTGGGAAAAGACTTATGCTCCAAATCTTATGTACAGAAAGGAAATGAAAGTGACAAAATGGGATTGGGGTCAATTCCGATATCTCAAAATGTTAAATTAAACTTCGCATTTTTCTAAAAGAATGTAAAGAATAAGAGGGTTTTCTTTTCTACATGCCGTGTCCCCTATCGCCTCCAATTGATCATTTATTTTTTGAGATAATCACCAAGAGTTTAACAATCTCAGTTAAAGAGAGAGTACTATGCATTAGTTTATCTAATCCAAATAGTGCGAGACAGAACTACTATTAAATTTGGTAATTTAGGATAGCTTTATTTGTTACAATTCTGAATATAATGCTTAGAACGTATATAACGTTTTACATCTTCAAAGGGTTTCACAAACACTAATTAATACTTAAAATACCATGTGAAGCAAGTAAGTTTTTGGTTGAGTAAATGGAAGGAAAGTTGTCAGGTGACTTCGCCGAGGCTTCAAAAGAAGTTAGGGTCAGAGTAGATATTGGAACTCATGAATTCCGGTTTCCTACTTCTGTGCTTCACACACACAGCTTTCTATCGGGAAAGATTATACTGCTGCTTAAAAATAGGTTAACATACTCTTATTTTGGGGGACAGATTGAAAATATTTCTGGCTTTAACCTGCTCCCCAAAACAGTCACTTGTCACTACTACACAGAAGCATTGGTACAATAATGATGTAGTCAATGGATGGGTAATTCTTGCTTTTTGTTTTATCTATTTATATGTTATGTACTATATGATGACAGCAGCTACTTCATGTAGAAATGTGTACCTCCATTCCAGAAGCTGACATAATTTAGAACAGTAGAGTTATCTTGTTTCTTCTAAACTGAAGAATATAATATTTGATATGGAGATATACCTATCTCATAGAGCTGGAAGGGACTTTGAAAGGCCATCGAGTCCAGTCCCCTGCCTTCATGGCAGGACCAAGTACTGTCCCTTATTTTTGCCCCAGATCCCTAAATGGCCCCCTCAAGGATTGAACTCACAATCCTGGGTTTAGCAGGCCAATGCTCAAACCACTGAGCTATCCCTCTGTGCCCCCTGCTTGCGTCTGTGTAACACCAACAGACCCCAGTCATGGGGATTGAACCTGAGACCTCTGGAGCTTAGTGTAATACTAAAAGTAAGTTTGAAATATTACTGGAAAAGATACACATATTTTTCTCTATACATGGACAAAAGGCTTTGTACACAAGTACTAACTTTATGTCTAAGGAGGACTGAATGGAATTCACTTTTGGAGCACACTAATAGTTTTTCTTTATTTTGCAAAAAAAAAAAGAGTAATGTTGAATGGCAATAGCTGTCTTCCCCTTCAGTCATCCTCAAGCTCCCAGGGGTTGAGCAAGCCACATTCACCATGTTTTCATCTTGTCCTCACTTGATGAGCAAGCATCCCAGAGCAACAGTTGAACCCCGATCTTCTAGATGGGAATGCAGACAGTGTGTGATCTGTGGGCCACCAGTCCTCTCTCCATTTTAAAAAAACTTCTTTTTTAAGACAGTTATTAGATTACAAGATGGGTGGGATGTCTTTATAAAAATTGTTGAATATTATGAAATTAATTATAAATAAAATCCAAGTTAAAATACTTTAATTTGGCTGCAGTTCAGAAGCTTCAGCAAGTTTAAAACTACATTTTAAAAGCTTAGCTTATTTAATTTAATTTTATTTTTTTGAGAAGTATTAACGTTATCCTGCTGGTACCAGAGGCCACAGAAACCAGCATAGAAATAGGGGCCTCATTCTCATTTACACTCATTTACGTAAATTTGTGTTCACTGTAAGGCTGCTTTACACTACCAGACTGGTGTAAAAGGTCCTTAATGTAAATGACATCAAGCTCTGAGTGTCTATTTATTTTAGTTTTTCTCCCATAACACCCTCTGTTACCTGAACTTTGTTTAAACGAGTGTCACATTAATACATACCATGGAATTTATGAGAAATGGAAAAACTGTGACCAAGCAGGCTATTTCGCTTGAGGTCTGACAGCTCTAGATGTATCATAAAGCAAAGATTTGAATTTTTCTATCCCTACCTACAAAGTTATACAATATAGTTATACCCCATACTGAGAAAAAGTATTTCACCGCTACAAGACAGGTGTTTTTGTATTTTTTTTTTTTAAATAAAATACAGCAAGTTTAGTGTTTTGTGAAATGCACTTCACAGAACCAGAAGTGTATTCTTTACTCTGGCTTCTATTTTTCCTCTTTCTTTCTGGGCTGAAATACTTTATCAACTTTTTTTAATAAATAAATCTCCTTAATTTTTATACTTTTCACAAATGTAAGAGGCACTGCACACAAGAGATTAAAATATGGTTCTGAGAGTGCAAGAACCTCATTCATTTATTTTTCCTTTAAATTCCACTTCTCTTATCTAGATTTTGGCAGTGTCATGTACAAAACCAGCCTATTGACAATGAAAGAGTTGGGGAATCATAGTACTGGAGATTAAGTGAACACTGAAGTGTATTTTTGGGTACTCTAATACAGTGGTTCTCAACTAGGGATATGTGTACTGCTGGGTTTACGCAGAGGTTTTCCAGGGGGTACATCAACTCTTCTAGATATTTGGCTAGTTTTACAACAGGCTACATAAAAAGCTCTAGTGAAGTCAGTACAAACTGAAATTTCATACAGACAATGACTTGTTTATACTGCTCTATATACTATGCACGGAAATGTAAGTACAATATTTATATTCCCGTTGATTTATTTTATAATGTTATGGTAAAAATTAGAAAGTAAGCAATTTTTCAGTAATAGTGTGCAGTGACACCTTTGTATTTTTATGTCTGATTTTGTAAGCAAGCAGGTTTTAACTGAGGTATAACTTAGGATATGCAAGACAAATCAGACTCCTGAAAGGGGTACAGTAGTCTGGAAAGGTTGAGGCCAACTGCTTTAATACTCTGGAAATTTAAATCCCTTGAGAGAAGCACAGGGCTATGATTTAATGCTGCCCAGGTGCTGCCTAGAGCATAGGCAGTGTACTAGGCAATAATGTTGATTATTAAAAATTTCACTCCATAGCTGGTCACATGAAACAGACTTCTGAAAAATGATTACAACCCCAGTTTTAACTACTTTATAAATTACATTGTTTCTTCATGATTGCCATCTCTCACTACATGACAAACTTTAACTATGTGCCTAGAAGGGCTTTGTAAAGTATAGTCTTCTATGAATCCAGAACTCCTCAAAATAAATGATGATTCAGTTATAAAGGGGGAAAAAACCCAGGTCAGATCGCAGTTTGTAGAACTGATTAAGTGTCCCTAACAGTTTAGGAGCGTGTTAAAGTAAATGGATTTATGGAAACCATGAGGTGTTGAGCTCCCTTTTATTTGTTAAGAGCATACCACGAATACAGTTAAGCTGATAATGATTGATTGATGCTGTTTGACTGCTCAGTGGTGCATGTGAAAGCTGTTTCTGGTGAACAAGTGTGCATGTCACAAACCAACCTGCACCTACACACTCCCATCATATTTCAGTGCTAACTGACAGCATTCTTAGCAATCCCAGCAGAGAAACCAATGATTTTAGCTGTCAGAGACTGAACTGTTCTCTTCACCTTTTAAAAATAGGGTTGAGGTAGGCAATGTAGAAAGACTAAGGCTTTGACTACACTATACAGCTTTTAGCGACACAGCTGTGTCGCTAAAAGTCAGGCAGTGTAAACGCGGTTTGTCATCACTTTTGTCGACAAAATACCTTTACCCCCTATGAACAGGGTTCGCGTTACCAAGAGGAGAGCGCTCCTGCCAACAATGAGCCATTTACACTCCCACGTGTCGCGGTAAAACTTTTGTCTTTCGAGGGGGGGAGGGTAAAGCACCAGTGAATGACAAAAGTTTTGTCGTTCAGTTGGCAGTGTAGACAAAGCCTTAATTTGATAACTACCCAAGGTGTACCAGTTCTTTGGGTAAACAAAGGTCTTTAGTGCTATCAGTGCATACCCTTTTGAAGTACTCAAGCACCAATGAAAAATCTAAAAACATTTTGAAATATGGCTTTATCCTAGTAAAACATTATATATGAGAGCACTAATTTGAGTGACTAATTTGAAAGAAATAATTTATTCCATAAATTTTAACTTTTTTATTTCTGTAACATCCACAAGCAGTATAAAATTTTCTTACGTTTGTTCATTATTCAAAATTACTAATGTTTGTGAGATATTTTAATTCTTTGGATTGATCTCGAACCATTTGCTACAAGTATTAATTATTCTGTATTCAAAACTTGGCTAGGTTGGTTAGTTCTGATTGACTGATCATCACTTATTTTTGTGTTCCCTGGCTGAGTGAGGTTAACTCTGATAATCAGAAATAAGGCTTAAAGATGCCATTGGGGCTTTGACTCTCTCAGGTAAACATAGGAGTTTAAAGAGTAGGAAAATAGATAAGCAGGATTAGTCAATTAAAACCTTTTTTCTTTCTGGGTCACACAGACTTTGCTCAAGGCCTCGTTCCTAGAAAAAATTTAGGCTACTGTAAGATTTATTGGATGGTTTCAGTGTTTAAATTTAATTTGGTCTCATTGCATTCTTACAAAATAACTGTGTGTAAGTGGGTGGTCGTAGCTGTGGAAAATGCATTCTGGCTCATTTAATTGCCTCTGTTCTGGGACTTGGGGAAGATTTAGGGAACCCTGTCCCCTGCTTTGTCAACCAGGATTCTATCCGATATGAAATATGCCACTTCTGGTATGCTCAAGTATGCAACCTTAAATCGGCTTTCTACAAATATTTGTGCTCGTAAAGCTTGATTTTTCAAGTGTTCAGAAAAGCAAACACAAGCTTGGCCAAAGCAAATTTATTTTTATATTTGAGCTAATATACATGGAAAAAACACATATCCAGTTTTTTCTTCGCAGTTGCTCTCTCTTTGAGAATGGGGTTTCACTAGCCTCCTGAGTTGGTTGTTTTGTCAAAGTTTGTTGGACTACAATTACCTGCCGCATCTTCTCTCAATGTTGTTCTTTTCTGAGATCAGCCCGCTGGAACACTTCTTCTTTGCACTGGGAAAGTGTCTCCATCCTGCTTCAGCTTCTCCAAGCAAGGCCCGCTTGCTTAGCTGATGGGACCAAGCTGTTGGCAGACTCGCCCATCTCCTGTCTAAGTCTAGCATCTGAATTCCTGCATTTATCCCAGTACTAGATAGGATAACTATAGAAAAGTTCTTCTTTGAATGATTGTCCACATGCGTTCCACTTCATGATTGGATACTTTGAGCCAACAGTGCCCATTGGTGCTGTGCCTGCACCTTAGGTATCCTCGTGCCCCTACCACTACCCAAGGGCATATAATCCAGAGGCCAACCATCCTTCAGTTCCTTCTTACTGCCTGTGGCTGTGAAACAGTATCCTTGGCTGTATCAACTTCTCTTACACTCTGTGCAACTGAAATTATTTTTGTTTGTATTGTGACAAAGCTACAACCTTGTCTCAGTGGGTTCCGCTCTTCCTGGCAGATTACAGTAGCCCCAGAGGCTCACTGTGACCCTCCATGAAGCCCTTCTCTCTCTAGAGGCAAGGGTCACAGCCTTCTGAGCCATTTTCATCATAAGCCAGCAAGGGAGGTGAGGAGAAGCTATCCTCCCTCATACAGTTTCTGTTGTCTCCCAGTCTAAGTGATTAGTTGGGGAAGTGAGGGGGGAGCCCGGGCCCGCCCTCTACTCCGGGCTCCAGCCCAGGGACCCTGATAGTAGCAGCTCTTGGTAGCTGACTTTTTGGAAACAGGACAAGTACGATTCCCTGGGCCACTTCCCCACAGCAGCCCCCACTTCCTCAATATCTATATCATCCTTACCTGAGGGCCTCCTTTCTTGTGCCTGATAAGGTTTGTACTGCTCTGTTTCTCTAGCAGTGTGGCTTCCTCCTACAGCTCCTGACACACACACCCTCACCTGACTAAGTGGGAGGCTTTTAACTAGTTTCAGCCAGCCGCTGATTGGCTTCAGGTGTCCCAATCAACCTAGCTGTCTCCACTACTTTCTGGAAGGATCTTAATTGGCCCCAGGTGTCTTGATTAACCTGGAGCAACTGCCATTTGGTTACCATGGTAACAGGGATTTGTTTAGGCATATCTGTACATTGATGATTGGCTCATTCAATCATGCATCATGTGAACATCTCCATTCATATGATCCTACAACTTTTCTCTACCCTGGGTCTCCGCGTGATCAGAGATAATATTAGTGCTGACCCAAAAAATAGAGTTTACAGGGCCAGTGCTGGATTCCACAACAGCAAGAGCTTATCTGCCACAAGACAGATTCAGTACCATGGTAGACCTCATCAACCCAGCTGCAGGTTCACCCTCCAACATCTATAAGACACTGCTCAGACTTCTGAGTCACGTGGCCTGCTGCACTAATGATACACAGCATGCCAGATTTCACCTATGTTGCATTCAAGGGGAGTTGAAATCCGAATATCTCTCAAACAGATATCATATGGACATAAGGGTACAGGTACATTCTCCAGGTAAGCAAAGGGATATCATTTTCTCTACCTCTCGATAACTGATTGTTCTGCACTCAGCCAGGAAAGTCATCTGGATCACCTTCAACTCAAGGTCTATGGACCACTGAAGAGATTAACCTTGGCATAAACATCCTGGAGCTGAAAGTTATTCAGCTAGCCTGCACAGCATTTCTCCCCATTCTAAGTGGACTGACAGTCCAGGTCATGACAGACAACACAACAGCAAAGTTTTAGATCAGCAGACAGGGAGGAGAATGTTCATCTACCCCTTTGTCAAGAAGCTGTTTGCCTATGGAACTAGTCTGTTCGTAACCAGATCATAACAGTAGCTCTGTATCTGCCAGGTTTGCAGAATGTCCTAGTTTACTGGATCAGCAGGCAATTAACATCTGACTACAAATGGATTGTCAAAGACTCCATCCTGCAGAGTATCCTCCACAGATGGAGTCACTCAAAAGTCGATCTATTCACCACAGACAAAAATGCAAAGTGTCAGATGTTCTACTCAAGATGGGAGTCTGAGCCCAGGTTCTCTGTCAGATGCTTTCCTCATCTTGTGGACTCCAGAGATAACATATGCCTTCCCACCAATCCCATTAGTACCAAGGGTCCTAAAGAAACGCTGACCGGACTCAGCGGTAATAATCATACTAGCACCAGCTTGGCCCAGACAGTTCTGGTACTCCAACCTAATGAACCTGTCAGCACAACCCCTGATAACATTACCTGTCTTACCGACATGATCTCCAAGAGAGAAGGGCAGATTGTACATCGGGACCCAGCATCATTGCCCCTCACAATATGGATGCTGGCTGGTAAAATAGCATTGAAAGAAGCTGCTCTGCTAAGGTCTGAATATGTTAGTATGAAGTGCAAAGGACTCTCCTAGGCTGACCTATGGAGTGAAATGTAAGAGATGCTCTGTTTGGGCAGCACAGCCCAATCTGTCTTCTCTAGACATTCTGATTTCTGTTATTCTGGACAACCAGTTATCCAGAAAGAACTCATGGCTATCAATCAGCTCTCTAAGGGTGTGCTTAGGAGCAATAACAACTCACCATCCCCCCCATACAGGATCACATCATATTTTCCCATCCCACAGTTGCTAGTTTCCTCAAGGGCTTTATTCATGTTTCCCCTAGTCCAGGTGCCTTCTCACTCCTGGGATCTTAATATAGTCTTAGCTAGGTTAATGCAGTGATGCCCAAACTTCTGTTGTCTCCCTGCTTACCGGTAATGGACTCTGTCTGCACCCCACCCCCTCCATTACTGCACAGTTGGCTCAGCAGAGGAGGTTGGGCTGAAAGTGGAGCTGGGGGCAGAACTAGGGATGGGGGTGCGGGGTGTAAATTTTTTGGCCCTAGGGCCACATCAGGTACAGAAACTGTATGGAGGGCCAGGTAGGGAAGGCTGGGGGAGCTATGCATCCCCAAACAGCAAGGTATGGCCTGGCCCCTGCCCCCATTCCAGCCCCTTGGAACTCCCACCCCCATCCAACCCCCCCTGCTCCCCATCCCTGACTGCCCCCCCGGGAACCGTGCATCCTATCCAAACACCCCTGCTCTCTGCCCCCGACCATCTCCCAGGATGCCCGTCCCCTATCCAATCCCGCCTGCTCCCCACCCCCTGACCAGCCTCCTCGGGCCCCCCCGCCCCCTATCCAACCCTCCCTGCTCTCCCCACCCCACGTTACCTGTGGGGTGAGGGAAGGGAGGCTCAGTCCTTTCCCTGTGCGTTTCCCCTGCTCATTTGGCTGCTCTCCCTGGCAGTCAGGCAAGGCTCTCTCCCTGTCTGGGCTTGGCTGCTGGGGGCAGGGGCCAAGCATGCTGGAGGTGGAGGGGGGCCCTGGTTTGCTCTGCCCCTGTCCCCAAAGGCAGGGCCCAGGCCCCTTGACCACTCCCCTGCAAACTTCCCTGCTCCTTGCCTCCCGCCTCAGAACTCCCCCTGACCGCGCAGCCCTGGAGCACCGGGTCTGGCCGCGCTATAGCCTGGCCGGAGCTGCAGCCACGCTGCCCAGGTGCTGGGGGAACTGTGACTGCGAGGGAAGCAGGGAGAGAGCAGATGTGGCCGGCGGGCCGGAGTTTGCCCTACTCTGAGCTAGAGGCAGATCTGGCCTGGGGGCAGAGAGGGAATGATGTCAGAGCTGGGTTGGGGCAGAGCAGAGGGCAGAGTGGAGTTGTGGCTGGGGGCAGAGCAGGGGACGGAGTACAGCTGCAGCTGGAGGCAGAAAGGAACTGGGTGGCGCTCCCTCTCTGCCCCCTCGAATGTTCTTCTTCGAGCAGTGTCCCTGTGGGTGCTCCACTTCAGGTGTCTGTGTGCCCCTGCACCTCTAATTGGAGATTTTTGGTAGCAGTGTCCCGTTGAGCCTGGGCATGTGCTCTCCCTCCCTCCTGGTCTGCCTCGAGGCTATTTAGCACCAGGAACTCCCCTCACTTCCTTCTGTACTGCCTTTGACTGAATGAGCAGGTTTCTCTTCCTTATCTGTGTCATTAGTATAAGTCTTACTTGTTTTGTTACCTTTGTTCTCCCTAAAAGTACTCAGGCTAGTGTTTTGTTTTATTTTATTTTATTTTATTCCTTTGGTAGAAAAAGGAAAAGAACTTCACTTTCCTTCCCTGTCTGGGGGCATTTCTCCCCCCCCCCCCCCCCAGGCATCTAGTAGACTCATAATTATTTTCTTTTTCAGTTTAAAAAAAAAAAAGTAAAGACGATGTTCTTCTGCATATTCCTACTTGCTAGAGGATGACAACCCCCTGCCCAGGGGCTTGCCTGGCTCTCTCTGCTCCAAGAGGTACCTCTCCTGCCAGGAGTCAGTTCCTGTAATGGCCAGACACTCACTGTGCCTGGGAGACCCTCACAGACGTGATTAAATAAATTTGTTAGTCTCTAAGGTGGCACAATTCCTCCTTTTCTTTTCACAGAAGTGCTTTACCTCCACACCTAAAACTGCAGCCTCACAGGAGCTGGGAGCTGAAGTAAAAATTCCTCCCTATAGAGAAAACACTTCAATCTGCAGGGAGCTCCGGTGCGTGTTGATCCCGGATCATCCCCGGAGCCTTCACTTCAAAAGGGGTCAAGAAAAAGAAGAAGAAGCCACCAACAGACTCCGCCTGGAAAGGCTCCTCTGAGCAACTGGCCAGCCAGAGGGGTGTTACCCAGCCACCTCGGTAGGACAATACCAGCAGAGGCACCTCCTGCTGTGAGCTCAGCTCTCTGGAAGCTGAAACCTGAGAAGCAGCTTCCTGCTGTGAGCTCTGCTCTGAGCTCTGCTCTCCACACCAACAAGGGGCTTCTGTAAGCTCTGTGCTGCTCTGAGTTCTACTCTGGGCAGCTACTGCACGGAGAGGGCACAGTTACCGTACCATCTCTGAAAGAGCAGCACAGAGAAGCCCTGCTGTCAGCTCTGCTTCCGCACCAGGACACCAGAGGCTTCCACCCTCATGCTCTGAGGCAATGGTACCGTCCCCTAAGGAGAGGGGACAGTTATCATACCATCTCTAAAAGAGTGGCACAGAGAAACCCTTTGGTACCAGATGCAACAAAACTCCCATTTAGGAAGTGTTCTGCACCTTCCCAACCATTGATACCGACTACAGACACTCCTCCGTGGTTCTGGATGAGCCCATGGTAACACAGGTACTCTGATACTCTGGAAACCTGTGGCCTCGGTACCCAGGAAGAGACAATTACCATACCGTCTCTTAAAAAAAAAAAAAAAAAGGCACCAACTTTTTGTACTGGGAAAAACTCTCATTTAGGGAGTGCTCTGTCCAACTATCGGTACTGACAATGTACCACGGACCCTCCTCTGTGGTACCAAATGAACCCATGGTACTGCATGAGCTCTGGTACCCTAGAGACCTGAGGAAGAACCCCATTACTTGGTACCAGGACCCCGATATCGAGCACATCCCGGCACCCAGAATCACTCTTAGCACTGGGCAGTATACTGCCAATACCCCAGTCAGCAGCACCCTTACCTACTGACGAATCTGACACTGGCCAGGAGGAGATCATTCCCTGGCCCCTCAAGGTGGTCCACCACCACACTACAGGGGTCAGCCCCAATTCCATCATGCCAACCGCCCGTGCCTGCCTTCCTTGCCTCTCCCTCCCAAGGCCATATTGTAACTCTTCGGGTATATACACATACGGCGCGACCGTCTCTGGTGTCTCTCAGGGAGAGTCCCCCAGATGGTTTGCTACAGCCTGGCACCTGAGCCAGGGCAGGAGAGCACCTAAGCCAGGACAGGAGAAAACTTTTTCAGAACAGGAAAGAAGGGGGAAGGGGAAAAAAAGAGAGAGGGGAAAAAAAAAACACCTGAAGAGGAAGCTACCTCTTCAGCACACTTCTCCTCATCTCTTCCAGATGAGTCTGTGCTGCCCACCCCTCATCACTAGGTGAAGATTTAAGAACTTTCTAGATCTTACCAAGAGGTTGGCAGATGAGCTGCAGATTCCCTTACAGGAGGTGGCAGATACACATCACAAGTTGGTGGAAATTCTGCACACTACCTTTTCATCTAGAACTGTCCTCCCAATTAATGAGTTGATTCTAGATCCTACCAAAATCATCTGGCAGAGCCAGCCTCCATCGCACCAACCAGAAACAGTGTAGAAACAGAACAGTGTAAACAGAACAGAAACAATGTAAACAAAAACAACCCTACATCTCTACCCAAAGAGGCAGGCTTTGTTTTCAACATCTGCAACCCAACTCCATCCTAGTGGATGTGGTTAATGCATGAAGCAAGCAACATAATGCCAAGTCAACTCCATATGATCAGGCTTCGCAAGATGATGTATTCATCAACAACATTATTGTTTAGAGTCATAAATTACCAAACTGTCATGGCCAAAACAATTTTGTTAATCTTGGGAAACCCAGGATGTTTCTGAAACATTACTGGAAACACACAAAGAACAGATTCAGACCATTCTTAGAGAAGGTCAGTTAATAGCCAGACCGGTCCTAGAGACACCTCTGGATGTAGCTGTTACAGCTGCCCGCCCAGTCTCCATAGACAGTGGTACTGAGGTGGGTTGTGGTTTTGTTTTGTTTTTTGTTTGCTACACCTCTCCAGATTGCCCAAAGAGCTACAGACTTCCAATTTGAAGGGCCAAACTCTTTGCGGAGAAGACAGATTTTCTCTACACATCCTGAAGGATTCTCGGACCACATTACACTCCTTAGGAATCTACACTGTGGAACAGAAGAGGAGATATACCTCTCAACCACACCACAGATCACAGTCTTCTCAATACTCACCATCTCTGTGTTGTTATGAGCCACAGTATAAGAGGCCCAGGGCTCAAAAGTGAGAAGAGTCTGCACCCCAGTCCATGACCTCTCAAACTGCCTCTTATAAACACTTTGATGAGCTGGTTGTGGGCCTGTACAATGATACCTTACAGCATCAGCTGCCATCTATACACCTGTCACGCCACTCAGAAGTCACCTCACCTTACCTTACTTCACAGCGGTTAGGACCAGCTCTAGAGCAAAGAGATTGATTTCTAGCCCTGAACTTACAGCGTGCCTACTTCCATATCTCAATACAACCATCGTACAGGAGATTTCCTACTGCTTACCTTTGGTACAGGATCATTATAGGTACAGACTGCTCCACACAGGGTAGTCTCCAAGGTTCACTTCATTGTAGTGGCATACTAACCCCGGTACAGTGGCTGGACTTTATCACACCAACCTGCTGCAGTACAAATGAGAGCGCTCCTCTTACTACCCACATTCACCACCCTGATATGCTGGGGAGCTCCCCTACACAACAACAAGGTTCAGGACAAATGGCCTTCCACAGAAATGACCTTCCATATCACTCTTTTGGGGCTAGGAGCTGTCTGGAGTGCCTGTGCACAAACTCTGCCTTTCATCAAAAACAACACACAAAGGTTATGATAGACTTAATGTGACCTGTATGTTTTGTATAAACTGTCAAGGAGCTGCCAGATCTCCCTCCCTCTGCAAGACAGCATTCAAACTTCGGAATTGATGCACCCATCACAATGTGCTCATCTCAGCTGTCTGTCTACAAGGGATAACCAACAGTCTCAGTTGGAATTTTCTCACGACAATGAGTGTATACTGAATTCACAGGTGCTTCAAGATATAGCCACCCTTTGGGGAAACATTCACTGGCAGTTGCTCTCATCTTCCCAACGGACAGGGCCCACTTGTATGTCTTTTCCCAGATTCCTACCCTGTCCAAGATTCTGCTGAAAATTCAACAAAACAAAGCGAGAGTTATTGTGATTCTCCCTCTTGACTATGACAAGTCTGGCTCCCTTACCTGACGCAGATGGCAATTTGCCCTCTTGTTCCTCTGACATCAGCCCATTCCTCATCTGCTCTCTCCAAACAATGGGCTGACCCTTCACCCCAACCCATGGGTCCTCTGCCTCCAGGCTTGGATCTTTCTTTGTTCCAAGGCTTAGAAGCAGAATGCTCTGACAAGCTGAAACACATGTTGCAACACAACCACTAGTTGACCACTCCACATACATATCTACAAAATGGAAACGACTCCAAGTTTGTTCCATTCCAAATGGACAGACCCAATGTCATCTTTCCTCCCTCTGATTTTGCACTACATTTTAGACTCTCACTCAGCTCCCTTAAGGTACATCTCATGGCAAAAATGGCTTCCCACTTGGAGTTTGCTCAACCACTAATGAATAGACTCTTTAAGGGCATTGGGACTCTCTTTCCCCCTTGTGACACCACCCGCTCCAGCCTGGGACTTGAATCTAGTTCTTAGGGCTTGGAGTAGACCTCCCTCTGAGTCGAGGGCAACTTGTTCTCTCTTACACCTGTCCATGACCACAGCATTTCTAATTGTCATCACCTCAGCTAGGCACATAGGAGAAGTAGTGGCCCTGATAGCACACCCATCATTCATGGCCTTTGTCTTTAAAAACCAAAACAAAACTAAAAACAAAACAAAAACCTCTAAGGCCATATCCCAAGTTTCTCCCTACTTTTTCTGCACTTTCTATATAAATCAACAGATCCATCTGCCTGTTTTTTCCCAAAACCACATTGTGACAACTGGGAGACAGTTGTGCATATGCTAGATATTAGAAGGACATTAGCATTCTACTTGGACTAACGACTTCAGAAAATCCCCTAAACTCTTCCTTTCGTCCACAGAAAGATCCAAAAGTTCTGTGGTATCTCCTCAAAGACTATCCAAATGGGTCTCTAGTTGCATTAATCACTTAGCAAGGGCACAACTTGCTTCCGTCCATACGCACTCCATGAGATCAGTTCCTACCTCAATCTCATTCCATAGGGATACCCCTATCTCCCCAATCTATAGAGCAATGATTGGGGCCTCTGTCCGTACTTTCACAGAACATTATGCGGTCACTGAAGATTTGGCCGCTGACACCATCTTCTACTCCACAGTACTCTCTGTAGTAAAAGACTCCGCTCCGAAGTTCCAGTCTCCATTGGTGGGTACTGCTCCGGAGTCACCTAAAGTGGAGCACTCATAGGGACAGTACTCGAAGAAGAAGAGGAAGTTACTCACCTTGTGCAGTAACAATGGTTCTTCGAGATGTGTGTCCCTATGGGTGCTCCACAACCCGCCCTCCTTCCCTCTACTTCGGAGTTCTCTATAGGGCTCTGGGGTAGAGAAGGAAGTGAGGGGGGTTCGCCCGTGCAGTGCTAAATAGCCTCAAGGCAGACCACGAGGGAGGGAGAGCACATGCGTGTGCTCAATGGGACACTGCTACCAAAAATCTCCGATTAGAGGTGCAGGGGTACACAGACACCTAAAGTGGAGCACCAATAGGGGGACACATCTCGAAGAGCCATCATTACTGCACAAGGTGAGTAACTTCCTCTTTCTCCATGCCCCCCTAGGTGGGCGTGCCCCACAGTTTTGCGGACCACTGAGTTAATGGGTCCTCCCTTTGAGCCCCTAGCAATGTGCCCACAGTACCATCTATTTATGAAAATGGCCTTTTTATTAGCAATAACAGAAGTCAAAAGGGTAGGGAAAATTCAGACTCTTATTGCTGGTCCACCTTACACAGTGGTCCATAAGAATAAAGTGACCCTGAGGCCTCAACCTGAATTCATACCAAAGGTTGTTTTAGACTTCAATTTCAGTCAGGTGATTCATCTGCCATACCAATCTCTTAAGTTTGCTCCAACCCCACCTCTGACCTAGGAGATCACATCTTGCAGGTCACCAGAAGTGGAAATCCATGTGGACAGTCACTTGAAGAGAGAAACACAGTTACTGTAAGGTAGTAAATGTTCTTTTCTAATTTCCAGTTATAGACATTTTAGCTGTCAAATCCTGAATGTGACAATGTGTGATAAAGACCCCTAATGAGAGAGGCTTCACCAAACAGGAGAAGAGAATACTTTATTCAGGTTCCTAATGCAAAATGTGGCATTTAGTTGTGAAGGCCAGCATTTGAAACAAAGGCCAGAAGTACTTCCTTTGTTTAATGGAGAGCCCTGAGTACATACCATTTGTAACTATTCCTGTGGCTTCTAAATATGACTGTAACAATCTATGTGCCCAGACTCCATGCAAGTAGCTAACAGTTCAGAAACTGGGATAGAACGCTGCTAAGAAGGAACTGGGTAACAAGGTAACTTATAGTCCTTGGTACCCCAAGAACCATCACAGGAACTCAATAACATGGTTTCAGAAACTCATCTATCCTGGAGATTAGAATATGCTAAAATCATGTTTGCAAAAATCTGTATTTGAAAATGGTTGTCAAATACAAGTTCTGGTTTCATTGTTAACTACACTAGTTACTTTCATACTACCTTAGTGTTATTGTGTTGACATGGCCAAAGAACTCAGCTGACTGGAGGCTTCAAAATGCTTGTTGATGAGACAGGTGCTCCCTGGAATAAAGCTGCCAAAATTATCTCTTTTATGTGAGTGTGGGAATTGAGGGAAAGCTGGCAAGAGTGATTACTGGAGGTACACAAGAGGAGAAGAGTCCCTCTGCATACTGGTCAAGGAAATTCTGCTCAAACCTTTTTAGTATACATTAAAACATAGTTCTGACTTGTATATTTTCAACTGCAATATAATGTGAACATGGTCTGAGTGTCCATAACATTTCTGTTTTTAAAATCAGCCTTTCATTAGTTTACTGATACCAAAAGTTCTGAGCCAATTACAAACTATTATTTTGGTTTGCTTTTTACCTTTTAAAAAAAAAGTGCTTAAACCATATTTTAGGAGGAAAATTCACGCAAATGGAGACTGTGTATGATACAATAAATTAAACTGTTGAATTATAAGTCAGGGGGAAAATGTTAATAGAAACAGCCACTCACTCTTAACTTGGTAGCCTGTTATTAAATATAAGTCATAAAAATACTTTTTATATCTGAAAGAAATTATTGATTTATTAATGCAGCAACATTTTGTGTTAAAAGCTGGGATCCTGGTTTCACTAAATTACTGTAAGTGATATGTAAAAACTAGAATAACACAGTTTTCTCCCCTGAAAGGCACTCCTCTTGTTTTTACATAAACAAACCACTCTGATGATTACAAAGATTTTTTTTTCATGGCTGGACACATGGTGATAGGGTAATTTTCCAATTATAAAAACTCAATATGTGGAGGAGAAATAAATCTTGTTTGACCACTTAATGAGCAAATTCTTTCCACTTAACTGTATTTTCAAAACAAAACAGAAATCTTATGACACCAGTAAAACACTGTTTAAAGATGGGAAAATAGAGGTGGGTCAGGAATATAGAATAATAACTTCATCCACACTGATGATTCTTTTGGTACAAAGGGGTTTACTATCACAGCTTCTAGAACAAAAGGATTGGTGTATATTTTTGGCTGTTAACCAACAACTAGACCAGTCTCTTGAAAGACCGCTGATGAGGGAGTTATAAATCAAGCGTGTAGTATTTTCCTGATAATGATTTTGTTTCATGTCACTGCAGAGGTTCAGGAGTAATTTTAGTTAGATATTAATTTTGCATTTGCTCCACCTAGGTAAAAAAGTAACACTTACTACTTGTCTTTGAATTAATTCAGTTTAATAAAGTTTCTTTTGAATCTTTTAAAAATTTATTTGAAAAAATGTTCTCCCTGTTCACCTGTTCATGTTTAGAAGGGCTTTTTGGGGGAGACCTGAAAGCAAAACCACCAAACCTACTGACACCCATCCATATTTTCCCTCTGCTCTCTGCATGCACACCTTTCTGCTGCTTGCTGCCTACACTAGCAACAAAAATGTAAAACTGACTAGACACAAAGTAAACTGAAAAAGTAGAAAAATATAAAATATTCTCTAATCTCAGTTATATAATTGAAGTCTTATTTAGAATAATAGGTACAAAATTTTAAGATGGTAATGTTATTTTCAAGTTAATTGTGCCCCTTTAAAAAATGAAAATAAAGAGATGTGTATTTGAATTTAGACTTTTTTCATGCATAGGAGCATAGTAATTGCTGGTGTTTTTCATGAGTTTAACATGCTAAAATATGTTGCTGTAAAGAAAGTATGAAGCTTTCTCTTAGTAGTTGAGAGTATTTTTATAATTTTAACCTTACTGCTTGTAGCAACATTTGGACCCACTTCCCTACCCCTCCATTCCAAAAAAGTTGTTAAGTAATATATATTACTTATATAGTACTACACTGCATATACAGTAGCATTTTATTTTAAACATTTGGCGGCTTATGAGTGAAAAACTTTAAAAATAATTATGAAATTGTAACTTTAAAGCATCTCTTGTGATTAATCTCACACTTTCAAAAAATATTCTCCATCAGACAGAAAAGAACTCTTTTTTTCCAGGTAGAATGAGAGTTGACTTTTGACTGAAATCATCTTTCAATGATGGAGTTACTACTGTGATTCCATAATTTTAATAAAGATGACAAACTTATTAAAAACAACCTTAAAATAAGGTTAAGCATGCTGTTTTACACTTCATCCTTATCTTTAGAATTAGAAAAATTAATTCTAATCCATACTTAATGACTATTTTCTTTAGTTAATGGCCTTAGATGAATCTCAGGACAATAAATCAGCTCTGACAATAACGAATCTGGATTAGTAACAGTATAAACAGCACAATAGTCTAGAATGGCAATAATATTTAAACAAACCAAGAAACTACTTCATGATTAAGCTAATAAGTCTGAGTGAGGAAGTCCATGTTTAACCTGCTCTGCCAACTTTTTTGGAATGTATGATCAACCTTTACCACATCCATTCTACACATACAGATTGCAGACCTCCAGCATCCTAAGCACACTCCCAGTACAGACTTGTGCTCCCCTATACTTCATATGGGACCTGATCCAAAGCTCCCTGAAGTTAATAAAAAGACTCTTACTGAGATTAAGAAGCTTTGCCTCAACCTCAAGCTCTAGGCCTTGAAGTGGGTTATAATAAAAGGCCATCCTTTTGTAATTCATATGCAAAAGGAAAAAACTTCAATTTATTTCATATTACAGCTAGGTGAGAGTCTCTTGTAAGGCAAGGGAGTAGGCTACAGTAGAGGGGCAGAGTTGAGGCTCATGTTTAGAATCTTAACTGAGAATTACTGGAATTTGTGATGTTTGGCTTTTTAAAAACTACAGTGCTCCAATGAGGGCCTGTTTGGTTAAAGGTTAAATATTTAAATATTTTAAAAATTTAAATTTACTTTTTGAAGTTTTTTTCTTTTACAGATATTTAAAGAAACAAACAGTGCCCCCTCCATTTCAGTGAAGAAATGTTTACTAAAAACCTGTAATTTAAGGACATTTTTTACAGTTTACTAAAGTAACAGAAAGATGCCTTTTATTTACCCAAGGTTCTGTTCTTTAGCTTAATAGGTGATGTCCCTCTGGGACACAGACAATTCATGACTATATATGTAAATAATAAAACCTGACAAAACAGCATATTCCTACTATCAGATCAAGGAAAGGTTAACGTCCACATGTTAGTTACAATAAGCATGGAAATTGTTTAACTCCAGAATTCTTTAATATGAGTCGCTGGTTTGTAGCAGCATCTTAAAATAGTGCAACAATAAAAGTACAAGCTGACTGGAATCTTGTGTTCAAGATTTGTCAAGTGAATTAGAAAAAGATGTTGTAGATCATTCTGTCAACCCAGCAGAAATGTATCCACTTTTGTTTGTCGATATTCTCAACCAGTCAAGTGGAAGAATAGAATGAGCTTTATTGTCTGTTTTACAGAATTGTAAGAATCTTTTACAGGCAAGTTAGGTGTATTTATTCAACTTTCTCCAATTCCTGTTGAAATAAGGAACTTAATTAAATGCATTGTTTGAAACTTACTGTTGAGTGTGTGTGTTTCTCTGTGGAAGAGATTAGTTGGTTGACTAATAGCTTAGCCCATTTGAACGCTATCATTATGTAACACAAATATATTTTACATTTTTCTTGTGGATTTTTTTGCCTTGCTCTATAGAAAATGTATTCAATGTTCTGTTATCTCAAACCTAACATTCAATGAAATATCTGGTTAATTATAATAACTTTAACTTGAATGTTTAAAAAATAAAAAGCTATGGGCGAATTGGACAATTAGTGGCAGATTTTAAGTGATACTGTCAAGTTATTTAAACTTCAAGTTTGACTTTCTTTAAACTTTTAGTGCACTTCTTCATTGACAGATGGTCTGTTTTCAAATTGATCATTGTGCACCACTGAGTAATTTAAAGAACAAAGAGAGAGATTTATTTCTTAAGGGACTGCACACTCACCAGACTCTTCATACATGCTATTTTCTGTCTTAACATATGTGCACTGCTTTTTGCTCAAAAAGAAGTCTAGGTTGGTGGTGCTTGTTTTTCTAAATTACATTGACAGATTTGCAAAAAGAAAAATGGTGGAATGTGGAAGTTAAGAGATACAAAAATTAAATAAGTTTTATGTGGTATTGGGAAAATGTCAGGGCTAAGCCCCTGTACTTGAAAAAAGAAATTTTACACCTCAGACTAAACCAGAGTGGGTTCTTGTTATTTTTCAGCTGAATTGCAACTCTGGTTTTCAGGTAAGTCAGTAAAAGAGTCTAAGCAGTTGGAGAGTGTCCCTAATTAAATTTAAGTTAAATTTGTCTCTCCTAATACATCAATAACGCTGCCCCCAAAAAAGTTTATTTTAACTTTAAAGTAACCAGTTAAGTTGTTTTTATTATATAAGCACTGTTCTTCCTCTTCCATATACTCTTTTCTGGTTTAATTATAACTGTTTTATATGGACTTTTTATGCAAAGATTAATTTTAGCCTAAATTAGGTTGTAGGAAAAGAAAATAGATATGAAACGTATCATGAAACTTCCCAGAGCAAAATCCCAGAGAATTCCCAGGTTTCAGAGTAGCAGCCGTGTTAGTCTGTATCCGCAAAAAGAAAAGGAGGACTTGTGGCACCTTAGAGACTAACAAATTTATTTGAGCATAAGCTTTCGTGAGCTACAGCTCACTTCATCGGATGCATTCGGTGGAAAATACAGTGGGGAGATTTATATACACAGAGAACATGAAACAATGAGTGTTACCATACACACTTGTAATGAGAATGATCAGGTAAGGTGAGAATTCCCAGTTAATCACAGGAAGATTTTGTTTGTGTTTAGATTCTAATATGTGCAAATTTTGAATTAAAAAATGGGCCTAATTTCTTTGGCTTTTCTGAAAACAGTGTTTAGTTTTTACTTTCCCTTCATCATGAAAGTTTTTTTTTTTTAAATTACATCACAATAATTTATGTTTAAGTGTCACTTTACGCCCCGTATTTTATCCTGGTAACTGGTAAATTGTGAATACATATCTAGATTCCTATTCCAATTCGTGTGTGTGTGTGTATGGAAATGAAAGCTTCAATACCTTACAGCTTGTGAGAACATATTTGAAATTCAGAAAATATTCATTTTGGAAATTGGCATTCTGAATTTCAGATAATATGAATTTTGGAGAATTGTTTGTCTTTCTTCCAAACTTTTTGTTAGGAAAATTAAATATAAATGATTGCCACAGAAATAATTGCTTATGCCTTATCTACACATAAAAGTTTTGACAGCTCAACTGTGTCATTTAGGAGTGTGAAAAAATCACACCCCTAACCAACATAGACGTGCAAACAAAAGCCATAGTATAGATGAAGTTATACCTGCAAAAGAATTCTTTTGATGGTTTAATCCTCCCACGTCTTCACTAGGAGGGATTGCTGGCATAGCTCTTCCAGGAAACCTTTTCTAGGGTAGACAAGACCTTAAGAAATTCTCTTCTTCAGTAGCATACTAAGCTTTATACAAATATATAAGACCCTGCCCCGAAGAGCATACAATCAAAAAGACAAATAGACACAGGGTAGACAAAAGTGGATACAGGGATAAATAAGGGTGGTGACTGGCCATATCTTGGCCCCATTTTGCATTGAGAAGTGCATGGGGGCAGGTTTAAGGTCCTTGATGATACAATGTTGTTCTTTTGTTTTCCTGTAACTTGGTTTATCAACCATCCCTCATTGCCTCTCTATCTGCCATTTCTAGTCAGTTTCTTGTAGGCATCATGGTAGCAGTGGATCTTCTTGAGGGATTTGAATTCAGAGAAGGTGATGGCCTTTCAGACCAGCTCAGATGTTTCTGATTGCGGAAAAAAATCCTGAGAAATGCTGAATTACCTCTAGTTTTATATACAATGCTGAGTACACTGCTGGTACTTGATAAATAATAATTAGCAACCCACGCTGCAGAAATGGTAAAGTTAAGAATTTCCTATTAAACTTATTCATGGAAATGTAATAATGTCTTTATAAAACCAATCTCCACACCTCAGACAAGGCACTCAGAGTGATGGCCAGTATGTTAAAAGGATGATTAAAATACAATTAAAATTTTCTTTAAAATCCTCTTTAAAAAGTAAAACCATTTTTGAGAGTGAGGTAGGGATGGGGCAAAAGGGGATTGGATGGGGAAAGACAATAAATATGAGCCAACAGTGAACATAATACATTAATCAATAAAACTATTTTTAAGCAAAAGTGACAGATATTCAGGATAAGCAGTTGTTCCATACCCCTGGACACACCACAGCAAGAACCTAATAGCCTCAGGAATGAAGACACAATAATAGGCAAGTGGTGTGAGAGTGTAGATTCCTACCAGGATGTGGCTCAAGAAAAAGGAATGAAGCATAGCAAAGAACTACACCATTTAAGGTCTTAAAACCCAATAAAGCCAACTCACTGTAAAGTAAATATGCCACTTCATAGGCAAACATTGTAAAAAGCACAGGCCAAGCCAATATTCACAAATCAGTAAACATACATGCTGAGGCATTCTGAACAATTTGTATGCCTTACTAAAAAGAAATTACCATAATCAAAACTAGAATTGCTGTTTTGCGATTGTCATAGGCTAAAGGAGTAAACTACAAAAATTACACAATTGAGAAGATAATTAAAAAGACAGCAACAACAACACCCCCCCACACCCACAACCAGTACCTTTCTATGGAAAGAGTGTGGTTGAAAGCCCTGCCAATATTTTTAAGCTATCTCCTTGAGCCCCTTCAGTAAGTAAAAAGAGTGTTCCCACAACAGCTATCTGCAATGACTGTTTTTTTTTCTATCATACCCAGTCTCGCCATTCCAGACAATGGGTTTTCCTCTGCTTTAACAGACTAGGAAGAAGGACCAACCCCTTTCTATGAGGAGAAAAACTTGACTCTGCCTTTCCAAGAGAGTCCCAGTTTTTGTTTTGCCTCCTGCAGGATTTACATGTGGCCACTAAATCTCTTTCTATCTTTTTCTATAGAGCTCAAAAAATGTTTCACTTTTGCCATTTTTGGCTTGCTCTCTTCCCTTTCATCTTGGTCAGTGGGAATTTTTTTTTCTAAATGCTCTGTACCTCTATTTATAACTGGGGGAAGTTCTCAGTTCCCTGGTGTACAGCAGCCCATACTACCCTAGGCTCTCCAAATGGTGAAAAAAGACACTGCCCTGAAAAAAGACAAGCAGAACAATGTTCCCTATCCACAATCTCCTTTGTCTTGTGTACCTATTTGGACACCTATGCAATTTTTTAGAAGAAAGGAAGAGTGTCTCACTTTCTTCCCCCAAGCCCCCATGTTAAAAAATTACTGATACATCAGTGGCATTTAGATAACTCAAAACAACTTTTTCTTCAAACTCCAGGCTTAGCATACTTCTCACATAGAATATGTCTTGCAGATATGGCAAAGTTGTGACTATTTGAAAATAACATAGTGAAGATAGTTAGCAACCTGTTTTCTCCAAAAGTTCATATCTTTTCGTTCCCCAAAATGTGCATGTGCAAATATTTTATGTATAAAGAAGGGGTGGTGGGAAGCCAGAGAGAAGCAGCTTCACCTTTTACTAAAAGCTTCTAAAAAATTAAAAATAAAAGAAAGATTATGAACCAAATCCTGCCATGACATCAATTTAGAGAAAGTTCAGAGTAAATCTGTTGACTTAAATTGAGTTACTTTAGTGCGACTGAGACCAGAATTTGATAATGAAATATTAGTTTAGATTGCATTGTGCAAAAGCCAGTGTATTTAGAGTGACTTTTCCCACATAGCCCTTACCACCCACCCCATTGCACATCATGTGGTAACTTCATGTGTGCTCTTGTTTTAAGTTAAAACTGCAATTATTCCTATAATCGTAGATCTATAAATATAGTACTGTATATGTATATTTTCCACTTTTTTACTCCTTTCCTTACCCTCGGCCTTCTCTGCTTTCCCCTGCTTTGTTTGTTCTCTGCAAATTGACTATTAATCAAGATATTTTACATGCTTTAGTTTGTGGTTGGAGCAGATCGGAAGGTAGTGTGTCACTAGCACATAGAGAGTGAGACCAGACCCTGTTGCCTAGTTGAACATGTAAGAATAGGTCATTCCATCTGTTATTTCCTTACTAAATTGTTAAGTGTTTATTAATGTGTATTTTTATAGTATTTCTTTATGGATGCAATTTACATATGCTGAGTCTCTCATGGCCTCCCTGTAGGGTATTCATGATGAAAGCATTATATATCTGTAAGGGCTTGTCTTTATCAGAATATTTATTTTATGCATTATATTTAAAACTATCCATTTATAATCTCTAGGTGCTTTCAAGTAAATGACTTTAATGCATTCTATATTAGGGAGCAGACCATTGCCTGGACTTTGAAAGTAGCTTTAGAGTATTTGGATTATATTCTACAGTGATTTCAGTGTGTTAATCATTAGCATATTATATTTCTCCTTCATTCCCCTTAAAGCAGAAATCATGCTGCAAGTCTATGTTCTGCATAAGTCTTATTGTGGTAATTAAATTTTATCAGACATGTGGTTTGTTGTTTGTCCCTTGTGATGAAGGAAAAGGATGTCATGTAGATGTTATGTCTGATAAGTACTAAATTTAGTCCATATATGACAGAGAGAGTACTGTTTCCAAAAAGAACCACAAAATGAGAAAAAATATAGGGAAACCCCCTCTATTTTAAAACAAAATCTTGGTACAGCCGTAGATACAGTATAAGATGTGTTCTCAGGTGGATCTGCTTTATAATCAATTCAGCCAAGAAAATATAGCACAAAAAAAGAGTGATTATGGGAAGGGACAGAGGAATTTGTGGGAATTTGACCCTGAACTCCTACAATTCTCTGAGATAAGTGATGGTATCCTCCAATACACAGAAGCAGTTCCACAATACATTAAAAAAAATTTCTAAACGATAGTGCCAGTTGGTTGTGGGGGGACACAATGAGTTGCCTATTCACAGTGCCACACATCTTTTGCCAGTACACCCTGGTTCTGTGAGGACACTCTGTACTGACAAAAGCAGCCAAATATGAATGCATTCTACCAGAATAACTTTGTTGCTAGCAGTCTTCTGGCAGAACTTCTGTCATTAAAACTTCCTAATGTAGACAGGCCTGGGGGGGGGGGGGGAAGAGCATTCTTTTCAGAGCAGAGCTTTTCATTTTTCACTGAGTCAGCTAAGACTCCATGTTTTTAAATAGAGAGTCATTTCAGAAACTCCTAATGAAATCTGCTGAAAATCCAAAAAGCGTTTCATGCTTTCACATTAAGACTCAAGCACATGACAAACATAAGATTAATTGCAGTACACTATTCTACTCTCATTTTGATAATAGGCAGATCCTACTAATTTTTAACCTGTTTCTTACAGCTGATGATAACCTTCCAGGGAGAAAAATAAATACAGAGTAAATCATGTTCTACAAAATTGAGGTTCCTAGCAATAACGCCCTTCTGAATGCTTTTAAAAGTCTGAGATCCATGTTGTGCCCTTAGAAATGATCCTCTTGATTTAATGGTCTTGCAGCAATATAGCTATAACATTGATTTTCAAACACAGGAATATCCAAGAGGATGATGTCCTTAGGAGGTTCATTTTTTGAGGAATGTAAAGGCTCTTTATTTATCTCTGTCCCCCAAAAGGTTGTTATCAGTAAAGGAAAACAGAGTTGAAATTATTAGTATCTGACTGTATCAAAGTGAATGTAGACTTTTGCACTGAAAGTAACCTTTCATTTGCCAAGTGCTGGAGGCCAGGAAAGGGAGGGAAACATTGAACTGCATTAACTTTCAACAGGCATAGTAACAAATGAATTTAGCCATCAGTGACTTATAAACTGTCACTATTTTTGCATTATGAGTCTTTAAAAAATCTGCAACTTTATATTCTAGGCATAAAGATATTGATGATTATTTCAGAGACATTTTGCAGAATGAGAGGTGTAAAGTTTATTAAGAGTATTCCATGTTGTAGTAAGAAGAAAAGGAGTACTTGTGGCACCTTAGAGACTAACAAATTTATCTGAGCATAAGCTTTTGTGAGCTACAGCTTGCTTCATTGGGTGCATAAGCTCACAAAAGCTTATGCTCAAATAAATTGGTTAGTCTCTAAGGTGCCACAAGTCCTCCTTTTCTTTTTGCGGATACAGACTAACACAGCTGCTACTCTGAAACCATGTTGTAGTGTCATTTTAGTAAAATCAACTTTAAGATTAATGCATGACCTTCTGTTGTTCAAGATCAATTATAAGCAATTTGGGCCCATGCTACGCTGTGTTCTCTTGTTTCTAAACATGGTGATCTCTGCTCTGACCGTGTAAATTGTGGCAAAATAATAGCAGTATTATTTGTTGTTGTTAGTATGGGAAATGTTTTTCTATTAGTCACCAGTTTTGAGGCTGGCTTATCCACGCACTCATTCAACGAAACCATATCGAGATCCTGCAGACCTCTTACTAACATCATCATAAGAGTCTTACTGTGTGCCATTGGGGGTTGGGGAAGAGGGAACTAAAAGTTTCTATGTCTCTCTGTTTCAGTTTGTCAGTCAGCCCTTCTTGGCTTTCCTGCTATCTGCCTGTCTGTTTACAAATCTTTGCCTTTTTTTTTGTTTTTGTTTTAGCTGGCAGTCTGAATTTTGTAGTTAGTTGTGTCCATTCTCAGGGATCATTCTCGGAGACCAAACAATGTTAGGCATAGGGATCTGAGTGGCATGTAATCAGCTGCCCCACAATTGCTTGGGTTAAGGAAGCTGTGGCAGATCAGCTATCAAAGAAAAAATGTTGTTTAGGACTGGAAATATGAGGAGTTTGAAACTCTCCCTTCTCTGCCAAAAAGTAGTAGTATTAATGGGAAGTAAATGTTCCCTAGACTTCTTTCTCGCCAACACTTCCTAGAAAACTGACTGAGGAAACATGGGAGCTACTTCTACTGCTTCAGTATCCTCACATCTCTGATCAGCAGTCAGTACCCTCATAGGAGGGTGGCAGACCCTCAAAGAGGTAAGAGGTTAAACAACACTCAGGAAGTAAGTAGCATCATGTTGCAACCACCAGTGTATTTTAACCCACTAATTTTGGTTATTGCTTTAAAGCCTTTTAAAAAGATATCTAATTCTTTCCAGATTTTGGACATAGTGATTCTTTAACTGAGGGGAAGGGATGAGTCAGGAACGCAATAGGCAGATCTTCTTTCAGATGTGAGATAACAGAAATCAGTGTCTGTGTGATGAGTGTATGTCCACAGGTCTGTTCCATGTGTAGATCCCTTCCTGTCAGTGGACAAGAGGCAGCTTATGCTGACAATTGCAGGGCGATCTGTGCACCAGATGGTGGCATGGATGGGGTCACTGTTTCCTGTTTTAGAATGTTCTGCCTCTGTTAGGAGGCTCATTCCATCTGATTAGGAGCTCTGAAGCTTTGTCTTGAGCTAGACAATTACATGGTTTTATTTTTTCCATAATATTCCTATTATTTACTTTGTTCCTTTTACTTTCTTTTCTCAGCCTTCTCAGAATTCTTCACTAAATTTCCTCTTCCTTCTCTCCTTGGGAGAGCCCTGAGTGGCTGGTTCTTAGTAGAAAACAAACTAAACAAATTAATAACATCAATATATTCGCTGCAAAACTATCCATTAGCCTCACTACATTGAGGAAAATGTCTTTTTCACTCCCAAATCAGAGACTCAGATGAAGTCTAATCTAACTCAGTGGATGAAGCTTGGAATAAGCCTGGTCTCCCTGTCAGTCACTGTTGTCCTGTCCCCATGATCCCTGCAGGCAAAATCCCTATCCCATGGAGCAGCCAGGCAGAGTTCAGTGCTGATGACCTTGGGGATTATATACATATATAAATTTAGGGCTGTCAGTTAATCACAATGTATGCGATTAACACAAAACAAACTAATTTTTTTAAAAGTCACGATTAATTGCAGTTTTAATCGCACTGTTAATAATAGAATCCAATTTACATTTATTATAAATATTTTTAGATGTTTTTCTACATTTTCAAATATATTGATTTCAATTACAACACAGAATACAAAGTGTACAGTGCTCACTTTATATTATTTTTATTACAAAATTTGCACTGTAAAAAAGATGAACAAAAAATGGTATTTTTCAGTTTGTCTCACAGAAGTCCACTCAGTCCTACTTCTTGTTCACACAGTTGCTAAGACAAACAAATATGTTTACATTTACAGAAGATAATGCTGCCCGCTTCTTATTTACAGTGTAACCTGAAGGTGAGAACAGGCATTCGCATGGCACTGTTGTAGTCAGCGTGACAAGATATTTACATGCCAGATATGCTAAACATTCATATGCCTCCTTCATGCTTTGACTTGTAGATTCTAAAATGTTACATTGTTTTGTTACTGAGTGTAGTTATGTTTAAAAAAAAAAGAGAAGAGCTTAAACACAAAAAGGATGCTAGCAAGGAGTGGAAACTTGGAAAGTTGACTAGGGAGGAGTAGAAAAGTATTGCTTGAGCATGCAGGGGTTTAATCAGGAAGGCCAAAGCACAATTGGAGTTGCAGCTAGCAAGGGATGTGGAGGGTAACAAGGAGGGTTTCTACAGGTATGTTAGCAACAAGAAGAAGGTCAGGGAAAGTGTGGGACCCTTACTGAGTGACAGATGATGTTGATGTTGAAAAAGCTGAAGTACTCAATGCTTTTTTTGCCTCGGTCTTCACAGACAAGGTCAACTCCCAGACTGCTGACTGGGCAGCACAGTATGGGGAGGAGGTGAGCAGCCCTCAGTAGTGAAATAACAAGTTAAGGACTATTTAGAAAAGCTGGACTCAAGTCCATGAGGCTGGATGCAATGCATCCAAGAGTGCTGAGTGAGTTGGCTGATGTGATTGCAGAGCCATTGGCCATTATCTTTGAAAACTCATGGCGATTGGGGGAGGTCCCAGACAATTGGAAAAAGGCAAATATAGTGCCCATTTTTTAATAAGGCAAGAAGGAGAATCCAGGGAACTACAGATGGGTCAGCCTCACCTCAGTCCCTAGAAAAATCATGGAGCAGGTCCTCAAGGAATCCATTTTTAAGCACTTGGAGGAGAGGAAGGTGATTGGGAACAGTCAACATTCACTAAGGGCAAGTCATCCATGACCAACCTGATTGCCTTCTATGATGAGATAACTGGCTCTGAGGATATGGGGAAACCGGTGGACGTGATATATCTTGACTTTAGCAAAGCTTTTGATATGGTCTCCCATAGTATTCTTGCCATCAAGTTAAAAAAGTATGGATTGGATGAATGGACTATAAGGTGGATAGAAACCTGGCTAATCATCAGGCTTAGTGGGTAGTGATCAACGGCTCAATGTCTAGTTGGCAGCCGGTATCAAGCGGAGTACCCCAGGGGTTGGTCCTGGGGCCAGTTTTGTTCAACATTAATGAGCTGGATGATGGGATGGATTGCACCCTCAGCAAGTTCGCGGATGACACTAAGCTGGGGGGAGAGGTAGATATGATAGAGGGTAGGGATAGGATCCAGAGTGACCTTAACAAATTGTAGGATTGGGCCAAAAGAAATCTGATGGGGTTCAACAAGGACAAGTGCAGAGTCCTGTACTTAGAAGAATCCCATGCACTGCTACAGGCTGGGGATCAACTGGCTAAGCGGCAGTTCTGCAGAAAAGGACCTGGGGATTACAGTGGACGAGAAGCTGAATATGAGTCAACAGTGTGCCCTTGTCGCTAGGAAGGCTAACGGCATATTGGACTGCATTAGTAGGAGCATTGCCAGCAGATCGAGGGAAGTGATTATTCCCCTCTATTCAGCACTGGTGAGGCCACATCTGGAGCATTGCATCCAGTTTTGGGCTCCCCCACTACAGAAAGGATGTGGACAAATTGGAGAGATTTGAGGGAAACAAAAATGATTAGGGGGCTGGGGCACCTGACTTATGAGGAGAGGCTGCGGGAACTGAGCTTATTTAGTCTGCAGAAGAGAAGAGCGAGGGCGGATTTGAGAGCAGCCTTCAACTACCTGAAAGGAGGTTCCAAAGAGGATGGAGCTAGGCTGTTCTCAGTGGTGGCATATTACAGACCAAGGAACAATGGTCTGAAGTTGCAGTGGGGGAGGTCTAGATTGGAAATTAGGAAAAACTATTTAACTAGGAGGGTGGTGAAGAACAGGAATTGTTTATCTAGAGAGGTGGTCAAATCTCTATCCTTAGAGGTTTTTAAGGCCCAGCATGACAAAGCCCTGGCTGGGATGATTTAGTTGGGGTTGGTCCTGCTTTGAGCAGAGGGTTGGACTAGATGACCTCCGGAGGTCTCTTCCAACCCTATTCTTCTAGGATTCTGTGAAAAAAATCTACATTTTACGTTGCACTACAGTATTCATATGAGTGAATTGAAAAATACTGTTTCTTTTGTTTATCTTTTCTACAGTGCAAATATTTGTAATAAAAATAATGTAAAGTATGCGCTGTACACTTTGAATTCTGTGTTGTAATTGAAATCAGTATATTTGAAAATGTAGAAAAACATCAAAAAATATTTATAATAAGTTTAAATTGGTATTGTATTGTTTAAAACTGCGATTAATCACGACTATTTTCTTTAATGTCATGATTCATTACGATTATTTTTTAATTGTTTGACAGCCCTAATATATATGTATCATCTGATATATAGAGCAAGAAAAGCAAGGGATTGAATAGTCTCTAGATAGTGCCTTTGAGGTAGGATACCTACTTCCCTTGATCCAGCCATAGTGATGGGTCAATTGATTCCATGCTAGAGAGAGTCTTATGTAAGGAATAGTGAAATGGAACTGAGTTCCTTTGATACACTACAGAAAGAGCATTGAGATATGGACCATATGTTTTCCAGGGAGTTATGAGGCTGTATAGACACATCCTAGATACAATAATCAGATATCCTTGGCAAAAAGCAAAAGCACCATAGAAAGTGTACTGGATGTATTGGATTAGAGGGTTGAGCCTGTTGATGGGAAAAAGTAGTAGATGTGATATATCTTGATTTTAGTAAGGCTTTTGACACAGTCCAACATGACATTCTCATCAGCAAACTAGGAAAATATGAAAACAACAAGGAGTCTGGTGGCACCTAAAAGACTAACAGATTTATTTGGGCATAAGCTTTCGTGGATAAAAAACCCCCACTTCAGATTCATGGAGTGAAAATTACAGATGCAGGCATAAATATACTTACACATGAAGAGAAGGGAGTAGAAAGACTTAACATATTTATTTGGTCATAAGCTTTCGTGGGTAAAAAACCCCACTTTTCTTCAGCTTCATGGAGTGAAAATTACAGATGCAGGCATAAATATACTGACACATGAAGAGAACCTTCAGTATATTTATGCCTGCATCATACTCAAAGAGTAATTATAAACGGTTTACTGTCAAACTGGGAGGGGATATTAAATGAGGACCTGAAGGGGTCAAACCAGGGTCCATTACCATTAAATATTTTCATTAATGACTTGGATAGTAAAGTATATGCTTATAAAATTTGCAGATGACACCAAACTGGGAGGGGTTGCAAACACTTCGGAGGTCAGGATTAGAATTCAAAATGACCTTGACAAATTACAGAATTGGTCTGAAATCAGCAAGATGAAATTCAATAAAGATAAGGGGGATTTAGGTTGGATATTAGGAAAAACTTTATAACTGTTAAGCTCTGTAATAAGCTTCCAAGGGAGGTTGTTGAATCCCCATCATTGGATGTTTTTTAAGAGCATTTTGGACAAACACCTGTCTGGGATGGTCTAGGTTTACTAGGTCCTACCTCATGAGGTTCCTGCCAGCCCCACATTTCTATGATTCTATGATTATACCATTATCATATAGCAATCAAAAAGTCAGCCCAGCATTCGTGACCAACTTGCACAGAAACAGACATTCTACAAACCATCAGTCTTTCCCCAGTGACTTCAGCATTACCCTTTAAAATCAAATGCCGGCATCCTTTGTAAAAATTACAATAAATTATAGGATTTTTCATAAATAGATCTCATATCACTTTAAAAGGAGGGTGACTATCCTCCCCATTTTGCAGATGGGTAAACTGAGAGACAGACAGAGGGAAAGATTAGCCCATGGCCATCAAGCAGGTCAGGCAGTGCCAGGAGTAGAGCCTAGGTCTCCTGACTCCTGGCCCAGTGCCTTGTCCACTGGCCCGTGCTGTCCTCTCCTCTGTGAATCTGACTCACCTAAATGAAAGAGAAATACATGCATAAAGCCAGAAGAAATTGGAATAAAACATGGTACATACAAAAGATTTGCATGATATGCAAAATATTGCAGTCCTCTGTGTATGGATTGTTAATCAGGAGGATTCAGATGCTAGCACATGCTCAGCAATGTGGGTATTAAGAATTCCGTAGACACCTATTTAAATGAAAATCCATCATGGGTATAGCAACTACTGGACTCACTATATAGTTTAAAAATCCTATTTTAGAAGTTTGTAAAATATATATTTACTTTTGTGGGACTGAAGACAGTTGTTGATTGACCCAGGAGAAGTTATTTCTTTATATATTAATTCAAGAGAGTTAGTAAACTAGCAATAGTTTTAAGTAACATTTTAAAGTAACTATATTTCAGACACAATAAGGGTGCTAGAAATGTAAAAGATATTGTCAATGTTTAACATTTTTGTAATTTTAATTGAGAATGGCATCTAAATCCTAGTGATCAAATTTAATTAAAGCAAAATTACTGTTATGATCCAAAGTCTGTTTAACAGTAGACTCTATTATCAATACATATACATAAAAAGTTTCCCCCCTTCCTGCTCTCCAGCACGTTAATTAATAAATGTTGTTCCCAGAGCTGAGCATATGGACAGAGACATTAATAAAAGTAGGTTATGCTGGCTTTTGCTGTACTTAAAAAACAGTAAAATTTAAGATTTGCTAGAGGAGGGTCAAATGTTTATTTTCAAGCTTCCAAACAAATGTTTAAAACGTTAGAAAGGTAGAAAGAAGAAAATGTGGTTGGTGACATACCTAACTCTGTTACTTTGTCCTTAACTGGTCCAACAGGCATAGGTTACTGCAAGATTTTTAGGTCAGAGTTAAATGTTTATGAAATTCATTCTGCAATCAATACCCCTAATTGAGAAGGGAAAATTTAAGACCGGGGAGAAAAAAAAAGCTAGGGATGAGGAATGTATCCCCTGAACTAAATCTAGGCTTGTCTGTGTGGAGAAAATGTATCATGCTGCTAACTAATATAATGTTAAACACAATTTAATGTGGAAGTTGTGTTTTACAGTGTGTTAGTTGGTCATAGTTAAACATGGCAATAACTATGACATGCTGACACATTTTTAAACATGACTATCTTTGTCCACACAAAGGACAAGATTGTGTTTAACACTGTGTTAGTTAACACATTTTTCTAACATTATGCATTTTCTCACTATAGAGGAGGTCTGAATTGGTTGTTCCTGGTCCTTTGCTTTAGATTTTGTTGCTTTTGTAGAGTTTTTGTCACAACTATAGCAATACTTAAAGCAATTTTTTGCACATCTTACTAGTAAAGGAATGGCATGATTGGCATTCTAAATACAAGTTCTGCGCAAGGAACTGTGAGCAACATGTAATAAATAAATGGCTGGGTTCAGCAACCTTTTTTGTCAATTAGCAAACTATTCATCTCTGAAGTAATGGGACCCAGGTACAAGTACAATATCCAATCTGGTCCTTTTAAATATAGCCTTTGGCGTGTATAACTGTTTAAGATGGACTATAACTACCTCTGCTGGTGAAAATATGGTCTGCATGGAAAACGTCAGAGAGGTAAAGATTTTTCTCTCCTTCAGGGAACCAGTTATAGAATAATTTTATTATGTATAAACTTGTGTGAAAGATGTACGATGCCACATTTCACATCTAAAATCCATGAGCGATATTGATGCTCATGGGGATGTCATGGAAAAGAGAAGTGCTTTCCAACAGCAGGTATGCACCTAGATTGCAGAGCAAATTGTTTTCAAAAGATTATCCTGTAATGACTTGAGACTGCTTATACTGTTTTTTATTTCAGGCATGTGGTTGTAAATTTAGAACAAATGCGGGAAGGGCATCTATTCTTTTAGCAAATGTAGTACAGATGGGCTGAATTTAATCTTAGAATTATCTTTTTCTGTAGGTCTATGACTATTAAGGCTGTAGTACTTGCGCTCCCTACTTCTCTGAATCATATTATAACACAATCTAAATACCTCTCACTTCAATGCTCCTTTGATCAGACCTCACCAGCAGCTGGAGGCTCCAGTTCAGCCAGGTACTTAAGCAAATACTTTAAGCTCCATGTTCACTTTGTTGGGAGTACTTACATGCTTAAAGTTAAGCATATGCTAAAGCACCTTGGTGAATTGACGTCTTAGGCCTGGCATATACTTAAAAAGTTTACCCATATAGCTCTCTCTCTTAGGAGTGTGAAAAAACCTCTCAGCTCCTCTCTTGAGGTTGCCTTTGCAAGACTTACATGTAGTTTTCAGATAAGCATTTTGTATGTAATTGTGCTGATAACAGGTGAAAAAAACAGAGTTAGTAAAATACTTACTCAGTGGCATGTGCAGTCAAACCACTTAAACATTATGATAATGTATGAAAATGTATATAATAAGAGAAACACAGAAGCTTGTAGAATTGGTAACCTTAATTGTTGTTGTACAGATAGCAGAGAATATCCATGGCAGATAGCCAGCAGAGAATTTTGTTCATAGGTTTTTTTCAGTTTCCCCTATCTATTAATACTACTTTGTGTGGTTGTAGCACAGCATTCTAGAAATGTAGTTATTTAAGCCCTGATTTCATCAGTATATTCGGTATATTTGGTTCTTTTCTTTGCTTCTCTTATATGTTAATGTTAGCACAGTTGTGAGCACCTTGACAGTAGGTTTTTTTACCAGTCGCAGCTAAAATACAAAACTCTTAATGGCAGTTTACCAATGCAAGACTAAACTGATTTTTTTTACATTTCTATTTCCACCATCATGTTTAGTGATAAGATAAGAGGTAAAAGATAAAAAAAAAAAAAAAAGGAGAATTCTTTTAAATGTTTCTTCCTTGTCCTGGAAAAGTCTAGGTTAAAGTTTGTCAAGGTGCTTTCCTATATTGAGCATTAACTGTATACAACACATTTTCCAGGATCTAGCAGGGCATTGAATATAACTTTTTTTGTACAGCACAGTGGGTAGAACATTCTGATAATTAATCTTGCAGTCTAGGCCCTTGGTATTATATGTAAAGATCATTTAAAATACCAGATTTAAAAATTATATTAAAGCTAATGTTTAAAAAAATTATATAATACATAGGTTGGGGAAAGAGTGTCTGTACTTCTGGGTATAGTGCTTAGATTATCCACAAATACCAAGTTAGTTTTTAAAAGTCATATGATACATAGAATACATAATCAGCAATAACCCAAATTTAGGTGAATAGATGTAACAGTACAGTTTAGATATTAGAATCCGAATACTTGGGTACATCACATGAAAAGTTGTATGGAGATTTGGTTGTGGAGAGCAAAATATATCAATGAGTGGAGATTGTCCCTCAGTAATTGAGAATTAGATTGGTTGTCCATTTAGAAAATACAATCCATGAGGAAACTATTTGTTACTTTCCTGACTCTGCTTCTCATCGGCACTCCAGCTCATCCCTCCTGGTATTGCCAATGTCCAGTGATGTGTTCTTTGTAGATGTCCCTTTACCACCTGATGGCATCCGACACCATGTGTTGCTGCATCAGCTGAGCATAGCGTTGACCGATTCAGCATTCTCACAGCACTTGCTCATTACTGGGGTCCCATGTGCCTAAGGCTCCGACGATCAGTGCGTGTGTCTGGACCTGGTAACCATTAGCTCTCAAGGTTTTGGCTAGAGGGGCATATTTCTCTACCTCGGGCATCATGAAAGGCTGGAGTCCTGTTCTCGAACGGCACTGTGACGTCCACCATGATGATCTTCCGGTCCTTGTTGGTGATGACGATGTCCAGTCCCAGTTGGCTGTCAGTTCTGGGGAGGGCAGAGTTTATGGCAACCTTCCCCACAGGTGGCGGGATGGCTCTGGTCAGGCGATCTTGGATGGCGTTGTGTCGCAGTTGCCACACTCTCAAATGGGACTTGCAGCTACACAGGATGTGGAGTAGCATCTTGTTGGCATAGCCACACTTCCTGCATCGCTTGTCCCGATTCCTGTGGCGGAAAACTCTGTTCAGTGGGACACAGTTGAGGTGGGCCCTATGGACAAACCTCCAGTTGGCAAATCGGGTGAAGCTGCCCCCAGGGAGGAAGTGGTTGCTGGCATCCCACTTGCACGTCACTTCATAGAATCATAGAATATCAGGGTTGGAAGGGACCTCAGGAGGTCATCTAGTCCAACCCCCTGCTCAAAGCAGGACCAATCCCCAATTAAATCATCCCAGCCAGGGCTTTGTCAAGCCTGACCTTAAAAACTTCTAAGGAAGGAGATTCCACCACCTCCCTAGGTAACGCATTCCAGTGTTTCACCACCCTCCTAGTGAAAAAGTTTTTCCTAATATCCAACCTAAATCTCCCCCACTGCAACTTGAGACCATTACTCCTTGTCCTGTCATCTTCTATCACTGAGAATAGTCTAGATCCATTCTCTTTGGATCCACCTTTCAGGTAGTTAAAAGCAGCTATCAAATCGCCCCTCACTCTTCTCTTCTGCAGACTAAATAAACCAAGTTCCCTCAGCCTCTCCTTGTAAATCCTGTACCCCAGCCCCCAGATCTTTTTTGTTGCCCTCTGCTGGACTCTCTCCAATTTTTCCACATCCTTCTTGTAGTGTGGGGCCCAAAACTGGACACAGTACTCCAGATGAGGCCTCACCTATGTCAAATAGAGGGGGACGATCACGTCCCTCGATCTACTCGCTATGCCCCTACTTATACATCCCAAAATGCCATTGGCCTTCTTGGCAACAAGGGTACACTGCTGACTCATATCCAGCATCTCATCCACTGTCACCCCTAGGTCCTTTTCCGCAGAACTGCTGCCTAGCCTTTCGGTCCCTAGTCTGTAGCGGTGCATTGGGTTCTTCGGTTCTAAGTGCAGGACTCTGCACTTATCCTTATTGAACCTCATCAGATTTCTTTTGGCCCAACCCTCCAATTTGTCTAGGTCCCTCTGTATCCTATCCCTGCCCTCCAGCATATTTACCTCTCCTCCTAGTTTAGTGTCCTCTGCAAATTTGCTGAGAGTGCAATCCACACCATCCTCCAGATCATTTATGAAGATATTGAACAAAACCGGCTCCAGGACCGACCCCTGGGGCACTCCACTTGACACCGGCTGCCAACTAGACATGGAGCCATTGATCACTACCTGTTGAGCCCGACAATCTAGCCAACTTTCTACCCACCTTATAGTGCATTCGAATGTCTTGCGCTGGTCCGGCTTCCGTTTCAGGTTTTCCACGTATTGGCAGCGGATGGCATCTTTCAGGGTCCTCTCCAGCATGGTTTTAGGTGTCAGAGTGGTGATAGTGTGATCCGTATTCTTCACCTGTGAAACCAGGACTCCCAGCTCCTGGCGTTCCTCACACCATGCCCAGTGGCAGCCGATATGCTTCTCCAGTCATCACATAGCCTTGCGGGCACGAGCCCAGAGCAAAGCAAAGTCTCCCCTGTCTCTTCTAAATTCACCTTCCAGTGAGCCGCTCAGGTAGGTGGTGACATGTTGGTTGGAGGGGGTCCTGACAATTCGCTTCTTGACTGCACCCTGCAGAGCACTCTCCACGATGTTCCTCACTGTGGTGTCCGGGCACGTCAGAAGGCAGAAGGCATGAGTGATTACAGCAACGTTGCACAGATCACCATTCAAGGGATGTTGGTGCCACCCTGCCCGTGCGAGATATACACCAGTTCATTGCTGGCACTCTGGGGACGAAACATTCACTGCTTCACCAGCTGCTGGATGGTGTAGTCTGCCTTGTTCAGAGGTACCTTCACCATGGCAGATCCCCTCAGGATGAATGAAATACGGGGAATCAGGAAGGTGTTCAAGGTGTTGATCTTCTGCCACAGTGCCACTAGGGAGGAGTCGATCCTGGCCACATCTCGTAGGATCTCTGTGATGGTATCCTCAGGTGTCTGCTGGATGCGGAAACCCGTTGACATGCTGAGATGTTGGTACAGCTGCCCATCCTCAAGGAAGATCATGGGTTCACCCTGGATCTGAAAAGACATCGCCTGGACCGAATCCCTTCTACTGCCATCAATATTCAGGGATGCACACTTACTGGCATTGAAGCGGAGTCCCATCTAGTTGGCAGCCTGGCTGGTGATGTCAAGCGTTTGTTGGAGACTCTCAGAGTTGTCTGCAATCAGGACCAGATCATCTACATAGAAATTCACTCTGTTGTCATATAGATCAAAACCGCCTAGGCAACTGGAAATTGCTTGACTTGATCTTAGCTACATAGGTCAAGAAGCAATGTATCCATGTATCTTGTAGTACATTTCTTTAAAAGATGGTGTTAAAAATATAAGCGGAAATAATGTTGTGTGCTACTGTATACAAAATAAAACTTATTTTCAAAAGACATTTTCTGTGTGGCTATATTGCAAGAAGAAAACATTCATTCTATTTTCTTCATAAATGAAGAAAAAAATTAGGAACCCTAAATGTTGTCTGTCCATACTTAAGTTATTTGTGGCCTACAGTTTGTCCTCTGTACTCTTGCTGGTTATGAACTCAGATGTGTGATGTGGACAGGTGTAGTAAGAATAACTTTAGAAAATTATATTTATTCCTGCCTGCTTGTGGTTAGCCATTTTCCACCCTAACATCACAACCATAACACATTGGCCAGGAGTCTGAAAGAAGTAGTCAGCTGAATATTCATGTAGTTAAGTTATGTAATTTCTAGCCATCTGCTTTGTTTATTAAGCATTTAGGTAACATTCTGAACTGAAAGGTAAGACTTTGGAAAGAAGTGCTGGATTATATTACAGCAGCACCATGTATCATATCCATATGCTCTGGGATGTGTGTAGAAATGATCATTTCTCCCCACTCTTCCCTTTTTAAATTTAAATTATAAAACAATATCTTATTTTGTAGTTTTGTTTCACTAGGGTTACCATATTTGAACATTCAAAAACAAGGACATTCCACATTGGGGTGCTGTTGGCCCTGCCCACAGTCCACCCCCGCTCCTCTCACGCTCTGCCCCCACTCTGCCCCTCGGCCCCACCACCACACCCCTCCTCATGCCCTGGCCCGCCGCTGGCTGGCTGCATCTCTCCTCAGTCCCCCACCCACCGCTCGCCTCCTCCCACCTGCCATTCACCTCCTCACTCCCCTGCCAGAAACCCCCATGCCCGCCCCAAGAACCCCTGCCTGCCACTGGCTTGCCACTTGCCTCCTCACCCGCCAGCCAGCCACTGGCTCCCTCGCCACTCGCATCTTCAATCCCCGCTGGCCGCCGCTGGCCTTTTCAGACACACACCCCCCGCCTGCTGCTGGCTTGCTGCCCGCCCTTCCGCCTCCTCACCCTCCCTCCCGCCCACAGCTGGCTCCCCTGCTGCTCGCCTCCTCACCTTCCTTGCCCGCCCGCCACTGGCTTCCTCGCCGCTTGCGTCTTCACCACCACCGCTGCTCGCCTACTCATCCCTCCTGCCGCAGGTCCCTCGGCTCCTAGCATCAGGAGCAGCTGAGGGGTCTCCATGTGCTGCGCCTGCCACAAGCACAAGGTTTGTGGTTCCCATTGGCCGGGAAAAGCGCCAATGTGAACTGCCGGAGCCACAGAGCGGGGCTTGCAGGGGCTGGCAGCTCACAGAGAGCCTTCCCCCCCCCCCCCAACCCAACCCCACCCAACCCAACCCTAGGAGCCAGAGGGACCTGCCAGATGCTTCCCGGGAGCCGTCCCAGGTAAGCATCGCTGGGACTCCCCACCTCGCCCCCCGGCAGGTCCCTCTACCTCTTAGGGTGAGGTCGGGGGTGACGGAGGGCTCTCTGCGCGCTGCCGGCGCTGGTAAGCCCTGCTCTGCAGCTCTGGCAGCTCCTATCTAAGGTTACCATACGTCCCTATTTTCCCGGACGTTTTTAGATATTTAAAAATTCCTCCCGTACGGTGATTTAAGAACTAAAAAGTATGTCCGGGAAAGCTGTATGGTAACCCTAGTTTCACTCTCTGGCAACTACAGTATGATGCTACAGTACACAGTGCCTCAAACCTTGTCATTATGTCCACTATATAGAGGCAGTGAGCTGGAGGCCGTAAAAATAACAATGATAAACATTGATTTCAAAGCTATCAAAGTGATTTGTGGTTTTGGAGGCAGCCCAACAATTTTCAGTACATGTTTATCAATTAAAAATACAAACAGAGTTTTAGAGTTGTTTAGCTATTCCATCTACAAAAAGACAAACTTTAATACTCAAGACTTTACTTAAACTCTTAAGAGTAAGGAATTTCACAGTTAGGCTATAAAATTTAGACCAACACCTCCATTAAGTCAGGCTGTTAATGCACTCTCCTCTCATGTGCACACTCGTGCTTTGATTTTTAATGTTTTCATTCTGCTCATAGAGTATCTGTCTTTTTGTTGGTTTAAGTCCCTCAGTTTTTGTTGTATAATTTCTTTTTCTATAGTATATTCTAAAGAATCTGCCTGTCAAGTGTATGAAAGTCATAATTGTGTATTGTGTAATTAATATTGTCAGTGCAATTACAGACTTTTTAAAATTCATGGTCCATAATGACCTCATATAAACACACAAACATAGACACATTGTCATTGTTATTTCATAACCCTATTTCATAAGAAGATCTATTGGAGCCAGCACATACTGATTCCAGGGCCTTGTTAGAGATTTTCAGTTAATCAGCTATAGCATAGCCTGAGATTCATTGGTTGGGTGATGATTCCTTTTGAGCCACTGCAGTGTACTAAATAAAGTCTCTACTTGTGCTACAGTTTAGGTCCTAATCCTGCAATTGATAACTCATGATTGCAAATGGATTGCTGCGCCTTTGTGGAGAACCATTGACTTCTGTTGAGGGGGTCTGCATGGGCACAGCAGTCTGCCCATATGCTATCAGTTACAAGGTCAAAGCCTTCATCTGGAGTCTGTAGAGATTACAGAGATCCAGGACATTGTGGTCTGGGTGAATGCAAGAATGTCTTTGTTTCCTGTTTACACAGGCTCTTACCTCCTTGCTATTTGCCTGCCTTTTTTTCCCCCTTTTATTTATTTATTACATTTTCAAATGTAGTGTCATTTCAGGTGACCTATTTATACTCTTTACATACATTTCAAGACAGCATTGTTCCAACATGTATCTCAGTGCATTACTTAAAATTCAACATTAAAAAAAATACCTTGCTTATGGCCACCCTGAATAGTGGTTCTAAACAGTCTCAACAGCACAGAGATCAGCAGCTTAACTAAAGAGGGACTGAAGTTGCAAAGTTCAGATCTAGAATCAAACCTGAATCCATATGTTCCCCAGAGTAATGAGGTTTTGGCCCATTAAAGAGAAACAGGTCTTAGTTATAGTTTGGGGATTTGGGATCTGGGGCTCCTGTTCATTCCTATTGTATCTCTAAACTGAAAATTTGTAGGCTCCTTTCATGCTATTAAAATCTATTGCATCAATGTGGTTGCCCTGCATATGCCACATTTATTTACTTCTAATGAAATTTTCCCTTTAAACTAGTTCCAGAATTCCTGATGGCACCACTGTGCATTATGAATTAAGTGGTCTGCAAAATTTTAGTTTAGAAAATTAAGCTTTTTTTCATGTACAGGAGGGAAGAAAAATTTAAAACATTAGCTTATTTTGTTAGATTTTAAAACACCAATTTTTGTTTTCAGCTTCAGAACTGTCTGAAATGTCAATTGGAGGCAGTTTTTATGACAAAGTTATAAACCGCTTAAAGCAGTGATTCATGAAGGAAGGCTTACAAATGACTATTAGACTACATACTGAAGAAACCTAAAGAGGAAATCTAAAAGTTTGTGTTTTTGTTTTGTAAAACATACACTAAAAGAAAGTGGCAAAAATCTCCTCTGAACAAGTGTAGTTATTAGTAAATGTTTATAAATTCACTTACAAATGTTACAGCATAGCATGTAATTTTATTACGTTTTGCAGCTGTGATAAAGTTCCTAATTAAGAAAAAAAAATTTTAAATTAAGAAAATGTATAAAATAAAAGTAGCACTAAGCCTGATCCTGCTCATGTGGAAGTCAACTACAAACTCCCATTCATTTCAGTGGGTTATTTCCAGGCACTTAGTGAACTAACAGCACATGCTGTACAATCGTTTGTCACTCACCCACTAACAGGGGCCTTTTCTGTGAGCTTCTGTAAAGTAGATGTGGAGCCAAGGCAAGCTGCAGCTATTTTTAGCGGCAGCACCACTGCAGAACAGAAACTGGCTGAGTGTCACATGTGGTCAGACTGAATCAAAGGGAGTATCCCAGCAATGAGCTGTAAACAAAAGACGGTCGGTATCAGAAAACAAGTTTCAGGTATCCAAAGACTAAAACCAAAAACCTCACACTTGAAACAAATGCAATGACTTATAAACCATATTTTTTAGGAACGTCTCTGTCTTCCATAGAAAAATATATTGAAACCATGCTCAGTATAAAACAGGAGCAGTGGTTTATGGTGTTCCATTCCAATGATGCAGTTGTTATTGGGGGTAAAAAAAAAAAAAAGTTCTAAAATTCCTGATTTCTTGTCTGAATCTTCGTTGCGTGTAATTGTTGCTATAGTGTATATATAACAATAATGACATCAGATGGGATTTTCTGTGCTGCCCTTACTTAGGGATGTCTTTTCTAAGCGAGGGGCAACGTAAACACCCCTTTTATAACATATAAACCATTGTAAAAATAATATAGTTGTTTAAACAGGCCATAAAATAGTATTGTATTATTTATGCAAAACTCATTTAAAGACCAATACAAACACAGACCCCAGTTGGGTAATTGGATTGGCACAGATGGACTCTTAACTTCAGTGGGGTGCTGCAGGGGCACAAGAGTCTGCCCATGTTTCCCCAGTTGTAGTATGTAAGTCCCCTCTCCCACCAAAAGGCATACAATCTAAAGCCCCAATCCTGCAAGGACAATCACGTGGACACACACAAACTCCTGTTTGTGTCCAGAGCCCTACTGGAATCAGTGGCGCTTCAGACAGGTGCAGGGAACTACTGACACAGTTCACTTTGCAGTATCATAGATTTTAACGCCAGAAAGGACTATTATGAAGATCTCGTTTGACCTCCTGGCCATGGAATTTCACTCCCCAGTTCCTGTATCAAGCCCCCTAATAGCAAAAATTTTATGGTAGGAATAAGAAAAGCAAAACAAAACAAAAAAAACAAGGGGTTACAGTAGTAAGATAATGTGGTCAGAATTGTTATGTGCATGTCATGTTTCATCCATTAAATATATGTATATAAATATGTGTAGACACTGTGTGTATGTGTTCATAAATTAAACAGGCCTTTTCCTTTAGTTTTTTCTTTTAAAACTGTAAAATTTTGAATTATTTTAGTATACACGCAAGGGGGGTTGCCCCACTCTGTTAAGCATGTTCAGTATTTTGTTTTAAATAACAAACTTGCAGCCAACAAATTATTTTGTATGGTTGATATATGTATAGACTTTCTCTCCCTCTAGCCTCCTTCCCTCTGAAGGCAGCGCTGTAGCAGCAGCAGTGCAGAAGTAAAGGTGGCAATATCATATCATGCCACCTTTACTTCTGCGTTGCTGCCTTCAGAGCTGGGCGGCTGGACAATGGCAGCTGCTGACTTATGGCCCAGCTCTGCATACAGCAGCACAGAATTAAGGGTGCCATCCTTACTTCTGCGCTACTGCTGGCAGCACCTCTGCATTCAGAGCTGGGCTCTCGACCATCAGCCACTGCTCTCCAACTGCCCAGCTTTGAAGGCAGCGTCGCTGCCAGCAACAGCAGCATAGAAGTAAGGGTAGCAGTACCACAACCCTGCCTACAATAACCTTGGGACACCCCACACACACACCCACACACCTATCATTCTTTTTTGGGTCAAGACCCCAACAATTACAACACTGTGAAATTTCAGATTTAAATAGTTGAAATCATTAAATTTATTATTTTTTAAATCCTAAGACCGTGAAATCGACCAAAATGGACCATGAATTTGGTAGGGCCCTACCTGTTACCATGACTTCCACTGGCCTCCTTGTGTCTTCCCCCCCATCCCCAATTCAATTCTGAAGAGATACAATAACTAACTGTCACCTGAACACCAGCTGCTTACTGCCAGTCCCACTGCTCTGTCGAACACATATGCACCACCTGCTTAATTCCGGTTACAGTATTCTTTTTCCATAACGATCATAATCTTTCCTGTCACAATCATTGTGGGGAAATATACACCTCTCTACTGTCACTTGAAAAATTCAAACAAATTTCAAAAGTTGAAAAAAAATTACTGAAAAAAGTAACAGTATCGCTGACTTACATTTTAAGGCATTTTAGGTCACCTTACAACAACAGAATTTATTATGGAAATAAATATAATCAGGACCAGGGATCCTAGAAATCCATTTGCCGTGGAAAAATGCAGAAAAACCCAGAATTTGTGTATTTACAGAAAATCTTTCATTTTTACATTTTGTGAAAAAATAAAAACGTATTAACTACATTTTACTGAAAGTACCAGTGCCACTTATTCAATGCACGGAGCTTCCCCTTCTTGCAGATGATTTTTGAATGTTCTTTAAATTTACATAGCTAAACGAACTTCAGAAAACTGCTTCCAGTGTATAGAGGTTACTCAGCAGCATTTAGGGGTTCATATTTTAACACATCTCAAATTTCACTTCAGCCTCCAGACGTGAGTAATTAAAGTTATGAAAAGATGCCAAAAACTTTAAAAATCACTCCTAAAGACTGTGTCCCTGAGTTTGGCAAGGACAATTTTCACAATGATGGTAATGTGCTGTTCTGTACTATACACAGCAGTATATTACGTTCAAAGGCAGACAATTGTAGAACACATGGAAAGCGCTAAACATAAACTGAATGAAAAGAAATGAAAACAAGAGGTTGAAACAGCAGAGCCATCAGCAACAGTAAAGAAACAATGCACTGTGACAGGATCATTCCAGAGTTTTACAACTGCCAAAGAACAGCGTGAAACTGTCACTTCAGATTTTGTTCAAATGTGTGTAAAAGCAGACATTCCTCTGCATAAAATGGATTTACCTGTTGTCAGAGATTTTTTGAGCAAGCATGTTAAGGGAGGCAGTACCATTCCAAAGTCAGATCAGTTGTATTCCCATTACTTACCAGCTTCTTTTGAAGAGGAAAAACAGCACCTTCTCAGTGACCTGAAAGAAAACTCTATTGCCGTGATCGCCGACAAAACAACTGACTTCCAAAATAGACCAGTTTTCAACGTTTTATTTCAGATGCTCAAGGTACATCCTTCTAGGCAAGCTGACATAATCATTGCTATGCACATATAGTTGCCCTGGCTGAAAAAACTTGGTGAGATACCTTTAAGCAAGTGGGTCACTTTGTTGCTATGATGGAGTTACTTTAGTGAAAACTCCAGCTTGTCATGCATGAGATACCTGAATGAACAGAGTGTTGATTCACCAAAACTTCCACTCCAACCAGTTGTGACCAACTGGCATTCATGGTTCAATTCTGTAAAGTACCATGTAGAGTACTACCAGTTCTACTATGGGTTCATGGAGCATGAATGAACAGAACATGGGGATACATTTGTTCTGCGGAAACTAGCCAGCCTGTTAGTGGTAGAAGACATGCACACTAACCTGAAGTACATTGCAGAGCACTGTGGATTCCTGGTGACAGTACTGGATGTTTTACAGTCCCACAAACACCAAATATACAAAGTGTACAACATTGTCCTAGATTTAATTTTATGACTGGAGCATCTTGCATCATCATCTGATCATGCGAATGGATCGGCAACTGTTCAAAGCACTGCTGATAAACTGAGACAATACAACCTAAAAAATAAACAACCAGCAATTGATTTTCTCCATGTTTTTCTTGCACTGGATCCTAAACACATAGATGCTGCTTATATATGTTATGAAACTATGAAACAGCAATTAAAGCTGTCTGATGAATGCAACTTGGAATGGCCAGTGTATTTAGGGATTGCCAAAGACGCGTTTTGGAGATGTTGAGGATCCCATTTACTTCTGGATGGCTGCTGAAGATCGCATTCCCAACCTGCCAAAACACGCAGTGGTTCTCCTCCAACTGACTGTACAGTTAGCTGATGTGGAAAGAAGTTTCAGCAAACTTAGGGTTCTTTTCTGTGTTCAGTGTCCACATCTGAAAGAAAAAATGTGCCTGGAATGCTGCAACTCTATTTTAACAACCAGGGACTAACTCGGAAAGTGAGTAATGTTAATATAAAAGCATTTTTCACTTTATTTTTTCTGCATTTTAAAAAAACAGTTTTCTGAAAATATAGAATACAGACAGAGAAGTATTTGGTGTATGTAAGAAATACAAATGTCAATTCTATTTATTTTATTATAATGATTGAAGGCACTGGTAGGCTTTGCGCTTGCTTAAAAATTGTAAATATGTCAATAAAACCCTGAGTTCAACTGATACCTATATATATTGTGGCTAGAGAAACTAAAGTTCAGCATTTCGTTTTAATCAAGGAAAAAATGCAGATTTTATGGGGGTTTTTTAATCTGAGAATTTTAGCTTCTGAGTGGCTTAAAATGCACAGGTGTAAAAGAGAGTCATAGTTGCTGTGAATCTGTTGTCCTATAGGAAAACTTAGAACAGGTATGTCTTGCTGAAATATAATGAATTTCCCATTTTTGTGCAGGTCAACAGTATTCAGGTAAATCAAAAGAACATGATTGCAAAAAGCCTTAATAGCAACAGATGGCACTTTAATTAGAAAGGAAGAAAGTAAGTCTTCTGGGGAGAACACTCATGTTGTGTTAGCAACATGACCACGTATGTTAAATTTGGCATATAGGACAGTTAGTTACCTAGTAAATTAAATATAAGTAGATCAAAGTTTGTTACATTATTGCACTCTAATGTAGTTGCAAATTAATTCCAATGGCATGTTTGGATCAATGAAAGTTTTTATGAAAATAACATCTATACATTTTGTTCTCCATAAATTCTTGCGCAATAGTTGCTATGAGAGTTAAAAGTTGAGATTCTAATTCTTATTTAGCAGAAGGAAAATATTTTTGCAGTAGTCTATAATTTTTTAATACAAAAATGTCTGAATTTTTTTACTGTTTTTTCTTGTTTTGCTAGTTCTTTGTTTCAGGCTCTTCATTAAATTTTTCTTCTTCTCTCTTTTTTTATCCATGGTCTTGCCCCTATGTTGTTTTTTCCTTTTTTTGAGTCTTTCTCTGGGCTCCTTCCAGATTCTCTCATGTTCCCCATTTGAGTCTCTATCCCTTCTTAACCAAGTTGTACTTTCTTTTTTATTTATCTCATATCAGATACTCTTTTTCTTCCTTTCTGGTTGCCTGATGCTTCTTGCAGCATTAATCATCGTATTTATAAGTTAAAATATACTACCATACTTTTAATAAATGTTTAATACATTGAGAAATTCCTGTTTGTTTTTCCATAAATTTGATTTGTATAGTAATTCTTACAAGCCTCACTGAGCTTTATAGAGTTGCAAACTGTGGGCTTGATTCAACTTCATGGAAGTCCATGAGAATTTTGCCTTTGATTACATTGTCAGCAGTGCCAGACTCTGCATATAAACTTCTTTCTGCAAATTTATTTTAAAAATATCTGTAGACACCAATTCTATTATCTTGACACCTGCCTCATAAATTAAAATATGCAATACAATATAGCACAAAGGTCTGCCCATACACCATTAAATATCCACCAAATATCAGCACAAACACCTTGCTCAACAGCCAGAATCGGAAAGAAAGACATTTGGATCGCTTAGCTCAATCCACTACAAAATGCAGACATTTCTGTGTTAGCATGGGCATCCATTATAACAAATTTAACAGTTTTATAGAATCCAATTAATTGTTTGCATATCTTTGTAATTCCTGATTTAGCTGTGTCTGCAAGCCTCCTTGATGAAAATTTAAGTAGTGTTATGGTATGTCTCCTTTTTTGTGCTGTGTCAGGATGTGAACCAAACCAAAAACTTAGTTACAGTAGTACTTTCATCACGTTACATAGACTGTGCATCCCTATAGGCATATCTTTATACAAATATCAAAAGTGTTTTTTCTGAAAATGTCTGTAGTTTGTCAGTTTCACACATACAAATCTTTACTTGTAAAATTTTAATGGTAAGCCTCATTGTAATACATTGATTGATGGAGGAGTCTCGTGCAACTGGTGAACTTTCATAGGTGACTGTTCTTTATTTAGTGGTTAAGGGAAGCCCCTGCCATTAACACTGAGATGTTACATGCACATGAGGAAGAAAGAAGGTGCCTAAAATACTGAAGTTGGACGCAGGAGAACTTACTTCAAATCCGAGCCCTGCTACAGGCTTCCTGTGTAACTTTGAGCAAGTCACTTAATTACTCTGTGTCTGAAAAATGGGAGGAGGAGTATTTCTTTTCTCCCACCCTTTTTCTGTTTTGTCCCTTGATATTGTGGACTCTTTGGGAGGTAGGAGGAGCACACTGTCTCTTAGTATGGGTTTGTCCAGTGCCTAATATAATGGTGCTTTGAACTTAGGGCCTTCAAGCACTAATACAAGTAATTATATTTGTAATAGTGAAAAACAGGTGAATCATATCTTAATTTTAGCGGTATATTTAATCAGGTTTCATGTGTTCCATTAGCTTTTACTTCATGGAATAAGAGATAGGTAGCCAAATATTAGGATGTCAGCGCCATTTGTTTTGCTCTTGTGGGATTCACAGCAAAACAAACGAGAAGTCTCCTGGATATATGAAAAATATTTTCAATATGTATTTAATTGACTCTCTAGGATGAATTTTCAAATCAGTGTATGAGGATTTAGCTGTGCCACCTCTGTTCATGTTAATTGTATGGCTAAATCCCTACTTTGCCTTGCCCTACTCCTCCCCTCTTAGATATGTTCACTACTTAGCAGGAGATTTTTCTCCACACCCCTATCCAATTCCCACCTTGCTCCTGCTTATTAGGAAACACACTAGGGAGCTAACAAAACATTTGCCATGTTTTGCTGTTCATTTATGCTGCTGTTTGTCTCCTCCTATCCCCCTTCTGAGTCTACCTAAATAGTAAGGTCTTCAGTTCAGAGACTATTTGTAAAGCACCTGGCAAACTGCTGGTGCTAAACAAATAAATAGTAATAAATCCACAGTACATCTTACAAGAAGCATATCCCTATGGTTTCATATACAGTGAAACCTGCACTAAATCTTCAGTAAGCAACAGCTTTCTTAAAGTATAATTTTTAACCTTATTCCTAAGGTTTCCACAGTACTGTTTGTTTGTTATTTAGTTAATGGCCATTTCTATTAGGCAACCAGTCTCTGGATGGTTGCTTAAGGTAAGTTTTATTGCAGCTCATTCTTGGTTACCCAGGCTCACCAAAAATCTGCTAATGTAACTAGATCCAAGAAGCATCAGTTCAATTTCTCTCCTATGAACAGATTATAAAGCCTGTGTATAAAAAAAAGTTTTAATGAAGAAAGCAAAATGAATAACAATCAGTAGTGTTGGAGGACTGGTGGGTGGTGATTGGTAGTCACAAACTAAAAGATGAGCTTTTGTACAGGGTGCTAGAAATGAAAAATCTTCTCTTCCCTTATTGTTTAATTTTCATGCACAAGTTTATGATGATAACCTAATGACAATAAATTTCGGGAAGCTCAGTGACCATTCATGCTTTTCCTACATTATTGTTTATAAGGCAAAAAACAAAATTTGAAGGCTACCTGAGAAAGAAAATGCCTGTGGATTATAGTAGTTCAATTAGCTTGGTGTTAAAGAACAGTAGGAAAGGGGAGAGAGGAAGGGGATGAGGTGAATCAGTGGATTCTGGAGGTTGCCACGGAAACAGAAATGCTGCCTCAGTCAGTCATAGGTCAACTGATGGGGCCTCTTTAAGAAAGAGAACATAAAATAGAAAAAGCAGGCTGCTTGGTGTTTCACACAAATATAGTCATTTACCTAAGAGTATTGTTCCATTTTCATACTGGTAGTTGTCTTTGTTGCAATACAGCATACATAGGCAGGCTTCTGTGCAACGGACATTATATTGGAATAATCTAAAAGCAGAAGGAAGAAGAGTTGATAGAGTAACTTTATCTGGATCAGCATCAGCAATGTCAATACAAATTGTGGTCCATATATACTCTTGATCTTTGAGCAGAGCTCTAGTTGATATAAACAAGACTTCTATGCAGAAATAAGGGGTACAGAGTCTCCATGCACATGGCACCATATAGCAGAACTGTGGCAAATTGCAGTGTTTCCAGGACTTGTGCCCCTGCACAAAGGGGATAAAGCTTGCTCCTTAGTGTTAGGCAATTCCTGCTCAAATTTTTAAATGAGAATTAAATTAGAATCCAAATCAGGGAGGTGGGCTAGAAAAAGTAAAATAAAAATCTAAGAATATTTGTGGGATCTAATATCCTCCTTTGGCAGATTCTCCAAGAGACATCTTGCTATGTTAAGTCGTTGTTTGCAGAAACTAGTTTTAACTATACACAGCTAATTCATCCCCCTTCTACTAAAAAGAGTTTGAAATTTGTGTAAACAGAAAACCACACAGTCAATGCATTGTTTGAATGAACATGGGGAAAATTCACCCTTCCAAATCTGTAATAGAGCTTTGTGTAAGGAGCTAAGCAGAGAGACAAGATGAGATTCACCTTGCCTCCGAGCAGTAGGCAGGATGTTTGACTGTAGTACAGCCCTCCCAACTTCCTGTGCTGCAATTTGTTGCCTCTGGATCCCAGGAAATTAATACCTAGCTGTTTCAACCCAAGCCTCTGTTCAGCCCAGGCTGACCCATACACTGGGTTTCTGTAGATGGCCTTGCTCTGGTCCTCCTTTAATTAATGACTGGCAAAATATGGCGTTCTTTGTCACTTGGTGTCACCAAAACAACAACAAAGTGAAGACTGGGTGCAAAAGTAGAAATGTGTATTTGGTCCTGGAAACTATTAAAGGAAAAATACAATTGGTCTGAAAATGCTTCCATGCCATTTATTCTTTGGGGAAAACCACATTAGTATGTTAAGCAACTTAAAAAATAAAAACAAACTGTTCGAATTTTTCAGGCTTTTATTTTTTTAAAACCAATTTTCACTGCTAGGAAAAAATCTTTCACAGATTTTTACAAGCTCTAATTACACGTTATATAACACTGGAGAAAGTGTATTTTGAATCTTGAAGGTTGGGGGTTTTTACTTTTTTTTCCTTTTTTTTTCAAAGGAATTATAAGAAAGTGCATGAGCTTTAGAACAATAGCATTTTAAAATAAGACTGTCTAATGTAACTCTGAACTATTTATACTTTGCAGAGAGATAGTGCAGGTACTTTTATTTTGTGCAATTATGCAATCAGCTTTTCTAGGAAGATATCCATTTGACTAGTTTATTTTTGGAAATGTTCTCCAACAGAGAGCTAGAATGTGTGTATCTATATAGTTATTTTTATATAATTTTCAACTTCAATTCTAAATCTGTTTTTTGTATCTGTCAAGAGCTCTCCCTGTACCTATAAACTCTATGGTGCTGATTTATGACCCATGGCAGACTAGTCTATGAATATTGAGCTTTCAGAATCATTTGGCAGTTGTTTGCTCTTCCCCCGCATCCCCACCCCCCAAAAATTCCTGATTAAATTTAGCTGGTAGTTTTTAAAAGGAAAAAAAGTAGCTTGAATAATTAGAATTTTCTGTATACTTTACGAACAATTGCTTGTGCTGTGACATTGATTTTGATCTTTATTTCTAGTCAATTTCCTCCCTCCAGAATTTTCCTGGCGTGGCTCAATTTAGAGATGCTCACTGAGATGTACAATAGATTGTTTGAAAACCTGAATGAAGCTCCAAAACAAATCTGGTCGCTGACACAAATGTAAATATATGTGAATGATAGAACATGCAATACAACTGCATGTGGTACAGTCTAGACCCTTTAAATGTAAATTCACAAGTAAAACCAAAGCAATACAAATCTCATTATCAGACAAATGGGTTGATGCTAGGATAAGTAATTGGGTTTATATGAGAAATATACTGGCAGAATAGAATAACTATTCACAGATTCCTAAACATGGTTGCATGCAAGTTTATGTGGACTAGACATGTATTTTTCTTCCTACAGTAACATTCACTGTTGCCTTAATTTTCCTGAATCAAATATACTTTTAAAATAGTACTATGACACTATTGAAAATGAAAGTATTGCAGTCTTATGACATTCCGCATAGAACTATTTTGTAATTTTAGATCATGCATTGTGTTATAAATTATGTTATGAACATGGTCATACTTTCATATTAACAGAAATGGTCACGCATGATGCATTGAGCCTTCCAGAAAAATTCACTGCCATTTTCCTGTATTAATGAATTACATCTTACCAGCATTATACCACATTGACATGTTTTAATCATTTCTGCACCCAGCATCTCCCACAATTCTTGAGGTCTGGGCTGCTCTCCTCTCTGCAGCTCATGGAGGTGGATCAGAGTCCTGGAGCCGTATGGTCTGGTCATGCCCCCTTAGCTTCTTATTGCTTCCAGGTTCTCTGCCACCATGGTAGCATGCAGACAGTGGTTTTTACAGCTCCCGCCTTCTTGTCTGCCTACCTGTGGCTTTTTTTGTCAAAATTTGAAGCAGTGGTGAGCAGTGATCTCCCTCCCGAACTCTCTATCACTGTCCACCCCCGACAAGTTTTTTACCCAGTGTTGGAGAAGCCTCAGCTGCAGTACCTCCCTGCCGGCTCCTTTGCACCTTCCATGCGTGACAGAGCAGCCCAAAAAGCACTGAATGAAATCCAAATGGTGCACTGTGAGACACCCAACCTGCACCCAGCCTTCTGTCCCTCACTCTCTTAGGTCCCAGGGCTAGGAGTCAGACAAGCATGTGAGATCCCCTACCCATTGGTCACAAACCCTCCTCCAGTCCTAAAATGGGTCCTGAGTGCCCTAGAAAAGAAGCACCCCCCTCCTTGCAAGTTTGGCCAGGAGTGCTCTGGAAGCTTTTCCCCTCTCTGGTGGAACGGGATCCAGCCGGTGAGGGTTCAGAAAGATCTTGCAAGAGGACTTCAGGCCCTCAGAAGGGTTAGCTGCAAAAGTGGTTCAGAGAGACAGTGACTCTGGGATACACCAAGGAGTTAAGGTCTCCACCCCATCCGTTTTTCATCCAGTCCCTCATCTTGAATGACTCCGTAAAGCGCAGTCTAATCCAGAATGAGATTTTGCACCTCCTGGATATGAGAGTAATAGAAAATGTTCCCTCCGAAGAAAGATTCTCAGTGTTCTACTCCATTTTCTTTATTGTTCAGAAGTATAAAGGGGAATCCAAGCCGTTCTAGATCTCAAAAGGATCAACAAGTGGATAAAGAAAGTGAAGTTCCAGAGGGAGATCCTACTTTCTGTGGTGTAAATCTCCCCAGGGGGATTTACTGACTTCAGTGGATCTAGCAGATGCATATACCCCTCCATCCCAATTTGACCGTTCTATCACATGTTCCTAAGATTTGCCTATGATAGGAAGCATTATCAATATTGGCTACTCCCATTTGGCTTATCCTCTTCCCCCAGGTCTTTACAAAGATGTTGGTGGTAATCATAGCCAAATTCAGGTCACAGGAGAGCCACTTGTTCTCCTTCCTGGATGATCTCTTAATCAGAGTCCCATCTCCAGCAGTGGCACACAGAGCTACATCCCTGAACTTGAATCTCATGGGGGCGCATGGCTTCATTATCAACATCAAGAAAAGCTCATTGATTCCGTCCACCCTAATACCCCACTTGTGAATGGACATAGACACTTGGATTGCAAGGATATGTCCATCTCTAGAGAGGTTTCAGAAGATTCAAGACCTCCTCGTGTTGTTTTGGAACCGCAAGAGGCCCATTATTGCATTGAGCGTTCAACTGCTAGGCCCCCTAATATCGTGCATCATTCCATAGGAGCAATCACACATCAGGCTCCTTCAAGGCTTTGTCTTAAAAGTATGGGACCTCTCCCTGGAACTCGTGAACGATCAAGGGAGGGTTCCAGCACAGACGATCAACTCCTTAAAATGGTGGTGAGTCCAGGGCAGTGTCCACAAGGGCATGACCATATGTCTTCCAAATCCCCTGATCTTCACAACTGATGCCAGCCTGGAGAGCTGCGAAGCAGACCTGGGATCCCAAAAAGCTCAAAGCATCTGAACCCTGGTGGAAAGGACCCACAGCATAAACCTCCTAGAACTAAGAGCAGTCAAGTTGGCGCTACAAAGATTCCCTCCAACCTAGAGGGGGAATCAAGTCCTGATTCAGTCAGACTGCATGACCGGAGTAGTATATGTGAACAATGTAGGGTCAACAAGAAGCCCAGTGTTATATGTTAAAGCAATGGAAATCATGCAGTGGGTGGAGCTGTTTTTCCTCTCCATGAGGGCAGTTCATCTGAAGGGAGACCTGAACCAGAAGGCAGACAGACTTAGCAGCCACAAGGTGAATAACTCCAAGTGGTGCCTGAATCAGGAAGTCTTTGAGTTAATCATCCAATTGTTCAGCCTGCCCTCAACTGACCTATTTGCAAACCACATGACCCTGAAGACACTAAAGTACTTCTCCAGGGAAGTGGACCCTAGATCCATGGGGACAGATGCCCTATCACACAGATGGCCATAGAGCTTCCTCTGAGTTTCCACCTTTCCCATTATAAGAGAAGATGGTCCAGACAATAAAATGAAAACTGGCGACAGTAATATTGGTAACCACACATTGATCAGGGAGACCCTGGTCTTTGGACCTAGTAGAGCTGAAATTGGGATTGTCATTATAGCTTCCAAAGAGACAGGACATCTTCTCACAAGGTCTTCTGCTTCACGCTGACCGGAATTGGCTGCATCTATCAGCTTGGCTATTGAAAAGGAAGCACTAGTAGCATAAGGCCTGTCCTCAGATGTCATAAAAATACTTCTTTCTTGTAGAACAATATTGATCTTGAAAGCATACTCCTTCATCTGGACCGGGTTTTGCAGGTGGTGCCAGGAACACAAAGCAAACCCTAGAAATCCAGAAATTCTGGCTATCTTGGATTTTCTCCAAGAAGGCTTCAACAAAGATCTCCAACCCTGCATCACTGCACTCAGGTGTCTGCCCTTAGTAGCATGATGTTTGCAGGATCTGCAGATTCCTTGGCAGAGAACCCCCAACTATTCAGATTCTGAGGGATGATCCACTTAGCCAAGCCAGCAATTAGACCTCTTTTTCCCAAGTGGGACTTGCCCCTGGTATTGAGAGCCCTGACAAACCATCCCTTCAAATCACTGGTGTCAGTGTCAATATTTTATTTGTCCATCAAAACTTGCTTTATGATGTCCACAGGCAAGTCTCAGAGCTGGCAACCCTCTCTAGGCAGGAACCATGCTGCGTGTTCCACAAGGATAAGGTGATGCTCAGAACTCTGGAATCATTTATCCCAAAGGTGAACTCTTCTTTCCATGCTTCCTGAGAGGTGGTTCTACATTCTGTCCAAGGCCACAGCATCCCACCGAGGAGAGGTGGCACAATTTAGCTATCAGAAGGGCTCTGAAAATTTACCTCAGACCTACGATCTTCAAGGAGATCAGCTGCCCTGTTTGTATCCTTTCATCCAAAATGCTAAGGATAGAGCTTCCCAGTCTTCTATTGCTAGGTGGATTGGACTATGCCTTGTGAGAGCATGCAAGGCATCAGCAATTCTAGTTCCAGAAGTGATCAGGGCACACCCCACATGCAATCCCTGGTGACTTTGTATGCAGAAAGAGCTAATTGTTCCACGTGAAAACTTGTGAGGCAGCCAGCTGGTCAAATGCTACCACCTTTATCAAGCCCTACAAGATGGACTTCCTGTCCTCTGCAGAGGCATCCTTTGTCAGGGATGGCCTGGAAATGATTTTGCTCTTTGAGCAAATATTATAGATGGGAGGGATCCCATTTTCATTTTTCTGTCCTTTTCTATAATCCTCTCTATATCTGTTCGCTGCTCACTTCTTCCTAGGTGTCAGAATTGTGGGAAATGTTGAGCAGCAGAATGGAAAATTTCTTATTGATAATTTATTTTCTCCTAGCAGCTTTTCCCACAATTCTACCTGGATGGCTCTTGCATCAAGGGTCAGATATTAAGTGGAATTGTTACCATACTGTTGTTATCGCTGGAATATTTGTTATTACTTATCTTATGCAAGTTTCACAGCTTGTGAATAATTCATCTGGAAGCAAGGAGGAGCTAAGGGGGTGTGGCCAGACAGTGTGGCTCCAAAACTCTGATTCACCTCCCTGAACTTCAGAGCGAGGAGAGCAGCCCAGGCCCCAGACATCAAGAATTGTGTGAGACACTGGCTAGCAGAAAGGAATTTACTGGTGAAAAATGTTCCATTTTTTCATACTGAGTAATTGTACTGATTTAACCCACTCATTACCAAACTTCTAGTGGTATTATCTATATGTAAAAGTTTGTTTTCTGGAGCATTGTACATGAAAAGCCCCTATAATCAACTCACCGGTCCTCCAACACACATATTTGCCTTCTGCAAACACAGTTCCTCCTGCCATTCACAGAGAGAGAGCACATCAACTTTGGAATTGCCAGTTCAAAAGCTACATCAATAGTATTTAAAAACTAGTTTTAAAAGATACATAATATAGCTCTTAGGAGTGTGTGTGTTGTGTTGCGTATGTCAAAAAACAGTAATAAAGGAGTGAGCTACTTTAGTCATCTTCATTTCCTATGGACTTTACTCATTGTTTTGACTTGTTATTAAGCGGTACATATCAGAGGCCTAATTATTATGATTTTGTAGTTGCTTTAAAGGAAGAAAATTGTAGGTGGACAGCCCCAGGAAAGAATTAGATTTGATAAGAAATTCCAAATACATAACAGAATCTATCTGATAGTACTAGTGTGGCAGCAGAACACGGTTGGCATTAGTGTTTTGCACTTGTGCTTTGTGCACTATGTTCGTTTTCCCATCTGTGTTTAGGTGTTTTGGTCTTGGTTTATAAAACATCGTATACCATTTGTGGTCTGTTTACCTTACAGACAAGCCATTATGCTACTCACGAGTGTGGCAGTTGAGATCACCTGATGCATTTATTCTGATATCCTCTAGATATATATACATTTGTTGGGACTTGAGGCAGAGCATTCTCAGCTGAGGGTCATCTAACTGTATAATTCAGTTCCCTTGAGCAGCCTGGAGTTTTGCTATCAAAGCACAATGCACCTTCCACATGCCTCTCCAGAACACACTGTGCCTGGTGTGTCATATCCATATCAATAGAAACAGGAGATGACCTATGAGTGTGAGGCAAATTGTGTTTTGTTCCACTTCCTTGAGTGGTTTTTAAATATTCGTGTTTAATGTACTTATAGAGTGTTTAGTATATTTAGTTTCACTCACTGATGTTGGGGAGTCACATAGGCTGGTGGATGGCAAACTGCAATGGCAGTTACATACACTTTTTAGGGATGCTGACTACCTCTCTTCCACCAGTTCCTTGGGGGCCAGAGTGTCCAAATCAAAAGCAGTTGGATTTTTTTTTTAAATCTATTTACAGGTCACCTTTAATAACAAGATAATTATCACACAGGCATGGTCATGTCTCAGAGTAAAGTGGGTCTTCTGTAACTGAAGTGCTCAGTGTAGTGTCACATGTTGCTGGACTTGGGCCCACTGTGGTCCCAGACTTTTTATTCAGCCTTTGGAAATTATGCTGTAATGTGCAAATAGCAGATTCAAGATCTTCTACAATGAAAGACATTCATTGAGGCCCCAATCTCAGCTGTGACTTAGCCGTGTACTTAAATTTTAAACTGAGTCCAGTGCAGCTACTTACATGCTTAAAGTTAAGTTCACGAGCAAGGCTTTATAGAATCAGGGCTTTAGTGAGTATCTCATAGATTCTTTAGCCCTGAGGGATTCTTTAGCCCTATACTAGTTCTTTCTGGGTAGAATGTGGGGGTCAGGTGCGGAGAGAGAGAGAGAAGAATCTGAGAAAAGTTCATAAGTCTCACATAAGCGGAATATCTCATTGCTTTTTATACAAGCAATCTACATTTATTTCTGCATTTATTTATCATTGTCTCTTATCTGTAGCATTGTTCTAGCAAAATAAATAGTCTTGAGGATTCTGATGATGTTCCCAGTTTTAAAGAACAGCAGCAATTTTTAAAAACATACTTTATCAAAAGTCCTTTAAACTGCTTTGAAGGTATTCCAACTATAATTCCTTTCCAGTTGCTACCGGTTGCCTGTGTTTGCAACCTCCACAACCTGTATTGAGGTCCTGGGATGGCAGAGGGCATTTGCAGTGCTTGTAATGAGACACAGGCCTGATACTCAACTCTCAGGGAGAAAAGATATTAAACAGAAGAATACATCCAGACCAATTGGGAACTTCCCTTTTTTCCTGGCCTCTAGTACTTTTTTTTTTTGTCTGCATTATTTGTTGTGCTAATAAGTGTCAGAAGTGCACTGTGATATTTGTAATGAAGGCAGACAGCCCAGATGAAAGACACAAATCCTGTATTAGATTAAAACATGATTTTAAATGTCAATATTTATTTTATTATTTAGTATATATTATTTCTGTTGAATAGTATTCAGTTATAGATATTATTGAATTAATTAATTCCCTTTTTTGCCAGCCACCTCCAAAGCACAGAAAACTGCTGCTTCAGTGGTTCTCTTCCTTGATCACATACACTGCTGCTTTTCCTGCACTTCTGCAGTTGAATCTAGTGAGAAAATATATTTATTTCTTACATATCATACTCACCTCCTACCCTCCTTTGTACCTGCAGGTCCAGAAGCTATTTTTGCCCCCAGGATTTGTATTGGTTACATTCATAATAAATAATAAAATAAATACTGAAATAAATTGTAAAATACATTGTCTTAAATAGTTTGTTTTGAATATGACTATATTCAAATAATACAAAAATAAAATTACACTGAGGCCTTGTGGAACAGAACATATTGTAAAATGTGGAAAATATTGATCAAAGTAGTTACCCTTTCCTAATTAAAGAATGGTCTCTGTTGCCAACAAGTCATCACAATTATCATGTGAGCACATGATTTAAAATGTACTCTTCTAGATTAATTTTAAGCTTTTTTCAACTGTGCACTTTTGCAAAGCAAAATTATTTTTTTTTTAAAATAAAGTATGATCTTCCGATGCTCTTGTAGCCTGATATATGAAACACTAACACAAGATGTACATTCATTGAGGAGATACACCCAGGATGGTGTCGGAATGGGATTATTTGTAATCCATTTAAGATTTTACTAACAATCTAAAGGGATTACAGGATTAAACAGTGATAGGAAATGTAGCTGTCTACTTATTTAGACTAAAGTAGAAACTGGCAGATTTTGGTGTGACAATGTTTGTGTTCAAAAGTCACATTTGTTTGAAAGCAGAAAATCAAAACTAGAAAATTAACCTCTAGCTATTAGTGAAAAATCACTCTTGGTTAATTTTTCTAATGTTTCTAATTATTAAACTATTTAGTTGCTAACTAATCAACTGTTGTGTTTGCACTGAACTATAATGCACTGCATTATTGAAACCAAATTATTGTTTTGTTACCTTGGACTCTATACTAATAGATTAATGGGTTAATGATTACTTCTTGAGTAAAGTCACTGGTACAGTAATTCCATATGACATTTCTACACCTAAGACAGAAGTTCAGGCTCCAGATGATATTCTCTTTACCAGTTTAAGGCCTGATAGTGCCAAATGGCAAGCACCTTCTGCAAGTTGTTGAATGCCCTCATCTAAGTGGGATTAGGGGGATTACGTTGCAGAATTAGGCTATTAGGGCCTGATCCCACTATCATTTAAATTAATGAAAAAGTCCCAAGGTCTGATTCTCATTTGCACTAAGGCCCCTTTACACCACCCTGGCATTATAAGGGTGCTTTAAAGGGGTATAAATTAAATTTGCACCCACTTTAATGCCTTTTAATCTGCCAGACCAGTGTCAAGATACTTTCATGTAAACAGAATCAGGCTCACATTGACTTCCATGAAAGAAAAATCAGGTCCTTAGAGAGTATCACAACAGTGACTTTGGGCCATTTCTATGCAATGAGTGGTACAATGGCACAGCTATAGCTCTTTTGAAGCTATAGTGCTCGTGGCTGCACGTACTGGAGCAATGAAAGGGGTTTTTTCATTGCTGTGGCTCTCCAGAGTCCCCGTGCTTTGATAGGTAGGTCAAAGGCAGCATTCTTCCATCAACCTAGCTGCAATGGGGTTTTGGTTGGCATAGCTATGGCACTCGGGAGTGTGAAAAATTCACACCGCTGAGGACCTAAAAGCAACTCAGAACATCACCCCACCAACGGAGCAACAGCTTCTAAAATGTTCTAACACAAAGAGCTTTGCTGCACTGCAGTAGTGCTTTGTAATATTGAAAGCTGCAGCTTTTATCATGGTAGCGCCATGAAACACATTCTTTAGCCTGCCGAGTTGCTCAGCGCTAAAAGTTGCTAATGTAGGTCATGATCCTGCAATGAGCTGAGCACAAGCAGATCCCCGCTAACTGCAAAGGGGCTCCACATAGGCACAGGGGTTCACTTATGAATAGCTCATTGCAGCCACAGAGCCATGGTGCTTAGTGTTGCCCTTGCCCCTCTCTTTCACAGCTTCCATGCCACTCTGTATTGGCTCCAATAGACAGACAGTTACCACAAGCCTCAATGGGACTGGCAGCATTACTCCTGCAGAGTAGGGGACACCCCTGTTCCCAGCTGAGGGGTACCCATCATTCTAGACTAGGTGTGCACATAAGTGTGTAAACTAGCTGACATTCCTCTAACTTTCCCTAAACTAGTGCCTTTGGCCTGCAAAATAGTAGCTGCTAAATAGGGATGGGGGAAAGTGATTGATTTTAAAAGCTAATAAAAACATAATGTCAATTTTTTTAAAAAAGGAAAGCAAGTGGGAATCAAACTGTAACATAACTACTGCCCACCTAACATAATTATATTGCTGTTTTAATAACCGATGCCATGGGGGATATTGCTAACTTACCCTCCAGAGGTGTCAGTGTGAAGGGGCAGAAAGGCAGTGATATGAGGGGATAAGGAACACTCATCGAGGGCAGGTGTACACTAGAAGCACTATATCAGCACAGCTGCACCGCTATCTGGTGAAGACACTCTATGCCAATGAAAGCGTGCTCTCCCGTTGGCATAATTACTCCACCTCCAAGAGAGGCGGAGAGCATCTCTGGCTGACATAGCGGCAGTGTGGACAGTGCTTAGGTTGCTGTAGCTTGCATTGCTCAGGGGGGTGTCTTTTTCACACCCCTGAGCAACATAAGTTAGATTGACCTTAAGTGGTAGTGTAGACCTGCCCTGTGTGTTCTCTACCACCCTAGTACCATTTCTTATTACTGGTATCACAGCCCAGGATAAGAAGCATGTGGGGTACGATTGTGATGCTAGTATTGAGCACTAGATTTTATAGTCCTACTGTGATTTTAGTTATTTTAACAATGAAATGGAATTAGAACCATTAAGAGCAAATTGGGCATGGTCACTGTATTCTGCTTACAGTAGGCACAAAACTGCAGGCTTTGTGTTTCTCAGGTAATGGAAGTTACTTGATTGCCAGGTTTCTTGCCTTACGCTAACTACCTAAGGCATGAAATAATCACTCAGCAGCGCTGTGCATGTCATGACTGACTGCTTAAAAACATGCAGTGGTTAAATATATCCTGTTCTAAAATGGGCAAGATTAAACGATTACTTAACAATGAGTATTTTTCAACATCTTTACTTGGAAATGTACAGACCATTTTGTGGCACTTAGTGCTCACTCCTAATATTTGCATCTCCATTGTTAGATCTGTGCCTCATGGTGCAGGCCATTGTCCTTGTTTCCAGCTGCTAAACTACCTTAAACTACCGCTGAGAATGCTTGAAATATTTTCCTGATATTACTTTTACAGGTAAGTAATTGCTATAGTTGCAAAGGGATGTTGTGATTGGGGATAGGAGGGAGATGGTCTGTGCGATCTGAAAGAAGAGAGGAGCTGTCCAGTTAAATTCTGGCCAACATTATAAACTGATGAGCAGGGTTGCTGTGCTCCACCTTTACTTCCCCAAAGAGGGATGGCTGTACTTCAGTGGTGAGTGAAGTGACTCCTTTGTGTAGTTTGGTGAAATGCTTTAGAATATTTTGTGATGAAGGATGTCCATTCCAGACATTTCCCCATACTTTTAAGTTCTGAGCCTTTGACCATCTTCAGGGGGATGTTTTCTCACCTTTGTAAATGAATACCAGTGAGTGGTTTCAGTGTCCTTAGAGAGCCCAAAGGAACATTCTCCTTTTGGGTGGATTTCACCCACATCCCCTTCTTCTCCTTGTTGCTGAACCGTATAGTATCCCTGTATGGGAACGGGTTGCTGGTGAAGTGTACACAGAGAGCCCTCTGTAAAAAAACAACTGAGAATAAAAATAGACAGACTATGGGAGCAGAACATTGGAGGTGGGCCAAGGAAAGGGCCACTGATCCATGCTTACACAGTGCGGAAGGGAAATGGCCACTGTTGCAGCTCAGAGAATAGAATTGTTTTTTCACTGCCACCTCTCAGATGGCCTGTATAAGTCTGCCACGCAAGTTTCCCATTTGTCCTTGCGCACAGGGAGAATTAATTTCACACTTTCTCTGTTCTCACTCTCCAGGAATTTAAAATCATCTTTCTACCTTTCCCACATGGGCAAAACTCCTGCCTTAAAATGATCTGACAGGATAGTAGTTTTCAGTTTGCTTATCTCATACATAAAGGTACCAAGATAAGCTTTCAAAGAAAATTGTAAGCTGAGCTTGTAACGTCCTGCAGAGAGAAGTTTTCCTTACTTTTCACCTCCTTCCAGCAACTTTTTGCATTCCCAAACAAGAGTGGGCCGAAGATTGTTTCTGCTATGTAATTGATGTTTATAAATCAGATGCATCTGACAATGCCAAATGTTAATAAGACTTTTGTCCTTAGTTTGGCTTCCAGGAACATAAGTGTCAAAGTTCTTTTTGGAAGAAGCAAACTGCAGGGGTGGGACATAGAACCAAGGTCTTGATTATTTGTTCAGACACATGAAAGACACTGCAGCCAAATTTTAATTGAGTAATTACATTCTGCCTATCTAAATCCCTGTACACTTACGGTATTCGTCACTTCCTGACCTAAGCTGTTGTGCAGTGTTGCTGTATGGTGTTAAACAGTTGTTTCATTCCAACAGTGTGGATGAAGTGATCCCTGTATATCATGTGTCAGTTCAAGTTTGCAAAGCGCTCTAGATATGCAACATGATCTTACTCTTTTGATTCATTATCTTTTGGCCCTCTACTGAGAGTGGCTATTATTATTGCAGAATGTTCTGTATGTAGCCTTTGTATTTCACAAGGGATAGTTATGATAGTTATCAGATCTCTGTGTGCATGTCATATGGATATACCAGTATATGTATAAAGATTATGGGCCTGAATCTCCTCTCTGCCAGTATAAATCAGAAGTAACTCCACTGAAATCAACAGAATTACACTGGTGTGATTGACATGAGAATCGGGTACTATATGCACAAATCTAATCAACATCAGTTAATAGTTTTGTTTCTCTCTTAGTTTGTGTTTTGAACAGCTCCATCATTTTGACCTTTAGGAATGAAATTTGTGTTACCACCCAGTTTAGCAGAAATTATCTTTCTCTCTATTTTCTCCTTTTGCTCTTCACCCTTCTCCCTCCCTGTTCTCTGGGATCATCATGCACGTCAGGATTGCAGATGAATAAGGTTTTCAGTGTGGTTCTGTACTGTAGAGAAATGGGATACAGATCTTCGTCTTAATTCTGCCAGAGCCTGCTAATCCCTGTGTAAATGGCAGTTTTCCAGGTTTAAATCTTAGCCAGTGTTTATGTTAAGAGGGTTAATGGTGATCCCCAAAAACCTCTCATTGGTTCACAAAACAAAAACATCTGTTGGGCTAAAAAGTGGTTAGTTAGCTAAATTAGGAAGAAACGAGGCTTTTCCCAAAATTAACACTGCCCTCAACAGGAAATGCTGCAACAGATTTAGGGAGTCAAGAGGGGGCAAGTGGATGGAGAAGTTATACTCTTTGATCTTTGTATATGTGTGTGTTCTTTCAATGTAAAAAAACCCAAACCATTGTTATTAAATGGAACAAAGTTCTTTAAAACATATCTAAAACATTTATTGTTCTCGAATAACTTTTAATGTATTTGCTTAGGTTAATGCTTTGGCCAAAAGCTGTGAGTCCTTTTTGCATTAATGTCTTGGAGTACATAGCTGGGAAAAGGCAATTTGGCAAGTAATAAGCAGGGTTAAACTGAATGCCTAGTAATGTTTATAACAAAAAACAAAACTCTGTGTAATAGGAGTTACCCATGTTTTAGGTATTTTTCATCATCTTCATTAAGCCTATTTCTAAATACCATCTGCCCTTTGATTTGTTGTGGGGTGGGGCCCTGAGATTGGGTTACATATGGGCCCCTCTCAGTAATAATATGCCACTGCTTTTAATCTCTCTGAATCTGCCTTCTTCTCTGTAATGTGGTGTTAAATAATATTTATATACCTCACAGGAATATTGTGAGGTTTAGTTCATTAATGGTGAAAAAGCATTATGAGATTGATTTAACTTTTTACCCTTTTAATTCAGCCCTACTTGCTTCAGGAGGTGGGGATTGATGGTAGATATAACCATACTTATAAGATGACAGAGACTACACGTTCTCATGTGCTAGTTAGGACTGTGAAATGTCATAGCTACCAGAGCTGAGAGAGGTTTCATCATCAAGGGATTTCTTTGTGAGGAGTTTAAGAAATCTGTTCTTCCCTTGATGCACGTTGACAGTGGTGCTGGAACAATCTATATAGTGGGGGTGCTGAACCATTGAACCAAAATGCAAACCCCTGTATATGATGGGAACCACTTCAAGCCAGGGGGTGCGGCAGCACCTCCAGCACCCCTAGTTCCAGCACCTATGCATACTGATGCATAACTCCCCATGCATCCCTTGTGCTTGATGTTTCAGTAGCAGAAATCCATACACTCTCTCACCTTCAGGCTGCACTATTGTAACTCACTCTATCTGAGGTGAGACAAAAAGTTCATGAAGAAACTACAAGTAGATACATAGCTCAGTAGCCTAATGCCTAAGTGAGATGAAATAAAGAGAACCTATCTGCAACCTACACCACTGTTCTTAAACTCTATCCTGTGTTGCTGTTCTCTACCAAATCCAATTCAAGGTTCTGATGCAGATCTATAAAGCCTTACAATGGGTAAGACCGTACCACTGTGACAGCTACAATCGTCCAGTGCACTAGAAGTAACAAAGCACAAATATAAAATCGGGAGGGTCAGAGCCTTCTCAGCAGTAATTCTAGAGTCCTGTAGCACCTTCTTATTGGAGATAGGGAGGAGTCTTACCCTTGTTATCTTCCACTCATGTTGTAAGACTCTTCAATAAAGTATTCCCCCAAGAGGAGAGCTGGCAAGATGCTCTGAAGTAAAAGGGTTAAATCAATGAATGAGATTAGAGAATTACCTGACCCTCTGGACAGATCCCACTGTTTCCAACAGGCTATGACCATTTGATCGTTTCCACGGTGAGAGAATGAGTCTATTACACCTGCCTATCAATAGAAGAATAACAGACTGTTTTAAATTGTGCACTTCTGACAAGTTAAGGGCTATTAAATTAAACCCAAGCATTCTGTATTAAAATCTAATTTCATTTACACTAAATTTTGCACTTTTTTTCTGTGGAAGCTCATGCTGTTAAACTAAAACGTATGTATATTCTGTCAGTGAAGAGGTTGCAGTATGAAACTCCTGTAGTGAGGGTCTGCCTGAGTACAGAAGGGCGTGTGGTTTAGTAAATGCTGCCCTCTACAGGCAGTCTCATCTGCTCTTAAAATTCATTGTATACATTCAAAGCTTTCCAGAAGACATTTGCCTTTTTTTCTCTCCCTTTGCTAAGGTATTGTGCTCACTTGCAACCACCTTCTCAGTCTCTCATGTGTGCGTGCGTGTGTGTATTAAAATAGATATCTGATACTTCTAGAGTACAAAAATGAAGTACTAGACGTGTTTATTCCCAATAGCACTCTTAGACAACATAGTAAAAACACGAATGTATAATTATCAATAACTATGTTTTAAATATTATATAAATAAAGGCAAAATTTAGTAATATTCTCTGTCTCTATGAGTTATTTTCTTCTGTAGTTGCTTAAACAGTTGGAACTGTAAAACTGTATTCTTTTTTAGCTACAGTAAGTGCTACAGGCTCCAGAATGGATTAAAAACAGATGCTGTTTTCCTGCCTCTGCCCAATTTGAAAGTCTGTTCATTGTTTTATTGATCCCCTTTACTGCATGGGAAACCACTGCACAACCCTATTGAGGATGGACTAGAATGCTCCAAGAGCACAAGGAAAATTTTAAAACTATATATTAGCAACACTTAAACACAAAACAAACAAAAAATCTTATCTATTTAAATATTACGCCATAAAGTGGGGTTTTTTAAATGATTAGTACATTGTCAATAGAATATTTTACCAAACTCCACTTTGATTATTGGGAAACGGAGTGGAGCGCAGTGCATGTTTGCTTGAAGCCTATCAGTGGGAACTTGTAGGATTAAGGAAACTAGGGCATTCCCCAAAAAAACACACTCTAATCTTGTGTCTTTGAGATCGTAGCAGGTGTAAAGGGCACGGACAGCCACACTGTGATCAAGCAGACATTTTATAATAAAGTTTTACCATCTCCAGAATCTTCTCTCATAGCAGCTACCCAAGAGAACTCAGTTTCAAGTTCTATAGGTAATTGAGATAGGTAATCTAATCATAAAATGTCTGCCTGTGGCATGTATACAGGATTAATTGCCCTCCATAAGAGGGCTGAATGTGAGTCCCACAGTTATGACTCTCCTCTCTCTCCTAACAAAGAGTCTCCAAAGCCTTCACTGACCTATCAAAAGTATAAACAGTTACTGCTCTCCAGCTGCATTACTTGGAATGATCATAGATTTGTGATCCTCCTTTACCTCTGTAGACCTCAATAAATAGAGGCAATTCAGTTCTGAAGATCTGGAGGCCTAGAAATTCCAAAGGCGATGGAATTATTAGTTCTCCCTTTCAGTAGCTATCACCAAAGAATATCTGAGGAAACATTATTTTTCAGTGGTATAAAACTCCCATTTCTAGTTTTGTAAGATCTCAGGAAAACAGACTTTAAACTTGTTGAAGATGCAGAATTGAATATTGCTCTTCCTGCACTTCAGAGCATTGTAATTTTGAGGAACGAAGAAAATGGTCGGTTCGGTGTTGATTTCCTGTTCTAAATTGCAGCTGTTTGAAACTAGGAGTTTGGAAAGTTAGGACAAGACCCTGGAAGATGTATTAGTGGGTAGAGTGCAAGTGAATCACTCAAAGTTACACAGTAAATGCAAAAAGAAAAGGAGTACTTGTGGCACCTTAGAGACTAATAAATTTATTTGAGCATAAGCTTTCGTGAGCTATAGCTCACTTAATCGAATGCAGTTTATTGCATCTCTTTGCAGTTTATCTTAGTCTTTCAATTCTAATAAGTGTCAAAATACACTTGCACAAATGTAGTATGGTTTTCATTTTTTATTTTATTCTTATGACTATGAATTTCCTTTTATTTTGTTTGTTGTAGGATTATCCATATGGAATAATTGGCTGAATATTTCCCCTTGATAATTCACCTGGTTAGAAAGGGATTTTGATGTATGACTACCTACTGTTACTAAGTATTTGTTAATCCTTTTTTCAAAAATATTTGCCTGGCCGCTACAGTTGCTCAAATTGCCATGCTTTTTTAGAAGGAATAATACCTATTGATAGTTCCTATCTATGCAAGTCTGAAACCTGCACTTTTGTATTCACAGCTTGCATGATATAAAATTTAGAGATTGCTTGTCAAACTGTCAGCTGAGTTTCCTAGGAAACTCACTAAGGATATTTATAAAACTACAGATAGACATATTAATAGATAGAAAGAATAATGTCAGGCGATGATTATTTTTTTTATTTCTCCAGTCCATTTTAACATGCTTTAAGTCAACAATGAACTAACCCAGTTTACTTATAGAGGCTTGATGACCTTTTCGTCAATCTTGCCCCCCTTCTGCATCCCAGTTTAAAAATAAATAAATAAAATTGCAGATTGTTCCATGTCAAGATACGTTAAAAATTGTGTTATAAAGTGCTAAGTGTACAGAAGAAACTAAATACTCTGTTATGCCAATTATAAATCAGAATTACTCATAAATTAAAAAATGGGTTTGTGAAGTTATAAATCTAATTGAACTGTGTACAGTGTGTTATAGTTTCATGACACACATGAAAGCCTACATGTTTCATTTCAATGCAGATTTACGTAGAACACTTATTGCAGGCTTGACAAAAATATTGAATGAATGTTTGTCAAGAATATGCACAAGTAGAGGATTTGTCAATTCTGTAGATACAAAAATACAGTAGAAATTCATTCTGTTTACTTAGCTTTACATATTATGTAGGTTGTACCTGTACAAAGAGGAAAAAATGATTATATCATCAACTTTTGCTGGTTTTCTATTGCATTTTCATTATTCAGATATTGCTGATAAAAGGATTAATAAGGTGCAGTGAATTCTCAACTTTTAAGCATATCAAATCTGAATTTTGCATCTTGTATCTTTACTATTCTATGATGTACACCTGAAAAATGTAAATTCCAACAAGAGGCAATGAATAGAAGTACTTGGGGGAATGTAGAAATTAATGTTCTATGGAAAGCAATTTTAGAAAAAGAGATCAAGTTAATGTATTTAATGTTGTGATGGAAGGGGAGTCTGTGTGTTTAGTAAGATGATGTCAGCTCCATATCTCCTCATTTCTGAAATCCATTACGTGTACAAGTAGTGCATTTATTTGGTTGTCAAAGCTATAATCTAATATTGTGGTAATTAACCAAGTAGGTAATTTATATGCAGGTTATTCAAGAATTATTTTTCTCTCTGCAAAAATAATATTGGGTGTTTGTTTTGGGGTTTTTTTTACATTTGAGAAAACCGTACAAATGTTCAGTTATAAAAAACGTAAACCATGGGAAATTTGCTAGTACTAAACTAAAAGGTTAATATACTGTGAAGACACTGAGATTATGCCAAACTCTAGTAGTAACAAATATTGACTTTAGATACTAATGATATGATTGATGTTTGATAAAGTAAGATGATGATGATGATGATCACTGTACAATGCTGTATTTTTTTCAGTACAGATCACTGTAGCTAGTTTCACTAAAGCACAAACTATACTGCTGGGTTTTTGCCCAAAATATTTGATATTTTTAATGTACATATCATTTAAAAATAACCTCATGATCATGGAGTTCCCTGATGATTATATCTCAGTTATCTACAGTTATGGCAGTGGAAAACAAAAAAAATTACTGCAAGTAATTTTTTATTATACACACAGGCACACACACACACATACACACACTGTATCTTTCATTCTCTTTAAATTTGTCTTCATGGCAAAGTACTGTACAAATAGGGTTTGGAAGGGTATTTTTGCAACCAGAAAGTATGTGAAGCCATCTGTTTGAGTCACTCTGAAAGTCAGGAGTTCAACATGTTTTCGTATTCCCCACTGTAATTAAATAAATTCCACATGCATATCCTTAAAAATGAGAAAACCCTTAAAAATGAGACCCTTAAAAATGAGAAAAATGGGGGGGAAACTTCCTAATTCAGGGAGATATCTTGGTAACGATAACTTTATACCCTGAGGTGGATTCACTGAGAGAGCATGTGCACCAAAAAACAATCCAGAAATTCAGAACAGATTCTAAGTCATTCAGGCAATCCCTGAAAATGAGACATCTAGGCTCAAACAAGTAAACAAACAAACAAAAAATTCCAAAAAACCTGGGAAAGAGACCCACATTTTAATTAATCCCAGGCACTTTAAAAAAAATTAATTTCCTTACTTATGTTATACTAACCCCTTACAGTAGATTATTAAAATTAATATTATTTTAAATAGGTTTTGTTTATAAAACAAAACAAACTCTTCTCCCCATTTTTTTAACCAAATCCTAAATTTTAGGTTTGAACAAGTTGACAATGTTCTTGTGGCATAGATGCATTATCTCATATGAGGAAGTGTGGATTTAAACCAACATTTTAATGTAATGCAGTTTTACGAAATTCATATTTATTTTGATCCCATTTGCCTTGTTTGTGGGTATTGCCTGATGGTAAGTATAAAGCATAATATTGCAACACAGACTGGGTAAATGGTGTGTTGCAGACAGAAAATATATACTTGATCAAAGTAAGTAAATTGTTAGGCCTTAACCTTGAACCCATCTTTTTATAAGTGCTGCAATCTAAAATTGAAAAGGTAACAGAGATTGTAGAGTTCACGATTTTCTAAGTGTGTTTTTTCTGTGTGTGTTTTATTCTAGCTTTTTGGAAAGAATTGACAGCGTCAGTATGGTTGACTATACACCCACAGACCAGGTGAGTGAAACTGAAGAGGTAGTGTGTGAACTAGGGTACATATTCTTGAAAGTTAGTAATTTCTGTTGTAATATAATTTCCTTTGCTGGGAGAGACTAGAACCACATTTTACGTGAATTCTTTATGTAAACATTACTTTCATCACAGCTGATTTTGATGTTTCATAGAAATATGGCAAACCACATAATTCTTGAATCCAGTGCAGTACTTCAGCCAGCTCTCTAAGGAGATAGTGAAATATTCCATTTCAAAATATGTTCAGAGAGTCCTTTCAGTGGAACCAACTAGATTAATACAATCAGTTCTGTTGTTGACTCCTATGATCCATCTGTTCTTCCTCCCTACTTCCCATTCTGTCTCCCCCAAACCACAGCATTCGGCACTAACTGAGAAATCCCGGGCTTTCCTGGGCAGGTCTCCATATGTAAAAGAAATATTTAATTTCTACTGTGGTGGTGGCAAACAGGAGAGCGGTGACGCACTGGGGACTCTGCCTTCTGCATGTGGCAGAACCAGAGCTCTGTGGTAGCTACCTACACTAGAGTGTAGGAGGAAGCAACTCTGGTGGAAGCATATCTAATGACTTTGCACTGCAGATCCACTACGCCATAAACATGCTAGAAGGGGAAGGATTTCTATTTTTCTTCCCCTTTGCCTCCAACCAACACCTGTGTCCCATAGGTAATGCCTTCTAACTTTTATTTAAGCTTTGTTTGTGGGACTATAGGTTGGACTCTAGTTTCATGTTGGGACACAGATGCATCATATGGATTTATTATATCATTTATACCACTGGGAAACTAGAACAAATTTGCTGCTTATTCACTTGGAATTTGGGGTTAAAGAATATGTGTATGTGCATTTAAATTTTAAAACTTTATATTTCAGGATCAGTCTTCAGAGTGACCTTCCTTCCCTATAGCTACTGAAAGTTATGTTAGGCAGGCCGCTCATATTTTTAAATTGTTTCATTATATTTTGTTATGGCACCCAGAGGCCTTCTGGCACGGGTACCAAAAATTTGCCTGTCAATCACATACTCCTCTTGCCTATGCCTTGATGCTATGTCCATTCAGCCCTCCAATGATGTAAGCTAAAGTATTTATATAGTTTTATTATTCGTATTATTGTAGCACCTACAGGTCCCAACTGATAGGAGGGGCCCCATTGAGATAGGTCTTACATACACATAGTAAAAGAGTGTCCTGCTTTGGAAAGCTCGCAGCTTAAATAGGCATAGGAAGGGAGATAGAAAGTATTGTCTCATTTTACAGTTGGGTAACTGAGGCACAGAGAGATTAATGGACTTACCAAAGGTCACACAGGAAGTCTATGGCAGAGCGAGGAATGGAATCCAGGTCTCCTGTGGTTAAGGGCCTTAACCACAAGATTATCCAAATGCTCCAAGAGATATGCGGCAGTGCAAAGGAATTATAACTAAGGCTAAGATTTTTGTCATGGTTATTTTTAGTAAAAGTCACGGACAGGTCACAGGCAATAAATAAAAATTCATGGAAGCCGTGACCTGTCTGTGGCTTTGCTGCTGCGGCTCCATGGTTTCCCCTGCCACCGTGGTGATTGGGAGCTGTGGGGTTCCCCCTCGGCCCGCAGCAGCTGGAAGCTGCAGGGTGGCAATATTTCCCCAAAAGAAAACGGGACACCCCCAGCCACTCACCTGAGGTTCCCCCCTCCCCTCTGCACGAGGCTGTTTCCCGTTGCTGAAACCCTGAGGAGGCCCCCTCAGGAGTCTGTAACCTGTCACTGGAACCCTGCCAGGGCCCCGTTGGCTGCTAGTTCCAGAGTCCCGCAGCCCCTGGGGCTGAAGCAGAGAATGTCAGGGGAGGTCTCTGGAAATCACGGATTCTGTGACTTCCATGACCTCCGTGACATAAACAGAGCCTTAATTATAACTATAGTGTTTGTAAACAATATTCACAAGGCAAAAGTCATACAGCAGAATGAATACAAATTAGAAATGGAATATGCAAACAACAGGTTACTAAACCTATCTGAGAAGATGATGACTTTGCAGCTGGAAGGTGGTTTCAGAGCAGGTTAGCCTTCATAAGACTTAAAGACTCATTCCTAGAATCATGACCTGACTTCTGCCTCAAGCTTCCTCGTGCAACTGGGAAGAAATAGGCAAAGAGGGAGCCTCACTCTTTGGTTTCACCATCTCCTTAGGCCCATTCGTTCCTCTAGAGCCTTTCTGCACACTATGCTGTCATTCTTGATGCCTTTATTATAGCTGGAGTTGGTAGGGACTCCTATGTTTAGGTTGCCTAATGCTTGCTAGTATATAAAGTAGAAAGTTATGTTCCGGGGTTTTTTTTTATTTGAGCGGTTCTCACACCTCCATTGTTTGCGGAAGGCCTTTGATATTTGGAAGGGAGAAAGGCTTTCTTTGGGCAAGACAAGTGTCTTTATCCCCTGAAATTTCACTCAGGTTTTTCTGAGAGATAATTTATAAAAATCATCATTTCTCTTCTATTACTTGCATTCCTCAGGAAAATGTTGGCAGCTGCTCTACTGGGAAGTGTCTGGTAACTAGGGCTGCGAGTCTGTCATGGAGGTCACAGAAGACATGGATTCCGTGACCTCTGTGACTTCTGCAGTGGCCGGTGTTGGCTCAGGGGCTGCCTTGAGGGGTTGGCGGGTGCGGGGGGGAGGGCTCCAGAGCTCCCACTGGCATAGCCCTGAAGCTCTTAGGTAGAGGAAGGGCCGGGGGCTGGGTCCGCATGCTGCCCATGCCCGTAGGCCGCACCCCCTGCAGTTCATGGCCAATGGGAGCGGCGCAACTGGTGTTTGTGGTGGGAGCAGCACGTGGAGCATTCTGGCCCCTCCGCCACCTAGCAGCTGCAGGGACATGCGGAGCCGGTTAGGGAACCCCTGTCAGCCCCACCAACACCCCCACACCCCCAGCACCATCGGGGTCCCAGGCCACATGCTGCTGCCTGGACACCTCCCCCAGCATCCATGGTGCCCCCAGACTGCCCCCCCCCCCGAGCAGGTTAGTTAGGGGTATATAGTAAAAGTCACTGACGGGTCACAGGCTGTGAATTTTTTTGTTTACTGCCCGTGGCTGTCCATGACTTTTACTAAAAATACCCATGACTAAAACATAGCCTTACTGATAACTACTCAGAGCACCTGTAGTGGTGGCTGTTGGAGGGGAGAGAAAGAGACCAGGTTGGGCTCCCCTCTCCAGACTCAGTACACAGCCCCAGTCGCCCATTTCCCTCCCCTCTCCAGCTTGTAGAAGTACAAGTGGGCTTGAAGCTCTCTTAACTCATAAGGTGATGGGGAGTGAGAGAGCTGGGCCAGGCTTGCTCCAACCAGTCCCTGGCCACAGCAACTCATGCCATCTTCCTAGGGCAGCACATGGGACAGGAGTTCTCCCGACTCCTAGGCAGGAAGAAGAGAAGGAGAGAGAGGTAGACCAGGCTTCTTCCCACCTCTGAGAAAACCGCCATCTTCTGCTGCCAGCTACTGTATTTAGTTTTGTAGCTCAAGTCATAGCAGTCTGGGCTGCAGTATTGGAAGGTTCAGGGTTCAAACCCTGATGATAAGGATAAGGTTGTACAGTTGTTCTTCGAGTGCTGTCCCTGGGGTTTCTCACTTCAGGTTATGGTGCATCCCAGTGCCGTTGATTGAAGATTTTTGGTAACAGTGCCTGGTTGGGCCGCACATGCACAGCAGATGTATCACGGTCTTTGGAGTCTCAGGCAGCGCGCATGTGACCCGCGCCCCTCAGTTCCTTCTCAACTGTCCTCAGCTGAAGATGGAGCTCGGAACTGTGCGACATCTTCTCCTCTTCATATAGTTAAATAGATAGAAATACCTGTTAGATATTCCCAGTTCTAGTATAGTTAGTTAGATAGTTGTTAGCAGCAAAAAAAAAAAAAAAATTAAAAAACTCATTTCAGTTCTCCCCCTTGTTCGTGTCTCCCTCAGGGACACAAAAACTTTCCTTAGAAATGCCAGGCTCCCCTGGCTTCAAGAGATGTGGCTCCTGTCATGAAGCAATGACAATGTCCGACAGGCACTCTCAGTGCATGAGGTGCCTTGGTGAAGCACACATACCGTCTAAGTGCATTCATTGGAACAACCTCAAGGCAAGAACCTGTTGTGACTGGGATCTCCATCTTAAGATGATTCTTATGGAGCAGTTGCTCCAACCAAGATCTGACAAGGATGACCAAAAGTCCACCATAACCATTGGCACCTCAGCAATTCTTAACCCAAAAGGACATTACTGTGGCATCCATGTCACAATCTCCTCTCCTTGGCACCGACCGCTCACCAATTATTACTCAACCCACATCTCCCACGGCACCATCGATGTTCAGCAACAGCGCAAATGAGGAGCAGGACAAAGGAGTCTTCTCCCCACACCACTCCCCCATACTTCATAGAAGGGGAACTGGGGGCTCACTAAAACCAAAGGACTATCACAGGCAACCACCTTACCCATGGTATGGACAGTCTTGGATGTGCCCTCCCATGGGTTTTCCCAGGCAGTGGCCTCTGTGGGACCCATGGACAGCATACAAGGCCCACTACACACAAACCTCTTCACCACCAAGAGGAGAATTATGCTCTCCACTGACATCTCTGCTATCTACAACATTGGTGGCCTCAGAAGAGACGACCAAAGAACTACAGGAGGAAACAGGTACCAAGGACGTGCCCGCATATAACTCCTCCTCTTCCCCCAGACGAGGCCATCTGCCGCCTCCTCCAACGCTGGCAGACAATTTCAAGCAATTCCAGGAATTGTTTAAAAGAATAGGCATTAGCCAGGACATTCCCCTAGAGGAGGTCCAGGAGAACCAGCACAAGTTGCTGAAGATACTACAGCCGTCCTCTACTGCAAATATCACCATCCCCATAAATTAGGCGATTCTAGAGACGGCGGAGACAGTATGGCAGACACCAGCCACTGCTTTCCTCCCCACTCTCCCCCGACGTGCAAAAGGGCAGACAGGAAATATTATGTGTCTGCAAAAGGCATGGATTTTCTTTTTTCCTACCTGCAACCAAATTCTCTTGTGGTGGAAGCTGCAAATTATAGGGACAAACAAACACAACACAGGTCAACACCACAGGATAAAGACCACAAACGCTGGACCTTTTGGGCCCTAAAGGTATACACCTCTTCCACCTTGCAATTTCGTATTGCCAATTACAGCACTCTCCTGGCAAAATATGATCACAATAATTATGCCAAACTCTTCGAATTTACCACTGACATCCCTGAGGACAAGAAGGCACAACTCAAGACCATACTTGTTGAAGGACAGCTGGTCTCGAGAACTGTCTTACAAGCAGCCCTGGACATGGCCAATAAAGCCGCCCGTACCACTGCCATGGCTATCGTCATGTGTAGAGCTTCCTGGTTCTCGTCCTTGGATGTACCAGGGAACTGCAATTGAAGATAAAGGATCTACCTTTTGACAAGGACAACTATTCTCTGCCAAAACAGATGAAGTTCTCCACACTATGAAGGACTCACATGCGACCTTACGCACGCTCGGCATATACACTCTGCCTCAGAAGAGGAAGAGATACCAGCCCTACCAATTCATCCATATACCTGCCCCCACCCAGACCATATGACGTGGGCAAACAAAGGAACAGACCACCTTGGTGCCGGCAGGCACAACCACAGCAATCAGCAGCTCAACCCACTGGAAACAAACCGCAGTTTTGAAGGTTTGGTCGCGGGTTTGAATGACCTCCCCATGACACCAGTGCCTATCTGCCCATTTGGCCACTGCCTGCGACATTTTTACCAGGCATGGGAGCACATCGCTCAAGACCGCTGGGTCTTAGAAATAGTGCAATTCCATCCCCTTTACTTCTTGCTCCACTACCCTCCTGCCTCCCTGTCCCTCTTCAGGGACCCGTCTCATGAGCAGTTTCTAAGGCTGGAGGTAGATCATCTCCAGCTGGGTGCCGTGGAACCAGTACTGACACAATACAGTGGGAAGGGTTTTTTTCACACTACTTCCTGACCCAGAAGAAAAGTGGGGGATGGCGCCCGATACTAGACCTCAGAAAACTCAACAAATTTGCATGCTCCCAAAAATCCAAGATGGTCACCTTAGGCACAATAATCCCAGCGCTGGAGCAAGGGGACTGGTTTTCAGCCCTCAACCGACAAGACGCATACTTTCACATCACTATACACCCAGCTCACAGACGATACCTCCAATTCATGGTGGGACACAATCATTTGCAATACAGAGTGCTCCCATTCAGACTGTCCACCGCATTGAGAGTCTTCTCCAAAACCCTTGCAGTAGTTGCGGCATATCAATGCAAACAAGGGATCATATTTTTCCCATACCTGGACGATTGTCTCCTCAAAGGATGCATGTTCACAGAGACAGAAACAAGCACGCAACTCACCATCCATCTCTTCCAAAAACAGGGACTTCAACTGAATGTGCAGAAGTCAACATTAGTACCCACACAGCAGTTAGACTTCATCGGGGCACACCTTGACTCAGTTCAAGCCAGAGCTTTTCACCCCATACTAGATATCTGGCTATAAAACATCTGGTAGACAACGTCTCCATATGCCTGCAAATTGAGGCAAGGACCTGCTTACAACTATTAGGACACATGGCCGCCACCACATTCATGGTAAAGCATGCCAGACTACATATGCAGTTTCTCCAAGGCTGGCTGAGTTCAGTGTACAGATCCACCAAATATAGCCTGAAAAAGCTTGTTACACCACCTCCCAAGGTCGTAGAATCCCTACAGCGGTGGACCAAACCAGAAAACCTGTGTGCGGGTATTCCCTTCCAACAAACACCACCGTCAATCATGATCACAACAGATGCCTCCCTCCTGGTCTGGGGGGCACAACAGGATCACCACACAAGGCAGGTGGTCACCACCAGAGACATGCCTACACATAAACTTACTGGAACTCAGAGCGGTGAGAAAGCCTGCCTTCATTTCTTGCCTCTAATAAGAAATGAATCAATAAGAGCGATGACAGATAATGTAGTGTGCGTGTTTTACATCAACAGACATGGGGAGACTCGTTCTCATTCCCTCTGCACTGAGGCCATGAGGCACCACATCGACATCTCAGCTTCCTACCTCCCGGGATGTCAAAATACCACGTCCAGCACATTAAGCAGACACTTTTCTCAGGAGCACGAGTGGGAATTGAACCATATGGTCTTACAGCAGTTCTTCTACCAATGGGGATTCCACTCTGACGGCCTATTCACCACAGCACAAAACCACAAATACCCACTGTTCTGTTCCATGGTGGGACTCAGTTCCTGATCTCTGGGGGATGCTTTCCGACTCAGTTGGGCCAATACAGTTATGTACGCATTCCCCCCCATACCTCTGATACACAGAGTCCTACGCAAAATTAGGGACAAAAAGGCCAGGATCATCATGATTGCTCCAGCGTGGCCTAGACAGACCTGGTACCCTTAGCTTCTGCATGTCAGTTTGTCCTCCACGGATCCTCCCGATGAGGCCAGACCTCCTGTCACAGGCCAATGGCCACATCATCCATGCGCAACCGGAGAGGCTCCATCTGAAGGTGTGGCTGCTGCATGGTTCCACTTACACGAGTTAACCTGTTCAGAACAAGTCAAACACGTGTTACTGAACAGCAGACATGAATCCACGCACAAGACCTACCTACAAAAATGGAAACGCTTTTCCACATGGAGACTTGACAAACGCCTCACTCCCTGCACTATGCCCTTACCCATTGTGCTAGACTATTTTCTAGAGCTCAAGAACTCAGGCCTATCCCTAAGCTCTATCAGAGTCCATCTCGAGGCAGTTAACGCCTTCCATGACAAAATTGATGGGTTCTTGACATTTATACATCTAATCATGAAACGCTTCTTAGTTGGGCTCCTGAACCTTTACCCCAAAGTACACTCTCCCACATCCACATGGGATCTGAATCCAGTCCTCAAGGGACTCATGATACCCACATTTGAGCCACTTGTCACCTGCTCCTTACAACACATGTCAATGAAGGTGGCATTCTTAGTGGCCATCACATCCGCTAGATAAGGTCACACTTCGACCCCATCCAAAATTCCTCCCCAAAGTAGCATCTACCTTCCATATCAACCAACCTATTCATCTCCCTACATTCTACCCTAAACCACACAAAACCTCACAAGAGGCTTCATTGCACACCGTGGATGTTAGGAGGGCTATAACCTTCTACTTAAACAGAACAAAACCTTTTCATAAATCCCCAAGACTGTTCATTTCAACAACAGAATGATCCGAAGGTACTGCTTTATCCAAACAATGCCTTTCCAACTGGATATCCAATTGCATCTGCCTGTGTTATCAAACACACAACATACAACTCCCTACTGGGATTAGATCCCATTCTATTAGGGCCATGGCAACATTTATGGTATCCCTAGACAATGTACCCATTGTGGAAATTTGCAAAACCACCACATGGGCATCAGAGCATACCTTTGCTAACCACTATGCCATCACTCAAGACTCTAGGGCAAATGCCATACTAGGCCTCACAGTCCTCTCTACTACTACAATGCACATAACTCCAAAGTCCCCCCGACCATAATGGGTACTGCTCTACATTCACCTGAAGTGGAGCACCCACAGGGACAACACTCGAAGAAGAGAAGGTTACTCACCTTGTGCAGTAACTGAGGTTCTTTGAGATGTGGGTCCCTGGGGGTACTCCACTACCCCACCCCTCTCCCCTCCACTTCGGAGGGCACTACGAGGACTCTACGGTAGAGAAGGAACCAAGGGGTGCAGGCCGTGCGCACGCTGACCACGACTCCAACGGCCGCAAGACAGCTGCTGCACACATGCGGCCTCACCAGGCACTGCTACCAAAAATCTCCGATCAACAGTGCCGGAACACACCGTTACCTGAAGTGAAACACCCATAGGGACCCACATCTCGAAGAACTTCAGTTACTGCACAAGGTGAGTTAACTTCTCTTGCACACAGTAGAATTTTAAAGTATTTTTCCTTTAAAAAAAAAAAACCCTAGGAAATTATGTTAAAAACTATGTTAAGAATATTATTTATGTTTTAAAGTTAAGTAGTACTCAAAAGATAGGAAATGCCAGGTTTGCAGCTGTGCATATAACCTTAATTCTGCTCCTTTGTTAATTATGATACAATCTTTAATCACATTATCACATACTATTTTTCCCTAGGACTCATCTCATTCAGGGCATAAGGGGGCAGAATTAAGGTTGCATAAGCATCTGTAAATCTGGCATTCCCTAACTTGTGAGTGCTTGACTTTGCAACCTAACATTTTAAACTTATTTTTATATAATTTAAAATTAATTATCCATTTCACATGTGCAACTTTATACAATCATCAGTAACAGACTTCAGTACGTGTTTAGTGGACGAAAATATCCAACATCCCCCTGCTTCTACAAAATCAAGATTGTGGGCAGATCTAGTTATGTTATTTTATTTGCATACTGATGATGTGAATTTGCAGGTAAATGCTTATAAACAAGACAGATTTTACTTAGATGAAAATCCGTGTTGTTTATTTTAATTAAAAGGAGTATTCCATGCTTTTCAAATCAAAATAAGGGGGTAAAAATGTCATTCATCTGTGTCTATTTTCTTATTTCCAGGATCTATTAAGATGCAGAGTTTTGACATCAGGGATTTTTGAAACAAGATTTCAAGTAGATAAAGTAAATTTTCAGTAAGTGTATTAGCAACAATTTATGGTTATTGTACTTATTTTGAACCACTTGATTCAGATGTCCCTATCTCACACCTTTTATATTATAGCTATTGTAGGTCTTCCAACTTCTTTGTCTTTATAGGACGTAATGTAATTGGCTTTTACTCAAACGGAAAAGAGAGCTTAAAACTGCAGTAGTGTCCCCTAGTATCTCTCTATCTTAGGGTGTATCTGTGGTGGATGTTGCTTATTATTTCATTTCATGTTTATGTAACCTTGTCAATTTGCACAGTACTTTCTTTACTTTCTTTGGAGTTGATGCAGACTTCATTGGGAATATTTGCATCAGTAAGGGTTTGAAGAATTGGGCCCAAAGAAATAAGTTTGTTCTTGTTCTGAACAGCTGTAATCTATGGATTTTGAGGTTTTATATCAGTGGTGGGCAACCTGCGGCCCATCAGGATAATCTGATTGCGGGCCACGAGACATTTTGCTGACTTTGATCGTCCGGAGGCACAGCCCCCCGCAGCTCCCAGTGGCCACGATTTGCTGTTGCCAGTCAGTGGGAGCTGCGAGAAGCAGCAGGCGATGTGGTGGCATCCGCTTCCTGCAGCTCCCATTGGCCGGGAATGGCGAACCGCGGCCACTGGGAGCTGCGGGGGGCCGTGCCTCCAGATGATCAACGTCAGCAAAATGTCTCGTGGCCGGCAATCAGATTACCCTGATGGGCCGCATGTGCCCCACGGGCCGCAGGTTGCCCACCACTGGTTAATATTGTTTCCCTATTAAAACACACACAATTTTTTTTCATACGCATCATCAGACTGCTTGTAGTTATTATTTTTCACCAAAATATTTTATCAGTATTGTGCCTCTGAATTGTAACATCTCCACCGAGTTTTGGAAATATTCTGAAACTTGTGCCTGTTAGAGCATGGTAGGTGCAAACATTTTGACGCCAAACCTATAAAAGGGTCTCTCACAAAACCTCATCCACATATAGTTTCAAAGGCTTAAAAATCTATTTGTCCTGCAGAGAAAAGTGTGTTTCTGTAGAAATTCAGTGGAATTCTCCCAACAGGGCAGGGGAGATTGAATTGTTACATCTGCATGACAGGGTAACACAATTTCAGGAGCTCTCTTCCCCTTCAGGCCGTATTTCTTTGCTATTGCCCTTGGGTCTGTCAGACTGAACCCTAACCCTGCATGCTTCGTGTGATTTTCCTAGTGCACACAAATGATATAACACCCTATGGCTTTTTAACAGCATGTTTGATGTAGGTGGCCAGAGAGACGAAAGAAGAAAATGGATCCAATGTTTTAATGGTAAGTCTGCACCACATTTTAATCTTGAATCTATTCTCTGCTGGGAGAGTTTCTGTACTGTTCTTTAAATTTTGTTTTACACTAAATTTAAATAAGCTGGTCCCTTTTTTCAAAAAACCATCTGTGTATTTTGTATTATTTTAGCAGTTCACTACCTCTTCTCCTCTTAAGTTTCTCTCACCAAATGAGGTGTTTAAAGCGAAACAGTCTCATCTGAACATAGATTAAAACTGCACATCACCATGTGACATTAATAAAGGAACCCAACATCACATATAATTTCTTCCAACATAAATTAGAGTACACACTGCAGACGGAGTTGTGTGGCGCCCTTGTGTGGCTGCATTAAAATATTACAATGTTGAGCTTGTTTGGGGTAAATGAAACATTCTGTTCTCTTTATTTTTTCTTCTGTGTGTTCCACCAAGATGTCACTGCTATAATCTTTGTTGTGGCCTGTAGCAGCTACAACATGGTAATAAGGGAAGACAATAACACAAACAGACTACGGGAATCCCTGGATCTCTTCAAAAGCATCTGGAACAATAGGTAAAAATAAATCTCTTTCTGGAGCATTAATGTAGTCAATAACAACAAAATTAGTATTTAGCACTTACATTTTTCTATTCATTGGTCAAGCATTAATTACTTAAACATTAGCTAATAATTTAAAAGTCTCAGTCAAGTACTTTTTCTATGTGTTATTATTAACATCTCTGTAGCAACTTACAGAAATTTCAAATAAAATACCTTTCCTTACTGATTGAGAAGCACTTTGCCACTTTAAGTTGCCAATGAATATGTACTTAAGTGCATACAGTGATAACTCACTAATGAGAAGCCCCCATTGCTAAGTATTTAGATTTTTTTTTGTTTAGAAAATGTCAAGACAGGACCAGAATGTTCCCTGGTAACCAATCTTGAAGCACCACCAACTGCACTAACCCCTCCGCAACACCATCTATGGCCCTGGCACGGGGCTGTTGCACTTACAGTACGTTGCTGCTGCACAGACAAGGCTACATCAGTTTCTCAGTATTCTAATAGGATCATAAAATTGAACAAGAAGCCGACAGGCCAGATGGTCCACCAGAACTTACAGATTCAGGCAGGGAGTGAGAAGGGCTTTGGAAAGGTCAGCAGCCACCACTTCCGTATTCCTGTAGTGTTAAGCTAAGGAAGTGAGTGAAACCCAGTTCTGCCATCGCTATGTTTGAGTGGGGAAGATCAGGATGTTCTCATATTTCAGCTCCATCTCCCCCTCAGGTGGGAACAGATACACTGAGGATGTCCTTTCATCACAGCAGTATGGTAGCAGTAGCAGCAACCAACTTCATGCACGTTCACGGCACCAGTCTCAATACCACAAGAGCATACAGGCAGCGGCTCTTCTAAGAGTCGTCTCCTGAAAACAAGTCCAGTGGGACTGCACCCAGTTATAAGCAAGTAGCCCTGTTTAAGAACTTTAGCCACTGTTTGGGTCAGGGTTAGTGCATGACATGGGGCTTCATGATAGGTCCAGCTGACAGCATGATGTCACATTTCTTGTTCCCATCCCTAATACAGCCACAGAATCTTGCAGGGCATCATTTCAGGCAACTCCAAAATCTGGAGGGAGAGTAGTATATGAAATTTGGAGTTTGCCATTTACCAAGATGTGAAGTTATAAGGTTGTATTGTATGATAAGTGTATAATTAGATATTTTAACAGCTACCACAGTTTCTGTATCTAATCTAATTGTAACATTCTTTTAGATTACACTAGTGTTGCAGTCTCTGCAAATGATAGACATGGTATCTAGTATCTAGCCAGCAATCTGAATAGGTTTCTAATTGATAAGTAAAAATGAAATGCAACGTAAGATCATGAGAAATTACAAGACTTGATCTATCTATCTTTATGCTCCCGGGTGTGAGGAAATTGTCAGACTAGGTCAGGAAGAATTTTTAGCACAAATCCGAGTGGTGTGTGTCACAATAATAGTCTCGTGCATTATTGTGGCAGAATGGGGTTTACTTCTCCTGACTCATCAGGTACCATATAGGCCACTGTCAGAAGTAGGAGTCTGGTTTGGATGATCAGTTGGTCAGTTCAGATACAGCAATTTGTATGAAAAATGTACAAGATGGATAAATAACCTCCAATATTTCTCTATTGCTTTAGTAGAATATTTCTCTATTGCTTTACTGTGACATTTTTAGAAAATGTTAACACTCTGGTGCCTAGGGTTAGTGATTTGGTAGCAGAGGGTTAATCTATAAAATCTATATTTTAAACTTGTTCCCTTTGTTGTGGAAAACAAGTCACACCATCTGTTTGGTTCAAACAGTCTGAGGTCCTTTTATTTTAATACAAGCATGCAGGGAGAAGGACACAGAGATGGCCACATGCAGGTGCCACCCTCCTCTCTCTCTGTCCTGCCCCTATAATACCAGTCTTATATAGTTTTTTTACATTCAGGTCAAATGATACATTTCCTTAATTTTTTTTTTATCACTCAGGCATTGTTAATAAAGCCTTATAAGGAGCCAAAGTAAACAGTTTCATAACTGGGGGTGGGCGTTGCATATAATGAACAGCTAGGGCCTTGAGCTAGGCTAGAGGTTGGCCTAGTTCGTTATCTGGGTCAAAATACCACGGCCCAGCATAGGCAAATGCTCTTAGCTTAAGCGAAGTCTTACAGGATGCTGGCCTATAGGCCTCTTGCATTACTGCTCTTGCCTATGCTGCATATAGTGCATAGATCTTGTCACAGAGTGGGATGGGGTCAGGTTCAACAGCAAGGTTAACAGCAATTTCCCCCACACCTTCATAAGCATCTAATATGTTTTAAATGCTATTAATATATTAACCAGTATGGATGTGAATTCAAGATAACTGAAATATTCGTTTTGCTTGGTTGTTTTTCTATTAAACTTGATGAAAAGAGCCTCACAGACCACACAAAATAGGAATAGGCCATTAAAGATTTCCTTTATGAAATGATTGTCCAATGGATATGTTAGAGTTGGCATCAACATCTAGTTTATTCTTCACAGGTGGTTACGGACCATTTCTATCATTTTGTTCTTGAATAAACAGGATATGCTAGCTGAAAAGGTCTTGGCAGGGAAATCAAAAATTGAAGATTACTTTCCTGAATATGTGCGTTACACTGTACCTGATGATGGTAAGATTTCGTAACTGTTGGGATTAAAATAGCAGGCATGATCCTTGTTCTCACAAGTACTACAAAGCCGCAGATTCTTTCAATCAAAATGATGATACACCACTGTGAAAAGATAGGACACATGCATATACGTACACAAAGGGAAAACTTAACTTGGGAAAGGTCTCTGCCCTATTTTATTTGTAAGCATCTGATCAGGTATCTTAGTTAGGTACAAAATTATGGTAGGATGGAATGAAGCAAATCATACCAAGCTTGTTTCTTCACTTCATTGCTTATTTCAGGATAAAATGAATTCTGTACCCAAAACAAATAGAGTTGACATGATCTGGAGGATGGAATTTCCTGTACTGAACAAGAACATTAAAAATTTGACCAATATGGCCCCAATTCAGCAAGATACTTAAGCACATAAGTAGTTCCATTGAGTCAGTGGAGACTCCTCCCATGCATAGTTAAGCATGTGCTTAAGTACCCTGTTAACTTGGGGATGAAAAAACACCTTATGAACTACTTAATTTGCTATATTGCGGAAATTGCAGATCCCACAATATTAAGCTTCCACTGCAGTTTTTATTTTAATTAGCTTACTTTGCACAGTTCACAGTGTTGCATACAGTTTGAGATTTGCAACACACACTTTTTCCCCCATTAGCACAGTAGAACTCCATTTATCCATGCTGACAGTGGCAGGGCTCTGACTGTCAGCCCCAGGCAGCGGAGCTCTGGTTGTCATCCCCGAGGGCGGGAGGGCAGGCTCCTGCTGTCAGCCACACACATTAATGTCTCTAATACAGTTGTAGCAAAATGTCTGGTTATCAAAAAAATTAGCAGGCATAACATAATACTTAAGTGTTTATATTGTTCTACCACTTTTTTCTTAAACAGATAGGTCTTATCTGGGTTTTCCAAATTACCACAATTAATTAAGGTCCATTATTACTTTTCTATCATTTTCCATGTCTTGTCCACATCTCGGCCACAATTATTTGACAATCAGTCTGCAATTCAAGTAGGGCCTGACTTATATAATAAATGGTCTTCAACATCAAAACTTTGTCAACAGATATAAAAGCAACAGAATGTTTAACTACTGAATTGCTATTTTCACATTTCAGTGTTTTCCTGTTACTAATTGCTAGGGGTTGTTAAAAAAATGTATTTGATATTGAAATAGTTTCTAATTATAAATAGCTCCTCGTGTGAAAAATATTTACATTGTTTTTAAAAAAGAGAACAAATTTACTTCTAAAGGTAAAATCTTATTATTTGTAAAGCCAAAGTACTGTATGTAGTAGCTTCATGGTGTTACACACTTAAGAGGCGTTTTTCAAATCAGCATATGGTACCCAGTTAAACCCAAACGCTGATCCATGTGAATAAAGTGATCAATGTGAGTAAGCATTTGCAGATTCTACAATCAGTTCCAGTGGTTTGTATGACCAATGTTACTGCTGTAAGCAATGTTCCCAATTTAACCAAGGAGCTGTTGCCCATAAAAAGCTGAGAAATAGAAGTTTGTTTATTTAAGATGGTTTAAAACAGTGGTTCTCAAACTTTAGCAACCTGAGACCCCCACTTTGATTTAAAAAAATTTGCAGGCCCCTAAGCCCCCCGCTTAGTCCCAGGCCCTGCCCCACTCCACCTCTTCCCCCAAGGTCCCATCCCCGCTCCACCCCTGCCCCTCCTCTTCCATACCTCTTTCTGCTCCCTTCCCCAAGTGCACCCTGTCCCTGCTTCTCCCCCTCCCTCCCAGCACCTCCTGCATGCCACAGAACAGCTGTTCCCTGGTGTGCGGGAGGCGCTGGGAGGGTGGGGGAAGGAGTTGATCAGCAGGGCCCATGGACCAACTGGAGTGCCCTTGGGGCCTGGATCCCAGTTTGAGAAATACTAGTTTAAAATATTCTTTCATTTTGGAAGAACCAATTGTGAGTGTATTGTAGGTATATTGTTTTTTAATTCCTCTAGCAAAGGACTCTCTCTTATTTATTCCATCTCTTATAAAATATGCAAAATAACTCTCATTTTTTTCATTTATCTGATATAATTTATTTTTAATTAAACAGCAACGCCAGATGCTGGAGAAGATCCCAAAGTCACAAGAGCCAAGTTCTTTATCCGGGATGAGTTTTTAGTGAGTAATTTTAAAAACCTGTATCTAGTGGTATCATGGAGGTTACTCTCATCAAATACACTTGACAATATGGTCACATTTTACAAAAAGAGGGTGGGAAAAAATGCTTAGCTCTTTCATAGCTTTTTTCAGCCATACATTTCACAGCACTGAAAAAAAGTGAAGCATTCTTAGCCCCATTTTATAAATGGTGAAACTAAGGCACAAAGATGCCAAGTGACGCATCGTGAGTCAATGGAAGAGCCAGGAATAGTCTCCTGAAACCCAGTCTGGTACTTAGTCTACTGTGGACCCAGACTGCCTTCCTCTTTCCTTTTGTTCTCCATTGTGCACATGGCCACAGTAATATGGACCACTTCCACTTCTAATTTACATGATTTTTTTGGTGGATTTATTTATCTATAAAAGCTTATTCTTGTTGCATGGCAGATTTCATTCACGTCTCTGTGCTGGCTGCGTGGCCTGTTTGGAGTTCAAAATCCGTTACTGGGGTCAACTCGTACGCTTAGCAACAGGTTTGTTATAGATAGGGCCCTACCAAATTCACACCCGTGAAATCTGGTCTTTTGTGTGCTTTTACCCTATTCTATACAGATTTCACAGGGGGAGACCAGCATTTCTCAAATTGGGGATCCTGACCCAAAAGGGAGTTTCAGGGCGGGGGTCACAAGGTTATTTTAGGGGGGTTGTGGTATTGCCACACTTACTTTTGTGCTGATTTCAGAGCTTGGCAGCCAGAGAGCGGTAGCTGTTGGCCAGGCGCCTAACTCTGATGGCAGCTCCCCACCATATCCTTTACTTCTGCACTGCTGCCTTCAGAGTTGGCAGCTGCTGACTCAGGGCCCAGCTGTGCAGGCAGCAGCGCAGAAATAAGGGTGGCAGTACCATACCAGGCCATCCATCCTTCTGCGCTGCTGCTGGTGGTGGCTCTGCCTTCAGAGCTGGGCTCCCGGCCAGCAGCCGCCGCTCTCCAGCTGCCCAGCTCTGAAGGCAGCCCTAGTAGCGCAGCAGCAGCCGTGCAGAAGTAAGGGCAGCAGTACCGCAAACCCCCCTACAATAACCTCGTGATCTCCCCACAACTCCTTTTTGGGTCAGGACCCCACGATTACAATACTGTGAAGGTTCAGATTTAAAAACTGAAATAATTAAATTTACGGTTTTTAAAATCCTGTGACCAAAAATTGACCAAAATGGACCGTGAATTTGATAGGGCCCTAGTTATAGACCTGTCCGAATCCACCTAGTGGACAGTCAACAGTCTGTTGTAATAGGACCAAACCTTTGGATCCCACATGCTTCCAAGCCAGCTGGGTCTGGGCAGCAGCAGGTGACTCATTTCTAACTCTGGGCCTCCAAGGCACCTACCTCCCAGGTGCAGACCTCCCATCTGGGCCCCTTTCCTTGGGATGTGGGACCCACAGTCCAGCTGCCCTAGGCCCCTGAAACCAGTTCTCTGGGTTCCCCAGTCAAATATGCATGCTTCCCCACCAAAGTCCCCTCCAGGGGCACTCTGGATTATAGTTTAACTCTTTGGGGACACCTGGCAGGTAAAGTGAGGAACACAGGCTTGCACAGGTGTTTCAAAATACACAGTAACTTTTACTCTCAAAGCACACAAGAGTTACAGATCTGGGGATAAAACAACACCTAAACATTCTCTCTCCTGAATCACTTCTAGTGAGTGTTAAGGTCCAGCCCCTGTGTCAGGCGGGTAGGCCCCTCATGCAGTTCTTCTGTTTCCTTAGTTTTCAGAGTAGCAGCCGTGTTAGTCTATATCTGCAAAAAGAAAAGGAGGACTTGTGCCACCTTAGAGACTAACCAATTTATTTGAGCATAAGCTTTCATGAGCTACAGCTCACTTCATCGGATGCATTCAGTGGAAAATACAGTGGGGAGATTTATAAACACAGAGAACATGAAACAATGGGTGTTACCATACACACTGTAACGAGAGTGATCAGGTAAGGTGAGCTATTATCAGCAGGAGAGCGGGGGGGTGGGAGAGAACCTTTTATAGTGATAATCGAGGTGGGCCATTTCCAGCAGTTGACAAGAACGTCTAAGGAACGGGGAGGGGGTTGGGGGGGTGGGAATGAACATGGGGAAATAGTTTTACTTTATGTAATGACCCATCCACTCCCAGTCTTTATTCAAGCCTAAATTAATTGTATCCAGTTTGCAAATTAATTCCATTTCAGCAGTCTCTCGTTGGAGCCTGTTTTTGAAGTTTTTTTGTTGAAGAATTGCCACTTTTAGGTCTGTAATCGAGTGACCAAAGAGATTGAAGTGTTCTCCCACAGGTTTTTGAATGTTATAATTCTTGACATCTGATTTGTGTCCATTTATTCTTTTACATAGAGATTGTCCAGTTTGGTCAATGTACATGGCAGAGGGGCATTGCTGGCACATGATGGCATATATCACATTGGTAGATGTGCAGGTGAACGAGCCTCTGATAGTGTGGCTGATGTGATTAGGCCCTATGATGGTGTCTCCTGAATAGATATGTGGACACAGTTGGCAACGGGCTTTGTTGCAAGGATAGGTTCCTGGGTTAGTGGTTCTGTTGTGTGGTGTGTGGTTGCTGGTGAGTATTTGCTTCAGGTTGGTGGGCTGTCTGTCAGCAAGGACTGGCCTGTCTCCCAAGATCTGTGAGAGTGATGGGTCGTCCTTCAGGATGTTCAGCTGGTGAGAGAGATTCATAAATTCCAAGGCCAGAGGGGATCACTATGATCATTAGTCCAGTGGTTCTCAACATTTTGGGGCTCATGGACCATTTGTAAACCTTGATGGCCTGACCCCCTGAGTCACTCCCCGACCTGATGCCCCCATCCCCCCTTGAGGGGTCCATTGGGCAGGGCTTGGAGGTAAGATTCCAGATGCTCTGGCCAGATGTGAACAGCTGGGAGTATGCCCCACTTGCAACTGATGGAAAGGGTGGTGAGCCTAGACCATGCCCAAAAACACGCAGTCCCTCCCCATGGATGGCAGAGAGTAATGGGGGATTTGGGGCCTAGAGGTGAAGTGAAGAGATCAGGGGACTTAGGGTATAGTGAGGAGGAGGACATTAGAGGGTCTTGTGGAGCTGGGGAAGGAATTGGGGGTAGCAGGAGGCTGGGGGAAGGGTATGGGGCAGAGGTGTATGGGGGAGGGGTGGTAGTCCAGTAGCTCTCGGAAAACACACAGCCCAGGGTAGGCCAAGTTTAAAGGGGGAATTTGTGGTGCTATGGGTAAATTAGAGGGGCTGGGGAAGAAAATCTGGAAAGCTGGGGGCCAGGGTGGGTGGTAGGATAGAGGAGATGTTGCCAGGCTGTGGGGCAGTGGGTACATCGGGGGCTGGTACTTACCAGATAACATGACACCATCCTCTCCTTCTTGGCTCCTGTCCTGTGGAGTTGGCTGGGCTCAGGTCCCCACTGCAAGCATTGCGACCTTGTGCACCAGGTTGCAATGAGACCAGCCAGCTCAATGACCCTTTGAAATATTCTGGCTACCCAATTTTGAGTCACACCCTAGAGTTGAGAAATCCTGCTGGTAAATTATTCCAATGGTTAATCACCCTGACAGTTAAAAATTTACCCCTTATTTCCAGTCTGAATTTGTCTAGCTTCAACTCCCAGCCATATGACCATGTAAGATCTCTGCTAGATTGAAGAGACCCTATATCAAATATTTGTTCCCCCAGCGAAGCACAGATTTTACTCTTACATAATGTTTCAGTCCCCTCTGCCATGTGACCCATACATCAGCTTCAGCACCCCAGTCAGGTGCCTGAAGTGTGAGATTCTCATCCCAGCTTTGGCCCATTTATAAAAGAGCCAGAACAGCATGAAGGGGGCCTAAATGTCCCCTCTCTGGCCAGAGGAGGATTCCCCCTGTTTAGCCACATCTGAAGACCATTTTAAGGCTGCCTTCTGAGGTCCATCTGACAAGTCTTGATGTAATGGGTGTGCCTGGGGCAGGACTAGGGCAGGAGTGTTTTGGGGTGGGAGCAGAGCAGATGGTGGTGCTGAGATTCCTGGCAGGCCTGAGTTGCTTCCTTAATTTAGAAAGGTTCCCAGGGCCAGTTATACCTGGAGCTACCCAGGATTTCAAGGGTGCTAATATGAGCCTAAACCTCCCCTCCCCCTGGAAGCACTGCACTGAATCTCACCTTGAGTTTATGGCAGATAATTTTCACATATCTATTCTTTCCATTATTCAGTCTAAAAGAAAATGGAGGAATCCAATCCTTTATGTGGATATTTAAAATGTCAGCCCGCTCAAGTGAAAGTTTTTCTAGTCAAAATATTCCTAAGGCATTGCACTGTGCCACTGTCAGTGGCAACAGGCGAGTAAGACTGAAGTAGTCATTTTACTTCACATTTTAAATACTGTTCTGAAGCAAATTAGAAAGAGAAACCTTGAACATTTTATGATTCAAAGAGTGAAGAAGTTTGTTTCATCTCGCTATCTTTGTTACACTTTTCTTTCCAATTTTATGGTCTGTATTTTTTATTGATTGATTGCTCTGCTCTGTTACATTTCCTGGAAAATCTGCCTTTATTACTTACACATTCTTTATTGTAATTTTGGTAGCCTATAGTTATGTTCACTAGTCTGGCACATCAGCCCCCTGCTACTGCTGCACAAGATGCTTTGGTAGCCTGTGAAAGTCGTGTCATCTTGTAGCCCTCTGTAACTGTACCTGGTACGCCACAATTCTCAAAACTCTCCCTCTGCTGACCCAGGCTGCAGCTACCAATTCTATTTCAGATGATTGTATTAATTATACACAGGTTTATCACAGACTAGTTAAGAAAACGTGTTTATATTTAACAACACCTCTGACTAATATTTCTAAAAAGTATCAGAAGGTGGGCATTTCATTTTCTTGCTCTCATTTTCAGAAGTGCTAACTATCTGAAATCCCCACTGACTTCAAGTTGCAGGTATTCAGTACCTGTGAAAACTAGGCCATTGGTTTCCAATTTATGAAAACATTAGCTAGGTATGGCAGGAAGAGCTGTTTGTCTGGCTCACCAAGACAAGGCTGGAAATCCAGCTCTTTGCCTCAGCAAAATGTTTCTTTCCTTTCCAGGTCAGGTCACATGTCTAGTTCATGGCAGTATCTCCTATTTCACAAGGTCTCTGTTTCATAGGAAACTCGCCAGGCTCCTCGTCCTGTGCTTAATCACAAGACTATCCTTCCTCCTCACAGTGTTGAACCCAGCATTCATCAATTGTTTACAATTCTCCCAAAACAAATATTGATGTTTTGTACACAGGATTCTGCAACTGCTGATGTTTTACTTCAGTACAATGGGTCAGCCCTACAAAAACAGCAGCAGGGCAAATCTGGGTTATTCTGCTTTTTATTTTGAAAAATCTGAATAATTTTTTCTTGGACTTGAAGCAGCTACTGTCTGAATACGTTGACCTGTATTCCAAGAATAGCATATTTAGCTCCTTTCAGAAGAATCTGTTGTGTTCTTAATAATCTTGACCTGTTCATAATTATAGGGATCCAACATCAATATTTTTCTTGTATTCTAGCATAGTAATGGTGGTTCTTCTGCTAAATGTTATTATAAAGGTGTGTATTTTTCCTTGAGTTGACACTCACTTCTCTTAATAAAAGTCTAATATGACTCCTCATAATAGAGTTTTGAGTTGAAAATTCAGTAGATGGATAATCTCCTAAAATTATATGGTTGCTTATCTGCCAAGGCACAAAAAAGACTACATTTTGAAAACACATATTTTAACATGCTGCTGTAGAGTCCCAAATGTAACTTGGCATCACCAAAACATTGTGGTGAACTGGCTACTTTGTACTTTGCTTGGTGGAATCAGAAATTGGCTGTGTATAATAAGCACTATACTCCTAGAGGCTAATGGAGATTCTGTTGCTCAAATAGCAGGGCCCTGTGCTTTTGAAGTAGGAGGGATGAGTTCTGTTCTTTGTTATTACCATAAAGCTGTACATGACATGTATGATGCACACAGCATAATTACATGTGTGATGCACACAGCATCTCCACAGCAGGCTAGTGTTCACACCCCAGCTTGATTCAAACTGTATATTCATGTAGACAAGCTACATTGCTGATTTAAAACAAAAGTTCACAGTTTTGCCACTTGGGCACCAAAAAAAGAAAAATAAGTCCGAGGACAGATGCATTGCATAATGCAGTATTTGGTTATCAGCAGTACAGGTTATATATGTGAATGTGTACAAATAATATATAAAGTAGCAGCTCTTACAAAATACCCTTCATGCAGTTATACTGGGTATTTTAACCTGATAATACTGTGCATAATATTCTTTCTGCTAAAAACTTTCTGTTTATATTTTACCTGGTTTTTCCAACTCATAAATTGGAAATACTAATTAGGTCTTCTAGTCCTCGTAGTGCACCATTATTTTGTGTATAGTAACATTAAAATATACCATTAGTTGAAATGATTATTCTTTAAAGTTACCGTCTGATCTCATTCCTGGGTCTCTGTTTCCTAGTGCAAACCAGGGGAGTATTTTGGTCTCTAAGGGCAGTGGTAATGGGATGGATTGTGAGCCACTCCCCTTACTAGTTGTCACAGGGAATGCAAACTTCCCCGCGCTAGCCTTTTGATGTTCTGTAGACATAACCAGAGTACCAATTGTGATGGTCGTGGTCTAGCTCCTAGTAGATGGGCTATACTATAAAACCAACCATATTACCTGCAGCTGTTAGCTGGCAGTGAGTTCTATTAACTATCAGACAGGACCAGTTCAGTCATCTAAACTTTAAAACCAGTCCAGGATTCCTCTGTGTTCATAAGGGTTTGATCATCAGGTTGGTGCTTAACAATAATAATTTTAAGTATTGACCTAGAAGTGAAAGGTTCTATCTTACATATACATAGATGCTGAAAAGTAGTAATTTCTAGCATGTCTAAACATAAATGTCCAAGTCTTAGGAAGAGAATGGGGCCTTGCTCAAGTACAATGCAGCTATGAAACATCTCTATAAAGTAAAACGTTGTAAACTGAGAGATTTTTCACATGCTCTGTCAGTAAGGCTGTTAAAACAAGCCCACTTGGAATCCCCTGATTTGCTGCTTCAGAGAATGTAAAGCTACCTAGGCTTGTGGGCAAGAAATGGAGCTTTTTTTTTTTTTTTTTTTAATTTGGAGATAATTTCATCTGAGGTGCAAGAGCAAGGTGTTGTAGCCTAAAGATACCCAGGCATTGCTATCTGTCTTCACAGACCCCACTTATATATCATTTTCTTTGTCTAACCTGGGGTTTTCTGTCTAATCACTGAACAACGCCTCTAGAGCCACATTCAAGGCTCCTAAATGGCTATCTAATCTGCTACTGCCTAAAGCAGTTGAAGTGGCCTGGGTTATAAAACTTCTCAAGCACCAGTATCTAAGAATTGAAAGTCAACTTTCAGGGGCTTTTTCACTAGATTGCCAGCAGCCAACCTGTTAAAAGGCTAAATGTGTTTATATGCATGTTTGATTATAATCTTAATAAATTATACTTAATAAATTTCTTCAGTGTGTATCATATGAAAACACAGGAATATCTTTGGAAGGCATAGGCACATCCAGGATTTGCGTTTAGATAGTCAAACTGGCAGTGCTGAAAACTGGGCTCTTGCTCTCCAAACAGCTAATCTTTTTACAACTGGGCAGGTGTTTGGAATGTAATTCCCTTGTAGTGAGCTGACAGACCCCTGAGCAATCAGTCTTCAATATGTTCTCTTCCTTTTCTGCAGAGGATAAGTACAGCAAGTGGAGATGGCAGGCATTACTGCTACCCACATTTCACATGTGCAGTGGACACAGAAAACATCCGCAGAGTTTTCAACGATTGTCGAGACATCATTCAGAGAATGCATCTTCGCCAGTATGAACTCTTGTGATTGGGATCACCGTGGAGCCTGTGGTTTTAAATACTTAGCTCCTTATTCTCTTGCTCTCTCTCTTTATACTATGCCACACAGGGTGGAAGAAAATACTGCAGAAATGTCAGTCTTTTCAGGTTGTTTACCTTAATTATTTAGCCTTCGAGCTGGTTTGCGGCAAGTTTGGGTTTCTTTTCCGCCATGCTTTTTGGGACTTTTTGTGTGCTTTATTTTGATATGCCACTTCTTTGTCATTCCACTAAGCCCTTTGGCTACCTCTGTTGCTTTAGAGGTGTGTTTTGTTTGTTTTTTGGGTTTTGTTTTTGCTAATTGAACATAACCTGCTAAATTTTTTCCAGCAGGTTATGTTAGTTCAAACTGGTATGTCAGCTGGATGACACTAAAGTCATACCTATCCTTGTGTGGGTCCCTTTTTTACCATGATATTAAGAGTACTTGATGGGTGAAAAAAGAATAATGCACTTTGTATCAGGTTACTAAATACTGTTGAGGAAGTATACACACAATGTAGCAGCACCACAATATTTATTACTCTGTCACAGTTTTTAGCATTACTGAGTTGCAGGTCAACTGATAAAGTGACCTCCTCTTTTAAGCCGTTACTGGCACAGGAAGTAGAGTAGATAATGAGAGGCATGGTGAAGATAAGCAATTTTTCTGGGGTTTTGGGGCTAAGTGCCTCTACACACCTCAGGCATTTGAATTACAGCTACTTTTTCAGCCTATTGCATCTAGGCAGAAAATTTACCACCCTCACTTATGTTATTGTGCTGTCCACAAATGATCCGGTTAGTTTAGATCATTCTTGGACAACAGTCCTCTCCCTATATATATATATTTTTTGTTTTACTGCTGGTTTATTATATTGTACAGACTGTAAAATGTAATATTATTTTGTACAACTTTATTGAAGAAAAATACTTGTAGAAGATCTTTGTGCCTTGATTATGGCTGTACCTGTAAAATGAGCTAAGATGTAAGTATGTTTTTGATTGCGCTGTACAGCTTGATGTCAACCTTACCTGCAGCAGTGACTGGAGGTAAGAACTTTATCTGTAGAGTTTAGGGATTTTTTTCTGGTTTATATAAAAACAATGCTCTTTAGTATGAAAAATATAAATTATGCAAATTAACCACTTACCTTTTCAAGTAAGGTATTACAGTCACCGGATGTTGCAGCAACATGCCTTTCTCTTTTGAAATCTCAGCTTTAAAACATTGGAATTCATTCAAGTGTCCAAATTGCAACCTGGTGTTGTTTTAATGGGAATCAAGGATTTTTTTTCCTTTAACTTTAGAAAATATGTTTAGTAATTCTTTGGTCATTCATAGTACATCACAATTGCACAGGCCGATTGTGAATGTGTAAAGCACCATTATATAGAGCTCGTCAATCTTTGTACCAACAGCAGCTTTCATTGTGCAAGTAAATAGCAAGAATGGGGGGTGGGGGGAGAGGAGGTATAAACCCTTGTGTCTGGCCTAAGAGAATTACAAGATGACATTTTTATTTCTCTTTTAATAAAGAGACATTAGAAAATTGTTTTATTTTAAATATTGTAGAATCAAACTGTGTGAATATTTCTCAAACTTGAATAATTTATGCAAATGACATTCTCAAAACAAGTTGTGGTACAGTACAATATATAAAAGCAAGAATTGCTGTAGCAATAAGGCATGTCCTTTTTAGTAACTATAACACTGCTTTATATTTTATACATAGGTGTTTTATGTCTCTGTGAGTATATACTTTTCCTGTGTCCAAGATAACCTGTACAAATGTCTAAAATTACAGTTGCAATAACAGAAACCTAGAGAAGTGTTAGCCTACATTACTTCATAGATTGTTTAATCACTCCTTGGACTATCTCCATCCTTTGTTTTTAAATTTTAGGGACAAATTAAGATCTGAGTTGTTTTCAGGAACACACTATGAATCAGATTTTTATAATACAGCCATGATTTGTGTTGTTTATAAACCCAGTCCTCTGTTACTTAAAATTAAATTAGAGAAATTTTATTTTAAAATAGGATAATTTTAGAGACAGTACAGTATCTTTGTAAGATTATCCTTCCAAGTGAAATTGCTAGTAGGATGTATAGTCTTGATATTTCTATATTTGAAATGCAGTTATGTATTTCCTAGAAAGTGAAAGGCAGGGGTTAGCTAGTAATAGGTATAATTCCCTAAATCTACCACTGCCAGTTATGCATAGATTTCCACACCTTCCAAAATTACTTTAGAAACATGCAAAATTTACCTTTTAAAAAGTGGGAATGAATAAAAGAAAAAGTAGGCAAACCAAACCACCCCTGTAGGCTAAAAACCCCTGCCTCTGCAGGAACACCAAAAGGAAAACTAGTTCCTGCTGTGGAATTTCCTTACGGTTTTTCTTGTAATTGCATTTGTCTATCCTGTCCCCACAAAGCAGCAGGGATTCTGGCTTCTAGATTTTTTGCAACCTAGCTACCCCGTTGGGAGGCTCTCTGCCGCTACGCCAGCTCTGAGGATTGCTGTGGCTCCAATGGAGCTCTGCTGCTACAGCTTTCCCCTATGAAGCAATCCCCAAAACTCCATTAAAGTTGACATTACAGCTCAAAGCTGGCTCTGCATTAATATAACCAAATTTTGTTAACATTCTTTTGGAATCCTACAGGGGCTTAATATGCACCTGGTCCCCCATGTGGCTCCAGCATGAAGCAATGGGAAAATGTTCCTGCAGCAGTATCTGACCACCTTTGTTGGGGAAAACCTCTCCACGCTGACCTCGAGGGTGCAATAGGGCCCTGTAGTTTATCATAGCACATTTTATTAAGAAGAGCAGCTTGAGAGGTTCCACCCCTAATTTCTGGAAGGTCTGAAGTGTTTTGGCAAGTAGACCCTGGAGGGGTGGAAGGATGGTCTGGCAAACAGGGGATTACAATCTCCAACTACTAACTAACACAGCAGGGATTTCTCCCAAGCAACAGTTTTTTGCGTGTGACAGCTTAGAAATGCTAAGGAAATCCGCTGATGTATCTATCCCATTAGAAGAGCATGTAGCAATAAAACATACAGGGATGGTTCCAGCTTGAAAGACTATGCCTCCTCCCGGGTAGGACATACTAGTGCAGACAAGTGCTGAGGATGTAGGATTTACATAATGTACAGTTACAAACTTTTAGTATACATATTTGATACAAAAATTATAGCAACGAAATGGACTCATTTGATTGTAGAATACTGTATTTTTGTACAGCATGAAAACAGTTCATTTCAGTTAATTATTTATCCTGTAGTAGTCATATCAACTGTGTAGGATTTCTATGGTATGTGTAAATGTGACCCGCCTTCGGATTAACAATCCAGTGAGGTCATTTGCTGGCATGAATATAGTCTGATGTTTGACTGTTCTCAGCTTTGGTATTTCAGTAACTGAATGCAGATGTCTGGCTCTTCATACTGCTTTATGCTTCCTGATTAAGTGCTGAGCAAAATAAAAAGGTGGACTGAGAAGTTGAAGATGAGCTAGTATCAGTACCCCCAGTAGAGCCCCTGCTATACAGTATATAGTAACCACTCTGCTCTCAAGTGGAAGGAAACACTTGTAGAGGGAGAAGTTGGTTGGTGTTATGCTGCCCTGAAAAAGAAAGAAAGACCATCATGCTGTTGCTAAGAGGTTGGATATAGGTTTAGTGATTCTGCATCAAAAACAGCTAAGTTCTACAGTAGGTTGCGGAACCTGGACTAATATAGTACCAATGCCATGCAGTCAGTCCACTCCCTGTAGCACTGGAGACTAGACATGCCGCAGAGGTAAGGTGCATGGTTTGATAGCAACCACTTTAAGGAAAATCAAATAGGCAAAAGCACTTGATTGCATACCTAGCAGCTGGTAAAAGCAGGACTACTTAGCAAAAGAAACATGCCAACACTTAAATAAAAATACATGGATTGAGACGGGACTGGGTGGTGTTGTCTATGGACTAAAGAGTGTAAACCAAAGAGCAATGAGATTTGAGTTTCTTTTTCCCATGCCACAAGATGCTGAAAAAGTAAACAAACCGATTTTAGGTTTTGCTATTTAAAACAGAACTTTTCAAAAACGTGAATGATTGTAAAACTGGTTGTTTTCTCCATAATAAAGAAGATACTGTTCATTGGAACTATCTGATGGAGCTTAACCAACATTCTAAGTGAAAATTAGAAAACATGTGAATTGAAACTAATGAGGCAGATTATCAGAAGACATACGAGAACTTGCCCTCTCTGAAGTGGTTAATGGGTGAGTCTGAAAGGCAAGAAAGCCATGTAGAAATCTGAGATAGATATGGTCTTATTTTCATAGTAGAGAAATCAGCCAAGCAAAACTAGCCTTTCTACTGTTCAGTGCGTGGTACTGATGATTTTTTTTTTTTTTACAAGTCAATAGTTTACCCTGCACCCTCTTTATAAGAAACTCCGTTACACATGCTTTTTACGAATATACAAAATAGACCTTTAACAGCACTTCCTTGTACCACACAACCTGTGTGGCTCCCCTGATGTGCTTTTTAAAGTGGATGCAGTGTATTAGGTAAATGTTGGGTTTTGAGGGAGAGCGGGTGTTCTGCCTTTTTAAACAAAACAAACAGGTAGCAGCAGTTCAATAAATAGCTGATTGCCATGTTGATTTATATTTATGAAAGTTACCTGACAAAAATAAAAATCTTTAAATTTACCATGATGAAACTAGGGTTGTTTCTGTTCCTCCAACTAAACGATGGGACACTGATTTCTGGAATCTTCCCATTATGCAACACTTCACATGCACTGTGGGTATGGCCACTCAGAATCAAACGGGGATGAAACCACCATAACAGCTATATTGGAAACAGTACAAAATTACAAACATGAAAGGTTAATTTGAATTTATGTTTAAAGTCATCACAGTTTAATATCTAGTTTTGCTTCCAACGGGCTCTCCTTCCATATTTTTACTTGGGCTACTGTTTTTGCAGAGTATTTTGTGAAACCCTTGTGTCTTCCACTAATACAATATTCATATTTTAATATTAAATCACCTTATTTGACCTTTTACACAAAAACAGGGTGGTATTTTGTAACATTTTACTATAGTAGGTTAAATTCCTTATGAATCTGAACAACACTTAGTATCAAGTCTTTAGCAACACAAATGGAAAAGCTCGGTCTTAAATGAAGTGTAGCCCTGATTTGGAGGTGATCTGCCCTCAAACATTTCTGCTGTAGGAAAAATCTCTGTTGCCCATTTAATTTATTGGGAATGTTTTGTTTATCGTCAGTAAAAGTAGTATTTTTAGAGCCCTGGACAAGATCACTGACTTTTTCTATTAGTCCTACTAAAAATGGGTTACCCATATACTCTAAAACTTTACGTATAGTACAAAATGCTACACTGAGGATAAATGCTCTGCAGCAGACTGAGTGTCCCTGGATTTATCATGTGGAACCAAACAGAGAGCCCAGCAGGTCTATCAGCAGTCTCCCCCAGGCCTCACTAAACCAGGAGGAGCTGCGTGTTCAGCTTATCTCAGCTAGCATTTGCTTTTTCCAATATTATATACATAATTAAGGATTTCAGGAAGAGCTGTAAAGTTACTGTGATATTAAATAAAGTTGTTAAATTACCAAACCTTTTGTGAAGCCTCTCTAGAAAGTACATCATACTTTTCTTTAAATGGGATGTTCTTTTCCTCTGGAAGAGCAGAATCTTCCCCAGCACATTCAGCGTCATTTCTTCTGTAAAGAGGGTAATGCTGACAGGGATTCAGAGCAAGAGCCAGTTGTTAGTTAACGCAGCCTTTTATAAAATGGTGATAAATATGGTGAAATCCTGCCCACCTAATCTCCAACACACCTGTAAAAGGATTGGTTCTGAAGCTGGAAGCTGTTCCACATCACTGCATCTTTTCTTGGAATGATTCTCTTCCTGCTAACAAAATCAAGCCAGACAAATGTAATCTTGTCTGTGCAGCACTAGCTCTGTATTTATTACTTGCTTGGAGGGCCAGGACAGAAATGCAAAGTTGAAGACCATGCAAGATATTTTCCTCAAAGAAACTAGTATTGCATAAGGATTATTGCAAAAAGTACTTGTTTACAATGTCTGTCAGAGAAACTAATCATGAGGCCTTACAGAGTAAAATCAGAGGACAGAAATTAAGAAGTGTAGGTAAGAGAGAAAAGCTGTATGATGGGATGATTTGAAGAGAGCTGGTGCTGTGTAGGAAGTCTGTTCCAAATGGCAGGTGATTCAGAGCACATCACACAGAGGTCAGATTCTGCAGGAATGGAGCTAGGTGAACAGAAGCAAGTTCATGAAATGTTTTAAAAATTAAGACTGACAATTTACAACTGGACTCTAATGAACAAGGAGAGTGAAATTGTTCAAGGATGCCATGGATGCAATTACACTCTCTGTACATATCAGACGGTGGCAGCAACACTTTACAGAACATGCTGAACCACAGAGAATTGGAGTGGCTGTAGAGAAGGCAAGAGGATATAAAAGCATGCTTGAAGAGTTCAGCAGTGGTGGGAATCAAATTAGTAGTATTCAGAGACAGTGCTGGACAGATAATGGCAACATGCAAGTCCGCAGATCCAGGACATAAGGATGAAAGTAAAATTCACAATCAAGGATGCAAAGGGTTCCATTAAGACAGGAAAGAGGAAATGGGGTGGTTTGATACAGTGGAAGGAAGTTCTCTTAAGGTAAATTCACAAATTAATTTGGTCAAGACAAGGAGGAGTGTTCAAAAAGAGTACATCTGAAAAGCAGCATGAGCGCTCAGGTTAGGAGACGACATGACAGGCAAAAGGTAGATAGAAAAAGGCCCTGTCCATGTAAGAATAATACTTAGATCCTGAAGTGCTTTACAAATCAGAGTAACCATTAACAATTTTACAGATGAAGAAATTGAAATGAAGTGACTTGCAGGTCAGTGGCAAAGCGAGGAACAAAATCCAGGTCTCCAGACTGCCTATCCATTAGACCAGGGGTCGGCAACCTTTGAGAAGTGGCGTGCCAAGTCTTCATTAATTTAAGGTTTTGCGTGCCAGTAATACATTTTACATTTACAGGGGCGCCCCGACGGAACCCCAGGCAGGCAATGGGCTGAGCGGGGCCAGCAGACGGAACCCCAGGCAGGCAATGGGCTGAGCGGGGCCAGCAGACGGAACCCCAGACTGGCAGTGGGCTGAGCGGCTCAGGGCGCTGCCGGTCTGGGGTTCTATCTGCCGCCCACGCTGCCAGTCTGGGGCCCCGGCTGCCAGCCTTGCTCAGCCCGCTGCCGGCCTGGGGTTCTGTCCATCCAGGCCAGCAGCGGGGCTGGTGGCCGGTACCCCGGCTGGCAGCAGAGTACCACTAGAAATCAGCTCAGGTGCCGCAGGTTGCCAACCCCCGCATTAGACTATGCTGGCTCCCTTACAAGAGCAGAGATCAGTGTATGTGGCAGAGAAAAGGGCTACAGGATTTTGCTGGCAGAGATCACGGAGAGATAACAGGCCAGACAAGATTACAGGAGGTGAAAGACCGGGGCAGGGAGTCAGCAACATGCACACTGAAATCCACCGTGAATATGGAGGTAAGAATGATCAAGGAGACAAGGCCCCAAGCACTATGAGAGGAAGGACAAAACACAAACTAGAGACTGAGATTTTTCAGTGTAGAAGAATCTGACTTCCAGCCTGATTGTAACGGCAACACCAACTCTGCCGTTACAGTGAATGGACTATTGGACTCTTACCTGTTGAGAGCAATTCAGTTTATGAGAAAGCTTCATGAGCTTTGCCTCTGCTCTGCTGCAGATAGTGCACCCATCACCTTCCAGGGCAACACTGTTCACCATGACAAAACTGGGGGAGAACAGAGAGGGAATGGGGGAAAGACAACTGTTAGGTCTCCAGACACTCAAGGTGAGAGATGAAGCCCTTCTATTTAAAAAAAAAAAAAAAAAAAGCGAACGTTCATAAGTCAGATACAAAACTCAAAGCGTATCAACTAAATTCAATAATGACTGGGTCTGGGCCACACACTAGACCAGGGGCTCTCAAACTTCAGTGCACTATCACCCCCTTCATGGCCCCACGAGCAGGGACTGAAGCCTGAGCCCACCCGAGCCCCACTGCTCTGGGCAGGGGGGCCAAAGCTGAAGCTCAAGGGCTTCAGCCCCAGGCAGAGGGCCTGCAACCTGAGCCCCGCCACCCAGGGCTGAAGCCCTCAGACTTCGGCTTCGGCCCCGGGTGGTGGGGCTTGGGCTTCAGCCCTGGGCCCCAGCAAGTCTAAGCCAGCCCTGGCAACCCTGTTCACTTTGAGATCCCAACCCACAGTTTGAGAATCGCTGCACTAGACGCATCTTACATACTGATACTGCATGTTACCACAGCTTTCCAAGATCACCTGTTTTATTGTTAGACACTAATCTAGTCAGTTGGGTTGCACAGCAAAGTTTAGGTGCTGTGACTAATCCAATATCCACACAATTTGTGAGGTACTGTTTAAAATTATATCCTCTTGCAGTGCAGTAATCCATAACATTGAAATCTGAAGGTGAGAAGCTGCATTGGCACTTGTAGCTCAGAAGCCAGAGAGGCTTTGTGAGCAATGTTAAAGCAAAGCTATACTGCATTTGGCAGCCTCTGCCCAGGGAAATGAACCTGGACCTTGTCTACAGCTTGCCAGCAAAGTGCACCAATGGGGTGAGATTTGTAAAACACTCTAACATGCTGCGCTCCAGCCACCCTGCTGGCATGCTCTAAAAAGTACCTTGTTCACATTCTATATTGACATGAACTAGGTGCCCTGTAGAGTGTGCAAGAAGCATCTTCGCCGGGCAGTTAGAGCACAACATACATCCTTCTGGCACTGTGTAGGCAAGCCCTTGGTCTGATTCACACCTAAAGATAACTCTCTCTTATCCATGGGGTCTCTGGCAAAGCAGGGTAGGGAAGCTTTCACTATACTTACCTAACTCTGTCTTCGTTACAGCTTTTAAACAAACTCTGAATTTTTCTTGCTGCTAGGCTCTTCCCTGTCACAAGTATAAATAGGCACTTATTTTTCTATTAGAAGAACAGCCTGCTAGCTGATGGAGAAGAGACATAGTCACAACTCAGCATGCAGGAGGAGGGAACAGTGGTGTGCTTATATTCAAAAGTGAGCTAGATTTTATCATGGAAGGGTTGCTGGTAAAAAGCAGATCTTAAATTGCAGGCAGCATTTTCCACTAAATAGCTACTTCTTGTATTAGTGCTCTAGGACACATTTACCAAGCGCTATTAACAATGAAAACTCATTTCAACAAGCAGGTGGTCAATTGGGTACTGTACACACAGGCTGGAGTAAGGAGAGGATGTTAGGCCCTGTTTAAGCACTATTTTTAAAATGTTAGCTGAAATGTGTGTTTGGGGTCCCAGACTTGAGTAATATAGGGTTGTATTAAACTGGGGTCTATTTTCCCCATAAGCCTGCATGAAGCACACTTTCTTTCTTTCATGGGTGATATAGCACTTCCAGCCTGTTTAGAATACTTGCTTAATGTTTAAAAAAATTAAGTGATACAGTTGTAGCCTTTATTTCCTACATTCTTGTGAATTATTATAGTCTGACCATATACACATCGATGTATTTCCCTTCACTTTATCTGACAAAAAAAATTCTGATAAGATGTCTTTCAGTGGATCCAGTGCTCTTCTCCCACTGCACTTCCTTACACAGTATGTACACCCAGAACAAAGGAACACGCTAAGCAAATACAGAAATATTTACTGGGCTATCAACAGTTTCTCTAACCAATTGATAAAACTAAAGGAAGGAACAAGCTTGGCAATACGATGACAGACACATTGTGGGCCGAGCTCTGCTGAGGTGATTAGTCAAGATCACTCGTGAATAAGAGTTGCAGGACCAGGTGCTATGTTACTATGTTCCATAAATAAGGCATGAGTTTCAGGAACTGAAGAAGCGAGGACATTTCACTCGTGTTAAATTTTAATACTTAAATGTTGAGCATTTCACTCAACCACTTTCCTCATTTAAGATTGGCAGCCAGTGGTCACCGTAAGTGGTTGGAAGCAAAAGAACACAAACCCAACAAGTCTGTTCTTGTGCTCCAGAGCACATATGACTGCCATTAAATCCTCTGAATTGTTTTCTTTCCACTGAAGAGTTGCAAAGTCATTTTGCTCAAAACAGCTCCCTTTACAGCAGGGGTCACCAACTAGTTGATTGCAATCGACTGGTCGATCCTGGAGCCTCTGCCAGTTGATCACTATCTCCAGCCACTAAAATCATGGCAGGGCTCAGGCTCCTGGGGGCAGGGGTGAGGGGAGGAAGCTCTGCACACTGCCCCCGCCCCCAGCATCGCCCCTGCAGCTCCTATTGGCCGGGCACAGGCAGTGCACGGAGACTCACTGTCCCTCATTGTCCCTAGGGGCCGCAGAGATGTGCCACTTCCAGGAGCAGCATGGGGCCGGGGCAGGCGGGTGGGCAGGCAGCATTCCTGAGCCCCACCACGCTGCCAACCAGGAGCAGGTCTGTGGTAAGCACCTCCTGGCCGAAGCCTGCACCACCTTCCGCATCCCAACACTCTGCCCCAGCCCAGAGCTCCTTCCTGCACCAAACTCCCTCCCAGAGCCCGCACCCTCTCCTGCACCCCAACCCCCTCCCCAGGCTCAGCCAGAAGCCCCCTCCCATATTCCAAACCCCTTGGCCTCAGCCCAGAGCCTTCATCCCCTCCCGCATCCCCACCTCCTGCCCCAGAAAGTGAGTGAGGGTGGGGGAGAGCGAGCAAAAGGGGGAGGGGCAGATCCTGGGTTGATCTTAAATTCAAAAAGTGATCTTGTGCATAAAAACGTTGGAGACCACAGCTTTATAGTATTTATAAACCAGTTTCTTGGGAGTAAACAATGTTTTATGTTTAACAAATCTTCATGAAAACACGCTACAATGGGTTCAGGAAAATAAAAGTTTAAACAAAACAATGAAAAAGCTCAAAATGTTGGAAAAAATTATACTCACTTTACCCCTTTCCGGGTTATTAGCTTTCCGGAGGTGAAGTTGAAAACTTTTGCAAACCGTTTTAACTTGTAAGCGGTCATTCTGTGTTTAAAAGACAAGAGTAGTAGGATGCTCAGAAACTTGCCATTACAAGTCATTTTATATAGTTGTGTTACAGATTTAAAAGGCAACTCCCAAACAGGTACTGCTCCATGATCCAGCTTAGACCTTAAAACTGAGATTCTCTATGGGATCGATACAGCCTCTCTCAAGTCTACTCTGGCCCCAAAGCAAGCATGACCAAGCCAGGGAGGATAGCCCCCAATACAAGCACAGCGTGAAATACAACAGATGCAAATCACCCTCTCTGATGCTGAGAGAGTAGGGAATGGGGCAGAATACCTCCCAATACCTTGGGTCACTGCAGCACAGCATGAGTTATAGCAGCAGCTTGACCATGATGTGACCTTGAAGCCACCTTTACAGAGCACTCCTAACTCTCACTCTGTGCACATGAGCTACACCCAAGGTCTGGCTCTAAAAATGTAACCCAGCCCATCTTAACTGATGCTTGAAGACAAAAGCCTAGATAATAAAAAAACTGATTCACATGGAAGCCAACAGTTACTCAGGACTGTGAATTAGTGGTGAGTCAGTGGATTAGGGCACCTGCAGGAGATACTCCCACAAAGAGCCAAGCAGCCACTCCTTGCATACAATTTTCAGGGCTGGTCATGCAGGCAGAGCTCAAGTGAGAGCCTCTGGGACTGAGAAAAACAGATCTGCCCTTGCCACTGAGCCCTGCCTTCATGTATGGATTGGCGCGCTCTCAGTGGTAGCAGAGAGAGGGTTCTGGGACAGCAGGACACAGAGAAAGATGTAGGGGAGGGAAGGAGTCAGGAAAAAGCTACTGTTGAGTCTGGGGCCCAATCGCATTACACCCAACTCAGCTCCAGCAGCAGCAGCTTTTCTCCAACTACTCACAAACCCATTACCAGGTCAGTGCTTGAGACTCGGCAGCCGCTCCTCCCAGGAGAGCGTGGGGGCAGGAGGCAGAGAACCGGTGCTGCCGGGTCCAGGGCAGACAAATCCAAGGCGAACTTATTTGTGCCAATTATTGGATAATCGATCTATTAATGTAGCTGATCAAAGTTATGCAGACAAAGTCTGATTTAAAAATTATTTTTGAAATGCTTTCAATGTGAATTGATTATTTAAAAAAAATAAGGACTGTTTTTATAATTACTGCACTGAGATACAGAAAGCTCTGCGTGGGGTTTTGCAGTAATTAGCAAGGTAGGAGATGCTGTAAAGACATTCATACATGTAAAGATCTTTCAGCTCACATAAATCCTTAATAGGAGGACTTGATACATAAAAGCACTTTGTGTTTCTTGGATGTTCATTTTCATAGACCTCATCCAGCAGGAGAGAAAGTAAGACAGTAATAGGAAATGGATGGCAGTTGCCCTATCTTAGGAGCTGAGGGAGGGGAAGTGGAAGCTCCATCTGAGCAGCCAGAGAGAAGCGTGTATTAAACATTGACTCTTCAACCTAAAATTCTCTCACACACATTGGCAGAGGAATAGAGAGGCGTTAAAGTCAAAAGTCAGACTAAAAACCAACATTTGACTTTGGGGCCAATCTCTTGAGGCTGGCAATACTGAGTTACTGTTTACATTTGACATTTCATACCTGACAGCGTACTGAATTTTTCTGAAATACTTACTCATAGTGAAAACCAATGTCATGGTTGCCAACAACAACCATTAGCTCAGTGCAAACTGGATGCCGGAACATTTTCTGAAACCGCCTGACATCATCTGCCCAGGCCTGCAGGAAAATTGTAAAAACTGCTGATGTGGAAGAGAACTATGAAAGGACTTAACAGTAGGCTGCCACTTTGAGATTTTCATGTTTTATGTGTTTGGGCTGGGGAGAGGAGAAAGAAGCTATTGGAAAAATCAAGTCCAGGGAGAATCACCAAATTTCAGTTTGTAGTCAAGCCACTGGAAACTACCACTGCCAAGATGAGAGCAGCATCCACTGTATAGTCTCTAGGAATGGAATATGGACGATATTAAAATTGCTATTAGTGTCATTAATATTGCAACAACAATTATTAGCTGGCTTTAGAATACGTGACACAAATAGAACTTTCTGACCAGCTATCAGGAAGGTCAGAGCCCCAAACACGAATACCCAGTAATGCACAGGCCTGACTGATTCCCTTGTTTATATTTGCAAAATTCATTTGCCAACAGCTTTAATACACTAGGCAATGCACTTCTTTGGGTTTCAGAAGGCCAATAATGCCTTTTAAAGTAAAAGGTTAGTCATTTGCCATTTTAAAGTTTGAACAGTTGGCCACTCATGCTAGTAGCCTGTCAGTGTTTACACCTAGCATCATAGCGGTGGCCACAAACATTTATAAATGTTACCTCTTTTCCATACACTCCTAAAAGCAGGGGATTAAGTAGATTTCTCCTTTTCACAGCTTTAGTACCTCATAAGCATGAAGAGGATCACATTTAACTCGTATCTCCCCAGACATGCACATTCTTGGCGCACAGCCTGCCTCCTCTTAACCTTGCACTCAAGTGTAAGAGAGTAGGAGTGTAGGGTGCTGGAGTCCAACTCAATGCAAAAGACTACGCCTACTGCCTGATCTTATTTGTGCCCACACATACCCTCCACTCACACTGGAGTGCAACTGCCTTGCAGTGACTGCACTAGAAAGGAGTGTCATGGCCTACAAATCCGCAATACATCAATTGTGGAAGACAAAAATCAAATAAAGCCTGGCTTGCTCTGCATGCCATTTATTTCCAGGAAACCCCATTTCTTTTAAAACAGTACAGCATTTTAGGACACTAAAAACCAGTAGATGGGGACCTTTTACCTGGGAGAAGCTCCACTTTCCTTCATCAAAGACGTCTCCTAGTATGAAAACAATATCTGGCACCAGTAATGACAAGGCAGTTTGGAAGGCTCTCTCCATTTGCCATTCCCTAAGAAACAAGAAGCATCAAATCAATAGACTCTCTTAACTGCCTGATCCTTTATTCTGATTAAACAAGGTCTTGCCTGACAGAAAAGTGAAGCAGCTGCTCAAAGACTGAAAGAGCTACTCTGAAACACCAGCTCCTGGGCTACCTCCCTGCTCTCCCTCCATCCCCCCCAACATAAACCATGATCAGCACCAGCTCATGGGACATCATACATAAAGTGCTGATACCAACCTTTTATCACAAGTTAATGGGTTATTTTCAAAGCATGTAAAAACTGATCAGTTGCAAGTATGTTGAATAATCGCACACACTTGACCGAATGCATCTGTTCCTGCAGCAAAAGGTTTTGATTGCTCAGAACAAACCCCCAGGCTGGATATTGAAACATCATTACAAATCATCTAACCAATGACACAAATTAGACCTCCAGATAAAACAATTTATAATGAGTAAGTTACTATACTGCTATTTGCTAGATATGGGTAACAAATTTCCATTTCGATAAAACATTATAATGAATTGTGTCAAAAGGGTAGTTGATAGAGCTGACCCTAGCGTGCATAAGACAGACAGCAACTTTGCTATACAAGGTCAAGCCACTGTTTTGAGTCCCGTGGGGATGAGTCTTCCTTTAGTAAATTTCATCCTGCAGTGATCTGAGCAAGGTTTCTGCTGGGACACAGAATAAGCCAGATTCTGCTCTGATTAAACGTAAAACCAGTGAATTTGGCAGAAATATTGTAGACTTACACTACTATATCATGTGACCCCGTCCCATACTGATAGGTAGTAACTACCTATATTTAGTAGTTCCTATTAGTAATAGCTTTTTCTCTAGGTTGAGCACATAACTGAAAATGTTATAAGATGTCTTAATGTCACATGAAATTTTCCAATGCTGAAGTAGAAAAAATAAGGAAGTCTTTTTCAGTTCATCTAATGGACAATGCAAGGTCACATAGGAAGGGACACTATATCTAAAAGCATTCACTGGGCGACTCCCACCTCACTCACTCCACTCTATTATCAGGGCTTGAGCTCACTCTCCCCAACTCTTCCTTTAAGTACATTTATAGTTATTAAAAGATAAAAGAATGTTCAGTAGAGATTTAATTTGATGCCACTCAGTCACATAGCTCCTGCCATGGAAAAATAGATACTTTCCTTCAAAGTTCTGCTTCTCTGTGGATTACAAGAGGTAAGCAATGTGGTGTAGTGGATTAGGCATGGGATTGGGAGAGTTTGATTTTAATCCTAGTCCTGGCCCTGACACTGGCTCAGTGTGACACTGGACAAATTACTATCAGTTCCCCCACCCCTGTAAATGGGGATACTATTACTAACAGGGGGGTTGTGGAGATTAACTACTTCATTTTTGTAAAGCACTGTATAATTTATAAGTATTATTAAAAACTGCAAAGGATTCTTTGAGACAGACAATGTACTCAGAAGCTTATGGCAGCACAATACACCAGCAACACTAGCCTTGGTCTGTCAGACACTGCACTGATTAAACACAGTCTAATTCACTAACCCTCCATTATTCTCTTCCCCCGTAATTCAGATAAGCAAGTAAGAAGCCAGACTGGCTACTTGCCACAAATGCCACTACATTTACTACTGCTTATACATGGCTCTGATAAAGCCTTTAAAAATTGGTTACATGTTCCCTAAATTCAGTTCTTACCTTCTTAATTTGTCTAGCCAATGCCCTTTGATTTCGCCAAGCAGGTGGGTATCAGATAAAAACATGGCCTTCAAGACAGAAGCCGAAGACTGTTTGCTGCTCCTGTGAGCTTCTATTTTAACTTCTGGCCAATGACACTGAAATATCACCACATAATAAATTAAGAATTCACAAAAGATTAACACCAAGGCAACCAGACACAAAAGCTTCAGCAGAAAACAGCCTCTCTTCTTCAAGTGAAGAATCTTCATAATGCCCAAGCTGGATCTCATCGTTGCCATGTCAGCCTATAGAAGTTATTCTCCGGGGTCAAAGCACCCTCCTTCGTACAACAGAAAATGGTGGGGTCCAATCAGAGGTTCATATGGTCTCCACATCAGTACAGAATCCCTGCAGAAGCAATATAAAAAAAGATATCTAGAAGCCCAGTGTTCCAGTCATTAATAATCAAGTACAGCTCATTTACAGGATGAAAAGTCACAACCCAATTCCTATTAAATTACTACCAGTATTCTGAAAGCCTTGGAGCCCTGTAACTAAAAACAAGAATCACAAAGGCAAAGTTGTTTTCCCAGACAAAGGAATCAGATTATTCCCAAGGAAATCTGAAAATCCATCCTGGTCTTTATGACAAGCTCAGGCTACTCAAACCACACTACTCCTTCCCCCAATCCTCTAATTGTAAATTGGTTCTGAAGAAGAATAGGTGTGTGTCTAAGACAATAGAGGACTAGGAGCCACAGCTTCTGGCTCTACCACAGGAAAAATTTCACTTAAAGTCTCTTTGCCTCAGTAACATACTTCTCTACCTCACAGAGCGCTCCAAAGCTAAATTCATTATAAAATTATTGAGATCTTAAGATGCAAGATTCTATAGAAATAAAAAATAGTAAAATAAAGTGAACCAGTTATTTGCTTGTTACTCTCCAGTACTGAGTTTGGCATAGCACTCTTCTACACAAATCTCTAATTGCCCACAGTTGTATATTATATTTCTAATACGGTTTTATTGTTTGTAGTGTGAATGGGACAACATAGTTATAAAACCACATTATGCAACTGGGTTACAGCCTAGGTCATGACATTTTTCCCTAACACCATCCTGTAGCTAAGCTGCCACATGGGCACAGCAAACCAAAGAAAGGGCTAGAACACATATTCTACTATCTGAGTCAGACAACTGTGCACTTCCAGTTAGCGGGGCCCAAAGAGAGTGCTTATATTGCTCTGAGTCACTCAATGCTGAAACTAGTTCGTGGGCTAGAAGAGGAGAATGGTCCCAGTGTAGTGAAGCAAGTTAGCATACCTGTAATCAAGAGGAGAATTTGGTCCATTTTATTTAACCTCTGCTAGAATAGGCCTAAAAAACGAAAACCAGGAAAAGGAAATTTGTCCAGCAAGTGTCCTTTAATTTCACCATGCAAGTGGCTACTTTGTTTTGAAGAGGCTATTCAGTCACTGCACTTTCATACTGGTCACAGGCTCCCAGAGGGAAGTCTATAGCAAGGGCCAAAACCCAGCTGGACCTGCTGAGGACACAGGGTTAGTGAATTGAGATGCTGGAACTAGGGGACCCTGTCTACCAGTGGGCTGGATTGTGGGATTCCACCCTAAGAGAAGTATAAGCCTTAGCCTGTCATTTGGAAGCACTGTCTATGGAGAGATTGAGTGAGGGGACAAAGGTACAGCTCACCCTGGAAGCTTAACATGTTCTAGTACTACTAATAATAAAATAATAATGGTGTATAGGAGGCACTGAGATGGGAAAGGAGAGCAGCCAAATATATTCACATTCAAATCATCCCAGAACACACTATGGCAAATGTGACTGCTTTCTGGCACAGTCACCAGAATTTAATAGGATTTCAAATTCAATAAGATTTACTGACTTCAATTAATTTCACGTTGTGAAAACCTAACAGGTTAAATGAGTTTACCACACCCTCAAGGAAATCTACTAGAAGTTTGCAGTAAGGAGGAACAGATGACTGGGGGTGACAGCGTTTTTAAAGGGGAAATTCAGAAGATTTCAAAGTTTCTGACACATAAAAAGTCTTTCCTTCCAGAGATTACTTTTTCAAACTGTCTTAACCGTAATCCAAAACAAAGAAGTCTCCACCCTGAGTGAGAGAAATCTGGCAGCATCCAAGACTAACAACAGTAAAGGAAAATCCAAAAAGGCCTGAGAGTGGACCTTTTCCTGGATATCTAGGGGAGAAGCTCTTTCCCTCTCTTTAGAGAATAAATGCCAGCACTTTCAAAATACCACCTCCTCAACAGGTCTTTGCAGAAAAATACTCTCTTTCTGGGGCAAGTGCCTGCAAGAAATAGCAAGAGGGACTGCAGTCCCACAGGAAAGGAGGGCTGCTAGGTTAACCTTAGAGCAAAATACCTAGTCCTCCATGTGCAGCCTCTCCCAGGATTTCACTTAGGAGATAGCACAACATACCTGAAGCACCTGCTTTTAGAGATATCCACTTTGATTGTATTAACTGGGACAGGAGCACAAGTGACAGTGTTTCTCTAAATACTTATTAATGGAAATTTAAATCAATGTTAATGGGAAAGCTGTAAAAACAAAACAAAAAAACAAACCACGCACACTTTCTTTTAAAGATGAGAATTGGACATTTCATTATTTGCTTTCCTATGCTCTGAAGCATTATGAGACAAATAATGGTAATAAAAAGCTTAAAGAAAGTACTAAGTATCTATAGATTTCTAAATACTTTGAAAAAGGCGGGTCAGCACCATTACCCAGATGGAGAAACAAGCATTTCAAAGGTGTACACTAATTTTTGAATCCTCCATGGCTTGGTCTGACATGCCTATAGCCATTTTTCAGATGTTCTGGCTATATTTTATTGGAATTCTGAGTGATCAGTACTTCTGAACACCAGCCCATACGTTGGACAACTAAAAAGTAAGGAACCCCTTTGAAAGGGTCAGTGACTTGCCCAAAGTCAGTACAAAGTCAATGACAGAATCAGGACAGAATTTAGCTCTTTCCACTACAAATGTTCTAAAACCAGTGCGCCAGGCAGCCTCTCCATAAGTCCCTACCTTAAAGGAAATTAAACATTGGCAACATGCCACAAGCCTCTTACTTTCTCAAGAAAGCCTACACCTGATCATGAAGTTATCTCTTTTCAAACACAGATTTTTGAAATTTTACCAATATTTAGAAACATTATCTTTTCAGGACAGCAAACAGGCATCAGTCTGGTCAAGCACTACACTTTTTCAACGTCCTTTAATATATTAACAGTAGTGGGTCAATCTTTGCTATGTGCTTTAGAGAAGTGCAGGAAACAATGCAAAGGCAAAAACCTCAAAATGCAGCAACTGCTCACTCATTAGATGATAGAAAACACTCGAACAGCTACAATAAAATAACCTACAAATGCACATTTTCTGTTCATTCAACTACATAAGGATAGATTAGGAGCACAAAAATAGCTTCCACAATCCTGTTTCACATGGGAGACAGCTCCATGCACACCCAAATACATGCTAAACATCCTTTTTGTTTTTCTGTTTGTTGTCAGCTCTGTTAAAACTTGTTTTTTTTTTTCCTCCCTTTCTTCACACTATGAATAGGGTCATTACCTCGCACAACAGCCATATTATGAAGAAAATGCATAGTCATATCATATTCCTCAATTATGATACAAGAACGGTCACAGCAATCCAAATTTCTACACCCAAATTAAATTTAGGAACCACAGGAATTACAACACTAAGCAAATCAATGGTCTGTCTAATCTGGTACCTTGTGTCTGATGGAGACCAGTACCAGATATTTCAGAAGGAGGAACAAAAATCTCCCTAACAGTTAGAATAGACTGATTAAAATCAGCAAGCAGGAAACTTTAATTTAAATCTTTGATTTTAATCTTGTTTTGCATTTGTTCTTTTTAGTTGTCTTCCTAAAGAAAAGCTGATCAACATTAAAACATGTTGATTTGCTAGGAAATATAGTCTTCACACTAAATCTGGCACTTCTTAACCAGAAGGGTAAATAAATATTTATAGATTTAGTACAAGAAATTATATAGTTTAACATACATGTATTCAGATTCTTAATGTTTACATATTTATGTTGGAAAATGATGAATGATGCTTTTCTTATTTACTGGATTATGGTTAATTTTTTTACTCGTGATTTATGTCAAGCAGCATAAGAACATAAGAATGGCCATATTGGGTCAGACCAAAGGTCCATCCAGCCCAGTATCCTGTCTACCGACAGGTGCCTAAGAGGAAGTGAACCTAACAGGTAATGATCAAGTGATCTCTCTCCTGCCATCCACCTCCATTCTCTGACAAACAGAGGCTAGAGACACCATTCCTTACCCATCCTGGCTAATAGCCATTAATGGACTTAACCTCCATGAATTTATCCAGTTCTCTTTTAAACCCTGTTATAGTCCTAACCTTCACAACCTCCTCAGGCAGGAGTTCCATAGGTTGACTGTGAGCTGAGTGAAGAACTTCCTTTTACTTCCATTTGGATGGAAATTGGAATTCAATTAAAAGTGTACAAAACCAGTTTTTTCAAATAGTATCAGTTGAATAGAGGGCTACCTTAAATGTGCTGTATACATAAGGGGGGGAGGGAGTAAGTTTATCAAAACATGTTTTGCATTTAAAGCTAACTGATTTATTTTTTAAAAAGAGACAATGTGCATGAGAGAATGGATTGTTTCTGCATATCTACTTCAGAATTTTAGAACGAATAGATCTCATCCTCCTGCACAATAAGCTTTTCTGCTTTTTCAACTTTGAATGAACTAGTCACTGAAATGAGCTAACTGAATGAACATCCAGCAGTTCAGTGGTGTTTCTTTAAAACTTCAGCAGCAAACATGTACTGCTTGAATGTTTCATTTAAATGATTGCAGTAAGTTTAGTTCTTAATATAGTTTTTTTTTCAAATTTAATTTTAAATAGATTTTAAAAAAAACATTAAATGTACATTTTTTAAAATCCGATTTGTGGAGGGGAGAGGGGAATCCATTTGTATCCACCCAATGGTGGATAAAAGACCTTTAGGGGAAGTTCTTCCTACCCTCAGACGAATCAAGATGGTGGATTTTTTGTTTTTGTAAACATACTGCAAGCTACTTCACATAAAAATCAGGACAAGCAGAAACAATAAGCTTTGAGGAACTACTTTCCCATCCCCTTCCTTTAGTGAAAACTCCAACTTCCTTAATAGACATTTGAAATTACTGGGGCGGGAAGGGAATAAGGAGGTCTTAATAGAAGCAGCAGATAAACAACTCACAACAGAGTGAGTTAACAAAAAAGTCATTCTTCTTTCAGCCAGTCAGGTCTTTCTTCATATTGCTTACATTTCTAACCGGGACTCCATGATGAAAGCATCATTGCTGGCCTCATTCAGGACATGCCGCATCAGAACCACAGAAACTAAAGATCTGTGAACAGGTCAATAAAGTATACTTAGATGACTGGAAAAGTAAACTACAATTCCAGAAAAACCTCTAATCTCTGCTTAAAAAAAAAAAAAAAAAAAGGCATTGGCCACTTTCCAAACTCACTAAGCTGTGAAGCTACAAATGAGGCTGAATTACCTTTGTTTTAACATCATTCTTACCTAGCATTTTAATCAAAGTCAGCATTATAAAGCCACAGGATCTCTGCATGTTCCATACTGGACAGACAAGTGTAAAACAGAAACGTTTGTCAGGCAGGCACATACCACACAAAGCCTTACCGTGCAAATCGTACCTACCTCTAATACCAGAGTTGCAGCTTTACTTCCTACTGTACCGATTGTTACAGAGGAACCACAAACTATCAAAGGGCTGCCAAAGTATTATATAATTTAATAGAAAATGTTCGTAAATTACTCGAGTTGCACTAAGGCACGTAAAAGACGGAAGGCAAAAAAACCTCAAGACCCTTCGCATTCACAAATCCACGCCATGCTTACCAGAAAAAGGGCAAATAAAACCTACAGTTTCATAACCATTGTTCAACCGCTCTCCGGGAGCCTCTCTTCATTAAGAGATTTTTACACATCAACTTTCCCTAGTGCATCTGCACGCGAAGAGCTACAAAGGGGGAGGAGGGGATGAAAGAGCCGAGTCCTCCGTCAAACGATAATCCAGGAAAATACACCCAAAAGCGAGGTGCACGAAAATTCCCTTCTCGGTGGAAAACTGCCATTTAAAGGACACCAGCAATGGCAGAAAACAATACCCCCAAAAGATTGGCGGGGGGATCCTCTCTGCACGTGAGCCAGCGTTTCTGCTCCTGGCTGTTGCTAGTCTAGGGGCTGCGCTGGAGATTTGAGCGCCGCCGCAGGTGTCTCATCCGCGCACACACTTCTGGGTTGCGGTTTGCTTCTACTGAAAGGGCATCGCGAGACCAGCCGAGCACCATTGGCACTAACAGCCAGGAAGGCGGCATGACATCTCTTATTCCGAGCCAAATGCAACCCTGATCCGGATTGGCTGTTTTACCTTTCAACCCAGAGGTTCCGTCATTGGCCAGCTGCAGCTGAATTCTGGTTGGCTGTTTTCAACCACTGCTGAAATGCTGGTTCACAGCTGTAGCTGCTCTTTTTTCCCCACTGTAAAAGCTATTTCGAGGAAGACTGGGTGTAGTATATTGATCCACAGTAAATCCACACCATGTCTGCAGACCTGGTTACAGGAGAGCTGTTTTCTGACAGGTAGCATTGGAACGATTTGAAGGTCACAGTTAACACACAGTTAGACCCATCACACTGCCAAATGGAATTACGATTTAACCATATTAAAGGACAACCATATTGCCACTAGATATCCCAAGGTAGATGATTGTGTTGTTTAGAACTAGACTTTTGATGAAGAATCTAATTAAGGAAAGGTTAAAGGACTTGCACTTATTCTCATTCTAAAAGAGCGGAGACTGGGATGACACAATAGTTTTGAAAGTTTTACCATAGCATGATAAAAGGGACAGCAGGGTTTTCACCTTCTTGACTCTTTTTAAATAGCTCAGGCAGAGCCAATGTATTATAATGAAGATTTCTGCATTATTCAGCAGACTTTGCAAATTGCAGATGACCATGTTTATTCCTCCTCGCTGTATATTTTTACAATGGTAAAAGATTCATATGGGACACCCTAAAAATTGAGAAAAATAAAGAATTTTACTATAACATCTCTACACCTTCTTCCATGCTGCCCTTTATATGGAGGAGAACCTTCCCAAAACTGATACCTAAAGCAACTACCTTCTCCTCCCTCAAATCTGTCCAAGAGTCTCTCTGTACAACACTCTTGAGAAACCAGCTAGTTGATGAACAGAAAGTTGATGTTTTATTTAATAAGGGAAAAAATGCCATGCGAAGAGTAAACAAACACATAGAATAAGATAGTAGTTAGGAACATCTGGGTAAAATTTTCATTGGACCATTTCAAACTAGGAATTTGGGGTTACTGGGTCCTCAGTGAATTTACAAATAATAGGCCAGATCCTAGGCTGTGTTAGGGCAGCTTTATATCAAACTGCTAGCACAAAGTAACCCTAAAGCCAGGCCACTAATCCTCCAGAGATTTTGCCTGCTTGGAATGAAGCTCAAGTAGCAAAGAACTACTGTAGCAATTCCCACCCTGGAGAGTGGGGCAGGTTGTTTCCTGCTCCCCTGCACCCAAATGATCTGACTGCACAGCACCTTAAAACCACCTTTGCAATGCCCCTCCTCAGCTGCATTGATCTTTCTTCTACCACAATTGAAGACTAAGCCCATGAAGCCTATCATAATAAAATGCCAAAGCTGGACAATTAGTCACATTTAAATACAAAGATTATAAAAAAATGCACATTATTTATTCCTGCAACATCCATTTCAAACAAATGAAGCAGAACCACTGAATTTCTAAAACAAAATTATAAAAGGACAGTTTATTCAAAAACTATATAACAAAGGCACACAGTCAAGTAAAAGATACATAACACTGTAAAATTGCATGTTAGAGTCAAGAAAGTCATGATTTTATTGTAGAAAATGAAGTGCTAACCTGGTAACCAGGTTGATCTGTATTTTGGGGAGAGAATTCAACATGAAAAATCTAAATGGAATGTTTAATTTCTATTACTAGTTACAAAAGGTGTGGCAAAAGCAAGTCCATATGTTGAACTTATGTGTTTCAAGCACTTTTCATACTGATTATTCAGTTTTATTGATTCTTGTAGAGCATACTTTAAATCTTCTATCTCGTCGAAAAATTCCTAAAAAAGAAAATTCAGTATTCATCTATTTTTTTCTAAAGTTACATTTCCCATTAGACATTGGAAGGTTATAGTCATACCTCAAAATTTTCCCCTGCTTCAGCCTACTTCTCAGGGTACAGACACAGCGAGTCTCACAGCCCGAGTCGATAGACTCAAACTTCCACTAACATGCTAAAAACAGCTGTACATTGCAGCTTGGGACAGAGCTCAGGCTCTGATGAGGGAGGTGGGCTTCAGAGCCTGAGCTGGAACATCAACACAGCCATTTTTAGTGCAGTAGAGTGACATCAAGTTTATCAACTCAGGCTCTGGCACTCGCTGCTGTGGGCCATGTAGATGTACCCTCAGAGTACTCTTCAAGTTATACACATAGGAATCACTTTGGTCACCACTGAGGCTGCAACCACATCTCAACTGAGATGTGGTGGCTAACTGCAACACTGCACAACAGCTTACAACTTTTATATATATAGCAACTTTCATACAAACAGTTTCAAAATATTTTACAGACAAATAATAGAAAGTAAAATAAAAAAATATGATAGCAGCAAAAGAAATTAAGAGAGAAGCAAAGGAGAGAAGAGTCAATGTTGCAGAAAGACAAAAAGGAAGTTCTAAATGGAAAGGTAGTCACACAAACCCAGTGGTGTGGACAGAGATAGGAGGACGGATTCAAGAGAGAAAGCGAAGTCCACAAAGACACAGGGAACAAATCAGCGACAATTTTAAAAAACAAAGGGGTTTCAAAGGAATCTCAAAGTGAATCAGGTGCCAAAAGAGGTGTCTGATAATGGAAATGTAGTTACATTTCCCTGTATTTGCAAAAGCCAGACAGCAGAATTCCACACATCATGGAGTCTGGAGAGCTGAGAGTTAGGAGTGAGTCCGTAAAAACTGGAACTGCAATAGTCAAGGAGAGAGGAGATTAAGGTATGGATAAGGATTTCAGAAATGGAGGAATCAAGGTAATGACTTGCACAGGCAATCTTCCAGAGTTTAGGACAGTAAAAGAACAGCATATCCAAATCACTTACAGAGGAAGTATAGCAATAGTAGACAGAATGTAATCACCCAGAATTCTAGCCCGAACGGTGACACAGAATCTACTACTTTCAAAAGAGATTACATGATAAAGATGCCTCCAGATTCTACTGTTTTCTTCTCTTGTTTTTACTTTGACTAAGTGCTTTGGAGAAGGGAGTCAGTGTTGGTTTTGTAACCTGCTACACACATCTTGTAGTCATCTGTATAATAAAATTCTACAATTGTTACTCTGTGTGTCACTCGGAAGCCTACAATGTCTGTTGAGTCAGTGTGAGAAGACAGAAACAGCTACAAGCATGGCTGAGAGCTCTTTTTGTTCAGAATATCACCAAATTCAATCATCATTAAGATTCCCTGTTTTACTGTGCAATTTTTAAGTTCTCAGCCACTTTGATTTTATGAATTACATCTGTGTGGTGTGTAGCTACAGCAGGCATGTATATATGCCAAGCCACAAGTCCTAGACCATTGTGATATCAGAGGCAACTCAACCAATCACCGCCCTTCCTCTATAGTTAATTTGCATGCAACAGTTGTATTGGTTGTATGAGACAGGCTGCACAGACTGAGGAGTGTGTGGCCCAACTGCCACACCTGTGCGATATCACAGGCTTTCAGCTACTAGTATATCAGTAATAACAACCTTAGTGACAAATAATTAGATCCTCAGATAGATCTCTCATCTCTACCTCCTAAATAAAACATCAGGCTGGGCCATACTGATTCAGTAACAATTCTTAGAAAATAGTCACACACAATAAATCAACACCACCACTTCCTGTTGGATCTGTAAGTACTACCCAGCTAAAAACCTGTTGGAGCCGATGAGAACAACAGGACAAGGCAGTACTTCCTTCAAGAGGAAATACTAAATTAGTACTGAAAACAAGGGACAAGTTATGTCAGTATCTGAATTTATTCTTCAACAAACAAACACTCATGACTATACAATTATTAGGATTACTCTCTACACACCAAGCTTAAAATTTTCAAAAGCACCTAACTGGACTGAAGTTCCCAAATCACTTGAATGTCAATGATGCCAGCATGTGCTACAGATCCAAGAGTGAATGGATTAATGTTTGTCCTCCAATCAAAAGGACCAAGCTGAAATAATCAGCTTTATGCAAACACAAAAATCTAAAAACAGCTGAAAGGAAATTTGCTGCTAAAAATGAAGAAAACTTTCATCTGGATATTCAAATAACTCAGCTGAACAGTAAGATTAGACCTCCAACTCTTACCATCTCATTTCAAGAATTACCAACACTTCCCACTAACTCCCTCCTCCCCTCGTCCAAATGTCACTTTTAACAGCCCAGCAAAGAAGAGTGAAAAGTCTTGCCTAGGAGTAACTAACTCTATGGAAGAATAATCCTCCGCTCACAAATATTACAGAGCAGCAGTGGATACTTAGTTTGGGAAATTTGTTTTTGTTCTCAACGCAATTATCTATCTGTTGGGCAGAACTAAGTCAATCGATTTACACTTCAGTCAATGTCTCTGTAACATGGAGCAAATAACCTCAAGGTGGAAGACTAGAGACAGAAGTGGCCCAAGATAAAAGCGTGTTCACAAGAGAATCAAGCAGTTAAAAGCAAAGGTTCAGCTGAATTCCAATTACTCCTCTTCCTGAACAAGTGGGTATGGAGGAAATTAAACCAAAGAACTGTTAATCTGTATTCCTTTTCTAAAGCAAACACATATTTGAGTCAATATGTACAACAGCAAGCACTTCATCTATGGCTAATACACACTAGGAAGTTAGTTTTATAAATTTGTCCATTATGAAATTTATCCTAAAAGCAAGTTACCTTGTCTAATCCAGGTAATTCATTTCTTTGCATTCTCCTTTCTCTAGACAGCTTCTCATTTTTCTTCTTCAGCTTTTGAATCTCAAGCAGCAATAGCACTACATTCAAATTAAAAATTCATATTTTAATCATTACAATTAACTTCTCACATGTCTATCAATCATATTACACTATATCCAGAGTTTGGTGTTATTGTTATGCAAATTACAGCTCATATTTTAGGGGGGGTGGGAAATTCTCCTTTAAAAATTTGATCCTTCGCATTTCCAACAACTACAAGATCACAGGATCTGCCAGTGGGACAGTTTTTATGTCAATTTTTATAAAAGCCTATTCTGAGATTTTTGCTTTGCTAGCATTCTATCCAACTATCAGAAACTCTGCTCTTACACGATTTGACTCCTCTCCTGTCTCCTTGACTTGGATGGTCAGATGTGATCTTCTGAGCTATGACGTCATGCCATCTATTACTGATAAGAATTTTCTTTAGAATTGCAGTGAGTTCTTGGCTTTGAATAAAAACCTTGATGTCACAGTAGTTTGGGCATTCTATATATAAACTATTCCCCTGCAGGTTTCCTCCATTAGTTAGATACAATCCTGTTCCACTCTGCTCTATTCTAGAAAAGTGACCCTATGAAAATTATACTGTGCAGGGTCTAGGTTTGTCTCTTAGCTTCCGTAACAAAGGTGCCAAGTTTACAGTAAAAAAAAAAAAGGGGGGAGGGTGAGGGGGGGAGATGGAGGGTTAGATCTGGCTAGGTTCTCCCTCATACAACATCACCAAAAATTAAGATTCTGAAGTCTAAAGTATGATGCCGAATACCTGTGCAACAAGACTGCCTCAAACGGGTTCGTACAGGTACAGCTGACTATAACATAGCAAATAACGTTGATAGACAAGATATAGACTACAGCTCCTTTCCCAGGGCTAAACTGGCTTTATAGGTCTAAGCAAAAGTAAAAAGCAGCAAATGCTTTTTATCACTAAAATACAAAAATATGAGACTAAATCCACACAAATGTAGATCTATTGATCAGATAGGGCCATTTTCAGACATCAACTTTTCAAAGATTAATAGCACTTCAGATACTACAATAAGGGCTAAGTGAAGCACATGGCCTTGAGTGAGCCCTATGCGTTAGGATGAAATGCATCCTCTTTGATGAGACATGACATGTATAAAAGCACCAGAGCAGGGATTCAATGTTTGTTTTGTAAACTGCCCCACATATCTATTACCTAAATATTTGCAAGAACAGGCTCCCTTCTTCTTACAAATGCATCCGTGAGATAATGTTATTTCTCTCTCTGCTGTTGGAGTCCTTACTCCAGAAACAGCGTTGTCCTTCTGGGAAACCTTTTTACATTCCAGCTGCTCAATTCTTTGCTTTTGTCCTTGAAGATGATGCTCTAGCTCATGAATTTTAATCTATGTTCAAAAAAATTAGAAAATGTAAAGCAGAAGTGTACAAAAAAAAATCACTCTCAGCTTTATGTGATTAGAAATACAGTATCTCTTGAGCCCCAATTCAAAGCTCTCACTATCTAATTTAGAACAGAACTTACCAGCAAAAGCATGAAGGATAAGAGCAAATCCTGCAAATACCAATTTTTTTCAAAAATCTGTTATAAATATATATACACAAATAAGAAATACCAATCCTTCTCCCACAAAAAAATTGAAACATTTTACACTGGTCCTGATCTGAACCTACTGATATCAGCCACACAACAACCATGACATTCTATTTTGAAAAATGATTAATCAGACTGCATAAATCTGAAGAGGCACTTAAATGTATGGGAAATGTTAGTTTGCAACATTACTTAATATTGCCAGATACAGCATGTCCCACATTTTTAAAAGTAAATACTAAAATAGCAACTAGATAAGGAAAATTGTTGTATTTTTACATAACTGGATTTTAAAAATCTCTTTTGTTGTTTCACTATGAAATATTATTAGGAAGTTTTTAAACTGCATAACAATTATGCAACTCTGTTTTCTAGCAATAGCAAAAATGGTGTTTATCCCAATATAATGAACACTAACTCCAGTCAGATTGAGCCAGTTCTTACAAATATCTACAAAAATAGCCTAAAGGCAATCAACATTGAAGTCATGGACCAAAGAGCAGTGACAGAATTTACTCTTAAAGTCAAAGACCATTCACCTGTGAACTGAAGGAAAAGAGAGAAAATGAAAAAGAAAAAAAAATGAAAAGAGAAATATTCATGACCATTTATACAAATATTAGGAAAGCTCAAAACTTACCCTTAAATGTCACATTAAATTATTTGAAATAAACTGAACAGTCACTACTTACACTGAGATTTTTAATTGTTTCACTTTGTTCCTGGTTTGTTTTGATTTCTCTGTCATAACGTTTCTGCAGGTTATTATACATCTGAAGTATTCTGATAACAGAAAAAAGTGCGTGAACTGATGATTATAGCATGCAAACTACCATTTTATTCCTTCATACTAGAATCCTTTAAAAAAAAAAAAAAAGAAAGAAAAAACGGCTCGCATTTGGTAATGTGTTAGTTATACGGAAACCCTTTGGATTGTAGTTATATTTCATATCTCTGAGTCTACATAAATCAGGTCCATAGATTAACTAATGCAGTGTTTTTCAATCTGTGGGTTGCGACCCAGTACTGGGTTGCGGCATCTGAGGCACTGGGTCGACTTGCTCTGCTCAGCACCGCCGACTGGGAAGTTAAAAGTCCCATTAGCTGTGCTGCTCAGCTAAGACAGGCTAGTGCCTACCTTTTCCGACACTGCACTGTGCCCCGGAAGTGGCCAGCAGCAGTCCAGCTTCTAGGCAGGGAGGCCACAGGGCTCCGTGCGCTGCCACCGCCAAAGCACCAGCTCCATACTCCCGTTGCCAGCCACACTCCCTGGTGCCTCCAGGCGAGAGTCGCGTGGAGCTGCTTGCGCACCTCCACCTAGGAGCCAGACCTGCTGCTGGCCGCTTCCAGGGAACCCCTTCCTGCATCCCAAACTCCTTATCCCCAGCCCAGAACCCCTCCCCCAGCCCTGAGTCCCCCCCAAACCCAGAATCCCTTCCCGCACCCCAACCCCCTGCCCCAGCCCCTCCCCACACCCTGAACCCCTCATTCCTGAACCCACCCCGCAGCTCTCAGCCCCGCACCCCAACCCTCTGCCCAGCCCTGAGCCCCTCCCACACTCTAAACCCCTCATTCCCAGCTCTGTTGGGTCACAGGCATCAACAATTTTCTTCAACTGGGTCCCCAGAAAAAAAGTTTGAAAACCACTGAACTAGCGAATATGCATGGATGTTTCTCCTATTACACCATGAACATGTTCATTAACTACTAGAAACAGAGCATAATCTTAGGCAATAACCCAAGTTATCTGTATAAGAAATATGTCCATTCAAATACCAACATTCTTATGAAATAAATCCAAAACAGATTCACAAAAAAAGGTGTATGCTAGACATCAACAAAGAACAGTAATGTATGGTTCATACCTGCAATGCTTACTCATATGAGTAGACCCAATGACTTCATGGATTAAGGATTGGACTATTCAAGCCTGACTCAAAGGTCACTGACTTCAATGGGTATTGGATTGGGCTCTTACTGAGAACAAAATGCAACTGGCTATATTAAGAACCCTGTGCTTTCTGAAACAGACACTATGATAAAACCTCAGTTTTCTATAAAGCTGTACACACAAACTCTTTGAAGGTTTGTTATGGATAAATTTATTTCTTGGTCTCATGAAACATAGGGTGCTTATATTGAATTATTGGCATTTTAAACTTATTTTATTAACCTTCACAGAAACACCTCACAACTAGAGTTAGAAAAGGGAGAATGAGAAATATTCAGGATGTACAAGATTTTATTTTTTTACATTTCGCTGATAAAGACAAATATAACTGCACAAATGTGTTGTATCCTATTTCACCTAACAAGTTTTAACAGTGCAATAAAATGACAGGAGAATAAACATTACCACACATGCATTACAACTATCTCCTGAATAAGGATACTCATTAACTATTATAGAGAAAATAGTGATGGGCTAAAAACACAGTAAAAGTCAGATTCATTTTAAGTGCTGAGAAAGCAAACCATTTATCAAGATATTGGCTCTGTCTCCCTTCTTCTTGTCAATGGAACTACTGTATATAATTCAGACTTCAGTGAAAGGGATTTTTAATTATGAACATTTGATATTAGCAAAGATAGGAGAATTCCTACCACTTAGGCAAATTCTTGGTGACTTCCCAATAACTATTGTCCTACAAAATATGTATTCAAATCTTTAATTTGATCCAAAACCTTGACAAATAAAATGTAAGACTCCAATCCTGCAACTGATAGGAGCATGAATGGACTGCTACACCTATATGGAGTCCCAATGAACTTAACAGGGCACCGTGCAAGCAAAGCAGACCCTGTATGCACTACAAATTGCATGACGACAGCCTTAATGCTCCTTCTGAGAACTGAACTAAAACTGTACCCTTCACATCACAAGCCAGTTATGAGAGTTTATATTCAGCAATAATTCACAAACCCCAATGTAAAAGAAATTACTTCTTGTTCAAACAGTAACAGACGAGAGCAATCAGATGATTTAACTGCTGTGGTTTTATATTGGACAGTGCACTGTCCAACGAATGACTTACATTTAATACTTCTAGATTCCTAACCTCAAATTATGTAATTTATCTTTCTCCTTTCCACAAGCTTCCCAACTTCTTTCCATTTTTCCCTAAGCTTCCACACTTCCTTCTATTTTCCCTAAGAGAGTGAGTTGTGGAGAAAATTTCTACTCAATCCTTAAATATTTTTCTCTACTTTCATTGTCTGAAGCATTGTCAAAGCATTTCCTTTCTCAACACTTAAAATGAATTTTCATATCTATAGCATAATGTGGGAATTTGAATGCCCTCAAATACACTGAAAGTTACTTCCAAGCAACATCTCACATACCCATATGACATTTATCATGAATAACGTACTCCACATTCTACCCAAGAGAAGTGAATCACCACATAAGACTCTTAAAGTATGCTAGTTCCAGTGAGAGAAGACATGCTTCATTAACCTTGTAAATAAGCAAGTCCCCAGAAGAACTTACCTGGCACTTTCGCTTGCTACTTTCATTTCCTTGTTGTGACTGCCAGCTCCCTTGTGCCATAAGTGGGATTCTGTTTGAACCTGAACACTTAATTGACATAAATGCAACAGCTTAAGGATGGTCTCTCTCCCACTCAACAATGCAAAAAGATTTCAAAACTGTGATGGGACATTTTAAAGTAGAAAGGATAAATGAAGACATTTTTTCTTTTGACCTCAAAATACAAGTTTACACTTCTCATGTTTTTCACTCTGTATGGAAAGTCCTACTGAAAATACTGCACACAGAGATACATGGAATGCTATCTAGCTACTTTTCAAAGCACCAAAACTTAAAAAAAAAAAAATCAAATCTTCACATCCAGATGTTTTAAATAACACTAATACTTAAAGTATTGCACATTACACTCACTGATGGTTTATTTACCATCAAAATATCCTAGAGCACTTTACACTAAGTTGGATACTGGTTGCACACTGAGTAAGCAAACGCAGCAGCCACATACAGACAGATATTACAACTTGCTGTTGCACTCACAGTGTGAATTTTGTCCAGAGCACCAGGATTGCCCTCTACTCTTTTTTGAGCAGTGCCCCAAGACTTTTATCATCTCCTTTTTTCGTTGCACGGACAGCCAACGAAGATAAGCAGAACAAATTATGTTTAATGGCTCATCTAAAACAGTGGTACTCAACCAGGAGTCCGGGGCCCCCTTGGGGGCTGCAAGCAGGTTTCAGGGGGTCTGCCAAGCAGGGCCTGCATTAGATGCGCTGGGGCCCAGGGCAGAAAGCCAAAGCCCCACCACATGATGCTGAAGCCTGGGGCTCCAAGTCCAGCCACCCAGGGCTGAAGCTGAATCCCGAGCAACTTAGCTTTGCAGGGCCCCCTGTAGCATGGGGCCCAGGGGCAATTGCTCCGCTTGCTACCCCCTAAAGCTGGCCCTGGCTTTTATATGCAAACACATAGCTGGGCCGTGGAGTTTTTATAGTGGTCGGGGTGGGGAGGTTGAGAACCTCTGATCTAAAAAGATGCCATCAGGGGACAAGTACCCAAGTTCTGCATAGCAATGTCACCTCTGCATACAGGTGTCTCAAATCAAGACTTTAATCCAGGGAAATAATAATTCTTACTCTCTGCTTGTGACACAGTCATGCATTAACTGCTCCAGCTGCAGTTTTTCCTGGATCTGAGCCAAATCATTTTCTAGCTGTTGATTTTTTCTACGCAGCCTTTTCAACTTCTTAAGTAGCTGTTCGTTTTCATCACTGAGCTGGAAAGTAAGAGAAAAACATTTTACCAAATAAAATTTTCAAATGCTACATTAATATGGATTCCTAACATTTCTGACTAACATTCATTTTTATAAACTCCAGTATGTTTACCCTGGGTCACTCAGATGCATAAAAAAAGATACTTCAGAAAGCCATTGGCTTAATTTTTTTTATGGAGAATGTACCGAACACACCTTCTTTAGGATATACACAAGAGAGATAATATCCTCTATACAGTTTAGTGAATCAGTACCAAATGCTTCTATTTTGTCAGTGCCTCAAGTGTAAAATATATGTTTCTATACACAGAGAGGAGGGAGAAGGTATGTATACTGTTGCCAGAGGTTCTCAAACTGTGGGTCGGGACCCCAAAGGTTGGTGTTAAACTTGTTAGGGCCAAAGCCAAAGCCTGAGTCCCACTGCCCAGGGTAAACTGGAGTGCCGCAGGGTGGCCAGGAGCATTGTCTACGATCAGCAACGCTTTAAAGTCAAGTCCTTTCTCTTCGAGGTACCGCTTGACCTCCTGAATGAAACACTTGTGGAACCAATCCAGAAATAATGCTGCCGTCACCCAAGCCTTTTTATTTGATTGCCAGAACACAGGCAGGAGATTTTTGTTCTTGCCTTTGAGGGCACAGGGATTTGCAGCCCTGTAGAGCAAGCCTGGCTTTATTAAATGCTCAGCCACATTGCCAAAAAACAACAGTGACATGGTCTTTAGCTGCTTTGAAGCCAGGGGCTTGTCTTTCTGATTTTGAAGTGGGCATTTTTTTCCAGAAGAGCCCAGTCTCGTCAGCATTAAAAACTTGTTCCAGAAGATAACCCTTTTCTTCTATGATTTTCTTTAATTTTTCAGGGTAGGCTTTTGCTGCCTCTTCATTGGCAGATGCAGGTTCACCAGTAGTCTGCACGTTTTTGAGGTTGAAGCAGTTACTAAAACTGTTAAGCCAATCTTGGTTGGCTTTGAATTCCTTCTCATCAAAAGGCTGTCCCTCTTCCGCGGGAGGTTTGAACAGCGCACAGAGGCTAAGAGCCATAAACAGGCACGTTTACAGTTCATGTCTTCCAGCCATAAATTTAATGCCTTTTCAGTCTTCACTAAAGTCTTATCACGCATCTAGCTCATCACCTTAGCAGTTATTGGAGCACTAGATGCCACTAGCTTGATGAATTTCTCTCTCTCTCATCTTGCTGGCACGGATGCTAGATTTGTTGCAGTCATATTTATGCGCCATGTTGGAAACCGACATACCATCTCTCAATAAGTCCAACACAGCCAGTTTTTCCTCCAGCATTGGAACAGATCATGGTTTCTTCGGTTGAGCATCAGATGAAGTAGTTGGCTTGCGTTTAGGAGCCATGTTGTACGAAAAATACATACAGTATCTTTAAACACTAGAATCACGCTCAGCACAGCAATATACTTACACTATGAGAGGCATGCGGGAACTGAGACTGACTGAGGGAATAGCAGATTCACGTCTCCCATCTCACGCTCACTCCGGGGCATATGCTCATGGAGTGGAATTGTGGGTGGAATCGTCCGCACTATTTACAGGTATCTTGTTTTTTGGGGGTTTTTTGCGGAGCGCATATAGTTGAATTTGTGTAAGTTAAATGCGTATATGATGCGACTCACCTGTACTTCGAAAAATAGGCCCCAAATCTGCAGACACACTTGTGCTTATCTTTATACATTAGTCCCATTGAAGCTCTTAGTATACAAATAGCTTTGGATGAAATGCACTTTATATATTTATATTATTTTCACCTCTTTAAGTAGCTTATTCCACTACTTAACTATCTTTATAGTTAGAAAAAACTTTCTAATATCTAACCCAAATCTCCCTTGCTACAAACTACAATTATTGCTTCTTTTCCTACACTCAGTGGACGTGGAGACCAATTGATCACCATCCTCTTTATTTTTTTTTACACAGTGATTCTCAAACTTTGTACTGGTGACCCCTTTCAAATAGCAATCCTCTGAGTGCGACCCCCCCCTTATAAATTAAAAAACACTTTTAAAATATTTAACACCGTTATAAATGCTGGATGCAAAGCAGGGTTCGGGGTGGAAGCTGACAGCTAGCGATCCCGAGGGGTCCCAACCCCCAGTTTGAGAACCCCTGGTTTTACACATTTGAAGACTCTCATGTCCATGCCCTCAGTTTTCTCTTCTCTAGAACAAACATGCCCAGTTCTTTCACTCTCATATTTTTAAGCCTCTTATTTTTTTGCTTCCCTCTGGACTCTCTCCAATTTGTTCACAAAATTTTTTTAAAATGCTGTATCCCAATATGGACATAGTACTCTAGCTAAGGCCTTATCAATGTCAAGCAGAGCAGAACAATTACCTGCCATCTTACACATGGCAGTCCGGTTACAGAGAAGAAGAATTACCTGCCATGACTTATACATGGCACTCCTGTCAGTATATCCCGGAATGACATTTGCCATTTTTTGCAACAGCATCACACTGTTGACTCATTTTCCATTTGTGATCCACTGTAACCCCAAGATCCTTTTCTGCAGTACTGTTCCCCAGCCAACTATTCTAATACGATTAGGCTTGTTTCTGTAAACACTTACGCTTTTGATTATCTTTACACGTAAGTAGTTCCACTGAAGTCAATTGGATTACTCAAGCAAGTAAAGTTAAGGATGCCATAAGTGCTTGCAGGATCAGGATCATAAGTTTATTATAAGATAAGTTTTAAAAATAAAAAAGTACACTTCAAATGCAGGTGGTTTTTTACATGAATTAGGATATTGTAAATCCAAATGGTAACTAGACCTTAAGAAGTTTATGTTTAGATATTATAAATAACCTCAGCATACACGTCAACTTTTAAATCAGCAAGAGAGCAATTGAAGATGTTGGAAACATTCAAGAGCTAAATAAACACAATGAAAACAACATAAATAGCTTAACCATTTAAATACCAAGTGGTCACAGTGAGCAATTAATGTGTTCATCTCCTTTTATCCGAAAGGTAGTTACAAACTAAGGGCTTGGTCCTATTCATATCCATGGAGGCTGACCCCTATGGAGCCAATTGCATGATTGGAATTAAGAGCCTGATTTTGCAAAAATTTACCGTTCTAACTTTAGTCTGGAAATACTCTCACTGAACTCTAAAACCAAGTTAGGCATGTGTTTCAGTACCTTGATGAATCAAGGTTTATGTGAGTAAAATGACTCGATGGACTTGGTCCTTAAACGGATACCTCGATTTTTCATGTTGTGGGAAATGCAGCTAACAGTCGTGCATACTGTACAACAACTGTAAAGCATAACACTATCAATTTGCAATCTGGTTAACCGAGGGAAGGGGCAGATAAAACTAGTATGAGAAGGAATCCCCCCCCCCGCCAGTGTTTGTGGTTTACAATCACATCCCCCCCAGCTGAACAGTGCTTTTCACCCCCGGCGCGGTGCGGAAGTCCCCGGTGGGGGTTGCGAAGTAGCTGAGCCCCAGCGCGGGAAGGAAGCAAACGGAACCGACACCGAACCGCCCGCCCCCGCGGTACCTCCGCGCCCCTCTCTCAGGCCTCCGCGGCTCGCTCACTTGCAGGCACTTGTGGACGGCGGGCAGCTCCATGGGCCCCGGAGGCGAGGCCACCCGCTGCGCATGCCCAAGGGGCGGGGACTAAAGGAATCTCTCCCCCCCACCCCCCCCGCGCGACTCGTGTCCTCTCTTTCCAACGGCCCTCTGGCCGCGTGCCCTGCTCGCTGCCTGCCCGTTTTCCCTCCATGTGTGCAGCACCCGGGGCGCGCAGGGACCGGGGGCGCCAGCATTTCAATACTGACTAAGGCTTAAGAGGCGGAGGCGATGCCACTCTCACGGCCGCCTTTCCCAACTCGAGACAGGCAGGTTACGGACACCTAAGTACTTGGATGGACGCGACCTCAGGCTGTGTGTGATGCAATTAACCCGCGACTATGCTGCTTCAGGCCCCCTCCAGGGTTGCCTGGAGACGGAGGCAAAGGGGCGGGGCTCGTTCCTCTCGCGGGCCCCACAGGGACTCAGGCTGGCGAGCCATCGACGCTAGTGCTTTTCAAACTTTTTTTTTTTTTCCTGCGGAGCCAGTTGAAGAAAATTGTTGATGCCCGTCACCCAATGGAGCTGGGGATGAGGGGTGTGGGAGGGGCTCAGGGCTGGGGCAGGGGATTGGGGTGCAGGGTTAAGGCTCAGACTTACCTCCAGTGGCTCCAGGTCAGCAGCACAGCTGGGGTGCAGGGGCCGGCTTCCCACCTGTCCTGGCCCCGTGGTGCACCTGAAGTGACTGGCAGCAGGTCCAGCTCCTAGGCGGAGGCGCACAACAACGCAACTCTCGCCCGCAGGCATCGCCCCCCCCAGCGCCCATTGGGCAGAGTGTGGAGCTGGTGTTCGGGGCAGGGCATGGAGCCCCATGGTCCCCCCTGCCTAGAAGCTGGACCCGCTGGTGGCCGCTTCTGGGGCGTAGCGCAGTGTCAGAAAAGATAGGCACTAGCCTGCCTTAGCTGGGCAGCACCGCCGATGGGACTTTTAACGTTCCGGTCAGCAGTGCTGACCAGGGTGACCCAGTGCCTTACATGTCACGACCCGAACTTTGAAAAACGCTGATCTAAGTGGTTCTATGGCACAGTCCATGTAACGGTGCGCTATGCGCCCGTACAGGCCAAGGCTTCTGATTTGATTGCTGGTCTTCTTGCAATATTTGCTGTGTCCTTTAAAGCCCTGCCCGCCGGAATCCTCCTGTACTGATCACATCACATGCTCCACCTTTTTCAAAGGGGAGCATCTAGCTATCAGGCTTGGGGAGAAAAGCTGAAAAATGTGAAATGAGTTCACTCTAAAGGCACCAAAACTAGAAGACAAATAACAACCCAAAATGTATTACTTTTTAAAAGTCTCTTTATTTTTTAGCCAGTCATGATTTATTTTTTAAAACTCACTCATGGTTTTTGAATATTTGGGGCTGACAATTTTGCACATATACACAAATACATTGAATGCTTGGGGTTGACAATATTGCACATAAGCATGTTCACATACACACAGATACTGAATACTTGGGGTTGACAGTATTTTATGCAAGCACATGGACAACTGAATGCTTGGGTTTGACTTGCACACAAGTGCACACGTTGAATGGGGTTGGCAATATTGCACACAAGTAGATGGGCACACGAGCATGCATGCATGCACATGTAATGCTTAGGGCTGGCAATATTGCTCTCGCATGTGTGCATGTGCATATGCATACATATTGAATAGTTGGGATTGACAGTATTGCACACAAAAGCACATGCACACAATGAATGGGGTTGACTTGCACACAAGCGCACATGTGCGCACTGAATATTTGGGGTTGGCAATATTGCACACAAGCACATGCACACACAAACTGTGGCCTTTTAGTAAGGCCCATGTTAGCTGCCACTCACCCTCTCCTTGTGAGGTCTCCCTTGTTTCCCTCATCCTCAGGATCAGCCACACAACCCTCCAGGAATCACTCTCATGGCCCATTACATTGCCCTGTTACCATGGCATCGCAGGGAATCACTGTACTAACATGACGAACTGATGCTGAATAAAGAAAGAACCGCTGTGCAGTCTTCAAAGAAGACACTTCTTGACACCAGTCACTGGCTCAGTTCACTTAAAGAAGGGCACATGTTATTTTCCATATGCCCTTTTATAATTATGATCATATTTTACAAATTTGATGTAAAAATATTTGACTTCATTTTGATCTGGATACCCATTTTTCAAATGGCAAATGGAAGCCTTGGTGGGAAGCACTGCAGTGGGGAAAAGTCAGACAAGAGGTATCTGTCAGGTATTTCTCTATCCCATTATAGACAGTATGAGCAGGACACTGTGTTTCCCTGAAATCTGGAAATGTCTTTGTTTATTGATTGGTTTCAGAGTAGCAGCCCTGTTAGTCTGTATCCGCAAAAAGAAAAGGAGGACTTGTGACATCTTAGAGACTAACCAATTTATTTGAGCATAAGCTTTCGTGAGCTACAGCTCACTTCATTGGATGCATTCAGTGGAAAATACAGTGGGGAGATTTATATACACAGAGAACATAAAACAATGGGTGTTTATTGATTGTTCCTAAATCTAGTAGTTAAAGCCATGGGAGAAGATAAGGGCCTCTAGAGGCAAAAGGGGTGGTATTTTCAAGGGCATTTAAACAACTTGGTAAGACTTATGCTCCTAAGCCACTTAGGTTCTTCTGCAGAAGGGTAAGAGAAAGGGGTAAAGGATGGACTTCTCTGGACCTCCCATTGAAAGTGGAAGAGAGAAGGAAGAGGATCCCACTGAACAACATGCAGAAGGAACAACCAGACATATAAGGGGTATGAGAGGAGATGGCCCATGAAAGGATCTGTCCCAGGTGGTTCACCAAATGAAAACTTTGAAGATCTCCAGCCTTTCCTTAACTCCTTCTGGACACACTCCCTATTCCCCAACTCCATAATAATTTATAATGAGACTTTATAATAATTTAACACTTATATAGAGCTTTTTAGACCCAGAGATCTCAAACATTTTACAGAGATAGGTACCATTCCCATTTTATAGATGGGAAACTGAAGCACAGGGGAGTTGCAAGTATAGCAAGTAATATAGCAAGTAAATGACAAAGCCAGGAGGAGAACCAGAATTCCTAGTCTAAAGTTCTATCCACTGAACTACATATCCTTGTTCAATTCTGCATAGCTGGCATGGCAGAGCAATTTGAGACAGATGGAGGAAGAAGAATAAACACTGGCGTGACCAAAAGCACCCCTGTATTCACACCCTACACACTATTGTAACAATAATCTTTGTGTAAAATATGCCTTGTGAGGTCTCATTTAAAAAGTAATAGTAACACATCAGTATTCTTGTGTAATGTTTGTACGAAATCCATATTAAGAGTTCTGAACATAAGCTGAAATTATGACTACAATATGTTTACTGGACAAGTCTGAGGAGTGGGTAAATTGGTTTGTCAAAGACAAAGGACAAACTGATGCCTCTAGCCAGGTGTCATCAAAGTTAATTGCCAACCACGTGTCAAGTGGCCATTCTCTGGCAATGAAGGGGGGTAGGAACAGATGGATCTGCATTTTAGGAAACAGCCACATCTAACCTCTTTCACCAGAAAGAAAAGAAGTACTTGTGGCTCCGTAGAGACTAACCAATTTATTTCACCAGGAGACTCCATGTCTCAGTGCTCACAGCTGGAAGGAACTTTATCTAGGGACAACCCTCAGGAAAATGCATTTGAAAGGGTTACTAGACTATAAGGAAGGGGCAAAAACACTCCAAGACTTCTCTCCCAATTTCTCTCTCACCCACCTAAGAAGACAAAGGAAATAGGTCTTTGACTTTGGGGGAGTTCCTGACCTGAAAATTTGGTCAGCACTGTTGCTGAGAACCTGTGGTAAGGATACTACCTTGCACCAAGTCTAGCTTAAGATTTAGCTACTAGAAAGCGTTTTATCATTATTTCTCTTGTATCCATTTCTGACTTTAATACCTTGTATTCACTTGAAATCTCCTCATTGTAGTTAAATAAATTTGATTTTTTTTAATCAAAGCTAATAAAGTGTGTTTAAACTGAACTGTTTGGATAGCTCCAGTAAAAGTAGCAAACTGTTGCATACTGACCCTTTACAGGGGCAACGGACCTCTAATATCTGAACTACCCAGGAAATGGCTGAACAATGCAGAACATATATTTTGAGAGAAATTCGAGATTGGAAGTGTGTGGGGGCCATCCTGCAAGTAGTAACCAAAGCTGGTGGAAACCAGAGTGTGACTGACGGGCTGCTGAGATGAGAACTGCTGGGTCAGGGGTGTATTATACACAGACACCAGAGTTTGACCTACATGCTATTATGCTGTTTGTGAGTTGCCCAGGGTGGGAGCTACAAAAGCAAAACACTGAGGCACTGAAGGTTCTGGGGCAGGTGGTGACTCAATCTCTTACTGGTCTGGACTGCATCCTGGAATGTGACAACTGGATTTTGGGCATTGCCTGTGGAAGGGGTCCAAATTTGCTTAAACTAGCACCGGTCCTGCGGGCCTGAAAAATCCCCCCAAATCCTTGCAAAAAGCTGGAAGTTAGACAGGAATAGCAGGATATTTGTCCCATCACACACACTAAGGTCAATATTTGCAAAAGTGGATATTGATTTTGGGTAACTCAATTTTTAGGGAGTCCCAAATGAAGTCAGTGGGAGCTGCAGGTGCACACCTCTGAAAATCAGGCCCAAGGTATCTCAGCGTGGGCACCCAAAACTAGTATAGCCTGTTGAAAATGTTTGCTTATATTTAAGAAGTGTATTTGCATGCCACAGGTTATAGTAAATATTGAAAGTCTCATTTTTTTTTTAACTGGAAAATATTCTCATCCAAGGCATGTTAACAGCATACATTACTGGCACAGATCTGTACTACTATCTGTAATAGTAAACATCTCAAATGCCATTGTGATATTTACTTTTCATTGTTAGAAAGTCATAAAGAAATATTTTCCCCTACCCTATTAGTCAGTTGCTTGACAAACATTTTTATCTCCATTTCTTTGTTTCTAATTAAGCTTGATATGAACAGCGGGTCAAATTCAATGCTGACATACATGGATAAATTGTATTGACTTCAGTGGATTTGCATCTGTTTATGCCAACAGTGAATACGACCCATAGCATTTTTGTTTTCAGCCATATTTCTGGAGTAGCACCATTGATTTCTTATGTCAGAAGAGTTCTGGGCAAAGGATTAGTTTGATGCAACCTATAATACTTCAAGTGTAGCCATTTTTCACAAAGATTAAAGGATGAGACTGTGTCCTTTTCACCCATAGACTGCCCTAATATCTTTATGAGAATGAGATTGATTATCCAGGGATTAAATTCTCTTTTTAAAATTCACATGCTCCTGTAACAATCCATCAAACTCTGATCTTCCCCCATACTAATTCCACCTCACTTCTTTAATCTGATTCCCATCTGTAACACAGATGTCTCCTCAATCTTTATTGTCTTTCAATTTCTGAGCCTGGAATCAGAAAGTACCAGTCAGTTTTTTAAAGTCAGGAATCTTTTCCAATTTGTAAATCATATGCAGTGAAATTGTTGCCTCATCTGCAATAGGTTCTTCTCCAGACCATGTTTCCAAACCTTATTTTTCTCCTTTGTGCACAATCAGCTTGAGGAATGTATTTACTACTCAATTTCTTCTGTGTTTTAAGCATGGTTCACTGTCGTGGATTATCAAGAACAAGAGGGGGGAAACAGATAGCTACTGCCCAGAAGTTGTTACCATCAGCTGGCAGTTCAATGGCCTATGAGAAATGAGTGAGGTGTTGTCCATCAGTTTTCCTGCTGAGATGTGTCCACATCATAAAAGCCTCCATCACAAATTGTAGTATTTCTTACCTTTTGTGGCAGTCTCAATAGAGAGACAAATAATTAAACAGATCCTGGAGACTGAAAAACTCTCTCAGTCTTCAGTGGTTCTCTTCAAGACAGAGTGGGTGCACATTACTATTACTATTTTTAGAGTGTTTAAGTATGCTAGATACTTTAGAGGCCAAATAAGGGAGATGCATCTAATTTTAGACATGATACCATGAGTGAGAATACCACACAATACAGGAAGGAGAAAAGAGGAATGGGAGGATGAGGGTTACAATAAGAAGATTGCTGGGTTCATTATCTATTTGTCTTGATGGTATCACTTTATTTTGTTTTTTAGCTCAGTTGAACATTCCTGAAGGAGCAGATGAAAGGAAGAGGGAGAGGGGAATCAGGTTAGAGAGAGTAGAGTAAGAAGATGGGGAAGAGGGGCAGAGATAATAGTGGGTGAAGTGGGGATTAGGATTGTCTGGGATTAGGACACATGTTACCAACAGTGAAGAGGGAGTGGGCAGGTGAGTGCAATACTGTTTTTCAGTCCTGGTCTCAAAAAAGATATAACAGAAATACGATGGTATAACAGTTCAGAGATGGGTGACAAGAATGATTAGGGGTATTAAAAAAAAAAACCTCTTCAGTGAAGAAAGACTGAAAAGATGGCAACATGGTCTACACTTGAAAGTTATGCTGGCATAGCTACATCAGTCAGGGTGTGAAAAAAACACACCTTTGACCAACATAGCTATGCCAACAAAAATCCCAGTGTAGACACAGCTACAGTAGAACCTCAGAATTACGAACACCTGGGGAATAGAGGTTGTTCATGACTCTGAAATATTCATAACTCTAAACAAAATGTTATGGTTGCTCTTTCAAAAGTTTACAACTGAATATTGACTTAATACAGCTTTGGAACTTTACTATGCAGAAGAAAAATGCTTCTTTTAACCATCTTAATTTAAATGAAACAAGCACAGAAACAGTTTCCTTACCATGTCAAATCTTTTTTTTAAAACATTCCCTTGATTTTTTTAGTAGTTTACATTTAACACAGCACTGTACTGTATTTGCTTTTCTTGTTTTGTCTCAGCTGCTGCCTGATTGTGTACTTCATGTTCCAAATGACGTGTGTGGTTGACCGGTCAATTGTAACTGAGGTTCTACTGTACATCAACAGAAAAGTGCTTATGTCAATGTAGATAATGTCATTCAGAGCAGTGGTATTCCTACATCAACAGAAAAACTCCTGTCGGTGTAGGCAGCATCTACACTTAAGGGGCTATTCCAGCCTAACTATGTAGACAGGATCCTTAGTGTTCATATACCCTGAGACTGTTCATCTTAGACAGGAAACAAATAAAAGGGTATGCAAAATGTCCTAGATAGTATACAGAAGGTAAAAGAGGAACTTCTATTCATCCCTTTTCATAAGAAGAAGAGCAAGGGGAGAGAGAGTCAATTAAATTGAAATCTAGAATACTCAAAGCTGATAAAAGGCAATAGTTTTTCACACAATGCAAATTTGACTGTGAAACTCATTGCCACAGTATACTGTTGAGGCCACGTGCTTCCCAGGATTCAAAAAAGGAGTAGACATTTTCATGGATAACAATAGCCAAAGTTATAATAGTAATTATTAAAAACAAATAAACTTTGGAGGGGATATAAACCCTAATGCTTTAGGGCTTAGGTCAACATATATCTGTTGGAGACCAGAAGGAAACTTTCCCTGAGGACAGATTTTCTCATAACTGTCTACTGCAGCACAGTCCTCAGAAGTAGCTTTTACAGGCCACTGTCAGAGACAAGATAGTCGATAAGATAGACCACTGGTCTGATCCAACATAGCAGTTCCTACGTTCCTGTCAGCTGACAATCTGTAACAGCAGAAGAAAAATAACACAATGAACTAGAGCGGTGGTAAGAGGAAAAAGTAGAGCTTAGGAGGGCAGAGAAGTGTGGAGAGATTTTACTACTGCTGTCAGTGTAGTGGCTGTTCTGCAGATAAACTACTTCAGTTTCCAGTGTTATCAGTCCATCACCTTTTCAAAAGTACTACACTCTCTTCCCCTATCTTTGTGTGTCCACTCCACACAAAGGAGCTGCAACACAAACCACTATAAAGACCAGAGTCTTCTGCCTTTGAACTTAATGAAAGTTTTGCCATTGTCTCCAGTGGGCAGGACTGGGCCACAACAATATATAGTTTTGTTTTGTTTATTTCTCATTTTATTGAGAATCTGCACTGAATAAGGTACACAAAATAATATTTAAAGTATATCTGATCGCAGAAATAAGAAATAAATTATATTGTCATGCAAAATGCTTTCTCTCAGTGTGTGCCTGGTGCAACCACCACAAAAAAGGCAAATGTAAAACAAAAGATCAGAACTTAGTTAAGAGGGTGAGTACTATCAACTAGATATTGGGAGGGAGAGCATAAAGATGTTAGAGACTAATAAATTTATTTGAGCATAAGCTTTCATGGGCTATAACCAACTTCATCAGATGCATGAAGTGGAAAATACAGTCACAGGTATAAATACACAGCACATAAACAGATGGGAGTTGCCTTACCAAGTAGGAGGTCAGTCTAACTAGGCAATTCAATTAACAGTAGGATACCGAGGGAGGAAAAATTACTTTTGAAGTGGTAATGAGAGTAGGCCATTTCAAACAGTTGACAAGAAGGTGTGAGTAACAGTAGGAGGAAACTAGTATGGGGGAAATCAGGTTTTGTAATAACCCAACCACTCTCAGTCTTTATTCAGGCCTAATTTAATGGTGTCTAGTTTGCAAATTAATTCCAGATCTGCAGTTTCATGTTGGAGTCTGTTTTTGAAGTTTTTTTGTTGAAGAATTGCTACTTTTAGTTCTGTTATTGAGTGACCAGGGAGATTGAAGTGTTCTCTGACTGGTTTTTGAATGTTATAATTCCTGATGTCAGATTTGTGTCCATTTATTCTTTTGCGTAGAGACTGTCTGGTTTGACCAATGTACATGGCAGAGGGGATGTGAAACTGCAGAACTGGAATTAATTTGTGAACTGGACACCATTAAATTAGGCCTGAATAAATTAGGATTCTGCAAAGGGTTCTTCAAAAGGTTGAGCTCCATGCAGGGAGAAGGACAAGGAGTAAGCAGACTATGGACAACCCTGCATTTGTTAGGGCAAGGACAAGGAAAACAAACATTGCCCACCCCAAGCCCTCCCCCCAAGACCCACAGAGATTACCTGGGGAAGATAATACATTCCCAGTCTGAGGCTGAATTACCTAGTCCACAGAGCCTTTCTACAGAGGGAAACCTCCCTTTAAAGGGGTATCAGGCAGCCACATTGGGGAAGTCCATCTGAGCTACATTACCAAGATTAGGGGGCACCAGGAATAGAGAGCCAATTTGATTTATGATTTTCTTTGGCTCCCACAAGATCCTCCACATTATTAGGTGACGCATGGGTGGGGGCACATTGGGGTCATATGCCTCCCCACACACAGATTTCAGCAACATTTAGCAACAGTTAAATGTTCTGAAGGGACCCATCCAGAATGGCTGCTGCAGACTCTGGGAAAGGACTTTGGCCACCTCTCGCCAGGAGGCCAAGCAGCAAGGAGGCAGGAGCTCACCGTGGTGGCAGCACTCACCTGAGTGTCCATGCAGCATGGGGGGAGGGAGCAGCAGGGCAGCTGGCTGTGGGCTGAGGCTCCCCCACCCTCCACCCTCCCCTGCTACGTGGGACTGCTTCTCCTTCCCTGCTGCTGGAGTCCCAGTGCTTCCAGCTGCCTGCTTTGCAGACTGCCCTGGGGCAAACACCCTGTGCCTTTTCCCAGGGCAGAGGCTGCTCTCCCACTCCTATAGCAGGGTTAATTTTATATTTTTTTTATGTCTGGGGTAGAAAATAGTGAAGGGTACAATTCTGCCATCAGAGCTGCCTGGCAGATCTTGAATCCAATATTCTGATCTCTCTATATGTACGAGGAGCTCCCAGAATAGATCTGAGAGCAGAATTCTGCCCTAAATGTTTAAGACTAGATTGTGACTAATTTGCAGCATTAGGGAGAACACTGCACCAGGAGTAGTTCCCTGGAGCATTCTGTCAGCCTGCAGAGGCAATCAGAATATATCTGTGAGCGCTGGGGAAGTGAACACACTTTAAGTGGAGGGTGTATGCATGCACTCCAGTTAGTGTAACTTTAGTGTAGAAGTAGGCGAAGAGCCACTGGTTGGGCTATGAATACCTCTTTGCTTGTGAGCAGGGAGTATAAACAATGGGTCTCTTGTTGATATCTCCACAATTCCTCTAGAGGTGTGATAGTCAAGCAAATCTCCTTGTAATTTACCTCTTCCTCTTCCACACCCAACAGGAAAAGCCAAAATCTGGCCCTAAACATTCTTTTTATAAGGTATTAAAAACTATCATTGTAATTTCAAGTGAGCATTTTAACACAGTTGGTTGCATGTTAAAAGCCTTATTATCCAGAACATCTCTCAAACAACGTTCCCTCTAATTTTTGACAGGCCGTGTGCGCAAAAAATGTCTTTTGTGCAAATTGTTGTGCATGCGGTGTTTCACCGTGCGCGCGGGGTTTAAGATCTGCATGCGCCTGCACACGTGCACAGCTTAGAGGGAACAGTGCTCTCAACTGCAAGCACCCCAGTTACAAACCTCATCTTTAATAAGAACAATACACTCATCAAAGCTTTAGTAACAATGGCTAGAAAAAGTAACGAAAATTTTCATATGACTAATCCCATGGTAGATAAAAGAGCATCTGTAAGGGACCACCCTGAAGTGCTTTAATAATAGGGTGACCAGATTTCCTGATTATATAGGGACAGTCCCGATTTTGGGGTCTTTTTCTTATGTAGGCTCCTATTACCCCACACCCCCTGTCCCGATTTTTCACACGTGCTGTCTGGTCACCCTATTTAATAACAATGGAGAAAGTCACTAGCTGTGATGCTAGGGAAGTGCTCTTTTGCACTGAGGGATTAATAGTCCTGCTTTTAGTAGTTTGCTTTCCCATTTAGTTTCCCACTAAGAGATCATCCATTAAACCTATGAAGTGACCGGGAATTTTACATGATGATTCCCATATATTTCATGCTGATTTCTGAAGGGATATTGGATGTTGGATTCTCTGTGTGATAACTGCACCAATGCAGTAAAATCTGTTGCAGTGTACAGTTACTGTGAAACAGGGACATGGCAAAGTTGGGGCTGAGGAGTAATTAAATTAATTTCAGTTATAGCTGTTTCACCTTTGGGTGACCCTCCTTTCTGTACTGTACAACTGAGAGGGCTACGATAGTCCACTTCAGATGGCATAGAGAACATTGGCATTGATTAATGCTGCACAACTGGTTAGAACAGGAAACAAAGAATACCACGTCTAATTGAACAACAACTATTATCAATTAAGGCTTTACTTCCTGGAAGAGAGAGAGAGAGATCTACAATTACAGTCTCTTTTCTACTTAGGTCAGGAGTTACAAGTTTTCACTTCACCAGACGTTCATTTTCTAAAAGAAAGAAGCTGCACGACCCTTATGCGACTCTGGAGGAAGAGTGACCTGTAAGAGCAGCTAATCTAAGATGATGAGCATTCACACAAATAATGAACTACCCGATAAAACAGCAGTATTTCAGATCCAGTCAAAATGAAACTATTTGTGCTGACATGCTTAAATAAGAGTAATGTGCGTAGACAAAGAGGTATGTGAGAGGAATTGGCCAGCGTTTAGGAGTTATGAAAGATTAGAAGTTATGAAAGATCTTAGATATTATGAAAGGTTGGTTAAGGGCCTGATCCAGCAAGGTGGAGAGCACTTTCAATACACACTGAAATAAATGGTAGTTGAGGGCACTCAGGACCTCATCATAGGTAGTGCCTTACCCCTTGCAGGATTGGGCCTTAAGACACATTTGGATAAACTCAGTGTAATCAGCAGAGTAATAATAAAGAGCCAGTGAAAATTTCCTGAGGAAAATGGTAGGAAGTTTTGCTATTTGTCTGTAGATATTACAACTTCTACAGAATATTTGTGAGGTTCTTAAAATACTATTTACAGTAATTGATTAGCTTGTAGTTTTTTGTTTGTTTGTTTTTAATGTGCAGCATGAGTTGAACAGCTGCATAGCCAGTGTGAATTTGCAAAAAAATGATGGCTTATTCAACTGATACTTCTATTTACAGAGACAAGGTGGGTGAGGTAATATCTTTTATCGGACCAACTTCTGTTGATGAAAGAGACCAACTTTCAAGCCACCTCAAAACAGAAACAGAAGTTGGTTTGATAAAAGATATTACCTCACCCACTTTGTCTCTCTAAATCCTGGGACCAACAAAGCTACAACTACACTACATACCTAAAATCTTTGCAATTCAGTGTGCTGGAGGGGCTCCCCAGGGCTTATAAGAGCCTTTTGTTAAAATTCTACCACCAAATTGAAGGGAGTAGTACGATAATTTTCCTGCCTCTGATGGAGTTACCCACTTTCTGAATGCTATCAAATCCTCCCTTCTGGAGATGACTTATCCCTAAAGCTCCTAAAAATTCTTGTGAAGAGCATTTTCCCCCTTTCCCATAAACCAGATTTCATCAAGTGTCCAGGATTTTCCAAAATTGTTCTCAGGATACTTCTGAATCCACTTACTAGATTTTCACAGCAGCAGATCTGAGCAGCAAGGAAGGAAATGTTCTGCTTTGTATAAGAGTAATAAACAGATAACTGCTGAATTATAGAAGGAAAGATCCAATGTATTGTTTTGCGGTTGCCAGTCAATTAAGTAACTACAAAAATCTTCTTTCATAAATCACCTGTAAAAAAAAAAGGCAGCCATCTTAATCCTGCTTTAAGTATCTTCTCAAAACATGAAGCCCCCTATCTTTGTAGATTTGCTTATTATTTGCCAAAGTGTAACCCAGGGTTGGGCAAATTACGGCCTGTGGGCTGCATCCGGCCTGCGAGCCGTTTTAAGCTGGCCTGTGAGCTCCTGCTGGGGAGCTGGGTCTGGGGCTTGCCCCGCTCCAGCCGGGGCGCTGGTTTGGGGCCACACCACGCGGCTCGGCCCTGCTCTCGCTGCTACGTGCTCCAATGGCCCCCTCTGGCACTCCAATGGGAGCTGTAGGGGCGGTGCCTGCGGATGGGGCAGCATGCAGAGCTGCCTGGCCACACCTCTGCATAGGAGCCGGAAAAGGGACATGCCAATGCTTCCGGGAGCCGCTTGAGCTAAGCACCGCTCAGAGCCTGCACGCCTGAGCCTCTCCCATGCCCCAACCACCTGCCCCAGCCCTGATCTCCCTCCCGCTCTCCAAACCCCTCGATCCCAGGCCAGAGCACCTCCTGTACCTCAAACTTCTCATCCCTAGCCCCACCCCAAAGCCCGCACGCCCAACCAGAGCCCTCTCCCCATCCCGCACCCAACTTCAATTTTGTGAGCATTCCTGGTCCGTCATACAATTTCTATTCCCAGATTTGGCCCTCAGGCCAAAAAGTTTGCCCAGCCCTGGTGTAACCTGTCTTTATTAAATACTGCTGGTAAATGTTCTTATCCAGTTTGTCTCAGTGTAGAAACAGAATTAGGGCCAGAACCTCGGGTCCAGTGAAGCTGTGTTCAGCACAGAAACCAAGCCAAGGAGCAAAGTGACTTTAAGCCACCTTTGCATCTCCCAAAACCTGATGGCAACTGTGGGCTTGTTCATGCATAAGTCTAAGGAGTCTTAGGACTGTTTAAACTTATGTTGCCATTGCAATAATACTTCTTAGTGGCCATTCTGTTCAAGATCGTCAGAAAACAAGGTGCTCCAGCCACACTCTTCCTGCCCCTTACATTACCATGGCACTACACCAGCCAGAGATTCCTTCATGCAAGAGGAGTTTCCAGCTCCTGTTTTAGTGCAGCTCTATGTCCACTTTGACTGAGGATCTGACACTTTGAATTTAAAAGAATGTGTGTAAAGATTTGTAAAACTAATTAATCATGAATGTCAGTATTTTCATTTCTAAGAACAAGGAGTGAGTGTGGAGTGAAGAAAGACAAAGCGACTTGGTACAAATCCAGCCTCAAATCCTATTTGTTGTTACCAAATCCTCCTGCTCAGTATGATGCCACATTTAATTGCAATAGAAAACTGGTTCCATGCAAAAGATCTGCAAAACAGGCTCAGACAGCACAAATGGGGATGTGGCCTGTGGAAACATAGCATGAAAATGCGATGCCTACATAGACAAGGTTTAGAGGTGGAATAATCATATTCAACTACAGTAGGTTCACTCTTGCTGGACCAGTGGTATGTTCATATAACACATAGAGATAGTAATGAAAGAAAAACAGATCATTCAAGATGATTAAAGAAACTTGACAAAGGCTTGTATTCACAGACCACCATCCTGTTCCAGAAATCTGTACATACTAATATAAATGGTCTAAAGGATTGAGGACAGAACTGGGAATCAAAAGATCCATCTTTATTACTTAATCAAAAGGAATTGCTGGGTGCTCAGCACTTTTGAAAATGAGGTAACTTATTTAGCCACCTAAATATGGATTTAGGAGCTCAACTTCAGACATTCAGTTTTACATGGGGTTGCAATGCCACCCAAATTAGGCCTGGTCACCCCTCCATCCAGGTGGAGGGAAAGCTCAGGCAAATGGTGTTGTGACCTAGCTCATGAGGAGACTGTTCCAGTATGGCAGAGCACAGGGGAGTCTGCTGATCAACTCCTGGCAGCACCGGCTCATGCACTGTGAGATGGGTCATGGGAGACTCCCCAGCCAAGGGAGAGCTGGATTTCCAGCAGGAGAAAGGGGTGGGAGATGAGTGAGGACCTGAATAGGGTCCCTGAAGGGAGGGCAGCAGAGACCAGAATTCCCTCCCTTCCCCCAAGAAATATCTGAATTGGCCTCAATTATAAAAAGAAGACTAAGGGTATGTCTACACCAGAAACACGACAACAGCGCAACTGAAGTGCTGCAGTTGCACCACTGTAGCGTAGACACTACAGAGATGGAAGGAGTTCTTCAGTCATTTTAGTAAATCCACCTCTCCAAGAGGTGGTAGCTAGGTCAATAGAAGAATTTTTCCATTGACCTTGCGGTGTCTACACCATGACTCAGGTCAGCTTAATTACATTGCACAGGGCGTGCAATTTTTCAGAGCCCTGAGCGATGTAGTTAAGCCGACCTAACTTTGTAGTATAGACCAGGCCTAAGTTTAGTGATTTGCAAATATGTTTTTAAAATTCAAATATGCTCACGACTCAGGCATTTTTGTAGTCATTTCTATTCCAACTGAAATCAATGTTTCTGAAAGCTCGTCAAATTGACAATCCTGGAAAATGAAGCCCTTTAACCACAGAACAGGTACAGAATGACAATGAAAATTTCCACAACTCTTTTCCAAAAAACATATTAGTATGATTCCTTCCCTGTGCTCATTCAACCCTGTGGCCATCTTTGATGAGATTACCAACACCTTTCTTCTAGGATGTGGTCTGGAACTACCAACTCTTTTCATTTTAGCTGCTGAACAGATATTTGATGGTAATAACTTTTGTTCACAATCAGCTAGATGGGACTGATAACTAGAGGCAAAGTCTCTACGTCTCATTAGCAATTTCTTGAGCTATTGAGTCTTCCAAAAGTAGTAATTTGGAAAGGCCTTATTTTGACATCTAAAGCAAAAAATTCCAGAATATTTTATTTGAACTTCTTGCTTGACAGTGTAAATATTGTAATGAACTGGCTATCTTATGAGTGTGTATTAGTGTGTGCCACTGCCCTCTACTAGATGGTATCTGAACTACTCATCCTTGTGTCATAGGTCCTCTCATGTTTTTAGCTTACAGAGATTTTCTTTTAGTTTATGTGGTAGAGGCCTGCGTTATTGGACCAGTAGGTTTTTAGTTCTGTTCCTCTTGTCATTGGGAAGTTCCGGCGGACTATGTTGTACAACCATGACAACTCAGAAATCTACATAGCCATATATTTGTTACAATACACACATTTTAATTCTTCAATACTGAAAAATTCTTGGACATAATGGCTGAGCCATCTTCTTTTCTCTCTATTCCCCTTGCTTACATCTCCTAATTTTCCAGAATAATTCCCCTTTCTTCTATAGGGTGGTTAATGTTATATTACAGCCTAAAACATGAGCATTTGCTAAACAGCTAAAATAATGGCGGTCTACCACTCAGTATCTGTCCTTTATTTCTGATTTATTAGCAAGTATATAATCCTTAATGTGAAAGGGTATCTCTTTCACAATAGTCAAACTATATAGGCAGAACAGACAGCTGAGTAGTGCAGCAAAATATTTAGGGAGTGTTGATTGTCTAATACATACATTATCCACTTTGTCTAGGGAGCAAATACCTGGGGACCTGGTAAAGCCACATAAAGGTTGTTTTAAATAGCTTTGCATGTAAAATATAGTAGAAATCCTACTAAAGCTAACTGTATATCTAATAAGATTTTTATACTAAATACATGACTGATTCTAACATATTTGCTGAGGATTTATTATGAAAGACATGTATTTATAATAGAATGTCTACAATATGTCCATCTAGCAATGTTCTTAGAGGGTTAACATTTAAAAACAATAAATATATCTTACAAATATAGCAAACTCTTAACTCACCTGTCAGGAGGTGAGTCAGGAACTCACGCCCTTCTCAAAAGCCTGGGGAAACAGATAGGTATTGCAGTACCCTACGCCCAGAGACCAAAGGGGTGGGGAAAATTAAAGGGTGAGAGCTGGACCAAAAGGAGACTGCTATAATTAATAGACACTGGGGGACAAGAGACCTCATCTCAATTAACAGGGAGCTGGGGATCAACGAGGGGTTCAGATCATCAAGGTTATAGACTATTAGATTCAGTGGATATTAATCCTTGGCATGCCCATCCCTGCAACGAGAAGAGCGAGTGTTGCTGTCCGAGCCTGTCTTCAAACTGCCCAAAGGGGAGCGATTACGTGCAGCTCGCAAGGTTTATGAGCCAGGTGGCAGATCAAAGCAAGTAACCACTAGGACTTGCTCTCCGCCACATCCTGTTCTCCACATCACTGAGTCATCGCTAGCGAGCGGCTCACCTCCCCGGCAGCCGCTGGAGCTCAGATTAGCAGCCTGCAGGCTTTGAGCGGCAGCGGCAGCCCGCCCAGCGGCAGCGTCAGGCCCTCTCGCCCCGCTCCCGCCCGCGGGCTGTGTAGGCAGGCTCTCATCGCAGAGAGGCGGCGCTGGGGGAGAGAGTGACAGGCGCAGTCCGTCCCCTGTGCACCGGGGAGAGGAGGAAGGGGGAAGAGAGGAGGGAGGAGGAGAGAAACAGGAAAGGCGGGGGTAAGAGGGTGGAGGAGAGCGGGGGAAGGCGGCAGCAGCACGACAGACACCCGGCCGCTGGAAGCAGCAGCCTGCGGCCGCTGGAACCTGCCCGCTCGCCTCCCCCCAGCTACAGCAGCCCGGGGCAGAAGCCGGAGAAGTTTCCGAGCAAATCTGATTGGTTCGGGGGGAGCTGGAGCGCGGCCCCCACCCTCCCACTTGTGCTCCTCGGCAGTGAGAGTGACAGGGAGCCCCGGGAGCTGCCTGCCGCGTGGGGTGCGCAGGCGAAGAGGCGGCGGGAGGAGCTGCGATGAAGCCCTGCGAAGAGGAGGGGCTGGGGGCTGCGGCCGGAGGGGACCCCTGGCAGGAGTGTATGGAGGTGGCGGTGCAGCTGGCGCGCCGGGCTGGGCAGGTTAGCAGCAGCAAGAGCCTACACTGGTACCTTTGTACTTGCCTCGGTCCTCTCCCTTTCGCCGGTCACAGCTTGGGGATAGCCTGTGTAGGGGCAAGCTAGAGCCATTCCTTTCCTCTCCCTCCGGCTGGCCCCTGCCTCAGAAGGGTCAGTCACTTCCTCCTCCCGGGGAATGGAGGGTCCGCGCTTGCGAGGTCATCTGCTGAGTGTATCGCTCGCGACTTGTGCTGCAGTCCGAAGAGAGTTTTCAGCGGCTCCCTCCTTACTACGGTCCCCCAAATCAATGCCCCTTCCCGGGGCGGGGGTTAATAATGCTGCTGGAGTGGTAGGGACAGTCCCCTGCTGTGTGCTGCGGGCTACACTCCTGTGCGCTCAGCACTCTAACCTGTTGGTGCCTGCGATGTTAATGAGGGCGGGCGAAGGCACAGGCCGGGGGAAAGAGTTTCAGGAAATATCTCCGAAGGGGAGGGGATTAGTGTCAGAGTGGGTAAGGGAGCCAACTGGGTCAGGTCAAATGCAGTGGCAAAGCTGCCTTACTTTTATCCAGATCACAGAAAGGTCCCTTCTTCCCCGAATGATCAATGACATACATTTTAAACACCTACAGGAACGTTTTAAACATTTACACTAGGCATCTGTAAAAGCTTTTTGGAAAGCATATTGGCTATAGATGTTTTTGTTGAGGTAGAGACCTGCCATTGCATGCTGCACATAGGCTGTTTTCAGCATCGTGTTGAATATCAATGAGGGATTTTGCTTTCATATAAACTGAGCATAGGTGATATTTTTAGCAAACATGTAGCAATGCGGCCTTTAGTCTATCCTTTTGTTTTGTTTTTGAAGGCTTTAGCAGCCTGAACTGCAAATATTCAAGCCACCAGTCATGATCTTTTAGATGAATGGTATCATCATAGAGTCTTCTTGAGGAAAAATGAGAATGGCAGTAACGATATACTGTCTTAGTAGGGTATTTAAGGGAAATTCCACCATGAGAGTGTTTGTTTTTTTCACATTTCAAAATAATTTCAGAATGTATCTAAAACAATGGTCTATGCTTAAGAGGTGGTTTGGGGTGTTTTGTTTTATTTTAATTCTCCAGTTAGCAGTATGAAGGAAAAGGCTCCAAACACCCTCCAGAAGCAGACATATTTTGTGACTGGGAGCATTTTTTATATTTAAAAATAAGATTAGAATGATTTGTCAAAGCAAACATGTTTTAATGTATTTTCTTTCTTAGTAAGAAAAAAGAATCTTCACATGTATTACTGGAATATTATTAGTGTAGACAGTGATAACAATGTTAGATTATGGGGAATTGAGGATACTTCATATCATGATGCATATATCCAAAATATGTTATATTTCCATTTTATAACAGGTAGGGTTTCTCCCTGAGAAAGTGAGTGTGTCAAAGATATTAGCTGCATGATTGATTTCTTGCCTGCTATTCTTGCTTTGCCAGTCTTCTCACAATGGGGCAGATAATGATCTCACACTGGTGTAAATCTGGAGTAACTCCACTTCAACAAAAGTCACTGCAGATTTACAGTGGTGTAAATAAATAATGGTCAACATTTAAAAGTTTTGTCAGCATGGCTATGCCGGTTAGAAGTGTTAAAAAAATCACACCCCTAAGCAAAACAGCTATGCCAGAAAAAGCTATAATATAAATGTAATTATACGGGACAAAAAGTCCTTTTGCTCTTATAACTCACTCTGCACAGGAAAGTGATTTAGGATATCATAACAAAAGAACTCTTTTGCCATATCACCATCTCCATGGGGCAGAGGGGGGAGAACAACAAATCCCATTCAGAGTGGTAGCCGTGTTAGTCTGTATCAGCAAAAAAACGAGGAGTATTTGTGGCACATTAGAGACTAACACATTTATTTGGGCATAAGATTTTGTGGGCTAAAACCCACTTCATCGGATGCATGCAGTGGAAGATACAGTAGGAAGATATATATACACAGAGAACATGAAAAAATGGGTGTTGCCATACCAACTGTAATGAGACCAATCAATTAAGGTGGGCTATTATCAGCAGGAGAAAAAAAAATTTTGTTGTGATAATCAGGATGGCCCATTTCAAACAATTGACAAGAAGGTATGAGTAACAGCAGGGGAAAAATTAGCATAGGGAAATAGTTTTTACTTTGTGTAATGAACCATGCACTCCAAATCTTTATTCAAGCCTAATTTAATGGTGTCCAGTTTGCACATTAATTCCAATTCTGCAGTTTCTCGTTGGAGTCTGTTTTTGAAGGTTTTTGTTGGAGAATTGCGAATTTTAGGTCTGTAATTGAGTGACCAGGGAGGTTGAAGTGTTCTCCGGCTGGTTTTTGAATGTTATAATTCTTGACATCTGATTTGTGTCCATTTATTTTTTTGCATAGAGATTGTCCAGTTTGGCCAATGTACATGGCAGAGGGGCATTTCTGGCACATGATGGCATATATCACATTGGTAGATGTGCAGGTGAACGAGCCTCTGATGGTGTGGCTGATGTGATTAGGTCCTATGATGGTGTCCCTTGAATAGATATGTGGACAGAGTTGCCAAATTCTTTTTAGTGGCCTTAGGTCAATATCTGCCTCAACCTGAGGGTTAGGGTATCTCTACACTGGATAGTAAACCCAGATCTGTTGCAGACCTGTTCTTTCTAAGCTCATGCTTGAGCATCCACACTTCATTGCTGTTCAACTCTCATATGCATGCCAGCAGGTACACTCTACACTATGAAGACCCAAGTCAGACCTTGCTGTTTCTTGGGCATAACTCAGGGTTCTTAGCACCTTTGGTAGCCATGGCTGCTTTAGGGCTTGATTCATTGTGTATTGTGAGAGAACATGTCTGTTCATCCTTTGGGACTTGACCAGAAGTGGTTTGACCCCACCAATGCATCCAGCAGAACCATTTGGGTGTGCATGCTCCTAGCAGCCAGAGTTGTCAACGTAGATCACCACCCAGTGGAAGAACTTCTCCAGGTCATGCTTTCACTCCTATTTCGGGCGTCAGCCAAAGCAACTGTGAGAAGCTGGTGGACATTTTGGCAATGATATTTGTCCTACCAAAGGCATCTATCTCTTGGAGGGGAGTACTGAAATCCAGATTATGGATTTCTGGTAGAGGTTAATCAGAACTACATCTTCCGGGGCTTCCTTTTTGATTTTTTGTTTGTTTGTTTGTTTTGGGTTTGTTTGGGTTTTTTTGTTCGTTTTGGTAAAAAAAACCTTAAGAATGAGAATTGGAAGAGGAAATTCATCAGTCTCCATGGAATTATTTTTTAAAAGGACATGGTATTCTTCTTCTCAAAGATGTTCATCCATGTTTAGTAGAGGAGCCCACAAACATATCCACCAATGGGAATTTTTTAATATACTTTTGGAATAGTGTCTCCAAAAGTCAGAAGGCTGATAAAGAAATAGTTAGATGAATATGTGTGTCATTGTGATGCTGTCTCATCTGGGAATGTACCTGCTCCAAGTCGTGGATCTCATGCCTGAACCCATTGCTTAGCTCTGTTTACGTATATTACATATGTGGATCTGTGCCATGCAGTTTGGATCCAGTTACTTTGGAGGGGCATGGGAGCATGGATTAGGTATTTTTAGTTTGGGCCACTTGCTGTGCATAACTGGCCTGTATTGAAATCCCTCCCCATCCACTATACCTGTAACCATGGACTTTCTCACATCTTTTTTCTATTGAGTATTCTTTTACCAAATCTTGCATACTTTATTCATGTAAGTAAACCTATTAATTTAGGGATGACTTTTTGCATAAGTTAAGTAAGTGGAATTAGGACCTGTTGTGGGTTGTGGCTGCTCTATAGTATTCCCTGCTGGCCAAGCATGGCAGGGCAGGAAGTCCCTGCCTCAGTTTCCCTCCCGAGGGTGGATTTTCTTGGCTTGCCAGACCCCGGTTTGTTCTGGAGAGGTGGCTTAACCCTCCAACCAAATAACAAAACAAAACTTATCCCCTTCCAGAGTAGGGAAAGTCCAACTGAAAAAGTCCCAACAAACAAAAATGTTCTTCTGCCCTTGAGGGGCTTCTTTTTAGTTCACTCTCTGGGCCCTGTTCCCAGCCCTTTTGTGGGTTAGCTGGGCGAGTCTTTCTGGCTCTGGGATCAAGCATTCAGACCCCAGTCTGATTCCCCTGGAGTACTATTCTCAGCCTCTCCTGGGCTCTGTTCCTTGTGTCCTTCCCTGCTTTGGTATAGAGCAGTGGGACCCCTAGAGTATTTGGCCTCCTGCAGACTAGGGTTCAGGGCCTTCCACAGGAAGTTTCCTACTCATAGTGGCTCCAACTCCCAGATGGATCTCTCTGAGTCCTTTCATAAGGCCCAGATGTCCATTAAGCTGTCACATGGGGATGGCCCTCCTTAGTGCCACCCCCACAGGCTCGGAAGCAGCTAATTAATAATGACACTGATGTGGCTGGCTTCATCTCCTCATATGTTTGATATGACAACAGTACTGGACAATATGGGTCTGATCTACTCTCATTTATGCTGTGTAAGTTGGGAGACACTTCAGTGAAGTCAATGGAGTTACACCAGTGTAAAACCAGGGGTATGTTGACACTAGAAACGCCACAGTGGCACAGCTGCATCGCTGCAGCTGCGACACAGTAGTGTGGACACTTACTATAGCAGTGGAGGGGTTCTTCCCTTGCTGTAGATAATCTGCCTCTCCAAGAGGTAGCTAGCTTGACCTAGCAGTGTCTACACCAGGGCTTAGGTTGGCTTAATTACATTGCACAGGATGTGAAAGTTTTCACAACCCTGAGCAATGTAGTTAAGATGACCTAACTTTGTAGTGTAGACCAGCCCCTGACATGAGGTCCTGAGAGAAAAATTAGGCAGTGTATATGTCTAGCATGTTAATGTTTCCATGTTTTTAAACTGGAAAAGGAGAAAGCTGCCAGTCAGAGAATTAGGTGTGAAATCCTGGCCCTAGTGAAGTCAGTGGCAAAACTCCCATTGACTTCAGCAAGGCCAGGATTTCACCTTACGTGTTTTGTCTTTCTGTGGCATTTTTAGGGTATCTTGTAGTGAAACATAGGCAGGTTGATTTTAAAGAATAATTTTATTTTGGGGAATTACACTTTTCCAAATGTAATTTAGGGTTTGATTGTGCCGTTAAGGCACAGCCCACTTTGGGGGGCATTGCAGAGCCATGCAGCCGGGAGGCACAATCCCTCCTGAAACTCGGGTGTGCCAGGCAAGTGCATACCATGCACCATCTCTTAGGAGGTTATAGCATGATCCCCCCTCCAGCCAGGCTGTTCTATTGTCTGGTATGGAGGGAGATGGAGCCATGGCCCTGCCTGCTCTCCATTCCCTTTAGGATGGCTTGAACCCCCAAAGATGCTAGGAGGAAACAGTCTGTCGGTCCCCTACACTGACACCATGATTATGTCAGACTCTTAAGCATGCGCTCCTTGCATCTTCACTTCTCTCTGCCCTTTGTGCAATCACACAAGGGCCAGGCTCAGTCTACCTCTTAGTTGTGCAATGAAGTGTTGATATAACTTGTCTAAATTACTGGGCTGTTAGATCAGCAACTAGGTATTATCTGTCCTTTCATATAAAAATAAACAGTTAAAATATGGACAAACTGTAATCTAATGAGGATGATTAGTGTAATACTTGTATAGCCAATATATAATTGCTCAGCTTGGTTGCTAGTTTCATTATACCATACTGAGGGAGGGGGAGATAAGCTATTTTTATTTCATTGACACTTTTTGTGGTCGCTGAATAGATTTCACTTAATCTGTCATAGCTCTTGTCATCTTGAAGGACTCTTATGTAACTCCACACCTAATTTGGAAGACTAGGTGATTATATTTGTCCATTTAAAATGTGTTTATATCAAGTGTTCTGTAAAGAGTCAAACCTAATGGGATTCTGTTGTACATACTCTGTATTTTTTTCACCATTTGGCCTGATTCTAATACTTTTACCCAGGTTTGAAGCACTTTACTCCACAAGTAGTCCCACTGACTTCAGTGGACTGGTGGAAGGTACTATTCAGCATAAAGAATCTGGCCCAATATGAGATACTTGATCAACTTAATTTTATGAAGAACAAATGCTGTTCTGTTTATAATGCAAAAAATGTAATCATGGTGAGCGAGGTTATGTCTACACTACACTTACAGTGCATTGAGGTGGTGATCGATCCACCAGGGGTCGTTTTAGGGGGTCTAGTGAAGACCCACTAAATTGACCGCAGATCGCTCTCTCGTTCACTCCGGTACTCCACTGGAACAAGAAGCATAAGGTAAGATGAGGGGAGAGTTTCTCCCATTGACCCAGCATGGTGTAGACACCGTAATAAATCAACTTAAGCTACGTTGACTCCAGCTATGTTATTCACGTAGCTGGAGTTGCAGAACTTAGGTCGACTTAAACCCATAGTGTAGACCAGCCCCTAGTTTCTGACTTGGATTTCAGGTGCAAGTGAGTGAGATGGAGTAAGAAACCCTCTCCTTAGCAATTTATGCAGCCTTGGATCTGTTGTCCATATAAGAGGAACAGTGGGGATAGGCAGAAAACTGGCGGAATATAGGCCACACCCCCATACACACACCCAACCCCTAACCAGAGTCATTTGAGCCCATACAGATGGGGTAGTAATTTGCTGTTGGCACATCCCAGGAGCAAGGAGAAATCAGGAAAGGAACTGAGACTCAGAGGTGTGTCTCTAAGTCAGAATGCCTGTTGGGGCAGACCAGTTTATGTATTTACTACTCCTTGCTCAGTCTACCCTGTGTTAAGAAAAAATAAAAAAAGTTTAATAACATCATACAAATGATGTTAATTCACATTAATTAATTATTAATTAATTCTTAATTCACTTGACTGCCTTATGACTTTTTGGGGACACCATGTGAGTGGTAATTTAGGCCCTAATCCTGCAAATACTTACCCATAATGGTAACTTTACACATGTGAGTGAGCCCATTGAATTTGGAATCGTTCACATGTGCACAGTTACTCACGTGTAAAGTTCTTACAAAGTTGGGGCCTTGATATCATGCGCACCCAAGGCACTAAGTTAGCTAAAGAGGTTCAATATCACCAGGAAAACAGGGCAGTACGTAAGGAAATAAAGGAGTTTTCTTGAGTAAACATTTTGCCATGTAATAAATAATACAAAACCTTTTGTGTATCATCTTCAAAGGTAAAAATATTAATTAATCTTCAAACTCCTTTGTGAGCTAGGGAAGTAAGTATAACTTTAATTTTACAGCTGATGAAACTGAGACAGAGAGGTAGTGGGACTTTTGTAGGCCACACAGCAAGTCATGGTCCAGATTATGTAAGGAGGGTCACTGTAACAGCTGAGTGAGTGAAACCCTTCAAATGTAATATTTTTGCCCATGATAAACACGTGATAGAAATGTAATAGGAATTTGAAATTTCCTGGTTTCCTGTCCCATAAACAGTACTGTAGAACAAACTGCCATTTGAACATAAATGGCTTTTCTTTAGGTAGGTTTAAAAATACTTGAGTGCCGGAGTTTTGATTGAAGGATTTTAAAAAATGTATGCCACAGGAGGAGGTTGTGTTTAGAATATTAATTTGATGTTGCTTTTTATTTTGTGTAGTTATGTACAAATCCAGCAATTACATTAATTTGTCTTTGCTATCACTGACTGTTTTGATGTCCTTTCTTAGATTCTTCATAATTGTCTTTGGTTAAAAAAATAAGTTAACTGTTCCTCCAGAGAAACATTGTCATCATGCCTTGTTTCATAATGTCTTGCCTTATGAAGTAAGAAACAGAAAGAGGTGAAAGTAGGAAGAAGTTTGTCATTCATAATTTTCCCATTTGTGAATTTGCATCAAATTTACTTTAGTTTAGTATGGCTTTCAAGTTTTTTTAAAACATTACGCCAAGATTTAAAAAAAACACAGAGCCCAGTGTTAGACTCCTAAGTCCATCTTTAGGGACTTAAATAAGTGGCCAGTTTTTGAAAGGTGCTGAGCACCCAGCAACTTCCACCAATTTCACAGGTTGCTGAGCATTTTTTAAAATCAGGCCACCTATTTGGACTTAGGATGCTAACACTAGACACCCATGTTTGAAAATCTTGGCCTAAATCTGATATAAAAGGCTTCTTTTCAGAGCCGAACTAGTATGGTTTACATTTTTTGTCACTTTTTAAAATGTAAGAGGTGGGAGTTTTGTCCCTGTAGTTTTTTTTTTTTAATATTGTATTTCCGATGGAGAGGAAAGAAAACTCCTGAGCCCCAATGATCCTCCTTTTTCCCCTGTGTCTCTCCCCTAATTTTTCCAACCCTTAGTGTGCCCATCTGCTGCGATCCTTCTTACTATACTTGTGGCTGCATCTCCTTCCAGAGCTTGTCAATGACTTTCCTGAACTAGCTAGAGGGGTTGTTATGGAGAGATGCAAGGTGCTTCCTACCCTCATTGCCTCGGTAGTATTCACCACCCCTGAACAAATAGGATGGATTTTGAGTCCTAGAACTGGATCCCTTCCCTTGCATGGTAGCATACTGATGTATCAGTAGATTTCAGGGTCAGCAATGAACCTCATGTGTAATATATTTTGTTAGTGTCTAGGGAAGGAATGTTAGAAATAAATCTGATGTGTGTACTCCTCTTTCAGATTATTAGGAAAGCTCTTACAGAGGAAAAACAAGTGTCTACAAAAACATCTGCAGCTGATCTTGTGACAGAAACTGATAATTTTGTGGAAAATGTAATTATTTCTGCTCTGAAAGAGAAGTTTCCCTCCCACAGGTAAGTATCTCTAGAGAGAGAACTGCCCAGGACCCTGTCCCATGCACAGGCCATCTATGTGACCATCATTAAAAGGGAATTTATAAAATTCAGTCCCTAGATGTCAGATGAGATCTGTACAAATTAATTCACCTCCTAATAACTGAATTCAGTTTTAATACCATTTAGATATCACTTTGTTCGGTCTCCATTGTTAAGAATTAATAAATGTCTTGAATTTAAGCAGATTGGACATTTTTATAAGCTTCCTTGCTTTAAAAATTTCTGTTCCAGATTCACTTTCATGTTGAAAATTACTTTGAGAAGGTACACGGTATTTTTCATTATTGGCCACATAGTATTATTGCTCTGGATTAACTTGAGTCATCATCTGAGGTTTTGAATGTTTTGCAACCTTTTCTGATTTAATTAAATAGTAATATAACACTTTTGTCACCAGTAAGGGTCTCTAAATTAAACTATCCATAGGAAAGCTTAATTTGTTCACAACTCTGTATCTTTTTTTCTTCTGCAATATAATACTAAGAATATTTCAACAAATGGACATTTGAATCAAGCTGCATTCAGTTATCACTAAGGCTCCAGTCCTGCAAACGTTCATGTGAATAATTTTGTTTTACTCACGTGCATATATGTGTGTGCAGGATCTGGACTGAGTATAGCATTAAGTCACATTTAGCTCTTCTAGCATCTGGAGGGTTCTCAGGTGAGAAAGAGTCAAGGAGGCTTAGCTCCTTGAAGCATCAGGATCCTAGCCTATAGAAAATAAATGTTGTACAAGTTACTGCACAGGATTTAATTGTAGGTCTTAAATATGAATTCGGGTACGTGATTCCTCTTGAGCTATTAAGGGCCATCTGAGAGTAACCCCCTACAAACAGAGGCCATAAAATGATACATTTTAGCATATTCACATTGGAAATAAGCTTTATAAAACACGTCTTAAGATTGGCTTGACGCACACAATATATATATACTTTACAACTGATTTTCACATTTTACTTTAACCTATGAGGGTAAAATTCAGCCCTCTGCAGAGAGCCAATACAAGGCCTGTGTGCTACTTAAATCTACATAAACTCTCTACATCTACTTTAAGTGGGTTTTAAGTGGCACATAGTGTGACGGGATCCCCCCGGAGTGCAGCCTGGGACTGTGGGACCGCTGTGCCCCCTTAACTCTCTCCAGCCTGGGCTGTCTCTCACAGTGCCTTGCTAGTGACCAGCAGCAAGCCCCTCCAGGTGCTGTGATCACTCAGCACAACAACATGTGGAGCCCCACCACACCCAGCTATACTGCATGAATGCTCCCAGAGCCACTCATGAATCACACAGAGAAAGACACCAGTCAGATACCCCCCCAGCTCCCAGCACTGTACCTCAGGAATATACTGTCTAATTTCTTAATTGGTTCACCACTTCAACAATGGAAAGTGAACATACACCAGCCTTTGTCAAGCCTGAGCAGAGTTGCCCCCATACTTCATACCAACTCACTGGTAAAGATAAACCGTTAAAATCTATCTTTGATAGTCAATAAATTTGTTTAAGTGATATTAAGTGATAGGCAAAAAGTCAGAGTTAGTTACCAAAATAAAATAAAATATAAGCACGCAGTCTAAACTTTCAACCCTATTAGACTGGGCAATATCTCAATTAAGCAGTTTTTCTCACCCCACGGGATATTGCAGTCCTTAATATTCAGGTTTGTTCCTTAAACCTGAGCCAATCTCCTCTGTTGGAGTCTTGTCTTCTTCTCAGTGTCTTAGTTGCTTGCAGCATAAGTGGGGGCAGCAGAAAAGGCCCAGTATGTGTCCACGCTGTGTGTTTTATACCCTCACTCTATGTGCTTGGAAAACACAAGTCCAGGCGTGACTGGGGGCATTGCTGAGTCTCTCCCAGTAAGATTGAGCAATTCCCCTGGTGTGGCCTCATGCAGGTGAGTCATTGCATTGTAGCTCCCTTGCTGGACAATGGCTCTTGATGGGTTGGACGTTGGTTACTTTCCTTGCTGTTGCCTCTGGGGAGCAAATATCTTGCTGATTCCCCAACTTACAGCATGTTTTAGTGACAACCATACAATACAATTCTCATAATTTCACATGCATTAATGGTACACATATATGGATAGAGAAATGACTTTCGGCAGATCGTAACCTTTCCCCTGATGCCCTACAAGGCATGGCTTATATGTAATATCACAATTATATACAGATGAGGAATATGGGGGCATTACAGGGTGCTCCCCCAAGGCACAGAACGTCACACATCGGCCTTGCACTAGCCCTTTACATAGGGATGAATTTGTGTCCAATTCGAAAGAATTCAGCTAACATGGAACATATTTAAAAACCTGATCCCATTGGTCATGTTGGTGTAAAAGAGCGTACTTAATGCAAAAATCACTGAAAAAATTATAGTCTAAGTACGTCTTTCTAAATATCTGTTATGTGATCCAAAACTGTGGCAATACTACACAGGTTAAGTGTATAATATTTGGTTGCAGTTCTTAGGCAGCGCTGGGATTTACAAATATAGTATTTGAGTAATACTCCATCTGAAGTCCTGCTTGCTGTGCTGTTGTCTGTTCTGTAATATCTGAGTTTTCCTTAACGATCTGCCAGAGGAAGCGTAGCATACAAGGCTCATGTAACATGAGCATAAAGTGTTGGAAGCATTCATGCTATTTAGAAGAGGAATAGCAGGTTCAAGGTCAACATAGCCCCAGAAATGGAAGTCTCCAACATGATGACAGATTATTAACCCTTTACAGTCAACTTCCACTTTGAATTTGGCCATGCATTTTTCCTAGCTTCTGATTTCATAAGGTAACTCAGTGAATTAAGCTTTCTTTAAGACCATTCGGGTTCTGTTGTTATATTTTGGCCAGGGTTCATATTGAACCAAATGCATATTTCAGTTTACAGAATATAGGCTTCTGTCTGAATAAAGGTCCATCTTGCAACATATGAGATACAGTAGCTAGGTACAAGGGTCAACAGCAAAGAAAAAAAATTAAAATTGACTTCAGTACAGGTTTATGTGCTCTGTCTCTCCACTAATCTGGCTTTCAGGGACATCCAACCAAGATTTTTAGATTTTTTTTATTCCCCTTTTCTTAAATTATTTTGGTTCAGGTACTTCGTAGTTTAAAAAGGAAATTATAGTAGAGACAAACATTACCAGAGTTGTCACTGCAATTAGAGATATTTGTGATGTGGCAGAATGATGCAAAATAGTGGTAAAGTTTGTTAAAAACTCATTTCTATGCTGGATGCCTCAATTTTCATTTTGCTTTACTGATTCTTTAAAAATAAAGAATTTCAGTATTTTATTTCAATACTTTCATGGATTTTAATGAGCATTTTCTAGATGACAGATTTTTTTAACTTTCTTTTTCTAATGTAACAATATACATAGTGAAATGGTTTGGACTCTTCACAGAATGAGGCACTCATCATGTAGTTCTCCATTAATGACATTATTCTTACCACAAAGCAGTATCTTTCAATGCTATGTTATGCACTATGGGCTGATCCTGCTCCCATGGAAGTTAATGGGATTGTTACCATTTACTTCACTGGGTACAGGATCATACTATATGAGTCTGACCTTGCACCAGTGACGTCAACGAGACTGAGCTTTGCCATTGACTCAGATGGGCATGAGATCAGGCTCTGTTCCTGGACATTTATTTTTCCTGTGTTAAGTCCTTTTAAAATCACTGGTGCCAATAAACTTTTAGTTACAAAGGAACTTTCCTGCATTACAAAAGTTTTGACAGTAAATACTACATATAACTGGTCTTATACAGCAAATACGTTTCTTTGCCTTCCTTTTCCCCCTCACCATGCTCTCTTCTCCCTCTGTCCCTCCCTATCAAAGCCCTGAGGGTCCTTTCTCTCCTTGCCATCACTCACTCCAGTGCTCCAACCCTTTTTCTAGACCGCCCACAAGGGCCTGAACTGTAGCCACCATCTTCCCAGCCAAAGAAGACTGTCACATCAGAGATAGTCATTGTCTCTCTCTAACATTGTTTACTCTCGAGTACCATGAATCTGTTGCCTCCCTTTCTCTCCACAAGGCAGAATGCTGCTGCCATCACGCCATTCCAATCCCCAGGGAGCCCAACGGGCAAGAGTTGAACATGCCCCATGCCGGCAGCTCCTCCCATGTGGCTGTACCACCCCCAGCCCCGACCCCGTCCCTTCCACGCAGTTGTCTGCGTGACTGCCTCTCCTGTGTGGGGTCTGTACAGCCATGCCGGAGGACAGGACTGGGGGCAGTACAGCTGCACCAGAAGAGCTGCCAGCATGGGACGCTGGCTCCTGGGAGCGGCAGCCCCATGTTCTTCTCCTTTTGCTGCTGCGGGTCCCGGGAAAGCCCTGCGGTTCCACGGATACCGATTTATATCTGCAGGTATAATATAAATTTGTATATATAAATATACAATATATATATAAATTTGTATCCACTGAGAGTTCTACAAATATCTAAATGATTTTATGTGTACCCCTGGTTGTGAACCACTGATCTGGGGAATGGCAAAGATAACTAAGGCAGGTGGGACAGATGCCAGAACTGGATGTACAATTCCCAGGAAAAGAAAAACCGAAAATCTATTGAAATAAATTATGACAGGACAGAAAATCAGCAGCTCAACCTGGAATTCAGTGGGCTCCTGTAAATTTTCTATTTATTTTTTTTTAATTCTGTTGAATTACTTTGAGTCTTGTGAAGAGGAAAGTTCAGCTTTGTGAACTTTTTACTTCCTGATCTACTCTGCTATTACAAATTATGGTAAGAGTTCTAAGGCTGTATTATTTCCTGGTGAATTCACCTGCAAGGAATGGAGGGTACATTTGGCAGCCTGCATTACTTCCTGCTAGAAGTGGGCCTGAGCTGCCAAATTGCAATCCAGATCTAAACTTCTGCCAAAGTTGGGGTTTCATTTCAGATCCATCTCTGCATGCGTTACGTGACTTTGAAGTATGTATCATTAACATATAGGGAGGGGGAACTAGAATGGGATATTTTTAATATACCGTAAAAAAAAATTTTCTGACCTATCTTTTTAGAACTTCTTTACAAAGTTTCTGTGAGTTGGTGGGTGGTAGCGGTGGGCTTTTTGTGCGGGGTTGTCGGTGGGTTTTTTTTGTTTGTTTTTGTGGTTTTTTTGGTAACTAAACTTTAAAGATACATGACTGTAACAATAGTCCCCAAAAGCCAAGAAGGTGGAGTTGAGTTTTCTGAGCATACTTTACTCCATGTCAAATATAGGTTTATTGGAGAAGAGTCCACTGCTGCTGGTTCAAAATGTGTCCTCACTGACAATCCTACCTGGATTATTGATCCCATTGATGGAACCTGCAATTTTGTGCACAGGTAAATTCAGTAACATGGAGAATTGTTAAAATATAGTAACTTCAGTTTCTCATAAATCCTTCTCTCCCTCCATTACTGAAATATATTTCACTGTGTTAAGTTTGCTCAATTTACACTTACCTATAGCATTATATTTATAAACTGAGGGGCTTTCCCTGAACAAGACCTGCAGGATCCATTCCAGTATCTTTTTATATCTGATATAGTATTTGATACTCCTGGGAGAATTCTGCTCCACTGCGCATGTGCAGAATTTATATCGCCCACAGATTTCTTTGCTTCCCCGCAGAAAAATGACTTTCTGATGGGGAAGCAAAGGGAAGCCACAAAAGCTGTCATACGACCCACCCCAGCAGTAAGTTTTGGGTGCCCAGGGCAGCCGGCAGAGAGGTAAATCACTGTGGGGTAGGGGGTGGGACTGGGAAAGACCCAGGCTTCTACCCTGCACCAGGCTCAGCTACTAGTCCAGGCTGGGCTGGGGAGGACAAGACTTCCACTTCCCCTGCACGGCATCTGGGGCCGGGTCAGACCTACCCCCAGATTTCTCCCCCGGCTACAGGAAGCTCTGCAAACTGTCCCCCCTCCTTCTGCGCTTCCTGCACCCATCGCTCCTCAGCTTCAGGGGGAGGGATCCCTGTACAGGGAGCTGCTCTCCCATCTGCCCAATTCCCATGCATCAAGACCCCCTCATACTCAGCCCCTCCTGCTGAGCCTTGCCCCCCACACTCAGAACCCACCCTGCTGAGCTCCACTCCCCCTGCACCTGGACCACCCTGATGAGCTATCTGCACCCGGACCCCCACCCCACCGTGCCCCAACCAGCTGCAAGACAGAAGGAAACATAACAGGTTTCATTTATTGTTGACCTCAGGTACAAAGTTTCTCCCTAATTAATTATTATCTGCAAAGTGCTCTGAGATCATTGGATGAAACATACTCTAAGTATAAATTATTATTTATTACAATAATAATATTTTGAGATCAAGTTATTTATTTACGCTAAGGGGAAAAATCACTAAAATTTCAAATATATGTTTAATATACACAGCTTATTTATGTTTTCATAAATTTATTTTTTTTACTTTTTGAAATATTAGTTTTGATTAAAAAAAAGAATTGACAAAGTACAAGGGACTGTCTTGGGTGGAAACAGAGGGAAGGTATAATGTAGATTAAGTTTTTAGTTAAGTAAAATTATAGTGCTCTCTCTGGGTTCTGTTGCTGCTGGGAGTTGCGGAATTTGCATGTTTAGAGAGATTATTCATGAATAGTACTTTCTTTCTTATTTTCCACAGGTTTCCAACAGTGGCAGTTAGCATTGGATTTGCTGTTAACCAAGAGGTATAAAATGTGTTCTGAGAGTTGGTAACCTGAGATCCAGCTACAAACCTCAGAGCCATGTGGGAACTAAAAAATTAATACAAAGGCTCTTTCCATGCTATTGAAATGTGTTTGGTCACACCACACCAAAATAACACCCTAATCCTGCAAACCTTTACTCCTGTAGGTAGTCCCATGTTAACTGGATTTATATATTATTAAAAAGGGACTACTGATGTAAGAGTTAATAAAGTCAGGCACTAAGAAGTTATGTTTAAATTGTGACTAAGCGTCTCTATATTTATCTTCTACTGTTCTCTTGTTATTATGCTGATTCCTATTGCTTTAAAGCTGTTAGCAACCTCCGTGACTCTCAGACAGTTGTTGATGTACAGTATATAGTAGGTTTCAGAGTAGCAGCCGTGTTAGTCTGTATTCGCAAAAAGAAAAGGAGGACTTGTGGCACCTTAGAGACTAACCAATTTATTTGAGCATAAGTTTTCGTGAGCTGCAGCTCACTTCATCGGATGCTCACGAAAGCTTATGCTCAAATAAATTTGTTAGTCTCTAAGGTGCCACAAGTCCTCCTTTTCTTTTTGAGTACATAGTAGGATTACTTTCTGTGATACGTGCAAAGTTATGGTTTGGATTCCCTTAATCTACCTTTGTGTGCTTTTGAGGTGCAGTAAATTTAATATTATTCCATGTACCTTCATAATAGGCTGTCCATAGAAAAACAAAGAACCTGGCCTTGGTGCTTGGGAATACTGTTCTTTTTTAAGTTTCCTAGTTCTCACCATTCATTTCGGAGATGTTTGTACAGCTACTGTAGTTTTACAGTTTGATTTATAAAATAAAAGTAGCTATTTTTAAGTAGTTATTCCCACTATTATAAAAGGTGCCTCTTGGGCCTTTGCATTTACATGCATTGACATGCCGTTAGCTCCCATTGAAGCCAACAGGAATTTTATGTGTGCAAGGAATGCAGCATCAGGCAAATTCAGCGATTTGTGTGCAAGGAATGCAGCGATTCAGGCAAATTCAGCGGCCTAATTTTCAGATGTGATGAGGACGAGCAACACCCTTTGGTTTGGACAGTATAGTACTGTATGTGTATCTAGATTGACTGCAGCTTGCCTTTAAAAACATAGCAACTGTAAAGACACGCTTTAGTGCCATTCCAAAGATTATTCCTTCCCAAATGTTTCCAAATATTGCATATAATTACAAAACAGCTTTCTTTAGTATTTATTTATTTTCTATAGCACCCACCATGCTTTAGATGCTGCTAAAACAAAAAACAATCATATTAAATTTCACCATCTATTGTAGTAAAAAAAACAGACAAAAGTAAAATAATAACTCGATAAAGGAGCCAAAATGGGCATAGGTGAACTGACCTGAATAGAAAGATCTAGCCTCAAGCCCTGAATGCTGCTAAAGAGAGATTCTTATGAATATCTTCAGACCTGGAGTTCCATACATAGGGACCCTGAACCGAGAAGAGTCTGGCTCCAGGATGAATAGCAAGGAAAACCCATTCCCTCTGAGCGATCTTTGAGGACTCTTGGGTGAGAGGTGGTCACTCAGATAGCATGGGTCACTCAAGTAGCATGGTTGCAGCAAGGGACTGGGAGTCTAGAAGATCTGAGTCCTATTACTGACTCTTCTACAAACTTCTTCTGTGACTTTGGGCAAGTCACTTAACTTCTCTATGTCTGTTTCCCTATGAGTAAAATGTAGATAATATTTTATCTCATAGTAATGGTGTGAAGATTGATTCATTAATGTATGTAAAGTGTTTTAAGATCTTCTGATGGAAGGTACTATAGTTGTGCAAAATATTAGGTACTTTGGGCCTGGATTATTAAGACTCCAATTGTGAACCCCTTATTCCCATTTGTAAGCAGGTGCTTACACAAATAGTTCAGTGTTGCCAACTCTCATAATTTTATCATGAGTCTCGTGATATTTGGTGTTTTTCTTCAAGCCCCAGCTCCTGGAGTCAGGTGATTTCACGAGAATCTCAGCGTTCATTTAAAAGATCAGTTAGCTTCTAGCCTTCATGATTGCAGAGAAAAACTCAAAGATGACTTGAGTGCACCTCAAGGGCTCAAAAGATAGAAGGCAAGTGAAATGTACTATGACATGCAAACTATGTATTTTTTTAAAAAACTGCCTGATTTGAAAGCCAATCTCATGTGTTTTGGAGGTCTGAGTCATGAATTTGAGATGCTTGAGGTTGGCAATATTAATAGCCCCAGTGAAGTCAATGGGCCTATTCATGTGAGTGACTGCTCACCAATGGGAGTAAAGTGTTCAGAATCTGGCCCTGGGCAATTTACATATTCTCAATAACTCCTTGAATTGCATTTCAGAGTAACTTTTTATTCCGTTCTAATAGTGTGCGTACGAATGAGCTGTGAATAGATGGAATTAATATCTCTCTTTCTAAACTGAATTTTATATGTTGTGTATCTAAAACGTCAGTGTAACAGTAAAATTATTTATTAGCAGTGGCATAATCTTTGGTTATATAGCTAATTAAAATAATTTTGATCTTTCTGCCATTAGTAGTTGTTTATACTTGTGATGAGTAATTTGAGTTGCATTCATTTCTTTCCTTTTCAAAATCTTAAAGCTTGAATTTGGTGTAATTTACCATTGCACTGAAGAACGATTATATACTGGTAGAAGAGGTCAAGGGGCATTTTGTAATGAAAAAAGACTTCAGGTATCAAAAGAGACAGGTTGGTCTAGATTTTTGTTAGAACTCTAAAATAAATATGTTGAATTTCAGAGTTGATACTAATCCTAAATGGAAATTATTATCCTGATTTAAAATATCTTTCCTGAATTATAACGGTGTTTTTCCTGGAAACATAAGGATGTTCCCAAATTTCTGTTTAAAATATGCAGCTTTATGTGAATTACTATTAAATGGTCCTAAAATATTTTGCAGTTTCCACACGAATTGATCAGTATTGATCCAAAACCACTCCTTTAAGATAAAGAAATAGGATTAAATTCACCACTATACTATGCCTTCTGTACACTGGTGTTACTCCTGGGATACAAAGTACAGCTGGAATGGTGAATCAGGCGCACATTATTATGGCATCTGTCATTCACTTATTTTCAGATGACTTGATGCTGCCATATACTGTATCTTGTTTGTAAACACATATGCCAGTAGTAAATGGAATTAATGGATGCATACATTATACTTATTTAAAAACAACGTGCCGTGATGCGTGTGAGAGGTCTGTTTCATCATACAATTAGTTAGAACACTTAATCCATACTGTATTGGGATTTATTACTATAAACCTAATAAAGTGATTCTGCATTTGCCTAGTTATAATAGTTAAGCTCAATCAAATGCACATAAAGACAAGAAGTTTTTTTTTAACAAATCCAATGCAGAAGATAAGACAGCATTAATTAGCAGATAGAAGCAAGCAGATGTCACAGAGCTGTATCTTTGTACCCCAGAAATGATAAAAATTACAGCAGAAAAATGGTTTGGTGCAGACTGAAATCATAGTGAATTAAAGCAATTTAATGTACAGATTAGATATGGGTCCAGACCAACCCTGGATGACCAGAACTTCCCTGATAGCTGGAAAAATTTGGATCCAGATCCAGACTTTGTATCTTGGACCAGTCTTTAGTGGGCCAGGTTTATTTATCTGGAGAAAGAGAGTACAAATGGTACACTTCTCCCCCACAAGAGCAGCTGTGCCCGAGGGAGGACATTTACCCCTGAATAGGTGTCCATAGTCATACCCTAGCCATCCTTCCAAAGGTGTTCTGCCAGGGGAGGGAAGTTTTAAAATACAGCTCATGTTCCACAAGAATCCCCTGGGCAAAGAATTTCCCAACTGCCCTACATCCTTCATAAACTGGCCCCATTCACTTTTATGTCCAAATGGTGGTGGGCCTTCAGCTGAGCAAGGGCTGTGGGAGACTTTCACCACTTTGTCCCAATTCCCTGTGGACTTTCTGCTAATGTGGGAGTCCAGAACGTAAGGGGAGGGTCAGATCCCATATTGTTTAAGATGCTTTATAATTTTTTTCTCTTTTGAGATGTACTCATTGGGGAGGTAGGGGGGAGGATTTTGAACAGGGAAGATGGAGAATATTTTTATTGATTGTTATGGTGTTTAAATGTAGCCCATTTACAGTTGTTCTTGTCCACTAAAGATTTTAACTTCAATAGAATGAACTACCTCTGGAGTACAAGATATTTTTCCTTGTGCTGGCTTCTGGGATTTGTGGCTTTTAGGCTGCTATGTTACTGCATGCTTTTGTTTCAGGAAATGTATTTTCTATAGAAAATGTTGATGTACAGTATAAAATTAGATTAGTGCTAGCTATGTTCAGCATTTAACAATTCAGAACTAAAGAGAATCACATTTTGGTGATGACAGAATTTTTAAAAGGTTATGTCACAGTAAGAAAACAGAGATGTGGTCTGGGATATCCACCACTCACGGATTTAAATAATCGTAATGAAGGAACATCCCAAAGATATAAAATTCCCTTTGTCAAACGTTGTCACAGTTTAAAGCCAGGCCTGGCCTTAAGTGTGCTGATACCATAAATGACAGGTTTTTTTGTTGGGTTTTTTTTGGTCTCCACTCTGCCCCCTTCAATAATCAAAAATGTTGGTCCGCTGTCTCTTTTCCTCCCACATTTACCCCGGTCACTGTCATCTCTCTTCTACCAACCCTCCCTATTTCTCTTCCTCTCATCAGGGTGGAGAACTTGTCTTCTGGTCAGCTGTCTCCTGTAGTTTGCATTCCTGAAGCCACCTTGTATCTTTTCACTAGATGGTCTCTTCTCTAAGTTCAATTCCACCCTATGCCTTAAGCCCCAACCCTCCTCAAAGCATTTCAGTCTTTAAATCCAATTACTAAATTAGCATAACTTTGACTAAGTATTAGGAAATGTTTGTTTATTCATCAGGAACACGTTTACAATAGTTTTCACAGTTCCATAGAATAGTTATTTTTGTTATGACCGAGGTGTACTTGGCATGAATGAATGGTGTTAATAATAATGTCTGTAGTAAGGCATGCATTCAGTATGCCATAATTGTAAACATTGAATGTATTATGCAGAAGACCAAAAGCGGATTACTTTCAACCTCCAGAAATTTCCAGTTATGGCAAAGTAATGCATGCCCTACATTGTGTCCCTATAGTTTTAAAGTAGAACTGTGCTTCTATACTTTAATGTAATGTTTTTAAAAATGGTTATGAAGTCTGTGTTTCTGCAGTTATGTTTGTGATATCCTGTGACTGTTTTATTCTCATTACATGTATATTACTCAACCATTTCTAATCAGCTTGCTTGAATCCATAATGCCCTTTTACATTCGTAGGTCGCCAGTACCTGGTATGTCAATTTAATTACAAGATGTCTCAGGCCACATTAATTTGTCTAGGAAATACCACTCGGTAGCACCACACAGCATTTGGTCCACTATCCCTACTTAATGACAGGTTTCAGAGTCGCAGCCGTGTTAGTCTGTATTCGCAAAAAGAAAAGGAGTACTAGTGGCACCTTAGAGACTAACCAATTTATTTGAGCATAAGCTTTCGTGAGCTACAGCTCACTTCATTGGATGCATTCAGTGGAAAATACAGTGGGGAGATTTATATACACAGAGAACATGAAACAATGGGTAAATCATTTGGAAGGAATACTGCATATACTTCTTAAAATAATACATATGTTGTTGGCCTGAATGTGACCTCACCTGATCTAATACCCATTGAACTCAATGTGAATCTTTCCTTTGGCTTTAAGAGTCCTTGGCTTTGATTAGGCCCCTATACTGCTGTAAATCAGAAGTTATTGAATTAAACACAATACAAAAGGAAAAACTAGTGCTGCAAAAATTAATTCAGAATTAGACCTATTGACTTTTTTTATATAGAATAACTGGTAAATATATTGATACTTGCACATTTGTGACTTTTGTAGTCTTTCCAATGTCCCAATGTAAAAGGGGGTAGTTATTGCAAGATAAATGGAGTTTGGTGGATATATTTAATTGATCTTTACTTATCATACACTTACCTCTGTCTAATTAAAATGAATGGTCTTATCCAAGAGATCAAAGTTCCCTGTTCAGGAAGCATTCTGCTTTAAAATACAATTAATTTACAGTGGAATGCATAGATCTTATGTCAATTACTTTTAGCTGACTGCTAAAAGTTTGTGAGATCACCAAAGGCTGACTGGTCAATGAAGGAAAAATTCCATGGGAACAAAGGAAACACATAGAAACTGCAGTTTTGTTCTTATTCTTCCTTCCCTTCTTTTACCAAACAAGTATTTTTAGATAACCAAACTGTGTGAGCAGTTCAGTCTTGTTACAGTCATTTAGACAAAAGCAGTTTCTCTTCCTGAGAAAGAATATGAAAAGAAGAACATAATGTGGAGAAATTGCCAAAACCTACTTTGAAAGGCTGTTAATAGAAACAACTGTCTACATTGCAGATAAGTCGAAGGCCTTGATCTTAACAGAAATTGGTCCAAAACGTGACCCTGAGACTTTGAAATTGTTCCTCGGTAACATGGAGAGCTTACTCAAAGCCCAAGTACATGGGTAAGGTTTTTAAGAAAAAAATTTATTATGTTAAAAATCATAAACATTCTCAACTTTCTAAAATTCCAAGCAGAATGTTATTCTACTTAAATCAAATGTGATGCATATTGTACCCTGTTAATAAATACCTGGGTTGAAATAAAAGCAGTTTTCCCCCTTTCATTCTTTTATACCTCTCTACTTCTAGGATCCGTGTAATTGGAAGTGCTACCTTGGCTCTGTGCCATCTAGCATCTGGTGCTGCAGATGCATATTACCAGTTTGGTTTACATTGCTGGGACTTGGCAGCAGCTACTGTCATTATTAGAGAGGCAGGTGGAATTGTGATAGATACTTCAGGTGAGTAAAGTATGCTGTTTTGGAGCAGGGACTGTGTCTTCATGTTTGGAAAGCACATAATAGGCACTACTACAATCTAAATAATTGTCACACTCAGTTTTTTTTCAATCACCTTTCATAGCCTCTGAGGGGTGAGGCAGAGAAATGTTCAGATGGTTAGCCTTTCTAGTTTGGGCTGTAGTCTTCTTTTTTACTTCCCCATCTCTGTCTAATCTATCTGTGTACTTACACGGTCCTCATTTCAATGCTATCTGAATATCTCCCTTGAAACAGAAATAATTATAATCTCTCTCTTCCTTCCCCATTGGTAGGAGAAAAGGCTTGATTTGTATATGGGTTTTGTGTGTGTATGTGAGAAGAAGAGAAAAGGTTTTGTGTGTGTATGTGAGAAGAAACTGAGGGAAAACTAAGATGAATAATTGGGTTTTGCATTTAGTTCTGAAAGTGGAGGATCAGTACAGTCAAGTCTGGATCTGATAGGATGCGGTATGATTTTCTGGCCAGCTGGAGATAGAGGGTGGTGGGTTTTCCATCAGCACTTTAAGAGCTGCGAGGCTGAGGACCAACATAAAAACAAGAGTAGATGTTCTTGAGTGGGGGTGTTATAGAGAAGACTAGTTCTATAGAGCAGTTCTGTCTTCCTACCAGCATCACTGAAGCCTTTCCTGGGTTCAGTTTTTGCTATCTGATCTTCATCCAGAAGGTAATTTCAGTTAGATTTTCAGAAAGCTGATAGATAGTGATCTTTATGCTTGGTGTAAAGGAACAATGGAGTTGGGTGTTGCCTACATTTCAGTCTATGTTATCTTGCCAATGCTCCCAATGTTTACTCATAGATGCTGAATAATATGGGAGTGGAACTGAGTTTGCGTTTATAGCTGAGAGATTAGGACAGGAGTGGGCAAACTTTTTGGCCCAAGGGCCACATCAGGGTGCGAAATTGTATGGAGGGCCAGGTAGGGAAGGCTGTGCCTCCCCAAACAGCCTGGCCCCCTCCCACTTCCCCGCTCCCTGACTGCCCCCTCAGAATTCCCAACCCATCCAACGCTCCCTGCTCCCTGTCCCCTGACTGCCCTAACCCCTATCCACACCCCTACCCCCTGCCAGGCCCCCCTGGGATTCCCACGCCTATCCAACCTTCCCTGTCCCCTGACCAGCCCCCCAAGAACCTCCACCCCATCCAACTTCCCCCTGTCTCCTCACTGCCCCCCAGGACTCCCTGCCCCTTATCCAACCCCCTGCCCCCTTACCATGCAGCTCAGAGCAGCAGGATCTCGTAGCCCTGCCACCTGGCCGGAGCCAGCTGCACTGCCCACGTGGCAGTGTGGCTAAAGGGGAGGGGGAACAGTAGGGGAGGGGCCGGGGACTAGCCTCTCTGACCAGGAGCTCAAGGGCCGGGCAGGATGGTCCCGGGGGCCAGATGTAGTTTGCCCACCTCTGGATTAGGCGGTAGAGGAACAGTTACCCATAGTGATCCTCTGGCTTTGTTCTGAGAGGAGGGATCTAAGCCAATTCAAAGCATTTCTGTTCATTCCTTTAGCTCCTAGAGGCAAGACAGGTATATTTATCAGTAGTATCAAATGCCTCAGACAAGCCCAGTAAAATGGGCATGGACCGGAGAAGGTAATCCACCTGAGCAACACATGCTGTCTCAGTATTATACTCCCTGCCCTCACACCTCACTTAGAGGGATCCATGATTCTGAGAGATAACAAGTGGAGTTGGAGATGCCTTTTTGCCAGCTCTCTCATAGTCTGCTTGGAAAAGGAAGCTTAGATGCTGAGCAGTAGCCTCCAAGTTCTCTGGAATTGCATGATAGTTTTTAAATTCTGGTTGGACTATTGCATGTTTGGGAGTGGATGGTAGAGTCCCCTCAAAAGGAGATATTAACAGCCTGTTGCCAGGGTTTCTTCCCGGCGTTCTCTTTTCTTTACCATCCAGGAATGGCAGGGGAAAGAGTCACAAGGGGGTGAGGGGCGCGGCCCTGATTGTGACTGTGTCAGTCTACTATAATTACTACTGGCATGAAGAGGCAGAATTCTTGGGAAGAGGACTCTGTTTCTAGTCCTGTTCTTACCTTCTTGTTCTTGATGGCCTCTGAGGGTATTCTGCACAACTGTGATCTAATTCCGTGCAGTGGGAGGTGCTGTGTTCTGGAATTGGGTGGAGACCTATGGGTATATGTAGAGATTCACAATCTAGAAAAAATTCTGCAAGGTGTGACTTTGCTATCTCTGTGGTAGAGGAGAGCAGAGGTAAACTCTTTGCCTCCCTTAAAGAAGGCTGGGTTTACAGAAAAACTTTGCTCCTTAGTCTCCCTGTGTTTTCTGCCACCAACACCAAGTTTTCTTCCTTCCTGCATTTTCTGCCATAGGTTGCCTGAGAACCTTGGCAATCTGTGTGGGCAGTGGGATGAGAGGGGCCCTTTGGTGCTAGAGTGTCTATAACAGTACTCCGTGAGAGATTGTAGTGCCTCACTGATTCTTCTATCCCTTTGTCTCTTGGCTGCATAGTTTTCTATGAGTAAATTTTGGAGTTTGGCTCCGTCCAAGGTTATTCTGGGGTGGACCATGGTGGTGCTTCTACTTGCTTTGCACTGGGGAGAGCTTTAATTTCCTCTGCTGCTGTTACAATTACAGTGCCTGGTAAGCAATAGGTTAAGATAAGCTGTCTGATCCAAAGGCACTAGCAATGCAACTTCAATAAGTCAGTCATTAGAGAGACATTCTAATAGAAATTCAGCTAACAAACTCATTTCCTATATCAGAATATTGGTTCCATGGACATTCCCCTCCTTCCTCCCACACAGTGGAAGTAGGAGTCCTCCGATGGTTCTTCCCATTCCGTTGTCCTTTCCAGGAGTACAGGTTTCCCGCAATTTTGAGTGACTTTTTTTGAACGTTGTCCCTTGGTAGCTATTTATGGGCTGCTTTTATAGCCTCAATATCTTTGTATTCTTTTCTCTTTCCCTCCCAGCCCCATACAGGTCCTTCGCTTATAGTGATAATCCAGTGAAACATCTCAGGTCTGGCCCACTCGGCCCTGGGCTCTGGCTGGCTAGTTTCATCACAGTTTTGCATTTCCAGTCTAGGGCTTTCCCGGGTCAGAGATGCTGAGAATGAATGTCTGTGTCTTTGAGTAAGCCCTTTAAAGTGTCACATTTGAAGTACACAGCTGGCCCAGCAGAGATTATGGTGAGACTCCTAAACAGATTTCAGCAAGGATGGAGGCTTCTTGGAAAGAAAGGGCTGTCAGGGAGAGACGAATGTGCTCATCTGAATATTTATATTTGTAGAGCACTTTGAAGATGTAACGACCCAGAATGTTAAGGATTATTATTTTATTCATTTCTGGAGCTCACATCCCCCAAGTAGAGTGTTCTTTAGTAGTCAAGCCCAGTGATGATCAAAGTGTGCATGACTGTGGAAAGACTTGATGTGTTAAAGAACAGTTTCCAGTGGTAGGGTATGTTTAACCCTTAAAATGGGTTATGTTTGTTCCTATTTTATTCCTTACTACCCCTAGTTTTGCAAACAAAACATCTGATGTTTTGTTTAAGAGAGTAAAATGGAATATATTGTGTTTATTTTTGTGTACTGAACGAATGAAAACATTCATTGCTTTTTCTGTGTACTTTGGTGTTTGATAAGTCTATGGTTTCTACAACACTTTGCTTCGCGAGACATCTCTGAATTTGAATGCCTCAACAGGGTATTTCCTCCCCTAAATGTGGCTTTGACGTTGTTTCAGTATTTTTGAATCTCTCTATCTACAACAAGGATATAATATAATATGCCACACATCACTTCTGTATCTAAACATGGTTCTTCTTTATCCTCTTGTTCTTAGGGGGACCTCTAGATCTCATGTCATGCCGAGTGATTGCTGCTGGCACTAAAGAGATGGCCATGTTCTTAGCTCAGGAAATACAGACTATTCACTACAGACGGGATGATGAGAACTGACGGACATTAAATACTTTTACAAGTAACATGGAGTTTGTCCTTCTAAACTACTTAACTTCTTCCAAGATGGGTGTCTTAGAGGGTACATGATTTTAACAGCATGTTTTCTGTGCAGGTCTTCTGTGTCAAATGTTTTAAACAATTTTATTACAAGGTGGCTTCCCAACATTGTAGGGCGGGAGGAGGGAGATTTTTAAAACCTCTAAGATTTGTGGCTTCTTTTTAATATGCATCTATTTCAGCAGTACCTTTTATATATGATCACCTGTAGCGCTTGTTGCCAGATTCGAAGTTTCACATCTGTTCAGGCTGAAACGGAGTCTTTTGGAACATATTCAACTAAAAAGAAAACTTTATTTTTACAAAACACAGATCTCAGGTAAATGAGCTTTAGGATTGTAGTAGATGATAAGTAGTTAAAATGTGTGCCTACCGTACCCATATTCAACAGTACTTGAGAATGCAATAAAAAGTGTTATTACTCCATTTCTGTTTTCTAACTATATCATGACCATATATATGTATATTTTGGATGTTTACAGTGATTTACAAAGTGTACAGAAGGAGGTGATTTTAGGTATTTGTTTCAAGGAAGAGTATATATTCACTTTATGAATGCAGTGGGAGTTACCTACATGGTTAATAACAGAGCTGCTAAAAAAAAATGGGAAATATTTCATGATTTTTTTTTCAAATTGTCCAACCAACTCTAGCTTATAGAGAATGTTAACCAATTGGGGCCAAATCTTACAGTCCTTACTGAACCCTTACTGAGAGCTCAAACCTGCAAACATTTACTATCATGGAGTAGCTGTGACTAGTGGGCAGAGTGCTTACTACCATGAGTATTGAAGTCTATGGGGACTATTCACAATGGTAAATACTATACATGGTAGTTAGTTCTGGAGAATAGGGCCCAATGTCAAGGAACTATTGACTTCAGTGGAAGTTTTGCCCAAGAAGAAACTGCAGGATTTGGTGTTAAGGGGTAAATTGTAAAAATTGCCACCTTAGTTGTGCTTGCAAAAGGCTAATTATAAACGTAAAGTATTCATTTTGCACGTACAATTGTAGTCATCTTCAGAATATCTGGAAACCTTGTAAAGTAAATGACTAAATCTAAAAGAACAAAAATTCTGTGCAACTCTAGTTTTGTGTTTGGCACTTTTTTTAAAATCAAGTTCATTTTTTCGCCTTCCTCTGTAGCATGGGGCACGGGTCACTTGCTGGAGGATTCTCTGCTCCTTGAAGTCTTTAAACCACGATTTGAGGACTTCAATAGCACAGACATAGGTGAGACTTTTCTGCAGGAGTGGTGGGTAAAATTCTGTGGCCTGCATTGTGCAGGGGGTCGGACTGGATGATCATAATGGTCTCTTCTGACCTAAATATCTATGAATCTATTATACTTACTATTTTTTTAAAAGAAATCATATCATCTGACACTACTGAACTTCTTAAATGTTAGTGTCCAGAAAAGAATCTGAGATTAAACATGGGGACTTACCTCTAGTTTTTCTATTGATGTTACGAATTCAAATCTACAATTATTTTTGAATAATACAAAGAAACAAAAAGGCCCACAAAATACACATAGGTCTAAATTTTCAAAATCTGTTCCTAAATTGCACATGCAGACTATGTAAATGTGCACGTAAACTGCGATGAGAAACTGGAAATTGAGTGTACAGTTATCCATTTTGCATGCACATCTAAAGAACACATTGTTAAAAATATTAGCCATTGTACGTGCCTTTTTATTTTCTTCTGTGAAAAATGTTTTTCATTACGAGTATAACTTGTATACTGTATTTTTTAAAATGAGAAATGCAACATTCTGGCTGTGGAGAGAATGGCTAAAATATAGGGCCCTGATTTAGCAAAGCATTTAAGCACATGCTTAAGTCTCATTGGCCCTGATTCTCCTCTCCATCAAAGCACACCTCAGACGCAGAGGACAATGACAGATTCAGGAAGCTGGCTGTAATTCCCTGATCTCCGGCCACTTAGCCAGGGCAGAAGACAGAGTAGGCCCCCTGCTGCTCTAGCTTCTGCCACTGATTGATGTAAGCTCTGTAAATGAGCTTACACCTGCAGGGAATCAGAGGTAGCGGAGTTCAACAAGCTTCCTTCTTTTCCTTATGCCAGAGAGAGAGCTGGTTTAAGAGGTGTCTATACCACCTCTACCAGCTTTACATCAGTAGAGATTCCTTGTACACAGGAAGACTCTCTGGCTGGTTTAAATTCACTCTGCACCACTTACATGATGCACTTAATGGATGAAAGAATCCTGTCCACTGATTTTCATGGCATTTGAGCACACTTAAGTGCTTTGCTGAATTGGGGCCTCAGTGAGGTGGGAAGGGGAATGTCCAGAAATCCAGTCTCAGATTCACCTGTTACTGTCTTGGATAAAACATTATTTTTTAAAAATAAATAGAGAGCTTGTTCTGAGAGTTGATGAGCGCCTCAGACTCCTACTGATGTTAGTGGAGTCGCAGCTGATCAGTAGCTTAAGGAGAAGGCCCAGAGTTTGCAGTGCCATTGGCCACAGTGATTCCCACATTTTACTTAGAATTATTAATTAGCTGACAGTTCTTAGAGGTAAATCCTGTCCTCGATTTTGACTTTCCCTTCCATCTTTCCTTGCTTGCTAGCTAAAGATCTCTTTTGTAGGCATATTCCTTACTGTAGACTTTCCATTCTAAGGTTTAAATTAATACCGTGTGTATAGCATGGGAGCCAAATCTGTACGTGTTTAATTAGGGCTCTTTTTTTCCTTCAATAAAATAAGGTTGATAGCTACTCTTTAACCAGCAGTTATAAAATTAGTATTTTTAAAACAATGAAGATGTGAAAGGTTACAATCCATTTCACATGCTTTGGATTGTTTTTACAACACGTTTCAGGCGTTAGATTATTTTGGAGGCCAGTTTCTGAAACCAGAGGCAATATTTAAATATGAACAAAGATGATAAGTTATAAATGTTGAGAACAAGTGTTTCCTATCCTGAATGTCATAACCTGTGCTGGCATTTTTTCCATGTTCGTATCCCAGTGAATGTTGGTGGAGATTTCAGAAGAGAGTAAGGAGAAGCCATGGGCATCTCTGATACACCAAAGGATATTTTTTTGTGGTGTCATACTCTTGTGTCCCTAGGATATTCAGGATGAAAAATAGTTTGTTTTACAAGCAAATAATCTAATCATTTTAATTACAGGACAGTCATTTGTAAATGTATTTAAGAATGTACTTTTAGGGGTTGAAGATGCTTTTTTCATTTCCACCCAGAAAATTTATATAAATGTATTCATCTTTTTTTTTGCGTTTTCAGAATGTGGCTGCAATTGGATCTATGCAGGCAGATTCTGCACCTTTGCAGAGCCTTATTGAAATCATGGGTTTGCCTGCATGAATCAGGCCTACGTGTTTTTCCAGCTGTTGGAAAAAAATTCAAAAATGCTTGTTTTGTGCTTGGATAACTCAAAAACAACTGTTTTAAATCTCTAGGCTTTATAGTATTTAATCTGAAATGAAAACTAGTGCCTTTGCCATATAAAAATAATGTGGTTTTGAAAAAAACAAAATCATGGGCATTTTAAAACAGTATATGGCATGTGCATAGAACACTCAGTTCTATTTGTAGAAACATAAAGGAAGCTAGTATGTGTCAAACGTCTGTAGTTATGAATATCTTAGACCACGTGTGTGTAACTGGGTGACTAGATCTTTATTTACACTGCAAGTGTGTATATGCTCTGAATAGATGATATCTTTTATTCAAGGGAGTGCTGCTCAGCATCCTATTCCTTTACTTTTCAGTCTGTCACCTGCACAATGGTTTAGAACATTTTAAATCTACTGTTTTGGTATAATAATCTGAAATAATAATGTACAATTCATGTATAAGTGCATTCTGGTCGTGAACAAACAAACTACGGGAATAACAGTAAACTGCAGATAAAGTAAAGTCTTCCATTACATGATCACACAGCATAGGCAAATGTGATATACTGTTCACCAAATACTAAGTAACATAGAAAGGAACTCCATCTTTTTCTATAACATTTAGCACATATAGCAATAGCACTATGTATCTCTGACATGTGGCATACTAATGTACAGCTTTTACACATCCCCAGGTTTTGATCTGTAACGTGTTACAGACACCACAGTTTGCATGCACTGGTAATGTCAAGACTCTAATACGCTACACCCTATTGAATTGGTTACATATTTAAAATTTTCCTTGAAATTGCCATTGTCCTTATAAGGAGGTGGGGCAGAAAAGCCAATAAATGCTCAAGTTTTCAATAACATATCCCTTAAAATCATCCCATCCCAGGCCACTGCAGTCAAGGAATTGCACCTGTTTACAACAGAGCATTTTTAGCCCTAGAAATACTACTGAGGTAAAACATTCATGGTGCTGCAGAGGGAGTGTCTCTTATCGCTGAACAATTACTTCAGATTTAGAGTGTGCAGTGCCCAGTTTACTCCAAAAGGAATACTGTCCACTTCTTAGGAGAGGTCACTGACAGTTGATAAGATCAAGATCATCATTAATGGAAACATATATCAGCAGCTGTTACAAAAATATTGTTCACTTATTTTCCTGCACTCTGTCAGTGCTGTGTATAACACTTAATGGGATAATGAGAAAAGGAGTACTTGTGGCACCTTAGAGACTAACCAATTTATTAGAGCATAAGCTTTCGTGAGCTACAGCTCACTTCCTCAGATCCAGTTAGTAACTCTCAGTTTGAAATTATTTTAAATGTTTTTGTAACAATCTATTTTTCAATGAGAAAAGGATTATAATCTGCATTAAACATACGGTAGACAGAAATTGAGAGAGAGAGTCTATTTCTCTGCTTTATGAACTCTACGTGCAAAAACATGGAAATTTAGACATACACAAGGTTAAGTGGTTGTGGGTTTGGTGTGGGTTGTTTGTTTGTGAATGGCTTTGCTGGCAGCCAAATATCTTAGAAAAATTCAAAGAAGGATTAGTTATTGGAAAGAAGAGAGCACATTCAGACACACAGGCTAGGATAAAAATGTGTAAGGGCTGTAGACAGAGCCTCATGCTTCAAGGTACAAGATGATTACCATCCTGAATGCTAAAATTGTCAGGATTAAAAAGAAAATAGTATTGAACTGCACAGAGTGAATTTAGGGGGAAGAGTTTACACTTTCTTCCTCTAAAACTTCAAGTATTGACCTCCATCATAGACAAGATATCACAGTATCTGGACCACTGGTGTGTTCTTATTTGAGTGAGGAAAACATTGAATTGTGAAACCCTCTCTGAGTAACACTTGAGCCCTGGTGCTTCCAACAGACAAAAGCTGTAAGAGTACCATTGTCTCTCCTAAATAATCAAAGGTGTTAATAAACCCCTAATCACGGAGGGTAAAATTTTCAAAAGTGCCTTAATGACTCTGGAGTCTAAGTCCCATTGACTTTGAATAGGACTTAGGCACCTAATTGATGTAGGCACTTCTGAATAATAATTGTAATAATTGTACATTATTATTTCAGATTATTATACCAAGGCACAGCTACAGACTAGGGACCGAATGGCTAGGCAGCAGTTCTGCAGAAAAGGACCTAGGGGTGACAGTGGACGAGAAGCTGGATATGAGTCAGCAGTGTGCCCTTGTTGCCAAGAAGGCCAATGGCATTTTGGGATGTATAAGTAGGGGCATAGCGAGCAGATCGAGGGACGTGATCGTTCCCCTCTATTCGACATTGGTGAGGCCTCATCTGGAGTACTGTGTCCAGTTTTGGGCCCCACACTACAAGAAGGATGTGGATAAATTGGAGAGAGTCCAGCGAAGGGCAACAAAAATGATTAGGGGTCTGGAACACATGAGTTATGAGGAGAGGCTGAGGGAGCTGGGATTGTTTAGCCTGCAGAAGAGAAGAATGAGGGGGGATTTGATAGCTGCTTTCAACTACCTGAAAGGGGGTTCCAAAGAGGATGGCTCTAGACTGTTCTCAATGGTAGCAGATGACAGAACGGGGAGTAATGGTCTCAAGTTGCAGTGGGGGAGGTTTAGATTGGATATTAGGAAAAACTTTTTCACTAAGAGGGTGGTGAAACACTGGAATGCGTTACCTAGGGAGGTGATGGAATCTCCTTCCTTAGAAGTTTTTAAGGTCAGGCTTGACAAAGCCCTGGCTGGGATGATTTAACTGGGAATTGGTCCTGCTTCGAGCAGGGGGTTGGACTAGATGACCTTCTGGGGTCCCTTCCAATCCTGATATTCTATATTCTATGAACATTTTACCCTGAATGTTTACCTAGCTCTTGTTTGTTTAACACAAAAAAGTACATTAGAAAATGAGCAAGGTTTGACAGAGAATAAAACATAGCATAATTTCAAGGATCGATTCTTGTAATAAGCACTGACCCAAAGATCTAAAGAAATCTGTTTAGCTCATACATCAACATCTTTTACTATTACAGAATTCAGGACACATCCGTTATCCTCTGATAGTAAAAAGGTATGGAGGAGGGGAAGTAATCAATATTGTGTATTGGCCTCTAGCCCTCCATCTCTATAATTTCCAACAATGTGGTGGTATATTAGTTCTGTGCTTCTTAATCTTGTATGCTTTTAAAATAATATTAAAGATTTAAGATAAGTATATCCCTGTTCTGCCCATCATTTAGCCATTGATAATGCTAATATATTCCTTACTGCCTGAAATACCGACACTGCTCTGGCATGTCAGAAATCCCATTTCTGGAACTCTGCATCTCCTTGAATTACTTCCTGAAGTCAGGGTACTTGGAAGAGTTTAAAATAATCTTTCAAAGAACTAAAATGTAATCAGAAGATCCTGTGCCCCTTTTAACTTTTAAGCAATGTATGAGACCAAGTCTCAGCATAACAGGTTCTGAAGAGGTACCATCCATCTCTGTCAAATGTAACAAAATGTATCTTGGATATATCCCTTTCTTTTTTCCACATATTATATATACGTATATACACATTGTGTGTGTGTGTGTGTGAGAGAGAGAGAGAGGATGTGAAGTTGCTGAAACTGAGACAGTGGTCTTTCTAAATACTATAGTATCAACGGTCACTTATAAATCATTAGTTGGTAGACATAATATGAACACTTACATGCTAATTTTTAAATTAATTCAGGTATGATTTGAATGCTGTCAAGAACAAACTGGTGACAGAAATATCAAATTCAAGCACTTTTGTTTGTCCATTGGAATAAGTAACACATTGTTCTTCTACAATACAGCTATTCTGTGGTGCCTAATGTTGCTCATGTTTCTTCCTTGTTAAGCAGTATCAACAGATTATGCAGGAGTGCCTCAGTTTAGAAATCATGGTGCAAACTCACCCCTGGTATAAGTGGGCCCAACTCCACTGATGTCAATGAAGTTGAGCCCCTGGGCAGTGAATTTAACCCTAACTCTCCAAAGCTATAAAAATAAGAAATATGCTTAAAGGCTATTGATTTTTAACTAGCAGACAGTATTGTACATAAATACTTACTTTTCCTCTGTCCAGTACAAATAATGAGGGCTCCTAAATGCTTGTTTCAAGTACTCAGCACTTTTCAGGACCATTCCCAAAGCTTCAGACAGTTGATGTGTTAACAAGTTCCTTTGTTATATGTTTAATAAATACAATAATGAAATTGTTTTCTAATATTTTTATGATAGTTTGGAAATGTAGGCCCAGATCCCCAAGGACATTTAAGGGAAGCTAGAAGCTTAAATATCTTTGTGGATCTGGGTCCTATTGCCTGAGGCTCTCCTGCCTTGCAACTAGTGTAATCATGTACACTTGTGCAAAGTGGGTGAAAAATGCTACTAGATTAGATAGTATTTTGCACCCACTTTGCATGGACAGAATAATTACAAGAAGTGCAAGTGCACTCTAATTACAAATATTTTGGAAATTACCACACTTTGCTACAGATTATTTGAGCTGCACTGTATTCCTGTACTACTCTTAACCTATTTATAAACTTTTAGGGGGGAGAATGATGGGTAAATCATCCAACTTTTTAGCTGATAAAAAGGCGGATAACATATTCACCACTATAAACAAATCCATATTTTAACATAATTTGAGCTGCTCTATTGTTACATTCTCACTACCAAAAAGATGTTTTATAGATTATAGCCGTATATGGATTGCTCTTACTGTTCTTAGTTTTTTGACTGAAGACATGTCTTCGTAAATATAACAGTGCTTATCTTTTCACTTTTTAGTTACAGATATTTTTAAATCACAGGAGGAAATAGTTATTGTATTAAAAACATAAGTAGGAACTGGAAATCTAGGCCAAATTAATGCCTGATATAAGCAGTGTACTTTCCATTGGTTTCATCGGGAGCTCCCCCTACCTATGCCAGGATTGAATTTGGGCCACTGTCTAAAATAGGAAAATGGATTTCACTTTGAAAATATGTTTATAAAAAAGTCAGAAATGTCCATGTATTATTGAGTTTTTCTTTTCTAATGCTATGCTCTATATATCAGATGGTATCTATTGTTTTGTACTATACCATATATAACTGTAGTTTTTATTTTAAATGTTTGTTTTGTTTTTGTAATAAATGTTAAAAGCTAATGGTCACAAAACTTACTGAGTTGACCAATGTGAAAATTAGAACTACTCCAAGGAGTGGCGAAACTGTCTGATTTTTTGGGGTTAAAATATATACATATTATATATAAATAAATATAAAATATGTATTTACAAACTGAACATGCAACACAGACTTAATTTGCTTACTTATCTATATAAGCAAATTAAGTCTGGGTTGCATGTTCAGTTTGTAAATATATTTTTCTTTTTTACAGATTTCTTCTCTCACATTAGGAAATGTCCCATCTGCCAACACATGTTCAGCTGAGGTGTTGTAATCAAATCATTGCTGTAATCAGTTTTGCATTTCATAATAGGGTGGCCTATTGGCAAATCCTTTTAGGATAATAACTGAATATAGAGTAAAACTTTATATGTGAGAGAAATGAAGTACATCCTAATCATACAAGAGTCTAGTTTCACTTTTATGAAAATACGGAAACTGCCTGTAAAGTGCATTTTTCCCTGAGAAGTGACTCTCTGAAAAATATTATGGCAAGGTTTCAGTATTCATTGTGTCTCACTAATTTCTATATTCCGTTTGCTCAGTTTGCAAGTAAAAATGGTTTGAACTAACAGCTGGCTCCACAAATGGATCCTGGCCTCTGACATCCTTCTCATACTACCAGTAGTAGGGAATTCTGCAGGCCAAATTACATCTTTTGAGATGTGTGTGTAACGCCATTGTTTTCCTAGTTTACCTTCAGTTATGCCTCTGCAACCCTGTTATCCTTCAGAAGGTTTGCACAGGTGCAATTGAGGTCATAACTTGAATTGTCTCATAACAGAGCTCTGTCTTTAATTATTCCTCAATGAGACCAGTGACCTATAGCTTTTACTTTCAAAAGGGGGAGAAATTTATCAACCCTTGCTGCAAGAATAAGCAGAATTGCAGTGGCACCAACATATAGATATCAGCTTCAGACAAGCTTCACTTGGCCTGAGTGTGCAATTTAGCAGTGAGCACCTCAGCGGCAGGTGCAACAAAGTTGGATCATTTTCACCGCCTTGCATTTTAAAAAGAGCACTCAAACAACATTTAGTCCAGTAGATGTATATCAATGTGGATTTAGGCTAGCTCTACACTACACACTACTGGTGGTGGCATGTAGTGTATGTATAGCTACATGCTGCTGTGAAAAGCAGGCTGCGTCCACACCGCTGTGTAGCTACACATGTCAGTGAAAGGCTGAAGGAGAGGCTCCCTCCTACCAGAGCCTTTCCATACTGCTGGAGTCTTTCCCTGCTGCGGGGAAAGGCTCCAGCAATGGGGACCTGGCAGAGCCTTTCCTCCTCGCTGCTGGGATTTTTTAAAGTATTTCTTTACACAATGCACAGTCAACCTGTGGAATTCATTGCAGGGGATGTTATGAAGGTCAAAATTATACCTGAATTTAAAAAAATGGATTAGATACGTTCATGGAGGATAGGTCCATCAATGGCTATTAGCCAAGATGGTCAGGGATGCAACCCCATGCTCTGGGTGTCCCTAAGCCTCTGACTGCCAGAAGCTTGGACTGGATGACAGGATGGATCACTCAATAAATTGTCCTGTTCTACTCATTCCCTCTGAAGCCTCTGGCATCAGCCAATGTAGGAATACAGGATACTTGGTTATATGGACCATTGGTCTGACCAGTATGGCCACTCTTATGTTCCCTGTGGTGGGGAAGGGCTCCAGCAAAAGGGAGGTACCAGAGTCTTTCCCTGTAACTGGGAAAAGTTACATCAGAGACTTTTCCTATGCCCAGAGCCTTTCCTCGCTGCCTCCCCCTGCCAGAGCCTTTCCCCGTGGAGAGGAAATGCTTGAGCTGCAGAGTGTTTCCCTGCAGCAGGGAAGGGCTCCAGTGGTGGGGAGCTGGAAGAGCCTTTCCCTGTTGCAGGGAGGGTGTCTTTTCCTGCAGAGGAGAAAGGCTCCAGCAGCTGGGAGGCAACAGGACACTACATGGCTAAAAATAGCAGTAGAGATGGGGAGACACAGCTTGGGTGAGTAGAGAGTGGGTAGAGTATGTACACGCATATTAACCCACATCCTCGAAGTGTCTTTACTCTACTTGCCTAAGCCAAATAGCTACACTATTTATACACGTTATGGGGGAACTTTATACACGGCCAAAAGAAGCCTGCAGTGTAGATGTACCATTAGTTCAGTTGCACCAGTACAACAATCCAAGGGCTGGAGAACTCACCCTGGAAATGTTGTGTGCCAATAATACCATGAGCCGCAGTGTTCTGTGTTAATAACAGTGTATTGAAAAGAGCTGTGAATGAGAGAGTGCAGTAATCTGATCGACACATTTGTTCCACTAACGTCTCACTGAACTAGTTCAGGCTCAGGGTTAGACACAGTCGATCAATACCTGCACCGAAGCAGGTATGTGTTAGCGACACATAATATAGAAATAGAGATCAGTGAGTATACAAAGCTAATTCACTACCAAGATGAATGTCACACAACAGAATCAATGCAGCTATAGGCAGGTGTCTCACTACTGAGCTGCGGAAAATTGGGTCATTTCATTCTGATTTATGAAGTAGGAACTAAATTGCCTCAATCTGGATGCCACTGGTATAACAATGATAATCCTACCTATATAGCTGAAATACGGACATGCTCAGAAGTGTTTAGATGCTGACAGTATTCCGTATCTAATTCTAAACAGTTTCTTATGCCAACCTCTACACTCTGAATTCTCTTCCTATCCCAGTGTGCCAGGGACCTTCCCCTCTTCTCTCCAAAACTGTCTCAACTTGCTTCTCCCACAAATGTCCATATCAACAAAAGATACTGTTACCCACTTAAAGAAGACCATCACAACCACATAAAGAAAATACCCAGGAACAGCTCCTTCCTCTGGCTCATCCAGTATGTTTTACATTTAAACTGTAATCTCTGTGGGGCAGAGTCTTGTATGGGGTTGCATACGCTTACAGCACCCCAAAAATAGCAACAGTGGGTGCAATTAAAACTGCTGGAGATCTAGCAGTTGTATTTAATGGTTGAGCAGAACACTCTACTAGGTGAACTCAGTCTTGACATTTAGGCAGACAGTTTCAAACAATAGTATATTGTAAAGTGTTCATGATCTCCTGACTGCAGTTGGATTAGTTTCAACCGCCCATCTGATCTGCAGCCTGCTGAACAACCACAGTAGTGATGTTGGGCCTGATACAGTGAGGCACTAATAAGGATCCAATCTCATTACCACTGAAATCAATGGAAAGAGTTCCATTAATTTCAATGGCAGTTAGAGCAGGCCCTAAACTCCTGCTACTCCCTTTGTCCTCACTAAACACTGCTGGCACTCACTGATTTCATTTCACAGGAAATAGCCTTTATATAAACAGGAAGAATGAAGCTCTAAATAACTAATGCTTGACACAAATAATATGCATGATGTATGAATTTAAAATCCACTAGCGTTTCTATCAGATCTGCAGCGAGTATTCTTAAAATAACTAGATTGTTCCTGGCAAGACAGAGTCATCATTGCCATAGTTTCTTTCATGCAGGAGATTGTGTTTTGTTCTCTTCTCCACACTTATACCTACTACTGCCAAGTAGTAGCCCTCTATTTCCCCCCGTTGGCTTACAAGAAGATTGTTTGAAAGTGTTCCAACGCCGTGTTCACCCAGATTTAACACACAGCCATCTACTGATAGCCAAGTATATTTATTTTAATCCTTTGAATCCAGGATTGGAGGTATCCTGGGAACTATGTTTTCCTGGCTTGGGTCACATGTGTTGATATCATATACGATTAAAACACAGATTGTAGAAAATACATGAATGGATTTCAATCATCAGCACCCTTTGTGTCCTCCACACACTGAATTTGGACAGTGGTCTCTCCCAATTCTCTAGTAAGCATTAGCTTACAGCACCCTCTCTGGGCCACTGCAACAAGAAATGTTGGGTGGGAATGAGTTAAAGGTCTTCTTATTAAAAATAAACACAGCAGTAATCCTCTTTTGTCTTTAAATCTTTGTATCATTATATGGACATTACACAGGTTTCTCAGACAATTCCTCAGTGTGCTTTGATCCATCTCACCTTGAAGTGGGACTAGATCAAAGCACATTAAGGAACTGTTCATGCACATCAGCAGGGTCCACATGGAGAGTAGTGCATTGCAGGTGAGTGGAGGGTAGATTCACACCCTCGCTTGCCACGGACTGTTTGTGTAGACAAGCCTCACGGCTCCAGCCAGATTGACCTTGTGCAGCAGAGAGGTGAACTGCCTAATACCTGGTAAAAAAGCACTTGACAGTATTTTGGGAACAGCATCATGTTGCAGAGACTGACTTTGATCCACCTAGAATGGAAATTTGTTTACAGTTATATTATTTACTGCTGTAAAAAGAAATTAGTGTGATCAAATGATAGCAATTGGATAATTTTGAAATAGTTACAACATATTATTGGGGGTTGGTATCTCTGTAATTATTTCCTTTTCAGGCTTGTACATTGTAGAGTTTGGGCCTCAGCATGGTCTCTCTCTGAGTGGATCCCCTCAGGTGATGGCACTCTGTGATTTAACCGTGCTTACCCAGCAGGCCTGCTGAATTCAGCACCTGCAAGTCTTCCCTTTGGGAGCTCGTGACCAGTGATTAATACAGGTGAGGTGGTGACTAGAGAGCTTTCTCAAACCCAAGTACTACTTAATCTTAACAGTAGAAGGAAAGCATAAAATAAAAGAAAAAGGATTTTAAATCAATCAAAGGGATACACCCGTCAAGTTTACCGACATCTTTCTTATTATCCCCTGGGAAGCCTAAGAAGGCCTAACTGCTTTTGACCTTCCAGCAGAGTTGATCTCTGTGTCTATTGCCCATACAGATATAGCTTATTCCCCAAAAATGTATGATCCTTTACAATGATCTACCTGTGTCCACCCAAGGGGTTGTACCAATGTAACTATTTTAGTTTTAAAAAATTACACTCCTAACTGAAATAGTTAACTTGGTAAAAAAACAAAAACAAAAAAAAACCCTGTGTCTAGACCAGGTATTAGCTGAGGAAAATCTTATTAGATATAGGGCCTGAGTCAAAGTCCACTGAAGTCAACAGGTGTTTCTCTTGACCTAATAGGCTTTGGATTGAGCCCTAAAAGAAGAAAAAAAAAAAATCTGGGATGATTGCATACTAATAAAGAAGTGTTAGAAATGTTAATCCTTTGCCATCTGTCTTTATTTTGCTAACCAACTCAAGTGGGCCCAACCAGAAACTCTATAACAGATACTGAACAGCGCACTAAACATCACCAAACCTGCCCCTATTACAGTTAACAGGATCCATAGAAATGTACAACTATTGTCCATATGCAAGATTTCCATACAGAGTTATAATAACAGGTCTGAGAGAAAGAGGCTACATACTCTGCAATCTACTACAGCTATATATATGCTGCTATAAGTTACCTGCTGCATTAAAATAGCCCAATAACAGTGTCTGGATTTTAAAAAAAAGCTTTACACCTCCTTTCTTAAGAGGAGGTGTATGTGATGGCTTCAGGGAAAAAGCATTCCTTTCTTTTGGGAGGTGTATGCTTACCATAAGCAGGAATTCAATTATGATACCTCTATATTGTCTCTTTCTTTAAAGTTCCTGTGCTACGTTGCTTGTATGGCAATAGAGCCCAAATGCGTGAATGCTTTTTCCCTGAAGCCATCACATACACCTCCCAAAACAGAAAGTTATTTATGCAGGCCAGATCACGTGCTCCTGCCTAAAAACCCCACAAGAAGGCCAAATGAAAGCCAACAATTTCAAAGCTCCATTCACAAAATTTCTGATGAATCAGCCCCTGAGGAGGCTAGATTAGCAATATTGTGGAAGGAAGGAGGGACCACTGATGACTGTCACGGGAGGGGACGTGAGATCTATGCCCAGTGAGGATGCAAAGGCACAGTACAGCCCTTTGGGCCCATTGGCATAGGGTCAATGGGACACATACGTGGATAAAGCACTTCAGAAATTTTCTGTCATTGCCACAGAGGCAACAAGATGTAGTTACTTGTCTCCTGAAGGAGGGCAGACCAGCTTCTATTTCTGACACTTTACCTGGTGATGATGCCACCCAAAAGAGCTATCGCCAACTCCATATCCTTCATGGACAACCATACCCACCCAAAACCCTTGGAGCTCCCACTGGACCGAACTGACACCAGCTACTTTCTGTGGGGTAATATCTTTCATCTAGGGTAAAAGGACCTTTTGTATTAAATCTATTTACTGGAGACCATCATACACCACCACAATGAATTATTAAACTGATGGGGATAAGTAATAACTACGAGCTAGGTATCCAATTTCTCAGACCATCACTGTGGGACAGAGTCTGTAAAAACTAGACTTGGCATAGATATAACTGAACCCACACAATGCTTTTGTGGGTGTGATCCAAAAGCATGACATATTTTGTTGACCTGCAGCCTAGCTTCTTCAGAACCTCAAAGTTGCAGAGACTCTGTTAAATACAAGCTACAATTCTCACCTTCTCAGTAGCTTTATTTTGACTAGGACGTATGGGCAAAATTCATTCCTGGTCTTCATATGACTTCAGTGAAATTTTACAATGATTCGATTTGTCTCAATATGTCATATAAATGCAATTTAATTGATCAAAGGCCAAATAACAATAGTCAGAGTGTAAGTAAATCATGGGACATTAAAACTGCAGGTTTCAGTCCAACAGAAGCTGAGTGGCTCAGAGAGAAGACTCTCACCATCTATGGGCTGGGAACAGGTGCATATCATAGCACTGCTCTACAGAACCTCATGGAAGCCAACAAAAAAATTAATATTACAGTCCCAAGTGCAACTATCAGCCCTTTGGTTCCTAGGTTATTGCTATAATGCAGGATTACATGTACACAGGAAATTCATAAGGGGACCATGGATAAATATGACAACTAATGTTTCACTATCTTGTTGGTCTTTTTAAGGGTCTCACTTATTAGATCTGTGACAATAGTGCTATGCCCCTAGCTTCAGTTAAAACTAGAGTGATAGATGAGATAAGAGATTGATCCAGAAATAAGATAAGCATGTGTCACTGGATGTGATGTAACCTGCTGTGATGTCACCAGAAATGACAATGTGCCTGATATGATTATGGGTGTGATCTTATGACCTAAACCCTTTCCCTTCTGGGATCAGGGTTAACCTTTATGGCACCTGACCCCCCAACCAAAATGCCCACCATTACTAAGGAGCAAAAACAACAGGCTTTGATATGTGGCTCAGAACCTTAAACCAAGACTGATAAATAGCATGATATCTAGAAACAATAAAGACCTGCAGCTAAAAGCTTGGGAGGTGGGGTGTAAAAGAAGAGAAAGAGATGTTTAAAAATGTGTGCAAGAGACCTGTTAAAGAAAATGTTTGTTTATAAATCTAAATATTAACTAAAACACCTCAATGCATTTTCCCACATGAATAATTGGAGAAGGGCCTGACCCAAGACCCTATGTCCTCCTACACAAAGCCCTTCTTAGCTAAGGAGAGAAACCAATAGGACTTAGTATATGGTCCAGACCCCTTAAATCAATGACAATTATAGGAGTATCAGTCACAGAAGTGATAGCTACAAACATGAAATAAGCTAAAATGTAAAAAGAGACGTGTTAAGGAAAAAGTGGATGTTTGTTAAATAAAAAAAAAGGGGGGCTGTTGGAATCTTATTTCCGTCTCGTGAAAGAATCCTTTGTGTCCTTGTTGTTTGGAGTACCTCCAAATATATTGTTACAATAAAAAAAAATATTAATAAAAAAGTGATTTACAATCAGCCTTTTTAGAAAATACAAATACACTCAGTCTGTGCTTTTAAAAAATTAATTCACAACTTTTGCAATTTCAAACAAGGCACTGTTTCAGTTCAGACTAAGTACATCAGACTCAGTTCCAGTCATAATAAACCGAAGTCAATTATATGATGCATTACGTACAATAATAAAACCCATAGACAAAATTTCGCTTGTAATTACTGATGACATAATTCAGCCCTAAACTTAACAAATCAGCTTTCAGAATTCAGGGTCAGCTCCTGCCAATGAACATCCCATGCCACCCATTAACTTCAACAGGGTTACAGAAGGTGTAAATAAAGGCAGGATTTCAGCTTTTGTATTTAATACTTCACCTAACAATTACTGATATAAATTTGAACCTGTCTTGGAACAATCCCAGTACACTAAAAATGCTTATTATTTTTTCATATATGTAATATGTGCCCCTCAATAATGTCTGGATGTTTTTGTAATACATTTTAAACATCACATGACCTCTTCTCATGAAGTCATTTTTTTAAAAGAACTTTCACTATGGGACAGATACTTCGCTGGAGCTAAGGGCTGGTCTCTCTGGTCCACCAAAATGGTGCTTTTAAAATAATTTCCAATCTACACATAAGAAAATGGAATGGATTTAATTAAAATTGCACAGGCTTAAATCAGGGCAGAATTTGTTCCAAGATATTTTGCAGAGGCACACACAGCTCTGGAAGCAAGGACAGAGGTGAAAGTAAGCCGGTACGCCCTGGTACGGCGTACCAGTAAGAGCCGGTGCGCCATACCAGGACCGGCTTTCCGACAGGGCAATTTAAAGCCCTGGGGTAGCGACGGCAGGGCTCTGGTGGGGATTTAAAGGGCCCCGGAGCTCCAGCCGCTGCTACGCCCCCCCCCAGGGCCCTTTAAATCCTGGCCTGAGCCCTGCTGCCCAAGCCCTGGGGTAGTGGCGGCGGGGCTCCGGAGCGGATTTAAAGGGCCAGGGCAGTAGCGGCAGCTGGAGCCCCAAGCCCTTTAAATCCCCGCCTGATCCCAGCTGCCCAAACCCTGGGGTAGGGGTGGGAGGGCTCTGGGGGGATTTAAAGAGCCGCAGAGCTCCAGCCACTGCTAGTGCCCCAGCCCTTTAAATCCCCGCCGGAGCCCTGCTGCCAAAGCCCTGGGATAGCGGCAGTGGGGCTCTGGCAGGCATTTAAAGGGCCAGGGCAGTAGCAGCAGCTGGAGCCCCGGGGCCCTTTAAATCCCCGATGGAGCCCAGCCACCGTTACCCCAGGGCTCGGGCAGCAGGGCTCAGGTGGGGATTTAAAGGGCTAAGGGCTCCGGCAGCTGCTACCACAGCAGAGCCCCAGGCCCTTTAAAGCTCTGCCAGAGCCCAAAGCCCCAGGGTAGCGGTGGCAGCCGGGAGCCCCCAGGGCTCCTCAGTGATTTAAAGGGCCCGGGGCTCCGCTGCGGTAGCGGAAGCTGGAGCCCTGGGCCCTGGGCCCTTTAAATCGCCCCCCCGAGCCCTGGGGTTCCCAGCTGCCTCTGCAGCTGGTAGCTCGGGGGGGGTGATTTAAAGGGCCGGGGCATGAAAAGGGGAAAAGATAAATAGGATGGAGATAGGCTCTTCAAAGTGGTGGCAGATGACAGAACAAGGAGCAATGGTCTCAAGTTGCAGTGGGGGAGGTCTAGGTTGGATATTAGGAAAAACTATTTCACTAGGAGGTTGGTGAAGCACTGGAATGGGTTACCTAGGGAGGTGGTGGAATCTCCATCCTTAGAGGTTTTTAAGGCCCAGTTTGACAAAGCCCTGGCTGGGATGATGTAGTTGGGGTTGGTCCTGCTTTGAGCAGGGGGTTGGACTAGATGACCTCTTGAGGTCTCTTCCAGCCCTAATCTTCTATGATTCTATGATTCTATGAAATGAAATACTTATGACCCTTGTTTTTTGCAAATCCGTTACATTGACTTGATGTTGTAGCTGGTCTTCACTTTGTGTTCGTATAATAAAGCAGACTCTGAAAAAAATGTCTGTGTATAATCATTACATCAGTCAGACTTCTTTTTCATATCAATACAACAAATCACTCCTCCATAAATTCCCTTACTATAGCTAATACAAATAATTAATAAACCATGAGAAAAATAAATGCAATCAAACAGCAAATGTATAAAGTTCACCATTTTTAGACTATGTAAAGGAGCTTTATAGCTGCAGTTGATAATAATTATTGCCACATCAATGCATCCTTAGTTCCAGACTCCATAAAATCCCTCACCATACAAATTAAATGAATGGGATAATTTAATTACTACATTATTTAACAGATGAGCAATCACTACCAACATAGCAAGAAACTACTCCAAATAAAAAGAAATGGTAACAGTTCATTGATATACATGATTCATTCACAATTCCCTACCATCAGTAGCAAACTGTGTATGCTCAGAGCATCTCTAATTTGGGCAGCATGCCAATTGCAGGCTGTGCTAAAATAAGTAACAGCCTCCAGTGCAATAGCCAGATTGTTCATAAGGTGTTACATGTCCTCCTGCCTCCTCACTGCACTGTATATTGAACATCTCATCTTTGCTTGATGCTTCAGACAATCATGTGCTTTTCCTGGTCATGCCATACAAATGTCCAAGAGTTTGCCATAATGATAAGCTAAGGCTTGTATCATCATTGAATAGGTCTCCTTTCTATTAGTTCATGTACTCTTGGGCTTGCTGAGGAGGTGATGTGAACATAAAACGGGAACATATATTCTATCAATAATCCTGCATAGTTCAGGCGCCTCGATTTATTAAACCCTCAGCAATCTCTGTCACATTCGCCACACTGATAATACACCTGTGCAACAGATCATGTATTGTCATGCCCAACCCCAACACAACAGCACCCAGCCAGTGTGAACATCTTAACCCCAAACTAGTGCCCATCTAACAGGTATCTATGCATGGCAGTCTGCTTCCACAAGGTGATTGCCACTTTGATTTCTGCAATAATCCTTGTGATTTGTTGCATCAACAATGGGCCTACCTCATGTATAGAGAGGGTTTTATGCAAGTTTTTCATATGTGAAATCATCAAGCAAAAGCATATTTGAAAGGAACTTTTTGTCTTTTTCAGATTAATTGCCTGCTCAATTTTCCCTGTCACTACAAATCAGCCACTAATGCTCCATCTATGCTACCAAAATAACTGCTTAAACATATCTGAGGAAAATGGTGGTGGCCTCAATATATTATAAAATGTTTTATTCTTGCCTGTGTGGCTTAAAGAAATCATGTTAGGGAACTATTTTATTGCAGATTGGTAGCTAGGCTAAAACATGGTTCCTTAACATAGTTATTTTATGCTTTTCCTATTCACACAGGCAAGAAAAAATCACATTACAACACCTGGTCTACAAGGGTTAAAACATAACTATCTTAAGATACACTTTTGCCTTGTGATTTCACCAGTTAATAAGTTCACTGGTATCTCTGATATGTCTGATCTGCTGGAAAAACAGAAGACTTTATTTTCCAGTGTTGTCAATCTACCACTTTTTACCATCATTCTCCTGCTCCTTTTTCACATGCTCAATATTCTCTCTCCCTAGTTCATGATACCTTACCCCTATATAACCACTTTTGTATATTCTTAGCAAAAATAAAAGAGAGAGCTCTTTAGGCAGATTTGCTTTTAGCTCTGTAGAGGGCAACAGCTGCAATAACTGACTTGGGTCCTGATTCTACAATGTCTTGGAAGCTTTAATACTCAATTTACACCTGGGCGAACACTACCATTTTAATGTGCTATTCGTTTTATACCCACTTTGCACAGATGTAAATGACCACACCAGCTGCAGGGGAGTCATGCCATTGTAGTCATACCACGGCTCTATTTCTCAAACTATGACCATCTCAACCTATACCCACCAGAAAACCTCTATATTCCCATCAGAATGTATGTAAGCACAAATATACAAAGACAAACACGAACAAAATCAATAGAAAGCTTTCTATTTAAAAAGTAGTGAGGAAAAATTGTGCAAAACCAGAGCAGGGAAAATAAAGTGACAGTAAAGAGACCATCACACTAGCTACCAGGGAATGAAAAATGGTCATCAGTGATACATAGGCAGAGGGGACCAAGCCCCATTTATTCATTAATTCTTATGAAGATAAGAGGGATGCCTGGTGCATCCAGCCGCCTGCTCTGAGAAACAGCCCGTGTCGTTTGAACTCTCGCACCAGCCAGGGGGCTGCAGCCTGCCAATAAATGGTTTTATTTGGTCCCTGCCCCTCCACTTCACCCCACCCCACCCACTTCTTCCCCTGATCCCTCCCCCACCCCACTACTCACTCTCTGACCCTTCCCTCTACCTTAAACCTTCTCCTCAGCCCCCCCCCCATTACCCCTCCCGCCTCTGACCCCATCCCTCACGCCCGGGCTCATGCAAACCCAGCACCTCTGCCCCTCCGCCCCGCGCCAGGCGGGCACTGGGAGTGGGCGTGGCTTCCCGGGAGTGGGTTCGCTCGGGCGGGGGCGGGGGCGGGGCCGCGCCCCGGCCCGCGATAAGTAGCGGCGGCGGCGGTGGCGGGCGGTCCCCGGGTTGCTGGTTGTTGGCGCGGCGCCCGGCTCGGCATGGCGAGCGCTCGGGACTACGCCGGCGCCCTGGTGCGGTGAGTGAGCGCGCGCGTCCCCGGGGGCACCGGCCCGAGGCGCAGCGGGGAGTCTGAGGCTGGATGCAAACCCCGGGGGAGGCGGCTTCCCGCCCATATGGTGCTGCCGGGGCTCCGCCCGTGGTGCCGCCGAGCAACCCGCTTCGCCCTGACCTGATCCCGCAGCCGGGGCTCTCTGGCTCACTCGAAACCTGTCGCTAATAGCTCCTGTTGCAAATGTAACTCGCAGGTGTTGCCGGGCCTCCTGGGGAGACCCCTAGCTCCCGCACCGTCTGGCTTAAAGCAAAAGCTGCAGTGCCTTGTCGGGATGACTTTACCTGCTGAAAACCCCGTGCATCCGACCTGGGCATCTTGCTTCCTCTGAAACTCTCGTTTCAGCAGAGATGGTCGTGGATTAGCCGTTTCCGTATGGCCGGGAATCGCAACGTAGTTGCACGTCCGTCATACCCAAAAGGAAACTCTTCCTAGTGTCTCCTTTCATCCACTGCTTTGTTAAAGAACAAAGAAGTGGATGAAAGCCTCTCAACAGAGGTCAAACTATTTTTAGACCGTGGCCATGGCTCTCAGCCATAGTAGGGGTACGACAGCAGCAGGACCGTTTGCTCCCTTGCTTCAGGAGTAACTGTGTACACTACTATTACATCTCAAATGTTTGAAAACTGAGACTGAAAGAAAACAAGAAGATAATCTTAAAGACTAGACAGAATTGTGGTTGGTCTTGTGTTCTAAAGCACTGGCAGGTGAAACTCCCACTGGCTTAATTATAAGCTTTGGCGTTCTGGAGTTTGCTTCAATTCTTCGTTTCCTACCACTGGCATCTTGACCATTGAGATCTTCTAAAAGATCGTATCAAGTAAACAAGTTACTTTGATTTAATTAAATACAGGACACTAAATAGCTTGTACAATGTTGCGGCAGTAAAACTAGCAAATGGTACATCTACTGCACCATAGTATATACTAAACCGGTGTTTTTCAATCCGTGGGTCGCGACGCAGCACTGGGTCGCGGCATGTAAGGCACTGGGTTGCCTTAGTCTGGTCAGCACCGCCAACGGAGACATTAAACATCGCATCAGCAGTGCTGGCCAGCTAAGGCAGGATAGTGCCTACCTTTTCCAACACCATGCTGCACCCTGGAAGTGCAGGCAGGGGGACCACAGAGCCCCCACATGCTTCCCGCACCCCAAACAGCAGCTCAGCACTTCAATTGGCTGGTTCCCGGCCAATGGGAATGGGGCGGGGTCGGCGCCGGTGGGCAAGAGTCAGATGCCTCCACCTAGAGCCAGACCTGCTGCCGGCCACTTCTGGGGTGCAGAGCAGTCCTCGGTGCACCCCGGCTGTGCTGCTGACTAGGAGCTGCTGGAGGTAAATCTCCGCCTGCACCCCTACCCCAACTCTGAGCCCGCCAAACCCAGAACCTCTTCCTGCAACCCAAACTCCTCATCTCTGGCCCCAGCCCAAAGCCTCTGGCCCCAGCACAGAGCCCTGAACCCCTCATTCCTGGCCCCACCCTGTGGCCCTCACCCTTGCACTCCATCCCCGAGCCCCTCCCACATCCCCAAACCCCTCATCCCCAGCTCCGTTGGGTCGTGGGCATCAACAGTGTTCTTCAACTGGGTCCCCAGGGAAAAAAAATTAAAACCACTGTACTAAACTAGATATCATGCCAAGAAAGTGTAAGGCTCATGAGTCAATCATTAAATTTAAGGTGTGACTTAAGTCTTAAGTCAATGTTGCAGCTATTCAGTGTGTCTAAAAAGACCGTTCTCACTATGGAGCAGTCTTAAATTTGTATAGTTTGTCTTCATCTTGCACATTCTAATGAATCTAAATTAGCTATTCCAGTCATTCTTTCACTTCTAGTTCTGTGAATGATAAAATTCTAAAACACGTAGTCTGAGGAAATGCTAATAGCACATATCCTCCCTGAAACACTAACTGCATCACTTTTAGCTGATTCACTCCCCTGACGCTAAGGGTAGTCAATTTACTCTAATCTAAAGGTCACAAACAGGCTATAGATTGGTGTTGTGCAACTTGTGACTCCTGAGTATGACTGAAGGCTGTTGCACCATATCGCTTAGACAACCATGCATGACACCCTGTACGTTGTCTGCAGGCTGTCTCAAGCTTTGCAGCCAACAGTGTGCACAGAGTTCATTGTAAAGTACCGCCCACTGAAAAGTAGCTGAATTCATGGATCCTACATGTCTCCATTCTAAACAAGTGTTTGGAATACTATGTGCAAGTTCCTACTTCAAAAATGAAGAACTTCTAATGTGGCTCTAGCACCAAGTCAGGCGCTTTACTAAAGTTTGAGGATGATGGTTGTGTACCTTTGTAGAAAACTCTTCTATGCCCTGGAACTGGTATTACTGCCTAGACAGGGTAAAATACCTGTACTCTGCCTCCCTAAAACATACCCTTTGTAGCTTAATAATAAAACAGATGTGGGCCTGTTTAACTTACTAATGAAGCTATTAAATGTAATTAGCATTTCTTGCTATTGTTGCACCATTTTTCTGTCTTGGCTTTCACTTTTTCTTTCCACAGTAGATTGTGGGGTACCAAGTCTTGCGGTGACGCCAAGCCACCTGAGGATTCCCTTGCATCAGGAATCCACTTGTCTGCTTCAAAGGCTGCTTTCTAATTGCTACAGTATAAAGCAGCCAGACTGGGTTCCAAGGATCTGGATTAGTATGTCTAAAAGTCCTTGGCTGCAGTCGCTATAGACATGTAAGGGTTGGATCTGGTGTCCAAATAGGTAAAAAGGCAAGCAATCACTGATGCTCCTATCACTAAGAATCCTGTTTGCTCTACCAACTGAGAACCCAGAGTTCTCAGCTACTTGAACAGGCAGAAACAGTTTCAGGTTAAATATTACGATGACAGTCTTGCTATAAATGGATGCAGGTATAGATGGAAACAGTGACTGATGGTAGTACTAGAGAGTACAAGGGAACTTCAATTCTGAACCCATTCACATCACAAAAGTCATTCTAATCACAATCTTACATCTTAATGTGATCCTATGGCTTTGTTTCCATGTTGGATTCAAAACTGGGCACTACATCTTGATACTACTGGAGGATTTGGGTGCCAAAATTGGACAAATAGCAGCACAAGATTGCCGAAATCATGTAAGCTCAGCTCTTGAGCTGTTTAACCTGAACCCAAGCTCTTACTTGGCTCTGAATCCTAAAACTAAAAGCCCACATGATGCTTCCTTGTCCTGTCAGGAACTTATTGATACATCATGTTTGCCTTGGCCCTGTGCTTTTTTCTTATGCTTTGTCTTCTGCCTGAACAAATTCCCTTTTTGGCAAAATAAGACTTCACAAGATCTAATTCAGCTTAGTGATAGAAAGTAAACTGACACACTTAATAGCCTCCAACCCCCACTGTTCCACCTGGGCTTGTTGAGTCTTTCAGATCAAGTACTGTACTGGCAAAGTAACTTTTATATAAAAGTGATGTATGCTTCCTGTTGTCTGAAAAAGCTTCAGACAGCTCCCTACTATTGGGGCCTTAAGCTTGATGATGGGATATGAAACTTCTTCGTTGTATGCTACTGGTCCAAATCTAGTCCATATTGCTAGCAGTCAAAAGGTAAAAACTGATCACTTGTGGGCTGTGCAACACATTGATCACTAGGCATAAGATCAAGAGCAAATACCTACATCACAGAAACTTAACTGTAATTCTTGGTAACTGGGCAGAAAAATTCCCGTTCACCCCAGGGAAAACTTCAAATCAGGGTTGAAGTGCACACTGGTATGGCAGGGAAACTTACAAGATTTCATTTTGCACTGTATCTGATCATTGGTAGTGCCTAGTACCTCATGTGCTGAATTTGCTCTTCAGCAGGGAAAAACAATCCAGAAAGCAATGGCTTAAACTACACATGGAATAAAAATTAATCAAAAGAATACTTATTGAATTAAGTGAATCTCAAACTAAGAATATGTTGCAGATTATGAAGAACAAAGCCAGTAGACAGTGAAGGAAATGTCTGGCCAGAATTAAACCTGTGACAGGCACTTATCAGGAACTAGAACCAAAACATAACTTGATAGTCAAAACTAGCAATCTCTGACTTTCAGACCAACAAACTTAGTCCATGCAGCCTCAGCTGAATTAAATGGGCTTAGGGAAGATCTTATCATACTCACTATACCAAATCTAATTTCAAGCAAATCTAATTTCAGCCAAATAATTGCATCAAATCGCACACTAGTATTCAAAATAGTCATTCCAATGTCTAAGCTACTTGAAGCATCTAACTTGCTGCATCATGGCAGACTTCCAAATCTTGACAAAGCCAATGCTGCAAAGAAGTAATGGCTCATCTTAAAATAGCTACTGCTAGCTAGCTTGCCACTTGCAACAGGCATGTGAACTCCCAGTGCTTTGGTGGCATAATAATGGAAGTTATCCAGGTGAATCCCTGCCTCATAGCAGGTGGATGCAGGGGCACTGTTGATGGGACCCACAGCTGTGTATGCGCTACAATTTACTAGAATAAAACTGGCTTTTCTAATGAACTTCCTTTCATACAGCTATTGGGAGGCATTCAAATGAACCAGCCAAATGAAAGATCAGTTTAATTATCTGTAAGATAAACAGTGGTGCTGAAGTAAACTAAGTTGGAAAGGTAGCTGCTCTAAGCGAGGAGACCCCCGGGGCCTAAGGGATGTGCCATCCGCTTCCCGGAGCGGCGTGGAGCCAGGGCAGGTAGGAAGCCTGCCTTTGCCCCGCTGGACTTTTAGTGTGCAGGGAGGGGGAGGAGTTAATCAGCGGGGCCTGTAGACCCCGGGGTACACTTGAGGACCCCAGGGGTCCACAGATCCCAGTGTGGGAAATGCTGCAATATCCTATTAAAGAAGGTCAAAGTTGTTGTAAGCAAGACTGTGACCAGTGGTGACCTGGCCAAGTTGGTCCCAAATATCTGTACAGTTCTAAAACTGAAAACCATTATCTTGCCAGGAAGAAAGCAAATACTCTAGTTTTATTGAAACAACTTTGGTCTTTGAACTTCTTAAATAACTTAATCTGGTCTCAACTGGCCTGTGAGAACTACATATGAGCATTATATAGTGAATGTATACATCACAATGACTAATCTCAGTGTTTTTTTTTAATTAAAATGAAACTGTTTTTTAGATCTCTGGTATCAATGGGAACATCTGTGGGGTCGGTGACACGACAGACCCTATTCCCTCCTCTCTTACCTGCAGCCCGACCTTTCCGTGTATCAAATCATGACCGCAGCAGTCGGAAAGGAGTTGTTGCAAGCAGCCTGCAGGAGTTTATTAGCAAGGTATATCAAACGCTTGGTTGAGACTTAAAACTACTTGTCAGTAAGAACATAATACCTAGGCCTTCTGGTCTCAACTCTGTATGAGAGCAAAACTTACTTCATGACTGAACTTATTTCAGAATTCAGAGCCTCAAAAACCTGGTGAATTGGAGTCTAAGATAAATACCATGGCTTTTTAGAGATGTATATGGGATATTGAGTGTCAAATGCAGGATGACACTTCATTGAAACATAGTGTAGTCCTTCAACAGAAGGAGATACTGGAAATACTGTCTCTAAACTAAAATGATGGGAGTCTTGCTCTGAAAGATTCAACTAGACTGCTTGTGGAGCTATACGTAATGACGTCTAGTTGGATTCCTCCTTTTTAGAATTAACCCTTTGTATTTAAATACAGTATCAAAGCCTGCTTACATTACCATGAGATCCAGATACTCTGGAAGTTCTGTGCACTTTCACAGCAACTTGATTAGGGAGTGAGGGAAGAAAAGAGTAACTACTTTGCAGAGTACAGGACCATATGTACAGTGCAGATGCCACAACTCTTCCTTGGTGTGGAAGTTGGAACTGATCTTTATAGGTAAAACAGAAGCAAGTCAGTACCTTCATTTGGTGTTAGAACTACTCAACGAATGAGTAGTTGTCCTTAAATCTTAACTAGACAGAAGGAATTAACTTAAGAAAGCAGATGCATTCTGAATTAGATCCATCTACTATTTTTTTATTGTAGGCCCTAGATGCCTTGCTGATTACTGCTGGACTGATTACTCTAGTTTTGGAGGAAGATGGCACAATTGTGGATACTGAAGAGTTCTTTCAATCTCTGGGAGATAATACACACTTCCTTCTTCTAGAAAAAGGACAGAAATGGACACAAGTAAAGTGTTAACTTTTTTGTAACTTTTACAGATCACCTTTGGCTTAAGGAGAATTGTGGCAGCTGGCAGTGGGGCAAGGGGTGGGAGTGGTGGAGGAATGGGAGGAAAATTGCCTTCAAAGAAGGCTGGGGTATCAAAACCAAAACCTGCTTACTATGCTAAGAATGCATAGTCTTTCCAGAGGACTAGAAGTAGGGAGTTCTTCTGACCCTCAGCTGAACAGGCAGAAAACCCATTACAAAAACCTAACATAAATTGGAATTAAATATGTCACAGGCATCTACAAGAACCAAAACAAAAATCCCTTTTTTGCTCAAGTGTCTCCTATATTGTGGAAATATGACTAGTCCTCCTTGACTAGAGAGAGAAACTAAACACCAATATTTTTTTACATCAAGCAAAACAGACTTTGGTTTTTTATCAAAAGCATGGCTTTTCCTCTAGGCAGTTCACTTTAAAGGAAAAGCCAAGGCATGATTACAGCATAATCTGAAACAGAAGTGTAAAACTCCATATTCTGAGCACATTAGATACTCAGTAGAGCTAACTAAATTAGAAAAAATATTTCTGCATTATTCCATGTGCAGGGCTAAAGTGTGCCATCAAAACATAATTATGAAATAGAAAAACAGATGTCTAGACTTTTTTCTTGGCATAAGAGCATTTTAAGATGAATGTGCCTGGTTTATCTAGTCGTTTGGGGTTTTTTTGGGACACTCCTTCCCTTGGGTACAAACTGGGGACCTTCAGTCACATGTGGGAATAGTTCTGATCTCCATAATGCAAATAAGAGATTAGGTCATTTCTCTAATGGCCCTTCTGTTAAATGACAACTGTCTCCCCAGAAAAACAAATTGCTTGTGCTTGTCAAGTGACAAAGGCTAGCAGTACCACTGTCTCCTCTGACTGCCCATGGATGACAAGCCTTAAATTGTCACCTCTCTTAGACTAGGACCTAGGTTGCAGGCTCCTGTGTACACATGACAGACACAGCTTCCAAGGAGCAGAACAGCAGGGACTGGGCAGTAGTCCCCAGTGACCAGACAGCCTTTTCAAAACAATGTCATCCTTCTTAACAGAAGGAACATAACCTAGCATAAAACAGGTTTTGAAATTGCCTATACAGGCTTATCTACCTAGAGCTCACCATCCTCTTGATGTTAGCCAGGTAGACCTAATGTTTTCAAATTTCCTCTGACCAATTCTCCTTTCTCTCAAAAGTGGGACTTACTGTTTAGTGTGCCTTTGATCTTAGGCTTCATCTCTGGCAGGTGCTCCCTTAACTAATAGCCCAGACATTGTTTTCTTAATGTTCCTAGAAGTGTTCTCCTCAGAAGTACCCTGTCTGCAGTTATTGTGGTGGTTCTTGCTTAGTTCCTTCCACAATACCCCTTTTGGCCTGGGTCCATAGTCAAACTACCCTTGCAGCAATTGAACAAGCATAATGTGCATAAATTAATAGAGAAGCCCCCACATTTCTAGGAAAAGTTTATGAATTGGAGAGTCCAGAGGAGAGCAATAAAAAGGTCTTTTTTTAAGAGGCTAAAAACTGGGTATATTTAGTTTGGGGCAGGGGGGAGACCAAGGAGAAACCTGGTAAGTCTTCAAGTACATTAAGGGCTGTTTATAAAGAGGCTGGGGATCAATATTTTCTATGTCTAGGCTCACTACTTCTTGTCCTACCTTCAGTAATCAGCAGCAAGGGAAATCAAAGTTTGTTAGAAAGGGCTTTCTAACAGCTATAAGGGTAATTAAGCTCTGGAATAGGTTTCCAAGGAAAGTTGTGGAACCCTCATCACTGGAAGTTTTTATGGAGAGGTTGGACAAACCCCTGTCAAGAGTGGTCTGGTTTACTTGGACCTGCCGCCAGCACAGCAAGTTGGACTTGAGTTCGAGGTCACTTCTAGCCCTATATTTCTGATTCAGACTCCAGTGATCTATGTATAGTTGCAAAATAACTCAAATGAGGAACATGACTTAGTCATATACCATCTGCCAGCATCCTCAACTTAAAGCTACAAAGAGCATGGGAACTAGGTAATGAGCATGCTGCAAGAGTATTTGTAAAACATAGCTTCAAGTGTTTAAAATTCATCCTTGTGAAAGGGAGCCAAACCCTAAGCATTTACTGTGGACTGTCAAAGCAAAAACAAATGCAGATCAGTCTAGTGTAAACATTATTGAGACCAAGTACCCTAGTAATTTGTATCTTAGCCTTTCCTGTACACTACTTACTAGATAAAATTGCAAAGCTGCTCCAAGCAATCTGTTTGTTAAAAATAGTGATAAGTGATGTACAAAGCATTCCAAAAGCACTAATGAGAGTAAAATTCTCATTGAGTGAGATACAGGATATATCCACTAGATGTCCCCCTACAGCATTGGACTGCTGTAAACACTTCTCAGTGACAATATCTTAAAGTGGGGCAGGGAGAAAGCATGAGCAGCTTTTCACTGTCACTTGGTAGGCAACCTGGGAGGAGGTCAGGATTTAGCAGTTGAAGGTGCTTGCTTTCTAACAACTATCCTTGTTCTCCCTCTAAGTTTGCTTAAATACAACTTAGTGCTGTTCTGGGTCTATTCTAACTATCATCATAGTGGTTCCTTCCAGTGACTTATTAACTACTTGGGGGTTACTTCAAATCCTAGTCACAAAGACTAGGTCCACAAATCACCAACCACCGGATTCCCAGGTGCTATTCCAAAGCCTGTCACCATGCAGCTGGGCAAACTCCCTTTTAAGGTAAACACTGGGCATATGGACTCCTGATTACTTTAAAATATTAGTCTGTTTGCTGCAGCAGTCCACGTAAAGCAGTCTCTTCTCAGTTACTGGTTGTTCATGTCAAAACTGGTGTCATTGTGCCAATACAGCTGGCTTTCTAAATAACTTTAACATGTCACTAGTGTTGTAATCCTGGTGGAATTTGGCCCTGATAGTTCAAGGATTCTCAGGTCATCTTGAGACGAGTCTGACTAAAGAAAAGTAACATTTCACATATGCAAAAATGGATTAACAAATGCAAAAAACAATAGATACTTGAAGGGAGTATCCATTGTTTTTTGCATTTATTAATCCATTTTTGCATATGTGAAATGTTGAGTATCAATTAATATATGAAGGATTAGTTACTTTAGAGAGTCCTCAAATGAAGTCATGATGAAAGCTGCAAGTTTGTGACAAATACCTTGTAACCACTACTGGGATTCATGTCCCTCACCAATAATGTAGATTGGAATAACATTTAATACCTCTAAAGAATAGCTGCATTATTTAGTGTCATTAAGGCATATTCACTATGCTCTCGCCTCTACTGGATATAGTATAAAACTAATTGTCTCTTTAAAATCAGGGAGAAAATATCACCGCTGTACAGCAGACTAAGAAAATGGGGGTAGCCAACATTACTCTGGACTTGTACAAGCTGAATCCAAAGGATTTTATTGGCTGTCTAAACATTAGAGCTACTTTCTATGAAATCTACTCTGTGTCATATGACATCAAATGTATGGGAGCAAAGACTGTGCTGCGGTAAGTATGCATTCCTATTAGTCAGTGGGGAATATAAACCAAAACCGGTCTCAAAGGAGCATGAACTTTAAATGATCCCACAATGAAGATGCTAACTGGTTAGCCATGTCTGCATTAACTGGTAGAGGCAAAGGCATCTTTATACTGTTTCCTGCCCATGACACAGCAATCTGCAGTAGCCATTCTTAGCTTTTTTTACAATGATTTTTTTGATGTAGCTAAGGTTACATGGCAGAAATTTAAAGTAGAACCTTACCACAAGAGTAAGATATTACAAATGGAAGTGTTGTAAGCAAAACCAGTCCATGTACAGTAACTGGTGGTTGAAGGCTGACTGGTTGGGAAGGATGCCAAGTTCCTTTCATTGAAACCAAAACTACTTCAGTGTCGTGAAATGAAGAACTGAATAACAGTAACCTTTAGGCTTTTCCCACATTCTGCATAACCAGATCAGTTTCCCCTTCTGATGGGGATGGAGGAAATAGAGAAATGGGGGGTATAAAGTGAACTTTTTACTATCTTTAGGTGGATTTTGCATATCAGAATAAGATTGAGATACCTTGGTTCTCAAGTGAACTGCCTTTCCCTGCTACAGAGCAGTTTAGGCTAAGTGTATCCCTTCAAATACTGAAATGCAGATATTGTTTAATGTCATAAATTGACACTCCCTGGTTGAAGATGGAAGCAAATATTCTATCTACTCTGCCAGTCCAAGTGTAGAAGGCTCAGTCATTACAGGTTGAAACTACATGAACATGAAGATATTCTAGATCACTGAAGTGAGGACTTCAAAAGACAATGGCTTACTGACTCAGATGAAAGTTCTAAAATACTAAATTGCAAACAGCACACCTTGCTGCACCTGTCTGACAAAGTTCTGGCCCCTCAAATCCTATGTAAATTGAGACTAAACAAGACACTGGCCTAAAATTGGCATAGACTGATAGTCTATCCCTTAATGTCTGGATTCTCAGTCTTGGATTTAAATGAGGGTCTAGTTATGCCATGTATTAGACCCTTCCCCAGCTCTGACTTCAATGGGTCTGGATGGATAACTGAGTGCAGAACTTCATTTAACAGAACTAAACGCTGTCCCCTTGTGACAAGTGGGGACTAATGTCTTGTGCCAATCTTTAATTCAATTATCAGTTATGGGTTTGAACTCTAACAATGGAACTTGCATTGTTAAAGAGCGAATTTTTAAGTGTCAGTTCCTCCAAACTCTTGCCAGCATGCTGCAGCTGCTGAGAGAAGCTGATACAGGAAGTGAAAAAAGCAGCAGGCAAATAGCTGAGGTATCTGGAGTCCTGCTACAAGCATAGCTACATTATAAGACGACCATTTGAGGGCCAGTACAAGCAAGTAAGTCCTCCTGCAAAGGGCTATCTGGAGGGAAGATAAGAGCCTATCCCAAGTGGCTGCAAGCTGAAGACAAACTCTGCATTGGGGTCTCAGATAGTCCCTAGAAAAACGTTCTATTGATTCTGAAGTTTCATACACTGAATCCTCCCAAATGTTCACTTGGCAGGCAGGGAGCCCCTCACATGCCATCAAACATGATGAATTTTCTGATTTTTTTTATTGTCTTTTCAAAGAGAGGATCAAATGTCCAGACCAACAAATAACAATCTCCTCCACAGCTAAAAATGCCACTTGCACCCACAGCCAGTTGTCTCACAACAGCTGCTGTGTGTAAGACACAGCTGCATAGAGGCCTAAGAAGGCTGCACCTGGTTCTATAAAGTCACTTGGCCAGCCCAGCAGACTAATTGAAAAGAACATACTGAAGCTATAGCAAATAGGTGTCTTTCATGTCATGAAAAAGGAGTTGTATTTAAAGCACTGCCAAGTCCCTGAGAGATCTTTATTCAACCTCTGTAGAGTGAATTACTGACTGCAAAAAAAATCTAAATTCTCTTCCCATAGGCAATGGGGGAGGAGTGTAGGAGAAAAGGATCTGCCTTCTGCATTAAACAGGAATCCTAGAAGTGGGGAGTACTAGTAGAGCACACTTGCATTCATCCTTACTCAGGGATGGGAAAGCTAGGCTGCCGAAAAGTGAGGCTTTACTTCAAGGAAGGGAAGAACTAGGTCAACATCTATCTAAGGAATTGTTGGTGGGGAAGGGAGAGGATCTCATTCATAGAGCAGTGGTTGAGTTTCAGACTAGCCCTCTGATTATTCCTGTACTTTGTTCCCTTCCCTTTGTTCTCTACTTCCTAGTATATTTAGTTGTAGCTGTGAGTTTGGGTAACTTCCAGGTACTTCAGTCTAGAAGATTCATTTGGTTTTAGAGAGAAAAAGCAGGATTGTAAATATACAGATCTGGTACAGAAAGCTGAACTCAGTGTAGTTCCTGGTCTAGATGGCCTGGTTTTCTCATTCTTAGAAAATGTCACTCTAAGGAGTGGCTGGAGGCTGATGTACCAAGAGTGTCGTGACGTGTTCAGCTTTATCTTCTCTACTCCTGGAACTTGCACTAAAACCTGTGGGTCTTGATAAAACCTTAGTGCTCACATTGCCTTAGTTTTATGGGTCTTGTATTGGATCTTAAAGCCTGCCTAAAGCTGAATGTTTCAAGCCACTAATTCACTCTGGAATGTAAGCAGTAACAAGCAATACTCATGAATTGGGAGGACAAAGCTTTGAGTCTCAGCTCCATTAGTATTACATACGTAAGTTCACTGCAGCCAAACAATCCAATGTGAGTGCTCAAGTATAAGACCTGGTCAATACTTTAATAGACATGTCAGTGGTGGTTCTGTAGCTAGCATTCCTCCTTACTTCCCACCTTGTACTATACTAATAGGTAAGATGGATTAATGCTGCAGGGCTCAAATTGACTTCCTGATTACCTGAAGTCATTAATGGAAACATGGCAATGCCAGTAAGGGTATTTGGAATGTTCTGCTGAAAACTCAAGTAACTGCTTTGTCTGCATAACTTAAGTTTCTCTTGCAGGCCCTAACTCTGCTACATGCAAACAGCTTCCTTCCCACTAAGTGGGAATTGCTTCTGTGTCAGGGTGGGCAAACTTTTTGGCGTGAAGTCTGCATTGGGTTTTAGAAATTGTATGGAGGGCCCATTTGGGGAGACTGTGCCTCCCCAAACAGCCAGGCATGGCTTGGTCCCTGCCCCTATCCAATCCCCCCTGCTTCTCTCCCTCTGACAGCCGCCTGGGACTCCTGCCCCATCCAATCCACCTGTTCCCTGATTGGGGGGAGGGGCAGGACCCCTGCCTCATCCAACCCTCCTCTCCTTCCTGACTGTCTCCCCAGGACCCCTGCCCCTATTCAACCCCCCCCGTTCCCCACCCTCTGACCACCACCCCAAATTCCCTTGCCCTCTATGCAGCCTCTCCCTGCCCCCTTACTGTGCTGCCTGGAGCACACAGCCGCAGTGCCCAGCTGGAGCCAGCCATGCACCACAGAGCACTGGGTCAGGCTGCAGCTGTGCTGCCCCAGGAGCTCACTGCCCAGAGCGTTGCACCAGCTGTGCAGTGAGCTGAGGCTACAGGGGAGGGGGAACAGCAGGGAAGTGGCCAGGGGCTAGCCTCCCAGACCAGGAGCTCAGGGCCTGGGCAGGAGGGTCCCATGGGCTGGATGTGGCCCACAGGCCATAGTTTGCCCACCTCTGTTCTATGTAGTGGCTGCAGAATCAGGCCCTGGTGTAATGTTGCTGTATGTTGCCAAACAATGGCTAGAAATGGATGGGATGTGAGGATTCTTCTAAATGTGACTCATCCTGAAAGAGCCCTATGCATTCCAAGACTTTCTTTTAGAAATGACATTGTTAACTTTTTTCTCTTCTAGGAGAATGCTTCGATTTATGTCCCATGTGGCACAAATAACTGGGCAGTTTCTTCTCTACACTGGATCTTATGTGTTGCAGCTGATGGGTGAAGATGAGGAAGATGGCATGTGTACAAACTCAAAGCACTAACAAGCAGTCTCACTTCTAATATCAGTTGCACCTTTTCACACCAAACATTCTCCTGTACAATTCTAAAGATGGCTTCATGGTCTTAAATTTAAGTAGATGAGAGGTTCACTTTAATGGACAAACATGAATCTAACCTTTTGTCCTTTGGCACACTTGCAGATCTTGTGCTTGGAAGATAATGATGTGACAATTGTAAATATGATCGGAGTCTTTAGTCTTTTTAATGCAGTGAATGGAAAGAGGTCTAATGTCTGGGGATTGGACAGAAGTTCCTCCCCCACTACACAGATATCCAAAATGAAGAAAAGGTATACATGGAAGCATGAAATCTTTCTCTACCAAGCGGTAGATTTCCCCTGCATGGATCAAGACTTAATTGTCTTGTGAGTAAACAACCATGTTGCACCTTCTGAATGAATTCTGTGGCTTTTAGTTTCTTTTATGTCCTCAGTACTGTTCATATTAGTGTTCACTCCCTTGGTACTCAAATCCCCAGCTGAATTGTATCTGTTTCACTCTGTATCAATGTAAATAAATAACTTCATTTTTTTCAGTACCATAGGATCTGGTGCAGTGAACTCTTTAAACTAATTTAGTTTAATTAGACAGGTAGTGGAAATAGAGCTGCCCTTACCTTTTTTTTAAGTCTGGCGTGCAAATTTTTGCATTACAGTGCTAATATGTATAAGCATTGCCCTGTAAGCATACTGAAACTATACCAATGTAGGTACAGCCTTATAGGTTGATGCACTAACTGTAGTGGCTTCTAAAATGTGAGTTAATGCAGCACAAACTGTAGATTTACATCTTGATCACTTACCTAACTTGCATTTCTTAGCTCAGTATTTACAATTTCCGGTCCTGCATTGAATAAACTGGTTTAGTGTCATGCCTAGAATACTTACGAGCTTCCTTTCTAAAAAATGAGATTCGTAAGCCTCACTGAAATTGCGGTTTGTCCCATCTGTTAAGGCACCCTCAAAGGCACATTTAAAATTCCTAACTTAGATTTAGGAGCATATTTCTTGATCACTGGGCTTGCAGAACATCCACTCTAAATACAGCTAGAAGCTGTACCTACACTAGCATCTTCAGTAACAGTTATGTATAGGATTACCTTTTATGAAGCAACAAACTAGCCCTTAAGCTATTGGATTCCTTAAATTGTAATTATCCATGATGGCAAACTGTTAAAAGACCAATTCTAGAAGATGTACCTCTAGCAGTTGCCATTGCTAATGGCCTCCTCAAGAGTGGCTACAAGTTCCAATATTCAATCTTTAAGGATGCACACCAGCCACCATACAAGCATTTCCCACATTCTATGAAAGTACTCTACCCACCAGGTACATGATATTCTGGTATGGGTGTGGATGGAAGAAATTGAGACATGCATCCACACCCATACCAGAATATCATGTACCTGGTGGGTAGAGTAATTTCATAGAATGTGGGAAATCCTGATTTAAATTCCTCTCAAAGACAGAGAGGGGACTTAAAGCTGTGACTCCCCCAGACCAGTATGCATCCAATGAAGTGAGCTGTAGCTCACTAAAGCTTATGCCCAGATAAATTGGTTGGTCTCTAAGGTGCCACAAGTACTGCTTTTCTTTTTGCGAATACAGACTAACACGGCTGTTACTCTGAAACCATACAAGCATGCACAGCTACAGGGGAAGAATCAGTCCTATGAGATCCAGTAACTAATTACTAGCTGGCATGCTGTGTGAAATGCTGTGTTGGTATTAATGGTCTGAGTAAGACCTTAACATTCTGCAGTTCCTAATTCAGTAGGTTTACCCTTCCAATATTGGATCAATTCAAGCTTCTTGTGTTCATGACCTCTCTAATAGCTATGGTACTATGACATTCTGTGAATTTGTCATAGGTCATTCCCCATGTTCAGATGCTACCCTTCTGTAGATACAGGGGGAAACTGACCTCCCCCTACACAGAAATATGGAACCTATCAATCTTCCAAATTACAGCCATGCTAAATATTACCCTGTGGTAACAGGCATAGCTCTCCTTTGGGGGCCAACAGTCAAGGAGGGGTAACTGCAATATTGTCCAGTTAAAGACTGTATAGAAAGGTGGTATGCTGCTTTGATCAGTATGGATAAAACTAGTCAAAGTGAAAGCCTTCCGCTCTGGGTAAGCACAGATGTGAAGCTAGTATTACTACCACATTAGTTTAAGAATTTAAAGTATAATCAATCTAGGTTCATTCCTAGTCCTACCTAAGGTGTACTTGTTACACTCAAGGAGCTGGATGTTGTGGTACTTGTCACAGTTATCAAACACATTAGCTGTTCCTCTTGCCCGCATTGCAGTGGCCCTTCTGTCTGCTGTGGGTTTGCATTACTTGATTTAGGTTATGTCTACAGGGGAGTAAAACACCCACAGCTGGCCCATGTCAGCTGACTCCAGCTGTGAGGCTATAAATGTTCATTTACACTGAAATTTTAGAACTGTGCAGCCTGAGCCCTGCAAGTGGAGGTCAGCTGACATGGATCAGCTGTGGGTGATTTACTCAATTGTTGACATACCTCCAGTCATGCTGTCTAGTTACTTAAAGGCATTTTCACATAAGTACTCAAGCCTTTGCACTCAGCTCCTGCTCATATTCTGTAGGCAAAACAAGGAGGCTCCTTAAGAATTAAAATTAAAATAGTGTTGCCTTCCTGCTGTGATCCAGTATTTATCATACCTTGTTCCACTCTATCCTAAGATCATGACATGCATATAGTCAAAATTCTATTGCAGGAAAAGACTTTTTCAGCCTGCCTGGAGGCAGTAGCGTGCCAGGGCTGAAAGAGCAAGTACCCTCTATCCCTTTGAACGCATACTAGAGAAGAGGTTGAAAACTTTCTTCTGAGGTGGGGATGGCTACAACAAACCAATGGAGACAATGGGACTTCAGTCCAAGGACTGTTTAGCCTTTTACTACAGAGTGTGGAAGGAGGGCACTGAGAATGGGGTGGAGACTAAAAATCTAGGTATTGCCCTAAATGAATACTTTTCCTCCCTTTTTAATAAGGGTAACAGAGCTTGGGGCCAGTAGCAGGGTGGCGAATAGGAATAAGGGTGTGGCAGTAGACATGAACACATCTGAGGTGGAAGCTAAACTCAAACCACTTAATGATACTAAATTGGGAGGTCCAGATAATCTCCATCTAAGAATATTAAAGGAACTGGCACATGAAATTGGAAGCCCAATAAGAAGGATTGGTAATGAATCCATAAATTTTAGGGGTCATACCTTATTACTGAAATTGCAAATATAGTACCTATATTTAAGAAAGGAGGGAAAAAGTGAGCCAGGAAATTAGACCTATTAGTTTGACCTAAATTGTATGTAAAGTCTTGAAACAAATTTTGAAAGGGAGGGCAGTTAAGGACATAGAGCTAAAAGGTCATTGGGATAAAATACAACATGGTAGATTGTGCCAGACCATGCTGCTCTCTTTTTGAGAAGATAACTAATTTTCTAGACAAAGGAAATGCAATAGATCTAATGTACCTGGATTACAGTAAAGCATTTGTTACAGTTCCATGTGGGAAATTATTAATTAAATTAGAGATGATGGGGATTAATGAATTGAAAGGTGAGCAAAGAACTGGTTAAACGGTAGACTACAAGCAGTCATGCTGCAAGGTGAACTGTCAGGCTAGAGGGAAGTTACTAGTGGAGTTCCTCAAGGATTGGTCTTGGACCCAGTCTTATTTAACATTTTCATTAATGACCCCTTGGTGCACAAAATGGGACTGTGATGCTGGCAGACCAGGTGCCAGCTTATGCCAAGGTCCCTAGGCCCCAAATGAACACTGCCACATGCATAGCTGGAAACCAGTCTGGCTCAACTGGCTGTTTAGTATTATTAAAATAGGTGTAAGATTTATAAAAATGAGTTTATGAAATGCTTGTAGGATGCTGAATATATTAATTTCACTTAACAACTATACCTCATGTTACAAGGTCATATTGATTTTTGCATTGTAAACTTCTGTAACTTCAAACAAAGAAACTAATGAATGTAAAGCTGTTGTTCCTAAGCTTTCCATTGTGTGTGCACGCACACAGTGGGGGCATGCCTGGGCCCCTCCATGCTGCTTGGGGGAGTGTATCTCAAAGTTCGGGTACCATTGATGTAAAGGTTGCTTCCTACAGAAGGTGTTAGGTCCTGGACACGAGAAAACCCATTGAAACCAAATGAGCTGTTTTGAAACATCAAAGGATAAAGACTTTGTTGGCTGATCTACACGCGAGCACACGAAGAGGAGATGTGCACATGGATTCATCCCATCATCTTGAACTTTGGGAGACGGCAATAAAAATCTCTGACAAGAGGAACTATCTCTCTGCTGCATGAATTCTGAAGGGGGAAGATTTCTAAGCAAGAGTACCCCATGTGGATTAGTCCTAAAGGACATATAAAGAAGCTGCTGTAATATGCAAGCTATTACCCTTTTGGAACATAAGACTGTAACTCATTGATCTGCATGTTACCTGCTTTAACCTTCTAAATAACTCTCATTTCTTTACTTAGTTAATAAATCTTTAGTTGGTTTATTATAGGATGGGCTACAAGCGTTGTCTTTGGGGTAGGAGCTAAGGTACAGTTGACCAGGGGTAAGCGACTAGTCCTTTAAGTCCAGGAGTAATTTGAACATAGTTGTGATGTTTTGGTGTAAGGGACCATCTATCACAAAGCCAAGCTTGTGGCAAGATAAACTGAAATACGTAAGGGGACCATCTGTGACTGCATGGTTAGGCTGTTATAGTACCTGAGGGGTTCAAACTTGATACTTGGTTGGTGAAATCTAAGCATAAAACTCTCAGTCAATTTGGGGTTTTTACCCCGGTTCTTTAGTGTACCCTGAGGTTGTTACTCACACTCTGAGCCACTCAAGACAACTTGACAATGATTTAATAAAATCTGCAGATAACACAAACTTGGGAGGTATTGCCAAATGGAGGAGGACCAGAATATTCTACAAGAAGATTTGGATGACCTTGAAAATTGGAGTAATGGAAATGAGATGAACTTTAATAGTGCAAAGTCATGTACTTAGGGCCTAATAAGAAGAATTTTTGCTATAAGCTGAGGATGCATCAGTTTGAAGCAATGGAGGAGGAGAAAGACCTGGCTGTATAAGTCAATCACAGGATGATTATGAGCCACAAAGGTGCTGTGGCTGTGAAAAATGCAATCCTAGGATGCATCAGGTGAGGTATTTCCAGTAGGGACAAGGAAGTGTTATTACCATTATACAAGGTGCTGGTGAGATCTCATCTGGAATGCTGTGTGCAATTCTGATCTCCCATGTTTAAGAAAGATGAATGCAAAGTGGAACAAGTGCAGAGAAGGGTGAGTATGATGATCGGAGGAATGGAGAACCTACCTTACAGGAGAACACTTAAGGACCTTGGCTTGTTTCGCCTAACAAAAGGAAGGCTGGCTGGCCTATAAATACATGAGGGCTAAACACCAGGGAGGGAGAATAGTTATTTAAGTTAAGGGCCAATGTTGACACAAGAACAAATGGATATAAACTGGCCATTGATAAATTTTAGGTTTGAAATTAGATGAAGGTTTCAAAGCATCAGAGGAGTGAAGTTCTGGAGCCATCTTCCAAGGGGAGTAATGAAGGCCAAAAATTTAACTTGTTTCAAGACTTAGTTTGATACATTTATGGAAGGGATAGTATGATGAGATTACCTACAATGGAATATTGCCCCTCTGCAACTGCTATTAGCAAATACCTTCAACAGCTGAAGATGGGACACTAGATGGGGAGGGCTCTGTTACTACAGAGAATTCTTTCCTAGGTGTCTAGCTGATGAGTCTTGTCTACATGCTCAAGGTCTAACTGTTGGCCATATTTGGGGTTGCCCTCCTCTGCAGCATGAGGTGCAGGTCACTTGCTGGTTTGAACTAGAGTACATGGTGACTTCCTATAACTTGAAGTGTTTACATCAAAATTTGAGGGCTTCCATAATTCGGCAAGAATCATAGAATATCAGAGTTGGAAGGGACCTCAGGAGGTCATATAGTCCAACCCCCTGCTCAAAGCAGGGCCAATCCCCAACTAAATCATCCCAGCCAGGGCTTTGTCAAGCCTGACCTTAAAAACCTCCAATGAAGGAGATTCCATCACCTCCCTAGGTAATGCATTCCAGTGCTTCACCACCCTCCTAGTGAAAAAGTTTTTCCTAATATCCAACCTAAACCTCCCCCACTGCAACTTGAGACCATTACTCCTTGTTCTGTCATCTGCTACCACTGAGAACAGTCTAGATCCATCCTCTTTGGAACCTCCCTTCAGGTAGCTGAAAGCAGCTATCAAATCCCCCCTCATTCTTCTCTTCTGCAGACTAAACAATCCCAGTTCCCTCAGCCTCTCCTCATAAGTCATGTGTTCCAGTCCCCTAATCATTTTTGTTGCCCTCCGCTGGACGCTTTCCAATTTTTCCACATCCTTCTTGTAATGTGTGGCCAAAAACTGGACACAGTACTCCAGATGAGGCCTCACCAATGTCTAATAGAGGGGAACAATCACATCCCTCAATCTACTGGCAGTGCCCCTACTTATACAGCCTAAAATGCCATTAGCCTTCTTGGCAACGAGGGCACACTGTTGACTCATATCCAGCTTCTCGTCCACAGTAACCCCTAGGTCTTGTAAGAGGTTATGAGCCTATTAAAGGAGTGGGTGGGTGAGGTTCTGTGGCCTTCAGTGAGCAGAAAGTCAGACTAGAAGGTCATGATGGTCCCTTCTTGCCTTAAAGTCTATGAATCTATGATAAAGTATATCTTAAACAGTTGTACATTTTTGATATCTTGTGTGATACAGCATAACCAGAGGGCAGCAGGAGAGTGTTAGAAGAGAGCCTTATTCCCTGTAGGGAGAAGAAAGTTTGCTATAGATTAATTAAAGCACCTGAAGCCAATTAGAGCATCTGAAGCCAGTCACCTGATAAAATCAGAGAAGGGAAGGAGTTGAAGCAGAATGGATTGGTGTTGGAGCAAAGAGCAGTTTGGAGGGAAGCAGAGGAGAGTTTGGAGAAGTACTGCAGTGGGCTAAGAAGGCCAAGACCCTAGGTAAGGGACACCTGGTTTGTGCAGAGGGAGGGCAGGAAGCCCCACGAGCTGAAGGGCAGGAGAGGGAAGTAGTCCAGGGGAAGGAACCACTAGTTCAAGCGGTTTACCACTATCCCTAGGGTCCCTGGACTGGGACCTGGAGTAGAGGGTGTGCCCAGGTCCCTCCCTCTCCACTCCTGTCCTCTAGGACACTAGTGGGGCAGTTAATACCCCAGTTCAGGGGTGAGAAACAGTGCCCTGAACCCTCCCCAAGAAGAGAAAGCACGAGACCCATCAAAGTAGTGCTAGCAATTTGCCACATGTGTTGTTAGCACTGGGATCTATGCGCTGGGGACTTAAACCAGGGTTAGCCAAAACCCTCCTGTCCCTAAGATGGATGACGTGGTCAAGGCCCTAATACAAGCCACCGTAGCACCCCACAATCCCAGTATGGATTGAGATCCAGGGGAAAACTACCAGGGTGACTGCAGGGGTGGTCCACAGGCTCCCCTACCCTGTCTTAATTGGTAGGGACTTCCCCGGGTTTGAGAGCTTACTCCTGCAGTAGAGCCAGGGGAGGGTAACAACCCCCGGGCTGAGCTGGAGGCACCTGCACATAGCTTCACCCCAATGTTTGCTGAACTTTCCCCAGAGTTATTCTCATCCCCTGGAAAACCCCAAAAGTGTAGGTGGGAAAGAAGGGCAGATAAAAGATTAAGGACCAGGATTCTAGCAGAGAACCAGAAAACCTCCCTTGTTGGTAGGTGAACCCATTCAGGAGGCCAGGAGATAATTCAGGCCAGTGAGGATTTGGAGGTGGTTCCTAGCCCAAGTAGGGGTAACCCAGGGGGCGGAGTAGAAACAGGCCCCCTGGAATTAGGTCAGATTCGTACCGCACGTGAGAATTCCGGGCAGGACCAAGCCAATGACCCACTATATGCAAATGTGAGGGAGGAGGTAGTGGAAGTAAATGGCGTACCCGTGGAAGGAAAGACCAAAGGCCCAAGGCCATATTATCTGCTCAATCGCAATCTGTTGTATAGGATAGCACAAATACGAGGGGAAGAAGTAGAGCAACTCTTAGTCCCATGGAAACACACAAGGGCAGTACTAGAATTAGCTCACAGTCATCTATTTGGGGGACATCTAGGAGTAGACAAGACACTGGATAGAGTCCTAAGAAGGTTTTATTGGCCAGGAATACGTGCAGAGGTCTAGCATTATTGTGCCTCCTTCCCTGAATGCCAGTTGCATAGCCCCCAACCTCACTGGCGGGCCCCATTAATACCTTTGCCTATTATTGAAGTCCCTTTCACGAGGATAGCAATGGACATAGTGGGCCCACTGGAAAGATCAGCATGGGGCCACCGAAACGTACTAGTCATCCTTGACTACGCCATGCAGTATCCAGAAGCCATTCCTTTAAGAAACCCCCACATCCAAGGCAATAGCAAAAGAACTACTCCAGGTTTTTGCCAGAGTGAGCATCCCTAAGGAGATCCTGACAGACCAAGGAACCCCATTCATGTCAAAATTAATGAAAGACTTTTGTGCCCTACTCCGCATCCACGCCATATGGACCTCAGTCTACCATCCATAAACAGATGAACTGGTCGAGTGGTTTAACCGTACCCTTAAAAGTATGATCCGTAGGGTGGTAACACAGGACAGAAAAGACTGGGCTACGCTTCTACCGTATCTAATGTTTGCTATACAGGAAATCCCCCAGGTGTCCACTGGTTTCTCTCCCTTTGAACTACTATACGTGTTGGATGATATTAAAGAAGTTCTGTATTAAAATCACAAATGAGTTTGATTCCCCATAGTTTAAATTCCAGGGTATTACTAATTAAGAGGTCTCTTGGAGAGAAACAGTACCAAAAACCCTCTGTGTGAAACTTGCAAGCTGCTAATTGTGTTAGTACATTCTAAGACCAAGTCTGTTCTCAAAGCAATTCTTTGTAACAACAACTACTCACACAGAGAGAGACTCAAAGCAATACTCTTTAACAACAGAAACAGCACCCAGAGACTCCTCGCGCTTTTGTTGTATTCTTCTTGCTTTGTTAACACTTGTGATTAAAATAGAGATAGAGGATGGATGTGGATGGATGCTTGGTCTGTTGTGAGGAGAGATAGCTCAGGGGTTTGAGCATTGGCCTGCTAAACCCAGGGTTGTGAGTTCAATCCTTGAGGGGGCCATTTAGGGATCTGGGCCAAGAATTGGGAATTGGTCCTGCTTTGAGCAGGGGGTTGGACTAGATGACCTTCTGAGGTCCCTTCCAACTCTGATATTCTATGATAACTGAATGATCAGGGAGGTGCTAGCCTAAGAATCCAGTGTCCATCAGCTGAAGAAGGCGTCAAGTGGAAATAACCAGAGGACCCCCGGAGGGCAGATGGGAATCCACCCAACAGCCTCAAGGATGGGAGAACCAAAGAACAAGATAACAGCTGGCAGCACAGAGCTGTCAGGAATGTGTCATCTGCTGATTGATTCAGCAACAGCATGATGAAGCAATTCCCATAGATTGGCATAGGAAGAAATTCCTATAAAAATGGACTCTAGAAAGTGAGAACTTTGGGGTCTGATTCTGCAAACCAACTTTCAGGAGCATCAGATGAGCATCTGACAAGGCCCTGCGCCCTCCTCATGTCCAGGCCACCTGGCCAGTGGCTTGGTATGAGCAACTCTAAGGCTACGATAACAACCTTGCAGAACCTGTGTGTGTGTGTATATGAATGAATGTGAATAAATATGAAATTGAATGGAATGTTATAGCTATAACTAACTGTTTACTATGATTCTTTCTGTATTCACAATAAATGTGGCATTTTGCCTTTTCCCCTTTAAGATCCTGCTGGTTTTTTATTTTATTGGTATAACAGACACCACCCATGCGGGATATTAGATATTGCCAAGGAAGATTGGGAAGAACAACCCAACCCAGGAAATAATGTAATTGAGCACGTGACACAAATGAGAGAGCGAATAACTCAAGTAACCCCTATAGTATGAAAACATTTGGAAAAAGCACAGGAGGCCCAGCAGACATATTTCAACCATCGGGTGAAAGTACGGAGATTTCAGCCGGGGGAATGGATAATGGTGCTAGTACCGACAGCAGAAAGCAAACTCCTAGCCAGCTGACAAGGACATATGAGATAGTGGAAGCCACTGGGGAGGTGGAGTATAAGGTCAGACAACCAGAACGCTGAAGGCTAGAGCAAATCTACCACATCAACTTACTGAAGCCCTGGCATGACCGATAGACGAGCCTGGTCATTTGTAGAGCTCCACCCGAGACAGACGACCCACAGGGGCAGGTAAAGATATCTTCTGAGTCAACTCCAAAACAATGAACAGAAGTCATTGATATGATTCAATGGAACCAGGACGTGTTCTGTACACAGCCGGGCCATACGACACTGGTCCAACGTCATATTGTCACCAGGCCCAGAGTAAGGGTGACAATAAGACTGTACCAAATACCGGAAGCTAAAAGAGAAGAAATTAGGACAGAAGTGAAGAAGATGCTGGAACTCGGGGTTATTGAAGAATCCTACAGCCAGTGGTCCAGTCCTATTGTCCTAGTCCCCAAGCCTGACAGCACCCTGAGGTTTTGCAACGACTTCCGGAAGTTGAATGAAGTATCCCAATTCTATGCCTATCCGATACCACACATTGATGAGCTAGTTGATCAGTTAGGCAAGGCCCAATACCTGACCAAAGGATATTGGCAAATTCCCCTGGCCAAGAATGCCAAGGAAAAGACTGCCTTCTCTATACCCGATGGCCTGTTCCAATACACTGTCCTACCTTTCTGACTCCATGGGGCCCCTGCAACATTCCAACGACTTATGGACAAATTGCTGCGACCCCATGCCAAGTATGCCGCCGCCTATCTAGACAACATAGTCATCCATAGCCCTGACTGGGAAACACACCTTGGAAAAGTAGAAGCAGTGCTAGACGCCCTGCTGAAGGCCGGCCTCACTGCCAGCCCTCTCAAATGCATAATAGGACTAGCTGAGGCCTGGTAACTCGGGTATGTATTAGGGAGAGATTTGGTGAAACCCCAATAGAACAAAGTGGAGGCAATACAAAGTTGGCCTCGACCAGTCCGCAAAAAGTAGGTCAGAGTATTTCTAGGGATACTAAGATACTATCAGATTCATCCCTCATTTCGCCACAAGAGCAGGGCCACTGATGGATTTGATAAAGGCTCGGGGTCCCGAGATGCAGCAGAAAGAGCATTTGCAGATTTAAGGACAGCCCTTTGCTGCCATCCAGTACTCATAGCCCCAGACTTCGAGAAGGAATTCATGCTAAAACAGATGCCTTGGAGGTAGGGCTAGGAGCCGTCCTTTCGCAGATGGTAGGGGAGGAGGAACACCTGATCTTGTACCTCAGCCGGAAACTCCTCCCCAGGGAACAAAAGTATGCCGTCGTTGAAAAGGAATGTCTGGCAGTAAAATGGGCTATGGAGACTCTCCGCTACTACCTACTGGGTTGGCGGTTTACCCTCATGACAGACCATACCCCACTCCAGTGGATGCACAGAAACAAGGAGAAGAATGCAAGAGTGACTAGGTGGACTGCAGCCCTTCCATTTCCAGGTACAGAATAGGGCCAGAAGCCAACACGGCGATGCTGGTGGCCTATCACAACAGCACTGCCTCTCGTCCCAAGTAGCCCAACCCCATGGTGTTGAGCAGGGGGGTAGGGGGAGAGGATATGTGATACACCATAGCTAGAGGGCAGCAGGAGAGTGTTAGAAGGGAGCCTTATTCCATGTAGAGAGAAGAAAGTTTGCTATAGATTAATTAGAGAACCCGAAGCCAATCACATGATTAAAAAATACCCTGCTTCAATCAGAGAAGGGAAGGAGTTGAAGCAGAGTGGATTGATGTTGGAGCAGAGATCAGTTTGGAGGGAAGCAGAGGAGAGTTTGGAGAAGTGCTGCAGTGGGCTAAGAAGACCAAGACCCTAGGGTAAGAAACACCTGGTTTGTGCAGAGGGAGGGCAGGAAGACCCACGAGCTGAAGAGCAGGAAAGGGAAGTAGTCCAGGGGAAGGAACCGTTGGATAGCGGTAAACTGCTTGAACTCTAGGGTCCCTGGGCTGGGACCCGGAGTAGAGGGCAGGCCCGGGTACCTCCCTGTCCACTCCTCTCCTCTAGGACACTAGTGGGGCAGTTAATACCACAGTTCAGGGGTGAGAAACGGTGCCCTGAACCCTCTCCAAGAAGAGAGAGCGCGAGACCCATCAAAGTAGTGCCGGCAATTTGCCACACTTGATACCAGTAGTGAAACAGCTATGGAGATAACTGCAACAGATATAGCTGTAGAAACCTATGGACTGCATTGGGCTATAGCTCAACAAACATTTGGGCTTATAGAACAGGAGTACTTGTGGCACCTTAGAGACTAACAAATTTTGTAGAGCATAAGCTTTCGTGGGCTACAGCTCACTTCATCAGATGCATAGAATAGAACATAAGAAGTAAGAAGATAGATAGATATACATACAGAGAAGATGGAAGTTGCCATACAAACTGTAAGAGGCTAATTAAGATGAACTACTATCAGCAGGAGAAAAAAACTTTTGTAGTGATGATCAAGATGGCCCATTTAGACAGTTGATAAGAAGGTGTGAGGATACTTAACATAGGAAAATAGATTCAATATGTGCAATGACCCAGCCACTCCCAGTCTCTATTCAAACCCAAGTTAATGGTATCTAGTTTCCATATTGATTCAAGCTCAGCAGTTTCTTGCTGAAGTCTGTTTTTGAAGCTTTTCTGTTGCAAAATTGCCACCCTTAAATCTTTTACTGCATGGCCAGAGTGGTTGAAGTGTTCTCCTACCGGTTTTTGAATGTTATGATTCCTAATGTCAGATTTGTGTCCATTTAGTCTTTTGCGTAGAGACTGTCCTGTTTGGCCAATGTACATGGCAGAGGGGCATTGCTGGCACATGATGGCATATCTCACATTGGTAGATGTGCAGGTGAACAAGCCCCTGATGGTGTGGATAATGTGATTAGGTCCTATGATGGTGTCACTTGAATAAATATGAGGACAGAGTTGGCATCGGGCTTTGTTGCAAGGATAGTTTCCTGGGTTAGTGTTTTTGTTGTGTGGTTGCTGGAGAGTATTTGCTTCAGGTTGGGGGGCTGTCCCTAAGCAAGGACTGGTCTGTCTCCCAAGATCTGTGAGAGTGAGGGATCATTTTTCAGGATAGGTTGTAAATCTTTGATGCCCTGGAGAGGTCTTAGTTGGGGGCTGAAGGTGACAGCTAATGGCGTTCTGTTATTTTCTTTGTTGGGCTTGTCCTGTAGTAGGTGACTTCTGGGTACTCTTCTGGCTCTGTCAATCTGTTTTTTCACTTCAGCAGGTGGTATTGTAGTTTTAAGAATGCTTGATAGAAATCTTGTAGGTGTTTGCCTCTGTCTGAGGGATTGGAGCAAATGTGGTTGTATCTTAGAGCTTGGCTGTAGACAATGGATTGTGTGGTGTGTCCTGGATGGAAGCTGGAGGCATGTGGGTAAGTATAATGGTCAGTAGGTTTCCGGTATAGGGTGGTGTTTATGTGACCATCGCTTATTAGCACAGTAGTGTCCAGGAAATGGACTGCTTGTGTGGATTGGTCTAGGCTGAGGTTGATGGTGGGATTGAAATCATGATGGAATTCCTCAAGGGCTTCTTTTCCATGGGTCCAGATGATGAAGATGTCATCAATGTAGCACAAGTAGAGTAGGGGCGTTAGGGGACGAGAGCTAAGGAAATGTTGTTCTAAGTCAGCCATAAAAATGGGCTTATTTCTTTGATACTGAAATGTTGCTGGCTTTTTACTGCATGCAGACAAACTTTTCTAGAAACAGAAATACAGGCCTGGAAGGACCGTTTCCACCCCAACCCCCAAGCTGAAGTATTATTATCTATACTTCCATCTATACTATATGTTATCTATATCTATACCTAGATCATGCCTTACAGCTATTTGTCTAACCTGTTCTTAAAATCCAGTGATGGTGATTCCATAACCTTCTGAGGTAATGTGTTCCAGTACTTAAATATCCTTACAGTTAGGTTGAATATTAGTGAAAACTTTCTATCTATTGCTTTTCACTATCCACTTGGTTAGTTAGCCTGTCCAATAAGGAAATTAGATTAGTTTGACCTGATTTGTTCTTGACAGATCCATTTTGGCTATTACTTATTACCATTCCAGCATCTTACCAGGTATCAAAATTAGGCAGACTAGTATGTAATTCTCCCAGGTTCTCCCTGCCCTGCTCCTTTAAAGATAGGTACTATGTTTGACCTTCTCCAGTCCTCTGTGACTTCAACTGTTCTCAGAGAGTTCTCAAACATAATCTCTAATGGTTCAGAGACATTCTTCATCTAGTTCTTTAAGTACTCTAGGGTGGATTTCATCAGGACCTGCCAACTTGAATACATCTAACGTATCTAAATACCTTTTAAACTGTTCTTTCTTGCCCTGTTCTGGCTTGTGTTCCTTCCCCCAGTTAATTGTTAAACATCTGGTCACAATTAACCTTTCTAGCGAAGACTGAAGCAAAAGGGGCATTATAATTCTTCAGCCTTCTGTGTCATCCATTCTTTGCTCTTCTTCCTCATTAAGTAATAGTCCTACTCCTTCATCTTTCTCTTGTTTTCATTTGAATGTGCCTGCAGTAGTGATAGTTACATACTCAGGAACAACTTATAGTATGTACATGTGAATTCTTGTAAGGGAGAAATTGGATGTCACTGACTTCTAGTGGCTTTCCTATACCTTTTATCATGCAGTTTGGCAGAGACTGGGAGAATGGACAGGCTGTCTAGCTGAGATCCTGAGAGTATCTCTAATACTACAGAACCCCTGTTACTACTGCAGTGCAATGCAATCCTTAAGAATGAGCCAAAAATTTTATGTAGATCATGAATTTATTACTTTGGGGGCAATTGTGCCATATTGGGGGTCATACTTCAGCAGTTGAACTGTGCATAAGTTTCATTAATACAATGAAGATTTTAAAAATTAAGGTCAAAATGTTTTTAAGTCCTTTGACTTCATTTGACCCTATTTCTGTATTAACCTCTTTGCTGGATTAGTAACAAAATAGCAGCAAATATGCACACATTTTATAAATTGTTTCAAATAGAAAAAACACATTATTAAGTGAACTTAAAATACTCATAACCATGATTTTGTATACTGCTAGTAAGTGTATGAGGTAATATTTAAAATTACTTAACTCATGCATAGATATGGGTGTGTGGTGGTCTGGGTGAGGAGTTTATTTTTATCTTGTGAATACTTTGTTCCTGAAATATTCAGGAATTAACAGATCCATCTGTGCAGCAGGTCTGCCACAGGCAGCTCCCTAATGTTGGATTTCTAGAAATGAGGTAACTGTCCACTTATGTGGACTGAGCATGGTTGTGGACTTCCAACCCTGCCTCTGCTGCTGACTCACTTTATGACCTTCAAGTCATGTCACCAAATTTCTCCTTCTGCATAAGGAGGATAAAGATACTTGTCTCCCTCCAGCTGTATTTAGGTTTACCAAAACTCAGCTGTAAAGTACTATATAACTCAGTACTGAATGTGGCAGGGTAGGAGGGGCCTGGGATATCTCAGTTGTGGGTCACTGCTTCCATGAAAGGGAGCTGAGATCAGAGGATCCAATCCATTTTATAATGCTTAATGGGAAAAATTCCTGTGGTCATTTGCCCCTCACTCAGTGGCTTTTATTTGACTGCATGGACATATGCATTTCATTGCAGTAAGAGATCCAAACCTGGCTAGCCAGGCCTTTATTCTGTTTCCCTTGGACATGATTTTAATTAATCTACCACTATTGTTCCAAATTCTACAAACCTTAAATGAGCAAAACTACAATTGACTTCTGTGGCAGTTTTGTTGGATTACACCTGCAGAAGTAGACCATTGGTTTGGGATTCTTATTGGGCCAGGTCTGTCCCCTTGTAGGGGAACCAAAAACCCAATTATTTTCCTATGTTTCTGGCTCGGGGAAAGGCATTGAGGGCCAGATCCACAAAGGGGCTTGAGTGTTGCAAAGCTGAGTGTCATGGCACCTAGAAAATCACAGGAACAACACGGCAATCCACAAAGCCTGAGTTAGGCACATAAATTCCCTATACAATGAAGGGGGATAGAGTGGCACCTTAGCCCTGGTCTACACTAGGACTTTAGGTCAAATTTAGCAACGTTAAATCGATTTAAACCTGCACCCGTCCACACAGTGAAGCCCTTTATTTCGACTTAAAGGGCTCTTAAAATCGATTTCCTTACTCCACCCCTGACAAGTGGATTAGCGCTTAAATCGACATTCCCAGCTCGAATTTGGGGTACTGTGGACACAATTCGATGGTATTGCACTCCGGGAGCTATCCCAGAGTGCTCCATTCTGACCGCTCTGGACAGCACTCTCAACTCAGATGCACTGGCCAGGTAGACAGGAAAAGAACCGCGAACTTTTGAATCTCATTTCCTGTTTGGCCAGCGTGGCAAGCTGCAGGTGACCATGCAGAGCTCATCAGCACAGGTGACCATGATGGAGTCCCAGAATCGCAAAAGAGCTCCAGCATGGACCGAACGGGAGGTACGGGATCTGATCGCTGTTTGGGGAGAGGAATCCGTGCTATCAGAACTCCGTTCCAGTTTTCGAAATGCCAAAACCTTTGTCAAAATCTCCCAGGGCATGAAGGACAGAGGCCATAACAGGGACCCGAAGCAGTGCCGCGTGAAACTGAAGGAGCTGAGGCAAGCCTACCAGAAAACCAGAGAGGCGAACAGCCGCTCTGGGTCAGAGCCCCAAACATGCCGCTTCTATGATGAGCTGCATGCCATTTTAGGGGGTTCAGCCACCACTACCCCAGCCGTGTTGTTTGACTCCTTCAATGGAGATGGAGGCAATACGGAAGCAGGTTTTGGGGATGATGAGGAGGAGGAGGTTGTAGATAGCTCACAGCAAGGAAGCGGAGAAACCGGTTTTCCCGACAGCCAGGAACTGTTTCTCACCCTAGACCTGGAGCCAGTACCCCCCGAACCCACCCAAGGCTGCCTCCTGGACCCAGCAGGCGGAGAAGGGACCTCTGGTGAGTGTACCTTTTAAAATGCTATACATGGTTTAAAAGCAAGCATGTGAAAGGATTACTTTGCCCTGGCATTTGCGGTTCTCCTAGATGTAGTCCTAAAGCCTTTGCAAAAGGTTTCTGGGGAGGGCAGCCTTATTGCGTCCTTCATGGTAGGACACTTTATCACTCCAGGCCAGTAACACATACTCGGGAATCACTGTAGAACAAAGCATTGCAGTGTATGTTTGCTGGCATTCAACCAAAATCCGTTCTTTCTCTCTCTGTGTTATTCTCAGGAGAGTGAGATATAATTCATGGTCACCTGGTTGAAATAGGGTGCTTTTCTTCAGGGACACTCAGTATAGCCCATTCCTGCTGGGCTGTTTGCCTGTGGCTGAACAGAAATGTTCCCTGCTGTTAGCCACAGGGAGGGGGGAAGGTTGAGGGGGTAGTCACGCGGTGGGAGGAGGCAAAATGCGACCTTGAAACGAAAGCACATGTGCTATGTATGTAATGTTAACAGCAAGGTTTACCCTGAAAGAGTGTAGCGACTGTTTTATAAAATGTGTCTTTTTAAATACCGCTGTCCCTTTTTTTTTCTCCACCAGCTGCATGTGTTTCAATGATCACAGGATCTTCTCCTTCCCAGAGGCTAGTGAAGCTTAGAAAGAAAAAAAAAACGCACTCGCGATGAAATGTTCTCCGAGCTCATGCTGTCCTCCCACACTGACAGAGCACAGACAAATGCGTGGAGGCAAATAATGTCAGAGTGCAGGAAAGCACAAAATGACCGGGAGGAGAGGTGGCGGGCTGAAGAGAGGGCTGAAGCTCAAATGTGGCGGCAGCGTGATGAGAGGAGGCAGGATTGAATGCTGAGGCTGCTGCAGGACCAAACCAGAATGCTCCAGTGTATGGTTGAGCTGCAGCAAAGGCAGCTGGAGCACAGACTGCCACTGCTGCCCCTCTGTAACCAACCGCCCTCCTCCCCAAGTTCCATAGCCTCCACACCCAGACGCCCAAGAACGCGGTGGGGGGGCCTCCGGCCAACCAGCCACTCCACAACAGAGGATTGCCCAAAAAAAAGAAGGCTGTCATTCAATAAATTTTAAAGTTGTAAACTTTTAAAGTGCTGTGCTTAAAGTGCTGTGTGGCATTTTCCTTCCCTCCTCCACCACCCCTCCTGGGATACCTTGGTAGTCATCTCCCTATTTGTGTGATGAATGAATAACGAATGCATGACTGTGAAGCAGCAATGACTTTATTGCCTCTGCAAGCGGTGATTAAAGGGAGGAGGGGAGGGTGGTTAGCTTACAGGGAAGTAGAGTGAACCAAGGGGCGGGGGGTTTCATCAAGGAGAAACAAACAGAACTTTCACACCGTAGCCTGGCCAGTCATGAAACTGGTTTTCAAAGCTTCTCTGATGCGTACCGCGCCCTCCTGAGCTCTTCTAACCGCCCTGGTGTCTGGCTGCGCGTAACCAGCAGCCAGGCGATTTGCCTCAATCTCCCACCCCGCCATAAACGTCTCCCCCTTACTCTCACAGATATTGTGGAGCACACAGCAAGCAGTAATAACAGTGGGAATATTGGTTTCGCTGAGGTCTAAGCGAGTCAGTAAACTGCGCCAGCGCGCCTTTAAACGTCCAAATGCACATTCTACCACCATTCTGCACTTGCTCAGCCTGTAGTTGAACAGCTCCTGACCACTGTCCAGGCTGCCTGTGTACGGCTTCATGAGCCATGGCATTAAGGGGTAGGCTGGGTCCCCAAGGATACATATAGGCATTTCAACATCCCCAACAGTTATTTTCTGGTCTGGGAAGAAAGTCCCTTCCTGCAGCTTTTGAAACAGACCAGAGTTCCTGAAGATGCGAGCATCATGCACCTTTCCCGGCCATCCCACGTTGATGTTGGTGAAACGTCCCTTGTGATCCACCAGAGCTTGCAGCACTATCGAAAAGTACCCCTTGCGGTTTATGTACTCGCCGGCTTGGTGCTCTGGTGCCAAGATAGGGATATGGGTTCCGTCTATAGCCCCACCACAGTTAGGGAATCCCATTGCAGCAAAGCCATCCACTATGACCTGCACATTTCCCAGGGTCACTACCCTTGATATCAGCAGATCTTTGATTGCGTGAGCTACTTGCATCACAGCAGCCCCCACAGTAGATTTGCCCACTCCAAATTGATTCCCAACTGACCGGTAGCTGTCTGGCGTTGCAAGCTTCCACAGGGCTATCGCCACTCGCTTCTCAACTGTGAGGGCTGCTCTCATCCTGGTATTCATGCGCTTCAGGGCAGGGGAAAGCAAGTCACAAAGTTCCATGAAAGTGCCCTTACGCGTGCGAAAGTTTCGCAGCCACTGGGAATCGTCCCAGACCTGCAACACTATGCGGTCCCACCAGTCTGTGCTTGTTTCCCGAGCCCAGAATCGGCGTTCCACAGCATGAACCTGCCCCATTAGCACCATGATGCATGCATTGGCAGGGCCCATGCTTTCAGAGAAATCTGTGTCCATGTCCTGATCACTCACGGGACCGCGCTGACGTCGCCTCCTCGCCCGGTATCGCGTTGCCATGTTCTGGTGCTGCATATACTGCTGGATAATGCGTGTGGTGGTTGATGTGCTCCTAATTGCCAAAATGAGTTCAGCGGCCTCCATGCTTGCCTTGGTATGGCGTCCGCACAGAAAAAAGGCGCGGAACGATTGTCTGCCGTTGCTCTGACGGAGGGAGGGGCGACTGACGACACGGCTTACAGGGTTGGCTTCAGGGAGCTAAAATCAACAAAGGGTGTGCCTGTACATCAAGGAGTATTTCAGGCAGGACTGCACGGAGGGTTCCAATAAGAAATGGTGCACCAAAGTTATCGTTGTTATTGGAACAAGGAGGTTAGCCTGGCCTCTGATTGATACATGGCTAGATTAACCTCGCTGCGCCTTCTCTGTGACTGACTGCAGTGTGATCTAGACAGGAGAGGAGGAAAATGAGTACAAAACAAATCTGGTCTATTTCTTGTTCTGACCCACTCCATCTATCCTTTACATCTTTGGCTGGCAGCAGACAAAAAAGGCGCGAAATGATTGTCTGCCCTTGCTTTCACGGGGGGAGGGAGGGTGGGAACGGGGTCCTGACGATATGTACCCAGAACCACCCGCGACAATGTTTTAGCCCCATCAGGCATTGGGATCTCAACCCAGAATTCCAATGGGCAGCGGAGACTGCGGGAACTGTGGGATAGCTACCCACAGTGCAACGCTCCGGAAGTCGACGCTTGCCTCGGTACTGTGGAAGCGCTCCGCCGAGTTAATGCACTTAATGCACTTAGAGCATTTTCTGTGGGGACACACACACTCGAATATATAAAACCGATTTCAAAAAAACCGACTTCTATAAATTCGACCTAATTTCGTAGTGTAGACATACCCTTAGAATTCAATCCAGAAAGGCTGGGCAGGGAGCCACCTAAACTAACCAATGGGAGATACTGATGACAGATATCCAGTGTCCACCTAAACCACACACCCCTCACAGAAATAGGCATCTCTCTGCAATCCAGGCTTAAGTACCTATCTCTGCTTTGTGATCCAGGAACAGGACCCTGTCTCCTGGAATCAGATGGCTTAAGCACAGAAGGCATTTTCGGAGTGAATGAGTTAGGCACCTGCCCTGCTCCACACAAAATGGGGGTGGGGACAAAGGAGGTGGTAGTATCCACCTTATAACTTTTTGCTCAGGGATTGGAGCACTCACCTGGACATGGGAGACCTAGGTTCAATTCCCCCCCATGTTAGAAGGAAAGAATGAACAGGATTCTTCCACCTCTAAGGAGCGTTCTCTAAGCACTCAGCCCTGGGATATTTGGATCTGGGGCTCCCTCAATGTCTCCTGTTGAAGCTGTTCCACTGTGGATAAAAAATGAAAGCATGACTGGAGCAAGAGGACTGGACCCTGGATCTCCCACCTTCTAGGTGGGTGCCCTGACAACTGAACTACAGAGTCATTCTCATTCTCTCTCTGGCCCAGTGGCTATTTAAATATTTATCCACTGTGCAACAGAGGGAAAGCGAGCAAAAATCGCTCAGTGGTTAGTGCACATTCCTGAGAGGTGGGAGACACCTGTTCAGATTCTTTCTCTCATTCCAGCAGAGTGCTTTAAACACTGGGCTAAAAGTCATAAGGTGGGTACTGCCTCCACTTCCTTCTCTGGCCAAATTTTGAATGGGATCCAATCCAGTAGGTAGCCTCTGAGCATGGCTACTAGATAGGCAGCTGAATGCGAATCTCACCTCTAGGTCATGAATTGTTTTGGGGCTTAGGTAGGAGATACGTGTCTGGACGCCTAGAATGAGTCAGCAGTGCACGTGCCCACAGGCAGAAACTTAGGTGCCTAGGGAACTTTCACCCTGAAAACTTAGGCACTGAGTGAGTTTAGGTGCCTACAGTGTTCGGTGGGAGTTTTGTCAATCACATTGGAGCCTAAAACTGCGATTTAGACACCCAAGTAACATAGAGGATTGGGAGCCTAAATGGTACTGCTCATCACCAAGAAAACAATAAAAACAAAAAGAACAGGCTAGAAAATAAAAGCAATGTAATCAGTCATTGAAATCCACAGTAACTGACGGTGAAGGCTTTCTGAATAGCCCTAGAATCTGGTGTATGCCGAGACAAACTCCAGCTTTATGTAGACAAAGCCAGGTCAATATATTTTTATCAAAGCTTATGGTACAAACTATTTATTGAATAAATATCAAATATGTTAAGTGTTTTCTAAGGATACTCATCACTCAAAGTTGTGCACAATAGACTCTGCTCTTAATTTTTACTAGATTAAGCAGCTTTGCTCACTGTTTGTACCATCTCTATTTTTGTTTGATAGCATGTACTGAAATGGTGTTCATTTCAATTTTGTATAGGGATTGGAGCACTCACCTGGACATGGGAGACCCAGGTTCAATTCAATTGAACAAAATGTAACTTTACTGAAAATACAACATGGCCTAATATGTTCTGGAGCCAGCATGAGACACCCTACCCAGTTCTAACGTAAAATAAATTAAACAACTACCTAAATTGAAAGGGAAACACAAGTTTTAATTATTGTAGTAAGTATAAACTGGATAAATCAGTGCTTGACACCTTTTTCAGTATCATTATCAACATCACAGGTTTGTTGTGAGTCTTAATTAATGTTTATAAAGCACTTTGAAATCTTCAGCTGTAAGGTGCTATTCAAATACAAATTATTTTTTGTTAAAATTTACTTCTTAGTCACTCTGCCTTTAGTGGGGTAGTTGGTTGGTTGGTCTTTTTCATTATTGGTGAAAGAAATGTCAGCCGTATAGTGGGCTCTTTACTAATGGTTACAGTCCAGTTTGGTTTAACTATTTCTGACTAGTCTCATTATTCTATGTACTCAATCACTTATTTGATAGGAATTTTTATGGCTATAGGAAAGTAAAGCAGCTTACATGGCAGGAACAAGCTGTTTGGTTTGCAAGTTCTTTATTTAGCAATTTGTGTTTTTAAATCTCTCCTCTCCTCCTCCTCCACCCCAAATTTCTAATGTTTGCAACTAAAAGAGAATACATAGATGCATGCCTTTCACTGTGGTGAATGAATGAAAGGTTATTGTACTAGGCAATTACAAAGTCTACAGCAATACTTACTGCATTGTGTTCTGTTTTGAAAAATGACTATTGTAGGGTTCCACATCAGGGACTTCTGTATCAAATGTCCTTAATTTACAGAAAAAGCTGCTTTTTCTGACTGCCAGCCCTGCTGACCAAGGACTTGATTACACAGAAAAGTGGACTGGAATAGCTATTGTGGAAGAAGCTATTCCTGAATAGCTAACTATGCGGACATTCAGAATAGAGGTTTCACATGAGAAGCTATTCCAAAATAGTTATTGCAGAATAGCTTATTCCAGAATAGCTATTCTGGTCAATGTCCCCATGTAGACAAGCCCTCAGCCTGGGATCTGAGAGTCAAGCTATCATTCTTTCTTTTTTAAGCATCATAAACATTTAAAAAAAAAAAAATTCTCCAAGCCAAATTATGGCCATGGTGACACCCATGCAAACCTTTTGTCTTCATTGAGCTTTCACATGTGTAACTGGGTGGAATTTAGTAAACAATTATGTTAATACACAAGAAGTAAACTCAGCAGTGCTGGCTCTGCAGTTGTCACAAGAGTGCAAAGCAGTAAAAAAAAATTGTCACTGAAGTCAGCAACTCTAACTGAATCCACACAGGGAGCAAATCTGAGTCAGAAGCTTCCATTCTCTATGGTCACTTTTCAGAACAGATCTGTACTTTAAGCTTCATCTCCCTGGTAATTTTTTCAGCAGTTCTCCTCCTCCTCTCTGTTACTGTCTTAGGGACCCCCACAGGCCTCTGTCCTTAGCCCCTCCTCTTCTCCCTTTACATTTTTTTTCTCATCTGCTTACATGACTTTACCATATTTATCCCAATGATTTCCCGATCAACCTCTCTACTTTCTGGCTGGTCTCATGCTATCTAGCCTGCTGTCTCTCTCACTTTTCCACCTAGATGCCTTACCACTGATAAACTTTACATGATCAAAACTGAATCCCTGCTCTTTTCTCTGAAATCCTCTCTACATCTCCCATTCTCTGTTACTGTTGACAGCACCCGGTCCCTGTTAGTCAGGTCTGTAGCTTGGGCATCACCTCTGAGTCCTCCCTCTTTTATGCCCAACACATCAGAGCTAGGGTGACCAGGTGTCCAGTTTTCGACTGGAATACCCAGTCAAAAAGAGATCCTGGTGGCTCCGGTCAGCATGGCTGACCGGGCCATTGACTGTATGGTTGGTGTTGCCACATAGAGAGGCTAGCAGGCTTCCTGAATTGCTCATTTCTGGCCCCACCCCAGAGCCCCCACCCGCAGCTAGAGCCCTCACCCCCTCCTAGCCCCATGAGCCAGCCTTGTGAAAACGAGTGAGTGAGGGTGGGGAGAGTGAGCAAGGGAGGGAGGGAGGATGGATGGAGTGAGCAGGGGCAGGACTTCGGAGAACAAGCAAGGCAGTGGCAGGGCCTCCGAGGAGGGGTGGGGTAGGGGACGGGGCAAAGGTGTTTGGTTTTGTGCAAGTAGAAAGTTGGCAACCCTAATCAAAGCTATATCTAAATCTTGATGTTTCTTCCTTCAAAAAAATCCTAAAATCTATTCTTTTCTGTTTCTCCATCCAGCTAAATTTCTTGCCCATGCCTTTATCTCCACATCTTGATCACCTCTCTTCTTTCGCCTCCCTGACACTGATCTCCTTCTTCTTCTGTTCCATACAAAATGAACCTTCTAGATCAGTGGTGGGAGCTGTGGGAAAAGGTAGGCCATAGGGATGAGCTGGCCCCTGCATCCCGCAGCTCCCATTGATCAGGAATAGTGAACCGCAACCACTGGGAGCTGCAGAGGGCCATGCCTGCAAATGGTCAATGTCAGCAAAACGTCTCGCGAATCGCAATCAGATTACCCTGATGGGCTGCAGGTTGCCCACCAATGCCCTAGATCATCTTCAATGCCCATTACTCTGACATCGTCCTCCTTTTCCAATCATTTTGCTTGCTCCCCTGTTCAACTGCATCAAGTTCAAACTCTTTGGCCCAAGCTTCAAAGCCCTTCATAACTCTGGCCCTCCCCATCTATCCTAGACTGGGGCAGGGGATTGAGGTGCAGGCTCTGGGAGAGAGTTTGGGGATGGGAGGGGGTGCAGAGGTGAGGGTTGTGGGGTGAGGGGTTTGGGGGATGGGAGGGGCTCAGGGCAAGAGTAGGAGTGTAGGGGGTGAGGGCACTGTCTGGGGCTGGGAATGAGGGGTTTGGGGTGTGGGAGAGGCTCAGGGTGAGAGTAGGAGTGTGGGGGTGAGAGCTCTGTCTGGGGCTGGGGCAGGGTTGGGGGGTTAGAGAGGCTCAGGGCTAAGGCAGAGGGTTGGAGTGCAGGGGGATGAGGACTCTGTTTGGGACTGGAGATGAGGGGTTTGTGGTGTTGGAGAGGCTCAGGGCTAAGGCAGAGGGTTGGAGTGCAGGGGGATGAGGGCTCTGGCTGGGACTGGGGATAAGGTGTCTGGGGTGTTGGGGGTTGGCTCAGGGCTAGGGTTGAGGGTGTGGTGCGGGGGGTGAAAGCTCTGGCTGGGGGTGTGGGCTCTGGGGGGGGCAGGGCTGGGGATGAGTTTGGGGTGCAGGCAGGCTGCTCTGGGACAGGGGCCAGAGAGGAGGACTTCCCCAGCCCTTTCTCTGCCGGCAGCAACCAACGAGCTCTGGGGGAGAAGCCCCCCCCTTTCTCACCCCCCCCAGCAGCACACTCACCCCCACCACTGTCACTGCATGTGCTCCTAGGGCCCCTCTCAGGTCCAGGAATCTCCCTCGCTTCCCCCGTGGTGGGTGCTGGGGGGTGCTGCATGTGCCTCCTCCCCTGCTGTTGCCCGTGACTGTAGCCTCACCGGGGATGAGGGATGGGGCTGCCTCTTTGTCCAGCATGGGCCAGGAGCGGTGACTGCGGGCAGGGAGGAGTCCCCTGTGCTGGTGGAGGGTCCTGCCGGAAAAGGGAAGGGTCTGAGGTGGACGGGCAGGCTCAGTCAGTCTGCCCTGGCAGGGGAGATGGGGGCACTAAGCCTGAGGCAGCAGTTGCTGCAGGGAGCCAGAGGCAGGGCTGCTCTGCTCTGGGGAGGCACGCGGGGGCTGGGGCAGCAAGAAGGGGCCAAGGAACACATGGGGGAGGCGCGGGGAGGGGTGGCACGTAAGGTCAGGAGGGACACCCGGCCCCAAATATTGGTAGAACTGGGCCCCTGGGCTCTGAATATTGCTGGTGCTAAGATACCAGGTGGAGATATAAATTGCCGCCCCTCCTGCCACATTCCTACAAGAAATCATCCAAAATTCAATGGCTCAGATGAGTGGCTGCTGATGAGAGTCTAATTCTTTTCATGTAATTGCAAAGCCAACGTAAAGCTTTAAATATAGCAAATGTATATAAAAATGTATATCATCATCCCACGTTCTCCCACCCTTTGTGTGTTACTCATCTTAGACAGAAGTGCTTCAGGAAGAGACTACCTCTGTATTTATACCACCATGCCTATCACAACAGTGCCCGTGTCCTATCTGGGGTCTCTTGGCAGTACTGTAATATAAATACTTAATAAGAAATGCCAATGTACGGACAACATATCATGGAGGTGATCCATTGTATATCATTTTTAGCTTCAATTCCATGTAGAGCTGTGGTACTAAATTGAAGTCATTTTACAAATTAAAGCTAAATCTCTTTGCAAATTTCCCTCACAGAGATTACAATAGCGCTTCCTCCCCATAGCTGCCCTCAAAGCAATGCATTTTGTTGTGTGATAGCATGTAATGTAATCCTGTACGCTCCAGTACTCTGGGTACATTGTTTAACAAATGGACGGTGAAATGGATTTTTCAGTGTGGGCGGGTAGTGGGATGAACCCTGGATACGGGATATACTGACCTCTTACATTCTCCACATTCATAAGCCTTTAATAATCAATATGGCAATAATGCTGATAGTCTGCAGTCTTGTGCAGCCATCGCACAGAGAGTTGGCTTCGATACTTAAGGAAGTTTTCCAAAAGAAATCGCCTGTCGAGTGTATGACTTGTCCCTTCCCCCCACTCAGATTCTTGACTAAAATCTTTCACAGTGTACTGGTCCAAGAGGCTTCAGCTGTTTTAATGTAATCAATATGAGACTGCATTCCTTCAATGGGCAATACCACCATGCCTTTGACGGCATTTCAGATTGGCATTTTTAAAATAGACTGGGGGCTGTTGAATGGCAGCTTCTGCTACACTGTTTGTGCTAAACCTAGATGGGATTGCTAGGAATAATGCTGTTCTCTCTGTGAATGTAATCTGAGAGAATCATTTGTCAAGAAGCCTGGAGGTGGTATGCTGAGTTGGTTTGGACATGTGTGACAGATGAATGGGAGCTGTGTTAGAGAGTGGATGCAATAGGAAGGGCAGAGGAGGAGAGGAAATTATCACTAGGTGACAGAGAAAGAGACAAAACTCTGGCCCAGTTGTAAAGCTTGATGAATCTAGACAAAGCAAAGGTATAACTAGACAAAGCAAAGATCTTACTTTCCAAACGCCTCATGTAGAATCAAGTCACTCGTGGTGAAATGAATCACCTTCCTTTCCAAACCAGCATATTTAATCTCACATGTACACTTCCTTGACTGACAATTTAGAAAGGACTCAACTCCACTCAAATGCTCTTTGCCATGGAGCATTTATTGCTTGCACTTTTGTTAGAGACCACAAAAAGCGGAGAACTATTTTTTGTAGAAGCCCCAACCAGAAGAATGTTCGTGTCAGAAAATAATTTTGTCTCTGATGCTCTTTAGAATGATTCTTGCAGCAAAACAATTATTTTCCTTCTTCCTGATGCCTTCGTCACTCAGAGCACCAAGACTGAAGACGTAAGATTTACTTACCATGTCTGGACTACACTGGCATCTATTCAGCATTGACTAGACTCTAAAAATCCTATCCCCCCACACACACTGGGCTCCATGTAAACCCTGGGATCTGTCTTTAGGGCCAGTCTCTTTGATTGTTCCAAGTTTTGGTCAGCAATATGCATGGACTGTCTCCAGGACAGTACAGATGCAATGACTTTGCATGCGGAGGTAAAAAAAGATGATAGTGTGATGTATTTTTAATAGTGGTAGCTGACATGAGAGCATGGATGGTCTAACAGTGGATTGGGCACTGAATTTAGCTGTGGGAGAGCTGAGTTCAATTCACACATGAGTGACAGGTTTCATGTATGACCTTGGGCAAGTAGCTTACTTTACCCTGTCCCTCAGTTCCCTGTCTGTAAAATAGTAATTATGTTCCTCTATATCAGAGAAGTGTTCTTAAGATAAAAGCCATTAATGATTGTGAGTACTATGGTGATGTGCCCCATATAAATGCACAGATTAGGAATGTGAAGATCTGGAATGGACCATCTTGTTAAAAACAAAGCTAAACAAGTTCTACAGCCATCCTTGCTGCTGCCCATCTTTCTCAATGTTTCCCCTGTGAAACATTCATAATTTCCATTTTATTGAGTTGACATTGCTTTGATTCAAATCCCCATTTCAGACAGATATGGCAAGTGTGACATGACTATAGAATCTGGATTCAATGAAAATGTTGCTCATCATTTGTATATTAATGACAGTGCATCTCAGTGTCTTGTGATGATTTCACATTTATATTGAAAAGGAGCACTGACAAAACAGAATCCAGAAGGACTCTGCTTATGAAAGCATTTGGAGAGTGAGAGTAGTTACCCAGCACCACCTTCTGGGATCCCTTAAAAAGAAAACAGCAAGCTCATTGTAAGATCATACAGTACATTCCTGCAAGCAAATCAGCAATACCTCATGGTCAGCAGTACTAATGCACTGTAAAGTTCTAAACTAACCTTTTTCAAAATGTAATAATAAATACTACTAATAATTAATCTCCAGATTGAAGTCCTTTAGCAACTGTATCACTCACAGGTGGTTGTAGAAATGACAGTGTGTTTCTGCTAGAATACTTCTTATTTTGCATTTTGGCCCAAATCCTCAAAGGTAGTAATGGAAGTTAGGGGCCTAAATACCACTGAGGATCTGGGCCTTTCTGTCTCAAACAAATCAGATCCCAAAAGTCTCTGTCACACAGAGTGGCACCAAAGCTGAATGGAGACCAACTTCTGTCTTAATTTTGAATCTCCTTGCTTGTCTCAGTTTGTGTTGTGCTACTACAAGGTAGTTTAACCGCCTAATTTGCCCTAACTCATAAATTTTATAATCTGGTGAAAGGTTTGTCTAGGTTAGTTTGTTTACTTATATAAATCCAACTGCTGAGTTAAAAACGTAGCCACACTATATGTAGGACACACCAAACCTGTCTCTACAGCAGCAGCAGTTGCCTAGTAAACATTATTAGCAGCCCTGTACAGATTCTTGATATCACTGGAGGAAAAATATTAATTCCTTGTCAAATGGAAAAAGACTAAGGGCCCCCAATTCTGGAAACCACTTAAGCACTCCTGTCTCCTCTCTGTCTCATAATCAAAAAGGAAAAAAGGAAATAATCCTGAGAGTAGAAATGAGCTGACATGATTGAATGCAAAACACCCATGACAAATACATGAGTGCATAGTTTTTATGTGTTAAATGTCTCAAACAGTTTATTTTTAAATGTACCAAAACCATCATTTATTAGAATAAACTTGTACCAAATTTAATCAAAGCCTTTCACTTCCTGTACATGTTGAGAAATTAATTAATTAAATACAACCCAGGGTTGTTTTTTTTTCAACACATGGAAACTTAAAAACTGCCAAATAATAAATAAATAAATCACACCCTCAACAAGACATTCCTGTTCAGTTTTTAGTGTAGGGTGAGTTTTGTTTATAAGCTTGCTGGTAAACTCACTGTTAGAGTGAAATGTGCAGTGTACTATGTGAATTTTGAACATTATTTTGATACTGTGAATCTTAAAATTTTGTAAAATCACCCAGAGCATGTAATGGACACTCGCTGATGTTTTTATAAACCAAATCAAATCAAAATAAAATTATTTTATTTTATTTTATTTATTTAATTATTAGGGAAACCCAATCATGTTAACAGCAACATTATGAACATCTTTTGCAACATTAACTTCTCATTAGCCTATGCAAACTCCTCTAATAAATAGGAGTGCTCCCAGCAATAACATTGCACTGAACACAAATACATTCACAGAAAAGCAGGAAACAGCTTAACAATCAAGTCTCATGACCAACTACATAGGGAAGAACTACAGTGGTGTTTTCCCAGGATGTTAAAAAAATTTCCATGTGGTTTTTATGACAATACTGACTGCGAAGAAGATGATGAGTCTGTGATGTTATTACTAGAACATCTTCTCTGTGTACTGTAGCAACTTGTCCTGAACCTAGATACTTTGTCTGCGCTGTGGAATTTATTCTCCCTTGTGTCTCAATATTTATTTTAGTTTTAAAGTGAACTTTTAGTTCTTGTGAAGGGTGCCAGATTGAGAGCACGAGTAATGTTAGTCTTTGGTTTATCCAAAGAACATGTAGAGTATAGCACAGACAGTGGCAGCTCTAGATTTTCCTTCTTGGCAATACACCTTGACCCTGGAGGAATGGCATTTTGGAGGAAGTAAGACCACCTCCAGAGCCAAAGAAGTATTTAATTCTTCATTCCATCTCTGGCATCTCTGCTGAGGCTGTCTGTGAAGGTGTCTGTCAATGCTACTTGTGACCAGGGGTCAGCAATGCGTCCGTACATGGACACAAGCGTCCATTATAACATTTTTGAGGTCCATGGTAATTTTTCAAAAAATGGAATGACTGAATAACATAATCCAACCCCTCCAACATCCGTCGCTAAGTACGGTAATTTTGTCAAGTGTCCATCGCACCAAATGGTGGTGCCGAACCCTGATTGTGACATAGATGCCTGTTTACTATAAAATGGATAGAGATCTCCAACCAGAACATCAAAGAACTGTTTAATGTTAACTAAAGATAATGGCTTTTAATAAACAGCAATCATAGACAAATTCAGACAGATGTCCTAGAGGTTATATGTTCCTTATTTTACATATGGTCTATTGCATATTAGGAGGATGCACTAGCCCTATCGCCTGCTCCTATGCTTACTGGAGGGGATACTTATGAAAATGTAGGCCATATGAGATGAGTGTTCAAAGGGTCAGCTCTGTGAGGAGCATAGGGGCTGTATCTTCTGGCCAAAAGACATGTGACCAGCTTTTACTATATTTACTTTGAGTGTACAGATAACTATTACAAAAAGAAGGGATAGCAATTTTATTAGAAGCCAAAGTATGAGACAGTTCTGAAATGTCTGAGGGAACTTTGCTAGAACAAGATAGTTAGAGCCCTGTTGTCCTCTGCATGCAGCAGATATAAAATTCATATTATAATTGTTGTTAGGCATAAAATAAATGGGAGAACACAGCCCTTAGTTGTATTTAATTTAAATTATAGGTATAAGGTAGCTGAGAAAGAGATCATTATAAAATTGCAATAGGTATACATCTATAATAGCGAGTTAAGATTATGTTCATACAGTAATCCCTGTTTAAAAGATGACAGGTTTCAGAGTAACAGCCATGTTAGTCTGTATTCGCAAAAAGAAAAGGAGTACTTGTGGCACCTTAGAGACTAACCAATTTATTTGAGCTTAAGCTTGGGGCTCAATCCTACAAAGCACTTAGGACCACAGTTTTATAGGTATTTAGATGCCAAAAGATGCAGATAGGTACCTAGCAGGACTTTCAAAAATGCCTAAGCACAATCAATTATTTGGCTAGTGGGATTTTCAAAGGACCTATGTGCATCTTTAGGTACATAAACATCTTAAAACATGGCCCTTGGTCACCTGCATAATTTAAAGTAATTGGGACTATACTCAAGTACTTAAACACATTTCTTAGGTCTTTGCTGGATGGAGTTGTCAGCCCCTTCCAGGATCAAAGCTATGAACAACTTCGGAGGAGTGCCTGTACCTCAGATATATACACGTTAAAATGGAGGTTGAATCTCATAATTTGCCTTTAACCAGACTACAGGCTGAGTAAACATTAACATGGATGACAGAGGAGCAGTGAGGATGTTTACATTCAATCACTGCCAAGTTGGTGCTGGAATGTTTTCCCCTGGGCCTAGCAGACTCATACCAGGAAAAGGGAGTGAGATTCTAGGTTAATTCAAGTCAGGCTGAACACTAGTGCATATTTCACCTTTTGGAAAATGCCTGCAAATGGGCCAATTTCTGCTCTCCTTGTTCACACAAATAGTTCTTATGGCTACAATGGAACTATCTGTGGGAATAAGGCAAGAAGGTTTGGCACCTAATAATTGTTTGTTTGAGTAGCTGCTACTTATAGCCAGCACGTGTACATTTAGTGGCTATATACAATGATTTGTTTGTGCAATTAATAAAGTCTTTTGGAAGCTATTTGGATTAAAGTTGCCATCATGCTGGCCAATATTGCCTCAAAGTTGCCTTGTACTCACTCATCTATCTGTTGTCTCTTGTCTTAGATTGTTAGCCCTTTGGAGCAGATAACCATCTTTTTGTTCTGTTTGTACAGTGCCTAGCACAATAGGGTCTTGGTCCATGACTAGGGCTTCTAACCACAACAGAGATATAAAAATAACTAAAGATTTGCAAGATTATGATTGTTGTAAGTGGTGTATGGTTTAGCGGTCTGAGCACAGGCTGTGGTACCAGGAGTGACTGAGAATTCCAATCCTAGCGCTGATGCTTAGGGCCTGATGTTGCAAACCCATCCTCATGCAAATATCCCCGTGAGGACAATGGTTTCCCCCATGTAAAATTAGGATAGCACTTCTTTCACCGGGGTGTTGTGAAGCTAACTAACCTGATATTTGCAAACTATTGTCAAGATTAAAAGCAAAAGGTGGGCTTGTGTAGGAGTGAACTGACTCCATGCAAGAAATATTTGGGACTTTTATTGTAAATGTCAAACGTGCAGGTATGTGCTAAGATACTAATCACACAATGCCAGAGCAATTAATTATTTCCCTACTTATCTAACGTTAAAATTAAAAAAAGTATTATGAAAATGCAGCCACCAAACTTGGGGGGAAAAATATTTAACCTGCTCTCAGTAAACAGTCACCTGTGTTCAAGTTTGATGTGACTGGAAGGCAGGGAGTAATGTACTATATAAATGCTAAGAATCATTAAATTATTATGTCCATAAATTATTGTTACTTTGGTATTATTTTATTTATCTTGTCTATTATAAATAGTCACTTTTGAGTAAGGAAAATGCAAGCTCCCAAATGGTTAATGTGTTAGCCTGTTCCGCTCTTGGCCCCTTGACATCATTCTGGACCAGAAATGAAAGATGAGATGAAATGCCATTCACACAGAGATCCAGCCCCAGTGGAGGCTGGCCAAAGCCAGTTGCTCAGCCTGGGCTGGCTATTTTTGCAGTGAAGTGCACAGTGAGCCAAGCTGGGAGGGAAGATCACAGTCCCAGAGCCAATAAAACACTCATTGAGCCAGAGAGACACACTGCACATAGCTGAACTCTGCAAAGAGCCTGTGAGTGAGAGTGTGTGTGTGTGTGAGAGAGAGAGAGAGAGAGAGACTTGTAAGTATCACAATGAGGGAAATTGTACACATCCAGGCAGGCCAGTGTGGAAACCAAATTGGAACTAAGGTAAGAGATCTTTTCCTCTTCTAAACAGTACACTCACTTAGTATTTCCTAAGAATTGCATGTAGGGAAATGTAGTGGTTTTTGAAGATGTTGTGTTTTGTTGTACAATGGTACCACAGCTGCTTTTTAAGCCCTTCAGCAGCACAAGGCAAAGTTCTGCAAATCAGCAAGGTGTGTCATTGCCTTAGGATGTTTTTATCTTGAGAAATTCTGGGATAATGGGTAGATTTTCCTCTGATATCTATAGCCATTTAGAGGGGGTGTTTTTCTCGCAACAAAAAGTTTGGACTCTGACTTGTCCTGGGGTCGGTGCATAAAGACTAGAGAACTGGAAAATTAGCAAAAGTTGCCTCCTTCTTGTGACCATAAAAGGCTTTTGAAAAACTACAAGCAACGGCCAAAAAATATTTTTTTTAACCGGAGTGGTGGATCAAAGAAAGAAAGGCAGCAAAAATAAAAGCAACAACCAGTAAAATAGCCCTGCAAACAGTTTGTGATGTTAACCGTTTGTTGTGTTTGGTTTTAAATCCTGGTGTAGATCTGCTGCCGGGCTTTTGTCTCTCTCCATCCCCACCCCATCTCCTCTCTGCTGGTCGGGCAAGGGGCAGGGCGTGGCTCAGAGACGCAGCTCTCAGACATGCCAAGAATCCGGCAGCTGTTAAGGCAACGCATGCCTCCAAGGGCTTCCCAATCCCTGCCAAGTGTGGGTGGGTTTGGATTATTTTGACGTTGGTGAAAGAAGGAGACACAGGGTTGTTTGTTTGTTTTGGTGAAAACAGATCTGCTAACGTCTTCCTTTAACCAAGTGTCTCTCCCTTTTTCTGTTCCTCCCTAAGTTTTGGGAAGTGATCAGTGATGAACATGGCATCAACCCAGCAGGAGGCTACGCTGGTGATTCAGCATTGCAGCTGGAGAGAATCAATGTCTACTATAATGAATCATCCTGTAAGTTTCAGAGTAACAGCCCTGTTAGTCTGTATTCCCAAAAAGAACAGGAGGACTTGTGGTACCTTAGAGACTAACCAATTTATTTGACCATAAGCTTTCGTGAGCTACAGCTCGCTTGTAAGTGTGCTGCCGTCACCGGAGGAGGTTAGGAGGGGCGAGGAGAGTGTGATTCCCTAACTGGGAGAGGAGGCATGTTAAAATGGTGAAGAAAGCAAAGGTTTACTCATAGCTTTAGCTACAAAACTTGATTAGACATGCGTGCATTGTCTTCCAATCAATCACCCATCCTAACATTTGCTGTGACTCCCTCACTGTAGGCAGCAGGAAGGAAATGGCGCAAACAGCTCTGAATTTATTTTTTGTTTGCTAGGAGTTTTTGCTGGTGAACATACGATTAAGTCACGTAAAAGTGTCTATTGATTGACTGACACTAAGCAGTTTATAACGTAAGCTTGTCCTCCCCCCCACCCCCGTATGCTGACACTGACTACGAGTTCAGAAGCTAAGAAGGGTTGGGCCTCAGGAGGTATGGGAAGTGGTGGTGACTCACTAAGATGGCAGTGTTCCCTGGATGCTGGGAATCAGTACCCCAGCATGGTGTTAGTGGGTAATGTGCTGCTGAAGATGTTTCCTCCCTGTGGGTTGAAAAACTGATATCTGGATCACTCGTGCACATTCAAGATCCCTGGCCCTTTTTGCAAAGTGCGGGAGCGTGTTGTTCTAGTCAAATTTCAGATCGGGTAATTCTTTCTACCTAAATTCCCCCTACAGTTTCAATTGGGTAAGACATTTTTCACTTCCTGTTATTAACTGTTGCACTGTATAGTGGTGGTGTGTGCTGTTAAACAGCGGCTATTTTCCACCTCCCAGAAGTGGTTCCATTTCAGTGGTGGATGTAAGTGGTTCTTTACATTTATAAAATATCTGGGGATTATTTGAAAAAAGACCCTCTACTCATGTAATATATGATAAACTGTTTACCAAGAACATATAACCTATATTTTACCAGATAATTGCATATATGGATATCAACTGGTAAAAGAACAGTTTTTAAAATGTAATTTAGATGGATGAATATGACAAAAACCAAAGGATTTTAAAAGTCAGCTGCTAAACCAGAAGTGATTTTTTCCTATAATGCTTGAGAGGAAAGACACCTATAGGAATACAAGTTGTATCAGGATACACGAGCAAGCTAAGAATGTTACATATTATGACATATAATTTGCTTATATATTAAGAAATATAATAGAAGGAATTTAGCCAAAATCAGTATACTAAGGATGTCTTTAATTTTTATTGTAGCACAGAAATATGTACCCAGAGCAGTCTTAGTGGACTTGGAGCCAGGAACCATGGACAGTGTGAGATCTGGTCCTTTTGGTCAACTGTTTCGACCTGATAATTTCATCTTTGGTATGTGGATATCATGTTTTCCTTTTAAAACATGTGCTCAATTACCAAGAAATTAACTGTCAAAATGTACTTTGGGGTAGAGGGGACAGAAGAACTTACTTTTTTTTTTTATTCAAACAGCTGTGAGCAGCCGTTAGTAACAAGAAGTTTGGTAGCTGAACAGTGCAGTTCAATTATCCAAATATCAGTCGTCCAAAAATCCAAAAGAGGGTCAAACATTGCTCTATTAATTACACTGACAATTTTCTCAATTACACAAACATACTAAATGTTTCCCATGACTTTCTGATACTCTAAATTGTGCTATATTCATTGAATTTACAGGGTCCCTGTACTTCCATTAAAAGGGTAGGGAAATTCTGCAGGGGGGAAAAGGGAACTGCTCTCTCTCACAAATTCCACTATTAGTTGGAACCAGAGTTTTATATAAATTCCATGGCCATGAAATTCTTCACCGACCATGGAATTTCTTACCTTTTCAGTAGGTCAGTGTGCAGTATAGTCTAGTATATAGTATAGTATAATGGAAGACAAACTACGTGCAAAGCAGATGAGGTACAACCACATACTGGTGTAGTTGTTTTTTTCTAGTAAAATAAGAAACCAGCTCAAATCCAAACAGAACTGTCACTCTGAAAGCAAACAGGGATATTCCATCAAGTGAGAATTTTTTTCAACTTTATACTTCTGTAGCACCTTCCATCTGAGGTTCACAAAGCACTTTACAAACACTAATGAGTTAAACTTCACAATACCCCCTTTCAAGTTAGAGAGTATTATCAGACCCATTTTACAGATGAGAGAACTAGCGCATCTGTAAGTTGTGTCCAGGCAGAACTGTCACTAGAACTGCTATCTCCTGGTTCTCAGTTCTGTGCCTTAACCACAAAACCGTTCCCCAGATTATTGTTAGGTTGCAACATACAAGTTGGTGTGCTTTGTCAACATAAGGAAGCTGTCAAACACAAGCATAGGAAAGACAAAAATTTAAAGGCCTTTGAAAGTGTATTGCCTCTTATTCCCCTCCTCAGTTGCAAGGTCTTGGGGTTTGTTTAGTTTTACACTACCAGCCTAATATTTAACTGCTTTTGTAACAGTATCCTCATTCCCTTTCCAGACATTAAACTTCCTGGAAATTATAGTAAAGGGTGTGTGTTTGTTCCTCTAAAATGCTTTTAAATTACAGTAAGCAGAGGTGGGTCTGAACCAAAACCAAAGATCCAAACAACCTGAAACTTTGGAACACTTTGTTTCTGAACCCAAACTTCACAACCGCTCCCTTTTTCAATAGTGGGCCAAACCAAACCCATGAAAATGAACTCACCTACACTTCTGAAATGTCTGAATCAGAACTTTGCAGCCTGGAACCATCTCAAAACACAGCAAAATAAATTAAAAATTTATTGAACAGCCCTCCACTACATTATACTCTCTTCCTAATAAACTAACAATGAGCTAAGAGCATGTGATCAATTGGTGTCCCATGCTGGGCCTGCTGCCAGCATCAGGCACTGTCCTAGAAATCTGGTGAATGGGTGCCTTAGAACTGAAATGGAAATCTACCATGTCGAAAGCCAATAAAGCTCCCCCCGCCCCGTCTTTTTATTTATTTATTATTTTATATCTGTTGTAGGCCCCACAAAGGATTCTGTGGCAGAGGCTGGTGATTCTGTATTTGGTGTATCTCAGACCCATGCTTATAGGGAGGGGTTTGTTCCTAAACTCAGCTTTTTACTTTTTTTAAGTCAGAACTTATAGTTGTAGCACATCAAAATGCTAGAGTAGGTTAGTTAAAGTGCATCAAATGCCTTAGATTTCTCTGTGCATGTCAGGCCTGATCCTGCATTCCTTGCACACCCAAAATTTCCACTGACTTTAATTTCCACTAAAGTCAGTGGGAGTAAAAGTTTACATTAACTATCCTATTGACCTAAAATATGAATAAGCACAAGGAAAATAATTCCTCTTTCATATGCTTGCTGGTTATAGCATTGGGCTGGAATGAGAAGACCGTTGGTAGATCTTTCTCCTCTCTCCCACTGGTTCCTAGTCCCAGTCTCCTTGTCCAGCCAGTCCTGGTCACCCCTCCTCCCCCAAGCTCCTTATCTAATCTCAGTGTCATCATCCCCCAACCAACTAGCTCCCAGTCCTCCCTGCCCCATTTTCCCTCACTGTCTCCCAGTCTCCTCACCCTCGTCCCCAGCTCCTGGTCTCCTTGCCAAACTAGTCCTAGCCTCTTTGCCCAACCAGTGTTCATCCCAGTTTAGCCACTCCCCCCCAGGTCCCAGTCAGTCTCTCTCTCCCCCTCCCCCACCATGCAGTCCCAGTCTCAGCAGGCTCGTTGTTCCAATTTATTCCTTTCCCTCTCCCCAGTCCGGCTTTTGTTCCCTTTGCGTTTGAATCAGTGCCCTCCTCCAAGCTGCCAGGGTGCCAGTGGGGGTGTGAGAGTACCCTTTCAGTTCTGATGCCTGCTCCCACTGTGCCTGGGAGAGTTACAGCACAGGGCTGGAACATGCTCATTTGCTCTGTGGAGATGACGCATGCACATTATGGTCAGTACTAGGAGCTGAGAGAGACTTGAGCATGTTCAGTGAGGATGGAATTTTCAGAGATTTTAGCTGCTAAAAATCAAATCTCTGAGCATATGCAAACTGATTTTTTTCAAAGGCTTATACCCTGGCCAAATGTGGGCAGAGTTTCATGAGGATAGCAAAAAGCACAATCCTGAGACAAAGGCCACCCCACAGTCAAAGCATGGGAGCACTAGAGCTGTTCAAAGAAAAGGTTGCCAGAATTTTTTTTAACATGGGCAAAACAATGTATTTTCCCCCTAGCCTCATTCTCAGAAATGGCTGTACAATGCTGGCTGAAATGTTCCAAACACAATTCAGCCTGGGGGAGACATCCACCCTGGAAAATTTCTGCCTGAACAGTTACAGTTTGGCAAAGTTGTAAGCAACTGAAATCTGGGTCTGATTGTGGGCATTGTTCCACAACCTTAATAGTGGGCTCTGTGTTTGACCAGTAGGCTCTAGCACAGAGGTGGGCAAACTACGGCCCGCGGGCCGGGGAGGCTAGTCCACAACCTCACCCCCACTGTTTCCCCTCCCCCGCTGCTGTGTGGGCAGCGGGGCTCCGAGCTCCTGCCGCTCTGAGTGGCATAATAAGGGGGCTGTGGTGGCATGTGCGGGTAGCGGTGACAGGTAGGGGATCCTGGGGGGCAGATGGGGTGGTTAGGGGTGGGGGGCCCGGGGGGCAGTCAGGGACAGGGAGCAGGGGGCGGTTGGAAGGGGCAGAGATTCTGGGGTGGTCAGGGATTGGGGAACGGGGGGGTTGGATAGGGCGTGGGATCCTGGGGGCCTGTCGGGGGCAGGCGTGTGGATAGGCGTTGGGGCAGTCAGGGGACAGGGAGGGTTGGATAGGGGGTGGGATCCCGGGGTGGGGCAGTTTGGGGGGGGCTTCCAGGAGGGGCCAGTCAGGGGACAAGGAGCAGGGGTGTTTGGATGGGTCAGGGATTCTGAGGGGGACAGTCATGGGGTGGGAAGTGGGAGGGGGTGGGGCCAGGCTGTTTGCGGGGGTACAGCCTTCCCTACCTGGCCCTCCATACAGTTTCATACCCCGATGTGGCCCTCGGGCCAAAAAGTTTGCCCACCCCTGCTCTAGCACAATGGTGTTTGGTGGTAAATTATAATTTACCACAGTCTATATGAGCAAACTGATGGGCATCTACTTGAGCCTAATAAACTGCAAAGTTTTGCATCATAGTTCATAAGCTATAACAATTTATCGTATCTAAGAAAATGAGAAACTGATCATTCAGAATGTTCAAAATACAGCAAAACATCTTCTAAAGTCCCCCGATTTAATATTCTATCACGAGAGAACAATTTATAGGCAAATCAACTCCAATATCAATATTTTAAGTAAAAGATTAAGTAATGTTTTCTTACAACTTGAGCCTTTTTGTTTTTCCTTCTGTGGTTTAATACTTTGTCATCAGACAAATGCAGTTTCAAAACGTACAGCCTTCTGGCAGATGTTTATTTTATAGTAGGTTATGTTTGTTCCCTCGATACATCCTTTACGAGACCAGTTTTCATAGCACTGGATTTGTTTACAAGATTAAAATTACAAAAGTAAATGGAAAAAAATCCTGCATTTGTTTGCATTATTTCACTCGAAGCTAAAAAAGTCTCCTATTGGTGAGCAGGATGAGATCATATCTCTGCATTGTCACAGATTTACCAACTCAATGAGATGAAATAGGTGCTCCTAAGGTCAAAAGATACCCATAACTATCTACATCAAAGGAGGGAAAATAAGTATAATCTTTTCTATTTAATTTCTTTGTACTGAACAAATCATATGCACCTATCTTTCCTGAGCAATTTGCCTTTTTATGCTTCATTCCCATTCTCCATCAATTTCTCTACTTATGTTTTATTTCCATTCATGCTTTATCACTATTCCCATCTCTGAGCCACATTCTGCTACTGGTACTCCTGGGACAATTTGCAGAGAAAGATACTAAACTTAGAATCTTTTGTTAGGATCCTACAAAATATATAGTACAGTAGTATCTGTTTGCTGGCATGCTGCCTGATGGGCTGCAGTATGCACAGCGGGTGTATATATGGCATGGAGAGAGAAAATATAAGCTGAGAAAAAGTTAGAGGCCCAATCTTATAGGTTGCTGAGCAGCAATGAGAGGTGCTGAATGCTCTCAGTGCCTACTGAAATTAACGAAAGTTGAGAGCACTCAGTACCTGCTAGGACAGGGGTTCTCAAACTGGGGGTCTGGACCCTGCAGGGGGTCATGAGGTTACTACATGGGGGGTCACGATCTGTCAGCCTCCACCCCAAACCCCACTTTGCCTCCAGCATTTATAATGGTGTTAAATATATTTTTAAAAGTTTTTAATTCATAAGGGGGTGGGGGGGTTGCACTCAGAGGCTTGCTGTGTGAAAGGGGTCACCAGTACAAAAGTTTGAGAACCACTGTGCTAGGACATTTTCAGTAACGTGCAAGATCAGACCGTTGGCCCCTGTTAACACCAACATGTTGATTCAGGCCAATCACTTAAGTAAAGAAACATAGTTTTGGTTACATCAAGTTAAATAAAGCATTGTATCTTGGCATAAAATCCAGTTTCAGAAGGTCAACATCATCCTCGAATGAAATGGTGTTCCCTGGTTGAAACCAGTAACTACATGAAACATTAACATTAACATTAAAGATTTGTGTCTATGATTTGGTGGCGTATGCATCATATTCTTTATAAAAAGCAAGCTTTTAAATGTGAACGAATGCTAGCTTTTTGTTTATGGAATAAACTGGATTAGGGGTATTAAAAGCCTCTACAGCAAGGAGTCAACTTTATTTCTAGATCTGTTTTGGAGAAGACAAAATACAGAGACAGAATTCACTGAATATAAACAAAAGCTTCCAGTAACATAAGACAAAAGTAAACATTTTAACAACTCAAGTTTTGTTAAAATAGCTTAACAAAACAAGAGAGTTTCTTCAAAGTAAAGCTCAAACCCCCAGTTCTCTATGAAGTGCTGCAATTTTAAAATCTAGGGCCTAATTCTGGATCTCACACAGTCATTTACACCAGTGTAAAGTGAGAAACTGTGTGTTAAATACTGCCAGTCGGTGGTAGAGCCATGTTTTGCAAGCAGGGAGGCAATGTATTAATGAATACACTCCTCTTCTTTGCCCCACCAAGGTGGCACTGACCACCCATAATGCACCCCCTGCCCTGGCACTGCAACCCTAATCCCTGCATGATGCTGCAGAGGGGAGACCCAGAGGAGGGGTGGGGGTTGGAGAATCAGCCTGTCCTATGCTCACCCAGCAGCAGTGGCTCCTGTCCTGTGGGGCTAGACCTGGCTCCCCAACTCTGGGCATTGCCACATGGTGCCTGGGTTGCAGCATCACTCAGGCTTGGCAGGGCTGCCCCTCCAGAGGAGCAGCCAGGCCGAATGTCAGTGAATGGCATTGTGACATAGTGCTAGGGTTGCCAATTTTGGTTGGACATATTCCTGGAGGTTTCATCACATTACAATCTTTAATGAAAGATTAATTTTTAAATTCCTGGAGACTCCAGGGCAATCCTGGAGGGTTAGCAACCCTACATGGCACATGGGGTCGCAGCACCACACAACCCCATGTGCCATGTCACAATGACTGGAACAGGAAGCTAGGCTCATCCCTGCAGGTCAGGAGCCATTGTTGCCGGGTGAGAGTGGGGCAGGCTCAGTCTCCAGCCCTGTGTGGAAAAGGTGCCACACATACATTTAAAGGCCACAAATGAGGGTGTCGATCAATCCCCCCATCCCCACCGGCCCCAGTGCCAGATGAGGATAGTTGTGTTTTGCACTCATTCTGCACTGGAGTCAGTATGGATACAAGATGCAGATACAAGGCCAAGGTCAAGAAAAATAAATGAATGGGCATGGAAACTGAAACACACCCTCCTATGCCTGGAATTGGGCCATCCACACCAGGGATGCCCGGATGAGGCACAATGGGCAAAGCAACACGTGAAACTTGCTCTAAAATTGCCCATTGCTACAACTCTTCTGCGGATGTATAGAGAGGTTCAGTTTCTGAGTTTTTTAATCTGGCACCTTTGTGATAAAGATCACAAAATATACATTAAAATGACAAGTTTCAGATCAGATTAGAACATTAAAAGGAATTTAGGTTTTAAAGCATTTAGGGAAATAAAAGCAATATTTTAATTAATATTTTTAAATCTTTCAGTGGAAACAGCTTATTTTTAAAAGAATACCATTCCCTCTGCAGAGACTACAATTCAAATATTGTTTATGAATGGGAACTAAAAAGTTGAAATTATTAGACATGACCATAAACAATGGAGAAACAGGCTAGCTAATTTTCACTATCCAAGCTGAGAGAAAAAGTCAGGAAGTAAATTCAACTGAACTTAGTAACCAAAGACAAAGTTCAGTTAATATTTGGAAAACCTAATTTCCCCTACAGGGTCCATCAGAAATCACAGGTGACATACGGTAATTAGCAATACTTTTCTATGCACTCATTGTCAAAAGATGCCACTAGTAATTCTTCTAAATATATTTGTGAGCAAGACAAAAGAGTTTGATTTACTAGCTCACAAATTTAGAACAATTCATTGTATGTGATTTGAGATCATTAAGTCTCCAACCATCAAACCCTATCAGTAATATTTTCTTCCTTTATCCTATATTATTTCAGGACAAACAGGTGCAGGAAATAACTGGGCCAAAGGACACTATACAGAAGGAGCAGAGCTGGTAGATTCAGTGCTTGATGTTGTAAGAAAAGAATGCGAACATTGTGATTGCTTGCAAGGATTTCAGCTCACTCATTCCCTTGGAGGAGGAACGGGTTCTGGCATGGGAACGCTACTCATCAGCAAAATCAGAGAGGAATATCCAGATAGGATAATGAATACATTTAGTGTCATGCCCTCTCCAAAAGTCTCTGACACAGTGGTGGAGCCTTATAATGCTACACTCTCAGTCCACCAGCTGGTTGAAAACACAGATGAAACCTACTGCATTGATAATGAAGCTTTGTATGACATTTGTTTCCGCACCCTGAAGCTCACCACCCCAACGTATGGAGATTTAAACCATTTGGTGTCTGCTACAATGAGTGGAGTAACTACATCATTGCGTTTTCCAGGCCAGCTAAATGCTGACCTTCGAAAACTGGCAGTAAATATGGTGCCATTCCCACGCCTTCACTTTTTCATGCCAGGGTTTGCTCCTTTGACAGCCCGAGGCAGTCAGCAATACCGAGCACTCACTGTTCCAGAGCTCACTCAACAGATGTTCGATGCCAAAAACATGATGGCAGCCTGTGACCCAAGACATGGACGATATTTAACAGTAGCAACAGTATTCCGAGGTCCCATGTCCATGAAAGAGGTTGATGAACAGATGCTGGCCATCCAAAACAAGAACAGCAGCTACTTTGTGGAATGGATCCCAAATAATGTCAAAGTGGCAGTTTGTGACATCCCACCCCGTGGCCTCAAGATGGCCTCCACCTTCATTGGCAACAGCACAGCTATTCAAGAGCTCTTCAAAAGGATCTCTGAGCAGTTCTCTGCCATGTTCAGGAGAAAGGCTTTCCTCCACTGGTTTACAGGAGAAGGGATGGATGAGATGGAATTTACAGAAGCAGAAAGCAACATGAATGACCTGGTTTCAGAGTACCAGCAGTACCAAGAAGCTACGGCAAATGATGGAGAGGAAACATTTGAAGATGATGAGGAAGAGATCAATGAATAAAGAAATTCTGTTTTACACACACTAATCTACATCAAAATTCTCAAATCTGGATTTTTAAAATTAGTCTTATATATCCATATTTAAGATCCATCCTCCTTTCTCCAAAAAATAGAGAGAGGAGAAAAAGTAGCTTGATTCTCAGAGGTGATGAGTTTCCTTCAGCTTCCATTGACTTCAGTGGGAACTGAGGGAGATCAGCACCTCTGAAAATCATGCCACTTGTATATAGGAGGCTAATTTTAGGCATCCAATTTTAGAATTTTGGCCTAAAAGTTTAAATACAGAGATCACTAGATTTGTCTAAATAAACAAAACTTGTCTTCTATGAAAAGTTGTACAAGAGGTAGAATGGGGATGGAAAGTCATTTGAAAATAGGGCTGTCCTGTTTTCATCAAACTGTGAACAGCAAAAATCTTGTGCGTCTTTGAAGTGTTATTCTGTACTGAATGTATAGTACTTATGTGCCAGGAGCGGAATCTATTCATAATAAAAGAAAATTTAATCATGTTCTACTCTTTTGTACAGTAAATGTTGACACTGATATTTGACTTTCAGACCTTTAACAGGAAATCTAAATACAAATGGCAAGTATCCTTTTAATAAGAGTGTTTTCAGGAGTCAATACTATATTGACATCAAGTGAACTAGGAACCAAAGGTCACTAGCAACCTATTCAGGAATCATACTGCACGTGATCTTTTAAACTCCTTTACCAACTTGTCCCAGTGTGACGATGTGACTCAGCAGGGAGGGGGGAGTGTCGACCTGGGAATGTGCCCTGGGGATGGGAGACCTGAGAGCCTGTCACCTGAGCCGGGAGGGGGAGGTGATGGTCAAATAACGTTCAGGTTTAATGTTTTCCATTTTAGCTCCAGCTATCTCCAGTTGGGGCCACTCTATGCTACTTTAAGGTGCAACATATCCAGACTTATCCTAGTGACACAACAGCAATAGAACTAGGACCATGTGAAAAGCACCATGGCTGTAAAGTGGGACATGCAGCACTACATCCACTGCAGATTAATTTAAGTCCGTGCCCAGAGGAGTTTGCAATCTAAATAGGGAAGTCAATACAACATGCAGTTGGACAGCCAGAGAAAGGATATATGCTAAAAGAAAATTCTCTTAGTATTATGCATAGGTGACATCACTTTCACAGAGCCAGGATAGCGATTGCTGCAGGCTTGAGGAAGTGGAGAGAAATATATATATAATCCTTAGAGACTACAAATTGGTGATTTCTAACAGTAATAGTTACTAACCAAGTTAAACAAAGGAGGGGGGAAAAAAGGCACCAATCCAAACAAAGTACAGTAACTCCTCGCTTAACATTGTAATGGTCCCGAAAAACAGGACTTTAAGTGAAACGATGTTAAGCGAATCCAATTTCCCCATAAGAATTAATGTAAATTGGGGGAGGAGGGTGGAGGAGGTAGGTTCCAGGGAAATTTTCTTCACCAGACAAAAAAGACTATATTATATAGTACACAGAGAGAGAGAGAGAGAGAGACACAAAATAAGTTTTAAACAATTTAATACTGTACACAGCAATGATGATTGTGAAGCTTGGCTAGCTCAAATGAGCTGCTCTTCCTACAAACAGTGGACAAAGCAGGCAGCTGCCAAACACTGTTATAAGGGAGAACTTCACAACTTTAAACGAGCATGTTCTCTAATTGATCAGCAATGTAACAACAAAACATTAACCGGGACAACTAAGTGAGGAGTTACTGTATATGGAAAAAATTGCAATAGAGGATGCCCAAAGACAAAAAGTAAATCCTCCTCTCTCTCTCTCATTCCTCCCACACTGTGTCTTACTCTAAGTCAATCTAACAACTTTGTCACTGTAAGACTCTATTCATCCTGAAATGGGGTACACCAATTTTCCCTTTATTATTTAGTTTATTTGAAGTGTTCCCCCACCAACACATGGTTTATTTTGCATGCTACAATAAAAATGTATATTTTTTTTTCGAGGCAATTACTGAAGTATTTAACCCCACACAACAGTTAGACATAGAAATAAATGTTTCCTAAAAAGCAATATTCTCACAACCTCCCTTGTTTCCAGCATGCATGTCTTTCTCCACCACCTTCCCCATTGTATTTCCTCCCCTCTAATTTCCTTCACTGAAGGTTATCCTGGGAAATGCCATTACTTTTCTGAAGTGGTTGCTCAACACGGGACACCATCTTCTAATCCTCTTTTGACACCCAATTTTATCTTGCCCAAGAACAACTCCCACTGAGTTAGTTAGGTGTACCTGTGTACAGGCTGTAGAACAGACCCTCAGATCTGCTGCTTACAGTGTCAGCAAAATAGTTTAAATACCTCTCATTTGGAGATCAGTTCTATGGCATATTATTTAACTCTGAAGAAAAAGCTCAATTTTTAGTACTAATCTTGAGTTTGATATAATTTAAAACACATCTCATTGTATGTTCCGCATTTAGAAGGGAGAGGGACATTTTCTTTTTAGTCCATATAATTTGGTTGCTGATGACACAAGAGAGAGAGCTGCTTCTCCCTGCAGATATAAATTTTATTTTTAAGGGAATTTAGTTCTTATAACCAGCACTGATTGATAGCAATAGATACTGAATCCTTTTCTTAGCCACATACAATACAGTACAGGCTCTTCCCATATCCCATCTGCCAATTAGCTTTTCCCCAAATGTGGAGAACTCTCCAGAATACAGTCAAGAGACGAGATCATAGTTATTTATAAACTTTTGAGTCTTCAGCATTCATGAGGTTGTCAACAAATGTATAAAGCATTGCCAATTAGCAGAAGTCCAAACAGTCAGAGAACAATATTTTATCATGGTCAGCCTGGCCCAGTTTGTAAATGCCAATTTAAAAAAGACTTCATATTATGAGGGGAGGGGCAGAAAAGTTACAGGAGATAGCTCTTTTACCTACAGCTCTCTAAGGATCTACACTCTTGTATGCAAGCCACTCATTACCAACCTAGACTTCTTCTCAGAGACTATTACTGGTTTTCTTTTCTATTGCCATACTACCTTTTCATCAGAATGTATTGCTGGAACCAATTAAATGGTCATTCACTAAAACATGAAGTTTCAGTCACAAGAAAAGAAAATATTAATGGATCACTTGACCATCACAAAGGAGACCAGTGGTTCAATTTTCCTCGTCTTCCTCCTCCTAAAGAGACAGAAGATAATCTAGATGGAATCATTTCTCTTTTCAATGATGGAGCCTGACAATGAACTTTTCCAAAAATAAGAATTCCTTAACTGATGCAACCCGTAATCTAGAGAACGGACTACGTGTACTGTGTTAAACTGTGTGCAGAATCTGTGCAGAGAACTATTGCCTAATTGAGGTTAGAAAAACAACAAACTCAGGTAGATTGGAGATTGTAGATTGTAAGTAGATTGGACACCAGCGTTCAGATATGATATATTAACTATTCCATCTACACCAGCCCTCTACAAACTTTCAAGTGCTTGCACAAAGACAGAAGTAGACGGTTACTAGACTTTTTACATTTACAAGGAATAATCCTGGTGTATAAAACTCAGGAAAAGCTTATACTCATGTCAGTAGGAGTTTGCTCAAATAAAGACCTGAGTTGGGCCAAAAATTTTTCATAAGAAAACAACCTAAAATAAATGGCAAGACAGTGTATTCAGAAAAGTACAATGTTCTGATTTTAATGACTTTCAAAGAAATCTTATTTACACAATGAACAAAGTGCATTCACATATTCAATATCTTACAGCTCCCTGTAGAAAAAAAACCCACATTATATTAAAACTGCAGAAGTTTAATTTAGTTTTACACTTTAAGACACTGAACCATGACCATAACTGTAAAGCTATTCAGTGGGTCTCCAATTTCATGGTAAATGTACATGGCCGTTCCCTGTGAACAAATTGGTTGGGGGGGGCGAGGGGGGAGACTAAAATTAAATAGCAAGAGGGTGAAAAAAAGCGGATGCATTGCAGAAACGTCGAGTGTTTTCGTAAGCTGATTAGACCCTTGGCTAAGCATATAAAAATATGTTTCCCCACACATATAGATGTTAAAATGATTCACATTTGGGTAGATGCCACATATACAGACTTTCTAGATCAATATTATGGAACCTTAATTTGCATCACCTTAAATAAATTTAGAAATGGACCTTGCCACAGAATTTGGACTTGGATCCAAACCATTCCGAAGTTTGAGGGGGGTTCAGTTCTCGAGTTCCAGTGCAGGCCAATCTCTAATTGACATCTCCCTTAGCTGACAGCTCAGAAGCGATCATCTTTTACCTATAAAGTAATGACAGCTTAAGACGGATCTGAGTATTCTTATCCCTGTGTCAACCCTTGCTCTTCTGTTTACCATCACTAAAGATTTGTTTGAATATGCAGATGGTTCTTAAATCAAACTATTGAAGTGTTTTCCAGTCGTTTCACAATGCAAATAAAAATATTGTGCAATTTTATACCACAGCATACTTCAAAACTAAAATGGCATCCCTCCTGTTATCTGCTTGGCAATCTGTTCATCTGTGGTCTCCTCCTCCTCTTTTTCACGATCTTTGTTCCAATCTTTAAGGCCTTCTGGGAGTGAAGTATCTTCATCTAGACTGCCTGTGCCTTCAACAAATTCTTCGTAAGTAGATTTTTCTGCAAATGGTCTTGGGCCAAGTAGTTCAACCATATCACTTTTATCTAGTACCTCCTTCTCCAACAGTCGTAAAGCAACCTGAAAATAGCAACAAATGACATTACACAAACAGGTACAAGATGTATTTCTTTCTCACGTGAAAGAGGGAGAGCACTTAGAGAGGCAGTCTGTGCTTCAAAATTCTATGCTGGTACATTTTAGGAGGAGAGTTGGGATTCTCAACAAGGTTCACTTCATGCTGCAAGAGCTTCAATGTGCGTAAAAGTAGTTGAGAGTTTTGCACTTTTAAAACTCTGATTATCAGGTGCAGTGCCTTGAATACCACTGTTGCTCACGGATGGCTGATTCAGCATAATGCTGCTGCTGCTCGAGGGCTCTGGAGAATGTTACAGGGATTTAATAATGGATAGAAGGCCAGTTTCTTAGTTGCTCCTGTATCTTTGCCCCCCAGACTATTACAAGGTACAATGGGTCTAAGGTTGACTGTTATGTTCAGAGTATTGTCCAAGCTACAAAACAAAGCTATTACTGGCTAAGTTTCACTCTGCAGAATATAGCATGTACAGTATCAAGAGAAGAGTAGTATAAGACTGTAGGTTGCAGGCTTCTTGGGCAAGTGATGTCTTGTATAGCATTCAATGCTTAAGTAACGGAAGCGTAAGCTATGACAAGGACAACAGCAGAAGAATACTACATTTCTTTGGACTGTACTTAAAAGAATATTTCATCATAGAAAGATGAAACATTATGAAATAGGGAGGGAGAGACTGAGAAGAGGGATTAAATGTTAACAAGGAAAACAAGAAAGCTTACAATGGTTTAATAAACAGGAAATAGAGAAGTGTGATTGACAGACACTTGGCTCCTGTATTCTCATTGGCCATTACACTTCAGATAAAGTTTTGCCAAACTTTATAACTGTCCCTTTTGATGATGAGGCACTACTGCACATTCTGTCTTTCTTAGGGTGGTAGTCAGCTTTACCACTCTGACAGAAACCCATACAAGTTGTTGTCTTCTTGCAGATAAGTCTGTCAGATAATGCACATCCAAGAAAACGGTATTGTCCTTGAAAGATCAGTCTCTTTGGATCAGAGGTAAAGCTTATGGAGGAGGGGAACCTGAACTGAAGTGGGATCCCCAAGATGCACTATTACCAATCTGTAAGCAGAGGGTCCTGTTATCTAAAATGTAAAAACATTTCAGAGGGAGGAGAAAAAGAGGAAAGAATTTAACACATTCATCTCCCATAAGATTAAAGTGAAGTTTTACACCATACTCTTCCAGATACCTAGTGTCTCCAGAACCTTGATGTTTAATTTGACAGTTTTATTGTTTCCTCCCTTCACCAGCTGTAGGATTTGCAGAAGAGTAATTCTGTCTTTGACTTTGCAAGAAAACTTGCTAACAGAACAATCCTAAGTACAGCTATGAAGATACTGGAATAATAGTTCACAATATACTTCTTATAAATCTTGTGGCATATTGGCAAGTACTCAACTTATTACAAGACATTTAAATGCTTTATATTGTTGAAGAATGTATTGGTCCAATACTCAACATTGTTATGTGAATATTTATGCATATTAATCTATGTATTCAGCTCATTCTGACCATTTTAGCTAGTAAACTTGACATTGGTGATAAGAGATTTTATTATAAAGCCTACCTTCTCCACATCTGCCTTCTTCTCCATCAAGAGAGTTACTGTCCTTTCATATGCACTGTTAATAAGATTTCGTACTTCTTCATCAATCAGTCTTGCAGTTGCCTCGCTGTAAGGTTTCTCCAATACCATGTCCCCTTGACGAGGGAGATCAAAGGAAATCTGCCCTACTTTTTCATTCATGCCAAACTGAACAATCTGAAAGATGAACAGTGCAGTAAGTGGAAGACTTAGATTTTGAATTTATTAGTGTAATATTGGAAAATAGAGCATCAAGCAAAAGTAACCTATTTATAAGATGAATTAAAATATATATTTATGAGAATGAGAAAATAGTTTTTCTACAAAACACATAACACTAGTGTTAATTCCCTCTTTTGTAAATCACTAACAGATTCCTTCAAATAGGAGATTCATAGCTATTTATCTTTGACATATTTCAAAAAGATCTGTAAACAGCCAAGATGCATAATGCCATATAAATACTCACGATGCTTGAATGTTTCTGAGTTACATATGTATCATTGTATGCAGTGTTGTAGCCATGTCGGTCCCCAGATATTAGAGGGACAAGGTGAGTGAGGTGATATCTTTTATTGGACCAACTTCTGATGCTGACAGAAACAACCTTTCGAGCTACCCACAACTATTCTTCAGGTCTGTGTAGCTCGAAAGGTTGTTTCTCTCATCAACAGAAGTTGGTCCGATAAAAGTTATTACCTCACCCATGTCTCAAAGTATGGTAATTCTGTTCTTTTCAAAAGTTTTCCACAAAGTATTTAAAAATTTTAAACAGAACATAATGACAGTTAGTGTGTTGAGTCAAGAGTACATTTGAAATTCAGTTCAAGACACTCAGAAGGTAAAAGTATCACCATCCTGTAAATGTACCCTGGAATAGTAGGAAATATCTTCCTGACCCCATATACTGATTAACTAACTTCCGCACAGACCTCCGTGCGTATAACAAAATTTATTCCGCACATGGATGGAAAAAATTAGAGGGAACATTGCTAATGACCTCACTCAGTTGCATCTTTACATTAATAACACCACAAATCACCATTGAGAAGTCTTGTTTATGTTAAACACTGGAATATAGCCTTCTTTTCATCCTTAGATTTACAGCATGTGGTGCATTAAACATACGGTTTCCAGCTATTAACTACATACCCATGGATTCAATCTAGTTGAGCAATCTGGACTCTAAGCTATATAATTACAAGAATGTGTCCACAAAACCAAACTTGTAAACTAAAATATTAAAGCCATTTTCTAAGTGCAAAATTTCTTCACACATTTGAGTTTAGCCATGTCACACACACACACATTCCTGCAGAGCAATCAGCTTTGATTTGATCTCTATGCCATTAAACCATGTGTATGATGCAATGATCACAACCCAGCCATGGATTATTGCTAAGACAAAGTGCCAATATCATGCAACAAATGCATACTGCATGACAATATAACCTTGCTCAATAAAATATGGTCTAAATTCTGCAACTCAAAAACCTAGCCAGCCAGCCAGCCAAAGTGTGCTCTTCTTCAAAGTTATTTTGTATTAAAAACAGTTTAGTGGGAAACAGACAATAAAATTTCCTACTTGAAGTACAAACCTGAGCATATGCACTCTGAGTCACCTTCTTCAAGTCATCTTGGGCTCCTGTTGTAATTCTTCCAAAGAAGATTTGTTCTGACACACGTCCTCCCAGTGTCATGCACATTCTGTCAAGTAACTGCTCTTTGGTGTAAAGGTATTGTTCTCTGGGTAAATACTGGGCATAACCCAATCCTTTGCCACGTGGGATAATAGATACCTTGGTTCAAGAAAAAAAGAAAGCTAGTTACCTTTTCCATAAATGGTGTTCAAGACGCGTTGCTCGCGTCCATTCCATATTAGTTGTGTGTGTTCACCACATGCACCGGTGCCATAAGTTTTTCCCTTTGCAGTATCGGTAGGGGACCGGCTCTGGCGTCCTCTGGAGTGGCACCCCCACGGCACTGGAAAAGGGGTGCCACCAGCTCTCCCCACCCTCAGTTCCTTCTTTCTGGAAACTCCAACAGTGGGGAAGGAGGGCGGGCTGTGGAATGGACACAAGCAACACAGCTTGTAGAACAGGTAACTGTCTTTTCCTCTTCGAGTGCTTGCTCATGTCCATTCCATATTAGGTGACTCCAAAGCAGTACCATTGGAGGCGGGCAGGAGTTCACGGATGTGTAGATTGCAACACATCTCTGCCGAATTCAGCATCACAGAAGCATAGAATATCAGGGTTGGAAGGGACCTCAGGAGGTCATCTAGTCCAACCCCCTGCTCAAAGCAGGGCCAATCCCCAACTAAAGCATCCCAGCCAGGGCTTTGTCAAGCCTGTCCTTAAAAACCTCTAAGAAAAGAGATTCTACCACCTCCCTAGGCAACGCATTCTAGTGCTTCACCACCCTCCTAGTGAAAAAGTTTTTCCCAATATCCAACCTAAACCTCCCCTACTGCAACTTGAGACCATTACTCCTCGTTCTGTCATCTAGACAGAGAACAGTCTAGATCCATCCTTTTTGTACCCCCTTTCAGGTAGTTGAAAGCAGCTATCAAATCCCCCCTCAATCTTCTCTTCTGCAGACTAAATAATCCCAGTTCCCTCACCCTCTCCTCATAAGTTATGTGCTCCAGCCCCCTAATCATTTTTGTTGCCCTCCGCTGGACTCTTTCCAATTTTTCCACATCCCTCTTGAAGTGTCCAAAACTAGACACAGCACTCCAGATGAGGCCTCACCAATGCTAAACAGAGGGGAATGATCACGTCCCTCGATCTGCTGGCAATGCTCCTACTTATACAGCCCAAAATGCCGTTAACAGTGTGCCGTTGTTGCCAAGAAGACTGACTCATATCCAACTTCTCGTCCACTGTAACCCCTAGGTCCTTTTCTGCAGAACTGCTGCCTAGCTACTCGGTCCTTAGTCTGCAGCAGTGCATGGAATTCTTCCATCCTAAGTGAAGGACTCTTCACTTGTCCTTGTTGAACTTCATCACATTTCTTTTGGCCCAATCCTCTAATTTGTTTAACTTGCTAAGGGTGCAATCCACGCCATCCTCCACAACGTTAATGAAGATATTGAGCAAAACCAAGTCTTCCCTGGCCTGCTGAGCGATGGCATAATTAGCAGTAAATGCGTGGACAGAAGACCATGTTGCGGCTCTACAGATGTCCTGGATAGGGATGTGCGCCAGGAAGGCCACCAAAGATGTCTGTGCTCTCACTGGGTGGGGTCTGATAATTGTTGGCAGCAGAACCCCCGCCAGGTCGTAACAGGTCCTTATGCATGAGGTGATCCAATTGGAAATCCTCTACAAGGACACCAGAAGGCCCTTCATCCTGTCTGCTGTAGCAATGAAGAGTTGGGTTGATTTACGGAAAGGCTTGGTACGCTTTAAGTAAAATGTCAAGGCCCTCAGACGTCTTCACGCCCTGGATATCCACTCCTCACTGGTCTTGTGCAGTTTGGGACAGAACACCTGAAGGAAGATGTCCTGGTTCATATGAAAGGTGGAGACCACCTTCAGCAGGAAGGAAGGGTGGGGCCGCAAATGAACCTTATCTTTGTAGAAGACCGTGTATGAAGGCTCTGAGGTCAAGACTAACATCATGGAAGGTCACTGACAGGTGGGAAAAGGAGCAGGAACCCAGAGGCTCAAAGGGCAGGACAGTGAGCCTAGAGAGGACCAAGTTAAGATCCTACTGTGGAATGGGAGCCTGTACCTGCAGGAAGAGTCTCTCAAGCCCTCTCAGGAATCTGACCATCATGTTATGGGAAAACACTGTCCTTGGATCGGTGGGTGAAAAGCAGAGATGGCCGCAAGATGCACTCTAATGGAAGAGTGTGGCAGGCCCTAGTTTCTCAAATGGAGCAGGTAGTCTAGGACAGCCTGTATATAGGAACATGAGGGAGAGGTGCCCCGTTCGGATGCCCAGCGGGAAAACCTCATCCGCTTGGCCAGGTAAGTCAGCCTAGTTGAGGGCTTCCTACTTTCCAGGAGGACCTGTTGGACCCCTTCCAAACAGGTCCGCTCCTCTGGGTTCAGCCACGCAGCATCCACGCCAAGGTGGAGGGACCCGAGGTTGGGGTGTAATAGCCAACCATGGTCCTGTGACAGCAAGTTTGGTCCGTTGGGCAGGACTCCTAGAGGGGCTGCAGTCCGGTTCATGAGCATGCCAAACCAGTGCTGGCAAGGCCACGCCAATCACGATAACCTGCACCACGTCTCAATCTTTGCCAGGGTCCTGTCGATGAGCAGAATCGGAGGGAACACGTACATCAGGCTCTCTGACCACGATAGGAGGAAGGCATCGGAGAGGGAGCCCTTGCTTAGACCTTGCCGAGAACAAAACCGGTGACATTTCCTGATCTGGTAGCGAACAAATTCACTTGGGGAGTTCCTCACCTTTGGAAGATCATGCAGGTTACCTCTGGATGGAGTGACCACTAGTGGCAAGAGGAAAAGCGCCTGCTGAGCTGGTCTGCCAGCATATTCCTGACGCTGGAAGGTGACAAGCTTCCAGGTGGATTTTGTGGCTGATGCAGAAGACCCAGAGACAGAGTGCCTCCTGACAGAGCTGACGATTGCGCTCCCCCTTGCCTATTGACGTAGAACATTGAGGCTGTGTTGCCTGTCAGGACTTGTATCACCTTGCCCAACAGGTGGGGCAGGAAGACTACATGCCAGCCGGACTGCTTGGAGCTCTTTGACATTTATGTGCAATTGTGCCTCCTGCGGGGACCACAACCTGAATCTGGAGGACACTGAGATGTGCACCCCAGCCAAGGTCTGAGGCGTCCGACATCAACTCGATGGAGTGAGGAGGGATTGTCGAATGGAAGCCCCTCCAGGACTGTCGGTCCACCATCGCAGCGAGGTAAGTATCACCTGGGGAATGGTAATGATCTTCTCCAGGGGGTCTCGGGACTGGGAATAGACTGTCCCCAGCCATTGTTGCAAGCTGCATCCGGAGCCTGGCATGGTGGACCACTTAAGTGTATGCTGCCTTGTGGCCCAGCAGGCACAGACTGCTGTAGTCAGTGGGAATGTGGAGATTCCGTGATGAAGTTCGTCAACGTCTGGAACCTTTTCTGCAGCAGGAACGCTCTGGCGCAAGTCGAGTCGAGGACCACTCCAATTAACTCTATCCTCTGCATTGGCACGAACGTTGACTTTTTGTCATTTACCAGTAGGCCCAGAGAGCGGCATTTGGCTTGAAGTACCACAACATCCCTTTGGACTGGAGACCTGGAGCTGCCCTTGATGAGCCAGTTGTCGAGGTACGGGTAGATCTAGATACCCCGGCGACTGAGGTAAGCCACTACCACAGATATGCACTTGGTAAACACCCTCGGTGCTGTCACCAGGCCAAACAGGAGGACTGCAAATTGGTAGTGGTGGGGCCCATCGTAAACTGGAGGAAGTGTCTGTGTTCTTGAGAGATTGCTACATGGAAACAAGCATCCTTCAAGTCAAGGGCAGCACACCAGTCTCCCGGATACAGGAAGCGGATAATAGAAGCCAGAGAGACCATGTGGAACTTCAGCTTCCTTAGGTACTTGTTGAAGTCTCGCAGGTCCAAGATGGGCTGTAGACCACCCTTGGCCTTTGGGTTTAAAAAGTACTGGGAATAGAACCCCTTGTTCCTGTACTCGAGAGGAACTTCTTCCACCACACCCAGCTGTAGCAACCCCTTTACCCCCTGTGCTAGGAGACTCTCGTGAGAGGGGTCCCTGAAGAGGGACAGGGAAGATGGGTGGGAAGGGGTGGTAGAAAGGAACTGGTGGGTATAACCCTTTTCCACAGTGCTGAGGACCGAGCAGTCTGAAGTTATAGCAGTCCAAGCAGAGAGGAAAAGGGAAAGATGGTTGGAGAATATTGGGAAAGATGGATCCAGGGAACAGTCTGGTAGGTCACCCTCCACCGAGCCTGCCTCCCTAGTTCTGAGGCATGACGGCTTTGGGTGGGCGAGCAATGGTGGGATGTCCCCTTGATAGGCAACAGAGCCGCTGAGGCAGGGACACACGCATAGGTCCCAATGCGGGTTTTCCCCGAGACCGGGGTACCGCTGCAGCCGGTGTGGGTGGCACCAGGAATGTCCGGCTTTCCTGAGCTGCTTGAAGGGCTTTGGGTGTCAACGGCACCAGAAACTGGCTGGGGCCTGCACCGCTATCCGGAGTCGCAAGTAAAGTATGGGATGGGCTGCACTGCTTTACCTGAGCTGGGGACTGAGTTCCCAACGGGGGTGTTGAGCTGCCCGGCATAGGTTGTGGCTCACGCCCAACCCTCTCCTTTCCCTTAAAGGAGGTAGGAGATCTCCTCCTCAGTTTTTTTTTTGGCTTCTTGACCGCAGCTGTGGAGGAGGACCTGTGCCGTCTCATGGATAGTGCCGGCAGAGCAATGCACACGGAAGCTGCGGTGCTTGGTGTGGAGTCGGACCGCTGTTCCAGTGCCAGAGCGAGTGCCGACTCCATTAGGAGCACTTTCAGATGGATATCGTGCTCCTTCTTTGTCCTAGGCTTAAGGGACTTGCAGATATGGCACTTGTCACTTATGTGCCCTTCGCCTAAGCACCTCAGGCAACTGGTACATGGATCACTGATGGGCATAGGCTGTTTGCAACAATCGCAGGGCTTAAAGCCTGGGGACCGGGGCATGCCCCATTTCCCGGCTGAGTCCCGTTTGGAACTAAAAGAGTTGAGAACTACTACTAAAAGTAACTAAGCCCTGGTCTACACTGGATGGGAGGGGAATCAATCTAAGTTACGCAACTTCAGCTACGTGAATAACATAGCTGAAGTCGACGTACTTAGATCAACTTATCGTGGTGTCTTCACAGCGATGAGTCGACTGCTGCTGCTCCCGCTTCGACTCTGCCTGCGCCTCTCGTGGTGCTGGAGTACAGAAGTCAACAGGAGAGGGCTCAGGGGGTCAATTTATCGCGTCTAGACTAGACGCAATAAATCGATCCCCGCTGGATCTATCGCTGCCTGCCAATCCGGTGGGTAATGAAGACATACCCTAAGAAACTACTAACTATATACAACTATATTACAGATTTTCAAAGTTCGCAAGAACAGAGAATGAAACAACGCTAGCTGAAGCAGCAGATGTTCCAGCACCGTCACTGGTGACAAGAAGGAACTGAGGGTGTAGGGAGCCGGCAGCGCCCCTTATACCGTGCTGTGTGGGCACCAGAGCCGGTCCCCTATGGATACTGCTAAGGGAAAAGCTTCCGGCACCAGTCCATGTGGCGAGCACACACCCCTAATATGGAATGGACATGAGCAAGCACTCTAAGAACATCACACCCTTCAGATTTAATGGTAAGCTTAGAATTTGTGACAGGATAGGACTTTAGACATACCCTTCAAACTATGAAATAGGCTTAGGATGTGGATGATCCTAACCAGCGATATCAACAGCTAAGGGAAGTACCTGGAAAATATATTATTATTATACCTGGATACAGCTATTACAACGTGTCCTAATATTTTATTCAGACAAAGAAGATTCAAAGATACTTAAATCAAGTAAATATGATTTGGTGATAGTAAGGAACTTTAAGCCCTTTTAGTATTAAGTGTCCTGTGACAGGGTGTACAGAACTCTTGACATCCTTTTTCCATTTATTGTCAAGGAGGGTGTCCATGTTTAATAGCCTTCTGCATAAGTTGTAGGAGTTTGGGACGCCTGCAGTTGGAGACGAATGGATAATTTTAAAAACAGAAAATAACTAGTAGCACAATTACTTGATACCCAGATAGTTAAAACTGGAATCAGGAGATTGTATTCAGCCATCTGCTTGTCAAGCTTTGTGCATCTGAGTTTAAACTCAGATAATTAGAACAAACCCTGGATCAATGTTTTTAAAGCTGGATGCCCCCAGAGGATACCTATTCAATTGAATTTAACCTACACTATCGCTCTATGTAAACCAAACTATGGACTGGAGACATTAGAAATCCTAAAAGAAATTTAGAGTTCTGATACAGATCTAGTTCTTTATTCCCAAACTGTGAAATATCTCTATTTTACCTTTTAAAAATTAATATAAGCTTAAATACTTAACTCCTGAATTCTGATCCAAAAGAAAGAAAAATATGCTAGGTAGATTATACTGATGAAATGGCATAGTAACAAACAGTAAAAATATCAAAGCAGATAGGCACTGCAGAGGTGAGGTTTTCATTTTAGGGTCTCAAAGCCACACCTCCTGACCTCAGCTCCGTGATCTTTACCCTCTAGATCATCCCATGACAATGGCATATAATATTTTAAAAGCTCAATACCAAGGGCATTACTGCCTACCAGAGGTCATTTTTTCAAATCCTTTTCTCCTGCAAATTAAGACTCCAGCCTGTACACATTAAAATGTTTTTCCCACATATGCAGCAGCTTCAGCTACCCTGGACTGTGGCTTCAGTAGTCTATTCAAAGCAGAACTCTAGTAGCAGCCATCTTGAAACATAACACTTATCTAGATTGGCCTATTTATAATTGTACAATATTTTTTATGAGAAAAGATTTAATTTCCAGTGCTGTTAATCTAGCACTTTTCATCAAATCTAAAACTGATACTTGGGATGCAATCTAGTCTGTACACAAAAAGCTGGCAGGTTTTGGATTACATTAACAAGAAGGTTAGAAGAGGTGAGAGAATGATCAACAGAATGGAAGGAATGGATGGGCATAATGTAGTCATTACTGAGAATGCTAGAAGTAATAAAGATTTAGGATAATTTTTCAGCAAATCCAAAAAGGGCTCATTACCAATTATAATGTAGAAATGTTTTATCAATTCCTAAATTGTATTCTGAACTCATAAGGTACCTAGCTCAGTGGTTCTCAACCTCTTACATACTGAAACTCCTTCGCTCAGGTTGTCAAAGCAGAGCTCGGACCCTCCCCTCTCATTTAGTAATATGAGGACAGTGTGGTTGCAACCCCATTATACCTGGTCACAACCCCTCCACCAGGCTGAGAACCGGCAGTCTGACCCCTTCTCAGTGTTCCTCAAACCTAGAGGAAACCTCTCTAGGCATTGGATTGGAAATTAAATCTGAATTCCACACTGTCTTTGGCCTCTCTGCTAATACTGCCAACAAAGTTGCCAATTAGTGTGAACTGTTGTGGTGGTTTTTGTACTTGAACAACTTCACTGAGACTCATAAGTTCATTTCTCATAAACTGCTGAATAGCTATCATATGGTTACAAGTTCTGGTCACTATTGAATTGACCCAGATTTGAATCTGATCTAACCAAGGCAGGCCCTAAATCTCACAAACTATCTAGTTTCTAATCTTTTGTATTCTTTTGAAACAAAACCAGGAGGATGCTGGATTCATAAAGGACATTGGGAAATTCCAGTAGACAAGACAATTCTTAGTACTGTAGCATAGTAATATGGCATCAAGCTACTCAACAGAACATATTTATTTTGAGCCAGATAGGAGTCCCTTTCACTTTCCAAGAAGGCCCTTAATAGACGACCCCATAAAAACTTATCAGAAATAGTTAAGAAAAAGCTAGCTGCAAAGGAGAACCAAGAAAGTAGCATCTTAGAACTCACATGGTCTTCCATGAAACTATGTTTTAATACCTGACAGGACAGCAACAAATACCATGTTTTTGTATTTTCTTCCCAAAACGAGGAATAAGAAAAAGTGAATTAGTAACCTTATACTTCTAATTTAGTGTCCCTTTTTCTAAGCAAGGGATTTTTTTTTTCCTTTTTCTATTTTACCTTTAAGAGTGGGTCAGCATGTTCCAGAAACCATCCTGCTATTGCATGGCCTGCCTCATGATACGCTACTGTCTTTTTCTCCTCGGGTTGCAGTACCTGCGTTTTCTTTTCCAAACCTTTACAAAGAACACATTAACTTACCAAAAGTTTCAGACACACCCTCTTCCACCAAAAACACTTTACATTCCATTTCCTATTGGCATCTCTTATGTATTGATAACATGCCTGTAACAACCATGTATGGAATATATTGTTAAGTCAAGAGACCCGAAAAAGAGATGCAAGACTTTAAATTCCGTATTCACCTTGAAGATAAAGAAATTAGTATTTTGCATGTTGTACTTTTATCAAAAAGGCTTCCTAATTTGGACATAATACTTCTTCAGTATATGCACTATACTAAAACTTCCCTCTTTAAATCAAACACAATACCACTTTATTTTGAATGGCATCTTTCAAACTAAGTGGATCTCAAAATGCTTTTAAGTGATAAAGAGTTAGCTGTTCTTCCCCTCAGCTTAAGCAAATGAGAAAAGAAGTTTCCTGATGAGATTTGTAATGGAATGGAGAATTAGTGAGGCAGAGGAACATTTTAATATGTGATGCCAATTTTTAAAATCTTAAGATACAACATTAACCAGTTAGTGCAAAACTAAGACTTATTTTTCAAAATATCTGAAATAGATCTAAACTACAGCATTTAAATAGAAACCTTCTGCTACACTTTTCCCTTGTTGACCAATGATCCATTCTATTCTCTCACCTCCTATTACTCGTTCAATCGCTTGCTCAAAGTGCTTTTGGTTTATGGCATCTGAAAGGTGTCTTGCAGCGATCAAAGCAGCTTCATTACAAACATTAGCTATGTCAGCACCTAAAAACCAAGGCAGAGGATACTCATCAAGTGTCATTTCCAATTACTGATTTCTCTTAGCACTAACAGGATGACAACAGTCTGGTGCTTGGCTAAGTGACGGAAGCATCCCAATAAAACAAATGTCACAACAAAGCCTGAGAGAATGGTTGTAATTGTTACAGAAAAATCTGTTTGTAATAGTGACTCAAATTAAGTAATGTTAAAGAACTAGAGCTCCACTTAATATATTATGCTGTATAAATACATTCAGTAAGATTAATGGGCCTAATTCTTTAAATCAATTATTAAAAGGAATGTATTGTTTGTGAAGTACTCAACTAGTTAAGTCCTACAACCTAAAGTCTGCTATCTAGCCATAGACCAGGTACAGAAAGGGTAGCAACAGTGAAGGCTTCCCCCATATGGACCCAGTGCATCTCAAACCTTGCTTTGGAATGATTTCTGGTAAGAACAAAACAGCAGCTCTGGCTTCAAGCCATTGAATCATTGGTATGTCTACAAAGACTCCATAGAATGACACCAACTGAGGACAACTATGGTGGTGGTACAGTGTTGTACACAAATACAGCAACATAGAGACAGACAAAGTTTTATATAGACCACCACTGTAGATGGCAACAACCTTTGGTCAATACAGACCTGGGCTGGATGAGAACAGAGATTAAAATTTCCATAACCCATTATTGGGAAGCATGTCTCACTATCTGAGAAAAAGTCATGACAACATTTGATTATAACAGCTTTCTGCTGGGGTAGAAAATAAAAATGCATTATAAAACACATTACAAAATAAAAAACATGGGTTTTTTCCCCAGTAACATTTAGAGTCAGAAAAGGAACATCAAAAGTAATGTATTTAAAAAAATAAATAAAAATAAATCAGTTTCAGTAGTAGTGAGAATGAGGTGCCTTTTGGTGAAGGGAGGAGGGAACTGCCATTTGGATCTGTCACAATGATGGAACAGAGGAAGAATTTCATACTGTACCTAAAAATTATTAGCCATTCAGAAAAGTAAAGATGTAGGAGGTTGGGGAAGGAAAGAAAACAGTATCTGCAGTCCCAATAGCTGGTACAGCTGATATAATGAGTATATTTAGAGCAAGTACAGCTTTAGAATTCACTTACCTGAAAACCCGGGAGTTAGTGATGCAAGTTTTCTTGCCAGGTTATCTTTATCTATGATGCTTTCTAGTTTCAGAGGCCTGAGGTGAACTTTGAAAATAGATGCTCTTCCCTTTATATCTGGAGGTCCTTTAAGGGTTTAAAAAGAAAGATTTTTACTTAATACATAATAAACATATGTCTTCCTATTAAAAAAGCAAACACTTAGGCATGGGAATAGTTCTGATGATTTGTGGGAATACTTATGTGCCCAAGTGATTGTAGGAACACACTCATATAGGCTAAGATGTAGATAATCTTACCAATGTAGATCTGTCTATCAAAGCGCCCTGGCCTCATTAGTGCAGGATCTAAGATATCTGGTCTATTGGTGCCTGCCAAAATGACTACATTTGTGGTAGTGTTAAATCCTGTCCAAAAAAATAAAGAACAATGAAGTGGGTAAACAATATTTAATACCATTGATTAACAAATAAAAAAAGATCTGATGCAGCAGAAAGTAGTTTAGACTGTCCACTTTACAGAATTACTGCATCTCTGTGAGCCAAAAAGACTCAGTGCATTAGAAAGAAGCACTTTTTAAAACTAACCACTATACCAGCGGTTCTCAAACTGGGTTCCACAGACTCTTGGGGGGGCCAAGAGGGTACTCCAGGGGATCCGCAAATCATGACCAGGGCCACCGGCCCCACTGATCAACTCCTCCCCCTCCCTCCCAGCACCTCCTGCATGCCACGGAACAGCTGTTCCACAGGGTGCAGGAGGCGCTGGGAAGGAGGGGGAGGAGCAGGGACAGGGCGCACTTGGGGGAGGGGGCAGAAAGAGGCAGGGAAGAGGAAGCGCAGGGATGGAGCGGGGGCAGGAAGAGGGGGGACAGGGTGTGGCCTTGGGAGAAGGGCTGGAATGGGGGCAGGGCCTGGGGCTGAGCAAGGGTTGATCACCCCCTGGGGAAAATCAGAAGCTGGCTTGAGGGTCTGCAAAAAAATTTAAATCAAAGTGGGGGTTCTCAGGTTGCTAAAGTTTGAGAACCACTTCACTATACAGTAATCCACTCAAGCTCTAAGGTAGTGATACTGCACTTAATGACTTAGAAACTCATCAGGATACATGGTGGAAAATGTCTGGATTTTCACAAACTTGTAAAAAAAAAGGGGGGGGAGGGGTTTGGGCAAGTCACTGTATTAAGATATAGTTTATCCTACATATTTGATAGTGAATATAGTGCTAATGAAATTGTGGGTTTAGTAACATTAGCTAGAGATGGACTAGTCTTGAGCAAAGACTTTTCCACACAAATCTGCCAAGGAAACACCTCAAGTGCAGAATCTCTGCTCTTCTGTTTCCTGAACACTTTTAAGTTAAGACCTCAATGTGTGCCAAACCGAGTGCTCTTTCTTTAATTTAAATAAATGGGGAAAAGCACGTAATTATATTCATTTTACTTATAATTAACCAGGATCTTAGCTAAGATTTATAGATGTAAACAGCTAATGCATTTTTTCATTTTCTCTTTCTTCTGCACCCACATCTATAAAAAATTTATAATTTTGTCCATGAACAATATTATCTCATTCCATTACAAAATAATCAAGATACAGCCATGTCTTACTCTTAGAACCCACTATTAGAAACTAAGTAGTTACCATCCATTTCTACTAGAAGTTGGTTGAGTGTGTTTTCTTGTTCACTTTGCCCTCCAAAGTTTCCCCGTCCTCTCTTCCTTCCTACTGCATCTATTTCGTCAATGAAGAGAATGCAGGGGGCGTTTTTACGGGCCAGAGCAAATAAATCGCGGACCTTAAAAAGAGAAGGCAATACCTCAGTTATTTTCAATCATCTAGTCACAAACAGACCCGAGATCAGTATCACATCATTGGCTTTTAAGATTCCAGCTAATCTCACTGTTAAATGTTCAAAACAAGAGCCTCTAGCCCAAATGGCAAGGAATGGAAGTCTACAATGAAACCACAATACTGCAAGACTCAAAGGCAGTAATGCAAGAGCAAACTTGTCTTTTCATACATGCTTAGGTTGTAGAGATTGTTTTAGGAAAACGTACCAAACCAGAGAGTTACATTTTTAAATAAAAAGAAAAACAGCTGACTGTTGTACTTGCATAATTAAAGTGCTGTTCTATCCGAAACAGTAACTTTAACAATTTCATTGTGGGGTCCCAATTAATCTCTCAATGGATTCCAAATCAAAATATGTTTGGTTTTCAAGTTGGACGACTGTCCAACCCATACAGAACTCACTGTAGGATAAAGACTACTTTTCTAAAGTTCAGTCCTACAAACTCAGACTGGAATCGCTCAATACTCTATCACTAGTAAGTAATAAAGGTTCTATAAGACAAGTTATGTCACTAGTGATACATTTAACATGCCCATTGCCTTCACTGGGTTTGCACAAGTGTCCCAACTGGATCATAATAAAGAAGAGAACAGACTCCAAGTCAACAATAGCTAGCAACTCACTTTTTTTCCCACTCAAGTAAACAGATCTTACTCTGAATAACCACAAAATAGATATGTCGAGAAAAGTGACACCAATTTTACATAGTTCTATGTGGTGCAGCATTTCTCTACTGCAGGCAAGTTAAATATGGTATGAGTTTTTTGTAATTAATAAAAAACAAAAAGTTTCACAATCCAAAAAAATCACAGGTACTAGATGTATTTAGGACTACCGTGTGATATGTTCTTAGTCAGCTTTAGTTTATCATCTGCAGGTACAAGACACCAATGTGTTCAAGAGAGACATTAGGGCCACGATCATACTTAACCTGTAGCCATTTTAAAATATCATACCTATATTTCAGTCCCATCCTATCCGCATTACATTGGCTAGGAATTGGCCTAGAAGTTAGCAAATATAAAGTGAAGCCACAGGAAATTTTTTTCCAAAGGTTGAAAATAATTGGGTTAGAGTTATATAGGTCATTTAAGAAGAAGAGATGTGATACGAAATGTTGAATGTCTACCTTTTTCTGGGTTCCCTCACTTGCAAACACCTTACTCCTACCTCTACCTTTCAATAGATTTCTCTCTTGGAAAACCTGTATGCAAGCTATACTTGAAGTTATGGTTTAATTAAGCAAAGGTATTAACTACCATATCCAATTGTAAAAGTTGTAGCCAATGAGGCAGAATGTCAGGCTTTTGGATGCTGTGTGGCCATATGGAGGTATTCTGCTGTCTCACCCTGGTAATCAGACCATGAGGGTCTCATTAGAGCCAAATCAGCAAGAGAAAAAAAAAAACAAATGACGAAGGGCACTAACAGGGAAGAACAGAAAAGGAGAAGCCATGGGAATAAACCAATCCAAGAGAAAGCTTACACAAGGGTCTATGGAGAGATATTTGCCAATATAGTCCAACTTCAGAGCTTTATTACTCAGGTTACTAAAACTGTAAAATAAAGGCATATCCCAAAAAGGCAAAAGGGGGTGGAATGAGAAATGAGTTTTGGACAAAACAATGGTCTGTTATACACAAAACTATGTTAACATTATGGTTTCAAAGTTAAGAAGTGCTAGAATTAAAGTTGAGTGCCATTGTACATATATATTATAATATGGTTTTAAATTACATGATCAAATTTTTTTTCAGTGAACAGGATGGACCTGCTCTAGTGATGAATCAGGGTTGTTTTTATAAAGGAGTCTTGTCTGCAGGACCTCCACCTTGTTTGTTGAAGTTGACAGATTTGTAATGAGAAAGGATGGACTCATGTCCTGGAGAACTGGATTCTACCCCTGCCTCAGCCAGAGTTCCTGTGTGATGCTAAGAAAATCATTTAAACGAAACTTTTCCACAGGTGATCACTAATTGTTTTGTTCCTCATTCTCTACATGTCCAACATGAGACCCTAGGCCTGTTTGCAGAAGTGTTGAAACTGAAATCAACAGGAACTGTAATTGAATATATACAGTGTTATATACTGCTGAAGACTGAAAAGTTAGGTCCTAATTGTCTCAACTTTGGCACCCCAAATTACTAGAAACTTGATTAACTCTGTGCCTCAGCCCCCTATCTAGAAAATGGGGATATCATCATTCCCCCTCCTCACAGGGGTTTTGTGAAGATTAATGTTGAGGCATTCTGATGCCGTTGGTAGGAGCACCATAGAAAAATTGATAAGGAAATTAAACTCTGTATTCAAAGCAGGGTTTGAATAGTATGCAGTAAATAAGGCCTGGGGCCAGATAGAACAACCAAGATACAATAATATACTGAACAGCTACTCATTAATCAAGCACCTTCCACAGTGTAACGAAGGAGGCAGACATCCTGTGGAAAAAAAAATAATATGCGATCATGTAATTAAAGTTTATATTGTAATGCACATACACAAGGGGGCTGAATTAAGACTACACAGGTAACCTTAACTCTTGTGTTTCTTCACTTTGAGTGCCTGATGTAGCAACTTTAATAATGTTCTTTTAACAAATTTTTTTTTTAAACCACAATTTTGTAGGATTTTAAAAAAGCAAACTGAAAATCAGAAATTCCATCATGTGGCCTCATACTGTCACTCACATGGGTCTTCAGCAGGGTTGGAACCTTTAGGTGCACAGCACAGACCTCTGCTACTTGAGCCAACAATAACTGTTAGCAGTGGTAAATTGTCATCCTTTATATGAACTAGCACTAGAGGAGGATGAAACCCTTTGTCAGCAGGTTTCACTTAATATTTTCTGACGAGAAGAATGGTGAGACTCTGAAATCTTAGGTTCCATTCCAGGTTCCAGAGGGACGTGCTCTCTAGCAGGAACAGACTTCTGCCCATTCCCCCAGTCTTCATCCCTCTTGCTCAGTCTCCTCCAAACTCTCTTTGTCTCAGTCCTGTGTCTTCCTCACTTCTGGCTCCTTGTCCTAATCCCATTATCCTTGTCCAACCAGATGCTGTTTTCATCCACACCTTCCCCCGCCCGCCACTTCCTGTACCCAGTGTCCTTGCTCAGTCAGTCCTGGTTCCCTCCTCCTGTCTCCTCATCCAGTCAGTCTCTTCCTTCCCCAGCACTAGCTCCCAGTCCCACTTTCCCTCAGCAAGCTCATTGTACAATCTGCTTCTTTCCATCTTTCCCCCACTTTGTCCCAGTCTCTAAGCACAGACGTCCAAGTTGTCCCCACCCCATCCTAGCTCCTTATCCAAGTTGTGTCTCCTCTGCCCTGCCCCCATTCTTCTCACTGGTTCCTAGTTCCTTGTCCAGCCAGTCCCAATGTCTCCCCAACTCCAGATCCTGTACCAGTGTCATAGTCCCCTGCCAAACAAACTGGCTCTCAGTCTTCTCTACACCTCTTTTCTTTAATGGCTTCCAGTACCAGCCTCCTTCAACATGTGCCCCCTCATCCCAGTCCCCCCGCTCAACCAGTCCCAGTCTACCATTCCAACTCAGTCCCCTGGCCTCAAGCTACTCCTTTCCCTCTTCCAGTCCTGCTTTTGTCCCCTCTCCAGTTCAATCAGGCAGCTTTCCTCTCCATGTTGCCTGGATGTTAGCAGGGGTCAGGGGTGTAACTGAGAAGACAGAGAAACAGGCTCCTTGCTCAGAGTTTTACTGCCAGGCCCAGAGCAGTCATTACAGGGAAAGTCCTTCTGAGCCCCCGAAGCCCCGGGCTGGAGCATACTTCATCACTCTGTGGGGAACAGTACATATATCTTCTGCCTGTGACTGGAGCGTGTGGGGGGGACAGAGGATTCTCACTCACTTTGTGTGGATGGCACATGTGCAAATCTGGTCAGCACTAGCAGCTCAGAGAGAGGCTTAAACATGCTCAATATGTAGTGAATCTTCAGAGAATTTAGCTATTAAATCTCTACTGAGCTGAACTGCATTTTATTTTTTTTTTAAGGCTTATCTATCTTGTCCAAATTCGGGTGCATTTTTCACCTGGACTACACAAAATGCACATTCCAGACTCATAGGCCATCTCTCCCTGCCAAATTTCATGTCTCTGCTCCAAAGAATGGGAGGATGCTAGGCATTTTTTTCCCCAAAAGAATCAGGAGAAATTTTTCACATGGGCAAAACAATGTATTCTTCCCTAGTCTTGAAATCAGAAATGGCTGAATGCTTTGGCAGAAGTTTTCCGTAAGAATTCAACCCAAGGCAATTCAACCCAGCATGACAAATTTCAGCCTAAATAATTAGAGCCTGATAAAGTTATAAGACACTGCTCTCAGTTGCTTATAATGGGAAGTGTTGAGCAACCTTAATATAGGTGGGGCTGGTAATTTTTTTTTTAATCTACTGATACAAGAACATAAGCATGTATGGGTCAAAGCTATTGGTCTATGTTAAGATAATGGTCTTAATGCAGTTCTAGTGACCAGGTATCCACCTCACCCAAAAAACTCCTTAACACAAGAAGCACTTTTATCAGTAACACAGCTGCAAAATCATGTTAGGGATGAACAAACTGTTATGTTACAGTTATGTCTGAAAGCTGTATTGAAAGTGCTCGAATCTTAGGGTTGGACATTGTCTAATGATGAGCCATACATTTAATTTTTAATCACAATTCATTGATTAGTTATGGATGTATGCAAAGCAGCATCTGAAACTGTAATGTTACTTTTTAACCTTCCGTTAATTTCAAATGGCTAAACAAGTTTAATACACATAACTTTTGGAGTAAGTCTTTCTAGCTCATATTTCAGCTAGAAGCAAAATTTTTTATGACCCAAACAAGTTTCTGAACAAACAGACACTTAAAAAGGGCCCAGGGTCTCAGAGAAATGCTGACAAAAATTTAAAGAGGGAGGAGACATTGCCAAGGCTACAATCACAATGTATATGCACATCAGAATAAAATTATGAGCGTTTAATACCAAGTTATGCAAACACAACAAAAGGTAAAGAGTAACAAACACAGGGTGGCCTGCAACTGGAGAATAACTGCACTGATTTTTTTTTTTTTTTTTTTTTAAAGTAAGGTAACTTTGTGGCAATCATTTAAAGAGAAACACTTCACTTTATTAGTAGGATATTGAACAGATGACTAACTTAAGGTACATCAAACTTTTGGCCTACCAACCTTGACAGCGTCTCTTTAAGAACTGACGCTGCAACAACAGAGCAAGGCCAAAGACTTACTCTAGCTGGACCCACGCCGACAAACATCTCTAAGAACTCAGAGCCATTGACTGTAATGAAAGGAACATTAGCTTCTCCTGCTGTAGCTTTAGCTAGAAGTGTTTTCCCAGTGCCTGGAGGACCCGTCAGAATGGCCCCCTACAAAAAGGAGCATAATTAGCTTCTTTCAAAGGAAGTATATTTGTTATAACATTTCTATCAGAACATATTCTCCACTTAATGTTATGATAATTAATCAGTCCAATACAAGAGGTCTAGAATGAGGTGAAGAATTAAGTTTAGGAGGCTGTACGCCTGATTCCGATCTCACTGGAACTTATACTAGTGTTAAACCAGCATATGAGAGATTAAAACAAATGGCAATCTGATGCCTGATTTTGAAAACAGATTTAGTGCAAGTAGTAAATTCAAAGCACGTAAATATGGCAGGTGTAAGATGGGGTCTGGGTGAAAAAAATTAGGCAGCTTTACAACAATGGATTATATAAGATAGTCCGTAAATTCTCTCTCTCTCTCGTTCTCCAGTTTTGGCCAACATTAAATTGGAGTACGCCCCTCAGGACAGGGACAGTCTTGTAGCAATGCACACTGTTGGCTCTTAACACTGGCTTTTCTTCAGATACTTTGTCAGGAGACAAGAGTTGGAAAGCGCCATCTACTTTAAAGATTTCTACTCTGATTCAAAGTATCTAGAGAATAGCTTTGTAGTTGAAATAATTTTAAATGAGGAGAGGAAAAAAATTCACCAAGTGCTGTTTAAAATAAGTGTTACATCTCCCTCATCTTCTGCGCTATTGTTCCCTTACCTTCGGGATTTTCGCTCCTAGATCCTGATATTGCTTTGGGTTTTTCAGAAAGTTAACAAACTCCATTATTTCTAATTTGGCCTCTTCACAGCCAGCTACATCTTTGAACTTGACATCTATTTCATCCTTTAGGACCTTGGCTGTGGTTTCACCTACGCTGAAGAGTCCACCCATTCCTCGCCCTGTTCGACCCATGCCAGCGGGCCCTCGTCTTAATGTGTACAGTAAGAAGCCAACTATAAGGACTGTGGGCAGCATGCTCAGAAGAAACGAGCTGAGGAGAGAGGGGAAAAAATAATCACACATTAGTAGAGAGTTGTCAAGGTTCCTCCCCCACTCTGAACTCTAGGGTACAGATGTGGGGACCTGCATGAAAAACCTCCTAAGCTTATCTTTACCAGCTTAGGTCAAAACTTCCCCAAGGTAACAAATATTACCCCCGTTATCCTTGGAATGGCCGCTACCACCACCAAACTAATACTGGTTACTGGGGAAGAGCTGTTTGGACGCGTCCTTCCCCCCAAAATACTTCCCAAAACCTTGCACCCCACTTCCTGGACAAGGTTTGGTAAAAAGCCTCACCAATTTGCCTAGGTGACTACAGACCCAGACCCTTGGATCTTAAGAACAATGAACAATCCTCCCAACACTTGCACTCCCCCTTTCCTGGGAAATGTTGGATAAAAAGCCTCACCAATTTGCATAGGTGACCACAGACCCAAACCCTTGGATCTGAGAACAATGAAAAAGCATTCAGTGTTTTACAAGAAGACTTTTAATAAAAAATAGAAGTAAATAGAAATAAAGAAATCCCCCCTGTAAAATCAGGATGGTATATATCTTACAGGGTAATTAGATTCAAAAACATAGAGAACCCCTCTAGGCAAAACCTTAAGTTACAAAAAAGATACACAGACAGAAATAGTTATTCTATTCAGCACAATTCTTTTCTCAGCCATTTAAAGAAATCATAATCTAACACATACCTAGCTAGATTACTTACTAAAAGTTCTAAGACTCCATTCCTGTTCTGTCCCCGGCCAAGACGACTACAGACAGACACACAAACCCTTTGTTTCTCTCCCTCCTCCCAGCTTTTGAAAGTATCTTGTCTCCTCATTGGTCATTTTGGTCAGGTGCCAGCGAGGTTACCTTTAGCTTCTTAACCCTTTACAGGTGAGAGGAGCTTTCCCCTGGCCAGGAGGGATTTCAAAGGGGTTTACCCTTCCCTTTATATTTATGACACGCCCCCCAAATCTCAGCTAGGGTGAAACACTGGCTGGGATTTCTTCCTGGAGCTCTAGGAAAACAGAGTTAATAAGACACATGCATCTCTAAATATACTACCAAGTACATAAGGACTAACAATATTTTCCACATCTCAAGGACGATTTTAACCAGTTGATTCTGGGAAACTTTCACGGGAGAGTGCATCAGCCACTTTGTTAGAAGCTCCTGAGATGTGTTGGATGTCGAAATCAAAGTCTTGGAGAGCTAAACTCCACCGAAGAAGTTTTCTGTTAGTTTCTTTGACGGTGTGAAGCCACTTTAGTGCAGCATGGTCGGTTTGCAGGTGGAAACGCCGTCCCCAAACATATGGGCGTAGCTTTTCCAGAGCGTAGACAATGGCATAACATTCTTTTTCAGTGACTGACCAGTTGCTTTCCCTCTCAGACAGTTTTTTGCTGAGAAACACTACAGGGTGGAATTCTTGATCAGGTCCTTTCTGCATTAAAACTGCTCCCACACCACGCTCGGAGGCATCTGTGGTTACTAGGAACGGTTTGTCAAAGTCTGGGGCCCTTAGTACAGGGTCAGACATGAGTGTCGCTTTAAGCTTGTTAAAGGCCTTCTGACACTTTCCGGTCCACTGAACAGCATTTGGCTGTTTCTTTTTGGTTAGGTCTGTCAGTGGGGCAGCGATTTGGCTGTAGTGCGGTACAAATCGTCTGTAATAACCGGCCAAGCCTAAGAAGGATTGAACCTGTTTCTTTGACTTTGGGACAGGCCACTTTTGGATAGCATCCACTTTGGCCTGTAGGGGGCTGATAGTTCCTTGACCCACCTGGTGTCCAAGGTAAGTCACTCTGTTTAGGCCTATTTGACACTTCTTAGCCTTAACAGTTAGTCCTGCCTCCCTTATGCGCTCAAGGACTTTTTGTAGATGTTCCAGGTGGTCTGCCCAGGAATCCGAAAATATGGCCACATCGTCAAGGTAGGCGACTGCATATTCTCCTAATCCCGCTAGGAGACCATCTACAAGTCTTTGGAAAGTGGCGGGTGCATTTCGCAGCCCGAAAGGGAGTACATTAAATTCATACAGCCCGAGATGTGTGATGAAGGCTGACCTTTCCTTGGCAGATTCATCTAGCGGTACCTGCCAGTACCCCTTGGTTAAGTCCAAGGTAGAGATGAACTGGGCCCTTCCCAGTTTCTCTAATAGTTCATCTGTGCGTGGCATGGGATAGTTGTCTGGGCGAGTTACAGCATTTAGCTTACGGTAGTCCACGCAAAAACGTATTTCCCCATCTGGTTTGGGAACTAGAACCACTGGAGATGCCCATGCACTTTCAGAGGGGCGGATTACACCCATCTGTAACATATCCTGGATCTCCCGTTCTATAGCAGTTTTAGCTTGAGGAGACACCCGGTAAGGGTGGACCCTAATTGGGTGAGCATTACCTGTGTCAATGGAGTGGTATGCCCGTTCAGTCAGTCCTGGGGTGGCTGAGAACGTTGGCGCGTAGCTAGTGCACAGCTTCTGGATCTGCTGTCGCTGCATACGCCCAAGGGTCATGGAGAGGTTCACCTCTTCCACACCACCAGCACATTTCCCTTCGTAATAGACACCTTCAGGCCACTCAGCGTCGTCTCCTCCCTGGGCTGTAAACTGACAAACCTTTAATTCTCTGGAATAAAAGGGCTTTAGAGAATTAATATGATACACCTTAGGCTTTCGGTTGGAGGTGGGGAATGCTATGAGATAATTAACAGCTCCCAGGCGCTCCTGGACCACGAATGGCCCTTCCCACGATGCTTCCATTTTATGGGCCTGGAGCGCCTTTAAGACCATGACCTGGTCTCCTACTTTGAAGGAACGCTCTCTGGCATGTTTATCATACCAGGCTTTTTGCTCTTTTTGAGCATCCTGTAAGTTTTCTCTAGCAAGGGCTAAAGAGGTTCGGAGGGTGTTTTGTAGGTTGGTTACAAAGTCCAGAATGTTAGTTCCTGGAGAAGGTGTAAATCCCTCCCATTGCTGCTTCACCAACTGCAATGGCCCCTTAACCTCACGGCCATATACAAGTTCAAATGGGGAAAACCCTAAACTGGGATGTGGTACAGCTCTGTAGGCAAAGAGCAACTGCTGCAATACTAGGTCCCAATCATTGGAGTGCTCATTTACGAATTTACGTATCATGGCCCCCAAAGTTCCATTAAACTTCTCCACCATGCCATTTGTTTGATGATGGTAAGGAGTGGCAACCAAGTGATTTACCCCATGAGCTTCCCAAAGGTTTTTCATAGTTCCTGCCAGGAAATTAGTCCCTGCATCTGTGAGGATGTCAGAGGGCCAACCTACCCTGGCAAAAATGTCTGCTAGTGCCTGGCACACACTTTTAGCCCTGGTGTTGCTTAGAGCTACTGCTTCCGGCCATCGGGTGGCAAAATCCATGAAAGTCAGTATGTACTGCTTTCCTCTGGGTGTCTTTTTCGGAAAAGGACCCAGAATATCCACAGCTACTCAGTGAAATGGAACTTCAATGATGGGGAGTGGCTGGAGAGGAGCTTTGACCTGGTCTTGGGGTTTTCCCACTCTTTGGCACACCTCACAAGACTGGACATAGGTAGAAACATCCTTGCCCATTCCCTCCCAGTGGAATGACCCCCCCAAACGGTCTTTGGTCCTGTTCACCCCAGCATGGCCACTAGGGTGATCATGGGCTAAGCTCAAGAGCTTGGCCCGGTATTTAGTTGGAACTACCAACTGTCTCTGAGGATGCCAGTCTTCCTGGTGTCCCCCAGAAAGAGTTTCCTTGTATAAAAGTCCTCTTTCTACAACAAACCTGGATCGATTAGAAGAGCTGAGAGGCGGTGGGTTGCTCCGTGCCGCCGTCCAAGCTCTCTGGAGGCTTTCATCTGCTTCCTGTTCGGTCTGGAACTGTTCCCTTGATGCTGGAGACATCAGTTCCTCATGGGATTGTGGACCTAGGCTTGGTCCCTCTGGAAGCGATATAGGGGATGGAGCTGTTTCTGTTGACTGTGAACCGCTCTCCGCTGGTGCACTATGTTGGGATTCAGGCTCCGGCTGAGCCTCTTGTGTAGGGTTATCGGCTGCTGCCAGTTCAGGTTCGGTGGGGCCCTCTGGTGTTGAGGTTGCAAGTACTGGATTCAGTGCTGACACGGGGTCTGGTGTTGGTTGTTTGGCTGGTTCCGGTTCTGGGACTGGTTCCGTCTGGGTCTCTGGGACTGGATCCACTACTGCTGTTGCAGACATTGGCCTGGGGTCCAGGTCCATCACCTCTGACTGGGTCCTGATAGAAGTTTCCGGAACAGAGCTAGGCCTCACGGCTTGTTTAGCCTGGTTGCGGGTGACCATTCCCACCCTCTTGGCCTGCTTCACATGATTGGCCAAGTCTTCCCCCAACAGCATGGGGATGGGATAATCATCATAGACTGCAAAAGTCCACATTCCTGACCAGCCCTTGTACTGGACAGGCAACTTGGCTGTAGGCAAATTGAAAGAGTTGGACTTGAAGGGTTGAATCGTCACTTGGATCTCTGGGTTGATTAAATTGGGGTCCACTAAGGAAGCATGGATAGCTGACACTTGTGCTCCGGTGTCCCTCCACGCGGTGACCTTCTTCCCACCCACACTCACAGTTTCCCTCCGCTCCAAGGGTATCTGGGAGGTATCTGGGCCTGTGGACCTCTGGTGTGATTCCGGTGCAATGAACTGTAATCTGTTGGGGTTCTTGGGGCAGTTGGCCTTTACATGCCCCAGCTCGTTACACTTAAAACATCGTCCAGCTGACGGGTCACTGGGGCGAGGAGGGTTGCTGGAGAACGGGGTGGTGGGACGATAAGGGGTCTGGAGGGTTCTTTGGGAGGTAGGTGGGGCTTTGGGCAGCCCCCGGTAATAGGGTGTGGTCTGGGGTGGTCCCTTCTGGTCTCCGCTCCAACTGCGACCAGTTTTCTTCTTCTCTGCCACCTCCACCCATCTGGCTCCAATCTCTCCTGCCTCAATTACAGTTTTGGGTTTCCCATCTAGGATGTATCTTTCTATTTCCTCAGGAACACCCTCTAAGAATTGTTCCATTTGCATTAGGAAGGGCAAATTTACTGGAGATTCAACACTTGCTCCTGATATCCAGGCATCCCAATGTTTTACAATGTGGTAGGCATGTCGGGTAAATGACATGTCTGGTTTCCACCTTAGGGCTCTGAACCTCCGACGAGACTGCTCGGGTGTTATCCCCATTCTGACTCTCGCCTTGGATTTAAACAGTTCATACTTGTTCATGTGTTCTTTAGGCATTTCAGCTGCCACCTCAGCTAAGGGTCCACTGAGCTGCGGCCTCAGCTCTACCATGTATTGGTCAGTAGAGATGTTGTACCCAAGGCAGGCCCTTTCGAAGTTTTCTAAGAAGGCCTCAGTATCATCACCTGCCTTGTAGGTGGGGAACTTTCTGGGATGGGAAGTGGTACCTGGAGAAGGATGGCTAGGGTTTGTTGGTATATTCTGCTGGGCCTTTATCCTCTCCATCTCCTCCACATGCTTCCTTGCCTCCATTTCCCTCTTGTGGGCAGCCTCCTGTACCTCCTTCTCCAGCCGCATGAGTTCTATCTGTCTTTCATGTTCCCTTTGTTTTTCCTCAGCCTGCAATTTGGCTAATTCCAGCTGTAGTCGAGCTGAGGATTTGGCCATTCTAACCTCTCTGTTTTTAACTAACTTTACACCCGAGGTTTAGAAATAAACAAACAAAACTTGGCTGTAAAATTTTGCTGTGCTGGAATAGAATACCTATTCTCTGATAGTGATTGTCAGCCTACAGAAAAAGACAATTCCCTTGTCTCTGCTCTGGGCCCAAATTAAAGCAAAAAACCTCCAACTACTTGGAAAACTGCTTACCCAGCCCAAAGAAAAAAAAAAAATTTCTTTTCAAACCTGTGCTCCTTGTAAAACAAAAAAAAATCAAAATCCTAAAAAAACCCTGCCACTTTTGTCTCCAGGCAAATGGGTAGAGCACACACCCCCTATTTACTTTTAGGAAGAAAAGAAAAAAAAACCTCTGGGTTGGAAGACTGTGAATTTCCCTGCAGGAGTTAAGTACCCTGCCTCTAGGCAAAGAAAACCTGCAATTCACAAGATAATCCCCTTTTGTCTCTGCTTGGCCACAAAGCCGAGAGAAACCAAGCTGCTTTCAGTTTCAAAGCTGCCTTCTGGACTTCCTAAAAATTCCTTTTTAAAATCTGTATTTCTAGTTCAAAAAATCTCAACTGGATCTCAAAATGATTTCAGGTTAATCCCACCACTGTGCCACCATGTCAAGGTTCCTCCCCCACTCTGAACTCTAGGGTACAGATGTGGGGACCTGCATGAAAAACCTCCTAAGCTTATCTTTACCAGCTTAGGTCAAAACTTCCCCAAGGTAACAAATATTACCCCCGTTATCCTTGGAATGGCCGCTACCACCACCAAACTAATACTGGTTACTGGGGAAGAGCTGTTTGGACGCGTCCTTCCCCCCAAAATACTTCCCAAAACCTTGCACCCCACTTCCTGGACAAGGTTTGGTAAAAAGCCTCACCAATTTGCCTAGGTGACTACAGACCCAGACCCTTGGATCTTAAGAACAATGAACAATCCTCCCAACACTTGCACTCCCCCTTTCCTGGGAAATGTTGGATAAAAAGCCTCACCAATTTGCATAGGTGACCACAGACCCAAACCCTTGGATCTGAGAACAATGAAAAAGCATTCAGTGTTTTACAAGACGACTTTTAATAAAAAATAGAAGTAAATAGAAATAAAGAAATCCCCCCTGTAAAATCAGGATGGTATATATCTTACAGGGTAATTAGATTCAAAAACATAGAGAACCCCTCTAGGCAAAACCTTAAGTTACAAAAAAGATACACAGACAGAAATAGTTATTCTATTCAGCACAATTCTTTTCTCAGCCATTTAAAGAAATCATAATCTAACACATACCTAGCTAGATTACTTACTAAAAGTTCTAAGACTCCATTCCTGTTCTGTCCCCGGCCAAGACGACTACAGACAGACACACAAACCCTTTGTTTCTCTCCCTCCTCCCAGCTTTTGAAAGTATCTTGTCTCCTCATTGGTCATTTTGGTCAGGTGCCAGCGAGGTTACCTTTAGCTTCTTAACCCTTTACAGGTGAGAGGAGCTTTCCCCTGGCCAGGAGGGATTTCAAAGGGGTTTACCCTTCCCTTTATATTTATGACAAGAGTCACTACTGTATATTACAATGCATAAAAAAGTTAATTTCCATTACAGATCTTGGAGGTTATTCATCAGAGTTTATGTTCTAGTAATCTGTAGACTTAAGTTAAAGGCAATACATAACGATGTTAAGGGGAAATATGGGAACAGATACTAAACTAGAGAAACCATAAACAGATTCTATAGAGCCTCCTTTTTTGTGATCATGATCACAAGGAATTAACATTTAAAGATGTGGACTGAAATGTATTTGAATTAAAACCCTTAAAAAAAAAACATCAGACAACTGTCAAACAGCATTTAAACAGTGAAATACCCCTATGTATCTATTAGTGACAAGTGACAGAACTGGAAACTGAAGTCATCTCCTTATCCTTGTAACAAGCTCAATGGGAAATGACAGTATGCCTCAATATTTTATCAGAAGACCACCTAGAAGAGAGAAGCAGCTCAGTTTCCATGCCCACTGAAACTCTCTCTGCTAATGAGGCTGTCAGTTATGATCAACAGTCCTAAAACAACAGCTCCCAACCTTTATGCTGGAATTCCTCTTACAGGCACAGTTTTCCCCTTAACCCCCCTCCCCCTCATTTTGCCTAATGCTGCTTTTTGCTATTGCTGTTATTTCACTCTGTTTACTCCTCCTTTCTTCCTTCCTCATTCAGTCCCAGTATATCCCTTCCCCATACCCATGGTCCCCATAATCTGACACACCCCTTCCACCATCACTGCTCATTCTGTCCCAGCACAGCTCTCTGCAAGCTAGTTACCTCTGGTACTTAGACATCCCCATTTCCATAGTATCCTAACAATCTTTAATGCATTTATCTTCACAGTATCCCTGGGAAGTACTATTATTTCCCTTTCATTAATGAGGATTGAGGCACAGAGACATATAAAACCTTGTCTTAACTACTAAGAGAAGTGTATTTTTACCTCAGGGTAACTAATATATATGAGCTATCCCCACTGAAAACACAGTGAAGACAATGCATTGAATTTTACTGTGAGATTAGTTAGGCAAAGTTAATCTCAGGCAGGGATATAGTGCTGACTTTGTGGTAAAATAAAAATGTCTTGTCTTCACAGAATTTTTACCTGGGAATAGCTCATGCACTAGTTACCCCAATGTTAAAAAAAAAAAAAAAAGCATCATTTTAGCAATGAAGACAAGGCTTAAGTGACTTGGCTCAAAGTCACACAGGCAGTCTGTGGGGAATCAGCGAATTGAACCCAGGGCTCCGAGTCCAGGCTAAACACTGGACCATCTTTCCTGCTGCCATAGAGAAAACAAGGAACACAGCGTATCACTACCCAGTACAGAGGGAGAAAAAAATATGCATACCCAGATGGTGGCAACAGTGACAGACACTGAAAGAACATGCATATATGGATGTATAGAGTATGGGAGTAGCATACTCCAGGAGATGTAATTCCTGACAGGCCAAACTAATTTTACAGAGCTCAACAGCAGTCATTCTTTCAATAACTGCTCACCTGGACCAGAATGAAACCAAATTTCTGAGGTAAAAATCCTTATTTCCCCATACACCTGAGCCATTCAGAGCCCAGGACACACATCCTTAACAAGAGGGGTAGTTGGGGTCTGTGCTGAAGACCGCTCAGAAAAATGAAGATACCAAAGATAAATGCAAAGAATATAATTTCTGTTTTGGAGCCTCTACTCTTTATTTGGGTAACACAAGTGCTACAAACATAAATTAAGTTTGCCTATTTAAGGGGATAAGCGGGGTCAGCTGCAGATGCACAGAAAAAGATACATATTATCTAATGAGAAGCTAAGCTTGGGAAAATTTACATGAGATGAAGATTTTGAATAAAGATAAGTAATTCATTGTCATATGTACAGCATATTAAACACACACAAAGGTCAAAGCAGAAGTGAGCTTTTCATAATACTGCCATCTAGTGTGCCATGATATGAATACAGGACATCCCCATTATTCCACTGGGAAAGAACAAGTTTATCAACATATCTAGTTTAAACAGCTTCTTACCCATCACTTTCCGCTGAGTAGACTACAGGTAATCTGTTCTCCCCTTCTATTCCGAACTCTTGCTGTGCAGTTTCCAGATTCCGCTCAAAAGTGTCCACACTACCAATATTAAACCAGACATATTGCTATAAAAAAACAAAATTATGATCACAAGAGGAATAATTTGTTTCAACCTCATCACAATCCATCTAAAGATTAAAAACAGACACAAAAATCAGTGGCCTAATCTCAGACTAAAGGACTGATTCACTGTTTCAGAACTGAAATATTTACTTTAGTTTACAAAATTGTAATTTATATTTACTGCAGAATAGAATGAGTTTAGATTTAGTAGGTACATTTATGGAAACTCATATCATCCAAATTCTTACTGGAGGACCATTACTTAGGCTTGACTTTGATCATTACAATCACAGAAGTCATATATGCCAGGATTTTCATGAACTTTAAACAGGCTTAAATTCTGACTTTTTTTTTTTTTAACTTTTTAATGAGAGGGTGAATTCAATGAGCTGACTAGAACAGACATTAAAATCTTCAAAGGGAAATCAAGGGCTGCCTATGAGGCAGAGAGAGAACGCAACAGCCCAGCAAATATACAATGGCCACTTGGTCTTAGTAAAGACTATTTCACCTGAAGAGGAAGGAGGCTCCTCACTCTCAGGTTTGAAAAGAAAAAAGTTTTCTTCATACATTTTGTGAAACTAAGTTACAAAAGTTGGCTTGCTATGGCACCTCAACTATTCACTTTTAATCACAATGCTTAACAGTTAGTGCACTGTTTCTGTTAAACACACCACACTCAGATTTTAAACAATGAGACCAGATTTTTTACTTTAAGAAACATGTTTCTAGGATTTGTCTTTTTTTACCATGACTAGCCCTGAAAACCTGCTATTGCATAAAATTGTAACTCTAACCATTAACTGGTTGAGAAACCAAGGCCAATCATGGTTTATAGGTTAAAGAGTAAGTGTACAAACAATGTGAGCAGTAAATCACATTAGCTTCACTGATGAAATAACTGTTGCATATTTCATTTTACACTGGAGGGATGTCCAGACTTTGGTTCAGCAAAAGCTGATAGTCTGGAAAAGAAGCTTCTTGGTTACAGTCTAAAAATAGAAGTGACAACCATATAACTTTTTAAGAATATGTAATCATGTTTTAGGGATATGACCAGTGGTAAAGTCATCCAGCTTGCTAAACATTAAGCATGTCTGAAATGATCAGTACTGTCGTCCAAACCCAAACATTTCAATAGTTATCAACATTCCCCCTAAGTTTTCTTTCTGCTGCATGGGCCACAAACTCCACTGAGCACTGGATTTTAGTCTTTGGGCAAACTTACATAAAAAAAAAAAAGTCTTATTGGGGTGTTGGGGTGGCTACTCTGAATGGGAATGGGGAGTTGAGTGTCAGGGTGGAGGGAGCAGAGGAATAGGGGTGTAAGAGGAGTAGGGCATGTGTGGGTGGGTGTTGCACATGAGGAGCAGAGTGAAATGAGGCTGCAGGGGAGGTCAGGGTGTCAGGGCGGGTGCTCCATATAAACAGTGGGGGACAGTCCGGGTGTCAGGGATAAGAGGGAGAGCAGGGTGGGTGCTCTAAATTGGGACAGAGGGGAGCAGCTGAGTCTCAATGGTGGTGGTGGTGGAGGAAACAGCCCAGTCAGTCCCAGGCTGGAAATGGGTATCGGCAGTTTGCATCTCTCTCGCAAGGGTAGCTGTTCTTAGCCCTCACCCAATCACCCCATATCCTACTTGCTCCCCCACCGATCCCAATCACCGCTGCAGCCACTACAGCCCCTCCAGGTCACATTCTCGCCTCTGCCCCCATGAGCCAAAAAGCCCCTGCAGCACCCGCCCCAGAGAAATAGGCAGTTGTGAGTGGCAGTTTGTGACATGAGTGGTACATGGAAAATTGTTGGTCCACTCCCACAAGTGTATGTAGTTTACAGGGAATAGTGATAGTTATTAGCACTAACTTTTTTTTTTTTTTTTTTTTTTTTTTTTTTAAAGTTTAGGGCTTGTTTTTGGGTACTTTACTTTTTGGAGCACTTTAGCCACGACTTATGCTTTCATCCTCTCCAGGTTACAGGGAAATGGTTCCAAAGGAGAACCAGGAAGTGTTTGACTAACCTAAGAGCTATGTTTCTTAAGACAATGGAAGAGTTAAAATCCAGATCATCTCTTCAGTTTTCACTTAGCTAGTGAAGCTTGGAAAATCATGAAGATTCCATTTTTTTTGGTAGGGGCAGTCAAGTGAGTTTATGGATAAATGCATGTACTACTAAAGGATTTTCAATACTAGATGGTGCAGTATGTTGTGGATTATTTACAGTAGGAAACTACTAGCTGCTGAAACACAGATTTCTGAAGGCTCCGCACGTGGACTAAGACAGTAGGCATGGGAAGGAAAGAACAACTACAAAACAGTTTTTAAATTAGTTTTGAATTGTGCCTTGGTTTCAGCTACTTATAGGGGTAGAGCATGGATAAACAGAAGCAGGAGAGACAGGAAAACAAAATAGTCAGAACATTAAAGGTAATCCTACGAAAGTTAAAATAGGAGAGAATGGTAATAGACAGACCAAGTTTTCTGCAGCAACAATTTTGTATTTGAAGTGAAGAGTTCTGCTGCCTTCTGTAATACATTTATCCATATTCAAAACTAAAATTTACCCCCTCCATAGGAGACTTTCCTGGGGTAAAGACCACTCTAACAAAGCGCTTGTTCACTACTTCTAGTCTGTCCACCTGCAAGATAAAGAAACATTTTTAGAATGCACTACAGATAATTTTACAGAAACATTCTAAAATGCATCCCCGATTCACCGCTGGTGTAATAGTGTGTAATTCTAATTTTCCTTTTAATGTACAGAAGCAGAAAAATTAAGATTGAGATTTTATAGTTGAGAAGCTACAGTTAATACTGAGATGGCCATTCTGTCAAAAATAACTTTCAGTCACTTAGGCCATGTCTACACCACATCCTTTACAGCAGGACAGCTGTGCCAATGCACAGGAAAACACTTCTCTTCATGAAACAAAACACTCCATTAATCCTCCATTCTAGTGGGCAACCGATTTGCATTCAGGTGGGAATACACATATCTAATTACATTTATTTCAGTAACTGGACGTGCAAATAAACAGCGAGAGCCCAATTTTCAAATATAATAATCTAAACAGGGTGCCCAAATCTCATATTTTGACAGTCAGCTACATAAGTCTCAATAAATGATCAACAGCGAAGACTACTGCATTAGAAAGGAGGACTGGATGACCTAATAGGCTTTTTTAATCACAGAAGAGGTCTAAATGAAATTATTATAAGGTATGTGCAAAAGTGGTTGAAAGGCTGTATTCAATGAGTAGTCATCAACAGTTCACAGTCAAGCTGGAGATGAGGGAGGGGGCACACATCTTGTGGGATCCCCTAGGATTAAAATTCAAAATGACCTTGACAAATCAGAGAACTGGTCTGAAATCAACAAGATAAAATTTAATAAAGACAATGGCAAAGTATTACACTTAGGAAGGAAAAAAACCCTCAAATGCACAACTACAAAATGGGTAATAACTGGCTAGGCAGCACTACTGCTGAAAAGGATCTGGGGGTTACAGGGGATCACAAATTGAATATCAGTCAACAGTGTGATGCAGTTGCAAAAAAGGCGAATACCATTCTGGGGTGTATTAACAGGAGTGTTGCATGTAAGATACAGGAGACAATTGTCCCACTCTTCTCAGCACTGGTGAGGCCTCAGCCAGAATATTGTGTCCAGTTCTGGGTGACACACTTTAAGAAAGATATGGACAAACTGGGGAGAATCCAGAAGAGAGCAACAAAAATGACAAAAGGTCTTTAAAAAAAAACAAAACACCCAACCAACATATCTATGAGAAAAAGTTGAAAAACTGGTCATATTTAGTCTTGAGAACAGAAGACTAAGGGGGCACCAGATAAAAGTCTTCAAAATATGTTAAGGACTGTCCTAAAAAGGACGGTGATCGATTATTCTCTATGTCCACTGAAGACAGGACAAGTAGTAATCTGCAGCAAGGGAGATTTAGGTTAGATATTAGGAAAACCTATCTTAAAGGATAGTTAAGCACTGGAATAGGCTTCCAAGAAAAGTTGTGGAATCCCCATTATCAGAGGTTAAGAACAGGTTAGAGAAACACCTTTCAGGGATGGTGTAGGTGTACTTCGTCCTGCCTCATAAAAGGGGCTGGACTTGATGACCTCTTGAGGTCCGTTCCAGCCCTACACTTCTATGAGATGTCAACATGAGTATCCAAATACAAGATTAAGACATCCTATTGGAGCATCTTAGTTTGAAAATTAGGCTCAAAACATGATGAAGTAATCAGCTGTATAGATTCAAGAACACAGAAATAATTATGTCATTGCATAACTATTGAAACAATGGCTTGTGCATCAAACATGCATACACTTGTAGGAACTCACAAAATAATCAGGTAGGTTTCTACTCCCACACTCAAAATGAAATTAAATCCAAAAAGCTGCAAAGCACATCAGTACAACAGTAAGGTTGAAAGTTTCAAACAAACAAGTTTGGAAGCTCAAAAATTAAGTTACAACAATTTTAATTCTACCACATTACAGAAAACATATAAAGCCACCTATTTAAACTGTATAAGCAATCATCCAATACACAACATACACACAACCTAGCCATATTCATTGCAATAGGAACTATAAAAAACACACCAGAAAGCTGAAATCCAGTCAATTAAAAGTAATGCCTGGCCTTGAATCCCAATGTCTTTTTCCAATCATTTCCCTTAAAAAACACCTCTTCTGTTGTCATCGTGTAAGAACCCCACACAAATAAGGGGAAAATAACTGACTATACCGAGGAAACATTGAAATTGGCTAAACCCAAAGTGATGTCAAATACACCAGGTAAAAAAAACCTCAAAGACTAGCAGACAGGCTCTGGCAGATATCACAAGCTATTTTTAATGTTTTTAAAATGGACTAGATTTCAAATGGATGGTTCTCCTTACACCTGACAGTGTCTTTAAAGATCAATTTAAACTAAATAAAGGAAACTTAAAGTAGATAAATCTGAACTATTTTAACATTTATTCCATTTCTTGGTCTCCCTCCCTAAAACAACTTATTTTAGTGTATTTGAAGCCACTATAAAAAGGAATGGGGGAGAGGGGAAATTCCTTGTATTTGAACAATGTCTGCACATTTAATCTAGCCGAATGTTAGGCTTTCATTTTACAGAAGCCCAAGAGATTGTTCTCTTGGTCTGGTGCAATAAAACTTTCAAAATGCTTTTCTGAAATGAGGGCTCTGACTTGATTCAGTGTAACAGCCAAGTGCCCCTTTCAACTGAATTAAGACTGTCTTATTGGTAGCTTGGCAGGATTCAATTTAAATCAGTAGATGTTGGTAGTGTCAGTTTCAGCTGACACTGAAATAGATGAAAAAAATCCATCAGTAACTGTCAGCGCAAGTGCAGCCTCCTGCATACCTTATACAGGTGTCTCAGTCATGCAGGGAGCCTCCTGCAACACCATGGTCAGCACTGCCCTAACCCCAACCTTAGTCTTCCTGTAACTTCAAGTTTTTTTTTCTTAAAAGTAGAAATAGATACCAATTGTCAAACTTACAAAACAGTAAGAGTTAAATTCTGCCAAGCCTATTTATTAGTTACCTTTGTTAGTATGTTTCAGAGCCCTGGTCTACACTACGAGTTTAGGTTGAATTTAGCAGTGTTATGTCGATTTAATCCTGGTCAGAGCCCCTTTTACATGCTGCTTCTATGATGAGCTGTATGCAATTCTAGGGGGGCCCCCTACCACTACCCCACCACTGTCCGTGGACACCTGCAAGGGGGGAGTCTCACGCAACAGGGATGAGGAGGAGGAGGTGGTTGAGGATAGCGCACAGCAGGCAAGCGGAGAATCCCTTCTCCCCAGCAGCCAGGAACTGTTCATCACCCTGGAGCCAATACTCTCCCAAGGCGGACTCCCGGACCATGAAGCTGGAGAAGGCACCTCTGGTGAGTGTACCTTTGTAAATATAATACAGGGTTTAAAAGCAAGCATGTTTAATGATTAATTTGCCTTGAAGACTTGGGATGCATTTGCGGCCAGTATAGCTATTGGAAAAGTCTGTTAACGTGTCAGGGGATGCAGCAGAAATCCTCCAGGGACATCCCCATGAAGTTCTCCTGGAGGTACTCTAAAAGCCTTTGTCATGCAGTGTGGGGAGGCCCGTTCGTGCCAAGCTGTTCGTGTTTGGCTGAGAGGGATCTTTCCTGATACTTGGATCACAGCAGCGCCCACAATAAATTTACCCACTCCCAATTGATTCCCAACTGACTGGTAGCTGTCTGGCATTGCAAGCTTCCAGAGGGCTATCACCACTTGCTTGTGAACTGTGAGGGCTGCTCTCAACTTGGTATTCTGGTGCTTCAGGGCAGGGGAAAACAAATCACAAAGTTCCATGAAAATGCCCTTACGTATGCAAAAGTTTTGCAGCCACTGGGAATCATCCCAGACCTGCAACACTATGCGGTCCCACTAGTCTGTGCTTGTTTCCCGGGCCCAGAATTAGCATTCCACGGTATGAACCTGCCCCATTAGCACCATGATGTCCAAATTGCCAGGGCCCATGCTTTGAGAGAAGTCTGTGTCCATGTCCTCATAACTATCGTGATCGTGCGGTCGTCGCCTCCTTGCCTGCTTTTTTCAGGTTCTGCACATACTGCAGGAAAATGCGCAATGTGTTTACAATGCTCTCAACAGCAGTGGTGAGCTGAGCAGGCTCCATGCTTGCCGTGGTATGGCGTCTGCAGGAGAGCAGAGTTGCAGTAGAAGCAGTGGATAATGACGGATGCCACGAGAATAGATATTTATACAGAACGATGGGAGGACCTGTAAAGTGGATTCATGGCACCAGGAGAACAGAGTTGCAGCGGAAGCGGTGGATGACTGTTAACAATCCTACTGCACCATCTGCTGACAGCAGTATGGCGTCTGCACGGAAAAAAGGTGCGAAACGATTGTCTGCCATTGTTTTCACGGAGGGAGGGGCGACTGACGACGTACCCAAAACCACCCATTACAATGTTTTTGCCCCATCAGGCATTGGGAGCTCAACCCAGAATTCCAATGGGCAGCGGAAACTGTGGGATAGCTACCCACAGTGCAATGCTCCGAATGTTGACGCTTGCCACGGTACTATGGATGCACTCTGCTGACTTAATGCGCTTAGTGGGGACACACACAATCAACTGTATAAAATTCCTAATAATAGACTTCTATAAATTCGACCTAATTTCGAAGTGTAGACATACCCAGAGTATTTTTGTGCAGAAGTCACGCCAATGCTGTTGCCCAAACTAGCCATCTCTCATTTTATGATTCCCCATACCTATTACTCACCATTCCTTTAGAAAGGTAATTATTGACAAAATCTTTCCAAGTGATTTCTCTGCCGGAGTTCCTGAAGAAAAAGTAATACGTAACAGTAGCCCAGAAAATAGAACTGCTCATGAAGTAAAACCGGAACTCTTTGTCATCCCATGGAAAGTCACCCTAGGACACGGAAAGAAGAAAAACAAAATAATTTTTTTTGTCTCTCTAGAACAGAAGTGTAAGGTAAAAGAACAGATGTCACTTGTGCATTTTCTGTTTGCTCCCAAAGTTAAACAAGGAGGGCATCAAGCTAAACTGAACTAAATTTGCCAAAATATAGTACTTTTTATATTCAAAAGACAAGACAATGTCATTTCCACAGCAATACCTTTCTCAGAGGATCTCAAAAGTGCTTTATAAACAGTAATAGGATGCAGTCAACCTGGAAGCTAACCAATTAAAGAGTTTTCAGATATTGACTCCTGTCCCAAGTCCTCCTGACAACTTTTGTGGTTTTGCAATCATTTTCCCCCACCCCTTTTTTTTAAAACCTCTCTCTTTCCATCATTGCTGTGTACAAGACCCACACAAACAAAAGGGGAAATTGATCGACCTATACAGGAGAAAGAAGCTGTGACTATACACAAAGTGCTGTCAGACAGAATAAAGAAACCGAAAAGAGAAATATTATTTCTACCCTGAATTATTGCAATCCTTGGTGTTACATTTAATGGAGTCAAAAAATTCCAGAAAAGCTATGTTTATGGCAACTGGATTTCTAGGGCCAAAATGACTCGTGTTACTGACATTCATTAAATGTACCAAAACTTTATGAAAACTATTATCAATTTGGTCTATAGATCCTTACAGTGCCTCTAAAAAAACCACCAAAATAGTATCAGTCTCCCCTGACAATAAGAAGTTTTTAAAGCCAACGATATACCCTCAAAGCTTCACTATAAATACACTAAGCACTTCTTCCATACAGTCAAAATCATATTCTTTCATTGGTTCACCACAAATTGTTTATACAAGGTAAGCCGGTGTCACAAAACATATTTTAGAGTGAAGACCTTCTGTAATCTGGCCCACCATCCAGTGTCTTCTTTCTTGCCACCTCTTTTTCCACCACCTCCTCCCCCTCCACTGTTACTCCCAGGAGGTCGCTGGGCATTAGTCTGCTTTGCTTCTACAAAAAAAAAAAAAAAAAAAAAAAGACACACATTAACAACATTTTAAAGTCCTACAGAAATCTCAGACTAACACAAGGATCTTCTGTTTATACTATAATTAAATAAAAGCTTTGCTGAAGAACAAAACTAACCCGAAATCCACAATAGTTTACAAATGCAAAGCACCTCAGAAATCAATTAGAAAATATGAAAACATTTTTCTGTTTTCCCCCTCAAACAGTCATGTAGTCCACTTCTTAATCAACAGATGGCCACATCACATGACCATGATCAAAGCAGAGTACCGCTATTTGTATTCCACTAATCTTGGAAGTTAAGAACTAAATATGCCATTCCCTAGATTTGGCCCTTCCAGAACATGAAGGAGGTGTACTGGCTGGGCAATGTGTGGAAGATTATACTAACTCTGTCCCCATTTTGCAAAAAAAATGGAGGACTTGTCCAGGGCTGTCAATCTGGGGCCCATTACCAGCATTAAGTATCATCTGACTAAAACTCCCTTGGATCCAGGCCTATAGATCATTGCTTACTTCTTTCAATGTTCAGGAAGTGTTTACAACAGAATCTGGAGTCTGGTTTGACATCCTAGTTGTAAGACAATGCAAATGAATACAGAGATAAGAGTTCATGATCTCTGAACTGTGCCTCTGTGACTGCTGGTCACCCTCCTCACAACAGGCTCTGCAGGATTACTGCCTATCTTCTTGTAATCAGACCCTTAATACATCTAATACCAAATGGTTGCCACACCTGAGCAAGGGACTCTATGGGACTGACACTGCCAGCCTCTTCTTCAAGCTATACCCTTCACAGAGCTACTGCTTGGGGCCTGGCCCTTTGAACAGTGTTTCTGTGGTTGCTTCCTGCACAAGGAGCAGATGTTTTAACTTGTTCTGGGAAAGGCTCAGAGATCTACATATGTACATCACGTGATTATGTCCATTAAATGGGCACTGAACATGCATCCTAGAATACCAGACTGGGAGGGGCATAAGGGGAAGCAAAAACTGACTCCAAAGCCTACATGCCATATGGAACTGAAAAGATTTTAATGTAGTCTGCAGTTCAGAGTCAATGTGGAGCATGGTTTCTACAAACATCTAATATGATAATATCAGTCACATAGTAATAGAAATAATATGTATCCTAAAGCAAAGCTTGAATTGGGAACAGCCTATTAGTACCTTTTGTTTCTCCAGCTGATCCTTTGGATTCATTAGTTTTCTTTCCATTAGGAAAATACTTTTCAAATCCTATTAAGAGAACACATTAAAAGAGCTGATATATTTCTAGCTACTAGTACTTTTATGAAGATTAGTGAGGGTACCCAAATATAATAAGCATAAGAATTATGTACTTATCACCCTGCATCATATAAGTTATTAGCATCATATCAGTGGTGACTCTTTCCACAAGACTGAAGAACTCATAATATTCAGCAGAAAAGATCTGGTTTATTTAGATTGAAGATATTTACTTGTAAAAGAAAAATAAGTAGTTTTTATGCTCTTATTAAATTAATATTGAGCCAAAGTCTAATTGCCCTTCAAGTCAAGGAAAGAAAGGGTTTTTAATAAGGTACTGAAAAAAAGAAAAACCTAGAAAATGAGTTGGACAAGAATCTTGCCTGTTAACTACCAACCCTTTTTCATTACTAACCCTCCAAGTAGCGGACGGGGGAAAAATTGAGGGATGTAGTGAAAAAACTAGCCAAAGATTCACCAACAACATGAACATGTCCTTCTTCCTATCTATCAAGCACCACTTATGTATTAAGCAATATTTAAATAACTGCACTATCAATGTCTAAATTAGATTATACATACCATACATTTGATAAATCTTTGGGTATAAAGATCCCAACTCATGCAGGTAGAAAAATAAGCATTTATAGCACTATTTTATTAACAATTCATCAGAACTTTCTAGTCCATACACAAAGTTATAAACCAGGGATACGCAAATTCTGCTTAACGGAGCGATGAGCTGGCCACTTGTCAGGAACCTGACGACCAGTTTAAATTGTGTAAGATGGAGCAAACTGCAGTTACTCATCTTTAACAGGAGGTGCAGTCTGCTGATCCTAACATGCAATGCTCCATCTTGTGATCAGTGGCCATTTAATGCTGGAACCCGTTGTCTCTGAGAACAATAGGGCCAAATGAAACATCAGAGTGATACTCATTATAGGACTCAATGAGTTCCACTTCACTCACAACTGCGAAGTTATAATTACCTTTAGGAGGTTGGGAGAAGAGTCTTCTGTAAGCAGCAATTACACTTGCCAAGACAGTACTTTTGTTAGTAGTCACTCTAGTGGTAACTTGCTCATGGAGCTGAAAGATAAAGTACAAACACTATTAGATAACAAGAAAGTGTTACAGATGTCTTCAATCAATCTCTTTAAAAATCTTTAGATGACACCAGTCATCAGATATACCTTAGATAATTTTTTCACTTCAAAGTCCAAGAGACACAGACAAGGTTTTCATCTCAAGGACAAAAGACCAAAAACATCAAGACACTTGATCATGGCCTTGGATAAGCCAAGAGACTACTTACACTTTACATAGTATGTCAGAAGATTCTTTCTTCCACCCTAATACAGTAAGAATCAGGGTGGATTTGATTTAAATCATGATTTAGATCACTAGTCATGAAGACTTGATTTAATCATGGATTTCTACATAAAAGTGCGTTCTTGTTGGATGTTGTAACCTTAATACATATTCTTCACAACTCAGAGATAGATGGGTCTCTTTTACGGCCTACTGACATTATAGGTTTTCCCTTCTAGATAGAGAATGTTATGGTAGATCTCAAATCAATGAAGGAAAGACCTCAAGACTTCTGGAATATGCTGCTCAAACAGTTTCACTTTTGTTTCTACTGCCTGTCCCTCCCGTCTCACATTTATCTCCAGACTTCTTCTTCTTGTCCAGATCTATTCTGCCACCAACAATCATTTATTCACTGAACTTTCTGAAACTTCGCACTTTTAGAGAGAGGTAAGGGACTGATTCTGTGTACACAAATTTGCAGAGGGACAATAGCGTTGAGGTCTGCTATTTCTCACCTCTATCTATTATTTATTTAAAACATTTTTGCTGTTAACAAGCATGTTATCGCTGGAGAGACAAATCCACAGTTCGAGAACTGCAAAACTAAGCATCTCTGATGGTAGACTGAGCACTGAGTCCCATTAGGTAGATAGAAAGATTAACCTAAATAATCTATACAGAAGTCCCTGGGACCCCATAAGATTGGGTCCCTAATCCATGAACTATTGAAACTCATTTACAAAACTTTTCTTAAACATTACATGAATATATTGTCTCATACTATAGAATTAGAATTTATAATTCCTATTCCATGATGAGATATCTTTGAGTTATAATGTATCTTAATTAAAACTATCTTTAGATCGGATTTTTTTGATAAAATGCTTTTTGAGGAGAAAAAAACTATTTAAACATAAAAAAACTGATTTTTTTTTTTTTTTTTTTTTTTAAAGAAGTCATTGATTTTTATCCACCCTGGTAAGAACTGCTGTGGATACGAGCAGAGAAAGAAAAAAATATTAGGAGGAAAAAGGTAGAAATTAATCACATGGTTTTCTGGAATAGGTAAGTCTTTGTTACCTTTGTTGTACAAATCTATAATTTTGCCAGCAATAATGAAGATTGGGCAACAAGATGAAATGCACAAAAAAATTTCTTATAAATAATTACATATGGTACACAGTGCAGATATTTAGCTTTACACTTATATTTCTCATACAGTCTCAGACATAGGATAATTTAAAGTATATTACTAAATGTATTTTTCACATCATCTGCTAATGTGTACTTGAAGTGTAGCACTGAGCATGGTTGGGCAGGTGAGATCCTCACAGGTATGGCATGAGTTTCTATGAAAAAAAAAATCCAGATTCTTTCTGTACAGGAAGGATCTGCTCAGAGTTCCAAGGTGCATATTGTACAGAGCTGAAAAACCTATTTGAGAGATCTTAAAGCAGATCTAAAGCTTTTATATACATGAGGATCTATTTACAGCAGACTCACAAGAAGTTCATATTATTCTAATTGAAGTACCTTCCTGGTTTGCAGGGGTCTAGATTTTAGAGTTCACTAGAAAGGATGCATTTTAAACCATTTTAATTGTTAAGATGTAATTTATTTTAAGTTAAAACTTAATGTTACCTGAATAATGATCCTTAAAACTTTTAGAATATACTGAATGAAGTGTAGTATAATCTTATGGTAAGGTGGAGTTCCCTTTTTCTTCCAAAGAGAGACTATAAATTCTGAATATGATCCAAATTTACCTACTTCCTGGAGGTAAATTTTATATTTTTTAGTTATTTAAGCTAAGTAAAGCTTTCTCCTAAAAATAGCTGCTCGGAGGCTTTCCCCCTGATGGAGACCATTATGCCCTAAATTCCCTCCAAGCTGCAAGACCATGCAGCAGGCTATCAAGGGCCACGCAGGCATGCAGCCACAGGGGCCTGGAGAGGAGAGAGGTAGGGGGTAGGCAGGGAGCAAGCAGGGGTGTGCAGGGCTGCCACAGCAGGGAGATGCTCCTCTCTCCCTGTGCCAGCCCCGCAGCTGCTGCGGTGGGGAGAGGTACTCTTCCCCAGCCCCAGGCTGCTGCGGCAAGACAAGGCTTGGGGGTGTCCTCTCTCCCACCACAGCCCTGGGGCAGCCTGCACTCCAAACCCCTCATCCCGGGCCCCACCCCAGAGCCCTCGCCCTCTGCACCCCAACCTTCTGCCCCAGCTCTGAGCTCCCTCCCACACTCTGAAACCCTCGGCACCACCTCCGCCAAACATCACCTCCATATTGGTACATATAACAAAACTCATTCCGCACATGGATATAAAAAAAATAGAGGGAACACTGCCCTGCCACTACTTCCCTCTACCTCAAAGGGACATTCAACCCTTTCATGCTCCTGGAGGGAACTGCTAAAAGTGAACTACCCTGACACTGGGTGACTCAACAGAAATAACTGCATCAGGTCTAGCATCTGACATCACTGTGAACCAGAACAAGGGCTTTGCATATCTATGCAAGGTCCTATTATCTTCACTCTGTTGCACTTGTGAAGGAAAACTCAATGTTATTAAAGTTTAGCAATTATGTTATGCTCAAAATATTCTGGTTGCAAAATAGACTCTCTATCCAAAGGGTGAATCTAATATCAAAGATGGAAAAAAGAAATTGATATGCTGCTTCACAGAATTCCATCACGCCACCATAAATTGCATTTATAATATTGTCCTTTGAAAGCTGTTGCCAATCTTGGGATTTTTTTTTTTAAAAGGTTTTAATTAAAGACTTTTGAACAAAGTTTGATCCATTCCTACTTTTGGGATTAGGGCATTCATTCATATGAATTCCCCCATCTCCTTGTTATTCACTTCTGATATAGAGACTGGCAGGTAAAGAATTCTCAGTCTGTTGATGTCCTCCCTTCCATCTTTATTTTCTATTGTCATACTTAGGGCCCAATGAAATCTGTTTTATTATTGCGGATTTTCAAATTTAGTTTTTTTCCATTAAAAAAATTAATTCCATATCCTCTGGCCCTGAGGCTGCCATGAGGAGATGTCTTTACTGTTTTGTATAGCGCTGGATTTTTTTTTAAGCGCTGGATTCCATATTATTGTTTTGATTCCGTCCATGTTCTGGTTAATACAGATTTCATAAAAAACAGTGAGGAGTCCTTGTGGCACTTTAGAGACTAACAAATTTATTTGGGCATAGGCTTTCATGGGCTATAACCCACTTCCTCAGATGCATGGAGTGAAAAATACAGTAGGCAAATATAAATATACAGCACATGAGAAGACGGGAGCTGCCTTAACAAGTGGCGGTGGGAGGCGAGGAGGGTGATGTCAATGCTAATGAGGCCAATTCAATCAGGGTGGATGTGGCCCATTCCCAACCGTTGACAAGAAGGTATGAGTATCAACAGAGTGAAAATTACTTTTTGTAGTGACCTAGCCACCCCCAGTCTTTATTCAGGCCTAATTTGATGGTGTCGAGTTTGCAAATTAATTCCAGTTCCTCGCTGAAGTCTCTTTTTGAAGTTTTTTTGTTGAAGAACAGCCACTTTTAAGTCTATTATTGAGTGTCCAGGGAGACTGTCCAGTGCTCTCCTACTGGTTTTTGAATGTTACAATTCTTGATGTCTAATTTATGTCCATTTATTCTTTTGCATAGAGACAATAATCTACATGCATCTCAAGGACAAGGAAGTGATAAAAGAAGCAGCAGTGAAACTCAGAAGAAAACTATGTCTGACAATTTTGGCTCACCGCCTCTTCTATGTTACCTCTCTTCCTGCAACACCAAAAATTAATGAAGGTCTGTTGGGGAGACTATTTATTTTATTCATGATCCAAATTCAGAGTAACTGAACAAAAGGCAAGAATAGTCAGCAACTTTTGCTCCATCTAATCACGGAAAACAATTGTGTTCATACAGTTTAAGATTGTTTATGGGTAAACCAGGTTATAACCAGCATAAATAGGGGTTAAACTGTGTTATGACTTGGTTGATCAGGAATATGCCATAGCATGGGGACAGACCGGAGCAGAAGAGCTAGTACACTGCTGTATTTATCTCTGCAGACTACAAAATGTGTTGCTAAAATGTCTCTAACAGTGCCTCAGGTAAGACACACATAAGAAAGAGTTACAAAATATATTTTATAAAGAAGGAAGTAAAAGTCACCTACATTGAATCACTAGACAGTCTTGATTGTACCCATGTTTATACTGACTATAGACCTGTGCCAAAGTTAATTAATTTTAAAAATGAATTCAGTTCCCTTCTCCCCCACCTGAGTACTTTCAACAATTATTAGAATTCCTATGTGAACTTATCTGCATAATCTAAAAGCCCAGGCTACTCTATCAAGGAATATTACAGTCAAGATGTTACACATTCAAGCTAATAACTACGGTATAATAAATGCCATGGAAATCCAGTTTTAGCACATGTTGCTATTTTTAGGGAAACTATTCTTAGGTTAGCTGGAAATGGGAATGCCAGAGTGACCTAAAATGATATGATACTTTCAGGTGTTTCAAAGGGGGAAAGAAGAAAGAGCAAATGAAGCATACTTTGCCTTCATGCTGTCTAAACATTTAGGCCATTTCATGAACCATACAGGGGAACCCTGCCCAGCCTATCAATCTGGGGGATAAAACAGTTGCCATGACAAAGGAATTTGAAATAAATAAATAAAAACACGCAAGTAAATATTCTTTATTGCTCCAAGGAACCTTCATCTTAGGGAAAGATAATGATACCTAATGAGCATTTTTTAACAATATTGCTAAAACACTCACAGATATAAAATAGTCCACAATGGAGAGGTGAAGAGAGCATACAGGTCAGTAAGTTATACCTGACTTACATTAAGGCTGTGATGCAACTCTACTCACTATTTAACAGTGTCAGACAAATACAAGACCTGTAGCACTGAATAAATGTTGCCTCATGCTCTCTCTCCTTCAGAATCTTGTGCTGCAAAACAAAATGGCAGCATTGCTGGGTATTTAAAAAGACACCCACCAGAACTTTTCACCATACAAAAAAGAAAAGATGAAAGGTCACTAAATCCTCAATTCTAATCCACAGAAAGTTACCAAGAACACAAAAGAAGCACAGAAAATCACCATTTTCAATTACATCAACAGAAAATGAATCTTTTCCCAAAAATCAAGAGGTTATCAATAAATAAAAAGAACACTAGTACTAGTTATTTATTGCATAGAAAAAACTTCAAAAATGTTTTTAAAATGTCCGAAACTGGTGGTTCCCAACCAGGAGAACGTGCACCCCTGGGACTATGTAAAAAGCACAAGTGAAGTCAGCACAAACTAAAATTTCATACGACTTGTTTATACTGCTCTATATGCTATACACTAAAATTGAAGTATAATATTTATATTCCAATTGATTTATTTTATAATTATATGGCAGAAATTAGAAAGCAAGCAATTTTTCAGTCAGAGTGTTCTGTGAAACTTTGGTATTTTTATGTCTGATTTTGTAAGCAAGTAGTTTTTAAGTGAAGTGAAACTTGGGGGTATGCAAGACAAATCAGACTCCGGAAAGGGGTACAGTAGTCCGGAAAGGTTAAGAGCCACTGTTTTAAACTGAACAATGTAAATTGGACCCAGCTGACATCCTTATAATTATCTGACAACCATCAGCTACTGCATAAGAGTGTTTTGGAAAAAAGTAGAAGCTTTCTAATAAAGACTAATCCTTTGAAAATACAGTACTGTATAACTAACTTACATAAAGGCAGGCACAGCAGACCAGAGTAGCTTACATAAAGGTAGGCACAGCCCATTGTTACATATGGTTATCTCCACAGTTTACTTCAGTTTCTTGTAAATTATGCTTTCCACTGAAGATACTCTAATTAAGATATTACATTTCTAATGTTCATCATCATGTATATTCTACCTCCTTAATATAATTCTTAAAAGGAAAACACACAATTTTGAGTAAGAATATACCCATTAATAATAGTAAGCGTTCAACTTTCTTAATGATCAGTGGCATTGCCTACAACAAACCATTAAGAAAGCTGTCCTGATAAAGTTAAGGCCTCACTAAAGTCTGCACAAAGAAACTAAGAATTAAAACAAACTATGCCAAGAGATGGAAGTATAGACTAAGGCTTTCAGACCTCATGCTGAAGTATCCCAAGCATTTCATAAGTATTCATGTATCTTTGCAGCAACAGTGTGAACTATTCCCCCATCACAAATAGGAAACTGGGGAAGAGACATTAAGTGACTTGCCAAAGGTCACGTAGGACAGTGGTTCTCAACCAGGAGTACACATACCCTGGGGGTACATCAACTGATCTAGATATTTGCTTAGTTTTACAATAGGCTACATAAAAAGCACTACTGAAGTCAGTACAAACTAAAATTTCACAGACAAGGACTTGCTTACACTGCTCTATATGCTATACATGGAAATGTAAGTACAATATTTATATTCCAATTGATTTATTTTATAATTATATGGTAAAAATGAGAAAGTCAGCAGTTTTTCAGTTACAGTGTGCTGTGACACTTTTGTATTTTTATATCTTAGTTTGTAAGTGAGGTGAAACTTGGGAGTATGCAAGATAAATTAGGTTTCAGAATAGCAGCTGTGTTAGTCTGTATTCACAAAAAGAAAAGGAGTACTTGTGGCACATTAGAGATGCTCAAATAAACTGGTGAGTCTCTAAGGTGCCACAAGTACTCCTTTTCTTTTTTGCAAGATAAATTAGACTCCTGAAAGGGGTACAGTAGTCTGGAAAGGTTGAGAGCCAGTCTGTGGAAGAGTCAGGAAGTAAATGGAGTCCCTGTCCAGTGCCATGTCACAAGATCATCCTCCCTCTCTATCCAATGCGATTACGAATAAGGGTGACTGCTCAGATAGCTTTTGTGCTCCACACACCTGTGCTGTAGGAGCTGGACAGAGGCCACACCATCTCCCCGAGAGCCGAACAGCCAACGGCTGACAGTGATTTTTGTGTCTTTGCCCAGATTCAAATCTGCAACCTAAAGCTTGCACCTGTGAGCTTCCAATTCCCGTCACTTCCCTTTAAAGTGACCACAGGAGATTTTTTTTTTTTAAAGAAGGCCTTGGCTTACGGGTGAGCTGTGAAAGCTCGCAGGGATCCAGAATCCTCTGAGCGGAGCGTCCAGCGTCCTCCTGGCCCTGCTCTCCCCCCCCCCCCCGCCATGGCCCCCCACCTTGCGTTAACACTGATGCCCTGGAGACCGGCCTCCAGCTCCCGCTTGGCAGAGACACGCCGAAGGGCCGGGGCACCCCGATCCCCGGCTCCTTAAGGACAACACCCAACGGCAAGACCCCGGGGAGGGCGCGACGCAGCCGTGGTCTGCATCGTTTCTGCCCGGGGGCGCCAGGGCCTGCGCGGCGGGCACCGAGGAATCTCAGGCGCCCTGGCCGGGGGAAAGAAGCCCCCTGCGGAGCCAGGAGCCGGGCCCGGGTTAAACGCTGGCCCTGGGGAGCGCGCCCGGGCACGCTGGTCACCGGGACCGCCAGGGCGGGTCACCCCAGCTCCACTCTCAGGCCTGGGAGCGATCGTCCCCGTCCCCCCCCCCCGACAGCGGCCCCCCAGCTCCCCCACCCCGGCACCGCGGTGTCACTCACCTGCGCCAGCCCCGGCCCCGAGGGGCCCCGGCTCGAGAGCAGCTGCTGCAGCGTCAGGACCCCGGACAGGCCCCGGCGCCGGCAGCAGCCGCGCGACAGCAGCAGGCAGCGGTGCGCCATGGCCAAACGGCCGCTCCGAGGCTCGGCTCGCCCGCCACAAACTCCACCCCCACCGCGGCGTGCGAGCTCATCACGTCACGTCGGGAGCGGACGGGGAGAGAGGGGGGGGTCACGTGGCTGCAGGGGACTGCGGGCGATGGAATGACGTATTTAAAGGTGGGGCGGGGTGTGTTTGGTTTTTTTTTTTTTTTTCTTCCTGGTGTCCCGCGCGCGCCCCTCCCGCTCGTGAGGCAGTTGGGAGCGCGTGAGTCATGAGCCCGCCCGGCACAGTCTGTTCCGCCCCCCCCGCCCCGAGCGCGTCACGGCCCCTCCCCCGCTGAGCCGGCTCTTTCTTTGCCCGGAGCCCGGCGAAGAGCGAGCGCGAGGTCGCCGCTGGAGCTCGGGCGCCGCAGCGGAGCCATGAAGATCTGGAGCTCGGAGCACGTGTTCGGGTAAGCGGGCGGCAGCAGGCGCCGGGCCCCAGGCTTGAAGGCGGGGCGGTGATTCCTGCCGGCCGGTAGCGCGCTGGCCCTGCGCCCCCGGGCTGTGACTCCGCCCTTACCGAGCCAGACGCCGGTGTGAGCCGGGGCTCCCTGCCGCGGGCCCCCGCCGGCCACTGGGCTGAACGCCCCCCGGCGCGGTGATACTCCAGCCCTCACCCCGCGCCCTTCCCCCGCGGGCCGGGAAACGTCATTTATCCCTAGCCCAGAGTGAGTTGAGGAAACTGAGGCCCAGAGTAGGGTTGTGACTCGCCCGAGGTCACCCCGCAGCTCGATGGCCGCGCCAGGTGACAGCTGTGTCTCCGCGGCACCACGCCGACCTCCGGAGAAAAAGTGCCAAGTGCGACCTATGACCTGCAGTTATTGCAGTGGCCTTAACTTCGCTTATCAGCCTGGGCTGCCACTGGGTGTCTCTCCCCATTGTGTGGGTTGCGGGAAGTGTCATCGATTCCGCAGTCGTCGTCGTCGTCCCCCCCCCCTTTTTTTTTTTCCTCTGAGAAACTAGCTGATCATGAGGTCTTTTTGTAGTTAAAGTTAAGATTGTGCGCAGCTCTCACTGAGTGAGGCCTGCATTTTGCTGTTCAAAGGGGGTGCACTTGGTGGCAGTGCAGTATGGAGATCTGTGCAAAATGTTGCATACCAACGTGAGAGAGGTGACTGAGGGCTTCTCTAATGGGGAAGTTTTAGCGGTAATACTGATGTGACCCCTTGTGGACATTATTAATCCTGTAAAAGAGTGGCTTTTTTTCACCTTAGTTTAAATCACTTCTCAACCACCAAAGAAGCTCTTATAATAGAATGAGTAAAAAGAAAAGGAGTACTTGTGGCACCTTAGAGACTAACCAATTTATTAGAGTATAAGCTTTCGTGAGCTACAGCTCACTTCCTCAGATGCAATAGAATGAGTGTCCACTGGGGAGTTCTGCTAGTATAACTATATTGGTTTAAATTCACCCCCCAAATTATGCTGAAACTTTCCCATATAGGCAAGGGCTGAAAGCAGTGTGAAAGGTTTCCACATCTGTCTTCTGTTTGCCAAGGTATGCAGGAAATAGGACTCCAAAAGGGCAGAGTTATGAAACTGACAAAACTATTACATTATTTGGCCTTAAGGCATAAGTATTCATAAATGACCTTTCATAATATTAGAGCAAACACAGATGTAGCTGATTCTCCTAAAGCGTATAAACAGATTAAAACTGAGTTATTGTATGTTTCTTTCTTCTCTCCCCTGCCCCCCTCTTTTTTAAAGCGGTAATGTGTTTTAAAAAATCCTTGAAATATCTTCAATGAACTGCTAACATTCAAAGTTAATAACTTACTTTGTCATTTATTTCATGTTGTTCTTCATATAAGTGAAGCATTTAACTGCAAAAAAGGTTATGTATGATATTTGAAAACTGCTTGTGTCATACAGTTCTCGTTTTGTATAATTGGTAGCAAAGTTATAGAATGGGAATACTTGTGTCAAAGTCTAGCCACATCATACTGGGAAACATCTGTAGATAACAGGCTAGAAACTTTAGTGATGATGGCTTAGGCATTTCAAAACAACGGCTTCCTTTTCGCATTTGTTTATATATATGTTGTGGCGCAGATTGGTAGGTATAAGCTTGTGGGGTTTTTTGTTTCAGTTTTGTTTTTAAAGTCTGAAGTCATAGCCTCACTGTATAGACATACGATATAGTCCCTGCTTCCTAGGACTCTACAGTTAGACTAGATAAACCTAGGAGATACGGGGCAAGGAGGGAGAGGGAAGGAGGAGAGTAAGTTCAGAATGTGACTCTGAAGTCACAGATGAAGCTTGTAGTTGTTCGTGGTGTTGTTTTTCACCACCCAGTTCTTCCAAGCTGTTGGAAGTGGGTTTTGAGGAGGGACTTGAAAAATGTCCCATTATTGCAAACTTCAGTCTTGCTTTACCAGTGTTAGCAAATTTGGGAGCCTTAATGTAGGTGTACCATCTGTGTTTAAAGCACCATGTCATCTAGCCTGGCACAGACCCTCTGTCAATTAGACATGCTATGTCTATACTGCAGTAAAATACCCATGGTTGGCCTTTGTCAACTGACTCTAGCTTCGGTTGCAGAGCTATAAAATTGCAGTGTAGGCATTTGGGCTGGAGCCTGGGTGCTGGGACCCTATGAGGGGGGCGGAGTCTGCACTGCAATTTTATAGCCCAAGCCCCATGACCCACAGTCACCTGATGTGGGCCAACTGTGGGTACTTTATTGCAGTGTAGAGAGAGTGTTTAAAATGTCACTGAAAGCCCCCCTATGCTAGGGCTCTCACAGTTGCTAACGTAGGTGAAGCTAGAATGATGTTAGCAGCAATCTAAAATCTTTGCAAAACTTTCTTAGTATAGGGGTTTGCACTGGTTTAACTACATTTACTTAAATAACTTCAGATAAGCTGGTGTACATTTGGTATGTGGACAAAGATCTACTCTCAAAGTTTTGACAGCTGAAGTTATGATGTGTAAACCAAAACTTTGAGTGTAAAATGAAAGGTGAGTGCTAATAAAGCTTTCTCTTGTGTGGCACAACTTCGGTTTTGAGCAACTGCAGAGCTTGACTTGAAAATCAGTTATCTGTGGGACATAATACTTTCTTGATGCTATGTGAAAATTAGATTGCAGAATGTGAGGCCTGCAAAACTGTATGCTGCAATGTGTGTGAGTGTAGTTAGATCAGGGATTCATAAAATGGCCTTTAGCTCCTTGTAAGTCTTCAAGGACATCTTGTCTTTGTTAATCACCTTTATGCTTAGTTTTATGTTCATGTTACATTGCATAATTCCTGAAGATAATATAAAGACCAGTTCATGCATATCTTTTAGTAGAGAGCAGGGTCAAGGAATAGAGGAAGGGACAATTTTTTTTTTAATTTTTATTTTTTAATTTAAAGCAAATATTTCCCCATTTGACGTTGAAGGACCATTTTGTTTTTCCTGTTCATGCTGGAGATGTTTGCGAAACTCCATTTTATTGTTTGTGTGTGTGTGTGTGTGTGTGTATAGTTAGAGGAATGTCTTGTAGATGCCTTCCTACATAGGGGAGTTAAGCTGTAGTCGAATTAAAAACTAGAACACTTTTCCATTATTTATCTAATATAGCTCCTATAACAAAGTGTGTGTGTGTGTGTCAAAATGACTCGATATCTTACTCTTTATGAAACCTCACCTATTTAAACAATAAAAAAGATAAAATACTGTTTAGTCAGAAGTTGGAATGAAACAAACATCAAATCAAATTCTGGCATTGAGGGGAGTGACTTCAAAAGTTAGAGCCTCTGAGAACCTTGTTACTGACCTTGGAAAGCTGGGCCTTAGGAGCTGACTTTCAAGACTTCAGAACATGACATAAGGCTGTTTGCCTCGGAGGTCCTGACTGTGCTAAACAAAAACAGTACTCAGTTGTATAAAATTTACTGTTGCAATGCTTATTCTTGTAAGGGTTTTAACACCTCCACATAGCAACACCTTTTGCATGGTGCCTGCACTTGTCTTTTATTCCCTAAATTTTTTTTCCACTGCAGAGCCACAGTTGCTAACAGCGGTGGAGCCTAACAAGTGTTAGTAATATGGAAAACTTGAGTGCAGAAAATGCCTGAGAGAAACTACTGTAGATTGTAAAAAGAAAAGGAGTACTTGTGGCACCTTAGAGACTAACCAATTTATTTGAGCATGAGCTTTTGTGAGCTACAGCTCACTTCATCGGATGCATACCGTAGATTGTGTTGGTTTAGCTGGACTTGAGCTTGCTCTGTGAAGTAACAGCTGATTTACAAAATGAGAGAATCCTACTGCAGACAGTAGCAGGTCTGTGGGTAGCAGACCTCCACTGTATTTGGCTTTCAGTGGTTGGTCTACTAGTTTAGATGAAGCAAAACTGTTAAAGAAATCTTGATAAAGATCTGGTGGAATATGGTGTTTAGTTCAGAGGCTGCTGAGGGTGTAGGGGGAATGTGTTCCTGACACTGTCACTTTGCTAATCTAGTACGGGGCGGCCTTTATATGTGAATAGCAAGAGCTGAAGGTAAGGTGAGTACCAGTCTCCATAACCCTAGAACATTGAAAGAAATTTTCAAGGAGGCCAGCTTTAGTTTGGAGAACATGACCTCATAAATCAGTTTGCCGGTTTAGTCCTGGGATATTAGAGAGACAAGGTGGGTGAATTAATACCTTTTATTGGGTGAAAGAGACAAGCTGTTGAGCTTACATGGTCTCTTTTTCCCAGACCTGAAGAAGAGCTCTATGTAAGCTTGAAAGCTTGTCTCTTTCACCAATAGAAGTTGGCTCAATAAAAGACAGGTTTCAGTGTAGCAGCTGTGTTAGTCTGTATCTGCAAAAAAAAAAAAAAAGTACTAGTGGCACCTTAGAGACTAACCAGTTTATTTGAGCATAAACTTTCGTGAGCTACAGCTCACTTCATCGGGTGCAATGCATCCAATGAAGTGAGCTGTAGTTCACGAAAGCTTATGCTCAAATAGAGAGTGCCTCATCCACCTTGTCTCTTCTACTCTTAGGTAAAGCTTATATTAACACCATATTGCTAGAACAAACATCATTTATCAAGCACATATTATCTATAACTCAGCCCGTTCCAGCTTCACCCTTTTTAATAGTTCTCAAGTTAGACAATCAACAATCATTTTGGAACAGGTTGATCATGTATAATATGTATGCAATACGAAGTACGCTTACACAAACTATCAGGTATTCTTTCAACACTGTCAGTATTGTTTAAGAACAGCAGAATTTCCATACTGGATCAAACCCATCACCATCTAGTGCAGTCTTGTCTCTCTTGTATCTGACTGTGGCTAGTACCAGATACTTCAGAGAAGGTGCCAAAGCCACACAGTAAGTGCATGTAGGATGATCTGCCCCATGTACTAGGTTTCCTATAATCCCAAATAGTTAGAGATTGGTTTAAATCCTGAAGCATGAGGCTTAACATTGCTTTCAAAATTTGTTAGCATTACCTAGATATTTATTATTCCTTTTTGCTTCAGTGTCCTTTGGTGGTGAGATCTACTGTTTGTTTACATGTTGCATGGAAAAGTATTTCCTATTAATTGTTCTGAATTTGCCATCTTTTAACTTCAGTAAATGTCACCTTGTTCTTGTTAGACCAGGAGCTTCTGTTTTTCCTGTCTATCTTCACTATAACGTCCTCATTTTATGTACCTTTGTTTCCTTTCCAGGTAAACAATCTGTCTCTCTAATCTTTCCATGTAAAAATTCTTCCATGCCCCTAATTATTTTAATAGACCTTCTGAGCCCCCCTCTAATTCAGCAATATTTGTTTTTGATGCGAGGTGACCAGTACTTAACCCAATACCCCAGATAAGTCTGCACCACTCATTTGATCTTAGATGAATATTGTTAATGAAATGTATAAATACTGCCTTTTTTCCCCCTAGACACCCATGGGATACAGTTATCAAAGCTGCTATGAGAAAATACCCCAATCCCATGAATCCATGTGTGGTAGGAGTAGATGTGATAGACAGAAGCCTTGATAACCAGGGAAGGTTACATAGTCATCGACTTCTCAGCACAGAGTGGGGACTACCAAGTATTGTAAAAGCGGTATGTTTTTATAAGTTGAATGAGTAACTGACAATGTAATGCATCTAAACACTTCATCCTCTGGGATCTCAACTCTGAATTGATAGGAAACACCTTTTCCAGAAATCGTAGGGAAAATGTAATAATATAGCAGCACACCTCTTGCTGTGAATGCATTGCAGTTTTTCCTGAAATGTTAATCAAATTTCAATTGTGGTATCTTCCAGGCAGGGACTATGTCCCTTTGTGTGATTGCCTAGCATTCAGCATGTTGAGATCTTGATCCTGATCAGGGGGTTCATGTACAACCCCCTTCATCTACAACATAAATATGTAAAAGTAGTAATTTGGAACACCTTTTGTAATTTGCTCTGATGTCATGTTGAATATTTAAATAGAATGTTTTGTTTTCTAGATTTTGGGAACAAGTAGGACTTTGACATACGTTAAAGAACATTCAGTGGTAGATCCAGTAAAAAAGAAAATGGAACTCTGCTCCACCAATGTAAGTGACTAAGTGAGGTCAGGAAGCTTTTGGTAATGGCTGTAGGAGAATAGAACAACCGCCTACTTATTTGCAATACAAAAGAAAGCTTTGCTTTTAGAAATGCACAAGCTTGCGCTCACTGCTGTCAGACAAAGCCCCAACATTTTCAATGTGAACTGGATGGTTTGAAGCTTTTCTGGGTTGCCAGTTTTCTAAATAACATTTCCCTTTTCAGTTGCTGTTGGCTGCTTCTTTGTATGAGTAAGCAACTTTAAATATGTAGGCAATATAAAATATTTGTGTGGGTGTAACTTTGACGTCAGGTGAAACCATCTTCTGAGAAAGCAGAAATGACAAACTCATGTATTAGAGAATAAAATATGCTGGCCAAAGAAATTTTCACTAAACAGCAGCAGAAATAAATTTAGAACTATATTGCAAATCTTTAATCTTGTTGAAATATGCAAACTGTTATGTTGTATTCTAATGTCCTTCAAGCTTATCAAGTTTTAAATGGAAGATCTCAGTAAGAGTCTTGTCTTTGTACAGTAAATGTAGGCTTAGGGACTTTCCTAAATACATGTTTTGTGTGTGATTGGTAAGACTGCTTATTTTCCTCAAGAGCCTGGATTAAAAAGCTTGCCATTGCAAACATACTGAAGTTCAGACTTGGTTTAACATTCACAAATGTTATTGAAAAGCTACCTGAATCGTGTTGGACAACATGGAATATAGAGAGACCTAGTGAAAGGCAAAGGTTACCTGGCTGTAACTGGATTTGCAATAGGAGAAGACAAACCACCTCTCTATTATTATTGACAATTATAATTGTGCTGTTACAAAGTACAGTAACTGGCCTGTTTTCTGCTGTTGAGGATAATGAAGCACCAATTGGTGCTACTGAATTGTTGATAGAGGAAACCGCAAAGAGGAGAAAACACTGAGGATTTGTGTGTGTTTTGTTTTTAAGATTACTCTCACAAATTTGGTGTCAGTAGATGAGAGATTGATCTACACACCTCATCCTGAAAACCCAGAAAAGTAAGTTGAGTCGGGGGGTCTGTCTGCTTCTTTCTGAGAGAGGGTATATTGCTCCTTTTTTGTACCAATAAGCTTTATTATGTCTTTCATTGCAGGACTGTGCTAACTCAAGAAGCAATTATTACTGTAAAAGGCGTTAGCCTGAGTAGTTATTTGGAAAGTTTAATGGCCAACACAATATCCTCCAATGCTAGAAAGGTATGCTTTTGTGGCAGTAATTCTTGGGCACTTGTACTGCTGAATACCATGCTTAAGGCTCAGATCTGCAGGATTGGACTCTAAGTGTGTATAACTTTTATTTTTAACCATTAAATTTGTGTTCCTGTAAATGTCACCAGAAGCAAGAAATGCAATACTTGTTAATTAGTTTTTAAATGCATGCTAACCTGTCTGTAATGTTCCTATTGTTAGAGACTGTTACCCAAGCAGCTCTTAAACTTGTGTACCCCCTGTTGTAAGTAAATTCCTCAATTTGTGTTAATCTGCAAGGCATAGAAAAAGAGCTTTGTTCATCGCAAAGTACTGCTCACACTCCAGATAGGGCTTTGGGAGTGGTTATTTGCTACTGTTGAGGGCACTCTGTCTTGCTCTCACATTACTAGAAATCAATAGAGGATCACACCGGTACCTCTCCACTAGTACCAGCTGGAGGAAGAGCATGAATGTGGTGTGGCAGAGCATAGGTCAGGTGTAGGGATGGGAAGGACAAACCGTGCCGGAGGGAGCAGTGAGGCAGATGTGAGAGTGTGTGGGATGTGGTGCAAAATAGAAGTGGGAGTTGGCCTGGTTGGGTCGTGGCACTTCAGGTTGAGTCATACTTCCCGATGCCATCCCAGGTAGTATGTGCCTTGGCCAGCCCCTTTCCCCTGGAAGTAGGATATCACTAGACCGTGATGCTGCTTCCATCACTTGATGTCAAGCATTAGATTGATGATTCAGCCCTTCTTGGTCAGAAGGATATCTGGGGGGAGGGGGGTGGAGGAGGAGGAAATCTGAATGTTCGCTACTTCCCTGAGGCAATAGTAAAGGTGTGAGGGGATAGACTGGCAGAAATAAAGTGTGCTAAGGTTGGGGGTTAAGTGGATGAACTGCAGGGTTTGGGGAGAGGGAGAAAAAGTGGCTAGTTGAATTTTGAGGGTGCAGATTGTATTTTTGTTCGGTGGCCATAAACATCTCTCCACTTAAACTTTTTACAATTCTCTCCAATTCCACTTAGAGTAATGGGGTACATACTGTGATCTCACCGTCCTCTGACACTCGCAAGGGCAGTTAAATCTTTGGTTAACCTACATGTCAGACATTTTCTAAGTGGACTGTTTAGAAAGCCAAATTTAAAAAGGGCTTCTTCCATATAACACTTAAACATCTTTGTAGTCAAGTGTCAAACGGTGGAACAGTACCTTCTTGTCCTTTCTAAGGCTGCTAGGTCCATTCAGAGATGCTTAACTTGGCAGGAATTTGTGTGTGCTGTTTCCAGCCCTTTCATTACTAACAAGGAGCTCTACTTTGAAGGAGGTGGTGACCGCAGAAGCACAAGATTGAGTTTCTGTGCTTTCAGAAGTCTGCTTAGAGATGGCAAAAGCTTTGCTGGAAAGTGTTTTCTGCTGTATCTTGAAATGCTGATGTAAATGTTGAATTTTGCTTTGAGGGTTTGAGATTGCAGGCCAGATACCTGAATACTACAATGATGAAAGATGAATTTTGTGCCATGTATTAATCTTTTCTGTGTTACTCCAGGGGTGGGATGCTATTGAGTGGATAATTCAAAATTCTGAAAGCGCTCTAAGCTAGCAGTCTCTCTCTACATCTGCAGTTTGTACTAACTAGTGGTAACTTCGGCATTCGCTATCTCGGTACAGCATTTCAGCTTTCTAGCAAATGTGTGCATGGACTGTTGTGATGTGATGTTTTTATATATATGTACATTAGCTTGCATGTATTGTAATCACAGTTACATACAAGAATGGGAAACTTGTTCTCATAATACTAGAATCATGTATGTCTTTTTTTTTTTTTATTGTGACCTAGAATGGGTCAAGTAGCCCAAATCCACTACATCAGTGAAGGGCAGACCTTAGTTATTTCTACATGTACTGCAGTACTTTTGTACCATACTATTGCCTCTTATACATGTAAATGATAGATTACTGCAGGTACCTAAGCATGTGAAAATGTCACTCTTTAATAGGGGCCCACTCCAGCTTGGTCAATTAAATTTGACTAGATAAGAACAGTTATCTAAAGAAATTAACCAAAAAATGTTTGGTTAATGGAATCAGCCTTATTATAAAAATGGATCAGAATTGCACTTAATGTGTTTAGGGTTGGTTTTCTCAAAACGGGTGCCTAACAAGAATAGTTTTCAGCACAGAGTTATCGCTACTTGCTTTGTCTTCCGTGACAGGAATTGATCTGGTCTCCTCCTTTTTCTTAGACTTTTAAGAGGTAGATGGGTGATTGGGAAGGTGGGGAGGGGCAGCTTCTGTTGGTGGTTTAAAATTTAGGTTAAAGCTGAACATATTTTACTCTCATGAATTCATAGAACCATAGAATATCAGGGTTGGAAGGGACCTCAGGAGGTCATCTAGTCAAACCCCCTGCTCAAAGCAGAACCAATCCCCAAGTTTTGCTCCAGATCCCTAAATGGCCCCCTCAAGGATTGAACTCACAATCCTGGGTTTAGCAGGCCAATGCTCAAACCACTGAGCTGTATTGTTGCAGTAAGAATCTCATTTAGCATCTTAAATTGGTTTCCTGCCTTGCTGCTGTTATAAATGACCTTCTTTAAGCAACATGACTATTTATTTAAAATTTAACTTTCAGATGTATTTCCATTTGTTCATGGTAGGAAATGCGGCTTTCTTTCATATTCAGACTTCAAGGCTGAAAGGAGTGGTTACAGTTTTCATAGTTTAATGCTGGACAGTAAATAGTTCTCTTCACCTTTCCTTCCATTAGCTAGCCTAGCTCGACTCTGTCATTCCTGTACTGAAACCACAAACTTCCAATGATAAAATCCTAAAATCTTTTTTCATAACTCTTCTCCTTGATTCCTTTATTTTGGGGGGGAGGGTGTGTGTGCCTTATAAAATTAGCAAATGCTGGCTATGTGCTTTCAAGTTTACTTTTCATTCCACTAAATTCTTGAGTTGGACAAACCATTAAGCTTTGTCTTCTCCAAAAAACTTCAACTGGAGTAGTCAGTCTGCTATCAATTATCCAAGATATAATAAATCTTTATACCCAGTATTTGACCTAATATTGAAAGCACAATGTAGTGCTAACGTATGTAATGTGCATGCTTGGTTATGAATGTGCTTGCCTATATAATGTAGGACTTAAATAAAATACATATATATTTATATGTGTGTGTATATATATGTAAAAATATACACTCCAATCCTCTGTCAGATTCTGTTTTCCTTTCACTGAGTAGAACTGCCCAGGTCCTTAATTTTAAAAGAAATTGTAGAGGTGAAGCTTTATTAACTTAGATTCCACTGGAGAATTGTTCTGAAATTTACCATGTCAGCATAGTGCACTGATGCTTAAGTTTTATAGGGTTTTAAGCAGTTTTTCCAGAGCTGCGAGAAAATACCTCAGATTGTATTTGTTTTGGAAAACCAACAAACCTATTTGAATGATTTACTGGTTATAATCCTTGGAAGGCATTTTGTGGATCTGAGTCCCACCCAAAAGATGCTGGCTAACTTTTTGGCTAATAAAAGTCTACTGTCTATATGATCAGACTTAAACATTCTTAGTGTTTTAAATGTGTTACTTGTTTCCTTTCAGTGTTTTGTGTATTAGTGACCCTGTAACTAAAAGGAAAGTAACTTGAAAAATAGCTTTTCAGTCTGAAAAGCTTGTACCTGGGGTTATTTCTATGCCTAACATTGGGGGAAAGAGTTGTGGTTTGTTTTGTTTGTTTTTTTCCCCCTCTAATCTCTGTGAATATGACAGTTCAGTCAGTTACACTATTTTGTAATGCATTTATTTCCTGTTGCATGTAGCAGCCTGCACTGCTCTGTTGTAGCTCGCATGCATGCTTCCCTATACTCTGTGAGAAAGTTTGCCAGCAATAGTACCAGCAAAACAAACTGAAGTGGTAACTGTGTGCACAGAGGGGAAACAGGCTGGGGGGGGGGAGGAGGAGAATGAGGAGTTTGGTGTGGCCCTTGGGCCTACTAAGTATCAGCAGGGAAGCTGGGAAAAAAAGACTACTTTGAAGAAGAATAAGGGTTGCTCTGACTAAAATAAATTGTTTTAATTAGCCAAACCAAAAATATGCAAGTTGGTGTCCCTTTAACATGTTGGTGGCACTCATTATAAATGCTAACTTCCAATCCACTAACTTTTTGTAAGAACTGAAATTTCTCATGCTTGGTCTTGGCACGTGAATGAGAATTTTTGATTCTGAGTTTGTTTTTAATACTTTAAAATCTTTTCAGGATGGGGACTGTTTACTAGTGTGTGGGCAATTCCTAGCAAATAGTGACTGCTAACTGTAACATGAACATTGATAACTCAGTATAGCATTTGGATAACAAAGGGCTTTATTTCTAAATTTGGCATGTTCTTCCTGGTGATTGAAGATGCCGCCTCCTATTTCACAATCCATTTTCTTTCAATGAGGCTAAATGGAAATAGCATTTTAAACTTGTGCAGTCTTTTATTTTTCTTAACTTGAAAAAGACTGACTGGTTATTTGAATGTGCATCCACTCTAGTTCCCACTGGTTAGGGAAGAGGAGACCGTGGGATAGGGACTCTCTTACAAAAAAAAAAATATATATATATATATATTATATATATACACTGTAACAAGTATACACATAGTGCTCTCTTAGGGGGTAACACCCTCTTTCTTCCTGCATTAGTAATATCCCCCAGCTATTGAACTTGTTCGCATGCATTGCAGTTTGTAAAGCTAATGACCTAATGACTCAATCACATAGCATACATTGTGGTGCTTCTTGCTGAGCTGCCTGTGTCACAAGAGTTTAGTTCTTACTGAAATATTGTTCTGAGGAATCCTGTCATCTGATATCTGCTCATTTGGGTGCCATCCTGTATTCTGCACTGTCTAACCAGACCTAGTAGTATCTCTTCCTAGAATGCATTTTAGAATGAACTGAGTACTTTTAATCCAGCTGTTTCATTCATTAGGATGTATGTGTGGGTGGTAAAGTGAAGAGTTAATGGATAAGAATAGTAAGAACAGGACAGTATGTCCAGTGAAAAACACTGAGTCTCTAGAGGATGCCTTTTGTGGTAGTAATGATGTAAGAGGTTAAGGTGAGCTTGATTTTTACTTCTCTCCAAAAAGACTTGAAAAGCTTCTGACGCTTGCTTGAAGACTAAGCCTGATATGCCAGGTAGGAAAGTACCTATGCCACCATGCCCTCATGCATACTGAATTTCCATCCACGTATGTTAAATCCCCTGGAAAAAATTACTTCTTCTGTTCTCTTAAATAATAACACCTCCCTTGGTCTGTTCTATCACCCAAATAAATTAAATTCCACCTCCCCAATCAGTTCTACCCCAGTCCTCAACTTCACAGGGTGCTGCTGCCCTCACCCTCTTGCTCTTAAGGAAATGCCTGGGTCCCTGCACCTACCAAATATTCCCCCTGGGCACTCTAATTGCATCAACCTTTCTTGTTAAAGTAGTAGTGTTTTAGAGGTTTTGTGGCCTTCCTTTCCCTCCCCGCCAGACAGAGGCCAGTGTCTCCCTGGTCTCACTCAGCCTATGTACATGGGCAAAACTTCTACTCACCCTGAGTAAATGGAATTTAAAAGCCCTACACTCCAGTACTTTTGATTAAGGAAATAAAAGTTGTACCGAACTCTAGGCTAGAAATTTCTCATTTTAAAGCTAATCTTCAGTAAGGGTGTGACTAGAGTCCAGCAAGTTAAGCATGTCAAATAAGTCTCTGACATGAATTCACAAAACTGGGCAGTGCACATTCTATGTGGCCAATTAAAATAAAGGAGCTGAACACTTATATTTAAGTTTTTAATTGCTCTTAGTTACAGCACTTTGTTTTCTCTGAGGCCTTCTTAAAATATCCTAAGAGTAGGAGGGAACAGGGCAGGGTGACAGAAAATGTAGTTGCCGTTTTAAAAAACATAGCTCAGTATATGCTGAAAAGTGACTCATCCATGAACTTAGAACTCCATGATACCCTTCCTACAGTCACTTTCTGACCAAATTTTGTTCTGACAAGTAGAATGTCTGTCTTGTTGTTTTTGTTTGTTTTCCTTAACTAACTACTGAGTTAACCTGAAAGTCCAGTTTGGTTCTTCCTGGCTCTCATCTTCAATAATCAAAAATTCTCCAAATGTAAATTTCTTAAAAATTCTGATGCATCAGCTGGACTAGAATCTATCTTAATCTCAGTATATGTGTTGGCTTTACTATGCTAACAGAAAAAGCAAATGGTAAAAATATACTTATTGTTAAAGTAACCAATAATTTTACATAGACCCTCTTTTCCCATAACCTCACTTCGGTGTGGCACAAACTTTTTGCACATAAGATGAAGGTTGTGCAAACACTCCATTTAATGAAGCTTCAGTAAAAACTTGAAACCTCAACATAAAACCCCAAATAATGAAAAACTGGTTTCCTTTAGAGCAGTTCTGAAGTCTGACACAGGAAAGATATTGAAGTTTTAATTTTAAGTGGCCTTTTATCCATTTTGATACTAAATTCATGTCTTTTTCTGACAGGGTCGAGATGCCCTGGAATGGGTGATCGGCAAACTAAATACAGAGTTTGAGGAATTAACATCATCAACACGGGTGAGCATGAAATCTGGAATGGCAGCGGCATCTGCAGCAGAGAACTGAGGCCACATAACACCAAGGAACTGTGACAGAACAACTTTATCCCATGAACTTTATTTCCTTAGATCTCTTTTCTATGGCTAACACCAGACTTTTATATGTTCATAGGAATGTCCGAACCCGAGAAAAATGTTTTTCTAGATCTTTCTAGGCTCCATATCAACTATTTGACCAGTGAAGACTAACATGAGCTCTTACGCTTTCCTTTATTTTCATTTAAATAACCCCATGTGCTGTAGCCAATTGAAACAAAATCTTTCTGGCAATTCTTAAAAATGCCAAAATGTGCCTTTTTATAAAGGCGGTAACTAGCAGGTTTCTTCTACCTTCTACCATCTGTTTTTTGTGCTCACTTTAAAAAAAAAAAAAGTGTGTACATATATTTATTAAGAATTTCTTTAAAGCGAGCAGCTGCTGTATTTTATGAAGGGCAGATGGGTATAAAAGCACTGAATCTAGTGTTAGTCTTCGCTGCCGAAGTGAAATAACGAAAAGTGACACACTGTAAAGTGATGGAGCTATTTACTCAGGTTATCTGAAAAGCTAGTTCTTGCATGATGGTACTGCCTCTTGCATTGTTAAATGCAGTGTCTGAATGTGATACACAGGTGATTTATGTCTTGGATGTTTGGATACAAACTTCTGACAGATGCAGTGAGAATTTAGATGTGAATATAGATTTTTAGTTAGACTTTGTGAGGATAGAAGATTTTATTTTTGTAATATTTATTCACTGGTTCTAGTCTTTTTCTCCCCCTCTTCTGGAAGAGCAGCTGATACCTCCATGGAAAACTATTGACTTCTAAATGCAACTTTTTATAAGGTGATTTGAATGAAGAGTATCTTTGTTGCTTCAGATTGTAACACTTAACTACTGTTTCTTGTGCCACAAACAAAGATATCATGAAGACTCGGCAGAAACTCAGATCCACTTTGCGGAGTAAAGTTTAGGAGTACTAAAAAAAAAAAAACAGATGAGAAGCAGAATTGGCTTTCTCTAGAAATTTTTTTTTCCCCTCCAGAGCTTTCCATGTTTTTGTGTTCGTCTTTAATTGACATTTTTAACAATATTTTTGTCAGGTTGGCATGAGTAATCATTTTTAGGCTCATTTAAATGTTTCTGGTTGTAGTCCTTCATTGTCCGTCGGGGAAAACAAGATTGCAAAATCCAGTAACACCTATACAGTAGAATATTTGCAGAAAAACACAAGTTGGATTGCTTTCCAAAAGGTATGAAATCTTTGGCATTCTGTGGCATGGATACAGAAATGAGTGTTTGAAAGCTGCATAAGTTTCAGATGCAGCCTTCAACTGAAGGTAAATTTTTGATTTGTTGAAGAATTGGAATTTTTTTTGTGTGTGCGCATGCAAAGGCTGAAGAAACGGTCTGTTGCAAAGACTTGATTCCTTGTGCAAACAGAACAAATGGTTTAGAAAACTACCTTTGAGTAAAAAATTAAAATTTTTTATGGTAAAAATAAATAATTGTTCCATAACTTGCTTTGATTGGAGTGCTTTAAAATACAATGCTAGTTTGGTGGAAAACCCACCAAACACATGCACTATGTATTTTGGTAATTGCATTGTCCTCTTTTAAACTAAGAGGTAGGTCTGAAACTATCAAAGTACGCTTTCCTACCAAGAAAATATTTCTGTTTTTAAAAAAAAATTTTTTTGGTTGGATAAGAATTAATCTTAGCTTTTCAGAACCCAGGAAATATTTACCTTTTTGTCTTCATGTTGACCTCGGATGTTCCCTGTATGAAACAGACACTACTCCCAGGCCTTAGTTCTGAAGAGGTTGTCTTTCTCCAAAGGACAAGGACAACCTGCATAATACTGACATTTTAGCTGAAGTGAGTTCGCTGTCTAAGTGTTACATGATGTCCTTTCCTGGGGCGGGGGGATGCAGACAGGTCTAGTTGCAAAAAACGTTGTCAGCTCCTACCTTGCCATTTCATCCTGGCACATATGAGTGAGACACAACGGCCACAGCTGTGCAAATGAGATAAAACAGATGTGACTGACTTGGGGAAAGTTGTAGTAGTACAACATTCCAACACATGACTGTTTTGTTAAGTGGGAAGTGTTAAATGCGCAGGTGTCTATGCTGCAGTAAAACACCCATGGCTGAAGCAGGCTTACAGAGCTATAAAATTGTACCATAGACATTCACCCCTCACATCCTGGAGTCCAGGCTTCAGTCTGAGCCCAGACATCTCTAGTACAGTTTTATAGCTCTGCGAGCCCGATTCAGCTTACGTGGGCCAGCTGGTGGGTGTTTCGTGTTGCAGTGTAAACAATGCCTCCAGACCTGTCAGACTCTTAGCCCCTTGCAGTTTGCTGATCACCCTTGTATTGTGCCTAATGCTGCTGCTAAGTTAAGCCTGAATTATTGCTTAGGGTAGTCTTAAAATCAATTTGCAGATATTAAAACACAGCTATCACTACCCCTGCAGCATTTGCCATTTGGCACCTTCCAGTCTTGCATATGACTGCTTCTGTCCCATCCTTCCTCTCCTTATTAGCTCTTGTAGGACAGCCAGCAGTGCTGCCCCTTCCAGTCTGCTTCAGACACACACTTTTTGGGCTACTCCACACTGCTTTATCTTGGCCCAAACCAATTACAAATGCAGTCAGGTCGGGGGGGGTTCTCCTCACTATGCTGGGTGCCTCTCCCAGAAATAAGTTTCTATAGAGCCATGTTTGGTCACTCTCAAGCCATATGTGTGTTGGGGGAGGGGGAGGTGTTCTCCCCATTGTAGCTCCTGAGCTGCTTCCTCCGAGCTCCCTTGTGGCCCACCGTTCTCCATGGCTGCCTCAAGTAGCTTCTGGCCCTGTCTCCTGGCCCCAGAAGTTTCTCTCTTCCTCCCAACCCCTGCAACTGTTCTCCTTGGTCACTAGTTGCTCTGCACTTTTGCTGACCTCCTCTTTTGGCCTGGAAGGCCGTGACTTGGGTTGTAGCTATACTGGGGGAGGGAAGCTAATTCTAGCTGCTTCTTGGCTGTGCTCCCAAGAGAGCTGCTTAAGAGCTTCTGGGATGTTTGCCCACCTAATGCCCTGTTGGCCCATGTCACTGCCTCCATCCTTGTTCTGCCTCCTGCTTAGTCTGAGAATCATTCGGGGTCGGGAGGGCCCTCTGCTTTAAATCTCCTGAAAAGAACATGCAAGTTGCATCCACTCTTAATTTGCTAGACATAGCCTCTTGCACTGTGGTCTAATACCACCCACCATGCATATGTGTGCACCCTTGGGACCACTGAGTGATTGATGGATCACACTGCATTTTGTTCTTATCTGCATTACTAGATGTTCATCAGGTCCAGTGTTACTCGGGATCTATCTTGACCTCCACGGGGAAGCTCATTCTCTTTCATGCCAGTTGTCTGACTTTAGGGTTTCTATTTTCCTGTGGCTTGTCCAAGCTGTTTTCTGTTTTGCCAGGATCCTCTCTTCTTGTGAACAGCACTGCTCCAGTTATAGGTATGGTCCTTTGTGCAGTCTGTCCTTTCATCCTGTTCCTCCTCCTGTCATTGTGGTAGTTCTGTGGAGCCATTGTGCAGACGGACCCTCAGCTGGGGACTGCATTTTCACAAGTCACAGCTGCATATTCCCAGTCTTGCACAAGTGTCCCACTTGGACCTGTGGCACTCACGTGAGCACCCCCTTCCTGCCCCGCATCCATCCACACAAAGTTCTATAATATCTTCAAACTCTTTGGCTGAAACAGACTCTGGTTAGTCTTCTATGTAAAATCTCTGATGGATCAGATTTTATTCCAGTCTTGCATTAATCAAAGTGCCCTGTAACTCTGGGCCCTTTTAATGTGGTCGTTCTCTCCTGTATAGGACACGTCTAAGTCTACTTTCTCAAATGTTAAGGTGGAAAACCTTACATTGCTACTGTGGGCTCGGGCACTGCAGACAGTGCCCAACAGAAAGGAGGAAAAAGCTTACACCGTAGGGAAGAGTTCAATCAAAACTAGAACCTAACCTGTCCAGCTCCTTTTGGCTCTGGGAGGTGATGCCAAAAACGTAAGTGTTGAGCGAAAGAAAATCACTTGGCTCACTAAAGGGCAGGAGGTGCAGGGTTAGGTAGGAATCCTACACTATAGCACCATGAGGGTCGAAAGAAGGGATGGAAAGGAATTGAGGGGTTTGGTTGTTTACAGCCCAGCCTTACCTCAGTTAGTGATATTGTCAATGCAGCTCTTACCCACATGCACATCCCTAAACAAGTAAGAGTTGAAGCAGACTTCTAAGGCTGTCTCTGCGTCCCACCTCACAGTTCCCTTTGGTTCAGAGTCTAAGGGTTTCTCTCCTTAAAGCATCCATGCTGGTGTTAGCTGAGACCATTTTGGAGCTGTCAGTTGTGTCTAATAGTGAATGTCCTGTTCTCCCTTGTAGCTGTGTGTCTATCTTGCACTTCCCTATGCCCCTTTTAAGATTCCTCACCAGTGCTGCGACTGCAGTTCCGTAGTCTTCTAGGCGGGGGCAGGGCTTGCAGGGGTGCTAGGGCTAGAGGTACTAGATAGGAAAGCTCACCCGGCCCGGGAAGTGCCAAGGCCTACTGTAAACAAAGCCCGAGCCTACTGAAAATAGCTGAGGTAACTAGAAGAAATCCAGCCACAGCATTTCTGCCTCCTGAGAATTACAGATGACTGGGATCAGTTTTGTTGTGTAATTTATAAAATAGAGTACGTTAAACCCTGATCATCTTCATACTTTAACCAAGACCTTTCCATTAAATTAAATGCATTTAATCTTCCTTATACTTCAAACAACATTTAACTCTTATTATGGTGAAGGCAAGGATAATGGATACAGGGTAACTCTTCCTCATCTCCTACTCTTCCCATTGTCCTCTCAGTTCAGACTGTAAACTCCTCAAACTATGATTCTCTGCCCTATCTGTAATGTAAGGGGCCATGCACATCTATGGTGCTAAGTAATTACACAATCTACTAAAATAACTGTGTATTGTCGTCTTTGTAGTAAAAACAGGCAAGCATTTGCTGCTTATGGATTCTCTCTCCCCACCCCCCCATTTTTCACCTAGTCTAGCCCAGGGAGCAGGAAAGGGTGGTGGTGGTGCAAGCAACTAGCTGAAACTATGATCTGCCCTGAGCATTTCCTTAAAGAGGATGCACAGATACGCTCATGTCTTGTTGTAGTTCAACAGGTGTAAACTGAAGGAGGAAGATGAGTAATTCTTCCCTGATGAATAGTTAAAGTTGAGCTTATTATGGGTTAATGGTGCCAGTGACATGGGTGGGAGGAACCATGTGTTTGACTTGAGGCTGGAAGTAGAGTGGGGAACCCTTAACTGTAGCTCAGGTTTCTTAGTAAATAATCCCACTTTTTTGTATATAATTTAGTTTAAGCCTTAATTTGGAATGTAAATTATCTGTGTCTATCTCCGAGCCTTGTCATAGTTTTTGTGCAGAGTGGAGGTGGAGTCTTGGATGGGAGAAGTCAGGGGACAAGGAGTGGGGGAGAGATGGATGGGTCTGGGGGTCCCAGAGGGCCTGCCAGGGGTGTGGATAGGGGTCAGGGCAGGCCCAGGACACAGAGCAGAGGGGGTTGGTTAGGGGGAGGGGGCGCCAGGAGGGGACAGTTAGGGGACAAGGAGCAGGGGGGATTGGAGGGGTCAGGCTGTTTGGGGAGTAACAGCCTCCCCTATGCAGCTCTTCATACTGTTTTGCAACCTGAGGTGGCCTCAGGCCAAAAAGTTTGCCCACCCCTGAGTTAGAGCCTCTAATAGCAACCAGTATTTAGGGCACTAAGGCTAAGAACAAAAAACAATAATCACTATTTCAGCTCAGGTTACACAAAAGCCCATTATTAACTATTTAAATACTAAAGGTATGTGTTAACCATTCATTATGTCAAGAAAGCTGGAACTGGAGAATGCACCTTTTAAGAGCTTTTTACTAGTAATGCATAAACAAACTGCATTTCAGTATCACAGCCTGAAAACAAGCAGAAAAACTCCTAGCACCTTTCTTGCATATAAATAATTGCCCTCATCTCTTGGAAGCCATACAAAAGTACATGCACCATGACAGCTTGGAGGAAGAAGGGATTTGAAAAATTAACACTTTTGGTTTGTGTTTTATCCTTAAAGACTGAGTTGAAATACTCTCCAAGGTGAAACTTACTGGTGGGACTCCTACTGCATGCAATTTATGGTGCTTAGGCTGTAAGCTCAGTGCAGGTGTCCTTTGTATGTAGTGCAAGGTTTAGCAAATTAATAGGCACCCCTGTAAGTTAATGCTAACTTCCATAGGCCTGGAAAGAATGAAATGGCTGCATACTGTGCTGGCAAATGTAGGCCCATTACAGATGAAATACTGACAGATAAATAGGACTAAAAAGTTCACAAACCTTCAGGTTAAGTTACTTCTGAGGGTGCCTATTCCACTGCTACCCTGCAAGTTATCACTTCCATTAAAACCCCTTGCTTGATATGAACCAAATCCAGAAGGGCATGTGGGTGAGGCATGGGCAAAGATAAAAAAAAGCCTCCACTAATGGATGGCAGCCCTTTACCTGCTATGCAATCTTTTTCAGGCACAGGACTGTGCTGCAGCAGAGCTGGGTTCTAGTCCCACCTTTGAGACAAGCTTCCTGTTGACATTGATGAAGGAGGTGCTGTGATTCCCCCATCTGTAAACTGTGTATTACCTACCTCACAGAGGTGTTGCAAAGCTAAGAAACAAATCCATCTCCTGCGTCGGGGGGGCAAAGTTCAGAGGTACTATGCAATGCTGGGGGGTAGGGAGGAATAGGGTCTCTAATGGAGTAGCTGTGTCTCCTTTCCATAGCCTACATCTATTCTCAGTACTCAGCCCAGCTCCTTGGGCCCAGGCCCTAGGTTACCTTAGGGGGGGTTGTTAGGAAGGTGCAGCAGTACGAAGTACTGTTTCTAACACACAAGCACCCCATGTTTATGCAGGGGCTGGCCCTTTAGACAGGATTTCAGAAGTTTCTAGAACTAGACGTATCTAATTCAAGACTGACTCTTTCAAAAACTGGTTTAACAAATGTTTTCAATGAAAAGCAGTTTAGACCAGCAGGGGGCGAGACCACTTATTAGCCCTACAAAAAGGCAGGGTGGTAGTTGCTACACAGCATGGACAGGATTCCTCATTAACCCCTGAAGTGCTAGGTCTCATATACTTGCTGTGGTAATGTTACCCAGTACTGTGACCAATGGGAGATTAGGAGGTATCTGAAACCTTGGCCACACAGCATGTTGTGGTCTGCATGGGCTGACCCTCGTTAGTTCTGCATCTGTCACGTAGTTAAAAGAACAGCCTGCCTGCCAACTAGAAACTAATATATAGACTAAACAAATGCAGCATCAGTTGAATAGTGCATAGGTCCCCTTTTGTGCACTTGCAGGGTGACTGTGGACTTGGGGCTTGTCTACACTGGCTACCTATGCTAAAGGATTCTCCCATCAGCGTAGGTCCGGGGTTCTCAAACTGTGGGTTGGGACCCCATTTTAATGGAGTTGTCAAGGCTGATGATAGTAAGATCCTCCTACTATTGGCCAGGCACCAGTGTGGATCGAGACAGGAGGGTGGTAAAATGCTCTGGCCTGGTGCTAGCCCAATCATGGGAAAATCTGTGACAACTGTCAGTATACACAAGGCCTTGGCAGCATATATTTTACCTTCCTACATAATGGAAAGTTTGAAAACGGCTTAGGAGCTACCCACAGGAGAAATTGCTGATAAGTTGCAGAGAGAAAGACACAGTAATTTTAAAGAGTGCAGTTCTTGCAGCACCTGGAGAGTCGTCTTATAAAACCCAGGTTCTAAAATGCATTTTATAAAACTATGGGCCAGAGTCCATGGTCTGTTCAGGGTGCTTTGTGCTACTCTAGAACTCAACTGGCCAACAGAAGATTCCCTCTATCTAGAGGAATCCTCTGATGGCATGAGACTGGCAGCGAGGCTCCTACATCATCCTCCCACCACCCAGTATAGGGATACATCTGGGGGAAAAGACAGAGAAGGGGGCCAGGATGCGTCAAAGTCTTGGCAATCCTCCTTCTGGAATGGCCTCTTCAGAGACATAGACTAATGAATGTAAAATGTAATACCTGTGGCTAGCCCAGGACTGGAAGGCTGCGAAGTTGCCATAGGGATGGAAGGGGTTCTAACAGCATCAGCTCATCACCCGTACAAATACTGAAGGAAAGGTTTAACTTCCTTACTTCTCCCAAGTTCAGGTGAATGGGCTCAGGCTGTAATAGGGCCTGACTGGCTTGTGTTTTGAAGAGAATGCAAGATCTATGTCTGGTTGGCTTTTTCAGTAGAGTGATCCAATAACACACACTAGCTGTTTTCTTATTCGGGTATTTTTTGTGAAATATTAAGGAAGATCAAAAGCATATTAGTGAAGTCAGAGGAAAACAAGGGAATGGAAAACAAGACTGCATGCCTGTGATTAATATTAACAATTCAGCAGCTCAGTTTTAACTTAGTTACATATCAAAGAAAAAAAATAAAACCAGCTTTCAGTCTTCTACATGGAAATGATTTAGAATTTAATGCTAAGATAAGAGGTACGCTGTTGCATCAGAATACAGCACCTTTCCCCTATCCACTGTGCGATGTCACTTTCACAAATACAATTAAAATAATAAAGACATTCCTAAAAGCTGCACAGAACTTCTGGATGAAGTTTAGCATGATTGCTACCTTCATGCCTGTCTAAAGTTGGAGCTTCCCCCACCTCCCTACCTATGCAGCCAATCCTAGAAGGGAGAATCAGAGAACAGACTGGTTTTTGGAAAATAAATTATGGTGTGTGTGTATTTTATTTCTTGATAGCCTTCCATTTTGGTCTTTGAAAGACTCCTAGTACGTCTCCCACAATGCACATCAACTACAGGCTCCAAAAAGATAGGTTGTGTGTAGTTATTTCAGATTCTGTAAAAAGTTCAGCACAACTGATCCATATAGGAAGAGTTAAAAGTATATACAGCTCTTCAGCTTGTGATATGGAAGGTTTTGGTAGGAATTGGTCATACTGTACTTTTCTACTGCTTAGCAGAAGCAGTATTTTAATGCAAAACATACTTTAATGCTTAGAGTCCAGTGGGTCACATACGCAGTTATATTGCTATTCTAAAGACTATTTTGACCTGTTGCCTTTCTTTCATGTAGCCCAGTAAGTGTGAAAATCTTACTCATCAACACTACAGAAGAAAACCATTTGACTTTTACAAAATCCTAAAAGGCCGTTCAAATTTTTCTTTACAATAGTTTGCACATGAATAATTAATACACACAAAGGCTATGCTCCAAAGACATTTTATTGTCCCCAGGCTTTTTTTCTTCAATAAAGGACTTAATGAAAAAACCCCATAAGCAATATCGTCACCATGAACATTGAAAGAATTTGTTTTATACACATAAGAGCTGCCACAAAGGCCTGTTTGCTACCTTCATTGCAGCTGTTAGCAAGGCTGAGCTGGCTTTGAATTCTCAAGAACTGTTTTCATGTATAAAATACAAGACCATTGCATTGTCAATGACATTTTTTTAAACCCCTTTTGGGTCTCTGATGCACTTATACAAGTCCTAGTTTTATTAAACACAGAGGGAAAAAAAAAAGATTTTAAAAACTCATTGAAATGAGCTCGCTGTGCTAGTCCCACAGTCTTTTCAACAGAAATTCATTTTACAATGTCTATGGAGAGAGGCTCAACTTTAAATCTAATAATATAATCAATATACATATAAATAAGACTCACTTTCTTTTTAAATCTTCATGGGAAAGTCAATTCCCATTGCTCAATGCATGACAGCTTTCTAAATATTAATAAATATATTACAGACATTTACAAACTTTTGTTTTTCTATTCTGACACAGATATGAAATTTAAGCCATAAATAGGACTTTGTGGGCAGCTTGATAAGGTACGCAGGTAAAGTGGACTGGTCCTTGACACTTGGAATGGGTTTCGGACACTAGCATGAACGGTGAGGTGGAAAGCTCAAAACCACAAAGTTAGTAATGATGCTAGAAGCAGCATCAGCTCTCCTCTACAGCATCTATGAGGATGCACTGATATGGGAGAGAATATCTCACCAAGGAAGCTATGCTGCAGGGAGCAGGGATGATGCACAGAGGAGTAGGCCTTCATAGATGGCCCAGGATCTGCAGGGCTGGAGTCTGATTTCACTGCTCATATACTGGATGTGAGGCATTATGAGGCTATGGCTTCTATCACAAACCCCTCCCAATAGAAAGAAAAACATGCTGGATACTCTGCACCCCTGAGAGCCTCAGAGACATCAAGGAATGCGTTTCCTGCTCCTGCAGCTTTTTCCAAGGGGCCATGAAGAGGAGCAGTAAATAGATGTAAGGGGCGTAGAGGGGGATGTTTCCCAAGAAAAATTAAACACAGAATAATGGGGGTTTAAAATAAAAGCCCCTTGTGCTTCCCTGGGAACTGGTCATCTGGTGTGATTACTAGGCAATACAGCAAGGGAAAAAGGGATGGGTGGGTAGCTGGGCTGCAGGGATTGATTTTGGCACAGAAACACAAGTGGCAAAAAAAGTGCTACCATGACTAACGGGGGATCTTTTATTACCCATTTCACATGAATTGCACTGTGCTACCCCACTGTCATAGGTCCTTAACTCATCAAGATATTGTAATTCCTTGAATACAGAGGTGAAAGTAAGCCGGTACAGAGTACCAGCAAGAGCCGGTGCGCCGTACCAAACTGGCTTCCCCAGCGGCAATTTAAAGGGTCTGGGGCTCCCAGCAGCGGCTGAAGCCCCAGGCCCTTTAAACTGTCGCCAGATCCCCGCTGCTGGACTCCTGGGGTAGCGGAGGCAGCTGGGAGCCCTGGGGCTCCGTTGGCAATTTAAAGGGCCCAGCCGCCGCTACCACAGCCCTGGGCCCTTTAAATTGAGATTTAAAGGGCCTGGGGCTCTGAAGGCCCCGCCTCTTCCAATTGAGGCCCCACCCCTTGCTCAGGGCTCCAGCGTACCGTTAAGTCATTTAAGTTACTTTCACCCCTGCTTTAATATGAAAGACCCATCGTCCTGAGGTCCCCAGACAGAGGGTGTAACAGCTGCATGGCCCTCTGCAGAAAGGAAAGGGTTAAGAATGGGGACTCACACATAACTCTGAACTTCCTGGGGTCATCAGTTCAGGCAAACCCTTAACATTATTACCCCCACTATGTAAATAAGATTAAAGGAAAATGAGGATGGATGTGTCCCAGGATGGGTTTAAAAAGCCCTTTGTACAAGCTTTTCAGAACAGCCCAAACACACATTTACCTAATAGCAGACTAGCTGCTTTGGAGCTATTACAACTTAACTTGCAAATATGCCTTGAAAGGGGAAATCCTGCACGTTTGGGGGGCAGGGAGCCCAGCCTACTGTGAAACTGGGGCAGCTCCACTGCGTGGATTTGGGAAGCCTGTGAAGGTGGTCCCAGTGGGTGGCTACTCCCCTCCCACACAGCAGGGATGGTGCAGCAGCAGTTGCAGAGTGGCTCTAATGTTGCTCAGTGGAATGTGGGAACCATACTCCCATCATCAACCCAGAGCCCCGACATCAAGTCTAGGATTTGGCTCCCAGTGACTTTTTAAAATGCATAATATTTGGTTCAAGAGATTCTATTTTGTAAATATGTATTTAGAGTTTGAAAACAGATCAACCTTAACTGTATTACAAAAACCCTGTCTCAGCTACTTTGGAGCAGTTCTGAGGTATCTCTCATCAATCTCTAGTACAGAAATGTTAATAAATTAGATCTGAATCTTTCCTACTATGATATTATATAATACAGAACTGTATTGATATTAAATGTCAATCTGGGTATGAAAAATGTTATGAAAAAGTTACTGTGTACGCACAGTAGTTGATTTTCAAGTATTAGTAACTTGGTTGTGTTAACTTATCTCCATATTATGGACTAAACTCTAATTATGTTTTAACTGCTTTAAAAACAAAACATCTGAATATAAAAAAGAGCAAAAAGCATGTGATGTTTGTTAACATTGTAACATTATTGAAACTTTTAACAGGTAGACTTTTTTCTCCATAAGTTTGTTAAAAAGCAAAACAAAGTGCTCCTAATCTGAGACACAGTTGTCCCAAATTTCATCAGGATCCTAAATTTTACAGCCAAACTATAAACCCCTGAAAAATGGGATTTATAATGGATATGCTCCTGAACTTTTAATAATAGCAGTGCTTGTGTGTTCCACTATAATACAAATATACATATTACCCATACTTCCTCTCTGGGTAACCATGTTACATACTTTACAGGAATTCAGTTAAACTTAGAAGCCTCTCTTATTTCCCACCCTCCCCATCGAGTGTACAGCTCTATCTACTGCTAAAACTACGACTACCAAAAATAATAATCACAATACATTCAAAATAAGGAATCAACTACTCTTACCTGCACAGGAGACACTTCTAATTACACCAGGGCTTAGAAGTACAGCAGCTCAGGGTAAATGGCCCACCATTTGGACATACAGCCTACTGAGATATTTTACACTAGAACACAGACATTATAAAGTTCCACATTGAACCATGATCTCAGAGCAGTAACAACAGTTGAAAGAAAGATAATGTTGATAGCACTAGCAAAACCTTCTAGGTTTTGTGCTGTGAGACAATGAGACCAACAGCCCACACTAGGTTTTTGGTGTACAACATGGTTCCATGTGCCATATAAACTAGAACATGAACACTATTAGGTCGGTAATGCCAATATGACTTACTGCTTACAATTGTGCTAACATTGACACCTGTGTTAGATTTGGTTCTCCTTTAGGAATACAATTCAGCTCCTGTCCTAAAAACAATTCAAGGAATGATGAAAAACTGAATGCAAATAAAGGGTTTCTATCTCCACAATGCACGCGCACACACACAGGGAATATTTTCAAACTATTGTTTCCTTCCAGTGCAAACGAGTTATTGGCTGACCTATTACTTATCATTATCTATAGATAGGAATGTAGAGTCTGTGGAAACCGTAGAATAGCAAACCCTGTGATCTAATGCAAATTCAAGCTCGTTAAGTAAAACAAAGGGAAGGGTAGTTTCAGTGATCTTTCTCACAGATGCTGACCTCATGAAGACAAAAGCAAAGAAAAAGGCACAAGACTCAGATCTCATTGATCGTTCTCTCAGAAGGGCAGTATTCAGAGTTGCCTGGTGATGCCATGCAGAATGATTGTGTTTTCCTTTTTAACCTGGCTCGTTTGTTGGCCAGAGAGAGGCTGCGCCGGCTTGAGCTGATGATTTCTGAAATAAACTTTTTGCAGTCCACGCACACGTCCATGGTGCTCCAGTCCTCCATTAACTCTTTGGGAAACTGTAGATCTTCATTTGATTTATCCACAGACTTAGACTTTGCGGACAACCTGAAAAACAAAGAATCCGTCCCTTACTCATTATCATTATTTACCATTCAGCCCAGTTTTGGACACGAATGGAAACACCTCCAAAGAGAAAGAATATGCTATTCCTGTCCTAAGTCTTGCTGTCCCTGACTTAAGGAGAGTGCAAAAAAGCAGCAAGGAAAGGATGGAGATGGGAAGACACATCAATAAGATTATGTGGTTATTCGGTGAAGGCTAGTGTAAAGCATGATTTGGCAAAGAGAATTTTATGAATGACTACATGGATGTCCTAATTTGGCTAATTTGCGTGTAGGCACCCTGGCAGACAGAATTCCACACAGAGAGAGGGGTCCGTGGATCTACAGCCTGACCTGATCCAAATGTTATTACTGGGATTAGCTTTAATAGCAGCCTGTGTTCAAAATGTAAAACCAAAAGATAAATTATCACCAAAGCCAAAATGAAACAAACCTATGGCTAGAGAGTAGAAAGAGTTTGACATGTGTAAGTCATTGTTTAATAAGGGAGCATTTCCCTATTCAGTTACCAACAACATATGGATTTTTCTTCTAAGGATCCATCTACACTAGAAAAAAAAAAGTGACAATATTTATCAGCTGTACTGATATTACTGTCATCAGCTATAGTATAGACAAGGGACACAGCACATTTTAAATATCATGTCAGCAAGTCTTATGTAAGTAAATATAGTTTATATTTACTAAGTAGTAAATGAAAAGTAATCAGGATGGGTTTTGTTCCACGAGAAATGTAAGGAAAAACCTCAATCTTGAAATTGGTAAGGAAAGACATTTATCTTTGGGTTTCTAAAAAGATATGACAAACTTTGAAAAATTAAAACAAACTACAAAAACAAAGCCTAGTAGATTATGTCTCATTAGCAACTAAGAGACTGAGAAGATCTTATGAAGAGCTGCTACCAGAAGCAGAAGCTGAACTAGGAATGTCTCTCACCTGGACATGCTCCTAAGCGGCCGGTGGTGACTGGTGGAGGGTTTTTCTGGTCTCATAAAACTGTCTCCTCTCTGCAAAGCAGAAGGTCCCAGAGAAAAGATAGGAAGGGTGGAGTATGGCTTTGATGGCAATCGCATCTGTTACAAGAGCAGGAGAATGACAGTGTGAAATATCATTACCAAAGACACAGCCTTTCTGAAAGGAACAAATAGTAGGTTCCTGAACTTACCTTTTTGCAACACTGTGAACATACAGGCCTGTGTAGGAAAGTAAAAGTCTGAATCATTCAGTGTAAAGAAATGTTACTTAAGTAAGACAGTGTGGGGTGCATAGAGTTCCATATTTACTGCCTTATTGACTATCACCTTAAAGTTTGCTCAGTTTACAAGTAAACATTTTTCCCCCAACTGCCAATACTACCAACTCAAATTAAATCTGAAATTCTCTTTGTTCTTTTGGGTTCACATGTCACCCCCCAGTAATGAGGATTCTGTACAATCTAATTGCCTCGTACCCATATGGGCTCTGCTGGGCTAACAGAGGAGTACTGTTACTGTTTTATTCTAAAACCTGAGCAGCTCTGAATATGAATATTTTAAGGGAGCAGATATGTTGAATAAGGAAGAGCCATTTTTACAGTCGTTTTTCTGACCATAAATACATTTCAAAACCAAAACCAAACAACACTGTGAATTAAAACAGAAACCAATGAATCCTGACATTTCACACTGAGCAAAAACTCACCTCTTACAGAACTGACAGGTGTAGGACCAGGTGAAGAAAGAAAACCTCCTTGTTCGACAACAGAAACAGAGCTAAAGAAATTGTAAACAGAAGAGACTGCAATGTCAGCAGTTCAGTCCTGGAAATAAAATTGCATGCTTCTAACCGGGCCTTCGGTGAAGACGCACAGACTGAAGTTGGGATAGATTTGTTTAATGTGCAGGAGCCCAGGGGAGGAAAAGGAGACACTGTAAATTTTTTTTTCATGATCTGTAATCTATGGAAAAAAAATACACTGGCAGATGGGTGCTCTGATATTAAATCCCCCTGGGGCACATGATGCATGATTTCCCAGAAGCTTTAAATTCCTTTTAGCTTGTTACACATGAGCCTCCGAATGTCATGCCTAAGGCTCAAAAAAAAAAAAAAAAGAGTGTGAGATTAATGCACCCTGCTTACCTTTGGAGGACAATGCAGCCTTAAAATCATCCCACTTGCTTTAAAACTCGGAATATACAATTCAGCCAGGCAAGGGGAAAAAAAAGATTCCTCACTCATTTTATTCTAAATGAATGAGAAGAATTTGCTGACATATCTCATTGTCTCTTTCATACATAAGGGCCTGGGTTCCACACTCTTTACACAGGGAAAGCATCTGTGACAGACTGGGGGCTCTGGGTCAAGTTGTGAACCTGGTCTTGTTTTGTGGGTACCATTTTGTTTCCAGAGCTCCACTTTATACTGTAATCTTCATGTTGGAGTGCGACCCTCATGTTGTATTGCAATCTCCAATGGGGATTAGCACAACTATTTTGTAGTGGGGGCTTCAGATCTAGTTGAATGACTATATCTGATAAGCTGGCACAGAGCAATCGAAAGCCAGCAGTGCTGTTTATCTCTTTACTGCTAGCCCAACCATAAAAAGAAAGATTATCTGCACAGAAACAGAGACATGGTGGGGGTGGGATGCGAGGAAGGGACAGGACCTACCAAAGGGGTTATATAAGTGGGAATACCCTATGTGAAGGAGCTGTCCACTGCTACATGCCGGGAGAACAGGCTAAGGACAGAGAAGGCAGGACCGGCAGGAGGGGTGAGATCAGACTGGGGGCTGTATTCAGAATTTTTTTTTAAAACATCTGTAGCTCGCTCATTGTGCTTTGTTAAGAGTAAAGTGTCTGTGGTTAAGAAATTCCTTTGCTAAGACTGTGTTCCTTGCTTGCCTGCCATGTTGTCCCTGAAGGGGCAAATCAGGAAGCTCAAAGCACTCACAGAGAGGTGGAACATATGTAAACAATTTGGAACTTGGTAGGGCTGCATCACTGGTTCTAGGGTCCAAATGGAGTCCCAATTCCCAAGAAGGGTAGCAGACATGGGATCTGCACTTGGGAACATGCTTGAGAAACCCAGAGCTAGGAACAGTGACCAGACACTATCCAGACCCAAGGCACTTAGAAGCATGTGGGAGTCAGCAGCTGGGTCCACTCACAACAGACTGGTGTCCATTAAGACAAGGGAACTGGACTTGGTTGTGACAGCTTCCATTGATTTAAATGGGAATTAAAAAAAAAAGATACTTTATATTGTAAAACTTTTATTATATCCTATTTTACCTGTAGCTCTGGTCTCTCCAGAAAAAAACAGGAAGTAGTATGGCTGTGTATGTCTGTGTGTGTCTGTGTCTAGGGCAGAGGTGGGCAAACTATGGACCGCAGGCCACATCCGGCCTGCGGGACTGTCCTGCCGAGTTCCTGAGCTCCGGTTGGGGAGGCTAGCCCCCGGCCCCTCCCCCGCTGTCCCCCTTCCCCTGCAGCCACACTGCTGTGTGGGCAGCGCGGCTTGCGCCCGCCCACCTCCTAGGCTTTCAAATAAGCCTGTCTTGCCACTCTGAGCGGCAAAGGAAGGGAGCGGGGGGGGAGGTGGGGTTGAATAAGGGGCAGGACGTCCTGGGGGGGCAGTCAGGGGACAGGGGGCGGTTGGATGGGGTGGAGGTCAGGAGACAGGGAGTAGGGGAGATGAGGTCCCGGGGGGCACGACAGGGAGCGGGGTCCTGGGGGGGGCAGTTAGGGACAGGGGTCCCAGGAGGGGGTGGTCAGAAGACAAGGAATGGGGGGGTTGGATGGGTCGAGGGTACTGGGGGGCCTGTCAGGGGTTGGGAGTGTGGACAGGGGTCAGGGCAGTTCGAGGACAGGGAGCAGGGGGGATTGGACTGGTTGGGGGTTCTCAAGGGGGCAGTCGGGGGCGGGAAGTGGGAGGGGGCGGATAGGGGGTGGAGGCCAGGCTGTTTGCGGAGACACAGCCTTCCCTACCTGGCCCTCCATACCATTTCGCAACCCCAATGTGGCCCTCGGGCCAAAAAGTTGGCCCACCCTAGTCTAGAGGGAAGGATGTTTTATTAAATTTAAGCTAAAAAAAAAAAAGAGAAAAAGAGCGAGAGAGAGTGAGCACACAACAACTACTGTAAACGCTACTGTGTCTGTATGGAGGGTCAAACAAACGTGATATTCCAATACAAATTTTTGACATTTCCATATATAAACCAAGGAAACTGGCCCCTCTGTTACCTCATGTAGAGAAAGTTTAGTTTCTCCAATATAAATTGAAAGTCAGACTGGTCAATTACTAATGAAAATCTGGCACCTGCATTCTGGTTCCAACTCGTATTCTTTCACTGACTAGAATCTGTGTGATTCACCTCCCTCCCTAACAGCTCTCAGTAGATCATCTGAAACAAGCATACCTTTCCTTTTTTGAGGGCAGTGTAGACATCTTTATATTGCTGATACTTTTCCAGCTCTGCTTTCACTAGCACCTGACGAATGTGCATGACTTCCTCCACTGTCAGAGCCAGGCATTCCACTGGGTAACAAAACTCCTCCTGGAAACGAACATTACTATGTAACCCATCATCTTTTCAAGATTTCAGCCTAGAAAGCCAGCCACCTAGTTAGTAACTTCAAAGAAAAGATTTCACAACCCAAAAACGGAATAGCACTGGCTGATCCATGGGCATCACAAGAGTTTCAAACCAACTAAGAGACTGATATTGTGCAATTTTTATTATGAGCACTTATATCATCTGACACCTGTTTCCATTTATTTGATTTTATTATGAATATTTGTTTTAGCCAATTATAATTCCATTTTATAATTTGAAAGGACACAAGGTGATTTAATACATAGGTGTAAAAGATATTTCTTGGCACGGTTCCCTTTGATAGTATGTTGCTTAAAGACAAGCAGTTTCTCAGAGACTTTGTGGTGCCCAGAAAGCAGTTAGTAGCCCCCGCCAAAAGAATTTTTATTCAATGGTACCACATATTGGTAATCATGGTTATAATTAGATCCCGTGAACAAAATCTAGACCAAAACCATAGAAAATGTATTATATGCAGTAATACAAACAGTCTTCCTTCCCTCCAAGATGATGATAATGTCAATTTAAACTTTATTAAAATAATCTTAAAATATAAAGTTTGAGCAAAACAGTTAATCCATTGTTGTGTTCTTACTAGCAGGGAATTACACCCAGGCTACTTATGATGGAACTACTGCCCATCTGTGAAACTTAAATACGCTCTGTGCTAGTGTGTTTAAGAGAACAGCAACCCTGAGCATATGGCCTCTAACTTTGGTACCACAGAATAAAAAGCCTCGTTCCCATTTGTAATCCAGCCCTGAGGTTGATTGCATGGTTCTAACAGAAAGACAGAACCGCTCTGGGAATTCCCATCACTTTTTGCTTAGTGCACCTGTTCACTTAGCCCAGAGGGGCTATGGTGCTGAAGTGACACAGAAATTTAACGTTCTCTGAATAAATACAGGAAATCTCCTTTGTACACACAAAGGCACTGATGACAGCACTCTACAGACAGCTTGGAAATGTAATTTATAAATCAGAGTGATGATTCAGTTTAGTGGTAAAGTGCTCAATTTAAATAGATAGTCTTAAAATTCTGTTCTGACTTTCAATTAGAGAGAAAATATTTTGATCTCTCTTGCAGACCTGGCAAACATTAGCATTTTAGAAACTATGTTGTCTTATCTACCTAGAAAAGGAACAAACAAAATTTACTCTGTCTAAGGTACCCACAAAAAGCTAAAATTTTGGTTTTCTTAGACAAACCAAACCTCTGGGGTATGTTCTTACTGGTGACACTTAGTTTTCTGGAAAAAACAAACTATCAAAACCAAATGTGATTTGCTGTGAGGTGTAAAACTCCATGAACAAACAAAATATGTCATTTCATTAGCAGCAAACTTCCACGTAACCAGCAGCTAGCTGTCAGTATTGTATTTTAGATCCTTATGATGATGACAGCACTATTCGATATCAACAATGCTTTGGGAGGGACCGAGAGGAAGAATAATGGGTGACAGAATGTGGGGCAGGCAATGCCATTGAGAAACTTATTTTCTACAGGATGGGTTGTTAGGATGGTGTTTGTGGCAAGTGAGATTTACTGAATGCTTTTGATCAATCACAGTTTTCAGTCTTTTAGAAAGCTATTTCCTTATAGGAGGGATATTTTTCCTTTACTATAATCAAGTATCATATTTAATTCTTCCCTTAGACAACAAAATGTTCATTATGATGAATATTTAAACACTAATTTGTTGCATATTTGATGACATAATAAATACCCATTTCAACTTTTAAAGTTTAGCCTCTTTAATATGTTTCTTTAATCTCTTAAAATGCTTTATCAAGAAAACTTTGTTCCTGTAAAACTAGTACTTCCGGTGTTTACTAGGTAGCAGAAGAATCATGTGGATCTGTTCTTGCAACCATCAAAATTAATTTTCATTACAATTTGTGTGACTAGCCAGCAGGCAAAAGGGGGAACATGGAAAACGTTCACTTGTTTAAATGCTAATGTTTTAATTCCAGCGGTTACATAAGGACAACAAAGCTTTAATGCAACATTAAAGAAAAGTTAAAGGATATACTGATTTCTGAAGAATGTTTAAATGTTTTTCCTTCTCAGAATAAAAATAAGTACACGCCAAATCTTTAATTTCAACATTAGCTCAGTCTTTAAAGTAAGCTAATCAAAATTACACTAACCAACGACTAAAGTTTACAAAAACAGTAATATTTTAGAGTTTTAGCTTTAACTCCTATCCATAATCCTTGTCCATGTGTAGGGGCTGCATATGGTAGTGTGTGTAATATCCTAAGTCCTCTGCAATACCTACACTCAATGGAGTGTGTTAAGGACAGAACCTGGTTTCTGAATGTCCTTGTTTTTCTGGATTTGAATCCAATCATCAATTGATATTAAAGACAGTTTAGTGTGGTTATTTTTAAATGGAAAAAAATAAGCCATGTTAAAAGATAATTAACTTTTTAAGTACAGAAAAGTAACTTATAAAGAATTTGCTTAATATTTTGACTATGCAGTCACAGCATAACAAGGGCTCAATCAGAGCTATTATAGTGTAACTGTGGTGAATTTATACCAAGAACAACATGTAGTCTGAATATCCATAATACGAAATAAGCGCTTTGTAGATTATTTTCAATATATCCTCACCTAAGAGCTCATGCTACTTATGTATAAACAGTACATGTTTCATATTAATGTATTCATTATACTCAATGTGTTGTAAAACTTTGCATTACAAGTCATTACCATGTATTCAAAAGCGTCACAGCAAGGAAGTACTGCATCTGCAAGTGCTGGGTGAAATACAAAAGTTATGCAATTCAGATTATGTTAGGCACTCTAAAGTCTATGCCTAACTAGACATCTTCAGTCTGGACTACTCAGTTAGATATCTCTAGACTGTAGATAGCGTTGCAATATTTTCTGGTTGGGACCAGAAATGGAAGGAAACCCCCCGACCAACTTTGAGAACCTTAAAAATTTTTGTTTCCTGTTCAGTTCTAAAAATGGGTTTGGGGGAGTTCTTATTTTCTTCTCAATTGGTTGACCTAACCTGGTGCAAGCCAATTACTGATCATGCTGGAAGTTCTGATACTTAAGTGCATCAAAGACTAAAACCATTGTTAGGGTTTTAAGTAATATTTTGCTTAGAAATGCCATTCTATTCCATGATACTGTATGTCCTGTTAAAGCAACAAACAGCTTAATCTTTTCAACACAGTCCAAGGATCACAGTGGTTTTGCTTGTGAAGGCTGGTGGATCTTCATGTGCTGTATATTTAAGATTTGGAAAACGTGTCCCACTGATAACCTTATGATGTTGCATTTTTAGTTTGCTGTCCTTTCACAACTGATTTCTTTTTCCCTTGAGGTGATTGAAGGATCTAAACACACACAAGTATTCTACAAACACTGAAATCAATCTCAATCAGGAGTAGTGTGCCAATCTAAGCTGTTAATGCGTGCCACAGTTTAGGAAGTGCTCCTAGAAGGCATGTGCTTGTAAAGATAATCTCCAAAGCCAGCATAAAGAGGCAAACCTTTGGGGGTTTCCACCTGCTGGTAAAAGCTCTGTCACACAGATAATACATAGCCCTTGCCACTCCAACCAGGGCTGCTTCAAAGGGATGAGAGCTGAGCAGAGAAGCTGTTTGTATGGTTGAAAAAAATGATCTGAAAGTCATCCTTGGGAAAAAACTGGTTATCCTAGGAACCTGAACAATAGATAGGAAGCAGAATAGGGAACGCTGAACATGAATGAAATTGTTAGCAGGGATTCTGGATCATGAAAATAAGAAAAGTCATGAAGGCTTTCACATATACACCTCAGTGCACTGACTGTATCTTACTGATTAGGTACCAAGTTGGGTGACTTTTGGAGGTACACCACAAGGCCAAACCTGGAAACATAGTGAACTCCCGAGCTGCAGTTTCTGCGACGTCTCATTTACCATTGATATGTTGACATGAAAAAGGGCTGTTTGGAATTTTTCCAAGTTTGTTTCGCCCCACTCCTCTTACTTTAGCTCTAATTCCCTTGGTATGCTGAGATGCCTGTTCACAAAATCCTAGTTCGTATGCAAGACAGACCAGTTGCCTGCTAATCCTGCTAAGAAACTGTAGCAATGGCCTTTTTTCATTGGCACTGATGGCTATTTAATGACAAGCTCTTTCACCTTGAAGGGAAATTTCTGTCACTGGAGCAGATAAGAATTAGAAACTCCATCAATCCTAGAGGAAAGGATGAAGCAGCGTGTAGTCAAATAAAAAGTAAAGCATTTTTTGCAGTTATCTAGAGGCTTCCACTCAAGGAACTGCAGCATCACAAATGCAGTGTCTGGTATAGAAAATAAGAGATGCCAGTTTGTATGAGTGGTGAACAATTCCATGTTAGGGTGCAGGAGCTGGTTAGGTTACTGTTAGACTAATACTGAAAACCTTGCATTGAATTAAAACAAAAAGATCAAATGATTTATCAGTTACCCACCTCCAGAGGGCACTATTTCAAAGATTAACAAATATATTTAACAGCGGCACATAAAACAGACTGCATTAAAAGATCATTTCAACATCAATTTTCTTCCTTTTCACTTCATACACAAAAGCATGTTGAACAAGTTGGGTGAGGGATGACAGAGAGTTCTTTAGAGTAAATAAACTGTCCCAACATGATCTGAAACACTCATTTATGTGACCCTGCAGGACTCCCACAGATGTTTCCCTGCTGCTTTTGCTTGAGGTTTCTGCTGCTTATTTTTGTTGTTGTTTCATTTTGGTAGGCTGATTAGAATTTCTCTCTATTGGTTCTATTACACACCCCCACTTCCACCCCTCCATACACCACTTGACAGTTGCCAAAAACCAATGAATAGCTTATACAGAAGGAAAGAAACAGTTATGATCATTTGAAATAAATCATGTGAAAAACTTAATCAAGCTACTTAAAACAATGACCTCATATTTAAGCTTTTTTAAGTCACATGGTTCTCCAAGTTTTGCGCTGGATCAATATCAGTACATTGGCTGGATCAATATCACAACGTAATTTGTTTAGAAATACTGAAAGTGTAAAAACAGCAAACACCTCAAAATGATACACAGAGCTTTTTTCCTTTGCGTATTTCTAGCGTATTCTGTGAATACCTATGCAAAAATAAATCTTGTGGTCCCACATATAACAACTGCTGCACATTACAGTAATGAAATTCTTTTTACATTGATCATGCCCTCATCCATGAACTCTCCTCTTCAGTGTTAGAGGTTCCAAAAGTTACACTCCAAACAAACTCTTGGAGAAAAAATTCTAGTTGTGCTATACTCTGCAGGATTCATTACTGTTCCTTGAAAAATGAGTGAAGATTACTGAATGCCATTCACGCAGGACCAGAAGCTGTATTCAAGTTAGAAGCATGTGATACAAAGTCAATTTTTTCCCTTGTGTAGAAGTGGGGAAAATATCCTCCGTATCCCTGAAGACTATTGTGTTATTACACTTCAACCTCATCATTCTGAAGGACTTGCCCCACAGCCACCATCTCTTTAGCCAAAGAAAAATAAATAGGACTTCAAAGCCCATCAGTGCCACTCTGTCAAGTGGAGGACTGGTGAGTCCTCCTTCCACTGAATGCTCCTATCAATCTCTCTACACACAGATACCTCAAAGGGGCACTTTGAGCCCCTGCTGCTAAGGAAAACAAGAGACCAGGAATTGAATCCAGGTCTCTCACATTAAGTTGCAAAGTACACCGTGCCAACACAAAAGAGCCAACATTCCGTCCCCTTTGCCACTTAGGCTCTGTTGGAAAATAGTTCTCAATTAAAGCTAATTGATCAAATGTACTGTACTTTCTTTTCAAGGAGCAAAACAGTTTATGCCTCAGTGACCTCAACAATGCTATGTGGTCACACCAAGAGTTAGACTCTTTAAAGATTTCTCTCTCACATTAGGACTTTAACCAAACTAGCTCTTTACAAGTGAGGAAGAGAAAGCCATCCATTCCTTCAGCAGTGAATTAAAATACCCCAATAATAAAGAGAAAATAGATTATCTGCTTTTCCATTTGAAAGGAGGCAACTCCAAATGTGTTATTTAGAAGCTATATTATTTTCTGAGACAGGCTGAAATAAAAACTAGAGATGGGTCTGAGTCACCAAGTTCAGATCAGGATCCCATACTTCTTCAAAGTTCTGGGACATCTGAACCTGGGGTTTTGGTTCAATACAACATCAGAGAGGCAGAAAATTGAATCTTGATCCAAACTCCCCCAAAAATTCAGGACTGGTTTGAATTTGGGATTTTGCTTTACATCCAGCTCTAATCACAATGTAGCTAAGTTTTAATGTTGTTTAAACTCTTAGAAAGCTTCCGTCTTATCACCACTGTGGAGTTATTGACCTTCTCACACTATAGCCAATGCTCATGATACTTACAAGTGACTTGGAGCTCTGTTTTGAAGGTGGTAGGAACTGTCTCACGTTAGTCGGCGTTTCCTTTTCAATGGAGTGTCGTCTCTGCGGTGGTTGCCGCCTCTCTGGCTGTGGCGTGGATGATATTGGCAAAAACTTTGGAGGCACTAAAGATTCAACCAGCAGAAGTTAAACAGTGTAATTGCATGGTCATTGGACTAACACTGGGAACAGGCACAGTTCTGGCAGAAAATCTATTGTTAATTTCCAAAGTAACACAAGATAGAATATCTTCATATAGTCTTTAAATGGGCCATATTTTCAAAACCAGGCGATGAAGTGTGTGTCCCCACAAAAATGCAAAGGCACCTACAGTTTCACCCCTATAAAAAAATCTTGTGGGCATGCAATTACACTAACGTGCAAATGCCAATCTTTGTGCATAATTCAGGTTTCTGAAGGCGCAGTTTGCTGGTATTCACTCATAGAAATTCCACCCTTGTTGAATATAAATTTTAAAATCAAAGGGCACTGAAGGATGCACTCAACCTACTTTGCCACTGTTTTCATAGAGAGAGTGTATGAAAAAAATGCTAACTACCATACAGAAACGATTTCAGAGAAATCTATACATTTTAGAAACATGAAAATATTTAGAGACACTGTCAAATTAAAAATCATACTAATGTCAATCTGTTTTAACTAAATACTGTTACAGAGTAACATCTAAGATAACCGTAATTGAAAGAGATGACAGCAAGAAAAATATTTGTTTTTTCAGTTGTTTTACTTGATGCATTGGCAGCACTTTGTTTATTGGAAACACTAGGGATTTTTAATGTACTTACAACCAACTATTCTCAGTGGAATTTTATAAAAAGTTCCAGGACCCATTTCTATTTGTCTTAAGTTACATAAAATTTTATTTTTTACAGAATCTACATTTACAGCCAACTGTGAGTTGACAGTGATTCTTTAAGGGGCCACCCGCGTGTGCTGAGAAAAAGTCTGATTCAACAGTATTAGAAGATCATCCATGTTAAGCAACCAATTTTTGTCAGTCCCTTGAGTGGTTGATGATGACAGGTTTCATTGTTCATCAGAATAATGTTAACGCTGTAATGATATTTCAAAGATCTAAATCAACTACTTGATAAAGAACAGCAACTGCAGCATATACTGCTGTACAGTTGAAATGGTTAAAAGACAGTTTATGCCTTTGCAATGACTAAACTAACTGTATCTTATTCCTAAAGGAACTGCACAGTATGCACACACTGATTGGGGAGCTTCTATATGTCTCCTCTTTTCCTGTAATATGGAAAGGCAAGGCCAAATCCTACTCTTAGTTATGCCAGCGTAAAGCCAGAATAACTCAGCTGAAGTCTACATTAAGACCAGGTGGAGAACAGAATCTGTCCTTTAGTCTTATAAATGTATCATCTTCAGATAAAGTCTATTTTGACAATACCAAATAAAACTTTAAAATGCACATTCACTTTTCATTCTTTTTCTCATTATTTGCAAAAAATCGACTCTACAAAGCAATTTTTTTTCACTTTATAACTATAAAAAGGAAATGTAGATTCTTTTTTAGTTCGACTAATATCCTCTTTAAAATTAAAAGGAATATAAGAGCTTGTTTACACTCGATACACTGGTCTACAGCACAGCTGCTGTAGCATTGACCCTCACTACAATGACGAGAGTGGCGCTCCTGTCATCTAGTTAGTCTACCTCCCTGTGACACTCTGCATCTCAAAGTAGCACCCTGCAACTCCCATATTCATCACTATGATATGATTATAATATATTTTGTAGAAAGTATGGCTTGTGAGAAAAATCTTGATCTGTTGAACATTAATATCCTGTTGGATTGTATGAGCTATCATTGTATGTAAAGCTATGAAGTTTTGCTATGTATGTGTTACCAAAGTATGTTGTGAGGTTGGCAGATGCTCACAGCCAAGCTTTCAATTACAACAAAGGACCAGCCAGTGGTTCATCAACATTTATCCGGGAAAGAATGCACTATCCCAGAGACTTCTCAGAGAGAGCATGCATGCAATGGGGACCAATCCCCACGTCACAGCAGAGATCTTTCCAGCAAGCTGGAAGAAAATATAAAAGAGGGAAAGTGACATCACCTGGCCTCTCTCCCTCACTAACTCAACACCTGGAGGAACGTCTGGAGGACAGATTTTGAACTGGGAAAGGGTGGTCCCAGGCTGGAAATGGAGTCTTGTCTGCGTATTGAAGATCTGTAACCTGTTTGTACCATCTTTCAGGGTGATACACTGCTGGATTCAAAGCCTGTTTAGTTTGTAGAACTTAAGAAACAAAACTAAATTTGTAGTCTAAGTAACCAAGTCTGATCTCTATGCCTTCAACTTATAACCACTTAAAATTTAGCTTTCTGCAGTTAGTAAACCTGTTTTATATTTTACCGAAAACAGTGTGTTTTGGCTGAAGTGCTTGGGAAACTTCAGCTCAGTTTACAAAGGCTAGTGTCAGGTTTCAGAGTAACAGCCGTGTTAGTCTGTATTCACAAAAAGAAAAGGAGTACTTGTGGCACCTTAGAGACTAACCAATTTATTTGAGCATAAGCTTTCGTGAGCTACAGCTCACTTCATCGGATGCATCCGATGAAGTGAGCTGTAGCTCACGAAAGCTTATGCTCAAATAAATTGGTTAGTCTCTAAGGTGCCACAAGTACTGCTTTTCTTTTTGTAAAGGCTAGTGTGTGTCCATTCCACACTGAGGGAGGGGCGAACTACTTAATGAACTTACACTGGCCAGGCTTCTGACCAGTGCAAGATGGTCCAGTTCTGGGGTGTAAGGCTGGGAAACTGGCTGGAGCCTCCCATTAATGGTTCAAGAGTGGCTGGGAGATGAGGGCTCAGCAGTCCCACAGTCCACATTGGATCCTGAGGACCGCGTCACACGCCCCAAAAGGCAGCAGCTAGGTTGACAGAATTCTTCCATCAACCTAGTGCTGTCTACAGCGGGTGTTAGGTTGGCTTAATTATGTTGCTGAGAGGTGTGGATTTTTAATACCCCTGAGCGACATAACTGAGTCGACGTAACTTTTGAGTGTAGACCTGGCCTCAGTCACGGAATATATGCAACTCCGTCTTCTGAACAGTTTCTTTTGTTTTGTTGTTGTTTTTTTGTTGTTGTTGTTGTGTTTTTTTTTTAAGAGGCACATCATAATATGAATGCTTCTAAATAAATATTTTTAGTATTTTAAAAAGGAAAGAAGGGTCACAGTAATTTTGTGGTGATCAATTATTCTATTAAAGTAAATGAGTTAATTCCATTGCATGGAGGCCTCTGTTCATATAGCAAATTCCGTTCTAGGAAAAGACTATTTTCCCCATTTAACAATATTTTCCTTCATTTAAAATACGTGTATTTGTTTTACTTGTCTTCAGAACTAGGCAGCCTTGTAACTTATATCTGTACAGTATCCAACAGACCTACGCCTTCATGTTCATAGATTCATAGAAGGTTAGGGTTGGAAGGGACCTCAGGAGGTCATCTAGTCCAACCCCCTGCTTGAAGCAGGACCAATCCCCAATTTTTGCTCCAGATCCCTAAATGGCCCCCTCAAGGATTGAACTCACAACCGTTAGTCAAGAGGATATTTAATCAATGTTAACCTATTCAGCAGGTGTCTTTTCCTGGGGTGAGCACCACACACTTACCCACGAACACTGATCTGCTCTGACTATTTAGCAAAATATGCTCATGCAAAATTCATGTGACAGAAAATGCTAGGAGGTGGGAAAGCAAAACAACTACTCTGTTTCTATTTAAACGGGCTTTCCTAGACATGGAACACTTACTCTTTCTACCAGAGGTTGTCTCTTGAAAGGAGTCTTCCATTTGGGAAAGAGAGACACTGCTGCTGCTTGCTGATTTGTGCATAGACTCCTCCTGGAAGTAAGCAAAATTGGAAGAATTAGAATTCTTCAGAGGCAGTCTCTCTCACTCTCAACCACCCACCCACCCCATATGGTACCACAGATAAATTATATCATTAAATCACTTATCTTCCAACAATACACCTGCAAAAAATATTGAAACTAGGCAAGCCTTGTGTAAATAGGTTTTTCCAAGTTAATCTTTTGCTATAAACTGGAATATACAGTAATTATATTATTAAAAACAGGAATAGAAAGCTAGGTGGCTCTGTTGTAATCTGCCTTTTCCTTAATAATTACTTCTGGCACTGAGTGTCTAGCAGGGATTTATAAGACAAATTAATACAAGTATGCACCTCATATCAGCAAGAAATCAAGATTCAAGCACTTAGCTTCCTCTGGTCTCCAGAGGAATGAGGAGTGACCCTGGTGACCATGTGACCCGGTAAAGAGCAATTAATCTAATCACTAATTTCCACAACCCTGTTCTCTAATCTCGGTGCACTTCTCTGTGTTTAAAGAAGTCTCATTCATTACATAAGTATGTTCTCATCATAGCAGCCAAGCAAAAACAAATTCTGGGAGATGAATTTGAATGAAATGGTCTTCGACTAACACTTTTCAGTTAATGGGTGGCTAAAGAATCGCGCTTCTCTGAATCAATACCCTTGTAGACTGCCCTCACCTAAAAACTACAGTCTAAATTATCTCATACAAACAAGCTGCAGTATATCACTGGAGCATAACAAAAGAATACTGGGCTGAAGAAATGTTTGTGAATACTGTTGAATTCTGACATAAATGCTTTTAAAAAAGGAGGGTTGCAGTGTTACCTCCTGTACTCTTGGGGTTTACAAATCAAACCAGTGACTCTTTCTGAAAACAAGTAAGCAACTCAGCCTCTCAGTCTCAGAGGCCGTGAGGTCTTGTCTACACTACAGCGGAAATTCAATCTAAGATATGCAATCTGAGTTACGTGAATAGCGTAACGCAAATCAACGTAGCTTAGATCTACTTACTGCGGGGTCCACACTACGCGATGCTGACGGGAGACGCTCTCCCGTCGACTCCCCTAGTCTTCTCAATCCAGTGGAGTACAGGAGTCAGTGGGAGAGTGATCTGCAGTCGATTTAGCAGGTCTTCACTAGCCCTGCTAAATCAACCGCCGATGCATCAATCACCACTCACAGATCCCCTGGTAAGTGTAGACAAGCTTTTTGCGAGGTACATGAATCTTAAGAAGGAAAATCTCCAGTAACTGAAACAGTGCCCCCTCTGGTTATGAAAAATCGGAAGGGAAAAGCTCACAGGAACAGCACATTAACAAATGGCATCTCCAAAGCCAGAGAGTCACAAATTATGATCAGGTTTCAGAGTAGCAGCCGTGTTAGTCTATATTTGCAAAAAGAAAAGGAGTACTTGTGGCACCTTAGAGATCAGGCGATCAGTATGGACAGACCCTGATCGTCGGCAGGTGGGATCAAACCTTGGGCCTCTGGAGTTTAGTACATGAGCTTCTACTGCATGAGTTAAAAGACACGCGTCTGTTAGCTAAGGCTGTAGAGCAGACTCATTAATCTCTCTGTAAGTGATCTCGGTGCCACGAGCTGGGACAGAACACCACACCCAGAGGTGTGTGGGTTACAAGTACTCTATGCTGAACACAAGAAACCCAAGAAAAACCTGGGAGTTAGCTGCCTGCATGGAATTTAAAAAGCAGTCTGGTAACATTTACTAGGTCTAAAGGAGGGTTCCAAAAAGTTCTCTTACAGCTGATAAATATAAAATTTGCGAAGAAGAATAATTGCTATTCAAAATGCAACATTAAACTTTTAGATTGGTGAAAACAACTATTGGTGCAGTTAAAAAAAACAAAACCCTAGGGTATTATAGTCATAGATGTATTTCACTTATTCTTTCATGTACAGAGAGATGAGCAGCTAAAAAGTTAAGATGAAGAGATAAGAAACCTGCTAGTGGTAGTGCCTTTTTCGAATTAAAAAGCTCCATGCTCCCCTTTGTTTTTACGATTGGAGGGGAGCCAATGCCTGTGGAGCAGTCTAGATGAGCAGCAGACAGGGGAAGGCTGGCTCTATGGCACACTCCCTTCCCGTGTCCCCCTGTGGGACTACAAGGGGTTCCACCTAGAGCAGGACAGAAAATGGGGGTGGAAAACCGTGAACATTTTTGACAATTCCAAAGTCATTCTTCTCCACAGGTTTCTCAAAGGAATTATTTTTAATTTACTCATAATGCTTCAGAACATTTTTATTGAAAATTTGTTTTCAAAATTTTTGAGTTTTTCATTCCCCATCCTCTTCTTCCCTTTCTCCTCTCCTCCACTATTTTTTTTTTCCTCCTGGAGGGAAGAGGAGAAAAAAACTGCTCAGGAAAAAAAAAAAAAAGACTACATTTTTCATTTTTCAGCTTCACAAATTATATTTTTTTAAATGTTTAAAAAATGAAAATTTCCAATTTTGAAAAAAGCTATTTTGGTTTAAAATAGTGTTCAACATTTTTAAATAATTTCTTGTTTCATTTTTGAAGCCTAGGATGGATTCGGGGGCAGGTCTCAATCAGATACTGCCCTGTCCAAACCCATTACACAAATGTCTCAATCCTGTTCCCGTTTGTATTTGTGGGAGTTTTGCCACTGAGTTCAGTGGGAGTGAAATTGAGCTAAAATTCCGCAGTAATTTGAGCTACTTCTCACTCTGTGCTGTGGAACAGCATCTCTTTCAGGGGAGCTTCTGGGGAGTAGCCATGGCAGGGGAAGTATCTGTCCAGGTACCATAGAAAATCAGGCTGAAAGAGGCAGACAGCACCAGTGAAAACAAAGGGCTTCTATAGGGATACCTACTGCCCCTGCCTCCAGAATCATCCTCTTTTTCCCCCAGCAGGTGGGGATGGACATTCAGCTACTTCTGAGGTGGGCTAGACCTTGCTCAGAACCAACATAAGAATTCAAAGGAAACTATTCGTTTTAAATAATTTAGGAAAGAATGAGAGCAATGGATATTTTGTATTTCCCACTGTTTATAAAAACCAGCTCTGCTTAGATAATACACACTCCATACGCATTATTTTTAATTGTCTCTTTGCCCTATCCTCCTCACATGCACAGAAAATGTGAACTATTCTATTGTACTGTGACTTCTACAGTGATAAGCTTCCTTAGCAAATTAATACTACTGAATCATGTGGAGTAATTATTCATGATTCTTGAGAGGAATTTGCTTAGGCCAATGTCTTTGCTGTTGATTTCTAATGCAGGCAATATGAAATCTCACAAGCAGAAGTGGCATGAAATTAAAATCCTGGATCCAGACACCTTTGGACACATTTAGATCCAGATCCAAACAAGTATAGTCTCCTAGCTACTGAGAAAGGCACATCTGCTTACAGGCATAACTTGAGGGGAGTGCCTGGATGTGTCACCACCAATATTATCAACTAAGTGTGTGTGTGTGTATATATATATAGATATATATATATAGATATAGCCTTGTTAGGAGATGATTTCTATAATTATTTAAAATACCCAGGGCTTAGATTATCACATCCTTATTCAGACACGCAGGCGAGTATGGGTCTCCTTATTCTGATTGTGACTTTAGTAGAAGGGTGGGAGAGCAGGGCCTGCTTACCTCATACTGATCTTTGCACGTAAGTAGGCAGGGAGGGGACTCCAGACCTCCCATCACAGCACTACCCACCCAGCTAGATGGGCATATAATAAGCTGCCTCACAAAAAAGCGGAGGAAATTTTGTCCTCCCTCAGAACAAAGGAGGAGCAGGGGAAATATTGTGAGTTGAGCCACAGTTAATTCTCTGGTCTGCTCCTGGGGCAGTGCAGCTGTGTGCAGCCTCTTCTTCAGGGTAGATTGTAAAATCATAATCTGGGGAACCCCAGTGAGTAATTCTAAATAGATTAGCTCAATTCATTCTCTATACAGTCACAAGCATGGAAATGACCGAGTCATTCACAGACAATTAGAATACCAATCCCCGTCATTTATATATGCCACAAACTTAAAAATCAGAAAATAAATATGGCATTTCAACATAAATAATGGTCTTGCTTGGTTCTCTTTAATTTTCTTCACAGGTCCTTTTACCCAATTTTTGTCACTCTGGTAACTTCCCGCTATTTAATTTATCTTTTTTACTTCTTCAACATTAAACACAGCACAGTGCCCGAGACCTAATCAGCACTGAGCAGGGTAGCATGATTATCTTGCTTGTTTCACAAGCTATTCAGTTAATTCAACTCAATATAAGATTTGTCTTTTTTGCAACAGTATTGTATGGTTGATTTACATTCAATTTATTATTTGCTCTATCCTCCAGAGCATTCTCTATGGGTATCTCAGTCTATGCTGTACTCCCCAATCCATAATCATGCATTTTATTATTCCTTCCTATGAGGATCAATTTACATTTATCTTTCTGACTCTTTTTTTATGTTCTCAGTTCATTTCTCCAAGTGAAAGATCATGATGCGTTAGCCTAGCACTGCGCTGCAGCCTACAGGAACATGAATTCTAGTCTCAGGTCTTTCACTGACTGCTGTTACTATTTTGTTGCCCCTCAGTCTTATTATTAACAAAGCCTCATCTACTACTATTGTATACCTAGTTTACAGATTAGATAAGAGAGGTTACTTCAGGCAAAGTTATGAATAAGACCCAAAATCTCATCCACTTTGTGTCACACTGCCTTTCAGAATGAACATGCCCAATTATGTGCTTCCATAACCCACAAAACTGCAGTGATGCTCTGTCAACCTCTAGCAGCTTGACCACATACAGAGTTTTATGACTCTACTGCCTCCATTCTAACAGACACACTTCTTTAGCATAAGTGATAGAGACTCATACTTTTACCTCCAGATACAGGTGCCATGTTCAACTCTCACAGCTGACCCGGAACAGGGACACTGTTACACTTGGCTATGCTTTCTGTAACCTCCAAATCACACTCTGCTCCCAGAACCAGGAACAGATACCACAAATCCTTATGCCCAACATTCCACTAGTGTTTCACAAATGGCTGTATAACCCACTTGCGGATCGTACTTTGTTTCCCCCTTTATCAGCTGATTCACACAGGGGATAATAGTATGCTTTCCACTACCAGGGCTTCAATAGCTCATGTGGAAGAGATCAGGAATGTGGATTTTTAGGTTGCAGGTTCAAATCCTGTTAATGAACCATATGGAAGCAAAATGTGTGTGTGAGAGAGAGAGAAAATAAGTGTTTTTGTTGGATTATTTTTATATTGCAAAACATTATATTTAGAAGTTATTTGGATGGTGTGTTAATATTTGTTTTATTATTACATTTGAGTGTTTGTATTTTGGTTAATGGGAGCTGTTTCTTTAAGAACAGGATGGGGAACTTATTGGAGAGCATATTTAGAGACTGAGCAGTGTGTCAGAGAGTTTGTCGATGAGTCCTCTCCAGAGAGCTAAAGACTGCCTATGTAATTTTCCAAAAGGTCAGAACTTGATTTAATAAATGTAATTTTCCAGACAGCAAGCCTTAATATTGCAGGTGTAATGTTTTTCCTGCAGGTCATCAGATCTCTGCTTGAGCTGAATCATAGAATCAATAGAATCATAGAATATCAGGGTTGGAAGGGACCTCAGGAGGTCATCTAGTCCAACCCCCTGCTCAAAAGCAGGACCCATACCCAATTAAATCATCCCAGCCAGGGCTTTGTCAAGCCTGACCTTAAAAACTTCTAAGGAAGGAGATTCCACCACCTCCCTAGGCAACGCATTCCAGTGTTTCACCACCCTCCTAGTGAAAAAGTTTTTCCTAATATCCAACCTAAACCTCCCCCACTGCAACTTGAGACCATTACTCCTTGTCCTGTCCTCTTCCACCACTGAGAATAGTCTAGAACCATCCATTCCTGAGCTGGATTCAACGTTATTTCCATCTAAAGCAATGGTTTTCAAACTGGGTCGCAGAATGGAAGGCACTGGGTCGCAGTGGCTCTGGTCAGCACCACTGACCGGGTCGTTAAAAGTCCCGTTGGCAGTGCTGCCCGGCTAAGGCAGGCTAGTCCTTACCTGCTCCGACACCGCACTGAGCCCCAGAAGCGGACAGCAGCAGGTCTGGCTCCTAGGCGGTGGGACCACATGGCTCCGTGGGCTGTCCCCACCCCCAGCACCGGCTCCATACTCCCATTGGCCGGGAACTGGCCACTAGGAGCTGGGGAGGGCGGTGTCTGCAGGCGAGAGCTGCGCAGAGCCACTTGCACACCTCCTCCTAGAATCCGGACCTGCTGCTACCGACTTCTGAGGCACAGCATGGTCTGCGGTGCCAGGACAAGCAGGAAGCCTGCCTCTGCACCCTGGCTGCGCCGCTGACCGGGAGCCGCCAGAGATAAGCCTATGCCCCAACTCCAAGCCCCAATCCCCTGCCCCAGCCCTGAGCCCCAGCAAACCTGGAGCCCTCTCTTGCATCCCAAACCCCTCATCCCCGGCCCCACCACAGAGCCTGCACCCGCAGCCCAGAGCCCTGACCCTCTCCCACACCCTAACTCCCTGCCCAGCGCCCCCTCCCACACCCTGAACCCCTCATTCCTGGCCCCATCCTGCAACCCTCACCCCCCACACTCCAACCCTCTGCCCCAGCCCTAAGCCCCTCCCACACCTCAAACCCCTCATCCCCAGATCCGTTGGGTCGCGGGCATCAACAATTTTCTTCAACTGGGTTGCCAGAATAAAGTTTGAAAACCACTGATCTAAAGAATGTGTGGTTGCCCATAAATGAGATGAGTTTTGTAGGTCCCAGTTTCAGCTCCCACATCATAAACTCATGCCCACACTTTGTGCTGAATTGTAAACTCCTTGGGAGACTGTCTCTCACTATGTTTTTGTACAATGCCTAGCACAATGGAGCCATATTCACAGTTGGGGCCTTCAAAAAACGCTCCTGCATGGGGACCAAAATTATGTCACTTGCAATACATTTACAAGACTTGCTCACATTGTAACTGCCATGATTATTTAGGATCTGACTTACGATTTTTGAACTTTTTGGAGTTGGCAATGCAGTAATCCAATCCTCAAATTATAACTAAGAAAACCCAGGATTAAATAGCATCTATGAAATTACTGCCCCAGTTTATTAGTTCCACGAATCAGTAGAAAGACTAAATTCTGCAATTCAATTGAGGAGAAAGCATGGGCCCCTGTTGTCTTACCTCTGAATCCGAGCTATCCAGTTCAGCCAATGTAGGGGCTTTAAGGAGTCTCTTTCGCTGCATTGTCACTTGGGTAGTGCTGACGCCATTCACCTTTGCTTGTGGTGTCAAGCCACCATTTGCTACAGAGCTGTCTGCTAATTTTCTTGAGGCCTCTGGTGTGGATACATCTGGTAAAAGAAACAAAATGGTTGTACTTGGAAGTTAGAAGGAATAGATATCAAGGCAATCAACTTGTGATGCCCCTCTCAGCTCTTACTGCCAAGGCAGTGTGCACAGTGAAAAACCTCACTATGATAATTACATGTGTAAGGTTATTTTACTTTAGCAATATGTTGCTCAGAAAATTACAGGTCGTGGTGTGTGGTACAGACATGATGTGAGAGAATGAGAGCAGTGGAAAAAATAGCAGTGCACTTTGATTTTTTTAGACTTCAGCATTAAAAAAAAAATCCTCATTTAAAGGAATAAACATCCTGCCACCTAATGATTTGCTACAATTAGCTAAATAATCAGAATCCAAAGAAACAGGGATGCACTGCTAAAACCAGACACGTGGATCTCCAGTGAATACCAAGACCATTCTACATTGAAATTATGAGTTTTGACACAAAACAAACACAAACTATTCCAGTGAAAGTGCAATTATGCTTTCTTTTTCATATACTGAACAGCAATGACCGTGAGTTATAAACATCTTGTCTAAAATGTGCATAATCCCATGTTTATATTTTAATGCATATTAAAAATGAAAATGTATGCATTTGGTCAAGTCTTGCATCATGTAACAATGGAATCATGGGACCTGATTCTTTTTACACCTACACAGATTTTACATGGGTGTAACTTTATTGAGTCCAGTAAAGTTGCTCTGGATAATCACTAGTATGAGATCAGAATGAGGCCCATATAATGTTAGCATGAGGTCTGCTGCGCCCAGTCTAAACCTAGACAATAATCTAGCTTTCGATATTCTGGCGGGAGGGTGGGGGGGCGGAGAAGGTGAGATTGACATGTCTGTTTTATCCCAGAAAAAGAGCAGAGAAAGGGTGAAGTTTCAATATGTTTAAAAATTTTCTGTGTGTTTGGAAGAGGCAGCATGTAGTGGGAAAATTTACATCTCTGGTTTGCATATTTGCCTACACATCTGGCCTTTCTATCTATCTATCTATGCAATTGTATGATCCCCATCAGTGTAGTGAATAAGTACCTCATAATGTATTTGCCCTCACAACACCCTTGTGAGTTAAGGAAGTATTATTGCTTACAGCATTTTACATCTAAAGAACTAAGGCAAAGAGAGGCTAAGTGACTTGGCCAAGGTCACACAGGATCTCTGTGGCAAAGCAGGGAATTGAACCCAGCCTCCCAAATCCGAGGCTAGCACACTAACCACTGGAGCATCCTTTTTAGTCACATGTGTAGCTGCACTGGTGTAAATAACTAGTACAGACATAGTTTATTCTGGGGCTGCAGGAAGAGGCGCAGGCCGAGGGATGTGCTGGCCGCCATTTCCCGCAGCCCCCATTGGCCTATTTTTAGACAGGAAGCCCAGAACTGAAAGAAGTAATTCAAATATTTAGAAGTGTTTACTGATTTACTGCAATACCCTGAAATACAAGTGAAACTTCAGGTAAATCTACTAGAACATAATATATCAAATTTGTTTTGAATAGCTCTTAAATACGACATATCATCCATCATCCCCCTCTACTCTGAGGAAATCCAGAGAGAAGGTTTTTTTGCAAAATAAAAACAAAAACCCACACGCACCTAATTTGCAAAAAAATAGTTTGTGAATAAAAGGTTTGAGTTCAGTTTACTGTGATTCACGTGGTCAGACTATTAGTTATTTGTGAACAAGTGGACAACTGCTGGGTACTTGTAGAAAAAAGCGTGAATGAATAAAGCTTCACAGATTTCAGCACAAACAATTTGCCCAAAAATTCTAACAGTGTTGTTTGTTACCCTCTAGTCACATCTGTTATTCTCCGGTTTAAAATGTTTCAGTGATCTAATCAGGAATCAAAACATTGCCATGTGCTGATTAACCACACGGCTCCTAAAAAAAAGATTGAATAGTCAAAGTGGACAGCTCAGAAATTACTAATAAGTATCAGTTTATTGGTTATGAATGCCCATGAAGAAAATCAGGTTTGGTTTGCAAACAATTAGCTGAAACCAACAGTGGACTAAATTTATAATAAAAAAATACCCATAAAATATTTGAACCCGTTCTAGATCATACAAATGATTGTGAACACTTCTGAGGTGATTCAGCTGCTGCCCAGACAACCATGTGTTTCTAGGGGTTCCTGGAGTGACCATTGTATTACAGTAGAAATTAAGTTTTGCCAGAGATATAGGGGCAGTGACTGGGTTGCAAGTCACGGATTCCAGGGTAAATACTATCTGAAGCATTAGAACAAATACTTTTGGTTTCTCTGAGATTCTCTTAAGCTATCAAATATTTCAGACCACGTGGAAACAACAAAAAGCTTTGGGTTTGATTACTTGACTACATAAGCCATATTCTGTTAATTCCTTATGTGTTACTACTTCTGTGTCTCTGGCTAGTCTTAAGGTATGTGTGTGTGTGAGACACAGCAAAAAGACCAAAAAAGCTAGGATAAATTGAAATTTATTTTTATTTACATGTAAGACTACTTCTCTTATGAAACAGGGAATTAAGTAGATCACAGATTATATGCTAACTAACCATATGGTGTTTCTGTCCTAAACAGCTTTCATTGACACATCATGGGAACAGAAAACTGGACCTCATTTCTACTGTAAAATATGCTCCTTTGCCTTAACATTTTTACAGCATGTTAAAGCGAAGGCAGAAAAGAAAATGGATTTTCCGGATTAATATAGATTTGTCCTACATTAGTTACACTGTGAGAATACTGGGGAAAGACTATATGATGAGTAATTGTAGCACAAAGGTATGCTCTTCATTATGATAGAGGACTTGCATATTCAATTCAGACAAGAAAACTAATCAGTATACTGAAAAATTTATCTTTCTAGGTGTGGGTAGCATGCTCATTACCATGGTAACTAAACTAATAGATTATCTGCCTTTCCTCAGCATTTTCCTGACATTCAAATGGTATTCAAATGATGTGTGATCCTGCTCAACCTCTCACAGATTTGGGCATAGGAAGAACAACCCCTACTGGAGCCTGGACACAGCAGCTCTGGAAAACAATGAAAGCATTAACTTTGTAGATATGAAAAACACATTATTTCAGCAGACGTTATTTCATTTTTTTGTGTTCAATTTAGAGGACGAAATGGGTCGTATGTTCAGGGTCAGATGCTCCCGTCCTTTGAGCCATGTTCAACACAGGTCCAGGGAAGCAAAAAAGTGGCTTTAAGCTATCTTTAAGACTGCTGTAACTTACATCCAGCTACTAATGGCTCTATTTCACAGCTGGGAATAGGAAAGTCTTGTGCACACCTTATTTCCCCTAGAAATGCTCCCTGTGCCAATGGCTGAGAAGAGTGGCACATACCAGCCACACTGGCTCAACACCCTCAAGTTTCCCTAACACAAGGGGAATCCTCCACTACTTGGTTAAGCCAGCTTTACAGCTGCTTTGGACTACCAGAACAGCACAAAGCTGCTGTAGAAGGGACAAGAACATGTCCTTTAGCATGAAATTTGAGAGGAAGGTTCTGCTTTTCAGTGAGAGTTTATATCTTTATGACATCTCTTCAGCTGGGCAGACAGCAATGAAAACAAACATCAAGAAAAAATGTGAAAATAATAATTACAAAATGGAAGCAAATTTAAAACCCTCCCATCAAAATAAAGAATAAAGCAAAAGTATCAACAAAGCAACAAAATTAAACAAAACTATTTGTCTGCTTTTTATTTACATCCCAAACTAAATCATTTTGTGTTGTCTGATCTGTTGTCTCACTTCTCCTTAAGAGAATGTTTTGATCGCCCCCGAATTTGCTTCCAAGGACTATGTATGGATCATTCAGACAACAAAGCAGTATCACATCTCAGTGTGAATCACATGAGTGTTAAAGTACATTTAGCAAATGGATAAAGAAAACAGGAAGAGTTCTTCAGTGGTCAGTCAGAAAGATCAAATCCAAGGCATAGTTTAGTACTGTAGGTTGCTATGAAGTAGTTTGTATTTAACAAAGATATTATGATAATGAATTAATAAAGGATGGTTAAGCAAAATCCTTTTGTATTTAAATAAGTAGGAACACATCTCAGATCCATGACTGAACAGGAATCCTGAAAAGAGCAAGTTAACTGAAGACAAGAAGAGAATAAGCAAACAGACACATGTAGAAGGGATAGGGCTGGACGTCCTCCCTGCTATGCTAATCAGTAAAGATACTCTTGCCATGTTCTGTTCTACTCTCCTGCACTATCATTCAGTTTTATTTGGAAGTAACAGAAGAGTTGAAAAATAAAAGTTTGACCACTTACACTAGTATCTGACCTTATGTGCAAGGAATTTCCAGATCTTAATAGGACACAGCGTAGCATCTAACATGAGCAGTGGCTAGGGGAACATTTTGCAGCCATTAGACAATGTTATAATACACTATATTAGATGCTCACTCTAAACTCTGCTGCTGGGATTACCAAATCATTGTGCTTCTTTACATCATGATAATAAACCATTAAAATATGGTCTTTCTAGAGGATAAATAGGAAAACATTGGGCCATATTACCTCCTCCCATGTAAAAACCATAGGAGGAGATTGGAGGTGAAGGGTGAGAACTGTGTGAGAGTCCCAGGATATTCCTTGTGTGTGATGGCGAATGAGGGATATAAAAGATTTTGCTTCCCCACAGAACGAGGGGATGGATTTTACTCGGAACCAGCTTGTCTTAAGGATCTACTGGAGAAACAGGATCATTCATGTGGAACCGCATAACCGCACCAGCTCTGAGTCATGCCTACTTAGCTGCATGGAAAGGATAAGATCTGAGTGTACAGATTCCCCTTAGTGCATAGGTCTCAGGGGCTGATGTGGTGCATTGGTATGAGGTAAGAAGGAATCTAAATGGTTGTGAATGAGGGCGTTTGGCTTCACACCTCAGCACACTCCTCTGAGAGAGTGTTCAGGAGCACTGAAGGCCCCTTACAGTCTGTTATTGCTTATACCCTTACTATAAAATAAAAGGCACTAGAGAAATCTAGCCATCTATTAGGTTCCCATCCCAGCTGTAGGCAGAATACTACAGCAGAGATGGGAGCCTTCACCGAGTAGAAGGTAGTTTTCTTTCTCGGGGGTCAGTCTCAGCGATAAGTCCTGCATCCTCATTAGGAACTTTAAATGCTTCATTTATGACTACTGAGACTTCCTCCTCAAAGAGAGGGAATTCACAGAGAATTAGACAGAAGAACCTGGGTACATTAAAAATGAATAAAAAAATCCAAGATGCTGGCCCAGGAGTGAGTCCCCATGGATTTGTTAGAAGATTTACACTCTTCTTTTACATTTTAATGCTGCAAAGCTTATTGGAGCAAACATGTATAACTAACAAATATTTTAACATAGCTAAAAGTAGTGTGGTTCTTCATAAGAGTTTCACAGTGCACTGACAAATGAGATTAAGTTATACACACTATATAGATATATACATTGGTGCAGTGTGTGTGTGTGTGTATATGAAATGTTAATTAAGAAAATTTCAATGAAAGATTTAACAATTAGTTTTTGAATAATCTCAAGAAATAGAATATTGCAGAAGATGGTCAAGTCAAAAAGTGACTCCCTAGACATTTGATTTTAACACACTACAGTACTTATATTTATTGGTCAAACCAATACCAAAAGACTATAAGATTTAACTAAAAAGCAAAGCTTCAGGGGAAGAGCTGATTTAGTAAATAATAATAAAATCAGACTTTAAGGTGAAATAGTGTACCAAGCCTTTTCCTAGGGTTTAGGGCTAGCTGTGGACCACCTTATTCTTCACAAAATTAAATCACAGGTGAAATATAGTAGTTCCTCCTGCGTGCACATCCCTATTTGGTAGCAGAACTATAGATTTTAATAGGAAATCTAGCTGAATCTTTACTTTCACTGACCATGGCTTAGAAGAATCCCTTCAAGTTTCTTTCTTACATGAGGGTTAAACAAACAAATGGATGGAACAAATTTCACAGTAAACACAATAACCACGTCAGGTGTTATAGCACCTTTTACCTGACAGGTCAAAACTGTAAGACATGCTAAGTGGCCGCATTGCTGAAAAAGGAAACAAAAACAACAAAAGAAAACAATTCAGCTGTTAAGAAAAGATTAGGTCCACTTAAGACATTTTGGATTCTGATGCCCAGGCTAATATAAATCCAAAATGTGTCTAAAACATGTTTTTCTTTATTGTGGTAGCACTGGAAGTGTAAACACTATAATAGCATCACTGGCACTTGCAAATACAGTATGTGTAAAAAGGTTTCAGAGTAGCAGCCGTGTTAGTCTGTATTCGCAAAAAGAAAAGGAGTACTTGTGGCACCTTAGAGACTAACCAATTTATTTGAGCATGAGCTTTCGTGAGCTACAGCTCACTTCATCGGATGCATACCGTGGAAACTGCAGCAGACTTTATATACACACAGAGAACATGAAACAATACTTCCTCCCACCCCACTGTCCTGCTGGTAATAGCTTATCTAAAGTGATCATCAAGTTGGGCCATTTCAAGCACAAATCCAGGTTTTCTCACCCTCCACACACACAAACTCACTCTCCTGCTGGTAATAGCCCATCCAAAGTGACAACTCTCTACACAATGTGCATGGTAATCAAGGTGGGCCATGTCCAGCACAAATCCAGGCTCTCTCACCCCCCCTCCCTTTTTTCCGGGGACACACACACACACACAAACTCACTCTCCTGCTGACAATAGCTCATCCAAACTGACCACTCTCCAAGTTTAAATCCAAGTTTAACCAGAACGTCTGGGGGGGGGGGGGGTAGGAAAAAACAAGGGGAAATAGGCTACCTTGCATAATGACTTAGCCACTCCCAGTCTCTATTTAAGCCTAAAGTAATAGTATCCAATTTGCAAATGAATTCCAATTCAGCAGTTTCTCGCTGGAGTCTGGATTTGAAGTTTTTTTGTTGTAAGATAGCGACCTTCATGTCTGTGATTGCGTGACCAGAGAGATTGAAGTGTTCTCCGACTGGTTTATGAATGTTGTAATTCTTGACATCTGATTTGTGTCCATTTATTCTTTTACGTAGAGACCGTCCAGTTTGACCAATGTAAATGGCAGAGGGGCATTGCTGGCACATGATGGCATATATCACATTGGTGGATGTGCAGGTGAACGAGCCTCTGATAGTGTGGCTGATGTTGTTAGGCCCTGTGATGGTGTCCCCTGAATAGATATGTGGGCACAGTTGGCAACGGGCTTTGTTGCAAGGATAAGTTCCTGGGTTAGTGGTTCTGTTGTGTGGTATGTGGTTGTTGGTGATATAGGTTGTAGATCCTTAATAATGGCTTCTACATCCATAGTGGCCCTCTACACCAACATTCCACACAAAGATGGACTACAAGCCGTCAGGAACACTATCCCCGATAATGTCACGGCTAACCTGGTGGCTGAACTTTGTGACTTTGTCCTTACCCATAACTATTTCCCATTTGGGGACAATGTATACCTTCAGATCAGCGGCACTGCTATGGGTACCCGCATGGCCCCACAGTATGCCAACATTTTTATGGCTGATTTAGAACACCGCTTCCTCAGCTCTCGTCCCATAAAGCCCCTACTCTACTTGCGCTATATTGATGACATCTTCATCATCTGGATCCATGGAAAAGAAGCCCTTGAGGAATTCCACCATGATTTCAACAACTTCCATCCCACCATCAACCTCAGCCTGGTCCAGTCCACACAAGAGATCCACTTCCTGGACACTACAGTGCTAATAAACAATGGTCACATAAACACCACCCTATACCGGAAACCTACCGACCGCTATTCCTACCTACATGCCTCCAGCTTTCACCCTGACCACACCACACGATCCATCGTCTACAGCCAAGCTCTGCGATACAACCGCATTTGCTCCAACCCCTCAGACAGAGACAAACACCTACAAGATCTCTGTCAAGCTTTCTTACAACTACAATACCCACCTGCGGAAGTAAAAAAAAAGATTGATAGAGCCAGAAGAGTTCCCAGAAGTTACCTACTACAGGACAGGAAGAGTGTGTGTGTGTGTGTCCGTCCGTCCGTCCCCGGGAAAAAGGGGGGGGTGAGAAAGCCTGGATTTGTGCTGGACATGGCCCACCTTGATTACCATGCACATTGGAGGGAGAGTGGTCACTTTGGATGAGCTATTACCAGCAGGAGAGTGAGTTTGTGGGGGGGGGGGAGAGGGTGAGAAAACCTGGATTTGTGCTGGAAATGGCCCAACTTGATGATCACTTTAGATAAGCTATTACCAGCAGGACAGTGGGGTGGGAGGAGGTATTGTTTCATGTTCTCTGTGTGTATATAAAGTCTGCTGCAGTTTCCACGGTATGCATCCGATGAAGTGAGCTGTAGCTCACGAAAGCTCATGCTCAAATAAATTGGTTAGTCTCTAAGGTGCCACAAGTACTCCTTTTCTTTATGTGTAAAAAGATATTTTAAAAGATAGAGCTGCAGAACACTGGTTTTGGAATACAATAAAACCAGATGCCAACACAAGAGATAAGCATCTTGAAAAACAGAAAGTAAGGTTTTCACTTAAAGTAACATTTATGAAAGAAAAACCTGTAGCTGAAAGAGAAAAAAATTTAAAAGTACAGAACCACATTTCACAAAAATTTCAGTGAACCGAAACAAAGATTCTTACATTTTTGGAAGCTTAATCTCCCATGATCATAACTAATTAAGAGAGAGATTAAAAAAAAATCAACGTTTGGCATCTTTATGGAAAAAACACCCCCAAAAATCTGACAGTGTGTGTATGGCTGAATTCTGCACCTGGTTCAAAGTTGCCCCCTGTTCTGGTTTGCCTCAGTCTTCAAAATGGATCTAGTATCCTGCGGTCTCCTTTTCAGCCCTCCAAACAGTTTGTTCCCATTTGTAGGACAATAAGCAATCAAAGGTTAACGGGGTCTGGACAGTTTATTTAACTAACATCCATGTCCCATATATATATATATATATATATTTATTATTAAACATTTGTAGGTGAATTTTATCATTCATGAGAATGAGAGACATGGCTACAAGCAACAGGTGTGGCACAGCTGTTCAACTCAGCTCGGTCAATGCACCTCACTTCTGACATACAGCGCCTGGACCAATCCAGAACATAAACTGCCAACTGTATTAAAATTGGTCCACATTTTCAAAAATATAAAACGTCTAGTAGGGATTAGCATAATGTCAGATTCGTTCTTACTTGAGACTACTTTAGCAGGTCATATCTGCACCTATATGCCTGAATGCTGATTTGCCAGCCTGTAAAATGTGCACGCTTGTATGAATGCTCCAGCAGCCACACATCCCCTTAAGCTATGTGTTTAAAAAAGGTTGCATAGGGATAAGCCTTGGAAATGGGAATCAATTAAGGTTATGTATAGTAGGTGTCTGACCCAGAGCCAAACCTGGGAGTGGAGGTACTTTTCCTTTAGAGCAAGAATGGACAATATAAGCCAGAGGCAACAGCAAATGCAAAAAGAATGGCTAAATATATTAAAATCTCTGTCCACTTAAATTACAGACAGGTTTTAAATTATTTTTTCCAATGGCACACCCCTCACTACTAACCTAAAGCAAATGAAATACAGAAGGGAAGAACTGGTTTTCTCCAAAGCTCCATTAGCTCAACTTTTTCATACCAGGAAATAAACCCTTTCAACTACAGGAGATACACTTTCTATGTTTCTCTTTTTCTTCCATTTTATTCAGACCTCTTATGAGCCTATATAAACTGCTCATTTCTATCAGACACTTATTCATACTGGTCACTCCTATGTTGCAAAATTCTCTGTGTGTAATTGGTTATGCACAATATGATTACCAAGATAAATTACCATATTCCAAACAAGGTTTCTTTATGCTTTTGATAACAGAAAAACTCCAGCACACGTATAATATACTCTATATTTTCATTGATACACTCCAAAACTTCATTTATTTTCACTGTTGCCAACTATGCCTGTCCAGATGGTTTAAATGCATTATCCACAATCATCTCCACATCTTTCTCCCATCTGTGTTCTATGTTGGGCTTCCATTTAGATTTAAAATCCTTAAGCCTTATTACCTTACATTTTCACTACACTAAATTACATACAATACTTATCTATCTGTAAGTCAGGACTATTTATAGCTTTCTGAATGCGGCTGCTCTTCTCCCATCCCCAAATCTATCAAAAAGATATAAATTTTGCTCTGAAGAAAATTTTGATTTTTCACACAACAAATCTATTGTGTCAGTTTCAATATGAAAAAAGAAAAAGCTAATACTTCTAACACAAGAAGCAATACCTTTGAATGAGTCACAAAATATTTTTTCTTTCTTCATGCTAATGACAATTAGGTGTTTACACAGGTGCTGAGAGAAAAAACTTGTTAGTCTACTGTAGTCTGTACAATAAACTCTCTTGAATTCTCCATTCATAGCTAAGCATGCTCTAATATTCCATTTTTCGAACCATATAACTGAGTGGTGAAAAATCTGACCGGACTGAAAGAGGACTACCACAAGACTTAGTCCTGCCTTCAGTGCAGGGGACTGAACCTGAAGACCTTTCATGGTCCCTTCCAGTCCTACGATTCTATGATTGTAAGACAGAGTTCCCAAATGGGGAACATATCGTATATTAAAGCTGAATTTTTATATTCTTAAGTAAAGAAACTGAATCCACTCGAGATTCTGCTGAGCTTCCAGTCTTTCATATAAGAAAGGGTCTGAGAGGTAAAAAGAAACCAAAGGCTGTGGCAACCATAAATCAACTCCACAGCAGGCTCCAGATGGTCCACAAAACAGTGTTCAGAACATCCTGCTGCTAAAAAGCATCCAAGTGTCACACAAACACCCCCCAAAATTGGCTGAAACAAGGGTGATAACAATTTCCCCCGACAGACGATGAATAAATACAACCCACTTGAGTTTGGACCACTGCCTTAAACAAATGTGCTAGGCGTAGATATCCTGCCAAACAGAACAACAGAAAATACAGGTGTATGTTGTTTTTTTGCCACAACATGTCACTCTTTCTCTGCATAAATCCAGCTAACAAAGCTTCTCTGTGACAGTTAAATACTTTACTCTTAAAGAAGGAAAATGGAAGTAACAGTTTAGAGTATTTGCAACATCTTTAGTGGTCACGCTTTGCTTTAGTTCAATGGTTCTGAGGCACAAAGTGGCGACTTGTGAAAAATGTCATACTTATAGAATTTTATAATAGGCAACTGATTGTTTAATGTACACTGCAGAAAAACTGCTTTGCAATATAGATCTGAATCAGTCGCTTACTGAAATTCATATGAACGCTTACTGCGGCTCCATAACTTTATACAGTGAAGCAAAGATTTACATTCAAAATGACTGCAATGCTCTCAGCTCAAAAGTTCAGGGAAACTTAAACACATATAATCAATAAAGAACTATGAGCTTAATGAAGCTGAGAGCAGGAAACAAGAATAAAATGAATTTAAAAAACATCTGTGTGTAACACATTATATTGCATATTAGGGAAACAAACTTCCATTCCCATCCATGAGATGATCTAATGTAACTCCCACTGCTCAATAATCAACATTTTGTCATTTAAAATCCCCTAATTATGACATCAGAAACCTGATGCAATCAGTCAAAATCACACATCTTTTATTTTTAAAACAAGAAAATAATCATTTCACGGTACTAAATTCTTCTGTTCCTAAAGTTACCAGAAAGGATGCAGAGCCTGCAGGGTCGACCCTCTTTTCAACGGGTACGAGTTATTTTATTCTCCATTTTAATTGAGCTCAGTGCAGACATTGCCAAGATCCTTATATGGAGCACTTTTGTGCAAGTACTGCTCCTCAAAACTAGTATAAGCAAAAGCAAATACTCACCTAGCCTGCTACGCCTGATCTCATCTGGTGAGACAGGGCGCAGCTTTCTTTCTGCCTTGATTTCCTCCAGTATCCTTTCATGGAGGCTGCGTGGCCGTGGTGGGGTTGGTTTCAGTTTTCTCGCAGAGGCCTTGGGTATAAGAAGAATGAATGTTCATTCTAAGCATTGTTCCTGGAATGTGATTTCACAAGGATTCTTTCAAATAGCAAATTATTGTGAAGTGATTTTACTTTCATTCACTTATGAACACGGTTGAGTACGTTCCTCACAAGGATTTTTTAACAAGAACATTGGAAGTATAATTTTATAAGCAGATAAGATCAACACAGATTCACAAAGATACTGGATAACTGCTAAGGGTCAGTGTTAAGGTTTCACGATTTTACAATGATCTTCCTAAACAGACCAGAAAAGTTAAACAGCTCTTGTGTGAAACACATAAGAATAAATGCACAGCACACAAACAAGAGATATAATTTGTACTACTACACTGTTTTAAAACAAAACACTAAAACACAAACACATTGAAAAAAGCCAGCCTTTCACTGTGAAGAAACATATTGGATTGCATACAGGATTTAATGGGGGTCGTGATCGGATGAAATCCAGGATTTTTTCATGAGCACTCTTTTTTAATCGAGGTGGAATATCCCCATTGACCTGAAAGGAGGAAAATGAAATTAATATTTTTATACTTTTTATTCACATTTTTGCAGTGTAATGAGATCATAATATACCAAGGAAACCTGTAGAGTTTCAAACTTACATTAAATAGATCCTAAAACTGTCATCAGACTCAAAGAGAGGAATAATCTGTATGCAATACATAGACAAGAAATGCTGCAGATAAGAGCATTTTGGTTTTACAAATGGAAAATGAGTGCAGATGTACAGATGTAGAATAAGTGCAATTGCAGTAATGTTAATTAATAAAATTTAGGATTAATCGTTGATGCAATCAGACATCAGCGCTTCCAGTATGTTTGTGGGAGAAGACTGGGTTTGTGACTAGGGAGATTTGTCTATACCTCTCTTTGGAGGACAGTGTGTCAACAGGCCTCAAATGAAGAAGTATTAGAGCCACATCTAGGAAAGCAACTCGTGAGGCTGGCAAAACCATTAACTCTTATACTGCCTCTAACCTTCTTTCAGGGAAGGCTACTAAGAAGGTCATAATGAGGCAACTTGGGCACTATCGAGGGTCCTGAGATTTCCTTGACTTCTTTTCAGCCTTGTTTCAGACCTGAGTACAAGCACACACACTGCTAGTCCCACTGACGATCTGCTTCTGGCAATGGAAAAAGCCAACTGTCCATTCTCATTCTTTCAGATCTAGCAGCTGCTATCAACCACAATGCCTATGTCAGCACACCTTACCAGGAGTAAGATGGTGCTAGTATGGAGTGGCTGCATTCTGAATTTCCTGGCCTTAGGTCACCTTACAAAGTTTATCAATTTACTCATACTTTTAAAATATTTTGAAGTATAAATGAAGCTTGGAAGTGAACTAAAGAGTTTGATAACATATCTAAAATTAATACTTAGTAAAACTAAGCCAGCAAAAAGTATATCCTGCAAGAGGAAGAGGAAAAAAAAAGAAATGTCTCTTTGTATGGAAGAGCTTTTCTTATCTTCAGAGCTACAACATCATTTCTTTTTCAGAGGTCTCAATTTGGAGATAAGGAGAAACGTACACTAGAGTATTTCTCTGCAATACGTCAGTAATATATTGTAGATACAGGTTATATAATAAAGCAGCTGCTCTCATGTAAGGTACAACTATTAGAGCGTGCTCCAGCAAAAGATTGCAGCAGTTTGGCAGCTGGGGGGGGGGGGAGGGAGGGAGGGACTCAGTGGCCAGTTTGAGGCAAATGAATGCAGCAGTGACCTTTTGCTGACTGCATTCTGTGCCTATTGCATGAAATTCTCTGCTTTACCCATGTCACTGCCATGAATTTTCTAAAAATGAATGAATAAATAAATAAAAGTCCATGATTTTCACAAGGCCTGATTTATTAGTCAGCCAGAACACAGTATGCAGAGAAATGGGTTAAAATAACAGATGGCCTACACGATGCATGTATCATATTGAAACTAAGCTTCTCCCCTTCCTGGGCCAAGAGAGACAGCCAGCCTCTGCAGCAGTCTCTCAGTATCTCTTAGTAAGAGACTCATTGCCAGCTGCTGCTGCCTGCTCATCCCCTCCTTTCTTTAAAAATTGATAGGCCGGAGTCATTAACAGTTTAGGGTCCCTTTGTTCCTTGCTCAGGCATGGAGAAAAAGCCTGATTGCCTGGCTAGAGCCAGGCAGGGGAGCATTTCCCAGTTAATAGTTCCCCCATCATTCCTTTAAGGATCCTTGGTATTGTCGCTGGCGTATTTTTTCCTCTATTGATGTTTCATTTCCTGTTTATTTCCTCCTGATAGCTTCCTTTGATTTAATTCTCTGCAATCAGGCAGAATATCAAGAAGGTAAATGGAGGCGTATATATTATTGATAGAAACACAGAACTCTCCCACATCCTTCATGTTCACCAAAAACATTAAAGAAAACTTTTCAATTAAATGGTTTTTATTGACATTTGATGGGGAGAATATTATTTTTAAAGCAGTTATGTTTTCCCCCTTCCTTGTAAAAGAATTGATAGTTTTCACAGGTCTGCATGATTCACTTGATTGGTAATGAGACTTGAAGTCTTCTTCCTCCAGGTCACTGGCTCAAGCATTGTCAAAGTTAGTAGTGATTGAAAGTTGTTAACATTTGACAGCTGTTTGGTGAGCTGGCAATCTCAGTCCAGTCCCAACGGGACAGTTATCAACATCACAATATAAAATAAATAATAAACAACATTGCAGTTCTAGAGGACCTTTGATCTGAGGATCTCAAAGAGCTTTACTCCCTGAATTAACCTTCATACCATCCCTATACAATCAGTAAGTATTTGAATCCCTATTTCACTACTGGGAAAACTAAAATACCTAATTTGCTCAACTGATTTCCCCAAGGCCACAATGGAAGCATATGGCAGAGTAACTGATATAGCCTCAGTAGAAATGCCAAGGACTTATGGTCAAAGCTGAGACTCTGCACACTACTGAAAAGCTTTCATTGCCATTGTAAATGCTGTATTTTTTCTGCAGTCAAACTAACTTCTGTTTCCAAAATAGACACTCTTTCACAAGCATTATTTATTAAAAAGTGATTATAAGAACTGGTGGTTATGAATGCCCTTACAGAAATAGAAGTCTTGGCTATGGATTAAATAGATTAGGTCAGATATGCACAGTACAAGCATATCTGTGCCACACAGCCAGGCGCAGAAAAAAAAGTGTTGAATATTTGTAATTCTGTTCAGATACCAGACTGGAACCAACCACATACTGATGTTTAATCAAAGTATCTCAAAGCACTGCCAAAAATATCCTATATGTAAAAATCAAAATGAAAGAAAAATGCTTACATTTAAAATTCTGAAGAATTTTGTACAAAAGTACATTAAAACTAGCAACATTACCTATTAGAAAAAATGTGGCCTGAGAGTGTAAGATCTACCAGAAACATAAAACACCACATAGCAAAAGCACAGTGAGATGAAAACACAATGAAGGTGGCTTCCTACACTTGCTTTCAGCCCACCACTTTCACATTCAATAAACAAATATGATTTGCAGATAAACAGGTTGGCTGCAAATGGCAAGTCTAATCTTGAATGGTTATGATAATAAATATAATTGTGTATTTATAACATGCCTTTGATCCCAAGTGATTGAAAAGCACATTACAAATGACATTCAAAAGAATTGCTTTACTCACCATTGAAATGAAGCTATCTCAACACAGCCACACCAAGCAACACTTTAGAAAAAGCACAGTAGAACAATGTATCTAATTGACAATGCAGTCAATTCGACTGATACTATGTTTTGTATCGTGACAAAGTTCCTCCTCTGCCTTGGCGGGTCCTGCGCTTATTGGCAGATTTGCTCACCTCAGAGATTCACGGCCGCCCTCAGTTTGGCCACTTTTGCTAGGGGCTCAAACCTGCCATTCACTCAGCTAACCTCATCACTGGGCAGCACGGGGAAAAGGAGGAGAACAATCCCCACAGTCTCTGCTGACTCACCTAGTGGGTCGGGGGATAGGCCAGGGACCTTCCCCTCTGGTGGGACCCACAGTCCAGGTCACCTACTCGTCTCAAATAGGGAATTCAGGGGGATGGGAGGAACCTGGGCCCGCCCTTTACTCCGGGTTCCAGCCCAGGGCCCTGTGGATTGCAACTGTCTACAGTGTCTCTTGTAACAGCTGCGTGACAGCTACTTCCCCATGGCCTCCTCCCAACACCTTCTTTACCCTCACTGCAGGATCTTCCTCCTGAAGCCTGATCACGCTTATACTCCTCAGTCCTCCAGCAGCATGCCTTCTCACTCCCTACTCCTTGCACACCCTCCCCTAACTGATGGGAGGTCCTTTTTAAACCAGGTGCCCTGATGAGTCTGCCTGCCATAATGATTCTAGTATGTTCTTAATTGGCTCCAGGTGTCTTAATTAGCTTGCCTGTCTTAATTGGTTCAAGCAGGTTCTCGATTGCTCTAGTGCAGCCCCTGCTCTGGTCACTCAGGGATCAGAAAACTGTTCATCCAGTGGCCAGTATATTTGTACACCCCACTGGTCTGGGTCTGTCACAGTATGATCTGGAAAATTTCAGTTGAAGTGAAATTGAGCAAACGTGGGCTGATCACAGGTGAGCTATGCTACATCATTTCTAAAATAGTTATTCCTGCACTCACATGAAAACATATCCACCATGAGAAATACCAATTGTGAAGCTAAAATGCTATATACAAATACTAAAGTAAAGTACAAGTGCACTGGATAGAGAGCTCTGAAAAGTTTACATTTCATCATCTTCTCCTTGCTACTTGCATTATTAATGCATTATATTCTTTCTGTAAATACAATTAAACCACAAGATTGTATATATATTTTCTGTGTGCATGTACCATAGGTGACTCAGGCATCGTAAAACTCTTGTATTTACACTCCCCTTGTGCATATGCATTATGCTATTATGGGATTGTGACCAAGTGGGACTATTCTTAATGTATGCTCTGAATACAGTTTCCCCTATGCATTTCTTAAGTATCTAGGTGGTGGGATAAGGGTGTATGATCGTTGCAGAGCCCTAGAGGGCAGGTGTGTGTAGGGCTCTGGACACCGAGAATAGCCAACACCCTGTTTCCTGGCAACTGATGTCCTGGCCCTTTCCCCCCTGCAAGGTGAGAGCTAAAGGGTTGGAGAACAAAGGAATCAGGTGACCTCCTGGCCCGGGAAAGGGACAAATCCCAGAGGAGGAGGGGCTGGAGAGAGTTTCAGTTTGGGGCTGGCTGGGGACGAGGAGTGAAGTGCAGACGTGGTTGTCTGGCTCACTGCTCCCTAAAATGGACCCAGCTCAGGGGTCCTGTTCTCTGTACCTACAAGCTCTGTTTTAGACCATGTTCCTGTCATCTAATAAACCTGTTTTACTGGCTGGCTGAGAGTCACGTCTGATTGTGAAGTTGGGGTGCAGGACCCTCTGGCTTCCCCAGGACCCCGCCTGGGCGGACTCGCTGTGGGAAGCGCACGGAGGTGCAGAGGATGCTGAATGCTCCGAGGTCAGACCCAGGAAGGTGGAAGCCGTGTAAGCTTTTTGTCCTGAAGACAGTCTGCTCACAGAAAGGAGACTTCACCAGCGTCCTGACTGACTTTGTAGGGAGCAGTTCCAGAGCATTGCTCAGGGACTCCATGACAACTGGTGGCAACAGTGGGATGTACTGCACCCCATGGATGGCGCTTCTTGCAGTAAGTGACTGGGGAGCAGTAAAACAAAGCGGGATTGACGAGGACCAGGTGTGCTGAAGGCTCAAAGAGGAGTGGTTTCGGGGGGCGGTTAACCCCTGGGAGTGTGTGACCAGCAAGAAGGATTGTGCAGTAATGGGGTCCCCCTGGGGACTGTGGTGAGCAGTCCTGGGGTGGAGGAGCCTGCGGCTTGGCCCTGGGAGAGAGGAGGACTTTTGCAGTAACAGGGTTCACCTGGGGATTGCAGCAAGAGGTCCCAGGGGCGGAGGAGTCTGCAGCTCGACCCTGGCAAAGAGGTGGTGACATCGAGAAGGGCTGGGCTGGCACACTAGGGGTTCTCCCTGGAAACTGGGGGGGGGGGGCCTAAAAGCACACAGGCCTGTGAGTTCACAACAACTTGGGAACAGCAAAGTGATGGCCTATCACCATCTCCTTAAGAAGGATATTGTAACCCTGTGCAAAAAGAGAGGGTTGCACATTGGAAAGTTCACCAAAGCACAGTTAATCGTGCAGCTGGAGAAGGATGAGTGCTCTAAGGAACAGATTCCTGACCCAAATGGGGCTATAGCAGGATCTGGGAGCAGCTAGAGTGGTAGCCAGGCATCCCCAAGGCTCCTGTCCCCGACCAGACGGGAGTCTTCACGATCGAGTTCCCCATCAGGGGATCGGAGACAGACGGGATTGGAGCTGAGTCCGAGAGAGCAAGAGGACTGTGAGAGACAGCGAGAGCCCGAGAAAGAGCTGCAGAAGCAGGAGCAACATGAACTGGTGATGGTGGAGCGGAGAGGCATAGGGGACTTCCCGGGGTGAGTGGGGATAGACCCCGGGGTGCCAGTTCCACAGGGAACCTCGATACTAAATTGCTGTCCCTGGTTAAGGAGAGAGGGGATGTGGATGCCCACCTCACTGACTTTTAGCAGGCTGGCGATTTGAACGAGGGGGACCCTGAGGAAAAGCCCCGGTGTCTAGCTCCCTTGCTGGGTCCCAAGGCCGTAGACTCCGTCAGCCAGATGGGTGGGGAGTTGGACAGGCTCCCACTCCTGGTCCCAACCTATATGTCTGTGTGCAGTCTCCTGGGCTCAGGCCCCTCAGACCTCCAGTGGGAGCGGAAGGTGATGGTCAATGGGGAGACATTCCTGGGGTGGCGAGATCCTGGGACAGAAAGAACTGTTGTCAGGCCCCTTGTGGTGCAGCCTCAGATGCTGAGGGGCTGTGTGACCTGGGTGAGGGTCCCAGGGATGAAGCCCCTCACCCTGCCTATGGCCCAGATCCCTGTGCAGACCCGGGAGGGGGGGGGCTGGCTGGTTGTTGGGGTTCTCCAGGATATCAGCTGTGAGACCCTGTTGGGGGTGACTGTGTCTCTTTGGGACAGGATCCAGGCCCTGCTCCTGTAACGGCCAAGGGTTTGAATTTGAATCCAGGGAACCAATCGGCTGAGAGGGAAATGGTCAGTTAAAATGCAGATGATGTGACTGGCAGGGGGGCGGAGCTGCTAGGCTTAGGCTACCTGCCGGCCTGTAACCAGACTCCTGGGGTTGGGTGGAACAGAGAGATGCTTGCGCACCGGAGAGGGGGCTCACGCTGGCTCTGATGCAGTGAGGAAAGCAGCGAGCTCGCTGCCTGTCCCCACTGGAACAGCAAGGGCAGCGCTGAGCACAGTGGGAGCTGAGACCCCAGCTTGGGGGTGGGGGTGACAGGCAGGGCAGGTCGGTTACCAACCAGGTTTGCCTTGTCCAGAGGCGCTGCTGGGAAGTGATCCCACGGCAGGGAGGGAGCAACCAGGGACAGGGCTCAGCGGGGCTGTGACCCCAGGCCCAGCCAGCGAGATGGAAGACTAGGTAGCTGAGTCTGCAGAGCAGAACAGCTGGGTAGTTAATCTCTCGAGAATGCAGGGGATGGCAGGTCTACTCTCATCTCTAGACACTTTGGATATGACTTGTACTCTCAGTGAATTTAACATCTAGTTCCTTGTGGAAGCAGAGGTTGGTAAGGGAAGAACAACAGAACTTTGAGAGTACAGCTTGTAAAAGTGAACCTGAGAAGGGTAACTGCGATTTGCTGGAAGTAGCTCAGGGTAGTGAGAAGAGCAGCAGTTTATCTGTTGGGAGTGGCAAGGTGCTTGGTAAGGAAAGTTTGGATGAGCCTAGGCAGCCTTGTGAGCTGATGGCTTTGTCTAATCAGCAGTTTGGGAAGGCGAGGATAGTGGAAGATGAGTGTCCCTATACCTTACCTGGAGAAGTGCGACAGTGAAGGGAATGTGCCTGTGTCTGTCAGCGGTATCGACTTGCCTATGGAGGGAGCTACCCCGGTCTCCAAGCAGTTGTGTGTGAACAGCTCTGTGTGCTGGGACAAGGGAAATGAGATCCCAAGCTGTGTGTCTGGTAAAGGAGAATGTGTGTCTGGTTCTTCTTTGTTTATGGAGCAGACAGAAGGGGCCTTTCAGCCTGTGATGGCTGAGAATAGTACAGTTGTCTCAGAGTTGGTTCTGGATTCAACTAAAGCCCAGGAAGGGAATGGTCCTAAGTTTGTGTCTGCTAGGGAGAATGGCACTGTAACTAGGTCGCATCCAGTTAGTGTCTATGAAAAATCCCAGAGGCCAGACAATTCTGGTGCTTGTATTTTGCCTGTTACTAGTGTGTTGTTGGGAAAGGGTGTAGCAACTCTGTCTAATCAGAGTGAGATCCTAGCCAGGGCACAAAGAGAGCATAAAGGTGATTTGATTGTGTTACTTACTGATGGTATGGAAACCTGTAGCAAGAAGGAAAAGATTCCTGAATTTGTGTGTGGCAAAGGAAAGGAGAATGCTTCTAACTTTTTATCTAGGAAGTCTGTGAGTTTGCCTGAAAGGGGATTGTGTAGGAATCCGCCTGATGGGCCAGAGGTAACTCTGGATGTAAGTGAGATCCAGAAAGAATCTGTTGTTGCTCAGTAAAGTGTTCCTCTAAAGCAAGCCCTAGGTAATGAGGGTAATGGCAGAATTTCTGTGAAGGATGAATTGTTGCATAGAAAAGCCCCTAGGGAAAGGAATCCTCATGGTAGTCTTTGCAAACAGTTTACTGCAACTGAAGGGTGTGAAAGTGATTTAATCAAGGAAGTTTCAGTTCCTAACAGCCAGAAATTTTCTGTTGTGAATTAAGCCACTGACTTTTCTGTTGAAAGATCCAGTGTGGATAGCTTTGAGAAGGTCTCAGATGGAGTAAAAGCTGTTAAGAAAGTTAAACAGGCCTATAACCAAAGGCTGTGTTTGGCCAGCTTATTGGGGAGACAAGGTTGTTGAGAAAGGAATGTCTCCATGCTAATTCTGTAAGTGAACAGTCTGTGTCCCAGGTGAAGAGGGTGCTGGGCTACCTCAAGGAGGCAGGACTGACGGTAAAAGCTGAAAAGTGTAAGGTGGAGATAATCAGAGAGTGGCCTGTTCCCCAGACCAAGAAACAGGTCCAGGCCTTTATTGGGATGGTGGGGTACTACTGGAGGCTTGTACCCCACTTGAGCTCCCTAGCTGCCCCCATCACTGAGCTATGTAAGAAGGAGAAGCAAGACGAGCTGGTCTGGACCGAGCAGTGCCAGAGGGCTCTCTCTGCGTTGAAGGAGGCTCTAATCCAGGGCCCGGTAAATCTGGTAAACCCCAACTTTGCCAAGGCCTTTACAGGGTTCACCGACGCCTCAAACACAGGGCTGGGTGCTGGGCTGATGCCGAATGGTGGGGGACAGAGACACCTGGTCAGAGAGTGGCCCAGGTCAAGATGGGGGCTCTTAAGCAAGAGAGCCCAAACTGCAACCCTCCAGACTGGAGCGCTGGGAGAAGACCCGATTCCAGTTGGACCCCCGGGGATTTTGGGGTGGCAAAAGGACACGGGCCGCAGAAACCTTCCCACATGAGGCACGTGAGTGCCATCGAGCACCCCGACCTAAGGGAGGGCGTGAAATTGGAAGGGCGTAAAACTGGAAGGGCCTGGTGTAACTCCTACCAAGGAATGGGAGAGATGCTGGGGCATCCATAGGAATGTTGGTGGGTTCGAACTTTTCCAGGTCACTGGCTAAAGGTTATCGTGGACTCCCCGAGCGATGCTCTGGAACTGCTCCCTACAAAGTCAGTCAGGACTCTGGTGAAGTCTCCTTTCTGTGAGCAGACTGTCTTCAGGACAAAAAGCTTACACGGCTTCCACCTTCCTGGGTCTGACCTCGGAGCATTCAGCATCCTCTGCACCTCCGTGCGCTTCCCACAGCGAGTCCGCCCAGGCGGGGTCCTGGGGAAGCCAGAGGGTCCTGCACCCCAACTTCACAATCAGACGTGACTCTCAGCCAGCCAGTAAAACAGGTTTATTAGATGACAGGAACATGGTCTAAAACAGAGCTTGTAGGTACAGAGAACAGGACCCCTGAGCTGGGTCCATTTTAGGGAGCAGTGAGCCAGACAACCACGTCTGCACTTCACTCCTCGTCCCCAGCCAGCCCCAAACTGAAACTCTCTCCAGCCCCTCCTCCTCTGGGATTTGTCCCTTTCCCGGGCCAGGAGGTCACCTGATTCCTTTGTTCTCCAACCCTTTAGCTCTCACCTTGCAGGGGGGAAAGGGCCAGGACATCAGTTGCCAGGAAACAGGGTGTTGGCTATTCTCGGTGTCCAGAGCCCTACACACACCTGCCCTCTAGGGCTCTGCAACGATCATACACCCTTATCCCACCACCTAGATACTTAAGAAATGCATAGGGGAAACTGAGGCACCCCTACAGTATTCAGAAGACATATTAAGAACAGTCCCACTTGGTCAGAGTGATCATGTAGTTAAAGACTACTTTTCCCCCACAGGACCCCTGCTCCCCGAGTGCATAAGAAGGACAGTGCTCTGAGAAAGATTCAGGGTTGTATTGTGAAGGAGGCTGTTGTCTCTGTGCTGCCCCATTTACTGCGGTGGTCAGATGTGCGGTAAAGGAGGCAGGAACTGCAGGAAAAGAAAGAATGATCTCACGATTAAGGCAATTGAATGCCGCAAAAGAGAACAGCACTCTCTCTCCCTTTGCCACAGAGTTCCTATGTGATACTGGACAAGACACATAAACCAAACTTTTCACAGGTAGCAATTAATTGCATGTTCCTTATTTTCTGGGTGTCCTGCTGGAGACACCCAGGCTCTGATTTGCAGAAGTGCTGAGCAGTCACAGCTGCAATTCGAGTCATTGGGAGTTCTGCTCTGAACATATAAAGTGCTATCAAACGCTAAGTACTATGAAAAATCAGGTCCTAGTCTTCTCAAATAGGGCACCCAAAATTATTGACGCATCTGATAAATTTGGCTTTAATCTGTATGCCTCATTTCTCCATGTATAAAATGGGGATAATACAAACACTTCACCTCACAGGGAATTATGATGATAAATTCATTAATTCAGAATTAACACTCCTATTTTTAAAGGTATTTAGGCATTGCTCAACTCAGCATTGCAAGGTCTAAGTGATTTAGATTGACGAAGACCCATTTTCAAAAGCAATTTTGGAGCTTAAGTCGACTGACTTCCCATTGTTTAAATTCGCTTAAATCACAATTTTGCCATGTGTATGTTTTGACTGATAGAAAGAAAAATAATCTCTTTTCCCCTCGCTGCTTTTCCATTCAGATTTGGGACTCTTGTTTTTGCTTCCCCATCTAGAGAGACATGAAAGCTTTCTCCATTGGGAATATATATATATTATATATATATTTAGCTATGACCCATGACAGACAGCAAAAATATGCTGTATTCAGGAGATCTAACTGAACTTGTAAGGATCTGTGAACCCTTCAGGCTTCAGTAAATTTCATTTCCTATCAAACTGCATCCCTATTATTATACAATTTTCTGCACAGAAATTCTTCGAGCATGCTCAGCAGCAAAACACAAACTACTAGGTGGAAACTTTATAATAAGAAACAAGTTATTTTTCTAGCATGGAGGTACCAGCAAGTTGTAGTCAGACAAAGCTAGCAACAGTTTCAGAGACAAACCAGTAGATTTTGTACCTGCAGCAGATTCTAATCCTAATTCACTTTTATGCCCATGTGACCAAAAGTGGCTTTAGACAACCTGCCTAGTATTTTTCATAGATGAAAGAAGCAGGACTGAAATGGATGCCTGCAGGCATATAGTACATAGTTAGTATCTGGGTTTCAGAAAGAGCAGCTGTGCCTTCAACACCAACCACACGAAGAAAATCTTTTGAGAACTAACTTGACAGAAGTCAAATTTGAGGCTATGTTGGCAAAAGGTGAACTAGAATATCGTTCAGGGCTCCTAGTCAAACAAAATTACTGTACTGAATCCATGTATTGTGTCACAAGCAAAGGGCCTCCAGGTTTTGTTTTTCTTTTGCTCTGTGGTTGATATTAAAAGTAACACAGCTCTCTGAACCATAGCTATAAGATAGATAACATTACTACTTATGTACTTAAATTGCCCTCATCACCATAGTGTCTCAACAGCAGCATCTATTGCAGGAAAGCTGCTGAAGAGCATACGCCCCCTGCTCCCTCTGGGAAAATGCAATGACTATCTTTGCTTTGCTTTCCTTTTTAAGAGGCCAGGACACTCAGCCTGGGCCCCTCAGAACTTTCAGGGAGCTAGGAACCTCGACCCCCTTTACAGAAACTATTTAACTTTTGCCTTGAGGGGTAAGCGCTGACCGTTTTGTGGGCTGCAGGATTATTTTGTTGGACCTTTTTCATTCAGACTGCTTTTTGCCTGCAGAAGACTACATAAGACTACACAGAGCTACACCCTAAACTCCAAACCAGCTCTACAGCAATGGCCATATCCAAGGAAGGATGTCTGGGATGAGAGAGGTGCCCATCCTGACCCAAAGATACAACCTATAACCTACATCTGTCACACTCACATGAGCACAACCAGTCACATCAGGAATAACTCTATTTCCCTATCTATAAAATAAGGCTAACAACACACTTGCCTACCTCACAGGAGAGCTGTAGGGACTGATGAGGTAATGTTCACATATCACTTTGAAACACATGAAGCACCATGTAACGTCAATTGGTTCCAGACTATCATTCATAATCACAATGCCTTCTTGTGTGAGGAAGGGGGTGTGGCTACATTCCATTATAAGGAGTGGATATTTCTATTCTATTCTATGTGCCAATCTATTGGGGGTAGGGTGAGATAGGGGCAGGAAAAAATCAGAAGCCATCCAAGCTCAGTGCAAAATTCTGTGATTCTAGAACAAGGCACAAGATGTATCAACCATAGAGCTGGTTAAAAGCCTTCCATCAAAATATTTTTGGGTGGGGAAAATAGCTTTTTCAACACAAAGAAAATTTTGAGAGTTTTTGTCAAGAATCTTAAAATCCTAATGAACCCCCTAACCTCCTGCAAAGTTGCATAAAATCATTTCCCAGCACTCTCTAGTCAACAACATTTGTCTTAGTGCAATCAGTGGGCAAAAACGAACCATGAAATCTCAAGGCAGTTCTCAGTGCTGAGAGCATTGACACTATTCAAATCCATGCATTTACACAGGGATTTCTGAATGTGCTCATCGCTGTTAAGAAATCTTCAGTTCCTGGTGTCCATTATTAATTGCATGATAATGACCATTTAAAAAACCATTATATGAAGCAGCTGCAATAGAAGGTCTGAGAGATTCCAGGACATACCAAGGAGTAGGTGGTCCTAATACAGAAAGTACATCTTCCTGACAGTCACTCCTAAGTTGTACATGAGTGTCTGGGAAGTAATTCACTGATATTTGGAAGCTTGCCTCAATGTCTCAGCTTGTTCTCTTGAGTCCAAAGGAACACTGCATTGTGCTGAAACAGTCATGCCCAAATCAGAACTTGTGAGCCTTTATTAAAGCTGAAGACTTCAAGGGAAGGTATTCATTCCCACAAGGTATAATTCCTGAGCTTTAGATTGGACTGTCCTACTTCAATAATTTAAGTGCCTATGATGAAGTTTGCAGATACTTTTGGCTTTCCTCTTTTATGACAGTATGAGATGCCATTCTCATGCATTTCACACCTTGAAAAGTATTATGGCCAAGGAGCTCTGAAGTAATATATATCTTTACAAAATTATGTTACGATTGGTCAGTAATGTACTCCACAGTATGAAGAGCCAACTAAAAAAATTCATATTGCTTGGGAAGTACGGCAAGACTGTTAACCTGAATTTTAGTGTTACTAGCAAGTCAACACAAAATCAATTTGTTCAAGTGTATCAAATGTCGGTTTCCTGTCTCCTGAAATTTTTTTGTCCTTGTCATCTGAAAGCAAGGCGCACAACATTTTGATGGATCCATTTTTTCTTAATTAATATTCAAAATTTAGGATACAGTAAAAACAATGTAAGAATAGCTAACTACATGACTGAAGTAACAATTCTGAAAAACAAAGTGAAAGTAATGGTGATTGGTGACTGTATAGATCTATCATAATGGTATTCTTAACTCACCATAACCTTCCTTAAGGTATAGCGTTTGGATCGAATGTCATCCATTAGCATTTCATAGGGTGTGAGCTGATATTCTATTGGAAGTGGGTTATACTGACGCTCTTGAACCTTCTTAAGTTTAACACCATCCCGCAAATCTCGCATCACCTGTACCCAAAAGCGAGCCTGAAGAGTCAAAGGAGACAAATAAGGTTTCAGAACATTTACTGTACTCTCATTATTACTGAGTACCAATGCAGTTAAGGCAAAAACAGCTCACTCGTCACATCAGAGAACCATTAAACCAACTAAATAAGACTAAATTTATTTTATTTTTTACAACAATGAAGTAGATAGGTGGTACAGTGGGTTTGAAAACCTGGGTCAAAACCCATCTTAAACTAGAAAACAAATCTGGTGGATTATTCTAGTCACTAACAGAAATCCCAAAATCACAGTGTAATTCAGTAAATCACTGATGGCAGTGTTAGATTTCATTTATTTTCCACTTTTTCTATGAGTCATTAGCAAGTCATACTACAGAAACAAAAAACCCTAAATACTGTTTTTTACAGAAAGCAGGTGACAAGCAAGCAGCTTAAGAATATCTAATTTTTTACATCAAAATATAACCTATTGAAAATTATGGTAAATGACTACAGCCCTACCCAGTCAGCATTTTTCAACTCATCAAGGTCTGTGCTGGATTCATCACTCTTTTCTTTGTCCATTTCCTGAATCTTCTTCAGATTCTGTCAATTAAAAGCAATATAGTAAATAAGCTGTATAAGAACATAAAACTGTATTGAAATAAAGTAGAAAAGGTTTAATAGAATATGGTTTCCTTCTGTGTCTATTCATCTTTCACAATTTACATGGTGGATATTCCAAGCAACGTGTTCAGAACATGTACAGCAAATTAGAAATTAGACTTCCCATATTGTTAATGAAAGGGTACCCTTCTATATATATAAAAAAGATTCATAAATGCTGAAGAGGATGTGAAGGAATAGGACTTTTCTGCACATATGGCGGGAATAACATAAGAAAATAGTATTTGGGAGGGAAACAAATAGAAATTTCAAGATAGCTAAAGACAGACTACCCACAGAACTCAGTAATATTAGGTTACAGCCCAAAGGAGGTTATCGACCTGGGGAAGGACCCATTGATATCACAATTATTACTGGCAGCCAGATGCATGATAGCTTGTTCAGATTCCCCCAATATTAGTAGTATAGAGAAACCAAGTCTAGGAATGCTTCTCAATGGAAAACATGACAGTTTTACATGAAGCAGACTTTAAAAATATATGGTTTTTGGAATCTGAAAAAAATAAATACACAGATAATGATAAGAACTTGACCAATCACCAAGGGATCTTTTAAAGATAACAAATACAGGTTATTAATAAGATTTCTTAATACTTGTGTGGAAAGTTCATGTATGTTAATAACGACTAAATAAAAAGTTTAAAAAAAGAAAATGTCCCTCCTCAATGTAGGTGAAGCTTTCTTAATAAAGAGCCAAACTTTCGGACTTTGACTAGAATAAGAATAATGACTGAATGCTACAGTAGGTCACAGAGTGGGTTTATTAGACCACTTAACATTAAAACAAACAAAGAGATGCAATTCAAGATTTAAATGTATGGACTCTGCACTCATGGAAATAGTCTCATATATATTCACATCATACATAAAAATCACACATTTATATAGAACTTTTTGCTTGTAAACTGAATGCCTTTGAAATGGAATCATTGAGACACAAACATGGAAACTCACTATTCCATGTTTACAGATAGTTTCAGAATAGAACTGCACATTAACAGGATTTTATTTAAATTTTTCCAATTGTTTATTCATGCATTTTCATGAAACATAACTGGCTCCAAACTTTTGTTCAGTAAACCTCTTGAGTTTATGTTAGGAGATTAAATCAATAGGTTACAGATCTGGAAATGTTTAAATTATTTATGTATGTAGCACAGAAATATTTGTCCTCTCTTCTGAGCTGACAACGTAATTAAACCAACATAACATACTTGGGTATTCCCTATAATGGGAGCAATCAACAAAGAGAGTCTGGGTCTGTTTTTTTACAAAATGTATAAAAAAAGGTTTAAAAATATAATTTTCTGTTTATTATATATTACACTGAAACTGCTACAGTTTAAATCTTTGCCCAAAGCCTCAGAAGAATCTTTCAATGAAGCAGTGTAGGTAGCTATTAAAATGTATTTCAGAGATCCTACAGGACAGACAGCCATCTCACAGGAGTCCTTGGAGTTTTTAAAAATCATTTTGCTACAGAGGATTTTGGGGAGAGTACAGGATAGCAATTGCTTACTACTACCTTTAATGTGACAAAGCAGCAGACTTATTTTTACATCCAAGTTCTTAACACCATTATTGGCCCATTTTTTTAATTACATACATTATAGGCAGGCTTTTGAAAATCCATACAACTTATATGACACAGAATCTAATGGCCAAGTCCTGAAAATCAGGGGTGAGTATAGGGCAGGGGAGGGTTTTGGGTAGAAGATATAAGGGTGCTTCTAGTTGTTCTGACAACTCTGATCTCATTCAGTGATCTCACTCATTGGTTCAAATTCAGCTTGCCTCATTCATGGACGTCGACTACACCCTAAGACTTTCCAATGGCATTTGTTTCCTTTAGTTACAACACTCTTGTGAAGAATGAAATTTCTTTTCTTTTTAACACGGATTTTATCAGTAGAACCCAGCATTATCATAAGCCAGTGCCATTGAAAATAGCTTGTGATTTAAGGACACAAGAGTTAGATACTGCTAACTGTATAACCTACAATTTCTGAAATGATTTTTTTTTTTAAATGACCTTAGACCAGAGTATAAGTTTTTAGCCTGTAAATAAGCTCTGATGTGGGCTGAGTATGGCAGTTAATAGAGTCTTAGCTACAGAGTAATAGTTTTAATGGTAAAAATTAAACAAAATAAAAACTACTGCAAGTGAAAATATCCTGGCAAATTTAAAGCTTCAAGAAGTCCTCCAAGAATAGGCATAATTTTAGTTTCAATAGTTCTGTGAAAAAGGATTGTGGTTTTGACTTGCCTAATTAGACACACAGGTAAGCAAACCTCACTGCTCCACATCCAAATAGTTAATCTAGTCCAATGTATTCCAAGTATAGCTAAAAGTATGTCCTTTCTCCTCCTCTCTTAGAATGTCTCTAAGGGTAAGTCTACACTACAATTAAAGACCCATGGCATAGCCACAGCTGGTCTCCGTCAGCTGACCTGGGCTTGCAGGGCTCAGGCTACAGGGCCTAAAATTGCAGTGTAGACATTCAGGCTCATGCTGGAGTCCAGGCTCTGAGACCGAGCAAGTTGGGAGGGTCTCAGAAACCAGGCTCCAGCCTGATTCCAAATATCTACACTATAATTTTTTGCCTCACTGGCCAAGCCCGAAACAATTGATCCAGGCTCTGAGACTTGGTGCCACGGGTTTTTTATTGCAGTGCAGATGTACCCTAGCAGACTGACAGTGTTTGCTTGAAACATCCCAGGTGTTGGCAGGTGTTGGTCCTATTGAGAAAAGGTTAGATTCATCTGATTCACTGAAACAATTTTACTCTATCCGGTCACAAAGCAAGGTGGGATTGGATCTCTAGAAAGAGGAGCTGGGCTGAGCAGTCCTGGGATGGGAACCATACGAGCAGCCAATCCTCATGTGAAAGTTTGAGCTGAACTCTACTATCTTATCAGAAGCCTTTGACAAAGTCCCTCACCAAAGGCTCTTAAGTAAATTAAGTTGTCATGGGATAAGAAGGAAGCTCTTTTCATGGATTAAGAACTGGTTAAAAGACAGAGAACAAAGGGTAGGAATAAATGGTAAATTTTCAGAATGGAGAGGGGTAACTAGTGATGTGCCCCAAGGGTCAGTCCTAGGGCCAATTCTATTCAACTTATTCATAAATGATCTGGAGAAAGGGGTAAACAGTGAAGTGGCAAAGTTTGCAGATGATACTAAACTGCTCAAGATAGTTAAGGCCAAACCAGACTGTGAAGAACTGTCTCACAAAACTAAGTGATTGGGCAACAAAATGGCAGATGAAATTTAATGTGGATAAATGTAAAGTAGTGCACATTGGAAAAAATAACCCCAACTATACATACAATATGCTGGGGGCCAATTTAGCTACAACTAATCAGGAAAGAGATCTTGGAGTCATCGTGGATAGTTCTCTGAAGACGTCCACGCAGTGTGCAGCGTCATTCAAAAAAAGGAAAAGGGATGTTAGGAATCATTAAAAAAAGGGATAGAGAATAAGATAGAGAATATCTTATTGCCCTTATATAAATCCATGGTACGCCCACATCTTGAATACTGCGTAGAGATGTGATCCGCTCATCTCAGAAAAGATATACTGGCATTAGAAAAGGTTCAGAAAAGGGCAACTAAAATGATTAGGGATTTGGAATGGGTCCCATATGAGGAGAGATTAAATTGGCTAGGACTTTTCAGCTTGGAAAAAAAGGAGACTAAGGGGGAATATGATGGAGGTATATAAAATCATGAGTGGTGTGGAAAAAGTGAATAAGGAAAAGTTATTTACTTCTTCCCATAATATAAGAACTAGGGGCCATAGAAATTTAGAGCTGGAAGAAGTCATCAAATCCAGAAGTCATCAAATCCAGCACTTGAAGCAGGACCACGTAAACCTTGACCATCCCTGACAGGTGTTTGTCCAACCTGTTCTTAAAAACCTTTACAACCTGCTTTGGAAGCCTATTTCAAGCTTAACTATCCTTCTAGTTAGGAAGTTTTTCCCAATATCTAACCTAAATCTCCCTTGTTGCACATTAAGCCCATTATTTCTTGTTCTATCTCCAGTGGACACTGATAACAAATGACCACAGTCCTCTTTAAAAAAAGCCCTTAACACATTTAAAGGCTGTTATCAGATCTGTCCTCAGTCTTCTTTTCTCAAGACTAAGCCTGCCCAATTTTATTAACCTTTCCTCACAGATCAGGCTTTCTAAACCTTTTATCATTTTTGTTGCTCTTCGCTGGATGCTCTGAGTTATCCACATCTTTCCTAAAGTGTGATGTACAGAATTAGACACAGCACTCCAGCTAAGGACTCATCAGTGCCAAGCAGAGTGGGTCAATTACCTCCTGGGTCTTCCATACAAATACTCCTGTTAATACACCCCAGAATACTACTCTTTTTCACAACTGCATCACATTGTTGACTCATGTTCAATTTGTGATCCACCATAACCTCCAGATTCCTTTAATCAGTACTACCATCTCACCATTTATTTCCCATTTTGTGGGTGTATTTATAATCTTTTCTTTCTAAGTGTAGTACTTTGCACTTGTCTTTCTTAGATTTTATCTTCTTGATTTCAGACCATTTCTTCAATTTTTCAACATCCTTTTGAATTTTAATTCTGTCCTCCAAAGTGGATGTAACCCCTCCCATCTTGAAGTTATCTGCAAATTATATAAGGATACTCTCCACTCCATTATCCAGGTCATTAATGAAAATATTGAAAAGCACTGGACCTAGGACAGACCCCTGTGGGGCTCCAAAAGATACATCCTCCCAGTTTGACAGCAAATCATGATAACTACCTTGCCCATATGGGACCTGCTAAATTCTGTTTAAATTTGCATGAAGTCATAATCCCCAAGGGAATGAGCATTCAGTAGCTTCTCATTCTACACTGTATTGAAGGTAATGCAAGTGTGTGTGTGTATGTGTGTAAATGACGCATATAATCAATACGGTCTTGTTTCACTGAAAAAATCTGCTAACATACTTTTTAATTTTAATTCATGTGCACAGCCACATTATAAATAACATAAGATTGTTATCATATCATAAATGGTTTTCTTTTTAATTAAATTTATTAGGCTTTAGTACCTGAAATGGTTAACAAACATAGGTAAAACAGTGTGCTACTTCAATAACACTTCCTTTACCTCTGTGTGTGAATATTGTTCACATTACATAGCAAATAAACACAGCAGTCTGAACCTACTTTCCAGTGAACATCTGAAGGCATCCTTAAACGACCACACAATGCGGTGACAGCTTAGCATTATCTCCACTGGAGACCAGATGTGGTGGTTTATAGACAACTGGGGAAAACGTGTGTATGGAAACTTGTATGTGCTTTGCAGCTGTCAGTGATATTAGTCTGTTACTTTAAAAAGCAATAAGTCCTTTCCCCAAAAGAGGAAATATTATAGAAAAGTCTCATTTACATTTACTTCTGCATTTATATCAGTAATGAAGTCCAAGTATTCATCCATTTCTCCATCAAATGCAAAGTAGTGGTAACGATTTCAATGCCAGTCTTTGTGAACTGTAAATGCCTTGTTTTCTCTTAAACTGGAAACTTTTGTTGAAGGCCTGCAAAAATTATAAATTATCATCCTAATGCTTTCTCCTCCTGCTCCTCAGAACCAAGGTTAACTTTGGTGAACAAACTGACAACAGTCAGACTGCTACTCCCTTCAATAAGCATTTATTTTTACAAAGTTAACATATTCCAGCTGCTTAATCTTTACTTTGAATGTTGAACAATACCCGCAGCAATTACCCATTTTAGCAACCATTAAAGCTTTCTGTTCTTTAACATGGTTTTTTGGGCTGGCTTATACCCAAAGGCAGCAAAGACTGGCATAAATGGTAAATATCCCACCATGTTATAAGATTCCAACCTGATTCTCTTTAGCACTAAGAATCAGGAGGAGAGAAAAGGTTTGACTAACTGATGGACCACCTTCAAAATAAGGCACCCATCTAATTAGTCCCTACACAATATAGTAAGAGAGGAAGCTTCTATTTGAGGAAGGCCAAGTCCAGGTAAAATCACACCATGACAGGGCTGGAGAGCTGTAACAGCAAAGGCTACCAGCCAAAAAAGAAACTCTGTCCTTCCACTCCAAATGTTAAACAACATCTACTATGGTATTAGAGAGACGAGGTGAAATCTTGGGACCGACACGGTTACAACTACACTGCATAGCTACTGGAATGATCATTTTAAAATCAGTAGGCTCAAATAACTTTCACTCAACAGTCCAAAAAGAGAAGGCTGAGGAGATCTCTGGCCTGCTGATATTAGTTTTCAATAAATCTTGGAATACCAGGGAAATTTTAGAAGACTGGAAGAGTGCTGATTTTATGTCAATAAAAAAGGACACACCAAATGACCCAGAGTCAAAAATAATGAGGACCAGGTAGTCATACAGAATAATCTTGATCATTTGGTAGGCTGGGACCATTCAAACAAAATGTGTTTTAATATAGCCCATTGCAAAGTCATACATTCAGGAACTAAGAATTCAGCCCACACCTACAGAATGGAGGACTGTCTCCTGGAAAGCCGTGACTCTGAAAAGGATCAAAAGATCACAGTGGACACACAACTGAACTTGAGCTCCCAATGCAATGCCATGCCAAAAAAAAACTAGCGTAATCCTTGGACATTGTGATACAGCAACTACGATCATCAGGGATATTGTTGGTTGTCAGTCCCTAGGTAGAATCTCCCAGGAACAGAAGGCAAGATACTTTCAGGAGATGGCTCTGAGCTCTCTTTTATAGGAGATCAGAACGAAGCAGACTTATTGGTTTTAAGTCACAATGGAAAGCAGACCTTCATCCACTAATGGAACTACAAAATAATCTGCTTCGGTCTCCCAGAAGGCAAACAACAAAACAATACCAAACAAGCTAAAAGAGGGAGGAAAAGAGAAGAGGAAAAGATAGCAAGTCTAAATCCTATTGCCAAAATGCTTGAAGGCTACTCAGCACCTAGATATCATGGCAGTATGCACATTAGGAATTAATATATAGAAAGTTTCACGTCATATTAATTGCTCAAAAGATTGAAAGTTGCCAGGTGTTGTTTGCAAGGTGTGCTGAAATGGCCCATCTTGATTATCACTACAAAAGGGTTTTTTTCTCTCCTGCTAGTAACAGCTCACCTTAAGTAATCACTCTTGTTATAGTGTGTATGGTAACACCCATTGTTTCATGTTCTCTGTGTATATAAATCTCCCCTCTGTATTTTCCACTGAATGCATCTGATGAAGTGAGCTGTAGCTCACGAAAGCTTATGCTCAAATAAATTTGTTAGTCTCTAAGGTGCCACAGGTACTCTTTTTTTTTTTTTTTTTTTTTGAAAGACTTGAGTTTCTCAGTGTTTTGAAAAACAATGAAATACTATGTAATTTCCTTGTTATAAATTTAGAAGACACTGGAATTTAGCAACATACACAAATGGGAAATGTTCTGACCTTACAAACATTGGTTATGAAGGTTTCCTTTAACTCTTCTCTGTACGCTGGGTACTGCTCAGAGGAACAATTTCTTGTGATGGACATACATGCCAAGTCCTCTAGACTGAATTAACTGTATCACCTCCCTCCTCAATCAGCCAAGATCAGTGGGGTTAGAAATCAATCACAAATTATGCAAACCAAAACACTTAGAATAAAATAGAGCGTTTGTCAGAACTTAATTGAAATCCGTATGAATAACCTCAGCTGCTGTCTCCATTTGTGCTTACCCTTGGGAAACAGACCAGAGGAAGCTATTTTTGCTATAATATTAAAATCACAGCACAGACGGACTTCCGTTTTAGAGGGGGAAAATATTAAGAGGTTATCTTAGCTGACCCAAAGCCCTCAAACCCACACTACAAATCTCACTCACATGTTATAGACTGGGCATTCATTCAGAAAATTAGGAAACAGATTTGCAGGCTACACACCAGAAGTCTGAATATTAAGCATTTCAACAGTCTTCATTTTATAACAACGAAAGCATTTGGCATTTTTTTGAAACGTTGTGTTCTCACACACAATTCTCTAGCAGTTTGAGTAAATAAATATATAGATGTCTTTACATTTATTTTTGCATTACTTAAAACAGTCAAGAACAATTATTATTGTTAATGAAAAATACTTTCCTTTGCTCAGTGACAGATGGAAGGTTGTGTAATGTACATGTCAGGACAACAGCAAAGAATCACGAACACAATGGCCTCTAAATGGTCTCTACATTTTAACATTTCAAGGAGCTTTTCATAAATAGGGGTATGATTCCTGGGCTTGTTTACACTTTAGCAGTTTAAAAATGTAATCATAATTTCTGTATGTATTCTCCATTTCTAGAGGTTGTTTTATTGATGGAAGTGACTGACTGATAACTGGGAAACAGATAAAACAGACTTGCACATCTGATCTCTGATGTAAGAATATGTAACATATAAAAGAGGTTACTGCCCAAGGGTAATAGTTGATTTTACATACCCAATTATCAAACATCAGACTTAAGCCCTATGGACTGGGCCTCCAGCCCTTACTCACTTGAGTATCTCCCATTTCAGTCAATTGAATTACTCATGAGAGTAAGGTTTGCAGACTCAGCCACTAAAATGTTTCTTATCCTTTGTGCTGCTATAGGACTTTTGAATATCATATCAAAAACATCTGTTTCTAAGACAGTAGGAGTGGGAGTAGAGAAGACATGCCCTAGTGTGGAGAGAGGTGGAAAAGGGTTGCTCAGTTGCGATCCCTTACTTATCAATTCAGCAAATGCACTGGCAGACTCCAAATTGAAGTCTTGGGTGGATCTCAGTGGCTCTTCTTCATTAACTTACACAGGGGATCAAGTAGAGAAACATTTGGCAAGGATTTTGAGTTTCTGGAAAGTAACTGTAGCAATATTCTATAACATTCATAATTAAAGTACAACATAGAATATTATGTAAATATACTGTTTGATCCAAAATGTTTATTCTCCAAGGTAAATTTCTATGGGCTGACAGTGTGGAACAGAAGAAATGTTGTTCTTTGGATCTAAGTTTAAGTAAACAACTTAGCTAATTGCTTCACTTACTGTTAATAAATTGTTATTGCAAAATTATAAAAACCCCGCTGGTGGTGTTATTAGGTTACATGCTGCTCTGTTAAAGGGGAGAGAGCGATTCAAGACCATGACCATGAAAATTTTTTGACTGAAACACCTACCATTTTTCAATTTAAGAGTCAAATGTAATGGGAAAATGAAGACTCTGTGTCCAAAAACAGGTGATAAAGATGATTACAAATTCCTAATTTTTTTAATGTTGCTAGAAAGGGTTAATATCCACTGGAAAGATTTCCTAAGAGGTATAATTAAAAGCTTGTAGAAATTCCCACTATGCAAGGGTATTTAAGCTTTTGCTGCAGTTCAGCTGCCCTCATGGGAACAGCCAACTAGGTAAGCTGTACACAGCACGACAGGTATCAAATTGGCTAAAGATCTGGGCCCAGATTTTTAAAAGGTATTTAGGCACTGCTCTGCTCAGCATTGCAATCCCTAATTTATTTAGAAGCCCAAGACTCATTTTCAAAAGTGACCTAAGGGCCTGAGTCCCACTGACTTTCCATAAGACACAGGCTCCTACAGGCCTATGTCACTTTTGAAAATGAGACTTAGAAATCCACAGCTGGTCTGTGCCAGTCAACTCTGGTTTGCAAGGCTCAGGCTGCGGGGCGCTCCCATTGCTGTGTAGACTTCCTGCATGGTGGGAGGGTCCCAGAGCTCAGGCTCCAGCCCAAGCCCAGACGTCTACACAGCAATGAAACAGCCCTGCAGCCTGAGCCCCATGAGTCGAAGTCGGCTGGCATAGGCCAGCTATGGGTTTTTCTTTGCTGTATAGACATACTCTTAGGCTACTAAACCAACTAGCCTCTGCAATGCTGAGTGAAACAATGCCTAAATACCTTTTAAAAATCTGGGCCTTGATGAGCAGAAGCTACAAAATTAGGAATTTCTTTTTTCATGCATTTTATTGGTAAAATCAACCCACTATTCAGAAATAAGGCCACAGATATTAAAGGGCAGGTCAGAAAGGAAATCAATTGTGCCCATTGTGACACCCCATATGACACCTTGTACCTCAGGTTCACCTCTATTATATGATTATGATATATGGTGTATAAAGTATGCCTTGAGAGATATCATTTCAAAACTCACAACCTACTGAACATTATTATCCTGGTAAAATATGTGCAGCAACTATGTATGTAAAATTGTGAGATTCTACTGTATAATAATGATCTTACATTAGCATGTAACAAAGTTAGAAAAGCAGGCTCAGACTAGTTTTTCAGAGACAAAGACACATTTGCACACCTGCAGGGAGCTAAAGAGTCATTATCTGTTTCATCAGAGATTCACCAGCAGGGAAGTTGTAAACAAGACATTTACAACTCACTTGAAGGACAGCCTGCAGAGTACATACGCAATGGAACTGCTGACCCCATGATCAAGCAAAGACTTTTCCAGTATAAAAAGGAGAGACAGTGACCTACTCCTCACCTCTCCTCCCACATCTCTACTCACAGCATCATGATCTCTTGAAAGACAATAGGAGCATCACTGAACTGTTGGTGTGGGGGAGGGAGGGGTGTGTCCTAGCTGGAAGGTGTTCCAGTTTGTATGAACTGCTCTAAGCTTTTGGGTGAGAAACCTTTTTGCTTTCAAATCTTATATAGGTTGGTAATATTTAGGAATTAGATTGCGGATTTATCTTTTATTTCTTTTGTAACCAACTCTGACTTTTATGCCTTTATCACTTATAATCACTTAAAATCTATCTTTCTCTAGTAAATAAACATGTTTTATTGATTTGTCTAAACCAGTGTGTTTTGGTTGAAATGTTTGGCAATATGTACTCAGGTTAACAAAGGCTGGAGCACTATAATAATCCATCATTTCATCAAAGGAAATTAATGAGCTTGGTTTGTTCAGTAGCGGGCTCAACAGTGCAAGATGCACATTTCTGGGGTACCAGGCTGGGGCTAAGAATTAGCGGGTGTCACCCTGTATATAGTTCATGAGTGGCTGGGAGAGCATTCATGTAATTTTGAATCATAGAATCATAGAATATCAGGGTTGGAAGGGACCTTAGGAGGTCATCTAGTCCAACCCCCTGCTCAAAGCAGGACCAATCCCCAATTTTTGCCCCAGATCCCTAAATGGCCCCCTCAAGGATTGAACTCACAACCCTGGGTTTAGCAGGCAATGCTCAAACCACTGAGCTATCCCTCTGGGAGCGACTCTATATGTCTGTGTGCAAGCAGAACCTGGAGAGGCTGAGTTTCACTAGCAAAGCAGTGTAAGAGGCACCCCAAGCTGAAGAGTTAAGGGGACTCAGTGGTTCAGTTTGTACCCTGAGGAATGTCACACGCAGGCAAATGGTGAACATAGTATTTACAAAAAAGAAAAGGAGTACTTGTGACACCTTAGAGACTAACAAATTTATTTCTTTATTTAAATATTATAAGCTTTATGAACATAAGCTTTCATGAGCTACAGCTCACTTCATTGGATGCATGTATTTTCCACTGCATGCATCAGATGAAGTGAACTGTAGCAGCAATGCAAGGAATTCCAGAGTGAGCACACTATATTCTCTCAAAAGAGGTAAAAGCCAGAAAAAGTGTAACACACATTTCGCCAGTGCCCACAAAAAAATTTAAGTAAATAATGATACAGCAGGTGGAATGTTTTCATTTAACGTGTAAGTTCCACCACTGTTGAATAGTTAGCAGTTTTAACTAGGATGACGTTAAGTTTTTATTCATATGACATGCCAACAGCAAAATCTACTCCGATCCTTGCCAATCAGAGACTGAATGGAAGACTAACCTCAAAGGAATTCATTTTACTGGACAGGAAGATTCTTTCCTTTATGAAGAGGTTAGGGTACACTAAATCCTACTCTCAGAGCATACATTCTGTGTAGCACTGTATTTTAATAGCTTTTCCGACCAATTGACTATTAAGGTCAAGTTGGCTGAGGACCTACAGTCTCTATTTTTCTAAATAAATGATCCATTAAACATTGTTAAGAAGAAACACACTCAAAAATTACTTAGATAGCTGCAGCCCATTATCAGATGTAGTCATGAATATATAGATATTATTAACAATTTGCTATTTTATTAATTGACCCATTAGAATCTTTACTTGAAATGAAACAGAAGAAAAATAAAGGAACAAAATAATAGATATTCTTTATACTTATTTGCTTAGGTAGAGCTTTACAGAAGTATATCTTTTCAGATGGAGAGACTGAAATATACAGAGAGACAGAAAAAACTGACTGTCTACTTTACAAAGGCAACGAATGAGATAAAATAATTAATGGCATAAAGAAGACAAATCAGGAATATCTGTTCCCCTTGCGTCAAAGGAACAAGGGGACAATCCATGAAATTAAAAGGTGGCAAATTCAAAAATCGATAAAAAGAAACTTTTTCATACAGTGTATAATTCAACTGGATTTCATTGCCACAGGAATTCCTTCAGGACAAGAACTTAGAAAGATTCAAAAAAGGATTGGACACTTATATGGCTATCAAGAATAGACAATTAACAATTAATTTTGGAAGTGATACTAAACCTCATACATTAGGGCTTAAGCCACTCTCTAACTATTAGCCATCAGGATGTGGCCTAATATGGGGGGGCAGATTATCCCACTTCTGCTTACTGTAGGGTTCCTACACCTTCCTCTGAAGCATCTGGTGCTGGCAACTGTCTGAGACAGGGTACTGGCCTACCTTTGCCTACCACAGGTCTGGTACAGTGTACCAATTCCTTTCTTCCTATGTTTGCATAACAGAAGTTCAGTTCTGCTATGTCTATCTTTTCTTGGCCCCGCCCCAAAAAAGAATGTTTAACTTTATATTTTATCTAACTCTGTTCACACAAGGGAGATCTCTAACTTTTGGATCATCCTGGGAAAGGACGTGTTCTTGTGTTATTACTTTTAAGCATACTGATTATGTTTACACTGTATTAATATAACTCACTTTAGCTTAACCAAGCATTGTAATTAACGTTGATTCCATAGCACAGCTATGGTTATTGTGTGTTTCATAAGATGCATTTTTTGCTGGTATTGCGGGGGGGAGGGGGGCGATTCCCTCTGTGTATGTGAACTTCTTGTGGTAAATAAAAGCACACAGTGTAGGATGGGGTAAATTAGCAATATTTTCCCCTTCTTCCCCCACAGCCCTAAGAGCCAGAGAGCAGAAGTAGCAGGTTAGGGGGCTGAGAAGGCCTGGCCCATCTGAAGACCAAAAGCACTAGCAGGTGGCATCACTGGTGGACCAAGGGTCATCCTTACTCCCCTGAGCACCTGAAAAGGAGTGGCATTAGTAGTGTAAGAGCGGGAGACAGGCCAACAAAATGATAAGCTGGGAAAAATTACCAAACTCCCCAGAAAAACTCGACGATGGAATAAGATAAAAGATTTAGGGAGTTCAATGTATTTTAGGGTAGGTTGGATAAATCAGGTTTATACTGAAAAGCCAGCCTGAATCCTAACTAACTACTGAACAGCTGCTACTATTCCATAATATTTTAAAAAAGTTTCCGTCTCCCTTTCCGCTCCTACATCAGTTAACCATTCCTGGCTTCATTCTACTCTCTCTGCTTCTCTCTATGATGTCCCCTCTTATGAATCTCCCTTCTAAATATATAGCTCCACATTTTTCATTCTCTCCATGAATGAAAGTCTCTCCCTGCCTGTAAGGGATTTTGCCAACATTCATTTGGGATAATGTGTGTAACTCAATTGATGGGTGCACCACTTGTGAATAAACGTAGCCACCTCAAACACACGCCAATACAGCCTCTATACTATATAATGTGTTTTACATACACTTACATGCACATCTATAGCCAAATAGAATATACGATGGTGAGAGGATACATAAAACATTTTATTGACTTCTGCTTGGGTTCACCATATTACCCATGAGTTGTGAAGCCACTACATTCTAGGTAGGGAAAGAATATATGAAGATAGTATAAAGTTTTTGTTGGCACAACTTTAAGGTGATCATATAACTCCTTTCTGGCACAGGTACAAGCTAGAAATAAATGGCAATAAGAAATATACAGCACTCCATATTAATATATATTTTCTTCATGGCTCTTATTTTGTTTTCTATGTCCTTTGGATTTTTTTTAACCACTGAAGGGTTTCTGAAGTTACACTTTGATAAAAGCAGTGAGCAAGTACCATGTGGATTATAAAACTAAGCCACCTATAAGGATTTCAAACCTTAACTATTATTACAGCTGTTTGTAAGACAACAATAACTGTGTTTCTCAGCAACTTTCAGTGTTTTTTAATAGCCCATCGACTTCAGTAGGGCCAGAATTTCACCCAGAGTGGGATTGTTTCCATTGATTTAAATGTGTTTTGGATCAAGTCCTAATAGCCTTTTCAGAGGCAAACGGTATTTTTCATCTCACAGTATACACTCTAATTTACAGGGTGATTGAATAGTTTACAAGTTTAAAACAAAAGTATTACTGTGTGTATATTGATGTATATATTTGTGTACTTCTATAATATTTAAATAAAAAAGTAATGTTCTATATAGGCATATACTGAAAATGCCTAACTGCTCACTGTGGTCAGCTTTGTACCTAATCTAGGGGGACAAAAAGCAATTAATGTGTAATACAGTCTTCAGTAATTACATTAATGAACAGCTGTTATACTGAGCATGAGCAAATGGAAACATTTTCACTCATCCAACTTGAACAGGAAGAAACTGTGGGGAAGCTTTTTGCCTCGAATATTTAGGGATTTGCTAAAGACATAATCAATGTATACTTTCTAGCTAGATTATTTGAGAGTTTTGGACCAGAGTAAAAATAAAAATTACCCACTACTGTTCCAAGAAAGATAAACGAAGTATAGAGGAAAGGGTCATAAAAACAGGTGGAGACGTCAAGGCGGTGACTCTGTTATTAACACTATATTGTGTCTATCAACACAATACAATGTGTTGATTTACATATAACTGTCCACTATTGGCTCTCTAAACTCACCATAATTTATTCAGTTAATTTCTTGTAGGTGACACAGAAGAAGCGATCTGAATGCAAAGTGGAGAGCGCCCTTCCAGACCAGCTCAGGAAAATAACCACTAGGAGCAGCGTGGAAGAAAGCATGAAGACACTTATGGGAGAAGCAGACAAATAGAATGTTGAGCCTGGTGTCATTGGCAGAGAGAGCAGGAAGGCAACATGAAAAGCATAAAGTAATGTTTAGTATCAGGGGGTAGCCGTGTTAGTCTGTATCCACAAAAACAACAAAGAGTCCAGTGGCACCTTATAGACTAACAAATTTATTTGTGCATAGGCTTTCGTGGCCTAGAACCCACTTCATCGGACGCATGGAGTGAAAATTACCAATGCGGGCATTATTATACTGACACATGAAGAGAAGGGAGTTGCCTCACAAGCGGAGAACCAGTGTTGACAGGGCCAATTCGATCAGGGTGGATGCAGTCCACTCCCAATAATAGATGAGGTGGTATCAATTCCAGGAAAGGCTTTTGTAATGAGCTGGCCACTCCCAGTCCCTATTCAGGCCGAAATTAATGGTGTTAAATTTGCAAATCAATTTTAGTTCTGCAGTTTCTCTTTGAAGTCTGGTTCTGAAGTTTTTTTTGTTCAAGTATAGCTACTTTTAAATATGTTACAGAATGTCCAGGAAGATTGAAGTGTTCTCCTACTGGCTTTTGTATGTTACCATTCCTGATGTCCGATTTGTGTTCATTTATTCTTTTCTGTAGGGACTGTCCGGTTTGGCCAATGTACATAGCAGACGGGCACTGCTGGCACATGATGGCATACATAACATTAGTAGATGTGCAGGTGAATGAGCCTCTGATGGCGTGGCTGATGTGGTTGGGTCCTCTGATGGTGTCGCTAGAGTAGATATGGGGACAGAGTAGGCAACGAGGTTTGCTACAGGGATTGGTTCCTGGGTTAGTGTTAGTGGTGTGGTGTGTGGTTGCTGGTGAGTATTTGCTTCAGGTTGGGGAGCTGTCTGTAAGCGAGGACTGGCCTGCCTCCCAAGGTCTGTGAGAGTGAGGGATCGTTTTCCAGCATAATGTTTGTTTCCAGGAGATGTATGTTTGTTTTCCTGATCACATTATGGGTCATGGTCTATCATGAAAGTATGCTAACCTCTATCAAATACCCATGATTAACGGGTACAGGACAAAAAACAGAAAGCTTAATTGTAGGGCCACTTTATAAATAATTTTCTCTACCATTGGATTGTCACTGGTGATCGGAAATAGAAAGTTTTTCACAGTACTCACTCCCCTAGTAACCAAATTAACAACAGAAAATTCTCTCCGACTGCTTACCTCTTTTGCACTTTTAATTTTGGCCAGGAATGTGTACAACTCCATTGTTTCAGCAAACAGTGCCCGACATACTGCCTGATAGTGGTTTGGCGCCTCTGATCGGGTTGGTAGATGGGCAGCACACAACTAGGGAGGAAAATAAAAATTGTTATATATAGACACATACACAGCTGCTTTTACTAACACAACACAGGTAGGAACCGACTGTACTTACAGAGTAGCATCCAAATGTTCCCTGGACATATTTACGTCAGTTTATTTTTTTAACCAATGATAGTTTCTATTATACATTGTTTTCAAGATTCTGCAACCTAAAATAGAGATGCACTTAATTTCAGGCAGCAATTAAAGTACATTTCTTTACTTTTCTGCTGCCTTTTCGTTTTTGTAGGAAAAGTTCTGAGAATGAAGGAGAGATTAGGAGACATTCAAAAAGACGCCGTCACTTCCTGGAAAACTTTGGGTATGTCTACACTACGGAATAAGGTCGAATTTATAGAAGTCGGTTTTTTAGAAATCGGTTTTATATATTCGAGTGTGTGTGTCCCCACAGAAAATGCTCTAAGTGCATTAAGTACATTAACTCGGCGGAGTGCTTCCACAGTACCGAGGCTAGAGTCGACTTCCGGAGCGTTGCACTGTGGGTAGCTATCCCACAGTTCCCACAGTCTCCGCTGCCCATTGGAATTTTGGGTTGAGATCCCAATGCCTGATGGGGCTAAAACATTGTCGCGGATGGTTCTGGGTACATATCGTCAGGCCCCCGGTTCCCTCCCTCCCTCCGTGAAAGCAAGGGCAGACAATCGTTTCGCGCCTTTTTTCCTGAGTTACCTGTGCAGACGCCATACCACGGTAAGCATGGAGCCCGCTCAGGTAACCGTCACCCTATGTCTCCTGGGTGCTGGCAGACGCGGTACGGCTTTGCTACACAGTAGCAGCAACACATTGCCTTCTGGCAGCAGACGGTGCAGTATGACTAGTAGTCATCCTCATCATGTCCGAGGTGCTCCTGGTCACGTCGGCTGGGAGCGCCTGGGCAGACATGGGCGCAGGGACTAAATTTGGAATGACTTGACCAGGTCATTCTCTTTAGTCCTGCAGTCAGTCCTATTGAACCGTCTTATGGTGAGCGGGCAGGCGATACAGACTGCTAGCAGTCGTACTGTACCATCTTCTGCCGAGCAGCCATGAGATGTGGATGGCATGCAGTCCTTCTGCACCGTCTGCTGCCAGCCAAAGATGTAAAAGATAGATGGAGTGGGTCAAAACAAGAAATAGACCAGATTTGTTTTGTACTCATTTGCCTCCTCCCCTGTCTAGGGGACTCATTCCTCTAGGTCACACTGCAGTCACTCACAGAGAAGGTGCAGCGAGGTAAACCAAGCCATGTATCAATCAGAGGCCAGGCTAACCTCCTTGTTCCAATAAGAACGATAACTTAGGTGCACCATTTCTTATTGGAACCCTCCGTGAAGTCCTGCCTGAAATACTCCTTGATGTAAAGACACCCCCTTTGTTGATTTTAGCTCCCTGAAGCCAACCCTGTAAGCCGTGTCCTCAGTCACCCCTCCCTCCGTCAGAGCAACGGCAGACAATCATTCCGCGCCTTTTTTCTGTGCGGACGCCATACCAAGGCAAGCATGGAGGCCGCTCAGCTCACTTTGGCAATTAGGAGCACATTAAACACCACACGCATTATCCAGCAGTATATGCAGCACCGGAACCTGGCAAAGCAATACCGGGCGAGGAGGCGACGTCAGCGCGGTCACGTGAGTGATCAGGACATGGACACAGATTTCTCTGAAAGCATGGGCCCTGCCAATGCATGCATCATGGTGCTAATGGGGCAGGTTCATGCTGTGGAACGCCGATTCTGGGCTCGGGAAACAAGCACAGACTGGTGGGACCGCATAGTGTTGCAGGTCTGGGACGATTCCCAGTGACTGCGAAACTTTCACATGTGTAAGGGCACTTTCATGGAACTTTGTGACTTGCTTTCCCCTGCCCTGAGGCGCATGAATACCAAGATGAGAGCAGCCCTCACAGTTGAGAAGCGAGTGGCGATAGCCCTGTGGAAGCTTGAGAATCAATTTGGAGTGGGCAAATCTACTGTGGGGGCTGCTGTGATGCAAGTAGCCCACGCAATCAAAGATCTGCTGATATCAAGGGTAGTGACCCTGGGAAATGTGCAGGTCATAGTGGATGGCTTTGCTGCAATGGGATTCCCTAACTGTGGTGGGGCTATAGATGGAACCCATATCCCTATCTTGGCACTGGAGCACCAAGCCGCCGAGTACATAAACCGCAAGGGGTACTTTTCCGATAGTCCTGCAAGCTCTGGTGGATCACAAGGGACATTTCACCAACATCAATGTGGGATGGCCGGGAAAGGTGCATGATGCTCGCATCTTCAGGAACTCTGATCTGTTTCAAAAGCTGCAGGAAGGGACTTTATTCCCAGACCAGAAAATAACTGTTGGGGATGTTGAAATGCCTATATGTATCCTTGGGGACCCAGCCTACCCCTTAATGCCATGTCTCATGAAGCCGTACACAGGCAGCCTGGACAGTAGTCAGGAGCTGTTCAACTACAGGCTGAGCAAGTGCAGAATGGTGGTAGAATGTGCATTTGGACGTTTAAAGGCGCGCTGGCGCAGTTTACTGACTCGCTTAGACCTCAGCGAAACCAATATTCCCACTGTTATTACTGCTTGCTGTGTGCTCCACAATATCTGAGAGAGTAAGGGGGAGACGTTTATGGCGGGGTGGGAGGTTGAGGCAAATCGCCTGGCTGCTGGTTACGCGCAGCCAGACACCAGGGCGGTTAGAAGAGCACGGGAGGGCGCGGTACGCATCAGAGAAGCTTTGAAAACCAGTTTCATGACTGGCCAGGCTACGGTGTGAAAGTTCTGTTTGTTTCTCCTTGATGAAACCCCCCGCCCCTTGGTTCACTCTACTTCCCTGTAAGCTAACCACCCGCCCCTCCTCCCTTCAATCACTGCTTGCAGAGGCAATAAAGTCATTGTTGCTTCACATTCATGCATTCTTTATTCATTCATCACACAAATAGGGGGATGACTACCAAGGTAGCCCAGGAGGGGTGGTGGAGGGAAGGACAATGCCACACAGCACTTTAAAAGTTTACAACTTTAAAATTTATTGAATGATAGCCTTCTTTTTTTTGGGCAATCCTCTGTGGTGGAGTGGCTGGTTGGCCGGAGGCCCCCCCACCACGTTCTTGGGCGTCTGGGTGTGGAGGCTATGGAACTTGGGGAGGAGGGCGGTTGGTTACAGAGGGGCTGCAGTGGCAGTTTGTGCTCCAGCTGCCTTTGCTGCAGCTCAACCATACACTGGAGCATACTGGTTTGGTCCTGCAGCAGCCTCAGCATTGAATCCTGCCTCCTCTCATCACGCTGCCGCCACATTTGAGCTTCAGCCCGCCACCTCCTCTCTTCAGCCCGCCACCTCCTCTCTTCAGCCCGCCACCTCTCCTCCCGGTCATTTTGTGCTTTCCTGCACTCTGACATTATTTGCCTCCACGCATTCCTCTGTGCTCTGTCAGTGTGGGAGGACAGCATGAGCTTGGAGAACATTTCATCGCGAGTACTTTTCCTTTTCTTTCTAAGCTTCACTAGCCTCTGGGAAGGAGAAGATCCTGTGATCATTGAAACACATGCAGCTGGTGGAGAAAAAAAAAGGGACAGCGGTATTTAAAAAGACACATTTTATAAAACAGTGGCTACACTCTTTCAGGGTAAACCTTGCTGTTAACATTACATACATAGCACATGTGCTTTCGTTACAAGGTCGCATTTTGCCTCCTCCCACCGCGTGACTACCCCCTCAACCTTCCCCCCTCCCTGTGGCTAACAGCGGGAAACATTTCTGTTTAGCCACAGGCAAACAGCCCAGCAGGAATGGGCTCCTCTGAGTGTCCCCTGAAGAAAAGCACTCTATTTCAACCAGGTGACCATGAATTATATCTCACTCTCCTGAGGATAACACAGAGAGATAAAGAACGGATGTTGTTTGAATGCCAGCAAACATACACTGCAATGCTTTGTTCTACAATGATTCCCGAGTACGTGTTACTGGCCTGGAGTGGTAAAGTGTCCTACCATGAAGGACGCAATAAGGCTGCCCTCCCCAGAAACCTTTTGCAAAGGCTTTAGGACTACATCTAGGAGAACCGCAAATGCCAGGGCAAAGTAATCCTTTCACATGCTTGCTTTTAAACCATGTATAGTATTTTAAAAGGTACACTCACCAGAGGTCCCTTCTCCGCCTGCTGGGTCCAGGAGGCAGCCTTGGGTGGGTTCGGGGGGTACTGGCTCCAGGTCCAGGGTGAGAAACAGTTCCTGGCTGTCGGGAAAACCGGTTTCTCCGCTTGCTTGCTGTGAGCTATCTACAACCTCCTCCCCCTCCTCATCTTCTTCGTCCCCAAAACCTGCTTCCGTATTGCCTCCATTTCCATTGAAGGAGTCGAACAACACGGCTGGGGTAGTGGTGGCTGAACCCCCTAAAATGGCATGCAGCTCATCATAGAAGCGGCATGTTTGGGGCTCTGACCCGGAGCGGCCGTTCGCTTCTCTGGTAGGCTTGCCTCAGCTCCTTCAGTTTCACGCGGCACTGCTTCGGGTCCCTGTTATGGCCTCTGTCCTTCATGCCCTGGGAGATTTTGACAAAGGTTTTGGCATTTCGAAAACTGGAACGGAGTTCTGATAGCACGGATTCCTCTCCCCAAACAGCGATCAGATCCCGTACCTCCCGTTCGGTCCATGCTGGAGCTCTTTTGCGATTCTGGGACTCCATCATGGTCACCTCTGCTGATGAGCTCTGCATGGCCACCTGCAGCTTGCCACGCTGGCCAAACAGGAAATGAGATTCAAAAGTTCGCGGTTCTTTTCCTGTCTACCTGGCCAGTGCATCTGAGTTGAGAGTGCTGTCCAGAGCGGTCATAATGGAGCACTCTAGGATAGCTCCCGGAGGCCAATACCATCGAATTGTGTCCACAGTACCCCAAATTCGAGCCGGCAACGTCGATTTAAGCGCTAATCCACTTGTCAGGGGTGGAGTAAGGAAATCGATTTTAAGAGCCCTTTAAGTCTAAATAAAGGGCTTCATTGTATGGACCGGTGCAGGTTTACATTGATTTAACGCTACTAAATTCGACCTAAAGTCCTAGTGTAGACCAGGGCTTTGAAACACAGTCTATCTGGAAGCAATTTCCCTTTTAAATTATTTTTCTTCCCTTCCCTTTTAAAAATAATACACTTTGGATATTTAACTGAAAATGGGATAGTTGATCCTCAGACATTTTTTCCCTTCCAAGGTCATAGCTCTTAGTTTATAATAGCATAATTGTCTTCATAGCAACATACTAATTGCACAAAGAGGACTACAACTTTAAGCGAGCATCAAGACAAGATTATCAAATAAACAAATGTTTTGTTCCTACGCAAATGATGTTCCTAGTAATAAAAAAGAAGAAAGAAAAACACAATGTATTTTACTTTAGCATAATTGTTTCTAAATAGAATCTTTTTCAGAATTTTCTGTCAGATGTCAGGAGCTTCCTAAAATGAAAGCATCTTAACTCCATTGTCAAGAAAAGAAGAGTTCCCTAACAAAACAACTTAAAGAGCCAAATTCTGAAAAGATTTAGATGATAGTCTAATATAGATTGTGTATCAACTGGTTAGAAAACAGAAGATGAAATCCCACTAAGCCTATTCCTAATGGTTCGCATGGTTTAAAAGCAGGTTGTAAAAAAGTTTGCGTACGATTTAAGTTAGACTGGCATCACAGCAAATGTCCACTAACATTCCTAGAAGCACACACAATTTGATAAAAATAAATAAATAGTAAGCTATGAACTGACAGATCTATCAGCTGTGAAACACTCAGGAAGACCTCTTGAGGGCTAAATTGTGCTTCTAGACATACATACACAATTACCACCAAGATTAACAGAAACTGAACAACCCTCTCTAAAGAGAAAAATTTTGCCCAGAAATATGGAAGATGGGAAGTTCTCAAAAACCTTTTATAATGTTTAAGGGAGGCATTACTCTGCTAACTCCCAGTCCTATAAAGTAGCAAAGTAGAGTTTTACGGAGGGTTTTGAAGGCAGATAATGAGTTACTTTTACAGACACTTATGGGGAGTAACTCCCAGGCATAAGGGCAGCACAGGGGAAAGCATAAAGGTGCTTGCTTGAAAATCTAGCAACTGGATGGTGGAGGCTGATATCATGGGCCAAGCAGAGGTGGTCATTTCCTCATCTGTAAAACGAGGATATTTACCCTCTTTTGTAAAGCCTTTGAGATCTATTACTAAAATATATTTTTATTATTATTAATTATTATTATTTATTATTAAGGATCCTGCACTCCCTACTCAAACAAAATTCTCATTGAAGTAAATTGGAGTTTTCCCCAAACTGATGAGGATTGCTGTATCAATCTCTAGGATCCCAATCTTGCAACTGAATCTGTGTAGGCAGACTCCTGCTCCCATCCCACATAAAGCCTCACTGCAGTCAACCCATACAGACTCAACTGCAAGATCTGGACCTAAATGCATTAATCTTTTTGAGTAATGCTACAACATGTGGTCAGTTCAGTACTTATGTAAACAGATATAATTCCTGTGGGTTACACCTTAGTTAAATTTGGTCCAGTGCCTTTAATACTACTCCCAGCACGGTGTGCCTAAGCCAAGGTATTCTTCACAGAAGTCTGCAATAAAGACACAGAACAAGTATTTGTGAAATAGTGCCTATAATCTGTTCACCATAAAAATACATGTTAAAGCATCAAAACAAAATGACCTGAAACCCCAAATAAATATTATTGCACAGACACCCAAACAAAAAACAAATGTAATGCTGGCCTTAAGGCTTCCTACTAGTGGTTTTATAGTAGTTTTTTACTATGCAGATAAAGGTGAGAAAAAGCTGAGGGAAAAATCACTGGCTATGTTAGAAGCTTTCCAGAGGTAGACCTATTTTTTGAGACAAAGTCTCTTTAGTAGCAGACGAGCCCTTCATTAGTTTGGTAGTACATTTGTCTAAATCTGTCCTTTTCCATGGTGAACTTTCTGGAAGCAAATGATCATGATGCAGGTATGCTCAGGCCCATCACATGTGTATTATTTTTGACTTCTCCCACCCCATCTTCCCAGGCAATGTCCAAATTCTGCCACTTCTTCCTCCATAAAATTTCTAAGCTCTTGCTTTTCCCCTCTATCCACACAGCTAAAACTTAGGCCCTCATAATACCCTGTTTTGATTATTGCAACCTTTCCTTTCCTGGTCTCTTTGATATCACACTACTCCATCAAGCTTATCCAAAACACATCTGCCATGATGATCTCTCTTGCCTCTTGTTCTTATCCTGCTACACTGTCCCTCTGAATATTCTTTCACGGGATCCCTCTTTTCCAACACATCAAATTCAGACTTCTCGACCTCACCTTCAAGGCCCTTCACAACTTTATATTTCTGATCAATAGAAGACTATAACTGGATTATTTGCCGTTTCAAGACTGAGATACAATGGTGGAGCTATAAAAGGGAAAATTTAACATTACTGCTTTCCCTCACTATGTTTGGCTGTAGCCAGTTCATGAAGAAGAAATTTAAAACAAAATCAATTTTAAGACTTTTTTTTTATGAGGAACACTTATCAAAATAACACAAAGCTACTTTTTAATTAAGAGCTATTAAAATTTATAATCAAACTTATAAGGCCCACAACATTTACAACAGTTTTTAAAGGAAGTTATAAAATGTGATTCTTTCATTAAACTTCATTGCTGAGTATTCACCATGACAAATTCTATAGAAAAACAGAGAGTGCTCTTCTCCATTAAATTATATGAAGAGACTGTGTACCGCAAAGGGGCAGGGGAATGCCATAGCATATCAATCCAACCCACACCCCATTGACAACCTGGAGAACAAACACAGGAGATATGAAAACTAAATACTTAGTCACTTAATGAGAAGGCTAGCACCATATTTAATGGAAACTGGCCAAATTCTGACTCTTTTAGAACGGTTAATTTATCCTCTCTTTACTTAATAACTAACTCTGTCCTCACTTGACCTATCATTCTTTCAGTAGGCCACAGTTATTAATTTTAGCCTTTTCTGTTTGTGTAAATGTTTAGAGTGCAGGTTAAGATTTTATTTTTGTTCAGACCACATGAAGTTCTGTACTGACAATACTTTCATACTTTATTTGGAAGTATGTTAGACATCTGCATAAAAATATTCAGGCAGCTACTAAAATTCTGTACTAGCAAGTTTGTACATGGGATGGGTATCCTCTATTACTGAATACAAAGTAAAGCAACCAAAAATTAAATTAAACACTTGCAATTAAAACGGAGAGAAAAGTGATCAGACTTAAAGAGAACTGTTTGGTTTTTTTAGAAGTAAGCAATGTAAAATTACCCATTAGGGGCCTGCAGCTCCCATTGACGTCAACCTTCTGAAAATCAAGCTCTGAATTATCGGTTTTCTCAAGTCATAAGGATGCATTAAATAAATAAATTAATAAATAATAAATAATAAAAATAATAATAATAAAGTCAACCTAAAGTAAAGTGGTTTAGCACATACTTAAATAGCCTGAACAGGCTGAAGTCAGATCTCTATTCAGTCCGACTGCACTACATATTAACAAGATTTCTAAACAACTGGTGATTTTACATATAGCTGTGTTGCAAAATCTAGACACAATATGGTGAATCAAATATGAAATGTCATCCCTAACCCTGAATTTCAGGACATCTATTCATTTTAATCAAACCTTTAAATGTGTTTTTTGTTTTAAAAAGGTGTTTTTCTCTAACATACCTAACACACACCCATCTAGCATTAATATAGCTGATGTATTTTAAGATCCAAAAGAATGAGGCAGGCATTAAAAAACCCTTAGAACTAAGCACACCATAGCAGTCCATAATTATTTCCATCAGATCTTCAAACCTTTACTTCAAATCTTTTCATCCATTCAAAACTCTCCAACTGAAACGGTGATTTTGTACAGCAGCTGGGTAGGGTGCTTTCGTGATTCTGGTGCTTGCTTGCATTTTCTCCCCTCGTGCTGCAGTTCAAGCCTATCCTGAGGGGAGTGAATGTTCTCACAGAGTCCTGTGTTTAATACAAGGGCTTTTTGTTCTGTTTTCAGGAGCCCTACCAAAATGTAAATTTTAAAAAATTACTGTGTTTTTGTAAACTGGTAAAATGGTGGAATAATTTTACCAGTATTACTGGTCATTAAAAAGTACTTAATAACTAAATCAACAAGCATTTCTATTTTTAACTGTTCCTTTATTGGGAAGAGTTTCTTCATGAATCTATCTAGAATACATGACTCAAAGCATTCAATTTTTGTTTAAATCACTGAGAAGATCAGTGTGTTTCAAAGGTCACAGAAAACAGACGTCATGTAAATATCAGACCCTTGCCAGCTCTTCTCTCAGGATTCATCCTCTATTCACCAAGAAACAGTGTGCATCAAGCCTACACAGTGTTAAAAGAAATCACAACCCATGACTCTATTTGAATGCATTCTATCAAGAGCTAAACCAAATTACAACACACATTCACAACTGATTGATCTGTTGGAGTTTGATTGCCTAGTGCACAAGTTTTTTTGCCAATAAATATTTGAAATCTGCACCACAACACCCTAGTCTGTCTTGGATCAGAGTTCAACAGAGAAAAAATTGTTTCTACTTTTAATCTTCTTCTGCCAGGTGACTATATGAATGAACTATCTTTTCTGTAGAGAATAAAAGGATTTTTTCTCCATGGGACCCAAAGACAAGCTATCAGTGCTCAAAGTATTCTCGAAAATGTACTATACAGCCTGTATGCACTGGGCTTGTAATGCATTTGCTACAGTCTTAGAATTACAACACAATATATACGTAAGAGGCACACTTCTGATAATGTAAAGCAGGAATAAGAAATATTACTTTTATAGAGCAAATCAATGAATATTCAATAGGACTATGTTTCAGACAAATCCACAGTAGTGGGGCATTGCCACATGTTCTAAGATACAGGTAACATAGCTCATAACTCATAGGCTGAGTTGTATCAAAGTTATTTTATGGAAGCACTATGATTCTATCTCTCTGCAGATAATCCAGATGTTGTGATGGGACTTTAAAAAAAAATTACATTGTAAAAATGAGCTCTAAGGATACTTTCACTTCCCTGACAAGAGAAAAAAAAAATCTTGCTGTGACAGTAACTGTAGATCTGTAAAACTTGACCTAGCCTGGAATTTTAGTTTACTCCTTAGTATCCTGGCTGTTCAGGAGAATTAAATATGTTAAGGAATGGCCAGTTTCTGAGAAATAAGGTGGTGGTTGATAGAAAGGTAGATGGTTTCTTGCTCCTAGGACCTGATTGGAACTTATACACAGTGTAAGTCTCAACTTACCTAGCCTCCCAGCCATCTGGTACCTGGCCTCATCACCAGTTCCTTACAACTCCCAGTCCCTCAAATTGAAGATAATCAGTGGCAAGTGTCAGAGGGTGAGCAAGAGCAAAAAGCTTCTGACATGGAGCCCTGACGGGCTTTTTTGTTGAGGTGGGATGGGAACTCAATACTCTCCACACTGAAATGTCAGAAAGCAGGGTTAGGTGAGAGCTTGTAAGGTGAGGCTTTTACCAGGGAGAGGGAAAAGAAGGATGAGAGCAGAGTATATACTCAGTTTAGAACCCTAAATTTAGCTATTAAGCTCCATGATAAACAGCCAAAACCCACAGAAAGTAGTGTTCAGAAGCTGTGAAACTCTGTATGCTTATATCTGTGTTTGCAACTGTAATAGGCAGGCCTGAAGATAAATACACAGTGAGAATATTCACTCTCCCTAATGTATCAGATGAAGCTTACATACCCACAAAAATCCTGTGTGTTCTTTGAAATTCAGACATCTTTATAATACAGCAATGCTGCCAAATGTACGTTAGAGTTTGTTTTCAAAGTACCAATTATTTTGCTTTACCCAAACTGTTCCTCCATTTCTACAGTTCACTCCCCTAGTTTCAGCTGTCTGCAAGTGAGACAGATTTTCCTCGTTGTACTAATTTTCTGTAGTAATCTGGTATGACTTCATACCTTTTAGGATGCTTTGGTTAGCTCTTGGGCTTTTGATGCAGAATTTGTAGCAAGCTGCTACGCTTTTCATGCCTTTGGGGCAGACATGCCATAGGAGCATATGGCCCTTAATATTCCAGTTTAAACAAGACTAAAATCCAGCAGTTCAAACAATTTTTCCTGAAAATGGCAAATAATTGCTGTCTCAGTTTCAGGGAAAGTGCACCTGCATATCCCCCTCCATGGTCCACTCCAGGAGTTCCAAGTCAGGTCTCAGATCTCCAGTCAACACCTGTCTTTGGCCAGGGACCCTTATCCCATTCCCTTCTGACCTGGGGAATTAAGGCTGCCTTACACTATGATATCTCCAGCCATCCAATTTACCAGAAGGCCAACCCCTGTGCTTTGCTTTCTCTTTAAGGGCTATGAACAGTGTATTGCTAGCAGTTACAGGTTACCACCTAGCTCTTTCTAAGCAAAAAGATTTATTCTTAAAGTAAAAGCATTACAGCAAAAACATGTAAAACCAACAAACAGATTTACACATACTCTCAATGTACTAGAAATCACCCACCAGTCTTATGGGCTCCACATCAGTCTAAGTCTTTCCAAACCTTCCACAAGTGTTGGAGCCCTCCCCCCTTGGACAGAAGATCCTGCCCATTTGCTGGATCTGAAAGAGGGCCTTGTGTCAGTTCACGTTCATCCTTTTATACTAAAAGCCCTTTCTTTGTCTTTTAGTCTCTGGAAAACCCAGCCTGAACCACTATATGCAAACTACTCCTGGGGGGGTATCTTTCTAGAGTCCAAGTGTCTTGCCTTAATCACCCCCATGTTTTTAGCTCCTGCAGGAGCTGTGGTAAGCCTCCCCAATGGAATAGGACACAATCATACATAAACCTTTCATCGATTTAATATAATATGGTCCCCAAAGATATTGCATACAATTGCAATAGCTGCGACAATTGCCTGCCAAATTACTTGTCATAAATATGTGGCTCTCTCTATACTTTGTCTCCATGCTTATTTAGGCTTTGATTCAGCAAAGCATTTAAACACATTTTAGTCCATCCCTATTTCAGCAAAACACTTAACCATGTACATAAGTAATTTCCTGAATCAGGGCCTTAGACCATCTGCTGAGTTTGTGAACAATAGTGTTGATAATGAGAGTGATTTCTGTGTTGTGGACAACTAAACACTTTTTCTCTAAGAATCTAGAGGCAAAAAGCACCATTATCAATCCCTTGGATCATCCAATTCTCACTTGCAGTCTCAAATTTAAACTAATGAACCTGTAGCACTGGGGAAAACCCATTTGTTGGTTTTGAAAGACTGACACGTACCCAGCAACGTTCCCTCTAATTTTTGACAGGCCATGTGCTCAAAAAATTTCTTCTGTGCAAATTGTTGTGCTTCTGTGCAAATTTCTGTGTGCACAGTGTTTCGCTATGTGCGTGGGGTTTAGGATCTGTGAGCGTGCGCACACGCGCATAGCTTAGAGGGAATAGTGCCTACCAGATCCCCAGGATGGAGTTGGGGTGACCTCTGATAAGCTTTTTAGCATGCATGTAGGTTCTTTTACTGCTTTTAATATTTTTTTTTTCTGTAATGCCTTAGAATAAATGTGCTTACTTAGGAAGAGCTGTGTGGTAATTTGTGACAGTGGGCCATTACGCTATTCATAGCTTTTGAAGAGAAAGCAAAGTGCATATATTGGCCTATCTAGGTACTCTGGTTTGCTGGGAATATCAGAGTGCAGGCAGAGAACTGTGGAGCCTGGAAATCCCTGGTCAGGAAGGAGAAATGCAGTTTTCTGTCGAAAAGAGGTGAGGGTTGAGGAGCCAGGAGCCTAAAAGTGAGTGCCCCTGAGGGGCAACAGAGGGGGAATCGAGGTGCCGTTGGCCTGAACTGGGACACCATGCACAGGTTGTAGTTGTTTTTATAAATAAAAGACACAAAGCTGTCAACCCAGCATTTTTCAGTTTGAAATTAACACACAAATATTGATGATTTTTTAAAAAAAAATCTCACACTGAAAAAAGCATCTTTAACCAACCATCATCTAGAAAAACAAGTATCTGCATACAACTTCAGTTTAAACTAAATTTTTTATTGGTTTTTTTTCTTCAAAAAAAATTTGGGAAAACAAAAACAAACAACAACAACAAAACAGAGAACAATAATGTAGAATGGACAGGGAGGGGAAAGAAAGGAAGGAAGGGAGGGAGGTAAAAGGAGAGTGACATCTTAGTTTCCTTCCACTAGGAATTAATCAAAGATTTCTAAAAAGTCAGACCAAATCTTTTCAAATTTGTCTTGAGGTCCCTCTTCTCCAGAACGTTGCCTGCTCTTTACTGGCCAGGTTAGCCAAGTCTCTATGCAAAGCTTGTATCTCTGGAGGTAGTCTGCTCTCCCATCTAAGCTATACGAGTTATTGGGCTATAAGCCCAGCTCTAGAGAACCAAGGTTTCTGTGAGCTGGCGAGTTTATAGGATAATGTCCCAACACACAATTCTGAGAAATAATTTTTAAGGTGGTATTCATTATCATATTAACCTCCTGCCTACTCCCAAAATATGGGAGACCCACATCTCCAGCAGCAGTCTGTTTTGGCAAGGACCACATACATTGTAATCTAAGCAGGGATCAGTGAGAAAGAAATATATTTTTCTCCTGAATCAGCCTTAAACGTAGATCAATAGTACAGACTTTAATGTTTTGCAAGGCACTTCCCCATTGGCTAAAAAGAAAATATTTTTAAAAACAAGAATTTTTTTTAAACCGAGTTTAAACCACTTTACATCAACGGTAAGCTGAATTTAAGCAAAGATGACAGCATCTTCACTGAAAGCTTGAACAAAAGGTAAATGGCACAAAGTAACATCTAACTTCATCTGCTCATTTTCAAATCCAAATCTATTCCATCTCCACAACCTAGTGAAGATTCCATAATATTTTTACTCTGTTGATTAACTCATCACCACCCTTGGAGGAAAAAAAATCTTATAAATATTAATTTCTGCTACTGTGTTTTTTTTTAAACATTTGGAACTTAAGAAAAAAACACAGCAGAATATAGTAATAGTTACAAACTACAGCTCAGTTTAAAGACTAAATCCTCTTCATCCTCCTCATGGATCTGTCATGTCCACTGGAAACTAAATCCTAATCTTCCTTAGTTCTGCATGCAGTAAATTATCAAGAATTTAACATTACCAAGTGAAAGCTAGTCTATGTTTTTCTAATGTGAGAACTTTAAATAATTCCTTTAGACAGACAGTATTAACAGAAGCATTTTAGCATCATTAGTTTTTTATGTTACTATAAATTCTTTTAGGTGTTTGTACAGACTTGTTGGCTAGAATCTGTTCATTTAAACTCTGATTCCTCTCCACTAATTGCTTAACTATTTTTAGCTGTCAAATATAGACTGTGCATGCAGATACTGCTGGAAGACATACTATATCTGTTAGTACACTGCCCTGGTGCCATATCATTGCAACGATGAAAATTTTACTTCTTTAAAAGACTGTTTTTCTTAAGTGCCAGCTAAATTAAATTAAAACTGAGTTTGTATGGTCAACACTGACATTTCAGGGCCAAAGTGAATGTGCATTCCCTTTGGATTTCATGAAGGATTGATCCAAAACCCTCTAACTCTTGTTAAAACAAGTAAATTCCTCCATGATTCTACTATAAATACAAAATAAGGACCTGATTCTGCAAACCCTTGCTCCTTTGAGTAGTTCTTATTGGGATCATTCATGAAGAAGGGCAGAATACTACAAATTTTATGTTCTCAACTCTTCTATTCTAAATGCCCAAACTTAAAATATTCCTCAAAATCATGAGTCAGACCAGCAACAAACTGCTGTTTGCCAAAGCTAATGACTATAACAGTACTGTACTTTCCTTTATTATGGTAACAGAAAAGCACCAGGTATGTAGCATTTTCATCTCTAATGACTGCAAAGCACAAAACAAATCTAAAATGTATTGAAATGCAACATTATCTAGATGCAACACCTCACCAAATTCACTCCTGGGTTTTGTTTTGTTTTTTGGAGGGTTTTGTGTTATTTTGTTTTGTGTTTTAAAGAGGGTTTAAACCAGGCATTCAAGTCTGTAGGTGTTGATATTCTTTATACCAAGCATTTTCCGCGCTCCTATTTCTACATGCTGAAACTTCATCACATTGAGACTGTGCATCAGATGCACCGTCTTTTCAGTAAAGAGTGTATAGTTAATTAATGGCTAGGAACATATGGGAATAGCTGACATTTACTTTATTGATGATAATACAAATGGTGTATGCGGACATATAGTAAATACATAGTGTCAAGTATCGGGGGTAGCCGTGTTACTCTGTATTCACAAAAACAACAAGGAGTCCGGTGGCGCCTTAAAGGCCAACAGATTTATTTGGGCATAAGCTTTCATGGGTAAAAAACCACTTCTTCAGATGCAAGGTGCAGATACATCTGAAGAAGTGGTTTTTTACCCACAAAAGCTTATGCCCAAATAAATCTGTTAGTCTTTAAGGTGTCACCAGACTCCTTGTTGTTTTAGTAAATGCATATATACACACAGACAGAGTTGATTTTAAATTATAAACAAAATAAGTGATGTCTATTCCAACTTGCCCCTCAACCTAGCCATTAGTTAGCTGATTTCTTTCAGGCATAGTGATAGAGTGGTCCTGAAGAGGAATTTGAAGGATCAGAGGATACTGTTCTTATGGATCAGCTTACATGGATCATTCCATACAAAGGGGGTGGAATGAAGGCATGTAGACATCTGTACAAGACCCTGACAAACGACAAAGGGTGGCATCATTAACAAGGTGGAAATGGCATTGGGAAGATATAAGACAAGACTGTGCAGGTAGGAAGCGTGTATATACTATATGTTAACTGGCTTATTTGTGTGTATGTTTAACCAATATTCCTTAACTAAGTTTTGAAACTACTAGCTACATTGTCTGAGATAGACGCAGCCCTGAATGACCAGCAGTAAGGAGCTGCTCTACTCCAATAATATGATATCATTTGAGTTTCCAAATGTGTACCCCAGAGTCTCTAACCAGCTGTGCTTCCATGGTCCTGAATCCTTCCCTGCCACTTACTGTGTCATTACAGGGTGGCTAGTGCCATAAAGATACTTAGAGCAGTACTTCTACTCAGGGAAGCACAGAGCTGTTATTGTACCTGGCCACTGCACATGGGGCACAGGTTGAGGGAGATTTCTTGAGCTCTTCCCTCCAGGTGTACACACCAGCTAGGCTCAGCTGAGAACTAGTGGTGTATATAACCAGTTGAAGCTATTTTAAATCTAACAAACCATATTTGTGAAAGGATAGAAAATACAGAAAATTATACACAAAATATACATTAAGTAAAACACAGCAGCAGCTACAGTTATCCCCCTGCCCCTGCCCAAAAAAAGAGTTTTACAAAAAGCCACCTAAAAATAACCATGACTTTTCTTCAGTGCCCAAAGTCAGAAACTTTAAAGTTAATATTTATGAAGGGAAGGGAGAAAAGAGGGGTAGCTTTTTATACTGGCACTTTAATGTAGTGAGTATCATTAATGTAACATTGTTATGGTCTTGCATGACGACAGGTTTCAGAGTAACAGCCCTGTTAGTCTGTATTCGCAAAAAGAAAAGGAGTACTTGTGGCACCTTAGAGACTAACCAATTTATTTGAGCATGAGCTTTCGTGAGCTACAGCTCACTTCATCGGATGCATACTGTGGAAACTGCAGAAGACATTACGTACAAAGTGGTCTCTGTGTATATAATGTCTTCTGCAGTTTCCACAGTATGCATCCGATGAAGTGAGCTGTAGCTCACGAAAGCTCATGCTCAAATAAATTGGTTAGTCTCTAAGGTGCCACAAGTACTCCTTTTCTTTTTATTGTTATTGTCATAAATATAAAGGGAAGGGTAAAACCCTTTAAAATCCCTCCTGGCCAGAGGAAAAATCCTCTCACCTGTAAAGAGTTAAGAAGCTAAAGGTAACCTCGCTGGCACCTGACCAAAATGACCAATGAGGAGACAAGATACTTTCAAAAGCTAGGAGGAGGGAGAGAAACAAAGGGTCTGTGTCTGTCGGTATGCTGCTTTTGCCGGGGATAGAACAGGAATGGAGTCTTAGAACTTTTAGTAAGTAATCTAGCTAGGTATGTGTTAGATTATGATTTCTTTAAATGGCTGAGAAAAGAACTGTGCTGAATAAAATGACTATTCCTGTCTGTCTCTCTTTTTTGTAACTTAAGGTTTTGCCTAGAGGGATTCTCTATGTTTTGAATCTAATTACCCTGTAAGGTATCTACCATCCTGATTTTACAGAGGTGATTCCTTTACTTCTATTTGCTTCTATTTCTATTAAAAGTCTTCTTGTAAGAAAACTGAATGCTTTTTCATTGTTCTCAGATCCAAGGGTTTGGGTCTGTGGTCACCTATGCAAATTGGTGAGGATTTTTACCAAACCTTTCCCAGGAAGTGGGGTGCAAGAGTTGGGAGGATTTTGGGGGGAAAGACGTGTCCAAACTACGTTTCCCAGTAAACCCAGTTAGCGTTTGGTGGTGGCAGTGGATATTCCAAGGGCAAAGGATAAAATTAATTTGTACCTTGGGGAAGTTTTAACCTAAGCTAGTGAAAGTAAGCTTAGGAGGTTTTCATGCAGGTCCCCACATCTGTACCCTAGAGTTCAGAGTGGGGGAGGAACCTTGACAGTTCTATTTAACATAGCTTATCAATAAAACTAAACTAAGATATGAGGATCATAATGCACTTCTTACTGGTGGTAGTTTACAGTTCTGTACCATACTGCACAGAGTTCAAATAATCAGGATTGCAGTTAGTGTGTTCTTATGTAAGACACTGAAATTCCCCTTGGTAGACATAAGAACAATTTGCTTTTATGTTTTGTCCTGAAGCATGATTTTTCACTCCCAGCCAAAAGACAGATTTCTAATTGCATAACCAAACATAAACCATTAACAATCTTCTTAACTTCACTCCCGATGAGTGACCACAGAAATTTCTAACAATCCAAACGGGGCTTATTTTGCTTTTATTAGACCTCAGTACGCATGGAGAAATAGGCTAACGTCATGCTACAGCTCCTTATTTATAAACTCTTTGTCAAGGAAGTTCAAATCTTCAACTTTGATTGTACTAATAAGGCCAAAGGAAAAATGCTGATCTTTTATAAAGCAGACTTTTAAAATGCCTTTAAATTATCTAAATAGTGAACCTATATTACATCCATTAACACTATTCAAAAGGTTTCAGTCTAAAGAGACTTTATGGACCAAAAAAAATCAATAAAATTAGATTATAATATCTCAATTAAAAATACTAAATACAGCAACGTTGACCCAAACATGCATAATTGCCTTAATCAAGGGGAGCAGAGGGCATGAAACAGCTGTTCTGACATAAACAAATGGAAACCAAGAAATCGGAAGTAAAGGCATTCACTCCATCCTCCAATGACACTATTACAAGAAAGGAAAGTGGTACAAGAAAGTAATAAAATGTCAACTCTGGTTTTTTTACTTCTTTTCAGTTTTATCGCCGTATTTGTGTGACATGACACACTGCCTACGTGTGGGAAGGCTCAACCACCCCTGAGGAGGGCAAATGGTGTTTGTATTGCCAGGATTCCAGGGAAGGACAGCTGTGAAGGGTTCCACAGGAGCCTCTCAGCAGTGACAGTGTAACACTGTATTTCACAGGCACCCCAACCAAACACATACATTGGTGAGATCTATCCAGGTACTTCTATGGTCCACATCGTTATAATATCTGAGCACTTACACATTAATGAATTTACCCTAAGAGCACCCCCATCTCTGCGATGTAGGGAAGTATCTCCATTTTACAGACAGGGAACAGAGGAAGAAACTCCAAAACCTAATCCAAAGACCACTGGACTCAACAGGATCAAGGCCTAAGTGGTTTACCCAAGATCACACAGGAAGCCTGTGGCATGTTTTTCCTAATATGTCTGGCATTAATGCCCAGTGTATTCCTGCTTTGTTGGTCCACTTACACTTCTCTTGCTAATGCCTATGCAATCCTTCAATAAGCTCAGCCCATATGGAATTCACAGAGTTGCTAACTCTTATGGCTTTAAAGCCCCAGCCCCTGGAGGCATGTGAATACACGAGAATCTTCGGTCTTATTAAAAAAATTTCTCGTCCTCATGGTTGTGGAAGAAACCTTGAAAGATTGACTCTAGTATACGCTAAAGGAAAGAAGCCAAAAGGCAACCCCAAAATGTACTATTTTTGTTTTAATCTCATGATTTGTTTTGGACCTGATAAATTATTTTTGAATGCTTAGGGTTGGAAATACTGAACTCACTGCAAGATTCTGGTGTAAAGCTGCAAACAGTAAACTCCAGCAGAACTGGAGAAATCCTCTCTTCTAGGTGACCTGATGTCACAAACTTCTTCCTTATCCCTAGCTAAGGAGCGTTCTCATTAACAGCAAGCCTGTTTCTTCTAAAATACTCCACTTTTAGCAGGACGACAGGCCAGGTGTGTGAGACTGCAATAACAGGTAAAATTGTTGTACTCGCAGACAGAGCTAGTGATTTCTTATGATACTGAGCACTCCTTTTTCTTCTCAACTTCCGCCTACTCAAAAAACTAGTCAATCTAAATATAGGAACACATTAAATATTTTATTTCTCCTCCACCCTTCATTACCTTGCCCTTATTCATATCAAATATATTTGATATGATATTCTGGCTGTATCAACACCAAGTCTCACATACTTGTGTGACAAAACATCCATATATTGCAGTTCAGGGAAGGGACTCACACCTGGATCACTGAAGAATCAAACAGAGTGAAGCTGACCTCTCCCGATTGCAGCTCCAAGGAGACAAGTGACTGAGAAGGGCTGTTCCTCTTTGCTTCTCCTTTTCAGAAGGATTTTTTCTTCTTTAGTAAAGGAAGAGAAGAGAAAGAAGATTGTCCCAAGAGCTACACCCCATTTTTCTCCTCATTAGTGAGAGGAAGGACAAAACAGAATGGGAGAGGCTGCCATCTCTGTTCCCTCTTCAGGAGGAGATTGTTGGGTGTGGGATGATCAGCCATTCCCTTCTTATTTCTTCTTTTTATCAAGAGTGGAGGGTATTGCCTAGTCCGAGAGAAGCCATCCACTTCTACTCCTGGCTGAAAGGGGGAAGTTGAGCCATAAAGTACCCTGTTTCTCTCCTTCAGTGGGGGACATCAGGTGAAGTCCTGATGTCTCATGATTAAGTAAATGTCCTCACATGGGGAGAGTGTGTTTGGAACTGAAGGCAGGACAAGAATGTCATAAAATCATCATGAAGGAAAAATGGGACAGAGGAGGGTGTCCCACCAGGGAGAGGATAGATCTTCAGTGTGGGGAAGATTGCAAAACTAAAAGATGTCTATGGAGAGAGTGGTCTCTCCATCAAAAATGTATAAGGCAATTGAATCATACAGAGATAATTAAAACAACAGAAACTTCAACCCTGCGGGGAGGAAGGTGTGCCAGCAGTGATCTCTTGTGGAGCATCGTCCTGTATATCCTTAGAGAACAACAATTACTGGTATGCAATTCTCTTTTCTCTAAAGATACTCATCACAGCATATCCTTACTCATAGGGACTAAAGCTCCTAGGAGGTTGCCTCTATAAAAACAAACCAGCAAAGAAGGCTGAAGAACAAAAACAGGCAAAGAAAAATGCTATTTTTCATAGGTCATACACTGCTATTTTAGATCAGATGAAAGCCTTTTTACACCAAGTTCAGGGGAAGTGCTTAATTGGGATGGCTATGGGAACGTTCCAAATATGCTGGCAGAGTGACTAAAAGTGGAACTTTATCAACAACTCTAGAATGAAGTTTAGGATATATCCATATCACCACCATATCCTTGAAGAATTTAATATGAAGTAGATTAGTCATTAAGGATTGTAGTTCACTGAGCTGAAGTCACAGTCAACAGGAAAATTACTTTCCATGTAAGAGGCCTGAACTCAATTAGCTCTAAAGGACCTTTTATCAGCTTAGTTAAGAAGACATCAGAAGGCTTTAACCAGGGGAGGCTAGCCTCATTTCTGTCATACCCTACGTGACCCTGATAAAGTGCTGCCAAAACTTGGTCTACTTTCAGAATTTTCATTAAAGGCCAAATGAGCTGTAAAATGAATTTCACCAAGGGTTATCTTTACCTGAATGACTGGTGAAGAAAGCTGTTAAACAATTTTTGTGTGTGACATGTAAGCGGATCAATGTAGGCCACTTCCCACCAATTCGTATTAACATTTTCCTCTTACAGTTATTTGTCCTTCTGGTATACTGCTTCCAAGCAACTAGATGGAATGAACACCTGTTTGGAGACACCCAACACCCTCAGGAGCCATGCTTACAGGGTGATGGACCCTGGGTTGAATGCATACAGGTGCCCTGCTTCTAAGTGATCAATTGGGTCTAGAATCTCAGCCTGAAGAGACTGATCTGTGCTACATCCTAACAGGATCAAGAACCATGTTAATTTCCAACAGCAGCAGCTATTAGGAATAGATAATGGAAGATTTCTCTCTTACACTTCCAAGCTTTTTCAGGACAAATGGTGGGCCCAGGTGGCAAAGGCACCCAGAGTGAACGCTTCCAAGCCTTGGCAGTGTTCAGATCCAGGGTTCTGGTTTAGGTTCTCTCTACCGTAACTAACATGAATAATATAGATAGATATAGAATTATTCATATTCCCAATAGATGTTCATTATCTAGGGGTGGGAGACGAGCAGAAAACATTTAAGTACCATTAATACCATGCAGATTTAATTTTATCTTGGAAATGCATAGATACTATGGTGATGGGTGCTTTAGAAAACATGCAGAAAGACTTTTTGCTGTTGCAGGCAAAATGAAACATTTTGATTCTGGATGTACTGAGCACCCACAATCCAGATCTAGCTGTGAACCTGAGCTTGCATACGAAGACATGGTGAACGCAGCCATGCTTATCTGTGAGTACAATGCCAGAGAAAGCTTAGTGCTATACCACTAATATCCAAGGACACCTGTATTTATCTCAATTAACTGAAGGAATGTGAAATCTTCTAGATAGTAGTTTCCTTTGCCATCCTCTCCCATGCCATATTTGCCAAGCTGAGACAACTCCTCTGCCTCCTTCTATCCACGTGTGAATGTCCTTATCCAGATGGATGATACAGTAATATAAATAATGATGGAAGCAAAGAGCCCTAGTCATGGGCCATTGGGCTAGGGTCTGTACAAACACAGAATGAATAGACAGTGCCTGCCCCAAAGGGCCTACAATCTATGTTCCCAGATAAGCCTTGCAGACTGCAGAATAAATGTCAAAGACAGGGTAATCAGCATTGCCAGAATGCTTCCAATGCATGCTCTGCCAGAGGTACTGGTGCCTAGTGCCATCAGAGTACAAATTAGATGTTTGACATTCCCACGATAGCAAAGGTTCCAAGTGCTGTTGGCACCAGGACAACACACAATTCAGAGCACAGCAGTTGGTATCAAACCCTTTAGCATGACTGGTTTCAGAATAACAGCCGTGTTAGTCTGTATTCGCAAAAAGAACAGGAGGACTTGTGGCACCTTAGAGGCTAACCAATTTATTTGAGCATAAGCTTTCGTGAGCTACAGCTCACTTCATCGGAAGCATACCAGTAACCTTCCTTTTACAGACCAGTCTCCTTCTAGTCTAGGTCCAGCAATCACTCACACCCCGTGTAGTTACTGTCCTTTGTTTCAGCTGGCTAAAGAGAGAGCCTCTCTATCCCCAAGGATACCTGAAAGAAACTGAAACAAAGGACAGTAACTACACGGGGTGAGAGTGATTGCTGGACCCAGACTAGAAGGAGACTGGTCTGTAAAAGGAAGGTTACTGGTATGCTTCCGATGAAGTGAGCTGTAGCTCACGAAAGCTTATGCTCAAATAAATTGGTTAGTCTCTAAGGTGCCACAAGTACTCCTTTTCTTTTAGCATGACTGGGGTTGAAGGAACATCAGGCTGATCAATATTTTCTGCCATCTTTAAGGGTCTTTGGACATTAATGTAATTGCAGCTGGAGCCCTCAGTGAGCTGCTGCCTGGAGTCTAGTGCATAGTAGGATATGCATAAGGAGCCAATGGGACTCTGACATGCAGGGCTGGCCTTATAGGTGGGTGACCGCCCAGGGCGCTGTGGTCAAGAGTCAAGGAGCGGGGCGGGCCTCAGGTGCAAGGCCACAGAAGGAAGCTCGGGGCAATGGGGTGGGAGGCAGTAGGGGTGAGCGGGGATGGGTGGGGTGCCTAGGGAGGCAGAAGGAGCCAGAGCAATGGGGGGGGTTGGTGGGGAGCCCAGGGAGGCAGCGGGGGCCAGAGGCAATGGGAGGAACCTAGGAAGGCAGTGGGGGGCCAGGGAGGATGATTGGGAGGCTGGGGGAAGCAGTGGGGGCCAGGGGTGATGGGGGTGTGGGTGGGGAGCCCGGGGAGGCAGCAGGGGCCTGCGATGACAAAATACAAGTTCACACAGGGCGCCATTTTCCCTAAGCCTGGCCCTGCTGACATGGATCTAACCTGGCACTTAGAAGAAAGCGATGCCTGCTTGCTTGTCCCTCTTTCATTATTGTAGTTTTATTATGGTAGTGCACCAGAGGTCTGTACAAACACAGAAAAGAAGGGCTTACAGTCTAAGGACACAAAGAGATGAAGGGCAGGGGATGTGGATACAAAACACAAGCAAATGAGGGCGGTGAAGAATTGGCACATCCTTGTTCAATACACGTAATGTAGAGCTCCCCCCTGCTGACAGTCAGTATCAAATTCCACCAGAGCAATGCATCAAGGTACCAAAGATATTAAATTAAATTTTTTGATGCACCCCAGCAGAAATTAAGGCACTGGGTCTCATTCACCACCTTGTGAAAGTGCTGCTTTTCTGAACATCAGGCTTGTTATTTACACAATAGGACTGTTCAGTCCCCATTCTTTTCTGCATTTTTATGTGAGAGGCTTGAGGAAAATCTTGTTAAGCTAACCAGCCACTGAGGGTTCTGGAGACTTAGCTGTTTCCATTAAAACAAATTGGAATAACCATCCCTGTTTTTCACTGTATCACATTCAAGTGTGAGAAAGGTTAATGTTAGATTTGATATTAATGTTTAAAAATGAGAGAGAGAATGTAGTGTTTAACTTAAAAAAAAAAAAAAAAAGAAAGAAAAACACACCACCACATTTGCTTACATGGCCTGGAATGAAAAATCAGGACAACTGTTCAAGGCACCAGAGTCACATTGCTTTAATTAATGAAACCTGTTCATCAAAATAACTCAGTTAAACACTTGTCATGTTCAAAGAAGCTTTAAAATTCCACGAAAGGGCATTACCCAACCTGGTTTTGGATTTTTCCATCAAGTTAAGGTGCAGTAATTCCCATCTTTTTATATAGTGATTTAAAATAAAATAAAAACAAATATAAGAGGAGATTTACCTCACTGAATATTTGTTTTTATACTTCTATTATTTGGAAGACTCTTTTCTTATTTTGAGCCATTAAAAACCTTTCCACTATGACATAATTCCACTGTCCAGACATGAAAAGACACATTAAATCATGCTAACACTTTCCTCATCTTCACAGTTCTTGCATGTACTTGTTTATACTGCACACTACCACAAAAAGGAAACAGTAGAACAACAATTTTCTTAAGCTGAATTTCTATCCACTGTTGCCTTAGTTCTATGCCTACCCCATTCGAGAACAAAATGTTACATGGAGATGTCTGGACTGGAATATTTTAAATACACCCACATAAGTACATGGATACAAAGGTATGAATATATGTGTAGTATGCAAACACACACAAAGAGGAGGAAGAGTAGATTTAGTGTGGTATAAACACTTGATCAGCATGAGTTTAATATGGCCTCTTTAGTCATAAATGGACTTGTTTTCTGTCCTTATGGATAGGATAATGTACATAACACCCTGCACCATCAAATATGGTTGTCATCAGTTTCTTAGGTAGATAGCGGCTTGGAGTAGTGCTGCACTTCAAATATTCTATTATGGCAGACTAGTTGTTCATCTAAAGGAACCCAGGCAAGCCAAGAAGGAAAAATAAAATAAAAGTTCTCTTTGGAGCTCTTCCTTTCCAGCCCCAAATTTTCTTTGTACCAGGGGCAAGGAAAACAAGCATCTTAAATCATAGAATCATAGAATATCAGGGTTGGAAGGGACCCCAGAAGGCCACCTAGTCCAACCCCCTGCTCGAAGCACGACCAATTCCCAGTTAAATCATCCCAGCCAGGGCTTTGTCAAGCCTGACCTTAAAAACCTCTAAGGAAGGAGATTCTACCACCTCCCTAGGTAACGCATTCCAGTGTTTCACCACCCTCTTAGTGAAAAAGTTTTTCCTAATATCCAATCTAAACCTCTCCCACTGCAACTTGAGACCATTACTCCTCGTTCTGTCATCTGCTACCATTGAGAACAGTCTAGAGCCATCCTCTTTGGAACCCCCTTTCAGGTAGTTGAAAGCAGCTATCAAATCCCCCCTCATTCTTCTCTTCTGCAGGCTAAACAATCCCAGTTCCCTCAGCCTCTCCTCATAACTCATGTGTTCCAGTCCCCTAATCATTTTTGTTGCCCTTCGCTGGACTCTCTCCAATTTATCCACATCCTTCTTGAAGTGTGGGGCCCAAAACTGGACACAGTACTCCAGATGAGGCCTCACCAATGTCAAATAGAGGGGAACGATCACGTCCCTCGATCTGCTCGCTATGCCCCTACTTATACATCCCAAAATGCCATTGGCCTTCTTGGCAACAAGGGCACACTGCTGACTCATATCCAGCTTCTCGTCCACTGTCACCCCTAGGTCCTTTTCCGCAGAACTGCTGCCTAGCCATTCGGTCCCTAGTCTGTAGCTGTGCATTGGGTTCTTCCGTCCTAAGTGCAGGACCCTGCACTTATCCTTATTGAACCTCATCAGATTTCTTTTGGCCCAATCCTCCAATTTGTCTAGGTCCTTCTGTATCCTATCCCTCCCCTCCAGCGTATCTACCACTCCTCCCAGTTTAGTATCATCCGCAAATTTGCTGAGAGTGCAATCCACACCATCCTCCAGATCATTTATGAAGATATTGAACAAAACCGGCCCCAGGACCGACCCTTGGGGCACTCCACTTGATACCGGCTGCCAACTAGACATGGAGCCATTGATCACTACCCGTTGAGCCCGACAATCTAGCCAGCTTTCTACCCACCTTATAGTGCATTCATCCAGCCCATACTTCCTTAACTTGCTGACAAGAATACTGTGGGAGACCGTGTCAAAAGCTTTGCTAAAGTCAAGAAACAATACATCCACTGCTTTCCCTTCATCCACAGAACCAGTAATCTCATCATAAAAGGCGATTAGATTAGTCAGGCATGACCTTCCCTTGGTGAATCCATGCTGGCTGTTCCTGATCACTTTCCTCTCATGCAAGTGCTTCAGGATTGATTCTTTGAGGACCTCCTCCATGATTTTTCCAGGGACTGAGGTGAGGCTGACTGACCTGTAGTTCCCAGGATCCTCCTTCTTCCCTTTTTTAAAGATTGGCACTACATTAGCCTTTTTCCAGTCATCCGGGACTTCCCCGGTTCGCCACGAGTTTTCAAAGATAATGGCCAATGGCTCTGCAATCACAGCCGCCAATTCCTTCAGCACTCTCGGATGCAACTCGTCCGGCCCCATGGACTTGTGCACGTCCAGCTTTTCTAAAATCCCTGTCTCTGGGTTAAACTATCAAAGGTCTCATGCTTGTCTGGCCTATTGTCAAGAAATAGAAAACAAAAATCCAAAATGATCTTTTTTCAGGTTTTATATCATATAAGTCAAAATCTCTAGTCCCTTCTTCCTTCAGAAAAGAGGGATAGGAAAATCCTATGCTCCTCTAAAAAGATTTTAAGCAATCAAAAATAGAGGTTTTTCTTTCTTCAGGACACAGAAAACTCTACATTCTCTTCCTACCCCAATAAAGCTTTAAAAACGGAGACAGTTTCCAGGTCCTCCTTTGAGCGTTAAATAAAAACTCAGAATTTCCTATGTGATGTCCCCTCTGTGGGCATCTGACTTTCCTTGGCATGGTTAGTTGCTTGGCTTCTCCAGCCACTCCAAGCCCTTAACAACTAATTTTCTCCTTTATATGCTTCAGGCTGGCTTCTTGGGAGTCTCAACAAGTCCCACCTGCTTCTGGGCCCTGCAAATTAACCTTCCTGAAGCTACCATTCTCTTGAACCTTCCAGGCCCCAGTATATCTACCACATATAAAGAGCTGTGCCAAATCTAGTATATGTAGAGAGCTGTTCAATCTATTGATGCCAGCTCATTCAATTGCTCCAGTTAACATGAAGGGTTAAGAAGTCCACAGGATAAAAATGTTTATATAACTGTCCATAATTGAAATTTCACTTGAAATTAAAGATATTAATTTTTTTATGTATCACAAAATGTAATCTTTTAGACTGCATATCCCAGATGGTACAATAAGGCACAAGGTCAAAGAAGCCATCTGAACACCCCCCTGCCTTTCTTACTGTTCTATTAAATGAAATTCACAAATAAAAATCAAGATGATCAGAGCCATGCATTTATGTGACATTAATAACATGCAAAAGTCACACCCCTATCATGTGAAAGTTTCATTTGTGTCCAATTATAAAGCCATTTAATTATGTTGTAACAATGTTACCTCTGTCCCCTCACCCCCAAATACTGTACTGCATGATTTCTTTCCCTTGGGAGTATAAAAAGGTGCCTTGTTTGCAGATCAGCTATTGGGATAAATATGATCCTCTAACTTTTGGGTCCAAGGAGGCATCACAATTTAAGGAGAACATGTATGTTGGTTTAAGATAATCAGAAACGTGTTTTACATGAAATTATTGTATTCATTTTTCTCCCAGAGCCTCTGTTCAACATACAATTTTTGTGAATCCACAACTATCTTTTGCAAAAAGGAGCTATGTTTAGCTTGTGGCAAATGATGTACGGCTTCTTCCTAGCATACGGCATGCTGCTATAAGCTAAGCAACATAGAAAACAAAATCATGCCAAAAGCATAACCAAGGAAAAATTGAAAAAATATGACTAAATTAGACAGAGAGATGATTATTTTGGAGGGTCAGTAGAGTTCTTAAATAAATCTGAATAGCTTCTCTCCAAATGACTCATTTTCTGTTGATATGGTTACCAACATTGAACTAAATATACCAGATGTAACTAACTTGCCTCAAGCCAATGCTCTATTTTGAATAACTAAAGAAGACGACGATCATAACTGTTTAATTAAAGGGACATTTGTTTCATACTCCTGACTTTACCAGCTGCTGTTTTTAGAGAAAAAGTATCCCTCTATAAAGAATGAAATAGTTTTTTCAGCACCTATATTCTTTCAGTGACTAATATGACATGCATGATTTTTCTTTGATAAAGTGATTACAACATTCCAAAAGGGTTCCAGATTGGCAATGTCAACAGCTGAAATCCTATTTAATCACAAAGCTGGCACAGTACCATAAACAGCAATGCCAAGCTTCTAAACACGCTCCATTCCAGGTATCTCAGTCCAGACCAGGAGTAATCTCCACGGATCGGAAGGCAATTCCACTTCCATGACCATTTTGTCCTTGGCTTCTCTGCTGAAAGGGAGAGTTGTTTATGACCTATCATTAAGGCTGTATGTTAGTCACTATTCTTACAGGAGTCAGATTCCGTAATTTACAATAAAACCTATACAGTTTAAAACTTAAGAAAAGTTGTTTAGCATATTGAATACTATCTTTCATCCTGGCTTCCGCAAGCATTCAGCACATCATGCTACAGTAGAGAGAACTCTGTAAAGGGATTTGTAGGTCACCTTTAACTGTTTTGTCTGTTGCATACCATGCCAGGTATTTAATGCAAACTCCACAAGCAGTATTGTGTAAGACAGTGGTTCTCAACCAGGGTCCTGGGGCCCCTGGGAGACCGTGAGCAGGTTTCAGGGGGTCCACTCAACAGAGCCGGCATTAGACTTGCTGGGGCCCAGGGCAGAAAGCCGAAGCCCCACCGCCTGGGGCTGAAGCTGAAGCCTGAGCAACAGTTTGCCCGGCTTGCTATCCCCTAGCTGCTATCTGTTTTTTATACGAAGAAATACAGTTGTTGTGGCACAGACGGGCCGTGGAATTTTTATATCACGTTGGGTGTGGGGAGGGGCTAAGACAGAAAAGGGTTGAGAACCCCTGGTGCAAGATACTGGTACATTCCCTTTGAGATGCTGAAGTTACATGGGCTTCAAAGAACACCCAAGAGAAGTCATGTATGCAGTGTTGTTGTAGCTGTGTTGGTCCCAGGATATTAGAGAGACAAGGTGAGTGAAGTAATGTCTTTTATTGGACCAACTTCTGTTGGTGAGCGAGACGAGCTTTCCAGCCACACACAGCCCTTCTTCAGGTCTGGGAAAGGAACTGCCAGCATCACAGCAAAATGCGAAGTGGAACAGATTGTTTAGGATAAGTAGTTATCACATATTATAAGGGACTATTCAAGGTGGAGTAGAAAGAGGAGGTTAGTGGGTTACAGACTGTTGTAATGAGCCATTAATCCAGTCTCTCTGTTCAGTTATGATTTTTAGTCTTTAACAGAGTAACAAATTTAAGCTCCCAGGCTTGATTTTTGAAAGTGTTGTGCAGGTTTCTTCTGAGGATGAGGACTGATAGGTCACATACAGCGTGATTGCTTTGTGAAAAAAGTGTTCACCCACAGCTTCTAGGGTGTTTGTGTCTTTGATAATTTTCCTGTGAGTTCATTCGAGAGCATAGTGATTGTCTAGTTTCACCCACATAGCTGTTATTGGGGTACTGAGTGTACTCGATGAGGTATATCACATAATGTGATAGGCATGTGTAGGATCCATGGACCTTGAAAGGTGTATTGTGTGTGGTGTTGATCATTGTAGCAGTGGTGCTATGTCTGCGGGTTTTGCATCTGATGTTCTGGCAGGGTCTGGTGCTTTGAGTTGGTGTGTCCTAGTCTGTGGGGAGCTTGCTGTTCTACTTTGTATTTTGCTGTGATGCTGAAAATACCTTTCCCAGACCTGAGGAAGAGCTGTGTATGGCTGGAAAGCTTCTCTCTCACCAACAGAAGGTGGTCCAATAAAATATATTACTTCACCCACCTTGTCTCTATACAGAAGTCATGGTAATAGTCAGCAGCAGAGAGCTGAATCAGAGTTAAAACAGTCCACATTTCTGTGACTTCTTCAGAGAGGATCTTAAGTCAGTAAAGCTTAAATATTAAAGTTATAATGCCATAAGTATCTAGGACATCCAAGCCTACAGAGATGAAAACTGTGGACAGACATGTTGATTCTCAGCCAAATCCTGAGACAACGAGATCAGTTACTGCCCTGTCCAATTTCTCAGGGTGGATCTACTTCCATCACTACGCTGATAGTGAAACTGAAAAATGCAGCACACCACGCTCTGCACTTATCAATTTCAACGTCTGGACAGTGGCGGCGTTTGTAGGATGAACAGACATACTCATAGGCAGATCAGTTCAGCTTTGGACAGATCAGTCTGCTTTGTCTGGATCAGTGCCACTGAAAGTCAACCTACAGGCCAGAGGATAAATGGTTCACTTTAGTCATTAGGACCAGCGTTGGTCTTCTTTTACTTTGTTATGGGTCACTATAACCAGTGGCACCCACAGCACGCTACACATGTTGCCATACACAGTTGGCAATGGTGAGACGGAGCAGTGCTGGCTGCTCCAGTGCCCATGCAGGTTTGGCCCCATCACCCCTACGTCATGACGGAGGGGCTGTGGGGGGCAAACCTGAGTGGCACTGTGACCCCTGTGCACCGGTTTGCAATCCCTCTCACTCAGTTTTGGTCCCCCTCCCGTCACAATGGAGGGGCTGTGGGGCCAAATCTGAGTGGGCACATTGGGCAGTCACGTGGCCAGCGCTGCTCCTCCCTCCAGCTCCACTGGCCCCTGGCACCAGCTACCAGGGGCCAGTGGACCGCAGCTGCTCCAGCCGGCCAGCCGTGGACTACTGCTTGGGGCCACGGCTGGTGTGGCTATCCCGGGGGCCACCTGAGTAGCTGGCCCCGGAGCCAGCTGCTTGGGCGACCCTGGGGTCAGCCACACTGGCCCCTGCAGAAGTCATGGAGGTCACAGAAAGCTATGGAATCCCCTTTTCTCCCTTTAATAGAGCCACAGCTCTAAGCACCACTGTAACTGTCTATAGGATAGATCAAAAACCAGTTCTATTAACTGCACCCTATTAACACTTTCCATCATAACAATACCACATATCATCTCTGTCCATCCTCCCAATAGAATTCAACATACTGACACCCGAAGTGACTCAACTCCCAGAGAGAAAGAAGATAAATAATAATGGTTTTTGGGAGAGCAGTAATAGGTGCATGAACACCTGGGGATAGGGGCAAATGGGGGATGCCAGCATGGGAGATGGGGTGAATGAAGTTGTGGCAGTGGGAAATTGAGGGACCTTGGTATGGGGGAGAATAGGGGTGCATATAGAGTTTCTGGCATGGGGAAAAATACAGGAGCCTGGTATGTTGGGAGGCAAGGAAGGGGGCATACATAACCCCTAGCATGGGGGATGACAATGGGGAAAATGCTATGGAGGGAGGAGACCACAGGGGACACAGAGCTCATGGCAGGTGGTGGAGGTGGGAATGGGATGGCATGCAGAACCCCTGCCATGGGGAAAACAGGGGACACACAGAGCTCCAGACATGTGGTCGGGGGTGGGGAGAGTTGCTAGGAGTCCCTGAAATAGATGGAGATGGGAATGTGGCACACAGGGAGCATGTTGGGGAAAACATAGGAATGCAGTATACGTAATGAGCTTGGCGTACAGAAGCTATGAAACGTGTGACCGCCTAGTATATAACCAAGGACTATACAGTTAAGGACTTTAAAAATCAATAGGGACAATGTAAAGTCAATCTTCCACTTTACAGGCAAACAATAAAAATTGCAGGGTGGGCAAGATATAATAGTTGCTCAAATCAGCAAATAAGCCTGTGTTAGCGTTCTCTACAAGCTGCAAGCAAAGGATAAAATTTTATTGTAAACCATGCTCACAGGGAACTACAATGATTGTGTCTCATGGTTACAAGACCACATGCTGTTGTGTGGTAGTCACTGGATAAATGAAGGTATAGCCTGCACATATTTCACAACTGAAAAAAAAACTTCTCTGCCACATCTGACAGATGTTTACCCTGGGAAAGGTGTGGTTGAAAGTGATGCAAGTAGAAAGAATCTCACAGATCCACACTTATGTGGAAAATGTGGCAGAATAATGTTGTTGCTTATGTATGGGTAATGCACTAAGACGTTCTGCAGTGTTATATAGTCAGCTGAATGAAGACCAGTCACAGCGCAAAGCTTGTAGCTACTAAATTATAAAAAAAGACGCATAAGAAAAACTGAAAAGTCTATGGATTCTAATAAAAAAAGTAAAACAAAACTCAGGTTAATGTAGTACTAATACTTGGTATCTATAAGGAATATGAAATACATGTTACAAAGGGTTAAAGTTAATACATACTTTTTGGTAACCTTTTTATAATATTTTACTAGTAAATCAAAGATATGCTGCCAATATTTTAACACAATGCTACCATAATTTTTTTCCCGTTAACCTGTGATAAATTATGTGTACTAGGGTAATGGAGGAATCTCACACGGACATGAAAACATCCCAAACCTTCCTTTTACTTGGTTGCAGAAAATGCAGTAAGGGCTTCAAAAACCTACTCAACCTTTACCGCCAGCATATCACTATACTACACCCTTGTGCATACAAATGGGTGTTTTCTGGCTTATGGAAAAAAATTTTATGCATCTGAGCTTGATTAGCCAACCCTTCCCCATTTGGTGGTTCTCTTCTTCCATATTTTTTCAAAATGACAACTTTCTTTCCCACCAACAGCAACCAGATATGTTACCTCCTCTAAAACTGCTCTGTGGCCTGACAAAAGATGTATTCTTTAAAAGCCCCAATTCAGCACATGCTTAATTGCTTTGCTAAACTGGGGCTAGAAAGGGTATATTGCCCTTTCGGGGGGGGGTCGGGGGGGGGAACCTTTTGTAGTGATAATCAAAGTGGGCTATTTCCAGCACTTTACAAGAACAGTAGGAGGGGAAATAAACAAGGGGAAATAGTTTTACTTTGTGTAATGACCCATCCACTCCCACTCTTTATTCAAGCCTAATTTAATGGTGTCCAGTTTGCAAATTAATTCCAATTCAGCAGTCTCTCGTTGGAGTCTGTTTTTGAAGTTTTTTTGTTGAAGAATTGCAACATTTAGGTCTGTAATCGAGCAACCAAAGAGACTGAAGTGTTCTCCGACTGGTTGTTCTGAATGTTATAATTCTTGACGTCTGATTTGTGTCCATTTATTCTTTTACTTAGAGATATATGTGAATACTTAAAATGTTAAACATGTAATTGCAGCAAACATCCCTCCAATATCTTCCACTCAAACAGTGTTTAGCGTTTTAAAGCTGATCAATCATCATAATAGTCGCAGAAAGAGTACTACAGAATACAGTGTTAAAAGTGATACACAAAACAGCCACATTCACTCTTCAGACAATTTGAGGGTACATTCTTGCATGTTTTCTGTACCTAATAAACAACATGGTCTCAGGATTACAGTGCATGCAATCACCACTAAAGGAAAATATTTTAATATTTAAAATATTTAAAATATTGTACTTAAAACTAATTTTTCCCATTTATAAGTTTACACAATAAAGTTGAGCAATATGTGTTTCAGCCTAGAGTGGGCATTTTTGGCTGATCCAAATGAGGCCCTACACTCAGCTTTTCTGTCTGTAACATAACTTTTCAACACCGCATCCGATCAACTCGAGAATTTCAGGTACTGTTTTAGGCATCAGTGGCCAGAACCCTATTGATTCAGAACCCTACAGAAGGGGGAGGCAGAGGGAGAGGAAAGTGAAAGTCCTCCATAATTTCTCCAGGGCTAGTCCTATGGGCAGGTAAGTGGGTCTGTCACCCTGTGCACCAACTTCCAGGGGGCACCGAATTGCTGAGCCACTTGGTTTATTGTCCTCCCCTTTGCTCTGCCATCTTTTTTTTTTTTCTTTTTAAGCTCGGCTGCTGGGGATATTTTCTTCCATGGCTAGCAAAATGGCTAGGGCCTCTCCTGGCTCTCTCCTGCCTAGTGCACTGCATCCCAAAACCTGCTCAGAGTAGGGGAGCTAGGGTGACCAGACAAGAAGTGTAAAAAATCAGGACAGGAAGTGGGGGGACAATAGGTGCCTATATAAGAAAGCCCCAAATATCGGGACTGTCCCTATAAAATTGGGACATCTGGTCACCCTAAGGGAGCATGCGTTTGCCCATCCCTTCTAATCCAAGGACGCTTCATTCCTTCCTCACTCCTAGTGCGCTGCTTCTCCAAAGTCCGCTCCACGGTGGGGGGGTAAGGAGGGATAGAGAAAGGAGAAAGAGATGCCTTAATAATCCAGTGAGAAGGAAGGTACTTTGGAGGAGAAGTTAAAAAAAGGAGAGACACAGAGCCCCTGTAATGTGGGGAAGGGAGGACGGACTAGGGGGCATACTCCATACAGAGCCCTTGGAATGGGGGGGGGAGGAGGAACGGAAGGTTTTGCTATGAGGGGCGCACCCATGACCTTTAACCAAGTCTGCAATTCGTGGCAGCCATTAACAGCACAAGCTTAATTATTTATATAGAGTTTTTCCTGATACCACCCTAAGCAAAATTTTATTCCCATCCAAATCTCCTTGCAGCATTCCTCTTCACCCTAATATCTTTTCAGAAGACCAGAAGAGGCCACTTTCGATGGGCTTCTGAGTGTTTATAGTTTCTGTGGAGTCTGTTAGCTGAAATAGACTTTGCCCATTCTGTTCTAATGGGGGAATTCATTACTGCTACAACTCTTCCAGCCTCCACTTTGACAGCTACATTCCCATTCTGGGGGCATCCAAGCTAAGATTCTGCCTTCGATGGTCCTCAAACCTGAAAATCCATTTGCACTTCATGTGAATAACAAACAGTGCTCGATCTACATGAGCAATGAAGTGCCACTCTCTAATCTATACTAAATGCCTCTTCAATACTGATGTAGTAAATATAAATAATATTATGAAGACTGCACTACTGAAAATAAAAGCAATGTGAAAATCCAGTGTCTGTGTTTATTTCTACCCTCTTCAAGACTACAAAGAGATCATATACAATTCTAAGAGCTCTGTCAAAGGCTCTTTATTGGAAAATAGAGAATTAACCACTTTGAAATGATTGTCAAGAGTAGCAAAGTTGACATTAGAAATTGCACTGTACTTAAAACTCATAAGCTGTTACTTCCAAATGTCACTAGTCAGGTTAAGAACTGCCATCGCAAACCTTAGAGTGAAATATCGTACCCTGAGTCACTATGCACAAAAGAACTACTCTTAAGAACAGGCACTCCCTTCAGCAGAGAAGCGGGTGAGGGAAGAGGAACATTTCTACAGGAACATTGGAGTAATGAGCTGGTGCATATTACTGAAACAGCCACTCTCATTTCAAGGTGTGTATGAAAGAATTAAGCAGATGTCCTGCTAAAAGATTTAACATCCAGTTTGAGGACAAAATCAGAATAGACTAATTAGACTGTCCCAATATCAAGTATTGGGAATGCTAGCTGATCATTTAATTTCTATTGTTTACTGTCAAAGACTAAATACTATCAGTGTAGTACACTTACAAACGTATTACCTAAGGAAACTAAACTATCACACTGGCAGTATCATGTTTGAAGCTAGCACAGAAAACAGACTTGTTGCGATGAGCCTGGTCTAAACTATAGGGTTAGGTCAATGTAAGCTGCCTTGCATCAACTTCGTTGTGGAAGTGTCTTCACTTAAATTTGGCTCCTCCTGATGTAAGTGCCTCTCTACGCCAATTTCGTAACACCACCTCCCAAGCAGCGTAGAATCACAGTTGATATAATTAGGTTGACGAAGTGTTAGTACAGACACTGCGTTGCTTACATTGACTGTTACTGGCTTTTGGGAGCCATCACACAATGCCCCACACTCACAATACAATTGATACAAGTACTTCTGGTAAGAAGGAGCACTGTCAACACAAGGAGCCAAGTGTGCACACACACAAGCAACTTTGTAATTGCGGTGGCCGTATGCCAACATAAAAGTTAGCTTGACATAACTTTGTAGCGAAGATGCGGCCTTAGTGGTGAAAAGAGTTTTTAACAGCAAAGTACCATGTAAATTGGCTATTACTGTACCTTCATGACATCTTTATAGGAGTGAATGACCTCAATTTCCTCTTTTTCATCTTCATCTTCTTCCACGCCTTCATCCAGAGCCTCATAGCCTTCATCTTTATTTCCATCTACCGCCACGGTATTGGTCATGTGATCTATAAGCTGCTCCAAGGGAGGACTTAGTTCTCGCTCTTCATTCTCCTTCAAGCCATAGTCCAGCGCTTTATAAATAATAATCCCCAGTGATTCAATAATCTATAAGAAAGAAAGCAACATTATTATTAGCATCATAGAATCATAGACTTTAAGATCAGAAGGGACCACTTTGATCATCTAGTCTGACCTCCTGCACAACGCAGGCCACAGAATCTCACCCACCCACCCACTCCTGTAACAAACCCCTAACCTATGTCTGAGCTACTGAAGTCCTCAAATCGTGGTTTAAAGACTTCAAGGTGCAGAGAATCCTCCAGCAAGTGACTCGTGCCCCACGCTGCAGAGGAAGGTGAAACCCCCCCAAGGCCCCTGCCAATCTGCCCTGGAGGGAAATTCCTTCCCGATCCCAAATACGGAAGTCAGCTAAACCCTGAGCATGTGGGCAAGACTCACCACCCAGACACCCAGGAAAGAATTATCTATAGTAACTCAGATCCCACCCCGTCGGGCATATCACAGTCCACTGGGCATATCTACCGCTAATAGTCAAAGATCAATTGCCAAAATTAGGCTATACCATCCCCTCCATAAACTTATCAAGCTTAGTTTTGAAGCCAGATATGTTTTTTGCCCCACTGCTCCCCTTGGAAGGCTGTTCCAGAACTTCACTCCTCTGATGGTTAGAAACCTTCATCTAATTTCAAGTCTAAACTTCCTGATGGCCAGTTTATATCACTTCAATGAACTAGTAGGCAAGTGTAAAAACACAAACATCCTTGAGCAACAAGTGATAAATTGTCCACCCTACAACTGCTGATTTAAGATTGATATTATAAGATCATTCAAATTAAAGAGGGCAGTGACCCTCCACACTGCATCACTGCCCTGCAAGTCAACATATAGGACCCAATAGCAAAATGTGTCATGCTACATTTTTTATATTAAAATTTGACAGGCAAAAACAAAATAATGTAAAAACAAAGCTGGACCATTTTGAATTTTTATTCCTAAAAGTGTTTCAGCTCAAAATATTCTTTTAGATTCCTATAAAAATGTTTGGTATATGTATACACACTTATCCTCCTTTTGTTTAAGAAAAAAAAGGGTGGGGGGACTTAAGAAAAGATGCCTAACTCCTTCCACAAGTGGTAGTGACTTGGACCACCTCATTGCCTCCAGGGATGACTGGCCATAGCTGTGAGGATCGATTTGACTCAGAACCTGACTGAGCTCTGATCAAACCACTGAGATCCACTTACTTGGTGACGAGACAGAGATCCCATATGGGAAAATCTAGTTGTTCTTAGTAGTAATTGTAATTTAGTAGCCCCTTGGGACCTCAACTGAGATCAGGGCCCTATTGTTTCACAGTGCCTAACATTATAGAACAAGAGACAGTCCCTGATCTTCTCAATCTTTCCTAGTAATAAGAAATTGGCCTGAATGCTCCAAAATGCCAAGTATACCTTTTCTTTCTTTACATTAACGATTATTAATACCAGAGGCATTGCAGTACCTAGCACTCTGAAGACCTTAAGGGGAAAAAAGTCATGATCTTTTAAATCTGATGGCTACTGTGGTATTATTTAAATGGTCAGGCAGCAGTGCAGAAGTAGAACAGCCCTGGAACAGAAGTTAGTAATGGAACTATTTCCAAAAGCAGATATTTTTCAAATATTTCCAACCTGATAAGAAAGTTTCAGTCCCCCAGTCTGGCATTCCACACAATTCTAGCTAAAAAAAATCCTTTAAAAAAAAAAAAAAGGAGAAATTCTCACATCTTAAACTTTTTTTAAGGTTTAATTTGAGCAACCTACTTATTTTACTACAGTAAAACATTTCAAAGAGGACTTACTGTAATGGATTATAATTTAGTAGGGGAATTCAAACAGTTTAATCATAATCACATCCAGACAGAAAATGTAATGCACCAGCAATGGACCAGCAGTTTTATGCTTCATTTCTCTAGTGAGACATGGGAATGCATTAGTAGTAGAGAGCACTAATAATCAAATTGTTAGACCACTTCAGGTGCAGAACTTAGTGGCAATTTGTACCGTGATTAGGTAAGTAATCCTTCCTGAAATGCAGAACTTTGCTATTTGTTTTTTCCAACAAACCAAAAACATTCCTCAACATAAAATGCATTAATAAACTGTTCATATTTCACAGTGCACAATTAAAACACCAGCACATTAAGGGCAAGAAAAAGGCAGATTTATCCACCTTTTATAATATTTATTATATTTTCCAATATTTTAACAATTATATGGAATAATACTGATTTTCCTACATTCTTCCATAGCAGCTTTAAAAAAGATACCTGGTACTCTCATGAACATGTCTGGTTTGGCTTAGAAAACTACAAAGCAAAGCTGTGCATCCCTATTTTGGAATAACTGTGAATGAGATATTCAAAGAAAGATCTTTGGGAAACTTTCATAATGAACATATAAGGACTGAAAATGTGAAACAACTGTTATAAAGCAAAGTACATTTTTTAAGTATGGCTCCTTCCACAAAGGTCCTCCGTATATCCTCAACATGTAGTGCAGGGGTGGCCAAACTTACTGGCCCTCTGAGCCACATTCTTCAGAAGTTCAAGAGCAGGGGCACACCTGCCAGGAGCCGGGGCTTCAGCCTGCTCCTGCTGAAGCCCCAAGCCCTGGCAGGTGTGCTTCGCAGTGCTGAAGCCCAAAAAAAACCCCTCCCTGCTGGGCAGAAGCCCCGACCACACAACCCTGCTGCAAGGCAGAGGTCCTGAGCTTCTCTGCCCCACCCCCAATCTGGTAGGTGAAGAACGGGAGGGTGTGGGGGGCTCCACGAGCCGCATTTTAATGGTAAAAGAGCCACAGTTTGGCCACCCCTGATGTAATGCTTTAATATCTGAAAGGCAAGAATCTAAGAAGAGTTAAACCACATTTGGAAGCACCCACCAGGCATACTTTAAAATCTATAACATTCAGCAAATTCAGTTACATCATTAGCAGAACCTCCATGAACATTTTATACTGTCTTAAGTACTTGCTGGACAGCACAGAAATGCTTTTGATAGAATAGTTTAGTCTTGTTCAACAGGTGGAATCAAGTAGTTTAACAACTGCTTAAATATTTCTTAAATATCTGATATGAGTGCACAGTATAAATTTTGTCTAGTTTCATAAAAACAAAAGTCTAAGAAATTTTATCTGTTCAATCCTTTTTTCCTGGTGTTAAATTTGATGTAAAAAAAAAAAAAGTATTTTTTGTGACAAGGCTTCAGGTCCAGGACCCAATGAGCACTTTTCTTGGAAAAGACAGCAAAACAGGCTTAAAAGGGGAAGTTCTCTCTCTCTTTGATTAGGAACAGGGATTAAGGCCTTCACAAGTACTACAGCTAAAACTCAATGACAGCTGTTGCTTTCTTTGATGTACCAACACTGTGCCTGTTCCAGCCCAGTAATATGGCTTCTGCATTATGTGCTAAGCATAGACTTCATAATATGTGCAAAGATGGCCTGACACAAAAGTCTGAACAGAAACTATTCAGAACTACTTCCCTGCCTTTCAAATCCTTTATTTTGTCATACTTAGCAACATATCTATTCTGTCTCAGTATCTCCATTTCAGCTTGTTATGACACAGCAATGAACATTTTAACTGAGAAACTTTGCTGCTGCTGAAAACATGTAATAGAAATATGTAACACTTTAACCAATGCTAATTTACCATGGAAGTTATAAAAACACATATAAGTGCCTGCCATAGGAATACCAAACAAAACCTTTCCGATTTTTGTACATTCACAAAATAGCCAGTAATGAGACTTAAAACAACTGGGAGAATATAATTCCCGATGCAAGCAAGCAAGATCTGAGCAAAGTGGGTCAGTACCGGTGTCCTTGAGATATATGTATAGAATGAAAAGCCTACTTTTACCTACATCAATGGAAATAATCTGATTTTTGTTATATGTACAAGCTGGATTTAAGAATATGGTTTTATAGTGTTTATCTAATATCAATGTGTTCTATTTGTGTGTGTCTCTCTCTCACACACAAACACACCTGCACACACACAAAATCTCTCCACTTGCCTTCCCTAATGATCTAATATTTAAGCACAGTACGGAGTACAAGTTCAGCCTTTGGGAACAGCTTCTTTCCTGGTCTGAAGCCATGACTTTCAAAGGAACTTAATGTGAAGGTATAAAGCATTATAACGTAAGCAGCCTAATTTATTTTTTTTAAGTTACTCAGCCACTGGTTGATGTGCAGAGAGCAAATCTTCTGCTAAAGTTTTGAAGCCTCGAGAACTAAGAAGTTCTCAAACTCTAGGTACAGGACACAGAAAATTATGTGAGTTAGGCAAACATGTCATTGTTTACTGTAAAAAAAAAGGAGTACTAGTGGCACCTTAAAAACTAAGCATAAACTGTAGCTCACGAAAGTACTCCTTTTCTTTTTGTGAATACAGACTAACACAGCTGCTACTCTGGAACATTGTTTACTGTTGCACTGGCAATTGTTTCAATGCAATGTAATCATTTCAGTACTATTAATTTACAGCTGCTTGGTTTAAAGTAAAACCTCCATATGCTAAGGCATTGTGAGTTTTTCAGTCTACGAGCAAAGCTCTTTAAGACCTTATAGATATATAGTCATTATATACAGATCTGAGCTTTCATATATATACTGGTTTAGGACGCATCTAAAAGGTTTAACTGAAATGAATATGAACTTAAACAGCTACAGTTCTTTCTTTTAGGAAATACATCAGTATTTTTTTTTCAACTTGTTTACTTTTCAGACTTACCAGAACTGGTTTGCAAACAGGCAGAGTCTCCATGCCATTCCCCTATACTCATCACATGCAAAATGGGGTAATGTCTGTAAACTCACCATCTTTCTGAGGTTTGCTTTTATTTTTAAATAAAGCAATAAAGCCCAAAAGGGAGGGCTCTGCTTACAAACATAAAAGGACTTTCTCCAGCAGAGTTCCTGCCCTTCCTTGTAGTTCTCTTTCACTCAGAGAGCCGCTCAGACTTTTGTATCCCTGAGTTGGAACTAGAGCGGCTCAACTGTTCTCGCTGCCAAGGTAGGTCAACAGAATAGCTTTGAACCTCTCCACTTCGACCTAAAGACTCACAATCCAGTTACAATAATATTTGCATTTCTATTGCACCATTCATCACAAATTTTAACAGCATTTTACAATTAAGCCCAATGATAAACAAAAATAATACAAATTTAATTGAGCATAAGCTTTCGTGAGCTACAGCTCACTTCATCAGATGCATTCAGTTTTTCCACTGAATGCATCCGATGAAGTGAGCTGTTGCTCACAAAAGCTTATGCTCCAATATATTTGTTAGTCTCTAAGGTGCCACAAGTAGTCCTTTTCTTTTTGTGAATACTGACTAACACGGCTGCTACTCTGAAACCAAAAATAACACAGAATACTTAACACTTATTTCACTTATGGATCTCAAATAACTCTGTTCTGACACAATACTGCTCAGCTGCCACAACTGGAGACACTTTTAAACATATACACAGATATTTTACAGTTGAAAGTTTAAAATTCAACTGAAAACAGCACAAACTTGCTTAAGAACTTATAGAAGACCAACAGTCTGTCTGTCTCTGTTTAGATCAGCAATAGAGTTATTTTTTCTATTTATAACATAGTAATATATCTGCTTCTGCAATATCTAATTTTGTATATGAAATTAGATTACATTTGTTAGACAGTGTGAACAAACAGTTTTATTATATGGTAATCTGAAGAGCTACCGAAATACAGAGTTTGGTTACTCACCCCAATGTCCTTCATAATTCTAAGCAGAAATATCTACATTCTAATATAAGCCATATTTGAAGCACCTTATATATACTAATACATTTATCAGCACAACACTCCCATGGAAGTAGGGTAGTATTATCCCCATTTTACAGACAGGGACACACTGCTGAAATGGATGCTGTAACCAGCTACTAAAATGAAAATTTTCAACTACTTGCAGCTGGGCAACTAAGATTTGGAAAACTTATGGTTAATCAAATGAATTACTCATTATGAAACTACCCGGACATGTGGATGAAATATTATTTAAACTTATTTAACTTTTGGGCGTTATGGTTCACCATAAAAATAGCTGAGATTCTAGTCTCTGCAATATATTGCACCTTGCTACTAAAAATAACTTCCGTGTTAAGGGAAAAATTTGTATGTGCTGTGTCTAACAGAAAGTAAAAGGTGAAAAAGATTAAATGCACACACCCTTCCTTTCCTGTAAGATTCTCTTATGTAATAGAAATGGTATCTTGATCTAAAGTATACATACCCTAATCTATGAAAATGTCTTTGTAATATCCAGAGTAGTTATCTTTCAAAATAATCTTATGGAGCATACCATGATTCATTCGTATTGTGCTTGTGCAATGCGTACATATCTTTACACATATATACACCTTTATATTATTATCCAGGTATAACGTGTACAGATTCAGTACAATAGCTCTCTATCAGATTTAAGTGTGTGTATAAGGGGGTCCTTAACCAATCATTTTCAAAGCAAATTAAATATATAAAACCTAAATCTTTTCTACATCTTTTGACTTATTTGCTTCTAAAAGACAGAACTACACTGTAATTTACTTATAAATACATTCATGCTCATAAGTAATGTAGCCTTCTCCAACCTTTATCCCAGGTGCTAACAACAAACATATTATGTTCTTCTGTTGCCTACATTTTAGCTACAGAGATTGTCCGGGTGAACACTGTCATTTATTAGTGCAAATGACAGCAGAATTTGGCCGATGATCTCAATCTTAATGCATAATTTCCTTGGTCTATAAAAATATTAGATTGGAACACAAACTATCATTTTCCTTATTTTTTTCATACATTATAACCTCGGAGATTTAGATCATAATTATTGTTATTTACTTACCATCCCAAGGATATTTCTCCCAAATGACCGTTCATCCCTAAAGAATAACAAACTTAGTTTCCCTGACTTAATTGGGCAAACTCCAGTAAGGCCTGAAGTTCCTGTAAACGAATCTTTCCTATTGCAGACTGTCCACAAAGACAGAATTTGCTCAGAAGTTTTCAAATACTGTTATTGCTACATACAGAGACACATATATTACATTTTTTAAAACCATCAAGGGCCTTGACCCTGATCCCACTTAAGTCAAAGGGCTTGTCTCCACTTACAGGGGGATTGACGCGCGGCGATCGATCCACTGAGTGAAGACCCGCTAAATGGACCACCAATTGCTCTCCTGTCGACTCCAGTCTCCATTGGAACAAGAAGCATAAAGTAAGTCAATGGGAGAGTTTCTCCCATTGACCCAGAGCAGTATAGACACCGCAAGAAGTCAACCTAAGATACGTAGACTCCATCTACATTACTCACGTAGCTGGAGTTGCGTAACTTAGGTCGACTTAGCCCCATAGTGTAGACCTGCCCACTGGTAGATATGCCAACAATTTTAGAAATTCTGGTGGTGGGACACATTGTATTTGTTGCAATACGTAGATACAATGGGGAGAGTGAAGAATGTTGTGTTTCTACAGGCTTCTCTCGTCTTAATATTGTTTTACCTTTCTATACATGTAAATCTTACAGTCTAACGTTTATTTTAGAGAGATTCTATTATCATAAAATCTTTGCTTAAATTCTACAGAATGTTTTGCTACTGATTTTAGCTTTCAAATATAAAATGATCTTTTAAACTAAGTGGATTAAGGAGTTACAGAGGATGCTAAAACCAGTGGAAGTGATGGATCAGAACATCACAGATGTTTTCTGCATAGTTTTGTCCGATATCTTAGAGTAACTGCGGGGGTCAAGCCATGCCACAAAGTGCTGTCCTCATTCTGGTTTTATGTGCAACACTATGTAAAAGACATTCTGAGACTCGTCAGAGATTTACTTCACAAATTAGAGATAATCTAGAGCAGCTCCAATCCACTATTCATCTATGTACAAATGACTAAAACCAAGTTTAAGTTTACCACAGCAGAATCATCTAACCTGCAGCTACTCTGGCAAAGAAATTGCTCTCCTTCTGGACACACTGCTGTCCTTCAATGTTCCTGAGTCTACCATGCTCAGATAGAAAAATCTATGTTTGATCCTGCCACAGAGAAATATAGTTAAGCTTTCTATTTAGAAAGCATTGAGGTATATGCCATAAACTATCCAATAGAGAAAGTAAAGTATTTCTGGCTACTAACCATATAACCAGCCAAAAAAATTCAAGGGTGTACCTTCTGTTGCAATCACTATTCACTTACAAGAGGGACAAAGTACACTTTCATCACTTTAACATTGTAAATTAAGGTCCTGTCTAGACTAGCAAAGTGTACCAGCTTAAATCAATTTAAAATGGATCTAGTTAAATAGGTGCAAAGTTCTCAACTTAAACTAGGGTGACCATATTTCCCTATGCTGAATACGGGACACCTGGTAAAATTACTCATATTCAAGTGAGTTCAACGGCAATCAGTCAGAACTATGCAATACAAACATTCAAATTAACATCAAGTTGACTGAGCCCCCATTAAAAAGAAATATTGTGTAGTTGGATTCTTTATATTTACCTTCTTATCTTTAAGGCTTTACAGTTCACACAGGGAGAAGTGACACACACACCCCTACCCCCACACACAGAGAGAGGTGACACACCCACCCACCATACCCTTCTCTCCCACAGGGGTTGGAGGAGGGGTGACCAACCAACCCGACCCTCCCTGCCAGGTGCTCTCCACCCTCCGTGCCTGGCTGGGCTCCCGGGATGGACCAGCTTACCTTGTCTACTTAGTTGCAGTTTCATCAGACTCTTCACTACCCTGAAGCATTTACTTGAATGATCCCTTCTGGCATTGATAGTCAAGGATAAATAAAACTATTCTGCATCAGCCATACTTCTATGAGAGACATACAATCCACATACAAAAACAGGCATGTTTGTGTGTTTCCAGGCCTCACAGGTCTAGAGATGTTATTGGCTTCTTGGTCTAGCTGTAATTTTTTGATGCTGGACTAGAATCAAATCTAACAAGCCCTGGCTCACATACAGCAAAAAGACCAGCAAGGAAGCAAATAATTTACAGCAAGGGGTCAGGAAATTGAGAGCATGCACCAAAGGTCAGATCTGATGGTAAGATGAAACTAAAATATAACTTAGCAGCTCTTTTACAAAATCTGGATAAATCCACAGAATTCATCAGTTTCCAAAGTTGGGTCAGACACTTTAGTGCTGATATAATGATGGAGGGATCTTCTTATGTTGAAACAAACCCAATAAATGTGGTCTGATCTCTGAAACATTCACCCCAGATCCAAAGGTAAAGTGAAGTTTATAGGCAGCCCTGTGGGAGCTATTCAACTCTTTGGATTCTCTGGATTTTACCCATTGTCCAGTTCTTTCAAACCAACATACATATGCAGGTAGTCTATAATCGTGATGCAACCTCACACAATCTCAGAAGAGTCAAAGGATATTTGCCAACTCTTCTTCTAGAATTAATTTTTTCTTAGAAATCCCAGTTAAAAGCTATTTATGCATTAAACATAATCTCCAGGACAAGTATAAAATACCTTGTATATATAGTTCCAGAGCCAGCCAGTTCCCAAAGTCATACTGATCTACAGAAGATATCGCTAACAGAATAGTGATATCCTTGGATTCAGAATCACCACACACTTTGTTCTTTGCAGTGTCATTGTAGCTGAGTTGGTCCCAGGATACTAGATAGACAAAGTGGGGGAGGTAATATATTTTATTGGATCGACTTCTGGTGGTGAAAGAGATGAGCTTTAGAGCTGTACGGAGCTCTTCTTCACGTCTGGGAAAGGTACACCAAAAAAGGTACATTGGTCAGCCAAAGGTGTCTAAGGGCTTGGCTACACTTACATTTTATAGCACTCTAACTTGCTGGCTCAGGGGTGTAAGCTTTGACTCCCACCAAACACCCATTGGCCTAGTTGGAAGGTACCCTGGTCAGGGAGCCAGTAGACTATGGATTCTGGTCTTAATGGAGCCAGTGGCTCTGTTAGATGTATAGACAGTCCTTGTTTTAATTTAATGGCACGGCACCCTCTGCTCCCGCCCTCCCCACAAGGGCCACAGGGACATGGTGCCGGCTGCTTCCAGGAGTGGCGCAGGGCCAGGACAGGCAGGGAGCCTGCCTTAGCCCCGCGACACCACTGGGGTGGCAACTCCACGGGCCGGATCCAAAGCCCTGAAGGGACGTAGTTTGTCCACCCCCTGTCCTAATCAAAATCCTCTTCAAACAGGCGTGATGTCAACCAGTTGCCTGAGGTGCGGTTCTGGTCCCTGGTTTTCCTGTACTCAGTCTTTTGCTGCTTAATCTGCTCCCTGCACTGGTCACCAATCTGGTAAATTTGCAACGCTGTCAGCTCTTTTGCTATTTGCTGGTGTGCATGGTCATTCCTGGTACTCTTACTAAAGTCCACTGTTTTGCTGACCTGGCACCAGAGATTTATCAAAATTTGGCTGTGCTCCCATGACTGTGATGCACCAGGCTTTGCAAAAGACTTGCTCTGTTCAGTCTTCACTGCAAACGCAAAATGGTCTCTGATGGTGTGTTTGCAGTTTGGTGTTCAGAAGACAATGGAAGGATTAACACTGAGTCACAGAGGTACTGCACTACACCAAGGGGAGCTGCTTCCCCTTTCTGGAGTTGACTGGAAATTCTTGGGATAGAGAGGACAAATGAAGTTGACCCATGGGATTGTGGGATACTTTTGGTAGAATCCTAGGACCCGAGTGAGGAGGGGCTGTGGCTGCACTGCAAAGCAATAGGGCTTGAGCTCAGGGTCAAACCCTCCAACCCGCAGGATCCTAGGACCCCAAGTCCAAGCCCGAGTCTGAGATATTTATGTATAGATGGAAGGGGGGTTTGGCCTCAAGCCTGAGTCTAAGTCCGGGCTTATGCTGCAGCGTAGACATACCGAGTTCCTTTTCCAGACCTGAAGAGCTCTGTGTAGCTCAAAAGCTTGTCTCTTTCACCAACAGACGTTGGTCCAACAGAAGATATTACCTCACCTACCTGGTCTCTCTAATACACATTTTGTGTCATTGCTTTATGTCAATATTCTATCCCTAAACTGTACAGAAGTGATTGTCTAATCAATACACCTCAGAAATCCCACACTATTTTGAGAAAATTATATTTGCATTTTATAACCAAATATGAAACATTCAGTAGCAGGTTTTCAAAAAAAGAGTTCAACTCCTTTAGCTAGTTAATCAAGTGGCCAGAATTTCTTGTGTACTCAGCACCCCATCACTCGAGTAGAGTGGAAAAATCCGGTTACAGGCAGTCCTCAGACTTACCACACAATTGGTTCCTTACAACTGCGTTGTAAGTCAGAAGGTCGTTACTCGGAACTGCCATTGCAGGACCAAGCATCGTAAACTATAATCGGAACTCGAATCAGGGTGTCAATGTAGAAGTGTCGTAAGTGCCGTTCATCGTAACTCGAACGTCAAAGTCGAGGACTGCTTGTACTTCATTTAGGTGCCTAAATAGCAGCAGAGCTCTTTTTAATATCAACCTGAAATGCTGGTCTCTCCCATTAAATCTGTATAGCATAGGGTAAAAGCACACAAAAGACCAGACTTCACAGGGGAAGACCAGATTTCACAGGGGAAGACCAGATTTCACGGTCCGTGATGAGTTTTTCATGGCCGTGAATTTGATAGGGCCCTACATATAACTAATAATTAATGATTTTAGATTCACAACCTCAAAATGTAGGGCCAAATGCTCTGGTCCATAAAGTCTACTTTGCACCACTGAAGCAGCACAAAGTGGATATCAAACCGGCCAGAAATGTATTCTTATGAAAGTGGGCTGCAAAGTTACAATCTTGATGCAAATACAATTTGTTCCCCCATCCGTCCCCAACTAAGCTACTCAGAAATATGGTAGCAGAGTGCATTTACCTTTCTTCTGTCCATAAGGCTCTGTCTATACAAGGCTTTGAACTGAGTTTAATTAATCACGTTTATATTCACTTTAAAACACAGCTCCAGCTAAAGCAGTTTGTAAATGTGGTTTGGCTAGTGTTTAAAAGGCATATTCTAGACTAGATTTGTATATGAGTAAATTCAAGGGAAAATAAATTTTCCTAGACTTGGAAACAATAAGTAGTTACCCCCACCAAGTGTAGATTACTACTCACAAAAGCCATGACATCAGGAACAGGTTTCCCACAATTGCAGATACTTCAATGGTTGCTGTGTGTAGGGTGACCAGATGTCCCGATTTTATAGGGACAGTCCCAATTTTTGGGTCTTTTTGTTATATAGGCTCCTATTACCCCCCACCCCATCCCGATTTTTCACACTTGCTGTCTGGTCACCCTAGCTGTGAGCATGGGAACACCGCACAAATTTACACTAGCCAAGGTGTTTGTACACATTGAACAATTACAAGTAAGTGACAATAGTTTAACTAAAATTTTCTACAGAAAACAAGACGTTAGTATTTTTATTCAATGTGTGGTATTTGCTCAAACCTCACAGTCCAATCACCCTACTACACTTAATTTTTCTGGCCCTCACGTTTTCGACTGCATTGAAGTCTCACCTCATCTTACTCCACAATATTACTAACTTACAATGACATTTCAAACTTTTCCTACTTTCTGGATACTGTGCCCTTGTTCAAAGTTTTGAAAACCACAGTTTGTAGTGACATATTTAATGTCGAACTGAGTTGGTCATTCTCAACCTTTCCCCAAAGATAACATAGGCCACTGATGCTAACTATAAGAAAGAAACTTTATTGTACATCAGATCCATTTGGTTTATCAAACCATCTTACTTTAATTAATTTGGAGAGTGGATAATGTGCCATTCATTACAGTAACTAAGTCTATGTTGCTACTTACTTAGTTGCATTTAATGTACAACATTCAAGAACTGGCTACAAGTAGCCATACAGTCTTTATTGCTTCTCTACACATTTGGCCAATTTTGGAAGAAATTAATAGAAGTAGCAAATTAAAAGCAGAAGCCAAATTAACGATGCAGTACTGAAGTTAACCTCACATAATCTTTAATATAGTTTTTGTATTTACTGTGCTTGTAAGCTGCATTGTAGTGAATTTACTGCTATAGAATGTGAAGTGACATTTCCACCTTTTATCACTGGGGTCATCAAACTCTTAACAGTTATTTAGAAAGAATTACAATCACATATTTCCCCCAGCAATTATCTGTTGCCTATCCCCAACATTCAAGCCATCTGTCACTGTATTTCCAATATCCTTGAAAAAGATGGGCATCTTGAAGTGAGCAAAGCAGCCACCATGTAAGCAGAAAGGGAGTCAGATGCAGAGGTGAAAATAAGTCGGTACGCCCCAGTACAGAGTACAGTACAGCCCGGCTTCCCCAGGGGGCAATTTAAAGGGCCTGGGGCTCCCAGCAGTGGCTGGAGCCCCAGGCCCTTTAAATTGCCTCCAGAGTCCCCGCTGCTGGAGCCCTGGGGTAGCAGCTGCGGGGCTCTGGCTGGGGCCGAGGAGGGTCAGAGCCAGCCCCAGCCTACCCTTAAGGTAAGTGCCCCACCCAGGGGAGCCACAGGCCCTTTAAATAGCCCCCAGAGCCCTGGGGTAGCGGAGGCTCCAGGGGCTATTAAAAGGGCCGGGGCTCCAGCTGCCTCTGCCGCCCCGGTCCTTTAAATAGCCCCTAGAGCCCCGCCGCTACTCCAGGGCTCCGGCGGCTAATTAAAGGACCGGGGCAGTAGAAGCAGGGGAGCCTTGGGCCCTTTAAATAGACCCGGAGCCCCAGGCTGCTGCTGTTACCCCGGTGGGGGAGAAGGAGAAGCGGGGAGAGGGCACTTACCTTAAGGGTAGGCTGGGGCTGGCTCTGACCCTCCTCAGCCCCGTCCCTTCCGCCCTACGCCCAGCCCTTTCTGGGGGCGAGAGCTGGCCCCACGGTACCGGTAAGTCACTCAACTTACTTTCACCCCTGATCAGATGCCTCTGTATCTAACAGTGAAGTCCAACAGATGCACGATCTCCTCTCCAGATGGAGTTGGGAGCACAACAACATACTTCATTGTTACTGAAGTTGGGTAGCAGACTAGAATGGAATGGAAGAATATTGGGACAAGTGGTTTGGCAAGATTCCATCTCCATTAGCTCAGCAAGCCCTTGCGATCAGAACGGGGCTGTGCGGACTAATGATTAATGATAGAACAAGGGATTTGGGGAGTGGGAGACAGGGATCTTGGACTTTTCCCCCCGGATTAAATTACTGATTGCATCTCAAGCAAATCAACCTAGATGGAAAAGTGGGTGATAGCAGAGTCTCAATGAAAGTCAGATACATGTGCACTAAGTTTTCCAAAAGTTGTCCCTGCCTCCCAACAAAGCAAAATAATGGTGTTTAGATCCCTAAAGCAACTCATGAAAAGAGGAATGTGCAAACAAATATTAACAAGAAATGCAATGCTTTATTTTTATTAAACGATAAAAATATTCCCTCAACAAAAAGCTCTTTAGGGTAGGTATAGGATATTTTCTGTCTCTTCTAGAGTGCTCACTCACATGTCAGTTCTCAATAAATATAACATTTTCTCTTAAATTTCATTTATAGATTCATAGATACTAAGGTCAGAAGGGACCATTATGATCATCTAGTCTGACCTCCTGCACAACGCAGGCCACAGAATTTCACCCACCCACTCCTGCGAAAAACCTCTCACCTATGTCTGAGCTATTGAAGTCCTCAAATCGTGGTTTAAAGACTTCAAGGAGCAGAGAATCCTCCAGCAACTGACCCGTGCCCCATGCTACAGAGGAAGGTGAAAAACCTCCAGGGCCTCTTCCAATCAGCCCTGGAGGAAAATTCCTTCCCAACCCCAAATATGGCGATCAGCTAAACCCTTTTTAAATATACTCCTTTTCTTTTTGCGAATACAGACTAACACGGCTGCTACTCTGAAACCTGTCATCTTGATAAAGCAGCATTTGTCCAACATCACTTTGACTAGTCTGCAGACTGTTCCTACACTAAAAGGAACCAATAAGGGTTCCAGTGAGGACCTGGCTTACAAAGCAGTATTGATATACAAACCTGGTTTTCAAGTAGCCAATTGTAGTTGATGCACAATGCCCAGATTATTAGATAAACTCTCAGGTGCTCAACACCTATTCTTCTGGACTTTGGGCTGTCAAGGTCAGACAGCCTAGGCTGGTTGTAACTTGAATTCTGCAACTATTCCGATAAGTGCAGTTAACTGGAAAAGAGAAAGGCTTACTATCCCTTGAGTATCCTATTCCAACAGAGGGAAAAGGAAAAAAAGAGGAAAGTCTGCTTTAGTACCGAGCTCTTCGATTTTTTTTTTCCCATACACATTGAGCTCTAGTTAGCCCTTGTTAGCTGCTTAATTTCAATTACACATATCAAAGATATCCCTCCTGAAGTGCTTTCAAATTAAATCAAGTGGAGAACAGGAGGTTTTCCAAAAATTTAGAGAAGGGTAGGAAAAACCTTGCGTTTCTTGCATGTCCTATTTGATTAATTATCACTGTTAATTAGATAACAAAAAGCAACATACACAAAGTGATCTTTCTGCAGAAAGCAAAGCACTAAGGGGGTGAAGAAAGTCAGTCAATCATGCAGAATATTAGGGGAAGGGAGAAGGAACTGTTTCAATATTAACATCTGATCAGCCTAGTACAGTGCACATTAGACAAATGCTAAATAGTGTGACAGAATATGGGAAAGGAGCATGTTCAAAAGAGAGAGACAGGAAAACAAAAAATACTAGGAATTGGCCCACATAAGCAAATAATATACTTCCTTCTTATCTAACAAGTCTGTAATAGTGTATGTATTACACACACAAGAACTAAGTTAGAAGAATGCTAACTTTGCAAAGTCAAGCACTCAAAAGTTAGCAAATGCCAGAATTAAGATTAGTATGCATAATCACATACTATTTCTTGCCATGTAATTAAAGACTGCAGAGGCAACTAAAAGAGTTTTTGAGGGAGTTTAGAGAGGGAGCGTGAGAGGCTTTCCTTGCAGGTCCAGCTCTCCGTGTGATTTCAAGATGGCCAGCAATGGAACAGTGTTGGTAACCTCCAACAGATGTGCCATAATTTCTTTCTTGCCTAAAAGCAGAAATGTGCAAGGAAATTGCACTGTGTGTGAAGTGCAAGTTGGTGACTATGCTGGAGTAAAGATTCTTGATTGGAGGGACAAAAAGAGAGGCTATGAAGAATCAGGGAAGCTGAAGATTTCCTGGACATCCAGATTTGGGAAACACCAGTATCTCAGGTTTAATGAAGAAGGAGCTGGCCACCAAGGAGTTGGAAAGAAAGGAAGTCACACAGGGGCAGTTTGTAACCACAAGAGGCAAGAGGTCACAACGGCATTCTACATAGCTGGAGAAAGATGAAGATGGGCAGTCTGTGGTGGTGAACAGAGAGAAGAGGACTAAGAGGAATTCCACATAACTAGAAGTTTTCAGTCAACACCAGGTGCTCAGTGTGGAAACTGTACAAGATATCTCTCAAGATCCAACCGGTCCAAGAAAATAGAGAGATATACAGGACACACCAGTGGATGGAAGCTCAGACCAACCTGTAAGAAAAATCAAGCTTGTCCACAAAGATCTCCAACAGTCCAAGGAAGACAGATGATCCTTGCTGGGATTTAATATTCAAAGAATTGAAAGAATATTCTGCAAGCGACAGTGGACAAAACAGGAGAGTGTGCTGTCTTTCTGGAGCCAAGACATCAGATGTCACTCTAAGATTGCACAGGCTTCTGAAGTCAATGGGCAAAGATCCACTGACAATGGTTCATTTTGGCACTAATGACTCTGCATTGAGGGATATCTCACAGGTAATAGATGACTTCAGTGAATTCAGAAGTGTGCTGAAGAATAAGAAGAATGTTCAAGATCCTTCCTGTCCCACAAGTGAAGGAAGATAGAAAGCACAAGATTCTGGAAGTGAACTGTTGGCTAGGTAAGTGGTGTAAGGGTTTTGGTGAACACTGGTCCACCTTCCATGGGGAGATGGGAATGTGTAGTATGGATAGCCTCCAACTCAGCAGAAGGGGAACCAATTTCCTTAGGAACATGCTAGCTACAGTAGTCAGGGAGTATTAAATTAATAACAAAAGGGGAGGGTAAAAAAAGGGAAGATATGACTGCTCATTTAGCACAAAATCTAGATGCTGAGACCAAAATTAATCAAAGAACCAAAGGACACGAAGATAAATTATTTAATTGATTTTTCACTAATGCGTAACAACTAATTGGTAACAAACAGAGAAACAAATTTATAAGCATAAACTCAATGTAGTTGGTATTTCTGGAATCTGGTGGGATGATTTACATGATTGGAATGTAAAAAAAAAAATCAATGGTTATAACTTGCTTAGGAAGGACAGAGTGAGCAAGAAGGGAGGGGGAGTGACACTCTGTATCTAAAATGTCTACTTCTTTCTGAGTTACTGATAACTCAGAAGAAAATAATCTTGAATTGCTATGGGTCAATGTCCTAACCGATAATGCACAAGGTTGGGATATTAGGTGGAATCTGCTACAGATCACTAAAATACATTAGGGAATAGGATGACTGGCTCATTACACATCTATGATGTGTAGGGGGAAAAATGCATAATCATGAGGGACTTCAATTTGAGTGATCTCATGCTGCCAGTACTAAAACACTTTTGGAAATTCGTTGTTGTCAAGATGATAATTTCCTAACTCAAAAAATATAGCATTAAACACAGGGAAAATCTATATTGAACCTCCATCTTGACAAATAAAGAGGAACTAACCACAGAACTAAAACTTAATGGAAGCTTAGGTACTGAGCGATCATGATTTGATCACATTTATAATGTGCAAACAGAATAAAGTCCAGACCAATATTACGTATACTTGGTGCTTTAAAGGGCCCAATTTTACAAAGCTGAAAATAATTATGAACCAAATCAGCCAAGAGAAAGAATTTAATCAGAAAAATGTGAATGTTAATTGGGAATAATTTAAGAACACTTTACTAGAGGTCCAAAAACCCACGAGGAAGAAGGCTGTGTTGGTTTAAAAAAACAAACAAACAAACAAACAAAAAAAAAAACCACCCTGACTTAGAGGGAAAGTGAAGTAGCTATATTGAAGTGAAGTAGCCCGCGGACCCCATTGGCCGAACCCACAGACCCCATTGGCCTGGGACGGCAAATCGCGGCCAGTGGGAGCTGTGATGGGCCGAACCTGTGGACGTGGCAGGTAAACAAACCAGCCCGGCCTGCCAGGGGCTTTCCCTGAACAAGCGGCACCTCTAGTTTGGGAACCACTGAAATAGATAAAGGAATCAAAAGAACGCAAGTAGAAATTTATGGCCAGCAGAGTTTAGGACAATAAAGAGGGAGTTTTTAAAAGAATACAAAAAGAATCCTAACAATAATATTGGTCTAGATGAAATGCTAGATGAAAATGGTAGAATTATCAATAGTTATGCAGAAAATGCAGAAACGTTCAATAAATATTTCAGTTCTATATTTGGGAAAAAACACATAATGTAGTCATATCATATGATAACACTTTCTATTTCACTAGTATCTTAAGAGAGCAATACACAGCAGCTACTAAAGTTAGACATTTTTAAATCAGCAGGTCCAAATAATTTGCATCCAAGAGTTTAAAACGAGCTAGCTGAGCAACTCTCTTGACCATTAATGTTGATTTTTCAATAGGACTTGGACACTAGGGAAGAAAGCTGACATTATACGAATATTTAAAAAGGGTAAGCCAGGTGATCCAGAAATTACAGACCTGTCAGTCTATTGATCCTGAGCAAGACAATGGAGCAGCTGATAAGACACTTGATTAATAAAGAATTAAAGTAATTAATGCCGATCAACATGGGTTTATAAAAAACAGATCCTGTCAAACTAATCTATCTTTTTTTTAGTACTAGTTTGATTGATAATGATAATTGTGTTGATATAAGACTTTTGTAAGGCATCTGACTTGGTACCATATGACATTTTGATTAAAAAACTAGACCAATATAAAATTAACATGGCACACTTTCAATGGAATAAAAACTTGACAACTGATAGATCTCAAAAGATAACTTTAAATAGGGAATTGTCATTGAGTAGGTGGTGTTTCCAGGAGAGTCCCCACAGGGATCAGTTCTTGGCCCTGTGCTTTTTGACATTTTTATCAGTGACCTAGAAGAAAGCTAAAGTCATCACTGATAAAGTTGGTAAAAAACACAATAATTGGGAACTAGTAAATAATGAGGACGACAGGTCACTGATACAAAGAGATCTGGATCGCTTGGAAAGCTGAGCACAAGCAAACCATATGCATTTTTAAATGGCTAAATGTAAACAAAGAATGTAGGCCAGACTTGAAGGATGGGGGACTCTATCCTGGGAAACAGAGACTGAAAATGATTTGGGGGTTGGGGTGAATTATAAATTGAACATGAGCTCCTGATGCGACACTGTGGCAAAAGGTTTTTGTTTTGTTTTTTAACCTCTCTCTCAAGCATGGAGAGTGGGTAACTAGCCAGTTATCTGGGACTCTCTCTACCTCAATCGTTTTCCTGCCATTGCTGCAGACTCCGGCACTATTCTTTCCCTGTGGCACATAACACTCTAGTCTCCTGTGAGCTGTAATACTCTATTCTAATGTCAGTTGTTGGGGTTAGTGTGCCGGTGCTGAGCTGTGTTAGTGGCCTGTGGTATACAGGAGGTCAGACTAGATTATCTGGTGTTCAGTCCCTTCTGGTCTTAAACTCTGCGACTTCCTGTATTGATCCCTACAGCAGTTGGGAGCAGCAACTGCAGGGAAAAGTCCTGCTCAGGCTCTGCTGTCCTGGGCAGGAGCATGAAGCTGTGGAGTCGGCGCTCAGGGTGCAGGTAGGGGGACAGAAGAGCATGCGGAGATCCCCTTCTCCCTCCCATCTCGTCAGAGGCCACAGCAACGTGCCAGCCACTTCTGGGAGCAGCGCAGAGCCAGGACAGACAGAGAGACTGCCTTAGCCCCGCTGCGTCGCCGGACTTTTAGTGGCCTAAAATCTCCCTGTTTGGCTTCAGTAGCCTTCAGGAGATAGAGTCCGATTCCAGGAGACTCCTGGCAAAACCGGGAGAGTTGGCAAGCCTATGTCTGTGTAATATACACACACTCTTTCAGAAGAAGGAACCACTTCCCATTGCCACTTTGAAGGTAACATAAGAACAGCCATACAAGGTCAGACCAAAGGTCCATCTAGCCCAGTATCCTGTCTTCTGACGGTGGTCAGTGCCAGGTGCCCCAGAGGAAATGAACAGAACAGATAATCATCAAGCAGGGCGGATTTGATTTATTTAAATCATGATTTAAATCACTAGTCAGGAAGTCTTGATTTAATCATGGTTTTCTGCATAAAAGTGCATTCTTGTTGGTTGATATAACCATAATACATATTCTTCGCAACTCAGAGATAGATGTAGGCTTCATTTTTAGAAGATACACACTATACATTTTTAAACAGTGATTTATTTTGAAAACTTTTCAGATTAGTTTTACAGCTATATCAGAAAACGAATAATTGTTTGGTTATTTCATTTACCAAAGGTAATTGAAGCAGATATTTATGAAGTCATTGGGAGGTGAACAATCTCCAATTCAACAGGTTAATCATTAATATTTGGAGGATTTTCTTGCCATGCTGTATTAGGAGGAGAACATCACCACACAGACATTTAAATTGTTTTATTTAACTAAAACAACAATGTTAAGTACTCTGGATTTTTTTCCCCAACAGCAAACATATAATATTTTAACAAAACAAGCATATGTACCTTGCTTCTCACATTTATCTCCAGACTTCTTCTCCTTGTCCAGATCTATTCCGCCCTCAACAATCTTCTATTCATTGAACTTTTTGAAACTCTGCACTTTTAGAGAGAGGTAAGGGATTGACTCTACATACACAAATTTGCAGAGGGACAGTCGAGTTGAGGTCTGTTATTTCTCACCTCTTATATTAATTTATTTAAAAATATTTTTGCTGTTAATAAGCATGTTACCTCTGGAGACACAAATCCACAGTTTGAGAAACCCAAAACTAAGCATCTCTGATCGTATCTTCTAGACTGAGCACTGAGTCCCATTGGGTAGATAGAAAGATTAACCTAAATAATCTATACAGAAGCCTGTGGAACCCCATAAGATTGGGTCCCTAATGCATGAACTACTGGAACTCATTTACAAAACTTTTCTTAAACATTACATGAATATATTATCTCATCATGGAATAGGGATTATAAATTCTAATTCTATAGTATGAGACATCCTTGAGCTATAATGTATCTTAACTAAAATAATCTTTAGATAGGTTTTTTTTTTGATAAAATGATTTTTGTGTGAAAAAACCTATTTAAATAAAAAAATTGATTTTTTTTTTATTTTTTTTAAAAAATCATTGATTTTTATCCACCCGGTCATCAAGTGGTCCATCCCCTGTTGCCCATTTCCAGCTTCTGGCAAACAGAGGCTAGGGACACCATCCCTGCCCATCCTGGGGAATAGCCATTGATGGACCTATCCTCCATGAACTTATCTAATTGTTTTTTGAACTGTGTTGTAGTCTTGGCCTTCACAACATCCTCTGGCAAGGAGTTCCACAGATTGCCTATGGGGTGTTGTGTGAAAGAATACTTCCTTTTGTTTGTTTTAAACCTCTGCCTATTAATTTCATTTGGTGTCCCCTAGTTCTTGTGTCATGAGGAGGCGGCAATATGATATTTTCTGTCTTGTCTTATCTATTCCTTTCCTAAGGATTCCCAACATTCTGTTAGCTTTTTTGACTGCTGCTGCACATAGAGTCTTTATGGATAGTTCTCTGAAAACATCCACTCAAAGATCTCTTTCTTGAGTGGTAACAGCTCAAGAGACCCCCTCATTTTGTATGTGTAGTTGGGATGAAGTTTTCCAATGTGCATTTTACTTTGCATTTATCAACACTGAATTTCATCTGCCATTTTGTTGCCCAGTCACCCAGTTTTGTGAAATCTCTTTGTAACTCTTGTAATAAACTAGGCTGCTTATTAATGAAGAGTTGAACCTAGTCTATTTATTCCAGGACTATACTGTTGGGACCCATTTTGACAGCATTGCTGCTTGAGGAATATTCACTGAAAAGACTGGTTTTGCACTGTGGTATGAAGTTTGCAAGACCAGTATTCAGTCTGATTCCTGGTAGCTGCAACTGTCACAAAGAAAAGCTCCTTTGAGTTCAAACCTCTGCTTTAACAGCTGTAGTGTTCCTGTGCAGCAGAGATGCTGTAGAGGAGAGCAGAGAGGCCGTCTGAGATAACTCTGTCTGAGCCCATTTAGGGCTTTGAACGTAAGTACCACGACTTAGAAATGCACCCAAGATTGGACTGGCAGTCAATGTACAGTGCAGAGTAATGGTATTAGGCACTCTTATCAGTAGGCTCCATGTAACTGATTGTCAACACAGCAGGTCATACGTAGTTTGTAGGTACCCTGTTGGGTCATGTCAAGCTATAATCTGATATAGTATTCCAGACTGGCAAAAGAACATGGGTAACTATAGCTAGCTCTGCATCCAGGTTCCTGATCAACTGAAGATATATTTGACCATTGCTGCTGTTTGGTCATCCAACATTAATGAAAAGGAGTACTTGTGGCACCTTAGAGACTAACAAATTTATTTGAACATACGCTTTTGTGAGCTACAGCTGTACTCCTTTTCTCCTTTTGCGGATACAGACTAACACGGCTGCTACTCTGAAACATTAGTGAAGACTCCATTAGGATCCCTCTATAAAGGGTCACATTTTCTGATAGATTTGAACACATTTTGAAATGTATACTATACTTAGAGTGGCACACTTTAACAGTTTGTTCCTGTTCTACGAATATTATTCATTCTAACAATATCCCCCATTTCACTTCCCATGTCAACGGAAATGAGAAGCTATCCACTTGACAAGACCAACAAAAGTTTTGTTTCTGTACCATGCCCTGGCCTGAAACCTGACCAAGAGGGACCCAAGGTATGGATAGCTGACAAATGGCAATGGAGTGGTTTTTTATACTACTAGTCTACTTCACACCGGCACCAAACAACTATCTGACGGTAACTTTCACTGACTACCAGCTTAATTCAAATGAAAACCAGAAACTTAAAAAAAAGAATTTTATGTCTCTCATCTCCTAAACCACCAATCGCTGCTGGTAATTCCTACCACTTTCAATCTGGGTTGGAGTCACTCAGCATCTCTGAAAAAAATCAAACCATTTCTCTTTTGGTGCTTCACTTTTGCCAACCTTCTTTGCAAATTTTCTCTACAGTGACTAAACAAAATATTTTAAAAATTAAAATATTTCATAATTTGAATAAAATATATCTAAATTAAATCATAATTTTATAATGTTAAAAGTATGTTGTGAAATGAACTGGAAGAGCAGTAGTCATTTAATATTTTTATCTAATTAAATTTGAAAAACTATTTTAGCCAATTCTTATTCAATATACTACTGTCTGTCCGGTGCTTTATTTTTTTTTTTAAATGAAGAGTGATAAAGCCTGTAAAAAGGCTGAGCCTTTATAATCCTATTACTCATTTCAAATTAATGAGCAGGGAGTGATTCTATACAGGGAACAAAAGAACAATTATTTCTGGGCATTTAACAGACTTAAAGATTTTAAATTCAGCTCTTAATAAGATCATGCATGGTACCTGTGCACTTACTACATCTCTTCAAAGATGGATCAATAGAGACATAACATTTCAGAGTATGCTACAACTACTGACAGCAGAGGGTAAAAAGGATAGAAAAAGAGGAGCTTTGGCTCTCACATACACTTGTATTGTGGAAACGGTATGCATACCCAAATATTCTAAGTTAACTGTGTTCAATATGGCCACTATTGTAACATGCACCTGAGCAACAGCTAGAGAAAATGAAAGACTAATACCATAGTCTCTCTTGAACATATTCTGCGCCTGGCTCAATTTAAAAAGGAATTCTATTTAACTTTGTGATATTATAGTGCACTCAGACAAAGAAAAGTAATTTCAAATACATGCAAGAGTCCAGGGTACTGAAGTTCAAGACAGAGAATTAAATAGTGAGAGAATGTCAATTTCCTGACTGACAATTTTAAAAGTGTGGAAGAGAGTGATCACCAAAAGGGATCTCTGGATGACATACAAGTGTAAAGCTATTTAAAAAAAAAAACAAAAAAACCCACTCACCCAGAACAAGTAGAAGTTTTTCCTGAGTGGGTCCAAGGCTTATCTCTGCAGAGTCACAGAAGGGAAAGAAGATGATCAACCCGTGGACTGCTTGTCCTTTGTAGAGAAGAAGAGGAAGAGAGCAGAGAGACTGGAGCCACTATTATTTTTCACAGGAAGAAAGGTACAGGCAGAGAGAACAGCAGCCTCAACGTGATAGAAGGAAGAAGTGAGGAGCACATGTCTCCAAACCACTGTGCCTTTAAGGGGACGGAAACTGAGAAGCAGACGGCACAAGTGCAGGAGGAGAAGTGGTGGGAGAGCAGAAGAGTCTTTGCATGCCAGAAGGGCAGCAGGGCCAGTGGCAGCAGTGAAGTCTGGCAAGAGGTAGGGCCCTGTCATTACTTAGCTGGGCAAGAGAATTAGACCCTCCTCTCACCCAAAGAAAAGCAATGTATAAAAAGAAACAAAATGAACTCATCCTACAGCAGCACCTCCCATCCTACTGGGCTGCGTCTGGCTCCCTACTCTGGGCATTGCACGCATGGGGTTATAGCACCAGGATTTGGCCTGGACATCCCCCGGTCAGGGCCATGGTTTTCATAATTGTCCTAAGGCTCAAGCAAGAAAAAGAATGGAACACAGTAAGGAACTCTACTAAGGCTATGTCTACACTGCACGCCTTAAAACAGCGCAGCTCTGGCACTGTTATAAGGTGCACTGTGTGACTACTCTTTATTGCCGGGAGAGCTCTCCCGACGACAAAACAACACCACCTCCAACGAGGGGTGGTAGCTTCATTGACAGGAGCGTGGCTCCAGCCAACAATTTTTGCACACCCCTGAGGGACAAAAGTTTTAGCGACGAAAGTGCCAGTGTAGACACAGCTTGAAACAGTTAAAGTCAGTGAGAACCAGAAACCATTCATGATGAAGTGAGCCCTTGTGTTTTGTCTGGCTAAACTGCCTAGTGACACAATGCCATGTGTTAATGCGCCAAGCTCACTTCCAAGCTTTTGGTCTGTCAGGGGACAAGAATGGTGTGGAGGCAAACAAGCTCAACCTGCATGGGCAGGTGAGTGCCATGATGTTTGAAGGACAGGGGGTAAGGGTAAATTGGAGAAAATGGGGACAGGAAAGAGAAGGTCCTTGCAAATCGAAAAAAACCTCAAGGTTATCTGCGCAATAAATTACATATAAAACCGGAAAAATCCATTGTCAATATGATTAATGGGGTTCCTTTAGCACACAAGCGGCACCTAAGTATTCCTATTTTAATTGAATGATAAGAAAGCTTTGGTTGGACAACCCTGATCTCCAACACTATGTGGATGCACATTCTAAAACCAAACAGACCTTCCATTTCAAGTAATCACAGAATACATCACATGTTATGAGGAACAAGTACATTAAGTCTCAACTTTTTTTCAAGGGCATAAGAGTAAGTCTGTCCAGATTTTTTACTTCAGTATCACAAGGAATTTGTATATGCTGAAAGCAGAAATTATACCAATAGGTTTTGATTTTCCACTGCTCTGTTATACTAGACTAAGGGTTCAGACTGGAAATGAGACAAATATTTCTCACTACCCCTGGCCCCTTACCGATGCCTTGATATTTTTCCATAAGGAGAGATTTATTCTTCCTAAAAGAGCAGAAACAGTTCAGAGAACTCTATACAAGAGGCTTACCTTTTAACAGGACATTTGGAATATTATTGTTAATGTATTTAAAAGATGATATTTTAATATTAAGTATTCATGTTCATTATAGCAAGAATAGACAATATGTAGTCACTCTCTAGTTTTCTAACAATGTATATACAGTATTTTTACTCCACTCGGTATAATTTTTTAATATCAGAAGATATATGATAATTTGTTTTTCCATCAGAATGTCAAGCAACAGACGCCTCACTAGATGAGAATAATATGCCTTAAGGCAAACATTGCCCTGGCTGCCAACTTCTAGGAGACCCAATGCTGCTTGGCTTTTCTCCCCTGTCCCTCACCACACCGATTTAATGCCTGGCTGTTTTTGCTTCACTGATTGGCTGCATCCCTCTTCCCCCACCCCCGACAGTGAGGAAGAACCAAAAACAGTCTCTGTCCTGGCCGCAAAATGCCTACGGCCACTCCTGCACATACTACTTGCTTTGTGGAAAAAGCCTGGCTTTTACTAAAGCCTCTTCAAAAGGATGAATTCTTATACTTGTCAGGTTTTGGTTAACAAATCTGACGAGGTCTGTGGCCCAGAATGCACCGACAACCATCCTTGTCCTTGAAAGAACGTATTCATTCATTACATTTATCCAGTTACTTTTGGACTAACTCACGATTTTATTGCAAATCTTACACTACTTGGCATTTCTCTTAAAGCAGCGGCTCCTGAGTCATCTGATTTAAAAAAAAAAAAATCCTGAGATTCCTGTGTAAAGTAAACTTTCTTATGGTTGTAGAGAAAAGCTTGAAAACAAACTCCAAAAGGTTCAAAAACCAGAAGGCAAATAAAAATATCCAAAATTGTTTTATAAAGTCTTATGATTTTTAGGGCCTAAGTCATAATTTCATGTGCTTGGGGTTAGCAATACTGCTTTTGTATTCTTCTTGTAGTTTGTACTTTTTCTTTAGTATTTATTATACAAATGATACATCTCTTATGTGCTTACATTTTCTGGATATCCTATTGAGACATATAGATTGACAACTCTCTCTGAGATACTATCAAAAATTTATACTCACACAGTGTTATACAGGACAAGCCAAGCAACCCCATATTATCCCATCCCTAAAGTAGTTTTTACCCCATCATAGAAATAACATTTTTAGTTACAAAAAGAACACAAAACCACTTAAAATCATCTCAATTGTATTGGGGGGGAAAAAAGACACCATCAGTAACCATGGCCACTACACTATATTTCCCAGCATGTAACAAGCTGATGTCAAAGTAATTTTATTTATAAAACCCAAGCTTCCTGCCAAACCCTTCCAAAGTCAGGAGGACACCTAGGTAAATCACAGGCTTTCCAGCTTTAGCTAGCTCTTTTGTTGCATAAACTAAAAACAAATGACAAAGACAAAACTTAAAAGACAACATGCATCTTTCTTTAAGGAACACTAAACATTTATGAGATGCTTTACATCAAACCTTCCTTGGGTTTCTACGCTAATTACTTATTGTGATTACCATCTCCTCAGACAAAGAATACACAAAACAACCCTGTGCAGCAGCTAAAAGGGAAAAGCCAAAAACAAACTGGAGCCTTGTACAATACTTAAAAAAATATTATTCACAATGCAGGGTACAGACTTGCAATGTCAGTCTAATTCAAGGACACAAAATAAAACAACAAACACTAGGTGTATACTACAAGCATTACAGCAGCACAGCTGTTGCACTGCTGCTACACCGCTGTTGTGTAGACATTTAGTACAGTGACAGAAGGGTTTTTTCTGTAATTGTAGTCGATCCACCCTCTCGAGAGGCAGTAGCTAAGTCAACAGAAGAATTCTAGCAGTCTATATACCGGAACATTGGTTGGCTTGACTACATTGTTCAGAGGTGTGAATATTTTCACACCTCTGAGCAAAGTGGCTAGATTGACCTAAGTTTTAGGTGTAGGCCAGGCCGAAGATTAACTGGTGTACAGCAAAAGACTGAATTTACTCTCCTTCGTACCATTACCTACTACATGCAATATTGCTTTTATATACAGGAAAGAAACAACTACATTCCTAAGACATAACCAATAAGTGAATGAGGCAACCAAATAGACAGAGGCACCCAAGCCACCTACAGTGAGTACGTAGAATGTCATAAGACTTAAGAACTATAATATCTCTACTGTTCTGATTAAACTCTAATATTCTGTCTGCAACATTTATTTACATTACTCTTTCTGAAGTTTGGGCACACTGTGTTTTCTTGCTCTCCTAGAAGGAGAGGATCACATGATACTATAAGTTTACAGAATTTTTCCATACATTTTTCATTAGCACTAGTATTATTTTCAGCTTGTTAGTCAGTCACTCATACACAGTATGCCTTGCTTTGTGTGTGTATTGTTAAAAAGTTACTCCTACCATTTACACTTTTATAAAGGATTTCTATTTCAAGTCTGTTTCTGTCTACTACTGATTTGACTCCTTCTTTTGTAAAGTATATTTGGATTATTCTAGCCATTAAAAGTAGATACAGGCGCTTTTATCCCCTCTAACAACCATCTGGGCGGGGGGTTGGTGGAGCGGTAGTTAGACAAAGTTTTATACTGAAATCACCAGACTACTGTTTAAATTCTTCTTCTTACTAGTACTGTAGATCCTTTGCAATAGGAAAAAAAAATCAACTGATGTATCATCCAAAAAAGCTTGTTTAAACAGAAATCAAGTGGTTCCTGCTTCTTTTGAATTCTTGTACCTTGAGTATTTTCTCAAATCATTCAGGTAAGCCATTACAATTTGGCTTAATAATTATACAGTAGTAATAACAAAGAGCAGCAGCAAGTACTCCATCTACTATACCTCCTTGCCAGAAAGCGTGATTCAGACCTCTAGAGAGAGGAGCAGTTTTGACTTGTTAACTTTGAGAGTTCTAATGCTGTAACCAGAAGGTTCTATGGTTTGGGTTTGGGAACAGGAGAGTAAATCTATCTTGCAGACAACTGACTATCAGAGCCATAAACCCTTCTACAGGTACTGAAACTACAAAAGTAACTGTGGGACAAATATTAGAAACTGTACCCTGTATCCATTACTATGATAAATACTGTCATTAAGTCTTTTTTCCTCTTAACCAGGGCTTTGGAGCACAGCCCGGAGCTGGAGCACGGAGCAGCTCAGGAGCAGTGGAGCTGCAGGTTTTTGCCTGGAGCTGGAGCGGAGCCGGAGCACAGCTCCAAAGCCCTGCTCTTAACTATTTTTGTCTTTTATTATCTGGGACTTAACAAGAGTCTTGTTTAAAACTGCAGAGAACACTAGAGACAAATGTTTCCCTCTTTCCCTTTAAAAAAATTATGATTTTAGTAAGAGGTACTTATCTGTGCGAGACGGAGTTGGGTATAATTACTAGGTCTCTCTGAGCCTAACTGGCTGATCATTTTGGCTCTAATGAAATCTTAATGCACATTAATAATCAGAGCCAAATTTGGATTCAGTTTATCATTATTATTTACATAGCACCCCGACCGATGTGTGCACAGGAACTTTTCATAAACCCCTCCCACATATCACAAGGTAACTACATTAGGAAAATGTATCCAAGCCTTACCTGAAAGTTTCTTTTCAGGGATTAATGGGGTTCACAAATCAATGACATTGAGGTCTCTGCTCTATGAAGCCTTGGAGGCTGACCAGACCTTTCAATCTGTGGTAGGGGAGGTATGGTTCCACCTCTGAGAAACCACTAGTTCAGACTCTTTCACAGCCTAAGAAACCTCTAACCACTCTATATCAATAAGGACAATTAAGCATTAGCACTGAATTCCATGCTCTAGAGAAGGACAGTTCTATTTAATGAATACCAAACACTGCCCAAGTAACAGCCCATTCAGGGTGGACTGAATCTGGAGATCTCATTACTTCAAGAAAGGAAATTTTCAAGTAAGGCACAGATACACTTTGCTATTCATATTTAAGTGAAGTCCAAAGAACCAAACCATTGGGATTTTCATAGCAGTGACCACTGGAGTGGAGAGAGAAGGGGAGGGAACTGTCTATATATGCTTATGGACAGATGCTGAAGAAGGTAAACCTTTCCTAATAGTTACAGGGATACAACAGCCTGGGGCACTTTTCAATCAAAAGCAGCATCAGGTGATGACTGGCTGCCCAGCTTTAGAATATGGAGAAAGTATGAACTGATGACCAGGAGACTGCTTTCTTGATTTTCTCATATGAGGCACGTGACCTTTCTGCCCCTGAAATTGACCCAGCTCTGAGGGAAGTGAGCTTTGATTTTGGAAGATGAAGTTACAACCTTTGACTTGTATGCTTCTGAGATACAGTATTTTAGCCACCTGGAAATACAAGACTTTGAAGCCTTCTCTCTCTTTGGCAATTATAATGCACACACAAAAGCTTCTGAATGGAGCCGGGTAGTGAACACATACTTTAAAAGTTCTGCAAACATCCAAAATATGTCAATTTTTCTTTGGGGTGTGATGGAGCTGGGCAGAAGTATAACTAGAGCCCAGCTGGGAGATGCAGAAGACCGTGTCTGGCTTTCCATCTCTTCTTAGTCTTCTTTGCAACACCACACTCCGTGTGTGTGGGCAGGGGGTCATGGAGAGTCCCAGTGACTATGAAGAGAAAGGGAATCCCCTCTACTATTAATGGCAGCACCCAAGAACTTGGTGTAACTTGCGAAAGACATGCAAAAAGGTAAAAACAAGGAGTAGCCTCGTCCAAAAACCTGTGGGCACAACATGGGTTGCTGATGCGCACACAATTCAAACAGCGACTCCAGTGCTGGTATACTCAATTGCTGAAAATTGCGCTCCAGTCTGGCCAGACAGCTCACATACCAAATCTCTGGAGGTGCATCTTAATGCCGCAAAGAGAATCATAAATTGAACATTAAAATCAACATGTACAATGGCCCACTCCTGCACATATAATCTGGAGGGAGACACACATAGCTCGTGAGTATACAGTACTTAAACAATAGACAACTTGAACTTACCAATTTATGAGTACCTCCAGAGTCTTCTGAAGACATGCCTGAAATCTCACAAGCTTTTTTAGGATTGGGCTAAAGCTATTAAAGCATTCTCATTCAATCCTGAGGCACACTGGAAAGAATTCTGGGATAATGCTACTGTCCCAAACAAATGCCTGATTGCTGACCCAACAAAAGAACTTCCAGCTTTCAAGCTACCCTGGAAACAATAACGCACTGAACCATCTCAGAACATTACATGGTAGATGCTGTCATCTCTTACACCTCTGGAAGATGAGGCCCAATGTAACTGCGGACACCAATTGCAAACTAGGGATCTCATTGTAAAAGAGCGTCTGCATCGATCATTTGCTGGTGCCCTCTCAGACTTCCACCAAGCCACTTCCAAAGTTACTCACTGGATCAGTAATCTGGACTTGGTGATTTGAATTCTGATAATCACCTCTCTTGCCATATGAAAGACGAACAACAGCCTGGAGATTTTAAGCCCTTTTTAAAAAACAAAACAAAAAACCTCCCACATTTTGCTCTACAGTGCATAGGAGCTAGTATATCTCCCCTGCCTATAGCTGAAGAGGGAGACAATAAACCGGCAGTTTCTCAGTAGTGGAGCCACATGTCTCCTGCCACTGATTGAGGGGTCTGGTCAGCCTCCAAGGTTGCATCGAGCAGACTCCAACATCATGGATTGTGGACCTTGTTACAAATAAGAAATATTTTTTAATAGGGATGACTTCTTAAGAGTCAGTGGGACTGCTCTTTCTTTATGGAGACTGATGAAGGGGATGCACATAAAACATATTCACCTTCTGTAAGAACCCAGCTGGCTGAGTAGAAACTGTCCCTGAGGAAAAACTAATTATTTTGAGTACATCACTGGAGAACTACACCAAGTGTTAAACCTTCACTCTCCTTTCCTTTTTTAAATGTTATTTCACCTGAAAACCACCAAACATTTTGGGGAAAATACTCCCTTAGTAGTAGTCCCTTCGTTAGAAAAAACAAGGCCTTTGTAATCAAATTAAAAATAAGGCTTAAGAAAAATGTGATGTTTTGGTTCAAGAGTTTGTGGCAATGGTTTGTTAAAGTTGCGGTTCAAGGCACACAGCCTACCTTCCAAAGCAGGACAGCAGCACAGAAGAAATGCCACAGGTCCTGCTTGGTTCTCAAAGGCAAGCAATGACAGAGGGGTGGATGAGCCAAATTTCAGTGGTGTTATGACCTTGCACACCAGGTCACAACACTACTCACTCAAATTTGTGGCAACTATAAAAAGTTATAGTGTATATTAAAAGTTGTGATTACCGCAACAAAATTGCAGTCCACAGGTTTATAACAGCCTTAGTTAAACAGCAATCCAGATGTCCAGACTGAAGTTATACACTGCAATGTACAGAAATTTATCTCAACTTTGAAAATTGCTTTGTCAGAGAGCTACATCTATATTTATGTATGTATCTGGCTGAGATTTTCCTGCTCTGTAGTATCTATGGGTTGAGTGTAACTTTACTTTGGGGAAAGAAAATGCTGATTAATTTCCTGCTTTGATATTTTACTTATAACAATTACTGCAGGTCATATGGTTTGGTTACAAATCCATGATATAGCCAATATCATTCACAAATTCACCAACAGTACCGAACAAGCAAGTCTCTCTGAAAGCCAGACATCATTAGGTGCTACAGTAACTCTTGAAAACAAATAAGCACCATAAAAGTTAGTGGCTGTCATATAATGTTATCTTGCAATTCACTATTACGAGTTTCTACTAATAGAATTACTTTTACTGGCACAAAGCTCTCCAGTGTACATGTGAGCAGTGCCTGTTTCTTCATTTTGTGCCATGACTTTTCTGCTGCTCTCATTGATACACAAACTGCATCATGGCTCAAATAGTTATCATGATTCTTTCTTTCTAGCCATCTGATCATCCCACATTGTAAATAAGGACACTCCTTGAGTCAGCTGGTAAAGGTGCTTAAGATCAATGCAATTCCTTTATCTCCTGCTGGAAACCCTAATTCATTATCCCTGGGCCAACTCACCTCCATATGTAGGGCACTGAGGGAGTCCCAACCTCATTCATGATTTCAGTTCTCCTGTGCACTAGGCTAACTATCTCTCTAGAACTTTGTAACATCTACCAATTACTTTTCATCAAGCATTTGGAAAGATAGAGAAGACAAATAGCAGATATATAGCTTAACAACACGTCTATTTTGAACTCATGGCAGATAAGCATTGATTCCATGATCAGTGCTGATACAGAAGAGAGATCTAACTAGACAGATGTATGCTCTCCAACAGAATTTTTTTAAAAGTATAAAAATACTTTTTTTAGATCTGACATTTTAAGAAAAATAACCAGAACTACAATAGAGAAACATTACTAATATACAGTTATTTACATTTGACTATTTTAGTTTTATTTTATATCCCTGAATTAGCTATCTAGAGTCCCACTTCCATGTGTACATAGCATGAGTTTCATAAAAACAATCAGCTGCTTGTTACAGATCAGCTGTACTTCTAATGAAAAATACAAAATATTTTCAGTTAAGTTACCACTATTTGAACAAACCACTTCAAACACCCCCTATTACAATGTACCCAGTGAAACAAGGAAAAAAGTCTCATTTGAAAATGTATTGCATATGAAAAAAATTATCCAACAAAAGTTATATATGATGTGCAGAGAGTTCTTAGTTTATGTAAGGACTGTCCAATCTCAAATGTTTGGAAAGCACCCAGCACATTACAGACTCTAACACAAATAAATAAGAATAATATAATGTAAACCAGGAAAGGGAATAGATTAGACAATTGCTAGTGGTGTCAAGTAGGCATAGATTTTATTTAAGAACTTTCAGTTAATTTTGAAACTCGCTTAATACAATTTGTGATTGAATAAAAACCACGAGACCTAGTTTATGTGATTTTATTTTATGTAACACTAGCTTCAATGGTTTGTAGTTTCTTATAAACTTGTGATTAGTCACAAGGCCCCATGTCTTTTGAAATAATCATTTCATTTCAAGGGAAGCATTTTTCCCCAATATATTTTCACATCCCTACACACCATACCTTACTGGAAAGGCACAACATTTGTAATCGTTTCCTTCCTGTATAGCGTTCACAGATTACTGTTGTAAAGTTTTACAAATGTCAATAATTTTTGTTTGTTAAAGGAAGTACAGGAGTATTTGCTGCTCTTACTTCCCTACCTGCTACTGCTTCATTATATTACTGAAATAAAACAAAATACTTTTTATACAAAGCCTTTCATCTCAGAAAATCCCAGTATGCTTTACAAATTATACATTTAAGAATTAACTCATTCACCACTCAAATGCCAACTGCCTCTGGGGTGGAACACATGACGCCATTTACCAGCACACACAAAAACTACAAACATTTAAAGGCAGCAAATGAAGAATATCATATCCAACCAAAGCTGCCATAGAGATGTAGGTACTAGGGCAAACATAATTATTCAAATTAGAATTTGGCAATCTTATTTGTGTATAGGATTTACTATAAGAATATAAATTGTTTCAGGTAGGTACTACTTTATTTTCAATTTCCATTCAAATCTTCTGTGGCACCTTACAAGCTAACAGATGTATTGGAGCATAAGCTTTCGTGGGTGAATACCCACTCTGTCGGATGCTGAAGTGGGTATTCACCCACGAAAGCTTATGCTCCAATACGTCTGTTAGTCTATAAGGTGCCACAAGACTCTTTGCCACTTTTACAAATCCAGACAGCTACCCCTCTGATAAATTCAAATCTTGTAACTCTTGTGTGTTGTTAAGCCAACAATTTCTCCTAAGCTTCACTGTGTCAGCACCACAAAGTTTGTACCTGTCACTACAAAATTTGATGTTCTTTGTTCCAACAGTCTATATATGGGAAATGGTAAAATGTGAAAAACACTTTTTCCTTTTATATTGTATCTGGAAAACTTTTTTTTAAAAGCTTGCCTTCACAATAATTTTATAAAAATGTAATTATATTTGTCAAAAAGAAACAAAAAAGATTAAAACATAATATCTACCATCCAAATGTAAACAAACAATTCAGTTTGTATATCACAGTATACACTAAAATACAAATGCAAAAGAAATCTTTTACTAACAAACATCATTCAAGTTTCAGGAATAAAACAGGAAAGGTATGCCAAAGGGTTGCCTGTTTCATTTCCCTTTTCTGCATAGTGTTTGGTAAAAAGACTTATTTGAGGAACGAGGACCTACACAAATATGTAAGCTGTCTCTTTTTTGAAAACAAAGAGCACACAAAGGGATTTACCACTGACAAGAAGCAGTATAAAAATCTCACAGGACATTTTATACGTCAATATGACACTTTGTACTTCACTCATACTTCAGAAATGCCTCTTATTTTGAAGAGATGCTGTGAGGAGTTGTAAATTTATAGTACGGTAAATGCTACTTTAAAAAAATCTATCCCAGTTCATGTTATGTTCGCTGAAAACAAATGGATTATGATTTTAATTCTAACATATTCCTCTTTATCTGCTTTAGTCTCAACATTTTAATGTAATTTATTTCTATATCTAGGGCCAGTATTTCATTAATAAACATCCTCCCCCCTTTTTTTATTTTTCATTCTCTGTATAGTTGTATCGCCACCCTTCAGAGTTAAATGCAATACATTTACTATTTTAGTCACACTCCATTTCACAAACATTTTATTTCACTGACTTTCCAGTCCTGCAGCAATAAAAAAAAAAAAAAAAAAAAGCCTTTGTTTCCTTAGTCCACTCTAGTCTTCATGCCTTCTGTCCCTTCTGCTTGAAAGTGTCTCTCCCTCTTCTCATACCCCAAATGACCTCACTCTTTCTTAAAATCCCTCCTTAATACACCCTTTCTTCTGTGAAGCCTTTCCGTTATGATCTTTCCTAGCAATGTCTAACATTTCAGTCTTGCACCCGTCAACAGCTGGTTTGTGTCAGAATAAAAATTAGGGAACTTTGGGGTAGAAGTATCTCATATGTAGGAGCAAGGCTATGCATACATAATGTCAGTACACAAATAATAAAAAATACTTTTGTCTGTGCACTGTCATTGTGACATCTATGACGTTCACATGAAAGTGCACAGCCACAGGGAAGAGGCCACTTACTAGTTAACTGACATGAAATTATTTCTCCTTTATAATGAAAACGCATTGGAACAGCTGCATAGCAGAAAGGATAGTCTGGGCAGGCACCACATTCATTATATTTTGGTGCAATCACATTGAAAGAGAAAGAGAAATGTTTTCTTAGCAACCAAGTGATGGATTTCTTTTAAGATTGTGTTTAGAATTCAAATAAACAAGGTTGGTTTTCTGATTAAGACACTGGACCGGGATTAAAAAAAACTAGATTAAACTCCTGGCTCTGCCACATACATCTTACATCACATTGGGAAGTCACATAATCACTCTGTGCTTCAGTTCCCCACCTGTAAAGTGAGGATAATAATATTTCCTTTCTCCCACCTATTGTCTGTCCTGCCTGTTTAGGCTCCAATCCATTCAAGTAATTGGGACTGTTCACAGTGCGTAAAATCAAGCACATGCATAAGTAACTGTAAGAATGGGGTCTTCAGTTGTAAATCCTTTGGGATAAGGGACTCTTTCTTACTGTATTATGTACAGCTTTGAGCAAAACAGAACACCAAACTCAACTAGTGCCTCTAGGTGCTGCCCATGTAAATAAACAACTTTATTTTATTAAAATAAGACAGGCTTTCATTCACTTTCAAGCAGTAGTTTTACTTCAGTAAGGCAATGAACTGCTCCTTTAATTTACAAAAAATATTTTACAACTTTTTTAATCAGCACATACAAAATGAATCCCAAAATTGTTCTTAGGAGCTGAGCAATTTCTCCCTTTTTCTCCTATAACTGCATCCACCTAAAAACTTATCAGTCTTCAAGGAAGAGCACCCAACAGTGATCCTGAAGCAGTGAAAACAAAATTGTATTCTAATATATTTTCCCAGCTACAAAGCTTTAAATATTGTAACTATTTCCACAAAACACTGTGTTGTGAATTTTTAAAAGGTGGTACCAGTTTTACTTATATTATGTCATTTTCTGCCAATTTGTCCACTTGTCTGCATCTTAAGTATTACAGAAGCGTGACAAAAGTGAATTCCAGAATTATGTGAAAAACATTTTACATGAAATATACATTTCTGTATTTTAAATAAAAGCATATTGAAAAAGTTCTTAGCCAATTTGAGTTGAATGACAAAAAATAATGGAATGGTGGGATACTAAGTTCCACCTTCTACAACTACTTGAATGGTGTGAGAATCAAATCCTGGCAAATAAATGTGATTAGAAACCATGCTACCATTAGCTTGTCAATTAAAAAAGAGAGTGCTTCTCTGCACTCAATACAGGTTAATTTCCAATTCAACTCCAGACTCCCTTACCATATGACACACACACTTGTAAACTACACAAGGCTTTTTGTTTTCTTTTTCAAAATTACAGGGTAAAAGGAGGCCTCACAAAAAGCCACAAGTGGGTTCACGATGTTTATACATATGAGAATTTCCTGTTGTGTTAACTTTCTGAAAGAGGAAAGAGCAGCAGAAGAAATGTCCTTGAAAAGTCTGGGAGTTCTAGTTTCTGAAGTGAAAACAAAGTATGTCCACGAAACATACTCAACCATGGGCAGACCTACCAAGTAGCATCTGATTTGCCATTCTACAGAATGTCCATTCAAATGTAAACCACTGACACATGAAGTGACTGGCTGCAGCGAAGGAGGTAAGACACTTCTAAACCCATGTAAATCTAAACACATTTTTCTAATGTTTGGTCCTTGAAATGTATTTTTTTAATGGCTTTGGTCTATACAATACAGAAGAATAAAGAGCACAATACAATACAGAACACTAAGTGGTATACAGTCATAATGTAAATGTTTCTCAGGAACAGATGGAGTTTTAGAAGTTTTTAAAGGACAAAAGGCAGTGAACATTGTTTACTTTAATTGAGAGTCTCTTCCAGGCATATGGGTAGTATGAAAGACAACACTAATTTGGGTGTGTGGTCAGAGAGTACAGAGTAGAACACCACATAGGAACACCAGAGAGAGATGAAAGCACGGAAAAGATAGGGAGAACTTTGAAAGAATAGTTTGAACTTAATGTGTAAAAAAGGGGAGTAAGTCGCAAGCAGACAAAAAACTAAAAGTGTGGGACTAACGTCTTGGCAGTGGGGATGCACAGGAAAGGTCAATTTCTGCAGATGCTAAGTAAGGATTTGGAAAACATCTGGATGCAAAGGGGGTCAAAGATAAGACCAGTATTGTAAGCCCAGATATCAAGAGAGAAAAAGATACTGATTACTAAGATGGGGCAGAGGAAAATGAAATTGAGGTAGTGGCACAAAATCCAAGGGGAAAGAGACTGCAGAGATGCTGGAATGGACAAAGGAGGAATATATTCAGTATGGAGACACAATTGGGAGCCATCAACATAGACACTGGCAATAAGTGACCCCACAGGAAAAGATGATTATCCAGAGAGAAAGTTATCCAAAGATGAAAAATGGAGCCAATGAATGAATGAATCAAAATGGATTGTGACAGAGGGTGGGAGGGGAGAACCTTCAAAGAACCCAAAAATCAGGTGTCTTGAAATATAGAGAGGAAGAGGATGTGGAGGACAAATAAATGCCTGACTGTGTCACATTTAACTACTGTATATCTCTACTCCTTAACCAAATCTATAACTAATCTACTATGTGTAAACAGCAGAGTTGTTTTAGTTAATTATTTAACATTAACTTCCTTCTGAAGGTGAATTACTCAAGGTGCTACATAATTAATGCTGGTTAATAGAAGAGAGGAATGTGACCGAGTGCACCTGTGTCCAGGCTGTACCAGAAATCTCAAAATAACCTTTGCTTTATTTGTAGGATCAGCCATGAATAAAGATATATTTTAAAAAAACAAAACATTTTTCTTCTCAGTGGACATAATTCTGTGCACAAAGGCATCTCATATTTTATTTAAAAGAAAAAGTTCTAGCCTCCATGATGGTGGACAAAAAATTTGAAAATGTCACCTGAGTGGGTCCCAAATGCTCAAAAACCAGAGCCTAAATAAAAAGAACTCTAAATGAATTATTTTAAAAATCTAATGATTTTTAAGCCAATCTCAAGATCTATTGAGTCTGACTCATAGTATATTAACACCTGGGTTGGCAATTCTGAGTATTTCTGAAATAGCCATCTTGATGACCTACTTCAGGTTGCTACCCTACTGTTAATGCACATCTGACACTAAAATTCCACCTAATTTTCATACTGGATGCATATCATCACAGGTAATCTTTGTGAATTTTATGACCACTCGTTGGAGAAGCCAGAATTTATTTTGTAGCTGACGAAAGCTTATGCTCAAATAAATTGGTTAGTCTCTAAGGTGCCACAAGTACTCCTTTTCTTTTTAAATCAGCAGTTACCAAATTGCATTCCACAGACCACTAGTGGTCTGTGGTTGGAAGTTGCAGGCTCTTCTTGTTTCCTGCAGAGAGAAACAAGGTGGGCAAGAAAGATTAAAAGAATAATAGTTAATCACACTGCCTAGTTGTTTACAAAGAAACTCACACTTATTTGCACTGGGGACAGCTAAAAATACATACACACTTTCACGCTATGTTCCCATGTAAGAATTGCTGTAGTTTCCACAGGGACATTCTGCAATTGTGAATGGGAGGGGGAGATTTGGGAACTTTATTTTTCTTTTTTTTTTTTGGATGAACTGGAGGCAGGGCTCATGTGAGGGAAAACTGTGTGCACTGGGAGGATTAAGCTAATGCTGTAATGTAGGTCAGAACTAAAGAGAAGAGCACAGGTGTTATAAAGCAAAGTAGATATGAGCACTGCAGATACAGTATACAGACGTAGATGAATAATTCTCTCATTTTAATGCTTCCCCTTTTGTTTTAAAATTTAAATATCCTTATTAGTTTCATCTTTTCAATTTCTGCACCTTTTCCTTTTGGTTCAAGTGAAAATGACAACATTGGCATTTATTTATTCAACTTCAGGAAAATGACTGGTTTTGAGCTCCTGTGGGGGAAAGTGCAAATGATCAGCTCCCTCCCAGCTCCTGTTTACTTTGAATTCTGACTGAAAGCAAAAGCCTGGTAAGTAGAAAAATACATTAAAATAAGGCTGACTTAGTATTTTCATGTCATGTTCCTTTGTGTACAAACACACACAAGGGCAGGTTAGCCATTCTAGAGCCATTCACATGAGAGCATATGTGAGCCACAAAACCCACTCAGTCAGAAATGAGTGAAACTAGACATGAATTAAGCACACAAAGAAAAACGGTATATTAAGCAATTTCTCTTTAAAAAGGCTTAAACCTCAACATTTATTAACATAGCCCAATAGAGTTATAAAAACTATCAAAATGGACACCAATTTCTCCCCCACAGGAGACCAGTCACTCCCAGTTTAGTCAGAGGAAGTTACTCATATCCTGCAGTGGGAGAACTGCATTAATATGAGTCCAAAAGAATACCTGGAAGGAGCAAAAGCCACATGAAATTGACACTCTACCATATTCAGATACTTAATAGCTCATCAAGTGCTCCTTACTTCCCCAAACATTACGTAGTAGGGTTTTCTGTGGTTGCCTTAAGGGGTGGAGGGTGCAGAGGTTTAGGTTTTTTGTTTGTGATTTCCCATTAAGTTGTTGTTCTACCTATGGAAGAATTGGAGCAGGTCCAATACTTCCATTTGCACATTATATCACTAAATGCAAAGAGCAGTTTTGGAAGAGCTTTGGTACGCTCGTAAGTCTTAGAGGCTAGAAGCAGCTACAAGCAGAAGGACATCCTCAGGCTTCAGGGAGAAGACTTTTAGCTAAATTATGCTAGCTGTCTGTTCCCAGCCCTACTTGTCATCAGAACAATGGAGGAAGATAATGGAGAATTGTATAGAGTATATAGTTTTTTTAAAATGGGAGAGAGGAAGTTTTATTTGCAAAATGCTGGAAAAAGTAACTCTAAAATACTACTTGGCATATCTTCATGAGGATGGAAGAGCAGGAATTTCAGAACTGCTAGTCATACCTTAAACTTGCATTTTGAAATGCAACCCTTTAACCTTTTTTTTCCCCTTACATGTATTACACTTCATATATTTAAATATCAGTAAGAATATGAAAATACTGGCTTTAAACTCCCAGCATTTTTTATTCAGAATTGTCTTTTACCAGCACTAAAATACAACTGGAGCAAAATCCAAGTACGTGAGGCAACTGATCTGACTCATTTTGTTCAAACAGCATAATTTTTGTCCCTTACGATCAAGATTCTTAATTCTCCAATTGCCCTGTTCTCCAATTACTTTCTATGTTGGCTATTTTACAATAGTACTCTTTTAGGGTATGCCTGCGCTGCAATAAAGACCCAGTTCAGCTGACTGAAGCACACAGGGCTTGAACTGTGGGGCTATACAATTGCAGTGTAGATGTTCAGACTCAAATGGGAGCCCAAGCTCTGAGAACTCGCAAAGTGGGGTGGGTCTCAGAACCCAGGCTCCCACCTCAGCCCGAATGCCTACACTGTTATTTTTACCCCAGAAGCCCTAGCCGGAGCCAATTCACCCAGGCTCTGAAACTGAGTGCCAAGGATTTTTTTTATTGCAGTATAGATGTAGCCTTAGTCACTTCCATATATAGGAGGCACTGGACCTCCTTCTGTTGCTCTATATACTCAGCTGATTTTTCAGACACACCAATAGGGCCATCTGTTCCCATCAAAGATCTTAGTTATTTATCATACCAAAAAAATTTAGATTAAACTTACTTGTACATAGCAAAACAAAATCCTAAATATGTATCAAACAAAATAATCAAACATGACATCCATTAATCTCATACTGATGTTCCAAATATTCTTTAATGTGAGACAGCAGAGAAAGCCTGGGATATACCAGGGATCATCAAATTGTACACAGGCTGTCAACACCCAAGGACCAAAAAACTTAGTTTATCCTTGCAACCTAACTGTGCAATCAGACTGCAGCCAAGTCAACTCAGCAATGCACTAGTTGCATTGCCATGTAGCTACTAATGCTATCCATCTCAGAACAAAGCAAAGTGCCATTTCAGTCACAACATTTAAACAGAAATGATACATGAAGGGCCCTGTATAAAAATAAAGACAATTCAAAATAACTATCATTTTCTCAGAATGAGACAATTCTGTAAAGGCTAAATTCACTCCTTTTATTTAACTTCCACATTTAACAGAATGTGAAGACTGTGTAAATTTACTGGCTCTTCCTGGCATCTTTGTAAGCAAAGAACTGAGCTGTGCACTTTTGGATTCCAAAAATGCACAAATCAAAATGTCTTGCTATTTATGGTTTTCACAAACTAAATGCCTCAAGGATCAATTCATGGAAGTCAAAAATAATGGCACTCTGACCATCTAGGAACTGAAATGCTGTCAGAAGACTCAGAGTGAAATCCTGGCCCTTCTGAACCCACTGGAAGTTTTACCATCTATTTCAATGGAGGCAGGATTTCAGCCTAGAATGTGTGTTATTTCAGGCCTTGTAGACTTTATAAAACCTGAAAGATGTATACTAGCAACCGGTCAGAGAAGACACTACAAAGGAATTAACCTAGACCACCATAACAGTCTTCTACCCTTAAAGCTTCTGGACATATAGTAGGCTGCAATTATCACTGGATCAACTTAGTCAGAAGTCAGAGTAACAGCCGTGTTAGTCTGCATTCGCAAAAAGAAAAGGAGTACTTGTGGCACCTTAGAGACTAACCAATTTATTTGAGCATAAGCTTTCATGCTCAAATAAATTGGTTAGTCTCTAAGGTGCCACAAGTACCCCTTTTCTTTTAGTCAGAAGCGTTATTGGTTCTGCAACACAGTATTTACTGTTTATCTGAATGAGATTGTTGACTAGAAAGGGTGAGGCAATATTCTTAAGGTGATTAAAGAATGTGGAATCCCACTTTACCCTGTGTATTCCTCCTGATAGGTAGTAAACACACATCCAAATTAAGAAAAAAACACCTCTGTCTGAAAGATAAACTCATTAGCACAGCAAACAAACCAAAGATTAATTCTCTTATGTTCTGCATGTGTTTGTTACTCAAGTATTTGTATATAACTGTAATGTGGTTATGAAGTAATTTGAGAGGAGTTTGGAGGTCAGGAAATTGAGTGTCACAAAAGTATTGTATTAATACAAGATCAAGATGTATCCTGAAGTATTACCTGAAATACATGACCCTTAGAGGATGAAAGTAAATGTTCTCTATTGGTACAATCCCACAAGTTAAGCATGCTTAATACTTCACAGGATTGAGCCTTATATGAACTGGGACATAACTGACAGCATTACTCACATTGCTGTATGCAGAGCTGTTGTAGCCATGTCGGTCCCAGGATATTAGTAAATTTAGTAAATTCTACTCTTAGTACCTTCCCAGACCTGAAGAAGAGCTCTGGGTAGCTTGAAAGCTTGTCTCTCTCAGAGGGTGACCAGAAAGCAAGTGTGAAAAATTGAGATGCGGTGGGGGGGTAAATGGTGTCTATATAAGACAAAACCTTGAATATTGGGACTGCCTCTACAAAATCCGGACATCTGGTCACCCTACTCTCTCATCAACAGAAGTTGGTACAATAAAAGATATTACCACACCCACCTTGTAGGGATAAAAATTTTAAATATCTAAAAAAAAAATTGCAGAACAAAAAGATCAAAAACATTTCAGATTCAAAAATATCAAAATGTTTTCTTTACAAATTTTAAATTTGTAACAACACTTTCTGACATTCCCAAATTGAAATGTTTTGCCTGAGACACAGGATGCTCAACCAGAGAGAGAGAAAAGTTGCATTCTGGGAGATCTGGGTTGGCTATAGAGCAGGGTCCATAGGGAAGAATGGGGGCATCATGGAACAAAGAACCACAACTCTCATGAAACACCATGGTAGCTCAGACAGATGGAGACATTAACGTTGACCAGACCAGAAACAAGCATTTAATTACAGGCTGACCCAATGCAACATATTTCCATTAGATTTTCCCAATAGAAATTTCTATTTAAAAAAATCTAATTTTCCAATGGGAAAAAGTTTCTTCTGAAATATTTTGATCAGTCCTACTTATTAAAAACAATATCATACATGTAGTTGCCAAAACAGGAATTAAAATATAAAAACAGAATGGAAATTTAACATAAAAACTTAATTTGGGAATATTAATAGCATGTAATCTAAGTCATTAATTCTGAGTTTCTATATAATCCTACACTTATCCTCAAAAGGGGATGCTGAGATTTATCACAACTGTCTGGGCAGACTCTGAAAAAGGAAACTAAAAATAAAGAAGGACTGAGACCACTACATTTTCTGTGGCTGTAGAAAATCTTCCCAATAGGAACCAAACGTAAACCTACGTAGGGTTGTCTTTTAGAGCACAGAAACAGACTGAAATAGGAGGTCTGGTGTAGAGAAAATGTAAGGCCCTATTTTTAAATATATTTGAAAGCTTAACAGAGAGTTTAGCACCAAAGCACCACAGAGACCTGTTTGCCATAGGTCAAAGAAGGCTATGACGAAAGCATGAAGGGCAGCAATCACTACAGATGGATGACAGTGGTAGGATACAGCCGTAATTAAAAAATGTAATTTAGCAGTTAACACCACAAACTGCAACTCAGTTTAATGTTTGGATTTAGGGGGAAAGGAATTGCCATACTGGATCAGACCCACGGTCCATCTAGTCTAGCATTTTACTTTTTACCATTTATATGCTCTAAATTTGTTTCCTTGCTTATAAAACTACTTAAACATTGTAGCAGGATTTTCTATGAATCATTTCCATATATGTTGTTGATTAGAAAACACATAACACTCTAATTAAAACTTAGGCATTGCCTCTACATGTATGCAAAGTTTCAGGTACTGACAGTAAAGCCAGCATGCTCAGTAGACAGAGGTGCAAGTTTAAAAGAAAATTCAAATGGGAATCAGAGCAGACAGGCCTGAGTGATACCCCCTTGGTCTCACCTCCCCCCCTAAAATTTTAATCAAATTTGGAGACAAATTATCACCACCATCAACACAGAAACAAGTGAGTGGCAGGTGACAGAAGCAGAGGGGTAAATTCAAACATAGGCAAAACTTTGCAGACTTTGGAGTTCAGTGCAATTCAGATTTCCCATAACAAACTTATGGGATGAGGACCAGACTGCTCCGTAACTTCCAAAAGCAGCTGGCTATGGACCCTAAAAACCATGCACCAGCTAAGAATTGCTGTAGAGGAGCAGCACTCCATCCCGTTCACAGCCCACCTCTCCCCACCTCCATCATGCCCTAATACTAGGAAGAGGAGTGGAGTTTGACACAGGAGAGTTCTGCTGTCTTTATGTCAGTTGAGAATTTCCCTCTGTCAGGGGAAATCCCAGCTAGCCACCTATAGCCATATTACATGTATACAGGATCTAGGGCTAAGAATCTGCTCCATAGTATTTATGTACTCAAAAGATTATGGTAAATTTCAAAGGAAATGTAATCAATGTATACAAAGTATCAGCTGTATTGATGGTATGTGGTAAGATGATAAGTGGTAAGAGAGTCTGGTACTTTAGCATATTTTAATATAATTGAGAATATTTACATCTATTTTGATCATGTACTGAATATTTTTAAAGCAACCTTTAAACACATTTTATTTATTTTGTTTGTTTGACACTGGTCACAGATATCAATTGAATATATGCTAAGCAAATACTTAGAAAACTATAATTTGCCTTTACTCAACATGGTGTTTACTTAGTAGAGAGAAACGCTCTGCATGGTTTAACAATATTAATCACCTTCATATCCAGGTTTAAGTGTGGTAAAAGGATTATGTATTATTTCATGAAAGGCAGCAGACGAACACTTGTTTGTATATTTCTAATCTCCTAAACATGCCTTTATAATAAAAATTCATAACCCTTGTTGACATTCATCTGAAAGAACAAGTGGTTCTACAATCTATCTCAGCAGTCACAAGTCAGCAAAATGATTACACACAAATCCGCTGATACATTGACCAAAATAACTTGTTTCAACTTATATGGGTCAGGAGGATACTAAAATATCTGTTTATTTACCAGCACTATCAGTAATAACAGTGCAGCCTTTGCCAGTTTCCTAATATAGCACGGCCATCAGACAGCACAGAATATGATATTTTCAAGACCAGACTAATTAGTGCTCATTTTTTGCAAAGTTTTTTTTTGCTTCTGGCTCTGGAAAGGGAAATTTTAAAAAGAACATTACAAATCATGAGGACTTTGCTCACACAAATATGATGATCTTGCAGTAGTCTGATTATTTTGCTCCCAACTCTTGACAAACTGAGTGTAAAGAATCATCAGGCATCTCGAATTGCTTCAGATCATGCAGTAAGTATACAAATCATTACCACCTTTGAGCCAGCTAAAGTAAGTAAGTGTATTGGGAAATGGTTTCTATGAATGAAGCTATACAAAATAAGATAATGTCTGCATTATGTAACACATAAATTAGCTGAAAATTGAACCAATTTATGTTGCCTGATAATCTTCCCCACTTTCTTTCTTCCCTTTATGAATGTAGGACAGAATATCCTGTAGCAAAGTTATCCCTCACTATGTAGCTATTAACACAATTTGTATTTTATGGAAAGACCTGGTAATGATAAATGTAGGCTAAAAATATACAGCAGTTTCACTTATGAGAAATTTGTAGCAAGAGGTGTGCTGAACTAAGGAACACCAACAGGAAATTTGAGATATTTCTCTTACCTCTGTTTCTGTACAGTGTGAATGTCCTGATGTATCTACAGGAAAAAATGAGAAGTTATTTTCAGATGGTTTAAAGCAAAAGATAACAGTCAGCTCAAAACTAAACTCTTATTTAAGTCCCTTAATACCACACTGACACGAGACCTTGCTATATCCAGTACAGATCCATTTGAACTGTTTAAAAAGTGCATTTCTAATCTGCTGATTGAAGTCCATTTCAATCAAGGAAAAACAATTTAAAAATAATCAGCAGTTAATGTGGTATGTAAAAAGTTATGGTGCTGTTTTCAGTAACTAAATTAGCCACTTCTCTGGCTTCCATCATGGTAACATGGGAGTGCCTATTCTTGTTCCACTGAAATGTGTGATCAATAAAAGCAATATACCCATTTATGCATCACATATTTAATAACAAAAACAATTTGCTTATTTTAAGCCTTCTTCACAGTGCCTATTTTTATAAACATGAAGCTTCAATGCACTTGACATTATCATTACATGTATGCGACTTAATTGTGTAAGCAGCAGCATACAGCTATAGACAGATAAGAAAAAAAATCTGTTTTCTCATGCTCTAAGCCATATATCTAAACCCCAAAATGCATTCATAAGAAAACACCAATCATTTTATTCATATCATTACTTGAGGGTAATAAATATCAATACAAGCATGATACATAAGTTCAAGCACAGAGAGGTAATTAAAGTAGATCTGGTTGTTCTTCATAACATCCTTGTAAGCCTCTCATCAAGTTTTCCAACATTTTAGTAATCTAATGCTATTTTTTTATTTTGCCTGATTTGTGATAATTTAAATAATGATCAATAAATCCAAAATTCCAGCCCCCTTTTTTTTTTTTGGTGAAATGTGGCAACCACACAACCAAATTGTAATTCATGACCCTGAAGTTCAGCAAAATTAGAAGAATTAGATATAACCTTTTCCAACTTTCCCTATTTCCTTTATTCAGGCAGCCAGAAACACTAACTAGGACTCCTCCTATGATCATACTGTATATTGAAAACACACATTACTGATGTCAAGTTAATGCCACAAAGCATGCTCAGGGACTCTATAACTGGTTGTAGTTAAGAACACTCTCTCTTTCTATAAACATGAAACAAAGCATGTTAATATATGTCATTATTCCTCCCTTCTCCCCCTTAACAACTAGATTCAAGAAGGAAAATGGAAAGGGAGAAAAAAACCACTCTATTTCTGTTTGTTTTCTTTTAAGATTAATATTGTTAGTCAAGCTCAGCAAGTTACCCTTCGTAGATGCATGACAGCAACAGAATCCATCCATATGATAGGAGGGAAAAGCAGCTCTTAAGAATCTTTCTTTCTTTGAGGACATGTCATTTGGACTCAGGCCCAGGGTCTTTGGTGGCTTTCCTCCAACTTCAAGCAGAATGGACTCAACTGATCTTAAGGAATCCAGATGAATTAAACTCTTAACACATGATGGACTATTGTACAGGGAATTTACTACATGTGCTCCTTTTTGCTGTAGTAAACATACTCAAATAGGACCACAAATCATGAAGAAGTTGCCAGCTTCTGCAGAATGTCTCACAGCAGGAAGAAACCTCTACAAGGTCCCCATCACAGAGTTTTCCTTAATTTGTTCCACTGGGGAGGGAGGTGATGGGATTTGCTCCTCTGCACAAACAGGGATTCCACTTCCAGAATCACTGATTTCAGGGGATCTGGAGAACATCAGGGTCACTCAGGCAGAGAGGCAGTGTGCCTCCACACTGACTCTGTAGACCCCTGGCATTTCCTAACTTCTGAATGCTTGACTTTGCAACCTTAATAATTTTATTTTAACCTATGTCAATGGGCTCACAGCTATTTGCAACAGGGGAATGGTGAGACTCAGGGATCTTTAGTTCCATTCCAGGCTCTGGACAGGAGTGTTCTCTAGTGGGTACTGACTCTTCTGCCCATTCCTCTCAAGCGTGAGCCCTTCTGTCCCATTTACTAGCACTGTTGTTCAGTCTTTAGAGACTCTGCCATTTAGCTCACCAGCATTCCCCATAGAAAGTGGATGAGAAATGTTGAAAACATATTGGCAAAGTTGCAAGGACCAGAGCTGCACAGAAGACTTAGAGTATTATTTAGCGTATTTCCTGCCAAGATGGGAGAAAGAACACGCAGCTCAGCCAACTAATTAGCATCATATCATCACACAGACGAGATCAAGCTGACTTGATGTGTGAAATTTAAATGGCATACAAAACTGCCTGGGTACTAAGAAGATTCAACAGACATTCAGATAAAATCTATTTTTATTATTTGTTAAACATACCCTTAATGGGTATGAGACAGCTTGTTTGCAAAAATGAAAGTCATTCACCTTCACCTTGAACTGTAGCCAACATAAACTGAATGCTTTGCTCTGTTTTCCTATATTAGCAGGCAGAACTCAAAAGTGTCTTTTAAAGACTACTTTTAAATTTTTTAAGACATTATGATTCCAATTGAATCACGGAGGACATATATATACACACACATAATTATATATATATATATATATATATATATATATATATATATATATATATATATATACACACACACACACATTTTTGATGTTCATGTAAGATGTACATGACTGTTACATTTAATAAATAAGGCACAGTCCCTAAAAATTTTAAATAAAATTTAAGTATTTTCTTAAACAGCTGAGTTTATTGATAATGCTGTTCCAAAAACATTAGGAGGTATTTCTCCGAAGCCCAATTAATAAATATCTCCAACAAATGTTCACCCTAAACATTAGGATACATGTTTTACAAAAAGTAATTTCTGAAGGAAAAGGACCTAGGGGTGACAGTGGACGAGAAGCTGGATGTGAGCCAGCAGTGTGCCCTTATTGCCAAGAAGGCCAATGGCATTTTGGGATGTATAAGTAGGGGCATAGCGAGCAGATCGAGGGACGTGATCGTTCCCCTCTATTCGACATTGGTGAGGCCTCATCTGGAGTACTGTGTCCAGTTTTGGGCCCCACACTACAAGAAGGATGTGGATAAATTGGAGAGAGTCCAGCGAAGGGCAACAAAAATGATTAGGGGTCTGGAACACATGAGTTATGAGGAGAGGCTGAGGGAACTGGGATTGTTTAGTCTGCAGAAGAGAAGAATGAGGGGGGGATTTGATAGCTGCTTTCAACTACCTGAGAGGTAGTTCCAGAGAGGATGGTTCTAGACTATTCTCAGTGGTGGAAGAGGACAAGACAAGGAGTAATGGTCTCAAGTTGCAGTGGGGGAGGTTCAGATTGGATATTAGGAAAAACTTTTTCACTAAAGGGTGGTGAAACACTGGAATGCGTTGCCTAGGGAGGTGGTGGAATCTCCTTCCTTAGAAGTTTTTAAGGTCAGGCTTGACAAAGCCCTGTCTGGGATGATTTAATTGGGTATGGGTCCTGCTTTTGAGCAGGGGGTTGGACTAGATGACCTCCTGAGGTCCCTTCCAACCCTGATATTCTATGATTCTAAGTGTATAAGCATGCAATAATATACAGAAATCCACCAGAACTTCCAGTCAGCAAAAAACTGGGCACAAGTTGAAATGACTCTCCAATGCTCAAACACATCGGCTCTCTAAAACTACTTAGTAGACAGTTTCAACTACTGTGAGCACAAAAGACACATTCACGATTACATTTTAAAGCAATGTTCAGGTCCTAAGGGGGCAAACTTGATATGTACAGACCTAGCCAAAACTTCAATTACAGTTCAGGTGCATCAACAGAAGCCCAAAGGTGTACAGACTGTAAAAATGAAAGATTCTCTAGTTCATCTCAGATATATAGTCTCAAGACACACCTTCATTTATCCTACATGCTGCCCCCTCAAAAGGAAGCACACGTGAATTTTAGAAGATTTCCTTACTTCACATATGCTGCCACCACTACTTAGATTTATCATCACTTTTAAAGGCAGAATAGAGTTCCTTCCATTTCTCTATGGTCTGTTTTTAAGGTAACTAAACTGGAGGATGGATCAAGTTAGGTTATTTATCCCCTTCATTTGGAAATGCTCCAACTGGGCAACAAAACAAAAGGCATATTTCATAGAATCATAGGACTGGAAGGGACCTCAAAAGGTCATCTAGTCCAGGCCCCTGCACTCATGGCAGGACTAAGTATTATCCAGACCATCCCTTACAGGTGTTTGTCTAACCTGCTCTTAAAAATCTTCAACGATGGAGATTCCACAACCGCCTCAGGCAATTAATTCCAGTGCTTAACACCCTGACTGTTAAGAAGTTTTTTCTAATGTCCAACCTAACCTGCCCTTGGTGTAATTTAAGCCCATTCGTACCAGTACTTCGTTTTACCACCTCATACGCAATTTCTGCCACATGTACTTAAAAATTAAGAACAGACACCAACATGTTTCTGTAAAGCTGCATAACATTTCAGATCTAACTACAATTATGCACAGGATCACAGAAATTGCCACAGTGGATAGACTTGTCCCCAAATAATTTCTGTTACCCTTCTCTGAGTCCTCTCTATTTCTGCAATATTTCTTTGACCATGTCGCCTCTCTCTTTGCATCTTTTTACTGACTCCCCATTCTCTGTCACATAAAACACAAGCAACTTGTCTTTACTTTCCAAGCCATTAATGATCTATCCACACTCTACCTATCATCTCTAATTCACTATTGAGAGGTCAATTCCCAACGCCAATCAGCCCATGATGCCAGCCTCCATCACGCATTTGTTACATGTTCAAACAAGCACCTTCATGCTTTCTCCCATGCCGCTCCTCATGCTGGGTTAAAGGAAGTTGTATGAATCATATCCATATCTGTGGGAATTGCTGAGCACCCTCAACTCCCAAACGAAGATCAGTGTTACACAGAACTGAGTCTTATATTCTTTCATCACAAACTCCCATTTGTAACAAACCTCCACCCCGCCCCACCCCACCACACCTGCACCAACAAAAACGTCACTTCCCCTTCAACGGGGAAGGAACAATAATTGCTGCCATGACAACAATAAGGCAATGCTCTATTTCTTTACCACAAAGAAAATCTAGACTTGTTTTATCATTACTACAAAACAAACTAATTTCATATTTGTTATATAATATAATTTAACATGTTGCTACTGAAGATATGCAGATTGAATCTGAAGCTTTTATTTTCATATTTGTGAGGAGGAACGTATCAGCACAGACGAGAACTGAATTTTATGCTTACAAAAATTATAAACAGTGGACACGAGTGGTACAGTACATTAGCACATTTACATTTCACTGTGTACCACACAACATCAGATAACAGTTTATGTTTCAGCTGACTATGCTCAGGAGATGCTGAGTACAACTAATTAGGCTCATATCCTGCATGTGTAGCAAATATCATACCCTATATAATCTGTACAAATTTAAACTGATCAAGAGACTAACAAAAATAAATTGCTTCCTGGAGGTGTTTATTAGGAAGTCGGAGCCAATCTGTATTCAGTTCTCTTTGGGATATTCTCTGATGGGCTAAAGTCAGATGACTATCCATAAGGGTGATCTTTCACACAGATTTCACTGTATGAGGATGCAGTGCTAACTTCTCCATAATCCAGATGAAAATATCTATTCTTCAAACCTACACGAAACTAAAAAATTCCCCCAAGTATCATCTACTGCTCATGACTATAAATGACAAGAGAGAAGTGGACAAAATCTTTTATAACAGAATTACCTATGACCCCAAATCTACCTACTCCCAGCTGTCAAATTGCCACCCACATATTGTCTCCCCTTTCTGATTCAGAGACAACATGAATGAACTAAAATCAGATTAATAAAGACTTTAAAAAGAAAAGGAAATAGATATTTTAATCACAGAATAAAAAGTACGGTGTTCAAAAGTATATTCATCATTTTAAAAATTAAAAAGGAGGGGATATCGTGACTGTTTAGAAGCACTTGCTATTAATGTTGCTTTTAATAAAATAGACATATTTTAACTAAGAGACTTGTAGAACTGTTACTGTTGAGGAGCAAGGGGAAATATGATTGTGCTCTTCCGCATTTCATTTACTCATGTATTAACCAACAGAACAGCTTTCACTATTCCTGAAAGTGAAAAGGACCTGAATACGAGTTACATTTTGTTTGGCCAGAATTGCAGAATCTGGACTATAGTTGTGTGATGCTATCAAGACACCTACAACACTGACGAAGACAGAATTTAATCAGTCAGTCTAGTTCATGTGATCATTCCTCACTTCCATTCTCCCCTCCCAAGTACGTTTGCAGCGTTCACATTGGAACCCATACAGGATATCACTAACAACTACAACCCATAGTCAATGTGGACCATATCCTGAAAGAATTTTTTCCCAAACAATCCCCCAACCTCATCATCAGAAGCGCTCAACAGACCAGGACCCACCAACTCAAAGTGGCAACAGACCCTGCCGTGACAACAGATGCAAAACCTGAAGACATACCTCCACTGCTACAATGATCAGTACCCTCTCTCCACAGCACACCTTTCAAGATCCATGGGTACTACACATGCCTATTACAACATGTGGTGTACCTCATCCAGCGCACTAAATTCCCCAACAACAACTATGAGAGTGAAACCAGACAATCATGCTCTCAAATGAACTCGCACAGAAAAATGATAAAAGACAAAAACACTTGATCACCCGTAGGCAAACACTCTTCACAAAACGATCACTTCATATCTGACCTCTCAGCCCTCATCCTCAGAGGAAACATGCACAACACCCTCAAAAGATGAGCCTGGGATCTTAAACTCATAACTTTGCTAGACACTAAAAATCATGGGTTTAGGCCTGGTCTACACTAGAAAATTTGATCAATTTAACTACGTCAGTAAGGAGCGTCAAAAATCCACATGCCTGAGTGGCATTGTTAAGATGACCTAAATCCCTGTACACACAGCACTGAGGTCAATGGAAGAATTCTTCTGTTGACCTAACTACCACCTCTCAGGTAGGTGGATTGCCCCTACACCAGCAGGAGAACCCCTCCCATCGGTCTGAAGGGGTAAAACAAATGATTATTTTCATATTTGATCTCTTTAAGTGACACACCTAACACAAGATAGAAGTTGGTCCAATAAAAGATTATCTCGCCCACCTTGTCTCTCTAATATCCTGGGATTGACATGGATACAACTACACTGCATACACCTAATATAATGCCTTTTTTAAATGAGCCCAATTTATCAGTAGTCCATACTTCCTTACAGAACAATTTCTAGGCCACTCCAGGGGCTAACAGTTCACGTTTCAAAAAGTTCCTCAGTAATTAATACCTGATGTGATTTTAGAAAACCTCTAACACACACAAAATAATTACTGCAAGTGAGGCAACTCTATGTCTAGCAACACATCTGAAACTCATTTTGGGGGCAACATTCATTTGCTACTTAAGTACTATGCCTGCTTTCTTACAGTGTAAAATAAGTGCATACCTAGAGTAGATAATCATATTCAGAAAGGATCAGCGTGGGGAAAAAAAGTATTCTGCAATCAATAAGGTGGAACCAGCAGAGCATATAGCATGATGTGCAATGAACTGCCTAACATGCAAGTCTGTGATTAACAGGTGAGAGTAACTCAGTAACATTCTAGTGGAGAGATTAAGGTAAAAGTCAAGAAAAATCTACCTTCAGTGTTTCTCAGGTACCACTCAAGATTTTTTTTTTTTAAATAAGACACTCCAGTGATATTAAGTGCTGGCTGAAGATGACCTCTGATTAATTAAATACAAAGGGAAAAATACATATTTAGTCTAACTAATTAACAATTTCTCATTAATTTTTGCCCTCATTCTCCATGGCCACCATCTCCCATTACCACCAATAGGGCTGAAACCCAGTTTGTCCTCACTGAAGTTGGCTGCCGTTTCCTTCCCATTCTGCATGTGGGAGTGAGGCGGTCCCATAGTAAAGATGGGAAACAATTCCTAATGTTTCTAGTATGGCTGAAGCCAGGCTGCCCTCAGGTAAGATGGCCACACCAGGTAGTCTGAATGTGCAGAGGCCAGAGAGAAGGAAGAGGAGTGCTGAGGAATTTGGTAGTCAGGGAACAGACTCAGTATTATTATCCCCAAGTGTTTAGAAACCGTGAGTCAGGCCCCAAAATATAGTGAAATTTTAGAAATATACTTGGTTTGCCTTTGATTTTTGAGGCTTTAGGGTGCACACTGGTCACATTTTCAAGCTTCTCTCTGAAACATTAAGGACAGGAAATTTCTTTTTTTAAATTGAAGTTGAGATTGTATGTAATCACTTGATCCCAGGAGCTGGAGCATTAAGAACACCAAATATTGCGAGACTTTTGATAGAACTGTGGGAGCTGGTAACACCAAGACTTGAGAATGTTGCAGGGAAATGTGGAGAGGTAGGAAAAGAGACTACCGGTGCCAGGCAATATCGGGAAGTGCAGGAACAAGGAGAGGAATAAAAATGAAATGGGGAGACAGACAAATATGGAGGGAGCAAGAGGGAGTCTAGGATGTGGCAGCAGATACAGGGCCAGAAGGTAAACTAGAAGGGGATTAGGAATGTGAAGTCTGAGAGAAGACATTTATTGGGAGAGAAATCCTAATTCCACTGAAGTCAGTGGGAGTTCTGCCATTGTCTTCAACGGAGCCAGGATTTCACCAAGGCTATTTACCACCATCCTAATTTGATAATCCTGCAGCATATACTGGTATTTATCTTTCTTGTCAATTCATTACTTTTTTCCAGTCTCACAGTCTTTTTCTCCTCTTGTGCCTCTATTTTAAAAGTTTATCATCTTAGTAATGCAATTTTTTGTTTGCTCTCTACCTTGGCTTTAGTTTTTGCATACTCTTAATTGCACTGGATATCTGTCTAGCTTCTGTTCCTTTGAAATATGTTGTGATAATATTCAACATATCACTCTCAATTATATTTTAATTATCTATATTTGCCAATAAAACTAACCTGAGACTGTATTTGAAGTTGTACATTATTTATTAAGTATTATAAAAGTATTTTATAAACATTTCTAAGGCATCAATCGCCCTGCAGTAACTCATGAATTCATCTAAAAGTAAAAGAGGAATGTCCCCCCATCCCAGTTCTTGGACCACAAAATAAAAGAAAGTCTTCTTGTGCTATGTTCCCAAACTTGTAGGATTAATCCTTCATAATTTATGTCCAGGGTGTTAGATATCTTCCATTCCCCTCATCATGTCACGTCTCCATTACTGCAACATCCTTTTCTCTGGCCTTGACAAATGCCATCTTGCTCCCCTTATATTCATTCATAATGCTACTGCAAAGATCATTTTCCTTGCCCCTCATTTTGACCATGTCACCCCTCTCTTTGCATCTCTCCACTGGTTCCCCCTTCTCTATTACCTCAAATATTAGCTACCTGTCTTCATTTTCAAGGCCCTCCACAATCAATCCTCACTCTAGCTATCATCTCTCATTCAGAACGAGATGTCACCTCCACCTGACCCACAATGCAAGCCACCACCACCCATTTGTTAAGTTTTCAAACAAGCCCCTTCATGCTTTCTCACAGGATTCTCCTCACACTTGGGAGGAGCTCCCTGTAAACCTCCACAGAAAGCCCTGCTTATCCTCCTTTAATACTCAACATTTCTGTCATGCCTATAACCAACTTGACTGCTGGTTAGCCTGCTTACTACCCTGCTGACCAATATGGTCTCTAGTTTCCTGGTACTTCCCCATCTGTCTGTAACCGTCTGGAGTCTCTTGTTTATACTTCAATTGTGAGCTTTTGGAGCAGGGACTTAGATATCTGCTCAGGACTAATTTTTAAACCCAACCGAGACTTGAACCAGACTCAAGCCCATCCAACCCAACCCTTCCCTCAGAAACTGAGTCAGTCCTGCCACTACCTCCTGCCCTTGGGGGTCAGTGCAGCAGTGGCTGCGTCCTCTGCTCCAGCCGCAGCCTCCTGAAGGACCAAGCCGACCCCATGGGCAGGAGGAGGAGAGCCAACCCGAGTACAAGAGGGTCAGATTGTTTTCCAACTCAAACCCATACTCTTAGTCAGGTCCCGCTGGTCTCGGATTGAGCAACAGGACTCTACAGGGACAGTACTGTTGCTCTTTTTTTATATATTGCTTAGCACAATGGGGTCCTGATCCAGGACTAGGGCTCTTACGTGCCACAGTAATTCAAGTAACATATAATAACTATTCCATAAGAACATAAGAATGGCTATGCTGGGTCAGACCAAAGGTCCATCCAGCCCAGTATCCTGTCTTCCGACAGTGGCCAATGCCAGGTGCCACAGAGGGAATGAACAGAATGGGTAATCACCAAGTGATCCATCCCATGTCCCCGATTCCCAGCTTCTGGCAAACAAAGATCTAGGGACACCAATTTGGCTTTTCTTGTCTCAGAAATTTTATCTCATCATTGTTCCCTTTGATATGGCATTCTATCGCAAAATCCTATTAACTTACCCTTATTATCTTTAAGTCATGATGAACCTATAATGTCTGAATCCTACAATTCTGCCAATATTTCCTAGAGCAGCAGGTTACTTCCCTTTATTTAAGGCTATTCCTTGCTTTTATATTTTCCTTTGATCTTGCCTAAAATCTCAGTTGTTCATTACTTATTCCACATTCCCTCATTGATTTGTCAGCCCACCACATTTTGGTTATATTCCCTTCTGTGTGTACTTCAAGGTCACCCTCTATTTTTGTCAGGCTTCTTGCATAAGTAATGTGTAGACACATTACAAGGTGTCTTTTGGCAATATACTTCTTCCTTACCATGAAGTTTTTTTGTCCTTTGCTTATGTGTCATCTCCCTCTCAGGTCTTGTCTACACTAGAGTTTGTAGCCATCAATGTAGGGGCACTGGTGTGAACTCTCAGTGCACAGGACACATCCATGTAAACCATGATTAGAATTAATGGGGTTTACTGGTAGAGCCACACTAATGGCAAAAGCCAGTGTAATAAGGCCCAAGGTTCATGGTACCTCTTTCTCAGCTTAACACAAGAAGTGGACAGGAAGAAATATTAACTGTTTTTCTCTTCCTTTCTAGTGACTAGTGTCTGTTCCACTTCCACCCTACCCCATTAGTTGATATAAAATTATGCCTGCCATTCTTATCTTTCCACTCTGTCAATGTACTGAGGACTACAAGTAACTATGAGGCTTTAGGATACCAAACTTTACTATCTTTAAATAGCAGTATGTTACATTTCTGGATATGTTAAAATAAAAACTCAAAGTCAGAGATAATTAAACATTAATTGAAGCTTATAAGGAGTACTTTCAAATATTAAAAGCAACAAATTTTAAAACCAAAACAGGGAATTCATGGCTATTCTGATGCATTTGTCACAGTTCAGAGCAACTGTGCCTCTACTCCCCCTCTATGGTTCCACAAGGGCACCCCATCTTGGCTTCCAGCTTCCCAGCCATCACTTCTCTTGGATGGACACCAGCATCTCTCCCTCTTCTTGGAGATGTTCCTTCCTTGCCTGACCAGTTCCCTGCCTTCTCTGGGTTATTTCCAGCAAAAGACAGTCTTCCTAAGCAGGCATGCTTCGCTTCTCTCCTCAGAGACGGTATACAATATAATTGCCTCAGTTATAAGTTACCACACAGTTCTTTCTAAATAAGCATATTTTACTCTTAAGGTAAAAGCAATACACAGAAAAGACATTAAAAATATAAAAGGACCTGCACACATGCTAATAAGCTTACCAGAGATCACCCCTGTAACTCCAGCATGGGCTCTGGTAGTTGAGCTGTCCTTCAAAACCCCACACACAGATGTTCTTGTCATTTCGAGTTCATAACACCCTTTTGCCCAGAACAGTAACCACACATGAATCTGTGAATCATTCATTTATCCTGTTAGGTTCTTTGAAGAGAACCTGAATATGTAATCAGCAAGACAACAAGTCTCTGCTCAACTCTACAGCTTCAAATGGATAGATTTCAGGTGTTTAATTTGCATTTCCTTTATACCAATATTTCCCAGGAAATCTACTTCATACGTATTTTCTCAAAAAGTCCTTTGAAGTTCCTAATATCTCCCAAAGATTGCATTAATCCTCTCCTCCTCCTAAAGAAGTTCCATACAATCCCACAACAGTACATAAACATTTTCATTTTTAACGTAGTGGACTCCTAAAATACTTAAGCTTAATTCAGTGAAGTTTAACTTAATTCAAGAAGATTTGTCCAAAATATTGCAGGAAATTGCCATCTGTCACACCATTTTCTTTCAAAGGGTCAATAATACTAGAAGTATAATGCCTTTATATATATTTTCCTTTCTTTAAAAATAACCTGCACATACTTTTCTAAACAATGTTTTCTGAAAGACGGAAGGGCAAGAAGCATTTCTTGCCATGTATGAACTAGATCTGAAGTTAATAGGCCCCATATACTCCTTTCCAATATAGAGGCACACAAAGGGTGCAAGAAGGGCATGAAAGGCCCTACACAACTGACAGAACAGCAGAAACCATTTCTCTACAGTGTGCTGTACCCATACCCTGGGAATCCATGAAAACCACTCTGTAGTCAACACTCTGCAAATCTTTTTGGGGTAGAGGCAAGAAGCACACATGCTCTGTGCTCCCATCAACTAGTGGAAGATTTCAAGGATCAAACGTGCATTATAATTAATGCTGGTCAAACAAGCAGTAAGTCTCCACTTTGCCTTCTATCCATGGGCATGTGAGGTGGAGGATAGTGGAAAAGAACAGCCACTGACATCACCGTTCTCTGGGAAGCCACACACTGAGTAGAGAAAGGGAAGGGAGCACTGTGGATGTGCCAGCCCTCATGATTGACAGCTGGAGACTTGCCTTGTGAGATTTTCAAATCACTGCTTGCTCCCTCCACAATTCCTCAAAGCCATCCCTCCTCTTTAGAAGCTCAATCCAATCCCCACTGAAGTTAACAGAAACCTATATAGTGACTTTATACTGGTATTGGATCTGGCCCTAAGGGAGCATGTAAAGGAACCTGAGATTTCTGAGTATATTTTTCCATCCCAAAGATTTATCGTATGTAAGGAACATGTAAGCTGGAGCTTTTAATAACTAAAATTTGGCAGATCACTTAGAGCAACAACCTTTTTTCTGAGAAGTAACCTTATATTTGTTCAACTCTAACACTGCTGAATACATTGCCCAGGGTTTAATATCAGTTTTTATAGTCATGTAACTGTCACCTCAACTATATGCTTGAGGTTTAAATAATATATAAGAAATGCTGATTCACAATAGCATTTCTATAATGAAACCACATCTCTACACCAAAATGTTCTGACTCAGTGTTTCTCAATCACCAGTCCATGAACTGTTGCTGGTCCCTGAGATCTCCCTGACACAGTTTAGGAAGGCAGCAAGCCAGTCCCTGGTACCAGAAAGATTGAGAAACACTGATCTAACTTATACAGAGGTTTTGTTTTTATCTGCTCTGCCGTTTTATCAAGTGTTGCTGTAAATTATTTTTTCAAAAAACATAAGTAACGAAGGACAAGCCGTTTGAGTTAAACGTATTTTGCACCTTCCTTGGTTTCTGCAATTTTATATAAGAACACACATATCTGTAGTATTTACATACCAGACAGAGTAATTATGATTCACACTAAGGTGATCATAGTGGATTCAGCACTTTATGTCTGCTAGATTAATGTATTTATACTTATTACATTTTTAATGTTTATTTCTTTCCCATCTTCAGCTCTAGCAAAATGATGAGATTTGCAATATACTCTGAAGACAGTCAGGTACTTTACAGGCATCTCTAAAGCAAATTCTGTAATACTGCTTTATCTCTGAATTTGCTGTTCCATTAGCATACGCTATACTGACAGGCATGACTGATCACATCCTCCTTCACAGTCCTAAACAAAGCCTGAATGTTCACTACACCAAGATACCATTCTCGGGGAACTCCTTTATTTGCCCATACACACAGGATTCCATTGTATACAAAAACAGCAACCAACATCCCATATTTGCTTCTTTTGAGAAATTAAACCTGTACAATAAAAACCTAGAATCAAATATGCTTCTGCTTATTACGACAGAAAACTAAAGCTTGGTGCAAGAGACTAGCTTTTGAGCTCCACATGCCCTGAACAAATAAAGATGAGTAGGATGGACTCGCACCTAAATTCAGAATATCTTCGCTTTTATTCATTAGAAATTTAATAGAAAAAAATATTTTGATGTTTAAAAATGTAGGATCCTAATCATTAACATAATGCACAGATAACTAAAACAAAATATTTAAGAATCGTTTTCTCTTTTACGTACCTCATAGATCCCAACTTCAGGGTTATTTCTTCTGTACAGACTGATGACATTACAGGCATACACCGATCTTTATGGTATGTAACCCTGGGCCTGATCCAAAACCAATTTAAGTCGGTGGAAAGGCTACAATTCATTTCACTGAACTTTGGATCAGACCCTTTATGCTCATCCAAACTAATTGTGATGCCATCAATTTCTGCAGGAAGAACAGAACAAGGCTGTGTTTCTTTGTTTTATATGCTAAGTCTAGTCAGTTTCATTTTAAAAAACTATTTATTTCTAAATTCAAAAATAGCTGTGTATTCCCCTGATGATGTAAGGCAGGGTTTGAAAAATCCACTTGCAGGAAGCTGTTCTGGAAAAATGCCATCAATTTCTGCAGAATCTGTTTTTTAATTTAAATAGTAATTAATTTCTAGCTCTTATGTTTGTGGAGATAGCTTTGGTTTAATCTTCCAAACACAAACTAATGCATTGCTGTCTTCCTGAGTCTTAAGACAGCTCTAGTGCCTGTGCTACTGCTCATTGCTTCCAAAGCCACAGCAAAATAAAACTATGATTCTTGTTAATTTTCATTGCTACTAACCAGAAGATTGCGAGTAGCAATTAAAAGCTAGAATCAGGTTGATAACATGCTATTGCTGCTTGAGAAAGCCATAGGCCAGAACCATTACACCTACCCACTGCATAAGAGGACCTGAAGACAGAGGCTGAGAGAATAGTACTAAAGAACACACACCCTCAAAACACCTTGGCAGAATCCAAAAAGCTGAGGAAGATATATATTTTGCAAAACCACTCCCAAAAAATTACAGCTGTCAGGAGGATGTAGGATGGGAGGGAGGAACAGAGAACGTTGATCCCTTTCAGCAGTCATGGATGGTGTTGAGTGGAGGATTCAAATTTATCAGATACCTACCAGCTGGAGGCTGGTACAAAAGATGGAGCCAGTGAGCAGGGTCTAGGGACAGCTCCATGGTAGAAATCCCAGCACCTTCCCTTTATCCAGTATATGGGGAGGAGGAAGCATTGCCCCTTGGCCACCTCCTCCACCCAATCTTTTATATCAATCTTTGGTTTGGTCCTCTGGCTCTTAGGTGTATAGTAAGATTTTCAAGACCTAAACATGAGTAGGTAACGTGAATAGATGTGTGAGGGTGACACACAAAATATAGGGAGAAGGCAGGGAATAAAATGTAGGAAAAGTGAGAAAATTATATAAGTGGTTGGAAGGAAAAACGGAAAAGAAAAAAAACTAGGCCTTGTCTATACTAGGATTTAAAGTATGATATTAGCTAAGCAATACATTTTAGAAGTCTAGTGTAGACAAGGCACACTACATTTAACATGAGCTAAACTGGGCAAGTTAAAGCCTAGTGAGGACCCTGAGCTTTGCATCACGCTTTAATCCTTGCCTAGACAGGGCCTTACTGAAGACAACTAAGAAAAAGATATACCATGATCTGTTATAAGAAAGAAAACAGGAAGTGGAGTGAAGCCAGGAAAGGAAAGGAGGTATAAACAAAAACAAGAGATGTAGTAAGTTAATACATTCTCTGAAAAAAGCCTGTTGCTGATTGAAAATGTTAGAAGTAAAATGTGCTTCTGCAGTATACAACTCTCTTCCTGTGTCCCTGCAACATGCAGGGCTGGTTGTGGAAGTTTTGTCCCACTGGTTAGTAGGAGTTGTGTAAATTCTTCAATTGATGTAACATCAGACTTTTTTTTTTTTAATTTAAAAAGCATTCCAGATCAATTTTAAATTGGAATTTTCATTATACGTATCTCAGTATCACCACAAGATTATGGCTTATTTTTCACCCTATGTATTTTGATATTTTTATGCACCCTCACTAGTTCCAGACAGGATTACTGTAATTCTCTGCCACTGTTTGTCCAGAAGACATCTTTTAAAAGACTTCATTAATTCATAATGCCAGATTAGTATTCATGTTCTAAATGCTTAATTTATATTACCCCATTTTGAATACTTTATATAATAATCTTTTGTTTCATATCAATTTTCAAATCTTGATTCCTATTAAGGAATTCCGCTGACATTTACTCTTATCATAATGTGGACTTCTCTGATGAAATTATCTGTGAGATCTGCTTCACTTTTATATCCTTCATACTGATGGGTTTAGATTTCATACAGAAATCAATCTATGTTTACATAAAAAAGAGCTTATAGGCTTTTTCACGTATGAATATGAGCTTTGAAACTCCATGGACTGAAAATTTTTGACAGCAACTGAAAATACATTTTTTCTATAAACTTTAAAATACCTGGTTGTGTGTGTTATGTCTCTAGCAGATATAGATTGTTTTGCTATTTGGCTAAGGTTAGCATACCTATCTATAACATCAATCTATTTCTGGTAAGTGTTCTAAGATGCTGATCTGTTTTCAAAAATGTTTTAGGAGAGGTAATATAATCAGAGACATTTAAAAGGTACATCTTATAAATACTTATAATATGGTATTATTTTACTCAAACACTAAAATATATATTATACATTATAATTATACTCCATTATAAAATATTGCACATACGTATTATATATGTGTGTGCCATAAATTTTAAATATAAATATATTATATATATATTTCATATTTATATATTATATTATATATATATATTTCATACCCTGTATGTTTTACCCTGGATATCGAAAATGCATACAAATACGTTCTTATTATATATGTTATAGTATTATTCACTAGGCACTACATGCCTCTGTTAATTTGGTCTTCTCCCAAAAATTTACTACCATTATTTCTTTTTGGATGCCAAACAGCACAAACGTCGGCACAAAAGAAGGCACACATCGTTAATACCTCCTCCTCCCCCTCAACATTCAGTCCTCCGAACAGTGTGCATGGTCTCTCTGACAGCTGTTCTCTTTGTTTTGCTTTGCAGCGCCTTCCCCCTTGTCATGCTGACCTACATGGGCAGCCTTCATCGATTTCCCTTCTCCAGGCTCCCGCTCCCAGCAGCAGGAAGGATTCTGGTCAAAGGAGAAGCCGGAGCTCTCCGAACCAACACGCACACCCTTGTGTACCCGGGGCACTGTCAGTCAGTCCAGCTTGGGAAAGCCAGGGCAGCATTACACTCGACAAGCTGGGGCAAAGAAAGCCACGGCGGCCGATTTGCTCGGACCCCTTCTAGAGTGCAGCGCGCACACGCCCCCGGGGGCCCCGCCTCCCCGAGCGGTCCGGCTATAATTCTCTGCCATTCTGCGGGCTCCGCGCTGCTCGTCTCCGCATCAACCACGATGCGGCGGGGGGAGACGAGACGAGACGTACAGCAGGGCCCAACATGGGAGACCCCAGACCCAAGTTCAGTACAGCCATTTACAACAGGGAGGGGGAAACGTGACGTTCATACACAGCGAACGGGCGAGCCAGGAGCAGAAGCGCGGTGGCCGCGGGAGGACGGGGCCTAGGGAAGGGGATTTTCACACCGTGTGAACGCGAAAGGATTGCGCTGAAGGTGAGGGAGGAAACCAGATTCAGTTCAGGGCGGGGGGGGAGCCGGAGCCCCGGGGAAGAGAAGGGCCGGATAACAAAAGGGGCTGAAACAGCCCCAGGTCGATAGCCCTGGGGAAAGGGAGACGCGCCGGGCCCGGGGCTCAGCCTCACCCGCAGGGCTGCTGGGGTGGGCTCCGAGCCCCAGACACGGGGTCACTGCGAGAGGGAGGCCCGGCGTGGGGAGCAGCCTGTACCCGCGGGGCGCCCCGGGGCGCCTCACCTGCTGCCGGAGGGGAAGCCCCGCTGGGCGGCTCCAGGGTGACGGTCCCGTCCTTCCAGACGCGGACGTGGGCAGCCGCCTCGGCCCTGGCGGCGGGGGTCTGGCGGCGGCGGCCCCGGGCCCGCAGGGAGCCGCAGCACTGGTAGCACACGGCCCACGCCTGCTCCTCGTTGATGGGCTGGTTGTAGAGCCGCAGGATCTGCTCCAGGGAGAGCGCGTCCCGCGCCCCGTCCTCCCTGCGGCAGGAGGCGTCTCCCGCCGCCGCCTCCCGGGACCAGTCCCCGGGCAGAGCCTCCGCCGCAGCCCCGGCGCGAGCCATCCCCGCTCCGCCGCGCCCGCTGCTGCCTGCCGCGCCTCACCGCAGGGAGCTCTGGGGCCGGGCCCCGCTGCGTCCCGTCCTCGCCGGCCTCATACTCCGCCCGCGCCGCCGGATACGCGGCGAGCGCCGACCCGCAGCAGCGCCCCAGCTCCTCACTGGCGGCGGCGGCGCGGCCGCCCGCTCCTAGCAACGCAACGGCGTCCCCTCCCGGCCGGGTCTCCGCGGCGCCGCAGCGCCTCCTGCCGGCGGGAGCGCGGGGCCGGGGCCGCGCCGGGCCGCCGCTCAGGCACTGGGAGGCGGTGGCTGGGGGGGGTTGCCGCGATTCAGTTCAGTGCGGCTCTCGCCGCCCCCTACGGCCGGCCGAAGCCCCTCCCCGGCCATCTTCCTTGCTCGAGCGCCTGCGGCACCGTACACAGCACCTCTGCGCTGGGACACGCGGGGCACAGACTTGCACAGGGGGGCTCGCAGTCAGGAAGCGTAAGCTACATCTGGGAACGGGGAGAGACAAAGCGCGGGCCAAAGGCAAAGAGGCGCTGGCTGTGCAACCAAGGTGACAGGCAGGAGCGTGAGACGGCCGCTTTCTACTCCAGCATCCAGCTCCCATAGCAACCTGCCAGCAGCGCAGGAGTAAATACGAAGGGGAGATGGATAGCGGTGTAATAAAACCCCCAGGCACTGTGGGAATCACCATAATGGAGCGTCTATACAGCTGAAAGAGGGTCTCTCTCTTTTATATGTGATCCTGACTTGATCACATTTATAATGTACAAGCAGAATAAAACCCAGCCTAGTAATAATCTATCTCTCTATCTATAGATAGATATATTTGGTGCTTTAAAGGGGCCAATTTCACAAAGCTGAAAACAATTATGACCCAAATCAGTTGGGAGAACATATTTAATTAGATCATTTTAAATGATAATGAGTAATAATTTTAAAATACCATAGTAGATTCACAGTTTCACAAATGAGGAAGAAGGTTGCTGTGGTTAAAATAAACTACTTAATCTAAAGGGAAACTGAAGCCAGCCCCAAAAATAAAATTATATATAACAAATTAAAGAAAGGGGAGGTCAATCATAAGGAATATAAATCAGAAGCTAAGAATTGCAGAAAATAAATAAGGGTACCTGAGGGGCAGAAGGTGAAATCTAAGGCCAGCAGAATTAAGGACAATAAGAAGTTTTTTAAAATATCATTACAAATATCAATTACAGTTTATAAGTACCTATGCGGGGAAGAAATATTTAATAATGGCACCTCAATCTAGCAGAGAAAGTATAACACAATCCACTGGCTGGAAGTTGAAACTAGACATATTCAGACTGGAATTAAGATAATTTTTTAACAGTGAGCGTAATTAACCATTGGAACAATTTACCAAAGGTCATGGTGGATTCTCCATCACTGACCATTTTTAAATCAAGATTGGAGGTTTTTTTCTAAAAGATATACTCTAGGAATTATTTTGGGGAAGTTCTATGGCTGTGCTATACAGGATGTCAGACTAGATGATCACAGATGGTCTCTTCGGGCCTTACAATCTATCAATCTTTTACACTTTGTTAACATTTGTATAGCTGGTCTAGACAATAAAATATTACTGAAATTAATTTACTCCCTACTCTGCCAATGCCCTCCTATCTGACAGTGAGCAACCCCTGGTGATCTTTGGATATATACTTTAAGGGTCTATAGGCCCTTTGCTAAACCAAGTCTTGCATCTATGGATTCTGCCTACATCTGTCCCTCCTTAAGATGTTAGTTTCCGTTTGTATTCATGCCACAGGATGAATTAATCTATAATTTTGCACAGCTGTGAAAATTTAAATCAATAATGGAAATAAAAAAACAAATAGGTATCAGTAGAAATTTTATATATATATATAAATTCTGCCAAACCTAATCATAATCATTGTGAGATTGATTCTGTATAGAACTTTTGTAACAAAACCCACAGCCAGGCAAAACTGTCTTGAAAGTGGAATAAACCATTTCAACACTAGATGTTTTATGACTACATTGGAAACCAATTGCAACCAGTGCAATGCTTTCAGTTAGAAAGCAAGTCTACGTACCTAGAGGTCTTCCTTTGTAACATGCAGAAATGATACATGAGGGGCATGGAGGGGGTCAAGTGCCACCCCCCCGATATCTGTTTGGCCTGTTCGGGAGGGAGGGAGGGAGGGAGAGGGACATGTGCGGGGTGGGGGCGTGGCACAGCAGCAGAAGGACAGAGCCCCCTCCTGCAGGTAACTCTGTTGGGGCGGGGAGAGCATGGTGGCCCTGGCTTGGGCGGGGTGAGTTCCTGGGCAGAGAAGACGTGTGGAGGTTATGTGTCCTCCCCTTTAGATTGTGCTCCCCAGTATAGGAAGGCATGAGTCGTCTATGGCATAGCATGAAAAACACTATACTCTAAAAAAAACTATTTTAATTAAACAATGGCCTGATACAGCAATCATGAGGCCTATATGCAATAAAATGCTTTCCCTTCGCAACGTCGAGGGACACTGCTATACATTCGGAACTCTTACTGTTCTGCACACTAAACTGGCAGGATTCAGTATAGAGCCATGAAAACTGAATTGCTCTCCAAATAGTAGGATGACTAGCGAACTTTGATTTTCCTATGTCTCACATTCCAGTACACTGTGGGTGACAGTCTGTACATGTCCTGTGATGTTACCATTTGTGAAGGCCTGTCATAGAGCCAACTAATGTTTAATTTCCCAAATATCCTAGAAATATCCCTCTTGCAGCAGAGGTTGAATTTGATTCATCATGGCACTAGGAGCTGGTACTTTTTTCTGGGAGAAAAATGGTCTAGAATTTAATCTTTACTTCTTTTTAAGAGTTCTAATTATTATGATTACAATAAAAACTTTAAGGATATGAACTGCATGTAACTCAAAGTACTGATGTCTTCTCTACAGGCAGCACAAAACAGTATCTGTAAGTGGTGTGGAATGCTCCCTTTCATCTTAATGGGACATTTACTAGTCATAATTTAAAATATCAGCATACATAACTATTTAATGGGTCAGTAAAGCATACAAAGAAGAATGGCAGTTATTGTGCACCTCTACACAATGTACTGAGCATCTTGTTTTGGTGTCAGAGGTAGACAGGACTTGATTTGAAAACAGATACTGAAAGAACTACCACTCCCCTCTCCTCTCCCCTCCCCACCCTCCCAATCCATTTTGCATAATTTTCTCTCTGTTAGAACACTAGGTGAAAGAGATGCACTCTGTTACTTATAGCACTTGTATATTAGAAGGTTTACAAAAATGTAAATTAGTGGGTATAATGTGAAGATTTCTATACTGTCACAGAGTTAGGGTGACCAGATGAAAGAGACAAAATATTGGGACACATGAGGGAAGCAAAAAAGAACAGTGGCCAAAAGCAGTTTTATTGGGATGTCTGGTCATCTTATACAGAGTTGCACTATGGAATTACACACAACCCTTTCTGATCAAATTTCTCTCACTCCTATTCAGTTAGATATGAGGTTTCTCTGATGATTTACTTAAATTGTAGTTTCTTCAGGGCAGGGACTGTCTTTTTGTTATCTCTTTATACAGGGTCTAGCACAAAAGGGGCCCTAATCAGGCCCCTATGCACTACTTCATTCAAATAATTACTCCAATGGCGTACTTGACCTCCAGTTTTCAGAGGCCTAAGCATCTGCATAAATCACTTTCTCCTACAGTTGGTCTCCTTCGCTCAGTGACTACCAAAGTAAGAGTTCAATAAGGTATGTTCAAGACCTTTTTTTTTTAAATTGGAATGAAACAAAATTAGTTTGAGTCTTTCTTCTGTCAACAAGACTGATCGGTGGCAGTATCCATTAACATCCATTATAAATTTGGGTTTCAAGATCATATTGTAATCTAGCTATATTCTACAGTATGGTTTTAATTCTCTCTAATCTAGTCTGTTCTATCCTGTCCTCCTTTCTGTGGCATCGATTCATTCATGACTTTCACTAAAGCTTTATCTATGGGTGGGATGCTTTAAAGTATTTTTTCACATTTTAAAAAAAATATGATTGATTAAAAAGCTAAAAACTTCTCATTTAAAATGTGACTATCTAAAAGTAGCCAAAATTCAGCTTACATTAAGCAACAGTACAAATTAATGCTGCACTGAAAGATCAATTTATACTATAGTTATTTCTTTGCAGTTCTCTTTCTACCATTTTATTCAGAATATCTAAGAGGGAAAAAAATGTATGTTCTTTGCATCCAACATTTATGTAAACTGTTGCAACTGACAAACTGCAATATTAAATTTTACAGAGTGACCTCTTCTGTATAAATTGAGTACTACAGGTTTAAGAGGCCAAAAAATTTAGATTTAAAAGACTCATGCCACAAAAGACTACAACCCCCCATTTTCTGAAATAGTTTACATTTGGCAGTATATTGTTTTTAATGTAACTGTAGTGGATTTGGGTAAGTTTCTACATTTACAGATATCAACGTACATACATACATACTTGAGCAAATTAATTATTTTAATAAAAATATATTGGGTTAATTTAGCTATATCCACCCAGTAAAGTGACCTCAATCTTTCAAGTAAAAATGGACAAATACTGGGGAAATAGCACTGTCAAAAGTTTTCATCAGGCAATTGGCTCATTGTGGGTCACTGGGCAAATCAAACCCTCTTGTGAGACCTCAGTCTCACAACTGTAAAACACGGATAAATACTGTTACCTTTGTACAGCACTTTGAGATCTTGAATGTAAGGCCAAGTCTATAACTCAAATGTACAATTAAAACCTGGGTGTTGCAGGACCAGTACTTTGTTACTATGAGTCAGTACTTTAATACTAAGTTGAGAGCGCTGTCCAGAGCACTCACAATGGAGCATTGGGGGATAGCTCTCAAAGGCCAATACCATCAAATTGCGACCACACTACCCCAAGTTTGACCATGCAAGGTCGATTTCAGCGCTAAGCCCCTTGTTGGGGGAGGAGTACAGAAATCAATTTTAAGAGCCCTTTAAGTCAAAAGAAAAGGAGTACTTGTGGCACCTTAGAGACTAACCAATTTATTTGAGCATGAGCTTTCGTGAGCTACAGCTCACTTCATCAGATGTATGCCGTGGAAACTGCAGCAGACTTTATATATACACAGAGAATATGAAAAAATACCTCCTCCCACCCCATTGTCCAGCTGGTAATAGCTTATCTAAAGTGATCAACAGGTGGGCCATTTCCAGCACAAATTCAGGTTTTCTCACCCTCCACCCTCCCACACAAATTCACTCTCCTGCTGGTGATAGCCCATCCAAAGTGACAACTCTTTACACAATGTGTATGATAATAAAGTTGGGCCATTTCCTGCACAAATCCAGGTTCTCTCACCCCCCTCCCAAAAACCACACACACAAACTCACTATCCTGCTGGTAATAGCTCATCCAAAGTGACCATTCTCCCTACAATGTGCATAATTAAGGTGGGCCATTTCCAGCACAAATCCAGGTTTTCTCACATCCCCCCCACCCCCATACACACACAAACTCACTCTCCTGCTGGTAATAGCTCATCCAAACTGACCACTCTCCAAGTTTAAATCCAAGTTAAACCAGAACATCTGGAGGGGGGGGGTAGGAAAAAACAAGAGGAAATAGGCTACCTTGCATAATGACTTAGCCACTCCCAGTCTCTATTTAAGCCTAAATTAATAGTATCCAGTTTGCAAATGAATTCCAATTCAGCAGTTTCTCGCTGGAGTCTGGATTTGAAGTTTTTTTGTTTTAAGATAGCGACCTTCATGTCTGTGATTGCGTGACCAGAGAGATTGAAGTGTTCTCCGACTGGTTTATGAATGTTATAATTCTTGACATCTGATTTGTGTCCATTTATTCTTTTACGTAGAGACTGTCCAGTTTGACCAATGTACATGGCAGAGGGGCATTGCTGGCACATGATGGCATATATCACATTGGTGGATGTGCAGGTATACGAGCCTCTGATAGTGTGGCTGATGTTATTAGGCCCTGTGATGGTGTCCCCTGAATAGATATGTGGGCACAATTGGCAATGGGCTTTGTTGCAAGGATAAGTTCCTGGGTTAGTGGTTCTGTTGTGTGGTATGTGGTTGTTGGTGAGTATTTGCTTCAGGTTGCGGAGCTGTCTGTAGGCAAGGACTGGCCTGTCTCCCAAGATTTGTGAGAGTGTTGGGTCATCCTTTAGGATAGGTTGTAGATCCTTAATAATGCGTTGGAGGGGTTTTAGTTGGGGGCTGAAGGTGACGGCTAGTGGCGTTCTGTTATTTTCTTTGTTAGGCCTGTCCTGTAGTAGGTAACTTCTGGGAACTCTTCTGGCTCTATCAATCTGTTTCTTTACTTCTGCAGGTGGGTATTGTAGTTGTAAGAAAGCTTGACAGAGATCTTGTAGGTGTTTGTCTCTGTCTGAGGGGTTGGAGCAAATGCGGTTGTATCGCAGAGCTTGGCTGTAGACGATGGATCGTGTGGTGTGGTCCGGGTAAAAGCTGGAGGCATGTAGGTAGGAATAGCGGTCGGTAGGTTTCCGGTATAGGGTGGTGTCTATGTGACCATTGTTTATTAGCACTGTAGTGTCCAGGAAGTGGATCTCTTGTGTGGACTGGACCAGGCTGAGGTTGGTGGTGGGATGGAAATTGTTGAAATCATGGTGGAATTCCTCAAGGGCTTCTTTTCCATGGGTCCAGATGATGAAGATGTCATCAATATAGCGCAAGTAGAGTAGGGGCTTTAGGGGACGAGAGCTGAGGAAGCGTTGTTCTAAATCAGCCATAAAAATGTTGGCATACTGTGGGGCCATGCGGGTACCCATAGCAGTGCCGCTGATCTGAAGGTATACATTATCCCCAAATGTGAAATAGTTATGGGTAAGGACAAAGTCACAAAGTTCAGCCACCAGGTTAGCCATGACATTATCGGGGATAGTGTTCCTGACGGCTTGTAGTCCATCTTTGTGTGGAATGTTGGTGTGAGGGCTTCTACATCCATAGTGGCCAGGATGGTGTTATCAGGAAGATCACCGATGGATTGAAGTTTCCTTAGGAAGTCAGTGGTGTCTCGAAGGTAGCTGGGAGTGCTGGTAGCGTAGGGCCTGAGGAGGGAGTCTACATAGCCAGACAATCCTGCTGTCAGGGTGCCAATGCCTGAGATGATGGGGCGCCCAGGATTTCCAGGTTTATGGATCTTGGGCAGTAGATAGAATATCCCAGGTCGGGGTTCCAGGGGTGTGTCTGTGCGGATTTGATCTTGTGCTTTTTCAGGAAGTTTCTTGAGCAAATGCTGTAGTTGCTTTTGGTAACTCTCAGTGGGATCATAGGGTAATGGCTTGTAGAAACTCGTGTTGGAGAGCTGCCGAGCAGCCTCTTGTTCATATTCCGACCTATTCATGATGACAACAGCACCTCCTTTGTCAGCCTTTTTGATTATGATGTCAGAGTTGTTTCTGAGGCTGTGGATGGCATTGTGTTCTGCACGGCTGAGGTTATGGGGCAAGTGATGCTGCTTTTCCACAATTTCAGCCCATGCACGTCGGCGGAAGCACTCTATGTAGAAGTCCAGTCTGCTGTTTCGACCTTCAGGAGGAGTCCACCTAGAATCCCTCTTTCTGTAGTGTTGGTAGGGAGGTCTCTGTGGATTAGTATGTTGTTCAGAGGTATTTTGGAAATATTCCTTGAGTCGGAGACGTCGAAAATAGGATTCTAGGTCACCACAGAACTGTATCATGTTCGTGGGGGTGGAGGGGCAGAAGGAAAGGCCCCGAGATAGAACAGCTGCTTCTGCTGGGCTCAGAGTATAGTTGGATAGGTTAACAATATTGCTAGGTGGGTTGAGGGAACCATTGCTGTGGCCCCTTGTAGCATGTAGTGGTTTAGAAAGTTTAGTGTCCTTTTTCTTTTGTAGAGAAGCAAAGTGTGCGTTGTAAATGGCTTGTCTAGTTTTAGTAAAATCCAGCCACGAGGAAGTTTGTGTGGAAGGTTGGTTTTTTATGAGAGTATCCATTTTTGAGAGCTCATTCTTAATCTTTCCCTGTTTGCTGTAGAGGACGTTGATCAGGTGATTCCGCAGTTTCTTTGAGAGCGTGTGGCACAAGCTGTCAGCATAGTCTGAAGCAAATACTCACCAACAACCACATACCACACAACAGAACCACTAACCCAGGAACTTATCCTTGCAACAAAGCCCGTTGCCAATTGTGCCCACATATCTATTCAGGGGACACCATCACAGGGCCTAATAACATCAGCCACACTATCAGAGGCTCGTATACCTGCACATCCACCAATGTGATATATGCCATCATGTGCCAGCAATGCCCCTCTGCCATGTACATTGGTCAAACTGGACAGTCTCTACGTAAAAGAATAAATGGACACAAATCAGATGTCAAGAATTATAACATTCATAAACCAGTCGGAGAACACTTCAATCTCTCTGGTCACGCAATCACAGACATGAAGGTCGCTATCTTAAAACAAAAAAACTTCAAATCCAGACTCCAGCGAGAAACTGCTGAATTGGAATTCATTTGCAAACTGGATACTATTAATTTAGGCTTAAATAGAGACTGGGAGTGGCTAAGTCATTATGCAAGGTAGCCTATTTCCTCTTGTTTTTTCCTACCCCCCCCCTCCAGATGTTCTGGTTTAACTTGGATTTAAACTTGGAGAGTGGTCAGTTTGGATGAGCTATTACCAGCAGGAGAGTGAGTTTGTGTGTGTATGGGGGTGGGGGGGATGTGAGAAAACCTGGATTTGTGCTGGAAATGGCCCACCTTAATTATGCACATTGTAGGGAGAATGGTCACTTTGGATGAGCTATTACCAGCAGGATAGTGAGTTTGTGTGTGTGGTTTTTGGGAGGGGGGTGAGAGAACCTGGATTTGTGCAGGAAATGGCCCAACTTTATTATCATGCACATTGTGTAAAGAGTTGTCACTTTGGATGGGCTATCACCAGCAGGAGAGTGAATTTGTGTGGGAGGGTGGAGGGTGAGAAAACCTGAATTTGTGCTGGAAATGGCCCACCTGTTGATCACTTTAGATAAGCTATTACCAGCTGGACAATGGGGTGGGAGGAGGTATTTTTTCATATTCTCTGTGTATATATAAAGTCTGCTGCAGTTTCCACGGCATACATCTGATGAAGTGAGCTGTAGCTCACGAAAGCTCATGCTCAAATAAATTGGTTAGTCTCTAAGGTGCCACAAGTACTCCTTTTCTTTTTGCAAATACAGACTAACACGGCTGTTACTCTGAAACCTTTAAGTCAAAGTAAATGGCTTCATCGTGTGGATGGGTGCAGGGTTAAATCAATCTAATGCTGCTAAATTCAACCTAAACTCGTAGTGTAGAGCAAGGTTTAAACAATGTCCCAAGATTGGTGTTATGTGGAATCATGCTGCTGAAGATCTCTACTTATGTCTCAGACAAAAGATAAGTTCTGTCTCTTTGTTATTACATACATATCTCAGGGCACTTTCCAGAGTTAGGGGTGTTACCTATGGCGTCAACCACAGTTACTATTAGCAGAAGCACTTGAGCTGGAGCTTCCTGGGATTATAGAAGCTGGCAGGGCGTAATTTTTCTTATTATATGTCCCTCTTTATCCATGGTACTCAAAGACAAGCTAGGACAAGCATCATATATAGTAAGCAGGATGTTGAGTCTTACTTTATTGTGCCGCTTGCAAGACTGAGGCTGTGCTGAACAGGCAGAGACCCTGAAGCGAATGCAGGGACAGTGAAGCAACTAACATGCAGCCAGTGCCTTCTGTGACGGAGGTAATCATTGCCAGGAAGCCAGAGACAGTGAAGGAGCAGAGCTGGGTCTGTGATGCATGCTAATGCTGAGAAATTATTTTTCAATACATTAGGTAAATTAAATGCTCCAAACTTCATTAACACAAGTTAAAGTTGCCCAGAGGTGTCTTGTGCCATTCCAGCTGTGGAGAATGGCTAAACTTAAGCTCTGAAAACCAGGACATAAAAAGTTGCCACCCTTGCAACACCTTAACTCTGCCCCCACACCAGCACATACATATTAGCACTCTACTCTCACATACTATGGACATTTTGAAAACAAAGCACTTGAGCATTACGGAACAAAAATCTCATCTTTGCTAAGGTAAAACTTGGTTTAGGTCAGGTGTAGCAAACAGGAGCTACCTACACTGGACTATGCTCACCCAGTCTATTACATTAAAATTACCCCGGACTTCCTAAATGTTACCCCCACCCCCCACATCACACTTGCCAAAAGAGTTCCTTCTACACATGCAAATTATTCCAGAATAAGATAGCAGGTGAATTTAAAATTTGAAATAGAATTTAAAATGTGGAATAAGTGTCCACACATACAGCTGTTCAGAAATCATTATTCCTGAACAATTTCATGTGTAGACAAGGCATAAGCCCTGGAGGCTACTACCATATTTGCCACCAGATTGCGGACAATTTCCCTGGAAGATGATATCCTTGCGCACCTCCACTAACACAACCTACAAAATTCAATGCTGAAATGAAGCATACTTGATCTATAAGTACACAAGCACTTCATATCACTCACAGCTCTGCCAAGCTGCTCCAGCTAATCCCTCCAGCATTCAATACAGCTACTCTTAACACAGTGAATACAGCTGGAATGTGTGCAGATAAATGCTGGGAATTCAAATATGTGGAACACAACATAGTGGAATATTCTCTTTATCTCTCCTCGTGTCTATTTATTGTAGATTCATAGAGTTAGAGGCCACAAGAAACAAAAGATTGTTTAGTCTGACCTGTATAATACACACCAGAGCATTTCACCCACTTACTCCTGTATTGAGCCGAATGACTAAAGCATCTTCCAGCAAGGCATCCACAATCTTGATTTGAAGACATCAAAGATGGAGAATCCACCTCTCTTGGTAGTTTGTTAAACCTTTGCACCTCTCTTACTGAACCATTCCCAGTGGCTACTACCAGCACCAGGAGTATGGGGGGGAAGGGGACAGTTACGTTTGCACTGTGGGGGTGGTACGTACTTTAACTTTGTGTTTCTTGGTTTTCAGAGGGGTTAATTCATCACTCTACACATTCTGGAAGGGCAAGATGCACCAACTCTGCATTAATGAAGTTTTTGGGCATTTAATAAAATGTGGAAACTATTATATTGCCATTGCAGAACCATTGATGTTGACACTTTAGCCCTTGCTACATCTCACACTCCGGACACTGGTAACCTCTTTGAACATACACCAGAAAAATATATTCTCTGACCTATCTAACAATGGTAATTTTAGTGACACCATTACCATTATAGCAGCCCTCAAAGTGCACACACATTTTAACTTCTTCTACTCCTAGGAATCACAAACAAAACTTCAAAACATGCATAACATTTACCAAATTAAATATGCCTGTCCTGGGAAAATTTAGGATTATGGCAGAAAATGAAAAGATCCCTGGATTAGTTACTACAGACCTCAGTTCACCCTTACAATCATGAGCAGTGGGAGAGGAAAGGCCACCTTATAAAAATGTAAGGAGGTACGGACGGGAACTAATGAAGCGAGAATTCAATTTCCATACCAGTCTAGCAGAGATGACTCTCAACTAAAATGGCCACTTAAGTGACAGTAGCCTGAAAACTCCCAGTAGTTCCAAGGGAAGCCTCATAAATAGGGCCCTATCAAATTTACGGCAGTGAAAAGCACATTACGGACCATGAAATCTGGTCTTCCTTGTGAAATCTGGTCTTGTGTACTTTTTTACCCAATTAGTACAGATTTCACGAGGGACACCACTGTTTCTGAAACTGGGGGTCCCAACCCAAAAGGAGATCACTGGGGAATCACATGGTTAGTGTAGGGGGTGCAGTAGTGCCACCCTTAGTTCTGTGTTGGCTTCAGAGCTAGATGGCTGGAGAGCAGCAGCTGCTGGCCGGGCGCCCAGCACTGAAGGCAGCGCCCGGCCAGCAGCAGTGCAGACATAAGGGCGGCAATACCATACCATGCCATCCTTACTTCAAGTAACACCAGCAGGCAAGGAACAGATGGACCAACACAGGAGGGAAGAATTTTCCTCAAGAAAGAGGACAATGCCATTTGACCAAAAGACTTGACTGCAGGATCCAGTGGAAACAGGACTAGGAAGTAAGTTAACACAGGTTGTAGAAGGATTTAGCTAGTGAAGGACAGCTCTGACACAAATGATAGGAACTCTAAGGCCTGGTCTACACTAAGACTTTAGGTCGAATTTAGCATCGTTAAATAGATGTAAACCTGCACCCGTCCACACAATGAAGCCCTTTATTTCGACTTAAAGGGCTCTTAAAATCGATTTCCTTACTCCACCCCTGACAAGTGGATTAGCGCTTAAATTGACCGTGCCAACTCGAATCTGGGGTATTGTGGACACAATTCGATGGTATTGGCCTCTGGGAGCTATCCCAGAGTGCACCATTGTGACCGCTCGGGACAGCACTCTCAACTCAGATGCACTGGCCAGGTAGACAGGAAAAGAACCGCAAACTTCTGAATCTCATTTCCTGTTTGGCCAGCGTGGCAAGCTGCAGGTGACCAGGCAGAGCTCATCAGCACAGGTGACCATAATGGAGTCCCAGAATCGCAAAAGAGCTCCAGCATGGACAGAACAGGAGGTACGGGATCTGATCGCTGTTTGGGGAGAGGAATCCGTGCTATCAGAACTCCGTTCCAGTTTTCGAAATGCCAAAACCTTTGTCAAAATCTCCCAGGGCATGAAGGACAGAGGCCATAACAGGGACCCGAAGCAGTGCCGCGTGAAACTGAAGGAGCTGAGGCAAGCCTACCAGAAAACCAGAGAGGCGAACGGCCGCTCCGGGTCAGAGCCCCAAACATGCCGCTTCTATGATGAGCTGCGTGCCATTTTAGGGGGTTCAGCCAACACTACCCCAGCCGTGTTGTTTGACTCCTTCAATGGAGATGGAGGCAACACAGAAGCAGGTTTTGGGGATGAAGATGATGATGATGTTGTTGTTGTAGATAGCTCACAGCAAGGAAGCGGAGAAACCGGTTTTCCCGACAGCCAGGAACTGTTTCTAACCCTGGACCTGGAGCCAGTACCCCCCGAACCCACCCAAGGCTACCTCCTGGACCCAGCAGGCAGAGAAGGGACCTCTGGTGAGTGTACCTTTTAAAATACTATACATGGTTTAAAAGCAAGCATGTGAAAGGATTACTTTGCCCTGGCATTCGCGGTTCTCCCAGATGTACTCCTAAAGCTTTTGCAAAAGGTTTCTGGGGAGGGCAGCCTTATTGTGTCCTTTATGGTAGGACACTTTACCACTCCAGGCCAGTAACACGTACTCGGGAATCATTGTAGAACAAAGCATTGCAGTGTATGTTTGCTGGCATTCAAACAACATCCGTTCTTAATCTCTCTGTGTTATCCTCAGGAGAGTGAGATATAAGTCATGGTCACCTGGTTGAAATAGAGTGCTTTTCTTCAGGGGACACTCAGAGGAGCCCATTCCTGCTGGGCTGTTTGCCTGTGGCTAAACAGAAATGTTCCCCGCTGTTAGCCACAGGGAGGGGGGAAGGTTGAGGGGGTAGCCACGCGGTGGGGAGAGGCAAAATGCGACCTTGTAACGAAAGCACATGTGCTATGTATGTAATGTTAACAGCAAGGTTTACCCTGAAAGAGTGTAGCCACTGTTTTATAAAATGTGTCTTTTTAAATACCGCTGTCCCTTTTTTTTAACTCCACCAGCTGCATGTGTTTCAATGATCACAGGATCTTCTCCTTCCCAGAGGCTAGTGAAGCTTAGAAAGAAAAAAAAACGCACTCGCGATGAAATGTTCTCCAAGCTCATGCTGTCCTCCCACACTGACAGAGCACAGACGAATGCGTGGAGGCAAATAATGTCAGAGTGCAGGAAAGCACAAAATGACCGGGAGGAGAGGTGGCCGGCTGAAGCGAGGGCTGAAGCCTTAATGTGGCGGCAGCGTGATGAGAGGAGGCAGGATTCAATGCTGAGGCTGCTGGAGGACCAAACCAGTATGCTCCAGTGTATGGTTGAGCTGCAGCAAAGGCAGCTGGAGCACCTCTGTAACCAACCGCCGTCCTCCCCAAGTTCCATAGCCTCCACACCCAGATGCCCAAGAACGCAGTGGGGGGGCCTCCGGCCAACCAGCCACTCCACCAAAGAGGATTGCCCAAAAAAAAAGAAGGCTGTCATTCAATAAATTTTAAAGTTGTAAACTTTTAAAGTGCTGTGCTTAAAGTGCTGTGTGGCATTTTCCTTCCCTCCTCCACCACCCCTCCTGGGCTACCTTGGTAGTCATCCCCCTATTTGTGTGATGAATGAATAAAGAATGCATGAATGTGAAGCAACAATGACTTTATTGCCTCTGCAAGCAGTGATTGAAGGGAGGAGGGGCGGGTGGTTAGCTTACAGGGAAGTAGATTGAACCAAGGGGCGGGGGGTTTCATCAAGGAGAAACAAACAGAACTTTCACACCGTAGCCTGGCCAGTCATGAAACTGGTTTTCAAAGCTTCTCTGATGCGTACCGCGCCCTCCTGTGCTCTTCTATCCGCCCTGGTGTCTGGCTGCGCGTAACCAGCAGCCAGGCGATTTGCCTCAACCTCCCACCCCGCCATAAACGTCTCCCCCTTACTCTCTCAGATATTGTGGAGCACACAGCAAGCAGTAATAACAGTGGGAATATTGGTTTCACTGAGGTCTAAGCGAGTCAGTAAACTGCGCCAGCGCGCCTTTAAACGTCCAAATGCACATTCTACCACCATTCTGCACTTGCTCAGCCTGTAGTTGAACAGCTCCTGACAGCTGTCCAGGCTGCCTGTGTACGGCTTCATGAGCCATGGCATTAAGGGGTAGGCTGGGTCCCCAAGGATAACTATAGGCATTTCAACATCCCCAATGGTTATTTTCTGGTCTGGGAATAAAGTCCCTTTCTGCAGCTTTTGAAACAGACCAGAGTTCCTGAAGATGCGAGCGTCATGCACCTTTCCCGGCCATCCCACGTTGATGTTGGTGAAACGTCCCTTGTGATCCACCAGAGCTTGCAGCACTATCGAAAAGTACCCCTTGCGGTTTATGTACTCGGCGGCTTGGTGCTCCGGTGCCAAGATAGGGATATGGGTTCCGTCTATGGCCCCACCACAGTTAGGGAATCCCATTGCAGCAAAGCCATCCACTATGACCTGCACAGTTCCCAGGGTCACTACCCTTGATATCAGCAGATCTTTGATTGCGTGGGCTACTTGCATCACAGCAGCCCCCACAGTAGATTTGCCCACTCCAAATTGATTCCCAAATGACCGGTAGCTGTCTGGCGTTGCAAGCTTCCACAGGGCTATCGCCACTCGCTTCTCAACTGTGAGGGCCGCTCTCATCTTGGTATTCATGTGCTTCAGGGCAGGGCAAAGCAAGTCACAAAGTTCCATGAAAGTGCCCTTACACATGCGAAAGTTTCGCAGTCACTGGGAATCGTCCCAGACCTGCAACACTATGCGGTCCCACCAGTCTGTGCTTGTTTCCCGAGCCCAGAATCGGCGTTCCACAGCACGAACCTGCCCCATTAGCACCATGTTGCATGCATTGGCAGGGCCCATGCTTTCAGAGAAATCTGTGTCCATGTCCTGATCACTCACGTGACCGCGCGGACGTCGCCTCCTCGCCTGGTATCGCTTTGCCAGGTTCCGGTGCTGCATATACTGCTGGATAATGCGTGTGGTGTTTAATGTGCTCCTAATTGCCAAAGTGAGCTGAGTGGCCTCCATGCTTGCCTTGGTATGGCATCCGCACAGAAAAAAGGCGCGGAACGATTGTCTGCCGTTGCTCTGACAGAGGGAGGGGCGACTGACGACACGGCTTACAGGTTGGCTTCAGGGAGCTAAAATCAACAAAGGGGGTGTCTTTACATCAAGGAGTATTTCAGGCAGGACTTCACGGAGGGTTCCAATAAGAAATGGTGCACCTAAGATATCGTTCTTATTGGAACAAGGAGGTTAGCCTGGCCTCTGATTGATACATGGCTAGATTTACCTCGCTGCACCTTCTCTGTGAGTGACTCCAGTGTGACCTAGAGGAATGAGTCCCCTAGACGGGGGAGGAGGCAAATGAGTACAAAACAAATCTGGTCTATTTCTTGTTTTGATCCACTCCATCTATCTTTTACATCTTTGGCTGGCAGCAGACGGTGCAGAAGGACTGCATGCCATCCACATCTCATGGCTGCTCGGCAGAAGATGGTACAGTCCTACTGCTAGCCATCCTCATCTCTTGCCTGCCTGGCAGAAGATGGTACAGTACGACTGCTAGCAATCCGTATCGCCTGCCTGCTCACCATAAGACGGTTCAATAGGACTGACTGCAGGACTAAAGAGAATGACCTGGTCAAGTCACTCCAAATTTAGTCCCTGCGCCCATGTCTATCCAGGCGCTCCCAGCCGACGTGGCCAGGAGCACCTCGGACATGACGATGACGGCTACCAGTTGTATTGCACCGTCTGCTGCCACAAGGCAAGGGGTTGCTGCTACTGTGTAGCAAAGCCATACCGCGTCTGCCAGCACCCAGGAGACATAGGGTGACGGTTACCTTAGCGGGCTCCATGCTTGCCGTGGTATGGCGTCTGCACAGGTAACTCAGGAAAAAAGGCGCGAAACGACTGTCTGCCCTTGCTTTCACGGAGGGAGGGAGGGAACGGGGGCCTGACGATATGTACCCAGAACCACCCGAGACAATGTTTTAGCCCCATCAGGCATTGGGATCTCAACCCAAAATTCCAATGGGCAGCGGAGACTGCGGGAACTGTGGATAGCTATCCACAGTGCAACGCTCCGGAAGTCGACTCTAGCCTCGGTACTGTGGAAGCACTCCGCCAAGTTAATGCACTTAATGCACTTGGAGCATTTTCTGTGGGGACACACACACTCGAATATATAAAACCGATTTCTAAAAAACCGACTTCTATAAATTCGACCTTATTCCGTAGTGTAGACATACCCTAAGTGCCTGTAGCCTGGTGTTAAAGAACCTCAGAAGGAAGAATTTAGGACTTTTCCCAACTAATCAGGAAGCTATCAAATGAGATATCCTAGGACTCTATCCTGTGATTGCTTCCTAAGCGCTGTCAAAAGATGCCTAGACCAATATGTAATTGAGACAGGGATAAAAGTGTATCCCCTCCTAACAAAGTGACTGTTAGCATATTGGTGAAAATATTTGGTGCAAACCAGAAACAAAAAAAAGGGGGGGAGGGACGGTTGACAAAGTGAAAGAGTCTCCCAAGAGTAAGCAAAGGAAACACCAGTGGACTTGGGTAAATAGGAATGTACAGAAAGGATGCTTACTTTTGATGAATCCTTCCACAATTTACAACTGTGAAAAAGAAGTAGATATTTGCATACATGTTTTAATGAATGCAGATCTTTACCTCTAAAAATGTAAATAAAGCAACTTTTATTAAAATAAAAATATACACTTTATATAAATACACATTACAGTATATACAAGTATTTTTCCTTAATTTTGTTTTAAATACACACATTAAAATATTCACAACCATCATCAGAGTGGTGTTTATCCAAAGTGAAACATGAAATGTTGTAATTAATATGATTTTTAATAATAATGTTCATTTGTACTAACACTTATGTACACTGTTTCAAGGCTCTAAGAAGTATACGTGATTTTTTTTTAAAGTACAGAGCGATATTTACAAGCAAACATGATCCAAACAGCACATGCAGATTCAGGATATGTAAACACTCGCACACGAACTGCAAGCCGCACTTGGTCTCCTCTACAACAGATTATTTCTTCACAGAAAGGAGACCTATTTGGCAGAGAGGAAACATGAATAATATGGTTTAAATATTGCGATTAGTTATGAGTGACTAAATCACTATTAAACTTTTTAGCTAAAAAAAATTGTACAAGTATTAATCATAATTGAAGTGATAGACATATTTCCAGGACATCAATATGCCAAGAATCTGGCTTTTTGATGCTATGACAGAGTAACATCATTATACGATTGGTAGGACCCTACCAATTTCACAGCCGTGCACGGACCGTGAAATCAGCCCTCCCGCAAGAAATCTGATCTCCCCAGCTGCTGGGAGCCTGGGGCTCCTAGCCATGCTGGTGAGGGACAGGACTTGTCCTTCTCCTACATGGCTTCTCTTGGTGAGGAGATCAGATCCACCTCCAGAGACAGCACAGAAAGGAGGGTGGTACACCTTCACTTCTGTGCTGCAGCAGCCCGGGAGCTGGGCTTCTGTCCCCTACCTGCCCCAGCCCCTGAAGTTCCTGCCGTGGCTCTAGGCGCTGAGCTCCTGGCTTCCCCTTCCACCCCCAGCAGCTCCTGCCGGGCTGGGGACTTCTGCTCCCTGTTGCTCCAGCCGGAGAAGCCCAGGCTTGGGGCTTTTACACATCCCCCACCCCCGGACAGCCCGGGCTCCCACAGCACCACACCCCACCAGCCAGGGCAACCGAGGCTTGGAGCTTTGGCACCTCCCTCCTGCTGGAGTGGCTCAGGGCTTCTGCCCCCCCAGCCGGAGCTCAGGGCAACCCAGGCTCAAGGCTTCAGCCCCGCAGCTGCAGTTGGGGCTCGGGGTGCCTGGGCTTGACTCTTCTTCCCCCAGGGCTCCTGCCAGGGCTCAGGGTGACCCAGTTGGGGTTTCTGCCCTATGGCTTCTTTTGGGGTTGGGAAACCCATTTTTCCAGGGAGCCCCTGCCTTAATCTGTCACTGGCCTGGACTAGCTCCGAGCAGCATGGGAGTGGGGGATCCTACCCATCTCCACCTCCCGGAACCTTCTCTAACTGCTGGAAGCTCAGAGGCTACTAGCTAGGCAGCACAGAAGTGAGGGTGGCAATCTTGGGACCAATGTTCCCTCTAATTTTTGACAGGCTGTGCGTGCAAAAAATGTCTTCTGTGCAAATTGTTGTGTGCGCGGTGTTTCGCCGTGTGCACAGGGTTCAGGATCCGTGTGTGCGCGCACACCTTAGCAGGAACAGTGCTTGGGACCCCCCCTCTACAACAACTTTGCAATCTCCCCATGATCCCATTTTGGGTCGGGATCCCCATGGTTACAGCACCATGAAATTTTAGTTATAAACATCTGCAATTGTGAAATCGACCAATTTTAAAACCCTCTGGCTGTGAAATTGATCAGAATGAACCATGAATTTGGTAGGGCCCTACCTATTAGTATTGAAAAGTAAATAACCTGAATGAAACCAAGCACAGGCCTCTTTGTATATCACCCCACTAAACACTTCCAACAACAAGATGCTGGGTTATATATTTCTGCTTTTCACTTACTGACTTAAGTGAATTTTCAATCCATGGGGCAGTGATCATAGGAAAAATAATTTGATTTTGCTTGATAATGTGAAGTGTCTCAAGTGTTTTAATAAATCTAACTGTCACAGCCTTGACCTCTCAGCTAATACTGCCAATAATTCTACTGATTGTAGTTACCGTGATATTAACAGCTGTCCATTAGATAGATACGGGCCTCAGACAATTTATTTATTTCACACAGGCTACTAAATAGTTACTACCGATCTGAACTAGATTTAGATTAGTGACCTAGATGGGAAAAGCTCTGTTCCCCATTTCCCGTTCATTATGCCATTCTGTTTTCTTGTTAAATCCCTTATGAATAAAAGGTGATAATTTAGAATTATTTCAACTTCATCAATTATGAAAACTCACAATCGATTACATGTTTATAAAATCTAATACTACTAGATTTACATCTTAATCTTACCGAAGGCATGTAGAAAATGCTCTCCTTGCATTTCTGTAAACAAAATGGATGGGGAATCCTTTAAATGTGTGACCATCAGGTACTGCTCTCCTTATAGCATCCTGAAATTCTTCATTTCCTGCAGAGATGCTTGTGGCGCGTTCAAGCTCATAGGCTGCCAAGGCTGGTGACAAGAGATAGGATAGCTGGTCATCCCAAACTGTAGTAAGGCCTAGATCCTGTAGGATGAATCACAGAACAGAATGATTGGTCTCAAGGCACTAAAAAAAAAGTTTAAACATATGGTAGATTAAAACAACATCTATTACATATGTGTGCTGAGATCAAGTCTATCATGCTGACCAATACTGTCTTATTGTTTCCTTATAGTCCTGTCAGTATCCATCTGCTATCTCTTGTTTAATACTTCAATTGTAAGCTCTTTGGGGCAGGGTCTTTTTGTTCTGTGTTTGTACGGAACCTAGTGCAATGGGGTCCTGCTCCATGACTAGAGCGCTGAGGCCCTACAATATTACAAATAATAAACAAACAACAACAAATCTTTCATTAATCAGTCAATGTTGGAAATGAAAAGTAAAAAAGGTCAGTACGGCCTACCAACTACTATTACAAAAATGTGCCTTTGGCAGGAATTACACTGATACACAGAAGATTTAGTTCAGGATGAGCTGCACGTGGGGTAACTTTGTACTCAAAGGGAAATCTGTTTTAGAGGCAATGATGGGAGGGCTACAGTTCGTGTGGTTCAGGCAGGGGTGGGCAAACTACCGTCCAGGGGCCACAGCCGGTCCTCCAGACATTTTAATCCGGTCCTCAAGCTCCTGCCGCGAAGTGGGGTCCAGGGCTTGCCCCGCTCTGGCGCTCCAGCCGGGGAGCAGGGTAGGGGTCTTGCCCCACTCCACACAGCTCCCAGAAGCAGCAGCATGTCCCTCCTACAGCTCCTACGCATAGGGGCAGCCAGAGGGCTCCGCATGCTGCCCCTGCCCCAAGTGCTGCCCCCACAACTCCCACTAGCCAGAAACCACAGCCAATGGGAGCTGTAAGGGCAGCACCTGCACACAGGACAGAGCCGCCTGGCCGCACCTCTGGGTAGGAGCCACAGGGGGGACATGCCACTGTTTCTTGGAGCTGCTTGAGGTAAGCGCCGCCTGGACCCTGCCCCCCTGACCTTTTCGTGCAACCCAACCCCCTGCCCCAGTCCTGATCCCCCACCCGCCCTCCAAACCCATCAGCCCCAGCCCGGAGCACCCTCCTGAACCCCCAACCCCTCATCCCCAGCCCCACCCCAGAGCCCGCACCCCCAGCTGGAGCCCTCCAACCCCCAATTTCGTGAGCATTCATGGCCCGCCATACAGTTTCCATACCCATATGTGGCCCTCGAGCCAAAAAGTTTGCCCACCCCTGTTCTACAGCAATTATGAGACCTGAATCCATGGCAACAACAGACTTAGAATTTTGTATGTTCTGTTTTTCTCCTAGCTCTGAACTGTGAATTAGCAAAAATTAAAAGTAAAGTCAGAGTACAAGTCAAGAAAAAAGAAAAGCAGACTAGAAATAAATACAATTGACCTAATTACAAAGTAATTTTTGCATAAAGCCAAGAGCCACTTTGTTAGCATGTGTGTAAAAAAAGAGCAAGGCAAATCCCAAAGCAAGATTCACTTACAAATAACATTTCTACTGTCCCAGTAAAAATAATTTCCAAAGGGAATGGACTGCATAACCTGACTTTAAAAAAAAAATACATAAATTGAAAACTACAAAATTCAGTACTGTGCATGATCTTTATTTGCTCTATATAATGTAGTACCTTGTTTGTCCAATCTACTGTTAAAAAATTCCTGTTTAGGAAATTAAAGAGTGTTTGGTGCATAGTACTGGGCTTCAAACTAAGCCCACTAACTTCTTCTTCCGCAGCAAGTATTGACAGTCTTGAGGCATGAATAATTAATCTCAAGATTTACATAAAATAAAAAGCATGGATAAGGATACAGTTAATTAACTTGGTTTGTGATCATGTCAGATAAACTTTGTGGGTTAGGTCTATCTAGTACAAGAATGAGACCGTGCCAAAAAACTGCCATGCCCCCACAGATTCTAGAGAAAGTGGCTCAATAGCATTCCTTTCTCTGAGTCGTAAAAGGAAAAAATGGTCCAATTTACTGCTGGGGGATACCATTACAATGAGATGTGATATGGAGATCATGACCAACTGCTACTAAAGACACTGTCTTCTAAGAATGTGGCTGTTACTCCTGATATGGCTAAACTGCAATTAAGGTAACTACATTAATCAACCCAAATTCCTCTTGTAGTTTAAACTGAATAAATAATTCAGTTCTTGTCCTAAACTTTTGTGTTATGTCAGTAGTAGGTAGGCTGGCCAGATAGCAAGTGTGAAAAAGGGGGACACGTTGGGGTTTTTTGGGAGAGGGAGGGGGTGTAGTTGTGTATGTAAGACCAAGCCCCTAATATTGGGACCTTTGATCACTCTAGTGGTAGGTGAAGTATGAAAGCACATTTGTATCTGGCTCTTTTTGATGAAAGAGACTGTATTAATGCGAGTATTACTGTACATGGCTAGATAGTTTATATGAAGTGAGGTAGACAGTTAATGGGGGAAAAAAAAGAGGATTAAAGAAGGGCTTACAATTTTGGAATCAGTCTTCAGAAACGCAACGGAAAACGTCATGAGAATTTATTCACTGAAACCAGTCAGGAAAATAGGTTCGTAATTAGATCAGTGAGGCAGATAATAAATTTAGTATTAAGAGTTTAAGGAATTTTAGGAATTTCTGAAAAATGAGAGATCAAAGACTTGTCCAAGTTCCTTCCTATCTATCTGTTTTACCAAGTCAGAAGATTAAATCTAAATCTTAGGCTTTTGCTACAGCCCTAGACTCCCTGGGAAAAATCTAGCTTTTTCCCCAGTACAGTTTTGGACATATGGGAACCTGAACTTGAGAAGCAAGATTTTGAAAGCAGCAAGAAATACTGACCAGTTTGCTTACAACCACTGTGGAAGAAACAGTTACTTGCTGTAACTGTGGTTCTTCGCAATCTGATTCAGATGTGTATTCTACTTAGGTGCATGATTCCCCAGCACTCTGGAGCCTAAGAATTTTTCCTAGCAGTACCAGTAAAGGGTCGGTGCTTGCGCCTTGTGGGTATAGCTCCTCCCGAGACAGAATCGCCCCGATTCCCTCAGTTCCTTTGCACCAAACACCCACAGATTAGACTCTGATGCAGAGGGCACAGAGGGTGGTCACGGAAAACATATCTGCATCACACCTAGAAGAAAAGACAGTTACTTGTTCCATAACTGGTGTTCTTCGAGAGGTGTTGCTCATGTCCATTCCATATTAGGTTTGTGTGCTCACCACATGCGCTGGAAGTTTTTCCCTCAGTGGTATCATAGGGGATCGGCTCTGGTGCCCTCTGGAGTGGCACGCACATGCCGTGGTTCAAGGGGTGCCACCAGCTCTCCCCACCCTCAGTTCCTTCTTGCCACCAGTGACTGTGCTGGAACATCTACGGCTTCGGCTAGCCTTTTTTCACTTTGTTCAGTGTTTTGAACTTTTCTTGTAAAATAGTTGTACATAGTTAAGTTTCCCTTAGTGTGTTAGTGTTAAGTGTTAGTGTTTTTATTTGGTTGGTCCCGAATGGGACTTAGCCTAGGGATGGGGCATGCCCCAGTCCCCAGGCTTTAGGCCCTGCAATTGTTGCAAGAAACTGATGCCCATCAGTGATCCACATAATAGTTGTTTAAGGTGTCTCGGCGAGTCGCATTTGAGCGACAAGTGCCGTATTTGCAAGTCCTTCAAACCTCAGACTAAGAGGGAGAGAGACTTCCATCTCAAAGCACTCCTAATGGAATCAGCTCTAACCGTGGCACCGGAACAGTCGAGGTCTGACTCTGCCCTGAGCAGTGCAGCGTGGGTGTGAAGCATCCCATCGGCACGGTTGACGGATTGGCACCAATCCCCCGCCCCAGCACCTGCCAAGCAGCAAAAGAAGACTGGGAGAGGAAGATCTCCTACATCCCGCAAGGGGAAGGAGAGGGCAGGAGGGGGAGCCAAGGCCTGAGGAGGCCAGCTTGATACCTCCTACTGGGAATTGGATCCTGGCTCAGCTCAAGCAGTCCAGCCACCCCAACCCATGTCTGCCACGCCAGGCAGTAATGAGGGCCTTCGTCAGTTAGAGATCCCGTCAACGCCAGAGGCCCTGCAGGCAGCGCAGGATATCCTGGCACAACTGGGGCCGCCCACACTGCCTACGGTGGTAGCCCAGTCTAGGGGTAAACCTGCCTTGGGTCCTTTCTATCACGGGGGACATCCCACCAGCACTCACCCACACTGAGCCACCAGGCCTCCAAGGCAGAGAGGCAGGCTCGGCAAAGCCCTCATCGGTCTCTGGACTCAGGGCACCACACACAAGGCTTGAAGCGTGCCTCGCCAGTGACCTGGCACAGGCCTGCAGAGGTCCGCCCTTCCTGGCATCAACAGCACCGGAACTGGCCCAATGCTTCACCCTTGGGTTGACACCAGACAGTGGGGAAGGAGGGCGGGTCACGGAATGGACATGAGCAACACATCTCGAAGAGCACCAGTTACGGAACAGATAACTATATTTTCTTCTTCGAGTGCTTGCTCATGTCCATTCCATATTAAGTGACGCCCAAGCAGTACCAACGGAGGCGGGTAGGAGTTCATGGACGAGCAGATTGCAACACAGCTCTGCCAAACCCAGTATCATCTCTGGCCTGCTGAGTGATTGCATAATGCGCTGTGAACGTGTGAACCGAAGACCACGTTGCGGCTCTGCAAATGTCCTGGATGGGAATGTGGGCCAGAAAGGCCAGAGAGGACGCCTGGGCTCTGGTCGAATGGGCCCTTATGATCGGCGGCGGTGACAGGACCTGTGCCAGCTCGTAACAGGTCTGAATGCAGGAGGTGATCCAGTTAGAAATCCTCTGTGAGGACACCGGAAGGCCCTTCATCCTGTCCACTGTTGTGATGAAGAGTTGGGTAGACCTACGGAAGGGCTTGGTATGCTCCAGGTAAAATGCCAGGGCACATCTTGACGTCCAGGGTGTGCAGCCTCCTTTCCTCACTAGTGGTGTGCAGCTTGGAACAAAAAGCACCAGGAGGAAGATGTCCTGGTTGACATGGAAGGAAGAACCACTTTTGGCAGAAAGGCCGGATGGGGTCGCAGTTGAACTTTGTCCTTGTAGAACACAGTGTATGGTGGCTCCAATGTCAGGGCTTTAATCTCTGACACTCATCTCAGTGATGTTATCGCCACAAGGAAAGCGACCTTCCATGACAGGTGGGAAAGGGAGCAGGAGCCCAGAGGCTCAAAAGGGTGTGGGACAGGAGCCCAGACTCACAGGAAGAACCTTTTGAGGCCTCTCAGGAATCTGATCAACAAGTCATGCAAGAACACCGTCTGACCTTGGATCAACAGGTGGAAAGCGGAGATGGCTGTGAGGTGCACCCTGATGGAAGAGAGTGCTAATCCCTGGTTCTTAAGATGAAGCAGGTAATCTAAAACAGATTGCAAGGAAGAGCGCGACAGAGAGATGCTACGCTCAAATGCCTAGTGGGAGAACTTGGCCAGGTAGGTCGCTTTGGTGGAAGGCTTCCTGCTTTCCAGGAGGACTTGCTGGACCTCGTTAGAGCAGGCCTGCTCCTCTGGGTTCAACCACACAGCATCCATGCTGTGAGGAGGAGGGAGACAAGGCTGGGGTGTAGGAAGCGCCTGTGATCCTCGGAAATCAGATCCGGTCGGTCTGGAAGGGGCCAGGTCGCTACTATGCCCATCAGCATGCCGAAACAATGTTGTCATGGCCACGCCGGGGCAATTATGATGACTTGGACCTTGTCTCTCTTGATCTTTGACAGGACTCTGCTGACGGGTGGTATCAGCAGCAACACATACATCAGACCCCCTGACAATGACAGGAAGAAGGTGTTGGAGAGAGAGTCCTTGCCCAGACCTTGCAGGGAACAGAATTGATGTCATTTCCTGTTCTGCCTGGTGGTGAACAGGTCCACTTGGAGAGTTCCCCATCTCTGAAAGTGTGTTCGGGCTACCTCTGGATGGAGCGATCACTCGTGGTGAGAGAAAAAGGACCTGCTGAGGCAATCTGCCAGCGTGTTCCTGACAATCAGGGAGGTGACAGGCCTCCAGGTGGATCGCATGCTTGATGCGGAAATCCCATAGTCGGAGAGCCCGTTGACAGAGAGCCAATGAGCGTGCTCCCCCTTGCCTGTTGATGTAGAACATCAAGGCTGTATTGTCAGTCAACACTCTCACCATCTTGCCTGACAGATGCGGTAGGAAGACCTTGCAGGCCAAATGTACCTCCCTGAGCTCCTTGACATTTATGTGCAATGTCATCTCCTTCGGGGACCATGTCCCTTGTGTCTGTAGTTCGCCTAGATGTGCTCCCCAGTCAATGTCCGAAGCATCCGATATTAGTCCAACCAAGTGGCGCGGGCTGTCGAATGGAACCCCTTTCAGGACAGCCTAGGGGACAGTCCCCATTGCAGGGAGATGAGCATGGGATGACTGGGATGACTTTGCCCAGGTGATCTCTGGACTGGGAATAGACTGTCAGCAGCCACTGCTGCAATGTTCGATTTCTGAGCCTTGCATGGTGGACAACATACATACATGCTGCCATGTGGCCCAGCAAACACAGATATACCCGAGCTGTGGTTAGAAGGAACTCAATGACCCCCACAATGAGATCCACCATCATCTGGAACCTCTCCTGTGACAGGAAAGCTCTGGCACAGGTGGAGTTGAGCACCATTCTGATGAATTCTATCCTTTGCACTGGAATGAAAGTTGACTTTTTGTCATTCATGAACAGGCCCAGGGACCGGCACGTGACCTGTAGCACTGCAACATCCTGTTGGACTTGAGACCTGGAGAGGCCTTTGACCAGCCAGTCATCGAGAAACGGGTATATTTGAATACCCTGAAGCCTGAGGTAAGCTACTACCACTGACATGCACTTGGTAAACACCCTTAGGACTGTTGTTAGGCTGAAAGGTAGGACTGCAAACTGACAGTAGTCTGATCCACCCGTGAAGCACAGGAAGCATCTGTGTCCGATCCGGGAGAGGATAATGGAAGCAAGGGAGACCATACGGAACTTCAACTTCTTTAGGTATTTGTTGAGGTCTCGCAGGTCCAGGATGGGTCTTAGACCGTCTTTGGCCCTTGGGATCAGAAAGTACCGAGAATAGAATCCCTTGTTCCTGTACTCAAAGAACTTCCTCCATCACTCCTAGCTGCAGCAGGCCCCTCACATCCTGCATGAGGAGACTTTTGTGAGAAGGCTCCCTGAAGGGGGCGGAAGGTAGAAAGAAACTGGAGGGTATAGCCCTGGGCTACTGTGTTGAGGACCAGCGGTCCAAGGTTATTGCGGTCCATGCAGGGAGGAAAAAAGAAAGGCGATTGGAGAAACATAGGGAGGATGGATCCAGGGTACAGTCTGGTAGGTAGCCCTTGGGCGCACCCTCAAAATGCCTGTTTGCCACCATGCCTGTTTTGGGCGGTGCCCGACTGGGTAGAGGGTGGTGGCTCTGGCAGCATTTGTTGCCTCTGCTCTTCTTATGAGCGGTCTCTTGCCTGGGTTGGCTCCCTTGACCCTGTGGGCTATTGCAGCTTGAACCGCTTACAGGCCTGACTCATGATGTAGAGCCCTAGGGTTTTCAATGTAGTACAGGAGTCCTTCAACCTGTGTAATTTATTGTCTGCTCAGCAAACAGCGCTTGGACATTGAAGGGAAGGTCCTGTATCGACTGTTGGGCCTCCATTGACAAGCCTGAGAGGAGGAGTCAGAACACCCTCCGCATGGAGTGGCAGAGGCTATGGTGCATGCTACAGAGTCCACCACATCCAAGGCTGCTTGCAGGGCTGTTCTGGCCACAGCCTTGCCCTTGAGGATCACCCAGAACTCCGTCCTGGTGTCCTCAAAAAGTGAATCCTCAAACTTGGCCATGGCTTGCCACATATTGAAATCTTGGCAGTTGGCTACCCTCATCTGGGGAATTAATAAACCTTAAGTCCAAACAAATCCAGCCTCTTTGAGTCTTCTCAGTCTCTGCAGCCAGGAGAAGAGAGCTTCCACTCTCTGGCTTTGCCCCTTTCTGTCTGCCCCTTGGCTTCTTTCCCGAGGCTTTTATCTCATGAGTATCTCATGAGATGGGTCCCTTAAGACAGACAGGGAGGGCGTGTTTGTGGGGGAGGAGGAGTGGAGAGGAACTGGATAGCACAGATCGATTTGATGATGCTTAGGAACCAGCTATTGCTTGTAATCGAGCCCCAAAAACTTTGTCAAAAGTAATCCAGCATGTCTCTGAACAAAAGTGGGATAAAGGAAGCATTGACTAGACCACTGCTCTGGACCAAAAGAATCAAAATGGGCACTTGGGGGTGCCGGGGGAAGGTATGTCAACTGGCCAAACTCTAGACCCAACTGCCTCCTCCTCTGGGATCTACACCCCTTTCTGGGATAATCCCGCTTCTCCCAAGGAGGAAAAGGGTGCCCAAAGGTGCTTTGCGGATGGTATTGTTGCTGCTGTTGGCCACTGATGTGGCGCCTCTGCACCGAATGTATATATACCCCCCAAGGAACGTAGGGTGGCCCTAGAATCCTTGAAGGAGTGCAAGGTCTCATCTGTCTTGTCCGAAAACAAAACCCGGTCATGAAAGGGAAAATCCTCTACGGCCTGCTGCACATCGGGAACAATGCCCAAATTCTGCAGGGAGGAACATATGTGCAACCCAATTGGCACTGCTACTGAAGATCTCCAATCTCAGGCACACAGGGCACTGCTGGACCTATAGTAGAGCACCCATAGGGACACTACTTGAAGAACCAGCGGCAACACTCTCGCAACCTGAGGGTGACCTCTAATCTGACACAGGCCTCTGAGGCTGAAGCAGGCCACATGGCCTGTTCAAGCAGGTGATGCTTCATGTGAAGGTCCTTTGCCTGAGTACATTTAATGAACAATCTACAGCTCAAACACTGATCCTTGGTGTGGGCCTCACTCACACACAGCAAGCTCCATGTGTGAGGATCATTGTTGGGGGATCACTCCCCCACACGATGGACAATGTTTAAACCCCAGTGAAGGCATCACAGGGGAATACTTAACTAAATACGACTAACACTAAGGGCACGATTAATTATATACTACTAGAAAAAAAAACCCCAAACACTAAAATAGTGAGAGACTGTGATGTTTAGGCCACACAGAGATCAGACTCTAGCCACAGGCAGTACGAAGGAACTGAGTTTGGAGACAGGAAGTGCCACCTCATGTAGCCAGGGGAGGGGCTGTGGCCATGAGACGCAAGTGCTGCCTCATTATGGGTACTGCTAGGCAAAATCTGTGGCTCTGATGTTCTGGGCGCATACACATCTAAGTGGAATACATGGCTTCATCTAGTCGAAGAACTAAAATCTTTTCAGACTATACTTCTGCACTGGCGAAATGTAACAGAGTTCTTCTAAAGTTAAAAAAAGAGATGAGCCAAAGAGGGGCTTAAATCCAGGAACGCTATATCCAGGAGGTTATATGTGGAACAAAGTGTAAATTTTTTAATAAGTATTAGTCAAATTTTACAGAAATTAATGTGAAGACTTACGGGTATATCATAAAGACTAATCCCAAGTCTTTAGCAGATGTTTAAAGATTAAACTATTTAAACTAGCATTTCTTAAAAAATATATTGCATTTGCTTTTAAAAGGGCTTCTTTATACCCAATGCAGAAAAAATCAACCCCAGCACATTACTGCACTATGAGAAATCAGTTAAACAGGAGAAGGGACAATACCAACCTTGGAAGGTACTGAGATATTTTTAATCTTGTAAATTACTCAGACATTAGAGTGATTAAAAACAAACAAATACAAATTTTTTAATTGCTTGATGCAATCCTCTCAAACAGTTTCTTTCAGTCACATACACTAAATAGTGGTGCAATGGTGACTGCTGAGAGCATGTACTGTAAACCAAAATGCCCCCCCCTCCAAATTTTTAGACAAGTAGATACTAAAAACTTGATACCTCATTTATTTGGCATACCAATGAAAAACATTAAAGAACAGTACCTTTCTGTGTTCTGACACCAGTATTCTCAGCTGTAATTCTATCTCATTGCTTATTACTGCAGCATCTATTGTGGAAGCACAAAGAGGGGGGAAAGGAGGAAGTGAAGTTGTGGCCCCTGGAGAACACACAGATTTGATTGCTTCTCCACTCATTGGTTTCCATTTAGATTCATCATGCAGGTCGAACACACAGACTTCCACTGCATCGGAGGGCTGGCAATTCCCCAAGAACGTCTGATGATTAAAGACACATCCTACTGTTCGATAAGGATACATTGGCTTGGGTTGTTCAACAAGTGGAGGGTCATCCGGATTGATAGGAGTGTGGATGTATCTAAAGATCAAAAAGGTATGCTATTATATTAAGAATATTTTGAAGTAAATAAATGTTTACTTTATTGGGAGAGGGTTACAAGATATAAATATTTAGCTGGCATAGAAATACAGTGAGATTGTTTCACTATGAAAGAACCTTGCATCACAAATTACTTTTCTTAATTTAAATTTTGTCCCCCCGCCCTTTTTTAAAAATTTACATTAAAAGGTACTATGACTAAACTAACATTTTTCTTTTATTCTTATTGTAATGAGATGCTCCAAGATATCACTACTGTTCTGCAGATGGAAGGTGTTTAAAACCAGCATGGGATCACATGAAATCCTACACTCTTGCCCCCACTTCACCTTCACTGAACATTCTTACATAAACTTCCATTCTGGGTAACAATCCATTTATTCATACTTGCATGAAATGTATCGTTTGTTTAGTTCATATTATGTAGTGCAGTCAGCTGATGAGCAACTGCTTCTCTTAAAGCTTCAAAGAGATCAGTCAGTGAATTAATGTTGCTGTGCCATTCTCTCACTTCAGTCATTTTGGAGGAGCATAGGGTGCTATGCTAGGGTGCTCTGTATTTTAGAGTATATAGGGTATATTTCTTAAAATCCTTCTTGTCCAATTGTTATGTGATATTGCATTGTTCAAGTAATACCACCTCCGGAGCAGAAAGATACATGTGCAAAATAAAAAGAAAAATACAAAAAAAAAAAAATAATAATAACTAGGGAGCACTCTTACTACTCACTGGTACTGTGTGAGCACTGGCCTTCCCCTCAACTGCACTCACTGCATTTGCTTTTAAAAGAAAAATGTCAAACTAACTACTTTTAAAGATACAGATATAGATAGACAGATATTTTATTCTCTTCCCCTCTCCTTTTTTGTGTGGAACATAGGGCCTTCACCACTGCCTTTCCTGTTTGCTGGTCTCCTTAGCTTCTTCCTGTGTCATTCTGATTGCTTTCAGTTTTCCATATCTTTGGTCTATTCATCACCTCTTGCCCTGGTAATTCCAGTCCAACACCTAACTTATTTAGTTTTTTCCTCCATTTATTTCACAGCAATCTCCATTTTCATTCTGTCCTATCAGTTTCTGTTTCATTCTTCTCTAGATTCTTTGTGATTTTTTTTTCTGGCCATCTGGTATTGAGCATTTGTCTAAGGCAGCTGTTTATGGAAAATTGGAGTTTAGATTGTAAGGTTGATAAGTTTCCAAGTGTCAGCACCATATAATAAGACCGACTTCACAATTGTGTTAAATATTTAAAGTTTAGTTTGGAAGACAAGAGTTACATTTCTCCAAATCATCCATAGAGTTAGAAAGGCATGTCTGGCTTGTGCTATTTTAGCTTTAAGGTCTTTGATTATTCCACATGTTGTACTTACAATGCTGCCAGGATATGTGAAATATCGGACTTCTTCTAAGTCAGTCCAGAAAATGTTATTGCTGTTTCCTGTGCGTTAATTCTCGTATTAATTTTCTCTGTGGTGATTTTCAACCCTACTAATGGTGCAAAGGCCTGGAGATCACAGAGACATGCAAGCCAATACAAATGCATTAGCAGACAAATGGAATAGCAAATTGATATCATCTGCAAAATTAAGGTCCTCTAACCTGTATGCCCTGGTCTACACTAGGACTTTAGGTCGAATTTAGCTGCGTTAAATCGAAGTAAACCTGCACCCATCCACATGATGAAGCCCTTTATTTCGACTTAAAGGGCTCTTAAAATCGATTTCCTTACTCCACCCCTGACAAGTGGATTAGCGCTTAAAGCGGCCTTGCCGGTTCAAATTTGGGGTACTGTGGACACAATTCAACGGTATTGGCCTCCGGGAGCTATCCCAGAGTGCTCCATTGTAACCGCTCTGGACAGCACTCTCAACTCAGATGCACTGGCCTGGTAGACAGGAAAAGAACCGCGAACTTTTGCATCTCATTTCCTGTTTGGCCAGCGTGGCAAGCTGCAGGTGACCATGCGAAGCTCATCAGCAGAGGTGACCATGATGGAGTCCCAGAATCGCAAAAGAGCTCCAGCATGGACCGAATGGGAGGTACGGGATCTGATCGCTGTTTAGGGAGAGGAATCCGTGCTATCAGAACTCCATTCCAGTTTTCGAAATGCCAAAACCTTTGTCAAAATCTCCCAGGGCATGAAGGACAGAGGCCATAACAGGGACCCGAAGCAGTGCCGCGTGAAACTGAAGGAGCTGAGGCAAGCCTACCAGAAAACCAGAGAGGCGAACGGCCGCTCCGGGTCAGAGCCCAAACATGCCGCTTCTATGATGAGCTGCGTGCCATTTTAGGGGGTTCAGCCAACACTACCCCAGCCGTGTTGTTTGACTCCTTCAATGGAGATGGAGGCAACACAGAAGCAGGTTTTGGGGACGAAGATGATGATGTTGTTGTTGTTGTAGATAGCTCACAGCAAGCAAGTGGAGAAACCGGTTTTCCCGACAGCCAGGAACTGTTTCTAACCCTGGACCTGGAGCCAGTATCCCCTGAACCCACCCAAGGCTGCTTCCTGGACCCGGCAGGCAGAGAAGGTACCTCTGGTGAGTGTACCTTTTAAAATACTATATATGGTTTAAAAGCAAGCATGTGAAAGGATTACTTTGCCCTGGCATTCGCGGCTCTCCTGCATGTACTCCCAAAGCCTTTGCAAAAGGTTTCTGGGCAGGGCAGCCTTATTGCGTCCTTCATGGTAGGACACTTTACCACTCCAGGCCAGTAACACGTATTCGGGAATCATTGTACAACAAAGTATTGCAGTGTATGTTTGCTGGCGTTCAAACAACATCCGTTCTTTATCTCTCTGTGTTATCCTCAGGAGAGTGAAATATAATTCATGGTCACCTGGTTGAAATAGAGTGCTTTTCTTCAGGGGACACTCAGAGGAGCCCATTCCTGCTGGGCTGTTTGCCTGTGGCTAAACAGAAATGTTCCCCGCTGTTAGCCACAGGGAGAGGGGGAGAGGGTTGAGGGGGTAGCCACGCGGTGGGGGGAGGCAAAATGAGACCTTGTAACGAAAGCACATGTGCTATGTATGTAATGTTAACAGCAAGGTTTACCCTGAAAGAGTGTAGCCACTGTTTTATAAAATGTGTCTTTTTAAATACCGCTGTCCCTTTTTTTTTCTCCACCAGCTGCATGTGTTTCAATGATCACAGGATCTTCTCCTTCCCAGAGGCTAGTGAAGATTAGAAAGAAAAAAAAAAAATGCACTCGAGATGAAATGTTCTCCGAGCTCATGCTGTTCTCCCACACTGACAGAGCACAGAGGAATGCGTGGAGGCAAATAATGTCAGAGTGCAGGAAAGCACAAAATGACCGGGAGGAGAGGTGGCCGGCTGAAGAGAGAGCTGAAGCTCAAATGTGGCGGCAGCGTGATGAGAGGAGGCAGGATTCAATGCTGAGGCTGCTGGAGGACCAAACCAGTATGCTCCAATGTATGGTTGAGCTGCAGCAAAGGCAGTTGGAGCACAGACTGCCACTACAACCCCTGTGTAACCAACCGCCGTCCTCCCCAAGTTCCATAGCCTCCACACCCAGACGCCCAAGAACGCAGTGGGGGGGCCTCCGGCCAACCAGTCACTCCACCACAGAGGATTGCCCAAAAAAAAAAAAGAAGGCTGGCATTCAATAAATTTTAAAGTTGTAAACTTTTAAAGTGCTGTGCTTAAAGTGCTGTGTGGCATTTTCCTTCCCTCCTCCACCACCCCTCCTGGGCTACCTTGGTAGTCATCCCCCTATTTGTGTGATGAATGAATAAAGAATGCATGAATGTGAAGCAACAATGACTTTATTGCCTCTGCAAGCGGTGATCGAAGGGAGGACGGGCGGGTGGTTAGCTTACAGGGAAGTAGAGTGAACCAAGGGGCGGGGGGTTTCATCAAGGAGAAAGAAACAGAACTTTCACACCATAGCCTGGCCAATCATGAAACTGGTTTTCAAAGCTTCTCTGATGCGTACCGCGCCCTCCTGTGCTCTTCTAACCGCCCTGGTGTCTGGCTGCGCGTAACCAGCAGCCAGGCGATTTGCCTCAACCTCCCACCCCGCCATAAACGTCTCCCCCTTACTCTCACAGATATTGTGGAGCACACAGCAAGCAGTAATAACAGTGGGAATATTGGTTTCGCTGAGGTCTAAGCGAGTCAGTAAACTGCGCCAGCGCGCCTTTAAACGTCCAAATGCACATTCTACCACCATTCTGCACTTGCTCAGCCTGTAGTTGAACAGCTCCTGACTACTGTCCAGGCTGCCTGTGTACGGCTTCATAAGCCATGGCATTAAGGGGTAGGCTGGGTCCCCAAGGATAACTATAGGCATTTCAACATCCCCAATGGTTATTTTCTGGTCTGGGAATAAAGTCCCTTTCTGCAGCTTTTGAAACAGACCAGAGTTCCTGAAGATGCGAGCGTCATGTACCTTTCCCGGCCATCCCACATTGATGTTGGTGAAACGTCCCTTGTGATCCACCAGAGCTTGCAGCACTATCGAAAAGTACCCCTTGCGGTTTATGTACTCGGCGGCTTGGTGCTCCGGTGCCAAGATAGGGATATGGGTTCTGTCTATGGCCCCACCACAGTTAGGGAATCCCATTGCAGCAAAGCCATCCACTATGTCCTGCACATTTCCCAGGGTCACTACCCTTGATATCAGCAGATCTTTGATTGCGTAGGCTACTTGCATCACAGCAGCCCCCACAGTAGATTTGCCCACTCCAAATTGATTCCCAAATGACCGGTAGCTGTCTGGCGTTGCAAGCTTCCACAGGGCTATCGCCACTCGCTTCTCAACTGTGAGGGCTGCTCTCATCTTGGTAAAGCAAGTCACAAAGTTCCATGAAAGTGCCCTTACGCATGCGAAAGTTTCGCAGTCACTGGGAATCGTCCCAGACCTGCAACACTATGCGGTCCCACCAGTCTGTGCTTGTTTCCCGAGCCCAGAATCGGCGTTCCACAGCACGAACCTGCCCCATTAGCACCATGTTGCATGCATTGGCAGGGCCCATGCTTTCAGAGAAATCTGTGTCCATGTCCTGATCACTCACGTGACCGCGCGGACGTCGCCTCCTCGCCTGGTATCACTCTGCCAGGTTCTGGTGCTGCATATACTGCTGGATAATGCATGTGGTGTTTAATGTGCTCCTAATTGCCAAAGTGAGCTGAGTGGCCTCAATGCTTGCCTTGGTATGGTGTCCACACAGAAAAAAGGCGTGGAATGATTGTCTGCCATTGCTCTGACGGAGGGAGGGGCGACTGACGACACGGCTTACAGGTTGGCTTCAGGGAGCTAAAAATCAACAAAGGGGGTGTCTTTACATCAAGGAGTATTTCAGGCAGGACTTCACAGAGGGTTCCAATAAGAAATGGTGCACCTAAGTTATTGTTCTTATTGGAACAAGGAGGTTAGTCTGGCCTCTGATTGATACATGGCTAGATTTACCTCGCTGCACCTTCCCTGTGAGTGACTGCAGTGTGACCTAGAGGAATGAGTCCCCTAGACGGGGGAGGAGGCAAATGAGTACAAAACAAATCTGGTCTATTTCTTGTTTTGATCCACTCCATCTATCTTTTACATCTTTGGCTGGCAGCAGACGGTGCAGAAGGACTGCATGCCATCCACATCTCATGGCTGCTCGGCAGAAGATGGTACAGTACGACCGCTAGCCATCCTCATCTCTTGCCTGCCCGGCAGAAGATGGTACAATACGACTGCTAGCAATCCGTATCGCCTGCCCGCTCACCATAAGACGGTTCAATAGGACTGACTGCAGGACTAAAGAGAATGACCTGGTCAAGTCACTCCAAATTTAGTCCCTGTGCCCATGTTTGCCCAGGTGCTCCCGGCTGACGTGGCCAGGAGCACCTCGGACACGACGATGACGGCTACCAGTCATATTGCACCGTCTGCTGCCAGAAGGCAATGGGTTGCTGCTACTGTGTAGCAATGCCGTACCGCGTCTGCCAGCACCCAGGAGACATACGGTGACGGTTACCTGAGCGGGCTCCATGCTTGCCGTGGTATGGCGTCTGCACAGGTAACTCAGGAAAAAAGGCGCGAAACGACTGTCTGCCCTTGCTTTCACGGAGGGAGGGAGGGAACGGGGGCCTGACGATATGTACCCAGAACCACCCGAGACAATGTTTTAGCCCCATCAGGGATTGGGATCTCAACCCAGAATTCCAATGGGCAGCGGAGACTACGGGAACTGTGGGCTAGCTACCCACAGTGCAACGCTCCGGAAGTCGACTCTAGCCTCGGTACTGTGGAAGCACTCTGCCGAGTAAATGCACTTAATGCACTTAGAGCATTTTCTGTGGGGGGACACACACTCGAATATATAAAACTGATTTCTAAAAAACCGACTTCTATAAATTTGACCTTATTCCGTAGTATAGACATACCCTATGTGAGAGTCTATTGTATGCCACTTGGGTGTTCTATGGTTTTTGTCATTAACCAATCACTACCAGTAAAAAGATCATGGATGACGTAAGACATCCTTGTCCGATGCTCGCAATAACTTTGAATGCTTTAGTCACGTATTACTTGGCATTTCCTATTTTAATAGATGATCGGAACTGTGTACACAAATTTTTGAGGGATTCTATAGTGGCATAGCAACTTCCATCAAACTGTTCTGTCACTGTATCAAAGGGTTTGGAAATCAGTAAAATTCATATAAACTGGTGACTGTCATTTGATCAACAGTTCTATGATGATACATAGGTTTACTATGTGATCGATACATGATTTTTCCTGTCTGAATCGTTGCCTATTCTTAGCACAACCTTGAATCTACCATTTTCTTTATTCTGGCTAGAATAATAAAAGTGTAAGTACCTTACCTGGGATAGACAGTAGTTGAATGCCCTTCCAGTTTTCACACTGACTGAGGTCTTCTTTCTTTGGAAGCTTCATATATGACCCTTTTTTCACGATTTCATATTTTTTCTTCTTTTTTATCATCAGCCCATCAAAATGTCCACTGTGTTCCTCAAGTCTGCCTTAAGGACCTCAATTAGTATATTATCTGGCCCCCGTGCCTTTCCACTTTTTAAACTGATTGACTGCTTTCTCTACTTCTACTCTCCTGATAGGTCCTAGCTCATCATCTATTTCTTCTTCTTCTGTACTTGGGAAATTGGCCACTGGCTTGCCATTCAACTGTTGACTCAAGTACTTCCTCCATGTATTTAGTTCTTCTGAGGTCTTGGTTGTTAGGTTGATATTTGTTTTTCTTTCTGACAACTGTCTAATGATGTTGTACAGTGTCTTAGTGTCATTTTGGGCTGAAGTAGTCTATGCATCTGTTGCCATTTTATCTATAAAGTTTCATTTGCCTTTCCTAGCACTCCTTTTGGCCTCTTTTTGTTCTTTACAGTATATTTCTCCTGGAGTCACCGCATCTTGTGTTCTTGTTACTATTTAGTTTATTTAATTTTGCATCTTCTGTTTTATACCATATACCCTCAGATAACCATTTGTTGTGATGTTTCTTCCTGAATGTCAGCACTCCTTCACATGTTTTAGTGAAAGTTTCCTTTACCCGTTTTCATTTGCTTTCTGCTGTCCATCATCTTAATCTTCAAGTACCTCGTATCTGTTTGCTAGCTTTTTGTGTTGTCATCTGTTTTAGCTTGGTGATGTTGTGATATAGACATCCTGTTATTCAGATCTCTTCTTTGTTCTTATTTCTGTTATCAATTTAGCTATCACTAGTGTGCAGTGCATTCCCCCATCTTCTAAACGTCTTCATTTGTGCCGAACTGTAACATGACCAATTTGGTTCCCTGTTGTGTGGTCTGGTTACCTCCAACTTATGAATTATATGGTGTGAGAAGATAGTTCCTCCAGTGACCAAGTCATTCATTCCACAAAAATCAGCAAACATTTCACCATTTTCATTCACTTGAACAAAATCTTGTTTCAAGCAAGAAGTGCTGTGAGTTTGTTTTTTAAATGAATATTGAGCATTTGGAGGACTTTCCTAACTAGATATTACTTGCAAAGTAACTGCTGGTCCTAAACTATTTAAGCGTACCTCTTTAAGCAAAACATTCTAAATGCATAATGAGTTAAAGATCAGTCTGAGGCCAGAGCAGGCCAAAGTCAAAAAGTCAGAGTCCATTACCAAACTGAAAGCATGGGAGAGAACCAGGATTAGGATGGGACAGGGTCTTGCACCGGGCTCAGCAAGGGTCCTAAGCTGAAGACAGTAAACCAAGATCAGGGTCAGGAGCCAGACCAAAGTTGACAGATAAGAGTCCGGAATCCAGGCGACTCACAGCGAGCAGTGATGAGGAAGGGATCTAGGACAAAAGAGGTCTGCGTTGCTCAGACAACTCCCAGAAATGGCCTCCTGGTTTATATGGAGAGTGCCAGCCAATCATGTAATCATGGAGGGCTGTTCTCATGCTCCTTAGGGCAGGACTTCCTGCAGGGCTTAGCCTCTCAGTACTTCTGGGTGGCAACTCCTCCGGGGCTCCTGGCTGTGATAAGGAAATGGCATTTGCCTCATACCCGGCAGCGCCTTGTTCTAGTGCCATGGGTTTTTACACAGACCCAAAAGATGGGAACCTGCAATGACATTACCTATGTTTGGAAAATATATTTTACATTATCTTAATTCCCCTAAACTCATTTTACTCACCTGTGTCCCGTTAAACTCTCCCAAAAAGTGATGGTTCCATCAGTCCCACAAGTCATTACCCATGTGTGAGGGACTCCTTTTGCTTTTGTTCCTACACAAACAAAGGCTTCCAATCCATATCCAAGGAGAAGGCTACACAGAAGGTTAGCATGATCTTCACAGTCACCCTAGATAACAAATGTATTTTTTATTAACCACATGAACACATATTGCAGTAATTTTTAAGTCTTCTAGTCATGGTGCCCCAAGCCTTTTTTTAAAAATAATTTATCTACAAAAAGAGCACAGCAAAACAATAGTAGGTATTTTTAAAAATGAGCAATGTGTGTGTTATCAAGTATCTTGCAATTCTTTTGTGAATATATTACTCATAGAAAGTGGCAGGTTTGACAACCATGGAGACTGTACTACCTAGAGGACAGGTACAGCAAAGAAATAGTAAGAAACAAGCCATACATACAATACTCACTCGAGGGCAAGTTCATGCATTAACCTGCCAGTGTGCCTCAGCTGCATCCCAGAAGCAATATTTCTAAGGGGCATGAGATATGTGCCACTTTCCATCCCCGTTACATTTTCATCCTCTCAGAGGAGACTGACAGTTTTATTTGTGGTGGTTTCATCATGTGGACACCTGACCACTAGGAACTTGACTGAGATCTCCAACTCATTTCACAGACAAACTTATTATTCTATTCTGGTGGCCTGTTAAATCTCTCCACCTGACAAGTCTCTTGGTTCTCTGTGAGGTATTGCTTCATTTCCTCTAAGAGAGACTAAAAAACACCCCCAAAAATAAAAACAAAAATTTCATTTTGAACTGAAACAATCAGTGTGATGCAATTTTTAAGAAAACTTTTGTTCTGTCTCTTGAATCACACTCTGGGTATGAGTATTATTCAAGAATATTTCTACTTATTTTATTTTAGAGTGACTTTAAACCAAAACAGGAGCTGGAAGAACATCAACACAGGAAGCAGTCCTGTTAAATAGTAAAGGTACAAAAATCAGGCAAGTATCTGCTGGAAATATAACAAAAGCTCTATTGCATTATCACACACTTAAGGTAATAATTAAGCCAAATTACAAAACAATTTGAAAAAAAAAAAAAGAGAAGTTTTAGATTTTATTTCTCAAGTTTTTTTTAAGATCATTAAGCAATTAAGTTTTTTTTTAAAAATCTCAGTAATGGTTAAAAGAAAATTAATGCAGCTAAATACAACTCTCAACTACAAAAGAACATCTTTCAGAAGTTGTAAAGCAATTATTTGAAATATATACCGAATAATTCCAAGAATGAATTAAATACTGAAAGCGATCTCAGATATCCTAAAGTTAGCTGAGATTTTATAAAACTGTGACTCAAATATTACGTCAGAGTTTTGCATTTCTCCAACAAAAACATATGGTTTCCAAATTTTTACAAAAAAGATCAGAAGTTGTTTTCCTTAAAATACATCTATTCTCACCTCTAAGAAAAAAAGTTTTCCAAAAGTACTGCATGAAGCATAACACTCCAGTACAGACAATGAGTCTTTTCAGAAAAATTGACTACTGCATTCCTCAATTATTCTAATGATGTTGTATGTTTTGCTAAATTTATTATTTTATACCCCGAAGAGGTTTCAATGCTAATGTAAAACCCCCTAAAAAGCACTTACTGAAAGCAATGTTGGTGAGTCTATAGAGCCCCCACCTGATATTAGGGGTCATTATGATGTTGAAGGATAAGAAATTAAACCAAGATTCTATCCATTTGTGCTCATTAAAGATCCCATGGACCTTTCATAGGAATAGTGTAATATTCTAATTCTAATATTCAAATTTTAAATGTGGGAAACTACATTTGCCTATTTAAATTCTGTCTGCAATTTCAGTTGGCTATGGTATTCTGCACTTCCTATGATAAACATACAGGTGTAATTATTTTTTATGGTTTAACCCTTCAGAGGTGGCAGCACTTTAGTGGTGGTGGGGGGGGGGGGTGTACAGAAGATTCTTGCTTCTCTTTGTTGCAGTCTGTGATTATTCGTGATGAAAGAAGATATTTATTCAGATATACAGTAGATGCAATCCATAAACTGTACAGTCCCTACTCATCTAATGTACATTGTGAAAATTGAAAACAAAGATTTGTTTCCAACCTGTTTATAGCATAACCCCCCTCAGAAAGAGAGGCTTGTAAGAGACTTTTCACCTTTCTATGGATCATTCAAAACATTCTTTGCCTATTGTTTAATGTATATGTCATGATATGAAAAATACATGATAGGCACGGGTTATCATTTGTAATTTAGAACATATCCCCTTCGAAATAGAGTTTAATGTGTATATTTTTCAACGTATAAAATATTAGTCACTTTAAATAATTAAAAATATAGCACTGCAGTTACACAAAGGAATATCCCATTATACCTTATTTCTACACAGAAAAGCCAGAAGCGTGCACCACTGTTCTTGTTTACCACCACCTCCTCCAATGACAGGGGCTCTTTCATAACCAAGGACATTAACAAATCTTGCAGCTTGCCTGGGTGTGTCCAGCAACCGGCCTGCTCGAAGTGGTCTGACATATGAACACACTGGACGGTTTATCCCATTTTCATCCTGAACATTAAAAAAAAAATTGTGATGAATGGGGATTAACCAAAGTTCCGTGTGAAAACAAAATGCCATCAATCTTTTCTGGGAATGAACAGCTGCACAGCAAGATGAAACCTGTGTGTAGCTAACTCTGATCTTTTGCTTTAAAAGTAGAAGTAATTTAAAAAAAAATTCTTTGATTTGCTTTTCTTTTGTTTTTAATGCCCTTTTAGAAGCAAAGTAAACAGTATTAAAAGGAAAAATTAAAATTAAGTGAATTTAGCCTTGGTTAAAAAGTGCCAGATTGACCACAGATAGTCCTTGAATCCATAGAACAGGCACAACAAGGTAGTAGCAGTACTAGCTTCAACTTCATCCTCCCCTTCTAGGAATGAGAAGTCGCTCAGCCAATCTTTGACAGCTCTGCTGAGATTGGTAACAAGGGTGTTAATTTTATTTATAAAGTGCACCCACTCCAGAGTAACTCAGGGTGCCACACAGGCAACTGCATAAAATTATAAAATCTTTTCATTAAGTATCATATAATGTAAAATGCAAAGACAAAAAATATTAAAACTAAAGAGGGAAGAAGTTCCTGCATAAAAGACAAAAAAGGTCCTGACAGTAAACATTCACCAGCTCATTCTAAAGACCTATTTAACATGGTCACATGGCAATAAACCTTTAGGTTACTGCCAATCAGGGCTGGATTTGAGCTACGGATATACATCCTAATTCCAATGCCTCCCACAATATTTCAAGGTAAAATATATTGTATCATCATTATTTTTATGCATATTGGGGTTATTTTAAGTCATACAAAATCAAGTAGATACTAATAATTCTTAGATATTCCTCAACATCTCCAAGAAATCAGAATGAGAAGAAGATTCTGAAAGATCTCCTATCGGGTTATGAGGAATGCCTGCAGCATCAGCTTCTTCATAATTTTAAGACAGTTTCAAGCAGTATAGAAAGTTCACTTTTACCACTGCAATATCACATGGTCAAGCAAAACTAGTAGTAAGTTATACAGGTCACGCTAATAAAACCTTTTAACATACATATTCTGTATAATGTACACTAACTTCTCACTTAATGTTGTAGTTATGTTCCTGAAAAATGCAACTTTAAGTGAAACGATGTTAAACGAATCCAATTTTCCCATAAGTTTTAATGTAAATGTGGGGGGTTAGGTTCCAAGGAAATTCGGGGGGGGGGGGGGCAGACAAAAGGCATTATACTGTACTGTGATTGGGAAGTGCCCCTGGTTTACCCCACACAGTCACAGCCCGCTGCAGGCAAGGATGCTAGGAAGCACCTTCACAGCAGCAGTGGCAGCTTACCTGGAGAAGAACAGGAGCCGACTTTGCTGGGGGATGCTCCAGGCCCATGTCTTCCCGTCACCACTCCACTCCAGGCCCACCTCTTCCCACCCCAATACACCTCCTCTCCAGAGCATGCTACATCTCCACTCCTTCCCCGTCCCCAGAAAGTCCTATGTGCTGCCAAACAGCTGTTTGGAAGGCTTAGGACTTGCGGGGGGGAGGGAAGAGCAGAGATGCGTTGCTTCCCCACTCTTCCCCCTCCCTCCCAGCACTTCCCTGCTGCCAAACAGCTGTTTGGCAGCGCGTAGGACTTTCTGGGAGGGAGGAGGAGGAGTGGAGAAGAGGAACTTGTGCAATGCTCCCTTGTAAAGTCACTGCTCTTCCACAAAATCTTACATGCAGTGTACAGAGCAGGCAACCAAACGATGTTATAAGGGAGCACTGCACAACTTTAAACGAGCATGTTCCCTAATTGAGCAGCGACATAACTTTGAAACAACATTAAGCGGGAGGACATTAAGTGAGGAATTACTGTATGCACCACATGGATTACAGAAAGTGTATTCTAGGAATAGAAGTTTTTAGTTTCTTTTATTTAGGCTTGCAGCTTCACGAAATAATGGACTTCAAAGATGTGAGATGTTTGTGTTCAGGCCTTGGTCAGATATAACTTTCGGGAGGGAAATCCATATTTGGGTGGAGGAGAAAATATTTCTCTGGCAGATTGGCTTAAGAGACGTGGCAGCTGTTTGAAGCTCATCACAATTCTGAACAAGATGAAATAGTAGGCAGAGCGCAGGCAGCCATAACTCAGCCATGACTTACATTTATATACTTCCATGTTACATATGTAGAGGTGGTAACCATATGATAAATAAGTTCACCATGCAACTTTGACTCTCTCTCTCTCGTCTTCTCTATCTATCTCTACTGGGATTTATTCTAACATTATTAATCTCTGCGCCGCTTCAATAAAACAGTCCCATGATAATTTTTAAAACTCTAAAATAGTCTTAAAAGTTGTTCCGTAAGGCATCTGGCATATATAGATTACATGATGTTTTAGTGTGGCATAAGAACTTGTTTGGAATGACCTGCATAAATCACTTCAGGTTTTGCCACTTGTAAGTAATGCAGAAATCTCAAATTCATAAGGATGAAATTTTATATCACATTGAAACATGCATTCTGTACCTAGAAATATACACTCTTATGCAAAATAGGTTACTTATACCTGTAGTCTGTACGTACAATTAAAATACCTTAAATTGTGAGTAGAGCAGATATTTCAATCTTTTAGAAGAATTCACAAACCTGTGCAAAAATCTTTACCAGCCTTGTGTTGTGTGAAGGCCTGATCTGCAAGTATTCTCTCCACCACTGCTTAGCATACACAAGAAACAAACGCTCTTTTTCTGCTGTTTTCTGCCGTTCTAAGGCAAGCTACAGTAAAAATAAATATATTTAACTTTAATATTCCTGATATACATTAATGCTATGAGAGAAAATTCTAAACTGTTAACAGTCACCATAGTAAGCAGTGGGAGCATCAAATCTTTTCATTCTTAAAAATAAATTAAAATAAATAAATAAAGCAGCTTAGTATTTAAAATAACACTTATACAAGTGCTGAAAGTAATCTTATTTAGGGTTTGAAATATTTCCTAAAAACTAATGAAAACTTAGTGTTATACTTCTTATTTGGATGCTAACACACCAAAGAGCTAGTAGATTTGTCATCAGTGTTGTGTGTCTTATTAATGAAAATGGAGGACAACCTCTCTGAATCTTCATATTAATATTTACTGGCTTTCATCATGAGGGGAAAGGTAGTAAGAAGACAAACACATATGTCATGTATACAAGGAAAAGAAATGCGCTGAAGCTACCTTATTTTGCTGCTTAAAGGTGATTAAATTAGGTTTAAAGGATAAAACGTACATGGTGATGTAGTTTGAAATAAAATTGTGAATGATCTTTTTTTAAAATTACAAAGAAGAAACAGCTCCTTATAGGGAATATTTAGATGAATATAATTGTTCAACATGAATATTCTTCAAGACAATTTCAAAATCCAATGTCAGAGAAAAATACTTTGTATACGTCTAGTGAAAGACTCAAGGAGCTCAGTTTATTTAGTTTAACAAAAAGAAGGTTAAGGAGTGATTTGATTACAGTCTATAAGTACCTACATAGAGAACAAATATTTGAAAATGGGCTCTTCAATTTAACAGAGGACGACATAACCCAACTCAACAGCTAGAAATGGACGCTAGACAAATTCAGACTGGAAATAAGGGGTAAATTTTTTAACAGCAATGGTAATTAACCATTGCAACAGTTTGCGAAGGGTCACGGTGAATTCTCCATCACTGGAAATTTTTAAATCAAGATTGGATGCTTTTCAAAGAGATATGCTCTAGGCATTCTTTTGGGGAAGCTCTCTAACCAGTGTTACACAGAAAGTCAGATTACATGAATCATAGAATCATAGAATATCAGGGTTGGAAGGGACCCCAGAAGGCCACCTAGTCCAACCCCCTGCTCGAAGCACGACCAATTCCCAGTTAAATCATCCCAGCCAGGGCTTTGTCAAGCCTGACCTTAACAATAACCAAGGAAGGAGATTCCACCACCTTCCTAGGTAACGCATTCCAGTGTTTCACCACCCTCTTAGTGAAAAAGTTTTTCCTAATATCCAATCTAAACCTCTCCCACTGCAACTTGAGACCATTACTCCTCGTTCTGTCATCTGCTACCATTGAGAACAGTCTAGAGCCATCCTCTTTGGAACCCCTTTCAGGTAGTTGAAAGCAGCTATCAAATCCCCCCTCATTCTTCTCTTCTGCAGGCTAAACAATCCCAGCTCCCTCAGCCTCTCCTCATAACTCATGTGTTCCAGTCCCCTAATCATTTTCGTTGCCCTTCGCTGGACTCTCTCCAATTTATCCACATCCTTCTTGAAGTTTGGGGCCCAAAACTGGACACAGTACTCCAGATGAGGCCTCACCAATGTCGAATAGAGGGGAACGATCACGTCCCTCGATCTGCTCGCTATGCCCCTACTTATACATCCCAAAATGCCATTGACCTTCTTGGCAACAAGGGCACACTGCTGACTCATATCCAGCTTCTCGTCCACTGTCACCCCTAGGTCCTTTTCCGCAGAACTGCTGCCGAGCCATTCGGTCCCTAGTCTGTAGCGGTGCATTGGATTCTTCCGTCCGAAGTGCAGGACCCTGCACTTATCCTTATTGAACCTCATCAGATTTCTTTTGGCCCAATCCTCCAATTTGTCTAGGTCCTTCTGTATCCTATCCCTCCCCTCCAGCGTATCTACCACTCCTCCCAGTTTAGTATCATCCGCAAATTTGCTGAGAGTGCAATCCACACCATCCTCCAGATCATTTATGAAGATATTGAACAAAACCGGCCCCAGGACCGACCCTTGGGGCACTCCACTTGATACCGGCTGCCAACTAGACATGGAGCCATTGATCACTACCCGTTGAGCCCGACAATCTAGCCAGCTTTCTACCCACCTTATAGTGCATTCATCCAGCCCATACTTCCTTAACTTGCTGACAAGAATACTGTGGGAGACCGTGTCAAAAGCTTTGCTAAAGTCAAGAAACAATACATCCACTGCTTTCCCTTCATCCACAGAACCAGTAATCTCATCATAAAAGGCGATTAGATTAGTCAGGCATGACCTTCCCTTGGTGAATCCATGCTGGCTGTTCCTGATCACTTTCCTCTCATGCAAGTGCTTCAGGATTGATTCTTTGAGGACCTGCTCCATGATTTTTCCAGGGACTGAGGTGAGGCTGACTGGCCTGTAGTTCCCAGGATCCTCCTTCTTCGTAGATTCCAAGGCCAGGAGGGACATGATGACAATGGTCCCTCCTGGCCTTGGAATCTACGAATCTATGTATCAATACGTCTGAAATCTGACAGCTGGGTGAATTTACAAAAACAAAAACACAAACACTCGCCGTACAAATTATGACTTACTTGAGTATTAACTATTTCCTGGGATAGTGTCTTATTTGGCTGTGGGTACATCTCAAGTTTGATATTTAGGACTCCAACAGAAACCTTTGATTCTGTACCTTTGAACAAAAATACTGCTTGATCAATTCACTGAAAATTTCAGAGGCATCTATGACATATAGATCAGTCAACCAAGAATGAACACAAAAAAGTTAAATAATTTAAAAAAAAATCATCTATCCATTTTAATTCTGAAAAGAAAGATGCAAGTTTTTCTTACGATCATATTAGATTGATGCTTAAATATTTGTGTGTGTACTTTATTATATGTAGGACAGCAGCATCTTGAGGCCCCAATCAAGGATAAGGGACCCACTACATTAAGTACTGTACAAAAAGGTTTAAAAAATTCCCCCACAAAAAACTGACAGTCATTGCCCCAGAGATCTCACAATTTAGGATTATGACCTGATGTTAACAGGTGTAAGAAACAAATATTTCGAAGAGGATGAGGCAACAGTGAAATTAGCAACATAAGCAACAGTATCAGCCAGCTATTTGTCTAGCTCAGGGGTTCTCAAACAGGGGGTCACAAGGTTATTACCTGGGGGGGGGGGAGTTGCAAACCCCACTTCACCTCCAGCATTTATAATAGTGTTAAATATAAAAAAAAAAGTGTTTTTAATTTATAAGCGGGGGGGTTGCACTCAGAGGCTTGCTATGTGAAAGGAGTCATCAGTACAAAAGTTTGAGAACCACTGGTCTAGCTACATCAAATGGCAGCATCTACAAAATACATCACAACACAGGTAAGACTTAAGGGGAGTTTGAAAGAGGACGAGATAGTGGTTCTATAGATTTTAATGCTTTAACTGAACGAACAAGTAGAAAAATCACAGGAGTTTTTCCATTAATAACTAAAAATTATTCAAATCCTTACACTCAAATGGTTTGTGTGTACTTCTCAGACCCTCTTCTACCCAAGTCTGTGGTTGTGTGTTAAACTTCTTGAATAATCTCATTTTGTCAGTGAGCTATTTGGTTCTTTTTATTTAATTTTAAAAAATCCACAAAAGTATTGAAGGTAATATAAACAATGGTATGGTCATAGTAGGGTTGTTTTTCCTTAAACAAGCTTCATGTCAGGGTTTTACTCCTTACATCAACACTGGACTAATCCATCAAAAAAAAAAAAAAAAAGATTTTTTTAAATTAGCACTTCTGTAATACCAAAAATGTTCAAAATACTTCAAAAACAGTAATTATTTAATCCTCACAACAGTATTCTAAAATATGTAGACAAGTTGTTCCTGTTTTACAGATGTAGCAATTGTGACAGAAAATACTCAAGTGACCTACCCAAGAGTAAAAAGTGAGTCTATTGCAGAGCTAGGATTAGAAGTCAAAGATCTTCTTCCACCTACCCATGTCTGGTCCATTAAACTATAGTGCCTCAAGAATTAAAAGTTCCATCCCAATTTGGAAAAAAATCATGTATTAAAACTACGCTTAATGATAAACCTATACATTTAAAACTGAACTATTATCTTAGCAGCAACATGCTTTATTCAATCATGGTAACATGTAGAACTGAGAGCCTAACACTGTGCTCTCTGTGGCTAGTTTTAAAACTGCTATTCAGAACTCCGTGAACACCAATGAAATTGTGAAGAATGTCAGTTTCACACCAGTGATGCTCTGCAGGGCTATGAGCAGAAGAGGCAGACAGGGAAATATTCACCCGTAAAAAGGGAGCAAACACAAAGGCTGACAGGTGGAGTCCAGAGACTTCTTTCCTCCTCACCCCTTGCAGCAGTCAGGAAGCTCTAGAGAAGGTAAATAGAAAGAGCCTTCTCCCTTCCATTTGCTGCGGAAGTTGGAATTTCCGATTTGACATAGCTACTAGCTAGAGGCTGACAAAATATGAAGCTCCTATCCAGGGTTCAAGGACAGCACCTTGGTGAAAATCCAGCATCCTCCCTTTTCACAATAAGTGGAAATGTGCTTCTCAGCAGGCTAACCCTAGAACTTCCTGGTGGTGGATCAGCCTCATCTTTTGGATCTGTCTGGCTAGGTGGTCTTGCCTGGTTATTTATTTAAGCTCTTTAGAATACAAACAGAGGGGAGGTCCCACCTCATAATTTCTCCAATCATAGAAGCGAATTTGGAATATTTTGTATATTAGATAACTGTAAAGAAGAATCTGATTACAGGTATCCCATGTAATTTATTAGGAGATATTATTCTATGTTAGTTAGCCAAACGACAAAGCCATATTGTAAGTACTGGTTTCAGCCACAAGCAATTTTTATACAATATTTAGTTTGCCATTATAGCTGAAGCGTTTAATCTTACCTACACCCAGAAGTTCTACAGCAACATTTGTTACTCTGTTCTCTGCACCAAGGACTGATCGCCATTCCAAAAAATAGGATGCCACTAATGTGGTCTCACCAAATGTGTCAGTTTTGATCAGAACCATATGCACTGGATCACATATTGATAACATAGTGGTTGAATCCACCATCTTACTTCCGTCACCTGCCATTATTAGACCAATACAAAATAACAAGGACATTAATCACAATATCGTCATTACAAATGCTCCCCACTAGAATTGCTTTAAGAGAACACACAGTTACGTCCTCTAAAACTTTGTTTTAAATTGGTTTAAATTAGAAAGCAATCAGTTCTGGCCACTCATCTCCCCCAATCTCAAAAGAAGATATAGGAGAAATAGAAGGGGTTCAGAGATAAATTATGATAGAGGCATGGAAAGACTTCCATATGAGGAAAGACTGAAAATATTAGGGTTGTTTAGTTTACAGAGGTGACAAATGGAAGGGGCAAAGATGCAAGTACAGAGAATAATGACTGTTCGAAGGAAAGTAAACTTTCTGGCACTCTTATTTGGCCCTTCTAATAATACAAGAACAATGAGACATTCAGTTAAATGAGAAGGTAAATTTAAAACTGATAAAAGGAAATACTGAGTTTGTTTTTTTTAAAACCACGATGCATACTTAACCCATGGAACTCATTACCACAAGACACATTTGAGGAAAGCACTTAATAAATTTTTTTTAAAAAGATAGGCATTTAATGAGAATATCCTCAATTACATTAGCTGGGATACTTTAAAAAATAAATAATATAACCATCACGCTTCAGGGCACAAGCCAACTACTAACTGACAGCAGTTAGAAAGAAACTTCCCCTATAGTCAGGTTATTCCATAATAATCTTGTGTGGGCTTTCTAATACCAGATGCTTCAAAAGAAGGTAACGTCGGTGAGCCATTGATCTGATGTGGTACAACAACTCTTACATTCCTAGGTTTTCATTTGTACCACTTTATGCATGAATGTGGAATCTTCATCTGCTGTTTTACTATCTGACTAATTTAACAAAAGAACTATACATTATTTTGGTACAATATAAAAATCACTGATAGGGCCTTCTAATATTTTCAATAGGACAATGGAATATATGTCTAGTCTGAGTGGCTACAAGACTTCTAGCCTTGAACTATGCAGCCAAGGCACAGCTATATTCCAGCATGACATACATCCTGTTTCATCTTGTTAATTCAATTAAAATATTTTGGAGGTTTACAACATGGTAATAATCTTGCCCATTAAACTCCTTTTTCAAACATATTTTGACTGTTTTTTCTAAGTTAATATATTCTCTCTCTATCCCTTTAGGAAAGGAATTGGCATTATTGTACCAAAGCCTACAGCCAACAATAGATGTGGCAGTGGCCACCATCTATATTGACGAGCTAATATTATTAACAACCCCTAATGTAATCTAATCCATCTACATGTTTTAATTCTGATATGATAAATACTCAAAAATTATCGCAACGGTCACAAACATTCCCTATATTTCCAACTAAATCATGATTAGAAAAACGTAGTTTTGAAGAAATAAAGTATCAGACAATGAACACTTTCACCTGCATTTGGTATATTATTGATCAAAATAGTATCAAATAATTTTAAACAACTCCATAAGGTTAGCACAATACATGACATCTATTTTCAGATTTACAGTGTTCCTTACCTAGGCTATCCTTGTGTATTTCAAGTAAAAAACCATCATGAAAATCTGGTTCACAGGCACATGGGACGGGCTTAGAGCGGAAACGTTGGTTTCGAAAGTGCAAACACAGAGTGAAGGTAGAACAAATTTGACCAGGGAAAGGTTCAGGTTCTTGCAGATGTTCCAGAAAAGCTTTTCCACCCAAAACCTGAAGGTAAAGATACCTCCGTGTTGGGTCAATGTTAGCTGCAAAGTGTAGCAATAAATGTGAAGAAACTGCCAACACATCTTAAGAAATGTATTTAAAACATCAGCAAAGAAATACAAAAAGATCATCACAAGACACACTTCCAAAGAAAATGTTTGAAAGAATGGATAAAACTGGTTCTTAAAATATTTGGCAAACATTTCAATTTATGCTAAAATGTGTGATTTGTTGTTATTGTTCCTGCTGCTGCTTACATGGCATGTCTTTCTGCTATATACACTGTTTTATTTCCTTTTGATAAACAGGAAAACCGCTTGCTTTCTGTACAATATGGAAATTATTTTAACTGAATTACTAAAACAATCAAAAGTTCAAATAAATAGTTAGCCTTACATTTTTAAGTAAAATTTAATATTTCTTACGGAACTATGACCCAGATATTAAATTAACAAAAACATACTTTTTTGCAGTACTGGAGGTTGTCTGTCAACAAAATGTGTAGAAGGTTTTGGAGTTGAAGGCATCTCTCGGTCATTCATATCCTAGAATTATAGTTAAAAGACATTTTTTAAAGAATCAAGGAAGGATATCATGCTCTTGAAACCCTGAGAATCCCTCACTCCCACCCCCACAATGCCTCAAACATCACCCTTCTCACGAGTGGCTAGTATCTTCCATCCGACTGGATAGTTTAATACTGTACACAACTTCAACTGATTTCAGAAACAATAGTGTTATTCAATGACGTCAGAGTAAATGTTAAACTGATTTGCTAACAATTTGGTAGCAATTATTAAAGCTAATAGAAGTAACATTTGAGTGCATTGAGCTTTCACTTTCTAGGGAAAGAATTTCCACAATGCCAAGATGATGATATTTTCACTCTGTTTCACATATTTTCTTTTTCAAAAGTTACTCACGGTTACAAATGTAAGTTCTTTCATAACATCATCAATGATTCCTCGTCGTCTTAGGGCTTTCATCAGATCTTCTGCGGATAACTGTTGATGCTCGGGCACTAATTCTTCACGTATAGTCTCAGCAAGTACTTCTCGGATTCTGCCATGGACATCCATCTAAACAGAATACTCTATTACCCTGGGGGAATTCTGTGCAACTGCGCACGTGAACAATTAATGAGCCCCGCAGATTTCTAATTTTTGTACAGAAAAAAGCTTCTGCCAAATTGTTGCTGTTCTGCCTTATACCCACCAGAGGGCGCTGTGGAGATAGAACAAAGCTGCAGCTCGCAGCTAGCTAAGGAAGAGAAAGCCTGCCTTCTTCACCGCGCCTGTGGCCAGGTCAGTAGACAAGGGCTATGGGGAGACAGACAGCGTAGGGTGTTGGGGTGGGGTGGGGGTGGGGTTGGACAGACTGCGGCAGGGGCTGAATGGGAGTGGAGGCACAGGGCCACGTGGGGGCCGGGGAGGAGGTGCAGAGACACATTGGGATGGGGGAGGGGGGTACAGGGAGACATAGGGACAGAGGGTGACTGCATGAGGGCACAGAGACACATGGTGATGGGGGAGGGGGTGCAGAGCTACATAGGGACAGGGGAGTGGCTGGATAAGGGCATGGAGACACATGGGGACTGGGGCAGATGTGCCTGACTGAATGGGAGAGGCCAGGGGTCAGCCAGGGTCTTCATGGGGGAAGCTCCCCAACAATCCCTCCCCACCCCCCCAAAATATCTGTTACATACTTTTGCCACCCATACCAAACAACCCTCCAAGTTCACACCCAGGCTCTTCCCCAGCAATTTACTTCCTTTTCCCTCAGCTCCTCTGTTACCCCGACTCCCCCAAGCCTTTGCACTTCTTCTGAGGGGTGCAGGAAATACGGTTCTGTATTGTAGTTTAAATGAATTATTACTCAGAGTTCTGTATTAATATGCCTAGTAAGGAATCTATTTGTCAAAAAACATTTCCTGAATCTTTTGTGTTGTCTGTATTGTTATAGACATACATGCTGACAGGTATTTTGAAATAAATGACCAAAATAATTGAAACTGGTAGGATTATATTGTGTTATTTTGACAAATAAAATATGCAGAATTTTAAAATATTGTGCACAAACTTTTAAATTTTTTGGTGCAGAATTCCACCAGGAGTAACTTCATATTACATCCTGTACAACAATCTACCCAATCTCAGACAGGATTTAAAAACACTACCTTTTTGATACTCCTACAATATTTAAATAAGCCATATCCCTTAATAAAAGCATAGTGCTCTTTAGAACTAGACACTTCTGAGCAGCATGGTAGTGGATTAAAATTAACAGTCCTGCAAAAAAACAGCAGTCCAGATGAAACAGTAATACAGTACACAATGTATTTCCCATTTTGACTGTGGGGCGAATAGTCATCACCGGTTTCCAAAAACAGGAGAAATCACAAAATACTTCCCTACATTATACTGGTAATTTTGCAGCTGCCTTTCACCTTCACTTCCAAATTGCGCATATAATGATTTTTATTTGCTAATAATTTGTCAGCAGTCATTAAAACCAATAAAAACAACATTTGAGTGCACTGAGCTTCCTCTCTCTATTGAAAGCATTTCTACATTCCCAACAAAAGTAGAGAATTTCAACTAACTCCTGACTGGGTATATCACAGGACGGGATGCAGATATACAATTTTTAGACACCATTAAGGACTGCTTCTTAGAACAGCCAGTCTTGGAACCCATAAGGGGAGAAGCAATTATTGATTTAGTCCTAGGCAGGGCCATCCCTAGGAGGGTGCAGGTCCCGGGACAAATTAGCCGCTAGTCTTCTCTCCTCACTGTCCGCCGCTTACCTCCTCACACACACACCGCCACCCATCTCCCTGCTGTCCCACCACTTGCCTTCCCGCTGTCCGTCCGGCGCACCCCCGTCTGCCCACCCCACCGCTCTCCTTCTCGCCGCCCCACCTGCTAGTTTCGTCACCGTCTGTCCAGCATGCCCACGCAGCCCGCCACTCTCCTTCTCACCATTCGCCTGCCTCCCCGTTCACCTCCTCAGCCCGCTTGTCCACCTCACCTCCCCGCCCGCCTCCTCACATAAATATTGGGACAAATGGCGTCCTGATCATACATCGGTTGGGACGCAGGACAAAGGGCTAAATATCGGGACAGTCCAGATTTTATCGAAGCATGGGGCCCCCCCAAAGCACAGGGCAGTCACCTCGATTCACCCTACTCAAGAGACAGCTTTGGTCCTAGGTGGAGCACAGGATCTGGTCCAAGAGGTGAATATAGCTGAACCAATCTGATGAAGTGAGCTGTAGCTCACGAAAGCTTATGCTCTAATAAATTGGTTAGTCTCTAAGGTGCCACAAGTACTCCTTTTCTTTTTGCGAATACAGACTAACACGGCTGTTACTCTGAAACCAATCAGTAACAGTGACTAATGTAATTAAATTTAACATCTGGGGGGGGGAGAAAATGAAAGAAATCCACAAAGTATAATTTCTTATAAAAGTATAAGAACAACAAAAATAAGAAAGCTAGTTAAATGGAAATTAAAAGGAACAGTCACAAAAGCGAAATGCCTGCAAGCTGCATGGGAACAATTTAAAAACACCATAACAGAAGCTCAAACTAATTGCATATATTTTTTAAAAAAAAAAATACAACAACAGTAAAAGGATCAAAAAAATGGCACATGGCTAAAAGGAGTAAGAGAGGCAGTTAGAGACAAAAAGGCACCCTTTAAAAATTTGAAGTCAAATCCTACCGAGGAAAATAGAAAGGAGCATAAACCCTGGCAAGTCAACTGTAAAAAGTATAATTAGACAGGCCAAAAAAAAAAAGCAACTAGCAAAAGACTCAAAAACTAAAGCAAAAATATCTAAAGTACATCAGAAGCAGAAAGCCTGCCAATCAACGGGAAAAATGCACGATCAAGGTGCTAAGGACCACTCAAAGACAACAAAATTGTTGCAGAGAAGCTAAATGAATTCTTTGCATTGGTCTTCACTGCAGAGAATGGTGAGGGAGATTCCCAAACTGAGCCATTCTTTTTAGGTGACAAATCTGAAGGACTATGCCAGAATGAGGTGTAAACAAAGATCGTTTTAGAACAAATTGATAAATTAACAGTAATAAGTCACATGGTAAAGTTCTGAAGAAACTCAAATATGAAATTGCAGAATTACTAATGGTAGTATGTAAAATATTGTTTAAACCAGCCTCCGTACCAGATGACCGGAGGACAGCTAATATAACACTGATTTTTAAAAAATGGTCCAGAGGTGATCCTGACAATTTCAGGCCAGTAAACCTAACCTTAGTAGCAGGCAAATTGGTTGAAAAATATAGTAAAGAACAGAATTATCAGCCACATAAATGAAAACAGTATGTTGAGTACTCCTGTGGGAATTCTGTGCCAAAATATTAAAAGTTCTGCACATTCTATCTATCAAAATAATGCAATATAATCATACCAGTTTCATTTATTTTGGTAATTTATTTAAACTAAAATACAATGAATGGAGAATGGGACTGGGGAGCACTGGAGAAATCCCCAAATCTCTTGGTCTAATAGTAATGTAGGTAGGTTTGACCCTTTATTTCTAATTATTGGTCAACAAATATATGTAGGCATATGCTCAGTGTTACATCATAGGCAACTGAAGAGCAAGTGGGGGCTGGGGAATCAAACTCACAATTTATAGCGACTACTGACCATCTCCAGAAAGTTAAGTACCGAACAGTTCAGGGAGAACATTTTGATAGGATTTTTTTTCAGTCCAAAAATTTAGACCAGTTCTAATCACTAAAGCACTATAAGCATTTATAAGGCCATAGTGTCCTTTACACCACTCTGGCAATATAAAGGAGCCTTAAAACTTGTACACCTGTTTTATACTCCTGGGGAAATTCACAAAGACAATGTGAACAATTCATTAAGCAGGCAGGCTGCTACATTCTGCTCTGCCCCACACCTACCTCCTCAGAAACACCCCAAACCCCTGCCTCTCCATCCCAAGCATGTCACAATAGTGAGCAAGAGGGACAGAGTGTCTCTCTTACACACACAATTGTCCAGCCCTCCCACCCCTGTCCTAGTGGTGATTTAGATCTCTACCAGCTGCTCCAGGCACCTGAACCAACCTGCGCTGCTGAGGAGGGGCATATGACCGCTCTTGTGTGTTTCCCTTTGCTTCCCCATCAGAAGTCATTTTGCTGCAAGGAAGCAAATAAATCTGTGGGAGAAACGAATTCTGTGCATGTGCAGTGAGTCAGAATCTCCCCAGTAGTAGTGGAGGAAGAGTCAACACAGATTTTGTAAAGGGAAATCATGCCTCATCAATCTATTATAATTTTCTGAGGGTGTCAACAAGCATGCAGACAAGGGTGATCCAATTGCTATAATGTATTTGGACTTTCACAAAGCCTCTGACAAGTTTCCATAACTAAGGCTCATATGAAAAGTAAGCAGTCAAGGGATAGGAGGAAAGTTCTCATGGATCAGTAACTGGTTAAAAAATAAGCAGCAAAGGGTAGGAACAAATGGTCAGTTTTCACAATGGAGACGGGTAAATAAAGGGGTCCCCCGAGGATCTGTACTGGGACTTGTGCTGTTTAACATATTCATAAGTGACCTGGAAAAGGGGATAAATAGTGAGGTGGCAAAGTTTTCAGAGGATACAAAATTACTCAAGATAGGCAAGTCCAAAGCTGGCTGAGAAGAGTTACAAGGGGATCTCACAAAACTGCATGACTGAGCAACAAAATGGCAGATGAAATTCAATGTTGATTAGCGCAAAGTAATCAACGTTGGAAAATATAATCCTAATTATACACAGAAAATGATAGGGTCTAAAATAGCTGTTATCACTCAAGAAAGATTTTGGCGTCATCATGGAGCGTTCTCTGAAAACATCTGCTCAGCGTGCAGCAGCAGACAAAAAATCTAATAGAATATTAGGAACCATTAGGAAATGGAAAGATAAAAAGACAGAAAATATCATCGTGCCACTATATAAATCCATGGTACACCCACACCTTGAATACTGCATGCAGTTCTGTCTCTCCTATTTAAAAAAAAAAAGGACATACTAAACTGGAAAAGTTACAGAGAAGGGCAACTAAAACGATTCAGGGTATGGAACAGCTTCTGTATGAGGAGAATTTAAAAACACTGGGACTGTTCATATTAGAAAAGAGATGACTTAGAGGGGATATGATAGAAGTCTATAAAACCAGGAATGCTGGTTATACTAGTACAGTTAAAGCTTTATTACCCCCTAGTGTGGCAGCAGTTCTACCAGTAAAAAGATGCTAAATACTGTTATAGTTATTCCCATTCAAGTAAGAAAATAACTGTACCGTTTTAATACACCTTTACACAGGCATAACAATAAGGTCTTTACCAGTATAAGCGTTTCAGTAAAAAAAGACAAAAAACCAAACCTCATCCCCTAACTAAAATAGCTGTACTGGTAAAACTCAAGTGTAGCCCAGGCCTCAACTATTTGGCTTCATTGTCCATTATCTTGACAGCATTCCAGACCTTGAACACTCCTCCTCCCACATATCCACAAATCTGCCCATTATGAAATCTTATCTATGCTTTTGTATCATTTTGAGTCTCAAACTCCAGAGTTCTGCCTACACATTGTGTCTAGTATACCCTTGTCCCTACAAGGATGATCTTGTGATCAGGGGACTAGGCTGGGATTCATGAGATCTGGGTTCTGTTGCTGGTTCCATCACAGACTTCCTGTGTGACCATATGGAAGTTACTTAATCTCTGTATTTTAGTTCCTCAACTGTCAAGTTGGGATAAATATACTTCCCAATCTCTCAGGTACATTGTAAGTCTAAATTAATTAGTGTAGGTGCCCTGTTACTATGGTGATAAGTACCACAGAAATGTCTATAAATAAGCATCACATAATTCTCAACTGTTCCAACATCTTTATCTTTATCATCTTTAAAAGAAAAAAGAAAAAACAAAGCCCTCCATGAATTTACTCCAATTTACCTCAAAGACCTTGTCTTCTCCTACTCCCAATCTCTTTCACTTATCTACCACTAGCCTCCTCTGTCCTGTTACACAGTTTGGTAAGCTGATGGTGCAAGAGTCTTCTCTTAAGGTCCTGGCTTTTGCAGCAACCTCCCTTTCTCTCTCCACCTTACCCACTCTGTCTTATTTTGCATAACTGAAATCACAGTTTTTCTCTTTGACCTACGTACCTTTTCAGCTCTCCAAAAGATTGAGAAGTATGAAAAACAGACTTAGGGATCTGAGCTTGGTATTTTTTGATGATGAAAAAAGACAGATGTAGCAAGCCCAGGAAAAGACTAATCATAGAATATCAGGGTTGGAAGGGACGTCAGGAGGTCATCTAATCCAACCCCCTGCTCAAAGCAGGACCAATCCCCAATTAACTCATCCCAGCCAGAGCTTTGTCAAGCCTGACCTTAAAAACTTCTAAGGAAGGAGATTCTACCACCTCCCTAGGTAACGCATTCCAGTGTTTCACCACCCTCCTAGTGAAAAAGTTTTTCCAAATATCCAACCTAAACCTCCCCCACTTCAACTTGAGACCATTACTCCTTGTCCTGTCATCTTCTACCACTGAGAATAGTCTAGAACCATCCTCTTTGGAACCACCTCTCAGGTAATTGAAAGCAGCTATCAAATCCCCCCTCATTCTTCTCCTCTGCAGACTAAAGAATCCCAGTTCCCTCAGCCTCTCCTCGTAAGTCATGTATTCCAGACCCCTAATCATTTTTGTTGCCCTTCGCTGGACCTTTTCCAATTTATCCACATCCTTCTTGTAGTGTGGGGCCCAAAACTGGACACACTACTCCAGATGAGGCCTCACCAACGTCAAACAGAGGGGAACGATCACGTCCCTCGATCCGCTGGCTATGCCCCTACTTATACATCCCAAAATGCCATTGGCCTTCTTGGCAACAAGGGCACACTGTTGACTAATATCCAGCTTCTCGTCCACTGTCACCCCTAGGTCCTTTTCCGCAGAACTGCTGCCGAGCCATTCGGTCCCTAGTCTGTAGCGGTGCATTGGATTCTTCCGTCCGAAGTGCAGGACCCTGCACTTATCCTTGTTGAACCTCATCAGATTTCTTTTGGCCCAATCCTCTAATTTGTCTAGGGCCCTCTGTATCCTATCCCTACCTGCCACCGTATCTACCACTCCTCCTAGTTTAGCATCATCCGCAAATTTGCTGAAGGTGCAATCCACACCATCCTCCAGATCATTTATGAAGATATTGAACAAAACCAGCCCAAGGACCGACCCCTGGGGCACTCCACTTGATACCGGCTGCCAACTAGACATGGAGCCATTGATCACTACCCATTGAGCCCGACAATCTAGCCAACTTTCTACCCACCTTATAGTGCATTCATCCAGCCCATACTTCTTTAACTCGCTGACAAAAATACTATGGGAGACCGTGTCAAAAGCTTTGCTAAAGTCAAGAAACAATATATCCACTGTTTTCCCTTCATCCACAGAACCAGTAATCTCATCATACCATCATAGAAGGCGATTAGATTAGCCAGGCATGACCTTCCCTTGGTGAATCCATGCTGACTGTTCCTGATCACTTCCCTCTCATGTAAGTGCTTCAGGATAGATTCCTTGAGGACCTGCTCCATGATTTTTCTGGGGATTGAGGTGAGGCTGACTGGCCTGTAGTTCCCAGGATCCTCCTTCTTCCCTTTTTTAAAGATTGGCACTACATTAGCCTTTTTCCAGTTATCCGGGACTTCCCCCGTTCGCCACGAGTTTTCAAAGATAATGGCCAATGGCTCTGCAATCACAGCTGCCAATTCCTTTAGCACTCTCGGATGCAACGCATCCGGCCCCATGGACTTGTGCTCGTCCAGCTTTTCTTAATAGTCCCTAACCACCTCTTTCTCCACAGAGGGCTGGCCACCTACTCCCCATGCTGTGTTGCCCGGTGCAGCAGTCTGGGAGCTGATCTTGTTCATGAAGACAGAGGCAAAGAAAGCATTGAGTACATTAGCTTTTTCCACATCCTCTGTCACTAGGTTGCCTCCCTCATTCAGTAAGGGGCCCACACTTTCCTTGGCTTTCTTCTTGTTGCCAACATACCTGAAGAAACCCTTCTTGTTACTCTTAACATCTCTTGCTAGCTGCAGCTCCAGGTGTGATCTGGCCCTCCTGATTTCATTCCTACATGCCCAAGCAATATTTTTATACTCTTCCCTAGTCATCTGTCCAATCTTCCACTTCTTGTAAGCTTCTTTTTTATGTTTAAGATCCACAAGGATTTCACCATTAAGCCAAGCTGGTCGCCTGCCATATTTACTATTCTTTCGACACATCGGGATGGTTTGTCCCTGTAGCCTCAATAGGGATTCCCTGAAATATAGCCAGCTCTCCTGGACTCCTTTCCCCCTCATCAGAGCAGAGACAAGAGGAGAAACAAGATGAAGGAATAATAAACAGATGTTGGAATGGGGAAAATAATTAGGCAAGCAGATACTTGCCCTAACAAAAGGGGAGTAGAAACAAAAACCTCACTTTTAAAACAAACCCTGAGGCAGAGGGAAGGATAACAAGGCAGGATACATATTGGAAGGCTGTTTATTTTAAATCACTCAGTGACCAGAGCCATTGCTTTTCTGACCAGGAGATCCCATAAGGAGGTTCAGTCACCAATTTGATTACATTCATTGTGCTTTCACATTACAGGGAGACCGCACAAAGGTTGTCATCTGCTCCTCGCCCCCTTCACCTTTTTCGGTCCCCTACACAGTAGATTAAGTGGACAAGGGTCCTTCCAACACTAAGTTCAGGAAAGCAGCAGGAATGGACAGAATATATCTTGAATTTCTGAAAAACCTTGGTCTGAAGGTAGCTAGTAGACTTCTTCAGCAATGTCCACTCTTCCGGTATAATATCAAAAGAGTGGAAAGGGAGCCAAGATCATAGTCATTCTGAAGCCTGAAAATGAGGCCACTGACCCAAAAAGCTACCAGCCCATCTCGCCCTTAGCAGTTGCTATAAACTGTTGGAGCAGCTCCTACTTCAAAGTTACAGCACATACTGCAGCAACTGGTACCTAAATCTGGCCTGCTTTTTGGAAATGGTCACAACTAGTGTGAGTGGGTGCCGGCCTTAACCAACTACATAGAACCCAGCTACCAGCAAAAATTAAAAGCAGCAGCAGCCGCCGCCGCCGCCATTGATCTTTCTTCTGCATACAATACTGTATGATGCAAACATCTTCTGTTGAAGTTACCATTCGCTTTCTCATGCCAATCAACCATCAAACTCATCACTAAGATGCTGAGTAACACAAGATCCACTGTACGTCTTGGTAAATCTGCCAGCAAATCACAGAGATCTGTCTGCACTATTCAATTTCTACACCAGTGAGAATCCAGTCACATCATCCCATATATTCATCCATGCAAACAATATTGCACTAGCAACAAAGCATCTCTCTGAAGGCCATAGAAAAGGTGATGAACAATGACCTCCAGACACTTGAGACATATTTCAAAACTTGGTGACTGAAACCCAATGCTCTGCCTTCCATGTGAATAATCGATACCAAAGTGCCACTGCAAGTGGACTTTTGTGGTCTGCTTCTACCACATGACTACAATCCATGATACCTTGGAGTTACCCTCAACTGGATGCTGACCTATCACCAATACCTTGATAACACCAAAAAGAAGATAAAGACAAGGACTAACATCATGCAGAAGCTCACTAGCACATTTTAGGGATGACATGCATACATGCTTCAAACATCAGTTCTGGTCTTGGCAACCACAGAGTATTGTGCGCCAGCTTCTACACCAATCTCGTTGACGCTGAAATCAATGTCACACTCTGGATTGTTAGGGGATCTCTCAAATCAATGCCAACCAATCCCGGGGCTCTCAATTTTGGAAGGCATCGTGCCAGTCAACATCAGGCAAAATGCTGCTGTGGTCCAGGAGTACAACAAGACCCTGGCTACTCTGGACCAACTCATACACCTAGACCTCAGTTCACTCCCTCTCTCCCAACTCAAGTCCAGGAAGCCTTTCCGGAACCACACGTCAAGGATACAGGCCAATGGAAAAGCTGCCAGCACTCCCTGGCTTGAATCATGGACTGCTTGCAATGTTCCAGTCAAAGACCTGATTGAAGCTACAATGAAAAGCCCCAGCACTATGCCTTCCCCCTAGGCAGCGGGCAGCACTTAACCCCATTTGGGCAACACACAGATGGTGCGGATAGCTCCTCCACCAATGGAAAAACCAAAGAACCACCAAGTTGCGACTGTGGTAAGGTACAAACCCCGGGACGCACCGGCTCGCTTCCTGGTTGCAGGCTGGCGTGGGCACTTGCCTACCCCTGCAAGGCGTTAGAATGGCTGTCCGACCTCAAGGGTCAACCATACACTCAGCCGGTTGCTTTTCCAACGCTGCACTAAAGAAGTGACCAGAGCAGCAGGGCGAGGAGGCACCAGCCACACACACACACACACACACACACACACACACCCCCGAAGCTGGCAGTGGTACAAGCCCCGCATAGGCGCAGGGCAAAGCCCTGGCCCCAGCTGGCCCAGCACGCGCGCTTCCAACGGCGACGGCGACGGCGGAGGAGGAGGAGGAGGAGGGGTCTATTCTCCGGTCTCCCGCCCGCCCCTCACCCTGGTCAGCTGCTGCCGGATGATCTGCTTCAGCTCCGAGGCTTTCTCCGGGGGCACCGCCATGGCGAGCCCAGAGCGGGGCAACTCCTTCGGGACACGCGCCCTGCCCGGTGCCCAGCCCCCGGCCCGTCCTCTCTCATGAGCCCAACGCGGGGCTCCTGGGACTGCCTCCTCTCACCCAGCCCCACCCACCACGCTCAGCGGCCGCGCGCTCCCTTCCCCCCGCCCCCGCCGCCAACCGCTTTTCGAACGGGCGCCCAGCTCGGGCGCGAGGCTGCCTGACTCAGCCGCCTGATGGAAACTCCGACCCTCCAGACGCCCCCCCCCCCCCCCGGAGCAATGAGCTGCTGGTAGCAGTTAGCGATACGTGACAGATTGTAAGAAACTGCTATTGTAAAAAAAACAAACAAACCCCTGCTACCTGCGGCAGCAAAAGTTTGCAGACAGCAGTTTGTCCCTTTGCTCATGGCAGGACGAAGTATTATCTAAACCGGTGGTTCTCAAACGTCAACAACCCGCGACCCTCCTTCACTAAGTTGTGAAATCTGGTGAACCCCCTCCTAAAAATGAATATTTCCAGGGATTTAAGTTTAAATTTTCTCAGGGTGATGGCTGTGCTTGTTTTCCTCTCCATAGCGCTTGGAAGTCCTTTGGAACTACTGGAGAAAGATAAAGTCTTAGGTCTGGTTCAGGCTGAGCGCTGGGGCTTGGGCTGCCGGCCCCAACTGCCCAGCCGCACTCTCCATGGGGCTCGGGCTGCCAGCCCAGTGCTGACTGCTGTGGGCTGGGGCTGCTGGGCCCGCCCCACTGACCAGTTGCCTGTTCAGTGCTCCATGGGGCTCGGGCTGTCTGCCCTGCAACCTGGTCCTACCTGCTGCTGCCCAGGCCCGGGGTCCTCTGGCCACCATTAGTGAAATTTTTCTGGTGAACCTTCTGTAACGTTGTGCGAAAAGGGGTTTGTGAACCCCAGTTTGGGAACCAGTGATCTAGACCATTCCTGACACATGTTTGTCCAACTTGCTCTTAAAAATCTCCCTAGGCAATTTATTCCAGTGCTTAACCACCCTTGCAGTAGAAAGAGATGAATTCTTATTTCTTTCATCTCAGGAAACATAGCACAAAAATTGGATTGAACCATTAGTGTTGATAAAGAAGAAGTTGAAATCAAATCTACATTTGTTCATTGTAGGATATTCCACTCTGTTTCAAATTCTCTGTTCTGTCCTAATTACCTGGCAGCCCCAACGCTGGAAGTGCCTCACTCCACTCAATTGTCGGTGTTTTATAAGATAGGTATCTGCAAAAGCTACATAGAGGTTGATGGAATCCAAAAGTTGTTGTTGTAGAGATGTAAGAATCTCGTCACACAGTACTTTTTCAGCTGTCTTAACAAACACGTCTTGTCTTCTTCATTTAAGGAGTTAATATAAGTGCCCTTATTAGTCAGCTTCTGAACTGAAGTCTTTGTTTCTTCCAGTACATTTTCAATGGATACCTCTCTGATTGATCCAAGTGTAGCTTCCGTTGCTGGACAGAGATCTACTACTGTTGTAGCAGATGCCTGGATGACATTGTATAGTGACCCAAGTGGTTTCAACAGTAGACTTACAAGAGAGAATGGAGATTGTGTTCTCTGAACTTACTAGCATAATTAGTTCACCAGCCTCACTACTTAGATCAATCCCATCTTGGTAGATACTTTCCAAAGCCATTAATAATGGTTGCAGTAATTTTAAGACAACAGCCAAGGATCGCTCATGAGAAAGCCAACGGATTTTCCCAGGTTGGACTAATTAGAACTTCTGTCCCAATGTATCCTCTATATTTTCTAAGATGTTCAGTCCTTTTGGATTCTTGCTGAAAAAGAGTATAATGAAGACATTGAATTCATAGCTTTTTAAATGCCTTTTGAAGATTCTGCAGCTTGTACTAATGCTATTTGGAATAGAAGGCCTCTGTAGTGTGTATTGGAGAGATTAGGGTTACACTTTTATCTGAGCAAAGCTTGTACTCCACTATGTCTTCCAGAGAAGTTTGCAGCTCCATCAACTGTACAAGCAGCCATCTGTTTGGGGTTCAATTGACAAGCATTTAACTCTTCTAAGATGTGGGTTGTCAGAGATACAGCTGATGTGACTTCTATAACCTGAACATCTAGAAATTCATCTATTGACCTAACACTGATCTCAAGATAACATAAGTAGTGACTTAATACTTGACACGCATTTGCATCGGTGCATTCATCAGCCATGTATGCACATTTTCTGAAAGTGATGAGAGAGTTCTTCACTTTTTCAATGACTGAATCTTTCACTGTTGCACTGCATGCTTTTAACTAGTCAATTGAGTTTCTTGCAGAAAGATAGTGAGCATTTGCTGGTCTTGGTCGGAAATGTGTCCAACTTCTGGATTAATAAATGACAATGCACATAACATTGGCCTCCAGTCTGTAGTGTGTGGTATCTCTTGCTTAAAGAGAAAGTATGATGTGATAGCCATGTTTGTTCGCATAAACTGTGTTGTGTCTCCAGCATTCTTAACAGCCTCATTAAGTACTTCTAAAATTGGCTTTCACAATGACTAGCTTACAAGGCTTTCTGCATGTCAATGCAGTCCAGAGGATTGGTGTTTTGCAGACTTTTCACATAGTTTGTCAGCACTGGCTTTGCTGATCAGTCTGGCAAATCAAGCCCCTCCACTTTTACCATATAAATCCATGGTATGCTCACACTTCGAATACTGAGTGCAGTCCTGGTTGCCCCATCTCAAAAGAGATATATTGGAATTGGACAAGGTACAGAGAAGGGCAATTAAAATGATTAGGCGTATGGAACAGCTTCCATATGAGGAGAGATTAAAAAGACTGGTGGACTTTCCGGCTTGGAGGAGACTATTAAGGGGGAGGTCTATAAAACCTATAAAATGTTGCATCCCTGCCCATCCTGGCTAATAGCCATTGATAGACATGTCCTCCCTCACATAACACAAGAACTAGGGGTCACCCAATGACATAAATAAGCAGTGGGTTTAAAACAAACAAAAGGAAGTACTTCTTCACACAACATACAGTCAACCTGTGGAACTGTTTGCCAATGGCAGTTATGAAGGCCAAAACTAGAACAGGATTAAAAAAAGAACTAGATGAGTTCCTGGAGGATATGTCCATCAATGTCTATTAGCCAGGATGGGCAGGGATGCAACACCTTGCTTTGAGAGCCTCTGTTTGCCCAAAGCTGGGAGTGGACAACAGGGAATGGATCACTCAATAATTGCCCTGTTTTGTTAATTCCCTTTGAAGCACCTGGCACTGTCCACTGTTGGAAGACAGAGTACTGGGCTAGATGGACCATTGGTCTGAGCCAATATGGCCGTTCATATGTTCTTATGTAAAAATTAGTTACAATATAATAAAAATGTTTAGTACAGAAACTCCCAACACCAGCCAAAATTGATCACTTGGGCAACACAAGCTCTGTCTGCTGGAAACCTAGGCAGAGTAGGTGAGTTCATGTAAATACAGTCTGGCCCTTAAGCCTTTCTCCCTTCCCTGGCTCATCACCAGCTGTCAGGGGAGAGCTCAGTCAGACCTTGCTTACAAATCATAATTTTAAATTATAAGGTTGGCCAACATTGCTGAAACATTGTCAGAAAAAACAACACCTGTGTGAGGAAGCTAGTCTTTGTTCATAGTTTTCTAACCTATTATACTTTTTCAGGTACAAGTATCTTATCATACACTGTATATGCTTTTAAAATGTGTATTAATGCTTCAATTTCAATTGAAATTTCCAACCAATGACAAAATTGGCAACACTGTTGTAACTAGTTGACCACTGGGGGGTGGGGGGAAGTGTTGGAGAAATTCAGAGGCATGTACAGACCCCTGGTGGGGGGAAAGGGGTGTAAGGAAGGCCAGGTTTCACTGAATTAAGTCTCCTGCTGCAGTACCTCAGCAGGTTACATCAAAGAGGAGCTGCAGTGACTAGGCATTCAAATGCCTGTGCCTTCAAGCAGAAAGAACGAGAAGTACTTGTGGCACCTGAGAGACTAACAAATTTATTTGAGCATAAGCTTTCATGGGCTAAAACCCACTTCATCGGATGCATGCAGTGGAAAATACAGTAGGAAGATATATATATACACACAGAGAACGTGAAAAAATGGATGTTGCCATACCCACTATAACGAGAGTGATCAGTTAAGGTGAGCTATTATCAGCAGGAGAAAAAACACCTTTTTGTAGTGATAATCAGGATGGCCCATTTCCAACAGTTGACAAGAAGGTGTGAGTAACAGTAGGGGAAAAAAGAAAAGGAGTACTAGTGGCACCTTAGAGACTAACCAATTTATTTGAGCATAAGCTTTCGTGAGCTACAGCTCACTTCATCGGATGCATTCAGTGGAAAATACAGGGGGGAGATTTATATACACAGAGAACATGAAATAATGGGTGTTATACACACTAAAAGGAGAACCTGTGGCACCTTAGAGACTAACCAATTTATTTGAGCATGAGCTGTAGCTCACGAAAGCTCATGCTCAAATAAATTGGTTAGTCTCTAAGGTGCCACAAGTTCTCCTTTTCTTTTTACTAAAAGGAGAGTGATCACTTAAGAAGTAGGGGGAAAAATAAGCATGGGGACATAGTTTTACTTTGTGTAATGCCCTTAGCTGCTCCTCTTAACCAGTCAATTGTTGCCCTCTGCTCAGACCCTGGCCATCCCCTCCTCTGATTTGCCCCCTTTGTCCTTTTTTAACCCCTGTAAATGCAGCCAGTAGAACCTTTTGCCTCGTAAGGGCAGGGTGAAGAGCAGCGGCTCCAGCAGATGTTACTGAGCATGTGCAGTTTGTGTGAGCTTGCTGGGTGCACCCTACGGAGCACATGGCTACAGAGAGCAGTTTCCTACACTACACTTGGCCGCCCAGCCCTGTCTGCGGCTCCAGCTGCGCATCAGAGGACCCCCTGCAAAGAAGCCCGATGGGGAGCCGGGCGGGACAGGCGATTACCAGGGCGCCTAATGCCTCCCTCTGCCTCGGCCAGGCGTCAGACAAATGCGCCGCAGAGACGGAGGACCCCGCGGGCAGACAGAGGCGGACGCACAGCACTGGTCCTTCCCGGCGGGATGTTTGTGCCCTACGGCAGTTCCCCTCCTGCGGCCTTTGAAGGCTTCACGCTCCTGCTGGTAACAAGCCCCCGCCCCCCAGGCTTCCTCCCCCGCCACCCGGCTCAGCTGCTGTCCCCTGCCCCAGCCAAGGCCGAGCGCCGGGGCCTCCCTGCCCGCGGGAAGGAGACTCCGCCCCCGGCCAGAGGGAGCAGCGGGGCGGGGCGCCGCGGGCGGCGCAAACCGGCGCGGCTGGGCCCAGGATATGGGTTCCAGCGGAAGCGCTGGGTTGGCTCTTGCTGCCCGGCGGCGGGTGTCTGGAGCGGCGGCCGCGGAGTGACCGGGTCGCCCAGCTCGCTATCAACTGAGCTGGGAGTCAGAAACGGCTCTTCACTGCTGTTACCTGCCCTGACTCTGTAGTAACCTGGGGGAAGAGGGGGTGTCGCTTGTTACTCTCCCCCCTCCCCATCCCGCAAACAGTTACAGGAGCTTAACTGTAGGGTTGCGAGTAAAATTAAGCACCGCCTAACGGTTTGCTGGCTTGGGGCCCATGGTAGGTGCAACATATTCAAATACCCTTCCCTCTCTTTCGGCAGTGCCCCATACCCTTTCCAAAGCCATCCATAGCTGAGTTTTCTGCAGTCTTCTTAATTAAGCTTTCATTTCCACTGGCAAAGCCCTTGTGCAACTAAATGTTCACTGTTTGCCATACTGAGGTTAATGTTTATGGGTAATAGAGGCTGTATGTTGGGGGGTTTTCAGTAGGGCACATCTTGTAATGCAGTACTGGTCTATTAGTATAGGAATGAAATATGGAAGATACCTGTCTTCCAATGTGTAAAAGGAAGCTTCAGGTTCTCCTATCCCATTTTAATAATATTGGGTAAGAGGGTAGTCATTTGAGCATATACTTAAAGATATAAGTTGAGTTTTAATTTATTATTTTGAATACTATACATAGTTGTTTCTAACTCAGAAATCACAACTGAATGTATAAAAACTGTGTAATATCAAAATAGCCAATAGATGTCACTAGGTGCTAACAATTTCTTTATTAGGTTTTAAAGAATATTTTCAAAATATTCTAGCAAAAAAAATTAAGGTCCCAAAACTGTAAACACTTATCCGTATGCTTAATTTTATGTCTAAATAGGGCTATTTACAGATGTAAAGTTAAGTAGAAGTGGTTGCAGGATCAAAACCAAAGTTTGCATTAGTAAAGCTGTTCACAAATTAGCCTTTTTTGTCTAGTGGCAAGGGCTTACTCTTCAGTGTTTGTGATGAGTCTAATTAGTACAAGAATTCAGAACTTCATTTCTGACTATTTGTCAACTATCAATTTTTTTTACTGTAATTCAGGAAGTAAACACCAATTTGTTGCTAATGCTAAGAATCTTCTGTTGTTTCAGCCAGCTGTATCAGTTGGGAATGTTGGCCAGCTGGCGGTAGATCTAGTTATTTTTACCCTTGACATGCCTAAAGTTGGTTACTTCTACACTGATTGCCTAGTGCCAATGGTTGGCAATAATCCGTATGCAACAGCAGAAGAAAACTCAACAGAGTTGAGTTTAAATGCTGAAGGTATGTACTAAAAGTGTATTTCCAGTGTTCCAAAGCTATGTCTCAAATGTTCCGTTGGGCCCCAATCCTGCAATGAGCTCTATACAGAGACCCCAGTGGAAATGGAGCTCCATGTGGGTGGAAGGGGTACACCCATGTTATGTTCACTGTAGGATTGGGAATGTAGTTTCCTTGTAAAGCCAGTTTGTGCTGAAACAGGAAACTATATTGTTGAAATAATACAGTATGTGCCTTTTTATGTAGCTAAATTACTGTTCTAATCTGATACTTTCCAGACCAAAATTGCCACACTCCCCTTCTTAGTTTGCTTAAGTGAACCACTTTAAATGAAGAGCTGTAACAAGAACTCTTATGACTTATCGCTAGGGTTGCAGGTTTATCACACGGGACAGCAATGCTTACCTAAAAAAAGACCTTGATCAGTGATAATTTTAAGGGGGTTAGCCTTGAAATGTAGGACTGAAAACATTCATCCAAGTCCTCATCAGTGTTGTCTCTCTCGAGCACCACTGCTGGGTATATTGTCATGCTGATACTTGTCTGCACCACACTTCCACATATCTGTACAAAGCAGGCTGCTGAGCATCTGGCCTTTGCAGACAAGCATTTGATTAGTTAAAGGATCAGTCGCACGTAGTATTTCACACACATCTGGAACAATCAGTGCATCCTATGAGGCCTGTCCAGGCCCAATAGGAGAGAATAATTGTGGATGTGCTTGATCATCCCAGAGCCATTCCATTGCTTGACAACTTTCCCTCTTGGTAGCAGGTATAAATGCAGCCCTTGTTGGTGGCAATTTTTCTCCGTTTGTCTGCTTCTTGGAAAACATCCACCAGTGTAGTTCTGCAAGTGTTGTAATGTTGATCTTCAAATGGTAAATTTGGCATATGAACACCTCCAGTGTGTTTGACCTCATTAGTGACTATCTCAGCTGTTCTGAGAACCTACAGAGGAAAGAGAGAGTTCTTCAGCAGCTGAATTAAATGCCTTCCAGTAAGGTAACATGGTGTCTCCAGACAACCTTTAAGTAGTGCCGCATCCTGAAAGAGTGGGAACCTGGCAGTGTGGCAGCTTTTAATGGTCTGAGTGAGAGAAAGATATCTCTGAGGGATATACAAGAATTTTCTTCCCTAGCAGCAGGCTCAAAAACCAGAATCTTGTGGAAGTATTGGGCAGAGTCTCTCAGAGAGAACATTTGCTTTGTGCAAAAATCCAGAGTTTAGTAGCATCTCTTTTTGTGGCACTGATGGCATTCAAGATAATTTTAGTGTCGGCTTCTGTGTGGGAACTATGAAGAAAAGCCTCAGAACAGTGCCAGGCAGCAGTTTCAGTACACTGTATGATATTTTTTGAGCAATTCTTTGCCTACTGGAGTGTGTTTTCCTGCAAGGCGTGCAGTTAAGTCATCCTTCGTGTAAATATGAGATGGTAGCGTCTTCAGCTTGACATTGGAGACGATTTATGTACTGTATAGGTGCAATACCTTGGAGGCTCTTCTATCTGATAAGATTTTTAATTGATTTCTCTGCATATGTGTCAAATGGAAGGTGGACTTGATCATAGGTCAAGTATTTTCTCTGTAACCTCATAATGAAATGTTCAGCCAAATCTCAGCAGGTATTAATGGTTTTTGGTTTGTCAAGGGCTTGTACGTCAGCCACACCATCTGTGATTGCTATGCTGAAAGGCCTCTGCTGACAAAAGGTACTGGTCACGTTTTCAGGTGCTGGGTAAGGAACAACGTGCAGAATGCACATTAGTTTGCTTTTTGCTTGGCACATATGCATTGTTCCGTCACATTCAAACATTGATTGTGGTACCATGGGTAACTTGTACTTATCAGCTGCACTAGGAATTTATTACGGATTTTGGAATGAATTGTTAAATCAACAGCCACTTGTAGTGATAGATTATGTATATGCTGAACAGTTATCATGAATATGTTGGAAACCTGCCTTTCACCCAAGCACTCCTACATGAGGCTTTGCGATTAAAATGGCAGCCTTGTGGCCCACTTGTTTACCTTAATACTTGGTGGTGCTGAAGTCACTGCAACTACCAGTGCACCACTTAAAGCAGTACAGGTCATGCAATATTTTTTTTTGGTTAGGTTTGGCAGCAGCTCTGGATTCTTGAAATGCCAATGTACTGCAGGACAAAATGCTTTTCTGTAAAAACGTAGCAGTTGCAGACAGTCTTGGTATTACTGTTGATGACAGTGCTTTCTTCTGCTTTGGATAGTTCCATGTCTTTTGCAGCTTTTAAAGATATGGGCTGAGATTTATTTCTGTGGACAGGACTGCTAAAAACTGCATCCGTATCCCACAGTTCCACTTCTTCAATAAGTGGTTTAAGAGTCTTTTTGAGTAGCATTTGTTCCTCTTCAATCACGTTTGAAGCATGTTTTTCTGTAATTACCGTCTGCGGTGGCTGTTGCTACCACCTTCCCATCCACAAGAGCAATGGTTTCCAAACTATGGTTTGCACCCCCAAATGGGGTCATACCATCAGCAGATGAGTTATGGGTTCAGTTGGCCAGATTTGGCTCATGAGATGATGTTGTCTGCCCCTAGTGTTTCCATACCTGGTCCATGAATGCTGCACCAGGAGGCGGTAACTTTGATCTACAAAATGGCCTTCCACGCATGGTGCTTGTGAGGTCACATTATGTGGAGGCCACCATTTGGTAAATCAAAACAGCCTCCTGGCGTTTGTGGAGCAGATCCAGACACGTTGGTTGTGCAGATGCCAATTTGGCCATTTGCATCATCCAGCTGTGCAAGCATCCAGCTGAGGGACCTGAATGCAGAAGATCCTTATCTGTGGGCAGCAGCCTTATCAACAGAGCATCCTCCGTGCTTGAGCTGGTGGGAGCCTATGCTAGCCTTTCCTGCAGTGGCTTGTAAGGTCCATAAGGCAGGGCCCATACCTTCCTTTATGGCAAGCCGAGTACTCTATTGGCACTCAGTCATTGTAAGTCACTGTTTCTCTATTGCCCTGGGATCACCACACAGGGCCTTCTTAAATCCTGGCCTCCTTTGCTTAACAGTGAATTCCTCTTTTTTTTGTTGTTGTTTTTTGTGATAAGAGGCACAATGGACTTATTTTTACACTGAATACCTGGCTCAGCTTTAAGCAGTGACTCTAGTGTTGCTGTTATGAACAAAAAACATGAGTCCAAGAAATGTGTTCGCAAATATGATGAAGCTTTCTTTGATTATAGCTTCACCAGAATTTTGGTCAAGAACAAAGAAAGGCCAAAATGCCTGCTATGTCACACAGTGTTATCTAGTGAAAGCATGATCCCTAATAAAGTTAAATGACACTTGGAAACCCTTCACTAGGAGCATATGAAAAAACAAGGTAGCTTTTCCAGTGCCGGAAAAAAGAACTTTTGCATCAACAAGTGGCATTCAAGAGAGCCATGTCCGTTTCTGAGCAAGCTCAGAAAGCACCATTTGAGGTGAATTACCATATCACACAGTCCAAGAAGCCTCACACAATTGGGGAGATTTTGATTTTTGCCAACTGCAATCAATACGGTGACGGTAATATGTTGGGAAACTAAGGCAAATAAGCTCAAAGCCATACCACTCTCCAACAACACAGTGAAGCGAAGGATTGAAGTGATAGCAGCAGATCAGGAAAACACGCTGGTTGAGCATCTGAAAAACACACGTGCTTTTTGCTCTTCAAGTTGATGTGAGCACTGAGGGTGGTGATGCACATTTCTTGATTTTAGTGAAATATACACATGGGAAGGTGCAATTCTCAAAGTCACTGTGTTTTGTCTCCCTCTTCCCAGTCATGAGATGGCACAAGAAATGTTCAGTGCCCTCTGGAGCTACACGTAAGACAAAAATATATTGTGTGACTACATTGTGGGCTTTTGCACAGATGGGAGCTTCGTCTGTGGCAGAACACACAGCAGGTCTGCATGCCTTGGTAAAGAAAGGTGCTCCATCTGCTGTATGGAGTCACTGCAGCAGTCTCCGAGAACAACTGGTATCTAAAGCTCTGAGTCCAGAGCTATGTGGTGATTTGCAGCTGATCTCCTCTATTATGAACTACATATCTGTTGGCAAAACTTGATGACGAAATGGGGTCTGATCATGATGTTGTGGCGTTCCACAGTGAAGCTCTTTGGCTGTCAGGAGATAAAGTACTTGGATGATTTTTTTTAACGGAGAGATGAGCTGTGAATCTGAGCAACAGACTGCAAAAAGGATGAACTTGGTTTTTTGTGTGACCAAGGGAAGATGTGCTTATGTCACTGACATATTTGGGAAACTGAATGAACTGAATACAGGTCTGCAAGGAAAGAACACCCACATCCTTCATCTGAGTGACTTGAATCACAGGATTCATGAAAAAAATTGTTGCCTGGAAGAATAATCTATTGAAGACAACCTATGACTCCTTCGTGCAACTTGGCCCCCTTGGAAGAGGCTACTGTTGTCAAAAGCTGACTTACCTTTTCACCAAATTCTGATTCCAAATCCTTAGCTAGTAACTTCCACCAGTTCAGTGGTTTGACTTTATTTAAAACTTCAGTGCCAAATGTATTGAATAGTGAATTTATTTTTAATAAATCATTGAATATTTTTATTTTTAATCATTTTAATAAATTATACTAAATTTAGGCTTTAACAATGATTAATATAATTTTAAATACCTTTTTCTATTTACATCTTTAAATCAAATCTGATTTAAATTTTTATTTAGAATATCCTTTTTTATCGACTGTTATAAATCATATTAATCTGGACATGTGTAACTCTACATTATGCACTTGTTTTCTCCTTACACAACTTGTTGTTGTTTTTTGCAGTGTATTCTTTACCTTCTAAAAAGCTTGTGGTTCTCCAGATCAGATCACCATTTGTAAAGGTATGTATATTATTGGTTGTTCTCATTGTATCTATTGAAAGCTGAATCAGAAAATGTACATGTCCAAATTCTTTAGGAGTCAAGATTAATGTTAACCATTTTATGAAATAAATCCAAAAGTAACTATAGCTGGAGAAAGTTTCCAGTACAGAAAAATCACTTCAAAATGAATCTAAAAATTGTTTCTGGCAAGGCTTCTATCCAGCAAATATATAAAATAATGGGAAATAAGTTGGAATCAAAATCTTTCTGAACTGTTGTAACTAGTAAGTTGCTTATTAAACAGATACAGTTGAAAATTGCCATTAATTACCTAATTGCATCTCTACTGTTTGAATTAAACTCTGGTTGTGGACTACTGAGAAAAGCCAAATTGGATTTAATCATACTGATAGGTACATGATGATGTATATTATTTAGTTGTCACTAGGATACTGGCACTATTTAATCCATTTATTCTGGGAAAATATCTCCTTATAATTAAGGCTACGTTTTAGTCACGAGTATCTTTAGTAAGTCATGGGCAGTAAACAAAAATTCATGGCCCATGTCCTGCCCATGACTTGTACTATATACCCCTGACTAAATCTTAGGGGGGTTAGCAGGCTCCCTACCTGGCTCTGGGCCTCCCCGGAAGAGGCAACATCCTCCTCCCTCTGCTCTTAGGCAGAGGCATGGCCAGGCAGCTCTGTGTGCTGCCTCTGCCCTGAGCGCCAGCTCCGCAGCTCCCATTGGCCGGGAACTGTGGCCAGTGGGAGTTATGGAGCTGGTGCTTAGGGCAGAGCCTCCTGGCCACACCTCCACCTAGGAGCTGAGGGATGTTGCCGCTTCCGGGGAGCACTGCCAAGGTAAGCGCTGGTAAGAGCCCTCACCCCCTTCTGCACCCCAGCCCTGAGTCCCCTTCCTAAACTACTGCTGCTGCTGGGGGAGGCAGGTGCGGTGGCCTGAGACTGCCCCAGCAGTGGCCGGTGCAGCTGGCCCTGGGGCTGCCTGAGCTGCTCAGATGGCCCCCAGGCCAGCAGCACTGGCTGCTGCAGAAGTCCTGGGATCCGTTACCTCCGTGAGAAACTCGCAGTCTTACTTATAATTAGTGCACATTTGTGCTGTTTATCTCTAAAATGTATTTCTGCTATCAGAATGACTCAGTTGTTTCTCAGTATTCTTCATCTACCTCAGAACTGAGGTTATAATGTGAAATGAGGAGGAATTCATATTGTTGTATGTAGAGATAGTGATTGTCATTAAAGCCAGCATTTACCACACCAGAGTAACTGAGCACAGTTTTTTGGCTAGTTCAAGTGTGTGGGTTCTTAAAAACCTTCAGCATTTACAATCTAGCTGTAGTAGATTTGTGATGGGTTGGTTTGGGATGCCACCTGATGTACTGGGGTTTCATTGAGCCCCTCCTGCTCCACCAGCATGGATTCCCTCTCCCTGTTTGGTGAATTAGATTCACACACCTAAGTAGGGCCCCACCTATCTGCAGACACAAACGGAAGTCAGCTCTGTGGGAGAGGATCCACCCAGCACTCATGTGCATATCCCTTTTGGGAAATAAACCCACGCTGTATAATACTTTTGCACTGTATAGAAAAATCTGCACAGCGCAAGCTCATAAAAATTCACCCACTCCCTGAATGTGAAGCAAGATATTTACAACTTCTTGCCCCCCCCCCCAGTTAAAAATTGCACAAACTGGGTTTAATAATAAACAAAACAAATTTATTAACTATAAAAGGCAGATTTTAAGTGATTATAAGGGATAGCAAACAGAACAAAGCAGATTACTGAGCAAATAAAACAAAACACACATATTAAGCTTAAGATCTTAAAGAGAGTGGTTTCAAGAAGTAATTTCTCACCCTAAATATTTTAGGCTATTTGCAGAGTTTCTCTAGCTTAGCGTTCCAGTTATTTCTTCTTACAGACTAGACCCCTCTCTGACTGACTCACCCCTGTCTTTCCCCTCGGGTTAGTTCCTTTGTCCCTTCATGTACTTTTAGCGGTCTTACTACTTAGGTAGGCAGTGGAAGAGAGTTTAGATTAACCTCCTCTCCAGCCTTAAAAAGGATTTACCTAAGTTGAGAAACCTTTGTTTGATCCCCATCCCCTTACAGAGGAAAAGTGCCAGCAGTATCCAAGGTGGTTTTTGTATCAGGTGGCAGGACCACCTGACCTGTGTCGTAGTGTCACAGCTATGTCCCAGGATGCCTCTCGGGAAGGAGAGAGATTCGTATCCTCACAATCTTATTGTTTCTTCCTGTGATGGCCAGTTGCCTGGTGGGTGTCTCCCAAATACACACACAGTTGTAATTGTTACATAGGAATATTGACTAACTTTAGATACAGAAATGATACATGCATACAAAATGGATAATCACATTCAGTAAATCATAACCTTTCCAATGATATCTTAAATGAGCCATCTTGCATAAAATATATCTGTTATGCCATATTCATATCATGACCGTATTTCTATGAAGAATATGGGGTGTAACGTCCACTAGGAGCTGGATCAGACTTTTACCAGCTATTTTCATACACTAGCATCTAAATATTGACTTGATTCATAATCATAAGCATTGTAGTTAAGCTTTGTTCCATCCTTAACCTTCCATTTAAAACCTTTCATCTAAAATAAAGACTTAACAGGCATGAGATGGTCGAGTTCAGGATCCTGACACAGGGAAGAAAGGAGAGCAGCAGAATATGGACCCTGGACTTCAGAAAAGCAGACTTTGACTCCCTCAGGGAACTGATGGGCAGGATCCCCTGGGAGAATAACATGAGGGGGAAAGGAGTCCAGGACAGTTGGCTGTATTTTAGAGAATCCTTATTGAGGTTACAGGGACAAACCATCCCAATGTGTAGAAAGAATAGTAAATATGGCAGGCGACCAGCTTGACTTAACAGTGAAATCCTTGCTGATCTTAAACACAAAAAAGAAGCTTACAAGAAGTGGAAGCTTGGACAAATGACCAGGGAAGAGTATAAAAATATTGCTCGGGCATGCAGGAGTGAAATTAGGAAGGCCAAATCACACCTGGAGTTGGAGCTAGCAAGAGATGTTAAGAGTAACAAGAAGGGTTTCTTCAGGTACGTTAGCAACAAGAAGAAAGTCAAGGGAAGTGTGGGCCCCTTACTGAATGAGGGAGGCAACCTAGTGTCAGAGGAAGTGGAAAAAGCTAATGTACTCAATGCTTTCTTTGCCTCTGTCTTCATAAACAAGATCAGCTCCCAGACTGCTGCACCGGGCAACACAGCATGGGGAGTAGGTGGCCAGCCCTCTGTGGAGAAAGAGGTGGTTAGGGACTATTAAGAAAAGCTGGACGAGCACAAGTCCATGGGGCCGGATGCGTTGCATCCGAGAGTGCTAAAGGAATTGGCAGCTGTGATTGCAGAGCCATTGGCCATTATCTTTGAAAACTCGTGGCGAACGGGGGAAGTCCCGGATAACTGGGAATCTATCCTGAAGCACTTACATGAGAGGGAAGTGATCAGGAACAGTCAGCATGGATTCACCAAGGGAAGGTCATGCCTGGCTAATCTAATCGCCTTCTATGATGGTATGATGAGATTACTGGTTCTGTGGATGAAGGGAAAACAGTGGATATATTGTTTCTTGACTTTAGCAAAGCTTTTGACACGGTCTCCCATAGTATTTTTGTCAGCGAGTTAAAGAAGTATGGGCTGGATGAATGCACTATAAGGTGGGTAGAAAGTTGGCTAGATTGTCGGTCTCAACGGGTAGTGATCAATGGCTCCATGTCTAGTTGGCAGCCGGTATCAAGTGGAATACCCCAAGGACTCGGGTCGGTCCTTGGGCCGGTTTTGTTCAATATCTTCATAAATGATCTAGAGGATGGTGTGGATTGCACCCTCAGCAAGTTCGCAGATGACACTAAATTGGGAAGAGAGGTAGATACGCTGGAGGGTAGGAATAGGATACAGAGGGCCCTAGACAAATTAGAGGATTGGGCCAAAAGAAATCTGATGAGGTTCAACAAGGACTAGTGCAGAGTCCTGCGCTTAGGACGGAAGAATCCCATCCACCGCTACAGATTAGGGACCGAATGGCTCGGCAGCAGTTCTGCAAAAAAGGACCTAGGGGTTACAGTGGACGAGAAGCTGGATATGAGTCAACAGTGTGCCCTTGTTGCCAAGAAGGCCAATGGCATTTTGGGATGTATAAGTAGGGACATTGCCAGCAAATTGAGGGACGTGATCGTTCCCCCTCTACTTGACATTGGTGAGGCCTCATTTGGAGTACTATGTCCAGCTTTGGGCCCCACACTATAAAAAGGATGTGGAAAAATAGGAAAAGGTCCAGTGGAGGGCAACAAAAATGATTAGGGGACTGGAACACATGACTTATGAGGAGAGTCTGAGGGAACTGGGATTGTTTAGTCTGCAGAAGAGAAGAATGAGGGGGGATTTGATAGCTGCTTTCAACTACCTGAAAGGGGGTTCCAAAGAGGATGGATAAAGACTGTTCTCAGTGCTAGCAGATGACAGAACAAGGAGTAATGGTCTCAAGTTGCAGTGGGGGAGGTTTAGGTTGGATATTAGGAAAAACTTTTTCTCTGGGAGGGTGGTGAAACACTGGAATGCGTTACCTAGGGAGGTGGTGGAATCTCCTTCCTTAGATATTTTTAAGGACAGGCTTGACAAAGCCCTGGCTGGGATGATTTAGTTGGGGATTGGTCCCGCTTTGAGCGGGGGGTTGGACTGGATGGCCTCCTGAGGTCCCCTCCAACCCTGATATTCTATGAGGAAAATCTAGTTTTAATTAAATGAACAAACCATAAAAATTGTAGCTTTTTGTTATTTATTAAATACCTAATCTATCATTCTGCTTCTTCTCCTCCATCTTGGTATAAAGAACAAGTATAGGTCATTTTGTCAAACACTCCTTTCTTGGGTGAAAAGCAGTAGATGTGCCAAAGTCATTCTTCTGTCAAGCAGCCATGCATATCAGCGTGATGATCAGCAGCTTCATGGGTATGTTCGTATGAGTGCTTTAAGGAATTTAATATTCCTGTTCTTTTCCATAAAGTTAACTGACATGTTTCCATTTAGCATAGGTCCTGTTACTTTAAGTATTTTGCTTAGTTCTGTGTGTATGTGTTGTGCAAACTTAATATTAGGGCTGTCAAGCAATTAAAAAAATTGTGTAATTAATCACAGTTGCAATCAAACTGTTAAACAATATTCGAATACCATTCAAATATTTTTGGGGTTTTTTATATTTTCAAATATAGGGTCAGGACTGGGGGTTCTGGGTTTCAGCCCTGCTCGAGGCTTTAGCCCTTCTTGCAGTGTGGAACTTAGAGCTCGAGGCTTCAAGCCCCTCCCTGGGGCTTCAGCCTGATGCAGGACTCAGGGCTTCAGTCCCCTTCAGGGTTCTAGCCACTCTTGGGGCATGGGGCTGGGACTGCAGCCCGGGAAGCTGCGGATGAGGCTTTGGCCCCCTGCTGCTGATGCCTCCTGCCCCATCCACAGGTATGTAATCAACACATTAAAAAAATTAACAGGATAATTTAGCTTTGTTAATTGCAGGCATTAACTTCAGTTAATTGACAGCCCTACTTAATGTGTATGAAATAGAACTGTAAGGGGATGCTTTTAGTAAAAAATGCTTTTTAGTTTGCATCTCACTTTATCCTGGCTCTTTGTTTTTGCATTTCAGCTTGGATAATAGATGACTCAAAATTTTTAGTTATTGCTAACTTGTGATCAGTTTAAGCTTCTGCTCTTTTACATTAGCAGGACATTGCAATGTTAAGCTCACAGATAAGCCAGGGTGATGTTAATTCTTTTAAAAATAAGCATTTTTCAATGATTGGGGAGCGATCACAATCCATGATTAAAAAATGACATCACTGTTTTTGTAGAAGACCTACTGTTGTTTCAGTTAAACAAGTCTTGAGGTCTATAAATGTTTATCAGTCTGATGGGGGTAGTCTGCACCTTAATGGTACTAGGTGCTTAGGGTTCAGCCCACCCCATTGTAGTGTGGCCCTTTAAAATTTTGAAAGGTTCTATATCTGTGTATTTAAGAAAAAACACGGAGGAGAGATAGAGAGGAAGTGTGTGAGGGAATGAGTGGTGTTTGGGAGGAAGTTCTGTCACTGTCTTTAAGAGCCTGGGGCTAGGAGATTTTGCTGTCGTCTCGCCTGATAAGCTGGGAGAAGGGGACCAGCATAACTGCTGCCTCCTCCCTAATAGCAGGGAGACAGCAGCAGGAAAAGACTGGCCTGTTGAACATTCTGAGTTGAAGAACTGATTGGGGAGAAGGAGCCAGTTGAAGGAGAAGCTGGTTGAGGCCCTACAGCTGGCTAAACTACAAGCCAGCTCCTAGGAGGACAGCTGAGGACTCCTGGCCTAAGGAGCGCAGTAATAACTACCTGAATTACCCAGCTCCAGGAGGAGAGCGTGGGGCTCATGCCATAAGGGGAAACTATGACTGTTCGATGTATAAATGCTGTTCCACAAGGAGAGCAAGGGCTTCTGTGTTTTGGGAGAGATGCAGGGATTGGCTCCAGGAGGCCAGCTCTAGGAAGGGGACTGAGCAGGACATGTCTTCTGAACCAGGGCAAGAGCTGATTGGGACTCTTAAATGGATCCACAGTGGGGTGAAAGTGGCACAGCTAACAGTGAGTTATACTTTGTGGAAAGACTTAATAAATCAAACCCCACAAAGGGGATACGTGTTTTGAAGCAGGTTAATCAGGGAAGACTGATGGAAAGAAACTGGAGAAGGTGAGTGCTGAGTGCAATTACCCAGCAGGTGAGAGATGATGCAGGCTTTGGTAGAGCGGTGCTCTAGTGCTGTGAACATGTAAGCTCTGACTCGCCTCCAAAGTTGAGGCTTGGGAATCACCTGATTGGAATTGACATGAACAATCACTCGAAGAAAAAACGGTTACTAACCTTCTCATAGCTGCTGTTCTTTGAGATGTGTTGCTCATGTCCATTTCAATACCCACTCTCCTACCCCTCTGTCAGAGTAGCCAGCAAGAAGGAACTGAGTGGGTGGCAGGTCGCCAGGACCCAATATTGACCGCCATGAAGCTGTGACCCCTAGGGGAAACGTTTTCTGGTTGCTGAGCACACGGCCTGCACACACACCTGATTAGAATTGACGTCAGCACTAGAACAGGGGTGGGCAAACTTTTTGGCCAAAGGGCCACATCTGAGTGGGGAAATTGCATGCAAGGCCGGGACAGGGGTGCAGGAGGAGGTGCAGGAAGGGGGTTGAGGTGAAGGAAGGGTGCAGCAGGGGGCTCAGGGCAGGGAGTTGATATGCAAGGTGCAGGAGGGGTTTGGGCTCTGGCCCGGGCCCAGCACCGCTTACCTATAATGGCTTCAGGTTGGCAGCGGCATGCACCAGGGCCTGCCCTGGCCCCATGCTGTACTGAGCCAGGAAGAGGCCAGCACCATGTCCCTGCAGCCCCTGGGGGAGTGGGCACAGGGCTCAGTGCACTGCCCTTGCCATGCTTCAAGGTCCCTCCCCCAAAGCTCCTATTGGCCATGGTTCCCTGTTCCTGGCCAACGGGAGCTGCGGGGGGTGGTGCCTAGAGGTGAGGGCAATGCATGGAGCCCTCTTCCTCCCTTTCCCCCCTGGGCCGCAGGAACGTGATACCGGCCGCTTCTGAGAGTGGTGTGGGGCCCAGGGGGTTGGCAATCCCACAGGCCGGATCCAAAGCCCTGAGGGGCTGGACCCAGCCTGCGGGCCGTAGTTTGCCCACCCCTGCACTAGAAGATGATTTACTTCCAAAATGTACCATTGGATGTGGCAGATTGCTGATCCGTTTGTTTTGCAACCTCAGATTAGCTTGTGGGTTTGACTTGTGGAAGAAAGCAATTCCTGTGCTCTTTAATTTCCAGGTTGAGGCCCTAGAAGATTACAATTACCCTTTTACACAAGTAACCTATGTAACTATTTACAGTATTCTTGCACTTTATGATTTATTCCAGGACGCCACTACGATACTTACTCTCTCCTGCTATTCAGAAAACAGCTGGAGATCTAATGCAGAGGCTAAACTGGAAAGAGATGGAAAAAGTGGCTGCTTACCCAGGAGTAAATGATGCAGAAATGGTACTACATATTCCTGGAGGTGGCATCACAACATTGTTATACAGTGAGAGGTGGGTGAGCTGGCTGATGTTAAAGGGAACCATAGTAAGATGTCAGAATTCCTGTTTTAATTACCCAGATACAATCCACTTTTACTTCTTTAGTCAGATCCCAGGAAAAATGACCATGCATTGTCTTTTTGTGGGATGCTGTGTATATTATTAGTAATGGTATTCTTTGGAAAAACCTGTAGGAGTAGAATAGGAGATTGTCATCCCCAGAACAAACCCGTGATTGAGAGGATTTACATGACTTATAAAAACCCTCGCAAAATAAAGCTGCAGCACAGTAGCTAACAATCTGACTTTCATATGTTTTTTTTGATGGGGTTGGAAGGGAAAAGGAGGGAGGCTGCAATCAAGATCGTAACGAACACCCTATTTGATGATTAAAGTATGTATGGTAGAAGATTTGTCTTAACGTATTTAAGAGCCAAATTAATGCAGAAATTACCTATTATGATGTCAAAATAAGATCCAGAAAACTTTGCTTGTTTGGTCCATAACAGACAGGTTGAGCTAAACAGCTTCTGTAAAGATACTTGCTTTCATGATGATTGAAATAGTTCCCAATTATATGCTCCATCTTTAGAGAATAAAATTCTAAAATTTGATTTTTTTGAGTTTTTTGGCTTCAGGACCAGCACACAGTGTTTAAAAAAAAAAAAAAAAAAAATGAATGTGGGTAAAAGGTTATGTTAAAAGCAAGTCTGAGTTTCAAGAATTTGACCGGTTTCACAGTAACAGCTGTGTTAGTCTGTCTTTGCAAAAAGAAAAGGAGTACTTGTGGCACCTTAGAGACTAACCAATTTATTTGAGCATGAGCTTTTGTGAGCTACAGCTCACTTCATCGGATGCATACCGTGGAAACTGCAGTAGACATTATATACACACAGAGACCATGAAACAATACCCCCTCCCACCCCACTGTCCTGCTGGTAATAGCTTATCTAAAGTGATCATCAAGTTGGGCCATTTCTAGCACAAATCCAGGTTTTCTCATTCTCCGCGCCCCCCCCCCACACACACACAAACTCACTGAGAGTTACCAAAAGCAACTACAGCATTTGCTCAAGAAACTTCCTGAAAAAGCACAAGATCAAATCCGCACAGACACACCCCTGGAACCCCGACCTGGGATATTCTATCTACTACCCAAGATCCATAAACCTGGAAATCCTGGGCACCCCATCATCTCAGGCATTGGCACCCTGACAGCAGGATTGTCTGGCTATGTAGACTCCCTCCTCGGGCCCTAAGCTACCAGCACTCCCAGCTACCTTCGAGACACCACTGACTTCCTGAGGAAACTTCAATCCATCGGCGATCTTCCTGATAACACCAGCCTGGCCACTATGGATGTAGAAGCCCTCTACACCAACATTCCACACAAAGATGGACAACAAGCCGTCAGGAACACTATCCCCGATAATGTCACGGCTAACCTGGTGGCTGAACTTTGTGACTTTGTCCTTACACATAACTGTTTTACATTTGGGGACAATGTATACCTTCAGATCAGCGGGACTGCTATGGGTACCCGCATGGCCCCACAGTATGCCAACATTTTTATGGCTGATTTAGAACAATGCTTCCTCAGCTCTCGTCCCCTAAAGCTTGCGCTATATTGATGACATCTTCATCATCTGGACCCATGGAAAAGAATTCTTGAGGAATTCCACCATGATTTCAACAATTTCCATCCCACCATCAACCTCAGCCTGGTCCAGTCCACACAAGAGATCCACTTCCTGGACACTACAGTGCTAATAAACAATGGTCACATAAACACCACCCTATACCGGAAACCTACCAACCGCTATTCCTACCTACATGCCTCCAGCTTTTACCCTGACCACACCACACGATCCATCGTCTACAGCCAAGCTCTGCAATACAACCGCATTTGCTCCAACCCCTCAGACAGAGACAAACACCTACAAGATCTCTGTCAAGCTTTCTTACAACTACAATATCCACCTGCGGAAGTGAAGAAACAGATTGATAGAGCCAGAAGAGTTCCCAGAAGTCACCTACTACAGGACAGGTACTGTACTACAGGTACACCTACTACAGGACAGGCCTAACAAAGAAAATAACAGAACGCCACTAGCCGTTACCTTCAGCCCCCAACTAAAACCCCTCCAACGCATTATTAAGGATCTACAACCTATCCTGAAGGATGACCCAACACTCTCACAAATCTTGGGAGACAGGCCAGTCCTTGCCTACAGACAGCCCCGCAACCTGAAGCAAATACTCACCAACAACCACATACCACACAACAGAACCACTAACCCAGGAACTTATCCTTGCAACAAAGCCCGTTGCCAACTGTGCCCACATATCTATTCAGGGGACACCATCACAGGGCCTAATAACATCAGCCACACTATCAGAGGCTCGTTCACCTGCACATCCACCAATGTGATATATGCCATCATGTGCCAGCAATCCCCCTCTGCCATTTACATTGGTCAAACTGGACAGTCTCTACGTAAAAGAATAAATGGACACAAATCAGATGTCAAGAATTACAACATTCATAAACCAGTCGGAGAACACTTCAATCTCTCTGGTCACGCAATCACCGACATGAAGGTCACTATCTTACAACAAAAAAAACTTCAAATCCAGACTCCAGCGAGAAACTGCTGAATTGGAATTCATTTGCAAATTGGATACTATTAATTTAGGCTTAAATAGAGACTGGGAGTGGCTAAGTCATTATACAAGGTAGCCTATTTCCCCTTGCTTTTTCCTACCCCCCCCCCGACGTTCTGGTTAAACTTGGATTTAAACTTGGAGAGTGGTCAGTTTGGATGAGCTATTGCCAGCAGGAGAGTGAGTTTGTGTGTGTATGGGGGTGGGGGGGTGAGAGAACCTGGATTTGTGCTGGAAATGGCCCACCTTGATTATCATGCACATTGTAGGGAGAGTGGTCACTTTGGATGAGCTATTACCAGCAGGAGAGTGAGTTTGTGTGTGTGGTTTTTGGAGGGGGGTGAGGGAGAGAGAGAACCTGGATTTGTGCTGGAAATGACCCACCTTGATTATCATACACATTGTGAAGAGAGTGGTCACTTTGGATGGGCAATTACCAGCAGGAGAGTGAGTTTGTGTGTGTGTGGGGGGGGGGGGCGGAGGGTGAGAGAACCTGGATTTGTGCTTGAAATGGCCCAACTTGATGATCACTTTAGATAAGCTATTACCAGCAGGACAGTGGGGTGGGAGGGGGTATTGTTTCATGGTCTCTGTATGTATATAATGTCTACTGCAGTTTCCACGATATGCATCCGATGAAGTGAGCTGTAGCTCACGAAAGCTCATGCTCAAATAAATTGGTTAGTCTCTAAGGTGCCACAAGTACTCCTTTTCTTTTTGCAAAGAATTTGACCATAAAACTTACCATGCTGACTGAGTTAAACAACTTTTGCAATGAAGTGTGTTAAATTATTTTGTGCCAGGTACAAGAACGTATTACTTTCTTAGCATATGTTGCCTTTCACCCCATCTGAGCTTTAGCCTTGACTAGGGTTAAAAATCCTGGCCTTTATTTGCATTTATTATTTGGATCATGGAAGCACATAGAAGCCCCTATCAAGATTTAGACCCTATTGCACTATGTGCTGTATAAACACAATGTAAGAGACAATCCCTGCCTTGAAAAGCTCACAATCTAAATTTGATGTGACAAGGGATGAGATCAGGGAAACAGGTATAGAGAGATTAAGTGATTTGACCTAGTTCACACAGCAAGTCAGTGGGAGAGCCGGGCCTAGCATCCAGATGTCTTGACTCCCAGTCTACAGGTCTATGTACACCGTGCTGCCTCTCAGAAAGACAGTCAGACATTTTATGCACCAAATACTCAATATCACATGCTTCACAAAGCTTAGGCTGAAGATTCAATGTCTCTGCTTTTGTCAGGCTACTACTTTTAATGACTTTCCCAATCTTGAAACTTGAATGGGGTTTAAGCTATTTGTGTGTGGTTTTGTTTTTGTTTTGGGTGGGGGAGATGTCATTTTTAACATTTCCCACTTAAGTTCAGGATAAACCTTCATATTTTTCTGAACTTGCCATTTCAAATAGGAAACTTATTTGAGCAGTGTCTTCTATGCTATTTTTACTTCATGTTCTTCAAATACACATCATTTCATTGAGTGTCTCATTCTTCCTTTATGGTGTTTAAGTAAGATAGTTATTCTTCTATCCAATGACTAGAATGTCCGTGTCTGCTAGTTTCTGAAATGTTGAGTTACAATAAAACTTGGGTTAGAAAACAGTGTAATTCCAGGTTGGAAATATTTATTATTGTATTTGTAACGAATCACTCATTAGAAATGATTGCTGTTTGAATTACTAATACTTTAATAGAAGCTCCCACTATGGTGGGTGTTTGCTCCCCATGTTGAAACTACAGTGAAATTCCTAGGCTAAATATTAAGGGAGGCAGCTTCCAATCTGGATTATAATTATAATTCTGTGGGGGAAAAGTAGAAAAATTCTATTAGTTGGAGCTCTATTGTGGTTCCTTATATCAAGCTACACCCATCCTAAGAATGTGTATGTGTAAGGTCAGTAATGTTATACTCCCATCAGGCCTTTCCTTGTTGTTTAACCAGATTCTAATCCTCTTCTTCGTTTTACTCTGTGCCGCTTGAGATTGCCTTTCTATGTCCTTCCTGTTATCTTCAGTAAATTATCCTCCACCTATGTTCATCTGGTTCCAGCAGCTATTCCCTGATTTAGCTTCCCATATCTAAGTCCTACCTTCTTTCATAGTGTGGGGACAGCATGCATATAACCAACCACTCCACTTTTCAGTGTTTGTAGTACATGAAGAGATTAAGGATCAGCATCTAAGGAATCTGTATGAATGCCCAAGTAGCAGTACTAAAACAGCAAACCAGCTGTGGAGTAGTACTCCCACAGCATAGGATCTATGCCCTCCCTGCTAAGACCAGTTGGTTGACTATCAGAAGGCAAACAGACAACCTGGATGTTTTTTATTTTAGAAAACCAGTGGGCTGCTCCCTTTTATGTAAAAGACGAAAACCTGATGTTAAATAAGCTCCCCCCCACTGATTATTATGCCAATTGAAAATCTGACCAATTTCTGTTCCAGTTGTTCAAATGGAATTGAAATGGCAGTTCTGTTGAAATTCTGCTCAGAGGGGGACAACATCCCTGATGCACTGGCTCTTGTTAACTATCTTAATGAGTGGCTCCAGCTAATCAAAAGTGAAGTAAGTACTCTTTCAGCTCAAGGTTTTGCTTTTAGCTCTTGCTGTTTTCATTTCAGCAGCTCGAAATTAGGCACCTTCACCTTTTAACTGAACTTTCATGAACTTGACAGCCTGTCAGCTGAGGTTACATGTCAGAGTAAGTGGTGTCCTTTTGTTCCAAGGTTACTGGAAAGGTAAGGAAGTGCTCCACCTGCAATCAGTGGAAGCAAACTCCTACCCAAGATGTAGGGCCCTACCACGTTCATGGTCCATTTTGGTCAATTTCATGGCCATAGAATTTAAAAAAATCAAATTTCATGAAGGCAGTGCAGAATTAAGGGTGGCAATATTGTAACACCCACCCCAATAAGCTTGCAACCCCCTGATTTCCACTAGTAGGGGGAAGGTGCTGATCCGCAGGGTCCACTGGGGGCTGTGAGGAGGAGGTGGGGGGCAGCCAAATGAGGTTATAGCAGAGTGTTGCATTACTTTAAACAAGCATGTTCTGTAATGGAGCAGGGATGCAAGATTGAAACAAGGTTAAGCAAGAGGATGTTAAGTGGGGAATTACTGTAGCTCCAAGACCATCTACAGTGATTATAGGTACTTAGAGCTGTACCACACTGCTGTTTGTTACTAAATATGCCCCTGGCTGCAAATGGGAGGGGAAATGGGAAAAGCAGACTTGCCATCTGTGGTTAATGTAATTCCAAAATTTGAAAATGTATTTTGTTCTTAAATCAGCAGACCAGTGATGCCCCAGCTATTCCTTCACAATGGAAAATACCACATTCTTGGAGATTACTCTTTGGCAGTGGCCTTCCACCTGCACTCTTCTGATTAGTCTGGTATTCTGAAAAATCAATTGTATAAAATCTAAAGACTAACATTTAACTTTATGCACATTAATATCCTCTATTTATGCAAACATTTCCTTTTAATACAATGTATCAAAATTTAAAGTAGATCTCACTCTGACCAAAGAACTGTATGGTGTGCACAGAAGTTTCTTTGATATCTTCTGGTGACTCTTTTCTAATAAAAGACTTTTAAAATTTTTTTTTTCTTTTAGAGAATTAACCACACAAGTTAAAATATCCTGCTCACCTATCTTTGCCATGAAGGTAACAAACTTACCAATTCCTAAATCAATTTGTGAGTCTAGCCTAAAGCTGGAGACCCTTTACCCCATTAGCCTACTCCCTCTCTCCTGGCAGTCTGACTGAGCAAGCCACCAGTGATTCCTACTGCTCTAAGTGGCTGTGCACTGTCTGCGGAGGTGCTACACAGAAGACCTATCAAGCTGGACTGTGTTTTTTTTTAATTTTGTTCCACAGCACTGTAAAAGAGACAGCACAGACTCCACCTCTTCCCATGGGCTGCAGAGAGACCAAGGTTAAAACTGTCCAGGTGGATAATCCTTACTAATGACAGCTAGTTTGATTGTTGCCAGAGAAATGCCTCAACTTTCAAATTTTTTTCTTTAAATTTAAGATTTTGATAGGCTTTGCACAACTACTGTATAAAAATAAGATTTACAGGGCTAAGATAATTCAAATTACTAATTACAAAAGAACATGGATTGTACTGTGGACATAATCAGACCACTTCAGAAGTAGCTGTTGAAATCAGTTCTGTTTTAAATCTCCAGGAATATGAAATATTTGTTTAAAGTGTAATCCTAAAACTGTCAGATGTAAATTATGGCTTACACATAGGAACCTTTGATAATTGATTTTCATATTGGTATTACAGTAATGCTGAGATTATATTACATTGTCTGAAGATTTAAGCTAGTTCACTTTTCTCAGACTTTTCAGAATTATCTGGAAATCAGTTTACAAAGAAGTGTTTCATAAGGGAGATGCCTCAGGGTTTAGGAGAGTAGTTCTACCTACTCAAAGTATGTGAGCATTAAAAAGGGTTGCTCTGGAAGGATTCATGAATGACGGAGGTGGCATCTTATTCATAATGAAAATAAAATTGCTCTGAACCAAGAAGTGAATCAACGGTAATGGCATCCAAAAAGACAATGCAGCTCAGAGAAAGGATTAAGTACAGTCACGAAAGAAGACTGTGGGATTGTCAGACTTGGTATTACTGGACAGGTCTGTTTCCCATTTCAGTGTCATGGTTGCTTAGTGAAATGTGGCCAGATTAAAAAGTTGCAAAAAAATGTTTATACAGCTTTCTATAGTCCCCATTTTAGAACAAGATATATGTAAATATATTAACAGTGCTTTTCTGTCACTGAATTATCTATAACAAACTTTTGTAGGGAGCAGCTCATGCCTAGCTGAACATTACAGAAGTTTAAGACTTAACTGTGTAAAGGTGCAAGAGGGATACAACTTTAGTATTTAGCAATCAACTTAATTGAAGGCACAAAAATAGTCTCATTTAAATCAATAGTACTCACATACTTAAGAACTTCATTAGATCCTAGTGAGAGGGTTCACCCTTCGCAGGATTGAATTCAAAATCAAAGTGAAAAATGCTGAGCTGGAGTAGAGACCTGGTTCTTGGGGCTGGGACTTGGAGTAACTTGAATAAAGATAGTGGTATCAATGTAACAGATTAGAATCTGACCTACTGTATTTAACTGAAGCTGCAAGTATGTAGGGAACCAGAATGCAGTTACCTGATTGGGAATTTGGACAAGACATAAGGCTTAACATTCATATAATTAAGAAAATAGTTACAGGTCTTCAATAAGTGCAAGAGGCTACCTGTGGGGAGCAAGTTTAATGAGGTCCTTTAGTACCACAAACTTTCTGAAAAGCTCTGCAGGAGGGACCTGATCCTGTACATTTATTTATGAATAGTCCCACTGCAGTGGATGTACCTCCTTTTAGATGTCTTAAATCCAGAAGACCAAATTGCAAACTGAAGGTCACAGCCATAGATTGGTTACCCTCACTACTTCCTTCATATTTATTACACCCAGTAGCTTAAATTTAGGCCCTGTTACTGCAAGGAGGTGGTAGCCAGTGCTTTACTAGATAGTTGTAAAGCACAAAGGCTCTCCTTGACTGGGGCCTACTACTCATACAAATACAGTAGGGTGCCCTCTGAACTTAGTGGTAATGATATGGATTTGAGGGACAGCATTGGACCTTCAAACAGGCATTTGAAGATCACAGAATAATTGTTCAAATTTTTCATAAAAACAAGGTATCACCTCAGGCCTTTTCCCATGCAGTTTCATTTTGACCTCTTAAAAAGTTGTTTATAGAAAGCTTTCTGTATTTAGCTGGGCCTGTTGAGTAGTTTCAGCTGTTGCGAATCAAAGGGATTGTTTTCTTGAGGCCCTGCAGCAACATCATTCCCAGCAGAACTGAGTGTGAGCTTAAAAGAGATTACTTAATTCTGTATGGGGGACAGTCTTCCTAGATATGTCTCCACAAGGCTCAGCCTGATTGTGTATACAAGTTTTAGTTACTTTAGTACAAAAACAATTAGTAAGAAAATCCTTTCGTTTCCTGTTTGGATAACTCAAACATGTAAGCTACATTTTATCAATTTCCAAAACAAATTCACGCTTAGAACTAGACTTTTTTTCTGCCTCTGCTTAAGTTCAGCATTAAGGCCTTAAAAGAAAGTACTTATCCCACGGTAGGACTAGGACCAGAGTGTATTTTAACTGACTGTATCCAAATTGCCACACAAAAAAAGCAGCTATCTGCATTTCTTTCATTGGTAAAGTATTATGAATATTTACAGTAGCATGATAATGGAACTATGAAAAGTAAGTGCAGATTTTCAGATGTGTAGGCTTATAAGAATCCTACCTTGTAATCATGTTTACTTTATTATCCAATTCATTAATTTAACCTGTTTTTGAAAGCCCTATTAATATGAAGTTATGGTTGAGATTCAAATGCATGGAAGTCATGGGGGGGTGACATATAGAAATATTTAAAGTGGTCTAAAGTGGGTCCTATGCAGTTCACAGCCCTGGGATATGCTGCAGAAGTGTGCTCTTGAATCTGAGTTTTCATTTTAACAAGTATTTATAGCCTCGTAAGTGCAAAGAAAGCCTTGAAAACGTAAGCAGAGTGTAAAGTGAGGTAAATAAGTCTCCACCCAGCCTGAAACAATAGCTGAGACAAGAATAGTTATCTCAAAGATTAAGCCTAAAACTAAAATTATAATTTAGGCCCCAATTCAGAAAAGCATCCTTGATTCAGGACAATTAAACATGCTTTAGTGCTATTTTGAATAGAGATGCTTTCCTGAATTGGGGGCTCAACACCCACCATTAACTATTTCTCTGAGGCTCACTTCAATAGAAACATTGAACTAGATATACTTACCTCAAAATACCTCATATGCTTCCTCACTTCAGACCCAATTCCATCATCACCTCCTCACCCCTGACTACTTCCAAAGTGCAGTTAGATATTGTCAACACAGAAGTCTGCTACAACTTGAAAAAAGTAGGGACAGCACAAAATAAATGGAGTATCAAAATAATTTACAAAGCATTATTCGGTATTGATTTGTAGACTTTGCTTTTTAATTCAACAAAACCCTCAATTTTTAAGTTCACCTGAGGCTGCCACAGAATTTCCTGAGGACTGCAGAATCCATGGACCTTGCTGCAGAATTTAGGTCCAGTCTGCCACACAATAGAGGCCTTGGATTAGTGCTAAAACAATCAAGATCAGTACATGGGTTTGAGGGAGTCAGTTAAATTGATTTAACATATTCCGAGTGGCTGGAAGAGAAGGGTGCATGAGGAAAAGCAACTAAGGGGAGGGTATAAGGTACAGAAGCACCTACCCTGATTTACACTTCTGGTCCTTGTGTATAAATGCTATTACAATAATTTTTGTTGAGGTTACTTTGAACTCTAATAGATTCACATATCTTACTATCTCTGAATTTGGCATCTGAAATAAAGTTCTGTTCTCTACAGTGATTGTTAACTTGACCATACTGCACAAGTATCAAGGCGTAAATTCAGCAATGTACACAGAATATTAATTTAAAGGCATGAACCCACTGAAGCTATAGAGAGACTCCCATTGGCAGTAATTGGCATAGTGCAACGGTTATGCTTGTGGGAAATAGAAGTTTGAGATTTTAAATGGACAAATAAGGAAATCAAACCATATCATCATATGGCAACTTTCTTGCACTGGATTTTGCAGAGCATCTTGTGCATAAAGACTAGAACAAACATGGAAAGAGTTACTGAAGCAAGTATTCAAGTATCCTTGTTTTCATTTAACTGGAATGTTTACAAAACAAGATTTGGAAAACAAGAGGTAGAGTTCCTAATGGAGGCTACCTCAATACTCAGCATCAAATTTGTAGTTTTCCAGTTCGGTAAGAAAAAGAAAGCCTCGAGATAAATCCCAATTTTCTTGTAATACTGTTTAATAGGTTTTCCCTAACATAATGCGCACACAACAGTATGTTGTCAATTTAAAAAAATATTTAATGCTGCCAAAAACATATAAAAATACAATAAAAATGGCAGTACAAAGTATTTTCTAGTTTATTTCTTTTACATCTTTCTACAGTTAATACAGGCATTATAAAAACCACAAAAGACAGCAAGTTATTTTGTTTCGCAAAGTAGCATGCTGGTGGTGTTCTTCATCCCCTGGATGTAGTTTACGTTGTAAACAGATAATTATGAGGCCTTCTTGGTATTTATCAGACCTCACTTTTGTTCCCGGAGAGGGGTTCATATCTTGCCTTGCATGTCAATAGTTTGCAATTTATAGATGTAGAATATTCACAAGTCTTGGAGGTTTAGATGTCAGTCAGTCTCGGCCTACGACATACAACGCAAAACAAAGTCACCGATTCAGTAAAGACTAAAAATCAATAGACTAAGGGCTTGGAAGTCACTATAATTATAAGGCAAACCCCCAAACTGATAATTTGTTCCAATTTTTCACATTTGTTTCTCAGACTAAATTACTCCATTACTGTCAGTAGTAAAACTGTTTGAAATGCCAAATCTTTTTCAGAAGAGATACTATAGATAAGGCAAATGCACGCTGGAGATCCCCAGTCCAGCAGGTCACAAAAGCCCATGCCCAACTTTAAGCATGTGAGTAGTCCCATTGACTACAGTGGGACTGAGTATTTTGCTGGACAAGGACCTAATAACTGCTCTTTGAAATCTGAATGCCAGTCCTGTTTTATAAGGCATAGTTCAAAGCAAAATGACATTCCAAGTCTAAATTCACTTGTCCCAATGAGGGAATTCCAAAATTATAACGTTTTTAATAAAGCAAAGCCTATATGACGAGAAACAAATTAAAAGAACCAACATTCATAAACCCACACTGATTTCTTCCAGAGCACAGTAATCTTTTCTTAAACTTAATTGACAGCATCTTTAAAAAGGTTTATTTTTCCACATATCAGGCCTTTTAATGCAAATAAAGACTCAAGACAGATGAAATATTTTGAACACATTTATTTTCAGTACACAAGAGTGAGATTGAGCTGAAGCCAATGAAAAAACAGCTTTAAAAGGCAGGAAGACTATCACACAATTATAAACTTTGCCAAATTCCACCCTGTAGTTTAAATCACTTGTCCACAATGACAATTTTCCCCATGAGTTCTCTCAATCAATTTACATAAGTTTCTTGTGTAGTCATCCAAAAATCTGACGTTTAAGTCTAATAAATGAAGAGGTACACTAAATAATTTTATTGGCCTCTTTTATACTTTGAGACGATGTAGTCTTTTTCATACCCACCCCCATCACACACACTTGCCTTTTTTTATAATGTCCATTTGCACTATACTGTTTATTTTTAAAATACAGTGTTAAAATAAAAATACATCCGTTTATGAAATGGAACATGTAATGTTCCAAAGGTTTAATTAAGTTAAAGTAAGTTTCATTTGCAAATTAAATTTCCCTAAAATGCACGTGTAATTTCTCCAAATCTTTACTTTAGACTGTATTTAATTATTGCTATTGGATAACTCCTGCTCAACAAGTAAAGGGGAAAATATTTAAAAGATGGAGGGGCACTCAACACAGTAAGTGGTGCCATTGCAAACAACAGATTTTCCCCTGCCAGAAAAATATAATTGAATAGAAAACCGTAAGAACTTATTCCAATCCTTATAAAATAGAATGTGCTACTTATAACTGAGATTCACATGTACATTAGTGATTACTCGTTAAAAGGCGAACGAGATTTATATGAAGCTAATCATCTGAATGTCAGCTTTAAAGTAACCTAATTAAAAAAATAAGTTCTACTATGCTCCAATTATCTGTAATTATTCTGGGAAACAATACATGCAGGGGAAAAAGGATCACAGTCAAGATTTGAATCAGAAGCTCAACAGCATTTCAGAACTAGTGCCCCAATCAGGATTTAATATTTCAGAAGTAAAGACGGTTGTCTCATGTGCTCGTGACTTAACTGCCATAGAAACAACAAAGTATGCACAGCCTAGATTTTGCACACCTTCCTGTAAAGTGCTATGAACTAAAGACAAAAGAGGAAATCCTGACTCCACTAAAAAGTCAGTGGGTATTTTGCCATTATTTTAAATGGAACTAGGATTTTACACAAAGTTCCTTCCTGGAATGTGATAAAAGGCTTCATTCTAAGCTTCTTTCCCAACCTCATACTGCAGCAGATCGTAGTTTAAAATATTTTTGCCTGTCACTGGTGTGATCCTTAAAAATTGTTACAGCTTGGTTGTTAATGATGCAGCCAAACCAACCAAACACAGCTTATCCATGAATTACCAAATACATTTACAAATGCTACTTTGTGGTGTGGAAAGGAGTGAACAGAATGTGAGCACACATGAACATTCCCAAGCAAGTCTTCTTGGGGTCTGGGCAATGTAGGAGACAAAGTTGAGATGGAGTCAGGTAAAAATTCAAATTAAGGTCTTCAAAGATGCATTTAGAGCTTGTCATCAGAGGAAAGCAGAAAAGGCTTGGAAAAATCCTGCTGCTGAGTCAGGAGATAAATGGAGACTTGCAATTTCAGAGAATGGGATATTATCTATCTTCGAGATGTTTTTTTCTTAACTGTTTTCCTTTAAGCACTTTAAGATATGGAGATCTTATTTACTTTTATAATAGTACTTCATAGCACTACATACATTTTCCCATAAACGAAACCCAGTCGTTTGTAAGACACTTTACAACACTTAAAAGTTTTAATTGAAAGAAATATGGGCAGATTGAGAAGTAAGATATATGATGGAAAGACTAATGCACTTGCTTTAGGCTAGGGGTTGATTAGAGTTAGAACAGCTGAAGGTTTAAAAAAAAAAAAAAAAAAAGATATTTGTTGGGACAAGACCTTCCTAAACACAAAATCTTCACTCTCCCCAGATTGCTTAAGGTCTTGAATTTAGCATTCCTGAACTTGGTTGTATTATCCTTAAAATACCTACTTACAACAAGTAACCAAAATTTACTATATGTGCCAAAGCAATTACTAAATCTTGGCTCTGCCATGGCTCCAGTACCAGTTGCAATCTTGTTTTAATGGCAGTCTTAAAGAAACCCAGCTCTAAACACTGTAAGACTCCACCATCTGAAGTCTCATTATTCTACTAACACCAGGGGAATTCACTATTCACACTACCTGGAGTTACCTGTGTAAATCTATTGCACTTCTGTGAGACACTCCTCAAAAGTGTATGTTGTTCAGTCATCTAACTGCAGTGCAATGAAATAGCAACTCAGTTTCAGTCCCATGTTTAACCCCCTGCTACTGAGCCTGCAGGTGGCTGGAGACCTTTCAAAATGTTTTATTAAGGAGATCACATCATTATCCCCATTTTACACATTTGGAAACTGAGGCAGAGAGGTAGGGTGATTTGTTCAAGGTCACTCAGAAGACCAGTGGCAGAGCCATGAATAGAACTCAAGTCTCCTGATTGCTTATCCAGTGCTCTATCCACTAGGCCACACGGCCTTCTTCCTTGGAGGAGAATGAGTTTGACAGCTGCATAAAGGAACCTATACAATGGGAAGGAAGTTAACAATGGAGCTGGGAAAAGAGCTATTTTAGATACACTTTTTTGTACAAATAGTGCGAAGTTTATGATCCATCTCAAAGTGATCTGAAGGTAAAGAAGTACTTCCTTCATCTGCTATTCCTCATGAAGTGGTTAACTATTGTGTTTATTATGGTGCTAGGCAACTTACATAGATCGGGCATCCTTGATTAAGACTAGGTCACAGTTAACATCTTATCAAATAACTGATAATATTCATCTATATTCTGTAGCTAATACTTTCAATTACATTTGAAACAAGTTTTTCACAAAGTTAAACCAGTTTTAAGTTACCTTCAGTGTGCCATTATTGATAGGTGACAGATTTTTATCATTACATGGAATAAAACTCAAAAAAAATCAGTAAGATGAGACACAAAGTATCACATTACATATTTAATGAAATGTCAGAACTTTTAACAAAACTAGAGCGTCAGACAGTAGCTGAAGTCTGAATACAGCTTCCATGAATCAGTTTAACAATTTGCCTCTAAGTCTAGGGCTAGCAAATAGCTTTATTAAAAAAAACCCATAAGCAATTTCAAGCTTTTTTAAATAACTGCAAAAACAAAAAATAAATAAATAAAAGGAATGCAGTGTACAGAGGAGAAACTGAAAAGTGCTTCATCAGAACCTTAGCTGCTCATATCCAAAGTCTCAAAATCTTGAAATGTGGGGAATGGATGCACTGTGCACAAATTATGCTTTACATTTAGTTCCAAAATCAAATTTTTTTGTTTTGGTCAAATAAATTTGTACAAACTAAGCTTTTAAAAGTACAGTTCGCTACAAAAAGTAAGATTAAATATGCAGTTATAAAATATATTTATCCTGGGTCATAAGAATATAAAATGTTGATGCCTATGTCAATAGTACATTACACACATATAAGGATAACTTCTTTGCATTAATAATGTAAATGATACCACGCTGTTTATTGCTTATGTCAGGCATGTAAATTAAAACCCAGACAGCCTCGATCGTTAAATCTTCATGGCTCAGGGTCCATCTACTAGATTCAGTGGAATACCATTTTTAAAAGTATATAAATACAGTTACACAAAGTTTGTACCTGTTTATTTAACAAATGAACAACTTTATTCTGGGTAGCAGTCTGCTGTTTGGTTTCAGAAGTACCTGCTGTGAAAGTCCTGAGATGCTGACTGTGATAAGTTTACACCACTTATCTAATTTGTGTCTAACCTGCACCAATTTTAGGTGTAAGGAGTTTGCTGCTGAAAGTCAAACTCCCTAGTGATTGACTTGCAGCAAGATTAGTTGCTACCGTAGACAGGCTCACAGTGCAAATAAGTGTTTACTTACAAGGAATGTTCTTGAAAATACAGTTTCCAGCAAGAATAAGCTCCAGCTAAAATGACTGTACCAAACCCAATCTTAGTGAGAATAGGTTTCCAATATAACCACCTTTTTCTTTTTCTTTCGGTCTCACTTAGCTTCTGTTTCATCTGGTGCACCTTCTGGGCTGTGTGAGCTTTTCTATCCTCTCGTAGCCGTTTCCGAACCGTACTAAAAGAGAAAAAACTAAATTGTAGAACAGAAGTAATTCCTCAAGAGATATTAGGAAAAAACCCCGCAATCCAACCCAACACACAGAACAGTTAACCAATCTGTGCTGTTTATGACTAAAACAATGAAGGAGGGAATGTTGATGAGAATGGTCTTTGTGCTACTCTAATTACCTGAACAGTTTAATTAAATACCCATGCTGTTTTAACATTAAGGTTGCCAAGTCAAACATCAAGAACTTAGGAAACACGAGTTGCAACCTTAATGCTGCTCCCTCTTGCCTACTGTATATGTATTTTCTATATTAATATATAATATATAGAGTATACCAAAAAAGCACACATTGAGAGCATCTTCACTGAAGAGATAACTCAGGCTCTTTCTTGGTTGTTGCCTGCAACCCTCCTACCACACACACAAAACCCTCTCATGAGTTTAGTGCAGGGGTAGGCAAAGTACAGCCTGCGAGCCATTTTAAGCCAGCCCCTGCTCCGGCCAGCGCACTGGGTCCGGGGCCTCACCACACGGCTCAGCCCCGCTCTGGCCAGGGCGCTGGGTTGGGGTCGCACCACGCAGCTCGGCCCCACTCCGGCACTCCAGCCGGGGTGCTGGGTCAGGGTCGCACCATGCAGCTCAGCCCCGCACCACGCGGCTTCTCCACTCTGGCTCCTACGCACTCCAACGGGAGCTGCAGGGGCGGTGCTTGCGGATAGGACAGCGTGCAGAGCTGCCTGGCTGCACCTCCACATAGGAGCCAGAGAAGGGACATACCAATGCTTCTGGGAGCCTCGAGGTAATCGCTGCTCGGAGCCTGCACTCCCGGGCCTCTCCCCATGCCCCAGCCCTGATCCTCCTCCTGCTCTCCAAACCCCTCGATCCCAGCCCAGAGCACCATCCTGCACCCCAAACCTCTCATACCCAGCCCCACCCCAGAGCCTGCATCCTGTCCCCAACCCCAACTTTGTGACCATTTATGGTCCGCCATACAATTCCTATTCCCCGATGTGGCCCTTGGGCCAAAAAGTTTGCCCACCCCCGGTTTAGTGGTACTTTCAGTCTGGGCTGGCAGGCACATCTGAAGCTTCAGGCTAAAACCAGCATGATACTTTCCATCAGACTGATAACCCACACACTTCCCAGTGAGGACACAGGCTAAATCACTTGATGCCTCCAGTGTCTTGCCACAATTCCCCCGATACCCAAAAGGACAAACAAGTTCTCCCACAACTCACTGGGAAAGATCAGAGCAACTCAGTTTACTGCAACAGAAAGAACCCTGGGACATGATCCCAAAGGTCTTAGCAATGCACAGTGGTGAGTGCAGAATCGGTGAGGACACAGTAACTCAAGTAAGACTTTCTTCTGTGGCCACTCACACCAGAAGCAAGCTAACCCAGGTGCTCAGCCTCAGATTTTGATCACCTGAGTTAACAAGGCTACAGTGAAAACACACCCACAGGCTACTTGTGCCTTCAAACCACAGCAAACCTCCTACTGAGAGCAATGGGAAGTTGGTACAAAGATGGAGGATAAAATATGGCCCTTGTGTAGTCCAGTTTGCAAAGGTATTGAGCACTAACAGCTCCCACCGACTACAGTTGAGCCTATTCGTGTGCACAACTTCTGAAACTCACACCATAAACTTCTATTTAGAGAAGTTAGCATTGCATTTACCTCTGTGGTAAAAAAACTGATACCACGTACTTGTAGGACCATTACTATTTCTGCCCTTTACAAGCTAAGCAGTCACCTGATTTGTGCATGTGATTGTAGTAATTGCTCAGTTGGTGTGTAAGTGTGTATCTAAGGCCACATCTACACTTGGAGCACTTTTATCACTACTGTACCAGCAAAAGCACTCCTGCTGTGGATGCAGCTATACTGACAAAATGGGGTTGCCAGCCTGCAGGATTGTCCTGGAATCTCCAAGAATTAAAAATTCATCTTTCGTTAAAGATCACATCATGGGATGAAACCTCCAGGAATACATCCAACCAAAACTGGCAACCCTATGGCAAAACTGACGTTTGTATTGGCCTAGTAAAACCGTCCCCATAAATGAATGAAACAAGCTATCCTTATATAAATGCCATTTTGCTAGTACACTAGAACCTTCTGCCAGTACAGACACATTGGTTAGGGATCACATTTTCACACCCATGGCCAATACTGCTCTTCTGGCAGAAGTCTGTCGTTTGTATATTGCTACAAGCGCACACCTACAGTGCTACAACTATGCTGCTGTAGCGCCTTACCATAGACACTTAAGCCTCAGCTACACCTAAAACTCAGGTCAATCTAGCTACATCACTGAAGGCTGTGAAAAGTTTCACATCCTGTATGAAGTAGTTATGTTAACCTTCCATCAACCTAGATGCTGCCTCTCAGGTCTACACTAAACCCTTACTACAGTGACAGAAGGGTTTTTTCTCATTGCCATAGGAAATCTACCCCCGAGAGGTGGTAGCTAGGTCAGTGGTTACCCAGCTGCATCTATAGCATGGGTTAAGTTGACCTAACTACTTCACAGAGTGTGAAATTTTTCACAGCCCAGAGCAATGTGGCTATGTCGACTTAAGTTTCAAGTCGAGACCAGGCCTTAGCCTTTTTAATCTGAAAGTCTGAAGTCTTAATGAACAGAAAGCTCCAAAGTTAGCAACTCAATGAGATGGAAGGGGTAGTTCAGTCCTTTAAGCTGTTCTTCCGGAGTGTGTGCAGAATGACACTTGAAACCTTGTGCTGTAAGCCTTTCTGTTCCCAGCCATTTTGTTATTTTCTCTTTTCTTCTAAAAGCTTACTTATTTAAAAGTACTGAACAGGGAATAACTAAAGTGGTATCAAAGATTTTATTCAGCCATGTCTAAGACCATCTAGGGAACACACCCCATCCTTGCCCCCACTCAAGGGACAAATTATCTGGGATTAGAATTTCTCCAGGATAGGGTTGCCAACCCTCCCAGTTTCGCTGGAAGTCTCCCGGAATCGGGCTCTATCTCCCAGAGGCTACTGAAGCCAAAAATTGGGAGATTTTAGGCTGCTAAATGTCCAGCAGCGTTGTGGGGCTAAGGCAGCCTCCCTGTTTGCCCTGGCTTTGTGCCAGTCCCCAAAGTGGTAACATGTCCCTGTGGCCCTTGAGGAAACAGGGGGTCTCTGTGCACTGTCCCCGCCCCAAGCTAGCCAATGGGAATTGCAGCCAATGGGAACTGCAGGGGCGGTGCCTGCAAATGGGGGCTGTGTGTGCAGAGCCCTCTTCACCCCCGCCCCCGCAAGGGACATGTCAGCTGCTTCCAGGAGCAGCGTGGGGCCAGGGCAGGCAGGCAGCCTGCCTTAGCCCCACAGTGCCGCTGACTAGGAGCCACCAGAGATAAGCACTGCCTGGGAGCTGGAGCCTGCACCCATCACCCCCTGAGCCCCTCCCCCCCATGGAGCCAGCACCCCAAGCCACCTTCCACACCCCAATCCCTTGCGCCAGACCGGATGCCCCTCCAGAATCCAAACGCCCTCCCAGATCCTGCACCCCCTCCTCCACCACAGAGCCTCTCTCACACTCCGAACCCCTCGGCCCCAGCCCAGAGCCTGTACCCCAACCCCTTGTCCCAGCTCAGTGAAAGTGAATGAGGTGGGGGACAGCAAGCCACAGAGGAAGGGGGGGATGAAGTGAGTGGGGCAGGGCCTCAGAGAAGGGGCGGGACAGGGCAAGGGTGTTTGGGTTTGTGTGATTAGACCATTGGCAACCCTACTCCAGGATAAGAGGATTTAAAAAAAAACAAAAAACTACACCCCCAAGGCACTTTCCATGTTTCTTACCTTTCAATGCTTCCATCCATGATATCCTGCACTTTAGTGGACAGTTCAGTATTTATTTTCTCCCCAATTTGCTCCTGTTTTTCTAAGCCAACACTATTCCCATTGTACTTCTCTGTATTTACTCTGGTTGGGTGTGGAGGGGACTGCTCAGAACTTGGTGCTTGGTCCTCCTTAGAAAGTTCCTTCCACCGTTTCTGAATGAATGAGAACACGTTTTTGAACAACATTTCTCAACATCGTGAAAGTTATATCTTTTTAATTTACATTTTTATTTATATGATCATTCTTGTTTATTCAAAGTATATAAAAACTAATTTCTAGATAAAGTAGTAAGCAACACCGCGATACCCTTATTTACACTGAATAGAGAACAAAGTACACCCATCAGTCTTAGCTTCAGGTAACACTAAAACCTAGACTCATTTGAGGGAAATTCGGTTGTTAGAAAACAACTTGAAGGTCAAGTAAAGAGCAAAGAAATTTGTCCAGGATTAACAAAAATTTGCAAGTCAAAGTTAAGGCTGCGAACTCATGGCAATAGAAGAGGTAAGGCTCTTGGGCATGACAGAATACCTGCAAAAAATCTCTAAAAGTGGATCTGATCAAACAGATAGGTATTACAGAGAAGCCAATATGGTTAAGAGCAAGACACAATACCACAACAATTAAAAAATGCTAAATTATTATTCAAGAAAAAGTATTACAAGTGACAGTGGTGTAACTAGATCTCTTTACTGTTTGCAGGAGACAAAATATTGGCAAGAGCCCTTCACAAAAGATTACTAGACATCAGATGTGAAATGTGTTTTGTTTTTTTTTCCTTTTCTTTTTTTTTAAAATCAAAACAGTCTCTTATATGAGCTTTGCTGCTCTACAACTCCATGTAAATCCAAAGCTTTTGTAATCAGCCACCTTGGTCATAAACCTGTGTAAAATCCAGAGAACTGGATAAAATGTCCAAAATGACCTGACAACTACAAGAAAACATGGCTGTACACGTCCATGTGACTACACAGTCCCTTTGGAATTTCCAATAGTTTTAAACAAGGATACTCTTTTTTTTTTTTTTAAATTCCTTGTAGCAGTGTTTAATGAACCGGTATGCCTTGCTCCTGTGTCGACAGATTAGATTCCCCTCAAGAAAACAAAACCTTTTATTTGTGTGTATCGGATGTGTCAGAAGTGGGAGTCCTTATTAAAAAACTACATATTGCGATCAGCATTCGTCATCCTCTCACAGGAAATCCTGCAGATTATGAAGTGATGAGAAAATTAACTTTGTATTGGTAACCTTGCTATGGATTATTGCCTGATGAGCTCAAAAGAGGATCCTAAATGACTCCAGGAAACCTAAGATTTCATTTAAACAAGTGTTTACCTAGCTACCCGTGTTTTATTTGTGGAGATAGATCTCAAAATGCAAAGTTTGCTAGGGAGTCTTGTCATTGGAAAAAGGAGAATTTATCCACCAAGAGTGAAATTATTATTCAAGCAAACTTTTACTAAATTGAGATACATAAGTGACTGACACTGGTTAGAAACCTATATTAAAACCATTTCCCCCTCCTTCCCAAAAACCACAGCTTGAGAACACTGTGGATGTCAAAAATGAAGTTTATGGGATTCGTCTACACCATGGTGGAAATGCTTCCCTGCTCCACTGCCCCACTCCGTGAAAATGCTAGCACCACTTCTAAAACCTCAAAAAGTGCTCACACTGTGTGGGCCTGAAGAGATATGCAGGTAATATAGGATATATTTAAATAAAAAACAGTTACAGGTGATAGTATGGTCTTTTATCAACATTGCAAGACAGGGACAAGGAAGGTGCCAACAGATTAAAGGGGGGAAAAAAGAGGTAAAAATAAGTTTCATTAAGTAAAGTTCACCCACCCACATCACACATCTTCAGCAGGGTTTGAAACCTGAACCTTCAGCACTGCAGCAGAGCATTACCACTTGAGCTACAGGACTAACTACATTAGCAGGCAACAGGAGGAGGCGGTTATCCCAGCAGAGAAACAAACAGACTGCTAGCACCATGTACTAAATCCAGGAGATCGTCATGGGGAGTATGGCACCCAGGCTCTTCAACCCACCACCCAAAAGGTCCTGCTCTGCGTGGAACCTGCAGGAGAGTGGAAAGGAGATGGGATGCTGAGATCGTGTGCCAACTCTCCTGCCCTTCCTCACTGCTCTGGCAGCTTCCAGTACAGCATGTGCTGTGTTGGTATCAGCAATCTCTTTACGGATGTTCATGCCACAGTTTCCCTGAGGATCACAAGCAAGAGAAGGGAAATGGGAATTGAAGAGTTCATATTTCAGCCAAACTTACATGGAATTTCGTGGGATGAGGAAAAAGCACTTCTCTAGCCGAAGGGTTTCTCCCTACTGAATTTTAAAGGCCTGCTGTAAACAGAAATGTTAAAGCTTTCCAGAAAAAGAGTTAGGCAACTACACAGAGAGGTTGAGAGCAACTTCCACTATACTCATATTTACTGGAAGAATGCTTACACAGTAAGCTGTTTAATTAGATCTACGTGGGCAGGCCCCTGAGACTTCATGATTACAAGTTCTGAGCATAAGACCTCAAAAATAGGAGAAGTTAACACAAGAGGAATGGAGTTGGTCTTAACCTTCGCTAAGACTGTCTACACCCCCACTTATGTCGGTATAACATATACTGCTTAGGGGTGTGCCACCCCGTCAGCAACGGAAGTTACATCAACTTAAAGGTCGAGATGGACAGTGCTATGTCAGCGGGAGAGCTTCTCTCGCCGGCATAGCTACCGCCACCTATTGGGGGTGGATTAATGAAATGGATGGGAGAGCTCTCTCCTGTCATCTTAGAGCAGCTACACGAGAGAACTTACAGCAGTGTGGCTTCATCAGTGCAGCTGCGCCATGTAAGGCTAAGTTATTTCTTTCTGGTCCCAGAAAGGCAGTCTACATTAAAATGTTAGAGGTTTTTCATGTACTGTTACAAATAATAGCTAATCGGGCTAGAGAAATGTTCTCTAATCCCTTCCATTTTCAGTTGAATAATAACTAGTTTCACTGTTGATGCAACATGCCCTACCACAGCAACATCAAAGCTGAAACTGTAACTAAACCGACAGGTAGCAAGCAGGTGCCTGCATAAAGAGAAAACAACTTGGAAGGAGGAAAGGGCCTGTGCACACATTCAGTGCTGTTACTTTTAAGCCTACCCAGAGATCCTTCTAAACAAACGAGAGCAGAAAAATCCATCTGTCTTTTTTCAAAAGACACCAAAAATCCACTCACATTTCATGCTTCTCTATTGAAAGGGTGTTTTAAATAAAAGTTCTGGATAAAATTTGTCAATTAAAACAATTCAAGTGGACACTGGGTCTCATCTGCACTCCAATTTTTAAAAAGCTCTTCTGGAACAGAAGAAGAAAATCCAAATTTACCATTTGATAAGTATATCTGAATAAGACCAAATTGATGTCCATATTTCTACTCTGTTGTGCAAGTAACTTAAATCCCTCACATACAATAACTCAAGTAACAATTTCCTCCCGTGGCTATAGTTAAGCTAAACAAACATTTTTAAATAAATTGTGAAGAGCAGCAAGGAAAATTCAAATTAAAGCTGATCTCTTCGTTTACCCAAAAGCTCATGAAGTTCTTAAATGCAATGGGATCAATTATTTACCAGCATATTTTGAAATCACATTGGGACATGTCAAGGATGTGACATTCTTAACATTTAATTTTTTACTTTTTTCCCCTTAGAACATTCAGTTCATTCCAAGACTGACAGAAAAAATTAAGAACAGTATTTGTTCAACACTTGTTAAGAATAGTACACTTGCGAAAAGTCTTACTTCCATTTTTCCTAAAATGTGGGAGGAGTTAAGTTGTATACAACTGATAACCAAGAATAATTTAAAAAAATACCAATATCCAATAAAAAGAAAAGGAGGACTTGTGGCACCTGAGAGACTAACAAATTTATCTGAGCATATGCTTTCGTGAGCTACAGTTCACTTCGTCAGATGCATGCAGTGGAAAATACAGTGGGGAGATTTATATACACAGAGAACATGAAACAATGGGTGTTACCATACACACTAACAAGAATGATCAGGTAAGGTGAGCTATTACCAACAGGAGAGCGGGGGCGGGGGGGGAGAGACCTTTTGTAGTGATAATCCAGGTGAGACATTTCCAGCAGTTGACAAGAATGTCTGAGGAAAGGAGTGGGGGGCGTGGGGGGGAGGGGCGGGGAGGAGGAATAGTTTTACTTTGTGTAATGACACATCCACTCCCAGTCTCTATTCAAGCCTAAGTTAATTGTATCCAGTTTGCAAATTAATTCCAATTCAGCAGTCTCTCGTTGGAGTCTGCTTCTGAAGTCTTTTTGTTGAAGAATTGCCACTTTTAGGTCTGTAATTGAGTGACCAGAGAGATTGAAGTGTTCTCCGACTGGTTTTTGAAGGTTATAATTCTTGATGTCTGATTTATGTCCGTTTATTCTTTTACATAGAGACTGTCCAGTTTGACCAATGTACATGGCAGAGGGGCATTGCTGGCACATGATGGCATATATTACATTGGTAGATGTGCAGGTGAACGAGCCTCTGACAGTGTCCCCTGAATAGCTATGTGGACACAGCTGGCAACATGCTTTGCTGCAAGGATAGGTTCCTGGGTTAGTGTTTTTGTAGTGTGGTTGCTGGTGAGTATTTGCTTCAGGTTGGGGGGCTGTCTGTAAGCAAGGTCTGGCCTGTCTCCCAAGATCTGAGAGTGACGGGTCACTCTTCAGGATAGGGCCAACAAAGAAAATAACAGAATGCCACTAGCCATCACCTTCAGCCCCCAATTAAAAACCTCTCCAACGCATCTTCAAGGATCTACAACCTATCCTGAAGAAGGACAACCCATCACTAAATTTGTTAGTCTGTATCCACAAAAAGAAAAGGAGTACTTGTGGCACCTGAGAGACTAGCACAGCTGCTACTCTGAAACCTGTTAATATCCAATAGTTATTCTAAATTTTGAAAGCTAGAGACTGACAATAGAGAATAAATCTTCTGAAATTTTTTAAAAAATTACACAAAAAGTCTCCAAAAGTTGCATACAGCTTACTCCAAAATTCACACATCATTTCAAAAGAAGACTGTAAAAAGTATGTATTGCTGCCAAAATTTATACTGAGAAATTGATACAATGGTCCATAAATTCCTCAGGGCCTCAAGAAATGCACATGCTAAAAAGGGAGAATTCATGTCAGTTTAAAAAACAAAGTATCTCAGACTATTCAGTAATTTGACTGTGACATTACTAAAATTTCAACAAAAAATGTGAGGTATGGCCTTTGGTATACAAAGCAGCAAGATGTTCAGGAAGTGAACTCCAAGTTCTGCCAAAAGCAGCTTGCAGTAAATGACTGCTACTTCTAAGTGTGTCTTTGGGCTAAAATCATTAATGGTGGAAACAGTTAAGTATAGTCATGATGCTGGTCATAAGGCTGTGTCAGAATACAACCACCTAGTTCTTACATAGCGTAAGTGTGTACCTTGCACCTATTTGGTCTTTAGTGGTTGTGTAAAATTTATTTACACACAAGCACAAAATGTGCATTGGATGGAAACATTTGACAAGACAGCTGTAATAAACATGCTTTAAGTTATCTACTCCTCCATCCTATTTCTGAAAGCAGAGTAGGTTTGTCAAGTTAATTTACACTTGGTTACAGTATGTGGTTTTTTCAGCAAAAGAAAAAAAACAACATGATCTACCATACAAAAAGAGTTCTGTGTCTCCTTGACAAGGCGAAGCTATTTTAAAGTGTTATTACCGGAAAGCACACTGAAAACAAAGTCTAGAACTAGTGACTTGTAAAACTTGAATTTTTTGAACTGCATTAAATAAACCCAATTAATCTCATCGAGCTGGTTATACTGACTATCGCTGGTTAATCAAACAGTAAAAAAAATGTTACCTGGTAGCAAACTTTAATCTTCAGCAGCAGAATATTTTATTAACAGATAAAGTATGGATAATTCAGGGAGAAAAGACCCTTGTTCAATTTCACTTGGAAACATGACATTTCTTTTGGTTTTTAAAAAAGCTGATGATACGGATTTAACCTTCCTTATGTTAGTACAGAGTATGCCTGCCATATATCACAGAGCAGGGTACTAAAACACAGAATTAAAAGTTTAGCTGAGACACACACTTCAATGCTTGATTAAGAGAGAAGTTTATCTGCCTAACCAATGCAGAAATGCTAAGAGAACATCAAATCGAATCACCCATTGATTTTATAAACACTGCACATTTGGATTATTACAGTAGATTCAGTTTATTCGAAAAACATTTACCTGTATAGTTGAATCCCCCATGATAAATTTTGCTCCTTCTATAATAGCCATATACGAGAATCTTAGCTGGTCAGGTGTCTGAATAAGTCCCATGCGATATTTTCTCATATCCAATAATACTTGCTTAATGTCTACAGAAGAAGGGTCTTTTTTTTCCATCTGTTTAAAAAAAAATCTGGTTAATTATATGAAGAGTTTTGACCAATCTGTGAAAGTGGGACAATTGTTCTTTAAAAGTACCAAAAAATAAGGAAAATTTTAAACACATACACCTCTACCCTGATATAACGCAACCCGATATAACATGGTAAAGCAGCACTCGGGGTGGGGTCTGTGCAGTCCGGCGGATCAGCACATCAGCATGTCTGGCTCCGACACGCTGCTCTGAGTGGCGTAGTAAGGGTGCCGAGCTGGGGCCGAGGGGTTGGATAAAGAACAGAGGGTCTCTGGGGGCGGTCAGAGGACAAGGAGGGTTGGATGGTTTGGAGGTTCTGGGGGTGTGGACAGGGATTGGGGCAGTAAGGGGACAAGGAGCAGGGGGGTGGGGTGTTGGATGGGTCGGGGGTTCTGAGGGGTCAGTCAGGGGGCAGGAACTGACTATTAATAATGGAAATACTCGAGGCCAAAGCAAGTTTGATGTAACGCAGTTTCACCTATAAACACGGTAAGATTTTTTGGCTCCCAAGGACCGCGTTATATCAGGTTAGGGGTGTATTGAGTTATACAAATTTCTACTGAACAATATATACATTCATCTTTTTACCACATTTCTGTTATAACTGTATGAGAAATAACATCTGAAACAGATTTCTAAGTTTTTTTCTCTCAAGAGAATAAATCATTTAAATACTTTTATGTAACACAAAGATAAAAGTTAAAATACAACTGGAGATTAGTTGAAATCCACAAAAGCCAATATGCTAGTAACAATTAAAGCCCTGAGTCTTAATACACTTCTACTTGCCTAACTTTACAAATGAATGTGTTTAAGTTGCAGGATTGGGGCATAGTAGTTCAGAGTACTAGAACTTGGTATTTAGTTAAAAAGACAGACACATTCAACAGAAATATGGGACAATATGTGCGCAAAAAAAAACAGTGGACTAAACCATTTGCAAATTTGGGGCTTTACACGGACTGGCTAATACCATTATAAACACACTGTGAAAAACAGTGCAGTATGTATTACATGCTATATGTCCAGTAACTGAACTAATGATTATGTCCTTTTAAAAGTAATTTCCCCCCTAAAGAATCAGGAACATTAATCTGATATACAGACAATGTTTTGGAATAGCTATAGTGGCTTTTCTCTCAGAGTGTTAGCTTTATATAAACACTTCAGATTTAATTTAATTTTTTTTTAAGTTACAGGAATACTAGAAGGACCAAAAAAGCCAACAAGCTTCATTCTATTGCACCATTTTTCTATCTATATTGCTCTTTCCTTTAAGTGTTGAAAATTAGAAAGCAAATTCCACTTCTAGACAGACTTTGATCCAACAAGTTTCAGGTAACAGTGAAGAGCTAAGGGCAAAGTTACAAATCTCTGAAAATATGGTTTATAAAGACTAAGACACCTTAAGATCACCAGTCTGAAAACAGGTCTATATTTCTACTCATCCCACATTATAAATATAAAGAAATATAAATTTTCATACATTTATTTAAGCCATCAGAATAAGTGTCAGAGAAACTAAGTAGCTTCCACAGGGTCTTCATTTACCTTCACAAATGTGTGGCTTATTTCCAGGTATCTTATTTGCTAGGAGTTCTCATCAAAAAGCTCAAATATAAACCAAAAGCCACCATACAAACACTTACCAGGACAAGACAGGTGTCTACTAATGAAAATGTGCCAGAGCGTCCTATCCCTGCGCTACAGTGAATTATGGCAGGTCCATGTTCAGGACTCAGCGAACCAGATTCTCTGACTTTAAACAAGAAGTTGAGAAATGAAGCTGGGGACTCAGGGACTCCAAAATCTGGCCACGTAGTATAATGATAATGAGATATCATCCTGGACTCACCACTCTAAAAGTGAAAAAAAAAAAAAAAATTAAAAAAAAAAAAAAACAAAACAAAAAACAAAACGAACAAAAAGGATGCCTCTGCTTTTGGAGAATTATTTGTTTAAAACTCATCCATCAGTAAAGGCCAATATTTTAAACCTCTCAGTCAGACAGACACAAACTGCTTGCTTAAAATTTGCACCCTTAGATTGTTCCCAACAAAAAGTTAACACTAGGACACTTCTTCCGGCACCAGGTCATTATTTGTGACCGACACCTTAGTTATATTTTGTTTTTCATTTTAAAATCATTTAAGATATCTACACAGATCCCATTCCCCCAAACCCTAACATTACTAAAATACTAACAGCACTTTTCCCCTAAAACTTCCCTCTAACTACTACTAGTGGAGCTCAACTGATGCTCACAGCAAGAGCACCAGTATGGACAGGGACTGCCAGCAGTCCAGCAGACTGCCAGCATTTTAAGCTGCATGTTGTTTATGCCTACTCTGAGCTGTGTTTAAAGTGCCAGTAGCTGCTGGAACCTTGTCCATACTAGCATGGCCACTGATGGTAGCAACAGTGGGAAATTGTATGGAAAAGTCCTACTGTAGGCAGGGCTTAAAAAGGCCCATATGTCAGAAAACCTTAGATATCACTTCTGCTGGAGACACTCAACCTTGTTCCATATATAAGTGGATGGAAAGGCTATTTGTATTATGCAATGTTTTCCTCCTTCCTTGGCTGAGCTCTGTGCCAACACACCTCCCAACTGCATTAACCCCAGGGAGCTTCAGGAACCAGCTTTGACTACATTTCCACTAGACTCACTGAGACCTAGGTGTTCAAGCTACAGGGGTTTTTTTGTTTACTCTGGACGCAGTTTAATTATGGATATTTAGGATTTTGGAATCTCAAGAAATCAATTTCAGTACCAAGCATCTATTTTTCCAATACTTTTCCCTGAACTTCCCCAATGTTACCGACATCTTATTTCTAGGTTTCCTTTAAACGATAGCTAGACCTCTATACATAAAGTGAATAGTCAAAAAGATTTAATAAGATGCCATTAAAGCTGAAGTATTTTTCTTCAGGTCAATGACAAAATAAATTGTGTCCTGCAAAATGGAAACTAGAGAGATCCTCTCCTGGTCAGTCCATTGCAAGTTTCTATGAAGTGCAGATTTACTCGAAAGTGACTTGAAATAGCATTATTCAGTTCCTGTTTGTTGTGCTGCAGTAACCTAACATTTGTTCTGAAAACTAGTTCTTCCAGTTACAGCTTTGGCCCTCATTTAGGACCTGATGCTGCAAGGTTCGAGCACCCTCAACTTCCACAAAAGGCAGTGGACATTGAGCATGCCAAGTACCATAGAAGTGCAACTCAACCATCTTGTAATACACCTTGAAGGGGACAAAAGAATCTTTGTAGTTTGTTCCTAAACAATATATACATTCACATATATTCTGTTGATGCACAAATCAGAATAAATAGAATATTCCTATTGCTACAGCAAAGCCAATACAAGCTCCAGCTCCTTCTCCTGAACTTGTATTGGCTTTCCTGTACCAACAGGAATATAGTACAGTAAAAATTAGTCTTTGAACAAAGAGATTTGATTTTGAACACACAGAGTATATCTATTGAGTAAGGTGCCATTTTTCTACTGCCACTTTTCAGAGCAGAACTATAATCCAAGACCCCAGTCCTGTAATTCTTTGTGCACGGGTAGCCTGTGTGTCCATAAAGAGCCCCACATAAATCACCTGTAAGCAACAAAATTGCAGGTTAAAGGACTTAGGGCTTCCTGTGAAGGAATATTTTTGAGGCAAACTATCACAAAGTTTGCATTGTGTAAATATTATCTGCCATATAGGACTACATTTTTGAAACCTGAAATAGATTTTTCTTCTGTAGGAATATAGTGATTTTTTTAAATCAATATTTGTATAAGGCAAAGGCTTAACACTAGTTTTATTTATGTTTTTAAAAGCAAGCATTTTTACCAGTAAATTATCCCCAATATTTTGTATTTACCCAATATCCAAGGAGAAACAAAGCAATTAATTTTCCTGTTAATTTCTTACTTTTTATAAGTATACACACACACACCCAAATTGACTAGAAAACAATTCACTGCTTGAAAGACAAAATGATCACTCAAAACAAGACATTTGCACATTTCCATTTCACAACTACAAATTGTTTTAGCTACCCAGGAAAACATTCCAGGGTAACCATTGGATACTTGGAGAAAAAATACCTTTAAAAACTATAAAAACGTATGAACACATTTTGAGTTTTTTAATTATTTCTCTTATTAGTAGGCTGGTGTAACATTCCACATCAGCTGTTAGACCTAGTTGTTGCCTTCTAGTCTTTTCATTTCTATCAACCTCTTTCTAGAATCTGTTAACAGCTTATCTATTAAGGCCATGCACTGGCTATTGTTATTGCTTCTGTGCATGCCACCAAAATCTGGGTGAGTTACTATGCTTCCTCTTGGCCCAGCTCTTAATCTTTATTTGATTTTAACAGTGCATCAGGGCAACTCTAATACTCCAGTTTCTATTCTGGGGTTGTACAGATCAGGGATTGGCAACATTTGGCCTGCTGCGTCCGCAGGTTCAGCCCATCGCGGCTCCCACTGGCTGCAGTTTGCCGCTCCAGGCCAATGGGGGCTGCGGGAAACGGCGCAGGCCAAGGGATGTGCTGGCCGCCGCTTCCCGCAGCCCCCATTGGCCTGGAGCGGCGAACCGCAGCCAGTGGGAGCTGCGATCGGCCGAACCTGCGGACATGGCAGATAAACAAACTGGCCCTCCCCGCCAGAGGACTTACCCTGGTGGGCTGCATGCCAAAGGTTGCCAATCCCTGGTATAAAGTATGAGATTACTTTTGGGGATATTGGAGGATAAATGGATTTATGGTTCATCCAAAAATTCTCTTTACATTGGTAAGTGGTCCAGTATCCTTTTAATTCTGGCTCAGTCTTTAAACACTTCCTCTAGATAGACTGACTGTACAACCTGTTGAATCACCTCTGTTTGTCACAACAGTTTCATGCAAGGCAAAACTGGCTCAAATGCAGTCCTCATCACTTTGCAACCCCAAACTTCTCAAGACTGTGTAAGATACACACTTGTTCTCACCTAACCTGTCCACAGGTTATCCCAACAATTATGTATGGGAGGGCAGAGATCTAGTCAAGGAAAACATTTTATAACCCAGTTTCTAATCTTCAGAGAATTTTAGTTTCCTCACCAGCTTCAACAGATGACTGCATAGAAATACTGCTAGACCTGTAAGCTTCCTGTCTGATTAAGAGGTACATCTCTACAATTCATAAAAAACCCAAAAGAACAAAACAAAACAAAAAAAAAAACCTGCACAGTTAATCATGCAATCAGGCAACCAATATATTTACACCCAAGGTTTAAACTCATCTCTTCAGTTCATCCTCATGATTCTAAGGAATGGTAGGATGGAGAACAGCAAAATAAAGATAATGGATTTCAAGAAGGCAGACTTCAGCGAACTCAGGGAGTTGGTAGGTAAGATCCCATGGGAAGAAAGTCTAAGGGGAAAAACAACTGAAGACAGTGGGCACTTTTTCAGAGACATTATTTAAGGGCACAAGAGCAAACTATCCCACTGCGTAGCAAAGATAGAAAGTATGGCAAGAGATCACCCTGGCTTAACCAGGAGATCTTCAATGATCAATCAAAAAAGAGGCCTACAGAAAGTGAAAACTACGTCAAATTACAAAGGATGAATATAAACAAATAACACAAGTATGCAGGGACAAAATCAGAAAGGCCAAGGCACAAAACGAGATCAAACCTAGCTAGAGACACAAAGGGTAACAAGAAAACATTCTACAAATACATTGGAAGCAAGAGGAAGACCAAGAACAGATAGGCCCATTACTCAATGAGGGGGGAAAAAAATAACAGAAAATGTGGAAATGGCAGAGGTGCTTAATGACTTTTGTTTCAGTTTTCACCACGAAGGTTGGTGGTGATTGGACATCTAACATAGTGAATACCAGCAAAAATGAGGTAGGATCAGAAGATTCTAAAATAGGGAAAGAACACATTAAAAATGACAAACAAATCAGATGTCTTCAAGTCACCAGGGCCTGATGAAATGTGTTGTAGAATACTCAAGGAACTAACTGAGGTGATATCTGAGCCATTAGTGATTATCTTTGAAAAGTCATGGAAGACAGGAGAAATTCCAGGAGACTGGAAAAGGGAAAATATAATGCCAATCTATAAAAAGGGAAATAAGGACAAACCAGGGAATTACAGACGAGTCAGCTTAATTTCTGTACCCAGAAAGATAATGGAGCGAATAATTAAGGAATCAATTTGCAAATATCTAGAAGATAATAAGGCGATAAGTGACAGTCAGCATGGATTTGTCAAGAAAAAATCATGTCAAACCAACCGGATAGCTTTCTTTGACAGGATAACAAGCCTTGTGGATAGGGAGGAAGCAAGGAAGCAGCAGACATCGTATATCTTGACCTTAGTAAAGCTTTTGAGATGGTCTCGCATGACCTTCTAAACAAACAAACTACGGAAATGCAACCTAGATGGAGCTACTGTAAGGTGGGTACAAAATTGGTTGGAAAACCGTTCCCAGAAATTAGTTATCAGCAGTTCAGTCAAATTTTTGCTGATAGCTTTCTTTCAAACTTGTAAAGTTTGCGGACAATACCAAGCTGGGAGGTGTTGCAAGTGCTTTGGAGGATAGGATTAAAATTCAAAATGATCTGGACAAACTGGAGAAATGGTCTGAAGTAAATAGGATGAAATTCAGTAAGGACAAATGCGAAGTACTCCATTTAGGAAGGAGCAATCAGTTGTGCACATAAAAAATGGGAAATGACTGCCTAGGAAGGAGCACTGTGGAAAGGGATCTTGGGGTCACAGTGGATCACAAGCTAAATATGAGTCAACAGTGTAATGCTGTTGCAAAAATGGTGAACATCATTCTGGGATATATTAGCAAGAGCGTTGGAAGCAAAACACAAGAAGTATTCTTCCGCTCTACTCTGCTGATTAGGCTTCAACTGGAGTATTGTGTCCAGTTCTGGGTGCCACATTTCAGGAAGGATGTGGACAAATTGGAGAAAATCCACAGAAAAGCGACAAAAATGATTAAAGATCTAGAAAACATGACCTATGAGGGAAGATTGAAAAAACTGGGTTTGTTTAGTCTGCAAAAGAGACGACTGAGGGGGGACAGGATAACAATTTTCAAGTATGTAAAAGTTTGTTACAAGGAGGAAGGAGAAGAATTGTTCTTCTGATCCTCTGAGGAGAGAGCAAGAAGCAATGGCTTAAATTGCAGCAAGGGAGGTTTAGTTGGACGTTAGGAAAAACTTCCTTACTGTCAGGGTGGTTAAGCACTGGAATAAATCGCCTAGGGAGGTTGTGGAATCTCCATAATTGGAGATTTTTAAGAGCAGAGATTTTTAAACACCTAACACTTAGTCCGGCCATGAGACAGGGGACTGGACTTGATGACCTCTCGAGTCCTATGATTTTATAACATACACAACAGTACAGAAGGGTTTGAAGACGTTTCCTCCAGGGTTTACATATTTAAGTCACCATTTGAGGTGGAGAGAGTAATCATGTTACCTTTTTTCAGACTCTTCATTAAATATAATTTCAGTGAAAAGCCTTCCTAGCTTTACAAGAGGAAAGAAACCACAGAGATAAGAGACCAAAAACTACAGAGAAAAATTCCACGAAGATAAGTGCATCAAAACAAAGAGACTCTCTTAAGTCCCAAGTTACTTGTAAATACTCATTCCTCAGATCCTTTCTTGAAAGAGTGCTACAGGACTCTTTTACAGTATACCAGTAAAATATATTTTTATGCAATTGATGGTTAATATGCCATGTCAATTTCTCCCCCAGAAGTATGGTAGAAATTCCATTTCTACTTCCTCTTTATGTGCACAAGCAGGTAACATCATACTCATGGACTGTTTTGAAGATATGTACTCTTTTCTTTATACTGCTTAAAGAATAGCAAATAAAAAGAGCTGCTTTTATGTCTCCATAAATCTAATGACCAGAGATCTAGCCTTATCTCCCTTCCAGCGGATACCGTGCTATACCCTTATACTTAGGGCCCTACCAAACTCAGTCCATTTTGGCCAATTCAAAAATAGTAAATTTCATGTTTTCAGCTATTTAAATTTTAAAATTTCATGGTGTTGTAGTTGTAGGGGTTCCGACGCAAAAAGGAGTTGTGGGGTGTGTGTGTGGAAGGGCGGGGGGTTACAAGGTTATTGTAGAGAGTGTTGTGGTACTGCTACCCTTACTCCTGCGCTGCTGCCTTCATAGCTGAGTAGCTGGAGAGCGGCAGCTGCTGGCCAGGAGCCCAGCTGTGCACGCAGAGCCACTGCCAGAGCAGGGCAGAATTAAGGATGGCCTGGTATGGTATTGCCACCCTTATTACTGTGATGCTGCCTGCAGAGCTGGGCCCTCACTCAGCAACCATCACTCTTTGGCCACCCATCTCTGAAGGCAGCAGTGCAGAAATAAGGACGGCATGGTACAGTATTGTCACCCTTACTTCTGCGCTCCTGCTGGTGGGGCACTGCCTTCAGAACTGGGCGCCTGGCCAACAACCGCCACTCTCTGGCCGCCCAGCTCTAAAGGCGGCGCAGAAGGGTGGCAATACCTAAAATAACCTTGCAACTCCCCTGCAACGGCCTTTTGGGTCAGGACCCCCAATTTGAGAAATGGTCTCCCCTGTAAAATCAGTATAGTATAGGGTTTTGGAGGTTTAAGTCCCTTATTAACCTTTTTGTCATACTGACTTAAAATATATCACCATTTCAAATCCACACCCACAGAAGTATTACATTTATGTCCCAGTCGCCTTACCAAGCCAGCCTGTTTAATCCACCTAGGCTCCACACGCAATCTCAGTCCCACTCCCTGGCCCATGTCCCAGTCTTCCCTATCCCTCTAGCTTCTTGCCCAACAGTCCCAATTCCTCCCCTCTCCCACATCCAGTCTCCTTGTCTCACTCTATTCCTATTCCAATCAACCACCATCTAGGGCAAGGCATTTCAAACTTTTTTTCTGGTGACCCAGTCGAAGAAAATTTTTGATGTCCGTGACCCAGCAGAGCTGGGAATGAGGGCTTTGGGGTGTGGGCTGTAGCTGGGGATGAGGGTTTTGGGGTGCAGGAGGGGTTCTGGGTTTGGGGGGCTTAGGGCTGGGGCAGGAGATTGGGGTGCAGGAGGGTGTCAGGGCTTTGGGCTGGGGGTGCAGGCTCTGGGGTGGAGCCAAGGATGAGGGGTTTAAGGTGCAGGAAGAGGCTAAAGGTTTGGGGGGGGCCTCAGGGCTGGGGATTGGGGCACAGGCTTACAGTGGGTGACTCCCGGTCAGTGGCATAGCAGGGGTGCTAAGGCAGGCTTCCTGCTTGTCTTGGCATCATGGACTGCGCTGCGCCCTGGAAGTGGCCAGCAGAAGGTCCAGCTTCTAGGTGGAGGCACACAAGCAGCTCCACCCAGCTCTACCGGCAGGCACCGCCCTGGCCAATAGGAGTGTGGAGCCGGAGCTCGGGGCAGAGGCCATGCCCCCCCCCCCCGCCCCGCCTAGGAGCCAGCCCCGATGCGGGCTGTTTCTGGGGCACAGCGCAGTGTCAGAACAGGTCGGGACTAGCCTGCCTTAGCCAGGCAGCACCACCAACGGGATTTTTAAACGGCCCCAGTTGGCGGTGCTGACTAGAGCTGCCACAACCCAGTGCCTTGCATTCCGCGACCCAGTACTGGCTTGCGACCTGCACTTTGAATACCACTGATCTAGGGTGACCACCTGTCCTGAATTTGGTGGGACAATCCTGAAATGTACATTTTGAGTCCTGGTCTCAGGCTGAATGACTCCAGGACAGTATTTGTCCCAGATTCCCTGTGGCACCACTCTGCCCCTGTCTGAGGCTCAGGGGCAGTGTCAGCCTCTTCCTGGTGTGGGGGCTGAGGTGGGCCTTATCCCCCTCCCCGCACCCCGGCCATCATGAGGTCCTGCCCCCCCTCTTTCCCCTGAGACCCGGCCCCAGGCAGGGAAGTAGTAAGAGCAGCCCACGGAGCCCAGGCCACTGTGGGGAGCCCTGATCCTCCAACTGCCCTGGGCTATGTGCCCTGGGCTGCTCTTGGACAGGTGGAGGGTTTGGGGCTCCCCACAGCAGCCCAGGCTCCTTGGGCTGCTCTTACCTCTGCCCAGCTCCGGCTTCTGGCCTGCCAGGCCTCAGGGGGAACAGGAGCAAGGGCAAGCCACAGAAAGGAACAAGGCTCCTGCATGTGCCCCATTTTTGCATTTTGAAACAGGTGGCTACCAGCATCCTCAGCACTTTTACCCTCTACACTTGAGTTAGGTACTGCCTAACTGCATCCTTTTCCACACTCCCTGGGTGCAAGTAGGGGAAGCATAGGAGGGTCTTCCTGCTCTCAGTTCTGCTGCCCAGTGTCACAACTGTCTACAGCAGCCAGGAAGAATGGCTGCATGAGTATTTTCAGTGCAGATGGAATCTTATGGATTTAGCTGTCAAACACACACATCTCTACTTTGAACGTGCAAACAAATTTATCCAAGACTTGTAACTTGGCCAAATTTGGGTGGCTTTTCACAAGACCAACCAAGGGCATATCTGTGACACAAATGCCACCCCACAACATTTCAAGCCTTTTCTTCAAAGTATGGAGCTGCTAGAGCTTCTCAGTAAAAACATTTATGAACAACATTTCCTCCTAATTTAATTCTTGGAAACAGCTGAACTGTTTTTGCTAACGGTTTCAAAACAATTCAACCTGAGGCAGACAACACCCAGTGTGGAAAATTTCAGCTCAGACAGTTAAGTTTTGGCTAAGTTATAAGCAACTGGAAACAGGATCTTACAATGGAATGCATCAGTCAACTTTAATAGAGATGGTAGTACCAGTGCTATCTATAATTAAGGCTAAGATTTAATCATGGGTATTTTTAGTAGAAGTCATGGACAAGTCACAGACAAAAAACAAAAAATCATGTCCCATCACCTGTCCATGACTTATACCAGAAATACCCGACTGAATCTTCGGGGTGGGGTGAGAGTTGGAGGGGGAGGGAAGCCTGGGGCACCAGCTGTGGAGGGGAAAACCCCAGGGGGCCTGCTGCCTCTCCGGGCTTGCAGGGGGTGGGAGGACAGAAGGGAAGCCCCGGGTGGCCAGCAGCTACTCTGGCTGCTGGCGGGGGAAGGGAAGCCCTAGATGGCCAGTGACTGCTCTGGCTGCCGCCGAGGTGGTGAGCCCCAGGGTCAGCTGCTGCTCTGGCTGCCCCGGGATCGCTGCCAAGAGCCCCTGAGCTGTGGCTGCTCCCACCGCCCCCAGGACTGCTGCTCAGGTGGTCCCTGGGGCCAGCCAGAGCAGTGGCCAGTGCAGCTGGCTGTGGGGTCATGCGAGTGGCTGGCTACAGAGCCGCTCCAGCAGTGGCCAGTGTGGCTGTCCCCAAGGCCGCCCAAAGGCCAGCTGCTCAGGCAGCCCTGGGGTCAGCTACAGCAGCCGCTGCAGAGTCCATGACCTCCCTGACAAACATGGAGCCTTAGCTATAATCAAGGAAAATGGGGGAAGGGAATGGAGGACACCCAAGTGAAGTCCTTGTAAAAAGGAAGAATCCGATTTGCAGATTCTGAAAAGATTTGCAAATTTGCATGTGTTAAGCAAAATTGAGGAAATTGTGTAACATCTGCAACACATGGTGCATTATTTTATTTAACTGTTAGCTGGGATTTTTTCAAACACTCTTCCCCTTCTCCAAAAGTCAGAGACTATATGACACTGACCACAAAGGCAACTATGAACATTTGCATGAAACAGAAAAAACGAATTAAGGTGTAAAATGCTATGCCTTATACTACTTTGCAGATAAATGCATTTCTGATAATCACTCTTCAACCCAAAAGACAAGTATATCCAGAAGTTTTCATTTTTCCACTAACCACTGTAAAATATCCCTTTTTAGAATTCTTCACTCATATATTTTGGTGATGCACTGCAGAGATATGCTGTTGTACCATAAGTAATGTACTGTTGAACAGTTTGAAAGAATTTTACAAATTCAGTAATCCTAGTTTTCCCAGATCTTATGGAAACGTCAGCGTGTGTTGGCTCTTCAGATAAAGTTGTATTCTTGGTCTTCTTTTACTCCAGATCTAAAGCTCATACATTTCTCAAATTTATTTGGTATGTTATTAATTAGTGACATAACATTTAGAATAAGCTGCAAAAGATGCAAGTGAGCATCACGCATTTAGGACCAAATTCTTGATAATTTTATAGCACACTTATCACAGGTAGAATCAAATACAATCAGTGGTTAGTAGCCACTATGTAAAAGCTTGATGGTTAGAGGGGGAAAGTAATAATTTCAACAGTTGGAAATAATTCTTTTGTGAATTATTATTAAGTATTGTTTTGTAGAAAGTATACAGGATTTCTGTTAAAATGTTATTTTATACGCTGGAGGCTTGTAAGAAGACCAGGGCATTTACATAGCACAGTCACCTTACTACCTTATTCCACTCTTGTGAAATAAGCCAACTTCACATACAAGGATCTATTTAGAGCACATAGGGGGCTGCTTCAGAGGACTAAAAAACCCAAAGTCTTAAATGATGAGCAGCAGTGAAGTGAGAAGCAAACTGGGGGAATAGGAGAGCTTAGGCAATTGATAGCGGGGAGTGCAGAAGTTATCTGAATCTCAGGACAATATCAGCCAACCCAAGTCCAAATGCTTCGTGGGAGTTACTCCAGCTCTAATGCTTGAAGTAACTCTTGGGAGTGGAAAGAGAGGGAGACCAGGATGGTCTACTCCAGGCCCCTGAAGACAGAAGCCCCAAAACAACTATGGTATTTGAGGAGACTGCTGCCTCAAGTTGCCAAAAGCCGTGGAGGGCTTCATTTCCTCAACCCCAGCTCTTCAGGCACCATTCCTCCCTTCTTCACCTCTGCCACTAATATTAAAGAAAAACAGAAGGGATCAGCTGATGGGGAAAACGAAAGTCAAGAGAGCACAGCTGTGTAAAGTTCTACCTCATCTTACTTTTACTCAGTGAGCCTGGCAACATGACGACCAGCTGTAGAATATTGATGTGAAGAAGCTCATGGAGGAGGTTTCAAATTCATATTCTTTCTAAGTATCTTGTGTCAAAGCTTCTTTAATGGCCATCATAGATTTAATTAACAATAACCAAAAATGCGAATGGTTTGCAGAACAAACAAGACATTGAAGAAACAGACCATGTTGCCAGCTTCTCTCCCCCAATGCCACTGACCAGATTACCTCCAAAATAGGTTCCAATTATAATCTTGAAAAGCCTGCTACTCCGTCATTGCCAATTAAAATTAAACATGGTGTTGGGATACTTTGATTTCCAATTTAGAGAAATTAAAAAGATTCAAGATTTCAGCACTTTGAATAGTGGCCTATTAATTTACACACACATACATGTATCTGAATAAGTATGATTGTGTCTTTGGCACATGTTAACAGCAAAATCAATTTTATTATCTTTTATGCAAAAGTTAGTCTAAACATGAAATGGTAGTTTGCTATACATATTTCAAACAATACGTATTATAGATTTAATTCTATGAATATGAGGTACACATGTATGGAGAAAAATGCTTACATTGATGTTTTCTAATTGTAGTAGATGTACTGTATAATAGGATTTTATGTCCTCTGATACTAGCTTCACACAAAATCCCGTTTCCTTGAACATCATGACTTCTTCTTCTTCTGTTGGCCAGTACTGTGCGCATTTTACCTAAATTAAAAAAGTAAGTAAATATTTGCCCACTGAGACAAGTGACAAAAATAAAATATACAGGATCACAGATTCTACATGGGGCGGGGGAATATGGATGCATTATGACAACAGCTTTTCCCTTCACCCTGAATATGGAGATAAATGGTCACGGTCATTAAGCTAAAATATGTTAACTGAAACTCTCTTTTCAAGGATATACAGCATCCATTTACTAGCCACATGTATAGCTGAATTTAACACAGTTTTATACCCATTAAGATACACAGAAAGAAAAAAGGTATTTTATTTGTGAAAGTTATTAATGTCTAATTTGTGGACATGTTTCTAAAGAGTTGAAGCACTACTGAATTAGAGAATTTAGGGCTCAATTCTCCACTATTGAGCACTTCCCACAGTGATTTACATCAGTGCAAACAAAATATAAATTTGTATTTAGCAGCATTTTACACTCACTTTGTCCAGATGTAAAATGATTACACCAGGTTCATAGGCTTTGCTATTTTAGGGCAAGCCACTGGTCTTACTACTACTACATGCCTCAAAGGAAAGGAGAGACAGTCACAACTCGACAACATTTTGCATGGGGGAGACGGATGGAGAAGGTTCTTCTCTGACCCCTATAGCGAGTCTATGCTCTGAAGGATGAGAACTGTTCATTCATAAATAATGCTTAGACTATACAGGCTGAGATAAAGTTATCCACTCCTTTTGAAAGACAAACAAAAACAAACAAGCAAGCCATCCACAACACTGTCTTGATCCCTGGTAGCAGTGAATGCCACAGGATTACTTTACACTACATAAAACAGTGTTTTCCTTTATAAATTGTGGCTGTATTGTCACAGTTTGGGATTCTTTGTAAAACTCAGGGGCTTGCATAGCTGGTTCTAAGTAAATATTACACACACATTTACGTGCTTTTAACTATGTCCCTCATAATTTGGAATTTGAGTTAGGTCCTGTTAAAATCCTAGTTTTTACATTCTTATCACTTGCAAGTAGTGTTAAATGCTCCAGCCATATTCACTACCCTTCTCTTGCCCTTTTCCCAATTCTGATACATCTTGACATGCACCCAAATACCGTACTTGCTTTAAATATCTCTACAACCAACAGACACCTTTACTGAGCTCTTCCAATGACACATTTCACCCTTCAGAGGATTCTGCAAGTTCAGTGCCCACCAACCACATAAAAAGATTATTTTTGACAATATGCATTACTTTACATTTATAGAAGTTACATGTCACTTGCCATTGTGCTGCATCATCCCCAAGACTTTTAAATTCATGCATGATTTATCAGAATACTTTAGTGCTTACCAAGATCAAACTCAGTCAGATAGGTGAGAAGTGAATGGGACTTTTACATTTCCTTTGCTTGCATAACTGGATCCCAAAGCTCCAGGCCTAGTACATAGGGCCATAAAACTTTTCTAGCCACAAATTTTTGAATGATCACAACTTGATTGCATTTATAGATAAGAACTACTGCTAATATCTAGATATGTAATGAGTCACACATGCTGGCAAAAAAGTGCTCTCTCAAGTGATTCATATACTCTGAATTCTCACCGACTTGTAAGGAAGTGAAAACAGATTAGATTTATTTCTGCTGGTAGCACGAAGCCAGGCTTTCATTATCAACAGCGGTCTATTAACAAAACTTTGCTACTATTAGAAGATTTTGAAAAATAGAAAAAAGTCTCAGTGAGTTAAACTTAAGCTAAGTTTCCTACCTTTTACATCTCATGTTGGAACCAACCTAAGGAATTTCATCTTTCTAGACCTGTACTTACTGGAGACTGTTCTTACTGAAATGAATTTCACCTCTTAGCTCCACTACCTCATTTAATAAAAGTATCCTAGCCCTGTACAATTGGAAGAGAGTCTGTAAATACTCTCACTTATCCCCTCAAACTACTTCACTAATTCTACAAGCAGGACCAGAAACAACTTTAAGTATAGTATCTCAGTTGTCACAATAATCAAATGTGATAAAACAACCAACAAGATTAGTGTTCCTATATTGTTATTTAAGCCTCCAGCAACAACAAAGAATGCATTAGCTCTTCACAACAGGACATTCCTAACGATTAAGAAACAACTTTAATTTCCCAATTAAGTGTGGTTTGATAGCATTAAAAGTATGTTGGCTATTTAATACAACTTGTACATAAACATTACTTACTGACTCTTTTTCAACAATTCTGTTTAGCATGACAACTGCTCTGGTCTTTTGTTGCCATACCATTAGCCAAAAATGGCAACAAGTATTAGGAAGTGGACCCTGAGCGAGTAAGGAGAGAAAGAGGTAAAACATTCACGTAGTGCTCAAAACAAGAATCATAATTCAATTATATCTGAAAAATTGTCTTCAAAGAAAACAGTGTAAGACAGGAAACATAAGTCAGTTACACAGCTTATGCACAAATGCAGAATATCAATATTAAGTGAGTTTTTTGGAATGCAACAGCAAGGCATTCCCATTAGCTAGCCTACAACAAAATATTCTGACATATTCATAATTAAAGTGATAAATTTATGAACAGCTTCAGAAAGTTAATTTACATAAATAGAGATACACTATATTCCTCATCAATGACAGTGGTTAAAAAAATATTTTATGGATAGGATGTCAGTATCAGAGAGAATTATACTTTCAGGCATTATTAGTGCAGAATCTGATGGATCCCGCAGTTCTTTTGCTAGCTTTTTAAATGGTGAAGACTTGTTTCTCAAATGTAACACCTTTTTATTGCAGCATTCCATCACTTGACATAATCAGGAACGAGATTACTTAAACAGCTGTGAACATTCAAGTATTTCAACATCATTAAGTTTTATAACTAGCACAGCAGTTCTCGACTGGTGGGTCAGGACCTCAAAGTGGGTTGTGACCATGTTTTAATGGGGTCCCCAGGGTGGTCATTAAACCTGTTGGGGCCCAGGGCTGAGGCTAAAGTCCAAGCCCCACTGTCCAGGGCTGAAACCCTCAAGCTTCAGCACCCCTCAGGCTTCGGTCTCTCTTCCTGGGGTCTTGTAGTAATTTTTGTTGTCAGAAGGGAGTCACAGTGCAATGAAGTTGGAGAAATCCTGAACTAGCAAATTCAAGATATAGTGTAAATGGTGAAGTATTGAATTCTACAAGTAAATTTAGTCAAGTTCAAGCACAGAATGAATATGCATAGAAGTCTATTCTTCCGCATGCATACAGCACTGTCAACTAAGCTAATTTTTTTGTATTAAAGATTTTTTTTTTTGACAGACATTTTCCTGTAAAAAAATTAAATATATTTAGAAGATCACAGCTTAGGGGCATTTCCAACATTTCCCTGCCCTCTGTGAAACAGTGATTTTTCACACGGCCCTATTTATAACTGTCCTGGATTTTGTATATAAAAGTAGTCTTTTTTCCAATTATATGCACACAATGTGAATGACATCTCTGAATCTACACAGATGAGGACGTCAAAAATGGAGGATGGAAGGGAAGATAAAGCAGTAGAGATTTCCCACAGTCAGACAGTCAGGAAAATAAAAATTCTCCCTTCCCTCAATAAGGAATTATTGCTTCAAAACTAATCTATGGCTATCAGCCAGAACTTGACATGAAAAAGGAAACCCTCCAACCACTGCACTCCAGTATCCTCCCCTTTCTTGAAGTTGGGGTGCTAAGAGAGTCCAGATTTGTTACCAAGATGTTTCTTCTGGACCTCCCTGGTTAGACTTCCCTAACCTCCTGTTTAACAGTTTCATCTTCCAGCTACTAAGTATCGGGAATTTTTTTCAAGCTATATAATGTATTTCTTGGTGTTAAAATGGATTTATATTTACAAAGGACACAAGGCAAATGCGTGAATATGTTAAATTAGAGGAAAGTTGTCTATTATTTGGGAACCAATAGTAAGTCTCAAGCTTTCCACCACTACTACTTGAGTAGATCGAAGTTTGCTCATTAATTCAGTGACACTGCTGCATCTATACATTTAAGTTACACAATATTTTACCTTATGTGGAAATATGGAAAGTCTGTACATGACCTGCATGAAGACAACTATAGCACACTGAGGATCAAAATAATAAAAGGAGAAGAGGTTAACAAAGAAACCAAAAACTCTCCTCTGGATTTTTTTGTCAATTTTTACTAACATTTACACTGATACCATTCATGTATGTGTTTTTGTTCAAAAGGAAGAGAGGACAACAACAGATAAAGTAACCATTTGGATATGGTCATAATTGTTGAAAAGAAAATTGTTTTAGAAAAGTTTGAAAACTTTAATACATAGATTGCTATGAAATAATGCTTACCCTGCAAATATCTTATAAAAATTAGAAGAACATCCTTGTAATCAGATCAGACATACTGGCTATGTGTTTCATTTACTGACTGAGTAGAGCAGCAAAGATGGCTTCATTATCATCCCCAGAATGTAAGGCTGTGCTATGCCATAATGTCCATGTTCTCAATCTCCTATAACAATTTAATATCTGGTTACTACTTACCTGTGTTAAAATATAGTTTCTTTGGGCTTCTTCTATGACTACTAAACTGGCATTGATATAATCATTCTCTGTGTTCTGCAGTTTTACACGACTTTGGTCATCTAACAATAGAAAGTTAAAATTAAGACATATGACAAACATATATGGAAGCAAAACTCATGAGATAAATTAATTTAACATATTTCCAGAATTTATCATGTCATGGGCGATATTAAGGCATAACTGGCATTCATTTGGTCTAAGTGGAAAATTCACTCCTAGCTTAGTTATAAATGACTAACATAGCCATTCTTAACTGTTGCAAATAATTTTATATATAAAATATATTTTATACACATTTAAAAAATCCCATTATTCAAATATCTTTGGAAACATCCACATTCTCTGTATAATCAGAATTTTGGATAATCATTTAGAAGTTCTGATAGAAAGAGAAGAAATCAGAAGCCAGACGTGAATTTTGGATAATCTGGGTTTAGATGTATGTGTATTTAAAATGGAACTCCCCATTTAAGCCCCAGCACTGCAGCCAGAGCTGCAGCCCCTATGCCCATGCAAAGTTCTGCTCATTTTAAGTGACTTCAAAGGAACAGAGGCTCACAGAATTTTAATTAGCATTTTCTGACTCCTAACAGATTACCACAAATGTAATGCAAATATAAGATGTAGCACATTATCAATGAGGAAACTGAAACAGAGATCGAGTGACTTGACCACAGTCACCCAGCAGGCCAGTGACAGAGGCAGGAATTTACTATTTATGGGCCCAATCATCTCAGTATGCACCCAAAACTCCAGGTTTACTTCAGTGATAATTGAGACTGCAAATCTTGTCAGGTATATAAATACCAATCATGCAACAAAGGAAATGCAACACAACTGACGAAAAGTTAAAACTGGAACCTGAAGCATATATCCTTAACAAAGCATTCATAGATTTTTACACTTAATTGTTTGATAACCTAGTGGCAGATGACAGCCTCATGCTAATTTGCTCCCTAAGCCTTCAGCAAGTAAGTGAGCAATTCAGGAGAAAATCACTAGCCTACAACCATACTGTCACACATAGTTCCCACATTGTTTTCAAGAAGATATGTTGAATATTGATAATTTAAAATATAATATGTTAAAAAAAAAAAAAAGAAGAGGCTTGTTAATGCAGTAACAAGGCTGAAATTTTAATCAAGGATCAGAATATTCACAGTCAAGGTTCCCACAACAATCTTAACTCTCCCCTCTTGCATACTTGTTTTATAAGAAAGTCTCATTACAATCACATATCCCTGAAAGAATAGGTTCTCATTGCACAATAATATTAATGAATTGTAGTTTTTCTTAAGCACAGATGGAACACTTTGTATTCATACATCTACGGTGCACAGTCATGTAATGAGGCTCCCCTAATCTGTATTCCTGAAAGAACAAAAATCCTTTCAAAAAAAACAGTTAAAGTTACCAAAAGCCAAAGTAATTATCACAAACCCTAGCACTTAAAAGGAAATGAATAGATAAGGCTAAGTTTTATACTGTCCACATATTAAATTTTTTTTAAAAAAATATACAGAAATGCATCTCTCACCATGACAAAGATCTTAACTCTGATCCATGGATTGCTGAGAATTTTATTTATTTTGCATTGTATTTGTTAACTTGATTTCATGATTCACAAGTGTAAATAACTACACTAGGTGCAAGGCACTGGAGAATTAAACCTCTGATGTCCAACTGGGCTACCCACTCACTAGAAAAAACTCCCATTCAAACCAATGAGGGAAAGATGGAGTCCAAAACCATGTACAACAAATCCTTAATAATTTGCCTACGTATAATCTATTTCTCTAAAACAGCTAGTGCATACGTTTTCAAAGAGATTTAATCACATAGAAAATGAGCTAGGGGTAAGCAAAGAATAAAACAGAAGTAAAATATTTCAAACCACAGTGATTTTAAGAGAACTTTAACAAGAACGATTTGATTTCCCTCCCCTCCCCCCCAACATTTTTTAGAAACATCCTCCTTTGTCTTCAGAGTTAATGTGGCAATTTTCAAGCCAAACCCCATTTTTCAAGCCAAAGTATAAAGCTATACAAAAGGAAGCTGACTGAAATCATAACTCTGGAGAGACTACTGCCTTTCCAAAATATACAAGAAGAGAGTCAAGATTGATGCAGAACCCTAATTTTGTAACTTTGATGTCCTCCAGATGGATTTTTTTTTAAATGAGAAAAAAGGAGGGACCTGACCCAATGGTACACATTTTATGAAGAGCCCCCAAGCATTGGGCTTCTCACCCCTTTCCCTCTATGCAATTGCCTACATCCATTGACCCTTGAGAGCACATTGCAGGCTCTTGGGGAGAGAAATGCACTGATGGTTGAGACCATTTTGGTTTGTTCTCTTCCTTGGCTTTGGCAAAGTTACTGGTTTAACTATGTTTGCATTAATATTTCTAGTATGTGGCAAAAGGACCTGGAGCTGTAGGTAGACTTTTAAAAAAAATTATATACCTCCATATGGAGGCTAAGACACATGTAAATTACAGATTTAAAGAGATACTATGTATGTTTTACACAAAATATGTATCCTTACATTATATTGCCTGGAAATAAAAATGTTAACAGATTTTCCTTTCCTGTATTGCTTTATTTTATCTGAAATATTTCTACTGGACAGAAACCAAGATCTTTGTAAATATTACATGTCATTTGCCAACAGGAAAAACTTAAGATCTTGTTATAGTAAATCACTCATACAGATGCTAGTGTTCTCGGAAAGATGATGTCAGCAAGTACTGTTAACAGTTTAATCACTCTTCAACTGCTGTATCATTTCCAAATAGGAGATAAAAGACCCCAAAGAGGTTTCACACAGTAACGTGTGCACACAAGGTATTCAGCCTTACTTTTTAAAACACTACAAGACAGACAATAAATAAAATTAAAATTCCTCTCTGTAGAACATGGTGAAGAGAATCTTGGGGTTGGGGTAGTGGGAAACAATACCAAAATTTAAGTGCTATCCTATAAATACTCGCCTGTAATCCACCAGACAGAAATACATACAGTACAAGGATACATTGATCCTATTCTTTCCACCAAAAAGAAGGTTCCTGGAAGACATTAGGACCTAGAAACCTCATGTGTGTCCTGGCTTGCTCTACTGAAATCAATTGAACAAGCCAATTTGAGAGTTAACGGTAATAATGTTTCCAGTTTGTAAATAATTTCCAGTTATTATTCATTCAGTACTTGAACTGATTATATAAATAACAGAACTTTTACAGATTAAATTTAGTTTAAACAACCCCACTTACCTACAAATTTATTGTTAGCCATGCCAACAGAAATAGCTATGATGTAGGATTTCTAATATTTCTAAAACACACAAATTTTCCACGACAGAGTGTGCCATCAGAACAAAAAGTGGAAATCTTGAAAAATACTTCTTATGCTGGTTCCCCTACTAAGAAGGCTTCTATACCCAGAAGAACAACGTCTGAAATTAACAACCTCTTCAGTTACTCACTTTAGGTGAAATCCTGGCATACTGAAGTCTATGACTAAATACCATTGTTTTTGATGGGGTCAGAATTTAATGTTTCACCTCTTTGTCCACTCTCGTATACATCAAATTGTTTGCATGTATTGAACAGCCAAGTGGAGGACTTACCTGACCTGCTGCTGTTCTTACAACCAATTAATGGGAAAGAGGTTTTTTTGGAAAAAAAAAAAAAAAAAGTTATGTTTCCAGAAATGAAAGCACAATAAGGCTTTTCAATAACCTTTGATAAAAGTTTAGCAAGCACGATTCCTGTTTCCTAAACATGGCACTATTAATAGCCAGGAGGATGAAATACTATTTACTGGATTAAAGAAAAAAAGTTCAAAAGAAAATGTGGGTGAAAAAGCCCTGAACCATCCAAATGGCCCAATCTGAGGCACCCTTGCAGACAACAAACCCTCCTCCCTCACACAATGAAATCCAAACCTGATCATTCCCAGCTCCTGATCATTCCCAACTCCAATATATTGTAAAATACAGTGCTAACAAGTTTCAGAGACTGGATAAAATAAAGGGAAGGCCGAGTGGTTTTCCCCCTTTGCACCATATTACCTCTTGCTGTAACTATCAATACTGACATGTTGCATAAATCAGAGTTTAGCCCATAATTTCAGTATAACTACTGCACAGAGTTCTGATTATATCATGCTATACTTGTACAGCATGATTTTCCAAATATTCCAAACATCCACAGATCCTCCAATTGATTTCACTGTAATTTGTGAAAGTCACTTCTGAAAAATCAGGCCACTAATTTTGAATCAGAATTTGTATCAGCTGTTACGTTTTGTTTTAGTTATTTTCTGATGCATCTTTTAGCTTATTCCTAAAGTGTTTATCATGGTAAACTATAAATATCAATCATAAAAATCAGAATTTGTGTAAATTGTTAAACTCTACATCCACAGGATCCATCTCTAGCTCAATTTCTAACACTGACTGCACAGCTGAAATGCAATATGCCTATTCTTAGCATGACATCTTCCTGCTCTAACAATTAAGAATTGTGAAGGTGCTAACAGTAAATCTGAGATATAAAACTAAAATCACACTATAGAAGAACAATCCGAAGACTGACAGGACAGATAAGAATGTCCTTCAAATTCTTGTAAGAATTACAGCCACAAAAGTTGTTTTCCTTTTAACAATGTGTTTTCTGAGAAATGGTTTCATCTGTCAGGAAATGACTAGCTCTCAAACTGAACCCAGTGACATTTCAGATTAGCTTCCTCTTTCACTACCACCATACAGTCAAACTGCCCCTTTCTCTACTCTAGAGTAATTGTACTACCCATCAAATGTCAGAGTACATTTTTTCTATTAGCATCAGCAAAAACGAGTGTTATTTTTATAGCCTTTTCAAAGGTAAGTTATTTATCCACCACAATTAGATGCATGCTAATAAAAAATAAATAAGCTAAAATATTTATGAAATTGTAGACAGTACAAAAATGAATACTTAAATATCTATTACAGGTTATATTTGAAGATTCACATGGATTTATGTTTTTGTTTTAACAGTTAACATGGACTATATTACATATGTTTCCATACAGAAGTTTAATTATCCTTGCTCTGTGAAAGGAGCAAATAATAAACTCAAGTGACATGAACCATGTTACAAAGCACACTGAAGGACAGTGGGCTTCGATCAGGCCTGTAATACCTAAGGCAGTCAAGAACTTTTCTAAAAAAAGCTGTTGCTACTTTTTTAGCCTGTATATTGGAAGCATCTCAGCTGTAAATTTATGGGCAGACTTTAATTGGTTTCACTGTTCCTGTTTTCTGGGCATTACGGATTAGATGTGGCAATTTCATCGGACATTGTGAGACGGTTCTACCAGATTATTATCGTGGTTATCTAATCTGTAGTCCTTTTAGAAATTAGTAGTCTCTGTTCCCACTGCCCCACCACTCCACAGCATAGCTTTGCCATTTGATAGTTCAGATGGAGCTCAGAAGCTCTCGTCCCATAAGTGAGTCACATTTTTTAAGGATCACCATCTTGGAGGAATAAATGATAAAATTTTCAACTCTGAATGATTCGTGCCTCCCTAATAAAATAGTTAGATAGCTTCTAGAGAGCTATCAGCAAGCACAGGCAACTATTACCACCAATGTTACATTTAAACAAAGTTATAAGTATATTAAAGTTGCAAAGTCTAGGACTCAAAAGTTAGGATGTACCAGGATTAAGGATGCCAAGTAACCTTAATTCAGCATTCTTGTATGTAGGGGTTATGATCAGGTTGTGTACCCTGAGACTAAATTCCACAGCAGCAAACCCTAAATGCTATGGAATTTCGGGTTTACTGTCATGGAAATGTTCATTTATCCCAAACTCATGAAATACCGTTTATTGCCCCCACACATACGTGACTACCATCCCTTATTTGGGGATGTACTGAAGTTGATTAAAACTTGTAAATACCATTTCAAACATTAATTGAAGTTTACAATAACTGTATGGTATACATAAGAGCAGTAGAAGTGTACATTTGAGAGAAAAATAGAGGGTAGGCTAAGGGAAGTGACGTTTCCCTAAGATATCCCTTAAAATAAACCATTGTCCCTTATTTTCCATATAACCAAGGTGCTCAGCTTTGCACGCGTGCTCGCATGCACACACACACCACTTACTGCTGATATTTGAAAATACTCATGGATGTAAAATTCAACAATGATTATTTTCAAAGGCAATTTATTTCATTATGCTCTCCTGGTGGCCGGCTCCAACTGCTGCAGCTCCTGCAGTGTTGTACAGGTGGCCCACCTCAGAACCTCCTTTCCTTCCTGCGTGCCAAAGAAGGGAGGAGCTTGTGGCTAGGTGCAGCAGCTCATCTCCTGGGCCTTAGTTGCTGTGCTGTTCTCCAGCTTCCTAGCCTACGTTTATCTCTCTTCCTACTCCCAGCTGGAAGCTCAACCCTGATCCCCTGCTGTTGCCTGGTTCCATGGAACAGTGCCATGTAATCCAGCTAATACCCTCATGGGAAAACTGCATCCTAAGAGGCAGCTGGAAGCAGGTCCTGCCAAGACAGGAAGAAAGAAAACAAGTCATAAGATGACTTGCTGCAGCAAAATAAATTTTGTGGTAGAAGTGCTGAATTCTATAGCATCTCAGAAGAAATTCCAGCCATGAAATCAGAGTCCAAGGGGCCTCAACAGATGAATACAGAAGAAGATCACATCCCTCAAATATACTGTCTCAGGCTCTCTAAATACCACTGTATTGGTCTGAACTCAGTATTTTTGCTGTTCTCTTTGCACCAGAGCTACAAATACTTAAAAATTAAAGCTCAAATTCTGGAGCAAAATTCTGCAATGAGGAGTGAATTCCCTGAGAACAGGGGAACACATGGGGCCTTTGGCAGACTCTTGCCCAGCACTATACATGGTTTTATGGCAAAGTCAGGAATACAACTCAGCTGTCATGAGCTCAAGCCTACTGGCTTAACTACAAGAGAATATCTTCTCTTCTTACAATCCTTTCATTCACCATCAATCCAGTGTGCAAAATGAAGCATTGCTCTGTAGAACAAATATTTTGTGATAATGTAATTGAACACTATCATAATGCATACACACAAGAGGCCCAACTTAAGGGCATGATGCCTGAAGTCAATGGAAACAAGAATTTTTGCTGTAAGCTGGGGACTTATCAGTTGGAAGCGACAGAGGAGGAGAAAGACCTGGGTGAATTGGTTGATCACAGGATGACTATGAGCCATCAACGTGATGCAGCAGTGAAAAAGGCTAATGCATCAGGCAAGGTATTTCCAGTTGAGACAGGGAAGGGTTAGTACTAGGACTATCAAGCACTTACAAAAATTAATTCTGATTAATCACACTGTTAAACAACAATAGAATACCATTTATATAAATATTTTTGGATGTTTTCCACATTTTCAAATATACTGATTTCAATTACAAAGAATACAAAAACAATGAGGAGTCCGATGGCACCTTAAAGACTGGGCATAAGCTTTCGTGTGTAAAAAACCCACTTCTTCAGATGTGAAGAAGTGGGTTTTTTACCCACAAAAGCTTATGCCCAAATAAATTTTAGTCTCTAAGGTATCACCGGACTCCTCGTTTTTGTGGATACAGACTAACACTGCTACCCGTCTGATACTTGACAAAATACAAAGTGTACAGTGCTCACCTTACATTATAAATATTTGTACTGTAAAAACAGTATTTCAGTTCACTTATACAAGTACTGTAATGCAATCTTTATCATGAAAGTTGAACTTACAACTGTACAATTATGTACAAAAAATAACTGCACTCAAACATAAAACTTTAGAGCCTACAAGTCCACTCAGTCCTGCTTCTTGTTTAGCCAATTGCTCAGAAAAACTAGTTTGTTTACATTTGCAGGAGATAATGCTGCCCACTTCTTGTTTACAATGTCACCTGAAAATGAGAACAGGCGTTCTTATGGCACCGTTGTAGCTAGCACTCCAAGATATTTACGTGCCAAATGAGCGAAAGATTCAGCTGTCCCTTCATGCTTCAATCACCATTCCAGAGGACATGCGTCCATACTGAAGATGGGTTCTGCTCAATAATGATCCAAAGCAGTGCAGACCAATATATGTTCATTTTCATCATCTGAGTCAGATGCCACCAGCAGAAGGTTGATTTTCTTTTTTGGTGGTTCGGGTTTTATAATTTCTGCATTGGAGTGTTGCTCTTTTAAGACTTCTGAAAACATGCTCCACACCTTGTCCCTCTCAGATTTTGGAAGGCACTTCAGATTCTTAAACCTTGGGTCGAGTGCTGTAGCTATCTGTAGAAATCTTACATTGGTATCCTCTATGCATTTTGTCAAACCTGCCATGAAAGTGTTCTTAAAATGAACATGTGCTGGGTCATCATCAGAGACTGCTATAACATGAAATATATGGCAGAACGCAGGTGTAAAACAGAACAGGAGACATACAATTCTCCCCCAAGGAGTTGAGTCACAAATTTAATTAACACATTTTATTTTATTTTTTTTTAAAATGAGTGTCATCAGCATGGAAGCATGTCTTCTGGAATGGAGGTCAAAGCATGAAGGGACACACAAATGTTTAGCATTTCTGGCACGTAAATACCTTGCAATGCCAGCTACAAAAGTGCCATGCGAACATCGGTTCTCACTTTCAGGGGACTTTGTAAATAAGAAGTGGGCAGTATTATCTCCTGTAAATGGAAACGAACTTGTTTCTCTTAGCAATTGGCTGCACAAGAAGGAGGACTGAATGGACTCGTAGGCTCTGAAGTTCTACATTGTTTTGTTTTGGAGTGCAGCTATGTAACCAACAAATAAATAAATAAATCTGCATTTGTAAGTTGCACTTTCAGGATAAAGAGATTGCACGATAGTACTTGTATGAAGTGAAAAACACTTTTTTCCTTTTATCATTTTTACAATGCAAATACTTATAACAAAAAATATAAAGAGAGCACTGTACACTTTCTATTCTGTGTTGTAACTGAAATCAGTATATTTGAAAATGTGGAAAAACATCCTAAAGATTTAATAAGTTTCAATAGGGATTCTATTGTTTAACAGTGCGATTAAAACAGCGATTAATCGTGATTTTTTTTTTAATCATGATTAATTTTTTTGAATTAATCACATAGGTTAACTGCAATTAATTGACAGTCCTCGTTAGTACCATTATACTGATGAGACCTCATCTGGAATAGTGTGTGCAATTCTGGTCTCCCAGGTTTAAGAAAAATTAATTCAAACTAGAAAAGGTGCAGCAAAGGGCTACCAGGATGATTCTAGGTACTTTATGAGAGGAGACTCAAAGAGCTTGGCTTATTTAGCCTAACCAAAAGAAGGCTGAGGAGAGATATGATTGTTCTTATGGCCACATTGGCAAATAACCTAAATAACTCCCTTCCCTCCCTCGTATTTATCCCTCTGATGTGTTTTTAGAGAACAAACTGCCCATCAACAAGTTTAGACTCTAAATTAGGTGAAGGTTTCTAAACATCAGAGGAATGAAGGAATATGGAATAGCCTTCCAAGGGGAGCAGTGGGGGAAAAAGTCTAACTACCTTCAAGACTGAGCTTGGTAAGTTTAAGGAGGGGACTATATAATGGGACTGCCTACAATAGCATGTGACCCGTCGGGGACTGCTAGGAGCAAAAATCCCAAATGGCTGCCGACAGGACACTAGATGGGGAGAGCTCTGAATTATTACAGAGAATTCTTCCCCAGGTACCTGCCTGGTAGGTCTTGCCTACATGTTCAGGGTCTGATTGCCATATTTGGGGTTGGGAAGGAATTTTTCCCCAGATCAGACTGGCAGAGATGGTGGTGGTTTTTCATCTTCGTCTGCAGCACAGCGCAGGGTCACATGCAGGTTTAAACTAGTGTAAATTGTGAATTTTCTGTAACTTGAAGACTTTAAACCATGATTTGAGGATTTCAGTAACTTAGTCAGAGGTTAAGGGTCTATTTCAGGAGTGGGTGGGTGAGGTTCTGTGGCCGGCAACGTGCAGGTGGTCAGATTAGATGATCACGATGGTCCCAGTCTATGAAAGATCCCCTTTGACACTAATGAGCTTTGGATCAGGCACTAAGGTTGCACAGGCAACTTTAATGCTAGCATTTCCTTATTTTTTGAGTGCTTGACCTTATGGTCTTACTACTACATCTTTTAACCTAGTTTTTGCAGATAATTAACTACAAAAATTGAAAACTAAGTTCTGTTGTGCAGAACTACACTGTTCTACCCCCCATGGGTCATCAGCAGGGTTTAAACCCAGGACTTCCAGATCCACAGCACAGACCTCTACAGCTTGAGTTAAAAGAGAAACTGATTGAAGATTTATCCTCTGCGGAGCAGCTACGTTAGAAGTATGAACACACATAGCCAGCAGTTCACACACTATTTGCTAGACAGCAGTGGAATACTGGGACTCAGAACTCCTCAGTTCTATTCCTGGCTCTGGAGAGTCTAATTGCTACAAACAGCACAATCTAACACACCGTTAGCATATACATTTTGAAAGATAGTGCAGTGGTGGCTGAGACTTGAGTCTGATATACCAGTTCTACCAGAACTGGACCTGTGCAACCTCCTGGTTATCCCATCTGTGAAAAGGGAAAAATGTGTGCCTTCCTCCTCAGGGAAGCTTGTGGAGCCTTGCTCAGTAACAAGGTCTGTAAGGCCACAGTATTAATACCATTCTCACCTTGGGTTCTATCTCACCACTCCTTTGCCTAGGCCAAAGGGGTGGCTGTTGCATCCCTCTGAAGTTCTAGTTCTGTAGGGTATGGGAACATACCCAGAGCAGATGGAAAGTCAATAAGACCCAAGAGTATTGTCAGTCAGAATGCAGGAAGGTGTGTGGGGCCTGGTAGTGTCTTCAGTACAGATGCAATGTTCAGAGATTTTAGTAGCAAGCTTCTAACAGGCTCTATGGGGCACATCCAAATATTGTTCAAAGACTTGTAACTTGGCCAAAGCTTGGTGGATTTTCACAGCTACAGGAAAAGGCATCTCTGACTTCAGAACAACATCTCTGATTAATTTTGAATTCCTGCTCCAATCCACGGAAGCAGTGGAACTTTTCAAAGAAAGGGGGGAGGAGAAAAAGTCAACTCTCTATTCTTCCTCACTTCATCCGTCCAAGTGGTTAAGTTGGGTTGCTGATGCTTACCAGAAAAATTCAGCATGAGACAGAGACCAAGCATAGAACAGTTAAAGTTAATAGTTAAAGTTAGGCAAAGATATACGCAACTAAAAACAGAAGCTTATTTTAAGAAGTGTTGTTACGTCATACCTATAGAACCTGCTACTAAGTCCATAAAGATTAATGTTTTATTATTAGTATTTTACGCCTGTATTCACTTTTCATCCAGATATTTCAAAGCACAAAGAAAAATATCCTCATTTTTACAGATTGAGAAATTGAGGCTGAGATATTTACCAAATTTACCATTGCAGCCACTGATTTTAGTTGCCTAAATCTAAGACATTTTGGGCCTAATTTTGAGACATGTTGACCACTTGCAGTTATCACTCACTTCAACTGGAAATGCAGGAACTCAGTGCTTCTCAAAAATAAAACCCCAGGTATGTCAGATTGGGCTCTCAAAATCAGTTCTGGCCCAAGTGACTTATTCACAATGTGGCTTTGGCTAAGTGGCGGAACTGGAAACAGAAAATGAGTTTCCAGATCTGCAGGCTCATGGTCTAGTCACTAGCCATGATGCCTTTTGAGTCTTCTTTGCCATTCTGAGAAACCAAACATTAAAATAGGGGGCATAAACCATTAACCTATTTTGTGTACAATATTTAGAGAGCCTCTAGACCTGGTTCCCAAAGAAGTAGCATTAAGACTTGTCTTGTTCCTTCTGAACAAGTGTTATGATAGCAGACTCTGATTAGGTAACAGGTTTTGATTAAACCATCAATATTTTTACATAGCAGATAAACCTAAGACACGAGCACTCTCAGTGATATGGCATAGAAAAAGTTAGAGAATTATTTCAGATAAGTTCTTTGGAAGAGATGCCTATATTTAAGGGTTTGGCATGACAATTTAAAAAAAAATAAATAAATTTAAGGCCACTAATTCTGCCAGATGAAAACATGTATTATAAATGTTGTTAAAAGATTGATCAATGCTAATTCGAATAGAGCAACAACCAAGTTCTCAGAGGAAATGCCCTAAAAATATTTTGGCAAGCAACACAGGGCTTCTGTATGAGACACAAAATAAGAATGGATAAATATTTGGGGGGGGGGGGGGAGAGAATCAGATTTAAATCAAAGAACAAACAAACCTATTTTAAATAACATTTGAAAATCTGACAACCTACATTAAGGCCTTAACTTAGCATACTCTATTAAAATCATTTAAATTAAATTTAAAAAAAAAACTAATCTTCAAGTGATGCCAAAAGGTTTAAAGAAAGTCAAAACACTGAACCAATGAAAGTCACTGGCCAAGTACCTGGAACTAGAATTTGTTGAAGTGCAAAACCTGCTTTTGACAGCAGCAGCCTTTTCTGCAAGGGCAAAAATAATGTTTTCTATATTTGTTTATTCCACTAGTTCAATTAACAGTTCATTTAACACTGAGAAACTGACTGGGAGATGGAAAAGCAGGAAAACTTATTTTTCTCTTCCAATTTATGAATAAATACTAGGTCAGAGAGGTTGAGCTCTACTAGTCCTAAAGTCTTGAAAAATATTGTGACCAGAAACATTCAATTCACTATCTACAGACCAGAATTCCTTTGCTTAATAAATCAGTTTTAATTTATCAATAAATGTTTTCCATTTATTGTTTTCTTATGTATCCAACACAGTTAAGGTAGCTTTATTTAACTAATAAAAACAATTTTAAAATGCTGGTTTTGTGCATTGTAATTTAATTCCAATTTCCATCCAAATGCAGCTTGACAATTCACAAGTAATACAATGAATCACCTAGTAAATAAGAAATATCATTCACCATTTTCTAACATAATAAAAAGTGTAAAAATTTAAGAATCTGTAACAAACCTTTATAAACTCCATAAGTATTTAAATAAAGGGGCACAGCTATAGTGTATCCTCAAAATTAGAACAAAGAAGTAGCTGCCAGAGTTTCCAGCCAATAAAAGCAGAAGCAGCCAAAGCAGTGACTCCTGTATTGGAATGAGGGGGTAAAATGGGGCACAGCCAGGGTCACCATTCTCCCAGCATTCCCTTGGATCCAGAACTGTACAAGGGATAGCATAAATAACATTTAAATAAAAGATTGACTCACTCTCTTGGCACTAAGACCCAGGTGGTGCTGTGCCTTGCCGTCCCTCACCCCCATGTGATCCAACCTTGGGGGGAAACTACAGAGAGACTCCAGCAAGTAAGAACAGAAGCAGCCTATTCAGGGATTTCTGGACATTCGGAGACATTTCTATATATGGCTGGACTTTCTCCATCCTGTACTGATTGGGTGCTTGATCCAACCCCCCCGCCCCATCTTTTTTCTCCTGCCCAGTTCCCCTCAATCCCTTTCACTAATCCCCTCCTAAGCACCCATCTCACACACAGCCCCAAAAAAGAAACATGGCACTAACATGACATCAGCCAACATAACATGTTTACTCTGCTTGTCTGTTCTACCCCCTTAACCCACACTCTGCCTGTCTTGTCTATTTAGATTGTAAATTCTTTGGGGGCAGGGACCACTCTGTTTGTACAGTGCCTAGCACAATGGGGCCCTGTTCTTGGTTGGTCCTTAAGAACTACTGTATTAAACATGATTAATTATAGAAACCAATGAAAATCAACCTCTCTTTAGGAAAATAAGTACAAATGCAAAACAAGATGGAAATTGTTCATTTAAATCGTGATTAGAATCAGTGATTTAAAATTGGTCCACCTTGCTTGCTCACATACATTTATATATTTGTACACAGTATTTATAACTACCAACCCGCATGTCACTAATCACTGTAACAGTGTATTACAAGGATCGGCAACCTTCGGCCCGCGGCCTGCCAGAGTAAGCCCCCTGGTGGGCCGGACTGGTTTGTTTTCCTGCCGCGTCCACAGGTTTGACGGATTGCAGCTCCCAGTGGCAGTGGTTCACTGCTCCAGGCCAATGGGGGCTGCAGGAAGTGGCGGCCAGCACATCCCTCAGCCTGCATTGCTTCCCGCAGCCCCCATTGGCCTGGAGCAGCGAACCGCAGCCAGTGGGGCTGCGATCCGTCAAACCTGCGGACACAGCAGGAAAACAAACCGGTCCAGCCTGCCAGGGGGCTTACTCTGGCAGGCTGCAGGCCAAAGGTTGCTGATCCCTTTTATAGAAGGGCCAAATCTTATATTATTAAAAAACAGATACTTCTCAAAGCAAATCATTTGAGGTTATAGTGTTCATAAATAAGAATCTCTTTGAAAAGGAAAAAAGTGTAACAAATCTAGAGACAAAACTGTTTCATTTTGGATTTAATTACACGGAGCAAAGGATATATATACTTACATGGGCTGACATCTCTGTATCTATTTCGATTTCTGTTTTCTGGATATTTTGCAACTCTATGAGGATAGTCATTGGATTTACGCCGAATTTCCTTAAAATTACAAAAATAGAGTTTAGTAATCTCCTCAATTCACTCTGAGGAACATTCTGCACAGCAAAAAAAAGTATTTTAAAAAATCATATTATAGTTTATCAAGGTTCACCTTTGCTCAGGACTTCATTTGTGCCTGGCATTTAGAACTATCAGCTTCTTACACTACTCTAGTCAGTTAACACTGCACAGACAGCATAGACAATTTGGTGAGTATTTCACATGACATGAAACAAGGGAGGATAAAGGATTTGGCATGGCTATGCTCTTTGCATATGTCTTCATATGGTGTCTCCCACGCCAAAATGGGACTTAAATAGGTCTAATACTGTTTTACAAAATATTCCCTCTGGACCATGAAGTGCCTGTGAAATCCAATACAGCTCCTCTCTTTTGTCAAGACGGATAGTGCTTGGCGATTTCAGCATCAAACAGATAACTCTGAGTTATCTCCTGATTTGTAGCTGTGGTAACAACCGTGGGACTATTCCAGTGGTCTGATAACTCACACAGCTGACCACATCCAGGGTCTGTTTGGAATGGAACAAAGGCAATTAACTCCATCAGTGAGAGGTCACGACACACCATCCCAAGAACAGCAAGGGATATATTTTGAGAGTCTGCTCTCAGAAGTTCCTGGAACAAGTACATTTCCAGAGTGTTCTGAGAGACAATACTATTTAACAGACTAAAAGAATGGCGAAGTATGATAGTGTGAAGGGATGGAGAAGGGGTTTTAGCGATCAGCCCTTGACTAATGACAGTGGCTTCTAAATACAGAATTTCAGAAACGTAGGGCTGGAAGAGACCTTGAGGGTCCATTCAGTCCAGCCCCCTCCACTGAGGCAGGCCCTAGTATACCTAAATCATCTCTGACAGGCGTTTGTCTAACCTGTTCTTAAAAATCTTCAATGATGCGGATTCCACAGCCTCCCTTGGTAACCTATTCCAGCACTTAACTTTCCTTAAAAGTTAGATATTAGGAAAAAACTTACTAACCCACATCCTCCTTGTTGCAGATTAAGCTTATTATTTCTTGTCCTACCTTCAGTGGACATGGAGAACAATTGATCCTCATCCTCTCTATAACAGCCCTTAATATATTGGAGACTTATCAGGTCACCCCTACAGTCTTTTTTTTTCCAGAAGAAATATGCTCACTTGTTTAAACCTTTCCTCATAGGTCATGTTTTCTAAATCTTTTATCATTTTTGTTGCTCTCCAATTTTTCCACATCTTTCTTAAAGTGAAGTGTCCGAAATTGGATACACTACTCCAGCTGAAGCCTTCAGCCTGAAGCTGAAGGATGAAGCTTTCTTCCGGCAGCTCACGGAAGCTACTAGATCGCATGCCCTGATTCTCATGGGTGACTTCAATTTTCCTGATATCTGCTGGGAGAGCAATACAGCGGTGCATAGACAATCCAGAAAGTTTTTGGAAAGCGTAGGGGACAATTTCCTGGCGCAAGTGCTAGAGGAGCCAACTAGGGGGGGCGCTTTTCTTGACCTGCTGCTCACAAACCGGGTAGAATTAGTGGGGGAAGCAAAAGTGGATGGGAATCTGGGAGGCAGTGACCATGGTTGGTTGAGTTCAGGATCCTGACGCAGGGAAGAAAGGTAAGCAGCAGGATACGGACCCCGGACTTCAGGAAAGCAGACTTCGACTCCCTCAGGGAACGGATGGCCAGGATCCCCTGGGGGACTAACTTGAAGGGGAAAGGAGTCCAGGAGAGCTGGCTGTATTTCAAGGAATCCCTGTTGAGGTTACAGGGACAAACCATCCCAATGAGTCGAAAGAATAGTAAATATGGCAGGCGACCAGCTTGGCTTAATGGTGAAATCCTAGCGGATCTTAAACATAAAAAAGAAGCTTACAAGAAGTGGAAGGTTGGACATATGACCAGGGAAGAGTATAAAAATATTGCTCGGGCATGTAGGAATGATATCAGGAGGGCCAAATCGCACCTGGAGCTGCAGCTAGCCAGAGATGTCAAGAGTAACAAGAAGGGTTTCTTCAGGTATGTTGGCAACAAGAAGAAAGCCAAGGAATGTGTGGGCCCCTTACTGAATGAGGGAGGCAACCTAGTGACAGAGGATGTGGAAAAAGCTAATGTACTCAATGCTTTTTTTGCCTCTGTTTTCACTAACAAGGTCAGCTCCCAGACTGCTGCGCTGGGCATCACAAAATGGGGAAGAGATGGCCAGCCCTCTGTGGAGATAGAGGCGGTTAGGGACTATTTAGAAAAGCTGGACGTGCACAAGTCCATGGGGCCGGACGAGTTGCATCTGAGAGTGCTGAAGGAATTGGCGGCTGTGATTGCAGAGCCATGGGCCATTATCTTTGAAAACTCGTGGCGAACGGGGGAAGTCCCGGATGACTGGAAAAAGGCTAATGTAGTGCCAATCTTTAAAAAAGGGAAGAAGGAGGATCCTGGGAACTACAGGCCAGTCAGCCTCACCTCAGTCCCTGGAAAAATCATGGAGCAGGTCCTCAAAGAATCAATCCTGAAGCACTTGCATGAGAGGAAAGTGATCAGGAACAGCCAGCATGGATTCACCAAGGGAAGGTCATGCCTGACTAATCTAATCGCCTTTTATGATGAGATTACTGGTTCTGTGGATGAAGGGAAAGCAGTGGATGTATTGTTTCTTGACTTTAGCAAAGCTTTTGACACGGTCTCCCACAGTATTCTTGTCAGCAAGTTAAGGAAGTATGGGCTGGATGAATGCACTATAAGGTGGGTAGAAAGCTGGCTAGATTGTCGGGCTCAACGGGTAGTGATCAATGGCTCCATGTCTAGTTGGCAGCCGGTATCAAGTGGAGTGCCCCAAGGGTCGGTCCTGGGGCCGGTTTTGTTCAGTATCTTCATAAATGATCTGGAGGATGGTGTGGATTGCACTCTCAGCAAATTTGCGGATGATACTAAACTGGGAGGAGTGGTAGATACGCTGGAGGGGAGGGATAGGATACAGAAGGACCTAGACAAATTGGAGGATTGGGCCAAAAGAAATCTGATGAGGTTCAATAAGGATAAGTGCAGGGTCCTGCACTTAGGACGGAAGAACCCAATGCACAGCTACAGACTAGGGACCAAATGGCTAGGCAGCAGTTCTGCGGAAAAGGACCTAGGGGTGACAGTGGACGAGAAGCTGGATATGAGTCAGCAGTGTGCCCTTGTTGCCAAGAAGGCCAATGGCATTTTGGGATGTATAAGTAGGGACATAGCGAGCAGATCGAGGGACGTGATCGTTCCCCTCTATTCGACATTGGTGAGGCCTCATCTGGAGTACTGTGTCCAGTTTTGGGCCCCACACTTCAAGAAGGATGTGGATAAATTGGAGAGAGTCCAGCGAAGGGCAACAAAAATGATTAGGGGACTGGAACACATGAGTTATGAGGAGAGGCTGAGGGAGCTGGGATTGTTTAGCCTGCAGAAGAGAAGAATGAGGGGGGATTTGATAGCTGCTTTCAACTACCTGAAAGGGGGTTCCAAAGAGGATGGCTCTAGACTGTTCTCAATGGTAGCAGATGACAGAACGAGGAGTAATGGTCTCAAGTTGCAGTGGGGGAGGTTTAGATTGGATATTAGGAAAAACTTTTTCACTAAGAGGGTGGTGAAACACTGGAATGCTTTACCTAGGGAGGTGGTAGAATCTCCTTCCTTAGAGGTTTTTAAGGTCAGGCTTGACAAAGCCTTGGCTGGGATGATTTAACTGGGAATTGGTCCTGCTTCGAGCAGGGGGTTGGACTAGATGATCTTCTGGGGTCCCTTCCAACCCTGATATTCTATGATTCTATGATTCCCAGTACTGAGTAGAATGGGACAAATATTTCCCATGATTTCCATATAATACTCCTGTTAATATACCCAGAAAACTCCATCACACTGTTGGCCCATATTCAATTTGTGATCCACCTTTTCAGCAGTACTATCACCTAGCCAGTTACTTCCGATTTTGAAGTGTAGTACTCTGCCCTTGTCTTTTCCCAATTTCGTCTTGTGGATTTCAGACCGATTCTCTATTTTATAAAGTCATTTTGAATTCTAACCCGGTCCTCCCAAGTGCTAGCAACCCCTCCCATCTTAGTGCCATCTGCAAATTTTATAAGTATACTCTTCACTACATTAGCCAAGTCATAATGAAAATGTGGAACAAGTACCCGGCCAAGGACAGACCTCTGTGGGACCCCACTGAATTTTTCCTCCCAATATGACAGTGATCCATTGATTACTTCTTTGAGTACAGCCTTTCAACCAGATATGAACCCACCTTATAATAATTTCAGCTAGAACACATTTCCCTAGGTTGCTTATAACAATGTCATGGAAGACCAGATACATCATGCCTACTGCTCCCTCCCCTCCACATCTACTAAGCCAGGAATCATGACAAAGAAAGAAATTAAGTTGATCTCATGATTTATCCTTGAAATCTATGCTGGCTATTTCTTATAACGGTATTATCCCCTAGGTGCTTACAAAAATTGTTTAATAACTTGTTCCAGGTATGGAAGTTGGGGAACAAAGAGGACCTAGGGTATAAACTGGTCAGCCTTTTTTAAAAGAAAGGTAAGATGTCTGCCCTTCTCCAGTCCTCCGGGATCTCCCCTGTCCTCCATGAATTCTCGAAGACAACTGTTAACAGTTCCAAGATTCCTTTAAGTACACCCAGTGAACTTTGTCAGGCCTCCCAACTTAAATATATCTAACTTAGCTAAAATATTCAATCTGTTCTTTCCCTATTCTGGCTCGTTGTTAACACTAACTGTGTTAAGCATCTGGTCACAACTAACCTTTAAATAAAGTCTGAAGCAAAAGAGGCATTAAATTCTTCAGGCCTTCTTGATATCCGTTATTAGACCTGCTATTTAGTCTCACTAAACAGTGGGCTACACTTTCCTTCATCCTCCTCTTGCTCCTCAGTAATAAGAGATTCTGTAAATGTATGTCTTTCATGTCCTTTGCTAGGTGTAACTCATTTTGTACCTTAGCCTTTCTGATTTTGTCCCTATATGCTTGTCCTATTCATCTGTATTCATCCTTAGCAATTTGTCCACGCTTCTATTTTTTTTTTTTTTTTTTTTAACTCCTGGGGGAATTCTGCACCCCTGCACAACGCAGAATTTGCGCAAATTTCACGTTTCCACTATAGAAGTGGGGCTGTAGAGCTGCTGGCAGCCATTAGGGGATGCTAGACTCTGCAGAGCCCAGCTCTCCAGATTGTAGTGAGTGGAGTGCCCAGTCTGGTAGGGATGGAGGCTCTGCACACTCTGGCTGCCTGGCTTTATCCTCATCCGCCCCAGGACAGGAAAGAACCCAGGAGACCCGGCTCTTGCAAAGGGTGAGAAAGGGCAGGGCAGCACCACACCACATCCCACACCACAACAGTAAAGAAGCTTGGGTGGGGAAGAGTAAAGGCTCTGAGGGGAGGAAGGAGGGTGTCTGGGCTCTGGGGATGCCCTGCAGCTGAGTTCTGAGGGGGGGAAGGGGTGCCCCACAGTTGGGCTCTGGGGGGAGCAGGTACGGGTGTCTGGGTTGGAGGGTGCCCCATGGCTTGGCTCTGGGGGGCCCCAGGCAGCTCCCTCAACAGCAGTACCCCTCAACTGGAACTGGGTTGTCATAGGGTTGGTTTTTTTAAACTCTCTATTCCTGAGGGAATTTTTTTTTTTTTTTAATCTGTATTGTTGACAGGTAGTTTAAAATAAATTAACAAAATTGAAACTGGAATGATTATGTTGTGTTATTTTGACAAATAAACTACATAGAATTTTAAAATATTATGCGCATAATTTTTAGGTGCATAATTCCCCCAAGAGTAACTTTTGTAAGATTCCCTTTGATTTCTGATGATTAAAGAGCTCTTGATGGAGCCACATGGGCCTCTTACTATTCTTCCCATCTTTCCTCCTCTTCTGGTTAGTCTCCTATATGTCTTTAATATAGGGGTGGGCAAACTATAGCCCAGGGGCTGCATCCGGCCCTTCAGACATTTTAATGTGTCCCTTGAGCTCCCGCCAGGGAGCAGGGTCCGTGGGCTTGCCCAGCTCTGTGCATCCTGTGGCGCCGTGTGGCTCCTGGAAGCAGCAGCATGTCCCCTCTCCAGCTCCTACATGCAGGAGCAGCCAAGAGACTCCACACGCTGCCCCCACAGATCCCACTGGCCGGGAACCATGGCCATTGGGGGCTGCAGGGGCAGTGTCTGCAGACAGGGCAGCGTGCAGAGCTGCCTGGCTGCGCCTCAGCATAGGAGCCGGAGCAGGGGACATGTTTCTGCTTCTGGGAGCTGCTTGAGGTGAGCACCGCTGGGAGCCTGCACCCCCTCCCAAGCCCCATCCCTGCCCTGATCCCTCTCCTGCCCTCTGAACCCCTTGGTCCAGCCTGGTGCATCCTCCAACACCCCAAACCCTCATCTCAGAGCCCTCACCCACATACACCTCCACCCCCAATTTCGTGAGCATTCATGGCCTGCCATACAATTTCCGTATCTAATGCGATGCTCGGGCCAGAAAGTTTGCCCACCCCTGCTTTAATATCTCTAAGTGCCAGCTCTCCTGACTTTTTCCTTTAGATGTTCTTCCCAAGAACTTACCTACCAGTTTTCTGAGTTTGTTGAAGTCTGGCTTTTTGAAATTTATTGTCTTTATTCTGCTACTCTCATTCCTCCCTCTCCCTAGGAATCATTGATTCTATCACTTTCACCCAAATTGCCTTCTACCTTCAGATTCACAACCCGTTTCTCCCTGTTGGTCAGAATCAAGTCTAAGATGCCTGCCTCCTCGGCTTACTTCCTCCACTGTCTGAAACAAGAAATTCTACCAACGTGTTCCAAGACCTATTATAAGCTGTATCTGTGCCATTCCCCAGCTTCATCCTCCAAGGCCAGCTTCATCTAATACAGGCAAATAGAAAAGATGGCTAGAGTGCCAGGCATCTGCTGAGTTTGACTAACTGTGACAGAGACCTTTTTGTAGTCTTTCTGTACTTGTATCTGAGAAGACAAAGAAAAGTTTTACACTGTACAATAGCACCTTGTCAAGTCTTCTCTCCTTCCTTCACATCAGTGATGCTGCTACTTCTGACAATAAACGTCCCACAGGACTCAAAAAATATTCTCCCCTTTTTTTCTCTCCAGCAATGCCACTGCAGAGGTCCCGACTATTCTTTGCCTTGACTATTATAATCTCCTCATGGGCTTCCCTCAATCTACCATCTGCATCATCCTCATTGCAAAAAAGCTCCACTCTCGTCAAATCTCTTCAAATTGTCTTCACTGTTCTTCCTGAAAACAGGTATAATCAGAGAGGATTTCTATGGCACTATAATCTAAAATGAACTTGGATCCTGTTGTTAGATATGAATATTGTCACTTTTATTGAAATATCATTACATATAAACAAATTAATCATTTATGCATTAAAAATCTGTGAGGTAAGTGTTGTGGAGTTTCCCATAAAAAATAAATATATTATTCTCTTTTTTTTTTTTTTTTAAAGTGTCTCTCTTAAAAAGTTTAGTGCACATTTTAAATTGTATACACATAGCTTACTGACAATTTTGGAGCAACTCAACCTACAAGAGATACAAGAGTTAAAAACAACAAAAGTATCCAAAAGAAACCTCTCATCGAAATGCATTACTTTAAGCTCTTCTCTCTCAGTATGCATGTTTACATACAAAACCCTCTGATTTGCCACAGAGGTTAAACCAGCAAGGGATACGACTACAATGACCCAAAATCTGTTGGAGGAGAGTTTCTCGACAAACACTGGCAAGTCCATGGAATTGGAGAACTCACTCTACAAGGAAGGAGACCCCACCTTTTTTCGCCTATTGAATTTTTCCTCGAGAATTTCCTGAGCATAACTTGCAGTCTTCCTTGCATCTATATGGGGAGGCTTGCACTAGCGCTCTCCCAGCACTGTAAGAAAACCACCCCCACAAGGGGAGTAGCTCCCAGAGCTGGGTGCACTGTCTACACTGGCATTTTACAGCACTGAAACATGCAGCACTTAGGAGGATGTGCGTGTGTTTTTTCACACCCCTGAGCAAGAAAGTTGTAGTGCTGTAAAGTCGCTGTGTAGACAAGGCTTTAGATTAGTCACATTCACTTGGTGCTGCTTATTCCTCATTTGTAAAACAGGCCTAACATCTAATAACTCTGTGGGGTGTGATGCCAGCTAGATGAGCAACGTTTGTAAAGCTATTTTATAAAACCTTAACTCGAAGGATAGGAGTGCAAATTATTAATCACTACTATTTTGGCAAAAATAGATGTAGTAGCTCTGACTCAGGTGACCCAACACATGAAAGGCAGTTACTACACATCATGCAACTTCTGGTGACATAACATGTGAAGTGGTCTTGCCATTAGATCTTCACAAGCAATTAACGCTGCCAGAATATTGGCGCTAGGCTGCGAACGAGGGACTAGCAGGAATGCCCCAGCACCACTGCAAAGCTGGCAGCCGCCGCAGCCCTCTGCTCCCTGGGGAGTATCTCACAGATATTGCTTTATCCGCCTGCAGAACGACACCCAGGACGAGAGGTGTCCGCAGCGTGCGAAGGGCAGAGGGGAGGCCGGAGGAGCAGCCTGACAAACACACTGAGGCACGGCTTCAGCAGGCAGCGCCCCAGAGGCCGGACTAGGAAGCGGGGGCGTCGGCAGGCGAGAACTCATCGTTGCGCGTGCGCATTTTCAATTCTGCTCTACCCGCACTTCATTCAACACGCACCTCATCCACTCACCCCCACCCCTCGTACTTGACGCACGCGTGCTCCCAACAGCCCTGTGCACCTCCTCCCCTCTCCTCACAGAGCATGCGCGCTTCCACGGCGCTCCTCTCCCCCCGCCCCTTCTCGGGGCATGCGCAGTGTCTCCCGGCGGCTTGGTGCTGGCGCTACCGCGCGCACCTGAAATCAAGCCGTGGCCCAACGACTTCCGTTTCCCAGCCTAAGACAAGAGCCTCGCGTGCCGCCCAGAGCCGCCTGTCTCTCCCTCCCCTCCCCCAGCCCTCGATAAAGGGAGTCCCTTGTTCACTCACAAAGTAGCGAGCCTGCCAGTCGTTAGCAGTGTCGATCTCCTGGAACTCCTGCTCTATGGAGGCTGCCATGGTCGCGGCCGGAGCGAGAGTGGCCGCTGGAGTCCTGCAGGCTCATAACCTCTCGCTCGCTCGCTCCGCCCAGAGCACGAGCGGCGGCGAGCGCAAGTCCCAACTCGCCGCGCGCTCCGTCTTTGCCTGCCTTACGGTCCGCCGCGGCTCGCTAGTCGCCACCGCCGCCGTCATGCGCATGCGCGGTCGCAGCCAACCAGCCTCCGCCTAGCTGGGGCAGTCGAAACCCCACCCCAGGGAAAGCACCTGGGTTGACGTCACGATACGTTCTGGGCCGGGGTGGGGTGGGAGAACGCACAGGTGGGGAGGGGGTGGGACCGCCAGGGGGCTCCCTGCCCGCCCCGCTGTGAGTGGGGGAGAACGGCGGGGGGAGAGCTTGCGGAAGGACCAGAGCCCCGCCCCTCTCCGCTTGTACCGCGGCCGGGGTCTCCGCTCGTCCGCTGGGCTCGGAGTCCTGAGACGCCTGACTGGCTGACCAACCCCCACCAGCGAAGGCGGCGCGGCGGCTGCCCAAGGGCGCGCGCGCTGGCGCTCGCGCTGGATAATGCTCAACCGCCAAACAGCGGAACGTGCCGAGCGAGCGGCGCCCGCGTCACCTTAACTCTGCCCTGTGGGAACGCGGCTCAGGCCCGGCCCCACGTGTGCCCACTGCCTTTGCCGGCAGGGCGTGTCCCCCAGGGAGCACAGCAAGGGGCCACTAGCGCAAAGTCAAAAACCTCTTTGCTGCGGCGGGGAGCCATTTGAGTGAGCTGCTCTGACCACCAGCAGCCTGCACCTGCCTTGCATTCAAACACTTAGCCCAGTCTGCAGAAATGCTGGTATGCCTGGTCATTTTACAGCCTCTTTATGCACAAAATGCCCTCTGACCTTTCTTTTCACTTACCCATCAGTGCATCTGCAGGTTGCTCTCAGATCTCACCTCTGTACTGACAGTCCCCTTGGCAAGATCATTCCTGTACACAGGTACTGATTTAATCTTCAGAAGTCAGCACTGAAATGAGCCAATATCTCAAAGTACACTTGCACATCTTTCCTTAGATCACACATGCTGAGGAAGCAGGGAGTGGGTGTCAGACTCTAAGTGAGGCAGGACTCCCAATCACAGCTATGCCAAGCTAATGCCAATTAATCCTTTAATCATTCAATACAGCTACAGTGTATGCAGATAATTTCCAAAGGCTATTATCAGCTCCAGGGGGCTAGAGCAGGTGTAGGCAAACTTTTTGGCCCAAGGATATAGAAATTGTATGGCAGGCCATGAATGTTTACCAAATTGGAGTTGGGTGCAGGAGGGGGTGAGGGTGAGGGCTCTGGCTGGGGCTGTGGGCTCTGGGGTGGGGCCAGAAATGAGTTCAGGGTGCGGGGGGGGGGGGCTCCATGTTGGGACCAAAGGCTTTGGTGGGAGGGCAGGAGGGGGATCAGGGCACAGGATTGGGGTACGGGAAGGTGGCTATGGGGTGCAGGCTCCGGGCGGCACTTATCTCAAGTGGCTCCCAGAAGCAGTGGCATGTCCCTTCTCTGGCTCCTACATGGAGGTGCGGCCAGGCAGCTCTGCTGCTTGCTGCCCTGTCCACAGGTGCCACCCCTGCAGTTCCCATTGGCCGTCATTCCTGGCCAATGGGAGCTGAGAGGGCAGCGTTTGGGGTGGGAGCAGTGTGTGGAGCGGAGCCCTCTGGCTGTCCCTATGCGTAGAAGTCAGAGGGAGGGACATTCCACTGCTTCCAGAAACCGCATGGTGCGGCCCCCGACACTGCTCCTGAGCTGGAGCGCCGGAGTGGGGCAAGCCCCAGACCCGGCTCCCCAGTGGGAGCTTGAGGGCTGGATTAAAACAGCTGGTGGGCCAGATCCAGCCCATGGGATGTAGTTTGCCCACCCCTGGGCTAGAATTAAGGTTATGTTGGTGCATCCCTTCACTCTGTATTTCCTGGTTTTCAGAAGTTGAAGTTTGATTACCTACGCCAGTGTTTTGCAAACCATGGGTCGTGACCCACTACTGGGTTGCAGCATGTAAGGCGCTGGGTCACTTTTGTCTGGTCAGCACTGCTGACCGGGATGTTAAAAGTCCCATCAGGGGTGCTGCCCAGCTAAGGCAGGTTTGTGCCTCCCTTTTCCGACACTGTACTGTGCCCTGGAGGCAGACAGCAACAGGTCTGGCTTCTTGGCAGGGGGACCACAAGGCTGCACATGCTGGCCCTGAGCACCGGCTCCGCACTCCCATTGTCCAGTACCTTGCACACCTCCACCTTGCATGCCTCCACCTAAGAGCCAGACCTGCTGCTATCCACCTCCGGGGCACAGCACGGTCCATGGTGCACCCCAGCCGCGCTGCTGACCGGGAGCCGCCAAAGGTAAATCCACACCACAATCCCACACCCTAATCTCCTGCTCCAGCCCTGAGCCCCCCCCACACACCTGGAACCCCTTTCTGCAATCCAAACCCCTCATTCCCAGCCCCACCGCAGAGTCTGCACCCAAAGCCCTGACCCCCTCCTGTACCCCAAGCCTCTGCCCCAGCCCTGAGCCCCCACAAACCAGAGCCCTTCCTGTACCCCAAACCCCTTATCCCCAGCCCAGAGCCCTGACCCCCTCCTGTACCCCAACTCCTGCCCTAGCCCTGAACCCCCGTAGACCCAGAACCCCTTCCTGCACCCCAAACCTCTCATCCCTGACCCCAACCCAGAGCCTGCACCCCCAGTCCAGAGCCCTGACCTACTCCCACACCCCAACCCCCTGCCCCAGCCCAGAGCCTCCTCCCACACCCTGAACCCCTTATTCCCAGCCCCACCCCACAGCCCTCACCCCAACCCTCTGCCCCAGCCCTGAGCCCTCTCACACCCTAAATCCCTCATCCCCAGCTCTGTTAGGTTGCAGACATCAAGAATGTTCTTCAACTGGGTCCCCAGAAAAAAAGTTTGAAAACCACTGACCTAAGCTATTTCAGAGGTTTGAGTGTTCTGGAAGGGCACAAGATAACACAGGACAACCTTTACTCTGCCTTTTTTATGTTGGTGAATTTCCTATTTTTTTATGTAGCACACACTCTCACACACATACACATATTAATTTTGTTATTGTGCACTGGTAATCAAGGTCATGCTTCACATTTTTGTGAGGCGTAAGGTTGCTGACAGAGCAGGGAGACAAAACACAGACATGGTTTATTTCACCATGTATAGATGTTTTTGTTCCATCCATATAGGTTTGTAGAAAGTATAAGCTCATGTACGGAAACTGGTGTATCTGTCTGTATAAGGGACGAGGTGTAGATGGTCTGACATAGGGTCACAGCTGGGCTGGTGTGTCCACAAGTCAAGTAGTTAGCAAGCAGGGATCAGAGTAATCGATAGGGCCAGGATCAATAGGCCAGAATCAAAGTCAGAGTCAGGCTTGGTCAGAGACCAGAGATAGTTAACAGGCTGGAATCATGAGGCAAGAGAGAGGATCATGGGCTGGAGATCAGAAAGCCCAGGAAACTTCTTACACCACCATCCAGGGTTAAATAGTGACCAGGGGCCTATCAGAAGACCACAGGGTGCTGTTCCTCTAGTCCCTTTGGGCGGTACTTACTGTGGCACATAATCTCCTTGGATGTGGCTCTTCACAGTCTGCTGCTGGCAATGTGGGAATGTCAGCTGACCCAAGCTCTGCAAACCTAGATTCTAGCCTCATGGATCTTTACAGTCTACTTCTCAGCTATCCCCAGCAATTTATAGCACCACCACCACCATTCTCTACTAATCCTCCTTTCACAACCCATGAAAGGATTAGCTGTTTAAAAAATATTTCTTGCTCTCTTGCACCCTCTGCTGCTGCATATACATATTACAGACAATAGCTTAGTAGAGGGTCCCACACTTTCTTGTGTAGGTCAAAGTATAAACCCAGTCAGGTCCCCCATCCCCAAGCAGGGTCTTCACCTCAATTTTGGCCAGCACCCCTACCTGAGTATCTTGGATTGCTGATCCAGCCACCTCACACCCTATGTGCGTGACCCTTACTGGCACTCCATCCTGTTCCTCCTCACCTGGGCCCCTTGCCCCAATGCCAGCCATCCACCACTCAGGCAGATCCATTGCCCACACTCCAGCCAGCTCCTCCACCTCAGATGTGACTTTTGTCCCCCTCAACAGTCTGAACCACCCACCAGCCTGGTAAGCCACCTCCTCAAACTGTGTCTGGCTCCAATTTGTTCCGTCCCCATTCAGCCTCTCAACACTGGCTGGCCCTCTCCAGCCAGGCCCTTGCCTCCTCACAGATGGGCTTCCATTTGCACACAGTGCTCATACTGCAGAACCAGAAATGTGCTGCTGTCTGGTGGTTTAGCATGTACCTTGTTACAGTGAATTATTTTGTTGTAGCTTCCCCCACACACACCACACTTACCTCACTGTATAAAATTTAGTGTTTGATTTCATGTCATTTTTCCTACTCTAGCTTTAGTTACAACACTCATTTCCCCTCCCCTTCCCCGCCCTCAACTCAAGTGCTTGGTAGCTGGTTTTGCAGTTCAGGGCAACTGCACCCTTATTCTCCTTCCGTAATCCCTTGATATCGCTTGCTCTAAGCTTCCGGCTTCTCAGCCATTACCCTCTCTTGGGCAGAGACTGCACCTCTCTTCCTCGTATCTGGGATTTTCTATGCTGTACAATTCCCTGTATGCTGTAATATCCCCAGCAAGACAGACAGCCTAAATTGCCAGCATCTGCACTTCGCTTTCTCTCTAGAGACTTTGAACAGCATAATTGCCAGGATTATAAATTATCACACAGCTCCTTATGAACAAGCACATTTATTTTTACGGGGAAACCATTACAGAGAACATATACTTAAACAATCAGAGAACCTACAGGCATGCTAAAAAATTTACCAGAGATCATCCCAACTCCAACCTCGGACTCTCATAGGCGTCAGTCCTTCAAAACACACAGGTGGGTTTCGCCTATGGTTACAAGGTCATAACTGTCTCAGATTCAGAACCAGAACTACCATGAATAGTTCAGTCCTTCCTTTATACAGCTTGGGCCTTTGATCTTGGCCTCATGTAACACATGATCAGCAGAGAAAGGCCCACTCTTCAGGCTGGGATTTTGCATAACCAGGGAAGGGCATTTGCATGCACTGCCCCAAGATATTCCCCAGGAAAACTACTTAACATTTTTTGTTCCAAAAGTCTGTTCTTGTCTGGCACATTGTTCAGTATAGTCTATTGAAACCCCCAGGTCTCACATTTGTCTCATCTCTCCGCTGGAGAGGTTACATACAATCCCAGCCCACAATTATACATAACTAAGGCTAAGATTTTGTCATGGATATTTTTAGTAAAAGTCACGGACAGGTCACAGGCATTAAAGAAAAATTCACTGTAGCCCGTGACCTGTCCCTGACTTTAACTAAAAATATCCATGATAAAATGGGAAGGGACTGGGGCAGCTGCAGGGTTACTGGGAGCTCCAGGGTCCCCCTGCCACCACTGGCAGAGGGAAGCTGCAGGGTCCCCCTGCCCCATCACAGTGGCAGGGATCTGCTGGGGTCCCCCTGCCCCACCATGGCTGCAGGCAGGGAGTTGCCAGGGGTCCCTCTGCCCCACCGCTGCAGCAGCAACTGGGGAGCTTTCAGGGGTCCCCTGTCCCACCATGGTGGAAGTTGGGGAGCTACCAGGGGTCCCCATCTCCCACAGCAGCCAGGAGCTGCATGGTACCCCCTCCATCTGCAGCAGGTGGAAGTGTGGGGTACCTCTGCTGCCCATGGTGGCTGAGAGCTTGAGGGCCCGCTGCCTCAAGCAGCAGGGGCAGGGCCGTCCTTACCCATACGCAAAGGACTCAGCTGCACAGGGCACCAAGAAATTTGGTGCCCTGCACAGCTGCATGTTGCTCCAACCCCTGCTCCGGCTCTTGCCCAGGGCCCCTGACCCCTAGCCCCTGCTCCACCCCGCCTCTTCCCTGCCCCAGCCCCGTCTCTTTCTGCCCCTGCTCCGCCCCAGCCCCGCCCCCACTCCCCTGAGCTCTGCAGCAGGGCCGGGGCCTGTGTTCACGGGAGTGCAGTGACCCGGCCCCAGCTGTGCTGCCAGTGAGTGCTGGGGGGTGGTTCCCCCCTGCCCCCCAGGCCAGCCCCTCCCCCCCAAAGGAGGCCTTTGTGCCAGCAATGCCCCTCTGCCATTTACATTGGTCAAACTGGACAGTCTCTACGTAAAAGAATAAATGGACACAAATCAGATGTCAAGAATTATAACATTCATAAACCAGTCGGAGAACACTTCAATCTCTCTGGTCACGCAATTACAGACATGAAGGCTGCTATCTTACAACAAAAAAACTTCAAATCCAGACTCCAGCGAGAAACTGCTGAATTGGAATTCATTTGCAAATTGGATACTATTACTTTAGGCTTAAATAGAGACTGGGAGTGGCTAAGTCATTATGCAAGGTAGCCTATTTCCCCCTGTTTTTCCTAGCCCCCCTCCCCCCCCCCCGACATTCTGGTTAAACTTGGATTTAAACTTAGAGAGTAGTCAGTTTGGATGAGCTACTGCCAGCAGGAGAGTGAGTTTGTGTGTGTGTGTGTTTTTGTTTCCGGGGGGGGGGGGGGGTGAGAAAGCCTGGATTTGTGCTGGAAATGGCCCACCTTGATTATCATGCACATTGTAGGGAGAGTGGTCACTTTGGATAAGCTATTACCAGCAGGAGAGTGAGTTTGTGTGTGTGGTTTTTGGAGTGGGGTTAAGGGGGTGAGAGAACCTGGATTTGTGCAGGAAATGGCCCACCTTGATTATCATACACATTGTGAAGAGAGTGGTCACTTTGGATGGGCTATTACCAGCAGGAGAGTGAGTTTGTATGTGGGGGGGCGGAGAGTGAGAAAACCTGGATTTGTGCTGGAAATGGCCCAACTTGATGATCACTTTAGATAAGCTATTACCAGCAGGAGAGTGAGTTTGTGTGTGTATGGGGGTGGGGGGGTGAGAAAACCTGGATTTGTGCTGGAAATGGCCCACCTTGATTATCAAGCACATTGTAGGGAGAGTGGTCACTTTGGATAAGCTATTACCAGCAGGAGAGTGAGTTTGTGAGTGTGGTTTTTGGAGGGGGGTGAGGGAGTGAGAGAACCTGGATTTGTGCAGGAAATGGCCCACCTTGATTATCACACACATTGTGAAGAGAGTGGTCACTTTGGATGGGCTATTACCAGCGGGAGAGTGAGTTTGTGGGGGAGGGGTGGGGCGGAAGGTGAGAAAACCTGGATTTGTGCTGGAAATGGCCCAACTTGATGATCACTTTTGATAAGCTATTACCAGCAGGACAGTGGGGTGGGAGGAGGTATTGTTTCATGGTCTCTGTGTGTATATAATGTCTTCTGCAGTTTCCACGGTATGCATCCGATGAAGTGAGCTGTAGCTCACGAAAGCTCATGCTCAAATAAATTGGTTAGTCTCTAAGGTGCCACAAGTACTCCTTTCTTTTTGTGAAGTTCTGGTTGTTTTGCCAGATTTGTGCTAATGTCACCATGATGATAATTTCACTTTATTTTGTGTCTGTTTCAGTTTCGAGTAGCCTAAAAGGTAGCTGTGTTTGGAGAAATGAGCTGTCCTTGGAGATTCTACCCAATGAATGCCAAGGCTCATAGTGATCAAGAAATCTGTGTGAGAGCTGAAAAAGGTATCAACAGCAGCTCTGAGTTTAGTCGTCTTTGGATCCCCTGGGGATTGTTCTGTACACTGTGCGGTATTGTCTCAGGGCAGGACTAGTACCTGGTAATTATTGCTGTAAGAGTAAAGAGGAGAAAGGTGTATCTTTAAAGAATGTTTGTGCAATGATATTAGTATAAAAACTAACCATAGTACTATTATGGAATTGATTATGTACATGTTCCTACAGATTTACGTTTTTGGATCATTTGCTCGAATTAGCATCAGTAAAGTTGGTTGCCCAGAGAAGATGATTACTGTCATCTGCTCATTTCACGATGGCATGATGCCACGGTGGTGCAGCATGGTGACTCATCAGAAGCCTTCCCTGTTACCAATGGTACCAAACAAGGATGTATAATGTGACTCTTTCCCATTGTCTTTTCGGCCATGGTCTGTTCACATTCCAGAGGCGTACACATCCAGTTCAGATTGGATGGGGGATCTATTTAATCTACAGTGACTCAGGACCCACACTGAGGTAATTGAACAGCTATTTAGAAAGCTCCTGTTTGCTGACGACTGTGTCTTCATTACACACACATACTCAAGGACATTCAGCTTATCGTGGATTGCTTTGCCTATGCCTCGAAATGTTCTGGTTTCATAATCAGCTTGAAAAAGACAGAGGTCATGTACCAGCTAGTGCCAGACCACCAGCATCGCAAGAACCATGATCCCAGCATCACAACTGATAACATATTGCTCAACTCAGTTAGGAAATTCAGGTAGCTGGGTAGCATACTTTCCAGCAATGCCATGTTGGATAATATCACACAGCTCCTGGCGAAGGCCAGCTTGGCATTTGGCAGGCTCACGCACAGGCTGTGGAGGGAGCATGAAGTCTGCCTCAAAATCAAAATAAACATCTACTGCACTGTTGTACTTACCTCACTCCTCTACTGCTGCGAGACACGGTCACTCTACCAATACCACATCAAATTGCTGGAGAGCTTCCACCTTTGCTGCCTATGATCCATCTGCAACATCAAGTAGCAGGACAGGATCCCCAACACTGAAGTCCTTGAGAGGTGCCAAATCCCAGGCATTGAAAGCATGCTAATCAGGGCTCAAATTTGCTGGGTCAGACACGTGGGCTGCATGGAGCTGTACAGCCTATACATGGGCTGTATACTTTGAAAGCAATGCTGTACAACCAGCTGAATACGGGAACCCGCTCTGAGGGTCGACCCATCCTCAGATATAAAGACACCTTGAAGGCCAACCTCAAAGCATGCAAAATAGACATTACAACCTGGGAACTGTTGCATTGGACAGACCCAGCTGGAGAGGTCTGTGCCATGAGGCCCTGTCCACTTTTGAGGAATGTCATGTGGGGTCTTTGCAGGAGAAGGGAGCACATCAAAAGGCTTCAAACCCTCCCCCCAATGACAACACTTGCAAGACATGCAACTGCATATGCAAATCCAGGATTGGACTCACTTCCCATGTGAGAAGCCATAAAAAGAAATAAATCCAGGACTCAGGTCAGCACTAGCTCAACGCTCATCCATCATAACTATTTGGAAGTGGTCTTTTTTGTGGTACTTTTCTGTGAAGTGAGTACTGGAATTGGGAATAGATGAAGAAGAAATTTCTCCCTGCGGCAATTGTATTCACAAATACATGTCACATCAGTATTGACTTTGAGGAATCAAGCTAGGGTAGATTGATCTAAATTAAAATAATTTAAATCACGGATTTTAATCATGGCTGAAATCAGCAAGCAGGAAACCTTGATTTAAACAATCAATTTTATTCTTGTTTTGCATTTGTACTTTTTTGTTATTTTCCTTTAAAAAAAGGTTGATTATCATTATTTGGTAACCATTACAATATTGATTTGCAACTAAATATAGACTTTACACTAAATTTGGTACTTCTTATTGCTAACCTGGAGGATACACTCTTTCTATACATGTTTAAGCAATTCTATATCTCAACAGATACCTGTTCAGATTCTTAATTTTTACATTTTTGTGTTATGTTAGAAAATGGTGAATGATATGTTTATTATTTTTTATGTGATTTGTGTCAAGCTGCATTTGGAGGAAAATTTGAATTCAATTAAAAATGCACTTAAACAGCATTTTAAAATTGTTTTTACTAGTTAAATAAAATTACCTTAAATGTACTGGATACATAAGAAGAAAAGAGTAAGTTTAATAAGACACATTTTGCATTTTAAACAAACGGATTTATTAAACAAAGGAAATATTATGTGTAGTTAATAAATTGAACAGATTGTGTCTGGTTACCATGTCCTTCAAGATTTTAGAACAAACAGAACTCACACTCTCTCACCTAGTTTTATTCATAGATTGGAAGAAGAAAACAAGCTCTCCTGCTTTTCCAACTCCCAGTCATTTTCTCAGCTTTGACACTAGTTAAATAAATGGAAATGAAGAAACTATTATCTTTGCCCCTGCAGAAGAGGCTACTGCTGTCAAAAGCTGGTGTAGTGCACCCCAGCAAACTCTGATTCCAGGTGCTTAGATCAGTACTTCACCAATTCAGTCATCTAACTTTCTTGAAAACTTTGGCAGCAAACCCTTGCAGCTGTGGACCACTCCCTGCAGGTCTGGGAAGGAGAAGAAGGGGACCCTGCTGTATGCCCAGGCCTGAGAAAAGAGATGAAGAACTTCAGGAGCTGCAGAAGGAGCTGAGTGTGAGTACGGAGGGGGTCAGAACCGATGTGGAGACTGAGGAAGAGGAACTGATGTGAGGGCAGAATTTACGTGGGTTCAGGGGGTACAGTACTGATGTGGAGGCTGAGGAGCAGAACTGGTGTGGGTGCAGAATTAATTAGTGGTCTGGGAGGCAGGCAGATGTGGGGGGTGGGGCAAAGAATTAATGATGTGTTTGGAGAGAAGCAGGAAGCTCCACACCATCAGGCATCCAATAAAAGTTCCTGCAGCAGTGGCTGAAATCACTTTCTAAATTTCTGCAAGTTTGCAACAGTAATTGTTTCACACACACGCAGGACTTGGACAGGGAGAACAGTAAAAACACAGTATAATTTTCCCCAAAAATAGTGTTTTTTTTTTCTTCTAAATCTCACTATTTTGGGGGGTTTAACCTCATGAGTTGTTAACTTTTGAGGTTGGTGATACTGAAATACCAACCCTCCCACAATGCACACATGTGGAAAACCTTTCAGTAAGATCAATGGTCCAACTAGCCCAGTACTGGCTAGTGCCAGATGCTTCAGAGGGAATGAACAGAACAGGGCAATTATCAAGTGATACATCCCTTGTCATCTAGTCCCAGCTTTCGGCAGTCAGAGGTTTAGAGTTACCGAGAACATGATTTTGCGCTCCTGACCATCTTGGCTAAGAACTCCATGAACTTATCTATTTTTTCTCTGAATCCAGTTATACTTTTGGCCTTCACAACATCCTCGGCAATGAGTTCCACAGGTTGATTGTGCATTCTGTGAAGAAATAGTTCCTTATTTTTGTTTTAAGCCTGTTGCATATTAATTTCATTGGGTGACTGATCAGTGGTTTTTGTGTTATGTGAAAGGGTAAATAACACTTTCCTAGTCACTTTCTCCACACCATTCATGATTTTATAGATCTCTATCACATGGTCTCTTTTCTAAGCTGAACAGCCCCCGTCTTTTTGATGTTCTCATACGGAAGCTGTTCCATACTCCTAATCATTTTTGTTGCCTTTCTTTGTACTTTTTCCAGTTCTAACATATCTTTTTTGAGATGGGGTGACCAGAACTGAACACAGCATTCAAGGTGTGGGCGTACCATGGATTTATATAGTAGCATTATGATATTTTCTGTCTTATTATCTATCCTTTTCCTAATGGTTCCTAATATTCTGTTAGCTTTTTAGACTGCTGCTGCACATTGAGCAGATGCTTTTAGAGAACTATTCACGATGACTCTAAGATCTCTTTCATGAGTGGTAACAGCTAATTTAGACTCCATCATTTTGTAATATGTATGTATAGTAAGGATTATGTTTTCCAGTGTACATTACTTTGTGCTTATCAACACTGAATTTTATTTGCCATTTTGTTGCCCAGTCACTCAGTTTTGTGAGATCCCTTTGTAACTCTTCTCAGTCAGTTTTGGACTTAACTATTTTGAGCAATTTATATCATCTGCAGACTTTGTCACTTCACTGTTTACCCCTTTTTCCAGATAATTTATGAATACGTTGAACAGCACTGGTCCCAGTATAGATCGTTGGGGGACCCTGCTATTTACCTTTCTCTATTTATTCCTACTCTTTGTTTCCTATCTTTTAACCAGTTTTTGATCCATGAGAGGACCTTCTCTCTCATTTTACATTCATGTCCTATAATAAAACACTGGGACAGGAAGAGAAGTGAGCATCGTATAAGGTTTTACTTTATTATGATTATTTTATCATCAATTTTAAACTGACCAGTTTTGTACTGCTTAGACAGTAGGATCATTTTCTATCAGTGCTGAGGTGGGTTCCCAGCATCAAAAGGCCATTGTTCCTAGTCTGTGCATCACAAATGCCATTTGAATTAACTGGTGTTCCGGTAGAGTTCCATTTTTAACTGCAGCTGGAGGTACACGTAGATTAGTTATGAGTCAATTTCTGTTTAATAATGCATTAACTAGGATCCTTGTATTTTCTGGATTTCAGGCCAGATCCTCAGCTGATGTAAAGAGGCCTATCTCCACAGACTCCACAAGCTGAGAATCTGGCCATCAGTCTTTAAAAATATATTATATTGATATTCTGGATTGAAGAAGTTCATTATATTTTAAATCTGACAGAAATTATATTTTCACTAGTTCTTTGAGATTTTTAAACCTTGATTAAATCACTGAATCATACATGCTGTAAAAGAATGGATTGTTTGACAGATGACTCACTCTGTATGACTGGAAACAATTCTTCTGGGAAAAAATGAAGCCCTATTCTTTATAATCAACAGAGTACGGTACAAGAAAGTCATCTTTCATCAGAAAGCAAACAAAAAACCCTAATTCATGAACACTACTGTGAATTAGAGAACTTATAAGCAGCATTAATGTTGCTACTCACAAAAAATGACTAACCAACACATGTTCAAAGAACCAATAAATAATTGGATTTTTTATATATGTACATAAATATGTCCATAAACATATTTTAAGGAAGGACACACTATTTTATTTCTGCTTAGCAATGACTGGATGGTCCTAGATGAGGGCGTGGGTATTGTATCACTTTTCTTCTGTATCATTATAAAGTAAAATCACTTTGTGTTTCAAATGTCTGTGGTTTTATTATACCATCCCAACAAATAATATGAATAAAATTTTTAATTACAGCATTGGAAACACAAAGCGTGACCAACTTTACTTGCTTTCATGTATTTTATTCCTTTTACTTAACCTACTATAAATTAACCTCCAGAGTTTTTACAAATGCTTGGAAGTATGTGAAGTGCCTTTGATGGCATGTGATGGTTATACCCCTGCAAATCAGTTTGGTGTCTTCTTTAAAGGGTGATTCTTGCAATGTAACTCTCAGTAGCTCCTCAAACATTTTGGGATCCAGTTCAAAATTATCTTATTGTTTTTCAAAACCCTCCACAAACTTGCTGCAATTGATTCCCACAGACTTTGGGCCAAACTCCCCTTTGGAGTAAGAAGACACAAATTAATTGACCTAATTTCTATGAGAATGATTTGCAAATCTTTTTCTGGCCAACCTCTTCCTCTGCATTCAGATTTGCAATTTAAAATGTCTGAAAGTATGTTGACAGTTAGAGCTTGGCTACACTTGCGAGTAACAGCCCATTAAAGGAGCCCTGGGCGCACTAGCTCACTGCCCGTCCACACTGGCAAGGCACATAGAGCGCTCTGACTCCACATCTGGTCTGCTCCTGGTATTCCACCTCGGCGAGTGGAATAACATTTTGCGCATCCCCACTGGAGTGCCACAGCGCCAGTGTGGACGACCTGGTCTGTTAGTGCGCTTTGATCAGCCTCCAGAAGTGTCCCATAATGCCTGTTCTAGCCACTATGGTCATCACTTTGAACTCTAGTGCCCTGCCCTCAGATGACCAACCGTCAGAACCGCCCTTTAAATTCTCTGGGAATTTTGAAAATCCCCTTCCTGTTTGCTCAGCCAGGCATGGAGTGCTCTCAGCAAATCTTTCCAGGTGACCATGCCTCCATGTGCCAGGCGATCCCCAGTATGGAGCAACGGCGAGGTGCTGGACCTCATCAGCGTTTAGGGGGAGGAAGCTGTCCAATCCCAGCTGCACTCCACCCATAGGAATTACAATACCTTTGGGCAGATATCAAGGGACATGATGGAAAGTGGCTATGACTGGGACGCACTGCAGTGCAGGATTAAAGTGAAGGAGCTGTGGAATGCCTACCGCAAAGGCCGCGAGGCAAACAGCCTCTCCGGTGCTGCCCTTGCGACCTGCCGTTTCTACAAAGACCTGGACATGATACTTGGGGCCAACCCCACCTCCACTCGGAGTACCACCATGGACACTTCAGAGCTCAGTTCAACAAGGCGGGAGGAGCAGCAAAGCGGAAGTGAGGGTGCTGAGGCGGAGGAAGACACTCCGGAATCCCTAGATGCATGCAGCCAGCAGTTGTTCTCAAGCTAGGAGGAAGGTAGCCAGTCGCGGCGGCCAGTGCTTGGGGAAAGACAAACACCAGAGGAGGTTCCCGGCAAGTGGCTTTTATTTTGGGAAGGAAGTTATTTGGTGCGGGCTCTTGGGGTTAGGAGGGTTAGGACTGCATGCATGCCTAGATGCGGAATAGGGCGTTGATGTGCTCTCTCACATTGTGGTAATCAGCCTCAGTGATCTCTTCAAAGGTCTCATCTAGAACTTGGGCAATGCGCTTGCGCAGGGTTTCTCGGGAGAGCCACTGTGGTTCTTGTCCCAGTAAGGCTAACTTGTCCATGCACTGTGCCGTGAGGGGTGGGGGGACAATTGCTGCACACAGGCAAGCTGCATATGGGCAGGGCAGAATCCGCATTGCAGTAGAAGACCCTCCCTTGCTTCCCAGGTCATCCTCAGCAGCGAGATATCTTCCAGGATGAACTCCTGTGGAAAATGTGGGGACAGTGTTCAGTGTAGGGCCTCCCTGTTGCTATTGGCTCTCCCGAAGGCACAGAAACCCAGAGCACAGTACAGCCATGAAACAATCAGTCACGCTTGACCCTGTGCTTACTCACCATTTTGGAGCTCCCGTGGGTTATGTACACTCTCTTTGGGACTGGCAAATTATGCTATTGTGTGGACTATGCTTGCCCTTAAGTACAGGGGAATCATTGTTCTGTCTGATGTGAACAATGCTGCCTCTGTTAAGTATTGCATTTTGCCTTTACAGCTGCAACCTTGAGATCTCAGCCGTCCATGTTATCACCGGCTGAAAGACTCCAAAGAATCAGAAAGAGGCCACGCAGAAGCAAGGAAAACATGTTGCATGAAGTAATGCAGCATTTAAGTGCAGGAGTGGCAGGACAGTGAAAGGAGGATCTGACAGCAGAATGAGGAGTGCCGGCACAAAAGCGCAGTGCTCTGGCAGCAAAGCACGGATTGGCTGATAAGCATAACGGAGTGCCAAGTGGACTCGATCCAGGCGCTCGTAGCCATGCAGGCAGAGCACTACCGTTCCCGACCCTCCCAAAGCCCTTGTTCCATAACTCTTTCCCTTGTGCCCCCATGTCACCTCCAACCCACTTTCGCCAACATCTGGGTTCTTACCGCCACCAGCTGCCTCCAACACCTGTAGCTTCATCACCCAGCCCTGAAAACTACAACCCTTACCCACTGCACTCAACCCCCATCAACATGCATTATAGCCATCCTGAAGTGCAGCACTCATTGCACAGAACTCCAGACAGGAAGGCTGAGTATGGTAACAGGACATATGCAAATCTGTGATTGTACCTTTCCCCACCCCACCCCACCCCCTTGCCCTTTCTGTTTCCCAAGCAGTTGTGTTTCTTTTCAATAAATTTATTTTCATTTCAATAAATGGATTTTTTGGCTTTGAAAACATTCTTTATTATTGCATAAAGTAAAAGATGCTATACCAATAAAATAAAACCCAACAGGATCTTTCAAAAGGGGATAAGACAAAATGCTGCATTTATTGTGAATACAAAAAGAGGCACAGTAAACAAGTAATCATACACATTCTATCCCATGTACTCACACAAAATACCAAAAGAGGCAAAGCAAGTAAACAGTCATTCACTCCCACACACACAAGTTCTGCAAAGCTGTTATAGTTACCCCTATGCCAGTCTATGGAGGTGGCTTTATCATTCTGTTGCTGAATCAATCAGCAGATGGCACATCCCTGATGGCTCCGTGCTGCCAGATGTTATCTTGTTCTTTGGTTCTCCCATCCTTGAGGCTGTTGGGTGGATTCCAGTCTGCCCTCCGGGGGTCATCCGATTATCTCCACTTAGCGCATGCTTTGGCCAATTGATACTGAAGTGGTAACTCTTAGACTGGCACTCCTAACCATTCATCTTCTATTTACACACAACATCCATTCACATGCATTCTCGAGCTTTATTTCAACATATATTTCTTCTGACTTTAACAACTTTAGGGTGCAATGAAACTGCTTAACCCCTTACCATATAACATACATAACAAGCAAGAAAAAGAACGTGAGAATGGTGGGAGTCTCTGTGTACTGTTCCGAGGAACAGTTGTTTTTGCAAAGTCTTATCTCTTCTGAGAACAGACTTTCTGTCCCAGGATGTGCTGAGCAGTTTGGCCTTCTAATTAACATTACTTTGGGATCTTTAAACTATATAAAATTAAAAATCATACAGAAATCCTCTGGTATAGTAACAAAGATACCTTAGCCCAGGAAAGAAACAGGCACTGCAAGTCAGCATAGCAAACACAGATTCCTACTAACATTGGAATCACTGCACTTCACTCCCGTGCAGGGCACCAGAGATTACTGGTGGCTTTCAGCCTCAAATTCCTCAAGGCATCCCTAACCCCTCTAATATCCCTGCTTTTTGGCTGTTCAAATTCAGTCTCCAGGTGTTGAACCTCCAAGTTCCATACCTGAGTGAATCATTCACCCTTCTCTTCACAAATGTTATGGAGGGTACAGCAGATATAACAGCGGGGATGCTGTTATCGGCCAGGTCCAGCTTCCCATACAGAGAGTGCCAGCGGCCCTTTAAACAGCCAAAAGCACACTCCACAGTCATTCTGCACTGGCTCAGCCTGTTGAACTGCTCCTTGCTGCTGTCAAGGTTCCCTGTGTAGGGTTTCATGAGCCATGGCATTAAAGGTTAAGCGGGGTCTCCACAGATCACAATGGGCATTTTGACTTCCCCAACGCTGATCTTCTGGGAAAAAAGGCTGGGAAAAAAGTCCCGGCTTGCAGCTTCCTGAACAGGCCAATGTTCCGAAAGATGTGAGTGTCATGACCCTTCCGGGCCAGCCTGCGTTAATGTCAATGAAACGCCCACGGTGATCCACAAGTGCCTGAAGAACCATAGACAAATACCCCTTCTGATTAACGTACTCGGAGGATAGGTGGGCTGGTGCCAGAATTGGAATGTGTATGCCATCTATCGCCCCTCCGCAGTTAGGGAAACCCATTTGTGCAAAGCTATCCACAATGTCATGCACATTACCCAGAGTCACAGTTCTTCTGAGCAGGATGCGATTAATGGTCCTGCAAACTTGCATCAACACGATTCCAACGGTCGACTTCCCCACTCCAAACTGGTTAGTGACCGATCAGTAGCTGTCTGGAGTTTCCAGCTTCCAGATTGCAATAGCCACCCGCTTCTCCACCGGCAGGGCAGCTCTCAATCTCGTGTCCTTGTGCCGTAGGGTGGGGGCGAGCTCCTCACAAAGTCCCCCAAAAGTGGCTTTTCTCATCCAAAAGTTCTGCAGCCACTGCTTGTCATCCCAGACTTGCATGCCGACTTGCATCCCACCACCCAGTGCTTGTTTCCCGAGCCCAAATGCAGTGTTCCACGGTGGTGAGCATGTCTGTGAATGCCACAAGCAAACTCGTGTCATATGCATTACTCAAGTCGATATCATTGTCGGAGCCCTCACTGTCACTTTGGACCATAAGGAATAACTCGACTGCCAAACAGGACATGCTGGCGAGACTTGTCAGCATCTTCTCAGCAGTTTGGGCTCCATTCCTGCAGACTGAAAGGGAAGACAGCACACGCAGTACAAAAAACATTGAAAAATGGCGCCAAATGTGGACGGAAGCACAGGGATTGCTGGGACGCTAACCGATGTATCACAGGGCGTTGGGACAGGTCCCAGAATGCCCCGCACCCCTTGCCCCCTTCCCACAAGCCACAGCGCCAGAATGGGAAGAGGTGCCCTGTGGGATAGCTGCCCATAATGCACCACTGCCAATGCCACTGCAAGTGCCACAAATGTGGCCACACCAGTGCGCTTGTTCCTGTCAGTGTGGACAGACTGCAGCGCTTTCCCTACTGCGCTCTCCGAAGGTGGGTTTAACTCAAAGCGCTCTACATCTGCAAGTATAGCCATGCCCTTAAAATGCTACTGTGGCTCAGCTGCAGCGCTGCAACTGCACTGCTGTAGCGCTTTAGTGTAGACACTCACTACAGCAACAAGAGGGGTTCTCTTGTTGCTGTAGTTAATCCACCTCCCCAAGAGCTAGCTTGATGTAAGAATTTTTCTATCAACCTACCACGGTCTATACCGGGGGTTAGGTTGGTTTTACTATGTCACTCCAGGTGTGGATTTTTCGCACTCACTAGCAACGTAGCTGGGTTGACTTAACTTTTTAATTTAGGTGTGGCCTCTGACATCTTCTCTTGAATATCCTGCTGCTAGCTCAGAGTAAATATGTCACAAAATGAAGTATTTACCTCTTTTCCCAAACTCTTATCTTCCATTTTCCATAACTATCAATGATGTTACCATCCTCCCTACCCTTCTAGCTCACAACCTAGTATAACGGTTTTAAACTTTCTCCTTCTCCCCCAACATTGTCACTATCACTAATTTATGCTGTTTTATTCGACAAAACAGGTCAGAAACTCGATCGTTCCTCACCTCTCCTACCACCACCACTTGTCCATGTTTTCATCATCTTCTGTCTTGACATCTGTACCCTCCTCCTTTCTGTTTTCTGTGTTTCATACTCCTCCAATCCATCTGAAACTCAGCTGCATAATGTATCTACCTCACCTATAGTTCTGACCCCATTCAGCCCATCTGCAAATTCCTTCACTTGTTTCCTCTCACATTCTGCATCAAATGCAAGTTCTTTGTCTTTGTCTTTAAAACCTGCCACAACTTAGCCCTGTCTATCTCTAGACCTAGAGGTTGGTCTCGTGTTCTGATGATGGGCGATCACTTGTTACTGAGTATGATCATCCTCCATGAGAGTTACGGGTCCTCAGGTGGCTTATAAGGCCAATCCTTGAACCACAGGTTCTATTACAATGAGAGCAGATGTTTTCAGGCTCAGCAGGAGGCTGTTGACCATGACTGGAATCCAGTCTCTCCTTCCTCCTGCGCCTCTTGTCCTTTTCAGCTTGTCGACGAGCAAGTTCAAAATGCAGGGGAGCATCACGTAAGACTTTACTTCATTTTAAGTGATCCTGGGCAAGTGTCTCCCAAGTGTTAATGTCAATACTATACTTTTTTAGATTGTCCTTCAGCAAGTCCTTATAACGCTTCCATTGTCCACCCATGTTACGGTGCCCTTCTTTCAGCTGAAAGAACAGGACCTGTTTTGGGAGGCGATGGTCTGGCATCTGGACAGCGTGACCAGTCCAGTGGAATTGCTGACAGATGATCATTGCCTCGATACTGGAGGTCTTTCCCTCTTCCAGAACACTAATATTGATGCGCCTGTCTCCCCATTTGATCTTCAGAATCTTACAAAGGCAACGTTGATGGTGCCTCTCAAGGACTTTCAAGTGGTGTCTATAGGTTGTCCAAGTTTTGGACACATACAACAGTATTGGGAGAACAACAGCTTGATAAACAAGAAGCTTGGTGTGTGTTCGAATGTTGTGATCTTCAAAAACCCTGTGCCGTAAACAAGAAAAAGCTACACTGGCACAGCTCAAGCAATGTTGAATTTCTGCATCAATATCTGCCTTGGATGAAAGATGACTTCCAAGGTAGAGGAAATGATCGACATTCTCCAGTGCCACTCAGTGGTGAGCTGGAGCCAGTTCGCACTGGTTCGCTGGAACCAGTTGTTAAATTTAGAAGCCCTTTTAGAACCGGTTGTCCCGGTTGGTTTCACTCTTAATATCAAGAAGACTAAAGTGCTCTATCAGCCCTCTCCAAATGAAGTATTACATGCCCCATCTATCAAAATAAATGGAGTGGCACCAGTGATGAGCTGCCAAAATCTTAACAATCCCTCTTCACCCCACGAGGGGGTCGTGGTCCGCCCCCGCCCCCCAGGACTCCTGCCCCATCCAATCCCCTATGTTCCTTGACGCCCCCCCCAGGACCCCTGCCCTGTCCACCCGAGTCCCCTGACTGCCCCCAGATCCGGGCTGGAGGGTCTCGTGGCCCACCGAGTGGCTCCGTAGCATCGGCAAACACATTCATGATAGTTTGGAGATCTTTTTCAGAGTGGGCAAAGATTGTGTTATCAGCATAATGAAGTTCCACAATAGATGTTGTGGAGATCTTACTCTTGGCTTTCAGCCTGCTAAGCCTGAACAGCTTTCTGTCCATTCTGTAAATGATTTCAACGCCAGCTGTAAACTTCCCAGCAATTAGGTAAAGAATGACGGCAATAAAAAACGCAAACATGGTTGGAGCGATGATACAGCCCTGTTTGACTCCTGTTTGTACTTTGAAAGGTTCACTCTGGGAGCCAGTGCTGCTCAGAACAGTTGCTTTCATGTTATCATGAAGCAATTTTAGGACATTGATGTATTTACTGTATCAGGACATCCAATCTTAGAAAGTACAGTCCAGAGGGCAAAGCTATTCACTGAATCAAAGGCTTTAGTTAGATCAATAAAAGCCATGTACAGTGGTCAGTTTTGCTCGTGACACTTTTCTTGCAGCTGCCGTGCTGTGAAGACCATATCCACAGTTCCACGACATGGTTGGAAACCACTATGTGACTCCGGTAAAATTTCTTCTGATGGGGCAGAAGGCGGGTTGCAAGGATCCATGTCAGAACTTTGCCTGCAATGGCTGGGAGGGAGATATCATGATAATTTCCACAATCCACTTTAGCCCCTTTCTTGAAGAGGGTGACAGTCAGGGCATCCCTCATTTCACTCGGTATCTCCTCCTTTATCCAAATTTTAAGGAGATGAGAATGGCATTTCATGCTTGGCAGAATGACATAAATTGTAATATAAAGAGAGAAGTCCATGCCAAGGTGAGGCTGGAAGTCCAACGTAAAACCAGAGAATTCAACAATAAATGGTGGACTGAGAAAGCACAAGAACTCCAACATCTCACAGATATCCACAATACATGTGGTTTCTTTGTGCCACCAAGGCTGCTAATGGGCCAATTTGCCATGGTATGAATCCTCGTCGTGCTAACGACGGAACCACACTTCTGAAGGACAACAAAGCCATCAATTCTCGCTGGAAAGAACATTTTGAAGATCTCCTTAACTGTAATTCTATGGTTGCAGATGAAGTCCTTGAGCAAATCCCTCAACGGCCATTTTGGGATGAGCTCAGAGACCCTCCCAATTTGTATGAGGTACACAATGCCACCAAGCAGATGAAGAACAACAAGGCAGCAGGTCTAGATGGGATCCCCGCTGAAATCTTTAAAGACGGTGGACCAGAGCTAATTTGGCAGCTTTACCTGCTTATCCTTCTCATGATCTAGACTAGAGCACAATATTACCATGGGCTGATGAGACAATCACCATCACAGAGCATACAGAAGTCACAGCAGAATCAAGCCAGTGGTCCAACAGGGCCAGACAATATGAAACCTAAAGAGAAAACAAAAGTGAATTATAAACTGATGCACTGAGAATTCCTCTTAACCTGCTTATTAGGTACATTAAATATGCATTGCCATAACAGAGTGTTTTGTAGATTGAATTTTGTCAATAATCACCTACTGGCATCTAGTGTTATATAATATCCACATATAATTTATATTTTATAAATATAATTAAAGTTACCTTTTAATGTTTTAAATAGGCCTGTATAAAAACACAAAGGGTGATATTCCCCTGGTGCAGAAGACAAGACGATAAATGTACAGCTTTCAGTATTGTCAGGAAAACATCCCAGATTTCCCATGAAATTCTATCCTGGTATTTAAACAGAATGGAATACTGTTTTTTTCTAATCTAACTTTGAGTCATTAATGTGAGTAGATTCAGTTAGACATTATTTGGTATTCATTATTTTGTGCTTTTGTATGATCCATTCATAATTTTATACAGCTGTTGGTTTGTCTGTGTGCAGTTGTGAAACTCAATCAGCAACATCCATTGACATCTTTTTTTTTTGTAAAGATATTTCTGTGGGGAAGGGTGTAGGCTTTTTTAGGTTCACGAGAGGCCTATAAGACGCAACAGAACAGATCCAAACTTGGAGCAGTCCATTTGTCCAGAACCATCAAAAAGGTTGTTTAAATCTATAGCATGGTTGAAAAATTACTGGTTATAACTAGGGGACTGGACACTTGGTGGCTTATTTAGTCTGAATTTATTGCACACACCAGGAGCTCCTTCCATTCCTCCATAAAGTTTGCAGATTACACAAAAATTGGGAGAAGCGTTAAAAAATGAAAAGGATATATCACTGATTCAGAGCAGTGTGGATGGCTTGGTAAACTGGGTGCAAGCAAACAATATGCATTTTAATATGGCTAAATGTGAATCTATATATATATAGGAATTAAGAATATAGGCCATAATTACAGGATGGGGGACCCTATCTTGGGAAGCAGCAACTCTGAAAAAGATTTGGGGATCATGGCGAATAATCATCTGAACATGAGCTGACAATGTGACACTGGCCAACAGAGCAAATGTGATCCTGAGACGCATAAAACAGGGGAATTTCAAATAGGAGTAGAGGGGTTATTTTACCTCTGTATTTGGCATTGGTGCTACTGCTGCTGGAATACTGTATCCAGTTCTAGTGCCCACAGTTCAAGAAAGATGTTGATAAATTGTAGAGGGTTCAGAGAAGAGCTAGAAGTATGATAAATGGATTAGAAAATATGCCTTATAGTGATAAACCTAAGGAGCTCAATCTATTTAGCTTAATAGACAGTTAAGGGTGACTTAATTACAGTTGATAAGTACCTATATGGGGAACAATTATTTAATAATGGGTTCTTCAGTCTAGCAATTAAAGGTATAATACCATCTAATGGCTAGGAAGTGAAGCTAGACAATTCAGACTGGAAATAAGGTGTACACTTCTGTCAGTGAGGGTAATTAACCATTTGAACAACTTACCGAGGGTCATGGTGGAATCTCCATTACAGGAAATTTTGAAATTAAGATTGTATGTTTTTCTAAATTGATGTGTGTACGAATTCTTTTGGGATAGTTACAGCTTGTGTTACATAGGTCAGGCCAGATGATTACAATTGTCACTTCTGGTCTTGGACTATAGGAACATCATTCACCCCAAGCTCCATGTGCCACCCTCCCATCCTCCTTTATTTTGGGGGCTCTCTGCAACTTGTCCCACCCCCTTCCTCAAGACTTGGGCTTTGTGTGGCCCCCATTTTTCCCTCCCCTTATAGCAGAATCCCCCATTCTTCCCATCCTATCAATGGTTGTGTGCATATCCACATTACTCCTAAACCATTATTCTGCTTTCTGTCAGGTGATAAATAATTCAGCATGTCAGCATATGAAACTCTGTTGTGAGGATGAGAAGATATGAGGAGTTATGCTAGAAAACAGTAACTGGTGTTCTCAACCTGTTCTTTGAGCTAGACTATTGCAAGTGCTTAAATCCTGTTGTGCTAATTCAGGGGTTCTCAAACTGGGGGTTGGGACCCCTCAGGGGTCACAAGGTTATTACATGTGGGGTCGTGAGCTGTCAGCCTCCACCCCAAACCCCACTTTGCCTCCAGCATTTATAATGGTGTTAAATATGTAAAGAAATGTTTTTAATTGAAAAGGGGAGTCACACTCAGAGTCTTGCTATGTGAAAGGAGTCACCAGTACAAAAGCTTGAGAACCACTGTGCTAATCAGAGGGCAGGGGCTCCATGTGTCCACCACTTTTCCCCTTTCAGTTTTCCAGTGGCCCCCCAAATCAATGGGATTCTGACCATTGATACTTTGAACAATCCCTGACCATTTGGAATTGGTCAGATGTGGTGCTAAAAAGTCACCGCATTACAGACAATTACTGCGGAGTCTAAGGCCTTCGGGAGCTAGGCCACTTATGTTAACAATAAGCTTTGAGATGGAAGATGCATCCTTGGGCTGGTGCCTGGGCAAGGGTCAGTGGCGACACAACCCTGGTGTGAATGTAATGGGCCACATCCACCCTGATTGAATTGGCCTCATTAGCCCTACAAAAAGCAATTTTCCCTCTATTGATATTCACCCCTTCTTGTCAGCTGTTGGGAACGGGCCACATCAACCCTGATTGAACTGGCCTCAACCCCCCACACTTGGTAAGGCAACTCCTATCTTTTCATGTGCTGTATATTTATACCTGCCTACTGTATTTTTCATTCCATGCATCTGATGAAGTGAGTTATAGCCAGTGGTGCAAGCAGAAATCATTTCTTGCTGGTACTGCACTCATGGGAGGAACACGGTGGGGGACACGTGACCCTCCATGTGACTGCTTCCCACCCCGGGGCCCTCACGCTCTCCCTGTCCCCTCCGACATGCCTTACCTGTCTAAAATTTTAACAGATGCAGTTGTAAAATGATGCTTTGGGCCCCTGGAGCCATCGGTACTTCCTGGATTTGATGGAAAAGAGGCATAGAACAGTGTGTGCCATATGCATCTTGACAGAACTTTAGCCAAATTGTTTTTTTATTTTCCTCAACATGATATACAGGAGGGGCAATCAAAATCAGCCTGGCAGAATGCGCATGAGAACTGTCTCTTCAGGACAAATCTTGTTCCCATTGAAATAAAAAAAAAGTTTTGCTGTTGAGTTCAATGGGAACAGGCTTTGACATTTGGAGAGGAAAGAACAAAACCACACAAGCAAGGGCTATGTTGCTTATACCACAGATCTCAAAGGCTGCTGACTTATATGAGAAAATCAGACGATATCTGATCTTTGTCCATTGCAAGGGACAAATCAGCAATCAATGAGGCTAGAACAGTCTGTGTACCTATCAAACTCGTAAGTCCATCTGCAAAGGATCAAGGAAATATGAAGGCTCCAGATTACCTTGAAGTCCTCAGTCCCTTGGTTAGAATGCTTCCATCAGTCTATGTTCATAGTCCCAAGCAGGTGTGGACAAGCTGTGGCTCCAGAGCCACATGCAGCTCTTCAGAAGATAATACGCGTCTCCTTGTACAGGCACCAATTCCAGGGCTAGAGCTACAGGCACCAACTTTCCAATGTGCTGTGGGGGGGGGCGGTGCTCACTGCTCAACCCCTAGCTCTGCCCCAGGCCCTGCCCCCACTCCACCCCTTCCCACCCCCTCCTCTGAGCCTACCATGCCCTTGCTCCTCCCCCTCCGTGGCCCCCCCCAGCCTCCTGCACCCCAGGAAACAAGTGATTGGGAGGCAGGGGGAGGCGCTGATTGGCGGGGCTGCCCGTGAGTGGGAAGCGCTAGGAGAGGGGTGGGGAGGGGAGCTGCTGACATATTACTGTGGCTCTTCGGCAATGTACATTGGTAAATTCTGGTTCCTTCTCAGGCCCAGGGTGGCCACCCCTGGTCCAGAGGCTTGAGCAGGAATCAAAACCTGCCTTTTAAACACCTTCCGTCCCCGCACGGCTTCTCTCGAGGACTCCTGGCCACTTTAACAGCACAATACATACGCTAACAAACTTTAAAAAAGGGTTCAAGCTTGTTAGCATATGTAGTGTGCCGTGAAACCCATATAAAGAATGAATGCCCTCCCTAGCCACATTCTGCTCCTCTAAAGACTGAGTGCAGCTCCGGCCCCCGCGGGGGCTAGCCTCTCCAAGTCCTTCCAGTACCCCGTACCCGCTAAAACCCTCTTGCTGGTACTGCATACCGGAGGGTACCCCCCACCCGCACTCCTGGTGCTCGCCCACGAACGCTTGGGCCCAAATAAATGTGTTAGTCCCTAAGGTGCCACAAGGCCTCCTCGTGGTGTTCGCCTTAGACCCGCGCAGCCGCAGTAGGAGGCGGCGGGGCAGGGCCACGCTGCGCTCGCGCAGATTCCCAAGGGCTTGGCAACAGCCTTCCCGGCGCCGCGCGCGACGCCTCGGCTCGCCCCTGGTAGAGCGCGAGGGACGCTCCCTGGTGCGCACGCGCTGGGAGCAGATGCACGCGCGAGCCACCCTCGCTCTGGCGCGGGGCTGAGAGCGAGGCGCGCTTGCCCCGCGCCAGGGGAAGCCGTAGCGGCGCGCTCGGAGGGAAGCTGCCGCCGCCGCCCAGGCTGGGGGATGTTCGTGGCGCGCAGCATCGCGGCCGATCACCGCGACCTCATCCACGATGTCTCCTTCGACTTCCACGGGCGGCGCATGGCGACCTGCTCCAGCGACCAGAGCGTCAAGGTGCGGGGGCCCCGCCGCTGCGTTCCTGCCGGGCGTCAGGGCGCGCCAGCCGCTCAGTCCCGGGGAGGGCGGGAAGCGGGGTCCCGGGCGGCGGGCGGGAAGCACCAGGCTCAGCCGTGCCGTGGGAGCTCCCGCTGCTTCCCCCCCCCCCCCCCCCCCCCGCCGTGTGCGGCCCTGAGGCGCGGCCAGGACTGGGCCGCCACGCGTTCCCAGTGCGGCGAGATCGCCTCTGCCGCCCTGGGCCGGGCCTGCCGCTCCCCGCCACGGCCTCCGCGGGGAGGTGCCCAGCGTTGATGTTTTGTTCGTCTCCGCCTGGCAGCTCCCTCAGAGCCACGGTGAGGGGGGCAGCCAGCCAGCCTTTAACCCCCGGCACGTGTGTCGCGCACCAACTAACTAGCGAGCCCTTAGTCCTGGTCAAAGCGTCAAAGGCAGCCGGTGTGAGAGTCTGCGGGCAAAAGAAAGGTAGTGTCCGAGCACCTTACTGCGTTATTAGCAGAGCAGTGAGGAGGAAGCCACAGTGAGGAAGTTTTGTTGTATTTACTGTAATAAGTAAACGTACGAATTGTCAATTGTTAAAACTAAGAAATCAAACACACAAGTCAAGAAATGGCAAGTAGTCAGGGTTCTCCTGCCCAGGTTTAACCACAGTGCACTATGATGCTGTATTCTATTTGCGATTTTCTACCTTGCCCTAATATATTATGAATGATACATATTATTACACATACCCTAAAATATACACTATAAAAAGACTAAGTTTTACACTTTGCAGAGGAAACAAGAATAGAAAATATTTTGCATGTTGTGGTGTTCATATTGCTTTTGGAACTGTCAACTTTTGGCATTTCCTGACTTGCAAATACATGATTTTTCAGGCTTTCTTTTATATAGTTAAGATTAACATATTGCATTTACCTTTATTCTTCTTAAAGAAAAGAAAATGTTAACAGGTTCCTGTAGAGGATGGATGTGACAGTAAACTTAACTTTTCTATATTGTTTGGAAGATTTAATAGTACTACTATATGTGATTTAAAATTAAGCTGAGGTAACATAAAATAATGAGTTAAATGTTCTATCATGTATGCTCAGACAGGTACTTTTATAATTCCCACAATTTTAAAAAAATACTCAACTTTCACATTTAATTTGCTTTTTCCTCCCTAAGTGAGGATTAAAATCATGGCACATTGGAAATGTATAGTATCAGTTGCTTTTAAGTTATGTGAAGTTAATGGAATGCTGGTCAAAGTCTTGAAGTCATATGCTTTTGCTGCTCAAAAATAACTTGACCAGTTTACCTCAAACTTAAAAAAACAACCAACCTTTGATCTGAGAACAAGTTTGTAAAACTTCTGCCTGAAGAAAATGCGCTTGAGGAAGTTACAGGTGATTGATAAAAGTGGGAAATATGCTTGAGAATAGAACAGGGTTCTCAGGGTTCACTAAGAGGGTGGTGAAACACTGGAATGCGTTACCTAGGGAGGTGGTAGAATCTCCTTCCTTAGAGGTTTTTTAAGGTCAGGCTTGACAAAGCCCTGGCTGGGATGATTTAACTGGGAATTGGTCCTGCTTCGAGCAGGGGGTTGGACTAGATGACCTTCTGGGGTCCCTTCCAACCCTGATATTCTGTGATTCTATGAAACTGTGGGTCAGGATCCCTCAGGGGTCGCAAGGGTTATTACATGGGGGGTCATGAACTGTCAGCCTCCAACCCAAACCCTGCTTTGTCTCCAGCATTTATAATGGTGTTGAATATATTTAAAAATGTTTTTAATTTATTAAGGGGGGGGTCGCACTCAGAGGCTTGCTATGTGAAAAGGGTCACCAGTACAAAAGTTTGAGAACCACTGGAATAGAAGATTTAGCTCTAGAGTTCATTGCGTGAACACTAAAATACTACTTTCCATTTATAATAGTACCTCTTTATCAATGTTAAGCTACAACTTTCAGCACTGTATTTGGAATGCTAAGATTTTGCCATTTTAAAGTTTTGTTTACAGTTATATAGTTATCTTTCTGCTTGGACACAGTGGAACATTTTGGATTTTTCTTTGCACAAAGTAGCCTTACAGTAGTAACCTTTAATTATAATATAATTTTACACACATGAAGGCAGTCATAATTTCACATCTTAGTAGTTATAAGCTTTTTACCCTGAGTGTAACAGAGTGTGAAACTAAGATTTTTTGGAATTCTCATGCTCTTCTCAGATTAAGATGAAGTGAGCAGGCTGTGTACCTTTATTAATAAATTCTTTTATACAAAAATAAATAAGGCTCCTATTTTTCAAATGGCTTTTATGACCTTAGTCCTGCAACTGCCTCCATGTAGATGCAAGGGTATGTAGGAATGGGCAGGGTTTTCAGGGGGAAAAGGTTACTACCTGGTATATGTGGATTGTGCCTCTGTGTACAAGGACTGTCTTGTAAGCTTTGCTTACTTTCCATTTCTTGCAGGAAGAAAATGCTTAGATTAACAAAGTATATGTTTGCATTTTGGTTTCTTAATAGGTTTGGGACAAAAGTGAAAATGGGGATTGGCACTGTACTGCCAGCTGGAAGGTAAGCATTATTATTTCAGTATAACTATGAATGTTTATGCCAGTATTTTGTCAGTAAATCATTTTACTGAAGTATTTGCTGGCTCATAGTTTTGTACAGTAGAAACTCCCTGATTATCATCTTGCTAATCTGCAAATCCAGTTGTTCTCATTTTAAAAAGTCCACCAGTCTCACCTCACTTCTCAAAGTTTTAAAGAGCAGAAGCTGTAGTGAGGTCTTTTACTATAGACTTTATTACATTTACAGATATGTTTAGTAAATGTGCAGTACCTTCAGGAGCCAGAAGGGAGAAAATACAATAGAGAGTTTTGGTTATTGTTGCTCAGACTTTGCAGTGTGTCGCTGGGACTGTTTTCTAGTTCAGGGGAGGGCAAACTATGGCCTGCGGGCCGGATTGCCAGTCCTTTGGCGCATCAGGGCTCAGGCAGGCTCCCTGGCCCCACGCCGCTCCTGGAAGCGACCGGCACCATGTCCCTGTGGTCCCTGGGGCCGGAGGGGGTTGGGGGCAGAGGGTTCAGCGCGCTGCCCTCGCCTGCAGGTACTGCCCCCTGCAGCTCCCATTGGCTGGGAACGGGGAACCGTGGCCACTGGGAGCTTTGGGGGAGGTACCTGCAGGTGAGGGCAGTGCATGGAGCCCTCTGGCTACCTGCCTGGGCTGTAGGGATGTGGTGCTGGCCACTTCTGGGAGCGGCGGGGGGCTAGGGCAGGCAGGGAGCCTGCCTTAGCCCTGTTGTGCGCCGCTGCCACCCTGCAGCTGCTCAGGGTAAGTGATGCTGGGTCGGAGGCCGCACCCTGAGCCCTCTGCCACACCCTGCACCCCTCCTGCATCCCAACCCCCTGCCCTGAGCCCCCACCTGGACCCCCTCCCGCACTTCTACCCCAGCCCTATATTCATGGCCCTGCATGCAATTTTCCCACCCAGATGTGGCCCTTAGGCCAAAAAGTTTGCCTACCCCTGTTCTAGTCTCATTATGGGACATGAAAATGAAAGTGGCAAAAAGTCATTTTATCAACTCTTACCTCTTATAGGTAGAGAGCCCTGCGGAGATACAAAATTTATCTCCACATCCAATCTGCAAAAATGGTCTGCGGGTGTCCGCATCCACAGATGTATTGCAGATATCCATGGATTTGAAGGAGTCTAGTATTAGGACATGACTTTTCCGTATTTTTTTTCTGAGAAGAGCTTCTCAGTGAGGCCAATCCACATAGTTACACAAGAGTACTGAGGTGGTCAACTTTTGAGTTGTACTGTAGTTTGTATAATAGGAATTAGTGTATCAAAATCTTGTAATTCTAAAGTTGGAAATCCAAGTGAAGCTTTTGGAGTCCTTTCCTCTTAAGAAAAGAAGTAGGCAGTCAGAGAGACTTGAAAAAGGAGCAGCACGCAGGAAGTAAAATCAGCTGTATTCAGTATGGACTTTGGAGAAGTGCCCATGAAGTCAGAGATGATGGCAGCAGCATATGGCAGTTTAAAATATAGCTTTAATTTCTGTGTTAAGACATATTCTTTAGCTTCTTAACCACTTCTTCAAATTTAGGGATATAGTAGTAATTTCTAAACTTGAGAAATAAACCCATATACCTTATTGGTTAACTTATAGTAGTTAATCTTTCCAGATATTAAGGAATTTTGAACATGGTTTTCAATAAGTAGTGTAGCTGATGTAGAATTTGGAGCCTTGTCAGTGAGGATTCACTTCAAAGAAGTACTCTAAAAGCCTTTTAGATTTGTTACTTTTTGCTTTTATAGCTGTAATTTCTTACCTCCCTAGAAAACTTGATATACTTAAAAATAAGATATTAACTTTAAATTTCCCATGATTGCAAGTGAAATATGCATTCTGTAGGCTACAATGTTTTTTTTTTATTTCCCAGACACACAGTGGGTCCGTGTGGCGTGTGACATGGGCTCATCCTGAGTTTGGACAGGTCCTGGCCTCCTGCTCTTTTGACAGAACTGCTGTAGTGTGGGAAGAGATAGTGGGAGAGTCGAATGATAAACTTCGAGGGCAGAGTCACTGGGTGAGACCTGAAATGTTGTTGTTAGTTTTGAGATGCACATACTTTAATTCTCCTATATTTTATGCCTCATCTATTGATTGTTAAGTATTAAGGACCACAGATTTCAGCTGCTAAAACTCCAGAATTAAATAGAGGACTGAACTTGGCTAAATTAGAAATTGTTCCAAACTGCAAGTTATTGTAATCTGGTGGGAGTTTTCTTTTCTTCAACCCATTTTTGATTCCCAAATAGAGCTAGAGAAAGTTTGTCCTTTTCTATGGAGCTTTTCTGTTAATATAAAATAGTAGTCATTTATTTGACAGTTTCCCTTGTTAATTTAGGATTGTACTTTGTCTAGGCTCGTTTGAAATGACTGGCATGGTTTTCAGCATGCAACCTGACAAATAGATGTCGCTATTAAGTGTTTCCTAACATCAAGCGAAAATGTTTCCTTTTGTCAGCTTCATTATAGAGTGATGTCTGCAGCTCTAAATTTGGAATCTTTTTATATTATACATTTTACTTTGGTATCCCGTCTCTCTGTTCAAAAAATATCCACTGAGGAAAAAGTGTTTACCTCAAAATTCTAATGTTCTGTATTGCACAATAGACCCTTTCTATGCAGCAGGAATCCCAGAATTATGTAGGACTGTTCCCACCTACCCCCACAGTCAGTGCAGCATGTAACAATAAGTATGGTATCCTTTATTATGATATTCAGCCCATTTTAGGCTGTTACCAATTTTATCGTGCAAAATTTTTGTATTGAAAATGTATAATTACACTAAATATGATGGGCGGGGATAAAGTTGAAGGTTTGACTTCTGCATAGGGGATATTTATGGCTTTTGGCACTCAAAAACAGGGGTGGAAGCTGATTTTGGTGGTTTTTTGGTGCACAGGAAACAGGCTTTGATACAGGTGAGGAAATGTATCTCTGTGTGCATGCATATGCTCTCTCACCTTTTTGGCAGAAGGGGTGATTACTCTAAATATGGGGGAAGGAATTGAAATTTCTCATCCCAATAAACCGTAACAAATTATCTGCCCCACTGTAGCTACCTGAAACTATCTCCAAGAACAAAGTAGTATATTATCTTGATGTTTCTGCTGAAATGATCAACAGTGAAATAGTTAACAATATTGATATTTGAAAGCATCATCATTAGACCTCAGAGTCAACATATGAACAGAGCATTTCACGTCTCCCGGACATATGGTTTCAAGATGTCTGCAAATTCAGGCATATATACTTGTCAGTGCACATTTGTTCCACATTTTCAAGATTGTTTCCAAACTTAGAGCTTGACGGTATTTGCTGGCCTACATACATAGTTCGTACACTGATTTAACTATTTGGTTAGAAACTGGTTTTGGTAAACTTGCCAAATCAAGCTATATCAATATTAACACTTTTATATGGATATAACTGTGCCTACAATAGATTTGACTAATTTAACTGTATATGTTTCTTAACCAGTATAGTTACACTGGTGCTGAAGGTGTCTGTAGGCAAGCCATTAGGGTTTTTTAAGATTAAACTCTAGACCTTGGAGCACTAGTATATGACAATTTATATGGCCACATAATTGCATCCTAAACTGGTGACTAAATAATTGATGGACGCTCAGAAGCATTTTTTTCTTTAACGATTACTGCATTTACTTTCAGGTAAAAAGGACCACTCTGGTAGACAGTAGGACATCTGTTACAGATGTGAAGTTTGCTCCCAAGCATATGGGTCTTATGTTAGCAACCTGTTCGGCAGATGGCGTAGTGAGGATATATGAAGCTCCAGATGTTATGAATCTCAGTCAGTGGTCACTGCAGCATGAAATCTCATGTAAGCTAAGCTGCAGTTGCATTTCTTGGAATCCATCAAGGTAAGTTATACAGTATCACTTAAACAGGTTTAAAGAATGAATGGAAGAAAAGTCCAAAGATTAGTTTGTCTAAAACTTATTAATGCAGAAAAAATACAAAAGATTTTGTCAGGTCTAGAAGAAAACTTTACTAAAGACTTTGACCTAGTTTGGTTGGATCAAATCATAAGTGTCTGAGAGTTTGAGAATGAATGATAATTGTGGGGTTGGGGGTGTAGTGACCCCTACATTAAGCTTGCCTAATTTTGTTATAAAGGATTCTTGAGAGCTTTCTTTGAGAAACTCTCCTTTGTTGTTTTCAGCAGGCTGTTGATATTTAACAGGAGGAATCTGTTTGGGCTACAGAAGTCTTTTCTTTGTTTCATGAAACAGCATTCAGATTTGCCTGAGATACAGTGTTAAATATTACCATTTCCTTTCTGTCACTTGTATTCTTCAGGAAAATGTTATAAGACTTCCCAAGTCACTGAACATTGAGGCCAGGTTGATGCTACTGCTAAAGCAGTAACACATGCTGAACAGGGAATACCCAGTGACCTGTCAAAGCCGCCTTTGGGGAACGAGGGGAACTTAAAAGAGACGTGGTCTGGGCTCACTCCGTAAACCCTATATAGCCCCATGGGGGAAGCGGCTCCTCCATCTCTTAGGGAGGGACGGAATGGAAGACAGGATGGGTCCCTACCAGGCTACTCCTAGACCCAGTGCATGACACCAGTCTCCTCTATGGGGGGGAAACACTTGGGACAAGAGTTCCCCCAACACCAGGAATGGGGCAAGGGGACACAGACAGGGCTACAGTTCCTTGGATTTTTCACCTTTGGACCTGGCAACCCACCCCTTCTTTTGAAACAATAGTCTTCTCCTGGAGACAGCGAATGTGTTTAGCTCACATAGTAGTAATCTGTGCTTCAGTACTGAAGGTTCAGGTTCAGACATTCCTGATTCATTATGTGAGGTGGAAGCTGTTAAAAGTTATACAGTTTATTTTACCTTTGACTTTACTTAAAAACACTAAGAAATTACACATCAAATTAGTAGTTAAAAATGTTATTTAGGTTGCAAAGACAAACACTTGCAAGTTAGGAAATGCCCAATTTATGATTACAACCCCAATTCTATCTCCATGTTTATATGCATTTGTCATAAATATAAAGGGAAGGGTAACCACCTTTCTGTATACAGTGCTATAAAATCCCTCCTGGCCAGACGCAAAACCCATTCACCTGTAAAGGGTTAAGAAGCTAAGGTAACCTCACTGGCACCTGACCCAAAATGACCAATGAGGGGACAAGATACTTTCAAATCTTGAGTGGGGGGTGGAACAAAGGATCTATCTGGTGATGCTTTTGCCTGGAACAGATTAGAAATGCAGCCTTTCAACTCCTGTTTAGTAAGTAAGTAATCTAGCTAGAACATGCCTTAGATTTCCTTTCGTTTAATGACTGGTAGAATAAGCTGTGCTGGATGGAATGTATATTCCTGTTTATGTGTCTTTTTGTAACTTAAGGTTTTGCCTAGAGGGATTCTCTATGTTTTGAATCTGATTACCCTGTAAGGTATTTACCATCCTGATTTTACAGAGGTGATTCTTTTATCTTTTCTTTAATTAAAATTCTTCTTTTAAGAACCTGATTGATTTTTCGTTGTTCTTAAGATCCAAGGGTTTGGGTCTGTGTTCACCTGTACAAATTGGTGAGGATTCTTATCAAGCGTTCCCCAGGAAGGGGAGTGTAGGGCTTGGGGGTATATTTTGCGGGAAGACGTCTCCAAGTGGGCTCTTTCCCTGTTCTTTGTTTAAAACGCTTGGTGGTGGCAGCATACGGTTCAAGGAAAGGGCAAAGTTTGTACCTTGGGGAAGCTATTTAACCTAAGCTGGTAAGAATAAGCTTAGGGGGTCTTTCATGCAGGTCCCCACATCTGTACCCTAGAGTTCAGAGTGGGGAAGGAACCTTGACAGCATTATATGATAGTCTTCAGTTTCATGCTGTTTTTTCCACAGTCTCATTCACTGAGGATGGTCATTCTGGGGGACGGAATGATGGTTGCACGGCCAGCTGAAAATCTTGCCATTTCTTAACTTTCGAGTGCTTGACTTTGCAATCTAATTAACATTTTTAATTTTTTAAATCTGTAATACTTAAAATAGCTTAAATTGTGTTACACATGATAGTAATTTGTAAATGTAATGGCACTTATTTTTCACTTGCAGCTCTCGAGCTCATTCTCCGATGATAGCTGTAGGAAGTGATGACAACAGTCCAAATATACTGGCTAAGGTTCAGATTTATGAATACAATGAAAACACCAGGTAAACTAAGGAATTAACCAATACAGTAGTACTTCAGAGTTACAAACCGACCAGTCAACCACACACGTCCTTTGGTACCAGAGGTACAGGATCAGGCAGCAGCAGAAACCAAAAGAGAAAAAAAGCAAATACAGTACTGTTAAAAGTAAACTACTAATAAAATGGAAAGCTTTTTTCTTCTGTATTGTAGAGTTTCAAAGCTGTATTAAGTTAATGTTCAGTTGCAAACTTTTGAAAGAACGACCATAACGCTTTGTTTAGAGTTACAACACATTTATGAACGGCCTCCATTCCCAAGGTGTTCGTAACTCTGAGGTTGTACTGTATAATCTTTATAATGGGTTTAGAATGGCTATTTGCTGGTTTATAACAACATGGTGATTAAATAATTCTTACTATTGTGCATGGATAGAAGTATAAAATATACTTTTGAGTAATAAAACATGTACATTGTGAGAAGTTTGAAATGATGTTTGAAATACTGCCTCATTGTGGTTGCTGCATATATTCCTGTATCATGGAATGGGTAGAAGGAGAAGAATCTCAGAATGTTGGCTGAGGTTGCATCTCATGGTTATGGACCATGGCTAGTGGTGCCATTCCGAACACACAAACCCAATGAGTGTCGCTAGGATTTTCACGCAGAGATCTGAGGCCCCAGTCCCATGGCCCCAATCCTGCAAAGATTTACTTAATGTGCTTAAAGTTAAGCATATATATATATATATATAACTCTTAGCAGGATTGGGGCCAAGGTTGGTACAGTCCAATGTTCATTGTGCTTGAATACCATTTTTTAAATGCTAATATGAACAATGATTGTTACTCCATGACCTTTTAAAAAATTTATTTACCTGTAAAATATTTTCAAAGTTGATGGTAGAAAATCCTGTGAATCATCAGAATTCTTTGAAATCTATTAAGAAAGCATTAGATTTGTTAAATTTATGCACTCCAGTAAGAAAATGCACAGATGTGCATATGAAACCTTAATTTTATGATAAACTATTTAATTATGTGATCAGATTAGAATCCTGCTTTATTCAGTGTGCCTGTTGAATAGTGCATGAGGCAGGAAAATCCTGAGGATTCATACCTCATTCTGGGCCAGATTCTGTCTGCAATGACAGTAGAGCAAATCTAATATAATTTACTCTGATAAAGCAGAATTGGACTATAGTACAAAAGATGCTTATTATATAGCAAAGGAGGCAGACAATTGAACACAGATTACATGAATTAAAAGATATTATTTTGTAACTATAAAATTAATAATTTTTCTTTTTAATTTATATTTGATTGCTGGACCCTTCTCTGTACAGTAATTCCCTCTGTCTACTCCATTTATTTGCATCACTGGCTATGATGTCGGCACTCATCAAACGAATAACCTGTCTGTTGCTCCTCAGGAAGTATGCAAAAGCAGAAACTCTTATGACAGTCACTGATCCTGTACATGATATTGCATTTGCTCCGAACCTGGGAAGATCCTTCCATATTTTAGCTGTAGCTACCAAAGATGTACGAATTTTCACACTGAAACCCGTAAGGTGAGCTTTTGAAGCAGATTTCTTAACATGAAACCATATAGTTGTGTAGTTTTATGCTAATATGCTCTGGAGATAAAACAAAACATTATCAGTGCTTAATACTTTAATAAGCCTATCCAGAAAGGGTTGCTCTTAGCAGCCTATTAAAGGCAACCAATGAACTAGCACAACAAAATTTTCTTTCACCATCATTTACTATTAGTTGTTTGAGAAAATATTGTCACAAACCTTCTTGGAAAACATAGCTCCCCTTTGTTGTTGCACATTCAAGACAATTTGTATTTTCTTTGGTCAGAATTAGTAATGTTTGTTGTCTTCAAATACAGATGCATGTAGAAATTTTACCTGCTTTTTTTTCTTAACAGGAAAGAATTGACTTCTTCTGGAGGACTAACAAAATTTGAAATTCAGATAGTAGCTCAGTTTGATAATCACAATTCCCAGGTCTGGCGAGTGAGTTGGAACATTACAGGCACAGTGCTTGCATCATCTGGTGATGATGGCTGTGTTAGACTATGGAAAGGTAAGAGTTCTGTGGGGCACACATTAAGCTATTTTAGGTTGCTCTGTCAATGCTGAAAGATTAAAGATTGACCTGTACTTACGGGAAAACTTAATTGTTTTCTGGAATGCAAGTTCCTTTGAATTGGTTCGTGGACTGTAAGACTTTCTGTTGCTGCATGCGTTTGGAAAAGAAAATAAATCTTTTGTTTGCTGGCCCTCAGAGGGCACTTGCTTTGTTTGATTTAGAATACAGTAATAGCCAACAGAACTTGTCTTCTGAATTGTTCAGTTTGTTCTAACTAAGGTAGTAGAAGTTAATGTGACCTTTTCTCATGAACATGTCTACTGCAGTCAGGAATAAATGTGAGATGTACACAAAACTCTAAAATACCAAAGTTACAATTTCTGTCTTCGCCTCATGGCAGAAGAGTGAAAAATCTACAATCCCCAGATCCTGCTCAGGGAACAGTACAGATACTTACTTAATCTTTAATGTGTCCAACTAATACTTTGTAATGTTATCAGTACTAACATTTTTGTACGTAATTACTTACAGGAAGGTTGAACTTTACAACTTTGTATTTTACTGATTTACTGTACAGTGAAGTTTTCAAGCTTAATAAAGAGGAAATTGCAAAAAATAGTGTGGGAAGAGAATGTCAACAGTTAAAGAGCAAGATCCTCAGCTGTCTGAAATTGTCTCCTTTGACTTTGGTGGCATTTCACTGACTTATACCAGCTGAGAATCTGTCCAAAATGTTGTAACCTTATCAAATGTTCTTGGAGATTAGGGATGGAAATAAAAACTATTTTTTTTTTTGGTAATTTTGCAGCTAATTACATGGACAACTGGAAGTGTACTGGTATACTGAAAGGTAATGGGAGTCCAGTCAATGGTAGTGCTCAGCAGGGAATGTTTAATGCTTCTCTAGGTTCAGCCAATACAAGCCTACAGAATTCATTAAATGGATCAGCTGTTGGCAGGTAGGCTAATTTATACATAGTGTATTCAAAATTCCTAGAGTCTATCTTTTGTGTACCTATTTCACTCTTAGTTTCACTCAGTTCTGATGCGTCTCTTATGGTTTTTAGGTGTGGTAATATTTGTTTTTTATTATTGCACTAGTGTTTTTTCCTGTTATGCTAAAATTTAGAAAAGTGCTTACTAAATTCTTTAATTTTGCATTTGTAAGGCAATCATAGATTCCAGCATATAGCAGGTACCCTTTTTCAGGGCTCTGTGTACTCTGCAGCACAATGGGACCAAATTCCACAGCAGAAATTTCCAAATTCTTCAGCAAACATTATTTTATACTATCATTGTGAAATAACTTTCATTTCCATTCTTAAGCAAATACAACTGTGGTTCATAGTTCAAAATATTCATTCACATAAAATTCAGTAATTATTTTTATGGCGATTATTTTTGAGGATGGGTATCTTTCCTGTGCTCTCCAGGTGGCCTGGCTCCACAACCCAAGCCTTGGCTCCCGCGATGTTGTCCAGGAGGCCCAGCTCAGAAGCTCCTTCCCTTGTGTGTACGAGGGAAGGGGGAAGCTTGTAGCCGGCTTCAGCCGGTTATCTCCCTGATTTCCCAAGTGTCGGCTGCTACTCTGCTATCCTGGCAGCCCAGCTGGCCAGCCTATGCTTCTGGCTCCTCCTTCTCTTGGCTGTAAGCTGAACTCCAGCTCTGGCCCTCAATGGAACAGTGCAGGGATCATGCACTATAACCTAATTAACTCTCCTTTGTGGGGAAAGCTAGAGAGCCAAGAGGCAGCTGCAGACCAAATCCCAGGAGGACAGGAAGACAAAAGTCAGCTGGTTGCAGCAAAAATGTTGAACTCGATATCATCTTGCAAAAATGCTGTATTCTACAGCTGTGGAATTGTAGACGCCACAGGGCCCTGACTGTGATGGATGGGACAGTTTACACCTCTTAGAGCTATTGTTTCAGGCTCTCGGCAGACTCAGGCAGCCACCACTTCATTGATGTATGTTTCCAAGGTTATCTCCACAATTCTAAGGACTAGAAACATACTTTTAAAAAAAGAGAAATGTAAGATACTTGTTCACAATTCTGCAGCAGGGGTGAATTCCACTGTGAAGTCTTCGGCCATGGAATCTCTGACTATACTGGGTCCTGTCCTTTATGATAGAGCCTTACTGTGTGAGAAAGTATTTACCTACCTATTTTGCTTTGTGATTACATTGGTTTGAAAGTTAGTGTAAAAATCATAGCTATAATGTGCTTTAGTGGATTTTAAGTTTAAAACAAAGCTTATATTAACTATTGACCAAATAGGATTGGACCACCATTAGATTGCTTTTTAGGCTGATGTTCAATGCATTGTACATTTAAGCAGCTAAGGGACAATTAAACTATAATAAGATTTCAATCTTTGGAAAATCAAATTTATCAGAATAAGTACATCATACCACTTATGCTTTCCAAACTGTGGGTTAGTGATAAAAATAGTTTTGGAATGATTGAAACATGAAAATAAATAACTAGAAACACTCAGTAGTGCTGTGTTCTTATTGTGCTGATAACCACGTGTGCCTAGATTTGTGATGCATTTTCCCTTCTCCATTTGTATTATGTCCTTTTTAACAGAAAACAGAGCTGATATCAACCTAACTGGAGTAACTTTGCTGTTTTGCTGCTTGTTGCATGCACACAGGAATGGAAAGAGAACTTTTTTCCCCTCCCCAACGCCGTTTGACCTCTCCCAAGACACCAGCAGCTTGATAACTACTAAACGCAATTCAAAAGGCCTTTTAAAAAATACACTGTATACCTTTTTGTACTAGCCATTGCAGTTCGACACTGTTGGAACTTCTGAAAGAAGGATAACTGGAGAGGGTTCTTGTTGAGACAGATTTCCACAAAAATAGGTTCTCTCCCTCCCCTCCCTCCCAGAAAGCTCATGAAACTAATGGACTAGTATATGGGTTAAGAGGATTTGTTGTCCTTAGCTGGGGTGTGAGGAGGGAAAAGACTGCTTAATGACCATTAAAGTCAATTAATTTTCATTAAAATTGTTTTGAGTGTTGATTTGTTTTCCATTTTGTAGTGTTCAAATATATAATTGATTCCTAAACATTACAGCTTTGTAATTACTTTGTAATATACTGAAACTGTTAATCTTAAAGGAATAAGAGAACAGTGTGATTTGACAACTGTACAGATAATAGCTTTAACTTAGTGTGGTGTTACAAAACATTTCTTTGAAATGAAGCAAGTGCTGTCATTCTTTCTTCTGATATGTGCTTGTATGTTCCTGTGGTGTAATTCCAGGGAGTAGTTATGATTCCCTCTGAGCACAACATTCTGAAATTGACAGTAATCTAGAAAACACACAAATTCAGATAAACATGCATCTTTAAATATGGATTGTCCCAGGATTTTATTAATTACTTGGCCATGCCATTCTGTAAATATTCTCAGAGCAAAAAGTAAGATAGATAATGTCTACAAATATTTTAATAGTTCTATTAAAATGCATAAATGTTACGGGTAAGTCTTAATAGAAGTTGGCAAAACAATTACATGAAATGGCATACTCTGAGCATTGTGTTGAACAGAAATCTTAAGCTTGTTCTGAGGTTTCTGCAGAAATATGTAAATACATACAAAGATTGTATTTAATTGAAAAGAGTAGTCCTTCCTTGTAAATGTATATTGTGATATCTAAATATTATAAAAACAATCTCATGTTTTTACATCTGATCTAGAAACTTGCAGTAAAATTGATCTGAGTTGGATGCAAATGCTGCATGTGTACTTGCATAATATTTAATGTCTGCCTGGTGTTGCAAATGAAGCATTATTAAAGTCTCTGTTAATAAGTTGCATGAAATTCTAGGAGAACTGTGTGAATCAAAGATGTTGATAGCTGTGTTAGAAAATCCTTTTAATTTACAAAGTAACTTGTTTCTGTGTAAAATGCATATTAGGAATGTATTTATAATCTTTTTTATGAGGCTTTCACTGGAAAAGAGTATACTTTTTTTCCTTAAAGAACAGTTTCTAGACTTGTTCAATCAATCTTGTTTTCAATGAGGGCCTTGATTTCTGCTGTTATGTTTCATTGGTTTTGGCATGGATATACTGAAGCTTTTTTTTTCCAGCATGTCTTTTCTCCCCTTTGGTTCTCCTTGTATTTACTACTTTTCTCTTTTTCTTCTGTTTTTTTTTTGTTTGTTTTTTGTTTTGGTGTTTTGTTCCTGTCTTAATTGTTTCAGGTATTTCTTTCCCCCTCTGGATTCCCCACGGGCTGGATCGAGATGGTCCAGTTATGCCCAGCTCCTACCTCCTCCTCCTCTGATAGAGCACTCTTGCGATGCTGACACTGCCAACCACCAGTATCCTCACCCAAGCAGACGATATATCTCTCAGCCTCTTAACCTTTTACCTGAGAACGAAGGGGTTTAATATACGTATTTAAAATAAATCCTAAAGGGCCTTACTCAGATGATTGTAAATGCTTCAGTTTTTGGCTGCTTTCATTTTTCACTTTTCCTCCAAAAGATTTTCAAAAATCAGGGCTTTCTTGCATGTTTTGCAAACACCACAGTATTTGGAACCTAATGTTTGTGCTTGTGCATCAAAGGGATATTAGCTCTACTGTTTTGTATCCTTTGACGAACTGTGACTACACACAAGCAGCATTAACTGTGAGCTCTCTCTCTATATGTATATATATATATAGAGAGAGAGAGGGTTGACTTTAAAGTGCCTATCTAAAAGTTGGGGGTTTTTTGTATTCTGTTTATTGTGGTGGTGAGTTTGTTATACAATATATCACATCGATAAATGTGTCATCAAAGTTCAACATGCCTTCAAGAAACTGTTCTAGAGCTCTAACAGATAATTGGAATTGACATCTAAAATAAAAGAAAATATTCCTGTATATACTACAGTAGAAGTTTAATTAGGCATGTTTGGTCACGTAGAATTTTCCACCTCATTGCATAAAATAAATTTTATAATTAGGTAGATCAATTAAACTTATTTTAAAAGATTTGTATTTGCTTTTTTTATCAAAAGGAATACTATTATGATAAAAGAGCCTTTCTGATGCAAATGTCTAATCTAATACACACTTACAGTAGGGCACATGGGGGTGAATTAAGCAACTTTTTCTTCAGAAGGCTTAAAACTCAAATTTAGTGTATTGTTTCCTTTGAATACATACTAACAGCCAAATCTTGTTTAAAAATAAGACAGCTTGCTGATTGTGACTTCTATAGTTGAGTGACCACGAAAAGTCTTATCTGGTACACTTTTACTGGCTTATGATATATAAAGACTGAAAGTAAGTTTTTTTTTTTCCCCCTCCATTTTTAAATTGGAAGTACAGGTTTTGTATGAAATTACATCAAAAGGGGCCAAATGTTTGAAAGGTAAGGAAGTGAGAGGGGAACTTTTTAAAATGATTGTCACTGACTTTTGTATACTCAGTGATAAGCATTTTACGTCACAGATGTCTTAAGATTCAATGCCTCCTGCCCTTTCAGTTGAGGTGCAAGGCATTGATACACATTCTCAGAGCCCCTGCTGTGTTCACGAGCAAAAGAACAGCAGAGCCTGGTGTTGCCATTCCCCATACCGAAAATTTTTTAAAAAGCAGAAAAAAAAGTTAGACCTTTGTGCTAAATACCAAAAATGGTCCAAGCCCAATTGCTCAAAAATCAATAACAGATTATCTTTAAGACTGCAAAACGGTTGCTGTTCTACCCCTTATTTTAACATACTACAACTTTACGCAAGATTTGAATTGAAATTTCCCAATATTCTGCAACACTCAAGCACATGCTTTAACAGTGTGAGAGTATTCCCATTCACTTCAGAGGGTCTGCTCCCCTTTTAAAGTTAACCACGTGCAGGAGTGTTGGTAGAATTGAGAACTGCTTGAAGTTGACTCCTTGCTGTTCTATTTTAAGTTACAGCTTCTGGTTACTGGCCTGAGAGTGAGGAGTAAAAAGCTTGTGCAGTGTGCAGTTGGGAAAAACAAACAAAACCCCAAAGCACTTCTCTTTGCCCAACCAGTATACAGTGTTACATCTTCATGATAACTGAAATGCCTGAATGTCAGAGTTTAAAGTGTGGTATGTAAGTTAACCTTTATGATTATTTTTAAAATAAAGTATAAACATTTGAAATTGCAGGACTAAAAATATGCACTAGCATAACATTTTCTGTTATCTCATACTTTCACTGTAGATGTGTATGCACAGGTGCTTGTGCAGCTATTTGGTATAATGAATTTACAAGCTCAGCTGCTGAAGCAAGAGAAGATTGTTCCACATGGCATGCGTTGTTTAAAAAAGAATTTCTGCACGAACAAATGCAGAATAACTGTAGTTGAAGAGTGAATCCAGATGATTTGTGGTGGTTGTGGATCATTTTATCCAGGTGACTTTGGGTATATTTTAAATACATAGCCCATGGTGAAGGGGCTCCAATCCAAATGCATTTATGGGGAAGGGACACTGCCAGTTTTCCCCTATGCAGCAGCAGGAAGCCATATTGTAGCAGGACAGTCCCCTCCACGTGCAAGGTTTATGCTTAGGGGAATTTTGTGCCCTACAATGAAAAATTCTACACACACTATTTAAAAATTAGTACACTATAATCATGGTGTTATTGTTATTTTGGGAATTTATTTCAAAATACCTGTCAGCAAGTATATAACAATACAAAGTCAATTAAGGTTTTCTGACAAATAAGGTTTCTTACTAGGCATACTAATACAGAACTCTGCATAGTTCATTTAAACTACACTCCAGAAACTTATTTCCGTTACCCCTCAGAAGCAGTGCAAAGGCTTGGGGGAGTTGGGGATAATGGAGTAGCTGAGGAAGAGGGAAGTTATTGCTAGGAAAGAGCCTGGGAGTGAACCTGGAGGGCTGTTAGGTGTGGACAGGAGAACTAGGGAACTGGGTTTTTTTGGGGGAGAAGGCTTGTTAAGGACGGGGGGAGCCTCCCCTAGGCCGTGCCCCTGGCTGACCCCTAGTCTCTCCCATTCAGTCAGGCACATCTGCCTGTGTCCCCATGTGCCCCTGCTCCCCCAGTCAACCACCTCTCCTTCCTGTCCCAGTGTGTCCCTGCACCTCCCTCTCCCCATGTGTTTGTGCACCCGCACTTAGCCACCCTTCTCCCCCTATCCTCATGTGTTGCTGCACCCCCATGTACCTGCCCATCTCCCTGTATCCTTGCAGTCCTACACCTGTGGCTTAATGCTGTCATCCTTCTAGCTGCTGTGCCCCCACCCCAGACTCACCACCCAGCAGACCTGTGTGCCCCATCTTCCTGGTAACCCATGCCTCCTAACCTGGCCCCAAAAGCAGGGTGCAGTGAGGAAAGCAGCCTCTCCAGGGCTGGCTGCTCGGGCCCAGAGCAGACTGCCGTCTTTTCTGGTACCACAGCAGCCCCTGGTGGTCAAAAGGTGTAATTGCGGCACATCCCAGGCAGAATGTATTTCCAGGGGACCTTAATTCTCTGTGTGCAGTGTCCAGGAGTAAAGTTGCTACTGCTATCAGCACAGGTGCAATGGCCACATCACCTCAGTGCTACAGTATGGGGCTGTGGCTATGGCCTCTAGCAGGGGTGGGCAAACTTTTTGGCCCAAGGGCCACATCAGGGTATGGAAATTGTGTGGTGGGCCATGAATGCTCATGAAATTGGGGGTTGGGGTGCGGTGGGGGGTGAGGGTACTGGAGATGAAGGGTTGGGGAAGCAGGAGCATGTTCTGGGCTGGGACCGAGGGGTTTAGAGGGCAGGAGGGGGATCAGAGCTGGGGCAGGGGTGCAGGCTCTGGGCGGTGCTTACCTCCAGCAGCTCCCAGGAGCAGCAGCATGTTTCCTCTCTGGCTCTGAAGCGGAGGCACAGCCAGGCAGCTGTGCTTGCTGTCCCCTCTGCTGGCACTGCCCCTACAGCTCCCATTGGCTGCGGTTCCTGGCCAATGGGAGCTGCGCGGGTGGTGCTTCGGGCAGGGGCAGCATGCAGAGTCCCCTGGCTGCCCCTACGCGTAAGAGCTGGAGGGGGGGGACATGCTTCTGCTTCCAGGAGCCGTGCGGAGTGGAGCAAGTCCCCAGCTGGTGCATCGGAGGGAGCAAGCCCTGGTCCCTTCTCCCCAGCGGATCTTGAGGGCTGGATTAATATGTCTGGAGGGACGGATGCGGCCCCTGGGCCGTAGTTTGCCCACCCTGACTTATAGTGTGTAAGAGCAGAAGGGGTGAGTGTGAGTAAGGTAGTCGATAGCGGAGACTGTGCTCTTCCAAAACTATAGTAACTTCCAAGGATAAGATTTCTTTTTCTGTTGTTCTAAATAGTATTTCGCTTGCTCTTCATACGTAATGGCTGCAGACGCTGCTTCTTATGTGCGTTGCACCTTCTCTTCTCAGTTCTCTTAGTGTTGCTTAATTTTTGAGTGTTTTCTATTAATTTAGTCCTAAAAATACAATATTCAGGTTACTAATCTAGTCCAAGAAGCACTTTCTGGTGGTACACAGAAAATTGGCTGCTCACAGGGTGCTGGCTCTTCTTTTCAGCTAAGAGAAATTAAAGTAGAAGGAGGGGGAAATGAAATGACCAAAAGTAAACAGTGAGGTTTATTTTCTTTAAAAAAAAGACAAAACACATGGAACTGAGACAAATAAAAATATGGTAAGTACTTTTGAAGTACTATTTTTCTATGTAATTGCTGTAGCAGCCAGCCAGACGTTATGTCCTTATGAAGAGGGGGGAAATGTCCGGGAATGGAAAACTAGAGTCAAAGTGTTCGTGAAAAAATTGGTCTAGTAACATAGGGTGTGCATTATGAAAAAGTTGGGGAACCACTCAACTAATAGCATCTACCTACCTAACAGCTCCATGATCTGTTATTCTAGTATAGATTCTCAACCTGTTCCAGACTGTAACCCCAAGAACATTTGGAATTACCCTCCCTTCTAGCCCTCAAGAAAAGGACAGTGGATGGGACATCCCATGCCCCCCAATCTAGTTTTGTAAATGTGTTCTTGTATGTTTGTACTATTACTGCCCAGTACTGGAGGGAAGGCCAGGCTTATGATTGTACAGTCATGTTGCCCATTAAAGCATGTGGCTTATGGAAGATAAGCTCTAACTATAGTACTACCACACAAACATAAATCAGTCATGGCAAAATAGGTGCTGAGAGGAACCTACAAAACAGAATTCAAAACCTGACATGAAATTTTCCTTTAAAATATAACTTTGGGAAGAGAAAAGCCTTAATCTAAAACAGGAATGCTAAAGGAAAGACTTCAACTAGTATTTTTCTGACAAAAAAGAGAACGTGTTGACGATTGTGCTTCTGGGATTCACTACCTATGTATGGTAGCCACTGAACTAGTAGCAATTTTTCATTATCTTGGGTATTTTTTAGAGCTTCTACGGTTTTATTTAGGCACTTGTCCAAAAGTCATCTTATTTTCCTACCTATAGGAGGAAGTACTGCTATTCCGTATTTTCCATTAACAATCCACCAGTCACACTTTTTCCTCAAAAGAAGCTGTATTTATAGCTCTCCAGCATGAAAGTCACTATTGTATCCAATGAATAATGTATGTTAGAAATATCTCCTTTAAAAGCCTTGGAAGTTTAATATCTGTATTTTGATAGTAATGAAAAGTTTATGTGTACACAATAAGATATTTGAAACATTTATCCCATAACTTTTTTTTACTGTTAATTCAGTGTTAATGCAAAATAAACGTATTGCAGGCTCAGGGTCTCAGATAAGATGTTTTTGCGTGGTTGTTCTATGTATATTGTTGAATTGTGTGTGGAAATTTGGGTTTTTTAACTTTTAGATAACAGTCAGGTATGCCAGTTAGCCATCTGCAGTGTGTGTGAATTCTGGCCCATCTCATGATTCACACTGTATCTATGACAGGTTTCAGAGTAGCAGCCGTGTTAGTCTGTGTCGGCAAAAGAAAAGGAGTATTTGTGGCACCTTAGAGACTAACAAATTTATCTCACCATAAGTGTGCTCAGGAAAGCTTATGCTCAAATAAATTTGTTAGTCTCTAAGGTGCCACAAGTCCTCCTTGTTGCTGTATCTGTGGTATCCCAAAACAGCTATTTCACACAACTGGGTCACTAATGCAGCAGGTGCAGCTAGCCAGCTCTAGAAGTGTATTTAATTAAGTACCATGTGTCATAACAACTGCTCCCAGCAGGAACTCAGAGGCTGTCCATAGGGCAACCTGCCTTATGCTTCGCATGCTAGGCTCTCAGGGAACGCAGTGTGGTAGGGCCCCCTGCTTGACCTCAGCCTTCACAGGAAGGCGCACATTGCTTCTGAGGAGCCCTTGCGAGCGAAGGTGGGAGGGCCCAAGTCTCCCCCTCCCTCCCTCCCACCGCCCCGATGGGTTGGGCTGGGTGTCACTCATAGCAGTCGGGGGCGGGGTTAGTGACGTCACGCCTCTCTCCCTCCAATGACAAACCCAGTCCCGGCTTTTATTTTTATCCTGAGCGGCCTAATGCTGCTGGCCAGCTCCCGCTTTTTTTTTTTTTTTTTTATTTTCCCGGTTCCTTTGGCCTAGCCCCCAGACTAGCACGCGCAGCCTTGCGCTGCGAATGCGCGCCCCCCGAAGGGAGAGAAAGCGTCGCAGGGCTTGGTGGGAGCGTGCGCGCGCGCCCTGGGCGGGTCTCGCGCTACAGCCATTCTCGCGCACAAATCCGGCGGAGCGGTGGCCGCCCCCGCGTTCTGCGCTGGGGCTGGTGAGTGAACTAGGGAGCGCGGCGCCTGCGGGAGGAGGCGGGGGGAAGCGGAGCGACGGTTTGAAGTTGTGGCGGTTGGGTGGCCGGGCTGCTCCTGTCTCCGTTTCTGTCCGTGCGGGGGGAGGTGCCGGTGTCGGGTCCCGGCTGCTTCCTGCTCCCCCGCCCCAGGCACACGCGGCAGGGCCGGGCACTCAGGTGCGTGGGGGGAGGAGGAGGAGGGGGAGTGAGGCTCGCTCTCTGCCCCGCTCCCCAGCCGTCCGGGGGAAGCTGTGCCCCGGGCCCCGCGAGGCGCCCCCGCAGGGAGGCTCCCGTCCCAGCTCCGCAGAACTCCCGTGTCCCTGCCCCACTGCCCCTGCCCCGCTGCCCGCGGCTGTCTCTGGGGCTGGCGGCGTGAGGGAGGGGTGGAAGGGCGGACTCGGTTGTAGCTTGTGGCTGGCTGTTGAATGGGCAAAGTGATAGGAACTAACCCCAGGAAAGGGCGCCCTTATTCTGGAGTGAGCGTGTCCGCAGGGGGAGCGGTACCGGTGTGAGCCTCCTGGGGTCATTAGGCTGGGCAGATGAGCCCTCACTCTAGCTCAAAGGTAGGCAAACATTTTGGCTCAAGGGCCACATCTGGGTATGGAAATTGTATGGTGGGCCGTGAACGCTCATGACGTTGGGGTGCAGGAGGGGGTGAGGGCTCTGGCGGGGGGTGCAGGCTCTGGGTGGCATTTACCTCAAGCAGCTTCTGGAAGCAGCAGCATGTTCTGGCTTTGGCTCCTATGCAGAGGTGTGGCCAGGTGGCTCTGTGCACGGTCTTGCCTGCAGGTGCTGCCTTTGCAGCTTCCATTGGCCAGGAACTGCAGGCAATGGGAGCTGCAGCAGTGTTCTGCAGAGCCAGTTGGCTGTGCCTCTGTGTAGGAGCAGGATGGGGGGACATGCCACTGATTCTGGGAGCCGTGCAGAGCGGCCCCTGACCCCACTCCCCAGCTGGAGCGCAGCAAGCCCCAGTACCGGGTGGGAACTTGAGGGCTTGATTAAATAGGCTGGTGGGCTGAATGTGGCCTGCGGCCGTAGTTTGCCCTCCCCTGCTCCATACCCTACCCCGTCCCCTGTGCAAGGAGCCTCTGATTCAGCCGGTTTAATGACCTCTAATGAAGGTGATGCTTTACATAGGTTTTTGGTTTTTTTTTTAGGCTCCATCGAGTGCTTGAGGCCTGTAGAAACAGGAAGATGCTGTCTGCTCCAAGCAACTTTACAAGCTAAATACAGGTCAGGCACTTGAGGGCTCTAACTTGTAGGAGTTAATGTCTCTTAAAAAAAAAAAAAAAAAAAGTCTTGATCTGTGCCTTCTTGCTCAAAATACTGAGGAAGAAGTTCAAATGAGTTTGTAGATATAGTTGTGCTTATGTCAGTAAAGGATATGGTCAGTGTATTGTCTATTTTTTTTATGGGAACCAACAGGGAGCTGTAACAAATTACTTATGTTATTGTAAATGCAGTTGATTTGCTCTTGTATTCAGATGTTCCTTTATCAGGATGAGTTCTGCTGTCAAACAGTCTCTTCTGCGGCACCTGTCACAGTCAAGTAAATTTACTATCTGTTGCTCTTGACGTTTTGAGATCATCCTACTTGGAAAGTACAAGCTGACTTCTTGTCCCACCGTGCTGCTTTTTGGTAGTAGTAAAATTGATGTTTAGTGGCTTCCTTATTAAACTTCAGTACCTATTCCAGTGCCAGAATGTGATCCTGTTGGGTGATAGTTATTTTCTTACCTTAAATAACAGGGGCTGGTTGTACAACTGAGGGTGTTTTCTCTGTGCACCTTGAAAAAAATCACCAGTCTTGCACTCTTCTATTGATTTTTTTTTTTAAAGACTTTATTAATATGGTGTTGAAGATCTTGGATGGAGTGTGGTGAACAGTGAAGGAGATAGAAGCACAAGGAAACTAGCTTTTTACTTTAATTGGGTATTCTAAATTTTTTTTAGTGGATGTGAATCTGAAAATTTTTGAAATTGAGTTTAAATCTCCCAAACGCTTAGATAAAGCACACTTTAAATAACATGCCTGAAACTTGAAGGTGAATGTTTACGGCTCCCTTGTTGAATTTTTATGAGGGGCTTTTCTGCATAGGAGACATTGATTATAAAAAGTAATAGTGAAACTGATTATATTCAGAGCTGTGAAATGCATGTTTTCACTAGCATTCTGTAACTCCTTTCAGTTCTGATATTGTTGTGTATTAACGACAGTAGGTATAAAATTTAAACAAATGTGACTTTTTAAAAACAGTGGTTTGATTTGGATTTGGAAGTAAATTGGCTTGAAGACTAACAAATGGATAAAATGTCAGTTGCTTTTTTTGGTGAAAGCCAAAGAAGGAAGCATACTGTCAGCTCTTAGACTTTTCTGATTTTATTTTGAGTGAGTGTTAGAACATTTGGACTCAACCACTGGTTTAAAGAATACATTTTTTTGCTATACATGCAATATTTTAGCCAACTGTATATCTATGCTAGATGTTTTAAAAAATATATGAAGAGTACTGTCGCAGTTGGCAGTCAGCAAAACCACCTCTAGACCTTGTGTGTACTGGTGATTTTAGGGAAATCTAGCACTGTTTAGCCCCCAGTGGTGCTAGTAATAGTGTGGTCTGGTTACCAGTGATTTTGTCATTATTTAACTTTGTGGTATAGATGACATTTTGGAGTAACACTGCTGACTTTATATGCTTAAGCTAATGCTGTTAAAGTAACTACTGTTAGTAGTAAGAAAAGGAGTACTTGTGGCACCTTAGAGACTAACCAATTTATTTGAGCATAAGCTTTTGTGAGCTACAGCTCTGCTCAAATAAATTTGTTAGTCTCTAAGGTGCCACAAGTACTCCCTTTTCTTTCTGCGAATACAGACTAACACGCTGTTACTCTGAATACTGTTAGTAGTGCTGGTGAAGCTTCAGTGCTAGTACAATGGAGGTAGATGGCTCTAAAATTGTTGCTTTTTAGGTCATGCATAATTATGAACTGTAGTACATAATTCAGAATGAGGACTACTTTTGTGAAAGTCATGTAACTGGACTTGGAGTCCTTCCATCCTGGTCTGTGAAAATAAAATCTTTCTATATCTGCAGTGTGAAGCATCTGGCTATGTTGTTTCCAATGGGAGTTTACATGACTTTAGTGACCAGTGAATTCTTTGAGTATCATCTTGTTTGTTATGCTGAAATGACTTATTTCAATTCATTTTTAAGCAGTGTTCTGTTGTATGGCAGCATGGAAGACTTTCGAAATATTGCAGATGAGACGTTTCCCAGCTTTTTGGCTAACTCACTGAACAGTAATACCAGTGGGATTTTGGAAAATGTCACCATTTCATCAAACCTTGGCTTACCTGTTGCAGCTTCAACTGTTGCCAGGAATAAAACCAGTTGTGACAACAGGTAAGACTGTCCTCATAATAGTCTTTCATAGCCTAAAATACACTTGCGTTATGGGGAAGAGTGGAGGTGTCTGATCTCCTCCAGAAGGATTCCTCTTACATGCTGTATGCTCAGAAAGCTGAAACTGGTTATTCGGATACGTCTGTAACGTGGTGTGAATTCGTGATGTGCTGAAAAAGTCAGTGTGCTGCTGAATGATCTTCTGATGATTGCTACAAAATGAGTGACAAGGTAGATGAGGTAATACCTTTTCTTGGACCAACTTCTGATGGTGAAAGAGACAAGTTTTAAAGCTACACAGAGCTCTTTTTCCATCTGGGAAAGGTATTCAGTGTGTCAAGTGGGCAGTTAACACCTCTGCAGTCATAGGACAAAAAAGGGGGGTTTTTAAGGTTACAGATTATTGTAATAATAAGCCATACATCCGGTGTCTTTAAGACCAATATTAAGTCTCTAATGAAGTTATGGATTTAAGCTCCTTGGCTTGTCCTTTGAAGGCGTTTTGTACTTTTCCCAGACTTAAGAGCTCTGTGTATCCCAAAAGCTTGTCTCTTTCACAACAGAAGTTAGTTCCATAAAAGATATTACCTCATCTACCTTGTGCCTCTAATATCCAGGAAGTAACGCAGGTACAACACTGCATGCTATAAAATAAAGCATTTTGTCAAAGAAAACTTAAGTTGCCAGGCTTCGTTACAAAATGTTAACTTGGGATTTAGACTGGAGTTTTAAAAGTATACTGAGTCAATATCCTTTGACATGAACAGTAATCTAACTGGAGCATCCTATATTTCTTGCACATAACATCAATAGTTACTAAATTTAGTAGTTATTCAGAGAATAATGGTTCTGTAGTACTTTTCTTGAAACCAGAAAGATTAATTATGTACAATTAACTTACAGTAGTTTGAACCGATACTATAGTGGGAAAACAGGAGATACTTAAGCTACTGTTGTATTTTTGGTCACAATTATTGTGTTTTGTTCAAGGTGACTATTACACTATACTGACTCAGTGGTTGGAACAAATTTTGGTACCAAAGATAAAACCTGTGTAGTTGTGAATAAAGCATATGATCCAACCTTAAAATTTAGCCAAATGGTACATAGTATCTGTTGCCCCCTCTATGGATGTAAAGTCAAACTGAGTTTGGGATCATTGGGCATTACCGCTTCCAGGAGAGTGTGATGTAGAGTCTGCAGAATTAAATTGTGTAGTTTTCCCATAATTCTCTTCTCCTGCAGTCTTTGTGTTGGTCTATAATATCGTACTCCAGCCCAGTCTTGTCTGGCTCTTGGCTTCTGGCACCATCTGTGTTTGTTTTTTTTTACCAGTGGGTTTATCTGAGATGTCAGACATTTGAGCTACATTACATTCCTTAAGAAGAAAAGGAGTACTTGTGGCACCTTAGAGACTAACCAATTTATTTGAGCATAAGCTTTCGTGAGCTACAGCTCACTTCATCGGATGCATTCAGTGGAAAATACAGTGGGGAGATTTATATACACGCAGAACATGAAAAAATGGGTGTTGTCATACACACTGTAACGAGAGTGATCACTTAAGGTGAGCTATTGCCAGCGGGGGGGTGCGGGGGGAACCTTTTATAGTGATAGTCAAGTTGGGCCATTTCCAGCAGTTGACAAGAACCTCTGAGGAATGGGGGTTGGGTGTGTGTGTAAACATGGGGAAATAGTTTTACTTTGTGTAATGACCCATCCACTCCTAGTCTTTATTCAAGCCTAAGGTATTTGTATCCAGTTTGCAAGTGTCTCATTGGAGTCTGTTTTTGCAGTTTTTTTGTTGAAGAATTGCAACTTTTAGGTCTGTAATAGAGTGACCAAAGAGATTGAACTGTTCTCCGGCTGGTTTTTGAGTGTTCTAATTCTCAACGTCTGATTTGTGTCCATTTATTCTTTTATGTAGAGACTGTCCAGTTTGACCAATGTACATGGCAGAGGGGCGTTGCAATGTATATAAATCTCCCCACTGTATTTTCCACTGAATGCATCCGATGAAGTGAGCTGTAGCTCATGAAAGCTTGTGCTCAGATAAATTGGTTAGTCTCTAAGGTGCCACAAGTACTCCTTTTGTTTTTGCGAATACAGACTAACACGATTGCTACTCTGAAACCTAACATTACATTCCTTGCAACTATATGTGATAGCTTATGGACAGAATGCAAGTTCCTGTAGTATATTGACCCATTCCACCAGCTGTTCATTAGCTGTGCAGCTGGCCATAATGATGAAGTATAAGAATTGTTAGTCTAGTGACTGAGAATTATCTGTAACTGGTTAATTGATTCCTATATCAGCCAGATATCTAGGCTGGCTCAAGAAGGTTATTTGAGAACACTTCTATCGCAGTTTTATTTTCTTTAAACTACCAGAGTTGCTCATAGTTGCTTATAGTGAACAGTTCTTTGTTGATCATTACAAGCCAATAACCGTCTAATAAAATTAATTTTTTTGAGTTTAAATTTATAAAATGCAAAAATAAAAACTAAAAGGCTACACAGCATGAATTATGGATGGACTTGTATTAAATGAAACCACTTGTTTTTCTTGCCAAATAAGTACTCAGAGAAAATCAGAGTAGCCATTTAGCCTGATGAACCCCTGACTAAGCTGGAAATCCCTTTTGCCATCCCTTTTTATATGAGATTGAATTCCTACAATCCTTTTGTGGTACTCAAGTAGTATTCAGATACTCTACAAAAAACAAGTTACGAGTTGAAAAGATGCAAATTTGAGCAGTTAAAATGATTGGGCTTTTTTCCAACAGGCTTTCTGATATTCAAGCTTCTTATCTAGAAGAAGGGAGGTTTTCACCGCCATCAGCATCTTGTCATAGTGGTCAGTCTGCTTCGGAGCCAAGGGGGAAGTTAGCTCTTAGCTTTCAGGGTGACTTGTAAGTGATATTGCTGTTTAATCCTTTAAAAAAGATTGGAAAAATTACTTATAGCAAATTCTGTGTTATAATTGTACATATCAATGACTTTACTCTGAATTTTTTCTTTATGAAATAACGGGATTGGCTGCCGTTAAATGCTTTATTTTGCTCCCACCTACTTGTCAATAAAATTTGTAGAGTTTTTGATGATTCATTAGAATTTGTTGCTTAAATCCAAGATCTGAAGAATATATTTTCTTTAAAAGGAATGTCTGAAGACAGTGAAGTTATTAGAGCTTAATTCTAGCTCAGTGGTTCTTTAAACTTTTTTCATTTGCTGGATAACTTCATAAGGAGAACGAGAAGTTCCTCCAGTTTTGTCACTTGTGCCCATTTCAAAACAGTTTTTGCTCTGGAGATATTTCCTTCCTTATAGTTTGTGCAAATATTTCAATTTATTCTTCTGTAGTCTTGCTACAGGATTCTATAAGCTTTCTAGGTAGAGCTCCAGTGCCATGCATGTGAGGTTCATAGAGTAGTTTGTGAATTGGTAATCACAATTAACTCATAAGTGCAAGCACATATAGCTTTTACAGGTTTTCAAACTGTGTGAAGTGACTTCAGAAGAAATAGCTTACGAGTATCTTATCTAACGGTCAATATTCTGCAGAACACAGGGGAGTGGGAGATCACTGCTTTTTGATACCTTAACAAGAATTTACATGGGTTGTGAGCAGATTATAAAAGCCTCAACAGCAACTCCATGGTTGAGATGGAGTTTTTCACTTAAAGCAGGGATTCAACCTCTTAAGTGTGAAGAGTGTAATTTTGAAGAATACATAATTTACTTTGAATACAGAATAAATTTTCTGAGAATTCCAAGTAAATCTCTTATTTAGTTTAAGAAATAAAATTAAAAATAGGCCTCTTGAGAAATCTGGTACTTTTGTGTCAGACCTCTTTTTGCCCCGAATAATTGCAGTAACAGAATAATACAAATGCTATAGCAGCACAGCTGTAGTGTAGACGCTTTTCACAGCGATGGAAAAACCTCTTGCATCACCATAATTAATCCACTCCTCCAACAGGTGGTAGTTAGGTTGGCTTTACCTTCTCTGACAGATGTGAAATTTTCACATCTCTGAGTGATGGAGCTAGATTAACTTAAATTTTAGGTGTAGATCAGGCATGAATTCTCTAAAATCCATATGGTTACTCAGATTGCCTTGAAATGTGGTGTGTCTCATGGGGAGGTAGGGTTTGATTTATGACCCAAATTTGAGGCTGTTTGATCAAGGGGTTCCTCAGAGACAGCCTCATGGGGGGGGAAAAACACCTAGCTTTTCTTTAAAGTTGATATATTTTGGCAACTCTTGGATGTACAGGGATCGCACTAGGGTGTCGGTTGCTTGAGAGTTACCCCACCACTAGCTCTTTGGGGGAAATCAGATTAAAATATTGTTAGCAAAAGTTTGGTCCCCCAGTCCTAAAGCTCTTGCCCCAAACCAATTAGACTGTACATGTGCAGAGAGGCTAAGGGTAAATCTAGTTATGATTTACAGGAGCTGAGTAGCTCCAGGAGGAATGTTTCACCCATGGAACCTCAGCAACATCCAGGCACTGAGAGTTCAAATCCAACCCTATGTGTAGAAATCTGAAGGGTGGGGAAAAATCAGAGGCAGATAGTAGCAATATGGGATTTTTGTATTTTGGGGAATTGTATTCTGAGGACAGCAGAATATATAGAAGGAGCTGAAACTGCTTTTGAAAAGAACAATTTGCACATGCAAATGCTTGTTGGAAGAGGACAGTGATTGGAGGTGGAAGAGTAAGTGGGAATAGGAGGAGATGGGTTTAGGGTACAGTGCGGGGATGGGGGATAAATGGTGATGGGTGGATAGGAGAGGCTTGCGGGGGGGTCAGGTGATGGAGGGGATGGGGCTAAGTGAAGTGGGAGGACACCTGAGGAGAGGAAAAGAGGGTGAGTTTTAGGGGGACTGGGAGAATAGAGGCAGGGGTCCCTGACAGCAAACATTACAGTCCTCTCCCATTTTGTGCTGGGATCTGGAAGTGGGGAGGAGAGCAAGGGGACTGCCTGTCTCTCTGTCTTTGTGCATGTGCCAGGCCCTGGGGGGCTGGGTGTCTAATCCCCCCATTGGCATTCCCTCTCAAATGAGCTGATATATGGGGGACTCTCCCTTCCAGGGGTATCTGATCCCCTTTCCTTGCCTTGTGTATGGCAGGATTTTTAGAGGCCCCTGCCCATCTACAGGTGTCTGACCCCCTGGCAACTAGGGTCCTTACCTACCATATGGGCCTGGGTCAGGAGAAGCCCTGCCATTTGGGTGTAAAGCTGAGAACTGGCATAAGTACCAAGAACACACTGCTGACACTGAGGCAAAGAGTTGAGAATAGGCATGCTTGATCCATATCACAGGCTCTGCAGCATTGGGTGAGGAGGGAATGGGAACACCTACTGACATGAATAGAAGACTTTACACATATTAGGGCTGTTGTTTCAGGTGTATCCATCTACATCCAATGGTCTCACTCAGCTGAGATTAGCTTATTGAGATGAATGGGCCACTTAACACGGCTCAGAGCTTCTTATATTTTCAGGATTATCCTTTGCTGGGGAATCTGCACACAGCAAAGGAGTTATTAATAATTAATTTTAATATATGTTATGGCTAAGGCCCTACTTAATTTGTGATACTGTGGAAATTACAGATCCCGCAATATTAAGCATCCTCTACAATTTTGTCAGCTGGGTGGCTGGTGGCCCGAGTCCCGCTGCTGGACTTGGGCGGCTGGTGTCACGAATCCTGCTGCTGACCCCAGGCATTAATGACTGTAATATAGTTGCAGCAAAATGTCTGGGTATCTCCTCCCCCCCCCCCCCCCCAAAATAAATAAAAAAAATTAGCAGGCATAACATGATGCTTGAGTGTTTAAATTGTTCCAGCAAGTTTTTCGTAAGCAAATAGGTCTTCTCTGGCTTTTCCACATTTCTGTAGAACCTCAGAATTATGAACACTTCGGGATAGTTCCTAACTCTACAATGTTTGTAATTGAACAAAATATTATGGTTGTGCTTTCAGAAGTTTACAACTGAATATTGACTTAATACAGCTTTGAAACTTTACTATGCAGAAGAATAATGCTGCTTTTAACTGTCTTAATTTAAATGAAACAGACACAGAAACATTTTCCTTACCATGTCAAATCTTTTTTTAAATTTTCCTTTCCTTTTTTTATTAGTTTACATTTAACACAGTACTGTACTGTATCTGCTTTTTGGGGGGTGGGGGTGGGTCGTCTCTGCTGCTGCTTGATTGCGTACTTCCGGTTCCAAATTAAGTGTGTGATTGACTGGTCAGTTCATAATATTGGTAAGTGTAACTCTGAAGTTCTACTGTAATAAATAACTGTTATTACTTTTCCATGATTTTCCATGTCTTGTCTGCAACTCAGCTGCAATTATATGACAATCATCCCACAATTCAAGTAGTGCCATAATTATGGTAGAATGCCAGCTCTGCTACTCTTAAGATTGAGAAGTTTTTTTTCTGTTGAAAGGACGACGTTTCTAAATATTCCAAAATTCTAAGATGTATCCGAGTTGTCTTGAAATTTGCTGTGCCTTTGTTAGTTAGTGATGCAAATTTGGGATCATTTGAGCAAGAGGTTCCTGAGATGCAGGAACAGTGTTTTTTGTTTGTTTGTTGTTTTTAAGTTCACAGATTCTCCAGACTTGCTTTGTGAATACCTGGCTTCTAAGATGCTAATTACTTAATGAGACAGGAACAGGAGGATGAGCTGGAAATGAAGTTGGTGTGTGTTTTGAGGGAAATAGTGGGAGGAGAGACCAGTCTTCCTTAGTATACTTAGTTGCTGTAACCATGAGGTAATAAAACTGTCCCGTTCTTGGGATGTAGACTATGTCTGAGACTTCTCTTATTGGCTCTGTTAGCAGTTACAGACTCCAAAAATTTTAAAGCCTGACTGTTACCTCCATTTCAGTACAACAGAGCATACAGAGATAGGGGGAATCACATAACAGGATGGCCTACTGAAGAGAACAATCAAAGAAACCTGGGCTCTATTCCTGGCTCTGCCATTGTACTTCTGGGTAACTTTGACCAAGTCATTTCACCTCTGTGCCTCAGTTTCCCCATCTCTAAGGGGAAAGTTTCCTTTTTTTGAGATCTACTGATGAAAGACTGCATTGTAAGAACTAGATATTATCATTACTTGTCCACAGGACCATCTGATCTGCACACCTAGGTGATAATTATAACTGCCTAGATTACCACCAACTACTCCCAATAACCGTTCTTCCTGTTTTTTTTTTTTTTTGTTTTTAACATAACCAAATGTTAGTAATTCACCCTTATGGTTGCCTGGTGATAGCTCATTCCTTTCCCGAACATAAAATTCAGCAAGACTCAAAAGTTGTGAAAAACAGGGAATATAAAGTTAATGTATGCTCCCACAAAACTTTAACTGCCTTCTTTTGAGCAGTGTCCTAATATGTCTATAACACATACTTGCTCTCTGCCTTTGTTCTCTCCTGAGCAGGAGCCCCTTACACTCATACCTCCTTGCAGTCCTACACATCTATTGCATTTTACAATTCCATCAATCCCTCTTACAACCATATGATTCCCAGTGGCTATTGCTAGTTGCGAGAGGGGGCATAGCCTGGGCATGTTCTGTAACTCTGTATTTCCTTGGTTTCACAAGTTTATTTTGCTAAACTCTGCAAAGAGCACAAGCTATCACCAGTCAACTTTAACTTGGCATTCACAAATGTTTTTGCCATTTAATAAAAACTTGCTCAGATGTTGTGCATAGGTTACGTTTGAGTAGTTTTCTACAAGGTTTTAATGGTCGTTTTCTCCCCTCACCCCTTCAGGTTTTAACTGAAGAAGAATTAACTCTGCTCTGTAGTGACACCATGCCAAAACAAATGATGATTAAAGCATTTTAGTGTTTGTGGAGTCAAAATAGATGAAGTAGCTTTTCAAAGACAAAGCAGACACCAACATTTTTTGATTCATGGTTTTGTGGTACGGCAGGATTAAGCCTTCTGCTGAAGGAAAAAAGACCATTAATCCTTGTAAAGAAAAGAAAATCAAATGTATCCTATTCATAAGATTTCAGTGAGTTTTAAGAGTATATGGGAAGCTTGAAGAATCTGACATGGTGGAGTTTTGGGTGCCCTAATTGCATTTTCATACATTAACATGTTTGGATTTCTTTTAAGTTCCCTGATTTTATAATGGTTTGCTTTGTGAGAACTACAATATCCCTGTTTATGTAGCATCACATAAGTTATTAACTCTCCAACCTTAACTCCATTTTAGCAATGATTGACTGAGACTATTAATAGTACCTTAAATAAGGTCACAAATGTAAGCGTGGTGTAAACAGTTGTACCAATTTAACTAAACTTGTGTCTTAAGCTAGTTCTATTGGTTTAACTCACATTGGTTCAGAGTTAAACTGCTGTAAATCAGGCTCACACAGGTGGTAGGATTTGCACTGGTTTAAAATCTATCTGTAGAGAAGGCCATACATTGTTACAATTTTCAGTTTCATCGTAAGTACAGTTAATTGCCTAGGAAGTATCTCAAATAGGTTTTTCTATACTCTGACAAAAATAATGCGTGTAATGTTTCATCAGTACAACAGGTGTAGTGCCATTACTGGTAGAAATAGCGGAAGCAGTAGCATAGGTGGGTATCGTATATGTACCAACTCATTTTATAATCTTGCTCAGAGTATTATTAAATACAACTGTGGTAAAAATGCAGAGACCTATCTGTGCTTCAGCTTCTACTGTTTACTCCTGGGGGAAATTCTGAGTGACTGCGTCTGTAGAATATGCCCACCTCCCCCACATACTTACTGTGATTCTGTGCTGAAAATGGCAGGGAAGCAAGGGAAACCGCATGGGTGGGGGGCCGGAGCGGGACGACTACGGACACAGTTTTTTGGGGCGGATTGTTCCCCCAAACAGAGGTGAGGCATGGGGGGGGGGCTCATGGGGTTATGTGCCGCTGGCCTCCCACTCCCCGCCCATTTCTGCAAGCGCAGAGCTGCCCAGCTGAAGGAGGCTGTGTCTGGGCTCCACTGACTCTGCAGCTGAACGCCGCCTCCTGGGTCGTAGTGCCAGTCCAGTTCCCCTTCTGCGTGCTGGGAGCCTTCCTGTTTTCTGTGCAAAAGTGAGTGCCCGCAGTGGGAGAAATGAGGAAAGGAGATGTGGGGGGAAGAGGCAGTGGGGAAGGAAGTGGGGTGGAACAGGGCAAGGGGAGGAGAAAGTGGGAGTAAACGGAGGGGGATGGACATGAAAAGGGAATAGGGGAATCGCAGGGAGGAAGCGGGAGCTCAGCATGCAATGTCGTTTTGGCAGCAGCTGGAGCTCCCCCATTAAGCAGGTCTATCAAGCCTTCACCCTGACAAGCTCTATCCCCTATACCTGGACCCCTCTGAGCCCCCCCCACCAAGACCCCTATCCCACTGATCCCTCAATCAGCTGCACCCAGACCTCCACCCCATCAAACCCCACTCCCCCAGCACCCTGACCCCCCACTGAGCCCCCCAAACCCATACCTCCCCACTGAGCCCATCTTCCCACACCCAGAACCCCTTGCTGAGTACCAGCCACCTTCACCTGGATCCCCCTGCAGAGTCCCATTGCGTCTGCACCTGGAACCCCCAACGAGCCCCTATGCATTCAGAGCTACCTGCACTGAGCCGCCCGCACCCAGATTGCACCACACAGAAACCTCTCACTCCATATCTGGATCCCCCCACACTTGGATCCTGCTGGGCTGAGCCTGCCCACCCACACCTGGTGTGCCTGGCGCAGAGGGGCAGGGCCCTGGTGTGTTTCTGGAGCAGGCCCAGCCTTTGCACAGGGTCAGGTGCAGCCTCACTGCCAAGTCCCTGTACTGGAGGGAAGTGGGGGCTTGAGGGTGATCGCCCACATAAATACAGCCAGTGGCCTATGCTCCCCACTGCCATGTTGGAGCCACATTTATTTGACAAACAAAATTTGCAGAACTTTAAAATGTGTGCATGTTTTTTATTTTTTTGCATATAATTTTTAGTGTTTTGGTGCAGAATTCCCTCAGGAGTAACCGTTGATGCCACTGGTGGAGGTGCAGTAGTGGTGATTTTTGTGCACTTTGACTGGTGTAGACAAGACCTAGGCCTAAAGGCTTCTACCTGACAACCAGAAGCAAGAGGGTAATTTGAAACTGGGGTAGGAGAATGTTATTTAAGCCTTAGATTAAAACCTAATACTATATCTGAAAGACTAAAGGAATAAATACCTCTTTATTTTAATTATTTTAAGCATTTAACAGTGTTTTGTATAGCCAGTCTTTTCACACAGCTACAGTAAAGAGAAACGCATGTAATACATTTTCCTATTTGTCAAAACCACAGATGATTAGCGGGAACTCGGTGACAAGTAGTACCTTGAACTACTTCTTTGGAAGTGATTAGATTTTTAAAGTTGAGTATTCTTTTAATAAGTAGCAGATATTTCTTGCCATTTTAGAATAATCTGTAAATCTATCAGGACTAGGATAGTCAGCAGTGTTCGTACTCGGGGTATAAAGGAAATAAAGACATACTTATATGTCCACAAAGTAAGAGAAACTGTATACTGATTGTGATCAAACTTTGGCTTAAGTAAAGTGTCACTAAAATTATTTTTTTCTAGGGGAGTTACTACACTAATTACAGAAGCTCATCCTGTTTCTGATGGCTTGAAAGAGTCCAACTTAATACAGAGAGGGCACAACCAGAATGCCATCGCTGAGTGTTCAAGTCTCAGTCAAGATACTTCGTTTGACATATTACCAATTGAATACTTGGAAGGTATTTAACTTTTAGAAACTCTTGTACTTAGTGGTCCAGTGTACTTGCATCTTTGTTATGGTGTATTTTGTTTTGGTATAACGTAAATAAGAATAGCTCTTCTCTACTGGCAATCTTTAAGTGACTTGTAGAGAATGGAAATTGAAGTAGTCTTTGGTCTGGGACTTGTTATATTAAGTCTAAATCTGTGGTAAAAAGACAAAGTAACTCTAGGGAGCCAGTGACAAATCTAAGGTCTGATGTCTTACAAACAATGAACTAGAAACAAATCCTGAACACTACTGGGGAAAATTGTGGGTTTCAGTATTCCAGTGGTATAGGTCACTTATTTATCAGGTATGAAACCACAAAATCATATATTTTTATTAGCATGTTTCCTTTTTCCTCTTCCACTCTGATCTGAATTCAGTGACCATTACCTTCAGTTGCACTGACTTCGGGATCTTGCTTTATATCGTCTAAAAACATTTAGTGTAGTTCTTCTTTGAGTGATTGCTCATGTGTATTCTACAATAGGTGTGTGTGCTCACCATGTGCACCGGTGCTGGAAGTTTTCCCCCTAGCAGTACCTGTATGGAGAGCACCCCAGCGACCCCTGGAGTGGCGCTGGCCTGGCGCGCTATAAGGGGAGCTGCGTGCTCCCCTCCCCCTCAGTTCCTTCTTGCCGCCAGTGAAGGTGCGTCAGAACTACTCTGCTCCAGCTTTGCTGTAGCTCATCCCCAGAACTGTTCGTTCATTCAGAGTTAGTACCTGTAGTTAGTTAGCTGTTTAGTTAGTCAGTGAGCCCGGGCCGGGGCATGCCCCGCGCCCCAGGGTTTAAGTCATGTGGCTCTTGTAGGCATTCTATGCCAAGAAGTGACCCGCACGCAGACTGTGCTGTTCGGGAGAAACCCATATCAGCGAAAGGTGCAAGATTTGCAAGTCGTTTAAGCCTCTGACCAAAACAGAAAGGGACATTAGGCTCTGGGCCATCCTGATGGAGTCGGCGCTGACCCCGACTCCGGCACGCTGCTCCGAACTGGTACCCAGCTCTGCAGCGTCGGTACACAGTGACCCTCTGATGCCATCAACCAGTCAGCCCTGCTCCCCGTCCACAGGGCACACCAAGAGGGCCAGGAAGACTCCCTCTTTGCAGTGGCACTGAGGGAAGTCTGGGACAGAGGCTAGGCCCATGTTGGGCAGTCCTTGATCCCCACCGGGCCCCAGACCTCCGACTCACGTTGAGTGGAGTAGCCCAGCCCCTTCAGAACAGGCCTCTCCAGATGTCTGGACGCCATCCACGCCTGAAGCCTCCCAGGCGGCCCGGGACGTTATGTTCATGTTGGTGCCCGGAGCGCTGCCGATGTTGGCCCCATGCTCCAGAGGCAAGCCGCCGCTGGGATCTACGCAGTCGCCTCCGGCCCAGTACCGGCCTCGGTCGAGGGTTCCTGACGCCGTTCACCGCCCAGCGACCGTTCGGGGCAGAGTCCGTGTGGATTGCCCTTGATGCCGACCAGACTGTCTGTCTGGGTTCCATCCATCCAGCACTCTCGGCATCGATCGTCCTCAAAAGGCGAATATTGATGGGACCACAGCAGGCGTCACCAATGGTCCTAGCCTCAGAGAGGGTACCGCAGTCGGTCTCGGCAGTTGTCAATGCCATTCCTGCTCGGATTCCCGCCCCAAGTCTCCACCAAGACATCGCAGCCCTGGGTGTCAATTGCCAGCATCTCGCTGTTGCGGGTCCGCCCATCAAGGCCATATGCGGAGCAGTGGTTACCGTAGGTACTGGTCCTCCATGTCGAGATTGCGGTCCCGTGGCCCATGTGGATCCTGGCACCGCTGCTCCTCCTGGTCCAGAAACAGCAGCAGATCTTACGCCAGCCCAACTTCCATTCATAGCTGTCCTTCAATTGGCCAGGCCAGCCAACCAGAACAGCTGGCCCTGCTGGTGCCAAGGCAGGTGCAGTGGCACTGAGCATTGTGGCTGGCCCAATGGTACCAGTGGGCACCGTGGCCTCTGGCGCAGCCCCCGGTGGGAGCTCGCTTGGCAGCCGGAGCTTCAGAAGCACCGTCGGCCTCCCTCTCCAGACCCCTGAGAAAGGAGTCGGTGGGACGTACGTCCTCTGCACCGTGCTTGGAGTCTGACCAGGTGGTGGACTCTCCGGTGCTGGCCGATACCCAGAGCACAGCATTGACCTCCTTGCCCCATCCGAAGGAGGTGATTGCAGCTCCCCCCCCCTCCGCCCCGCAGGAGGACTTCAGGGCCCATCAAGAACTCTTAAAGAGGGTGGCAGCAAGGCTCCACCTCCAGGCAGTGGAGATGGAGGAGCCTTCAGACTTCCTGTTCAATGTGCTATCCCCATCAGCACTGGGTAGGGTGGCCTTGCCTCCCCATGAGGGGGTGGCTAAGATTTCAAATGCCCTGTGGCAAATACCGGCCTCGTTGGCCCCCATCTCTAAGAAGGCGCTATGCAAGTACTTTATATCCACTAAGGGGCATGAGTACTTGTATACCCACCCGGCACCCAACTCCCTTGTGGTTGAGTTGGTCAACCACAGGGAATGGCAGGGTCAGCCATCCCTGACCCCAAGAACAAAGACTCTCGGAGACTGGACTCTTTCAGAAGGAAAATTTATTCGGCTTCAAGCTTCCAGTTACGAATGGCAAACCATCAGGCTCTCCTGGGCTGGTATGAATTCAATCTGTGGGGCTCCCTGCCCAAGTTTGAGGACTCCCTCCAGGAGCATGGTAGGAAGGAATTCAAGGTGCTAGGGTGTCCCTGCAGGCAGCCTCGGATGCTGCAGGCACAGCCGCCCGATCCATGGCCTCCACGGTGTGCATGAGATGGGCATCATGGCTCCTGCTCTCTGGACTGTCGAGTGAGGCGCAGTCTTCCATGCAGGATCTCCCATTTGATGGGAAAGCTCTGTTTGCAGCAGAAATGGATACAAGGCTGCATGGCATGAAAGACTCCCGCATGACCCTCCAGACTCTGGGCCTCTCTGTCCTGGCTCTGGCAAAACCTAAGTTCAAGCCGCAGCGGACTCCTGCCCAGGCCGCCCTCCCGAAGTACGAGGCCTCCCATAAGAAGCTGCGGGACTACAAGAGACGCTCTCAGAGGCAGTCTTGGTCTGACCCCCAGCCTGGGTCCCCCAAGGGCAAGCAGGAGGGGAAAAGGCGCTTTTGATGGGACGTTTGTGGGCACCACGGTGGTCCTCATCAAGGATCCACCCCCAATAAAAACTCCCCTTCTCCAACTGGTTGTGTGCTTTCCTCCCAGAATGGTCACAACTACTCTCAGACCGATGGGTCCTCAACACCATTTCCTGGGGTTTCATTCTCCGTTTTACTTCCTCCCTGCCCAACTATCCTCGTCTCTCTTGGGGGACCCCTCGCACGAAGCTCTGCTCGAGCAGGAGGTGGGGCAGCTCCTAGGACTAGGAGCGATAGAAGCGGTGCCTGAGGTTCATGGGCAAGGGGTATTACTCCAGTTATTTCCTTATCCCGAAGGCCAAAGGGAGGCCCAGGCCCATCCTGGACCTGTGAGGTCTGAACCAGTACATGGTGAAACTCAAGTTCCACATGGTTTCCCTGGCCTCCATCATCCCCTCCCTGGATCCCGGGGACTGGTACGCTACCCTCGATCTACAGGATGCATACTTCCACATCCATATATTCGAGGGGCCCAGGTGCTTCCTCCATTTTGTGGCAGGATAGAATCACTACCAATTCACAGTCCTCCCATTAGGTCTGTCCCCTGCCCCCAGGGTGTTTACAAAATGCCTGTCAGTGGTAGCGGCCTACCTCAGACGGCGGCGGTTCCAGATATTTCCCTATCTGGACAATTGGCTTGTCAAGGGCACCTCCTGGTTGCAGGTGAGGGATCATGTAGCGCTCCTCCTGTCCACGTGCACCGCCTTGGCCTGTTGGTAAACAACACCAAGTCCATGTTAGTCCCGGTCCAAAGCATAGACTTTATCGGGGCGCTCCTGGACACAGCGTTGGCCAGGGCCTCTCTCCAGACAGATTTGAGGCCCTGAAAGGTCTCATCGACTCAATCATAAGGTTCCCTGTGACAACTGCCAGGGTTTTTCTGCAGCTCTTGGGTCACATGTCAGCGTGCATGTACGTGGTCTGTCATGCCAGACTCAGGATGAGGCCCCTCCAGCTCTGGTTGGCCTCGAAGTTTTCCCAGGCCACGGACAGGATGGACAAGGGCCTCACCATGCCGGACTCTGTGATCACCTCCATATGGTGGTGGTCCGCCCCAAACAACATGCTCCAAAGGGTCCTGTTCAGGGATAGGGCCCCGTCGTTGGAGTTGGTGTCTGATGCGTTGGACCTGGCTTGGGGGGCCCATGTGGCGAACTTTCAGACCCAAGGCCTGTGGTTGGCTCAAGACCTGACCCTACATATAAATGTCAAGGAGCTCAGGGTGGTGCGGCTGGCGTGTATGGCCTTCCGCTAGCACCTGGAAGGCAAGGTAGTCAGGGTCCTCACGGGCAACATGGCCTTGATGTTCTATATCAACAGGCAAGGTGGGGCCTGATCCTCTGCCACGAAGCCCTGAGGCTGTGGGACTTCTGTATAGCCCACAACATCCACCTGAAGGCCTTCCACCTGCTGGGCACCCGGAACAAGAGGGCGGATGCTTGAGCAGGAACTTTTTCTTGCAACACGAGTGGTCCCTCCACCTGGAAGTGTCCCACCAGCTCTTGCAAAGGTGGGGAACTCCCCAGCTGCACCTATTTGCGACTCGGCAGAACCAGTGATGCCCCCGATTCTGCTCCAGGTGGGACCTGGGGAGGGGAGCTATCTCTGATTCCTTTATCCTGTCCTGGTCAGGCTGGCTTTTCTACACCTTTCCCCTGTTCCCTCTAATCAGCAGAGTCCTGGAGAAGATAAAGACGGACAAGGCCCGGGTCCTCCTGATTGCCCTGGTGTGGCCCAGGCAGCATTGGTATGGGACCCTAATGGGCCTGGCGGTAGCTCTGTCATGGCTGTTGCCGCTCTGCGTGGACCTTCTTTCTCAGGACCAGGGCTGCCTCCTCCATCCCAACCTAGCGGCTCTTCACCTCACGGTGTGGCTGCTTAGTGGTTAGGTGGAGAGGAAAGGATGTGCTCAGAACAGGTTCAGCACGTCCTCCTCGATAGTAGACGGCCCTCCACTCACCGTGCTTATTTGGCAAAGTGGTCCCGGTTTTCTAGGTGGGCAGCGGACCAGGGTATCTCCCCTGTGGCCACCCCGATCCAGCTTATCCTTGATTACCTTCTCCACCTGAGGGCCCAGGGCCTGGTGCCCTCGTCACTCAAGATGCACTTGGCAGCCATATCTGCCTTCCATCCGCCGGTGCAAGGGCACACAGTATTTTCCCATGCTATGACTGGCCAGTTCCTTAAGGGTTTGGTTTGTCTTTTTCTGTATTCTAGACTCACGGTCCCACAGTGGGACCTAAACCTGGTGTTGGCTCGTCTCATGGGGCCCCCGTTTGAACCACTGGCCACATGCTCCTAGTCTCACCTCTCGTGGAAGGTGGCCTTCCTGGTTGCAATCACGTCAGCCAGGCGAGTCTTGGAGCTCAGGGCCCTGATCTCCAAGCCGCCGTACACGGTCTTTCATAAGGACAAGGTCCAGCTCCGCCCACACCCTGCGTTCCTACTGAAGGTGGTCTCCACCTACCACATGGGTCGGGACATTTTTCTACTGTTCCTCTGCCTCAAGCCTCCTGTGTCCAGTGCGGAGCGCTGTCTCCACACGCTCGATGTGCAGTGCGCTCTGGCTTTCTACCTCGAGCGGACTAAGCCATTCAGAAAGTCCTTGCAACTGTTTGTCGTCTCGGCTGAGCGCGCAAGGGGCCAGCCGATTTCCACTCAGTGGCTTTCCAGTTGGATCATTTCGTGCATCCGTTCCTGTTATGAGCAGGCGGGTGTTCCCTCGCCACCCATTGTGAGGGCACACTCGACTCAGGTGCTGGCCTCTTCGGCTGCCTTCGTGGCCCACGTCCCCATCCAGGACATTTGTAGGGCTGCCATGTGGTCTTTGGTTAACACGTTCACCTAGCACTGTGTGATTGTCCCTCAAACCAGGGATGATGCCAGGTTTGGTAGGGCTGTCCTCCGTGCTGGAAACTTGTGAACACCTACCCACCTTCAACAGATACAGCTTGGATACACCTATTGTGGAATACACATGAGCAATCACTTGAAGAAAAGACAGTTACCTTTTCCGTAACTGGTGTTCTTTGAGATGTGTTGCTCATGTCTATTCCACACCCCGCCCTCCTTCCCCTCTGTCGGAGTTGTCTGGCAAGAAGGAACTGAAGGTGGGGGTAGCGTGCAGCTCTCCTTATACCATGCCAGGCAGGCGCCACTCCAGGGGTCGCCGGGGGTGCTCCCCCCACTACGTGTACGTGCTAGGGGAAAAACTTCCAGCACCAGTGCACGTGGCGAGCATGCACACCTATTGTGGAATAGACATGAGCAACACATCTCGAAAAACACCAGTTACGGAAAAGGTAACTTTTTTTTTTCAAATGACATGATACATTAATACCTAAATCCTGTGGTTTGAAATACCAGCTGCTAAAATCATGCTGCCTTGAAATAAGAATAGAGAGTTAAGGGAAGTAAGATAGTAATAAGTAACCTGATCTTAAACTGTTGTCAGTATTTTATTAAACTAGCTTTCCAGTAGTTGAGTGCAAATATTAGGAAACCCCAGGGACTCCATAAAATGCTCTCTATTTGTACTTTGGTTCCCCGTCCAAATCCCCCCCTCCCCCCCACCAAACAAAAACCCACAAAAAAAACTGCAAGGAAATTTGCATTCCTCATAGCTGCTGAAGTTCTGTGGGGTAGAAAGGGGTAAGTTTAAATTGGTAGAAGTAAGGTAATTTTATTTTATAAACTACTAAAAATATTTAGTTTAGAACAGCAAGAAATGGTAGGCCAGCTCTTATTAGGAGCACTTTATCCCTATATTTTATGGTTTGATAAGGAGCTTCAGTGTTACTTCTTTGAAGTCCTTTTTGTGATTTCAGTTGGTCTTTACAGTTAAAACTCCCATCAAATATTCTATATAAAGCAACTGTTACAACAACCAAGCTTACATCCATTTTTCAATACCTAGTGTAAAAGAAATTGGCCCAAAAGTTAAAAGCAAGATAGTTTAAACTACAGACTTTTTTGAATTTATATAAACCCTTTTAGAGGTAAGTAGGGAAATTTTAGGGAAATCTTAGAGAAATTTGCTTGTTCTTGGACAGAAAGGAGAAACCTCCTGCAATTTCTTTAATCAGTCTGAACGTTTTCTAACGTAACTAGAATATACACAGATATTGTTATATTTTCAGTAGGGCTGTCAAATGATTAAAAAAAGTAATCATGATTAATTGCACTGTAAAACAATATTAATATTTTTAATAAATATTATTTTATGCATCATTAGTGAGATCTCGTTCCTATATTCCTGTTTCTCCATTCAATGGGAAATAGTAGCTAGTTGCTGTTCAAAAGAATATCAGACTGGAAAAGATGCATCCACTTTAGTGGCCTAATGAAATTAGAAAATAGTTCCTCTTGAACATAAAACACATTTCTTGAGATTTCAGCAGTAGTTGTGGACTAAAATACCCATTCGTATTTTATAGGGAGACGTAACCATTGCAAAAATGCCAAGACAAATTTAACTTGTGTGGTTTTTTGTTTTTGGAACCGGGAAGCTTGCAAAGTTAACTGTCCAGTATTCTTGAATTATTATATTAGGTGATACTAATGCTTTCCGGTAGCATCTCATGATCCACTAGGGCTTGAAACATTTTTGTAGACCAATAAGAATAAATTCTGGATTAGTGAATTTCATGTCAAGTTGTTGGTGGGTGTTTTTTGTTTTTGTTTTTGTTTTCTATTGCAGTGGTACCTAGAGAGCCCACTTGGGGTTCAGGGCTCTAATGTGCTAGGTACTGTACAAAGACAAAAAGAAAGAACCCTCTGCTCACTAAGAGCTTAAAATACAGCAATTGAAACAATGTGCGGGTAATGTATGGAGGAAACACAAGGTAATTGTAAGTGATGAAAGAAATAGTGTGGCTCAGTGGCTAGAACACAGCACTAAGACTCAAAAGACCTGTTATTTCAGTGTCTGCCACTGACACTCTGTGATCTTCAGCACGTCACTTCAGCCCTCTGTTTCCCTCCCATCCTATCTTGTCTAAGTAGATTCTAAGACCTTGGAACAGACATTCTCTTGTTCACTTTGTGCACTACCACCCACTATGAAGCCCCAATTTCTACTGGGGTATCTTGATATTGGTGTAATAAGAATAATGATCAGAAATACATAATCCCATAAATGTGGATTTTGTCTTTACAGTACCATAAAATAAGCTACTTTAAGTGTGCATAATACTTGACAAACTAAATAACAAGTCCTTGGCCAAAGAAGCTTAGCCTGTTGTAGTTATAATTATTCCTTGTTCGCAAAGAAAGTGTGAATATACAAATTAAGTAGCCTAATATAGGAACAAATTCAAGGTGCTGTTAAATAACACACTTCTTTGTTACAGACTTGTCCACTGGAATATGTTCACTGCCACAAAGTAAAAAGGAAAACCAGGTAAATCTGTTCCACGTGCTGGGAAACAAAAGAACTGATTTTATAAAAAACAAACAAAAAAACACCCCCAAAAAACTGTATTAACATAAATAAGGGGATAAGTTTTCTGTAGAGCGAAACAAACTCTACTGGCTTAGTGTTTTACCTTCTGTGTCCCTTAAATTTGTAACATCCTCCACATTGCAACATAATGCAGAGTACGAAAGGCAGAAATAACTTGCTACTGTCATTTTGCAGCTTTGCCAAATAATGGCTTGATGGCTTTCCCCTTGACCCCTGGAAAAAGGGATATTGATCTTGCAATGAGTTACCCAGATAATTTTATTTTTGTCCTAGGTGGTTTAATCTTTCATTTTAGAGGGGACTACTAATTGCCTTTAAACTCCTAAAAATTGATTCCTTATTCATAAGCCCTATTTGAATTGCATCCAAGAAGTTTTGTCATTTCTGTGTGTTGATAGTCTTACAAGTGAAATTAGAATGAATCATCTGCTTGTTATGGTGGTGCTGTTATCATGTAAATGTATGTGTGTATGTAGATCTCAAAGGTATAGAATTTTTAAAATACTTTATTTTTAGTTAACTGGATTCAGCTGAAACAAAATTTCAAAACTAACATTTCAATAATTGTGTGAAGTTCCTCACATGCAACAATTTCAATTGGCTTGGTGTATAAGGCCCACAGGGGCTGGAGTTTTGCTTTAACAGGTCATGAGCCTTGTTCAAGCGAGTCCTTCTGCAGGCTTCAATGTAGGATATGGGAGTAACGGATCTTTTTCACATGGAAAACTTCAAGTGCTTAGCTTTCCCTCTAAAAATCTTTAAATATGGTTGAGTCAGCCTTTTCCTCTCTACTTTCCAAGCTCCTGTCTTCCTTGTACCTGTCTCTATTACTCTTTCTGGGAATGGCTGCAAGGAGAACACATGGTGCCTCACAACCAGAACTCATGGTGAGGGAATGCAAAGAGAAGGAAGAGTTGTGGTCAAATTACTAAAGAAAGTGACTAACATATGAAGAAGCTGTTTTCACTACTGATTTATACAGTAGTTGGGAACTCTTAAGCACTTACATGTTTTAATTTTTTCATAGATTGGTGCACCTGAACCTGGAGAAAAAATTTCACCTTCCACCAACTTAAGTGACCATTTCAGCACAAGTCTTTCAGGTTTCTTAGAAAATGAGAAACTGCTCTCTCTTGCAAGCCTAGAAGGAAACTCAACTGGTACAGTATATTATTTAACTTGTAGCGTGTTTTCATGTATATTGGTTCCAGCAGAACTTTTTTAATGACATGAATCCACTATCACTACTAATCCTGCATGAGAGGAGCATAAACTTGGATGGAAATGAAGTACCTCTAAAATTTAGAAGGCCAGATTTTTCTGAAGTCGTGCTTAAAATGAGTAAGTAAACTTCTACAATTAAAGGTACCTTCCCCGAGACACCCTATAGTTGTTAAAATATTGGTGCATAGAGAATTCAATGCTGAACTTGGTATTAATTGACATGATCTTAGCTAGTTAGAAATTAAAAGCTGAACTGTACTCTGTCAGTGCTGTGAAACAAATAGAAGTTTAAGGAGAAAAGCAGTCAACTTATGTAGAGACTAGCAACTCTGGGTAGGGAATACAACTAAAATTAGTTGTCTGTCGTGACAGAACAACTGAACATTTAAGCCTGAGTTGTAGACTTAGAAGTGTACACTTGAAACCTTCTAGTTCTTTATTTCTGTTTGTGTGACTTCTAACCTTATTTGTATATTGCATTAAAAAAAAAGTTAAAAGAAAGTTACTTAAATTGCAGTGTCAGGAGTTTTAAATTTGCAAAAGTTCAGTCAACCTTAATTCTATCGTCTGTTCTGATATGCAATTAAAGACTTGCTTCATCTCAGCATCTCCCACAGTTCTTGAGGTGTGGGCTGGTCTCTTCTCTCTGAAGTTCATGGAGGCAAATCAGAGTTTTGGAGTAGTATCGTCTGGCCACAGCTCCTGCTTGCTTCCAGTTTCTCTGCCTCTGGCAGCGTGCAGAAGGTGATTTTTACAGCTTTCATCTTCATATCTGCTGGCTCCCCTGCACTTCCAGGTATGGCAGAGCAGCCTAAAAAGCACTAAGTGAAATCCAAACAGTGCTCCATTTGTAAGACTGCCCTCCCAGACTTGGCAGATGGTGAGTTGTGCCCAGCCTACACCCAGCATTCTGTCCCTGACTCTGTTCGGTCCCTTGCCTATTAGTCAGACTGGCACACGGGATCCTGTAAATGTAGAAGCAGCCACAACTCCGACACAGGAAAGACGGACCGGAAGTCTAGAGCCTCTCCCTGCTCTGGCCAAGGATGAGGAGGACCATGGTCTGCCAACTCAAGAGGAAAGTTCCAAGGAGCCACTGGAGAACACAGATGGCACATATGAGGGGTCACAATCCCCCTTTCCTCTCTCCCCCCGCCCAGTCCTAAAATGGTTCCTGAGCGCTCTTGGAAAAGCAGGGTTCATCAGCTCTCCTCTCCTTCCCAATTTGGCCAGGAGGGTTCTGGAAGTGTTTCCCTCCCTCCCTGGGAATTGGGCAAATGGTTGCCTGCGGTGGATATTCTTCACATTAACTTCCTTGAACTCAGAACAGTCAGAAATACTTGCGCTCACTTCCTTCCATTGATCAGAGGTATACAAACAAAAGTCATGACAGACAACACCATGTGCACGTACTACATAAATTGTTGGGAGCGCCAGATCATCAGCCCTCTGTGCAGAAGTGCTAAAGCTTTGGAAAGGATGTATTTCCCAAATGTTCTAATATCAGTGACCTATCTACCAGGAGTGCAGAACACAACAACAGTCCATTTGAGTCGCAAGTTCTCATACAACCACAGGTGGGAAATGAACCCAGCAGTACTTGACAACATATTCTGTCAATGGGGGATACAGATGATAGGCTTGTTTGCCACTTATCTGAACAAGAAATGCCTATGCTACTGTTCCAGGGCAGGCCTTTGACAGCACTCATTTGGGGATGCTCTCCTCCTTCCATGGAACGAGGTCCTTCTACATGCCTTTCCCCCATTCCCTCTGCTGTTGAAGGACCTCTTAAAAATAAAAAGAGAAAAAGCAAATGTCATACTGACTGCGTCCACCTGGCACAGCTGGCGGTGTCCACGGATCCCTTTTCAACCCACTCCTTACCTCCTCTTGCGGAACGAAGAACGCACTCTTCATCCCAACCTGCAGATACTCCGGCTCAAGGCCTGATTCCAACACAGCTCCTGCTCTGAGGAGGTACAAGAAGTGTTACTACACAGTAGGAAATCAGCTACCTGTCAAATTTACCGACAAAAGTGGACCAGGTTTCAAGTTTGGTGCAATTCCCAGTCAAATTACCCTGGCATCTGCTACTCTCCCCATGGTTTTAGACAACAAACTGACTCACGAAATCAGGATTATCTCTCCATTCACTCAGTGTACGTCTGATAGCCATCTACAAATAAAGAGATACTATGTTTTCTCTCACTCAACTACAAAGAGGTTGCTCAAGAGCACAGCAAACCTCTTTCCCCAACCCAGACATCCTACTCCAACATGGGACCTGAACTTAATTTTAAAGAGCCTGACTAGATCCTCCTTTGAACCTATGATCACTTGTTCACTCACACCCCTGTCAATGAAAACAGCATTTCTGGTCGCCATCACTTTGATGAGGAGAATAGGGGAGATAGCGGCACTTATTGTGCACCCCCGTTTTCATTTTCTTTAATGACAAGGTTACTCTCAGGCCACACCCAAAGTTCATATCCTAGATGACCTCATCTTTTCACATAAACTAACCAGTTCACCTCCTGACCTTTTATCCTAAAGCTCACTGTGATAAGAAGCCATACTACACATGCTCGGTGTTAGGAGAGCCCTGGCCTTCTGGATAAAAGGCTTTTAGGAAATCTCCTAAGCTCTTCCTTTCCATTGCAGATCCGACTAAAAGTACGGCAATATCAGCCAGAGGCTTTCCAAATGGGTCTCTTAGCGTATTAAACACTGCTATCAGGTTCGCAGTGTAGTATCTCCATCTGGAACTGCACACACTCAAGGAGATTGGTTGCCTCCTCGGTTGCCTTCCTCAAGAATGTCCCAACTTGAAAATCTGCAGAGCAGCCACTTGGGTGTCCATGCAGACCTTTGCATAACACAATGCAGTTACTGGGACCTCTGCTTCTTACACTAGTTTTAGCTGTTCAGTATTATCCAAACAGTCTCAACTCTGAAGCCCCAAACTCCTATCTGGGTACTGCTCAGGAGTCACCTACACTGGAGCACCCATAGGTATGTGTACCACTGGTTGAGAACTACTGGTGTACATCACCATGGTCTCCAAAGCTTGCAAACATTCGCTTATCTTGATGGTTACCTTGTGAGATAGATCATTATTCCCAAATGTGTACAAATAGGGAATTGAGACTTAGGGAGACCGAGGCCAGATTATGCGAATGTAACCACTAATTGGAGGTCCTAAGTTGAGACACCTAGTGCCTGACTTTTCAAAGTACTTCAGCATTATATAGCACTAATGTTCAAAGTACTATACAAATATTAATTAATGGGTTAGTACAGGGTTCAGCAACCTATGGCATGCATGCCAAAGATGGCATGCAAACCTATTTTTAATGGCACGCTGCTGCCTGCTGGGTCCCAACCACCAGCCCTGCTCAGGCCAGGACCCCGGCAGGCAGCAGTGTTCCATTAAAAATCTTTCCTGCCCCAGCCTGCTCTTCTCCATGCCTCTGCCCCCCCCCCCCCCCTCGCAGGGTGAAGAAGCTTGCTCCTGCCAGCTGCTGCTGCAGGGCAAGCAAGCTCCCCCCTCCCCCGCCTCTTCCCCCAGCGTGCTGGGTTCCTGCTCCTCTTCCTCCCTGCCACCGATCAGCTGATGGCCCTTACATAGGAGGGGGAGAAGCGGAGCCGCAGCATGCTTGCTGCTCTGGGGAGGAGGCAGAGAAGAGGTTGGGACGGGATCTTGGGGAAGCGGGGTGGAATCAGGGCATATTTTCTCCAGCCCCCTGCTGTGAGCCGCTCTGGACAGGGGGTTGGGAGCACCTCCCCAACTATAGACCCCCAGCCCCCTGCCCTGACCCCTGCATCTCCCCCACACTCCCAGTCCTCTACCCTGACCCTTGCACCCCCCCCCACACTCCATGCCCTGACTTCTGCACCCTCCTCACACACCGCAGCCCCCTGCCCTGACTCTTGCACTCCCCACATTCCCTCCCCCTCCCTGAGCACCAAATGGGAGCTCCTGCACACCCCCCTACCCATAAATTCTCATCTGCACTTCTCGCACCAAATGGGAGCTGCCCAGGTAAGCACTCCATACCCAAATCTCTTGCCCCAACCCTTAGCCCTCTCCCTCATTCTAGCTCCTGACCAGATCCTGCACCCTAACCCTCAGCCTGCTCCTTCACCCACAGCCCTGTGCTCAGTGCACTCCCACCCTTAGCTCAGTGCAGAGAGAGGAAGAGAATGGGCTAGAACCAGGGAGAAGGTAGGTACCTGCTCTATGTGGGCAGGGCCGGGATCCCAGACAGCAGCAGGCTGAGAGGGGCCGGCAGATGGGACTGCAGGCTGAGAGGGGCCAGCAGCTGGCTGGCCGGAGCCAGCGTATGGAACCCCAGACCGGCAGCGGGCTGAGCCACTCAGCCCACTGCCAGTCTGGGGTTCTGGCTGCCAGCCCCTTGCCAGCTGGGGTACCAGCCACAGGCCTTGCTCAGCCTCCTGGTGGCCTAGGTGAATGGAACCTCAGGCTGGCAGCGGGCTGAGTGGGCCAGTGGCGTAAGATCAGCATTTTAATTTAATTTTTAAATGAAGCTTCTTAAACATTTTAAAAACGTTATTACTTTACATACAACAATAGTTTAGTTATATAGACTTTTAGAGAGACCTTCTAAAAAAGGTTAAAATGTATTACTGGCATGCGAAACCTTAAATTAAAGTGAATAAATGAAGACTCGGCACACCACTTCTGAAAGGTTGCCGACCCCTGGGTTAGTATATCTCCATTTTACAGATTGAGCGGGAATTGACAAAGGCAGTATGAACTTCCCCAGAGCCACACAGGAGAGTCTGTGGCAGAGTGATTATTAGGACTTTGGACCTCTTGGCTCTTAACTCTAGGCTCATTCGTCTAGGCAATGTTGCTTTACTACCAAAGTTGCTGAGCATTCACATTTTGCATTTGACTTCATTTGCTGGTGTTTAGTGCTCAGCATTTCTGTGGATCAGGCCCCAGGTGTCTCAAGTTGGCCATCCAGAAACAGAGAATTAGAGGCCAACTGTGAAAAGCTTGGTTTAAGTGACTTGTCCAGCTTTTTAGAAGTAAGGATAGAATACAATTCTCCAAGGAGGCATTCTACTGCTTATACATGAGACCATACTTTATTATCCTGCAATCCTTTGTCTTATTCACAGCACACTTTCCAACTTCTGCAGCAGATAAAACGGGGGTCCACAGGCCAAGGCCTCCTTTGACCAAAAGAGCTAATGTGGTCTTTGGATATATAAATAGGGAAATCTTGAGTAGGAATAGAGAGGTTATTTTACCTCAGTATTTGGCACTGCTGCTGGAATACTGTGTCCAATTCGGTGTCCACAATTCAAGAAGGATATTGATAAAATGGAGATGGCCCAGAGAAGAGCCACGAGAATGACTGAAGGGTTAGAAAACATAACTTTTAGTGACAAACAGATTGAGCTCTTTCAGCCTAACTTAACTAAGAAGGTTGAGGTGATTATGATTAGTCTTCAAGCATATACATGGGGAATAAATATTTGATAATGGGCTCTTCAATAAACTGTTGTGATGGTCTCCATCGCTGACTACTTTTAAATCAAGATTGGATGCCTTTCTAAAAGATATGCTTTAGAAATTATTTTGTAAGTTCTGTGGCCTGTTATACAGGAGGTCAAACAAGATCATAATGACTCTTCTGACCTCAGAATCTATTAAGCTGTGTGACTACCCTGAGGACTGTCCATTCTGTTCACTGAACGAGAATGGCTCTGTGGGGAGTTTGGGGTGGGTGTGGAATGTAAGTAATGAGTAAAGACTAATGCATACCCACAAAGGGGCAGAGTTGGTTGTACGGCATTCCTAACTGTTTCCATTGTGAAGATAATTTTGCCAGAAAATCTCCAAAGTGTCCAAATCAATTTGAAGACAAACTTTCTTTCGTTTGAAAACAAACTCTTTGCTTAATATCTGTATGCAACTCCTTTAGGAGACTATCTTCTTAAGCATTTTTAGAAAAAATATAGTGTAGCATAAAATGTTCTCATGACTGCAATGAAATAAGAGCAAATCTTAGTGTTAATTTAATACTTAAAATATATTTTGCAACAGTTCTGAAAGTTGTACCTTTGTCATGCCCTAAGATACTGAGTTGCAGTTAGAGTAGCAGACTATATTATCAGCTTTCTAGTAGGAGACCACCCAAGTGTAAAGGGCGTGGGTCTCTTAGGGTATGTCTGCACTGCAATTACACACATATGGCTGGCCTGTGCCAGCTGACTCAGGCTTACGGGGCTTGGGCTGTTTAATTGCAGTGTAGCCATTCAGGCTGGGGCTGCAGCCCAAGTTCTGAGACCTTTCCATCTTGCAGGGTCCTAGAGCCCAGGTTCCAGCTCAAGCCCAAACGTCTATACTGGAACTAAACAACTCCTTAGCATAGGCTTTTTGGTTTGTGAGAGCATTTGAAATTTTAATTTTTCATCCTGATTCAGGAATAGGAAGAATTCCCAAAATTTTTATGAGATAGGAAAACAGTCTCTTAAATTGACAGATGTGCGGCTGTTGATCAACTTTACTAGGTTTCAATTTTGACCATTTTTATTTAAAAAAAGGCTTTGTACTATAATTAGCTTACATTTCAAAATACTGTAAAAGTTTATAATTCATTTTGTTTAGAAAATGTTAAAACATCTTGTTGAAACAACTTTGAAACTTTTTTCAAATTTTTTGAGTTGAGAATCTGATAACCAATCCCTTCCTGCAAAATTTTTGTTTTGAGTAATTGGCATTTTTCAATGAAAAGACATTTTATCAAAAAAAAAAAAAAATCCTGATTAGCTGTACTTTGCAGATCCAGGTCCAGTTGCTTGCTTCACCAGTTTTCTTGTGTAACATTTGGGTAAGTCATAGTCTCTTTGCCTCAGTTCTCTGTTGATAACATGGGGACAATAATAATTCCCTGCCTCATTATGGTGTTGTGATTTTCAGTACATTGGGTATTATGAGGTGCACCGATGCTATGGTAATGGGGGTAATTTTTATCGCGTGCGCGCGTTCTCCTTTAATATATCTATAGCAATGCAAACTTTAAATGCATTTTCTCTATATCAATAGATGACGATATTGATGATGAAGAGTTCTGTGACAACCAACTAGAAGCCTATTTCAAGCAGCTGGTGCCACCAGAAGTGCCAAGAGGTGATTGTGAAAGACAGCAACTTTCAGAATATAGTACAGCATTGAAGCTGTCTGAAAATAGATTAAAACAGGTAAGCCAAAGGCATAATTCCAGGCTCCATATGCTTAAAGGCTTTTTAAATCTGTGTGGTAATTGACTGTTAGTGCTCTTTTTAGCACATGTTAGGTTTTCACCTCTTCCAGCAGACCAGACTTTTTCAGAAATAGTCCTTCAGTAAAAGGAGGATTTGTCTTCAGTATATTAATGTAAAGGCCTAATACAAAAATATAAATTAATAGTTTTGTTCTAAATTTATGTCTTGTTTCCGCCTCCATTTAGGTTTCCCTTCAAGAGAAAAAGATACAAAAGGGGCAAGCAGCCTGCTAGTCAGATTCTCCTGCTTCGCTTGCTTGCTTTCTCTTCCTAGTGCATAGAGCTAAGAGCAGATGCAGTAGTCAGTTATACTAGTTCCTCTATGTACAGGATTGTGGCAGGGAAGGGGAGTTCACTCAGGCTATGGCTACACTAGAGAGCTTACAGCAGCGCAGCTGTACCAATGCAGCTGTGCCACTGTAGTTCTCTAGTGTAGCTGCTGAGTCAATGGGAGAAGCTCTCCTGCTGACATAGCGCTGTCCACTTTGGAGCTTGTGTGATAAATGAAGTGTGGGGAGGGAAGGGGTGGGGTAGCTCCCTTTGATGGACAGCCAGCCAGTTAGCTGAGAGATCTTTCTTGGTAGCTGTTCTCTACTTGCTTTACCTGTAAAGGGTTAAAAACTCCCGCAGGTTTTTAAAAAAAAAAAAAAAAAGTGTGGGCACCTGACCAAAAGAGCCAATGGGAAGGCTAGAACTTCTTAAAATTGGGAAAGAAACTTTTCCCTTTGTCTGTTGTTCTCTCTGGGCTGAAGAGACAGGGTAGCAGGAATGCTGTGTAAAGTTTAAACCAGATATGAAAATAATCAGATCATATCTAGAACTAATTTTAACAACCCAAATATGTAAGTAAATTAGGAATGTTTCGGAAGACGCGATTAGGTTTATTTCTGTTTGTTTTTTAAGGATTGTGAACTCCTTTGTGCTAACCCCGAGTGTTTTTGTTTGCTTGTAACGTTTAAGCTAACTCCAAAGAAAGCTATTTTGGGTGCTTAATTTTTGGAATTGCTCTTTTAAAATAGAGCAAAAGCCTAAGTTCCAGATATATTTTCTTCCTTTTTGTTTTTAATAAAATTTACCTTTTTTAAGAACAGGATTGGATTTTCCTAAGAGGCTTGTGCATGTTGTTTGATTTGCTGGTAGCGACAGCTAATGCTTCTTTGAGTGCTTGCTCATCTCAATTCCAGTTGTGTGTGTGAGTGCGCCGCGTGCACGGCTGTCTGAAGTTTGTGCCTCGCAGCTACCTGTTGGACCGGCTATGGACCCCCCTGAAGTGGTGCCAGTATGGCGCTCTCTGTACAACCTGCCGGCCCGACCCCCCCTTCAGTTCCTTCTTACCGCCAGTGACGGTTGTTGGAACAGTGGCTTCTTGCTTTGCAAGTGTCCGACTAATCCCTAGCTCCTCTGTTATCTTCTGTAAATAGTTCTCTTTAATTGTTAATCGTTAGTGGTTAGTCTTGCTATTTAGCAGGTTGGCATATTTAGCATCCAGCACACGCCCCACTGGGGATTCAGGGCATGCGTCTCAGGGCTTCAAACTCTGTAGTTGCTGTGCGAAGCCTATGCCCATGGGTGACCCCCACGACTCCTATCTGTGGACAAGTGTAAGATCTGCAAGGCTTTCAAACCTCGCACCAGGAAGGAGAGGGGCATTCCTCTGAATCAACTCCTAATGGAGTCAGTCCTCCATCCTCAGCAGGACCTGGCCCCGAGTGCCTCGGTGAAGAGCACTCCCCCTGCAGTCCCATCTATGGTGCTGAGAAAGGACCCGGCGCGCCAACCCAGGAGCCGCTGCTTCCCCCAGGCTCCAGAAGTGTTCTCGCTGGCACCGCTTTCATTCCCTGGCTGCCTGCAAGAAACAGGCAAAGGGGAAATACTCCCCTCGGGTTGTTACCACAACTGTACCCCTGGAAGCGAACAGTGCAGGGGACATGCCTATGGCTGGCAGACCATCGGGCCGCATACAGCCAGCGCGGGTCCCATCTCTCCAGAGAGTCCTATTTTCCTGGACTCCCAATGGCTGCATGTGGGGGAAGTTACGATGCCTTCCACCCTGGAAACCTTTGAAGCCACTAGGGACCTCATTGAGATGGCAGCACCTAAGTCTCCAACTATGAGGGACAAGCCTCCACTCGCTCGGAGCATGGCACCATCCAGAGGCAAGCCTGCCATGTTCATAGAATCATAGACATTGAGGTCAGAAGGGACCATTATGATCATCTAGTCTGATCTCCTGTGCAACGCAGGCCACAGAATCTCACCCACCCACTCCTGTAACAAACCTCTAACCTATGTCTGAGCTATTGAAGTCCTCAAATCGTGGTTTAAAGACTTCAAGGTGCAGAGAATCCTCCAGCAAGTGACCCGTGCCTTACGCTGCAGAGGAAGACGAAACCCCCCCCCCCCAGGGCCTCTGCCAATCTGCCCTGGAGGAAACTTCCTTCCCGACCCCAAATATGGCAATCAGCTAAACCCTGAGCATGTGGGCAAGACTCACCAGCCAGACACCCTGGAAAGAATTCTCTATAATAACTCGGATCCCACCACATTGAACGTCCCATCACAGGCCATTGGGCATATCCACTGCTAATAGTCGAAGATCAGTTTAATTGCCAACATTAGGCTATCCCATCGTATGATCCCTTCCATAAACTTATCAACTTTTCTCTTGAAGCCAGATATGTCTTTTGCCCCACTGCTTCCCTTGAAAGGCTGTTCCAGAACTCTACTCCTCTGACGGTTAGAAACCTTCGTCTAAATTGAAGTGTAAACTTCCTGATGGCCAGTTGATATCCATTTGTTCTCATGTCTACGTTGCTACTGAGCTTAAATAATTCTTCTCCCTCTGTGGTATTTATTCCTCTGATATATTTATAGAGAGCAACCCTGTCTCCTCTCAGCCTTCTTTGGGTTAGGCTAAAGAAGCCAAGCTCTTTGAGTCTCCTTTCATAAGACAGGTTTTCCATTCCTCGGATCATCCTAGTAGCCCTTCTCTGTGCCTGTTCCGGTTTGAATTCATCTTTCTTAAACATGGGAGACCAAAACTGCACCCACTATTCTAGATGAGGTCTTACCAGTGCCTTGTATAATGGTACTGACACCTCCTTATCTCTACTTGAAATACCTCGCCTGATGCATCCCAAAATCGCATTAAGTTTTTGCACGGCCATATCGCATTGGCGGCTCAGTCATCCTGTGATCAACCAATACTCGGAGGTCCTTCTCCTCCTCTGTTACTTCCAAGTTATGCGTCCCCAGTTTATAACAGAATTCTTGTTGTTAATCCCTAAATGCATGACCTTGCACTTTTCACTATTAAATTTCATCCTATTACTATTACTCCAGTTTACAAGGTCATCCAGATCTTCCTGTATGATATCCCGATCCTTCTCTGTATTGGCAATACCTCCCAGCTTTGTGTTATCCGCAAACTTTATTAGCACATTCCCACTTTTTGTGCCAAGGTCAGTAATAAAAAGATTGGTCCCAAAGCCGATCCCTGAGGAACTCCACTAGTAACCTCCTTCCAGTCTGACAGTTCACCTTTCGGTGTGACCCGTTGTAGTCTCCCCTTTAACCAATTCCTTATCCACCTTTCAATTTTCATATTGATCCCCATCTTTTCCAATTTAGCTAATAATTCCCCATGTGGAAACATATCAAATGCCTTACTGAAATTGAGGTAAATTAGATCCACTTCATTTCCTTTGTCTAAAAAATCTGTTACTTTCTCAAAGAAGGAGATCAGGTTGGTTTGACACGATCTACCTTTTGTAAAACCATGTTGTATTTTGTCCCAATTACCATTGACCTCAATGTCCTTAACTACTTCAAAAATTTTTCCAAGACCTTGCATCCTACAGCTGTCAAACTAACAGGCCTGTAGTTACCCAGGTCACTTTTTTTACCTTTCTTAAAAATAGGAACAATGTTAGCAATTCTCCAGTCATATGGTACAACCCCTGAGTTTAAAGAATGATTAAAATTTTTTTGCTAATGGACTTGCAATTTCATGTGCCAGTTCTTTTAATATTCTTGGATGAAGATTATCTGGGCCCCCCCAATTTAGTCCCGTTAAGATGTTCTGATATCAATAAGGTAGCTTTCCTTGCTAATCCCTCCTGTCTCCCACTCCTTGTAGGCTTTCTGCTTTTTCTTAATCACCTTTCTAAGGTGCTTGCTCATCCATCTTGGTCTACAATTCCTGCCTATGAATTTTTTCCTCTTTCTTGAGTTGCAGGCTTCTGATAGTTTCTGCAACTTTGACCTGAAGTAATTCCAGGTCTCCTCCGCCTTTAGATCTACAAGTTCTTCAGTCCAATTCACTTCCCTAATTAATTTCCTTAATTTTTAAAGTTAGCTCTTTTGAAATCAAAAACCCAGTCACAGATCTATTTTTGTTTATCCTTCCATTTAGTTTAAACTGAATTAGCTCATGATCGCTCGAACCAAGGTTGTCCCCTACAACCATTTCTTCTGTGAGGTTGTCACTACTCGCCAAAACCAAATCTAAAATGACATCCCCTCTTGTCGGTTCGGCAACTACGTGGTGAAGGAATCCATCAGCTGTTGCATCCAGGAAAATCTGAGCCCTATTATTATTACTAGCACTCATCCTCTAGTCTATATCTGGGAAGTTATTCTCCCATGATCACACAATTCCCATTAGTATTTGCTTAATTCAAAAACATTAAAGAGGGCTCTATCCATATCCAGATCGGATCCTGGCAGTCAATAGCACACCCCAAGCACTTTCCCAGGGGAGGCTTTAGTATCTTTTTCTTCCCCAATGTGATTTTTGCCCAGACAGACTTTCTTATCCATTCCATCACTTTTATTTCTTTACAGTCTACCTCATCATTGATATACAATGCTACTCCACCACCTTTGCCTTTATTTCTGTGTTTCCTGAACAGCACATACCCTTCAATACCTGTGTCCAGTCATAACTACTATTCCACCATGTTTCTGTTATCCCTATAATATCTGGTTTCGCTTCCTGCACCAGTAGCTCTAGTTCCTCCATTTTGTTACCTAAGCTCCTCACATTAGTGTACAAACACCTTAATTTTTGCTGTTTGGCCTCGCTCACATTCTTCACCCAATTAGACACAGACATTCTACTGCCAGCATCACCTATTAGACTGGTATGTACACTACCCTTCCTCCTTATATACATTCTCCTACCCATGGCTGTATCCTTTCTTTCTTCATTTTCTTCTCTCTCGATGTTAAAATCTGGCTTGGAGATTACCTGGACATCTCCTAACCATCTCCCCATCAGCCATATGCTCTGAGTCCTGGCGCCGGTCGAGGTGGTCGTCAGCATACAGGTCATGGTCCCATTCGAGATCCAGGTCTTGTTCTGTGACCTCGCAGCACCACTCCTGGCACCGGCCCCAGTCTGCACGCCGCTCAGCTTCCAGGCATCGCATGGCTGACTGGCACCGCTGTACATTGCGGTGCCATTCTTGATCGCAGCATTGTTCCACACTGCGGCACCACTCTACATTGTGGCATGACTATGGCTCACGGCACCCATCCCGTCCATCGGACAGCCGCCACTCGCCCTCTCAGGAGGGTGCATCTCCGGTGCAGTCTTGCGCCGCTCCCCCTTGGCTGTCCCACTCAAGGTTGTCCTTTTGCTCAGGCAGGACATCGGGGGCATCTGAGGCACCCAGATCAGCGGGGAGTTTAAGGCAGGACCCCAGTGGAGGACTTCAGCACCCCAATGGCCACCACAATGGCAGTTTTGGATCCCATGGACGTACCATCAGTCCCAGGGCGTCCCACCCGGAATCCTTCCACCACCCCAATCAGGACCTTGCCTCCCAGAGGCAACTCTGAGCTGCCCACCCCAGGATCTTTTGCAAAACCCGGCTCCAGCACCACATTCACCGACCACGGCTGCACCCAGTACCCATGAGGACCCAACCCTTAATGAACAAGTGGTCACTATGGAGCGACCCTGCTGGCGGTTTCCTCATCGTCGTCCCCTGATGAGGCAGTGGCAAGCACCTCAACATCTGGGTCACCACCCATGGATTATAGGGTGCTGCAGGACCTCCTCTGTCAAGTATCCCTAAATATGAACCTTTAGGTGGAGGAAGTGGTAGAACAGGAGGATCCAGTGGTGGACATCTTGGCACCAGAGGGTCCCTCTAGGGTAGCTTTACTCCTCATAAAGACCATCCAGTCCAATGCAAAGTCCATATGGCAAACTCCCGATACTTCCTCGTTCCCAAAGCGAAGGGGGCCTCAGGCCCATTCTGGACCTGCGAAAACTCAACAAGTTCATAGTCAGCTTGAAGTTCTGCATGGTCTCCCTGAGCACAATCATCCCTTCCCTAGACCCAGGAGATTGGTACGCCACCCTCGATATGAAGGACGCCTATTTTCACATATCCATCATGCCCGCTCACAGACGGTTCCTTTGCTTCGTAGCGAACAAGGTGCACTGCCAGTTCACAGTCCTTCCACAGCACCTTGTGTCTTCACCAAGTGCATGGCAGTTGTAGCAGCTTTTCTCTGTCGCCGCCACAGACGTGACTGGCTCCTCTGTGGCTGCTCCTGTCAGCAGGTGGAGAAACAGGTGAATATAGTGAGACACATTCTCCCAACTAGGTCTCATAATCTCCCAACTAGGTCTCATAATCAGCAAATCTGTGCTCGCTCCAACTCAAAGAATCGAGTTCATTTGAGCTGTCCTGGACATGACTCAAGCGAGAGCATTCCTGTCAGAGTTGCACCACCTGTCCCCCTCACAAATAATCAGCCTTTCCAGCTTTCCCACCGCTACAGCGAGGCAGTCTCAGCCTGCTAAGCCATATGGCGGCCTGTACATATGTGGTTCAACACGCCAGGCTGTCACTCAGACCCTTGCAAGTATGGCTCGCGTCAGTGAATCGCCTGGGCTGCAACAGTCTGGACACAGTGTTAATTATCCCTCGGCATACCCTCGATTGGCTACAGTGGTGGCTGAATCCTCACGCAGTAGGCGCTGGAGTTTTTTCCACCCCCCAACCCACCCTGACCTGAGTTACAGAAGCTTCTGTGTTGGGCTGGGGAGTGCATTTTGGGAGCTTAACAACTTGGGGCTTGTGGCAAGTAGAGGAACTGGCCCTAAATATCAACATCAAAGAACTCAGGGTGATCTGCCTACCCTGCCAGGCATTCTTGCCTCATTTGCAGGGCCACTGCATAGCGGTGATGATGGACAACACCATGGCTATGTTTTATATAAACAAGCAAGGTGGAGCCCGCTCGTCTCCTCTCTGTCAGAACAACCGCCGATACGGCTACCACTCCTTTCCGACCTCATTATGCAGGACCATGGTCTCCTGCTTCACCCAGACCTTCAGTCCCTCCATCTCACGGCCTGGAGAATCCGTGGCTAAATCAGGCAGAGCTTGCCTGCTCGGATCAGGCAGGTACTTCTGGAAAGCTGCACACCGTCTACTAGGGCCACATACAGGGTGAAACAGAAAAGATTCTCCAGCTCATAGGTGTGCTCATAGGCAGGTTCTCCCATCCCAGTCCAGTATAGAAAGAACGGGGGCTTATCTCATGTACCTAAAGGACCAGCGTCTTGTATTTTAGTTCTCTCAAAAGTCCACTTCTTGGCCTCACATCCAGGCGATTCTGGTTGTTCAGTGTTCGCTAATCCCATTGTGGGATGTTTCTTGATACATCCCCCGATAAAGCACCCCATCCCGGCTTGGGACCTTAACCTAGTCCTCTCCCATTCATGGATCCTCCCTTTGAGCCCATAGCTTCCTGTCCACTCCTTTACCTCTATTGGAAAAGAGCTTTTCTGGTGGCTATCACCTTGGTCCAACATGTGTCTGAGCTGCGGGCCCTCATCTCAGAGCCCCCGTACATGTCTTTTCATAAAGACAAGGTGCAACTTAGACCTCATCCAGCTTTCCTTCTCAAGGTGGTGTCCCGTTTTCATATTAGCCAGGACATATTCCTGCCTGTCTTTTACCCAAAGCTGCACAACAGATCTCAGGAACAAAAACTGCACTCGCTGGATGTCAGGAGAGCGCTCACTTTCTACATCGAGTGAACAAGGCCGTTCCGAAAGACAACTCAGTTGTTTGTTTGCAATAGCAGAACAGATGAAGGGATTACCGTTCTCTTCCCAGCAGATCTCCTCTTGGATCACCTGTTATGACTTGGCAGAAGTTCCTCCACTTGCTATTACAGCTCATTCCACGAGGGCACAGGCCTCGTTGGCAGCCTTTCTAGCCCAAGTACCTCTCCAGGAAATCTGCAGGGCTGCAACATGGTCTTCTGTTTGTACTTTCACGTCTCACTACGCCGTCGTTCACCAATTCAGAAATGATGCAGTCTTTGGTAGAGCGGTACTACGGTCAGCAATTTCTCGATTCTGACCCCCCCACCTAGGTAAGGCTTGGGAGTCACCTAACTGGAATTGATATGAGCAAGCACTCGAAGAAGAAGAAAAGGCGGTTACTCACCTTTGTAACTGTTGTTCTTCAAGATCTGTTTCTCATACCTATTCCTTTCCCCACACCTTCCCCTCTGTCGGAGTATCCGGCAAGAAGAAACTGAAGGGGAATCGGGTCGTATATAGAGCACCATACTGGTGCCACTCCAGGGCTTCATCACCAGCCTGATGGGTAGCTGCTAGGGCAGAAACTTTTGACAGCTGTGCGCGCAGTGCGCGTGCATACCTGACCGGAATAGATATGAGCAACACATCTCAAAGAACAACAGTTACAAAGGTGAGTAGCCGTCTTTTTCCTTTGTTTTCTTTCTCAGCTCTTCCTCAGAGGGAGTGTGTGAGAAAGGGCTTGAGGGTACCCCATAAGGAGGAATTCCCAAGTGCTGCTTCCTGGATCCAAGTGGGTTTTTTGCGTTTGGGTGGTGGCAGAGTTACCAAGCCAAGGTCAGAGAAAAGCTGTAACCTTGGGAGTTTAATACAAGCCTGGAGTGGCACGTATTAATTCTTAAAATTTTTGCAGGCCTCCACCTTCTGTACTCAAAGTGGCAGAGTGGGGATTCAGCCTTGACAACTTAGGTCAGTGTAACTTTTATGTCGCTTGGGGGGTGGCTTATTCACACCCTTGAGTGACATAAGTTATACTGACATAAGTGACAGTGGTGTAGACACAGCCTTTCAGGGTTATGGGAAATAGGTTGGGATAACTGGTGAGACATAAGCATGTCATTTCCAACAGGGTAGGGCACTGTCTTGGAGTGTAGGCTTTGCTTTGTTCACATTTTTTTTCTTTTATGTCATTCCTTCCTCTCTCTCCTTTTGTGCATTTTCCTAGCATTCTTCTTACCACTGGTGGCAGAGAAGCCTGTGGGTTCAGTTCTGTTACTGCTGCTGTGTCTCCTAAAGAACAAAACTATAAGCATCCATGTCTAGGTCTTTTTTCTCCTGTGGGATGGCTTGGAGCTTATAATCGGGGAAGGGGTTGTTCTCTGATTGACTTTTGCAAAAAAGTGATGTTAGTAGAAAATAAGCCTTTCCACCAGACTGTCTGAGCCTTCTAAATTTGCCTTTGCAATATGGACCAAGAATTAAGACTTCCTCAAAACAAAGTCCTTTGTTTAAATGAAAGGACTACATTTCTGAACAGCCCAGGACGAAGTCTTTAAAGGCTTAATTTTTATACTAGGATATGATTATATGAAATTGGATCATCTTGGTTAGCTTGATCTAATGCATTCTGAAATGTTACTGAGAACAGGGCAAGTTTTTAGTTTCGCTAAACTGGACAAATTGAAGCCAACTTGCCAGTTCAGCATGTGCAGAAGTACAACTTGCGTTGGCTATAGCAGTGTTTTAAATAGATTTTAGATTGACCAAGCCAGCTAAGGTGATCTAACATCATACCTTTTTGAGGCATTGTCTTGACTAGGATTTAGAGACTCAGTTTAGAGAGAGGTGTAACCATTTTTCTGTCTATTATAGTCTTCTCTACAAATTCCTCATCCCATCCCAAATGCCTGTTTCAAGATAGTGAGATATTTTTTAGGCTAAGGGTTCAGGGTCCTCTGAAGACTTCTGGAAGAAGGAGCTCTTCAACTGTGACTAAGCAAATTTATAGTGGACTGTCAACTCTACTGTAGTTAAGGTTCAGACCAGCTTTCTGTTTAAAGCTCAATTCCTAGGTCCTTTAAAATCTACATGGTTGCTTGAATTGCCTTGAAATTTGATGTGCCCCATGGGGCCTGCAGGATAGAGGTAATGATCCAAATAATTTCATCAGGGGATTCCGAAGATACAGCCGCCTGAAAAAAAAAAAAAAGGCTTTTTTGAAGGCTCATGGTTTTTACCAACATATTTTTTTAACAAGATAAGATTCAAACCAGAGCTGTGATCATTGCATCAGAGTCTCAGTTGCTTGAGAGTTGACCCCTAAGACTGCATGCCACCTAGTAGCCCTTTGGAGAAGCAAAATTCACATGATTAGCAAAAGTTTAAGCACACCTAACACTTTTGAACTAAACTGAGTATGTTGAGCATGCATGAGGCACAAGAGTGTTTGTAGCCTTGAAAGCTTCACAGAAGCTGGGGAGAGCTCAAGGGTCCTTTGTGTCAATAGTGTGGCACAGAGCTGGCCTTGCTAATGGGATTGTCAGCAGTGAGGTGTGGCATGAGAGCAGTCTGTGAATGACAGGTTAGTGGAAGTATAATGTTAAATGGAATCCTATAAGGGTGGGGGGCTGTAAGATTTAACAAGTGTGCAGTTGTTTCTGGGGAGAAAGCTTAGTGTTTTGAGTCTAGAACAGGTGTAGGCAGCTCCTGTTCAGTACAGCTTACCTAAAAATGGTAAAATAACTATCACTTTTAATCCCAGGAGTCTCTGGGGACTGTATGCCATTCAAACTAACATTGGGGAAATCAATCAGGGCTTGTCTGATTTTTCTGAATGCAGAGGAAAATTTCCCTTACAGGAAGCTATCCTTCCTCTGAAACTACCTATTACCCACGAATTACTTGCCTTTATGACCTTAGTTTTTAATTTAACAGTCCCTACAATGTCTCTTGTCTCATAGTAGTGGTTAAGCCTGTTTCCTATTCTTTCCATTTTCATCTTAGACAAAGTCTCCCATTCCATTTTTCCACATTTACCTTGGCTTGATATTTAAAGGTCTTTGAAGTAACTTAAGAACATTTTCATATTCTAAAAGGCTTTGAATCATTTGTTCAGTATATTGGGGGGCACAGGAAGGCCATTACAGTCTCCAAGTGCACATCTTCATGTTGTTTAAGGCAGTATTTTGGACATCTCTCTACCCCCAGAAAGAGAAATCCCTTCTTGGGGGAATTAAAGGCTGCTCCAGGGAAGGGTGTGCACACTACCTTACAGTAACTACAGAACAGTCAACTGGCCCTATTTCATGTTTCATTATGTTGAATGTTGCTGCACTTGCTGATTCAGCATTTAGAATGACATTACTGTTAAATAGCTCTACTTAGGGTTCTGTGAGGATGGAATGAGAATATTTGAAGAAACTCAATTAGCAGACAAGCAAAAACCTTGCTGATCTACCAAGCCTTGTTCCACTGCTTTTCTAAAGTTTAAGGAAATGCATGTTTGTTTGTTTTTTGCACAGTATTTTCGTAATATTTACCACATTAATCTGCAAGACCCTTAGCTAAAGAATCTTGTAATATTTGTCTGCAGAAACTATTGTAGTTGTAATATCAGATTATCATCGGGGATTATAACACAAAAGTGAACAGTGTACTTCTGGTCAAAGGAGGTACTTTGATTCACACAATTCAATATTATGGAGGCAGTGACTGTTTAAGAATAATCAAATGTTGTTACTAGAGCTGAATTCTAAATGTTAATGTGTTAGGAGAATTTCCAAATGCCTCACATTCACCAAGCTGCCTCAGGAATGGATTCTGCAACTGCTAGTGATGAAGATTCACATGAATTGGAGGAAGCTGGATATCATGTACAAAGAGAACCATTCTTCTTGCCAAACATGGTAAGACAAGTGGTATGTACGACTGTTTGACGACTAAATCTTATTAAACTGTCTTCTTTGTTATCTAAATAACCTCCTTTGGAACCGAAGTCTGAAAGTAAGTTTGAAAGCTGATAAGTGACTAAGCTAACAGAGGGATAGTACTTTTCCTCATCAGAAAGTTTATTAAAATTGAATAACTCTTAATCTTAAATATTTGCACAACAGATGTTGTTTTGTAAATGGTTTACTGTTAACTTGAACAACTCTGTAGATGTACCTGTTGTAGCTCTGCACCTATTTCTTCAACAGATAAGCGAAACTGACAAGCCAAGTTTTAGACCTGGACTAGAAGGCAGTAGTTCTGATGAGACTTCTGATGGAACAGTCGCCAATAATTCCAAAATAGAATACAGTCAGTCTGCAGAGGATCAGGTTATTGGTTTACCGGTAACAGGTATGTGTATTTCATAGTTGTGTACTTCTTTTTGGTAAGTTTGGAGCTTATGTTCATAAATTGCTAATGCGTACTACTTGAAAACTTTGTCACAGGGAAGACACTAAAATATAGTTGAGATTTCACTTCCTTTTCAACCACCTTTTAAAAAAAAAAAAAAAAAAGGCTAGGCAACTCTCCCCGAAAAATGAATACAGAAAATTAGTGTGACTACCTAAATCAAAATAAAAATGGATTGACCTCAATGTTACTCCATGTGTCTTGTAATTTAGAATCTTCCCAAAACAGTATTTTTACTAATTTAAAATGATAAACAGTTATGGTTCCAGAACTTCTCTGGTGACTAAGTACTCAGCTGTGTCCATCCACTTTTTGAGGCTGGGGAAAACAAAGCCCACAATGAGTAAACTTAGCAAACTGGGACAGTGATAGAGCACTCTTAAAGGTTGTTCATCCAAGAAATCAAGTTATATAGAAGGTTTTGGAATTCAATTGGTGCTGGGCATTCTTGCTGGGAAGGAGATGGGGGTAAAAAAGCACAAAATACACATTTTCTTAAGGTTAGCTCTCAATAGTTCAGTTCCTATCCCTCACCTCAATCTTGTCTGGCAAAGTTTTTAGTTAGCAATTTAAGAACATTCAGATCCTGAATCTGAGGAATTATATCCCTTCCATAACTCTCTTGTTTTAGGGCCTGATTCAAAACACTCCTGTTAACTTAATGGGCTTTGGATCAGAACAGAGTCCATTCATGGGTGGAGCAGCCATTTCTGCTGAGCTAATCCACTAAATCATTTTGGATGCCTGATAAGTGAAGGACTATTGGGCTGATCCGATGAAGGATACAATGTTCATCTGGCCAAAGATGTCCGGTTTGATGCTGCTGTCAAGACAGTGGACTGATTTTTGGGGATCATTTCCTTTTCTTTCGTCCTTTTGGTAACTCCTTTCTTTTTCTGAGGCTGCACAGAGTGCAGTTACTACTGACCAATGAGTCTTAAAAGTTATCTAGAAGGGACATGCAAGTCAACTCCTCTGCCATCTCCTGTCTCTCTTCAGGGACCCCTCTCAGAATTGCCTGCTGCGTTCAGAGGGACTCTTTTTTTTCTGTTGGGTGCAGAGGAGATGATGCCTCAAGTTCTGCAGCAAGGGATTCTATTCCCATTACTTCATTATTCAGAAGAAGAAAGGAGGATGTTATCCTGTTCATTTGTCACTTCAGGTGTCCGATGTTCATCCTTTCTTCTATAATCCCCACTTTAGATCCCATGAATTTTCATGAATTTTCAGTTTGTAGATACTTCCATGTGTGCATTCGTTCAGCTAACAAATATCTGTTCTTCATGGTCAATGACCTTCACTATCCGTTCAGAATCTGACTATTTGGACTGTCAACATCTCCAAGGGTTTTTACCAAATCTCTCTTGGTGGTAGCAACTCACCTGAGGAGACAAGGCCTTTACTTGTACCCATATCTTGATAACAGGTTGATTCGGGGGCCACTGATCGCAGCAGGTCACAAAAGGAGGTTCAAATAGTTGTCCATCTATTCTCTTGGCTAGGCCTGAGGCTTAATACAGCCAAAATCCACCTTCATCCCAACCATTTTATAGTTTATATGGGTAGTGGTGGATGCCATAGCTGTAAAAGCGTACCTTCCTCAAGGAAAGTTTTGCGCATTGTCATTTCACTTCACACCACTCTTCTCTGCCAAAAATCTCAGTGAAGAGTCTGCCTCAGTTTGCTGTGACACATGTTTTTGTGACTCTGTGTGCAAGGAGGAGTCTCTACCCTCTTTAAGGATGGGTGAAATCTGTTTACCAGCTGATCAGGCACAGCATGGACTTACCTGTAGAGGTCCCACAAAAGTGCTGGAATCTCTGCTGTGGTGGACAGACCTTTAAAATGTCTGCTATGGTGTAATGTTTTAATTCTCTCCCCCGCCCCTCAAACCCTTGTTACAGACTCATTCAAACAGGGCTGAGGCATCTAGACAACCTTTAAGTATAGGTCCTGTGGTCCCGGGAGGAGCATGTTGCACATAATCATACTAGAATTCAGGGTTATCCCTCATGCAGGGCATCACAACCCAAATCCTGATGAACAGTAGTGTGTTACAGAAACAGATGGAGTGAGATTGTCTCCCTTAAATCAGGAAGTGGTATTGGTCCATCCTTCTTCATCTTCATCCTAATGGTCTTTCACTTACCAGGCATCCAAAACGATTTACTGGATTAGCTCAGCAGAAATGGCTGCGCCACCTATAAATGGAATCTTGGAACTGCATCCTTGATCAGAACTTCCTAGAGTGGTGGGTCCCCACCACCACAGATCTTTTTGTGTTGACTTCGGTAGCATAGTGTCCTATATTTTTGCTTCTGGGGAGAAGTCTGAGTTCTCTGGCAAATACATTCCTGATTCAGTCAGAGGAGAACTCCTATATGTTTACTCCCATCTTGTTAAATCCCAGAATCCCGAGGAAAGTATGACAGGACAGGGGCCAGCTGATATTTCTGGCATTGGTGCATCAGTTCCGGTACTCCAGTGGGATACTCCTGACACTCTCCCCCACTTCCAAACTTTCCAGGCATCATTTCTCAGAACCAGGGTTGTATTTGGACCAGGCAACTCAGTATCTAACAGCATGAAGACTAGCTGGCTAGCTGTTGACAGGAGCTGTTCCAAGCCAGTAAAGGACATTTTGACACAGTACAGGAAGGGTTCTAAAAGACTGACGCAGAGCTAAGTGGAGGTTTTTTTCAGTGTGGTCAATTAAAAGATCTCTTCAACCCATGGATTCCTCTTTCCTTGGACAATCTACTGTCTTTGAAGCACTCAGGTCTGTCTGTTAGCTCTGTTGCAGTGCACTTACTGTCACCACATCATCCACCTTTTGAGGATCATTCAGTTTTTCCTCCCCACTGTATTAGGGTTTCAGGTGGGTCTGCTTCATATGTTTCCACCAGTCAATGGGTCCTTTCTTACCTAAGACTTGAATGTGGTGCTTCTATCATTGATATAACCTCTTTATTTAACCTATGTCATGTTCATTGTACCACCTTTCCATTAAGGCAGTGTTTTTGGTGGCTATTAATTTGGCTCACTGTGTATGAAATCCAGCTGTTGGTAGGAGGCCCTGTATACACCATATTTCCCAAGGACAGTGTTGTTGTTCTACTGTGTCTGAAACCTTTACCAGAAGTGGTTTCAGATTTTTCTTATTTTGCAATTTATATACTTACCTGTGTTTTTGTTCCTAATTCTCATAGTTGTTCTGCATTGGCTATGTTCGGACACTGAATGTTCTTAGATTGTCTTTTTGACTGTGAACAGCACAGACATTTTGTAAATAGGCGCTTTGTGACTTTTGAAAATCAATCTGAGGCAAACTGTTTCCTCTCAGACTCTTGAAGTGGGTCTCAAACAGTAGTAGGGTCTCCAATGTGTTGAACAAACAACCTCCTCTCATGTTAGGTTGTCGTCTGTGAAGGAACATTAATCCACACCATGTAGAGTCGAGCACAGGAGTTTATTACACACAGCGCTGGCGGAGTGTCACTTTCCTTATTAGGCTCAGAGACGCTGCAGAACAGTTAATTACAATAGATTATATTGGGTGCTCGTTGGGAGGAGAGAAGCGACAGCTATGGGTTTTCCCAAGCCCCTGGATTGGTTCTAGCAGCAAGACAAGATAAGCACAATAAGCCAATGGTCTAAAAGATTACATAATGGCTCTACCCTAGACTAAAATTAACATATTGCTGACACGTAAGTAATTACCCCCAAACTGTGTCTATTAAAGTGTATAGGTTAAATCAAAATTTTGGGGTCCAGGGGAATGAGGTAGCAGCTCTCCTGGTTGACCAACAGGTACATTCCTGGAGATTCAAAGCACAAAAGCAGTAATTAGTACTTAACAATAACAATTGTTTATAAGTTTATCCTTGCATTTCTGTGGGCTAGGATTGGCATACATCTGAGAGAGAGGAGGGTATCATAACTCGTGTCAGTCATATTAGGCCTCTCCCCAAACTCTGTCTGGGATCTGAGGGGTATTGTACCACTATCTCCTCCCTGCATTAGGGAGTAACCATGAGGCCTTTCTCAGCGCTTCATGTGTCTTTACCTCGTGGTAAGGACGCCCAGTTACACTCTGAGTTATGCTGACTCCGCGTACTGACTTGAAACACAGAAGGTTATCTGTTTACCCCAGCTTTCTCTTAGCCATGTATTGCTCTCTGTTAGCCAGCCCCCATGGCCCAGGCCAAGCTGTGGACTCCGGGTCTGTATGAAAAGTTCTGAGCAGAAACTGTAGTTAAGATCTTACATCCACAGCAAATGGATTTTGGCCCTTCAGTCTGCTAAAGGTCAGGTAACCTCAGTAGTAGCATGCTTCCATGGGATTCCCTCTTTCAGAAATTTATAGGTAAGCTACTTGGGGTTTGTCATACGTTCACTAATCGTTACTTCATTGTTCAGCCTGTAGAAGAGACCCAGTTTGGCAAGCTGCCCTACAGTTATTTAGATAGGACTCCTATCACTTTCCTCCTCTAGGAGGTAAATTGATGGGATCCATGTAGAAAATACTAAAAGAGAAGACCATTATTTACGTTACAGCAGCTGTTTCTTCAAGATGCTTTTGGCCAGATAGATCCCACAACCTATCCTCCTCCTCTGTTGACACAGAGAACGGTATAGTTTTGGTGAGGGTCCTGACTGGTGGTTGGGAGACTCTGCCTTGTATATCTTCGCTAGAAGTGGCGCAAATGTGGATGTGCAGCTACTGCAAATGCTGCTGGCCAAAAGGATTCTATGTCCATTTGCATAGGATGTATACACTGCAGTAGGATACGTGTGGACAAGAGCATCCTGAACAACAGTTACTGTAAGGTAACTATTTATTTTTTCTCTTTTCTTATGTCCTAAAACTAAGTTGGGGAAAAAATGGATTGTCTCCCTTTGCTTTATTTAGTATTAAATATCTTTCCTTCTGTGAAAAATCAATTACTATCACTACTGTCAGTACTTAAATGTTTATCTTTTATATTGTCCTCATAGGAATTTTGTAGCTCCTTTCTGTGTAAATGGATCTAATGTCCAGCTCTTTGAGTGCCTGCACGTCGATTGCACTTCAGTTGTATGCACACCCAATGCCACAGAGTCAAAGATTTTTTTTCCCTTAGCTGTAGCTGTCAGTGTGGTACACATGTTCTCTATTGCCTTCTGCTGCTGTATGATGGTTTAAAGGGGGGAGCAGTCCCAGACCTCACCTCAGTTCTTTCTTACTGCCCTGATCAGTAGTCGGAGTGCTTTGTCTTGCTTTTGAGAGTTTTTCCCCTTACAGGGAATTTTATCTTCTTTCAGTAAATAGTTTGTGGTATTTATTAAATTAGTATAGGTTTTCTTTATTTTTCTTTATTTCTCGCAGTGTTGGTTCTCTCATTTACCAGGTGACTGATGCCTGGTACCAGGTTATGCCTTTGTCTCCAGGGTTTAAGTCTTGTGTAGGATGCAAGAAATCTGTGCTGGTGAGTGACCCTCATTCCAGCTGCCTAAAGTACCTCAGCATGGGTAGCATTAGAGACCACTGCCAAATTTGCAGGGATTTCAAATCCCAAACAAAAAAGGACAGAGGTGAAACTGACACCTCCTCATAGAGCCCACTCTGTGTCCATCTTCTGAACCTTCTCACTTGGGGCACACACTGAGTTCTTCAGTATCGATGAGTAGTGTCCCTCCAGACACTGCGTCAGAATCTCGGCAATAATCCCCTTTCCTGGTGCCAAGAAAGAAGCACCAACCTCTTTGCATCAGAAGTTGTTGACTCCAGTACTGGTGCCCTGGCTGTTGAGACCAACTTCCACGCATGGTACTGTCTGTTTCTATGCAACATCATCTGCACCAGAAAAATCTTTTGGTACCAATGCTGCTGAAGGCCTATGCAGCAGGAAAAGACCTACTTTGCCTTTTGGTGCTGGACTCCCCAATGGTACCAACACAGCTTGGGCAGTACTGGTGTATCCTCAGGCTCCAGTTATGGACTTAACCTCTGGGTCTTGATCGGGCCTTGGTACAATGGGCGGCTAAAGCCTCAGGGCATCTGGTGTCGTCTTGAATGGTGCAGTCCAGGGGTAAATCCATCATCATGTCCCTAGTAGCGATATCTCTAGTGTGATGTCCCCAGACCTTCGCACCACCTGGCACAGTACCACAGTGGTTGGGCTATTCAGGGTTCATCTGGGAGTGTGAGCTGGGCTCATATGCCTCTCCTTCCTGAGACAGACAGCGGCACTCCCATTCTTCTTTATTGAGGGTGTTTTGTTATTGGTACCCACTGGATGTCTAGAGACAGGAACCTTTGTTTCCAGTAAAGCCCAGGGTATGGCATAACTGCTGCAATCTTCGCGGGTTCCTCAGACTTTTAGATCTCCTAGCAGGAGGGATGCTAGTTCACATGAGGAGGTCCAGGACGCTTTTGTTGCTACCTATGTCAGTTCCAAGCAAAACCCTCATGGCTTGCAAATTTCAGAACCTCCATCCTGTGCAGTGCAGGAGTATCAGCCTCTGTCTCCTTTGTGTTCTTCCTCGTCACCAAATGATACCATAGGTCCTTGGGGTACCGCAACTGTCCACGATGTCTACAGGGCTTACCAAGATCTTTTAAAGAGAGTAGCTACGTATCTTGATATCCCTGTTAAGGTGGTCCAGGAGATTTCTCATAGACTTGTGGATGTTCTGGGTTCGGCAGGCAGAACTATGCTAGAAGGCCATATTAATGACAACATACTAGAGCCTGCCAAATCCTTGTGGCAGATGCCATCTTCTCTGCATCCGACAGCTAAAAGAACAGAGAGGATGTACCATGTCTGTTTTCAAGGATATGAGCATTATACCCATATAATATATATATATATATACCCATATATATATATATATACCCATATATACATATACCCATCCTTCTCAAGGTTCCGTAGTTCTTTCAGCAGTGGATGAAAGAGTGCGTCAGGGTTGTCCCTCTTCTGTCCCAAAGGACAAAGAGGTAACGAAGTTACACCTGTTTGGTAGAAAAATTTATTCTGCATCTTGTCTACAATTCCACATTGCTAATCCACAAGCATTATTGAATAGATACATCTCCCTCTCGGACAATATGCTTAAGTTCTCAGACCAGTTGCCAGAGGATGCCAGACAGGAATTCCAGGCTCAGTTAGATGAGTGCAAGATGATTGCTCGCACCTCTCTGCAATCATCCTTAGGTGGGGCAGATTCAGGGGCCGGAGCCCTGGCATCTGCAATATGTGCAGATGTTCATGGCTTCAATCCTCAGGCTGTCAGTGGGAGGTCTAGCAGCCTGTGCATGATCTCCTTTTTGAAGGTTCTATCTTTTTTTCGCAGAAATTGGATGAGATGTTCCACGGTCTCAAAGATTCAAAAGCCTTGTTGAAATTGTTGAGAATTGGCACGCCTTTCCCTAAAAGAAAGCAATTCTGGCTTAATCTCTGCAGAGATACCTACCTTTCCCACTGAGACAGCCTGATTAATATAGAAAACAAGATGAAACTGGAGAAGATGAACTCTTTCACTTCAGCTGGTTCTCCCAGACTGTTAGGAAATCCCCAATAGTCTGTGTGCCTGCTTTGTCAAAGTACCAGATTGCAATGTACCAGTTTCTCAATCCCTTTTTCTTTTGTAGAAGATTACCCATTTCCTATGTGCTTGGTCCCATATTACCACAGTTTGATAAATCCTAAGTACTGTGAAACAGGGATACACCTTGCAGTTTATTTCTTCTCCACACACCATGTTCCTCTTTAGGGACCACTCATGAAGATGTCTTCATCTGAAAAGTGCGGTCTCTTTTCAGTTTGAGAGCTACTGAAGAGGTTCCCACTCTTAAGCGAAAGAGAGGTTTCTATTCACGCTATTTCCTGATTCCAAAGGCAAAAGGAGGTCTTGGCACCAGCCTTGACTGGAAAAATTTGAACAAATGTTTTGCATGGTCACCCTAGACTTCGTTATCTCCCTCACTGGGTCCCGGCAAATGGTACGCTACCCTCAACTTGAAGGATGGATATTTTCATGTGGCAATCCATCAAAGCTGCAGGAGAGTCCTAAGATTTCTGGTCATCAGCACCCATTATCAGTTTACCTTTGGCCTGTCTGCTGCCCCACAAGTGTTTACAAAATGCATGGTGGTAGCTGTGTTCCTAAGGAAAGCAGGGGTGCAAGTATTTCCTTACCTAGATGACTGGCTGATACAAGGTCAATCCAAGCTCCAAGGAGTAGACAGTGTGTTCAAGATCCAACACAACGTCAGTGTTCTGGGGCTGATTAATGAAGATAAGTCAGCCTTCTACCCAGTTCAGAAATTAAAATTTATAGGAGTGATCCTGGATTCTATAGTAACCAGAGTGTTTGTACATCAAGCCAGATTCTAGACCTTGTTAAACATTTCTATAGATCTCCAAGCCCATCTATTTACAACAATAAGAAACTGCCTCAGACTACTGGGCACGTGGCCTACTTACATGTATGTGGTTTGGTATGCCAGACTTCGTCTCAAAGTTGCAGTTGCAAGGCTGGTTGAAGTTATGTACTTTCTGGCTAGTCACCCATTGGGCATGCTGATTTGAGTGTCTGCAGGAGTGCTGTACACCTTGGACTGGCGGCTGGATCTGGCCAAAATATGTATGGGAGTTCCATCTGCCCTGCCCTTTTATCCATGTTGACTCTGTTTACAGATGCTTTTCTAGGTTGGAGAGCTCACTAGGAAACCTACCAACTCAGGGTCTATGGTTTCATCAAGGTTTGGCTCTCCACATAAATGTGCGGGAGTTGCAGGCAATGCATCTGGCCTGTCAGGATTTTCGTCCTCACAGAGGCCACTGTTGAAGTTCTGTGTGAACAGAGGGAGGGGCCACATCAGACCACGTTTGTCAGAAGGCAATACATCTTTGGAAGTTTTGTATGTCCAAAGTAAATCACGTAAAGGCTTCCTACCTTTCTGGTGTTCAGAACAGCTTGGTGGATCACCTGAGCAGATCACTGGGACTGGGGGGAAATCATGAATGGTCCCTTAGCTCAGATATTGTGAGATTCACTTTTCAAAGATGGGGTATTCCTCACTTAGACTTGTTTTTGCTCCTTGGTTGGTTAACCTTTTAAAAAATAAATAAATAAATTGAGGAATCAATTCCTTGAAGCTAGACAGGTCATTGGGTTCTCTTCTTAGGGATTCCTACCACTTGAACATTCCTTGATCTCATCTAATTCTTCTAGGTTTTTTCTGTCTGTAAAGACAGTTTTTGAGGTTAGTGTCACTGTTTTTTTTTTACAACTTCTGTGTGATCTATTGCTAACTCTAATTTCATATTTATTAGATATGGTCTCTGTTATCTAATCATAATTTAGATTTTTGTAATGAACATACTTCATGATACAGTTATAAATCAAAAGAATCCAATACATTTTTATTTGCTTCCCGTGCTTTATGCCCTTCTATTTTAAGATGGTTTAGGCGTATTTTGCTATAGCCTTGAGACAATGACTTAAAGAAATGTCCCTCTACTTTCTCTCTTCCCTTTCTAACTAACTAACTTTTATGCATATTTGTAACACTTTTTTGTTTGACAAATTTTCAATTTTCTATAGCATATTAGGATTTTTCTCTTTTTGGCTGGGCACTTAATTGGGTAGTTCTAATGTGTCCTTTTCTCAGTGCTAGGGCCTTTCTTAGTTTCTAATTTTTAATTGCTTAACTTTGTCAGATTACTTTGCATGAAACTTATCAAGGGTTTTGACCCAGAAGTAGCTTTTTATAGAAATCTTTGTGACTGAGATACTCATGTAACTTTAATTCAACCACTTCCTGATTAGAGTGTTTAACTGTAGCTGTTGGTGTGGTTATAAACATGACTTCAAAAATTTACCCAACACCTACTAGCCCAAGTAATAAGTCTGCTTGCTATGTCAAAGTATGTGGGTGCCTTGAGTTACACCTCTTCTGCTTAGTCTTTTGTTGACTAGGTTGGGCCTGAACAGTAGTCTCCTGGTAGCTTAAGTCTTGACGCGTTCCCCCAGTAATGTTGCCCCCTCCATATACCAATCAGTTAATGGTGGGCCACCCTAATAACTAATCCTGGGCTGCCTCCCCTCAATAGGGCTAACTTTGGTAGGCTCTGCCCAGAGCCTTCCTCTGGATGGGGAAGGGCAGAGGTGTCTCCTTCTTGGAACATACCCCCAGCCTGCCCAAATACAGGGAACAACAGACTGAGGAACAGAATCCACAGCCATCCAAAAACCAGCAGTGGTGGGTACCCTGCCTTTCATTGTAGCAGGGCCCTCTTTTCTAAGGAGTTGGCCCTGTTAACAGCACCCTAATAGACAGAAGAGTCTTAAGGTTTAAGGGAGTCCCTACCATACTAGCTAAGATTTCTGCATGTGGGGCTCTGAGGGAGGCAGAAGTAAGTGCAGTGAGATACAGTCATCTGCTGGGGTGGTGGTGTGTCATTAAGGGGCTCCCACATGCGCACAGACCTTGGATGGGGTAGGTTGGATCCCTAAGGCCCTCTACTACAATGGTGAGCATCCACCTAGTACACCTTACTCTGGCTGCTCTACCCTTAGCTCCTCTAATAGTGGCAGTACTGGCTGTCTCTGCATACTTAGTAAGACATTACTGCATTAGTTGCATTCAGTTCATGTTCCATAACAGCATAAAGCTTGAGCAGTTTTTTAAATAAATTAAACTGCAGAAGGTGATGATGCTTGCCTGGCAAAAATGTCTACTTGTCGGTTCTGCTTATAATGCATGCTTTAGACTCATTTACAGACTGTAAATTTTAATAGAATCACTTGATTTGCACCTGCAAATAGCTTGTTTGAGCAACTTGCCTAGTAACCTAACCTTCAAAAATCATACTCTTGCAAATAGTTCCAACTTCAGGATTATTTCCTTAGTAGACAGAATGGACAGAGAAACGGCAACCATTGTTCAGACTGAGACTCAAAAGCAGTAAACTAAAAGGCAAATTGCCATTCCCTACTGATATTCAAATAGCACTGAAACAGATAAATTATGGCATACAGAGGAAAATGGGAAACATCAGAGAGGAGGCCTTGAAATGGCTTATGGACCTACAACTGCATCCGTAGGATGTTGCTCTGCAGATGCCATAAGCGAGAGAGAGAGATGGCATGTTGTATTCACAATGATCTCTCCATCAAGGAGAGAATTCCAGTAGAAAGTAATTATACAATTTTGGACTGTTCATTAGCTGCTAATGAATTGAACATAACCAGACCTAACTTCTGTTAGAAAGAATATGAGAAAGTAACTCATGGCACATTTTCTGGAACCGCTGTTACACAAATGTTTTAATGTGTCATGTACATAAAATATTAGAGAAATCCTTTGACATATATTGATTTTTTTTTATTCCATGTCACAATCCCTAATCTATTGACTCCTCTTTTGTAATATTAATACCAGCAAGGAGCAAACCATCACCTGTCCATATCGGTCAAGTAAAAACCCTACACTTTTATGTTTTGCTTAGCAAAGTAAGATATAACACTCCAGTTCAGATTAGACCACTCAAAAATCAGTTTTTAAAATCATTGGACGTTAGTCAGTGAGTTACAAGAGAGCCAAAATTACCTCATGGTAAGTCTTTCCAAAGTGAACTACTTTGTGGGTGTTCTCACAGCAGAAAACTTAAATTAATACTAGTAAACCACTTTATTTCTCTCATGCTGCAGGAAATGGTTGTGGCTTTGGAGATCTTGGTAGTGGAAATGAAGAAGCAGCTTTGGTACCATTATTTCCCCCTAACATGCAGAGTTTTGATACAGGGGGAATTGGAAGAAATATAACTGGAGAAAAAAATGAAGTCTTAGTCCAGGCTTCTTCCAAATATATAACTCTTGATGATATTCCTACTCACAATGAGGTAATAAAAGTTTGAGGAACTGCTTGTTGTACAACAAAGAAAAAATTCAAACTTTTTTGTGGTTGAATGCTTCCAATAAGTCTGTATTAAAATTTCGGTCTTAATTTTCTGAGGACTTATGTATTACTGATGTGTGGGGTCTTTTGCAATGCGTCTGTAACTCCAGGTGTCAATAAACATAGTATTTGGCTCTGTAGTGGGATGTGAAGCAGAAGGGCTATTGCTCCTCTAGCGACGAGCAGGGAGGAGATCTGTATGAAGTCTATACGAACTCTTTCTTTCCCCCTCCTCCAAGACCGTGCCGAATGGGCTGATGTGCACAGATTTCTGAAACTGTACTTCTGGAGTCTTCTCTCTGCTCTAAGGACTGACGCAGAAGAGGGGAAGCAGAGTTGGTTGAGATGGGTCCTCTTTTGGTGGCCATATAATAGACTAGTATATCTCCTACTCCTGAGGGCATTCTATGCCAAAAAATTAAAAATCTGCACACAAAAAATAAAAAGTTCTGCGCACAATATTTTAAAATTCTGCAAATGTTGTTTGTCCAATAAATGTGGAGGCTCCAGTGTGGCATTGGGGAGCACAGGCCACTGCCTGCACAGAGGTGGAAGATGTCTGTGCAGTTTCCCTAGCACGTGAACTCAGTGGTGAGGCTGCATCCAACCCTGACACAGTGCAATAAATGGGCCTGCCCCAGAAACACCCAGGACCCTCCCCCTCTGTGCCAGGTGCACCAGGGTGGGCTGGCAGGGTCAGCAAGGAAGGATCAAAGTATGGAGGGGCTTAGTGTGGAGGGATCCAGATGTGGGTTGAGAGACTTCTGTGTGGGGCAGTTTGGTGCGTGTGGCTCAGTGGGGAATCTGGGTGCAGTGGGTGGGTCTGGATGCATAGGAGCTTGTTGGGGGGTTCTAAGTGCAACTGTAATGGGACTCCGCAGAGGGGTCCAGGTGAAGGTGGTTGGCGCTCAGTGGTGGGTAGGGAGAATCTGGTGTGTGGGAGGATAGAGCTTGGCGGAGGTGAGGGGGGTTGGGTGTGGAGTGCTCATGGGGTGGGGGGTTTCAGGTCCTGGGAGAGTGGGGCTCAGTGGTGTGGTGATTCAGGTGCAGCTGGTTGGGGCTTGATGGGGTGGGATGGGGATCCTGGTGCCGGTGGCTTGTCGGGGTGGTTCAGGTACAAGGGGAGTGGTGCTGATCAGGGAGGGTTCTGAGTGCATGGGTGGGGTGAGGCTCAGTGAGAGGGTCTCAGTATGAGGGGGTCGGATGCCTCGGGGTTGGGTAAATGGGGGAGCAGCTCCCTGTACAGGGATCCTTCCCCCTGAAGCTGAGGAGTGATGGGTTCAGGAAGCAGGGAGCAGGTGTGTGTGTTTTTGCAGAGCTTCCTGTAGCTGGGGGAGAAATCTGGGGGTGGGTCTGACCCGGCCCCAGGTGCCCTGCAGGGGAAGAGGAAGTCCCATCCTCCCCAGCCCAGTTGGGACTAGCAGTTGAGCCCGTCACAGGGTCGGAGCCATCAACTGGGTCTTCCCCAATCCCACCCCCTGCCCCATAGCGATTTACCTCTCTGCTGGCTGCCCTGGGCACCCGAAACATACTGGTGGGGCGGGTCGTATGACCACTCTTGTGGGTTCCCTTTGCTTCCCTGTCAGTCATGTTTCTGCAGGGAAGCAAAGAGGTCTGCAGGGACATAAATTCTGTGCATGCGCAGTGGTGCAAAATTCCCCCAGGAGTAATCTTCCTGGAGAATTTCAGGGTGGTTTCACAACAGCTTTCCTAGAGTTTTCGTGGGCTCAAGCCCATTTCATCAGATGCATGTACTGGAAAACACAGTCAGAAGATAGATATACACACACACACACACACACACACAACATGAAAAAATGGGGGTTGCCATACCAACTATTAACGAGACCAATTGATTAAGGTGGGCTATTAGCAGGAGGAGGGGAAAAAACCTTTTGTAGTGATAATCAGGATGGCCCATTTCAAACAGTTTACAGGAAGGTGTGAGTAACAGTAGGGGGAAAATTAGCATGGGGAAATAGTTTTTAGTTGGTGTAATGACTCATCCATTTCAGTCTTTATTCAAGCCTAATTTAATGGTGTCCAGTTTGCAAATTAATTCCAATTCTTCAGTTTCTCATTGGAGTCTATTTTTGAAGTTTTTTTTGTTGAATAATTCCGACTTTTAGGTCTGTAATTGAGTGTCCAGGGAGGCTGAAGTGTTCTCTGACTGGTTTTTGAATGTTATAATTTTTGATGTCTGATTTGTGTCCATTTATTCTTTTAAGTAGAGATTGTCCAGTTTGGCCAATGTACGTGGCACAGGGGCATTGTTGGCACATGATGGCATATATCACATTGGTAGAAGTGCAGGTAAACGAGCCTCTGATGGTGTGGCTGATGTGATTAGGTCCTATGATGGTGTCCCTTGAATAGATATGTGGATATAGTTGGCAGCGGGCTTTATTGCAAGGATAGGTTCCTGGGTTAGTGTTTTTGTTGTTTGGTGTGTGGTTGCTGGTGAGTATTTGCTTCAGGTTGGGGGGCTGTCTGTAAGTGAGGACTGGCCTGTCTCACAAGATCTGTGAGAGTGAGGGATCGTCCTTCAGGATTGGTTGTAGATCTTTGATGTTGCGCTGGAGAGGTTTTAGTTGGGGGCTAAGGGTTGGCTAGTGGCGTTCTGTTACTTTCTTTGTTGGGCTTCTTCTGGCTCTGTCCACCTGTTTCTTCACTTCAGCAGGTGGGTAGTCTTGAATAAAGACTGGGTGTGGATGAGTCATTACACTAACTAAAAACTATTTCCCCATGGTAATTTTCCCCCTACTGTTACTTGCACCTTCTTGTCAGCTGTTTGAAATGGGCCATCCTGATCATCACTACAAAAGTTTTTTTTCTTCTGCTGATGATAATCCACCTTAATGGATTGGACTTGTTAAGGGTTGGTATGGCAACCCCATTTTTTCATGTTCTATGTGTGTGTGCGTGTACATATATCTATCTTCCTATTGTATTTTCCACTGCTTGTATCTGACGAAGTGGGCTTTAGCCCACGAAAGCTTATGCTCAAATAAATTTGTTAGTCTCTAAGGTGCCACAAGTACTTCTCGCTTTCTGCTGATACAGACTAACACAGCTACTACTCTGAGACCTAATCTGTGTAAACTGGACTAGAATCTAACTAGAAACACTTGCTAGTTTTGTTTGTGTACAAAGTGCGAACTACTTAGTTAATTTTTTTTTTTGTTCTTAAGGATGCCATAAATGGTGAAGATGTACTAGATTCCATCAGTCTTGCTGAATTCAAACTAGATTCATTATACCTTCAGCACATGGGCATCAATAAGACGGTGGCTGATCTCTCTGATGCCATTTTAGAGCAGGGAACACAATCCTCTAACTTGTGTCATGCTTTTTCATCTGAGGCTGAAGTATTGCACTTGACAGATGGAGTATTTGTGTATGACACAGGTCCTCAAAGTCCTGTTAATGAAAATGCAGTTGTGATTGATACAAATCCAGCTGATGATTGTGAACTTGGTCTGGCTGATACTTACCTGTCTCCAACTGCTGGTGGTAGAGCAAATGAATATCAAGATACAACAGAGGAAGGTCAGTTGCTGTAGAAATAGCCCATTAGGGCAAATGAGACAAGATTAGTTTGTGTGGCGAGGGAACTAAAATTGCAAGTTAAGCTTTTTTCTAAATATACCAGAAGCTTGTAAGAAAAGATCTAAGGGTACGTCTAGACGGGCGGGTAGTGATCCATCTATCAGGAATCAATTTTATCGTGTCCAGTGTAAATAAATTGCGATAAATCGATCCGTGATCGCTCTGCCGTCGACTCCTGTACTCCTCTGCAGTGACAGACGGAAGTAGAGTTGATGGGGGAGTGGCGGCAGTCAATCCCATGCTGTGAGGTAAGTCAACCTAAGATACGTCGACTTCAGGTACGCTATTCTTGTAGCTGAAGTTGCGTATCTTAGGTCGCTCTCCCTCCCCCCAGCCCCCAGTGTAGACCAGGCCTAAGTCTAACTTAACTAGAAGAAATTTCTAGTTCAGTTCTGAATACCGTTGTTTATTGATATTTAATATATTAAATCACACAGTAAAGCTTAAATTGTGGAGTTGTACATTGTCTGTACAGTTCATAAAAATGTTATTTCAATGAAGGTAACTAATATAAATTACAAGTTACAAAATGTAGCTAACCAGCAAATTGCTAAAATTTAAGAGACTACTTTTTTTTTGTACCCCTTTATCTTGATCTAAAGTAAATTCAGTATTTTATGGCCTGGATGACCCACCACACAGTGTTGTCTATCAAAATGAAGAGGGAAAATGGGTGACTGATCTGGCATATTATACCTCATTTGATAAAGAGCAAGACTTAAATCTGCCTGCAGACAATAAAATAAGTGAAGACTTCATAACCGCATGTAAGTAACCTTTTTTTCTTCTTCTATTGACGACTCAGTTGCATATAATTAAGACTGCTTTCTTTCCGATACATGAACATAGGAATGATTGGTGCTAACATGACCCCTGGCGTCAAGTATAAGCCTCTGGTCCTGGGAATTTATGGATTTTCCAAGAATGGATCATATGGTTAAGACTATGTTTGTCATGGAGGTCACGGAAGCCACAGAATCCGTGACTTCCAGAGACCTCCGTGACATTCTCTGCTTTAGTCCCATGGGCTGGAGGACTCTGGAGGTAACAGTAGGGTGACCAAATAGTAAGTGTGGAAAATTGGGACGGGGTGGGGGGTGGGGTAATTGGCACCTATATAAGAAAAGCCCCAAATATCGGGACTGTCCCTATAAAATTGGGACATCTGGTCACCCTAGGTGACAGCCAGTGGGGCCATGGCTGGGGTCCGGTGACAGCAGCGACAAGTGACAGGGGCCCCCTGCAAAGTTTCAGAGACAGGTGACAGACGCCTGAAGGGGTACTCCTCAGGGTTCTAGTGATGGGTGACAGCCGCATGTGGAGGGAGGGGGATGCCTCAGCGATCAGCTGGGGTGTCCCGTTTTCTCTTTGGGAAATATGCTCACCCTGCAGCTCCCAGATGCCCTAGGTGGAAGGCGGAACCCCACAGATCCCAGCCACCATTGTGATGGGAGAAACTATGGAGTTACAGCAGCAAAAGTCAGACATGTCACGGCTTCCGTGAATTTTTGTTTGTTGCCTGTGACCTGGCCATGACTTCTTCTAAAAATAACCAAGACAAAATCTTAGCCTTAGATATAGCTAATGGTTCTTTCCCATGTCTTCTCCCTCCATCCTCCAGTGAGGATTGTGGTTTAAAGGATCTATTCACTCTCTCACAGATGTCTGATTACTGTTGTGTAAGTGAACTGAGACAGGATGTCCCAATGGTACAGGAGTGTAGAACAAAATTGCTTTTGGAAATTGGTCACTGCCACCCTATGATCCCACAGAGAGGCTATTATAGTCATTCTGTATCACCCTGTGGATATGGAAGTCTCCCAAAACCAGAGGAAACTCTCTTGCAAAATGTTTCTTCTCCCTTTTAACGTCCGTAGTTCTATAGGAAGCTGCATTTTCTGAACTGTATATATTCTAATTTCTTACTAAATGCTTTATTAAATATTTAAAGGTTGCAAAGTCAATTTCTAAGTTAGGAAAAAACCTTAATTGCTTTCCCTTTTGAGTGTGCGTGCATTCAGATGGTCTTAGTTCTATGAGTCCTTTTTCACAGGACACAACCCTTACTCACTTCCTGGGATATATGGTGCTCAGCAGATGAGGCTGACATTCACTGCTGCATCCTTATTCAGTGGATGGTCATATTTACTACGTGCCAGTCAAATGTTGAACTGAATGTGGAATATTTTATTTCTGCACGGGTATTCTTATTTTGGTCACCAGCAGAGTGAATGTCTCACAAACCATTTATTTTTTTATCATCACTTTGGTAATTAATAGAAGTAATATCCTTATTTTGCAGCCAGGAACAGAGTACAAACAGACTTGGGCAGAATTGTAAGCATTCATTAACTTTGGGTGCACAACTTGACCTCTAGGGGATGCTTTTTCCAAAGGTACTGGGCATTTGCAACTCCTATAAACTTCAGGGCTGAATGCTTAGCATTTCCGAAAGCAAGGTCCTAGATGTCTAAGTGTTGTGCACAGAATTGTAGGAACACAAAACTAACTAGAATCTTCAAAAGTAGTTGCTATAGTGACTTAATTTTTAGAAGTCTGTGGCAGAGCAAGGATAGGAGTTATCCTAGTTGCCAGTTCTGTACTTAACCACCAGATCATCTCTCCCCCCCCCCCGTACTACCTGGTGTTCCCCTTGTTCATTTACTAAACACCTTTCAACTTCTGCTTCAAATGAGTCAAGGGTCATGTGGAAAACAGCCTTACTTCACAACACAGCCCTGTAACATTCTCAATTCATTCTGTACGCTGAATGAACAGGGTTGTTACAGTCTCTAATTCTATGATCACACAATGTATCATAATGCACATGTACTAGGAGACAAGTAAGCTTGCATGGTAACCTTACGATAGACCTATGTTCTCAGTCACAACTGCTTATTGTAGGGACCAACGCATTTATTATTTTGTAATAATAGTAATGCAGTGCAATTCAAGCATGTACATCTGAAAAATAAAGCTGTGTTAAATTTACCATATTGGTTATTGTATATGGGTGTTGCAAAAACTGGTACACTACAACTCTGAAATCCTTTAATTCATGGGAGGCATTTTAAAAGTTTGAAAAATTTTCATGGAGGATACATGGGTTTGAAAGTCAAAACCTAGTTCAGAGGCCTGTTTGAGATAGTCTTCAACACTGTAGGGCCTATTTCTACAGACACTGTACCAAAAAAGTATTCGCAAAAAGAAAAGGAGTACTTGTGGCACCTTAAAGACTAACAAATTTATTTGAGCATAAGCTTTTGTGAGCTACAGCTCACTTCATTGGATGCTCAGGAAAGCTTATGCTCAAATTTGTTAGTCTCTAAGGTGTCACAAGTACTCTTTTTTTTCTTTTTGCGAATACAGATCAACATGGCTGCTACTCTGAAACCTGTCAAAAAAAGTATTGACAGCTATGGCTTTTTTAGCTGCCAGGACGACTAAATTACATCTAAAATGAAAGCTTAATTTTTTTACACTTAAGGAGTAGGGACTATATTTACAAAGGTATTCAAAGCAGGGGCTTTTGTAAATCTCGCACTTGCATCTTTGTGTGTCTATATACCTTTGTAAATCTGGCCCTTGCTGCCTTGTATGCATAGTTACACATGCTTTAGTATAAAGCATCTGTCATTGACTTGGAAAAATGCTGCAAACTTAGAAATTTTAATTTCAAATCGGTTTTATATCAATGGCTATGTTGTAGTTAATTATTTTCATTTTTTAAAGCTGAAGCAATAGCTAAGATTGCACAAGATCAAGAAGAATTTGAGAGGGATCACAGGTTTTTGCAGGTTAGTGACTTTATAAAAAGTTAACTTTCTGAGAACTGCAGAAGGGTGATCTATTTATTTTGAACAACTTTCAAAATGATTTTTTATTCACAGGAAGAGAAAATAGACACGCACAATACATCTGAAATAGAGGATACATCATGGAAATCTGCCAATAGCTATAACCTGCTGAGAGCGTCCCATACAACATCTGATCTTAGTAAAGATGCTAGCTACTTACGTTTGTCTTTGGGGGAGTTCTTTGGTCAGAGATCAGAAGCTCTTGGCTGTCTTGGCGGAGGCACTGATGTGAGAAGGGTATGTGGCTGACTAGCATTTTCATGCAAAGAACTGAAGGAAAGGACAAGAGGACCATAGCTGGAACTCTTATTCTTCTGTTGCATTGGTAACTAATGCTTCCAGAAGAGTCTGATCTTCTAGATACTCTGTTCTAGCATGTGAGAGATATTGGATGAGTTTTGTTTCCCAGGTTGGGAGTTATTAGAGAGCGGGTATAGGGTATGCCTTGTGTTTATTTAAGGGGCCACTTTGACTACCAGTGGGTTTCAATTTCCACCTTTTGAAGAAGTGATATTGTACATTGGGCTATAGCAGCGGTGGGCAAAATACGTTCCCACGGTTCGCATCTGGCCCATCTAACATTTCTGTCCGGCCTCCTCTGCCCCCTCGCAATTTCAGAGTCTGGGCCACTAAAAGTCTCACTACGCAGCGGGGTGCTCAAGCAGGCTACCTGCCTGTCACGGCCTCACGCCGCTCCCAGAAGTGGCTGGCTGCTGCTGACATAACTCTGCGTGTCCCTGGCGGGTGGGGAGGCTGCTCCGCTCACTACCCCTGCCCTCAGCACTGTCCTCACAGCTCCCATTGGCCAGAAACTGGCCAATGGGAGCTGTGAGGGCGGTGCTTGCGGATATGGGCAGTGCATGGAGACCTGCTGCTCCACTTTCCCCCTGAGAGGTGTGCAGAAATGCTTCTGGGAATGATTTGGGGCCACGGCATGCACGCAGCCTGCCTGAACCCTGCTATGCCATAGGCTGGGAGCCTCCTGTGGTAAGTGCCTCCCAGCCAGAGCCTGCACCTTGCAACCCCTCCTGCACCCAAACTCCCTCCCAGACACTGCAACTCCTCCTGCACCCCAACCCCCCGCCTGGAGCCCCCTCCTGCACCCAACTCCCTCCGAGAACCCACACCCTTCACCCTCTCCTGCACCGCAAAACTTTGTACCAGCCTGGAGCTCCCTCCTGCACCCAAACTCCCTCCCAGACCCGGCACCCCCTCCATTAATAAAGTAGAAATGTGCGGCCTCTGATAACTTCCCAAAATTTGTGGAGTGGCCCTCCTGTGAAAATTATTGCCCACTCCTGGGCTATAGTATGTAGTAAAAGTAGGCCAGATACAGAGGATTATTGGAGGTCTGTGGCGATTATCCTCTTTTGGGGTAGAGTGAGAAAAATCTGTTTAACTAAACAAAAATGTTTTAACGATGAGAAAAATTACGTAGTGTGGTTTTTTTTGTATGCTACCTAAGCACTCTACAGACAATTTTTAGGGTGTTACAATACTTGAGGAAAAAAATCACTGACTTATTTTTTACAGCCATCTTTTGGTTACCATATTACATCTCCAGAGAAAAGGCAACCTGTAGCTTTGTTGAGGCAGTCTGATGCATCAAGAGGCAACTCTGAGCGTTCACAGACTTCTGATACGTTTTTTCCAGGTACTATAAAATGGGTAAAATAGCAGGATCAATTTAGAGAATTGGTAGCTATATGTGAATATTCCTAACCATTAAAATTAGTGAAGACTGTTATGAATGAATTGTCAAAGGGGGCAATCACTGAAATGTTTTTCACCAATAGTTATTTTCTTTTCTAAGATTAAAGAACATAAAATCTTTATAAGGACTACATAAGGTTCTAATGCCTGAGAGAAAATTGATTTGTTCTGGCCATGTCAGCATCTGTCATGAACACTGGAAAATTGCAGGAAATTACATTTTCAAGTCTTGCGGATCACTTTGGGACACTTAGCACTTATTTAGCCTATTACTAGTTAAATACTATTTACACAACATCTAGATGTCTACTTTTGTACAGGAATACAAGACTAGGTCCCTACCTGGAGAGACAGTAGACATTGGGTGGGCAAGGTAAGGGTGAGGGTCATAACCTAGAACTTGCAGTAATTTGTTTACTTCAATTTTTTGAAGTGGTGGGAAGAACAAGCTTTTGCTTGTGAGTAGAGGGTAAATGTTGTGGGTGTGGGACATTTCTGTGAACCTACTTTGGACATCACCCTTAAAGGAAAAAATCCCATAATTCAGTTATCTAATAAAATAGATAATTGTCTGGGGAGCAGAGTGGGGAGTCAGGCATCCTCAGGTTCCCTCCTCACTGCAGAATTAAGGTCCCAGAGACCTACGCTGTTAGAGCTCAGGGGAGGAAAAGCCTCCAGAATCTTCAAGAAGTTTCATACTCTTTTTTGTCATGGTGCAGCACTCAAACTTCCTCTTAATACTTCCCTCTGCAGCCCCTTTCACCAGGAGCAGCACAATGTCAGCCAAAAACATATCTCCTCTCAGGAAGACAATACCCTTTTGGAATCCCACCATAAAGGTGAGGAACCCAATAAACAACACGCCCACACTCTCCGAAATTGCTTGAGAAAATGACCAGGAGAATCATAGTAGCTATTGAAATGATGAAAGTGAATCAAAACTAAAGAAAACTATTGTGAACTTTATTATTCCCTTCCATGCTTCATTGGAATAAGTCTTATAGGAAGAGAGGAAAATTCTAAGTGAAGGAAAGAGACTGCCAAAAAGCCCTGAAATTTGAACGTATCCAGGAATAAACTCCATATTGTTGGTGGCATCTGTTTTTGTCATTCACAAGATATGGCAGTCTCCCATGCAGCAGTTACTAACCCAAAGAACCTCTGACCAAAAGATCAAGAGCACACTGTAAAAGGACTTGAAAGCATCCTCTATCTCTCTTGAAGCAGTGCTGGCTACAGTACTCTTTGGGAGGTCCACTAACAGGGCCTCTGTTCTGGTGCGTTGACCTCAAAACCCACGGACGTGTGCACCAATGAAAAGCTCCAATATCAGACTTTTCGACAACATGAATTTTTTTTGATGATGGTTCTAAGGATGTCATGCTCTCTGCAACAAGAGCTGTGGTCCCCAGTACCATCATCAAGTGACAGCTCTGGCTTCCACGTTGGAGAGCAAACAACTATTCTAAACTAATTCTGTAACTCATATAGGAGGGCCGTTTGAGGGAAAACTGGCAAAAATACACATCTAGAGTCCACCAGCTTGAATTAATAAATTTCAACTGCCCTAAATTACCAGGTTCAGAAACCTACCACTGACTTCTTTAAAGTGCCCTTATGGGGATTTAGCATGTGTGTTATAATGAAGTAAACTTTGTAGCAATTAGGCCTACTTTACGGCAACACATCCTGTTACTTGCTGTTTAGGGTTGGAAATAAATTAAGTACCATACATTAATATCTCCACCCCCAAACAACTCTGATTTCCTCTTAATCCACAAGGCCTAGTACTGTGAGCTGTCAGCCAGCGAACATGAGTAACAACATGATTCACTAATCTAAAACCTTCATCACTTCTCTTTTTTCAGTGATACTTACTTTCTGTTGCACAGTTTCTCTCATTCATTCATTGTGCTAATGCTGTGACCTGTGGAATTGTGGTCCAATGTTGTTTTTGGAGGCTTCAGGACTAAGTTCTGCCCTTCAGTTCAGGAACCCAGATTTTCTGTTCTGGCAGTGGAACAAGTTGGTCAGTTTCTCCTGACCATTTTGTTCTAAAATTTTTATTTTTGTTACATGAAGTTGTGATTTACAATCTTCCTTCTCCTCCTCCTTTTTCTGGATTGGATAAATAGTACGTGCATCGGATCTGCTGCTGCGGTGCCTCCCTGCTGGACTCCTTTGTGCTCATTCAGGCATGGCAGCGCTGTCCTGCAAACACCTGGCTTAAATTCAAGTGGTATTCCTATGTGAAACAGCATTTACAGGTTCTACAATGGGTGAATTATGCCCTGCCTGTTCCCTGCCAGCCAAACACTGGTATAGGGCTAAGTTGGACTGGCACATTGTGGGCCCACCCTGGCCTGAAGAACTGCAACTCCAACACAAAAAAGGTGTTCCCTGACTGGATGAAGTTCTTGCTTCAAGTTCTACAGGTACAGTGTGGATTCTTGGGTATCTAGCAAGCACAAAACACCTTCTGGGCCAGTGGAGAACTAGGAGGAGGACTTGAACTCCCTCTTTTTTGTATCCTTTATGTGAACTCTCTTGAAAGTTAGTCTTCTCTACCCAGGACTTTATTTCCATGGTCACAGAAAAGTTTTGACTTGCTATTTCTTGCTTTTGGAATGGATATAAATACTTAAGCCTCAATTATAAGCCAACCTCCAATGGGAGATAAGAAGGAGTCTTCCTCTGTGAGTATTGTAATTTCTCACTCTGATTTCTTGCACCTTCTACTGATGCAGTTAGTACTGATCACTGTCAGACAGAACAATGGACTTGATGAACCACTAGCCATGCTTTTATTTTAATTTTTTTAAGTGAGAGACTGATGTGTTGAAATGAACTAAAATGATGTATACTATGAATCTGAGCCTTGGTGACTTTTCAGGAATTAGTGAGGCAGGTTGTGCCTTCTCTTTTTCCTCCTTCCTTGTTGATGGCAGGAGAGGAAGTAGCCTGGTCCAGGCCCAACATACACACCTTCTCAATCAAAGGACTATTGGGTCAGATAAACACATTCTTAAACACCAATACGGACAATGATTGAAGCCCCAGCTGGCTACTGCCCAGAAGGCTCTTCAACAGCAGGAAAAGTAGCTAAAATTCTCACTCTTTTCAAATGCAAAGGCTAAAACCAACCTTCCTTTTTTCCTGGACAGTAGCAGGATTTTTAATATGCTTTCCTGGCTATACATCTAGGTGAAAGGATCATCAGGAAGATCTGACAAGACAAAGCTCATGGGACATTAATAGCTTTAACTTGAATGTCCTTTTTAATTCTCCCTTTGTCATGGTTTCAGTACCTCCAGTTTGGCTTCCAATTCTACCAGATGATTTTGCTCTTAGAAACAATTTATTCTGTGGTTCGATCTGAAACCACTGTAGTGGCGTGAACAGTGATTTGAGTTTAGGCATTGAGTCACCTTAGGAAGTTCAAGATAATTCTTTTGCATAGTTAAAAGCCTTCAATAACAAAAATCTTTAGGTGCAACTTTTTTATTGCAGATGTTCTGTTGATTTCCATAGTTCCTTTCATTTTGGTTTTACTCAGTTTGGTTGTCTTTCAATGCTGTTTCAAGCATGTCTGAATATTGGCTTTTCAGTTGGAGCTGTACCCGTCTCTCTCCAGTGCATGGTTCTTCCATCTTTTTACTACTCCTTTTATGGAGAGAGATTTTTGAATGATCTTTTCTTGTGAACCAGCACCTTCTTGGGACACAGACTTGGAAACCAAACAACTGCCTTTGAGCTGTTAGCTAATAAAAGTGTTTTCCTATGCTTTTAAAAAAATTGTATTCTTAGAGTAGAGGTTTGAGAAGGAATTTGAAGGTAGATAACGTAGGTTTGTGGATGTTTACAGGACGTACCTCCCAAGTGTGTGGGGTAGCATGGGAGAAAGCAGGAAGCTGCTTGTTTGTAGGAGGCTGCATCATGGACTGATCAGAAGCGAGCATTGACAGTTCGATAGCAAATGAGAGATATGGTGGGGATTGACTGTGAAGGGCCTAGAAAATGAATACAAGTAGCTTGTGTTTGATGTGATATGGAAATAAGGGAAGGGAGTGGAGGGATTCAAGAGGGGTGGAATAGTCAAAGCACCAGGTTAGGAAAATTATCTTTGTTGCAGCGTTCTGAATGGATATGAGATGGGTAAGATTGGATTTGTCATGTTCATGGAGAAGGACATTTTAGTAATCAAGATGCAAGATAAGAATTTGGGTAAGAGCTATTTAGTTGTGTAGGTAGATAAGAAAGGCCATGTCTAAAGGATTTTACTCAGAATTGGCAAGATACAGAAAGGACACAGGACTTAGAGAGACGTCAGTTGAAGATGGCAATGTCTGAGTAATAGGCAGGATGATGGTGTCCACAGTGATCGAGAGGAGGTAACAGGCAGGGTTTTGGGGACAAGATTAGGAGCTGTTTTAGTGCAATGTTGAGCTTAAGCTGGCAGTTAGGAATCCAGGAGGAGATGTCTGAGAGACCGACCAAGAATTATATTGTGCAGAAGGTGACAGATCTGAAGCAGTGAGTCAGATCAGTGAATTGTCCACACAGGAATGGTAATTGAACTTGTGGTTGCAATATTACTCAAAGGTAAGATGTAGAGTAAGAAGAGAAGGTGACCGTGGACAGAGTCCTGTGAAACCTACAAGGAAAGCTGGAGCATGAGGAGGGTCATCCAAAGCACATGCTAAGGAGCGATTGGAGAGAGGGAGAACCAGGACAAAGATTTCAAGAAGAGTATGATGAGAGTTGTTGAAGGCAGCTGACAGGTCAGCGAGGATGAAGAACTGGTTCTGAGCTTTAGCTAGGAAGAGGTCATTAGTGATTTTTGGTAAGTGGTTTCTGTGGAGTGCAGGAAGTGGAGGCTGGATTGGAGAACGTCTACGATGGAACTGCAAGAGAGCAGCTCCAGATAGTGATTGTAGATTCCATATTCAATGAGCTTAGATACCAAAGGAAGATGCGGTGGTAGTTGGAGAGGCAAGTGGAGTCCAAGGTGGGATTTTAAGATGAGAGAGACTAGAACATGCCTGTATTATGAGGGGAAAGAGCCAGGGGAAAACAAGAGCTTAAGGAGAACAGTAAGGGAGTGGATATGAGAGGGCACAAGGGAGATCTAGAGATGGGGTGAGGTCACTGCAGGAAGTGAAGGGGTTAGGGTAGGGGAGCAGACTGACTTCTGCATCCATGATGGGAGAAGAGAGAGTTGGAGGAGGAGAAGGAAAGGCAAGCTGAGGAGAGGGAGGAATGTTTTTTGTCAGTTTTCTTTTGGAAGATATACGTGAGATCCTGTTAGGAGAGAAAAGTGCAAGCAGGAGGAGTAGAGGGTCTGAAGAGGGAGTCAAAAGGTGGCTGCGTGTGCTGTTTCTCAGGGTACCAAAGAGTGAGATTTACTTTGTTGCCACCTGCCTACAGTGTGAGGTGTTGTCTCTGTAACACAACCAGACTGTCAGCCACTCAAGCACTCTCCTCTGGGCTATAAGAGCCCTGCCTTTACCCTGCAGATTAAGAGTAGATGCACCCTTGTGGACACTACTTAAGTGTTCCTCTGTGATATTCAGCCCCGATCACTGGATAGTCACAGAAATCCCATACTTCCATTCCTAAAGTCCCTTAGTCCAGTGCTGCTTGGTCTCACACAACAGTTGAGTTCAATTTTAGTAAAACAAAAGAACAGTTATTTGAGAAAGAATAGAGATTAAGTGAAAGCAAGTGTGAATGATGGAAACAGTGTTATGTACAAAACAAAATCATAAAACTAGGGCCTATACTTATTAATAGTTACCTTTCCTATCTCCTAAAGTAGATTCTCACCCCAAAGTTCAGTCTTTTGCAATGTTTGCTAGCTCAAAGGAGCTAGGAGCACAGCTTCTTTCATGAAGCACCCTGGCGTTAGCAAGATACCTTCTCGGTGAGTGGCTCCAGGGGGTCTTTCTCCATCCTATGATATATTGAGTCAGTGTTCTGTCTTCATTCACAGACAGGGCAGTCCCCTTGCTGTCATATCACTTCCATGTCATTTTCATTTCCAAGTGGTTTTGATGTTTATGGTTTGTCTTTGATGGTTTTCCATTGACTTTTCTGGGTTGGTGAAAAGGTAAACAATTGAACACCACATTATGTAATCAGCTAGTCAGGGAGGGTTGACAATTCCCTCCTACCTGAATGGGCCCTCAACAAGACTTCTTATTCCCTGATGACTTACTTTCACTCAGTATTATAGGGCGTAACTTTCAACATAGTTATATTATTGTATACACATCTCACAATGATGAGTATCGGTAAGTTACAAAACTTCAGTAGAGACCTGACATGCTGCCCTTTATAGATGAATACCATGACAGTGGTGCTTTGGGTGTAGTGAGTTTGTCAGGTCTGAGATAGGAGTTACTTCCAAAGAACAGTGAACCCTTTGCCAGTTGGCACCAATGGGCCTCTGTGCCAAACTGGTATTGTGTGGTAAGATTCAATTAAATTGGAGAAAGAGTTGTTTAGCAGGGAAGATAGCAGAACTGAGGGAGGAGAGAACAAATTTGTAGTGTAAGTCAGTTGGATGTTGGGATGCTCTGCAGTGTGAGAGCAGGATCATAGGAAGCAGATGGGGGTGAGCTAGTATTGGGGATTGGCAGGTTTGCATCTTGTGATGCGGGAGAGGGGCAAGAGTCAGGGGTGGAGGAGAGAAGCATACAGAGACTCAACAATCGTGTTAAGGGAGGAGAGAGCTGAGAGCAGACACAAGAAAGTAATCAATACTGGTGGACTGGAAATCATGGAAAGGCCGAGTGACAGGTTGTGAGGAGGGGATGGGGCTGATGAGCAATGCTGAACGAGACCAAGTGATGGTCAGAAAAGGTAAATTCTGTAGCAGAGAGAGTGCACAATGGTTGGTGAAGAACCAGCCAAGTGAACAGCCTTCTTAGTGAGCATGGGAATTGAATGAGGATTGCAGGTTGAATGGAGAGATGAGGGTGAGAAAGTAAGTAGCGGAGGGGTTGAATGGAAGTTGGTGTCCCTGAGGGTTACTATGGGAGATCGGAGAGGAAAAGAGAGCCAGGTGTTAATCAGAGGATGGATGATGTGGAGAAGTTGGATGGATGGTAGATGAGAGCAAAATGGAGGGTGAGAGGAGTTGTACTTTTTCAAAAGAGGAGAAAGAATGAGAAGGGAAAGGAGTTGGGGGGGAGGTGTTGGACTTGGATTGGAAGAGAAGCCCAGCACCCCCACCACAGCCTGATCTGGGGTGCGAGGGGGAGAGAAAGGAATGTGGTGCTTCCCAGGAGTATCTAGGGTTGTGAGGCATCTCGCCACCAGCCACAGGCAATACAAGCAGCCCCTCTAGGTCTATGCAGGCCCTGCTCTCTCTCTCTCGCCAGGTTAGTGATAGGCACACTCTAACCACCAAGCTCTCCAAGTATCTCCCTAGAGCAGGGGTCCCCAACGCAGTGCCCGCGGGCGCCATGGCACCTGTTGGAGCATTGTTGTGCACCCGCAGGACACCCCGCTGCCAAAGTGCCGCCAAGAAGCGTTGCTGTTTCTTGGCGGCATTTTGGTGGCGATGCTTCTTATCACTGCTGCTTGCTTGTGGCAGCATTTCAGCAGCGGGATGTTTGGTGCCTGCCAGAGTCTTTTGGGAATAGCAATATGCTATTGCTGTTGCTATATGCAAGAAAGGTTGGGGACCACTGCCCAAGAGTGTCTGGCCCCTGTTCCACTGGATACTCTCAATATTTACCAATTCACTGCTTCCAAAGAAGCTGTAAAAACCAGTTTACAGGTGACACCTCAGATCACAGCTCCACAAAACTTTGATGTGTTTGTAGTGAAAACAAATAAGCTTATTAACAAAGTATAGAGATTCCTGTGATGGCAAGTAGAAAGGGTTACATGTAAAATGGAAACAAAGGGTTACATGTAAAATGAAATCACTCTCATTCTGGTGCCTAGACTGTATTAGACATGAGAGTATCTTATTAATTAAGTATTGCTCTCCAGTGCTTTTCAGCCAGGCAGGCTGTGTGATCATTTTTTTTATGAAACAAGGCATAGAATCAGAAGTGTAGGACTGGAAGGGACCTCAATAGGTCATCTAGTCTGGCTCCCTGCACTCAAAGCAGGACTACATAATAACTAGACCATTCCTGATAGGTGTTTGTCTAACCTCTGTTCTTAAAAACCCCCCAGTGACAGAGATTCTACAATGTCCCTAGGCAATTTGTTCCAGTTCTTAACTACCCTTACAGTTAGCAAGCTTTTCCTAATGTCCAAACTAACCCTCCCTGCTGCAATTTAAGCCAATTGCTTCTTGTCCTATCTTCAGAGGTTAACAAGAACTATTTTTCACCCTCTTCCTTGTTACAACCTTTTATATTACTAAAACTGTTATGTCCTCAGTCTTCTCCATACCAAACAAACCCAATTTTTTTTTATCTTTCCTCATATGTCATGTTTTCTAGACCTTTAATTATTTTTGTTGCTGTCCTTTGGACTTTGTCCTATTTGTCCATATCTTTCCTGAATTGTAGCACCCAGAGGTGGACACAGTACTCCAGCTGAGGCTTTATCAGCATGGAGAAGAGCGAAAGAATTACTTCTCGGGTCTTGCTTACAACACTCCTGCTAATAAATCCCAGAATAGTTGCTTTTTTTTTTTTTTTTTTTTTTTGCAACTGTTGACTCATATTTAGCTTGTGGTCCAGTACGACCCCCAGATCCCTTTCCGCAGTACTCCTTCCTAGGCAATCATTTCCCATTTTGTATGTGTGCAACCGATTGTTCCATCCTAAGTAGATTACTTTGCATTTGTCCTTTGTGAATTTCATCCCGTTTACTTCAGACCATTTCTTCAATTTGTCCAGATCATTTTGAATTTTAATGCTATCTTCCAAAGCACTTGCAACGCCACGCCGCTTGGTATTGTCCGCAAACTTTATAAGTGTACTCTCTGCCATTATTATTATTACTCTCTGAATCATTTATTAAAATATTGAGCAGAACCAGGACCGATCCCAGTGGGACTGCACTTGATATGTCCTCCTAGCTTGAGTGTGAGCCACTAGTATCTAGTCTCTGGAAGTGGTTTTCCAACCAGTTATGCTCCCAGTTTTATAGTAGCACCATCTAGGCTGTATTTCCCTAGTTTTGTTTGAGATGGTCATGCAAGACAATATCAAAAACCTTACTAAAGTCAAGATATACTTCAACTACCACTTCCCCCCACCCAAAAGGCTTGTTATCCTGTCAAAAAACACTATTAGGTTGGTTTGATATTTCTTCTTGATAAATCCATGTTGACTGTTACGTATCTTATTATCTTCTAGGTGTTTGCAAATTGATTGCTTGATTATTTGCTCCATTATCTTTCCGGGTACTGAAGTTAAGCGGACTGGTCTGTAATTCTCTGGGTTGTCCTTATTCCCCTTATGATAGATGGGCACTGTATTTGCCCTCTTGTAGTCCTCTGGAATCTCTTCTGTATTCCATGAGTTTTTGAAGATAATTCCTAATGGCTCAGATATCTTCTCGGTTGGTTCCTTGAGTATTCTAGGATGTATTTCATCAGGCCTTGCTGGCTTGAAGACATCTAATTTGTCTAGGTAATTTTTAACTTGTTCTTTCCCTATTTTAGCCTCAGATCCTACCTCATTTTCACTGGTGTTCAGTAGGTTAGCTGTCCAGTCATTACTAACCTTTTTGGTGAAAACTGAAACAAAAAAGTCATTTAGCATTTCTGCTACTTCCACATTTTTCTGTTATTGTTTCCCCTTCCAATTGCGTAAATGGCCTGTCCTGTCGTTGGTTTTCCTCTTGCTTCTAATGTTTCTAGAATGTTTCCTTGTTACCCTTTGTCTTTAGCAAGTTTAATCTCATTTTGTGCCTTGGTCTTTCCAATTTTGTCCCTACATGCTTGTGGTGTTTATATTCATCCTTCATAATTTGATCTCGTTTCTACTTTCTGTATGACTTTCTTTTGAGTTTCAAATTGAACATCTCCTGGTTAAGCCAGGGTGGTCTCTTGCCATACTTCCTGTCTTTCGTACACAGTGGGATAGTTTGCTCTTGTGCCATTAATAATGTCTCTTTAAAAAACTGCTAGTTCTCTTGAGCTGTTTTTTCCCTTAGACTTGCTTCCCATGGGATCTTACCTACCAACTCCCCAAGTTTGCTGAAGTCTGCTTTCTTGAAATCCATTATCTGCATCATTCTGTTTTTCTTCCTACCATTCGTTAGAATCATGAATTCTATCATTTCATGATCACTTTGACCCAAGCTGCCTTCCACTTTCAAGTTCTCAACTAGCTCCTCCTATTTGTCAAAATCAAATCTAAAAGAGCCTCCCCCACCCCCTCCCAGTTGCTTTCTGCACCTTCTGAAATAAAAAAATTTCCAGTGGACTCCAAGAACTTGTTGGATAATCTGTGTCCTGCCATCAGCTTGTTTCCTAGGTGAAAGAAGCTGTTTCCTTGTGTTACCTGATATACCAGACCAATCCTTTGATCTTACCCATAAAGAGAATACCCTTGTGCTGATTTTCCTATAGGTTTCCTTGTAGATTTCACCATCTGGCACCTGGTATCTGGTTTGGTATGCAAATAGGCATCTATTGTATGTCATACAATACACACCTGACCAGACAAATAACTGCAAAAGAAGTGTAGAGGGATGGGTGTGAAGCTAGGGATGGTGGCATCGGAGGGGTGGAGGTTTTGGTGAGAATGGTTGTGGCAGGGCGAGAGGATGGGGATGGAGGGAAGGGCGGGGTTGGGACAAATGGCTCCAAAGGTGAGGAGAAGGCAGAAGAGTGTGGATGTAAGCTCTGGATTAATGCTGGTGGAAGGAAGGGTTGATGCTATGGGGGGAGTGGCAAATGGGTGAGAGGAAAAAAATAAATTTGATAAATGCTGTGTAAGTTATGTTTTTGTAACCCCCGTCAGGAAGTTTGGTGCCTTTCCCTTCTGAGGAGGAGGAAAAGTGAGCAGCAGAGTTCTGGCATTGGTACATTGTGGGCGGGGGGGGGGGCCAGGAATGCTTTTGCAGCCCCCCTAATGAAACTGGAGTTTGTAAAAAGGGCTGTTGCCCCAACAGGCCTCACTGTTTGGATTTGCAAAGGAAGACACAAGGTCCTAATGATCACTGCTTTTAGCAGAACTTGAGGGGTGGGGTGGGCACATCCCAAGAATATGGGTATTTAAACAGTTTATCAGTAACTGCTACTTAACCCTCTTTTTCTCTGTTTTTATAGAAGTCATAGAAGTGCACACAAAGGAACACCCAGACTCTGTGTCAGCCACATTCACTGTTGATGAAATGGAGACTACAGCGGGAATAAATAAAAGCATAAATATGCAAACTGCTACTGAAAGTAAAATAGAGGTATCTCCATGTATTTATAATATGAAAGTATAAGAAAAACTCAATTCATCTGAGGTGTGACTATTAATTAAAATTAATAAGGTATCAAATGTGAACTTTCACAACGAGCCATTGCATTTTTTCTTTCTGTAAAGTAGATCATGTCAGATGATGCTGATCTGCTCTAGAACAGCAACAATCTCTGACTCTGTTCAGGATCCTTTCATACTAAAGAAGCTGCCTCTTGATCGCCATCTTATTTTTCTCCCACTCCCGAACTATCTGAGATTTCTTAATATGTTGACTCTTTGGTGGATGGGGAAACAGTCTTTAGTCTCTGCTATCTAGAGCTTGAGTTTCAAAATTGAAAGGCATGTCTTGCCTCAAATACATTTTCTAAAGAAAACTTTGGTCGTTAGCAGCTCAACAAAGTTGTTTTGGCGTTTAGCAATGAAAAACCAAAATAAGTTTGATCTTGAAAATAGCTAACTTTGTATTTCTTAATCTCGGGGCTCTTACCTTTTAATCTGGTGAGGCAAGATTTATCCCCCCTGTACATAGAAACGGTCACTTGGTGGAATTGGTGTATTAGGAATTAAATCGTCCTGTTGGCAACTTACCTTCCGAGAGTTCAGGGTGTGTTGGCGGACACTTTCAGCAGGCATTTCACCATTGATCATGAGTGGGAGCTGCATGATTTGGTAGGGACCTCCCTTTGCTCAGTAGGGACCTCCCTTCTGGGTTCTATTAGTCTCCCAAATGAATAGGAAATGCAACAACTACTGTTCCAGGGAAGCTCTAGGTCTAAACTCTCAAGGCAATGCTCTCCTTCTTCCCTGGTCAGGACAGCTGAAATAGGCCTCTCTTCCCTTACTGCTCCTATTCAGTTCTATAGAAATTTGACAGAACAGGGACAAGTCATCCTCATCACTCAGTTGTCCCAGACAATTTTGATTCCCAGTTCTCCTTTTAATATCATTTCATCCTTCAATCAGCATCCAGTCCTTTTGCAATCTCTTGATGCGGGGAAGAACAGGATCAGACAGCCTGACCCTAGAATGTTTAATCTCATGGCTTGGTTTTTGAATGGGTATCAACCTTAGAATATTCCGGCTCTGAAACTGTATAAAGGTAGAAAAGATTCCAATAGGAAATGCTGTTCAGCTGAGTGGAAGTGGGCACAGCTGAAACGTGCATCTCCTGAGTCAGCAGATAGCACAAAGTAAGGTGAATATGTTTTCTCTCAAGATGACTGGGCTGTCCTTCAGTTCTGTATGAGTCCACCTGGCAGCAATCAGGGTGTGCTGCCCACCATGTAATGGAGTTGCACCCAGTCCAGTAAGGGGTTGTCACTGACTGCCCTGTAACGATGAGTGCTTCTGTGCTATGCAGATTTGGCATAGATCCCTGGCACCAGCAGTCTGCTGACCGTACAGTGACCTCACTTCGGCTTCCATCAGGCTTTTTATTTCTTGCAGAGTGACACCAATAGTCCTTCCAGTCCTGATTCTCGCCAAAATCATCTCCCCTTTAGTATCCAGTCCTTCACTGGACCCTCACAGAAGTTATCCAGTTTACTGTTTCCAAAGAGACAGAATGTATTATGCATCCATTCCTGTTAATTTGGCTGCAGACCCACAATTTGGTTTAATACACAGCACTGAGATGGCTTTATAATAAAACAAAAATAAGTGTATTAACAAAGAACGTAGGTTTAAGTGATTACAAGGAAGAGTGAAAGAGGGAGGAAAGGTTACAAGTGAAACAAAACATGTTTTCTAGTGACTAAATCTTAATTCTAGCAAGTTACAATACTTAAGCAGTTTCCTTACTTATATTGTTATCAGCATCCCTCCTACTCTAGACCAGAGGACCCAACTTTCATTGATATGAAGGATGCTGCACCCTTCATCCCTTCAGTGATGGATGACAAAATGGCTTTTTGCCTTTGCTGATACCTTCCCAGATCATTGACCCTGTTTCAAGAGATAAGAAGGCTTCCTGGGGGTGCAGTCTCCATCCCCCATTGATATTAAGTGGTCATCTTCCCCCACTTGTTTACCTGGTGGCTTTGTTGACCTTGCATGTAAATCTGCTTTTCATGGTCTCTGGTCACACTTTGCTTAATTTACATTGGAGACAGTCAAACCTGCCAAACAACATTCCTTTGTCTGGGATAGGCTAGGCTTAGGCATTGCCTGTCAAATACTTTAAGACCATATTTCCAGCTCACAGCTATAATTCTTTATACACTGCCTATATATACATAACACAGTATTAATAATGACTAGCATATTATCAGTTTGCATATGAAACATTACATGACACCTTTTTAGGTACAGATTATGAGAGCAGTGAGTTGGGGCAATGAGTGTATCAGGCCTGCTTCAAGTTATGTTGTGGTGTGCCCTTTGCCAGTTTGCAGAGGGGCTACCTGCGTCACATACTTATCAATGAAAGTTGCATTCCTTTTGGCCTCACCACAGCCAGAAGTGTAGGTGAGCCTGGAACTCTAATGATGGATTCACCATCCATTCGATTAGGACAAAATCTCATTATGACTACATCTGAATTTCGCCCCCAATCTACTTTCGGAGTTCTGCTTAAACCAGTCAGTCCACTTACCTGTGTCTTTTTTCTGAAACCAGATGGATCTGAGGAGGAGAAGAGACTTTCATTTCCTCCTGAAGTAATGTAATGAGCATTGACTTTTTACCTAAACAGGTCAGAATCAATCAGAAAATCACCTAGACAGTTTTGTGCCATAGCAGAACAACTCTAAGGTCAAGCTGTATCTTCCCAGAGGCTATTTAAATGGATATCTGGCTATTTCTTACTTTGCTGCAAGCTGTGACATCTTTCTCCCCTTATCTGGTAAGGGCTCATTCTATAAGAGCAGAAGCAACATCAGGGTCATTGCTTCAGGATATAGCTTCTTGATGATTTCAAGGCAGCTATGTGGAGTTCCATCCACACATTCATAAGACATTATGCTCTTGTACTGGACTTCTATATTGACTCCTCCTTTGGGACAGCAGTCTGTCAAAAAGTTCTGCTGCCTGCATCCTGCCATCCTTCTGCTACTTTAATACTGCTTCAGCCACCCACAGTGTAATTATACATAGGAAACAGCACTCAAAGAAGAGAAAGGTACTTACCTTATAGTAACTGGAGATTCTTCGAGATGTGTGGTCCCTGTCTGTATTCCACTACCCACCCTCCTTCCCCTATGCCTCCAATCATTCCTGAATTCACTGTAGAGAAGGTACTGGAGGAGGCAGTTGGTCTACTCTGCCCTTTATACTTTGTTTGAAGCATGAGGAGAGCAAGGGTGCACCTGTGGACCAATGGACACTGCTTGCAAGAATTCTCTGTTTCCAGGTACTTGAAGTGAATATGCACCTACAATCAAATACAGACAATGATCACCCACTTCCCAAGAACCTCCAGTAAGGTAAGTAACTTTCTTTCAGGCAGGACAAGAGGTATAAAGAGGCCTGATGGTGAGCAGTATGTATTCAGAAATTGGCTTCAGTTAGGGCTCTCTCTTTATCCAGAGATTATCTCTCTTTATCATGGCTGTAGCCTCTCCTCTCTTCCTTGTAAACTGGCATGTTTCTGTCCCAGTCTCCATTATCTTAGTACCGGTTTCTTATGTTGAATTCATAGGAGGCACAGAGAGGATGTTCTTCAACTGTGGTGGCTTCTGTACTAATTCTTATAAAATTTGCCGGCTTGTTGCTTTCATTAGCTCTTTTCTAGACACTTTCTGAAACTCTTGTGAAGTATGGATCTAACTTCTTATGGTATTGATTTTTATAAACAAACTAAATGATGTTTGTGCCTTATAATATATTCCAAGTCATTTACAAGTCACTTGCAAAATTTAACACTCCTGTAGGCAGTGATGAGCTTCCAAAATCTTAACGGGTTCCCTTCTCACCCCACGAGAGGGCTGTTGCCCACCCCTGTCCCCCAGGATCCCTGCCCCATCCACCCCCCTCCCCTGTCGCCTGACTGCCCCCAGAACTGGGCAGGAGGGTCTTGTGGGCCACCGTAGTGGGTGCCCACCCCTAAGAGCCAGAGGCACCTACTGGGGGGCGAGGTGGGGAGTCCCGGAGGTGCAAACCTGGGGCAGCTCCCAGAAAGTATCCGGCAGGTCACTCTGGTTCCTAGGGGTGGGGGAGCATAGCTGGGGGGGAGCAGGGGGAGTGGCCACTCCCCCACTGATCATATCAAAAGTGGCGCCTTAGGCACCGACTCCATGGGTGCTCCAGCCCTGGAGCACCCAAGGGGAAAATTTGGTGGGTACAGAGCACCCCGCGCCCAGCCCCAGCTCACCTCCACTCCGCCTCCTCTGCCTCCCCTGAATGCACCACCCTGCTCTGCTTCTCCCCCCCGCCCCCATTCCCGCAAATCAGCTGCTCGGCGGGAAGCCGGGGAGGGCTGAGAAGCAGGTGGCGGCTTCCTGCTGAGGCTGGCGGAGGTGAGCTGGAGTGGGGAGTGGTTCCCCTGCCTCCCTCTCCCCCCCCGCCCCGGTTACCTGCTGCGGTGCTGGCGGCCCTCCTCCCGCCCCCCTGCCCCAGCTCATCTCTGCCTCCCTGGGCCTGAGCTGGAAGCCGCGACCTGCTTCTCAGCCTGCCCTGACTTTGTGTGCGCGAACAACTGATTTGCGGGAAGCCTGGTGGGGGCGGAGAAGCAGAGTGGGGCAGCGTGTTCAGGAGAGCAGGCGGAGGCAAGCTGGGGCCGGGGGTAGGGTGGGGAGCTGCTGGTGGGTGCTCTGCACCCACCAAATTTTCCCCTTGGGTGCTCCATGGCTGGAGCAGCCATGGAGTTGACGCCTAAGGCGCCACTTTTGGCCGGTTAAATTTAGAAGCCCTTTTAGAACCGGTTGCCCCTCGTGGAACAACCGGTTCTAAAAGGGCTTCTAAATTTAACTACCAGTTCTAACTAACCGGTGCGACTGTGCCTGTAGGAGGCTAAGGCTGAGTTATTTTTAACTAAAATTTGGGTTAAGCTTGTATTTAACTTTATTTCATTTTAGGAAAGACTTGATAAGAGCAAATTTGAAGACAAGCTGCCTGATTACACAGATCCTATCCTGAGCATAAGCACAATTGCTTCAGCTATTGCTAATGCATCTGCTAGTGCTGATCCTTTCCAATTAGCTGCTATGATAATGGCGCTTTCAAATAAAAGTAGAGAGAAACCCTTGCTTCCTGAAGCTGATAAAGATACAGACCTCTCCTTTATTAATCAGCCTTTATCCAGCAATAAAGAAAAGCATAATGCTTTTAATATAGAGAAATATCTTAAAAAGACTGAAGCGACTGGGCATGAAAGTGAGCCTGAAAACTTTACAAGATCTGATGTATCTGTCCATGACCTTATTTGGGATAGCTCTTTACCGTATACACATAAAAGTCAAGATACTCAGGCAGCAGACTTGCTAGATAGTAATCTTCTTATGAAGCAACAAGGAGGGAAATGGTTTCTGGACTTTACAGAAAGCTTTTATGAAGAAAATGGCACCCAGGATTCCTCTTGTGCATCTAACTTTCCTGAGAATAGGAAGAAAACTGTAAACAGGGCTGAGCATTCAGAAAAATCATCTGATTTGATAACTGGTAAACATCCACAGCCAAAGAGAACTAGCCTTACTTCAAATGTACTAGATACAGAAAAGATATCTAGTGAAAATGAGACACAAGGATTTTTGAAAGTTCCTGCAACAGAAAAGGAGATGGTGTATATAGGCAAAGGTGCTTCATTAAAGCAATTTGCTAGCCAAACCAATAGCCTCACAAACTCACATATTAACTATTCCAGTGAAAATAAAGAAACAGCTCATCTGGTGATGAACAACATTGTTCCTAGATCAAGTAATGACTCAGTGAAGAGAGCAACTACAGAAAGCACAGTGTCAACCAACAGCTTAAAACTTGTCCAGCAGCCTACTATGCCATTACCTATAAGTCATACCAAAGCAAAATCTACACAGAAACTGAGCAAAGATGAAGAGAGACAAGGTGGAAACATGCAAAAAAGAATCAGGGAGGCTAGTGCTACTTGCAATAATTTTGTAAAACACGTGACTTTTGAAAAGCCTTCTGTGACTTCCCCAAAAAGTATTGGTAAGTAAATGTATAGCTTCCATCCATTTCCTGAATGGCCTGTTTTGAAAATAATCTTGTTATTTTAATTGTGCTTCAAGGGGTTATTCTGTTAACAGATCAGAAACCCACGTCTTCTGAATGTGATTTACAATCTTCAGAGGATGAACAATATAGCTTCAGACCCTCAACTTCACCACTAATTCATTCTTCTCCCAGCGAAGCTTCTGGAACAACTCTTTCAGGGTAAACTTTTTTGATGGGGGAGTGGAGAACTAACATTTCTATATACCCCTATTTATGCTATATTTTGAGATGCCTACCTGAAAAGGTAATGCCTGAACTCAATTTATTGTAGGCTCTTGTTTCAGTAATGTCTAACTCTAGTATCCCTCAGTTATAAGTATCGGTAGTTTTTTTTTTTCAAATATGCAAGTGACAGGAGCCTTGAGCAATAGTTGGCTTCATGTATTTCCCTGCTGGTTTGAGCAGAAGATCTCTGCTTCAGATACCAGCTTTAATTGTTTTGTGGCATTGAGATGAATGTGGCAGTTCACACTTCTCACAGGTATTTTTTTCCAGGCTAACTCAAGCAGACATCACTGGATTGGTTGTAGTTTGTGGGCTTTTAAAGTTTTATTTGCAACCATAAGGGCTGGAAGTTTTTTTTTTAAATGACAGCTCCAGGTTCTAACAATTGTGAAATTTAATTGGGATTGTAGGCCTGGACCTGTAATACCGATGTTTAATTTGGCCCTGGTGAATATATAGTCGTAAATTAATATCCTGACTCATACCTCATGATGATAAATGGAACATGGCCCCCTCAACAAAACAAGTATGACACCCTTACCCTAATTTTCATGTTTTCAGTTACTCTTAAACAGTAACTTTTGTTTAGAATTAAAATGTTGTACATGCTGTTAATTTTCAGAATTATGCGGCATGCAGCTTTCTTCCAGAAGCTAGTACACAATTTTGGATGAATAATCTATTTTATGCTGCTTATGTATTACAAGCTGTAAAATGTATAGCTTTGGGGTATCTTGATAAATAATAGTATGATAAAATTATAGGTGACTCCTTTATATAAAAGCTTTCATAGTTGCCCCTCCCTAGAACTCTGGAAGGGTGTTCTCCATGCAGAAAATGTACATTTTGGGTATGAAGTAAAAAGAGATGTTGGATGCTTTTTGGGAAAAATATCTACTCCTGTTGATCTGGATGTTGAGAAACGCCATATGGTGTTAAACATAACTGAAGAAATACAAACCTGCTTACAGTGAAGCCCTCTTCATGCCATAGCAGTTTACTTTTTAGTTTTAGATGCTTAGACCATTTCCATAACCATAGTATCAGTGCGCCCAAGCTTCAGTTTTATGGCTCAAGATGTGTTCTTGGCACCCCAAATGTAGATCCTATTGAAATTGGGGAATTGTGCATGCATGTCCAAGGACAGATTTTGGTCTGTTAACAGAAATCATAAGAAACAGAAGTTTTACTATTTAGAATCCTAGTGTTGATTTAGGTATCTTTTGGTGGTTGACCTATCCAGTTATTTTTCAGCAGTAAATAGTCTACAGATTGAATTGAACAAAGCAGCTAATTAAGATAATTGAATACCTAAAAAAGTGGTTTCTAACATTTAAATTTTGATTTTGGTGGGGATGAAGTGTGAACATACAAGTTAATATTGACATACTTTGCATTTCCTCCTCAGATCTGAAGCGGATTCTCCTTGCACAGCACCTTCTTTTCAGACATCTGCCTGTAATGATAGTACCTTAACTCAGTCAGTATGCTCAAATCCTAGCATGAGTCGACTGACGTATGTCTCTGCAACTGACAATACCCTTAAGAATATAGCCATCATACCTAGTGCAGCGAGATGTGAGGTAAGATAGTCTTGATCTCTATCATGTATGTACAAGTATTTCTAAAAAAAAAAAAATCATTAAATTGTCTTTGAAATACTGAACATTTTTGACTGTCTGCAGTTTAACGTTTGACAGGGGCTTTAAAATATAACTTGAATGAAAAGTTTGTGGCAATTTTTATTTAAGTGAGTAGTTACCTTTTCCGGAATCAATTTATCTTTAAAATTGACTTGTTGAAAGAGTTACCCTTTTTTTGCCTCTACATTCATTAAAGGAAGCATGAGGCTTTTCCAGTTTTTTTTTTTTTTTACACTGGGGAAATATCAGGTCTTGACTTACCTGTTGAGTGCCCTTCTGAGAGTGGAAAACATGAGAAGAGCTCAAAAGACTAAAACCTGAGCAGTTAAATGCGGAAGGTATTTTAGTTATTGTCTGAAATTGTTTTTGCTAATATCTATTTAATTCAAACTCTTACAAACACTTTGGGTAGATGGACACTGCGGTAAACCCCATGACACTGAGTCTCTGAGCCCAGGTCAGATGATTCAGACGCCTGGGGCTCAGGCTGCAGGGCTAGACAATTACAGTGTAGACATTTGGGCTTGGGCTGCAGCCTGGGCTCTGAAACCCTACCCCCTCGTGGGGTCTCCAGAGCCCAGACTCTAGCTTGAGCCTGAAAGTCTACACTGTAATTTTACAGCCACCATGAACCTCTCTCAGCTGATCTGGGCCAGCTGTGGCCATGCTGCTGGGTCTTGATTGTAGTGTAAACATACCTATAGAAGAGAAGTTCAGAGATTTAACACCCCGGATTTTTCAGTTGAAGACTGAGGATGCTCCAACTATAGTTTTCCAATCCTTTGAAAAAAATCTGTCAAAACCAGAAGAAAATTCTCGTTTTTTAAAGTTAAAAAACATTAAACAGCTTTTTAAAAATAAAACCAAAACACAACAAAAAATCAGATTTTCATATGAGTTATAAAGGCAAAACACACTTCCCCATTTGCCGGTTAACTTTGATACAGTTTCTTATTTCTTGAGTCTTTGAGCCTCTGTATGTGGGAACTACATTGAGCAAACGATGCATTGGCAGTGTTTCACAGCACAGTTTTGATTTATGTTAGACAATTTTTCTCTTAAATGTAAACTCTCTTCCATGTGTTTCCATAATTCTATTCCTTAAACCACTGTTCGGTAAAATCAGCTCATCTTGTCTGTGAGCAAGCATGCTTTTCAAGTGACTGCCCCAACAAAATATGAGTTATTTTGGTCCTTACCTCCTGGACTCCTGAAAGTATCAAAGTATTCAGTCAACACTGTGGTGTGAGAAACATTGATTTTGGTTGTAATTATGAATTTTTATCTAGTGTTCATCATGCTAAAGTCCACAGATATGCAACAATGGGTACTTCACCCTGTTCATAGCATGGGAGCAGAACCAGCCAGACATCAGAGGAATGCCTCACCTCCTGAAATTTTTGCCACTTTTATTTGTCTCCAAGGCAGGCTTATCCAATCCTCTCAGCTATAGAGCGTTTCTGATAGATGACAGACGTTGACTTCAAATTTCTAGCTAACAATTCAGCTAATTTGTAATCATGTCCCAGGCCTGTACTTGGCTCTTAGGAAGTTTTTCCTCCCTGCTCAGTTCTCTCTTCTCAGGTCCTTCCCTGGCTGGTGCTGCTTCAGGGTGAGAGCTAAGCTGAGAGCCACAGATAAAAGGAAAAGTCTGTGTCCCCTTGCTCTTCCTCTTCTTAAGTGTCTTAAGTGTCTTGAAGCTTGGCCTTCTCTGTGGGCAAAATATAGTTTCCATTTAGAAGCCTGGTTTAGGCAGGGTCACTCTAACCCCATCTCCTGGCCAAGAAGGGAGTTCGGCAGGGTTAGAAAAGCCAACTTCAGTGCAAGCAGCGCCTTCGCCCCATCTTTGAAGGGATTGATGCCAAAGGGCAGCACACCAGATGGAAGATTGCAAAATCCCTGGAGCCCACACCAGCAGTCATGCTCTTGATTGCAAAGCTCAATTGCCTCCTCCCCTCTCTTATCAGGCTGCGGTGGACAACAGTGGACGCAGCATGAGCACTGCCAGCACCAGAAAGTACAGTAAGGGATTTTTGGGTCCAGCTATCTATTTGCTGACACCTCTGTCAGAAGTCTCCCAAGGGTCCCTACTCATATTCCAAGATGGGGGCTTAATATTCAGTTAAGGTGGAAGTGGCCTATATTCAACAGTTGACAAAAAGGGGAGAAGAACTTGAATATTCACCCCTTCTTATCAACTGTTGAGAATAGGCCACTTACACCTTAATTGAATTGGCCTTGATAGCACTGACCCCACCGCACCACTTAGTAAGGCAACTCCATCTTTTCATGTGCTGTAATATTTATACTGCTTACTGTTAGTGTCTAAGGTGCCACAAGGAACGAGTTGTTTTTGCTGATACAGATTAACATGGGCTACCCCTCTGAAAAGTGATCATCCAGAGTCAGATAAAAAACTGACATTTAAAGATTCAGGTTTATTTAGTTAGGGGAACCTATCCCTTGCTCTACAGTAGAAGAAACTTTGGGATATTTATTTATTTATTTTTATTTAATTAATTTAGAAATGCAGTTAGCACAATATATACTTGAGGAAAGTGGGATGGAGTTACACTAGCCATGGAAGCTAACTTAACTGGTGGGAACTTGAGGAAGTGGGGCATTCCTCAGCAACTTACAGGTGTAGTTTTGTCCCCAAGTTCGAAGCAGGTGGAAGCACCTACTGTAATTGATCTGTGGACCTTATTACTAGAAGAAAGGCAACTTTCAGAAATTTGGTTAAACCTTATTATGTCAAATGGCCCTGTAGATCCTTCCAAGCAAAGATTCCTGATCCACTTTTTGGTATGTACCAATGTAAACCCTAATTGTTTTCCTATAATTAGGTTAGGCAGAATTCAATGTTTACTTTTTATAATTTTGATAGTTAATATTAATGGTTACTTTAAGCTTTTCCTCTCCCCCTCAATTTTTATCTATTTTTAAATTTTCATAGTGGCAGGAAATTATGGTGAGGATATCAGACAACTATTTAATAACAGTAGATGATGATATTCAAAGTCAGCTTTATAACAGTTAAAACAGTGTCAACATCATATGTCAAAATATATAAAGTAAATATCCTTATACTCTAGTTTTCAAGCAGCATTTTTCTTTCTATGCCTATCCGTAAATTTTGATTTAGGGATGGAAATATTTTTTTCATCAGTTTATGTACAGTGAAATTAACATTTACTGACCTTTATGGATAAAAATCTCATCCTTCCAAGCCTGCCTATAACTTGTAATATTAATGTGTGATATTTAACAACTTCTGTTCTAGAGTAATAATGCTAGTGAGTTGAGCACAACAATAATTCGAGCCAGTCCAACTCCATTAGTAGAACAGACTACTGAAAAACCTGAAGACTTCTCATGGCAAAGAAATAGAAGAGGAACATCATTAAACACTAGTCAGAGAAACGTGAATAAGAAATCAGAAGCAAGTGATTCTACAGGTACTAGCAACAAACTTGAAGATTCAGTACCTAACCATAAATTGTCCAGAGAGTGTTTGCCAAGAAGTGAAAATGAGTTTACATCTAGTCTTCCAAACACAACATCCAGTCAGAACGAAATGGGACATGTTAATCCAGCTTTACCAAGCAAGTCATGTGTCCTTCAGCCATTATCTGTTAATGTCGATACACCTGTAGCTTGGCAGAATCATACAAACAAAACAAAGAAGCCAGGTTTATCCTTTTCAAATATGGTACCCGCATACAGTGCATTAGGTGTTTATATTCCATTAAATCAAAACACGTGTGGTGAACAGTATATTCCTATTTCAAGTTTCAAATCCCATGGATCTGCCTCCGAGACTCAGACAGTGTCTTCTGCAATTCCCACACTACTTACTGGACGCTCACTTACAACAACAGCATTTGCTCAACAATACCTGGGAAACATGCAATCAAGTGGAAGTGTTGCTTTGCCTCAGTATGGTGGCAGCTGCACCGGTTGTTGTCTTCCAGCAGGACTTCCTTTTTCTAGCATCCCAGCAGGACACATTCAGAATTCAGTTACAGTAGGAATTCCTTTAGGTCCGAGTGTTGGGCCTGGATTGTTGGGTACATCTTCCCTTTGTAATCCACACTCTGGTTCCTGGAACCCGAATATTTTAAGTACAGAATCGTATATTGGGCAATCTAATGGAAGTAAACGGTGGGAGCCATGTGGGTTTGGTAAGTTTTTTTTTTCTTTTCTAAATGTCGTAATTTTGTTTAAAATACTGTTACTGATCAAAACAGTTTAAAATGGTAAATCAAACTTAATTTACCCCAAGAAATAGAAACTTTCTGTGTTTCACTGGTATACAGCTACAGCTGTCATCTGGTTTGTTTCATATACACTGGTTTTATTCTTTCCATCTTTATTTAATTTTTGTATTAAATCAACATTTACTTAAATAGTATCCTTGAGACTCATACACTGTTTTAGTCATTAGAAATACTAGGTCCTAGCATTCTTCTTTCTAGAGGATTTGGTAGGATCTTTAGGGAATGTAAGTAGTGACATGATGCAAGAAACCTGTACTGCAGTTCTTCCTGTTTCCAGTTGAGTGATTCGGAGATGGTAAGTCACACGCCACCTAAAATCCAAGACTCTGCATCCTGTTCTTCTCCCACAGGACATTAAAAGTCCTGTAGTTCTTAGTTTTACCCTCGCTTGCTGTCACTGCTCACCTCAGCCAAATATTTTCCTCTCCCTCAAGCAAAAAATAAAGTCCTGACATCCCCTTTGAAGAAGAAAAAACTTTTGTCTTTCACTGTACTTTTCTCCTTTGCTATTGAAAGCAGGAAATGGGAGCTCCTGACTGTTTTTGCATACCTTCTGTTGTTTCTTGTTTCTGACCTGGCTCCTCTCTTAAAGAGCATTAGAGGCACATGAACACTCAACACTGAGGATATTTTAATCTCAAGCTCTTCCATTGTTTCTGTACGTCTTTTTCTGGTTATGTGCTTTCTGAGATGAGATGACCGAAACTAAACCCGGTACTCAAGGTCAGGATGTGCCATTGATTTACCTCTGGCTCTGCAACCCTTGCAGTATTGTTTACTTTAATACAGGCTAACAGTGACACTTTTGACTGTTGCTCCTGAATTGAGTAAATATCTTAATTGAGCTTGTTCACAATCCCTTGGTCACCTTCCTGAATAGTTAGTTAAACTTACTAGCCATTGATATAACTAGTTCAGTCCGTTCCTTCCAAAGTCCATCATGTAAGTCTTAGGCAGATGCACAAAGTGTTGATACATTCTGTTGTCCAGATTCCTGTCATTGTGAGGCTCTTTTAAAGCTATTCTACTCTGGTATGGAATTGGCTCACCTAAATTTTAACATCTCCGTAGTCACTCCCTTTTTCCATGAATTTAATTCGTTTATACTGATCTTAGTATAGACCTCTACCTTAATGTTACATTAATGGTGCTCATTTAATTTAATTTTCCTTTTAAGAATGGGAGAATAAGGTTAGATGGCTTCTAAATACAAGCATGTATTTCAGCTAAGGTAGCCCTAAAATAAAATTTATGGTTGTTGCAGGCATACAAAAAATGGCGATTTCAAACTATTTCAAACCTACTCGACTCGTAAACAGCTTTAGTGTTAAGTTCTGTTGTAATAGGAGAGGTTTTTCAATTTAATGACACAAACCAGTTTTTAATTTATGTAGTATTCCAGAACTTAGTTTAAAGAGTAGAAACCTAAAGTCAGCAGTCAGTTTTGTAATAAGTTATGACTTAAAGTAAATGAGCCTGTAAAGGAGCGGACTCACCCCTGCGGTGCCTCCTGCTGGTTGTTGGGAATTAGCTCTTTTTTCCAACCTGGAGCTCCCTCTACAGGCCGGTGATCCACCCAGCTCTGGCCCTCGTGTCCTTCACAGACCCTAGTGCCCCTTTCTCTGGGGTTCTGCCCCCTGGCAGTACTCCCACACTCTGCCTCTGGGTCTCCCCTTCCTGGGGAACCCGAACCCACTATCCCCACCTTGCCTAAGTCTGGGCTACTGTCAGTCATCACCAAGCCCCCGCTCCCTGGGGCAGACTGCAGTATAAAGGCCACTCATCATAGGCAAGGGGGTTGGGATCTGTTGCCTTCCTCTGCCTCCCAGTACCTCTATGGGCCTTGGACCAGGCCCTACAGCCTGGGGAGTTGCCAACCTGGAGCGCCCCTGCTCAGCCTGCTCCTTCCCCAACACTGCACCACCCTCAGTACCCTGTCAGGCAAGCAGCCAGGCCCTGCTCTCTCCCAGCCTGGAGAGAGACTGCTTGGGCCTCTGGCTCACAGCCTTTTTATACAGGCCAGTGGGGGCCTGATTGGGGCGTGGCCCAGCTGCTGCTGCTGCTTCCCCAATCAGCCAGCCACAGCCCTCTCTAGGGCTGCTTTTAACCCCTTTTATTTTAGTAGCAGGGTAGCCACCATGCTACAGAGCCTAATGAGTATTGTGATGCTGGATGCTTACAGAAACACCGCATTTCCTATAAGGTGTAGATAATGAACCCCTAGTTACTATTTGATGCAAAACCTTAAACTGCATAGAGTTCAGCTAGTACTGTTTTTTTTGTTGGCTCAAATAACTGTATTTGGCGCAGTTCTCTTAAACATCCTCATTTTTAAGAACACTAGAATCTTGAACGCTTAACTAAAATGCTCAAATTCGAGTTTATGGGGAAACATTCCCAGGAAATATCAGACCAGTGTTAGTAATGCTTGAAATGAGGGTGTATTTGTCAAGCCAGGTCATGAACTATTTTAACTCCATGACCAATTTGATAGTCTGGTTTAGTTACTTTTATCAGGGTGCTCATGATAAAAATTGTAGATACATATATTAATATATGGTTTTCTTTCATAGGACATGTGAGAGTACCAGAAGAGCTGAAGTTCCCTAATGCTTGTTGTGTAGGAATTGCATCACAAACTAATCTTGGTATTTTTAATCCAACTGAACGATGGTTGCAGGTCAGCATTGGAATATTCAGTATTTCAATTAATGGAGAAAAGGTAAGATTTTTCAGTATAGCTTTTAGTGTACAGTACAATATTTAAAGTGCTAGGGACAGTGACTATAGAGTCCTATGAACTCTTAAACTCTTTCTAAACTCGTCCCCTCCTGCAGTTTTAATGCATCAAAAACTTAAACTCCATTCCTTTCCTGCTATTATGACACAAATTCCAGTGGAAAAAAAGTTTTGTGGTTGGCTTCTTCCACACTAGTTGGTGCTTATTTTTTTTCCTTCTCTTAGCATGTAGCCTCTACTACCTTAGTAGCTTCTTATCAGCTATGAACTCATGATCCCAACTTAAATCCCTGCATGGTAGGTGGTGCAAACATCTACCTACCAAACTCACCAGAAATTTGTTGTTGCCACGTCTACAAATGTTGATATCTCTGGGGTGAAACTTCCAAAACATCTCACTGATGCATACTTTAAGAAGAGGCTGCGTAAGCTCAAATATCAAGAAGGTGAGATCTTTGACACCGAGAGAGAAAATGTGAGATAACAACAACACAAGGCAGATCAGAAGACAGTGGACTCGCAAATCCTGCCAATAATCAAGAAGGTGCCTCAGCTCCGTGGCTACCTGCATTCTGTATTTTCTCTCTCCAATGGAGTTTAGCCTCACAAATTGGTGTTCTAAATTTTCTGAAAACACATTAAAATTGGGGAAAAAACTGGAGGGCGAAAAAAAACAAAACAAAGAACAAAAGCTGGCTGATACTTAGTACAGCTTTAGCATTTGAAACCAGAACTGGTAAATATTTACATTAAGTTTTATGTAGCAGCTTACTCTTCTTGTGTACTCTGCTCTGGAACAGCCTTAAGATTTTTTTACTGTGTAAGCTATATTACTTCATTTTGTAAAACTAGTTTTTCATATACAAAGTTTATAGGAGTAGTGGAGAACAAACACAAATATGTTCATGTTGCAGGAAACTGAGGATGTAAAACATTCCTTCTTCTACAGTAACTCCTCTCTTAATGTTGTAGTTATGTTCCTGAAAAATGTGACTTTAAGCGAAACAATGTTAAACGAATCCAGTTTCCCTATGAGAATTAATGTAAATAGGGGGGTTAGGTTCCAGGGAAATTTTTTTCACCAGACAAAAAACGATATTTTTTTATATATATAATATACATACACAGTATAAGTTTCAAACAATTTAATACTATACACAGCAATGATTGTGAAGCTTGGTTGAGGTGGTGAAGTAAGAGGGTGGAATATTTCCCAGGTAAGACCTTACTGCTAAACGATGAACTGGCATTCGGCTGAGCCCTCAAGGGTTAACACGTTGTTAATGTAGCCTCACACTCTACAAGGCAGCACAAATGGAGGGAGGGGAGACAGCATGGCAGACAGACACACACCCTATGTGTGTGGGGGGGCGGCGGGGGAATGTGCATTGCCCTTTTAAGTACGCTGACACAACATTCTAAGTACATTGCCTTTAAAAAGATCAGGAAGGTGAGATAGCAGCTGCGGCCAGCTCTCTCTGTCCTGAGCTCTGTTGTGTCTCCCTCCTGCTCTATATGGAGAAGGGGTAAGCTGGGGTGGGGGTGGGGGAGCAGTAGGGGGGAGGGGGGACACCCTCACATTAGTCCCCCTCTTCCCCCCTCCCCTGTTCAGCAAGCAGGAGGCTCCCAGGAGCAGCTCCAAGGCAGAGGGCAGGAGCAGCACATGGCCATGTGGGGAGGAACAGCTGAACTGCTGGCAATTGGTAGCCTGCTGAGCGGCTGCTGCACAGGCAACTTAGGGGAACGGGGAGCTGATGCAGGGCTGCCGGTCCACCCTGGTTCCAAGCCCCCACCAGCTAGCTCCAACGGGCTGCTCTTCCTGCAAGCAGTGGACAAAGCAGGTGGCTGCCAAACAACATAAGGGAGCATTGCACAACTTTAAATGAGCATGTTCCTTAATTGATCAGCAACGTAACAATGAAACAACTTTAACTGGGACGACTTTAAGTGAGGAGTTACTGTACTTGTTCTGTACAGTCTTGTGTATATTACAATAAGCTACAGGCCCTGAGCAGGCCAGTGATCTTGGTTCTGTACAAACTGAGGGAAGGATTTTTCCAAAAACTGAAAATATAAAATTCAAATGATGCAACAGTTGGATGAGACAGACACATGCGGAAACGGGCAGGAGAAGGTAACATTAAAACGATTAAGCAAAAACATGATCAACAAGTATCAGTTTACCGCCTACCAAGCCGTTGTTAGATAGCTTTGTGGGCATCATCTTAGAGGTAAGTCTTAAGGGTGGAATACTTTGCCTTCTTTTACTTTTGCAGAAACTAACAAGGCTTATTTTTTTAGATGGATCCTCTGAAATATCAGTGTCTAGTGTTCAAGAACAAAACCATCATAGGACCTCATTCTACAGAAGAGCTGAAAATACTTTTCTTACCTTGTCATCCTGGAATCTTCCAGTGTGTCCTCAGTATTTCATCTTGGCCAGTTTCTGCAGATACTGAGACAATAGTCCAGGCAGAAGCTTTGGCAACTAGGGTAGTTTTGACAGCAGTTGCTGAAAATCCTAATCTCAAGGTAAGAAGCAGTTTGTTATATTGAACTGGTATATTCTTATGTGTTTGCTTTTTCTAAATAGTTAAAAACTATTTGGAGAGCTCAAGATTACTTTATTTTGAAAGGAGATGAGGATACTTCATGTAAATGACAAGGTACCCGAGGTATAAATTTTAACACAAAATACTTAGCAAAATTTATTTGCGGAAGGGCCCCTATATGGGGCATTGGAGACTACTGCTTCATAGGTAATTGGCATTTTGCCTATGCTAAGGGATGGTGCACAGTTTCTCATTTCATTTAGTCTTAATAGTTGGGTGGCTAAAATATGAGGAATAAGTAAGTTTTCTTATTTGAGTAATTGTACACAGAGATCCTCCTTTGGTGCACATACTCTTTTTGTGAGATTGGATTTTTTTGGCCGTGTGTGTGTGTGTGAGAGAGAGAAAGAGAGAACCATTCTTGTGCCGTAGATGCTCATATGTTCCCTCACTTGGGCCCTTTACCCTTCATCAAGCTGGTGGGTGGTTTCTCCTAACTTCTGAAGAAAACACTTGATCTAACCATTCATTCCTGTCTGTTTAATGCTGGGTTAAAACAAGGAGGCAAGCCTGGTTTTGAAAACAGAAAAACCTATTCTGAAGTCTCAATTGTGGCAAATTCTTGCTGTCTCAGGAGCTGATCAGTTTGTCCTCGGTTCTACTCTGTCACTAAAGTGTTCCTGTTGGAGTCTTTGTGAATTTGAGTGAGCAAGTCAGTTCCTTGACCCAGTTAAATTGTCACAAAATGGGTGACGTTTCTGGTTCTGTGATTCCAGTCCTAATGCCATGGGCATGCTTTCAAATATAGCTGCTCTAGCTTCGTATACTTGCCAGTTGGTCATGCTGCTCAAAGCTCTCTTGCCTGTCTCTGGAGTTACTAGTTCTCTTTTCCTCACCTGTTGCTTGGAAAGTAAGTTTGTAACCAGGAATAGTCTTTGGTTGCCACCATCACTCAGATTGGAGGGTAGTCATGACTAATTTGTTGCTTGGGGTACAATTCCAATGTGGCATAACTATGCTGATCAGGAGAATGTTCTGCTGCTTACTAGGAGTCATTTGTTAGTATACAACTTGCATCTTAAACTACGGAGAAGCCAAACACTGTCATATATTAATCAGGAACCAAAGAGCAGGGGATAGCGACAGAGGCTTGTTTAGTACTTTGTAAGCAAAGATCTGTTTTTTGTTTCTCTGAGCCAACTTTTCTGCCGAGGTTTTGAAATCCAGGATACAAGCAGCTGAGCTGTGGCTAGTACCACCTGGAAAAATGTGAAAAGATACAACTTCAGCACTTTCCTGTCTTTCTGCAGTGGGGAACTTCAAGGTGGATAAAAGCTTTCAAGTAAAATGTGGAGAGGATGGGGTGAGAATGAGAGGCAAGCTGCAGACTTTGCTGGCCCCTGAAAAACCTCTAATTCCCTCCTTGACTTTGACTTCCTGTGTTTGCCTTCAAAGATAAAGTGTGAATAGAATCATCCTGTGCTAACCCTAGATACCCACAAAGGGCCTTGCTTTGCTGGAAATGCTAAATCTCTATGGATACAAACTTACCCTTTCTGGTCTTCCCATCCTCTCCAGCTATACCTTTTTTATGTCATCAAAAAGATAGAAATCACTTAAGCAAAAAGATAATGCTTGATGTTGAGAAATTTTGAGCAGGTTTTTACTGTGCTCATAGATAGGAAGTCTAAAACTGCATATTTCATTCTTGGTAACCTTCAGAATCTGGTGAATAGATTCAAGTACCACATTGAAGATTATTGTTTTACAGGATTGTATGGATAAAGGCTTAGGGTCCAAGTGGCAATGCACGTTCCTCAAAGGGCCTGAAGCAGAGCTTTATGTTCTGAGTCGTCATTCAGAAGTGACTTATCTTGCGAAGTGTACACTCTGGTCTCCTTTGGTCATGCATTCTAGTTCTTAAATCATCCTGTCATGTTCTCTTTGAACTCTTGAGAGATTATCCGATGTCTGCTTCATTCATGTCTATTTGCTTAATCAGAGTGGGGAGTTACAAACACTCTACCTATGCCATCAAGATGGGGAACATGTTTGATCACTATTTCATTTCCAGGTAGTACTTTTCAAAATATTCACAAATGTGAGCATTGTCAGTCTCATTCATTAGAGAGCTTTTCTTTATCCTGTCTGCACCTGCTGATTGGAAGACTTCTTACCATGATCTGTACTGCACAGAATGACTCTAAGGAATTCTGTTGAAATAGAAATTATTTCTTATGTATCTCTTCAGCTTCTCAGAGATGGATAGCATCTCTTTATTGAAATAAAGGTTTTAAGGTCACTAATGGGTAGCTATTCAAAATGTAAGATTACATTAATAAGTTAATAAAAATCAAAATTTGCTCTTCTGTGAATACCTCAGTGCAGCATGTAACTTGGTTCAGTTCTTGATATTACCAGTACGTGAACATTATATGTATCCTTTCATTCCTGTTTAACAATCTTTTTAGCAGCCTATGAACAAATGTTCTTAGTGTAGTTCTCAGAAGGTTCAATTTTTGTTTCTTCCCTCAAACTGTCCTCCTGAGATCTCAACTGTAAATCAAGTGAGTCTTGAAGAAAGGATAATACTAAGTTTTTGATTATTTAAAGCTGATTTCATGAAGTGTTTATATCAAACATAACACACTTCTAAAATTAAACATCAGGTTTGTGTTCTCCGTGAGATGTGAATTCTGCATTTTTACTGAGCTGCTTCCACAATGCTGCTGTTAAATTCCTGTGTCCTGATGCCCAGCCTGTTCCACTACTGCTGGCCTTGTGTGCTTTACCCTGCCTACCCCATAGAAATAGATTCAGGCTCAAAGTGTGGGAGACAGTCCATCGGATGGTGCTGCTTGTTGGTGTCAAAGCCAACTTCTCACTTCTGACAGCAGGGGAACTGCACTGTATTGCTGGGTGCAGGGAAGCAGAGAGGTAACGTAGAAAAGCATGGTCCTTCCCTCAAATTTATAAAGGCTATATCTGTCTAATACCAGGTGGAAACAGGAAAGACAGATGGTTTAGATTTTGGTGACCTGTCATCTGGCAGCTGGAAGGCTCTCCCACTAAAACTAATCAACAAGACACATGCTTCTGTGCCCATCAGACTTATTATCAAAGCAGTAAGTACATTAAGTTATATATATCTAAAGGTGGAATCAGAGGACTGGAAGGGACCTCGAGAGGTCATCTAGTCCAATGCCCTGCACTCATGGCAGGACTAAGTGTTATCTAGACCATCCTGACAGGTGTTTGTCTAACCTGCTCTTAAAAATCTCCAATGATGGAATAAACTTTTCTGTAACACTGATTCTAGTGATCAATGTTGATAAGGATGAACTTGTCATGGGAGAATCATATTTTTAATGTATCTGTTATGGCTTTTTTCCTGTATTGCTAGGATATGTTTTCACAGAAGGGTAATTTTGAATGATCAATTCTGTGACACCCTCAAAGGCTATACCCATACCTAGAGATGTATCCTCAAAACTTCCATGTCTATAAATTACTTTTGAAAATATGGATCTTAATAATTTATTTTTAAAAAGCGGTTTCATTATGACAGAATGCTGTAGCGTGGCGTTGCTTCACATTTTCCAAGGAACCAGTTAATACTTCTATTGAATGTTCACCTCAAACTGATGCAATCTCTCAGCTAGCAGCTCCATCAGTTGTAAACCATGTGATACATGCAAGTTATGATGGACAAGTAAGTAGCTCATAGCAATATTAGTTTTTGCAATTGTTTCTCTAAAATGATTCTGGTTACAGATAACTGAATTCACATTAACTGTTTGTAAGAAGGGTAGTGATGTGATCAATATTGTTTTCTTGTTGAGTTCGTTTTGGTAGTGGGAGTGATCAGCCGGTAGTTTAACTGTAAGAGTGTTTTTGGGTGGTGGAGAGGGTAGGTAACTTTTATCTTCATAATTTAAAATATTAACTAAAAATCAAACTACTGGGATTTTCCAAGAAAGCAGATTCAAGATTATTCAGAGGTTTTACTTTACTGTTTAATTCCCTCTTACACTCCAGGTATACTAAGGGAAACCTGGATAGCTTCTCTGTATATTAGCTCACTTTAACTAAGAAACTATTTTTTTTGTAACCTATAAAAGGAGCCTTCATAGTAAAACGCTCTTTGGTTGTTTTGTCTTAGAAACACTGCTTTTCCGGATTTGAGTCTAGACATTTAAAGCTTCAGTATAATGAATGTCTTGTTCACACTGTCTATTGGACAGCTTAAAAGTTGAAATTTTCAGTAGATGTGTATAAAGTATCAAATATATTCCTTTTTTCAGGATCCTGAAAGCTTAGTAGTGTGGGTCCTGTTCCATGCACCAAAGAAGCAAATCTCTCTTTCAGGTATAGTAGTTTGACTTCCATTGTAACTACTTTTGTGTGTTACAAGTTTCCTTTAGGACTAAAAGGATAAGTCACTAATGTAGATGAAACATTTCAGTAGCTTTTTTGCTTTGGTGCCCTAATCTGTGTACGTCCATCCTGGCATTGACAGATCCGTTTTAATACTTGAATATTGTGAAATTAAATACTCAAAATAAAAGTACAGTTCTAACTTAAGTAATTAAGGCCCCTATTACCATAATAACCACTTCAAAATAAAATACTGAGCTTCAAGTTGGTTTTTAGTGCAGGCATCAAACTTTAAGAATTTTGCAGGTAAAAAATGCTTGACACTCTTGTTGAATTTAAAATCCTTCTAGATATCTTGGGTCCGGCAGATGAGTTCTTAGCAAGAGTTGATGTAGAGGTTGACAGTCCAGGGCCTACTAGTGTGATAAAAAGTATTCCCCTCAGAGCAAGAGCTGGAACAGCTAGGATACATGCTCCGAAGGACTTACAGGTATGCTACAAAAAATTATAAATTAAGTATACTTTAGCTTCTTTGCTTTTGGTAGTTCTGCATTCTTTGTTGTAAAATGCAACCACTTTTTTTGTTTGTTTTTTTTAAGGCCATGTGTTTGTCTGCTAGTGTGGGTTCTTCAGCCAAGCAGCAACTGCCTTTAAAGAATGCTGGAAATATTGAAGTCTATTTAAAAATTAAGGTAGGGAGACTTCTTACTTTTCTAAATAGTGATCTTAAAATCATTGGTTTTGTGCTGCCCACATTGCATTGAAATTAGAGCTGGCCTCTGGAAGCCCCACAAACCTTGCAGTCCGGCTGTGTCTCTGGTTTTTTGGAGGGACTGTAGCTGGCAAGGGTGTCCTCCATACTATTATTTTTTTAAGTAAAGTTTCCTGCCGCTTTGTTAGAAGAAGCCTTGAAAATTAAATCATTCACTAGGGTTGGAAGTTTATTGTAGTGGTTTTTGTTCCCTGAAAGTCATAGGCTATTCAGTCACTTCTATAATTGCGTATGTGTGGCTTTGTGAGTATGTCAGTACTAAATAGCAAATTTTGTGAGTTTGCAGCTGTAGGTGGTACAGCTCTGCAGGTGGTACAGAGGCTCTGCGTGTCCAGTGTAGGGTTGATTCACTGCATCACACAATCAGGACTCTGAGTTGGGCCAGGCAACCACAATTAGGGACTCCAGCCCTCTGGTTGGAGCGGAGCAAGTGAAAAGTCTGTAGCTCTTAGCCTCCTGACTGGGGCTGACCATAACATGGCCCTCGGGCGAGGCAGAGCAAACAAAAACTTATATCAGCGATCCCTGACGGTAATGCGTAGTTGCAAGTGCAGGGTGGGGATAAGGGCAGGGCAACCTGGTCCAACCCAGGGCCCTAAGAAGCCGATGATCACCTTATTAAGGGTCAAGTGGCGGCTCCCAATGTGTTCCCTGCATCACTTCCTACCCTTAAGTCTCTTGCAGGGTTGTCCTCCACAGGCTGTGGCTTGGCATCTCTGTTTGCCTCTGTCAATAGGGGATCTCCCATAGTGTAGTCAGGGATACCCTACTTTGCAGTCTGGAGATCTGACAGTACTTCAGAAGGAGTTGGCAGTGCATGTCCATTCTCCTCCTCAGCCAGCTCAGAATGGAGAGAGCTGCTTCCTTTTTATACACTTCCTCCACCAGAATCATGTGCAGCAATGTTGAGGGTCATGGCCCCTTGGGCCTACAGTGAGTGGTGAACTCCTGCTTGCCCAGTCCAGGATTGATACATTCTGTCATACCACTCACACTATGCTTCAAGTTTCTTGCCCAGTTAATTTCTGCAAGTGAGTCTGCTTTTTGTGCTCAGCACCCAGTATAGTCTCTCAGTATAGAAGGTGGGTTATCTACAGGAGTTGCATGAAACAGTGTGGAGTAAATGTGGGATTGAACAAAGGTTTCCTTCATTCTAATTCATATTCAAATATTGACTTTTATGGTGTCAAGGTTCCTCCCCCACTCTGAACTCTAGGGTACAGATGTGGGGACCTGCATGAAAACCTCCTAAGCTTACTTTTACCAGCTTAGGTTAAAACTTCCCCAAGGTACAAATTAATTTTATCCTTTGTTCTTGGAATAACCACTGCCACCACCAAACTCTAACTGGGTTTACTGGGAAACGCAGTTTGGACACGTCTTTCCCCCCAAAATCTTCCCAACCCTTGCACCCCACTTCCTGGGAAAGGTTTGGTAAAAATCCTCACCAATTTGCATAGGTGACCACAGACCCAAACCCTTGGATCTGAGAACAATGAAAAAGCATTCAGTTTTCTTACAAGAAGACTTTTAATAGAAATAGAAGTAGATAGAAGTAAAGGAATCACCCCTGTAAAATCAGGATGATAGATACCTTACAGGGTAATTAGATTCAAAACATAGAGAATCCCTCTAGGCAAAACCTTAAGTTACAAAAAAGACACACAGGAATAGTCATTCTATTCAGCACAATTCTTTTCTCAGCCATTTAAGGAAATCATAATCTAACACATACGTAGCTAGATTACTTACTAAAGTTCTGAGACTCCATTCCTGGTCTATCCCCAGCAAAAGCAGCATACCGACAGACACAGACGCTTTGTTTCTCTCCCTCCTCCCAGCTTTTGAAAGTATCTTGTCTCCTCATTGGTCATTTTGGTCAGGTGCCAGCGAGGTTACCTTTAGCTTCTTAACCCTTTACAGGTGAGAGGATTTTTCCTCTGGCCAGGAGGGATTTTAAAGGGGTTTACCCTTCCCTTTATATTTATGACATATGGCTTTGATCAAATCATTTAAGTTTTCTCTATCTCAAGTACAAGGGATAATAGCTTTATTGGAGAGTTATTTGGATGACTAGTTAATGTGGAGTGGATATCTCTTTGGAGATGAGAGCTTGGGGAGAAAACATAAGGGCAGAACGAAAGTGGATTCAGGAAAGGAAAAACAGTAATACTAGAGCAAGCTAAGAGTTGGACCATCTAGTATGGGATGAATATGAAAGAATAAGGGAATGGGGATGTTGATCTAAAAGAGAATAGAAGCAATAGGCAATGGAATATTGACATAGAGGCAGAATGAGTGACATGGAAGAGAGAATTTTAAATAAAAAACAACAAAACCCACCATAAAATTGTTTGTGCTTTCCTGGTAGATGTCCAATATCTCCTTTCTGAAAGAAAGGGGTGGAATGTCTATCTTGAGCACACTACTATTTTTATTTCAGTTTATGTACATTAACACACGTATTTAAATATCCCAAGGTGGTGGTATAGCAAGAGATGGCTACCTTCATATGATCCAAAGATAATCAGACCTTCATGTAGATCCAGAGATAATCAGACCTCTTTAAAGCCGATGTGTGCCAAGTAATCTTTCAGGCTCAACAGAAGGATTGAATAAGACCCCTTTTTGTAGTAAGAACAGCTGTATGCTATGGAGCTACCACTCAAGGCACTAGGCAACATAGCAGGTCAGAGCTAAGCTATATGGAGTGAGTCGTTTTCTCAGTTAGACACGGTCTAGAAGATTTAATTGCACTGCATATGTTTTGGAGTCAGAAAAGCATGTAGAAGGAGTTGAGCATGATGCTGAGAGGAATTGGAGAGAGAGAGCTTTGTGGGTGCAGAACTTGCTGGAGCGGTAGACTTGGATTACTGAGCAAGAAAGCTGCCTGCTAGGTTTTTTTCCTACTTCACTGAAGGAGACCGAACTTTGTATATATTTTTTGTAAATGAGCAAGTTTGCAGTAAGAATATATCTGTCTCATATCACTGATGTATTCTTATAATAGAAATAATCCTAAATATTAGCCAGCTTTGTGGGTCGAAAAGGCAACACTGTACTAGATTGTTAAATTAGTTGTCACGTTAAAATTGTTAATATTACTAGCTACACAAGATTATGGTTAAACTGCAGAAAGACTTGATAAATCGCCGAAAATAAGCCTGCACACATCTCTCCAGAAAACAGGAATTCTGTAGCCCTCAGACTATGAGCTTACTTGGAGAATTACTCTTTGAAATGTTTTCAGCATTTTGGCAATTATCTATAAAGCTATAGGGTTCCAATTCTACACTAAACACCCGCTGGCAGCAAAAAGTCGGTCTTCCCTTCTTTCCTGTTACGAGTCAGTTGATGATGCATTTGGATGTACCTCAAATAATTACTTCAGATTTTTTATTAAAATCCTGAGGCGGTCCTGGACAGGCATTGGTGGTTTTGTGTGGGGAAAGTTTTTATAGACCAATCCTACATATCAAGACCACTGGACCTAGTAGAAATGCTGCTGGGATACAGATTTTTAGTGTTCCCAGCGTGCTAAAGCCCAGGCTGAAAAAGGTTACAAACAAAGCCTTGTGTTCTCTGTAGCAAGCTGTGATGAGCTTTTTAGGTTCTGTGACATGGTCTTGCAGAAGACAGAAAATTTTCATTTAATTGCAGGAAAAATAGTAAAAATGTAACTGAATAATCATCCCCCTATTTGTTATAGCTTTCAGCTGAACAGTCCTTTAAGATTAATGGAGTGGGTTCATGTCTTTTACAGCTATTTTTTCAGGCTGTCTACAAACTCAAGAAGACAGCACTGCATTAACTTAAATTTGGTTCAGGTTTTCTTCAGCAATGGTTAGAAACATTTTTTTTTCTTTTTAAATGGAAACATGATTTCTGGAACACAGCTTTGTGATGAGGTAGTTCTGTGGCAAATTGTGTGGCCCTGGAACTTCAGAATGCATGGGTCTCTGATTAGAACACTTGCTGTCAACTGTTGATAAATAACTTTTAAAACAAATCTGCCAAGAAATAGAATACTTGACTAGTTAATATACTGACCAATCTAGATAAAAAAGCTAAAATGAAGGCCCAGAGAAATTAATCGCTACTTAACCTAACATTTCTAACTTGTAGATATTCTTCCAACTCGGTACAATTGAGTTGTCTTTGATATACACTGGAGGCAGCTGAAAATGTATCTATGGGGGTATGAGTTTGGCTGTGCCTCAAACGGTCTCAGACCATATTCCCTGCCTCCAACCAGCTAAACAAAGCAGTGTCTCTGCTCTCTTACTTGCACTCGTCCTGGTTCTTAAAGCCATTCTAAAGCTGTAGTAATGAATCCAGTTCTCTTCTCCTAGCCTTCCTTTCCTTGGTTCTCTGGAGACCAATTTAAAACAACAAAGATCTTTCCCAGAATAAGACATCTATTATGTTCCCCGTTTTTCGTGCTTTCCTATCCCATGGCAGAGCTGGTCAAATAGAGCAGGCAAATGGCCAGAGGATTCTCTCCATGTGATAAAGATCCTCTGAGGAGCCACAAAAGGGGAGCTGTGCCACATCTGCTCCTAGCCTGTGAACCCTGGCTCTGCCAGGTGAAAGGTTTAGAGCCTATACAATTTTGGGGGCTCCTACATTTCCCCATATTGGTTGTTCCAGCAGGACTTCTGCAAGGATAGATTGGTTCTTCTCAACAGACAGCCAGGACCATGTTTCTAAATTAGGGATTCATCAGAGGTGAATGTTCCCCTTCTCTGAGCAGTACTGGCTTCATCACGTCACAAGGGTTCCTTGTCAAATCTTGGAGAGTAATAGTCTCTTGACAAAAAGACCAGAATCCCTGATGACTCCCATTCCTCCCAGAGGATGGTTTGGACTCCCTCAGGGATGTGCTCCTTGCATGTAATTTTTAGAAAACTCATCGGACAAGGAGCATAGGCATTTAAGGCCCCTCTACACAGGCTAAAACTCAAAAATAGCACTATCTAGGAAGAGGGACTGAATCTCAGCTGGGAGACAGACTCTTCCCTTTAACTCACATAAGGCTGGAAATCGAAGAAGGAGAAGTTATTTCAGATCTTCATCCTCTACAATTAGCTTCAATTCTTTCCCGAAAAAGTTTTCAGATTACAATAACCCTAAACTTGACAAGTATCATAGAATATCAGGGTTGGAAGGGACCTCAGGAGGTCATCTAGTCCAACTCCCTGCTCAAAGCAGGACCAATTCCCAACTAAATCATCCCAGCCAGGGCTTTGTCAAGCCTGACCTTAAAAATTCCTAAGGAAGGAGATTCCACCACTTCCCTAGGTAACGCATTCCAGTGTTTCACCACCCTCCCAGTGAAAAAGTTTTCCCTAATATCCAACCTAACCTCCCCCACTGCAACTTGAGACCATTACTCCTTTTTCTGTCATCTGCTACCACTGAGAAGATTCTAGATCCATCCTCTTTGGAACCCCCTTTCAGGTAGTTGAAAGCAGCTATCAAATCCCTCCTCATTCTTCTCTTCCATAGACTAAACAATCCCAGTTCCCTCAGCCTCTCCTCATAAGTCATGTGTTCCAGTCCCCTAATCATTTTTGTTGCCCTCCGCTGGACTCTTTCCAATTTTTCCACATCCTTCTGGTAGTGTGGGGCCCAGAACTGGACACAGTACTCCAGATGAGGCCTCGCCAGTGTCAAATAGAGGGGAACAATCACGTCCCTTGATTTGCTGGCAATGCCCCTACTTATACATCCCAAAATGCCATTGGCCTTCTTGGCAGCAAGGGCACACTGTTGACTCCTATCCAGCTTCTCGTCCACTGTAACCCGTAGGTCCTTTTCTGCCGAACTGCTGCCGAGCCATTTGGTCCCTAGTCTGTAGTGGTGCATGGGATTCTTCCATCCGAAGTGCAGGACTCTGCGCTTGTCCTTGTTGAACCTCATCAGATGGCTTTTGGCCCAATCCTCTAATTTGTGTAGGGCCCTCTGTATCCTATCCCTACCCTCCAGCGTATCTACCTCTTCTCCCAGTTTAGTGTCATCTGCAAACTTGCTGAGGGTCCACACCATCCTCCAGATCATTAATGAAGTTATTGAACAAAACCGGCCCGAGGACCGACCCTTGGGGCACTCCACTTGATACCGGCTGCCAGCTAGACATGGAGCCATTGATCACTACCCGTTGAGCCCGATAATCTAGACAACTTTCTATCCACCTTGTAGTGCATCCATCCAGCCCATACTTCTTTAACTTGCTGGCAAGAATACTGTGGGAGACCGTGTCAAAAGCTTTGCTAAAGTCAAGGAACAACACGTCCACCGCTTTTCCCTCATCCACAGAGCCAGTTATCTCGTCATAGAAGGCGATTAGATTAGTCAGGCATGATTTTCCCTTGGTGAATCCATGCTGACTGTTCCTGATCACTTTCCTCTCCTCTAAGTGCTTCAGAATTGATTCCTTGAGGACCTGCTCCATGATTTTTCCAGGGACTGAGTTGAGGCTGACTGGCCTGAAGTTCTACGGATCCTCCTCCTTCCCTTTTTTAAAGATTGGCACTACATTAGCCTTTTTCCAGTCGTCCGGGACTTCTCCCGATCGCCATGAGTTTTCAAAGATAATGGCCAATGGTTATGCAATCACATCCGCCAACTCCTTTAGCACTCTCGGATGCAGCGCATCCGGCCCCATGGACTTGTGCTCATCCAGCTTTTCTAAATAGTCCCGAGCCACTTCTTTCTCCACAGAGGGCTGGTCATCTCCTCCCCATGCTGTGCTGCCCAGTGCCGTAGTCTGAGAGCTGACCTTGTTTGTGAAGACAGAGGCAAAAAAAGCATTGAGTACATTAGCTTTTTCCACATCCTCTGTCACTAGGTTGCCTCCCTCATTCAGTAAGGGGCCCACACTTTCCTTGGCTTTCTTCTTGTTGCCAACATACCTGAAGAAACCCTTCTTGTTACTCTTAACATCTGTTGCTAGCTGCAACTCCAGGTGTGATTTGGCCTTCCTAATTTCACTCGTGCATGTTTGAACAGTATTTTTATACTCTTTCCTGGTCATTTGTCCAATCTTCCACTTCTTGTAAGCTTCTTTTTTGTGTTTAAGATCAGCAAGGATTTCGCTGTTAAGCCAAGCTGGTCGCCTGCCATATTTACTATTCTTTCTACACATCGGGATGGTTTGTCCCTGTAACCTCAATAAAGATTCTTTAAAAAGAAGAGAGGTGGTTCTTTGAGTGATTGCTCATATCAATTCCAGTTAGGGGTGTGTGTACTGCATGCATACTGGAAGGTTTTTCGCCAACAGTACCCGTTGGGTTGGTCTGGGCGCCCCCTGGGGTCACACCTTCATGGTGCTGAATATAAGGCCCTGCCAACCTGCCACCACTTCAGTTCCTTCTTACAGCCTGTGATGGTTAGCAGAAATGCTCGTAGCTCTTGCTTTGCAAGTGCAACTTCTCCAGTAGTTCGAACTTTTGTCCTGTGAATAGGTAGGTTTATAGCAGTATAGTTTAGAATAGTGCTAGATAAGTTTCAGTTGGGGGTAACCCCCCCCCCCTTACCCCTTTTTCCCTGGTACCAGGGAATGCCTCGATCCGCAGTGTGTGGCAAGTCTATGCCAAGAAGTGACCCCCCCCACTTCCTGCTTTAAGTGTATGTGGGAAAGCCACCAGAAAGAATGCTGCAAGATCTGCAGAGGATTTCGTCTGAGAGGGATCAGTGCCTCAAGATCCTGCTAATGGAGGCTGCTCTACATCCTCACTTGGACCCTAGCTCAGTAGAGCTGACACCGAGCACCTCAGCATCTGTGCACAGTGTGCCAGCACTGACAAGGCATGAGTCGGTGCCGAGGAAGGACTCTGCCAGAGACCTTTGGCACCGGCAGAGTTCCACACAGGGCAGTGGGCAGCACCATTCTCAATCCCCTGTGCCCCACAGGAAGAGGACACCCAAAAGGGGCCGCTCCCTCAAGCCCAGACTGGTGCAGGAGCCCACCACCATGAGAGCTGTGTTGGGCCACGGGCGTTCGGCTCCACTGACTAAGGTCACATTGACTCCTGCCCCAGCACAGGAACAGTCGAGTCCAGGCTCCCAGCACTCCCCTCTCTGGGAGGACCACGATCTCCAGCTGCCTTCCACGCCGGAGGCAGTCGAGGCCGCCAACAACCTCATTGCCTCTTCAGCACCACCTTCCCCTCCTAGATGAGACAGGACACTGAACTTGGTTTCAGCGGCACCCATGAGATCCTCTGTGCTGTCCAGAAGCAAACCTGCAATGGTACTGCACCAGTTGCCATCTCCTTGGTACCAGTCACCTGTACAATCCACCAGTGGATCAGTAGGGGAGTGGCACTAGTCTCAAAGTTCCAGGCACCACTCCCTGGCACTGCAGGGCATCGCTCCTCTGTGATCCTTGTATAGTGAGTGCTTAGAGTTGGAAGCAGACTCCCACAGGTCCAGGAGGAGCAGTTGATCCAGGTCTGACAGATGCGAGCAACAGGAGTCTCATCCAGTGCCGCGGCCTGTCAGTGGCAGGCCCCTAATAAGTGGCCATTCTGGACCGCCTGGACATTCCACCAGGGCTGGAGCCAGAGGTCCTACTCTAGGTCAGTGCCGGCGGCCTTAGCTTCATAGGTGCCTCTGGCACCTATCCAGGGGCAGGACCTAGCGTTGGCTGCACCAACACCTCCGGCACCCACTGCACCACTACCAACATCAACCACGCCGGAATACTAGGTGCTGCATGATCCCCTTGGTGCCATGGGCAGGGAACAGGACCTGGAGGAGAGTGGGGTGTGCCAACAGCTGCTGAGGAGGGTGGCGCAGAACCTGGGGATCCAGGTGGAGGTCGTCATTGAGATATCAGACCCCATGGTGGACTTTCTTGCCCCTTCTGGTCCCTCCCAAATTGCCTTGCCATTTATCAAAACAATTCAAGGTACCACCAAGTCGATGTGGCAAACCCCTGCTTCTTTACCACCATTAGCAAAGAGGAACAAACAGAAATACTTCCTTCCCTCTAAGGGGTTCGAGCACCTTATCACATGTCTCCCGCTAGACACCTTAGTCGTATCAGTGGCTAATTAACGGGAGCTCCAAGGCTATCAGAGACCCTTCCTGAAAAACCGGGAGGCCGAAAAGCTGGACTTCTTTGGAAGAAAATCTATTCACCGGGGAGACTCCAACTCCGAATTTCTATTCACCAGGCTGTTCTCAGTAGGTAACAGCTACAAGTCCTGTGGAACAATGGCAAAATTTATGGAGCTGTTGCCGCAAGACTCCAGGGCAGAGCTCTCCTCCTTGGTAGAGGAGGGCAAGCTCATTGCCTGGGCTTCGCTGCATGGCCTTTGCTCGATGTGGTGGATTCGTCCACTCACGCTATGGCCTCTGGGGTACCTATGAGAAGGAACTCCTGGCTGCAGGTCTCAGGTGTACCATTTGAGGTCCAACAAACCATCCAGGACCTCCATTTTGGGAGCTCGACCCTCTTTTTCAGAAAAAACGGACTTGCAGCTTCACAGCCTCAAGGATTCGAGGGCCACCTTCAAATCCGTTGGCCTGCACGCTCCTGCTACCTAATGGAGGCATTTCAAGCCGTAGCCCCCACCTTGTTTTTACCACCCTCAGAACAGGCAGGACTTTTCTTGGAGGCAGAATAGAAAGAACAGGAAAAGACCTCACTCTTCCTCAGCCCAGGGCTGTGGGCAGGTGAAACAATCCTCTGGTCAGAAGAACTTTTGAAGGTGCGACTGGGGGCGACGCACCAGTCCGAACTGCAGATCCATCCCACCTCTCCTTTTTGTGCCGATTGTCCCGTTTCTGCCATACCTGGGCCTGCATTACATCAGATCGCTGGGTACTTCGCACGGTAGAAAGGGGGTACGCCCTCCAGTTCTCCCTGCCTTCCAACCCCTTCCCTGTCCCTCTTCATGGACCCTTCTCACGAGCAACTCCTTGTGCAGGAGGTGCACTTGCTCCTAACTGGAGGCAGCGGAAAAGGTTCCTCAGGAGCTGAAGGGGAAGGGTTTCTTTTCACGGTATTTCCTAATACCAAAAGCCAAAGGCGGTCTAAGGCCCATCCTAGACCTGTGAAATCTCAACAAGTTCATGAAGAAACTGAAGTTCTGCATGGTCTCTTTGGCCTCTGTTATCCCTTTCTTGGATCTGGGGGACTGGTATGCCACCCTCGATTTGAAGGATGCTTACACAGAAAGTACCTCAGGTTCATGGTGAATCACACTCAACAGTTCATTGTTCTACTGTTCGGCCTGTCAGTGGCTCCTTGAGTGTTTACCAAGTGCATTGCAGTCATGGCTGTGTTCCTACGCAAGTGCCAGGGGCAGGTGTTCCCATACCTCTACAACTGGCTAATCAAGGGCTGCTACAGGGTGCAAGTGGAGACACAAGTGAGCATCATGCGGTCTACTTTCGATGACCGGGGCCTTCTACTGAAGGTACAGAAGTCAATTCTGTCCCCCGTTCAGCGGATGGTTTATAGGGGCGGTATTGGACTCTAAACAGGGGAGAGCGTATCTCCCAGAGTCGCACTTCCGGTCCCTGTGCAACATACGAAGTCTCAGGTAGTTCCTCATTAGAAATTACTTGTTTTTCCAAGGCCACAGAATCTTGAGAGACAAGGATTTGTTGTGACTTATTTGCTGTCCATCTTCAACCTCCTCAAAATATTTAACAACTTAAGTCATGACTGAAGAAAGTGTCTTTAACCATTGTTTATGAAATCCAGGAGGCTGTTGGTAAGAGCCATGGTAGCAAATTCAGTGGCTAGTTTTAAATCAAATCCTGGGGAGAGCATAATTAAAACAAATCCGTGTCTGAGAAGGCTGTAGGCAAATCTTATTAATGGGGAAGTTTCATAGGTAGTAGTTGAAAATATGGACAAGACAAAATATTTGCTCGCTACTCCTGACAAGCTTAAAAATTAAAAGCCCTCATACAGGAGCAAAAGATTAATACTCTCAGCAATAGGTGCGTGAGAGATGAGATGTAAGCATGGAACTCCAGAGGGAAACAGATCATGAAATGAGCCCAATTTTGTCAGTAAGTGTATACAGTCAAACAGCAATCAAGCTTGCCCCCACCCGGAAATAGATCTAGCCTACAATTCATAGACTGTACCAAACTCAGCAAGTAGGTACAGGAGAGTGTAGTGGGATTATTCTGGAATTTCAGGCTCCTCCACGTCTGATCTTAATTTCCCTTCCAAACTTTAGGTATTCAGAGAAGCATCAAACTATTGTGAAATAAGTTACACGCCACCTGGAATGAGGGAAATACAGACTGCCCTTCAATGTGAAAGATACTCAGGACTGTATCGCTAGCATTACCAAAAATCTCAGTTAGGAATTGGCCCCATATACTGGCCACTGAAAAAGCACCAGAAAGACACAATCCCTGATTTGAAGGGCTTAAAATCTCAAGACTCCATATTTTTCATAAAATAAAGATCTGAGGAATGCAAGCGGTCATACACTAAATAGGTCAAAGGCAACAAAATGTAAGGAGACTGTAGCTTCCAGAACTATTACAATCTTTCCAGGAGACTTCCTGATATTAGATCTGGTAGAAACTTCTCCATATACCTGCCATATTTTACTACCAGAACTTACTTCAGTTTGTCTTTGGAAGTAGCTGCTAGCAATACAAAATGCTGCTCTTCAGCCTGTCTGCTTCCCTCTTTTCCCTCAGTGTTCATGAAGGTATTGGTAATAGGCTGAAGAGTATAGGGAATTCTAAATGCTCATTCCTATCTTACATTCTGTCAAGCATCACTAGAAATGTTAGATGAGGTGACTTGAAAGACACTTTCTGTGCTTTAAGCACAGGGGATTATGGTGAATTTTTAAAAAGTTCCAGAGCAAATCGTACTTTACAGATAAAACAGAGGGAGGGTCAATCTTCCTGAAACAACAGAAATTTGTTAAGATCTGGACAGTAATTTCCATGATGTCTGTCCTCCATCCAGTCCTGGCTGTAGTTCCGAGGTAACTTCTGTAAGATTACTCCATGGACGGGGGGCCTCCTAGATATTTCTTGAAGGCTCAGAACTGCGCTGTAAAAGATGCTGAAGAAAGAGAGGGCAATTTCCACTGTCTAGTCACCTGGTTGGTTGAAGCATGAAGCCAACCTTCTAGTAGATCTTCCCTTCACAGACTGGTTTCCAAAAAACACTGACCATAAATGCTTAGCTTTCTGGGTTGGAAATGTACTTGGTGCACCATAAGTTACAGGGAATGTGATCAGGGTCAGAGATTTCAGCATACTGCTGTCTGAGATGAGCAGTCAGACCGGCTTTTCTGGTCTTTCAGGATCACCCGAGAGGATTATGATTCTGGTCCAACTGGGAAAACAAATTGGAAGGAGGCACAAGAAGCTCAAGTCTAAACAGAGCAATGCATTCTCTCCTAGCTTCTATCTGGGTAATCCATATTAAAGTGCCACTGAAAATGAGAGCAGCCTAGTTGAGCTTTCAGACACCTTGGAATGGTCCCTGAACCAGGAGTGTTTTCTGGCTGATATCACAGGAACTAAGCCACTCTATCTGCAACCAATCAAAATGCTCACCTTTCCCCCACTGCTTATGTTTCCATATTGCTTGCTATGTTCCAATCCTATATGAGTGGACAGAAGTCTGGATTCGTGAAGTAAAACTTACCTGACGTCATTTTGTGGAGTTACTTCTTCCCAATCGACTCCACCCAAAATGTTCTCTGGGTTCCTCTACAGTGGCCTCTTCATTGTCTGTGTATGTCATTAGCGTAGTTGAATAAGAAATTTCTATTTAAGAAGTTTATATTTAGTTCGCTAACGTAGGGTTTCTGCACAGTGTTGGAACTATTATTTAGTGCAGGATTGTTGGCCGTTTTGGGAATTTCCCACGTATGTGTCTAGGCTGCCTCTGATATATGTACTGAAAGAGAGGCATAACACATCATATCAGACTGGAGGGGATTACTCCTAAAAAAGTAAATTTGTTTTTGTATCTTTAGACATCAGGTCAAGACAACTACATTTCTGTTGAACCTGAGGATCTCTTCCTTATGCCTGGAGAAGAGCAAGAAGTGGCAGTCCTATTTTCTCCAAAGGATTTAAAAACCAGTAGTGAAAGGTAAGGTATAATCTGCTTGATGATCAGTTATTTAAAAAAGAGGTTCTCAATCTGGGGGTTGTGAACAGATGTTAAAGGGTCCCACATAATTTCATATAATTCAGAGTAAGGGATTTTTATCAGGATTTCCCAGCCTCCCAAGTATCTTGTATTTATTGCAATTTTTCTTCTTGTCATTTAGCTTCTTAGGTGTTCAAGGATTGATTCTAAGCATTTTAAATGTGTCGTCTAGACTGGGAGCAGAGGGTGGGGGAGAAATAGTGTGATCCTCTTTTCTCCTGGTTTTATTTCCTGAATGCAAAGATCTTTGCTCTCGAGTTAGTTCTCCAGTTCCTTTGGAAAGTTTGATTCCTGGTAATTTTTTTACAAGTGTCCACTGTATATACCCGCTGCTGGGCACGTCAACTGGTGCAGTGTGGATGGTGCAATCTTCTGGTGGCAGCGCTTGTTGGAGCGTTCATGCACCCCTTCCACTCTTTCCTGTCAGCGGTGTAGCATGTTTTGAGGGCAAGGCCAAAGAAGGGGGCATGGCACCAGTTGCCTCCTCGGTGACTTGCAGCCACCACAACAAAAGGAAATGTTCCCCTCCAAATTACAAGGATTGATAGCTAAAACTAGTGCCTTCTATTTTTGTAGATTAGTTTTCAGATGTTAGTTTAGCTAAGATAGTTAGATATTTACCTGGCATAATATTGTGGCAGAACTGAACTTGAAAAAGCCTGGATTTAAAAGGTGTACATCATGCTCAGCGGTCTTCCCAACATCCTATAATCATGTCCAGTGCCTGAAATCTTAGGAGAAAAACATTCTCCTTCACATTATGCTATTTACAGCATATTTACTTCTCGGGCCCATAAAGAGAGACAGAAAAGACTTCCATGTGCTTTTGTTATAAGAGGCTTTGTCAGCCAAACCTCTGGGGCCATATATAGCTATAGAATGCGAGGGTAAGGCTAGGACATTTGTAGGGACAAAATCAGGAAAGCCAAGGCAAAGCATGAGTTACAGTTGGCAAAGAAATGCTAGAGACAACAGGAAGGGGTTCTTCAAATATGTCAGACAAAAAAGAAAGATCAGGGACATTGTGGGTCCACTGCTCAATGGAGATGAGCTGGTAACGGAAGATGATAGTAAGGTAGAGCGGCTCAATGAATGTCTACTTTGCTTCAGTCTTCTTTTAAAAAAAAAAAAAAAAAAAAAGTGACCAGATGACTAGCAAAATTACCATAGACAGTAAAGGAGAAGAGATGCAGATTGGGATAAGTAAAGAACACATCAGAGATCTTCTGACCAATCTAAATTAATTCAGATCAGTGGGCCAGATGCTATTCACCTGAGGGTACTGAAGGAATTAGCTGAGGAAATCTCAGAGCCACTGGTAATAATTTGTACAAACTCATGCAGGACAGGAGAGATCCCGGAAGATGAGAAGGGCTAACTTTAAAAAGGGGAAAAAGGAGGAGCTGGGGAACTATAGGTCAGCCTAACTTTGATACCTGGGAAGCTACTAGAGCAGAGGCGGGCAAACTACGGCTTGCGGGACTGTTCTGCCTGGCCCCTAAGCTCCTGGCCTGGGAGGAACATGTCCTCTTAGAGGGGTGCGCCCCACTTTTTTGGCAAAACTGGGCCTTGATCATCAGTTGGCAAGAGCAATCCAGACAAATGCCCAGTTTTGCCAAAAAACTCAGGATGACCAGGACAGGGCATAAAAAGGGGACTGTCCTGGCCAAATGGGACATATGATAACCGTACTCAGCAGGTAAACAATAGGTATTCTACAATCTATGAGTGCTTTGAGCTTCCCCCTTGAGTGTCCAGCCCCTGTTACACTGGACACTTGCAGAATTCACAGATAAGGTGTTCCCAAAAGAACATAATTTTTAGTATGTATACATGACTCTTTACGTATTATCCATACATACATTTCACAATGGTTGATATTCACTTGGACATAAGCTTTCATTAGAGATCCTACATGACATCTTTTGACAAACTGTTATGTAGGGTCCAAACCCAAGAGATCCCTCTAAACCCTCTTTGCGCCTGTGCAGTGTGCTAGTTGGCACCAACAGGTCCCTGGATCACGATGGCTTATTACGTATCACCTAAGAAATCTGTGGCAGAGGAAGGTATACAATCTACTTCTTCAGTGGAGAATTCAGCTGTCTTAACCATAAAACCATCTTTTCTCTTTCTGCACTTCGCTGCCCTGTTCACTACACACCTTCCAATTTGAGCAACAAATGAGGCAGGTGTCCTACCGACAACAGCCTACTTCACAACACAGCCCTCATTTCATCCCTGGACTACTGTTCATCTTGTTCATAGAATGAAGCAGAGGTCCAGGAGGGAAGCGGGGGGGGGGGGGGGGAAAGTATGTGGTCATGGAATTAGACTGTATAATAATGCATATGCACAAGAGAGCTGAATTAAGGTAGTGTAGACAACCATAATTTTAACACTTCCAAAGTGCTTGACTTTGCAATCTTACAGTTCTTTGAATGTAGGGTTTTGTGTGTAATTTCCATGGTGTTTAAAAAAGCAAACATAATAACTACATTTCATCATGTGATATATTGAGACCCACATGGTTCATCAGCAGGGTTGGATTTAGATCCGTGCTATAGACTCCTGCCACTTGAGCTAATGGAATTAATTATAGGAATAGTAAATTGTGATTTTCTGTGGACCAACACTAGAGGGAGATGGGACACTGTGCCAGTGTGTTTCCCAGATGCTATTTGCTGACAGCAGAGGAATGGTGAGACTGGGGAATCTTGAGTTTCATTCCAGGCTTTGGATGGGAGTGTGCTCTAGTAGTCACAGACACCTTCTGTGTCGTCCCCTCCGTCCCCGTCCCCCCCCCAAAGAGCTTGACCCTTCTGCCCATGTCCTTCACTGTGCCCCTGATCCAGTCCTTTCTGTTCCCTATCTCTGGCTCTTCCTCCCAGCCTCAACTGAGGCTTCCCATCCAGTAATTCATAGTCTCACTCCTCTGGACTCCTCACTAGTCTCCCCATCCCCCAGCTCCTTGTTCCCAGTATTGGTTAGGATGTCGGGGGAGAACTGGCATTGCCTGCTGTTTATGTAATCTGTCTTCCCCCCACCAATTGGTTTCCAATCCCAGTCTATTTGCCCAACTAGTCCAAGGCTTCCCCCAGCTCCTTGTCCTGTATCTTCCCCCCCCCCATGGCTCCCACTCCTTGTTTCCTTGACCAGCTAGTTCCAGTTCCTTCACCCCAACCAGTTTTAAATGCTTCTCTCTTCGGTCCCAGATCCTTGTCCCAGTCTACTACCTCTGCTGTGCTCAGCCCAACGTCCAGGTCTTGTCATTTTTATATTCAAATAAGGCAGTTTTCTCCTCCATGCTGCCTGGGCCAAAGTGCGTGGACGGTTAGTGAGAGCACAGGAGAGAAAGTGTCTCAGTTCTAGTGCCTTGGCCCACAGCAGTAATTGCTGGGAAAGTCCTGCTCAGCCCTGGGCTTTCCAAACATGGACAGAATCTTAGGGAAATCTAACTGTGGAGCTCCAGCAGGTCTTTACTGGGTATGTGCAAGTTAGTTTGTTTTTGTTTTTTGAAGGCTTGTAACTTGGCCAAATTTGAGTGGATTTTCACGTGGATGATACAAAGCGTATCCCTAACATGCTGTACACCCCCTGGATAAATTTGAAGTCTGATTCAAAGCATGGGGTACTAGTGTCTCTCAAAGAAAAGGTTGCCAAAAATTTTAGATGCACAAAACAGTATTTTCCCCAACATTGTTTTTGGAAATGGCACATTTGTTTGAAATTTTCCATGATGAGGGTGTCTCAAACAATTTAAAGTTTGGTGATTGAAAATAGGGTCTTAAATTGGGAGTTGTTACCCAACACTTTTTGGATGGAGCAACTTGCCTTGCCTAAAATAAATACTGTGGGTAATGTTATATACAACTAATTTACGTGACCGTTTGCATGATGAAATCCCATGCTTATCAGCTGACTTCCAGGATTTTCTACTTGTAGTATCTTGAAAATCCTTGTGTTGCCATCTGGACCTCAGTATGAAGTGGTGATAAAAGGTGAGGTGAATATTTTGGGAAACAGACCACTGGCAACGACTTCCTGCTACTCAGACGTTCCACCCATTCTCTCCAATAAGCAGTTCATGGCATGGGGAGGGGTTACACTCGGAAGAACAGTGTAAGTACCAGCAGTTCAGTTCTTCACATTTAATGTCCCATTAATATTGAAATGCACTTCTTTGCAGATTAAATTTTTTTGCTATGCTTTCATTTAGAGACTGAAAATGCAATGTTAGACTGGTTTTATTAAATGTCTTCCTAAGTTCATGTACCTAATGTTGAGCATACATTACATATATAAACCTTTTACTTTTTGTGCAGGAAATCTTTGGAGACTCGAACTGTAATCTTAACTTTCTGATGGCAGTGACTGGAAAAATATATTCTTTTCTCTAAAACTAGTTCAGGAAACTAGTTCAAACAGTTCTATAGTATTAGGAACACATCCAAAGTATCTTGTTGGAAAATTGTGAATGTATACATTGTTTTGATATCAAGCAGCCACCAGTAGTAATAGTTTGCTATAAATATGGATCATTTTAAAAGCCCTGTTTTTTAGATTTTAAGACCAGAAGGAACTACTGTGAATGTCTAGTATGATCTGTATGACACAAGCCATAGGAACTAACCTGAATCAATTCCAATCTTGACGTTAAAATTTCTATTGATGGTGAATCCATCACAACCTTTAGGAAGTTGTTCCAATGGCTAATTACTCTTATGATTAAAAACTTGTGCCTTATTTCTAATTTGAATTTGTGTAGCTTCAAATTCCAGCCATTAGATCTTATTATACCTATGTCTTCTAGTTTTGAAGAGCCCTCCGTTTCCAAATTTCTTTTCCCCACTTAGATACTTATAGACTGTGATCAAATCACACCATGACATTCTGTTTAGGCTTGCTGGGTGAGATCTACTCCAATTCAGGATTAAATGTTTCTTTTAGCTTTTATTATGCTTGTTTTATCACCTATTAATTATACATGTATGCAATAACAGATTCAGCAGGAAAAGTAAATGATCAAGTTACTTTCCTGAGGGACAGGGCAACTCTTTTCACATCTCTGATCTCTGCAGTGTTCCGTTATTCTTCCCCTATATCTTCTCCACTCTTATTGTCAATCCTCTACCTTTTATCCTCTGTTCTGTACCTTTATGCAGCTACCTCATCTGTGTTCTAATGAAAACATTTTCATGCATAAATTCCAATAACTAACCTAACCTACAACATTTTTGCTTATTCTACTAAATTTTACTTTGTTCTCTCTGGTTCCCAAAAATTTGTCCTTGCTATCACCCCCATTGGCTCCATCCAGTTCTTATCTTACAATAGTTGTTTTTACTGGTCTGTTTTTGTCGCCTGGGATTTTTACTTGTTAGCTTTTCTTGTTGGGAAAGTGTGCGCACATGATTTATTGCAAAGCTAATAGCTCTCTCTTGACTCTCTGCTTTACCTTGCTATCTGCATAGCCAAGATTTTACAAATAAGGCACACAAACCACTTTTCTGATTTAAAAACACTCTTAGCAAAATCTGAAATGCTATGTCAGTAGAAACATTCAAAAAGCAAAAAAATTTTCTTATTTACAAATTCGTTTCTCTAACATTGAATATATATTTGACTAACATGATTCATTACACAGTTCTCTAACGAGCTAATAAGATTGATATTCTTGAGTCTGTTACTATAAGACTTGTCTTCCGATCCTTTAATCAGTCTCATGGCTCTTCTCTGAGCTCTCCCTCTAGTTTTTTGATAGCCTTGAATTTTGGACCCCAGAACTGGACACCCATTGCTGAATACAAAGGTAAACTAACTTTCCTACTAGATATTGCCCTGTTAATACATCCCTGGATCACATTAGTCCTATAGCTACGGTGTCACACTGGGAACTCATGGTCAGCTGATTATCCACCATAATGCCCAACTTCTCTTCAGTGCCACCACTTACTAGGATATTCTCCCAACGTGTAAATATGGCCTATGTTCTTAGATGCATGACTACATTTGGCTATATTGAAGCGCATATTGCTTGCATGTACCCTGCTTATCAAGCAGTCCAAAGCACTCTATATCAGTGACTTGTCCTTTTCATTATTTACTGCTCCCCTAGTCTGTATCAGCTCCAAAGTTTATCCATGACTTTTATTTTCTTCCTGGTTAAATGATAAAAATGTTAAGTAGATGTAGGACCAAGAGCCAGTCCCTCCAGGACCACACTAGAAACACCCACTTGATTTCAATTTCCAATTACGTTTTGAGACTATCAGGCAATTGTTAATCCATGTTATGTGTGCCAGATTGATTTTGTATCGTTGTTTTCTTAATCAAAGTGTTGGTACAGTATCAAGTCAGAGAATTTAGAGGTTGAAGTATATTACATAACCATACTTGTAATCTCATTTTTAAAAAAGGCAAGTTAATTTGTTAAGGTCTATTTTCTATAACAACATGCCGGATTGGCATAATGTTAGCCTCTTTTAGCTCTCTATTAATATAGAGTTATGCATCAGCTGACACTTTTGCATGGGATCAATGTCAGGCGTATAATTTCCTGTATCATCCCGTTTTCTTTTTTTTTTAATATTGGTACAACATTAGCTTTCTTCCAGTATTCCCAGACTGATTGAAAATTGACATTAATGGTCCAGCTAGCTCTTTTAAAACTCTCTGAAAGTTATCCACGCCTGATGATTGTAAAACTGTCTGTCTTCAATAGCTGATGTTCAATATCATCCCAAATTATCGTTTAAATGGAAAGTATTTCATCACTATATGATATGAAAACATCATCTGCCTTTTTTCCAAATATACAACAAAAACTTACCAAACTCTTATGCCTTCTTTGAATTATTGACCATTCTGTAGTTTCCATCTAGACCGACATGGTTAGGATTCCTTTTGTTCCTAATAAACTTAAATTGCTGTTGGCCAAAGATTTCTCAGTGTCGTCTTTGGCTTCCCTTATCATTTTTCTATATTTCCTAGCTTCTAGTTTATATTCATTGCTATCAACTTCCTATTTTTTCTATTTGTTAATATATTGCTTTTTTAACTTTTATAGCTGCTTTCACTACCCTTCAAAATCAGACTGATTTTTTGAAACCAGGGTAGCCCTCTTTCTCTATTGTGGGATCGTAGCTTTATGAGCATCTAGTAAAATGTTCTTAAATAGTTTCCAATTATCATTTTAAAGTGATCCATATCTATTGCAAAATATTAACGCTGATGGCTTTTTTCCTAGAAAAAATATTTTATTTTGCTTTTTTGTTTTAATTTCCAGTTAGGGTAACTTTTAAATATATTAGTTGGTGAATATGTATAGTTCTTTTTAGAAAAGTCTGTTTTCAGGTTCTTCATTGCTGATGTTTATACACACACACACTCTCTAAACTACTGTATTACCCTGATGTGAATCAAGTAAAAAACTTTATTTATAATGTCTTAAAAAAATGAGCTTTATGAAAGGAGTCATGTGGTCGGCTATGAAATATTGCAGTTGTGCAGGTATCTAGTGCTGATTCACAGGCTAGAAATATAGTTCACCATTTAAAGTTTTATAATTGCCTCTTTCAAGTATTAGACACTAACATGGTGATTCTTATATAAAATGTTTGTTTAGATGAAAGGTAAAACTAGTAGAGAGCTCTTTTGAAGGTTATTACAGCATTTACATGTTAGCATATGTTTTAAGCTCTCATAACTTAAAAAGCAACCCTTCTCGTATTCCTTCTTGAAATTTGTCTTTTTGGCAATATGTAGTCTAGGATTTAAAAGTGTGATGTTAATATATATTGGGATGGAGATAGCCTTGTAATATAGATCTTGTATTCTACTCAAGGCAGGTTCTTGGACGGACTCCTTGTTTTCAATCACTCAACTTCATTTTCTGGGAAATATCACAAATCCTGTGAAATAATATCACAAATGCAATGGACATGTTAAGAACATAAGAATGGCCATACTTGGTCAGACCAATTGCTCATTTAGGCCAGTATCCTGTATTCCAGCAGTGGCCAGTGCCAAGTTCTTGTGGAGGAATGAACAGAACAGGGCAGTTATTGAATGATCTATCCTCTATCATCCAGGTCCTGCTTCTGGGAGTCACAGGTTTTGAGGATGGACCATTCCTCCAATGTTAACTGCTAATTGTCTAATCTGAGGCCTTGAACCAGGTCAATTTAAATTGGTTGTTTAACTGATGCATAAAATGTGTGTTTTAAATTTACATAAGCCTGGTTTAAGGTGAAAGTGTCCGTTCAGCCTCTTGCACCCCATTTCACTTCAATCTGTTTAAATAACACCTTTTGTTAAAGAGGTAAAGACACCAGCCCCCAATTATGCCCTTTGGAGAGGAAGCAGTAATGTAACAACTTTCTCCAAAAGAATGTAGCAGGGTGTAAATAAAAAGTGTAACAAAGAGGAATGCTATTTATATCTAATTGGCATGCAGATGGCAGTCACCTCTGCAGCAGGTAGAACTTCAGTCCCTCTTGCTTGGTTTGAGGGATGAGGGTCAGAACCACTATTATCCCTTTAACACGAATAAACATGTATTTAAATAAATCCTGTGTCACTGAAACTATCCTAAATATTTTTCAGTCAACAGAAACTAACTCTAAGAAATAACTCTCCATCTGCAACTCAGCATTTACGACTTTTGATAAGAGGTCAAGATCAGAACTGCTTTCAGGTTAGCGTAATGCAAACTTCTTTAACACTTTTAATCGACTTTGTAAGAAAAGTCTTTATTTTAGTAAAACTCCAAAACTCTGTTTGTCTAATATTTAAGCTTGATATGGCATTTTATCTAAAAATGTTTGCTCACACAGGTAGCCTCATTAGAGAATCTGAATTTACATTAAGGGATCATATTTCAAGAGTCATATGTGAATCAGTTTCAGTACAAACAGTAATATTTTGAGTTCATTCTAAAACAGCAGGCTGATCCATCTCCATTTTAGAGGATGGTTAAGTCCTTTCAATTCTCTTTAGTGCCGGTCTCTCTGAAATAGTCAGTTTGACATACTGTAAGACAGATGTTAGAGGCTGCAATCTCAAGTGTCTGCCTTCCACTGTCAATTTCAGGTTTAGTTAGCTTGAAACTCAGTTTAACTTCATAAACTTTTTTGAATTAATAGTGAAATATTGTTGCTGGTTTTTATTGCACTCAATCATTTTATTTTTTTTATAGCTGAGAAATACGTTTGGTACAGAAGAGCGGTTGACTAGTAATCAGGAGCTCAAAATCCGCCCAAGAGACGATACCAATATCTTCTTGATGTTTTCACCCACACATGTAGCTTGCATGTTAGCAAAACTTGAAATCAAACAGTTGGGGATTCAGTCACAACCAGGAGTTAAATTTACTGTAAGAGTCCTGACTTAATTTCTGATATTTCTAGTGAGTGAGCTCCTGGCTTCTCCCTTCCTGGGGAGGTAGAGGGTGGCAGGCAGCAGCAGTGGGTGTGTGGGAGGCTTGTGTGCGGGAGTGCTGCGGGGAGGCCGAGGAGGTGAGTGGGCTCCTGTCACCCCTTCCTCACCTCTCAGGGAGTGTAACAGGCCTCACTCACCCTTCTATGTGAACCCCTGAGAGGCGGGGGGTGCGGGCAAGCACTCTTCCCAGGTGTGTGGGGAGACAGTGTGGAGCTAGCAGGAGCTGGTGTGGAGAAGGGAGAGTGTGTGGGGGGAGGCTGCATGGGGGTGGGGGAGGCTGAATGCTGAAAGGAAGGGTACATGGCCAAAGGGAGTGTGGGTGGGGGGCGTTGGGGTGACTTGCCTCTTGCCTCCTTGAAGTCCAGGTGAAGTGATTTTTTTTATGATTTTAGCGGCTGGAGCCTGGGCTCTAGGACCCTGCAGGACCTGGGACCCTCCTATCCTGCAGGGTCCTGAAGCTCTGGCTCTAGCCCAAGCCCAGAGGTCTACACAGCAATGAAACATCTCCTCAAGCCCGAGTTAACTGGCCAGCCACAGGTTTTTCTTTGATGTGTAGACATCAAAAGGCCTGAGAGCTCACAATATACAACTGAAAAGACGATGCGTGTTGTCCCCACTTATCTACATGGTAGGGTAACGTGCACCATAGGGGTGTAATTTCTGAAGCATGCTAATGTGTTGTGTAGGTATTGTTCTGTTTAGACCCTACCAGTGCTCCTTAAAAGTTCCTTAATGGGCTTTAACATAGTTTTCTGCTATATTAAAATGCACCAAGAAACACTCAGTTTTAGCAGGGTTTACACAGACTGCTGGATATGCTTTACACAGGTTTATATTGTACCAACATGTTAGTGCACTTCAGAAATCACATCCGCATACTGCACATTACCCCACCATGTAGGCAAGCCCTCAGATGTTCTTGCAACTGTTAGAAGGGTGTTAACAGAATTTTAAACAGTCTGAGGTAAAATACAATAAAATTAATTTAAACTTAATGTCACTTTGAAAAGGTCTGTTTTCAGTGTATCACATTTAAAGCTTTTTCATGGGTCTGTCCCTTAACTATTTGGATTCTTTGCACACCTTTGTCTCTAACAAAACAGTTTTATGAAAGCTACTTTCTTAAAATGTTAGCTGAATTACTATTTTTATTTTCAGATACCTTTGTCTGGATATGGGGGAACAAGCAATGTAATTTTAGAAAACGTTAAAAAACTGTCTGAGAGTTACATGGTAACACTGAATGAATTATTGCCTGATAAATTTAGAGAAGTTTCTTTCCTCATAAGAAATATGGGCTCTCGAGCTGCCTATGTTAAAGCACTATGCTTTAGGGACCTTCAGTCAAAAGCTGTCATGGATCCTAAAGCGATGATAGTTTCTCCAGAGAAATTTGTACTTAAGGAAGGAACACAAGAGGTAAGTGTAAAAGCACAATTCAACACAAGTTGTATTCATGTAAATGAAGCTGACATATTCAACTAATGTATATGATCTGTAAAATGTGTGTAAATTCTCCAATTGAACTGTATTCAAGTTTATGAAATCCAGAAGACTAAACTAACTTGGTGTTACAGTACATTTTATTGACCCTCACTTTATTTTACCAAACTTAATACTAATTTCAAGGAAAAAAACTTTGAAAATTCAAGTATTTAAAGACTTTCTTTCAATCAGGTGGTTACAGTAACATGTAATTGTGTGGAAAGGGAAGAAATGTTACATAAAACAAGCACATCGTTATTATCTACAATATGCTTCTTTTGTGGAGATGAAGTTTCCAGGCAACAGTATCGCAGGTAGAGTTGAATTTACTACTCTGAAATAGTCAGCTGTTTTATTACAAGTATGTGAAAAGTCAAATGTAAAGTACCACGTGGTTTCTACAGCTGCTAGAAGGATAACATTAATATCCTTGCTGATAGAACAGAAGAATGAAATGTTCTCTTCGGCAACTTACACTTTCTAAAATTATGAAGCCTCATTAAGTCTTCCACTAGCATACTTTGAATTTGTGTTACTCTAGTATCAGAAAAGAGATTCTACCTTTTTATTCCTAATATGCTTTGCTCTTAATTTTATGTAGCTTTTACTTAAATTTAAAAAAAATTAAGAACTCTTGAGAGGAAGAGTCTAGATGTTACATTTTTTTATATTAGTCTTCAATGAGATCCTCACCTTGGCTTGCTCATGTGTACTCTTATGTGTGGAAAGGGTTAGGGATGTGTGCATATGCAGAAATGAAATCCTCTAGGATATTTAGGCATTCACACTTCAGAGGTTATTCAAGTGTGCGCAATGGATCTGAGGTATAAATATTTAATTGTAATAAGATGAAAAATTAACCAGCCACTCTACTTTTAATAAGCTAAGTTTAAGGAGCACTTTTGCTGTATCTAGCACAAGTGATCTGATCATATATTGAAGTTGCAAAATAAGTATCAAAACACCCAAACCATTTGTCACTCAGAACATTCAGTCCAACTTTTCCAAAAATGGATTCCAAAATTAGTGAGTATAGACTTCTTATGGGGGAGTTGGCTGGGCTTTAGGTTGACTGACTGATATTCACCCACGCCTTGCAAAGTTCTGGAAGACATAGCTCATTGAAATAAATGATCCTTACGTAAATCAACTTTGTTTCAAAAGCTGAGTTTTCCTGTTTGTGCACCAGCTATTGGAGGCCATAGGGCAGTTCTATGGAACACCACTACACAGGTCAGAGATGCTGCTTACATTTACCCCAGGACTCATCAGGTCTGGGACCCTGACCTGGAGGGAGGAAATATACAAAGCAAACAGTTTTTCCAATTTTAATATTTTATTAATGAAACTAAGTAAACATCATCATAAAATAAAATACATATAAACTTTTGATTAAGATTATATCAAACCAATCAAACAGTACCAAATAAACCAGCAGTTCCTTGTAAGTTTCTATGTAATAACTTAGCTTATCAAGACTGCCCCCAAAGTAACAGGGCATGATCAGTCTCACTGTTGATACAGTTATAGAGCATCAAATCGCTTCCAGGTTGAAGCTAATGTTGAGACTACAGCTCTGATGCCAGTTAATGTAGCCTTCCCAAATTATATAGATGGTTAGGTAACGATTAATATACTCTCTTCCCCAAACATAGAGGGTTACATGCAACATTCCAATACAATTTAAAATGACACAGCAGGTTATATTTGGAAATTCAAATAAATTTAGGTGAAAACATGATTTTTCCTGATTGAACATACACCATCTAACCCATGAAATAGATGCATGTGTGATCTTTTAGACAGCAAGGCAGTTTAACTTAAGAACTATTTGAAAGGCACTCTTCTCAGATGAATTCTGTTGGTTCTAGCCATCCACACGCGCTCACTACCAGCCATCTGCCAGAGTTAAAAACAAGTGCAGGAATGTTGAAGTAGAGGCGTCCCTCTACTGATACTTAGAGAACAAAATAAATTTGAAAAGTTGATACTTAGAAAGGATGGTTTTTTTACACTAGTGGCTACATTCAGCTTCAGGAAACTGGTACATGGTTGAAAAGATCAGTTGGCACTTTCGTTGGCTTAGATGTTGTAATGTGAATGGACTTACCGGCTAGCTGGAGGCTGCTTGCTTGTAGATGTCAAACCTCAAATGTTGCCTGTTGATAGTCTAATCCCTTGGTAGCCAGCCAGCAGGGTGGCGGAAGCACAGGGTCTCTGTTGTGCATGGTGGCATTGCTTAGCCAGAGGCCGGAAGTCAATGACTGCAGCAGTAGCCACTGGAGGCATGTAAGCAAGCTAACAAGTAAAGTAGTCTTCCTTTCATTCAGTTTTTGAAGATGGTGGCCTAACTTGGTTCTCATGCTTGGAGCTACTCCTCAGGAGTCCCGTAGCGAATCAGAATGGGGGACTCCCTTGATGTCATTGACATGGGGGCTTCATTAATTCACATGTATGTAAACCAAGAACTTTCCCATTCTAGTAATTTCATGCTCAAAGTCCATGAATCCAAAAATATATCCAGTCAGCAGGTCTTTAGTTTTTTGTGACATTTGAGTTTTAGGTCAATCAGCCTACCAAAGTCCTGAATTAAAATAATTAAATTTAAAACTAGTAAATATTCCTAAGCCATGCTCATATAGGTACATTTACTAGTCTATAGACAGATAACTTCCCCATGTGTTTTGGTACTCAGTGACTCAACTTTAAATAATATTTTTGACGCACAAAGGTTGGGTGAAAGGTTAGACTTTTAACTCAGAGCAAAATCTCTCTTCCTCCTAAAATCACAGTTTTGAGGTTCAGTTTTTATATGCAAGCCTAAATCCATATTGGTATCCCTAGGTAACTAAATAGGTGGTCTAACTTTCAAAAGTGACTTCAGAAGGACTTGTTAGCACTTGTCAAAATCAGATTGAATCAGTTAAGCCTCATGGCTACAGCACTTGCCGATGAAGGACTGCCACTGGAAACACCTTCAGAGAATGAGGCGATAAATGGCTAACTAACATTACATCTACTTTGAAGACACTATTTGTGAAACTCTGACTCTGTAGAAATCCAGGGAAAAATTAACATTTTAGAATAGACTTATAAATTCCTGAAGCCCAGATTGTAACAACCATGTGAATCCCCTTCAGACTTCAGATTTTTGGAGTGCTAACATCATACTCACTCTGAAGATGAAAACGTTGTGTGGTACCAGAGACGACTTATTTAAAATTAAAACAGTGTGGGAGTGGGCAAGTTGTTCAGAAATTCATTTAACTGAACCAGCAGTGAAAATAAAAAATATCTGACTGTCTCAGTGCACTAATTCCTACATCATGGAGCAGTAGAACAGATATTTCTTGGATGAGGTATGCTCATAAAAACTGTCACATCACTGAAGAAAGTTACAGGTTTGGTGTATTCAAGAAAGAGAGTCAAGGTTGTTTTGGTGGTAGACTTCTTTTTTCCATCCCACTGAGGTGTACTTTTTGTGACTGGTTGGGTCACAGAGACCCCTTTGGGACTGCCACCTGATGTGCTGAGACTACCTCTGAGCCTGTTTTCCCTGGCAGCTTGGGACTTCAGTACCCTTTCTTGTTGAGCTAGACATGCTAGCCTGATGCAAACACAGACCCAGGTCTGAACCAAGTCCCCCCAAAAGCTGCAGGCTTCATTGAAAACAGCTTAAGAAGTGCTCTTGTCTCCAACACCCAAACACCCAGCTCCCAGTCATGTCCAAACCCCAAATAAATCAGTTTTACTCTGTATAAAGCTTATACAGGGTAAAGTCATAAATTGCGTGATTTCTATAACACTGATAGAGAGAGGTGCACAGCTCTTTGCTCTCCCAGGAATTAATTACTTACTCTGGGTTAATTTCTAAGCAAAAAGTCGTTTTATTAAGTATAAAAAGTAGGATTTAAGTGGTTCCAAGTAATGAGAGAACACAAAGTAAATTACCAAGCAAAATAAAACAAAAACACGCAAGTCTAAGCCAAATACAGTAGGAAACCAAATGCAGGTAAATCTCACCCTCAGGGATGTTCCAATAAGCTTCTTTGATAGACTAGACTCCTTCCTAGTCTGGGTTCAGCAGTCACTCGTTCCCCTGTAGTTACTGTCCTTTGTTCCAGTTTCTTTCAGGCATCTCTTTGGGGTGGAGAAGCTGTCTTTTTGAGCCATCTGAAGACAAAATGGAGGGGTTTCCAGGGCCTTATATCATCTTTCTCTTGTGGCTGGAAACCCCTTTGTTCTCCTGTGTAAAATCCCCTCAACAAGATGGAGTTTTCAGTCACCTGAGCAAGTCACATGCCTATGAATGATTCAGCTTTTTGCAGGCCGATGCCATTGTTTACATGTTAGTTTGAACATTCCCAGAAAAGCTCAGATGTGGATTGGCGTCTCCCAAAGTCCATTATCAGTTAAGTATGTGTTGACTGGGCACTTACTGAGAATAGTCCTTTTTTCAAGAAGCCCACCAAACGCTTCACTGAGGCTACTTAGAATCAAACAAATACATAGCCAATATTCATAACTTCAAATACAAAAATGATACACACATACAGACAGCATAATCATAACCAGCAAACTATAACCTTCCCATAGACACCCCACTTGGACTCCTCTGTATAAGAACTGGTGCAACCATAGGACCCTGGTTGCAACAATGATCTGTACGGTCACAGTTTGTCAATAACGTCACACTTTTGTCTTAGCCTAAGTGGTAAAAATGACTGGGGATCCCAAATATGTTTTTCTGATATTTCTCTTAACAGAGCTGTGCTGTATAAACCAGAGGCAGCAAAACAAATACTCCCTGAAAACAGCATGCTGAGAAACATTACATTTGATGAAGAATTTCAAGGGGAACAGCTAGTGACTGAAGGTAAACATGTAACTTCTGAGAAAGTACCATTACAAACATTTATTCCTTAAATGTTTGTTCTATACATCACTCCTAATAAAAATATTTCTGTGCCATATTCGGTAAATACAGAATAGAAATCCTGATTTGCACAAAATTTACCTCCTGTTATTCCTACCCAGACCTGCTTATTTTTGTGTACCCATTATGTGGGTTTTTTGGTTGCAAGCTCTTTGTGGCAAGGACTGTTATTTGTTGAGCTTGTACAGTAAGCTTATGGCAAAACAGGACTCTGACTTGGTTGACCATGAGGCAGTATTGCATTATAAATGTTAAATAATTGTTTCAGTAGCTTCTTCCTCTCATTGCTGCTTCAAAAATATTATGTTCAGACACTTCTTCAATGCAAATTTGTCAGTTAATTTTACAAAGATCAGAATAAATTCACTTTAAGAAGTGACCATTTTATAGTTTCTAAGGAACATCTTTTTGAAGTAGTGCAAAAATTACTTTTCCCAAACAAGAAGTATTTCAAGCAGTGCCTTTTCTTCCTCTCCTTTGTACCATGAAGGAATTTATTATCTAGATTATTAAGTAAGCCTACTTCTGCCTCTGAGGCTGTCCTTTTTTTGTGAGTTGGTGAAAACCCTCAATATCTTATATGAACAAAGAAAAATTTCATATTGAATGCCAAAAGCTTACTTATTTACTTACTGAGCACTGAAAGTGTTAAATAGTATTCAGGCACACAAAGAAATTATGTTGCTTAAGGATTTACAAGTGAATATAATCTAGACTGATTCTTTCCCCCTGTATTCTTTTCTATAAAATGTTTGCTTTGTCTTTACAACAACAAAAGATGTGAGGCTTGAAAGCTTGTCTCTCTCACCCCAACAGAGGTTAGTCCAATACAGATATTACCTCACCCACCTTGTTTCTCTAATATCCTGGGACCAACAAGCCAAAAACAATGTAATATTGGTGAAGCATTCATGGTATGTTGAGCACCTTAGAAAAATTCATGACGAAATTAATTATTATTAAGGCTGTCAAGTGATTAAAAAATTAATTGCGGTTAATTGCTTGATTAAAAAAATTAATTGTGATTAATTGTGCTGTTAATAGAATACCATTTATTTAAATATTTTTGGGTATTTTCTACGTTTTCAAATATATGGGTTTCAATTACAGCACAGAATATCAAGTGTATAATGCTCACTTTATTTTTTATTACAAGTATTTGCACTGTAGAAAAACCAAAAGAAATAGTACTTTTCATTCACCTAATACAAGTTCTGTAGTGCAGTCTCTTTATCGTGAAAGTTGAACTTACAGATGTAGAATTATATACAAAAAAACTGCATCCAAAAATAAAACAATGTAAAACTTTAGAGCCTGCAAGTTCACTCTGTCCTACTTCTTATTCAGCCAATCGCTCAGACAAACAAGTTTGTTTACATTTGCAGGAGATAACGCTGCCCACTTCTTATTTACAATGTCACGTGAAAGTGAGAACAGGCATTCACATGGCACTGTTGTAGCCGGCATTGCAAGATATTTATGTGCCAGATGTGCTAAAGATTCATATGTCCCTTCATGCTTCAACCACTGTTCCAGAGGACATGCGTCGCTGCTCATGATGGGTTCTGCTTGATAACAATCCAAAGCAGTGCAGACTTTTGTTTGTTTTCATTCTCTGAGTCAGATGCCACTAGCAGAAGGTTGATTTTCTTTTTTGGTGGTTCGGGTTCTGTAGTTTCTGCATCGGAGTGTTGCTCTTCTAAGACTACTGAAAGCATGCTCCACACCTTGTCCCTCTCAGTTTGGAAGGCATGTCAGATTCTTAAACTTTCTGTTGAGTGCTGTAGTTATCTTTAGAAATCTCATATTGGTACCTTCTTTGCGTTTTGTGAAATCTGCAGGGAAAGTATTCTTAAAATGAACAATGTGTGCTGGGTCATCATCCGAGACTGCTATAACATGAAATATATGGCACAATGTGGGTAAAACAGAACAGGGGATATATACGATTCTCCCCACAGGAGTTCAGTCACAAATTTAATTAACGCATTCTTTTTTTGTAATGAGCGTCATCAGCATGGAAGCATGTCCTCTGGATTGGTGGCCGAAGCATGAAGGGGCAACGAATGTTGAGCATATCTGGCACATAAATACCTTACAATGCCAGCTTCAAAAGTGCCCTGCATGTGCCTGTTCTCACTTTCTGGTGATCTTGTAAATAAGAGGGCAGCATTATCTGCTGTAAATGTAAACAAACTTGTTTGCTTTAAAACTGGCTGGACAAGAAATAGGACTGAGTGAACTTGTTGGCGTGAAGTTTTACGTTGTTTTGGTTTTGAGTGCAGTTATGTAACAAACAAAATCTACATTTATCAATTGCACTTTCATGACCGAGATTGCACTACAGTACTGTACTTTTATAAGGTGAATTGAAAAATACTATTCCTTTTATCATTTTTACAGTGCAAATATTTGTAATAAAAATAATATATACTTTGATTTCAATTACAACACAGAATACAATATATATGAAAATGTAGGAGAAACATCCAAAATATTTAATAAATTTCAATTGGTGTTCTGTTTAACATTGCAATTAAAACTGTGATTAATCGCAATTAATTTTTTTTTCACAATTACTTTTTTTAGTTAATTGCGTGAGTTAACTGCAGTTAATCGACAGCCCTAATTATTATATATTTAGTGCAGGGGTTGGATGGTATGCAGTAAATAAAGCCAGTGGCTACATATTCAATGAGGAGAATAAAAACAAATTCTGAATAGCTAGTCATTTGGTAACTATAGTCCATTTGTGCACTGAATGAGGCAGAGGTCCTGTGGAAAAAATAGTGTGATCATGTAATTAGAGAATGTGTCATTGTGCGGATGTACAATGGGAGCAAACTAAGGTTGCCTGGACATCCTTAGTTCTACCTTTTTCTAACTTTTTGATGCTTTACTAAACCTCTTCTAACATAGTTTTCTGTAAGTAATTATTACATACATGGACTTATTAAATCTGTAACTTCTCCAAGGTGCAATACTAGCACTTTTGAGACACTATCTAGTAGTCCCATTTAAATGGCATTTCTTGTTCCGAAAGATTCCCAACTGCTTTATGAAATGTGTACGTACTACATACTGGATCTTTAGAGGCATTAGGTGGCAAGGGAAGGCTGTGCTTCCTGACTACTATAAATAGATATTTTAAAATTCAGTGGTTTTCAACTTGTGGTCCGTGGAGTCCTAGGGGTCCGCAGACTGTCTAAGGGGTCCACAAAGTATTGTCGGTACCATAGAACAGTGGATTTCAACCTGTGGTCTGCAGACCCCAGGGGTCTGCAGACAAAGCTGAAGATTTCCAAAGGGGTCTGTACCTCCATTAAAAATTTTTTAGGGGTGAAATGAAAAAACATTGAAAACCATTGTTTTAGTTGGTTTGTGTGTGTCAGGTAAAATTGACATTTACCAACAACGAACAAATTAGATCAGTACCTGCCAAGCCTAACACCACCAATTAAATATCAGCATTAACTAGTTAAGTGGTGATCACTTCAGCAAATAAAAATGGGGAAGAGTGAAGAAGTGACACCTACTGTATGGGAGGGATGGGTTTGGAACTGAGATTTTTGCAGGTAGAAAAATGCAGCAGGAGGGAGATGTCAGGAAAGAGTGAGAAATAAAAGGGAGAATAGGATGAAGGGGGGTAGAAATAGTGTTATTTCTAAGACTGACCATATTTTCTGGCTAAGTGGTGCTAAATATGCCAGCTGCAGAACAAATAGCACAATTCAGTTAGCATAAAAGCCACATTCTGCCCTTGATCGTTTTATAAACTTTCCGTTGACATCAGTGAGTTACATGATGAGCTGGAAATCCAAATTAAATTTGATACTCCACAGAATGTGTGGCACTCTTGATCCAAGTATTCTTAATCTGAAGCGTAGGTGCTATACAAACAGTAATAATCATCCTTTCTAGCTACTATGCAGCAGAGCCAATAATATACATTGGCCTGTGTTGTTTATAGTAAGAAAGTACATATCCTGTGAGAAGTTTCTGTTCATTTTCTTCTTTGAGTGATGATCCCTATTTCCTACATGAATACCCGTGTGCACATTGTCCCTCCTTTTGGAGATTTTTAGTAAGCACTGTCCATTGGCGCAGACATGCGTTGTTGTCCTTGTGCTCCAAACAGAAGGTATGGACTGATGGCTCTCTGGTTTCCAGTCTTCCATGCCAGTTGATCCCTCATACTGGCGCTACTGGGGACCTTGGGATCCTACCCTAGGCATTTGGAATGGGTACATGAGCCTTATTTACCATCTCCTTGCCAACCCTGACTGGTCCTATCAGAGGATGAAGGTGAAATGGAGCTGATGGTTCTGACTGCTTTGGGAGAGGTTTCATCATCTTGCCCTGGATGAGGTGGTTACCCCTTCTTCACCTGACAATTTCAGGCACTGTGTCAGAAACTCTTACATGGAGTGGTGCCTCAGCTGCAGATACAGTTTGAAGTTCAGGAGCTCCAACATAGATTGCTGGACATTTTGCAGCCCTCAGCCTTTTGGATCTAGCAAAAAAACTGTGGCACATTCCCACTTCTTGTGCTCCCACCCTGAAGAAGGCTGAGAAGCGCTATTTTGCCCCATCCAAGGGGGGAGAGTTTCTATTCTCGCACCCACTGCCTAACTCCTTGGTGGTACAAGTGGCCACTGAGCGGTGAAGGCTGCAACACTCCAAAACTGTTTCCTCAGACGAAGGTCCAAATGGCTTGGTCTCCTGAGAAGAAAGGTTGTCTTCACCTCACTCCAATTCAGTATTTCAGATTACGTGACTCTTCTAGCTCAATATGATTTCACCAGTTATACTAAGTTTTTAAGTTTTAAAGACAAGCTTCCTCGGGAAAATAGACCCTGCTTCCATTTCTTAATTGATGAGGGCAAATTGGTGGCCAAGGCTTACCTTCAAGTGTTCTTCCATTTGGGCTAGCTACAGCACAGAGAGTCTTTACAAAAGTGTTGGTTTTTTTTCAGTGATGGCAGCTTGGATGAAAAGAAATGGGTTTACAGTCTTCCCATATCTTGATGACTGGCTTCTAATGAGCAGGTCATATGAGGAAGTCCAGTTGGCAATCTGTTTCTGATTTGCCTCTTTACTTCTATAGGAGTTTAACCATGAGAAGTCTGCTTTGAGCCCCCACAAGGTCCATAAACTTCATAGGAGTGAACTTGGACTCAGCTACAGAAAGAGGCGAACTATCTATGGAGAGATTCCATGCCATGCAGGCTTTCATAAACCAGGTCACCCTCAGGCCCCAGACTTCAGTTAGAACATGCCTGTTTCTCCTAGGCCACATAGCCTCATGCACACATGTGATGCTGTTTGCCAGGCTCCATTTCCGTTGTCTGAAAACCTAGCTTCTGTCTGTCTACTCGCTAGAGGAGTGCAATATCCATGCCATACTGATAGTTCAATCCAAGGTTCTGGACTCTTTCAGCTGGTGGACAAAGCCGAAGACTGTTTGAGTGGGGATCCTTTTCCTCACATAGACACCCAAGGCAGGCATCTTTACTGATGTCTGCCTGTTAGGTTGAGTAGCTCATATGGATGATTGTTCTGCACAAGGCATCTGGACCCCCTCGGGAGTCCAGAATACATATCAATTTACTAGAAGTGAGCAGTCTGTTGGGCCTGCAATGGCTTCTTCCCACTTATCCAATCCTGGCATATCCAAATAATGCTGTAAAAAATGACCACTCTCTTCAGTATAAAGAAGCAGGAGGGAACAAGATTCCTCCCTCTTTGTATGGAGTCAGTCAACCTTTGGACCTGTAGTATCCACCATGACATAAACCTTTCAGCAGCATATTTACCAGGTGTGTAGAACTGCTTAGTAGACATTCTCAGTAGGCATTTTTCCACAGATCATGAATGGGAGATTGACAATTCAGTCCTGGATGAGGTCTTCACCCAGTCTTGGGACCTTTTTGCCTCACAGCTTAACAGGCAACTTCCTCTATACTGCTTGAGAGGAGCTCTAGACAAAGGCTCAAATGCCCTTCTGCTAACGTGGAAGGATCACCTCAGGTATGCCTTCCTTCCCATCCCATTAATAGCACAGGTCCTACAGAAAATTTATGACAGAGCTTGAGTCATCCTTACACCCAACTGGCCAAGACAGTTCTGGTTCATGTATTTACTGTAGTTCTTGAAGTGATTGCACATGTGTTTTCAGGTTATAATATGAGCGTGCCCGTGCACAATCATCAGAAATTTTTCCCTTAGTAATATCTGTTGGGGTGAGGCTTGAGCACCTTCTGCTACTGCACATCCCTGTGTGCCAGTGTGACAAAGTGGGACTGTTCTTAATGTTCTCTCTGATTACTGTGTGAGTGCCTCAGTTTCCCGTATGCATTTCTTAAGTATCTCTGTGGTGGGATAAGGGTGTGAGAGTGTTGCAGGCCCTAGAGGGCCAGTGTCTGTACAGAGAATGGCCGACACCCTGTCTCCTGGCAACTGATGGTTTGGGCCCCTCCCCTGTAAGGTGCCAACTGACAGTGTTGGAGAACCAAGAGATCAGGTGGCCTCCTGGCCCAGGAAAGAGACAAAGGCCAGAGGACAGGTGGGAGAGTTTCAGTTTGGCGCTGGCTGGGGAAGTGGAGGGAGGCCCAACCTGTACCTAAAAACTCTACTTTAGACTGTGTTCCTGTCATCTAATAAACCTTTTGTTTAACTGGCTGGCTGAGAGTCACGTCTGACTGCGGAATTGAGAGCCCCGCCTGTGTGGACTTGCTTTGGGAAGCGCACGGTGGGCCAGGGGATGCTGAATGCTCTGAGGTCAGACCCAGGAAGGTCAAAGCTGTGGAAGCTTCTTGCCCTGGAGACAGTCTGCTCTGAGAGAGGAGGCTCCCCCAGTCCTGACTGGCTTTGTATTGAGTAGTTCCCGAGCATCGCCCGGTGACTCCATGACAGCCAGTATAAAGGGCTCCGCTGCCCCTAAACTCACTCAGTTCCTTCTTATCACCTGTGATGGTTGTTGAAATTTCTTGGCTTGCCTTAACAAGTGCTCTCTTTGTTCATATAACTGTTGTTTGAGATGTGTTGCACATGTCCATTCCACAGCCCTCCCTCCTACACCTCTGCATTTGGAGTTGTCTGGCAAGAAGGAACTGAGGAGCCTTGGGGGGCTGGGCCCTTTATATCCATGCATGCGGCAACAGGGGTGCTCGAGCTGCCCAATATGTACCACTGAGAAAAATTTCCAGTGACTGTGTGCCCTCATGCTCACACCAAAGGTGGAATGGACATGTGCAACACATTTCAAAGAAAACATTTAGGGAAAATTAGTAACTTTTTTCTCAGCTTGTCCGCCCATAAGCATTCACCCATTTCCAGACCACCCAACGCAAGCAAACCTTCAGACATCTCAGCCCAGAATCACTGCATCTCAGGAACTAGTATTTGGATGGGCATCAGATGTAGAGTGTTAATGTTCCAAAACGGTGCAATCCATTGTCAATCAAAGTAAGAGAGAGTCTACCAGAAGATGTTCTTCAGCTAAATGGAAGTATTTCTTCTCTTGGGCTCAATGACACCAGTTATTTCCAGAATCTGCTGGGATCCTTGCTGTTCTGGAATATATACTTACTGTTAAGACACTGAGTCTCTTTTAGTTCCCTTTTGGGTTCATTTGGCAGCAGTCAGTGCTTTTCCTTCCCCCTGCTGACAACCACAGTATTTTTTACTCATCCTGCAACAACTAAATTTTTGAATGACCGCCTTCAATCCTTCCCACCTTTTGGTGGTGAAGCTCACATCCCAGTGGGACCTTCGTTCTTTTGTCTCATCAGACCTCCCTTCAAGCCTTCTGTACCCCGTATTTCAATGAAAGTTGCTTTCCTATTCACCATAACCTCAGAGGTTTATTGCAAGAGTGGGCGGATGAGATTCTGTGGCCTGCATTGTGCAGGAGGTCAGACTAGATGATCATAATGGTCCCTTCTGAACTTAATATCTAGGTACCTGTGTATCAGCCAGAAGAGCCAGTGAGCTGGGAACACTCATGACAGACCCCCCCCGCCCCACATACCACTTTCCAAAAAGAAAAGGTTTCATTGTGCCCTGACCTGAAACTCATCTTTAAGGTACCTTTAGAGTTTCACATCCACTTACAATTTTTCTTCTGAAACTATACTTCTGATGAAGAGAGGAGGCTTCATTCTCTGGGCATCTGAAGGGCACTGGCCTTTTATTTACAAAACAAAGGTGATTAGAAAGACACCTAAACTGTTTGTTTCCATAGCAGCGAGGTCATGTGGTCAACCTATATCTGCGCAGAAACTTTTTGTAATGGATCTCTGGTGATATCTTTTGCTACTAACTAGTTCACATCCCTCCACCAGAGCACAGGCAAGATCTACTAGAGATATGTACAGCAGCTGTCTAGAGCTCCTTGCATGCTTCAAGAGACATTACACTTGGGTCTAGCTGTCTTCTACATATATACCTGTGCAGACAGCAGTATTACAGTCAGCTATCACTTCTGTGTCTTCGTACTCACCTCCTGTTTGACAACTGCTTGCTAATCTCCATGTGGAATACACATAGGGTCCATCACTAAATGGAACTGGAGGTTCTTTGAGATGTGTGGTCTTTTATCTGTATTCCACTACCCTCCCTCCATACCCTCTGCTTCAGATTATAATCTGGATTTGCAGTAAAATAAGGACCTGAGAAGCGCTGGTATACATTGCCCTTTATACCCTTGGTTTGGAGCATGAGGAGAATAGTTGTGCAAACATGTACCAACAGACACAGCTTAGTAAAAATCTCCAGACTCAGGTTAATGGTGAGCGGGTGTAGCCTCGAGTGGAATACTAATAAGGACCTCACATCTCGAAGACCTCCAGTTATGAGTAAGTAACCTCTATTTCATACATCATTTTACCTTTTACCTGCCAAAACTATTTTATTGTGACTGTTGAGCCTAAAATCATAGCATTGTAGCATTTGCATAAAAATGTAGAAGAAACTTAAATATTCTTAATACAGCTTGTCAATCCAAATATGCAGAAGCACTAAACTTACTGTATGGTAAGGCTCTCATTAGGTCCTCAGTTCATGTTAGCTCATGTCTGCAAGTTGGAAGCCAACCAAGACTTATTTTCCAAAAACGAGTCTATTTTAGGTTCAGTAATGCAAACTATATTAGGTTACACAATCCATTTATTAGTTTATTATGGATATCTTTTCTGAAACTTCTAGCCGATCAATTCACAGTTACAATGCGTTATTGTTGTATGTTATCCTTTTTAGATTTTTTTCCTTTTAATCCTTCAAAATATCTTTTTAGTGTATGACCTACCGCAAAGGACAAATGACATTGAGCTTTTTTATGGAAATATGCGTAAAGTTATTCTTTCTGTGGTTGGAGATGCTGGAGAGTCCAGTTTTAAGAGGAATTGTCTTCAGCAGTCTCCAGGACATAGCTTGGAATCAGACAGGTAAAGTGAACATTAGGTTTAATACATATAAAAATAATTATGATTTACTGCTAATTGAGGGGGTCACATTACCTTTCACATTAAAAGCTTGATAAGGCTTTTTAGAGGTAGTGGTGCTTGGGACAGTGACATTGTCAGTGACAAAAACTAGATCAAAAAGTTCAGCTGTCTTTTCTTTGTACTTACACTCCCTCATTTCTCCATGTATTAGGAAGGGTTTCGGCAGTACTCTGAAAATGCTGTTTTCTGGGTTGACTATTACAATGAATCTTGTTTTTGCATTTTGATGTACATTCTGATAGAACCGTGATAACTAAAATTCTAAACTGATAAAAAGCTGATGATGCACCTCTGCCTGCAATTTATGGATCTCTTCTGCTGCATTCTGTCAGCTTGCAAAGAGAATGTATTTTTTCAAAATAAAGTATGCCCCTTATCTGAGAGATTAAGGCTTGTTTGGGGGTAGCAGGGAGAAGCTAGCTGAAGTTTTGATGCCTCTGTGAGTAGAATAAACTTATTATGCGGAACTGATCAGCTATTACACTGACCTATCCACCACACAAAGCCCTCAAAGATTGTGGAACCCATATTGCTTCCTTAAAGGAATAATATCAATCCAGAAGTTAACTTTCCCTCAAACTGCTAGTGTTCCAGTTCAGGGATCAGTTCTGTGAGGACTATGGAGCAGTTCTGTAGAATGCTATTTTATATGTCAAAGTACATTTGTCCCTGTTTTCCTTCTCTCATGCCCAACAGTTAGCGACTGACAAACATTGTGGCACCACCTACCAGAAGCAATGAGGCAAAATATTTATCAGTCAAGTCTGATATGTGTCAGTGTTCTCTTTGCTCTGCCTCCTAACCTGGAAGCATACCTTATACTTCAGTTCTCAACTGTTGTTCTGTCCTTCCTAACCTCCTATTCCACCTTCTGAACTTAATAGGGAAGAAAAGGGAAAAATCCAGTGAGTGTAGGAGTCTTCTGCTGCTGAGATCTGCTTCAAAGTTTTCTAGCCAGACAGGAGCCCTACAGGAGAGGGCAGAATATCATCCACTCTCTTCCTCCCTGTCTTCCTCAAAGGCTCTGAACCCCTGGGGACGGAGTGCTCTTAAGATTCAGCTCTGTCTCCAAGAAGTGATGCTTGTCTTGTCTTCATGGCCTGGAAGCCAACTTTAGAGCTCCTGGTGCAGGTAAAGCTACTTGGGAGTATCAGTCCAAATTTACAGACCCCTGGCAGGCTGCATTACACCAGGATAAACCCAATTGTTCAGGCCCTTCTTTACTTTCAGAAATTTTGTGCTTCATTGACCTGGGTCGATCTTATTGGGTAAAATCTACACCCTTCTTCTGCTAAATGTTTGTGCCCCATCTCCTCTCCCCCCCCCCCCCCCAAATCTCTGCTTCTTTGAGTGTTGATCCCTCAGTGTATTTCATTGTGGGTATGCATGTGCTCCATGTGCTTCAGACTGGAAGACTTCTGCTAATGATGTCTGTTTGTCCATGGTTGCAACCTCTCATGGTCTGAATTGAGGATTTAAGGAGTGGTATAGACTGAGTGCCCCTCCAGTTCCATTCTACTGCTGTGTGGTCTGAGAGGGACTCCTCCATTGTCCACAGAGCTGATCCTGTAACTTCGAACCTGTAAACATTTCACAAGTAATTTTATTACCTAGATATTAGTTCTGGTTAGTTTTGTTGGTTTTTAGGGACTTCTTCCACTCATGGGCTGCCCCAGCCTGGATGGGACTCACATTATGCCCAGGTTCCCAGGCTTTGTGATGCATCTGTGGCAGGAGACAGTTCTTGGTCAGCAACAACCATCAAAGGTGCCTGTACTGCCTTGGAGAAGCTCATATTTTTACTGGGTACAGTATCTGCCAGTCTTTTCCAAGCAGAACCTGGCAAGCATGGGAATTCAAACTTAGGATGCTCCACAAGGAGTATATTTTTATGAGGCCTCAGTCTGATCCAAAGTGGGCAGACCCCCTCTTCTCATCATGCAGAGGTGTTAAGGAATGTTCCATCTAGCACTGTCACGTCTGACACGTGGGTGAGCAAAGTTAGAGCTAAGAAGACCTCTTCCCCAACTCACCATGAGGCTAGAAAGCCCTCTTAAAAAGCCTAAAGAAAAATCCGCTTCCAGAGCCATGTAAATGAAAAGGGGTACTTCCCTGATATCCTTCTCAGCTGAGTGACTCTTCATGCTCTGTTCTGAGGTTCAAGAGCCTATAAAGGACACAGTACCAACCCACAGGTTTTGAGGAGTCAGAGAGCCTTTGCATCGGCACCATTGACAGAGGAAGGACTGTCAATACCAAGAACGGAGTGTAATAAGCCAAGACCGGTACAACCACCCCTACCATCAAAGGATACATGAGAACTTCATGGACTGTTGGTACTGACACGAGTGCATAAGGAAACACCAGTGTCCAAAGAACAGACAAATATACCACTCCTGAGGATATTTTTTGTCATTCTGAACCCAGAATCCCCCCTTCTAATGGACCTGGTCTTTACAAGGATAATTTTAACACTAGCAGTCTGCAAACGCTACAAGAGAAACTGATTCCTCATTCTAACTATAGTTACATTAGTGCTACATAGACTGTACCAAGGGCACCACAAATGGAAGTGGAACTTTCATTTTCCTCTTCAGGGGAATCTCTGACATGGAGATGGGACTGGCATCACCACACCAACAGCTATAAGCCCAGACAGAGAAGTTAGAATATCCTGGGCTCTGCCACAGCCTCATAATATGGGGTTCCCTTCCCTCACCCCAGGACTGTTGGTATCCTCTATGCCAGGGGTTCTCAAACTTAATTGCACTGCAACCCCCTTCTTACAACAAAAATTATTTCATGCCCCCAGGCGGGGGGATGGAAGCCTGAGCCCACCCAAGTCCTACTGCCCTTGGTGGTCCCCCAAACCCCACAGCTCCAGGCAGGGGGGCCAAAGCTGAAGCTTAAGCATTTCAACCCCGGGCAGGAGGCCTGCAACCTGAGTCCTGCCACCCAGGGATGAAGCCCTCATGTTTTGGCTTTGGCCCTGGGCAGTTGGATTCGGGCTTCAGCACTGAGCTCAGCAAGTCTAAGCCAGCCCTACTGACCTCATTCAGGGTCCCGACCCATAGTTTGAGAACTGCTGCTTTATGCCTTGGAGCCCTTCTCAACCTATGTTGGATCCCTCTCATTGGCTGTACTGGGGACTGTGGATAATATTTTGCATTATCCGGAATTGGTACGTGCTCATCAAGAGCCATCCATCCATCCATTCTCTGCCCTTCCCACCCAAGAGATCAGCCAGAGCGCTCTCAGGAAGTTGAGGAAAAGGTAGAGCCAGTTCCAGTGGTACTGCCAGTTCCAACAGGAGTATCTTCATCTCCTGATGAGGTGCTTGCCTCGTCGTCTCTGCCAGTTGACCATAGACAGTTTCAAGATTTATTGAGGAGAGTTGCAGATGAGCTCTGGATTCCTCTGAAGGAAATTGAGGAGACACCCCACAAACTCCTGGATGTTAGAGTATGGGACCTAGTAGAGTCACACTCTGTTAACAAGGCCATCTTGAAGCCTGCCACAATGAAGTGACATACTCCAGAGACATGTGCACTGAGCCCCAAGAGGGCAGACAAGAGGAGCTTTGTTCCAGCTAAGGGAGCAAAGTTTATATTTACTCCTCTTGCCTTGAAATCGTTTTGGTTCAGACAGCCACTGACAGGATTAGGCAACCACTCCCAGGTCCATTCCTTCAGATGAAGAGGCCAAATGTGTACATACCTTCTTTGGAAGGAGAGTATTTGTGTCTTCCAGCCCTGCATTCTGAATAGCTAATTACCAGGTCTTGCTAGTGAGAGATGATTTTGTCAACTCTTTGAAAATTTCGGAATTTCAGGCCCTTATTGATGAGAATAGTCTGGCCAGAACATCTTTACAATTTTCATTCAGCACAATCCATACAGCTGATGGCTTTTGGGATGCATTGTGAATCCTGGCTGCATTCTGCAGGATCCCTAGGGAGGTTCAATCAACTGTAGAAGGTATGCCCTTTGATGGAAAATAACTTATTTAATGAAAAAAGTGAGTCTTTACACTCATTAAAGGACTCGAGCAACCGTATGCTCCCTAGGTTCATACACAGTCACTGAAGAGGATGTAGCATAGCCATATAAACTGACACAATTACCACAAGTCGTCGGCCACCAGAGGGGCTATGATGCAACAAAGGGTGCAGACAGACTACCATAACGCTCCCCTTTCCTCTTTCTCCCTCATCTTCCTTTCAACCACAATCTCCAGCAAGAAGATTCTTTTGATGGGATTTCCAAGAGTTGCAAATCAGTTCAGATGCTATCTCATTGTAACCCAGACATCCAGTTTGGTGGCTGCCTAACTCAGTTTTCCCATATTTTATGGATGATAACTACGGACAAATGGGTCTTTGATATAATCCAGTTCAGCTACACCATACCATTCATTTCCCATTCATTTTTCAAGGAACATTCACAAGAAGATATTCATTCAAGAGGTAGACACCCTGCTTTAGTGGGAGCCATAGAACTGATGCCACCCTCGCAAGACTTCAACTTTCCTGTCTAAAAGCTTGTCTCAGGATAGTATACATTATGACATTTTGGAGTTAACCAGCTTGTTGCCACCTGCCCCGCCAACGCTGTGTGCCTTACATGTTGTGCTGCTGTGGCTCACAGCCCTGACCCCAATATCCAGAATACAAGCATGCAGGTCACATTCTGGCTTCCACTTTTTCCAGTTACTTTTTTCAGGATGACCCCAACTCCCACCAGTCCCGCATTTTCCCCATAACCATCTGCCCTGTAGTGTGCAGCCCTTGCTGAAGGCTTACAGAAATTGTTTGCTGCTCCCTTAAAAAGACAGTGCCCCACAGCTCATTACCTTAACTACATTAACAAACACTATTTTAATTGAAGCACTGAATTGCTTTATAGTAAAAGTAACCGAATAAAAAAAGGCGATAGGTTTAAGTGATATCAAGTATAAGGAATAAAGATTGAAAGTGTTAAAGGAAACATAAGTAAAAATACAATTCTAAGACTAAAACTTGATTTCAGCAAGTTAGTCTTTGCCAAAGCATGTTCATCACCTATACTCAACTCCCAGAGACTTCAGTACCCTTGGTAAAAGGATCCAGCATTCTGTGATTTCAAGAGCTCTGACCCCTTCAGTCCATCAAGTGATGGATGCCAAAATGTCTTTTTCTCTCTCCTTATATCTTACCAAAGTCCACAGACCCTTCAAGAGACAGGAAGGCTTCCTGGTGGTGCAGTTTCCATCCCCCATTGAAATTTTTAAACAATTGTCTGTCTTCATTTGCTCTTCTGATGAGCTTTTTTTTAATCTTGCATGTAAATTTGTTTAATTTATATCGGACACACATTCAGACAGGTGGAACCACATCCTTTTATCTGGAGCTAACATAGCTTAGGCATTGCTTGCCAAATACATTTTAAGAACATATTTTCAGACCATATCTATATAAAACCCTTTGTTTACTGGATATACATTCCCACAAGAACATTAGTGATCAATGATTTATTAGTTTTCTAGTGATATATTACATGCCACCTTTTGGGTATGTATCATGACAACAGCGTGCCAAATGGAACTAGTGTGTTCTTAGAGTTACAACATGCCAAATACACACACTATGGACAAGCTAATCACACTTCACCCTGGAGCGAGGGACTCCTTGGGTTGGTGGTAGTGCAGGGACAAGGTGTGCATAGTTCCCTTCATCCCACCCTCACCACAGAAGACATGGATTAGATGCCTCCCTCATAGTATGCCCACAAGGAACATGGACACCCTAGGAGCCCAGGATGCATATAAATCTCCTAGAAGTGAGAGCTGTTCAAGAGGCCTGTGTGCAATGCTTATTGCTTATACAATCCCAATATTTTCAGGTGATGTCAGACAAAATAAGTGTTTTACATTAGTAAGCGAGGGGGAGCAAGATCCATTCTCCTCTGCATAGAGTTGGTCAATCTGTGGAATCAAGGTGATTTGGTGATGAATACACCATCAGCGGTACACCACCTGGGGAATACAGAGTACATTAGCAGACAGCCTCAGCAGACACTTGTTGAGCAACCACAAATGAGAGATACCCTACTCTGTGGTAAAGACTATATTCAGGCAATGTCACAAGAAAACAGGAAATCCGATATATTGTTCCAGAGGAGTGTAGGACTGGGACTCCGAAAGGAATTCCTTCCTAATCTTAATGTTCACACACCACCACCCCCAAGTTCCTCTCTTAACTCATGTCCTCATGATGAGGCAATGATCATTATCCTCATTGCTCCCAGATGGCCTGAACAGTTCCTCAACCTTCTCCAGCTGTCAGAACAACCATACATCAGTCTCACACCTTTCCCAGATCTCTTGATACCAGATATGGGCCAAGATCAGACATCCCAATTCAGTGCCTCTTCATCTTGTGGGGTGATATTTGTATGGGCATTAAATGGGCACAGGCATGTTTTGTTAATGGTTCAGGTCATCCTTAGCAGCCAGAAGGAATCCACCAGAATATGCTATTCAGCTAAGTGGAAGCATTTTTCTGTTTTAGACCCAGAATCACCAGATGTCCCCCGAAGAATCAGACATTTCCAGTATCTTAGACTGCCTGCTCATTCTGAAGACTCTGGTCTTTCCCTTAGCTCCCTTTGAGTGCACTTGGTGGCAATTAGCCCCTGCTCCCCTCTGCAATAGACAACCATTCTATTTTTACCCACATCAGAACTGTGTAGTGAAAACCTTTACTCCAGTAAATAAACTTGGTCCAACGTGGGACTTTCATTCGGTCCTCTCAGCATTAACCAAGCCGCTGTTTGAACCTTTAGTGACATGCTTCATCTCCCATCTCTCTACAAAGGTCACCTTTTTGGTAGCTAGCACATCAACTAGAAAGGTCGGTGAATTGGGTGCCCTTATGAATGAACCACGATACGTTATTTTCTATGCTGACAAATGTATGTTGAGATTACCCCCGAAGTTCACCCCCAAAATCCACTTGGATTTTCACCTAAACCAGGCTATATGTTATCATAGATCCAAAAGATCAGCACTGTGTTTCCAGCTTTGGAATAGTCTCTTAAAGGAATCCTTGTGATGTGCCAGATTCCCCAAGGGGAGCGGGTGGGGTCTCTCTTCCTTCAGGGTAAGCCATGCAGCCTTATTGCTTCTAATGACTGAACTGCTAAGTCTTCAACTCCTGCTTCACACTGTGAGCTCTGCTCAGCGAGCACAACTGAGAGACTCCTGGCAGAGATGTGTACATTCTTCAGGGACTAATGCACCCCAGCCAGTATTTGTAATGACTCCCCAAACAGTGTTTTCAAAACAGAATAGGATTTATTAGTCAAGAAGAACACAGCTTTGAAAATCCTTAGGTCAGCATAGAGAAATGAAAGTTAAAGCATTCTGGTCAGCTCAGAGTAATTCACCAACCAAGCTGTAGTGAGCTCCATTTTCAGGCTGTCTCTCACTGACACTCTGACTTCCTTCCTTAGTCAGTTCCTAAGTGAGAGAGGTCCCAGCCTCTTCTAGAAGCCAATACTTATTCCCTCCACCTCACATTTTGTCCTTTGTTCTCGAGCTGGAGTCTTTGCTCATCTTTTCTGCTGAGTGTTTCAATCCATGAGTCATTGGAGCTTGCACTGTCTCTCTGGACACAGTGTTGATCTGGATTGGTTTCTGCCAGGTCCTTAGACTATGTTTACACAAGCACTTTTGTTGGTATAATTTATGTTGCTCAGGGGTGTCAAAAAAAAAAATCCCTCTAAGCGACGTAAGTTACACCGACAGAAGCACCGGTGTAGACAGTGCTACGTCGCCAGGACATGGGCTCTCCCGCTACTGCCATTCGGTGTGGTGGTTTAATTAGGTCAACAGAGAGCTCTCTCCTCGGCATAGAACAGCTAAATGATCAATCTTATAGTAGCACAGCTGCATCGGTACAGCTGTGCTGCTGTAAGTTCGCTAGTGTAGACATGTCCTTAATAAGTCTGTTCATTCCACCCAAACTGGTGGTTTTCATTTTTTCCCTAGTCTAGGCCATTCTTTGGAATAAATTCAAAAAGAAATAATAATCATAGACTTTAAGGTCAGAAGGGACCATTATGATCGTCTAGTCTGATCTCCTGCACAATGCAGGGCACAGAATCTCACTCCACCCACTCCTGTAACAAACCTCTAACCTATGTCTGAGTATTTAAGTCCTCAAATCGTGGTTTAAAGACTTCGAGGTGCTGAGAATCCTCCAGCAAGTAACCCGTGCCCCATGCTGCAGAGGAAGGCGAAAACCTCCAGGGCCTCTGACAATCTGCCATGGAGGAGAATTCCTTCCCAACCCCAGATATCGCGATCTGCTAAACCTTGAGCATGTGGGCAAGACTCACCAGCCAGACACCCAGGAAAGAATTTTCTATAGTAACTCAGATCCCATCCCATCACAGGCCATTGGGCATATCTACCGCTAATAGTCGAAGATCAATTAATTGCCAAAATTAGGCTATCCCATTATATCATCTCCTCCATAAACTTATCAAGTTTTCTCTTGAAGCCAGATATGTCTTTTGCCCCCACCACTTCCCTTGAAAGGCTGTTCCAGAACTTCACTCTTCTGATGGTTAGAAACCTTCGAGTGTAAACTTCCTTAGAATAGAATATCAGGGTTGGAAGGGACCTCAGGAGGTCATCTAGTCCAACCCTCTGCTCAAAGCAGGACCAGTCCCCAACTAAATCATCCCAGCCAGGGCTTTGTCAAGCCTGACCTTAAAAATATCTAAGGAAGGAGATTCCACCATCTCCCTAGGTATGGCCGGTTGATATCCGTTTGTTCTTGTGTCCACATTGGTACTGAGCTTAAATAATTCTTCTCCCTCCGTGGTATTTATCCCTCTGATATATTTATAGAGAGCAATCATATCTCGTCTCAGCCTTATTTTGGTTAGGCTAAACAAGCTAAGCTCTTTGAGTCTCCTTTCATAAGACAGGTTTTCCATTCCTCGGATCATCCTAGTAGCCCTTCTCTGTACCTGTTCCAGTTTGAATTCATCTTTCTTAAACATGGGAGACCAGAACTGCACACGCTATTCGAGATGAGGTCTCACCAGTGCCTAGTATAACGGTACTGACACCTCTTTATCTCTACTGGAAATACCTCGCCTGATGCATCCCAAAACCACATTAGCTTTTTTCATGGTCATATCGCATTGGCGGCTCATAGTCATCCTGTGATCAACCAATACTCCGAGGTCCTTCTCCTCTTCTCTTCTGTTACTTCCAAGTGATGCATCCCCAGTTTATAACAAAAATTCTTGTTGTTAATCCCTAAATGCATGACCTTGCACTTTTCACTATTAAATTTCATCCTATTGCTATTACTCCAGTTTCGTCGTGTATGATATCCTGGTCCTCTGTATTGGCAATACCTCCCAGCTTTGTGTCATCCGCAAACTTTATTAGCACATTCCCGCTTTTTGTGCCAAGGTCAGTAATAAAAAGATTAATCCCAAAACCGATCCGTGAGGAGCTCCACTGGTAACCTCCTTCCAGTCTGACAGTTCACCTTTCAGTGTGACCCGTTGTAGTCTCCCCTTTAACCAGTTCCTTTTCTACCTTTGTTTTCATATTGATCCCCATCTTTTCCAATTTAGCTAATAATTCCCCATGTGGAACCATATCAAATGCCTTACTGAAATCAAGGTAAATTAGATCCACTGCATTTCCTTTGTCTAAAAAATCTGTTACCTTGTCAAAGAAGATCAGGTTGGTTTGACACGATCTACCTTTTGTAAAACCATGTTGTATTTTGTCCCAATTACCATTGACCTCAATGTCCTTAACTACTTCCTCCTTCAAAAATTTTTCCAAGACCTTGCATACTACAGCTGTCAAACTAACAGGCCTGTAGTTAGCCGGGTCACTTTTTTTACCTTTCTTAAAAATAGGAACTATGTTAGCAATTCTCCAGTCATACGGTACAACCCCTGAGTTTACAGATTCATGAAATTTTTTTGCTAATGGGCTTGCAATTTCATGTGCCAGTTCCTTTAATATTCTTGGATGAAGATTATCTGGGACCCACGATTGAGTCCCGTTAAGATGTTTAAGTTTGGCTTCTACCTCGGATGTGGTAATATCTACCTCCATATCCTCCTTCCCATTTGTTGTCCTACCATTATCCCTAAACTCCTCATTGCCTCAGTCTTTAATGAGGCTAAAGTATTTGTTTAGATATTGGGCCATGCCTAGATTATCCTTAACCTCCACTCCGTCCTCAATGTTTAGCAGTCTCACTTCTTCTTTCTTTGTTTTCTTCTTCTTTATATGGCTATAGAACCTTTTACTATTGCTTTTAATTCCCTTTGCAAGGTCCAACTCTGCGTGGCTTTTGGCCTTTCTCACTTTATCCCTACATGTTCTGACCTCAATAAGGTAGCTTTCCTCGCTAATCCCTCCCATCTTCCACTCCTTGTTGGCTTTCTGCTTTTTTTTAATCACCTCTCTAAGGTGCTTGCTCATCCATCTTGGATAACAATTCCTAAGAATTTTTTCCCCTTTCTTGATGCAGGTTCTGATAGTTTCTGCAACTTTGACTTGGAGTAATTCCAGGCCTCCTCCGCCTTTAGATCCACAAGTTCTTCAGTCCAATCCACTTCCCTAACTAATTTCCTTAATTTTTAAAGTTAGCTCTTTTGAAATCAAAAACCCTAGTCACAGATCTATTTTTGTTTATCCTTTCATTTAGTTTGAACTGAATTAGCTCACGCTCGAACCAAGGTTTTCCCCTACAACCATTTCTTCTGTGAGGTCCTCACTATTCACCAAAACCAAATCTAAAATGGCATCCCCTCTTGTCGATTCAGCAACTACTTGGTGAAGGAATCCATCAGCTATCGCATCCAAGAAAATCTGAGCCCTATTATTATAATTACTAGCACTCGTCGTCCAGTCTATATCTGGGAAGTTATTCTCCCATGATCACACAATTCCCATTAGTATTTACTTAATTAAAAACATTAAAGAAGGTTCTATCCATATCCAGATCGGATCCCGGAAATCTATAGCACACCCCAAGCACTGTCCCAGGGGAGGCTCTAGTAGTTTTTTCCTCAATGTGATTTTTGCGGAGACACTTTCATTCCATCACTTCTTATTTCTTTACAGTCTACCGCATCATTGATATACAATGCTACCCCACCACCTTTGCCTTTATTTCTGTGTTTCCTAAACAGCACATACCCTTCAATACCTGTGTCCAGTCATGACTACTATTCCACCATGTTTCTGTTATCCCAATAATATCTGGTTTCACTTCCTGCACCAGTAGCTCTAGTTCCTCCATTTTGTTACTAGGCTCCTCACATTAGTATAGAAACATCTTAATTTTTGCCGTTTGTCCTTGCTCACATTCTACCACCAGTATCATCTATTAGACTGGTATGTACCCTACCCTTCCTCCTTATGTCCATTCTCCTACCCATGGCTGTATCCTTTCTTACTTCGTTTTCTTCCCTCTCAATGTTAAATCCGGTGTGGAGTTTACCTGGACATCTCCCCTGAATTCCTAGTTTAAAGCTCTCTTGATCAGTTGTGCCATCTGCAATCCTAGAAGTCTATTTCCCTCCTTACTCAGGTGAAGTCCATCCTGAGAGAACAGTCCTCTATCCATGAATGCTTCCCAGTCGCCATACATCCCAAAGACCTCCTTATAGCACCAGTGCCTGAGCCATCTGTTGAGCATCATAATCTTGTCACGCCTTTGTTGCTCTTCTCTAGCAACAGGCAGAATCCCACTGAAGATCACCTGAGCCTCAATTTCCTTAAGCGTCTTCCCCAGCCTGGCATAGTCTCCCTTGATACATTCCAGTGAGAATCTAGTCGTATCATTTGTTCCCACATGAAAGACAATCAGTGGATTCTTTCCCGCTCCCGTTAGGATCCTCTTTAGCCTCAGGTCCACATCCCGTATCTTAGCACCCAGCAGACAGCACACCCTTCTGTTCTCTGGATCAGCTCTTGTTACAGGCCTGTCTGTCCTTCTCAGTAAGGAGTCCTCAGTCACGTAGACCTGCCTTTTCCTGGCGATGGTGTGAATTCTCCAGTCTATCCCCTGTTCCCTCTGGCCACAAGTCCTCTCGATTCCTATTGTCCCTTGCAATCCTCTCCAACCCATCCCATATCCTGGGGCTCATATTTGGTGGTGTTATCTCCATTGACTCTTGCCCTCTTCCAATAGGACTAGCTGCTCTTCTCTTTTTCCTTGCCCTCTCACCTTCAGTGACCACCTGCTGTGCCCCTTCTTCATTTTCCAACTCCACAAACTGTTCCTGAGCTCTGTTTCTCCTTCACTAGCCTGTCTATTCCTTTGCCTGGCTCTTAGTCATATGCTTCCACTGACCACACAGTCTCCCCTGAGGGTCTTTGAATCAAAGATGAGTTCCGTGTTAACTAGCCTGTTTTATCTCCAGTGTCGCCATCTTTTGTTGTATCGGAGAAGGAATCTTTTTGGGAGTCAAGCAAACTATCTTACAGAAAGATTTAGAAGAGTTGTGGGTTTTTTTAAAGATCATAACAAGAGACAGATGACAATCAAATCCAAAATAACTAGGTGGTTTAAAAATTGCATCCAAAAGCAAGCTAATCAGCTGCATCCAAAATCGTTATACCTTTTTGTAATGGGCATGACAACTCTCTAGGACCAAAGGATAGAAGTATCTTTTTTAAAAATGTTTTAATCGCCTGATTACTTCCTCACACATTCATCTGGCAATGCCAACTATTTTTTTTTGTGAACTTCTCTGCTGACATTTGTTGACCATGCTCCAAGCACAACTTTGAAGTATACCCAACTCATCTGGTTACCTGCTTGCGACTTCTGCTATCAGAAATTTTTTCTGGGTGGGAAGTAAGATACATTAAGGGAAAATTACTTGCAAGTTGTATTTGTTTGTAGTTGTCCTCTTCTATCCTCTGTCTCTCTCTCCTGCCTTACCTCAGAGTGTTGTGTGGAGTTATGACCTCATTATCTAATACTTTGCTCTGGAAACGTCAAACTAGGGCCGGGGGGAGAAGTAGTAAGTTCAAAAGTTGACTTACTTCTGGTAGGAAGAGCTATTATGCTGTCAACAATTTATGTTGCTGGGCAAGATGTCAGGAGACTACTATGAAATTTGGAATTACCAACAAGTAATTTTCCCTCACCAATTGCTAAAATGCAGCCTTCTCTCAGAATATCATTTGATACTTTTCATACTTTATGTAAACTAAACTACCCACTGTCATATGCCAATTATATATGGCTACTGAATGGTTTCCTATTAATGGAAACTTCAATTGAAATTGAGGCCCTGGTAAACTGAGAATATGTATTAGTTTCAGATGCTAAAATCAGAAAATCAAATTAGTGCTCAAAAGAAAAACAAAATGTTGCCATGGTTAACTAACTTTGCATAAAGAAATTACTTTTGTTTGCAGTAAAAGCTTTTTCTTATTTCATTATTTCATTTCAGACTTGGAAGCTCTGAGACACATACCAACACAACTTTGGATGTTCTTCCAGTTAAAGGACCTCAGGGTCCCCCATTATCTTTAAATATTGATGACCCTGTTCAGAATAAATTGATTTCTCGAGAGACATGGGCTGTTCAGCCTGAACACTTAATTTTGACATCTCCTTCTATTAGTGAGTATTTTTTTAAGTTTGGATAAGTAAAATAACTGGTCTAACTAGTGAATGTTCCTAACCTACTGTAGTATGTAAGTTTGGCTTTGGTGATATCTTTACTATAGTTCTATTGAATTTCCTCACCAAATAGTTTGAGCTGTGGTTTTGGTTTGTCAGTGGAAGTTGCTTTCAGAATACCTTGAGTTGCCAGAATGTGTCCTGAAACAGAGATTCTGAGATTAATTAATTTCTAAAATACACTCCATTGCCAGCAAGAAGAACCACCAAGGTGCGAAGCATGACAGAGGGGCGTTAAATAGCAAACAGTTTCCTTCTTAATCATGGAGCTGTCAGTTTTTGGTCTGCTGAACTAAAACATGTTTTGTATTGTACAATAGGTGGAACAGCAGAAACTGGACATATACAAATTATGAACAATTGTAATAGGTCATTGAAATTTGAACTTTCTTGGCCAGCTCATTGTCTTACAATAACACCTCAACATGGAGTAATTGAGCCAGAGTAAGTCTCTTTTCATTGTTCTTTTTCTACTATGAAAGTAAGTGGATTTTTGCAGATGGTAGTGGATTTTTTGCTCTTCATTGAATCTGGTAAACGTGTGATCTTTCATGAATATACACACCACATAGGCCCTAATATTAGATATTTTACTGTTATTTTTGGTGTTTGAACAATTATAATTGGAAATTAAAATTGGATATGATTTATCTAAAAGTCTTAGAGATCAGTTATATAATTTCTCACTAAGCACATACCACTATAGCTATGCCAGTATAACTCCACATGTGAACACACTTCTCGAATAAATGTGACTTTTATTTCGAGTATAATTGTATGGAGTAATTATACTAGAGTAAAGTCACTTATTCCAGAACAGTGTCCACACAATAAGTTACACCAACATAGATATATTGGTATATTATATTGCTATAGTTCTGCTGGTCAGTTTTCCAGTGTAAAAAGCCTCTCATGAAGGATCTTATCACTGGGTAGGATTGGGAAAGAAGGGTGCCTACTCATTAATGAGACCATTCTGGACCCAGCTAGAACCACTTGGCAAATCCCAGCATTGATATTACCTACCTACAAGCGGATGGATAAAAATTATTATGTCCCAGCATGGGAGAGTGTGATCATCTTCTGCCACCTTCCACCCAACTCCATCATGATGGATGCTGTTAATTCCTGCGGCTGACAACACCAGATGAGGTCCACCCCTTACAACAGGGACTAGAAGTGTTTGGACCTTTTCAGGAGGAAGGCGTACTCCTCAGCCATCCTTCAGTTTCAAATTGCCAACTACCAAGCCCTGATGACTAAATACGGCTACATAAACCATTAGAAACTGAGCAATTTTATTGAGAAGTCACCTGAATCACATTGCGACCAATTCAAGGCCATTGTTCAGGAGGGACAGTTAGTAGCAAAACAACGCTACAGTCTGCCCTTGACACAGCAGCCAGGTCCATCTCCGGCGGTGGTGATGCGACATGCATCATGGTTCCATCTCTTGGGCTTCATGAAGGAGGTACAGTCAACCATCAAAGACAACCTTTGAAAGCACTAATCTCTTTGTGGAAAAGACTGATGCCTCTCTTCACACACTGAAAGATTCTCAAGCCACTCTCCGTTCTCTTGGCATCTATATGCTGGGACAAAAGAGGAAGTTTAGTCCACAGCCCCAGCACAAACCATGCACCTCCCATTATCTGGCTCAATGCTAATATGACCCACAGGGGAAGAAGAAAAAATTTTTGAGGTGTAAACAATCTGGCCTGCAACCTTCCTCATCCCAGCCATCCACATCCAAGCACTAATTTTGATGTGTTGGTTGAGACATTGATAGACCCTCCCCCCCCGTTTGCTACAACCGACCACTGCCATCCACCCATTTGGCCTCCAGCCAGTAGAATTCTATGGCAGAATTCCACAGCACCTGGGAAAGCATAACATTGGACCAATGGGTCCTAGCGATCACTCGCAATGGGTACTGTGTCCATTTTGCCTCCCTGTCACCTCCATAACACCTTTCCCATCCCTCTTCAAGGACTCTTATCATAAAAGTTTACTATGGAAGAGGTAGGTAGTCTCCTCCAGTTAAGGAGCTATAGAACCAGTACCTCAACATCTATAGTGCAAAGGATTCTATTCGCTATTTCCTAATACCCAAGAGGAAGGGAGGTTGGAGACCCATACTAGACCTCAGAGCTCTCAAGTTTGTCAAAGCTCAAAAATTCAAGATGGTCACTAGCAATGATCGTTCCAGCATTGGAATAGGGAGACTGGTTTTCAACCTTCAAGACACATACTTTCATGTTTCAGTCCAACCAACTCTCAGACGATTTCTCAGATTCTCTCTGGGACAAGACAACTACCAGTACTCCCCTTGGGGCTATCATTGGCTCCTAGAGTATTTTCAAGGTTCTTTCAGTAGTGGGGGCACACTTATGCTCCCAAGGGATCATGATTTACCCTTACCTGGATGATTACCTCCTTAGAGCCTGGTCTCTCCAGGAGACTCACCGAGTCATCAAAAAGCTGCAAGATGCTTGTTTACGGACCTGGACTTACAGATCAATGACCAAAAATGAACCCTCATTCCAGTGCAACACTTGGAATTCATAGGAGCCGACCTCGACTCATTACAGGCCAGAGCTCTCCTACCTCATCACAGATTTCTCTCCAGGGCCACACTTGGAGATCATTCGAAGTAGCCTGCAAATATCAACGAGACAGTGCCTCCAACTCTTGGGGCATATGGCAGCAACCACAACAATAATACCACATGCCAGGCTTCACATTTGATGCCTCCAGATGTGGTTCAGCTCAGTTTGCAGACCAAAGAGGGACAGACTAGACAAACCCCTGTTACAACCCACCAGAATCAAGAACTCCTTAGACTGGTGGAAAGACCCAGCCACCATTTGCAAGGGGATCCCCTTCTCCCAAACCCCCCTGTCGTTGTTTCTCTGATAGGGTGGAGTGCACATCTAAACAACCTCAAGACACAAGACAAGTGGTCACCCACAGGCATCTCTTCACACCAAACTCCTCAAACTAAGGGCATCAGGAATGCCTCGCCCACTTCCTCACACTGACCAAAGGATCGCACACAAAAGTCCTAACAGACAATGTAGCCTGTATGTACTACATAAATCAACAAGGGGGAGTCAGGTCGCCCCTCCCTCGGTGAGGAGGTGATGAGACTATGGAACTGGTGTATCTCCCATGACATTACACTGTCAGCAGCCTAGCCCCCGAGCACACAAAATTCAATAGCAGACAGTCTCAGTTGCAAATTCCCACACGACCATGAGTGGGAGCTAGAACCAATAGTACTACACTATCTATTCAGGTGATAGGGGATGCTGAACACAGACCTGTTTGCCACTTACCTGAACAAGAAATGTCCACACTACTGTTCCAGAGCAGAGATAGGACAACGCTGCCTGGGCGATGCTCTCATCTCCACTGGGACAGAAACCTTCTCTGTCTTTCCTCCATTTCCCCTACTGTTGAAGTCCTGCTGAAAATAAGGAGATGGAGCATGTCATATACCCTTACCTGTCACAGCTCGCGATATGCCTGCCAATCTCTCCCAGCCACTCCGTACCTCTTCTTGCAGAACAAATGATGTTCTCTTCATCCCAACCTGAGGATTCTCTGCCTCAAAGCATTGTTTCTTCTTAATTTCCAACATCTAGAAAGCTCCTGTTTGAAGGAGGCACAAGAGGGGTTACTACACAGTAGAAAGTCCTCAACACAACACTAACCTGCAGAAATGGTCCAGGTTTTGGATTTGGTGTACTTCCCAACAAATTTCCCCGACTTCTGCAACTCTTCCACATATCTTAAATTATGCAGTGACCCTAAAAAGACTGGGGCTCTCTCTGAGTCCACCTAGCAGCTATAGCAGCCTTCCACCAACCAGTAGAGGGATACTCAGTACTGTCACACCCAACTTCTAAAAGGTTCCTCGAGAATATAGTAAACCTTTTCCCACAACCTCGAGTGTCTTCTCCCACTTGAGACCTAAACGTGGTACAGTAACTCCTCACTTAAAGTCGTCCCGGTTAACGTTGTTACGTTGCTGAATTGTTAGGGAACATGCTCATTTAAAGTTGCACAGTGCTCCCTTATAACGTTGTTTGGCAGCCGCCTGCTTTGTCCACTGCTTGCAGGAAGAGCAGCCCATTGGAGCTAGATGGTGGGGGCTTGGAATCAGGGTGGACCGGCAGCCCGTCTATCAGCTCCCTGCTCCCCTAAGTTCCGTGTGCAGCAGCCACCCAGCAGGCTATTAATTGTTGGCAGTTCAGCTGTCCCTCCCCTCACTGCCATGTGCTGCTCCTGCCCTCTGCCTTGGAGCTTCTCCCAGGAGCATTCTGCTTGCTGTGCATGGGGAGGAAGAGAGGGGCAGGAGGACACCCTGACATTATCCCTCAACTTATGCCATTTCCATAGAGCAGGGGGGACATGACAGGGCTCAGGAGAGAGAGAGCGTGCTGGCAGCAGGGGCTGTCTCAACTGGCTGATCTACTTAAAAAGGCACTGCACTTTGAGTGGAGTCAGCGTACTTAAAGGGGCAATGAACGTCTCTCTCTCACACACACAGGGTGTGTGTGTCTCTGTCTGCCATTCTGTCTCCCCTCCCTCCATTTGTGCTGCCTCATAGAGTGTGAGGCTACATTAACAATGTGTTAACCTTTGAGGGCTCAGCTGTTCTAGTTCATCATTTAACAGTAAGGAATTCCCTGGGAAATATTCCACCCTCTGCCTTCACCACCTCAACCAAGCTTCACAACCATCATTGCTGTGTACAGTATTAAATTGTTTAAAATGTATAGTTAGTGTGTGTGTGTGTGTGTGTATACATATATATATATATATATAAAAACCTTGTCCCAAAATATAATTCTTTTGTCTGGTGAGAAAAATTTCCCGGGAACCTAAACCCCACTGTTTACATTAATTCTTAGTCACATTTTTCAGGAACATAACTACAACATTAAGCAAGGAGTTACTGTATTGAAAAGACTGACTTGGCCTCCCTTCAAACCCATGGCCACATGTTTATTTACATACATCTCAGTGAAAATGGCCTTCCTGATAGCAATCACCTTGGCAAGGAGAATAGAAGAAATACAGCTCCGATGGCACATTCCCTCCTACACCCCACTATTCTTTTGGGACAAGGTTACACTCAGACCACATCCAAAATTCATCCCTAAGGTAACCTCCCCATTCCACATGAACCCATTGATCACCTTCCAATCTTCTACCCAAAGCCATACTGTGACAACAGGGAGGCTATATTACACACACTAGATGTCAGGAGAGCCCTAGCCTTTTACCTGGATAGAAGAAGGCTTTCCTGAAGTCACCTAAGCTTTTCCTTTTTGTTGTAGCAAGATCTAAAGGTTCAGCAACATCACCCCAGAAGCTCTCCAAATGGGTCTCAAACTGCATTAGACAATGTTATCAGGTTCACAACATGACCCCTCCAGATAGTATTTGCACGCACTCCACAAGGTCTATCTCCTGATATGTCGCCGCCTTAGAAATCTGTTGAGCAGTGACATGGGCATCAGTCCACATCTTTGCAGAACAGTGTGCGATCACCCAGGACTCTGCCTCCAATACCATCTTTGGCTCCACAGTACTGTCATCTGTAACTGACCTGACTCCCAAGTCCCAGCCCTCCAGTGAGCATACTGTTCAGGAGTCGCCTACTGTGGAGAGCCCATAGGGATACTACTCGAAGGAGTTACTCACCTTGCGCAATAGCCATAGTTCTTCGAGATGTGTCCTCCTATAGGTGCTCCACAACCCACATTCCTCCCCTCTACTTCAGAGTTCTTGTCAACGACTCAGATAGAGAAGAAATTGAGGGGGGTTAGCCTGCATGCGCTGACTAGCCTTGTGGCAGGGCAGAAGGAGAGGCAGCACATGTGTGGGCCTAGCAGACGCTGCTACAGAAGTTCTTCAATCAGCAGCGCAGGGATGCAAGCACTCCTACAGTGGCGCAACCACAGGGGACACCTCTCTAAGAACCATTGTTACTGCATAAGGTGAATAATTTCTTCACCTTAGAGAGAGATTAAAAGATACAGATAGTAGAAAATAATATACTGGTGTTAGTGGGAGGCAACCAGAGGGTAGACAGTGTGTACATGGAAGAAATTAGGGAAAAGATGAATTTGGGAGTTTCAGCAATAGGCTGGAGAGGGTGTGTTTGAGGTGGGCTTGATGTGACAAGAATGGGAAAAGAATCGCCAGCACCAAAAGCATGGGAGGAAGCGGACTGCAAGAAAGGATGTGGAAGACTGAGGATATGATGGAAAGGCTCTGTCAAGACAAGTTTGAAAAGAAAAGGACTGGAACCCATGCCATCAACTGGGAGTGACAAAGAATCATGGGCACCTTCAACTTCCTGTAAACAAGGTGAAGTACCTTTGAATTGAAGTTTCTCACATAAAAAGATCAAATTGTGGCAGACTTTAGTTTTAATTTTCAGACTCACATGACTGATTTGTTTCTATATTAAATTCTTCAAACATGAAACACTGCTAGAGCATCCCAAAATTAATTTCTGTGGGTTGGGTTTGGGGTTGTCCCAAAATGAACCATTCTGCCAGTTTTTTTCTTAGTTCCATTTTTATCCCAACAAAGGCTTGCTCTACAAACTAGATGTCAAAGATCATAGACCCAAACTGGTTACAGACTTTAGACTGTCCACTCAGCTATTAGCTTAATACCAACAAAATCTGTCTTCAAGACAGATTGTATTTCTCTTTGTTTGTATTCTGGCAGGGGAGGTCATACATCTCATGCAGGATATTTGTAAAACAGCCACAAGTAATTCTCCACATTCATTAATCAAGCATTTTGGCATTTGCCTTGGGTCTTGTGTTGTAGGTGTGTGAGATATTTCTGTATTACAAAATGTGATCAATTTCTTCAGCATCTAGGGAGGAAGGAAGACCAGCCATTCAGGCTCATCCATTTAATTGTGTTCTGCTGCATTGACATGGCGTGAAATTGTCTGCTGTTTCATTCTCCTGGGAGTTAGCCACCAAATGCGGGGCGGTGCCTACTTACAAATGTCTCCTGAACACTTAAGATATGTGAGACTGCCTCTAAAGTCCTCCTTGAGACACTCTAGAAAGATTTCCATAAGTCCAAATCAAGACCAGCCTGGAGTGCTTCAAAGGGTAAACTCTAAAAGTAATGGCCTGATTTCACCATGGCTACTGAGTCCCAAGACTCTGTCAGCACTGGAAGCATTGGAGCAAATCCAGAATTCCCTGTGTAATTTCATCTCCAAAATGCCTGATACACTCATGCTCAAAGTAGAAAGGTTCCTCAGATTTCAGATGCACTTGAAGCCTCAGCACTTTGTCAGTAGTACAGAGTTCTGGAGCATCTGATGAGGTGGAGTCTTCCAAAGAAGAGGTCAAGACTCAAAAGAATTGAAAAAGAGAGCACTTCTGACATATCGGTGCTCCTAACTTACTGCAGCTTTGTAACAAGATCTTTTTAATTCCAGTGTACTCCCTTTGTAACCTCTCTATGCATGTTCATAGTATAGAAAGTTAAATCGGAGTATCCGTGTGCTCTCTGATTTAGCCAAACTTTGTGTTGTTCTGAGGCCATGAAGTCCTCAATAGACTTCACGGTATCTGGCCCTGCATTAGGATTGGTGGGAACCCTCCGTGCAATTGGAATGCTTTTATTTTCACCATAATCAGTGGCAACTGCAAGGAAAAGAAGAGGAAAGCTGGCTTTTATGTTGACTGGTTTAAAGGGTGCCTTAAATATTCCTTACCCAGGTCACTTTGCCCCAACAGTACAAACTAGAGCCCACAAGTCCTTAAGTCCTATTTTCAATGAGTATGACAAAACTATCTTTTCTAGGGATTCTGGAACATATAGCCAGCTTCCTGCTTTCTCCAAAGCAGAAAGGGACAACTTTTACAACCATTGGCACTTACATTTAAGTGGAGTGTACATATATGCAGTTATCAAGGTTTTGAAACATACAGAGACCATAAATTGCAGTAATACATAGGATATAAATTTAGTACTAGGAATTATGTTTACCCACTGCATTAAGATCTAGAACTTTAAAGTCCTATATCTAACGTTCGCTCTTACTTAGATAGCGTTCAGTGATTTTTATATGTCATGAGTTATGATGTGCAAAGAGAATTAACGGTATAGATTTTCAGTTTTGTATGTAGATACTATAGTTTTTACTGGCTTTTTTATCCTTTGTTTAGGACCAGTGTCTTAATTCTTGTGAGTCCTAATCCGTCACTTGCCACAAAGCCTTCAGTATTTCCTTGGAGTGGTCTAATTTATATACATTGTGACAATGGACAAAAGGTAAAAGTGGTTTTCTTAAAGACTCCATGAAGTCTTAAGATAATTGTTGGTTACCATATTGCTAAAAGTCAGTTTAATTTTGGGACACTAATTCATTACTTTACCATTCCACTAAACTTACTTTTCCCATGAAAGTCTGTTCTATAAGCCTGTAAAGATAATTTTAAAACCCTTTGGGGATAAAACTATTCAAGTAGGAGTTCATTGAAATGTAAAAATAGGTTACTCATACTTAATGGGGAATATTTCATTTCATTGAATAGGTTAAAGCTATTGTTTTGGGATCCAAAGGTTCTCGGTTTGATAGGGGTTGTCAGTCTTTGAAGAAGAATGGTGGGCTCCTAAAATAGACTGAGTTATATCTAAAATTGCCACACACCTGTTAAGCACTTACACTTTTCTGTACTTTAATTTAGTATGTCAGTGAGTAGGAGATCTATAGTAGTTTGTTGCTAGACAAAGGTGGTGAGCACTTGCTTGTTTGGGTCCTGATTCAGCAAAACATATCTAGCTTTCTGAAGCCTGCAGAACTGTAAAAAGCAATAGACTAGGTGTGTGGCAAGGAATATACAAACACCAGTCTTTTCTCGTCTACCTGCTTCTGTCCAAACATGTTTTTTTCTGGCAATATCTGTTTTGAATTAAGGCATTTAAATGCAGAAATATTACTAAGGGAACAAAGTTTGCATTCCACTGATTTGTTAGTCTCTAAGGTGCCACAAGTACTCCTTTTCTTTTTGCGGATACAGACTAACACGGCTGCTACTCTGAAACCTACCACTGATTTAGTGTATTTAAAAGGTGCAAGGTCTCTTGTGAATCTCAGTCAAAGATACTGACATCAGTCAGTACTACACCATTGAATTGGTTTGAGAGATTCCTGGAATATTTTATATAAATATGAAACAACACAAGAAAACTTCATGCGCTAATATTAATTAGGGAAGGCAAAAGTCCCTTGCATTATCCAGTTTATCCTCCTGCCAAATATAGGATGGTTCCCTGTGTGGTGGTCTTTCTAGTGTTCTCCCAACTTGTTTAACAGTACCAAGTGATGGGGGTTATGCTTCCTGTGGGAAGGTATTCTGCAATAGGAGTTCACTGTTTAATGTTTACAATGTAGAGTTTGGTGTACAACAGATATGAACTCAAACCATTTAAAATTCTGATTGTAACGTTACAATTTAATAAATCCGATCAATGACAATATTTCCATAGAAATATCTTGTATATGCTAATTAAAACTCTATCACTCATAAAATGAACCAGTCTCTTCAGGTATTACCACCTTTAGCTAACAAAAGTAATCAGATTTTGGATGTTTCTAAAAGCTTTGTCATGAGCTAGGGCCAGCTGATCACTAATGCCAAAACAATTTTTTTTATATACTTCCAAAAACAATTCATGGGTGCCCATCAAGTGCTTTGGCACTAAACTAAAATACACAACAGAAAGAGTTAAAGTACTTCCTCAGGAAGTCACTTCTCTAAGAAATCATATACTAATTGAATTGAATTGACAACCTGTACCTCAGATTCTGAATAAAAGTTTGTGAAATAAAGATTTGACTACATTCTCAGTGCCCAATATAATGTAGGACCTTTTATGATGTATTTGTCCAAAGAGGCAAGGTAAAGTTACTAAGATTAAACTAGTGCAGTGCTGTTTCCTTAAAATCTGCAGACACATCGCTGACTGTAGCATTTCTACAAGCTGCAAGAGAGCTTTGTCAGATTTCACTGCTGTCTTTCAAATCCCTGTGGTCAGCAGTAAAACTTGAAAGAATCAGTTAAATTTCATCATGCTACATCATGGGAAAGCTAGAAGGAACAGCAGAGACAGCTACTGGAACTGTTTGTTGCAGAAGGAGACTGAAAAATGAAGGCTGTGGAAAGAGTAGTAGCAGAAACTTCACCTTGCAGCAGCCCGTGGGCTCTGCAAAGGAAAACAGAATAATGTTGTTCTCCCTTCCAGCTGCCAGACATGGCTAGCTAGGCAGAGCTTCAGATTCTTCCCCTACTAGCTGGAAACTGCTAGGAATTGTAGCAGCTGAAGGTGGGTTGGGTGTTGGCTTCTTGCTTTGGGCACTGCCTCTCAATGGCGGGGTACCCCATCTTTCATAGCTCTCTGTAGAGCTATGTCCTCCAGCTATTCAGTATCTAGTAAAATTTCCAAATCAGTATTTTGGGTCCCTGGCTGAGGATGGGCAAGAGAAAAGTACAATTTAGAGACATTTTGGGAGGAGAAGAAAGGTCGTCAATGGGGTAAGATGAGGAAGTGGGTACCACAGAAATCAGCTCAAGATCTGCTATACTCTCCTGTCTTCACCTCAGTTTTTTCTACAGTGAAGTTATAACAGAAACAATGGATGTAGCAAATAGGGTTTGCCCGTTCAACTAACTTTAACTATATGGAAATTTGTTAATTTGCTTAAACACTATTTTGTGGCGTTTGACCTGCCAAACATGATTAAGCAAATAAATAATAGATTAATACTTGTGGAATTCAAATATAGTTTATGAATACTTAGTTATTTGACCAGCACTTACTACTATAGTGGGCCCATTTGAAGTTCATTCCAATTTTAGAGGTATTACCATTTCCAGCTACATTCCCCATTTTAAGTGTAGAGAAATATCACTGTAATCAGTAGAACCTCTAACCAGACTATACTTAAAGAATATTCAGAAGGCTGCATTGTTTGTTTGTTTTTTTAAAAAAAACTACTATTGGTTAGAGGAAGGGGCACAGTCTCTTTGAAGTGGCATCATGTCACCAGTATTTTTCATCTTGCCTGCTAAACTTAGTTCTCAGGCTAGTAGGTTTGAGGTAAATGCTTCCATCCTTGTTTGCGAAACATTCAGTTTACAATGCATACACCATTTTAAACTTTAAAAATGAGACCACATATCTTCAGAATTGTTTCTGGGCATCTGAAAGTGTTTCTGTCTCAAGTAAAAGGGTCCTTGTTACTTTTAGGGAGGAAGAATATAATCTGGTAAACTATGTAGGGAGCCACCTGATTGAAAATACTAGTATTTTGACACTGTAGTGGAATCATTTGTTTTCTAATATAAACCTTTCTACAGTCAAAAAACAAATACACATTAGAATTATCTTTCCTTCAAACTATTTTTCTTTAATGATTTACTTAGAGAAGATTTTTGAAACCAAGGATAAAGGATAGGATGGCGTATTCACTGACATGGAAAATACAAAATCAAATTAACCAGATTAAAAAAAGTATAGCAGTGTCATCTCTAGAGAGAGAGAGGAAGAATGTGACTAAAAAGCTTTCCAAATTTATATTATTCTGCTCTTGTGACCGTGCTCACTCAAGAATTTTCAGTTGAGAGTTGACAATTTTAGTCCCTACATTAGTAGAAGAAACGTAATGATTCTGTGAGTGCTTGCATATGTCCATTACACAGTAGGTGTAGGTGTGTGTGTCTCATACATCAAAGTAGGAGAGTTTTCCCTAATGATACCCATAGACTCTTTGTCTCCTCTTGCTCTGTATCGAGTGTATAAAGGGTGGAGTCATTGCGCCCTGACTTCGGTTCCTTCTTACTGCTTTTGGTCTGTAGTCAGGGTTCTGGGCTTACAGGTTGTTTAAAAGCTAAGTATCTTTCCTAATGGTTTCCTGGTCCTTGGGACATATATTTTTATTTTCTTAGAAATCTCATTTTTGTTTTGCTTAGTTTAGGCTCAGTTGGGCCTCTGGGCCTTGCTGGGTACCAGCTGACTTAGTCATAGTCCCTCAGCTTTAAATCTCATTCTGTTGCTGGAAACCCAGGCCATCAGTAACATTCATTCATGCTTTCTAAAATATTGGTGCAGGGCGCATTTGAGACAGGTGTTCCATCTGCAGGGGCATTAAAACCAGAAGAAAAAAACAGACAGAAATTACTTCAGTGTCTCTCATGGGGGCTGCCTTAAGACTTGCGTCTGAGCCCCCTCGTTGTTTAGAAGGGGCTTTGAAGACTTTTTCCCAAAGCCCTCCCCCTACTTTGTCTACCACGAGAGGTAGAAGCTCACCATTGCTGGGTCTTTCTGAGAGACCCAGGGCTTCAGAGCAGTCTCACTCTGAAGAGGAAGTCAGAATCAGGTTAGTCAATGTCTCAAAGAATGCAATCCTCTGAAACCCACTCCAGTATCTATGCTAAAGTGCATCCTTCCGGCTGCTCCCCAGTGCGGGCTTATATGGTCTCTCCTGACCCTGAACCATTAACTCCAGTGCCCTCTCAAGGGGCCATCAAGTCTGGCTCTTGCTGCAGCTGAGGCACTGGATTGTTCTTTACTGATCTTAGCAGAACCACTACAGTTCTCAATACTGTGGTTAGAACCAATGCTGTGGTTAGAAATCTGTATCTCTCAGTGCTCAGTGGCAGTCCAGGATGTCCTGCTTAATAGCAGGAAGCCCTTTACAAAGGCTGCTTGCATGAGTAAGTGGAAACAGTTCTCTTTCTAGGCAGCTTCCTGGAATCTGTCATCTTCCCTACATTGATTTAAGACATTTTAGTCTCTCTCTCTCACATCAATCAATTTATTCTATCCTTCAGCTCTCTTAAAGTTCCTTTGGCCACAATTTCAGCATTTCATCCTAAAATCAGTGGTAAAACTGAGTTCACCAATCCTGTCATGGCCAGATTACTTAACAGTCTAGAAAGATCAGAGGTGGGCAAACTACTGTCCGGCTGGCCCCAGCCCCTCCCTTGCTGTTCCCCCTCCCCTTGTAACCTCAGCTGACTGTGCCGCCAGCGCAATGCTCCAGGCAGCGGGGCTGCGAGCTCCTGGGGCAGCGCAGCTGCAGAGCCCAGCCTGACCCGCTGCTCTGTGCTGCGCAGTGGCATGGCTGGTTCCAGCCGGGCAGCGCGGCTGTAGCGCCACCATCCACCGGTGCTCCAGGCAGCGTGGTAAGGGGGCAGGGAGTGGGGGGGTTGGATAGAGGGCAGGGGAGTTTGGGGGGAGTGGTCAGGGGTCAGGGCAGTCAGAGGGTGGGGAACAGGGGTGTTGAATGGGGGCAGAGGTCCCGGGGAGGCAGTCAGGAAGGAGGGGGGGTTGGATGGGGTAGCTGGGGGCAGTCAGGGGACAGGGAGAAGGGGTGGTTGGATGGGGCAGGAGTCCTGGGGGGGCAGTCAGGAATGAGAGGAGGGGTTGGATGGGGCAGCGGGGGGTAGTCAGGGCAGTCAGGCTACAGAGAGTGGGGGGGTGGGTGGGGAAGGGGTCCGGGGCGGGGCCGTCAGGGAACAGGGGGGGTTAGATGGGGCAGGTGTCCCAGGGGGTGGGTATCGGGGCAAGAAGCGGGGGCTGGGCCACGCCTGGTGAGGCACAGCCTCCCCTAACGGGCCCTCCATACAATTTCCAAAACCTGATGCGGCCCTCAGGCCAAAAAGTTTGCCCTCCCCGAGATAGATTATACCCTCCTGTTTGTGGCCCAGTGCCCATTTGAGACTTCACATTTAGTGTTGTCTGTTCTTATGAGTTCCCCATTTCAAACCCTTAGCATCTCTTTTTGTTTCTGCATCTTTCACTGAAGTAGGCTTTCTGGTGGTCATCGCTTCAGCCAGGAGAGAGAGGGAATTGCAGGCACTTGTCACGGATCCCCAGTACTGTTTTTTATATGGACAAAGTTCAGCTCAGACCTCATCCAAAATTTCTGTCAAAGGTGGTTTCAGATTTCCACCTTAATCTCTATGCTTACCTGTTTTTTTCCTTTCAAAGCCACATCTTCACAAGGATGAAGAAAAGCTGCACACCCTAAATGTGCATTGAGCTTTTGTCATTTTACCTGGACAGAACAAACCTTTCAGGGTCTACACCTAGTTGTTTGCTTCCTATGCAGAACACATGAAGGGACATCCAGTTATGATTCAGACTCTCAAAATGGATTACCAGTTGCATCTTTTTTACGTTGCAATGGACAGGATGCTACCTGAAAAGTTGATGGCACGCACTACCAGGACATATGCAGCCTTGGCAGCATTAGTGGTACATGTCCCTATTATGGATATTTGGAGACTAGTGATGTCGTCTTCTGTCCACACATTTATTGGTCACTGTGGTCTTAGGACTGCATCAGGAGGTGACACAAAGGTGGGAAAAGCAGTCTTGAAGTCCTTTCAATGAGCCTCTGAGACCCAACACGTTTGATAAGAGCTTCGTAATCACCTACAATGTAATGGATATAACCAAGCACTCAAAGAAGAAAAGTTTACTCACCTTCTCATAACTTCTTCAAAATGTGTTGCATATGTCCATTACATGACCCACTCTCCTTCCCCAACACACTGGAGTCTACCTTTGGTTTTCGGTGCTAAGAAACTGAAGGGTGGGGTATGATAACATCACCCTTTATAACCTGGACATGGAGCACAAGGAGACAAGATAGGACAAAGCCACCCTGACAGATAGTGCGAGGGAATACTCGCTGTTGATGCATGAGACGCATGCACAACTGCAGAGTAATGGACATGTGCAATATATATCTCTAAGAACAACAGTTCTGAGAAGGTGAGTAACCATTTTTTCTATTTGTTAAAGTCATTGATACATGGTTACTGCTTTTGTACCATTGAGACATGGTTTTGAGACGAAGGGCATGAGCAGAGCCTGTTGTTGGGATGTGTGTGGCTCAAAGTAAATAAGAACTAGCCATTTGGATTGACTTGTAATATAACATTGTTCTTTTTTTTACCCCAAAATTGTGCAAAAGTTCATTAAAGTTCAGATTCGAGAAGACATTGCCCAGGATGTATCTTCAACCGGCTCAATATCTAAAAAACTTGATGTCCTTATGCCAGCATCTGAGTCTGTCATTCATATGATAAAACCACTTCCAAAGCTACCTTCAACAAACGTTGAAATAAAGAACAGAACTATTATTTTTCCTGAAACAGGATTTGGTGAAAGCTCAGGTAATATCAATTATTCATAAAATTACCACTTCCACTAGCGTCAAATGTTCAGCCTTTAAGTTTGCTACGTTGCAAGAATGAAAATAACTTATTTATCATTTTTATTCCTTTAGTTACTAGTATGACTAGTCAAACCCACTCTTTTGATGTAATTTCATGTAATGACAGTTTTGTCTGCAGAGCTCTTAATTTTTTTGAACACAATATAGCCACATAAATTTCTGATAGATTGTGTACAAACACCCCAATGTTGAGAAGTTTTGTAGATAATGTTTCTCTAAGAGGGCATTTGTGATAAATGAAGGGATGGGAGGGGGATAGCTCCCTTTTATGGACGCCCAGCCAGCAATTAGCTATAAAATTCCTCTAAGTACCTGTTCTCTACTTGCTTTACCTGTAAAGGGTTAACAAGCCCACAGGTAAAAGGAAAGGAGTGGGCACCTGACCAAAAGAGCCAGTGGGTTCCCTTTGTCTGTGTGTTGTGGTTCTCTGGGGAAGAGCGGAACAGGGCAACAGTTATGCTGTGAGAAGCTTTAAGCCAGGTATGAAAAACCATCAGATCATACCTAGAGATTGCTTATCTGAAACCCCAGATATGTAAGTAAATTAGGGAATGTCTAGGAAGATGGGATTAGGTTTATTTCTTATTGGCTTGTGGACTCCTTTATGGTAACCCCAAATGCTTTTCGTTTTGCTTGTAACCTTTGAGCTGGACCTCAAGAAGGTTATTCTTGATGTTTAATTTTTGTAAGTGGCTTTTTAAATCTAGCAAAAGCCTAAATTCCAGATGTATTTTTTTCTTTTGGTTTTTAATAAACTTTACTATTTTTAAGAACAGGATTGGATTTTTGGTGTTCTAAGAGGTTTGTGCATATGTTGTTTAATTAGCTGGTGGCAACAGCTGATTTCCTCTTTCTTTCTCAGCTCTTCCCTGGAGGAGGACACGGGGGGTGAAAGGGCTTGAGGGTACCCCACAGGGAGGAATTCCCAAATGTGCCTTCCTGGGTCCCAATGGTGTCTTTTGGGGTTTGTTGTTTTTTTGTTTTGTTTTTTTTTTGTTCTGTGGGGTTTTTTTTGTTTTCATTTTTTTTTGCACTTGGGTGGTGGCAGCATCTACCCATCCAAGAGAAACTGTGACCATGGGAGTTTAATATCAGCCTGGAGTGGCCAGTATTAATTTTTAGAATCCTTGTGGGCCCCCACCTTCTGCACTTGAAGTACCAGAGTGGGGAATCAGCCTTGACAATATTGTTGGTAATAAAGTAGATCTGTGAACCCTCAGTCCATTTCTGTAAGTCCAAGAATGCTCAAAACTACTGTATTAAATTGCCTCACCATAGGTATCTACTGAATTTTCATCAGTATCAGCCATTTGTTACAGCTAATAGATCAGGAGTTACATAGTGATGCATTAGCTTTATAGTTTACTGAATCATAATATTCCAAGAATTTTTTAGGCTTATTTGATCAATTCATTTTTTCCTATTATATTATTTTGAGGGAAAGCTATGTTGTTTGTGAAACCGAGATGGGTGTTCTCTTCCCATTCCTCACCCTGTAATGTCTGCCTAGTTTAATATAAGCAGTTTAACTCCTTAAAGTGCTACCTGACGCAGAAGTGATTTTGAAGGTATTGTTATGAGTAATAGGTTTATTTGCCTGGGAAAGGTTCATGATATTTCAAGGTATGAAATGTGTTCCAAGATGTAACTTTGACCCGTCAGCTCCTGAGAATACCATCAGGTGATTATTCTTGACCTACTTCAGGTCAAAGCTAATGTTATTGTTTAATGGTCCACATTGAGTTTTCACCATGTTTGGCATTAGGGCTGTGTTGGAGACTTGGATACAGGTTTCACTCAGCCCCAAAGTGAAGCTTCAGCAGTCACTATGTGCAGTGAGCATCAAAGCTTCAATAGTTAAAATGCCAGTGCTGGAAGTTTTGATTCTGTTTTTCCCATGGTCTGGATTTACTAGAAAAGGCATCAGATGTCCAGGAGAAAATGGTAGGGTCAGACCTGACGAAGATATAGAGAATGAGTTTGTAGTATTTATCACCAACTATGGCGGTGTCGTACCTTGGACAGTCAAATGCCATTGTTTGGGAAGGGGTCAGAAGTGCTTCTCTACTTGTGGGTTTTTTGGATCAGCGTATCCAGTAATATGTGGAGACATCTGCCCAGGTCTCAGTGCACTGAGTTTGGATTGTCTACATCTTGGTGAGCTGGTAAACCTAGCTGCCATTCACCATGCTGAGTTCTGTCTATAGCTACAGGTTTTCTAGCACAAACTAGCCACTGACTTACCTAGCATCAGCCAAGTCTTGCATCAGCCAAGGTGCAAAGTCTGTAGATGCCAGATCTTCTTCATCTGATGAGCTAGATGCTTGAGTTGTCCCTTGCCAATGATTTATACTCTGAAGATGGAGCTCATTAATTTACCATGAGAGGGTAGCTTGTGCCATTCAGATTCAATTGAGAAACGCTAGGGATGTCAAGGACAAATTTAGTTTGAGGCTTTAGGTCTTGTAGATGTGTCCATATGATCCTTCATTAGATGATGAAGAATAATAGGCTTAAATCCACATTCCAGGTTAAACACAGCAGGCTGTTCAACCCCCAAGAATTTTGTAATAGAGGTTGATAAAATGTACAAAGTGGAATCGAGCAAAGCACGTTATTTGGCACTGAGATATGAAGATAGTTCATGAGTTGTTACTACTCTTGTCAACAACACAAATATTTACTCTTCTTCACTCTTTATTTAAAGATATAAAGACTCAAAAAGAGTTATAAAACACATATACTAAATTTCTCACTTCATATTTACTAATCTGAGGCTTTTCTTTTAGAAAACTACCTAGAGATTGAAAATCATGGGAATGAAGATGTGAAGTGGCACTTATCATCTTTTGCCCCACCATATGTCAAGGTGAGTAAACATTTGTATTGGAAATAGTGTGTGTGTGTGAGATTTTCAACAGGCGCATTTTTAAAGGAGGTGATACCTATTAACTTACTCTTCAGATAATATTTCTCCTAGCTTAAAAAATCTCTGTGTTAGGAAAAATTTTACTTGGGTAGCTAGATGACTTATTCATTGCTGTTCTTCTCTAGTTCAGTGGTCCCCAAACTCTGTGTGTGGACAAGAAGTTGTCCATGAGACACTACTGGATTTGTAGAGAGCTGGATGGTCACATGATGTTGACTCTCATAGTCTCCCGCAGCTAGATTGCATTAAGAAATCAAACATGTTATTTTCCTAATATTTTCTATGGTCAATTGCTGTGGATGTGAGGGATAACATTTGATTGCCAGTGCGTGGGGGCTAGACCCATGCAATCATGAACTGGAGAGAAGGTGGTCCATGAGGCAATCTTAGATGTGACCCACACTATGAAAATACTTGAGAACCCCTACTTCTAGCTAATGTACCACTTTTTCTATTATAAGTCATTAGACCATGATAGTTTTGTAAATATTTATAGAATGTTCTTCATTTGCTTGGATGCTTCTAGAACACTTTTTATGAAGCAGATTATTATATTTGATTTATGAAAACTTAATTACCCATTTGTAGGGCGTAGATGAAAGTGGAGATGTTTACAGGGCTACCTACACAGCTTTCAGATGTTCCCGTGTGTCTGGTACACTTGGAGCTCACGGAAAAGAAAAAGTAAGCTTTTTTTAGTGTTACGATGAATTTAAGCAGATGAATGCTGTCTTAACTGTAATGTAACTACTTACATGAAGCATACGCACTCTATGAAATATAACCTCTTTTCAGCTGGACTTCTTCAAATTTGGAAATAGTTTAAACTGATCTAAACATCTATTTAAATGGTAATGATAAAACACTGGCCATCCAAAATAGGGCCAGATGTACTTCATTTTCAGATGTATGAGAAAGGTCATTAGCATCCGCTCATCAATATGTCTCTTCATGTAAACTCAATTGACAATACTAGAAAAATCCCTACAATACATACATTATATTTTGCATCTATGAAGCTATTTTCTTAGGAGAGCAAATTTTTTTAACACTTTTTGAAGATGAAACATGTATAAGGACAGGTTTCAGAGTAACAGCCGTGTTGGTCTGTATTCGCAAAAAGAAAAGGAGTACTTGTGGCACCTTAGAGACTAACCAATTTATTTGAGCATGAGCTTTCGTGAGCTACAGCTCACTTCATCGGATGAAGTGAGCTGTAGCTCACGAAAGCTCATGTATAAGGAATCACTGAATATTTGTAAATTTTTTTTTTTAGCTTTAGACCTACTCATCAGTTGTAGTTTGTGGAGCTTTTTGAATAACATGTGTGCAGTGATGCAGTTTTATAAAGCCTATGCTAAAAATTATTTTGATCTTTAAGTGTTGCAACTGTTAATATAATGGAATAGAGCAGTGGTTTTCAACCAGGGGTCCGGGACCCCCTCGGGGGGCTGTGAGCAGGTTGCAGGGGGTCTGCCGTGCATGGGGCCCCGTTGCGCAGGACTACAACCCGGGGCCCCAAGCCACCACCCGGGGCTAAAGTTGAAGCCTGAGCAATTTAACTTCGCCCCTGTGTGGAATGGGGCACTGAGCAGTTGCCCTGCTTACTACCCCCTAACACCAATCCTAGCTTTTCTATGCAGAAAAACAGTTGTGGCACAGCTGGGCCATGGAGTTTTTATAGCATATTGTGGTGGCCTCAGAAAGAAAAAGGTTGAGAACGCTTCAAAGAAAGAATGCTTTCAGGCTTCCCGATGATAGAAGCTATTGCAAATGTATGTGGTGAACTTAAAAGAATATATGCTTTGTACTGCTGGAAAGCTTATTGCTAGTCTGCTAGCACTGAAAGCTAACATTTCAGGGGAATACCATTCTAAATGCAGAAGTTTCACCAGTTCAGCCTGAGCTTCATTTTAAATAGACTTCATAAAACTCATGCAGAAGACTGTGTGGATGCTTGCTTCAGTTAAAACCAGACTTATTTTGGTTTTACTTAAGTTAAATTGACTTGTGCACCAGTTTAACAAATTCGTGTTAAAATGATTGTCAAACTAGTTCACTTTTGACCTTGTCTTCACACAAACTTCCACCGATTTAGTTAAACCAAAATGAATGTCTACACAGTTGTTTACAGTTTAAGTGTCTTATTTTGGTTCAGCTTTAACTTGTTTGACTTAAGCTAAACTAAAACAAGTTACACTTACAGTGCACTAGGAACTTCTAGTTCTCAGTAGCTGAGTCTATGCAGTCCGTTAGTATTTGCAGGCTAGTGCATTTTACCTTCATACCCCAGTTTGCTGTGTACACAAGTCCTTAGACTACGAGTACTCATACAGGGGTTTGCACCAGGTTAACTAAGTCTGTTTTAAATTAATGCTTTAGTTAAACTGATGCACTCTTCCACAGAGACTAGCCCTTTCTCATGTAGACAAGGTCTAAGGCTGTTCAAATGAAGTTGACTCGTACCCAATTCATTGTAATGCAGATTTAAATTACCTCTAACAAGTGTAGCACATTCACTCACAAGCAAGTTTGGAATTTAGGGAAGCTGAGCCAGTGTAACTTGGTGTGACAGGGTCCCTGGGTGCAACCTGGACTGCTGAGCCCTCTGTCCCACCAACCTGGGGTATCCTTCTCACACTGTGATGCTGTGGCAAGCCGCAAATCTCTGATAGGTACTGCACTTACGCACAGATGTCCACGGGTAGGGACACTACCCAACTGAGTTACATGAATGCTTTCCCAGCCTTACATGAACCATCAATAGCTCCAGCCAATTTTCTCCAGCTCCCCAGTACTATACCATCTTGCACTGGTCAGAAGCCTGGCCAGTTCAAATTCATTACCCACTCTGCCCTTCCCTTGATGTGGTGAGGACACACAGTAGCCTTTGTAAACTGAGCTGAGATTTCCCAAGTACTTCAACCAAAACACACTGTTTTAGGTAAAATATAAAACAGATTAACTACAGAAAGCTAGATTTTAAGTGATTATAAGTAGCAGGCATAGAGATCAGAGCTTGTAACTTAAGGAACAAAAATAAATTCACAGTTTAAATTCTATAAACTATACAGGATTTGAATCAATAAATGTCTCACCTTGGCAGATGGTACAAACAGGTCACAGATCCTCAATACACAGACTGCGATTCTCTCAGCCTGGGACCACCCTCTGCCAGTTCCAAGTCTTTGTCCTCCAGATGTGTTTCCAGGTTTTGAGTTGTGGCAGGGAGTGACTCTAAGTGATGATGTCACTTTCCCTCTTTTTATAGTTTCTTCCAGCTTGCTGGAAAGATCTTTGCTGTGAGGTGGGTAGTCTGCCCTCATTGGTCAAGCAGTCTCCATTGTCTGTGTTCTCTCTGAGATAGTGGATTGTTTCCTTGATGGGTGTTGATGAGCCATTAACTGCTGTCTGGCTACTCCATTGTTGTACGTGAAAGGCTAGTTGTGGGTGTTCCCAACCTCAAAACATATTTCAGTCACACACACATAGCAAGACTTCATAATTTCACATACAGTGATAGGACATACAATCCAACAGGATAATAATCTTCAACAGATCAAGACTTTTAAAATGATACAAGGCATACTTCGTTGGAAACATATCATTACATGATGACGGTAAGAATGGAAGTTCCAGGGTGCTGCTTTGAGGTACAGTGTGTCACACTTAGTTTGTGAATTTAAACTGATATAGTTAAACCAGTACAAAATACTGCAATTTTTTCATGTAGACAAGGTTGTAGTGGTATATAAACATCTAAGTAAACTTTCACTAACACTTTACCCTACCCTGGTAGGTTGCTATCATCTTTTTACCTAGGGATAGAGGAGACTATGCTCAATTTTGGGACCTTGAGTGTCACCCACTTGCAGAACCTCACATGAAACATAAACTAAGATTTCAACTTTCTGGAGTGGTAAGTATCTGAACACCATAAGCTAATGTTCAGTATTTGTCCACATCACTTGCTAAAGTGGGATAAAATATATACATATATATCACACTTCAAGACTGTGCTATTTGTCCAAAACATATTATTAAGCACATAATTAAATTTTAGAGTAAATCTTTAATTGCAGGTAGTCTCAATTCTATTTTTCATAATCATTATTTTAAAAAGATATTACACACTTCTTGATCAACATAGCAATTTGAAGGTTTATATAACCAAAATGTTACCTTACCCTTACTCTAGCATCTTATTTTGCATTTACTGTTTTGAAGGGAATTATGAAATACTTATCCCTTCTGGTAACTACCTGTTTAGTGACAGATTTACCTCTTTTGTGGGGCTTTAAATCCATGGACTTGTATTAAATCAGTCATAACTCCTGCAAAATAAGATTGTCTTAAAAAAAAAAAAAAAAAAAAGTAATGATACGCGTAAAAAATTGCATTAATTCAATATTATGGTTAATATTTAAAGATTCTAAGATCAGGAAAATGTGTGGCAGGCTAGTGCGCTATACATTCACACCCCAGTACGCGCCACCTTTTGTGCATGCATACTTTGTTGTCTGTGATAATCCCCATAACATTAAGCAAAATGACAACACAGATTCTTAAATTTTCCAACTACAGTATTATAGCTGTGGAAGAAAAGTAGGGGTATGTGCTAAATGCATCGCATGGTCAGATCATAAACATAATTTGATGTTTCATAATTTTCTGTTAATCCCACTCTAGCATTGGTGCTCTGTTCTTGTTAGCCTTGGAAACATAACAAAGCAGTAAAATATTTAGGGGCACTTGCCAGTTGACCCGTGGATCCAAATATTCTAACTCTGATTTACATAAAGGTCCAATCCTTCCGTCAAATTTAAGTTCTTATCCACTTGCCCATGAAGTGAGTCATGGACTAGTTCATCTGTCAGCATTTTTTTGACACATTTGGTTTACTTAATTTAACTTGGTGAAAAAAATGTATTTAAATTATTTAAATTTTAGACCTCTTTGATCTGTTTCCAGTATGAATGGTATGGAGAGGGTCAGGATTTAAGAGATGTACAGTCTGTGACCATAAGCTTTAGATTCAACTGTATGTATAGAGATTTAATCATTTCTCTGAACCAATAGCGTCTGGATCTGAGGGTCACCTATCTGACTCCAACTACAGGGCAAGCCTTTTATATTGGAGGCTGCTTTGTTCTTCTGTGAGAAAACGGAGAATCATCAGCTCAGTTTCTTTCTGGAACCGAATATTTCTCTGAGCAATAGACTCAATTCTCTGGTAGTGTAAGGTGTAAGTTAGAGCTATTGCTCAATTCGAATATGCCGGGATTCGGGCAGTGTGAGATCGGGAAGCTGCAAACAGCATTCTTATGGCCTGTCCATCCCCCAGTTTGAGCTCATTCTACTGCATCCAATTGGACTTTGGGTAGGGTGGAGGATCCTACCTGTGGGTTCAGTTGCAAAGGAGAAGGGTGTAGCCAGAGAACAGCTTGATACTTTAAAACGTGCCTTGTATATATAAAAAAAATATGTAGCATTGGCTGTTGTACTTAAAAGGTTCTATGCTTTGGACCTTTTCTAGGACATGTAAACAAAGTTTTGGGACCTTCCTTTTAAGGGACAGGACTGCTTCAGTGCTAAGATACCTTTCCTAGAAAAAGTTATGGCAATGCAAACCAAGTCAGCAATCTGGATTTCCCCTAGCTTATGTTAAAAGGTGGACCCATTAATTCCAGAGAAATGCAGTTCAGCCTAATACTGCTTTGTGCTGAAAAGATATTCAGACTCAGTCACCATAAATAATTAAGTGCCATAGACTTTTCCCTGAAGTACTCATGGACTGATTCAGAGCTCTCAACCTTCAAGATATCCTACATCCATATCTCCAAAAGGAAATCGTGTGAGTGTAGAAACAAGTTGGGCGTGTACCTTTATCAATGCAAGGACTTGATGCGTAATTTAACTGGATCTCATGGATTTTAACTACTGTGCAGCTACCACAGCCAGTGTTCATTGTCTGGGGCTAGTATCTGTACTTGGTACATTTGTTCATAAAGGCCCCTAATTTGTTCATTAGGATCTTTCATGTTTTCTATTCCCTTCTGAAATATCTGTCTCTCAAGTGGACAAATTAAACTTCATTTTTCAGGCTATATGAGCTGACTTTAGTAGGGTGTAACTTTAGGCTCAAAGGGTAGTTCAGCTTTTCTTCAAGATAAATCTGCATTTACAAATTTATATCATGATTGTCATACATCACCAAGAAAATCCAGTTAAGAATTGTTTTAGAATACCGTGATGGTGTATATACGTACCACTGTTTCTTGTGCTAGGCATAAGACAAGCACAGTGTCACTGGTAAGCAGTTATTGTCCAGTTGTTCATTCTAAATATACTAGCTCTTCCCCAAGTAGTTTGGGAAACATTGATGCAATGGCTGATTCCATCCATCATTTGAAGAATTCCTTTATAAGGTGCCCCTGCCCCCAAACTTCTGTGATATAAAGATGCCATTACAGAAAAATAAACACATCTAGTTCAAAGCTTGTAGAAATCAAGAAAAGCCAAATTCCATAAAAGTGATCTAGAGCCTTGAGCAATTCCTTCAACTCTCAGAACGTTATTAGTGGTCAATAAAGCTGTTAGCCTTTATGAGCAACATAGCAGCCATGTATTATTACTGCTTATAAAGCAGTAAGGTGGGGCTTGTTCCCCTCAGTTTTCAAAGCAATCTGCCTCTGGGAAATAGTGTATTCACAACCAGATCTTTCCATTAACTCTCCACCTCGCTCGGAAAGAACATTCTTAGCAGAAAACATGAGGTGTGTCAAGACCACTTTGAAAAGATCTATGAAAGAGCTTAAAGTAGAATGGCTGTTTAATCAAATAGGGTCATTAGCCGTACATCTGTTTGCACCACGGTCAACACAATTTCTGCTTCAGCTATTGAAGATCTTCCTTTTCTAGCAGATGTCTTTTTAATTAGGAAGAGAAGGCAAATGCAAGATCATATCTAGGAAAATAGAACACAGGTCACTTTTAAGATGAGGACTGTATCCTGAAATACAGTGACTCTGAAAAGGGCTTAGGGGTTATGGTAGATACACAGCTAAATGTGAGTTCACAGCACAGTGCAATGACCAAGAGGGCTAAAGCGATCCTTGGATATATGAAGGGGGGAATAAAAGGTGGAAGTACAGAGTACATCTCTGCATAGGGCATTAGTGGGACCATTACGGAAATAGTGTTCAGTTCAGATATCAGCACTTCAAAAACGTTGAAAAAACATATATAAATGTAAACCTACCCAAATGTATACCCATTCTTGGACAACATCCCAATCAGAGCCAGCGCCGCTTCCAGCAGCTCTCATTGGCCTGGAGCAGCGAACCGTGGCCAGTGGGAGCCGCGATCGGCCAAACCTGCGGACGCGGCAGGTAAACAAACCAGCCAGCCCGCCAGGGGCTTTCCCTGCACAAGCGGCGGAACAAGTTTGGGAACCACTGTTCTAGAACAAACATTATATATATACCTTTATTTAGATGCCAGGCCATAAATGTACATTATGGTTTTAGAAATTAAAAGACATGGTCCTTGCCCCAAACACCTTACAACTTAAACTGAGTAGGCAAACATACAGAAATCACAATGGAGTGGAGAAAGGAGATGAGAATTCAGATATTTAAACCTTCTCCCCCAACACAAAGAGAAAAGATGTACAGCCATTTAGATGCCTGCTGCCTACCTAGCATAAGTGCATTAAAAATATTTTTTTTCTTTTTAGAATTGCCATGTGTTCGTGTAATTTCATTTTTCTTTTCTTTAGTAACTGTTCAGTCTTGAATAATATTCACAGTTAAATGTTACCCTAACATTGCTAAAAAAGTAATGTACTTTTCATTTTTTAAAACTACATTTCAATGTTTTGCATTTTTGAGAAAAAATAACTCAGTTAAGTAATGTTTTTTTTGTAACTAGCCATAAGTATTTAAGGCTATTGGGGACTATAAAGTCTCTTTTTATTATTATTATTATTATTATTTTATTACTACTCTTGTCCTAATAAATTAGTGCTTTAAAATAGTTTACCAGTCAATTGACCAATTACTTTTTAGACCCATCAGAAGTAAGCTCTGTGGGGCAGGGACAGTGCCTTGGTTCATTTGGTCAGGTTTTTTGGCTTTCATTTCTGATTGGATGGTAAATAAAAATCCCAAAGATTAGTGATTTCAGCTACACTAGAGTTTCTCTAGGATGGTTTGGAGGGACAGTCTTATCACTAAGTACCCCAAAAAAATAGTTACCAGTCTCTAGTGTCACTTGTTATGCAGATACATCAGATTCCTTGGACTGACTATCCCCAAGATTTAGCAGAATGCCTGGATTAGACAAACCTGTGGTGAATCCTACCTCCTTGCAATGATATTTACCAGTGCCCTTGTGGCACATTTCAAAATGACTGCACATAATTCTTTTTGTATTTGTCAGTCACGTCCTGCTTTTCTGGTAGTTACTTCTGAAAGACTGATGAGCAACTATATTAACAGAAGTCAGTTCTGCTTCTATGAGGACAATTTTGTCCTCACATCTTGAGAAACACTTCTGCCAAAGGTGTATGCATCTTTTTAATCTTCCCAGGAGATGAATACCATCATTTTTTCTATCTTCAGTATCCTTAGAAAAATTGTCATAACAAGATGGTCGTAGAACTCTAGAAGATGTATTGATCATATGGAGTACATGCATCTATCATATTACTCCTGGGGGAATTCTGCACCACTGCGGATGCACAGAATTTGTCCCGTGCAGATTTCTTTGTTTCCCCGCAGAAAAATGACTTTGACAGGGAAGCAAAGGGAAGCCAAAAGAGCCGTCATGCGACCCTCCCCAGCAGTATGTTTTGGGTGCCCAGGGCAGCTAGCAGAGAGGTAAATTACTGTGGGGCAGGGGGTGGGACTGGGGAAGACCCAACTGGTGGGTCCTACCCTGCACCAGGCTCAGCTGCTAGTCTTGGGTGGGCTGGGGAGGACGGGACTTACTCTTTCCCTGCGCAACATCTGGGGTCAGACCCACTCCCAGATTTCTCCTCCAGCTTCAGGAAGCTCTGCAAACCTCCAGCCCATGCGCTTCCTGTACCCATCGCTCCTCAGCTGCAGGGGAAGGGATCCCTGTACAGGGAGCTGTTCTCCCATCCATCCAGACCCTCTTGCTGAGCCACTCCTCTTCCCCCCGATAAACTCCCCCTGCACCTGGACCACCCTGATGAGACACCTGCACTCAGATCCTCACCCCACCAAGCTCCAGCTAACTGGATCCCCAACCCACTGAGCACCATTCCCCCAGCATCTGGACCACCCATTGAGCCCTCCACATCTGGACCCCCCTGACAAGCTCTATTTCTCCACACCCAGGCCCCCCGTGCTGAGCCCCAACCACCTTCACCTGGACCCCCCTGAAGAATCCCATTACTGTTACACCCAGAACCCCCCAACAAGCCCCTGTGCATCCAGTTCCCCCTGCACCCTGATCCACCACTGAGGTGCCTGCACCCAGATTGCCCCACACAGAACCCTCTCAACCCACATCTGGATCCCTCCACACTAAGCCCCTCTACATTTGGATCCTGCCTTGCTGAGCCTGCCAGATGCAGGCAAGCACACGGGGACAGAAGCCTGGGGTGTTTCTGAAGCAGGCCCAGTCCTTGGGCTTCAGAGTAGCTGCTGACAAGGTATATGCCAAGCAATGCAGAACTTAACACCCGGAAAACCATTCCTTTGAGGGAGTCTAGGCTCCACATGCAAGGTCCCAGGAGGAATTGTGGGCCAGAAATATTTTTATGTCAGAGAATTTTCATAACCATGCCGTGATCCTCATACAGTTCATTATCAAACTCTGCAGAATAGGTTTCTGTTCCTCTATGAAGACAACCTCTTACTGGAAAATGCTATATGGTTATGGCTTGCTTTCCAAATTAGAAATCTCTCACGTTATGTAAGAATGCATATTTCTATCTATCCTACTGTAATAATGTTGGCTTTATCCTTTCCATCCCTGCTGCTTTGTTTCATTGATCACTGTTTGCCATTTGTAGAGTATGAGGGGAGAAACTGCAGCAGAATAGAAAATTCTTAGCACAATCTCCTCTGTTAGCAGCTTCTCTCTTCATTCTAACCACGCAGGTGGCTTGTTGCAGGACCAGAATGATAACTTGTAATATTTGGAAATTTTTGCTCTAAAGGGCAAATCATACACATGTTGCGTTAACGTTAATACAATTTCAGGTTCTTGGTTTTGTATTAACCAACTGTTCTTTCAATGCTGTAAAGACACTAACTTTTCTGGTGGCCAGACTTGAGGGGTGGGACTTCATGGAACAACTTCTGAATTCCATAGGGAAAAGTCATGGCCTATTTATAGCAAATGAGGAAAGTTGCTCACAAAGAATTAATGTTAAGAAATCCATTCATTTACTGCAACCCTCATAATTTGCCTGGAGAGGTAAAATTTCATGTCGTGGCTAAGATGATAAATAGTTCATCGAGAGGCTGAAGCTTCTTAAGAAGTAATCTCATTTGTACTCCATGATGAGACGTTCCACAGGGAAACCTACTGTCTAAATGGATCCGTTACCGACAATCTTGGAATAGTTTACTGCTGTGAAGTAGTTTAAGAGGCATGCAAGCATGGAATATGATTCCCGCAGAGGCAATGTATTTCAAAGAACAATAAATAAATTCCCTTCTTCTAAAATATTGTAAAACTGCAGCACAAACCATGAGCTAATATTTTCAATAAAGCAAAAACACTATTCAGGTTGAGCAATATTTTGGGAACGATGTAAATGTTGTCACCTAATGTTTAACTTTATTCCAAATATTAACTGTAGGGTTTTTCTTACCAATAGGGTGCTAAAACAGAAAATGAAGCTGTAAATGCAAAACTTTCCACATGTGCCCTAATAAAAACTGAAATTCCAGTTATGCCGAGAAGAAGAGCTGGCTCTGAAGCTTCTGCGCTTAAAACTGGGTAAGTATATTTTTAGTTTAAAAAAAAAAAAAAAAGTAAATAGTTGAGAACACTTGTGTGGCAGACCTTTTCTGTGATTCTTAGCCTTTCACCACTCATAAGCAAACTTGCCATATTTTCATTAGTTCAAAACTAGTTATATGTGTGGTTGTGATTTGCTACTATGGGACAACTGGTGCAGGCATTTGATGTTACGGTTCAGTGATGAGACAGAACACAGCTTTATGCAAGCAAACAGGCTGGTCAGCGGAGATGGGCTGTTCTGCCCCCCCTGCCTTCCACCTTCTCCTTTTATTATATTTCTCCCCCTAAGCATTACACACTGCTACACAAAGGAATGTATGACGTTGATTCATATGCTTAGTTACCATCCTCTATCTACTACAATCCTGGTTCTCAGGCCTTGAGCCCAGGCTAAAGAAACCTCCCACAGTTGCTGTCCAAACAATCAAGTTCTCAGGGTTCATATCTAGCCCTTGTCCTTGGATAGAGCAATGTGTGCATTGCTTCTAGGAAACAGTCAGGGTGTGCCCCGCCTGCTTCCAGGTGGAATAGCTAGACATTAACCCTTCAATTTGAACCGCTTTGAAGTGTGAAACCTTTTAATGCACTCTTTGCCAGCACCATCATTATCTAGTGATTTCTAATAAGATGAGTTTTCGCAATATTTGTCTAGCTTTCTCCTTTGTTTCTTTCCCTTTTTGCCAATTGGGGCTTGTCTACATGGTGCATTAATCCTAACTAGATGGGTGTAAATTATAGTGGGCACTAATGTGTTGCATGCTAAGTGGCTCGTGTGGGCCCTGCTGGCACACACTAAATGTTCCCTAGTGCACATTAATGTACTTCTGTTTGAAATGGACCACACGGGCCAGTTAGCGCACAACATTCTAGTGCATGCTACCATTTATATCCCTCTATTTTGGATTAATTCACCATGTTGATGAGCCCTCTGTGTGTGTTCTCCCTCTTTAGTTTTCCCAGGCTCTTGGAAGTATTTCTGTTCCTATTCTCATCTGGAGTTAGTTACAAGAGCCCAGGATGTTTCCAAAACCCTTCACATATTTAGATAAGTGCAAATCTTCACCAATGGAATCCAGTTGCCCTTGGTTTGCTGTTCCAGAGCAGTCCCTCCATTTGTGATCTGCATGTCTGGTTTGAGCTTGGTGCAGTTTTGCTGCTTTTCTCAGTCAATTACCCAGAGTTGAAAGTAGCATTTGACCCCTAATTGGGTTTTAGGCCTGGACGTATTTCTCACACAGGCCTTTCCCTCAAAAATATGATTTTCCCCAAGATCACTGTACTAATTTTTCCCTGCCATCGTCCAACCTTCAAAGATTGAAATGTAGATGTGAAACACTTCCTTTTTATGGGAGTGAACTGATCCCTGGTGCACATATGGAAATGTTCATCTCCTAGGTCTCCAGTGAAGCATATGGGCACAACTCAAGGCTGTGAAAGTATAAAGTAAATTATTCTGATTACTACTTCACCACAGTACTCCTCTAAATTGTAATCTCTTAATTAACTGAAAGTGCCAAATAATAGCCCAAAAAGCCCTTAGAGTGGCACAGTACTGCTTTAAAACTGACGGAATCTTACAGCCCAATATCTTATAAGAACAAATTACCTTTGACTTTCCAGTGGTTCTGAATGTATTTCTATTTTGGAACTGCTTTTCAAACCATTTGATAGGAAACTGTCGGTACATCCAGACCATGTAATATAAATAGGGAACTTAATGATTTAAACCTATTGTTTGAAAAACAGGCAAAATGAAGTAATTCGAGGAGTGTATGCCCGAGAAGATCAATATACGTTTCTACCAACCAGAGTTGGGGAATCAAGCACCTTAAAAGTCAATTTGCGAAATAATACTTTTATTACTCATATGGTAAGTTTTTGACACTTTAACTTTAAATGTTTTGAATTTTGTAAATAAAGTGCACTTTATTTTGTAAATGAAGTGCACTTAAAAATTGCACTTAATTGCTTGAACAATATCTAACCATTTTCTTTTCTGATGTTTTCGTTAACCTTTGATACTAAGAATTTTGTTTTAAGATGGTCTAATGCTCAGTGCATTAATAGAAACTATTGGTTCCAAACTTCATACTCTAAATCTTTAAATATTCAAAGAAAGTTCACTTTTATAGGCTTCTTACAACTTTTTAGTTTTTCTTTTGCTTGTTGACTCTTAATTATCAAGAGTTTTAAGGATCAAGAGTTTTCTTAATAGCATACTTAAACTATCACCTCTTTTAGCTGTTTTATAGGGTTGTGGTTGTAGTCTAATTTTTAAAACTAATTTAATCTCAAGTCCTGCAGTGTGATTTTTAACTTATTCATTATATATAAACCTGGGTATATTCCATTCTTAAATCTTGGCTTTTTCTTTAAAATTATATCTAAGTCATGAGTTGTATTGAAGTATGTGCTAAAATTATGATAGTAGTGCTTGCCTGTTGTTTTTTAAAGTGTTTCATATTAAATTGCAGCTGAAGTTTGTAAATCCCAGAGAGCCTTTCTACATCAAGCACTCAAAATATTCTTTGAGGTGAGTTAAGTGTGTGTACTAAAATTTTACTCAGAAACATTAGAGGTTTCAAAATAAATCCAAGCTATTTTGTTAGGTAAAGCTCTATAACTAGTAAGGATATATCATGCTGAAATATAGACTTACAGTCCACTTTTGGACTTTAGAGTAACTTCAACATTTTGACCTTCTAGTTAAAATGTATATTTTTGCACAAATCTTAACCAGTCTCCCCATCTTAAAGATGAGAAAAGTGAGGCATAAAGCAACATCAGAGACAGTGGAACAGCCTGATTAAACCCAGGTCTCCTGACACCTAGTCCAACATCCTGTCCTCTGATCCATGCTATAACACCAGATTGTACACCACCTTGTTTTTTTTCTTGGCGGTCTTTTATCAAAATAGTGACCAGGACCAAACCTGTATAGCTAATGAGATCTGACAAGCTCAGTCTGAAGTGGTAAAACTGTAGGCAAAAAAAAGGATGATTTAATAGCTCTTCAGAAAGACGACCATGACCACCTCAGAGATCTACTTAAGTAGCTCAGAAACACCATAAAGTACATTGTCAGAAAGCTATTCATTGTATTTGCTGTAATATACTGAGGATCAGATGCACTCTTACTTAAAGCAAAGATATAGACATGGTGTTTAAAGGTGGTAGAAAAACTTTTAACTCATGAATTGCATTTATTTTATTCTTTTGTTCAATAACCTCCTAGAAGCTTAGTTTTCCAACCAATTTTGATGCTTTTCCATTTGCAAATATTGTCTTTTTGTCTGAGTTTCTAGTTTTTCTTATTTACAGCATAAGTCAGCATAACTCTTTGGAAGAACCCTGCAAAAGAGTTTCTGAGCAAAAGCATTGCAGAACTTATTCTGGCTTAGGGTATGTCTACACTACAAAATTAGGTCGATTTTATAGAAGTCAATTTTTAGAAATCGATTTTATACAGTCCATGGTGTATGTCCCCCCTAAGTGCATTAAGTCGGCAGAGTGCATCCTCACTACCGTGGCTAGCATCGACTCATGAAGCGGTGTACTGTGGGAAGCTATCCCACAGTTCCTGCAGTCTCCGCTGCCCATTGGAATTCTGGGTTAAGCTCCCAATCCCTGATGGGGCAAAAACATTGTAGCGGGTGGTTTTGGGTACATGTCATCAGTCTCCCCTGCCTCCCTGAAAGCAACTGCAGACAACTATTTAATGCCTTTTTTCCTGGGTTACCCACTGCTCAGCTCACTGCTGCTGTTGCGAGCATTGTAAACATCTCGCACTTTATACTGCAGTATGTGCAGAACCTGGCTAAGAGACAGCAGCACGAGGACAATTGTGAGGAGGACATGGACAAAGACGTTCCTGAAAGCACGGGAGGTGGCAGTTGAGACATCATGGTGGCAGTGGGGCTGATTCTGGGCCTGGCAAACAAGCACAGCCTGGTGGGACCGCATAGTCTTGCAGGTGTGGGGTGATTCCCAGTGGCTGTGAAAGTTTCACATGCGTAAGGCCACTTTCCTGGAACTCTGAGTAGCTTTCCCCTGCCGTGAAGTGCAGGAATACCAAGATGAGAGCTGCCCTGACAGTTGAGAAGCGATTGGTGATAGCCCTGTGGACGCTTGCAACACCTGCCTGCTACCGGTCAGTCGGAAATCAATTTGGAGTGGGCAAATCTACTGTGGGGACTGCTGTGATTCAAGCAGCCAATGCAATCACTGATGATCTGCTATCAAGGGAGTGACTCTGGGAAATGTGCAAGTCATAGTGGATGGCTTTACTGCAGTGGGTTCTCCTCACTGTGGTGGGGCGATAGACAGAACGCATATCCCTATCTTGGCACCGGACCACCTTGCCAACCAGTACATAAACCGCAAGGGGTACTTCTCAATGGAGCTGCAAGCACTGGTGGATCACAAGGGACATTTCACCGACATCAACGTGGGATGGCCGGGTAAGGTGCATAGGGCTTGCATCTTCAGGAACTCCAGGCTGTTTGAGTAGCTGCAAGAAGGGACTTACTTCCCAGACCAGAAAATTACTGTTTGGGATGTTGAAATGCCAATAGTTATCCCTGGAGACCCAGCCTACCCCTTGCTCCCATGGCTCATGAAGCTATACACAGGCAGCCTGGACAGTAGTAAGGAGCAGTTCAACTGTAGGCTGAGCAAGTGCAGAATGGTGGTAGAATGTGTCTTTGGACATTTAAAAGCTCATTGGCGCTGTTTGCTGACTAGATTAGACCACCGCGCAACCAATATTCCCATTGTTATTTACTGCTTGCTGTGTGCTTTATAATATCTGTGAAAGTAAGGGGAAGACGTTTATGGCAGGGTGGGAGGTTGAGGCAAATTGCCTGACTGCCAATTTTGAACAGCCAGACACCAGGGCGATTAGAAGACCACAGGTAGGTGCGCTGCACATCAGAGAGGCTTTGAAAACCAGTTTTATGACTGGCCAGGCTACGGTGTGACAGTTGTGTGTGTTTCTCCTTGATGCAAACCCGCCCCCTTTGTTGATTTTAATTCCCTGTAAGCCAACCACCCTCTCCCCTTCTATCACAGCTGGCAAAGGAAATAAAGTCACTATTGTTTTGAAACCATGCATTCTTTATTAATTTAAAAAAAAAAGGAGATAACGGATAAGGTAGCCCAGGTGGGGTACGGTGGGGTGGGGGAGGAGGGAAGGACAAGGGCACATTGCTTATTGTAGCCACACTACAAATCAAAACTGTTTGACAGCCTTCTGTTGCTTGGATCATCCTCTGGAGTGGAGTGGCTGGGTGCCCAGAGCCTCCCCCTCCTCGCGTTCTTGGGTGTCTGGGTGAGGAGGATATGGAACTTGGGGAGGAGGGTAGGTGGTTGTACAATGAATGCAGCAGCAGTCCTGTGCTCTTGTTGCCTGTCAGATGCCTGAGCATGTCCATTTGCTCCCCTGTTAGCCTCAGCATTGCATCCTGCCTCTTCTCATCGCACTCACTTAATGCTTTCCTGGACTCTGCCGCTGACCGCCTCTATGCATTCAGCTGTACACTATCCGTGCAGGAGGACTGCATGAGCTCAGAAAACACATCACAAGTGCATTTTTTTCGCCTTCTAATCTGCGAAAACCTCAGGGACAAAGATGATATGGGGAGCATAGAAACATTTGCATCTGCAGGGGGATAAAAAGGGAAAGTAAAATTTAAGATGATACATTTCTGAGAACAAAAGGGAGACTCTTTCACAGTAAATCAAGCAATTCACAGCAGACAGCACATGTGCTTTAGGTACAAGGTTGCATTTTGCCTTTTATATTGAGCGCCTGCCAGTATTGTGACACATCACACTCGGCTGGGCAACAGAATTTGGTTTCCAGGCGGCCATGGTAAGCCAAAGGGTAGACGGGTTTGGCTTCTAATGCCTTCATAACATGTGGGAATGTTTTCAAACTGCAGCGTCGTCCTTTCCCATAGCAAGCAATGCCGGTTGGGTTTGCCATTTAAAAGGAGGGGCTGTGGTTTTTGGGTGGATGTGCAGCACACACGTCCCCCCACTTCTCCACGTGGCTGTTTGGGATGATCCCTTCGCCCCTCACCCCACTGCTTAGCCTTGGGATGATCCCTTTTAGCCAAGTGCAAACTGCCCAGCATGAACGGGGTCCTTTTACTGTTCCCTTACAAAAATTCCCCTATTTCAACCAGGTGACCATGAATGATATCACTCTCTGCTGAGACTAACACAGAAAGATAAAGACCAAAAGTTGCTTGAATGCGACCAAAACCCAGGACTATTTGCTGCCATGCTTTGTGCTGCAATGATTCCAGACTACTGCTACTGGCTTGGCATGGTAAAGTGTCCTACCGTGGAGGACGAAATAAGGCAGCGCTCCCCAGAAACCTTCTGCAAAGGCTTTAAGTACTTCCAGGAGAGCTTCATGGAGATGTTCCTAGAGGATCCCCACTCCATCCCCAGTTAACAGACTTTTCCAGTAGCTGTACTGGCCGCGAATGCATCCCAAGTCTTCACGGCAAATCAAACATTAAACACTATTGCTTTTAAACCCTGTACTGTAGTTACAAATGTGCACTCACCAGAGGTGCCTTTTCCACCTTCAGGGTTGGGGATCCCCCCTTGGGAGGGTATTGGCTCCAGGGTGATGAAAAGGTCCTGGCTGCCGGGGAGAACATATTCACCGCTTTCCTGCTGTGCATTCGCCGCCTCCTTCTCCTCATCCACAAAATCCTCCTCCATGTTACGTGAGACTCCCCCCCCCCCCCCTTGCAGGTGTCCATGGACAGTGGTGGGGCAGTGGTAAGGTTCCCCCCCAGAATGCCATGCAGCTGATCATAGAAGCAGCATGTATGGGGCTCTGACCCAGAGCGACCGTTTGCCTCCTTTGTCTTTTGGTAGGCTTGCCTGCGCGTGTGTCCCTGTTGTAGCCTCTGTCCATCATGCCCTGTGCAATTTTGGCATATGTATATATAATATTAACATTTCTTCTTTTTGATCGGAGTTCGGCCTGCACAAATTCTTCTCCCCATACAGCAATCAGATCCAGTGTCTCCTGTTAGCTCCATGCTGGAGCTTGTTTGTAATTCTGGGGGGACTGCATGGTCACCTGTGCTGCTGAGCTTGCCACGCTGACCAAACAGGAAATGAAATTCAAAAGGTCCCAGGGCTTTTCCTGTGTACCTGGCTAGTGCATCGGAGTTGAAAGTGTTGTCCAGAGCGGTCACATTGGAGCACTCTGGGATAGCTCCTGGAGGCCAATAACGTTGATTTGCATCCGCACTACCCCAAATTTCACCCAGCAAGGTAGATTTTAGCACTACTCTCCTCGCCGGAGGGAGTACAGAAGTCGATCTTAAGAGCCCTTTAGGTCGACGGAATGGGGTTGCTTGTGTAGATGCATCCATTATAAAATCGACCTAATGCAGCTAAATTTGACCTAATCCTGTAGTGTAGACCAGAGTATGGATGCCCTTTTTAAAAAAAAAATACTTGTAGGAAAATCCTTAATTGTCCCATAAACCTTTTTTTAATAGAAAGCAAAGTTAATATTTTATTTAGAGTTGGCTTATATGTTTTAAGTGCTTCTGTATGGAAGCTAGTCAGTTAAATTAGATTACTTCCCAGTACCATATCCAATTAATGTTAAATGGTAATTGCATAGCAAACTGCATTTGCTGAAAATGGGACTGTAAGGCTTGATTAAGAAAATATAATAGAATGTGTTCTTAGATCTACTCTTCAGACCAAGAAGTGTCACACTGTGAAACAATCATACATTGTAGTGATATGATTTTTTTTAAAGAACAATTTGTAGAAGCAACAGTGTATCCTATGTGAACAGTCTTTCAAATGTTAAATATGGCAACAAAATTTCAGGGTTTTGTTTAACGTACCAGTGTTTGATTTTTCCGGGTGCAGTTGTGAGCTTGGTTTTCTTCAACTGGCCATGTGTGTGCACATAGAAAAAGTTCAGCTGTACTGATCTTTACTACACTCAGTCTAATTTAAGTTAGCTACCAATGTCATCCAAATGCAAAATCTTGGTATAAAACTGCAATGAGAAGAGAGGCAATTTTTATTCTTTTCACCCAAACAAGGCAGAGCACGAATTTTTTTAATTGACTGTAGGGTATTCATTTGGCTAATAGAGGATGTAAGAACTGATGAGGAAAGGAATGAAGAACCTCTGACCAGAAATTAAATTCATAAGAAGAAATTTCAAGACGGGGCTCACAAATATCTTAGATCTATGCTGCAAAATGAATATTTTGAAGATCCCCTTGAGGTCATCTTGTTAAACATTTGGATAGCATAGTAAAGCATTAACTTGCCTCCTTTTATTGGTTAGATAATTCTCAAGTGTAAAATAACAAGGATCTTTTAATTGTCCATGATTTTCACATTTGACCGTTGTATTTAAATTTTATTCCTAGAGGTATGGAGTATGATGGTTTGCTGGGCAGTAGACACACATTTAATAGGAGAAACCAACTTATGCTCATGAACTAGTTTAATCCTTTATTTTTGTGTTCCAGTGTTGCTTACTGTGAAAAGTGTCTGTATCAGTTATCACAATTACAACAACATTGCATAGTTATCACTCTTGGTATTCTGAGTATTCTTGGTATTCTGAATACTCTTGGTATTCTGAGCAGAGTGTCACTATACCCTGCCATCTAGAACATTATTCCTCAATGTAAAGGGGTTCACAGGTGTACCTCCTGGTGGCCAGGTGTGGCATAGCAGCTGTCTTTCCCTCTGGCACCCCCTGCTGATAGTCCTTCTGGAGCTGCGGTGGTCACTCTTCCATAACTCTGTCCTTTGGCCAGGTCATGATATTTATGTCTGTCCCTTTCAATGTAACAAAGTTCAACAAACAAAAGTCCAATAGATAATTCCAAGACCTTGTGTCAGATCTCTGGCACCTGACTCTGGGCTCGTGCCACTTTGCCAGCTGCTGGTAGGGGGAACCTAGGCACTCCGTACACACTGGGTTCCAGCCCAGGGACCCTATAGTGAGCAGCCAGGGTCTGCACAGTTCCACCCCTTACTGCTGTTTCCCTGGTCTTCCTCCTTTCCAGCCTCTCTTGCCTGCAACTTCTCTCGTTTGACCCTTGGGGGTAGGAAACCAGGGCTTATTCACCCCTCTGGGTTTCCTCCTTTTCACCTCGCTGTTCCCAGAGAATGACTGCAGACTCTGTCCCTATAGCCTTCTTATACTAACTAGCCTGCTCCTGCCCAGCTGGGCTTCTTGTTCCAATTGTTTCCTAACAAAAAAGGAGTCAGGAGCATGGAGACCCATCCCGGATCTGAGATCAACTGATTAGTCTCAAAATAAATTCCAAGTGATATCTGACTAATTCTACCTCTTTAGAAAAGCTGTGTGTGCAGGACCTTAAGGATGCTTGCATTCATTATGGTGCAGTAGTAGTATACCTGAATTTCATCAAACTTGCACTCTAACAAAAAAAACCTTAACATGATCTTGACCTTGGCAGAGTTGAGGCACAATAACTTTGCAAATGCATGAAATATGTGACAGATCTGCTTATAATGGATTTAAAAGCATGAGGTGTTACTGTTACGTTTTTTGAGTTAAAGCATGAGTTTGAAGTTGGGGTATCTATTCCTTTTGGATATCTGGAGATGAAAGTGAAAACCTTATGGAGGGTTGTAGTGTGTTACTGATAGTGTTGTAGGCAATGTGAAGGTGGAAAGAAATGCACAAGTCTTTCCCCTTATTTTCAGCCTTTTAAGGTTTTGTGTGTATGGAGTGTTTCCAGCTGCAATTTCAATTGTCAGTAAATGTAGTTGGTTGGCTAACATAAGACTAAATCACAGCTGTGAGAAGTAATACATAGTGCTAATACTCTTATCTGTAGATCTAAAAGCATTTTACAAATGCTGATGAAGTATCTTCACCTGGATCGGTAAACTGAAGCACAAAGGTTGACTTGCTGAAGGTTGTATAATAAATCTGTGTCAAAGGTGGGGAATAGAACCCAGATCTATGCTCTAATCACACAGTTCAGTGAATCAAGTGTTTTTTGTTTTGTTTGTAAACTGGGGTTATACCAAAACGTACTTGTAGCGGCAGATGTAGGCAGAAAGGGTATTTGGACTCTTTTAGGACAATTAACTGATGAACAGAGATTCTCTAGAGGGGATCAAAATATTTCAGCAATAGGATGCTAAAATCATTAGTGTTCTGTAGCATCCTAACTAGAGAGGGGGAAATATAGCTTGAACAAGAGCAGCATAAGAGCTTCCATGCAAAGGGAAAGATTGAATTGGTAGAGAAGAAGGTAGGTGAAAGGTGAGAATAAGGAAGAAATGGGTTTAGACTGACATAGGATTAAGTGGATGAGAGCACAGACAGCTGTGGGGGTGTATGAGGGGAGAAAACTGCACAGATGATAGAGATGAAACTCAAGAGAGTAAAGAATGGTCTATACTGCTAGATGGTGACTTTGTGAATTTAATCTTTTAAGAGTTTTACATCAAACTGCTACATTCAAGTTCTGATTCCTCATTTTTTTTCAAGATCCCTATTGCTTTGCTTATGTTATGTAGTAAACCAGGTCTTGATGATGATGCAAAATGTCTAATTATGTGAATTGCTTCTACATGATGCCTTTTAAATTAAATTTTCTGTTTTAGTGATCAATTGACGTACATATGAAGTTTGTTTGCAAAATTCTTTCTAAACTAAAAGCAGGCAATATTATTACTTTTTAATAAGGCTTCCAAACTGTCAATAATATAGCAGAGATAGAGAACAGTTTTTCTTCAGATAAGCCAGCAACAGTAGCTATCCAAGTATTGTAGTATTTTGACTGGCTGATAGGACAGCTGTAACTTCATATTTCTAACACTTAACACCAGTAGTGTGAACTTTAAAAAAGATAACTCAAGGCTATCTCCAGGTCTCTTCTCAGAAAGCATAATAAACTGGAAAAATATTTGTATGCCTAGCAAGATTTGGTTTGTAGCATTAATGATATTAATAACTAATCTCCTTTTTACAGATCCCAGCATTATATCAACCTGCCAGTCCAGTTCAAGCCAAAGTCAGCAGGCAGATTTGAAGGTCTGTTGGTTGTGCACATAGACAAATATGGCAGTCTTGGTATTCGATTACTTGGTGAAGCTCATGCAAAAGAGTAATTGGACAGCAGCTTTATTAATAATCCAGACTAAATTATTGAAGTATTGGTGTAATATTTTCCTTACTAATTTACTAATTTTTTGTACATTATGATGCTACTTTTATGTAAAATCTTTTGTAAGTTAAATTGAGGTGCTTGTGAAAACAAAGATTCATTGTTAAACATTCTAAAATGAGGATAAATCACTTTGTATGCTTAAATTTATCATGTTCTAGCTTATATTTCTGCACCTTTTTATAAGGGAGAAAGATGTTCTATTTTTTTCATTAATTATGATTTGCTAAATACAGATTATTTTAAATTTAGTTAATTCAGAAATAAATTTGTAATTCATACTTTTTAATAAACTTATTTTTCACGTGAATTATGTTAATGTCTTGAGTTTTTTAGAGTGCCCATCACTGTACTTTCCAAATATTATATAGCTTAAATCCAAAATTGTCATTAAATCCCACAGCAATTTCACTTATATTGATATTGGCTCCTTCATAAGATACTTACACAAACATACAAAATCTCAAATTGAGGGGGACTCCCATCTATATGCAGTTTAAGGGCGAGCAAATATCAACAATTGGGGACTAAAAATTTGGAATATGAAAAAAAACCTCTGAAGATATCTAGTACAGTGCCCCTTAACAGCTCTAGTACAATTATATCCCAGGTATGCAGTTCCCTTAAGCATCATAAAGATATTATTAAACCTAAATACCCCTGCTGGGCTATACAGGATTAATTACATGGCACTCAAACTCAGGAATATAAATCTGTCAAAGGTTTTGATGTACTATCCTTTTGGGAGCTGTACTATAAAATCTGGAGGGAAAACCAAAACAAATTATTTGTTATGAAGGCTAGATTATTTTTTCCTGACCTGGTGGTGAGTCACTGTACAGCAATGTAATATTTCAGTTGCTTAGAACACTTACATAACAGTACATCAAAACAATCTGTATACATGTTTTATAAGGGTCTGGCTAAAATATTTACGAATAAATAATACCTTGCTGCTTCGGTGCAATTTGGTTTTGCTATTGATGCTAAATTGGCACCCTATAGAATGAAGTTCTCTAGCCACAGAAATAGCATGGCATATGCAGTAATGTGTTCAAGTTTCTTCATGCTGCCCTTCAGCTGTGCCTCAACCTTGAGCTGACTAATTACCTCTTAAAGGCTTTGTTTACAACTTTTTTCCTCATAGAATTTCCCACCACTGCTACAACTAATTCAGCTCTGCCCATAGGAGTTTTAAGATGACATGGTGGCTACTGGTAACTTAATAGGGTGGAACAACAGTACTTAAAATGCCAGTAGGCCTTTGGAGCCCTGTTTATATAAGCAGTCCCTCTGGTTGATCTTCAGTGGTAGGAAGCTTTTATTTATGGAAAAACACTATTGTAGCCACAGCTTTGGGGTGCGAGGACAACTCACTCTTTTGTCTTGTAGGTCCCTATGCCTGAAGAAATACGGCAACAGAATGTTGGCTTTGACCTTTTAGAGCTGGTGGCTGGACTCAACAGCAGTCCTGAGTTTTGCAAGCAGTCTTAAATGTTTTGATTGCAACCCTTGGATGGGACGTTGAGATCCAGTCTGGCTGAACAGATTCCATCTACAAAAGTTACTTCCCATAAGCACTGCAGCTGCATTAGTTGAGCTGGGGGTCCTAACTCCATTTTATAATACAGTGCCTTATATTGGGATATCTCCCAAAAGCCCCTTCTCCAAGCAACTGTGATGGGCATCATGGGAAATGTGCTTGAGGGATTCAGAATACAATGCTGCAACCATATTTGTAAGACTTATCAAAATGATTCTGTTCTTCAAGTACTTGCTTGAAGTGTTCGTTCCACTATAGGTGTGTGCTTGCCCCAAACACAGTCGCTGGAAATTTTTCCCTCATCGGTACTCGTCAAGGCTGCTCGAATGCCATCTAGTGCTGTGCATTCATAGTACCAGTATAAAAGCCTAGCCCAGCCCACCCCACAACCATCAGTTTTTTTCTTACTGCCCGTGAGAGTCGCTGGAACTGTTCCCTTGCTACGGCAAGCTTCTCAATGGTCTTTGTTTTTCTCCATTGTTATAGTTAGTAGTTCTAAATAGATTTTTAGTTCTTTCAGTCAGTATAGTTTATATATCTCTCTGTTAATTAACAGAGTTTTGTCTGCCTCCAGTGCTGAGGCATGCTTTGGTCACCAGGCTTCCATTCCTGTACCTCCTTCAACAAGGCCATGCTTCTGAGTGACCCACACTGCAGCTTCCTGAAGTGTTTGGATGAGGCTTACGTAAGGGACCACTGCCAGATTTGCAGGGATTTTAAGCCACATATGAAGGAGGACCGGGAGGCCAAGCTAAAGTTTTTGCTTATGGAGGCGGCACTGTGACCTTCCTCTGAGCTGAGCTGGTCGGACTCTACACTGAGTACCTCTGCATTGGTAAGGAGCATGTCTCCTATTGTATGAGAATTCTGGCACTGTTTGCCATCCCCAGTGCCAAGGAAGCAGCACAAGAAGCAGTTGCCCAAGAGGGGATGTTCCCCGAATGCCAAAAAGAGCCAGGAATGGGGAGCAGAGTAGGGTGTGACCTAAGTCAGGCCACTCCTCTGTCTCGACATCGCAGCAATCAGCACCGTTGACTGTGGCCCGTACACAGGCACTGTTGAATCCAGTACCAGACGAGCTGTTGGCCCGTGAGGGACAACATGGTACCAGTGATATTGCGGGGCCATCCACGTAAGAGGTGTTTGCTGCTGCTGGAGATCTGCTTTTGCTGTCGATCATTGGCAGTACAGAAGGCGGTGACATTAGTGCCAGCAGGCAGGAGGGAGCACGTGGCCCCCTGTTACCGTTTGGTTTCAGGCTCCACGGTACCATTGAAGGGGAAACTGCCCATGCCACAAGCTTCCCACCTCAGCACCAGTCTCTGGCACTGGTGGGAAGCATGCCTCCATGGTCAACGGAGAGAGGCCTCCTCATCTGAATTGGAGGTTGGGTTGTACTCTGTCATCTGAGGAGTTGACCCTGCTACTCCTCCAGTCATCCCTATCCAGCCGTGGACCCAGGCACAGGAATGGCATTGAGTGCTTGGCGTAATGGTCACTGGCCTATGCCAATGCAATGGCCCTTTTGGAACCAGTGAGGGTTTCCCCCAATTCCGGGGCCCCATTTTAGATGCTCCTATTAGTTGGCTTCTGAGAGAAAGGCACCTCTGTCTCATTGGGCAGCACCCAATCTGGACTTTGGTACAAAGCCCAGTGCCGAGTTTCAGGAACCAGCTCTGTGGGATCCTGTCGGCTCAGAAGGAGAGGAGGAGTTCCCTCAGCGGGTGCCAGCCTCCTCTTCCTCCCTGAACGAGGCTGTCCAAGGCAGGCGTGTCACACTTGTATATAAGCACTTATGCACGTTGTCAATATTTGGTTGCTTGCCTTCGTATGTTATTTTTAAATGGGACCACTGTTTAGTTCAGGGGTTCTCGCAACAAATTTTTGGGTGGCCTCAGAGTGCAACCACCAACTCTTTCTGGTGGCTGCTCTGACAGTTTTTCCTAAAATACTTAATTAGCTTTAGGAAAAACCAATAAATATGCACATATCCATGTCCAAATTATTGTAACTAATTTATGTAGGGTTTTTTTGCAGACTCAATTAAAAATAATGTACAGCTGTCTCTATTCTTTACTGGACCTAAACAGAATAGAAACACAAATAAGGTGCTTTGCATGTTTTCCTTCAGTATCACTTTTCACAACAGACTTAATTTGCCCCCCAGCTCGCCAGGACTGAGTAAGCCTGGATGGGGAGGTGGCTGGGGACCGAGGCGGCAGGGGAGATGGGGGAGGGGAGCCTAGGGCCCTGGTGCACAGATGGGGACTGGAGGAGGTAGCGGGGGCCGGGGGCAACGTACAAGGGGTGAGACTGGGCCCCTGTGGCTGGGGGATGGAGCCAGTTGCCACACGACAGGGCTGAAGCCTGAGCCCCGCTGGCCCCAGGAAGGTGGAGAACTCAAGTTGGCCACCTACTCTGACAGTGTTTGTAGCTCCAGAAGGGGACAGGGACCAGACCTGGCCATAGTGGAGGGTTACTTCCCACCCATCATCACCTAGGAGGCTCTGGCCACAAGAAAAGAGCCTGGTTCCCGCATTTGTGAAACACTGGTTTAGTTTGGCTGTTCCTCACTAGCTCTTATGTGTATTTTATCAATTTCTTTCCTGTCCTCTTTATTATGATATAGAGTTCCCCCTTTAATAAACTCATGCCTAAGGCACATCTCTGTCTGAACCGTGTGCTCCTTCACACCTGTTGGCTTTCCCCCAGTCCTTAGGCATCCTCTACAACCTTTTTAATTTTACATGCCAATAGTCTGGTTCTACTTTGGTTTAGATGAAGTTTATCCATTATAGGCCACTCCTTCCACAAAAGTTCCCCAGTTCCTAATAAACCTAAATCCCTCCTCCCTATACCATTTCATCCACTTAGGGTGACCAGATGTCCCAATTTTATAGGGACAGTCCTGATTTTTGGGTCTTTTTCTTATATCGGCTCCTATTACCCCCCCAGCCCTGTCCTGACTTTTCACACTTGCTGTCTGGTCACCCTACATCCACTCGTAGTTCTGCCTGCCTCACTGCTCCTACCCCCGGAACTGGAAGCACTTCTGAGAATGCTACCATGGGGATCCTGGACTTTAATCTCTTACCTAGCAGCCTAAACGTGGCCTCTGGGACCTCTCTCCTACTTTTCCATATGTCATTGGTACTTATGTGTTCCACATCATCAGCTCCACCCCAGCACTGCCTAGACATCTTGTGAGATCCATTACCTTTGTACCCAACAGGCAGTTTACTATATGCAATTCTACCAGTCATCACAAACTCCACTACCTATATTTCTAATAATTAAATCCCTCTCCCACTATTTCCTGTCTCTTCTGGGTACCTGCTCCCAGAGCACTAGCCTCAGTGCGAGGGGATATCATGACATTATTGGGAAGGAAGGTCCCAACTATGGGATCACTTTCCTCCACTCCAGTTTGATATTCTCCTGTTCTGAGACTTTCATCCTCAACAGCTAAGGAGCTGTCGGACAGGAAGGGGGATCGCTCCAGTATGTCCTTGAAAGTCTCTTCTATGTTCCCTTTGCTCTGCAAATTCCGCAGCTCTGGCCTCCAGATCCCATACTCTTGTCTCTGAGGGCCGAGAGTTGTTTGCACCATAAGGACACATGGCACCTATCCATGAAGCAAATAAGTACATATTACACTCAGTGCAACAAACTGGGTAGCTGATCTTCTCCATGCATTTTTACTCTTGGGGCTTTTTTATTTAGCCTAAGTTTAGGGTATGTATATTTGGTGTACTGATTACTTGAGTTCTGGCCTCTCCAAGCTATTCTTTTCATCAAGGAGTATCACTAATGAGCGACACAGTGCCTAGCACCTCCAAAGGGATTTTAGTCACTGGTGCAGCCTCTCTGATGACCAGGCTTGGAAGTTAAGGTTTAGATCTGGATAAGCCTTTAGATTTTAAATGAAGACTTTAAAATGGTTGGCCTATAAGATAAGCTCCTACATATTTAATGTCATTTTTTTCTTTCCTTTATCTAAAGAATATTTTTCTTCCCTATTGCTGGGTGAAACTCAAACTGAGAAGACTGACTACACAAAGTGCTGTCAAACCATATCAAGTAGACACAGTGGATAAAATCTTTCCCCTCTAATCTCGTTATTTATAGTAACCTTGGTATTACTTGTAAAATATTAGGTGAAAAGTAAAGAAATGCATTTTTTTTAAAGCTGACTACCTCACTAATTCTGAGGCTGTATCTTTGCTCTAGGTCCATCTAATCAGAACACTGGTATATCATCATTATTCAACATTGGAACATTTTCACATCTTTGACTGCAAATCAATACATTATACATACCTCCTTCAGTGTGTTTTGGAGATTGTGTTGCCCTGGCATCTGAAACCAATTAATGTTGAAGACATGGTAAAGATGCATATCAAGACCTGGATCTCCAGAAAAACAGGTGTAATTTTATGGAGAATTAAATTACAGCTTTGTGTTTCTCTCTCTCTAGGTATAAATCTGGCAAATGAAATAGGTTGGTTCTTTGCCTCATAGTAGACGCAGAGTGCCATTTCTGAGCTGTGACGGGTTAGGATGTGAGAGGCTGATGCTTTGCTGTGAATGTTTGGGGAGACCTAAAAGAATGTTTGTGGCTCACATGAGGCAATCAGGAGATGGTTTTTATATCTCTACATGCAATATGTGAGGGGTTGTAGCAACTATTGTAGATGTAGGTAAGGTTTGAATTGAATAGTAGAGTTCTTTGAGTGCTTGCTCATGTCCATTCCACATGTACCAGTGCTAGAAGTTTTTCCCTCAGCAGTATCCATAGGGGAGCAGCTCTGGCACCCTCTGGAGTGGCACCTGCATGGCACGGTATAAGGGGAGCCGCCAGCTACCCCCACCCTCATTTCCTTCTTGCCGCCAGTGATGGTGCATGGAACGTTCGCTGCTCTTACTAGCATTGTTTAGGTTTCGTTCATACAAACTAGAGTTCTTGTAAAGTTAGTGTACGTAGTAGCAGTAGTTAGAGTTTTGTTAGTCTCACTGGGGACTTAGCCAGGGGATGGGGCATGCCCCGGATCCCCAGGCTTTAAGCCCTGTGATCACTGCAAACGGCCTGTAGCAAATTGCTGACTCACTGGCGCAGTGCCTACTGCTGGTCGTCCGGGAATTGGCGCTCTCAGCCCTGGAGCGCCCTCTTCGGGTCAGTGTCTCGCCCTCTGTTGCCTACCCCTCTGCAGTCCCTTTATCTCCACCACATATAGGCCCCACATCCCCCCAGATCACGGTGCCCCTTACCTCGGCGTGTTCCCACTCCCCTGAGCTAACCTCGCCTCAGGGACCCGCTGCCAGTCTTCAACTAACCCCTTTTTCTCAGGGACAAACTGCACTCATCATTGGCTAGGGGGTTGGACCTGCTGCCTTTCCCTGCAGCCCCCCAGTACCTCCTTCAAGCTTCCTGTCAGGCCTCAGTCTGGGAGGTCGCCAAGCCTGAGCTCCTCAGCACTGCGCTGTTGAAGGTACCCTGTGCTCCCAGGCAGCCGGGTCCTTCCCGCCCCAAGGCTGGAGTGAGACTCTGTCTCCTAGCTCACAGACCTTTTTATACCAGCCCTATTGGGCCTGGATTGGCTGCTATCTGCCTTCCCCTGATTAGTTTCTTGGGGCAGCCCTTTCTTCCCGCAGCGGGGTGCTCACCCCGCTACACGGCCCTTGCCTGTGAGCAATCGGCACAGCAGCTGTCTCAGGTGACTACGACTTTAATATGTGGCCGCGGCCAAGTTCGAGAATGCCCTGCCAGAAGGTTCCTGTAAAGAATTCTGGGCGATCCTCAACGAGGGCACGGCCGCTGCCAGAGCGGCCCTTAAAGCAGCATCGGACGCTGCAGACTCCACCACCTGCACCATGGCATCCACCATCTCCATGCAGCAAGCGTCCTGGCTGCTCCTATCTGGGTTGTCCTCTGAGGCTCAGCAGTCGATTCAGGCCCGGTTTGTGGGCAGACTGACAAGAAGTTACGCGGGCTGAAGGACTCCCAAACCACCCTAAAAACGCTGGGGCTCTATGTTCTGGGCCCAGCACATAAGCAGTTCAAACTGCAACTTCCCCAGGGGCAAGGGAGCCAGCCCCAGCAGGACCAGCCGCACAAAAAGCCCAAGGGCTACAGACGGCGCACAAGACACCTGCCCCAACCCTCTGCCTAGTCGGACTCGACCCGCTCCAAGCAAAGAGCTAAAAAGTCATTCTGAAGGTGCAGCTGGGGGAGATCTACCAGTCTGTGTCCTGGATCCAATTGTCCCACATTTTTGCAACTGCCTTTCCTTTTTCCTTGCAGCATGGTCGGCGATAACAGGACCGCTGGGTCGTCAGTACCATAGCGCATGGCTACACCCTCCAATTTATTTCCACTCCCCTCTCCCTATCCCTCTTCAGGGACCCTTCTCACAAGAAACTTCTCAAGCAGGAGGTTCAGGGGATCTTGCAGCTGGGAGGAGGTCCCAACTTCTTACTGGAACAAGTGTTTCTATTCCCGGTATTTTCTGATCCCAAAGGCCCCGGGTGGTCTGCGTCCCATCCTGGACCTGCGAGACCTCAACAGATATCTAAGGAAGCTAAACTTTCGCATGGTCTCCCTGGCCTCCATTATCCCCTCCCTGGATCCGGGAGACTGGTATGCCGCCCTCGACCTGAAAGATGCATACTTTCATGTAGCAATCTTCCCAGGGCACAGATGCTTTCTCTGTTTTACGGTTGGCTCAGCCCACTACCAGTTTGCAGTCCTTCCATTTGGCCTGGCTACAGCACCAAGGGTGTTCACCAAGTGTATGGCGGTAGTCGCGGCCTACCTCAGGCATTGGGGTATCCAGATTTACCTGTACCTCGACGACTGACTGGTCAAAGGCAGCTCCAAGGCTCAGGTTCCAACACGACGTCACTATACTGCAAGCCACATGCCGCTCCTTGGAACTACTGATCAACCAAGAAAAGTCCACATTAGTTCCAGTTCAAAGGATGGAATTCATTGTGGCTGTGCTTGACTTGACCCGGGCGAGAGCATTTCTGCTGTTAGACCGGTTTCAGGCCCTCACAGACCTCATCGTAGAAGTGTTTGCGTTTCCCTTGACAAAGGCCGGAGTGTGCCTGCACCTGCTGGGCCACGTGGCAGCTTGTACATATGTGGTCCGCCATGCCAGGCTCCCCATGCAGCCCCTGCAGCAATGGCTGGCATCGACCTATTCCCAATGCAGGGACCACTGGGAAAAGATAGTAACCATTCCTCCAGCAGTTCTCTCCTTGCTGTGGTGGTGGATCGATCGTGAGAATGTCCTGGAAGGCGTCCCATTCAACAGTCCTGCTCCATCTGCCGAGCTAGTGTCAGATGCTTCAGACCTCGGTTGGAGGGGGTGCACCTCGGACATCTCCAGACCAGAGAATGTGGACCCCAGAGAAGACAATGTTACACATAAACATAAAGGAGCTCAGAACAGTCCGGTTGGCCTGCGGGGTCTTCCTGCCGTACCTGTTGGGCACAGTGGTGAGAGTCTTGACAGACAATACGGCCTCTATGTTCTACATCAACAGGGAAGGAGGACCACACTCGTCAGCTCTCTGTCAAGAGGCACTCCATCTCTGGGACTTCTGCATTGACCACGGCATCCATCTGGAAGCTGGTCACCTCCCCGGCATCAGGAATGCCCTAGCAGATCATCTCAGCAGGGACTTCTTTCCCCACAAGTGGTCGCTCCATCCGGATGTAGCCTGCATGACCTTCCAGAGGTGGGGAAGTCCCCAGGTAGGTCTGTTTGCCACCAACCAAAACAGAAAGTGCCATCGGTTTTTCTCCCGGCAGAGCCTGAGCAAGGGCTCCCTCTCCGATGGCTTCCTCCTGTCGTGAGCCGAGGGTCTGATGTACGCGTTCCCTCTGATCCCCCTGGTCAGTCAGGCCCTCCTAGTAAAGACCAAGAGGGACAAGGCACACGTTATCGTAATCACTCCTTTGTGACCTCGTCAGCACTGGTTTGGCATGGTCATGAACATGCTGGTGGCCCCTCCCTGGCCCCTTCTCTACCACCCGAACCTGCTGTCACAGGATCACAGTCGGCTCCTATACCCCAACTTTGAGTCTCTACCCCTCTCTGCGTGGATGCTTCATGGTTGAACCTGGAGGAGCATACCTGCTTGGAGGCAATCCAGATTTACGGAAAGGCTTGGTACACTCCTCCTTGGAAGTAGGAAGCCATACATGAGACTAACTTACCTGGCTAAGTGGACAAGGTTTTCCCATTGGGTGTCGGAGGGCAGCATTTCTCCCTCACGTTCTTCAGTGCAGTCCATCTTGGACTACTTACTACAGCTCAGGAACCAGGGTCTGGTGCATTCTTCCGTTAGAGTGCATCTTGCGGCCATCTCTGCATTCCACCAGCCGATCCAAGGTCAGACGGTCTTTTCTCACGACATGACTGTCAGGTTCCTGAAGGGCCTCAAGAGGCTTTACCCACAGGTACAGGCCCCTGTCCCGCAGTGGGATCTTAACCCAGTCCTCTCCAGGCTCACCAGCCTGCCTTTTGAGCTGCTGGGCTCCTGCTCCCATTCCTACTTGTCCTGGAAGGTCGCTTTCCTGGTTGTTGTGACGTCAGCAAGATGAGTCTCAGAGATTAAGGCCTTGACATTGCATCTGCCTTATACAAAGTTTTGTAAGGACAAGGTTCAGCTGCGGCCCCACCCAGCCTTCCTACCGAAGGTGGTATCTTCCTTCCATGTGAGCCAGGATGAATTCCTGACTGTATTCCAAGCCACACAAGAGTGCTGAGGAGAGGCGTCTGCACACACTGGATGTCTGGAGGGCCTTGGCTTTTTTATTTGGAGCGTACCAAGCCTTTCCGTAAATCGACCCAGCTCTTCATCACTAGGGCGGATAGGATGAAGGGCCTTCTGGTTTCTTTGCAGAGGATTTCCAACTGGATCACCTCTTCCATAAAAACCTGTTATGAGCTGGCAAAGGTCCTGCTCATCATCGGCCAGAGCACAGGCGTCTCCAGCAGCCGCCTTTGGCACACATTCCCATCAAGGACATCTGTAGAGCCTCAACATGGTCCTCTGTCCACACGTTCATGTCTCATTATACCATCACTCAGCAGGCCAGAGAGGATGCTGGGTTTTGCAGAGCTGTATTACAATCCGCGTAGCTGTGAACTTCTACCCGCTCCATGGGAACTGTTGGGAGTCACCTAATGTGGAATGGACATGAGCAAGGACTCTAAGAAAAGACAGTTACCTTTTCCATAACTGGTGTTCTTTGAGATGTGTTGCTTGAGTCCATTCCACAACCCGTCATCCTCCCCACTGTCAGAGTTTCCGGCAAGAAGGAACTGAGGGTGGGGGGAGCCAGTGGTGCCCCTTATACCACTCCCCTACGGATACTGCTGAGGGAAAAACGTCTGGCACCGGTGCATGTGGTGAGCACACACACCTGATGAGGGATGACATGAGCAACACATCTCGAAGATCACCAGTTATGGAAAGGTAACTGTCTTTTTCTGGTGGATATGAAAATGGTCAGACATTTGATACAGAGTCAGAGCTGTTCCTGGAACCTTAACTGAATATTCTGGTTTTCAAAAACAGCTACGTTGTTCTAAAGTTTTAAATTAAACTCAGAGTAATAAGGCAGAGCAGAGTTCATAGCCTACTTACTCCCCTGTCTGTGTAAATATGGTGTATGTCTTTAAATCTTTATGTAAGATGCTGAATATTTGGGAGTACTGCCCATTTGCTTATGGTGATGTCTAATATGTTTTGTGTAAAGTCCTGGTGAGGCAACAGTAAGTGACTAAAAATCTCATTGTGGAGGTTAGTGCTGGTCTTGCTGACTTCCAAACCACATTTGCAAGTTAACAAGTAAAGATATGTTTATTCTAATTAGCAGCCTGTAAACTCAGTTTGGGATTGAAAAGTAGGTCTGGGTTCTTCCAAGCTTTCACATCATCTTAATAAAGATTCTGATATCAGAATATAGCAACAAATCTGTTGATGCATGATCCACAACAGAGTGCAGTTCACTATTCCATAGCAGAGTTGGCTGTATAGTACTATATACATATACATATACATATACATATACATATACATATATATATATATATATATATATATATATATATATATATAAAATGTACATATTACTTGCAGCATGCACTAGGACTGCATAGAGTTAAAAGGAGAGAAAAGGTAGGTGAGGTAATATCTTTTATTGGACCAACTTCTGTTGGTGGAAGGTTCAAGCTTCAAAGAGCCCTCCTTCAAGTCTGGGCAAGGAAATCAGTGTGTCCAAGAGCTTGTCTACATTTGGAACACTACAGTGATACAGTTTCAGCTGCACCGCTGTCACTCTTCAGTGTAGACACGACCTACACCAATGGGAGAAGTTCGTTTGTCAGTGGAGGTAATCCACCTTCTTGAGAAGCGGTAGCTAAGTTGACGGACGAAAATTAGTCAACCTAGCACACTCTGTGTAGGAATTGAGATTGGCTTTTTCACACCCCTGAATGAGGTAGCTGGGTTGATCTAATTTTCTATTGTAGACCAGCCCTATGATAAATACAAGTTGAGGTACATGGTTAAACACAAGGGGTTTACAGCGCTGTAAGAGACCACTAAAAAAGGAGTTGGCAATTAAGGGTTAGCTGGCAGTGCAGTGAGTTACAAATCGTTGTAACAAGCCATAAAGCCAGTGTCTAAGTCAAGTCCATTGTTTTTAGCTTCTAGCAGAGTTATGAATGTAAGTTCCCAGGCTTGTCTTCTGAAGGTGTGCCGGTTCCCTTTAAGGATAAGGTGCATTTTTACACAGGCATTTTTTATTTTAACTATTCCTTAAGGATTTCACAAGCTTAATGTAATGCCGTGCTGAATTCCATAATACTAGCTTGAGCACCTTCAGTATTGCCAACCGCAAATGTTCAAAAATCATGAGCTTGGCTTTAAAATCATGAGATTAAGTACATGTAATAATTTTGGTGGTCTTTTTGTTTGCCTTATATTTTTTGAGACTTTAGGGTGCATTGGTGTCACATTTTGAAGCTTTCTCCACAGCTATGAGGGCTAGAAATTTACTTTTTCTTTTAGAATGAAGGCTGAAATCATCACATCTCCACTTGACTCTAGGACTTGGGGCTTTAAGGAAAACAATTCTCATGAGAAAATCATGAAACTTGACAACACTGCACCTTACATGCAGCAGAAGAATTTCAATAACATACAGTAGAACCTCAGAGTTAGGAACTGACCAGGCAACCACACACCCCGTTTGGAACCGGAAGCATGCAATCAGGCAGCAGCAGATACCCCCGCAAAAAAACAAATACTGTACAGTACCATGTTAAACATAAACAACTTAAAAAAAATTAAAAAAAGATTTGACAAGGTGAGGAAACTGTTTCTGTGCTTGTTTCATTTAAATTAAGATAGTTAAAAGCAGCATTTTTCTTCTGTCTACTAAAGTTTCAAAGCTGTATTAAGTCAAAGTCCTAGTGGTAGGTAAGTAAACCCAGGTCTGTCCTCTACTCTGGGTTCCAACCCAGGGATCCTACAACATGCAGCCAAGGTCTGCTTAGTCCCCCCCCCCAAACCTTGCTGCTTACTCCCTGGGCTGCTTCCTACCCTGGCCCTCCCCCATCTCTGGGGTTTGCTGGCCTCTGTACTCCCTTTTCGCAGGAAGCAACCATGGTCTGCTTCTCCCTATAGCCCTCAAAAATGCCTCTCTTCTCCCAGGCAAACTCCCTGCATCCCCCTTTCTGTTGTCAGCTCCCTGGCTTTATTAGAAACCCCGACTCTTCCACTGAATGCATCCGATAAAGTGAGCTGTAGCTCACGAAAGCTTATGCTCAAATAAATTTGTTAGTCTCTAAGGTGCCACAAGTCCTCCTGTTCTTATTCCCACACAGGCAGACTTCCCCTAATCCGGGCTTTCCTCTCAGTCTTCAGCCTAATAGGTTAATTGGCCCATCTGGCCTCCATTAACCCCTTCAGGGCAAGTATTGGGTGGACACCCATAACAGAGGCAGAGACAGCAGAAACATGGGTTTTTTTAAAAAAAATTGAACCTGTCTGGCTTCTGCTATGCTCCACAGTGCAGAGCAAGAAAAATTCCAGGATGCACACTGCTCAACAGGGAAGCGAAGGACCGCGGGATCCTCTTAGTGAAGGCCACATGCTTAGTACATGGCAAACCCCTGCCATGTGTACATAATTATGTAAATTGAAAGAGGCACAGTTATCCCTTGTGTATGCTATTAGTGCGGCTTATATACTGCGAGTTAAATAATGTGCTTCTAATCAATCCAGTTTAAACCCCCATGTAAAAAAGCCCTTACTCACTTTTACTCTCTATAGGCTGAGTTGTGATATGCTGACTCATGTTGCATAACGCCTTACTCCACCTGTAGTCCTGCTGATTTCAAGGAGACTTCTTGTGAAGCAAGTAGCTATGCAACATGAGTAAGGGTGTCAGTCTACCATTTAAGTAGTACCTTCTTCCATCAGTAGTCCCGCTCAAATCAGTGGGCCTATTCATGGAGTAAGGCACGACTCACAGTGAGTAAGGCTAGCAGAATCTGGCCTATAACTTGTTTTTCAGTATTTTTTTCCTCTCAAGATCTAATTTGAAGAAAAACTTTGCAAAGAAGCTTTCATAAGATGTGCTTCAGTGTAGCACTAATATTCTTCTGGGGTTTTATAATCATTCCTAACACATTCCTGGCAGTACATTTAAACTTTCTGAAAAGGGTTGTATTCCACTGTAAATGGTTATCTGGTATTCACAACACAAAATAAGCATTTGAATATTTATTGTGAGCAGGTTGCATTTTGCAGAGAACACACAAAGATCTCTTACCACAATTATCTTGTTTCAGCTTTAATATATTAGCTGTCACCTCTTTAACGGATCTTGTGAGAAAGGAAAGTTTCTTTCTTTTACTCTTTTTCCCCCTGAACGCAATTACCACCTCATTCACAGCTCTTTGTGTCCACCTAATCTCTCTGATTGTGTCTCTGACACCATCACAATACTACATGACTGACATACCTGACAGCTCTGACTAGCGACAGAACACTCACAATGAAAACCAGCTCTAGGCAGGATGAGTGTTACCTACCGCTAGCCTTGCAGAACAAACATGGAAGGAAGGTAAAAAAGGGGTGGAGGCATTTCAAGACTAGTCTAACCCCAACTGATTTTTTTTCCCCTTTTAATGTTAGAGCCAAATAGCATTGACGAGAACAGTCTTTGTACATACCTACCTAATGAACACATTGTTGAATGAACACAAAGAATGCCCATTAGTATTTTAATTTTGAATTCATAGAGTGGAAAATGCATGTTTGGAGATCTGACTTACAATTAGGCCTTGATGAACCATTTTGTCTTCCCCCTGGCCCTTTTACGTTCCTACATGACAACTCCCAGCTGGAGCTCAACTGCCAGGTTTAGGCAGGTGGTAACGCTTACAGCCTGTAAAGAATGCTGCACCTGAGTACACCATTCTGCGATAGCAGACTGTCCCGCCGTGCAGTTTCGGTTGAAAAGAACGGTTTCAGAATGCGGCCAATCTGAGTCATAAATAAATATAAAATGGCTGTAATAAAGAGCTCGCTAACAAAGTAACACATACTAATGAGGAACAAATATAAAGAGACAAAGCACAAAACACTTTGTAAAATATTCTAAACAAGTTTTGTCCTTTCTAATCCATCCACCGCTTGCGCCAGTAAAAGAAATTCAAACAAATCTGACTTAGTCAATGGTCAAAATTTTCAAATGTAGATATCTAAAGGTTAGTCTCCTACACCTATATTTAGGGCTCCAGGATTTAGAGATTCTCAGCACCTTTTAAAATCATGCTACATCTCAAATATAAATTTAAAAGCCTAAATTTTGACTCCCACATATAATAATTTACATACATGTTAAATTACAAATTTCACAACTGTCCATTTAAGAACTCCTCAGGCACTCAAAAACAAAATAAAATCCACAACCTTTAAAAAAAATACCCTGATGACAACTCTGTGACTGAAATGTTGGCTACTGACAGCTCTCCTGCTCATGTGTTACAGTAGAACCTCAGATTACGAACACCTCGGGAATGGAGGTGGTTTGTACCTCTGAAATATTTGTAACTCTGAACAAAACGTTATGGTTGTTCTTTCAAAAATTTACAAAAATTTTAGAAGTGCCACTGGTGGGGCAGTAAAAAGGAAGATTGCCAAGGTCACTGTGGGAGTGACAGAGAACGTGAAGGACTGTACCCTGGAAAGGGGGAACGCTGAGTGACCTGGTCAGAGGGCTGAGTCATGAAGAGGATGCTGCAGTTCCTGGAGTGAGAGACGGGCTGCAGACCCAAAGGAGAGAGGGAGTGAGGGCATGGGAAGAGGCGTTTACCTTGTGGATCTAATCCCTAGAGCGGCCAGGAGGAGACACCAGACTAGTGGCGCGTGGATCACCCCATCACAGCCCCAGGCTTCCTCTCTGGGCAGGCTAGCACCATTTGCAAATTGCTGTCGACCAACATGCATAGGTGACTACTCCGTGGGTGCTCTGCACCCACCGGCAGCCAAGCTCTCCTCCCCTTCCCCCCCCCCCACCTCACTTCTGCCACCTCTCCTGAGCACGCTGCATCCCCGCTTCTCCCCCTAGCTCCAAGCGCTTGCTGCTGCTAAACAGCTGTTTTGTGGTGTAACAATATGGGGTGGGGAGGGAGGAGCGGGAACACAGTGCACCCAGGGGAGGAGGCAAGGCTGGGGCAGAGATTTGGGGAAGGAGTCCAATAAGGGCAGGGAGGAGGCGGAGTTGGGGCGGGGAATTTGGGGAAGGGGTTGGAATGGGGGCAGGGCGGAGCCGGGGGAAAAGGGGGTTCAGCATCCTCCAGCGCCAGTAGAAGTTGGCACCTATGCCAACATGAACGGAACAATGCTCCGTGCCACTGGGTTGGCAATTGAAAATACACAGAGGCTGTTTGGGCTGTATTTCATCCCTCAAAGCTGGTCAATTTGGTTTTGGACTTTGCCTGCTGACCAGAGGATGTGGCAACAAAAGCAGCTCTTCCAGTGGCAGAAGGGTCTTCAGCCACAGGGCTGGAGCACAGATGGAAAAATATTGGTGTGTGCTTAGCACCCGCTGGCAGCCAGTTCCCCCCTCCCCTGCTGGTACCTTCTGTCTGCTGGCGGCCCTGCTGACCAACTCCTCCTCCTCCCTCCCAGCGCCTCCCGCCCACTGCAGATCAGATGTTCTGCAGTGTGCAGTGGGGGAGGTGGAAGAGTGGGGATGGGACACTCTGGGGGGAGGGGGCGGGATGAGGAGGGGGCGGGGCAGGGGTGTGGACTTGGGGGAAGGGGTGGAGTGGGGGCAGAGCCTGGGGTGGAGCGGGAGTGGGGCCTTGGGGGAAGGGGTGGAGTGGGGTTGGGGCTGAGCAGGGGTTGAGCACCCCTGGGGCAAGGAGGAAGCCGGCATCTGTGCCTGCAGCAGTAGGAGAGGAAGTGGAACAAGTATAGGTAAGAGGACACTGAGAAACTGATAGTCGTAGAAGTGTCCTGCATCCCAGCATCTCCCACAGTTCCTGAAATCTGGACTGCTTTCCTCACACTGCAGCTCTTGGAGCTGGATCTGCATTTTGGTGCGATGGCTCTGGCCATACCTTCTCTGCTCCTTTTTTGCAGCCGAATTCTCTGCCTCCGCGGCAGCATGTGGTCGCTGGCTCTATTGCTCTCGTCTACCTTCTGTCTCCAATGGCTTTTTTTTTTTTAAAATACATTTGGGGTAACAGTGAGCAATGTTCTCTTCTCTAGCCCTATCTTTCTCACTGTGTTGATTTTTAGTCTGGTGACTGGACCCACCTAGAGTTTCCACTGCAGTTGCTTTCCTGCTGGTTCTTCCGCACCTTTTCTGAATAGCAGAGCAGCCTGAAAAGCACCTTAATCTAAACAGTCCATCTGTGATGCAGCTTTCCTGGGCATAGCAATTGTGCCCAGCCTGCAATCCCTCACTCTGTAAGGTCTCAGGATTATGCGTTGGACAGGCCTGTGGGATCTCCTGTACACCAGATCAGCGGCAATTTCAACATGCAGAAAAGGATCAGGAATCTCTGAGCAGAGAAGGGTGAGGCTCCAAAGATGAGAAGGACCCCAGCCAGCCAACTACAGGGACACAAATCCCCCGCCCCCCCAAAAATCTTAAAGTGGGTCCAGATTGCACTGGAAAAAGAAGCAGGGCTCGTTAACTGTGCCTCTCCTTTCCAGATTGGGCCGGAGGGCTCTGGCAGCATATCCCCTCCCAGTCCCTGGGGGAATGGGACCTAGCAGGCAAGTACTCAGAGATCTCATGAGAGGACTTCGGGCCTTCAGGAAGGATAGCCACAAAAAGCCTCACCAGAACTCCTATGCTCTCAAAGCATGCCGAAAGGAAAAAAGGGAATGAAAAAGCACAGACAATCCAGGAGGTATGAGTCCTCTGACTTCTCTTCCTCTCCCTCCTCCGCTGAGGATGGTGAATTGTTGGACTCTGAATCTGAACAGGACCAGGGAAAAGCTAAACACAGATTTCCCCACACACACCCCAAGAAAGTTGAGGCCATGTGTGCAGCAAGGTATTGTCTCCACTATTCAGATTCAACCCAAACAGACCCCTGAAAATAAGCTCTAGAGTAAATTCCTGCCCTCTGTGAGAGTGCGGGATCATCCTTCAAGATAGGTTGTAGATCTTTGATGATGCACTGGAGAGATTTTAGTTGGGGGCTGAAGGTGACGACTAGTGGTGTTCTGTATCAAGTGTTCTTAAAACTACAATACCCACCTGCTGAAGTGAAGAAACAGATTGACAAAGCCAGAAGAATACCCAGAAGTCACCTACTCCAGGACAGGCCCAACAAAGAAAATAACAGAACGCCACTAGCCATCACCTTCAGCACCCAACTAAAACCTCTCTAGCACATCATCAAATATCTACAACCTATCCTGAAGGACGATCCCTCACTCTCTCAGATCTTGGGAGACAGGCCAGTCCTCACTTACAGACAGCCCCCCCAACCTGAAGCAAATACTCACCAGCAACCACATACCACACAACAAAAACAGTAACCCAGGAAGCTATCCTTGCAACAAACCCCGTTGCCAACTCTGTCCACATATCTATTCAAGGGACACCATCACAGGACTGAATCACATTAGCCACACTGTAAGAGGCTCGTTCACTGCTCATCTACCAATGTGATATATGCCATCATGTGCCAACAACGCCCTTCTGCCATGTAAATTGGCCAGACTGGACAATCTCTACGCAAAAGAATAAATGGACACAAATCAGACGTCAAGAATTATAACATTCAAAAACCAAGATGTCAAGAACTATAACATTTGGAGAACACTTAAACCTCCCTGGTCACTCAATTTCAGACCTAAAAGTCACAATTCTCCAATAAAAAAACTTCAAAAACAGACTCCAACAAGAAACTGAAGAATTGGAATTAATTTGCAAACTGGACACCATTAAATTAGGCTTGAATAAAGACTGGGAGTGGATGGGTCATTACACAAAGTAAAAACTATTTCCCCATGCTAATTTTTTCCCCCTACTATTACTCTCACCTTTTTGTCAACTGTTTGAAATGGGCCATCCTGATTATCACTACAAGTTTTTTTTCTCCTGCTAATAGCCCACCTTAATTGATTGGTCTTGTTACAATTGGTTTGGCAACACCCATTTTTTCATGTTCTTTGTGTATATATATCTTCCTGCTGTATTTTCCACTGCATGCATCTGATGAAGTGGGTTTTAGCCCACGAAAACTTATGCCCAAATCAATTTGTTAGTCTCTAAGGTGCCACAAGTACTTCTTGTTTTGTTTTGTTTTTTGCATCACACTTTAGTTCACTTTGAAAGACGATTCCAGAGTTTGCGATAAATACAGAATTAGTGTGCTGTAATGAATTGTCATGTGTACACAAACATTTTCAAAACTGTTTAACTTGACTTCGGGCAATGAAAATGATTAGGGAGCTGGGGCACATGACTTATGAGGAGAGGCTTAGGGAACTGTGCTTATTCAGTCTGCAAAAGAGAAAAGTGAGAGGGGATTTGATAGCAGCCTTCAACTATCTGAACGGAGGTTCCAAAGAGGATGGAGCTAGGCTGTTCTCAGTGGTGGTAGATGACAGAACAAGGAGCAATGGTCTCAAGTTGCAGGGGGGGAGGTCTAGGCTGGATATTAGGAAACACTATTTCACTAGGAGGGTGGTGAAGCATTGGAATGGGTTACCTAGGGAGATGGTGGAATCTCCATCCCTAGAGGTTTTTATGGCCTGGTTGGACAAAGCACTGGCTGGGATGATTTAGTTGGTGTTGGTCCTGCTTTGAGCAGCGGGTTGGACTAGATGACCTCCTGAGGTTTCTTCCAACCCTGATATTCTATGATTCTATATCTACATGTAAACCACTCCAGCAGCATGATTGTGTAGTTGTAGTGCTTCAGTGAAAACACCGCCTGCGCTGATAGCAGGGGTTCTCCCATCGGCATAAGTCATCCGCCTCTCCAAGAGGCGCTAGCTAGGCCGACAGGAGAATGCTCCTGTCAACGTAGCACTGTTTAGGTTAGGGGTTACGTCAGTTTAACTCCATCACTCAGGGGTATGGATTTTTCACACCCCTGAATGACGTAGTTATATCAATCTAATTTCCTAGTGGAGACCAGGCCTTAGTTTGGTTTTACGCCACTCTGTGCAGATAAGCCTTGTTAGGTGAGAATCTGTTCCTAAACATGTATTGCATCTCTTTTGCCCCATTTGCCGCTGGAAAATATTAATGAGCCAAATCCTGTTCAAATTCCATTAGCATCAGTGGAGCTACACCCAGCAGGGATAAATTTTGCACAGTGCCTTACTAGGATTTTAATATTGGCTCAAGCGAAAACAAAATAAAGACCCAGTCCTGCAGTTCGGGGAAATTTGCAGAGTAAAGGTTTTTACTCAAGGTCCCACTGGCGTTGATGGGCGCTTTAGGTGCACAAGAATACAAATTGAGGCCCTGACATTTCATACCTTTGTTGTCTTTTCTAAACAAATTTTAAAAATTCCCTTTCTTCTCTACCTCCTTATCCTCAACATTCTGATCAGTATTCCTTTCCAGTGTAAAACAGGAGGTCAGGGCTAGCAACATCAGATTTTAATATTGAAAATGCCTGCTGACTGTTTCACATATAAGAGGACATTTTGGGTATTTTCTTTTCAGTTTTCTCTGAATATTAAAGGTTGAAGTAGTGGTGTTCCATATCATCTACCTTGTCTTAGCTATACTGATTGATGCTGAAATGGTGTGAGAAATGTTTCCTCAAAGGCAGAGTGAGAGATTTGACAGGTTGCCATTGTAACGATTTTGTAAGCATTTTTTAGACAGCTGAGCCACCATGTGTTGGTTTGATTGATTGACCAGTTTGATCCTTTGATACAGGTAAAAGCATTTTGATGCAGATTAATTCATGCTGTGTTTACAGAGGTTACCCTTCCCTTTCTGAAGCTGCTCAGTATGGTTTTATAAAAAAACACAAAAGAAAGCCATGTTCCCGGCTATTCACAAAATAGTTTTTTTCTTCTAAACTGAGCCTTTGGACACATTGAAGCTTGACAAATTCAGTTTCTTACATTTTCATCACAAAACCTTATCAGTCTTTTAAAAGTTTTCTTCTTTATTTTTGAAGTTGGCATTTTTTAAAAAAGTTCCTGGTCACTAGAGCCATGCGAGTTTCAAAACCACACACAGTTTCAATGGAGCTGTGTGAACCTGCTTCAAAATCTGTGCAAGTTTTCCAAGCTTTTATGCTCTCGTATGGTTTACAGACAAAAACCTACAGGGGTCCCATTTAAAGACTCCTAGCAGCTAAAAGATAGGGGGGGAAATGGCTTTTTCTAAACTGAAGTACCCTCTTATGAGTGCATTAAAAGCAATTTTGTTTGCTTTCCACTTTCAAAATGCTTCAAGCAGCAAAGGTGCCATGTTAGAAAATGACTCATGGGCACGAGAGAAACTGATTCTTTGAAAATCTGTTCATAATATAGGATGATGGCCAGACAAGTGGGACTTCAGTGTTCAGAGAGAAATCTTTGTGTCCTCAGACTGAGGATTTTTCTTCTATTTATTCGATAATCTGTTGAGATGTTCTCCATCTTTACCCTGAAGGTTGTTTACAGCAATGGCATGAAAGCATTGTGAAAATCAGTTCAGAGTCTCAATATGTTTGCTCATATGGATACTGTCAGAGTGAGGAGACAACAAGGGCCTTCAAGGAAAGGAGAGAGAAGGGGACTCAGTGGGGATCAGATCTAATCAACCATTGCGTCTAAGTTCCAAGGGATGTAATGGCCTTTTCTCTCTTCAGATAACCACGAGGGCTGCTGTTTATCATTCTCTGCAGAGCACAGCTGCCTTTGGGCTGAGCACACTCCAAACCCTGCAATGTTGGGGCTTCTTATTTAATTTTTTAAGATTGATTTCAGTATCTAAATACATTGGACTGGTTCCTAAGCTTCAGATGAGGAACATTTGGTGTAAGACAGATTCTTTTCTTTATGTGCATTACTAGTTCCCAGGCAGTTTCTAAAAACAAAACATGATAGAGGCTCAAAACAACACTAGGTCTAAACATTCCTGAACTTTGGAAAAGTTTTAATTCTGTTCGAGGAGGAGCAGCTACCAGTGCAGAGAAGCAGCAGAATGCAGAGGGTACTTTCCTGCTCCCTACTTGCATGGAATTTTTGCAGAGTCCACCATCCTGGTTCCAGGCACCCATGTAAAAATACATAGATGTCGAGGGCAGGACCAAGCATCACCAGGGCAAATTAGGATGGTCAGTACAGTTTTGGGAATGTTCAAGATGTTTGCAAAGCTGATCAAATGAGGCATGCTTCAGCCACTCCCCAGAGATGAAGGATCTGTGTGAGATGATTTGAAGAACTTCAACCCTTAACATGGTGTTTAAGTGGCACAGATGATCTTATGCAGCCCTTTACTTGGGTGGATTTCACCTTGAGTTTAGAATGGTGTAGTTTATGGATACAGAATAAAACAAGTGACTGAGTATAGTAAAATTCACGTCTTGAAGTGCTCATGATTATGTCTGGAACATGAAAAGAGCGTTCAAATGACTGTTAGTTTGAGTATGTATTCAGTGTTGTAGCCATGTCCTGGGATATTAGTGAGACAAGTGGATGAAGTAATATCTTTTATTGGACTAATTTACGTGAGAGAGACAAGCTTTTGAGCTTACACCCCCCACAATACACCTTTCAGGATCCCTGGGTCCTACACATGACTATCACCATATGTGGTGTACCTCATCCAGTGCACTAAATGCCCTAATAGCAACTATGTGGGTGAAACGAGACAATCGCTACGCTCTCGAATGAACTCACACAGGAACATGATAAAAGGTCATCTAGTCCAACCCCCTGCTCAAAGCAGGACCAATCCCCAACTAAATCATCCCAGCCAGGGCTTTGTCAAGCCTGACTTAAAAACTTCAAAGGAAGGAGATTCCACCACCTCCCTAGGTAACACATTCCAGTGCTTGACCACCTGCCTAGTGAAAAAGTTTTTCCTAATATCCAATCTAAACCTCCCCCACTGCAACTTGAGACCTTTACTCCTCGTTCTGTCATCTGCTACCACTGAGAACAGTCTAGATCCATCCTCTTTGGAACCCCCCTTCAGGTAGTTGAAAGCAGCTATCAAATCCCCCCTCATTCTTCTCTTCCGCAGACTAAACAATCCCAGTTCCCTCAGCCTCTCCTCATAACTCATGTGTTCCAGTCCCCTAATAATTTTTGTTGCCCTCTGCTGGACTCTTTCCAATTTTTCCACATCCTTCTGGTAGTGTGGGGCCCAAAACTGGACACAGTACTCCAGATGAGGCCTCACCAATGTCGAATAGAGGGGAACGATCACATCCCTCGATCTGCTGGCAATGCCCCTACTTATACATCACAAAATGCCATTGGCCTTCTTGGCAACAACGGCACACTTTTGACTCATATCCAGCTTCTCATCCACTGTAACCCCTATGTCCTTTTCTGCCGAACTGCTGCCGAGCCATTCGGTCCCTAGTCTGTAGCGGTGCATGGGATTCTTCCGTCCTAAGTGCAGGATTCTGCACTTGTCCTTGTTGAACCTCATCAGATTTCTTTTGGCCCAATCCTCTAATTTGTGTAGGGCCCTCTGTATCCTATCCCTACCCTCCAGCGTATCTACCTCTCTTTCCAATTTAGTGTCATCTGCAAACTTGCTGAGGGTGCAATCCACACCATCCTCCAGATCATTTATGAAGATATTGAACAAAACTGGACCCAGGACTGACCCTTGGGGCACTCCACTTGATACTGGCTGCCAACTAGACATGGAGCCATTGATCACTACCCGTTGAGCCCAACAATCTAGCCAGCTTTCTATCTACCTTATAGTCCATTCATCCAGCCCATACTTCTTGCTGGCAAGAACACTGTGGAAGACTGTGTCAAAAGCTTTGCTAAAGTCAAGGAATAACATGTCCACTACTTTTCCCTCATCCACAGGGGAGCCAGTTATTTCATCATAGAAGGCAATTAGATTAGTCAGGCATGATTTGCCCTTGGTGAATCCATGCTGACTGTTCCTGATCACTTTCCTCTCCTCTAAGTGCTTCAGAATTGATTCCTTGAGGACCTGCTCCATGATTTTTCCAGGGACTGAGGTGAAGCTGACTGGCCTGTAGTTTCTGGATCCTCCTCCTTCCCTTTTTTTAAAGATGGACATTACATTAGCCTTTTTCCAGTCATCCAGGACTTCCCCCAATCACCATGAGTTTTCAAAGATAATGGTAAATGGCTCTTCAATCACATCCGCCAACTCCTTTAGCACTCTTGGATGCAGCGCATCCGGCCCCATGGACTTGTGCTCGTCCAGCTTTTCTAAATAGTCCCGAACCACTTCTTTCTCCACAGAGGGCTGGTCACCTCCTCCCCAGTGCAGTAATCTGGGAGCTGACCTTGTTTGTGAAGACAGAGGCAAAAAAACCACTGAGTACGTTAGCTTTTGTTAGGGGGCTTATTCCTTCACCCACTTACTTCCCTGGTCCTTCTCACATGAACAGAGAGCAACAATATCCGAAGTCCAAAGGTGCAAACAATTTGATGTTTATTGGGATGAACTTCCAGTAAGCATGATTCCAGTTTCCTTCCTTAGTGTCCCCCTTCCCAGCTCTGACACCACAGAGCCTGACCTGTGGCACTGTTCCCATTCCTGCCTTTAGCTAAACATGATTCTAATTTCCCTACCCCCATTCCCTGTTCCCATTCCCCCCCCCTCCCACATGCACTTCCTGATTGACTGCAGACTATATAGTAAAACTTGAGTTCTGCTTAGCTATACCTTAACCAATCATTTTACTGAAATTTAACTAACCAATCCTAACATATTGTAACCTGATTATTTAACCAATTATATCCCATCACTTTAATTAGTTTACACCCAGCAAAATTAATTATACAGCAGACAGAAACAATCACAGAACCAGACAGCGATTATACAGACAAACAATAGGGAAATGGGGACTACAGTGATAGAACAAACACAGAAATGAGGATTTCACATCCCAGCTATTGATAAGTGAATTCTTGCAAGACAGGATGCTATCAAACTAAGTTTAGAGCCCAATAACACCTTATTTCAATGTGACTAGTTTGGAATGTGAGGATGTGACCGTTCGCTTCCCAGCTTATGGCTGCCTCTGTTGCTTAGCCAAAGGCCTTAGCCTAAGAACAGGGCCTCAGACTGTCACAGCAAGAGAAGGCTCTTACACCGGCAGACAGTGACTTTTGATTCTTTCTTTCATAGCTTTATAACTAGCTAAGTGATAAGAATACACCTAAATTCTTAGAGTATAGGCCTTTACAGACAGGCCTGAATATCTATATCCTAACAGCTTTTTCCACATCCTCTGTCACTAGGTTGCCTCCCTCATTCAGTAAGGGGACCACACTTTCCTTGACTTTCTTCTTGTTGCTAACATACCTGAAGAAACCCTTCTTGTTACTCTTAACATCCCTCGCTAGCTGCAACTCCAGGTGTGATTTAGCCTTCCTGATTCCACTCCTGCATGCCCGAGCAATATTTATATACTCATCCCTGGTCATTTGTCCAATCTTCCACTTCTTGTAAGCTTCTTTTTTGTGTTTAAGATCAGCAAGGATTTCACTGTTAAGCCAAGCTGGTCGCCTGCCGTATTTACTATTCTTTCTACACATCGGGATGCTTTGTCCCTGCAAACTCAATAAGGATTCTTAAAATACAGCCAGCTCTCCTGGACTCCTTTCCCCCTCATGTTATATCATGTGGGGATCCTGCCCACAGCATGAACTGTGTTGTGTCTCCATCATTCTTAACAGCCTCATTAACACTCACCGGTGTGCTCCTTGGTGGAGACCCAATGGAGACTCAGATTTCAGAGGTGCTTTCACATGAGTTCAGCTCCCAGGTGGGAGGCAAGAAGGAACCTTGCTCGTTCCTCCAGCTGGTCACTGTTCGCTCTGGCCACTGTTGTTTGTTGTGCCACTGTTCACTCCATCGCTCTGATGCCAATGGCCCTGCGCTGTCACCTTCTGCTGCCATGTGCCACTGTGACCCCTGCTAGTTTGTCTCTTGAGGTTCCACCCAGCTCTCAGTGATTTCAGCTGAGCTCTCAGTGGGGGAACCTCGCTGCTAGTGCAGACTGGGCCCTCTCTTTCACAGAAACACTCTCCCACAGCAGGTCTAATCACTTAGACCTGATTTCAGCTGTAGTGGTCACTTAACAAAACAAAGACTATCTATGGAGCCTAATCAGCTCTGTCTTTAAACAGTGGAGAGGGGCAGGTCAAATAGTACTTGTGACTCAGGTAGACCATCAAGCAAAACACCTGTCCCCACCCTCTCTCTTGATGCCCTCAATCAACCCAGGCTAAGTACAGTTCTACTACCCTTTGCTCATACAATAAGAATAACAACATTTCATTCCCCCCCCGCCCCCCGCATTGAAGTGATTTGTAACCCAACCCCAGCCAAAATCTATCACTTGGGCAAAGCAGCTCTGTTTGCTGAACACCTAGGTAGATTAGGTGTGAATGTAAATACAATCTGGTCCTGAAGTCTTTCCCCCAGCTCATCACTAGCTCTCAGGGAGAGCTCATTTAGATTTTGCTTACAAATCATAATTTGAAATTATTAGGTTGGCCAATGTTACTGAAATGAATGCACTGACATTGTCATAAAAAACAACAGCTGTATAAGGAAGCTAGTCTATGTTGATACTTTTCAAATCTATTATACTTTTTCAGATACACATATTTTATCATACACTGTATATGCTTTTAAAGTGTGTATTAATGTTTCAATTTCAATTCAAATTTCCAAACAATCACTAAATTGGCAACATTGCATGTAACTAGTTCACAGAACTGGGGAGGGTAGGGAAATCCCTGCACGAAATATCATGAAATGAACAGACACTGGATTTATGGCTTATTACAACAGTCTATAACCCACTAACAACTCCTCCCCAGCTGCTTCCCCCACACTTTCCTCCCTATGACTGTAGGGGTGTTAATGCAACACTTCACCTTGAGCGGTCCCTTGAAATATGTATTAACTACTTATGCTAAACAATCTGTTCCACCTTGGGTTTAGCTGTGACGCTCTAAGTTTCACAGACCTGAAGTAGAGCTCTGTGTAAGCTTGTCTTGCTCACCAACAGAAGTTGGTCCAATAAAAGATATTACCTCACCCACCTTGTGTCTCTGTTAGTTTTGGTGTAAGAGAGAATGAGACAGACACTTGTAAGAGAGTTGAGAGGGTTACTAAGGCTCCGTCTACACTAACACTTTCATCTGTCGGGGGTGTGAAAAACACACACACCCCCGACCGACATAAGTTTCACCCACAGAAGCACCAGTGCGGACAGCACTACATCAGTGGGAGACCATAGCTACCGCCACTTGTTGGGGGTGGTTTAATTATGCTGGTGGCAGACAGCTCTCCTGCCTGCATAAAGTGGCTACACAGAAGACCTTACAGTGGCGCAGCTGGGGTGGTACAGCTGTGCCACTGTAAGGTCTGTAGTGTAGACATAGCCCTAGGTCGTCTTCATGCACTGTGAGAGTCCAAGTACCTTTTGAAAGAAAAAGTAATTTGGGAGGAGATTTTGCGTACTTGTACTTCATGCATCCGATGAAGTGAGCTGTAGCTCACGAAAGCATATGCTCAAATAAATTGGTTAGTCTCTAAGGTGCCACAAGTACTCCTTTTCTTTTTGCGAATACAGACTAACACAGCTGCTATTCTGAAACCTTGTACTTCTTGACCACTTAGCAGGGCAGGGAGAGTGATGGTGGTGGATTAAGCAGAAGATGCTTCCCCTGTTCCTTCTGCTTCTCAGTAGATGGCGTTAGCAGAACAGATATATAATTATACTAATATTGTTTTCTTAATGAGTTCTACACATTGTAGAAAATAACCTCTCTTTGATCATATTAAGGCCATGACTACACAAGAAAGTTATAGCCAAAGGTGTGATTTGAAACCAATTTAGTTAAATTGGTGCAAACACGCTGTGTGGACTCTTATTTCAATTTAGCTTCAGCTGATTAGAAATCTGTTTCAGATAAACCCAAATAAGCCACTCTGAAACTGAATTTGACTTAGTCATGAATGACATTGTGATTAAAAAATAGCATTATATAAAATCTATGTAGCCCATGTTAAATGGATTAGAAACTAGTTTACTAATAGATTTTGAAAATAATTGTAGATGGGACTTCTCAGCCAATGTTTCTAGTGGAGTTCTTCAGGCCCAATGTTGTTCAATATCTTTATGAAAAATCTGGAAGAAAATATAAAACCATTACTGGTAAAATTTGAAGATGACACAAAAATTGATGAAGTAGCAAACGATGACCAGCCAATCTGGATTGCTCGAAAAGTGGGTTGATTTGAATACTTTGCATATTAATGCAGCTAAATGGAAGTTGTTAATCTAGGATCAAAATATGTAGGTCATACTTATAAAATTGGGAGATCTGCTGGGAAATGACTGCATCCTGGAAAGCAGTGATTCCGAAACTACCTTACGGGTATAGCGATAGAGATAACCAATTGGCCATGAGCTCCCAGTTCAATGCTGTAGCTAAGAAGGCAAATGCAATCCTTTGACAGAGAAGCAGGGGAATATCAAGTAGAAGTAGGAAGGTGGTGTTATTTCTTTATACATAATTAATGAGACCATTACTGGAATATCATGACCAATTCTGGTTGTCTACACTTCAAAAAGGATTTTGACCAATTGAAAAGAACAGACCAGAGCTACAAGGACAATTAGTGATCTGGAAAATATAAAGATTAAAAGAGCTCAATCTATTTAGTTATCCAAGAGAACATTAAGAGGCGATTTGATCATGGTCTACAAGGTCCTCTGGGGGAAAGAGTTTTCTGATGGTAATCTTTCTCTTTTATCTAGTAACAAAAGGCATAACAATACCCAATAACTGGAAGTGGAAACTAGAGAAATTCATACTAGAAATAAGATGAAAATTTTTAACAGTGAGGATAATTAACGGCTGGAACATTTTATCTAAGGATGTGGTGGATTCTCCATCACTTTTTAAATTCAACCCTGGATATATATTTTAAAAGCTATGCTATAGCTCAAACAAATTTTGGGTTTGATGCAGAAATTTATTGGATGAAGTTCTGTGGCCTGTGTTATGCAGAAGGTCAGACTGAATGATCATAATGATCCCTTCTGGCCTTAAAATTGATTAAGTTAAAGTGACGACGCAAAGGTTTGTGCCAATTTACCAACATCCGTTTAAAATCACACCTTTAACTGGTGCAGCTTTCTCATGTAGATCAGCCCTGAGTTCTGTGTATCACAATGGTAGCTCACAGGTATATATTTTTCTCTTTGCTCCTTCCTGGCTGGCTAGTCACAGTCACTTTTGCTCACAGAGTTTATACCCATAGAAATGAACGATGAATAGAATGTCTAGATGGAAAAATGTGAGTGTTCTATCTGACCTGGTCTTCTGTAAGATGGAAAAGACTAAGGACCTGATCCTGCATTTGTTTGCACAAGCATGGAGCTCTAACTAAAGTCACTGAGTGTGTGTTATTGGCACAAGGAATGCAGAATTTCCAGTGTTCGTAACTCACTGACAGAACATGGTGATGCAGTTTACACAGTGATGTAGATTAATTTAGGTTTCCTGAATTTCAGACTCTCAAAGAACTTAAGGTAACCACTATATTATAGGTTGCTGTTGTGATGATGATTCTGTTTTTAAAATGGTTCAGATTGTTAATGTCAATCCAAGAATGATAACTGGAAATCAACTTAAAACCAGTGGATGGAGAAAACTTCCTCTCTCTGCTGTATCCCATCTACTTATCTGCTCGTCCAGTGTTCATTTCTGTGGGTCAAATTCTAGGAGGAAAAAATGGCTGGAACTAGTGTTACCAGATTTTTTTTAAAAAAAAGTGTATTAGGCAATTAGCCTAAATAGCTCCATATATTGTACCTCTTTTTCAGACCCTATTGAAGAGAACACAGCAGGAGGCTCAAACACAAGCCTTTAATATATACAATAAAGGAGGTTTTGTTTAGGTGCATTTCTATTTGTGCCCACAGAAAATGAAGTCTGCAGTCCCTTTTTGAGAGGGAGTTCTGGGAGCCCATAGAAGGCAAGCAGTAGGTTACCTGGCTTTAGAGGCTCCTGCACGGTTGGGCCTGAGGGATGGTTGAATGTTGTCTGCACAATCTGTTCAGCATTGGCCTAGTGCTGATTTTTGCTTTCTCTCTCATTGTTTGGGATTCAGTTAGCCCATCCCCTTCCTTTTTTCTATTGTTGAAGCAATTTAATAAACATCTTTTTGGACCCTTCAGCTCCACCTTCTGGAGTGATGTTTTTTCTCAGCTGACAGGTTTCAGAGTAACAGCCGTGTTAGTCTGTCTTCGCAAAAAGAAAAGGAGTACTTGTGGCACCTTAGAGACTAACCAATTTATTTGAGCATGAGCTTTCGTGAGCTGCATCATGGCATGCATCCGATGAAGTGAGCTGTAGCTCACGAAAGCTTATGCTCAAATAAATTGGTTAGTCTCTAAGGTGCCACAAGTACTCCTTTTCTTTTTTCTCAGCTGAGGCAGTGCAAAGCGTCCCTCTGACGATTAATGGGACAATTCTATCAGAATGAGGTCATGTCTTTTGCTCAAAATAATGGAGACCTTTCATGAACAAAGAGAGCTTTATTTCAATCATTTAAAATAAAGTATTTTACACAGTGGAGCTGGGTACTTGCTCAAATTTGGGCAGGCACAGATGAGAGATGGAGGAGACTTCAGACAATGTATAGGAGCAGGGAGAGCTCTTACGGTGTCTGTCAAAGCACAGTAAGCAAAACTTCCTGCTGACTGCCCTGAGGACCATCCATTGATTTATCAGACAAATTGGAGTTTAGACAAATCTAATACCTCATAGGAATCAAGAAATTTCAGCACATTATTTGCTAGTAACACAAAATGCCAGATCCTGCTTTCTCAACTTCCATGGGAGTTTAACCTGGGCAGAGTTTGCATATACAGTTCAAACTGTACAAATGGCCAGCCCTGCACTTTGCAAGCCTACTTCTAGTCCTAGATTAATTGTAAATTACAAATGATCGGCAGATAGCAACTTGGAAGTGTTTTGCTTTTGATTTAATGTGGAATATTCTAAATATTGTACAGCTGTATAATGCTTTCCATTAAAAGATCTCAAAGCACACAATAAAATAAAAATTTAGTGCTGCCTCTGTTGGTGGGTGGTTTGGATACACTGCTGTCTGGCAGCAGCTGTGCAGCCATTGGTTGGATATCCTATGCAACTGTTGAAGGGTTCTAAGCTATATTACTTCATGCTAAGATTTCCATGTGGTTGTCAGGGTGCGATGCTAGGAATAGCTCTGTGGAGAGCAGTCCCTTCCTTGCTCAATCCCTTCTTGCCCTCAATCCCCTGTTCAGGGGGGCCGATGTGTAGGGGTGTGCCCACTTCCCTAGTGAACCTCTGAGGTCCCTGCAGGAAGAGCCTCACTGCATGTGGAATGATTTAGATTTTGATGTTCCTGCCTCTCATTAGTTCAGGATAATAAATGACTATACGTCCAATGGCAAACCAATAAGTGAGCTTCAATATAAAAACAAAAAGGATGAGGAAAATAAATAAAATCTAAAAATTAAAGTGACCTACACACAAGGGCGGGGTAGGTGATTAAAAGGCTCCTAGGACAGCAACATTGAGTGGGGGGGAAAAAAGCAGTAAGAAAGGAATTCAGGATGAGTCAACAAGAGAGAAATAACATGATTTTGTTTTGAGGAGCTGTCTGAGCAATAGCAGAAACTGTCTTTTCAGCTATGGAATATATTTGGTCACAGCAACAATGATGCAAACTGAACTGCTGTAGCCAGCAGCCAGCTTCTTTTGCTTACATCTCTGGACGCTAGAGCAGCTGCCAGATACAGTCCTGGGCTGTGTTTAGGCCTGGTGGTGCCCAAACTTGGCTCCTAGACATGAAAGGAAGTCAGCCACTATTCATGTGATGGCATATGTAAGTGGAACCTTCTTGTCGGTTGTGTAATGTATCCAACCTCTTCATCTCCATTTTAATTGGCTCCCTTGTAACAGCCTTCAAATCTGGAATGTTCAATTAAAGCAAAGGAAATAATTAAAAAGACTTGGTCTGGAAATAAAAAGGAACAAGAAGGGATTGGTCACTGGGCACTCTCTAGCTTTCTCTTTTGGCAGACCTTAGGGGCAGGACTCTGGGAAATTTCTTGATGTATGGTTCTAGATTACCATGGTTATATTTATTTTTTTCAGCACTGATATGTGATCTATATTGCACAAGATACACAATAAAGATTATCTTTACCTCTTGAACAGTTTATATTCTGGTGGACAGAAATGAAGAAGAGGGGGAAAGCATTGTGAAACCCTGCAGAAGAATAACAGAGTAGCTTTAAAAAGAAAAAAAGATTGGAGAAGCAAATCATTAGGAGGGATTCGATAGCAGGAAGGGTGGCTGGCTGAACTGATCTGAAATGGGGGTTCCTTGAGTAGGAGGCAGCAGGGAAGAAAAAAAAAAAGAGCACAAGGGAATGATAATCATCTTGTTTGAGACACACCCTTTCACATGTAACTTTAGCGCCCTCATGGCCAAGCTGGTGTCTGCTCTGCAGGCAGCTCCAGCCAAGAAAAGGTGCGTGCAAGCATTCAGCAGGGAAAGTCCCTTCCACCCCAGGGGGTACCTGTTCCAACCCCCCCAGAGTGAACATGCACAAACACCAGACGAGTACAATGAATATAGGAATGGGAAATATTTAGTTACAGAGGAATGAATGGAGAAAAACAAGAGTGGGAGTGGTAAAACAGGGTTACATTCAACACAAGGACCCACAGGCCCAGTGGTACCACAGTCTGAAAGTACAGACACAGAGCAATACGTCTGCACCCAGAGTTCAGGAATCCTGGGCAAAGTTCCAGTCTGGTGGTGAGTCTTGGATGCTCCTGGTCATCTTCAGCACCAGTGAACTTTCCCCACAAACCCTTATGGTGCCCTCTTCTGCCACTCTCTGCAAAGGCGCACATAGTGCCAACCTCCCGACTTAGCTAACAGCCTCCCTCTTATTCTCAATGCAAAATCACAAGCCCCAGAACTCATGGACCCATACAGCTCAGGGCAGACGGTGTACTAGGTCCAGCTCCGGTTTGTCCTTCTTGGGTGATTCCTCCTTGGCACCGTGCTCCTCCTGGCTCCTGCCCAGGTCGGCCACTCTGTCCCTCCCTGGCTTTGGGCAGGTTCTCGGCTGCTTCACCATGTGAGGGCCTTCTCCAAAACAGCACTTTGTCTTCTGGAACAATCAGCACCTCCTCCCTTTAGGACAAAGATTTAAAGGGGCCAGGCTCTCTAAACCCCAAAGGGATTAGACGTGTAAGATTATCATAAAAGTTATGGACTCATGGCTTAATTTATGTGGAACAAGGGTAAAAACAATGCCCGTTATTAAATAATGATTGTCTATAGATAGATGGAAGAAAGGAATTTTCTTTGTAAAATGGGCCTGATCCTACTGTGATTGAAGTCAGTGAGAGTTTTGTCATGGACTTAGTAGAAGTAGGATCAGACCCAATGCTACTTACATCAATTTTCATCTTGAAAGTGCTTTACAAGTGTTAACCAATTCTTTCCTCTTCACTCAAGTTAAGACTGCATGACAGAATTTGTAACTAAAAACGTACTTCTGGCTAGCTCTTTTCTAGTTTAATACTTTATGGTGTATAGTGATTTATAGTTTAACACTTTAAAATAAAAACCTGAAAAATAATGAGCAAACCTGAATCTTCTGACATGGTGAATTATATTAACATTAACCCTAATTACATTAACTATTTTCTTGTCAGGTCACTTAATCATTAAAAATAACCAAGATTTGCCTCTATGACCAGATGACATTTACATTCCTGGCTGGACACAGTGGCACTGTAGTCATTCATAATAGTATCACAGTAGTGTCCCTGGATACATAATCATACACTGGGAGCTCTGTGCATTGCTCAGCTATTGCTGCCACATCTTGAATGGAAAGTACTTAAAGGCATTTCTGGGGCTGTTTCAATCTTCTAGTTTAATGTCAAAGCTCCATAAATATCAGAGGGAACTCTCCAGAACACAGCAATTCTTTGAACATCAATAGCGAGATATGTAGAAACAATCTTATTTATAGACTGGCTGTGTATGCTAATATTTGATGATTAATTTTAAGAATGCCCAAATTTGCACCATAGATAAGATGAAAGCCTAATTAATAGCAGTGACAACAGCTTCTGTGTGGTCCCATGGATTGAGCACTGGGGTAGGAACTAGGAGAACTGGCTTAAATCCCTAGCTCTGTCCCCTGATATGCAGTGTACCATCAGGCAAGTCACATAACCTCTTTGTGATTCAGTTTCCTTGTTTGTCGTATGGAGACAATAATATTTACGCTCTACATAAAGCAATATGAGATCTTTGGATGAAAAGCAGTATATAATATTTAAAAAAATTCTAAAATCTTGACTCTCTGACAGTAGAGGAAACCAAATTGGCTTTTTTTGCAGAACCGAAAGCAGGGCCATATTCCATTTGTAAAATGAGCAAAACAGAGTAAATGTCATTCTGTGTTGCTGTATGAAATTGTTAAGGCAGTGTCCAAAGCCTTGACTTAATGTAGAAGGTTGAGGAACAACATTTTATCATCATTATTTAAAATAGGTACTGGCCTAAAAAGAAACAAGTTTTGTGAGTTTATTTTGCTAATCAGAAAGACTATGCTGTCTGTTGTTATACAAAATAGGCTATATCTTGTCCTGGTCAACCCTCTTTCATGTGCATTTCCCCAAGCGGACAGTAGATTCTTAGCCCTGGTCTACACTAGGCGTTGAGGTCAAATTTAGCAGCATTAAATCGATTTAACCCTGCACCTGTCCACACGATGAAGCCCTTTTATTCGACTTAAAGGGCTCTTAAAATCGGTTTCCTTACTCCACCCCCCGACAAGGGGATTAGTGCTGAAATCGGCCTTGCCGGGTCGAATTTGGGGTACTGTGGATGCAATTAGATGGTATTGGCCTCCGGGAGCTATCCCAGAGTGCTCTATTGTGACCGCTCTGGACAGCACTCTCAACTCAGATGCACTGGCCAGGTAGACAGGAAAAGGCCCGCAAACTTTTGAATTTCAATTTCCTGTTTGCATGGTCACCTGCAGCTTGCCATGCTGGCCAGCGCTCATCAGCAGAGGTGACCATGATGGAGTCCCAGACTCGCAAAAGAGCTCCAGAATGTACCGAACAGGAGGTACGGGATCTGATCGCTGTATGGGGAGAGGAACCCGTGCTATCAGAACTCTGTTCCAGTTTTCGAAATGCCAAAACATTTGTCAAAATCTCCCAGGTCATGAAAAACAGAGGCCATAACAGGGACCCAAAGCAGTGCCGATTGAAACTTAAGGAGCTGAGGCAAGCCTACCAGAAAACTAGAGAGGCAAACGGCTGCTCCGGGTCAGAGCCCCAAACATGCCGCTTCTATGATGAGCTGCATGCCATTTTAGGGGGTTCAGCCACCACTACCCCAGGTGTGTTGTTTGACTCTTTCAATAGAGATGGAGGCAACAAACAAGCAGGTTTTGGGGACGAGGAAGATGGTGATGATGAAGTTGTAGATAGCTCACAGCAAGCAAGCAGAGAAACCAGGTTTCCCGACAGCCAGGAACTGTTTCTCACCCTGGACCTGGAACCAGTACCCCCGAACCCACCCAAGGCTGCCTCCCGGACCCGTCAGGTGGAGAAGGGACCTCTGGTGAGTGTACCTTTTAAAATACTATACATGGTTTAAAAGCAAGCATGTTTAATGATTAATTTTCCCTGGCGTTTGTGGCTCTCCTGGATGTACTCCCAAAGCCTTTGCAAAAGGTTTCTGGGGAGGGCAGCCTTATTCCGTCCACCATGGTAGGACACTTTACCACACCAGGCCAGTAGCATGTACTCGGGAAACATTGTAGAACAAAGCATTGCAGTGTATGTTTGCTGGCATTCAAACAACATCCGTTCTTTATCTCGCTGTGTTATCCTCAGGAGAGTGATATCATTCATGTTCACCTGGTTGAAATACGGTGCTTTTCTTAAGGGGACATTCAGAGGTGCCCATTCCTGCTGGGCTGTTTGCCTGTGGCTGAACAGAAATGTTCCCCGCTGTTAGCCACGGGGAGGGGTGAGGGGCTAGCCACGTGGTGGGGGGAGGCAAAATGCGACCTTGGAACGAAAGCACATGTACTGTGTATGTAATGTTGACAGCAAGGTTTACTGTGAAAGAGTGTACCCATTGTTCTATAAAATATGTCTTTTTAAATACCACTGTCCCCCTTTTTTTTTCCTCCACCAGCTGCATGTGTTTCAAGGATCACAGGATCTTCTCCTTCCCAGAGGCTAGTGAAGATTAGAAGGCAAAAAAAACGCACTCGTGATGAAATGTCCTCTGAGCTCATGCTGTCCTCCCACACTGCCAGAGCACAGACGAATGCGTGGAGGCAGACAATGTCAGAGTGCAGGAAAGCACAAAATGACCGGGAAGAGAGGTGGTGGGCTGAGGAGAGTAAGTGGCGGGCTGAAGCTAAAAGGTGGCGGCAGCATGATGAGAGGAGGCAGGATTCAATGCTGAGGCTGCTGGAGGATCAAACTAATGTGTTCCAGTGTATGGCTGAGCTGCAGGAAAGGCAGCAGGAGCACAGACTGCCGCTACAACTGCCCTACAACTGTAACCAACTGCCCTCCTCCCCAAGTTCTATAGCCTCCTCACACAGATGCCCAAGAATACGGTGGGAGGGGGGAGCCTCCGACCACCCAGCCACTCCATCCCAGATGATTGCCCAAGCAATAAAAGATAAAAGCAATAAAAGCAATAAAATAATTCAATAAGTTTTAAACTTTTAAAGTGCTGTGTGGCCTTGTCCTTCCCACCTCCACCACCCCTCCCGGTACTTCTCTCCTCCACCACCCCTCCCAGGCTACCTTGGCAGTTATCCCCCATTTGTGTGATGAATTAATAAAGAATGCATGAATCTGAAGCAATGATGACTTTATTGCCTCTGCAAGTGGTGATCGAAGGGAGTAGGGGAGGGTGCTTAGCTTACAGGGAAGTAGAGTGAACCAAGGGGCGGGGGGTTTCATCACCGAGAAACAAACAGAACTTTCACACCATAGCCTGGCCAGTTCTGCAGAGAAGGACCTAGGGGTAACAGTGGATGAGAAGCTGGATATGAGTCAACAGTGTGTCAAAAGGCCAATGGCATTTTGGGGTGTATAAGTAGGGGCATTGCCAGCAGATCGAGGGAAGTGATCGTTCCCCTCTATTCGACATTGGTGAGGCCTCATCTGGAGTACTGTGTCCAGTTTTGAGCCCCACACTACAAGAAGGATGTGGAAAAATTGGAGAGAGAGTCCAGCAAAGGGCAACAAAAATTATTAGGGGTCTGGAACACATGAGTTATGAGGGGAGGCTGAGGGAACTGGGATTGTTTAGTCTACGGAAGAGAAGAATGAGCAGGGATTTGATAGCTGCTTTCAACTACCTGAAAGGTAGATCCAAAGAGGATGGATCTAGACTGTTCTCAGTGATAGCAGATGACAGGACAAGGAGTAATGGTCTCAAGTTGCAGTGGGGGAGATTTAGATTGGATATTAGGAAAAACTTTTTCCACTAGGAAGGTGGTGAAACACTGGAATGCGTTACCTAGGGAGGTGGTGGAATCCCCCTTCCTTAGAAGTTTTTAAGGTCAGGCTTGACAAAGCCCTGGTTGGGATGATTTAGTTGGGGATTGGTCCTGCTCTGGGCAGGGGGTTGGACTAGACGACCTCCAGAGGTCCCTTCCAACTCTGATATTCTATGATTCTATGAAACTAGTCTTCAAAGCTTCTCTGATGCACACCGTGCCCTCCTGTGCTCTTCTAACCGCCCTGGTGTCTGGCTGCGCGTAACCAGCGGTGAGGCAATTTGCCTCAACCTCCCACTCCCCATAAACATCTCCCCCTTACTCTCACAGATATTGTGGAGCTCACAGCAAGCAGTAATAACAGTGGGAATATTGGTTTTGCTCAGCTCTAACTGAGTCAGTAAACTGCGCCAGCGTGCTTTTAAACGTCCAAATGCACATTCTACCACCATTCTGCACTTGCTCAGTCTGTAGTTGAACAGCTCCTGACTACTGTCCAGGCTGCCTGTGTATGGCTTCATCAGCCATGGCATTAAGGGGTAGGCTGGGTCCCCTAGGATAACTATAGGCATTTCAACATCCCCAACGGTTATTTTCTGGTCTGGGAATAAAGTCCCTTCCTGCAGCTTTTGAAACAGACCAGAGTTCCTGAAGATGCAAGCGTCATGTACCTTTCCTGGCCATCCCACGTTGATGTTGGTGAAATGTCCCTTGTGATCCACCAGTGCTTGCAGCACTATTGAAAAGTACCCCTTGCGGTTTATGTACTCGGCGGCTTGGTGCTCCGGTGCCAAGATAGGGATATGGGTTCCGTCTATGGCCCCACCACAGTTAGGGAATCCCATTGCAGCAAAGCCATCCACTATGACCTGCACATTTCCCAGGGTCACTACCCTTGATATCAGCAGATCTTTGATTGCTTTGGCTACTTGCATCACAGCAGCCCCCCCAGTCGATTTGCCCACTCCAAATTGATTCCCGACTGACCGGTAGCTGTCTGGCATTGCAAGCTTCCTCAGGGCTATTGCCACTCGCTTCTCAACTGTGAGGGCTGCTCTCATCTTGGTATTCATGCACTTCAGGGCAGGGGGAAGCAAGTCACAAAGTTCCATGAAAGTGCCCTTATGCATGCGAAAGTTTCGCAGCCACTGGGAATCGTCCCAGACCTGCAACACTATGTGGTTCCACCAGTCTGTGCTTGTTTCCTGGGCCCAGAATCGGCGTTCCATGAACCTGCCCCATTAGTACCATGATGCCTGCATTGCCAGGGCCCATGCTTTGAGAGAAGTCTGTGTCCATAGCCTCATCACTCTCATCGCCGCGCTGATGTCGCCTACTCGCCCGGTTTCACTTTGCCAGGTTCTGGTGCTGCATATACTGCTGGATAATACGTGTGGTGTTTAGTGTGCTCGTAATTGCCAAAGTGATCTGAGCAGGCTCCATGTTTGCCGTCGTGTGGCATCTGCACAGAAAAAAGGTGCGGAATGATTGTCTGCTGTTGCTCTGACGGAGGGAGGGGCGACTGATGACATGGCTTACAGGGTTGGCTTACAGGGAATTAAAATCAACAAAGGGGGTGGCTTTACATCAAGGAGAAACAAAAACAACTGTCACACAGAATGGCCCCCTCAAGGATTGAACTCAAAACCCTGGGTTTAGCAGGCCAATGCTCAACCCACTAAGCTATCCCTCCCTCTTGTATTTCAGGCAGGACTTCATGGAGGGAATCAGGGATGGGGGAGCAAATGAATACAAAACAAATCTTGTCTATTTCTTGTTTTGATCCACTCCATCTATCTTTTACATCTTTGGCTGGCAGCAGATGGTGCAGAAGGACTGCAAGCCATCCACATCTCTTGGCTGCTCGGCAGAAGATGGTACAATAGGACTGCTAGCCATCCTCATCTCCTGCTTGCCCGGCAAAAGATGGTACAATAGGACTGCTAGCCATCCATATTTCCTGCCTGCTCACCATAAGATGGTACAATAGGACTGCCTGCAGGACTAAAGAGAATGACCTGGTCGAGTCACTCCTAATTTAGTCCCTGCACCCAAGTCTGCCCAGGCGCTCCTGACCGACGCGGCCAGGAGCACCTCGGACATGACGATGACGGCTACCAGTCCTATTGAACCGTCTGCTGCCACAAGACAATGGATTGCTGCTGCTGTGTAGCAATGCAGTACTGCGTCTGTCAGCACCCCGGAGACATACGGTGACAGTGAGCTGAGCGGGCTCCATGCTTGCCGTGGTATGGCGTCTGCACAGGTAACTCAGGAAAAAAGGCGCAAAACGATTGTTGGCCATTGCTTTCACAGAGGGAGGGAGGGCCTGATGACATATACCCAGAACCACCCTTGACAATGTTTTTTGCCCCATCAAGCCAATGCCTGGATGCCTGGATCTCAACCCAGAATTCCAATGGGCAGCGGAGACTGCAGCAACTGTGGGATAGCTACCCACAGTGCAACACTCCGGAAGTCGACGCTAGCCTCAGTACTGTGGAAGCACTCCACTGAGTTAATGCACTTAGAGCATTTTGTGTGGGGACACACATAATCTACTATCTAAAAACGATTTCTAAAAATACGACTTCTATAAATTGGACCTAATTTCGTAGTGTAGACATACCCTTAGAGAGAGAACGTAGGTGAGCCAGTATCTTTTATTGGACCAACTTCTGATTCTTACCTATTTTGCAAAGTGGGATCTTTTTGCATACTGCAATGAAAAGTTTGCTGTCTAGCTTGTAAACTAGGCAACCAGTTGTTGGAATACCCTGGAGGATGTTGGTGGTGACTTTTTCTTTTTAATCCAGTAGTATGTCTGAGTAATAAAATAATAATTAATTAATAAAATATCATTTGTTAAGTCTGACATTTCAAACACGTGCTAGTCAGGAAATTCAATCTGGAATTAAGGTTGAGCATTTAAAAAAATATATAAAAACAGTGTCAAAGGAGTAAAAATTCTGTGTTAGATTTCTATTAGACCCAGACCCTATGCACAGTCCCATTGACTTCAAAGTGAAGGGGCCTGGCTCTGTGGGTTAGTACATAAAATCAGGGCCTATGTTTGGAGAACTAGCTACCTATCTTTGTAACAAAAACAGAGGGGATAGCTAAGCTGAGACTCACACATTTCAGCTTTGTTTCCTTATATCTGATAGTCAAAGAAACCTGAATATTGCCAAACCATTACATAAAAGTTCTGTATCCCTTTGCCATCATCCTAAGTCACAAAGGGACTTAGGATGATGGCAAAGGGATACAGAACTTTTCACTTTTGGTCACTGGTTGGAATCTAGCCTAGGTTGGTAGTGATTGAAAGTTTTCCTATATATGAAAGCTTTGTGACAGTTTGTGATCTGTCTGATTCCAGTCAGTTTCCCATAGTTTCTAGCAGCAAGTTTCCACATCATAAAACGATCACAACTGGCATCTTTATTGGCTATCTTTTGAGAGGCCAAGTATTGACCCGACATACAGATGACTCCTCATTGCTAGTGGAGTTCCTTTCAGGTTAGCCTTGGGGCCCATATTGATGGTGTGGTGTGAGGAATCTTGCACTACTGCTGCCTATGCTGTAACAGTTCTTTGACTATCTGAAGACTTGTAATCAGGCACCTTTCACAAGTGCCAAATTCACTAACATTTTTACATTGTTTTATGAGAAATTTCACTCTGATTCGGAACATGATTGCAACCATAGGTACAGAATGAGTGAGTGACAGATTACTACCATGTCTTTCCAAGGTGAAGGGCCATATGGAATGCAATACTCCTATAACAGCTAGTTCAGGGATCGGCAACCTTTGGCACGCAGCCCGCCAGGGTAAGCCCCCTGGTGGGCTGGGCCAGTTTGTTTACCTGCCATGTCCGCAGGTTCAGCCGATTGCAGCTCCCACTGGCCGCGGTTTGCCACTCCGGGCCATGGGGGCTGCGGGAAGCGGTGCAGGATGAGGGATGTGCTGGTTCCATTGGCCTGTGGGAGCTGTGATCGGCCGAACCTGCGGACGTGGCAGGTAAACACACCAGCCCAGCCTGCTAGGGGGCTTACCCTGGTGGGCTGAGTGCCAAAGGTTGCTGATCCCTGAGCTAGTTGTTAAGAGTTACATTCCTGATCCAGATGATTATCAGCTTCCCTAATTATGTTCTTTCCAATGTTTTTTTTGTCTCTAAGCTTATTAAATCAAAAGAATTGGTGCTGTACATTGATATAAAATGTTAGCTCATTATTAAAAATTGGGAATTCAATACTGATATTCACAGCTCTCACACCTAGTTTACATTCTCACTCTGCATTTTACTTGCTGTGAAAGCCTATGGTTTGTTTTTGTTACATCCTAACATGACATGACATCTAAAACATGTCTTGCAGATTTGTACGATTATCTAAAGCTGGGATTGACATCCAGTGGAGAAGTCTTCAGGTGTGTGGGTGAAATTGGCAGAGGAACTGCCCAGAAAAGAACGCATGTGTGAGTGACAATAGAAACAACAAACTAGTCACTGTAATTTCAGTGAATTAGCAAGGTTCCTCTATGGTGTGTTATAAAAAGGCCGTGGGTCCCTAAATCTAATACATAGGAATGAGAAGGGACATTTAATTAAACACCAGAATATTATAGCTCATTTTTCTTATGCTCTCTAGTCTACATACACATTTACTTTTTCCCATTTTGTGAAACTTATTGCCTGTTTTCATCAGACATATTAGATGGTGATTTTCAGTGTAATACTACGACAATTCCTTGTGACATAATGGAATACCATTCCAATAGCTTGATCCTGCAATCTGATCAACATGGGCAAACCCTTGTACCTGGATGGAACCCTGATGGGGTCAATGGAATGTGCATGAGTGCAGATGTCCACCCACGTGGATCAGATTGCAGGATTAGTGTGCAAGATAACAGTTTAGGCCTTGATCCTGCAATGGAGGTCTGTGCATATTCAGAGGTCCACATAGCATTGCTACTTGCCAGGTTTCTAGTTTTTGACTGGAACGCCCGATTGAAAAGGGACCCTGGTCAGCACTGCTGACTAGGCCATTAAAAGTCCGGTTGGTGCTGGGCTGGCAGGCTCCCTACTTGGCTCCATGTGGCTCCCCAGAAGAGGCGCCATGTCCCTTGGCTCCTAGGTGGAGGGATGACTATGGGGGCTCCTTGAGTTGCCCCCGCCCCGAGCACCTGCTCCGCAACTCCCATTGGCCTGGGGCACTGCCTGCAGGTGGAAGTAGCGTGCAGAGACGCCTGGCCGTACCTCTGCCTAGGAGCTGAGGGACATGTCGTTGTTTGCAGGGAGCTGTCTAGGGCCACACCCCAAAACCCCTCACACATCCCAGCTCCCTCGAGCCCTGACCCCATTCTGTGCCCCAAACCATAGCTCTGAGCCCCCTCCTGCACCCAAATTACCTCCCAGAGCCCACACCCTGAAATCCTCCTGCGCCCCAACCCTCTGCCCCAGCTCAGAACTCCCTCCCACACTCCAAAACCCTCTACCCCAGCCTGGAGCCCCCTCCTGCACCCCAAACCCCTCATCCCCAGCCTCACCCCAGAGCCTGGAACCCTCACCATCCCTGAACCCCAACCTCCTGCCCCAGCCTAGATCCCCCCTCCAGCACCCTGAACCCCTCATTTCTGGCTGCACTCCCAGCCCAGAGCCCATACCCCTTCCCACACTCCAACCCCCTGCCTCAGCCTGGAGGCTCCACCCACACTCCAAACCACTAAGCCCCAAACCCCCAGCCCAGAGCACCCAGCTGAACCCTAAACCCCTCATCCCAACCCCACTTCAGAGGCCGCACCCCCAGCTGACACCCTCACCCCCTCCCATACCTCAACCTCCTGCCCCAGCTGGTGAAAGTGAGTGAGTGAGGGAGGGTGGGGGAGAGCAAGTGACAGAGGGAGGAGGGATGGAAGGGGGGCAGAGCCTCAGACAAGAGGCGGGGCCAGGGCCTGAGGGAAGGGGGCAGGACAAGGGTGTTTGGGTTTTGTGCCATTAGAAAGTTGGTCTACACAGCTGAGACTTGTTTGATTCATCCAGCTGCATATGGTATGGTCTCCCTGAACCATTCATTAAGGGGTGGGGGAAATAACTGTTTGCACCAGCAACAGGGAGCAGTTCTGTACTGCTTCCTCCTCTATTGTCAGTGGGGAGACTACGTATCTCCTCCTGCTGCAGAGACCATCCGGGTTTGAGGGTGTAGTTGGCCCTTCTTGGTGGCCTGTCAGGGTTCCTTCCCCACTCTGAACTCTAGGGTACAGATGTGGGGACCTGCATGAAAACCTCCTAAGCTTACTTTTACCAGCTTAGGTTAAAACTTCCCCAAGGTACAAACTATTTTACCCTTTGCCCTTGGACTTCCACTGCCACCACCAAACGTTTATCTGGGTTTATTTTATTAGGAAAGCATTGTTTGGAAACATCTTTCCCCCCAAAATCCTCCCAACCCTTGCACCCCACTTCCTGGGGAAGGTTTGGTAAAAATCCTCACCAATTTGCATAGGTGACCACAGACCCAAACCCTTGGATCTTAAGAACAATGAAAAAAGTATTCAGGTCTTACAAGAAGAATTTTAATAGAAGAAACAGTAAATAAGAAGTAACAATAAAAAGAATCACCTCTGTAAAATCAGGATGTTACATACCTTACAGGGTAATTAGATTCAAAACATAAAGAATCCCTCTAGGCAAAACCTTAAGTTACAAAAAGACACACAGACAGGAATATCCATTCTATTCAGCACAACTTACTTTCTCAGCCATTTGAAGAAATCATAATCTAACGCATATCTAGCTAGATTACTTACTAAGTTCTAAGACTCCATTCCTGTTCTGTCCCCAGCAAAAGCTTCACACAGACAGACTCTTTGTTTCTCCCTCCCCTCCAGCCTTTGATAGTATCTTGTCTCCTCATTGGTCATTTTGGTCAGGTGCCAGCGAGGTTATCCTAGCTTCTTAACCCTTTACAGGTGAGAGGATTTTTCCTCTGGCCAGGAGGGATTTTAAAGGGGTTTACCTTTCCCTTTATATTTATGACATGGCCTCTGGACAACATTAGGTGAAGAGTAATCCACCCACAGATGCCAGAAGGGGACAGCAGGCCAGCAGTCTTTTTCTGCAAGATAGCACCAGGAAAAGATGATCGGCAGTATTTGGGGGAAAGGTCTGTCATTATGGCCCTCCAGGCAGTAAGCCACATGCAGGGAGAAGAGGTTGTGTGGCCTGCTGGGGTAAAATAGTTAAGATGAGCACCCAAATTCCGAACCTAAAATTCTCCTAGTGATAGATTTAGATGTAGTTTTGTTATGGCTAGAGTGGTTTGCAACATGCTTTTACTTGTAGTTTAGCTGTAGTGAGACTGGTTTGGTATGTGCTCCTGTACATAATTTAGCTATGTTTGTGCTGTGGTTTCTGTGTTTTGAATTGGATCTCCCTTGAACTCGTAGTGTTACAGATCATAAGAATCAGTAATACTTAGAATATATTGCTTGTGGTTTCCTGGCTGGAAACAGGCCAAGTCATCTACTCCCACACCATAAAAGTAACCAAAACCAACATCCATTATGTCCTCAGTCTCAAACTCACTCCTCTGACTCCAACTACCTGAGATACTAGCCTCCTTGATTGTCTCTCCTCATAGGAGTCTGTTGCATCCTTTGCCTTGTAGGGGCAAAGGGGTTTCAGTGGCAGGATCAGCACTGGGCCCAGAGGAGGTGCCTAACTAGTAGTGAGTACTAGCTGTTTTCTCTCCACACCTTAGACACATTGACCACTCACATCACCTTCCATAAGGCATCAGCAGGATGGGCCTATCTATTCCACACTGCAGCCAGAGCTCATGATCCTCCAGTGTATTTTTGCAGTGTGGGAACAGGGATTGACACAAAGAAGAGCAGTCTTCTTTTTTGTGTGAATCCCTGCTTCCACGCTGCAAAAATATCTAATAACAGCTGTTCTCTTTCCAGGTGCTAACATCACAGTGTCTCAAGAATGGACTTCTGTTTTGCCTACCTCTCTGGGTATTCCATTCTCATTCTCCTGGCATATGCCAATGAAAACAACGTATTATCAGTGCATGTGTGACTGTCCCTGTATTGCTCCTTTCCCAGTCTTCCTTGCAGAAGCCCAAATTGCCAAAAGAAGCCTGCCATCATACTTTCGTGTGAAATTTGAAATGCATATAAATCTTTGAGTCAAAAGTAGACTTTGGTCTGGTAAACCATCCTGGGTCCATAACATTTTTCAAATAGGAAAATTTCACTGGCTCAAAAGTTAACTCAAAAAAAAAAAAAAAGGATGAAAAATGTGTGACACTGTGAAAATGTATTTGCATATTTCTCTCAACCTCATACTCTAGACTTTTCTGTGGAAAGTTAGAAAGAAGGAAAAGGATGAAAGAAGTTAAAAACATTAGAAAAATACCAGTATTTTAAGTGTTCATTAGCTATAAATAATACTTATAAAGTGTGTGTTAGGGCTTAATGAGCAGTTTGGGTGATTGCTGAACCAAAGGAGTCATTTGACAACCTACTTGGCTTAACCAAATTGTGTGAATTTGGCATGATAGAGATTCAGTAAAGTAGTGGCACAAATTCCCTCGAGTTGTAACAGTGGTAAAAGTCATTGCCAGAATATTGGGTGGAGGGGGGGCACTGTTTCCATTCACCTTTGTTGAATGTTGTGGTTATAGTGTGAACTCAAACTTGTTTTCATTCATCCACCCCTAGATATTAATAAAATAGGGCCATATTGTACTCTTGGTTACACTGGTGCATCTGAGAGTGTAATCTGGCCCATTACTGAATGTCTAATATATGACATCAGTTTATGCCTGCCCATACCTGCTAAAGATACATGAGAAGTGTTGCTATTCATTGTGTACTTATCAGGATGGAGATTGGTTTTCTGTGTGATGCCAAGCAGAAATAGCCCACTTTTCCCTATATCCTGTCTCCTTTTTTAAGAAGCAAAATCCCTCAGCAATCTGACCTCTGCTCCAGAATCTGTACATGGGGATAATCTGTTAGAGGGTGGGTGATTTGTTATGTTTCAAGAATTTTTCTTTGGATTAAAGAAGTGCCTGTGGGGACTTGGTAAAATTCCGTGACAGAAGTGAAGGACTTTAAACACAATCTGCATTTCTTTTTCTTTGCAATGGCATTGAGGAGGTTAGGGCTGAGGATAGTCTGTGCTTGGGAGTGTAGAACTCTTGACCTTCAGCTCCAAAATACAGAGGCATCTATTTAGAGGACTTAAAACTGGAACTCGGCCAATTTGAGCCAGTAGGGGAAGCATTTGAGTGAGCACGGTGTCTCAACCTTTTCCATAGGAAGGGCAGCGTCGTTGTGACCTTCTGGTTACTGTTTGAGACCTCCAGGTTGAAAATCCATGGTGATATCAGATTGATTGATGCAATCTACCTTCTCTGGGCTACCTAACACTCCTATTGCTCCTTGCTTTAGTTCATCCAAAATATGAATGTTAAAATTATCTTTGTCAGTATCAATCTGACCCTGTATGCCCCTTTCTTGGATTCCCTCTACTAGTTCACATTTTCCATCTAGTTCAAACTGCTTGCATTACTCTCAAGACATGCATAACTCTTATGTATCAGGCACTGTCTTTTCTGCCTGGCAGCCAGGCCCCTTTACTTTATTTATAATTCCAGCCTGGATGCTCTGTTCATCTGCATCTCCCACAATAATTTGTGTGCCTCTTACCATTATGCTATGTAGGTATGGAAAGCCTTCTCAATTCTGATCTGCCAAATCACTATCCTTGGTGCATCCCACTCTAGCCTTACAACTCACATCTTAAACAATACCTACAAAAAGGGGAAGCAGAAAAATCAAGCAACAAAACAAAGCAAGCAAGCAAACACAAAACAAAAAAAGCAAAAGCAAAGCAAACAAAACACAGCCCCACAAATAAAAACAAACAAAAATTCCCCTAAACACATTTGAACCATCAGAAATGCACACAGTAATCTTACCGTTGTAACTCTTGTCATTCTTCACCATGTCCATTTGTTACTATTTGCTCCCCCCCACTCCCTATGTCTTATCTAAAATTATCCAGTAGACTAATTGCAGGGAAGGAACTTGGGTAACTACACCCTGGGTGGGGAAGGGCAATTGAGTGGGTCATGTGCTTTGGCAAGAAAAGGGGATTTGGTATGGAGGGTGGCCTTTTTTTAGGGAGGAGAAATGTCATATTAAGCAATTAAGAGGATTTTTGTTGACAGGGGGAGGGTATCTCTGAAAATTTCCATGCTTAACAAGCATAGGCACAAAGGACAGCAGCATTAGCTGCCCCTGGCACGTCAAGCATGCGATGACCCCACTTTATGGAAGTAGTGCACGATGGAGCAGAGGTACAAACAAGGGTGAATCAACATGTGAGCCACTGCAGTGCTGGTCACTGCATTTGGGAGGTAGGGTGCCAAGAGGCTATCAGCAGAGCCGGGAAAGGGGGAGGGATAGCTCAGTGGTTTGAGCACTGGCCTGCTAAACCCAGGGTTGGGAGTTCAATCCTTGAGGGGGCCATTTAGGGATTTGGGGAAAAAATTGGGGATTGGTCCTACTTTGAGCAGGGGGTTAGACTAGATGACCTCCTGAGGTCCCTTCCAACCCTGATATTCTATGATTCTATGAAAGGGCCTGTGGGACCTTTGACAGCAGAGAGTTTCGAAGGCAACACCCATTGTTTCATGTTCTCTGTGTATATAAATCTCCCCACCCTATTTTCCACCGATGAAGTGGAATGAAGCATGCATCCCATGAAGTGAGCTGTAGCCCAGGAAAGCTTATGCGCTAATAAATGTGTTAGTCTCACAGGTGCCGCAAGGACGCCTGTTCTTTTTTCACAGTCTGTATCACCCTTCCAAGCACTGAGGCATGGACACCGGTTTGGACCCCCCGTGCAGCGCCAAGCCCTGGCCTGATGTGAGGGGGGGCCGGTCCATCTAAATCCCCTCGACCGGATCGCAGCGCCCGGCCTGGAGGGTGGCCCCCGCCTGTGGCCCATCCCGCCCAGCAGATGTCAGTGTGGCCCGTGAATCCCGGCGGCGGGGCTGGGCAGGAAGCTTCCCCTCCCCCTCCCCCCGCAGCTTGCTTCCTTCCCCGTCTCTCTCCGGCTGCCTGTCACCGGGAGCCAGACAGGCAGCAGCCAGGGGAGGCGGGGGAAGGAGGCGAGCCTGGGAATGAGCTGGAGGCAGAGCCGGGCTGAGCGCACGCAGAGCCGCCGCTGGAGACAGGCAGCGGGAGGCGGCCGGCGCTGCCTGGGCTCTGCCTGAGACACCCCCCGCGCCGGGGCGGCAGGGCTCGGAGAGGCGGTGAGTGGCAGCGCCTACCCGGGCATTTCTCCCCTTCGCTCGGCGGCCGTCTCGGGGCTGGAGCCGGCGCGGCGGCTGCTGCTCCCGGGGATGCAGCTCGGCGGGAGCCCCTGTGAGCCCGGGAGTTGCTGCAGCAGCCAGAAAGTGCCTGGGAAAGTGCGGGGAGGCCCACGTTTAAGGTCCGCGGCTCTTAAAGAGACAAGCCCCAGGTTGCTGTGGAAAGGTGGCTTCCCTGTGACCCGCGCGTGTGTGCCCCTGGGTGGGGGGCGCACCGCATGTGGGTGGGTAGCCTGCCGCTCCACCCGCCTGCAGACACACCTGGGTGTGCGCACGGCGAGAGGGGGCTGGGTTCCGGCTGTTTAGCCCGGGTGAGCGTGCAGGGGCCGCCGGTCGTTTGCACTGGCTCGGCGCTGCCTTCCCGGGGTTGCGGTGACCCAGCCTGCTGGGAGAGTGGGCTCTGGAGGAGGTGTCTCTGGGGCTGGAGCGCACACGGCAAAGGGGACTGAACGGTCGCCCTGTGCGCCCCTTTGTTGTTCGTGTTACCTTGTCAGTGGGGGCTTAGTTTGCGTGGGAAGGAATGACCGGCTGTGAGGTGAACGTGGCTTTTAAATCAAAGGCGATGATGATGATATTCCACCTTTTAGTTGGATATTTTTTTTGGGGGGGGGGGGTCATCCTTGCAAAACTCTGACACAGTTGTCTGGAGGGTTTTGTCTACGCGTGTGGAATCACCGTCTTTCACTCCTCCCTCCAGCGTGTTTGTGTCCTTCATCCTTGAAGGGAAATCTGGAAATGTATCGTGCATCTGTTTGTCTTGCTTTGTGGGCTGAATGGATTGGTTTGGTTTGGGATGCTGTGTGCAGATGGTGGGGGGGGGGACTTATTGGGGTGCTTCAGCATAGGTCACTATAAAGGTGGCTTCACTGAAGCTTTTCAGAGAAGAGAACAGGCTTCAAAACTAGAGTTACATTATCCAATCTGCTCTCTGTCAGCATGTTCCTTCAGGAGGGTACTTAAAATAGTCCTTACATTTTGTATGAATATTCATCTGTTGCTATGAAGAGTTAATTTTACCTAGCACAGTGAGGTAATATTAAATGGCAGGTCTGCTACATCAATCCTGTGCTGCCCTGAAGAAGAAAGATTATAACAGAGGTGTCTGTACTGTAAAGAAAACTGTTCAACAGACCCATGCAGACAACTTTTACAGGATGGAAGGGAGCAGATAAACATTTGCTTGTATCTGTTGAACTCATGGAAAATAGACTCCTATTGACTGAAATCTGTTTGTTTTCTCTTCCATCTATTAGCAAATGTCTAATGTAGCCTTCTCTGTATCTCTGATCTACCTTGATCGCATTGAGTAGGGCAGTGGTTCTCCAACTTTTGTTCTGGTGACCCCTTTCACACAGCAAGCCTCTGAGTGCGATCCCCCTTATAAATTAAAAACACTTTTTTTATATTTAACACTAATATGAATGCTGGAGGCGAAGTGGGATTTGGGAATGGAGGCTGACCACTCACGACCCCCCATATAAAAACTGTGTGACCCTTTGAGGGGTCACGACCCCCAGATTGAGTCCCCCTAGAGTAGGAACATCAGAAGTTTATGGCATGAACTGGGAAGCTAATTTTGCTGTTATATGTGAATGTATGTATAATCTTATAATAGTTGCTGAGAAATTTAAATGGATAAAATACATATTTTATTTATTTTCTTTTGAACCTCACGATGGAATAAACAGGAAACAGGCAAAACCAGAAAAGAACTTCCCTTTGTTCAGTGATCTTAAACTGTACATCTATGATGATGTGTGGTCTAAATTGAGGATTTTTCTGTAATATTCAAGGTTTAGCAAAATGTATTTTTTATGTGTAACTGGTGGTGATTGTGCATGACAGTAAAATCAGGTAAGTAATTTTATATGATACTGAAAAGGGCATTTGGAATTATAAATGTATAATTTTAGAATGCCTAGAGTAATATTTTTTTCAATTAGGACGGAGTCATATTTAATTAGAAAGGATCGGTTTTAAAAAGACTTAATTTTTTTAAAGTGCTTATGCAAGGAAAAGGTGCATCGCATAAAGGTGTAGAGAAAAATATATGCAGGATCTCATTTCTCAGGTTAGCCAACAGGTCAGAAGTATTTCAGCAATAAGAAAGCAGAGGGACAATTACTGGTAGTTATACAGCAATCTACAAAGAACAGACTTCAGGGAAAGTTGATGAACTAATATGATGGATAACTACAATAACATTTGCTGCTGGGAAATGTTTTTCTGCATTAGAGTTTTCAAACCCTAAGTGTCTTTAATTGGACAGAGTTTTGTTTTGCCCCCACTTGCTAATTTATTTTCTAGGATAACATTCTAATGGCTTTGCATTTCATAGCAGTCCAAAATTGGTTTAAATAAAATGATATTCGTTTTGATGCACTGCTAAGTGGAGCTCTCTGGTGATGGTATAGGCTGCCACTAGCAAGCATGTAGACACTGTAGCTTCATCTTGTTAGAAATAAAAGGGACTCTTTTGCTGGAAAGACATTGAGGGGAGACAGTCTATTAACTGATGAATGTCCCCACTTCACTGCCAGCTGAAATAGTGACAAAATGTTCTCCACATCTATATCTGTACTGGTGTTGCAGCACTGAGTATTGAGTTACTCTGAGTATGCCACAAAGTCAGTAGTAAGAGAATTTTAACTGCAGTGTGTCAAATATATATCTACACATGTGTATATACATAAAATACATCTTTATATATTCTGTATTTTTGGCTATGTATTAAATTCTGCCATGTGAGTACGTGAAGATTGCTATTGCACGTACATAATGCACCTCAGTGTGTTCTCTTTCAGCAACCTGAGGTGCCCGTACAAAGCTAAATGATGATAAATGTAAGACACACAATGAGTTAACAATGTAAGATCAGTCCATTGGCTTGCATTAATTGAAACATTCCAGGCTCTGACACAATTTTTGATGGATGAGGTTGAGTCTATGTTTCAGTGTCTTGGACATATAAGAAAATTTGGGGAAACAAGAAGAAAATTGGATTCCAGGCTAAGATACAACTGTCCAAACTTTTTGGGAGGCTTAATGTTTATCAGTAAAAATATTACTGGAAAATCTTGAAGTAACTCATCCCTTCATCATTTTGAGGGAGGTAAACAGAGTTATGTGCAGTTCCTTGTAGGTAAGATCTTTCAGATGAGACCTTAAAAGCTGAGTTGTTGTCTTTTGTGTGTGTAAATTAAAAGTGCCATGACATTCTTGGAAGAGGAGTTTTTTTGCCCCAGTTTGCTTGACCAGAATTTCATTCTTTCCTTTTCCTTAGCTGTTGTACAACATGATCTGTTGTGTCTATCTGTCTGGCTCCTGCCCTTTACCCAAGAAGTGGCAGCACTCAAGTGGTGCTGTATATGAACAGGCCTTTGGTGTCCCTTCAGGATGTAGAATGCTGTCTGAATGTAAAAAATTACTATGAAAATCGTCCTAGATTTTAAAAAACACTTCCTATTCAGTGTAAACTTTAAGAGAAATGCACAATTTTTAAGAGTTATGCACTTTTACATTCCATATGTTAACATGAAATGCTATTGCATTTTATTTTTTGCCCGATGATTAGCCTTGGAAAAGTTTTACGCTAGCTGAAGTTGCTGTAATTCAGAACAACTTTATGCATATACGTATGAGCATGCCTGTCAATAACAGAAAGGGACACTCTACACTTCTAGGAGATTTTAGTGCAGTCTTTTTGCAGGTTTGGTGTGCATAACTGCTGAATTCTTCAATGGCGCCCTGCCAGCACCAGCTGTTTGTTAAAGGAACTTGTGCCAATACATTGGTGCATCAGTTGTTGAGAATCCACTCCCTCAGTGTAAACATTCATACACATTTTTCTATTACCCAGCTGGTGACTGTTTCTAAAAATAGCTGTCTTGCCTGACACATTGAGACCTGGAAGCAGTCTGCTAAGGTAGTTACCCCTCTGGACACAACGGGAAATTCTGAGTTAATTTGGTTTGTAATTTTGTAGATCCTTGGGTGATCTGCTCACTGTAGAGGGGAGATTACATCTTGGAGTTCTGCCATTCATTCAGCAAACTCTTGCCCAAACCAGAATTATACAGAGAACAAAGTAATTGATGGCCAGTATATAGCAATGTCTTCAATGCTACTGAGGAGAGGTACCAAGGGACTTGCCCTGCAGCCCTTAGTTTAGTAGTCCCATTGAAGTTAATGGGACTCAGGTAAGTACCTCTGGCTTAGTAGGACTGCAGGATCTGGCTAAGAGCACAATGAAGCAGGAGAAATTAAAGTAAATGAGATAAATGTATGGTTCATGGATTTACTTTTTCCCGTATGTTGTACACAAAAAATTGAATGTTTCAATAAAGAACAGTTAAAATTTTTCAGTTGTGCTACACATATGAAAGAAAAATGTCAACACTTTATTTTAGTGTCTTATTTGCTGACTGCCAAACCCTACAGACAATTGTATATGTATGCAGATTAAAGAAGATTATATGTTGAGTGCAAAATCATTAGTTTTTTGTGGCCTAAACATCTTTGTGTATAATATATATATGCATTTAGTAAAATGCTTCACTAGTATAGGCACTGATTGGTGATACTGTAGGTAGTGTATTTTGTTAGTTACTTTTCGTGTCAATAACTTAGTTAGGCACAGGAAATATGCAGGCACCTGTAATATCTTTAATTACCGGAGTAATACTGTGTACGTTTCTTCTTCCTAATTAAGATACGGAAATGAAAATTAATCTTTTTGTGTGTGCTATGATGGATCTCAATATTGTTCACATCTGGATTCCTTTTCTTTGAAATCCTATTAAAAATGGCACTTTGGCTTTTAAAATTGTATTTGTGAGGCACTTTCTTTCCACCGAGCTTGTTTTTCAGGTGGAGGGCTTGGAAATGACAAAGAATCTAAATGTAATTTCTCTCAAGATTGGCAACTGAGAGCTTTCCCGGATGAAATAAGTTTGCACTGTGCCAAATGGTTGACTTTTCTAGAATAAAAGGGTAATGCGAAAAGTCCTCTGGTTAATATATTGGCATTCCCAGAACCCACTAAAACTCAGGCAGGTTGCCAGACACCACTTAATGAGGATGCAGAATGTCTGGCACAAATCCACATGAACAACAGCAAAGAAGTTTGGGGGTGGGAGTGTGTATGTGGTGGGAGGAGGGGCGGGGAAGCTGCGTGCCCACACCCATTATTAATTTTTAATTACTGTATTTTGCAGTTAAGCTTAACAGAAATCCTCTCCACCAGATTCTGAAAGCTTTGTATGCACAAAAATGTGGACGTGTAAAATTAAAATAACCTTGGTTTGTGGCAGAACTGTATAGGGATTATTTTGTGAGGGGTTTCTTATGTGGGTTTTTTTTTTTTTTTTGGTCAGTGGGGAGGGCATAGAAGACGAATGGGAGATGATAGCTATTTTATGAAGTTTTGTTGTTTGCTAAAACAGAAAAGCATTTAAGAAACTCTGTCTGTCAGACAGTTTGTGACAGTGCAAGTCAGTGCTTGCCAAGAACCAGGCAGACAGACTGTTAAAGTTACATGACGGGGATAAATAAATTACTGCTGTCTGAAAGACACACAGTCACTGCAAACCTGTGATGTGCCTTTGCTTGCGGTGGTTGTGTTTGCTTATGTTTTGCCTCATGGCAAGTCTTCTGCTCTCTGATGAGAATTGTGTGACTTGGTTCAGAAATACATATAATTTGGTTGTAACAGTTCAGTAAATATATCCATCCTATATTTTGTAGCTGTTTTTTAGGATTCTGATCCCAAGTTTGAACCTTCCTCACATGAGCTTCACTCTGCCTTACGTAAAGCAGCACCCATTTCTATTTGTAGGCTTGTTCTGGATAAAACTAAATTATGTCCTCTTTACATCTTGAGCTCCTGGCATTTTTGACATGGTTATGTAATACAGATAGACCTGTGAGTGTTTAGGTGTATATGTCCCAGAATGAACCAATAGAGGGAGGGGGGAAATGCGTGGGGAGTACTGAGACAGTTGTGTGGAGCTCTTTGGTGGTGGTATAATGTACTTTGATCTCTGCCAATGTAGATTTCTAGTTGGCTATGTGACAGGTGCAGCAAGTACTCCTGGAGGAATTCTGTGCCAAAAAATTAAAAATTCTGCACACAATATTTTAAAATTTTGCATATTTTATTTGTCTAAATTATGCAATATAATCACACCAATTTCAAATATTTGGGTAATTTATTTAAACTACAATACAGTGGATGGAGAAAGGGAGTGGGGAGCACTGGAGAAAATCCCCAAACCCCCTTTGTCTGATAGTAATGTAGTTAGATTTGACCCTTTATTTCTAGTTATTAGTCAAGGAATATATGTAGCCATATGCTTATATTACATCATAGGCAACTGAAGAGCAAGTGAGGGATGGGGAATCACATCACAATTTATATTGGCTACTGACCATCTCCAGAAAGGTCATTAATAAACAGTTCATGAAGCGCATTTTGATACGGAAATTTTTCAGTCAAAAAATTTAGACCAGTTCTCATCACTAAAGCATCATAAACATTTGTCAGGCCATATTGTCATTTACAATAAGGCTCCTTTACACCATTCTGGCGATGTAAAGGAGCCTTAACTCTTTTATACCTGTTTTATACCCCTGGGGGAATTCACTAAGAACAATGGAAACAATTCACTAAGCAGGCAGGCTGCTATATTCTGCTCTGCCGGAGGGGACAGAGCCTGCCCCACACCAGCCTCCTCAGAAACACCCTGAAGCCTTGTCCCTCCACGCCGGACATGCTGTAATAGTAAGTGAGAGGAACAAAGTCTCGTTCGCTCTCTCACATGCCCAGCCCCACCTCCCAGCAGTGATTGACATCTCCCCATGCATGCAAGCCCGCCTAGCCCTGCCCCCCAGTGGTAATTTACATCTCTGCAGGCTACTCCAAGTGCCCAAACCAATGTGCCTGCACTGCCAGGGAGGGGTGCATGACCGCTTTTGTGGCTTCCCTTTGCTTCCCTATCAGAAGTAATTTTTCTGCAGGGAAGCAAAGAAATCTGCCGGGAACATGAATTCTGTACGTGCACAGTGGTTCAGAATTCCCCCATGAGTAAACAAGCTTCATGGTCTCATCTTAGTAGTGGTGGACATTGTGCCCAAATTTCCAAATCAACCATTCATTTAGGACCAGTTCCAAATAAGAGGGCAATATATCATAGAAAAGAGACAGCAACAGAATGTTGCAGATGAGAATGAAGATGTATTGGGATAGTACTTGCAGTCCATTCATTATGGTTGGCACCAGCTAGTGACGTGTTTCTTTCATGTTAAATAGATTAATTTAATTTTAAATAAAAGAAGTGAAAATATCACAGTATTTTATAACATAGTCCAAAGTCGACCTTTCAAAAACAGTAAAGATGAAACCTTGAATTTGCTATTGTGTATGTAAAATACCAGGTGCAGGCATTACATCTTATACTTTTCCCATCTCCTGCATAATTTTCTGACATTAATATTTCACTTTGACTGTAACGCTTTCTAGTCTGTATGTTGCTCTAAGGTTGTCTGTTTTTTAGTAAGGTTTGGTGTGGTCTGAACATTTGTGTCTGGCTGAAGATCCTTGCAGCTGAATAGTTCTATCACAATTCTAGGACTATGAACATGAAATCTATTTGGTTATGATCTTGGAGCAGAATATGAAGTTCTTATGAAGCGTTAGAATAATTGTGAACTTATAAATACAGTAAATGCCCTAAACTTTCCAGCAGGAGAACAAAATGTCCTCCTTATGACGAATTCTATATTTATTCATACCCCTAAAGTTAGCGATGTTTTACTGGTCTAGTGACTGTCTGAGCATCACATTGTTATATTCTGATATAAGGTTACCGTACCTTGTTTTTCATCTTCATTTGGTGTCCATCATTATGATACTTATTGTAACAACTTTTTAATTTTAAAAATAGAATTCCCACCCTGCTGGGTTCCAAAGGATGTTAGAATGAAAGTGTGTGTGTAGGGTGGAGGGGTATTAAGTAACCTCTTTTTATTGCGTAGCTGTGTTGAAATGGTTACAGTTTTGGTTTCTCATACCTAAAAACTATTTGCATTCTTCTGTTTCATGAAGGGACGCTGTGTGACTGAGACACAGGAAAGATATTGCAGAGCAGTCTATTCAACACCTCTCCTCTACCAGTAAGACTGGCGTGAAACTGTTATAGTGTATGCATTAATTAAAGAATGAGCCATTTTGACTTATGACATGTAAACTCCTGTAAAAGTTGCCTGTCTTTTTTTCTGACACCTAGAGCAAGGATTAGTAAGAAAGTATGCATTTGTGCGCCCTCACCAGTAGGGTTAGGTAAAGCTATTCTATGGAGTTTCCTGAATGTAGATGTTTTTGTTTAAAAGAGAGGACATGTTCAGATCTTAATGCTACTGTTACAGCTAGCACTTACTGCTCTCATTTAACCACAAGTTATTTTGTTCAATATGTTCACTTCCACAGTGAGGGAGAAGAATTCCTTCCATTGCAGAAAGTATTCTTCAGTGAAATTCTATGTCCCGTGCTATGCAGACTAGCAGATTGTAATGGTCCTTTTTGCTCTTAAAGTATCTTAAATCGATGAAACCTTTGTTGGCATTTTCAGCAGAGGCAATAGTCTGTCAAGAGTGACTTCACGGCCTCATCTCTTTTAGCTTAGAATTGAAGAACGTTTTGGGTAGTGGGTGGTGTGGCTTGTGCTGTGCCTGATTTGATTTCCAGAGTTGTCAAGCTGACACCTGTCATGAGAATTGAAATTGACAAACGCTTTTTAAAAAACAAAGTTTTGTTTTGTTTTAGTTTTTGTGCTGCTCTTCCACACATCATCCTAACAGATGCCTGGCCTCCCAGGATTTGACTAGTGTTAAGCAAAATGAAACTGAATATTTGCAGAACATAGGTGGAGGAGACATGCAGTTCTTTGCCACTCCAAACAAGTGACTATGGACATTTGTAGGAAGCTAATCCCAAATGTTTCTGGTCTGCCTCAGTGAGGAACAATTGCTGATGCACAGGTGTTCATATGAGAGCTTTTTTTCTTCAAAAGTTGCATGGGAGAAAATGTAATAGAGAAAAGAAAGAGTCTTTACCAACTGCTCTTCCCGCAGTGTCCAATGTATAATGTTGTGTGAGTGTGTGTGTGTAAGTGAGAGAGAGATGTATTGGGTTTTACCCTCAGTCCAGTACCCAGCCAGCTGTAGAGTCTAGTAAAGTGGGGCCTGTGCCTCCTCCCTTTCCCACAGGCTCTGTGTTAACTTCTCACAAGACCTACAGGCAGAACATAAAGCTCCTGCCACTTCCCATACTACTCCCCCCAAGGTGCATCTCAGGTGAGTTCGTATGTTCCTATCAGGCTCTCATGGCTTCCTATTAGTGCTTTTTCTTCCCCATTGTTTTTTCAATCCAGAGTTAACCTAAACAAGACATTCAGTGAGTCAAAGCCTCCGCCACCTAGTGTCCCTTTCCACCCCTTCATTTACCCCTCACCCTGTCAGCCTAACTACAGTAAACCCAGGCATACATCCCTGTGGGATTCTGAGGAAGAAGGGAAAATGTCATAATCTTCTTTGGTGTCCAACTCTGAACTTGTCTCTCTGAGGAGTTTTTTTGAATGCAAAGGCCAGGGCATGAGCCACTTATAGTAGTGGTCAAGGCATTACACTTGTCTGAGGATTCTGTAACACCTACTGCCTTCCCAAAAAGAAAAGAGATTTCGGTACTGTTTCCTATTAGAGGAAAGGATTGATGTTTTGGGCAAAATGCATATAAGCTCTGTAAGGAGGAAAAAGAACTGGGTCTCCTTGCCAAAAACCATCCCTATACTGCAGGGTGCTCTAAGATATGTTGTGTTTCCTTACATGGAGCATCTTCTTCTCTATGTAACCATCTGACAAGAAGATAGCTTCTGTATTAACAAAATACATAATCTAAGGGTTTGGGAGCAGCTTTAATTTCAGTTTTTGTCACAAGAGCTCTTATCTCATTTAAGGATGTTGAGAAGGTGCTAGCCTCCCTTGAGAGGAGGAGAAAGAGACAAATTGGATCATGTCACTTTAGCTACTGCCTTTCTAGCTGACACCTCTTTATATTTGCTAAACCCATGGGCAGTGGAGCAGTAGCTGATAAACTTCCTTGGTCACTGAGTTTAGGAACAACCTAAATCTCCTCTCCCTACTACTACTACTGAGTAAGTATACTTTTTGGGGTAGCCTATATAAAATAGTTTTAAAGCAGGGAATTTTTTTTTTAAGTCTAGACAAGTTCAGATATTTCCAAGATTGGCCAGGCAATTTCTGCTTAAAAGTTGAAAAACTTCTTTAGAAGATCATACCAGCCTCCTAGATCTTCCCAGTTTGTGGCTTGGTGAGCTACAGTATATATTGAAGGGACAAGAGACGATGCTTGGGAGGTCCCCATTCCAGTATTTCCAGTTTCTGACTTGCTGCATTTGCTACACTCTGACTCCCCTAAACTTGTTCCGGTGTCACTGGATGGGTAGTTTTACTATTTTCTCAGAGTGGGGGAAAAAAACTATCCAACAAATGGGTTCTTGCTGTTTTTTTCAGAGAGTTACTACATAAAATTTACCTCAACTTTCCTCATTTCAATAAATGTGTCCCTGAACCCTGCCAAAAGACATGCTTATAAGCAAGTGTGTCCCATTCCTCCTAGATATTTGTGCTAGTCTTCATGTCCCTTCTGAGAAGTTAGATAAAGACATTTACTCTCTAGTGCTGAAGGATATAGAAGCTTCAGAAGTCTTGCATTTGAAATGGTTAAACTACTTTTTTAGAAATACAAGAAATTCCAGATAGAATCTCTTTGTTCTCAGTAGCAGCTGTACAACAGAGAACTTTTAGCATCTACAGATCTGAAAGGTGCCTCACTTTCATAATACCTATTTCAGCATCTTATCATAAATATTTAAGATTCAAGATCACCCAGTCCTTTCAGTTTTCACCAAGCTCTTCTAGCACAACTCCATGAATGTTCCCCTAGAATCTGATTGTAGTAGCAGCCACCTCTAATAGGGAGGCTTTCTGTTCTGTCATTTTTATACAATTGCTAAAAGTGAAATTTATTTCATAGACCCGTGTTGTGATTCAAAAAAATGTGCTCCCTTCTTTCATCGTAAAGGTTTATAATAAGACGTCAAGAAAGAACTAATCCACCTGGGAGCTTGCGTCAGTGCTTGGGAGAGCCATATGTGACTGCTTCAGACAAGGCTTCAGAAAATGGTTCCACTACCAACTAAGGTGCCCTCACAGACCCATCCATCTGCCAGACAGTCCTGCAACTCACTGGCTTAATGACTTTTGTCTTTGATTTGATGTCTCTTCACAGCAGAGCTCCACTTTCCTCCCTGTAAGTGGTCTCACAAATTTCACGCTTTGGAGAAGAAACTCTCCATTCTGGAGAACGTCAGGAAGTCTGTTCTCTGGTCAACCCAACCTGCTCATCTTCTCCAGGGAGCTGGGCTCCCCAGTCCTGATGAGACTACTGTTAATGATACTCTCGTCTTCTTGGATAGGGAGCTTGTGCAAACCAGGCGTCTGGGTAGAGAAAGGCTCAATAGATTGCACATGAAACAGGTCTGACCTCACAAGCAGGTAGAATCCAGTCAAGCTGCTACGACTTAAAGTTTTATTTTAGCACACAGAGCTGTACGAGGATTTGCTGTAACAGCAGTTGGAAATCTAATTTGCATAACGGTGTATAAACTAGATGCTTACAAATTTCACCTTATTGCTTAATGGAAATGCTTGTCAGACTATTGAGGTGTCCATGGCCTGCAGTGTGTGTGTGTGTGTATATATATATATATATAGAGAGAGAGAGAGAGAGTATAGATATTTGTATTCTTAGATGACCCTGTAGAGTTAAGAGCTACAGGAATTATGTGCTGTGGGGAGATAAATCCTGTAAACTTCAGATGATGCTTGTACTTTTTGTGGTAAAATTGTGCCCATTGGGACCAGCTGTCACAGGATCAATCAATCCTTTTTTCCAGCCTCTCTCTCTCTTATTTTGTTTATTTTTAGGCTAAAGGGGCTAAGTCTCTGTTGCAAAGTCTAGGCTGATCTCTGATTTCTAATCCTTCCACCAGCCAAACAGTCAAGCTGAGAAGAGAGAAAAACTGCTCTCGGTAGCAGTACAGCTTGATTCTTTATTGTGATGATCAATATGTACAGGCTGTGCTGCCTCAACAAGTCTACTGGAAACATAGAAACCTGGAGGATAAAACATTTTATTTTATTAATGGTAATTATATGAGTAAATCTGTTCCTGTACTTTGAGCAGAGGTAATTCTGTCTCTAATACTTAAAAAAAAAAAAATTGTACAGCAGAAGAATAGTAACATAAATCTGAAGGAAGATACAAGCAGTGAGTCAGTCCTGGAAAAGAATCGATGTGCAAGGACTCTTACTCCGGTGTAGTTTCATTGATTTCAGTGGGATTCTGTGTGGGAGTAAGAGCCCTCCCTGCTTGAATCAGTTTGCAGAATTCAGGGTTTAGGACAGTACCCTGCAGGGGGTGAGAGATAAGAAGCACAGAAAGTGAGTTTAGCTCTTCCCTGTGGGCTGGAGATAGTCTTAGGGCGATATTTTTAGGTAGAGGAAATGCGGGTTGTGGTGAATGCAGATTGCAATAGGAGGGGGAACTCTCGTAGCATCAAGCATGGAAGAGGGGAGCTCTACTTAACAAAGCTAAAGAAGAGGAGGGGCAGTTGTTCTCCCCTCTCTCTTAGCTTAAAGTCTGATTATATGAAGGGGTGAGGGTGCTAAGGTCTTCCTAAAAGAACACTTTTGACCCTAATGTTTGGCTGTCAAAGTCTTCATTTCAAGACTTGAGCATGTTTTTTTTCCCCTACTTTCTGAAAAGCTTCTATGTAGGCAGTAGCTTTGTCAAGCTGAAAAACCCCTAGCACTGTAAAGAGGGGATAGGATGAAAACATAGAATGGCTGCAGAGGGGAGTGACTAAAAGCCAGTTTACTAAAGGTTCAGAAGATGAGCGCTGAAAAAGAGAGAGGTTTATGGCAACTCCTGTGGTAGGTAGGAGGAAAGATTATCTACACTAGCGTGGCTGGAAGCTACTGTGGGTGTGCAATGAAGTTGGGACACTGTGTTTGAAGCAATCCCTGCTATTTTATTTCCTTAAGGTGTGTTCTTTTAAAGGGCGTCTATATGATTCTATAGTCTCTTGCCGTGTACTTCCTGTGAAGTTTTCCAGTTGGAGGAATACTTCAATGATATGTGCTAAATATATATAGTTATACACACATTTTCTTCATTGCTTTTAGCATAATAATACTATCTGGTGCCAAAGAACCACTGCCAATCCTCCTCCTCCATATTGTATAGCAGCATGGAGTATCTTGTTTTGCTTGGTCTCACCAGTATGCAACTTTGTGTAGCTGTACCTGGTCACCACTGATGAGGAGTTAAGATACCTTCACCGACAACTAGAGCTAAGGGGGAACTGGATTTTTCATTTCATGGGAAAATCCACATTTTTGAATTTTTTCCATTCCAAAATGGAGCAAAACTTATTTTTTTAAAAATTACCCACAAAATTAAATTCTTAAACCAGTTTCATTTGGAGTTGATCTGATTTGACTCTTGTTTTCCATTTTATATTATAATTTATAATATAAAAAAGGTTGAAATAAAAAACAATTTGAAAACAAAAAATCAAAATGTTCCAATGTCGGAAATTTTGACCTTATCAAAACAAGCTTTTTCAGTTGTGTTGAAATGGACAAGGTTCCGTGAAACTTTTGACAAAATCCACTTTAGGTTCTAATGGAAAATTTCCAACCAGCTCTACCTAGAACTCTTGTGTTTTGTGGGCTTGTCTCAACCTCTGTTATTTTAACTTTATTTGTTTAAGATCTTTCACTTCCTTGCAGTCTTCCCTTCTAGCTCAATGCAACTTTACTTCAGTTATATCTGGTCTCCTCCATGGGAGTCAGTCACTAAGCCCCTTTATTTCTGATTAATTTCTTGACAACTTGCTTCCTTTTCACAGTTGTTTTACCACACAAGATCTTCTGTGGTCCTGCTAGTCTGTCTTCCTGATGAAATTCTCTGCTGTTGAATATGGTTACTCTGCCTTGGTTATCAGTTGTTTTAACCTCCTTGTTACTATTTTCAATTGCAGGTATTGACTATCCACACATCATATATTAGTTTACCTGCTGCAACAGACTCTCCTGTTTCATTTATCTACTACTAATTCTACATGGTTGGTTGTTTCCATAGTCTGGAGAAGACCTGGGTGAAACATAATGAGACTATTTGAATTTGTTCTCTTGTTTGTAAGGTGGGCTTAATTACAAGCTAAAACTACATTTAGTTTCTTAAGAGCATAGAACTGGAGATATCAAATCACTGATCCATTTAGCCAGGTGCCCTTCCCCTAACAGTGGCCATTATCGGATGGTTCACATGTGAACTTCCTACCATATGATGCTCCTGTCCATTTACTCAAAGGTGCTGATTTAGGAGGGAAGATTACCTTCCTGAATCTCCTCTCCTTCCCCTTGCCATTTAGCATGTGATTTAATAATCCTTATCATTATTGAAGTTGATGTCAGCTAAACAAAATTTGTGACACACAGGATATGCAGACAGTGCTCTTATCTGGAGTGAATTTTCAGCATGAGGTATGCAGTTAAATCTTGAGGCACTAGTTGAAATTTTAGGTCACTCTCCTTAATTTATGACACTTCTAAGGAGAGAAAAAAGAGGTAATGCTATTTGCTAACATGGGAGAGTCATCAACCTTGCTGCTTAGTGTCTTTTTTGTTTGGTATTGTTTTGTATTACAACCTTCATGCAATTTAGGTGTAGTTTTTTTTTTTAAAAAGTCATTGTCTTCTGCTTTGAAAGACAAAAATTCTTATATGAAAGTGTATACACTTGTTTTGTGTATGCAATAGATTTGAATGGTTCTGTCAGAGCCGACTGGATTACTGTGTTATTGTACATTTGTACTGCATTAACTGTGCTAAATGTTTAACAGGCAATATGTTTAGGGCCTGTACTATGTTTGACATTAATAGTGAAACAGCCAATAGTGAATTACTGCACTAGGGTTCTGAACAACTGAAAAAGGGAGAATATAATATAAAGTGCACATAAAGTGTAACTACTGGCGGCATGAGTTGGCCAGAATAATCAGCTCACCTTTTTATGTCTGTTTAGCAGTCTACTGGCTGACACAGCATCATTTTTGTTTGAAGGTTTTTATAACAAAGTAAATGACGTGCTACAGGGCACAGTTGTTTTCTGAACATCACTTTTAGAGTTGGAACCGTAGGCTGCTGGATAAACAAGTCATGTTCTAATTAGGTATGTCTGTTTTCAGCAAAATGATGTCAGAATGTAAAACCATCAGATTAATTAGGGCTGGATTAAAGCAGCATAAGTGTGTCATTGTGCAATTTCCTCCGCAGTAATGGTTTATATGCTTGGTACTATGAACATGTTCTCTTTGTAGTGGATTCTAATATCTAAACTGTATCAGTAAATGTATTCACCTAAATTTAGGTTATTGCAGACTATGTACTATATGTATTTTATGATTTTTAAATCAGATTTTGTACTTTTTTGATCATCTAAGCAGTACACCCAGATGGACAGACATTCTTTCCTTAACCTGTGTATTATATAATTTTAATATTAGCTTTAATAAAATTTTAATACCTGTTCTTATCAAAAGGTATCTCAAAGTTATCCAGGAGAAAATTGGTATATATTGTAAAATGTAGTTTGTTAAATAAAAACAATTAAATTCCCCAGGAGATGTTTCTATACATCTGTTTTCTCTTAAACATTTAGAAAAAGAGAGCGGCATAACCACATATATTGGTAATTTTGGGTATCGTTTTTTGTCATTTTGAGTTTAAAGATGCTGTAGAGGGTAATAACAAATAGAAAACAAAATGAGTTTCTAACTTTCTTGGGGGCATGTTTCAAAAGTTCATGAATGTTTAGAATGTGATGTGAGCTAATTGCAAAAATAAATACGAAATTTGAAAGATTCTGAAGTCAGTTTTGTATAACTGTTGAGATTTTTGCAAGTGTCGGTATGCTCTAAATTGTAGCTGTATATTCAAACATCTTTTCTCCTCACTCCCCACCCTTGCTTCTCAAGCATTCAGTAGGAAACAGTGATTCTGTCTGGGGACTCCTCTATATTGCTGTTGCCAACTTTTCCCCATTCTCTACTACTCCAGCTTCCGTTCCTCAGTTCCATCTTTCCAATAAAATTTTTGCACAAACATTAAGGGCAAAGTCATGAGTCTGCTCACACAATCACACAAGTGGTAAAGGGGCATGATGAGACCATTACTTCTGTGACAGGGTGGACTAGGCCCTGTGGACCCCTGCTGGAGGCCTTGCAGCCCTGCCACATCCCAGAAAAGGGCAGTGGAGAGGATCTGCCAAGCTGCCTAGAGAGGCTGTCTGGGGCTCAGCTAATCAGGAAAGAGGCTGCAAGGAGCAGCCAATCAGGGCCCAACAGGTCCGTTTAAAAGGAACTGCAGGGAGAGAGAGAGAGTTCAGTCTGCTGGCAGGGCCTGTGGGAGTCTGAGAATCGCTCCTGGCTGGCTACTGGGAGCAGGAAGTTACTTGTGGGGACTGGGGGCGTGAGGAAGGAGCTTCTGGCTGGCTGCTGGGACTCATCTAAGATGGCTAAGGGGAAGTGGTCCAGAGAAATGAAGAGCAGCAATTAGTAAAGGGACACAGCATGAGGGTGCTATAGAATCATAGGACTGGAAGGGACCTCGAGAGGTCATCTAGTCCAGTCCCCTGCACTCATGGCAGGATTATCAAAGACCGTCCCTGACGTGCTTGTCTAACCTCCTCTTAAAAATCTCCAGTGATGAAGATTCCGCAACCTCCCTAACCAATTTATTCCAGCGCTTAACCACCCTGACGGTTAGGAAGTTTTTCCTAATGTCCAGCCTCAGCCACCCTTGCTGCTATTTAAGCCCATTGCTTCTTGTCCTATCCTCAGAGGTTAAGGAGAACAATTTTTCTTCCTCATCCTTGTAACAACCTTCTATGTACTTGAAAACCGTTATCATGTCCCCTCTGTCTTCTCTTCTCCAGAATAAGCAAACCCAATTTTTTCAATCTTCCCTCATAGGTCATGTTTTCTAGATCTTTAGTAATTTTTGTTGCTCTTCTCTGGACTTTCTCCAATTTGTCCACATCTTTCGTGAAATGTGGTGCCCAGAACTGAACACAATACTCCAGTTGAGGCCTAATCCGCGTGGAGTAGAGCAGAAGTATTGCTTGTTGTATCTTGCTTACAACAACACTCCTGCTAATACATCCGGGAATGACGTTTGCTTCTTTTGCAAGTGTTACACTGTAGAATCATATTTAGCTTGTGATCCACTGTGACCCCCATATTCCTTTCCGTAGTACTCCTTCCCAGGCAGTTATTTCCCATTTTGTAGTGTGCAACTGATTGTTTCTTCCTAAATGGAGCACTTTACATTTGCCCTTATTGAATTTCATCCTGTTTACTTCAGACCATTTCTCCAATGTTTCCAGATTATTTTGAATTTTAATCCTATCCTCCAAAGCACTTGCAACCCCTCCAAGCTTGGTATTGTCCACAAACTTTATAAGTGTATTTTCTATGCCATTATCTAAATCATTGATTAAAATGTTGAACAGAAATGGACCCACAACTGATCCCTGCCGAACCCTACTTGATATGCCCTTCCAGCTGGACTGTGAACCACTGATAACTACTCTCTGGGAATGGTTTTCCAACCAGTTTTGCACCTATCTTATAGTAGCTTCATCTAGGTCAGAGGCGGGCAAACTTTTTGGGCTGAGGGACACACCGGGTTTCCCGCGGGCCGTAGTTTGCCCAACTCTGATCTAGGTTGTATTTTTCTAGTTTGTTTTTTAGAAGGTCATGCAAACCCGTTTCAAAAGCCGTACTAAAGTCAAGATCTGTAACATCTACTGCTTCCCCCCCCCATCCACCGCTTCCCCCCATCAAAGAAAGCTATTAGGTTGGTTTGATATGCTTTGATCTTGATAAATCCATGCTCACTGTTACTTATCACTAGAGCTCCATGTTTGTCACAGAGGTTGTGGAAGTCATGGATTCTGTGACTTTCTGTGACCTGTGCGACTTCTGCAGTAACCAGTGTGGCTGACCCCAGGGCCACCCAAGCAGTTTGCTCCAGGGCCAGCTTCTCAGGCAGCCGCTGGGACAGCCGCAACAGCCACTCCTGGGAAGCTGGTGCCGCTAGCCTCTGGTGCCCCCTCCCAGCAGCAGCTCCCTAGATGCCCTCCCCGCAGCGGTCCCTGCCCCCCCTCCAGATTTAATCACAGGTATTTTTAATATGTCATGGACAGGTCACGGGCCGTGAATTTTTTTTTTTTTTATTGCTCGTGACCTGTCCATGCTTTTACTAAATATACCTGTGACTAAATCGTAGCCTTGTTTGTCACCTTATTATCTTCTAGGTGGTTGCAAATTGCTTGCTTAATTATTTGCTCCATTATCTTTCCAGGTACTGAAGTTAAGCTACTGGTCTGTAATTCTCTGGGTTGTCCTTATTTCCCTATTTTTATAAACTGGCACTATATTTGTCCTTTTCCAGTCCTCTGGAATCTCTCCTGTATTCCATGACTTTTCAAAGATAATCGCTAATGCCTCAGATATCTCCTCAGTCATCTCCTTGACTTGAAGACATCTAACTTGTCTAGGTAATTTTTAACTTGTTCTTTCCCTATTTTAACCTCTGATCCTACCTCATCTTCACTGGCATTCACTATGTTAGGTGTCCAATCGCTACTTCCCTTTTTGGTGAAAACTGAAACAAGAAAGTCATTTAGCACTTCTGCCATTTCCACATTTTTCAGTTATTGTTTCCCCCTTCCATTGAGTAATGGGCCTACCCTGTCCTTGGTTTTCCTCTTGCTTCTGATGTACTTGTAGAATGTTTTCTTGTTATCCTTTGTCTCTCTAGCTAGTTTAATCTCATTTTGTGCCTTGGCCTTTCTAATTTTTTCCCTGCATACTTGTGTTATTTGTTTACGTAATTTGTAATTTTACCTAGTTTCTACTTTTTGTAGGACTCTTTTTTGATTTTTAGATCATTGAAGATCTCCTGGTTAAGCCAGGGTGGTCTCTTGCCATACTTCCTGTCTTTCCTACGCAGTGGGATAATGTGCTCTTGTGCCCTTAATAATGTCTCTTTGAAAAACTGCCAACTCTCTTGAACTGGTTTTCCCTTAGCCTTGCCTTATACTTAAACGGTTACTGAGTTGAGACCCAGTGCAATGGGTGGGACTGGGTCCCCCACTACTACCACCAGCCACTGTCGGGGAGTGGCTACACCCTAAGGAAGGGAGTAAGAACTGTGGCACCCTAGGGAAGGGGGCTGCCCAGGGACTGCTCAGCGGGAAGCTGTGGTCAGAGAATGGAGTCCAAGAGGGATGGCTCAGCAGGAAAGCTGGGGTCACTGAGGATGCAAGTAGGGGGAAGGAGTCCCCAGGGAAGAAGCCCTTAGGGCACTGCTCAATTCCAGAGTAGGACCCTTGCTACCTAGCTGGACCAAGCAAGGGTACTGTGATGGGCACTGTTGGATTGGTTAAAGACTACGTGCAGAGAGGGCTATAGAAAGACGAACCAACTGAGGGGGTATTGCGACAGGCTCCCGTTGGACTAATTAAGGGCCTGGGAGAGCTGCCGGACATGAGGACATTTTTGGACTGTGTACTCCGGAAGGGGTTTGTTTGTTTTGCACATGGACTGTGTGTGACTCGTCTGGAAGGTTGGGTCACTGAAGATCCATCTGACAAGTGCAGCGGCCGAGAGGGGGCACCATGAGCGGGGGAAAAAAACCAGCAAGCATGCACTCACTAGACCAGGGGGTACTCATGAGAGGTGGCTCCTACTCTGTTACAACTTCCCTGTCTGGGATACTTGTGTAACCAAACCTTGCAGAGGGGGAAGAGTATGAGCGATCAGCGTGGAGGGGGAGGTTGTGCCAGGAAAAAGCTTGGCTCAGTTACTTCCCCCCTGGAGCAAATGTAAGCAGGGTCTCAATTGTGTCTGAATCACAAATTGGTGCCTACTTTGCTCCTAAAGCGGCAATTAAGGTTCTGCCAGGTGCCAGTCCAGCCCTAAGTTTATACATACTTATTTATGAAGAAGGCGAGATTCCAGACTGACAGTACTTATTACATTGGGAGAGAGAGAGAGAGATGGAAATAATCTTCTATTTTTAAATTTATTTGGACGAAAACCCATTAATTTGAAAAAGGCACCATAAAGATCTTTTTGTGAGTTGATCCTTAGTTTATTACCTTCTATTTGTAACAGACAAAAATGTAGACTTATTGAACTTGATTCTTCAGGAGTCCTGTGCAGAGAGGGCTTGTGGGCCTAGGGCCCGCTGCCATCAACCGTGTTTATTTGGAAGAATATAAAGATGACAGTGCAGACTTTCCTAGCTACACTTAGAACAGATCCCACTTCTATAATTAAGGGCCGAATCCTGCAGTCAGAGCCACGCAGGCAAACTGCTCTACCCCATTGGCTTCAGTGGGGCACGAGGATCTGCTCACATGGGTCCAGTTGCAGGATCAGGACCTAAACTTTGTTTATTGTCACGTTTCTTCTAACTTTCTGTATTCTCACAGCAGCAAAGTGTTTTTGTAATGCTTTCCAAACAGTAAACACTGTGTGTCTTTACTGGTTGACACAAAACAAAATTCACTCCTTACTTCAAGAGGATTTTTTTTTCCATGTCATATTCCTTTAAAATGTTCTAGGAGAATTGTAAATGTGCTTTAAATGTTCAGTTTTCAATTCCCAATAAAAGGTTCTCTCTCCTTTTTTTTTTTTTTATATGAGCGAACTCACATCAAAGTCATTCAGTGAGGGAAAATCATCACACTCCTTATTCTATCGATAAATTGTTAACAATCTGCCATAAATTTAAGCTGACGTGTGCCTATTTCACACTGAAAGGAAAAAGCAAAATATGCAAAAAGGTGCCTCCCAATGTGAACCTACATAGTTGAAGTGAAATAAAGATATGCCACCGAGAAAGAGGATGTGTTCAAACCTGAAATTTTGTTTTCATATCTATGTACAAGGAAGAAAGAATATGTATAAAACTTATTGTATATGTCTACACATTTGAAAATGTAGCACCAAATTGGTCCTGTTGATGTCAGTGGGTGTTCTGACACTGTACTCTTCGAGATCAGGGTTTGGTGTTTAGAAAGTAAGAAAATGTTAGATAGGTTAAGACTGTTAACTGCCATCCAAAATAGACTACTGTATTTTAGATAGTAAGAAAAATACTTTTATAGCTGGAATTAAAAAAAAAAAAGGATGTCTAGGAGGAATCTGGCAATCCGATGCTGTAGTTATGCGGTCTCATGATTTGCTGCATTTGCAAAGGAGAAGCCAACAGTTTGACTTTTGCAATGCCTGCAGTTCTGTAGAATTTGAATAAATCATATTGCCAGATGTAAAAAATGATGGTTTATTTATAGTTGGTTTTGAAAATGGAAAACCCTTCCTTTTCTTTTCTAATGCTATCTAAACAGTGACATTCGTACAGAGTATGAGACAATATCACTTATTATTCAGCGTTGGGAATAAAAGAACATTCTGAACATTTGAAACCTGGTTTTCTTGTCAAGCAAAAAAAGTTCTGTCGGTCAAATGCTGAAAACATATTTTTGTTTTAAATTTAATTTTTACAGAACAGTTTTGACTCATTGTGAAAGATGTCCCAATAAACTACGGTGCTACCAGTTTGTTTTTAGTTCCAAAACCAAAAGAGTGACCCCCTCCTTAAACTTTAAATAGGAGGTGAAAATAGTAATAATGACCCAGATAGGTATTGGTCTGCCTAATCCTATGGTATGCATAAGAACTTCTGGGAATGTGATTGTAGTTTTACCCATCAGTGACGGTGGTACTATTGAGGGCAGACTAGGCATTCCATCTAGATGTTACTGTAACACAGCAAGGCAGAGCCACAATAGCTTGGCCACCTACTGAAAATCACCTGTAAAATAAAACAATCATACTTGAAAGAGAAAGGGGTAGGAAGCTAAAGGATTCAAATTCAGAGTTTGCCTGCTGTCTTGGCTGGGGTGAGGAACTATTCTCACATCCCTTCTCCTTTACAGGGGTTCAGGGAATGATCCTTTCTATCCTCTAAATACAAAGTAGGTGAAAGTGCCTGTTGCTCCATGGGAATGCTTCCGACTTCTCCAGACAGTTTTCCCAGTTATCCCTGTGTGTACTGTACTGCAGAGGTAATTCCCAGTCCTCTCCCCCTTGAATGCCCAGGTACTGTTCTAAACATGCTGTGGATTAATTGTGAACTGTTTTTTTTTTTGTTTTTTTTTAAACTAAGAACAGTAGACTTTCTGCTACAAACTGGGTTAGTGGAAGAGTTAGTGGGTTAGTGCAGATTCTCCCAACTTAACATTGCTCACCTTATCCCCTTCAGGAAAAATCAGTGTTTGATTATAAGAGCTGAAATAGGGATTTATGATGCAGTTACTTGATGGCAGATGATGGCATCTGGGACTTGCAATTTGATTGCATTTGCTTTCTCTAAATTAAAATGAGAACAAATGTAGGCAACAAAGGGATATAAGGTGAAGGAAATAAATATATTTAAGAATGCTGCTGATTTGTGCTTCTCAGCTTTTCTTTGATGGATGGTTGCCACCATATCTCTAGTTTCAGAGTAGCAGCCGTGCTAGTCTATATCTGCAAAAAGAAAAGGAGGACTTGTGGCACCTTCTGTCATAGAATCATAGAATATCAGGATTGGAAGGGACCTCAGGAGGTCATCTAGTCCAACCCCCTGCTCAAAGCAGGACCAATCCCCAACTAAATCATCCCAGCCAGGGCTTGTCAAACCTGACCTTAAAACCTTTCAGGAAGGAAAGTCCACCACCTCCCTAGGTAACCCATTCCAGTGCTTCAGCACCTTCCCAGTGAAAAAGTTTTTCCTAATGTCCAACCTAAACCTCCCCCAATGCAACTTGAGACCTTTACTCCTCGTTCTGTCATCTGCTACCACTGAGAACAGTCTAGTTCCATCCTCTTTGGAACCCCCTTTCAGGTAGTTGAAAGCAGCTATCAAATCCCCCCTCGTTTTTCTCTTCTGCAGACTAAATAATCCCAGTTCCCTCAGCCTCTCCTCTTAAGTCATGTGCTCCAGCCCCCTAATCATTTTTGTTGCCCTCTGCTGGACTCTTTCCAATTTTTCCACCTCCCTCTTGTAGTTTGGGACCCAAAACTGGACTCAGTACTCCAGATGAGGCCTCACCAATGCCGAATAGAGGGAAATGATAACGTCCCTTGATCTGCTGGCAATGCTCCTACTTATACATCCCAAAATGCCATTAGCCTTCTTGGCAACAAGATATAAGCTGTTGACTTATATCTATCTTCTCATCCATTGTAACCCCTAGGTCCTTTTCTGCAGAACTGCTGCCTAGCCACTCAGTCCCTAGTCTATAGCAGTGCATGGGATTCTTCCGTCCTAAGTGCAGGATTCTGCCCTTGTCCTTGTTGAACCTCATCAGATTGCTTTTGGCCCAATCCTCTAATTTGTCTAGGGCCTTCTGTATCCTATCCCTACCCTCCAGCGTATCTACCTCTCTTTCCAATTTAGTGTCATCTGCAAACTTGCTGAGGGTGCAATCCACGCCATCTTCCAGATCATTAATGAAAATATTGAACAAAACGGGCCCCAGGCCCAACCCTTGGGGCATTCCGCTTGGTACTGGCTGCCAACTAGACATGGAGCCATTGATCACTACTTGTTGAGCCCGACGATCTAGCCAGCTTTCTATCTACCTTATAGTCCATTCATCCAGCCCATACTACTTTAACTTGCTGGCGAGAATACCGTGTCAGAAGCTTTGCTAAGGTCAAGGAATAACACGTCCACTGCTTTCCCCTCATCCACAAAGCCATTTATCTCGTCAGAGAAGACAATTAGGTTAGTCAGGCATGACTTGCCTTTAGTGAATCCATGCTGACTCTTTCTGATCACTTTCCTCTCCTCTAAGTGCTTCAGAATTGATTCCTTGAGGACCTGCTCCATTATTTTTCCAGGGACTGAGGTGAGGCTGACTGGCCTGTAGTTCTCTGGATCCTCTTTCTTCCCTTTTTTAAAGATGGGCACTACATTAGCCTTTTTCCAGTTATTGAGGACCTCCCCCGATCGCCATGAGTTTTCAAAGATAATGGCCAATAGCTCTGCAATCACATCCGTCAACTTCTTTTGCACCCTTGGATGCAGTGCGTCCAGCCCCTTGGACTTGTGCATGTCCTGCTTTTCTAAATAGTCCCGAAACACTTCTTTCTCCACAGAGGGCTGGTCACCTCCTCCACATACTGTTTGGCCTAGTGCAGTAGTCTGGGAGCTGACCTTGTTTGTGAAGACAGAGCCAAAAAAAGCATTGAGTACATTAGCTTTTTCCACATCCTCTGTCACTAGGTTGCCTCCCCCATTCAGTAAGGGGCCCACACTTTCCTTGATCACCTTCTTGTTACTAACAAACCTGAAGAAATGGTATGTCAGCAATCTTCTTAAAGTTACTTCTTGTTACTCTTCAGTACATCCCTTGCTAGCTGCAACTCCAAGTGTGATTTGGCCTTCTTGATTTCACTCCTGCATGCCTGAGCAATATTTTTATACTCCTCCCTGGTCATTTGTCCAAGCTTCTACTTCTTTTAAGCTTCTTTTTTGTGTTTAAGATCAGCAAGGATTTCACTGTTAAGCCAAGCTGGTGGCCTGCCATAATTACTATTCTTTCTGCACATCAGGATGGTTTGTTCATGCAACCTCAATAAGGATTCTTTAAAATACAGCCATCTCTCCTGGACTCCTTTCCCCTTCATGTTATTCTCCCAGGGGATCCTGCTCATCAGTTCCCTGAGGGAGTCAAAGTCTGCTTTTCTGAAGTCGAGGGTCCATATTCTGCTGCTCTCTTTTCTTCCTTGCGTAAGGATCCTGAACTCGACCATCTCATGGTCACTGCCTCCCAGGTTCCCATCCACTTTTGCTTCCCCTACTAATTCTTCACTGTTTGTGAGCAGCAGGTCAAGAAGAGCCGTGCCCCTCGTTGATTCCTCCTGTACTTGCACCAGGAAATTGTCCCCTACGCTTTCCAAAAACTTCCTGGATTGTTTGTGCACTGCTGTATTGCTCTTCCAGCAGATATCGGTGTGATTGACGTTCCCCATGAGAACCAAGGCCTGTGATCTAGTAACTTTTGCTAGTTGCCTGAAGAAAGCCTTGTCCACCTCATCCCCTTGGTCTGGTGGTCTATAGCAGACTCCCACCACAACATCACCCTTGTTGCCCACACTTCTAAACTTAATCCAGAGACTCTCAGGTTTTTCTGCAGTTTCATACTGGAGCTCTGAGCAGTCATACTGCTCTCTTACATACAATGCAACTCCCCCACCTTTTCTGTCCTGCCTGTCCTTCCTGAACAGTTTATATCCATCCATGACAGTACTTCAGTCACGTGAGTTATCCAACCAAATCTCTGTTGTTCCGATCACATCATAATTCCTTGGCTGTGCCAGGACTTCCAGTTCTCCCTGCTTGTTTCCCAGGCTTCTTGCATTTGTGTTTAGGCACTTAAGATAACTCGCTGATCGTCCTGCTTTCTCAGTATGAGGCAGGAGTCTTCCCCTCTTGCATTCTCCTGCTTGTGCTTCCTCCTGGTATCTCACTTCCCCACTTAACTCAGGGCTTTGGTCTCCTTCCCACACTGAACCTAGTTTAAAGCCCTCCTCACTAGGTTAGCCAGCCTGGTTGCGAAGATGCTCTTCCCTCTCTTCGTCAGGTGGAGCCTGTCTCTGCCTAGCACTCCTCCTTCTTGGAACACCATCCCATGGTCAAAGAATCCAAAGCCGCCTCTCTGACACCACCTGCTTAGCCATTCGTTGACTTCCACGATTTGACAGTCTCTACCTGGGTCTTTTCCTTCCACAGGGACGAGAACACCACTTTCGCCTCAAACTCCTTTATCCTTCTTCCCAGAGCCACGTAGTCTGCAGTGATCCGCTCAAGGTCATTCTTGGCAGTATCATTGGTGCCCACGTGGAGAAGCAGAAAGGGGTAGTGATCCGAGGGCTTGATGAGTCTCGGCAGTCTCTCCGTCACATCGTGAATCCTAGCTCCTGGCAAACAGCATGCTTCTCAGTTTTCCCGGCCTGGACTGCAGATAGATGACTCAGTCCCCCTTAGGAGGGAGCCCCTGACCACCACCACCAGCCTCCTCCTCTTGGGATGGTGGTCATGGAACCCCCATCCTAGGACAGTGCATTTCATGCCTTCCAATCGGTGGAGTCTCCTTCTGCTCCCTTCCCTCAGATGTATCATCTAGTCCACTCTCCGCATTAGTATCTGTGGAGAGAACATGAAAACCATTGCTAGCCTGTATCTGCATTGCTGGTACATAGATGCTCCTCCTTCTTCTTCTGGAGGTCCCATGCTGCTAATTTTGTTCACTGACCTTTTGTTCACTCTCCTCTCCTTCTCTGTTCTTTAACCTCTTTTTCTTTGCTTTCTATATTTGGTTCCTTTTAATGTTGGTTCTCCCTTGCTGGTTCTTCCCTCATTTCCCCACTTGTCAGAAGGCTACATGCTGTGCAAGGTGTCCAGTGGTGTCTCTGTAGGACAGGGATGCAGATGTTCTCATGGATCAACTGAGTAGGGATGGAAAAAAGACCTACAGTCCTGTACACATAAGCTGCTCCAACAGCTGGTGCATTCAGGGATGCTTTGGGAACAGGGAAAAGAAAGGCAGACCTCTTTCAAGGGAGCTGTCCACTATTTTATCCATAGCTGTGGGAACAAATTTGCTGTGGAAGCTGGGGTGAATCTGGGAGTCATGCTGTTGATTTGCCTCCCAGGTTGGGAAATGTACTCTACTAATCAATTACATTGGCTAGCTGTGTTTTAAGGGAGAGGGGTGTAGAAAAGATGTTGAGGGGATCTCTTAGAAGATTAAACAGACTTGGTTCTCCCTTTTCACCTGTGACTTGTATAAGAAATTCAATAGATCCTAAATAAGGTTGTCTGACTGAGAACAGTGCCCACTTATGTTCTAATGAATCAGTATTAATTTTTATGAGTCAAGATGAATTACAGGTATTAATTATTTGACAGTCCAAGAAAGTTGGTGGTTATCCAAATGAGTTTTCAACAGCCAGTTCAAGCAGATAAAAAGTTATCTGGCTATTTAAAGTCTAACTTTACTTTTAAAAAAGTTTTTCTTTTTCTTTATTTTTTTTTTAATAAAGAGAAGCTAAAAGAAAGCATAGTTAAGCCAAGATGTGACTTTAGCCTACTTGGTGGCTACAGAAAAGCTAAACCTGAAGCTGACAGTGTCCTGAAATCCTCGTGCCTCATGGCTACATAGTAAGCTTGTGAATTATAGAACTTGTGCATGTCTCATGTTGCACCAGGTTTATTACTAGAATGAAAATATCACACAGTCAAAAGAGGAGGGCATCTTTTGTACATTAGCTTTCCCTCACAGCATCAACCTTGACCTACCTAATTCCTGGAAGCATGTTCTTTTTGGTTGCTGCTGCATGTGATGTATTCACTAAATAATGCCGGCATGTTTGTCTATGCTCCATTTCATTGCTAGCATGAAATGTACTTCATCGTAAGGGATTTATGATTTTTTTGGGGGTAAAGAATGTTCTTGTTTTCTTCTTGCGCCACATTGCAAAAAATTACAATCACTAACTGTTTCCATGCCTGGGTATGGGAGTCTCTTGAGGTACGAAGTTATCAGTTAGATTCTATGTATTACATTCTTTCCACCATCTTGTACGAGACATTTTACTTACATACTATTCAAATTTGTTGATGCTAATTGATCCTAACTGATGCTCAGTTGTTTTAGGTGGACCTTGAATCTTGCAGTCTCTTCCAAATATTCATGCGATCTTTTACAAATATGCACAAGCATCTAATCCATTTAATCATTGTTCTGACAGCATCCTGACCCTATCACAGTGAGACACAGTGCATTTCCTGGCTACATACAAGGCCAATCTGACAAACTTTTGATATTGACTTCATGACATTCTGCTTTCAGATAAAATGGCATTTTGTAGAGCTGTTGTCTTGACAACAAAATTCCAACTAATAATAGAAAACTGAAGAAAAATGTGCTCTGAAAGTCCAAATTTGCCATACTTCCTTGAAAAATAATTCAGATTTACTTTTGAATGTAGAGCTGATTGCAAAAAGGTTGGGACATGTATATAAACTTTATATTGATTGTTTCTGTACGTTTTTTTTTTAAATTTCACCATAGTAGCTTAATTTTACAGCAGATTTTTTTGTTTAGTTTTATTTGCATTGGAAGAATGTTCTGTGCGTTTTGTCTGTAAGGGAAACTCTCCCTTTCTTTGCACTGGAATGGCTGCTCCATACATCTGTGGGTATGTGTTTAGTGAGTTAAAATATAAGGATGTAGTACAGGTTGATTTAGAATCATAAATGCCAGTGATAAGTACAAGTGCTGGTCTGGGGGAGTTCCAGCTGAAACTCAGAGAACAAGAATGCATTGCTGTCTTCAGTCAGCCACTGTATGTGTGTGTGAGAGAGAAAACAGGAACCTGTTTAGTCATAGTACATAATCCATACTTGGTGTAAACCTTTTGATCTCCAAACAGTTACTCATGGTGTATCAATACTCAAAAATGGCAATTGATGATGATATTCAAAGAATCCAGATGAATCAGTGACGACCAGAGCCACTTTGAAACAAGATGGTTAACACTCAACATTCTTCAGTAGAAGTCTTTTTTCCTTTCCTTTTCTCCTCTGCTTTTTCCCTCAGCACATTCTAAGGTGACAGCTGAAGTATCTTCTTTTGCAATCGTTGAGATTGGATATGGTGCCACAATGGTATGTAATGTGATAACCATTCCCTTGGTCACTTGACGTTACCTACCATAATGCAATGAATTTGGAGAATGACAAAATGTTCTAGTTTTATGAATTTTTCCAAATTTATAGGCAGGGCTGGTAGCATCACGTATTTTAAGATTGTCTGACATTTCCCATTAACAGAGCCTGTTTTCCAGTTGCTTATAACTTTGCCAAACGTTAACCATTCAGCCTGAAATTTTCCATTCTCAATGCCTACCTCAGGCGGGAGTATTCTGGAAAATTTCAGTCAGAATGGTTCATCAGTTTCCAAGAATGAGGCTTGGGAATAATACATTGAAAAAACAATGTTAAAAAAATGTCTGGCAATCTTTTCTTTGGGAAATTGTAGGGGCCCCTTATGGCTTTGGAGCAGGGACTTTGGATTTGGTAGGGGGATGGCCCTTGTGTCTGGGAAGTGCCTTTTGCTTTGCACGTGAAAACTTGCCCAATTTTGGCCAAGTTATAAATCTGAAAAATTGCAGTTAGAATTTCAGAGATTTTAGCTGGTAAGCTCTGAAGGTTCCCTCCCTGAGCATACTTGAGCCTCTTACAGCTCCTCGTGCTGATCAGACTGAGCACAGATTGCACAGAGGGACTGAGCATGCTCCGATCTAGAATTACCTGGGTATAGCCAGACATTGCCTGTACTGGCTACTTCTAGCTGCTGTGGGCTGGGGTAGAGCCAGGTTCTAAAACTGGGAGCAGGGAGCCTGTCTCTCCTGTGTTCTCATTGACATCCCTGGTTGGCACCCAAGCAACACTGAGATTGGGACTGGAGGGTAAGGAAAGTGAAACTGTGACTGGGTGGGCAAGGAGATTAGGAGTAGGAGCCTGTCTGTGTGTCTGTAGGAGAGATACAAATTGGACAAGATGCCAGAATGGGGGGACTGGGATGAGAAGCCTGATTTATGGAGACTGGGACTCTGTAGACAAGGAGAGCGGGACTGGGCCAAGGAGTCAGGTGTGGGTAAGACAGGACAGGAAGAGATTGTGCTGGGGGGAGAATGGCAGCTGTCTAGAGCTGCCTTGTGCTGTCTAGAGTATACTCCCTTCCAGGACCTGGAATGGAACCCAAGATTCCTAAGGCTCACCACTCCTCTGCTATCAGCCGCTATCTGTGAAACCTTCTGACAGCGTATCCCATCCCCCTCTAGTGCTGGGCCACATAGACAATAACAATCTACTATTGCTGTCAATTATACCACTAGCTCATACAGCAGAGGTATGGATGGTGGCTCTAATGGTTCCAACTCAGCTGATGACCCATGTGCATGTCAGTATGATGCCACATGATGCAATTTGTTTTTCTCAGGGCTTGTCTACGCTACTGCATGAGGTCAATCTAAGATACACAACTTCAGCTATGTGAATAGCGTAGCTGAAGTCAGCATACTTAGATCTACTTACTGTGGTGTCTTCACTGCGGTAAGTTGACAGCTGATGCTCTCCCATTGACTCCACTTCCACTCCTCGTTTTGGTGGAGAACCAGAGTCAACGGGAGAGCACTCAGCGTTCGATTTATCATGTCTATACTAGACGCAATAAATCGACCCCTGCTGGATCGATTGCTGCCCGCTGATGCGGCGGGTAGTGTAGACAAGCCCTCAGTTTGCTTTTCAAACAACCTAGGAAATTGAACACAAAAAGCTTCATTCAAAGAATATTATTAAGGTTGTAAAGTCAAGCACCCAAAATTTATGATGATGTTGTCAATTATACAATCACATGGTATTTCCATAGGATCCCTGTCCAGTGTACAGGATGGACCTGCTCTAGGTGTGCATCAGGGTTGTAAAGGAGACTGTTGTCTGTAGGACCCCTGGTTCAATTGTTGCAGACACTGGAAGGTGCATAGTGAATGAGGCAGAGGACTGCAGTAAGGGAAAAGCATCTCATGGTTAAGACATTAATGTAAACCAACATATTGATACAGGAAAGCCCAATGACCCAAAATAGCTACACAGGGGCTATCTTACTAACCAGATCACATGCAATATTCATAAAATTATTACAGATCAGTATTTCTAGATTGTTCTATAGCAGCCTCTACACCTGCTACAGACAATTAGTGACCACAGGTGGTTTAAGTGACTTGACTAGCATCACACAGTACCCTAGGGGAGCATTCAAAATGTCTTAACCATGAGATGCTTCAGACATTTTGAATGCTCCCCTCGAGAGTTGGATGCTGCCTCTGCCTAGGGTTATATTGGTTTATAACCCTATCCCTGCCTCTGCCACAGAGGTCCTGTGTGATGCTAGTCAAGTGACTTAAACCACCTGTGGTCACTAATTGTCTGTAGCAGGTGTAGAGGCTGCTACAGAACAATCTAGAAATACTGATCTGTAATAATTTTATGAATATTGCATGTGATCTGGTTAGTAAGATAGCCCCTGTGTAGCTATATTGGGTCATTGGGCTTTTCTTTATGAGTATGTTGGTTTACATTAACAGTGGGTTTTGGAAAAAACAAGCAGGAAGGCAACACAATATTTCTAAATAAGCAGCCTCCCAAAACACAGTAGGGGCAATTACAAGACCATGGCCTAGCTATTCATGCCGAAGATGCTCCTTCTAGGTTTCGGCCATAGTTGCACAGCTGTTTTGCCAAGGCTGGCAGTCTAGAAATCAGAGGGACACTAAATGGTTAAAAAGATTCTCTGGAGTGATGGGTGTGGGGAGTTGTCAAACAGCACTGCAGGAATGGCTGAAGCAGTTGGTACCTCCCGAGATTTTCAGTGGATGGTAAGCCTTAAGGTAGACAGGCATAGACTGGCGTATACTATAGCTATTAGGCTTGGGCCGTTGAGGTAATCACAAGCCCAAATCTGAAAGTGGGAGAATTGGCAGCTTGAGAGAGGTGACGGGATATCAGGTGCAGTTAGCCTGATAACGTGTTCCTCATTTTCTGCATGCCTAACTTGAGATCTGGGGGTAGGATGGGGTGGTGGTGGTGTTTGATTTGCAGAAGTGCTGAGGTCACACAGCTGCAACTGAAGTCAGTTGGACCTCTGCTTTGAATGTGCCAAGTGCTGTCTCTGACAAATCAGGTTCTTGGTATCTCAAATTGGGCACCTAAAATTAATGGATCCTTTTAACCTTAATCTCTCTATGCATTAGTTCCCCTTCTGCAAAATAGGGATAATAACACCCCCTGCACTGACAGGGGTTTTGTGAAGATAAATTAATTATTGTTTGTGAATCACTCAGATGTAGTGATAGGTGCCATAGAAAAACCCACGAGGAAAATAATTTTATCTTCAGAGAAAGGTTTGAATATTGTTTAGTAAAATAAGTCATGGGGACCACACATTAAACAAAGAGGAGAAAACCAAATACTGAATAGCTGCTTATTAAACTATCAATCTTGTTCACTGAAAGAGGCAGGGGTCCTGTGAAAAAAATAGTATGTGATCATGTATTTAAAGACTGTATCATAATGTATACACACTAGGCAGCCAAACTAAGGCTCCATAGGCAACCTTAATTCTGGGCTTTCCTATCTTTTGAATGATTGACTTTGCAACCTTAAAGTTCCGTGAACATAGTTTTTTTGAGTGTAATATGGACTTCAGTTATGAACTTTGCCGAAAAAGTAGGATAATAATGATTTGATGAAGAAGTATGACAACCTCTGAACATGAAGACAAGAACCAAGCCTGCCCAGTTTCTAATTGAGCATTGAACTGTACTCCATAGACCCTAAACATACAGGGGCAGATCCTCAGTTGGTGTAAATTGTCATAGCTCCTTTTGCCTTAAAAGTTGGGCCTGTTTTCATTGTTTTTTCTCCTTCCGTGTGTTTTGAAGTACATCTTGAATTATTTGGCAGTGTTCTGAAAATTAGTAAAGTCAACATTAAAAAAAAACCCCAAACTGCCCCTGCTCACACTAGGTGGCACTGTTCAGTTTCACCACATTTTAGCTTGTTCTTCAGTGGTTCAATTTCAGTACATTTCAGTGGAAAGACCAAGGTAAGTGCTTTGTCACAGTGCATCCTCAGTGAAGCTGAACAGCTCTTCAGCATTTTCTACTGTGGTAATATTTAATTTCAAAGAAGGGCTTAGATAAGTCCTCAAGAGATGCTTAGTTATACCACTCATTCTGATGAGAAACCCATGACTTTTTGGCTCAGCATTAAATTGATTCTCAAAGTGTAAGTTATTTTGGAGAAGAAACTGAAATGTACAGACAAAGACAAGATACAGGAATTCATATTAGAAGTCACTTAGGAACAGACTATTCAGTTGCTGCGAAGAAGACCTGTAGGATCCTAAGCTAAATCAAAATGGGCTATTTGAGTAGAGAAAGGAAATTGTTATACCACAGTGAAAAGTCCCATGTTGAACATCTTTATGTGGGGGTGTAAATTGGGGTGAGGAGCTTGTATAAATTGGTGTAAACAATTTCAATCTTGCAACTCAGTCTGTGGTTTTGAGTTAGGGATTTAATAGAGGTACCTACTACATCCATTAAATGCTCAGGAGGAGAGAATATTTGTGTTTAAAAATATCTATACTAATTTATATTAATATTATATTGGAACTTGGATAAAAATCCTCTGTAAGTGAGGTAACTGTACTGCAGAATCTTTGTGCTCAGACACGTATTGGCAAAGGGTCTCCTGTTTTTTTGCAACATCTCTCACCTCATACCTGACAAACATCCACAAAAGAGTTACATATAAGGTGCATGTACTGAAAGCTCATACCTTGTCAAGATTCATAATCATTATGAGATGTATGCACAGGTGATGTTGAAGGAATAATGTATTTATACTGAAGGTATTCTATTTATATTTTAAAAATGGTGTGTGTGACAGTTCTCGGGGTACCCAGGACTAACAGGTGAAATGACATCTGACCAGACTCTGCCTTCTAACTAAAAATAAGTGACCAATATAAAATCCAACCTGTTTCTCTTCCCTGGCTCAGGAGGGGTTTTAAATAACAGGTTTTCCTTGTGTCCATTTGATAAGATCCACATGTGTGGTGTGGATTTGCAAAGACCCTGGCCTGCAAATTTCCTCATTATAGCAAGTCAGGCTGGGGGGATGGACCATCCAGTGTGAGAGGTGCCCACTGGTAGAATCTCTCAGGCGGCAGGTGGGAGAGCTACAGGGAGAGGTGGCTAGGCTGCGGAGCATCTGTGCAGAGGAGGAATTAATTGAAAATATACATATGGAGATCTCCAAGTTTTAGGAAGCAATCCAGTTGGAGAGGACTGCAGTAGTACCACCAGGGGAGAATGAAACTCGTCCTTCACAGGGAGGAATTGGGTGACTGGTTACTTCTGGCAGCAGGCAGTGCTCCACCCCTGCTCCCAATCCACTGCCTATAGAGATAAAAAAGAGTATCCTTCCTTGGCGATGAGGGAGGATCCTGGCCACCATTCCCAAGAGGAAACAAGGAGTAGTGGTGGTCAGTGACTCCCTTCTAAGGCAAATGGATGCATCCATCCGCAAGCCTGACCTAGCATCCCAGGAGCTGTGCTGCCTGCCAGGGACCCATATCCGAGACATTATGGAAGGATTGTCTAGGATCATCCAGCCATCTGACTACTACTCCAGGCTACTCATCCATGAGGGTATTAGTGATACTGCAAAATATAACCCATGGCAGATCAGAAGTGACTTCAGGGCTCTGGGAGTGAGGGTGAAGTAGTTGGGGGCGCAGGTGGTGTTTTCTTTGATCCTTCCCGTCAAGGGTAGGGGCCCAGGCAGAGACAGACACATCCTAGAGATAAATGCATGGCTGCGTGGATGGTGTTCCAAGGAGGGCTTTGGCTTCTTCAACCATGGGATCCTGTTCCAAGAAGGACTGCTGAGCAGAGATGAGGTCCACCTTCTCACGTAAGGGCAAAAGTATCTTCGGATACAGACTGGCTAACCTAGTGAGGCAGGCTTTAAACTAGGTTTTATGGGGGCAGGAGCCAAAAGCCCACAGGTAAGTCCAAAACATGGAGCTCTCGGTGAAGGATCAGAATCTGAGGGGAACATGGGAAATTGCAGCATGGATAAAGGACAAACAAGAAGAGAATATAGAGGAGAAATCAAATGAACATCTTCGATGTCTGGTTTCAGAGTGGTAGCGGTGTTAGTCTATCAGCAAAAAGAATGAGGAGTGCTTGTGGCACCTTAGAGACTAACAAATTTATTTGGGCATAAGCTTTTGAGGGCTAAAACCCACTTCATTGGATGCATGCAGTGGAAAATACAGTAGGAAGGTCTATATACACAGAGAACAGGAAAAAATGGGTGTTGCCATACCCACTGTAACGAGACTAATCAATTAAGGTGGGCTATTATCAGCAGGAGAAAAAAAACTTTTGTAGTGATAATCAGGATGGCCCATTTCCAACAGCTGACAAGAAGATGTGAGTAACAGGAGGGGAAAAAAAATAGCATGGGGAAATAGTTTTTACTTTGTGTAATGACCCATCCACTCTCAGTCTTTATACATGTATAAAGTGCATTAAAATTGAAACTTTTTCAAATAACTTCAAATGGATTCCAGTGAAATACGATTTGAATACTATATCACATACCAATTGTAAGGAGAAAATATATTTTATACATACACGTATAGGAGGGGTGCATGTGTGCGCACACACACACTCTTGGTAGAGCTGGCAGTGTCATCTATAATTAAAGTTGCCAGATGCTTTTCAATTGCTTATAACTTTGCCAAACTTTTAACTGTTTGAGCTGAAATTTTTCAAGTTAGGTGTGTGCCTCAGGCTGAATTTTTCTGGGGGGAAGTTTCAGCTAAAACAGCTCAGCTTTTTCTGCGGGTGAGGTTAGAAAAAAATTGTTTGGCTTCTGTTTTAAAAAACATGTTGTTACAACTGCTTTGAAAAGCTCCATGATGTCTCCAGGGTGTGGAGAAAGGACTCGAAATTTGGCAAGGGTGAATGTGTGTCATTATGGTGTCAGGGAGGATGCTCCTTTTGCCATCTCTGTAAAAATTAGTCAAAGCTGTAAGTCTCTGGGGAGGAGGAACACTCTCAATTCATACTTAGTAGAAATTTGTTATAATTTAGAAAAATAGTGTGTGATCACGTAATTAAAAACTTTGTGTCATAATGCAGTGGTTCCCAACGTTTTTATACGGTGACCCAGCAGCTGCATTTTGTCTTTTTTGGGCAACGATATTACTTCTGTTTCTCTCCCCTCCTTCCCCCACCTGGCTTCCCAGCCGTCCAGCTCCCTGCTCAGCTCCCACTGCCCTCTCACTCTTCTTCCCTAGCCCTGGCCCCTCCTGCAGCCATGGCTGGCCGTGATGTCTCTGCTACCAGCCCGTGATTGCTGCCAGGCTGTTGACAGTCTGTTCATTGGCTCCAGCCATTTCCTCCAAGCTGCTGCTGCCCAGATCTTGCTCCCCGGGCTGCTGCCTGCTGCCCAGGGAAAGTGAGTGTGCAGGATGGTGGAGCGCCTCCAGGAAACATGCATGGTGGAGACAGGCTGCTTCCTCAGTGCTGCTGCTACTGCCTGCAGGAGGCGAGGAGGCTAAGGAGTGCCTTTGGGGCATATGCACGAAGAGGCTGAATTAAGGTGGTACAGGCATCTCGCTTTTGAGTGATTTTGTAATTTTCATATTCTTTTACTGTAGTTTTTAAAAATGTAATATATTATTGTAGAGAAGAGCACTCCACACTTAAAGCAAAAAATACAACTTCTTGTTTCAGAGTACAAGGAAACCTCATTTAGATGCAAATTCGCTGTGTACGAAAGAAGTTTGTTGGCAGTGGGTCAGTGTTTTCAGAGTGCCATTGACAAGACTGACTTGAAATAAAAATCACCATCCTGGCAACTATAACCAGCTCTTTTTGTCACTTGAATAGGACTGTGGAGAAAGTAGAGCAGGGGTGGCCAGCCTGAGCCTGAGAAGGAGCCAGAATTTACCAATGTAGATTGCCAAAGAGCCACAGTAATACGTCAGCAGCCTCTCATCAGCTCCCCCACCCTGCTCACAGCACCTCCCACCCACTGGCAGCCCCGCCGATCAGTGCCCCCGCTCCCTCCCCGTACCTCCAGATCAGCTGTTTTGTGGCGTGCAGGAGGCTCTGGAGGAGTGGGGGTGGAGAGAGGGCGTGGCAGGCTCAGAGGAGGGGGCGGGAAGGGGATGGAGTGAGGAAAGGGCCTACAGTAGAGCCAGGGGTTGAGCAGTGAGCACCCCCTGGCACACTGGAAAGTGGGTATCTGTAGTTCCAGCCCCGGAGTCGGTCCCTAGACAAGGAGCCGCATATTAACTTCTGAAGAGCCGCATGTGGCTCCGGAGCCACAGGTTGGCCACCCCTGAAGTAGAGCTCCTATTCTGAATATTTCAGATATACCAGATTATGTTCACTTTACATAAGAATGGGAGATAAATTTTTATCCTACTATGCCATGTGTAGCTATTAAATAGACGAGGATCAAAAACACTTGCAGAAACAGCATGAGTACTTTTCTCATATTTTGCTCTGAAAAATTCTCATTGAATAAAAACTAAGAGGGGGAAATGATTTCTCAACTTCTGGTTAAAGTATTAAATAAATACTTGCTGAACAGTGTGAATTTGATATTATGTTTAAATAACATCTTCCTAGTAGGTTGGCTTGCAGTCTACATAGTTAGGTAATACAGTTATGCCTGTTCTCTGAGCCTAGTTTCATGTACAGTACCAGAAGAAAACTCATTTGCTCATGGCTGGTCTACACTGGAAACTTACATCAGCATAGCCACGCCTCTCAATGGCATGAAAAATCTAGACCGCCGAGAGACATGGCTATGGTGACTTAACCTCTGGTGTAGATAGTGCTAGGTCGATGAATGAACTGGGGAGGTGGATTTACCACAAAGTGAGAACCCACCACATCACTGTAGTGAGTGTCTACACTGAAGCACTACAGTGGGACAGCTGCAGAGTTTTAAGGGTAGTCATAGCCTTAGAAAAGTTCTCCCCAGGGAATCCTGGCCTCTGAATGCATTACAAAATGGCAGAAGGTATCAATGGAATTTATAAACAAAATTTTAAGTAGTCCAGAATTATACCAGTCCTCTTTCCAAGTATATGCAGTTTGCCATTTCCCCTTTAGTATTCTATCACTGGTAGGTCACTTCAAACTTGTGTGTTCCCACTACAAGTAAACTGGGCTTTTTTTAGACTTTTCCCATAACAAACTCCTTAGAAAACATTTCTGCCTTTAATGAAGCTCTCCAGGTCAATAATCTTTCCTGTGATAAGGTGTCTTAACACCTCAATATCTGCTTAAGAGCTAAACAGAATCTACATTAGCAATACCACCTCATTTTCACATTCTGTTTTTATTCTAATGCATTCCAATAGCCCATTAGCTTTTTTTTTAAATTGCTGTCACAACAGGGTTCCCATTCAGACAAAGCTGTATATGATGAATTCCATAAGACAAGAACAGTATAAGACAAGAACATTCATACTGTACAGCATGTGCAGTCTAAAGAATGCAAGGTGCATGCTTTTCACTCTAAGAAAAGGAGTACTTGTGGCACCTTAGAGACTAACCAATTTATTAGAGCATAAGCTTTCGTGAGCTACATCGATATGCATCTGATGAAGTGAGCTGTAGCTCACGAAAGCTTATGCTCTAATAAATTGGTTAGTCTCTAAGGTGCCACAAGTACTCCTTTTCTTTTTGCGAATACAGACTAACACGGCTGTTACTCTGAAAGCTTTTCACTCTGTTTATCTCAACATGCTTTCACTCTTCCTACTGTTCCCAAGTCCCTTTCCCCTACTGCTTTGCCATGCACTATGTGTGCTAGCAACACAGTGAATTAGATTGGAATTCCAGACTCTAAAGTGCTCTGTACTGCCGCTTCAGAAAAAAAAGTAAAAAGCTCCGAGTCAAGGGGAAGTGGCAGGAAAGTGCAGAGTAGTATCAGGAGTGAGAGAGGAACTACTGTTTAAGGCAAGGGACTAGAGAAGAGAAGAAGAAATGGGGGAGTAATGGATAGATCTCAAAGAACAGTGGAGACGATTTGTGAAAAAGCTGAACCGAATGGGTGGTAGGGGGAGAAGCTTGTCTGAGAGCAAGTGATGGACAAAAGATGTACCAGCTTGGAAAAGCAACACATGAGAATAACAGATTACTGTAAAGAATGTACACAGCACTACAAAAGCATGTCCATAAACCGAACATTGGGAGTTCTATCCGTTTTAGTTGTTTTAATTTTTTATAATTTATTAGGAACACTGACGAATCAAGGAAATGGGAATGGGATATAGAGTGTCTTTCCTTCAGTTTACTCATTCAAATCCAGCCCAGATCCGAAAGTTATTACCTTGTGATGGCTATGTAGTGACCTATCTAAAATGCCCTTTGTGAACTTAGGGCTTGTCTACATAATGCATTATTCTGCACCAGCGTGTCATGCACTAATTGCCCTGTGTGAACCCTGTTGAAGCGCACTAAAAGTTCCCTAGAGCACATTAATTTAGTCTTGTTTCATCAGGCTAGCAGCTTGAGTTCAACCCCAAGCTCACCTATAAGCTTTCACTCAAGCTGCTATATTGAGAGAAGAGTTGATGTACCATATCTTCATAGTGTCTCTGTACAAGGGCAAAGGAACTTGCATTGAGTGTGGCAACTACAGGCTGATTTTGTTGTTACTGGTCCCTGGTAAAGTCTTTGCAGCTGCTCCTAACAGATGTAGTTGTCCACAGCAATCAGGTGTCATTGTTGGGCAGATGATAATGGTCCTTACTCTAGCTTCTGGCTGAGCTACACTGAAAATTTAACCTCCTGCTTCATGTGGAGTATATGACCTCAAAGTGGCTTTTGATTCAGTCAGCTGGTCAGCATGGGCTTGCACTGAAAGGAGTTGGTGTTCCAGATGTTCTGCTAAATCTGGCATGCAATCTTAATACTGGTATTGGTGTATGTCAAGGTTCCTTCCCCATTCTGAACTCTAGGGTACAGATGTGGGGACCTGCATGAAAGACCCCCTAAGCTTATTCTTACCAGCTTAGGTTAAATAGCTTCCCCAAGGTACAAACTTTGCCTTGTCCTTGAACCGTATGCTGCCACCACCAAGCGTTTTAAACAAAGAACAGGGAAAGAGCCCGCTTGGAGACGTCTTCTCCCAAAATATCCCCCTGAGACCTACACCCCCTTTCCTGGGGAAGGCTTGATAAAAATCCTCACCAATTTGTACAGGTAAACACAGACCCAAACCCTTGGATCTTAAGAACAATGAAAAAGCAATCAGGTTCTTAAAAGAAGAATTTTAATTAAAGAAAAGCTAAAGGAATCACCTCTGTAAAATCAGGATGGTAAATACTTTACAGGGTAATCAGATTCAAAACATAGAGAATCCCTCTAGGCAAAACCTTAAGTTACAAAAAGACACAAAAACGGGAATATACATTCCATTCAGTACAGCATATTTTACCAGCCATTAAACAAAAGGAAATCTAATGCATTTCTAGCTAGATTACTTACTAACTTTACAGAAGTTCTGAGTCTGCTTTCCTGATCTGTTCGCGGCAAAAGCATCACACAAACAGACAGACCCTTTGTCGTCCCCCCCCCCCCCCGATTTGAAAGTATCTTGTCTCCTCATTTTGGTCAGATGCCAGCGAGGTTACCTTAGCTTCTTAACCCTTTACAGGTGAAAGGGTTTTGCCTCTGGCCAGGAGGGATTTTATAGCACTGTATACAGAAAAGTGGTTACCCTTTGCTTTAGTTTTATGACAGTGTAAGAGTGCTTGTTGGTGTTACCCACAACCTTAGGTGTGCAGACATGCATTCTCACCCTTGCTATTCTGTTGAGCTATCAACTGGCTATTAGTAAGGCTACGTTTTAGTCACAGGTATTTTTAGTAAAAGTCATGGACAGGTCATGGGCAGTAAACGGACATGTCACAGGCAGTGAATTTTTATTACTTTTACTATATACCCCTAACTAAAACTTGGGAGGGTGTGTGTGTGTGGGTGGGTGCTCTGAGGGGTGTGGTCTGGGGCTGCTGCTGGTGTTGGGGGAGGTGGCCCAGGACCCTGCTGGTGCTGGGGGAGGGGCGAGTAGCGGCGTGTGGCCCCGGATCCCTGCTGGTGCTGGGGCAGGGGAGAGGGTTGCTGGGGCTCGCAGGGGCTCCCTACCCGGCTCCACGAGTCCCTGCAGCTCCTAGGTGGCGGAGGTTCCACGCGCTGATTCCACCACAAGCTCTGGCAGTGCAGCTCCCATTGGCTGGAAACTGCAGCCAATGGGAGCTGTGGGGGCAGGGCCTGCGGGCGTGGGCAGTGCCCACCTAGTTGCTGCAAGGACATGCCAGTGGGAGCCAGGAAGCCCCCCACACTGAGGTAAGTGCCTCCCCCTTGCACCCCTCAATCCCCTACCCCTAGCCCTCTTCCCCCACACCCCAACTGCTGCTGCTGGCCCAGGGGCTGTCCAGCTTGGGCAACCCCTGAGCCAGTACCAACCGCTGCAGAAGTCATGGAGGTCACGGAAAGTCATGGAATCCATGACTTCTGTGGCCTCCGTGAGAGACTCGCAGCCTTAGCTATTAGGACTTGCCACTCCTCACATCAGATTCAAGGTTGATCAAGTGACTTCTTGTTGTCATTTCTTCTGCATCTCACAGAACAATACAACTCCTAAAGAGAAATTATCCTTGAAATTTGAGCAAAAGTGGTGACTGGAAAGAATAGCATATACCGTGTTGAACTCTGCACAACTTGTAAGGAGACAGCTTCTTTGACACCAGGGAAGATTCTTAGGCATTCTCTTGTGAGTTTTCCCTTGGTTGCTCATTTTGTCTGAGCAATCGCCATGTTACAACACTCTGATTCAGAATTAGTATCCTCTTTGACATCTGAGCTAGTTCTCTGAGCTTTCCCTTGAATCTTTACCCAGAAGGTTTCTTTTTTGGCAGTCATTTCTTCAGACAGTATTACATTTTTTTCAAGGGTTGTAATAAGAATAGAGTTGTCATATGCATTATGGAGGAAAGTGGTAGCAAAAAGATGAAATAAAAAGGTAAATGCTGCGAGTATATTACCATGAGTTAAAATACTGGAGAGATGTTAACCTTAACCACTGTATTTCTTACCCTGAAGAAAATAAAACTTGACTGGCTGAGTTTATTTTATATGTTTCAATGCATTTTGCTTTGCCCCTAAGCATATTGGACTCTGATTTGGCCTTGTTCCTGTTTTTAACTTTTCTGGGATGACTTTCAGGTGCAGTTTTTCCAGCTGTTACTTATTTTCCCCCCCAATACAGTATACGTTTCAAAACACCAATTATTGGGGCATATTCCTTCTAAATCATATTTCATAGGCCTAGTTAAGCGCCCCATCTTTGCCACCAACCAGACTTCTGGGAGGGGATCCAGCTACCGAATAAGTGCTTTAAACCTCTGGAACTGAACAGAGACCAAGCACTGTCTCTGTCCTGGAGCATCTAGGCACATTTTTGGGGTGCAAACCTTCTGTCTAGCTTCCCCTCCTGAGAACTCAGACCTCACAATCCACTTACCTAGCCACTAGGACATGTACTGGCCTTCCAGACTCTCTTATAGGTTTCATATCTAGAACTCCAGGGTGTTCACATGTTAACTCTTTAAGAGCACCTGGTACATGTGACACAATATACACAGAGACTTTGCATGGGACTCTAACCCACCCTTGTTCCTTACTTAATCGCACGAGAAAAACACAGGTCTATTAAAAAAAAAACAAAAACCCCCCGAAAACCTACAGGCATGCCTCAGTTTCCTCATCACTCCAGAGCATTCTTTGGGGGTGGGGTCAGAGTCTCCAGGGACTGTCCAGAGTCCTTCTCTGGCAGCGCTTGTCTTCTCAGCCATGGGAGCCTCTCTAGACCATCCTGGTTGGTCCGTGCCCTTCTTCTCTACTGCCCAAAGCTTCTTTTCTTGTCCTCGTGAATCTCACTAGTTTTTATGTCCCACCGAAACCTGTTTCTTTTGTTCTCTTTCTGGTGGTTTTCACTCTCTCTATTTCCCTAGCCTCATGCTTCAGACAACTTCCTTAGCATCTTCAGTGCTTGGTCAAATACAGTGGTTAAGGTTAACATCTCTCCATTGTCTGGCAGGGACACAGCCCTTGTGTATGTGGATTCCTACTGTGCTGACAGCAAGGTATACACTGATAGAGCAATTTTCATAGTAACAACTTCATAATAACAACCAGAAATCACAAGTTGTAAAGACAAATTCCCCAAGCCACATCCTTGTGCAGCACATTAATTTCTTCATGAATACTTCAAAGTTAGTAATGTTGCATCAATCCTATGTACTTCTCAGCTTCATCCTTCAGAAATAGCCTCTTCATATTTTGAATAGTAGTTATTAAATTAGTATCTAAGTAATTAAAATCTCATATATTTGTACATATGGTTGCCTTCTAGGCAATCTCTGACCTATCAAAGTTTTTTCCTGATTGATTTTACCAGATTTGCGTGGGTATGGCTTCTGAGGAAGAACAGATAGTACAGTGACTATCGATTTTTATTAACCATGTAATTATGGTGGGTTGGCAGTGACTCCATAGTTTAATATTGCACTAAGCTTTGACTTAGAGATTCAAATCCCTCTATTTTGCAGTTCAGTAATTTAATTTAGTTTCCAAATTTACCAATTGCTGTTCAGAAGACGACAAAATTTTTTGTTTCTTTGGTTTTATGCATAAAATAAGTCTTCATTTTTAAAGAGAAAACAATAACAAAATCAGTTTTGTAATTCAACATCGATACACTCCCTTTTTTGCCTCACTATTGCTCGGTGAATCACCTTAGCCACCACAAAGCAAAAACGTCTCTCACTCACATATGCACGTGTACCCACAATCATAATATCTTAGACATACGACACTTTTGAAATCTGAACACAGAGGTTAAAAATTATTCCCTGTCTTTGTCATAACAGTTGTTACTTATGCTAAGGGAAGTCAGCACATATGTCAGTATATATCAATGGGAGTTTCACATTAATATTGGGAATCCTTTTGGGTTTCAAGGTGAGCAGACTGCAATCCCATATGATTATGAATTGTTAAAAGTTGTGGCTTTACGGTCTCCCTCTCTCTTAAAAATAACTTGTTAAATATGGAGGGCGGGTATGTGTTTGTGAGGGAGTGTGTGTGTGTGTGTGTGTGTGTGTGTGTGCAAAGGACTAGAAGAGCCCATATGCCAGTGAACATTGTGAAAAGTTTACTTTTGTTCGTCTCACACTATCTTTCTGCACAGACTAATAATCTACGTTGTTGTGAAGGTTGGGAGAGGTACAGAGGTTTCAAAGCCTGTGACAAGTCAGTGTCTGCTTGGTAATACTCCTGCCTTCTGCAGTGCTGGAACAACATACAAACATTGGTCTTGAAAGCCTCTTAGAAATGAGGTGAAAGGACAGCTGCTGTGTGTGCACTCGTGATGGAAGGGATAGTTGACATAAGGAATAAATTGGGTGGAAAGGATCAATATGAGGCATAGTTCAGGTACTACAGCTTCTAGTAAATGTGTGATCGTTTATAACATCGGCTAAGTGAAAATATTAATATGGTTAAAGTTGAATAGTCATTTCACTGAAAGTGCAATTATTTGGAAAATGTTATGCATCCTATCTTATATTTGACATGAACAAACACATTCCTCTGTCAGAATGAAGGGAAAATTGTATGTGTAAGAATTTGCTAAGTGCAAATTTTGAAACATGTTTTCTGACAATAGTTTATTTTCATTGCTGTGTACACACTAGTCTAGTCCCATTTAAGATGCAACTGCCATAAAATGTGACTGAGATTGCTATGTTTGGGAAGAGCAGGGATTGCAATATAGAAAAATAAATGTATAATAAAATAGTAGTATCTGGTAGTCATGGTTTTACTTACACTTGCTAGAATTTATTAGAAGAATATACAATATTTCTGGCGTGGAGAGAGACCAGATGTTTTTCTATATTTTCTCTGAGGCACACCTGCAGCTGGTGTAAGTTGTCATACCTGTATTGAAGTCAAAAACTCCACTGAAGACAATAAAGCTGTGACAGATTGTACCAGCTGAGAACCTGCCTCTCCATCTCTTATTTCTTACTTGGTGCTGTTGGTACATTTTGTTTAGGTGGTATTGGAAATAAACAAATCAATTAGTTTTCAGTCAGATTTTTTTTTGTGCTTAGAAATTGGTCCGTGAGTTCCAGATAAAGAGCCCCAATCGCCGAATAACCGGGTCCTGTTTTTCTTCTGTACTTTCTGTCTGTATGCTGCTATTGTTGTTTTTCTTTTTATCCTACTCCACAGGCCTCATCCTGCATCCTTTGAAGTCAGTGGCAATCACCCATTGACTCAACTTGGTGCAGGACTGTGCCCATGTTTAATTAGGGAGATGGGATTCTGGCACTGGAGGTAAATATTTATTGGGGAACACCAATTAAGGTGAAAGTCAGGGTGCAGCAGACTTCAAGTGCAGAGTTTCCTTCACAGGTTACAATAACATTAGATGTTCATGGATGAAGAGTATGGTATGTTTTAATAGTAATTATTTAGTAATGTTTCAGATTATTAGCATTTAAAAATATGCTCATAGGGAAACTTAAGACAAGGGCCACTAGGAGGTGAAAACTGTTAGTAAGTGAGACATTACAGATAAACCACTAGCCAAAGGTTTAGCTGGACATTCCTCTAGATAACTGTGTTTTGTCAAAGTTTTTGAACTGAAAAATGGCTAATTCTGCGTTCTAACCAATATAATTTCCTGTTGATTTATTCCCAAGAAAGGATAAACTTTGCAGAAAACTCCTAATATGCAAGAGTCAATCGGGGCAGAGGGGGAATTATATTGAACTAATTCCTGATAAATATTTCAAAACAAAGTCATCCTTAATGACAAGTGTCCTTTGAGGATGACCTATGATTACAACCCACGGTTTTGCTGTCACTTAAGCTAGAGGGGACATGTGTAACTGTCTTGCTCAGTTGATGGGATTGGATGGATGATTGAATGATGAGACCGCAGGCCAGGTCTTTAGCTTGTCAACTTGTATCTAATTCAGAATGATAGTGTGCATGCAAGGCAAGTATCTCTGTTCTGTCATACCTATGCTTCTAGCCAGAGCCCTCAGTGTGTGTGAATGCTGTACGTATTCCAGTACCGACCACCAGGGATTGAGGTATAGAGACATCCATCAACTCAAAATAAATTAAAAGCTTTACAGTTATTGTATACATTTTACTTGTTTTTCATCATTTTTGTATAAAATGAACTTGAAACAAATGTTCTCTATGAGCAAAAAATGCTTTAAAAAATCTGTAGACTCTCTGGTAACATCATCCTTCTGGTTTTTAGGACATAAATTTGCAGCACCACTCTAAAATTCCCCTGAGCTGTTTGATTTTATCTTTCATTTTCCTCATTATTCTCTCCCCCATTTCTGCTGTTTGCCCTCTTCTGCTCTTTAACATACACAATAGAAGCTGGGAATTGTGTGGCTACTAGTAATAATAAAAGAGACATCATCACCCTTAACTCATTGCTTGGAAATTACTAGATTTCACATGGTTTCTGGTACAGCTAATTTTTTGTTGATTTTAAAATCAGTTTTCCTATTTTATTTAATATGTCTCTTCCTTTTTGCCAGGTGAAGAACCCACTCAAACAAAAGGGGAAACTGACTGACTAGACCTAAAGTGTTGTCAAATGAACAGCAGCTAAAAAAAGAAAAGAAAAAGACAAAAATGGATAAGTTTTTGCTACCTTTGTTACAGTAATTTCAAATATTAGTAGGTTTGAAAAAAATCAGATGAAACTGTGTGATCTTTTTAAAGTTGGTATCACTTAAGGTGAATGCTTATTTAGTTATTTTTTATAACATCGTCAAATGTGTGTGTGTTTTAACTGATCAGTTAACTCCACCCTCCCTTCACTTGAATTTTATCTGAAATGGTTGTATAAATTGTCTTGGTTTTCTCAGAGAATCAAAGAACTCTGTTTTCTTGTCTAAACTCCCTGTTCTCATTTTTTCTTTTAATGGGTTAAAAAAGCATCTCTTTGTCTAAAATATCAAAAGTTTCACAGGTAGAATATTACAGGCAAAATGCTCCATTTCTATACATTTATCCATAGTTGTTTTTTGTGTTGTTGTAGTTGTAAATTTCTTTCTTTCAGAGGTTGTTTTTGTTTCTCTCTCCCATTAATGTTTACCCCATGATTGTCTCAATTTCTTTGACCCGAAACGACTTTCTCCCGTCCACTGTCTATTTTATCGGCTTACCCACTAGTTGTGTCTCAGGTGTCATTCTACAGACAGTGGGAGAAGGCAGCAGTTTGTTTGTTTTTCCTGTGCTGGGATCTGGTGAGTGGTATTTTAACGCCATCAGGCAATACACAAGAGTCGGAGAGTATTCAGAAACAGGGTGTGAAGTTGATGGCATTAGTATTGAGTCCTTTTAAAAAAAAACCCAAAAATGAATATTAGCTCTGTGGCAAGTCTAACCGTGCTGCATATGCAAAGTTTCTGTCTTAGGGCATGTCTATGCTGCCCAACAGTCCTGGCTACCGGGGTGTGAATAATAATGTGCACCAAAGTGCTGTACTGTAATTGCCCCATGTGGATGCTGCAGGTGTGAATTAAAAGGTTCCTAGTTCTCATTAATGTCATTGAAGAAGACTATGTTAATGTGAACTATAGGAACCTTTTAGTTTTTGCCCACAGTATCCATGCAGGGGAGTTACAGCACAGTGCTTCAGAGTGCACCGGTATTTGCACTCCCATAGTCTGAACTGAGGGGCGCTGTAGACATGCCTGTAGTCTCAGGAGGCCTGTTTATTCACCAGTACCAGGGAGTTTATGTAAATGGCACCTCCTGCTCACCCGAAGGAGAATTAGACCCTTTGTAGTTGTAGTGTTGCTCCGAATCATTAGACTTAAAATTTTCTGCAGTTTGTTTTCCAATAAATATGTTCTGATTTTCAGTAAATCACTTGTATTATTGGTTCCTTAGAATATAAGGGTTTTATTTATAGACAGCAAGTATATATTATAGAATATAATCTGTTTTACTGGATCAGTAAATAAATAATAATACACAAAAAGTTTTGGGTCTGAAAACATGAATAACATGTTACATCGTATTGTTTTTTCAGTATCCTTCTTCTCAACGTGTGATGCAGCTACAATTTTATTTTTAGTAGGTTTGCTTTTACTTTACTTTTCTAGGAAGCATATTTGTTTTCCTTTCTTAGAAATCAGAACTGAAGGGTCTTAGTTGTGGGTAAAAACCAATTTATAAACCAGAGGACCCTGACATAGACTAGTGAAAATCCTGCAACATTCAGAAAGACCAGACAAGTTAACCTGCAACAGGAATACCATTTTGTTTTGAATTTTTCTCTTGAGAACTATCAAAACTAAAGAAATTCCCAGACAAAAATGTGTTTAGTTGGCGTAAAGGTTATATCAACAACTTAAGCTTAAATCTTAAAATTAACATTGTAAAGTTGCAAAGATACTAGAAAGTTGGGAAAATAAGTTAAATTAAGACTTTGATTTAATATAACCTTAACTCTGAATAGAAGTCCCTGTTAACTGGGATACCCTCCACATAAAGTATTAACAGGTGACCCCTATCACACAATGTCGCAGATAGCTTATTACTTGAACTTTGTATACTTAGGTTACTTGGACTTACCTACATGGACAGTGTGTTTGACTCGGTGGATGGGAACATCTTAAACTTTTTGTACTTTTGCAATTTGCATATAGATTTTCAGAAGCCTGCAGGAATGTTTATCAGTAGTTTATGTAATGGGATATACACACTCCACTGGGGTTTTACAACCACTAGTAGGATCACTGTGGATAACTAAAAGTAATGCTGTTATTAAATTTCCTTTGGCTGGCAGGAGAGAGAGAAAGTACAAGGGTTTGTAAGAAGAATAAGACATGAGAAGTTGGCATGTTCCACTAACAAGACAGCAGCACCTTGAGGAAATGTTTCATCATTAAGCTGGAATTTATGTAGTGTATGCATGTTGAATAAATAATTAGTACAGTGTATCAAGTATGGAACAGTGTAGTGGAGGGTTTGTCACTGATGTGCAGGTATAACATTGTCTTGTGTATTTCGGTGAAAGGTGATTGGGGAGTTGGGACAGAGAGTTATTGGGAGTTAAGGTTGTTTACGGTATCTTAACTCTGCATTTCTGTACTTCCAACATTTTTAAAGAAAGCATTTTAAAATCCCAGTGTTCTGTCACCTTGTTATTTTTTATTTTAAGGTATTGACATTTATTTACAACTTTTGAAGTATATAAGAGAAGTATGTTTTCAGGGACCCTATGCTGAATAAGTTTTGTTTGAGTGCATTGCTCTTAAGGTGCTTTTATTTTGTTAGTCATGTTGTTTTGTTTGCATCCTAACCAGCTGGTACTGGATGTCTAACAACACAAGTAAATAGTTTCTTAATTAGGAGATTAGACTGTTACCCATACTAGGGCTATACTAGGATCTATGGTATGGTATGGATCTTTGTTTCTAGAATCATTTAGAACTTCAAAAATTATTTTGTACAATTATTGACCAACTCAGAGTTTAAATAGGAGGTCAGAGAGAGAGAGAGACCACCTAGAAAGTCCATTAGTAGTCTTTGTACCTTGATTTATACTCTTCGTAACAAAGATTAAGCAATTTATTGAGTTTGAAAAATGAGATACCAGGATGATGATGATTTAGTATCTTTGTATTCAGCATCTAACAGCGTGCCAGTCACTTTATATAAAAAATAAGAAGACATGCTCTGTATAGTTTGATTGTTTAACCTACTTTGTTACTTGGTTCACTTCCCTCTGGGATAACAGACTTATACCTGCAGTCTACTTGGCAGATTTAGGAAGGTTGTCAATTTTATTTAACTTAGTCTTATCAGCACATTATCATTATTTGTTTTACTGTAGCCTTTTATCATGAGCTTCTATCCTGTTATCATACTAACGGGTGGAAGAAGAATCTCAAAAATCTGTCTTTTTTTCAGGGTGCCTTTGAGGACCTGATGATTGGATTTTAGTTTCCAGATTTTTCTGATACATAAACAAATGTGCTACTTTTCTTAGCCAATTTTGAGTTCTTTGAAACAATTAACTACAAAGCTCTACTTTATTTCCTTCTAACTTTTCATGAAATGTGCACTGCTTCCCAAAAATGCTGATTGCTGGAGAAATAGTCCATTCTTCCACTGAGAGCAGGCCTGTCTAAGCATGTCCCAATTTCTGAATTTCTAGAAATTAAAATTAAGAATTCTTTGTAACTAAATGTGAGTAATTGCAATGATGTGGGACCTTGTGGTAATCGAAAGGTGGGGGCACAGTAGTGTCTTTTTGTTGACTTCTCTATTAAATCCTTTAGAATCATAGAATCATAGAATATCAGGGTTGGAAGGGACCCCAGAAGGTCATCTAGTCCAACCCCCTGCTCAAAGCAGGACCAATTCCCAGTTAAATCATCCCAGCCAGGGCTTTGTCAAGCCTGACCTTAAAAACCTCTAAGGAAGGAGATTCTACCACCTCCCTAGGTAACGCATTCCAGTGTTTCACCACCCTCTTAGTGAAAAAGTTTTTCCTAATATCCAATCTAAACCTCCCCCACTGCAACTTGAGACCATTACTCCTCGTTCTGTCATCTGCTACCATTGAGAACAGTCTAGAGCCATCCTCTTTGGAACCCCCTTTCAGGTAGTTGAAAGCAGCTATCAAATCCCCCCTCATTCTTCTCTTCTGCAGGCTAAACAATCCCAGCTCCCTCAGCCTCTCCTCATAACTCATGTGTTCCAGTCCCCTAATCATTTTTGTTGCCCTTCGCTGGACTCTCTCCAATTTATCCACATCCTTCTTGAAGTGTGGGGCCCAAAACTGGACACAGTACTCCAGATGAGGCCTCACCAATGTCGAATAGCTTTCTACAGCTCTTTAGAAGAACTTTCTTTCCAGCAGTTGTTTTCAGAGCTAGTGGCAGTGCTGTGTTCAAGTTGGGCAGCAAGGGATAATATAGGAATTTGCATCCTAAACTGCTCTTTGTCAAGGCCAGATAGATTAGGGCTGTAGCCAGCTCTGACCAGGCATTGTCATTTGTGCCCAGAGGCAGCAGAGTACACTCTTGTTCTCCACACTGATCAGGGTTGATTTTCTAGATTAAGAAACAACAGGTTCTTAGATACCATTAAACTTCTTTCCTGCTCATCTGTCGTGGCTGGACTTTGCATTTTTTTGGTAGGTCAGTGAAGCAACTTGTCACAATCTCCCTCTCCCACTCACCTGACATTCCTTTTTCCTTCTCAAAATACTGAATCCCATTCTTCCCATTGTACATTAATGTAAGTCCTGACCACCACCAATTTAGTTTTTATAAATAAATACATGTCCCTATTTTACAAAAAAATTCTCCCCCAAATCCAGGGGCGTGTGGCTATATTTTTAGGGATCCCAAAGTCCACTTCTTGTTGGCTGTGGGGGGATTGTGAGTAACCTCTGCTCTGTAAGAAACATCAGTAACCAGTAGGGCTGTCAAGGGATTACAAAAATTAATTGCGATTAATTGCACCATTAAACAATAATAAAATACCATTTATTTAAATATTTTTGGATGTTTTCTACATTTTCAAATATATTGATTGTAATTACAACACAATACAAAATTTACAGTGTTCACTTTATATTTATTTTTGATTACAAATATTTGCACTGTGGAAAAACAAAAGAAATAGTATTTTTCAGTTCACCTAATACAAATACTGTAGTGCAATCTCTTTATCATGAAAGTTTATCTTACAAATGTAGAATTATGTACAAAAAATAACTGCATTCAAAAATAAAACAAAGTAAAACTTTAAGGCCTACAAGTCCATTCAGTCCTACTTCTTGTTCAGCCAGTCGCTCAGACAAACAAGTTTGTTTACGTTTGCAGGAGATAATGCTGCCCGCTTCTTGTTTACAATGTAACCTGAAAGTGAGAACAGGGGTTTGCCTGGCATTGTTGTAGCCGGCATCGCAAGATATTTACGTGCCAGATGCTTTGACCATCATTCCAGAGGACATGTGTCTATGCTGACGACGGATTCTGCTTGATAACGATCCAAAGCAGTGTGGACCGATGCATGTTCATTTTCATCATCTGAGTCACATGCCACCAGCAGAAGGTTGATTTTCTTTTTTGGTGGTTCGGGTTCTGTAGTTTCTGCATCAGAGTGTTGTTCTTTTAAGACTTCTGAAAGCATGCTCCACACTTCATCCCTCTCAGGTTTTGGAAGGCACTTCAGATTCTTAAACGTTGGATCGAGTGCTGTAGCTGTCTACAGAAATCTAATATTGGAACCTTCTTTGTGTTTTGTCAAATCTGCAGTGAAAATGTTCTTAAATCAAACAACATATACTGAGTCATCATCTGAGACTACCATAACACAAAATATGTGGCAGAATGCGGGTAAAACCTTGGAGGAGAATTGTATGTCTCCTGCTTCATGGAAACATGTCCTCTGGATTGGTGGTCAAAGCATGAAGAAGCATATGAATGTTTAGCATATCTGGCACGTAAATAACTTGCAATGCTGGCTACAAAAGTGCCATGCGAGTGCCTGTTCTCACTTTCAGGTTACAGTGTAAATAAGAAGCAGGCAGCATTTTTGCCCGTAAATGTAATTAGCTAAACAAGAAGTAGGACTGAGCGGACTTGTAGGTTCTAAAGTTTTACATTGTGTTGTTATGGAGTGCAGTTATGTAACGAAAAAATTCTACATTTGTAAGTTGCACTTTCATGACAAAGAAAGTGCACTACAGTACTTGTATGAGGTGAATTGCAAAATACTATTTCTTTTGTTTGTCATTTTATACAAGTATTTGTAATCAAAAGTAATATAAAGTGAGCACTGTACACTTTGTATTCTGTGCTGTAATTGAAATCAATGTTTGAAAATGTAGAAAACATCCAAAAATATTTAATACATTTCAAATTGGTATTCTATTGTTTAACAGTGTGATTAAAACTGCGATTAATCGTGATTAATTTTTTTAATCGCGATTAATTTTTTTCAGTTAATCGCATGAGTTAACTGTGATTAACCGACAGCTGTTTAACCTTGGTGATGAGTTTGCATTGGTTTATGTTTTCCAGGCTACCTTTGAAAAAAAAGCTGCCAAGTTTTATGCAACTCCATATGTTCAAGTAATTATGCAGATTATTTAATGAGCTAGTGTACATACCTGCAAATAATGTGCATAAAACAATTCTGTTTTTTAAACTGTGCGTATTTAGTGCCGGTGAAAGCCATTGCCTTGACAATCCCCATGAATAAAGTCTTCAGCTTATCTGCAGTTTGTTTTCCACAAACGTTGTCCTTCCAGCATGTTACAATGCTGATCAGGAAGTACCTCCCTGTGCAATTTTAATTCAGCCCCCTTGTACTTATGCATTACGATAGGCTTTAATTACGTTATTATTATTTAGTAACAAGATAGTATGTATTGTGAATTCCACATGGATGGTCAGCAGGGTTTGAACCCAGGGTCTTTGTATCTAAGACACAGACCTCTTTCTGTTGAGCTGTAGGGACAAAGGGAATTGGAAGCAGGCTTTTATCCTTTATGGGTACATTTATACAGCAGTTAAACACCTGCAGCTGGCCCAGATCAGCTGACTTGGGCTCACGGGACTTGGGTTGCAGGGCTGTAAAATTGCTATGTAGATGTTTGTGCTTGGGCTGGGGCACTCCCCTCTTGTACAGTCTTTTATTCCAGTGTAGACATGCCCTGTGTGGGCTAGCCCCTTGTAGTAAATGTAACACACAGTTAGCAAGGGGTCAACAACTATTTGTGAGACAGCAGTGCAGTGTTGGGAATGAAAGTTTTTGGATTCTATTCTGAGCTGTGAGAGCAGAGTATGATCTGCTGGTTAGCAGTGGTTACCGACAGGAGAGTCAAGATCACGTAGCTGGCATATATGCATTCTGAAAACCAGAGAGACTGAAAAAATGAGACTTTCTTCAATCATATTGTTGTGAGTTCATGAGTTCGGAGTTCTGTTCACAGCTCTGAGCTGACCCTGTGTCACCTTTTGTAAACTGGAAGGAATAATGCCTACATGGCGTTATGACAGAGATGTAGTTTGTTTACTCTAAAATGTATTGATTTAACTGTAGCGAACTGAAAAGCATCCACACCACTTGTCAGGGCACTTTTGTTGTTAATCATTGCATTCACACTGTTCAGCGTTAGTTCAAACTGACCCCTCAACATTCTTGGCAGATATCCCATGATGCAGTGTTCCATCACACTGCTCTATGCCCTGGCTTTTTGTGCGGTACATTCTGGCATGCATACCAGAAACTAAAGAAATTGTGGGACTTGGGATCAAACTAACAAACTCCCACAAATGATAGTTGCCTGCTGCCTGGAGAAGGGGACACTATTAATTAGAAGAGATGAGACCAAAGACTAGGGTCTCCTAGCTTCAAGCTCAGTCTGCTTCTCCTAGACCAGGGGTGGGCAAACTTTTTGGTGCAAGGGCCACAACAGGGAATAGAAATTGTATGGCGGGCCATGAATGCTCACAAAATTGGGGTTGGGGTGTGGGAGTAATAGCCGTGTTAGTCTGTATTCGCAAAAAGAAAAGGAGTACTTGTGGCACCTTAGAGACTAACCAATTTATTTGAGCATAAGCTTTCGTGAGCTACAGCTCACTTCAACGGATGCATACATTTCCACAGTATGCATCCGATGAAGTGAGCTGTAGCTCACAAAAGCTTATGCTCAAATAAATTGGTTAGTCTCTAAGGTGCCACAAGTACTCCTTTTCTTTTTGCAATTTTCATGCATTTGTTCTCTCTCTCCCTCAACTGCCTTTTTAATCTTTTAGCTGCACTAGTTTTTTGAAGGCTAAGGCACAGTACAAAGGAAATACAATGAGTTCAGAAGCTAGGCACAATTTTGCTTTAATAAAGATTCATAGCCAAGCTAATGGTTTAGAAGTATTTTCATGAGAAACTGCTTCAGCTGAAAGTTACTAAAACCAAATTCCTTAAAAATAACTGGGAACTCCAGTTTATAATAAGGTCATTGTTGGCAGCCTTAAGTTTAAAAACTTTCCACAGCTTCAAGGAGGGGAAGGAAGAATTATAGAACAGTGTGGTTTGGTGGCTCTGTGCGTGCGTCTGTGTGTATATCCCTCTTTCTCTTTTTTTTTAAATAAAGAAATTAACATTCGGACTTGATCCCCTATGACTGATTCTCCTCCTTCCAACTTTTTACCCTGTATTCTGGATAAGAGAGACGTTATGAGGAATGGGCTGGGGACGTACACTGGATTCATTTTTTTTCTTCCTGATTAAAATTGGTTCCACAGAATGGAAATTTGGCAACCTGTATGGAAACTAAGCAAATCTGTTTACAGAGTTCTCTGCCTCTTAGTATAACGAAATCGACAAGAATGAGGATAGGCTGAGCAGCATCAAATCAAGTTTTTAATGATGAAGCCACATTGTGCTGGATTTTGAATTTAGTTTCTTGTTCTTTTATCCTGTCAAAATACAGTTATGTGTCTTGCACTGTGGTGCTAGTATATTACGCAAACAAAAACACCCTCACAGCTCAGGTTGCTATCCGTTCTCTCTAAAACTTGAGACTGGTTTTCAGGGTAACATGCTTGGCAGAATGAACCTGGGACCAGTGATGTGGAAGCACCTGTGGGGGTGGTCCCTGTACTTCTGTAACAGTAGATCTTATGGGGGAGTCATTGGCAGAGTGCTGGTGTAAATATAAGGGCCAGGTTGTGGTTGGCCCTAATGCAACTGCACAGGGGACTAAAGTGGAGGCATCTCCCTCTCCCTGACTTCCTTGATCAACAATCTTAGGTCTCTCTTGGTCTAGGTGGGAGGAGCCTGGACCATGCAGAACAGTAGCCCCACATACTCCCAGAGCAGGTAAGCAGGGAGTGGACAGGTAGGGTGTGAAGTGGGGGAGCTAGGTCTGCACCCCCATCAACTTGCTGGCTATTGGAGTTGAACCAGCGGAAGGAGTATGGTACCTCTGGAAAGGACTGAAGTAAACTACTCCTCCTCAGGAACAAGGAGAGAGGTGGGGAGGAATTGTGACTGAGTCACACTTTTCTGGGGTGCTGCAGCAACATGGAGCATCAAACATAGTTAACTTAAAAAAATTCAAGTTTATTTTTCATTATTTATGCTGTTTGTTTACTCTTTGTACTTTAGCTTGGCTATTAGAAGAACAAATAAGGGCTTGACTTTACTGTAGAATTAACCCAACCTCTTACCTGTGTGTTGCTCCTCTCTTGTCTTCCGTCCACACATGCAATCCATTGGCCAAGTTTGGTGGCAATTTAAACCCTGGCTAGTTGGCCCATGTGGGGCTATAGGCTACAGCCTGAATGCTGCTTACCCTTGGAATGGTTACCTGCCCACTTTGTAGTGAAGACACAGGCTAAACCACTTGAGTGTTGATAGTCCTCAAACACCTTCCTACAGTCCTCTCCCCCCTCTCCCACCAATGTGCCCAGATCCAGAAGGACAGACAAGTTCTCTCACAATTTACTGGAAAAGAATCATAGAGCGTCTTGGCTTACTGAAACACAAAGAACCATGTGATATGCCCCCACAAATCCTAGTTACATACACAGGGGAGCACAGCACCCATGTGTCTGCAGCAGCTCAACTGGTTTTGTAGTTGTTGCTTCTCAGACTCAAATTAGGTTAACCTGGGTGCTCAGAACTACGTGCTGATCACCGAGGTTAACTCTGCCATGAAGACTTATCCTTAGTCTGCTTCGCTTCTGTTTTGAGTCTGTTTCACTTTCTTGTTCGGGCAGACTAGCACAGTATGTGGGTTGTAAACACAACAAGGGAATGTTTTAATCCCAAATGAAAACACTTTTTAAATTGAAAATTTAAAAGTAATTAAAAGATTTCTGTTAGGATTTGTAAACGTTGATCTTTATCTGACCCTCTCTAAACATTATTCTTTTGAATGTCAGAGAAGTTTGAGACACACAAAGGATAAGTTATTTGCTCAATCAGGAAAGGCAGGAGTTCTATCACTCCTCTACTCTAATCAATCTGCATTCAGGCATTTTCTTTTCTCCTGAAAAAACATTGATTTACAGGTCTGCTTCAGAATGCTGACATGTATTTCGTGAGTTGTGTATGTGGTGTTCCCTGCCTTGCCTTTCCAAAGATAACTTGCACCATCCGTGGCATGTATGTGGAGTTTTAAATTGTCCACATCCACCACTGTTTTTTGATAAAGAGAAAAAAATGCCTTGGAGTTCTCCTGTGCTTGTTCCTCAAGGAAATCCCCTTTCTAACTTCCTAACATCTCCTAATCTGAGTTGATAGTCTAGATCAGTGTTTCTCAATAACTGGTCCATGGACTGGTGCCGTTCCCTGAGATCTCCCTGATACAGAATAGGAAGGCAGCAAGCTGATCCTTGGTATCAAAAAGGGTGAGAAATACTGGTCTAGATGATTAAATTGATTTCTCTGCACTATTTTCTGTCAGTCTATTAATTTAACACTATTTAATCACAGTCTCTTTCAGTCATGAGCTATAGTTTTAAAAACATCCTGTAAATACTGTAGCCTGAATTCCAATAAACCTCTCACTAGTATTTTCCAGACTCCCAGATAGATGTGACACAGGCCTGTCTCTCAGGTAAGGGAAGTGAAATGTCTAATATCTTTAGCTGACCCAGATGTATTTTATGTGTTGCCGATTGTGTCTGACTTTTAATACAGTATCATTGTAAAACAGTAACCTGTTTTAAAAGTAGAAAAATTGAAAACTGCTATTAAAAGCCACCTGGTATCCTTACTACTTCAAGTTCTCAGGCAAACTTTCATTGAAGCACCAAAGCATCAATATTGATCTTGAAGTTGGGCAGGTATGTCTAGCAGGTTTGCAATACCAGAAGAAAACGAATCATGCTTCACTCTTAATCACAACAACTCAAGTGTTTGCAGTGACCACTAACCCCTTTTTAGGGGTTCCCATCTCAGATCTTTATTTCAGTAAAGTTATATTTTCAGTATAGTTTAAGTGTCCTCTACCACTTCTGATACAGAAGCATCAGAAAGTGTGTACTAGCAAGGGATTCTGCTTTCTTTTTTTAGTGATGTGTCATGCTTTCAGAGGGAGTGCAGTGATTCATATTCAACCAAGCCAGGCAATCTTCATGTTTGATTTGCAAATATTTGCCTTGTTGGTGTCATGTTATACATTTGTGAAATTTCTTGAGGGAAGAGACTAAGACCATGTCTACACTTACAAGCTTACAGTGGCACAGCTGTGTTCCCCTCTCTTATTATTACACGTATGCCAGAACTGACAAATATATTTTGCAATATCAGGGTTTTCTGTAGATTTCTCCTTCAGTTTCAGGATGGACTTTTTCCCCCCTCTCCCCAGTAGCCAGTTACTCCCTGCAGGGAGCAGTGATGTGAGCGTGCCACTGAGAAATGACATGGCTTCCCTGAGCAGGTAAAATGTATTTACTTGGTATAAAAAAAAAAAAAAGATTATGGAGGTGGTTACTAGGCAGGGGTTCTCTGCTGCTCCCTTTATGCAGAAATGGCTTCTAAAGCATGTGTTGACCTCAGTTGCACATGTAGCACAGTTGCATTAAAATGTTCTGATTTCAGTGGCCTCTCTGAGCCATAATTTTGAGGTGGGACATTATAATCCTCCTCCGCTTCACACACCTTCACTAAGGGCAGTTTTGAAATTGCCCCTTAGTCATGAGGCGTGGCTGCTGTACTCTTCAATGCATTGCAGAGGCACCGTTTATGAAGTGCCCCTGCTCTGGAGCCTCCCACTCGGATATACGCTGCAGAGTTTGGGGTACTTAAGTGGCTTTTCTTGCATGGAGCTTTCCTGTAGGGAGAAGGAAGCTCTTCAACAGCGGCTTTGGTGGCCACTGATGGAACTGCACCTACAGCAGCTGTTCCACCACAAGACCTAAATTGGGAGCAGGCTGGTCACAAGAGCACAAGCAGCCACTGCAAAAATGTTGGATGAGCAGGGACTAGTGGAGTGATTTTTGTCCCAAAGTTGGTGGAGGGTGAAGGAGTTGGCTCCACAGAGGAGCTCAGTTCCCTTCCTCCTGAAAAGCCACTAGCATCACCACATCCTACACTGATACCGTAAGTGTGCGCATCTGCCTGTGTGATCATATGTCTGTGTATAGTGCTATTCATCCCCTTCCTCTCCTAGTATCTCCCTAGCACCCTGTGGCCCTCCAACACCATCACAAGAGGAGCTAATAGGCCTGCTTGCAGTCTCACTAGGGAACCCTGGGACTAGGGTGACCAGACAGCAAAGTGAAAAATTGGGACAGGGGGTGAGCGGTGTAATAGAAGCCTATATAAGAAAAAGACCCAAAAATCGGGACTGTCCCTATAAAATTGGGACATCTGGTCACCCTACCTGGGACTGACTGGACATGGAGACTGAATTCCCATTTTTAGCCCTAGAAGCAGGTCCCTGCGTGTCAGTATTCTGTGTTTGCAGGCCGGTGGGGAAGCTTGCAGTGCTGCTTCTTGTGCTTCAGCTTTTCTGTCAGACGATTTAACTCTCCAACACCTCACTTGAGCAAGAAAATCAACTTCAGCGTGGAAACCTCTCTTGCTCACTCCTGACAAAGGATGTATTCCAATAGGGCTCATTTTCCTCCCTGCAGGGACTCAGAATCTCTAGTAATCCCTATTGGGATTGTAAGAATTTCATCCTATTCTAGTCTGGGCTGCCATTTTCTGCTGTAGAAAACCTCTCCCTCATACAGTGTTGTTTCTCTGTTGGCTCCTGAAAGGGTTGATGATCTTTCCAGTACCTCAGTACTGGGTGTGATACTTTTCTGGACTGGTGTGTAGTATTCACCTCTGAAATGGGAAACCGTAAACTCATGATGCTCCTGGAGGCTCCAGATTCAAAGCGTGATAATTCATGGTGTCCTGATAGTGTGAGAGTCCCAAAATTTAACAGGAGCCAGGGTCTCCTGCATGGTAAATTGTTGTGCTAATAGAAGATCCATTTATTTCCTAATTAATCAAAAAGAGTGTGCTTTTTATTTCAGCCATCTGGCTGGAGAGCATGTTGTTTAGCTACTTGCTTACAAATTGGAGCCACACAGGAAAAAAGATGTTTCAGCTCCTGTTTTGGCTTGTCTTTTTCTGGATTGACATAGTCTAAGGTGTGTTAAAACATATACTCATCACTGTAGTTCTTGTTTCTCAGTTGCTGCAAGAATCTTTATTAAACCATTTTCTGAAGAAAAAAAAAAAAAAAAAGGTATTGGCAATCTAACTGCTCACTGTTGTTTGTTTCATTCCACTAAGTTAATTGTAATTCATAGATGTGTTGTTGCTCTCATGCATTTTGGAGGTATTCTAGGCTACTGAATTGTGTGTTTTCCTTGGGAGGGAGTAGATAATTCTGCTGTTATGTCTTTTTGATTACTGTTGAAAATACAGTGTATTTTTCATATAATTTGTTGTTCAGTTGGCCACCTTTTTCTGTCCCTTCATGGTGACATTAAGGCATCATATTTTGTGTTCTCCAAAAGTCCCCTTAACATGCTGTCTCTTTGGAGGCTGCATTGTTCTTGTGGAATAAGTTCCAAGGAGCAGACTGTCCTATGTGATGTTTACTGTAGTTCTGCCTTGCAGCCAGCAGATTTTAGTACAAACTTGCTTGGGGGTGGCCTTGTCCTATTTTCCTCTTAGATGGTTCTGGCATTTATAAAGCTGGGGAGATCGTGCTTCTGAATTTTCCAGTCTGAAGAGCTCGAGCCAAAACAGCAGGGAGGACAGCAAACCTGCACGTTGTTTGGCTTAAGGCAGCTGGGCCTGTTTTTTCTTTGAGCCTAGAGCGATGGCAGATTTTCTTGGGTTTGGTGTGGAGGAGGGGGAAACGGGGAGTGAGTTTGGATGAGCAGAGCAGAGTAATTTAATCTCTGTTGCTTTGAAAGACTGGGTCTGTTTCTCCCTAGCCCCTCTTCTCATATCCCCTATTGAGTTAAGCTAGCAAACCTTGAGTTGTTTTTATTCCATGTTTAAAGATTTTGCTCACATGAGTTATGACTTGCATGTAAGTTTCCAATTAGAGAGTGGGGTAGAGTTGACTTTGTTTTATATACTATATTAACATACCATTTCATAGCAACAAGCTCTCTTTGTCTCTGGTACCAGGGAGCTGCAGCTTTGACCTTATAATTAGAGAGGGGTAGCTATTACATAGTTTTTAATGGTATTTGATAAGCTCTCATCAAATTGTGTTTTTTTTTAACTAATTAGGTTCTTCTGTCCATTATAATCTTCGCTGTGCTGATGACTTTGAGGAATGAACATTAGAAATATCCCCACTGAACCACAGAATGGAAGTTTGATAAATATGAGAAACTCTTTTGACAGCTTGGCCTCAGTCTAAGAGGAGAGTAGTTGTCTATAAGAACATTCTCAACAGCCTTCCTCTCTGAGTGAAGTTTCCCATGGAAATAGAGACTGCACTGCCGCTGCCCTTTACGTACATTAGTTGTATAGCTATTAATAGATGGTTTGTTGGAGTTTTGCATAAATATATATATATGAAAAATTTTAGCTGCCTCCCAAAGTGACTTGTTTCCTAGGGGCATGGTTTCTGCACATAGCTGTGTACGCTTCACAGGCTTCTTTATGGGAATCTTACTGAAGAGCCAGTGAGTGCTTGAGAGTATAAGCCATGGTGATTCTTTATGTTCCCAGTGTGCTTTAGGGAAATACAAGCAAATGCTCCCTCAGATGTGCATTTATGTCTTTTGAAGACACTAAACACCATATAATTTAAGTGCTAATTAAGTAATATTAAAAGTAGTAATATTTCTCTAAAGTTATCAGTGTACTGAGTTCCTACTCTTGGGTCTCCAGTAGTGTGAGACAAGCCAGTGACAAATATTAACACATCTGATCATGCCTAGTGGAAAATGAGAAAACCAAAGTCATTCCTTTCCCCCCTCATTGTGACATGTTTTCCCTCTATGTTGTTTGCCTCATTTGCTTCTCTGTCCTGATACATAAGGGTCTTCATATTGGCTGATATAATAGGTTCTACTCTAGTTTTGCTACAGACAATACTGTGGGAGTATTGTAGCTGGTGCCACCTGAGGAAACTGAGTTTGCTAACTTTGAGCAAGGGTTGATCAATAAGAACTTTTGAAATTGGCAACACAGGATGAGTTCACTCTCCTTCCCTTACCTTCAACCCACTTCCAACACTTTGGAATCCTCTCAGACAGTTCGTGACACATGCCGCCAAAAATCATGTTTTATCGCAAAGAGAAGATTATTTGGGTCTAAAGAAGGGAAAGGTAATGGGGGAAGGTTGCCAGACAGAGCAGGGTGCGGGGATGCGCTTCAAACTAGTGGTTTCATATTGAGATGGGATGAGCCACCTGAAATTTCTTGTCATGGAATTCATATGTTTAGTTTTTCTTGGCTAAGGGGAGAGAACACGATACTCTGGGTGACTAGGCTAAAGAGGAACTGAATGTTGGAGATATACTGATTTCAGGGTCATTACCAGCAAATTGAGATGGGAGTATTATCTAAGCAAGTGGTTAAACTGTACCATGTTTGCTTTCCTACAGTCTTTTTCTACCTGCCCTAGTAGGTGGTGAGACACAGATTTTGTTTTGTTTAACTTTTTACTTTAATTGACACAGTTAATTTCACATTCTTAATTAAGTACTCCTTAGAACTAAGAAATCAATCCAGTCAGTTCCTTGTTGGTATTAAGCTGGTGCATAACCAAATGCCCTTGAAAGTCACTTGGTAATAGTAAATGAACCACTGGTCTATGAGTTCAGTTTTTTTAAACAGTTGTAGGAATCACCATATTTGGTGGCCTTCTTGAGCCTGAAGTAAGGTGGTGAGTCATTTTCCATTAGATGCATCCTGATCACCTGAACCTTATTAAATTGGAGGCTTAAGATTTAATTAGATACTAACTCTGGATAGAAGCAGCCAGCCTGGATGCAACACTGTGCTAGAAAAAAAGCCTATTAAATCATTAACATTTTTGTTTGTTTGGAATGAGAACTATTTGATTTTTTTTTAATACCAAGTAAAGTTTGGACTTTTTATTGGAATTAGGTACGTGCTAAACTTTTGTTTTTTTGTGTCTTATTAATTTGGTTATTATGAAACCCAAAGCACATAAAATCACGAACTCTTCCCTGGTTGCCCATTGGGTTCTGTCTCCAAAATACGTTATGCTCAGTCCTCTTGAGACTGACTAAAAGTGCATGGTCTGTGGGCAATGAAGTGTAGTTGCATCATCCAAATTACAGCGCTTTGGGAAAATGTGTTCAAGTTCCAGCCATACAAAAGTCACTAGAGGTTAAGGAGGACCTTGCTATTTGACAAACGCAGCCTTGGCCAATCTCCTCTGGAATTCTAAGAGGGTTTTCCAGCTAGACAGTCATTTTTTCCCCACTTGTCTTGGTATGGCTGATCACTCAAGAGTGACATATGGTAGAAACATGCTCCAAGGGACAAATCTTCTGGATGGCACACAGCACCACGCAAGATAGACAGATGGTGGCTTATTCAACCTTGGAAAGTAGTTTAATCCTACATATTGGCAAGGCCTGGGTGTGAGAGAGACACACACACATACACAAGCCTGTGGAATCTGAGGCAAAGCTTTTGTGAGTTTACTTGAAAGCCACTTAGCTCTAAAAGCAGTAGCAGCACTGAGCTGATAAAATACAGCATAAATATCTGTGAAATTGTATATTGCAGTATACCAAAGGAAGGAAAGGTCTGAATGTAATTTTCACTAAAATCACAAAGTTGAAGGATAGTATAGAAATCAAATTTACTTAACTTTGCACACCTTCCCCTGGACTAAAAAAGCAAATGTTAATGGAGCAAATTGACTTAAGTAATTGCCTTATTCATTAAGTTCTGTAATTTTCATTGTTCACATAGTTGAAACTTTTGTTGGGAGAAGAGGCTTTTTTATATTTTTTCAGACCTTTGTCTAAATTTCAAAAGCTTTGCTGGTTTTGTGACGTGCGATGCCCCTGCAAAACACAAACAGTTCATACTTTGTGTATTCTAAAAAATATTTAGAAAATTTTAAAGATTGACAAAGCAGTGTAAGCACAACTTCTCAAATGCAAAATTAGATTTGTAATAGAAAACCTAAGCTCCAGTTTAAATATTTGAAAGCAAACAAGCCTCTTACTTTTGTTTAGTATTAAATCATCTTTGCGTAGGAGAGAGTTAAAAGGGGCAGATAATATTCTGAATGGAAAAACTGGTCACTTCATGTCATCGTAGGTGTTGGAACTGGGGGTGCTACCGCACCTCCTGGCTTGAAGTGGTTTCCATCATATCCAGAGTTTACAGTTTGATTCAGTGGTTCTCAGCATCCCTACTATAACATTGTTTAAAGTGCCTAGAAAAGGATGCAACTGGAATCTTTCTGAAAACTATGCAATGAGTAAGTAGCAGTGTGGGTCTTTCTGATGTTCTTGTGGGAATATGAGTATAAGATAGCCGACCTAAATTCATGCCAGTAACACTTCAAATAATATTATCAGGGTCTTGTATATAAGATGTATAAAAATGTATGCACATACAGAAACAGCATAATTATATTCAAAGCTGGTTGGGATTATTTTTTTAAATGCTTTTTTTAGAAAATGTCCACTATTTGAAACGGAAACTTCTTAGGCCATGTCTACACTACCCACCGGATCGGCGGGTAGTGATCGATCTATCGGGGATCAATTTATTGCATCTAGTGTACGCGATACCACGGAGAGAGGTGGAAGCGGAGTCGATGGGGGAGCGGTGGCCGTCGATCCCGTGCTGCAAGGACGCAAAGTAAGTGATTCTAAGTCGATCTGAGATACATCGACTTCAGCTACACTATTCTCGTAGCTGAAGTTGTATATCTTAGATCGATCTCCCCCCAGTGTAGACTAGGCCTTAGGTTTAGGATGGAATTTCTGTGGAGAGGTACACCCACCTTGAATAGGCAGTAGCCCAGAAGTCAGGGCACTCACATGGGATGTGGGAGACCTGGATGAAAGTCCTTGCTCTGAACTAAGGGTGTTAGTGTTAAATGGAAAGGCAATCCCTGGTGTCAAGGTGGTAAAGATAGAGGGGCACACAGTGTTTGTGGATGGGAGGATTTACCTTTTGATAAATTTCCTCATCCTCATTTTCTTCCTCTTGCTGCATACCGTTGCACAAGTCGATGTGACACCAAATCATTGCATAACATCAAGACCGATGAAGACTGCCACAGAACTGATGCCTCCCCCATCTTACTTTGAGCCACTTTAAGCATTGTGTCTAGGACCCCATCCTTTAAAAGCCTTAAAAGTTAAACTCGATCCATGCCCATATGCACAGTTAGTGAAATGAATGCAGCAGCAGGTAGGCAGAATACTCTCTGCCTGTCCCTTACAGTAATTAGGCCAATGCATCCTGTACAAACTGCAGGGGAGGAATCAACTTTGTTTGGCAGCCCCTGACACCTCAGGACAGGAGTCCAGCCTTGATGTCACAAAGCATACCTCATGATCTTTCAAGAATCAAGCAAGAGGGAGAGCAAGCAAGTGAGCTGCAGTGTGATGACATTATTTAAATGTTTCAAATCCATAGCTGATACTTGATCCTTTTAAGACTGGTCCTTGACCCAGATCTACAATTAAACTCATGACCACTTTAGATAGCTGAAGCCTTGTGTACGCTAATTACTGTGGAGTTATTTGAAGGGACTCCATAGTTAGGTTGTGTTGAGATATAAATTAGGACTAAAATCTCCTGTTTCACACTTCAGTGACTGAATTTAGTCTCCGTTGATTGCTGCTGACCCCAGGATGCTCTCAGCAAATGTCTTGTGTGGCTGAAGAAGCACAAGAACTGTAAAATGTACCACTCATTGGGTCAGTAATCTGGTGATACAGAGGGGTAGGAAGTAAAAACTGTCTAGTTCTGGGTGTCTTGCGTGTTTTAACCTCTGGGAGAGTTAAACTGTAGAAGTAGCAGCTCTATTAATTTAGTGTCAGTTTATTTTAAACAGTGGTTTGAAAATGAGGCCGTGCAGGTTGAGGTTTCCTTGTATAGGTGATGTAAACAGCCGTTTAAATATGGGTACAGATGAAAACTGCTGTGATCATTTCTATCCTTCAGTCTTTCTTCCTCCCTCCCTCCCTCCCTCCCCCTCTGTCTCTCTTGCTCTCTCTAGTTTAACACAGTTGAACAGCACTGAAGTGTAAAATGTGCTTTTGCCAAGGTCAGTTTCTTGTGATTACTTGCCTGTGGCAACTGATGCCAGTTATAACAGACTGAGTCTCAGCAGTCCACAAAGTCACATTGGTGCTTATGCAGAGGACAGCCAGTCTGGGTTATAGTAACTGTAGTTTGGAATGGCTTGTAATGCTGCTGAATTTCAGCAAATTTATTTAACTCTTCATGACTAGCCTGGGCCTGCCTCATGGCCTGGAATCTGTTTTATCTACGAGATGGACAGTCCTGCTCTACAGAAGCCCTTAAAGAAGCTTTTGAGTAGACAAGAGTGATTTCAATCATTTGTCTAAATAGTGGGCTGCCTCATATTCCAGGTACTCTTCATAAAAGAAGATGGACTGTAATAGAGCATCACCATGAACCGAGATGTCTGTTTTGGGGGTTGTATGGAGGATTTTGTGGTTGGCTTGCTTCTTGAGAAAGTCATATTTAGTACTGCTGCATTAAAAACATAAAAGGGGGAAGAATGGAAAAATCCATGTTTAGCAGATGTAAATGGACAAAAGCATTTTATAAAGATTCATTCAGAGCCTTCAGAAACCAGCTGCTGATTAGAGGAGCATTTAAAAAAAACATTCAGACTCTCTCTCTTTTCTAAAACTTAGATTTAGTCCCGGAGCATCAAATCTTGTATTCAAAAGCTGGTAATTGGTATGACTGGTATAACGGAGGCAGTAACATTGACTCCCCCAAGGAAAGAGAGTCTCTATTAGAGTTGGAATAAGAATCCCTGGATCCAAGTCTACTGCACACAACACTGGGCTTTGCCTCTCTTCCACCACTTTCATTCCCTTACTTAATGTCTGGCTGAGCCCCTTCTGAAGGAATTTTACACCTAGAATAACAGAGCACAGTATTCCTTTGTTAGTTTCCTCACCTATAAACATACACATCAACATTTAATTTAATTGTAAAAGTAATCATTTCTGTAGGAAGCATCTAATCCCATGGTTTTGTGAGATCGATTGAGGTGATCTATCTATAGCGGAAGATTGACTGTTGGGACCACTTATTAGAAGTTTAGAGTATGGGATGTAGGGATGGGACTGGAGGTGAACTTCTGGTTGTTTGACATCTACATCCTGATTTTGATTTTGTGGCTTAAAATCCATCTTTAGTTGAAAGATGTACACTTTCTCAGCTATACATTCAATTCACTCTGCAACTGTGTTTCTATGTATCACCATCTTCAATTTCTCTCTTGGGTTTGATGTTGGATTTTGAATGACTGCAGGTCACAAGTAAATTAGTAAGTCAGTAATTTAAGGCCTTGATCCTGCAAACACATATTCACAGAAGTATGCATATGGGCATGAGTAGTCCTAGAATTCATTGAAACTACTCACATGTGGAAAGCTGCTTATGTGCTTAGATATTTTCCGGTTCAGAACCTTAATGACACCCCCAGCTTTGTCTTGTGTCACAATCAGTTATTTTACCTGAGATGTTCACTTCTTTTTTGGTCACAGAGCAATCAAGACTTTAATGTATTCTGCTCTTTCTGGTTCTCTGTCTCATGTACAAACCTGTTTTTGAATTTAACTATTACCTCAGGATTGCAACCCAAAATGGTAATGTATTCTAGGGGTTACACTTACTTTTTAAACTAACCCATAGGTGCTGGAATTAGGGGTGCTTAAACTGATTTCCATCATATATAGGGTAACAGTTTGGTTCAATGGCTCGCAGTATCCCTGAACTAACCCCTTACTCTTGACCTAGTTCTTAATTTATTGGAAACCTGTAAAACATATAAATAAAATATCAACAATTTTTTCCTCAGCCCTTCCGACAAAAACTTAAAAACCCAGATTCTTAGCTGGAGCTATGATGTGTTATCCTATCTGAGGATCTGTCTTTGCACTTTTTAGAGGGGAAGGCTTTGGGGAAATGTTTATTTTTTCACCAAAGGGAACTTCAGGTCATGGTGAAAATAATAATAATAAATAAACTATTTAGAGATATGGGGAACTGAGAAATCCAAGCCACTGAAGCATCTTATGAAGGGTTCCATGTTTTCCCATCTAACATTATTGTTTAGGCTTTAAAATAAAAAAATTATTGAGTAAAATGCATTTTTTCTTTCTTTTCTGAAATCTATTGAAAGCAGTAAGATTAACCTTTTTTACAAGTACAATAGGAGCAAGTTTTTATCTGACACCCTCATGTAGTTTTTCATAGCCTACTTGGTTCTAAAATTGCCAAAACATCAGCTGCAGCCCCAAGTAGTGTATTTGTACTAGTGTATTTCACTGATCCAGCTCTCAAAGGAAGCTCCATCAAGAAACCACAGTAAAGTAGCTTGGAAACATCTACCAGTTTGTATCCTCAAGCCATATAGTTTTAATTTTCCTAGTGAATAACGTGGAAATGAAAAGATCAGTTTGTTTACTGTGTACAGCAACAACTCTCCTCTGTTTTGTGAATAGCTGCTGCTTATTCTGCTTATGTTGAGGGCAGTGGAAAGACACCATAATAGTGTTTGGTCCCAGTGCAGAAGACACTGGGAAATCAGACCTGCAGGGCCAGGTGTAAAACAGGCATTGGCAGGAGGGAGAGGAAGAAGAACCCAGCTGTTTGGTCCAGACTATGAGCTATGTTGGCTTGTGGGATTAGTAAATGCCTAACACCCCTCATCCCATGTTTTAGGAAGCTGAAAAGGAATATTTAGGGAATCTCTCTATTTTTCTATGTCCTTTGTTTTGGAAAGGAAAGTTTATTTTCAAGCTCCCAAAGAGTTTTTAATGAACAATAGCTTTCTACCGCAGCTGTGATGGAGCAAAATCCAGGTTCTTCTTTTACATACCAAAACAGCAAAGTCTAGTGATAACAGCATAGGATTAGGATCCAAGGTTTTGATCACATTTTAATCCTCTGACAGTGAATCATTCATTGTGTAGCCTTGGGCAATCATGTAACTGTGCCTTAGTTTTGGCATAGGAGTAATAAAATTTATCTGTTTTACAGGGGTTTTACAGGTGAGGATTAATTATCTGTTCATTAAATTAGCTAAGTATTGTTTTTATTTATGTACCATCATTACTGATCATGTGACTGTACATTATTTCTGAGGAGATAGCAAAATGAGCGCACAGAATAAAAGGTGACTGACTCTGATTAAAAAAACTAAACAAAGCAGATGTTCATTTATGTGTCTGTTGGTGATTATTGTTTGTTCGTGTTCAGCTGTTTGGGAATCCAAGGTCATTGCCCACTTCAGCCTCCAGATTTCACCTACTTGGATAGAGTGTTTGAAAATCTTCCGTAACTTCCTGTTTGAACTGAGAATGTCAAGTAAATGGCACATACTGCAAATCCAGTTGACTTTTTTTTTAAAAAATGCATAATTATGTTCCATGGTACCTACACTATATTATGAACATTAGGTAAACTGAAAATTTACAATTGTTAGCAATGTCATAATTGGATATGTTTAAAAAACAACTAAATAAGAGATGATATGTGGAATGCTACATACAGTTGAGTCGTTCCTTAGAAAGAGAGCGTCTTTCTGATTTTAGTAATGAACTTCTAATTTTTGATCAACCAGTTGACATTAAAATTGGTTTTTCTATAGCTATTGGGAGGACTGTTAAGAATCTCCATGGTCATATTGTTAAATATACTCTGTGCGATTTTGCGATCTGTAAATGCTCTGGTACTATGAACTAGAATGAAGATTATAGGCCATACTTTTACTACCTTCTTTTTATGAACATACATAAAATATGACACGAGAGATGGTTAACTACATATTCAAAATTAAAGTCACACAGTTACTCTGCATTCAATTCTATACTTTTTGTAAGTAAAATAAGTCTTTAAGACAGGTTTATCTCTTATGTTGTTCGTGGGCTTTTCCATTTCTCTAGAACTGAATCTGAAGCAAAGACTTATGAATCATATTTTAGATGCCACTCCTAGAGCACTTATAGAATAGCTTGACTCATCAGTAATTTTCTTATGGCATGATTTGGGAAAAATGCCATGAACTCTGATTGAGACAAGGTTGGTCCACTCTTTCACCAACAGAATTTGGCCCAATAAAAGATATTACCTCATCCACTAGTCTCTCTCATATCCTGGGACAAACATGACTACAACAACACTGCAGACGTTAAGTGTGACTGTTAATTCTTAATTCTCCCCTTCCCACTTTACATTAATTATCATGACTTGGGGAATGATTCATCTGTATGAGATAACACTTCTTTCTCAATTATCTGCAAGTAATCCACAAAATTGATGTATCATTTGAACAGTGATAGAGGTGGACAAGTTAGCGTCTTGTAGTCTGAAGTGTGTATTTTTTCAGTATGATATTTGAGGACTTGAACTCCACGACTCCTGTCCACTCACGTTGCCAAATTCCTACAGCCTATGCTGAACATTTTACATCTTAAGTGAAATGGAGCATCTTAAAATAAAAGACTGTAAACAATTTATGATATCAGAGTTGTTATAGATTATACAGTAACTAGAAAAAGGAGATATGTGACTCTGGTATGTAGTACTGTCTCTCTGCATGCTTGTACTGTATGTGAGCAAACATACCATTTATAAAATGCCCAGATTCATATTAACAATTAATTTGTATCCTATTTCTGCCTGAGAGTGATTTCAAGCTGTTCAGTCTCCTGCAAAAGTGGCAGCAAGTTACCACTCATTTACATTGAAGTGTCTTTAACCCTGAATTTCCTGGTGCTTGTGAGAATAAATTGGACAACTACATTATTCTCATCAGTTTGGGCCAAATATTGGCCTCCAGAGATACTGAGATGATGTCTCAGTGAAAGAGCTTCAGGAAAGTTATAAAGATGGGATGAGAAAATTTCAATAATATTTACCACTAGGCACATAACCAAAGAGTTCCCTCACACAGAGATTGGAGACAGTTAGCTGTTGCATGTTGTCAGTTTTCCATTCTTTTCAAATTGACTGACACACAACTATCCTGCCCAGCAATTTTTAAAGGAAAGGAAAACAAACTTTTTTTCTCAGAATCTCTGATTTCCACTGTCTGCTGGACTCATCTAACTGTTCTCATGGTTATGCAACAGATTAGATCACTAAAAAACACAGAGCTTAATGATGCAGTGCACTCCACTTGTGGAAGGACTAAGGATTTCAAAGGAAGGTAGTGTGTGTGAAGCAGCTTCACCAGAAAGCCCAGAAGGATCAAAGCATATGTGAGAAAAATAATAAAAAAGGATTGGTTACCAGGAAGAAATAGCCTGAAAATAAAACCAATCCTAATGAACTATCTTGAAGTTAAGGATATTTATTTTAGCTTTAGAAACATTCGATGCTGGAACAGATCAGAGATTTTCAAGGAAGATGTGTGAAACTCTTAAGATTTTATTTTGCATACACTTGGCATCGGTACTTTTAGTATTATGCAAAATATTGATATCTAGAAATAGGTTTGTTGCACAGAATTTCATTTAGTTTCATTATTTGTTTCTGGATGCAATTATTTGGAAATCTTGAGAGACTTTCTTTAATAAACACATCAGTTTTTCACAATTTTACGCAAATAAAATGTTTTTAAACTGCATCAGTGGAAAAATTACTTGAAAGAAAGAGAGAAAAATTTGTCGTTGATGCATTATGATTCTATAAAGTTTTTACTGTTGCTTTAAAGGCTTATATTTTTCTAAACTGAATAAATACAAAGTTTTTAAAAATTCACAAAAATTTCCTTTCAACATAACACCAAATATCTCATTGCATGGAACCACCTAACTGAAGTGAAAACCTCATTTGTGGTGTTATCTTACTTCAAATTCCCAGAATTAAGATCTGTTTACCATTTTTGTAATGCTCAAAGTCTGGGTTACATAATGGAATAAAGAATACCAAAATGTCAGGTTTTAAATCAGCCCTTTTCACTATGACATGTTCAAATTTTCTTTTGAAGCTTCAGATCCTGAATGTTTTTGTCTTCTTTACAATAGGAATAAAAACTGAACATTTAAATCATATTTTGGGCTTTGGATTTGTATGCAGAGTTTGAATTTGGGACTAATTTAGCAGGGGTTATAAAGGAAATGTTGACAATCTTAACTATAATATTGCTAGTGAAAGCTGCTATAACATATAGAACATTAAGGGGAAGCCACATGACTTCATCTCATGTAGGGACCTTTATAATATTGTTTCATTCCATATGCTTATGATCCTGTGATTTATCTGAACATCGCTTCCTGGGTTTTATGATAGGTAATATGATTGTAACGTGTTTTCTTACTTATCTATCCAAACTGGCAGAAGAAGTCAGGAAGGTAAGAGGGGAGATGTAATATATCTACTCTCTTACTACCACCCTTGTTTTTTGTCCAGTTCTCTAAACTTTATTCCAGCATGAATAATAGTGCCTATGTCTGTTAGGCATGCAGTCGGTTTGATGATTGGCGTGTGTATAGTGTGTTTCTTATACTGTGAATCCTAAGAAGTATCCTAAGGCAGAATGTAATTTATTACCCTTGGTGGAGAATGATTACAATGCAATACCCATGATAAGGTCCATAGAATTCTTTGTATAACCATGAATATTTGAATGATTATTTAACAAGGAATGTGGACACACCGGTATTGGTGCTCTCTCTCTTCACCTTTCCTTCTTTTGCTAGGAAGATTGCTCTATTAAATATATTTACAAAGTGATACATTTTAAAGAGACTATGTTCTGTCAGTGAGAATATGGGAACTGGTACTCAAGAGTCCTGGTTTCTACTCCCATCTCTATCACTGCCTTGCCCTATGTGGTGGTGTCTCAGTTTCCCTTGTTTATATTTCCTTAGGAGGGAAAGGGGGCGGACAATGATGGTAGTTTTTATAGGTTTAAATAGCACCACAGATATGCACTGTATTTTATAAAACCAAGACAGAGTCCTTGCCATGAATTTTTATGTTGTCTCGATGCAAGTCTCCACACAAGTGGAACCATGTATGGACTTGGTAATACAGTAATATAGTTGTCCCTGACATAGATAAAAGATGGTTTCAATTTGCCATGTGAACAGGAACTTTAACTGTTTTCCTGAACTGTGTATGTGTTAGCATTGCTTGGGAACGTGGTTAAGGGTCTGTCTGCAGTACACAGAAGTTGGAACCATGCTTGAACCGTGCATATCAAAGTACCCAATTATGGTTCCACTTCCCTGGCCTGAAGCAGCTGGGAGCAGCCATTCCAGGGAAAGCTCCCATATCTCAGGGCTAGCACATGCTCAGTCACACTGTGGAGATGGTAGATGTGTAATCCTGTCACATGTAGGAGCTATGAGGTCATGGCTTATGTATACTCTGGTTGGCACTATGAGAGGTTCAAGCAGGCTCAGTGAGGATGGAATTTGCTGAGATTTTAGTTAAGCTCTAGCAAGTGCCTACTGAGCATGTGTGAACTGCAGTTTTTCAAAGGCTTACAGTGTGACTGAATTTGGAAGGACTTTCACAGGGGCAGCAAACGGCACATGCCTGACATAAAGCCCACCCACTACCAAGCTTTAAAAAAAAAAAGTCATTAGAATTTTTTTAACATTGTGTTTGTGGAAACAGCTGAACAATTTTGGCTGAAACTTTCAAAAAGAAATTAGCCTGAGGCAGACACCCAGCATGGAAGATTTCACTCCCCATGGTTAAAGTTTTGTCAAAGTTATAAGCAACTGAGAAAAGGTTCTTAAAATGGGAAGGATTAGGCAACCTGAATAAATTGCAGTGCCACCAGTCTTGCCTGTAATACAGAGAAAGTTCATCTGGAGATGTTTGCTACCTGACATTTTAGAAAATATATAGTAAAAAAACGAAATACAGGCACAACATTTCAAGTTGCGTGACTACATCCTTCCCAGTTGGCTAGGATGAAATCTTCACCCCACTGAAGTCAGTGGGAGTTTTGCCATTGACTTCAGTGATGTCACAATTCCCGTCCCCCACAGTATTTCATGTAGTAAAAGGCAAAAAGTTTTGGTTTTTGTTTTGTTTTCATTTTGGCTGAAGAGGTAGAGACCTTTACATGGGAAGAATGCATTGTACCTGTCTTCTTGCTACTTCACCCTCTCTGGTAAAAACCTTTCGTAAATGTGCTTTTTCTTTTTTGTATTGTTTGCTGCCTTAGCTTCTTCTAAGGCAGTGTTCCCCAAACTTGGGACGCACCTGCGGACGCGGCAGGTAAACACACCGGCCCGGCCCGCCAGGGGCTTTCCCTAAACAAGCGGCGTCCCAAGTTTGGGAAACGCTGTTCTAAGGGAAGGATTTATCTGCTGTTCTGACACAGTTTGAATCCTGTGTGTCACTAGCTTTGAAAATCTGAACTGTTTCTTCTTGTCAGATTTCTTTTTAGATGGTATAACATCACATTACTTGATAGCTAGTTGTGTATACAGTAAACAAGTCCATTAAATATCATCTCTTCCCTTGGTTGTATTTCTATTCCAGTTAAGTTATACATGTTTGTGCTGCTTTGTTAAACATAGCGATCTGCTCACTACGCTTATGAACAACTGTATAGTTCGCCTTAAACTCTTGTTTATAGTTATAGTGTTTCTTACTTTGCTGTCAGAATGAGAGCAATTTGTTGGTGACACAGTGTAGAGAAATCATGCAGGCATTGATCACAGATTCTGCAGGAGAAGAGCCATTCACAAGTCTTTAAATAATCATAATAATGATATTTTGGATGTGTTTAACATCCATCTAATCTGTATTATACTGCTGTCTGTCCTCCTCTTCCATGTAAAATAGATTGGCAACAGTGAAGTTCCTGATGGACTTCATGGGGGCTCCAGTTCTTCTCCTTTTTTGGGTCATAGAAAGCTCTGCTTTGGATAGGTTTTTGTTTTTTCTTTGTTTGTTAGGTTACTTCTGGTGGAGGGAGGAGAGGAAGGAGTTGGTGCTGAAAATGCCATTCTTTAATTGCCATGTTAAAGCTTTAAGAAAGGAAGATTTTTGCACCATTTCCTAAAGGTGGTCAGATTCTAAATTTGCTAACCTCCTGTGGAAGTTTGTTTCATAACTGCATCGCTTTGACCGAGAATCTTTATCCTGGCTCTTCAGTGCTTCTAGGCTTTGTGATTTTCATTGTTCTAATAGGAAGGAGGGAAAGCTCTGATTTTTTTCACTGGATGAGGTGCTGGTCACAATAAGAGATTAGTACACCCTAATGTCCACTCCTGGGGTGAAGATTGGATCTGATGATGACCCCATGTTTTCTGGGTACCATGGTGGCACCCTTGGTATTGTCTATCTGGAAGATGAGGCGGCCAAGGGATCTGGGGGATTCCATTGTGTTGGTGGGCAGTATGTCTGTTTAGTTCCTGAAGAACATGGGCAGGGTTTCCCTTTGAGGTCAGTACATTACTAGGAGTCCTAGATTCTTATTCTTCTTTGCTTCACAAGTCAAATAGATGGATTCAATTGTTTTTGTTTCTAGGCTGGAGCAATATTCTGAATCTGAGAAAGGACTACAACTCAGATTCCGTTTTTCTTTGTTCTGGTTCGTTCTGCCGTCTTTCTCAGTTTGTGTTATATTGAATATCCTGGGGGGGACTAACTGTGCTAGGGTCTGGTTCAAAGTGGCCGTTGAACCAGGAGAGGCTGGGACCTGTAGCCAAGCTAGACATAGGAGCCCTGAGAATCCTTGCAACCCCCTCCCCCGTGCGGCTAGAGGAGCCCCGGGCCAGCTGGAGCCTGGAGCGCCTCCCCCCAAATCTGTTCGGAGGAGCCCTTGCCTGGCCGGAGCCCCCACGGCTATGCCTCCCCTCTTCAGACCCCAAGCCGCTCTGCGAAAAGGCAGGTTCTGAGATGGCTGAGGAGGTGGTATGTGTTACTCAGTGTCCAGGGAGATTACAAATGAACCCAGGAAGCTGAATAGCAGATACTACCTCCTCAGCTGCCCCGGAACCTGCATGGGGCATAATAAAAAGCAAAAATTTTCCCCACCAAACCTGCAACCGGATCCCATGGCAGCAGCTGCGCTGGGGAGGCAGAGCCTCCCCTGGCCTATTATATCCACCCCCCATGAAGCTAGATCACAAATAGTGCTATTTTTTTTGACAGCTGACCTTGCAGTTTGCAGAAGGATCTCTGGGTTGCATCATTGTCTTTATCTGACTGTGCTTATTGGGCACTTAGTTTTAGCTGCCAGCTTTTGGACTGGTTATATTGTGTGGTGTTCTTGGGAGATGTCTCTTAATCCTAGTGATAGTAGGGGATGATTCGTTTCTAGATCCTTTCAAGCAGTGGTTCTCAACCAGGGGTACACAGAGGTATTCCAGGGCATATATCAACTCATCTGGATATTTGCCTAGTTTTACAGCAGACTACATAAAAAGCACTAGCAAAGTCAGTAGAAACTAAAATTTCATAGAGACAATGACTTGTTTATACTTCTCTATATACTACCCACTGAAATGTAAGTACAATTTTTTTATTCCAATTGATTTATTTTATATTAATATGGTAAAAATGAGAAAATAAGCAATTTTTCAGTAAGAGCGTTCTGTGAAACTTTCGTATTTTTATATCTGTTTTTGTAAGCAAGTAGTTTTTAAGTGAGGTGAAACTTGGGATGAGGTGTAGTTTTTAAGTGAGGTGAAATAAGACAAATCAGACTCCTGAAGGGGCTACAATATTCTAGAAAGGTTGAGACCCACTGCTTTAAAGGAGCTGGTGTTTCATTTCTTCAAATTTCAAGGGTCTGGCAGTGCTGTACTGTAGTACATACGTTTCCAGGATGGTCCTTATATGGGCCCAGCTGACGAAAGTTGGTGCTGGCCTAGTGTATTGTGATGTAAAGAGCATTTCTTTCTTCCCCTTTTATTTATGTTTAAATCGCCTGTTTGACATCTGTAAGTGGCAAAAGTGTGAAGGCTCTCTGATGCTGTGCAGAGTTGGGGTGTGGAACTGAGATGGGAACCTCATTTGCTGGATAATGGCTGGAGTATTGGGCAGAGACAGATTCTCCCTCATAAGGTGAAGGACTTTGAACCCTCCTCCTCCATTTTAAAGTGGGGGCACCCAAGTCCAACTCACCAATTACCTCTGAAACTGGAGATGATGTTTTAAAGGCTCTCAGCTCTTCTGAAGAGAGCTCTTCTGAACCCTTCTTAGAAGGGGATGAGCAGAGTACCTTTCAGGGTAGGATCTCATAGTGCTTCACAAAGATTGATGAATAAAGTGTTTCCATTTAACAGATGAAGAAACGGAGGTATAAAAAAGTAGTGACTAAAAGGTCACACTGTAACATGGGTTCAGAGTTGGGAATAGAATCCAGGTCTTTTGACTCTTTCTGTCACCTTTGCTAACCACTTCCCAGCTGTAAAAATATAAACATCATTCTACTTGCGGTTGAACTTAAGATACAGCCTAGTGATACAACTGATAAATTATTTCTTGAACAGATGGCATATGATTTCTAAGCAGAGCAGGTTTCCCCTTTTTTCCTTAGTAGTTGTATTTTGTTGAGCATTGCAAGCCAAAGCTTTTGAACTCTTAAAGGCTAAATGCTGGAGCTTCTTGTGTATAATCATGAGAGAGCTGACGGATACACCCTGTCAAAGTGATAGCTGTTATAGTGTCTAAAAGGATAGTGATATATTGGTAAGGTTCTGTCATTGGGTCTTGCCCAAATTGTGAAATTTTCAATTGTGTGACCTTTTCCAGCTTAATTAATGTAAATCTGGAAGGCACAATACTCCCATGATTGTAAAAGACAAGACTGTTCATGCATATTACTAAACAATGTCTCTAAATTCATATTGAAATCTACTAATTCACTGCAGGATTTAAAAAATGAAATTTATTTTTAAAGGAAGATAATCTAAAGAAACTAATCCACATCTGTATTTCTGACATCATCAATACCTCACTGATCTATTTGATGCTAGTAAGTCAGCTGTTATATATTTGATTTGTATAACAAAAATTTGCAAGTATCAACACTAGCATTTACATAGGAAAAGGAAAAAGACAGCAATCTGATCATGCAGAAGATGAAAAACGCTTCTTACAGCAAATTTCAAACCCAGTTAAGAATTTTGTAGTCAATGTACAAATGAAAACTGAACTTCAGATTCACACACTTTTCAGCTCTTGTTTGTGGAGAAAAGGAAGCAGTGGGAAAATGCTTAGGATTTAACATGTGTACTTAAGTATGATTGGATATCAATTTGTTTATACAAAACTTTGGATAAAGAAGTTCTTGTCTATTATGCCACCAGCTGTGAAAATTTGTCTGTTTACTAAGGGATACAAGATGTTTGTCTGTTATCCTATCAGTGGGCTCTCCAAGTTTTCGGCTTCTAATAGCTTCTAATAGCTATTGTCAATATATGCCCCTTTGCTTCAGTTTTTCACAAAGATTCAAAGTCCTGAAGAGACCATTTTGATCATCTAGTCTGACTGCTTGTATAACACAGGCCATAGAACTGCCTAGGAATTGTAGGAAATTGGTAAGGGAAGCAAAGAGTCACAAGGCGAAATCTATGGCCAGCAAAGATAAGGACAATAGGTAATAGTTTTTTACGTTTATTAGGAACAAACAGAATCCTATAATTTTTTTGGTCCATTACTTAATGGAAATGGTAGAATTATCAATAATGATGCAGAGAAGTGAAATGATCAATAAATATTTCTGTTCTGTATTTGGAGAAAAAACAGATGATGAAGTTATACCATATAATATCACTCTTTCCAGTTTACTGCTAACCTGGGAGAAGGTTAAACATTTAGACAATTTTTAAATCATTGGGTCCAAATAATTTGCATCCAGTAGTTTTAAAAATGCTGGCTGAGGATCTGGTATGTCTTAAGACCAGTAGTTGTATATGTCTCTTGTTGCCTTCGGAATAAAAGAGGAGGCACAAAGGTCATAACTGTGTTGGGGACACATGGATACTGGTGGACATTGTAAGATGCAGAGCAGTTGCATACTCTGCATTTTGCTGTGTTTGACCTTGATTTGATTTGATTTGAAGTTTTAGATAAGATCAGAACAAATCTGATTATTTCCTGTTGGGTTATGAGATCCTATTTCCAGAACCAGGTAGATTCTGTTGCATGGCATGTTCTACCTGTGCTTGCTTTGAGGCAATTATCCTTGCCCAGTAGACCTAAACAAATGAAAATATCAAAACCTTAATAATTAATTTTAACCTTGGTGAAAGATCCATAATACAATAGTACTTACCTGTTTGGAAAAATAATTTCTCACACTTATTGACACTAGTACAGCATAAAAATGATCATAGTTGGTGTGGTCAAAGAGCCTTTTATGCAGATATGACTAATCCATAGTTTGAGCCACTGGAGCAACTATGACACAATCTGTCCAAACTCACTTTTCTTAATCTTCCCAACACAAATACTTCCAAATACTTTCCTAATATGTGAGAAAGTAGCAGAATCAGTGTTTACCTTCTCCACTAAATATTTTCTTTCCTACCCTACAGGGATATTACAATGCTCAACTCATTAAATTTTTTAAGTGCTTTGAGATTTTCCAGTGGAAAGTAATGTATAACTGCTAAGTACTGATATCTATCCAGTTACACTTTCCTTGCCAAATGCCTTGAAATCGAAACTGATGATAGAATCATAGGACTGGAAGGGTCTTGAGAGGTCTTCTGGTCTAGTCCCTTGCACTCAAGGCAGGACTGAGTATTAGCTAGACTATCCCTGACTGGTATTTGTCTAACCTGCCCTTAAAAACCTCCAGTGAGGGAGATTCCACAATTTCCTTAGGCAATTTATTCCAGTGCTTAACTATCCAGACAGCTAGGAAGTTTTTCCTAATGTCCAATCTAAACCTCCCTTGCTGCAATTTAAGTCTATTGCTTCTTGTCTTACCCTCAGAGGTTAACAAGAACAATTTTTCTTCCTCCTCCTTGTACCAACTTTTTATGTACTTGAAAACTGTTATCATGTTCCCTCTGTCTTCTCTTCTCCTGAGTAAACAAACCCAATTTTTTCAATCTTCCCTTATAGGTCACGTTTTCTAGACCTTTAATCATTTTTGTTTGTCTTCTCTGGACTTTCTCCAATTTGTCTACATCTTTCCTGAAATGTGGTGCCCAGAACTGGACACAATATTCAGTTGACGCCTAATCAGCACAGAGTAGAGCGGAAGAATTACTTCTTATCTTGCTTACAGCGCTCCTGCTAATGCATCCCACAATGATGCTTGCTTTTTTTTTTTTGCAACAGTATTATACGGTTGACTCATATTTAGCTTGTGATCCACTATGACCTCCAGGTCCCCTTCTGCAGTACTCCTTCTTAGGCAGTTCTTTCCCATTTTGTGGGTGTACAACTGATTGTTCCTTCCTAAGTGGAATACTTTGCATTTGTCCTTATTGAATTTCATCCTATTTACTTCAGACCATTTCTTCAGTTTGTTCAGATAATTTTGAATTTTAATCCTATCTTCCAAGCTTGGTATTGTCTGCAAACTTTATAAGTGTACTCTCTATGCCATTATCTAAATCATTTATGAAGATATTGAATAGAACAAGACCCAGGATCAATCTCTGCGGGATTGGAAAAAAAATGGGGATCCAAAGTGTGCTTTTGTGACTTAATATGGATTGTTAATATGGCTTCCTTCAAATATCATGGGAAATTACCACTTTCTGCAGAGTCTGTGCTAACTTTTAACAGACTCTAGAGTAAAAGGTTTTAAACAACTTGTTACAAACAGGTATACAAATATCTCCACTCTTTCAGAGAACTATGGATTGAATAAACAAGCAGTGTGGGTGGACAGCAACATAAAGGAAGAGATGCTGCAAGCATCAGTTATTTCCTTTCCTTTAGTGATAAACTACCTTTTTCAAAGTCCCTCTTGCCAGGGCGGTCTGGAAATGATACAAGAGATGGACTGTATCCATCCTTTTATATTGACTTTTTTTGTAAGTTTCTGTTAGAAATTTGGAATTCTGTTACAACTGTCATAAATCAAAAACAAAACCCCCAACAAAGGAAATGTGTGTGTGTATGCCAATTTGTTCAATGGTATATCAACTGGAAAAAAAATAGGGAGAACAATTAGTGGAAGGAAGAATCTTAAAAAGAATTTTGTCTTCTCTTCCTTGGTGGTGGGTAGGCAGTATAACTTTGGGGTCCAGAACTAATGTGGAAGCTTAAAGAAATAATCAGATAAGCACAAATTCAATCTGTAATATAACTGTCTCTTTATAGTTTATGACAAGACCAGGCTTATCTAATATTATGAGACCAGCATGGCTACAACAATACTGCAAATAACAATGGAAGATATTGAATTTTGCTGTGTGAAATGGAAACTCCACAACATGAAGAAAAAGGAAGCAAAACTTAACAGTGACATCTACTTTTTGAGCAAATCCAAGAAACAAATCATTATCCACAGAGGACTTGCCATCTATAAACCTCTGACCACTACATACAATTTGAAATATGCTGAAAAGCTTTTCAGAAAAACTGAGGAACCATCTCACACATTTCACATACTCCAGAAACAAGAAATTATCACATAGTCCTACACACTGGAAAGGAACAATCCAGAAGCCTACCAGGAGATCATGCTAGAAAGCCAAATAACTATCAAACAAACCTGATGACACCCATTCAACACAAAATAAAAAGTGGAACCAACTACAACTCCACAACCCACAGAACTTCATCTCTGGCACCACAACCCACTACATGCGCATTATATGACACCCCAGCATCATGAATTTATCAGGAATATCCCTAATTGGAGATGAATTATCTCTACTCTCCAAGGGATTGAACTTTTGCCCCACCACAGAACCTGATAGCATGCTAACATATGGAGAACTAGAACAATTATTTTGCCAACTCTACCTCAAAGAATTCTTTCACAACCATGACACCCCCACCCACAACTACTATGACGCCACTGACTGTCATAAGTAAAAAGAATCATCTGAGTGGACACTCCACAGTGGATGCAACCACACACTTAATCATTAAATTGTTTGCTTCAGGAAAATAAATGACTGTTAAATCCTTAACAAGCATCACATCCAGACAATCTCTGTTCTGCCATCTGGGCACGTAGTCTCACTAAGGGCAGTGACATTGATGTTATATCTCGCAAGCTCCCTGGTGACGATAGCAGTTCTTTTTTCTGGTTATACATTACCTTTGTTATCCATCAGGGTGCGAACATTCCATGTAGCAAAAGTCACTTTCTTTTTATAGCTTCAACTGCAGGCAGAGTGATCCCGCTGGACACGGTAATCCAGCCAGGAGTGGTTGTGAGAGCCTAGGTTTAGGGCACCTTTTTTAGCCCTCTCCCCTTGCAGGGTGAGCAGAGCAGATCCTTAAAGAGGACTGCTCAGTTGCTATAGTAGTTGCCGAATTGTACCCCTGTCTCAGTCCAGGTGCCAGACGACCATCTAACTACCATTGACTATGTGCAGATTCATGGCTGGGGACTGCCAGATTCACTAATCCTGTCCCCATCACCACTAGTCCGTCGCTGCAGGGCTTGGAAAATTGGAAAGATGTTATTTCCCATGGTAGAAGCCTGTGCTTGATTTCTTTTAAAGCGACCACATGATCATGACAAACTGAAGGACTGGTGTCCAGTGGCAGGGAAAGTCTGAGATGACTGGAGATCTCCAACTTGCTGCAGCCTTCATCTGCTTTCACAGCCATTGAGATCCAAAGTCCCTCTTCCACTTGATCCACCATTGAGGACTTGGGGGATTCAACTGTGCTTTGTCTGGGACCTCCCCTCAGACCTGTTTGCCTTGGGAGACCCTACTGGGGGCATGATGCTCCTGACAGCATAGTTCTGGGGATCATTGGAACACACAAGCCCTTTCACCACAACAAGGTAATGGTCCCCGAAGAAGTCAACTGAGAGAAGAAGGTGGAGGCTACGCTTTTTTCTAAAAAGGAAAATCTGCAAAGAACAGAGGCATTCATGGTGTCGGTTTTGCAATTAGGAGTACGTTTGTCAGTCAGCTTACAGAATTTCCTGTAGGAATCAATGAACGTCTTATGGCTCTTCGTCTTAAGCTCAGCAACGATCAGTTTGCTGCTGTCATTAATGGATATGCCCCAACGCTCAATGCTGTTGAGGATATCAAGGAACAATTCTATACAGATCTTGACAGAGTCTTGGCCAACATTCTCAAGGAGGACAAGATCATTCTCCTCTGAGATTTTAATGCTACAGTTGGGCATGAGTCAGATCTCTGGAATGGCACTATTGGAAACGGAGGAGTAGGAAAGGCCAACTCCAACGACATCCGGAGGAAGCACAGGCAGGAATGTCTGTGAGGGGAGGGCTCCTGCCTCATACTGAGAATGAGGGGCGATCAGCAGGTTATCTCAAGTGCTTATATACGAATGCACAAAGCCTTGGAAACAAGCAGGGAGAACTGGAGGTCCTGGTGATGTCAAGGAATTATGACGTGATTGGAATAACAGAGACTTGGTGGGATAACTCACATGACTGGAGTACTGTCATGGATGGTTATAAACTGTTCAGGAAGGACAGGCAGGGCAGAAAAGGTGGGGGAGTAGCACTGTATGTAAGGGAGCAGTATGACTGCTCAGAGCTCCGGTACGAAACTGCAGAAAAACCTGAGTGTCTCTGGATTAAGTTTAGAAGTGTGAGCAACAGGAGTGATGTAGTGGTGGCAGTCTGCTATAGACCACCGGACCAGGGGGATGAGGTGGATGAGGCTTTCTTCCGGCAGCTCACAGAAGCTACTAGATCGCACGCCCTGGTTCTCATGGGTGACTTTAATTTTCCTGATATCTGCTGGGAGAGCAATACAGCAGTGCATAGACAATCAAGGAAGTTTTTAGAAAGCGTAGGGGACAATTTCCTGGTGCAAGTGCTAGAGGAACCAACTGCGGGGGGGGGGGGGGTGGAGCTTTTCTTGACCTGCTGCTCACAAACCGGGAAGAATTAGTGGGGGAAGCAAAAGTGGATGGGAATCTGGGAGGCAGTGACCATGAGTTGGTTGAGTTCAGGATCCTGACACAGGGAAGAAAGGTAAGCAGCAGGATATGGAACCTGGACTTCAGGAAAGCAGACTTCGACTCCCTCAGGGAATGGATGGGTAGGATCCCCTGGGGGACTAACATGAAGGAGAAAGGAGTCCAGGAGAGCTGGCTGTATTTCAAGGAATCCCTGTTGAGGTTACAGGGACAAACCATCCCAATGTGTCGAAAGAATAGTAAATATGGCAGGTGACCAGCTTAGCGGTGAAATCCTAGCGGATCTTAAACATAAAAAAGAAGCTTACAAGAAGTGGAAGATTGGACATATGACCAGGAAAGAGTATAAAAATATTGCTCAGGCATGTAGGAATGAAATCAGGAGGGCCAAATCGCACCTGGAGCTGCAGCTAGCGAGAGATGTCAAGAGTAACAAGAAGGGTTTCTTCAGGTATGTTGGCAACAAGAAGAAAGCCAAGGAAAGTGTGGGCCCCTTACTGAATAAGGGAGGCAACATAGTGACAGAGGATGTGGAAAAAAATAATGTACTCAATGCTTTTTTTGCCTCTGTCTTCATGAACAAGGTCAGCTCCCAGACTGCTGCGCTGGGCATCACAACATGGGGAATAGATGGCCAGCCCTCTGTGGAGAAGGAGGTGGTTAGGGACTATTTAGAAAAGCTGGACGTGCACAAGTCCATGGGGCCGGACGAGTTGCATCCGAGAGTGCTAAAGGAATTGGCAGCTGTGATTGCAGAGCCATTGGCCATTATCTTTGAAAACTCGTGGCGAACGGGGGAAGTCCCAGATGACTGGAAAAAGGCTAATATAGTGCCAACCTTTAAAAAAGGGAAGAAGGAGGATCCTGGGAACTACAGGCCAGTCAGCCTCACCTCAGTCCCTGGAAAAATCATGGAGCAGGTCCTCAAAGAATCAATCCTGAAGCACTTACACGAGAGGGAAGTGATCAGGAACAGTCAGCATGGATTCACCAAGGGAAGGTCATGCCTGACTAACCTAATTGCCTTCTATGATGAGATTACTGGTTCTGTGGATGAAGGGAAAGCAGTGGATGTATTGTTTCTTGACTTTAGCAAAGCTTTTGACACGGTCTCCCACAGTATTCTTGTCAGCAAGTTAAAGAAGTATGGGCTGGATGAATGCACTATAAGGTGGGTAGAAAGTTGGCTAGGTTGTCGGGCTCAACGGGTAGTGATCAATGGCTCCATGTCTAGTTGGCAGCCGGTATCAAGTGGAGTGCCCCAGGGGTCGGTCCTGGGGCCGGTTTTGTTCAATATCTTCATAAATGATCTGGAGGATGGTGTGGATTGCCCTCTCAGCAAATTTGCGGATGATACTGAACTGGGAGGAGTGGTAGATACACTGGAGGGCAGGGATAGGATACAGAGGGACCTAGACAAATTGGAGGATTGGGCCAAAAGAAATCTGATGAGGTTCAATAAGGATAAGTGCAGGGTCCTGAACTTCGGATGGAAGAATCCAATGCACCACTACAGACCGAATGGCTAGGCAGCAGTTCTGCGGAAAAGGATCTAGGGGTGACAGTGGACAAGAAGCTGGATATGAGTCAGCAGTGTGCCCTTGTTGCCAAGAAGGCCAATGGCATTTTGGGATGTATAAGTAGGGGCATAGCGAGCAGATCGCGGGACATGATCGTCCCCCTCTATTCGACATTGGTGAGGCCTCATCTGGAGTACTGTGTCCAGTTTTCGGCCCCACACTACAAGAAGGATGTGGATAAATTGGAGAGAGTCCAGCGAAGGGCAACAAAAATGATTAGGGGACTGGAACACATGAGTTATGAGGAGAGGCTGAGGGAACTGGGATTGTTTAGTCTGCAGAAGAGAAGAATGAGGGGGGATTTGATAGCTGCTTTCAACTACCTGAGAGGTGGTTCCAGAGAGGATGGTTCTAGACTATTCTCAGTGGTAGAAGAGGACAGGACAAGGAGTAATGGTCTCAAGTTGCAGTGGGGGAGGTTTAGGTTGGATATTAGGAAAAACTTTTTCACTAGGAGGGTGGTGAAACACTGGAATGCGTTACCTAGGGAGGTGGTAGAATCTTCTTCCTTAGAAGTTTTTAAGGTCAGGCTTGACAAAGCCCTGGCTGGGATGATTTAATTGGGGATTGGTCCTGCTTTGAGCAGGGGGTTGGACTAGATGACCTCCTGAGGTCCCTTCCAACCCTGATATTCTATGATTCATCCTCCTTCTGAGCAAATGTGTAGAACATGGCCTGCTCATCACTTTAGACAAAGTGAGACGTATTAGAACACATGGAGACACCCTCGCTCCAGGCATTGGCACCTTATTGACTATGTTGTTGTTAGAGCTCAAAATCAGAAGGATGTTCGCATCATGAGGGCCATGCATGGAACTGATGACTGTTGGACAGACCTTCACCTTGTTAGATCTGTCATGAATTTCCAGATTGCCTCAAGGCATCGCAAGCAGGCAAAATCAGTATGAAAGAAATTCAACATCAAGTTCCTTGAAGATATAGTGACTCCAGAAAAACTTCAGCAGCCTCTCCAAGAGAGTTTTGCTGCTATGCCTACAGCTGATGATAATGAAAATTTCTGGAAGGATTTAAAGACTGCCATTTTTTCACCACGTGCTGAGTCCATTGGCTGTGTCACCTGCCATCACCAACATTGGTTCGATGAGAATGATGCTGAGATTCAGGGCCTGTTCAACCAGAAAAGAAAAGCTCATTGCATATGGCAAAACAACATTATTACATCGGAAGAAGAAAGAGTCATATAAGCAATTCAAGTCTGAAGCCCAAAGGAAAATCCGTGACATCAGAAATAAGTGGTGGTGAGAAAAGGCCAAGGAAATTGAGCTTTATGCTGATAAACATGACATGAGGAGCTTTTTCAGGCAATAAGGGCCATTTACGTTCCATGCTCCTGTGGTCCCACACTACTCCGATCACAAGAAGGGTTGACGTATTTTAAGGACAGCGAAGCCAGATGGAAGGAGCATTTTGAATTACTCCTGAACTAAGTCAACTGTCTCTGATGCCACTATCGAATCTATTCCTCAATGACATGAAAGAGAATCTCTTGCTGACCCTTCTCCCCCTCGAAGACGTAATACAAGCCATTATGCAAACTAAGAACAACAAGGCAGCAGAACCAGATGGCATACCAGCTGAAGTCTACAAATTTGGAGGTGAAGAAATGGAAAGGAAGCTCCACAAACTTTTTCTTCATATCTGGTATAATGAGAAGATTCCGGACAACTTGAGAATTGCCAACATTGTTACAATCTTTATGAAAGGAGATAAGTTGGAGTGTGGAAATTATCAATGCATTGCCTTGCTATCCACAGCAGGGAAAATTCTTGCCCCTGTTCTCTTAAACCTATTAGTTTCCCTTGCTGAGGAAATATTGCTGGAATCTCAGTGTGGTTTTAGAGCATCCCGTGGGACAACCAATGATCTTCATTGCCCACGAAATCCAGGAAAAGTCTTGGGAGCAAAACCAGGATCTGTACATGGCCTTCATTGATTTGACAAAGGCCTTTGACTCCATCAATCACGAAGCCCAGTGGAAGATGCCGGCCAGATTTGGCTGCCCTCCAAAGGTCCTAAAGCTTCTCCATGAGCAGATGACTGCTGTAGTTCTCTTTAATGGCCTTTAGATGGATCCTTTCGCCATCAAAACTGGGGTTAAGCAAGGATGCATTATTGTCCCAACCCTGTTCTCCATCTATTTAGCAGTCATTTTAGTCCTTGTTAAAGACCGCCTCCCCAGTGGAGTTGATATTCAATACAGAATAGATGGCTTTTTAATCTTCGACGTCTCCACTTGAAGTCTAAAGTCCTCAGGGCGTCCATTACTGATCTTTAGTATGCTGATGAATCTACCATCCTCGCGCACACTGAGAATGACCTTCAGTACGCACTGGATTTTTTTGCACAAGCTTACCGAAGCATGGGACTCTCACTCAATATTGAGAACACTAAAGTTCTCTGTCAGCCTACTTCAGGCCTTGCATACAACCCACCACAAATCATTGTTGAGGGATAGACTTTGGAGACAGTCAAGTACTTTTGCTACCTTGGTAGCCAACTTTCTCAAAATGCAAAAATCAACAGTGAGATCCAGCACAGGATCCAGCGCGCAAGTGCTTCCTTTGGGAAATTACTCCAACACGTTTTCATGGATAGTGACCTGTGGCAGGACACCAAGATCCAGGTGTATAAGACAATTGTTATTCATACACTCCCTTATGGATGCAAAACCTAGGTGACCTATCAACAGCATTTCAAGAGTTGGGAGAGGTACCACCAATGCTGCTTCTGGAAGATCCTTCGCATCAGGGAAGATCACTGCGCTAAGGCCAGCATCCTCACTGAAGCCAATGTCACCAGCACTGAAGGAATGAGTCTCATGCACCAACTCCGCGGGGCTGGACAGTGTGTGTAGATGCCAGACTCTCGCCTCCCAAAACAAGTCCTCTACTCTTAGCTCACCCATGGTGAGAGATCCTGAGGTGGTCAGAGGAAACTCTAGAAAGACACACTGAAAGTGTATCTCAAGAAAACTGATGTGGACATCACAAGCTGGAAGGAGCAAGTCACCAACTGACCCCACATTCTCCATCAGGTAGTGGCCCACTTTGAGGAGAAGTGCATTGCCCTCAAAGCTGAAAAGAGAGAGAGAAGGAAAGAAAAAGAAATAACTTTTTCCTAGCAGGCAACTGGCCCACCAGGAAACGTCTGTACTTACTGCGGGTGGATCTGTGGTTCCAGGATCGGATTCCTTAGTCCTCTCAGGACCTATATGTAAATCCATGGTAGAGATCATCCTTGAATTGAGGGATCACCGATGATAATGATGACAGCCCCTGAAATCCAACCACCAGATAATGATCAAACCAGCAGACAAAAGGAGTACCATCGTTGTTCTCAACCATCATTAACATGTCAATGAGCTCAATCGACAATGCTGTGATACCATCTACTATAAAGACCTCAAAGAAGACCCTTCACACCACAGTTCACCCAGGAATTTGGGATCCTGTCAAATCCTTCCCCACATAACTCCCAAGAGAAACTCTAAAACCTCATTCCCCATGAACCCACATCAGAGATATTCGACATGCTTCCCAGATACACAATCACAGGAACCGATGTAGACCCATCATATCTGGCCATGTCACTTTTATGAAGGACTTTGAGGACTCAAAGAAACCATCCTCAGACCACTCACTGCAAAAGGGCCAGCTTCCTTCAGGACTCAACCAACTTCCTCCAGAAACTCAGCAATGTTAACATCCTTGCTTAGAACACCATCCTTGTCACCATGGATGTCACCTCCATCCCTTGCAATGATGGCATCACTGCCTGCATGAGATATTCACAAAACAATGGACAACACTCAAATATCCACCCCAAACACATTACTAAACTTATCCATTTCATCCTCACCCATAACAATTTTGCATTCAACAACAAACACTCTGTCCAAATCATGGGAACAGACATGGGTACTATGATGGTTCCCCAATATCCCAACGTCTTCATGGGTCATCTTGAGGAAGAATTTCTGGACAAATATTCCTAAGATACATCAATGATATTTTCATCCTCTGGACAGATGACCGAAACTCCCTCATATAGATTTCCACCACAATTTCAACCACCACTATCCATCCATTACAGTTTTTCTAAAACACTTCCACACCAACATCAACTTCCTGGACACCACAATCAGCTTCAGTAATGGAACCCTGTAGACAACGCTGTACAAGAAACCCCTGGATCACTACACTTATCTTCACAGATCCAGTAATCACTCTAAACACCAAGAAATCTGTTTTATACAGCCAGGCCCTCAGATACCACAGAATACGCCCTGAGAAGAAAGTCCAGCATATATACCTTAACACACTTAAAAGTGCCTTCACCAAACAAGGACACTCCACCAGAGCAGGAGATTGCATCACAGAATGGATCATCCAAAGACTCCACGAGAACCTGCTTCAATATAGGAGAAGAAACCCTCCTACTGCATACGCCTAGTGGTCTCCTACCACCCCAATTACACAATTACAGCCCATACTCAATGGGAACCAGATACTGAAAGAAATCTTTCCCAGCCCCCTTCTTCTGGCTTTCGACAAGCCCCCAACCTTGCCAAGCTCATCATCAGAAGCAGGACCCACCAACTCAGAGGCACCGGAGCCTGCTGTAACAACAGATGCAAAAGCTGGAGACATATCTCTGCTCCTACAATGATCAATACCACCCACAACACACCTTTTGAGATCCTTGGGTCCTTCATACGCCTATTGCAACATGTGATGTACCTCATTCAGTACACTAAATGCCCCAATAACAACTATGTGGGTGAAACCAGACAATCACTACACTCTTGAAGGAACTCACACAGAATAATGATAAAAGACAAAAACCGAAAAGACCGGATCACCTGTGGGTGAACACTTTTCACAAAACGATCACTCCATCTCTGACCTTTCACTCCTCCTCATCAAAGGAAACTTGCAGAACACCTTCAAAAGACAAGTCTGGAAGCTTAAATTCATAAATTTGTTAGACACTAAAATCATGGTCTTAATAAAGACACTGAATTTATGGCTTACTGCAACAATCTATAACTCATTAACCCCTCTTTTTTGCCACTTTACCTTGAATTATCCCTTAGAATATATGCTAACTACATATGATAAACAATCTGTTCCACCTTGTATTTAGCTGTGACACTCTGAGTACCTTTCCCAGACCTGAAGAAGAGCTCTGTGTAAGCTTGAAAGCTCTCTCACCAACAGAAGTTGGCCCAATAAAAGAGACTACCTCATACATCTTATCATGCTGATGAAAGCATTCTATGGATTTTATAACGGATTTCGATGTTTATACATGCAAACGAAGTATTTTATGTTTTAGATAGGAAGAACAAGAGTCTTATGCTTTATATCTGTAGGAGAGAGCACTGCCTTTAACATGGTTTCATATTAGCATAGCGGATAGTCTCATTTTATTTAACTACATTTGATTTCTAATGTAAAGAAATGTTTTAAAAATGGTTCATTTGCTTAGCTATTAGCTATTCAGAAAATGTCACAAATATCTTTTGATATTTCAGGATTTTTATATTTCAGGATGTATTTTAGTTTAACTAAATTCTTCTGTATTTCATTGACAACAGGGCTTGAGGCAGGGTTTCAGACATATGTTTTAAAGTTTTTGTGACTTTGGCATTGTGTAGTTGAATAAACAATTTCCATTTGAAGTGTAAAAAGGTCAGAACCAATGAGGTTCCTGCACACTAGCAAACTGATCTACTGTTATAGCATAAACTAATCTAAAAAAACTGACAAGAAAGAAGACTTCTTTGCTGTGGAGGATTTCCTTTAACCTACAAACTCAATTAGCATTAGCTGAGGAAGGTCATTTTTTAGTCCTTAAGTTGTGATCTTGATTTGAAACTAGAGCTCAGTTAGTATCGTGTGTAAAATGATGATCTCTCGTGGGACTTGAGCAATACTACTGTGTACTGTAGCTTAAGATAACATGGTTGCCCTTGGTAGTTAGATGTTGCATTGCTTTAATATATTTCTCATGCCTCTCACTTAACAGTCCAGAAGGAATAAGTCAATCTCTTGCATGTTCAAGTGCCAGAACAGCCAATCACAGGTTGACATTTATATGCCCCTGGAAGTATCCAGGTCCCTGCATGATGGTTTTTCTCTAGTCTCTGCTCTGCTTTTCTTCAGACAGTCTGACCTAGCTACTGTTTGAACCTGTCTCCAGTGGTGTCTTGATTGGTGAATCTCTGTCTTTCACCTTGTGGAAGAATTTGTTTGGGTTGCCTTACACAAATGCTAGCTCACCTTTGTAGAGTTTAAAGCTAGAAGGAACCATTAGATATTCTAGTTCGACTTTCTGTATCACACAGGTCACTAAATTTCACCCCTGCATTGAGCCCAATAAATTTCACCAAGTAACCCCTATACTGAGACTAATAAGTTGTGTTTAAAGTATATCTTACAGACAGATATCCAGTCTTGATTTGAATACACCAAGAGATAGAGAATCCACTACTTCCCTTGGTAGTTTTTGTTTCAGCGGTCAGTCACCCTCAGAATGCCCTGTGGTACCAAGTCAAATGCCTTTACAGAAGTCTAAGTATATGAGATCTATGTTGTTCCCTTTAACAAACAAACTTTTAATCTTATCAAAGAGTGAAATCAGGTTTATTTGACCAGACCTGTTTTCCATAAAGCCATGTTGACAATAATTCCTATATTTTGATTCTTTATCAGTTGAAGCCTGTCAGCTTTTCTATTATTTTTCCAGGAGTGATGTCAGTCTAACCAGCCGATTGTTACCTGGGTCATCCTGGATATAAATAACACAGTTGCTCTCAGTAAGAGCTACTGGCTGCTGTGCACTCTGGAAAATCTGGCCACTTATTTGGGTGCCTAAGTGGAAAGAGATGGTTTTGGGCTCTTTGGAAAATGAGGCCCAAATTGCCCAAACTACTCAATATCATTTAATCAAAATCAGTGCAGAAGTTAGTATAACTACTTGATTTTCAAAAAGACTGGGTTAAGTGCCAGGCAAGGCATGTTTTGCTATATAAATGGAATAAAGCAGCAAAATGTTCGGTAACTGTTTGGGCCTACAAGTCTATAGTCACCTGCTGTATATACAGGTACCAGAACCTTTAGAGCCAGCCCCGGGGATAAGTATCAGTCCTTAAACGGCTGACCTGGTTTCTACTGTTAGAACACTTCAAAGTGAGGGGGCAGAATACAGTCATGTTAGTTAATGACTTGGCCTTCATATGTCTATACATTTTTTTCTATCCTCTGTGTATCCCCATCCAAAGGCTATCATCTAGCAAACTTTGTATAACAACTGTTTATGCTTTCAAATCATATCATGGCCCAGGTACTGCCTAGTACATTTTAACCATAGGAAGGTATGCATCATTTCTGTACCTCAATAGTTGTTAATAAAAGCAGCTTCTTTTTCTGCAGCACAGCAAAATATCTCCAGGTCTCTGAAGTTTTTCCACGGTTTGATGAGCATGCTCAGCTCTCTACAGAGAATCTTTCTTGTCTAGCACTATGGCGGAGAAAGTATTTCCTTCTTTGGAAAGACCCCTGAAATAAAACAAATCATATGCCACTGCTAATGGAAGTCATCAACATCTTCTACAGAGAGCAAAACTGACAACCTTCCTGAAAAATTGCAGTACTCTGCCTGATCTCAGAAAGCCAACACTCATTGTGGATAACCTCTTCAGCTACTATCACATCTTTCAAACCTTCCAGTCCTAGGCAGAATCTTTGAGAAAATAGCAATGAAAAAGTTCTAGCATGTGGTAGCTGCCAACTTCCTGGATGCTTTGTAGTCTGGCTTCAGATGTAGTAAGGAAAGAGCTTTTTCCACTTTTTTTCAGCTTCCACCTAGTGGGGCTCGGTGAAATAGAACCTGTGAATAACCGAAGAAGAAAAATTTGGTCATGTTCCACAAGGGTCTTCCAGTGCACTGAAAGATTACTTACTATTGGCAATAGATGGAGGTCATGTCTCAAAGCTTATATTACTTGACCTCTGTGTAGCATTTGACACGGTCAGTCATGGTGTATTGCTGACTGTCTTGTATGATATAGATGATGTTGCACTGTGGTGGCTCCAGTCATTACTCTCTAACAGGAGCCAGAGATGGCAGTGGGCAACTGTTCCTGTTTTCCTCCCAAATTCTCAGCAGTGGAGTCCCAGAAAGATTTGTCCTGTGCTCTCCTCTTCAATATCTACATAGACCAGTTGGTTAGGTGGTGAATCAATAGGAACTCTACTACCAAAAATATGTTGATGACACCCAGCTATATAGCTCCTTTTGGAGACTCAGTATGAGCCAGTAAATCAGACACTGGACTGTAAGCCAGGAGACTTGTGTTCTGTTCTAGGATCTGCCTCTGACCTGTGCTGTTGGGTGAAATCACTGTCCAATCGGATCAGTCTGTAAATTATTATTATTATTTCTCATGGGAGAGACTAAAAGCCTTGCAGTAAGGATTGAAGTCACGTTGTGCTAGGCACTGTAAAAACACAGATGTAGATGTGACCTCCGATCCGAGGAGTTTACCGTCTTGAAAGACAAATGACATAAGGTTATGAGGAGAGGAAACTGACAGAATATATACAGATTCTATATTATAAAATCCTAAACCTACCTATCATCTCGTCTGTTGGGAGTTCTCTTGTCGATGTCAGCCAAAGAGCATCACGAGAAGGGGGAGAGTAGTGACCTTATGGATCAGTTCTGGGAGGGTGGTTTAGAAGTAAGAAGCAGCATGGAAAAAAGTCAGTTTGGTTGGAGGGTCAAGACTGGCTGTTAGCAGAGAAGCTGGAAGGACAGGATAGAAGGCAAATGAATAAACAGAAAGGAGTAGAATTGTGAAGAGGCTTGAAGGAGAGGACAAAAATTATTCAACAAAATATGTATTTATAACATGTCATATAACTTCTTAATTTAATATAGCAAGCAAAATAAGAAATCCATTATTGTGTACTCCAATCTCCATCACTCTTCAGAAAAGATTAGACTGAATCAACACTTTAACTGCACAAGAAATTGTATAGCATCGTCTCTAATCCTGTTTATTAAAGAATGCAGCCTGGGTTAGTGGTGCAGGACATGAGGCTGAAAGATTTATTCTTGGTTCTGACATTAACTGGCTGTGTGGCCTTGGGAAAGTCACTTAACCTGTGTGTTTGTTTCCCAATCTGTAAAAACAAGGCTAATACTTCTCTCTGAGATGCTGTGAGACTTACTGTTTGCAAAGTGTTTTGAAGACGTGTTTTTTAAAATTATTTTTAACATATATTTATCAAAAACTGTCTTGAAAATTTCATATTCTCCTGTAAACCTACTGTGACAAAGCCAGACCTGACAGTTCCGGAAGGGTGGTTGAAGGCAGGTGTATATCCGTCTTAAAATGGTTAAAGCCCTTTTTCCCTATGAATTGAAAGAGGTTACCTCAAGTTAATGATGGAGAACCGAGTCTAATTAAGGGCAGGCAGCCTGTGACCTTTGAAAACTTCTTACAGCGAGTGGGATGTGGAAGGAGAAACAAGCTACGGAAGGATTGTGTGTAGCCAGGGGAAAAGGCTTCTCTGAGGTAAAGAGCTGTTTTTCCCTGAAAAGAAGAAATTTTGTGTTTATTTCTGTCTGGGGAGGGGGTCTTGGCTGCCAGTGTAGCTGGGCCAAGAGTGGGTTAGAGAGGGTGACTGGCAATTGGTAGCCATCATAAGATGAGACCGTACTCCAGTGGGAGTTAGGAAACTTATTTGCCTTGTTTTTGCTTAAAGAAGCCCTTGGGCCAATCCTAAGACCTAACCTATATGTATTGTAAATAAACTAGTGTGAAGTATTAAACTTCTGATTTACTCCAGGCCCCTTCAATGCCAGAAGGAAAAATGCAGAGCCCTGATGTGATGAAAGAGGTGCGTTGTCACACTACATACAGGCCAACTGGCTCCTGTGATTTTGATCTTTAATAGAAAACAAAAAACCTGTAGCCATCAGCTGTTTTTAGATGCAGACTAGTGATTAGCCTGCAGTTGGTAATTCATTGGTGTCTCAAGCACTGGTTGTTTCCTTATTCCAGTGCTGAATATTAGGAGATGAGGTTTATCTCACTTGGAAATGTTGCTTTGTCAAGACCTCCAAAATGTCATCATGAGATTAATCGCCTTTCTAGCAAAAGTTCACCAGACCTGGCATTTCCATTGCAACTGTTGATTTTAAGCAGGGTGCTCTTTAGAACAAAGCTTCAGCTTGATAGACTAGAGCGTAATGATACTTCATTTCAAAGAAAACTGTTCTATCATTTAGAGCTGCAAGGACCCATGTGGCATTGGGAGAGAAGGTGTTAAAGAACAGAGAATTTTGTTTCATTAAGAAATCTTACACTTTCCGTATATATTTCTAGGTTTAGCTTTCTATTTCTGTCTCCACTGGGGAGAGATTTTTCATTTTATAAATCAGGCTTCAGAGAGGATAATGATAATACAAATAAATAATCATAATAAAAATTACTGTGTTCCAATATAATTATAGTTAAGGCTACGTTTTAGTCACTTTTTTTTCCCAATAAAAGTCATGGAGAGGTTACAGGCAGCAAACATAAATTCACGTCCCGTGACCTCTCCATGACTTTTACTAAATATTACCTGACTAAAACTTGGGGGTCAGGGTGGGGGCTGGAGGGTGGCTCAGGGTGGTGGCTCAGGGTGGTGGTCCTGCCATGGGTGCCTGGGGGGCGCAGCCTGGGGGGGTACTCAGCCGGGGGGGTGCTGGGGGTCGGGTTCCCTACCCAGCTCCTGGGAAGCGGTGACCTCCAGCTGCTAGCTCCACGTGCTGCCTCTGCTCCGCCCCAAGCTCCAGTTCTGCCGCTCCCATTGGCTGGGAACTGCGGCCAGTGGGAGCTGGGGGTGGTGCCTGCGGGCAGAAGCAGCATGTGAAGCAAGGAGCTGAGGGAGGGGAATTCCTGTTGCCCTTCTGGGGAGCACCCCCAGGTAAGCACCATCCCGCACCCCAGTTCCTATTAAATGTTCTTCCTGCTTAATGCTGTCAACTACCAGCCTGAACTTGTGATTGTGCTTCCAACTCATCTCTGCTTTTCCAAATGATTCTGAAGTTTACCTAAATTAATAAAGCACTTAAGTGCACATACTTTAGTACTTTCCTAGATCAGGGCCATAGTTATTAGGCCTTGGATCTTTTTGTGTAATTAAATTAAGTTGATGAAAACTTCTTCAGTGGTTACTTAACTTGCTTTTTGCATTTACCTTAGAGTTCCAATATATAACAGCAGCCCACACCACGTTGATGCCGTTTCCCATTAACAGCATATTAAAAAGGAGTGTCTGTGACGAATATACTTGGAAGATGAAGAGTTTGCATGTTTTAGGGAGAGGTGTTTGTTCTACAAGGCCTAATTACAATGCAGTAGTTGAAACTAAACTGAAATTCTTTAGAGAGAGATTCATTGAAGGCAAAGTATTTTGCCAAAAGAGGTTTGTCTGTAGAATTTTTCTTTTGTTTCATTCAGGCTTACAATTGCCTACTTTAAGCAACTGGTTCTTTCTTTAATTCTGTATATTTTTATTCATACAGTCCAGTGCAGAATTTGATATTTCATAGTATTAACCAGGAGGAACTATGAGAGCTCAGTTATAGGATGGTATACAAAGTTCCTATTAAATGTTCTTCCTGCTTAATGCTGTCAACTACCAGCCTGAGAAGAATTGCGTTCATTTCTGTTAATAACTGCATATATTTCTGTTGGTCTGACAGAATACAAGTAAAATGTTGTCCTCTTGGAAATTATTTAAAGTGAATTTAGTCTGTCTATGATTTTTGAAGATTTGTAAGGCTGTTTGGCAATAAACTGAGGAAAGAAAAGCATATTTTCCTCTGTTTTAATAGATGCAAAAAGAGTTACTTGTCTGTTTCATAAAAACGCGATCTGTAACACCGGAGTTGGGATTCATCATCTTAACATATAAATTTGGTTTTGTTAAATCAAGAAGTCTAGATTTTTGTTGTTTGTTTCATTAAGACTTTTGCAAAACAATTAAACCTTTCTTAGTTGGTCTTCTAAAATATTCCTCTGCTTTGAAGAATGTATGAAACATATAAGTCAAAAGATGGATTTTGTAAAAATAAGGTGTTACAATAGTGAACACCAATCGAAATATTTCTATGAAATGCTTTGTATTTCAAAAGAAAATCTAGTAGAAATATTGTAGTGCATTTTTACTGAGTGGTGTATCTTAATGTATAGAAATCTTCCCATAATTGCAGAGCCTGCTGGATTGTAACTGCATAACCCCCTATTCATAGATTCATAGATATTTAGGTCAGAAGGGACCATTATGATCATCCAGTCTGACCTCCTGCACAACGCAGGCCACAGAATTTCACCCACCACTCCTGCAAAAAACCTCTCACCTATGTCTGAGCTATTGAAGTCCTCAAATTGTGGTTTAAAGACTTCAAGGAGCAGAGAATCCTCCAGCAAGTGACCCGTGCCCCATACTACAGAGGAAGGTGAAAAACCTCCAGGGCCTCTTCCAATCTGCCCTGGAGGAAAATCCCTTCCCGACCCCAAATATGGCGGTCAGCTAAACCCTGAGCATATGGGCAAGATTCACTAGCCAGATACTACAGAAAATTCTTTCCTGGGTAACTCAGATCCCACCCCATCTAATATCCCATCACAGGCCATTGGGCCTATTTACCATGAATATTTAATTACCAAAACCATGTTATCCCATCATACCATCTCATCCATAAACTTATGGAGTTTAAAGCCAGATAGATCTTTTGCCCTCACTGCTTCCCTTGGAAGGCTATTCCAAAACTTCACTCCTCTGATGGTTAGAAACCTTTATCTAATTTCAAGTCTAAACTTCCTATTACAACTAGGCAGCACAAGACCCAAATACTTTTTACCTTATGTCTAAAATTTTCAGTTATTGCATCATCCACTTGGCAAATTCATATTTTAATGACATGGTACAACATGTGGTGACTTTCATTTTTCTCTATATCACTGATTTTCTACAATACTCAGTCTCCTACACCCAGCCTCCCAGACCATCAATTTTTGCTGATAGCAATTCTAACTTCTCCTCAAACAGGGACAACAATTACCTGCAATTTGTCCAATTTAGCATGAAGGAATCCCAGCAAATCCTGCAGTGACCTTGTTGGGTGTGGAAAAGAAAACACAAGTTAGTATCTTACCTTTGATAACTTGATTTTTCTTTCGTGGAGTCTGAAATCCTATATGCATTTTTCTACCATTTGCCATTACAATGAATGCTATCCAGGAGTCTTCCTAGTGTCCTGCCACCCTCTGTTCTGACGTCAGTGTCTGGACAAGTAACCACCCAACAGAAAATGTGGTCAGAACATCTGTGTGCAGAAGCGGGCTTGGAGCATTGAGAAAACAACATTGTCTCTCATTGTGATACAGTTATAATGCACTTCAGTTGACAAGCTGTAGTAATATTATTTGATATAGTCTTTTTAAGAAAGAGAGACGGGTATTGAAAGGGTGCATATTTTTTATGGGAGAGAAAGGAAATACTAGTCAAAAATGAATCTCTGATCCATCTAAATAAATTGTCTCAGAGATGGGGTTTGAGAACCATTAGTACACAACCTCATGCTCTAATACAGAGTGGAATTTGTCTATGTGACCATGTCATGACAAAATATAGTCTTGATTTGTTGAAGATGGAGTGACAGCTACCGAGGTGGTCACTTATGGTGAAAACTAACCTCCTTCAGGTATGTTTCAGCTGCTCAGTTTTTTCCAAGCAAAATTACTGCAGTAGAGGACAATGCCTATAGATTGAAGAAAAAAGCAAATAATTTCCCAAGCCTGACCTCAGCAAGAAACCTCTTCCTTCCCCCAAGCCAGCTATGATACAAATGACATAAATTTTCTCCACATGTCCCAGTTGTATTCAAGCGGATTCTGATAGAGGTTTGAAGCAGTAATCAGATACGTTTCCTCCAGAGAAGTGGGACTGAATTTCACCTTGTTCTTTTCAAAATGTTTTCTTTTGGATAGACAGTTGAGTTATATTTGTTTGGTTTTTCTCTCCACAGGATGCCTGCTAGTGAAGGGTGACATTGTTGGTTGTACATTCCAGCGTTTAATTTTTTGGATCAGTGACCCATAGCTCCCTTTGTTGGTATTTTTTGGGAAGAGAATAGATCAGTGTTAGTGCTTTGTCTAATGTATTAAGTAAAATCCTTCACCCCTTACCATCAAACCCTAAAGATACGGGTTCAGAACAAAGAAGATGGAACATTAACTTACAATATTTATTTTGAAATTGATGAATGCAGATTAAAGTGTGCCTCTTTCCAGTGAAAGGGGAAACCTTATCCAGAATTTTAGTATAAACATTATTCTTTGGCTGTGGAATGAAGTAAAATATATTGTATTATGGTTTACTGATGGAGATGACTTTAAAGAAGAGTTGACCTTGACACTGAGGGCTTGGTCAGAGTAATTCATTCCCTGGGGTAGCATCTCTGTGCAGCCAGTGGCACCGTGCCAGGGTACAGCTGGCTCAGTTAGCTTTGTTGATCCCATTTGTGATGTGAAGCAGTTCTGATTTGTTTAGAATCTTGTAAAGCAACTGTGAGTACATACTAGGTGTGTCCCTGGAAAATTCAAAGCAGGAATTTAAAGCAGAATGAGAGAGCAGGTCTCAGAATTCTTCTTACTATTCAGCCATTTTGGTTATCTGTATGATTTGCCCGAAAGGTTAAAAAACTGTTGCCTGTGTTTTCAGTGAGGGGAACTCAGTGGTCTTTCACATTGGCACTAATGAAGAAGGTCCAAGTCTTTCTTTAAGACAATCTCTCCTGGGTTTCAGAAAATGTTAAAGGCAGGTGGACATTTACAGCTAGAGGACAGATACAGGAAAGGGGAGAGACAGTATCTTAAAGTTTAAATAGTTCAGTATGTTTTGTAATACAGGTGTGAGGAGAAGCAATTCTTTGGCTGCGGTGATTGAAAATTATATCTTTAAGTAGTGTCAAAGAAGATTTCTTAAATCATATTAACGCAAGTTACAGTAGAACCTCAAAGATACAAACACCAGAGTTACGGACTGACTGGTCAACCAGACACCATGTGAAACCGGAAGTAACCAATCAGGCAGCAGCAGAGACGAAAAAAAAAAACAATAAAAAATAAAAAATAAAAAGCAAATACTCTACTGTAGCTGTATTGCATCTTAAAGGCAGGCATATCTGGGCTGCCTGTCCCCACCCCATGCGTGGGGCAGCCACTTACATCAAGATGCTAGGGCTGCCACCCAAGGCATCTGGAGTTTTCACCCTTCCTCCCCTCCCACTCCTCACTCTTCCCTGGCCAGGAATGGGGGGGCGGGGGCGGGGTGCTGTTTTTACACCCCTCCATCAACCGGGAGGGGAACACGTTTACACACAGATACATATGGTGTCCGGAGGGGGACAAGCTCGCAAACTGATGCTTGGGGCTGAGTAGGGTGCTTTGGAGCCCGAACTGCACTTTGTTTAGAGTTATGAACATTTCAGAGTTATGGACAACCTCCATTCCCGAGGTGTCTGTTACTCTGAGGTTCTGCTGTACATAACTAATTATATAGCCTCCACCACTCTGACCCTAGAAGATCTGCTGTAATCTCAAATTGCTGCTTTGTTAGTTGAGCCGTCTTATGTATGCAGGCAGACTTGAGAATACCAGGGGGAGTCACCTGCTCAGATAATAGGGCTCAGTGACCACCAAAAACGCAGCGAGAAGAAGGCTAGACTGTGGTTAAGAAGAAATGGATTCATTGGCTGGCTCTGCCACCAACTTCCTTTTTGACCCTGGACAGTTCACTTAATTTTTCTGTTTCTTGGTTTCTCATCTACAAAACAGGAATGTCAAGGTTCCTTCCCCACTCTGAACTCTAGGGTTCAGATGTGGGGACCTGCATGAAAGACCCCCTAACCTAAGCTTATTCTTACCAGCTTAGGTTAAATGTTGCCACCACCAAAGTGTTACACAAAGAACAGGGGAAGTGCCCACTTGGAAACATCTCCCCCCAGAAATATCCCCCCAAGCACTACACCCCCTTTCCTGGGGAAAGCTTGATAAAAATCCTCACCGATTTGCATAGGTGAACACAGACCCAAACCCTTGGACCTTAAGAACAATGAAAAAGCAAATTCTTAAGAGAATTTTAATTAAAGAAAAAGTAAAAGAATCACCTCTGTAAAATCAGGATGGTAAATACCTTACAGGATAACCAGATTCAAAACATAGAGAATCCCTCTAGGCAAAACCTTAAGTTACAAAAAGACACAAAAACAGAAATATACATTCCATCCAGCACAGCTTATTTTATCAGTCATTTAGATAAAACAGAATCTAACGCATATCTTCTAGATTGCTTACTAACTCTTTACAGGAGTTCTGACCTACATTCCTGCTCAGGTCCCGGCAAAAGTAACACACAGACAGACAGACCTCTTTGTTCTTCCCCCCTCCAGCTTTGAAAGTATCTTGTCTCTTCATTGGTCATTTTGGTCAGGTGCCAGCGAGGTTATCTTAGCTTCTTTACCCTTTACAGGTGAAAGGGTTTTTCCTCTGTCCAGGAGGGATTTAAAGGTGTTTACCCTTCCCTTTATATTTATGACACAGAATAACTCTTCTCACTCAGTCTTCGGGCCTGATTCGCTCCTTTTGTTATCCTTATGTTAACTCCATTGACTTCAATGGGGTTTACTTCTGATTTCCTACAGGTGTAAGTGAGATGAGAATCAGGGTCTTGATCATCTTGTTCATTTGGGTTGTAAGTGCTGTGGGACCCCAGAAGCTGCCTCTTACTGATGTGTTCAGCACCTTTATAATGGGGCCTCTGGGTGCTATTGTAATGCAAATAATAAAGAGGGGGAAGTCAAGATTATTCGCTCTTCAGAATATAAAGCTACCAGAAAATCTGGGAGTGTGGGGGTTGGGGTAAGCATTTTCATTATTAAAATACTTTGGGAGTGAGTATCTATAAAGGATTCTCTAGTTTATATAAAGGTATTAGGTATTATATGATGCTGATGATAGAGTCCTAGTTACATAAGAAAGCTTCCAGATGTCAGTGAGAACTTCAGTGGGTTTTTTTCCACACTTCAGGTCTCTCCTGCAATGAAAGGCCATTGCAGTCTGGAGTGTTCCTCCTCTAGATATGCTAATATACTGTGAAAGTGCACATCATGCCTGGATGCACCCTGTTGATAAAATACTGCCTGGAGATCTCTCAAAGTGCTAATGTGTCAAAGTGCCCACAAGCACAGGGTGAACGTTACTACTTTCTAAAGGTCGTGTCTGTTGAAGTTAGCTTGTACACTGTCTTTGTGCAAACAGTGATTCTACAAAAATAGGGAAGCTTTTTTTTTTTTTTTAGCTGAAATCCAGGGATTAATAAGAAAAATCAATATAGCTGATAACGTGTCTCTTAATTTGAGGCAAAGTGGATGAGGTAATATCTTTTATTGGACCAACTTTTGTTGATGAGAGAGTCAAGCTTATACAGAGCTCTTCTTCAGATCTCTTAACTTGGACAATGTTGCAGAAAATCCAAACATTAAAGCTCAAAGTCAATTGATTTGAAAACTTGTTCACAGAATTAGCACAGTTATCTGATTTGAAGTCTGATCTGTCACAATATTACCAAAAAAGTTTTTATGTTGCCTCCTGAGGCAGTTCTCTCTTTCCCTTTTCCTATCTTCCTCCTTCCCATTCCCAATCTGTCTTGTTCATTTGCTATAACTTTTAAAGAGAAATAATTTTTTACTTTTGCAGTAATGATAGTCAACCGCAATGCATAGCAATTTCCAAAGAATTATTAGTTATTCTTATAGGAGGCTGAGAATTTTTAAATAGCATAAAATACAATTGGAATCTCTTATTTATTTTTTCTGTGTTTCATTTTGCAGCAGCATGCAGGTGTGCATCTTCTGGAATTTTATTCTAAGATTAGTGTTTGATGCTTTGGTGAAACCTCTTTCCCATTATGCCTTTAGTTAATACCAATTATGCAATCTTTTATGCATTGTTATTGTATCATTTATTTTTATCTACACAAATAGTAATGCATGTACTATTAAAATATTATTTGAAATGACTTAATTTTAAAAATGTATGTGTTGTATGTATATGGATCTGGAAACAGTTTTAAATTAGTTTTAAAACAAATACACACATAGTAAAGCTAACAGAAATCTTTACAGGACTTTTGGGTGGTAGTACCATATATCAGGCTTGTCAACTATTTTTAGTATCTCTTCAGACATTTGTTTTTATAGATAACCACTTGTCCTGTACTTTCCCTTTTTTGTTTATAAAGTATATGTCTGTCTCGAACATGCAGACTGTTGTACTTTAAACCCGTGTATACCTTAGTCCATTCTTTGTGATTTAGCTGCACATTTCTTATCTAGAGCAGCAGATGCTGCTGTTTATTGAGGAAAAGCTTTATCATCTATTCCTGCAGTTATGGGACTATGGGCTTAAAAGATTTACTAAGAGGAAATTCTCTTCCTCCTTGTTTTGTTTCCTCCTCTTGCCCATTCTGAAGAGCTGCTCTGTGGTACTGATTAGGTAGACTTCCTTTGTTTCATCATAGTAACCTAACTGGTTCTGTAAATTGGTGTTATTTAGAGAGGCATATTGAACCTATTGAATGGATATGTTTAATTACTGCTCCTCCCTCTCCCCATTTGGCTAATACTTTTATTTCTAGGCATTTAGAGAATCAGGCATATTTTTAAGGTAAGTATATTTTTCAAACATACCCTTTGTCAGTCTGCTCTTTTGGTGAAGCTTATCTGTATTCATAGGGAACTGTCCCTGTAAGCTAAGAAAGTTGTCCTGGGTCAGCTGCTGTTTCTTCCATTCCTGGTACTTATTGAAGACTAATGAGCTGATACCATTTCTTTGGTATAAGTGGTACTGTTGACATCTTACGTCTATTCTAGAAATGCTACAGTGGCACATGACACTACTCACAACAACAAAAATCACTTGAAGATATGAGTGGATGATGAACAGAGGCATAAATGTGGAGAAGACCTGTTTAATTAACTGAAAAATGTGGCCTGAGTGTAGCACATATTTTAACGACTTGTTAAATGTCTCAATGTTGAAATAATTTGACATTGTAAAATGTTTAAATTTTTAACTAAAAAGTAAAACAAGTCTGACATTAGTTTATAGTATAAGTACATGAAGGGCTTTGCTAGGAATCTCAACAGCAGACTGGTTGGTATAGTGATAGAATTTTGTTATGAAGTCCTTGGTTAATGCAACACTGGGCAAACTACTTGGAGTAACTAGATGTTTGGAACCAAAATATGGCACTTCTTTTTTATTAAGCTCAGCAAGTAAAACTAATATCCAATGTGTGAACAAAGCCAGGGGAAAATAAAAAAGGAGACAATAAAACCTGTTCTTTTTTTTTTCTAGTGTATGAGTGATGAAATGGTATGAGTTTATATGCGTATATTGAAAAAAAAAACTGAGATGGGGCTGTGTTTAGGAAGATGGTGTAGTTTTTCTGCCTTTATGATGCCTAAGGCTGCTCACGTGGTTCTAGCAAGGTAGGACACGTAGGATGACAGTGTCATGGAGTAGGACTTTTACCTTTTATACCAAACAAAACATATTTTGACTTATTGAAAAGTAGGACAATCCTACTGAAAGTAGGACATCTGGCCACACTAAGCTGCCTCCAGGAAAACTTTGTCTGTGGTAGCAGAATCCAAGTTCTCAATGACTCTTCCATATTATCACATCAAGCTGTCTGACTCCTTGACTGCCTGCATTTTTATTCTTCTGCATTTATGCAACTTCCTCTTTTCATCACAGTTTTCAGTCATTCAGTGCTAATTTTGTGTGCATACCTGGCAAGTAACCCTCTTTCTTCCCTAAATATTATGATTCTGGTAGTCAGGGAAATGAAGTACATCTTTATTTTTAACTGTATCGAATTTCAGCTGTTGAGGAGTCTTTTCTCTGTGTGTCACTTATATAAAGCCTCTCAGATAATTTGGTTATGGTAGTGTACAATGTAAACTGGTGGTGTAATTTGACAGAAAATTAGACAGCAGGGTATTAAGGATGCGTTTATAAGGGTTAATACATATTGATGCTTTAATAAATGGTTAATAGATTGTTGTAATAAAATAGGTTTCTAATAACCATCTTTAAACCTTTTTACTGATATCCTTATAACACAAGCTACTTGTGTCTGTAATGTGCTTATAACCTCATATATTAACCATTATAAATGGAACCTTAATGTGAAGTGAGACTGACAGGAGTAATCAGCCAGCATTTTTGAGAAGGAAGGAACACCATAGCTTTGGTACGTCATTATGCACTAGGCTTCTGATGTTTATTAAAAGTTGTTACCTTAAGCTGATTCGTCCCCCTCCATGATGAAGTGGGATTTTTTTGTAATATTTTTATGAAGTCTGTGTGTGCCTCAGTTTCCTTTGGTACTTTGCATTGCTACCCAGAGGGGGCAAAAGAGTTAAGTATGCTCTTGGGGCAGAACAGGAGACATGAGGTGTCCCCTCGCTGTCTGGGGTGCAATGAATGACTTGTTAAGGAACTGGCTTGGAACCTGCTGAAACCAACCCATATCAATGGAGAATACAAAATGGACAATGGGGAGCCCCAATGACAAGAATGGTCTCACCTGACAAATAAGCAAAGAAGAGCCAAGACCCCAGCTCAAGAACAAAGGAAAATATGTCAGGTGGCAGGATTAAATGTGGCCCTCTGGAGAGACACAAAGTGCTCAGCTTGGACTGACAAAGGGACAGAGAGACCGAGCTTGAACTGGAGTTCATAGCAGCTTGGCCAGATGGACTATGTCTTAACTTTTATTTGCTAACTTAAGGACTTCCGATGTTGTAGTCCAGTTGACTAATATACCCTATTTTGTTTTGAAAAGGCTGCTGTGTGTGTCTGCATATATTTGCTGAGGTGAATTGATCACTGAATAATGTAAAATTCTCTGACTAGAAGTCTATCGCATTTGGACTTGCAGGGCAGAACTGAGAGGGTGAACAGGAGATCTGGAGCCCAGGAGCTCAGTCCTGAAGGAGTTGAGTCTACAACGCCGATCCTGAAGGAAGAGTGGAACCCTTTAGGGATCTTCCACACTGAAGGGTTCCTTTAAGAGACTGTTTAAAAGTTGGGACTTAGCACAGATCCAGTGGATCAGTAATACTGCTGCCAAAGATTGGAATGATGCAAGTCACCTTTACAAAGTCAAATCTTTGGCTTGGGGTGGTGGTTAGGGGAAAGAGTCAAACCCAACAAATATAGTTAGGAAAAGACTTCAGCTCTACGATTAAAGAATCGGGTTCTGCTTCACACCTTACATTAGCAAAGCCCAACTCCTGCAAGCTACTCTGCAGGGGAGACCTCTGCCCTTGCATACAATTGCATTGATCACATTGGGGTTGTGTGCAGGTTTTGGAGGTCTGTTTACAGAAAGAGAAGAGTGAGGGGGGATTTGATAGCAGCCTTCAACTACCTAAAGGGGGGTTCCAAAGAGGATGGAGCTAGGCTGTTCTCAGTGGTGGCAGATGACAGAACAAGAAGCAAGGGTTTCAAGTTGCAGTGGGGAAGGTCTAGGTTGGATATTAGGAAACACTGTTTCACTAGGAGGGTGGTGAAGCACTGGAATGGGTTACCTAGGGAGGTGGTGGAATCTCCATCCTTAGAGGTTTTTATGACCCGGCTTGACGAAGCCCTGGCTGGGATGATTTAGTTGGTGTTGGTCCTGCTTTGAGCAGGGGGTTGGACTAGCTGACCTCCTGAGGTCTCTTCCAACCCTAATATTCTATGATTCTATGAAAGATTGCAGGAGTAGTGGGACCCAAGGCCAGAAACTTTTAATTTGCACTATGTTGAACTTTCCCTCCGTCCAGAAACATCCCTAGTATGGATTTCTCCTAGACTTGAGGGCCTGGGTGTAGAGCCTTGTCTTACCTCAGGCATTCTGTTCTCTGACTTCCCAATAACCATTTTTATAGCTCCTTTCCATAGCACCTGATCAAAGGGTGAGAAAAGGGAAGCTAGACTTAATACCTTGCTTGCTGTAGTCCTGGTATTGCCACTACATCCTGTCACAGAAAAGTTTCCATTGTGTTGCAGGCTAAAAGGTTAGCCCTCTCATTGATTTTAAGTATGAGGTAGAGAACCTGGAACTATGAGTACAGAATTTAAGAATTTTCCCATCTCTGTAGGCTTTTGGGGTTTTATTGTTCAAAGGCTTGACTTTGGGAAGGTGAGTTGCGTTATTTCATTGTTTGGTAAGAAAGAATCCAATAAGTTTACAGTAGCAATGCTGAATTGAATATATTAATAAGTCTAATATATAATAGCAAGAGGAGCTTGATGCTAAAACATGAGACGGTTCTTGAGTAGTAGACTGCAGAGGGATTTAGTCTCTGAACTTAAGAGGAAGCTATAACTTAATTCTGTTTTAATTTATGGATGGTACAAATTACTATTTGTCTAGTTAAGAATAAATAGATTCTGCATTTGAGAAGGTAAAGGGATTTATTGTATAAGAAAGAGGGTTGCTCCCCATCCTCCTGGGTTTGCTGCTGCATAGGTAGATCCTGCAGTGAAAACATGACATCTTTAACAGTGTAATATTTTACTGTCCACATACTGATATTTTTATAAGAAGAGCATTATGGTGGCTCCCACAGGACCCAATGAGGCTGTTTACCACTTTTATAAATGAAAGAAAAGGAAACAATCAAGTATGATAGAATCAGACTTTGTCATTGATGGTTTTCAAGTGTGGCTGGATTAAGAGTAATGTAAAAAAAAAAAGAAAATCGTGGCATTTGACCTATATTTAAATAACCCCTCCAAACGTGTGGTGGTGATTCCTCAATATATTCCCTACATGTGCCACCCTATCCCACTTCATTGTATCAAGTGACTCCATTTCCTCCTTCAGGTCCACCCATCAAATAATTTCTTCCATGTAATCATCTGTCAACTGATGGAGTGACTAGAAAAAATTAAAGGCAGAGATGCAGCCAGCAAGATTTTCTACAAAGGATAACATTTTATATCCAGAAACCAAAACAAGTTAACATGAACAACAAAAGAGTAACAGAAAACTTTAGCTTAAGGTTCAGTCTGAGTCTGTGAGACCAGGTTTGCTTTTTCTGCAGGCATACTCCCTTCTGTCTCCTGTTTAACCAGTTCATAGCTCTTCTCTTGAGCCACCTGTGCATGAGACGTGAAAAGCTGAGCTGCCTCTGGGATCTGCTCCCTATTAAAAAAAATAGGCAGTGATCAGGGGTTCTAGAAAAATTTGTACAGTGGAGGTGCTGAGAGCCATTGACCCAAAGTGTAAAAACTGTATGTGATGGAAACCACTTCAAGCCAGGGGGTACTGCCACACCCCGAGTTCCAGCACCTGTGACTGTGACTGAAGAAAGGTGAAGAATAAAATGTGGCTCCTTTTACAGGATTTTGGTGTTTGAGCATACATTGTGTAAGCAACAAGATGCTGTGGTCATGTGACTTAGAAATCCAGGTAATAATACGTTGGTTGTGAAGGAAGTAATCTCCCAACACTTCCTTAGGCTGGAAATTGTTACTGCATGTGTGTGTTGTGTTTATTGTAGATTGTAAGTTCTTGGGGGGCAATGACCTTTTTAAATGTGGTTTGTAAAGGATTTACTATTCCAATTTAATGTAGTATATTGATACAATTGTTTAAAATTTAATTAGCATTTAGGCTACAGTAAGCTATTGTAAAGGAATTGGAACTTATTTATAAAATATCCAGGATAAGAAATGTTTTTTTAAAGGTGTTTTAAAATGGGAGCATTGAAATTAGTATGAAAATTTCCACATTCATATAGATTTGAGCAGGAATCCTGACAACTTTAGTTTGGGCCCAACTTCAGTGATAAGTTTGTGTTTTACCTCAGATATTCCCCTGTGTAGCTGGGAATCCAGAACAGAAGAAACAAAATGAAACAGATTGTAAATAAGGGAAACTGAACAATGTATTTTCGCTTTGTCCAAGTTGAATGACATTTTTAAAAAATGATAAATGGTAGAAGGGAAAGTAAATTTTAAAGATATTTCAGTTTCAAAAGTCTTGTATATTACTAACAGTGTAGATGAAGGTTATTTTTAGACCATGATTTTACTTTTATTGTCATTTTGATTGCTCAAATACTATTTTGCGAACCTCAGCTGTTCAAAAATTATGAGTCAAGACCCCAAAACCATGAAATAAATAAAGTCAGTCTTTGAGCATTCATGTTTCCTGTTTTTAAGATTTTGTCTGTAATCATGAGGGCTGGAAATTTTGCAAGTAGGAACCTTAACAGTTGTTATACTCAGTGTTGCTATCTCACAATTCTCAAAAATCAAAAGGCAAACAACCCCCCTCAAATGTACTGTTAAAAATGTGGGGGGGGGGAAGGGTGGGAGATGGCTAACTCATGATTTTTGAGACCCTGTGGTTGACAATACTCTAGGTCAGACCAGTGGTCCATCTAGTTTACTATCTTGTATCCAACAGAGGACATTGTCCAGTCACACCAGAAGAAAGATGGAAGGCAATGAATGTTGTTTAATTCGGCCACAACTTTATTCACTTAAAATATCTGGGAGTATCCAGCAACAAATTGTACAGTGCAGGTCCTCCTTCTTTCCTTAGTCATTTCCAAATAATCCCCAGCCAGGACCCAGCCCATGGCTGGGACCCTGCTACCCTGCCCTTGCATGAGGTAAAAGTAGGGATGCCAGGTGTCTGTGTTTTTACTGGAATGCTCGATTGAAAAGGGACCCTGGCGGCTCCGGTCAGCACGGCCGACTGGGCCATTAAAAGTCTAGTTGGCGGTGCTGCGGATCTAAGGCAGGCTAGTCTCTACCTGTCCTGGCACCACACTGTGCCCCAGAAACAGCCAGCAGGTCCGCTCCTAGGCATGGGGGCCATGGGGCTCCACGTGCTGCCCCAGCACTGGCTCCGCACTCCCATTGGCCTGGCCCCCCCACCTAGGAGCCGGACCTGTTGGTCACTTCCAGGGTGCAGCATGATGCCAGGACAGGCAGGGAGCCTGCCTTAGCCCTGATGTGCTGCTGACTGGGAGCCAACCAAGGTAAGTCCACGCCCCAACCCTGAGCCCCAACCCCCTGCCCCATCACTGAGCGCTCCCCCAAACCTGGAGCCCCCTCCTGCACCCCAGAGCCCACATCCCCAGCCCAGAGCCCATTCCCCCTCCTGCACCCCAAACCCCTGCCTCAACCCACAGCCCCATCCCGCACTCCGAATCCCTCGGCCCCATCCCCCCAGCCTGGACCCCCCTCTTGCATCCCAAATCCTTATCCCCAGAGCCCACACCCCCCAGCCAGAGCCCGCACCCCAACTCTCTGCCCCAGCCCGAAACCCCCTTCTGCACTCTGAACCCCTCATTTCTGGCCCCTCCCCAGAACCTGCACTCCCAGTTAGAGCCCTCTCCCCCAGCCCAGTGAAAGTGAGTGAGGGTGAGGGGGACTGAGCCATCTATGGAGGAGGACTGTAGTGAGTGGGGGAGGTGGGGCCTTGGGGAAGAGGTGGGGCTAGGATTTTCGGTTTTATGCAGTTAGAAAGTTGGCAACCCTTGGTGAAAGAGGGCTATAAAAAGAGAATGCTCAGCTCCCCGCTGTCCCAGACATAGGAGCCCAAACCCGCTTCCTCAGCTCCCTCAAGGGATACTTTCTGTCAAACCTTCTCCAATCCATTTTCCCCAATAACCATATCCCTTCCATGCTGAGTATGTGCACTGGACATCTGCCACACGTTTTATGTATTAAGTTGCGACATTATAACCTAACCCCCTGTTTCACTCCACCAGGTCCCAGACCAGCTGTGGTGGTGGTGGTGGGGGGAACCCACCTTGCCTTGGCCAGTCTGGCAGTGAGGGAAAAAATCCTTCCGAGTCCTTAAACATCCCTTTTCTTCCAGCTAGCTGCACAAAGGCACCCCTCCACCGAAGGTTGAAGTGGGCACATTTTATTAGATGCTCACTACTTTGTAGTGGAGAATCGGTTTTCAAATGGTTGTGGAAAAGTTTTAGTGGTTATCATCACGTTTGTTTACTTTGAAAAGATAAGATTTCAGAGAAAATGGTACGGAACTGTCTGGAATTCTTAGTCATTGCAATTCCACGGAGAATATTGATTAGTTCCTAGAGGCTGCAGAGGACTCACTATCTCTTTTCATTGTAGAATGCTGATGAAATCACCAATATGTAAGGTTTGTGCTGCTTTTTGTTGTTGTTGCAGTGTGTCAAAATTGACTACCCAAATCACCATGGTGTCTTGCTAGTTAACTTCTGCATTTCACGTGTTCCTTTTTCAGTAAAGCTGAGGGTTCTTTCATGGAGGGACTACATAGGTGGGAAGGGGAAAGAGAGGGAATTTTTAAAATCCATAAGCATTTGTTTTGCTCCTGTTATGGATAAAGATGAGTCTGGGAGATTTTACTTTTTTGATTATTTTTGTTCAATGTGGAACAAAGATTAAAAGAGAATTTAGGACCCCAAAGTGTTTACAATCTGAAAGAAAACATTCTAGCCTGGGATGTCCAACTCATTTCATATGGTAGCCCTGATCTGATACCCTGCCACTAGGCAGGACCACATTCAGCGAAAGTTATTAAAATATAAAAGCCACGTTGGTAATTGCTTAAATTTATTTTTGATTTTAGGGATTGTGAGTGGTGCAATAGGCATTCACCCTTTGACTTATTTGAAATTTCCTTTTCTTTGACTTGCCAGGCTGGGCTATCTACTCTCCAGCTGGTGGGTAAACACTCTCCCATGCCATTTCCCCTTGCCCGGTTATGTGTCAGCTTCCACCAGACTTATGCATCTCCAGCACCTCTTAAAAGCAATCAAGTGGCTCTACACCTGTATGCAAGGTTTTTGTTGGATTGCTACATGAAGTCTGGACTATCGGGGTATGATTTGTAGAGTCCAGCAGTATGTTGTACTCTAACTACCCAATGTGGACCCTGCTGGTGTGCACTAATGTTCCTTGTGTGCACTGATGATGTCCTCTTTGAAACTACATCAGTGTACACTAGCAGAGTCTACTCAAGGAGCTAGAGCGCAGCACCCTGGGATGCTATACAAATCACACCCCTGTACTGCAGACTCTGGGGTTGTGTGGACAAGTCAAAGATTAATGGAAAGTCCATGAGTCGGATGAAACCCGGCCCACAGACTGTATGTTTGGCACCCTGGTTCTATAGGATAAATTCTGCTCTCGGATATGTGAGTTCAGTAGTCAATGGGAAATGGACATGTGTATCTGAGGGCAGAACTTGTCACTAAAGAATAGAGGAAGTGTCAGAAACAAAATCTAAAACTATGACCCAGCTAACTTTCATTTCCTGTTCCATATCCATACTTTAAAACTTGGGACTTTTGCTGTATTTAATTGGGGGGAGGTGAGAAAATGATGGTTAGAAAGTACAGAAATGCCTATTGTTTGTTGTAAGGTACCTTATTTCTACTGGGTGACTAAGGTTTCCAGACCCATTAAAAAGTCATAATGGTATGTGGCTTTCAATACATTTTCATCCTCAACTAAAACAACACAGCTCTTTTTATTTTAAAAAAAAAAAAAAGAAAAAAGAAAAAAAAGCTTCATTTCACTACCTGCTCTGAGTGCTAAGCATGTTCTGTGTGCATATCAAACAAAATGTCAATTTAAAAGGCTCCCTCAGAGTTTCTGATGGAGTGGTGATGGGAAGTATATTTGTGCAGACCTGTATAAAACCACAAAGCCAATTATCTACTAGACACCTGCATTATGAAGAAAGCCAGCAGTGATTTTATTTTCTTAAATAGTGAACTGCAGTGTCCAGTAAACTAAAATTTCCAAATCTGTAAAAGCTGAGTTAAGTTAAGCTTGTATAAATATGATAAGAAGATTCCTTTTTCTTATTCATGGGATTTTAAAAAAGTAAATTACCATGGGGAAAAAGTAGCGTACGATAAATTATTGTACCTTTTCATTTGCATGCACTAAAAAAGGAAAGGGAATACATTTTGGAAATTGCATGCTTTTCATGAATCTCACAAGCTCAAAGCAGTACAGAATTTGAGACACCTGCTGATTATTCTACCACAACAGTCAAACACACATACATTTACTTTTGGTTCAACTTCAGTAACTTACAGAGTTAGCAGAATCTAATATGGAGCTTTGGTAGTCATTGTGGTCTAATAAGTAGCAATATGCACTTAAAGAAATGCATTTAGTTTTTGTTTAATATATTTTGCTGGGGTTGAGAATAAATTCTACTAAGGCTGTCGATTAATTGCAGTTAATTCACGCGATTAACTCAAAAAAATTAATCATGATTAAAAAAAATTAATTAAAAAAAATTAAAAAAAAATTTAATCGCACTGTTAAACAATAGAATACCAATTGAAATTTATTAAATATTTTGAATGTTTTTGTACATTTTCATATATATTGTATTCTGTGTTGTAATTGAAATCAAAGTATAGTTTTATTACAAATATTTGCACTGTAAAAATGATAAAAGAAATATTTTTCAATTCACCTCATACAAGTACTGTATTGCAATCTCTTTGTTGTGAAAGTGTAACTTACAAATGTAGATTTTGTTGTTCTTACATAACTGAACTCAAAACCAAAACAATATAAAACTTCAGAGCCTACAAGTCCACTCAGTCCTGCTTCTTGTTCAGCCAATCACTAAGATAAACAAGTTTGTTTACATTTACAGGATATAATACTGCCCTCTTTGTATTTACATGTCACCGGAAAGTGAGAACAGGCATTTGCAGGGCACTTTTGTAGCCAGCATTGCAAGGAATTTTCATGCCAGACATGCTAAACATTCGTATGCTCCTTCATGCTTCGGCCACTGTTCCAGAGGACATGCTTCCATGCTGATGATGCTCGTTAAAAAAAATGTGTTAATTAAATTTGTGACGGAACTCCGGGGGGAGAATTGTATGTCCCCTTTCTGGTTTAGCCTCATTCTGCCATATATTTCCTGTTACAACAGTCTCAGATGATGACCCAGCACATTTTGTTCATTTTAAAAACACTTTCCCTGCAGATTTCACAAAACGCAAACAAGGTACCAATGTGAGATTTCTAAAGATAGCTATGGCACTCGACCCAAAGTTTAAGAATCTACCTGCCTTCCAAAATCTGAGAGGGACAAAGTGTGGAGCATGCTTCAGAAGTCTTAAAAGAGCAACACTCCAATGCGGAAACTACAGAACCCGAACCACCAAAAAAGAAAATCAGCCTTCTGCTGGTGGCATCTTACTCAGATTAGGAAAATGGACATGCATTGGTCCACACTCTTTTGGATTGTTATCGAGCAGAACCCATCATCAGCATGGAAGCATGTCCCCTGGAATGGCAGTTGAAGCATGAAGGAACATATGAATCTTTAGCCCATCTGGCACGTAAATATCTTGCGACACTCGCTACAATAGTGCCCTAAGAACTCCTGTTCTCACTATCAGATGACATTGTAAACAAGAAGTAGGCAGCATTATGTCCTGCAAATGTAAACAGACTTGTTTGTCTGAGCAATTGGCTGAACAAGGACTGAGTGGACTTTTAGGTTCTAAAATTTTACATTGTTTTATTTTTGAATGTAGGTTTTTGTACATAATTCTACATTTGTAAGTTCATCTTTCATGATAAGAGATTGCACTACAGTACTTATATGAGGTGAATTGAAAAATGCTATTTCTTGCCGTTTTTTACAGTGCAAATACCTTGTAATCAAAAATAAATATAAAGTGAGCACTGTATACTTTGTATTCTGTGTTGTAATTGAAATCAATATGTTTGAAAATGTAGAAAACATCCAAAAATATTTAAATACATGATACCCTATTATTGTTTAACAGTGTGATTAATCACGCGATTAATCATGCGATTAATTTTTTTAAATCACTTGACAGCCCTAACTTCTACATATATCAGCTGTCACAAATATCAGTCCTTAAATCTGCTGCTTTGGAACCTACTGTTACTGTGTATTGGGTCCAGTATCACGAACCCAAAACATTCAAAATTCATGTCAGAAACTACTTCCCCTTTCTCTCCAATCATGAGACTTTTAAAATAATACATTTTGTATTTTTTTTTATTTGCCTTCTTGTTTTTGAGCCTCTAGGCTTCATTTTTTTCCAGCTTTTCTCCAGAACTTTGATGGCTAAAAACCATTTTTTTAAAAAGAAATCTGAGGTTCTCAGGTTATTACCTGACTCCAAGATCTGGTGCATTAAGAAAAACACCAAATATTGTTAAGACTCATGATCAAGTTGCAAGAGTTGGTAAAACTGAATTGGGTCCCAATTTGATTGATCAGAAATGTAAAAGGAAAATGAATGAGAAGGAAGAAGAGCTTGCTTCAGCTACGTTTACTTCCAGATTTGATACTTTCATGATAAGCATAATAGATGAACAGATTACAGTTGTTAGGCATATCATACAGTGGTGAAATGCTCATTGTCACAGTATATGGATAGAGCATAGTACAAATAATCTGTGCAATACTCTTCTTTTGTCTGTGTTGCCAATTAATTTTTTGCTTATTTTAACTACCCTGCCTCTAAAACCTTAGTGGTACCCTCTGCAGCCTGTCTCACACCACCAAGAAGACCAAACATTTCCCTCTATAAACAGCTACTAAAATTTTTAATATAGGTAATGCAATTCCCTCTCACCCACATCAGATAGCATTTGGAAGAGCTAAAACTGAGGCCAGGAGAGGTTAAGGCTAACATTTTCAAAGTATTTGCTAATTTTGGGTGCCCAGCTTGAGAGACAAAGGCTCTGAGTTTGAGGGAAGTGGCACCTTCAGCTCACATTGTCTCCAGTTGGAATTGTCTGGCTTGGTAACTATGAACTTCAAGCTAAAATGCCTCAAGTTGGGTGCCTAAAATTGGTAACCACTTATGCAAATTTGAGCTTAAATACTTGCTCAAAGTCAAATAAATCTGTCAAAATCAGAACTCAGATTTCTGGATGCCCTGTTCTGTGCTTTAGGGCCAAAACCATCTTCCTCCACCCTGCACAAACCGTTTTCCATGCAGGTAAGCCAGGAGCTCCTTATCCAAGGCTGAACTAAACATTTGTCATTCTACATAAACCTTCCTAATTCGTAATACTCTTAAATTGAATTTTAATAGTTGAGTTTATTCCTAAATATTTTACTTGTTGCATCATCTTTTCTGTCTTATTTATTCAATCCAGTTTAATATTTGAAATTGGTCTGATAATATTATTTATAAAGAAACCAACATCACCACAGTATGGCATGGGCCACAAATCAGTCACACAGGAGAAACATAATAAAACTTGTAAACACTTACTGAAAAAAAACGATTCTCAAAACTTTAAAGAAGGAACAAGTGAGATGAGTACCAATAAATTAAATAGGAAGAAGGGGAAAGGTAACAAGGGGCCAACAGTGATAATAAAGCTGCTCCTTTGGAAAAAATAATTAAAAGTTTTAGTAAATGCAGGGCATGAAATAGGATGCCCTGGAGTATGAGAATAAGGTACAGTGTGTGACTCAGACACAGGGCTCAGTTTGTGGCTGCGTTATGCTGGTGTAACTCCACTGAGATCAGTTAATTTACAGTCATAAATCTGTAGTAAACCAGGGCTGAATCAGGCCCTGTGAGTTCATAGGGCTGCTAATTTAAAGACTGTTCCTGCTTCCATTCAGTCAGTATGAACTTTCCCAGTACAAAGCTTCCTCCACTCCCTTTACTTTTTGTGGGAGTGGAAAATCTAGCCCTTACTGAAGTCTTTCTCTGGGATCCAGCGGTGCATAGACAATCCAGGAAGTTTTTGGAAAATGTAGGGGACAATTTCCTGGTGTAAGTGCTGGAAGAGCCAACTGGGGGGGAGCTTTTCTTGACCTGCTGCTCACAAACCGGGAAGAATTAGTAGGGGAAGCAAAAGTGGATGGGAGTCTGGGAGGCAGTGACCATAAGTTGGTTGAGTTCAGGATCCTGACACAGGGAAGAAAGGTAAGCAGCAGAATACGGACCCTGGACTTCAGGAAAGCAGACTTCAACTCCCTCAGGGAACTGATGTGTAGGATCCCCTGGGGGAATAACATGACGGGGAAAGGAGTCCAGGAGAGCTGGCTGTATTTCAAGGAATCCCTATTGAGGTTACAGGGACAAACCATCCCGATGTGTCAAAAGAATAGTAAATATGGCAGGCGACCAGCTTGGTTTAACGGTGAAATCCTTGTGGATCTTAAACATAAAAAAGAAGCTTACAAGAAGTGGAAGATTGGACATATGACCAGGAAAGAGCATAAAAATATTGCTCGGGCATGTAGGAATGAAATCAGGAGGGCCAAATCACACCTGGAGCTGCAGCTAGCAAGAGATGTTAAGAGTAATAAGAAGGGTTTCTTCAGGTATGTTGGCAACAAGAAGAAAGCCATGGAAAGTGTGGGCCCCTTACTGAATGAGGGAGGCAACCTAGTGACAGAGGATGTGGAAAAAGCTAATGTACTCAATGCTTTCTTTGCCTCTGTCTTCATGAACAAGATCAGCTCCCAGACTGCTGCACTGGGCAACACAGCATGGGGAGTAGGTGGCCAGCCCTCTGTGGAGAAAGAGGTGGTTAGGGACTATTTAGAAAAGCTGGACGTGCACAAGTCCATGGGGCCGGATGTGTTGCATCCGAGAGTGCTAAAGGAATTGGCAGCTGTGATTGCAGAGCCATTGGCCATTATCTTTGAAAACTCGTGGCGAATGGGGGATGTCCCAGATGACTGGAAAAAGGCTAATGTAGTGCCAATCTTTAAAAAAGGGAAGAAGGAGGATCCTGGGAACTACAGGCCAGTCAGCCTTACCTCAGTCCCCAGAAAAATCATGGAGCAGGTCCTCAAGGAATCTATCCTGAAGCACTTACACGAGAGGGAAGTGATCAGGAACAGTCAGCATGGATTCACCAAGGGAAGGTCATGCCTGACTAATCTAATTGCCTTCTATGATGAGATTACTGGTTCTGTGGATGAAGGGAAAGCAGTGGATGTATTGTTTCTTGACTTTAGCAAAGCTTTTGACACGGTCTCCCACAGTATTCTTGTCAGCAAGTTAAAGAAGTATGGGCTGGATGAATGCACTATAAGGTGGGTAGAAAGTTGGCTAGATTGTCGGGCTCAACGGGTAGTGATCAATGGCTCCATGTCTAGTTGGCAGCCGGTATCAAGTGGAGTGCCCCAAGGGTTGGTCCCGGTTTTGTTCAATATCTTCATAAATGATCTGGAGGATGGTGTGGATTGCACTCTCAGCAAATTTGCGGATGATACTAAACTAGAAGGAGTGGTAGATACGGTGGCAGGTAGGGATAGGATACAGAGGGACCTAGACAAATTGGAGGATTGGGCCAAAAGAAATCTGATGAGGTTCAACAAGGATAAGTGCAGGGTCCTGCACTTCAGATGGAAGAATCCAATGCACCACTACAGACTAGGGACCGAATGGCTAGGCAGCAGTTCTGCGGAAAAGGACCTAGGGGTGACAGTGGACGAGAAGCGGGATATGAGTCAACAGTGTGCCCTTGTTGCCAAGAAGGCCAGTGGCATTTTGGGATGTATAAGTAGGGGCATAGCCAGCAGATTCCGGGACGTGATCGTTCCCCTCTGTTTGACATTGGTGAGGCCTCATCTGGAGTACTGTGTCCAGTTTTGGTCCCCGCACTACAAGAAGGATGTGGATAAATTGGAGAGAGTCCAGCGAAGGGCAACAAAAATTATTAGGGGTCTGGAACACATGAGTTATGAGGAGAGGCTGAGGGAACTGGGATTGTTTAGTCTACAGAAGAGAAGAATGAGGAGGGATTTGATAGCTGCTTTCAACTACCTGAGAGATGGTTCCAAAGAGGATGGTTCTAGACTATTCTCAGTGGTAGAAGATGACAGAACAAGGAGTAATGGTCTCAAGTTGCAGTGGGGGAGGTTTAGGTTGGATATTAGGAAAAACTTTTTCACTAGGAGGGTGGTGAAACACTGGAATGCGTTACCTAGGGAGGTGGTAGAAACTCCTTCCTTAGAAGTTTTTAAGGTCAGGCTTGACAAAGCCCTGGCTGGGACGATTTAATTGGGGATTGGTCCTGCTTTGAGCAGGGGGTTGGACTAGATGACCTCCTGAGGTCCCTTCCAACCCTGATATTTTATGATTCTATCCCTGATGAGGGAGTGGCAGAATAAAGGTGTGGCAGTGGAGAAACCCAGCTTTCTTTCTGTCACAAGAAAAGTGACCTGATGTTTGTTATCTTTAATATCATTCATCTTACAAATATAAAACCAGTTTTCCCTGAACACAGAATTCTTGCTGGAAATAGTTAATTCTTAGCTGCTTCAAAATAAGCCTTTAGAACAAGCAAGTGTATTGATGTGAATCCAGCTAAGTGTAGCAGCCAAGCAGCACAAAATTCTTCCCTTTCACTCAGTTCTGCCCCCCCAACTCCTGCCCAAAACACTGTTAGGATTTGTCTGCATATTTTAAAGATTTCCTTTTAAACTGCAGTAATATGGCTTACACACAGCTGGAAATTGGTTAAATTGGTTTCAACTGCCACCTGCCTTTCAGATCACCTGGGACTAAAATCTCTGCTTGTGACAAAGTACAATGGAAAGTTAGATGGGGTTGTGGGTGGGCTGTGAAACAAAAATAATTAACTTCAAACTGCTGTACTTAGGTAACTTGGGTTGACAATGTCCTGTTAAGACCGCAATGCAAAGCAACCTCCAGCTTAATAGACTGGCGGAAACTTGCGTTTTCCTGTAGTTTCCCTCAGCTTTCAAACCTTTATATTTATTTACTAGTAGCTTCATCTGTTATAATGACAAGCAGTCCTGCACTGGGAAGGTAGCTGTTTATACCATATACATTGCAAGAGTTAAAGAAAAAAGTATATTAAACTTGCTCAGTTGACTAGTATTGCACTGTGTGTTGCACTATAAACTCAAGGCCTGACACTCAATAGGCAACAGCTGAGTGCACTGCATTATTGTTGTGTTACAGTGTTTAATAACAGCAGTCTTAGTTACCTGGCATTGGCATGTATTAGTGAAGAAATTACTTGTTTGCTTTCCCAGATGGAAGTAAAGTGTTGGTGTCTTAGCATGTGCCAGTGAGTTTCAGGAAGTGGTTTAATAAAATAAGTAACTAGGGGGAAAAGTTGGTTCAAAACACTTTATGGCAGCACGAACAGGTGGTGTCAGTACCATACGAACAGTTGGCTGATTTGATATTGGCTGTGATGTTTTTCCTCCAACAAAGAACTTTCCATGAAATCCACTGACTGCATTACTTCTCAGTGTCCACAAGTTCTTCAGTACCAGAGCTTGACAAAATATATGTCAGTGCTCTCACAGCCCCAGGATAATGCACAGTTGCTAGTGGGATTTAAAGTATTCACAGGTGCCGTAATATTCTACACTTATTTCTCTGGTGACTTTATGACACTGAAATTAAGCATTTTTTCCCTTTTCATCAATAAGCCATTTGCAGAATTGTAAAGGTTACCCATCTAGTATGTGTATGTGTGGGATGGAATGGAGTTTTTTCCTCAAAATGTTCCTGGATGGGGTGGGAGAATCTAATTTCATGGACAAAGCCATGAAAGAAAAAAGGGTTGAGGGCATCTAATCTACAGAAAATCATGGTTCATCCTTTTGCATTTACCCAAGTTACTGGGCAGTTAATTTTCTGTACTGCAGAAGCTTTTTTCATTATTATTTCTACTTAGAAAACAACAATTTCTGTTCCCTGGTTGGAATATTGTAATTCTTAGTCACCAGAGCTGAAACCTCACCATCAAGCTGTCTGTTTACAGGCCTCTTTGTGGGAGAACACAACTTATTCTGGGAAATATAGGTTGAAAAATGGGATTTTTATAGGGCTGTCGATTAATCACAGTTAACTCACGCGATTCACTCAAAAATGTAATGGCGATTTAAAAAATTAATTGTGATTAATTGCAGTTTTAATTACACTGTTAAATAGAATATTTTTGGATGTTTTTCTACATTTTCAAATATGTTGGTTTCAATTACAACACAGAATACAAAGGGTACAGTGCTCACTTTATATTATTTTTATGACAAATATTTGCACTGTAAAAATGATAAAAGAAATAGTATTTTTCAGTTCACCTCATACAATTACTGTAGTGTAATCTCTTTATCATGAAAGTACAACTTACAAATGTAGGGGGTTTTTTTTTGTTACATAACTGCATTCAAAAACAAAACAATGTAAAACTTTAGAGCCTACAAATCCACTCAGTCCTACTTGTTGTTCAGGCAATTGCATAGAGAAACAAGTTTGTTTACATTTACAGGAGATAATGCTGCCCGCTTCTTGATTACAATGTCACCTGAAAGTGAGAACAGGCATTCACATGGCACTTCTCTAGCTGGCATTGCAAGGTCTTTAGGTGCCAGATATGCTAAACGTGTGTATACCCCTTCATGCTTTGGCCACCATTCCAGAGGACATGCTTCCATGCTGATGATGCTCGTTAAAAAAAAATGTGTTAATGAAATTTGTGATTCAACTCCTTGGGGAGAATTGTAGGTCTCCCACTCTGTTTTACTCTCATTCTGCCATACATTTCCTGTTATAGCAGTCTCGGATGATGACCCAGCACATGTTCATTTTAAGAACACTTTCACTGCAGATTTGACAAAACACAAAGAAGGTACCAATGTGAGATTTCTAAAGATAGCTACGGCACTTGACTCAAAGTTTAAGAATCTATCTGCCTTCCAAAATCTGAGAGGGACAAAGTGTGGAGCATGCTTCAGAAGTCTTAAAAGAGCAACATTCAGATGCAGAAACTACAGAACCCAAACGACCAGAAAAGAAAATCAACCTTCTGCTGGTGACATCTGACTCAGATGATGAAAATGAATGTGCATTGGTCTGCACTGCTTTGGACTGTTATCAAGCAGAACCCATCATCAGCATGGACGCAGGTCCTCTGGAATGGTGGTTGAAGCATAAAGGGACATATGAATTCTTAGCCCATCTGGCACGTAAATATCTTGTGACGCCGGCTACAACAGTGCCCTGAGAACGCCTGTTCTCACTTTCAGGTGACATTGTAAACAAGAAGCGGGCAGCATTATGTCCAGCAAATGTAAACAAACTTGTTTGTCTGAGCAATTGACAGAACAAGAAGTAGGACTGAGTGGACTTGTAGGCTCTAAAGTTTTACATTGTTTTATTTTTGAATGCACTTTTTTTGTACGTAATTCTACATTTGTAAGTTCATCTTTCATGATAAAGAGATTGTACTACAGTACTTGTAATAAGGGAATTGAAAAATACTATTTCTTTTGTTTTTTACAGTGCAAATATTTGTAATAAAAATAAATATAAAGTGATCACTGTACACGTTGTATTGTGTGTAGTAATTTAAATCAATAGATTTGAAAATGTAGAAAACATCCAAAATATTTGAATAAATGGTATTCTGTTATTATTTAACAGTGTGATTAATTGCGATTAATATTTTTAATCACTTGACAGTCCTAGCTTTTTATTTTTTTCTGAGCAAACAGAGGTTGTTAGTTATTCTTACTCTTCTGGTAATAAGTTTCATAATATATAGTCCATTTCTTGTGAAATCTGTCTCCTGTGCTCACAAGCCTCCCCCTGTTGGTTGACATTGGAATGTAGCTGTTGTATTAAGCTATAGATCATCTCTCTAGCAGCTTGGGGTCAGTCCAGCAATAGAGGAGAGAGACAATCTGTTTAACTTAATAAGAGTGGCATAAGTTTTTAAAAAGCTTGTGGAGGAGGAGTCTCTGTATTTCCTAATATTTTCTGCACTCAAGTTTTCTTTCTTCCTGCATTCCATACTGCAGATCATCCCAAAGCCATGGAAATCTGTGTGGTCAGTTAGATGGGAGCTTCCATTTAGTGCCAGAAGTAATAGACATAATTTAATAGTTACTAGTTCTTCCACTCTCTGGTCTTATGGTGAGGTAGAGTTTTTTTCCCTTAAGTTTTGAAATTGGATGGAGTTCCTGAGTTTCCAGGCGTTAGGCCATGGCACTAGTCTTATTTTTGCCTGTTGAGGTGGCTTTGGATTTCCACTGAAAGTGGGTGGACTATGACAGTTCTTGTGTTTTATGTCCACAACCAGTCTGAGATTCTATTGCAGGCTGGCTGTGCATGTGGGGCTGGAGATAACCTCTGAGAAAGCTAAGGTGGATAAATTGATAGGAGAGTGTGACTCAGGCACAGGTGAAGGGAAACTTTTATGTTTCCCTATGGGTGCTCCACCCCCACTCTGCCCCGAGTCCCCGCCCTCACTGGACCCCCTGCCCACCTCTCTGCCCCCTCTTTCCCTCTAGCACTTCCAGCCAGCCACTCAGTGATCAACAACCAGCCCTGGGGGCCCTGCCAAATAGCTGATAGGTGGCTAGCCCTGGCCAGAACCTGTGTGGCTGGTGGGTGCTCAGCACTCCCTATTTTTTTCCATGGGTGCTTGAGCCCTCCTGATCACGTATGGAGTTGGCGCCTATGGACACAGGCACCAGTTGCTGCCAAGTGATGGATCATAAAGATACAATGTGAGTCACCGCTGGGCATGAAAAGTCATTTAGCCAGGTTTCCATGATGCAAATGTGTCAGGTGACTCATTTGTGATAAAACTGTAACGGGTGAAGGGATTATTCATCATATGTTTTTTGTTGAATAGCATTTGGCTAAAATCTTGCTGAGGTTCCCTGTAGGGAGGAGGAGGGAATGGGGGAGGGCATAGTTGACCTAATTGCCCTTGGTGGTGAACTCGTGGAGTACCAGATTCCTAGAGAATAACAAGTCTACTCCTCTCTCTGGAGTTCAGATTATGATGTGGGTTTGTGACAGCAAAATCTATGACAGTACTACTCTCGTGTAGCCTATGGATAGGGCTATATAGATAATTTACTTATCTAATCTTATCATCTGGGGTTTACTTGGGCATCTTAAGCACCTACTTGGAATTTAAATCTTACTTTGGTAACCCTGACACCTTCAGCAAGTTTTATGTTATGCGTTTATGTTCTCGAATTATTACATGTAGCATGCTCTCTGTTCCAATCCCTGCCATCCTGTTGCAGTGTGGACATTTGTTGGCATTTGCTGGAGAAGTTGCTATAACGTTGTCATCACTATTCATCTTTTGTATTCAGAGACAAAAAGAGTGATCGTCTCTGAGAGATGGCGTTGCTCAGTCTGAATTGGACAAAAGGATGGAGAGCAATTTCCAGAGTATTCTATGATTGGCAATGATACATCAGTTGTGGCTTATGCTACAGTTTCTTCCACTAGTATGTGTCTTATTGCCTCAGGCACTTGGATAGGTCTCTCTCTCCTAGGCTAGAACAGTTGGTTTTTCTATTCTGATACACCTCCAGAGAGGCAGATGTGCAGTTCTCTAGGCTCTGATCTAGCTGCAGCTGTAAGGAATGGAAACTAAATGTCTCTGTGGGTTTTTGTTTTCCAACTTTACCATGACTGTAACATTGGCATGTAAAGATAATATATTTAGAGATTCTCTATTTATCAGTTTCCTTATTATCCCTATTCAAGGTATCAAAGACTCAGAACACTTACTACTATAAATTTTTATTTGTACATCTTCAGAAGGGACCATATCATGGTCTGTGCTCATAGTCCTATTTGAAATCCAAATACTACTTGACTGTTGCAAGCACATCTTTTTCTGACACTCACTGGTGTTCAGTAAAAAGTGACATGAACAACTGTCAATCCTCCTAAATTTTATCTCTGAAGAAATAGTCTGCCCTTTGCCTCCTCTACAGTTCTCTCTCTGACTGACCTTCTAAAACTGTGTGATTGGTGCAGCATTTGAAGGCAGTGTAAAAATGAGCTGTCTAGTGGTCTCAGTGTTTGCTTATGGAAGCTGGTTTGTTCCAGGCATTATACAGCAGGTGCTCTTGATGTAACCACCGTGTGTCTTGTTGGTGTTTTTTGGAGTAGATCATAAACATAGGAACAAGAATATTTACAATGAAGTACAGAATCTCATTGAATTAATTCTGAACTAAACAAAATTCAACATTTTATGGTAAAGCATGGGAAAGGGGCAGGGACTGTCTTTTGTTCTATTCATTTTGTTTGTGCAGCATCTAGTATTTATGGGGTCCTGCTTCACAACTAAGGCCGCCAGGCACTACTGTAATACACATAATAAAAAGTAATGAGTGAGTGTGCAAAACAATATAAATCAGGATTAAAAATGTTATTCTAAACGACACGTTGTAGAGTGCGTTTAGTCATTGCCATGTACAGCCATGATAGAGCTCCCATAACTGGACACACACCAGGCTGCTGTGTTTGGGTCCCAACATATTAGAACCATATGTTCTTAAGCTTCCCTTTTTCTGAGTAGATTGCAGCATTGTCTCTTTCTTTGGCCTCTCTGGTGTACTTCATAGGCATAGGCTCTCTGTCTGTTGCCCCTTCATAGAAATGGGACCTTGCAGTCCAGTTGCTTTAGGCCACCAGTATCAGTGCTGACCCCTCAGGTTCTCCCTTGTGGGCATTCTAAGTTTATGTTACAGTTCAACTCTTCAGGGGCATGTGATGGGTGAAGTAAACAAGCACACAGGCTTTGCAGAGGTACCTAAACCAAATTACTCTTCACATTAGATAGTACAAAAGTTATACAGAGCCAAATAAAATGAAATCCTCCATGCATTTCCCTGCCTCATTGTCCTCCCCATTCTGGAGCATTCTTGGGGCTTAGGTCAGAGTCCTTTGGGTGCCCAGGCTTCTATTCCTGCAGTTCATGGCTTCTCCTTGGACTCATGAAGTCTCTTTCTAGGTTGACTTCTTTTTATCTTGGCTGGTCCCACAGGCAGAATAGTTCCCTATGCTAGGAAGACATGCCCTTTTGTTCCTACCTTTTGCCCCAAATTCCTTTGTGTCCCCTAAGTGTAGAAGTCCTACCACCAATACCTGGTTCATTTTTTCTCCTTCTGGGGAAATCCACTGCTCCAAACCACCTCCCTGCAGACAAATTTGGGTGAACTGTTTTCCTAGCTCAGGCATCCTCCTCAACATACCTGTTGTTTGGTGGTCAGAGTACAGTTATTAACATTAATGGCTCTCCATTGTCCAGGGTCTAGACAATATTTGACACAGCCATAACAGCACATGGTTGACTCCACACACACAGAGACATCTAATAATACCGTAATTTCTTAATCCACCAGAATTCATAAGTTGTACATAGACAGATTCCACAAATCATCTCTGTGTTGGTATATGCCATGTCTCAAGTTGAAGAAACAGTGAGTATAATTCAAGGCAGTGTTCTTTCTTCTATCATTTTAGTCTGGCAAATGTTAACGGAAGCTGTGGTCTTCTACAGAATATTACTCTCAATAGTTTTGAAGTTACAGCATGGAATTCAAAAGCTTTCCACTGATATATTCCTGAATCTCTATGAAATTTTTGGCTCTATGCTTTTAACAGAACTGATGTCCTCTTATAAGAGTCTCTGATAATTGTGGTTGACGATCGGGTCATTTTTTTATTTCATTCATGCCATGGAGGACATTAAAATGCTTTAATTCATGTATGGCTGTAGTTTCATTTTTAGAGGTTGTATACCTTGCCTTTGTTCTTCTTCTGTCTCTGCTGTCCTGTTTGGTGCTTTACCTTGAAAAAATGTGCGAGAAGTGAAAGAATTCAGTCAATACCTATTCCATGGTAATGGATTCCAGGTTATATTTGAGGATTGAACTATGGCAAGGGATGATGTTACATGACAAATAAAGAATGGACCAATAAAAATTAAAACAAAGGAAGCATGTGTCAAAGGTTCAAAATGAGATTCCTCATGTGTCTGGCATCAAGACAACAGGCTCTCTGTCTGTTGCCCCTTCATAGAAATGGGACCTTGCAGCCCAGCTGCTCTAGGCCACCAGGAACAGCGGTCATTGAGCATCCACCAGTACCAGTAAATGAGCTGCTTGTTTAAAAACTGGTGTAGACACTGAACAGAGCAGCATGATGAAACTCATGATACTTGTCAGTTCAGCTGAGTGAGAAATTAGTGTTTATTTTTTTAACCTCCTTAGAAAAATCAGTGACTTCTACCTAAATGTATCAATTTCCACATAATGTCTGAAAAAGCCCATAATGTTAATTCTATAATACAGATATTATTTGTATCTCAGAACCCCCCAGGAATTGCTATTGCATTATTTTTAAACCTAGATTTAACAAAAATCAGGTTAGCCTATCTATGTTTTTAATCAGGATTCAATAATAAAAGCAGCTCAGGAGCAGTTCTTCTACATGCTATTCTGTTCTCATCCCTCTGTTTCAATGTGCAGCAGATTTCGGTGCTCACAATGACCCCTGTACTGAGTTTGAGGGATAGATGCATTTTGCCACCCCACTCTGACAGTCAGTGTTAAAAATGTGTGCCACTGATCTTCTTGTTGACCAGCAGCATGACATCATCAACCCAGACCACAGCTGAAATGCCTCCCAGCCACATGTGGGAATATTTCAGTACACAGAGTGGCAGAAAGCGAGAGAGAGATTATTTGTTCCTTTGTTGTTCTTGGACTGAAAGTTGGCTTGCAATAGGATGATAGAATAGAAATGTTCCAATTCGTCAGTGGCACTTTCATTATTTCAGCAGTTCCAGAAAGGTAAAAGGGCCATCAAATAATATCTTAAGTGATGTGGGTGGGGTGAGGTGGGGAGAGCAAGGCTGGTTTTAGGGCCAGACAAGCTGGGCGCCAGCTTCCAAGGTATACTGATCTACTGTGTCACTTAGGTTTTTTTTTTTCTTGCTCTGCTCTGATTGGCCACCCTTTTTTATTCTTCCCTCTGATTGGCTGGCTGTGTGGGTTTTTTTTCCCACCCCTCTGTTCCAATTGGCCAGCTGAAAATGTTTTCCACCTTAGCTGATAAAGCAGCGAACGCAGGTTCTGGTGGGGGAGAAAGGAACAATTAACACATGTAGTTCTGTTTGAAACAGGACTACATTAATGCATACTAGGGAACTTTTAGTATGCGCCAGTAGTGTCCACATGGGCAGGTTAGTGTGCAACTCACTAGTGTGAACTAAAATGTTCCCTCTTCTGATGCAAACTAAAGCACTGTTTAGACAAGCCCACACACCAGGCCCCCTTGGTTCAATCTCTGTTAAGTACAGTACTCTGCCGCTAAAAAGTCTCATCTCCAGGATGGTTAAGCCCATTGTGAAGTGCACATGCTTCTAGTGTTTGAACATGGTAAATTTCTGATGGGCTGCATGAGAGAGGTTGAGTAAACAAGCTTGTTCATCCTTACCTAAAATCATATCCAGCCATGTGTTACAGCTCAAGGCTAGCCATACCTTTGATCCCTCTCTAGTCTTTCTGAGTGCACCCTTTCAGGTGACTGGTTCTGCATCTTCATGTCTCTCAAGGTGGAATACTCAGTTCTCCTACTCTCAGACTGGATCTCCAGGTTACAGCACCCTCTGCCAGTTGTCATTACACAGCAGACCCAAATGGGTTCGGCTCCTGCAAGTCATGCTTTGAAGAGCTGTGGCCACTGGTTAATACAGTGACCCAAAACAAAGTATTATTTAATCATAACAGTAAAAGCAAAGCATAACTAGAGAAAAGGGGCTTAACACAATGAACAGTCTACATGTATATCAGTCATATCTAAAAGCCTATCTTATCCCACACACGGCAACCTCTGGGGAGTGGGATTCAGTCTGTACCCCAGCAGTCTCTGTCTGTCTTTCTCCTGTTGTTCAGGGTTCTCCTTTTATCTTTTCCAAAAGTTCTTTGTTCCAATTTCCCACCAGGATTTCCTCTTCTCTAATTACAAGCCTGACTGTTGAACTCAATATGTGTGTAGGTAAACGTCACCACAAATGCCCCCTGCACAGACCTTTATGTATTAGTAAATGGGGCTATCTGAAGCTGTGGTCCACTTTCCTATGCATGTAGAATTTAACCCCTGTTTGAATGAACTCTTTGAAGTAATATAGTAAACAACACAATAACAATCAGACAAATGGAACATATAATAGTAATAAAACATTGCAAGCAGATTCCACGTCCTTCATAGCATGTACTGAAATAGAAGGGAACTATATGATTCAGAGCTTGGAAATGTTTGTTATAATAGGCAGGATGGACATGAAGTGATGAGCTGTGAGTTTTCCTTCTTGCTGTAGTTGTGTTGGCAGTTACATTTTTGGAGTCCTCCCTTGTGTGTGCTCAGTTTTCTCTTGGAACATGATCATTACAGAACTGAGTTGCCATCTGTATATTGGCATAAAGGCAAAGTACTGTGAGTTCTAATGCGCAATAACTTTTTAAAATGTGTCCTCTCCCAGTTAAAAAAAGAAGCATGTTTTAGCGTCAGAACAGGGAAAACAGCATATGAAGTGGATGCTAGGTTGAAAAAATATATCAAAAAATTAAATTAACAAAGGTTGGAAGAAGAAATGAAGAAAAGGTGGGTGAATCATCAAATTGATGAAAATTACAAACTCCTTGACATATATCAAGGATTGATTAGGAGAAGAGTCTGCTCAATGGGGAAAGAAAACATCAAGATGGTAAATATAATAAATTACTGTGGAATAAAATTTAGCATTTATTTGTGTTAAAGACCGATTTATTCTGGCTGCCATTATGAAAATTACTTAAGGAGGAGAAAGATTTCTGAATATAAATTTGTAGGGAGCTTTAATGCCTCAGGAGAAAGAGTTTAATTGGAAAAATGAATTTTTAAGAATTATTATTATTATTATTTATTAATATTTTGCTGGTATGAGAGCTTGATTCATCCTTTGAAAAAAATCATAATGCTGATAACCTGAATAATCCAGTATACTTAATGTGTTAACCATAAATGCTAAAAGGCATGTCCCTCCAGACTACCAAAACCATTAAAGATGAGAAAAGGGCTAAAGTTAGGTCATTGGATGTGTATATTCTAGTACAAAACCCAAAAGGAAATCAGGGTCAGATCCTTAACACTTAATACTGAGAGCCTGTAACTCCTGTGGGAACCAGGACTAGTGCTCAACATCAGGCCACTAATGTAAATTAAAATACTGATTTTTCCTGATAGTGCAAATTAGCAAGATTCAACTGACTTGAGATCTCTCGCAGATTACTGAATTCTGTGAAATAACAAGTAAAACAAGCGTGACAAACAAAAATCACTGCATAACAAAATGTACTTTGCTCATTTATTTTAACAAGTGTACTTTAGTTTTAACTGGATTTAGGCCTGAATTTAAAACCTGAGTCCCAAACCCCAAAATATTAATTGGGATCTGGACTCCATATCTTAGGTACAACTTCATTTTATATTCGAAGAATACATCGTAACACAGTATGTTGTTATTTATTTGTATTACAGTAGTGCCTAGCGGCTAAGGCCCAATGGTACTAGGCACCACACAAACACATTAAAAAGAGACAATCCCTGCTCAAAAAAGTTGCTGATAAGTTTGTTGTATATTTTGGAAGCTATTAGTTTTTATTTTTTTGAGTGGTACAAGTGTGCTCAGTGCTGAACAGATCAGAGAAAGGAGACAAGGTCTGAGCCCAGAGGCACAGAAATGAGAGAAAAAGGCAAAGAAAATCCTTATCTTTTTCTCTCCCTCTGCTTCTTTTCTCTCATAACACTTGAATAGAATATGGTGTCTTCTGTATGAGACTCTCCCTGTAATGAATCATGCTTCAGAACACTCCAGTGAGGTATATATTATTCCCATTTTACAGATCAGAAAATGGAGCGGAGGGTATACGTAATGCAGTCTTTGACAGAGCCAGGAAGAGAACAGTCCTGATTGCCAGTAACGTGCTTTGACCACAAAGCCATGCTTCCTGTGTTAATAACATGCAATCTCACTATCTATCTCTTTTAAAGCTTTGCTGAGACCACAGGGTTTTGGATTTTTTTGTGAGATTTATGAGATGTATGCATTAGTGAAATAAAAGATAGCAAGTTTCTCCTGTAGTTTAAAAAACACATAATAAAAAAAGGTTTCAGAAAGTCTGAGACAAATCATGGTACGCATCATGTTGAAGGAATTTTGGGAGTCTTCAGTAAGTGCAGTTATGTGTTTTTAGCCATCACATTATCCTTGCATTAGTTTTGGCTAAGGAACCTTATTTTTATTAAGTGTTTTAACAGCTGACAGTGGTTACGTGAGTTCTCTCTTTCAGACTAACGTATATAGAAGCTAGTGATAGTGCAGTCAAATTAAAATCATTATTTAGTTATGCTTTCGGAGATTTTATTTATAATCGAGATGAGCCTAAACTCATCAAAATTCAGATCTGGATTCATATGCAGATTATCCAGTAGTTCAGGCTTTTGCTTTGAGCCCATCTCTCCTTCATATCAGAAATAATATTTTATAGGTGAGCAGTGCAAAGGAGCCTAATGCTTTACAACAAGCCAAAGAAGGCAGAGTTCCTGCTCCAAGAAACTTGCTGCTAAAATGGACTGACAATACAATTCCAAATGTTTAAGCCAACATTTTCAAAAGTGGCTACTGATTGTGGATGCCCTAAAGTTTTGGTGTTCGACCTGAGATATGTTGGGCCTGTTTTTAAGGCTGAACACCCATAGCCCTCAGTGACTTCATTTGGAGTTGTGCGTATTCAGCACATCTGAAAATCGTTCACAGGGTATCTCTGCTCAGGTCCCCAAAACTGGTGGACACTCTTAAAATCTGGGCTGTAATAGGCTGGATTGATCGAAGGGCTGGTGTCAAAGCAGTGCAGGCATAGCATTTTAATATAATCAGGGCATAATGCTATTGTAGGTAGGTTATGGTTGAAAGGTTTAATGATATCCAGTTAAAATATTTCTCATTCTAAAAAACAATAAACTTTCGAATGAACACCACCGTACGATGTCTTTTATTAAGTGGAGTTTTAAAACATTATATCACTGGACTGTTGAAACTGCCTATCAGTACCTGGAGCTGCTAAATTATTTCATGCATTATTCTTTTGAAATAAGTTTGTATTCTCAACTGGAAATGATCTCCTTGAGTAGAGACAAGTTTTTTAAATACAAGTCCCAGTCATTTTTATCCACTTTAAATTTTAAAAAGGACACTCAAGAATGTTGGGGGATGTGTCACATTCTCCAATTTTTTTAAACAGTTTGTAATCTGATGGAGAATTTCCTGAGGCTGTTGGACTTCAGTGGGAGTTTTGCCTGTTTAAAAACATCAGAGTTTTGCCTGAATTTGTTAGCAAAAATGACATCTACTTATTTGCTGATATTAGTTGAAATAGCCATCATAGTATTTGTAGTACTTGTCAAAACAGTTTCAGAGTAACAGCCGTGTTAGTCTGTATTCGCAAAAAGAAAAGGAGTACTTGTGGCACCTTAGAGACTAACCAATTTATTTGAGCATAAGCTTTCGTGAGCTACAGCTCACTTCATCGGATGCATCACGAAAACTTATGCTCAAATAAATTGGTTAGTCTCTAAGGTGCCACAAGTACTCCTTTTCTTTTTGTCAAAACAGTGTGTCTAGATTCTCAGCCAGTGCAAATCAGTGTATCTCCATGGATTTCAATGCAACTGTGTTGATACACAGTAGCTGAGAGCCTGACCTGTGGGTTTTGGGTTTTTTCCCCCCCCCCAGTTGTTGTGCTTTCAGTGCTGGTCCTGAAAATCCATTTAAGTTAGCACTGTTCACAGAACTATGTTGACAGCATTGCTAATGATGATGTGCACAAGCAAGGAAGCAGACTAATGAGGGTTTTAAAAACATTGTCGTATCGTATAGTAACTGCAATGTAAACATATAATACTGAGAGGTAATCAGATACCTTGTCAGGCTAAAGGATTTTACTGATTACTGTAACTTTCCCTGGCACTCCAAGAATTCTTCTCCCAAATATGAGCATGGATATACTTTGTGCCCATTACGGTGTTGTTCTTAGTGTGAAACTCATGGTAGCCTAAAACATAAGCTGTAATTATTAGTTAACTTTCTTATCTAGCAATCAGTAATTCGTAATATGTTACTTTTTTCAAATACTCTTTCTGATCATTTCTTGCTGCTACAGTAACAGTTGGTATCAATTATTTCTGGTGCTTTCTTGTAACTTCCTTCTTGTAGGGGAATTTTTTAAAAGTTTTGCTGACTTCACATTTGTCACTCATGTTGTAGTTGCCAGGAAATGAGAGGGATACTTGTTGAGTTGTACTGTGCTTGATTCCCCCCAGCACTAAATCAAATGATACATTCATAATCCTCAAATACTATTGAAAGAAGAATAATTTCTAGGTCTTTGAATTTTTTTTTTAAAAGTAACAAATTCCTCCTGTAGGAGTAAATGGGGTAGGACCTGTACCGCCCATCTCTCAAAAGGTGAGAGAATACACAGAGCACGCTGATTCTCTTTTCCTAACTGGTAATGCCTAGTTCAGTGGAGAAGAATCTTTGAAGAATTTTTGAGTCAGTGTTTTCCCTGAGATTTTAAGACTGCAATAGAATTAAATTGTCTTCAAACATTTTACAATTTAATAAAGAAAGAGTATGCTGCTTTAAAGTTTGGATTGAGCTTTTAAGTGCACCAAACTCAGGAAACAGAAAAATAGAGTGCATACAGTAACCACTTGCACACATGCAACGTTCTGTATTGTTGCATATGAAAGTTCAGTTTAATTCTTTACTGCTCATGTGTAATGTGACTGAGTAACCATTGTAGTGAGAACCTTAAGTTTTAAAATCCTGATATGTGTGTTTAAAATCTCATCCAGAACTTTGCATTCAAATAGATTTTCAATTTTATTTTCGTCTCTTAAAATATATTCAACTGGAGCTGCAAGCTGTATGTTTTTGAAAAGTCTATGGAAAGTAGTTGATTTAAGAAACCGTTAATGGCTCTTGATTCTTTCACCACAAGGTCACTGGTATGAATTTAAACCTGTTTGTCAATGACCAAAAATCGTTATTGTCTGAAGGCTGTTCAGTGATCTATATGAAACAAATTTGGTCTTGTCCAGTTTCCACTGGACAGGTGTCCATATCACAAAATCTCTACCAGAGCTGTCAGCCTTGTTGGAAATTCTAGCAAAGGAGACAAGATTTAAATATGTGCCTGGAGTTTGAATTATCTTTTTACCCCTAGAAATAGTTTTTCCAGATCTGGAATGAGGATGGACCATGTGAGAAGCACTTGCACTGTTGCTGCCTGTGATACCTGAAGAAGAGATCTGTGTAAGCGTGAAGCTCGTATCTTTCACCAACAGAAGTTGGACCAGTAAAAGATATTACCTCACCCACCTTGTCTCTCTAATACATCTGTTCTACTGATGAACAGAGAACTTAATTCTGAAGTGACAGTTCATTTACCCTGCATCAACACTACACTGAATTTCTTTTTATGAATATTTGAGGGAGTTACTCCCTTATTGCTTAGTCAACTAAATTGAAACACTGTGTCCATAGCAAATGTTATCTATTAAAATCAATTCATTTGACATCTTCAACTGCAGTAAAAGCTTCAGAATACATTAATGGCTACAAAACTTTTTATGTTCAGACAAAACAGATGCCTAAATGGATTTTACCAGACTTTCCAAACAGACTTACATTAGGGGTGAGAATTGTTTTGAAAGAAGAGAGGCCAGAAAGGATTCTTTTTCTTGATTTGAAAAGATGACTAAAAATAAAGGCTGAGGGTACTCATTGAGTACTCTAAGTCTTAAAAATATTTAGGACAGAATATTAATTTGAAGGGTTACTTTTGCAGACTGAATTTGGGAAAGGCAACAAGCATGGAAGGCTTAGTGATTTAAAAAAACAAATTCTTTGAACTGTAATAAGGTTTGTATTCTGTCTTTGGAATTACTTACTACTTAGCTGTGAAACCAAAATGACTCCCAAGGGAGAAATCCTGGCCCTGTTGAAGTCAATGGCAAAACTCGCATTGACTTCAGCATTTCACCCAGTGTTAAATTTTTCCCTCCCCAATTTTTAAGAGAGAGATTATTTGATGATCTAACGGAAAAAGAAAATGGCTCTTGCTCAATGTTTTTCCATTTATTTTATATCCTTGTTAAAATCAAATTCATGTGCATAAGTTTCACCAAAATAAACGGATCTTTGTTTGGATTTCTGTGGTCTACATTACTATGTCCAAACCAGACTCAGTTTGCCTCTTGAAGATAAATTGTGCTTATGAATGTTATCAGCAAGTTAGAGAGACGGGGTAGGTGAGGTAATATCTTTTATTGGACCAACTTCTGTTGGTGAGAAAGACAAGCTTTTGAGCCCCACCAGGTATGTCTACACAGAAATGTAAGCCCAACCTGGAGCCTGAGCTCAAGCCTAGCGCCTGTTGCATGCACCCACCAATTGTGCTAACCTAGAGCTCAAACCCAGGGTCCCAGGACCCTGCAGTGCTGGAGGGTCTGAGCCCGTGTTAATTTAGGACTTACTACTTTCTTGTGTGCATGCAGCCCCAGCTTGACCCAGAAGTCCTCTGGATGTATCCCAGAGTGCTTTGGAACAACTTTCTTAGTCCTCTCCATGCCGACAAGCTGGGAGTGCAGCCACACCTCCCTTTGCAAATGGCAGCAGTTCAAATCAGTGTTAACCCATTGTCTGCTGATGACCGGTCTGCAAGCGGACTATCAGAACTTGCAGGGTTTTCAATGGAGACCAGTCAGAATAAGTTTTTGTAAAGAGAGCTGCTTCTGGGTCACAAGAGCACAGCTGGATTTTGGTGCATGTTGCCCAGGCTCACCTGTACTCACAGCCCCAGGGGGCCCTGGCAGCAAGGGTCAGAGAATAGGGTGGGGGCTAGGTGGCTGCCCTGCAGTGCGGGGGAGTGGCAGAGCTCCTGGCTCAGCACGGTTGGGAAGGATGACCCTGACACCTCAGCTGCTCCCCCTTCCTGCCAGGCAGCCACTTGGTCCCTGCTCGGCACTGGCCTGTGGCTGAGTATGGGGGGGACGACGCCTGGGCAGCATACACTGTCAGGGCAGTGAATAGGAGCTAGCCCCAAAACCTCCCTGCAGCATCCTGTGGTGGCAGCTCTGGCTCCTCCTCATTGCTGCAGGGAGCAAAGCTGTGCTGAGTTGGGAGCTATTCTGCTTCCCCTGCCCTGCAGGTCAGCCGCTTAGTCCCCGCTCTGCTCTCTGTCCCTTGTTCTGGGACCCCTCCTGCCTCCCTGGGGCTGTGTGTGCAGAGGTGCCCAGGCATGGTGCACTGTAAGCGAGAGCAAGCCACAAAACATTACACAGTGTCCTGGGGATCCCTTATTTCTGCCTCCCAGAATGTGGCGGGGGCAGGGATAAAGGATCCCCTGGGGCGACTGGATCACCCTGCACCCCAAACCCTGGGCATGCACTTCACTGCTCCACAGCCGGCAGCAGCCGGGGGAAGGGAGTGTTTTTCCTCTGAAACCTACAGTTTCCTCTGAAACCTACAGTTTACGTCAAACTTCAAAACAAACAGACAAAAATAAATAAAAAAACAAACCAAATGAGACCACCTTCATCCAACACCCCATTTTCAAAATGAAGAATTGCAACGTTTCATTGTAATAGTTTGACAGCTCTGGAGGCTGATGTCATCATTATCCTCAGACCAGGTGCACATGGGCATCTTCCTGCCATGGGATTCAGCCTAGAGGTGGAGAGCTCAATTCTCAGACTAGATAGTAATTCAGTATAAAGGCCTTCTCAAACTGCACTCATTCTACTGAGACAGCCATCAAAGGTGCTAATTATGCTGTTGATGTGCTCATGTGCTCCTTATGGGCACTGTCACAGTTAGGAAACAGGGTGGGCAGTAGAGTTTTCCCACAGTGCAACACATTCGTAGGGGTAGAGTGTTGACACCAGGGGACGGGGGTGCTAGGCACTCTGGGATAGGGTTACTTTGACTTGGATCCATGCATTGCAGTGTGGATGACAGAGCCCTAGGTTTGAGCATGGGTCAGAAAATCATTAACCAAGGGTTAAAATGCAGTGTTGAGATTTATCTAAATCTAAATCTCATAAAAAGCCCAGGGTTCCCTGACATGGATCAGCTGACTTGAGTCCCACTAACCCTGGGCTTACATTGCTGTGTAGACTTACCCACAGAGCGCTTCTTCAGGTCAGAGAAAGATACTCCCAGCATCACAGCTAAATGAAAGGTGGAACAGATTGTTTAGCATAAGTAGTTAGTATTTGTTCATTAATATCTCTGCAGTTACAGGACAAAAAGAGGGGGTTAGTGGGTTGTTGTAATAAGCTATATGTTCAGTGTCTGACCACACCATATTAGCAATTATTGACATTCATAGCTTTACTCAAATATTCCCCTAAGAAGTCATGTCCTTGCTTTACATATAGAGAATTAGTTTGACATAGTGGAATGGGTGTTCATGACTAAAAAATTGTAAAGACTATAAGCTGAATCCTAAATATTGTAAATATTGACATTGCCTGTGGTACTAAGAGCCTGAATTTTAACACGCACAAATTATTCGGGTGGGTTTTTTGTTTAATTCCAAGAGACTGGACAGCATGCCTTTTAAATTTCATTTGTATTATTATACTGTAACTTACTCAAAGACCTTTCAAATTAGAGGATGCTGCCTCCACTGATCTCTGAGTATTGTGGATGAAGAATGGTATCAACTGTGATATTAGTATATCAACACAATAATCTAAATAATATAAGCGAAGGGTAAATTGCAGTTAGATTGTTATATTGGTGAGGTCCATCAAGACCTTCTGTTTCTGTGGCCTTGTCTACACTACAAAATTAAGTCGACCTAAGTTAGGTCAATGTTCATGTCCACACTGTGCCCTCTCTGTCGGTGGTGCACTTCCACCAACTTAACTATGTTGGACATTGTGGGGGCATTGATAGCTGGACCACCTCTTGGGGGGGTGGGGCTGACAGGGCTCCAGCTATAAGCCCCATGCGGGGCTGACAGTTCAGGCTTTTGGCCCCGGGGCATGGGGCTCCAGCTGTGAGCCCCATACGGGGCTAACACCCAACAGGCGATGTAAGTAATGCAGTGTCTATACAGTCACTGTATCACCCTAACTACCTCAATCTAAGTGCTACGCCTCTTACGGAGTTGGAGGTATTAAGTCAGTGTAGTGGGTGACTTACATTGGCGGGAGCAACATTATAGTGTAGACGCTTACAGAGTTAGGTCGACTTAAGCTGCCTTATGTTTATCTGACTCTGTAGGGTAGACCAAGCCTAAGCTCTCATGCTTAAGGCTTCCCTAGGGTAGTCTGAATGCTACTCATTTTACTTACATTGGAGGGACTGAGATGACCCACCTAGAATCTGAACTTGTGATTCCAGGGAGTGTGTTCCACATCTGGTGCTTAATCCATGTGACAGAGTATGGTGACTCCTTTAAAGGGGAAGCACTACTGCCTGGGGTCACTAGGTCATGGACCTTTAAGGAAAGAGAATTGCAAGTGTCATCTTCTTAGTATGTGCCCAGGAAGGGGGAAGGGAGCAGGCAGAAGGCCTGAAAATTGCTGGGAGAAGCCTGCAGGGAGATTCTCAAGCCAGAGAAACTTGGCCAGGTTGTGGTGAAGCCATATAGGAAGTGGCCTGGAAAGGAGTGACGCAAGGGTTTGATTGAAGGGAGTATGCTGCCTCAGAGTCTGTGAGCTCCAGGTCAGAACCTGGAGTTGGGAGAGGTACCTAGGTTCCCTTACATCCCAACTGTGCCCAGGAAGTGACAAGTTAATACCCTGCTGGAAGAGAAAAAGGACGATTATATTCTCTCTTTGCTCTCCCAATGAGGAACAGAAAGGACTGCTGAGCCCAGAGAGAGCAGAGGGAGAGACTGTGTTGTTTTGGGGACTTCTGTATTCTTTTGTCCCCTGTAAAGGGAAGGCCTCTAATAAGAGATGTAGCTGGAAGACTAAATCTTGTCTCTACCTTCTGCCAGCTGGAGACAGCAGACCACTTGTTGTCAGAGGGAAAACTGAGGTAGATGCAGGATCAGATGGGGGAGAGGTAAGAGACTTCATTACTGTCCACTAAGTTGTACCCTTCCGTTTGGGAAAGTGGTTCCTCATGCAGGGATGTCCTATAATCTCTTTTTACAAAGGCATTTTTCCAGATATTGTTTTTACACAGTTTGTGTATAATATGTATTATAATGCATTTTGGCTTTATTCATTTTCCTCCTTTCCATCTATCTGTACTGCTTGCATTTTCATAAATTATCGAAACAGATTTCATCAACCCATAAAAGATCACACTCTTCAAGGTTTAATTTTATTTAACAACTAATGTACTGTGTATGAAGATATCAGCGAATAATTCAGTTTTTGGAGGCAAATAATAAAGTACATGGCTTATTCCCTACAGTTTATTTTGGATTTCACCTAGTGTTTTATGTTAGCTAGGATTTCACCTAATCTAGTATTTTTAGACTAGAATCTTGAACTTCCTTTTTATTTTCTCGGACGATTTAAGGAGTTTTCTACTATACTTTTTAGTGCTAAAATTAGTCTTTTATGAAAGTAAGCATCTGTGGTTTGACCATATGTTAGAGATAACAAGAAGTCATGTGATTGATGAGAAAGTTTCTGAATTTTTCATCCAGGTTAGCTTGAAGGAATTTTGGGATAAATTGGCTCTATTGATGTTCTTTCAGTTGAGGCAATGAAGGTACACGGTAAACTTAAGTCTGTTAATAGGTCATTTGCTTTAAGTAAACAAGGGTCTAACACACTGAAATAGATTTACTTAGTGGTCTTGTTTAATCCCAGCAAGCAGATGTAGCTGCTGCTGCTCCTGCTTTTCTCTTTTTGGTTACAACTTACCATGTTTTATTTGTTGCTTACGTTCCTCATTTACAGTCTTATTTTTTTAAAATTTGGCTTAGTTATAACATCTAAGGTCTGATCCAGCAGAGTTTACGCAGGCAAAATGCCAGTTGAAGTCAGTGTGAGCTGAGACCGTAAGTGACTTTGGGTCTTGCCTTCCCACTAATGGGCTTTGACAGGTTTTTATTTTCATCTAGAAAAGTTCCTCTTTGAAAATGTTGGCTTTGTAAGGTGGGAGGGTCTTTTGTGTTGGAACATCTTTGTTATTTAAGGGAAGGAAAGGAAGCTAGCAGGGAACTCTTCCCTTCCTACTTCTTCTTGAGTTACCATTTCTGTCAGACACTGACTATACTCCTTAGGAAAGCACTTTTTTTTAAAAACCCCGTATAATTTCTTTCCCACTTAACGTCTACATAGCTCTGCTTCCTCCCCACACCATCACTTTCACCAGAGACCAAGTGATTGGGTGGGAGCTGTTTGGGATGCAGGGGTCTGGGTGAGGAATTATTTCCTGGCTGTGGATGGGTGGTTGTGGTCAGGAGAAGCTCAAAGGTGTAAAAGTAGAGGGCAGAGGAAAGCATGAATGTTTCTCTCCCTTCTCCACTGGATGAACCTCTTCCTTTTCACAGCAGTAGGACTCTGTGCCAAATCCCACAAGAGATTGAGTAGAGAATGCAGGGAGGCACTAGTGCTTCTCCCTGATTTACTGCTGGGCTCCTCTGGAGTGTTCTTGAGCTTTCCCTGATCCTCACTCACTCAAATGTAAGCATTCAAATTCACTAGAGTGAATATCAACAGATGATGCTGTCAATGGGGTGGCAATTTCCTGGACAAACCTTATCGAATTAAGTTTAAGCATTTTAGGGGTTCATTGTATTAAAAATGCAAATGCTTGTGTGCTGTTGTGGGATTGTATGTAACTTGTCTAGGAGACATGAAGGTAATGTAATGTAAGCCTAGAGAAATGTTCTTCAAAGGACTCTTTTTAAAAAAAAAAAACCAAACAGTGGGCTAAGACAAGAAGTGTTAGTTGAGTAGGTTTTCTAGGAAATACTTGGGAAAAGGGTTGTTCTGAGCCAACATGGTTATGAACTGGTAACCACAGAAAAACCCCTTGGTTTGAAGGAGTCATCACCTACCAGAGCCGTTGTTGGAGTGGGGGTGATCTCTGGTAAAGCTTAATAGCATGTGTGTAGGTTCTTTTATTGTTTTAATATGTTTTCTCTGTAATGTTTTCACCCTAAGAATAAATCTGTGTGTTTAGAAAGAGCTCTGTGGTGACTTAACTGTGGCAGTTACAATGTTTACCATTTCTGAGGAGGTAAGTAAAGCAGGCCTGCTTAGGCAGTCTAATTTCACTGGGGAGTTCACAGTGGAGACAGGGAGCTATGCAGCCTGGCAATATCCCAGACAGGAGGGAGAGAGACATGAGTGTCTGCCAAGAGAGGTGACAGCTGGGAAGCTGGAAGCCTCAGAGTGGGCACCATTGCTGGACCATGGTGGGGGGGGGGGGGTGAGAGTACATAGGCAGTTGCTCTCCTCTGTGATAATACCACAGTCATATCTTCATATTTCTGAGGTCCATGGATCCATTACAATGGGTATCTTCAGCCTGCTCGCAGCTTGGGGGCAAAACCAGACCTGACGCAGAATTTTTTCCCCCTATTCGTATCCTAAGTATAGGAGAAAACTTAGGTATCATTGTAATAGTCAGTAAATGCTGACTTTTTTAATGGTTGCTGCTCTGTAAGTGTTGTAAAAATATTTACTAAGTTGTTTAAAAACCTGGTAAATAGTATAGTTCCTCAGCCTGAAACATTGTAATTAGAGGATGCATTGTACTGAAATCCCATTTTAAGAATAATTGAAAAAAAAAACAAAACACCCCAAACCCTGCTAATGTGACTCTGGTGTGTTGCTTGTTATGGAAAGTGCCGTTGGGAAAATTCTTTTGAAGTTTTGCAGTTCTGTTCATGCTATCTAGAGTGTCTGACTAACAGGAATGTGCCTTCTAACTCTTAGACATTCTTTTAATATGAAGGAGGAAATGTGCCAGATTATAAACATGGGAATATCATGTAAAAGAGGCATTATTTTAAATTGGTAGCCACATATATTTATAGTTTTCTGTGACTTTATTACTACATTTTTGGATTGCACTTTCTGGGTTTCTTAGTAAAAGTTTTATTAGCATCATTATTGGTAATAGCATTATTATTGTATATAGAACTCTTTCCTCTGATTTCTGTATTGGTCTTCAAAGTATTCCCAGGTGAGGAGTGGAATAAACATGCAAAATGTGCATATACATACAGAGTATAATGAATATACATGTGGGGCTGGGAGCATCAACTATTACTAAGATTGCCCTGTACTTCCCATAATAACATTCTGTTTTCAGCTACATATAACTTTGCAAAATTTGAACCATTTGGGTAGAAATTTTCCATACCAGGTGTCCGCCTCAGATGCATTTTCTTTTTTTGGAAATTTGACCCAAAAAGATTTAGCCATTTCCAAGAACAAGGCTATGGAAAAATACCCATGTTAAAAAAAATTCTGGTCATCTTTTCTTTGAAATGCTCTACCCATCCCCATGCTTTGGAGGAGGGACTTAACATTTGCCAAAGGGCTTGCGGGGCAGCAGGCCTTTCTATCAGGGATTTATTTTTGCTCTCCTCATGAAAATCTGCTCAAATTTGGCCAAGCTATAAGCTTCTGAAAAACTGTAGTTTGCACATCTCAGGTTTTAGCAGCTAAATTTCCCAAAGATTCTATCCGCACTGAGCATGCTTCAGCCTAGAGCGAATAGGACTTTTGCTGTAATCGTGGCTCAGGACTGCTGTGGGTTGCTCTATGTCTGGGCCCTGGAACTGAGAGCAGGATGCCTGTCTCTCTCCTTCACTCTCAGTGCCCCCCTGGTGAGGCCCATGCAATGTGGAGGAGGAAGCTGCCTGAGTCGCATGCAGAATGGAGAGGAGCTGAACCTGCAGGGAGGGGATAGATTGGGACAAGGAAGCCTGGGGTGGTTGGGAGGGCCACTGGCAGCTGGTGGCACAGAGGGAGGGGGAGGCAAAGACTTTCTGGGCAAGGAGGTTCAGACTGGAAACCAGTGAGGTGGAGGAAGGAGTTGGGGAGAGGGAAGACAAATCCGTTGAGGAGCCAGGATGCGGGACTGGGATGGCTATTGGTATAGAAATAAAAAAATCACACCCCTTAATCGTCATTGCTATACTGGCAATAGTTTCTAGTGTAGATCTGTCCTCAATCTGTGTGTGTATCTCTTTCCCCTCTGTATTTGTGGATGTATATACACCTTCCCTCAAATAGCAGGGTCCTATATCATGTACAACTATATATTTTATCATCAATTACTTGATCTGCACTGCAAAGTAACTAAGTAGCCAGGGGAGGAGGGGGAACCCTGGATTTATTTGTTCTGAGCCAAAGTGGTTATGAACTGGTAACCACAGAAAAACCCCTTGATGGGGTTTGAAGGAGTCATCACCTACCAGAGCCCTTGTTTGAGTGCGGGTGATCTCTGGTAAAGCTTAATAGCATGTATGCTGGTTCTTTTATTGTTTTAATATGTTTTCTCTGTAATGTTTTTACCTTAAGAATAAATCTGCGTGTTTAGAAAGAGCTGTGTGGTAACTTAACTATGGCAATTAAAGGCTTATCTCACTCCAGAGATGAATCACTGCATTCTACACCAGTTGTGAAAATTCCAGTTTTATTATTTATTTTTTTCCAGGTGTGCTTACAAAGTGCTAGGTGGTTTGCATGCTTAAAATGCCATTAATTTCAATTACAGCTTGATCAAACTGCTGGTGCTTGATAGTGTCAATTAGAACCTGTATAGAAAATAGCAAATTATAACTAGGGCTAGCCAGGAGTGCCAGTGTTTGCTTCAGTGAAGGAAAGAGAATGATGAATGGGTGCACGGTTGTAACTAGATGTCTCCAGGGAACATGAGGCCCTGGCGGTAATTGTTTCAGTTGTGTCACTTTGAGCTGCTGTGTCTGTCTCTCTCTATGTATATGCGTGTGTATGTATCTATATAAAATGAATAGCCTCTCAATGCTTGGTGGAGAATGAAATAGCAGAAGATGGGTTGGCATTAAAGAGGAGAGTCATAGTGCAGAATAAGGCATGAGAGTTACCAGTGCCCTTGTCAATGATGGACAAAATAAACTAAGTCTTTGCATTGGTGAAGTAAAAATAATAATAATTTAAAAATCCTTTAGTTCATGAAGCTGGTATAGGCAATGTAGTTATAATAATAAACAAGTTTATTTTATGTAGCATCTCTTTCACTATACCAATGTTTAGCAAATGCTTCAGTGATACAATTTAGATATAGAGCTAAACAATAAATAATAACATAACGGAAATGAAATCTGTAAATTCCAGGCACAATGAATGATTTCATGGTTATGGGTTTTATTTGTTTTTAATTGTGTGTATTGGGGGCGTTAGCCTGGATCCTTAGCTTCCCCTTCGCCCCCACCCCCAAAAAGCAGATCCAGCTGTGATATAGTAATATTTCATTGACATAATATGGCTGTTTTTGTTCCAGTTGCTTGTATCTTGGTATTGGCAGTATATCTAATGAAGGAGAGGTAAACATTTCGGTAAGAAAAAAGCTCATGACTTTGCTGGTGCTATTGTTTAACAGGACTGCAAATTTAACCAAACGATAATAAATTGCCAATAATAATTGAAAGTCAGTATCCTCTGATGGCTGTTCAGTGGCCTGTGTGACCCTAATCCAGTTCTCAGTGGGCACATTGACAAGACAGTTCAGGATGTTGCACTGCGGCTGCCCATGTTGTAACCTGTTCCATGGGTAAACAACAGACTTCAATCTCCAGGGGTGTTATTCATACATGCACATATACTTAAAGAGAACAAAATGGATTTTAAAATGGGGTGGCTATATTTCAGTCAGCTGTTTTAAACAGAAGTTTTGACACTAAGTAGTGTGTCAAGAAAGAAAGAAAGACGTCCTGAACCTTCAGAATTTGCAGACTTAAATTACAACTGTAGTAGCTTTTATATTTATTTTGTACATGTTTACTTTTTTTTATAGTTAAATTTGTAACTTTTTTCCTATTCACCCCCATCACACAGAAGACCTTGTTGAGTTACATTGATCTCAGCATTATCGTTTTGGTAATTTTTTGCAAAACCTTAAAGTGGGTTTTGTCCCAAAGAAGTAAACAGTTTCCATGTTAATGCCTTACTTCTGTTTAATCCAACTTGTACCTTGTGTGTATATGAATATATTTCTGGGACAGGGTTTGTTTCACACTATATGTTTGTACATGGTTATTATTACAGTGAGGCCCACATCTTGGTTGGGGGTTGGGCTCTAGGTAGTATATTCTCATACAAACAATGGTTTAATAAAAGTCTTCAATGGAATAAAAATGTGCCATTGGAGGCTGTATTTGAGTTTCTTTGGCCTCTTGTGATTAAAAGAGTCTGCAGAATGCGAAGCTGTCTTGCTTATCTGGTGAATAATCAAACTATGGATGGGTTTTGGACACATTACAATATAGAAACATTTTTCAGAAAAATGTACAGAAGAATTCACAGTTGTTTTATTTGTTATTTTAATTTAGCTGATTTAATTTTTTTAAAGGATGGCTTGCAATGAACATGCACTTAAGAAAAGGGGGAGAAACTAAGTTTCCTGTTTCCTCCTGCCCCTGGATGGAGGCTTACTCCAGCTGCGAACACTAGTAACATCCGTATAAAATGCTAGTTCATTGCTTGAGTGCTTCAGCATGGTTGAATTAATATCTTGTCATTGTCTGCTAAAATCTTTTTAAAGTACAATTTGGTGGCTAATATCATGCAGCTGAGTAATAGAGGAAAAAGCAGATATTTGCAAGAGACTTCTAGCTGGAAACCTGGGTTGAATTGCATATCCTATACTGTTTGGAAAGGTGTGATACGTCGGTAGTTTTCCAAAATGATAGTGTCACTGAAAATAATTAGCCCCGTGGGCCAAAATTTTTCATATTTCTCTTCAAAGCATCTACACTATTTTATTAATCTCTTATCATTCAAACAGATTTCTTTAGAGCTTCAATCTTGCCATGAAAGTAGGCCCCAGCCCTACAATGAGTTCCACTTGGCTTAGGGGGCATCCCAGAGCGCATTCCTTGTGAGTTCAGGTCTTTTGACATGTTGGCAGTACTGTATATACTCGATCATAAGCCGGTTCGTTTATAAGCTGACCCCCCCAAGATTGATAAGTAAAAATGGAAAATTTTTATGACCCATTCGCAAGTCGACTCTATAATTCCAGGGTCGGCAAACTTTGGCTCCTGGCCCATCAGGATATGCTGCTGGCAGGCCAAGACAGTTTGTTTACCTCGAGTGTCCGCAGGCATGGAGGTAAACCTAAGTAAACAAAGTGTCCCGGCCTGCCAGCTGCTTACCCTGACGGGCTGGGACAGCAACTGGTAGGGAAATTTTTTTGGAGGGAGAAGCTGGGGGTCAGGAGAGTAACCCCTGTGACCACCCCCTATATGACCCCACCCCTAGCCCAGGACCCCCACACTTTTTCCATCTTATCCCTTCCCACCTTAGCTGAGGAGGGTCGGGGAGGATGTCTCTGGCCTGGCTGGAGCTGCTCTGGCAGCCTGGGTGGTGCGGCTGCAGAGTGCTCCGGCAGGCAGGGCTGGGCGGTGTGGCCACAGCATGCCAGCCCCGGAGCTGCAGCTGCTTCAGAGGTTGGGGAGAGAGCAGCGTGGCCAGAAGCGGAGAGACTCTGGCCCCGCCTCTTCCCTTCTGGCTCTGCTGGCTGTGCTGCCTCTCCTTGCTCCCTCTTTTGGGGGGAGGGGCTGTGTCCCACCTCTCCCTCTCTGTACCCGTTCAAAAGCCAACCCCCTTCTCTGATGCTTCCCTTTTTTACTAAAAAATTCAGCTTATGAACGAGTGTATATGGTAATTTTGTTTTGGAATTGTAAAGTTATAGTGCTTAAAAACTGCATATTACAAATACAGAAGATGTGAATTTACACTATACCAGGGGTCTCAAACTCAAATGACGGTGAGGGCCACATGAGGACTAGTATATTGCCCTGAGGGCCGCACCACTGACTACCCCAAGTCCGCTGCCCCGGCCCCACCCCCACTCCACCCCTTCCATGAGGCCCTGCCCTGCCTCTTCCCACACCTTCCCTGCCCCCATTCCAACCCCTTTTCTGAAATCCCCACCCCAACTCTGCCCCCTCCTTGCCCCCAGGAGGTGCAAGAGGGGTGCGGAGTGTGTCAGGGGGCTCAGGGCAGTGGTCAGGGTGCAGGGTGTGGCAGGCAGCTTAGGGCAGGGGGCTGGGGTTGGGGTGCAGGAGGGGTGCGGGGTGCAGCAGGGGGCTCAGGGCAGGGAGTTGGGGTGCAGGTGGTGTGCAGGGTGCGGCAGGGGTCTCAGGGCAGGGGGTCGGGGTATGGCAGGGGGTTCGGCTGCAGGAGGGGTTCAGGGGGCGGGCCCGGCCTGGCGCGGTGCGGCGCGTACTGGGGGGCAGGGCAGGCTCCCTGCCTGCCTGCCAGCCCTGCCCCCGCGCTGCTCTGAGAAGCGGCCAGGACCTGTTGGCGGGAGGGAGGCTCACAGGGGTGTGTGTGTGTTACCCTGGCTGCTCCTCCAGGTACCTCCCCCAAAGCTCCTTGGCTGGGAACGGGGAACCGCGGCCAATGGGAGCTTTGGGGGAGGTACCTGGAGGAGTGGCCAGGGCAACACACAGACTCCTGTGCCTCTGCCCCAGGTCCTGGCCGCTTCCCGGAGTGGCGTGGGGGCAGGGCAGGCAGGCAGGCAGGGAGCCGCCCTGCCCCCAGTGTGCGCCGGGCTGGAGCCACTCTAGGTAAACGCTGGAGGGGCGGGGGTGCCGTGGGGAGCTGGGGGGCTGCAGCAAATAACCCCTCAGGCCGCGTGTTTGAGACCCCCGCACTACACTATGCTACAGAAGTCCAGGCAGAGACAAAAAGAGGCAGTATGGCCTAGTGGATGATAAAGCAAGGGACTAGGACTGAGTTGACTTGGTTTCTATTCGTGGCTCTGCCACCTGCATGCTGGTGGAGCTTGAGCAACAAACCTCCCCTTCTGTGTCTCAGTTTCTCCATCTGTAAAATGGGAATAATGGTACTGACCTCCTTCGTAAAGTGCTCAGAGATAGAGTGGAAAAGAGGTGGGTGGTATTAGTATACTACACTTCCTTCACATGTTGCTCACTGAAATAAACATTCATTTATTGTATTTTCATTTTTAAAAACTAGGAAATGAATTACAAAGAACTTGCTTGTGGATTGTTATGTTTTTGAATTTTTAGCGTACAAAAGGCAAGTGGTTTAGAATTATATTTCATACAGTAACTGAGACTGGATTGCATTGCACATATAAATTAAGTCATTAACACTATATATATTATTAAAAATCCTACATGTGTGCAAAGGGGCTGAGCTGTAGTGTCTGCGGGAACCAAAACCTTTGAGGTTACTAAATACTGTGTTTATAATCTCAGTCTTCATCGTTACATTAACTCAGGGTTTTGTACTGGTTGTGACCATGAACACAAGACTTTCAGTGGTATTGCTGCTGACATGGGAAGTGAAGCACCTGAAAAGAAGTCTGAACAGTGGGAATAACCCCTGAGAGCAGTCATTTTAGCGAGGTGTAGTTGGCTTAAACTACACTTAATCCAAATCTAAATGTAAAGTGCTGCTGCTGGGTGTGATGTCCGCAGCAGGAATCAAACCCAGATCTCTAGTTTTGAAAGTTAGAGCCTCTACTGCCTGAGCTAGAAGACCTATCCCTGTTATCTAAAAGCCAGTAGAAAACTCATAAACCTCTCTGTGTGCCCAGCCATTGGAGAGGGACAGAGAGACATACTTCAAAAGTGTGGGATATGTGATGAAATGCTAAACTGTATAATACTGTTCAGCCATTAGGTTGCACTGTGCGTAAAATGCCTTATTTAAATGAATCATAGACATACCTGGAAGAGCAGTAAAGGATCTTATGATGAACACATCTAGTGTGTATGAGCAAGCACTGTAGCTAGTCAATACCTGGTACAGGAACATGACATGGTGTCAGGAGTAAACTTAGAACAGAAACAGAAGGAAAACAGCAACAAAGGTTGCAGACCGAAGGAACTTCAACATGCCACTCTTCAGTGTCCCAGAGAACTTCAGCTTTGACAAATCTTCCCAATGGGCAGACTGGAAGCAGTATTTTGCAAGATTTCAAATTGAAAACAAATTCCACAAAGGACCTGGAAATGTACAGATATCTTCCCTAATTTATGCTTTGACTAGGGCCCTACCAAATTCACAGTCCATTTTGGTCAATTTCATGGTCACAGGATTTTAAAAATCATAAATGTAATGATTTCATATATTTAAATCTGAAATTTCACCGTGTTGTAACTGTAGGGGTCCTGAAGAGGATTGTTGGTGGTGGGGTTTTTTTTTTTTGCAAGATTATTGTAGGGATGTCACGGTATTGCCACCTTTATTTCTGTGCTGCCTTCAGACCTGTGTGGCCAGAGAGCAGCAGCTGCTGGCCGGGTGCCCAGCTCTAAAAGCAGGGCTGCCGCCAGCAGCAGGACAGAAGTAAGGATGGTATGGTATGGTATGGTATTGCTATGCTTACTTCTGTGTTGCTGCTGGTGGGGCGCTGCCTTCAGAGCTGGGTGTCTGGCCAGCAACCACTGTTCTCTGGCCACTCAGCTCTGAAAGCAGTGCAGAAGTATGGGTGGCAATACTGCAATTCCCCTGCGACCTCCCCCCACAACCTCCTTTTGGGTTGGGACCCCAAGTTTCAGAAGCGCTGGTCTGTCCCGTGAAATCTTTATAGTATAGGGGTAAAATAAATGCAAAGACCAGATTTCATGGGGGAGACCAGATTTCATGGTCCGTGACATGTTTTTCACGGCCGTGAATTTGGTAGGGCCCTAGCTATGGAGAAGCAGGCAGAGAATATCTTTAAATCCTTGACATTACTGAAGACAGTCACGAAGAGGACTATGAAAGGGTTCTGGCTATGTTTGATGCATGCTTCATACCTCAGAAATATGTGGTTTATGAAAGAGCATGTTTTCACCAGAGAATTCAAGAATGAGGGGAAATTTTGATTGTTTTATAAGAGTTCAGCATACATTGGCTGAAAACTGTGATGTGGGGAATGGAAAATGAGAGACAGGCTGCTTATTGGTTAACTAGATAAAAGCCTTTCAAAGCAGCTACAATTGAAGAGAGATTTAACCCTAGCCAAAGCTATACAGATAGCAAAAGAGTCAGAATTAGTCAAGAAACAGAACAAAAGCAGGGGCAACTGGAAAACCTAAAACTAGCTTTGAAGCTATAAACAGACATGAGTGTTAAAAGTCATTATTGTAAAACCCCTGCGACAAGCAGAGAGAACTAAAAAGAGCAAATTCTATCCTACGTGCGGAAAAAGTCATATCCCAAAAAATTATGCTTGTCCAGCCAAAGGCGCACAGTGTAATACATGTGTGAAATATGGCCATTTTGCAGCTGTTCCCACACCAGAGCAGTCAGGGAGTTGACTCATATTACAGACTATCAAGAGCCATGGTTTCTGAGATATATCACTTGTGATGACATAGAGCCTGCCTGGAGAGTGAAAATGAATATTCATGGAAAGACTGACTATTGACTTTAAAATTGACTCAGGAGCTGACATCACAGGCATCTCAGAAGGGACTTACAATCACCTTTACCTTCCCAGAGCTGAAGTCACCTGACGCAGCTCTGACTAACACTGGAGGTATTCTAAACCGCCAGTTCACCACAGAAACAACGTGCAAAGACAAAAGCTATGCATTCAGAGTGTATGTGATCAAAGGATCACAGACCAACGGCCTTCTTAGGCACAGCATGGCAACCATGATGGGCATAGTGGAAGAAAGGTGGAAGAACTCAATGGAATATTTGGTGAAACTGGACTTATGAAAGGAGTTCCAGTATAAATAATCTTAAGAGAAGATGCTGAACCATAAGTATGCATGCACCTTGCAGGATTCCTTTTCCATTACTTCATAAAGTGGAAACTGAGGTAAAAAGAATGGAGGAAACTAGCATCATGGAGAAAAATCTCTGAGCCCACAGCATGTTGTGCCGCAATGGTACCAATTATAAAGAAAAATAGAAAAATACAAATCTGTGTGGATCTTAAGACTTAATGAAGCTGTTGTGAAAGAAAAATATATTCTCCCAACAAGGATGACTTCCTCCCCAAAGTGAAAGTAGCTACAGTACTCTACAAGCTGGATGTCTCAAGTGGATTCTAGCAAATTCCTTTAGCCAAAGAAAGTGCTAAACTGACTACATTTCTCACAGCCTTTGGGAGATTTTGCTTTCAAATATTACTTTTTGGGATTAACGCTACACCTGAATTTTTCCAAAGAAAGATGGCAGAATTATTAACAAACACAAATGGAGTTGTAGTATTCATGGACAATATTCTAATACATGGATCTTCAATAGAAGAGCACAACAAAACCCTCAGTGAAATCCTGAGCCTAATCAGTCAGTCTGGACTGACGCTAAACAAGGAAAAACAGATTCTTAGCCCTGAGAAAGTAAAAGCAATTTAAGAATTGAATACCCCAATTCATAGAATCATAGACTTTAAGCTCAGAAGAGACCATTATGATCGCCTAGTCTGACCTCCTGTACAAACGCAGGACACAGAATCTCACTCACCCACTCCTGTAACAACCCCCTAACCTATGTCTGAGCTATTGAAGTCCTCAAATCATGGTTTAAAGACTTCATGGTGTAGAGAATCCTCCAGCAAGTGACTCATGTCCCACGCTGCAGAGGAAGGTGAACCCCCCCCCACGCCCCCCAGGGCCTCTGCCAATCTGCCCTGGAGGAAAATTCCTTCCTAACCCCAACTATGGCGATCAGCTAAACCCTGAGCATGTGGGCAAGACTCACCAGCCAGACTCCCTGGAAATAATTCTCTATCGTAACTCAGATCCCACCCCATCTAACATTCCATTGGGCATATCTACCACTAATAGTCAAAGAGCAATTAATTGCCAAAATTAGGCTATCCCATTATACTATCCCCTCCATAAACTTATCTAGCTTAGTCTTGAAGCCAGATATGTCTTTTGCCCCCACTGTTCCCCTTGGAAAGCTGTTCCAGAACTTCACTCCTCTGATGGTTAGAAACCTTCGTCTAATTTCAAGTGTAAACTTCCTGATGGCCAGTTGATATCCATTTGTTCTTGTGTCCACATTGGTACTGAGCTTAAATAATTCCTCTCCCTCCCTAGTATTTATCCCTCTGGTATATTTACAGAGAGCAATCATATCTCCCCTCAGCCTTCTTTTGGTTAGGCTAAAGAAGCCAAGCTCTTTGAGTCTCCTTTCCTAAGACAGCTTTTCCATTTCTCAGATCATCCTAGTAGCCCTTCTCTATGCCTGTTCTAGTTTGAATTCATCCTTCTTAAACATGGGAGACCAGAACTGCATACAATATTCCAGATGAGGTCTCACCAGTGCCTTGTATAACGGTACTAACACCTCCTTATCTCTACTGGAAATACCTTGCCTGATGCATCCCCAGACCGCATTAGCTTTTTTCACAGCCATATCACATTGGCAGCTCATCGTCATCCTGTAATCAACCAATATTCGGAGGTCCTTCTCCTCCTCTGTTACTTCCAACTGATGCGTCCCCAGCTTATAACAAAAATTCTTGTTATTAATCCCTAAATGCATGACTTTGCACTTTTCACTATTAAATTTTATCCTATTATTATTACTCCAGTTTATAAGGTCATCCAGATCTTCCTGTATGATATCCTGATCCTTCTCTGTATTGGCAGTTCCTCCCAGCTTTGTGTCATCCGCACACTTTATTAGCACATTCCCGCTTTTTGTGCCAAGGTCAATAATAAAAAGATTAAATAAGATTGGTCTCAAAACCAATCCCTGAGGAACTCCACTAGTAACCTCCTTCCAGCCTGACAGTGCACCTTTCAGTATGACCCATTGTGGTTTCCCCTTTAACCAATTCCTTATCCACCTTTCAATTTTCATATTGATCCCCATCTTTTCCAATTTAGTTAATAATTCCCCATGTGGAACCATATCAAATGCCTTACTGTAATCGAGGTAAATTAGATCCACTGCATTTCCTTTGTCTAAAAAATCTGTTACTTTCTCAAAGAAGGAGATCAGGTTGGTTTGACACGATCTACCTTTTGTAAAACCATGTTGTATTTTGTCCCAATTACCATTGACCTCAATGTCCTTAACTACTTTCTTCTTCAGAATTTTTTCCAAGACCTTGCATACTACAGATGTCAAACTAACAGGCCAGTAGTTAACCAGATCACTTTTTTTTCCTTTCTTAAAAATAGGAACTATGTTAGCAATTCTTCAGTCATATGGTACAACCCCTGAGTTTACAAATTCATTAAAATTTTTTGCTAATGGGCTTGCAATTTCATGTGCTAGTTCCTTTAATATTCTTGGATGAATATTATCTGGGCCCTGCGATTTAGTCCCATTAAGATGTTTAAATTTCGCTTCTACCTTAGATGTGGCAATATCTACCTCCATATCCTCATTCCCATTTGTCGTCCTACCATTGTCCCTAAGCTCCTCATTAGCCTCATTAAACACTAAGGCAAAGTATTTGTTTAGATATTAGGCCATGCCTAGGTTATCCTTAACCTCCATGCCATCCTCAGTGTTTAGCAGTCCCCACTTCTTCTTTCTTTGTTTTCTTTTTATTTATATGGCTATAGACCCTTTTACTATTGGTTTTAATTCCCTTTGCAAGGTCCAACTCTACATGGCTTTTGGCCTTTCTCACTTTATCCCTACATGTTCTGACCTCAATAAGGTAGCTTTCCTTGCTGATCCCTCCCATCTTCCACTCCTTGTAGGCTTTCTGCTTTTTCTTAATCACCTCTCTGAGATGCTTGCTCATCCATCTTGGTCTACAACTCCTGCCTATGAGTTTTTTCCCCTTTCTTGGGATGCAGGCTTCTGATAGTTTCTGCAAGTTTGACTTGAAGTAATTCCAGGCCTCCTCCGCCTTTAGATCCACAAGTTCTTCAGTCCAATCCACTTCCCTAACTAATTTCCTTTATTTTTTAAAGTTAGCCCTTTTGAAATCAAAAACCCTAGTCACAGATCTATTTTTGTTTATCCTTCCATTTAGTTTGAACTGGATTCGCTCATGATTGCTTGAACCAAGTTTGTCCCCTACAACCATTTCTTCTTCTTCAACTAATGTAATGGGATGGTAAATTACCTTGGTCAATATCTACAAGACCTTTCTATAGTGACAGAACCACTGAATGAACTGTTAAAGTGCAATACATCTTGTGTATGAGGGCCAAATTAAAAAGGAATGATCTCAACAGCTCTAGTTCTCAAATACTGTAATATGAACAAACCCACAATAGTCCGTGCAGACACAAGCTATGGCCTAGGTTGTGTGCTGTGGCAACAACATGGCTCTGAGTGGAAGCAAGTTGCATTTTGTTCTTGCAGATTTACAGAAGCAGAAAAATGATATGCACAGATTGAAAAGGAGTTCCTGTCAAGTGTATGGGCACATGAGAGCTCTTATAGATACCTGTGTGGACTGGATTCATTTACACTTATAACAGACCATAAGTTGCTTGTAACCCTTATCAAGGGAAAAGGTCTGGATCAAGCACTTCTGAGATGCCAGCGTCTATGCTGAGGTCAATTCAATATTCCCAACTGCAAAAATATGTTCCTAGGAGAAAACTGGTAGTAGTAGACATTGTGAGCTTGAAGATGATGCAAAGGCATACGTGGATGCATACAGACCAGTGTCAGAAACAAGACTACTCCTAGTTACAAACAGCAACTTCAACAGACACACAACTTGAGGAAGTTCTAAGTTACATTAGGGGTGGCTGGCCCAAGTAGCTAAAGGACACTAAGAAAGTGACCAAAGTGTACCTTGTGGTGCATGGACAATGAAGTGAGTCAGCTAGATTCATGATCAAAGACAATTGTGCCATAATTCCAAACAAAATGAGAGAAGAAATTCTAAACTTCATCCATTAAAGATATCAAGGATTAACTAAATGCTGTAATGGGTCAAACCAGTCAGTGAGGTGGCCGGGCATCAATAAGGACATGAAGAATAAAGTATCTGCATGTGAACTTTGCAGAACTAACAGACCAACAAAACACAAAGAACCTTTAATAACAACACATCTACCAGACAGATTTTGGAAGAGACTAGCTGCAGATTTGGAACGGGTCCCATATGAGCAGAGGTTAAAGAGTCTAGGACTTTTTCAGCTTGGACTAAGGGGGGATATGATAGAGTGTGGTGAGTGGTGTGGAGAAAGTGAATAAGGAAAAGTTGTTTATTTGTTCCCATCATATAAGAACTAGGGGCCACCAAATTAAATTAATGGGTAGCAGGTATAAAACCAATAAAAGGAAGTTCTTCTTCGCTCAGCGCACAGTCAACCTGTGGAACTCCTTGCCTGAGGAAGTTGTGAAGGCTAGGACTATAACAGGGTTTAAAAGAGAACTGGTTAAATTCATGGAGGTTAAATCCATTAATGGCTATTAGCCAGGATGGGTAAGGAATGGTGTCCCTAGCCTCTGTTTGTCAGAGGGTGGAGATGGATGGCAGGAGAAAGATCACTTGATCATTACCTGTTAGGTTCACTCCCTCTAGGTCACTGGCATTGGCCACTGTTGGTAGACAGGATGCTGGGCTGGATGGACCTTTGGCCTGACCCAGTATGGCCATTCTTATGTTCTTATGATTTATGTGAATTCAGAGGACCTCATTTTCTGGTCGTTGTGGACTATTTTTTCAAGTATGTAGAAATAATGTACTTGAAAGCAATAACATGTTGCAGTGTTATCGAGATACTAAAGTGCACTTTTGTGCCCTTCAGTATTCCATTACAACTAGTGATGGATAACAGACCACAATTCACTGCAGCAGAATTTAAGTCATTCCAAACAAAATGTGATTTTGATTATATTACTAGCAGCCCACATTACCCATAAGCAAATGGAGAGGCTGAGAAAGCTGTACAGTCAGCCAAGAAAATCCTGTGGCAGGAAGATCCATTCCTTTCTGAGTTACAGATCAACACCAATAGAGGCTATTGCATATAGTCCAGCACAACTCCTGATGGGAAGACACCTCAGAATTACTATTCCAACTTTCCAAAGTGGTGAGACATGAAGAGAGCAGCCAGATTGGAGAAAAAGGCTAATAGTTTATGAACACTTTTTACAACAGACATCACTCAATAAGAGAAATGCAAGGTTTAGAACCCGGTGATGATGTTCATGTCAAACTGTATGAAGAAAAGGATGGACAACTCCTGCTGTCATAAAGAAAAAGAATTCATTTGTGATTGAGACTGACAGGGGAGAGTTCAACAGAAGCTGTCAACATCTACAGTTTGTTACTCTGAAAGAACAACCAACAGACCAAACCCTACAGATGGCAGACACAGAACAACAAGAAGAAGATTAAAGGATTCCAAACCAACCACAGTCAATTGTTGCAACTAGTGGACAGCCAGATAATAAAGTGTTGCACATTCAGATTGTGCAATTTGAAAACCAGTATGATTCAGAGACAATTAACAGACTGATCACTATTGAACTTCAAAGACTGTGTAATGGTGTAAATATTGTATATGGTCGGAATGTAGAATTAAAGGAGGAGATGGAATGGAATGCTAAACTGTTTTATACTATTCAGCTACTAGGTGGCACTGTGTGTGTAAAATACCTTATTTAAACAAACCTCAGACACACGTGGCAGAGCATTAAAGCACCTCATTATGAACACATCTGGTGGGTATAAGAATGCTTCATGACCAGTCCATATCTGGTACAGGAACCTGACAGGTTACAGTAAAAATGTTGTTTGGAGATATTTGGTACTTCCTGTTTTTTTTTAAGTTGTTTTGTTTTGCCAGTTTAATAAACTTGAGGGTTCAGCAAAAAGCAGTGGGAGAAAGACTGAAAAGTATCAAAATGAAATCCCTAGATAGGCAGTAAAAGCCAGATTCTGGCATGGTCACACTGAATAGTAATTTACTCCTGTAAAAAAAATTAGACTATTAACCGAATAAGGTTCAATTTTTTAATGAATGCAGTCAGACTCCTGCACCCACAGCGCACTGCCTTAGTTTTAGCAACATGGCTCTGCTACTGAGCCTCCTTCATTAGAAGAGCTTCTGTAATAAGAAAGACCATGATATCACTGGGAGGACTGGTTACATGATGTATAGAATCATAGGACTGGAAGAGACCTTGAGAGGTCATCTAGTCCAGTCCCCTACACTCATGGCAGGAGTATTATTGAAGTATTATTTAGACCCTCCCTGTCAGGTGCTTGTCCAGCCTAGTCTGAAAAATCTCCAATGATGGAGATTCCACAGCCTCCCTGGCAATTTATTCCGGTGCTTAACCATCCTGACAGGAAGTTTTTCCTAATGTCCAACCTAAATCTCTCTTGCTTCAATTTAAGCCCATTGCTTCTTGTCCTATCCTCAGAGGTAAAGAAAAACAATTTTTCTCCCTCCTCCTCCTCCTTGTAACAACCTTTTACATACTTGAAAAGTGTTATCACGTCCCCCCTCAGTCTTCTCTTTTCCAGACTAAACAAACCAATTTTTTTCACTCTTCCCTCATAGGTCATGTTTTCTAAACCTTTGATCATTTTTGTCGCTCTTCTCTGGATTCTCTCCAATTTGTCCACATTCCTTCTGAAATGTGGCACCCAGAGCTGGACACAGTGCTCCAGTTGAGGCCTAATCAGCATGGAGTATAGAGGAAGAATTGCTTCTCGTTTCTTGCTTACAACACTCCAGCTAATACATCCCAGAATGATGTTCGTTTTTTTTGCAACAGCATTACACTGTTGACTCAGATTTAGCTTGTGGTCCACTATGACCCCGGATCCCTTTCTGCAGTATTCCTTCCTAGGCAGTCATTTCCCATTTTGTATGTGTGCAACTGATTTGATGCTTCCTAAGACCATTTCTCCAGTTTGTCCAGATCATTATGAATTTTAATCCTATCCTCCAAAGCACTTGCAACCCCTCGCAGCTTGGTATCGTCCTTAAACTTTATAAGTGTACTCTCTATGCCAGAGGTGGGCAAACTTTTTGGCCCGAGGGCCACATCTGGGTGGGGAAATTGCATGCAGGAACATGAATGTAGGGCTGGGGTAGGGGGTTGGGTAGGGCGGGAGGGAGTGCGGGGTGTGGGAGGGGGCTCAGGGAAGGGGGTTGGGGTGCAGGAAGGGGTGCACAGTGTGGGAGGGGTCTCAGGGCAGTGGTGTATGGAGGGGTGCAGGGTGCGGGAGGGGACTCAGGGCAGAGGATTGGGGTGCAGGGTGCAGGCAGGGGTTCAGGGTGCGGGCTCCAGCCTGGCGCCGTTTACCTGGAGTGGCTTCGGGGTGGCAGCGGCATCCGGAGCCAGGGCAGGCTCCCTGTCTGCCTGCCTGCCCTGTCCTTGGCCCCGCACTGCTCCGCTTCGAGAAGCGGCCAGCACCACGTTCCTGTGGCCCCTAGGGGAGAGGGGGCAGAGGGCTGAGCATGCTGCCTTGCCTGTGGGTACCTCCGCTGAAGCTCCCATTGGCCGCAGTTCCCCGTTTGGGGGAGATACCCACAGGCAAGAGCAGCGTGCGGAGCTCTCTGCCCCCTCTCCCCCAGGGGCTGCAGGGACGTGGTGTTGGCTGCTGAGCGGAGCGGGACCCGCAGCAACACGGGAGTGGCAATCCCACGGGCCAGATCCAAAGCCCTGAGGGGCCGGATCTGGCCCATAATTTGCTCACCGCTGCTCTATGTCATTATCTAAATCACTGATGAAGATATTGAACAGAACCGGACCCAGAACTGATCCCTCTGGGACCCCACTCAGTACGTCCTTCCAGCATGACTGTGAACCGCTGATAGCTACTCTCTGGGAACAGTTTTCCAACCAGTTTTACACCCACCTTATAGAAGCTCCATCTAGGTTGCATTTCCCTAGTTTGTTTGTGAGAAGGTCATGCGAGACAGTATCAAAGGTTTTACTAAAGTCAAGATATACCACGTCTACCGTTTACCCCCATCCACAAGGCTTGTTACCCTGTCAAAGAAAGCTATGAGGTTGGTTTGACATGATTTGTTTTTGACAAATCCATGCTGACTGTCACTTATCACCTTATTATCTTCTAGATGTTTGCAAATTGATTGCTTAATTATTTGCTCCATTATCTTTCTGGGTACAAAAGTTAAGCTGACTGGTCTTTCTGATGATTTGCAGTTTTTCTCCAGCATTACCTCTATTTAATTTCTGTGGTAAATAGTGCCAATATATAACTCTGTGTTGTTAATGCTCTGTGTAGCAGAGGGAACTCTCCTACATCAGTCTCAGTGCACCTTGGGGGAATGGCTTGCATTGTCAGGGACTGCAGCTCTCTAATGCAGGTTAATGCGGCTGGGATGTTTCCTTCTTTCCCTTGTGTTTCCTGTAACTAGATTTGTCTCTTGCAGTGAGAAATACTAAAATAGGGCTCAGTGACAGTCCCCTGCTGTCTGTACAGAAAAAGCACTCCATTTACTTGAAACATTTTCATATTGGAGGTTAGCAAAGGAGAAGATAGCCTTCCCTTTTCTCTCATGCATTTGTCCTTCGTTGTTTTATCAATAAGTCAAACTTCCTTCCACCCTCCTTAGCTGTGAGGTTAGTGACACAGAGGGCAGTGACCCTTTGTTAGAAAACATTCCACAACAACTGAAGATTATTTATTGAAGGCCACTAAGTAAAACTTCTGTTGAACTTGACACTTAAATTGGGTGAAAAAACTTATTCTGCCCACAGTAAATATGTCTGTGCATTATGATTGATGATAGGTAAATGGCCATGTAACAGAAAGATACTATATTGCTGAATGAAGGATTTAGTGCTTTTTGTGTGTGAATATCATCAGTTTCTTCTAACCCATGGTTGCAGTATTTCTGTTTGTAACTCTGACTCTTCAATTACAAAGCTATCCATAAATTATGTTTGTGTGGGCCCATTCCTTTGCCAGAGAACAAACAGCAGACTTTTTCCATGTTACCAGTTAGGCTGGGCATGTGGGACCATACATGCAACTTATGGACATATAAAAGTAAACATAATGTTGTAATCCAGATGAGAACAGCAAGAAACACAAACCAGAGACAGGGTTGTCAGTTATCCATAAATTTATGGACAATTGTAGAAGAAAAGAGAGCAAGGAACTGCACATCTAAAAATAAAAAAAAAAATAGCCTAATTCTTGACCGTACAAATAGTAATTTTAGACCCTTTTCTGCGAAGTGTATTTTTCCTCTTGTGGCCTTTAATGAATTGATAAGAGAAAGTATTGTTAAAGTTGAACTGCTACCATACTTATTTTAAACAAAAGTGATATGCTATTCACAATGCTTTAATTTTAAAATAAGACACATGAGCATGGAAACAAATATATCAAAATGGTTTTAGAGAATGACCTAGGGTATTATTTATTAATATTATTTATTAATTAAAAGTTATCGATAAAAAATTGGGTGTCAATTTAAAAAATAAAAATATCCAGGTGGTTGGTGAATTGTTTGGCATTGTAGCTGTCCAAAACCTCTGACTGAACTACATTTGAAAAGAGAGTGTCAGCTTGCTATGTCCTGCTCACCTTCCTTACATTAGTAGTGCAGAAGAGCTGATTTTAATGGGGTTGTTTGGATGCAACTGAGAACAGAGTTTAGTCTCTTGTCTCTATACTATTGCTTTACAATTACATAAATAAATACGTTACATACCAAATTGTCCTCTGAGACTAGAAAAAGCGCTAGTCTCTTTGTTTTTGGCATATTAAGTGACTCTGAATTAGGGCAGAATACTCTGTGCTGCTTGCTGAGAAAAAGGATTTTACCTGATTATCTTTGGATATTGTTTTCACTGCCCCACTCACCTACTATATTTGTGTTTTGCGCATGTGGAATTGTTTTGTTGTCAGATACTGTTTCTGAAATGCCAAGAGGTAAAGGGGAGCATGTATGATGTTTGGCAGCAGGAATGACTCCATGTGGAAGAGCCTGCTGGGCATGGGAGAACAATATGGTTGATCTATACTTAAATAAAAAAGAGTGGTATCAGGAGTGATTTTTAGAACACAAGAAGAGCGAGTCACTTGACATTTACAATAGGATTGGTTCATCTGAGAGCTAAATAAATATCCGTGGAAAAGCCCTATGGAATTTGACCTACTTTTTAAAAGTGAGTCATGACTTTGTGTGCCTTGATTTTTGGGTGCCCAACATAAAGTGCCTTTAGGAGCCTGATTTTCATAAGTTCTGAGTACCTGTCCTATCAAAATGATGCTTTTTAAGGTAGGTCAATTTGGGCACTTACTATTAATCATTTTTTTAACCTGTCCTTTTGGTTCTTTTAACATCAGTGTGTTTGGCAGACTGGTGTGGTTTTTATTAAATACAAGCTTGAATTCCAAGTGTCAAGAAGATGTGTTTTCCTAACACCCCCCTTCCCCCCCACTGTTCCTCAGACGTTCTTGTTAAACCCTGGATTTGTGCTGGAAATGGCCCCCCTTGATTATCATACACATTGTAAGGAGAGTGATCACTTTAGATAAGCTATTACCAGCAGGAGAATGGGGTGGGGGGAGAGAAAACCTTTTGTAGTGAGAAACACCCATTTTTTCATGGTCTGTGTGTATAAAAACATCCTCACTGTATTTTCCACTTTATGCATCCGATGAAGTGAGCTGTAGCTCACGAAAGCTTATGCTCAAATAAATTGGTTAGTCTCTAAGGTGCCACAAGTACTCCTTTTCTTTTTGAGAAGATGTGTGTAGATTCCATTTGTGGCTTAAAACTAGCAGCCATTCCCACTTCAAGTTTTGCCTGTCTTTCTCTCTGTCTGATCTGTTTTACTAATTTGGCCTCCATTATCTGACCACTTCACAATATTGCATGTATAAGGAAGTAGTAGTCTACTAATTTTACCAATGGGGAACAGAAACTAAGTGGCTTCTTAAAGGTTATACTGGAGGTCTTCAGCAGAACAGGAAATTGAAGCTGAGTTTGCCAAGCATTAGGTGGGGGGTGCTTAACCACTAGAGGATCCTTTTTAAAAGTTAAAATTCAAAGTAAATTTTAGTCAGTAGTACCCAGGATGGTAATTATTGATTCAGGACAGCATTTAAGCAAGAATTTAAGTCCCATTGACTTCAGTGCCTGTAGTTAAGCACATCCTTAAGTGCTGTCCTGAAAAGGAATGCTTTCCTGAACTGGGGCCTAGATTAGCTAGGACTACAGCAGTCCTGACTCCAGCAGAATACCCATTGACTTGAGTGAAAGCTTTGCTGAATTACTTATACTAGTTTGACCACTTCCTAGGCGTATAATGCAGAAGACGGTGTTTATTCAAGTAGATGGTCTATCAAGAGCAGAAGGATGGTCTTGTGGTTAAGACACTGAATTGGGACTCAGGAGGAATACCAGTTTTGGGCATATCATTTAATCTCTCTGTTCCTTAGTTCGTGGTCTATAAAAATGGAGATGATAATACTTACTTTCTCCCACCATGTTTTTGTTTTGCCTATTTGGATTGCAGATTCTTTGGGACGCTGACTTTATTTTATTATGTATTGGTGCAGTACCTAGCAAAACAGGACCTTGATCTCAGTTGTGGCTTTTAAGTGCTACCTTAGTACAATTAATGATGATAAGCAAGGTTTATATTTTTATTGTTCCATATAAAAACATTATTGCTTAAACCAAATGTCAAAACTGATGGAATACAGATCAGCAAACTTGTGGCTTTTTCACATATAGAGAACCCAGGACAATCCTTTAGTAGAGGTTTTTGTGATTTCTTGCAATAAATATTAGTTCTGGATAAAATGGGCATAATATAATTTATTTGTCTTTGTCAATTTGCTGAAGTGGATTTCTCCAGTAGATGATCAAACATAACCAAGGATAAATAAATGCAAACCTTCTCTTATGTCACAAGAAGCTTACTCATATAACTCTTATTTTTGGAGGCTGCCACTACTGTATTGCAGGAAGACATAGTTTCCTATGTTACTAACAATGGTTCCAGGAATACCCTACAGCTGATATGCCCCATCAATGTCTGGTTTGCTTGTCTAGATAATGTTCTATTTGCACTTCTTTATCTAGCGCACAGACAGACGACTACTTGACTACTAAGACACTGTAAATATATCAAATGAATTATTTCAGCATGGTTTGATTTGCAGGACAAACTAGAACTGGATTTACATAGTAATGCATATAAAATACTAGGAGGCCTTTCTCCTAAGTTCCTTGCACTCCTGAACAGCTGCTGCTCACAACAGATGAACTTTCACAGCACTAACTGATCCAGCCTTCCAGGAAGATTTGAAACTCTATCAGTGTTTCCTCAAGATAGAAGGTGCTCATTAAACAATTTAATACATGGTTAAGTCTTTTACATATGAGCTTTTTTCTTTACTAAGGGCCCAGTTATGTAAAATGCTAAGTGCCTCTTGAGAGGTGCTGAGCACCCTCAGTTCCCATCAAAAAGTGAATAGCACGATTGGGCCTTGTATTTAACTACAGCAAAGACAGTACCTCATTTTCCTTATGTCTTTGACTTCATCATTGCCTGACCTATTAAACATCAACATATTTTGTATTACAGCTGACGTAAATATAGTGTTCTCATCTGCATCCTGAAAGCATTTGCTAACGTGTGCATCTTGTTGTGCCTTTGCAATCAAATAATTCTACAGAACTTAAATGACTTCCTTGGCTGACTCTTCAAGCTAACCTCTATATCTGCAGAGTCCCATGCGGAGTTAGTCACACAATTCCCATTAAAGTTCTTCATAGTGTTGAGTGAGAGTGGCTGTGTAGCTCTCAAGATTTTGGTTTGAGTTGAGGACACAATCTATGTCTTTAGGTCCCCATGGTTCCCAGAAAAGCTATTGAGCTCAAATGTGTTGCTTTTTAAAAATAAAACTTTACTTAGGTTCAGAGACAGACGCTATCTCTATGAGCATGCTGTGTGTGTGTGTGTGTGTGTGTGTGTGTGTGAGAGAGAGAGAGAGAGAGAGAGAGAAACTCTATCAATGTGTGTATTGTGTGGGCATGTATGTATGGAAATATTGGCTGTTGTAACCAGTTCTGTGGGAGGGGTTCCTTCCAGCTGTGGACTCTCTCCCCTGTGCACCCAAAAGGCGTTGTCTCATGTTTGATTATCTGGCAGATGACCACCCCAGGGTCTCCCAGGAGGTTTATGGTTGACATAATTACCATCTGCTGCAAGAAGGAAGCACTGCCAACTTGCCTCTCCTATAAAAGGTTTGTCAGTGGAGAGAGAACAAATGGCTTACAAACTTGTTTTATAGCAAAGGGCTAGGAGGTAATGGAGAAACCAGGAAGGTAATTTGGAGCCAGGAGGGTAGAAATTGGGAAGTCTATGAGGTAAAGTATTTGGAAAGACCATTCATTTTGTAATTTTCTTGGGTCAGTGAGTACACTTTTTTTGTGTGGATATTGGAATTAGTGATGAACTAAGTGGCTGAAATATTTAGCTGCTGAGATAGCCCTGGCTAAAGTTACACATTGTGCAGGTTATTTTTGTGCTGCTGCTTTTGTTGAGATGAAGGGAGGCAGGGAAGGTACTTTCTGTAGGAGCAGCACAGATGTAAGGTGGAGAGGAGAGAAATATTAATTTCTTCTTCCACTTTGCTTCTTTGGGAGCATTCCTGACAACAGCAAAATTTATCACTTGTGCTGTTCCTCCACTGTGTCCCACCCAAGAGGCACAGCAGAGTGAAACAAATAGGAATCATGTCAGCTTCACTTTGCTTCTCCTGCTGATGTAGGTAACCAAGTGCTGTGCGCAGGTGCCACACTCCTGATTCTCCTGTGGAGACATGGGGGCAGGAGGAACTAAATTGGAGGTGTAGCAGGATACTGTAATCTTGTGCTATATGTGAACCCCTTTGTCTCTAGCAGGTACTGTATTTATAATGTAAAACATCTGAACAGAAGTCAAAACTTGTGGTACCTACATCACAATCTACTTTTTCTTGCATACAGATACTCAGCTATTTGTCGGTAACAGAGGACTATGATTTTACTTTGGCCATTAAATAAGAATGCGGAAAGGCTTTCAGATGCTGTTCCTCAATGTTAAAATAACAAATTAGATATTGTTAGACTCATTCCTAAAATATCCCTTTCTTCCATCCACTCTAATTTATGTGCCTACCAGTCTTCTGCAAATTCAGAAACTGGCCAGACCAAGAGAATTTTGGAAGGGGTTGCTTTTGCCAAAGGTAAATCGAAATTGAATTATGTTGCTATCATGTTTAGTGTTAATTTTTTTGGAAAATAAAACAGTTATCTCCGTGATCTCTCTGGGTTCATAGACTAATGTGATTGAGGACTTTTTCTCCTGTGAATTGCTTAGAGCCAACAAATTAAGGCCAGAATCATTGTGATCATCTCTACAACACAGGCCATAGAATTTGTTCCAGTCGTTACTGCATTAAGCCAAATAATTTGTGGTTCAGATTACATTGATATTTTCATTTTCAGTGGTTCACCTCAAATCCAATTGGTTACATTTTTCTTTAGAATGCTGAAAATTTCAAAGAAATGAAAATACTGGATTTCAAAGCTTGATTCCCAGTCCTCAGCATTCTTTGAGAGTACTGTAGAGACCACGTGCTTGAGAGTACTGGAGAGACATCGACCTCTCCTACAAATTGAGGAATGGTGTTGAGGAGCTCCAGAGGATGATGATCATGATTGCACACATTTCTAAAGCTTCCATCATTGGTATTATGTCACCCTCAGCCAAAAAATGGTTGCCTCCCAGGTTGTATGGAAATGTAAGGCTCTTTAGGATGAAGGCCCTGTCACGGGGTCCACATGACAGGTGGTGCCTCCTTCTGGCCCCTCTGGGAATTAGCTCCTTACAGGTCTGAGGCCCTCTTCTGCTGTTTGCTGCACGCCCTGCTGCTGCTCTCTCTGTGGCCCCTCGCTTGCTCTGGGCGCTGTAGCTGCCTCTTTGTGACTTGGCCCTCCGGCCAGGTCACTATTTGTGTTTCCCCTTTCAGGGGGTATCAGTCTTTCCTGACAAATGAGCTCGGGCTGTCTTCCCATATACTGCCCAGCAAGTGCCATTTCCGCAGTGGCTAGTTGGGGAACCCAGGCTCATCCTCTACTCTGGGTGCCAGTTCAGGGGCCCTTTCTTCAGCAGCAAAGATCCATTCCCTTCTGGTCCTTACTGTCCTTCCCTGAGCCTCTTCCATATCCTGTCCCGCTTTTGCCAACCTTACAATTCCCTTCTCCCAGTGAGTGACTCCATCCTATTCCCTGCAGCCCCTACCTGCTCTCAGCTTCTGGGCTTTATACAGGCCCTGTCTGTGTCTCCACAGGTAAACTTTCCCTAATTAGGACCTCTCAGCCTTAATTCTCCCAACCTGCAGCCTAATAAGTTAATTGGCCCATCTGGCCTCTATTAAGCCCTTCAGGGTGAGTGTGGGGTGAGCACCCCATCACAGGCCCGAAACCACAATTATTTTGCTTACAGAATGAATGAAAGGAATATGATGTGCAGGGCTGGCCTTATGGATGGGCGACGTGGACAACCGCCCAGGGTACTATGGTCAGGGGGGCACTGTGGTCAAGAGGCAAGCAGCGGGGTAGGCCTGGCATGCGAGGCTGCGGAACGGAGCTTAGGGCGATGGGTGGGGAGAGGCAGCAGTGATGGGGGTGAGGGGTGGGGAGTGAGGAGCCTGGGGAGTCAGCTGGGGCTGGGGGAATGGGTGGGGACCCTGGGGAGGCAGCAGGGGTCAGGGGTGCCAAAATACAAGTTTGCCCAGGGCACCATTTTCCCTTAGGCAGCCGTGATTAGGTGTGCTTGCTGGTGTTAGGAATTGCATAGAATATTGATTGATTTCTGTAGGTAATATGCATGAATAAATCATTGAAAGGACTACTATAATTGAAATATTCTAAGCTACATGATTTACTAGCGACTGCTTAATTTGGTGTGGGGAGACGCTCAAAGGATTTGTTTTACAGCATTGCTTATTTCCCAGATGGCTTCTTGGACTCAGCTTCACCCAAAAGAAAATAACTGTGATATAAATGACTTTCACCCAAGCAATTTTTAAAAAAAGAAAAGCAACTTGGCCCTGTGAAGAGCTCCACTGTTAGCACATGGTTGGAATTTGGGGTGAATCTTGGTCTCTTATTTTCCAAACTTGAAGTGGCTTGGAATGCCACAGATCATTTTCTTGAAAGGGCAGGAAAGAGGAAGCTTCATACGTTACTCTGGGAACTTCTCCTCTTCCTTGCCTAAACCCATCTTTTCACCCCAGCCAACCCAAAAAGAGCATGACTGGATCTGGAGGGAGCTGGTTTTCTTGTCTAGAAGGACAGGTCACCTCAGTGCAGGGCTTTTTGTAATAAAGGGGGGAAATTGGCGATTTCAGAGAACCCTACTTCCTGAACAAGCTAATGATATCCCAAAGGATCTCAAACTGTGTGGGTACACATACACCCAATACATACAGTAGGAATCATGTCACCCATCATTGATGTTATGCAGTAGGGTGGAATGCAGCAGCTGTTTAATAGTGCACAGCAGTGCTACACAACAGTTTAGGACAGCACCAGAAGAATTTGAAACTGTGTGTGTGTTGGGTGCGGTGGTGTTGGTGAAATGAGATAGGCATAATGTAACCACCTGACTATAAATTTGGCTTGCATACCTTCTCTTGTGAAAAATGTCATGAGATCTTTAGTGCCCATAAGTGGTCTCATCTGAAAGGTGGCATGTCCTGAAGCCTGGTACTCCATTAACAGCATGCTCAGGCACTGACACAACACTAGATCACAAAGAAGAGAAATTTTACATAAGAGCCAGAGAAATAACAAAGGATCACACAGAAAAATGCATACCTTACTATCTAACAAAGGAGACTGTGTAACTGGTAAATATTTATGTCAGACTGAGAAATCCCAAGGGAGAAACAAAAGCAGAGCTTAAAATATTAAAGACTGCTTTCAGAGACAGCAAAGTGTAACCTACAAAACTCTGTGTGATTGCTCAGGAGAATGAAGAAGTAAGCAGACTGATGAAGGCATATATGTATAAATTGTAGGCAGTTTATATATGTTTACATTCTGATAGTTTCAGTCGCTTCAGCACATCTTTAAAATCCTTTGTGGTATTTTATAAAATGTATACCAATCCTTCCAACCAAATCACTAGTATAATATAAATATAAGGATATTAAGATATAGTGGAGATAGGCCTTGATTCAGCAAAGTATTTAAGCATGTGCCTATCCACTTGAGTAGTGTCACTGGCTTCAGTAGGGTAATTCAAATACTTGAATTTAGGCAAGTGTTTAAATACCTTGCTGGATCAGGGCCATAGTGCTCTTGAAAGCTGCCAAATTGACAGTCATAGCTTTGTCATCTCTTTATCCACAGAACCCAAAAGGCAACTAATGGACAAGCTTTCCTACACTGCTCTGTCAATATGCCACAAGGAGTAGGTATTAGGATAGTTCAGCCCCTCTGTCCTTAAACTCTCCTTGCCTGCTGGTGAAACTACCAACAAGAGAACTGATCCTTGCTCCAGGTTAAATTAAACCACAACCATGCAATTAATTTCTTACATTTTTCAAAAGTATAAATGTATGGGCTTTCATTGTAGCTGTTCCCGGTATAGATTTAAAAACATCTTAGCTAAGTATTTACTCTTTTTTTGGACATCACGTGCAAATGGCTATCACAGGAGATACTGCCCACAACTCTGATCTTTCTGAGAATACAATCAATTGGCTCTCACTGCATATCTATCACCAAGGGAACAGCACACAGCCAAAGAAACAGACAATACTCAGTGGAAGGAAATGGGGGGGGGGAACCCTGCAATATTTACTTTTTAAATATATTTTGAATTAAGATGTTACAAAGGTATCAGTATTGGAAAAATACGGTTGCACTTCTTGTTTGAGTATGACCCACTGAGGATTGGCTTTAACAATTGTACAGTGTGTAAATATTATTACAGGATTTAAATCCACTCACTACTGCTGCCACTTTTCTCTCTCATTTCCATTTTTGTAAACTCGTCTGCTGGTGGTGTTTGGCAAACACTGGCAGAAGAGAAGAAGATAGCAAGGGATAAAGAAGGAGGAGTAGGTAAATCTATCATGAGACTCTCTAACTGACTTTACTATTCTATGCAGTGTGTTGAGCAGTGAAAATATTTTCCATATTCTCTGTGTATGGAAATGGCATGGTCTTTCTCTGATCTTCCAATCATTAACAAATCTGAGCAGAGTGGAGAGGACAGAAGCAAAGGGATATAGTTTCCCTCTTCCTTAGTCAGTGTCTCCTGGGCTTCAATCATGGGAGGCATAAGTAGCTAGAAATCTTTAAAACACCAACATTTTTTTAAAACAATGTTTTCTTTTGCTTCTGAGACTAGCATAACAGCACAGTAGTGTAAGTGGAAGCAGAACTAGAAGCAGAATTCCTGTAGGAATTGGAATGGAGATGATAGATGGAGCAAAATATAGTCATTGTATCATGGATGTGGTTTTGCATCTGATCAATAGAATGGAGCCTGAGCCTCATTGAGGCTCCTAGGGGCTATTATAACATTAATAATAACTTGGGATTTACAATAATAGTGATAGTGTGTCTCCAGTTGTTACTGATCTTTTTTTTAAATATTGTCAAGCTCCTTTTAGAAAGTTCGTTTAAAATCTATGGGCCAGCTAGTATAAATTGGTATAGCTGAGGACCTGGCCTACTGTTTCTAAAAGGAGTTTGATAACTAGGTTCTCACCCGTGTGTGTGTGTATACACAATCATGTATTTAGAAAATAAAGAAAAATCCCCTGCTATTTAAGTCCAAGTTCAGTTTGTACTAAAATGTTTCCATGCAATTCCAATGACTATCTCTTAATTGTAAACTCAAGTAAATCACTGACTTACTTTAGTAGCATGAAATACCATATTATAAAAATCATAGGAAATTTGCCGTTTTGATGGTTGGCTGCCATATAGGACAGAATGAATTACATTCAGCATTTGAAAGCATTGGAAATCTGAGCGATCAAAAGAATTTAAATCAACTCTAAAACAGAGTTTTAAAATGCTGAAGTTGATTTCTAGCAGTGGTTTTGGCCCTGCAGACTGCCAGAACGATGCATCCTTCCCCAAAATGGTTTTCCAGAGCACTATAATCCTCTCTTACAGCACCCCTGCTAGTTCAGTACTGAGTCTCTTGAGGGAAGCTTATTGTGTACCAAGTGAGATTATGGTTTTGTGATATCAGGATATGTCCCTGAGATATCAGAAGTTTTCTTTACTTGTCACCTAAGTTAAGACTTTAAGCCAGAACTCCAATGGTGAAAGTCTAATGCACTAGCTATGCTGCATGCAAGTCTTATTACACTATGTCATACAACTCTATAAACACTCCAGCTGAAGAAGTAACGGATGCTGAACAAGCCTATTTGGAACAATTGCTAAACAGCTTTGGTGTCTTGACTGATTGCATTGATAATGTTGCCCCTTGCCTCTCTAGTTTGAATATGAGTAGTTAGCCAGTCAAGCTGCCATCCCTCTTTACCCCTAGGCTGTGTCTTGATGGACAGAAAGGATATGTTTTTCAAACATGTTGTCTTAACATGATGAAAAAGTCCATTGAGACTCAGGCTCATCCATTTGCTGGCTATGGTGTCGCCTGGGTAGGGTGGGTGGTCAACTGAGCATTAAGCTAACTCCACGGAGCTAACAGAACAAACAGACCCTTTTTGCCTATCAAGATAGGGCCTTAATGGTGAACCTGAGGACCAGCTGCCCATGCACTGGTGCCCTTTGCAGCATAAGGTGCTCCAAAAGGCACAACTACACAGGGCCACTCAGGAAATCCAAAGTGAATCAACTAAAGCGTGAAGTCAGTACCCATAAATTGTAAAGTGCTTGAAATTGTGTGTATGCCTCCTTGGAAGAGGAGTTAAAGTGATCTAAAGCCAGCCATTTGACTGCTGAATGTGAACCTGGCAGAGCCGGGCAGGGGATTAGCGCACTTTAATATATGCTCATTGACATCACTCCTTTATTTGAGTCAGTATAACTTTCCTGAGTATCCTTGTGCAGGTAAGTCCAAAGAGAGTGTCAGAATCTCCTGTATAGTTCAGTACCATCCAGGATATTAAACCTTATGCTACAAGGTTTAAGCAGATCCCCTGAAGTAGTTGGTGGTGGCCACTGACAGAGACAATATATTGGACTAGCGGGACCTGGGGTCTGATCCAGTATGACCATTCCTATGTTCCTGTGGAGGCTCTTATCGGGTCAGACAGCTCAGCATTGAGCGTGTCCTTCAAGTAGGAAATGGTGCACCAGAGGTTGCTGCATGGAAGGAAGGAAGCTAAACTGTCAATGGGTGGATTGAGGGAGGGATGATCATAGTGGACCCCACTTCTAAGCCTCCTTCAGCAGTCGGCTTTCCTGTACCCCACAGCAATAAGTGCCTGAACCAGAGAATGTCTCAGATGCTGAAACATTACTTCATCCCTCTGGACTAATCTTGCTCCCAAAATGCACAAAATACTTCCCTGGCTGCCAAAACCATCCCATATGCACCCTACTGGTGTCCCCATAATGAGACTAAATGTATGTCCTAGTTGAAATAGTCTGGTCACCCTCCTACTTAACATGTATAGTCATTCACAGATGCCTGTTCCTTAATTCTCCTCGAGAGAATAACAAGTACTGGGGAGAAGTTCAGCCCCCTTTGTCCTCAGGGATTCTCAACCTTTTTCTTTCTGAGGGTCCCCCAACATGCTATAAAAACTCCACCGGCCACCAGTGCCACAATAACTGGTTTTCTACATATAAAAGCCAGGGCCAGTGTTAGGGGGTAGCAAGCAGGGCAGTTGCCTGGGATCCCAAGTAATGGGGGCCCCCGCAAAGCTACATTGTTCAGGCTTCAGCTGCAGCCCTGGGTGGTGGGGCACAGGGCCCTGGACTTCAAATATGGTGGGGCTTCGGCTTTCTGCTCTGGGCCCCAGCAAGTCTAACGCTGTCCCTCTTGGCGGACCCCTTAAAACCTGATCATAGCCTCCCAGGGACCCCTGGTTGAGAATCACTGCTCTATAACCTGTTTTTTAACCTTGCTAAGCATCTAGGTAGCATCTTCTGTGCTTCAACTAAGATTTTGAACAAGTAATTAACAGCACCTGTAGCAAAGGGATTTTAACCATGGAAGTCAGTTGTTAGATGCACACACGCAGGTTTCACAGTCTGCAGTACTCTGCATTTTGCTCAAGAAAAGAAGGGAAGCAGCTTTATAAAATGCTGCTATCCTCACTGTGGTTGTGAATAGGCTAGACTTGAGATCTTTAAGTGTTTTTCCTTTTCCCTTTTAACTGCAATTTTGTTATTGTACTGCTGCCCCCATCTCTACTAAATATGGCTTTTGAAATGTAAATCATATCATGTTCTCAGCGATGCATCTGACACCCTCAGCACTGTTTCTCTTTGCACTTCAAAGAGCTGTGCGGTCACACTTTGCATCTCAGCAAAATCACAATATTTGCCTTCTGAAGATCTCCTTTAATGTGTACAATCAATCTCTGATCATGTGTTTTGGGGTTTTTTTGTTCCCCGGAGTCTATTAATATTAATGTTTCTAGAGGTCATCAGGAAACATAATCTCTTCTTTTTTTAATTTCTCAGTGAGTGCGCCTGAAGAGGGAGAGAAGCACAAGAGAGACAAGACAATTGAACATCACAAGTGGCTCAATCCCAAAAAAATGATGCTGGATGAACAGTGGATTAGAACTAAATTTTAAAAAGGAAATACAATCTCAGTGTGACAATTGTCTTCACTTTCAAATTCATGATGGCCAAAATCCACTGGCTGGACGGCTGAGGTGAGCGTCGTACGTTTGCTGTTTGGGCTCAGTGCATATCCCTTGTACCTACGGCTCAAAGGACCTGGGAGCAGGTGGGAATTGGATGATGCCAAATGCGGGAATGGGGAGACAAATGGACTGTGACAAGCTAAGATGGAAGTGACTTGACAGCTTCAAGCCTCGCAGTTGCCTCTAGTAAGGACAGGTTAAGATTGGAATCACAAGCTTCGCTGGGAGAGCAGTATGCAGGAAGCTGGTTTTCAGGCCACAAATGCTTTCACAGGTAAGGACTGTTGCTATCATTAAACTAATAATTTCTGGGCTGATTGCTGTTGTTTGGGAAAATAAGTGGCATAAATATGTGGCAGTAGACAGCACTGGTGGTGAGCATTACATTCATTGATATAAATAATTCAACTCCTATAAGATAACAGAGACTAACGTAGCTTTTGGTTCAGTTATTTTAAGTTCTTTGAAATTGATGGCTGCGTGCCTTTGGAAGGGAGCCCCCAAACTTCGCTGATCCAAGTGTTTCATTGAAAACTTGCCAGAGGCAGGAGGGGCCACCTAAATTGCATAAAATGTAACAGATTACAGCTGCTCTTATTTTTAATATGGAAGTGAGTCCTGGAGAGACTACAGGTCACAACAGGCAAAGTGCCCTGTCTCGTCTCAAACAGAGCTGCTGCATATTGGATTTTGTAGTCTCCATGGGCTGTATCTCCATATGCAAGTGATGTCCATGGGCTGAATTTGCCACATGATTGTCATTTGGGCCACTCTTGCTTTAATTAGGTATTTAGCCTTTAGTTCAAATTTATTTTCCTGTAGGTGTGTTGGAAACAAAATAAAAAAGCCAATAAGGCTGTACTTTCTTCTCAAGAAATCTTCTAGTGAAAAGTCCATTAGAAATTCCATTATAATCTTTCTGTATGTCTCTCTTGATTTCTAAGGGGGGTGGGGTGGGGTGGGGTGGGCAATGGACCCTGTGGCTTTGTTCCAAGCCTACTGGCCAACTGAGAACCAGCAGGAACTGGCTGAAAATTCTACTGGAATTTCTGTGTCTTTAGAAGAATTTAGATAATGGTCTAGTACCACAGCACAAATTAAGTATAGGACGTGTAACGTGCATTTTTCCCATTTTTAAATCAGGTGACGAATTACTGAATTTTCATTATTATTATTATTGGTTATTATTTTTTGGATACATATACCCAAGAAAGAATAATGTCCCTGTTTCAGAGCTACTTTCATCAATATTCCTGGCTGGACTGGTAACTTTTCCTAGGACGGAAAAATAAAGGTTTTTCCAAGGGTAGAATCCCAATTGTCCTTTCTGGTGGCAGCTTCCTCAGCACAGACATACTTCCCACTCTTTCTTGCCTGAATTTGAGATTAACCCTAAATCCAGTTATTTTTATATTGAAGAAACATGATACTAGGGTTTAAAGCTTTCTCTAAATGAGGTTATGTTGTATTGTAGTGTGGTGTGCAATGTTCACTCTGTCTCATAAGGGATTACCCTTTCTTCCTCAAAACAAAAAACTATACTCTTAGGGAGCTGCCCTTACATAAAGGCATTAGGGGACTCTTCCATAGTGAAGAGTGACTAAAGTGTTTAAATACGTTTATAGGTATATATGCACACACCGTAGATTCAGGTGACTTGTAAAGGAACCAAGTTGAAAACTCATCCCTTTACGTTATGACAAGGAGAAAAACATATTTTCTTCAAACTTGTTTCAAACTACTTTCTGCATTTGCTTCCTTGTTGTTATTTCAGTACAATATCTAGAGATAAACAATGACATTCAGTGGACAGCTTGTGAGTTAATTGCATGGGTAGGTGAGTGTTCCTTAGAGAAATGCCCAGGAATGCATTTAAAGACATTTTTATTTTAATTTAACAGTTGCAATTAAAATGTAATGTTAGCAGTGTACTATTGCTCCCACATCCCACACTTACTTCAATGATGGGAGTGGTGGTTTACCCTCACAACAAAGTAATACAATGATATTCTGCAGTTAGTGTAGTCTGTAGTGAGGGGGAGGGTGTGAGCGTACGAAAAAGGCAGTTATTTGCCTCATTAGCATTTATATGTACAATAAAGAAGCTTTGAAATATGTGTCAGTGTTGAGCCTAGCAGTTCTAAGGGAGAGCAACTATAGCTACAAGGAGACTAATAAACACTTTCACTTTACAGCTGAATTAAGTGTTGGTGAAAGGAACCTTGGAAGACATTATGCTTCTGTTTATCCATTATGGTACATCAAGGCTCACCAGCTCACCAAAAGGTTTTAACCCTGAGCCTGGAAGGCCTACTGTTAAGACTAAGAGGGTAGTTCAGTCCAGTCTCCATGCTCATTTTGTTGGGTCAGCTGTCAAGGCTGCCAAACTATAATTTATGTATTTGTTTGGTGATGTGATCACTTATCCCTAAGAAATGGACTGAAGTAATTAAATCATTTCACATAGATAACCCAATAGTATCTGACAGTAACAGCTTTTTGTCTGTACTTACTATGTACTGATCTGAATGGCTGACTTAGAGGTGAAAAGCTCAGTATCCCATTACCAGTTCCCTGAATTATCTAGTCCCTCAACAGAGAGTAGTCTTTATATAAATCTGCAACCCACTGTCCATTACCATTTCTTCTACTCAATAAAAATAATTGATAAGAAACAGATTCAGTTTATTATATGTTCACAATATTAATACCATTTTTACTGGAGCAGCATTTAGTTATGCCCCCCCCTCCATGATTTTGTTGAATGCACAGTTTTCATTGAAACTTTCTTCTTGTGTGATATTCTCTGTGTGGATAGAGACATAATAGATAAAAATAAGTAAATAGTATAGAAATGCTTGAGTGTTAAAGGAATATATTACCCATTCTGCTCTGTCCAACTATCTCAGCATTCTCAGGGTACTGTGAGAAGCACAATACTACATATATAATGACAGCTTTTAATGGCAATTAAAGTTAGGTCAAAGTGAGAATCATTTATCCAATTACCTCTGAAATTTGGGAATCTGGATAAACACGACCCAGAGCCAAACTACTCGTGATATTGTCTTTACAAAACTTGACAAAACTTTTGCAAAAACAAAGCCAGACTTTTCCTCATCTCTAAATATGTAGTTAACCTTTTTGAGGTAAATGCTGGCAGTAGCCATCTTTCTCAAAAGTGAAGTCATTGGCAGCTCAGTGTAAAACAATATAAGCATTTTTCAAATCTGTTCTAGTAAATAAAATATAATAGCACTAAAGATACTATTAAAGGGAGTTGGAAATTCATTTATAGATTGACACTGGGCTACCACTCTGCCATGGTCACAAATTTACATGACGTTCTAGCAAGATGGCCACCACTGGTGGTAGGCTCAGATATCCAACTATAATGAAAAAACTACTTTTGAAAAACACTACTTGAATGTACAGAACATTCACTCTCCTTTCTGTGGCAGGCATGTTTGCATCTGCCTCGTTAGGTCAGTCTGACCTTCCTGGGTACTCAGGAATTGCTTGTACAATCACAATTCTGTAGCCTTTATTTTCATTTTGAATTGATTAATAGTTCTGTGGTACAGCACAGTGAGTCTGGCTTCTGTGCGGCCACAGTTTTAAGATTAATAGCATAGAAATCACCCTTAGATTTGGAGGCTCTAGGAACACATGAAGAACGAAGACCGTGACCACACGCACAATCATAAGTAAGAAGTTTTGTCTGTATTATAAGTTTTACTAAGCAGATAATTAGGGTTACAATCTCACATTTGGGTATAAAACCTGAGAGGCCATTTCACATATCCAAAGATGCTATATAGATTCTAGTGGATCTCTCAACAGGTGGTTGTCGTAGAAGGATGGTTCCGGCTTGGGTTGTCCCAATGAGGTCTTCCCTCCAGGTCTTCCCACTTTATCCCAGCCAGAGCACCTCTTTTATCTTGTTGTTCTGACCATGCCTAACACCTTATGCACATGCATGAGGGTTCCAACCCTCCTTTTTCTTATCTGTACTTACACACCCCAGGAATTTTGGAAGTGCTCCACTTTCTATAGGCCATTCTCTTAGTTCACCTTTTTCTTATTAGCATTTAAGTCAACCTGTTTCCAGGGCAACCTGTGCTCAGAACAGAACTTTTCATGAGTTACAGTCAGGTGTCTTGTGGTCTATTTTTCCATAACATCACCTATTGGAACATTCTTTGTAGTAATCTTGTAGCTTTCATGGCATAGGGTCAGTCTTAGGTCACTCACTCATATCAAGTCTCCTTAAGCCTGAGTCCTAGTGTGGCTAAGCTGAAATCTTACAGGCCTTAGCCTGTAGGCCTTACATTACTGTCTTGTTTTACTTATATCCCTAATACACACTCATCACTCCTATATACTTGTCAACCTTATATCCTATAGTCCTATCCTACTTATATCTATTCATTTCACATTGATTATATATGACATAACATATGAGTTTACCATGACAATAACATATTTCAGTGATAAAATGAACTAATTGGATACAATCCCCCGTTTGTGAATTTTTAAGATTAGTGTGTCACAGACAAGTCTCTCACTGCCTCTTAATTCTTGGGAGATACTGATTGTATTTTGTTAATGCCCCTTAGAACGCAGATAATAGTAGATTGCATTCTGCTATAGTTATTAAATATTTGATTTGCAGATGTGTTATATGTTGAGCTCTGATAGTATTCTCTGCACTTCAGTATGCAGAAGAATACATGATCCCTGCCCCAAGAGCTTACAATCTAAGTATATTGCACTCAGTACGATTGAGAAAAACATAGTGAAATGAAACTAGTTTAAATATGGTAACGTATATTCCACAGGTCTATTTCTCAGGCTTAAATACTTTAAAATAATTGCTGTCATTACAGATAAGAAAGCTACTCATAAAGCTATTCAGCAATGACAGTGCCATGTGATAGTGATAATTGTCAATTACAGCATTGTTAGATTTAAATCAATCTACCCTGGAATCTTCTAATCAATTACTGAACAAATATTGACTTTAGTAAGCTGTATTTTCCATATACAAATAGCCATTCATTTCATACAGATGGAGAATTTTATATTTTCAGTGGACACCTTTATAGATTTTGATGCACACAGCAGAATGTGTACTGAATACTTATTGCCAGAAGGGACCATTCTGATCATCTAGTTTGACCTCCTGTATAATACGGGCCATAGAACTTCCCCAAAATAATTCCTAGGGCATATCTTTTAGAAAAACATCCAATCATGACTTCAGAATTGTCAGTGATGGAGAGAGCCCACCATGATCCTTGGTAAATTATTCCAGTGGTTAATTACTCTCACCATTCAATATTCATGTTTTATTTCCATTTTGAATTTGTCTAGCTTCAACTTTCAGCCATTGGATCATATTATACCTTTCTATGCTCCATTGAAGAGCACATTAGATATATTTCAATTTTTTTATCACAGTAAAAAGGGTGGATTTTCTTGACTGGGCAAAATGAATGCAGTGTTCTTCAAGTAAAACTCAGAAAATTAAAAGGGATACTTTAAAATGAAAATTGACTGTACAAGTGCCATTGTATTTGTAGTTTCTCCCTAATTAAACATGATTATTCATTTTATAAGGGGAAAAAGATGGGGTATGGAAGTCCAGCTGTGTTCTTGCTGGCTCATGCATCATTACTAATGATGAAGATTTTGCATTTTGAATGTAGCAATTCATTTGATAATGCATGAGCCAGAAAAGAAGCCCTTGCACATTGGCTCTGAGTAGCTGACAGGAGTAACAAGCAGTTACACTTACTTTTGTCAGTAAAGTAAGCAGATAATACACAAGAAACAGATGTGTTATGCAAGAAGATGCTATCTGAACATGTCAGTGCTCTTACCCTACCTGCACTGTAGTTAGTTCATCCTCAAATTTGGGGGCTGAACTATAATCAAGATCCACTGGGTAAGTAATGTCCTCTGGCTTCTAAATACCTGCTTTTTAAAATGAATCAATCTTCCCCCAAAAAGTCAGAGAGAGGAAAGAAGTCACTTGTGATGCCTTGAATAAAACCCATGTTGGAGAGTTAAGAGTGCAGGAACAACTCTGGGCCCAAGAAACCATGCCTGGACAGGCTTACTGGGCATGCTCCAATTGGAGAGACTTAAAAGAGGGTGATTTCAGCACAGAAGGGGGTAGACGGGGAGGAGCAGACATGCACTTGTTGCTGAAGAGGGATTATGCCAGGAAGGCATTGCCAGGGGAGGTCTGCAGCACAGAGCCAAGACTCCTTACCCTGCTGCGACCCGTGGATTAGGTCGCCAGGGACAACCATCGTCCACTATGCGCCACAAGAGGAGGGGCGCAGCACTAGGAAGAGGCCCAGGGAAAAGTAGAGTTGCCAACTTTCTAATTGCACAGAACTGAACACTCTTGATCTGCCCCCTGCCCTGAGGCTGCCCCCCTGCCCACACCCCTTCTCTGAGGCCCCATCTCCTCTCACTCCATTCCCCCCTCCTTCCGTCGCTCACTCTCACCCACCCTCACTCACTGTCACTGGGCTGGGGCAGGTGATTGGGGTATGGGAGGGGGTGAGGGCTCCGGCTGGGGGTACGGGCTCTGGTGTGGGGCCAGAAATGAGGCGTTCAGGGTGTGGGAGGGGGCTCCAGGCTGGGGTAGGGGGTTAGGGTGCGGGAGCGGGTGAGGGCTCTGGGGTGGGGTCAGAAATGAGGGGTTCAAGATATGGGAGGGGGGTATGAGAGGGGGCTCTGGGCTGAGGTAGGGGGTTAGGGTGCAGGAGGGGATGAGGGATCTGGGATGGGGCCAGAAATGAGGGGTTCAGGGTGTGGGAGGGGGCTCCAGGCTGGGGCAGGAGTGTGGGAGGGGGTGTGGGCTCTGGCTGGGGGTGTGGGCTCTGGGGTGGAGTACCTGGCCAGTAGGAACTATGGAGATGGCGCTAGGGGCAGGGTCAGTACATGGAGCCCCCGTGGCTGCCCCGTGCTGAGGAGCCGGACATGCTGGCCGCTTCTGGGAGCCGCGTGGAGCCAGGACAGGATATTGCTGACAATATCGATGATGACAGTGACCATGCTGATTCAGAAACATGGAGGTAACCAAAACAAAGACAATGTTAATATAGTAAAGTAAGCACAGCCAGAAACAGTTGGTGGCTGCCAAAGGGGAATTGGCTGGAAAACCCATTTAATTTTTAGTACTTTCCTGTGTCCTTTTTAGAGCTGAAGCTGATGCATCATGTTTATTACATCTTTGGTTAATTGGGTGGAGGCAAGAAAAATATGGGAAAGCAGATCCCTACTGTCAGTGCAGTGATGCAAATGAAGAATGCTAGGCCAAATTCTGCTTTCACAAATGCAACTCCTATTAAATTGGTAGGGTTTGGTCAAAAGTCTAATATTTTGCTGATTGGTTTCAGACCGACCATTTGACGTAATACCGTTTTTTTTTTAATTTCCATTAAATAAAGAAAAAGAAACTTTCAACGGAAACATACAACTATGTTGTTATGCTATTTTATGTATTCATAAGCTGTAGAAATGCCTGTAATTGTATAAGATAATTATTTACATTTTCTGAGATCTTGTGGGGTCTGTGGAGGTATCAATATATTACCCCATTATTTTTCAGTGAGCACTAGAATAGGTCAAATCACACATCGATTAATTGCTTGCCAGTTATAATTGTTCTTAAACCAAAGCTTTCTTGTGAGTAGGTACACAAAAAATCCCTCTGTTAGCTAGTGGTTCCCCTCAGCCTTCTTCTATTGTATTCCACACGAGTTCCAGAGGGCTAAAATTTGCCCCATTCCTGGGGTTTGGCTTTATTTATAAAAGGCACTCCTAGTGAAACAATTTAAAATCCAGGCCAAGTCTTCTCCCCAGGCTTGGCTTACTCCCAGGTTTCCTCCCCAAGGACTTCCCAGCTCAGGGTTGAGGTTTTCCCTCGAAGGAACTTCCCTTTTCGCAGTGGACTATCGAATCATCAGCAGCAATGAGTAAGCAACATTTACTCAAGTTTCTAGCATCACTTGGGTAGTTTACAAACACTGCCAGCTTGTTACCTGCACTCAGAACGATTCCATTTTATTAGGGAAAGAAAGAAAAGGTACACGTATATCTTTACAAACCTTCATTCTTTTAGATATTGGTCCTTTTCAAGACAGGTTTGTATCCAGTGGAAACTGCTGAGTTTTAAAATAGGGGGCAGGTTGGCCAGAAGGAATTGGCTGTCTCTGAAGCATAGCCCGCAACCAGGCTCTACCTAGTTAACAACAAAACAACAACAAAGATTCCACCCAAAATGTGATCACTCCTCTTCTTTCCTGATATTTAAGTTGTCATAATTAGACTTTAGAGCTTACTCAACCCCAGGTGCTCTGATACTCTGGTAATGAGTGCGGTATAAAAACCTAATAGAACAGATATGAGTAAATGAGACAATGTATACTTCTTAGCTGTTATTTCAAGCTGTCTGTAGACTCAGACAGTCGTAACTGCCCTCTGTTCACATTCCTAAAGTTATGTTCACAGCCACAAGGGCTAGAGACTTACTTTTTAAATGAGAATTTTGAGCTGGATTCTCCAGTTTGCTGAGCCTATTTTGTATAAACAAAATGGCCTGGAAACAGCATTGGGGAGAAACCCTTGTGTAGGGAAACTGACTACTTGCAGAAAGTTGGCAGCGGCAGCAAGGCTGCCTCTTGTGCCAGCTGCCTCATATCCCCAATGTGAGGGGGCACGTTAAAGGTGTTAACAGGAAGGAGTGTGGTCCAGTGGAACTCCACTACACCTGACCTCCCTGCACCCCATCTCCAGAAAGTATATGGTGGAAGTTACAGTAGTTTCCTTACTTCTCCAGCTTCTGACTGGGCCAAGCGGTTGAAGATCAGGAAGTTTCAATCAGCTCCTTGCAGCTGTTCTAAGTACCTAAAAATGTAAGTTTGTCATGTGACTCATTCAGTACAACACTGCCATGGTAACAGGTAACAATTGTCTAAATAAAACCAGAGCAAAAATAAATCAAGGAGGTAGTAAATCTTAAAGAGCAGATGCTGTGTAAGAAAGAACAGAGAAACATAAGGGATGTGAGAACTGGCCATGGACTCTTTGATTCTGAACTTGTTCTCATTTTGTCCTAATGTTTTCTGTCCAGTTTTGAATCCTCTTTGGAGGAAGGTAAACCATTCTTTGTGTCTGTGATGTTCCCATTTTCTACACTACAAAGTGACTCCATTTTGATTTAAGGGCGGGAATAGAGGGAGCTTTGTTAAGTAAAGAGGAATTCCACATTTTAAAGATGAACCCAGCCAAGAATGGTACACAGCCGGATCTTCAATCAGAGCTTCTGAGAGTGAGATGACTCTTATGACTCTGTGTGCGCGTGCGTGTGTGTGTGTAGATGTATGCATACTGTGGTAGTGGGAGAGGGAGCACTACAAATAGGACAAGGTGGTAGCTTCAGAAAAGCATGGAAGACTTGTTTGGGATATGACCGGTTAAGAAATTGTCTGTTTATCCTGGAGGCTTAGACTATATAAACCTGTAATTTATACTGGCTGAAGATGAATTTACAGACTGGCTGTGTATTCAGTCAGTCCTTGATTTAAATGGAAAAATTGGAGATTGTGGATGACTCACTATATTTTTCCCCCTTCTGAGACTTATTATACTTGATTTGTTTATTTCAAAAGAAATGCTCCATATGCTCAGTTACAAATATCTGCTCCCAATTGCTCAGAGCAAGAATTTTGAGAGGCGTGTGATCTGCCAAGATAGTGGCAGAATAATAGTAAAAACTTCTCTGTGGTTAATTCAAGAGATTGGTAGTACCTATAAAGAAATAGGTTTCTTTTGTGGAGGAATGTAACGTTCTTGCCAAACATAATATTGTTTTTAGAAGCTATTATACACTTGTCTGTGTGGTGCAGAAAGCAGGGTATACTATACCATTAAAAGCAGGAAGTGTGACTCCAGAAGATGCATCTTTCAGAGTATTTCTATAGTCTGGGAGTGGAAAAAGTCATTCAGCATGAATTCTCAGTCGGTTTTGCACAATCTCTCAAGTGTGCTGCATTTGTAAAACCATACTATGCAATCTAATGATATAAATGGGAAGGGTTAGCACCATCTCCTGAGTACCATTGTTGTTGTTTGTATTGCAGTAGTTCCAAGGGTACCCAGTTGACTTCAGGGCCCCTTTCCTCCGTACAAGCAAATACTAAAAGACAGCCCTTGTCTGAGAGTTTACAATCTAAATAGATAAAATAGACAGGAAGGGAGATCAAAATTGGGAGGAAGGAAATATTATTATCCTAAGTTTACCAATGAGGAAATGATGCACAGAGGGATATTAAATTACTTGCCTAGGATTAGACAGGAGGTCTTGGAGAGCTGAAAACTGAACCCCAGATCTCCTGAGTCCCAGTCCAATGCCTTAACCACAAGTAATAATCTATTTTTTTTAATATCTGGGTCAGCATCACCACACCACTTTCTTTCACTTTTATCCTTGTTCACCCTGTCTCCTATGAAGGGTAAAAAGCCCTCACTCAATAGTTGTTTGTTTGTTTGAAAGATGAGCTATTTCATAGGATAGGCTTAATTCTTTTCTGCAGTTTTGGAATTCAAGGACGTATATTGATATATGGCAGAAATGTTGAAGAAGAAATTTAACTTTGAGTACTTGTTAAATCAACAAGATAGAAGAGTGTGCATATCGGGCTGGGATGATGGGAGGTTTCGGGTTTATTGTGGAAGTAAAAGCAAAAATAAATATTCAATAATTGAATTCAGTAGTAAATAAATAGAATATCATGTGGTTTGGATTGTGGTGTTAAGATTATTGTTCCTAGGATCAATTTTTTAGATACCTATAATAATCCTAACTGGCATTAACTGCTGTGTCATCCATAAATCTAGGTTGTGAGGAGAATGTGATTTGGGGATGGAGGATTGCATAAGGGTTATTTAGTATATTACTTTTTTAGTGCTTAAAAAAAAACCAATTATTTAATTGCTAACTAGAGAATGGAATTACTTGTCCTGGTGCCAATAAATTTTGAGAATAAAATTTATTCCACGTGGGAATAAAATTTAGTGAGACATGAAAATAAAGCTGTTTGCATGAACATCACTTCCTTTCTCCAACAGATGGAAATTTTTCTAGAAATGTAAAATAATTTCACCAGGTTTGTGGTTTAATTCCCTTTATTAGTTGATTTTGTTTAAAATAAGGCTACTATGTGGACCCAGTATCTTTGAAAATAGTGATTGCAGCATAAAGTGAGTGACAAGGCAACATATTGCTTTTGTTGCTTTCTTCACATGGACCACATGGAACATTTTAAAACTTATTTCTAAGGCCCCCTCACAAGGGCTGTGAATAAATACTATAAATATGTGCATTACAAAGTATGAACAGGAATCTGCTAACTTTACTCTGCAAATAGGCCCTTTTTCAATCGAAGGGGATACTTTTGAAGTAAGGTACTAATGAGTAACAGTGGCAGAATCATGCCTCGCTGTCACCTTAGCAAAGATTAAAGGTCTTAGGAAAAACTAATCCTGTTTACCATCTTCTTGGAGAAAACCATGTCATAGAAGTGGGGCAAAAGTTCAGTTTATGTAGGACGAGAGAGAAAGGAGAGAGAGATTATTTATGTTGCATCATTAGTGTATAGTTACTTTTACAAGAGGTGAAGTATGCCAAATAGATAACAGACTCCTGCGCCAAAGTGCTAACTGTCTAACGTGAAGGTCAAGTATAAAACACAGAAGCAACCATGGAATGTTGCACAGTGTCTACTGCTGAAATGCTTCATGGATATAGATGGGGTCTGTTCTTTGGAAAAGAGGGAAAAAGGTGAGCAGACATCAGTTGATAGGCTGTTCCAAGTATATGGGCTGGTTAAAAAGAAGATGACACAAACTTTGAAGAGGGTAAAAGAGACAAAAGAATGTGTTGGCAGAGTACAGGGAATGGGAAAGCTAGTAGCAGAAGAAGAGGGTAGAGAGAACTTTGAAAGTGAGGAGAAACTTGTGCTTAGTGGACTTCCTAACTTGATCTTTATTGGTCCAGATGCTAATGTTTTAATTTTTTTAAAGGCATTATGCATCTATGGCTTTTGGGTGTTAAAAATAAAAAAAAATTAATTCAGGTTTTTCACGCTAGAGCTGCAACTCATGCACCACCTCAGATTGCCAAGTGATGAACATCTGCAGAAGTAACTATCACCACAGGACATGAATTGCTTTCATGAAACTTTTAGGGGGCTTTGTGTGTGTGTGTGTGTGTGTGTGTTCTTATTAGTCATTCTAAGGGTGTAAAGAAGCAGATATCCTCTTCACCCTATTAGCTTGTCCTTCTTTCCCTGCAAAAGATATCTCCTTAAAGATGTGTTTACTCAATTCCACAGCAGGCATGAGTCCCAGTGTTCCCACCATTCCTTCCATTCTTGCTCTAAGCTGTATCTCCCATTAAAGCATCTTACTTTCAGTTGGGAGCGTAGGTGAGCCACACTCAAGACCATAAATCTGGTGCAGATTGTACATATCAACATAAGGGGTTTAAAACTTGTCTTGTGATTATATTTTCAAAGGACTCCATCTAGCTCCTATTGAAGTCAATAAGAGTCTTAGTCAGTAAGTGCATATAATCTTTGTAATTGTCACTTCTTCTTCAAGTGCTTGCTCATATCAATTCCAATTAGGTGTGCGTGTGCCGCGTGCATGGCCATCGGAGAATTTTTACCCTAGTAACACCCAGTCATCGTCGTTGAGACCCAGGTCCAGATCCAGGTGCCGGTCCAGGTCCCAGCACCAATCAAGGTCCAGACACCGCTCCTCAGCGTCACGGCACTGTTCTTCTCCATCTTGGCACCAATCTCCAGCTTCGTGGTACCAATCAACTTTGTTTCATCAACATGATTTGGTGCAGACCCGCTCAGCACCACCATGGCCATCGCATTCCGCCTCTCACTCATCACGGTCTGAAGCAGGGTCACGCTTCTCAGACCGCCACCACTCGGATGACGGCTGTCTGGGCTCACGGGCGGATCAGTGGCAGGTGCAAGAACAGGGGCCCACTCAAGGGTCCACCCAGTGGCCCTTTTGGACACCCTGGGCATACCACCAGGCCCAGGGTGCTCCCTCTGAGGCTTCTCGCTCGGCCTTGTCTGAGCCATGAGTGCCTGAAGCCTCTGCCAACCGTCCTGCTCCCGGAGGCATGGAGACGGTGGCGTCATCCTTACAGGTGCCAGCTCCTCTTCCTCCAGCTCCCGGCCCGAACACTGAGGTTGCGGGACTGGAGCAGCAGGGCACAGCTCAGCAAGAGGCCCCGGATGATCCTCTCCCTCCTGTGGCATCCATCCTTCACCCGATGAGGCTGTGGCAGGGACTGCTATATCTGCCCCCCCACCCCAATAGACCTCCGCGCCCACCAGGCACTCTTGCGCAGGGTGGTACGGAACATGAACCTGCAAGCAAAGGAGGTAGTTGAGGTGGAGGACCCTGTGGTTGACATTTTGTCCGCAGAGGCTCCTTCCAGGGTGGCCTTACCACTTATCCGGACCATTCAAACCACAGCCAGAACAATCTGGCAAACACCCGCCTCTGCTAAGGGGGCGGAGCAGAAGTATTTTGTTCCCTCCAAAGGATATGTCTTCTCTACACTCATCCACAGCCCTGTTCACCAGTGGTGGCCTCAGTAAATGAGAAGGAGCATCATGGTCAGCAAGCTCCGGCATCTAAATTGAAAGAGGTCGAGCGCCTCAATTTATTTGGGCGCAAAGTCTACTCCTCAGGGGGGCTCCAGCTCCGGACTGCGAACCAGGAGGCTCTCCTGAGCTGATACAATTTTAACTCTTGGAACTCTATGATGAAGTTCAAGGAACTGGTTCCTCCGGAGTCCAGAAAAGAGTTTGGGGCTTTGGTAGAGGAGGGCAAAACGGTCGCGCGAACCGCTTCGCAGGCCTCATTGGACACCGCGGGCTCTGCCACTCGGACCCTCTTTTCAGGAATAGCAATGAAGCACATTTTTTGGCTGTGAGCTTCTGTCTTACCACCAGAGCTTCAGCAAACTTTGCAGGATCTCCCCTTTGATGGAAAGGGCCTATTCTCAGACAAGACAGACTGAAGGCTTCAAAGCCTCAAAGACTGTAGGGCCTTAATGTGTTCGCTGGGGATGCACACACCATCTACCCTGTGGAAACCATTTAAACCGCAGCCTCAATGCTCCTACCCTCCTCTCAGCTGAGGCAGGACTTCTATAGGAGACGGGGGGCGCGGTGGCAGGAGAAAACCCTCCAACCACCAATCTGGCCAGGCCCAAGGTCCTTCCAAGCCCTCGGCAGGTCCCAAAGAAAACTTTTGAAGGGATGCCTGAGGACGGTGTACCGGACCTTACTCAGGATCCTACCCCATTCTTGAATTGTTTATCCTGTTTCCACCGTGCCTGGTCCCTCATAACCATGGACCGTTGTGTTCTTTGCATGGTGGAAAGGGGATACTCTCTCCAATTTTCATTCTCCTCCCCCATCTCCGCTCCCCATCCCTCTTCAGGGACCCCTCTCACGAGCAACTCCTTATCCAGAAGGTGCAGTTGCTCCTTGCCATGGAGGCGATCAAGGAGGTTCCCAGGGAGCTAAGGGGCAGGGGGTTGTACTCCCATTACTTCCTAATCCCCAAGACAAAGGGCGGACTTTGGCCTATCCTGAACTTGCGCGGACTCAACAAATTCATGGTAAATTTGAAATTCTGCATGGTCTCCTTGGGCACCATTATACCTTCCCTGGATCCTGGAGACTGGTACGCCGCCCTCAACATGAAGGACGCATATTTCTCCACATTGCGATTCATCCAGCTCACAGATGCTTCCTCCGCTTTGTTGTCAACCGTGAACATTATCAGTTCACGGTCCTTCCCTTCGGCACCTCCACGGACCCCCGGGTGTTCATCAAACGTATGGCGGTAGTGGCAGCCTTCCTTCATCGTTGACGGATACAGGTATATCCGTATCTTGATGACTGGCTCATCCGAGGGCGCACCAAAGAGCAGGTGCAGGCTCACCTTCAATTCGTCAGACATGTTTAAATGGTTAGGCATCCTGCTCAACGTGGCAAAGTCAATGCTAGAGCCGACCCAGAGGATAGAATTTATCGGGGCGGTCTTAGACTCCGTGTGAGCTCGAGCCCTCCTTCCAGATGCTCGCTTCCAAGCTTTGTCAGGCCTCATCAGGAGCCTTCAAAGCTTCCCAACCTTGACAGCAAGAGCGTGCTTGAGACTTCTAGGACACATGGCTTCCTGCACATACGTGACCAGACGTGCCAGACTACAGCTCTGCCCTCTTCAAGCCTGGATGGCATCGGTCTACCGCCCAGGTTGAGACAGCCTGAACCTGGTGGTCACTGTTCCGGACAGGGTCCTGGCCTCCCTCCAGTGGTGGTTAGACCCAAGGGCAGTATGCGGAGAAGTCCCCTTCCACACCCCTCAGCCTTCCTCATCACGGACATGTCAGCCCTGGGATGGGCGCCCACCTTGGGGACATCCAGACAGAAGGTCTATGGGCCCCGTCCGATCTCTTTCTCCATATCAATGTACAGGAGCTGATGGCGGTGCATCTTGCATGCCAAGCCTTCCGGGAGCAGTTGCATGGTCGTTGCGTGGTGGTCCTCACAGACAACACCACGGCCATGTTCTACATCAACAAGCAAGGGGGGGCTCGTTCCTCCCCCCCTCTGTCAAGAGGCCATTCGAATGTGGGAATTCTGCATAGCCTACTCCATTCACCTGGTGGCGTCGTTTCTCCGAGGGGTCCAGAGCACATTAGTGGACCACCTCAGCAGGTCCTTCCAATCCCACAAGTGGTCGCTCCATCCCGATGTCATCCACTCCATCTTCCTAAAGTGGGTGTTTCTCCAGGTTGACCTGTTTGCCTCGCGCAGCAACTGGAAATGCCTGGCGTCTTTGCTCCCTTCAGGGCCGCTCCCCGGGCTCTTTCACAGGCGCCTTCCTACTCACGTGGATGAGCAGGTTGTTTTACGCCTTCCTGCCGTTTCCCCTTGTACACAAGGTCCTGCTCAAGGTGCGCAGGGACAGATTACAACTGATTCTGGTCGCCCCGGCGTGGCCCAGACAGCACTGGTACACCACGCTGTTGGAGATCTCGGTGGACACCCTGGTTCCGCTGCCTCTTTTTCCGGACCTGATCACTCAGGATCATGGCCGCCTCTGTCACCCCTAACTACGATCCCTCCACCTCATGGCGTGGATTCTGCATGGCTGAGCCTCTCTGAGCTACTCTGTTCTCATTTGGTACAGCAGGTTTTGTTGGGTAGCAGAAAACCTTCCACTCTGGCCACATATATGGCTAAATGGAAGCGATGTGCATGCTGGTGCACTCACTGCAGCACGCCCCCCCTCCAGGCATCCGTGCCTCTCATTTTGGACTATGACCTGAGCCTGAAACAGCAGGGCCTGGCGATATCATCCATCAGGGTTCACCTGGTGGCCATTTCAGCTTTTCACCCGGGAGTGAATGGCCGATCTGTCTTTGCCAACCCCATAGTCAGTAGGTTCCTTAAGGGCCTGAACTGTCTACCAACAGGTGTGACAGCCAGTCCCCACATCGGACCTGCACCTGGTCCTCTCCAGGCTTATGGGGGCCCTGTTTGAGCCCTTGGCCACCTGTTCCCTCCTATACCTCTCTTGGAAAATGGCTTTCCTTGTCGCTATCACATCGGCAAGGCGTGTATCCGAGCTCAGAGCTCTTACCTCGGAACCATCATAACACGATCTTCCAAAAGGACAAGGTGCAGCTACGACCTCACCCAGCCTTTCTTCCCAAGGTGGTATTGACCTTTCATATTAACCAGGACATTTTCCTCCCGTTTTTTTACCCAAAACCGCACGCTACTCATCAGGAACTACGGCTACACTCCCTAGATGTTCGTAGGGCCCTGGCCTTCTACGCTGAGCGTACAAAGCCGTTCAGGAAAATGACCCAGCTCTTCATCGCGGTGGTGGAACGGATGAAGGGCCTCCCGGTCTCATCCCAGCAGATCTCCTCTTGAATCACTTCCTGTATCTGTGCTTGCTATGATCTGGTCTGTGTTCCGACCCCGCCCCTCACCGCTCACTCTACAAGGGCCCATGCCTCGTTGGCAGCTTTCCTGGCCCAGGTCCCAGTCCAGGAGATCTGCAGAGCTGCTAGTTGGTCTTCAGTACATACTTTTACCTCTCACTATGCCAACAAGCCAGAGACGATGCAGCGTTTGGTAGAGCAGTCCTGCAATCCACGGTACTTCACTCCGACCCCACCGCCTAGGTAAGGCTTGGGAGTCACCTAATTGGAATCGATATAAGCAAGCACTCGATGAAACGACGGTTACTCACCTTTGTAACTGTTGTTCTTTGAGATGTGTTGCTCATATCCATTCCAAATCCGCCCTCCTTCCCCTCTGTCGGAGTAGCTGGCAAGAAGGAACTGAGGGGGCGCTGAGTCGGCTGGGGTATATATCCAGCACCATGAAGGCGCCACTCCAGGGGGCTCCACAGCCGACCCACTGGGTGTTGTTAGGGTAAAAATTATCTGATGGCCGTGCACGCGGCGCGCACACACCTAATTGGAATGGATATGAGCAACACATCTTGAAGAACAACAGTTACAAAGGTGAGTAACTGTCTTTTACAGTTGTTGTACTACATGTAAATTTATCCCTTTCACAAAAAGATCTTGAGAATTTTAATGGAGGTTTTGCATTTTAAAAGTGCTATTAGAAGCCGCTTGTATGATCTAGTATATTTGGACATCTAATTTTTAAAGTGCTCTGGTCTTTTTTAGCACTTTTTTTCTTCTCTTTAAAAATAGGAGTCGTGATTTAATTTTTTGTATTACGTACAAGTTTCTCTTTAAAGTCAGACCCAATACATGTGTTATTTCCTATGTTATTGCCTTATAAATAGTGTTTGTTTATAGTACACAATATAGGCAGTCGTATAAATAGTACACGAAGACCCATTTTTAATATGACTTGCTCAATGGTTAGAAGCAGTTATTTTGGCTAGATGCATCTGCCAAAAGCATACAACTCCATAAATATGTCTAGTACATTTTAAATGGAATGTTTCAAGTTCTGCTACATGATTAAAAAGAATTTTATTCAGCTGTGGTACAAGGAAAAAGATACATCACTGCTGTAACCCATATTGAGAAAGACATTTGTTATATATTCTCTAGTGCTGTACAAGTATTCTAATGTATTGCTGGTGACACCCTTCTACCGCTGTTGACCTAGATGGCTAAATAATTTCTTGTAAAATGAGGAAGTAGTCCAGTTCCTTCCCTCCCTGTCACTCTGTTATTTATCATTTATTCTGCAATTCTGTTAAATGTTAATACTGCTCTTCTTTTATTTTTTTTCTTTCTCTCCTTCTGTCAGTTTTTAGAATTTAAGTAGAATCCATAAGAACTTACAGATGAAAACTGCATAGATTCAATTGGATTTCTGTATTCAAAACAGATAAGTCATTTGAGTTCAGCTGTCAGTTTTTGTATGCATGTCAGAAAAATCCAAACAAAGCTGAAACCACAAACTCAAAATAGCAAATAGGGTTTATATTAAAATAAGAAATTAAAAGAAAAGCCAAAGAAAAACAAAAAGAGGAGAGGAGACTAACAAAGGATCAAACAAAACTAACAGCAATAGAAAAATTGGACATCAGAACACAGTTGTGACATAGTTTTGTCATTCTCTTTTTAATAGCAACACCAGTAGCTTGTTGTGCCCCAAACAGATTCCTTACAAAATGAAATGATTCTCGGGTACTGCTTTATATAGCAAGATGCTGAAATTTGGAGAGATTTCACTACACTAGCCTGGATCACTTTTATCTGACTGCAGTTACAAGATAATTTTTTTTGACCACATACAATATATTTTTACTCCATTTTATTCTGTTTTACTTTTTCTGTGTTAGACAGGTATTTGCTGATTCAATTTTACTTAATGACTTCTGGTGATGTTGGAAGTTTAACCGTGTGTCTGATCTCATGCATTGGACCAGCTGTTCACATCACATAGCCTCATAACTGACAAGGGCAGTTCCCTTTGCTGTGAAATATTTGAAATCCAGCCACACGTCCCTGTGTTTGTAATGTTATCAAGCTGTAACTGAGGATACACACTTTTTTTACAGCTTGAGCTGGAGTTATATTTTGCTATTTCTCTTTTGATTGACTAGGTTCCTTTTTTAAATTTCAGTAGCCTCAACATTTTCAGGAAGGAGTTGTCCCTTCCCACTCTGTTTCTAGCTCATGGGGCTGTCTGATCCACCCAATGACTTAAGCTCAAAATGTATTAGGGTGCCAACCAGATAAGGTATTTGAGCCTATGATTTGCCCTTTTAGTTTATTCCATTCCAATCTCTCCTCCTGCTGCAGATTTCATACCTCACTGGTACACAAGTGGCCAATCATTTGCAATGCCACTATCCACTTGTAGCTTGATCTGATATTCCTTAAGCAGATCACCTTGGCTTCAGTAGCAGAGAAATACAGGATTTGGCCCTTTAAAAGATGTTCCCACCCCCCACCCCGGGGGAACAGCTCCATCAGTTTCTTCTGGAAACCAATCTATGTTGATACCTTCTTTGCAATATTTACAGTCAGTCTCCTGTGACTTTAGAGATAGAGGCCTCCTCATGATTCCCAATTCCTCTGATGAGACCTGAGCCTTTAAAGTTCTTTACATTTCCAACATCCTGAGTCCTTGAACATTTTTAGGACTAACAAAAGAGGATGAAAGTGAGTCAACACAGTAAGAGAGAGAGAGGTTCCTCTCAAAGGAGTCCTGCAAGTATTTCAGCTTTCCCTAAACCTTCTCACTTATTCTCTGGTACCAGGATTCAGAACATAAAAGCCTTTGGATAAAAACCACTGTCACTTCGGGAAAGATTATGGCTTTTGGGATGTATCTGCTCTGATGAGTAAGGGGATATAAGGGTATTTCTTTGCAGGCTACCCACATTGTGGGTTACAGCACATAGGATGGAGGGGGGAAGACCAGCCTCTGTCACATCACACCTCCTCCCGTGAAGGTAGACGGGGTACATGAAGAGCCTTAACTTTGCTCATCCCAGTATGCCATCTGGTGCAGCTTGAGGTGGTGCAGAGGGGGAAGGAATCTGCTGCTGCCACCCTTTACCTGGTGAAGATTACTTCTCCTTAGAACAAAGAGAGAACCAGGGTCTGAATTGTGACTCTGAGTCACAATTTGATTCCTGGTCTTCTCCAACAGCAACTATAAATTTCCAACCTAACTCACTCTAAATTAAGTTTGTTTTTTAATTATTCAAAAGACGTAAAGCAGTTAAAGTATATTCTGTCAATGCATGTAAAAAATTTGTTTTTCAGTTTACCTAATTAGAAATATCCTGATATGTTGATAATTTTTAAACAATACTATGTAATTGTAAATTCTATACACAAATTCTCAATTGTTAAAGTAGCTTTTTAAAATGCTTTGAAGTACATTAAATAGTAAAAAGAGAAAATAAGAATCCTGTTTGAGAATAACACTTACTAAATAAACTTTTACATAAGGTATATGATCAAACAAGCCATTCAAAATATTCTCTAACAGTTATGTACATGTGTTTTGCTGAAAAACAACTTGAGACATATTGCAGTGATAAGATTATTAAAATGCATTTCTTATGAGACAAGAAAACTTACCGTATAAAAATTGTCATTAAAATATACTGTATCATTGTCAAATTAAATATACATTTAAAAAGTAATTGCAAGATATTTATGTTCTAATGTTATAGAAAGTTTGTAAGATATTATTTGAGAAATAGTATCTGAGCACATAGCTGAAGTTCTTTCATAATACATAGGTGCAAGAGAGCAGCATTAAGGTTGTATGTCCAACGTTAATTTTGGTGTTTGCTGACTTTTGAATGCAACTTTGTCCTGTCAGTATGGTATCTGGATTTCACGCAGTTGAGAGTGAAGTGCCGATTGTCGGTATAGTCAAGTTAAAACCGTAAAGCTCCTAGATTGGACCTGGAAGTGTTGTATGGGCCGGCTGGGCTGGATTTGATTTAAATCAGTAATGTTGGTAAATGTCAGTTTCAGATGACACAGGGAAATGGATGAAAAAAATTCACTGGGAACAGTTGTCGGAAGCCTCCTGCCCATGTGCCTGCAGGGATTGGGTGTAACTGGCTCTGTGGCAAAGCAGGGAGCCCTTTGCGACTCCACAGACCCACTCCCTCATTCCTGTGACAGTGGAGCTGCAGGGGCCTCCCTCTGCTGCCTCAGGGCCAGTGACACCCACTCATGCAAGGTGCAGGGAAGGCTACGGTCCTGGCCCGGCAGAGCGGAGATCCCCAGCCAGGACTGCGAGGAGAGAAGACAACAACAAGCTCTTTCCTGGCTGCATGGGAGGCTGCTCTGCTGCTGAATGACTTTGTTCCTGGGCAGTAGCCATTCGGCAGTGGGGTGGCTTTCCCCAGAACTAAGAGCTTGTCAGCTTCCTTGTTGCCCTGGTCAGAGGTCTTTGCTCTGCCCTGCCAGAACTATAGCCTTTCCCGCACATTGTGCCTGCAGAATCGGGTCTCACTGGCCCCACAGCTGAGCAGGATGCCTTCTGAAGCCCCGCTGTCATGGCCCCGCTCACTCAGTTACCAGACAGAAGTGTGGGAGCTGTCCTTGGGCAGTAAATGTTCAGCAGCACCCCGGGACTGGGGGCTCGTCTCTTCTTTGCAGTCCTAGCCGGAGGTCTCTGCTCTGCCGAGGCAGGACCGCAGCATCCCACACATCTTGCAGCCCAGTGTCTTGGGCCCCTCAGCTGTGCTGAGAGCCCCTTGAAGCCCCGCTGTCCACGTTGCCCTACTCCTAACTCCAACCCTAACCACTCTTTAATTTCCTGCAATTATAAATAAAAAGTTAAAAATAAAAAAAAATCTTAAAAATAAAAATTGACATCAATTGTCAAAATTAGAAGAAAAATCGAATTCTGCCAGGCCTATGTCTGGGAGACTTAATAAAGTGAGGGTCTCATTCTCTCTGCCAGAAGCAAAAACGTATTTGTACATTTATTGACCTGCTCCCAAAACATTAGACAGCAGTATGGAACACTTGAGGTATGTATTTATTATTAGTAGGCAAAATCCTAAAAACACATATTTGAGTTTCACCGTTGAACCATGCTTCAATACAGGCTTTATTCAATCCGTCATCATGGTCATTACTTATTAGTATTACTTATATACTTCTCTTGAGGTCAGAGAGTCTCAAGGAGCTTTGCATGTCTGTGTTAGGCCTTAACCTTTTGAGGTACAGACAGTAATATTGCATCTTATTTTACATATGGATAATCTGGAAAAACAGTTATCTGAGACCACGCAGCAGGTTAATGGCAGAAATAGGAAGGGAGTCGGGGAGTCCTAACTCCCATTCCTGTGCTTGAAGTGTTAGACCATATACCCTCTCTCTTTCTCTATGATTTTGTAAAGTTACTCTGTCTGGAACTGAACTGAGACCTCCAGAGAGCTGTCACATATAAGTATTTTGTTCACAAGTGAGTAAGTCCGTGTTCAGACTAGGACTCTCCCATTTTCAGTCCCTTGTGCCACTTTGTCCCTGTGATGGTGTTTGCAAACCCCAAACTAAGGCTGAGGCAGAGAAAGGCTGGAGCAGTAAAGGAAAGCTCGGACCCCAGGCACTAGTGCCAAGCATGCTCCTGGGGAAAGGAGCAGTACAAAGAGTGCTCCAGCAGGGGGGAGGAGAGAAGCCATTCCCAGAAGGAGCACCACCATGAGGCAGGAGGAGAAGAAGCTGTTACCAAGGAGGTCTGGCTATGAGTCTTTTCTCCCCTTCTTTGTCACATTACCCCACAGGTAGGAGAACAAAATACCTCTCGCTACACCAGATTCCCCTACACCTAGCCCAGGCATCAGCAGGACTAGGGGGTTACCAACAAGGAAACTGACCCAGCTGAATCCCATTCAGGGGTTCCCAAACACACTAAACTAAAAGAAATACTGGAGCAGCAGGGCCTGACCACTAGACCCACTGATTGAACATACACCCCTGCCACAGTCCCCTAAGAAGACATGTTTAATAATGAAAAAATATACTTGTTCCCATGGTAACATCTTTTATGGGGAGGATGGGGGTACAATGAATTAATATCTAAGCAGGCTGGAAACAATCTCTGAAATTAGAGTTGCAAGAACAGCATATGTTAAATTTCCCAGTTTTCATAAAGATCCATCGGCAGTAGATTTAGAAATGTCAGTTTTAGAGATGAGTCTGAGCTGCAAAATTAGATCAGTTTGAAAATTTCCGCAAATTTCAAGGGGATTTAGATTCCATATTTCAGTTCCAGCCTCTCTCCAATAAATTATAATCCACAATGATGTTATCAAATAATATTGTTAATAATAATTGCACGGCTTTTATTTTATGTAAACTTTTTACATGGGTGTGCTGAGCAGAGTGAATATAGTTTCTGTAGTACACTTGTATATAATGTGTTTTATTTCCCTGTTGGCCTTGCAAAACTGCCATGAAAATTTACTACTCTAGGCACAAAAATTCTTCACCCTCCCTCTACTATAGTGCTTGAGAATTACCAAAATATTCTTTTACTGACTCATCAAAAAAATTGTTTGTCCCAGATGAGTGGGCGATAGACTTTTGATAGGCTGATTTACTACTTAGATTGGTCTTAGCCCAGAAAAATGTTGTTTGCATGGCTTTTTCTGTTAAAAAGATATAGAAACTCACTTTCATAAGATATCAGGGGCTAACGGCAGTATTATATTTGTTTAAAGTTTTACATTAGTGGTGCTACAAGAGGAATGTCTTTGTGACATAAGAAAAGAAGGAAAAGGAGACTGTCTTCTTCACGTCAGCTGGAGATGGGACAGAGAGCAAGCTGACGTGAAGAAGACAGTCTTCCTTCTTGCCACTGCAGATGATACAGCATGCATCAGGATTTTGCTTAATGTGGAAGTTGTTCTCCTTGTATACTGAATCTGCCAGCTCAGTAAATTCTAGACATGCTTAATTATCCTGCTCATTTTCCTGGAATAGGGGAACTAGGAGAGGCACCTGGATACTTAACGCTCAGCAAATATATCTGCACGAGTTAGTAGGACTCTTGGAGAGGAAAATCCTTTCCATCAGCCTTCTGTGCATATTGCTCAGTTGGAGCTTTGGGAATATCAGTCGGGATAGCACTGGTGTGCAGTCACAGAAATGGACAGTTCCTGTGTAAAGATACAGTCTCACCTGGCCTACTGAAAACTGGTTGTGAAGAGAAATATTATCACCAGAATGTTCAGAATTGAGGGCAAAATGTCAAATAAAAGTGGATTTGAGCCCTTGACCTTTTGATGCTAATGATGGAATTGGAAATAAAATATAATGACTGTTCATTTATAAGTGGCAGTTTAAGTCAAGAGCTACTGCCCACTGCTCTTTTGTAAGTCTCCCAAATTTATCCCTCACTGTCATATTGTGGAATAGAATAATAAACAAAAGATACTATCTTGATTACTGAAGCTGAATTCTATCACTGGCTAATAACTTTTTATTGTTCTTCACTGAAGATCTTTTCTGAAAGTGTTGCGTAGGTAGAAGCAGTAATGACCAAGTAATTCTTTCCTACTCTTGCTATAAGTTAGTAATATATTTAAAGCATACGTAGTTTCTTTCATCCTGAAGGATCCCAGAGTTCTTTGGATATTATATATGTCCTGGACCGGCATAGTTCTACAGTCTCAGGAGTGGGAAGGCAACAGGTACATGGACAACTGGCTCTAGCATGTCACATAGTAATATGGAGAAGGGTGCATAACAGCTATCCATTTTTACAATTTCTAGTGTGAGCTTGCCTCATGCACAAGTAAGGACATTTCTTTATCTGAATACATGAATTAAATTGAAGTAGCTAGGGAAATTATCATTAGGGAGAGAAAAATCTTGTAAACTTGCATAAGGAACTTCTAATCATCCCTGATATTGGTCCTGCATGATTATAGTCGGTGGGAGCTTTGCCAATGACTTCAGTTGAGCATAGGGGCATGCCCTGACTGTGTAAGGCAACTGAAAGAAAAAAGAATGTTGTGGATTATTCTTGTAGAACAGCATTCCACCTGGTTTCTTCACTAGGTGCCAGATGTGTTTCAAGAAATTAAAATAATCAATAAAAAACTCCCCCAGCCAAGATTGCAATTCTGGTACAGATTAACATGACTGTTTTTTTTCATAGAAGACCATAAATAGAACATTTTGCACACAATTGGAACAAGTAAAGACAAGAGCAATTATGAGTCTGAGATTTAATAAAGGTTTAGTTTTACTTTAAGGTGGATGAATCTTTGGACTGAAGGGAACTTGGAAACGGAAACCACTGAAACAGGACTCCTCAAAGGCTGTCTTCTGATAGAAATGCCTGGAGTGACCTTGTAGCTTGTCTCCGTCCAGGATGCCTGTACAGATACCAGAAATGGATTCAGGCAAAGGAGGGATTCTTGTAGATAATAAAATAATGGGAATACTTGTGTCACTTTAGAGACTAACAAATTTATTAGAGCATAAGCTTTCATGGGCTACAGCCCACTTCATCGGATACATAGAGTGGAACATATAGTAAGAAGATATATATACATACATACAGAGAAGGTGGAAGTTGCCATACAAACTGTAAGAGGCTAATTAATTAAGATGAGCTACTACCAGCAGGAGAAAAAAACTTTTGATAATCACTACAAAAGTTTTTTTCTCCTGCTTATAATAGCTTATCTTAATTAATTAGCCTCTTACAGTTTGTATGGCAACTTCCACCTTCTCTGTATGTGTGTGTGTGTGTGTGTGTGTGTGTATATATATATATATATATATGTATATGTATATATCTTCTTACTATATGTTCCATTCTATGTATCCGATGAGGTGGGCTGTAGCCCACACAAGCTTATGCTCTAATAAATTTGTTAGTCTCCAAGGTGCCACAAGTACTCCTGTTCTTTTTACGGATACAGACTAACATGGCTGCTACTCTGAAATAAAATAATAGTAAATGATGTATGACTCCTAGTTCTTCTAACAGTTTAAGGCATTATAATAATTTGCACTACTATTAGCACCTTTCATCTGAGGATATCTACATGTTTTACAAACCTTAGTTGAACTTCATAACTCTGGCAGGTAGGTAGGTTGGTAGGGAGTATCCTCATTTTGAAGGTGGCCTTCCTGAGCCACAGTTAACGAATTGACTTACCTAGTGTCATATAAGTTGGTGGCAGAACCACAAATAGGAATCAGAACTGTGGTGTCCTGATTCCAGTCTCCAGTACCCTGCTCTGCTACTACAAAACCCTCCTAGTCTAATAACACTTGACAGAGTAGAATACACAGAGTTCTTTTCTTCAGAAAGGTAAGGTAAGGTTACGTTGTAGTTCTGACCAGTTTTTAGCAAGGTGATCTTATGCTATCCATTTCTCTCTCTCTCATGTTTGCGCATTCATTATGAGAGCATCCTCAACTTGCAAGATTACTTCTTGCACTTTAATTATCCACAGTTGTGTCATCTCAGCCATGAAATAAACTGTAGCCTCTTAATGCCATTGCCATGAAAAGTTATGCATTAGCCGTCAAGGAAGTTTTTTTAAATATAATATATGTTGGATTATATTTATCTGTAAAGGAGGGAGAAGTTATTGATGTCTAAACTACAGGTATCAACTTTTGTTTGTTAGAATAGCTGGTCATACCAATAGGTTAGTATAAACTCTGGGGAGAGGTTTTCTCATATTTCCCTCTACAATTACAAAGAGCACGAATGGCATTCACCAGCTACCAACATGGCAAATCTGCCTCCCAGTAAATAGTAGACCTGTAGAATTCAGTCAGATCTCTCTTGCAACTTGCTCATTCTGCATGCACAATGTCAGAGCATAAAATGAAGTTGGAAAATATAGTGCAGTATAATATGAAAGGAGTGTTTCCTGTGTGGAATTGAAATATGTCTCTGATGCTGCACCCCATGTTCTTCATAAAAATATTGTTATAACATGAATATGGCATAACTAAGATATGTTTTATGCAAGATGGGTCATCTAAGATATCATTGGAAAGGTTATGATTTGCTGAATGTAATCATCCATTTGTATGCATGTGAGAGTTCTGTATCTGAAGTTAGGAATATTAACTATGTAACAATTACAACTGTGTGGATACTTGGGGAATGCCCACCAGACAGTAGGCAGTCAGCCTGAATGGTCCATTAGGAAAGACAATGAAATGGGTCTTTGAGGATGCTGGTCTCTGGTCTTCCTGGAGTTCCTTCCTATGGATGTAACAAATAAACCTTTTCTCATGGTTGCTTTAACACTGAAAGGACATGTGATAATGGCACCTGGTACGGAGTACCACCTTGGACACTGCTGGTATTTTCCACTGGAAACAAAGGATTTCTGCCTTTTGTAAATCCTATTTAAGTCTGGAAAGTGAGTCAATCATGGCTCTTCTCCATTGCCTCCAGGCCCAAGAAGAAAAACTGCTAAAAGCACCTGAAGAAACAAAGGAACTAAGCTGGGGAAAGGCAAGAGCTAAGTCCAGGCTGAGACGGGGTCTAGCCTGTAAAGAAAAATAACTTAAACTCTGAGCTCCAGAAGCTCTGCAACTTGCTTAAAACAACATTTAGGATGAAAAATTTCTATCTGTAACCTGTTTCTTTAGTGTATTGAGCTTAGTTTGCGTGTTTTGTTTTATTTGCTGAGTAATCTGCTTTGTTCTGTTTGCTATCCCTTATAATCACTTAAAATTTACCTTTTGTAGTTAATAAACTTATTTTTTGTTTACTCGAAAACCCAGTTTGCTCCCCCCCCCCCCGTTATGAATTGCACAAAGAGCTGTGCATATCTCCCTCCACACTGAGGGAGGGGGCGATTTTTATGAGCTTACACTATATAGATCTCTATGCAGCGCAAGATAATATAATTTTGGGTTTACATTCCAAAGGCTGTGTGCACAGGAGAGCTGGGCATTCCCCTAGCTGAGCCCTCCCACAGAGAGCTAATCGCAGACTCTGTGATTTTTTTTTTTTTAATATGGAGATATACCTATCTCATAGAGCTGGAAGGGACCCTGAAAGGTTATCGAGTCCAGTCCCCTGCCTTCACAGCAGAACCAAGTACCATCCCTTATTTTTGTCGCAGATCCCTAAATGGACCCCTCAAGGATTGAACTCACAACCCCGGGTTTAGCAGGCCAATGCTCAAACCACTGAGCTATCCCTCCCCTTCTAGAGCTGGGTGTGTCACTGCCTGTGTGTGTGCTGGAAAGGGGTGTAAGAGCCTGTCACAGCAGCACAGAGTAAGGGAAACCCAGGCTGGTAGGACAGGTGGGCTCAGTGGGACCCCAGTACATCTGGTGGCATCCCAAAAAGGGAATCTAATGCATCACAATGTCTTTTCATTTTGTATGTTGTGACGGATGATTTAATGTAGACAACACACACACTTCTAAATAAGAACACTGTCCAGAACTGAGTATAAAGAATTGCTGTTTGAGCTAGTCCTTGTTTACATTTCATACTGCAAACAAGGCATATTGATCTCATTAGGTTATTACTGATTCCAATATTATTATATGATTTCACATCAGAACCAATGGCTTGTTTCCTAGTGATGTGTGGGAATTTTCAGAAACCAAATATTGTGTATATATAGTTAAGTATGCATTTTTATGTGACCTTAACAGAAATGATTTTCAAAATCCAGTAAAATTTAACAGTTGCTGTATCTTGGAAAACTGGCTCAGTAAAAAATATTTTAGCGTAATTTGTGTTGTGTGATCTGTTTAAAAGTTAATGCATGATAAGCAAAGACTTCTATGAGACTTTTAAATGTAGATTTTAAGTGTGTTAGATTGTGTGACACACCTCACAAATCTAGCATTTAGAACCCACAGGCTTGATTGAGTGCATGAACTTTGAGGTCAAAGGTGCCTGACTGAGTCAAGTCTACACTACAAACTTTTGGTGGCATAGCTATGTTGGTTGGGGTGGAAGGAGGTGTGATCCCTGCTTGACATAGCTGTGCTGACAAAAGCCCTTCGTATAGGCTCACTTACACTGGCAAATGCAGTTTTCCCAGTATAACTTATTTGTTTGGTGTGAGGCCAGAATAGGCTATACTGGCAAAAACACAGTTTTGCTGGTAGAAGCTGTGTTCACATAGGAGCACTTTGCCGATGTTGTACAGCAATACAGGGAAAGTGCTCCTAGTGTAGACCTGGCTCAGGTCTATCCATGATCTTCATATAATATCTTCTACAGGAAACACTGTGGAAGAGTTTGACAAAAGGAAAGGTCTGGAATAATCAGTGTTTGAGTGCAGGGCCTGTATTTCTAGTGATCAAAGTACTGTAGAGCAGAAATGAACATTCTTTTCTCTGTGTGAGAGGAAGGATTGTGTGCTCAGAGATTTGGAAGATGACAGTCCTACTTGTGAAATCTATTTTATTAAATAATAAATTAGAGTGATTTTATTTTCATATCTGAGGAGACCTAAATCATGATCCGAGAAAGAAGGTGGGGGATTTCCAGTGGCTCATGGGTACGATTGCACATGTCCTTGGAGGAGTTGGATCCATTCCAGAAACTGACCTCAAACAAGGCTACTTTTGTCGTTTGGGGAGGAACTTTTTTCAAACTTTCAAACAAAAGTTTTGTCTTTCGGTTTCCAGTATAGACAAAGCCTTAGTCTCCTGCATTCAGTGTAAAAGCTTGATTTATAATGAAGCCCAAATATAACTCACAATGTTCTTTTTTATAAACACTCTAGACCTCTGACTGATGACGTCTCTTGAGAAGGAATCCTGGATGTTAAATCACTTGTTTTATTTTTATTTTTAAAGTATTCACTTCTAAACACTGGGACTCTCTCGTTGGAGTCTGTTTTTGAAGTTTTTTTGTTGTAATATTGCGACTTTTAGATCTGTAATCAAGTGACCAGAGAGATTGAAGTGTTCTCCGACTGGTTTTTGAATGTTATAATTCTTGACGTCTGATTTGTACCCAGAAGTTACCTACTACAGGACAGTCCCAACAAAGAAAATAACAGAACGCCACTAGCCATCACCTTTAGCCCTCAACTAAACCTCTCCAGCGCATCATCAAAGATCTACAACCTATCCTGAAGGACGACCCATCACTCTCACAGATCTTGGGAGACTGGCCAGTCCTTGCTTACAGACAGCCCCCCAACCTGAAGCAAATACTCACCAGCAACCACACACCACACAATAAAAACGCTAATCCAGGAACCTATCCTTGCAACAAAGCCCGTTGCCAACTCTGTCGACATATCTATTCAGGGGACACCATCATAGGGCCTAATCACATCAGCCACACTATCAGAGGCTCGTTCACCTGCACATCTACCAATGTGATATATGCCATCATGTGCCAGCATTGCCCCTCTACCATGTACATTGGCCAAACCGGACAGTCTCTACATAAAAGAATAAATGGACACAAATCAGTCGTCAAAAATGATAACATTCAAAAACGAGTCGGAGAAAACTTCAATCTCTCTGGTCACTCGATTACAGACCTACAAGTCGCAATATTACAATAGAAAAACTTCAAAAACAGACTCCAATGAGAGACTGCTGAATTGAAATCAATTTGCAAACTGGACACCATTAAATTAGGCTTGAATAAAGACTGGGAGTGGATGGGTCATTACACAAAATAGAACTATTTCCCCATGTTTATCCCCCCCCTCCTCCCCACCCCGGCTGTTCCTCAGACGTTCTTGTCAACTGCTGGAAATGGCCCACCTTGATTATCACTACAAAAGGTTGTTGTTGTTTTTCTCTGCCACTGGTAATAGCTCACCTTACCTGATCACTCTTGTTACAGTGTGTATGGTAACACCCATGGTTTCATGTTCTCTGTGTTTATAAAGTCTCCCCACTGTATTTTCCACTGCATAAATCCGATGAAGTGAGCTGTAGCTCATGAAACCTTATGCTCATGAAACCTTATGCTCAAATAAATTTGTTAGTCTCTAAGGTGCCACAAGTATGCTTTTTGCGGATACAGTCTTACATGGCTGCTACTCTGAAACTTCTAAACAGGATACCATTTTTGAGGACTTTGTGCAACCCCTTCCCCTCAACTCAGTCATTGCTGGAGATAATAGTGTAACTTCAGCGTCCTCAGGCCAAGATGGAGTCTGCTCTGCAGGCAGCTCTGGCCAAGAGAAGGCGCACGCAGGAATGCAGCAGGAAAAAATCCCTTCCACCCTAGGGGCACCTGTTCCAAACCCCCCAGAGTGAACACACCCACCCACAGGAAAAGTACAATGGATATAACAAAGGGAGATATTTATTTACAGAGGGATGAGAGGAGAAAAACAACAAGGGGAAATTATAGGGGGAGCAGTAGAACAGAGTTGCACCCAAACCAAGATCCCACGGGCCCAGTGGTAGCACAGTCTGAAAGAGCAGACACTGAATAGTGTGTCTGCACACAGAGTTCGGGAGGCCTGAGCAAAGTTCCAGTTCAGTGCTGAGTCTTGGGTGCTCCTGGTCGTCTTTGGTGCCAGTGAATTTTCCCCAACAGACCCCTCCGGTGCCCTCTTCTGCCGCTCTCTGCAAAGCCACACAGAGCGACCACCTCCCCACTTAACTAGCTACAGTCTCTTTATTCCCAGTGCAGAATCATAAGCCCCAGTACTCACAGCCCCATGCAGCTCTGGGTAGCAGTGATACTCGGTCCAGCTCCAGCCTCTCCTTCTCAGGCGATTCCTCCCTGGCACAGTGCTCCTCCTGGCTCCTGGCCTGGGGTGTCCCCAATTGGCCGCCCTGTCCTTCCCAGGCTTCAGGCCGGTTCTCTGCTGCTTCACTTTGCGAAGCAGGCTGCGGCCCTTCTCTCTCTCTCTCTCTCTCTCCCTGCCTCCAGCTCCACCTGGAGTTTCCCCTCTTTCTCTCACTGCTCCCCCTCCTCCCTTAGGAAAAAGATTTAAAGGGGCCATGCTCTCTAAACCCCAAGGGGTTACAATAGCAACAGCAAACACTGATGTCTTTTAGATGCCTATGGTATTTCTTAATGTCTAAACATATTTTTTTAAACAGCATGGCTCTTGTTTGAGACATGTTATGGAACACACCATGAATCTATGACACATATTTTGTTTGTTCTTTTTTATTGTTTTATGAACTGACCTTTTTCACCATAATGGGTATTTTTGGGTTCCTTATGTATTTGATTCCTGCAAATAAGAGAGTTGGAATATGAAGCTGATCTGAGTTTAATTAAAATGGTTCGGTAAAAATACAGAAGATTAGCATGATTCCTAAACAAGATACAAATAATCAGTTGGTCTGACATGTTCCAAACTACATCAGTTACAACTGAATTACAATTTAACTGACTTTGAGATATTGATGGTCTTGCTTATTTATTGCATTTCAGAGGATGATATGTTTTTGGTTTTTCTGTTGCAGCTATCACTTACAGTATTTTTTTCTATTATTATTATTAGCTATTATTATTTAGCATTTAGGCTGCGAACTCATCAGGGCAGTGAGTGATATTTATATTTGTGTCTTGTCCAAGGTGGAGCTCGTTGCCAATGTTTGTTCAACAATAATCTTTCAATGAATTGCACAGAATGTCTGCTGATTAACTTGCAATGTTAAATATAATTCTAGAAAAGGAAACAGTTGTTACAACTGACTAGGCATAGATATCTCTTTTTTGTTTGGTCTGCCATAATAGTCACCCAAAGTATGTGGTGCATGGGTAAGACATGACACAATCCAGTTCCGTATTAATCATGTTTTCATGTTCACTACTGAAAACATTTCTTAAAATCAGCACAGCTGTTTCTCTGGTATTTTTTATACAAAAAATCTGTATGAGTGAAGACATAGTCATCTCTGGTGTGAGTGGCATTATCTGTTTAGTCTATAAGCAGCTTGAGTAGGGCCTGTATCTTCTATGCCTTTTTCAGTGCCAAGTGCACTGTTGACATTTAACCAATATTATATAATAATTACATTGAAGAGCCTACTTTCAAAGAATGTTATTTAGGTTGCAAAGTGAATCAGTCAAAAGTTAGAAAACACCAGATTTACAGTTTGCAAAGCATCCTTAGTTCTGCCCCGGTGCATGCATCGTGGGAATTAAATGAGAGAGGATCCTGTGGAAAAAATAGTATGTGATCACGTAATTAAGGATGGTACCATTCAGTCGGGGCTCTCAACCTTTCCAGACTGCCATACCCCCTTTCAGGAGTCTGATTTGTCTTGCAAACCCTCAAGTTTCATCTCACTTAAAAACTATTTGCTTACAAAATCAGACATAAAAATACAAAAGTGTCACAGCCCACTGTTACTGAAAAATTGCGTACTTTCTCATTTTTACCATATAATTATAAAATAAATCAGTTGGAATATAAATATTATACTTACATTTCAGTGTATAGAGCAGTATAAACAAGTCGTATGAAATTTTAATTTTTGTACTGACTTTGCTAGTGCTTTTTATGTAGCCAGTTGTAAGACTAGGCAAATATCTAGATGAGTTGATGTACCCCCGGATGACCTCTCTGTACCCCCAGGGGTATGTGTACCCCTGGTTCAGAACCACAGCCAGACAGTATACACACAGGGGAGTAGAGTTAAGGTTGTATATTGTGGGTCTTGGCAGCAAAGCCCCTTCTCCCTTTGTTACAATTGCTCTGGCTGCTCCCATGTGTCTTAGTACATTTTGTGCTGCTGTTGCTGCTGCTTTGGTGGTAGAATCCTCCCAGCTTCAGAGTGCTTGTATGTTTTTAGTTAATTTGGAATGTTGCCAAAATTTTCCTGACGGCACAAGCAAGAAAAAGGAAATGGTGATTTTTAACAGTTTATTTTTCAGCAAAAGCTGAACAGAATTTCCTGGGACAAAGAAAAGGCATTTTTGTAGCCTCTGGGCATTCCCCTGCAGAACCTCAAAAGCTGGCTGCAAACAGAAGAGGTTCTCAAAGAAAAGGTTGCAAAAAACTTTTTGTAGTAGAAAGTGTTAGTCAACGTAATCATTACCAGCTCTCCCTATTCTGTGTTTTGACAATTAGGATCCAGACATCCCAGGGTGAAAACAGGGTTTGAACCCAAAAGAATAAGCAATTGAACATTATGTACTATAAAGGTGTATTGAGTAAGGTCTTTTATGAAAGCTGGTGACATACTAGTGATTAATGTCATTGTGAAATGTATGTATTGACACTACATGAGGGGAATTATGGACACCCACTGATATTATGCTTTAAAGTCTGTGACCAGACAGGACCGACAGTCGCTATCTACCTGTCTCCAATGTAATTTAAGAAAGTTGGAATCAAAACAGTGGAAGCCCCATTTACATACAGATTAGCAGGGGGATGGAAAGTCAACAGGAAAGGAAGAACAGCAGAGGTCTTCCTGACTGGGGACAAAAAATGAGTTTTGGAAAATAAAAACAGAAGCAAAAACCATTTTGGCATCCATTACTTAGGGGACATACGCAACAGCCTGCTGTTAATTCGTGAAAGCTGGATCTGGAGGGCTGAGGATGCTGGTAACTTGATGTAAGTAAGAAAACTGCTTAGGCAAAGATTGTAACTTGCTAAGTTTTAGTCACTAGAAAGTGTGTTTCATGTTAGTTTTGTTTGTACCCTAACCTCTCTCTTTTTCTCTTACTTAGTATCACTGATCTCTGTTCTTTGCTAATAAACTTATTCTTCTTTTCTTACAAAACCATCGCTGTGCTGTGTACTAAGGTGAAGTGAGTCTTCAGCTAATCTACCAGGTTGCTGTGCACTCTCTCTCTCTTTGGAGGCAGCAAATTTAATCATTTCTGTGAGAGGGTCTGGACACTGCAGGAGGACAGACATCTCTGAAGACCTGAGCTTCACTAATTGTTACCTGCAATACAAGGTTTAGATAGCAGAGTAGACACAGAGCTTAGCAGCAGCAATGCTCTCACTCTTGGCAACGAGACAGGTAACACTGTGGCTCGCAATTCTCGGTGTCCTGAGCATGATGTACATATATATAAATGGGTGTATGTACATAGCTGCCATTTAGGAATTTTTGGGAGTGGATATTAAACATTAAAAATAAGGTATGGTTGCTTGATATCTCAATATTTAATATATCTAAATAGTGGCAAGTAACACTGAGTATTTTAGGAAGGATCTCAAGATATAGATAGTGCAGTAGAATATTTAAAATATGCAGGCTGTTATTTCCTTTCCCTTACCACATGTCCTCAAATGGAACTGAGGGGGAAAAGAATCTATTTTCCGTATGGGAAAATCTGCTAAAAGGCTTAAACACTTTAAAAAAAAAATCCAGCAAGCCCATTCCTGGAATGATGGCTGTCAGTGGCAAAGTCAGTGAAAGAACACAGTGTGACTCATTTTTGAAAAAGAGTTAAATAATCAACGAACTGATATAATACCGTACTTGATTATAGGCTTGGTTGTCTCATCTGTAAACAGAAGGCCACTGACAGAATTGTACATGTCTGTTTAATGTATTTTTTTCTTTTAATTTGTGTGAAGTGGTACTCAAACACAATGGCCAAAATTAAGCACTAGTTAGATAATTGTAGCCTTCTTAAAGAGAAATCACTCTCAAAGTACAGAGACTGCAGTGAAGTCTGTACTGGACGAACATTTAAATCTTTACTCATATGGATTAAAGAATATATTCTACAGACATCTGTAACTAATCACATTCAAAGCTGCACTGTATGTAATGAGAAACTTGGTATTAGTCACATTAGGGCACATTGCACAATTCAAATGCTTGGAGAAATGAAAAGAGACTACTCAACCCAGTTGTTTGCAATTCACTCCCTCATGAAAGCTGCCTAACTATTCTCCATCCTAAGGTTATGTCTACACTACGGAATTAGGTCGAATTTATAGAAGTCGGTTTTTTAGAAATCGGTTTTATATATTCGAATGTGTGTGTCCCCACAGAAAATGCTCTAAGTGCATTAACTCGGCGGAGTGCTTCCACAGTACCGAGGCTAGAGTCGACTTCTGGAGCGTTGCACTGTGGGTGGCTATTCTGGGTTGAGATCCCAATGCCTGATGGGGCTAAAACATTGTCGCGGGTGGTTCTGGGTACATATCATCAGGCCCCCGTTCCCTCCCTCCCTCCGTGAAAGCAAGGGCAGACAATCGTTTCGCGCCTTTTTTCCTGAGTTACCTGTGCAGACGCCATACCACGGCAAGCATGGAGCCCGCTCAGCTAACCGTCACCGTATGTCTCCTGGGTGCTGGCAGACGCGGTACGGCATTGCTACATAGTAGCAGCAACCCATTGCCGTCTGGCAGCAGACGGTGCAATACGACTGGTAGCCGTCATTGTCATGTCCGAGGTGCTCCTGCCCCCGTCGGCCGGGAGCACCTGTGCAGACATGGGCGCAGGGACTAAATTTGGAGGGACTTGACCAGGTCATTCTCTTTAGTCCTGCAGTCATTCCTATTGAACTGTCTTATGGTGAGCAGGCAGGCGATACGGATTGCTAGCAGTCGTACTGTACCATCTTCTGCCGGGCAGCCATGAGATGTGGATGGCTAGCAGTCGTAATGCATCATCTTCTGCCGGGCAGCCATGAGATGTGGATGGCATGCAGTCCTTCTGCACCGTCTGCTGCCAGCCAAAGATGTAAAAGATAGATGGAGTGGATCAAAACAAGATATAGACCAGATTTGTTTTGTACTCATTTGCTTCCCCCGCCTCCCCTGTCTAGGGGACTCATTCCTCTAGGTCCACTCTAGTCACTCACAGGGAAGGTGCAGCGAGGTAAATCAAGCCATGTATCAATCAGAGGCCAGGCTAACCTCCTTGTTCCTATAAGAACAATAACTTAGGTGCACCATTTCTTATTGGAACCCTCCGTGAAGTCCTGCCTGAAATACTCCTTGATGTAAAGCCACCCCCTTTGTTGATTTTAGCTCCCTGAAGCCAACCCTGTAAGCCGTGTCGTCAGTCGCCCCTCCCTCTGTCAGAGCAATGGCAGACAATCATTCCACGCCTTTTTTCTGTGCGGATGCCATACCAAGGCAAGCAAGGAGGCCGCTCAGCTCACTTTGGCAATTAGGAGCACATTAAACACCACATGCATTATCCAGCAGTATATGCAGCACCAGAACCTGGCAGAGCGATACCAGGCGAGGAGGCGACGTCAGCGTGGTCACGTGAGTGATCAGGACATGGACACAGATTTCTCTGAAAGCATGGGCCCTGCCAATGCATGCATCATGGTGCTAATGGAGCAGGTTCATGCTGTGGAATGCCGATTCTGGGCTCGGGAAACAAGCACAGACTGGTGGGACCGCATAGTGTTGCAGGTCTGGGACGATTCCCAGTGGCTGCGAAACTTTCGCATGCGTAAGGGCACTTTCATGGAACTTTGTGACTTGCTTTCCCCTGCCCTGAAGCACATGAATACCAAGATGAGAGCAGCCCTCACAGTTGAGAAGCGAGTGGCGATAGCCCTGTGGAAGCTTGCAACGCCAGACAGCTACCGGTCAGTTGGGAATCAATTTGGAGTCGGCAAATCTACTGTGGGGGCTGCTTTGATGCAAGTAGCCAAAGCAATCAAAGATCTGCTGATATCAAGGGTAGTGACCCTGGGAAATGTGCAGGTCATAGTGGATGGCTTTGCTGCAATGGGATTTCCTAACTGTGGTGGGGCCATAGACGGAACCCATATCCCTATCTTGGCACTGGAGCACCAAGCCGGCGAGTACATAAACCTCAAGGGGTACTTTTCAATAGTGCTGCAAGCTCTGGTGGATCACAAGGGACGTTTCACCAACATCAACGTGGGATGGCCGGGAAAGGTGCATGACGCTCGCATCTTCAGGAACTCTGGTCTGTTTCAAAAGCTGCAGGAAGGGATTTTATTCCCAGACCAGAAAATAACTGTTGGGGATGTTGAAATGCCTATAGTTATCCTTGGGGACCCAGCCTACCCCTTAATGCCATGACTCATGAAGCTGTACACAGGCAGCCTGGACAGTAGTCAGGAGCTGTTCAACTACAGGCTGAGCAAGTGCAGAATGGTGGTAGAATGTGCATTTGGATGTTTAAAAGCGCGCTGGCGCAGTTTACTGACTCGGTTAGAGCTGAGCAAAACCAATATTCCCACTGTTACTACTGCTTGCTGTGTGCTCCACAATATCTGTGAGAGTAAGGGGGAGACGTTTATGGCGGGGTGGGAGGTTGAGGCAAATCGTCTGGCTGCTGGTTACACGCAGCCAGACACCAGGGCGGTTAGAAGAGCACAGGAGGGCGCGGTACGCATCAGAGAAGCTTTGAAAACCAGTTTCATGATTGGCCAGGCTACAGTGTGAAAGTTCTGTTTGTTTCTCCTTGATGAAACCCCCCGCCCCTTGGTTCACTCTACTTCCCTGTAAGCTAACCACCCTCCTCTCCTCCCTTTGATCATAGTTTGCAGAGGCAATAAAGTCATCATTGCTTCACATTCATGCATTCTTTATTCATTCATCACACAAATAGGGGGATGACTACCAAGGTAGCCCAGGAGGGGTGGTGGAGGAGGGAAGGAAAATGCCACACAGCACTTTAAAAGTTTACAACTTTAAAATTTATTGAATGCCAGCCTTCTTTTTTTTGGACAATCCTCTGTGGCGGAGTGCCTGGTTGGCCGGTGGCCCCCCCACCGCGTTCTTGGGCGTCTGGGTGTGGAGGCTATGGAACTTGGGGAGGAGGGCGGTTGGTTACAGAGGGGCTGCAGTGGCAGTCTGTGCTCCAGCTGCCTTTGCTGCAGCTCAACCATACACTGGAGCATACTGGTTTGGTCCTCCAGCAGCCTCAGCATTGAATTCTGCCTCCTCTCATCACGCTGCCGCCACATTTGAGCTTCAGCCCTCTCTTCAGCCCGCCACCTCTCCTCCCGGTCATTTTGTGCTTTCCTGCACTCTGACATTATTTGCCTCCACGCATTCGTCTGTGCTCTGTCAGTGTGGGAGGACAGCATGAGCTCGGAGAACATTTCATCGCGAGTGCGTTTTTTTTTCTTTCTAAGCTTCACTAGCCTCTGGGAAGGAGAAGATCCTGTGATCATTGAAACACATGCAGCTGGTGGAGAAAAAAAAGGGACAGCGGTATTTAAAAAGACACATTTTATAAAACAGTGGCTACACTCTTTCAGGGTAAACCTTGCTGTTAACATTACATACATAGCACATGTGCTTTCGTTACAAGGTCGCATTTTGCCTCCTCCCACCGCGTGACTACCCCCTCAACCCTTCCCTTTCCCCGTGGCTAACAGCGGGGAACATTTCTGTTCAGTCACAGGCAAACAGCCCAGCAGGAACGGGCTCCTCTGAGTGTCCCCGGAAGAAAAGCACCCTATTTCAACCAGGTGACCATGAATGATATCTCACTCTCCTGAAGATAACACAGAGAGATAAAGAACGGATGTTGTTTGAACGCCAGCAAACATACACTGCAATGCTTTGTTGTACAATGCTCCCGAGTATGGGTTACTGGCCTGGAGTGGTAAAGTGTCCTACTATGAAGGATGCAATAAGGCTGCCCTCCCCAGAAACCTTTTGCAAAGGCTTTGGGAGTACATCCAGGAGAGCCGCGAATGCTAAGGCAAAGTAATCCTTTCACATGCTTCTTTTAAACCATGTATAGTATTTTAAAAGGTACACTCACCGGAGGTCCCTTCTCTGCCTGCTGGGTCCAGGAGGCAGCCTTGGGTGGGTTCGGGGGGTACTGGCTCCAGGTCTAGGGTGAGAAACAGTTCCTGGCTGTCGGGAAAACTGGTTTCTCTGCTTGCTTGCTGTGAGCTATCTAAACCTCATCATCATTATCTTCTTCGTCCCAAAACCTGCTTCCGTGTTGCGTCCATCTCCGTTGAAGGAGTCAAACAACACGGCTGGGGTAGTGGTGGCTGAACCCCTTAAAATGGCATGCAGCTCATCATAGAAGCGGCATGTTTGGGGCTCTGACCCGGAGCGGCCATTTGCCTCTCTGGTTTTCTGGTAGGCTTGCCTCAGCTCCTTAAGTTTTACATGGCACTGCTTCGGGTCCCTGTTATGGCCTCTGTCCTTCATGTCCTGGGAGATTTTGACAAAGGTTTTGGCATTTCAAAAACTGATTCCTCTCCCCATACAGCGATCAGATCCCGTACCTCCTGTTCAGTCCATGCTGGAGCTCTTTTGTGATTCTGGGACTCCATCATGGTCACCTCTGCTGATGAGCTCTGCATGGTCACCTGCAGCTTGCCACGCTGGCCAAACAGGAAATGAGATTCAAAAGTTCGCTGTTCTTTTCCTGTCTACCTGGCCAGTGCATCTGAGTTGAGAGTGCTGTCCAGAGCGGTCACAATGGAGCACTCTGGGATAGCTCCCGGAGGCCAATACCGTCGAATTGTGTCCACAGTACCCCAAATTCGACCCGGCAAGGCCGATTTAAGCGCTAATCCACTTGTCAGGGGTGGAGTAAGGAAATCTATTTTAAAAGCCCTTTAAGTCGAAATAAAGGGCTTCATCGTGTGGACGGGTGCAGGTTTACATCAATTTAACGCTGCTAAATTCGACCTAAAGTCCTAGTGTAGACCAGGGCTTAGGGTATGTCCTAAGGGTATTTCTTCACTAGCAACCTTAAAGCCTTGCTGCTGCAGTGCTTTTCCTTGGTTGTGTAGCCGCAGCACCATTGCTGGGGGAGAGCTCTCTCAGCACTGTAAAAAAACCCACCCCCGCGAGGGGAGTAGTTCCCATTCTTGGAGTGCGGCTCCCAGCGCTGGTCCAGTGTCTACACTGCCACTTTACAGTGCTGAAACTTGCCGCGCTCGGGGGGGGGGGGGGGCATGTTTTTTCACAGCCCTGAGCGAGAAAGTTTCCGTGCTGTAAAGTGGCAGTGTAGACAAGGCCTTTGTAAACTCATCTGTTGCTACAGCTACATAGACCCAGACAAATAACGTTAGCAATAGTTGAGTAATTGACTATCTTCTGAACAGCTACCCAAAACCCTGGAGAAACTGGCCAGGGTGCACTCTCTGTTTTTTATATTACGTGTAGGGAGGGACAAATTCTTAGCTGCACTTGTACAACCCCACTACTTGAAATGAAGTTACGTAGTTGTAAATGAGAGCCAAATTTAACCAAATGTTAAATGTTTATTTAATATTCAGATTCTTTTTTGCCCAAAAGACCCTCTGAACAAAGCCTGCTACAAATCTAGAGGCTACTGCTCTGTCCTAATCTGAAATCCTTTTCAGAACCACACCTGCAACTTGGCGACAGACTGGCCCTGATTCCTCTTAAAGGGCCGGTAGTGGAATGTGCCAACAGAAAGCAAGATGGTACTGCCTTCTGACCTGTTCGGATGCCACTGTGTATAGTGCCATTCATGTTATTGCTGCATACTGCACAGTATATGTGAGGATAAGATAGAGAACTTTCACCAGGAGTGGATGTTGGTTTACAGGCCTGCAACCAGAATGTGCGCACCCTGATAAGAGGGACTTAGTCCAAAAGAAGGAGAGAACAAAACTATCACTAAACTATCTAAACTACTACATGCCACAGAGGCCACAGCAATGGTTCCCTTAACCCACGCAGCAATATTGTTAATCTATCCAACTATACTCTTAGCCCAGCAGAAGAATCTGTCCTATCTCAGGGCCTCTCCTTCTGCCCCTTCACCCCCACGAACATGATACAGTTCTGTGGTGACCTAGAATCCTATTTTCGACGTCTCCGACTCAAGGAATATTTCCAACACACCTCTGAACAACATACTAATCCACTGAGACCTTCCTACCAACACTACAAAAAGAGGGATTCTAGGTGGACTCCTCCTGAAGGTCGAAACAACAGTCTGGACTTCTACATAGAGTGCTTCCGCCGACGTGCACGGGCTGAAATTGTGGAAAAGCAGCATCACTTGCCCCATAACCTCAGCCGTGCAGAACACAATGCCATCCACAGCCTCAGAAACAACTCTGAAATCATAATCAAAAAGTCTGATAAGGGAGGTGCTGTTGTCATCATGAATAGGTCGGAATATGAACAAGAGGCTGCTCGGCAGCTCTCCAACACCACTTTCTACAAGCCATTACCCTCTGATCCCACTGAGGGTTACCAAAAGAAACTACAGAATTTGCTCAAGAAACTCCCTGAAAAAGCACAAGATCAAATCCGCACAGACACACCCCTGGAACCCCGACCTGGGGTATTCTATCTACTATCCAAGATCCATAAACCTGGAAATCCTGGGCGCCCCATCATCTCAGGCATTGGCACCCTGACAGCAGAATTGTCTGGTTATGTAGACTCCCTTCTCAGGCCCTACGCTACCAGCACTCCCAGCTATCTTCGAGACACCACTGACTTCCTGAGGAAACTACAATCCATTGGTGATCTTCTTGAAAACACCATCCTGGCCACTATGGATGTAGAAGCCCTCTACACCAACATTCCACACAAAGATAGACTACAAGCCATCAGGAACACTATCCCCGATAATGTCACGGAAAACCTGGTGGCTGAACTTTGTGACTTTGTCCTCACCCATAACTATTTCACATTTGGGGACAATGTATATCTTCAAATCAGCGGCACTGCTATGGATACCCGCATGGCCCCACAGTATGCCAACATTTTTATGGCTGACTTAGAACAATGCTTCCTCAGCTCTCGTCCCCTAATGCCCCTACTCTACTTGCGCTATATTGATGACATCTTCATCATCTGGACCCATGGAAAAGAAGTCCTTGAGGAATTCTACCATGATTTCAACAATTTCCATCCCACCATCAACCTCAGCTTGGACCAGTCCACACAAGAGATCCACTTCCTGGACACAACGGTGCTAATAAGCAATGGTCACATAAACACCACCCTATACCGGAAACCTGCTGACCGCTATTCCTACCTACATTCCTCCAGCTTTCACCCAGACCACACCACACGATCCACTGTCTACAGCCAAGGTCTACGATACAACCGCATTTGCTCCAACCCCTCAGACAGAGACAAACACAAGATCTATATCAAGCATTCTTACAACTACTGTACCCACCTGCTGAAGTGAAGAAACAGATTGACAGAGCCAGAAGAGTACCCGGAAGTCACCTACTACAGTACAGGCCCAACAAAGAAAATAACAGAATGCCACTAGCCGTCACCTTCAGCCCCCAACTAAAACCTCTCCAGCGCATCATCAAGGATCTACAACCTATCCTGAAGGACGACCCATCACTTTCACAAATCTTGGGAGACAGGCCAGTCCTTGCCTACAGACAGCCCCCCAACCTGAAGCAAATACTCACCAGCAACCACACCACAGAACCACTAACCCAGGAACCTATCCTTGCAACAAAGCCCGTTGCCAACTGTGTCCACATATCTATTCAGGGGACACCATCATAGGGCCTAATCACATCAGCCACACTATCAGAGGCTTGTTCACCTGCACATCTACCAATGTGATATATGCTATCATGTGCCAGCAATGCCCCTCTGCCATGTACATTGGTCAAACTGGACAGTCTCTACGTAAAAGAATAAATGGACACAAATCAGATGTCAAGAATTATAACATTCATAAACCAGTCGGAGAACACTTCAATCTCTCTGGTCACTCGATCTCTGACCTAAAAGTCGCAATATTACCATAAAAAGACTTCAAAAACAGACTCCAACGAGAGACTGCTGAATTGGAATTAATTTGCAAACTGGATACAATTAACTTAGGCTTGAATAGAGACTGGGAGTGGATGAGTCATTACACAAAGTAAAACTATTTCCCCATGTTTATCTCCCCCCCCCCACACTGTTCCTCAGACGTTCTTGTTAACTGCTGGAAATGGCCCACCTTGATTATCACTACAAAAGGTTCTCCCCCTCCCCCCCCCACTCTCCTGCTGATAATAGCTCACCTTACCTGATCACTCTCATTACAGTGTGGATGGTAACACCCATTGTTTCATGTTCTCTGTGTATATAAATCTCCCCACTGTATTTTCCACTGAATGCATCCAATGAAGTGAGCTGTAGCTCAGAAAAGCTTATGCTCAAATAAATTGGTTAGTTTCTAAGGTGCCACAAGTCCTCCTTTTCTTTTTGCGAATACAGACTAACACGGCTGCTACTCTGAAACAGAACAAATAAGGTATGCCTTGGTGTGCCAACATCCTTACTTTGCAGTAGGAAATGTGACAATGTGATGTTATATGCAGTGTTATTGTAGCCGTGTCTGTCCCAGGATATTAGAGAGACAAGATGAGTTTGGTAATATCTTTTATCGGACCAACTCCTGTTGGTGAGAGCTTGTCTCTCTCACCAACAGAACTTGATCCAATAAATGAAAGTACCTAACCCACCTACTCTCTCTAATGTGGAGTTATGTAGTTCATCTGAACTACATATAGCTATTTATCTATTCTTAACCTGTGACTTTATTAAAAGCTTTGGTTTGAACTTCCTGTCTCCTTATTGTTTCCCAGGCACTCTCACAAATTGTGCTCCTTACTGACCTTACAGCAGGAGTCCACTAGAATTTTGGTGTGAGTCTCTGACCATCTAGTAACACAATAGGAAGCGGATTCCCCAGTTGGCATCTCGGTTCAAGAGCTGAACAGAAATGTTGCAGGCTATGTAGAACGTAGGTTTTAAATTAGGGATGTAAAATTTTAATTGGTTAACCAATAAACTTGATGCCTATCGGTTTCAGTTAACGATTAAATTTGGCTGCTGCCCCACATGCCTGGAGTCCCGACTGCGCAGGGCCAGCAGCCAGAACCCCGTGTGCACTGATATCCCAGGTGTGGGGGCGGCAGCCGGGATCCCAGGCACGGGGTGACGGTGGAGCCCTGTGTAAAATGTGGCAGAGCTGCAGCACCCTCCACCCTGCACCCGGAGTTCCCCAGTTAAATGTTTTACTGTTTAACCGATAGATTGTAATAGGTTACAGTGTTACATTTTTTACGCGCTATTTACATCCCTAGTTTGAATGTGAGAGTTTTAGATTGATTTTAAGGGGAGTTGCAGGGGGGTCCAATGTAATAAACAAAGCTGTAACTTTTTAGTATCATGGATGATGCTAGAATAGCACAGCTAACTCTAAATATGTTGTTTCCAAAGAGGAGTCAGCAAGGTGGACTTTGGGGCAAAATTACATAATTGTTTTTAGACATTAATAGGGAAATGAGTGCTCCCAGTGTTGTTACAAGTATTTCTGCAGCATTCATCCCAGTAGCATCTGGCTGCTTTATGGTAAACAACAAATGAAACGGAGAAAAATCTTGTCACCAATAAAGATAGCAATAACATTTCCCTCGTTTGATCTTCCTGGAAATGGGCCCTCCCCCTTAGCATGACAAATCTGATTAATCAGGTAAACTTTATATGGTGCCCTTATGGCCTCCAAGCTCAGGCTTTGGAGCATTGTCAGGAAAGGCAAGTTTGAGATGAGCCCTCCAATGAGAACCCTCTGCTCTTCAGTCTAGAAAAGGTCCATGCAAGGAAACTGCTAATCTCAACTGCATGGAAGAGGTGGTCAGTTACCTTGCCTTACTCCTTTCGTTCTGGTGGAGTACCGGAGTTGACCAGAGAGCGCTCTGCAGTTGATTTAGCAGATCTTCACTAGACCACTAAATTGAGCCCTGCTGCATCGATCGCAGCAGCGTCAATCCCCGCTAAGTGTAAACATGGCCCTAGTGTCCTGATGGACTCAAGAGGTGTGATTGCGGCATTCTGTACTTGCTTAACCTTCTGGGCAGTCCTCATGGGTAAGCAACTGCAGGGGACATTCATGGTTAACAATGGTAAGGTCTGTATTAGAGAACAAAGATCACAGACTCCTAGCCAGCCATAGATAAAAACAGGTTCTATGGACAAAACTTGTCTTACGCCACCCCATTTTCAATTATCCCAAAGGTTTCTCGTGTAATTTTTTTCAACCTTTTAGTCAAGACAAACATAGCTGGGTGTCCGAGTTCTGCTAGCCTGGTGCTTTGTAGCTTAAGACAAGTTTAGTCTCCTTCTATGATTAATGGAAGTAATAGTAAACAGTTAAATAAAGCACGATGGGTCTTCTTAAGTTAAACATTCCGCTATGTGGGATGCCTTAATAAGGTGGTTGAAAGGTAATCACTGAATGAGCAAGGAGTGTAAGAACTGAGAAAAGGCAGCAGTTGAATTTGAAGTACAAACGAAACTCTCTTTGGTCTGATGTCCTTCCTCAAATGAGTTTTTTAAGATTGTAAGGTCCTCCAGGCAGATGCAGTCTCTCACGCTGTGTTTGTACATTGTTCCATAAAAGCGCTGGGAGTGGGGAGGGTGCTACACTGCTTGGGGCCTCTGGATACTAACAAAACACAAATAATAACATTTGCTTAGGGTGATCAACTTTGAGTACAGCGGGGGTTGGCAACCTTTGGCCCACGGCCCACCAGGGTAAGCCCCCTGGTGGGCCGGGCCGGTTTCTTTACCTGCCGCGTCCGCAGGTTCAGCCGATCGCAGCTCCCACTGGCTGCGGTTCACCGCTCCAGGCCAATGGGGACTGTGGGAAGTGGCATGGGCCAAGGGATGTGCTGGCTGCCGCTTCCCACAGTGCCCATTGGCCTGGAGCGGCGAACCGCTGCCAGTGAGAGCCGCAATCAGCCGAATCTGCGGAAACGGCAGGTAAACAAACTGGCCCAGCCCGCCTTGGGGCTTGCCCTGGTGGGCCACGGGCCAAAGGTTGCCGATCCCTGGAATACAGCTTCATCACTTACAGTTCTGCTACTTGTTCTACATAAGCTGATTATTTCTGATTTTTGTTAGTATTCTGCTTGGCATCCTTTTTAGGAAGTGCTTTTTTGTTTTGTAAGATCTTTTTATCCCTGCCTTGCCTGCACCAATGGACTTTTGCTTATTAGATGGCAGCTTGCCATATTTCTTATTAACGAAAGCTTTTTTCCCAAATAAACATGTTCCTTGGTGTGTATGCTGCCTTCTATTTATGATTTACTTTCCATTATAAAGCTACAATCTATAATATTAAAAATAATACACAGCCAGATGTTTATCGGAGTTGGAACAGGGTTTTATTGTATTGAGTCTGGTATTTGTGGTTTATATTTCTTTAATCTCTAGTGAAGTGCGCTTCCTTCCCCCCCTCCCCTTCCCCCGCCTCTGGTACCCATATAGCAGTTGATGGTAATCTTGTGAATAGATTTTCTTTCAAACCTTCCAGTGTAGAAATGTGAAGAGATAGGAAGAACTCAATATCTCTTAATGGTGTTTCCTTTAAAAGCGAGTTCTTATTTGAGAAATTGGATCTAGATTGAGCAGGTGTCCTGGTTTACTGGGACTGTCCTAGTGGCTGGTTGATTCTAGTGAAACAAGATCACCCCCAAGCCCCTTACATTACACCTACAGAATATCTGGTCACCCGCTGCTGACTGCCTCTTTGCAACAGCTGCTATTAACTTCAGTGGGCTTCGGGTTAGGCCTTTATATAGTTGTGTCCAAGTTACCGTGTTAAGATTTCATCACTTTGCTACACTTTGCCATAGCAGTTTTAGGCCAACATAGTTTGCATACGATTGTATTCTTTTATTTGAGTGGATAGAATAGAATTATGCCTCAGGGGCAGATAACCATTTCAGATCTGTTAAATAAAGAGCTGTAACTGACGTGCATCATAACACTGGTCTAAAATACCATCTTTTCCCCCCAGTTAGATACTCCCCCCCCATTCCTCCTTTTTGGCCTGTGATTGGATTTATATTTATAAAAACAAACAGCATTTAGCTATAATTAAAAATTATACAGCCCTACAGTAAATGGGATGGCAAAACAATAGTAATGCTACTTATGTGTGTGAAGTCAAGTGCAAGAGAAGTCTAAAAGCATTAAGTGTAATGCCAGGGTGGGATTGTCTGGTTGAATAGATACAGCAGGTGTAGATTAAGCATTAATTAAGCAGGTGTAAATAAAGCGGAACTTGCATTTCACAATTTAACATTCTGTAATCAGAATAGATATTGCTATAGTTCCTGGGCCAAATTCTTCCCTGCTGTTGTTACTGAAATCTTACCTTTTGCATTTTATGATTTTTAAATTTTTTATTAAGTGTTCACAAGCTCCGAGCTGAATTAGTGGAGTATGTGTGTGCAATGTGTCTATCACACGCACACACACATCTGCCTTGAGTGTGAGAAGGAGATGTTATATACACATATTTTATACATAATTTAATAAACGTAAAATATATAAAATACATATACATAAAAATATGGAATTCACACAACAGTGATCTGTCCTCTATATCAGACATAAGGTCCCGTCATTAACAAATATGTTTGTTCAAAAAGAAAATGTTAACTAACAGTATATTGGCTAATGTTTTTTATAATTGTGTTCTAGGGAAAAATAACTAGACATCATTACAGAAAGATCTAATCTTTTAATCTTCAGCTGCTAGCATTTGCTAGCTTCAGGTTTAGCTAGAGAGAGATTCCTGTCTGACCAACCTACTGATGCTTCACTAATTGCCACTTGAAAATGAAGAGGGGAAATCTGGTAGCCTTGGAAAGTTATTTATAAAAGAATGATCATACTGGCTTGTGTTTAGAATCAGAACTCTTTCCCCCCTCCTTCTGTCTAGGCAAGCCATCACATTGAAAAGAATTCTCTGGTGTGTTGTTAGGTACATTTGTCTAGTCTGGATTGGCCCAAGTTTCCCTGTCAGTTGAAGTCACTCCAAGTGGCTCCATACAGCTTTCTGTTCTTTTACTTACTAACACTCAGTCTTACAAAGCTCCATAATATATTATCTGCAGTGAGCTGAGTTTGGTCCATGTTGTTCTAAGATAAAATGTTCTGTCCTGTTTCTACTTATTACACTGTTTAAATGTGTGTTTGGTACACAAATTATTTTCAGCTTTTAATTTTAGTGTGCAAGTTGGAGGTTTTCTAATAATACACAGGTTGACTATTTGGAAATGTCTTGCTACATTGTGCTGAATTATTTAATATTATATTAATTATATTATATTTTATATTATATTATATTTATTTAATTTAATAAAATTATTTATTTATATAGGCTCTGTCTTACATATCCATGTTTATTGGGTTAACTTTCACTATGACTACTGTGTATGAAGTCTATGTAGATATGTGTGTACATGTGTATCGATGATCCCCCCCTTTCCCTCTCCTGGTTTCCCTTAAAAGAGGACATAGCAAACTATAACAACTTTGGAAAACGATATTATACATTCAAGCAAGGTCTTCTGGCATCTATAATTTCCTGTGAGGGATAGTCGTTTTAGGGCATTGACTGTGCTGTTTCACATTATCCTTATGTAGCTAATAGAAAACCCCTTTTGGAGAGGGATCAGTGGTCTGACTTGGCAACCCACACAAAGGGGCCGTGGTGGAGATGAGGGAAAGGCTAGCCAGTGTCCCCTTGAAGAATTCAGGAAGAGCGTGGCATCCCGACCAGCTTTTTTTCAGAAGACAGCAATGTTGAGTGGCTGGGGGAAGGAGGATGTAAGCATAAATCTCACAACAATAGCTAGCTGTTCCTGTGGATTTGTCAGCATTTTTAGTTTAGGCATCGGAGGTGAATTTGGATGTGCCAGGGATGGGATAAAAATACAAACCCTGAATTCTTACTTAGGCTGACCTGGCATCATCCACATGCCAATCTCTGGTAATGCATTAATTGGTTAGTTTATATAACACACTTTGAAAACTTGAAAGAAGTACTACGTATTAATGTGTACTATTTTATTTACTGTTTGTAATCCTTGCTGAAATGCCACATATGGTGGCAGTTAATGTAAAGCAAATTAATGATTGGCTTTAATTGATTTGAACTGCAATCATGCTTGACTTTTTTATCTTGGGGGGAGGTGTAAAAAGTCTCATTAAATTTCAGTATGAAGACATTAAAAGTGTAAGCCCAAAGTAGCAGTCCAGATATGCTAACCTCCAGCAATGTTGTGTTTGATATTGACCACACAGAAGTGGTGTATCTCTTAGCAAGCTGTTCATTTGCATTTTTATGTTAGCTTTTATAGAATTTTCCCCACAGTTTCTGTTGCACTTTTCAGTTAAAATATCTGCAGAATCTGAACCCTTTTGAATGTACTTCTCTGCTCTTGCAATCTGCCAGAGTAGCTTTTCTCCCCTGTTGTCACAGTTATGCATGGTACTACATTGGTGAACTTGTTATAGAAATGAGTTCCAAACTGCTGCAACTAGAAATTGTTAATATTGAAGCAGATCTTTTAATTGCCTTTGCAAATATGCAGATAATGACACTCTTAGTTTCAAAAGATTGTTCTGTTTAGCTATGACTTTATAAGAAGTACTTTATTGGGGGGAAAAAAGATAATCAAGCCCTCAAATTGTTCTTTATTCTTGAACAATAGGAATAGGGCAGGAAGAGAAAAATATTTCCTTGCACAATTTGTGCAATCAAAATATTATGGAGTAAGAGTGAAATAAAATTAAAGCTAAATCGTGAGGATCTTATTTAGGCAAAATGCCTAGTGATTTACTGAAGTAAGGACCTCAAGATTTGAGCCAATGTAAATAAAATGTAAAAATCTGTCTAAGTGCAAAGTAAGTTGGTGAGTTTCTTTAGTAACATTTCCATACAGTATGCTTGCTATAGTATGTCCAAAAGAAGTGTTCGGTACTCTTGATGTAATATAGCCCCCAAAACCACTTAAATTTATGCAGAAAGTTCAGTAGGAAAAGTTATTACCATTCTCTTCTTACCATTCTCTTCTTACCATTCATACTTCCCCTTCTTTGCTCTGACCATTGTTATCTTTCATACCAGACATACGGGCAAATGCCATGTTCTGGAGCTGTTTGAAGTGCTCTGTAGGGATGTGATTATTGTTCCTGCTGTGTCTGTTCACAGTGGGTCGAATGCAAGCCGCATTGAGGTCAATGTAAAGACTCCATTTGACTTCACTGGTAGTTGGTTATGGTCCCATATCATTAGTGAGAGGGATCACAGATCACTTCACAGTTATGCAGAATCAGAATTTTGGCTATTCCAGATTTTAGCCCAGGGAAGCCTTGAGTACTGAAAAAATCCACTTAAAATAAAATACTTTTGCAAGTTTCTTAAATTGATATTAAAGAGACTCTTCCATTTCAGTCCTGCTACTTTCCTTTTGATTACATAGAGTGCCTGGAATCAGAATACCCCAGAAGAATATTGCCAGAATTCTGAAAGACTGATTCTTTTGAATTATACCTTTGTTTAGAAATAGATACTTCCTATCTCCTGTGAGATAAATCTAGAGAATATTTGCCATGGAAATTGGCCTAGTGAGGAAGCCTAATGCAATCATATGAATAGAAAAAAGTATTTTTTTACATTAAAATTTAAATATTTACTATTGGGCTTCATTCCTTGGTAATTTTTCCTCTTTTGCCTGAAAACAAAACATTTAAACATTTAGTATGAGAATCGTGTGGTGGATATTGGAGGAAAGAATTGTATTCATAGCCATTTAAATGTCTGAAAAATAAATGACTGTTGAGACAACAGAATGGCTCTCTACTTTTTCAGAAAGGACAAGAAAAACAATTCCAAGGAGGCCCGAAGACAGTCCTGAAATGTGTTTTGTACAGTGGTTGAAAATCTTGTAAGTGCTATTGCTGTGAAATAATAGGACATTATAACCTGGCAGAAATAGTAAGTGTAGAGCTTAAAGGAGAAAATACTATTAAACATTTACAGTGTCTGGGTTCTGTTTGGCTTCAGGGCAATGGAATTTTCATTGTTAACATGAGGAATCGTGGTGCATCCTTAGTATTCACAAACACTGCTCAAGGATAGATTGATACAGTTTGAGAAATAAGCCAAGTGATCTCGAGGGCACCCACTCTAGGCTCCCGGCTCCTCAGCTGTCACCTCTCTTGGGCAGAGACCCTTGTCTCTCTCCCTCCTGACTGGGGTTTTTTCAGGCTGCACAGTTCCCTGCCTACACTGTGAGTTCCCCAGCAAGCCAGGCAGCCTAAATGGCCAGTGTCTGCACTTTCATTTTCTCTCCTGAGGTATGAACACCATAAATCCCTGCAGTTATTAATTATTACACAGCCCTTTCTAAGAAAGCACATTTATTCTTTAGGTGAAAGCCTTACAGAGAAAATATATTAAAAATAATCAAAGAATGTATATGCATGCTAATAAGCTTACCAGAGATCACCGCCAACTCCAACAAGGTCTCTGGCAGGTGTTCAGTCCTTTGAACCCCACTAAAAGTTTTTCTGTGGTTACAAGTTCTCTCCTCAGGGCATAGCTTCAAAAGGTTGGGTCTGGCGGTGGGAATTTGCATTTTCCTCCCTCCAGGTGTTTCCTTGGAAACCCACATAACTTTGTCCCAGAATTTCCTTCTTGTTTGGCACAGTGTTTAAAATAGTCCTTTGAAGCTCATAACACTTCCCAGGGTTTAATTTACCTGAGTAACACATACTACCTCCTCAGCCACCCCGGAACCTGCATGGGACATAGCAAAAGCTCAGGTTCTTCTTCCGGAAGAGAGAAGAAGAGACGCGCTTTTGCATTTTCACAGCTTGGGGTCTGCGGAGGGGAGGTGTGGCTGCGGGGGCTCCAGCCAGCCTGGGGCTCCTCCGAGCAGGTTGGGGGTTAGGGTTCTGGCTGGCCTGGGGCTCCTCTGGCTGCATGGGGGAGGGGGTCTCGGGCTGCAAGGGGTCTCAGGGCTTCAGCCACGGATGGAGTCCAGGGGGTCTCAGGCTGTGGGGTGGAAGGAGGTCTTGGGGCTCTGGCTGTGGGTGTGTGTGCAGGGGGTATCTGGGCTCCAACCATGGAGGGGGAGGGGGTCTTGGGCTACGAGGGGCGCAGGGGTCTCAGGGCTTGGGCCGGGGGCTGCAGGGCGTCTCGGGGCTCCAGCCATGTGGGGAGGGGTGGGCATAAGGGGCGGAGCCAGGGGCTAGCCTCCCTGAAGTGGGGATCTACCCGCTGCCCATGATGCTCGGCTTTTTTTTAACCTTTTCTCATAGGTTAGGTTTTCTAAACCTTTTATCATTTTGTTGCCATCCTCTAGATTCTCTTCAGTTTAGTAAAATTTAGAAATAAGCCAAGTTTAGTAGATTTAGAAGAATTAGTAGGGGAAGCTAAAGTGGATGGGAACCTCGGAGGCAGTGACCATGAGGTGGTCGAGTTCAGCATCCTGACACAGGGAAGAAAGGAGAGCAGCAGAATACGGACACTGGACTTCAGAAAAGCAGACTTTGACTCGCTCAGGGAACTGATGGGCAGGATCCCCTGGGAGAATAACATGAGGGGGAAAGGAGTCCAGGAGAGCTGGCTGTATTTTAAAGAATCCTTATTGAGGTTACAGGGACAAACCATCCCGATGTGTAGAAAGAATAGTAAATATGGCAGGCGACCAGCTAGGCTTAACAGTGAAATCTTTGCTGATCTTAAACACAGAAAAGAAGCTTACAAGAAGTGGAAGATTGGACAAATGACCAGGGAAGAATATAAAAATGTTGCTTGGGCATGCAGGAGTGAAATCAGGAAGGCCAAATCACACCTGGAGTTGCAGCTAGCAAGAGATGTTAAGAGTAACAAGAAGGGGTTCTTCAGGTATGTTAGCAACAAGAAGAAATTCAAAGAAAGTGTGGGCCCCTTACTGAATGAGGGAGGCAACCTAGTGACAGAGGATGTGGAAAAAGCTAATGTACTCAATGCTTTTTTTGCCTCTGTCTTCACGAACAAGGTCAGCTCCCAGATTACTGCACTGGGCAGCACAGCATGGGGAGGAGGTGACCAGCCCTCTGCGGATAAAGTAGTGGTTTGGGACTATTTAGAAAAGCTGGATGAGCACAAGTCCATGGGGCCGGATGTGCTGCATCCAAGAGTGCTAAAGGAGTTGGCAGATGTGATTGCAGAGCCATTGGCCATTATCTTTGAAAACTCATGGAGATCGGGGAGGTCCCAGATGACTGGAAAAAGGCTAATGTGGTGCCCATCTTTAAAAAAGGGAAGAAGGAGGATCCTGGGAACTACAGGCCAGTCAGCCTCACCTCAGTCCCTGGAAAAATCATGGAGCAGGTCCTCAAGGAATCAATTCTGAAGCACTTAGAGGAGAGGAAAGTGATCAAGAACAGTTAGCATGGATTCACCAAGGGAAAGTCATGCCTGACTAATCTAATTGCCTTCTATGACGAAATAACTGGCTCTGTGGATGAGGGGAAAGCAGTGGACGTGTTGTTCCTTGACTTTAGCAAAGCTTTTGACACGGTCTCCCACAGTATTCTTGTCAGCAAGTTAAAGAAGTATGGGCTGGATGAATGGACTATAAGGTAGATAGAAAGTTGGCTAGATTGTCGGGCTCAATGGGTAGTGATCAATGGTGATCAATCAGTGATCCATGTCTAGTTGGCAACCGGTATCAAGTGGAGTGCCCCAAGAGTCAATCCTCAGGCCGGTTTTGTTCAATATCTTCATAAATGATCTGGAGGATGGTGTGGATTGCACCCTCAGCAAGTTTGCAGAGGACACTAAACTGGAAGGAGAGGTAGATACGCTGGAGGGTAGGGATAGGATACAGAGGGCACTAGACAAATTAGAGGATTGGGCCAAAAGAAATCGGATGAGGTTCAACAAGGACAAGTGCAGAGTCCTGCATTTAGGACGGAAGAATCCCATGCACCGCTACAGACTAGGGACCGAATGGCTCGGCAGCAGTTCGGCAGAAAAGGACCTAGGGGTTACAGTGGACAAGAAGCTGGATATGAGTCAACAGTGTGCCCTTGTTGCCAAGAAGGCCAATGGCATTTTGTGATGTATAAGTAGGAGCATTGCCAGCAGCTCGAGGGACCTGATCGTTCCCCTCTATTCGACATTGGTGAGGCCTCATCTGGAGTAGTGTGTCCAGTTTTGGTCCCCACACTACAAGAAGGATGTGGAAAAATTGGAAAGAGTCCAGCAGAGGGCAGCAAAAATGATTAGGGGACTGGAACACATGAGTTATGAGGAGAGGCTGAGGGAACTGGGATTGTTTAGTCTGCGGAATAGAAGAATGAGGCGGGATTTGATAGCTGCTTTCAACTACCTGAAAGGGGGTTCCAAAGAGGATGGATCTAGACTGTTCTCAGTGGTAGCTGATGACAGAACAAGGAGTAATGGTCTCAAGTTGCAGTGAGGGAGGCTTAGGTTGGATATTAGGAAAAACTTTTTCAGTAGGAGGGTGGTGAAACACTGGAATGCGTTACCTAGGGAGTTGGTGGAATCTCCTTCCTTAGAAGTTTTTAAGGTCAGGCTTGACAAAGTCCTGGCTGGGATGATTTAGTTGGGGATTGGTCCTGCTTTGAGCAGGGGGTTGGACTAGATGACCTCCTGAGGTCCCTTCCAACCCTGATATTCCATGTTTCCATGATTCTATCCACATCTTTCCTGAAGGGTGGCACCCAGAATTGGACACAGTACTCCGGCTGAGGCCTCACTGGTGCCAAACAAAGTGGGACAATTACCTCCTGTGTCTTACATATGACACTCCTGTCAGTATATCCCAGAATGATATTAGCCTTTTTCGCACCTGCATCACATCGTTTACTCATATTCCGTTTGTGATCGAGAACAGTCTCGGTTCCTTTTCAGCGGTACTACTACCTAGCCTGTTATTCCTCATTTTGTAGTTGTGCATGCGATTTTTCCTTCCTATATGTGGTACTGTGCACTTAGAATCATAGAATATCAGGGTTGGAAGGGACCTCAGGAGGTCATCTAGTCCAACCCCCTGCTCAAAGCAGGACCAATCCCCAATTTTTGCCCCAGATCCCTAAATGGCTCCCTCAAGGATTGAGCTCCCAACCCTGGGTTTAGCAGGCCAATGCTCAAACCACTGAGCTATCCCTCTGCCCAGACAATAACTTGTCTTTATTGAATTTAATCTTGTTAATTTCTGTTGATTTCCATCATTTTGAATTCTAATCTTGTGTTGCCCCCCCCCCCTGCACACACACACACACACACACACCCCCGCCAGCTTGGTGTCATCGTTAGATTTTGTAAATATACCTTCCACTCCACTATCCAAGTCATTAATGAAAATATTGAATAGTACTGGATCGAGGACTGACTGCTGTGGGACCCCACTACATATGTCCTCCCAGTTAGACAGTAAACCATTGATAACTAATCAGAGTACAATTTTTCAACTGGTTGTGCACACACGTTATAGTAATTTCATTTAGACCACAGTTCCCTAGTTTGCTTCTGAGAATGTTTTCTGGGACTTTGTCAAAACCCTTACTAAAATCAAAATGTATCCCATCTACTTCTTTCCCCCCATCCACTAGGTCAATAAACTGTCAAAGAAGGAAATAAGGCTGGTCTGGCATGATTTGTTCTTGACAAACCCATGCTGGCTATTCCTTAGAACCCTATTGTCTTCTTGGTGCATACAACTGGCTTATTTCATCATTTTGTTCCGGGATCTTTCCAGATATTGAAGTTAGGCTGACTGGTCTATAATTTCCTGGGTCCTCTTTGTTTCCCTTTTTAAAGTTAGGTACTATGTTTTCCCTTCTCCAGCCTTCTGGAACATCACCTATTCTCCAGGAGTGATCACAGATACTTGCTAACAGTTCCAAGATTGCTTCAGCTAGCTCCTTAAGTATCCTAGGGTGAATTTCATCAGGACCTGCTGACTTGAACGCATCTAATTTATCTAAGTATTCTCTAATCTGGTCTTTCCCTGTTTTGGCTTGCATTTCTCCCCCCTTGCTGTCAATATTAATTGAGTATCTGGTCATAATTAACCTTTTAGTGAAGATTGAAGCCAAAAGCCATGGGAAGACATAGCCAGAATAGGGATGGATACTGAATGCCCCTAAAGGTGATCCCCTACATCATACATGTAGGATGGATGATGTGAGGAAGAGCTTGGACGGGCATAGATCTTCCATTGTTAGAAGAACCTGGTGAAAAAGTAGAGAGTAGCCAGACTCCTGGGTAAACCCCATTGATTAGTGAGAAAATCTTTCTCTTCGTTTGGCACACTTCCACAGCTGAGATTAGCAGAGGCACTTGAGTAGGAACTGCCTCAGTATAAATGAGAGGAGGCTGGCTGGCAGGATGTTCTCTGTCAGAGGTCCTTGATTTTGTAACTCACTCCCCCTGCGTGGTCTGCAGAGCTGATATGTGTTAACTTTCCGGGCATACTACAAACACAATCTTTCCCATTTTTTTAGTGCTATATTTGTGGATGGTAGCAAGAGTTTGCAGGAGCAAGTCTTTGAGGAGGATGGAATATATAGAGATCTTTCATGTAGACTCTTGACTGAATTGTGTCCTTAGAAGTGTGTGTACATCTGTTCTGGATTTCAGTGGGAATTGCATACAACTTCATGAGAGTAGAATTTAGTCCTAACTGGTCTAATCTTAATTTGATGAGTGGGGCTTTAGTGGCATAACCCTCAGTAGCATTACTGGAAGCTATGTATATATAGATCTAGATAGATGGATAGGTTTTGATGTCGTTATCTATTTATCTATGAACATTAAGGTTACAAACAACATTACAAAAGAACATTAAGGTTGCAAAGAACATTAAGGTTACAAGGGCAAGCACTGAAAAATTAGGCTAAACCAATATTAAGACTGGCTTCTTAAGTGTATGCATTGTGACACAGTCTTTAAATACATGATCACATATTAATTTTTCCTCAGAATTCCTGCATCATTCAGGGGAAGTAATCTATTTCTGTGTAGTAAAACAGAATTTAGGAATCTAGAACCCCCTGCTCTACACCTTCATGGTAAATTGAAGACGTTTTGGAACCTAACTAATATGATATGTAACCGTTGCAAAGCAGTAGGGGCATCTGGGAGTTCAAAGTGCAGACAGTGAATTCCTGATCATAACTAGCTAGGAAACTGGCAGTTGGGAAGGTGAGTAAAGGAATAACTTTACAGGGCTGGACAGGACTCGTGGAGATTATTGACTACTCTATCTCTTTAAAAGTTGATACTGTTTTACATCATGCAAGTCTGAAACCTGGTGGTATAAAATGTAACTGGTACAACTGATCATTATTCACTATTTACAGTTATTAAGCCAGCACTATATTGTGTGATTCAGCAAAAGAATGAGAATGGCACATCCACTAGTATTACCTCTGCCTGAAACTAAATTTGTTTCAGTAATTGTAATATCTGCCATTATAGCAGCATTGTACAATGAAAGAGAAAAGTAAGCACTGATTACATGACAGTTTTTGTTGTGCTTTTTCAGAGTGCAAATTCACCTGCACCAGTGGTAAATGCTTGTATCTTGGTTCGCTGATTTGTAACCAACAGAACGACTGTGGGGATAACAGCGATGAGGAGAACTGTCTACTTGTAACAGAGCATCCACCTCCAGGCATCTTCAGCTGTAAGTACTTAATTTACCCTTTGCGTATGTCTATTGTGCACACTGTCACTTCAGAATTTACTTTTATGGTTGACAGTTTGGTTTACAGTATGTTTTGGGAAGGTGCTGGATGAAATGAGAATTAAAGGTTGTTTTTCTTCACCAACAGTTAATTTGTAATTTGCTTTCTCTAAGCAATAGCTTCCTTCATTCAGGAAGTTTCTAACTCTGGAAATGATGGTATCTTTTTTTCGGTCCTGCAGCTATTCACATGACGGTGAGCTCTTATGGGACATACAAGGTTATTGCTAGTTGAGAAAGTTTGTTTCGAAAATATACAATCTGCATTCATTTATTTTACCACATTCCTAGAAAAAATAAATGTTATGTCAATTTCCAGAGCTTAATTTGGTTGCATGTAGAAATTGTGGTTTCTGCAGTAGTTGTCCCTGTTAAATAAGTTTATTTTTATTCTAAAAGCAGCGCTTGCTTTCTGACAGGACTGAGTCTATGTGCTTGTTTGTGCATCTGTGTAAAATATTTTAATTTCCTATTCTTTGAAATATAATATTCTCTTTGCACAGAATGATAGAAGTTCATTGGCATCTGTGTATATTTCACATTGACCGGTGTACACTAAGATGTGGTCTTAATGCTTTTTCATATTTTGGCATTGAAAATTGTTTGGTTGTAAATCTGTTGTGCATACAGAGCCATTACATTTTCAACACCCATTACAGAAAGCTTCCTATACCCCAGTGGAATGGGGCAGCTAGCACATTTTCTTAATGGTTTGGTCCTGTTATACAGTACTGGTTAAGCCATTTCAACTCAGATTGAGAGGTTTGATTTTTCAATCATTTTCAATCATTTTATTAAACAAACAGCTCTTTCCACATGCCAGATTCTAATAACCATGTACAGACTGCAGTGGCCGGTGGAAATCAGATGGTTATATGTGCTACTTGGTATGCTTCTGCAAATCAAAGTGTTGGAGTGTTTAAAATTACATGTCATAACTTGGACAAGTATTAGGGTTGCCAGGAGTCTGGTTTTCGACCAGAATACCTGGTTGAAAAGGAGCATTGGCTGCCGTCGGCACTGCCGACCGAGCTATTAAAAGTCCAGTCAGCAGTACTGCAGGGGCTAAGGCAGGCTAGTCCCTACCTGTCCTGGCACTGCGCGGCACCCCGGAAGCAGCCAGCAGGTCTGGCTCCCAGGTGGGGGCGCCACAGGGCTCCGCACATTGCCCCCACCCCAAGAACCGGCTCCTCACTCCCATTGGCTGGGAACTGTGGCCGAAATGCTTTGGTACATGGTATGCAAGATGCCACTACTCTTTCTGAGCCATACTGCTGCAGTTGTAATCATCCTTGCTCTACATGGCATGGAGGAGCTGGCAGGCTCCATGACTCTGGAATTTGCTGCCTCCTTGATCTCTCAGATCCAGGATCTGTTAACTTTCTGGTCATACTTTAAGGCCTGTTTCTTTTCCCAGGCATTTGGAGGAAGGTGGTTTGTAAGAGGGAGCATTTCATTCATTGCTAGGGGTGTCGTGAAGGGGGTTAACTGTTTATTTACCTATAGTGGAATGGACAGTGCATTTTTTCTTATACTGCATATTATGAGGTTGTCAATTTTAATTGTTGTAAGGACTCCTAGAGTTCAGGGTGGGAGCCTGTTAATAGAGAAGCACCTGTTCTAAATAAAAAGAATAAGTAAATAAAATATATGGGGAAATAATAGTCTCAATGGTGAACCAAGGAGAAAAAGATAAAAGCCAACAGTCAAAATAGTATTTATAAACTACTTGCTCAAACTAATTGGGATTGGTGGTATTTGTCATCTACTGGCCATTATGTATGTTCTTATATGATTCAAATTAGTACCAGTGGTGTTATGTAACAGAAGATTATTCTGAATAAGGCAATAGATCTAGTAGTCTGTTAGCTTTCCAGCTTAGGAAACTAGCTTCTAAAATAGTTGTTAAATTGAAGTCCCCAAATTCTAAAGAGATGACATTTTGAATTAAGGGAGTTTTTGCATGTTTTCGCACAGTGTTTTTAATAGGAACCCCTACCAGATGTTGTGTGGGCTTGAAATAACCCAACAGCTAATATTTCTAGTGGCCCCCATATCAGTGACTGAATGGTAATAAAAGTAACACCACTGCTCACCAGAGGTGTTTTCAAACAGAGATTTATACCATTGGTATCACTATGGCACCTGGATCTTTTGGTTGATATGCACTACCTTCCAGAGAATACACAGGAAATATCACTGAATATGCAAATATGCTGGAAATCTCTGTCTTGATCTAAAAGTTCCAGCAGGATTGACCTCCTCTTTTTCTCTTGGAGTCACTTTGTCTTTTGGTGGTGTCACCTGGCACTAAAAAGTGCTAATGACTTCCCACTGCTATATTGTATTTAAATGTGACCCTTCGCTTTTTGTTCTGACTTTCTTTCTCTACAAACTATGTATATCTGACCTCACAATAACGCTAAATTAACACAGCTATGAAGGTTCTGCTTGAATTTGTTTAAACACTCTGTACCTTGATAGGGGGAGGGATAGCTCAGTGGTTTGAGCATTGGCTTGCTAAATGCAGGGTTGAGAGTTCATTTAGGGATCTGGGACAAAAATGGGAGATTGGTCCTGCTTTGAGCAGGGGGTTGGACTAGATGACCTCCTGAGGTCCCTTCCAACCCTAATAATCTATGAATCTAGCTATAATCCATGTTAGGATGTGCATTCCTTGGCTACTAGTGAATTTCTCATTTACCTGCTTGTCAATAGCCAAGCACTGAACGCAGTGTTTTTGCTTATTGCTTGATCTAGTTAAGTTATGTGAAAAGTGATAGAATGATTCTTTTGTGGAGTCTGTGATGCCTGGACTCAGTGATGGCAGAAAAGATTACTGCATTGTGCCTAAACATTTGTAATGGCATAGATCTGCTACCACGACCTGATGCCGTTGTGAACTCTACTGATTTGGTCTTTCCAGATACTGTTACTGACCTTTTTTCATGGCCACCCATAATACTGAGAATAAATGAGTGCAAAATGGCAAAGACAGTGCTTTTCAGAACAAGGATCCAAGGAAAATTAAACATGACAGTACTAACCAGGACATTCACGGCAGCATATAGGGACCGCAGCTGCAGTCCCTGTATCTGGTCAGACACAGGCTTTCCTGTGAAGGACATCCTATCTGGTGTGTGGGAAATATTTTTTACTTAGCATGTCTAATTACCAATCATTATTATTATTAGCTATTTTTGTGGTTTGAAACTGCCCAATCCCAAAATTATTGTTGTTCCCTGCATTGCAAGTAACTTTAAGAGCAAAGGATTTAAAACTCATTAAATTTTATTTTACTCTTTTAACTAAAAGTCTTAGTTTTTGGATGAATGATCCACGTTTGCTTTACTCTGTATTAAAAGCCAAATTTTGTCCTTTATCTGCAGTTCCAAGATTTTTTTACCCTTCTGTTACAGCCTTATGCCCAGCAAACAGTTACCTACTTAACGTTGCATGAGTCGTCCCATTTCAATGGGACAACTCACATATGAAGAGTTAAGCAAATATGTAAGTGTTTGCAGGATTGTGGCCTGATCACTTTTCCTCTGCTGATTTACCAGAAGAGTCTGTCTCCCTCTTGAGGGATTTGCCCCTGTATAGCTGTGAGAGACTGTAAGCCAATTAGGTCATATGTATACTAGAAAAAAATGTGTGTTTGGCTAACACGAGTTAAAATCCTAGTGCAGACAAGAAAAGTTGTAGTATTAATGCATGTTAGTTGGGGCAGGTAAATTCTAAGCAGCAAACATATTAAAACTACACCTTGCCTTGTCTACACTAGGGTTTTAACGTGTGTTAAAATCCACTTTTTCTCCTAGTTAAAACTAGTGTGGTGCATGACTGTCCAACTAGCCTCCTAGAAAGCAGCCTCTGTCAACTTGAGGCAGCACAATTTATCATTTGTATTATTACTCACAGTAGTAGTACTTATTTATTACTCTGGTAATAGAGCACTTATCACATAGCAGCTATATGCCTATTTAGAGGGCTAGCATACAATAATTACAGAAAACTGTGATAGGAAGAAAATGAAACCAAAGCTCCACTAAACTTGCATTGGATAAGAATGCAAATTCAGATTTTTCACCATTGCAGTCTTGGGCTCAGTAACGACTTGACATGCCTTGCAAAATTACTGTACGCTTCCTTGTGTGAGACCTGTAAAATCAGGACTGTCTGAGGAATTTAACAACATGCCTGTTTCTACCAGGGCACAGTTCATTTGTCATAGTTTTTTCCAGTGTTTGTGCAGCAAGTGATCCCCCTACCTTAGCCTGCCCGGGCTGCTAGGAAGCAATTAGATTTTGAAAGTGGCATAAGGAATGGAAAGGTTAAGGCTGCTGTCTCTTTGCAGCACACAGTACTGCAGCCAAGTGTAACTGAGAAGCATTGCATCTTCTAGAGGTGCTCGAAATCTAATTCTTAGTTTGTCTGGTTGACTGTATAGCCTGTTTTCAGTGAAACTGGTTGTGTGAAGTGTTCTGTGTGTGCACATGGACATGCTATTTAAACAAAATACTGACTTGCGTGAAAACGAGATGAACTATAAAATGAGGGGTTTCAGAGTAAAATGAGGCAGAATGCATCTTCTCATGTCACATGAAATTTATGTACACATCAGGTGCATTAATGAGGTTGACACTTCACGACAGTTTGGGGTAGTAATATCAGGGTTTACTGTGAAATCTTTATTTTCCTTGGTGAGGTAAATAAATATTACTTCCTCACACCTTTTGTGACAGCTGTGTACCTTGTAAAAATCTATAGGGGGGTTGAAGAATGATTCTGCTTTAAAAACAAGAAACTCAAACAAAGGGAAATATTTTGTTTCATAAAAAATAGAGAGTGGTTCAGAAAGGCCTTTTGCAAGGCTCTCTTACTGTTTCACTGAATTTGTGCAGATAAAAACAACCTCTCAGATTTACATTTTGATTGTGTTTCTGCTTTCATGTGTGCCGGGCTGTCCCACTTCAGGTGAAATTTATCCATTTCTTTAAATATTTAGCAGTCTAGCGTAGATGTTAATGAAAGTCTGGCACTGCTATTTTGAGAATTGCAACAATGATAGTAATTTTCAGTGTCAGATTACTGCTTTGCAGAGGGAAAGGGAGATGGGAGGAGGAGAGAGAAAAAAGATTGTTTCACTTCTAATAGAGTTTGCCATCAGCCTGGCTGTGCCAGACAGATGGATCATGAATACTGTCTAGACGCTCTCTGCCTGAGTGGAGCTGTGGTCTCTAAGGACAATCAATGAGACGCCAGCTTAAGTAACTGGGGAAAGTCAGGACGAGCTCTCCTCTAAGCAGATAGCAATCAATGCAGATCCTGCAAGCTAGACACAAGGCCCTCTGTTACTGATAACAGGTCAATGCCGATTTTAGCTGAAACTTGTCTATTATTAGGCTTTAGAGGGAGAGAGAAAGAGGCATAGTATTTTAACGCTATTGATTTCAACTGTATATGTCCAGAGAATGCAGAATGATTTAATTCAGGAGTGTGGTACTTGGGAGGAATGGCGGATACGGGGAAGCCGTCATATGGCTATAAAACACACACATCAACCTGTTTAGGTAGGGCCTGTATTTATTGATTGGTTTAGTCAGTGTATACACTTGGAAATATCCCTGCTGCTCACTTTCCCTCAGTTTGGTCCGCTTGGTCAGGAAGCATTTTTTTTTCTGGCCTTTTTTCCCTCCTGCCTACATTCAGATGATGTGATGTGGGGTATCCAGCCAGCTCTGCCCTCGCTTTGGTGTTGGGATGCTGTGCTAACCAGGGAAAGCCTCTGGGAGATGTTATTGAGCTTAATGCTCTTTAGTACTGTAAATTTTCGTTGCTTTGCTACTAAGTACCAGTCATTTCTTGCTAATTAAATAAATCTGTGTGAAGTAGAGCTAGAAGTGTATGCTTCTTAACCAGCAGAGTTATAACAATGGTTGGATTTAATGAATTTGGTATCTTATTGGAAATGGCCAGATGAATCTCTGGTGCATACATGGCAGAATTACCCACAGTGGTCTCAGTTCTGGTTTTCTGTATAAAACCAAATACTCAATTTAATCTGTTGGTTTTTGTTTACTTTTAGAAAATCCATTTTGTTTTAATTCTTTAACCCCTGTCTTGTACCTTGAAATGCTAGAAGCTGTAAGCAAAGTGTTTATTTTTAAAATTGTTTATTCTCTGCAGATTTTGAAGACCATCGAGAAAAAATTGCTGTTAATATAAATCTAAAGTTTGAATGAGCAAAGCATGATCTGATATTGATATTTAAGTTCTGTATTTATTAAATTTTGTTTGTTTGGTTGGTTGGTTTTCAAAATATCAAGGGCTGTTTGCCTTTGTGTGGAGACATGGGGTGAAATCCTGGGCCAGTGTAGTCAATGGCAAAACCCCTGTAGACTTCAGTGGGACAAGAGTGCACCCACAGTTCTTTGGAACACTAAGGTGTTAAAAAGTGTGGCAAACATCTGGGCGGATTTTTAAAATAAGAGGCAATGTCTGGGATTTTTCGGATTTTTGCGGAGCAGGTGTTGCAGTTCAGAAAGAGCTGTCTCTGTGACCCAATTGGTCCCTCCCTTACAGCTGCCAATATGCCCACCCAGGCTCCGGGGAGAGGAAGAGGCCTGCAGGGAGGTGCTGACTGATGGGCTGGCATTGCGTCCTGGGCTTGTGCCAGCTGCCCTGCTCTGTGACAGGGAGCAGTACTGCCCCCCACCTCAAGAGTGAGGCTGCAGATACCCTCTCCAGCACTCCCCAGATATCACCTCCAGCACCCCAGTACCTCTCCCAGTATACACACACCCCTCCAGCATCCCCCAAATGCCCCTTCCTACACGCTCCCAGTACACAAAACCCTTCCCAATCCACAAATACCCCCTACCAGTACACATACCCTTCCAGCATCCCCCGCCAAATACCCTCTCCAATATCCCCCAACTGTACCTCCCCCTCCCCCAAGCTCCTTCTCCCTCCACCTCTGGCAGTGGTCACTTTTTGGGAACCTGAAATATGGTAACCCTAGTATAAGAAAATACATTAATTGGAATAGAATGAAGAAACTGTGCTGTAATGTTAACTTCAGCCCACAGTATCACATGTTGGACATTGTTCTTGTAGAGATATTTGTTTGTAGAAGATTATGATTTAAAGATGCTCCATCATAAGGGACAGTATTATGAACATGGGAATTTGAGATGTGTCCTGGAGGGAGAGGGCTGGGAACACCTCATGTCTGTGGGCAGCAGTTCACCAGAGACATTCTCCAGTTTGTTTTATTAAAGTTTTATTCCTTTCTCATTCACTGGTTTGTTATTTAATGAACCCCAAGATCATTACAGTTCTCATCCCCATATATTTTCAGTTTCAGGGGAATTTGGCCATAGAATTTGGTAGAAGTTGTGTGGCTAAATCTCTGAACAATTTCTTAATACAATTTTCTAAAATATTTCAAATCTGACTTTTTTTCTCTCATTCATTCAAATATAATGATAACTGAATAACTCCTAATTATGAGCATTACATCTGTGCTGTGTTTGTACTTGGCTAACACAGGTATCTAGATGAGCGATCATAAATTTTGCGTCATTGGAAATCTCTAGATTGACTTCTCCAAAGCATGAAGCTTTTATAAACACTGCTTCTATTTTCATAATTGTTAAAGCATTACAGAGGTGGTGTTTTGAAGGGGCTTTTAAAAAATAATGTGCAATAACAAGCCAAATAAACAACCCTCATCCCCTAACAGTACTACAGACTGTCTAATATTTGATAATTTTTTATTCTATGGACGTATGCGTGACCCAGTACCTCCAGAGACTCTTCATATTTTGATCAAGTGAACAACTTTAATTTCTCTTAAGCAAAAACATGTCGCCCTAGGAAGCCATCCTCTAACATTTACATTTTAGCCATTGGAACAACTTCCAAGGGTTGGGGTGAATTCTCCATCCCCTGGCAATTTCTAAATAAAGATTGGATGTTTTTCTAAAAAGATGTGCTCTGGTTCAAACAGGAACTATATCAGGGAAGTTCTATGGCCTGTGTTATGCAGGAGTCAAACTAGATGATCACAGTGGTCCTTTCTGGCCTTTGAATCTATTATTCTGTTTCAGTCAGAGATGGGACACTAGATGGGGAGGGCTCTGAGTTACTATGGAGAATTCTTTCCCAGATGTTTGGCTGGTGGGTCTTACACACATGCTTAGGGTCCAGCAGATCGCTCTGTTTGTGGTCGGGAAGGAATTTGCCCCCAAGTCAGTGTGGCAGAGACACTGGGGTTTTTTTGCCTTCCTCTTCAGCATGGCGCAGGGTCACTTGGTGGCTTAAACTACTGTAAATGGTGAATTCTCTGTAACTTGAAGTCTTTAAATCATGATTTGAGGACTTAAGTAACACAGCCAGAGGTTAGGGGTCTTTTACAGGAGTGGGTGCAGCGAGGTTCTGTGGCCTGCAATGTGCGGGAGGTCAGATTGGATTATCATAATGGTCCCTTCTGGCTTTGAAGTGTATGAGTCAAACTTTGTGATAGTTTGTACTCTATTACTAAAGATTCTGTAGTATAATTTGTAAAAATAACGAAGTCTTAGTAATATGGCGACACCCAAAAGCCTCTAGATGGTTAAATCTTTGCTGAGGCTGAGAGGCATCTATTTTTTGGTGAAGACTAAAAGTGTATGGATGAGTGAAGTAATGAGATTCTACTTTCTCTGTGGGGTGTGTTTGCATGTGTGTGTGCATGCATGTGTATGTATATATGGAATTGCAAAGTGGAGACCACTGGAATAATGAAATTCCTTCAGAGAAGGATTTGTGAAATGAGGGGACCTCAAGCCATGAACTGCACACGTTCTTTCTTGTAGTTTCCTGAGGACAGTCATCTTGGAGCTCATAGAAAGTGATGAATTTTGTTGGTTACAGCACTCTGTGTTGTATGGAAAATTATGTACAATTCTGTGCCCTCTTTAACCAAGATATATTGCCTTTGATACAAAGCCACCTGTTCTTCAGAGTCAGTGATAAAAACAAGAACAGACATGCTAAGGCCTTACTCAGAAAAGCAGTTGAGCACACGCTTAAAGTTAAACGTGTGTAAGCACCATTCCTTAGACGTTTTCCTGAGACGTTTTCATGAATTGTCTAATTGTTTCAGTATTTTTTTTCATTATAAAAAGACTTGGTCCAAATAGTAGCAAAATATATAGGATAACAGGCTCTGTGAAACTAAATATAGCTGTGGATGCTTCAGAATTTAAAGATAAGGATGAAATATAAATGTTAGTGGGTAGGGGTTTGGAATGGGCTCATGAAAATGTAGTGTAGCATATGTTCCCTTATGGTAACAAGATCCAGTTAAAGCCTACCTAGTACTTTAAAATATTCCTTAAAAAGTGATGGTGTAGTGTAATAATGTCTGGTCAACTGAATCCCATGGAAGAACACTTCACTTCTGGGTATATAAAAAGTATAGGATATTTATCCTGGTCAGAGAATTTAGCGTTAAGGTGAAAGAAACACTGAGGGGGAGAAAAGTGCTCCATCTCTCTTGAATTTCATAGGCATAAGAGTGAAAGAAGATGGTTTTTAGGATCCACCATAGCAAACGTCTTTCACAAATCAGCAGACATTGGCTCACACTGCTTCTTTCTGTTAAGCATCTAACGTTTCACATTCTGCCATTTTTTAATAGCAAAATTTGAATTTTTCTTCCTGTTAACATCTTACTGTTTTCTGAATAGTGGTGTTAAAAACTCAAAAACCTAAGGACCATAGCAGCCTCATACAGAATTATGCTATATTTAGTACTGGACCAAATTCACCCCCTACCCTCTCCCGCACATGAAAGCTGGATTTGAGTTTGGCCTATAAGGTTTAAATATAAAAAGCATAACTTGCAAAGATAGGGTCTGATCATGCACATGTAACTGCTTAGCACATCTCAGGATTAGGCCCCATGCATTATAAATATATAGAGTATACACACATTTATAGACACTATTTATTATTTAAGAAAAATGTCAGCAGTTGCATATTATAAAAATATCTACAGCAGAGTCCCTATGAAATGCTAAGTGTGTTGGGTTTTTCCCATTTGTAATTAAAACAGAAGTAGAAATTGTTACAATGTTGGGAATAAAATCAGGTTCTATAGAAATATTTTTGTTGATTCAGAGAATGCAATAATCGGGAATGCAGACCAGCTCTACTTGAGCCACTGCCAGAGTAATGTAAAATAGTGATGATTCAGCAATGGTGATATTTTTTTCTATAAATGTTAAGCTGTGTTGGATGCCTTATTCAAGATAAGCATCTTCTCCAAACAGCGAAACTGTTCAAGAACCTTGAGAGATGTATACCTGAGGAAACGGATGTTCTGGTAGTGCTTGCTTAACTCAGAACCTTTCCTTGTAGAATGTATTCGTCTAACAGATTGTTACAGTACCGATAACTTCATTCTTTCTTCTCTTCGCATTCTCCCTCAGACCCCTTTTTCCCTTCCAGTATTGCTGTGTAATAGGTTCATAGAGGTGAGAGGGAATAATGACGCAGTATGTGAATACAGAGTCTGGCACCTAGTAACACCTTGATAGAAATAGAAAGCTGTGAACACAGTATTAAAATATGCTAACAAGCTGCAGGAACTAATGGGCTGAATTTTTACACTGCAGATGTTCTCCCGGCACTTGTGCTGAATGCAGTAACAAATGTGTGGAACTGATGATGATATTACTGTGTTCTTGGCAGTGCTGTTCTCTAAAATCATCTCTCGCTTCTTTACGTTTTGCTAAGGTTTAGAATGTTCTCCTCTATGGACTAAAATAAAGGATGTAAGTATATCTATCAGACAAATCTATACCTCTTAGTTTGTGGCAGTTTGCTTTCAGCTGACTGGAGGTAGTAGGTTATGACAAGTCAGATGAGTCTTGTTTGCGTAAAGTTATTTTTATTCAGCCATACAGTATTATATGTATATATTCAGTATTGTAGAGGTGCTGGTGAGGAGTTCTAGATCTTGTGTATGTTTATTAGGTCTCCTGAAACATTAAGGGTCAATGTTCTTGAAATCTTGCTCATTTGATGAGATAAACTAAACCATATAGAAACATAATTGAGATACTGTACAAAGTCTGATTTACAAACAACCTTCTCCTATCTTTCACTATGCTAAGATTCTGTTTTATTTTGGAAGGAAATTTTACTTAGAGGTTCATTTGTCCCACCCCAGCATCTCAGTCTGTCCATCCATGTCTCCCTTTCACTTTCAGTACTCAAGAGAAAATAACAATAATCTCTCCCTCTCCTCCCTACCTTCCAATTCTTTTAATAACAAACAGTCTTGACTTGCTTCCAGTAGGTTCTAGCATTTCTGAAGAAATCTGTATTCATGCTGGCAAAAGATTTGCCAGATGCCACTTGGAATCATTACTTTTCTTTGCAGTTTTTTTCTTCTTTCTCCTTAAAGAGGTTTTTGTAAATAACAAAATGGAAGGCACACATTGCTTTTGTTTGTCATATTCGGTAGCTTTTGTATTGAATGCCTGTTGTTTGCACTAGGATACTTATGGTACCAATGGTCAGCCAAATGGCTCTGGATAGTAGTAGTAGATGATAGATTCCCTTCAGCAAGTGCATTTACAGTGTACCTACTGTACAAGGCTTTCCACCATGCCACCTTATACCAAACCTTTTAAAAGGTGTTAGGAAAATTAATTCCATTTGTGTCTACTAGAAAAGGAAGGTTAGGGCTGAGATGACATGAAGAATATGGATAGTCTTGTGGACAGGGTATGGGTCTTGGTGTCGAGAAATCTGGGTTCTTTTCCTAACTCTGTCACAGATTTCCTGAATGACCATGGGCAAATCATTTTAACCTCTTTTTGCCTTCATTTCCCTATTTTTCTTCCTTTCTCTACATCAGAGAGGTGTGGTCAGAATAAATTAATTTAAGTTCATAAGGCACTTGCAATGAGATGATGAGAAGCCACAGAAGTGCCACTAAATTCAGCTGAATATTTACAAGGATAATACGTGTGTGCTCCTGGATGTGTAGAGGAGTGCACTCATCACATGATGCTCCTTGTGGCTGGGTTTTGCAAAGCAGCTCATTTTTCATCTAGCTCCCCCTTCCAATAGCTGCTCCAGCCCTGCAGCGGTCTCACTTCTCATGATTTGGCTTTCTGGCCAGGTTACTTTATATTCTCTCCCTTTCCAGGGTATCAGCTTCTCACACGGACAGTCTCCCACTTGACAATGGTCCATCAGTATGATGTCTTCTGCCCATACAGGGTTCCTTTCCTGTTCCTCTTTTCTGTCAGAGTAATGTGGCCCCAGAGCCAAGGCCGGATTAACCATTTGTGGGCCCGGCACCAAATGTATTTGTGGGCTCCCATGTAGTCGTTATGAGTCCCTTCTGAGTGTGGGCCCAGAGTGACAGCACCGTTGGCGCCATAGTAAATCTGGTACTGCTGGGATCGGGATTAAAACATTTATTCAAAAACAAAATAAGATATTTGAAACCACACTTGACTGAGACCTCCACTCAACCCACAGAAAACAAACTGGGCTAGCATCAATATACCCAGAATACTCTTGAATTTGGGTTTACTTGTGTGAGAGGTTGTTTGTTTGTTAGTTTTGTCTTTTTTGTTAAAATGCTCAGAACCGGCTTGGGGCTCTGCATCTCCCTACCACCATCCCCTCTACCCAAAGTTATGTTTTGTAAATACAATTTTGATAGCTGGATTTTCTACTTTGGTACAGTAATGTTTACAAAACATTTTAAAAGTTAGTTTCTTTCACCTTGTCAAGGTTCCTCCCCCACTCTGAACTCTAGGGTACAGATGTGGGGACCTGCATGAAAAACCTCCTAAGCTTATCTTTACCAGCTTAGGTCAAAGCTTCCCCAAGGTACAAAATATTCCACCTGTCGTCCTTGGATTGGCCGCTACCATCACCAAACTAATACTGGTTACTGGGGAAGAGCTGTTTGGACGCATCTTTCCCCCCAAAATACTTCCCAAAACCTTGCACCCCACTTCCTGGACAAGGTTTGGTAAAAAGCCTCACCAATTTGCCTAGGTGACTACAGACCCAGACCCTTGGATCTTAAGAACAATGAACAATCCTCCCAACACTTGCACCCCCCCCTTTCCTGGGAAATGTTGGATAAAAAGCCTCACCAATTTGCATAGGTGACCACAGACCCAAACCCTTGGATCTGAGAACAATGAAAAAGCATTCAGTTTCTTACAAGAAGACTTTTAATAAAAATAGAAGTAAATAGAAATAAAGAAATCCCCCCTGTAAAATCAGGATGGTAGATATCTTACAGGGTAATTAGATTCAAAAACATAGAGAACCCCTCTAGGCAAAACCTTAAGTTACAAAAAAGATACACAGACAGAAATAGTTATTCTATTCAGCACAATTCTTTTCACAGCCATTTAAAGAAATCATAATCTAGCACATACCTAGCTAGATTACTTACTAAAAGTTCTAAGACTTTTAAAAGAGGGTGTGAGAGAGAGAGAGAGAGTCATCAGGCAAATATTTGATATTTTGTTGATAATTAATTGCCTGAATAGTGAACAGTATCGGTAAGAACATAACATACTGGGTCAGATCAATGGTCCATCTAACCCAGTATCCTGTTTTCCAGTAGTGGCCAGTGCCAAATGCGTCAGAGGGAATGAACAAAACAAGGCAATTTATCGACTGATCCATCCCTTGTTGTCCAGTGGCTTCAGCAGTCTGAGATTTAGGAACTCCAAGAGCATGGGGCTGCATCTCTGACCATCTTGGCTAATAGCCATTGATGGACCTGGCCTCCATTAACTTATCTAATTCGTTTTTGAACCTGGTTATGCTTTTGGCCTCACAACATCCTCTGGCAAAAAGTTCCACAGGTTGACTGTGCGTTGTCGGAGTACTTCCTTATGTTTGTTTTAAACCTCCTCCTACTGTAGCACCTTGGTCATCCAGTGGCCCCACTGATTGTTTGGGAGGCTTCCTGCTTCTGATGTACTTTAAAACATTTTTCCTGTTGGTTTTTGTGTATTTCGCTAGCTGATCTTCAAATTCTTTTTTAGCCTATCTAATTATACTTGTACACTTGACATGCCAGAGTTTATGCTCCTTTCTATTTGCCTTAGTAGGATTTGACTTCCAATTTTTAAAGGATGCCTTTTTTTGCTGTTAACTGCCTATTCTACTCTGCTGTTTAGCCAAGGCAGAATTTTTTTGGTCCTTTTACTGTTTTTTCTTTACATTTGGGGTATACAGTTAGTTTGAGCCTCTGTTATGGTGTTTTAAAGTAATTTCCATGACGTTTGCAGGCATTTCACTCTTGTGACTGTTAATTTCCTTTTAATCTCCAGTTAACTAGTATCCTCATTTTTGTGTAGTTCATCTTTTTGCAGTTAAATGCCACTGTGGTGGGTTTGTTTGGTGTTTCCCCCCATATAAGGATATTAAATTTAATTATGGTATGATGATTATTACTGAACACTTCAGTTATAGTAACCTCTTGGACCAGATACTGTGCTCCACTAGACTAAATCAAGAATTGTGGATTCAAGGACAAGCTGCTTCAAGAAACAGTGATTAATGGTGTCTAGAAGTGGTATTCATGCTCAATTAAATGCAATGTTTTGTTTTCCTGACCTACCTAATCCCTACAGTTCACCATAACTAAAGTGGCTTAAATGAAAAATATTAAGAAGGATAATTAATTTAGAATTTTTAAAATGTTTTGATTTCAAAGAATAAATTCCTTGTTGCAGATGAATGTAAATCCAGGTGCCATCAGTATTTAGAACTCATGAAGAGGGTTGACATTAGATATGTAACTTGACTCATTCATTTAGCTCCATGTATACTAATGTATCACAAATAGCTCCTGTTTTATTTTAAATGCTACAGCATTCATTCCCAACATATCTTTTTCAGTTAAACTGTCAGCAGAGAATAGCCATATTCTAAATTGCCATAAATTTGGTGAAAGTAAATGATAGTGTTACCTGCATGATCAATGACTCAATGGGAAATTTTATTGCAACTCATGTAAAATTTCCCATTTCCCAATATTATCTCTAAATATTGAAATACTAAATATTAGAATTTCCAGTTGACTGCTTTCCATAGTAAAATTGTTTCTAAAACACCACTTTCTTTTTTTGTACCGCAATCCAGACACGTGCACTTTCAACCCCTGCCCGTTATGTAGGAGCGTGAATTAACAAACAGTACAATTAGTTGTACCAAAATGTTCATAGGTTAGTTGTCATTATGTGCTGTATTCCAGTTAAAGATCATGTATAGCTCAGAAAATATGACTTAGGATATTTGTTACCAAAAAATAAAAGTAGAGAAGACTTTTTCTTTGATGGCTTTCTCTATTTATAAAATGTTTCTCACTCTTTCCTGAAATGACTTCCTCTTTCTTGATGCTTCACCCTGGAAGGAAGCTTGTAAATTACAAGAGAGCTTTTAATCTTTTTTCCTGAGTGATTGGGGAAATTGAATATCTCCCTTCCTTTCTCCCCACAATTTGTGGGTTTACTTTGTAGAATACAAATGAGATATTTACTGGGTGTAAAAAAAGAGAGAGAGAGAAATCTTTCGTGTACAAATGGTGCTTTGGAGATCTCTCAGTTTGCAAGACTAATCTGAGTAAACACAACTGTTTCTCCATATTACCTGAAACACTTCAGTTGGTTGTTTGGTTGCATTTTCTGGTATGACTTCATAAGTCGGTGCTTACCACAGCTAATAACTCTGTACAGAGGTATTTATGGACAATAGCAATAGGAACAGATTTCAGAGATCTTTGAGCTGCTTTTATAGGTACAGAGGATCTAATCAAACACACACAGAGAGAAATTCTGCCTTCACAGAAATACAGTTCAAACCTCTGCAGTAGCCGTGCAAGCCACACTATTTACTTATGTATTTAATTAATAATTTGTTGCAATGGGAAGTAAAACATATAGCAACTTCTAAAACTGAAACCACAGCAGGGGGTTTTAGGTAGGCAGAATGCAGTTATCCACATGCAAGACTCAGAAACGTACCATGTGATTTTTTTTAATGGCCACAAATGGTCAGGACACCGTTTTTATGTCTCACCACTTGTGCCTCGTGCCGTTATTCATTATAGATAGTTATAGTTGTCAACATTTAAATTTTTTTTCCAGAGGTGATTTTCCAAATAAGCCTGATCAACTGCGGGTCACCAGCTGCCAGAGAGCTGCCTACGCATTCTAGTATATTTTAGGTGGCTAAAAATATAAAAGATATTAACTATCTGGGTCTTAATAACCATGCAATTTTCAGGCTTTTCTTACATATCTACTATTCCATCACATTCAAAATTTACTAAATTCTGTATTTTCTCTTTCATATTGTGTATTGTGATATTGCATCATTACATGATAGTCCATTATTGTTTAAAAAAAGGGGGGGAGGGAACTCCCCAAAAAACAAAGAAAAGGTACAGTTTCAGCTACTTTTGGGCATGGAAGAAAACTTGTGATGGAGGCCAAAAGCTGAGACTGTGTCATGCCCAGAATGGGTGGTTGCAAGCATGGTTGTTAAAATTCCACATAAACTACATTACAAATGGCTTACTTTTAAGAAATGGCTTCCTATTCCAGATGGTACTGTATTCACAATAATTTTGTCAGTGAAAAACCTATGAAAGGTGCATTGTTCTTCAGCACAGTAATGTACAGTATTTTGGCTGCAAATCTCTATGAGGGTCTATGCGAAAACTGACTGACTACCAAAATTGATATATTTAATTGAAGTGACAGCAGCTGCAAATATACAATCTAATCCTGTTCAGATGAACTGATATAGTTTATAGCAGTATCACTGTTTGAAAATCATAGCATGAACTTTGCTTCTTCCTTAGCAGAGGGCTAGAACATACAGACACCATTTAAAACTATTCTGATGTACACATGGGTAAGTGTGCAAGCCAGCACTTGCAGCTTTTCAGCAGTAGTTATGTTTCTTTCCTCGGATGATTGCATAAGATGGCTTGCAGTTATTTGTGTCTGCAGGGGTGAACAAGTTCTACAGCTCAGCCCATGGTCATCCTCATTTCATAAAGGAAATGCCATCCAAGGAAACTTGTGCCTAGTATACATAGCTGCATCTCTGTTTGAGCAGCCTCCACTGCAATTATTTGCTGGGCCTTTTAGCCCTCAGCCATACCATATTAAAGATGAGTGTAGCTGAAACCTGCTGTATTTCAAGTACATATGGCTCTTTGGCTCATGGCAAATTGCTAATGCAGCCCTCACATGGCCAAATATTAGGTACTCCAGTGTAGTAGTAGCTATAACAATACAGTGTACCACTTTTCATTCAATACATGATCTGTGTGTACAACACCGAGCACAGTGGGCCCAATCTGGTTGTGGCCTCTAGGAGGTATCTCAGTATAAATGTTTATTAATCATTATAATATATCTTTAAACATATTTTCCATCTTTGTGTTCTTGTGTGGCCCCCATCACCTCTGAATGCCTGAGAAGTATTTAGGAAATAATTCTCTCCGTGCCCCTATGAGGTGGGAAAGAATTATACCCATTTCACAGATGGAGGACTGAGGCTGAGAGATTGACTTGTCCACGATCACACAGGAGACTGTGGCACAACTGGGACTGGAACCCAGAGCTCCTGAGTCCCAGACCAGTTATCCCTTATCCACAAGAACAGCTTTCCCCTTTACAAAGCTGGGTGGTATCCCATTTTACAGATGGGGATGCTGAGGCACAAAGTGGTTGTGACTTGTCCAAGGTGACACAGTGAGCCAGTGATAGAATCAAGAATGCAGCTCAAATTTCCTGCTATTAGCCCCTTACTTTATGAGTACTAAATAAAATAACTAAATACCTAGAGTACTCACAATTTTTTTTAAAAAAAAAACCTCTTTATATGATTCAATGTATTTTAAACCTACTGTATAATATATTAGGTTGCCTGGCAGCATGGATACCCAAAGGCAATTATTTGGTACAATTCCCTCTGTCCACTGTTCCTAACTTTTTCATGCCTTCAATTATTTTAACAGATTTAGTCAAACAGAACGGTAGGGGTTTTGTTTTGTTTTCAAGAGCAGTCTGCAGCCACACTGCTGAGAGAGCGACTTTTTAATGTGGGTGCTCAAATTAAATATAATTTGTGATTGGTAGCATAAGGGAGGTTTCCTTTAAAATGCCTTTAGGTGTAGACATTTAGTAATACACAAATTGTATATATTGAACAAATACATACTCAGGTGAACTCCAGGGTAGATTAGAAGAATGCAATGATTTGATTATAGTGGAACACTGATGCAGTATCTATCAATGAATTGCTGTATTTTTGACACCCAGAACAGACACTGTGTAGAATGCATCTGAGTGTGTTGAAAATAAATTGAGCATGGCTGTATCAATTCTGAGGAGCTGAAGTCTTGGTTTTAGACATAAGTGCCTCACTTCAGCAAATTGGATATCTGTCACTGAAACATAAGTGCTGTTTCTACTGCTGAAGAAAGCAGTAAAAAGGACTCGTTAGATTAAGCCTGATCTCTGTTCATTTAAATCAACACCAAGACTAGAGCTAGCTGGTGGTCTGCCTCTTTTCACTTGCTCCCTTCCATCTTTTAATGCCTTGCCTTCTAAAATCCTTTTAACCAAATCAGTTCACTTCCTTCTGTTCAAAGTACTGATGCTACAAAGTCCACTGAAATTTAGAAATTTGACAGCTTTTGCCTTCCTCATTTTCATTCAGGCTCTTGCAGGGGGGATGTCCAACAAGCAAGACAGATAAAAGAAGTAATTTAGGCTTAGATTTCAGATAAAAGAATCAAAGTTGGTGAAATGTTCCAGTATAACAGTGTATCTTCTATTCTTCACTGCAAAATGTATTAGAATATAAGCAAAGAAATATTCAAAGGAGAATCATCTGGATCTTTACCCGTGCCATGTATTATAAGCCAAGTTTGAGAAATAGAGAATTTAATGAAAAATTCACCTGACATTCCTCTCCCACCCTAGAAATTGTTTAGTCTTCTTGCCAGTCTTAATGCTGGGTTATCAAGGGCAAGTTCATGGTTAAGAACTATCAGTAAAATGTATTTTAAAAAGACATACCAGGTCAGCAGGCCATATTAAGCCAAAGTGTTAATTTACTTCAAAGCTTAATTCTCTAATTAGCAGTGTTTCTTCACAAAAGTGCTTCAAACATAGGAAATAGTGTATAATTTCTGTGGAAAGAGAAGCTTAATGAAAAGCCCTGTAGAATATAATCGAAAATTATAGAACTATATCAGATAGTAAAACAAAACAAACAAGCAAAACCCTTGGCTACATACTAGGGTTATAATTCTCTATGAAGCACTAAACTTTTTAGAATAATTTCTTTGGATCTCTACTGGCTTTATCCCTATTCAAGTTTACAGAACTTTTCCACAGAAGAAGATAATTTAACATTTTCCTAAATGCCTAATATTAAGTGGGGCATTTTCCTACAGGTCAAATGTTACAGTAATCTAAAAGAGAAAGGGAGTTTATCTAAAATGAACTCTCATGGAAACTTGGTTCATTGTTAGGTATTTTCTCAGAAGCTGGGTACATTGTTAGCATAGTCTAGAATAGTATTCATAGACATAGATGTTAATTAAGATGAGCAATCAAAAGAGAAAGGAGGCATTTAAAAAAAAGCATCAGATAAAATTTCTTTTAGTCAGTGGTTTCAACTTTTTCATTTGCAGACCCCTACCAAATTTCGAATGGAGGTGTGAATCCCTTTGGAAATCTTAGACATAGTCTGCGAGTTCCCAGGGTCTGTGGACCACAGGTTGAAAACTACTGCTTTAAGGCACAGGACAGTACAGTGAAAAAACAAATACTAGTATAATAGAGTAATTGCTCAAAGCCAGATAGGACAAAATTTTCAAAAGCAACTTATACATTTGTAGTCTCATCTTTTTGGGCTCCAGACATCTTGGTGGATATTGCTCTCCCAATTTTCTCACATAATTACTAGTTGAATGCAAAATCCAGGCTCAGAACTGGTGTGCAAAATCTGTGCCAATTTAGAGACAGGCTTTGGGCCACTGTCTACCACGATTGCTCATGACGGACCAAGTTCATCCTACTGTCACTTCAGTGCGACACCAGGATGACTCTGGCTTAATGGAATTTAAAGCCTGATTTTCAGAAATACTGTGAGCACCTGCACTCCTGTTTACTTGAATTGGATTTATGGCTGCTCAACATCTCTGAAGATCAGGCCCTCAGTCTCCTGGATCTGTGTTGGCTCCATGGTCTCCCAGTCAGCAATAAACTCCAGAAGTCCCAACTCCTTTTCATTCACTTGGGAGTGAGGAAAACATAATTTGTTTGGATGCAAAATAAGAAGCCTCACCTTCTTCATTTGGAAGTGTCTCCTCAGCAAGTCGCTGGTGCAGTTATTTTTTTGCCCAAAGCGAAAACACAGGAGTATAGGAGAGAGCAGAAATAGATGCACCAGAAGACAAAGCCAACTATTGAAGAGTGACTGCCAAACACTTACAATAGCTTTCAGAGATTGCAACGAATAAAAAACAAACATACTCAAGAAAAATAAAGGTGTGTGGGGAGGAAATCTCAACAGCTCCTGCAGTAGGTATTGAAGCAACACTTTCTCGTTACCAAATGGAACCCCGCATTGTAAAGCTCAGATGTGTTAACAGCATAAGAGAAGACCCCAAATCCAGCAGTGCAGATTCAGGAACTGATCATGAAACGGAATTCATGGTGTACACTGTGAAAGAGCAAGGCAAGCTGTAGATGAAGGAATGCTCAAATTTACCTGGCAGGGGATCATACAAAGCCTATTCTGTGGATAACTAAAGGAATTTCATGTCAGGGCTCAGAATCTAGTATGAGAATTGAATTGTCGGTCTGTAAAAAGAAAAGGCGTACTTGTGGCACCTTAGAGACTAACAAATTTCTTTCTTTATTTATTATGCTCAAATAAATTTGTTAGTCTCTAAGGTGCCACAAGTACTCCTTTTCTTTCTGTGGATACAGACTAACACAGCTGCTATTCTGAAACCTGTCTTTCTGTGTCTCTCTCTCTTATACCCACCCACCCACAACAGAAAGTCAGCAGCACCCTAAGTTAATGGGACAAAATGGCTGATGTGCATCTGTAAAGGAGAAAATAAGTCAACATCAAAAATAAGTGTCAGAGGACCTGCCACTCATAATAGGCAGAGCTATAGAAGAAAGTTGAAAGAAAATTTTGAGAATACAGAAGAAAATATAATATACATTTACAGTATCACAAATACAAATTAAATCAGCAGATCTATTAAGTTGAAATTTTATAATTACACAGAGATAACAGATAAATCAGCAGTTTATCATTTTGAGAACATTCTATGGGCTATAAATTTAGTTTTTGTAGCTTTAAACATTGCAAATGAACTTTATCAGTAAGAACTATTGGTTCGGTAGGTTGCTTCAGCTTTACATATGAAGAAGGTATGTCATTATGTTGTAATGTGCTTTTGCTAAACCAGTGATACTCAGACCTCAGTGGTTCAGGAGCAAAATTAGTGATCAACATTACCCGAAATAGTCTCAGTAGTGTGAATTCATTGTTTCATTTACTATAGTATTATATATTCATATTTAAACAGTATGACAGGAGAAATATTTAGTTTTTAAATATCTATCTAGAATTCTCACAGCAAAATGACTGATCAAGTATTATTATTATATCAACTGAAATTGGTTAATAACAGTAAAAGCATCCTGATTGGTTAATAACTTAGATTAGTTAATAAGTAAATCACACGGTGCTTCAATATCATGTGCTGCAAAGAGCTGCAGGAGACACATTAAAGGACCAGTTGTGACATGTGAGCCTCAGTCTGAGTATCAGTGTGCTAGACTAATATTTAAAGACATGAAGTTGGAGGGTCTGCAGTCTATATTTTAACTTTAGTGCTACCACAGTCTCCCAGAATGTCTTTTGGACACACTATTATTATGGCGTAAGAAAAAAGTTCCCTTTTATATTGGATACTGCCAGGTGAAAGTCTGCATTAATAGGAGTATACCCAGTATTTGAAACTGTATTTTAGAATCAGATTTCTTTACTATGATGAATGGGTGAATGTTTTAAGTTTCGATGCATAATAGTAATAGGAAGGTCACATACACATTTCAGAATTATTGAGGACCAGTCATGAGATTTCTTCCCACTCAGAGGAAATTATAAAGCAGAATAGTACATTGAATTGTAAGGTACTTGTTTAGGAGGACTAATTAAAAAAAACTACATAGCATTTTTAGATGCTACAACAGAAATTATAATTAAACCACTTGAATCATTTGCATCTGATTGTAGAAAACACTTTGTAAGCAGATTTTTATACTTTTTTAGAATCTGAGGTTAAGGTGAGGCAGGAAGGAAACCTGGGAAATGAATTTTCTGAGGGCGGGGAAAAAAAGATAAGTCATACATAAATATAACCTCCCCAGACACTCACTTTGTACTGGGATACATGACCTTAAGCTAAAATTAATAAAGCTTAAGGGCATGTCTACACACAGAGTTGTACAGTATAGCTGTGTTGCTGCATGTCTGGTGAAGACGCTCTATGCCAACAGGAGAGAGTTCTCCTGTTGGCATAAAAAAACACTCTGCACATACTGCTGACGAAAGAATTCTGAAATGATGCAAACAGCAAATCCTGCAGTCTTAAAGGGTTTTTATAAATAAGCATGTTGGCTCTATTTCCTGATTTCCTGCACCTGGTTATGAAACAATAGACAATACAACTGGGACTGTATAATATAACCTTCCAACATTTTGAGGTGTGTTATAAATAACTTACTTGTGAGCCAGAATGTGATTAATGTATTCTTCCTATTAAAATTTTTCTCACATAAATCAAATATTTTTGGCCATGAAAATTTCTTTAAGTACAACAGTTATTTGTGGGTTGATATTCTGCCTTGGATTTAATGAAAATGGTGATTCTGACAATCATCTATTTGCTCAGTTTTCTCCTTTTTGGATACGGGACTTTCAGCATTCCCCATTTTGTCTTTTCTTACACTTTCACTGCACACCTTTCGAAACTATAACATTATGGATATGCTCCCTCTGAGATAGATGGGATGGATATTGGTACCTGTGTGGAGCATATTTGGTTCTGTCCTCCCCACCTCTAAGTGCTTAATTCACCACTACAGTGTCGTACTCAGCCCATGCTGGCCTAGAGATTGAGGGATGAATTCAGGATCACCCTTCTCCTCTCTGGTTTCTCACACATTAGCTTCATGACATTATTTTGTCACTAAACTACTATTCGAGCAGTAAACAATTTAATAAACTTTCCAATCTAGTGGTTCAGTCTTTATTTTTTCTGGAAGAAAGCTGCAAATGACAGCTGAAAGTTTGCAAGATGTACACACTGTTCTGTATTACTTGTCTGAGTCAAATTTATTATTGGCTGCAGGCAACAGTGTTTTTTCACTGGACCAGTAATAGTATCTGTCCCTTTGAAACAGAAGGATTTAAAGTCAATGGGAGGAAAAAGTGGATTTTGTGTCCTCTTACTTTTTACTTTTCCCAATGCTTTCACTTCGAGACCTCTTCTGCTCCAGGGGTGAGGAAACAGTCACACATTCTGCTTGATAGATATGACAGTTGCTGAAGAAATTATTTCAGATTGGTTCCTGCACCTCCCCTTTCCTCAGTCTGAGGGATTAAGTGAGTTTATGAGTTGACAATCTAATCTTACGTAGAAATAACATCTAAGCCCTGGTCTACACTAGGACGTTAGGTCGAATTTAGCCGCGTTAAATCGATGTAAACCTGCACCCGTCCACACAATGAAGCCCTTTATTTCGACTTAAAGGGCTCTTAAAATCGATTTCCTTACTCCACCCCTGACAAGTGGATTAGCACTTAAATCGACGTTGCTGGCTCGAATTTGGGGTACTGTGGACACAATTCGATGGTATTGGCCTCCGGGAGCTATCCCAGAGTGCTCCATTATGACCGCTCTGGACAGCACTCTCAACTCAGATGCACTGGCCAGGTAGACAGGAAAAGAACCGCGAACTTTTGAATCTCATTTCCTGTTTGGCCAGCGTGGCAAGCTGCAGGTGACCATGCAGAGCTCATCAGCACAGGTGACCATGATGGAGTCCCAGAATCGCAAAAGAGCTCCAGCATGGACCGAACGGGAGGTACGGGATCTGATTGCTGTTTGGGGAGAGGAATCCGTGCTATCAGAACTCCGTTCCAGTTTTCGAAATGCCATAACCTTTGTGAAAATCTCCCAGGGCATGAAGGACAGAGGCCATAACAGGGACCCGAAGCAGTGCCGCGTGAAACTGAAGGAGCTGAGGCAAGCCTACCAGAAAACCAGAGAGGCGAACAGCCGCTCTGGGTCAGAGCCCCGAACATGCCGCTTCTATGATGAGCTGCATGCCATTTTAGGGGGTTCAGCCACCACTACCCCAGCCGTGTTGTTTGACTCCTTCAATGGAGATGGAGGCAATACGGAAGCAGGTTTTGGGGACGAAGAAGATGATGATGAGGAGGAGGTTGCAGATAGCTCACAGCAAGCAAGCGGAGAAACCGGTTTTCCCAACAGCCAGGAACTGTTTCTCACCCTAGACCTGGAGCCAGTACCCCCCGAACCCACCCAAGGCTGCCTCCTGGACCCAGCAGGCGGAGAAGGGACCTCTGGTGAGTGTACCTTTTAAAATACTATACATGGTTTAAAAGCAAGCATGTGAAAGGATTACTTTGCCCTGGCATTTGCGGTTCTCCTAGATGTAGTCCTAAAGCCTTTGCAAAAGGTTTCTGGGGAGGGCAGCCTTATTGCGTCCTTCATGGTAGGACACTTTACCACTCCAGGCCAGTAACACGTACTCGGGAATCATTGTAGAACAAAGCATTGCAGTGTATGTTTGCTGGCATTCAAACAACATCCGTTCTTTATCTCTCTGTGTTATCCTCAGGAGAGTGAGATATAATTCATGGTCACCTGGTTGAAATAGAGTGCTTTTCTTCAGGGGACACTCAGAGGAGCCCATTCCTGCTGGGCTGTTTGCCTGTGGCTAAACAGAAATGTTCCCCGCTATTAGCCACAGGGAGGGGGGAAGGTTGAGGGGGTAGTCACGTGGTGGGAGGAGGCAAAATGCGACCTTGTAACGAAAGCACATGTGCTATGTATGTAATGTTAACAGCAAGGTTTACCCTGAAAGAGTGTAGCCACTATTTTATAAAATGTGTCTTTTTAAATACCGCTGTCCCTTTTTTTTTCTCCACCAGCTGCATGTGTTTCAATGATCACAGGATCTTCTCCTTCCCAGAGGCTAGTGAAGCTTAGAAAGAAAAAAAAACGCACTCACGATGAAATGTTCTCCGAACTCATGCTGTCCTCCCACACTGACAGAGCACAGACGAATGCGTGGAGGCAAATAATGTCAGAGTGCAGAAAAGCACAAAATGACCGGGAGGAGAGGTGGCGGGCTGAAGAGAGTAAGTGGCGGGCTGAAGAGAGTAAGTGGCGGGCTGAAGACAGGGCTGAAGCTCAAATGTGGCGGCAGCGTGATGAGAGGAGGCAGGATTCAATGCTGAGGCTGCTGCAGGACCAAACCAGTATGCTCCAGTGTATGGTTGAGCTGCAGCAAAGGCAGCTGGAGCACAGACTGCCACTGCTGCCCCTCTGTAACCAACCGCCCTCCTCCCCAAGTTCCATAGCCTCCACACCCAGACGCCCAAGAACGCGGTGGGGGGGCCTCCGGCCAACCAGGCACTCCACCACAGAGGATTGCCCAAAAAAAAGAAGGCTGTCATTCAATAAATTTTAAAGTTGTAAACTTTTAAAGTGCTGTGCTTAAAGTGCTGTGTGGCATTTTCCTTCCCTCCTCCACCACCCCTCCTGGGCTACCTTGGTAGTCACCCCCCTATTTGTGTGATGAATGAATAAAGAATGCATGAATGTGAAGCAACAATGACTTTATTGCCTCTGCAAGCGGTGATTGAAGGGAGGAGGGGCGGGTGGTTAGCTTACAGGGAAGTAGAGTGAACCAAGGGGCGGGGGGGTTCATCAAGGAGAAACAAACAGAACTTTCACACCGTAGCCTGGCCAGTCATGAAACTGGTTTTCAAAGCTTCTCTGATGCGTACCGCGCCCTCCTGTGCTCTTCTAACCGCCCTGGTGTCTGGCTGCGTGTAACCAGCAGCCAGGCGATTTGCCTCAACCTCCCACCCCGCCATAAACGTCTCCCCCTTACTCTCACAGATATTGTGGAGCACACAGCAAGCAGTAATAACAGTGGGAATATTGGTTTCGCTGAGGTCTAAGCGAGTCAGTAAACTGCGCCAGCGTGCCTTTAAACGTCCAAATGCACATTCTCCCACCATTCTGCACTTGCTCAGCCTGTAGTTGAAAAGCTCCTGACTACTGTCCAGGTTGCCTGTGTACGGCTTCATGAGCCATGGCATTAAGGGGTAGGCTGGGTCCCCAAGGATACATATAGGCATTTCAACATCCCCAACAGTTATTTTCTGGTCTGGGAATAAAGTCCCTTCCTGCAGTTTTTGAAACAGACCAGAGTTCCTGAAGATGCGAGCATCATGCACCTTTCCCGGCCATCCCACGTTGATGTTGGTGAAACGTCCCTTGTGATCCACCAGAGCTCGAAAAGTCCCTTGTGATCACAGAGCTCGAAAAGTACCCCTTGCGGTTTATGTACTTGGCGGCTTGGTGCTCCGGTGCCAAGATAGGGATATGGGTTCCGTCTATGGCCCCACCACAGTTAGGGAATCCCATTGCAGCAAAGCCATCCACTATGACCTGCACATTTCCCAGGGTCACTACCCTTGATATCAGCAGATCTTTGATTGCGTGGGCTACTTGCATCACAGCAGCCCCCACAGTAGATTTGCCCACTCCAAATTGATTCCCAACTGACCGGTAGCTGTCTGGCGTTGCAAGCTTCCACAGGGCTATTGCCACTCGCTTCTCAACTGTGAGGGCTGCTCTCATCTTGGTAAAGCAAGTCACAAAGTTCCATGAAAGTGCCCTTACGCATGCGAAAGTTTCGCAGCCACTGGGAATCGTCCCAGACCTGCAACACTGTGCGGTCCCACCAGTCTGTGCTTGTTTCCCGAGCCCAGAATCGGCGTTCCACAGCATGAACCTGCCCCATCAGCACCTTGATGCATGCATTGGCAGGGCCCATGCTTTCAGAGAAATCTGTGTCCATGTCCTGATCACTCACGTGACCGCGCTGACGTCGCCTCCTCGCCCGGTATCGCTTTGCCAGGTTCTGGTGCTGCATATACTGCTGGATAACGCTTGTGGTGTTTAATGTGCTCCTAATTGCCAAAGTGAGCTGAGCGGCCTCCATGCTTGCCTTGGTATGGCGTCTGCACAGAAAAAAGGCGCGGAACGATTGTCTGCCGTTGCTCTGATGGAGGGAGGGGCGACTGACGACACGGCTTACAGGGTTGGCTTCAGGGAGCTAAAATCAACAAAGGGGGTGCCTGTACATCAAGGAGTATTTCAGGCAGGACTTCACGGAGGGTTCCAATAAGAAATGGTGCACCTAAGTTATCGTTCTTATTGGAACAAGGAGGTTAGCCTGGCCTCTGATTGATACATGGCTAGATTTACCTCGCTGCACCTTCTCTGTGAGTGACTGCAGTGTGATCTAGAGGAATGAGTCCCCTAGACAGGGGAGGAGGCAAATGAGTACAAAACAAATCTGGTCTATTTCTTGTTCTGACCCACTCCATCTATCTTTTACATCTTTGGCTGGCAGCAGACGGTGCAGAAGGACTGCATGCCATCCACATCTCATGGCTGCTCGGCAGAAGATGGTACAGTACGACTGCTAGCAATCCTCATCTCTTGCCTGCCTGGCAGAAGATGGTACAGTACGACTGCTAGCAGTCCGTATCGCCTGCCCGCTCACCATAAGACGGTTCAATAGGACTGACTGCAGGACTAAAGAGAATGACCTGGTCAGGTCACTCCAAATTTAGTCCCTGCGCCCATGTCTGCCCAGGCGCTCCCAGCCGACGTGGCCAGGAGCACCTCGGACACGACGAGGACAACTACCAATCGTATTGCACCGTCTGCTGCCAGAAGGCAATGGGTTGCTGCTACTGTGCAGCAAAGCCGTACCGCGTCTGCTAGCACCCAGGAGACATAGGGTGACGGTTACCTGAGCGGGCTCCATGCTTGCCGTGGTATGGCGACTGCACAGGTAACTCAGGAAAAAAGGCGCGAAATGATTGTCTGCCCTTGCTTTCACGGAGGGAGGGAGGAAACGGGGGCCTGACGATACGTACCCAGAACCACCCGCGACAATGTTTTAGCCCCATCAGAGTGCTCCATTGTGACTGCTCTGGACAGCACTCTCAGATTCCCGATTGTTTGCCGTTGCTCTGACGCCGGGAGGGGCGCTTACAGGGTTGGCTTCAGGGAGCTAAAATCAACAAAGGGGGTGGCTTTACATCAAGGAGTATTTCAGGCAGGACTTCACGGAGGGTTCCAATAAGAAATGGTGCACCTAAGTTTTTGTCCTTATTGGAACAAGAAGGTTAGCCTGGCCTCTGATTGATACATGGCTAGATTTACCTCGCTGCACCTTCTCTGTGAGTGACTGCAGTGTGATCTAGAAGAATGAGTCCCCTAGACGGGGGGGGGGGGGGGGAAGCAAATGAGTACAAAACAAATCTGGTCTATTTCTTGTTTTGATCCACTCCATCTATCTTTTACATCTTTGGCTGGCAGCAGACGGTGCAGAAGGACTGCATGCCATCCACATCTCATGGCTGCTCGGCAGAAGATGGTACAGTACGACTGCTAGCAGTCTGTATCGCCTGCCCACTCACCATAAGACGGTTCAATAGGACTGACTGCAGGACTAAAGAGAATGACCTGGTCAAGTCACTCCAAATTTAGTCCCTGCGCCCATGTCTGCCCAGGCGCTCCTGATCGACCTCACAGAGGCGACCAGGAGCACCTCGGACATGACGATGACGGCTACCAGTCGTACTGTACCGTCTGCTGCCACAAGGCAAGGGGTTGCTGCTACTGTGTAGACATAGGGTGACGGTTACCTGAGCGGGTTCCATGCTTGCAGTGGTATGGCGTCTGCACAGGTAACTCAGGAAAAAAGGCGCGAAACGATTGTCTGCCCTTGCTTTCACGGAGGGAGGGAGGGAACGGGGGCCTGACGATATGTACCCAGAACCACCCGCGACAATGTTTTAGCCCCATCAGGCATTGGGATCTCAACCCAGAATTCCAATGGGCAGCGGAGACTGCGGGAACTGTGGGATAGCTACCCAGAGTGCAACGCTCCGGAAGTCGACTTTAGCCTCCGTACTGTGGAAGCGCTCCACCGAGTTAATGCACTTAATGCACTTAGAGCATTTTCTGTGGGGACACACACACTCGAATATATAAAACCGATTTCTAAAAAAACGACTTCTATAAATTCGACCTTATTCCGTAGTGTAGACATACCCTTAGAGAAGATGATGTGAAGTTAAATAATTCAAGGATTCTTAGATTCAGGCGGCTAAAATGAATGAAATACAGTCATCTTAGCATCTGAATGTTTTCAGTACTAATTTTACACAGCCTCCCTCTGGAATGAGTGAATTAGAATTCATTACATTTTCTCTAATAAAACTTTTTCTTCACTGGGGATTTTCCTTGACTGCAGCCATCAGTGGCAAGCCATGAGTGTGGCAGTACCAATACAAACCTTTAATATAGATCGGTAAAGCTGCTATTTGCACCAGCAAAGCTTATCTCTGGAAGCAGGATAAACTGATATGTACTGTGGTTTATAGCAAGTTCATCCTGTCTACACCAGTGCAGCTGTGCTGGTTGGTGATATCTGAAATTGGGACAAATCTCCAGCATAGATCATGCCTACATTAAAACTGTCTTTTTGAAGCCCCGGTTCCTCCTCTCCTCACACCCCCTTGTCAGCAGTTCCTGCCCAATGGGAGGAGAATTGAGCCCTGCTTTCTGTTACTGTACTGGTGGGAGTTCTGTTGGAGGAGAAGGTATTTGTATTGCTATTTATAGAGGCTTGTAGGGGCAGTGTGCTGGGAGAGAAGCTGAGCCCTGATTAGGGGGCGGGGCTTCTCTGACTAGGGGTCCTATAAAGGTAGCCAGCCAATCAGGCAGCGGCACAGACAGCTGCAGTGGCACAGGAGCCAGCAAACAGAGGTGTAAACAGGGGAGTTTGTAAGGTGCATTCGGGGGGAAGAATAAGAGCCAGGCAAAGGAACAGACAGGCTAGTGAAGGGAGTGTGTGGTGTTCTGGCAGTGTTGTTGTGCTCGTTGGGGGTTTGTTTTGCTGTGAGTGGTGGTGTTTTGGTTTGGTTTGTGTTTCCCAGACTAACAGGACCTAGGTGAGAAGGCTATGACAGACACAGAGGCAGCAGTGGTAGTGGCCCAAGTAGTGGAAGACACAATGAAGATGACTGGATGTAGAAGCTGTGGTATGTACATGATCCTGGAGGGGGTACCTGAAGAGAGTTTCGTCTGCATGAAGTGCTGCCTGATAGAGCTCAAGGAAGAGAAGATCCGAGGATTGGAGATGCAGGTGGAGATTCTGGTTGAGTTTAGAAGGGGGTTCGAGCGGATGATGGAGCAAAGACATGAGGAGGCTGAAGGGAAAAGCTCAGACTTGCAGACAGAAGCAGGACCAAAGAACTCTGAGGGGATACTGCTGGGTGAGGAAAGTGGACAGTGGAAGCATGTGACTGAGAGAACCAGGCAGAGGAAAAGATGGGCTAGTGAAGGAGAAACAGCTCACGAACAGGTTTGCGGAGTTGGAAAATGAAGAAGGGGCACAGGCGGTGGTCACTGAAGGTGAGAGGACAAGGAAGAAGAAGAGAAGAGCAGATAGTCCTACAGGAAGAGGGCAAGAGTCAATGGAGATAACACCAAATATGAGCCCCAGGAGGATACAGGATGAGTTGCAGAGGATTGCAAGGGACAATAGGAATCGAGAGGACTTGCGGCCAGATGGAACAGGGTAAAGACTGGAGAATTGCACCATTGCCAGGAAAAGGCAGGTCTACGTGAATCGGGACTCATTACTGAGAAGACTAGACAGGCCTGTAACAAGAGCTGATCCAGAGAACAGAAGGGTGCTGTCTGCTGGGTGCTAAGGTATGGGATGTGGACCTAGGCTGAAGAGGATCCTAACGGGAGTGGGAAAGAATCCATTGATTATCCTTCATGTGGGAACAAATGATACGGCTAGATTCTCGCTGGAATGTATCATGGGAGGCTATGTCAGGCTGGGGAAGACGCCTAAGGAATTCGAGGCTCAGGTGATCTTCAGTGGGATTCTGCCTGTTCCTAGAGAAGGGCAACAAAGGTGTGACAAGATTATGATGCTCAACAGATGGCTCAGGTAGTGGTGCTATAAGGAGGGCTTTGGGATGTATGGCGACTGGGAAGCATTCATAGACAGAGGACTGTTCTCTCAGGATGGACTTCACCTGAGTAAGGAGGGAAATAGACTTCTAGGATTGTGGATGGCACAACTGATCAAGAGAGCTTTAAATTAGGAATTCAGGGGCAATAGTTGGGAGATGTCCAGGTAATCTCCATGCCAGATTTTCTCTTTGAGATGGAAGAAAACAAAGTAAGAAAGGATACAGCCGTGGGTAGGAGAATGGACATATGGCGGAAGGGCAGTGTACATACCAATCTAATAGGTAATATTGGCAGTAGAATGTCTATGCCCAATCGGGTAAAGAAAGCAAGCGAAGCCAAACGGCAAAAATTAAGATGTTGGTACACTTATGCGAGGAGCCTAGGTAACAAAATGGAAGAACTAGAGCTACTGACGCAGGAAGCGAAACCAGATATTATAGGGATAACAGAAACATGGTGGAATAGTAGTCATGACTGGAGTACGGGTATTGAAGGGTATGTGCTGTTTAGGAAAGACAGAAATAAAGGCAAAGGTGGTGGAATAGCATTGTATATCAATGATGAGGTAGACTGTAAAGAAATAAGAAGTGATGGAATGGATAAGACAGAGTCTGTCTGGGCAAAAATCACACTGGGGAAGAAAGATACTAAAGCCTCCCCTGGGATAGTACTTAGGGTGTGCTATAGACTGCCGGGACCTCATTTGGATAGGGATAGAGCCCTCTTTAATGTTTTTAAAGAAGTAAATAATAATGGGAATTGTGTGATCATGGGAGACTTTAACTTCCCAGATATAGATTGGAGGACAAGTGCGAGTAATAATAATAGGGCTCAGATTTTCCTGGATGCGATAACTGATGGATTTCTTCACCAAGTAGTTGCTGAACCAACAAGAGGGGATGTCATTTTAGATTTGGTGAGTAATGAGGACCTCATAGAAGAAATGGTTGTAGGGGACAACCTTGGTTCGAGCAATCATGAGCTAATTTAGTTCAAACTAAATGGAAGGATAAACAAAAATAGATCTTTGGCTAGGGTTTTTGATTTCAAAAGAGCTAACTTCAAAAAATTAAGGAAATTAGTTAGGGAAGTGGATTGGACTGAAGAACTTGTGGATCTAAAGGCGGAGGAGGCCTGGAATTACTTCAAGTCAAACTTGCAGAAACTATCAGAAGCCTGCATCCCAAGAAAGGGGAAAAAATACATAGGCAGGAGTTGTAGACCAAGATGGATGAGCAAGCATCTCAGAGAGGTGATTAAGAAAAAGCAGAAAGCCTACAAGGAGTGGAAGATGGGAGGGATCAGCAAGGAAAGCTACCTTACTGAGATCAGAACACGTAGGGATAAAGTGAGAAAGGCCAAAAGCCGTGTAGAGTTGGACCTTGCAAAGGGCATTAAAAGCAATAGTAACAGGTTCTATGGCCATATAAATAAGAAGAAGTGGGACCGCTTAACATTGAGGATGGAGTGGAGGTTAAGGATAATCTAGGCGTGGCCCAATATCTAAACAAATACTTTGCCTCAGACTTTAATGAGGCTAATGAGGAACTTAGGGATAATGGTAGGACGACAAATGGGAATGAGGATATGGAGATAGATATTACCACATATGAGGTAGAAGCCAAACTCGAACAGTTTAATTTCTTGGTGCCCGCTTCGCCCCACGTGGAGATATACGTGCAGGTGTTGGCGAGGGTGGTAGGACCCATGGCCATTGTGGCGGCCTCTAAAATGTACGGGAAGATCATCTTTTTCTTAGCATCGGAGGTTGCCGCCCAGGCGGCGGTGGAGAAGGGCCTGGAGGTGGAGGGGGTATTTGTCCCCCTGGAGCCGCCAGAAGACCTGGGCGTCCGCCTAGTCCTGACCTCTGTCCCTCCTTTTCTACCCAATGCCGCCCTGTTACCCGCTCTCTCCACCCTGGGGAAACCCATTTCCGTCATCAGCCCTCTCCTGTTGGGCTGCAAGGACCCCACCCTCTGTCACATCCTTTCGTTCCGCCAGCAAGTGCAGCTTTTACCGCCGCCACCGGTGCGTGACAGAGAGGCACTCGAGGGGTCCTTCCTAGTCCCCTACCAGGGAGCCCACTATCAGGTCTACTATTCTACAGGAGAGGCCGGGTGCTACCTCTACCGATCAGCGGGGCATGTCCGAAGAGACTGCCCCTTGGCCCGGCGGGGAGGGGCACCCGAGACCCGGCAGGACATCGGCTCCATCGTTGCCGACGCCCCTGGCCACCCGAGATCTGAAACCACCTCTCCTCCTGCTCGATCCACCGCTGCTCCTGCCCGGGCCCAAGAGACACCTCTCCTACACTGCCCAGACGAGCGAGGGAGCCCCGCCCTTGCTGTTAACAATCCAGCAGAGCCTATGGAAGAGGGTGCAGCAAAGATATTACCGGGCATAGGAGAGGGCCTGCCCCAAGGAGAACCGCCCCCCCCCCATGTTGCCTCACTGTTACCCCCCCGAGCCCGTGAACCATCGCCTCTGCCCCCCGACGCAACCCCTGCTAACCAGCCCCCAGACGATGCTATGGAGGGCTGGACCCTAGTCCAGGGAAAGCGAGGCAAGCGGAAGGCTCGAGCTCCGCTGCACCCATCCGATGCGGAGGCCCCCCGGAAGACCAGGAAGGGAGGCACTGACACAGAGCCTTCCGCTATGCCCACGAGAGAAATCCATTCGCTGGTGTCAGGAGGGGAAGACAAAATAGCACTGGAAGATAGAATCTCTCCCCTCCACGGGAGACCATCCCTTCCGAGAACCCTGAGGAAGCCCCTTCTGCCCGAATATCACCCGAACCTCCCGCGAACCCCGAAGCGACGGTCGTAGTGGGCGCCAGAGGGGAATCCCCCAGGGTGGCAGAAGACGACCTTTCCTCCATGTATGAGGAGATCGAGGCCCTAGGTTTGACCCCGGTCACCCAGGGAGAGAATGACCTAGTGCCGGCTGGCCTTGATCTGGGCAACCTTACCCCAGTCCCCCTTTCCCCATGCTCCCTCCCCCTAACCGCCTTCCCGGGCGAGCACCCTGCAGAAGGTGGTCCACCACCTGAAGCCATGGCTGCCAAATCCACCACAGGGCCTGCGCCTAGCATCATTGGGAGCCCCCTCCCCACTCCCTTAACCCTTAAATCTGTTCGGGAGGCACCACTTCTTAGCTGCTTGCCTCCCGAAGCCCAGAGCCTTGCCTCTGCCCCCACCCCCACCCCTGTCCCTGCCCAATCCACCTCCTTCTGCAATGGTATTGCCACCCCTGAGGTTATTTCTTTCTTGTTTTTTGCGGATCCCCCCCAAGGAGTAGCCTTTGCATTTTCCTGCTGCGACCCATTAGGAACTGCAATTTTCCCTCCGCCATCCTCTTCTACCCCAAGGCTTGAGACGGACCTAATAACTTTAGCCTGTCAGACGCCCCGTCGGTGGTCTGCACCCTGCCTGCCCGCCTCAGCGGACCACGAGGCTGCACCCAGAGCCCCACCAGGGAATAACCCGGAAATCGCAACCCCACCCTCTCATGAGCTGCGAAAAGCGTTGCGACAGTTTTTAGAAGACATCCGTGGCTCCCGCAACAGGGTACAGCTAGCTCTCCAGCTATAGGGGGACTTTGATCACATCCTCCAGGCCACAAGGGCCCTTATAAAGGAGGGTAAAGGGAAAGGAAGGCACAGCGCTGCGGCCTACGGGCGGGCCCGCAGCTTCCGTGATGATTTACTCACTTACGGGATGGGTCACGGATTGTTGCGTGACCCGCCGGGGGCTGCAAACACCCCTGCCAACAAGGAACCCCCAACCTCCCAGCCCTCCTCATGACGCCCCTCATTATTGCAACTTTGAACACCAGGGGCTGTAGGATGGCTCTCCGCAGGTCCCAGGTGCTCTCTTACCTTCGGGAAGGGGGATACTCTGTGATTTTCCTGCAAGAGACCCATACGGATCCGACCGCTGAGGACAGCTGGCGGCTGGAGTGGGGGGATGGGGTCTACTTCAGCCACTTCATGATTCCACAAGCTGGAGTGGCGACCCTGTTCTCCCCCAACCTATGGCCCGAGGTGCTAGGGGTCACTGAGGCCTCGCCGGGCCACCTGCTGCATCTCTGAGTCCGTATGGAGGGGCTCGTGGTCAACGTCATCAACATCTATGCCCCAGCAATGAGCCCGAAGTGGCCGCAGTTCTATCAGTGGGTGTCCGACTTCCTCAGCACCCTAGATTCTCACGAGTGCTTAGTCCTGGGAGGGGACTTTAACACCACCCTCGAGGAACAGGACCGCTCAGGGGCCGAGCTGAGCCCGGCCGCTGTGAACATTCTCCGAGAAATAGTTGAACATCACTCCCTAGTAGACGTCTGGCGTGACCACCACCCAGATGACACTTCCACGTTCACCTTTGTCCGGGTGGAGGCCCATCGGTCACACCACTCTTGGTTGGACTGTATTTATTTATCCCATTTCCATCTTTCACATGCCCACTCCTCCAACATTCGGCCAGCCCCATTTTCCAACCATCATCTAGCCACCATAACAGCCTCCCTCCATGCAGAGAGGCCGGGACCGGCCTATTGGCACTTTAACAACAGCCTGTTGGAGGATGAGGGTTTTGTGACGTCCTTCCGGGAGTTTGGCTGACCTAGCGAGAGCAGCTGCGTGCCTTTCCCTCGGCGTGGCGATGGTGGGATCTAGGGAAGGTGCGGGCCAAGCTCTTCTGCTGTGACTACACTCGGGGCACCAGCCGACGGAGAAATGCAGCGATAGAGCAGTTGGAACGGGAGGTCTTAGAGATGGAGAGGCATCTGGCCGCCAGCCCCGAGGACCCGTTCCTCTGTGGAGCGTGCCGGGAGAAGCGGGAGGAGCTCCGGGCCCTCGAGGACCATCGGGCCCGAGGTGCCTTTGTTCGATCCCGCATCCGCTTCCTTCGGGAGATGGATCACGGCTCCCGTTTCTTCTACGCCCCGGAGAAAATGAGGGGGGCCAGGAAACACGTCACCTGCCTTCTAGCAGAAGACGGCACCCCCCTCACGGATCCGGTGGAGATGTGTGGGAAGGCCCGTGACTTCTACACAAGCCTTTTCTCCCCGGATCCGACCGATCATGGCGCTTGCAGGGTGCTTTGGGAGGAACTCCCCACGGTCAGCGTGGGCGACCGAGACCGACTAGAGCTGCCTCTCACCCTGGCCGAGTTCTCAGAAGCCCTCCGTCGCATGCCCACCAATAAATCTCCGGGCATGGACGGGCTGACCGTGGAGTTCTCCTGCGCGTTCTGGGACATTCTTGGTCCGGACCTAGCCACTGTCTGGGCTGAGTCTTTGCAGGGCGGGGTCCTCCCTCTTTCGTGCAGGCGAGCGGTGCTCGCCTTGTTGCCGAAGAAGGGGGACCTCTGCGATTTACGAAACTGATGTCCCGTCTTGCTCCTTAGCACGGATTACAAAATCGTAGCGAAAGCAATCTCGCTGCCGCTAGGGTCTGTGATGGCGGACGTGATCCACCCAGACCAGACCTGTACTGTCCCAGGTCGCAGCATTTTTGACAACCTATTTCTAGTCCGAGATCTTTTGGAACTCGGGCATAGAGACGGTCTGTCGTTCGCCCTCCTGTCTCTTGATCAGGAGAAGGCGTTCGATAGAGTGGACCATGGGTACCTCCTGGGCACTTGGCAGGCGTTTGGATTCGGACCTCAGTTTGTGAGTTTTTTCCAGGTGCTGTACACTTCCGCGGAGTGTCTGGTTAGGCTCAACTGGACCCTGACCGAACCGATAAACTTCAGGTGAGGAGTACGGCAGGGGTGCCCCCTCTCGGGCCAGCTGTACGCTCTGGCGATTGAGCCCTTCCTCTGTCTCCTCCGCAGGAGGTTGACGGGGTTGGTGCTGCGGGAGCCGGAGCTGCGGCTGGTCCTGTTGGCGTACGCTGATGACGTGCTCCTCGTGGTCCAGGACCTGGGGGACTTGGTGCGGGTGGAGGCTTGCCAGGCCATCTATTCGGCAGCCTCCTCCGCCCGAGTCAACTGGGTCAAGAGCTCTGGCTTGGCGGTGGGGGAGTGGCGGAGGATGAGCTCTCTTCCACCCGCGCTTCAGACCATCTGGTGGAGCGCGGGTCCACTGCTCTACCTAGGCGTTTACCTTTCTGCCATGCACCCTTCTCCGCCGGAGAACTGGCAAAATTTAGAAGGCGGGGTGGTAGAGCGGCTTCAGAAATGGATGAGGCTACTCCGATGTCTCTTCTTCCGAGGGAGAGCACTGGTGTTTAACCCTCTCATAAATATATCAGAGGGATAGATACCACGGAGGGAGAAGAATTATTTAAGCTCAGTACCAATGTGGACACAAGAACAAATGGATATCAACTGGCCATCAGGAAGTTTAGACTTGAAATTAGACGAAGGTTTCTAACCATTAGAGGAGTGAAGTTCTGGAACACCCTTCCAAGGGAAGTGGTGGGGGCAAAAGACATATCTGGCTTCAAGACTAAACTTGATAAGTTTGTGGAGGAGATGATATGTTGGGATAGCCTAATTTTGGCAATTAATTGATCTTCGACTATTAGTGCTAGATATGCGATGGGATGTTAGGTGGGGTGCGATCTGAGTTGCTACAGAGATTTCCTTCCAGGGTGTCTGGCTGGTGAGTCTTGCCCACATGCTCAGGGTTTAGCTGATCGCCATATTTGGGGTTGTGAAGGAATTTTCCCCCAGGGCAGATTTGCAGAGGCCGTGGGCGTTTTTCGCCTTCCTCTGCAGCGTGGGGCACGGGTCCCTTGCTGGAGGATTCTCTGCACCTTGAAGTCTTTAAACCACGATTTGAGGACTTCACTATCTCAGACATATGTTAGGGGTTTGTGACAGGAGTGGGTGGGTGAGATTCTGTGGCCTGCGTTGTGCAGGAGGTCAGAGTAGACGATCATAATGGTTCCTTCTGACCTTAAAGTCTATGGTTCTACTGAAATAGTGAAGGAAAAGATGAATGTTTGTCAGGAAGTCATACTTTAGTTGTTTCCTGAAGACCGTTCCCCTGAGGTGATCCCTAAATCTGTTACTGAAGAAAACTTGGAATTTCATAGAATTTTGGAGAGAGTTTTGGTTTTAGTCCAGGCTGGTTACTAATTTTCCTGACAAGCAAGGGTTGTTCAGCTGTCAGGAAGACTAGCATCTGTTGTGAATGAGTCTGGGAATAATGGCCTAGTAGTTTGCTCATCATGGTTGAAAAGTGTTTTAAATTGTCAATAGCAGGTTGGTCATAAACATTTGTTTACAAAACCTGTGAGGCTATTGGGACATTAATTCTCAAAGCAATTTACAGATAGCTGGATATTAGACTGGTGGATGGAGGAGGGATTTTTCAGAGGAAAAGCTTGTAGCTGTGAGCTAGAGTGATGACATCCATGCATAAAATGAAACGTACAGTGGACCTTCTCATTTCAGCTATGGCATCCTCAGGCAGGAGGCTCTCTTATTGCATCCTCTAAACAGTTTTTTGATTTTACTTCTTTTTGGTCTTGGAAATTAATTACTCACTGTTTGCTACCTTACAATGGTAAATGGATCCATTTATACAGACGCAAGTGTGTTATAAAGAGAGAAACAGAAAATGAACCTGTACCTTTTTTTCCCTTTTTTGTCCCTATGATTGACCTCACTCCCTGTTGTCAATGGACTATGGACTCATGGTTCTCTCTCGCAAGAATTAGTGCAGCTTCTAATCATTGTTCTCATTTTCAAGGATGACCTTTACTCCTTGACAGATACTTGTAGAGATTTTTTTTTAATTTCTCAAATTCTCTTTACTTCTTGGTCAAGAAAACCTATGAGGAAAGGTTAAAAACCTGGCAATTCTTCAGATATATAAGGACTGTTATAAAGAGGATGGTGATCAATTGTTTTCCTTAACCTCTGAAGGTAAGACAAGAGGTAATCTGCAACAAGGAAGATTTAGGTTACATATAAGGGAAAACTTTGTAACTATAAGGATAGTTAAGTACTGGAATGGGTTATCTAGGGAGGCTGTGGAATCCACATCACTGGAGGTTTTTAGACAAATTACTGTCAGGAATGGTCTAGGTATACTTTATCCTGCCTCAGCACAGGGGGATGGACTAGATGACCTCACGAAGTCCCTTCTGGCCCTACGTTTCTGATTCTATGAGTCTGTGTTTCTGTTTGCTACTTCTAGTGGGACTACCGTAAGAGAGGTCATTGGTCAATTCGTATAGGAAAACAAATGATTAGAAATAAACTGTACATTTTCATTGCCAGCATAACACAGACCTTAGAAATTTGCTAGCTTTAGAAATTAATTGCAATTATTTTTACATTAAAATCCAAGACAAATTTGTGTATTTTTTCTTAACATAGTGGGAATTTTATGATACGGGATGGAGGGGGGGAGGGGAGAAGGCTGCCTTTCAGTCTCTAGAGACCTGAATTTAAACTGTGCATAGGTAAAAAAGGTAAAATGAGTTTGGTGGCCTCAAGCTAGCTTACAGTTGTCCCAAGACTACTACCTGAGTTATTGTTATTCTTCGTAGCCCAGGATAAAAATAATAGCTAAGGGCTAAGGTACTGAGTGAAATATCTTGCATAGCACCTGTGTCTAGTGCCAGCCAGTGGGATCAGATTTACATTTGGGGTGTGGTCCTGCACTAGCAAAGTAAATCGCAGTAGAATTGGACCCATAATGTGCACTCAAATTCACAGCAAATGTAAGCAAAACAAAAATCCCTCAAAGCAACCATCTGCTATTACTTTGAAAGTTTCTGTAAAGGGAAGATGTTATCTTTTCCTTTTGTTTGCACAGCATGATATTATTTCTAATCTCTCTCATGTTCGGAGAAAAAGATCTAATTTGCTATTTGTAGTACCAGTGCTTGTATTGCTATTTGCATAGCTCCATAGCTGACAATTGCTCATTTGCTTTTATAATGGAAACTGTTTCACATGGGTGTTGTAAAGTCATCTCCACTGCCATTTAAGTAAATGTTCTTATAGCAGGGGCTGATATAAAATAAATGTTAACATTTTGTATTGAGAAGATGGTAATCACTGATGGCCCAATACCCGTTTTACTATACTTAATTACATTATCATTTCAATGCAAACATCTTAACTTGAATTATTAGTTTAATCCTTTTATTTACTTTTTCATTTGGTTTGCAATGGCTAATAGACTTGGTCTTGTTAGAGAAAGTCACTGGACAAATTAATGAAATACAGAGTTACAGTGTAGATGTGGGGTAGGCAAACTTTTTGACCTGAGAGCCACATCTGGGTATGGAAATTGTATGGCGGGCCATGAATGCTCACGAAATTGGGGGTTGGGGTGTGGGAGGGGGTGAGGGCTCTGGCTGGGGGTGCGGGCTTTGGGGAGGGGCCAGAAATGAGGCGTTCAGGATGCGGGAAGGGGCTCAGGGCTGGAGTAGGAGGTTGGGATCTGAGCTCTGGGTGGGGCTGGGGATGAGGGGTTGGGGGTGCAGGAGGGTGCTCCAGGCTGGGACCGAGAGGTTTGGAGGGTAGGAGGGGGATCAGGGCTGGGGCAGGGGGGTTGGGGCATGGGAGTGGGTCAGGGGTGCAGCTCCGGGGGGCACTTACCTCAAGCAACTCCCGGAAGCAGCAGCATGTCCCCCTTCCAGCTTTTATGCAGAGGCAGGGCCAGGCAGCTCTGCGTACTGCCCCGTCTGCAAGTGCTGCCCCTGCAGCTTCCATTGGCCACAGTTCCTGGTCAATGGGAGCTGCGGAGGCAGCGCTTAGGGTGGGACAGCGTGTGGAGCCCCCTGGCTGTAGGAGCGGGAGTGGGGACATGCTGCTGCTTTCAGGAGCCGTGCGGAGTGGGGCAAGCCCCAGACCCAGCTCCCCAGCTGGAGCGTCGGAGCGGGAAAGCCCTGGACTCTGCTCCACCGTGGGAGCTTGAGGGCTGGACTGAAACGTCTGAAGGGCCAGATGCAGCCCCCGGGCCATAGTTTGCCCACCCTTGGTGTAGATAGGTCAGCATGACTATCTCAAAGCACTTTACAAAGAAGGTCAGCATGACTATCCATATTTTACAGATGAGGAAACTGAGGCACAAAAATGTGAAGTGTCTTGCCCAAGATCACCCAGCGGGCCAATGGCAGAGCTGGGAATAGAACTCAGGTCTCCTGAGTCCAGTCCAGTGCTGTATCCAGTAGGACTCACTATCCAACTGTACAACTGCTAGAGCTCGTTGAAATTTTTGATTAAAAAAATTTCCTCCCAAGAAAATGAGGTTTTGTTGAAAATGAAACATAGTTTTAAAAGTACTGCTGGAAAAATTTGGAACAAAACATAGTTTTGTTTCAAATTGAATTTCGTGTTTCATTTTGGTTTTCAAAACAGAGAACAGTTTATTTTTAAGCTTTTTTCACTTTTTCCAGTTAAAAAGGCGGCCAGGGCAGGGGGCGGAAGGGAACCCTTCTGAAAACTAAAGGCCAAGTTGTTTTTGATTTTCTAAGACGAGAACAATATAATTTTCATTTTGTTTTGAATGTTTGGCAAAAAAAAATAAAAAAAAATCAATGTTTCACAGAAAAAATGTTGATATTTTTTTAACCAGCTCTAACTACTACATTAGGTACAGTACCCAAATATATCTTTGTTTGGAGGAGTTTGCTGCTTAAACTATTTGCAGTTCATTGAATCTGAATTTTCTAGAGGTTTGAAGTAGAGCTAGTCCCAGTGGCTGGATTCTGTGAACTGTTATACGGATTATTTTAGAAGAAGTTTGTGACAAAGGTCCAGTATCACCAGAAGTGCAATGGGAGAGGGAGACATGAAGGAGGTGGAACAGAGTCCACAGATGCAGGGAAAGAGTAAGAAAGTCTGAAAAATATAACCTCAAGGCCTCCATTTGTCACCTTTTGAAGGGTCTTTTTTCCTAATGAAAACTGAGCTAATCTAAAATTTGACTTTTGGATATAGATCCCTGCAGGAATGGATTTTGGCATATAGTTTTGCCTGTATTAGGAGTACTGAAATAATTTTAACCAATGCAAATTACTCGTCAATAAAATTGAGTTTCTGTAGTTGTTTAAATAAAACATGTAGGAGCGAAATTAGTTGCATTTCATAGTCCAGGGCTGACTATTTTTGTGGGGAAGGTTTGGCACTTAGATACCAAGATGATAAGCAGCTTGTATCTAAATGGTACCGTGGCCCTTTGTGTTACCCAGATGTGGACAGTCATCACCTCGTCCACTTTACTTGAATGTTCAGCACCTTACCCTTATACTTTGTCTTCCCCTTCAGACTGTAAACTCTACAGTCAGTGAATGTGCCCTTTGTCCAGTGCATGGTGCATTGTGGGCTCTGCTGTGAATAAATAATAAATGAGATAGCTGTGTGTGAGAAGAGTGGTGAGGGAGCGGGGCAGAACTTACCGATCACCAATCAGACATCTTATTATCTGTTAGCTGTTATTGTCTGAACAATAATAATAACAGTACTCACGTGGGGTTAGAAGGAGCAAATTAGTATGATCTAGTGAATCTGACTGGATTGAGTCAATGGCATCAACAGGTGAACAATTGACAGCCTGCAGGTCACTGCCGGGGAGTTACTCATCCTCTGCTCCGCTTGATCTGTGGCTCACGGTGATGAAGTGCTTACATGATACAATCTCCCTGTGGAGGCACTAATAATTAGCCTGGGATACTGACTGCTGCTATTGACTAACCTCTTCCTTGTGGAAGCAGTTCTATCCCTGCTGTGAGGAATCACATAGGGATAAATCATAGCGGTCCCCTGACTCTGTGGTGAGGAGCATTGAGCCTTGAAGGTTGGAATAGTAAATACACAACTTAATGAGATTGAGAAAACTGTTGGTTAAAGAGATGATAGTCAGAGTAGGAACTGAAAAAGCATTTTTTTTCAAACAGTGATGCAGAGGGATTTGAGATGCTTGAGGCGAACAGAACCAGGAGATGGGGAGATATGTCAGGTCCATAAAACAGTGATATCTTCAGTGAGGTTTTACTGTATTTGAGTTTGTTAAACTAAAGGAATGTGAGGAGCAAAGAAGGAACTGGTTTTTGTGTAGCAAGAGAAAATAAATTTCATGGTGCACAGAAAAGATTGGGAGAGCAAAAATCTCACCTACCTTAAAGATATTAAATTCATTTTGCTGAGACTTTTGGATCCCCAAAATATTGGAGTTATTAGTTTTATTAAAAGGATAAAAACTGTGAAACAACAAAGCAAAAGTGATGCAGTAGTTATTTAAAATAAAAAATACTTGCATTGCTAAGCTCCCCTACAAAAAACCTTTCTCTGAAAAAGTGGGTACATGTAACAGACTTGAAAAAGAACTCTGTGTAAGCTTGAAAGCTTGCCTCTCTCACCAACAGAAGTTAGTCCAGTAAAAGACATTACCTCACCCACCTTGTCTCTCTAATATCCTGGGACCATCATGGCTACAATAACATTGCAAAAGAGCAATTGTGTAGTCACATGTGAGACTTTTTTTCCAAAACTGCTGTGTGTGCCAGTCTTCTCCATTCTAGAGCATAGACAATGAAGCAAAATTAGAACATGAAGCAGTCATACACACTGTACACGGCTGCACTTACTTCACAGGAGCAAAGGAACAAATCAAGATTTTGGCCAGATTCTACCTTTAAATCTGGACTTCAAGGGCTGAAGAGTATGCATTAGCACTCTACTTCCATTTTCTGCATGTTAATTTGTTTTCTACTAGAAGGATGAACTTGAAAAAGAACTTGAAAAAAATAACCCCAACTATACATACAATATGTTGGGGGCTAATTTAGCTACAACCAATCAGGAGAAAGATCTTGGAGTCATTGTGGATAGTTCTCTGAAGACATCCACGTGCAGCGGCAGTCAAAAAAACAAACAGGATATTAGGAATCATTAAAAAAAGGATAGAAAATAAGACGGAGAATATCTTATTGCCCTTATATAAATCCATGGTACGCTCACATCTTGAATACTGCGTACAGATGTGGTCCCCTCATCTCAAAAAAGATATACTGGCATTGGAAAAGGTTCAGAAAAGGGCATTTAAAATGATTAGAGGTTCAGAACGGGTCCCATATGAGGAGAGATTAAAGAGGCTAGGACTTTTCAGCTTGGAAAAGAGGAGACTAAGGGGGGATATGATAGAGGTATATAAAATCATAAGTGGTGTGGAGAAAGTGAATAAGGAAAAGTTATTTACTTATTCCCCTAATATAAGAACTAGGGGCCACCAAATGAAATTAATGGGTAGCAGGTTTAAAACCAATAAAAGGAAGTTCTTCTTCACTCAGCGCACAGTCAACCTGTGGAACTCCTTGCCTGGGGAGGTTGTGAAGGGTAGGACTATAACAGGGTTTAAAAGAGCACTGGATGCATTCATGGAGGTTAAGTCCATTAATGGCTGTTAGCCAGGATGTGTAAGGAACAGTGTCCCTAGCCTCTGTTTGTCAGAGGGTGGAGATGGATGGCAGGAGAGAGATCACTCGATCATTACCTGTTAGGTTCACTCCCTCTGTAGCACCTGACATTGGCCACTGTCTGTAGACAAGACACTGGGCTGGATGGACGTTTGATCTGACCCAGTATGGCCATTCTTATGTTCTTTGTGATTTAAATACAAGGTTAAGAGTCAGCTCTTAATGCCAAACTGACTGGTCTGGAGACTGAAGTTCTCTGCATATCCACATAACAGTGTTGTTAGGTTCACTCCCTCTGTAGCACCTGACATTGGCCACTGTCTGTAGACAAGACACTGGGCTGGATGGACGTTTGATCTGACCCAGTATGGCCATTCTTATGTTCTTTGTGATTTAAATACAAGGTTAAGAGTCAGCTCTTAATGCCAAACTGACTGGTCTGGAGACTGAAGTTCTCTGCATATCCACATAACAGTGTTGCCAACTCTCATGATCTTATCATGAGCCTCAAGATTCTTGGTGTTTTTCTTAAAGCTCCACCTGTTGGAGTCAAGACAGTTCATGAAAGTTTCAGCTTTGAGTCTTAAAATGTATGTTTCTAGACTTCATAGTTGCAGGACAAAAACAGGAGGCACGTTCACCCTAAAGGCTTAGAAACCAGAAGGAAAATAATAACTTACAATTAATTATTTAAAAAACACATGATTTTGAGGGCCTGACTTACTATTTTTGAACTCTTGGGGTTGGCAGTGCTGTAACAAACGTCATATACGCAATAATATGGCAAGTTTATCCTGCCCTAGCCTCTGAAGTGACCCCCACTCATGCTTTAGGGGTAAGAGCTCAGTTATTTCTCCATGCCACTAAACTCTTGGCTTCTCCACTGAGAATGCCAGTAAGGGTGCCTGTTGTGATGATGGTTTTATAGTGTGGACACTTGTTCACTAGGCTCTGGACTGAGGTCGGTAACTCATTTCATATAAGCTATTGAACAGCCATCCAATGGCAACAAGTTACAGTCACTGTTCAGACTACTGTTGACATAAGAGGTGAAAAGCTGCATATCTTATTTTTAATCCGCTGAGCCCTCCAGCCCTCCATGGTTCATATCTTTTAAACTAAATGGCCAGCTGTTTTGTTGTTGTTGTTTTTGTCTAAAAGTGGAATAGTTAAGGGCTGTTAGTCATTTCTTTAGCTACAGTTTTTTTAAGTACGTCTGCCCATGTTTCCCTTCAGCCCCATGCATCAGCAGTATTCTAGCCACTGTGCTACTGCAGAATCGCTGGTGATAATATCCCAATATCTCTAGTCATCATTTTAGCAGTATGTGCACCTGCTTCGGGGTACAAGGTTGTTTGGGCTTGTTTAATGGCACAGCTACACTAGAGAGTTTACAGTGGTGCAGCTGTATTCCTGTAAGCTCTCTCTCATGCAGCCACTCTATGCTGTTGGCTTAAAGTGGCTCCCGTTGGCTTATCTTCTCCAGGCCCCACAAGCAGCAGAAGCTATGTCGGTGGGAAAAGCTCTCCTGCCGACAGAGCGCTTTCTACACCGGCACTCGCATCGGTGTAACTTATGTCACTCACATCCTTGTACGACATAAGTTATTCCAACATAAACTGTAGTGTAGATATAGCTGTAGTTTAATTTCCTTCCTGAGGAACAGTATCTTTTCATCCTTAACAGATAGATTATTAAAATCAGACCCACAACACTTGTGGTCATTGCAATTTGGAATTGGTGATGGAATTGAACTAGAATATTTAATCAGATAAGGCATACATTCTCTCTCACACATACCCTCTTTTTTGTGTGTGTGGGCTTGGCTAAGCAGATAGGAAGAGTTCCATAGCAAAGAATGAAGTTTTATTTAACAAGTACTGTTTTATTCACTCATTATTGGTAGCTCTCTCACTTTGAGGTGTATTCTGCTTGTCACTAGCTTGTTTCTGTAGCCAGTGTCCGCCTCGATTTGCAGAAGTCAGGCTGATCAGAATACTTTATTGCAGTGGTTCTCAAACTTTTTTTTTCACGGACCACTTGAAAATTGCTGAGGGTCTCGGCGGGTCACTTTTAATGATCTTTCAAAATGTAGTTTGTACCGCTCACTGTTGTAAGGCGCTTTGGATAAAAGCATTATATTAAAAAAACCCTTAATAATAATTAACGTTTTTTTGGTTCTACAAATAGTAGCACACAACTCATATTTTAATATCAGTAGTCTTACCTTTCTAATGTGATGGATGTGTCCTCTCTCCCCCGCCACAGAGCTGAGGCTGAGAAGGAGGGGGGTCTCTTGCTGGCAGCTGCAGCCCTGGAGCTGGGGAAAGTTGCCTCTTTCTCTGGCCGCGGCAGCCCTACACGTCCCAAGTTCCCCCCACCCCCTCTTCTCTCCCTATTGCCCCCTCCCACTTTACCCTCTATTCCCCCCAAGGCTACCACCTCACCTTACAAGTGCCTCTTCTCCAGGCAGCTAATTAGTGGAGCCCTGCCTGCATGGCTCGACTAATTAGGTGGTGGCCCTTCATTCTCTCGTGTACAGCTGCCCAGGTACGCACCTTAGAGGGAACTATCCACAGACCACAGTTTGAGAACCTCAGCTCTATTGTTCATTTCTGATTCCTCTCCTGACTCACTGACAGATACAATGTAAACTCTGCCTTTTCTTCTGCAGCATATCATGTTGGCAGTCACATCAAAGGGAAAGAAGCTAGGAGAGTAGTTATTAGTTAGACTTTTACAAACTCCTGTTCGTTTCTTTAAAGGATAGAATGCTTTCTTCTCCCCCTGGTTAAAACTCCTTCAGCCTTCCTCTGGCCCTTCAGAATATTCTCAGACCAGCAGAGTTATGCAATTTAGATCAGTCTTCTGAATCTCCATGCTGTTGGCCAAATGGTTTTGGCTGATTCTCTAGAGTTGCAAAGGTATTTGTAAATGCTCTGCTTGTTGTAATAAATTAATTACTTCAGATCAGATTTGGCTACTGAAACACCATTACCCACATGTTCCAACACTTTTAACAGGTCATAACCCTAAAGAAAAAAAGCAAAGCTCTAAGCTGCATTAGAGTAAAAGATTAGAACTTTATGGTGACTTGGGGTCCACTGTGGGGTCAATCAGTAGGAGATAGAACCTGAAAAATGTTGAACTATTGGCCACAGTTTGAAAATCATTTTCAAGGAAAAGGATGCTGTTTATGTATTTGTACACATTATTTCCCCTTTTTATTCGCTGAATAAAATATCCTCCTCATCCCTTCCTTGTCCCTTTGCCAAAATCCTTTATAGCAGTTCCCACTGGTAACAGCAAAGTTGATCAATTGCAGACTTCCCTGCTGTTGAACTCAGCTAATAAGCCATTCATAACTACAACAGACATTTTTTTAAAAGTTCTGATCTCTAATGGCTCCTTAAAGGAACCAGTTGCTTTGGTTTCCTTGAGTTGTAAAGGATATTTTTCAGAAGTCTATTTGTCTATAAGAGATGTTTCTTATCATGAAAAATACTCCAACTTACACAATACTGTTTTCCTCTTTTGTAATTGTGCGCTGTATCTGCACATTTGCATCCTTGTCCTCACAATTAATGTTATGTTTCTGTACCTGGGCAGGCAATTCTGGCTCAAATGAGACCTTGGAGATGCTCGGTAATCTGGGTTTTCTGCCTTTATATAAAATTTTCTTAAATAGAACAACTACTAGGATAGGTGGTAAGACAAGAATTACCAGTCCATGGCAGCCATTACTAAGTAATGAGCCTTTGTCTTCACTTCACTTCACTAGCCATATTGCTTTAAGCAAGTCTTTTAATGCCAGATCCTCTTTTAATGCCAGAACTATTATGAAAAATGTTATTTTAGTCTGCCTAGTTAAGGTATTGTAATGAGAGCACACTAGCACATGTTTTTGTTAATTCTTTCTTGTATTAAAGTTAAGGATGCTTAAGTAGTGTGATTATAGCATCCAGAAGAATTATACCATTTTTGTCTGTCAGAGAATCTGAAAATGGGGAGGATATTTTATATAAAATGTGTGTACTTTATCTTTTCTTTCTTTTTTTCCCCTTTCTCACATTCATTTTCAGTAATGATCCAGAAGTTGTTTTCTATTTGCTCTTCAGAAGTGACTGAGAAGTATTGATTTTTTTTTCTGTGCTTGTATGACACATCAACCCTTAGGAAATATCCCTGAAGTAAGAGATTAAATCCCAGCAACTAGATTTTAACCCTCTTCAACCTCAAATCACACAGTTAACTGCCCTGTCTCTAAAAAAGTAAACTAGAGGAAAAGCTACTACTGAGCACAAACCATTATGCTTCTGCATTCCTCTAACTCTGAGGCAGCTCCTGGGAGGTGCCTACCACCTCTAACCCCCATTGAAACTGGTGATGTAGAAGGGAACGCCTCCGTCATCCATTAAAAGATTAAAGCTTGTATAACTGAAGTCAAAAGGAATTACAAGTGCTTGGTACCTCGCAGAATTTCGCCTACCAGTGCTGAACGTGAAAAAGACTTCTGTGTCTGTTACTTAACTCCCCGGGATGTGTGAAGCACCCTGAGTAGCTTTTTTTTTTCTTGATGTGTCTTTTATATAAATTTATGTTGACATCGCCATTGCTTTTCTGAGGATGTGCGTTCCATGCTAAAGCAACATGACTTCTTCTCCAGAGAGCCACAAACATACCTGCCTAACTAATTATGAGAACAAATAGTCTATCATTGATTTAAAAGAAACTTGAAAGGTTGCTGATGGTATTTGACAAATCACCAGAGACAGTGCAGCGCGAGTTGCATAAACCCAAATGCTATAAAGGCACTGTTTGCTAGGTTGTCTTTAAAATACTATGATACTGTTGTTTCACTCCGGTGAGACGCTCTTTATTGTACTCCTCCTCAGACTTCCACCTAGTGCTGCACCTGCCTTGGATTTGTGGAAGTTTTTGATTTTCCTATGAGTAAATTCTATAAGGGGATGTTTCATTTTTTAAGAGACGGGGTGAATCCTATAAAGCATTTAAGAATTATCCACCTTTTTTGAGCTGTCATCAAAGGCCAGTGCAGTGTGTCTCTTTATTTCTGTCCATGGAATTTAAAATAGCCAGAATAAATGTTTTTCTTCTGGCTCAGCCACAACCTCTACATCAGCAATTTATATCTTCAGTGCCGTGTTAACTCGAGCCCTTGCTCGGGTATTGCCTCTACCTCCCTCTTGTCCATCTCACTCTCGTTTAAAACCCAGGCTAACAGACCCAGATGTGAGGGTGCAGAAGTGCCATTTTCCTTCTCTCTGCTAACCCACGCACTTTGCAGTGAGGGTGCAGGCTAAATCACTCAACTGCTGATAGTCCTCCAGTACCACCCCACAGTTTCTCTGAAAGAAAAGGAGGACTTGTGGCACCTTAGAGACTAACCAATTTATTAGAGCATAAGCTTTCGTGAGCTACAGCTCACTTCCTCAGATGCATATCGTGGAAACTGCAGCAGGCTTTATATATACACAGAGAATATGAAACAATACCTATTCCCACCCCACTGTCCTGCTGGTAATAGCTCATCTAAAGTGATCATCAGGTGGGCCATTTCCAGCACAAATCCAGGTTTTCTCACCCTCCACCCCCCCACACAAATTCACTCTCCTGCTGGTGATAGCCCATCCAAAGTGACAACTCTTTACACAATGTGCATGACAATCAAGCTGGGCTATTTCCTGCACAAATCCAGGTTTTCTCACATTCCCCCCACCCCCATACACACACAAACTCACTCTCCTGCTGGTAATAGCTCATCCAAACTGACCACTCTTCAAGTTAAAATCCAAGTTAAACCAGAACATCTGGGGGGGGGGGGGTAGGAAAAAACAAGAGGAAACAGGCTACCTTGCATAATGATATATGTATATGTACATGTATATATATATAAACAACCACATACCACACAACAGAACCACTAACCCAGGAACTTATCCTTGCAACAAAGCCCGTTGCCAATTGTGCCCACATATCTATTCAGGGGACACCATCACAGGGCCTAATAACATCAGCCACACTATCAGAGGCTCGTTCACCTGCACATCCACCAATGTGATATATGCCATCATGTGCCAGCAATGCCCCTCTGCCATGTACATTGGTCAAACTGGACAGTCTCTACGTAAAAGAATAAATGGACACAAATCAGATGTCAAGACTTATAACATTCATAAACCAGTCGGAGAACACTTCAATCTCTCTGGTCACGCGATCACAGACATGAAGGTCGCTATCTTAAAACAAAAAAACTTCAAATCCAGACTCCAGCGAGAAACTGCTGAATTGGAATTCATTTGCAAATTGGATACTATTAATTTAGGCTTAAATAGAGACTTGGAGTGGCTAAGTCATTATGCAAGGTAGCCTGTTTCCTCTTGTTTTTTCCTACCCCCCCCCCCCCCAGATGTTCTGGTTTAACTTGGATTTTAACTTGAAGAGTGGTCAGTTTGGATGAGCTATTACCAGCAGGAGAGTGAGTTTGTGTGTGTATGGGGGTGGGGGGAATGTGAGAAAACCTGGATTTGTGCAGGAAATAGCCCAGCTTGATTGTCATGCACATTGTGTAAAGAGTTGTCACTTTGGATGGGCTATCACCAGCAGGAGAGTGAATTTGTGTGGGGGGGTGGAGGGTGAGAAAACCTGGATTTGTGCTGGAAATGGCCCACCTGATGATCACTTTAGATGAGCTATTACCAGCAGGACAGTGGGGTGGGAATAGGTATTGTTTCATATTCTCTGTGTATATATAAAGCCTGCTGCAGTTTCCACGATATGCATCTGAGGAAGTGAGCTGTAGCTCACGAAAGCTTATGCTCTAATAAATTGGTTAGTCTCTAAGGTGCCACAAGTCCTCCTTTTCTTTTTGCGAATACAGACTAACACGGCTGTTACTCTGAAAACAGTTTCTCTGATCGCCGGGGGACAGACAAGTTTTCCCATAATTCACTGTGAAAGTATCAGAGCAGCTCAGTCTACTGCAGCAAAAAGAACCATTGGGATTTTCCCCCAGAAGTCCAAGCGACACATGTGGGTGAGTGCAGCACCAATGAGGACACATTAACTCAGGCGTGGCTTTGCAGTGTAGCTGCTCAGACCTGGGTGCCGCTCACATGAGTTAATTCTGCAGTGAAGACTACCCTTAGATGGTTTAAATTTTTTTTCCTTTTGAATTTAGCACCATGCCAGAGGTGTTTTTCCACATCGTAGAACTTAGTGCAATGAATTTCTCTGTAACTTCCATTTTTTAAACTATTTTCAGTTTATAAGTTACTGTGGCCTTTCCGATACCTCAGCAACTCTTTCATCTTTCTTTCTGCGCTGAGTGCGGTTTTAGTTCCATTACCTTTTATTATTAGCTCAAGGAAAGCACACAGAAATTCTAACATGGGGTCAGACTGAAATCCCTGGGGAAAAAAATGTTTTGTAATGGTTTTTCCTCACAAGTAAAAATAAGGTTTTTGTGCTGTGACTCAGCTTTGTCAAATTAACTTTTTTTTTCTCCAATCTGAGAGAGCAGAAGCACAGCTCTGTATTGTTATGCGCTCAGCTAGAGCAATTATATGCAGTGACACTGAGCACTCCACACTGTAGCGATGTTCTTTCACAAGCTGCTAAAAGTAGTCTGTCTTAAAAACATCTCAAACTGAATTTAAATAGCCTTATTCTTTTTTGTTCTCTGCTGTTTTTCGCACTAAAAGTTATTTTTTTTGCAAAGGAGGTAAAGCAAACCTTCTCCTGTATTCCAGTCATGAGGAATAGTGGTGGGAAAGTGTCTACTCTAAATTGCTCACCCCCCAAAAACTCATATATGAAAAGCAATGGGGTGACCTTTCACAGCTCATTCTTTCCCAATAGGACCAGATATCTAGATAGGGCAGTTTCATTCAGTCAGAGTCTTGAGGTAAGGAGGAGGGAAAGCCTCTCAAAGCTTTACTATTACTACCCTGCACTGAAAAAGACAAAACTTTTTTCTCCACCAAAGAGAGGTCTGTGAGCTTTATTTTGAATCATCCCTTAACAATTTTCAAAAAAATAACGTTTTTTAGGTTTGCTTTACCTTCTGTGGGGAAGGAGGCTGTTGTGACTTGGACACAGGAAGCCATAAGCATATCTTTCCTGTTTTAGGGGAATGTGAGAGAGAATCAGTAGTACAAGGTCACCCCTACTTATAATGCGGTGCGTGTTCCTGGGGCACCCCTCTTGACTCGTGGGGATGTCAGTGAGCGTGGGTGTTTGAGAAATGTCCCAAATGAAGTCTATATGTGTGCAAGGGACAGTACCTGCTAACTTGCACAGTGAGGAATGTGCATTAGAAGGGACATTTAATCAGGAGGGTATGCACTTTGCCTCTCCTAGAGGGAGTTGGGAACACTTTGTGGGAAAGCAGGAAGGGTTGTGTGTGATGGAGGTTAAATGGGAAGATGCCTCTATGTGGGAGAGCACACTACTAGCAGCCTCCATAATGTGATCCTGTTTCTGGAGAGAATGTGTGTTTAAAGAGAAGCTGGCTAGGCCTCGCCTGTCATTAAAAAGAGCCGAGTCTGGAGTGCACATCACCTCACATGCTTCTTGTTAGTTCAGTTGAATTGTTTTTGGGGGTGTTTTTTCTTTTATAGAGCCCTTGTCCCTTTGGGCATTGGTCACATCCTTGATCACGTCTCTCCTGCTCCCAAACAGCTACTGCGACAACAGATACCCAGACTAAAAATGTTTGCCATAACTCATAAGTCAAAGTGCTTTCAGTCCCAGAATAGAGGAGACTGCAGGCAGACTTCATTACACAGTATTCATAACACAAACAAGCTTGCGATTATGTCATAGCAACAAGTGCTATGCTTACATGTAAGTTTGATTCAGATCTCCAGGAGTGGAAGACCTCTGTGTCCAAAATATCACAGCAACCTCCTTCTCTGAAAGTGCCCTACATAATTTTAGAAATTAGATATGACACAAATAGAGTAGGCCATCTGGTGTCTTTTGCTGTCCTGGTGGGATATTCCTGGGGCCACAGAAAGGTCTCTCTTCTTGGTAGGTGATGACAGCTCATTGTTAGTTGTTGATATGAGAAGAGATACTTGTTTTTTGATGATATGAAGACAATGGAATCAGAGGACTGATTATTTTGTAAAACCTAGTGTCTTTTGCAAACATCAGTTTGCAAAACATTTTGTGGGCCTGTTCCTTCAAGGTGCTGAGTGACTCCTGAGAGATTGTGGACATCCCTACCGTTCTTTGAGTGATTGCACTTACCATTCTACTTCAGGTATGCTTTCCTAAGGGAAACAGGGATGCAAGTATTTTTGTACCTGGGCAAATGGCCTGTACAAGATAGCTCCAAGAGCCAAGCAGAACTAACGCTAGTCAAGATACAGCCCCTCTTCAGTGTTCTGGGTATGTTGATCAACAAGAACAAGTTATTCTTCTCCCCAGTTATAGGGATAGTCTTGGATTCTACAGTTGCCAGGGTTTCTTACCTCAAGCCAGATTCCAGACAATGTTAGCCATTTCCACAGACTTAAAAGCCCATTCAACCGCAACTGTAAGGTGGTTCTTCTGGGGCACATGGCTTCCTACACCTATGCAGTTCAGCATGCCAGACTTCAACTCAGAAATGTTCAGGACTGCTTAAAATCAGTGTACTCCCTGGTTTGTCACCATTGGACATGTTCAATTAGGTGCTCATAGGAGTGCTAGCCTCTTTGGACTGGTGGATGAATGCAACCAATGTGTATATGGCAGTTCTCTTTGCCTCTCCCCTATTCACACTACTTCTGGTTATGGACACTTCTTCTCTAGGCAATCTAAAAATTCAAGGTATGTGGCCATAGCAAGATTTAGCTTTCTACATAAACATCAGGAGTTAAGGGCTATTTATCTGGCCTATGGGGCTTTTCTCCCTCACATCAAGGGAAAGATTCTGCATATCCTCAGGGCCAACACAGTGGCAATGTTCTATGAGAACAGACAGGGAGGGGCCAGGTCGGACAGTTTCTGACAAGCTTTGGGAGTTGTTCATCACCAAAGCAATTCACCTCAAAGCATCCCTTCTTCCCAGGATTCACAACAGTTTGACAGGTTGGCTAAGCAGATCTGTCAGCTGAGATCGTGAGTAGTTTCTAAGGTCAGATATCATGAGACTCATTTTTCAAACTGTCATCTGTCTAGGAATATTACGATCAGTACGTTACATTTTAGGCTACTGACAAAAATATAATCTTGATTACCTTTAGAAAAAAACCTCATCATAACAGGAAGTGCTAACTCTTTTGTCAATGGCAGGTCAGTCAGGGGTCTCTGACGGACTCTTTCCTGCTGTCTTGGAGAGAGAGTCTGCTATATTCCTACTCTCCCATTCCACTCATTCCCATGGTGTTGACTAAGCTCAAGCAGCATCAGGCTTGCACTATCCTCATAGCACCAGCTTGGCCAAGCCAGCATTGGTTTTCCAGTCTGCAGAGCCTCTGCATCAGGGCTCCTTTGACACTACCCACAGAACCAGCCTGATCATCCCGACCATGGTCAATTTCTGAATCCCAACCCATCTGCTCTCTATCTTTCCACCTGGATGCTCCATATTTAATATCTCAGGAGGCAGAGTATTTGGGGAACATACAAAACATCCTCCTGAATAGCAGAAAGCCTTCTACTAGATCTGTTTACCAGTTGAAATGGAAACAGTTCTCCTTGTGGTCATAGCAGAAAGATGTTTTGCTGTGTGGGCATGTTTTGGATTACTTGTGGTACCTGAAACAACAAGGCCAATCTATTAGTTCCATTCATGTTCACCTGACAGCTATCTCTGCTTTCCACTCTCTAAGTGCTGGCCACTCAGTATTCAGAATCCAGTGTCAGTTAGATTTTTATAGGGTCTGAACAGTTTATATCCCTAGTGATAGATCCTATTTCTCCCTGGGACTTGAATCTGGTGTTAGCAGTGTTGATGGGTCCACCCTTTGAACCAATAGTATCTATCCATGAAAGTAGCGTTTTTGGTAACTGTTACCCTGTGAGAAATTATAGGTGTTGGTAGCTGACTATCCTTACACAATCTTGTATAACGACAATGTTTACTTACATCTGCACCTGAATTTTGTGACTAAAATAGTGTTCGCAAAAAGAAAAGGAGGACTTGTGGCACCTTAGAGACTAACCAATTTATTAGAGCATAAGCTTTCGTGAGCTACAGCTCACTTCCTCAGATGCATATTGTGGAAACTGCAGCAGGCTTTATATATACACAGAGAATATGAAACAATACCTATTCCCACCCCACTGTCCTGCTGGTAATAGCTTATCTAAAGTGATTTCCAGCACAAATCCAGGTTTTCTCACCCTCCACCCCCCCACACAAATTCACTCTCCTGCTGGTGATAGCCCATCCAAAGTGACAACTCTTTACACAATGTGCATGACAATCAAGCTGGGCTATTTCCTGCATAAATCCAGGTTCTCACATTCCCCCCACCCCCATACACACACAAACTCACTCTCCTGCTGGTAATAGCTCATCCAAACTGACCACTCTTCAAGTTAAAATCCAAGTTAAACCAGAACATCTGGGGGGGTGGGGGTAAGAAAAAACAAGAGGAAACAGGCTACCTTGCATAATGACTTAGCCACTCCAAGTCTCTATTTAAGCCTAAAGTAATAGTATCCAATTTGCAAATGAATTCCAATTCAGCAGTTTCTCGCTGGAGTCTGGATTTGAAGTTTTTTTGTTTTAAGATAGCGACCTTCATGTCTGTGATCGCGTGACCAGAGAGATAAAATAGTGTTGGAATTCTACGTCAATCAAGGAATATACTCACCGACTTTCTTTCCTAAGGATGAAGAGAGAATCCATACTTTCGATATCAGAATGGTGTTAGCTTTTTACTTGGACAGAACCAGATTGTTTAGATTGTCATCCCAATTGTTCATAGCAGTTGCAGACAGGATGAAGGTGTCACAGTTTAGGACAACTGCACCTGCACTCTCCCAGCAAGGGCACCACCTTCAGGCTTCTAGCTTCCCTGGCCGTCTCCTCTCTTAGGTGGAGACATGGGTCTCTGTCCCTCCAGACCAGGGTATCTCCAGGCTGAACAGTTCCTACCTTCACTGTCTTATTCCTAGCAAAAAATTCTGCCTAAGCAGGCCTGCTTACTCTGTCTTCAGAAACTAATAAAAGAGTTGTTTCCGAGTAGCAGCCATGTTAGTCTGTATTCGCAAAAAGAAAAGGAGTACTTGTGGCACCTTAGAGACTAACAAATTTATTTTGTAAATGCCCACAGTTATAAGGTACCATACAACACTTCCTGTGCAAGCCTATTTTTTCTTAAGGCAAAAGTACTGCAGAGAAAAAACTTATTAAAAACAATAAAAAAACCTATACACATGTGATCACCCCAACCCTAACATGGGCTCTGGCAGGAGCTATCCTTCCAAACCCCACCCAAAGGGGTTCCTTGTGGTTTCAAGTTCATTCAGCTTCAGCTCAGAACATTTACCCTGTCTCATGGGGCCTCAGTAGACTGAGTCCTTCTAACCCTTCCCTAAGGACTTGAGGCCCTCCACAGACCAGAGATCCTGTCCATTTGCTTGGTACAGAAGGTGGCCCTAAGCCTGTTTAAAACCAGGCTGTGTATTCAAAAACTCTTTCTGTGTCTATGTGTCCCTGGAGAATCCAGTTTGAATTAGTATATGCGAACCTTTTCCAGGGAGAGGCTGGTGGCAACTTCAAAGGGCTGATAACCGGAGGAATTACATTAGCATACCCAAAGTTACATACAATCTCACAATGACACAGAAACAATTGCATGTTTAGTACAATGGACCCCAAAGGCATTGAACTTAATTCAGTCATGTTCATCTTAATTCCATCAGGTTTGTCCAACCTAGTGCAGGATATTGTCATGTCTGTCACAAAAGAGTCTTCCAGTCTCAATGCAGAGGAACTTGTCATGGAGTTCGTCCTGCATACTTTTGTGCTATGACATTGACATCATAACCCTGCCAAGCAGGGTAGTAGCATGCTCTGCAAAATCTCTAGTAACTTCTGGAGCATATTCAACTAAAGTGCCTATAACAGACAGTTGTAGCTCTCCAGTTTGTTCATCAGCACACACCTTTACAACCGCTGCTGCTATATCTCAGCATTCCAGAGATGTTGTCAAGTTCACACACACAGTTCTTCAGTCATTGTTCAGGTACACTCTGAAACCCACATCTAGTTTGAATTGCTTGTTAGTCACCTGAAGTGGAATAGACATGTGCAGTCACTTGAAGAAGAAAACTGTTGTCCTTCAAGACATGTTGCACATGTCCATTCGACGAGCTACCTTCCTTCCTCTCCATATTGTAGTCTGTCTAGTAAGAAGGAAATGAGGTTGGGGCAGGGGGTGGCTCCAGCCTTTACACCATTGTGCAGCAGCACAAGGCAGCGGAGGGTATATGCGCCGCCCCAAAGGATATCACTAAAGGAAAAAATGACCAACTCTAGTTCACTGGGCATGCACACACCTGAAATGGAATGGACATGAGCAACACATCTCAAAGAACAACAGTTACAGAACAGCTTAGTAACCACTTTTTACCACTGAAACACACTGAAGATTATTAGATAAATCTAATAGTTATTTAAATAGGTAGGCACTTCTCATTATTTAATGCAGAGACTGAGTTTCTCAAGTACAGTCATACAGATTTTAGATATAGTGTTCTCACAACAGTGTCATTTATTATTCCTGTGTTCTCTCCCCTAACAAATTGTAGATGCAATAAGTTGAAAGTTATTTGTTGTTGCTTAATTGTTATATAATAAGCAAAAGAATGACAGATGGTGACACAAGAAGAGAAAAATCTCTGATATTTCTCCATATCCAATGCTGGACAAAATTATGATTTTTTTCAAGTAAAATACTTTTGTTGGATTTTAGGTAAGCAAATAGTTAATCCAAAGAAGACGCAATGCCACATCCAAGAAAGAAAGGAGAACTGGAAGTGGGAAAACAGAAGAGAGGAAAGGTATAAGAACATAAAAATGGCCATACTGGGTAAGATCAATAGTTCATCTATCCCAGCATCCCGTCTTCTGACAGTGGCCGTTGCCAGAGGCTTCAGAGGGAATGAACGGAACAGGGCAATTTATTGAATGATCCATCGCCTAACATGCAGCCCCAGCTTCTGGCAGTCAGAGGTTTAGGGACACCCAGAGCATGGGGTTGTGTCCCTGACCATCTTGGCTAATAGCCAGGAATGGACCTATCCTCCATGAATTTATCTAATTCTTTTTTGACCCCATTTATACTTTTGGCCTTTACAACATCCCCTGGCAATGAGTTCCATGAGCTGACTGTGCACAATGTGAAGAAGTACTTTCATATGTTTGTTTTAAACCTGCTGCCTATTAATTTCATTGAGTGACCCCTGGTTCTTGTGTTATGTGAATGAGTAAATAACACTTCGCTATTCATTTTCCTACACCCTTCATGATTTTATAGACTTTTATCATATTCCCCCCTTAGTTTTCCATTTTCTAAGCTGATCAGTCCCAGTCTTTTTAATCTCACCTCATATGGAAACTGTTCCATACCCCCAATCATTTCTGTTGCCCTTCTCTGTACCTTTTCCAATTCTAATATATCTTTTTTGAGATGGGGTGACCAGAACTGTACACCGTATTTAAGGTGTGAGCATACCATGGATTTATATACTAGCATTCTGATGTTTTCTGTTTTATTATCTTTCCGTTTTCTAATTATTCCTAACATCCCATTAGCGTTTTTGACTGCTCTTGCACATTGAGTGGATGTTTTCATAATACTGTCCACAATGTTGCCCTCTTTCTTGAGGGGTAATGACTAATTTTGACCCCATCATTTTGTATATATAGTTGGGATTATGTTTTCCAATGTGTATTACTTTGCATTTTTCAACGTTGAATTTCATCTGTCATTTTGTTACCCAGTTTTGTGAGATCCCTTTTTAATTCTTAGCAGTCAGCTTTGGATTTAATTACCTTAAGTAATTTTTTATTGTGTACCAATTTTGCCACCTCATGGTCTACCCCTTTTCCCAGATCATTTATGAATATGTTAGCAGCACTGGTCCCAATATAGATCCAATATATACCCCTCTCCCCATTGAAAACTGAACATTTATTCCAACCTTCAGGCAGAAGTGACAAAGACTGAAAGAGAGAAAGTTTGGCCTTGGAACACTTCATAAAGCCTTTCCTGGTATTCTTGCTGAAAATATATATTTAATCAGGGGTTAGGCAGGGCTCCTCTGCGTCAGTGTATTGAAGTGAGTCAAACATATGAATGTTGCTAAAGGTCAGGCACAGCCACAACTTCATAATTACAGTAGGGTTGGTACTGGATGCAACAGGTGGTGATGGCAGTGTGATGTCTCTCCATAGACAGGTTGTTCCCTGTGTGGATGGGAAGACACAGAGAGAAAAATACCACTGAGGTAACTGGAAGCATGAAATATGTACTTGCCATTGGCTGGAGTCTCTGGCACAAAAATTATAACTCAGCAGGTACCTGTGAATGTCAATTGCAATTGTAACAGGCAACAAAGGAGTTTTTTTTTTAATGGGTTACCTTAAAATCTCGCCCTTCTGTAGCCTGGAACTTCTGAATCACTTGCTCCTTTTAGAACTGCAAGTGGCTTTACTCATGCCATCCTTATTAAATATAATATTTCTTATTCTGTAGTAACTTGGCTAATTGATGGTATCCCTATGCTCCTGTTATGTAATCTCCCTTTTTGGGGAAAGGTGAAAGTATAGAAAGAGTACAATGAGCACTTGTTTATCAATGCATATTGTAAAGAAAGCATGCTCTGTAAATAAATAAATAAGAAAATCCCTCCCCATGCCCTTTTATTTCAGCTTGTTTAACTTTGTATAAAGGAATTTCCCATAATTGAGATATGGGGGGAAAGCCTTTAGTCCACGGTAGCTTTTCCGAATTTTAATTGACTTTGGTATCTGTATGGTCTGTAAGTTTGCTGTGATACTCTCTCACACACAATAATATTAGCTCCCAGTGTATTTTTTTTTTGAGCTTGAGACCTGCCTGGTCTGCACACAGATTTTGTTTCTATTTCGATTAGGGGTGTGATATAGCTATACCGGTACAAGACCTAGTGTGGACACAGTTACACTGGTGTAAAGGTGCTTTACACCAGTATCATTTATTCCCTTGCTGTTAGGAAATAACTATACCGGTATATAACACTTATATATTGGTGTAACTGTGTCCACACTAGTTAAACCCCTTTATATGGGTTTTTTGTTAAAGCAGTACAATTGTTGTGTGTAGACAAGGCCTTAGATTACAATACACTGCATGATCCTTTGAATGAGAATACAGTTTGTGTGTGTGTCTAGAGTTTCTTCCAAATGAGTGCTGGGCGTGAACATATTATGTTCATTGTGCGCTCTCCCCTTCTCTCCCAGTTCCTAGCCAGTTTAAACTATTACACAGAGTGGTCACTACTCACGAATTGGCATCCCTTGAAATGTATTTTGTGTTTATTAGGTGACATCAGTGAGGATAATCTCATTTGGCTTTTAACTATAAGGTAAATATTTAATGACCTTCGGATGATCTCTTCACACAACAGTATGTACTGCCAGCTACTTGATGTTGATGGTGATACTGTTTCTGGCATGGTCTCCAAAGTGATAATCCTTGTTGTTGTTAGGTTGACCAGATCACAAGAGTGAAATATCAGGACACATTGGGTGGGGGGGGGGGGCGGAAGGAGGGGAGAGACAGACACAGGTGCACAGCTTCGACCGGAGCCAGAGGCACACTGGTTGCCTGGCCCTGTGCTACCAACGTGCCCCTTCCTGTTGGGGGTGGGCCCATGCTGCGCCACACAGTTCCCCTGCCCAGCGTCCCCTGGATCCACTATGCCCAGGAGCCCCCCCCACAACCCTTCCACCACAAATGCACAGTGTTGTGCACACACACACCCCGCCCAGTGCCCCCTTGCCCACAGCCCCACCACAGCTGCCCAGCACCCCACACAGAACCCCCCACTCACAACTTTCCCCAATACACACAGATTTCCCCTTCCTCCCTTCCAGTGCCCTTCCCCACAGCCCCACCACCACAACTACACACAGACCCCCAGTGCCCTGACACACACAGATCTCCCACACTTCCCAGCAGCCCCCAACAGGCTCCCACTGTCTAGCAGAGCCCCCGCACCCTAAGAGCCAGAGGGACCTGCCAGAGGGCGAGGTGGGGAGTCCTGACGGTGCTTACCTGAGGCGGCTCCTGTCCTGGGAAGCATCCGGCAGGCAGGTCCCTCTGGCTCCCAGGGTCGCAGGTTGGGTCGGGTGGGGGGGGCGCGGAGGGCTCTCTGCCTGCTCCCGGCACCTGCAAGCCCCGCCCCTGGAGCACGCAGCGCTCCTGCCAGCGGGCGGGCACCAGGAGCTGCCCCAGGAAGTGGTGAGCGGCGGCAGTCCAGATGGTCTCGATATTGGGACAAAGGGCGTCCCAACCAATGTAAAGTCGGGATGCGGGACAAGTCCCCTAAAATTGGGAGGTTTCAGAGTAACAGCCGTGTTAGTCTGTATTCGCAAAAAGAAAAGGAGTACTTGTGGCACCTTAGAGACTAACCAATTTATTTGAGCATAAGCTTTCGTGAGCTACAGCTCACTTCATCGGATGTCGATGAAGTGAGCTGTAGCTCACGAAAGCTTATGCTCAAATAAATTGGTTAGTCTCTAAGGTGCCACAAGTACTCCTTTTCTTTTTGCTAAAATTGGGACTATCCCGATAAAAATCAAGACATCTGGTCACCCCAGTTGTTTTGAAGTCTGTGTGTTATTGATGAACAGGATTATTTTCATGTACTGCCTGGTCCAGGAGACACTTGCTGCTCAGAAACACCTGCTTATTGCCATGCTTTATTTGTTATTTTGTTTCTTTTTATTAGGGTTAGATTTTGGACGTGAAAAGCACCATTATATTAAGCAGGTGACACCTGTCTGAGTCTTCAGTTTAATCTTTTCTCGAGGTTACAGTTAAAATAAACTGCAGTGCAAGTGATGCAGCTGCTATGCTGTTTCGAATGTGCAGTCTGGATGGCTTTTGAAGGGTGTTTGTAAATGGACTGACACCTTAACCCAATTTCTGCACACAGACTCTGAGTTAGTGTCTAAATTCACCCCTTCCTGTGTTTTGACTTACTTGTTAACTCATAATGGTAACATCATAAACCTCAGAATAAGCTTCATCTCTAAACTTGGCTGTTCTAAAGATTTCTCTCCAGAACCCTTAATTTCTACCCTGCTTAAATCCTGTTTGGACCCACCTGCCAACAATTAGCGGTAATTGTCTGGAATACAAGATTCTTCACCTGCAATCTAGGGTGACACAATTGAAGAACCATGCATTCTTATGCAGGCCCTTAGGCTTTGTCTGCACTGGAAGTTACCCTGGTCACAGCTATTGGTGTACCTGTACTGGTGCAAAACCCTAGTGTAGACTGTCAAAGCTATTATTTACACTGGTGGAGCTTACCTGTGCTTGAAAGTGGGGTAAGCTACATTGGTGAAAATAGCATCTTGGCCTGCCTATGTTAGAGGTAGAACCAGTAATGCTACACTGATGGGTGTATCTGCATTAAATCTTCACTGCAAATAAAGCCTTAGAGACTTCCATGATATTCCAGGAGTTTTTATTTTAAGACACCAGTTTTACGGGATATTGGACTTCATATCCCATGTTTTGAAGTTTTGCTGCCATTTAACCTTTTTGATGAGGAAATACATACTTACGTATGCATTCTCGAAGCTGTATCTAGTCAGTGTGTTGAAAAGTACTCCGATTTAAAAACTAATGTCACTGCAATTAAGTCTCCTTGAAGAATATTTTGAGGGTGGATTCATAATGTGAGTTAACCACGTGTAGTTGTAATGATTAAATATCTCTGAAGGTTGGAATCTGTTTTGTTGAGTACACTGTGCGAAGATTCTGGGCAGTGGCACCAGATTTTTGATTTTATAGATTGCTATTAAGTTTGTCTTAATTGTTTACTGCATTTCTGTACTTTACTAATATGAATAATTTATCAAGGTATCACGCTGTTTCTGACCACATGTTCACAATGGTCTATAACATGGCTAATAAAGGCAGAGAAGCTCCCAGACATGCAGTGGAAGAATGCTGTTCATTAAAGAGCCATTGGGGAGAGATTGTTTAATGCTACAAATAGTCATGGCAGCTGTGTAGAAACGGTGAGATATATAGCATAGATTAATCTGTTCACATATTATTTAAACTGCAAAAACCAATTACATGCAGTAAGAAAAAAGCATTTGGGTGCATGTTGCCCATGAAGAAGCCATGATATTGGTTAAATCATGAATGAGCATTTATTTAACCGAGATCAGGGATTGGCAACCTTTGGCACATGGCCAACTAGGGTAAGCCCCCTGGCGGGCCAGGCCGGTTTGTTTACCTGCCACGTCCGCAGGTTCGGCCGATTGCAGCTCCCACTGGCTGCAGTTCGCCGCTCCAGGCCAACTGGGGCTGCGGGAAGTGGTGCGGGCCAAGGGATGTGCTGGCCGCTGCTTCCCGCAGCCCCCATTGGCCTGGAGTGGCGAATCGCGGCCAGTGGGAGCTGCGATTGGCTGAACCTCCAGACGCAGCAGGTAAACAAACAGGCCCAGCCCGCCAGGGGGCTTACTCTGGCGAGCTGAGTGCCAAAGGTTGCTGATCCCTGACATAGTTTATAAACTCTTCGGCGCAGAGTCTGTCTTTTTTAATACGTATTTGTACAACATCTAGCACAATTGGGCCTTTGATTCCAGACTGAAGCCCTTTCGTTCTATCATAATACAACTACATAATTTATTGTTCATTCGTTGAGAAAAGAGGAAAGAGTTTCTGTTTGTGTTAAATGCTCCTTAAAGCACAAAAGATTTAGAAGTTAGGTGCTCCAGTTAAGTGTTGGGTTTTTGTCCCTCTCCTCCTTACTTTGTAGGCAATGGGGTGGTGTTTTCAGTAGGGAGTGAGCGGTGCTTTGGTTTGCTAGGGCTGGAAAGGTTTGCCTTTTTAATAATGCTGTATTTACATATGAACCTATGGCAGAAAATCAATAATCCTGGATTATAATTTGTCTGCAAGTTCTACTTCCTGTATTCCCATTTAGTTTATAACTTGGAACGTAAGAGGTCTGGGGCTATGCTTTGTGAATACATTAACTGGAAAATTGGCCTGTGCGCAGAAGAAGATATTTGAGCTGAATTCTCTGGACAGGCCAAGGAGCACTCGGGGCAAGTCTGGAGGGGACAAAGATAGGGCTGCTGGGCTATGGCTTCTACGCAGGTTAACACAAGAATTAAGGCTGTTGCCTTTTGCACTAGCTGCGAGAGGTTCCAAGGGTCTGTTATGAAGATTAGCCAGATGAAGGGGTGCCCCCTAACATTTTGTTTGCCTATTTTATATGCACGCTTCTCTGGATACCCCATCTCTTTATCTGATCAGTACAAATGGCTACCTGACAAAGTTCCTGATTCCTGATAGGTAAGTGGTGTTGCTTGTCATGTATTACAGCAGAGGTCTGATGGCTTCAAACAATAAGACATGTTGCTATTGTCCCAAGATTATAAGTGCAAGTGTCTTTCAGCTGTGATTACTGGGATGCTGTCTTCCATGCCATCTGATATCTCTTAATCTTTCCCATGTTAGGAGGACATTTCGCTGCAGACATTACCTAGCAACAAAAATAGTTTGAGTCAGTTGGGGGAGAGAAGCAGGAGATTTTTTAATGAATCATGCTGAGGTGATGCATTGTGGTTTTAAAAATGAGAAAGGAAAGGCAAGATTAAATATTGACATTTGCTATATTCCAACTGTGTTACCTTTCAGTTTGTCTGGCATAAAAGCATATATTCAATGAAACCAGGAAATAAAACCTTTGTCTAAATTCTCTTGTACGCCCCAAGCTGCAAAGGTTTTAATGATTCATTATCCAGTGTTGCTCCAGCTGTAGCTGTCTGTATACTCCAAAGTATAAGCCACTCAAGCCCCTACAAATACTTCTGTAAGGGCTAGGGGTATTTCAGTGCCAAAGATTACACAACATACTGTATCCAATGAAAAGTTTTATTTTAAATACAAATTTTAATGATACCTTTGAGTTTCATAAAAAGGTTTTAATAAATAGATGTGGGTAGTAGTGAGCAACCTGAAAATGTACCCTAAGCCTACAGAAAACTAGACATGCTGTTCTTAACAAGTAACTTTCAGTGCATTTGCAGGGCAGTTATCGTAGGTGGAAGCTCTGAAGGGGTATGACTTGTTTTTAGGCAAATGTAGTAAGAAACTGTAACTTCACAAGGCTAAGCCGCTGAAGCCAATCCTCAAGGTAGCACATTTTCTTGATGTGAATTTCATAAGCTGAGTTAGGCACAGGATTGTAATGAGGGTGATACCATGACCTAATTGTGAAAATATAAATAGTCTGTACACGTATGAGAGAAGAATAAGGTGAGAAAAGAGAGGAAAAGGTGCTGTTGCATGCTGAAATACTTTGACATTAAAATTATACTACTCCTGTAATATTAGTGAATTTTCCACCATGATGGTGTTATCCGACTTAGAGGTGATAACTTGGGAATGAGTATTTACCATAAACTAGCCTAAAATCTGAAAAAATGTCAGAAGTGGGTGTTTGTAAGAGTTTGAAATCTTAATTCACTTTTTCATATGATTCTTACTATTTCGAAGTAGAGCCAAATAAGTTATTTTTGTCTTGCTGGAGCTGTTACTTCAAAGTCGTTTCTTATCACTGTGGACATAAGACAAGATTTATACTGGGTGAGTATTTGTTAATATCTGTCTATATAGTTCATTAAGTGGAGATGAATAAGTGGTGGTTCTATAGATGGAATTATGCAATCAGAGAAATGGTTAACATAATCTGATATTGAATTCTATAAAATTGATTTTTTCAAGAAAAAGAAGCTCAAGAAAATACAGTGGATGTACCTTTTAGATCAGAGTTGTCAATAGTACAGTGTTAAAAATCTACTGAAAAGGAAAATTCTAATTCATAGAATCATAGACTATCAGGGTTGGAAAGGACCTCAGGAGGTCATCTAGCCCAACCCCCTGCTCAAACCAGGACCAATCCCTGATTTTTGCCCCGATCCCTAAATGGCTCCCTCAAGGATTGAGCTCACAACCCTGGGATTAGGAGGACAATGCTCAAACCACTGAGCTATCCCTCCCCCCAGTATTTTATGTTTACCACACTCATTTTCAGTCATCAGATGGTTTTCTATTCATCAGCCTGAGAAACAATTTTAGGTATGCAACTTACAAGGAGCTTGCCCATTTGTCTTATATAGGAAGTTTAGTTTTAGAGTGTCTGTAAAGTACAAGATAGAATAATGAACCTGAAAAAATACTGCTTTACTCTGGAGAGCAGGGATTGCTGAGGGATGATATAGTTTAGAGCAAATTTTGAAGTGGTGCATTCATTTTTCCCAACTCTGTCTTCTTTAAACTAGGTCTCAGAATTGGTGAAGTATCCTTGAAAGTGATTGTAGAATACCTTTTCTCGTGTAATAACTGTGGTTGATAGCTAACAGGTTATCAGAAGCACCGTTGTTTCACACGGATTAGCTTTGAGCTAATATTTTCAGTGTCTGTTTCTGCTCAGCTACTAACAGTAGGGCAGAGGAAAGGGAAGAGCCAGTTATATATGGCAGAGAAGCAAGCAACTGTTCCTTATTTTCTTGTTCGTAAAAGTAGCTCTGGAAGTCCTTGTAGCCCTAGTGATAGAGCAGTGCAAAGGATCCATATCAAATCCAGAACCTTGTTCCTGGACTTCTGGAGTTTAGGAACATCTCAAAGATGCCAGAACAACATCTTGTCAACAGGAGGGTGTAGTGAGTACATGGGTACTGTAACATAGGGCAAAACTTTTACATAGTCTCAGCATTAATCAGGGAATAGGCTTTTGGGTGAAGTGGAATAAATACAGGATGCTTTCTTTTTAAAGGTTTGCAGACGGCTTGATTTTCAGAGAGGTTGAGCACATACAAATTCTATTAGAGCAGAGGTGGGCAAACTACGGCTCGCGGGCCACATCCGGCCCGCGGGCCCGTCCTGCCTGGCCCTTGAGCTCCTGGCCAGGGAGGCTAGCCCCATGCCCCTCCCCTGCTGTCCTTCCTCCCCCCGCAGCCTCAGCGCCCTGCACCGCTGGCACTCTGGCCCACCGTTTCTGCCATTCTGAGCAGCATGGTAAGGGGGCGGGGAGGGGTTGGATAAGGGGTAGGGGGTCCAGGGGGCAGTCAAGGAGCAGGGGGCTCTTGGATGGGGTGGAGATTTGGGGGGGCGGTCAGGGGATGGGGAGAACGGGGGTTAGATGGGGGTGGGGTCCCTGGGACAGTTAGGGGCAAGGGTGTGGATAGGGGTCGGGGCAATCAGAGGACAGGGAGCAGAGGGGGTTGGATAGGGGGTGGGGTCCCGGGGGGCAATCAGGGGGCAGGGGTGTGGATAGGGATTGGGGCAGTCAGGTGACTGGGAGCAGGGGGTTGGCTGGGGGTTGGGTCCCGGGGGACAGTTAGGGGCAGGGATCCCAGGAGGGGGCGGTCAGGGGACAAGGAGCGGGATGGGAGGGTTGCATGGGTCGGGGGTTCTGAGGGGGGCAGTCAGGGGGCGGGAAGTGGGAGGTGGCAGATGGGGGCGGGGTCCAGGTTGTTTGGGGAAGCACAGCCTTCCCTACCTGGCCCTCCATAAAGTTTCGCACCCCAATGTGGCCCTCGGGCCAAAAAGTTTTCCCACCTCTGTACTCGAGTCAATAGAGCTAAAAAGTGCTGATACAAAATATCACTGTTGTGTTTCTCCTTGCTCATGTAAGTTTGATGCAGTCTGGTCTGAGATGCTGGCATGGCAGTATTGCTGAAGACTGAATCGTAAGATAAGCAGTGTAGGAATCTGAACCACAATCCAGGTTATCATTTTTACCTAGCAGCCTTTTCAGTCTCACAATAAGCACCACTGGCTTTGCTTGCTATGGCTGGAATTTGAAAAAGTTCCATTAGGGAATCTCTCTTCCCCTCTTTCTCTTCCCCCCGACCTTGCTATTGGGGTGTGGGAGAATTTGGCATCAAGCAGAAGTAATGACACTTGTCACTACTTGAGGGGGGATTTTGAGTATTTCATCAGCAGAAGGGAGGGAAGGAGAAAAAGTTCACATCAGCCTGGAGAAATAAGCGAGGTTTGTTGACTGACCCGTGTGACAGACGCCTTTAATACACCCAGCTGCCAAAACCCTCTTGAGCTTCCTCTGTTGTCAGAGTTCTTCTTGCACCCTTAGTGCCCCCACCTAACCTCCTTTTCTAGATAACTAAACCTTTCCTCAGTAGTGACAGATGCCCCAGTTTCCTTCTCCAACTGCTGAAACCCACCCTGAATTCCCCAGCAGTGACAAGCACACGGATTTCTTTTCCTTTCCTCGCAGGGGCAAAGGTTTGATTTCTCTCTTGGTTGATACAACCATCTCAGTTCATCCCAGTTGTCAGAGTGCCTAACCACACCTTGGTCCCTCCACTTCCATGGGCTATAAAGTCTTCCTAAAAGGCAAACAAGGTCTGACATAAAATACTTTGTGCCCTGCTTTCTTCTCTCCTCTCTGTCTCTCTTCACAGCTGGGAACTCTAAAGGCAATGTTTGGGGTCAACTTGACCTCTCCCACTGCAGTATGTTAGCACATGATCACACTAGCTCATGGGCAGAGCTCTTATTTGTCTTTTCCTCCTTTATTTATTTTTATTTTTTTGCAGTGATACACAGCTAACATTAGTCTGTCAGCAAAGGAATATGCTAAACTTTGTAAACATGTCAGAATAATTTTGAACAACTGTTAAATAACTTGGTCATCCTGAAGACCAAGTGTTGCAATAGGCATTCTTGCTGCAGCCTTGATTTCTTTTTCTCTTGTTATCAGATGTTGCAACCAGTCTGCAGGGTAGATGCGTAATGTGGACAAAGGATTTGGGGATGAGGGGGTGCTCTTTCTTACTGAAATAGAGAGGAAGTGTGTCAAGGGCACAAGACTTAATTATTGTGAACCTGTCATAGACCTGCCATTAGGAAGCAGATGTTTCTGAGTATTACGTATTGGTGCCATTATGCCTTAACACTGGAATTAATTAAAACAATCCTAATATTTTACAGTTAATTTAATATACTTGGTGAAAGGTGCTGAACTGACTGTCCTAAAGATTGAAACCTGCTGTTTTTCTTCAGACCAGGCGCAGAAGTTTGCATGGAGGTGTGTCAGTGGCATGGTAGTGTGTTGTGATCCAACAATCACCGTCACACTCTTGGGGGCCATTTACACCCTGAGTACAGGCAGCACTAGCCTAACAAAAGAAACAAAAAAAATGTAATACAAAATATTGGAAAAATCATTTTCACACCTTTCCTGCCAGACCTGACTTCAGTTTCATTTTTACCTGCCATGTCCCAGATTGCTCTTGCAGCGTCAGAAGACATCACTTGACATCTGAAGCAATGTAAGGAGCAGCGTTCAATTCTTGGCTTTAATTGCTGATTATATCAACCCGGTGACTCAAGTATTGGCAGGTAAAAAAAAAACCTTTTGGTTTGCCTTTATGGTCACGAGTAACTCTGAGCATGGTGGCTTCATCGTAGCCTCTGTTTATTCCCAATAGGGAGAGGTTTTTCCTTATGTGTTGTGACATATCAGGGTACAATCCGTACTAATGCCATTGGGCTGGGCATGGTAAGCAGAGGGAAGACACGTGCAGACCCCTAGCTGGTGCATGGACTTGCACCAGAACCAGGCCATGAACTGAGACCCCTGATTGGAGGTGATGCGTTCTGGAAGACCATGGAGGCTTTTATGTAATCTATATATTAGACTACATGGCTAATTTATAGCTGGGCTGTCTCTTCACCAGAGGGGAGACATGTGCAGGGAATGAACTGGGCCATTTTGGTAACGTGGTCCATGACTGCCAAACCTGTTATAAATTTGTTGTTCTCTGGTAATTCTACAATGAAGTCTATGGCAATCACTACCCAGTGTTGAGGTGAGGGTCCTTTTTGCCGATTGTCAAATAGCACTGACCTAGCTTGGAAGAAGACCTCCCGGGTCTACAGTGCTGGGCTGTCGCACTCCGAGAAGAAGGTGGCCCAGTCTAATGCTTCCCTGGACAGCAGGCTCACCCTTGCGTGATTGGTAGTGTAGGACTAAGAATGCATCATGAAAAGGAGGCAGCACGGGTTTACAAAACCCTGGAATTGCTGGCTATTACCATCAAACCGTTCTGGCAGATGTACTGGGGAACAGGGCTGCGTGAGCCATGTCTGGAGTGCAGCATTTTCAGCATGGAGCTGTCTGACTTGCTTCTGTAATAGCAAGGAGCTATTATTCTGTGGTATGGTTCTCTGAAGTTATCTTGACAATCTGGGCCTGCAGGGCTTGGTTGTCCGCCTGAAGGCAGGCGGCCCACTTAAGCATGTCCAGTGCTCCCAAAGGGTTAGCCAGTCCATTCTGCAGGCACCAGGCCTACTCCTGTGGCCCGAGTGGGCCATTCAAACTGTCACAACCGGCACATGGGCAGTCTGACCTAGTAGACAGAGTGGGAGTCGGGAGCTGATACCAGAAGATCAGAGTATGAGATATGCCAGAGAACACACCTAGAGTGTGTTGTCAGGAGACAGGCAGGGTCAGGTCACCAGGAGGTCAGAGTTAGGCGGGAGGAGCATGTAGCACAAGGGAAGCAGTCTTAAGCAGGGAAAATGCAGTTGCATGGACAACGACCTACTCCTTTGCACAGTTTAAATACCAGCAATCAGGACCGCCAGCATTCTGCCAATCAAATCCCAGGATTGGAGTCCTTTGTTGGAATTCAGCTTCTAGTTCTGGTGACTTTTAACAGGTCACTGGGTTGCAGGTCAGAATTTACTGGCTCCTATGACCCTTGTGGACAAAGGTTGAAGACCCACAGTCCATGAGATTACCAGACTAAACAGTTGCTGGATTCCTGCCTAGCAAGATGCTGTTTCAGACAGATGTCTCTGGTTATTCTTCTGCCTCAGTCAGATTCCTTTGGCACACACTATACCAGATACAGGGGCATGTGGAAGGTCTCTGTTTCAGTAGGTTCCTGCAGCTGCAATGCTTGCCACAATAACTGCCTGGAAGCAGCTCTTGTTCCTTTTCTGCCTCCCCCACAAGGAAGGTGACAGTCTCTCCATCTCCCTGAGTCACTGCAAAGGAGGGGATTAGTGCAAGTCATGATGGAAGTGCATGAATATAACCAGGTGGAAAGTCTGTATCATCCCTTCCCTACAGTACGCTTGGTTGAACCCATCAGAAAGTAGTACCCTGCTTTCATGAGTGCAATAATATATCTAAAATATTAAATCTGGCAACATCGAAATATGTGATAATTTTTTCAACTGGATTGGTAGTGGCAGAACGAAATGGAAAGCCGCAATTTGAGAAGAGAAAGCCTGTTCTCAAAGCAAACAGGAAAAATATATATCCAAGACCTTGAGTACTATCTTACGTACAGGAATATACATTGCCTCCCATCATGGAGGTACATGCTAGGAGATTTTTGGACATATCATATACTCACATATCTATTAGAATCAAGGGTAAAAAAGATAGATGCAACCATGACATCCACTCCCCCCACCTTAAAGCTGCACTACAGTTTAAAATCGATATATTGTTTTGCCATTTGAGAGGTGAATGGTGGGAAAAGGAACAGTCTTTTTATTCCTATTTCTTTTCCATATGCAATGGATTGTTAGAAAAGATGTTAATCATATTGTCACTTTTAATGCAGAGCAGATTACTTCTGACTTTTGAATGTAACCAGTGACTCAGTATTTCATCCCACATACTACATCTGATCCTACATTTATATGTTTGTGTGTGTGTAATATGAAAAAACTAAAATAAATGACTCTGGATAGTTTTTAGGTGATGGGGCATGACTCATAGTTTCTGCTCCTGCAGAGGCCTGACTAATCAAGGGGAAAAAAACAAAAGAAAATTAGAGCTAAAGGCAGTTTAGTAGCCACAGTAATTTAATGTTGAATAAAACCAACATTGTTTAAACGTCATTATAAGGTATTCTCTTCTAAATAAATCTTTACTGATGTCCCTACCCCTGGAAGGTTGTCAGGTGAGCCTGTTATAGGGATCAGTGTGCTTCAGATTCTTATTGCCAAACAAGCTGTAAAGCTACAAAACAGATAATCAAAAATAGACAATGGAACAGTTTGGCAGAGGTTTTTTATTTTGTTTTAAGAAGGACTTTTTGCATATATGGTGATTTTATATATAGATACAATATAATTGTAAATTCAGCAGCCATTTAAATTTTTTTTAAAAAGGTCTAGCTCCCCTCAGTCATCCTGATAATACTTTACGTTTTGCATCTTCAAAGCCTTTTGCAGACATTAACTCACAGCACTCCTGGGAGATTAGCCAAGTGTATATTATTCCCATTTCAATGATGGGAGACTGATTCATAGAGGTTGTGACAAGGCCACAGGGGGAGTCAGTCCAGAAATCAGGACCAGAATTTGGGAGATCCTGGTGCCCAGTCCTGTGCTCAAACAAGACCATGTCCCTCTCCCTTATGGAGCAGGTTTGACACTTATGGGCCAGCTCTATCACAGAAGAATTCAGACTTTTATATTCTGTCACTTGTTTAATTTGTCTCCTCGTATTATCCACAGTCTTCCATACTCCTGACTTCCTTAAAACATCTCCTGAATTTTGTAGCTCCTGGAGTGTTCCTGAAGCTGCTAGGTAGACAGGTTGTCTCCTGCTTCTCATTTGTGCCATCTCTGGCTCGTCCACTTTCTGCTCTGCATGAGTCTGTCATATTGTGAAGAGTGTGAAGACAGAAGAACTTGGACGTAAAAAGGGTGTGTTTTTTTTTCCTTCTTGTTTAACAGTGTTTTGTGAAGAAAGATCTCTGTCCTGGGTCTTTTGTTTTTGGCAGTATGGGTAGAGGAGACATCACTGAGCAGGGACTAGTGGGGCTGCATTAAAGTGTGTGTGTCCGTCTGTGCATGCCCACGTGTATGGGAAGAAATTATGGAGGGCCCTAGTGCTGCCGTAACGAGGTGAAAGGCATTTCCCAGTGTTGCAGTAATGGGAGTGAGGAGATTAAATACATGTAGAGATGGAAGTGTAGTGACTGCCCAGTACTATAGCACTGGGATAGGGAAGACGACAAATGGGGATGAAGGAGCCCAACCCTACAATCATGGACGAAGGAGGGGAATGTAGTTGAGGAACCTCTGCTGAGTAATGGGGAGAGAGATTGAAGGGGGAGGCTAATATTGCAATTATCATGCAGGAGGAAATTTGCAGAGGTCTACCTTACCCCATTACATGGTATGAGAAATCTTCCTGCCTTCCACATCCTCAGTCATAACAGGTACGTCTCCTGTGTATTCATATGGATGAAAATAATAACAATAATAAAACTGGTAGCAGAATCAAATTAATGTGGTCTCCTGCAGGAGAAATATTTACCCGATGTGTCCTGCCAGTTGAGAGATTGGCATTAAACCTAGACATTACCTCATCTTCCTGGGCAGACAGCCTATTTCTATGCTAAGCAAGTCTGCAGGAGTGAACAACTGAATACCTGCCTGATTAGCTATGCAGCAGCAGATCCTGGTTGGAAGCGATTTCCCTTAGCGCGCGCGCGCTCTCTCTCTCTCTCTCTCTGCAAGGTTTGTCACTATACGTTATCAAACTGTTTTTCATCTTGAAGGGCACATCGCTGGGAAGATTTTCCAGACAGGTGTGCAAGTATAAATGCTGATCCAAATCAGAAAGGTCAAGATGAACAGAAGGAAGAAAAGTAAAGTGTTTGTGTCCCTCCCTCCCTTTCTCTCTGCATGTATCAGTGCCAACTAGGTGAAAATGGATTAATGAGGAAGGGAGAGATAAGTACAAGGATGGTGCTATAAAAAGGAAATTTTGTTTTTTGAGTGTAGAGGAAGGTTCTGAAAACTTTAATTGTCTGCCACTGATAATATCTTTAGCTTTGTTCTTGGGTGACAAATCTTAGGATTCCGTGTTAGCATAATTCTAATAGTTGGCACTTGTTTAGTCCCCTCTATCTGAGGATCTCAAAGTGCTTTGCAGCCCTTAAAGAATTAAGCCTCATAATGTGCCTTTGGGACAGTTAAGAGCAACAGTAAGGAGCATTGTTGAGCATGCGGTGTCTCAGGCACCCCTGAATCATTCTGCCCTGAGAAGACAGAATGGCTCAGGACCCCTCTGCTTAGCTGTTCTGTTTTCCTCCCTGCGTGGCTCTGGACAGAATTTTGCCTCAAGAGACTGACCAAAGATCGCCTAGTGATTCAGTGATGTACTTAGGAGCCATGACTCCTCATCCCCTGCTGCTGTCACTGGACCACTGGTAACTTTGTCTGGTAAATAGAGTATCTACAGGTATATAACGTAGGAAATATATTTTCATTTAATAATGATACAAAGCTGACCACCTCCACATTTTTTCCTTATTTAGATTCATCATTTGTCTAATGAAGATTATGTAAGCTAGGTGAGCTCTAGGGAATGTCACAGTAACATTGAGTCGTTTGTTTTTCACCTCTCTCTTTTTGGGATTTAGAAATCTAAAACAGTCAGCATATGGATGGTACTTCTCCACTAGGAAATGTCTTATCCATTTTTCAGCAGTGAAAATGGGTCTAAACGTCAGCATGTGCCATTGCTGAAAAAGGGATAAGAAATATCCTAATGGAGAAATGACCCAAGAGGCTTACACTGTCCATCATCCACCCTGCCAACAATTGACATCATTTCCCTTTACCCATTCAACCCTGCTAACCAAGCAGGTGATAAGGTAACTTGTTCCCTTCTTCACATCAGATACTGGTCTAGATTCTGTGAGAGCAAGTCACTGAATTTCTCCCTGTGCCAGGAGAGTCATGTCGGGTTGGAAACACAGGGCCCAAAGAGAGCACATCTGCACCACCAGAGTGTTCCCCTCCAATAAAGGAATTTTCTTCTGGTTCCACCTCAGGAGTGGCACAAAAGAGCCAGAAATTGATTAGAGAATTCAGCCTATGTTTTTCAGTGAAAACAACAAAAACATTGTACAATAGGAACTGATTCTCCATTCACTCTTTATATAGTGTGACATACCAGGGTACAAGCCAGACTAATGAGCGGCTGTGGCTTCTCTTTCCTCAGAGGTGGATTTGAAGTAAAACACAGGGTGCCCTGCCACCGGGCCCCCCCAACGACAGGGGGCTCCAGGGCCGGGCAGCTGCCAGGGCAGAAGCTTGGTCCTGCTGGCTCCTGGGGCTCCTGCTGCAGGCTCCACACCCACTGGGAGCCAAGCTCCCCCCTCCTCCACCTCTTCCCTGCCTCCTCTCCCGAGTGTGTCGTGTTCCTGCCGCTCCCCCTCCCTCCCAGCGCTTCCCCCAGGGCTCAGTTTGCTCGGGAGGGAGTGGGAGAAGCATGGCTGCAGCGCGCTCAGGGGAGGAGGTGAGAAGAGACAGGGGTGGGGCCTTGGGGAAGGGGGTGGAATGGGGTAGGGTGGAGAAAAGGCGGGGCCCCTGCACTCCCCTACACATACCCCCCCCCGCCCCCTGCTGTGAGCCGCTCAGGCCAGGGGGCTGGGAGTACCCCCAAAACCCCAACCCACAGCCCTCTTCCCTATGCCCTGACTCCTGCACTGCTGCCACACAGCCCCAGCCCCCTGCCCTCCCTGACTCCTGCACCCCCCCACATCCCCAGCCCCCCACACCCCATGCCCTGACTCCTGCACCCCCGCACATCCCCATCCCCACTCTGAGCACCAAATCCGAGTTCCTGCACACACACACCCCACATTCCCACCTGCACCCCTCGCACCAAATGGAAGCTGCCCCAGGTAAGTGCTCCACATCCCAACCTCCTGCCCCAACCCTGAGCCCCCTCCTGCATCCTAACTCCTGGCCAGACCCTACACCCCAGCCTGCTCCTTCTGCCCTCCAGTGATTAAGGTTATATTTGTAAATTGGTTTCTGATCTCTTCTGCCTAATTCCATTCAAAAAATTTATTTGGGTGGAGGGATGAGTTGGTATAACACCTTAAACTGATGTTAAATTAGGCAATTGCAAAGGTGTGTGAGAAGCTTGTAAGATCCAACTTAAGATCATTAGTTTGCTTACACCACAGGACTTAGATATATTTACAGTGAAAACAAGAATAAGTTCATTATCAAAGAATAGAGATTCAAGCAATAGTGAGTAGCAGTAGTAGAAACAAATGGTTACCTATTAAAACAAAACAAAACAAAACAAAAAAAAACAAAAACGCGTTCTAAAGCCAAAACTTAACTAACAAGTTACTCGCTTGTCTAAAGAAGCTTATCTCACCCAAAGTTCTCTCCAGCCTTGTCAACCAAGCCTGGTTAAGACCCCATTTTCATGAAGCAAAATCTCTGTCCGTTTGCTTTCTCAGGGTGCCTGTGTGTCCCCTTTGTCCCCCCAGGTATACTCAAGCAAACTTTTGGTGTACACCTCAAGATCAGATTCTCTAGCCTTGCTATGTTTCTTTGCCTGTTAGTTCTTTTCTCAAGTTCTCTCTTACAGTCCTTAATTTCCATTCAGTTCAGACTTTTGATAGGGACCCACTGCAAATGAGACAATACTCAATTTACATGTAAACAGCTAGATAGAGAGACATCTCCTATCTGACATGATATAGACTTTAAGCACTATACTATTAAGGAGTTACATAGACTGAAAATATGTACATACATTTCACAATAATACTGATGACCAGTGTGACTCCAGCTTTCATTTGAGACCTCACACGACATTCTTTGGTGAATCAGAATGTATATATCAGAATCAGCAGATTCCTGTAACCCCCCCTGCACCTCTTTGGCAGCTGGCATTAAGAGGTTTGTGGGTCACAGCATACAGAACACACAACCAACCAAACAAGGGGCAGATCCTCAGTTGGTGTAAAATGTCATAGCTCCAGAGAATTTACACTGACTGAGGATTTGCCCCAAATGTCCACTTTATTTTTGTTGCTGAACTATTTGAAATACTAAAGATTCATGATGTTACTTTATGTATCTTTGGATTTTTCTTACTCTTTACTCTGTGTACCTGGAACAAATATTTAAGAAAACATTAAACTACATGAATGTTAAAGGATCAGATCTTGAGAAAGAGAGTAAGTAATGAGAAGAACACATTCTGTAAACCTTTTTAATTTATGGAAACATATTAGTGAAATATATTCTCTTTTCCTGTCTCTCTCTCTCTCTCTGAGTGCCATCCATGTTTATACCTATTTTAATAACACAAACAGTAGGCACTTGCAAGGGGACTTGAATGACCTACTAGTGGTGGTGCTTCTGGATTATATAGTATCATACAGTATTTGGGAAGAGGAAGAAGAGATTTGTGTTGTGTTAAGCTTCAGTTGTCTAGATTTCCAAGTTCTGGACATTGTAAAGTGTGTGTGTGTGTGTGTGTGTGTGTGTGGCTGGAAACCTGAGAGTGGGGGAACGACCGACGAGCTTTTCTCGTATTTCTTGACTGTGTAAAGCTCTTTGCTCCTTACATGAATAACCGTACAAATATGCAGCTATAGGAATAACATTTGTGGAATAGGACTGGTTTAACAGGGATAATAACTAGGAGGGTGCATACTTCATAGCTTTTACAGACCGAGCTTATTGCACACGCCACGGGCTTCTTGCAATCCTCCGTTTTCCCCTGCCTTCACAAGCTCCCTGCTTGCCACCTCCCCATTCCTTACCCTCTGTGTGCCCCCATTCCTCTTGCTCTCCATACCAGGGTCACCCATTCTCCCCTGTGGCTAGAGCTTTGTGTGAGCCCCTAACTCCCTCCACCATGTCAGGGACTATAGGCACATACCCATTTCCCCTCACCTCACCACCATCATTCTTCCTTCTGTCTGATTGATTAACTCATTCAGGGTGTCAACTTGTTAAACTCTATTGGGAGGAAGAGCAGGACTTTTATTATGCTGAAAGGCATTAATTGTTGCCATCAACCAGTTGTCTCATCTATAGACAATTGCAGAGTTGTTTGAAACTGTAGCTATGCTGATCAAATGGCAGGGGCTCTATTTGTCACCCATTTTTCCCTTCTTGGTTTTCTGATTTCTCCCCCAGATCAGTAGGGTTCTAGCTATTGTTGCTTAGAACATTCTCTGAAATTTTGGAATTGTTTGGATGTAGGGGAAAACGTTATCGTCTTACAAATAGACAGACAAATGCAGCGATGCTGTTGGGTTGAGTGTAAAGACCTTCACAAACTCAACCAATAATAACTGACACTTTTGTAGTCCCCGCCATCTGAGGATCTTGAAGTGATTTACAAGCATTACTAAGGGGATGGCTACACTGCCCATGTTACAGTGTGGCCGCGGCAGCCAGGGGAGAGCTCTTCTGATAATAAATAATAACCACCCTGAATGAGCAGCGGTAGATTTATCTATACTTTATCTATTGCTCTGTCTATACTGGCGCTTTACAGCGCTAACATTTTTGTTGCTCAGGAGAGTGTTTTTTCACACCCCTGAATGACTAAAGTTTTAGCCCTGAAAGTGGCAGTATAGACACAGCCTAACTTAGGCATCACAACAGTGCTGCTGGATAAAGTATTTATTATTCCCCCCACCCCTTTTCCTCTTCTTGCAAACAGAAAAACTGTTACATAATGAGATTAGGGGCCTTGCCCATTGTTTCACAGGAAATCTGTGGCAGTGTCAAGGTTAGAATCCACATCTCCTGACTTCCAGTCTTGTGCTTTAACCATTAGACTATACATGAACTTTATTTGGTTCTGATATGAAAACTGATAAACATATAATACAGAACAGAGGATAAAAGAAAGTCATACTGCAACAGAAGCCTTGTTTCCAAGATATCTGATTTTTTTATTGTTGTACAGTGATCAAAGGAAAGGTTTGAACCTGAAGCAATTGTTTTAGAAATATGACAATGTAAAACTTCTGACACATTAGGTTGGCAGGGCTATACAGTAGAGGCAACTCTGAAGTGCCAGGTTTTACTATCAGGTAATTCAACCAGCTGTCTAGGTGATGGCTTATATCTATTTCATGTAAGGACCACATTATCTCTGAAACATTTGCTCTAAAACTGCTTAAGCACCCGTTTATACACACAAAACCCATACTGGCTTGCACAAATTGGTATTTTCAAATTTAAATTGGATGTCTAGACATGCAATTACCCACTCTCTGCATGGAAAATCTGTTTGTTTGTGAAGAATATGTCCCTGTGAGTTCTTTCTGTGATGCTGCTCAGTATAATAATAATAAAATATGTATAGAGAACTCTTTACAAAAAGTCCACGGGGATTTCAGAATCCAAACATAATATAAAGCGGCATCAAACAGGTATATCTTCAGCTTTGACTGAAAAACTAAAATGGTTTCTGCCTCTGAATAAAGATAAGAAGCAGACTTCATAACATCTCATTTAGCAGAAATGCTAAATAGCATAATATTTAGCTGAAATGCTAAATACTATAGCCCCAAATGTCTGAAATTATACAAAGTGTACAGCTCTTAGAAGTGTTTCTGTTTTGTGAGGGCTTTTTTTGAGTTTGTTAAAAATATTTTGATTCCTGAAATTCTCAGCACACCAGGGATGGGAGCAGAACATTATTTAATTTGCACCTTGCTGTTCAAAGCTGAAGAACAAGGCTTTCTAAATTGCCTGGTGTTGAGGTGTTGGAGATTGTTCTCTCAGTTATACTCACAAAGGTGTAATATGCTTGGATGACTAAAGCAGCTAAAGCAGTAAAAATGTGAATTATCTTTATTACTGAAATTCCACAGCAGGTTAGATGATTTATTTTAGGATGGGCTGGAAGTTTTTATATTCAGTGCCTTCCCTTCTTTATTTGCTCATCACAGCAGTATCTAAATCACATAGCTATAGTGTCACAAAAGCACATTATCACACACAATTCCCCTATGTAATCTAGTGACCCATCATCCCTCCCATGGTGTGGCCTCCATGCTGATGGGAACAAGGTGAGAACTCTTGCTACTAACAAGAAGGAATCCTAGTTTTCCATGATAAAAAACCCCCAAATTCTCCTATAAAAGAAATCAGTGTCTTTCCATGATTAAAATGAAACGCTGAACTTTAGTTTCCCTATCCATAATGTATCTAGGTATCAGTTGACAACAATGTTTTATTGATATATTTACAGTTGTAAAATGCTGGAATGATCCAGTCACAATGCATTTTTTCTTAACTGTTGTCAATGGCCCTGCTGTTTCAGTCTCTTGTTTTTGTTTCTTTTCATTCAGTTTATGTTTAGCGTTTTCCATGTGTTCTACAAATGTCTGCCTTCAAATGTAATCTACACCCTTGCTGTCTACAGTACAGAACAGCACATCAGTGTGAAATCTGGTCCTTGCCAAACTCAGTAACACAGTCTTTAGGCGTGTTTTTTTTAAAGTTTTCGGCATCTTTTCATGACTTTAACTCATATCTGGAGACTGAAGCGAAATCTGAGATGCATTAAATTTAAAACACAAATCCCTATATACTCTTGGGTAACCTCTATACGCTGGGAGCAGTTTATTGGATTCGCTATGTAAATTTTGAAGCACATTCAAAAATCAACCACAAGAGGGGGAGATTGTGCGCCTTCAATAAGTGACACTGGTACTTTCAGAAAAATTAGTTAATAGGATATGTTTTATTTTTTCAAAATATGTAGAAATGAAAGATGCTCTGTAAAAATGCAAATTCTGAGGTTTTCCATGGCAAATGGATTTCTAGGATCCTTGCTAACAAGTATCAGGAATGATTAGATGCATCTTGAACATGAAGTGCCTTCAGGAATGTTAGTGGGAAGTGTTACTCCCTTAACTGGATACATTTTGTTTTTGAGGAGGAAAAGGAAAAGAATCCCACCAGGAGGAAGGCCCAGTGTGGGACTGTAATTTATCTGTATCTAATCAAATACTTATTTTTCTGCAAGATAACTCTGGAAGGGTAGAATCACAATTTTAGGGCAAGATATGCAGGCTCCATTCACAGTGATAATTTAAAGCTATGTTAAGTATCTCTAACACACTTTAATGATAAAATGTTGTAAAGGAGGCACTCCAAGACCAATCACTGGTTTAAATATGACCTTCAACTGAGCAACCAAAGAGGTAGCCTTGCTGTCCATCATACCCCGACTGAGCATGAATAAAAAATTATGGTAACCATCCCTGCCTGGATCGACTTGACCCAACAATTGATAATGTTCATTGATACTGATGAGTGTAGTTTTCCAAAAGACAAAAAGAAAAGGAGTACTTGTGGCACCTTAGAGACTAACCAATTTATTTGAGCATAAGCTTTCGTGAGCTACAGCTCACTTCATCGGATGCATTCAGTGGAAAATACAGTGAGGATGTTTTATACACACAGACAATGAAAAAATGGGTGTTTATCACTTCAAAAGGTTTTCTCTACTCTCCTGCTGGTAATAGCTTATCTAAAGTGTGGGCCCCTTACTGAATGAGGGAGGCAACCTCGTGACAGAGGATGTGGAAAAAGCTAATGTACTCAATGCTTTTTTTGCCTCTGTCTTCACGAACAAGGTCAGGTCCCAGACTACTGCACTGCACAGCACAGCATGGGGAGGAGGTGACCAGCCCTCTGTGGAGAAAGAAGTGGTTCGGGACTATTTAGAAAAGCTGGACGAGCACAAGTCCATGGGGCCGGATGCGTTGCATCCGAGAGTGCTAAAGGAGTTGGCAGATGTGATTGCAGAGCCATTGGCCATTATCTTTGAAAACTCATGGCGATCGGGGGAGGTCCCAGATGACTGGAAAAAGGCTAATGTGGTGCCCGTCTTTAAAAAAGGGAAGAAGGAGGATCCTGGGAACTACAGGCCAGTCAGCCTCACCTCAGTCCCTGAAAAAATCATGGAGCAGGTCCTCAAGGAATCAATTCTGAAGCACTTAGAGGAGAGGAAAGTGATCAGAAACAGTCAGTATGGATTCACAAAGGGAAGATCATGCCTGACTAGTCTAATCGCCTTCTAAGACGAGATAACTGGCTCTGTGGATGAGGGGAAAGCGGTGGACGTGTTGTTCCTTGACTTTAGCAAAGCTTTTGACACGGTCTCCCACAGTATTCTTGCCAGCAAGTTAAAGAAGTATGGGCTGGATGAATGGACTATAAGGTGGATAGAAAGCTGGCTAGATTGTTGGGCTCAACGGGTAGTGATCAATGGCTCCATGTCTAGTTGGCATATGGTATCAAGTGGAGTGCCCCAGGGGTTGGTTCTGGGGCCGGTTTTGTTCAATATCTTCATAAATGATCTGGAGGATGGTGTGGATTGCACCCTCAGCAAGTTTGTAGATGACACTAAACTGGGAGGAGTGGTAAATACGCTGGAGGGTAGGGATAGGATACAGAGGGACCTAGACAAATAGGAGGATTGGGCCAAAAGAAATCGGATGAGGTTCAACAAGGACAAGTGCAGAGTCCTGCACTTCGGACGGAAGAATCCAATGCACCGCTACAGACTAGGGACCGAATGGCTCGGCAGCAGTTCTGCAGAAAAGGACCTAGGGGTTAAAGTGGACGAGAAGTTGGATATGAGTCAACAGTGTGCGCTTGTTGCCAAGAAGGCCAATGGCATTTTGGGATGTATAAGTAGGGGCATTGCCAGCAGCTCGAAGGACGTGATCGTTCCCCTCTATTCGACATTGGTGAGGCCTCATCTGGAGTAGTGTGTCCAGTTTTGGGCCCCACACTACAAGAAGGATGTGGAAAAATTGGAAAGAGTCCAGCGGAGGTCAACAAAAATGATTAGGGCACTCGAACACATGAGTTATGAGGAGAGGCTGAGGGAACTGGGGATGTTTAGTCTACGGAAGAGAAGAATGAGGGGGGATTTGATAGCTGCTTTCAACTACCTGAAAGAGGGTTCCAAAGGGGATGGCTCTAGACTGTTCTCAGTGGTAGCAGATGACAGAACAAGGAGTAATGGTCTCAAGTTGCAGTGGGGGAGGTTTAGGTTGGATATTAGAAAAAACTTTTTCAGTAGGAGGGTGGTGAAACACTGGAATGCGTTACCTAGGGAGGTGGTGGAATCTCCTTCCCTAGAAGTTTTTAAGGTCAGGCTTGGCAAAGCCCTGGCTGGGATGATTTAGTCGGGGATCGGTCCTGCTTTGAGCAGGGGGTTGGACTAGATGACCTCCTGAGGTCCCTTCCAACCCTGATATTGTATGATTCTATGAAAGTGATCACTCTCCTTACAATGTGTATGATAATCAAGGTGGGCCATTTCCAGCACAAATCCAGGGTTTAGCAAGAACATCTGAGGAACGGGGGGAGGAAAAAACAAAATAGAGTGCTTCTGCCGACGTGCACGGGCTGAAATTGTGGAAATGCAGCATCACTTGCCCCATAACCTCAGTCGTGCAGAACACAATGCCATCCACAGCCTCAGAAACAACTCTGACATCATAATCAAAAAGGCTGACAAAGGAGGTGCTGTTGTCATCATGAATAGGTCGGAATATGAACAAGAGGCTGCTTGGCAGCTCTCCAACACCACTTTCTACAAGCCATTACCCTCTGATCCCACTTAGGGTTACCAAAAGAAACTACAGAATTTGCTCAAGAAACTCCCTGAAAAAGCACAAGATCAAATCTGCACAGACACACCCTTGGAACTCCGACCTGGGGTATTCTATCTACTATCCAAGATCCATAAACCTGGAAATCCTGGGTGCCCCATCATCTCAGGCATTGGCACCCTGACAGCAGAATTGTCTGGTTATATAGACTCCCTCCTCAGGCCCTACGCTACCAGCACTACCAGCTATCTTCGAGACACCACTGTCTTCCTGAGGAAACTACAATCCATTGGTGATCTTCTTGAAAACACCATCCTGGCCACTATGGATGTAGAAGCCCTCTACGCCAACATTCAACACGAAGATGGACTACAAGCCATCAGGAACACTATCCCCGATAATGTCACGGAAAACCTGGTGGCTGAACTTTGTGACTTTGTCCTCACCGATAACTATTTCACATTTGGGGACAATGTATACCTTCAAATCAGTGGCACTGCTATGGGTACACTCATGGCTCCACAGTATGCCAACATTTTTATGGCTGACTTAGAACAATGCTTCCTCAGCTCTCGTCCCCTAATGCCCCTACTCTACTTGCGTTATATTGATGACATCTTCATCATCTGGACCCATGGAAAAGAAGCCCTTGAGGAATTCCACCATGATTTCAACGATTTCCATCCCACCATCAACCTCAGCCTGGACCAGTCCACACAAGAGATCCACTTCCTGGACACTACGGTGCTAATAAGCGATGGTCACATAAACACCACCCTATACTGGAAACCTACTGACCGCTATTCCTACCTATATGCCTCCAGCTTTCACCCAGACCACACCACACGGTCCATTGTCTACAGCCAAGCTCTACGATACAACCGCATTTGCTCCAACCCCTCAGACAGAGACAAACACCTACAAGATCTCTATCAAGCATTGTTTCAACTACAATACCCACCTGCTGAAGTGAAGAAACAGATTGACAGAGCCAGAAGAGTGCCCAGAAGTCACCTACTACAGGACAGGCCCAGCAAAGAAAATAACAGAACGCCACTAGCCATCACCTTCAGCCCCCAACTAAAACCTCTCCAACGCATTATCAAGGATCTACAACCTATCCTGAAGGACAACCCATCACTCTCACAAATCTTGGGAGACAGGCCAGTCCTTGCCTACAGACAGCCCCCCACCCTGAAGCAAATACTCACTAGCAACTACATGCCACACAACAGAACCACTAACCCAGGAACCTATCCTTGCAACAAAGCCCGTTGCCAACTGTGCCCACATATCTATTCAGGGGACACCATCACAGGGCCTAATAACATCAGGCACACTATCAGAGGCTCGTTCACCTACACATCTACCAATGTGATATATGCCATTACCAGCAGGAGAGTGGGGTGGGGGGAGAGAAAACCTTTTGAAGTGATAAACACCCATTTTTTCATGGTCTGTGTGTATAAAACATCCTGACTGCATTTTCCACTTTATGCATCTGATGAAGTGAGCTGTAGCTCACGAAAGCTTATGCTCAAATAAATTGGTTAGTCTCTAAGGTCCACAAGTACTCCTTTTCTTTTTGCGAATACAGACTAACACGGCTGCTCGTCTGAAACCTTCCAAAAGACAGTAATAGCTGTGACTTCTGAGGGGGATGAAGGCAAGCTGACCTCCTGTTGTATTCTTGTAGGTATCACAACATACAGAGATGTGGCTTGTGAACTAAGGATGGGTAAAATACAAGAGCGAAGAAGGTGTGACAATACATAAGTCTAAACCTTTCTCTTCTATGGGTTTTCTCTTAGTTGAGATGGCATTTGGGGAAGATTGCCTCATTTTTAGGCCTTTATTTCAAAACAGTCTTTTAATCTCAATTGAAAGGAAATTTCTAAACATCTTTTCTGTTGACCAAATGGGTGGATATCATAGTCTGAGAAAGCTTATGCTCAAATAAATTTGTTAGTCTCTAAGGTGCCACAAGTACTCCTTTTCTTTTTGCGAATGCAGACTAACACAGCTGCTACTCTGACACCTGCTGATGATTACTGATGTGTACAATTCAGCATCTACTTCAAAAATGCATTGCACAATACTTTGGGCTCTGTTATCATCTATAATTATGATTATTAAGTTGTGTTGGCTTTGCCTGTCTGATGGTTTCCCTTGGCTTATCTTGTTCCTCAACAAAATTTATTTTTACTTCGGAGAATGCTGAATGTGATTTACTCACTCAAGAATTCTGTGAACTGCAGTATAGTTAGAAAGTAAATTTATTTGTGTGTGTCTGCCACCTTGTGAATGTGTGATTTGTAATTCCTTATTTTGTTTTTAGTTTGCTTGTTTTTAAATGTAGTAAAGTACATTCAGTCTATCCTGTACTTTGCAAGTATCAGTGAAGGCTTTCAGAATCATACGTGTAGAAGAAATTGATTTGCAGCGCATTTTTGCAGCAGCAGTCAGCAGTTTTCCTTTACACTGAAATATATTATTTGTCTGTGGACAAAGATACAGTAAATTCTGCTGCATGGTGATACTATAGTATGAGAAATGTACTATGAAACTAGAATATATAGAAAAAAACTGTTCTAAAAGATAGGTCTACGGTGCAAGAGCACTGCACCGAGATTTCATTAGGAAATTCCGAGGATTGGAAGTGACTGCTAGGTCAAAATGTCAGGTATATGGAAGTATGTTTATTGCTTGGCACAAAAAAAGTTACATTGGAATTAAGGTTGAGAATATACATAATTAATTTCAAAGGTAAAAATTATAGAAATGTTGAAATTATCCTAAGAAAAAAATAATTAAAAAATTTAGGAAACTCAGTTAATGTTAAACCTATAAGAAATCCACACAGTCTTAATTCTCCTCTAGTGGCACCATACAATAAACATACAATTATGATTAAGACATTTTATTGTTTGTGGTCCCAGATTAGATTAATTCATTCTTAAAGGAAGATCAATTATGCTTTATTATCAATTTATGGCAGCACTCTGCCCTGTAGTTAAGGTTTCTTAATTTTCTTAGCTGAGCATTTACATGTCTGAAAATGTTTTGATTACTTTAAATTTTAACCTTCTCTCTGAAGTTCCTGGGTTTACAAAGGTTGTTTTGGTGATAATGACAACATTCTTGTAATGTTTTTTCACTCTTAAATTACTGATATGTTCTCTCAACCTTAACTCCAGTTAAGTACCTATTTTTGTCTGGAAATGCACATACATAACAATAGGCTGTATCAGGAGTGGTGGAAGCACCGTAAAAGTAGAGGGGCCACAGGTGCCCAAACTGTGGTCCCACCTTGCCCATGCTGCCCCCCCCAAAGCACTACCCCTTCTCCCCAAGCCCCCGCATTCTCAGCCCCCCTTTTCTGCTGAGGCCTCTCTCTCATGCAGCCTCTTCCCCCCAAGGTCCTACCCTCTACTCACTCCTCTTTGCCCCCTGGCCCTTCACCCTCCCCCCCCATTCCTGCACCTCTGGACTGTATAAATGAAAAGTGGGGTGAGTTGGAAAAAGAATTTGAACATTATCTCTGAAGTTCTTTCCTTCTGCCAGCTTGTATCTGAGTCTAAATGTTATACCAATGTAGGATTTTTTAAGATTTTATGTCCTGTGGGTGTTTTTTTTTGTTTTGTTTTTTAAGGTGACATTAAAAAGTAAACAATCCCAATGTGAGTGTGTGAAATATCTCTGTGTATGTTTTCTCCATTTATATTAATGAATCCTTTGCCACTATTAAGATTTCAGTAGTATTGTATTAGTCACTATTTGTTGATGAAGAGAATTAGGGATGCCTTAATGTGCATTTGGGGAATAGAATGTCTTAAATTAAGATTGCTACAGTATAAAATGTGTTTGCAATTTTGCAGTGGTTAACAAATGTAACAATTTATGAAGACATATTAAGGCCATTCAGGGCAGTGAGGACAGATGTTATTTGTTGACTTTTATGGTTTTGAATTTTTTCTTTTCAAGACAAGGGAAAGGATAAATACATTAACAACAAAGAAACTACACATATAAGATAAAATACCAATAAAACTGTTCCATATTTCATTTAATCATATTTAACTTAATCATTTCTAGACACAGTGTAACAGTGGCAGGGCTTTTCTGATGACCTACCATGTTAGCTGATGTTAAAACCCTCTCCAAAGCTGTCAAAGTTCTGCTGACTCAGGGAGCCAGGTGTGGTTTGTTAAAAATATTCTTGTGTCTAGCATTACAAAGGAACTGTATAGTGGGTCAGGATATGGCCCAAAGGGTCCATCAGAGAAGGCGTATATCATAATGTAACATATCTGAAATGAAACACAAAATGGCAGCTGCCCCTCCAGCAGGAAGGAGACATCTCTGCATTTAAAGCTGCAGTACAGAGAAAGGAGAATATCTTCTCCTTTCAAGTCATCCACCAGCTGTCATCCTCCACCCCGTTTAACAAGGGTTTGAATTCAGCCGGACTAGTCTGACGAGCAATATTTAAAACATTTTAAAGTGAAAATGGATCCCTTTCACCCCCAAATAGTTCTTTGACCATGATACTACATGTATTTTTCATGAAATTGGACCATTTGATATATATAAAATGCAAAAACCTTAAGGCTTTGGATCCTGATCTGAATTTTTACTCTCACCTTTGGTTGTGTTATATTGGGTTTCAACAACCTTATTTTGAATTCCGTGATTATTCTTTGTAACTGTTTATTGTAATTTCCAGGCAATTGCAACAGTAGATTACTGAATAAATAGTCTGATTGTGGTGCAACAACCATTTAAGTGATCTCTGTGCAAAGCAACATATAGTGAGTGCAGGGACTTTATGTAATTTGATGCTTGTGTATGTAATGGGGCAGATTTTTCAATTTGCTTATCTCCCTTTGTACCCCTGGAGTGGCACATAAGGTGCGAGAACTGGCCACCCCTTAGTCCTAGTTAGGGACAACTTTGGCAGGAGAGCGTCCCCAACAGGTATAGAACTAAGGCAGTCAGCTTCCATGCCAGCCTCCCTGCAGCCCTAGACATAGGAGGCCTTATGGGGCATGTTGGAGGTATAGAGAGTGCATTGCACTCCAGCTGTCCTCAGCTGGTACCTTGGGAATTGTTGCAAGCTGGCACATGCTAAAGCAGTCCCCTGATTGCTCTAAGCTACCTAGAGCTGGGCAGATAATCAGGGAGCAGATGTCTCCTTGGTGATCCTCCCTTTCGGTTGTGCCAAGCAAGAACTCTTCACTGCAGAGAATCTCTCCCATTGTCTTTAATCACCGAGTAACCTGTACCAACCATATCATCCACTGTTCTGTTCAGATACCGTTCTTTAGTCACTGAAATAACTTTTGAGGCACAGTTACATATGGGTGTATCATTGTTAGAATTTTTTATTCACAAATTCAGAAAACTTAGCTACTAACAACATTAAAATGACCTGTGAGTAACAGCAGCACTCTGTGAGCATAAGATAATTATTTATATACTATATTTCTCATGTTAGTTGCTTTTATTCATGCTTTGTCTCCAAATTGCTGTTGCCACAAGTTCCAAAGCCCAAATAAATAAAAGAAGAGACAGTGAGCAATTTTGTCTAATGCCTTGAATGGTGGGGAACAGGTACCATTTCACAAAGCAGATTCTTCTGGGTTAGGGTAAAGAAGATAAACATGTCAATAAAATTAGATTAAAATGTGTAGATAATAAGAATATTGAACCAATTACTCCACTCCACTCTTTCAAAAGCCCTTTCATTATCTAGCAACAGAGCTATGACATACAGTCACCTCCCATATCAAATGGAATCATGCTTTTACATTTGTTTTTGGGTTCTTATCTTTTACAAAGACCAACTCCCTTACTTTCACTTAATTTGGTATTAAGGCTATCTTGTTCTTTGGAATACATCTTAAACTCCACTTGTATTGTGAAACTGGAAGATAATTCTCATGATGATCTGTCTATCTAGGTTCGTACACTGCATCCACCAACATGGTATCTAAGCACCTTCACGTGGGTCCCAGTCTATCAAAGAAATGACAGCTTTATACAGACTGATTGCAAAAATCTGTTTTTTCTCCACTTCCTCAGATGCTGCCTGTAAAATTGGAGCCACCTGTTCTTGATGGGCTTTATAGAACTCTGCAACCCCTCATCATCTGGCACTTTTCCAGTATTTAAGGACTTAATTGCCTCACTGGTTTCCATCTTCTAAAAGCCTTTTCTCTTTATTAGTAATAGATGCTATGTCAAGTCCATCCTGGCAAATATGCTAGCAAATTTGAGTAATTATCACAATCAGATGTGTATAATTTGAAAAAAATGCATGAGTTGCTGGCTATATGAACAGCCACAGCTAATGATCTGTCATCTTAAATGTGCTCTTAGGCCTATTTCTGTGGGCCTGGTGGGTTTTATGCCCAGCTGACAGTAACTTCCTAGCTTGTTCCCCACATTTGCTCTGCCTTGGTCTGTTTCAGGTACCTCTTTATAGAATCAAGATGATATTTAACTTCTGCCAAATTAATCTGTATGTGGCAGTTTGTAATTTTCCATTAAAAACTGTATTTTGGTCTCACATTCTTCAGTGTAATCTTTTCCCTTTTATTTTTATTAAGTTTATGTGCAAAACCCTATGTATGTCTTACAAGGTGCACTTGCATTTTATGCTCTGAAATCAAAGATTATGATTTTTTTTTTCAACATTAACAAATTCCTTCCTGGAAAAGCCACAGTCTACATTGAGGGAGGGTAACAAGAGTTAAAGTGACCGCAGTTTGTACAAAAAAGTTCCTAATGATAGATGGGTGCATTTTAAAACATATAAATAAATAGATAAATAAATAAAATGCAAGTCTCCAGGAACAGAGGTGCTCTGGTACTGATAACACAAAATATAGGGCTGTCAGAAACGTGGAAGACAGTACAACTAGGTGCAAGAAAGAGATGTATTTCCTTGAGTCAACAAAAATGATTCTTTTTAAATAGAATTTTACCTTATTTTGTGATAGTCATGTGTGAGGTCTTGACATCTGGAGTCTGGTCATTTCCAGTATAACTGATGTGTACCTGCCCAAGCTAAACGTGAACCCACAAATCTTGAAGTTTTAAAAACCAGAGGAGGCAATCCAATTCTTGGTCTCAGAATGCAAACTCATTAACTTCTTTCTGTCACGCACCCTCTGTTTACACTCTTGCTCACTTTTTCTTTCTTCAGGTGGCTGGTTATGGGATGGTGTGGCAGCTTCAGATGAGCTTGCTCTGTCTCTTGGCCAGAGGGTGAGTGCAGAGTCTGTGCAGAGCGTGTGCATCTGTACAAATATGTAGTGAGAGACAGCCCCTGTACTGCCGAGCTTATAGTCTAAATGGACAATGCAAACAAATGTGAGAAAGGGTGAGTGGTTTCTCCATTTTACAGATGGGGAACTGAGGCAGAGGGTGAGCAGGTTACATGAATTCTATGGAAAGGCTGGAAAGTTAATCCAGATCACTTGAGCCCCAGTCCAGGATCTTAACCACAAGATCATCCTTCCACTCAAAGGGATAGAAGGGAGGAGCTTGGATACCTGGAACTCAAAATTGCTGAAAAAAATGTGCAGAAAATGAAGGAGATTGTTTTGGAATTGAAAACAAGATCTACAATCATTTCATTACTCTAAGAAGAGAGTTGAGTATGTAAATGCTTGTCTTCTGCAATCTCTTGTAGCAGTGAAGTTATGGCCCGGTGCCTGCTTTGCAGCAACAGTGGCCTTTCAAGAAGAGTTGGAGAATTTCAGATTTATTCCCTGTGGACTCCAGGCAGAATGCTACCCCAGAGTGAAATAATGAAAACTGCCTTTAAAACATAGATGGACTATGATTATTGAAAGCTACCTGGATGTTCTGCTCTTTTTTAAAGAAGGTCATCCACGTGTGAAAAATGATATGTATGTCAAGACTTTGACAGACAAAAAGACAGGTGCTGTATGGTATAGTACTTATGAAAAGCCTTCTAGGAAGTTTGACTGCTTCAGAGATGAGATCACAAAGCTGATGTAAATAATACATGCTGCTAAGATGAAATCTATCAAGTTGTTTTGTGAAGTGTGTTCTTTATATTTCTGTGCCAAGAAGCAGGAGTAGAACGGACAGCCATTGCAATATTAAACACAGTGAGAAAATGAACCTCCAGATCAATAAAGATTTCTTTTTCTTTCAAACATGGGTGAGATGCATCAAAACACATGTACAGCACATAATCTGCTGATGTTACAAAACTACATCTTGCTCACAAACATCACACATAATTTCATTACATATACTTTAGTAACATTATATATGTGGGGAAAAAACAACCCACATGAGTAAAAATTTTGAAGAATTTGGGCCTGATTCTGATCTCTCTCACATTATTATAAATCATGAATAACCAAGTTGAAAGTCAGCAGAATTATTCGCATGTGAAATCAGATGCAAAATCAGAATCAGGTCCTCAAGAACTAACTTTTAAAAAGTGACTATTGCTTTTTGGTGCCCAACTTAACACACTTTAAAAAGGGGTGTCTTTGTACTCATCTGCAAAGTGTCTTGCATGCTGTTGATGATATATCGTAGATGATGAAGGAAATTGTATCTTTGTTTAACTCATACATGGAATATGACCTCCCAGAAGGTATCTCAAATAATATCATGGTTACCGAGTACCATTTTAATATGACCATAGTGCACACTTAGTCCCTTTTTATTTTAAACCAGAAATGTCATTATTTCTGAACTTACCAAACTTGACATCCAAGACAGAACAGCAATTTTCTTTTAGTTTCGTAGCAATGTATCTCCAGTGCAGTCAGCTTGGAACCTAATTTGTAGTGCTACTGTAGTCCCAGCAATGGGGAGATGCAGAATCAGTATAACCATGTTGAAACACCATATGTAGCAGAACGTAGATGAAAGAGGATGCGGGTTAAGGACCATTAGCAAACACAAGTGGCCTCCAGTTCGGTGGACCTAATAACTATGTAGCTTTATGAGTATTCTATTATGCTGTGCATGGTACTTTTACTACCTTTCATTGTAACCAAATGGATCTCTCAGTTTTCCATTAAGAAACAATAGACTTCTTTTTGTGCAGCTGCTGGAGATGAAATATTGAAATATTTCACAACGTTTTATTTTGTAGTTGGGTCTGCAGAAATATATGCAGTTGCAAGAGAAGCCTGTGAAGCCTCTTATAAACAAACAAAAAGCAGCATCAGCTTTTGGTAGATTTCCTGATTTGCCCTGTGCTTGCAAGGAGGGGAATGACTGCTTTATGCTGTCTTAAGTGAAGAAAGAGAAACGCTTTTGTCACAGGTTTCAGAGTAACAGCCGTGTTAGTCTGTATTCGCAAAAAGAAAAGGAGTACTTGTGGCACCTTAGAGACTAACCAATTTATTTGAGCATAAGCTTTCGTGAGCTACAGCTCACTTCATCGGATGCATACTGTGGAAAGTGTAGAAGATCTTTTATACACACACAGCATGAAAAAATAAGGAGAGTGGTCACTTTGGATAAGCTATTGCCAGCAGGAGAGTGGGTTTGGGTGTGTGTGTGTGGGGGGGGGGTTTGAGAAAACCTGGATTTGTGCTGGAAATGGCCCAACTTGATTATCATACACATTGTAAGGAGAGTGATCGCTTTAAATAAGCTATTGCCAGCAGGAGAGTGGGGTGGAGGGAGGTATTTTTTCATGCTTTGTGTGTATAAAAGATCTTCTACACTTTCCACAGTATGCATCCGATGAAGTGAGCTGTAGCTCACGAAAGCTTTTGTCACACAAATTCTTAGGATTTATCCCTAGGCTATATATTGTGAATTTAGGATCATTTACATATAAACATTTGTTGCCAGCCCAGAAAAAGATCCTCCAGTGAGAACTTTGGATTAATGTAATAGACAGAAAATAAGCACGTGGTGATCTTTGGAGGATTGCACATTTCAACCAAGGAGCTATTTTGATAACATTTATCTTCTTGTCATGTCTAACCAGCTTTGACAGTATGCCTTTGATGTTCACAAGTAAATACCATGTATTTTTCATGTATAACAATTAAGATCAGTGTCCTACCAAAGCTTCTGTTAACTGATCCTCTCTCCCCACTTTCTCCCATATCATTCATATTTTATCTAAGTAGATGCAGGGCTTAACTATGTCACTATTTTTTGAGATTGGCTGCCCTGAAAAAGCCAGGCATTTCTGGCTCGGTTTAAATGTTTGCCAGCTCATTATGTTGTATCAGCTTGCTGTATTTGATTATACCCAGAAAACTGTGTCATAGGTCATGATTAAATTGACAAAAAAAAAAAAGAAAGAAAAAAAGACTAAACTCAGATTTAGAGCAGACCACAGGAATTGTCATAGTAGTTCAGGCCCCAGCTCTAGATGCGTAATCCTTCATTTACCTAATGTGGGATGATCTGTCCCTCTCCCCCACATTAGGTCTCATCCTGGCATCTAGTAATCAGAGATTAGTTTAAACCCTGAAGCAAGAGGTTTAATTTCCCTTCCCAATTTTTTTGTTAGCGTTATTTATTATAAATCTGGATAGCTGTGTTATCCATATAGATGTCCAGTCCCTTTTTTAATTTTGCTGAATTCTTGGTCTCAAAGGCTTACTGTGGTAGTGAGTTCCACAGTCTAATTATACGTGTGTAAAAATTTTTCCCTTTATCATAGTAACTGAAACACCATTCTTAACCTGTTGGATTGTGCTGATTTATATCTTCACTCTCCACTTCATTATCCAAGTCATTAATGAAAATACTGAATAGTATAGAAATATAGAATAGAATAGAATAGACCCCACTAAATATGCCTGCCCAGTTTGACAGAGAACCACTGATGATTACTCTTTAAGCATCCGATGAAGTGAGCTGTAGCTCATGAAAGCTTATGTTCTAATAAATTGGTTAGTCTCTAAGGTGCCACAAGTACTCCTTTTCTTTTTGCGAATACAGACTAACACGGCTGTTACTCTGAAACCTATCTTTAAGTATGATCTTTCAACCAGTTGTGCACCCACCAATAAGTAATTTCATCAAGACCACTTTTCTCTAATTTGCTTACAAGAATGTCATGTTGGGACTGTGTCAAAAGCCTTACTGAAATCAAGATAGATCATATTTACTGCTTCCCTCATCCAGTTGGTCAGTAACCCCGTCAAAGAAGGATATTAGGTTGGTTTGGCATGACTTGTTCTTGACAAATCCATGCCGGCCATTTCTTATAACCCTATTAGCCTTTATGTGCTTACAAATTGATTGTTTAATAATTTGTTCCAGTATCTTTCCAGGTAATAAAGTTAAGCTGCTTGTCTATAATTCCTTCAGTCCTCCTTGTTCACCTTTTTCAATATAGGTATTCTTTTTGCCCAGTCTTCTGGGACTTCACCCATCCTCCATGAGTTCTCAAAGGTAATTGCAACGGTTGCTTCAGCTAGTTCCTTACATACACTAGGGTGAATTTCAGCAGGCCCTGCTGACTTGAATACATCCAACTTATCTATATATTCTTTAACTTGTTCTTTCCCTGTTTTAGCTTCCATTCCTTCCCCCTTGCTGGTATTAACTGTGTTGAGTATCTGGTCCCACTTAACCTTTTTGGTGAAGACTGAAGCAAAATATGCATTTAAGATCTCAGCCTTCTTGATGGCATCACTAATATTTTTTTGTAAGATTCCTTTTTAATTTTCAGGTCATTGAGGAGCTCCTGATGGAGTCATATTGGCCTCTTACTTTTCTTCCTATTTTTCCTTTGCATCAGAACCTCCTAGTCTGAATGTTTTAATTGTTTGAACGTTCATTGAATGAGTCACATTTTATTTTGGAAAGTTTGGTACATTTTAAATTAAATCTTTATTTAAATTCTCCATGCATTTTTGGTTTGTTTTAGTTTATGCAGAATGTATTTTTAACCGAATGAATGAAAGTTCTGAATAGTTTTACAAATTTTGGAGAGATGAACAATAAATTGGAAAGTTATCTTTAACTGAAAGCAAAAACAAAAAGAGGACTACAAATCTGCCTGTGTTTTGCATGGTTTGATTTGTAATTCTGAATGACTTTTGTGCAGTAAGTTCAGTAGGGAAATGCAACAGGTATTGGTTGGGAGTTCCCAGAGATGGTGTGGGGTTTTCTTTTTGTTTTTTTGTTATTTGCGCATCTGCCACCTCAGTTATAGAGAAACTAAGCTGGTTTCTCCTTCCATTCAGTATTTGTAGAGTGGCTTCTTTATGGAGAGGTGTGTGGGGATGGAAGGGGGTTGAGAAAGGGTTATTCCTATTCACATCTGATGGAGCTCAGCAGCTCCTAAGCTACAGGATCGTGCAGGGGGTAGCTATTTCCGTTATACCCCAGTGATTAGCCACAGTGGCTGAGCCGAAGGAATTCCCCTGCCTTGCTCTTTCCTTCCTTCGTGCCATGGTTACTGTCACGAGTAGTCGCGGCTCCTCTGTGCTGTGGATGTTATGCTGCTCTGTTTGGTACTGTTTCCTGACCAAGCGCACTCAGAACAGACTTTTAAAAAAACAAACAAACCAAACTGCAAGTGGGAGACTTAGGACACGTCTACATTAGCGAGCGTACAATGACATAGCTGTCCTGATGCAGATGCACCGCTGTGAGATCGTTTGTGTAGCTGCTCTGTGTCGACGAGAGAGAGCTCTTCCGTCGACATAATAAAACTACCTTCACGAGTGGCAGCAGCTATGACGGCGGGAGAAGCTTTCCCATCGACATAATGCTGTCAATGCCCACACTTCTGTTGGTGTAACTTATGTTGCCGAGGGTGTGTTTTTTTCCTTTTTCTTTTAAATTCAAATACATGGTTTGATTTTTCCATCTCTTTTGGAAATGGAAAAACAGGGATGTGTATAGGTGCGGTTGACGGGGGTGAGGGGAATAAATGCAGCAAAAGTGGAAGTGATAGTTAATCATAGCATTATATCTGTATTAACTTTGTCTGACCTACTTGAAGGAGGAAAGTATATTGCCATTCAGCCTACTTGGTGATTGATGATAGCCCTCCCCTGCTACTGCTTCTGAGGCCAATCCCCAGCCCCTCTTCCCTGCTAGAGTGCTCATGCAGTGTGTACATTGTAGTTTTGCTCTGCATGTGGCGGTTTGGTGACGGCACAATGCTGCAACCTCTCTAGCATAGCAGCAATAACAGACCTCACTGTAACTTCTACAAGCTCCTATGTCTCCTGCTCCTGAAGCTGCTGCACCTCGGTTGCTGATTCCCACTATCCAGCACCGGGCTAGAACTCACAACTTGCAGTTGTACCTCTCCTCTTTATCATTTTTCTATGAATCCCACCGCCAACCTCTTGCCAGCCCATGTATTGCCCTTGTTGTGCTGCCATTAGTTGATTGATTTGTGAAGGCATGAGGAAAATTTTGCATTTGCTTTGTTGTGAGCCTCTCAAGTACAAGACAGTAATGATAGTTTTCTGCACTACACCAACCCTGCCTTCAGTTCTTTCATTTATATTGAAGAATGAAGACTCACTTAGTTGGAATTAATTTTAAGACAGTTTTTAAAATCTCAAGTATTGCCTATGCCAAATGTCCAAAAATCATGAGATTGGCCCAAAAATCAGGAGATTTTTTCAAAAATAAATGTTGCATTCCTCTTTGTTGCCTTCTAGTTTTTGAGCCTTTAGGGTGCACTCTGGTCATGATTTCAAGCTTTTCTCTGCACCATGAAATGTACTAGAAATATATATATATATATATATTTTTTTGCAAATGAAAGCTGAGATTCTCGGGTAATCACTTGTCACTAGGAGCTACAGTTTAAGTAAAACATAAAATATTATGAGACTTGCAATAAAATTGTAAGTGTTGGCAAAACTGACTGTCTCTCCTTACGTAGCAGGACTTTGCTATGCTTTAGATGTTTCAGTTAGACATTTAAAATCTCACTCTTTAAAAAAAAATCTTCCATTTAAACAGTTAACACAGCTTGCAACATAGTCCTGATATTACAAGGTTCACAGAGATTCCAACTTGCTTTCCTATGTGACCCAGACATCCTGTCCCTTAAAATGTACCAGACAGACAACAGTTTACTGAGAAATAGCTGCACTTTTCCCAGACTCTGGTGTTCAGCTTTATTAACAAATATGTAGCTGGGGTAATGTCACAATGGATATTTACTTGTACCTCTTGTCCAAACATCATATTTGTATGGTATTTAAATAAAGGAACCTTGTTGCAGGCTCATTTTTGCTGCTTTCCCTCTATTACTTGTTCAGAAAAATTTTAAGGGACTTGCTTACAGCTTAAGAGTCAGATATTTGATTGAAGTACAATGAAAGTCTGAATATTAGTATGATTTATTCTTATTGATCTTATGGTATCACTTAGAGGTCCATACTGAGATCAGGGCCCCTTCTAGGTGTGTATGGACACACAGTGTGAGAGAGTTCCTGACCCCAAAATGTTTACTCTCTAAATCAGAGGTGGACAAACTACGACCCGTGGGCCACATCCGGCCTGCGGGACCCTCCTGCCCTGTCCCAGGAGGCTACCTCCGGCCCTTCCCCTGCTGTTCCCCGCCAGTGCAATGCTCTGGGCAGCAGGGTTGTGAGCTCCTGGGGGGTGGGGGTTGGATAGAGGGCAGTGGAGTTCGAGGGGGTGGTCAGAGGGCATGGGGGGCGGTCAGAGGGCAGGAAACAGGGGGGTTGAATGGGGGCTGGGGTCCCTGGGGGGCAGTCAGGAAGGAGAATCATAGAATCATAGAATATCAGGGTTGGAAGGGACCTCAGGAGGTCATCTAGTCCAACCCCCTCTCAAAGCAGGACCAGTCACCAACTAAATCATCCCAGCCAGGGCTTTGTCAAGCCTGACCTTAAAAACTTCTAAAGAAGGAGATTCTACCACCTCCCTAGGTAACACATTCCAGTGTTTCACCACCCTCCTAGTGAAAAAGTTTTTCCTAATATCCAACCTATAACCTCCCCCACTGCAACTTGAGACCATTACTCCTTGTCCTGTCATCTGCTACCATTGAGAATAGTCTAGAACCATCCTCTCTGGAACCACCTCTCAGGTAGTTGAAAGCAGCTATCAAATCCCCCCTCATTCTTCTCTTCTGCAGACTAAACAATCCCAGTTCCCTCAGCCTCTCCTCATAAGTCATGTATTCCAGACCCCTAATCATTTTTGTTGCCCTTCGCTGGACTCTCTCCAATTTATCCACATCCTTCTTGTAGTGTGGGGCCCAAAACTGGACACACTACTCCAGATGAGGCCTCACCAATGTCGAATAGAGGGGAACAATCACGGCCCTCGATCTGCTCGCTGTGCCCCTACTTATATATCCCAAAATGCCATTGGCCTTCTTGGCAACAAGGGCACACTGCTGACTCATATCCAGCTTTTCGTCCACTGTAACCCGTAGGTCCTTTTCCGCAGAACTGCTGCCTAGCCATTCGGTCCCTAGTCTGTAGCTGTGCATTGGGTTCTTCCGTCCTAAGTGCAGGACCCTGCACTTATCCTTATTGAACCTCATCAGATTTCTTTTGGCCCAATCCTCCAATTTGTCTAGGTCCCTCTGTATCCTATCCCTACCCTCCAGCGTATCTACCACTCCTCCCAGTTTAGTATCATCCGCAAATTTGCTGAGAGTGCAATCCACACCATCCTCCAGATCATTTATGAAGATATTGAACAAAACCGGCCCCAGAACCAACCCCTGGGGCACTCCACTTGACACCGGCTGCCAACTAGACATGGAGCCATTGATCACTACCTGTTGAGCCCGACAATCTAGCCAACTTTCTACCCACCTTATAGTGCATTCATCTAGTCCATACTTCTTTAACTTGCTGACAAGAATACTTTGGGAGACCGTGTCAAAAGCTTTGCTAAAGTCAACAAACAATACATCCACTGCTTTCCCCTCATCCACAGAGCCAGTTATCTCATCATAGAAGGCGATTAGATTAGTCAGACATGACCTTCCCTTGGAGAGGGGGTGTTGGATGGGGCGGCGGGGGGCAGTCAGGGGCAGGGGTTCTGGGGGCGGTCAGGGGACAGGGAGAAGGGGTGGTTGGATGGGGCAGGGGTGCGGGGAGGCAGTCAGGAATGAGAGGAGGGGTTGGATGGGGCGGTGGGGGGCAGTCAGGGGTGGGGGGTCTGGGGCTGGTCAGGGGACACGGGGTGGTGGATGGGGCAGGAGTCCTGGGGAGGGGGCCGTCAGAGGACAGGGAACCAGGGGGTTGGATGGGGTAGGAGTCCTGGGGGGGGGGCATCAGGGGGCGAGAAGCGGGGGGCCAGGCTGCTGTTTGGGGAGGCACAGCCTCCACTAACCAGCCCTCCATGCAATTTTGGAAACCCAATGTGGCCCTCAGGCCAAAAAGTTTGCCCGCCCCTGCTCTAAATAGACAAGACAGAGGCAGAGGGAGGTGAAGTGACTTGCCTGCAGTTGCACAGCACCTTAGTGGCAGAGCCAGGATTAAAAACCTCCTTCATCCCAGTCGAGTGCTCTATTCACTAGAGCAGGATATTCAAACTTTATCATAGTTTTGACAGATATGACCATTTCCTGCCATATCCTGGGGAGACCTTATTGAATTAAGTTTGTGTCTTTGGGGGGTCCATTGTATTAAATAAATGGGTTATGTATTATTGTGGGCCCGGATTATATGTAACCTCTTGAGTGGGGAGATGAGAGAGATGTGAGACCTGGGGGTTCAAAGGACTGTATTGAACAATGTGCCAGGAACAAAAGTGTTAAGTTACTTTCTTCAGGATATCTAGGGAGAGGTAAATGCAAATTCCCCGCCTAGGATTATGTAAAAAACTAAGCCTTTTGAAACTGCTCTCTGAGGAGTGGGCCATTGTCTGCTGATTACCTGTTACATGAGGTCCATATCAAAGGCCCAAACCATATACCGGAAAGACTGAACTATTTTGGTTCTGAATCTGAGACAGTTATGAGCTTGTAACCATAGTGGAAATCCAGTTGTGGGTTTTGAGGTACTGACACCTACCAGAGCCGGAGGTTGATGTTGTAGTGACTTTTTTGGTAAGCTTTTTAGCATAGGTGTAGGTTATTTTATTGTTTTTAATACATTTTCTCTGTAATGCTTTCCCCTTAAGAATAAATGTGCTTGTTTAGAAAGAGCTGTGTGGTAACTTTTTACTGTGAGCTGTACATTAGGCATAGCCCTTGGAGAGAAAGCAAAGTGTAGACACTGGCCTTTTAAGCAGTCTGGCTTTCTGAGAATATCACAGTCTAGGCAAGGAACTGGTGCAGCCTTTAAAGATCCTGTAGTCAGGAGGGAAAGAGATGACAGCTGAGCAGCCAGGAGCCTAGACTTAGTGCCATCGAGGGACCACGAGGGGGGAATACAGGTGCAGTTAACCTGGATCCATGACAATAGAAAAAAAGAAAAACAAAACATAATTGCACTTCCCCATAGTTTACTAAGGCAGCACAAAGAAGTGAAAATCCTATACTGTGCATGAATAGAAGTAATAAAGTAAAAAGGCTTTGATCAGTGTTGTTATAATGAGAGTGTAAGTGTCAAAAATACTAATTTTCTTTCATAAAGCACCTTTCATGTTATCTCCCAGTTCTGTTAAAAAAAGAGTACAATTTTCAACAATTAAAATAAAACTGGTGAGATCAACTACAGAAGTGATGTTTAGAGCTAAAAGGAATGGTGCCAGCCTATAAAGAAGCAGGATGTGAGTACATTAGTGTAAGTAGCTGGGTCCACTCACTGGGAACGGCCTGTATTGTAGGCTTGCTTGATTTACAGTCAGAGCACCCAGTGCAGGAATGCCTGTAGCCCAAAGACCCCATGCACTGGAGTACACCGCAGATGCGCTCTCACCATTAGCCTGCCTGCCTCTCTCTAGGTACTGTTGTGGCCCCATCATTGCGCTGCCTGATGCACCAAAGAGGGCAGTGCAGCTGACAGGCAAGGTGGCTGCCACTGAGGCCTGTTGTGATGGCAGCAAGGGTTGGTCCCTAAACAAGGAGGGCCCTGGCATCTCTGTCTGGCTTGTGTCCACGACAGATGCTCCGACTGCATGGCAAAGCAGGGCAGGTCTGTCTCCCAGTGTGCCCGGCACTGCTGTTCTAGGTGGACACTCCACTGCTGGGGATAGGTGGATGAATGGACCCTGACATACTTGCACACTGTGCCACCAGTAAGTAAGTAAAGTTATTGCATTTGTAAACTTGCATCACAGCTGATGCCCAAAAGGATTGTTAGGCCCTTAACAAAGATGGTGTCTGCGGCTTTTTCACGCTTCGTGTCTCTCATTCCATGGGCCCTGCTTTGCTATGTAGCCTTGCCCTGTACAGGGCAGTGAGTCCCACTGGCTTCATCCCAGTGGCCCTATGGTCAGTTTAACTCTTGCAGGACAGGAGCCGGTGTTGCTGTTGAATATGCTTGGAGGGGGCCAATGCAAAAAGTAATGGGGGAGCAGGAGGAGGGAGAGCTATGTGAGGGGTCTCAGTATTGGAGGCGGGAGGAGAGGGGAGGGGAGTTGGAGGAGGGCAGAGGGGTTGATGGCGGAGCCCTGGCTGAGCTGGAGAGTGAAGACCAGTGGCATAGGAGGCCCTGTGATGCTGATGGGAAGATGAGGAAGGAGGTGAACCCCTGCACTGCTGCTGCCTGGGCAAGCTGGGGAACAGAGCACTGGGTAGAGTGGGAGAGCTCCTGCAAGCTGCTCCCCCATGTGTCCGCACACCCCTGGCCTGCCCCATCTCAGAGTTGCTCCCCCAGGTGGAGGACTGACTCCCCCTATCCCACCCCCAGGCTCAGCGTAGCGTTGGATCTGCTCTGCCAGCATTCTTGAGCAAAAGACAGGCTACTATCGCCTCCCCTGGGACATGCCCATACCTCCCCATGGAGGCGCACCCCATAGTTGGAGAACCTCTGCACTAGAAAACTCTGCCTCCTTAACTTTAAAAAGTTATTCGCTGCCTGGTAACTTCATTCTGATTTTGAGAGAACACACCATGTCAAATGGCACATTTACCGAATCTTTCCTCATGTCTCCTTACCATAGGGCACTTGAAACATCCTTACAGTGTATGCTGAGTGGCTCTTGCAGCTCCAGGGGGCAGAGTGAAAGTTATGGGGTAGGGCTGTGATAGGTACCAGATAAGGCATTGTATTTCCTGGTTTTCAAAGGGTAAGTATAGGTGCACTTGACATTCTGGAAGAGCAAGAGACACTGCAGGTCAACCTTAGCTCTGCATTAATGAAGTGTTTGGACAGTGATTTTCCCTTGCTACTGCCCCACTATAATCATTAAGAGCTTGGGTTGGTGCTTCCTTGCTCTGAATTATTTTAATATAAGTATCAGGAACCACTGAATCCAATTGGCTTGTATGACATTGATCATCTTTTTTAAAAAAAAAAGATGATGGACATCAGGAAAAGCCGGTGTGTGTCTCATTTTATGATTGGAAAGACCCTCTAATTTTATGTTTGGAAAGACCCTATAATAAGAATCATGGTAGCAACACAAAACATTCTTTTTGATGCTCACGCAAGTGTTTGTTTTTAAAATGACCTCTTTTTCATTGTGGTATTTCTTTAGTAAGTTCGATGGAATATACAGATATGGCTGCCTTCTGAGTCCGAAGTGCTGAAACTAACATGGCGCTAATAGCGTAGAAGGTACTACAGAAGAAGTATGGATTAAACCAGAAACAATTAAAGGTTTTTATGACGGAATGTTTCATTACTTGTCTTATCTTCCCTGAAGTTGAGCTGGGTTTGCGTTTTAAAATAAACAAATGTTAAATAAATCACACTGATTATTATGTTCTTTTAAAGAAAGATTGGATAGTTAGATGCTGGTATTTGTAGATAACTAGATCAGTCTGAGAGAGATAATGAGCTGGAGAGTATGTATATTTTTTTCTGGAAAAAAAAAAAAAAACAACCCAGTCCTTTCAAACATGTCCTTTAAAGCCTTTCTTCTCTTCAGATACACTCATAACTAACACACTTTCTGAAAGGTATTCAATCCTGGTTGAAAGCTGGAGATGTGTTTATGCTGTAGGTTGTTAAATATATTTACAGCCTTTTCTGGGAGCTCAATGGGGATTCTGCTGTGGTTATTTATTAGTCTGCTGCAGCAGCTGCTGGTTGAAATTAAAGAAAATCGATCCATGTGATTTGCAGAAACATTAGAAATTGCTTCATATTATAATGAGTGGTAGGAAAGCCCATTTGAGTGAAGCCCAACACCTGTTGTTAGTTACAGTATGTCAAAAGAAGTGCCTAGTGTGAAATATACAGTTAATCAGTGTCAGTGGACCAACTGTTTTTAAGACATAAAAACACTTTTGATGACTGAACTCACAGTTTGTATTTCTTTTGTCACTTCTTGAGCTGCCCGCAGAAACCTAAGAAGAGGTCTCCCCTAAAAACCTCGTGGAATTTCCTATTCAGCACTCTGTACTCAGCAAAACCCCCACCAACTTCCATGGCAGATTTGCCCGTGTAAGGAATTTTGAATAGGGTCTTCAGTGAAGGGGTCAGGGTAAAACAGACCCAGCTGCTGACTCCTGTGGTTGTTGGACTTTGCCAGCTTTTCTGCTAATAACTACAAGAGATACTCTATTGTTTTAGACTAATGGGAACCTTACCATTTTTCTCCCTGTGATTCTTGTGACTGGTTGATAGCAAGAATAAAGTACCTACATGAATTAAGGCACCTGCACGTAAACTTGGGACCTTGATAACAGGAAGCCTAAACAGTTTAGAGAATTAGTTTCTGAGCCAATAGAGAAGGTGGGTGTAAAAATATCATGGTGGGTGGTTGTGTATGTGATCAGTTTTGTAGAGCAGGGACTCTGTATCACATTTTATTTTAGGCTACTTATAGAAATACATGGTTGTAGATCATCCGTTGTCTTCAGTAAAATCTTTCAACAATAAAGACACATACGGAACGACTCACTGGTGAAGTCCAGGTGGCTTCATCAGGTCACTGATCGTCTTCCTCTCTAATATTAAGCTCATCTCCCTTATTCTGCCAAAAGAGCCATTAATTAGACATACTACAAACATTTATGGTTGTGATAATGGATGGCAGATGAGCCATCAGTGGGAGTGTGGATTAGTGGTTTGCACAGGACACTGGGTATGTCTCAGGTGGTCTTCATTTTATTCCTGGCTCTGTTAACACCTCAGTGTGTGACCTTGGCAAGTCACTGAACTGTTCTGTACCTCAGTTTCTTCATCTGTGAAATAAATATAACAATGCTTGCCTACTTTGCAAGGGTGCGTTGTGGAGCCTGAGGAAAAAGTGCTCTGAGATCTCTGGGTGAAAGGTCGCTAGCAGGTGTGCAAACGATTGCATTTTTGGATAGGCACCAAATCAGCCTTTTCCTTTCCACAAATTTTACCACAAAAGCTAGTTTGGGTTGGCACATACTCTATCTCCATCTCCTAAAATAATGTGCAGCTTGAAACTGCAGCAGCTATAGTTTAAGAACTCACAAATAGGCGTTTCCCAGATATTTACCTCTTTGAAGATTCAGTAAGGCCTGATCTTTTCTTTTTTATTCTGACCGCACAAGGAGCTTTTATATTTTCCCAGCTATTTTTGTCTCCAGTTGTTACATGGTTGTTTATGATCCAAATGGATTTAATGCTGTAGGGGTAGTGCAAAGAGTTGAACAAGTTTGAAAAATGCTAAATGTAGTCAGGCAGGCTGCAGTCATTCTGTCTTTCTCTTATTTAGAGAACTAGAGAGAGTTTAGAGCCCTATGAACTGTAAACATAGTGTCATTCCTCCTTAGGTTTTTGTAACAACATGAAAGTCCCGACTGGTGGTTTTGGCCCATTTTACTGAATCCTTGCTTGTGTAGAACCTACTAGGCCATATATCTTTTGTTCTCATGTAGTTCCAACAAGAACAAAAGTTTGAGATACAAATACTAATTCAGGCTGGTTTTAGAAGTTGTACTTGGCAGCTGAAGTGGAAAAGTGGTTTGCTTCTCTCCATGGCATTGCTCGATTGCGTACGTGTAGAATGAGTCTTTTAAGGACAGCTGATGAAGCATACTATTTCTTTAGGGCTGCAGTGCTTTGTTAGCACATGACCAGATCCTGGTCACCACAGACTTTTGGAACTGAAGGTGCAGAGAAGCAGAGATAACCCACCACATGCAAGTTCAAGTCAAAAATGACAGTACACACTGCACTGTTGTCAGTAGAGGAATGCCCTCTATACTTATCCACCTTTAAAGAAAGTCTTCTAAATCATTATATTTTGCCAAAATGACTCCTCAACTGACGCATCTAAATATCTAAATTCTCCAGATTTTATAATCCTAGAAATTAGAATTGGAAAAAATTTATTAGATAACCTTGATCATCTCCTTGCAATGCAGGAGTGTTCCCTATAGTATATCTCAAATGCTTTGTCCAGTCCTTTTTTTTAAAGACTCAAGCAGATTTCATTTTATTATGCATAATTGTATGCTCCTTTAGTTCCCTAAACAACTCATTTTCTTCCTAGGTCCTTGTGCCTTTCAAATGCTTGCAGACAATTATAAAGTCTCCCTAACCTAATATTATCTTTCCTCAAACATCAGTACCCCTAATCCCATAATAATTGTTTTGCTTTTCTCTGAAAGTCTCCAATTTATAGACATTTTTCTGGGATTCAAACACCTTTAACTGTTCAGTGTTCTATCTGTGGCTGCTCTATAGAAATGCTTACCTCCCTGCTTTGTGACATGGTGCTTTTGTATTTGCAGCCCAAAATGTCACTGCCTCATCATACCTTAAGCTTGTTGTATCCAGTTGATTGTGCTCTGTCACCCTTAGATGTCAGTGTTGTCAACTCTTTCTATTTTATTGAGTGTCTTGTGATAATTATTTACACCTGGGGGTATTTTGTGCCAAAACATTAAAAATTATGCGCACAATATTTTAAAATTCTGCAAATGTTATTTTTCAAATAAATGTGGAGTCTCCAGCACGGCATTGGGGAGCACAGGCCACTGGCTGCACAGAGGTGGGAGATCACTGTGCAGCTCCCCCCACCGCGGGACACAGACTCAGCAATGAGGCTGCACCCAACCCTGGCACAGAGTGAGGATGGGATCTGCCCCAAAAACACCCCAGCGCCCTGCCCCTCCGTGCCAGGGGCACCAGGTGTGGGTAGGCATGCTCAGCAAGGCAGGATCCAAGTATGGAGGGGCTTAATGTGGGATCCAGGTGTGGGTTGAGAGGGTTCTGTGTGGGGTAATCTGGGTGCGGTGGCTCAGTGGGGCATCTGAATATGGGGGGATCTGGATGCACGGGGCTTATTGGGGGATTCTGTGTGCAATGGTAATGGGACTCTGCAGAGGGGTCCAGGTGAAGGTGGTTGGGGCTCAGCAGGGGGGAGTCTGGGTGTGGGGGGATAGAGCTTAGCGGGGTGGTCTTGGTGTGGGGGGCTCAGCAGGGGGTCCAGATGCTGGGGGACTGGGGCTCGGTGGGGCGGGGATCCAGGTGCAGGTGGCTCGTCAGGGTGGTCCAGCTGCAGGGGGAATGGGGCTTGTCAGGGGAGGTTCTGGGTGTGTGTGGGAGGCTGAAGCTCGGCGGGAGAGTCTGGGTATGAATGGGTCTGGAAGCATGGAGCTTGGGCGGATGGGGGAGCAGCTCCCCGTACAGAGATCCCTTCCTCTGCAGCTGAGGAGGGATGGGTGCAGGAAGTGTGGGGTTGGGGGAGAGTTTGCAGAGCTTTCTACAACCAGGGGAAAATCTGGGGGTGGGTCTGACACGGCCCCAGATGCTGTGCAAGGGAAGAGGAAGTCCCATCCTCCCCAGCCCAGCCGGGACTAGCAGCTGAGCCCAGCACTGGGTAGAAGCCACCAGCTGGGTCTTCCCCAGTCCCACCCCCTGCCCCACAGTGATTTACCTCTCTGCAGTCTGCACTGGGCACCCAAAACATACTGCCGGGGAGGGTCTCGTGCCTGCTCTTGTGGCTTCCCTTTGCTTCCCCATCAGAAAGTCATTTTTCTACAGGGAAGCAAAGAAATCTGCGGCGGACATAGTCTGTGCATGTTCAGTGGTGCAGAATTTCCCCAGGAGTAATAATTGGTGTTTTTTTAAACTTGCTTCCAGAGTCTAGTGAGGACATGGGAATCTTACCTTTCATTTAAAAAAGTTGGCTTCTAACCCTCATTGTTCCAAAGAAAAGCTTGAAAACGTGATTGTTAGAAGCTCAGAAACTGATACAGATACATTTTTGGTTCTTTTCATTTTAATAAAATCTCATAACTTTTAAGCCAATATCATGGTTTTGGGGGGAGGGTCTGACTTGTGATTTTTGAACACGTGGGATTGGCCCCACTGTGAAATACTTTTCATGCTAATGCATTCCAAGTGTCTCTCTCTCATTAAATACCTGGTGTGTTTTTAATTACGTTTATTTCAATTTCAACATACAGACATAAAACTAATGGTTACTCCAGGCTCTAGTCACTTTATTGAATGGTTACAACACAATCAAATTAAGACAGAGGGTAGGTCTAAACATATAGCATCCTGTGGAATATAGACACTGCATACCGAGCTAGCGTTGGTATAAATAGCAGTGTAGATGGTGAGGCATGGCTTAGGCAACTACAGTAAAGCAGTACCCTACATGCCTGAATCCTAGGGTTTATACCCAACTTGGCTGTCTTTGCATCCAAGCAATACCTCCTGTGTCTACACTGCTATTTTTAGCAGTGTTGTGTCTGCATGTAGCCACAGACTGCAGTGTGTGGTCACAGCCTGCCTTTCTCTGCGGCATGTAGCTACGTGTACCCTGCATGCTGCATAAGTGTAGACAAGGTCATAAATAGCAATAAGAAACATCCTTTTACTTCGTGGCCTTACTGATAGCTTGTCTAGGTCTCATTAATATTTTTCCAGCTTGGGTGTTTAAAGGTATATTGGATACATGTTCAGAGAGTCATTAGTGGGCTGCTTACCTCCACTTTCCATTCACTACTAACGTTATTAAATGAAACCATACCTCACGCAGATTCTTGCAGCATCCCACTGGAAGACTTCCCCATCTCTCCCTACTGAGAAATTCTTTGGTCATAGTTGTTCCTGGAATGCTATCAGTCCAATAAAATAGATCTTACAGTTAGTAGTTTTGCATTTGTGGTTAACATTGGGAAATCCTAACTGCTGACAAAACTCCACTGGACTCCAGTGGGAACAGGATTAGGCTTGTAATAGCCAATAGAAGTCTGTAGGGATTTCCTTTCAAGACCTGTAGGAATCTACAGAATTTTGTACCTAGAATGTGCAGAATTTCAGTAGCCGTTTTTTTTCTCTGTGTTCTGTTTCACTTGCCCCATGTTTTATTATGGAAGTCTCCAAATTAGCTATGTTTATACTAACAGGAACCAAACGTTATAATAGTCAGTCAGTGGGGAAACTATTCAAACTCTGGCAAAAATGCTGCTGATTTTTGTTAAATAACAGAATTTTGTTGATTGGTAATTTGACCACTTCGTTCTTTAAAAAGGAGGTACCAGTTTTATAATGTGTGTTTCAGAAGTGTGAGAGAAATATCAGTATCATATTTGCTGTCTACACCCAACGTGAATATTTATCTTGTCTTTACTAAAAATGTGTATATTCTTATAATTATTATTGGAATCAACTAAGCTAGCTCTGGCCACACATTTAATTTTATGTTAATTTTTATGTTTGCACATGACCCTCCCAGTTCAAAAGAATATCAGACACCACTGTTCCTGGAATACATGGAGAAAACAGATTCCAATCGAACATCCATTCAAACAAAAGGACTTGCCAAATATGTCATGCACAGTAGACAAGGATATTTTCTGAATATATTAGATCCTCTCCCACAGAGCTAAATGGCTGATCAGAGGTCATGATTCCTTAAAACAATAGTAACTTAGGCAGTATATCTGGTTTGGTAAAAAACACATGTGATTCCAAACCTTAAGCATGTTTGCATTGGTTCCAATCAAAAATTTAGTCATCCAACTCTGCCAGTAAGTAAGTGCATATGGAAAATGTAGCCCATAATTATTTAAATGTATGCAAAATAGTGGGTACCAAAAGGGTGGCAGAGTGAAGCCCAAAGTGAAGTATGGCTCCATTATATGCACATTTTCCATGATTGAAAGAGAGGAAGGAGAGAGTTACCTTATGGTAGTGTAGGAAGAAGCATAGCGTTGGCATTACTCTTCAGTGTGCTTTGCCAGTAGACTTACAAAGATTTTTTTGCATTTGTTCCAGTGAAAGTCCATGGCAGTTTTTTTTTTTTTTTTTAGGGACAGTGGCAGAACTACGTGGGAACAAATTGAGAAATAAGAGGCTTAATGATGTGCTTTGCTCTTGCTTTTGAAATTGATGTTTAAAATGCTGGATTGAGAAGACTGGAGAATCTGTCAAACAAATAGTTTTACCTCAAAAGCAAGCAAACAAATTCCTCTCCTCCCCTGCTGCCCAGCTCTGTAGTTACCCTTTAATGAGAAACATGTTTTCATATGGGACTTTTTGTGGGGAGGGGCAGGTAGGAAGGAAGAGTACTACAGAATCTTCTCCTTATTCCCTTGACAGAAAAGGCTCCCTGGGGTTAAGAATGGTGCTAGAGCTCAGTGAGTAACTAAGCTGTCTGTTGTTGTGTTTATTATTAATTTGTTATAGCAGCACCTGGAGCCTCCAGACAGGATTAGGGGACTGTTGGCAGGTGCTGTACAAGCATAGAGAGTGGAAAAAAAGCAGTTTCTTTCCCCAGTGAGCCAAACCTTTCTTTCAGCATACCTCTTTCTTTTTTTATACAGGTGTATACTTTTTTACCCTAGGATGCAGGGGATGAACTTCTAAGTCCAAGAGCCATTCTAGCTAAAAGGAGTTGGATCTACAGATCTTAGGAGTCTGATCAGTGCTGCTTCTGAGCCAATCAGAGGAACCCCTATAGAGTGGTATGAAGCTTTTTCTCCACCGGTGTTGAACAAACTGACTTGGTAATGTTCCTAACCCAGGAGCCGGTGATTAAGCTAGAATCTCTAACTTTGATTCCCACACGAGGTAGCCATTCAGATGGCCGATTTGGATCTGTTTTTAAGAGATGAATAAGAGTTGCTTTTTTCAGCTGGCTACATCTTTTGAGCACAAAGTATTTCCTTCGCCATTTGTGGAGTGAGCTGCCCACCCATTTACCCAGCATATGTAGGAAGGTTTCTGAGATTTGTGGCAGTCTCTTGACATCAGAATAGTGTGGCTGTTCAATTCACATTGCAGGAAAATCTGACATAGAAGGCTCAATGATTGCAGAAAAGTCTAGGGAGATTGGACAAATATTTGATTCATGTTGCTCAGATCAGCTAAAAAGTAGAAGTTTTAAGACATTTTAGAAGGACGTTTTTTCAAACCTCACCAAAATCTTTGATCTCACTGTTCACAACTTGTTTTGTTGAACTCCCCATTTGGCCTGTACATGAACGTATCATTTGCCACTGTGATTATGTCTCAGTGACATTTGATCTGCATACAGTTCTTCCTGTCTGGCGGGATAGCTCTACTCACTGCTGGACAACGCCACCTACAGGCTGTTCTGGGGTTTAGCTCAGTCAGGCTGATGCTCCTTCTAGCAGTTATCCCATCAGTTTCTTCTCTGCAGTCCCTCTCTCGCTCTCAGGAGCCGCAACTATCCAGCCCTTTGGCCAGGTCACTGTTGTGGTTTCCCCTTCTGCGGTGGGGGGGCTGCATCACAGTTCCTTCTCTCCAGCAGTCTCAGGCAGTCTTCTGCTTCACTGCCTCATAGCACCACTCCCACACTGGCTAGCAGGGGAACCTGGGCCCACCCTCTACTCTGGGTTTCGGTTCAGGGACCCTATACAGCAGCCAAGGTCCGTTTCCTGCACCTTGCTGCCTTTCCCTGAGCCACTTCCATACCTCCTGGCCCTCCCCACTCCTCTGGGTTTGCCAGTCTCTTCACTCCCTCCTGCCAGGGAGTAACTTTAGGCAACTCATCTCTGCAGCTCCCCAAACACTCCTTCCTCTTCCCACAGAGGGACTGCAACCTTTCCCAGCCACCCCTTCTGTTGCTAGCCTCCTGGCTTATATAGGCCCCACCTGTTCCTGCACAGGGGAGCCGCTTCTCTCTAATTAGCTGCCTCCATCCTAACGCTCCCCCATATGCAACCTAATTAGATGATTAAGCTCTTGCAGGGCCAGTGTGGGGAGCTCACCCCATCACACTGTCAAAGAAATTTTATTTTCTGATGCTGTATTGCTGGTGCAGTTAAATACACTCCTGTATGGCAAATGGGTTGGAAAAGGATTCCTAAAAGCTCTATTGTGACAGCCTTTGTTTTTACTTAGTCCTGTAGAGAAATAAACAGTCTTTGTGTTCTAATGCATGTGTTAAAAACGCACACATGCAGTGGAGTGAGTTTGCCCACACAGTGGAGGGGGATGGACAAAGACCTTCTGCCAAAGTCTCCAGCATTTCCTTTGGTGCTTTCTGCTCTCTGTGACTTTCTTCTGGTTCCCCAGCAATCTGATCTTCCCCTGTGTTCCTCCACATTTTTGTGCTGGAAGCAGCTTTTGGCTTATGTTTTTGGTTTCCAGTAACTGCTCCTCTATTCTCCCTCCTCCACAAATCCTCTTGGGATAGTGCCCTGTTGTGGTAGGAGCTGTGTGCCCTGAGATCTTGCAATCTAAAAATGAGCCTAATGGTGTCTAGATAAGAACATAATATTTAGTACTTGTGCTTTCCATCTCCACAGCATCCATCCAACATTAACTGGTTAACATACTTGGCCAGCTGTTTGGTATTTACCTTTTTGTGCAAGCGAAATTACTGTTTCGCTTTATTACCTCATGCAAGTATGTGGCTATCATTATGGCATTGTACAAAGGGCTGGTGAAGACATACCCACACTTGTCTACAGTATAATTTTGCCCTGAGGCTTAACCCTGTGTCCTGAGGCTCTCTCTCTAACCTGAGTAGTTGAGATTGGACTCTTTTTTTGGCCTCTGATCTCTAGAAGCTGTTACTCCCATGGCTGCCCAAGACTGCTGCTTCTCTTGTTACTTTGCAGCAGAACTTAACTCTTTCTTGTCCTGGTATCTATAAGCAGGGAAGCAGCCAACATGACAGAAGCTCCAGCTCAGCATGCTTCCGGAGGAGAGAGAGGAAAACTATCAGTTGGAGAAGACAAAATGGTAGGAATCCATAGAGGAGGAGAAGAAGGAGCAGATATGCCTTCTATCCAGCTCTTGTTTATTCCATCAATTCTTTCACTCTTCGATGTACGATCTTTTTGTCTGGCTATTACTCTTCTTTGCTTCTCCCTTGGCAAAGTGGCTAATTTTGTTAAGTGAGACTTGCCTACGTATAGACTTGCGTCAATTTAATTAAACGGATGCAAATTCCTATGTGGACATGCTTATTTCAGTTTGACTGGCTTATTTGGTTTCATCTTAGGTCTGTTCCTAATTGATTCATGTTAAAATGATACAAGCCTGCTGTCAGCTGAAATAAGAGTGTCCACATATCCTTTTGCGCCACTTTAAGCTGCATATAAGCTGTACTGAAAGGTCAGTTGATGCAGTAGGTCATCTGTGTGTGTCTTTACACCGAATCAGCTGTGCCTTGGAACTCAAACCCGATATTGTTAACAAGTGTGTGGAAAAACAGTTGTGAAACATGACCCTAGAACATAAGAATGGCTACACTGGGTCAGACCAAAGGTCTATCTAGCCCAGTATCCTGTCTTCTGAGAGTGACCAGTGCCAGGTGCTCCAGAGGGAATGAACAGAACAGGTAATCATCAAGTGATCCATCCCCTGTTGCCCATTCCCAGCTTCTGATAAACAGAGGCTAGGGATACCATCCCTGCCCATCCTGGCTAATAGCCATTGGTGGACCTATCTTCCATGAATTTATCTACTTCCTTTTTGAACCCCATTATAGTTTTGGCGTTCACAACATCCTCTGGCAAAGACTTCCACGGGTTGACTGTGCGTTGTATGAAGAAATATTTCCTTTTGTTTGTTTTAAACCTGCTGCCTATTAATTTCATTTGGTGACCCCTAGTTCGTGTGTTATGAGGAGTAAATAACACTTCCTTATTTACTTTCTTCACACCAGTCATGATTTTATAGACCTCTATCATATCCTCTCTTAGTTGTCTCTTTTCTAAGATGAAAAGGCCTAGTCTTATTAATCTCGCCTCATACTGAAGCTGTTCCATACCCCTATTCATTTTTGTTGCCCTTTTCTGAACCTTTAGCATCTCAATCGACAGCGGTCCCACTGGTTGTTTAGCAGGGTTCCTGCTTCTGCTGTACTTAAAATTATTTTTGCTATTACTTTTTGACTCTGGCTAGCTGTTCCTCAAATCCTTTTTTGGCCTTCCTAATTATATTTTTACACTTCGCTTGCAAGAGTTTATGCTCCTTTCTATTTTCCTCACTAGAATTTAACTTCCACTTTTTAAAGGATGCTTTTTTGCCTCTCACTGCTTCTTTTACTTTGTTGTTTAGCCACGATGGCTCTTCTTTGGTTCTCTTACTATGTTTTTTAATTTGGGGTATACATTTAAGTTGAGCCTCTACTATGGTGTCTTTAAAAAGTTTCCATGCATCTTGCAGGGATTTTACTTTTCGTGCTGTACCTTTTATTTTCTGTTTAACTAACCTCCTCATTTTTGTATAGTTGTCCTGTCTGAAATTAAATGCTACAGTGTTGGGCCGCTGTGGTGTTTGCCCCACCACAGGGATGTTAAATTTAATTATATTATGGTCACTATTACCAAGAGGTCCAGCTATATTCACCTCTTAGACCAGATCCTGTGCTCCACTAAATCAAGACTTGGGACTAAATCAAGAATTGCCTCTCCTCCTCTGGGTTCCAGAACTAGCTGCTCCAAGAAACAGTCATTTAAGGTGTCAAGAAACTTTATCTCTGCATCCTGTCCTGAGGTGACATGTTCCCAATCAATATGGGGATAGCTGAAATTCCCCATTATAATTGAGTTTTTTATTTTAATAGCCTCTCTAATCTCCCTGAGCATTTCACAGTCACTATCACTATCCTTGTCGGGTGGCTGGTAATATATCCCTGCTGCTATATTCTTGTTATTCGAGCATGGAATTACTATCCATAGAGATTCTGTGGTACAGTTTGGTTCATTTAAGATTTTTACTTCATTTGATTCTACGTTTTCTTTCACATATAGTGCCACTCCCCCACCATCATAACCTATTCTGTCCTTCCGATATATTTTGTACTCTTGTATTATTGTGTCCCATTGATTATCCTCATTCCACCAAGTTTCTGTGATGTCTATTATATCAATATCCTTATTTAATATGAGGCACTCTAGTTCACCCATCTTATTATTTAGACTTCTAGCATTGGTATATAAGCACTTCAAAAACCTGTCACTTTTTATCTGTCTGCCATTACATGATGTAATTGAATGGGACTTTTTTTCATTTGACTGTTTCTCATCAGATCCTACATGTATTTTATCATCTTCCATCCTCTCCTCCTTATTAGGACACAGGGAATCTCCATTAATAGATCCTCCCCTAAGGGATGTCGATGTCCGAACCGTGTGCACCTCTGCACCTGTCAGCTTTCCCCCAGCCCTTAGTTTAAAAACTGCTCCTTGACCTGTTCAATTTTAAGTGCCAGCAATTTGGTTCCATTTTGGTTTAGGTGGAGCCTATCCTTCCTGTACAGGCTCCCCCCTTTCCCAAATGTTTCTCCAGTTCCTAATAAATTTAAACCCTTCCTCCCTACACCATCACCTCATCCACACATTGAGACCCTGTAGTTATGCCTAACTAGCCCTGTGTGTGGAACTGGAAGCATTTCAGAGAATGCTACCATAGAAGTCCTGGACTTCAATCTCTTACCTAGCAGCCTAAATTTGGCCTCCAGGATCTCTTTCCTATCCTTCCTTATGTCATTGGTACCTACATGTACCACAACCCTGGAAGAAAAGTAGTTGACAACTTTTTTTTAAAAAAAAGTTTGTTGCTGGCCTAGTTTACACCATAGTTTTGGTTAGAGCTCAAGGGAGTTTATAAGAAATTTCTTTACACAGAGCTTAATTAGTGTGCAAAACAGACTACCAAAGGTAGCAGATAAATCCACAACTAGAGAAAATATTCCCACAAAAGGTTTAGATCAGCATTTAGAAGAAACAAATAACATTAGTGTGTATGTACAGCTACAGATCTGGACAGACCTTAATACATACACTGCTTGTTTTTGGTGAAGAGCTTTCATTATGCATCTGAGCTATGTTGTAGGTGTGATGAACAGAAATTTGATATGATCAAAACCCCCCTCATTCTTCTCTTCCACAGACTGAACAATCCCAGTTCCCTCAGCCTCTCCTTGTAAGTCATGTGTTCCAGTCCCCTAATCATTTCTGTTGCCCTCCGCTGGACTCTTTCCAATTTTTCCACATCCTTCTTGTAGCGTGGGGCCCAAAACTGGACACACTACTCCAGATGAGGCCTCACCAATGTCGAATAGAGGGGAACAATCGCGTCCCTCAATCTGCTGGCAATGCTCCTACTTATACATCCCAAAATGCCATTGGCCTTCTTGGCAACAAGGGCACACTGTTGACTCGTATCCAGCTTTTCGTCCACTGTAACCCGTAGGTCCTTTTCTGCAGAACTGCTGCCGAGCCATTCGGTCCCTAGTCTGTAGCGGTGGATGGGATTCTTCCGTCCTAGGTGCAGGACTCTGCACTTGTCCTTGTTGAACCTCATCAGATTTCTTTTGGCCCAGTCCCCTAATTTGTCTAGGGCCCTCTGTATCCTATCCCTACCCTCCAGTGTATCTACCTCTCCTCCCAGTTTAGTGTCATCTACAAACTTGCTAAGGGTGCAATCCAGACCATCCTCCAGATCATTTATGAAGATATTGAACAAAACCGGCCCAAGGACTGACCCTTGGGGCACTCCACTTGATACCGGCTGCCAACTAGACATGGAGCCATTGATCACTACCCATTGAGCCCGACAATCTAGCCAACTTTCTATCCACCTTATACTCCATTCATCCAGCCCATACTTCTTTAACTTGCTGGCAAGAATACTGTGGGAGACCGTGTCAAAAGCTTTGCTAAAGCTTGTTCAAGGTTCAATTTTCAAGGTATCTCACCAAAATAAATTGAGACACTTTTAGAAGAACAGTTTCACTTTATTTCATAAATTAATGGTGCTGTGCACTGTATGATGGTTCAAAGCCTCACATTAGGGGAAGGGAGAGAGAGGTGTTCTGTCTTGCTGCAATAACATTATGGTGTTTCTGAAAAGCTGTACAAAGATGAGAAATATTTGCATGTTGGCACAGGGGGAGGTACCATGCAAGTGTCTATTTTGTGACGCTTCCTGCTGGCTGTTTTTAACGCTCTGTTGAGTTTATTAAACATTCTTAATAAGAAATTGGAGTTTTGTTTACGGCAAAAAACATAATAGAAACAGCAGTCTTCATTCCTCAGATTACTAAAGTATATACAGTTTGGGAAAGGAAATACTTGATAGCTGATACAGTAAGTTGTATTGTTCTAGGTATAAACAAAATGAAAATGAATTGGTTTCTACACAGAATGCTAGTCATCTCTGTGTGTGTTCATATATATATGTGTGTGTGTGTGTATAATAGATTATAAATTTTAATTGCACAAAGTATATTATTCTATATATACAGAATGTATGTGGGGTGATATTTATGTCATGAAGCTCAGAGCCATGTGATGTGTTATTAATGTTCTTTATCCCTAATCAACTTCAGTCAGCTGTATTTGTGGGAAAAATTCATTATAAACATTTTCTTCTTCACTCCCCAAATGTGGAATTTTCCTGAAAACTCTCCCCACTCAAAGCCTAGAAGGCTCAAGGATAAGTCCTGTACCAGACAGTGACAGGTTTTCTATACATAAAAATAACTGCTGATATATTGCAGCCCTGGGACGTTTATCCCATTGGGGAGATTCACAGCTTAGCACAGGCAGACTCAGTACTTGCTTTTAGCTCAGGAAGGATCCAAATTACTGGATTTTAAGGATGTGACACTTTTAGTTATACAGAAGCTACTTTAGATCATTATTAGCTGTTTTAATAGCTCGTTCTGACTTCTGCCTGGTCATACGATAACCTTAGCACCTGCCTTTATAGGGGGAGACAGAAGAATATTCTCAATCAAGTACTGTATTTTAAAACTCGCTAAAACATTGCTCACATCATTTTTTGGTAACATATATGGCCCATGCAGAATACAGGATGAGGTGGTATACAGATTTATCTATGCTTATTTGGGATGGTCTGTAAAATGTACTCATGGTTTTGCTACTTCTAAGTAATGTTTCCATCCTAAGCTCATTCTGGTAAAACCTGTACACCCCATCATTTATTCCAGACACATACAGTTTGTGTTTCAGTTCTCGGAATAGACTAAATATTTTGCTGGAGATAATTTCCTTCACTTTAAAAGGACTTCAGTAGAAAAGCAATAATATCACAAAGTGTCCATATGCTATAAATAAGGTGTAAAATTCCACATTAAAGATGTGTATATATTACAAGCGCCTTCAGAGCAGTGTGAAATATAATTAGAACCTTCTTCTGAAGCATGAAGTTATGAGTAAATACATGATCTTTCTTGCTTGGAGTGAGGTGGAAATACATTTTTCAGGACATCCTTCAAAATATTTAAATTAATTACATCTGACTTCCCAGTCGCACTTGTGTGACTTGATACTTGCTCTTTGTCATCTTCTCCCCCGGGTGGCCCATAAGGCTTATGCCTCTGTGTCGACAAAACAAGAGCCATAAGATAATTATGATTAAGAAAAGTGTAATTGGAAATAGGTTTTAAAAACAAAAGGAAGAAGAAAAATAATGGATAATTGTATGTATGTAATTTAAATGACATGATATGATGTATGCTGTGGTGTTTTCCAGACCAGATCACATCAGTTGATAAAGGCAGAACCAAACAGTTCTGACCAGTCAAGAAGTTCAATTACCTTTAATTCACTTTGTCCAAAGTGTCTTATTGCAGTTTTAGATAGATGCCTTTGAAAAAATCTTTTAATTTATTAAAATAATTTTAAATATATTAGTGTCAATCTATTATAATGAAATAAAACAATTCTGTGGGCTTTGTGTCCACTCTTCCCCCCCTTAATACTCATTCAAGTGCAGCTGGAAACATAATTTTTCTATTTGAGATGGCTGATTTGGTGCGTAAAGGCTAATAATTTTCTCTCTTGTTTACTTCCTCCCATCTCCCTGGGTCTTGTATCATAGCGTACGTTTATCAGCCAAGAAGGATTTGGATATGGCTCCCTCTGGAGAGGAGTAATGAGTGCTGTTCCCAATACTGGTCATAAGCACTCCCTTTGACTGTAACAATAATACTCCTGCTCTTTGATGTTAAGAGTTTAAATTAATGGTTCATTGTGTGGAAGATGTTCCCATTCTACAGATGGGTAAACTGAGAAATGGAGAAGTTCAGTGACTTGTACAGTGAGTTTTTGGGGAAACAAAGAAGGAACTCAGTAATCTTGACTCTCCAATTTCCTGCTTATTAACTACTGCCATGTCTGATGAGGCTCAATAAACAGAAAATAGTTCTGAGCAACCCTACTGTGGGTATTATGATGTATCATGACTTCTGTTGACCGATTGCATTTTAGAATATTGATTTTTAAACTCTCAGTTATTTGAACAATATACAAAGAGACAGAAATTGGTCAGAACTGTGTGCACATGATAATTGCTAATAGAATTTTATTCCTTTGTGTTATAATTTCTTATGTGACTTGCAGCAATTTACATCAAATGAAATGTTTGAACTTTTCTTTTTACCTGAATCAGTGCTTAAGTTAGTGTGGAGCTCATAATAACATTTGTAGTAATGCAGAGGCAGTGTGTAAAAGGTTCTAGAACTGATGTCCTCAGACTGTGGTCTCTTCAGGGCTGGCTTAATCACGTGCTGTTGGCTTTCATCTCAGTGTCCAGCCACTGCTTTAAAAGGCTAAAATACATTCATTACTTTCCTTATATTTTCCATGCAAGCAGTTGCTGTAGTTGCCACACGGATGAGGCGTGATGACAAGTGAGAGGGGAGATAGTCTGTGACACAGCTTCTCTGTTAAGATGTGGTTAGCTCTATGAATTGAGCCGGTCAAAAAATTTCTGACAGAACCTTCTTTCCTTTTGGAAAAACACCGATTTGTTGAAGTCAGAATGTTCTGCCAGGTCATGTCAGTTTTGACTAAACCTTCGAGGAAAACAGTGAGGATTCTGATAGAAACTTTCCTAGTTTCTTGCCAGCTCATTTGCCTGCCAAGGTTTCAAGGGACTCAGGGTCCCTAGCTCTGGGGCAGCCCACCAGACAGCCTGCCTTGGGGCCAGGGGCCCCAGGGCTTCCAGGTTGCCCAACCTCTCTGGCAGATCTCTTGGAAGGTTGCCATGGAGCCAGAACTCGCAGGCTCCTGGGGAGCCTGGAAGCCAGGAGAGCATATTTAATTTTGCAAATGCCAGAATGTTAGCACTGTAGAGACCTTTTTCTATTTCCAAGAGGAAATAAAGTGGACTTCCAGTTCCACAAAATATTTCAAGATTGCAGATTTTTGTCCCAATTTGGATTACATTTTTTTGAAAACCTTGATATTTTGCATGGAACTGAGAGTCCCTTCCCCACTGTATCTATAAAGAAGGTTGCTCTAGCAAACTATAAGCTAGCCTCTTCATTTTTTCCGTACTGTATGGAATTTAAATGGATTTTGGGGTAAACAAGTAGAGTCCATTCTTTACTGTCTGATACTATGGTATGGATTGTTTTTTCCAGTTTGCCAGTAATGAACTAGACATGTTCATGTAGTATAAATACATCTAGTCATGATTTTCATTTTAAAAAGCTAATGTTAAGTCCAATTCTGAATATGTTGTGAAAATGTACAGAGTTCTTTAAAAATATGTTTGGTTTTTATTAGTAAACAAAAGCAAGAATAATATGGAGTGATTGAATGATTCAGGATGGCCCGTATTTAGAGTTCCTCTTACATATTTTCTTCTTCTGGTTCTCTGGGGAAAAATAGAAGAAAGGTATTAGGTTGATATTATAGTCATAGTAAATTGGTTCCCTTTGCGATTTTAAACTAGCAGAGTCCATGCAGCTTTGCAACACCAGTGCATTGTTTTGAGACAGACAGAAATAAACAAACACAAAGAATTATAGCTAGAGACCAGCTGTGTATCACTTAGCAACATCAATATTTTTGTGCACAAATAAAGGTCTCCTACTTGGTGCATGTTGAAAGTAAGTGTGTGTGTGTGTGGGGTGGGGGGTTAACATTATCTGCAGAAGGATTGGTTTGTTGATGACTAGTCAGTACTTAATTTGGCAGTCTAGACACTTCGGTCAGAGAGAGTGAAAGGCAGATGTCTGAAAACGTGAGAAGAGATTTTAAGGGACTCAGGGATCTTTAAAGTAATTCTACATCAAACCTGTAAACATATTTTTTCATTTTAAAAATACAAAGATTTATTGAAATTCATGACCACAGGATTTAGATCTTTTTAAAAAACTAAAATACTTATTGGCAAATTTTTGGTGACTGGGATATACAAATAGACAAAGCGTCCTTGGGGACCACATGCCAGCTCACGATAGTAAATATAACGAATGGCTGTCTGTCTTTCTAAAAATGTGAATTCTTAATGTATAAGAATGAATTAGAACATTTTAAAAATAAAGTGTCTGAGTTTTAAATGTTCATTTATTTGATGTTTAAGCACAGCCAAAAATACACAGGAATGTCATCACACAGAACATAATTTTAGTGAAAATGGAATTTACCAACCAGCTACATTTTCTTTAAAATCCTTGTGTGCGTGTGCGTGCTTGCATGCACTCTTGCGTGTAAGATAGGCTCAGTCCTGGAGGGTGCTGACCAACCTCAATGTCCATTCATTTCAATAGGAGTTGAGAGCTCTCAGCATTTTACAGGACAGAGTCCCAAATTTGCAAAATGCTAGTATTTACATGTTTTACTACATGCAGATATAATGGGACAAATTTTTCAGCAGTGCCTTATGTGTGTTTGTGCAAATGAGGTAGTCAGTCACCCCAGTTTTGATTCGCATGAACAACTGCTGAATATTTGTATTGTGGGTGAATGTTTAGAAGCCAGAGGTAGAAAAAAAGGCCCCACATATATAAATGTAAAATATTTCAGTAAATCTCCATACTTTGTTTTATCATAATGAAAGTCTAAAGCTCTCTGCATCCTTCAGTGGGTCAGGACTTACCTTTTGAACAGTTATTTAGGTGGGAAAATGTTATTTGATTAACCTGAATGATATTTTTTCTGTATAACGTTATTTGGAATGTTAGCGCTCAAGAGAACTTTTAATATCCTCTGGAGACCTGCTTAACTTTCTTTGTTTTTAATTATTAAGTCCTAAAATCAGAAAGCAGCAACCACCCGAACCAGCCCTGTCATCCCTCTCATTTCATTGTCTCTTTTTTCTTTCCTTTTAAACTTTGTCTAAATTACCTCTGATTAACCATCTTGATGTTCAATGACCTGTTGAATGCAGCATCAGATGAATTGTAGATTTTCAGTCTAGCACTGCAGAAATGGGCTTCTGCAGCAAATCAATGTCTAGACTTCAACTGAGGCACCCAGCAGGGTACCCTCTCTCCCTTAATAATCCAAAAAAGGAGTTGTCTTTTCTTGGGAAAGGTAGATTTGTTAATTTTTGGTTGAATATTCTTAGTTGAATACTCTCACTGTCTGTGTCCATTTCCCAGGAAGAAAGGGGACCTTGGTGTCCTGTTTCCGGAGGCACACAATGATTACTGCAAATCATAATAATTATTCATGTGTATCCTTCCTGTGCAGCACTTTAAGTATGTGAGAGAAACATTTACTGTTTTGAGTTGGAAGTTATTCTAGTGGCATGACTACACTTGAAATGAGGTTATAGATCCTGACAAAAAATACATCTCTGAGATAGGTCCAAGACAAGCCTGCCAGTGAGGGGGATAATTAATTAATTGGAACATGCCACCTTAACATCTTGTTACAAACTACTGAAATTTCAGCATCAGGCAATGACAGATTCAGAGCTTTGTGGAGATTTTTTATGCCCTCAAGTCATGCCCTCAAGTCACATTGATTCTTCTGTGGTGGCTCCCATCAGTCCTGGACAAGCAATGTACCAGGTTGCTCTAACCACAGAAAAATCCATAGGAAGGGGCTTTACAGTTTTCCTCAAAAGCTTCTCTCCACCTTCCTCCAGCAGGTTTGTCCCTACACAGAACTGGCAGTGGATTCAGACCCCAAACAGGGGTTCCTTAATGTTTTCTCCATATTCCTTGCTTTTTTAGTCAAGATCTGTGTTGCTGATGGGTCCACCTGCAGCCCCATAGGGTATGTCTAGATTAGGATAAAGGTGTTTTGAAAAACATTTTAAACCCTAACATAGACAGGGCAACTTGTGTTTCGACATGACATTTTGACTAGTTGAAGCGAACCTGCTTGGGTTGCTTAGGGTTCTTATGGACCAGCTATATTCAAATTAAAATACAGTTTGCCCATGTCTGTGCTAGGATTTTAAAAAATGCTAGTTGCAGTGCTGCTAGCTCTTGTGATTTTATCACAAGTGTCAGGATATTTTATGTGTTTTTTTGAAGTCCCAGAATCTCTCTGCTGTCATTTATTTAAAAAAAGGTAAGTTTTTTTTAGGGCGATGGTCCCTATATGGATTCCATACCTGGGTGGGCGTGCATGCACTAGCCATCATAGTAGCAGAAGGGGTTTATCTCCAGGACTTTTAAAACATTTGAGTTTTGCAGTACTGTAGTTAAAACATGTTAGCTGCCATTGCTAGCTCGTTTTTTAAAAAGCACCTTTTATCGTAATCTAGACATACCCTTACAGAGGAGTCAAACTGCATGGCTGGCGGTTCCTTCAGGTTCGGTACAAACTAAGCTTAGATACATTAGGGATGATCTGTCTCCCATAGGCTCTAAGAAGTTAATTCTCTTGCATATATTCATGGAGCATTCAATTAAAAGATAGTGGCTGAGTACTTTGTACACAGCCAGAAAGGCTAAAAGGTGATATCCTCCTGTTTTCTGAGCTTTTAGGATGTGTGATGTGAAAAGACACTTCTTTTTTTTTTAGAGCAGTTATTGACACCTTTGAATCTTTGTATTTGTATTGCTTTGTGTTTCATCTGAAATGTCAGTGCTAGCATTTGACTTATAAAAGTGTGGTTTTGAATGGTTTCCGTGGCTTTATGAGTGGTTGGACAGGGTATATTATTTAGTTTGATTAAACAGAGTAGTTAACTGAACCTCTGCTTTTAACTCGTCAGCCCTCTAATGTTTGTATTTCCCTATTTGCCACACTGGGAGTGTATTTTATTTTAGTAGGACAGTGCCTTTTAGCAGATCTTTCATTTCTGTATTGGTTGGTAAATATAAAATGTGCTCCCTTATCAGATCCTTTAACCAAGTATTCTATTAAGTGAGCTCAACAAAATTATTTAATTCCCGTTCCCTCCTTTCTTTTTCCTTCTTGTCTGTAGTGTTCCCAGCTATGGAGTAGCCAGGATTTAATTTCTGTCAGAAATGATACTGCTTCAGTCTTGTCTCTGTACCTCTCCGCAGGGAGGTTGGAGGGTGGCTATCCTCGGGTTGGTCTGGACTTGGTCCAGCATTTAGTGAGAATACAAATCCCCTGGAAAGTAGGTACCTTTTCTGCAGTAAGATTGTCTTTATGCTGTGTGTGCATCAGGGAGCTTATGGTAAATTTACATTTGCATTGAAATATTCTTTCTTAAAGGTATCCAATCTCCTGCTCTTCTAAAAGTGTAATAAATGTTCTAATTCTCTTTTTCTTTTTAACAAGAGAAATGTGTGGATATGGTTGACTCAGGGCCTTGCCACAGGAGTTAAGGAGCTTATTGCAACTGCTTGATGGGAACAAATGTTTTGATTGTCAAGGTTTTTGCTCAGGTTTAGCAAATTAGCTTTTGTGAGAGTTGGATTCTAAATCTCCCTTATTTTATAGTGTGTGTGGAGTGGGGGAGAATAGTTGAGCTTTCCTTTGCATCCTTCCTGAATCCATGGTCAGGTGGAATTTGTCCAGAGTCTCCACATCAGCTGTCACGGTGTAGATATTTGTACCACTGAATCTAAACATTAGAGCCTGGTTCAAACAGGTGCTGAGGTGATTTCTGTCAGCATACACCCTAGAGCAGGGTTGCTGGATGTTGGAAAGTCCAATGGGGTCCTTGTGGCATAAGGTGCCGACTACCTTCACTCCAGTAGAGGGCTTATGAGCAACCAGCATACCCTCGTTTGGGAAAGGTGTGGTCAATGTGTCCTGAGGATGTGCTCATTCAGTACATCACTGCTGCATCTTCTGCAAAACTCCTTGCTGTGCATCCTAGTGTTGGTAGAACTGGTTGAGAATTTTTCGGTGAAACATTTTTCCCCTGAAAGTCCTGCTTTGTCAAAACTGAAACTTTTTGCAGAAATGTATGGGTTTGGACTAAACTTTCTCAGGTCCAGGATGGAATTTCTGGTCAGAGAGAGAGAGAAACCCAACCCAGAATAGCCAATATCCCAGTGGAACTCCCAAATATACCAGACCCTCTCTAGAATACACGTCTATATAATGTGAATTTGGATATAATGCGGTCGCGGCCATGGATCCCAAATTTCAGTACACTACAATTTTTTTGAATATAGACGTGATAAATTGTCCGCTGAACACTCTCCTGTCGACTCTAGTACGCCACCAGAATGAGGAGCGCAAGCGCAGTCAACAGGAGAGCATCAGCTAGTCACATAGCTGAAGTTGTGTATCTTAGATCGACCCTGCGCGGTAGTGTAGATAAGCCCTAAGACGATTGCTGTAGGCCTAGAACGCCATTCAAATGTAATGTAATAAAAATTTACAGGTACAGTACTGTATTTATCTTTAGAAAGATGTCAAAAATGTCGGGCAAAAGGAAGGCTTACTCGGTGCAGGAGAAATTGGAAGCTATCGAACTACTTAGAAATGGCGAAACCCAGGCAAAGATTAGCCACGATATTGGCATTAACAAGTCCACCTTTCGTGGATGGCTAAAGAATGCTGACAAGCTCGGAATTTACATTCATAACCTGGATGAAGAGCATGGCCTTCAAAGAAAATGAGCTTGTTTAGCAAATGATGCCAATCTTGATTCTACGGTGTACATGTGGTTTGTGCAAGAACAGCAGAAAGGCATTCCGATCTCCGGTCCACTTATAGCCATGCAAGCAGAAAAATTCGACCGGGAACTTAATGGCGAATTCAGCAATTTTAAGGTGAGTTCGGGATGGCTATGGCGATTTCAGAAAAGACATGGAATCTCTCGGATTGCAGTTTCGGTAGAAAAATGCTCTGCTGACGACGACGATGCGCAATCGTACCCTGTGAAGCTGAGGGAAATTTTACAGGCAGAGGGTTACTCGGAGGAACAAAAAGAAAAGGAGTACTTGTGGCACCTTAGAGACTAACCAATTTATTTGAGCATAAGCTTTCGTGAGCTACAGCTCACTTCATCGGATGCATACTGTGGAAACTGCAGAAGACATTATATACACAGAGACCATGAAACAATACCTCCTCCCACCCCACTCTCCTGCTGGTAATAGCTTATCTAAAGTGATCACTCTCCTTACAATGTGTATGATAATCAAGGTGGGCCATTTCCAGCACAAATCCAGGTTTTCCCACCCTCCGCCCCCCCCCACACACACAAACTCACTCTCCTGCTGGTAATAGCCCATCCAAAGTGACCACTCTCCTTACAATGTGTATGAAAATCAAGGTGGGCCATTTCCAGCACAAATCCAGATTTTCTCACCCCTCACCCCCATACACACACAAACTCACTCTCCTGCTTGGTAATAGTTCATCCAAACTGACCACTCTCCTTACAATGTGTATGATAATCAAGGTGGGCCATTTCCAGCTTAAATCCAAGTTTAACCAGAACGTCTGGGGGGGGGGGGTAGGAAAAAACAAGGGGAAATAGGCTACCTTGCATAATGACTTAGCCACTCTCAGTCTCTATTTAAGTCTAAATTAATAGTATCCAATTTGCAAATGGTTTACAATGCAGACAAAACAGGAATTTATTATAAAATGTTGCCCGATAAAAACCCTGGCTGTCAGAACAGATGAACATAAGAAAGAAGGATCTAAACAGGCAAACGATCGCCTTACTTTATTGTTTTGTGTGAAAGCAACAGGCAAGCATAAATTAAAACCATTGCGCATTGGAAAGTCTCACATGTCTCGGTGCTTTCATCACGTAAATGTGAATTGCCTGCCATTTTCGTACAAGAACTCCAAAAATTCCTGGATGACAAGAGGGATTTTTGAACAATGGTTCTTCACTGAATTTGTCCCTTCATTGCGAAAGCATTTGCGGGCAAAACGCTTAGAAGAAAAGGTCGTTCTTTTGCTAGACAACTGTCCAGCTCATCCTCTGGCTGAAAGACTCAGAACCCTTGACGGTAAAATACGGGTTGAATACTTACCTTAAAACACGACTTCCAAAATCCAGCTGCTTGATCAAGGTGTTATCGCCATTTTTAAGCAGCACTGTCAACGGAACTTGGTACGACAAATGATAGAAAGCGAGTTGTCTGTCACCAATTTTCTGAAGAAGTTGACAATAAAAGACTTCTTTTACATTGGCAGCAATTCCTGGAATTTATTACACACTGAAACGATAAAACGGTATTGGATGGTGGGACTGAGAGAGTCGTTTGGCCGTCCGCTCCCGGAAGAAAATGAGGAAAGCAGATCACAGTCTGACGAGGAATTTGACTTTGAGGGATTTACAGAGGAGGAAGTTGGAAGAACAGACATGGAGTGAATGCAGGAGCTGTGCCAGCAACTGTCCAGGCTTGGGGTAACTGTTCTGCCACAAAATATTGAGTCCTGGATAAGAGGCGACGATGAAGCAGAAGAATTTTGTCCCGTTGCTGAAAGTCTAATGGATGACCAAATTCTTCAGGCAGTATGACCAAACAACATTCCAGAAGCTGAAGAATTGGCCTTCGCCATGGAAGAAGAAGAGGAAGATGAGGTGGAAGTCGTTCCAACGTCAACTGCGACCGTAGCTGGCTTAGAGACTGTTTTGAGATGGTTTGAGATGCAAGACGTTGAGCCTATAAAAATTATGCAGCTATGTAGTCTTTTGCAGTTTGCTAAGGGGAAGCAGCACAGCAGCAAGAAGCAAAAGCAACTCACCGACTTTTTAAAGAAAAGCTAGCCTAGTTTATTGTAATGTCTACTTTAAATCTCTAATAAAGCAACACTTTTTTTTCTCGTTTATTGTTTCCTTCAAGTAGGTGTTTATTTTCTAAGGTTCTTCTATACTTTATGGATGTGACATTTACTGTATACAGTAATTTTATTTTAACTTGGTCCCCGCTATAACACGGTACTCGGCATGGATCCCAAATCCCACGTTCTAGCGAGGGTTCGGTGTATGCGGGAGACAGGTTCAAGTCCCTGCTCTCCCTGATTTGGACAGGGACTTGACCCTGGGTCACACACATTCCAGGTGAGTATCCCAACTACTGGGCTATAGAGTCAGTCTCTCTCTCCCAGCCCTCCACCCCTCCTCCATCCTGGAATATTCAATTATGTATACAAAGTGGAACAGTTTCAACAGGGGAGAGAGGCTGTGGGATGGGATATGGGAAAAGTGGGTTCAAGTCCCCTTTCTGACTGATTCAGAGGTAATGGATCTTCCACATCCCAGGGAGTGTCCTAAACACTGGGCTATTGGTAGTTCTGGGTTGGAGTCTCTCTCTCTCTCTCTCTCTTGCCCCCGACCTGGAAAGCTTTTGAAAGTTCTGAGTTTCATTCTGTATAAAACCAGAAATGGCAAAACCTCAGTTTTTTTGTGTGATACAGAATTCTTGTTTTCCAGGCAGCCCTAGTTGCTAGCACAGACTTCACCTTTTGCCAGCCATGGTGAATCTGGACTGAGGCTAGGTAGCAGGACAACATGAAGGAAGAAAATGCCAAATACATATTAGCAATTAGGTTTAATTCCCTGTTTAGACATTCTGGGCCTGAATCCCATTTATTAAAAACCCCTTTACTGTGCTCTGGCAATATATATGGGCTTTGAAGTTATTGTAATTTAGTGAGGTAAGGGGTCCTTAGTGTAAATGAGAATCAGACCCTCTGAATCCAAGTTTTATATTCATGCTGTTCAAAAAATAGTCTATAATCTTTAGCTTTATATGGAGAAACTCTAGGCCTGCAGACAGGCTTACAGCTGTATATTTAAAAGATCCAGATAGTTCAGTATACTGTAGCTAATGCTGATTGCTGACATAATAATACATCTAAAAAAATCAGCTGAATCAAACTTCCCTATACATAAAACGGTCTGTTGATTGCATTGTTGTCACTCCCTTAACAACCATCACCACATTTTGTTTTCACGTCATACAACTCCTATCTATTCAAGGCTTGTTGTAATGCTTCCAGAAAAAGAAACTAAAGCTCAATGAAGGACAAGTCAGGGTTCTTGCTGACAAAGATTTTTATTGTATTAACTCTTTTTTGCCAATAGGTGCCACTGTAGTGGAAGGAAAATAATAGTAAGCGATTATGAAGGGAGTGTATGTGTGGGGATGGGGGTGTGTGTGTGTCCCCAATAGTACCTACCTTTCTTATATAGCCCACGAAAGCTCATGCTCTAATACGTTTGTTAGTCTCTAAGGTGCCACAAGTCCTCCTGTTCTTTTTGCAGATACAGACTAACACGGCTGCTACTCTGAAACCTTTCTTATATATTTTTTTGTCATCAGCAGAAGTGTAAAAACCTAAAGCCCCTCAGTATATGTTGCGTAACAGAATTTTTTTCTTTTATTGCATAAGTATCAGAATTTTGCAAAAAAAAAAAAAAAAAGAGGACGACTTGTGGCACCTTAGAGACTAACAAATTTATTTGAGCATAAGCTTTCGTGAGCTACAGCTCATCTAAGGTGCCACAAGTCCTCCTTTTCTTTTTGCGAATACAGACTAACACAGCTGCTACTCTGAAACCTATCAGAATTTTGTCACCTGCAGAAAATTTACACATCCTACGTGATGTCATTGATTAATATATGAGTAATCTAGATCAGTGGTTCTCAACTTGTTTTATATTGTAACCTTATATTAAAGGAGAAAAAAGGTTTGCGGACCCACCCCTCCTATCTGGCCATAATAAAAGAGAGGGTCACTGCAACCTGTTTGTGATTCTCCTGGGTATGTTTAAGAAAAGATAGCTTAATGTCACTCTGTCTGCCCTCCCTCCCAAAAAAGCCCCCCTAAAATCCCCAAAAGCTCCTCCAAGCTTTGCTTAAACTCTACATTTTCCGCAATTTGAAAAAAATAAATGAAATTTTGGAATTAAACATCTTTTTTCCTAATAATAATAATAGTGATTGTTGTTATTTTGGTAGCACCCAAAGGTTCCAAAGTGGACAGAGGACCCCATTGTACTAGGCATTTTACAATCATCTAAGATGACACAGTCCGTCTTCTGAAGAGCTTAAAATCTAAAGAGACAAGACAATCAAACTGTATATTTGCTTATATGTTGTTACAGGCAGACAACATGTAAGCAAAATGTCACTATTATGTATCTTTGTTAGTTACATTTTCATCTTTGCTGACTTAAGGTGCCACTTTTCCATCCTGCCTGCTTTGCAGATGATTTATTTTGGTTTTAACTGTTTCGCTACTTAATTAGCATCGGCCCAGAGTACTTTTTCATATGTACTCTGGGGGTTCTGAAATTATCCTGAGTTCCTGCTTCCTCTGTCCTACAGCTCCTGCTGCTGCCCCAAGTGCCTCTCCCTGGGAGACAGGGGCCTTTACAGATTCTCCCTATATATTCTGGGGGCTGAGTGGGGCAGAGAGTCAATTGCTCACCCCTTGTAATGCTCCTATCCGATCCTAAAGAGCTCCTCTCCAGCTGTGGAGGAGTCTGGGTGCTTTCTGTGGAACCCGGCAGAGGCAGATTAGGGGTTTGTGGGGCCCTGGGCCAGAGCAAGCTGGGGCCCCTCCCCACCCCTTTTGTGTGCAGTCCCCTGGTGCTCCTGCTGGGGAGTGGGGTGGGGCATGGGGGGCTTGCCCTGCTGCTTCTGCCCAGCGCTTCTGCTGGGGAGGGGGTTCGGAGTGCGGGGGCATCCCCTGCCCCTGGCAGGAGCACCGATGAACAGAGCGGGGCAAGTGTCCATGCCCCGACCCTGAGCAGACAGGGCGGGTCAATGTGCCGGGGCCTATTTGGCTGGGGCCCCTTGGGCACCGGCCCTGTTGGCCCAGTGGCTAATGTGCCACTGGGACCCATTCTCCCTTGGAGCATGTCTAGACTAGAAAAATAGGTTGTGTTTTAACATATGTTAACTGGCATGTTTAATTAGTCCAGTTTAAATGGGATCTTTGACCAGTGTAGGGAGGGCAAGTTGTGTTTAAAAGCCTGTTAGAGGATCATGGTCAACCCTATTGGTGGTGTATGGGCTTGGGAAGTTTTGACTTCTGTACATGAGTAGGGGACCTCATTCTCCATGAATGTTAGCCCTACTCTTGATACTAGCCTGATTGTCAGAGCTGCTATACACTTGCTAGTCCCAGAAGAGTCACCAGGACATAGAAGTGCTCAGCACTCTGGAAAGTCAGGCCATTATTTGTTAGTGATTTATCTTCTTTAAAAGCATGCAAGTGTGTGAATAGTAAAATGTGATAGGACATGTGTGTCTGATCATAGCTCAAGCAAGCATGCCCATTAAAAGTTAACAGCAGGCACTCCGCAGCTTCAGTTAAGAGATGACAAAATGTGTGTGGTCTGGTTGTAGTTTCTTGTGGAGGGCCCTTTTCTCTGTACTTCACAGAAGATTCATGTTGTCTTCCAACTTTGACTTATTGTTCAATTAACTAAATTAAGATAATTTTGAGCCTGTCTTTTTTTTTTTTTTAACCAAAGTGAAGATGCCAAAAGATTATCACTTCTGCCAATTTGTAGCATGTGTGTGTCGCAGGGGGAGGGGAAGGGAGTACTCTCCAGAGTTTTATATATTGAGTTGAAAACAATAGGAGTTGCTGGTACAGAGTACTTCTAAAAATCTGGCCACTTAATTCCTAAATGGAAGCTGAGTCCTTTTGAAAATGTGGACAAAATTTTGGGTGCTGAACACTTCTGAAAACGTGGCCCATCATAGTGAAATATTAAATATCACCACTTCGAAAAAGTTAAGTCATTACAAGATACAAGTCCAGGCAGCCACAAGGGCATTGTAGGCAATTGCACAGGGACCTGGACTGGGAGTCAGGAGGCATAGTTTCTGTTCCCAGCTCAGCCACTGACTTGCTGTGTGATGTTGGGAGAATCACTTCACCTCTGCATACTTGCTTCCCCTTTGTCTGTCTGGAGTATTTAGTCTGTAAGCTCTTTAATGCAGGAATTGTCTCTTGTTATGTGTTTGTACAGCGGCCTGGCACAATAAGGCCTCAGTATTAGTTAGGACTTGTTGGTGCTACTGTAATACAAATAGTAAATAATAGTAATAGGAGTATGTGCTTTATATACTTAGCTTTATGTAAAAACATCGTGCCACTGGACTATTAAAAAAAACTTCTTCAACTTTGTGTGCGTATGTAGAAGTATTGTTACATTTTAAGGTCAAAACAACTATCTTGCTCATATTCTTTCTACACTTGACAGGCTGCATCATCAACTTTTACAGGATGGTAAGAAGACTGGCTTCAGCACTAATCCTTGTGGCATCACACCAGCTGGATACATTCCTCTTTGTTTACAGTCCTTCAGCCAGTTTTCAACCCATTTGACGAAGCTCCACGCTCAGATCCAGGCCATTCTCACTATTAGCTTGTCTACATTAGCATCAGATGTTGTAGCAGGCAGATTCTTTCTCCCATCCTTTTACTTTTCATTTCCATGGCTGTTTGTTGTCAAAGATCCGAGTTAAAGTGTTGACGGTGAAGATACGGAAGTTTAACATGTTAATACGTTCCGTGTGTCTCCATTCATCAGTTCATAATATCCTATATAATTAGTCTATCAGGGACTAATAGTACTTATATATTCTTATATAGCATTTTTCATCCATAAATCTTAAAGTGTCTTTACAAAGAGAGATAAATATCATTGTTCCCATTTTACTGAATGGGAAGCTGGTCACAGAGGTGAAGTGACTTGTGCAAGATAGGTGGGTTATACAGAGCCTTATATAGAAGGTTGCTGACAGAGACAGGATCTGTTCCTAGTCTCCCCCAGCTTCTAGACCCATTTCCTATCCTTTAGACCAGTGGTTCTCAAAGCTGGTCCACCGCTTGTTCAGGGAAAGCCCCTGGCGGGCTGAACCGATTTCTTTACCTGCCGCGTCCGCAGGTTCGGCCAATCACGGCTCCCATTGGCCACGGTTCGCCGTTCCAGGCCAATGGGGGCTGTGGGAAGGGCAGCCAGCACATCCCTTGGCCCGGGCCACTTCCCGCAGCCCCCATTGGCCTGGAGCGGCGAACCGCGGCCACTGGGAGCTGCGATCGGCCGAACCTGCAGACACGGCAGGTAAACAAATCGATCCGGCCCACCAGGGGCTTTCCCTGAACAAGCGGCGGACCGGCTTTGAGAACCACTGCTTTAGACCATGCTGCCTATCAACTAAAACTAGTATACGGTATTTTCATCCCTATTATGCTTGATGTCTAAACTGGTAAAAGTTTAGGTTAAAGTTTAGCATGTTTAAGCAAGAGTTTAACAACAGGAGATTGTCTTGTGCCTTACCTGAACTCCAAAACTGAGTCTTAATGGAGCCTGATTTCATTCTCTCTAGTTCATGCTTTGCTTCCTTAACAAATTATATCTGTGACTCCCGTAATTAGCTGTAGAGATATCTACTACGGGTACCGAGGTATCAATGAATATCTACCACATTCCCCCTTCCATTGCTTATAATTTCAGCTAGTCATCTTCTATAGCTTCCACACTTCCGGTTTATTCATACTAAGCTATTGTGGCCAGTGGTCAGTTTTGTCTTCTTCATCTAATTTACCTGGCACAAAGATTAATGTCAGTTCTCTCAGTACATCACTGGTATTAGTGAGGGTCCTCAAGAGTGAAAAAGACCTAAGCATGGTGTGGTTTCCATGCAGTATAAGTAGGGTTTCAGTACACATATGCTGTTGAAGTCTCAAAGTTTTTGAAAATCTTTTTCATTTTTTTAATAAGCTCTCTTCCAACTTAATCTCATCCCACATGCAGCTGAAGCACACTACTGACTAATCTCATTTGCTGAACTTGTTTATTAAACCAATTCATTGAATTGTCCCCTGATGCTAGGGATAATAAATTAAGGTGACTCAGATACAGCTGAATAATATCGAGAAGCTGAAAGTGGGAATAAAATTGTGTAGAGTAAATGGTACATGTTTGAGCAAGTACCGATGCAAAAGAACCATTACTCACCGAGCTAAAAACAGCATGTGTCTTTGATACAGCACCAACAGGGCTGACCCATCAGTCTGTTGGTGCCCTGTGTTGGCAGTGGGCCCTCTTATGATCTTGATCATGGATTTCTCACATCTGATATGCAGTCAGTATTTCAGTCTCTTTTTAGTCACTTCCACCAGTCTTTGCTGTGCTTTCTGGCCTTAGGGAGAGTCTTACAAGACTTCTCGACATCGCCAAAGGCTAGAAGTCGTCATCTGTCTAATACTGTTTAAAAGATGGCATCATAGGCTTGTTTACACAATGTTGTTTGGTTTTTTCTTGTTTCCCCTCCCACAAATGTCCCACTTTGGGGACATTTTATTACTACCGATGGCAACAAAGGTATAGACAAGACACTGGCAGCCATCCGCCTTTTCAGCTCTGTACTGGGCTCTGATCAGGGATCAGCTAAAGCTATTTATGTTAGTGCTCCCAGTGTTGCTACCACCAGCATGGTTCCTAGTTCCAAATGTACAGTAGACACAGGCCATGCCTGATAGATAGGCATATTGACTGTAAATTGTCATATTCTACCTATGTTCACGCAGAGCTCCCACTGACGTTAATGGAAGTTACACAAATGCTTTGGGGGAAGAATGGCTCTGGAGTTAGTACTTCGAACATTTTGGGACACCAGAATTTTGGTGCACACAGTAATTGCTCATTTTCTTCTCTTAAAGTTAACCCTGCAGGTCAATGATAAATAATCATAATTTTCATATATAAAACAAATTTTATCCTGAAGTATCCCAAAGTGTTTTTTACATATGGCAGCTTCTGTGTGGACGTCACAATAGTACAGCAATCAAGCACAGAAAAGAGAAATTTTGGCCAAGAAAATTAGGCCAAACTCCCACGTATGTGAAAAGAACCATGAGATCTTTCTTGTCTACGCAGAACGGAGAGTACCTGCCTCAAAAGTCAGGAAATGGAACATTAAGGTTGTATGTGTAACCCACACACCTCCTGGGTGTGGTGTTGTGTCCCATCTAGCGGCACCGAGACCACTTAGAAAGAGCGAGAGAGAGAAAACGAGTCTGCTCTACATTCTTTTAGCTCATGCAGTAGAGGCTCATGCACTAAGCTCCAGAGGGCCCAGGTTTGATCCTGCCCAACCACGACCGGGGTCTGTCAGCATTACAAGTGGGGGCTCGGCCAGGATTTCAACTGGGAAGTCTCTGAAGCCGGGACACGCTTCCTTAGCTAGGGGAAGTATGTAACCCAAACACCTTCTGGGTGTGATGTTCTGTCGCATGTAGTGGCACTGAGATACTTAGAGAGACAGAGAGGTAAAATGAGTCTGCTCTACAGCCTTAGCGAAGAGTCAGTTGACTTTTAGCTCATGCGGTAGAGGCTCATGCACTAAGCTCCAGAGGCCCCAGGTTCAATCCCACCTGCCGACGACCAGGGTCTGTTGGTTTTACATATACACAACCAAATTCTGTCGTCTTGTGTGTAGGCATTATAGTATTGTTATTAAATAACCAAATACTATTTTCCACTTATACAGTGTGTCCTGCCAATTTTATCTAAAATTTTAGATACATATGTATACCATAGTATCTTGAAATATTTCCCCATCCTTTTCTACTTACACTAGTTCAATCATAATAATTATTCTACAGAGCTCTATTGACTTAGGCCTGTGAAGTGCTGAGCACTTACAAGTGCCCATAGTTGTCTTGTTGGACAAGTGATAATTTTATCAGAAACCAGATACTGTACATTGTTTTCCAGCATCACCACAGCTATTCTTAGGTGTGATACAGAGGATGAGACAATTCACTATAAAGCTAAATTACATGCACCCACATGTGTAGTTCATCTTTTAGGTACAGTTAAGCTTATTTAGCTGCAAATTTATATGAACTATATATGCCACAAATTTTCACTATTACTGTTTGTTGTATGTTTAATCTGTAGTAAATTGACAATAAAGTTTTTCTGTACTTTGTCATACAATTTACTTTTATGGATACTGCTTATCAGACATACAAGGAGTAAGTAATACACGCTGCTGAAAGATGCTATGTGAAGATCTAAGATTGTAGAAGAAAAGGTGTGATATTTATTCTTTCATGAGGATTACTTGAGAAATCCTATTTGATCGTAATATTAAAGTTTATTGTAATTCATACTCATATGGGGCCAGAGTTAAGGCTACAAATGCAACCATAACATTGTCATTTCCTGGCAAATGTGGAAGCATGAATTCTTAATGTTCTCTTGACATTGTGTTTTTTACCCTAATGGAATTTGCTAGGTTTTCTAAAAAAAAGTTAGGGGAAAAAAATCCATAACACAGAAATATTTTTCCTGGTAATGGTTTGAAGGCAGGAACTCTCTCTCTCTCACATGCATACTCACAGTTTCATGCACCCAGGGCTGTTAACAAATGGTAAACTAATGTGAATGTTGTAAGTTTAAAACATAATAAAATATTCACCCACAACTGAATATTTTTACTATTTCAGTGACTTCTGCATTAGTTATATTATGCTCTTAAATTTATTTTGTTCTTAAATAAGCTAAATGGTATCTCTTCTCTCCCCTCAAAATTGTCTCTGCTCTGAGCTGGGCCCTTATAAATGATTTGAACTTGTGGAAGTGGCAGTGGGGGGAACTTTCGGAAACATTTAGCTGCCAAGTTTCCTGTGCTGTGATCTTAAAATAAACCAGACTGGGAAAAGAGGGGAGGACTTTCACCAACTGCTGCACTGCATGTCAGGACTGTTTTTACTTGATCTGTATTGGCTGGCAAGGTTCTTTGTGAGAAGAAGAAAGAAACTCACCCCCACCCGTTTCCTCTTTTCAGTCTATTTTGGGACTGCCGTGAAGTTCACAGTGTACTTTCTCATCCAGAGCAGCACATTTTTTTTTATTTTTATTTTTGTAGACTCTTTCTGGTAAATCATGTTTTTATCTTTGGGGAAGGGCAGGGGGGAGTGACCTGTGGTTTGAATGGCCTATTATTGTTCTCCGTGTGTGCATATGTTTTAAGAACACATTCACAGTCCCATTAAAGGTTGGTATCTTTTTGCTGATCGAGTCCATATTCAGACTTTGAAGCCTGGTGGATTTACATAAATAGCACCCACTAATGCTGTGGGGTGTGTTAGTGTCCATTAAAAAAGAAAGAAAGAAAAGTAGTCATCACACCTAACAAAGAGCTAGTTCTGGGCAGAGCATTAGGAACTTCAGGGGTTTGTTTAATATTCAGGCTACATATTCCGAAATAGTCTGTGCATGTTTGAAAAGTCACTGCACAAACTTGCATCATTGTCCCATTTTTGTAGTGACCCGGGGTCTGATTCTGATGTTTTTACACTGTTGTAGCTCACTGAGTTCAGTTAAGTTATTGCTGATTTAACACCACTGTAAGAGACATCAGAATCACATGGTTGGTGTTTTGCAGGCAAATTCTCTAGGTATCAATAGGAGAACAGACCTATGAATGGTCTTGACTTTATGAAATAGACACTTAAAGTAAAACATCCAAAGCAGAAATCCTCCTAAAGGTGACCTGCAAAGGTGGATCGCCTGATGGGTTTTCATATTAAAAAAGGAAAAGGAGGAGAGGAGAGGAAATTTCTGCCTTTTCTTTTTTTTTAAAAAATCTTTTTTTCAATAGAAAATCAGGTCTTATCTACCCTGGGAGCCTCCTTGGTGACTGGAATGCTAATGAATATATGACATCACTCAAAGCTGAGTGAGAAGAGAAGGGCTGCTTGGTTTTGTTAACATCTGTTTAATTCCTGTGATTAATAAATACCTGGTTGAAAAATTAGCTTTGTTAAAGTTTCAGCATCCCTGACCTTTCAGTTAAGCGGTGGGAGTTCATAATACCCTGTGACACCCCCTCAACCCCCCATTAAAAATGTCAGAGAAGGCCTGATTTGACATTCCTGATATTTGAAGACCTGATCTGACATTCCTTAATTTTAAAAAGTAGTACATCATAGTAAAGCAGCTGAAGCAGGGGTGCTGGAACAGTTTTTATAGTGGGGGTGCTGAAAGCTATTGAACCGAATTATAAACCCTGTATATGATGGAAACCATTTCAAAAGCCAGGTGCGTCAGCACCCCCCCGCACCTCTAGTTCCAGCACCTAGAAACTGTAGTGTCCTAAAAATAGTTTTCAGGCCATCTTTAGTAGAGAATTCCTTATTATCAGGCATGATGGAGAATGTTGAGATTTCATGGCTCCTCTCCATTTTACAGCTAGCTAGCTATCTTGAATTGTTGATTCTACGTATATTTGGATTCAAAGAAGTGGTGAGGATAACAGCACATCTATGTGTGTGTGCACAGAACAGTAGATTTTTGATAACCTTTAAACTGGGGTTGTTGTACACATGCACTCAGCAAGAGCAGGTGATATTGACACACTATTTTTTAAATCTTTTGCACCATTTTGCCTATGAATGTAATTTCATATGACATGGAAAATAACTAGTTTGGCATCTTTCCTGGAAGATTCAGTTTCTCTATTGTTTTTACTTTACTTCCACCCTACCTTTTTGATCAGGCTTCAATGCACTTGGAAAAAAGTTTTAATTCTAAATTCAAGTGTGGCATCCTTAATTTTGCTTAGTCTGTATCAAAACCTTAGACAAAAAGTCCATGTTTTACTATTAATACATGAGAATATTTTGCAGCTGTAGTGAGTTGGAACCAGTCCTGATAGCACATTCATCACATCTGTGTCCTTCTGGTTCTTTTATCTCATCCCTTTCCCCTCCCTTCCCCAAGCTGAGGCACATTGCCTAGAACATCTTATTACTTTCATTATGGTGGCAGCCCTCCAAGCTTCTCTTACTAGTCCTCCTGTGACCTGAGGGGTTAACGTAGCTCAGAATGGAGGGTTTGGGGGTTTTTTTTACAGTATCATAGCTTGTTTTTCCTACAAAAATGTGGCACTGTGTTTTGCAGATGTAATTCTTAGCCAGCAGATTAAGGTTCTTGTGAGCACCGTAAGTAACATATTTTCTGTCACAGTCCTTTCGTTGTCCCTTATGTCCCAGGATTCTGTTCTGTACTTTCTTCCCTAAAGAACACAGAGAGGTCTAAGGGAACCCCTGGGAAAACTCAGGGAGCTGATGGAAAAGAAAAACAGACGATGGGCTTTCCAGACCTGTCTTTCCCAATTGGTTATTTGGGCAGGCAGGAGTGGAACTAAAGCCAAAGATGTTATATAAAATTAAGCTGCCTTGAAAGAAAGTACTCATTTTTTGCCCCTGTGATTTTGTTCACAATTCTGCTGTATAATGTCTTCCTTCTAACCTCCACACCAAAGGAACTATACTATTGTAAAATGATATTTTGTTTTCGTGGTGGTTTAATTCTTTCGAGGTAGCTAATCTACCCCTGAGATCCGTCACACTTAGAGTGCCACTAAACAAGCTTAGAAACAAATACATATCAATATTTCTCGTCAGCGCATTTGTTTCTAGGCACTCTCGGGAGTGGGGAGGGGGGTAGATCATGGGATCAGATTGGCAGCAGGGTGCAGGAGGAGAAAGGAAAAGTGTGCATAAAACTACATGCATGATCCTGGAATTTCTTTCTGATGTGGGGAGGGAAACTTCCTACTTTAATGATCCCAAGTAGAAACAGTATATCCCAGCTGATGCTGTTTTATGTGATGGGTTATTGTAAGCAGCTGAAGCATACAGAGTCATAGATTCTGGGATGCATCAACATCTCAGCCAGTGTCAGTCTGAGAGCAGGACCTTCTCTAATTCAGGCACTGTTCCAGGGTGCACGGGATAAAACAGGATTACATATTTACAGCCACAACAGCCTGTTGCTAGAGCTTGCTACCACTGAGCAATAGTTCCTATTTGTAGTAGCTGGGTCATGGCACTGGCATAAGCTGCTTCACACAGCTGGGCCATGCCAGCGCCAGATATGAGTCTCATGGCATAAGCTGACCCCAGCTGTGCTGAGAGGCTCATTCTTTTCTCCGTTTGTTGTCAACAATATGAAAGGGGGTTACTAATACAGACCGTTGCGCGCGCACATTCACACACACACACACACACACACATTCTGCAAATACAAACTTCTTCTCAGTGTGGAAAGGGAGTGATTGTAAAGGTTTCTTGTTAAACACCTGCAGTTGTGCAAGCTGCATATTTTGTTCTCCATAAGGGACTGAAGGGGGTCGGGTGGGTGTGGGGGAGAGGAAATCTGTGTTTTCCATTTCATTTCCTCTAAGGGTAGAACTGTTTTGTGCATTGAGATTGTACAAGCTGAATGCTTTTCCGATGGGTATCATTTTGTTTTAGTTGGAAATACTGAAACAGTACAAGTTACAGAGGTCAGTAACTAGAGCACTACTATGTATTTATTTGTAACATATCTAGTTGAAAAGGTTAGTAATTCAGGTTTTCTAAAAGTTAATCAAAAAGTTGCTGTAAGGTATATGAATGTGTGTGTGTATTATATGCATACTCCTCACAATGGCTTTGTACATTTATAATACTTTCCAGAGTGTCTTGGGTATTGTTTTTCAATTGTTAGTCGGAAAAAGGCCTTTCTCTTACAAGTGTAAGAGTCTCTGATTCACAATCATCAAATAGCATAGCAAACTGGCCTTTTTGTTTTTTTCATATTTTTGAAGGTAGATAGGAGTTTCTATCTCCAATCTGTTCTTTCAACATTTGAATCAAAACTTCATTCACAGGGTTATCCTTTTGATCCAGTAACTAAAGTTACAGCAGCAGTATATAAACTACATACAACAACGCAAATAAGGAATGTTAGCTAGTATTACATTGGCCAACAACAGGGGGGACAAAACAGGGGAACCTTGGGGTCGGGGGTTATTTTATTGTGTTTTACATCAGCAGTGCTATTCCAATTTTCATCACCTCAGGATCTAGAGCAGTATTGCCAACATCCAAGCTTTCAAAAATCAGAAGATTGGCTTAAAAAGCATGAGATTTAAAAAATTATGAGGTTCTTTTGTCTTCTGGGTTTTGAACCTTTGGGGTATACTGAGGACTTTCAAGCTTTTCTTTGCAGCCATGAGGGCTAGGAACTACTTGTTTTTAAAGGAAAGCTGAGATTCTTAAGAAATAACATGACTCCAGGAGCTGGGGTTTTAAGAAAAATGGCAAATATCATGATGTTCATGACAGAAGTACTCCTGCATGAGTAAAGGTTGCAAAACTGTGTTCATAGTGCCAAGGAAGCCAAACAAATAGAATAGTACATTGCTATCATTAGGAACCATAATCCAATGGCCTTATCTGGCAAGTGGGAGTAGTAGGTGCTAAGCAGCTTGCAGGATCAGGCAAGGAATGACAAAGGATTTTGAATGGGTATGGGAGAGCTCGTATTACAACAGAGAGAAATCATAAGATAAGCTTAGTGTTAGGCTCTGTCTACCCTACAGCTTATGTTGGCATAACTTATGTCACTCAGGGGTGTGAATAAACCACCCCCCTAGCAACATAAGTTACACTGTCATAAGCGCAGGTGTGCACACTCTACGTCGGCCGGAGAGCTTCTCCCGCCGACATAGCTACCACCACTTACAGAAGTAGTTTTATTTAGGGTTGCCAACTTTCGAAAACTGGATACCCCTGCTCTGCCCCATCCCCCTAAAGCTCCACCCTCTGCTTCACCCCCTCCCCCAAGGCCCTGCCCTCTCCTCTCCCCCCCTTCCCTCACCCTGCACCCACCCCGGGCACGGCCACACTCTCCCTACCCCACCAGTTACTGGAGTGCGGGGGAGGCTTTCTCCATAAGCCACTCACTCAACTCACACAACAAGTCTTTGGAGGAGCTGGGACTAGAACCCAAGAGTCCTGACTTCCAGCCCCTACTGCTCTAACCCACTAGCCCCCACTCACCTCCCAGAGCCAGGGATAGAACCCAGGAGTCCTGGCTCTAAGACCCCCTCCCCCAACCACAAAACACCATTCTACTCTCTTAGCCAGGAATAGAGCTCAGGAGCCCTGCGTCCCAGCCCCCTGCTTTAACCCACTATCCCCCACTCCCGTCCCCTCCCCGAGCCAGGGAGAGAACCCAGGTGTACTGGCTCCCAGCTCCTCCAGGCCCCCAATGCCGAGGCAAGGGATGGTCCCAAACATGCCCAGGCATCCCCTGCCTGTCTGGGTCCATGGAACTGGGGGCAGGGGGCTGCTCGCTTCCCTCTGGGGAACTTGCCCCATTGTTTTTAGCCGCCCCCAGCTCCCCCGGCAGCCAGAACCCATACGCCCTGGCTGGCTCCAAAAAACTTACATGGATATATTGGTTCTCCCCACTTCTCCCAAAGGGCTTAATGAGCCTCCACTCCTGATTCCTCTGCACCCTACGGTGATGGGCTCTTGGGGCCATGGCTCCCAGGCTACGAGTTCCCACGGAGCGGTGCCGGGGGTGGCCAGGCTCCTACCTGGTTGGTGATCTCACCATGCTTGGAGCTGGGATTAGCAGCCCTGCCTGGCCCTTCAGGGGTAAGCGGTCCCTTACCGAGCCTAGGCCCCTCTTCAGTCAGCAGGGGGTGAGTGGAGCAGAGCCAGGGCTGCTTTGTGAATGGCCCTTCTCCTGACATTCATGTCCCGCAGGTAGTGGGGCTGCCCCCTTCCTTCCTTCAGGCTCTCTGAAGTGCTTGGAGCTTGCCCTCCCCTTGTCCGCTCTGCTTGCAGTGCCCATGCAAACCTGCGGGCGTTCCCCATCCCCAAGCCGGCCCCTTCCTCAGCTGAAGCCACTTCCCCGGGCTGCATGAGGCCCCCTGTAGCCACCACTGAGGCTCTCCGTCAGCAGCTGAGCTGCTGCTGGTCTTCCCACCCTCTTGGCGGGGAGGCTGATCACAGTTACTCTGGTAACTGGACTTTTAGTGTCCGATCAGCACTGCTGACTGGACGCTGCCAGGTCCCCTTTTCGACCGGACTTTCCGGGTCAAAAACCAGATACCTGGCAAGCCTAGTTTATTATGCTGACAGGAGAGCTCTCTTCCGTCAGCAATAGTGTCTTCACCAGATGCGCTGCAGTGGTGTAGGTGTAGACATGCCCTTAGACACACATCTAGTTAGTTCCAACTTATCTTTATTTTAAAAATACTAAAATGTGGAATAATGTCAAAAGTGAAGGGTGGAGTTGAAGTAGTTGCATGAGTAAGGTTTGCAGGACTGGGCCTGATCTTCTTTCCATTGAAATAAACAGGAGTCTTGCCAGTAACGTCAGTGGGAGCAGGAACTGTGGCAGCAAGAGAAAGGAAAATGACTAGACTATTTTCATTGCCCATTCTGAGAGAAAGTGAAAAGGCAAACAAGCAGCATAGATCATGGAAAATAAATTAATATTTTTAAATGACATGTTCCTGCTAATATAGGTAAGGACATGCATTTTAAAAGAAATATATACATTTAATTCTGTCCGTCTCCGCCTCAGTGGCCAAGAAACATGACTTCCATCACATCCTCTGGGAGATGGGTCCACAGTGTGACGTGATATTTCCCAGAATATGGGGCACGAAGGACTAGCTGGGAGATGTGGCAGATATGTATACTAAGGGTATGACTTCACTACACAGTTACCCTAAGCTCTTTATCTGAGTTTTAGCCCAACTTCCCCACCATACTCACAGATAAACCCTCTGACCCTGGTTTGGAGTTTTGTTAACCCCCAGCTACCTTATCTGGCCGGGGGGAGGTTAGAGCCCAGATGCTGCTTTAACTCTATCTCAAACTGGAACCTGCCCACTTTACAGTGAGAACACAAGCAAAATCACTTTAGTGCTGATAGTACTCCAATTTCCTCCCATAATTGCCCCCGAAGGACAGACAAGTTCTCCCACAATTGACTGGGGGAAAAAAATCCTAGAGTCTCAGCACAAAGAAGTATGGACTGGGCCCCCCAAGACACACATGGATAAACGCAGAAACAATGAGGATACAGAAGTGCAGGAGAGCTTTGCTGCGGGAATCTGGACTAGGCTAACCTGGGTGCTCAGACCTTGATGTCAATCACTGGCATTAACTGTGCAATGATACCACGGTTAGGCCTTTAACAACCCATGGTAGGCCTGTGTTTAAGGTGTGTGTTTTGGGAGGAGGGGTGATTGGTTTAATTTTCTGCAAAGAGGAACAATGTTAATTTTCAAAAGCTTGGGAAACACTGGTCTACTACATATCACTGTGGGAATTTTTCCTTATTATTCAGCTTACATTTTTCCTTTTTACAATTTTCCTATTACTCCTCCTCATTTTACTCCCTTCTGTCAAATTGTTCTCTGAAGATTTTAGCTGATGATGGCATTCCTATTACTCCTTCAACTTTTCATTTTTCAAGAGACAGTTTAAAATGATCACCTGGAATTACTTTTAGAAGTATTGTGTATTATAGAAGAAATAGGTCAGTCAATTAATAACTGCTGTTTTTTTAAATCATATTATAAACAGTTTTATTATCATTAGAATACATGCCAGGTATGTGTGTAATTTAGCTCATGAGAAGGGCAATGGGTTGTTTTAGAGGGAGGGAAAAAACAAACTTTCTGTATTCAGTTGTGATGGTAGAGCTAGGAAGAATAAAAGCACATGTAATTATCTCCTAAAAAATCTGCTTTCTGGTGAGATCTCAGGAATTCCACTTTCAAGACAATTATAGCTCTATGAAGTATGGAAATAGTGGTAAACAGGGAGGGGGCAAATTTTGCAGATGGTACAAAACTGCTCAAGATAGTTAAGTCCAAAGTGGACTTCAAAGAGTTACAAAGGGATCTCACAACACTGGGTGACTGGGCAACAAAATGGCCGATGAAATTCATTGTTGATAAATGCAAAGTAATGCACATTGGAAAACATAATCCAATCCACACATATAAAATGATGGGGTTTAAATTAACTGTTACTGCTCAAGAAAGAGATCTTGGAGTCATTTTGGATAGTTCTCCGAAAACATCCACTCAATGTGCAGCAGCAGTCAAAAAAGCGAACAAAATGTTGGGAATCATTGGAAAGAGATAGATTATAAGACAGAAAATATCATATTGCCTCTACATAAATTCATGGTATGCCCACATCTTGAATATTGTGTGAGCCCCGTGGGTGCTCGACCCCACCCCACCCTACCCTGGCCCTGCGCCTGCACCACTCTTGCCCCGCCCCAATTCCACCCCCTTCCCCAATACCTGCCCCTGCCCCGCCTCTTTACCACCTCCTCCCCTGAGCGCACCATGTCCCCACTCCTTCCCCTCCCTCCTGGAAAGTCCTAAGTGCTGCCAAACAGCTGTTAGGTGGCGGGCAGGAAGCCCTGGGAGGGGGAGGAGCGGGGATGCTGCACTCAGGGGAGAAGGAGGGGCTGGGGGCAGGGGGAGTTTGGCTGCCAGTGGGTGCAGAGCACCCACTAATTTTTCCCTATGAGTGCTCCAGCCCCGCAGAACCCATGGAGTCAGTGCCTATGGATGTGATCGCCCCATCTCAAGATATATTGGAATTGGAAAAGGTACAGAAAAGGGCAACAAAAATTATTAGGGGTATGGAACAGTGTCCATATGAGGAGACATTAATAAGACTGGGACTTTTCAGCTTGAAAAAGGGACGACTAAGGGGGGATATGATAGAGATCTAAAAATCATGATTGGTGTGGAGAAAGTAAATAAGGAAGTTTTAGAGTAGCAGCCGTATTAGTCTGTATTCGCAAAAAGAAAAGGAGTACTAGTGGCACCTTAGAGACTAACCAATTTATTTGAGCATAAGCTTTCGTGAGCTACAGCTCACTTAGCTGTAGCTCACGAAAGCTTATGCTCAAATAAATTGGTTAGTCTCTTAGGTGCCACTAGTACTCCTTTTCTTTTTGTAAATAAGGAAGTGTTATTTACTCCTTCTCATAACACAAGAACTAGGGTTCACCAAATGAAATTAATAGGCATCAGGTTTAAAACAAACAAAAGAAAGTATTTCTTCATACAAACCTGTGGGACTCTTTGCCAAAGGATGTTGTGAAGCTGAAGACTGTAACAGGGTTCAAAAAAGAAATAGACAAGTTCACGGAGGATAGGTCCATCAATGGCTATTAGCTAGGATAGGCAGGGATGGTGTCCTTAGCCTCTGTTTGCCAGAAACTGGGAATGGTTGACAGGGGAGGGATCACTGGATGATTACCTGTTTTGTTCATCCCCTCTGAAGCATTGGACACTGTCAGCAGACAGGATTCTGGGCTAGATGGACCACTGGTCCACTGAAAATTGTTCAGTTCTGTAATAGGAGACTTAGCATACTGCAAATACAATTCATTGTCTGATTTGAAGAAAGGATTTTCACAAAAATATTTGCCAATTTGCCTCTTTTGTCACTGTCAGCTAGTGGGCCACATACTGAGCAGTTACAGTAATTGCTTATCTGAAATCATATGTTTTCATGTTGCCTTTAGAGTTCTTCAGATATCAAGTATGCAGACACTGATAATACTGATACTGTACTGATGATGGTCTCAAAGGTGAAAAATTATATACTGTGTTTCCCCAAATCATAATACAAACTATATGTATGTTTTTACTGGGAAAATATCCCTCTACTGCTCCAACAGTGTTAATTTTGTTATACCCTTAAAAATTGTAAGGTGTTTTTTCAAATTTTAATCCTACCACAAATGATTAAATGATCAGCATAAGTCTGTGTGATTTAAAATTGTATGAACTTTTATCTACGTAGTAAGCCATAATGGCTATGATAGAGGTACTGACTTGAATTTACAAAGGAAGGAGGAAGGACCCTTTTGAGTAGTTTTGCATGGAGCAACTTTCATAAACTCCTAGATAAAATGGGGGTAACACAGTGTGCTGATGCAGCTCTCAAGGTTTTAAAGTTTTCCAGGATCTTTTCTTCCCTTTTATCTTCCATGCCACATAGCTGAGATGATCGTTTGGCCCTATAAAAATGTACTCTCCTCATAGCTCAAGAGTCAGGTGAGAATCCCACAATTCTTAAGTTACCACATGTATTTGATCCTTTAGCAGGGGTTTTAGGCTAAGTTGTAAAGTACTTTATACCTGATCCAATGCCTGTTGAAATCAATGGGAGTTTTTCCATGACTTCAGTGGGTATTGGATCAAGTTCTTTGAGAAGTGCAAAATATTACATTATTATTTTATTTAGCAAAGAACATCAGACTGCCTCATCTGGATCCTAATATGTTTCCAGACTGCTTGGGCTAGGAGGCATTTATAAATTAAATTGTATAACTACTCTACAATAGCTGAAAAGTGATGGCCAACTGAAATATAGTGCTCTTATATCAGATGCTTTATTGTGTTTAATGTAAGTAATTTTATTTAATTACTTTTAAGAACCCAATAATATGTGAAAGATTTAGATTCATTTTACAAATTGTTCATCCTGCATGGCCTGTACTCAAGTTTAAATTGGCTTCCACTGAAATTAAAGCATAATTTCCATTATATGAATTTCATTTTAAAGGCTGTTATATGTGAGTTTTATTTACATAGTGTGATATCTTATGTTACTTTTACCTATTTGCTCAGGAGGGTTGACTCCTAGGCCTTTCAAGCATTTCTAAAAGGGCGCTTGCAACTAAATCTTTTCCTTTTTTAAAAGTCCTTCTTCCCAGAAAGTGTTACCATTAGATCTCTGATTACTTTGTACTACAGCATCTGCTATTGTAAAGAAAAATCTTTGAAATCTTTTATTATCTGATGCACCTTGTACCAAATAGGCTCTGTCTTGTTTACAATCCTGTTCTCAGGGTAAAGTCAACATATAGTCCCAGTCTACTCCAGAGGAACTCTCAGCACCCAATGGAGGGAAAATTCTTGTGGGAGCAGTCCAAATGATACATAAACAGTGACTTACATTGGACTTTAAAGGAAAAAAGCCAGCTGACATTAATTTGGTCCTCATAAAAGTGAGAAACTGGTATGTATGTGGGCAGGCACAGTGCATCTTCTTAATATATGTTCCATTCTATGCATCCGATGAAGTGGGCTGTAACCCACGAAAGCTTATGCTCTAATAAACTTCTTAGTCTCTAAGGTGCCACACGTACTCCTGTTCTTTTTAAGGATACAGACGAACACGGCTGCTACTCTGAAACCTTCTATACACAGTAGCAATGCCCCAAATCCTAATCTGTGATACCCTTCTATAGGTTGGTGGGTTAACTCGCTTGCCACTGTGTCAAAACAAAGCTCCCAACAGTGGCAGAATTTCAATCCTTTTCTTCAGGAATGTGTTTGTTGTACAAAACTAAAACAGCCCACCACAAATCAAGAGAGAGAAACCAAGTCCAAGTCCTTCTAAAGCCTCTTCCTTATAAGGCTGTAGCCCATACAACAGGCATCTCCAGCCAGGTCTTCCATCTAGCTAGAGTGGAGGGCCCCCTTCTAGAGCTTTTTCCCTGTCCCTGTGTCTCCAGCAAGGGCCTTCCTGCTCCCTGCAGGTCTCTCTTTTCCTAACTGAACAGCTTTCTGGCCTCTTATTTGAGGACCAGGTGACTTGCAGAGCTATCACCTGATCCCTGGCCTCAAATCCATCTCCTGGGATGCAGTTAATTCGTCATAGATGGGGCTAAACTGCTTTTAATGCACAAGTGTACACAGCTGAGCAAACCCTTTGGAAAATACAGTAACTTACTCCTCCCTTTTTATCAGCTCCTCTTTCTTCACCCTCTTTCTGGCCAGTATGCTTTCTGAAGTAGAAGTAGCAAATCATCATAAGAAATAACTAATACAAGATATCCTAACAAAGCTTTCAACTTCTCTCTTTACAGTTGTGTATGATGGGCAGACATTTATATTCTATTTATATTCTAGCACAAACCTCCACAATCCTTTCTGTTTCTGAGGCAGCTATCACCTTGGCATTTATTGGTAAGCACTAATTTCCTAAAAACTCATAACCAGCTTATTAATGATATCCTGTTCTAATTATTTAATTTTATTACTCCTGGTTGAGCATATGTTCATATTATTGAAGAATGGATATTTCTGTGGTTAATGTGTAGGACTGGAAGTCAGTAAACCCAAGTTTTATTCCTGGCTCTGCCACAGATTTCCTGGGGGACCTTTAGCAAGTCACTTAACCTTTCTGTCCCTTGGTTTGCCCACCTGTAAAATGGGTATACTCATATCTACTTGAAAGGCTTGTTTTGTGGTTAAATTCCTTAATGTTTGGAAAGGCTTTGGGTGTAAAGTAAAGTGTAAAGTGCTATAGAAATACAAAGCATTGTTATTTTTATGAATACTGATTACAATTAGCCTAATCATAGTTAAGTAATTATCATCAAACACTTGCTGTGTCTGATATTCAGATTATTATTTTATACAGCTGGAGATGAAGTGAATATTTTCTAATAGGTTTAACATTATTGCTTTTTGGGGGAAATGTATCAAGGCAGGAATAGGGGTCAGTTATCAGAGCTACACATTTTACTTTTACAAGTAGCATCCCGTTTCTGACTGCTGTATTTCTGGATCAGTCATACAATTGATGGAGACTCCCTGCCGTTCCACCTTTATGGAGACAGTGTAATGATTATAGTTGCTAGCAGGGAGTTAGAACAGCATTGTATGGTAATGATCCATAACACTTCATTTTACAGCTGTGTTCCTGTGTTGTTTGGAGCATCACTGTAAAATATTTTGGTATCTTTTATTTTATAAGTGAGGGAACAGTGTCAGCCTATCTACACTAGTATGATCTATCTATTTAATTATGCTGCTCTCATCTCTGTAGTATCATATGATGAAAGACTTGGCACTGCCTTTCTGACTCACTAAATTTGTACGTTAGTCACTGTCTTAGGGAGATAGTGACTGTTCCTCACCTCCCCACCCTAGTTATAATCTTTTAATTGGGTCTGATGTGGGTAAGGAAGGCTAATGACTGGGATCCTTTGGCTCCTAAATGGAAATAATAATTCCATAAACATTATGGCCTGGTTTTGTCTTAATTAGCCTGGTAGCATGTACATTCAGTTATTTTGGGCACCTTCCCCTCCCCCCATCTTACTGTTACAGTATGGTGAATTGTGTAATTTTAATAAGATTAAAGATATTTGCATTTTAAGGTGTTCAGGGTATTAGCTAGTTGTGTGTCAGTTTAATCTGTCTGAGCTGGCTATAATCACCTCCTGTAAAGGTTAGAGGGTTCAAGAATATTTACCTTGCAGAACTGAGAGTCTAGACATGTCTGGAGTGGTCCTTAATTTTCAAGCTTTGTCTGAGATTTATGCCAACAGAAGAATGACACATAGAAAAGGTGACAGAGGCAGTAGATACAGAGTTCTTAACAAATCATTTGTGTAAGCTGTGGGTGATAGTGTGCCTGTGTCCGTGTGTGTGTGTGTGTGTGTGTGTGTATAGCAAAAGGAACAATCCATGGTGAAGATTAGGGTTGCCAGGTGTTCAGTTACTGGTCAAAAAGGGACCCTGGCAGCTCCAGTCAGCTCCGCTGACCTGGCCATTAAAAGTTCGGTTGGCTCCCGGCTGGCAGGCTCCCTAAATGGCTCCGTGTGGCTCCGCGGAAACAACCAGCATGTCTCTCCGGCTCCTAGGCATAGGGGCGGCCACAGGGGCTCTGTGCTCTGTCACCACCCCTAGCACTAGCTCCACAGCCTGCAGGCGGGAGCAGTGCGCCGAGCCCCCAAGCCTCCTAGGAACCGGAGAGACATGATGCTGCTTCCTGGGAGCCACCTGAGGTAAGCGCCACCCAGAGCCTGCACCCCTCATCCTCTCCTGCACTCGGAACCCCTCAGCCCTAGCCCAGAGTCCCCTCCTGCACCCCAAATCCCTCATCACCAGCTCCAGCCCAGAGCTCTCACACTCTCCCCTTCCCCCTCATCCCAACCCCTTCCCCTAGCCCCTCCCACACGCCGAACCCCTTGGCCCCTCCTGCACCCCAAATCCCTCATCATCGGCCCCAGCCAGAGCCTTCACCTCTTTCCACACTCCAACCCCCTGTCCCAGCTTGGTGAAAATGAGCGAGTGAGTGAGGAGAAAATGAGCGAATGGGGGAGAGGGAGGGGGGGATGGAGTGAGCAGGGGCGGGGCCTTGGGGAAGGGGCAGGGAAGGGTGCAGGGCAGGGGTGTTTGGTTTTCTGCTATTCGAAAGCTGGCAACTTTAGTGAAGATCTGTACTGTGCATTACACAATTGTGATTTGTTACGGAAAAGTACCGTCAAATGACTGACCCTGAAACCTTAAACTAGAGCAAAGAACTGGGCTCAGAGATCTGGGTCCTGTTCCTGACTCTGCTGCTGACTCATCATGACTCCTAGGCATGTCATTTAACAGTTCTGTGCCTCAGCTTTCCCCATCTACAAATTAGGAATGATAATACATGACTATCCCTCCTGGGTGCTGAGGCTTAAGTAATAGCTGTTTGTTAGGCACTTAGAGATCCATAGGCGAAAGGAGCAATGGAAGTGTAAAATATTATTATAAAAGGAGAAACTAAAGGGATAAATAAAATACTCCACTGAAGTTTTTACTTATCTATAATACTCTACCATGTTTTCCTTTATATGTTTGGAGTGTTGTGACTACTCTTTGAATCAGCTGAAGACGGTGGAAATAATCCATGCCCCACTGCTTTGGAACAAAAGCATTTTCCCAGAGATTATTCTTCTCAAGGGGAAGAGGTCTTGAAACAGGCAGAATGTTTGTATATTGCACATATACCAAAAACTCTTCTTAGAACATCACTTCATTTAATGGGTTTTAACAGCAATGCTAGGGTTGCCCTATTCTTTTTGTGCTTTGGCATATGATGTTGTATGTATCTTACGGGCTTCTGCTGAGAATGGGCCATATCTACCCTGATTGAATTGGCCTCGTTAGCACCGACCCCCCACTCGGTAAGGCAACTCCTATCTTTTCATGTGCTGTGTATTTATACCTGCCTACTGTATTTTTCACTCCATGCATCTGGTGAAGTGGGTTAGAGCCCATGAAAGCTTATGCCCAAATAAATTTGTTAGTCTCTAAGGTACCACAAGGACTCCTCATTGTAATATTATCACTTTCTTTTGGAGACCACGTATTCCCTGCCCAAGGAGCTCAAAATGTAGGTCAGGAGCAACAGTTGGCTGAAGAAAACTGGGTGGTAGAACTAAGGGCTGGTCTACACTACTGCGGTAAATCGATCTAACTTACGCAACTTCAGTTACGTGAATAACATAACTGAAGTTGATGTAGTTAGATCCACTTACCATGGTGGCGACACTGCGCTATATTGACAGGAGAGCATTTCCCATAGACTTCTCTTACGCTTCCTGGGGAGGTGGAATATACAGTTTGATGGCAGAGTGCTCTGCCATTGATTAGCATGTCTTCGCCAGACCCGCTAAATTGACATTCGCTGCATCAATTGCAGCAGTGCCAATCTACTGGTAAGTATAGACATGCCCAAAGTAACACCAACACAGTTCCCTTTGGGGCTTTCCCAGAGGGGAAGGTGTGCAGACCATGGCCATTCACTCCTGCAAGATACTGTGCGTAAATTCAGTGTTGCCAACTCTAATGATTTTATCATAGTTCTATTATACTTGGAGGTTTTCTTAAAGCTGCAGTTTCTGGAGTCATGTGAATACAAGAGAATCTCACCTTTAATTAAAAAATAAAAGTAAATTTCTAGTCTTCTTTATCAGAAAGAAGCTTGAAAACATGACCAGAGTAAACACTAGAGGCTTAAAAACTAGAAGGCTAAAAAAGAACACATTTAAAAAAAAAACAGAATTTTTGGGGGGGCAGGCGGGCATGCGGTGGCTGACTTTTTTTTTTTTTTTTTTACATTTGGAGTTGGCAAGACTGGAATTTTCAAACCCCATGGATGGTCAGTAGGACCAAAGGGCAGCAATGATATTCCAGATAGGGAGAGTATGGAAGATGTGAGGAGGACCAATTTATTTCCTCATTTATTCAGGCAGTGTTAGCAGTAAGTTGTTTGGTTTTATATATTTAATATTGGTTTTAATGTTTTCCCTTATGCATCTATAGATAGTGTTCGTGTGTCCTTGGTTCTTTGCCTTTGTTGTTAGTGTATGCAAATTCATCCTTTATTTTACCCTTCCCTAGTGACCTGTTACATTTAGTTATAAAGATATGTAGAAAGGAAATAATTATACTAAACTTTGATCTGCCCTTAAAATCACACTATGATTAAACCTACACATAAGGGGAGCAGTGTGTGTTTGTTCCTCTACCTTAAGCAACAAACCTTAAAGCAGAAGTCCCCAATATGTGGGGCTTGCCCCCATAGGGGGGCACAGAGGAACATGGGAGGGGGTGACTGAGGCCCAGGCCAGCCCCCATAGGGGGGCGGGAAGGGAGCACCACCCAGCTCCAGGCCTGGACCCAGTTGCCAGCCCCGCGCCAGGGATACTCTTCCAGATGCGGCTGGTGGCCCCGCATCCGGGACACCAGCTGCCATCCCTGTTCCCGGGGCTCCGCTTCCAGACGCAGCTGGCAGCCCCATGCCTGGGGCACAAGCTGCTGGCATTGGCCCCCAGCCCAGGCTCTGCTCCCGCCCTACCCCCAGCTATGGCCCCAACTTTAGTCCCATTACCCCTGTCCGTGTCCCCCCCTCCCAGAGCCATGGCTCCATTCCTGGCTCTGAAGGTGGGGGCAGGAGCAGACAGGGATAAAGAGGAGAGCAATGTAAAAAGTTTGGGGACCACTGCCTTAATGAGTGGAGAGGAGGTAGGATGAATTTTTGCATTACTGTCTTAGGTACCATCTTTTTACAGATGGATTTTGTGTAGAGACTTCTTTTATGGGAACCATTTAGATGTCAATACATAAGAACAACAGAGTGAATTAAAATGCTGTAAGGATTCTTCAGTTGGAATTCATAGAGTATAAGGCCACTGTATGTCATAGACCATTACTTTTCACCCAGTTACCCTGTACTGAAACAAAAAATCCCTTGCTTTGATGCATTTTAAACTAAAACTTAATTTAATGCACGTTTTTGTGTAATTTACTGGTGGCTTTTTCAAACTAATACTTCACACTGACATTGCATAGTGTTGTGGCTCTTAGAGGCCCCAATCAGTACCCCACTGTGCTAGCTGCTGTACAAACACACCAACAAAAAGACAATCCCTGCCCCAAAGAGCGTTTTAAAAAAAAAAGCAATTTTCAAATGATTTGAAGCTGCTGGGAAAGTATATAAACAAAAATTATAACAGAAAACCAAAATATAGTTCCCTGTTCGAGGTCCGCATTGCCTAGAAGGAAATCAGCTACTTTGGGAAATGAAACTAAAAATTAAGCAGCTGTATAACTTTGTTTTTCCAACTGCTGATGGTTTTAGAAGACTGGGTTTAGGTAACATGACTACAGGATTTGCTGTACTAATCCTTCCAGTTCCTGTAATTTTACTTGAGTTGAACTTGGAGGTTGATTGCATAGAAAAACATTAGCATCAGATACTGACCAGCCTTTGAACATATGCAGTTATGTATTGGGTTTTGAGACACTACAAATACAGGTAAAAGCAAAGAATTGTCACTAGGAAGTAATCCCTTCCCTCCAATAAAAGCTTGGACTCTTTCACGAGTTTCTTTTGTTGTTTGACAGGAAAAGAAGGGCAGGGCATTTGGAATTTTTAAAAAATTGATGCTTGTGTCTGCTCTGATCCCACTAGTCCTCACAAATTGATCGGGGTCTGGCCATGTGCCATAAATGCTTGGACTGGAGACTCCCCAGTGCTTCTGGGAGTGGTACTGCCAATTCTGTAAGTGGTGCTCTTTCTGCCCCTTATATGTGGGGAAGGTCTTTCTTACTGTCGAAATCCCTAAATCCACCAACTTGTCCTCTCTTGAATCCCTCTCTAAGGGTTACCTGTGCTGTTGTAACACCGACAGACACTGGTGGTCGGGATCAAACCTGGCGCCTCTGGAGCTTAATGCATGAGCCATTACTACATGGGACAGAACACCACACCCAGAAGGTGTGTGGGTTACACTATGGTGCCTGAAAATCCTCCCATCTAAATAGTGGTTAGGCAGGTGGGGAGCTGAATGAACCAATTATGGTGCACAATGTGATAGTTTTATTCTTGCCTCATCCTCTTTCCCCCACACTAACTTTTAATTTTTACTTCAACCTGTTGGGTTTTGTCATGATCCTAGACTGTGAGATTTCTGAGACAGTCAGGCAGTCTTTTTTATTTGTACAGTGCCTAGCCCACTGCAGCCATGATTCTTGAATGACCCTGTAATATAAATGAATAATAATAATGAACTGATTGCCCCAGCATATAGTTAACAAGCATAGGATTTGCCATCATCTTTTGGATCAGGCATGAAACTGAGGTCCTTGAGGATTAAAGATCCCATAGCAGTTTTTGTAAGGATTATTTAACCTTGATTTCCTGGACCCAGTTTGACCTGAGTATTTTTGTTCTTCTTACCTTAATTCTTTATTCGTTTCCTTCCCTAAGCCATTGTGTTGCCCTGCTGTGTGATAACATCCGCTGTGTTCCATATCCTCTGATGAAGGACATTATAGAAATGTAAAGCATCAGCATTATTATTTATTATACAAAATGTATCTGTCATAAAATGCCTGTGAAAGATGGAAATGTTCATTTTAGTTTTCTAAATCTGCTGGGTTGGAAACTAAATGTAAATCGGGGTAATATATATCCCTTTCTGTTGTGTTTTGCCTCTAGCAGCTTTTAAGATCACAAATGTACATTTTTAATGGCCAAATATAACGTTCACAGGGAGACATTCTGCCCCAATTGTTTCATTAGAGAATTGACTTACTAGAGACTGCTTTTAAGGAGTCATGTCTGTGGCTAACCAAGGTATTGTCCCTTAAAAATATGTATAAATAAGAAGAGCAGTTTAAAATGTTTTCTTTCTATCCAAACTGCTGAGTTTTAGTTGCAACATGAAATAAAATGAGGAGGTTATGTTACAGGGCTATGCACACATTTATTTCTTTCCTGAAACCAGTATTTTCAGGCAGTGCTATCCCAGAGGTGCATGAGAGCTTTGCTCACGGGTAACCCTGAGGCTGAATTTTAACAATTATTTTACAATGAATAACTCTGATGTACACTCTGTGTGTGTGTGTGTGTGTGTGTGTGTGTGTGTGTGTGTGTGTGTGTGTGTGTAAAATATACAGATATGATATTATTAATGGGTTACTGCCACAATTAATTAATTACCTTTGTCTCACTTTTCAAGCTGAGTATTGCTGTGTTCTTTGTATTTAAATATCCCTTGTGGCACAAATCTGAAGCAAATAGAAAACCAACATCCGTCTTTCTCTCCTTTTTTCCATGGTCATTAATTACAGGTGATTCCATTTTGCGTGATATTCTGGACTGGGTGCATAGGTTATTGCTATGTTGATGCTTATACGTTAGTGCTCTGCTGTTCCTGTACGCCAGGGTCGATGCCTACCTGCTGCCTCCCTTTGGCAATATCACTGTGTTTTATGCAGCTCTACTGCATTTTCTCTTTACAGATATACTTAATATTTTAATTTTTGAGGCTTCTTTTTATGGAGATCTCAAAGGTGGAGATCATTCAGCTGCATAAAGAAACCAGATATCATCCAGCTATAAAATTGCATTGTGTAACATAAGCTTTTATTTTGTCTACTGTTAATTTTATGTTCCTTTTTTTCTAAAGTTTGTCCAGCAACCTGAAATAGGTAATTTTAAGTCTGTGGTTTCTATTGGCTTCTAATTTCCTAGTGGATAAAAATATATATCACAAGCATAACCCAAAAGTGTGTGGGCAACGGTGTGGGGGGTGCTGAATTTTCCTGCTCTCGGGGCATTTGTGGGATTTGAGAGGCTGTTGTATTTATTTATAAGGAGAAAAAGGGGCAGGATTCTTCCATTCTCTGCTACCAAGTGTGCCAAGTACCATTTTAAGGACTTTACTTGTATGTCTTTGCATGATCTAATTGGTTCCAGTTATTGCCCTAGGGTGAGAAGTAACTAGTGCAGTCAATTATTTCATACTAATGTTCACTCTGATTAATCTATTAATTATTACAAAGAGGGGGAGAAATGAAAACCTGTGTGGATAAACATTCACGATATGTCCTAAAGAGAGAGGTTAGAAAATTCAAAGATAAGATGACATTGTTAAGGCTCCAAAGTCTAAAATTAGATACAGACTTTGTTTTGCACACAGGCTTGTAGGCATCACATTTTGTCCCTTAGGGTCGCCTGCTCCATGACTAGGGAGACTGCTGACGCTTACAAGAATTCTGCTCTCTGAGAACAGGATTCTTGTGATTTGCTATGCTTTGCCTAGTCACAAGGAGGGAAAAGAGGAATGGCATGACATGTAGGTTTACGTCCAGTGTAGATGTGTAAAGCTCAGCTGGGAGTGCTCAGTCGTAGCTGTAGACCAGGCTGTGTCAATTAAACCTGCTCTGAGCAGAGTTAGACAACATCGTACTTAAAACTACAGAATCCCATGAGCAGCAGGGCTTCCAATACTGTGAAGAGCAATGGAGCTGAAAAGTTAACAGTCATGGGAATTTTTTTTAAAGTTTCTTGGTATGGGTAGGCAAGGTGTGAGAGACAATACTCTACATGTTTACTATATCTATAGAGCGTTAAGTGAGATGGAGATGGGCAATTGTCAGTTATAGTAGGGATCAAAAATAGTGTCTATGATCAGGTGATCTGTGTGGATTGGACTTGACATAAAGTCTGCCTACAGTGTGGATTTTACTACATCACTTATTATTCCTGATCCTGGGAGAAAGCAGAGAGATGCCTGACAGGGCTTTGCGTTATGTAGCCACCCAGATTAGGAATGAACAGTAATGACAAATGGATGCTGGGAATCACATCCCAAGCACAATGTGTAACAGTTCCCTGGGTGAATTGTACCCACTGCTCAGAGGTACCTGATGGGTTCTGCTTACACCAGGGGTCTCAAACTCAAATCACCAGTAGGGCTACGTGAGGACTAGTACATTGGCCCAAGGGCCACATCACTGACACCCCCTACCCTTGCTGCCCCTGGCCCTGCCCCCACTCCACCCCTTCCCCGCCCCCATTCCAATCTCTTCCCCAAATCCCCACCCCACCCTACTTATTCTCTGCCTTCTCCCCTGAACGCACTGCTCTCTGCTCCTCCCCCCTCCCTGCTGGAAAGCGCTAAGCACTCCCAAACAGCTGTTTGGTGGCGGGAAGTGCCTGGAGGTAGGCAGAGAAGCGGGGACGCAGCACACTGGGGAGACGGGGAGGGGAGATCGGAGGCCCACAAGAAATAACTCCGGGGGGGGGCGAAGGAAGGGGTACAGGGAGCTTGGAGGGCCGCAGGAAATAAGCCCGCAGGCCATGTGTTTGAGACCCCTGGCTTACACTTTGGCAGTGTTTGTATAGCTTGTCATGCCAATAAAGCCTCATTGAGTGGAAATTAAAAAATTGTGTTATAACGTAGTGTAGTCTTGCCTGTATGGATGGAATAAAAAACCATGTTAGAAGTTTGTTGTGTCACTGTGCTACAGTCCAGTCAGCTAACACGGTTCTGTAACTTCATTATGCGTACTTGGGTTCTGTCCTTGCAAGAAGACCAAATGGTATTGTGACACGGACGAGGCACTATTGTTATAACTAAGGCTACGTTTCAGTCACGGGTGTTTTTAGTAAAAGTCATGGACAGGTCACGGGTAGTAAACAAAAGTTCATGGCCTGTGACCTATCCGTGACTTGTACTATATATCCCTAAATATGACTAAATCTTGGGTGCTGGGCAGGGGGGCTCGGGGTGCTGCGGGTGCTCTGGGGGTGGCCCAAGGGTGCCAGCAAGCAGTCCGTGGGTGCCAAGGGTGCTTGGGGAGGGTACACAGTCTGGGGGTGCCAAGGGTGCTCTGGGTTGGCGGGGCCCAGGATCCCTGTGGGTGATGGGGAGAGGGGGCCAGGCGGCAGCACGCAGCCCAGGACCTGCACCAGGGCTGGGGGGGGCCTTCTGGCAGCAGCCCAGGCCCCCGCTGCTGCAGAGTGAGGGGGTGCAGCGGCCCAAGACTGCCCCAGCAGTAGCCGGTGCAACTGGCCCAGGGGCTGCCCAAGCTGCTCAGGCAGCCTTGGAGCCAGTCTCACTAGCTGCTGCAGAAGTCATGGAGGTCCCGCAAAGTCATGGAATCCATGACCTCCATGACAGACTCGCAGCCTTAGCTATAACGCAATAATCCAACATGGTAAATTGGTGATGCTGCTAGTGTTGTGCTGTTAAATCATGTCTATGCTGCTAGTTTTAAAATGGATTTGGGAATCAGGCTTTCCAAACATCCAGGATTGTCCTGGAGTCTCCAGGAATTAAAGATTTATCTTTAATTAAAGATTATGTTATGTGATGAAACCTCCAGGAATGCATCCAGCCAAAATTGGCAACCGTATAAATCCATCTGTTTTTAAAAGTGGTTAATGCCCTCTTTGCATCCACACTGTGAAGTCTGCAAAGCACAGTACAAAGTTGTGTTGAATCTTGCAGGGTGGAGTCTTAAACTGCAGGAACAATGTCTGAGGCTGCAGGAACAATGTCTGAGAATCTTTCAGAATTCCAGAGGGGTGGGCGAATGTACAAACCAGGTTTTGACATAGTTAGGGTTTATTTTTCAGCTAATGTGAACAGAACTGAGTAGGCCAATACCCCTTGGAGAATGTAGAGTTTTGTATTCTTTATTTTGCCTCTCCCTGCCTTTCTGTTCCCTCCTTCCCCTCAGGGGAAACAGTGGGTTATACAGTTTCACCTCTTAATCCTCTTTGACTGGACTTTAATTTCAGCTGAGTGCTACCTATCATATTATAGAAGGGGGAGGTGCTGAGGATAATACTACAGTAAGGGCCTTATGATTGTCTCCTGATTCATTGTGTTGTAAGGATAAGTCATAACTGTTTGCTCAAATCCCTATGAGTTTTTCTTCAAAATGAAGTGATTAACTTCTGTTGTAAACTTCCTCTTGTCTAGGGCAGCCGAGCTTTATGCTGAGTTTGACAGCATTCAAGATATCCTGCCCACATAGGCTATTAGGTTCTGCTTATCCTTTGGTTCCACTGCCTGGTGAAATATGAGATAACGGGGAAAGAGCTTATCTTACATGCGTCTGAACTGACAAATATGGCAGCCCTTTCAGTAAAAAGGCTAATGCAGACGAGGCCTTTTCCCTGGATGGAATAAGAATGAGCCCCGTACTTGTCTTGTCCCATTGGCAATGGTCAGATGCATACAACATGATTTCCATAGCATCCAGACAGCCAGAGTATCTAATAGCTACCTGTCTAGTCAATACATCAGCTTTGCTGGAGCAGAGAGCTGGAGTTTGTTATTGAGACTCATTTCTAATGCATCGGGAACAAATCTTTTTACCACCGCTCTTTATTCCAGAGGAAACATCATAAGCTGCATGAATTTATTTACTTCAATGACGAATAACTGTGTCAGTCGCCTTTTTTTTTTTCCAAATAAGATATTTCTCTAAAATTTCCTTAGGATTTAATTTGCATAGCTTTAGGCAGGAGAGGAGGGAAAGGGGGAGAGAGTTGAATTTGTTAATTTTTTGAATGTTACTGTTAGGCTAGCTTTAATTTTTGTCTCTGGATTGAAATGTGAGATAAGGCGATCCAGCTATGTTCCCATCTAGGGCCTGGCAGGGCTGAGTGTGTGTGTATATGAGGGGTGGGCAGAGCCCCAGGGGATGGAGAAGTAGCTGGATCCCCATTGGACCAGGCTGGATCCCCCTGTCCTATGCACTGGGAAAACGGGGCCTCTTCAGGGCAGGACTGGGTCTGGCTCCAAGTGTTGGGGACTGTTGCCATGGTTGGGGAGTGGGAGCAGGGGGCTGGGCACTGGGGTGCCATTTCTTCTGGCACTCTACTCTAAGGTGTTAACCCTTTCCCTGCCAGCACCATTGTCCTTTTCTGGGTCAGACCCCTTGGAAATGCAAGAAACCTCCCGTGGGAAGTGGCTGAACCAGAAGGAACTATTTAGTAAACCAGATGGTTTTTGCCCTAAAGCTATGTACTGGGTCATGACAGACCATCAAGGTTTACAAATTGATCCCAAGACCACAAAGGTTGGGAACCATTGGACTAGATGACCTTCAAAGTCTCTTCCAGCCCTAGATTTCTATTATTCTATTATTTTTGTGCACACTTGTGCACACACACACACACACACTGTGGCAATAGGGTATTTTTCATTTTTCCTCAACTCTAAAAACAAGCTGCAGAGGTTTTGCTCAAACTCTCCAGACTGAAAAGAGATGAAACATGGGAAATTTCATCCTCAAAGATTGAATGTTTCAGAAAGATAGGAGTGTGTGAAAATGGCATTGTTATGGAACCTGTTATTGTGACCCTAATCGGATAGCTACCCTAACACTTGAAACAATTTCCTGTGAGCAAGGAACCTTTGCTCTCCTCCTTCAAATCCCTTTCTGAAACCCATTTCTTTCATGAAGACTTTCTAGGTTTATTCTCCCAAATGATATATCATTGCTTTGATATCTACAGATGAAAAGGCTTGTGGAAGCCCTATTATCATTGCTATCTGAATTAGACTCTGAATTCCTCATTCCTTCTCTTAGTTTTGGTAAAAAATCATGTTCACTTAAAGCATTCGCCAAATATTAAACTTCATCAACAGCAGGCCTATGTGACAGGTGCATTTAAAGAGATTTATGATCACTTTCACCATTTGGCAGGCAATTGCTTTTTATTATTTTCAGATTTTTATTTAAAAATAGATTCATGTCACCTGGCAGCGGCTGGGCTGGCTTACTCCATGACTAAAGTCCACCACCCAGTGGCAGAACTTGCTGTGTGTTATAAAGCAGAGGCAAGATAGGTTTCTACTGATGCAAAGGCAACCACTTTTACCAGAAGCATGCCCTCTTCTAATCCTACCTCATCTGGAAATCACTCTTGGGTACATCTCATTTATGCACAATGAATACAGTGTTTACTTAAAGGAGCTCTCTTTTATTAGGTATTTGGGCAGGCTAGAGTGTATTATCATCAGCCCTCTGTTTAAGAGAAGTGACTATAAGACTATGACAAGTCCACCAGTAAACGGGGGAGTGTGTGGGTCCTGTCTATCAGTTTCAGATTTATTTTTAAAATCCATTAAGTTACTAGCCCATATGTTGTGAAGAAAAGCTTCAAAATGTGAAACAAATGTAAGGAAAATGCTTTTCTGGGTCTGAGTTTGCAGGCAACCTGAAATGGAGAACAGTGAACTTCATCAGGCTTGGTTTCAGTGCGCAGGCTAAGCAGTCAGGCTGTGTGCATAGGAATTCCTCTAAAGCTGGAGACAAGAATCCTCACTACTACACAGCAGTAGCTACCACTCCAGCTTCAGTGGTGCTCTTGCTGTTTCAGCTTTGGTGCTCTACAATGCTTGCCTACCATGGGATCCACTGAACCCACATTAAATCTCCACTGTGCCCTGGGCCAGTCTGATTAACATTCATACACTCCTCCCTGCATGGGCTCCCTAAATTCCCTCCACAATGCAAGGCAGGGCTGGGCAAATTTTTTGCTCTGGGCTGGGACCGAGGGGTTCAGAGGGCGGGACGGGGATCAGGGCTGGCGCAGGGGGTTGGGGTGTGTGTGGTGGCTTAAGGGTGCAGGCTCCATGCGGCACTTACCTCAAGTGGCATCCGGAAACAGCAGCATGTCTCCCACCTGGCTCCTATGCGGAGGCGTGGCCAGGCGTCTCTGCGCGCTGCCCTGTCCGCAGGTGCCACGCCTGCAGCTCCCATTGACCGTGGTTCCCAGCCAATGGGAGCTGCAGGAACCTCTCTTGGGGCAGGGGCAGCATGCAGAGCCCCCCTGGCTGCCCCTACGCATAGGAGCTGGAGGAGGGACATGCCGCTTCTTCCGGGAGTCGTGCGGACCAGCCCCTCACCCTGCTCCCCGGCTGGAGCTCCGGAGCAGGGGAAGCCCCAGACCCCACTCTCCAGTGGGAGCTCGAGGGCTGGATTTAAATGGCTGCCAGGCCAGATCCGGCCTGCAGGCCATACTTTGCTCACCCCTGAAGCAAGAAAAACCCCGTAACTGATTAATAAGCGGATACTCCATGGCTACAGAAGTAGGACTAAGATTTGCCCCTAAAAGACAGATAAACTGTCTCCATTCATCTCATTCATCTCAATGGGTTTGACTCTGAAGCTTCTCTGTGTGTCCCATTGTCTGAATTCATTTTACCACTAAATATTGGTACATGTCTGGAATGGTCAAGCAGTTTCACCCATCCATCTCTCACCCCCTCTGTACAAATGCACCAGGATTTGGTGACCAGTACAATAATTCTAGCTACTGACGTTCTGTATGTATAATTTGTGAAGGGAAGATTGTGTAGGGGGGAGTGGCTAGAGTTAATTGTGTGTGTACTCTGCTGTACTATTGAAAAATAGTTTTTTCACTCTGGTGGCTGTGATCTGCTCTATTTTATGTAAATTAGGTGTGGCCCTCAAGGTTGCTAGGATGGTTCTCCATTGAGCAATATTTGGTCATCCCTCCCCTAGAAGCTAAGCCAGTTTTGACATGCTGCTTTAATGTTTTCTGGCTGCAATATAGAAAGACTTAGAAATCTTTTGTTGTCATCACACATAGCAGTGAAGCATTCTCTCTCTCTCAGACACACATTATTAAATTTGTTGTACATAGACTGCAATCTCATTTCTCCTTTGCGGTAAGAACCAACAAGTCAGTGATGGCTTGGTGCTGTATGTCCTATCTGTTCTTGTTGTATTTGTGTGTATCAGGAAGTGCTGGTTTTGGCATGTTTTTCACTTGGCACACAGAGTGGTGAAACTTCAGATTTGTATTTGTGATAAAGTTCAGGAAAGAAAAAATTGTGGCAGGTGTTTCCTAGTTTCTTAGCTGCACTGAAAAATTTAAATATGATATGGCATGCTATGAATGAGTCAGTTTAAACAGCACACAAATTAACATTCCAATAAGACTGAAAAATATCAACTATCTTGTTAACTGTAGAAATCACATGGTCCAAATATTATATTGCCAAACTATGTTTTCTGCCTTGCAAAAGCAAGTGATGAATCTTATGAGTTTATACTAGTTTTATACAAGATGAAAAGGTAGAGTCCTATGCATTATTATGTAACCTAGCAGCTCCTGCAAAGTAGGAGTCGTTTCCATGGTTATTTTTCTTAAGGGGAAAATCTCATATATTCTGTATGGGGAAGACTTTCAAAGGGCAGTTGGGTGCCCAGCTCCCAGTGAAAGCCAAAGGTTTGACTGGGTCCTTTCAAAATCCTGGCCTAAATCTATTTTGTTTGAAAGCTTTCTCCCTTTTCCACCCCATTTAGTGAAAATGTTGCTTGAATTTCCCCTGGTGGTGTGCTGAAGGTGGACAGCACAAGTGGAGTAAAGTTCATTTGTAGAACTTTGATCTGACCCTGTTGATACTGCGCCTCTGCTTAATAAAGGTTAATAAAGACATCTTTTTGTGTACCCTTCTGCCATACTGACAATTTAAATTAGAAACAAGAATCTAGCTCTGCTTCTGGAATCTGATCAGTGAAATGCATGACAGCTTTGCTTATGTAAGACTGTAGGAAAAGGATCTCCATTTTTACATGTTCCTCAAGCCTCATCCCTTTCATCAGCTTTACTCTTAGGTAAGGGGGACCGCATGGTACTATTTAGAAGCTCATGTAGCAGAAAGGTAGCAGCAAAGCCATGTGAGGCACTTCTCCCTGCTCCAAGAGGTGAGCATGCTACCTCTGTTGTGCTCTCATTTCAGGCCTAGGAAAGAAAGTCTAGCTCCTGAAACCAGACTTGCAGTGTTGCTAACGCTCATGATTTTATTGCGAGCCTGGTGATATTTTGTGTTTTTCTTAAAGCATCAGCTGTTGGAATAAAGAGACTGCTTGAGTATCTGAGCTGAAAAATATGACTCAATTGCACCCTAAAGGCTCAGAAATCAGAAGGCAAATAAAAAGAACCTGATATTTGTTTTTTTAAGGTAAGCTTATGATTTCGGGGGGCCTGACTTGTGATTTTTATGCTCGGGGGTGGCAATACTGTTAACGCTGGCCTGTTCCATGGTAATGTGGATTCTAACAATGGCAAAGGCTATCATCAGGTCGAATATCTCATCCTGATCTCAATGGGATACTTGGTTGGAGTGCGACTGAGATGAATCCATTGTCTGTATTAGTTCAGTTCTCCTAAACAGAGACCACCATTCAGGCCTGTACTCTCTGCTGTTTTATATTTGTTTGTGAGTGGACAATACTGTGTGTGCGATTTTATATATAAACAGTAATTCTTTTATTCAGGGCTGCACAAGCAAAAGACAATGTGCTTTATCTGCTTACTTTGAAAGTACAAGATAGGAAAGGGCCTTATTTTGCTAAATAGCTCTACAGAATTTAGTGATGGCAGTCATTACTAGGGAGCAACATGTTATATTTACGGTATATTTACGGACAAAAATGTGGATGTTTACAGGGACTGGTGAGTTTCCCAGTACTTTCCAGTGGTGGGTCATAGGCTTTTGCACCCGCTTGCAGCAGTAACTTTGGAGTAACCTGGTTGGTCATGAAGTCGCCGTAAAAATGGCCCTTTCGCATGCATGCTGTTGTGAGGCAGATGTGGAATTCATGTGAGTCAGCACTCTCCCACCAGACAGACAGAAACAGAGTCCACAACTTTTAGGAAACAAATATCCCATTGATTAGCTCAGCTCCTTTTGGATAAATCATTACTACTGTAAACCATCCATTATAACAAGGGAAAGAAATTTCACAATGTAAATAAAACAAATTACTGTGGCAGAGCAGTTTGTGTTTCATTGTAATGTCTAATGGCATATTTCTCATAAATAGATTTTCCCCCAGTCAGACCCATCACATCTGTGATACATGTGGGCTCCATTAACCTGCACACACCAGAGGTATTCCTAGACTTATTTCCTCCCCAGCAGTGCAATGCGGTTCTGCTGTATCAGGTGGTTACCTAGGGTTAGTCCACTTTTTGTGCATGTATCCAGACAGTTTGCATGCAAGCGTTGCCAGAGAAACAACAGTAGAATCACAGACTAAGGGCCTGGAATATCACAGATTGATCCAGTCTGTCATACCACTTATGGATCCAATCATCAGTATGAATGCAATTCCTTTTATACCTCTTTAAGTATTAAAAATAGCTGAGGATGGGATTCGTGGATTTTGAAAAAATCTGATTCTACTACCATTGATCAGACTGTGCATTTGTGTTGATTCCCCCCTTCTCCCTTTTGGACAGCATTTTCCCCATGCTCCTGCTTTTAGCTTTCAAGAGTGGGCCTGAGAAAATACTCTTCAAAACTTTACTAGATGCAAGCAGTACTCCCGCTTAGCTATTCTTGTCTCCTTATGTGTGTGGCCCTCCTGTGTGGACCTCCATGCATGAATAGCAGGCTGAGTGTTGCTGTGCAGATCTGAGGAAAATGCTGACCCCAGCCTTTGGATTGTGATATGCTCACCTGTCATTGAGAAATGAGCAGATTGAACTCTTCTAATGAATCTTTAACAGCCAGGCTTGGTCTGTTATGACTCTGATGCTTAAGTACAGTCATAAACATATGCTATATTTGTCCTGCAGGAATCTTCAAAGTGTTTTTGAAGCAATTGGCTTCTGTAGTAGTTATTTGCTGTCTGAAGTCTACTGCCACCTTTTAAACTTAAATACACTTTGTTTTCAGATGCTCAGTGTGACGGGCTGGACCCCCTGGGATGTCACCTGGTATGCTGGGACGCCACTGAGTCAGACTATTCTGCCAGCCTGGGCCCCCTTTAACCTGGTCTTGCTGGGCTAGGCTCCCCGGCCTATTCCAGCCAAGCACACAGGCAGGGCCACACCTAGCTCTCAGAGAGACAGAGAGCTGTTCTGAGAAGGCTCAGCTTCAGGGGCTTGCCACAGCACCCAGCTGTTCACCCCCTCCCCTTGGAGTACAAACCCAAACTTATATGAAATTCGCCTCTTTCCTCAATGTGGAGGAGGGTGTACACAGCTTCTCGCCCCACGGCACCCCAGTTAGAAATCACATAAACTGGGTTATATTGTAAACCAGAAATACATTTGTTAACTATAACAGGTTTTTTTTTATTTTAAGTAGTTAAGGAGGTAGCAGACAGAACAAGACAGATTATTAAGAAAATAAAACTGAGCATGGAAATTAAACTTAATACACTAAAGAAACTGGTTACATGTGAGTTCTCTCCGTAAATGTGGTTCTAATAATCTTCTTCACAGGCCAGATGTCCTTCCAGGTTGGGCCCAGTTCTTTCCCGCAGTTCAGTCTTAGTTGTTCCAGCAGTCATCTTGGGTGGGGTAGCAGGGGAGAACTGATGACCAGGATTACCTCACTCCCCACCCTTAAATGTGATTTGCATAAGGCGGCAGTCCTTCGTTTCCTAGTTTGACCCTCCTTCCCTTACAGTGGAAAGTTACAAGAAGTCCCAGGTAATGTTTTATTATCAGGTGACAAGACCACCTGACTCTGTAGGGCCCTTGTAGCCATTTTTCATGGCTGACCCACAGGAAGACTATGATCTTTTACGGTCCATTGTCCTCGCTGATGGGCCATCCGCCCTGTCTGGCTTTTCCATTGTTGTACCTGAAGTGTTGGCAGGGGGCGTCACCCAAAGTAACATAGCTGAAATACAGATACATAGTCAATATTCCTCATTTCAGATACAGAAATGATACATGCATACAAATAGGATAATCACATTCAGTAAATCATAACCTTTCCAATGATATCTCACATGAGCCATCTTGCATAAAGTATATCTCAGTTATGTCATATTCATATCATAAGCATATTTTCATAAAGAATATGAAATGACACATCACACTTAGCTTGTAACATAGAAGACCTGGCAAATCAGTAACTCCTCCTCTTTTCTCATTTAGCTATCTTATGTGCTTGCCTCCCAGGATTTTTTAACCAGTCTAAAATGACTTTGGAGAAGAAATTTTAAAAATCCTATTTCACTGCAGCTTTCTCATCCCTTTCCCTCTCCATTCCAAGATCACATGCTTAACTTGCATATACAATGACTCATGAGATGGAAGTACTGATCTGGGCCCCAACCAAGCCTTCAAGGCACTAAAGAGCTTGAAGTTCTGGGAGTCATGAGCACAATCCTTGAGAATAAAATTCTAGGATGATCTATAATTGCTAGGATGATCCCATCACCTGCTTCTGAAGCTTTAGTACATGCTAATTATCAGCAGTCTGAAAGCTTAGTTATTCTGTTTTGGGGCTACTAGGGATTTTTGCAGATTTTAGGCTTGGGTTTGTTGTGAATTAGTCAAGACTTGAAGTTAGAAAGACTGATTTCCCTTTATAGAATTGAGGAAAGGGTGGAGGAATCTTTTGCACTTTACATATAATCACACTGACTGACATATAGTAGTCAATCATATGCAGTCCTATGGTCTAATTAAGATAACTGAATTCCATACATTTTTAAAAACAGCCATTCCCTTTTTACCAGTTTAAAGTTTTCCTTGGAGAGAGAAAATATGATAAATTCATTGGAGAATCAGGAGTTTTGGTGTCTGTTTCCAGCTCTGCTATTGTCTTGCTGTGTGACTTATAGCAAATCACTTAATTTCTCTGTGTCTGTTTTTCCTTTCTATGGGGAATATAATACAGTATTGAATTCACAGGTTTATTATGAGAACTATAGGCTATGTCTTCACTGCAAAACAAAAGTATGTTTTAACCCTGAGCTAGCAAACTCAAGTTAGTTAGCTTGATGTAAAAGCCTAGTAGCTACAAGATGCAGTTAGTGTTTACCTCGGCGTAACTAATTGAAGTCAACACTGCATCTGCGGTTTACCTTGACTAGCTGCAGTAAAAACCACGTGTGTGCCTTGTCTGCACTAAGAATTTACACTGAGTTAGATATCTCAGTTCAAAATACTCCTCTTTTAGCAGTGAAGACATAGCCAAAGTTTGGCTTTTCCTCTCTGAGCTATTCTGAAACAGACAAGGGGAAGTTCTCTGAGCCATTTTGCCTCCACTGGACAGGGCGGTTCAGGCGGATCTGTGAGGGTAGTGTGTTCAGTAGGGGGCTGTCTCCACACTTGGCATTTTCTTAGTCTCCAGCCACTGTGGTACCACCCGCACTGTTCCACTGGTGCTAACAGTAATGGAAGCACTACTGCAGGCAAGTCGCAGGAATTTTTATCACCTGTGTTAGTGAATGCTGTTCAGAGCAGATCGAGATGATTAAAACACTGGCAGCCTGTGTATATACTTAGCTCTTCTGCAGTCAGACCCACTGGTGGTAGTGCGGCAGTGGGAGATTTACAAGAAATACTAGTAAAGCTGAGGCCTCGTAGTCCTTGTTGCTACTGTACAATGGGGCAGCGTACACGATGTAAGCCTCTGCTTCCAGTTCCCAGCCAGCACTGGTAGATAGGCGGAGCCCTGAAATCTGACCACATCCCCAAGCCTTAATTCCCAAAACTGATAATATTGGTATACCATATAATTTCAGTAAGAAAACTATCTCCTCCTACTAATATTTTCAATCTCTGATTTTAATCCTGGTTTCACACCTTCATGTATGTTGCAATGTTAAAAAACCTAGTTTAGCGTGTCAGCGTGGTCTATGTAAAGATTCTCAAAGAAGGTCTGTGCATTGTCCAGCTCTGTGAAACCTTTCAATTAGTGTTGTTTGATAATGTTTGATAAAATATTTTGATAACGTGTTAATTTGCAATGAGTTTCTCACCATTGTCTCTCTCTGGCTGTTTGCTCGCAATGCGGGATGATGCAAGTGAATAAAGTACCTGGCATGAGACTCACTGAAGTCCCAAAGGGTCTTCTTTTAGTGAAGCAGTGAATATTCCGTTTTGTGTGTAAAATAATGTTAATGGCTTATTTAGCAACATGTATTTCAACTGCCTGGCTTTTAGTTTTCTTTTGAGGGAGGATTCTTGCATATGCAGACATTCTAGCACCCGCTGCTAATTCTGTCTACCTCTCTCTTTTCACTCTCGTCTAAGTTATTTCCATGGAAGGATAATATATTATGTGATCTCTCAGGTTTTTAATGTATCTCTTGATTCATCTCTTATAGTTACTTCTTGAATGGGCTGTAGAAAAACTTACGGCTGAATCCATCCCTTACTGGCTGGAGCCACTCTGGGAGTGGTGGGAGTTTGGGGGAAGGTTGAGCAGTGCCATTGTGTTCCTGTGAACTGAACTATTAAGTTCACAAACCAAATCATAGAAGATCAGCACAAACTCTGTCATGACTTGCATAGCACAGCATTGCATTTATTGTCAGGACAAGTGTCTGAAGAACACAATTTTTTCCTTTTCATTCTTTATTATTATTATTATTATTATTACTATTGTTCTTTCTTGAGTTCAATCTGGCCTTTCCTGATAATTATACATCCTGCTTCTACAACTGATGATTAGATTAGCTAATCAAACAGGCAAAAAGCAGTGAAATATGATCAAAATAAAGGGCGGAAGGAGTTGTGCTATTTTCAGTACAGATGATTTGGTTCTTGAGGTTTTAATGGAATTAAATGGAGGATTGAATTAGCCAGTGATTGAATTTAGTGGAAGTCACTGTATACTGGTGTTTAACATAACAGATCCCTGCACAGAATTTTGATTCTCAACCACCCCTTTAGGGATGTTTTCATAGTCTGAATAGCCCTGGGCAAATTATCACAATCAAACTTACAGCAGCTTTTTCATGCACACAGTTTCTCATTCCATGTGCATCTATACTAGGAACTTCCTTACCTATTTTTCAGCAATGGCATGGCTGCACCATTCTTACCAGAAGTGCAAGCTCTAGTGTAGACAGAGTGCAGGTATTTTTCCACCATATCATCTAATCCTGCTTGCGTGACAGTGGTAAAATGCCTGTGCCCAGCCTGAGCTAGCATTAGTAGACCTACAGAGGTGCAAGTTCAATAGTAAATATCCCCAAAATTGCCAGTGTATACACAGCTAGGGATGCTCTTGAGCCAGGCAGATATGAAATGTGGGTTGGTTTTACAGTGTCATGCCCCAGTTTGACTACTTGTTCCATTACAGGAAAACAAACCACCACCTGTATGGTCTGCACATGGGCCATGTGGGCTTTGTGACTGTGGATCAAGCACACCTTTGTTTGTCTAGGAAACATGGTTTGGAGGCAGCTCTTTAATTGAGGCTTGAAATGAGTAATGTTTTTTTTAAATCAAAAATCAATTTTCACAGTTTTTCCTCGAAATGTAGAACAAAGAACAGCTTTAGTGGCAAGTTAATTTAGATGTCTGTGCACTCTCCCTCTCCTGCTTTAAATTCCTCCTTCAACTCACTTCTTCAGGCTTCTGTCACTAATATCACACTCATGCTATCTGTTCACTTTCCCCAATCACTGAAACAAAAATAAAATAAATATTAAAAAGCAAGACACACAAGTTCCACAAGTCTGAATACCTTGTAAATGAGAAGAGCAGTTTTTCCTTTCCTCATAATATGGGGATTTCTCTGTATCTTATGTGTGAACTCCAGGGCCAGATTTACCAGAGTTGGTGCACGGAAGTGGGAATCCACCACAGAGAAGGGCGGATCGAGTTGCCTGTTAGAAAGGGCAGTTTAGGTGATTACCAGGACTTTAGATGACTCGCAACCAGAGGCTACCATGTACCCTTCTCAGTCAGTTCTGCCAGCCTTCTGAGACGAACCAATCTCCTATAGCTCACCTTAGATGAACATGTTTGTTGCCGGTCTCCAGCACACAAGCTTACCTCCCCGGATGGAAATCCTACAGCATGGGTCTTCCACCAGGCTGTACATCACAGGAAGATGGCATAGGCCATGGAGTGAATTTGTCCACTTGTCTTTTTAATGCACTGTAAAGCACAGTGAACACTTATGGTGCTATGTAAATAATAATACTGTCATTGTGCCGGTCTAATTTGGCTTTCTGTGCTCAAGTGTGTGTTATATATTTCACAGCACAAATGAGATAAAATTCACCCCAGTGCAGAGGCTTGTCATGAGTCTTATGCACTGTGTACTTTTTCTACTTAAGCCCTCAACATAGGGGTGAATTTCCACCATGGTGAATAACACCATTTTATACCAACTTTTGCACTTTAGCAAATACTGTTTACTTTTTACAAGCTTCATTGAATTTTACAAAGCATAAAAATAAGAACAGATTAGAGAGGTGTCAAGACATGAGCCACAATAAACCATGTCCCCACAGGACCTAAGTAAAGAGACTAAGAATTGGTAGCAAATATCAAGTAAGCTATTTGCCTGTAGGATTCCAAATGTTGAGAAATGAAACTGTTTTGTTATACTTGAGTATACTATCACTCATGTTTGTAAATGAAGAAGACAGTTTCCAGTCTTGTGGGTTCCATGAGAGATTTTTGCATAGGCAACGCGAGTCTTTCGTTTGGGAATGCTACTCACAGGAGCGCTAAAAGCTCCCCAGAAGTTGGGGGGGGAGGGCATCGGCACCCAGACTGTGGCCCTGCCCCCTGTTCCACCCCTCTCCCTGATGCCCCACCCCTACTCCCCTCTTCCCCTGAGGCCCCACCCACCACTCCCTCCTCTCCACACTCTACCCCCTGTCACTCGCCCTTAAGGGGAGGGGCGGAGTGGGGGTGAGGCCGTGGTCTGGGCAGCTGTGGCCCCCTCACTTCTAAAGAGCTTCTGGCACTCCTGCTCGCAGGGTGCAAAGGCAGCGGGCCAGTGCACCTCCAAACGGAGGTGATCTGCATTTGGCATTTGCCCCCTGTATTGCCAGCCTTTTTTATTTGGGGGAGGCTTACCCTCCGCAGGCCTCTTACATGCACAGCTCTTGGATTTTTTTAAGGTATGACTGAGTGGAGAGATAGATCAGTCAACACTTTCTTTACAACCTCAATGACATCATACTGGGTTAATTAGGTTTTGCATTTGTCATTTAACATGCTAGACTTATAGTGGTTCTTTGAGGAACATTATGATTCAATATGCTAAAGCCTACTTGATAGGGTTGCCAACTGTCTACTTACACAAACCCAAACATCCTTACCTCACACCCTGCCCTGAGGCCCCATCCTTTCTCTGAAGCCCCACCCCACTCACTCTATCTTCCCTCCCTCCGTTGCTCACTCTCCCCAACCCTCACTCTCTTTCAATGGGCTGGGGCATGGGGTTGGGGTGCAGGCTCTGGGCTGGGGCCAAGAGGTTCAGAGTGAGGGAGGGTGCTCTGGGCTGAGCCTGGAGCAGGGGGTTGGGTGCAGAAGGAGGTGCAGGGTGCAAGCTCTGAGAGGGATTTTGGATGCTGGAGGGGCCTCCAGGCTGGGGCAGGAGGTTGGAGTGCAGGAGGGGTGAGGAGTGTGGGTTTTGGCTAGGCGGCGCTTACCTCGGGCGGCTCCCGGGTGGCGGTGCTGCGGGGCTAAGGCAGGCTCCCTGCTTGCCTTGGCCCCGTGCAGCTCCCAGAAGTGGCCGGCATGTCCCTGCGGCCCTGGGGGAGGGGTCAAGGGGCTCTGCGTGCTGCCCCTGCCTGCAGGCACCGCCCACGCAATTCCCACTGGCTGCAGTTCCCAGCCAGTGGGAGCTGTGGAGTTGATGCTCAGGGCACGGGCTGCGCATGGAGACCCCTGCCCACCCCAGGGCCACAGCTGCTTCCGGGATCAGTGCGGGGCCAGGGCACGTAAGGAGCCTGCCTTAGCCCTGCTGCGCTGCTGGACTTTTAGCAACCTAAAATCTCCCGGTTTGGCTTCAGTAGCCTCTGGAAGAGAAAGCCCAATTCCGGGAGACTCCCAACAAAACTGGGAGGGTTGGCAACCCTACTACTTGAGGGCACTTTCACCGGAACACATGTTCTAGTTATACAGCTCACTACAGACTCTTCTTTCAAATAAAGGAAATGGTAGGACATAGTAGGTCCACCAAGCCTCTCTTACAAAATGTCTATTGCTAGCTAATCAGTTGTTTGTTGCCCCTAATGGCTCAGAACACAGAAACACTTACTTCAAGATTCTTTAATATATAGGTCATTAACACAATATTATTCTGAGGAACTTCTTGAAGATCTGGTTACACCACTTATGGATACAATACGCTATAACGGTTTGTCACGTGGGTGTTGCGTGCACATGCACAATAACATTTAATTAAAATAATGTTTTTGGGGGGAGTACAATATTTAATGCCTAGATGAAACTGACATATCAGGCTTTTGGCACACCTAATTGTCACCATGACAAAATATGTTATTCTGTACTGGAAGAGAAACCCTTCAAACATGAGACACAAACATTCAAAGCAGTTTCTTCAGTTGTAGGAGAGCAAAGGGAGGAAGCATTTGAAACTGCCAAATAATTTTATTTCCCACTTATTTTTTTAAACCAAGTTTCTCTGAAATCAACTTTGTCATTTTTAAAATTTAAGTTCAGAGATGATATTTTGTGTGGCAAGTTTCAACGCAGAGAAATTTTTTATAGCTGAATTGTAAATCCCGGGGACAGGAATTTATAATGGCAATGCCGATTGACCTTAATAGTAGCTGTTAACAGGCACAGATGACCCACAAAAGGAAAGACCACACAACAAAACCATGCAACAAGGATATATAAAATGTATAGGTCAATCTATAGAATTAATTCTTTAAAGCCAGTGATAAGACTCTGAACTTTAAGTTGACCTGTACTATATTACTTCCCTCTATTACTACTGCTGTAGCTCATTACTGTTAGCAATACTGCAGTTGATAATATTCAAGTTGGACAGCAGTTCATGAGTATATGTTTTAAAACCTATTCTAACATTCCATTAACCTCTCAGGAGAATATTTTATATGATCCATTACCATTATGCCCTCTCCTGCCCCCCAAATGCAGTGTTTGGGGTGTGGATGTATATATAGTCTAAGCAAGATGAATCCTTGACATTCTTAAAGTAATAAATCACAAATTCACATTCTGCAATGCATAACCAACCCACAACTATTTTACTTAAGTTGTGTGTGTGTTCAGGTGGATTGCTGGATCAGGGCCATAGGGCTGGCAGTATTGAATATCAGCACTTACAGAAAAATATAGTGCTAACAAACTACAAATCCAGGCAATCAGGGAGGCATTATGGTCAGGAGACCTGCTCTGTTCCTAGTGGATAGGAGACCTGTTCTATTCTCAGTCCCACTGATCTGCTGTGTGACTTTGAACAAGTCGCTTCATTTCTCTGTGCCTGTTTCCCCTCGCACTCTTGTCTGTCTTGTCTGTTTGGATTGTGAGATGGTCAGGCAGGGATAGTCTCATGCTGTAGCTCATGAAAGCTCATGCTCAAATAAATTGGTTAGTCTCTAAGGTGCCACAAGTACTCCTTTTATTTTTGCGAATACAGACTAACACGGCTGTTACTCTGAAACCTCTCATGCTCATGTGTTTGAACAGTGTCTAGCAGGATGGAGAACCAGTCTCGGTGCATCGATCTGGTCAGTAATGCAAGAGAAATAAATAGTATTACTAATGGGAGGAAGGAGGACTGACCAAACTGGCTATGCAGGCATATTTAGGGGCTCTGTAAGCATTTTTAAAAATATTGAGCTGAAAAGCTACTGGAGGACAATCATATGCCAGCCTATATATCTGGCAGGGGTGAAACACTGTTACTAAATATTAACTATAGGTGTTCACATACAAACAGTACTGAGAACAAGCCATGCCAATAACTTGTTAAAAATGGAATGTGTATAGAAACTACTATTCTTCCCTCTCTCCCACTCCTTTAAATTTGGAAAGCGGATGAGTTCATTTAATTTACAAAGGTCAGATCCAGTATGGCTACTCCGGTATTCAAAACTAAAAATGGAAAATAACTTTTTATTTTAGCTACAAAACAATTCTCATGATGGTTGTCCTTTGGCAATATTACACCAGGATATTTCCCTATTTTTTTGTAAGCCATAATTACACTGTAACTCTCCCTACAACATAACATAACAAGATTGCAGCTAGTTTCTAAAGGTGTCTTCTATGTGGCTCTGTATCTGTCAGCCCTGAAAAAGCATGGGATAAATATGTTTGGTGATCAATGTTTTCATTGATACCTTTTAAGTCCATTGGAATGAGCTGGACATTCTGGATGGATAAAGAGGAAAAATAGCAAATATATTGCTTAAATGAGTATATTCTTTTTTCAACAGCTGGCATGTATAAATTTAGAACCACTCAGAATATACAAGGGAAAAGTGTTGATAAATCAGAAATAATAAAATGTCTGAATAGAATGTAATAAGTATCATACCCAATGTCAATTAAAACAATTTTTGTTAACATTATTTCACTTGAGAAGGTTCAGAGAAAAGAACTGTATTGTTCACAGAGTGTGATTTGGAGGGAAGATTAGCAGTACAGTGCTTTTATCTCCATCCAGGCTTTGACTATGCTTACGTTAGTAGCATACAGTAGAAAACTCTGTGTGTGTGTGTGTGTGAGAGAGAGAGAGAGAGAGCGCGCGCGTGTTTCTAGTGTGCTTATGACATCCTCAGTTTCCAATGCGGAGCTTAGTTAAAAGAGCATGTGTTAGCAACTCCCAATAGTTGGAGACCTCTGGCAAAGAGTGAGACAGAGGGAGGGAGCATTAGCAGTCTTGACTAAAGTAGTGAGTGCAGTGTTCTGGGCATGGAATGACGCACGTATTGTGCTGGATCAGAAATGCGGAAGAATTAGAAGCCTCTAAGTGTCAACTAGTCTTGGTTTAAAGAGCAAAGCAGCATAGCTACAAAGCTGTTATCTGTGTGGTGCTGGTAAGATATACAACCTTCTTTGACTTCTCTCTCGCTTGCTCGTTTTCTTCCCTTCCTCCCTCCCATTTTCCTCCCCTCAAGGCCTACATAGCACAAGGCTTTTGACAGGGATCAAGGGGGAAACAATTTGGTTGGCCTTTACAGATTTTCTTTTTAATTTTTTTTAAAATCCTTTTTTGTTTTACATTTAGTCTGAAGCAAAAAGATTGTACTAGTCAGAGTTGAAATGCTAGCTCTTTTCTTGTCTCTGTGTGTGTTTGTCTGTGTGTGTGTATGAATACACACGCAGTCTATGTATGTACATTTTTGAGTAAACAAGAGTAAAAGTCCATTTCAGCTGGCCTGAAGATATGAGGCCTTGGAGAGACTATCTATTTCCACAACAGCCCCAAGTTCCTGTTACATTACATGTTGCTCTCTGCTGATGGCAGTTGATAATTGGTAGCCACAGTCTGTGGTCGGAGCGCAGCATTTTGTCTAGCACCTGGGCTGGGCCCTGCTGATATACAGTGGAGTGAGAGAGAGACACACACACACAGAGACAGAAAATAAGCTAGCTGTAACTGTGCAACTCTGAGTGAGCGGCCTCAAGGGGATATTGCCTCACTGCATGGAACTTACCTGAGGCTGACTGGTGATGCTGTGTGTGCTGGGGGGGTTCACAGAGAGGCTTGAATCCCTGTTCCAGAGGACACGATTATGTCCAGTGAACAGCGTAACAGTACAGCGTTGAAGGATGCTCAGTTAAAAGACCTGTTATTGGAAAAAGGTACTCCAGTTTCTGGTTGTATTTTTTAAATATTTATTTAATTTATGCATGAATCAGATTATTGTAAATTTGATCTCTGACTTCTATCTGATCTGCCAAGTTACAGTATTGCTGTATCAGAGCTAGTCTTATGAGCAGACGTGTATACATAGAAGGGAGCCTATTATATATGCACACAGTTGTTTGTACAACTATCTCTTTAGGAAAATGGTCCAGGCATTTCTACCCACTTGAATATAAATAAGCTACTGTATCCCCTTTTCTAGTCTTAATTTATTCTCATAGGAAAGTGTTTTCAATAAATACACAATAGCCTTTTTTGCTGCATATTTGTGAAGTAAAAAAAAAAATTCCCCTGGAAAAACTGTATTACTGATCTTGTCTTCTTTATGCCTGTGTGTGGGTAAGTAGATATAATTTTTTCCATGCTCAATTTTTGAAAACCAGCTTTACTAGGGGATGTGGGTGGTGGTGGTTAGGAGGACGTGCCTCTCACATTTGCTGTTAACTAGGGAGCCTGGGTGGGGTGGGAGGGTATGTGATATGACTGTATGCTGGCATACATCAGAAACTGCACTAATTGCCTTGAGTTGTGTCAATAAATGTGGACTACTTGTGCTATTGTCCTTTTTCTTCTGTTCTAATAACTAGCAGGGGGACAAATTGGGTACAGGAAAGGATTAAATATCTTCCCCCCCGCTCTTTGAAAATAAATTGTTACCCTTGAAAATCTAATGGGGTGTTTTCTTATGCTCTGTTTTTCATTTTTGCGTCATAAAGCCAAATTTGGAAAGAGTTTGTGTGTACATGCTGTAATAGAATACATTGGTTTTATTATATGTGACCATGTTTTGATTATATTTTTTTATTTGTAAGTCTCTCAAATGCATCAGATCCTGAAACATTTATTGAGAGAAAGGAGGTATTGCCCTTTCAGAGAAATACTGGGCCCTTGATAAATTTGGAAGACTCAGCCCTTGGCAGATATAGAACTAAAATGTCATTCCAGTGATCTCTACATTCTAGGAAAGTCTAAATCAACATTACTTGTTTTGCATGTTGCCCTTTAGCAACAATTTCCACAGTAAATATATAGGCAAAAAAAAAAAAGTTGTGAGTATGGAGATGCTCAAATATCTAGCCTTTATATATTCTGTAGTATAGCAATTGTCTTCTGTGTCAAGTTTGTAACCTGCAATTGTGACCTATGGCAAATTGACCTTATCCTAAAACACATACGTAATGTCTGTGTTTCATGCTTTTAGACGTTTTAGCTATCAGTACAATGACCTGAGAAAAAACTGACAAACTGATTGTTGTATGTGGAGTTCTTAGTGGGAGTAATGGGAGGGCATAAAATACTGAAGAATGAAAGTGTGTGTAGGAGTTGATTGTGTTATTAATGAATGGTCTATACTCAACTGAAAAGAAAAAATAAATTAAAAATGTAATTGCATTGTTAAAAGAGCTTTTAATCTTGGAATAATTTCAGTTACACCTACTGTGATTAGCAATGAAATTAAGCTGCTAGACTTCTGTTTGTATGCCCTTGTTCATAGATAACTTCTGACAAGTAACAAAACGTTGTAGCACAAGCAGATATAGCAGCTATTACTACATGCTAGCACTGGCAACCTTGTAGTATGCTTGCCTCTTTGCATTTCTTGAAGGTTTGTGATGGTTTTGTTTGGAAGAGATTTTAGAAGCTAAAAAGCATGGTTTGCTTTCATTTGCAATATAGGACATTTTGAAGAATACATATAGCAATCCTCTTTTCACTCAACTTTTAAAAATCACCCTAGAAAAGAAAGATATAAAAGGAAAAAAGTCCCCTTTTTTTCCCCAGTGTATTTACATTTCTGCTTTTTAACTTTGTTAGCTTCTTTTTTGCCTGGCTAAGATTTTCAAAATTGGGAGCCTAAATTTGGGCTCTAAATCCATATTTAGGCAACTTACTAGGTGGTGTCATTTTTCAGAAGTGCACTTTTCCCTTTTTACCTGTGTGGCAGCCAAAGATGTGCTCCCATAGACTAGACATTCTCTTTGAAGACTAGAGCATCCCTTGTGAGTGATGAACTGTTTCCATAGAAATGTAAGCGAATGCATAACTCCGAAGGGCAAATTCTTCCCTTAGACACACCCATGCTGCTCCAGTAAAGCCAGTGGGGTTGCATAGGTGTAAGTGAGGGAAATTTTTGCCTCTAAATAACAATTTTTTAGTGGTACAAGATAGTAGTTTGCCAAAATGGCAGAGTTTGTAATGTTTACATTATAAATAGCATCATTTTCTCAATTGTGTCTGTGCTAGCTTTCATTTTTAACCATGCTGGACTTTGCATTAGTTTGAGGTACCAGAACTCAGTAACTCAAGGTAAAATCCTACCAAAGACCAGGCACTTTGTAGTTTTCATACGAGTTCGCAGATCGAGGCTTTCCTTTAACTCTTTCAGTTACGTTCTATCAGCTGCAAATTGTTAGCATGGCTGAGATACGGGAAACAAAGTCTTGATTCCTCTCTCTGCAGTATCAACTCTGATCCTGCTGGAGATCCCAGGATTGTCCTCACACTGTAGGATGTTAATAAAAATAGCCTTTCCCACTGGGATCACTCCAAAGGACTGTGCCGCCTTCTTCTTCGGGAAGAATTACCTTTGTGGAGGCTGCGGTGAGAGTGCATCATGAAGTGTCTCTTAACCTTTGATTTGCAGCTACTCAATGGCCTAAACTCTGTTAGTGCTTAAATGTGCTCTCTGCATTCTGGTTGGGGTGCAGAGTTCTTGACAAAACTGATGTTTTAATTAATTTAAAAATGGCCATCAATAAATAGCTTGAGACAATTGTCGTGAGACACTGAATGTTTGCAGAGTATTGTTGTGGAAAACAAATGTTCTGTGTCCAGGCTGATGGTTTTTCTCCCTTTTATTGTTTCAGCTGAACTGGAGTTTGTTCAGATAATCATTATAATCGTGGTGATAACTGTTATGGTGATAGTGATCATCTGCCTTTTGAACCATTACAAACTCTCAACACGCTCTTTCATCAACCGACAGAGCCAAAACAGGAGGCAGGAAGAAACTTTGCAGCCGGTAAGTCCAACCCCCTTCATCCCATCCTCCTCCTCCTCTTTCATGTTGGTCTCTTTCAGGGCTTAAAGATATATGAAGTTCTGATTATAGGCAGCCATGCAAAAAACTTCTGGCGTCAGTTTTATCATTCTCTGTTAGTGAGTTAGTTTTTTTGCCATTGTGTGTATTAATGAAAAAAAGAATCAGTGCACGATTTTAGAATTTCACTGCACGGCTGTTTTTAGGCACTGCTCTGTTTTATATAGCAGCTTTTTCGTGCTTCATATTTGTCTGGTGGTGCCAGAATGTGAAAGCCCTGACTACTGCTTCTACTGCATGTTTTTAGTAAATTTTCACCATATGGAAGGTGTTGCAGTGATGACCTGGGAAGATTTGTCATTTCCTGTTTATCCTTAGAATAGATACAGCAGAGGCAGCAGCAGCAGCATTAGCTCCTTACCAGCTACTGGGGAGAATGTGAAAAGCCTGACATTTTTCTCTCAGCTAATTCCCTTCCATTCCCAGGCTTGTCTCTGCTATCTGGAGGGGGGAAAGGCATCAAACAAATGTCTTAAATCAGGAAAATGATATATCCCCCAATTGGGGAGAGTCGTGACATTGGTGGGGCTCAGTAACTGAGTAAATGCCTTTTTGTAGTTCCTCTGGGTTCTCCCTTTCCCCCTTGTTCTGTTTAATGTCATTTTCACAGTTGCAGCACATGTGGCAGCCGTGCCATCGAGGGTCCAGAGATGTTGCAGGCAGTCCCTACTAATGCCCCTCATGTTTCCGGTGTCCATTAAAGGCAATGGCAAAACTCCTTTGACTTCAGTGGGGCTAGAATTTTATGCCAAGAGTTTGATGCTTAGACGAAAGGTCCCACATGTAACCCTAAGGTCTCTCTTCTGTCTTCTAGAGCACCTCCTAATGGTGAAAGGAGAGCTCGCTACCTGTGCCCATTGAGCTCTTTCAGCTCAGGTTGGCAGCAAGAATGCCATTTATGATGATAGTTTTTGTGATAAAGACATCATACCCCCTTAGGAACTGGGTTGAAACCACAACCTTATTTCACATGCCCATTGAACATCCAGTGTCCATCAGATGATGATGACTTTCAACCACTACTGCATTGGGCTGGTTTCAAACCACTGACTAGAGGTGTATCTCCTTTCCAACCGACTGAGCCACCCAAGAACTTGCTTCTTTTTTACATCTGTTTGTAACATGATTATACATTTGATCCAAAGGGAAAAAACTTGTATAAAGTCCCAGTTTTATGTTTTTGAGTGAAGTTAGTACTTATGGAAATGACGGATGAATTATGCTAGTTAGGGTTAGACACAGTGCCAGCATTCTCACTCCCCACCAGTACCAGCCCCTGCTGTTCTGGTGATGGGCCTCTTCTGAGCAGAGAGAGACACTGTCTCAACTTGTGTAGTGATTTTGTATTTGTAGGTGAATGGGGACTAAGCTTGACGCTATCAAACGGGTGACCTAAGTCAGCATTGACCCACTGTTCCACCTGGCCCTCTCACTCACGGTGTCATTTTAAAACAATGTAGTAAGTCCCTAGTAAATTCTTCTTTGGTAGGACAAATTGCATTCTTTATTTTTTTGCAGATGATTTTGGTTCTGAGGGGGCTATTTTATATCCTATAGCCTAGGCAAACAGATGCTGTAAGCATCTCAAAATATATTCCCTGCCAACACACACATTACAATGTTAGTGTCATGAGATGACAACGTAGTCCTGAAAGACACAGTGCAAAATATGGCAAACTTATAGTCCCTGGAGTTCTTCTTTACAGACCACCTACATTCTGTTGGTATCTGGGGGATCTATTTGTTCTTGCACCTAAGAGAAGGAGGAGAGAAACTGTCTTATTGAGAGTAAATGATGTAGACGTTCCCTCTCCCAAGGTACCTCCAGAATATTGTATTCTAACGGGGTTAAAACAAAATCAGAGGTCTTAAAACTTTTCGCTCACATACTTCTTACTGTCTGGAGAAATCATTTAGACTAACTTGAGGATTTTTCTTAAATGGACACCATGAATTTAAACTTTTTCAGACAGAAGTATGATTGTTTACCTACAATTGCTAGAAGTACCCCTGAAATAACTAGAGGAGGTTAAGAAATATTTTTTATCTCCCCCTTGTTTTAATGCAGAGTGCTGTCAAATGCATACAATAGTCCATTTCAAGATTTCCCTTTTATAGTCAATATCCCCTGTTGTTTGAGTGGGTCTTGGTCATAGGAACTATGGAGAGAAAAACATCTTTTTGTAAATAAGAAAATTTAATTTGGTACTGCAGAGAGAGGAGCAGGTATCATGCCTGAAACAATTTTTAACTCATTTTTAAAATAATAACTAAATTTCTGTTTGATGGTACCCTTTTAAATAATGATAATCCCAGTCCAGTAGCTGGGAAGAATTAAGAAACTCTCTGGGATGGGGTTGCCATCACTATTGTTCATTTGGGTTTCTATTCAGCCAAGAACTTTACTTCAAATGATTTTTCCATTTTTGTAGGGCACAACAGGTGATGCTACTGGGATGGTCCCTAACTAAGGCCTGATCCAAAGCTCACTGAGTCAACAGAAACATTCCCATTGACTTCCTTGGGCTTTGGATCAGATCCAAGGTTGATCCTGCAAACACTTGCGGTATGTCTATGTTGCAATCTAAGCCTGGGATTCAAACTGAGGCTCAAGCCTAAACTCCCTTCCATCTACACACAAATGGCACTAACCCAGATCTCGGACCCAAAGTCTGAGGACCCCACGGCGGTGGAGGGTCTGAGTCAAGCTGGGACCCAGGGTTCAAGCCCTGTTGCTTTGCAGTATAGACACAGCCCCACTAGCTTCATGCTCTAGGAATCCGCCAAAAGTATCCCCCAATCCCCTGGGCCGACTTCCTTTGTTCTCTGGACAGTCAAGTTTTTCCACACTGCACCACAAACAAAGGGCTAGAGCAGCCATATTTTGGAAGGGCACTAGGAAATCTGGGATATGGGTGGTTGGACACCGGTCCACATAATGCACTGTAAATGCTGGAGCCCCAGGTTGGGATCCAGAGTTTAACAGTTCCTGACCTGGAGTTACAAATGAATATGGATGCTCAAGCACTAGGTTAACAAACCCGGGGTCTGCTAACTTGAGTTCTACTAACCATGGGCTTATACTGTAGTGCAGACGTATCCTTAGGCACATGTCTATAAAACTGGAAAGAATTTCCAATAGAAACAGTTACATTAAAAGCAATAAACATTCCCCTGCAATGTTCACAGTCCAGGCAGTGAAGGGTTGTGCCAGTTCATGAAAACCAGAAAATGCACTATTGTGTGAACCAACTTGGAAAATGAGTAGTCTGTTTTCATTGTCTAAACAGTGTGAAATGCACAAGGTAAATAAACGGCTTCAAAAATGATGAAAAGTAACAGAAGTCACGTAGATTTTTTTTTTTTTAATTCTGTATATAGGTTTTCAATCTGGCAGTGTCCCTTTAAGTATTTTGCAGGTCTTGTTCTCTTTCAATTGATGATGAAGGTATTCAGACAGAGAACGGATTTAGAATACTTATTGACTACTAATTGCTAAAGGAAGTGCACATCACTCTGGCTCAGCCCTTTGCTGTTTCTGAGCAGCAGTAACTGAAAAGAGTGGCAGTTCAGTATTTTCATAGAAGAATTACTTTTAAAAATAAAATACAAGTGGTCATTTCTCTGTTTCAGTGAACTTTGTCCAGTTTCTGCTGTTGCTTCCTTACATCCAGGCAATCCTATTAACTTCATTGAGACTGCACAGATGTAACTGCAGGCAGAATCTTAGCCCCTTTTGTTTTAATTTGAATTCTATACACTGGACAGCTCTGACAGGATTTTCATATGAGTTCATATTTGCATAAGTCTTAGGTTTGCTCCTTTTATCACAACCAGACCTGGTGCTGCTAATGTCTGAACTGTAGCTAGATCACACAGGTTTATGGTGCCACAAAGACTGGAAACCCAGATAGCTCATGTGTTTTATTCATGTCTTTCCAAAAAAAAAAAAAAACGATTGAAATTAACAGATTAAAATTCCTCCTTCTGGTATTGTCAGCCTCAGGTGTTTAAAAATCATGAGACTGGCTTAAAAGTCATTGGATCTTTTTTTAAAAAATACATTTTGGGTTATTTTTATTTGCCTTCTGATTTTGAAGTCTTTACAGAGAGAATGCACTTGCTTCATGTTTTCAAGATTTCCTTTGCAAACTTGAGGGCCAGAAACTTACGTATTTTTTTAATTGGAATTCTCGTACAATCTCTTGATTCATGCAGTTGGGCATTAAAAATAACACCAAATATCACAAGGTTTGCAATAAGATCACAAGAGTTGTCACTGCTGACAAGCCCGGCTTTTCAAAGGGCAAAAAGGGACTAGTCCTGAAAATGTCAGTGACTCTTTAAAAGAACATGCTAATAACTGACTGTGTCTCAGTGTTCAAGCTGAAATGCGCTTTCCTGTGTACCCATCAATTCTCTGCTTTCTTTTCTTTTGTCTTACTCTTCTCCAGCCTTTCCTCTACTCGCCTTAATTTTTAAATTGTCTTGATTTAAGGTGCTGAAAACATCACATGTATCTAAACCAGACTCACAGATATGTGATTTTTCCATAGCAGTTTTGCTTCAGGCAGATGTTTAAGGTTCTACTACATAACCAGTCTTGCTATCTACCAGGGTGGCTAAAAACACTGTTCTTCAGTGTAGATGGAACCTAACCATGACTTCAAATCATAATAGAAATAACACAAGCTTTCATACGATTTTAGGGACAGAGTTAGATCCCGCCTATGCTGCAGGGTTATACTGTGTTGAGGGACAGCCATGTTGTAAATGGGCTCCCTGACATGGTTGGATTTGTATTGTACAGGTGACCTAAAACGGCAAGGTAGTACTTAATTGTACAGACATTATGGTTAACAAAACATTAAATGTTGCCCCCTGCTGGTCAACCCATAGAGGAATAAGCAGTGCTTGAATACAAAATCAAAGGTGAAGTAGCTAAAGTATATAAAGGCAACTGAGTGGGAAGGCAAATGTTATAGTGTGTACCATCCTGTGGGAACGAAATTAGTGCTCACACAGCCAGGAGCAGGCTCAATGCTGTTTCGCTAGCAGAGTGCCATCAGCCAGCTTCATACTCTGTAACATCTCATGTGCTGCTAACTGCTTCTATCAGCAGTTCAGGGATTCTCAGAACACAGCTGTATGGTGGCCTTTTAGGGGTACACCAGCCTAAGGTGCAGCTGACATCTTTTTGGATCTAAATTATGGAACAGAGAATAGTGGATCAATGTCCTGTGAGAATTGAAATTTCAGCCTTCTTGGTAAATCAAAATGATTCCATGAGAATGTAACTAGAGACACTGGCTCAGGGTGGCAACCCTACTCTCCTATCTGCAAGGCCAGGAACTAAATATAAATGTTCCCCTCTGGTGGTTAACCCATAGTGGAATAAGCAGCATTGTCAGTGGGGACATTGGGAGAAAGTTGATTTTGAAAATGACATGTGAGAGGACATTTTGCAAACTTCTGACATTCCAGTGGTGATTTCTCTCTCTCTCTCTGCACCACTGATCTAAAATGAACATGTAAAGAGTTCTGAACACTTTCACTGCCCCAGGCCCACTCCTGGCAGCAAAAAAAATCCCTTGCAGAATGCCATAGGAGACATGCACCATGCAAGACACTCGCAAATGATTGGCCCCAGCATCGCTGCTTCCAATCTCTGTGAGAGGGATCTCTGTTACAGTCAGCCAGCTTTCAGTAGTATGTATATTGATAATGCCTATCTGGTACTCTGAGATACTATTCCAGGAAAGCAGTTGTGAAAGTACTGTGCTCTTCCTGAATTTAGCTGGAACAGGCAATTCAGGAGAAAAGCAACAAACAGCAGTCCTTGCCTGTGTGGCATGACGATGGCAACAACAAAAGGAACTGTTAAATAATATGAAAATTCCAGGGATTGGCTTGGTGATGTTGAACTTTGGCTTCGATTGATCCCCTTTAAATTGTATTTCCTTTTTTTATTGCATTAGCATTACTAGTTCTATCCACTGCTGGCAGCCCAGCATTACCTATTTTTCCTTCCATTATTTTAACTTTAGAAATAAAAGAAACCCAGTGGGAATAAGTTCCCAGATAACAGCCACAAGAAATAAGTGCCAATGCTATAACTTTATCACCAGAGCATAGCAATATTTTCACCCTCATTGCCCTCTTTATTAACCCTTGTGCGCAGGGTTAGCCTTGCAGTTTGCAGTATCCCAGTTGTCAGGAGGGAATTGGACATGTATTGCCTTTGCTCTCTGATTGCTGCTGGAGTGCAGGGGGATTGGCTCATCTATGCTTCTCCTCAAAATGTACTGCCAGAAGGGACTCTGATTTGAATTGGTCTGAGTTGCCTTTCTCCCTCATCCATAAGGTGGAAGGAACTGGGTCTTGTATGCCACCTTCTCCGGTCCCACTGTCCGAAAGAGGGCTCTAGCCCATGAGTTGATAAGCAGAGATAGCCAGTTATGGGAAATTGTTTGGTGATTTTGTGATACGAGTAAACATAAAGCCACCACAGTGTGTTTAAAAAGTTACTCATTTGTTGGAGTGTTCTGGCCATTGTTGTTTGAAGCCTACCCTAATAAAGGCACAGCATCTCCTTTAATGGGGGCAGCATAGTCCAGGGTCAAGGAGCAAGGAACTCCTGGATTCTAATCTGCCACTGACTCAGTGAGGGGCCTTGAGGAAGTCATTTCTTATTCTTCAAATGCAAAGTGAGGATAATAATATTCACTCACATTAAGGGACAACTTGAAGGTTAGCTAATGCTTGTACAGTGAAGTCCAAGGATGTAAAAGCTTTAAGTGTATTCATGGTCATTATTTCTGCTAGCTGTAGCTAGTCAGAAGACAAGTATAAATGCAGTTCTTTCCCTGATTAATTTTCCCCTTACCATCCCAGTACCCTGTCTCTTTGTCATTGCACAGCCTTGTGCAAAACACCATCACTGTGCTTGCACTTAGGAAACAGGATTTCTAAGGGAGAGAGAAATCTTGCTGTAATGTTTGCTTGTTCTACTGGGGCATACAAGTTTTGTTTTGCTTATGTTGTAAAGGGGAAGTGTTGCTGATCATTAAGAAATATGACAGTCTGTGCCTCTAAAGAAGAAATAGATTGTGGCGAGAACTAGTGTGTGTTGGCTAACCCTAAAAACAGTCAGACTGAGGCTCTAACTGCAACCAGTTACTGCCACCTAGGGTCAAAATTAAAAACTACACTCAGAAAAATTTAATCTGCAAAAAGTGTGGCTGCACAGTTTAGGTGGGCAGAAGGAATAGGAATCTTAGGCCATCTCTAAACTGCACTTCCGTTGTTAAAACTTTTGTCGCTCAGGGGTGTGAAAAACACACCCCTGAACGACAAAACTTTTAATGACAAAAAGTTCTGGTATGGACAGCGCTGTGGCAGTGGGAGATGCTCTCCCAGCACCGAAGCTACTGCCCCTCGTTGGGGGTGTGGTTTTATTTTGTCTCCGGGAGAGCTCTCTCTTGACGACAAAGAGTGGCCACACTGCGCACCATAAAACCAGGCTGTTGTGAGGTGCACAGTGTAGACACAGCCTTAGTTTCAGAAAGAAAGGAGTGCTTTGACTTATCAGCGGTCACGATTGTCTGTACATATGATATGCCTTTCTACTGTAAGCATACTAACACAACATTTTCAAAATATACTCTGCTGGGAACATGGCTCTAGACTTTGGGGTAATGGTGGGGGCTTCCAGCCTGAGGCCTTTTTGCTTGGGTTTCTTCTCCTAATTTAAACTCCTATTTCTCTCTCCCACGCTCTTTGCTAATGGAGGCAAGTCCATCCCAGTGCCCTCATGTCATGTGCATTGAAGGGAACAGCATTAGCTATACCCGATGGAGCAAACTTTCACTGGCATCCAAGGGTAGTGATGATAAGCCATGAGAAAGTACAGTACTGAACTGAAATCAGGGTTCTAGTTCCGGTTGTCTGCCAGACTTGCTGCGTAATTGGGAAACACCCATAATGCATGACAGAAAGAGAATATCTCAGACAGATCAGCCCGGAAACTTAAAAGTGGGGTATAGGGGGATAGTCTATTTCAATGATATCGAAGCAAACCCAGAGTAAATATAGAATTTCTGCAGTCCCAGCGATAACTGGCAAACAAACTAATAAAAACCCCACCAACAAAACAGAAACAAAAATCCTTCAGAAGTTTCCAAAGTGACAGAGGAGTTGATGCAATTGGTTGAGAATGTCGATGAGTTTAAAGGGAGTTTTTCTTCAGTCTCACTAGAAATATTCCTTTTTGAAATGTGGAGCCAGTCAGATATTTTTGCTTCATTGTAGTCTCTGAATTTTTATTAATCATAATTTTGTGCTTCTAATTTACCTTGGTTTAATTAAAAATATTGACGACATTGCACCTCTTCCAACAAATTCCTCCCCTCCACTCCCTATTTGTTGATTTGTTGACTTTAAACTGAGGAAGCTGGGCGACTTTGGAGGCATCAGGAAACAAAATATGTAAAAATGGCTTTGAAAAGTCACCTGCCTGATAAATCTCTTTGTGAAATACAAAACAAGGAAATTATTTTATGAAGCATATGCAATATCACAAGCTCTAAACCTTGACTATTATCTTTACTTTAAGACCTTTTAGTGTGAATACAATAAGCTTTATCAACTGCCATTATTCTTTCAGGACCTAAATCTAAAGCTTCTCTCCATAAATTAGTACCAAAAGCAGGAATATACCCATGAGAAGACCTAGCTGGAATGCTAAGGTTTTTACTTCTAATATTTTTTAATTATTAGTTTAGCATGAAGAGACATATCATCTTCCATCCCAAAATCTAATACTCTTTGAAAAGAATCAAATGTAGGGCTCAATACATGAGATTGTTCTTCCTAAGTATATATCTTGAAGCCCAGTTCGGCAATGCCCATCATCTACCATACTAGGGAGAAAAATTTAAGGGAGCATACTCTCCCAGCTATGCCTTGATAGCATAATAATTAATGTAGAAACCACATCTTTTAAAAACATCATTGAACAGCATCCCTTTAGTTAGAATATTCAAACCCCACAACATCCTAAGAGTCACAAATGCCATAGCCCAACCTAGCAACACATGATAAAAGAACTGAGCCAGGAGGCAGTCCCTCTGGAGGCAAACTTCTTATAGCTAACTCTTCCCACCCCAGTCAGCAACATGGAGCTGAGTCTTGGCTGGTGGAGTAGCAGGAGCTAGTGCCAGGACTGAGAGGCATCCACTGCTTTATTTAAGTCTAAAAATCACAACTCCTTTATTTAAAAAAAATAACTGGTGAATTATTCGGAAAGGGAAAGTAGTTATTGTTTATACCTAGTGATCAACTGATGAGTGAAAATAAGGTAAGAGCCATAGATTTTTTTTTTTTTTAGTATTGAATTACTATATCTCAGTATATTGATTGATAGAGAAATAGCAAGAGAGAGTGAGAGACTACAAATACAATACTATAAAATCTTTATCTTATTTTAAATGGTGCAACTTCAGATTCCAGGAAAGGAGATAAAGGAGATCTCTGGCTGGCAGCCAGTAGCTGAGAGTGAGAACTCGTCTGCACTCTTCAACTGCTGGCTATCAGGTGAAATCCACAAGTATGGGGGTAAGGAGAGTATAAGGAAAAACTTCTTTAACATGTTCCCTTTGATAGATTAAATAATTTCAAGGATGGCAAAGTGGCTGAAAAGATCTAACTTCGTATCAGATACCTGTGCAGCCAGAACTGTCTTTGGCCAAATACATGTCTCCTTTCATAATGGAGATAAGAGTTTCTTTTTAGAGTGACGGGAAAAGCCCAAACAACATTTATGGCATCTCAGTTCCTGATGCAGCAAAGCATGTAAGTATATTAAGCCCTACATTTTAAACTAAAAAAAGTTTAATTAATTTAGGAAATCCGCATCCAACCCCTCATCCCCCACTGTAAGAGCGAGAACCTAACAAACTGAAGTGTACTTAATAAGAGGGGTGAGAAGCATTCAGTGCTTGATATTAAATACAAAAGATTTTTGTTTGCAAAACCTTACAATATCTTTCAAATATATAAAATCTAATAAAATTATAAAGAAGACTGTACACATCCATTTATTTCTCTCTTGTTCTTTCTCTCTCTCATTTTTCCTCCCCTCCCCCATTCTCATTTCTATCTTTTTCACTTTTTTCTGTTCTCTTCCCCTTTTCCCATTTTGGCACCTTTCCTCCTTTTTTGCATTTTGTTTGTTCAATGTCACAAAATTTGTTTCTAATGGTTCTTGTGGGGCAGCATATCTCTTTCTGCTTCTCCAGGAGGTTCTTACACATGGAATAGCTGCGGATTGCAGTGCAAATTTACTAACATCCTTCTCACTTTCTCCCTGCATCCATGTGATTAGCCTTAGGGCTTGTCTACATGGAAAAGTCGTATCAGTATAATTATATTGGTGCAGATAAATTAATACAAGTTATACTAGTATAATTCCCTGCACTGCATGGACACTCTTATTCTGGATAAGAGTGGACTTTTCCGATTTGGCTTAAAATGCTTGCAAAACGATATATGCTAAACTGGAAAAATACAATAAGAATGAACCACTATAGTTATACCAGTGTAAATTCATACCTTACCTTATACTGGTATAACTTCCCCTGTAGATAAGCCCTTATTCAGCCGTGGGTGTAGAAGGAACATGACTCACTGCTGTGTGCTAGCCCAGGAGACTATCCTTGTCTTACCCCTTCTTCCCTGACACAGTTCCCCCTCACTATTCAAACTATCTGCCAGTGCTCTTTCTTTCTTTCTTTCTTTCTTTCTTTCTTTCTTTCTTTCTTTCTTTCTTTCTTTCTTTCTTTCTTTCTTGTAGGGATTAGGAAAGCAGGTACACATTTCTCACATTGGAAAAGGCTCAAAATGAGCAATGGGAAACTGAGGCAGAACAGCTCCTGCAAAGTGAATAAACGTGCTGTAAATTACCAGGGAATGAACTGAAGAAGAGAGTATGTAAATGAGCTCCAGGGATTTCTACATAGAGGAGGATTGAGGGGCATGGTGAAAAAGCAGGAAGGTGAAATTTACAATAAACCCAAAGGGGAAAAATGGCTTTTTCCTGTTACTGGCATTTCTTATATTTGTATCATGACAGAATTGACTTAGTTCCAAGAAAGTTATCATAATGGAGATGCTTCAGCAAAGCCAATTACTTCGTAGAAATAACATTTTTATTTTGCCACATTTCGACTGAATTTCTGTGCTTTACAGCTTCTCTTGTCCCTTTTGGATTTATCTTAAAGCTGTATTCCTTTCAGCTGTGATAGTTTCAAGTGAAATAAAGCCATTAAGGTAGTTATTGCTGCTCTGAAAAGAAAAATGTAATGAAATAACAATATACCTTAAGCTTTTTTCCCTTATTGACATTTTCTTATGTTTTGTTCGTGCTTTCATTCTGCCCTTAATGTTCTAAAGTGTCAAAAATGCATTAGTAGCATAAGAAAGAAAATCCTTAGCAGGGAGATGGCTGAGGATAGGGATTGAGGAATGGAAATGGGTGGGTGAAACCTTGCTTACCCCCAATGGTCATACTTGTACACTACTCTACCCTTGGGTTGGCCAAAGAGATCCTCAGAATATTATTTCATGGGGGAAGAGTGTATGTGGAGAGAGAGAGAGAGACTAACCAATGAGATCATGAATGTTAGATTCTGTTGGGGACCATTTGGGTCTTGTGCAGTAGCCCATAGTATTGCAAGAAAGGTAAGGAAAGTCACGTGAAATTCCAGGAAAACAGGCGAATGTGCAAGCTTGTACTAAATGGAAAAAAGCAAATTTTAAAGATGGTTTAGTTTGAATGTCGCACTTATGTTTGCTCTCTGTGGTTTTGGCTGAGTTCTGGGTTCAGATTTCAACAGCAAAAGAAGTGATAGGTTACTTTTTAATAATGCTTCTTTTGATGAATGTAACCAACTGATGAAAGCTGATTGTTCTGAAAAGTTGTCTTAAGTTGAAATAAAAATTATGCAAGAAGTTAATATTCTCCTCTGTTTTCTTTCTCCTGCTAGGAAGGGTGCTTGTGGCCTTCAGACAGCTCAGTGTCACGACAAGGTGCTTCAGAGGTAATGTTTAATTTCTTGGTAACTTTCAATGATTTGCTTTACTGCTTCTAACATATATTTCACCTCCCTCAAAAAACATTGTTTGGTTGACTTGCCTACAAGTTGGTTAATGAAGTCTTTTAAATTTAGATCAAAAGAGTAAAATAATAATTTAATAACTTTAGGTCCGAGAGGTTCTGGGTGCCCACAACTTCTATTGACTAGATAATGTGAATCATTGTCTTTAAATTGTAAGTCCACGCATGATCTCTATGAAATCAATAGGATTCTGCACTGGAGCAAGGGATTTGGACCCTGGCTAAGCATTGAGGTCGAAGGAAAAAGGTGACGTTTTCTCATGGTGAGAGTGTGAGATGTCTTGAACATTTTTCAATTCAGTTAAAATGACCATCTGGATTCCTCTACAAAGCAAGATTTTAATCTGTGTAGGAAGAAAGGCTCTCATTGGCCAAAAATCAATGTTGGGATATTTTCTTAGGTTCGCAACTAATTTATTTCGGGGGTGGAAACAGAAATAACTTTTCTGGAATGTTTTATCTTTAAAGGAGTAGAATCTCTTCGCCCCCCACCCTGGGTGAACATTTTTATAACTTGACAAGGAGGTGGGGGATTAAAACCCTTTAGGGAACCCTCTTCATTTTTAAAGCCATTCACAAATTACTTCTTCTGGATCTTTACCCCACCTCCAACTCACACTACCACTGTTGGGCGTGTGTCTCCATGCTGCAATCATAGGGTGCAATTGCAGCTTGTGTAGATATCCCCGAGCTAGCTTTGTCTAGCTATCTCAGGTACCAGAATAGTGAAGCTGCAGCAGTATGAGTTTCAGCACAGGCTAGCAGTGCAAGTAATTATCCAGGGCTCCGGGCAGGCTTGTATAGTCCGTGCTGCAGCAAGTGCTGCTGAAGCTTCATTGCTCTGGTGCCCAAACTAGCTAGATTAAAGCTATCTTGGGTATGTCTCCATGAGCTGCAATCATGCCTGTGACTGTGTGCATCTGACTTGTTTAATCTGTGTCTGAGCTAACTTGTCAACTCCCTGCGGCAGTGACCATTTTCTCTTTGTTGGCCCTTGATAACTAATTAATACCCATAATGTTTTGCTGGGTGATGCTTGGAAGTGGATTCACAGCTCCCTCTTACCTTTTCAGATCATGTATGCCCCAAGGTCCAGGGACAGGTTTACCGCTCCATCATTCATGCAGCGGGACCGTTTCAGTCGCTTCCAGCCAACCTACCCTTACATGCAGCATGAGATTGACCTTCCTCCGACCATCTCCCTCTCTGATGGAGAAGAGCCACCACCATACCAAGGGCCATGCACGCTGCAGCTCCGGGACCCAGAACAGCAGATGGAACTCAATCGAGAGTCTGTCAGGGCTCCACCCAACAGAACCATTTTTGACAGTGACTTGATAGACATTTCAACGTACAATGGGGGCCCATGCCCACCAAGCAGCAATTCGGGCATAAGTGCAACCAACTATAGCAGTAATGGAAGGATGGAAGGACCACCCCCAACATACAGTGAGGTCATGGGTAATTATCCAGGCTCCTCTTTTTTCCATCACCAGCACAACAATGCGCCTCCTTCATCACAGAGGGGGAGCAGACTTCAGTTTCAGCAGAACAATTCAGAGAGCACAATAGTCCCTATTAAAGGCAAAGACAGGAAACCAGGAAACCTTGTCTAAGTTACTTTCCCAGGTGCACTTGAACTGAAGACAAGAGAATCAAACAGGAATGTGGAGGAAAATTCCCACATTCCTGTGCACAATGTTGTTAAGTTACACGTGGTACAATGTAGTAAAACCAAACGTGCAAACCAGTTCGTTCTGATTCATTTCAGGGGAATTGCATGCAAAGTGGATTGAGATAATACAAACTTCCATTCAGTTTGGCCATGAGCAGTGTTTTGGGGGAAAATATATATTATTTTTTTTAAATAAACTATTTGAATTATTTAATTCTAAAAGGAAACTTAGCACAGAAATTAGGCTTGTACAGCCTGTTTTATATTAACTGAATGGCAGAAAGAAGAAAATGAGAAGAAAGTTTTGCTAGGTAAATGGGGGAAGAATCGGCCAGTTTGCTTTTTTTTCCCAAGGTGTGGAATTTTTTTTATATGAATCAAAATTCCTGTTTTGTGTGCCAAGGTGTAAAGTTGAGAAATTAGATGAATGCAAGGAGTTAATTTGTGTTGTGAAAAATGTGTTTTAAAAAGTTGCACTATCTTAATGTTTTAAAAAATATATATATGAGGGAACTGTTTTACGTGAAGTTCTTCTATATGTTGTCTTTTCAAAACCTGTGGAATAATGATTAGACCCCAGGAGTAATCTGGAGGAGTTTGCCCCACCTGGTATTTGTCACTGACAGGGGATTGTTGAATTTAGCCTAACACCTATTGACTTACATAATCAGGCAATACAGGGACACTTAACATGTTATTATCTTTGCAGTAATTTGCATTAAAATGACAGTGCATCAATGAAGTGTCTTGGAGACTTTTGGATGGAAGTAAGCAAACATGAAATTCCAGCATTTCACATCACTTAGGTTGTTTTAGCTATTATACAGTTTAGACCATTTGTTTCATTAAAAGCAAAACAAAATCCCAGATATACTAATTTATATTAATTATTAACAAAGCACTGTAATTTTTTTTCTCCTTTTCACAATGCAGTATCGTTAATACGTAAGGTTTTAGAGATGTTGTCTTCAGTGTAGCCTGAAATATATTTAGTCACATATCCTGACATTATGCAATAAATTGTTTAAAAATGCAAGGTGGTTCTGTCCCGTCCCCCCAGAATGCAGTTAAAATATGTGACTCTTTCTTGTGCATTTACTGTCCAATTTCTGTTTAAATTCTGTACTGGAGAATTTTATGCTAATCCTGTTTACGCAAGTGGACATCAGTAACCATACCCCCTCCTATGCAGTTTCTGCAACACATGTGATACTTTTTACAGTGCTAGTGATATTGGCAATGGTTTCTGCAGCATTAGAAAACCATTGGAAGTGACTTGGAAACCCTGGTTAATCTCACTGTAAGCCATTAGCCTTTTCGTATGGGCCTGATCCCACAAACCCTTACTCATGCACGTAATCCCATTGAGCCCAATGAGACTAGGCACATGGGTAAAGATTACTCACATGTGTGTGTTTGTGTGTAGGATCTGGCCCTATTTTTGTAATTCTGGTCTCAAAGTAATTGGAAGATATGTGTCTGCCTGACGAATGTTGCTTAGGGTTTTGCTTTCTTTCCGTGGTTAGCTTCTGTGCCGAAGCTAATGTAAGTTTTGGAAGTCAATTGAACAATGGTGGTAGTGACTTCAAGAGCACACAGAAAAAGCACAACATGCACTTAAAATGCATTTTGGAAATGGACTTTAAAAGAAAAAAAGAATCTTTAGAGTCTTAGTTGTAATATTCCTAATATATATGTGTAGTAGAGTTTTCACTGTAAGGTCTCACTTTTTCTATGGTCTTAAGCCTAGTGCTTTGTTAACAGCAGCAACCAACGAGTGCATCAAATGCACTGCAGAAAAGTACTGTATTGTACAGCACCTGTTCCGATTGCTGGAGATTGGATTTCTGTGTGACTTCTACATACTACAGGGCTTGATTGAAACATTGATTACTGAAGCGAATCTTTGATCTATGCAGAGTTTTAATGCCAAAACAGCGTGTGTGTATGCATGTGTGTGTTCATTTTATGGGTCTCTGTATAGATAACTTCCTTAGTGAGGTGACTTTGTACTATTCTAGCTTGATGAATATTGGAATAACTATATTCTGAACAGACAGCCCCATTTATAACTGATCAGAATCTGCTTGTTTCTTGATCTGAATTGTCCCTGGTAATGCAAAGTGAACCCTTTTTATTTATGTAGCTATATTTGAAGAGAGAAGTAGGAGACTGGATTTAGCGCAGCCCCCAGCACAGATGTTTATGGGATGACTGACTAGCTGTCTGTCGATTATAGCTCTTGCCTTTTATAGTTTCTGGGAGTAATACATCTTGGAATTAGGAATTTACAGATGACCTGCAGGTTTAGGCCACAGGCAGTATCCACAATTTAAGTCACTTCAGGGAGTTTGTTGCTATTAAAGGTGAGCAGAAGTATGTTGTTGCCTAGATCAGGATTATTCAGCCCTGAGACATCTAGGTCAGAGAACAAATGGAAATCAATTGTCATTCTGTCAGGGAACCACTGGGTCAGGAGAAGGGCAGGTGAACAGTCCTGGGCTTTGGACCAGTTTGAATACAAGCTGTCCCACTGCTCTGCAGATCTCATTAAAGCCACATCTATTAACTTCAAAGCCACCTCTTGGGAACGTATATTCTTTGAGGATAACCCTTTACCATCTTTCCATCCTAGTGTCCCAGTGTGTTGGTGTAACTCCCATGAACACTGATGGATGTGATGCATGCACATACAGAAGAAAACACCTACCAAAGTGGTCTGTTAGGTTTCCTTGAACTAGGGTTACAAACGCTGCAGAAGAAGTAACACATTTTCTCCACTCTGCAAAAAGCGATTTTTAGACTTCATTCTGATTATATCTTAATGAATGTTAGTAATCTCTGAGGTGGATTCTGCCAACAATATTACAAAGGAGTGCTCTTTCTTTCTTTCTGCTCATAGAGAACAGAGAACACGCCAGTACTGTTAGAACTGAACTCCGAAAGAGAAAATAAGAAAAAATGATATCAAACAAGAAGTCGCTGTCAATCTGTTCAGGCTCAAAAATGGGCATTCTCTCAAGGGAGGTAAATTCTACGCAGCAATTCTGGAGGATTCTCTGTAAAAAGACTCAGGACCGTATTCTAAACCTTCCTAGCCACCCAAATGTAATTTTTAAACTATTAAATTGATATATGTTCTATAGATTATCACATGGGTAAAACTCCACATACATGTTTCATTTGTGTGTGTGTGTCCAGGTAAGTATATTATATATAAAATACACACAAATATACCACGTATGTAGAGGTTTTTATCCTCTGACTGCCTCACTTGCCCTCTGCCCAACAACCTATCTTCCCCAAGATTTATTCAAATACTCCACATTTCTGAGCAACTTCAAACAGCTGTTACTTTAAAAAAATTTAATCTGTCAGAAATAGATATTCCCTCCTCCTCCTCTCTCCCCCTCAAATGTAGAATTCCTCCCAAAAATTACCTTGTTCCAAGGCCCAGGCCGGACAAGTTTCAGCTGTTGGACTGGTGTCAGCTTTTCTAGATAGAAAAATGTCTAATCTTCAGTGTATGTTGCCTGGCGGTCTTACAGAGCTAGGAAAGGAAGAGGGGATTACAAACTTCCCAGTGGGATACATATCACTTCTAGCCCTGGAATTACAGAAAAATCTCTCGAGCCTATTTTTAGAGGTTTGCCTGGCTCCTTCTGAGCACGGCGCAGTTGGCCTCCTGGTATGTGAGGCACCTGACTATAAGGTATGAATGAGAGATGAAAAATAGTCCCAATAAAAATGTTAAAAGCTCTCTCAAGTATTCTTAAGATAGCATTTCTGTAAGATGTATGGCATATAGAGAATACATGATACTGTGATGTGATAGGAAGGTTTGGTCATCATTAGTTTGGGATGATTTCTGTACGCCCCACTCATGGCTTTGTCACTCATGAGGAATGCATCTAACTCAAACTCATGCTGATAACATTTTACCACACCGTTGTTCACTCTCTGTATGTGAGAAAACACGCACATGTTCTGTGTATGCAGTCATGATCAACAGAATAACTTCCTTTCTTTTTGTTTCTGCAACCATAGAATTAATTGGAACCGTGCAATTAATTGCATTTATTTTGCACCTTTGTCCTCATTTTCATTCTGCCCACTAATCCATTCCAGTTGGAGCTACTTCTGATGTTCCAAATCTCAAAACTACTAGTGTCAAATGAAAAAGAGCCTGCCACTAAAATTTTTCCCATAACTGTGGCTTGGGTGAAAATGGGGATTGAAATTACACTGCTGCAAGAATAGCACAATTCACTAGGAAAAAAGCTTTAGCCCAGTGAAGAACTCAAAGTGCAGGCTTTCTAGTGTTCTCCTGTAGGAAGCATTCATTTCTAGCCCTGACAGAGAGTGTGTCATGGAACCTTAAAACTGACGCCTGCATTTGTGAGAAATGTTTGAAGGTTTTAAAAATGTTTTATAACTAACATTTCTCTGACTCTGAGGCCCGCACACTCATGGTAACTAAGGCAACCTGGCTTTACAGGCAAGGACTACAAGAAAATAAGCAATCAAAATACACACACTCTAAAATTGTTCTTAAAAATCTTTTAAGCAGGAGGAATAAACAAAACACCTGCTGGTGTGTTCAAAAGGATTAATTGGGATTTGGATATTTGGGATTTTCCCAGAAACTTGCATAGCTGCCCTGCCTGGGACTCATGCCATACGTGACCATTTTGTGTGTGTGTGGGTTGTGTTTGCCAACACAGACGTGCACACCTTCTCTCTATCTGTTCTAGTTATCCAGATATTAGTTATTATTCTATAAACAACTTCCAGGGATGCTGCATGGGTTTATTTTCTGTCATAAGCCAGTTTAAAATGTCCCTTTCCTGCTATAGTAAACTATTTTGAATCCTACTGTTGAACATGGCTCTGTTACATGCCTGGGCAGTGGCAGGTAACCACTCAAAAGGTTGAAAGTGTGAGGAGCACCTGCTCTCTTCCCTCGCCCTTTGAAAATGTACAGTACCCTGCTTCAACCAGTTGCCCAGGTTCCCAACTCTGACATGGGGCACTGGTGCATCTTCCATCCAACAGCTCTCCTCTTTAGGATGCTTTTGACAGCAGTCCTCATACCTTGGGGACTGCCCTGCAGGAGACCGCTTGTACTGAGCTACTGCAGTGAAACAGATTTTTAAAACTACAGAAGCACATTGTCTCTAATAAGCCTATGTGGTACTAACAAGGGACCCACTTTTGAGAGTTGGCTCAGATGAAGCTTTGCTTTAGGTTACTTTTGTTTTCTGTTCCATTTAAGGGCTGTTGTAAGAATCTTGTGAAATATGGTTGGCCTTTCCCGTTATGTACATGCCCCAAAACTAACCCCAAATGTCTCACTTTTGTTTTAACCCCCTCCCTCTCCCAAGGAGGCACTGTCATAGAATTGTTTAACATCTATAGGGGCCCTTATAGCAGCATTTCAAATGTAAAAAATCCTTGTGGGGATTTGTCTGAGTTACATCATTTCAGCTGAACTTTCAGAGTTTTGTTCTAATTTCTCTTTACTTGCTATGTTTCCTTTTTAAATTACAATTTACACTTCTCGTTATAGGGTCCCACTTTAAAATCCAGACCAAGGCCCACCTATGAATGTTGGCTCAGGCCTGGTCTGGACTTAGCAGTTTTGCTGGCATAGCAGTGTTGCTCGGGATGTGATCCCCACCCCCTTGACTAACATAGGTACGTCAGCAAAAGCCCAAATGTAAATACAGTTAAACAAGTGGCACAAAAGTCCTTTTGCTAGTCTAGCATACTCCATTCGGGGAACTGGTATAAGCTGCATCTCCACCACTGGGGATTTGCCAGTATATAGGTATTCGCAAAAAGAAAAGGAGTACTTGTGGCACCTTAGAGACTAACAAATTTATTTGAGCATAAGCTTTCGTGAGCTACAGCTCACTTCATCGGATGCATTCAGTGGAAAATACGGTGGGGAAATTTATATACATAGAGAACATGAAACAATGGGTGTTACCATACACACTGTACGGAGAGTGATCACTTAAGATGAGAGATTACCAGCAGGAGAGTGGGGGACCTTTTGTAGTGATAATCAAGGTGGGCCATTTCCAGCAGTTGAGCAAACCCTTCCATGTGTAAGCAAGGCTCAATGTAGATGAAGTGCTTTATCCAAACAGTAAATAGCACCAATGCAAAATTTAGAAGCTGATTAATGCTTTGTAAATCAGCCACAAATATTTTGCTTTAATACATTTAAAGGCCACAAACACCTCATTTGCAATCATTCACTCTACATTTCTCTGCTCCCAAAGCAAAGCAGGGAAGGTTGAGCTTGGTTTGTACTGAAAATGTCAAAACCTCTCCTTCTGGCTGTACTTCTGCCTTGGCATATTTTGTGTTACAGCTCGAGAATAAATACAAGCAAAGCTAGCATCACTTTAGTGCTAAAATATTGTACCTTTTTGTGTTTAAAACGGAGAGAAACAAACAAAAATACTTCCCCCACCTCCCAAGGAACCCCGCCCTGTTTGTGATTTACTGCCAGAGAGGCCTGTGTCTCATTTCTTTGCTGTCTTCCTGCTGCTGCTGCTTTAAATGGTTTGCTATGTGAGTTGTCTGATACCACATGGTATGTGTTCAGATCACGTGGGTGACAGAGCTGTCTTTTTCTTCATTCTTTCTCGCCTCAGTTTGTGCTTGTCTGTCTGCTGTGGTAGGGGTATTAATAAATAAATAAATATATACATATATATTCGATATAATTTTGAGGAGGTTTGCATGTTAGTAGTTTGTAAGCAACTAAGGGGCCTCGTGTTCAGGTCTGAGCAGATAGGAATCCGCTTGCACTCGAGGGGCCGGATCCAAAGCTCATTGAAGTCAATGGAAAGACTCCCACTGATTTCAGTGGACTTTGGCTCAAGTCCTATGCTCCCACCTTTGTTGTGCCTCACTTAAAATGGTGCTTCTTCAGTTGTCTGTCTCTTCTTCTGAGTTTTATTTGTAAGGTGCTGTATATAACTTGAATATATTATGCACATATCCTACCCAATGGGTAGAACAAACAAACAAACAAAAAAGACATTGTTAATACTGTAAGATAATGTATAGATGATACCAATTTTAACACAAAAAATGGCATCCAATTTGTGAATGCCTACTTTCGTGCTTGGTCCTCTTTTGTAAGAAAATTTGCAAATGTATGCATACAAATGACAAAAAGTCTATGTATTTTATTTTCCTATTAAATATCAATATAATATCATAAGGAAAAGCAGAGTTTGAACAAATCACTTTTGACCAGCTTGTATATAGCAACTGGTTGTCTGATGCATCTTTGCGATGAAGGTCATTCTTTTTGTGTGTGTCACTTTAAGGAAAAAGAAAAACAAAACAAACAAACCTTCACAGCTTTAACTTTGCAACTAGATACTTCTCTTCTTTGTTGTCACCTTGTTTTTGCTGAGCTGAACCAGTATTAGCTACTTCTTCTCCAGCAGATATTTTATTTATACCCTCAGTTACCTTATTTACCTAAAGATGAGTTAAAAACCTAGAACTTTTTATCCAAACCCTATGATACTGTATGGGCCTTGGCTAAATTGATCGAAACTGACCCTGCAAAAATCAAAAGTAGGCCAACAGAGTTTTTCAAAAACAAAAACAGTCCTTGTGTTGCACCTATATCTAATACACAACCTTCCCATTCTATACTCTGAAGGCTTGTCTGCATTCAGGATTCAGCAATCAGTGTAGCTGCAGGGGTACAAACCCCAGGTATAATAGACAAGGAAAGCTGTAATTTACGCTGTTTGATCTTACCCCTGATTGAAATGGGAGCATATTGAAGTGGTTCAATATTCAACTTTCCTTGTTCACACTGAGGTTTGCAGCACTGCTGAACCAGTGATAGCTGAACTGGCGCTAATACTGAGTATAGGCAAGGCCTAAACCCATCCAAGCCAGGAGAGCAGTGGTGTAAGGCCAGGTCTCCACTTAAAACTTTTGCACGTATAATGATGTCTTTTCGGCGTGTGACTTACTTTATTTTTATGACATTTTATACCAGCAAAAGCCCAAGTGTAGACACAGTTATACAGGCATAAAAATCCTTTTGCTGGTATCCATTTTGTCGTTCAGGAAATTGATATAAGCTTTTGCCAGCATAACCTTCGTCTACACTTGCTGATATGGTTATATCTGTATGGCAAACCATTTTTCAGGTAGACAAGACCTAAGCTTTCGATTTTGAGGATGGGGTGGGAGTCAGTTTATTTTTAAGGCTGACGAGCAAGAAAAGCCTTTTGTAGTTTGACCGGCGCTTTGTTGTGCATGGCAAAGCCCTCTGGACAGTTTGCTCCTCCAGTCTTTCCACACTTTTGGTTGTCCATGTACACTCTTGGCGTGGCTTGTTAGGTAAAGCGAATACCTCAGGAAAACAAACATAAAGTTTGAGTTTGGAATTGCAGATAGGGAACTTATTTTTCTAAACTGCTTGTTTTAAATAGTCTGGGAACGTAGATGATATAAAAGTTAACTGTCAAAGACTGAATAATCCGCTAACGAATGGCTACTTTTTTATACTTGTCAGGCTTTAACCACAAGCATAACATAGCAATGTATTGGAATATGTTTGAGGTGGCGTTTTTGTTGGTTTTCAGATATCTAGCTAAATGCTACACTAAAACTCAGGGGGCCTCATCTAAAGCCAGCTGAAGACAATGGTAAGACTCCCATTGATTTCAAGGGGCTTTGGATCAGGTCCATAGCACTCAAGAATTTACTTTGTCCTTTTATTGGCCTATCATGGCTTCTCTCTCTATTGACCTGAAACTTCAGCTAACCATTTGTCTCTAAATATCTTTTAAAGAAACCATCACAGCAGTCCTGTACCTGACTAGTGATCACGGTTGTTTTGTTTTGTTTTAAAGAACTGTGTAGATTTTGTGGCCAGTTCTCCTCATGCCCTTGCAAGTAGCTTTGTCCATCCCTTTCTGTATATTGTGCTGTGCTAGCCAGTAAGCAGGTAACATATCTGAATCTGCCTACTTTATGGTTGTCGTTTGTTAACTTGTTCATTGTTTATCAGGCACAAAGTTTTGCAAATAGGTCTTGCCGGCCATTTCCACATTTCTGTTTGCACTGCAGTAGAATGTGTGTGTCTGGAAAAAAATCTCGACTACGAAGAACATTTACAAAGTAAACCTTGTGCAGGGGGAGCCTAGAGTATGATTTACAATAGCAAACCTTGCATACTGAGTGGACCAAACAGGATGATGTCTCCCTTAAAAGTAACTAATCTCCTTTGAAGCTGCAGTGAAAAGATTAGAAAATCTATGAAGTGTAACCATAGCTCTGTGTTCACACATCCCATTTACTACAACGCGCAGCAGGCATCCATGATTTAAAAAGAACTATGATCCGAAGTTATGAGAGCCCAAGGCATCTTACTGCTGGACAGCAAAAATAAAACCCAAAACTCATTCAGCTTAATATTCTTTAACAAAACAACTGTTTCTTTACTTGCAGTACAAAGGCTTGCTAAGCATTGCCAAGAAATTTGTCTTTTGTGGCTCTCAACTATCTAGTGCCTCTGTGTCAGAGTGTTTCATGATGGTGTGTACATTGATCAAGCTATTATACCTAGAATTTATCATCAGATTAATGCCTGTTTTCAGAGCTTTGACCATTTTTGTTGTTTATTGCTAGTTATTATTTTACAGCCTAATATGCTTTATTGCTGTATGGGTCTTCTTTTTTTTTTTTTTTGGTGATTCTAACTTTGTGGCTTTCAGGATCACATTTTTCAACACGTCTGTCTGGATTTTTGTCCATTTTGTTTCACGTTATTCCAAAATATGTACAGCACTATCCACAATATTTAATCCTTCATTTAAATTTTATTGTTGTAAAAACAGGTCTATTAAAAGAAAAAGTCTTTTTACAACTGTATTGGAACTTCTCAGTAACTGTTTATGTGAAGCTGTGACAAACCTGGCTTGCTTTAAAGACTTTTTTATTTTCCTTTAACACAATCAACCTGTTGCTTATTTTCCAACATAACTCCCAGTTATATACAGGAGAAGAAGATTTCATCTGTTGTGTATCTGCCTCTTTTAATTGAGCAAATGGTGATGTCCTAGTTTTTAGACCTAAGGTCTGTTATTGCAATACTTTTAAAGAAAGATATTGCTCTAAGTGCTGTTGTTAGTTTTAAATACAGATTTTATGCTTGTTCTTAATATGCTCTGGTCAAACCATAGCACAAAATTATTAAAAATCATGAAATAACATTTGTCTCCTGATGAATTTGTTTTCTCCTCAAACCGAGGGAGTAAAGTGAAAGGGGGTAACATCAAACTGATCCACGATGGCAGCATTTGCTCAACCAAACGTATCCACCTTTTTTCCTCCTATAGTTAATGACTGTCCTAGGAAACGGATTGTTTCCGACTCCTGATTATTAGGGAATCTTGGAGAATTGAATTAGTTGGTTCTTAAATTCTAAATAAGTGAAGTACTAAAAGAAAACCCTTATAAAGACAGATAATCTCTTCATTTAAACTACCTAGACTTCCTTTTTAATGGGGGTCTCATCTGAAGGATTAGTTATTGGCCATTGCTTGGGATATGATACCAGGATTGATGAACCTGTGGTCTGACCAGTATAGTAAATACTATATTCCCCAAACCCCGGAGTTAAAAAGGTTGAATAAAAAACTAATTTACAGGATACAGTTCATTTGTCCTGGAAAAACACAGATCCTCTTTGTCCATTGATTTAAATTAAATCAATCTTGTCACGAGATGGAGGAGGGTGGGATAGACTGGGCTCAAAAGAGATGAGCTGAAATGATCCTTGAAAATCTTTGTGAAACAAGTCTTAACAAGATACCATTGATGGGCACATTTCAAGCTATTTTAAGATGCCTTTCACCTTGGTGCTGAAGAGTCAAACAAAAGTATGAAGAATGAAAATCCCCCCAAACATGGGCTGTTCTCTTTATTCCAGGTTTCAAGGCACAAGTATTACACGGTGAGCTTTTTGTTTAACATTATTCCTGGGGCAAAGTTGTATCCCACATTTTGACCTGATCTCAGGATAGCTGGAGTCTGAGATCTTCCAACTTAGTTTCATTGCTGGATTTTGGGTGCTTAGAATGCTGTGCTGCTCAAAGTCTGTCATCCTAAACCTTGGTTTTTCTCTCTCTTCCTGTGGAGGATGAGGCAGCCAGGTCTCACTCTGTTAAGGGCTTTGTACATAGGGACCAGGACTTTGATTTCTGTTCTAAAATAGAGGAGGAGCCAATGGAGTGATGTATTTGCTGCTCTATACTGTGGTATATCTGGTCATGCGTTCAAATGACTTGATTATTTAAACCTTGAGTGTATGCTTATTGACAAACAACAAACGCTATCACTAATTCCCTACCATTTTCCCTTTTTCTCTGGCTCCCTCAGTATGTTAACCGCCAGCGTTTCAATTCCTGTCGTACCAGTTCAATTCAAGGATGCAACTGGAAAAAAATAAGGTAGTTCCTCACTGTGACAGATATTGTAACCACGTGCGATAGCTCTGGAGACCATATTGTATGAAGCTTGTATATCACTGTGGATTCAGGGATTGTTTGCCACTCCAGGGACTGGGGAGGGGAGTTATCACAGCTCCATAGTAACAGATACTGCTGGCAACAGACTGTTCATAGCACTTGGGGAGAAAGTGCAACACACAGACTGGCTGGGGATGTCGCAGTGGCTGGCAGGGAGCTGTGCATTCTTAAAGCCCCCCAGTCAGAAGGGTGTGGGACAAGTGGCCCTGCCCAGAGACAGGTGGTGGCTGGATACCTGACTGGGGAGCAGGGGAGTACAGAGGCAGGTCCCCTGAAATGGAGATATAGCTTTTTCGAAGTGCTCCAAATCTCTGACCCTCTGCTCCAGTTCTACCCATTGAGTCAAGCACTCTCTGGAAACTGTCATCTAATTCATCTGTTTTTAATTATAATTGTATTTGTATAATTGTATTTATCATATGACATTCAGCTTGTGGTTTAATATCTTTGTCTATGGATTGCTACCCCAAACCAGCTATAAATGGGCTGTCTCATAGCAGTAGGAGCGCTTTCCTTCTACATGATGAATACAGCATCTGCCACAATCTTGTAAAACCTTCAGGTCTTGCTTTCAGGCTCCCAGTTGTATTGATCCATATTATAACCATCGTATTTTTAACATTCTAACCCCTTTTCTTCCAAAGATCAGTGTATAATGAGATGGCATCACGCAGACACAAATTAATCAGTCCTCACTCACTATCACAGATTTGATCTGTGGTGCTTTGAGTGAGTTGTAATTAAAATGCTGTTGAATCCTCTCCTAATACATGCCCATTTGCACTTTCACAACAGCCCTCTTTTCTTCTAACTCCCTATTGTGCCAGTTTTAAAGAACCCTAGCTCTGGGCATTATAAATACTTGCATGATTTTTATTTTATTTGGTTAAATCAGCCCTTCAAATCTTCTCCAGTCTGCCAGCCAAATGATTGCTTCAGCCAATGTGTCCATTTCAGGCTACCATCTTCACCAGTTGTACTCAATGGTGGCCAGACTATGTCCAGCTGAAGACCACACTGCCAGGAGCCTGGAGAACACACCTACTATTTAAAATGGAGCAGACTCGCTTATCATTAGTGGGGGGGGGGAGGGAAAGGGCGGGTGAAGATGGCCCGTGGAAGGTACATGTTCCCACCATACAATGCATCAGTCGAATACTAAGACGTTGTACCCATAACAGTTTCCATTCACGGATCTCAAAGTACTTTCCGAACTAACTCCACCTCACAGCAGCCTGCACAGTAGGTGCCGGTTCCTCTTTTACAGCTGGGGAGACAGGCAGAGGTAGGGCATGGCTGGTCACAGAGGCATCTGGCAATGCTAGGAACAGACCTCCACATCCTCCTGACGCTGAGTCCCCTATTCTTTAACTATTAGACTGCTTGCCTCCTTGTGTTACTGCTGTAATAAAAATCACTGTACCGCAGAGAAGTTGCTGCCTTGTACTGCACTGGTTTTCTTTCTCCCACTGAGGATATTAGGCAAGCAGCCAGGATGTAGCCACATCTTATTGAGAGAAAATGGTGTTTTCCTGACAGAAGGCTAAGCTCCACCCTGGAGCTCCAGAAGCTTCCCTGAATGCCAACTCCAGCTCACGCCAGATTAAATTAACATTTCCAGACACTGCATTGATTGGCAGTGTAGTGAGTAGAAAATTCTCATTTAATCTAGCTCTCAGTGTGCCATAGAGGTAGTTTCAGACAGCTTGACCTACATTTTACCCCACAGAAAAGGAAGCACTTAGGGAAAATAAACCTACTTTTCACAGTGGTGTGGATTTTGCTCAACCTTATTCCGTGTGTGTGTGTGTGCACCTATGTATGGTTATAGTATTAGTCTGTAACTGACCCAGGTTTGCTTTACTCAGCAGTAGCAAAGTTATTAGTCCATATTAAGTTTAAATACCCTTTAAAAGGGAAAGATTTTGATGTGTATAGCACTTTGATTGGGTCGAGAGCAGCAGAAAAATGTCAGGGGCTGGTTATTATGTGACTATAGTCTGAGCATTACTAATGCTTTTCAATTTGCCTCGATCTATACAACTTTGCAGCTCAGTCCATGTTGATAGGGAGGGGATTTTTGTCAATGTGCTGAAGAGAAACTTTTTGTTAAGGCCCTACTCAGACCGTCATCATAAAGCCAGATGGGACTATTGGGAATCATCCAGTCTGGCTTCTTTTATAACACAGGCAAGAGGACTTCCCTGAAGCAGTTCCTATTGGAACCAGAACAGATCTTTCAGAAAAACATCTAAACTTGATTAAAAAATTTCTAGTGATAGAAAATCCACCACAGCCCTAGGTAAGTTGTTCCAATGGTTAATTACCCTCACTGTTAAAAATGTGCACTTTATTTCCAGTCTGAATTTGTTTAGCTTCAATTTCCAGCCATTGGATCTTGTTATGCCTTTCTCTGTTTGATTGAAGAGCCCTTTATTACCAAATTTCTTTTCCCTACGTAAGCACTTATACACTGTGATCAAGTCACCCTTGAACCTTCTCTTTCAGCCAGACAGATGTAGCTCCTTGAGTCTATTCTCTGTAAGGCATGTTTCCCAAGCCGTTAATATTCTCAGGGCTCTTCGCTGAACCTTTACCAATTTATCAACATCCTTCTGGAACTGGGGACACCAGAACTGGACACAGCATTCCAGTAAAGGTTGCACCAGTGACAAAACCAGAGGTAATTTAACCTCCCTACTCCTACTTGATATTTCCCTGTTTACACATTTCAGGGTCACAATGGCCCTTTTGGCTACAGCGATCCACCATTATTACCTTTCCCTCCCCCAAGTCCTTTGTAGACTCACTACTTTCCACGATATAGTCACTTATCCTGTAGGTACGGCCCACATTGTTGGCGGGGACTCATAAGGGGAACTTAGGCATTGCAGGACTCAGGGTTCCTTCACAATGCATGAGGACAGTCGGGTGCCTAAAAATGGGATTCTTAGAAGCCAGTAAGCTGAGTGGGGAGCCACCTCAGTTACCAGTAGGAAATACTCTGAGGGGTGTGGATTAAGCCCTGTCCCTCCAAGGGATTTAGGTGGCTCACTCTGGCACCTCCCTCCTCTCGATGTTCACAGATGTAAACCCTCTCCTGGAGTTAGGTGTCTAAGCCACGTCAGTCATTTTTCAAGAAAAACAAGGAGGAGGCCCTGGTGACCTTTAGCCCAGTGGTAGGAGCACTCCCTCAAGGTTATAGGGGAAATGAGTTTAAAGCTCCTGTCTGCCTGATGTGGATCAGGAACTCGAAGTGCGCCAGACCCCAGGGATACAGGCTGTTCTGGGGTGGTCTTGTGCACTCTCTCCTGCTGGAGCTGTACCACTGTGTATAAATAATTAAATACACACTGGGCCAGAGAGAGTGTGTGACAACAGCTTGCCGACTAGGGCACTCACCTGGGACATGGGAGGCCCAGGTTCCAGGTCCCTTGCTCTAATATTTAAGTATTTATACAAAGTGGAACAGAGACTGAGACATCCCCCAGAATACCGCATAGCCTAGTGGTCAGGGCACTCTCCTGAGAGGGGGAAGACACACATCAGGGGGAAATTGAACCAGGCTCTCCTATATCCTGGGTGTGTGCTCTAACCACGCAACTAAAGGTTGTAAGGGTGGGGGCACCTCCTCCTCCATCATCTGTGTAGTTTTAGACGTGTTTAGAGCAGGCCTACTGGGTTAGGCCTATAAGACAAGGTAGGCGAGAAAACATCTTAGTCTTTGGGTCCCTGCTCCTTGTTCTTGCACATAACTTTACATTTGACCATTTATCTGCAAACTCTGTCTGTGATAATTCTATTTTCTTTTAGATCACTGATAAAAATTGTGAAGATATAGGTAGGAACTGAGAACCTGAGCCAAGTGGCTCTTAACTATATTGACGAGATTACCTTTGCCCTCCAAGTGACTTGACCCATGTTGCAATTTGAAAAAATAAACCAGTTCTTTGTATTTGTTAATGGATTTTACTAAAAAGAACAAGCAAATAAATGTAAAATTGAGCAAACATAACCCTGACTAAACTACTACATTTTAACTACAAATAGAACAATACATGGTAGTAACTGAGATTTAATCAATGGGTTTATATATCAAATCACCCATTCAATACCGCATGTAATCAAACCAAATGAACCATGAGGGTGACTCAGAAAAGGATTGCTCTTGCTAATCCTGCTTTGGGAGAAAGGAGAAGCCAGTTTCCTTCACTCTAGACTTCAGCCAGCAGTGCACTTCCAGACTCTTCTGCCTTCTCTTCCTCCATCTGCAGGACAGGAAGGGTCTCTCAGAAGATCACTTGGATGTTCTTCTTCAGCACACTGAAATCATCTATAATCTGAAAGGTATCCCACGACACCTCACGGATTATTTATGTGTGAAGCAAATCTGGTTACTTTGGCCCATATATCCTGTAAATGAAAGGCTGAGATAATTACACGAAGCCTAAATATTTGTTGTTGTTTTTTAGCAGTCACTGGTACAATATAGGTGACATGTAGCAGTTGAAGTCTCAGTGAGTAATGTGTTTATACATATTCAGTACTATATATGAGTGATAACTTCATAATCCACTTATGGCTTTATCCTTTACAAAAAAGAAAAAATAATGTTCTAAATAATCTTGTATATTCTACGTATACCATGCTATGCCTATACATAAGAAAATAATGTCAGACAGATATAGCCATATCTCAAAAGCCACTCTTGATCTCATGCAAAATTATGCTGCAAAAGGGAAGGGTCATTAGGTATGTAAATATTCGCCATCTGACAGTAGTGTTGACAAAATAATGTGCTCATCAATGGTAGAACTTTACACTTTTGTGAATGAACTCTGCTCCTATAATGTACATATTTATGCACCAGCAGTTTAGTTAGTTATGTACAGAGTGTCTGTGTGCGTGACACTCATTATGCAGGTACGTGTAAATGTATATGCCTAAATGCAGCATCCCAGACACTAACTGCAGAAAAATCCTATATTTCTCGGAAGTACTGTAGTAGTGACAACATAGAGTTCTCACAAGCTACTTCCTGTGCAAAACTGTAGTGGTCTTCTTCATGCATAGTTTGCTTCCTGTCTTAATTTGCACTGATTCTCTAATGTAAACCATGTCAAGAAGTAAATCTTTCTACTCCTGACTAACCCGGACTATAGTTTAAGTTTTGAAGTTATCAGTAAAGGAGACAAAACAAGATGCTTGAAAGCTTCTCCTTAAGAATTAAAGCAATAATGGCATGGCCACAATGTGTATTTTATTATAATGATTGTGTTAGCTTGAATGTTTTAAACACCTGCCTGTTTGAGAAAGAGACATCCTAAGTGAGTGTTACACAGTGCATTGGTGGTGTACTAGAGTATGGGGCTGGATCCTACCACATGCTGAGTGCCAAAAATCAATGGGAGCTGACAGTGTTCAACAGCTCTCAGCATTGGGTCTCTTCAGTACCATTGCGCTATAAAATTATCTCTGCTCTATAAGTTTCCTTCCTTTCCTGTTCTCTTAGGAAGCAACTGCATAAATAAACTATGAAAAATCTTTCATTTATCTTCCTCTGGAATTCTTTGTGCCTGAATAAAAGCAAAGAAACCTCATTTTCCCAAAATGACTCTGTGTTGCCTGTACATTTTTCTCCCCTATGATTGTCCAATCAACTCATCAGAATAAAAAACAAACTTAATGTTACAAACTGCCCTGCGGGCTTATGAAATCAAGATGTATTCTTTCTACTTAAAAGATCATCGTCATCAAAACAGCCAGATAACTGCCAGGGGATAATTATGATTCTGTAATTATTATTGTTGCTGACAGTAAATGATGTACGAGGAAGAATACAGCTTGATTTTCTAAGCTGAACCCCCCCAGAGGAGACACAGACAATCAGAAAACTTGTTTTGACTAGAACACTGAACAAACTTGACAGAGAAGTTACAAAAGGAAAAAACACTTGCATACTCTCTACCAAACTGAAGGGGATTCTACTGCATTTAAAGGCTGCACCTCAGTGACCAATAATCTGGACAATGAAAAACGAAAAGTAGAAGGAATAGGCTTTTTTTGTTTTCTTTTAATAAAATACAAGGTTTTAAATACTTAAAAGTTCACACGATAACAAGCAAGAGCCTTTTATAAACTGTTTTTTAGCACCCTGTGCAAACATGACTGGCTTTCAGTGATGTAATACCAATTATATAATACTTATACACTGCCCTGCTCTGACTCTTCCCTCCTTAATACACTTTCTCTATGTAATACGCCTTCTCTATTGAGATGATCACTAAAATTATTGCTTCCTTGGTGAAGATGCATCAAAGGCTGGATTTTTTCCCCCAGCCACTGCTGGTGACTTGATAAACAATTTTTTTAATAGAGACAGAAGGGAGGACCCTCCAATGACATTCACATTCTTCGGTTGAACTGCCAAAATCACTTCCTGCTTTGGAACTCTAGCCTTAAGGGTTAGCCTCTGCTAAAGTGGGCTATCAAATGATGTGTTTGTAATGGTCTTGCACAAAGAAATGTTAGTTTAGGCATTTTAAAAACAAGATCAACTTGATTAAACATGAACCAGTGGGCTGCAACTTGTCAGGCTTTAACATCCCAATGGAGGCAAGCCTTTTGTTTTGTTTTTTCAAGGAATATTAATGTTTCCACCCTTCCTTACACTAAACACGCAATTAAAATCAGTTATCTGTTTTGAGGCTCCTGAGCTAAGGAGGCAGCTGCTAGGTGTCTGTACATGGGAGTCTGTTTCCTGTTTGTACTAGTTGGAAATATAGCTCATCAGAACCAATGCACCAGCTTGTAATATTGCCAATAATAATGAAACACCACTGAAACTGCATTTATGACATTATTTTTACAGTAGGTGTCTGAAAGAACGCAGGTACAGATGCTATAAAGTGATTTAAATAAGACCGCTCATCCGCCTGTGGCCAAAGAAAAGAGCACACAAAAATATAAAATACAGCATCAGTTCTTTAGCCCAAATAATATGGTCCCCATGTTCACTTTCAGGTTTCAATTGTAGGGAGATGAAATCAATGCCCATTTGAGAAGAAAGGAAGTTAATTTGGGTATAAAATAAGCAACAACAGCTACAGCAGCTGCACTGAGCTAGTGAAATAAATGAAAATGAAATGGGGCGGGGAGGGGAAGGAGGAGAACACAAAACAGGAGAGCTATCAGCATTATCGTTTCAGTAGTTGGAAGCCAAAGAAAAAAGACCATCTGTACCAGTATTTTACTTAACCTTTTACCAGTTATGGTTAATCCCTTATAACTATTATCTGTAATCTGGATCTAGTAATTGCAATGTATTTTTCCTTCAGGGCCTCCAGAACATTTTACTGCAACTATTATTTGCATTTTTTTGCTTAAGAGCCACTGGCACCCTTCCTTTCCCAAGATTTATTATGTCTATTTAAGCCACTATGTCAGGCATGGTTGCTTTGCGTTAGACATCTCAATAAATGGCCTGCATTTCAGAAATGCTGAGCACCACTGAACTCTCACATTAGAAGCTTTGGAGTAGTAGATCTTCACTGCAGAGTTAATGCAAGTGTTTGGCACCTGGGTTCGCCTAATCTGGGTTTGAGCATCCACACTACAAAGCCATACTTGAGTTAATGTGTCTACCTGGTGCTGCATGCAGGTGGGTCACTAGGCCTTTGGGGTGTGTGTATAAAATGGTCACTTACCTGTATTGTAACTGTTGTTCTTTAAGCTGTGGGCGCAGATGAGTAGTCCACTCCAGTGTGTGTGTGCCCGAGCCAGAAACAGTTTCTGCTGCAGTAGCCATCAGGGCAGTGCACACACCGTGCATCGCCTTGTGGCCCCTCCCAAGGGTCTATAAGGTAACACCGCCCTGTTTCCCCTCCCCCCAGCCCCTTCACACCAGCATGGCCTCCAATGTATTTGCAGAGGGGCTGGAGGGTGGGGTATTTGTGACATGTGGATGCAGATAAGTTACAGTACAGGTAAGTAACTGTTTTTTCTTTGAATGGATGCAGATGTCTATTGCATTCAGGTGAGTCACAAGCTGCATTGTAGGCAATGGGACTTGGAGGCTATTTAAAGAGTGACTGAAATATGACCTTGCCAAAGTTTGCATCGTCCCTTGAAGCTGTTCCATTCAGTCATCATTATACCACGGCATTATGGAGGGCCAAGTAGCAGCCCTGCAAATGTACAGGATAAGTACATCATTCAGAAAATCTATATACATTGCTTGAGCGCTCTTCAAGGGTGCAGAAAGACATGGCAGAGGAGATGTATTGGCCAAACCATAAGCAGCAGTAACAAAAGATAGGATTCATCTGGAGCAGTGGTTCTAAATCCGTGGGCTGCTTGTGGACCAATCAGAACACAGCTGCAGCCCATGTGACATCCTCAGGGCCATACAGGTAGTATATGTATTGTGTGGATGCGGCCCACATAACAGAGGGAGCTGCCATATGCGGCCCACAATGATAAATAGATTGAGAATCACTGATCTAGAGCCTGCCTGGCCCGTCAGCCTACCCGCATAAAATCAAGGAGGCTGGCTAAATTACTTAACCATGTCTACATGAACAGGCAAGGCCCTTCTTAATCCAAGGTATGTAAACACTCTTCTTGCTGACCAGCCTGCGCTTTCAGAAAGAACAGGGGTGGGTACATTGTCTGATTGAAGTGGAAGCCTGACACCACTTAATTTAAAAACTTTGGGTGAGGCCCCAAAGCTACCTTGTCCTTAAAAAACCCCCAAGATGTGATGACAATAGGAAAGGTCATTTTCTGAGAAAAAATATTACTAGGCGCAAGTAGCCAAAAAGTTCAACTGGATGGCCCATGAAAGCAGCTAACACTATTAAGCTCCCAAAGTGGAACTGATGCTTTTGCAGGTGGATACAGGTGAGTAGGTCCCTGGAGAAACACTGTTCTCTCATAAACAAGGGGGTGAATGGCAGAAATGGATGCCAGGTCACCCTTCAGGGAACCGAAGAAAAGGCCAGACAATTTCAGACACTGGAACTATTCCACCCTTGCTACTCACTCTCATAGGATGAGTCTCTTGAGCGGAAGCCCGAAGTAGAAAAATGCTTCCACTTACCTAAAGGTGGCCCTGGTTGATTAGCGTGGGCTGTTGGGGGCCTGGATGTAGGACCGACCCATGATGCTGTGAGAGCTGATCTGGGCGAGGCTGTAGAAGTTCCACTGAGAGGCTGCAAAGTTCTGACTAGCTTTGACGAAGCCCAGGTAATTAGAATAATCTTGGTGTGATCCTGCTTACTTTGAAGATGACTTGCAGGATCAATGGAATTAGGGAAAGGTATACTGTAGGCCTTATCTCCATTTCAATAGAAAGGCATTAGTCAATCAGCCAGCACTGAAGCCAAACAGTTCTTGTCTTTTGTAGCAAACAGGTCAACTGATGTGATGCCCCCCTACCAGGAAAATAGATCTCAAATTTTTCCAAAGTATTCTAGCATCTGTTTCACTAACACCATACAGGAAGGTAAAAATCACTTTCCTACACCTGTTCACTACTCCTCTACTTATGCATTCATGGATTTCATTAGTCCTGTTTGCCATAGCATAATTCTGGGTGCACACATTGTTGCTTGTCTACTATGACCTCTAGATCCAGTCACTGCTTTCCATGATAGTCTCTGCTCCCGCCATCCATTTAGCTTTTTAAAAAAGACATTGTTTGAACGTGCCTAGCTTACCACGTGCTCTAATGGCTCTGTCTGAGTGCCCTCGCCTTATCATTACTTACACTTCTTTTATCAGCAGTGCTTTTATATTTACTTCCAGCTCACTGACTACTACTGGCAGGCCTACTACCAAACCCGGTTGTATCCCACTAGAAACACTGTCAGTCACTATTGCTGCTTTATTGATGACTAATTTTGAGATAGATCAGCTAGCCAGTTCTTAATCCAGTGAATGTGCTTTGCAATGATAGTGTTATATCATTGCTGAGTCTGTTTTTCAAATGCATGAGTAGGAAGATAGCTGGCCTGCAGGTTTTTTTTTTTTTAAAGTACAAAATTATGACCAGCAATTACACTGTTCAAAGCTGTGAAAGGGAAAATTTAATTTTTAATAAAACAAAACGTGGCCATAGCACTTTATCCTGTGCCCCAAAGATCTAGAATCATAGAATATCAGGATTGGAAGGGAGCTCATCTAGTCCAACCCCCTGCTCAAAGCAGGACCAATCCCCAACTAAATCATCCCAGCTAGGGCTTTGTCAAGCCTCACCTTAAAAACCTCTAAGGAAGGAGATTCCACCACCTCCCTAGGTAACGCATTCCAGTGCTTCCCCACCCTCCTTGTGAAAAAGTTTTTCCTAATAGCCAACCTAAACCTCCCCCATTGCAACTTGAGACCATTTCGCCTTGTTCTGGCATCTGCTATCACTGAGAACAGTCTAGACCCATCCTCTTTGGAACCCCCTTTCAGGTGACAGCACCTATCAAATTCCCCCCTCATTCTTCTCTTCTACAGACTAAATAATGCCAGTTCCCTCAGCCTCTCCTCATAAATCATGTGTTCCAGCCATCCCGCTGGACTCGTTCCAATTTTTTCACATCCTTTGTATGGGGCCCAAAACTGGACACTACTCCAGCTGAGGCCTCACCAATGCCGAATAGAGGGGAATGATCACATCCCTCGATCAGCTGCTGGCCATGTTCCTCACACAACCCCTGTGAGGTAGATACTATTTGATTACTGCATTGTCACCTTTATATAGCTGGTGAAGCCAAGATTAAGGGTTTTATCCTACACTCTTAATGGGCGCTTTGCCATTGACTACAACGGGGGCAAGATCAAGCCCTAATGGTATGTGTACACTGCAATGTAAGACTAAGGTCTTGGTGTTTGTAAGCCTGCCCTTGAGCATTCATACTGTGTACTGACCCTATGGTTAGAATTTCTGGACCCAGCTCCCCTTCCTACACTCAGCTGTCTACACTATGCAGAGCTGAGTCAAGCCAGCATACCTAGGCTTCCTAGCACCCTCCCCAGCTGTAGCCCCGCTAGCCATATTTGTGGTACATTGTGGGAAAACTTGACTGTCTAGCCCGTGGCACTTAGCTGGAAGTTGTCACAGCCCACCAACACCCGCTGCCAAGTCATCTTTTGGGTCTGCACATTTCCAGACCCTGAAGCCAGCAACATGGAGAAGACACCCTTTGAAGAACTTTGGCTTAGGCTGTCACACCTGTTTCAGGGAACAGGCAGCGCTTCCATGAAGCACTAGCAGACATTTCAGCAGTGTTTTCTGACCTACCAAAGGCACCCGTTGGATGAAGGGGATAATGATATAGGCATGGCAGACTCCAACTGGCTCATGCCGCTGGGGACAGCTACTGGTGGCCCCTATGTAGACTGCTCCTTCTGGAGCAGGGCCACAAGCACAGACTGGTGGGATCACATAGTCAAGCAGACATGGGATGACCAAAAATGACTTCGTAACTTTTGGTGATGAAAGTTACATCCCTGGAGCTTTTTGAGCCACTTACCCCAAGCTTCCAGTATCAACACATGCATGAGAGCCAACATGTCACTCCAGAAGCGGATTGCTATAACTCTCAGGAAATGTGCTACCCCAGACTGGTACAAGGCCACTGCTAACCAGGCTGGTGTTTGAAAAATCAACTGGTGGCAGAGGTTTGTCACAATCAGGTACCTGCTTTACCCACAGGTGGTGGACAAAAAGAGTATCCCTGATGGAATTGCTGGTTTTGAGAATGGAGTTCCAAGCTGTACTGGGGCCACTGATGTGCCCACAGTTTGCCCTCCTCAAAGAGCACATAAGGACAAACTGCAAAGGGTCCTACTCCATTGTTATGTAGGCCCTTGTGGAACACAGAAGCTGATTTATGGACGACAATGTGGCCTGTCCTGGAAAAGTTCATGATACCTGGGTTTTCTGCCAGTTGGGAGTCTACCTTCATGGACAGGCTGGGACACTTGTCCCACCAAATAACATTGTCATAAATGGAGTTACTGTCCCCTCTGTTATTCTAGGGGACTCTGCTTTGCCCTGGCACAAGAAGGTTTAAATTACACTTTCAGCCACGTTCTATGTCTGCTTAATGTGTTTGGCAGATTGAAATCATGACAGCACTGTTTACAGAACACTTATATTACCAGAACCATAAAACAAAGCAAAAGCGAACTGACATTGGATTAAACTAGAGCTGCTCTTTGCTCCTTGACCCCCAGTCAATCCTGCAACGTTGCTCTCTTTTCTTCTCCCCCTAAAAAACAAACCTTTGTGAAAGAAGTAGTGGAGGCCATCTTCTTGCTCCAAAGTGATACTTTTAACAGAAATAATGGAGAAGCCCACACCACACAGAAAAAATTCACTCCCCTCTCTTGCTTCGATATAGATTTTGGCCAAATGAGTCATGAAATGATGGTGCCTCGATAGTCAGATTTTATACAGTTGCAGCAACAGACCTGGTATGATGATCAGGAACAGTGCATAAACCCTCACTCCAATGAGCAATTTTAGGTTAATCTGAAACCAGAAGAGTGTGTAGGGGAACTCGTTTTAAGTGTCTGATAAGATTCCTGCTTATTTGTGTTATCAGTCCTAATGACATCCGTGAAAATTCTCAAGTAAGTGAGCAACATTTGGGCCCACCACTATATTTTTAAAAATTATCACTATATGCCATCAGTAGGTGCAGACTTATCTCCCTTTCATTTTTATTATTGCAAGCTAGTACAAAGCGGAACACCTTCAGTAAATTACAGCATAATTCTGGATGAAAATGAATCAGTTATGCTTTAGTCCATATGCAGTTACAGTCAGTACATTTTATTCAATCCTATAACATTCTCAATTGTAATTCAACTTTATATAAAAACAAAAGTATACATGGCTACTGTAATTAACTCATCTTACTATAATTTTCAGTTGAAAGGCTTTTGAAAGTTTAAAGACATTTTTTAAAACAAAGATCCAGATCCCCAACTTGCGTAAGCTGTTTTAACTCAACTGAAGCCAGTGTAGCTATGACATTTTACGCTAGCTAAGGATCTGGCCCATTAGTTCACTCACTTGCAGCATCAGTGGTAACGGTTTGCCTCAGAGTTGAAATGGCAGTGGTTAGAGAGAGATCACTGCATATATAATATATGACTGAAAAGGAGAGGACTCCTTTCTCTCAAAAAGAAATCTGTATTCCCAGGGAATGGAGGAACCAGTCTGACACAATGCTGGTTCCCAGCTGACGGCCAGAATAATATTATGGATCTTAGAGAAGCATCTCGACTTACAAAAAACTGACCACCACTGTTGCCATTGCACATATAAATTTTTAATACTCGATTCATTTTCTCTTTTTTTTCTTTTTAAAAGAACTTTAGCATTAAAGAATTTACAAAAATCTTTAATCCTTCCAACACTGATATTCTCCACCCAGCCAAATGAAAGCTCAGCAGAAAGTCCATATCCAGATGCTCCAAAGGGTTAAATTGCATAATGTTTTGCACAACCAAAGCTGAGCATTTTCTTATTCTTTTCTCTTTTTAAATGAAACTTTATCTTTGGTTTCTTGTATTTTTTCTGTTATCCTATCCTTTGTTTCTTCCATCTTCTCTGTTATTCTATCCTTTGTTTCTTCCATTTTTTCACTAATCATGTCCCTGGTTTCCTCCATTTTACCTGAGAGACGCTCTTTTGTTTCTTCCATTCTATCCTGTAGGTATTCCGTTACTGGAGGGGGCGTGGACATGTAGCCATGCTTACGAAGATACTTGACAGTAATGGATGTTCCTCCTAAAGTTACAGTGTATCTGGCAGGAGTTGCAATCTTAAAGGAAACCAAAAAAGTATCAAAATTATGTGTAAATGGGATTGGATATTCTTTACAAAATTTCTCCATTTTTGTAAAAAGCTTATATTGGTCAACTCCAACTTTTAAAAAAAGGAGCTCCAGTTATAAGGAAATAAATTAACCCATTCTGAAGGGAATTCTTCAGAAAGGCACTTTCTCTCTCACATACACACACTTTCATTTGAAGTATCCCAAGTATTACAGGTTTGAAGAGATATACCAATGAGGCATAACTGCATGCACCCCTGAGATGTATCACTTCTGGGATGAAATACAGCAGCTGTTTAACATCACAACCAGTTTGCCCAAGAAAGTCCATACCGGTACTTTGTTGGTGAAACTTGTTGGTCAGAGGTGTGTTTTTTCACCCTCTGACAGAAAGGTTTTACTGACAAAAGTACCAGTGTAGACAAAGCTATAGTGAAAACAAGGTCTAAATGAACCCTCTGGATTGTGCTGTCTAATCTCTCATCCTTTATTGCTCCTTTTCTTCTCCTACCCAAATCTTTGTTCCCAGCTCTGATCTCCACATAATGATATATCATCATGAAATAAAAGTGGGAGGACAAATACTAATTCCTAATTCAGCGAGAGCTGAAGGTTTGGCAGCTCTTTAGCTACTTATAAATACTCTCTGAATCTGTCTCTCACTTTAAAATAATCTCACTTTGGTTAATTGCTCCTTACTGGAAAATACTAAACAATGCTATAAGACTTGACAGAAGCTTTGAAGGCCAGTCACTTTTACTACGGCTAGACACTGGTGTGGAATAAGACAGATAGGTTTTCTGTTTGGGCTTAAGAAGTCATAATTTATCTTGTTATTGACAGTCACTGCACCCAGTAACAAAAGAGCAAGTTCCTAAAAATATTTTAAATACCATTTAAACAAAACAAAAATAAAAGAAAGCAAATGGCAAGCAGCCACCAGGATGATCTGATAACCCAGCACGCAAAGTAGGACTGAAAGAATCTGTTTCATTACAAGAAAACACTCAAAACAAATATTTTAAAGGTGATGTAAGATTAAATGCCAATTCATTTTTCATAAAGTTTACAATAGCAAAGATAAGTTAGTACTGAACGTAAACTGTATTTTCTACTGTTTTCTAGCAACAAAGCAGAATCAGTCCTAGTCTGCATCAAACCAGGCCCCTGATTATGTATAATTAAAAGGGACTCCTGCTTACTAAATAGAATTATCAAACCAGTGGCAACTGTTTATAAAAATTGTTTAGAAAACCCCTTTAATACTTATACATTCTATACCACCTTCTGGGATTCTATGACATCTAGCCTCTAGTTAATAGTTAAATGAAACCGTCTTGTTAAAAAGGGTATTTACTTTACAGGGAAATATTAACCCAATATCCAAAAATGAAGAATACTGGGAGAACTTGGCAGTTACCCCACAACGTGAGCATCTACAGAGGAGGCAGGAAATGTAACGGGAAGGGATAAAGTTGGTCAAATTAATATTCTTTTCCAAAAAGCAAAGATCCTCAGAAAAGATTACTAGCACACAATTTTAGATTATAAATTCTTTGGGGGCAGGAATTATCTTTTAAATATGTCTGCACAAGAGACTAGCAAAATGGGGCCTGGATGTGGTTGGCCTCAAGACACCACCACCTGATGTTAAATAATAAGTCAACTCTGAGTAGGTACAGGGCCAGATTTTCATAATGTCACCTGCATTTATGGACCTAGATAGGAGATGAGTATTTTTTAAAACATGGCCCTTAAATTTACATCAGACTTGATCCTACTGCCCTCCATTTCAATGGAAGCAGGATTGGACTCAATGCAAGAAATGTACATATACTTGGCACAGCCAAATCTCCGGACAATAGTACACATATATACTATATACCAATCCAAGAATAGGTTGTGTTTATTATAAAATCTTTATATTTTAAATGCATACATCCATTGACTTTCTATAGGCACCAGTATACTAAACTGTTTAAATGGGCAAGTGTCTGTGCCTTTACTTCATCATCACTTTACTCAGGATAAAAGTTAGATACATAACTAGTAAAGCGCATTAAAACAATCAGATATATGCACAACAAAAGGACAACGTATCACAAATAAAGATGTTAATACTTAGCTCTTGTACAATACTTTACACGTTCAAAGCACCGTAGTGCTTTGTTCAAAGCAAACAGATTTTGGATATTTTATTCTGGGTTTAGATCTACATAATCTGATCTTTAAGTACTGTATTAGGACAATTGGACAATTAAATCCCAACTAAGTCAGTGACGAAAGCATAAGTACTAAACGAAAACATTCAGTAGAAAAAAAAATTGCACTGTCACCTGAAGAACTCAAAGCATTTAAACTGTCATGCTCTGGCTGTGTGAGTTACGTACAGGGAAAACAGAGGTATTACATTGGATTGTCACCACTTCTAAGGAACACCAAACAGCCATTCAACAACAAAAAATACCAGTTTAGGAATATTTTCTTGCGATGCAAAGGTGCTTAAAAGCACTATGATGACCCTTTTAACCTGAGTAATGTGAATATTTAGGTTTAAAACTTTCATTTTAAAAAGTCTAAACCATTAAGAGGGAGAACAGCGCTAATTTTTTCTGATCTAATAGAATTATTTAGACCACTGGGCGACGTCAGAACCAATTAACTATAATGGTACCTACCTTATACATTGCATATGCAGTTAATGCATATCCACTCTGAGAGTTTTTCAGAATGCTTACAATGCTTTCTGGTATGCCAATGAACTCTAGGAAAGGAACGACATTCACTCCTCTATCAAAGAAAAAAAGATATACATAAAAATGGGAAGATGTTTGAAAGGATCATTAAAACTTATAAATTGTACTAAAAAAATCATTTCTCTTCATTATTAGATTTAATGGTAAAAAGTTATATTTCAAAATGGTAGTTTCATTCAGCAAAGCATTTCTTAATCTAAGCAACATGCTCGTTTTTAAATAGATTTTCTGGTATGTTTGTATAACATGTAAACAAACAAGATTTTTACATTATTTGAAGAAATGAAAGTAATAAATTAGACCTGATGGTTTGAGATACTGCTTAATCAAACTGCTTCTGTCCCTATTTAGTATATTTGGAGGTAAGTAGATACACTGGTGCAAAGACAAAAAGTCATATTGATATAAACTGTGAAGGCTCTGTTCGTATGAGAACTGAGAACCAGCTTCAATCTAAGTGCTGGTCTTCACTAAGTGCCGGTCATCACAATCGATGCAGCAGGGATCAATTTAGCGGGTCGAGTGAAGACCTACTAAATCGATGGCAGAATGCTCTCTAGTCAACTCGGGTACTCCAGCTCTCCAAGAAGAGTAAGGGAAGTCGACCAGAGAGCGTCTCCCATCGACGCAGTGCAGTGAAGACACCGGGGTAAGTCGACCTAAGCTATGTTGACTCCAGCTACGTTTTCACGTAGCTGGAGTAGCGTAACTTAGGTCAACTTACCCCACAGTGAAGACAAGCCTTAAGAGATGGAGACAGAGAACACAATATACTTGTTTGTTTTAAGATTAATTTGCAGCCTACCCCCATAACGAGGTATCTTGGTTCCAGTCCCTCACATTTCCTCTCCAGAGGCATTAAACCAGTGGTGGGCAAGACATTTTGCTGACGTTGACTATCTGCAGGCACGGCCCCCTGCAGCTCCCAATGGCCACGGTTCGCCGTTCCCAGCCAATGGGAGTATATGCAATTAATTATACAAGAAATGGATTCTCCGATATTTAGAACTATTGTTCTAACATTTAGTTTTGCCAGCGTCACTGAAAGCCTTAAGATTACCTGTACAGGATGTTCTATAAGTAGTATGCTATCGTAGTCAGCAAAATTTTCAACTTCTCTAAACTATTTTAGCGTTTTAGTCCTTATGCTGTGCATTATCAGTATCAGAAGGAATAAATACAGTACTGGAAATAGTGTGTTACCAAACTCTTGCTCTGTAAAAGAAAGTGGCTTTTTTCAGCGTTAAACATTAAAATGTTAACTACTAAGTATTAGAAGACTCAGATTAGAAAACTAAGATGGGCCTAAATATGTTGACACTGCCCCTTTTAAATTTGTTGATAAATAACTTCAGACTTGAATAATTTAGCCCTATGCAACTATTATTCATGATCCAACTTACTTTTCACCTCAAGAATGTTCTGCTTTTCTAGTATGATATACTGAGGCTCTGCTTCTCACTAGTTTCTAATTAAATGTTTTCATCTGTGTCCATTTGTCAAACGTTTGTTTTAACTGCTAACTAAAGACTCAGACAAACTAGCTACACTGTACTCAGTCTAAAATGTCTGGATGTGAGCATCAACTTAGATCCATCCAAAGCAAAATATTTTAATAGCTTGGGACCTTTATTACTCTGAGATGGGCTAAATTTAGAATGACATTTGGATCTATAGCTCCTAGAAAGGGCAATTATGCCAGCTGGTTAGAGTAACTAAAACAAACACTTGTGTCATAATGCATTCTGATGTCAAAGGCCCATCCTTCCAGCCACAAACTATCATTGTTTCATGTCTTCTATTATTAAATATGCAACATGCACAGTCCAGAGATAAACAATTACTCAAATTCAACAAAAGTCACAGACTAATAAAACCTCCCTCTAATCTAAACTGATCTTGTAGCTGACATGAATATTGCTTATTCCAGTCAAGGTGAGTTTCCAAAACAGAAACACACCATTGTAAGTCTTTGGGATCCAGCAATTTCACATTAGATCTAGTGTGGCTAGACGAGAGTAGATGTTGTGGAGCGTTGATACATTAGTTTTATTACAAGATGTACAAATACTAACAAGAAAAACAGAAAAAGCAGGATGATTGATGGTATCCAGAGCTCATATGCAAACATGTATGTATGTCTGGCAGTCTGTTCAAATGATGTCCAGACCTGAAATAGCACGGGCATTGCAAATAAGGACTGGAGTGTATTAGTAAGTGCTGCATACTCCATGCACACCTGACACTCCCAGTGCTTTTGTGAGGGTCCAAAAAAGAAAAGAATTAGTTTAAATAAAACCCCAGAAACAAAGCGTCACCATACTATACATTTTCATCCACCACATTGTTTTGGAGAAGTATGGGGAGAGAGATAACTAATCTCAGTGATAAAACTAGTTTCTTGGGAGGAATAGAAGCAAATGACACATTTTCTTAAGTTTCTACTAATGGGTCTAACCTAGACCACCAAACACGTGGTGAAACTGGAAGTTTTGGTTCCCAGTTCCTACTGGAGGATGGAAGATAAAGAAGATAGTAAAGGATCAAAGAATTCTTCAAAGGCTTTGTGTCCCTCTCACAAAAAGCTTCTGAACACAAAGATGGGGGGTGGGAGGGAACTATATTTAAAAGGTAACATGTGAAATGGCTGGCTTTGTGGCTTAGCAGACAGCGCAACCATACAGGGAGACCTGGGGTGGAGCAGGGGGTTGAGCACCCCCTGCGCCCGGAGAAAGCCGGGACCTATGATGTGTGCATTGTTTTATTTTGGTGACAATTACATTCCTTCCAAATGAAGATAAAGTATTTGGTATAGACAGACTTTCATTAACAATCTTGGGCTTTAGTACTAAAGACATGGAGTCTCCTTTTGCTGATGGAGTAAGTTGGGTAATTTCTGACACATAATAAGATCCATATTGCAGATGGTCTTATATATATTTGTCTCAGATTAACAGCAATAATGATCTTGTAACAAATCAGTAACTTACTTCATGGCTGCGTAGTAAAAGGATCCAAACCATACACTGGAAGTCAACAGATGCACTGGAATCATAACTTTTCCATACTGTTTAAAAGTTCTCTTGAACCTCTGAAAGAGACTAATTGATTTGTCTTGTAATGGATCAGGCTCTAAAGAACTTGATTCTACAGGGGTCCCCTGGGGTATATCACTAGCTGGTTTCAAAGGGTTTTCTTCCTTTTGTTCTTTGTGGTGAGTGCCTTCTGGTTGGGATGAAAATACATCCAATGACTTTCCTTCCTTTGAGAGATACAGTGTAGCAGATGCATGGAGACACTGTTTTTCAGGGCCCAATGCCAAAACCACTTTGCATCCAGTCTGAGGCAAGACTGGTTTCCCATTTAAGTGTTGAAGGAAACCAGTGCGATGTGGTACCAAACATGTCCGATGTGCCAGCTGAAACACAGTCTGTATTAAATTCCTTTGCATTCTGATGACTGATGAGAACTTGCTACAGTTCCTAGGGAAAGCAAACAAGAAAAAAGTTGATTTCTCTAAATTAAGAATGGCCATAATAATGGTATTTCAAAAGATTAATCTGCAACTTCTTCAATGTGACTTTAAAATCTGAGGATACTTTCAAGGGTTAGAAGAATAAAAAAGTATCATACTTAAGTGGATAGCAACTAAAGCGGTTTCCTTCTTTACTCAAGAAACTGAAAAGTTTTGCAGTTATTACCCAAATCATCTTAATGCTCATGTATTTAATATTCTGAAAAAAGTGTGCTGTTAAATTATCTTCCTCACACTGAAAATGCTCATTCTAATGCTTTATGTGTAACAGAGTGATCCTTTTAGCTGACATAAATATATCACAGCCTCACTGATTTGCTCTAATGACTGTATGGCGCGCTTTATTAGAATGAGGAAAACCATTAATACTATAGTGATACTGGATCAAATAATGTATTGATAATGGAGTTTAGTTTTAATGATCTACATTACTTTGTACTAAAATAGTAAAAATTATTTTTTGTTTTTTGTTAAACCAATGACATTTTCGTAATTCCAGACCTAACAATGGAATGCTGCTGTTGAATCTGTGCTGAGAAGTGGTGTGTGTCACTGTTGGATTTCAATTAACATGATGAAGTATTAGTAGTTACACTGTAATTCAGAATTTTTCGAACTATATATAACCCAGATGAACTTTGCATTTTAAATGCCTAGTGAGTATTTCTGAAAGTTCAGTAAGACCAGCTGACAGCTCACACACACTCACACACAAAACAAACACGAAGATAATTTCAAATAGTACACATAGATTCCAATGTCATGTTATTCACAAAAATTGCAAGTTTTAGGGCAATAAGTGAAATTTTAACTATTTCCTTTCATTTACATAATGTAGCACGTTATAGCCCAGCTGAATGGGGACCTCTACCTTAATTTTACTCAGGTTAATGCTGGTTAAGTCAGTTGCTGCTCCACTTACCTTTCAAATCTGCCACTGATAGCACTTAGAATTTTAAATCCCATGAACAGTCTAAACCCACATTAGAAAACCAGTGGCATTTAATTGTACATCGCTGTCTCCATTTAGATTTGACTTGTTTAAAAAACAAACAAAAACAAAAAAACCCACCCAACTTTGGCTGTATTCTGTATTTGGTAGTTGAGGTGCAAAGTTAACATTTTTTAGCTTGCTAAGAAAGACTTCATGATGTAAATGGAAGACTTGGTAGCACACAAAAAATTGGGCATGGGCCTTTTGCTACTGTATGGGTGTATAATAGAATGAAAGACTTGGAAGGTTCTTGACCCTAGAAATACAATTCTTGTGTACACTAAAGACTCTGATGAATAGAGAATCAGGGAAACAGACATTACAAGACTGCAATTTAAGAGGGGAAAGGATTTTTCATCAATCTGAGGGTTGTCTACACAGGAACGGTTTACTCGGGAGACACACTTATTCTGGTACAAGAGTGGCTTTTTTCAGTAGGGAGTTTAAAGTTTATCCCAAGTGACATAAGTTAAACTTAAAAAAAAGAAAAAGGCATTCATATTGGAATACTGTCTACATGTTTTCTCACCTTTTGCAGTATACACAGGTATAATTAAACCAAAAGAGTAAGTCCACACTGCTTTGTCTAAAGAAGCTGTGACTTCCCTGTGTGAATCATAGCATCCACAAAACACTGTGCTTTTCCTTAAAAAGTGCACAGCATTCTGGGCAGGTATCCCAAGAACGTTCTGCTGATAATATCAAACCATTATACGTTGTCTCCTAGTGGATTATGGGATACCTTCTGAAATTCTGGGCCGTCGGGTCAAACTCCTATGATTCCTTCCATAATTTTGCAAAATTCATTTGCTTATCGCTAGCCAATACCATTTTCAAAACTGTTGGTTTCAAACAAATTTTATTAACTGCTCTCAGGCAGCATGGAGGAAGCACTACTGAGCACCATGATCTTGACCATCCTACATACAGACAGGATGCTCCCGATATACTGGCCAACACTCAGGTCTGTGGCAAAACAGACAGACCACCACCACAATACTGTACAGAAACAGCTATTGGAGGAGGCCGACGATGAAATTGGGCAGTTATTTCTAAGTATTTTCTTAGGCTGGTGTCACAGAGTAGAGTGCCACTTCTGGGTTCAGCTAATGATCACTAACTGGTATGACAGGACACTGCTGCGGAGCTAGGATGTTTGACTGCAGAACTTCAGGATATGGAAGGCTGCTCTCTTGGAAAATTGTGCAAAGCTCGTCCTGGAGTTGCAGTGGTGAAATACCAATGAGGCCCACTCAGCGTGCAGAAGCATGCGGTCATTGCCATTGGGAAGCTTGCAATGCCCAGCTGCTACCAGTCAGTAACTAACCAGTCTAGTTGGTAAATCCACTTTCAGGTTTGTTGGTCATGGCGGTACACATTGTTGGCTGCGAGGGTGTTGCTGTCCTGGGTCATTAAGCTTGGCAATGCACAGGAGGTTAGTGATGACTTTTGAACCTTTGGGGATCCCAAATTATATAGAAGTCATTGATGGACCCATGCATCCCTGATGCCAGGATATGTAGAAATTCACCTCTGGTTTAGGCAATGAAAAAATGGAACTTTTGCTCCCAAAACTACTATAAACACATATGGTGTCAGGGTTGTCTGGGAGAATTGGCTTACTTTCTGCTTCTCTGGCTTATCAAGCCTTTTGCTAAAACACATGGTGTGACAGGTTGGATCACAGAAACCCCCCTGGCGCTGCCAACTGAGGTGCCAAGACTACTTCTGCCCCTGCTTTCCCTGCCAGCTTGGGACTCCAGAGCCCTGCCTTGTGCCAGACACGCTTGCAGGCCACAAACACAGACCCAGGTCTGAACCATGTCCCACAAACTTCAAGCTTAACTGAAAGCACCTTAAGAAGCGTTCCTTTCTTTAACGCTCAGCTGCCCAACTCCCAATGGGGTCCAAACCCCAAATAAATCCGTTTTGCCCTGTATATGAGTTTATTCTGTATAAGCTTTAAATTGTTCGCCCTCTATAACACTGATAGAGAGAGATGCACAGCTGTTTGTCCCCACAGGTATTAATACATACCTGGGTTAAATAATAAGTAAAAAGTGATTTTATTAAATACAGAAAGTAGGATTTAAGTGATTCCAAGTAGTAACAGTCAGAACAAAGTGAATTACCAAGCAAAATAAAATGGAACACGCAAGTCTAAGCCTAATACAGTAATAAAACTGAACACAGATAAAATTTCACCCTCAGAGATCTTTCGATAAGTTCCTTTCACAGACTGGATGCCTTCCTAGTCTGGGCACAATCCTTTCCCCTAGTACAGCCCTTGTTCCAGCTCTAATGGAAGCTAGGGGACTTCTCATGACTGCAGCCCGCTTTGTTCTGTTCCACCCCCTTATATATCTTTTGCATAAGGCGGGAATTCTTTGTCCCTCTCTTGGTTTCCACCCCTCCTTTTAAATGGAAACCAAGAGAGTGACAAAGAATTCCCACCTTATGAATTCCCATCCTCAGTCAATTGTCCTGGCTGATGGGAGCCATCAAAATTCCAAACCACCATTAATGGCCCACACTTTGCATAATTACAATAGGCCCTCAGATTTCATATTTCTAGTTTCAGATACAAGAATGATATATACAAATAGGATGACCACACTCAGTAGATCGGGGGTCCCCAACATGGCGCCCACTGGGGCAGTTGTGTGCGCCCGCAGGACACCACGCCACCGAAATGCCGCCGCTGAGCGCAGCCAGTGGAGAACCGCCCACTGAAATGCCACCGAGAAGCACTGCTGTTTCTCAGTGGCGTTGCGGCGGTGACGCTTCCTTCTGCTGCCACTTCTCGGCGGCATTTCAGCGGCGGGGTGTCTGGGAATAGTATTGTGCTATTCCCGCAGAAAGGTTGGGGACCACTGCAGTAGATAAGTTTTGTAATGATACCTTACAAGAGGCCTTTTGCATGAAGCACATTCTAATTACATTATATTCACACTCATTAGCATATTTTCCTAAAATCATATAGAGTGCAACGTCACACATGGATAGGAGAAAGAACTGTTTAACTATAACCTGAGTAGCTGCAGAATGACTACGGAGCATTTGGAAGAATGAAAGGTTAACATATCTCATGACAAGGCCTGGGCTTCTGAGATATCTGTCTTGTTTCATAGGTGCTTCTGTGTTTTCCAAATCTGAGAGCAAGGGAGAGAGCCTCATCAATGTGTGGGAAGTGAAGAGACTTCTGAGAGGTTATGACCAGCTAGAGAGGACGCCTCTATCCAATTCCCCCATGTGAGACAGGAAATCACTGTGCATGTACTTAGACAGCATGGTAGAGGGAAGGAAAATGAAAGTAATGTAATTTAATAAATGAAGTGTATACAATGTAGCATAGACTCTGAATTGATTTTATTAGGAACTGATGGTAGAGAAAGTTGTGTCTAAGTGAATTTTTCAACGTAGGGCAACTTAAAACATGAGTAATTTGATTGGCGGGGGTGGAACGGGTTGGAAGGACCAAGTGTAAACTTAAAAAAAAAAAAAAAGGTTACTCACCTTCTTGTAACTGTTGTTCTTTGAGATGTGCTCATATCCATTCCAATTAGGTGTGCGCACGCTGTGCACACAGTTCGCTGGAAGGGTTTTCCCCTAGCAGCATGGGTCAGCTCTGAAGCCCCCTGGAGTTGCGCCCTCAGGGCGCTGCATATAGGGCCCTGACGACCCGCCGCCTCTCCAGTTCCTTCTTGCCGGATACTCCGACAGAAGGGAAGGCGGGTGAGTTTGGACTGGATATGAGCAACACGTCTTGAAGAACAAGATTTAAGAGAAGGCGAGTAACCGTTTTTCTTCTTCGAGTGCTTGCTCATATCGATTCCAATTAGTTGACTCCCAAGCCTTACCAGGAGGTGGGATCGGAGTTTATGGAATCACTGATTGAAGCTCAGCCCTGCCTAACACTGCATCATCCCTGGAGTACTGGCTTAATATGAAGTGAAGGTGTGGACCAAAGACCGCGTAGGTGCTCTACGTATCTCCTGGATTGGTACCTGGGCCAGAAAGGCCACCAAAGAAACCTGAGCTCTAGTGGAGTGTGCAGTCAGAGTGGGGGCAGGGACCTTAGTGAGGTAGTAGCAAACTCGGATACAGGATGTGATCCACGACGATATCCTTTGTGTGGACACTGGGAGGCCTTTCATCCTGTCCGCCACAGGAACAAACAGCTGGTTCGACTTACGGAATGGTTTAGTTTGTTCATTGTAAAAAGCCAATGCATGGCGCACATCCAGGAAATGGAGCCCCTGCTCGTGGCTATTGGCATGGGGTTTCAGGAAAAAGACCTGAAGGAATATATCTTGATTGGCATGGAAACTCAAGACCAGCCTCGGAAGGAACACCGGGTGGGGTCACAGTTGCACCTTATCTTTGTAGAAAATGGTATACAGAGGGTCGGATGTGAGAGCCTTGAGCTTGGACGCCCTTCTGGCTGATGTTATTGCAACCAAAAAGGCCACCCTGTAGGAAAGGTAGAGGACTGAGCACGTAGCTAGGGGGTCCCATCAGCCTTGAGAGTACCAAGTTAAGGTCCCAAGTGGCAGTGGACCGGTGAATATGAGAATATAATCTGTCTAACCACTTGAAGAACTGCCGCACCGATTAGTTAGTGAAGATGGTGCGTCCATGCTCTCCTGGGTGAAAAGCTGAGATGCAGCCAGGTGAGCCTTTATCAAGGAGCGAGACAAGCTGTGCTGTTTCAACTTTAGGAGGTAGTTAAAAGGGTACTGATAAGATAAAGGGGACTGACAATTGTGTTGGAGCAATACGACTCCGCAAGCATCAAATCGTGAATCTCTTCCACTTGGCTAGGTAAGTTGCTCTGGTTGAAGGCTTTCTGCTACCCAGAAGAACCCCCCTAACGGAGTCTGAGCATGTAAGCTCTAGCGGGTTCAACCACGCAGCTTCTAAGTCATGAGGTGGAGAGACTCGAGATTGGGGTGTCGAAGCCTTCCGTGATGTTGAGTGATGAGGTCCGGAACTAGTGGTCGAGTGATTGGAGTGTCCACCGACAGCTCCAGTAGCGTGGTGTACGTGAACGCCCTGAACTCCCTTACATTGATGTGAAGCATCAGTTCCTTCTGAGACCAGAGGACTTCAGTTCTGTGCTCCCTAAGGTGTGCTCTCCACCCCACGGTCGAGGCATCGGTGGTCAGACATTGGGATGGGCGGGATTTGGAAAACGTGACCCCTGCGCCCACCAAGTGTGGTTGAACCACCAGTGAAGAGACTTGAGCACGTCCGGTGGAAGACTAACCACCATGTCTAGATTGTGCCTATTTGGCCAATGCCAAATGCCAGCCAAGCTTGGAGAGGTCTGAGTCTGAGCCTCACCTGTTGCACTACATATGTGCAAGATGCCATGTGACCTAGGAGTTTTAAGCAACTCCTTATTGTGTATAGGGAATCGTTTGAGGTCCTGTATGATGTCATGAATGGCCTGAAAGCAGGACTGGGGTAGGAACACTCTGGCCTATGCTGAGTCTAGCATTGCCCCAATGAACTCTATTCTCTGAGTAGGGGTGAGCATTGACTTTTGACTATTTAAGGGGAAGCCCAATGTATTGAAGGTGGATCTTATGAGGAAGACTTGTTGATCCACTTGTGTTCTGGACTGGCCCTTGACTAGCCAGTCATCTAGGTAAGAAAATACCTGAACCTGCCTTTTCTGCAGAAAAGCAGCGACAACTGACATACATTTGGTAAACACCCGAGGTGCCGATGATAGGCCGAACAGTAGTACTGTGAATTGGTAATGGGAACTCCCGACTATAAACCTTAAGAAGCGCCTGTGGGGCGGGATTATGGAAAGGTGGAAATATGCATCCTTCAAATTGAGGGTGGCATACCAATCTCCTGGATACAGAGATGGGATGATAGTGGCCAAAGAGACCATTCAAAACTTTAGTTTCTTCATGAACTTGTTGAGATTGCACAGGTGCAAGATGGGTCTGAGGCCCCCTTTTACTTTCAGTATTAGGAAATACCACGGAGTAAAACCCCCCCTTTCCCCTGAGCTTCGGCGTAACCTCCTCCACAGCCCCTGCTGATAGGAAGGTTTGTACCTCCTGAACGAGAAGTTGCTCGAGAGGGGTCCCTGAAGAGGGACGGGGAAGGGAGGTGAGGAAAACTGGAGAGAATATCCTACCTCTACCGTGCGAAGTACCCAACAGTCTGAGGTGATTTGGGACCACGCTTGATAAAAATGGGACAGACGTTCCGAAAACCGGAAAGAAGGAGCCAGTTGAGAGATTGCTATAACACCCACAGAAGCATCCTCAAAGTGTCAGCCTATGGCCTGGTGGCAGTCTGGACGACCCAGACCCCCTGTTATTTGTGGGTTGGCGATGGCAGTTCTGGTTTCTGGGACGCCTACGGTTCTTGTCCCGCCTAAACTGCCTCTGGTATGGTAGTGTTGTGGGCGGAGGCCTAAATTATCTATGCTGGGTGGCAGGGGTGTGCAGACCCAGCTATCTTAGAGTGGCTCAGGAGTCTTTCAGATTGTGGAGTCTCGAGTCCGTTTTCTCTGAAAATAATGCGGCCCCCTCGAATGATATTGTCTGTTGGACCTCCCCAGGGAGGCATGAGGCCTGCAGCCATGAGCAACAGCGCATTGTGATGCCCGAAGCCATAGTCCACATTGCAGAGTCCGCTGAGTCTAATGCTGCTTGCAGCAACATCCTGGCGACCATCTTGTCCTCATCCACAAGAGTTGAGAATTCTGGCTTAGAATCTGGTGGGACAAGGTCCAAGAAGTTGGACACTGTGTTCCAAGACTATGTATATCGGCTAAGGATCACCTGCTGGTTTGCAATCCGAAGCTGGAGCCCTCTGGTGGAGTATATCTTCCGCCCAAAGAGGTCCAGCTTCTTTGCATCCTTAGCTCAAGGGGTAGATCCATGCTTTTCCTTCGCGTTAACAGTCGCCACTCCCCAGTCCAGTGTGGGGTGGGTAAACAAGTATTCCTTGGAGGGTACAAAGTACTTTCTCTTGACTCCCTTAGCTGTAGGAGCCAGAGAGGATGGTGTTTGCCACAGGGTTTTTGTGTTCTCCTGAATGGTCTTTATCAGGGGAAGGGCCACCCTGGTGGGTCTTGCCAGGGATAAAATGTCTACCATTGGGTCTGACACCTAGGTGAACTCCTCCATCTGTACCCTGAGGTTCTGAGCGATCTGCCTTAGAAGTTCAAGGTGGGCTCTGCTGTCGGGAAGGGCGGGGCCCCTCCCGAGGATGTCCCTGCCATCGCCTCATTTGGAAACGATGAGGAGGAGCCCGGAATATGGGAGGGGCCCTCCTGCCATTCCAGCTCCTCAAAATGCTTCAGCTCTGCCGCCAAGTCAGGGTCTGCTTCGGTGCTGGACTCTGCTGCGGTGATAGTACTGTCCATGGTACTAAGTGTAGCCATGGTGCCAGGTCCAGTGCTGGGTCTGTTGTCAGTGCCAGGCGCGGTACCAATCATGGTGCTGGCAACGGTGGCTGATGCCCGGGAGAAATCCCTAGCCCTAGACGCAGTTCTTCTCTTGGATGTGACAGAAAGGGAGTGTACTGAGGCGGACCCCTGGGACTGGTGGTAAGCCCATGGGGTCCAGAAAGGCCACTGGGTTGGCATCTGAGCCGGTACCTGCCATTGTGGTGGCCACAGTACCACAGGAAAGGTTTGGGTCAGCCCTGCTGACTGGGAGTGCTAGTGGCTATGATGCTGGTTTCTCTGGGACACACGTGTGTCAGTATCCGATGTGGACTCTAATGAGTCCACGTGCATGGCCCATTGTGGTGTCGTGCCTGTCGGTGACAGGGATCAGTGCTGGGGCGACATAGATTATTGCCGAGTCATAACTGGCTTGCCCCTAGACTTCACCGGTGACCTCTGAGTCGTTTGGGGACTTGGGAGTGGTGCTGTGAACCATGGTCGGGGGAGTGCGGGCCTGTCAATGTTATCAGGTTCTGCACTGCCTCATAAGTCTCGGGTGTGGAAGAATGGTCCAAATCTGCCACCTGGGTCTCCTCCGGTGGCACTGGACTCATCAGTCCCTTCCGTGGGCCCAGAGTCAACGGTGGCTGTTGAGCTGGAGGACAGGTGCAGACTCCCTCCCTTGGGTTCACGTTCCTGTGCGCAGGAATGGGAGCGCCCTCTATCAGTCTTCCTGTGCTGCTGCTTTGGAGCAGGAGACCGTGAGCAGTGCCGAGATTGATCCCATGCAATGTTCAGTGCTGGGGAATGCTGGTGCCGAAGGTCTCTGACCCCAGAGTCTTTCCTCGGCACTTTCTGGACCACAGCCAGGGCGCTGCGCACCGACGCTCAGGAGCCCGGAGCTGCCTCCATGGTGCTCGACTCAGACTGAGGGCGGAGAGCTGCTTCCAATTCGTAGCAACTTTAGTCTGTGATCCCTCTCCTCCTTCGTGTGGGGGCAAAAGCTTCTACAGATCTTGCACCTGTCCGCTTGATGGGACTCCCCCAAGCACTTTAAGCAAGCTGAGTGTGGGTCGCCCTTTGGCATAGGCTTCTGGCAAACCCCGCACGGCTAAAACTCCTGGGTCCAAGGAATGCCCCAGGCCTGGGAGAGGGACCCCCCAGTACCCCAAGTCCACATATCTAACTAACAAACAATTTTTAAACTATCTTTAACTATTTACAGGAAATACACTAGAGGATCGCTTGTTGAAGATGAGAGACAAAACATTCTGACGACTGCCACTGACGGTAAGAAGGAACTGGAGAGGCAGCGGGTTGGCAGGGCCATGAAGGCGCAGCTCTAGGGGGCTCCAGAGCCGACCCGATGGGTGCTGCTAGGGAAAAAGCCTTCCAGAAAACTGTGCATGTGGTACGCACACACCTAATTGGAATCGATATGAACAAGCACTCAATGAAGAATACATAAAATGGTGCAGAAATAGGCAAAAGGACAGAATCAACTTGTTTGTATAGATGGGATCACAAAAATAAGAAGGTGGGATTGTAACTGTTCTCCTTATCTTCAGGGGTAGAATGATGTGGGAACTGTCTATCCTTTGCAGTTGGGGGTGTGAAAAGGGAATCTCAAATTTGCTGTATTCTCAATAGGATTAATTAGGTTAAGGTGTTGTCCATGTGAGCACAGCATAACAAAGTCCTCCAGCTAATTTATCTGATTCTGCGTCATATTCGACATCCTTTCCTGCAAGTCTATTTCTCTGTCCAACTGGTCCATACACTCTCGACAGCTCCTCGGCATGTTCCTAGTTGTCCTTTCTCACTTGTTCTTCTCTTGCTGTATAAATCCTCTAACCACAAGTGGCCAATTTACCTTGTTAAAATTTTAGTTGTTTGAAAATTCTAAAATCTAAAAAAGCTCAGAGCAGTGACTAAGTTATGGTCTTTTATGCATTTCTTACTGGTACACTTCTTTTTTTTTTAATTTTTCTACAACCAACCACTTTGGATGACTGTTTTAACATTTTTTTATGGCACCGCCTGAGTCAAGTTGCAAGGAGAAAGTAGGGAGGCACATTTTGATTTAGGGATAAAACAGTAAGAATTTTTGGAAAAAAAGATGCTCTTAGTAGTTTAATTTTCCAACTTGGATGCCACCTTGAGTGCAGAGGCTGCAGAAAAGCCAAGTAAGCAGAGGACAAACCAGCTGCCATGCCACGACAGTGCAAACCCAGCATCCAGAAGACAGGTTTTCAAATCCCACAAATAGGCACAACAAGACAGCTAATTGTAATACAGCACCTTATACTTTACTGGATGAGGATGTCATTGTCATTCTGTCGCTCTGGCTGGGTCTCAGGGGTGTCTCCAAATGGATCTCTGGATGGCAGTAAGGCATACTAAAGAGATCGTGTTGTCCAGGGAAATTTTCTCCTGCGTGGGATCCAGTTTCCTATGCGGTTTCTGAAGGCATGTCTGCCTCATCGTGGGCCATGGCCAAACTGTCCAACATATATTGAGTTTTGTGGTGGCCTCTCGAGCAAAAAATCCAGTCCAGCACACATATTGGGAGCAATATGACAGGTGTTTTTTCTCTTTGACATTTTTGTAGTTCTGTCACAAGACCATGGCTTTGGCACAGTGCTGGCACGTGTTCTGGGAGTACTGCTTTTCCTGCATTTACGCTGCTAAATTTGCATTCCAGTGACTACTGGAAGGATGAGACTGAACTTGTTCCTCTCTCTAGAGCAGTGGTTTTCAACCTTTCATTTGCAGACCCCTAAAAAATTTCAAATGGAGGTGCGGACCTCTTTGAAAATCTTACGATAGTCTGTGGAGCCCCAGGAGTCCACGGACCAACAGTTGAAAACCACTGCTCTAGAAAGAAAGGAAGTCCAGGATCTCCTGATGAGACAATGTGAAAGCACTGGACATAGTGGCTGTAATGGACTTGGCATCTGAACTAGAGTTACAAGCAGATGTGCTTGTGTGTATGCCATCATATAAACCAGAGAGAGAGAGAGAGAGAGTCTTGAGAGGACTCCAAAGCAGCAGAGACTGCTCAGATAACCAGACAGGCCAATCCAGATGTGAAACAATGCAGTGTGGGATAGCTGTTAGAGGGCTACCTGATAGAAGTACTGGTAATTCAAAATGGGGATGCATCCACATGAATCTTATAGCAGTATAATACTCATTCCAAAATAGAATTATGTCACATCCAAAGTGGATTAATTATAGCAGGATAAAACACAAGATGAAACAAAAAGGCATAATCTACATGGGAATATTTTTGGTATATCTTTAGATTTTATTGGCGTAAACTGCCTTGCATCCACACATGAATTATCTAAGAGTGTTAATCTGGGGAGCGGGGAAGTATATCAGTATAACTACGCTGGTTTAAATTCACACTTTAGGTTAGACCAAAAAAATCTTTCCTGGGTAGCAAGGCCTGATTAAAACTATTTTTCATTTGTGTTTGTTAAAATGTAAATAACACTTCAATTACAGCATAACAGAGTTCCCAATTCAAATTCATGAGCCTGTACCCTTCATGTCCTGCTGTGAAACCAGGGAAGTCTACACTTGACATTTACAATATTTCTAAGGGATTTATTTTTGGGGTGTGCGCGAGTGTAATATTACATATCTTTTATATGTTAAAGAATCAAAACAGGGCAAACCCAGTTTTAAGAAGTCCTTTATAGCAGAGGTTTTCAAACTGTGGTCCATGGACCACCAGTGGTCTGCGAGCTTCATTCAGGTGGTCTGCAGATAGTTCCCTCTAAGGTGTGTGCCTGGGTGGCCGACACAAGACCATGAAGGGCCACCCACCTAATTAGTGGAGCTGCGCAGGCGGGGAGGGGGCAGTGGGGTGAGAAGAGGGGGTAGGGTGAATTTGGGATGTGCAGGGCTGTGGCGGCCAGAAAAAGAGGCGACTTTCCCCAGCTCCAGGGCTGCGGTTGCTGGGGAGAGACCACCCTCCTTCCCAGCCCCAGCTCAGGGGTTGCCATGGTGGGGTAGAGAGGGCACATCCATTGCATTTGAAAGGTAAAACTACTGACATGAAAATATGAGTTATGTGCTTTTATCTGTAGAACAAAAAGAAGTTAATTTTATCCAAAGCACTTTACAATAGTTAGCTAATGGTACAAACAACATTTGGAAAGATCATTAAGTGGTCCGCCAAGACCCTCAGCAATTTTCAAGTGGTCCGCGGAAAAAATACAGTTTGAGAACCACTGCTTTACAGGTTACCTTTACTGTAAGATGGGTCTACAACCAGAGAGACTGCACTCAGAGTAGTTACTGATGGGGCCCTGCAGGATCCAGTACTATTCAATATTTTCATTAATGACTTGGATAATGGAGTGTATTATATCCTTATAAAATTTGCAGATGATCGGGTTGCAAGTACTTTGGAAGACAGGATTAGAATTCAAAATGACCTAGACAAAGTGGAGAATTAGTCTGAAATCAACAATTAAATAATGTCAAAAGCACAGTTCTACACTTAGGAAGCAAAACCAAGTGCACAGACACAAAAAGGGGAATAACTCAGGGGTGGCCAACCTGAGCCTGAGAAGGAGCCAGAATTTACCAGTGTACATTACCAAAGAGCCACAGTACTATGTCAGCAGCCCCCCAACCCTGCTCCCAGCACCTCCCACCCATCTGAAGCCCCGCCCATCAGCTCCTCCCCCTCCTTCCCCTCACCTCCTGAGCAGCGGTTTCATGGCATGCAGGAGGCTCTGGGGGGAAGGCGGTGGGAAGGGGTGGAGTGGGGGCAGGGCCTGTGGCAGAGCCAGGGGTTGAGCAGTGAGCACCCCCTGGCACGCTGGAAAGTTGGCGCCTGTAGCTCCAGCCCTGGGGTCGGCGCCTCTACAAGGAGCCGCGTATTCACTTCTGAAGAGCCGCATGTGGCTCCGGAGCCACAGGTTGGCCACCCCTGGCTTCAAAGGATCTGGGGGTTATTGTGGATCACAAACCAATCATGAGCCAACAGTATGTATAGTTGTGAAAAATACATCTGGTATATATTAACAGAGGTGTCATACGCAAGACAGGAGCTAACTGTCCCACTCTACTCAGCAATGGTGAGGCCTTAGCTGGAGTATTGTGTCCAGTTGTAGGAACCACACTTTAGGAAAAATGTGGACAAACTGGAGGGCAACAAAAATAATAAAAGTGTTAGAAAACGTGACCCATGAAGAAAAGTTAAAAAACTGGGTATGTTTAGCCTTGAGAAAAGGCCTGATAAGTCTTCAATTATGTTAAGGACTGTTATAAATAGGACAGTGATCAACTGTCCTCCACATCCACTGAAGGTAAGACAAGAAGTAATCAGCTTAATCTGCACCAAGGGAGATTTAGGTTAGATGTTAGGAAAAATTTTCTAATTGTATGGATAGTTAAGCATTGGAATAGGCTTCCAAAGGAGGCTGTGAAATTCCCATCACTGGAGATTTTTAAGAACAGGTTAGACAAACACTTTAACTTTCCAGCGATCCAAACATGCAAACAAAAGTCTAAGATGCGACTTCCCCACATTCATTTGCAAAGTCTAGTGGTGCCCCACAGAAGTGTTCAAAAATATTTAGGAAGACTTCTATTAATACAATATTTTTGCCAAAACAGCTTAATGCTAACATGAAAACAAGATCTTAAAGGACTTAAATTCATCCCTTTCTGCTGCTTATTGCCAGCAGAATTATACCACCACCACTCCCACCAACAAGAGACACATCCAGTTTTTCTTGTAAATATCCCTCTATAGAAGTGGAAAGAATAATTAGTTTTGTTTTTTTTTTAAAAAAAACTTTTAAAAGCATTTTCTTTAATGCAACGTTTTCCTCTTTTTTCCCTGAAGTATCATGGAGTCTTTAACTGGGTATTAATCTATAATCTTAAATATGACAGTGTTGACTATTCTGCTAAGTGATTTAACTAGGAAAATCCAGCAACTGTGTTTGTCCAAAGCAGCTGGACATACCTGGTACAGTCATACATTCTTGTACAGGGTCCCCAAACATGAGCTTGCCGAGAAATGAATTGATAGAACACCAGTTTTTTAAGGTGGTGGTATGTTAACCAATACAGTTTGGGAACCTCTGTAATGTGAACCATATTCAATAGGAAACTGTTGCACATTCCAGCAGCAGTGAAGGATAATGTGCCACAATCTTAAACCATATTTATACCTCACAGTTTTGTAGGCAAAAGGCAACTTTGCTGGCAAAACCGTGAAGGTGTACATACTGGACTGCTACTTTTTTGGGGCAAAATTCTCCTATTTTGCCAACAAAATAAAACCACCTCAATGAGAGGCATAACGCTTTTTGCGGCAAAGTTAAAGTGACGAACGGCAGCGTCTACTTTGACAATTTGTTATGTTGCCATAACAGGCCTCTCCCAGTAGCCCACAATGCCCATCATGAGTGATGTCTCTGCTCACTGTTTTGATCTCGGCTGCCCTGCACAGAGCTACACAGACATGTGCCCCTCTCCTTTCAAAGCTCCGGGAAGTTCTGACAGCTGAGCATGCTGCTCTGTCCCACAGCAAAGTGCAAATCATTAATGTGGAATCCTACTCTCTCCAGCACTAGGAACACAGCAGCAGGCAGGCTGCTGCTGCAGGGAGGGAGGGGAGAGTGGACTGCTGCTCAGTGCACAACCAGGGAGAGAGGTGGAGGCTAATGTATGGGGGATGTTCCCCTCCCCCACCTTAAGACTAGTTGCTTCCAGTTGCTGTCTCAAGTTAAAGAGACAGCATGCCGACACACTCACTCAGTCCCAAAGCATGCAGTGTTCTCTCACATATACACTCCCCCTCCCCAATTCTCCAACACACACACACACACACACACACACAGTCTCTCCCACACACAGAAACATACACACTCCATCACACACTCTTCTCCCGCACTCCACTCCCGCTTCAGTTGAAATGTAGCTAGCAATCTAGTAGGATGCTCATGGAACAATGGGATTGACGCTGTACCTGCCCTATGTGGCACTGCAAACCCTTCCCAAAGCACACTGCTCTCAGTGTCGATGTAAGGGCTGCTAGTGTGGATGCACTCTGCCAAGACAAGGGGCATAGTGTGGACATGCAACTGTGGTTTAATGAAAGTAGCGGCTGTATGTCAGCATAAACTTTTGTCAACAAAACTCTGTAGTGTAGACAAGGCCTTATTCTCTGTGGTATTTCCACTTGTGGCCGTGTCTTCACTGTCACTTCTAAATCTCCCACTGCTGCGCTACACTGGTGCGGCTCCCGTGGTACTAGCACTAACAGAGGCTGGTCACCAACTTTTTTACATTATTGTATCTAACCTTGCTTTGCTTGGTCACAAATAGTTTAAATCTGCAGATAGATGGGATTTAGCTAGATCACAGAACCATAATAAAACCTTGGACAAGTTAAGTCGATGTCTAGATTTTAATATTCACTGCTGTAACCGAGTCTGTTGACAAAGCAGTATTTATAGTGTAGACAGACCTTAAGTAGAATAGGAAACAGCTTTTCTTAAAGATCTTCAAGTGTTAGCGATTGAACTAAAGGGTATTAGAAAGTATATACGTAGAAGGGCTGTATTTTATATATGTGTATTCAGTTAAAGACGTGGGATGTTAAACAGTAGGTTTGTACTTACTTAAAAAGCATTTCAATTACTCTTTAAACTGATGTGCAGTTTAGCTAATCTGCATCTAACTAGAAGTGACAGAAATACTCCCACCCCCGCCTTTACTTTGACAGGAGTCAGAGATCTGAAGTTTTACATTGTACTTAGTCCTACCTTTTAACATCACACTAAATTAAATCTCTACAGCTTCTTAAAACATACAAAACTCTTTATAGCTCTTTCTAGGCTGTTACATTTCTGCACCCTACTGCAGACACTGCTTCAATTACTTTTCTATTGGATGGTGCTAATTCCAACTCCATAGCAACCGCTCAACTATCCCTGCTCTGTAATACTGAGCAGCTATGCTGGGCTCTTTCCTTTAGAAGTTTTGTTCTGCCCTCTACTGAATTCTTACAGAATTACGCTTGAACTTCAGAATGTATTGCAATCAACTATTAGCATTCATGTCCCCTTACCACGTTATATTTATTCAAAAAATACAACTTTCAGAAAAATTGGTTACTGCCTTTTCTTTCAACAGGTCCCCCGGGCTGTTTGTGCTCTTCCCATGGGTTAAGTAAAAACTACCTACGAAATAGATCCATAAACCAATAAATTGCCTTTTAAATTATGTCTGATTTATATTTCATAGAATATCAGAGTTGGAAGGGACCTCAGGAGATCATCTAGTCCAACCCCCTGCTCAAAGCAGGACCAATCCCTAATTTTTGCCCCACATCCCTAAATGGCCCCCTCAAGGACTGAACTCTCAATCCTGGGTTTAGCAGGCCAAAGCTCAAACCACTGAGCTATCTCTCCCCCAGAACTAAAACCCCATGGTATTGTACCTGATCAGACAGTTAGTATACAGGAGAGGTGACTGTAAATAAGGCTGTATTACAGTATTAATATAATTCATAGATTCATAGATATTTAGGTCAGAAGGGGCCATTATGATCATCTAGTCTGACCTCCTGCACAACGCAGGCCACAGAATTTCACCCACCGCTCCATAAGCACTTTATGGCTTTAATTTTATCTTGTTACTTGGCTTTGCAGAGACTTTCTACAGCAAATGATGAAATAGTAGAGGTTCTATTGTCCAAGCACCAGGTGCTGGCTGCCTTGCGATTCATCACGGGTGTTGGAAGACATGACAGTGTTTCTGCCCGCAAGTTCCTTAATGCAGCAAAGAAGGCAGATGACATGCTTTTTATACCATATTCAGGTTCTTTGAACAAAGAAATCAGAGGCTACGAGAGAACCCTAATTTCACCCCAGGTAAAAGGATGGTATAAAATGGAATTACTGAGTTAGTATCTGCCTTTCTTTAATGTAAACGTGTGGTTGAGTTAGCAGTGGCTTCCAGTTCAGCAGGTTGGGGCCTGGTTAGTGAAGATTACCCCCGCTGGCTCAAGACAGCTAAAATGTTTGTGCTAACATGGAGGTGATCAACCTGTGGCTCCAGAGCCACATGCAGCTCCTTGTATAGGCACCAACTCCAGGGCTGGAGTTACAGGCGCCAACTTTCCAATGTGCTGGGGGGTGCTCAACCTCTAGCTGCCCCTCTCCCCCCTCCCCCAGCCTCCTGCACACCATGAAACAGCTGATCAGGAGGTGCTGATCAGCAGAGCTGCCAGTGGGTGGGAGGCAGCTGATGTATTACTGTGGATCTTGGCAATGTACATTAGTAAATTCTGGCTCCTTCTCAGGCTCACCACACCTGTGCTAACATCATCTGGTTTGATTGTGAAGAGGGCTAGAGATGGCATGCCCCCAGGGTCAATGTTGGCGGTGGAAGTTAATTGTTAGCTCTCAAGGGGGAGAGATGCAGGGCCATAGTTCTAACTTGTAGTATCTGTATGTGGTCTGCCTTATCCCCACAATGTATATAATGATTCCAGTTATAGATGAAATGTCTAAGCTGTAGTAACAAGCACTCTAACCCTGAATATAATTAGTTTCAAAATATGCTGCACTGTCAAAGGCAAACAACTTTACCTTATATTAAAAATTAAAGGCTGATGCTTACATTTGACTAGTGCTGGAAGAATAATGTCTTGATTAGGATCAAAGCTGTGTGTGTTCACTAGAGCTCTTAAACATGTTAGCTAATTCCTGTAAAGCATTTGGGCTTGACTAGGCTCTCAGTCTTGTCTACTATGCAAAGAAAACGTGCTAAAGATTTCATTACCTTACTGACATGGACATGTTTAGCTTGACCACCAACAGCTGCTAGAACTCCAACTTGCCCTGGCTACAGTAAAGTTACTTGGGGGGGGGGTGGGGGGGGTGGAAACGTTCTTACTGTACACATTCCTGTAGCGCTAGTTGGCTTCTAACACTGGCAAGATTTAGGTTACTATGAGACTGATTCACACCAGCCTTTCATCAGGTGTTTAAAACTCATGACACTTCCCTTGAGGCAAAGAAAGAGGCCTGAAAGGACAGATGTCATTACTTGTAATTTAGCAGATAATTTTGTAACTTGAATGAGTGGGCAGGAGTCTAATCATAACTGGGGGTCCAAATAAGTCAAAAAATGAGTTAATTTATAAAAAGGACAGTGTTTAACATGCTGTTTTAGCTGCAGCATAGCCATAGTAGGTGAGCGTGCACCTCCCAACACAAGTACAGCACTGAACTAAAAATAGCGAGGGGTACATTGCCACATCACCTCATCACCCAAGTGCAGACCCAGGGCCTCAGGCACACTTGTGCTCAAGCTGCAGTACAGACATCCCTTAAGACAGCTACTACTTAGAACTTCAGCAAACATTCTCTGTATTCTATACATGTGTTGCTTTCTTTGTCAGTGCACACAGCCAAGTTACACATCAAGGTATAAACAAACAGCCTCTAAGTTTATTAAAACATTTAAGTTGCGCCCTTCCCCCAATATCAAGTTTACAAAAGTGTGCATGCAGAAGAACCTTTCAAAATAATTAAGTTAAGTGAATATTCTCAACCAAAAGCTATTTGAAACTTTTAACTGCATAAAAAAATTGACTTAAACCATCCCTGCTGTCTCATTCCTCTTGTGTGAAATCACTTGAACATGAGATAGAATTATGGATTAGTGAACAACACAATTTTGGACTCACAAGGTAACACTCTCAACCTAAACCCAAAACAAAGGACGATCCATTTCCATTTAACTACTTTAATACTTCCCTTCCCAGTTATTGCAAAATTTGTGCTGCATATGCCTCTAGCCTAGAAGAACTATACCCAGATCTTGCAGTTTTCACTACAGGCAATCTTACAGTCGCACCACTAAAAACAGAAGAAGCTAACACAAATGTCCACTTAAGGCTATTCAGCTGACAGGCCCTAAAAGGGAAGTTCACTTTAAAAATAGTAGCTGCTTCTAATGAAAAAAAGCTAAAAACATAAGCAAGTAAAGCAAAAACTGCTTCCATGTAGGAAAAACCTAAACACCAGTACTGGTGCAGTTGATTTTGTTCTGAATTTTAGTGTCACCGCACCGATGTTAGGGACAATATAATAGGATTTTGTGCTAACTAAGCCTTTTGTCCTGTCTTGTAGGAGAACATTGTGAAGAACAGGTCACCTTCTTCAAGCAGATTTTTGGAGAACATGCTCTCATGAAGCCTACCACTTTCTGAAAGTGTACTGTTTTCATACAAAATGTATAATTTATTGCATTTAAGTAATGAGATTTTGAACTACAAATTTTATAATAAAGTATATACAGACCACTGTGGCAAATATTACTAAAAATATTACACAACCCCTGGAGTGATGGCTTGTTTTTCCCCTAAAAATAAAGCCAAAGAATTGCACTGAGTTGCATTTATAGCCAATTATTGGAGGTTCAATATAGTCTAAAATTTGCTTTATTTGTTTTTGTTTTGGGGGGTTAACTGAGCAATAAGTCCTCTTTGAGCTAAAACTTAAGCATGCACTGAACGGTGTTCTTGTGAGGAATCATGAAATGGGCAGAAGGTGTGATGAGGCATAATTTGTGAGAATTGAGAAAAACATTGAGGGTGGAGAGTGATTGGGTACAGAACTGTTTGTAGAAGAGTAATGAGTATCTCCTTGAAATTCAGAGAATAAAGAGGTCACAAATTATTATTTGCATTGAAGTAGCACCTAGAAGCCACAACCACAGCAATTGTTAGCAATTGCTAACACTCTAAATAGACAAAACAGGCAGAGTGATAGAGAGATTATTAGGGGGACCCTCCAGTCAGAGTGTCTGCTTTTATCATAATTTTCTTAGTTAAAGTCTGAGACAAAAGTCTATTGGAAATGTTTTCAGTGGGTCAGCTACATCAGGAAGCCACCACTATAGTGAATCATCAAGATTCTAGCTAGATCAGAGGTCTCAAATGACCACAAGGGCCACATGAGGACTTTTTCACTAGGAGAGTGGTGAAACACTGGAATGCATTACCTTAGGGAGGTGGTGGAATCTCCTTCCTTAGAAGTTTTTAAGGTCAGGCTTGACAAAGCCCTGGCTGGGATGATTTAGTTGGGTATTGGTCCTGCTTTGACCAGGGGGTTGGACTAGATGACCTCCTGAGGTCCCTTCCAACCCTGATATTCTATGATTCTATGCTCATTGCTAAGAGTTGTGAACTGTCCCTGTTCACCTCAACAGGACTTTAATTCAGATGCCATATGATAGATATTAACATTGACTACTTCACTGCTGATTAAAACATGTAAGAGGAACAATCAAATCATCAATATGAGCAAAGTCTGCTGTGACATTTTATTTTGACTCTATGAGAAGGTGGTGCTTGGGTATGCCACCACCACTCCCTCCTCCTCAATTTGATGCGTGGAGCCTATAAAACAAAGGGTGAGAGTGGATCTCAGGGGACAGGTATGGGGGAGGAGACGTATCCATACCCCATCAAGAGAAAGTCAGAGCATCTCTTCTTTGGCTATGTCTACGCTACGGACCTCACTGCAGCACCGCTATACCACTGCATCTGCACCACTGTAAGGTCTCCCATGTAGCCGCTCTACACCAGCAAGAGACAGCTCTCCCACCAGCATAATTAAACCATGCCTAATGAACGGCGCTAGCTATGCTGGCAGGAGAGCATCTCCCACTGACATAGAGCTGTCCACACATAGAGCTGCTTATGTCGGTCAGGGGTGTGTTTTTTTACAAACAAATGTGCTAGTGTAGACAAAGCCTCTGAAGTGTTAACTTGGGTGATTGTGTCTGCTCACCTGGTTGGCCTACTGTGGGTTACAGCTGTCACACTTGCAAAGCCATACTTGAGCTGCTGCATTCACACGAGTGTAAGGTGATAGAGATTCTGGGGTCACAACTCATGGTTCTTAGTGCTTCAGTAACTGACCTGCTCTATGGTTCTCTCCTAGAGTTGTGAGAGAACTTGTTTATGTTCCTGGATATATAGGGAATTGTGAGAAGGCACCGAAGGACTACCAGCAGTGGCACTCCAGTACTTTAGCCTATATCCACACTGTAAAGTGGGCAAGTTACCAGCCTCAGTATAAGCAGCACTCAGATTATAGCAAGGGTCTCAAACACGCAGCCTGTGGAGTTATTTCCTGTGGCCCCCAAGCTCCTCTCACCCGCCACCCTCCTTCCCCACCAGCGCATCACGTCTCCAATCCTCTGCCTACCTCCAGGTGCTTCCTGCCACCAAACAGCTGTTTGGCAGCATTTAGTGCTTTCCAGGGGGCTATGTGCTCAGGAGAGGAGGTAGAGAAGAGGCGGGGCAGGGGTGGGGATTTGGGGAAGGGGTTGGAATAGGGGAAGGGGTGGGAAGAGGAAGGGAAGGGACTCATGGAAGGGATGGAGTGGGGGCAAGGCCGGAGGCATCGTAGGCATCGACCCCTATCAAGGGGGAGCCAAGCCTACAGGTGTATTTTCAGCCCCATGAGGCATCTTTAGTCTACTATGAGTGAATGTTATATCATTTTGGTGTCTTGCATGTGGTCATTAGCAGACATCTGATGGGAGTTCCCCAAAGCAACTTTGGAACAAAAGTTGACACAAAGTTCCCTCTCTGATTTGATTTCAGTCAGCTACTTTCTGCTTTGGTCCCAGGGTGACTAGGGAGGTTGGCTGAGGCAAGGTGGGAGCAAAGAAAACCCCAAACACTCGGTAGGCAGGTTCCTGCTGCCTCCTTGCGCGCACACACACACACACAAGCAGGGAGCAGAACATGGGAGGAGGAAAACCTGAAAGAGGAAGAGGATTTCTTCAATCTGAGGCTCCCCTCCTTGCCTGAAAAGGACCCTCTCTACTTGCATTAGGTAAAGCCACATCCTACGAACTTAGAAATTATTCACGTAAAAAGCATGCTACGCGGATGCAACACGTTCGCGGAGAAAGCAGCTGAAGGGGAGTATGAAGAGGCGAGGCCCACCCAGGCTGGTTTCCCGGAGGGAACGGAAACAGGCTGGGGCGAGCACAGCTCAGATGGCAAAAGCACTTTTTACAGGGCCACCTCCGCTGGTGGGGCCCGCTCGAAGCGGAGCAGGCGGGAGGCCCCCGGCGGCGCGCAGCCAGTCTCCTCCCCGCACCGCCGGGGCCGAAGCGCAGTCTCGGGGGGCGGGCGGAGGTCAGGCTGCCCGGGGTCACGCCCCTCACTCCCCGCCGACCGGGGACCCCCGAGCCCCACGCACCCCCCGCCCCTGCCGGCAGAACGCGGGGGTCGGTACCTTGCGCTCAGGCCGCTGCTCCATAAGACCGGAGCCAGAGGGTCACACTCGGGGGGCGGGCGGGGGGGCAGCGCTGGGACCTGATTACAGCGGCCTCGCCCTGCCTCCAAGCAACGTGCTTGTACTAAGCTCCTCCCCAGACCCCCACCACCTGCAGGCCCGATTGTTCACACTGCGCATGCTCCCCTGCAAGGCCTTCTGGGGACTGTAGTCCTGGAAATCGTCAGGCCGCCGCCTCCGCAGACAATTGCCTCCCTTCAGATGCGCTCTAGACTGGAGAGGACTCACGTCAGCGCGTGCGCAATTGGTGCCCCACTGCGGGTCTCTCATCCTCCTTCTCCCCCCCCACCGGATATGACATAAACAACTCAATGCATTCTCTGTGCGTCACTTCCGCAAACAGGATGGCGAAAAGCCTGGATTGGTGAGCGCTGCGCAGAGCCTCAGGCCGGTTCCTCGGTCCTGAGGAGCCGCGCGTGGATGGGAGCTACTGGCCGGGCTCGTAGTATGGAGCGCGAAGCGTCCCTTCAGAAAGCAGCTTCCGTGCGGCCGCGGCGTCTCTGCGGCTCGGTCATTTGCTTTCCGCAGAGCGGGAAGTTTGGGGGCGGGGCCGATGCTCACATTCCCGCGCGCGCCGCAGAGGAGGAGACAGGGCGAAGGGCTGCGCGCGCTGCGGAGAAAGGGGGCGGGGCAAAGTGGTGCAGTGGGGGCGAGGACTCGCAGTCGCTTGTTCGGTGGGACGCCGAAGAGGGAGGTGCGCGAGGGCGCTGTTGCCGGGGGACGGGGTTGGGCTCGCGCCTGCGGGCGGGGCGGGGCGGGGCGGGGCAGTGAGAGACCCAGGGATGATGGGGTGGGCCTTAGGGGCGGAGCCTGGCCCTGGCGTTGCGGGAGAGGAGGAGCTGTTCCATCCTCGTCGCCCCGCCCCTTTCGAGGTTGTCGGGTGCGGGGGTGGGGGGGGGGGCGCGTGGTTCCCGAAGGTGACCTCCCAAGAGTTTCGTCTACCGGTCGGGGGGTCGCGGGAGAGGGGTTGGGGGTGAGTGTGTCACAGACCGGGGCGTCTGACTCCCCGCGCGGCCGTGCGCGAGGCCGGTACCTGCGCCTGAGGCTCCCCGAGTGTGGCTGGGACCGGGCCAGAACGCGGGGGGGGGGGGGCGTCACCTGGCTGCCTTGGGCCTAACTAGCCGACCAGAGCCGGGGGTCCGGAGCGAGACCCTGTGGCCCTCGCTACCCAGTGGATAAGTTGATGGTCCCTTCTGGCTTTAGACGCTGGGAAAAAGTCAGCTTGAAATCTAGTTTGCTGGAGAAAGGTGTGTCTGGCCCTTACCTGGGCTAGACAGGCCCCTGACCTTTCTGCCAGCCCTTGCTTTTGACCCCCTTGTTTTCCTAACTTTAATTTTTTCCCCCTCTCTTTTGTGTGACAGAATCACACTGACAGGAGAGCTGCTCAGGTGAAACAGTGAAGCTAGCTGTAACAAAGTCCTGTCAAATGCACAAAATAAACTGGAACTGAGAGAGACACTCATATGGTAACTTGGGTGTTATCTGTGTTAAACCCAATTGAATCCATTTAAAATGTTACTTTTTAATCTGCTGCCCTCTTTTGACTAATCAAAAGCACTAGGTATCATGGGGCTTTTATAATGTAAGGGAGAACAAGCATAAATTGTCAACTGAAAGTCATCTCACTTTTCTGACAGAATTTATTGATGAAAAAAACATTGATTCCTGTTTGATCAAGCAACAAGAAGAATAACCTGCAGCATGTCTGATTCAAGCAGGGTTGAAGAACAAGAGTTAGAAAAGAGCTTAGTTGAGGAAGCAGACAGAACAGCATCTAAAGCTTCAGAGGCAGAATCTGCTGTCAGTTTGGATGACAATAATACAAATTCAGGAAAAGGCTATTGTGCTGGAAATGAAAAGGAAGATGTTAGTGACCATGAGGACAGCACATCAAAAAAGAGAAAATCAGAATTTGAAGATCATCCTAGAAAAGTGGTGAGTATTATCTGTTTTCAGTTATGTCTGAACAGTGGGCTGGGATTAAAATCTTGGTTTCAGGGTGTGGGTTTAGAGAAGTTTATTGATCCTTAAAGTATTTATACCAAGCATTTTTACAGTGTATGTTTATAAGATTTTAGCAGCTAGTGTCTCATGATCCACTTAACATAAAAATTAATTTTAGCATCTGCTGCTATTGTCTGAAAACTATATACAGAATTATCTTGGAACTGGGAAGAAAGGTGGTAATTAGAATGATGAGACTTTAAATCGGGGTGGGCAAACTACGGCCCACGGACCAGATCCAGCACATGAGTTGTTTTAATCCGGCCCTCAAGTTCCTGCTGGGGAGCAGGATCTGGGGCTCTGGCTCCAGCTGGCAGTTGGATTAAATGAACAGTGCATATGTATCTGTTCTTGATCTACACTTACAAAGGGTTTCTGAGGTTAGGCTACACTTCTAGGTTGATCTTGCTACGTGGTTCAGGACTGTAAAAAAATTTTGCACTCTGTGTGATGTACTTAGTTCAACCTTTCCCGCTATGTAGAGGTGGCTGTCAGAGTTGAAGTAGCTGTCAGAGAAATGGATTATCTGTCTTGATGGAAAAGTCACTTCCTTTGATGTAGGAAGCATCTACACTACAATGCTACAGCAGCTGTAGTTTAGACATAACCTGAGGCTGTGAATTCAGAATGGGTTTCTGATACTAAACTTCTTTTAAGTTCTAGTTTGGAATAACTTTTGAAAAATGTACATGCAGCCTTTAAATCCATGGCTTCACTGGGATGAAATTGATTCTCCCAGTGAACACTGGGAATAGCATTCAAGAAGTTAAACCATCTTTCTGCAGGGAAGAGATGCCTTGAATCATTGAGCAGGAACCACTTTGTCCAGTTCTGTTTGCACAGTGTCTAGCACAGTGGGATCCTGGTCTATGACGAGGGCTCTTAGGTGCTCCAGCAATACAAATAACTAATAATAATAATAATGGTGTTAGGTATTAAATAGAGTCCTCCTCTTTGGTTGGAATTAAAGAACTCAGGACAGTGATCGAGGGAGGAGTTGGGAAATATTCTTTTGTAAATGAAGCCAGTAAGCTTTGCCATTACTTCTGATGTGTTTTAAAAACCTGTGCTCAACATGAGTCTTTTTAATTAAACACTGAAATGTGTTCACACTTTCTCGTTTGATTCTCTTATTTTCCATTGTGTATAGCATTTGGAAGAAGGGCATGGACAAACTGTAGCTGCACATTACAATGAACTTCAAGAAGTTGGACTAGAAAAACGTAGCCAGAGTCGCATTTTCTTCCTCAGAAATTTTAATAACTGGATGAAGAGTCTTCTCATTGGTATGACTCCTTTATTGCTTACTTTTGTCCTCACTTGAAAAGTTAGTCACTATACTACACTTTATTGCAGTATATCTTATTTTCTTTGGTTACATTCAAATATGTCCTGTGGTCATCACAAAACAATCATGGTGGTGGTAAGACTGCAGGTAAATGTTTTCTGCTTTCTCGTGTTCAGTACAGTGTATCTTTACTCAGAGGAAATTGTTTCGGTTCAGCTCTTTTAAAATTTGATTGCAAGCTTTCAAGGCATTGATTTTTCTTCCTTTTTCCTATGTGCTTTTATGCATCTAGCACAATGGGAGTCCCAGTTCTGATAAGACTCTCTTACATTTATGGTCATGCCAAATGTTTGTTTGTTTTAAAACATTAAACACCAGCTGACACTTCTGAAAACTTGATAGATATTAAGTTTAGGAGCTAATCTGCTTGTTGTAGTTTCCCCACTACCCTCTGCCCTCCCCCACAAGGAACATGTGCATGCAAACAGAACCTTTGTTTCTCAGAAGTTAATCTGTTCTTGTAAAATGTCCCCTAGAAGTCCTAATATTTCATTTTTTATTATCTTTTCCTTTAGAGGTATTATTACTTCAGATGCAGAATAATTTTATACTATGTATATTTTTAGCATTTGAAGACAGTGATGTGTCAGAGCATAAAGGGAAACAGTAAATGTACTTGCTGTATGATCAATAATTTTTAAAAGTATAGAAAAACTACAAAATATTAGAGGGAAAAGAAAATGCAGTAACTTTCAAAAGTGATACTGGTACTTCCTTTCCCATAAATCTACCTTCAAACTTGAGTAAAGTAATGGAACAAATACCAAGAGAAATCAATAAATAAAGAATAGCAGAGCCATGGGAAATAAATGCCAGGGATTTATAAAGAAAAGATTTTTCCAGGGAAAACTTAAGAGCATTTGTCTTAACACTAGAAAAATTAGTGGATGAAAGCAGTGAGAGGTGGTAATTAGATTTGATGTAGTGTCTCTTGAAATCTTACTCAGAATAAATTTAAATCTGTTTGGGTACATGCTCTATAACCTAGATTAAAAACTCTCCAAAAGACCCTGAACAAAAGGTAAGAAGTAGTGAAGTATCAAGTTGAGGAGGAGGGGTCTGCAGGTGTGCCAAAAGGAACATTGTACATTGGGCCTAGGTTTAATTTATTCCCAGTGCATTCACAAAGTTATTAAACTAGCATTAAAGAAATTTGCATAAGACGCTAACACCAGTTAGGGCAGAGAAATAATATAGGGTCCTAGACAGAGTAATACAAGGGATAAAAAGCAACAAAATAAAATTCCCCTTTCAAAAATGCAAGCTAACACATATGGTATAAAAAATACTCTTTGGAAAGGAGAGTCCTTATAATGCTTACTAAAACTTAGACTGGGTAGTAAAGAGCAAATCTAATGTGTAAATTTGCAATATGATGGCAGCCAAAAAAAACTACTATATTCTGTCACCATTTGCTGCTCTCCACACGTTTCTGATTTGGACTGCAATAGTGTTTTTAGACCCACTAGGATAGCTCATCACTTCTTTAATTAAAGAATGCTCTGTCATGCTCATAATTCATACCCAGCCTCATTCTGGATGAGATTCCTTTTGTATTTTATCAGACCTGCTTCTTAATCACCTCTGGGCTCAGTGTTAAGCAAAGCAATACACTGCTTTTTTCTGTCTATAAAACACCCCTTCCTTCCCAAGGCTTGGCTTACGCTGCACACACAACATTCAGCCCAGGAAGTATTCATTCCTTTTTTCCCCTCCAAATCTTTTATGAGATTTGATAAAACGTGTATTTAAAGAAAACCACTCTCTTAAAAAAACCACACTTCAGGAAAAGAAGTATACAGAACTCGAATCAAACTGTTTTTTTATGAACTCTAATGTAGTCTTCAAATGAATTTTGAAATTCTGAAATATCAGACTTTGGTGCTTTAGGGAACTTTGTACAATGAAAGAGGCTTTGTTATCAGTTGAATGTGTGCTTTCTCTTTTTCAGGTGAATTTATAGAAAGGGTACGACGTAAGAAGCGAGATATCACTGTGTTGGATCTGGGATGTGGCAAAGGTGGAGACCTGCTTAAATGGAAAAAAGGCAAAATCAGTAAACTTGTGTGCACAGGTAAGAAGGCAAAGTAACTTTCTAGAGACAGTAAAAAAGGTTCTGTGGAAATGTATGTATGTACCATGAACACCACGCTTTGCTTTTTTCTTTCTGGATATGTCCAAAAATGCCATGCTTGCTGTGAAGGAACTTCATTTCCGTGCTCTGCCCTGGTTTTTTTTTATCATGTTCATTTTATCATGGTTCCTGGTTAAACTGTTAGCATAAATAGAGGGGAAAGTCCCTAGTGTTCCTATCCAGTTATCTTTAATTTTACCTCATAAATACAAAGTGAATGTTGGGAATCGAGTAAAAATGTTTGTTTAAAATCTCTATGAAAAACTGAGTATATATTTACACTGCAGTTAAAAACCCACAGGCTCAGGCTAAAGAACTATTTAATTGTAGCATAGATGTTTGGACTTGGGCTGCAGACCGGATTCCAGGATCCTGCGAGGTGGGAGGGTCCCAGAGCTTGGGCTGTAGCCTGAGCCCAGACTTCTCCCCGTAATTAAATGGCCCCTTAGCCCGAGCCTCATGAGCCCAAGTCAGTTGCAACAGGCCAGTTATGGGTGTTTAATTGCAGTGTAGATAGTGCAGACACCCTTAGTCACCACTTAATTGCAGAATCAAATTAATTAACCATTAATTACAGAATTAGTAATACAAAGTTGTATAATCTTCAATTTGCATTCCAGTTACTGGAGCATTTTATCAAGGAGGTTTTAAAAGAAGATACTGGCAATATAGCACTGCAAAACAGGTGTACTGGTGTTATCCTGAAAACTATCTTTATGATGGAAAAAGAATTTAGATTCTGAGAAAAATTACAATGCAAGGGAAAAGACTAATTTTTATTTTACCAGTTTGTGATATCTATCACAGGGTTGGAATTGCCTTTGCTGCAGAATTAGCTATGAGGAGTAGTTGGGATCTGACTGACTGACAACCCTTGCTTCATTCCTTTTACCATATCTAAATAGCATTTTTGTTTAAATCTGATATATTTTAAAGAATTCTTTATATTAACAGTCCTTTATTAATAGTTATGTATTTTATAAAGAGGGGAAAATTATTTTTGATATTTTGAGGACCACAGTTATTTTCTACACTCATTGGGTGTTTTTGGCCATTTACATGTTCAGTTAACTGATTTGTGTACACACTTCCTATAATGGTATAAACCAGTTACACAATTGCACACTAAGGGTACGTCGACAGTATGAAATTATTTAGAAATTATTCTATTCGAATTTTTGGAAGCTATTTTATACATTCAGTCTTCTGTGTCCCCACTAAAGCGCGTGAATTTGGCAGATTGCGTCCACAGTACCAAGGCTAGCATCGAATGTTGGAGCGGTGCACTGTGGGTAGCTATCCCACAGTTCCTGCTGTCCCCGCCACCCATTGGAATTCTGGGTTAAGCTCCCAGTGCATGATGGGGCAAAAACATTCTTGCGGGTGTTTCTGGGTGTGTGTTGTCAGAAAGCTATGGCAGAAAATCGTTTCGCACCTTTTTGGCGTGCAGACGCCATACTGCTTTTAGCAGACGGTGCACTGTTGTTCTCCTGATACTATGAATCCACCTCTCCAACTCAACTCTGCCATCATGAACTGAGCAACACAGCTTCCGCTGCCAACTCTGCTCTCTCGCTATTGCCACACTTCCGAGCTTCTCCATGTTGTCTGTCCTGGGCTCCCACCTCTGCGAAAGCCACAGAAGACAACCATTTTCAGCCTTTGTTTGGCTACCGTGAACCAAACAGCACAGCTTCCAGTCTGCCACTCTGCTCTCCTACGTTTCGCACCCTTTTTCCAGGATTATCCGTGCAGGTGCCATAGCCATGGAGCCCGATCAGGTCTCGGCTGCAGTTTTGATCATTGTAAATACCTCGCGCATTATCCAGCACTATGTGCAGTACCTGCAAAACTGGGCAAGGAAGTGATTACAGCGCGATTACTATAGTGATGAGGTTGTGGACACAGATGGCACGGCATGTGGCGATTGGGAGATCATGGTGCTGTTGGGCCAGGTTCATGCTGTGGAACGCCATTTCTGGGCCCGGGAAACGAGCACAGGCTGGTGGGACCGCATAGTGTTGCAGGTATGGGATGATTCCCAGTAGCTGAGAAACTTTCACATGCGTAGGGCCACTCTCATGGAACCTTGTGACTTGCTGTCCCCTGCCCTGAAGCGCAAAGACACCAAAATGAGAGCAGCCCTCACAGTTGAGAAGCGAGTGGCTATAGCCCTGTGGAAGCTTGCAGCGCCCGACAGCTACTGTCAGTCGGGAATCGGTTTGGAGTGGGGAAATATACTGTGGGGGCTGCTGTGCTGCAAGTAGCCAACACAGTCATTGACCAGCTGCTATCAAGGGTAGTGACTTTGGGAAATGTGCAGGCCATTGTGGATGGCTTTAATGTGCTGGGGTTCCATAACTGCGGCGGGGTGATACATGGAATGAATATCCCTATCTTGGCCCCGGAACACCGGGGCGGCCAGTACATAAACCGCAAGGGGTACTTTTCCATGGTGCTGCAAGCACTGGTGGATCACAAGGGACGTTTCACCGACATCAGCGTGGGATGGCTGGGAAAGGTGCATGATGCTCGCATCTTCAGGAACTCTAGACTGTTTGAACAGCTACAGGAAGGAGCTTACTTCCCAGATCAGAAAATTACTGTTGGGGATGTTGAAATGCCTATAGTTATCGTCGGGGACCCAGCCTACTCCTTAATGCTATGGCTCACAAAGCCGCTCCCCGCCCCGCAGGGCTCCAATGAGGCTCTGAGCAGGGATGAGGCCTTTAAACTAAACATGAACAGCCCAGCGCGACTGGGTCGTCCCCCCCGTTCCCCCTACTGCGTCGCTCCGATTAAGCTCTCACTCACCAGAAGTGCCTTCTCCAGGGTCATGGTCCGGGAGCATGCTTTGGGAGTAGGGGGAGGCTATTCGCTCCAGTGTTAATAGTTCCTGGCTAGGGGGGAAAACAGATTCCCCACTTGCCGCCTGTGCACTGTCCTCCTCCTCGTCCTCCAAAAACTCATCCTCCTCGCTCCGTGCTACTCCCCCCTTGCAGGTATCCATGGGTAGTGGTGTCATCACTCCCTATAATTGCATGCAGCTCATGGTAGAAGCGGCATGTATGGGGCTGTGACCCACAGCGTCCGTTCGCCTTCCTGGCTTTTTGGTACGCTTGACTGAGCTCCTTGATTTTTTTTTTTTTTTTTTTTTTTTTTGGTACGACACTGTTCTGTGTCCCTGGAGTAGCCTCTTTCTGTCATGGCTCTGGAGACTTTAGCATATGTATTTGTGTTCCTTTTTTTTTTTTTTTTTTTTGGGAACGTAGTTCTGCCATAACAGATTCGTCTCCCCAACACGCAGTGAGATCCAGTACCTCCTGTTTGGACAAGCTGGAGCTTGTCTGCGAATCCGGGACTGCGTGATTGCCTGTGATGGTGGACTCTGCATAGTCGCCTATGATGGTGGACTGTGCTGATGGTGACCAAACAGGAAATTCAAAAGTTCCTGGGGCTTTTACTGCCTACCTGGCTAGTGCATCAGAGTTCAGAGTGTTGTCCAGAGTGGTCACAAGGGAGCATTCTGGGATAGCTCCCAGAGGTCAATTATCGTCGAATTGCGTCCACAGTACCTGTAACCCGGAACTGCGATCTTGATTTTAGCACTACTCCACTTGCTGAGGTGGGAGTACAGAATTTGGAGTAAAGAGCCCTTTAAATCGAAAAAACTGGTTCGAAAAAACGACACGGGACTTGGTCGTGTGGACGGAACCAGTTTTATTCCAAGGTAACTCGGCTAAATCCAAAATAAACCGCATACTGTAGACCAGGCCTAATAGTATTGAAAACTGTCTCATTGTCTTCATTACTTGGTCAGCAGTTATGCCTGTGGTGTTCACATCTCTTAGGTGTAGTCTACACTAGAAAAATTTCTTTCTGCTGACAGGGAGATAATGTCTATATTAGAAACACTACAGTGATTTCTATATCAGGGCTTAGATCAACTTAAATTTCATGCCATGCGTGATGTAATTTTCAGAGCCCTGAGCTACTTTGTAGCATAGATCAGGCCTGAATTTCCTCAGTAATTTCAACTAAGTACCTTTTGTCTGCACGTGTAAAGAAAGAGAAACCTTCTTCAGTAGCACTTCAGAAACCCACAGAGTTGAACTGTACCCATCCATGTCAACAGTGTGTTTATTTTTTTTTTTCTGGTCTAGACAAGGCCTTAGAACTGTTTAGAGCTCTCTACAAATTCTTGAAGACAACACTGCATAATTTTTATATCCGTCAGTCTCTTCACATTGTGAAGGTTTCCACTACAACTGTAAAGGCTAGACATTTTTTTTTATTTATTCCACATTCTGTGGAATTTGTATTTTATTGTATCGGGCCTAGAATATAATTAAGTGTGTTTGGTTTGACTCTTTTTTCCATTTTTAGTACCAAGTATGTGTGTAACAAGTTAGTGTACTTAGTTCCTTGTAGTCCACATAAGTATAAATAAAACTTCATAATGGAGCACATCTACTGAAAACCAGCTTTTACTCATACTATGGTATCTGCTCTCACTCCAATCATATCTATCTGAAGAGAAGTTTGTGCATGCAGTTTATTTTTTTTATAGATATTGCTGAAGTTTCCATGCAACAGTGCCAACAGCGGTATGCTGACATGAAAGCCCGATGTCGTTCTAATGAATACATTTTCAATGCAGAATTTATAACAGCCGATAGCTCCAAGGTACAGTTGTTCTGCTTTATATATTCCTAGTGTCGTAACTAGTTTCTTGGCATTCTTATTTGAATAAATGTTGGAAGTCACTAGAGTAAAAGTTCAGGAGTGTTTCAAGGAGAGAAGACTTTAATTTAAGGTTGAATTGTTACACTAAAGCAAGGGTGGGCAAACTATTTGGCCCAAGGACCACACCTGGGTATAGAAATGATATGGCGTGCCATGAATGCCCATGAAATTGGGGGTTGGGGTGTGGGAGGGGGTGAGGGCTCTGGGGTGGGCCTAGAAATGAGTTCAGGGTGTGGGAGAGGGCTCCGAGCTGGGGCAGGGGGTTGGGGTGCAGGGGGGAGGGGGAGGGCTCTGGCTGGGGTGCAGGCTCTGTGGTTGAGTTGGGGATGAGGGGGTTGGGATGCAGACGGGTCCTCCGGGCTGGGACCGAGGGGCTCAGAGGATGGGAGGGGGAATCAGGGCTGGGGTGGGGGGGGTGTCGGGGGTGCAGGTTCCAGCTGAGTGTACAGGCTCTAGGGTGGGGATGAGGGGTTTTGGGTGCAGGAGGGTGGGACCGAGGGGTTGAGAGGGTAGGAGGCAGATCAGGGCAGAGGGTTGGGGCGGGGGGGTAGCGGGGGCGTTGGCTCAGGGGTGCAGGCTACATGCAGCGCTTACCTCAAGTGGTTCCCGGAAACAGTGGCATGTCGTCCCCCACATCCGGCTCCTACGCAGAGGCGGGGCCAGGCAGCTCTGCTGTGTTTTTCCCGTCTGCAAGCACTGCCCCTGCAGCTGCCATTGACCCCGGTTCCTGGTCAACGGGAGCCGTGGGGACCTCGCTTGGGGAGGGGGGCCGTGTGCAGAGCCCCCTGGCTGCCCCTACACATAAGAGCTGCATGGGGGACATGCTGCCGCTTCTGGGAGCTGTGCGGAGCGGCCCCTGACCCTGACCGGAGCTCCGGAGCGGGGAAAGCCCCAGACCCTGCTCCCCAGCAGGAGCTCGAGGGCCGGATTTAAATGGCTGGCAGATGGGATCCGGCCCGTGGGTTGTAGTTTGCCCACCCCTGCACTAAAGGCTTGCCTATATGGAAACTTAATGTGTGGCAAGATGGGGGTGTAAATGTACAGTGCACCAGTTGGCTGTGTGGACTCTGCTGCCTCACACTCATTCCATAGTGCACCTTGGCCACTTAGCACACAGCAGGTTAGTGTGCTGTAGATTTTATACCATAGCTTGCTATACACTGAGGGCAGGTCTTCAGTACCCGCCAATCTGCGATAAGTCGATCCCCGAACGCGCTCCCCCTTGACTGCAGAACTCCAGCTCGCGAGAGGCGGAAGCAGAGTCAATGGGGGAGTGGTAGCGGTCGCCTCGCCGCCGTCCTCACGGCCAGGTAAGTCGACCTAAGATATGCCAACTTCAGCTATGCTATTCGCGTAGCTGAAGTTGCGTATCTTAGATCGACCTCTTCCCCCCAGTGTAGACCAGGGCTGAGTCTTTATGTAGAAAAGCCCTAAATTAATCATTAGAACTATATAAGTTAACAAGCAGTTGCTTCTAAAATAGAAGATTAAACTGGTTCCGACAAACTCTTTCGTTGTTTTGTAATGTACTCTTGAAAGGCTGAATACATCTTTCACCTACCAAAGGTGTTCTTTCAATTTCCTCACTAACTAGTGGGGTCATATTATTCCCCAAATTTTGCTAATTGTTGCTACATAGTCACTAGGGAAGTTATAAAACTTTGTGTTGATGGGCCTGTGTTCTTTCCGACCCCCAGAACAAATGTGGAAGACTTTCTGACTTTTAGTCTTCTTGCTCCTAAATGACTCTTAATGCTACTGAAATGCAGCCTATTAGGTGAAGTTTTCTAATAGCATTTTTATTTTCCATACTGCTTATTTTTAAAACTTATTTTGATAACCTTTCACAGCTTTGGTCTCTTGTAGCAGGGCTGGTGGAAAGACCAGTCTGACTCAAATTCCAAGGGCTCAGTCTAACAATCACAGGTTAATTGGGTCAGTGGAGAAAGGGTGTGCATGCAATAAAACCACGTGATTAAAAATGATGAAAAGTTTAGATGATAACTTGATTTTTTAACAAGTAAATTGTATTTCAAAGATTAAAAAGCAGCTAATCTATTCTTTCAAAACTGAAGTCACTTATCTTGCTGTTTTTATCTAAAAAGCACAAAAACATGTACAAATATCTACAGATTTTGTGAACTGAAAATTCGTTTTAATAAAATTTTCCATAATTCACTTACAGCTGAACTTTCAGCAACAATACTAGAATTTATTTTGGAAACTAAAAGTTGTAACTTAATAGCCACATTATTTTGGCTTCTGAAATTTGATGAGCCAGTTAATTCACAGATATTTTTTTTTTTTTTTAAAGTGAGAAAAATTACAATTTTAAAGTGATGTATAAATATATTCTGGTGGCTTTGGAATGCAGTATATGGTTTCTTAAGTAGAAATGGGCTTTCTTATTTCATCTTATTTCTCCTTCTACCAAGCAGTAGTTCATGCCTGAATTTGCTGAGGGCAGAGGGAAATAAACTTTACTATTTTTCTTTCAAGTACTTGTATTCTAGGATTGGCATGCATTGCTGGAAGATTAACACAAACCACTTCTTTGTTTCTGCAGCCTTTGGTATATGTCTCATAACTCTTTTTAATCCATTTCAGGAACTTCTGTCTGACAGTTACAGTGATCCACATATGTGCTTTGACATATGCAGCTGTCAATTTGTTTACCATTACTCATTTGAGACATATGAGCAGGCTGACATGATGCTTAAAAATGCTTGCGGGAATCTCTGTCCTGGAGGGTATTTTATTGGCACAACTCCAAATAGCTTTGAGCTTGTGTAAGTGCTATTCATTCTATTAATTTTTAAAATTGTATGAAATGTTATCAGATTTAAAGGAGGGTCACTCTTTGGGTGCCCTTGATGTATTTTACAGCAAAATCTTTCCAGCTGAGGGCCTGTGTTGCCTACTTGCTAGGAAAGTCAGACGTATAGTAACTTGAATAAAATGGAGCAGATTGCACCCACCCTCATCTTTAGGGAGGTGTGCCCTAAGGGTACTACACTTCCTAGCACGTAATGCTTCTGTATTGATTTAATTGGTGACAAAACAAGTACAATGTGGGCTGTAGCTGCAAGCTTCCTCTGACACCTTTGAATCTGCCTACTTCTAACCCTGACCTGCCTCTACAGGATAAAAGAAAGTTCAGTTTCCATGGTTATCTAATTCTTGACCCCTTTGAATGCTATCTTCAGACTGTTAAAATTTGAATAAAAACTTTTTCATTCCCATGTTTTTATAGTAGTCTTAATTGATGGTTAAATTTATTAAGGGAGACTGTGTGGTGCAGAGACTAGGGCACTGGAATGGACTGTGTCCTTCTGTGACCTTGTTGAAGGTCCCTGCACCTCTCTTTAGTTTCTTTATCTGAAAAATGGTAATAATAGCTTATTTATCAGTTATTACCGTTTTTATATATCTTTATATAGAAAACGACTTGAAGCTTCAGAAACTGATTCATTTGGGAATGATGTGTACACGGTACAGTTTCAGAAGAAGGGGGAGTATCCCCTGTTTGGCTGCAAGTATGACTTTAACTTAGAAGGAGTTGTTGATGTCCCTGAGTTCTTGGTTTATTTTCCTTTACTGATAGAGTAAGTTTACTTTTGACTTCATTATGTAATCAAATTTTGAAGAATTGTATGAGCACAAGTCTAGCAGAAATCTACAACCAGGCATTACTGTAATATCAGGTTATGCTCCTTAAAACGTTTTATTAGTATTCTCTCAAATCTGGTTCATATTTGGAGTATGGGTAGCGAACATTCTTGGAATAAAATATCTATCTTCAGATCCTAAGTGGTAGCCCCAAATTAAGATGCTGGTGTAAAACAGTGTTTCAGAGTCTTGATCAGATAGCTAAAACTTTATATTTTTATGGTATTGGTAAATTGGTCATGCTGTGCTGCCAGCTATTTTAAGGCCTCCATGGTTTTTAACCAGGACCCTACCAATTCCAGTTGTGGCTCAGAATGAACTCCTTTCCCCTGCTGCTGTTTCTTAAAATGCTAAGAAACTTGGGGAGAAATCCTAGCTTCATTGAAGTCAGTATAAAACTGTTTCACTCATTGGGGGTAGGATTTCACCCTTCAGGGAGCATTTCTGCTCTGAAAAGTGTCACTAAAAGGGTACCATCTTACTGAACAGATCTTCTGCTTATGTGATATATGTGGATAAAATAAAAAAAAATGCCTACTGTTAGGCTCGTAGAGCCAACATATCTAAGAATGCTGGGGATTCTGTTCAACCTTGTTAGCCTATTGATATAATTGCTTACTAAAGCACAACTAGTTGCAGGCAATAGGGTTGCATGGGAGTCAATGAAGGCATAGTCTGTCCTACAGAAATCTTATTATTAGGGATAATTGTGAAATGGGATATAATCCAGGTTGGCTCTTTCGGGCCATCTTTTTAAATCATAATGAAGCTAAAGAAGGTAAAAACCCAATTTTTTCTTCTCTGAAATAGTATATACTCCAGCAGTGTTTCTCAACTTTTTGATACCAGGAACTGACTTCCTGTCTTCCTAAACTGTGTCAGTGAAATCTCAGGGACCCAGGAGGCTTCCACAGACTGGTGGTTGAGAAACAGTGCTCTATAGTATGTGCGTGGGGATATATAAATGTGCATCTAGCTAAAAAAATCTCACTTTCAGCTAACTTGGTGTGTGTGTGTGTGGGGGGTATTTATACATATATACAAAATGAATTTTAATTAAAAGTTGTTTCATTATGTATGAAACAGATTTTTTTAAAAAATCTAACACTAAAGTTTCAAAAATTGGTAAAAGACAATGTGACCTTCCTCTACCCTCAGATTGCCTTTTCTTCCCACATTCTCTTCTTTCTCCTTTGTCTCCGCCTGTAACATCTCCACTTTGTGTACTGAACCCATCCCGTCTCCTGATCTCCCTCACACCCATACTTATCTCCTCCTACTTTTTCTCCTTAACCTCTTGCTCTTTCTGCTCATAATACAAGCATGCTTCAACCTCTCCCATCTTAAACCTAAAAGAAATAAAACATGCCACACTTGACACCATTTATCTCTCCAACTGCTGTCCCATCTCCCTTTCGTGTCTGAGGGCTTGTCTACACTTACTGGAGGAGGACGTGTGGCGGTTGATGTGTTGGTGGTTGATTTAGCGGGTCTAGTGAAGACCCACTAAATCGACCACAGATCGCTCTCCCGTTGACTTCTGTACTCCACCTGAACGAGAAGTGCGAGGGGAGTCAATGAGAGTGTCTCCTGTCGACATAGTGTACTGTGGACCCCCCAGTAAGTGGATCTAAGTATGTTTACTTCAGCTACATTACTTAGATCGATCTCCCCCCGTAGCGTAGACAAGGCCTAGGCTAATCGAAAATGTTCTCTACAATTGCGGTCAGTAGTTTCTCTCCTCCAGTTCCATCCCAGACTCCTTCAGTTTAATAGCTGCCCCTTGCACTCCACTGAAAAGGTTCTTGCCAAAGTCTTCAATGATGATTTCCTAGGCGAAGCTCAGAACCAGTACTCTTTATCCTCCACCTGTCAATGGCCTTTGCACCATCAGTCGTACTCGTCCTGTCCCTTGATTTCTGTTACTCTGTCCTCTTCTGGTTCTTTTTCTACTTCTTTAATTGCTCCTTCAAGAAGTCCTTCAGTGTGTCCACCTTATCCTCCCCACCAACTTTGTCTGGCTTCCACAAGGCTCTGTCATTGGTCTTTCTCTTCTTTCTTTACAGTTTGGATAATCTCATCTGCAGCACAAACTCAGCTAGTCTCTCTATGGAGACAGCTCTCAGATCGATCTCTTCCCTCCGGACCGTCATCCTTTTGTCCAAAATGAAATCTTGGCCTCTGTCTTGTGAATATCTAACTGTCATCTGAAGCACAACCATCTTGCTTGTTGCCCGTGCCCATAATTAGTGCTTCATCTTTAACTCAGACCTTTCTAGGTCGTTGGATCCAGGCTCTATCTCAGTCTTATAGATTCTCTTACCCATAAAATACAGCCTTTCCTGTCCATCCACACAGCTTGTCCAGGTTCTCACCATCTCATGTCTCCATTACTGCAACATTCTTTTTTCTAACCTTGACAGATGCGATCTTGCCCACTCCTATCCATTTAGAATGTTATTGCAAAGGATATTATTCTAGCGCACTGCCTTGACCATGTAGCGTCTCTCTTTGCATCACTTCACTGGCTTCCCTTTCTCATATCAAACATTAGATGTTTGTGTTCACTTTCAAGGCCCTTCATGGTCTATCCCTACCCTATCAGTCATCTATCATTTACTATTGAAATGTCAGGTCCTGCTGATTGGCCAGTAATGCCAGCCTTCATTGCCCACTTGTTAATTTCTTAAATGAACACCTTCATTCTTGGGAGGAGATCCATGTAAACACCCACAAAGCTACCTCATTATTCTTAAAATCCCTTCTTAAAGGTCTCGTCTTTGCAGTGATGCCTCAAACTTAACAACAGTTAGGCTGCTGGTATGCTAATACTAGTTTCTATTATGGTGACCAATATTGTCTCATTGTTTCCTAGTATTCCCTGTCTATATCTATCTGTTTCTTGTCTTACACTTTGATTGGGGAAGAGACTCTTTTTGTTCTCTCTGTACTGAGCGTAATACAGTGGAGCCCTGGTCCATAATGAGGGCTCCTAGGCATTTGGTAATACAAATAAACTAATAATTAGGGAAAAGGCCCCTGATACCTATAGGCCCAGCCCCAGTATTAGGTTCTGTTAGTATAGACCTGTGCAGAATCCCATTTAAGTTGATAAAACTCTTCATGGGTTCAAAGGGTCATAGTAGCTGATTTTTTTTTTTTTTTTTTTTTTTTGCATTATGTTCCCGCATCAAAAAGTTTTAGACTGCAAATTCAGATTTTCATTAAAACTTTTGTGTTTCAGGGAAATATAAATTGCTCTGTCCAAGTCAGAAATATTTATACCAAGGTTTAGAGCAGAGAATTTTTGATGACATTATAACTCCTTGAAAATGGATATTTGATGGCAATGTGGACTTTTCCAGCCTTTAAAAGCCATAAATATATAAACTTAGAGATTGCAGTCCTACTGAAGACCATATGGTGTCCCTGTGTTCAAAACTATCAACTGTGATAAACTCGGGCTTTTGTTGATTTAAAAGTATCTCTATAATAATTTTTGGATCACTTATGTTCACAGAATGGCAAAAAAATATGGCATGAAACTAGTCTACAAAATGACATTTCGGGAATTCTATGAAGAAAAGATTAAGGATGAGGAAAATAAAATGCTGTTAAAGCGAATGCAGGCTTTGGAGGTAAATATAAAAATGCTGATTTAAAAAAAAACAAAACTCATTCTTTCATTTAAATAGTGTTTTGCATCTTGCTGGGATTGATCTACTTTAGCAATAGCTTTGGGCAGTAAATTATGACTAGTATTCAAGTGCTGGCATTGTAGGAGCCAAATAGTTCCTATGGCATGCTGCTGAAAGCAGTTAATCTTCTAAATTTTGTAGCTAAATAAAATACTAAATAGTATTTTCTGTTGAGGACAAGTTTTTATATTAGGTTACTAGGCAACTGTGCACATTATACTTGTATTTTCCATTTAGCAGGTTCAACACACTTTTGTGCTTTGTATTGAATTGGCTCATCTGTGTGTGTGTGTGTATTTGTATTTGTAATATCTGGTGCTATATAATTAACTGTTCATTGTAAAGAGTGGTTCAATGTTCCATTATAAACAAGAGTAAGAAATGGAATAGAAGGACTTCCTGTTGCCTGTTATAGAATTACCTTTTTTATGTGCAAGAAACCTGTTAGAAAACAGAACAAGAATTGAATTAGGTATATAAAAATACTTTCTATATACAGGACAATTATACTTTTAAATGTAAATCCATGACTAGCCTTATATCCAGCAGTAATCTTTTACCCTCAACATCTCACTTACACTTTTGGTTCCCCCGAGGGACAGGTACTGTGTATCTCTTCTGCAGCTTCAGGCAGTTTTCCAAACCCGGAGAGGTTAGCATTATACACACACTATGGTTGACCTTGCCTAGTTTACATTGCACTAAAACTAAAGGGCCTTGTCTCCACTATGTTTATACAGCAGAATAGCTAACCAGCATTAATTACACCATGATAAAAGCACACCTTTTTGTGGTTAGTGAAGACCTAGCCATAATCTGTCAGGAGAGAATTTGCTTAAACCGGAAGAGCAGAAAGCTTAGGGTGAGCAGAACGAAGAGCAAGAGTTGAGAATAAGAGGAAACTAGATTAAAGATGTATAAACAGGGACAAAGATGTGTTGAAAACTGAAGACAAGGATGTGAGGTTAATTTTGCAAGGAAGCTAATGAAAGGATTCAAGGATGGGGAAAGGGATCAGAATAGAGAGAAGAATATGGGTTTGCCACATTAATTTTGTTATTAATTTAATCCAAAGTTAATTTTGGATTAACTATCAAAGTGAAAAGGATGCTACAATATTTGAGGTCAGAAGCAAGGTTTTAGCAATGGCAGCATCAAGAAAGGACAAACATTGGAGATGTAAATACTATATAAATTATAGTGTGTTACAGATGCAATATAAATTTTTGTGATGGCTTGTGTGAAATGATGATAGTTTGTTATGGGTTCGTCGACTTTTTTTTTTTAACATGATGACTGATGCCCATCCAAGTTGACAGCCGTGGTAGTATACTAGACAAAGCTCTGGTCTACACTACAGAGTTAGGTTGACGTAAGGCAGCTTACAGCATCTTAACTCTAAACATCTACACTAAAATGTCACTCGCCTGCTATAATGACTTCGCTATCCCTCTTGCAGAGGTGGAGTTCTTAGGTTGATGTAGTTAGGTTGACACAGTGTCAGCGTAGACACTGCATTGCTTATATCTATTGTTGCCTTTCAACAATGCCCCAGACCAACAGTAAATCGGTGCAAGTGCTACTGGTGAGGCCACGCATCGCCGACACAAGGAATGTAGTGTGGACTTGCAAAAGTGATTTAATGACTGCGGTGGCTGTATGTCGACGTAACATAGGTTGACATAATTTTGTACTGTAGATGTACCTTTTGTAGCACTGGGCCTTTATGGGTAATTCATGTCCTGGTCTAGAAGCTTCCCTTTCAGAACAGGACTATGGTGTGTTGCCCTGACAGTGTGCAGGAACTTGTATTGGTACCTGTCCTACACCTAAAGTGTAAATAAGTAAAAATCACTCTCCGTTATCTAGAATCTTTCACAAGTACTAAATCTAATAGGTAACTTTGTTTAAAATGATAGCTGTGTCATGTCTCATTTTTGATGTTTTGAACATTCATCTATTTTTATAACTTCAGAATTGCATAGGACTTCATTTCTAGTACTTGGAGCAAACAGTTCAGGAGCCACTTCAATCTTACCAGTTCTACCCTATTACAAAACAGTGATGGGACAGTCTTACAATAGTGAATGTGATCGATAAGCTCTATAGATCGAGATACATATCTATCACTTTTCTGCAGTAAGTGCTCATCAATTCTGGTTCACTGTTTGAAGTAATTAAATAGGATTTTGTATGAATCTGCCTGAGCATAAAAATTGGTTTAAATTTTTTTCCCCCAGAAAATAAATAATGAGACTAAATTTTCAGACTTGTCTATCTAATGGTAGGCATCAAAATAACTAACTGCAGATTGACGTTTTTCATAGGTATTGAGTTCCCTTTAAGGCCTCTTTTAGGGTATGCCTACAGTGAAAATGAAAACCCATGGCTGGCTTGTTCCAGCTGACTTGCGCTTGTGGAACTCAGGCTAAGGGGCTGTTTAATTGTGGTGTAGATGTTTTGGGCTTGAGCCTGGGCTCCAGCCTTAGCCTGAATGTCTACACTGCAATTAAACAGCCCCTTAGCCTGAACCCCATAAGCCCAAGTCAGATGGCACAAGCCTATTTTCAATTGCAGTGTAGGCATACCCTTATTTAGGAGACATCTTTTTTGGTTCACATGTTTTTTGGCTAGATATTTTTTTAATATAGTAACTTGTGTCTTTTCTTCAGCCATATCCTGCAAATGATAATTCCAGACTTGTCTCCGATAAACCTGATGATTATGAGCATGCAGAAAAGCTCATGAAAGATGGCAAACCAAAGTTACCTTTGGTAAGTCTCCTTCCCCCACGCCCCCAAGTGATAGAATCTTGTCAGAAGCAAAGTGTGCTCAGTGATACCTAGGGTCTAGTCTTGCAAACACTTAGGCATTTGTTTAACTTTATATAGATGAAGAATTCCATTGACTTCAGTGGAATTAAAATAAAGTACATACCTAAGTGTTCAGAAAATCAGGGCCTTAGCAGCTAATTTATTTAATGACATATGCAATTTTATAAAAATCAGTGTTAAAATTTAGATGGAAAACCTACTATGTTCTTCAAAGAAACAACTATAGTTTAGAATGACGAATACACTCTCTTCCACGAGAGACCTGACGTTTAATTGTCCTTAATTGTAAAGGGTAGCATATCCATGTAGAATGTAAGTCATAGGTTGAAACATTCTTCCCTTTAGACTGAGATTATTTTTCAAGCACTTGTTTATCCATTCTTATTGATATATTTAAATAAAGGTCTGATCTTTATAGTAAAAATGTAGTGATAGTGTAACATAAAACCCTATATCAAGGGGGAAAACTTGAATAAAAGAGTTAGCTAAACTATCCTCTCAAACCTGCAGAGGACTGAAAAAGAAATGCCCTTAGTAGTAGTAGATAGGTTAACCTATCACCTAGGTAAAGAAAGAGCTGCTTGGTTTCCTCGACTAATATTTTTGTTACTAACTGCTTAAACTATTCATGATTTAGGGGAATGTTTGATTTATATTTCATCATACTCCATTTGTGATATGTGCCTTATTGTCAATTTCTTTAAAGGGAACCTTGAGTAAATCTGAATGGGAAGCAACAAGTAAGTACTATTTGCAAAGTTCAAATACTATTGCTTAGCAAAACTGTTTGATAAATAACATGACTTCCTTGGACATTGTGCATGAGTATGACAATTAAACAGATACTTTCAAACTTGGTGACCTAAAGTTAAGCACTAAATAAAAGGTACCCATTTTTGTTTGTGTTCAATAGCTTTGAAAATCAGATTCCTTTTTATTTAGGTGCTTAAATATGGATTTAGTTCCCTATAACTGGGTTTCAATGTCAATATACTTAACTGAAGCAGTTTACAATGCTCAAAACTTTGAGGAATAAATGCATAGTTTGGGAGAAGACTTTTTATGGACCAAAGATGGAATGGAAACTCTGAAGACAGATGGATTTGGTCTTACCTTGTACCTCAGTTTAGCACAGGCTTTTTTTCTGATTGTGCAGTAAAATTTTAATAAAATAGAAGCTTTGCCTTTTTGAGGTGAATTAAAGAACCAAGTAAAAATTAGCAAGCAATTATCAAGCAAACCTGATTATTTTCTTGGGGGCTGTTGATATCGCATATTGCTTTTCTCAGTAGTCGGTATACTTCATACACAAACAGTTTAGGAATAAATGATCAGTCTGAGAGTGACTGAGGATACAATCTGTGATGATGTGTAGGGTTTTTTAAATAATACAGCTTTGTTACATACATTCTAAATGTTTTTAGAGAGGTCATTAAAATTTTGTGATTTAGAAAATTTTCAAAGATTGATTTTTTTTTTCCTTCTGAAATGCTTTCCAAAGAAGAGAAGAAGTTGGTTGGAAAAAATATTTCCTTCCGAGAGACACAGTTTTCATATAACTTATGGAAGACAAAAAGCCATATGCTATCAGGTTAATGCTCTTCCAGAGTTTGGTATGTGTTGGCATCCTCAGAAGTGTGTTTAAAAAAAAAAAAAAAAAAGTCCCTATTTATCACATGAGTTTTCATACAGTCTTGGGTCACAATTTTTCTCATATGGAGCAGGTGACTTAATTTTCTTCAAATAATTCTTTACTCTTTAGTGCTTTGGTTGTACAACCCAAACTGATGTTCTCTTACTTTGACTGTCTCCTTTTTAGATGACATACATCAGTCCAGTTGTAAAGGGAAAACATGGATAACTCTTATAATTTCTTTTCAGTAACAATTATAATCTCATAAATGTGGGTTTTCACATTTTTGTAAAGTATCATAGAATCATAGAATATCAGGGTTGGAAGGGACCCCAGAAGGTCATCTAGTCCAACCCCCTGCTCGAAGCAGGACCAATTCCCAGTTAAATCATCCCAGCCAGGGCTTTGTCAAGCCTGACCTTAAAAACTTCTAAGGAAGGAGATTCCACCACCTCCTAGGTAACGCATTCCAGTGTTCCACCACTCTCCTAGTGAAGAAGTTTTTCCTAATATCCAATCTAAACCTCCCCCACTGCAACTTGAGACCATTACTCCTCGTTCTGTCATCTGCTACCATTGAGAACAGTCTAGAGCCATCATCTTTGGAACCCCCTTTCAGGTAGTTGAAAGCAGCTATCAAATCCCCCCTCATTCTTCTCTTCTGCAGGCTAAACAATCCCAGCTCCCTCAGCCTCTCCTCATAAGTCATGTGTTCTAGACCCCTAATCATTTTTGTTGCCCTTCGCTGGACTCTCTCCAATTTATCCACATCCTTCTTGTAGTGTGGGGCCCAAAACTGGACACAGTACTCCAGATGAGGCCTCACCAATGTCGAATAGAGGGGAACGATCATGTCCCTCGATCTGCTCGCTATGCCTCTACTTATACATCCCAAAATGCCATTGGCCTTCTTGGCAACAAGGGCACACTGCTGACTCATATCCAGCTTCTCGTCCACTGTCACCCCTAGGTCCTTTTCCGCAGAACTGCTGCCTAGCCATTCGGTCCCTAGTCTGTAGCGGTGCATTGGATTCTTCCATCCTAAGTGCAGGACCCTGCACTTATCCTTACTGAACCTCATCAGATTTCTTTTGGCCCAATCCTCCAATTTGTCTAGGTCCTTCTGTATCCTATCCCTCCCCTCCAGCTTATCTACCACTCCTCCCAATTTAGTATCATCCGCAAATTTGCTGAGAGTGCAATCCACACCATCCTCCAGATCGTTTATGAAGATATTGAACAAAACCGGCCCCAGGACCGACCCTTGGGGCACTCCACTTGATACCGGCTGCCAACTAGACATGGAGCCATTGATCACTACCCGTTGAGCCCGACAATCTAGCCAGCTTTCTACCCACCTTATAGTGCATTCATCCAGCCCATACTTCCTTAACTTGCTGACAAGAATACTGTGGGAGACCGTGTCAAAAGCTTTGCTAAAGTCAAGAAACAATACATCCACTGCTTTCCCTTCATCCACAGAACCAGTAATCTCATCATAAAAGGTGATTAGATTAGTCAGGCATGACCTTCCCTTGGTGAATCCATGCTGGCTGTTCCTGATCACTTTCCTCTCATGCAAGTGCATCAGGATTGATTCTTTGAGGACCTGCTCCATGATTTTTCCAGGGACTGAGGTGAGGCTGACTGGGCTGTTCCCAGTTCCCAGGATCATTCTCCTTCCCTTTTTTAAAGATTGGCACTACATTAGCCTTTTTCCAGTCATCCAGGACTTCCCCGGTTCGCCACGAGTTTTCAAAGATAATGGCCAATGGCTCTGCAATCACAGCCGCCAATTCCTTCAGCACTCTCGGATGCAACTCGTCCGGCCCCATGGACTTGTGCACGTCCAGCTTTTCTAAATAGTCCCTAACCACCTCTATCTCCACTGAGATTGTTTCTCTCTTTCCATTAGAGAGAGATTGAGGAATAGTGCCTATAAGGAGTAGGATGTAGTCATAGCTTGATCAAATTAAAAAGAATAACATTTTGTTTCACTGCTGGAAAAGGCATTCAGGCTTACTGTATAGATTGAGCAACGTTCTAGCAATGACTCATCTTATCATAAACAAATACATTTGATGCCAACTGGAAGCCCATAATGACTGTCAAATCGGATTCTGTTTGGTCTTGCAGCACTTTCTGACACAATAAATGAAGTCTCTGCTACTATAAAACATAAGGATCTCCACAGGTTTCACTGTCCCATATAGCTTTCTTTGATTACATGCCAAATTAAATATTTCTGAGGAGTGTCATTCTAGTCGAGACTGCACTGAAGGTACATCTTGCAGTTGACAGAATGCTAGCTAGCAGCTGTAAAGTCCTACTCAGCAGTATGTTTTCAGATCTTGCTTTTTTAAAATTAGCAAACTTCAATTCTTCTTATCTTTTGGATTTTAGTCAGATTTCATTATTTTTAATTGTACAGAGTTGAACATACAAACTTAATTCTGCCCCACTGTATATAAATAAGTCTGTACATTTAGGGTTGTGTATTACCTTATGTGCACCTATAAATCTAAGAAATTGTGATCGTGAATTTAAAGACTGCCCCTCATACGTAAAGGGGGAGCAGAGTTAAGGTGGCATGTCAAGCACTCTGGTAATGAAATGTGAATGTTTAACTGCAATTACCGTTGCATGAAGCTGGGGGTGAGCAAACTAGGGTCTGCCAGCCGTTTTTAATCCTGCCCTCAAACTCTCATTTGAGAGGCAGGGTCTGCGGCTTGCTGTGGTCCAGCCAGGGAGCAGGGTCGGGGACCACTCTTTTTGCAACTCCCGAAAGCTGCGGCGTGTCCCATCTCCAGCCCCTATGCATAGGGGCAGCCAGGGAGCTCTGCTCTGCATGCTGCCCCCACCCCAAGCGCTGCCCCTGCAGCTCCCATGGGCTGGGAACTGTGGCAAATGGGAGCTGCAGGGGCAGTGCTTGGAGTGGGGGCAGCATGTGGCTCAGAGTCACCTGGCCGCGCCTCTGTGTAGGAGCTGGAGGGGGGACCTGCTGCTGCTTCCAGGAGCCGCTTAAGGTAAGTGCTACCCAGCGCCTGCACCCCTGAGCCACTCCCGCATGTCCAGCCCTGATCCTCCTCCCACCCTCCAAACCCCTCGGTCCCAGCCCGGAGGACCCTCCGACACTCCAAGCCCCTCATCCCCAGAGCCCGCACCCCCAGCCGGAGCCCTCACCCACACCCCTGCCCCACCCTGGAGCTCCCTCCTGCACCCCAAACTCCTAATTTCTGGCCCCATCCCAGAGTCCACGCTCCCAGCCAGAGTCCTCGCCCCTTCCCGAACCCCAACCCCCAATTTTGTGAGCATTCATGGTCCACCATATAATTTCTATACCCAGATGTGACCCTCGGGCCAAAAAGTTTGCCCACGCCTGCATTAAGCAGATAATAGTATGTTACTAACTGCATTTAAAATACTTATTTATCATTACTTTGCATTTCATTCTAGATTCATATTTTATATTTTAAATTTGGGGTCACGCTTTCAGAAGAAATCCAACCCAGCCTCTTAAATACAAAAACATGTTTGAATGGAGACGTGGGTTTTTGCATACAAAAAGTTGCAGGTGCAAGACTAAACGTTGCTTTTAAAAATTTGCTGTAATAAGAAATGGTAATTGATGGGGTAGCCATTGGTGCAGTTTCTTTTAATAAATAGAATTTGTTCTGCAACAGCTTAGGAGAGAGGGAAATGTTTGTCTTTATGTTTGAAACCTTTGGAGAGCAAGAAGTAATGCAAATTTTAAATACTCTCTTCTTTCATAGGTATTTACTTGGTTTTTGCATTTGAAAAGCAACAGTGAAAAGAACAGTACTGGAAGTAGCAAGAAGAGATTGCATCCTGGTACAAGTTGGAGTGATGTAAAACCATTGTGGCGACTATTTTTTTATGTTTATTTTTTAATTATTAGAAGTGTGCAGGACACTACCAAAAACTAGGGCAAGCTCATGAATCTGAGTTATAGTTGCCTGTCTGCGACAGATGGACTTTTGTGTATATAGAAGATTGTCTGAACCTGGCTTTTTAAACATTTTTCAGTAATCTGCATGCTGTCAGAAATGCCATTTGAACTCCACAGCGCTCTTATTTCCAATAAGCAGTTTGTTAGTCAAGTTTGTTCAGGTGACCAAGAGCCTGGTCCTGTACCCATTGAAGTCAATGGAAGGACTTCCAGTGACTGCAGTGATGTAGGATCAGGGCCGAAGAGCACTGTACAGCAAAGCTCAGATTGATTCACAGTGCAGTACTTCAACAGTATTAAATTGTATTGAAGTTGTAGTTTATGTAGAAAGGTCCCAAACTGTTCTTGTTTTTTGTGATCACTGATATGTAGTGTCATTACGTGGTATCTTCAAGATTAAATGGATTTATGTTCTGTACAACTGAATGTGCTGAAAGTATTGTTAGATGCCTTAAGAACTGAATTTCTGTCATTTTTAATGTTCTGTAGATTATCTGCAAACAGGTAGCAACCTCTAAATTTAGATTGCCTAACACTTTCAATTATAAAAGACTCCTGTGACTTTTTTTCTCTTAGAAGCTTTAACACCTTTCTTGTTTGTGGCAGTTATTTGAAACTTGGCAGGGACAAAGCCTGGGGGCTAAAGACATGTTTTCCACTCGTTCTGCGAAACGTTATTCAGGTTTGGCTGAGTTGATGATTATTTTCAACAGTTTATTTCCCTTCCCTTACTTGTGCTGCTGAGAAAAATTTTGGCAGCATATCAAAATAACGAACAGTAGCTTTCTAAAGAGCTGGGCTTATGCTTCACTGAGAATACCTGGAATTTGACTGAGCAACTACAGTAGTGAGCACGGGAAGCTTTCCCCCAATGGCATATAGCACTAATGACCACGTCCCCCACCTTGGGGTAAAGCCCTTTTGAGCTGCCAGCTAATGAAGTCTTATAGTTCAGTTGGTACAAGTATGTACTGCAGTGTTGAAGGTTTAGGGTTCAAACCCTGCTGTTACATGGTATGGGAGGTTGTTACTGTTCTACCTAATAGAACTTGGTTTTATACCTTTAAAAAAAAAAAAGGCAAAAAAACCAAACCCAAAACAAAAAACCCCCTAAAATTACATGCCCAAAACAATCAAACGAACATTACTTAGGTTGCAACGTCAAGCACTCAAAATTTAGGAAATGTCAGATTTACAGTTTCCTGGGCATTCTTAGTAATGTGATCATATACTTTCTATGTGACCCTTGCCTCATTCACTGCATAAGATGGGAGCACAAAGAAGAAGAGTTAAGTTGCCCAGGCAACTGTAAATTGCTTGGTTGTAATGATGCAACTCGATTGATTATAATGCCACTGCTTTGGTGTAAATGAAGCTCCTTCCAGATTAAGTGTCATCTATGGCTACATCTACACTACACCCGGGTTCGACCCTCCGAGATCGATCCACCGGCGGTCAGGTTAGCGGGTCTAGTGAAGACCCGCCAAATTGACAGCCGATCGCTCTCCAGTTGACCCCTGTACTCCACCCCTGACAAGACAAGTAAAGTAAGTCGACGGGAGACGGTAACTCAACCTAAGGTATGTCGACTCCAGCTATGTTATTCGCTTAGTGTAGGTCGACTTACTGTGGTAGTATAAACATAGCCTATGTTGTAGCTAAGGAATTTCTAAATGTGAGAACTCTTAAGTGTTTTATGGAACTCCATAGAAACATGAAATCTAGGTCAGATATATCACTGCTTATATCAAGTTGTGTTTGAAAATGCTCTGTATCCTTGTGAAAGTCCCCTTGTGCAGTTTAAGTTACTGAATTTAAAAGAATGTAGAATTATAGTTGGGGCTGAAAAAATTTGAAAAGAGGTGCTGGGGGAGAACTGGGAGTTGCTGGACAAAGGAACTGCAACAAGGAGTAGGGTAGGGGAGGTCACAATGTTTGGGAGCCAGTAGGGATGGAGATCTTGAGCAGGAAGGAGAGAGAGAGGTTGGGAAGTGAGTGAACTGGACCGGGCTGGGCAAGTAGACTGGGATCAGAAGCCTGAGGAGTGGAGATCAGGACAGTGAGTCAGTGGTGGAATAGAGACAGACCTGGGACAGGTTCAAGGGGGGAAGAGGTCAGGCTTGCAGGGGGTAATTGCAGAAGTCTGTGCTCACTAGAGAACACTTCCTTCCAGTGCCTAGCGTAGTACCCAAGATCTGAATCTTGCCATTCCTCTGATACCAGAGATCTGTGAAGCCTTATAGATGGTGAGAAAAATTCATTAAAACAGTTATCAGAAAAAAACGTTCTGAGAAAAAATGAAATTTTTCATGAAATTGTATCAATTCTGATGAAAAGTCTCTAACTTTCAGAATGATTTTTTTTTTTTTCGTTTTTAGCTTTAATTTTATTTTGGAATGCAATTTTAGTAAATTAAAAAAAATTTGAGCAGCTTCTACTTATACTGATTTGAAACATCTTCTTTTATAAATCAATGTCTTTTATTTGTGTTATAATGAAATAGCTTGACATTTTGACAGTGATTTAAAAAAAACCTGTTTTTAAAAAACACTACATTTCACAAGGTTTTGTTCCAAAACAAATTCAAAACTGAATTTTTTAAATGAAATTTTCAGAACTTCCATTTCTCAAGAAATTTCTAATTGAAATTTTTGTTCTGATTGGAATGAAAACAAATTTGGAAAGGTCAGTTTCCCACAAAACAAATTGAGTTTCACCTAGCTCTACTGAAGGCCACTGGGAAAGAGTCCTGTATCACTCTAGTGCTGGTTCACATAGTGAATAACAACCCTACTGTTGCTGTCACATACCCTGTTAGCTCAAGTGTCAAGCTAGCTCCCTGGATGGGAAAATAAAAACTTTTCCATCTGTTGATTTGTTCATGTTTAGAACATGCCAGAAGCTGACAATTCCAGAGTAATGCACAAACCTCCCTTTGCAAACTGTACCCACCGCCTATAATGTGTCTCCAGATATCTACCATACTTTTTGTAATTATGGAGTGTGGAATAGTCCACGCTAGTAGCCATACAGGGTAACACAACTGGAGAGAAATGTATTGACTGAGTCCCTGTCATAGTGTGCCTGGATTTAAAACAGAAGAAGAAATAGACTTTCTATCCCCAGGAATGTAAAGTGTCTAGAATGGCACAAAACCAGTAGATAGCTGAGCGGGGAAGAAAGTGTCATTTCAAACAAAGTATGTAATGAGCAGTGTCATGTAGGCCATCTTACTGGAAGTCTAATGGTAAATCTTTGAGCAGGAGCTATTTTAAGGCCTCTGGAAGGATTAAATAATCTCCACTTTTTCGGTCACTTGGAAGAACCCAACTACCATATCTGCAGATTGGACTACTTTCTGAAACTCCCTGGCTTCCCTTGTGTGTTTCAGTTTTCCATCACTTACCTTTCTACTCTAAATATACTGGTGAGTTACATTTTTGAGGTATGGGGGGAGAATCCTTTGCAAATTTAGGATTTGAAATATCTCCAATTTCTTTTTTGGGGTGGGGAATATACTCTGTACCTTTATCTTTGTAACTCCACTGTTCTGTTGACGAGAAACTTCAATTCACTCCTCATGAATTACCTCTGTCTTTACTTTTCCAGAGGCAGAAACATCTAAAGAACAAATTGTTACCTAAACTAATCATTCTTGGTGGCTTATTAGGTAAATCCATATTGGCAGACCTAAGTAGTTAAGTTGAAACTTGTGAGGGGGGAAAAAAAATACCAAGTTAAGGGTGTATTGCACACTGCCTATGGAAGTGTAACAGCAATGACAACAATTAGTTGGTAATTTAAAGCAGGTTTATCTGGCAGTCTCACTGCTGAAATGTTTTGTAGTTTCAATGCTGAATGATTATTGTACTATAGAATAATTGTGAGTTTTAAATACTGTTTAAGAGGGGCTAGTTTTTGAAAATTAGATAACTGCACACAAATACACATGATTTGGGTGTGAATGTGTAATTACCACGTTTGCAAATTAGGTATGTGATTACATGCTTTAACTGTCCAAATATCTGCCCCAAGCTTTATGGGAGTGTACTGCACAATCGTTGAGCCCAATTGTGTCCCTTTAATCAGTCAAGACATTCACTGGCTCAGACAGCAGTTTTACCCTTTGAGGCTTCAGAATTTGGTCCTTTTGTTACTGAATGGAAAGAATCTGGTATTTAAGATTAATGCTGCTGTTACTAATTTGGGTTTTAAGGTAAACTCCTGCCGTAAAATATTTGCATTGCAGCCATGACACTGATTAAGTGTTCTCTCATAATAAATTCATTTTCAGGTTTTTAACTATCTGAAAATGTACCCAACCTTATTCTTAGCTCCAGGATGAACTTCTGGGGCAAGATTAGAAGACATCCATTTGGCAATTTTTGAAATATGCAAATATAAAGGTCTCAAGGGTTATATACAGACCAGCTAAGAGAATGTTCAAGTGCATTTGTTTGCCCTTGCATACTTCTTTTTAGTACTGCAGGCCCAGTCTACACACAGAAATTGCACTGACTCAGCTAAATCCCTTTCTAAATTTGTTTCCTTAAAATTGGTGCAGTCCCCCTTCACAGGCATTTTGAATCTGTTTGAGAGGTTAATATTGAAGAATTCAACATGTACAAATGTTCCTAAGCTACTGCGAAGCTAAATATCTCTGTCCTGTTGCTAGAATTATAGCTTAGATATATAGAGCCCTTTATGGATACAAAATTTTGTATCTGGGTCCAATCCAAGATCTGCAAAAATAGTCCGGGGATATAAAGCAGATATCTGCAGTTTTCAGGGCTCTAGATACAAAATTTATAGCTGCATCTTATCCACGTAAATGGTCCACAGATAGTCCCATCTGCAGATTTGCAGGGCTCTACAGATCTAGACTTTAAATATTGGTTACACCCCATGATGTGTAATTCAGCCTACCCACTCTGATAGCATGAGTGTTGGGGTTTGTGGGGAGAGAGTGGTTGCCATGACACCTGTGTGCCAGTCTGTGTTGACTTATGGCCACTGGGTCTGTGTAATGGCTGATCCAGTGGCCATGCCTTCCCTAGCCTATCCCAACTTGCTTTTGATGGCCTACTTCTTCAGAGCCCAGTTCTGCAGTGTACAGCTGTTGTGTGGTAGTCCTATTCTGCTGAACGGTGGTTCTGCTATAATGGTGGCTTTAGTCCTGTGCATCAGGAAAAATTTCATCCCTTTGAAAATAACCTCTTAAGATGCTGCTGGGTGGAGACCTGATCTGTACAGTCATGTACCAGCACCTTTTTAAGAACATAAGAACGGCCATACTGGGTCAGACCAAAGGTCCATCCAGCCCAGCATCCTGTCTACCGACAGTGGCCATTGCCAGGTGCCCCAGAGGGAGTGAACCTAACAGGTAATGATCTAGTGATCTCTCTCTCCTGCCATCCATCTCCACCTTCTGACAGACAAGAGGCTAGGGACACCATTCCTTACCCATCCTGGCTAATAGCCATTAATGGACTTTAACCTCCATGCATTTATTCAGTTGTCTTTTATACCCTGTTATAGTCTTAGCCTTCACAACCTCCTCAGGCAAGGAGTTCCACAGGTTGACTGTGTGCTGAGTGAAGAACTTCCTTTTATTGTTTTAAACCTGCTACCCATTAATTTCATTTGGTGGCCCCTAGTTCTTATATTATGGGAACAAGTAAATAACTTCTTCTTATTCACTTTCTTCACATCACTCATGGTTTTATATACCTCTATCATATCCCCCCTTAGTCTCCTCTTTTCCAAGCTGAAAAGTCCTAGCCTCTTTAATCTCTCCTCATATGGGACCCGTTCCAAACCCCTCATCATTTTAATTGCCCTTTTCTGAACCTTTTCTAATGCCAGTATATTTTTTTTGAGATGAGGGGACCACATCTGTACGCAGTATTCAAAGTAGATTTTATTAAAAGATGTCATATTAACAGTGCTACACAGTGACGAAGACTTGTATTCACAAAACAGGTACATCGCTATCTGTGGCAATTTATGCTAATTTGTCACCATCTCAATATAACTCAACTTTAAAATGTAGAGATCATCTCTTGTGAGTATTTTTGTCTTCCTGTCCTCTGCTGAGGCTACCAAAATAGGTGCCAATTGTGGTAGAGAGTTTTGTGATACCTGTCCCTTCTCTACATTTTATGTAGAAAAATGATAATTTATGCTAGAAAGTTACATCCTAAAATTCAAAGTTGCAGTTTTTGCAGAAACTGTAACTCAATCTTATTGCCCATAGTTAATAGACCAGTCAGTGAAACAATGGCTTATGAGATTCATTTTTCAAGGTGCTGAGCATTTTGGCTCTGATCGCACGAAGCACTTAAACATGTGCTTACCTTTCAACATGAAGTTATTGGACTACTCAGTCTTAAATATAAGCAAGTGCTTAATTGGAAGATTGCTGTATTGAATTTTTCTGGTATAAAATACTTTTTATGAAAACGGTGTAGGATGTGAAATAACCCTCTTACAGTATTTGAATAGCTAGTTTACATAAAGGATATGTCAGTCCTTTGATTGAAATGAGGTATTTTTCAGAATCTTACTGCATATAACCAAGCATTACCCTGTCTGAAGTACACATTTATTAAAAGCGGAGTAATTAGCATATGCTCGCTACAAATATAGTTTAGCAATCACAAAGACTTAAATGGTTACTTTGGGGAACATCAATGCTGGGATGGAAATAAATCTAAAACAGCTGCAAAGTAATCAAGTGGTTGATAATGAATCCTCTTTGTAAGCTACTTAATGCCAAAGTAATTCTGTGGGGGGGGGAAGCCTAAAATCTTTATATGTTAGGATCACCATCGTAGATTTATTATCCTATTTGGCACATCTTTGCTATCTAGAGGTAAAATGAAAATACCAGGAAGAATATAACTGATTTATTGTAGGTTTAGGATTTTCTGGTAGTACACAAGTATCTTCTTAATAGATGCTGATATCCAACAGTTATGTGGTATCTTAAACTTCATAATTTTTTTACTTTACGCTCTCTTTCAATAATTAGTTGAAGTTTAGTTTCAAATAAAGGTGTATTTTTGTCTTCTAAATATGAAGTTTTTGCAAATATCTTCTCTCCTGGTTGACTCTTAGTTCTAACAATTTGAGCCTCAGGAAAGGGGATAAACTTTTAATTCCCTGAAACTAAACTAGGACCCAAGACAGCCCATATTATTCTCACTACTAATTTCATAAAAATGTCTTCAGGTTACTTTGAAGTCTCAAGTCCTTGCCTAGACTCCTCCAGGTTTCTGAATTTTGCAGTCGTAGGGTGTAATTCCCTGCTGTTTTGCATTTTGTGTAGTTGTTTACTTACAATGGTAAACTGGGATTTTTTTTCTAACAAATTGTAAATTCATTGAAAAATGCATTTTTCAGAGTACTGAAGCTGTTCCAAAATTTGGGTAATAGTTTGGGCCAAAGAAAGGAATTTTTTTTTAAAATAAGTCAAACCAATTCATTTTGACAACTTTTTTAAATATTTTGACTTTTTTTGTTTTGAAATATAGCTACATTTAGTGTAAAATAAAAAAGTGAAATGCCTGACGACAAAACTGGGGGAAAAAAAAAAGTTTCACGTATAGTTCTTTTGGGGTTTTTTTGAGGTTTTTAATCCTAAACTTTTGCTTCCAGACTTTCATTTCAGGAAGAAAAACGTAAGTTTCATTATAAAGGAATCTTTTTATTATTATTTTTCAATTCAGCCCCTCAACTGAAAAATCAATTATTCACTCAGCGTTATTGCCTGGTGAAAGTAGGTGAGAAAATAATCAAATCAAAATAGTAATATTTTACACTCACTTTATATTGATGTGAATGATTTACACAATGTGCAGGGCACCAGTGAATGAGTTCCCCAGAGTCCAATCCTTCCTCAATCCTGCATTAGTTCTTGGCTCCGAATCCTGAATTCTTCACACTGCCATCTTCAAATAAAGTCTACTTAGCTGGTGATTCTAACTGGCTGCTGGACAACTCATCTCAAGTTCGCTTCTCAGTTCATGCTATTTCTTTCACTGTCAAATTGGACAAAAGTTGCTCTAACTTATGCTAAAGTACAAAAACTTTTTAAATAGGTGCATAAAGTAATAAACTCAAAGCCCTTTTTGTTAGTGGCTATATAAAATGTACCTTACAAATAAAATCAAATTATTACAAAATCAAAACATTCAAAAATCAATCAACATTATCACTAAATCTGATTCCAAGCAAACTTGCTTTGCAGTGCTATCTAGTGGCAATAAGGGGCATCACGTTTTCAGAATAATTTACAGGAAGCTGCTTTGTTCAGTTTTTTCCTTAAGGAAGCCTTTCATTTCTAGGGTGAACAATGGATGACTTCTCAGTCCACTGTTTTTGAGGATTGTCACTGTTGAGCTTGGCTATTAGATTTGTTGCCTGCATCTTATAAATCAAGGGAGCCATAAATGAGCTGAACAAGTACATCAACAGTTTCCAGCACTGAAATTACTGTTAAAACAAATAGCTCAACAGCTCCTAGTCAACCGTGAATGAGAAGTAAAGGGGTGGAGCCATTAACTGGTAACCTGAGTTGACAATGTAACAGTTATGGGCTGTACAGGAATGATAGATTTAATATTTCCTGCATCAAATAGAACACTATTAAAATAACAGGAAAAAAAATCCATGGTATTGTTGACACTGGTTGGCTCAGAGAGCTGGTAATGGGTTATGGAGACTTTCACTTAAGTGACTAGACTGAATTGGGTTCACTTTAGTTGTAACTGGGTATTCTGTGGTTTGTCACTATTATTTATAGTCTGGTAACACTTCTGTATGCTAGATACCGTAAAAATATGGGATGGGACAGTTCCTGTCCCAAAGAGCTTACATTTGAATGCACCGATCCTGCAAATTGCTCTGCATGCATGGACCTTTGCCTTCTCTAGGGCTGTGAATGGGAACAGGATCCTGCCCAAATGTAGCAGCTTACAGGTTCAGTGCCTGACAAAGATGAACTGACATTTTATTGTAATTAAACAGTCTCTGCTCTTTAGAATAGAGAAACACCATTCTAAAGAGCAGTGGTGTTCTTTAAGCATTTTTTTAAAGGGTACTTTAAAAAATGATGGCTCATCTTATAGACCCACGTCATAAACTGCCTAGCACAGCAGGAGAAAATAAGTAGGTGCATTAACCTTCACGGCCAGAATTCACATGCTACTAGACCAAACGGACTATTACTCAAAACTCCCAGGGCAGAAGGATGGCGAGTTGGCAAAAAGAGGGTGTTAAAGGAGGGGGGATAAGTCTCTCCTGTTGAAGCCAGTGCACTATGGCCCAGTGACTATTTAAATAATTATACACAGGGGAACAGTCATTGGGCCAGAGAGAGAATGACTGTGTAGTCCAGTGGTTAGGGCACCAACCTGGGAGGTGGAAGGCCCCAGTCCCTCCAACCATTCTTTCATTATTTATCCACGGTGTACACATCCCTCTCCTCAGCATCTTTCATTGACTAGCTTAGGCAACTCCTTGTTTAGCATGTTGGCTGTTGTGAATTGCATTCTTAGACCCCGTCTCTCACCGTTCATTGTATAGGGAGCATAGGTGCCTAACTTGGCTTTGTGTTGTTCCTGTGATATTCTAGACAACTAATCAGTGTCTAAATCCCTTCGTAGATCCCACCTCAAGTTCTTCCAGCCAAAGAGAGACAGCGCTCTTTTAAAATTTTCTTTAGACCTAAACAAACCCATCTATCAACATGACTCAGCAAATATCCGTATCCTTAACACATATTTAGCACCTGAGTGACTGAATTTTAGGTCTCATCTTCACTACAAAATTTTATTGTGGCTGAACACAACTGTGAGCAAGAAGCCCAGGTTTTGGCCCTAGATCAATACCAGGAGTTCTGTAAATCAGAATTCTTGTCATTTGAATAACACTTTAATCCTAATAATTTAAAGAGCTCCTGTCCACCTTTAATTTTCACAGCACTCCTCTGATGCAAATATTTTATATACATTCTATAGATGAGTAATCTAAAATGCATAGAAGTGCTCTGAATTATCCAGCCTTACTGAACAAGTCTGACAGAGCCAAAAAAAATCAAAATGTTGTGACTCCCTGTTCTCTGATTACGTACGCTTTCAGCCCCTCTGGCTGGTGGTATTTTAATTCTATGTGCAGTTTGAACACAATTTCTTCCTATGCTCTGAAAGACAGCAATTTAAACGAAGACAACAACTAAAGACAGCCCCCTTGTGGCTATGATTCTCTTTCACTGCACTTCATTTATTCTGAGCTAAATAAGTACGATTAAAGTGCACTTTTTTAGTACAATAAAACTCTTTATGAAAATCATTTCTGAGTACAGCAAATCAGTAAAAACGTTTTCTAGAGACTAGAAGCCTTAAGTTCAAATTAAAGAACATAGTTTTAAGGCTGTAGCAATGGAGGAAGAGACTTTAAAGGAGTTTAAAATAATTTTGTATGGCCCAGTCTTCTTTTTGATCTACATATGAAAGGGATCCTGTACTAATGCTGACTACACAAATATATATAATTATTTTCAGAAAACTTTTGAAATTCTGTTTTGTCCTGAGTTGGGACTGAGGTGTGTGTGTGTTTTTTTTTTTTTAAACTGGAAAAATAAAAATTTTGGATTTTTTTTGGACTAACCAAAATGTTCCCAAAAACCTTGTTCTGGGGCAATCCGAACATTTCATTACCTTTTTAACATTTTACATTTTTAAAACTATAAAATGTAATACATTTAATTTAAAAAAAGTAATTTGTAAACAAAAAAATCAAAATGTTCAATTCCAACAACTTCAAACCAGGATATTTCAACATTTTCCAATGCTTTGTTTCAATTTTTTCCCCAGAAATGAAATTTTCACCAATATTGCCATAATGTTTAGTTTTCAATGAAGTGGGGGGTTCAGATGGGCTGGAGGAGGCTATTTTGGTGGCTCTCGGCCTGCATGCAACTGGCAAGTGAGTATCCCCAGTTAATCTGAATAAACAGTCTCTTTAGTGGTTTATAATCTCTGGAATAGTGATATTTGCATGTAGCTGGCAAGTGAGTGGCCCATGAGGAGGCTGGCATATTGGGGAGCCATCCTAGTACCCATGGCTGTTCCCATGGTTTGGACGAAGTCTTTGTTTGTTGAGGAGTGTTAACAGGATACTTCACTTTGAATGGTCCCTGGAAATACTGGTTAACTGCTTATGCTAAACAGTCTGTTCCACTTTGTATTTAGCTGTGCCACACTGAAAATGTTTCCCAGGTGTGAAGAAAAGCTCTTTGAAAGCTTGTCTCTCTCAGCGACAGAAGTTGGTCCAATAAAGGACATTACCTCACCCACCTTGTCTCTCTAATATCCTGGGACTGACATGGCTACAACTATGCTGTATCAGACTAGTATGAGCATATATTAAACAATGACTAGACATAAAAGAAATCCCCATGGGAATCCTAATGGAAACATTAAATGTGTGATCATTAATGAGGGTAGATTCCTTATTAGTGGGCTATGATTCAAGGTGAGCTGTTATGAACTACCAAAATAAAGCTCAAGCATCTGTAAGATATCGGGTCTCCAAGACATTCTATAGACAGAAGAGCCACTTATTTATGGTCACTTTTCTAAAGGTAGTGAATATTCTTTGAAAGTAAACCATAGACCAGTCAACACTGCTGTCATTAAGGAATACTAATAAGACATGGCAAGCTATACATTTCTGGAGAATTGTACATACAATTCATTTAATGACATAAGGCAGAAATCAGTCACTTTAATCAGGCAGATCACCAACACGTACAATTACAGAGAATGATTTGATAAAAGACTGATTAGTTTTGTTGGCTATTGATATTACTAGGGAAGTGCAAACTGAGTCAGCAAGAGTGTGTTGAATATTTTCCTATACAGTGTCCCCCAGACACCTGGCTATATTGCTAACTTGATCAGAAGCCGATTTGTAAAGTGTAGCTTCACCGTTCTATGGCACTTGGGCACCACTGCATCACAGAAAAAGGATTTGTTCAGTTTAATTCTGTAGTTGTCTTTTTCTAGATATTATAAGATAATTAACTCATCTTACTGATTGACTAATACACCCACTCTGATTGTACCAAATGTCAGTAGTTGTCTGCCAGGCAATCATTTGCTTGTCTTGTACCTTTGTGCTTCAGTGAACTAATTTGTATTCATCTACAATGCTGATACAATGACGTGAATGTATAATTCCATCTGAGTCTTTTGTTAGGGTAAAAACAATGAGGAGTCATTGTGGCACCTTAGAGACTAACAGTTTTATTTGGGCATAAGCTTTCGTGGGCTAAAACCCACTTAATCAGATGCATGGAGTAAAAAATACAGTAAGCAGAATATATATTATAGCACATGAAAAGATGGGAGTTTCCTTACCAAGTGAGGGGTCAGTGCTCACAAACCAGTTCAATTAAGGTGGAAGTGGCCTAGTCTCAACAGTTGACAAGAAATGGTGAATACCAAGGGAGGGAAAATTACTTTTGTAGTGCTAACGAGGCCAATGCAATCAAGGTGACCCACTTCCAACAGTTGACAAGAATGTGTGAGTAAAATTACTTTTTGCAGTGACTCATCCACTCAGTCTGTCTTCAGGCCTAATTTAATGGTGTCCAGTTTGCAAATTAATTCCAGTTCTGCAGTTTCTTGTTGGAGTCTGTTGAAGAATTGCCACTTTTAAGTCTGTTATTGAGTGTCCAGGGAGATTGAAGTGTTTTCCTACTGGTTTTTGAATATTACAATTCTTGATGTCTGATTTGTGTCCATTTATTCTTTTGTGTAGAGACTGTCTGGTTTGGCCAATGCACATGGCAGAGGGGCATTGCTGGCACATGATGGCATATATCACATTGGTAGATGTGCAGGTGAACGAGCCCCTGATGGTGTGGCTGATGTGGTTAGGTCCTATGATGGTGTCCCTTGAATAGATATGCGGACATATCTATGTTAAGGTGACATTCTCTCCATTGTCCAAAACCCAAACCAACTCTAATACTTCCCTTGTTTTTATCCTGCCATGGGATAGTTGTCTGACTCCTGTAAAGTATGGGACAATGTCCCTAAATGCAAGGCAGGTCCAAGCAAATCTGAGATCTCCAGTGCAGCTATTTGATTGAAGGTCCCTTGGTACAAGGGGGAAAATTCAGTGTGACTTGCCCACACCTTTGCCTCAAACTCCTCAGTCAGCTGGCTTGGGCAGTAGGTGTTCCATATAGCTGGTCAGAAAGAGGAGCAGGGGCGAAAGGAAGTCTCTTTGCCTGAAAATTTTTCATCAACATTTTCCATCAAGTTCTGGCGTTCAGTTTCTGTAGCGTGTGGGGTAAATCATAAATGTGTCTGTGCTATAGTCTGTTTTTGAAGGCATTTAGATGATGGAGAGTTCCATTAAACAGTGGGTGAAATCTGTGGTGTGCCCCAGGGAGGGTCACTATAAAGGTCTAGGAGACATTTAGATCCACCAGGAATCTCAAGTTATTATCACTGAAGCACTCTGGTGGTTTGTATTTTCAAGCTGTGCCTCGTGGATGGGACACCCATTACACTACCTGCCCTCTGGGTGTAGGTTTGATGGCACTAGCCAAAACAGTCCTTTTAGAAAATACAAAAATCTAAACAGCTGAGGAGGTGTCAGCAGCTTGGAGTAATATGGGAGTTTATTTCTTTAACATTCGGTGTATAACATTGTCTATGATCTCGGATTCAAGAGACAGCATTTCTTATGTCAGAAATTGACAGTAACATGGGTTGTGTGGAGCAGAAGTAAATGTAGGTCTAACATAAGCAACATGCCTGGTAATTAAGCAACTAAGAAATATCACTCTTGGGCAACACACAAACTGTAGTATTTCTGGTCTGGTGGGCTGTAAGATTATGGACATCTTGCAGTGGATTTGTGCCAGAATATTGCTTGAACTTTTTATCTCCAAGCCTGACTGTATGTTTTCTAGTTAATACATTATTTTGCCCTAAAAAAGATAGATAGTTTGAAGACAGTCCAGGATATTTCATATTCATGCTAATTTGAAAATTAAAATATGGCATAAAAATGGAATAAAATATTTTGAAGTATCAGATCAGAAGAGAGGAAAGTGCACTGTTGGTCAAAAAGCCAAAATGGGGCAGACTTAGCCTGCTTCTTGATTAGTCAATATGGCTGCAAGTTTTGGTTAAAAAAAAAAAAAATTCCTTGATATGGAAACCAGCTAATATTAGTTTTCTCTACTCACCATAATAAGACAGAATATAAAGCCAGTTAATACAGCATTTTATTTGTAAATTTTATGTTATTGCAGCTCTGCTTATACTGTATACTATTTGCCGAACAAAAATAAATGACGTGAAGAGTGTCAAGAGCATGGCAGACTGTCTTGGGTCACTGAACTAACCATACAACCTTTAACTTCTGGGAGCCCTACAACCCAGTCTTGTTTTATCACAGGTGACTAGATGCTTTCATCCTACTTCCTGTATATACCATAAGCCCACCATGTAACTTGCAAGAGCTGGCCCTCTCTTCTTAAAATGTCAATGGGATTAAGGGATCAATCCAACTGCTGTTGACATCAAGGGGAATTTTCTCATTCTGTGGCCTGAATCAGTTCCTGCTGAGTACCAGGGGCTGTGGTACCACAAATCAGGACGGAAGTGCATTGGCACAACTGTCTGGGCAAGCTGCAGTGCCATGCCTGGCTCAGTCCAGCTGCTGCTTAGTTCCTCATTTTTGTGGCCTCTAAATTAAATCAAAATGTTGTAGAAGTCATTTTATTTTGTTAACAATCCATTTTCCTTCTGATGGCTGCAGTCCCTCCTTCTAGATAAAGGAATCAAAATGGCTTCAGCTTCCCTTTTGAGGACCTTGTATCGGCTCAGCCAATCAGGAAACCTGAAGGAATATCCTCTGACTTCAGCCTTCTAGTCACAGGTGTTGATTTTTATTTCTTTGGTATCCACCCCTTCTCGGCCTCGCCCTTGTTCCGCCTCTTCCCACCCCATCTCCTCCCCTGAGTGAGGCCCTCTGCCCATCCACCGCTCGCTGCTCTCCGCCCTCCCCCAGTGCCTCCTGCCAGCTGCCAAACAGCTGATCGGCAGCCCTGCTGAACAGCTGTGGCTGGTGGGTGCTGACCACCCACTAATTTTTTTTTTTTCCCTGTGTGCGCTTGAGCCCTGGAGCACCCACAGAGTCGGTGTCTATGATTCGAATCCCACTATGTAATCAGTCCCAATTTGTAACTGAAAATGTTGCATGAAAATCTGTCCCAGAGTGTTCACAGGCACCTGAACACAGTGAAAGTTTCACTGACATGAAAAATTTCATTGAAAACACACTGTGTGTTTGTGGAAGTTTCATGGAGCTCAGTGTTTGAGTATAGGCCTGCTAAACCCAAGGTTGTGAGTTCAATCCTTGAGGGGGCCATTTAGGGATCTGGGGCAAAAATTGGGGATTGGTCCTGCTTTGAGCAAGGGGTTGGACTAGATGACCTCCTGAGGTCCCTTCCAACCCTGATATTCTATGATCCTATGACTAAAAAAAAAAAAAGGGGGAGGGGGGATTTTCAAACTTTTATCAGATATTTTGCACGGTTCTATCAGTATGGACCATGGTGTCAGGCATTTCCTAAGAATTAATCAGACTGACTGAGTTTAATGACTCTTCGCTGCATTTTGGGCCATTAACTCCCCTCCCCTCCAGTCATTAGTCTGCAGGGAAGGCCCCAGGCCTCCATTAAATGCAGCAGTTACTATTTTTGTGTGGCCAGGAGTGCCACTGCAGTTCATATCACAGCTTTTAGAATTCAATCAGAAATGAACAGAATAAGCAGTACAACCCCCCCGCCCCCACAATTCCAAAACAAACTGGTTTGTGCTGTCACAGAAGGAGCCCTCAGGGAAGGCAAAGGGCAGCCCACAAATGTCAAGTTATACAATTTTAGTCACAGCAGTGGTGCACGCAGGCGGGTGTGTTGGCAGGCGGATGCTATCAGAATAAAATGTTTTATTCAATGAGTCCAGAACCTTGGTTGTGGAGGGACAATACCGCCTTGAGCTACAGAGATAATATATTTATTTGCTCAAATAAATTTGTTAGTCTCTAAGGTGCCACGAGTACTCCTTTTCTTTTTGCAAATACAGACTAACACGGCTGCTACTCTGAAACCAGAGATAATGACTTCTTGCATCACAAATGTTGTAATGACTTTACCTTTCAAAGAAATGAAGTCACCCCTGCGATGAAGAGTGGCAGGCAGCTGCACAGTGATGTGGAGAGGGGAAATGTAGGTCAGGGACTGCAGAGAAAACTGCTATGTTTACCAAAACAGTACTACCAGATCTTTTATTTTTTTTTTCCCTCTGAAAAAATGACATTGGGGGATTCCATGCTTACTGCAGCTCGTTGGCTCTCATAAAATTTTCTCAGGAAAAAAACTGTCATTTTATAAACAAACTACTAACCCTGAAACATTACTCTGAGCTCTAAAAGGCACATGGAGTAATTTCTTCCTCAGACATCAGCTGTAATAAAGATTCTGCAGGCCAATGTAACCTTCAGTTACATCTGCGTAGGGTTGCCAATGGAGTTGCATAGGTGTCCCTACAGAATCCTTAATACTGGTGATTGTAAGAGCTGTAAGTATGGAAATAAGATAACTTAACTATTAGATCCCAGGCTGAGTTCGTAGGGCTGGCAATTAGAAAACCCCATGTTGTTACTTACAAACTGAGCAAATTGGACATGGAATCAGTAAAGCAAAATATAGCAGGAAGTCCTGTAGCTACTTTTACAGTTACATTTCAGTGTAAAAGTGCCCTGTAAGGTCTGTTCAACACAGACACTCCACAGTTTTAAAGGTCTGGTTGGAAAGACCACATACAGTTCACTGCACAGCAATTAGGAAGGAAAGTGTGAGTGACTGCTGCTCATATTTGAACCAGTAGTTCTAGGAAGTCTAACTATAGTTCTCTAAATTCAGTGCTAAGGCCACAAAGCCCTCTCTCCAGTATTACAGTAAGTATCACTTTGAAAAAGACCAGTGTAGCCAAAATATAGGATGTCTGCTTTGTCCTTTTAAATGGAATGCATTTTATCCATGACACTGTAGGCTAACAGAATCATTCTGAATTTTTTTATTCTAAGCAGTGTAACTCCTGTGTGTGCAATTAAAGTTGTGGTGTTATCTTACATAGAGTGGACCACTTTTTGATGCACCTAATGCTTATATTTAACTATTAAAACAAAGTCATCTGGTTAAATTACAGTGCCAGATGCTGTTCAAACACATAACAGAGACAGTCCCTGTCCCAAAGAGCTTACAATCTAAGTATAAGATGAGACAACAGCTGGGGAGCTCAAGGTAATAATCGGATAAAGCTGTATCATCACAGTCTACAGTAGCAATTGAGAAACATCTACAGAAAATACAGTAAAATTACACTACAAAGTTCAAAGGCCAAGATTTCAAAAAGGACTAGTGATTTTTGGTGCCACTATTTTTAGGTACCTAATTTGGAACAACTGATTTTCAAAAGGCTCAGCACATTCTGAAAATCAGGCCCCTTTCTGATGGGCTCCCAAAAACACTAGTAATTTTTTAAAAACTTGGCCAAAATGTAGAAAACATATATAAGTCCCTGTGATGAGCTACTGTCATGACTTGTGTCCATTAGTTCTAGCAGATATAATACTGATCAGAACGAACACAGAGAGAGAGAGAGATATTACCAGATATGCCGTGGTCTCTCTCCTCACCATTCTAGTTGAAATTAACATCAGGTTACATAACTATATCAAGCAAAAAACCTACCTCTATATATTGTAATGTAGCAATAAAATGAGAGAATTCTATAACTGATGTGTAGTACATACAACAATTATCATGGTCTGCTCCACCGCACGTACACAGCATGGCTTGTTGCCCTCTTGCAACACAATTAAACACGTGGTAGAATTCAGTTTATAGCTGCATTGTTTTAAGTTCAAACATTCTATGACTATATGGGTGTAATAGTGTATCCCTGTGCAAGAGCTTCTAAGGGAGTGATATTAGCAGAAAAGGCTGCTTATTCATCAAATGGAAAAGTCACACGTGTAACAATGGTTGGTCAAGTTCTGCTCACTTCATTATGCGTTGGTGCAGTGATCTATTCAGTTACTTATTTGGTATTGGTTTAATACAGAGTCTCTTTACAGAGGAGTTTGCAAGTTCTTTGATGGATGGCAATATGAGTTTAGTGCTGGCTTCAGTGGTGCAGGCGGTGAGTGAGAGTCCAGGGGTTTGCAGTGAAATGCTTACTATCAAATTGGTCCTCACGTTTACACCATGTGTTGCCTGATCTTTAGATTATGTATTAATTATATCGATTACTTAAGAATTCCCGGTTATCACTTTGAGGGTTGACCGGTTCTTGCCCCAAGATCAGGCCCAGTATTATTCAAATTATTATATAGTTGGGAACCCTGATGTGCACAGTTGCAACACTCACACTGTAGAAACTTTTATATTTACAAATATACTTTATTAATACGTTTATCACAGTAACAAACACCACAATTTAGTAAGATACAGATACTACAGAATGTACATCTGCACGTCCATATACTCGCCCCATCTCCTGTTGAACAACCTGAAATGTTAGCCATCATCTTCCTCATGAACACTACCTTCCCTATCATCACCAGTGGCCATCATTCTGGCAACTCCCAACAACTACATCTCTCTTGCCCACCGCCCCTAGGCTGCGATGCCACTTTTATAATATGTTATGTTGATGCCACTATGTTTGATGCATATTCAGTAGGGGATTTTTTCCTCTTTTCCTTATCTGTATTTCTTCACCTTACTAATGTTGGAGTGTCTTTTTCCTATAGGTTAGTATATCAGCGATCTCAACTTATTATCCTATACGTTCATTCTGTACCATGGCCCTGTTGTCGTTAGGGCAGCAATAACAAATGTGATACCTAATTGGTTATTTCAATTCTTTCCAAGTTGTGGTGTACCTGTTAAGTTTAAGAGGGTAAGAACTTTTTTTTTTTTTCATAGATATTTAGGCCAGAAGGGACCATTATGATCATCTAGTCTGACCTCCTGCACAATGCAGGCCACAGAATTTCACCCACCACTCCTAAAAAAGACCTCACACCTATATCTGTGCTATTGAAGTCCTCAAATTGTAGTTTGAAGACCTCAAGGAGCAGAGAATCCTCCAGCAAGTGACCCGTGCCCCATGCTACAGAGGAAGGCGAAAAACCTCCAGGGCCTTCCAATCTGCCCTGGAGGAAAATTCCTTCCCGACCCCAAATATGGCGATCAGCTAAACCCTGAGCATATGGGCAAGATTCATCAACTTAGGAAGTCCCCTATGCCAACCTACTTCAACGCATCCTCTATGTTAAAGGTCACAGCCATATATGGACCTTATGTTTTAGCTCATCACCATCTATCTAGGTGAAAGGTCCCAAACATATGTATGCTAACTTTGTCTTTGCTCAACATAGAAGATGTGGCCTGCAGGTCCCTTGTGTTACGGCCAAAATATACTCTAATATAAACCTATAAACATATTATAATAAAACAAATAATCAAACCCATAAGAAACTTATAAGAAAAGATGTATAGGCAAGCAAGGACACTAGCCTAGATATAATCTCATGTATCTGTTATGTACATCAGTTCGTAGCCAGGACACTTCTGTGGTTCACTTATGTACCTGTGGTCAGAACTTCCCCTTAAACTCTATTTTCAGCTCCCCAAATATTTGGGGGTTTCCAGTGGGTCGTTTATTTGTGCAAAGTTTATCTATTCAAAGTTCATAGGTCTCAAGCCTTATGTTAACACGCTGAAGCTAATATCTTACAGGATACAGACCTGTAGGTTTCTTGCATTACTGCTGAATATAATGCAAAGCAGTGAACATAATAAAGGCAAGCTAACCCACTGGGCTACAGTAGCAGTAAATATATAATTTTTTCAGTACTTAATCTGTAAGAGAAATAGTAATTTTGGCCATGGGTGGATCAGTTTTCTTTTAATTTTGCACTTGGAAAACGGTTGAAACAAAATTATTACAAAGAGAAACAAAAATAAGCCATAGTCATTCTCCTCACATACATATATCCAATAAAAATAAAACCATAAAGAAAATATCTTTGCTTTTAATTTGAAATAATTAAAATAGGGGAGATAGAATGTTGGATCACCTGTATGGTGTCAGTACAACACATGGTCCTGCATATTTCAATACAAATTTTCTCTTCAGAGTAGCAGCAGCCTCCAGAATACTCTAGAGCAGCAGAATCAGTCCTTGATGCTGTGTTAGGGTCTTAAGTGACTCTCTATGGCCAATGGTCATAGTGCTATCAATTAATATAAACCAACAAGAGGAAGCATCACTGTGATACCTTTAGAATGGGGGAAGAATAGGGAGTAAGGAGAATGAAATCCCAGAAGATATCACCAAAATATAGAAAAATAAAACTGTTAGAAATCATGAGATTGTCAGTATGTAAAAGCCTTCAATGTTCTGATGGGACATTCAGCTTCAGTCATGAGCCACTTGCATCTGCACAATGAAACCTTTAGAATGTCCTCAATTGTAGTCAAAAGTGTAATATTACAGAGCAGGGGTTCCAGAACAGGAGGCCATGGCCCTCTCACTTTTTGAAAGTGGATGGGCCTGGCCCCTCCACTTTTTGCCATGGGCCCTGCACTACCCTGTCCTCTTCTCCCCAAGGCCCTGCCCCCAGGCTGGGCCATCAGCTGGAGCCTGGCCGGGGAGACCGAGCAGCTGTGGGGAGCTGCAGATTCTCCGCCTGCCCGAGGTGGGGGCCCCCGAGAGCGGCCCGTGACCCTGTTCTCCCAGAGGGCAGAGCCACATTCCGGTCATGGTAAGAGCCGCCCAGGCAGCTGTGGGGAGCCATGGACCCTCCATCTGCTTTGGGCAGCGGGACTGGAGGGCGGGGACTCAGGCCAGGGGCTTGGCCAGGGTGGGGCTTTGGGGTGAAGAGGAGCGGGAGGGGCAGGGCCAGAGAGGGAGTGGGGGGCCCTTGGTCCCCCCACTTTTGGGAAGGCTCCTGTTACATACAGCATTGTTTTCCTCTACTAGTGGCCAAATTCCAAAGTAAATTAATGACCATTCACGTTACATTTTAGATGCAAATGCATACATTTTAGGTCTTGTGAAAGGCTAGTGCCTGATATCTTCATTAGCATACTGCTGTGCTTCTTTTCAGAGAAGTTAATGTGCTGTTAAACCAGCATTTTAAAATGAATGTATTCAAAAGAGGTATGTTTGTCTCAAAGGGTGGGGCTTATAAAAATTTTAAAAGGACTTTAAAAGTACAACCACAGTGTGATTATTTTTTAATTAAACAAAAACAAAACCCCTCCCATTTATCTTTTAGATCAAGTTTGACATTTTCTATTGCTTGACTGAACGGAGGGGGACAGAGTTGCTTTACTGATATAACCCCAGAGGCAGAAGCAGCCATGCTGAGACACTGTAACAATTAAAGGAAAATACCTGTCTGCTGTTCCTATAGCTCTCATATGGGGTGGCAGCGGGGTGCTAGATTCCCAGCAGCTAATGGGAGAAGGAATTATTAGAAACCATCTGCCTTACTTGGGGGGAGGGGGGATGATGCTGTGAGTTGAAGGAAGGAGCCAGTGACAGCCGGATGCATCTTACCTGACTTTTCTTCTACTTTCTGTTCCTCTTGCAACTGAAAGGAGAAGTCTCTCTTTCCCAAAGAGCCCACCCCAGCCTGTCTCTCTAGCTTTCTACGTGGCCAGTTCCACTGCCTGTGTGTGCATGGATAGGCACAAGGGCTAAAGCCTCAGACACACATGCAGACCAATGGTGAGCAATTGTACCTGACTGAGGCCTGAGGGTTCAGCCTCTAACATGTTGGCAACAGTTGTATAGCTTTTGTCTTGCCCATAAAATATTACTGAACTGAAAAATTGTGGATGTGTATGACATACCAGGGTACAATCCAGACCAATGAGTAGCTGTGTCACCCCTGCCCTGTAACCAAGGGTGTTTTTTACAATGTCTTGCTGCTATAGCTTCCCACCTGGATTGCCCAGAAACAGTCTCAAAGCATGTAAGTCACTCCCAACTATTTGTGTGTGTGCTCCAATCAGCCAGCTATACCTTGGCCCTTACCAGCCTTAAAGACTATCATAGAGTGACCCTGACATACTCCCACTGCCAGATTTCCCTCAAGAAACATATGTCCTTGTCACAGAGTCCCCGAGTGATGCTCTGGAACTGCTCCCTAAGAAGCCAGGCAGGACTCTGGGGAAGTCTCCTCTCTGTGAGCAGACTGTCTTCAGGGCAAAAAGCTCACATGGCTTCCACCTTCCTGGGTCTGACCTTGGAGCATTCAGCATCCTCTGCACCTCCGTGCGCTTCCCACAGGCGGGGTCCTGGGGAAGCCAGAGGGTCCTGCACCCCAACTTCACAATCAGACATAACTCTCAGCCAGCCAGTAAAACAGAGGTTTATTAGATGACAAGAACATGGTCTAAAACAGACCTTGTAGGTACAGAGAACAGGACCCCTTAGCTGGGTCCATTTTGGGGGGCAGTCAGCCAGACAACCACGTCTGCACTCCACTCCTTGTCCCCAGCCAGCCCCAAACTGAAACTCTCTCCAGCCCCTCCTCCTCTGGGCTTTGTCCCTTTCCTGGGCCAGGAGGTCACCTGATCTCTTTGTCTTCAACCCTTTAGCTCTCACCTTGCAGGGGGGAAGGGCCAGGCCATCAGTTGCCAGGAAACAGGGTGTTGGCCATTCTCTGTGTCCAGACCCCTGCACACACTTGCCCTCTAGGGCTCTGCAATGATCATACACCCTTATCCCGCCACGAAGATACTTAAGAAATGCCTAGGGGAAACTGAGGCACCCCCACAATATTCAGAGAAAACATTAAGAACAGTCCCACTTCGTCACAGTCCTGTACTTCCTAGCTCTCTCCTGGACAGTACAAATTAGGGCTCTCAAAAGATTAAACAAATTAATTGAAAGATTAAAAACATAATCACAATTAATCGCACTGTTAAACAATATTAGAATACCATTTATTGAAATATTTTTGGATGTTTTCTAAATTTTCACACTTACTGATTTCAATTACAACATAGAATACAAAGTATATAGTGGTCACTTTATATTATTATTTTTTATTACAAATATTTGCACAGTAAAAAAGAAAATATTTTTCAGTTCACTCATACAAGTACTTTAGTATAATCTCTTTATTGTGAAAGTGCAACTTACAAATGTAGGGTTTTTTTTACATAACGGCACTAAAAAAATAAAACAAGGTAAAACTTTCAAGCCTACAAGTCCACTCAGTCCTACCTCTTGTTCAGTCAATTGCTAAAACAAACAAGTTTGTTTACATTTATGGGAGATAATGCTGCCCGTTTCTTATTTACAATGTCACTTTAAAGTGAGAACAGGCATTTGCAAGGTATTTGCGTGCCAGATATGCTAAACAATTATATGCCCTTTATGCTTCGACCACCATTCCAGAGGACATGCTTTCATGCTGATGACGGGTCCTGCCTGATAATGATCCAAAGCAATGCGGATTGATGGACGTTCATTTTCATCATCTCAGTCAGATGCCACCAACAGAAGGTTGATTTTCTTTTTTGGTGATTTGGGTTCTGTAGTTTCTGCATCTTGTCCCTCTCAGATTTTGGAAGGCACTTCAGATTCTTAAACCTTGGGTTGAGTGCTGTGGCTGATCTCACCTTGGTACCTTTGCATTTTGTCAACTCTTCAGTGAAAGTTTTCTTAAATTGAACAACATGTGCTGGGTTGTCATCTGAGATTATCATAACACGAAATATATGGCAGAATGCGGGTAAAACCACTGAGCAGGAGATATACAATTCTCCCCGCAAGGAATTCAGTCACAAATGTAATTAACACTTTTTTTTAAATGGAGCTCTAAAGTTTTACATTATTTTGTTTCTGAGTGCAGTTATGTAACAAAAAAAATCTACATTTGTAAGTGGCACTTTCATGATAAAGAGCAGCGAACAGGAGTGGCTAACGGGAGTTTTGAGAGGGAGTTCAGAGGGGGAGTGTGACGGAGGACTAGATACACTTAACATTCTTTAAACAAAGCCAAAAATGTCCCGATAATAACAAAGCATCAACAAAGGAGTGAGCTGCAGGAGTAAAAAGAGAATGCAGGTAGAAGTCCAGCAACAGAGTGGGGGCTATTCTGTTTATTGCATCCAGTGCAACATGTATGATTACCTACCCATAGGGCAGGTAGTATATGTGTGAATTCGGTGCAAGGAGCTCCTGGCCCTCAGAGACCATGTATGGGCTTTGGAGACAAGAGTAGCTTAACTGAAGGAGTGCCCTCCCACCCAGCTGGGGTTCAGTGGGAGCTGAAGCCAGGTCCGCACACCCCTGTCCCGCAGCTGCGGCCAGCTCTGGAGGAGGGGCTGTGTGTCCAAGTTACTGCATCCCCCGCTGCAACTGCTGGCAGCGGGGGGCGGGGGGGCTGGGCCTGTCAGCCCCTCTGATCCCCCTGGGACTCCATTCTTCCCCCTACCGAGCCCTGCCCCCAGGTTATTTTTAGTAAAGTCACGGACAGGTCACAGGCTCTTTGAATTTTTGTTTATTGCCCATGACTTTTACTCAAAATAACCATGATAAAATCTTAGCCTTACTTATGGTATCTCCACATTCTAACCCTAAGTGAACAATTGCCAAATGAGCAAGAAAGAAGGCTATGGTTGGCAAGAGTTGCTCTATGATAGAGGGAGAAGTACTTCTCCTTCTAGGATGGGGAAGTAGAAGAGAAGGCTCATGGGAAGGAAAACATTCAATTACTAGCTTCCCTGCCCCTCTTTCTGCAACTGTGCCTATGGTAACCCACACCAAAATGTGGCACTGGGTTTCTGGTCCACAGTATTTGCCCACCTCAGCATCCTATACTAGCAAGTGAGTGAGGCCTTTTCTGTAGTCAGAACAGCATACCACTATGAGAGCTGTGCTCTGATAACCCAGAGTTATTAGAAGAATGATATTGCCCTGACTTTTATCTTAAAGTATTATTGAGAAACATGAGTGCACCTGGTCCTAAATGGCAAAGGTTATAAATACCAAAATTTGGTTTAACTCTTAGGTATTATTTTTCCAAGTTAAAAAAAAAATCAAACAAAAACAAATACAGCCTGCGGTTTTACTGTTAAAAGCCACTTCAAAATTGTTTAAGAGGGTTTATAGTGTGGGGAAGAAAAAGCTTACAAGAAGTGGAAGCTTGGACAAATGACCAGGGAAGAGTCTAAAAATACTGCTCGGGCATGCAGGAGTGAAATCAGGAAGGTCAAATCACACCTGGAGTTGCAGCTAGCAAGAGATGGTAAGAGTAACAAGAAGGGGTTCTTCAGGTATGTTAGCAGCAAGAAAAAAGTCAAGGAAAGTGTGGGCCCCTTACTGAATGAGGGAGGCAACGTAGTGACAGAGGATGTGGAAAAAACTAATGTACTCAATGCTTTTTTTGCCTCTGTCTTCACGAACAAGGTCAGTTCCCAGACTACTGCACTGCTCAGCACAGCATGGGGAGGAGGTGACCAGCTCTCTGTGGAGAAAGAAGTGGTTTGGGACTATTTAGAAAAGCTGGATGAGCACAAGTCCATGGGGCCGGATGTGCTGCATCTGAGAGTGCTAAAGGAGTTGGCAGATGTGATTGCAGAGCCATTGGCCATTATCTTTGAAAACTCATGGCAATAGGGGCAAGTCCCGGACGACTGGAAAAAGGCTAATGTAGTGCCCATCTTTAAAAAAGGGAAGAAGGAGGATCCGGGGAACTACAGGCCAGTCAGCCTCACCTCAGTCTCTGAAAAAATCATGGAGCAGGTCCTCAAGGAATCAATTCTGAAGCACTTAGAGGAGAGGAAAGTGATCAGAAACAGTCAGCATGTATTCACCAAGGGAAAGTCATGCCTGACTAATCTAATTGCCTTCTATGATGATTCATAGATTCATAGATTCATAGATATTTAGGTCAGAAGGGACCATTATGATCATCTAGTCTGACCTCCTGCACAATGCAGGCCACAGAATTTCACCCACCACTCCTAAAAAAGACCTCACACCTATATCTGTGCTATTGAAGTCCTCAAATTGTAGTTTGAAGACCTCAAGGAGCAGAGAATCCTCCAGCAAGTGACCCGTGCCCCATGCTACAGAGGAAGGCGAAAAACCTCCAGGGCCTTCCAATCTGCCCTGGAGGAAAATTCCTTCCCGACCCCAAATATGGCGATCAGCTAAACCCTGAGCATATGGGCAAGATTCATCAGCCAGATACTACAGAAAATTCTTTCCCGGGTAACTTGGATCTTACCCCATCTAAAAACCCATCACAGGCCATTGGGCCTATTTACCATGAATATTTAATTACCAAAACCATGTTATCCCATCATACCATCTCCTCCATAAACTTATCGAGTTTAATCTTAAAGCAAGATAGATCTTTTGCCCCCACTACTTCCCTCGGAAGGCTATTCCAAAACTTCACTCCTCTGATGGTTAGAAACCTTCGTCTAATTTCTAATCTAAATTTCCTAGTGGCCAGTTTATATCCATTTGTTCTTGTGTCCACATTGGTACTGAGTTTAAATAATTCCTCTCCCTCTCTGGTATTTATCCCTCTGATATATTTATAGAGAGCAATCATATCTCCCCTCAACCTTCTTTTAGTTAGGCTAAACAAGCCAAGCTCCCTGAGTCTCCTTTCATAAGACAAGTTTTCCATTCCTCGGATCATCCTAGTAGCCCTTCTCTGTACCTGTTCCAGTTTGAATTCATCCTTCTTAAACATGGGAGACCAGAACTGCACACAGTATTCCAGGTGAGGTCTCACCAGTGCCTTATATAACGGTACTAAAACCTCCTTATCCCTACTGGAAATACCTCTCCTGATGCATCCCAAGACGACATTAGCTTTTTTCACAGCCATATCACATTGGCAGCTCATAGTCAACCTATGATCAACCAATACTCCAAGGTCCTTTTCCTCCTCCGTTACTTCTAGTTGATGCGTCCCTAGCTTATAACTAAAATTCTTGTTATTAATCCCTAAATGCATGACCTTACACTTCTCACTATTAAATTTCATCCTATTCCTATTACTCCAGTTTACAAGGTCATCCAGATCCTCCTGTAGGGTATCCCTGTCCTTCTCTAAATTAGCAATACCTCCCAGCTTTGTATCATCTGCAAACTATTAGCACACTCCCACTTTTTGTGCCCAGGTCAGTAATAAAAAAATTAAATAAGATTGGTCCCAAAACTGATCCTTGAGGAACTCCACTGGTAACCTCCCTCCAACTTGACAGTTCACCTTTCAGTAGGACCCGTTGTAGTCTCCCCTTTAACCAATTCCCTATCCACCTTTCAATTTTCCTATTGATGCCCATCTTATCCAATTTAACTAATAATTCCCCATGTGGCACAGTATCAAACGCCTTACTAAAATCTAAATAAATTAGATCCACTGCGTTTCCTTTATCTAAAAAATCTGTTACTCTCTCAAAGAAGGAAATCAGGTTGGTTTGGCACGATCTACCTTTTGTAAAACCATGTTGTATTTTGTCCCATTTACCATTGACTTCAATGTCCTTAACTACCTTCTCCTTCAAAATTTTTTCCAAGACCTTGCATACTACAGATGTCAAACTAACAGGCCTATAATTACTTGGATCACTTTTTTTCCCTTTCTTAAAAATAGGAACTATGTTAGCAATTCTCCAATCATATGGTACAACCCCTGAATTTACAGATTCATTAAAAATTCTTGCTAATGGGCTTGCAATTTCTTGTGCCAATTCTTTTAATATTCTTGGATGAAGATTATCTGGGCCCCCCGATTTAGCCCCATTAAGCTGTTTGAGTTTCGCTTCTACCTCAGATATGGTGATGTCTACCTCCATATCCTCATTCCCATTTATCATGCTACCATTATCCCTAAGATCCTCTTTAGTCTTATTAAAGACTGAGGCAAAGTATTTGTTTAGATATTGGGCCATGCCTAGATTATCCTTGACCTCCACTCCATCCTCAGTTTTTAGCGGTCCCACTTCTTCTTTCTTTGTTTTCTTCCTATTTATATGACTATAGAACCTTTTACTATTTGTTTTAATTCCCTTTGCAAGGTCCAACTCTACTTGACTTTTAGCCTGTCTCACTTTATCCCTACATATTCTGACCTCAATAAGGTAGCTTTCCTTACTGATCCCTCCCTTCTTCCACTCCCTATATGCTTTCTGCTTTTTCTTAATTACCTCTCTAAGATGCTTGCTCATCCAGCTTGGTCTACAACTCCTGCCTATGAATTTTTTCCCCTTTCTTGGGATGCAGGCTTCCGATAGCTTCTGCAGCTTTAATTTAAAATAATCCCAGGCCTCCTCTACCTTTAAACCCATAAATTCTTCAGTCCAATCCACTTCCCTAACTAATTTCCTTAATTTTTGAAAGTCAGCCCTTTTGAAATCAAAAACCCTAGTTGCAGATTTATTTTTGTTAATCCTTCCATTCAGTTTGAACTGAATTAGCTCATGATCACTTGAGCCAAGATTATCCCCTACAACCATTTCCTCTATGAGATCCTCATTACTCGCCAAGACCAAATCTAAAATGGCATCCCCTCTAGTCGGTTCAGCAACTACTTGTTGAAGGAATCCATCAGCTATCGCATCTAGGAAAATCTGAGCCCTATTATTATTACTAGCACTCATCCTCCAGTCTATATCTGGGAAGTTAAAGTCTCCCATGATCACACAGTTTCCATTAGTATTTACTTTATTAAAAACATTAAAAAGGGCTCTATCCATATCCAAATTAGATCCCGGCGGTCTATAGCACACCCCAAGCACTATCCCAGGGGAGGCTCTAATAGTTTTCTTCCCCAATTTAATTATTGCCCAGACAGACTCAGTCATATCCATTTCATCGCTTCTTATTTCTTTACATTCTATCTCATCATTGATATACAGTGCTACTCCACCACCTTTACCTTTATTTCGGTCTTTCCTAAACAGCACATACCCTTCAATACCTGTAGCCCAGTCATGACTACTATTCCACCAGGTCTCTGTTATACCTATAATATCTGGTTTCACTTCCTGCACCAGTAACTCTAGTTCCTCCATTTTGTTACCTAGGCTCCTTGCATTAGTGTACAAACATCTTAATTTTTGCTGTTTGGCCTCACTCACATTCTGTACCCTATTAGGCACGGTTATTTTACTACCAGTATAACCTATTAGACTTGTATCTACACTGCCCTTCCTCCTACCTACAGCTGTATCCACTCTTACTTCATTTTCTTTCCACTCTATGCTAAATTCTGGCGTGGAGATTACCTGGACATCTCCCAACCATCTCCCCCAAATTCCTAGTTTAAAGCTCTCTTAATCAGTTGTGCCAGCCTCCATCCTAGAAGTCTATTTCCTTCCCTACTCAGATGAAGTCCATCCCGAGAGAACTGTCCTCTATCCATGAATGCCTCCCAATGGCCATACATCCCAAAGCCCTCCTTATAGCACCACTGCCTAAGCCATCTATTGATAGTCATAATCTTGTCACACCTTTGTTGCCCTTCTCTAGGAACAGGCAGAATCCCACTAAAGATCACCTGAGCCTCAATTTCCTTAAGCGTCCTCCCCAGCCTAACATAGTCTCCCTTAATACTTTCCAGTGAGAATCTAGCCGTATCATTTGTTCCCACATGAAGGATAATTAGGGGATTCTTTCCCGCTCCCTTTAGAATCCTTTTTAACCTCACGTCTACATCCCGTATCTTAGCACCTGGAAGACAGCACACCCTCCTATTTTCTGGATCAGCTCTGGTTACAGGCCTATCTATTCTTCTCAATAAAGAGTCCCCAATCACATAGACCTGCCTTTTCCTAGTGACGGTGCTATTCTCCAGTCTATCCCCTGTTCCCTCTGGCTGCAAGTTTTTTCCATTCCCATTCTCCCTTGTAATCCTTTTTAACCCATCCTGTATCCTCCTGGGGCTCATATTTGGTGTAATCTCCATTAACTCTTCCCCTTTTCCTATAGGACTAACCGCTCTTCTCTTCTTCCTTGCCCTGTCACCTTCAGTGACTACCTGCTGAGCCCCTTCTTCATTTTCCAACTCTGCAAACCTATTCTGAAGCTCTATTTCTCCTTCACTAGCCCGTCTTTTCCTCTGCCTAGTTCTTTTAGTCACATGCTTCCACTGACCACTTTCCTCACCCAGTCTCCCCTCAGAATTCCCTAGTCCTGCTTCCATCTGCAAGTCTGAGCTTTTCCCTTCAGATACCTCATGTCTTTGCTCCATAATCTGCTCAAACCCCTTCCTAAACTCTACCAGACTTTCCACCTGCATCTCCAAACCTCTGATCTTTTCCTCCATCAGCTCTATCAGACGGCATTTCATGCAGACAAAACTCTTACCAGGTGCCCCCTCCAGGATCATGTACATACCACAGCTTCCACATCCAGTCATCTTCATTGTGTCATCTGCTACATGGGTCACTCCCACTGCCACCTCTGAATCTGTCATAGCCTTCCCACCTAAATCCTGTTAATCTGGGAAACACAAACCACACCAAAACACCACCACCCACAGCAAAACCAAACCCCACACAAGCACCACAAGACAAACTCCCACTCAAACTCCCCCGTTTACAGCTCTGTTTGCTAGCTCCTGTGCCGCTGCAGCTGTCTGTGCCGCTGCACGACTGGCTGCTAGCTTTATAGGACCCCTAGTCAGTGAAGCCCCGCCCCCTAATCAGGGCTCAGCTTCTCTCCCAGCACAAAGCCCCTCCATGCCTCTACATATACAGATACTACCAATACAAAACCAAACACACACACACAAATACCTTCTCCTCCAACAGAACTCCCACTCAAACTCCCCTGTTTAGAGCTCTGTTTGCTAGCTCCTGTGCCGCTGCCTGACTGGCTGCTACCTTTATAGGACCCCTAGTCAGTCAAGTCCCGCCCCCTAATCAGGGCTCAGCTTCTCTCCCAGCACAAAGCCCCTTCTCCTCCAACAGAACTCCCACTCCAACTCCCCTGTTTACAGCTCTGTTTGCTAGCGCCTGTGCCGCTCATCTGTCTGATGAGATAACTGGCTCTGTGGATGAGGGGAAAGCAGTGGACGTGTTGTTCCTTGACTTTAGCAAAGCTTTTGACACGGTCTCCCACAGTATTCTTGCCAGCAAGTTAAAGAAGTATGGGCTGGATGAATGGACTATAAGGTGGATAGAAAGTTGGCTAGATTGTCAGGCTCAATGGGTAGTGATCAATGGCTCCATGTCTAGTTGGCAGCCGGTATCAAGTGGAGTGCCCCAAGGGTCGGTCCTCGGACTGGTTTTGTTCAATATCTTAATTAATGATCTGGAGGATGGTGTGGATTGCACCCTCAGCAAGTTTGCAGATGACACTAAATTGGGAGGAGAGGTAGATACGCTGGAGGGTAGGGACAGGATACAGAGGGCCCTAGACAAATTAGAGGATTGGGTCGAAAGAAATCTGATGAGGTTCAACAAGGACAAGTGCAGAGTCCTGCACTTAGGATGGAAGAATCCCATGCACCGCTACAGACTAGGGACCGAATGGCTCGGCAGAAGTTCGGCAGAAAAGGACCTAGAGGTTACAGTGGATGAGAAGCTGTAATGAGTCAACAGTGTGTCCTTGTTGCCAAGAAGGCCAACGGTATTTTGGGATGTATAAGTAGAGACATTGCCAGCAGATCGAGGGATGTGATCATTCCCCTCTATTCGACATTGGTGAGGCCTCATCTGGAGTAGTGTGTCCAGTTTTGGGCCGCACGCTACAAGAAGGATGTGGAAAAATTGGAAAGAGTCCAGCGGAGGGCAACAAAAATGATTAGGGGACTGGAACACATGAGTTATAAGGAGAGGCTGAGGGAACTGGGATTGTTTAGTCTATGGAAGAGAAGAACGAGGGCAGGATTTGATAGCTGCTTTCAACCACCTGAAAGGGGGTTCCAAAGAGGATGGATCTAGACTGTTCTCAGTGGTAGCTGATGGCAGAACAAGGAGTAATTGTCACAAGTTGCAGTAGGGGGGGAGGTTTTGGTTGGATATTAGGAAAAACTTTTTCACTAGGAGGGTGGTGAAACACTGGAATGCGTTACCTAGGAAGGTGGTGGAATCTCCTTCCTTAGTTATTGTTAAGGTCAGGCTTGACAAAGCCCTGGCTGGGATGATTTAGTTGGGGATTGGTCCTGCTTTGAGCAGGGGATTGGACTAGATGACTTCCTGAGGTCCCTTCCAACCCTGATATTCTATGATTCTATGAAAACTGTCAATACCCACCTTTGAAGTTAATTCACATGGCTGTGGCTGTATTCAAAAGGCACTTTTGTTGAAAGTGCTATTAGCTTTATTTTTAAAACAGCAACTCAAGACCAGCTTCTATCAATAGGAAAAGCACAAAGAAAAGTCCTCCATACTTAAAAACAATGATTGATTTCAGAAAAGAGCAGGAGTTCTCTGAAAAGTAAAGGAACAGAGTGTTAAGACTTCAGGCACAGTTTATATCAAGATATTTGTACCCATTAACTGAGGACAGCAAACATCCTAAGGACACATTCACCCTGACTTTTCTTCAGATAGGGAGAGTAGATATAAATAGAATGAACTGGACTCCACTTCCTTTAGTGCTAGTGAATGTCTTCAGAAAACTTGACTTCAACTAGGGCTGTCTACACACAGAAATGGTACTGCTTTAATAATGCTGGTATAGTTAAAATGGAAAAACCCTTCTGGGATGGACATACTTACAGAGATATAAAGATGCTTATATCAGTATATTCTTATTCCTGGATGGGAACGGGAACTAACTATACTGACATAAGGCACCTTTATACTCATATAATTAGGGCCACACAAAGGGTTGTATCAGTGTATAATCGAGACCAGGCCATAATTGCCAACCACCACTTCACAAATAGCCTGCAGAAGTGCACGTGCAATTACTAGCTTACCTCTGCTTCACCATCTTTAGGTAGTCCTCCATATGCCACTTTGCATTTATTACCACTTCTCCCAAGTTGGCAGAACAACTACCCCCTGGTCATCTCCCTTACAGCCCAGCCCAGGGGTCCTACACAAATGGGGAAGATTGTGAAAACATCTTATCAACTCCAAGATCACCCAACCCTGGGAAGAGCCAATGAAATAGAATGCTAAAACTGAAGAAAAAAGCAACATTTTATCACTAGGCATGGAAACTCAAATTTTGACTATAACTAGTTGTCCTCCTCACCCTGAGATGTTGAGGTGACCATGGACAGGGGTGTTATCACTGAGTGACCATCTGTCCAATCTACATAGGAAGAAAAGGAGCTCATGAGATGACATGTGCAAGGAACTCTTATGCACAGCTGAAGAGAAGGATTAAAAGATGGAGAAGTGGAAGGAAGGGTTCCTGAAGCTTGACAAAGTGGAGAGAGAAAAAGACAGGGAAATGACTAGCTCCTCACACACTCAGCTGCTAGGGATGATGGAGAGGTTAATAGCCTTCCTGGAGAACATAGGGGCTCTCTGGTGAAGGACAGTGCCACACCCCCCAATATCCCTTGCAGCCCTGTACCTCTGAGGCTACTGTGTTCTGGGATATACCATTCACTGCAACAACTCCCCAGACAGGTCATTTTGTAACTAACAAAGAAAATGGGAGTTCCCCTTAAGTCCCTCACCTGAGTTGCAGAGAACAGTTTTGAACATGCTCCATGCACACATTTGTGATCTTAAAAGCACAAACTTGCTCCACCTTATAACTCTTGGTTTTTAATGGGTTTCTAAGTCTGCACATAGTTATGTGTGTACAATTTTTAAAAATTGCTCACAAAGTTGAAATTGGTATATTTATTATTGTTTATTATAAATTCATTGAAAATGTCTTCGCAGTCATGGTTCCATGTCTAGAACAATTAATGAAAATGCCCTCCAAGCACTAAATTCATTAACCAATTAGTGAAAGTGCCCACCTTTGCTGCACCTTTACATATACTATAATAAATTGTTTAACCAGAACTATGAAAAAGTCCCCACATAAATTATACAAGAATCTCCACATGTTGCATGATAAAAGTTTTGCAGCACTGCACATACACATTCATATATGTGCAGTAATCCTGATTGAAGCCTTATACAAAAGCATGTACTTTTTTCGCAAGTGACTCTTGCCCTTATAGTAGGAGCATAGTACCTCCCTAACTCTGTGTCCCTAAGTAGTTCCAGCACTTTGTAGAGGTATCTTCTCTGGCTGTTCAAAACATACAGCAAGTCTGGCTTCCTCCTCCTCCTCCCATCCATCTGCAAGGCTCTCCTTGCTCTCACAAAGCTTGTACAGCAAGCAGCTACCTTAAAATGTGCATATTTCTCATCAGTCTCCAGCCTCAACATCCAACTCCTCCATCTACGTTTTGCTCTCCTAAATGCTACTGTTATTTAGCAGCTACTCAGGGCATAAGTTAAACTGTTCCTTTCTCCCATGTTATTGTCCATTAAAAGGCTGCATAAGCCAGGGAAGCAGAGGATAAGCTGGATCTCCCAGAATGAGTGGAAGAATGGCAACGCCATCAATGTCCATAGAGACCCCAGGAGCAAAAGTTTTATTTCACATTGCAGAAAAGAGTCCAGAGTTTCTAAAGATCCTGGCACCATAGACCTTTCTAGACCACTCTCATTAATATTCCCCTCAGGCGTTCAGCTGGCTCCCATCATGGTCACTAGGCAACCCAGCAAGCTCAGCTGGGCCCAATGAGCCTTCTCCAAATGGCTGTGCTTCCTGACTGGGCAGGTGAGCCAGCAGACAGCAGTCTACCTGAGCCTTGCAGCAGCAGCACAATGGCTGCTCAGTGCATACCATACCCAGAGCTGTGCTAGCCCTGCTCCTGCCTCCAGTCCTGCTCCAGCCTGCTTCCAGTTCTTGCTCCAACCTTGACCCCTGTCTGATCCAGTCTAGTCTTTGCCTCCCAATCCCCACTCTGGTTCTGACCCTTGGCTTGGCACCTCAACTTTGATCCCAGCTTCAAATCAGCCTAGTATCTGACTCCTGGATCTATGCTGACCAGGATGCTGAACTGCCACCACAACCACCAGACACGACCCTGCTCTACCCACTAGATAGGCCATCCATGCCCAAGCAGCTAGCTGTAGGGAGGGCATAGGCTTAATGACGTGGAGATCCCTTCTATAATGACCACAGTGGCAGCCCAGGTCACCCTTGTGGACTTAGTTGGGGCCTTACAGGACCTGGTAGCCCAGGTTGCCATATTTAAAGAACAGAATGCAGTCCTGCAGGCCCAATAAATGCAGGCCTAGGCTGCCACACTGTAAGACAGGAAAGCCACCCTTCAGGCCCCCTGACCCTCAAACCTATTGCCTGTGAGCTCAAGATTTTCCTATCATGCCAAATGCTGGGGGTTCTTGAATCATTGTTGTCTGCTGTTCATACTGAGGCCTCTACCATACCCCATGGACCCGTCCTTAGTAGGACTTGTAATTAGCCTGCTGACGGGAGAGGCTCAGGCATGAACATGAGCTTCTCCACTATTGGAGGAGTCTACCCATCTGCTCAAACTCTTTAAGGAATTTGTCCAGGCAATGACTGGCATTTTTGATGACCCTATCAGAGCTTACACTGCAGAAGCTGTGTCCAATCCCTCTGGCAGGGGTCCTCGTCTGTGGCCAGATACGCAGCTGAGTTTTGATGCCAGGCAGCAGATACCCATTGGAATGAGGCCATGCAACGACATCATTTCCAGCAAGGACTCAGTGATCCTATTAAAGACGAATTAGCTTGGATGGATTCTCAGCCTAGTCTGAGGCCTTGATCATTCTGTGCAATAGGACTCATGACTGGCTAACAGAACAATGCTAGGAAAAGAGGTGCAGCACTCAACCTTCATCAAATCCAACTCTTCTGTTGCATGCAATTCCGGGTAATCTACCAGACCCCGAGCCAATGCAGACCCCGAGCAAGTTCGACCCCACCTCGCTGCCAATGAAAAGAACCAGCACCAGGCTTGAGGACTGACATTTTGTAGCTGGATGCCCAGTCAAGAACTGGAACACCTTTCCAGGTCAGGAAATGCTAGGACCCAGCCCCAGTAGTGAGGCCAGGGCTGAATCTGTACTTCACTCCGCCCTGCCGTGAGTCACTCTGCCACAGCTCTGCCAGAATCCTGACAACTCCTAACCAGCACACCACTGCACTTCCTCTTCCTCTCCATCTCCAGGATGACACAATGCTCAATGACCACTTGGAGGCACTGGTCAATTTAGGCATATGCAGTAACTTCATCAACCAAGAAATTGTCAAATGTCATTGGATTCCTACCCTCTGCAAAGACTCCTCCAAGCTCACTAAGACCATCGACAGCTCACTCCTCTTTTCAATGCCCATCACGTATCAGTGCCTTTTGGAAGTCATCACGAGTGGTGGCCACTGGGAAATTATCCAGTTCAGGGTGATCTATGTCCTGCATTAGCCAGTCAACCTCAGTGCCCTTTACCTCATCACCTACGACCCCTTAATGTACTGGCAATCAAGGACAGTGCTCTTCTGCTCCCTGTGGTGCCTGCAAGAATGGCTCCTGAGCCCCCATTTGTGGTTAATAGAAGTCTGTGATAGAAGTCTGTGGTGTGATCCAAACCCCAAGAGAAATAAACAGTGGGCCCAGCCACACCTAAGCATCCTCTCAAATACTGGAAATTCACCCAGGTGTTCGACAAACAGAAGATGGACACCCTACCACCCCACTGCAATTACGACTGCCCTATCGAACTCCACCAGGGTACAGAGGTTCCCTTTGGACACATTTATGCTCTTTCTGAGCCTGAGCAACTACAGGCCCTCTGGAAGTACCTAGAGGAAAACCTATGGAAGGGATTTATTTGTCCCTTCCCCTCCCCAGATGGCACCCATATATTATTTGTTCATAAGAAGGATGGCACTCTCTGAAATTGTGTCGATTACCAGGCATTAAATCAACTCACAGTATGCAATTGATATTCCCTTCCTCTTATCAGTGAGCTCCTGGAGAGACTCCAATCAGCCTGAGTCTTCATGAAATGAGACCTCTGTGGAGCATATAACTTAGTCAGAATCTGGCAGAGGGATGATAGTGTATTGACCCAGATATAGTCATTTGGAATATTTGGTCATGCCATTTGCCCTCTGTAACACTTCTGCTACCTTCCAACATTTTATGTATGATGTCCCCAGGGAGATCCTTGAGCAGTACATTGTCATCTCATCTCTGAAAATGAAGAGCTTCATGACCCCCATGTACATATTGTTCTAGATTGGTTTTGCCAGAAGCAACTCTATGCCAAGCCTGACAAATGTGAATTTGACAAGGACCCTGTGGAATTTTTGGATTATGTCATCTCCCTGGCCGGGCTTACTGTAGACCCTCACAAAGTAGCAGTGATCAAAGATTGGAAGGCACCCTCAAATGTGTAAGGGGTATAGTGATTCCTGGGCTTTGTAAACGTTTACAGATGATTCACAGAACAAGGGGTTCTCCAGTCTGGTCATCGCCTTAGTGTCCCTCCTTAAGAAGGAAGCCAGATTCACCTGATCTGCTGATGTGCAGGCTTCATTTGATCACCTGAAAGGAGCCTTCATACTGCCTCCTATCCTAACTCATACACACTCCACTCAGGTCTTCATCACTGAAACTGAGGCCTCAGACATTGTAATAGGTGCAGTTCTTTCCCACTTCGCAGGTCCCTGTAAGGTACTTCGTCCCTGTGCCTTTTTCTTTTGGAAACTGACTTTCACAGAGAAAAACTATGACATATGGGATAAGGAACTCCTGAACTTAAGGTTTGCCTTCAAGGAATGGAAGCATCTCCTTAAAAGGGCCTGCACCCCTGGCCAACTTTGGGTTGATCACAAAAACCTAGAGCACCTACACACAGCCTGATGGTTAAACCAATGCCAGATCCGAAGGGCATTTTCTCGATCCAGATTCAATTTCACAGTCACTTATCATCCAAAGACTGATAATGGGAAGGCAGACACTCTGTCTTGCAAGGACAAGCAGCACAAAGTAAAGAAGGAAGCTCTTACCACTGTTATCAAGCCCTCCCATTTCATCCGCAGGATGGGCAAGGGCCAGCTGATGACTGCCATCCACTCTCTGCCAATCTGTGGTGCCAATCTGCCAGTACCTGGAAAACGCTGGCGCCTCCCCAGGATTAAGCTTCTGTCTATAGCAAGGCCTCCTCTACTATAGGGGGATGGTCTTTACATTTCTGAAGGGGACCCCCAGCTCCAAGTATTGAGATTGTGCCACAACTCCCCCATGGCAGGACATTTTGGCTAGTTTAAGACTGGGAATTTGATTTCCAGATATTTCGGGTGGTCAACCTTATGAATAGACACAAAGGACTATATTAAGATTTGTGATAGCTGCAGCACACTAAAAACACTACACATGAGGCCAGTGGGCCTTCTCCGGCTCCTTCCCACGCTCTTGATCCACCCTCTTGATGAACTTCAATGTGGAGCTCCTAAGGGTGTTGGGAGTGAAGGCATATTTAGGCCTGACAGAAGCCTGCTGTAGATTTTAAGAGTCTGTTCTGATAACATTTAACAGAGTAAGCATAAGTAGAGCTGTGTACGTGTAAGAAATTGCAGAGTAATCATGTTTGTGAGAACAAGAAAAGATAAAGTAACTAAAAAGCTAGAAAAGACCAGTTTGAACAAACACTAAACCTGTACTGACAGTAGAGGAGAGTTAACACAGAAAGGAGAGACTAATACATATGTATAAGAAAAGATAATAAAAAGTTACAAATAAGTTTGCTTAACAAAGGGCAGTTGAAGCTGTATTGTTCAGTGCTGGATTCAACGGTGATGAGATTGTCCTGATAAGCTTCCCGCTTGTAAGTAATTGCTCACTGCTCACTGAGTGTTTTGCCTTCATAAGTATTTGTTAGGCCTATCTGCTGAATAAGTGAACCATAATTCAACAAAGGGCATTCAGTGGTATTGACAGTTATGGACCTTCTGACAAAAATGGCTCATTTCATTCCCTGCTGTATCCTTCCATCAGCCCATGAACAGCACATCTCTTCCTGGTACATATCATAGAATCATAGAATATCAGGGTTGGAAGGGACGTCAGGAGGTTATCTAGTCCAACCCGCTGCTCAAAGCAGGACCAATCCCCAACTAAATCATCCCAGCCAGGGCTTTGTCAAGCCTGACCTTAAAAACTTCTAAGGAAGGAGATTCCACCGCCTCCCTAGGTAACACATTCCAGTGTTTCACCACCCTCCTAGTGAAAAAAGTTTTTCCTAATATCCAACCTAAACCTCCCCCATATCTTCTGTTACCACAGCATGCCATAACAGATCATTTCCGATAGGAGTGCCCACTTAATCTCACAGTTCTGGGAGGAATTCCTTTGACTTTTCAGTACCAAGCCCCTCATTTCAGCTGCCTACCACCCTGAGATTGGTGGCCAGACTCATAGGTCAATCAGACACTGTAACAGCATGTCTGCTGCTTCTTGAATTTTCACCAACATAATTGGGTCCCCCTATTATGACTGGTTGAATTCACTTACAATAAAGCAACCCATGCCTCCACCCAGCAAAGCCCCCACAAACTTTGGTTTTTGCCCCCAGTTTCACCCTGAACTATCAGAAAACCCCTTGATTCTGGTAACCACAGACCTGGTCCTTCATCTCCAACAAATTCCTCAAGTGCTCCGAGAGCAGGGCTGGGCAAAATTTTTGGCCTGAGGGCCACATCTGGGTATGGAAATTGTATGGCGGGCCATGAATGCTCATGAAATTGGGCGTTGGGGTGCAGGAGTGGGTGAGGGCTCCGGCTGGGGGTGTGGGCTCTGGGGTGGGGCTGAGGGCGAGAGGTTGGGAGTGCAGGAGGGTGCTCCGGGCTGGGCCTGAGGGGTTCAGAGGGCAGGAGGGGGATCGGGGCTGGGGCAGGGGGTTGGGGTACAGGAGGGGGTCAGGGGTGCAGGCTCCGGGCAGTGCTTCCCTCAGGCAGCTCCCGGAACCAGCGGCATGTGCCCCCTCTGGCACCTACGCAGAGGCACGGCTAGGCGATTCCCGGCCAATGGGAGCTGCAGGGGCGACGTTTGGGGTAGGGGCAGCATGTGGAGCGGAGCCCCCTAGCTGCCCCTATGTGTAGGAGCCAGAGGGGGACATATCGCTGCTTCTGGGAGCCGTGGGTAGCCATGGCATGCGCGGAGCGGGGCAAGCCCTTGACCCCGCTCCCTGGCTGGAGCGCTGGAGTGGGGCAAGCCCTGGACCCTGCTCCCCACTGGCAGCTCGAGGGCCAGATTAAAATGTCTGAAGAGCCGGATGCGCCCCCCCCGGGCCGTAGTTTGCCCATCCCTGTCCCAGAGCATTTTGCTGCTGCACAGGAGTCTTATTAAGAGCTATGCCGATCAACACCAGCAAGTCACCCCGGACTTAAACGTAGGTGATAAGGTGTGGCTCTCTGCCCAGAACTTGAAGTCAACCTATCCCTCTGTCAAACTCCATGTAGCTCTGCCCCTTTCAGATCACCCAGAAAATAAGTCCAGTGACTTTCAAACTCCAGCTCCCGGAGTCCCTCAAGGTCCATCTTGTCTCCCTTCTCAAACCATTCATCAACAACCCTCTTCTGCCGGTTGGATGGATTCACCACTGCCACACAAAATGGTCCGGGGCAGGAAGACTATGAAGTCCATCAAATCCTTAATTCCTAGTGGGTTGGGGTAAATTCCAATACCTAGCGGATTGGAAGGGGGTATGGAACAGAGGAGCCATCTTGGGAGTCTGTAGAAAGCATCCATGCCCCTGTCTTTTTACAGGAATTTTACCAGCAATATCATGACAAACCAGGACCAAGGTCCCATAGAAGGACCCCTAAACCAGTGGGTACAGTCAGGAGCACAGCTGGCTCCCAGTCTGGTTGCTACACAACCTCACAAGCTCAGCTGGGCCCAAAGAGCCATCTTCAAATGGCAGTTCTTTCTGATTGGGCAGGAGAGCCTGTGGCCTGCTACTTGAGCCTTGCAGTAGCAGCTGCACAGTGACTTCTCTGTGTGTACAACGTCTGCACTTGCTCTGCTCCTGCTTCCGTTCTTGTTCCCACCTCATTCCAGCCTTGACTCCTGTCTGCTCCAGTCTAGTCTTTACCTCAATGCCCTGCTCCCAATCCTGACTTCAGTTCAGATCTTTGACTTGGCTCCTCAACCCTGATCCCAGCTTCACCCTCACCCCGGTACCTGATTTCTGACTCCTACGCTCTCCACTACTTTGAACTGTCACTGCAATCGCTAGACGAGGTCCTGCTCCACTCATACTGCTGATAGCCTGCTATCTTACAATTTATGAACCTTCCACAGTGATCTACCGGGTTTTGCAGCACCATGGAGAAATACTCCTTTCTGTTTATAAACTCTGAGGCTTGATGTAAGGGCAAAAAGTAGGCATATGGGTTTTACCAATAATTCCCCTATAATTCCAGAACCCCAACCATTCCAAACCATTGACAGTCTTCTCTGTATTGTCCAGTCTTATGCCCCAGTGTGACGTAAACTTCTTGAGGGCAGTGCACACCTCCATGACCACATCCCTGAGAGTTGCTCTGTCCACACCAAATTAGTTAGCTACTGATTGGTAGCAACTGGGGTTCGTGAGTTTCTAGTCACATGCCTCTCCACGCTGAGGGCACTTTCACGTTGGTGTTCCCCTGCTGTAGCTCTAGGTGAGCTCTGCACAGCTTTCTAGGAAAGTGGCTTTCAACACCCTAACGATCTGTTGCCACAGCTGGTCATCCCAGGTCTGCTGCATTAGCTTGTCCCACCTCTAGAGCCCCAAAGCAGTGTTCCTGCTCCAGATCTTCTAGGAGAAGTGTCTGCTCAATTTTTAGCCTCCTCTTCTTCAGGTACCCTTATCACCTTGGTTCTGAAGTCACTGCATGACTTTAAATATGCTTGCAGCAGCAGCAATCAGTTCATATTCATCACCATGAGGCTTGCAGTACTCGCTAATTTCCTTCATGCTGCCTGACAGTGCTTTGAAAATGGTGCTGGCTCGCAAAAGTCAGCGGGATGATAGGATGAAAGGAGAGGAATCATGGGAATTATGTAATTTGACCCCCAGAAGTTCTTTGCCTTCCAGTAGGCACCCCACAACACACACTGTGAAAAATCCCACAATGCATACGCCACAGAGCAATACACCATGGGATGTCCGACCATAATGCTTATTTCAAAACATCACTGTGCTGTGTGATTGTGATGATATGAGGCAAAAGTACCTTTAATAACGGGACAAACAATGCAATGTGCGTCCACTGATTGTGCTACAGTAGTTGTGGGTCACTTAACATGGATACACAAAAATACTTGGATAACACAGTACTGCATTAAAGTTAACACTTTCAAATTTGCGTATCTAAACCTGGCCTTTTAAAGCACACTGGTGAAAGTAGTCTAATTGTCAGAAGTCCGGAGCACCAATAACTCCCAGTGCAGTCAGTGGAAGCCATGTGTACTCAGTATCTGAAAATTCATTTACTTCTATTAAGGTGCCTTTGTAAAGAATAGGTGCCTAACTTTAAGTTTTGAAGATTATACTAAACTAATAATTACAGTACAGATTTGGAATATATAGAAGGGCTATGTGACATATAGGCAAAGAACATAGTCATAAGACAGAACCTGAAGAACAAATACATTTTCATTGAACAATATAAAATGATTCCTATAGCCAAGGAGCGATACTGGAGTAAAAGTAGTTGTGTATTACGACCAAGCAAATAGGGTAGATCTGCATTGGCTTCCGTTAAAGTTGTACACTACACCAATTAGGATTAGCAATCAACTAACACCCAAATCCACAAGTGTAACAAGCTCTTTTTAACATTCATCTCTTCTGGGGGATATGCTACAGTATTCACCAATAAGTCATGCTGTCATGAATAAAGTAATATGCAACTTCCCTTTTACATCTTGCAGATATACTATAAAGGAGTGAAAAAAATCTATTTCCCATCCACCTCCACTCCTGCCTGTACTGGATTTAGACAGTACTGCATTTTAATGTATTTTGCTCACAACTAAGTTATTTTTGAAAGTGTACTTACTGTTATCCTTTGTAATAGTAATTTCATAATTTACAAATGCACTGAATGACTGCTACAGATTAGAACACACATACTACAGTGATACACTCCCAGGAGCCATAACTGAATAGTCCTCTACATGTACTGTATGCTCCAGAGCATGTCTTTGACCTGGTTCGTATTTCACATCCTGAATCCCACATAACAATTGTACACTAATGTAAGGGAGTGTACAATTGTTATTATATATATATATATAAAATTTACAGTGTGTCTCCTCCTCTCTTTAACCATCTAAAGCAATCTTTCCTATTCATTCTCAATTTTAAAACACAATGCACATCCACTGGCCGTCTTCACAGTAAAGAATCATACATGTTTCAAAAAGGGTCATTGTGAGGTGCTGTTCAGGAAGGAGTTTTTGGCAGACCTAGTTAATCATCATTTGAAAAAATAATGTATGAAGAGGGGTTAACTATGGCCTTTCCTGCTCCCTCTGTTCTGGTGGAAGCAATCCCAGAAGAAACAGGGTTTTGGAGTGGCTTCCTGCTGCCTCGAGTGTCACCACCTTGTTTGAAGGAAATATCGAAGCAGTCAAATCTCCTCTTTCACAGCTGCTGCTCCCACCTCACTGCTGTCCTATTGCAAGAGGTGTGGGCATCATGAGGTGGTTGGAATGGCTCCCTGTCCTGGTGGGAGGAGAGGTGAGTGGCCACAGCAAGCCCAGCCAGCTCTTCCACTGCTGCTGTTCCATTTCCTTCTTTAATTGTGGCCATCTGTGCACCTTGGGCCTATCCCTAGAGAAGGTAGTGGTAAACTCCTGCTGATTTCAGTGGGAGCAGGATGGCCCTTACACTCCTGGAGTAAAGGATCAAGCTCTTTCTCCAGAGAAGATCAACTACATCCTCTTTGTGATGTGTGGAGAGCCTCCTCCCGCTCCAACCGCATGGAACAAGAATCCAAAGGCTGACTCAAAGGCTGAGTGTGTGACCTGGCATTGCACTACTGGCCGACAGCCAAACCATCTAGTCTGGTGACTGATTTCTTGTAATCAATTGGTCTACCCAGAGTATTAAAAAGAACAGCGAAAGCTATTGTAAATGCAGTTAAGCTGTGATGTAAGGAACATTATCAAGGGTAAACAGAATGCACAGAGGAATTTATAAATGGGAAGATTAGGAGAATTAAAAAGAAGACAAAGTAATAAACAAACAATTAGTGGACTAAAAGAAAATAACCAGCACTGAAAAGAGCACAGTATCTACACTGTTATCGGAAGGTTTATAAACAATGAAAAGAAATTATTTCCCTTAGGAATCTGATTTCCAGGTGCTGCAGACAAAGGATTAGAAATTATGCAGAAAGCACAAGAAAGGTAAAACATGCCAGACATCAGAAGTACTAAAGAAACTTCAAGATGAGAACCCTATATTCTTCTCTTTAGGCCATGGGATCAGAACTATGAGATTGCCCTGGAAACACAAACCATGCTAGTTACAACAGAAAGCTTTGTTTGAGAACTGTGTTAGAGCCTTATTATGAAACTGTGATAACTAGCACCATCTACACAGCTGAATCAACTGTGTTTAACCACTGTGCTTGAGCTGTTGCTGATAGAAAGAGTTATAAACACAGTTGGATAGTCCCAAACTATGTTAAACTGTAAAAGAATATGTTATTTAACCCTGTTAAAACACAAATTGGAACAATTTAATTTTGCTGGCCCAACTGATGTTATTTAAATAAACTGTTTGAGCCACATGCTCAAGTGCATTTGTTAGGCTAGGTTGTTTCAGTTGTGTAGACAAGGCTGGACTACCTACCAAGTTAGTCTCTAGCATGATTCTCAGGAAAAATTCCTGTCCATAATGGTTAAGGAAGACATGCTTGAATCCTGACCTCAATAGGATTAAACCATATTGTGCAACCAACATGGTTCTGATACCAGTGTGGATTGTACCTTAGTACTTAGGCTTGTAATTAGAGCTGGGTGAAATATTTTGGGGTTGAAACTGTTTTTTTTTCCCAGTAAAAATGCAGATTCAGTAACATCAAAATGTTTGCGAATTCTTCGCACTTTTGCTGAATTTGTTGGAAAAAAAATCTGAACAAGTTGAAACAAAAGATTTTAATTAGGGCTGTCAAGCGATAAAAAAAATTAATCATGATTAATCGTGCTGTTAAAAATAATAGAATACCATTTATTTAAATATTTTTGGATGTTTTCTACATTTTCAATTTTCATTTCAATTATAACACATAATACAAAATATACACTGCTCACTTTATGTTTATTTTTATTACAAATATTTGCACTGTAAAAAACAAAAGATATAGTATTTTTCAATTCCCCTAATACAAATACTGTAGTGCAATCTCTTTATCATGAAAGTTGAACTTACAAATGTTGAATTATGTACAAAAAAATAACTGCATTCAAAAATAAAACGATGTAAAACTTTAGCGCCTACAAGTCCACTCAGTCCTACATCAGCCAGTTGCTCAGACAAACCAGTTTGGTTACAATTTGCAGGAGATAATGCTGCCTGATTCTCGTTTACAGTGTCACCTGAAAGTGAGAACAGGCGTTTGAACGGCACTGTTGTAGCTGGTATTGCAAGATCTTTACGTGCCAGATGTGCTTAAGATTCATATGTCCCTTCATGCTTCAACCACCATTCCAGAGGACGTGCGTCCATGCTGATGATGGATTCTGCTCGATAACGATCCAAAGCAGAGCAGACTGATGTATGTTAATTTTCATCATCTGAGTCAGATGCCACCAGCAGAAGGTTGATTTTCTTTTTTTGGTGGTTCGGGTTCTGTAGTTTCCACATCTTAGTGTTGCTCTTTTAAGACTTCTGAAAGCAAGCTCTACACCTTGTCCCTCTCAGATTTTGGACAGCTCTTCAGATTCTTAAACCTTGGGTTGATTTGTAGCTATTTTTAGAAATCTCACATTGGTACCTTCTTTGTGTTTTGTCAAATCTGCTGTGAAAGTGTTCTTAAAATGAACATGTGCTGGGTCATCATCTGAGACTGCTATAACATGGAATATATGGCAGAATGCGGGTAAAACAGAACAGGAGACATACAATACTCCACCAAGGAGTTCAGTCACAAATTTAATTAACACTTTTTATTTTTAACAAGCATCATCAGCATGGAAGCATGTACTCTGGAATGGTAGCTGAAGCATGAATGGGCATACAAATGTTTAGCATGTCTGGCACATAAATACCTTCCAACACCAGCTACAAAAGTGCCAAGTGAATGCCTGTACTCACTTTCAGGTGACATTTCAGGCAGAAGTATCTCTTGTAAATGTAATCAAACTTGTTTGTCTGAGAGATTGGCTGAACAAGAAGTAGGACTGAGTGGACTTGTAGGCTCTGAAGGTTTACATTGTTTGTTTTGTTCAGTTATGTAACAAAAAAATCTATATTTGTATGTTGCAATTTCATGATAAAAAAATTATACTACAGTACCTGTATGAGGTGAATTGAAAAATAGTATTTCTTTTGTTTATCATTTTACACTGCAAATATTTGTAATAAAAATAATAATAAAAAGTGAGCACTGTACATTTGGTATTCTGTGTTGTAATTGAAATCAATATATTTGAAAATGTCCAAAAATATCCAAAAATATTTAATAAATTTCCATTGGTATTCTATTGTTTAACAGTGTGATTAATTGCGATTAATTTTTTTGAGTTAATTGCATGAGTTAACTGCGATTAATCGACAGCCCTAATTTTAATTTTTCAGTTTGAAATGACTTCATTTTGAAATTCCCTTCAAATTTATGATTTAAAAATAATTAAAAAATAGAAATGAAAACCAAACATTTTATTTTGGGTCAAATGAAACATTTGGTTTGGCCTGAAACAATTCTTTTCCTGAAAAATTTTCTGAAAAATTTCATTTGTAGTTTGAACTGAAACATTTTTTTAATTTTTGTCAGAATTACCAACAAACCGAAATAGCTTTTATTCACACAGCTCTAGTTGTCACTCTCAGAAATGTGCCCACTCCCCCAAAAAGAAGTTTGTCTTGGAAGGATTTTAGAATGGGACAATTAGCCACAGAGATATGAAATACCCTTTTTTCTGGATTTCGTTCTTGTGGAGAACATCGGTACAGATGACTAATTGTGAGTAGTGGTGAGCAGAGGCGGCAGGTTTGTATAATTTTTGGTGGTGCCCAGAACAGGTCCAAGTCCCGCTCCCCCCACACTTGCCTAAGACTCTGGGAGGGAGTTTGGGTGCAGGAGGAGGTTTGCGGTGCAGGTTCTGGAAGGAAGTTTGGGTGCAGGAGTGCGGGCTCTGGGATGGAGTTTGGGTGCTGGGTGCAGGCTCTGGGCTGGGGAAGGGGATTGGGGTGCGGGGGGGGTGTGTGGGCTCTGGGAGGGAGTTTGGGTGCAGGAGGGGGTTTGGGTGCAGGCTCTGGGAGGGAGTTCGGGTGCTGGGTGCAGGCTCTGGTATGGGATGGGGTTGAGGTGCATGAGGGGGTGCAGAAGGGGACTTGGGGTGCTGGATGCGGGAGGGGGTTCCTGGATGCGGTAAGGAGCTTGGGTGCTGGGTATGAGCTCTGGGCTGGGACAGATGGTGCGGGAAAGGGAGCGGAGCTTAGGGCTGGGCCGGGGATGAAGATTTTGGGGTGCAACAGGCAGGCTGCCCTGGGGCTGGGGGCCAGAGAGCAGGACTCCCCCCCAGCCCTCTCCCCGCTGGCAGCAGCAAGCTCCAGAGGAGGGGGAGGGCCTCCCTCTAGCCTGACTCTCACACAAGCCTCCGCCCCGCCCCCTGCTGCTGCTCAGGAGGTCCAGCCAGGATAAGCCCTTCCCCACCCTTGGAGACGACTCGGAGTCGCCCGCTGGGAAGGGGGTGAGGCTGCCATGCACCTCCTCCCCTCCTCCCTCCATGGGCACAACAACTGCCTCAGCCTGCCCCCGGCACCGCTCCCTTGTAACTGGCAGTGGCTGGTGAGGGAGCGCAGGGCGGAACTGCAGGGGGCAGCTGCCTGGTGCCCAGGGCAGGCAGAGACACTCAGGGGAGGTGCACGGGGGCGGCAGGCAGGACCAGGAGATGCTCTGGGGGAGGTGCGCAGGGGTGGCAGGCGGGGTCAGGGGAGAGACCCGCCCCCGAACATTGGTGGAGCCGGGCTCCCACAGGCCAATATAACTCGCCGCCCTGGTGGTGAGCTGGCTGTCACTACAGCGCCTTCCCTCCATTCATGTCTTCTGATATAATAACATCGAATCCCAAGTTGGAGAATAACCTTGATATTGTTACTTGAATATACACACAGGTGAAACATGTTTTGATGTTGCAAGATCATTAAGGGTGGCATGAGCCAGAGAATTATCATGATATGGGCTTTTGAAAAGTAAATAAGGATCCTCCCACTCCTGAGTGAGGCCTTTGCCAGCACTTTGCCTTGAATTGTGTTGGTGTGTCAATTCTAGAGAAAGTTCAAGGGGTTCCTATTTGGAGCAGCTTCTAAGGGCCTGTTCCTGCTTCTGTTCTTGTAATTGTCGAAATTCCCATTGGTCACAAGTGGAAAACAGGAGCGGGAGCAGGTAAAATCATTCCCAGAGGAACCTCATGAATCCACGCTCAAAAACACAATGAATCAAACCTCCTTGGGGGCAGTGACATGTTGTCTTCTATATTTGCCCTGTGCCTAACAAAGTGCGGCCTGATCCTGAGTAGAACCTACGGACACTACCACAGTGGAAACAATTATAGCGCTAAAGAAAGTTCCTGCTGTGCATCATTGTTAGCCGACGGCCAAGGATGTTTGGTGAGGTGCCAGCTATGCCCGTTTATACCATCCGTGACTTTAACCGCTAGGACGCACTGTCCCTTCGCGGCGGGCAGCCCGGGCTAGGCTGACGGATGCCCCAAGGTCCTAACCACCCGTGACTTTAACTGCTAGAGCTCAGAGCTCCTTCGCAGCGGGCAGTCAATACTGACTGACAGGTGCCCCAATGGCAGCACTAAGAGCCTCTCCACACCCGTGACTTTAACTGCTAGAGCTCAGAGCTCCTTCGCAGCGGGCAGCCAGGATTGACTGACAGGTGCCCCAAGAGTTTGCCCCGTGGAGGCGGCACAACTCAACGCTAGGCTCTTAGTACTCTCACCTAATGGCCAGGCTTTAGAGCCAAAACGGCTGAGGTTCTTTAATTGTGTTGGCTGCTTTACAGTAAACCAGAGAAAACAAGTCAGGCTTATGCATAAATGGTTACCAAAATTTATTAAGCTAGATTCTAATCATGTGGTTACAAAATTGCTAGTGCCTACTTATTTAAATGTAGAGATGTTACACACACAAACAAGTTACAAAACTGAAGCCACAATCCCAAAGAAAGAAAGCAAAGTATAGAGCTCTATTTCAAAATATGTGTACACTAAAGATAGGAGATCAGGTGTGGGTGCTTCTTACCCTCCTTGCATCTCTCGATTCCAGCGGTGCCAAGCCAGGATCGGTCACTCAATTCCGCGGAAAGACGAATAAGGGACAAGGCGTAGGGACCCTCTTAGCTGCAGAAGCCTTGGGAGGCTGTCACTTATCTGACCAGCAGATAGATAGTGAAAAGCACTCAAAAATCATGGTGCTGTAGGTCCCCTACTTATACCTCTGTACTCCTTTATTCTCTTTCTCCTTTCTTATGCCAAATTGAGGCTGGTCTGTCGGGGTGACGCCAGCTTTCACAAGAGTAGTTTACACTTGCAAGGGAGAGAAACAATAAGTTTCGACTACTGGACATTTCTTTTATCAGGGTAAATATTTTCCCACCTAGGATGTTGGTGTGTGTGCATCATGCTATTTAGTAGGGGCTAAGAGCCATGTCTGTCACAGGGCCTCTGCCTGCTGGGAGCTTAATTGTCGTATCTGCTCCCAGAGGCACATTGTAGCAGCACACCTGTGCTTTCACAGCTTCAAAGGCTGTGCTGGAATATATGTTAAGTGCCCTGTTCCGGCTTCCTCCTGTGTTTCCAGCAGTGCTGGTCTGAGGGTGGGGGGGGGGGGGGTGGGCTGTCTGGCTACAATCATAAAGAAACACATTGATTTAATTCAAAATTAATAAAGAATTCCTTGTGATCTAGATCTAAAATAACTGTCATTTCACTATATTGTCATTTGTGGTACATTGCAATGAAAACACACACAGTGACATAACATGCCCCGTTTGATATTGCAATACAGTTTGTGCTTAGTCCCGTATTGCTGTTAATTCTTTAAGAAAACTGACATATTGAATAAAAATATGCATTTTTAAATTGCTGTGCACCGTGGAAAAAGAACTGGTGAACTGCTGGCTAAGGGAGACAAAGGTTTTCACGTCACGCAACTCTGGTACCAACTGCTCAGGTTCAAATCTGGCACCAACTGCTAGTTGATTAGTGGCTTATGTGGAATAAGTTGATGGTCTGAGTGCTGGTTCCAGCAGATTTTGTGCTGATTTGATTTAGACAACTAAATAACAGTCTTAGCACAGAGGTAAAAGACTCAGGGCAAAATCCAAATAGGCTGACCAGATGTCCCAATTTTATAGGGACAGCCCCGATATTTGGGGCTTTGTCTTATATAGGTGCCTATTACCCTCCCATCCCCTGTCCTGATTTTTCACACTGGCTGTCTGGTCACCCTAGATCCAAAGCCCACAGAAAGTAAGGAAAACTCCCACTGATTCACAAGTCTTTAGATCACCAAAATGAACACAAGGACTAGAGGAGAGCCCTAGGTTAAGTTAGTTGATCCTTGCGGGGAAATATATAGTTCTCAATGACTTTTCTTGTTCTGTGGGTAGAGGCTGTCAGTCAGTCAGTTGGGCAAGCAATACATTTACTCAAAAAAATAAATAAGCTATGAAGCTTTACATCTATAGAGCTTTATTTTTGCTTTTCAGTGATGTGCAGCAAGTATTTGGAGATATCAGATAGAAAGCTATAAATATCTTTCTAACTACCGACTTGTCTGGCAGGCTGATAAATGTCTGTTTGCTAAGGTTTAAAGTACATCTGACATAAACAAAAATTGTGCTGTCACTTGAGGTCTTTGTTGTGGTTTCATTCAAAATGTCATTTTTTCAAGACCTGTAGTAAAATCCTATAAATGCTGGCAGAACAATGGAACAGTTGGGTTTTATTTTTTCCATCACTGCATGTTTTCTTCAAATAACAGTAACAAAGAAAAATATAACTTACTTGGAGAGCTGAATATTTATTGGCCAAACAATCATATCACAATAGCCTAGGAATAATTTGAATAACCCTGTTGAGAGAAAAGGAGTACTTGTGGCACCTTAGAGACTAACAAATTTATTTGAGCATAAACTTTCGTGAGCTACAGCTTACTTCATTGGATCCGATGAAGTGAGCTGTAGCTCGTGAAAGCTTATGCTCAAATAAATTTGTTAGTCTCTAAGGTGCCACAAATACTCCTTTTCTTTTTGAGTATATAGACTAACATGGCTGCTACTCTGAAACTGTTGAGAGAGAATGATTTGTCTTTCTTTTATCATAGAGTGAGTGGAGCAGTTGTAAGGGCTAGATTCTCTTCTTAGACAATTTTTTCATGCTTTCTTGCCATCTAATCCAGGGCAGAAGTTGGGCCTAACACTATAAATTGTGCCATGTAGACACAACCAGATGTAGGGAGTGGTGCAGAAATGACACTGCTCTATGGAAAGCAACTGTACCTCAAAGGCACCATGCTTCCCAGGGCCCCATAGATGTTCTAGGGGGGGTGTCTGAAATTTGGGACACACCTTTTTGTGCAGCATACCTTTCCATATGCAGCCACACAGCTCTGCTGGCTAGTGCATGAGGGAGGAGAAAAGGGAGCCCTGGTTCTGCCTGCTTCTTCCCTTCTACACGTTTCCAGAGAGAAGATTATGAGGTGCAACACCCAGGCAGGGGATCTGATTCTGGGGAGGGGTTACATGGATGCGAGAAGCTGGTCAATTCTTATTTCCCCCAGTCCAGTTCTAGATTTCAAACACCAGTTCAAGAGTCATCAGATCTGCTGCCCAGTAGAAAAATAGACTTTTGCAAAATTCAGGCCTATTAGCAGGATTAGATTTCAAACATCCTCCAAAGTTTAAGGGTGTTTAAATCTGGAGTCTTGGTTCAGGTCCAGTTTCCAGGAAACATTTTTCTTCTAGAATAGGGTGTTTACCATTATTGCTATTTCTTGTTGGTTGTTTATACAGGACCGAAAGTGTACATGGCACTTTAGAGCGGCAGAGGCGGTAAGGTACCTGCCCTGATAAGTTTGCCGTCTCACTCAGATGGATACAATGCAGGAAATGTTTTACTTGGAGTACTTACGAGTTCTTGTTCTATTAGAAAATGACTGGGAGATTATGCGGATGTAAATGCTACTTATTTTGCTGTTCTGATTAAGTTCATTAGTAGTATTAACTATTATTGTATAATAAATACCTCACACGCATTTTTGTGTCTTGAAGGAATCTAAGGGACAAGCCCCTGCCCTATGTGGATTTGCTAGTGGGAGCAGCACTTAGCTGTAGAGAGGGGGAGTCAGTTCTCCTGCATGCTACAGGTAGATCTACAGGTCAGTATTTTAATGTTGGATAGGGGTGTGACTTTTTTAATAACATTTTTATACACTAGTAAAAGCCCTAGTGTAGACATGGTTATACCAGCAAAAGCTTTTGCTGGTATAGCTTAGTTCGGTCAGGGAACTGGTGAACTCTACTGATAGAATCACTCTTTTGCCAGTATAAGCTGTATCCCACTAGAAGGGTTTGCCAGTATAGCTGTCCCTGTATGGCTACAACGGCAAACCTTGTCTAGCACAGACTAGACATTTTCTAGTGGAACGTTTTTCATCTTCACTAATGCTGGTTTGTTGAAATCAAAATGTCCTGGGTGACCATGCCAATTCTGACAAAATTCAGGAATAAGCCAGGCAGGTTTCCAGTGTATCCCTGCCTGCCAGGCTGATTTCAAAACCTGCCTTGTTTCCTTTTAGCTCACCTGCCTGGCTTCTCAGCAGCCTGACTGGAATGGGGAGCCTGGAAGCCTGCGAGCCCTGGTTTATGGCTCTTTGGCAGCCTTGTTTCCTTTTAGCTCACCTGCCTGGCTTCTCAGCAGCTTGACTGGAATGGGGAGCCTGGAAGCCTGCGAGCCCTGGTTTATGGCTCTTTAGAAGACTAGGCTCCCAGGTCTTTCAAGGTCCCCAGCTTCAGAGTAGTCTGGCAGGTCGGCTCCTAAGGCTCCCAGCTCCTCAGCAGCCCAGAAGCCCTGGGAGCTCCCTCTCCCAGATGCCTCAAGCGATGGGTTGTCAGGGCTCTGGGCAGCTTGGGAAGCCATAGAAAGGTTGAAATGAAATGTGTTGACTTCTGGGACCTGCTAAATTTAGACCTGCAGCCTGAGCCCTGTGAGCCTAAGTCAACTGATCCAGGCTCTGAGACTTGGTTTTTCTATGCAGCGTCAACATACCCTTAGTCACAAACCTGACCCACCAGTCTTCGTTTCACGCACAGGACAGAGTTCCTGCCTAGCCTAGGTCATCCTGTCCTGCCCTTGTGGGCTAGTTTCTGCTAGTGCCCATCTGGCACTCGTCCATTTGATCCCCCAGCTTGGAGGGGATCCTACTAGTAAAGGAAGGCTTAGTGTGTTCTTCTTTTATGTCTTTTTGCAGTTCTGTTTAAAGACAGTGTTGCTCTTTGTCTGTTGAAGATCAAGTGCCACTGACAGTGCATATAAGGCAAATGGTAGGTGTTAATAAAAATTAATAAATAAATAAAAGCTACCACAAAGTTCTGTTATTGTGCTCTCACCAATTTTAGATCGATGAATTCAGTGGAGACTTGTTTTCAATCAATACTAAAAATAATAGGGAAAGAAAAATAGAACAAGTGCATAAGTGTAAGAAAACAAGCCAAGCAAACATGCCAGTTATTTACCATTATATATATATAAAAAGTTTGGGAGTGAATTCTGGATCACAAACAGCTGCCAATAAAAAAATAAAAGTTGAAGTGCTCTACAAGCGTGAGCCACTAGGTGGTGGTAAAAACCCAAGCCTTCAGTAATGAAATGTTTGGGAAGAGAAGTTGGAGGCAAAGAAGGGGGTAGAGGAGGAGTCAGATATTGAGCACTGAAGTCATTAACTCTCTGAGACTATATAAGGACAGTTGCAGGGTAAGTAGTTTATACCTGGGCAGCCTTGGCTCTACGAATTTGAACATTCTTTTTTCATTTAGCCCTTGAGGATGGACAGGCAGGAGAGCTGAAACTTGTGACAGCTAGAGGGAAAGAATACAGGATATGAGGAGAAATAGGATCTGAAGGAACAGTCCTGGTAAATAAGTACAACTGCTTCTTAATTGTATAGGAAATGTTACCTTTTAAAATGGAGAGTAGTTTATCTTAAAAACCTTTGAATTTTATTTGCACTGACTGACAGCAAGCTAAATATGTTCTGCTTATTAGGAATTTTATTGCTTATGACATTCTTCTCAAAATATTCTCATTAGTAGGAAAAAAAGTCTTGATTAAAATACCCATAATTTGAATAGAATACCTGTGGCTTTCCTGAGAGAAATTCCCTGTGATTTTAGTGGGCAAGTTAAAATATTTAAATCTTAATTACAAGAGAATAAAACAATGTGAAACCTGAAATATATAGATTTGTCTTTTTTAATGGTTTAAAACAGTATTATTAAGCTGAGCATGTTAGTCTGGAGCAGATAAGCTGTTTATATCACAAGTTATGCAAATTTAAGAAGTACAAAGGTCAGGAAAAATATTTAAATCTTTTGCTTAAAAGGCTCAGTCATTAATTCTTTCAGGAATTCAAATTTTATCTAAGTATGATCAGATGAGAAGATACAGTCTGATCTCAGTTATGAATAGTGCATTCATATGGGTTTTAAGGCTGCCAGGATTGAGACACCTGTCAGATACTATTTGTTGTTCTGTAGGAATTTAGCTGAAAATGTTCAGTGTTCACCAGAATTTCCAGATAAAATGTGCTAGCTTCAGGGAAAGACAATCAACACTGGAGAACGAGCAGAAGTCTGAGGAGAAAGAAAAAAGAAGGGGAATAAATCTGTCTGTTAGTTTGTGATTTGAATTTCCCTCTGGAAGAATAGCTGGAAAAGCTCTGTGAATCTATGACAGGTTAACTTAGAATAAATATAGAATATGGAGCAGTCGTGGGCTGGATATACTGAGTTAAATAGAAATATTTTATTCCATTTGATATTTGCTTTGTCAATTCCTTCCTGTTTTTGTCTTGTTGTTATATTTTTTTTGGCAGGGATTCTTGCCTTTCTGGAAAATGCATTTACCACCCTGCTTTACAAGTCCTTTGGAAAGAAGAGAGCATATTTGCCTCCAGAGATGAACTCATCCTATCAGCTACACATTCCAGAACTTAACTTGAGTACTTTTGGCAGCAACTTTACGGTGCCTACTGTCAAGAACAAGTCGTCACCATGTGAGCAAGTGGTCATAGCAGTGGAGGTGTTTCTAATCCTGGGCATTATAAGCCTCCTTGAAAATATCTTGGTCATCTGTGCAATAGTTAAGAACAAGAACTTGCACTCACCTATGTATTTCTTTGTGTGCAGTTTAGCAGTAGCTGACATGCTGGTCAGTGTTTCTAACGCTTGGGAGACCATAACGATATATTTAATAAACAATAAGCATCTAATTATTGAAGATGCTTTTGTACAACATATAGATAATGTTTTTGATTCAATGATCTGCATATCTGTGGTGGCTTCCATGTGCAGTTTGCTGGCTATAGCAGTAGACAGGTATGTCACAATTTTCTACGCCCTGCGTTATCACAACATCATGACAGTGAAAAGATCAGGGCTCATCATTGCATGCATATGGACATTTTGCACTGGCTGTGGCATTATCTTCATTCTTTATTATGAATCAACTTACGTTATCATTTGTCTCATCACAATGTTTTTCACCATGCTATTCCTCATGGTCTCTCTGTACATACATATGTTCCTCCTGGCTCGTACTCATGTCAAGAGAATAGCTGCTTTGCCTGGATACAATTCTGTCCATCAAAGGACCAGCATGAAGGGGGCCATCACTCTGACCATGCTACTAGGCATCTTTATTGTTTGTTGGGCTCCATTTTTTCTCCACCTCATCCTGATGATTTCTTGCCCTCAGAACCTCTACTGTGTTTGCTTTATGTCTCACTTCAACATGTACCTCATCCTTATCATGTGTAACTCAGTGATTGATCCCTTGATCTACGCCTTTCGTAGCCAGGAAATGCGGAAGACCTTCAAAGAGATTATTTGTTGCTATAGCCTGAGAACGGCCTGTGGGTTGCCGAGCAAGTATTAGGAAAATGCATTTTTGAATGCGGAAACCAAGATGCAACATTACTATTTATCAGGAAAATCATGCATCAAAATTGTTAGCATCTTCTTTCCCCTATTTCTGCTGAAGGACTATAAAATGTCTTTCCACCTTATACTTGTAATGAGGATCATATTTTTATGGAAATTAGAAAGCTGTTTTTCTAGTTTTACGTTATTTGGTCTATTTTCCCCTCTATACACACCCATAACTCTAACTGGCATTAATAGGAGTTAGCATATGCATGTGAATCAAGAGAATAATAGAACACTTGGGGCCAGATTCAAGCTAGGTATCTTATAAAAGTAACAGTAATTTCATCCTTCCCCCCCTTTGATTTTTACGGGCAGGGTACATGAATATGTACATGTGGGTAGGATATCCCTATTTGCCTCACTGCCAAATGCAGTAAGCATTAACTAACACACAACCAATAGTTGGGTTTCTAGTTACATTTTCTTTGGGTACAACATGGCTCATTGTGGCTGTCTGGTGCGAGAATGGACAGGTTTCCGGTCAATTTCTCCATTGACATAAAACCAGAAGAATAACTGTGATTAGCATGAAGTGAAAAATATAAGCTGTAAACTTCAGCATTCATATGCCTCAATCAACACAATTATGAACAAGAATTTATATATGTAGATACACACACACATTTTTGTATCCCAATCATGATTGCTGCATTCACAAAATACATACTGCACAAGAGGTCAATGTAATTGCAACATTTCCCAGTATTGAGCATAGTATTTTGTGGCACTTGTCTGTATTTGTTCCAGTGTTCCTATTACTGTATGTCTCGGCAAAGGTGTACCACAATCTGGTTTTAAGGCTGCAGTGGTTCATCTTAAAGGCAGCGCGGATATAATTTTTTCTGGGCCCTGAAATGAGTACAGCATCTTTGGCTTCAAGGTAGACAAAGGTAACCCATGTAACATTTTATGGAGGGGGTTTGGCCAATGAGCATGTCATACGCAGCAGGAAGATTGTCAGGTGCGGGTGGCTTTGGGGCACTTATTATTGAAGAAATTACAGCGTATATCTTTCACGATGGATATTACACAAAGCAGGGATGGTTGTCAAGGCATGGTGCGGGTAGGCTGTCAGCAAAAGATGGCTCCCAGGAACATGGGAGAATGTGCAACATGTTTATATAGGACTAAGCCAGCATCTGATATGCTTTTCTCTTTACCGAGAGGCTGCCATTTTCATAAAATACATCAACCCTCTTATATTTTGTATGAGCAATTTGCATCCTGTTGTGTTCTCTCCAATATTGTCTTTTGTAACAGTTATGTAATGTGAAGAATATTGGATTTGGTCATGGAGGAAGAAAGTACAATCAATTAGTCACAAAATATTCTAATTTCTCTTCCAAGGAATGATACAGATGTCTACAGAATGTCCTCCCAAATGCTGGATTTTTGCATTTAGATATAAAATATATAAAAACTCATAGAGGAAACAGTTTCATACTGATTACACATCTGAAATGCAAGTTAGCTCACAAGAGTAAATTATTCCTTTCCAAAGTCAAGAGGTTACTCTTGTTAAATTGTCTCCAGTGAACCTGTTTCAAGGCCCATTAAAGCCAGAGGAAAGACTCCCATTATCCCAACTGGTTTTAGATTAGGTCCTTAGATCGTAGCATATTGTAGAAAAAAATCTCGGATGTTTTATTATAAATGTCAATTTTTTTTCTCCAAACTCAGCACCTTATGCAGAGCTAACCTCAAAAACACAGAAATCCAGAGATCCACACTGTTAGGAGGACAGCTGAATATCTTCATGCCTACATTTTCAATGTGGAGGTTTGTGGTATTATGATAGGCTATTATCAGCCTTCCTGACTTGTACCTTTTTCTTGCTCTGCAGTGGAGATTGGATGGTAAAGCTTTGGACTTGTGTTTGGAAAGTAGACAAGTTTACAAAATGAGGGCCATATACTGCCCTTGATCTGCATTCTCAGCTCCCATTTACGTGAATGGGCATTTCACTCACAGTTGAGAGACCTGAGTACAGAATTTTAGTATACCAATTGTATTAGGAACCCACCAATACTTGAGGGGCCAGATTATTCCCTCAGTTACACCTGAGAATGGGATTTTACATTGGCAGAATTTTGCTTTAAGGTGAAGTTCACTCCAGTGCAGAGTTCACCACTTAAATCCCACTTTAAGTAGCATGGATAGCCACTCTGCACTGCGGTGAATTTCACTCTAGCTAGGGTGAAAATGAGACAGTACCCTTAATTTCCAGCAACATAATTAAAGGCACAACATGTCTTCAAATCACTATGTAAATAAACCATGAAATCCTCATTAGGTAATTCAGTTTGAAGATATATATGTGTATATGTATATGAGGTCATATTGTAAATAATTGTAAATCAGTAAATAGGAAACCAATACTGTAAAAGCTTTGGATATTTTCTTGAATTGTACATTACCTCATATTTTTTTTTGCTCTGGAATTTTATTTGATGTAAAAAGATAAGTATCTGAGGTAATTATTAAAGTGGACGGTTGGGAAACCCATTTGTTGTTGAATATTCATTGTAATGTAGTCTCTAGAGTTTATTTGGAAAATTGTCGGTATTTTTGGGGTGTTACTTCAAGTGGTAAATTGCAAACAGAATTCCTGCGGAAGGGAATATTACACGCCAGGATTTCATGTTTCAGTTTAAACTGGTATTTAGTGATGAAAGCCTTATAAAAGAAGTTATGGACTAACCAAGAGATATTTAAATGTATTTATTTGCTCCTGCAGCTGACATCATCTTCTTTACCCATCATTGTCAGCTTTACATGGGGAAGGGGGAGCTCTGGCATGACACTGGTTGCATAGGGTGGAAACTGCTCCCATCTGTATGGAAAAATATGCCACAATAGTGGCCCTGATTCCCTGTTCTGTCACACCAGTTTCAGTGGAATCATGCCAGTGTAACTAGTATAACAGAGTGGCAAATTAGGCCCAGTGTTTATTGGTCATCGTGATTCACACTATTAAAACTAATGCTAAATAAATGAATACATAGATACCACCATACATACGCCTCATATTCAACAACTGAATGAAAACAAATGTACTATGTTTTTGTTTTTACTAGAATCTGATGAGGAAAAAAAGTGGGTATTCTGATTGTTTCTGGCAGTCGTCATTATTGAGTTTTAATTAAAAGTAGGAACCTTCATGCCAGTAGCCTCAAGAGAAAACCACAAGAAAATTAGCCACTGGGTTCTGCTCTTAGCAGCCCACCAATCCATGATACCACCCTTGCTCATGCTGTCATACAGTTGTGTTTCAACAGAGGGTCTGTCCACCAGGAAGGCACATGCATAATGACTCTGTAATAGAGCTGAATGTTAACCAAGAAAAACAGCCCTACCTTTGAAGGGCATATTCGATCACTAGTTCTTTGCCAATCCATTAAAAGGCCACTTCATTTTTGACCTGGTGGTGGTAAGATCTCAAAAAGTTATCCTCTGATGTTTAATTTATTTTTCCTCTAACCTTAAACACAACAGGTATGACCACTATTATTTGCTGTATTGAATGTTTCCCTTTTCCCCATGTCAAAAAACAAGACAGAACAAGAAGGGAAAACTTGTTTTGTTCTGTGTGGACACCAGTAGTGTTCTATTATGAGTCATTACTATACATCTCATTTATTCTGCATTCATACCTATTGAAAGTAGATGCAACTTCCATAGGAGTCACAGGGGCAACTGATGTAAAGGGATAGTGTCAGTTACACATCCAGTCAAAGGCGGTCAGAAGGAACTAGGAGAGTGTTAGAAAACTGAGTCACAGAGCTGCACCATAACTCTGCCCAGCAAAGCTGAGTTTTGGAATCCTCGATCCATAGGGCTGCTGGAGGATGGTTCCCCCCCCCCGTATAACATAAAGCAGCCCCATGGCTGCTGTAAGTTCTGTTGGCTGCAGTGGACTCCAAGAGGCGTGTTGTTGTTGGCATTCCAATAGTGTGTCTGGGCATTCCAGCCATGACCCCCATCATGCTCCCTATGCTGTCTCTATGGTACTTGAAGATTTCCCTATGCCCTACACACCATGGTTGGTCTCATTGACTTGAAGGAGGTACCAACATGAGTAAGGCATGCACAGTTAGGCCCCAAGTCAGACATTGTCTGTCAGATACAGAAATCCGTCTATCTGCTCATTTAGCATTACCAAACTCTTCTCACTAATAGAGCTGAGTGAATAATTGATTTTTCAGTTCAGTGGCTGAAACAAAAAAGAATAAAATAAAAAAATCAGCTACTTTCAAACTGAAACTGATTTTTTTTCCTCTCACCAAAATGAAAAACTAAAAACCAATTTCCCTTTGGGTCAAACGAAACTTTTGGTTCCACCTGAAACTAATTTTTTTTGTTTCATTTTATTATGTTTTCAGGTGTTCTTTACCCCTTACATTATTTTAAACAATTAACAAAATGAAAAGTCAAAACATTTTGTTTTGAAAAATGAAAAACAAACTTTTGACTGTATTTTTCCCCCCATTTTTTATTCAGCCAACACTATTAGCCAAATTCCACTCCAATTCACAAGTAGTTTTGGTTGCCCTGAAACTGCATTGTTCAGCGAATTTACTATTTGACTGAAAAATTTTGCCCATCTCTACCACCGGTGACAGTACAGGTACACCCTCAACTGGACTTTCATACCAAGTTTAAATTGATTCTGTAGTGACTCTCTGGAAGGGGAATGTCAGAGGGTGACGCTGGCCTTTTATGAGGGAAGAGGCCAGTGACTGGTCAGTTGACCTCCTTTTAGGCTTCAAAGAGGGCAGCTGGTCCCCAGAGGGGGTGGTCCCTAAATGGGAGACAAGAAGCAGCAGCAGAAACTTGCTCTGGGAGAAACCTGAAGAGAACAGAAAGCTCTGCATGTCCTCCCTGGAAAGAGGGAGAAATTTCCAGGAAGCCAGCAGAGGGAGAAGCATGCTGACCTTTCTGAGCCTGAGAAGGCTGGAGAGGGCTGAGAGCAGCGGGGGAGAGTGCTGATAGCTCTCTGAGCCAGAGTGCTGATGGAGGGCCAGAGAGGGCTAAAGGCTGGGCTGAGAGGCTGGAGCTGCAGAGAGCCTGAGCGTGGTGCGAGATGCTGGGGCTGTACATTGATGAACTATTGAGGGTTTTCTTTGTGATTCACAGGGAGCACAGGTGCCAACTTTTGTTGGTGCCGGTGGGTGCTCGTGCCCCCCCAGCCCTGCCCAGACTCTGTCCCCTCCCTGCCCCTATTGGACCCCCTCCCCAAATCCCCATTCCAGCCCTGCCTCTTCCCCGAGCATGCCGTGTTCCTCCTCCCCCTTCCCTCCCAGTGCTTGCTGCGTGAAACAGCTGTTTTGCGGCGCAAGCACTAGGAGGGAGGGGGGAGAAGCAGGACGCGGCGGTGCACTTAGGGGAGGAGGCAGAGGTGGAACAGAGGCAGAGGTGAGCTGAGGTGGGGGGGGCAGGCCGGGGAGCTGCTGGTGGGTGCAGAGCTCACCATGGGAGTCGGTTCCTATGACAGGGAGGGTTGCCATGTTTGGTTGGACATATTCCTGGAGGTTTCATCACATGACATGATCTTTCATTAAAGATTAATCTTTAATTCCTGGCAACTCCAGGACAATCCTGGCTACCCTATACAGGATTGGTAGTAAAGGGCTTATTTGGACTATTTCTGGGAACCACTGAAGGACAAATTGAGGCAAGCACATAGGTTGTGGACTGGTGTGGCTGCTGCAGGAGGGCACTCTAGGTGGGAGCTTGCCCTATAACAGGGAGGAATACATGAAAAATTAGAACAAAACAATGGAAAATTTAGACTCTCAGGATTTGTAAAATGCTACAGCTTGCCTCCCTGAGAGCTTTCAGAGGTGCAAACTACAGCTGGTGAACCATTTAAGTCTGAATAATTGCATGAAGTTATCATGTTCTAGTGAATTTAAGGAGTAATTAATAAATGTGTGATAGAAATTTGATTTATAAACATGTTTAGATAATGGATGGATTTACAGGTATTCAGTGTTGCCCAAGTTCAGTCCTTAGGACCAGATTTCACAGTTAGATTCACATTGACACAGAAGCTTGATCTATGGGGAAGACTGGCCTTTAGATGTTAAACCCATTGTGGCAGGAACAATGTCTTTTTTCTATGGCATATATTATAGAGTGCCCAGCACACTTATTGTACCCAGTAAATAATTAGTCTAGCCATGTCATTTTAAGTAAATCACTGGGACTATATTGAGAGTGAATTGAAAATGTGTGCCGTTTAATGAAAAGGGGTTTGTGAAGGAAGTTCACGTCAGGACTATCTCACCTGAGACAAGACTGGCATACAGACAGGCCGAGAACCAAAGACCCAGTGGACAACCTAATGAAGGAAATACAATATTAGTCCCATCAAGCCTTCATACTGTGAACCTTTGGATGGGAAAGCAAGGAATAGGAAGAACACAGTGTTTATAGTCAATGACATGTTGCTGAAAATGTCAGTTTGAAAATAATGTTGGTAACAAGGAACTGAATAGAATAACGAAAGGTGAAATAGTCAGACAGGAAAAGGAAAGGAAAGGAGAGAACCTGGAAATACAGATATTATAAAATGATAAAGGATAAATAAATAAATAATATTCAATTAAATGTTAAAGAATGAGACGTGTTAGTGCTGGAGGAAAATCAGATTTGAAGGGTGTACAGTACATAGAAAATCAAAGAGAATTTATATAATTCCTAAACAGTATTACTTATTGACTGATATCTTACCACAGCCCTGAGAAGAAAACCCTGAAATTGATATAGAATCAGACCCAGAACCACACCTTTAACTAGATAGGTATATTAATAGAGCAATATTCTATCTAAAAACCTTCCATTGATTTCGGTGGGTTTTGGATTAGGCCCTAATAGTATTTCCGTTATGTACTGCATAACGCTATAGTGCCACAAATGATGGCAAAAGGTTTAGTAGAGATTATGTATCTAATTCCATATAATTTTGTCGTATTTAACTATGACTTAATTTCCCCCCAAAGTTACCCAATTGCTAATTGAGATCGAACCACAGCTAACATTTAAATTCAACCATATTTTAGTTTTGTGCCAAAAAAAATCTGAATTCAATTTTCTTTTTGAAAGTGTCACATTTCAGGGGCATGTACTCCCCTGTTTGTCCAGGGCACTCTTGTCAAGTGACAGGCCTGTCTCTACCTGCACTTCTCCGATAGTGGAACTCACCCCACGTTAGGTTGGATCACCAGGCTACACCACTCCTTGGTCCCACAGTCCCATCATGCTAACAGGGTGAGTGATGCCTGAGACCCCTTTGCAGTCCCTCTTGAATGTACCACTCCGGTGACAGGTTCCGCTTCTTCACTGCTCTCCGGGTGGAACTCTGTGGTTCTACCAGTCTCACAACGGATCCCAGGGTCGCAGCCTACCTGTTCCCAACCATGTTAACACAACAGGCCCACCTGTATTTTGCACCTGTAAGAAATGTCCCTCTGGCAGCCCGTGACCAGGAATTGATTAAAGTGACTCAAAAACGGCTTCTTCAAAACAAACATATTGTTTATTCTCTCTCAAAGGTGCATAACATTCAGAAAGAAGGGTTAAAACAACAACAGTCGTTAGGCATTTGGTTTCACCTAAAATGTATCCTTTCCTGGCAAGTTTTGGTAGTTTCCACTTAACCCAGCTACCTCTGTCCCTGGGCAGGGAAGGACATGGACGATCAGGGTTGGAAGGGACCTCAGGAGATCATTGAGTCCAACCCCCTGCTCAAAGCAGGACCAATCCCCAATTTTTGCCCTAGATCCCTAAATGACCCCCTCAAGGATTGAACTCACAACCCTGGGTTTAGCAGGCCAATGCTCAAACCACTGAGCTATCCCTCCCCCTCACAGACAGTCCCCCGTGCAGCTTTTTCTTCTCTCTGTCTCTCCCCCTGAGCAGCAGCTGCCATTTCACACCCCCTTCCACTCTAGGCTTGAGGGTCTTTAATATTTAATGCTTTTTTGATTTTAGGCTCAGTCCTGGGAAAAATTAACCTGCTGTCCTGGTTGGAGCCAGGCAGGTGGACATTTCCCATTCAATAGCTTCCCCATTGTTTCCTCAAGAACCTGGGTATTCTCTCTGGCAATAGCTCATCTTTTCATTGTTTCATTTTCTGTTTGTTTACCTTACAGCCTTCTTTGATTTAACTCCAGGCAGGCACACAGGGTAATATCAAACAGGGAAACTAAGGTTGCACATGATAGTCATAAAAATAATACAGATAACCCCTTCATTTTGCATAAAGTGCAAAAAATATATTTTGGCTTTCCTAAATCAGAAATGGCTGTACAGATTTTTTTCTTAAGTTTTCCCCCACACAAAACTTACCACTAGATAAAGGTCAAGAATGAGAAACTTCAGTACAAAAGGACTTAAAAAAGGATCTGAGCATCTAAAAGAGTAATTCAGACTGTATTCATACTGATTTGCAACCTGTATTCCTCCTGATGACATGCAACAACTTGTCCTGGTAGATCAGAAGAAGTTTGGATTTGCATTATTTCTTAAATTATAAGTAAACGCTAATCAATTAAGAATTACTTATAGTTATTAATAACGTCTCTCTTTCATGTTGGATAAGTTGGACACTATGCTGTGTTGGCCTAAGCTGCCTCAGTGCCTCATGGGAACTGTAGTTTGGGTGCCTCACACTCCCATTCCCTCTGTGAGCTGGGCCTGCTGTTTGGACTACATCTCCCACAAAGCACTGCTCTCTCCCTTCTGATTGATTGGCTGTAGTGCATTATGACCAGCATGCATCATAGGAGACATAGTCCACCCAGGCAGCCCAGCCTCTGGAGGATTTAGGAATGTCAAAATGTTTGGACGTTTCCAAATAGAAATTTTGAAAAATTTGTGATCTCTGAAAAATTTGGATATTTTGACTTTTTATCCTGATTTGGGATGAAAACAAATTTTGAAGTATTGGAATTTCCCACAGTGAAAATCCCAATTTTTGACCAGCTCTAATTTTAATGATATTTAACATTTCTATAGCACATTCTATCTGAGGATTTCAAAGTGTTTTGTCAACATTAATGAATTAAATCTCACAATATTACTCTGAAATAGTATAGTAAATATAAGACTACCATTTTACAGGGTAGGAGAACGGCGACAGAGAGGTTAAACTGGCATTTTCAAAACTGGATAATTATTACTGGCACCATTGATTTAGGTGTTAACTTTAGGAACCTATGTTTAACAAATTATTGGTCTGAGGGCTGGTCTACACTGGAAAATAGATTGACCCATCTACGTCACTTGGGGTGAGAAAAATCCAGATGACTGAATGATGTAGTTAAACTGGCCTAAATCCTCATGTAGACAGCGCTAGATTGACAGAAGAATTCTTCCATCAGACAACATAGATCAAGATAGATTGCATCTACACTTCAGGGCTACAGCAGCGCAGCCGCAACTGTGTTGCTGTAGCATTTCAAGTGTAGACAAGCCCTGAGTCTGTAATCTGGGTCTCCTTTTTGGAAGCAAGCAGCACTTCTTCAAAGTGAAACATCCAGAAAAAAATGTTTTTAATAAGGTTAAGTAGCCATACAGAATACAACCCATTACACTAAAAATCGTGAAGTAGCTAAGGTCACTACATTGAAAGAACTTAAATGAAATATACTTGACATAATGCTTAAATCTATAAAAGAGAATGCAATATAAGAGAGAGGGAGTAGGACATTATGATTTGCAAAATATGAAAGGCTAGACTGGCTTTTCTAACTTGTTTAAGAAAAAATTGCATATTTCTCTGACATTCTGAGCTTGCTTAATGAATCTCAAGTCCTCAGAAACTCCCTTTTAATTCTCAGGCGTGTTTACTGAAGAAAGATCAAATACAACCCAGTTTCCTTACTGCTGAACTTAGACAACTACAGCCGGTAGGATTTTATGGTTCAGCATTTCACAGTCAGCTATACATATTTGCATATTAACAACAGACTTAGCTGATGCTCAGCCAAGACTTTACTAGACCAGAATTTTTTTCTCATAAGCCAATCTGGTGACCATTAAAAATATACACTGTGAATATTCCGTGCTGGAGCATAGTTTTAGGGCTTTTCTATAGATTTTTTGATTTGCAATGCTTTCAACAGAATGTTAGGCTTCCTTTAAATATAAAGTTTCCAGCCCTTCTGGTTACTAAGAAAACCTTCTCAACATGGAGTGCTACAGAGTCATGTTGTTGAATTCACCAACCCAGTGGAAAAATAGCTTGACAAAGAATGACCTGCTCCATTCATCTCAATATGAACCCTTAAGGTTTTTTTATTGTCAACTATGTCAAGATGATCACTTTAACAACAACATCTGGCCTATGTAGTTGGAGTAATTTGAAAGGATGGTTGTCCTAGAAAGGAATATGTACAAATTGCTCTTGTGGGGATTGGAAAGGACAGCAGCAATCTATGAACATGATTTATTATCCAAGTGCATTGGCAAAGCCACAAATAAGCCAGGGACAGATGAAACAGAAGCTTCTTGTGCCACCTTCCTCTTCTTGGGATTTTCTAAGTGTAGGCAGAGTTATTTCTTTCTCTTGAAATATACAGGAGAGTAAAAATTAGAGGATTGTGGTTGACAAAAATCCATATTTTTATAATATTTAGGCAAAACGTATGGCTTTTTATAATACAGAATTTATTTTTCTTGTTTATTATAAGATTCAGATACATGGATTTACTTTTACTCAGACTGTAATCACAAGTTTAAATTCTAAACATTCGTATTTCCAAACATTTCTTTTATTAAAAACTTGTTTTCTAGCTACCAGCTAAGTCACGTTAGTGTCGTAGGTTGCTGGAGGCATTAGGTACATTGCTGATCACTCATGTATGATCCTCCTTTTTTGATAGTTTCCTACTGCTCATGCTGCAGTTGAAGCAATCTTTTACCACAAATGCAATGCTGTCATTTCCAGTTTGAGTTTTCCACTAATCTACCACCCCAGGATTACAGCGGTAGGGTTTCATCAAGAACTCAAGATAGAAATAATTGTGGCTTCCCATGACAGACAGCTATTAAGGTGTTTGTATCTTTTGGCAGCAAGAAATCCTGAGCTGCAGAAAATGCACTATACTTACAATAAGTTCCATGAATGTCTCCTGCAGAATAAAGTGACTGTGGATGAAAACTATGAAGTCCACTTAAATATAATTTTAATAATAAATTAAAGGCTACCTGTCTTCTTTGATCAATGGCCAGATGTACTAGGCCCTCTTTTAATTTGTGGGCTTAAAGATTTCTGTAGCAGATCAGCACCCACTTGTTTTAGGTCCTACTCCGGCACATTACTTAAGCATGTGCTTAACTTTAAACATGCAGATAGTCCCAATGAAATCAGTGGGTCTACTCACATACTTGAAGTTAAGCACAGGAATGAAGTGGTCTGCTAGAATGTTCAGAACCTTGAAGGATGATGTCAATTAGCTCTTTAATTCTGTTAGGTATAATCAGTCTGGGCCTCTTCTTATGACACATTGCTATGGAGGGAACATGAATAGAAGAGGAAGCTTAGGCAGGGTTGAGGATGTAGCTAATAGCCTGAAATCTGAATTCTGCAACCAAGTGAGTTGGAACTTGTGGATTTCCTTTGCTAGTTTCATAGTTGTATTAATGTGTTGAACTGCTCTGGTAGGTACTTTTGCTGAAATCTGCGTGTTAACAAAATGGGGGCAGAAGTTATGGCCTTGAGGCAGAAAATTTCTAGGTGAGAGTCTATGTCTTGTATTAGTCAGGAGATCAGACTAAGTGATCCTCATAGTCTCTCTGGCCTTAAAGATCTGTGGATAAAATTCTTTGAAAGCATTATAGAGGGTTCATTTCTTATTCCCGAGGAATGCAGATAGCTCTCGTCAGCCAAGATGGTCATATACCACACCCTGGCCCCACAATCACCAACATTTACAAGTGTGCAGGTTCATGCCAGGAGTATTCAGGAGACTAGCTTGAAATCTTTTATTTTAATCCTTTTTGTAACAGCTTTAGTCATGGAGCAGAAACAGTACCATGTGAATTAGGGGAGCAGTTACACACCCCAAATGTAGAATAGTCAAAAATATAACAGAAGTGAATATGTTGTTCTTGAACTATAGGTTGAAATATGTTTGCACAAAATGTTCATAGAAAAAGTTCAAATACTGAGGATAAAAATCAGAATATGTTAGTGGACATTTCATGGTTTATTCACAAACAAGGGCTAAATTGAATGAATACATTAAATGTTAATTTTTTTCACTTATGTACAAACATGCTTCCAAAACATAGGTGTTGGAAGCACATTTAATTTCAGTTCTTATTTGACTTGCTTAACCTCATATGAATTGACTCATTAACCTAATTTAACCATATCGTTTAAAACAAGAATCTTTAATCTTTATTCCTTGCCTAGTTTCCATTTTTAGTTAGACATATGTACAGGTTCTCAAATTTCCTTTGCAGCATAAGGGGACAGATAACTCATTGTGCTGAGCTTCCTCTCAGCACAGCAGAGAGCCTTGAGGAATAACCAGCTCCTTGATTCTCTGCCCAGCCTGGCACAGCTTAGAACAGCATAGGATGAAGTAAGGCAGGGATCTGATCCAATGGCTTTAATAATAAAACGATTGGCAAGCTTAAAGGGATATCATGAATTCTCATACACTGGGTGGTGAGGTGGGAAGGAAGAACCACTGACAAATACATCGTGAATGATATTCCAGGCATCCTCCAAGAGTATTTTCTTTTCCATAGCCAAAATGGAAGATGAAGTAAGGATAGCTGTAGAGGTCCTGATACTCCTGCCAATGAAGTCAGTGGAATGATGCCAGTTATACACTAGTATGAGAGGTGTGTATAGGCTGAGAGGAATATACGCTGATCAACACTCATTGGAGAGAGTATTTTTCCCTTTTACCTAATCATTTTAAGATCTGTTTCTTCAGGACTCTTGCCTACAGCAATATTAAATATCAGCCACTCTGCTAATTAGTTTTAGCAAATGATAAATAACTGCTGGTCTAATGAATTTACAAGTTAATTAATGAAAATAGCTTGATCCTTCATTTCTCCCACACAGATTCTCATTGGGGGCTGTGGCTTTTGGGGGTAGCCTCGCAACAAAATTAAGAGAGCTAAAAACAACACTACCACTTGCTTGAACTTGCTTGGCACTTTGTATATCTTAGGGAAAAGAAAACGTATTTTGCCCATGTTGTTGGCTTTTTGTTATGGAAAGTCATGTTAATGTCTTGTATGAATTCTGTGGGCCTGGCTAGGCATGGGTAACTGGCCCTGGGAGAGACTGCCTTCCTTGGGAGTCAGAAGTAGGAAACCTGGAAACAATGTCTGTGCTAAGATGGGTCAATCACCTAAGAGACCGAATGCCCAACAGCGGGCAAGATAAGCCTTGAATGTAAGATGAGGTAAAGAGTAGGTTGCGGATGGAGAAGCAGGCTGTCCAGGGATTGTTTCCGACAAAATAATCAAGCCAATACCAGAGTGGGTGATGTAATTTATAGTAAAGCAATGTGTGTTGTGATACAGCATGGCCAGAGGGCAGCAGGAAAGTGTTCTTTTTTTTGAAGCAAAAAAGGTGTTTTTATTTGCATAACACACTTACAAAGCAAAAACAACAGCATATGCAATGTGTAACACAGCAACCAATCACAATTGTTTTCTCATTAGCTTCAGGGCAGGGAAGTGTTCAAGCTTGCCTGGGCCCAGGGCGGGGGGCTTCCTCGACTCACGTGGTCTTCCACCTTCCAAGTTACCTGGTTGCCAAGAGCGAGGGGGCTTCATCGACTCTCAAGGTCTGCCACCCCCTCTAGTTACCTGGAGCCACACCCAAGTGTCACCAACAATTCCCTCCTCTGAATGCACCTAACAAGAGGGGCAGGCTGTGGGGTGGACAATCCGGGGGGGGGACACGTGCACCCACGTGTGAAAGGACCCTTCTAAGGTGGTGGTGTCTGCAGCAGCAATGGCTGGGGCTGAGGTCCCTTACTCTCTCCCTCAAAAGCATCAAGGGAGTCGGTGGACGCTGCCCAGAGGAACGCTGCCCGGATACGTGAATGGACCAAGGATCGGAAAACGGCGCCACAGTCACAGGAAACTCCATCGGCCAACCTCCTCTCTGGCCTTTTTCGCCAGGGCCGGGAGGAGGTTAACTAGGAGATCCCGCGACTTTGTGAGGCCACGGATGGGGGAGTGCATAAATAAAAAGGTGAGGGGAAAAATGCAACTAAAAACGTAATAAAAGATTTGTGAGGAGCTGGAACAGGGTCTGCAGCCTGGCGCACTCCAAATATACGTGCGCCAGGGTTTCCCTCACACCGCAAAAGGGACAAGTATCTGGGATGGGGTTGAACTGCGCCAAGTACGTGCCCGTGCTCACAGCTCTGTGAAGGAACCACCAACTGATGTCCCCGACGGGCCTCGGAACCAAGGTGGAATATAGGCTGGCCCACCGGGGCTTCTCACCATCCAAAGGTGGCAGAAGGTCTCGCCACTTTGTGCCGGTGCGGGACACTAGGGTGAGGGCATGGAGGGAGTGGAGCACGAGTGTGTATAGATGTTTCCTTGGCGCGGTTTGGAACCATACCGGCTGCAGTTCATGCAGCCGGCTCGCCATAAAAGGGTGAGGGGGTTGATTGGGTCTACGGGGCAGGGGTCCAATTAAAAGGTCCGGCGGGCCTGGGGTAGAGGGTGGGCAGGGTGTGCCCTTGAGCAGGACCCGATCTAGGTAAGCTCTAGCAGCAGGCGGCAAAGCGGCCTTTGCCTCCTGAAGTACGCCCCGGGGGGGTACGAGGTCTGGAGAGCCCCATGCACCGGGCGAGCGTCAGGGGATCCAGCCAGTCTCCCCAGTCGTAGTCTAGGAGGTCTCCGACTCTCATGATTTCTGCCAGGATCAAGCTCTGGTGCACCGAGCAGCACTCCGCCACCTGCACATGGAGCTGGGGGTTGTGTAGCAGGGGCTCCATGAGGAGATCTGTCCCCTCAGTGGCTGCCACGGACCTGGTCATTAAAAACAGTTTCCAAGTCCAGAGGAGGTCCTGGTAGAAGACCGGCAGCCCAGAGAGGTCTTGTGGAAGACCTCCCGGATGGAGATAAAGGAGCTGCCGGTCATATCGGAGCCCTTGGATGCGGCGCAGGATGGCGTGTGCCAGTGTGCTCCACGCTGAACTGCCTGCACCATAGAGGAGCCTCTGTAGGGCCTGGAGGTGGAAGACACGGACCTGAGTGTGTAGACACTTCAGGCCTTGTCCTCCTTCCTTCAGGGGTAGATGAAGAACCCCTACAGCGGCCCAGTGCGTTCCTGACCAAAAGAACCCCAGAATCAATATCCGGAGGTTGGTCAGGAAACCCTGGGCCGGGACCAGGGTGTTGAGCCAGTACCAGAGCATGGACAGGACTAGTTGATTAAGCACCAGCGCTCTCCCTCGGAGGGAGAGACATCGGAGTAGTCCCGTCCATTTCTGGAGCCGCTCTATCACCCCGCCTTCTAAATTTTGCCAGTTCTCCGGTAGAGAGGGATGCGTGGCAGAAAGGTAAACGCCGAGGTAGAGCAGCGAACCCGCGCTCCACCGGATGGTCTGAAGCGCGGGTGGGAGGGAGCTCGCCTGCTGCCAGTCTCCTACCATCAAGCCAGAGCTCTTGACCCAGGTGGAGGAGGCTGCTGAATAGATGGCCTGGCAAGCCTCCACCTGCGCCAAGTCGCCGGGGTCCTGGATCATGAGGAGCACGTCACCAGCGTACGCCGACAGGACCAGCTGCAGCTCCAGCTCCCGCAGCACCAACCCTGTCAACTTCCTGCGGAGCGGACAGAGGAAGGTCTCGATCGCCAGAGCGTACAGCTGGCCCGAGAGGGGGCACCCCTGCCATACTCCTCGCCCGAAGCTGACTGGTTCGGTCAGGGTCCAGTTGAGCTTAACCAGACACTCTGTGGAAGCGTACAGCACCTGGAGAAAACCCACAGACTGGGGTCCGAAGCCAAACGCCTGCAGAGTGCTCAGGAGGTACCCATGGTCCACCCTATCAAATGCCTTCTCCTGATCTAGGGACAGGAAGGCGAACAACAGACCGTCTCTATGCTCGAGTTCCAGAAGGTCCCGAACCATAAGTAGGTTATCAAAGATACTTCGGTCTGGGACAGTGTAGGTCTAGTCTGGGTGGATCACATCCACCAGCACAGACCCTAGCTGCAGCGAGATTGCTTTCGCTACGATTTTGTAGTCCGTGCTGAGGAGCGAGACGGGATGCCAATTTCGTAAATCATGGAGGTCCCCCTTCTTTGGCAATAAGGCAAGAACAGCTTGCCTGCACGAGAGAGGGAGGACCCCGCTCTGCAGAGACTTGGCCCAGATGGTGACTAGGTCTGGGCCAAGGACGTCCCAAAACACGCGGTAGAACTCCATGGTCAGCTCTCCATGACTGGAGACTTATTGGTGGGCATATGACAGAGGGCTTCCGAGAACTTTGCTAGATTGACAGGCAACTCTAGCCGGTCTCGGTCGCTCGCGCTGACCATAGGGAGCTCCTCCCAAAGCACTCTGCAAGCGCTAGGGTCGGTCGGATCCGGGGAGAAAAGACTTGCGTAGAAGGCTCAGGCCCTCCCACACATCTCCACCGGTTCCGTGAGGGGGGTGCTGTCTTCTGCCAGGAGGCAGGTGACATGTTTCTTGGCCCCCCTCGTTTTCTCCAGGGCATAGAAGAAGTGGGAGCCGCAATCCATCTCCTGAAGGAGGCGGATGCGGGATCGAACAAAGGCGCCCCCGGCCCGATGGTCCTCGAGGGTCCAGAGCTCCTCCCGCTTCTCCCAGCACGCTCCACAGAGGAGCGGGTCCTTGGAGCTGGAGGCCAGACGTCTCTCCAGCTCTAAGATCTCCCATTCCAACTGCTCTATCGCAGCATTTCTCCATCGGCTGGTGACCCGGGTGTAGTCGCGGCAGAAAAGCCTGGCGCGCACCTTCCCCAGGTCCCACCATCGCCGCGCCGAGGGAAAGGCACGCTGCTGCCCTCGCCAGGCCAGCCAGAATTCCCGGAAGGACGTCACGAAGCCCTCATCCTCCAACAGGCTGTTGTTAAAATGCCAGTAGGCCGGCCCCGGCCTCTCCGCACAGAGGGAGACTGTCATGGTGGCTAGGTGATGGTCAGAAAATGGGGCCAGCCGAATGCTGGAGGAGTGTGCCCGTGAGAGATGGAAGCGCGATAAATAAATGCGGTCCAACTGGAAGTGACTCAATCAATGGGCTTCCACCCGGACAAAGGTAAACGTGGAAGTGTCATCCGGGTGGTGGTCACGCCAGATGTCCACTAGGGAGTGATGTTCAACTATCTCCCGGAGGGTGTCCGCGGCGGCCAGGCACTGCTCGGTCCCCGAGCGCTCTCGCTCCTCAAGGGTGGTATTAAAATCTCCTCCCAGGACCAGGCACTTGTGAGAATCTAAGGTGCCGAGGAAAGCGGACGCCTGCTGATAGAATTGCAGCCGCTCCAGGCCCAATGTCGGGCATAGACGTTAGTGAGGTTAACCACGAGCCTCTCTATACGGACCCGAAGATGTAGCAGGCGACCCTGCACGGCCTTGGCGACCCCTAGCACCTCAGACCGTAGGTTGGGGGAGAACAGGGTGGCCACTCCAGCCTGCCGAATCATGGAATGGCTAAAGTAGACCCTGACCCCCACTCCAGCCGCCAACTATCTTCGGAGGTTGGATCCGTATGGGTCTCCTGCAGGAAAATCACAGAGTACCCTCCCTCCCGAAGGAAGGAGAGCACCTGGGACCTGTGGAGAGCCATCCTACAACTCCGGGTGTTCAATCTTGTGATGGTGAGAGGTGTCATGCGGAGGGCTAGGGGGGTATCCTCATTGGCAGGGACGCTTGCATCCCCCAGCGGGCTGCGCAACAGTCCTTGACCCATCCCGTAGGTGAGTAATTGGTCACGGAAGACACGGACCCGCCAGTAGGCCGCGGCATCCTGCTTCTCCATCCCTTTACGTTCCCCCATGAGGGCCCTTGTGGCCCGGAGGATTTGAAAAAAATCCCCCCATCACTGGACAGCAAGCTGTACCTTGTTGCGGGAGCCACGGACATCCTCTAAAAACTTCTGCAGCTCTCCTCACAGCTCATGGGGGGGTGGGGTTACGGTTTCCTGGTTGTTCCCCGGCGAGGCCCTTGGTGCAGCCCCATGGCCCAATAAAAGGGGCAAGCAGGGTGCAGACCCCCGACGGGGTGCCTGATGGGCTGGAGCTTCTAGGCCCATCTCAAGCTCTGGTGTGATAGGGGGCGGTGGAGGGAAGATAGCAGCTCCTAATGGGTCGGGGCAGGAGAACACAAAGGCCACTCCCTGGGGATCATCAGTTGGGAAAGGGAAGGAGACAGCCCCGGTGGCGGCAATAACATTGCAGGAGGTAAATTGGATAGGGGTAGGCGCAGGGGCAGGGGCAGAGGCGAGGGTCTGGGTTTTGGGAGGCAAGCAGCTGGATGGTGGTGCCTCCCGATCAGACTTGAGGTTAAGGGGGTGGGGAGGGAGCTCTCAGTGATACCGGGCATGGGCTCTATGGTGAATTTAGCAGCCACAGCATCAGGAGGTGGATTCTGTTCTGTTGGGCCCCCGCCCGGGAAGGAAATCGATTGCTCCGCACCAATGGGGGGGTGCCCTTGGCGGCTCGTGTCCTGGTTGTGTGGCACCGGCTGTCACCTGATCAGGCTCTGTGGTCATCAGCGGGGTGCCACCAGCTGGGTCGATGGAGGAGTCCAGGGGCTCCTCGGAGGTGGGAGCAGAAGCAGCAGTTAGAGGGAGGGAGCATGGGGAAAAGAGGGGTGGAGTGAGGTCACCCAAATCGAGGTTTGCTGGCAAAAGGTCGTCCTCCCCCTGGGCAACCACGGTCAGATCTAGGGCCTCGATCTCCTTGAACATGGAGGAGAGGACACTTTCCGTCGCCCCGGGGTTCTCCCTGCTGGCACTTGCCATGACGGTTGCCTTGGGGTTCACGGGGGCTTCGGGTAGTGTCAGGACAGAAGGGGCTTCCTTGAGGGTCTCGGAGGGGAGGGTCTCCCATGGAGGGGAGACACTACCTTCTGGTGCTACCACATCTTTCCCGGCTGACACCTGTGGATGGGACGCACTCGTAGGCAAAGCGGAAGGTTTGGCATTGGTGCCCCCTTCCTGGTCTTCTGATGGGGGCCTCCACCTCGGGTAGATGAGGCGGAGCTTGAGCCTTCCGCTTGCTTCGCTTCCCCTGGACTAGGGCCCAGCCCTCCATGGCATCATCTGGGGGCTGGTTAGCAGGGGTCGTGTCAGGGGGTAAAGGCGATGGTTCAGAGACTTGGGTGGGGGACAGTGGGGCGGCATAAGGGAGGGAGGACTCTCCCTGGGGCAGGCTCTCTCCCATGCCTGGTGGTATCTCTGCCACACCCTCCTCCATAGGCCCCGCCAGATTGTCAACAGCGAGGGCAGGGCTCTCCTGCTCGTCTGGGCATTATAGAGGAGGTGCCCCTTGGGCCTGAGCGGGAGAAGTGGTGGTCCGAAGAGGAGGGGGGGCAGGTTCGGGTATCGGGTGGCCAGGGATGTCGGCAATGATGGGGCCAATGTCCTGCCGGGTCTTGGGGATCCCAGGTGCCCCTCCTTGCCGGGCTAAGGGGCAGTCCCTCTGGACATGCCCTGACGCCCAGCAGAGGTAGCATCGGGCTTCCCCCATGGAGAAATAGATCCGGTAATGGGCCCGCTGGTGAGGGACTAGGAAGGACCCCTCGAGTGCATCTCTGTCATGCGCCGCCGACGGCAGTAGAAGCTGCACTTGCTGGTGGAAGGAAAAGATGTGACGGAGGGTGGGGTCCTTGCAGCCCAACAGGAGAGGGCTGATGACAGAAACAGGTTTCCCCAGGGTGGAAAGGGAGGGTAACAGGGCAGCATTGGGGAGAAAAAGGGGGACAGAGGTCAGGACCAGGTGGACACCCAGGTCCTCTAGCGGCTCTAGGGGAACAAACATCCCCCCCCGAGCACCAGGCCCCTCTCTACCACCTCCTGGGCGGCAGCCTCCGATGTTAAGAAGAAGACGACCTTCCTATACATTTTGGAGGCCTCCACAATGGCCAAGGGTCCCACCACCCTCGCCAATGCCCGCACGTAGGTCTCCATGTGGGGCGAGGCGGGCACCAGGAGGCATTAGACACCGTGCTTCCTTGTCATGGTGGGGAAGGGGCCCTGGCCGCTGTTGATGGTGGCGGAGGCGGTGGGCGGGAGAGATGACGGGGCGGCAGGCGGGGGGGCTGCCGCTGCCCTGCCATACGTCCTGGGGGGTGAGGGAGGGACACCCGCAGAGCTGGTGAAGGGGGCAGCGGGGAGGGACGCTGTGGTCGGTGGCGGGGCTGCAGCAGTGGGGGTGGCCCCTGCCACGGAAGGCCTGGTGGTTTTAGCAGGGCCCTTCCCCTTGCCCTGACCTTTCCCGCCAGCTGGTGGGGGGCTCCCCTAGAGTCTGGGGAGGCAGTGGGCATGGCAGCAGTGGAGGTCACCCCGGTTCCCTCCATTGCCGATGCCCCAGTGGGGGCGGTGGCAGGTGATTTACAGGAGTTGGGGTCAGGTAGAAAGGGAGAAGCTGTAGGGTGGACAATTCGGGGGGGGGGCACATGAACCACTGTACGCTTGTCTAGAGCATCTTGTTTGTTTGGCTGGTGCTTCTGGCCCACGCGGTGGAATCAGGGCGAGCAGCTAAGTCCAGAGGCAGATGTTAGACAGCCAGCAAAGATGGTAGCGTGGGGGTTGGGAGGACACAGATGGATTGGGGGGCAGCTCTGTGCCACACCTCCTGTGTCCCTACAAACACAATTAAGACACAGTCAAGGCCTCCCCCCACATGAGAGCACAGTTCGAAAGTTACTTAGTCTTAGGCCCCCTCCACGGCGATTTGTAGATTCCCCAGGCAGTGTTCCTCTGGTAGACGGCTTTTTCTCTGTCTGTTCCGGGTCGCAGCCGCAAACATTCCAGGGATGCCGGAGCGGATGATAAGAAATTCTCTCAGCTGGAGATGGGTCCACAGACAAACAGCAAGTGGCTGGGTCCGGGGGCTGGGTCCTTCCACTCCCCCACTCTGGGGAACGGGTCAGCAGGCCCCCCCTCTCTTGGGGGGGGGGTTTCAGCTGGAGCGGCAGCAGTGTCTGAGGGCGGGGGGGGGGCGGGCGGCTAACAGCAGGCTGGCAGCTGGCCAGCACTCTAGCAACAGCGGAGAAAGAAAAAAAAAACAACAAAAAGAAAAGAAAGAGGGGAGAGCGTCTGGCCCGGTCGGGGGGGGGGGGGAAGCCAAAAGCAGGGGCAAAAAGCAAAGAAAGCCCAGGCCAGAGGGCAGCAGCAGCAGGAGAGGGCTAGAAGAGAGCCTTCTTCCCTGTGGAGGGAAGAAAGTTTGCTCTAGATTAGAGCACCTGAAGCCAAATACAGCACCTGATAAAAACCCCCTGCTTCAATCAGACAGGAGGAGTAGTTGAAGCAGAGTGGATTGGTGTTGGAGCAGAGAGCAGTTTGGAGGAGTTGAAGCAGAGTGGATTGATGTTGGAGCAGAGAGCAGTTTGGAGAGAAGCAGAGGAGAGTTTGGAGAAGTGCTGTGGTGGGCTAAGAAGACCAAGACCCTAGGTAAAGGGACACCTGGTTTGTGCAGAGGGAGGGCAGGAAGCCCCACAAGCTGAAGGGCAGGAGAGGGAAGTAGTCCAGGGGAAGGAACCGCTAGTTTAAGCGGTTTATCGCTATCCCTAGGGCCCCTGGACTGGGACCCGGAGTAGACTGCAGGCCCAGGTCCCTCCCTCTCCACTCCCCTCCACTAGGACACTAGTGGAGCAGTTAATATCCCAGTTCAGGGGCCAGAAATGGTGCCCTGAACGCCCCCCCCCCCCCAAGAAAATAAAGTGTGAGACCCATCATAGTAGTGCCGGCAATTTGCCACAGTGTGTGTGTCTGTAAGCATATGTAAAGGAAGAGGTTTTCTGTGTAACTTTGGATTTGGGATATACCTTGCATCCACCCTCTGCGTTGGAGTCTGATCAGTGTTGCTTTGCAGAATGCCAAATAAAGATACCTGAGTGACAAAATTTGGAGCTGAACTGAGATCTTGGGAAGCCAAGTGGAAAGAGGTCTCAGAGGGAATCCCAAGAAATTGCTTTATTTTTCACTGATCTCAGTTATTCTGCATTTTCTGGGCAGCTAATGACCAGAAAGATATTGACAAATTTGAGAGAGTTCAGAGAAGAGCAAACAAACAGGATCAGTGGAATGGAGACATTGATTTAGGAACTAAATCCAGAGTTAACTACGTGGAGTTTGGCTAAGCAGTAACTAAGGGGGTGAGAAGGGAGCCTGGGACCTTAATCCACAAATCCAGATACCAAGAAGGGGAAGGACTAATTAAGAACTGTACTACAGCTAAGAGAAATGGCAAGTCCAATTCAGACATTGCTGCCTAACTTGTAGCTGCAGAGAGGGCACACAGAACATTGAGGTCTGCTCCAGCAGGGCAGGTTGAAACATTTACTGTGATGTTTACTGCCCACACAGCAAGTGCACATGACGCCAAGTACAAGCATTGGCTAAATGAGAGATTTGTGGCAAGAACTGTAGGCACCCAGGCCAAGATTTTCATACGTGACTAACAATTTTGTGTTCCTCAGTATTTGGGTGCCCAACTTGGAGAAAACTTAAAGGAGGGTTGATTTTCAAAAAGTGAAATATGTACCTTGCCTTCTGACTTTATGATTTCCAGGTTGGACTATTGTAACTCATCATGCCTAGAGATGAGCATTGCCTACATTAAAAAGCTTCATTGATTTCAGAATTGACAGCTTGCCAGTTAAGCAACAGCTGCCAAAGCACAATACCCCAGAGCTCTGCTTCTCATAGAATACTGTGTCAAACTCAAGATCCTGGTATTAATTTTCCAGGCAAGATTCCTTGGAAGCACTTTACTCTTTGTGACGAGAGTCTCCTTTGACAGCACAGGATTGCTGAAGTTTTCAACCTCAAGGGAGAAGTATGCAAGAGCAGGAAGCAGGGCCTTCTTAGCTTTGGAATTCAGTACTGGAGAAGATAGTGAAATTGAGGTCATTCCTGCCTTCAGAGTGAAGTGAAAAAAAACACCTCACTTCACCTCAGCTTTCCAATGGCTGCAACTAAAAACAGCAAAGAAGAAAGGGGGAGGACAAAGAGGTGAAGCCAAAGAGGAAAGAGAGAACAGACATTACAAGACGACAAAATGTGGCCTTGGGGAAAGAGGGAGGAAAATTAAATTGCTGGCTTATTGTGATTGTACTTCTGGAGGTGCTCAGATTCTGTGGTGAAGGGAGTCTTTATCAATATCTACATAGGTAGAAAGCAAAATAGTCTTCTGCAGGAGCTTTGGAATCTGTTGCTTGGGCAACTTATTTAAAATTAGACTAGAGAAGCACTAGTAAAATGAACAAGAGGCTTAATCTTGCAATGGCAGGAAAATAGACCAGATAGCCTATAGTAATAGGTCTTTTCCATCTAACATTTGTCAGTTTATGATTTCATGGTATATCTGATGACTGTCTCTGTATTACTCTGTTAATTTAGTCCAGTATATAATTTAATAACCATAGAGTAAAGTCTATCTGGGTCATTATATGGCTCATACACTATTAAAATCAGAAAAAAAAACTATGTGAACCTTTTGAAAAGAAGTAGGTATGAAAGATTTTTTCTTGATGTAGAAACATGCTGTTCAGTTACTAGTAGGAACTCTGATGTGTAGCATTAAACTGAAAATACATTTGAAAGGGTGATATTCTTGGTGGTTATACAGCGTTATGTCTTGTGCAAACAAGGCATTTCAAGTTTTATGAAGTCAATCGTGATTTTATACAACGTACAATTAGTCAAGCTTTCTAGGAGTCTCTGAATGAATTTAAAATGCTTAGCCTCTTGATTTTTTTTATTTAGATTACATTTTATAGAAAGTAAAAATAGACCTTCACTGCTCCACCACTAAAATGGAAGGATAGATTTTCTGAAAGGGTGGATTATGCTACTCTGAATGATCCCTTTAATGACTGGTAATAGTGTCAGTACACGAATTCTCTCTCTTTTGGATAATTCTGTTTCACTGATTAGCTAGAATTTGCAAAATATTTCTTAGGAGGAATTAATTTAAAACTCACCCCAAAGAACTGCTTTCTAAGAAGAATGTCACTGAATTGAAATTCAGTTGTACTAAATAGCAAGAGCTTGAACGAGGCAAAGTATGAACAACTTTTGTACAAACTTCATTGCTGTAGAGTTCCACCAATGTTTCTCAGCCCTGATTTGCAACAACTATGCTATTCTAGTCGTGGAGGTCTCTAACTGTCAACTGATCATGCCAAATTGAATAAATCATGCCATTCTTAAATTCCATTTAACACACTGGAGTATTTGTCTCTACTGCACCGGCACTTGAGTGTCTTGCCTCGGATTCATTCTCTTGGCAAATTAGGAATCTTAGGGCATCCCCAGTGGTGTACACAGCAGGAAGTCAAAACAGAAATCAACTTCCTGCTAGAGCTAGTTAAATAGCAGATTTTTCAGTTTGCTGGCTATTCACCCCTTCTTGCCACTATTCCCCAATCACTTTAGGGTTAAACCACAAACAAGATTTTACAAAATTTCCAGCCAAAAGACAAAATGTTTGAGCTCAAACTAAATATTTTGACAAAAGTCAAAAGATGTTTTGATTTTGATCAGTTTTAAACATTTGTTTAATGAAAGTAAAGGAAATTTTGAAACAAAATGGTCAGAGTAAACTGAAAAATGTAAAAGTTCTGTTTCAAAAGTCCTAAAAAAAGAGTTGAATTTTTAAAGTCACCCCCCCCCCAAACAAATCAAATGTGGTGAAACCAACATGAATTCACAAACCCTTTTGGTGTCACCAACTTTGCATTTTTGCCAAAAAAGTTTTGTAAGAAAAAATTTGCCCAGCTCTACTCCTGGCTTCTTCTCTTCAATTTTTGACTTCTAGTTTGTAGAAAAAGTTAAGACATAGCAAATACAGTGACCCACATTCTGGATCAGCAGATGTATGGCCTGATCTAGTGCTCATTGAAGTAAATGGAAAGTCTTATAATGCAAGCACCAGTATGTGTACATAGAACAGGATTATATTGTCCTTTATGAATGAAAGCATCTGCAAAAATGCATTATATATATATATATACACACACAGGGTATAACACTTGTTGGTAAGGTAACAGTGGTGCTGGAACTAAGGGTGCTGCCATACCCTCTGGTTTGAAGTAATAACAAACACCAAATATATGATTTCCATATCAGCACCCCCACTATAAAAATCATTCCAGCACACCGGTAAGATAAAGATTGCACTGTTAGATTGCAAAGAGTAAGTCTATGTTGCTTATACAATCTTATCTCCGCCCCTTCCTGCATTGCACAATATTGTATTTCTTGAATTGAGAAATAGTATATGATCTGTAATTTAAGACTAGGTAAAAATTTCAAAAGCATTTAAGTGGTCTAGGCACCCAAGTTCCATTTTCATAATTAACTTAGATATATAGGAGCCCTAATTATTATTGAAAGTCAAATCAAACTTTTGGTCCGACAAATATTCCAGCCAATTTTGTTTCCCTTTCATTGGTTCTGTTTGCCACCTCTTTCAGATGTGAAAAGTTGGTTTTAGTTTTTGCTTTGATTTTTTTATTTCTACACATAGGTGACATTTGCCATAATCAAAGCCACAGATAAAGACTGTGAGAGCATCAAACAGTTACATCAGTAGAGTAGTGATTCACAGCTTGCAGGCTTTCATAAAAGGAGCAACCTTGCCCTCTAGCTGGGAAACATATGGTGCATTAACCTAAGTTTCATGCCAATATGTTTTTCTAAAGCATATTTTCTAATGGCAACTAAGACTGAGAAAGTAACTGCTGAGGACAAATTCAACTGCAGGAAATATGAGTAACACAGGCCACTAACAGCATGACACTCCAGGACTCTGCTCTCCCACAGATTCCCCATGGAAACCCATTTCAAATTCAGAACCTGTGGCTGAATTCTCAGGCCTGGTCTATGCTAGAAAATTAGGTTGGCATAACTACATCACTCAGGAGTGAGAAAAACCTACACCTTGGAGCAGCATAGTTAAGCTGATGTAGACCACACTAGGTTGACGGAAGACCACCCCTGGAGGAGATGGATTACCTACACCGATGAGAGAACCACTCCCACTGGTTTAGGTAGTGTCTACACTGAAGTGGCAGAGCTGCGGCAGTGCAAGTGTTCCGCCGTAGCATTTTAAGTGTAGACAAACCCTCAGTCAAAGGGAGGCTGATACAGACAAATATGAACTTGGGAAGCTGAACAAAATGTTGCTATAAACAAGATTGAAACAGTTACTTAGGGAAACTCCTGGTGCCCTTATACAGAGTTCTCAAGTGAACCACACGTATGTACCACATTAGAGTTCATATGGCTTCCCTGTCTCACTACACTGCAGGGTGGTTAAGCACTGGAATAAATTGCCTGGGGAGGTTGTGGAATCTCCATCATTGGAGGTTTTTAAGAGCAGGCTAGACAAACATATGTCAGGAATGGTCTAGATAATACTTAGTCCTGCCATGAGTGGAGGGGACTGGGCTAGATGATCTCTCGAGGTCCCTTCCAGTCCCATGGTTCTAGAGCAATATTCTGAGACAAGGAGCAGCTGGCAAAGGTGAGGGGCAGAGAAGACTCCCCTTGAGTAGTTCTGGCCTCCTGAAGTGGTACGAGGAACAGAGAGACCTGTGAGGAAGGAAACAGTTGCTCAAGAGATAACAGTAGGTTTTGGGTGTAGGGGCACCATTTTTCCATAGGAGGATAGAAGGAGAATGGAGCACAGTTGCCTCAACTGCTGGGGTCTTTATGCTCCCTCCACCTCACTACCTTCCTGTGAAAAACCTGTCAGCAGAGCCCGATCTTTCCTTCCTCTATTCAAACACTAGTTCTTGTTCCTCCTGAACAGCTCTGCTCCTTACCTCACAGGCCTGTGTGTTCCTTGGCTGTCCCACAGGCGGTCATGGTGCTGTATTCATTGAAAGGTGGCAGCCTAGGCAAGGATCACCTTTCTCCAGCTTACCCTTCTCCCTCTAGCAGTGCACAAGAAACCCATGTCAGGGTCCTTTTCTGAATCCCCCAGCAGCCTGGACTGGGTCCCAGGCTTCAACAGATTACAAACACTGGTTTAATTAATTCAAAAAATGAGAACACATGCTTACCGATGGACTTGATAGTTAAAAAACTAAGTTTATAATCTGTTATGGTGGGACATGCAACATTTGAGTAATTTGTCACAGTTCAGTGCCTTGAGTCTCCCACTGGCAGGTGTCAAGGTTGAGAGGGATGCCACTTAACTTCCTTGGGCAGTGAGCATGGCTCTCTGTTCTGTAAAGAGCTCCCCTCAGCCTTGATTTGCTCGGGCATGCTTCTCCCCTCCCACACCCAAAACAAAGGGCCTCATTAGAGTTGTGAGCCTCCCTCTTTTCAGGGGGCTGTGCTTCTATTGATGGTTGTGGTGAGTTTTGCTCAGAATGGTTGATTGGGCATTGTAACTCTTCAGCGGCACGTGGGTTCATAATGAGGTCAGATATTGTAGGATGGTGACCCTGCTTTACTTACTAGGGTGCTATAGAAAAATGTTAATGGCTAAATAATTAGGCACATCTGTGGCTGAAAAGCACTTCAAACCCACTCACTTGTGTGTGGTGTCTGTCTGAGGGACACTGGATATTACCCACATTGATCATCCATCCGGAAGATACAAGCTCTGTTTTGTTAAATTAACAGCTGTGAATGGCACACGTAATTGGGACATCAATCATTTGTTTTTTACTCTGGGCTCAATCCTAAACTTGACTGCATGCTCGGGCTGGAGAGTATGAGGAACTCTGCTTCTTTCTGTTGCAGGCTAACTGCATTGCCAGACTCTGTCTAGGAGAGCGGGACAGCCAGTGGATAGCTTCTCCTTTGCAGATAGATTTCAGAACAACAGCCGTGGTAGTCTGTATTCGCAAAAAGAAAAGGAGTACTTGTGGCACCTTAGAGACTAACCAATTTATTTGAGCATAAGCTTTTGTGAGCTACAGCTCACTTCATCGGATGCATCCGATGAAGTGAGCTGTAGCTCACGAAAGCTTTTCCTTTTCCCTGTGCAGATAGATGGGCAGAGATTTGATCCCATTCCCAGTGGGGCAATCAGCCCAGCTGAGCCAGTTGGCACTGCTAGAGCCATGGGGAAAACAGTGACTTTGGGGCACACATGCTACTGCTTACTTAGGGTGAGTAGCAGTGTGACAATCCAGACCTCTGGTTTTGTTTTTCAGAACCACTGAGTGCTAGTCCAGCCCTAGGATTTGTAGTCTAGAAGTGTGTGAAGCAGTTCCAAGTTAAAGTTTCATATTTATCCTAGTGCCCCTAACTGAGGTGACAGTTTTCATTAGCAATGGGAAGAAATGGAAATATGAACTGTGACAAAGCTCTGTCCTTGCCTCTGTGGGTCCCGTATTTCCTGGCGGATTTTTCAAGCCTCAGGCTCACTGTGACCCTCCACGTAACCCTTCTCTCTAGAGACAATGGTCAAAGTCTACTGAGCCATTTTCATCATAAGCCAGCAAGGGAAGTGAGGAGAAGTTATCCTTCCTTGCACAGTCTCTGTTGTCTCCCAGTCTCAGTGATTAATCAGGGGGCAAAGGTGGGGGGGGCGGGCCCACTCTCTACTCCAGGCTCCAGGCCAGAGACCCTAATAGTATCAGCTATGGTAGCTGACCTTTTAGAAACATGACATGTACAATTCCCTGGGCTATTTCTCCCACAGCAGCCCTCACTTCCTCCAGCTCCACTTCACCCTTACCTCAGGGCCTCCTTCCTTGTGCCTGATACGGCGTGTACTACTCAGTTTCTCCAACAGCGCAACTTCCTCCCACAGCTCCTGACATGCACATCCACCTGACTAAATGGGAGGCTTTTAACTAGTTTCAGCCAGCCCCTGATTGGCTTCAGGTGTCCCAATCAAACTAGCCTTCTCCCTGCCTTCTGGAAAGTTCTTAATTGGCCCAGGTGTCTTAACTGACCTGGACCAGCTGCCATTTCACTTATCCTGTAACCAGGCATTTGTTTAGCCTGGAGCTAAGATATCTATCTCTCACTACTTTTCTATAGCCATCTGGCCTTGCCCCGTCACAGAAAATACAATGGCATTTTGACAGGATAGAATAGACTTGGATTATTCTTGTGTAGTCTGATGAGTCTATAATGAGACAGGTCTTCTAATGGGAAAGTGATACACCTGCTTGCAAGTGTGTGACACAAATGCTGGTGCAAAGGTGTAGTGAAATTCCAGGTAGCCCATTCAATTCTTTCTTTTGCTTTTATCCCTCTGGAACTGAATGCTAGTATTTATCTTTACAGAGTACCAACAGTCTGTCCCACAGAATCCTCAATTACTCACTGTAACTAGTCACAAAAAAAAGCTAAAGCTTTCTTCCCTGTCAGCACCGATCTCTAACTGTATCTCTGTGTGAGGGAGCTAATCAGGAAGCAGTCCAGCTCTTTATAATACTAACACAAACAAAACTGTAATCAGGTTTGTTTTTCTGCTCTCATCAAAACCTTTAGTTACATAACCGCTAAGGTTGGCAGGGCTCTGCTAATCAACCTTTGTCCCCAGGACTGCCAGTTCCCTTTTACTGTTTTCACTAGATTTGCAAAATTAATGTTTGACACTTGCCTAATGTAGAGGAAAATATGCTATTTGCACAGGCTTGGGGCAAAATGATTTTAATTTCAACCTCAGGCTTTTTATAAAAGCAGAAGATGGCTTTTGCCAGCAGAAAAAAAATAATTTCTTTGCAGAAATTTGTTTGACTTAACTGGGGAAGAGGTGAATTTGCAACTAAAGCAAATATATGCAGAATCAAGACTTTGTTCAGAAAGTAGAATTTCATCATTTTCAGGAAATATTAACATTAATTATAATAATTGCATTTGCTGAAAAAAAGATACAAAATGGCAGAGGCTCAGCTACCAGGGTGATGAGCATAGTACAAATATCTGGACTCAATCTGACTTCACTGGACAGACAAATAGATATCAAATCAGTAAATACTCAGGAAGTGAAAAAGCTAGTATGCTGAAGAGTGCCACTCACCACCGGTGCACCCTCTCATAGCTTGGTGTGACTCAGCAGGCTTTTAACTTGTCTAGTGCCCCATACTGTCAGTGCATCCAGTCCTGCAATGGTCTTTTTTTTTCCTCCATAACTCAGCCCTCCTTAAGTCCACCTCTTCAGGGCTAACAGAACATCCAGCAAATAAGAGTCCAAATGCCTTACAAAAAAGTTTCCAATTTTGGGCCCCATGGTCCTCACACCTTTTCCTCAGGGCTGTCTGCCATTCTTATCCCTTTCTCAGGCCCTCACACCACCTCATCAACAGCTGGTAGGAGAACCTAGGCGCTCCCACTACACCAAGTTCCAGTTTAGGGATCTATAACCAGCAGCCAAGGTCTGTTCTACTTCCTTGCTACCACCTCTCAACTTCTTCATATCCAGCATCTCTCAGGTTTTCTGCCCCACAACATCTCTACATTCACCCTTCTTTCAGGTGAAGGGCTCTCAGGGCTCTCCCCTAGAAACTCCTAACAAACTCCAAAACCATATTATATAAACATAAGCACATGTCTACCCTCCTTGTTCTTGACCTTATATCCTTCTCAACTTTCCTCTCCCCAGAGGTCCAGATCCTGCCATTTTGACATGGTGTTCCCTTCAGAGCCTCCTCCCACACTGATAGCTGCTCTCTGTTTCCCCTAGCCTCCTACTAGATTTCTCTACTGGGCTGCTTCCTTGATTCTGCTGGTCTCTCTAATCCCAGTGCGCAAGTTCCTCCCTCCAGGCCCCTTCTGCCATAAACTACCTCTGTTTATAGTCCTCTTCAAGCCCCTCCTTAGCTGGGCTTCATCATTTAAGCCTGGACCACCCTCCAGGTGAAGCCTGATATGCTAATTAGCCTCTCAGGCCAACATTAAATGATTGCATGCCTGTGTAGGGTATGCACCCCATCACAGGCCCTCTCAGAGGTCTAGAGAGGCCTGGGCCACTTCCAGCTTTTGAGGCCCCTAGCCATAATAAAAATAAAAAATTACAACACATGAAAACAAAATAAGGCACCAAAAAGAGTGAGACATAATTTGAATATTTTTTTATTTAACAAATTCTTTTCTAGCTTTTTTCTGTGCAAATGCACTAATTATGGAGGAAAAAATCTAACTTCCGTGTGTGTAAAAACAAGCTGCGAAATTTATCAAGTGCCAAAAAATAAACAAGTGTCTAAATTTGAGCCTTACTTTGAGCTTGAGGCCCAGGCCAAATGGCCCTCCTATTCCCCTCTGATTGGCCCCGCCCCATCACATAGTAGTTTTCTGCTGGCTTTGGCTAGAGGGAGATTTAATGAATCCCAGGATAGTGGAACTGAAGAGTGTTGTTTTTTTTTTTTTTGCTGAGAGACAAATAACTTATTCCCCAGGTGATCTCTCCCTCCCTTTCCCTATCTTTATTAGTGAGCCAGTCTGTGATCATTTCCTTAATTGTTAGGAAAATTGATTGTTTCCTAATTAAGATTTCATGAATGTCACTTGGCTAATTACCATGATTGGTTTACTTCTACTTGCATAAAGGCATGCTGCTGAAAACTGTGATAAGGAATTTCTCGAGCTCAGGATAAAGACAATTTAATTACACAATTTAGAGCCACAGGCAATAATTAGTGAAAGAAACAGGCCTATGGTGACATGGTGAAAGGCATAAAATTATGTGCTTCTTGAGGTGCAACCTGTGTGTTTTTCTCTGCTCCACCAAACCAAATGTTTTCATAACTAATGACTACACGGCTTGTGAATCCATCCTCCCGTATCCAAGGGCTCCTATTCATGGTGGCTCAGCAGTAATTATGGGTTACTCTCTGGTAAATAAGTTAAAACATTGTTCAGAAAGCCTATAACAAAGGGAGACGGGGAATTAAAGGGCATAGGTAAGGGATAGATGACAGCAATTTTCAGACTCTCCAGCCTGTTCTATGGTCAGCAATTCTCCTTCTAGTACTGACTTAAAAGTTTCTCATTTATCTAATAATCCAGTACATTGGTAGTGTCCCTAGGTTATAATAAAATATTGTACCCAGAAAGTTCAGATTCTCCCACCCTGCATTTTGACTCTTATTTCAACATTTGGACCAAGTAATTCTTTAGACCTAGTGCTGACTTCCCATAACCATCATGTTTCTTGACCTCACTATCAAAGCCTTGGACATCATTTCCAACTTCACATGTCTGCTCTTATTTCTTGTTTACTTCCTCCTCTAAACATACTCTTCTTCTGCAAAGTCTTAGCAATGCCTTCTAAAGAGTCCTACAGCACCTTGAAGTCTTACCAGTACCTGATGTACCATGGTTCTGATCTGTTTTGTTTATGCCTGCATTGCCTACTGTAGCTTGTAAGCATCTTTGGGCATTCAGCATCTCTTTGTTTGTTCTTTGTCAGTTAATTTATCATGTTCTTGAGGTAACGGCACCTCTCTTAGGTCTCAGGTCTCTAGCTGTCACATTTCTTGAGGCAGAGTCCCATGACTCTCTCCGCCAGGTATTTAAGCTGTGCTTCCTCCTGCAATTCACTGTGATCACTTTAGCACAGTGGTTTTTGAACTTTTGTACTGGTGATCCCTTTCACATAGCAAGCCTCTGTGTGTGACCCCCCTTTTAAATTAAAAACATTTTTTTTACATATTTACATACATTTTACATACCATTATAAATGCTGGAGGCAAAGTGGGGTTTGGGGTGGAGGCTGACAGGAACCCCTATGTAATAACCTCATGACCCTCTGAGGGGTCCTGACCCCCAGTTTGAGAACCCCTGCTTTAGCAGGTCTTACTTTAGTTCAGCACTGGCAGTCCTGCTTTCTCTGGGGCAATGACAGGGTTAACCAGTGACCAGTCAGCCTTCATAAGGAAAAGCATTATTTATTCTGAACAAAAGCATTTAAAAAAAATCTATAAAACAATCAGCTTACATGCATGTCTGACTTACCAGGTGTCATCCATCTGCCACATGGAGACCCTGGCAGGTTTCAAGGTACTTCAAATCCTCAAAGATGTGTCCCTCTCGATACAGTCTCTTTCTCCCCATGTCAGGGAGGTCACTTCTATAAAGCTGTAGTTCTTTGTTTGCCAGCCTCCTAAACTAAGTTAAACCAGTATGTAAAATTTCACCCAACGGGTTGAGGCCTCGCTGGACTTGTTACTTGCCTAAGGATTTGCACTAGTTACCCCTGAGAGATTTTAGTTCCTGCAAGAACCTCCTATGACTCCCCTACGGAGCCATAATATAATCCCCAATCCATAAATATACATACAACATTTATAATGTTAATATGTAACCCTTCTGCTAGGTGTTGTTGGCAGCAATGAGGGTCAGGTTCAGTTACCTAGGGATTCCGTCTGAAAATTTAAACAACTCCGTCTCAAACTACCATCCAGAAACCTGGGAAAATTAAGTTACCTCCCCTGGGTGCCGCAACATGCAGTACTTCCCCATTCATAGGCACTGAGTTTACAGGTTTAAAAGAAAGAACTTTATTGGAAGGGAAAAGGAGGACAAGGAATCAACTGGAGAAAGCCAGAAATTAATAAGTTAGTTACCAATATCTATTAGGCAGTTCCCTTCCTCCTTCGTGGATGTCTTAACAATAGCCCCAACCTCAACCCTCCTCTTGCAGTTGTGAATGGCTGGTGCCTTCTAGTCCCTTCCATCCTCCCCAGCTTCCCCACTTGTCCAGGGTTGGAGGAGTCCAAGAATTCTACCAGGTCAGTCTCCAGCTCCTAAGTGCTCTGGGGGCTGTGTCACCTGAAGTGATTTCACCTTTGAGTGCTAGGTAGGGAGCCCACATTGGAACCCATCAGGTAGACTACTGCTCTCTGTGGCTTCAGAGCAAGCCACCCAGCCCTCTCACCTGCCTCAGTTTAGCTGTGTCCATCCCCTCAAAGCCATCCCCTATCTCAAAGCTACTTCTGTGCTGAGTTTTTGGTATATAGGGCTCTTTACAGCATTTCTCTTCAGCCTTGTCCAGGCTTCCTTATCCAGCTGTGCCTGGCTGTTGTCTCAGTCAGAGTGCCTGAAGTGAGGGGCCACATTTGGTGCAGCTCTTATCCTTTCATTTCCCAATAGGGTGAATAGCAGTTTAGAGCCCCCAAACTCAAAAAAAAACAATTGTATTTTAATCAAACTGTCAAATACTGTCACAAACTGTCACAACTGTATTTTAATCAAACTGTCACTCCATGGCCCATTCAATCATTTCCCCTGGTTCACCAATATGCTGGCAGCTCCTTCCACCATGGAGCCTCTGCCCATCTGGAGTCCTCAAGCAGCGCTGGGCCACTCTTTTTCTTATTCAGACACAGATGCCAACAGTGAACTCTCTACTGTATAGGGCTTCAGGCCACAGGGCCTACAGACTATTCCATGTGTCCATAACATGTCTCACAATGGTCACGAAATGGGAATTAGGACTGCAGTATTTCTTACCATTTTACTGGTGCTATGAATATTGTAAATCATTTTTAAAAGCCTAGGACAAAGGATGTAAAATGCCTGGCCCTCCCTCCCCCCCCAAGCCACTCACTCTTACCCATTTCTTAACAAATGAGCACCTCTAAGATTTCTTGTGGATAATATTCAGTGGGTTGTTTTTTTCAGTCTGGCTGATGAATGGTGGCTATTTCTGCTTTATTATTCTGGTTGTGAAACTACATTGGCTTCAAACACTGAATCCTCCCTAAAGCTTTATTAATATGTGTGATCTTGCTTCTAAAACAGCAAAGGAAAAAAATAATTCTGTGTGTTGCCAGATTTGTCTAACAGATCTCTTCCTTTCTTTCCTTCATTCTGGCAAGTGATATAGATTGCTGATCTTAATGCTACAGCAAGCCAACCATGTTGGTGGCTCTGGGTCCAAATTTCATGCAATCTATTGCAACACTTCTTAGTTGTCCATGTGCTTATAAATTATTAATATTAATAAAGCACCATGTAACTGCATTTCACCTTACAGAACAAATATAAATGAATTGTTTGCGTAGAAGAATTTGTGATTTAATAGCTCAATCCTTTGGAGAAACTTGTGGGATGGGGAAGGAAATCTCTGCAAGATTCACCTTGCAGTTTTCTTCCTAATCATTCCATGGCTGGGGTATGTTTCCCCTAGATCAGGTCATGGGGATGGCCCTCAAACCCACATACTCCAGGCCACCTCCTACAAAGAGAACCTAGCAGAGATTCCCTCCCCATCCCACAGCCTTCGCCATTAAGTCAAAAATGACCAACCACCAAGGTTCAGGCGCTAGCCTCTCAATCTGACCTTATCCCCAGTCTCATACAGAGATGCAGGAATGAAGAATAATTCCCCACACTGGTGGAAGTCTATGGACTGTGGTATGGAGTAGGGCAGACTAGATTATTATATTGGTTCCTTCTGGCCTGAATCTATGAATTTCCATGAGAGAGTGGTTACAGGGTCAACTTGGGAGACAGGCTGCATCCAGGTGATTACTGTTCAAGAAGTTTCATTTTAGTAGTGCTATAGTTTGTTTATATCGTGACAAAGTTCCAAGCCTGTATTGGTGGGTCCCGCCAGAAACTCACTAAGGCCCTCAATATGACCTCCCTTTCTCAGTATAGCAGCAAAGGTCACAGCTTATTGAGCTACTTTCATCACAGGCCAGTATGGGAGGTGGGAAGGTGGAATACCCACAGTCTCTGTTGCTCCTTAGAGCTCAGTAGGTGCAGTCGGATCTCCTGCCTGGACCAAAGTCTGCTTCCCCTCTCAAGGGGATCTCTGTAGAGCATGGGGGGAAAAGGGGGAACCCAGGTCTGCCGTCTACTCCAGGTTCCAGCCCAGGGACCCTAATGGTAGCAGCTGTTGGCGGCTTTCCCTTCACCACTGATGCTGCTTTGATTCCCTGGGCCACTTCCCTGTGGTCCCCTTTTCCTAGCTTCACCCTTACCTCAGGATTCAGCAGTGCTTCCTCTCCTCCAGCTCCTTTCACCTGAGCTTCCCTCAAGGGAACTGGAAAGGAGAGCTTTCAAGCAGTATGGGTGAGACCTGGATTGGTTCTAGCTGTCTCCATTAGCCTAATGGCCTTAACTGACCCTTTGCCAGTTAATTGGAGTCAGGTGCTGGCATTAGCCTAATGACCTTTACTGGTTAATTGGCATCAGGTGTCTTGATTGGCCTGGAATAGCCTTTGTTTGGCTATCTTGGGAACAGGGACCTGCTCATTCTGAGGCTGATCTACCTGCCTTTTACTACTCTCTTATATCCTTCTGGTCTGAGTCTGTCACAATAGGTAACATTGAGGAAGTTGGTCTTGAGGAGGGACTTAATAAAACAGAAGAAAGAGGTATGGCAAATGGTGGCAGAAAAAGAGTTCTGAGCGGAAGGGATTGTGTGAAAGGAGCCAGGTCGAAGCAAGCAGTCCACGTGCTTGGACGGTGTGAAGGGGTCATGGAGAGAGCAAAAGGAGACTAGGGCAGAGAGGTTTGAGGTTGCTAAGTGGTGGTGGGGCTCAGAGGTAAGATTGAGGAGCTTTAATTTGAGGAATACTAGGATGGATCATAGAAAGGGCATCCTAGCATTTGAGCAAGAAAGATGCTTTTTCTGCCGAGCATTCATTAAATCCTGTTTTGGAAGTGCCTACCGAGGCTCAGTGCACTGCTGTGGTTGATGGGCTGTTCAATGAAATCCTACTCCTGCTTTAGAGAACCTTAGAGGAATGTGCATATGTACAACATCGTCTATGTTGCTACCCCCTTGTGGATGCCCCACCTCAAGAGCATTCCATTACCTTAGCAGCTGTGAATGGCACATAGATTTGGGATGAGGAGACATTTATTTTACTCTAATTTTCTCATTTTTCAGAGTGGTCTTGTTCTCCAGTTGCAGAAATGTGACTGCTTGAACTTGCGGTTCCTGTACAGTACATTCATTATCAAATGATATGTAATATCTGCTAGAGAGAGTACACAGAGTTATTCTTTTAAGGTAAAGCTTCTGATGTTTCTGCTCAGTAAACAAGTAAATAGAAGTGTATATTTCTCTATATCTATATGAAATGAAGGCAGCAACATGTGATCATAAGGGAAAAATGGCTGAAGCCAACTGTGTGTGGCTATAAGGTGAATAGAAAGCTGGCTAAATTGTCGGGCTCAGTGGGTAGTGATCAATGGCTCTATGTCTAGTTGGCCACCGGTATCAAGCAGAGTGCCCAGGGGTCAGTCCTGGGGCCGGTTTTATTCAACATCTTCATTAATGATCTGGATGATGGGATGGATTGCACCCTCAGAAAGTTAATGGATGACACTAAGCTGGGGGGAGAGGTAGATATGCAGGAGGGTTGGGATAGGGTCCAGAGTGACCTAGACAAATTGGAGGATTGGGCCAAAAGAAATCTGATGAGGTTCAACAAGGATCCAGACTGTTGGCACTTAACATTAAAAAGGCTGCAGAGCAGTTTTTAAATTAAGAGATGGGGGAAAGCAGATTGCTGCAGAGGCGCCTGTGGATCGGACAGAGACTACTCTTAGAGGAGAGTCTGTTGATAGAGATTCTCTAGGTTTTAGTCAGGAGGAGGGGATGAAAGAGGATGAAGTATGGGCCAGGTCAGACGAGAAACATTCACATAAAGAATCTGACATATCAGAAAAGGGCAGACAAATAAACAGTGACAAGTTTTTAAAGTGCTTGTACACAAATGCTAGAAGTCTAAATAATAAAATAGGTGAACTAGAGTGCCTTGTGTTAAAGGAGGATATTGATATAATAGGCATCACAGAAACCTGGTGGAGCGAGGACAATCAATGGGACACAATCATTCCGGGGTACAAAATATATCGGAAGGACAGAACAGGTCATGCAGGGTGGTGGTGGTGGTGGGAGTGGCACTATATGTGAAAGAAAATGTAGAATCAAGTGATCTATTCCTGAGTGGAGTGCAGGATCTGGTCCAAGAGGTAACTGAAACAGGACCGCTTGGGAATAGTGACCATAATATAATAACATTTAACATTCCTGTGGTGGGCAGAACACCTCAACAGCCCAACACTGTGGCATTTAATTTCAGAAAGGGGAACGATGCAAAAATGAGGAGGTTAGAAACAGAAATTTAAAGGGACAGTGACTAGAGTGAAATCCCTGCAAGCTGCATGGACACTTTTCAAAGACACCATAATAGAGGCTCAACTTAAATGTATACCCCAAATTAAAAAACACTGTAAAAGAACTAAAAAGGAGCCACCATGGATTAGCTACCATGTAAAAGAAGCAGTGAGATATAAAAAGGCATCTTTTAAAAAGTGGAAGTCAAATCCTAGTGAGGTAAATAGAAAGGAGCATAAACACTGCCAAATTAAATGTAAAAATGTAATAAGAAAAGCCAAAAAGGAGTTGGAAGAACAGCTAGCCAAAAACTCAAAAGGTAATAACAAAATGCTTTTTAAGGACATCAGAAGCCTGCTAAACAACCAGTGGGGCCCCTGGATGATCGAGATCCAAAAGGAGCACTTAAAGATGATCAAGTCATTGCGGAGGAACTAAATGAATTCTTTGCTTCAGTCTTAATGGCTGAGGATGTTAGGGAGATTCCCAAACCTGAGCCGTCTTTTGTAGGTGACAAATCTGAAGAATTGTCACAGATTGAAGTGTCACTAGAGGAGGTTTTGAAATTAATTGAGAAACTTAACAGTAACAAGTCACCAGGACAAGATGGCATTCACCCAAGAGTTCTGAAAGAACTCAAATGTGAAATTGTGGAACTATTAACTATGGTTTGTAACCTGTCCTTTAAATCAGCTACTGTACCCAATGACTGGAAGATAGTAATGCCAATATTTAAGAAGGGCTCTAGAGGTGATCCTGGCAATTACAGACTGGTAAGTCTAACATCCGTACCGGGCAAACTAGTTGAGACAATAGTAAAGAATAAAATTGTCAGAGACATCAAAGAACATAAATTGTTGCGCAAAAGTCAACATGGTTTCTGTAAATGGAGATTGTGTATTACTAATCTATTAGAGTTCTTTCAGGGGGTCAACAAACATGTGGACAAGGGGGATCCAGTGGACATAGTGTACTTAGATTTCCAGAAAGCCTTTGACAAGGTCCCTCACCAAAGTCTCTTACATAGATTAAGTTGTCATGGGATAAGAGGGAAGATCCTTTCATGGACTGAGAACTGGTTAAAAGACAGGGAACAAAGGTAGGAATAAATGGTAAATTTTCAGAATGGAGAGGGGTAACTAGTGGTGTTCCCCAAGGGTCAGACCTAGGACAAATCCTTTCAACTTATTCATAAATGATCTGGAGAAAGGGGTAAACAGTGAGGTGGCAAAGTTTGCAGATGATACTAAACTGCTCAAGATAGTTAAGACCAAAGCAGACTGTGAAAAACTTCAAAAGATCTCACAAAACTAAGTGATTGGGTAACAAAATGGCAAATGAAATTTAATGTGGATAACCGTAAAGTAATGCACATTGGAAAAAATAACCCCAACTATACATACAATATGATGGGGGCTAATTTAGCTACAACTAATCAGGAGAAAGATCTTGTAGTCATCATGGATAGTTCTCTGAAGACATCCACGCAGTGTGCGGCGGCAGTCAAAAAAGCAAATGGGATGTTAGGAATCATTAAAAAAAGGATAGAGAATAAGACAGAGCATATCATATTGCCCTTATATAAATCCATGGTACACCCAACATCTTTAATACTGCGTACAAATGTGGTCCCCTCATCTCAAAAAAATATACTGGCATTAGAAAAGGTTCAGAAAAGAGCAACTAAACTGAGCAGGGGTTCAGAACGGGTCCCATATGAGGAGAGATTAAAGAGGCTAGGACTTTTCTGCTTGGAAAAGAGGAGACTAAGGGGGGATATGATAGAGGTATATAAAATCATGAGTGCTGTGGAGAAAATGAATAAGGAAAAGTTATTTACTTGTTCCCATAATATAAGAACTAGGGGCCACCAAATGAAATTAATGGGTAGCAGGTTTAAATCCAATAAAAGGAAGTTCTTTTTCACTCAGCGCACAGTCAACCTGTGGAACTCTTTGCCTGAGGAGGTTGTGAAGGGTAGGACTATAACAGGGTTTAAAAGAGAACTGGATAAATTCATGGAGGTTAAGTCCATTAATGGCTATTAGCCAAGATGTGTAAGGAATGGTGTCCCTAGCCTCTGTTTGTCAGAGGGTGGAGATGGATGGCAGGAGAGAGATCACTAGATCATTACCTGTTAGGTTCACTCCTTCTGGGACACCTGGCATTGGCCACTGTCAGTAGACAGGATACTGGGCTGATGGACCTTTGGTCTGACCCAATATGACATTTCTTATGTTCTTAAGGACAAGTGCGGAGTCCTGTATTTAGGACAGAGGAATCCCATGCACTGCTACAAGCTGAGGACCTACTGGCTAAGTGGCAGATCTTCAGAAAAGGACCTGGGGATTACAGTGGATGAGAAGCTGGGTATGAGTCAACAGTGTGCCCTTGTTGCCAAGAAGGCTAATGGCATATTGGGCTGCATTAGTAGGAGCATTGCCAGCAGATCGAGGGAAGTGATTATTCCCCTCTATTCGGCATTGGTGAGGCCATATCTGGAGTATTGTGTCCAGTTATGGGCCCCTCACTGCAGAAAGGATCTGGACAAATTGGAGAGACTCCAGATGAGGGCAATGAAAATGATTAGGGGGCTAGGGCACATGACTTATGAAGAGAGGCTGAGGGAACTGGGCTTATTTAGTTTGCAGAAGAGAAGAGTGAGAAGGGATTTGATAGCAGCCTTTAACTACCTGAAAGATGGTTCCAAAGAGGATGGAGCTCAGCTGTTCTCAGTGGTGGCAGATGACAGAACAAGGAGCAATGGTCTCAAGTTGCAGTGGGGGAGGTCTAGGTTGGATAGTAGGAAAAACTGTTTCATGAGGAGGGTGGTGAAGAACTGGAATGGGTTACCTAGGGAGGTGGTGGAATTTCCATCCTTAGAGGTTTTTAAGGCCTGGGCTGACAAAGCCCTAACTAGGATGATTTAGTTGGAGTTGGTCCTGCTTTGAGCAGGGGGTTGGACTAGATGACTTCCTGAGGTCCTTCTAACCCTAATTTTTTATGATTCGATGATACAGTTAAGAGATCTACGCATATATTATAGGTAATTTGCTCCCTCATGAAAAACTGCTTGAAACCCCATAATTTGAAGGTGCCACTCTTTCTCTAGTCTCAGCTTCAATGTTCTATTGCAGCAGCTTTCAAATGAAGAGCTCTCAAAATGCTACCTGTAGAGATTGTATCTTAAGTTATTTTAAAGGGGAAGCAATTAAAATAAAGCACAGCACTACACAAGAGACCACTATTGCTACTGCATCACTACAGCAGCATCAAATAGTAAAGACAGTTACTAAATCTTGGTGGAAAACCCAGGTGATTTAAACAAGTGCCTGGAAACAGCAAGTATGAAATAAATTAATTGACTAGGATGCAAATTATAGTTAATAGTTTTCTGCCTTCATCCTCCCGCCTCACATACAGTATTCAGGGATGAACTAGGAATGGGTTTTGGTTTGGAGACAAGGCCAAGTCAGAAGGGATTATGCAGCTGTAAGGGATTAGGTCATTACCGGTCCTCCTTCATGTCATCTTTGGAGAGGCTTCCTCCACTCACTAGACTTTAGCAGCTGTTCCATGCAACTGGGAGAGCCTTTACAAAAAGAGTGCAAGCTTCTTTGCTCTCTCTCTCCCATACACCCACAGAGAGGCCATTTACACCTTCACTCCCAGGCACCCATAGCTACAATCTGGCCCTTAGTGTAGACATACCTTTTGTGTCCATCTACTTTTGTCTTTGCTTTTTGACTTTGTTATTTGTGTTTTAATTTTCTTCAAGAGTAAGTTGTCAGCTGTGTAACCCTTACAGTAGTTTTATGTGTTGAAATTACTGCAATTATTTACATAAACCAAACAATCGTGGAGGTACTCTCGACCACTGAAACCAACTGTAGGGGTGGGCAATTATGAAATCCTCTCCACTCACCCCACTGTTAACGTTAACATCACCACCAGGGTGTCACTCAAACCCTTAACCTAAGAGTTAGCTCATGATTTTATCCTTCCTCTTGCCCCAGACATCCAGACAAGAGCTTCAAAAATCTTGCTGCTTCTTTCTCCCTGGCACATCTTGAAATCAAAAGTTTTGTGGGAGGGAGGGCATGGCACAGGGAAGGGAGCTCAGAACCTCTGGAAATTCATGCCTTCTGTGTCTAAAGCTGGGCTTCCAAAAACTGACACACACAAATTCAAGGTACTTCTTACAGCTTTTAAGGCCAGAAGAAACTATTATGATGATCTTATCTGACCCCCTGTATAACACAACTTCAAACTGTAATTTCTGCCTCATTTCCATGTCTTGTGGTTGAACTAGAGTATATTTTTAGAAAGACCTTCAACCTTGATTTAAAGAATTAAGGTGATGGAGAATCCACCACATCCTTTCGTAAGTTGTTCCACTGTTAATTACTCTAAATATATAATTGTACCGTATATCTAGCCTGAATCTATCTAGCTTCAGCTACCAGCCATTGGCTCTCAAAATGCCTATGTCTGCTAGATTAAAGAGCCCTCTCTCATCAGAAATCTTCTCCTCATATTGGTACATGTAGGCCGCTATCAAGTCATCTCAACCTTCTCTTTGATAGGCTGGTTAGACAGCTTCCTAAGTCTCTCACTGTAAAGCAGGTTTTCCAGATCGTGAATTATTCTTGTAGCTCTTTCCTGAACATTATCCAATTTTTCAATATCGTTATTGAAGTACTGACATGAACAATTCTATATACAGAGATAATTCCACTTCCCTACTGCTACTTGATATTCTGACATGAATATTTGGCCCTAGATATTTCAGAGGACATCACTTCTGTCCTCAGAGTTACATGAACTAAATGGGAGACTGCTTTTCAAAAATCAGGCCCTGCGTCAGCAACAAAATATATAATATGAGGAAATGAAATAACAAAATAAAAACAAATTCTTCAGATATTCTTCAAAAGCCTCTGTGAATTCTATGGATATAATTTAACATACTTATATTTTTTTCTCCTTTTCATACGTTATTTTTGTTCTTTACTGAAATACTGTAAATAACCTAACAGCAAATAGAAAAATAATTTGAAATAAACTGCATTTTTGGATGCAGCATTGAGTCACATAACCTTCAATCTAGCTAATGGCATAACAATATGACATCTTGGCTAACAAAGCTTAATTGAAAAAATCTAAGACTCAAAACCAGGGAGGATAATGAACAAACCTTGATCATACCATACAGAGTGAAAAAAAAAAAGAGGCTCTGGACCAAGAAATAGAATAAAGCTTCAGAGGGGCAAGTTGGGAAAAGAATAGACACAAATGCATTGTAAGAGATTTGGGAAGACAATTGTAAAGGGCAGAGAGAAACTCCTATTGTAGATAGGGGACAGGGGGAAAAATCAGAGAAAAATACAAGACAGCATACCATAATAGCCTGCAGCTGCTGAAAGTCTGGGGAAAAAGTCTGTAAAAATAGTCAGGACTTCAGCTAACTCACAAGTTGATGGGCTTGAACCAAAAACCTGCCACTGAACTCTCCTACATTGAGCTGTTTTCACTTTACATCCAAATATCCCAGCTTCAACCCATTTCTAGTTTTTAATTAAAAAAATGTTGTGACAGGAGTTGTGTCAAAGGGTGCTCAGGACTGACGTATGCCCTTTGTGTTGTGGGTCTGGCCATTTTGCTCCTACTCCTGTTTCTTATAGCTGCACTTCTGCTGCTGAAAGAAGGCATTGCTTGAATGGAGCTAACGTTCCATCCCCACCCTGCTTTTCCTACCAAGATCTAAATTCCGCACCAGCTCAGTTGCTATTCTTCCACATTACCTGTCCTGAGAAACTAGATGCTCACCACTAAACATCTGCCTGTTCCAACCCAGAGGTGGCTGCATTTTGGTAATGGTGACGTGGTTCATAGGCACCTATGGGCTCTGATCCTGCACATAGATGCAGAGCTGAGAGCAATTGTGTGTAGAAGCATAGTATGTTAGAGATGCACTAAAGGGTGGCTAGCACACTAGATTTCTCTAATGAAGATGAGGCCTCAGTATAACAATGCTGAACTTTTTGGAGCAGAAACCTACAAATAAGACAGTCTCCTAGTTCACTGCAGAAAAGCCAAGAATATCTCAGATACACAAATGGACAGCTTTTGTGCTCTCCAGGGTTGTATTATCCAGAGCTGAAAAAAGACAATGAATGAAGGGATTAATCAATGAACAGTAAAGAATTTTCTCAACCTGAATCTGGTATGAAGAAATGCTTCTAAAAAACTCTCAGAGTCATTTTGACATTTCTTTACCTCTGGCACAAAAATATTAACAAAGAAAGTATCATTAATGGAACACATGTACTTCAGACCTTCTGAGTCTTATTTCTGAATTTTATTCTGGGAAACAATTTCACAACATTCCCAGGTGGTAAGAAAGATTCTTTATACCAAGCTTTTGTCATTCTAATTACATCAGCATGGGCCAGGAGGGAGAGCAGATTTAATTCAAATAGCCATGGAAGATCTCTCCTCCTTCCCCTTCTCTTTATCATCTTCCTTCTTCAAGGGAGCACTAGCCATCCCATCCTCCAAATCCGCAAGTTGATAGGCTGGGTTTTGAAACGTTAACCACAAGCAATTTGAAATCTTTCAGTACAGCTGTGGCTATCTTAATTCAGCCTAGGAGGAATTCCTCTTCAAGTGTTTACTGTAATAGTTCAGACATTCCAAAGAATGCCTTGACACTTTCTACCATCTAGTTACAAACTGGACCCCCTTGCTGGTGAGCAGCCCTGCTCTGCAGGCTGATGCAGGGGCGGTATTGTGGTCTTGCTGTCTCCCCCACCTTGGTACATGATTTATTCTCCAGAAATAGCAAGAGCCAAATTCCTGTTGAGAGGGGCTGCTCTTGCACAGATCGTGTGTGTGTGCGGTGGGGAAGAGAGACTGCTGTGAAGAACAGACAGCTTGCATCACACTCTTCTCCCCCTCCTGTGCACAAGAGCAGAGCACAACCTAGCCTGTTAGCTATTTTAAAAGAGTTTTCAGCTGGTACTGTAAATATATGCTGCCAGGACCATGCTTATTTAGCACTTGAGTATTTCTAATTTTAGAACCTGCTCTATGCTGCTTTGCATTTCATTTACACCTGTTTAAAATGTGTGTAACGTTACAAGAAGTATAAGGCAGGGTAGAGTCAAACTCACCTAGTCCTCTTTCATATTATTGCCCTTTAGCCACTCCTCCTATTAAAGGTCTATTCTTTTTAAAAATCAGAACAAAACTGTTGAACAGGCTGTCTTACATTAGTAAAACAGTCACAGTAGGCAATTTTAATGTACAGGCCAAAATGAATTATGATAACTCAGTAGCAGTGAGTCTAATGTACATTAATGTAATTAGGTTGTAGGATGGTTATAAAACACTCTACACAGTCCATTATTAGACTAGTCACAGGGACCTCATCATTTGGATTTCAAATGAACATGCAGTCATTTGAATGTTAGGATTATTAGGCTTTTTATTTTTTTTGCAATTCTGATATTTTATTCAGCTCGATTTTAATAATGTTAGGATAAAGACAAGTTATATTAACAGGGAGCAGGTTTTGAAGAGACATTTGTATAGTGATCACTGATGAATCATTTTGAAATAACTGAATATACTCCAAAGGTGAGGGGAATTAAAAAAAAATACGAGAACCTACATGTGTGCTAATAAGCTTAACAGGCATCCCACCCTACATATCTTATTTTTGGCTACAAGTTCCTCAGTGCTTCAGCTCATAACAAGCACAGAGTCTTCTGAGGCCTCAGTAGGCCAAGTTCTTCCAATCCTCACCTAAGAATTGGGGCCCTATGTAGAACAAGCATTGCTGGATCAGGAAGGAGGCCCTGAGTCAGTTTAAAAACTAGACTTTTATCCCAAAGCCTTCTCTTTGTCTACTGTTCTGTGGAGAATTCAGTTTGAACTAGGATATGTGTCTCTCCCCATGGGGGCTGCTTCAAAGGCTGATAATGGAGAAAGTTCATTAGCAACCACCATCCCTCCTAAAAAAGGTACATACAATGCCACAACACCACATGCACAATTACATTTTTAATACAATGTACCCCAAAGGTATTAACTCTAATCCAATACAATTATAGTTCATCTTAATTCCATAAGGTTTGTTCAGCATCTTATCAGTCTGTCACAGTGAGGAATAGCTATTGTGCTTTAAATTTAACTAACTTAGTCCAAACTAACTTCCCTGTGTAGACAAGCTCTAAGCTGTAGATATCTATGTACTGCTGTAGATATCTTGTAAGGTGCTGATCACTTTATTTATAAATACTACGTAGATCACGGATTGGCAACCTTTGGCATGCGGCCCGGCAGAGTAAGCCCCATGGTGAGCCGGGCTGGTTTGTTTACCTGCCATGTCCGCAGGTTCGGCCGATTGCAGCTCCCACTGGCCGTGGTTCGCTGTCCCAAGCCAATGGGGGCTGCGGGAAGCAGTGGTCAGCACATCGATTTTGGAATTGAACAGATGTGGCATTCAAAAGGTGTTGTGTTACATACAGACACACAGAGAAATGCTGTTGAGTGCCAGGTAGGCCAATGAAGAATGAACGGAATGATACAACAGTTAAAAAGAAAGATCCAGATATTGGAATTTAGGAATTGGGTTTTAGTACTGGACATTGGGGAGCTGAATATGAAATTACACTGATGGTAACAGTAAGTACATTATGTAATTATACTTGGAGGTCTAACCTATTGGTGCCTGACTCACTTTGTTGAATAACTCAGAAAATCAGCTCTTGAAATTCTGTACTCACATATGGACTAACCAATTCTGAAAGCTAAAGAGTGATACATTGTGCCATAAGCTGGAGTTCAAGATCTTGATGTTAGACCAATATTTTGTGGGGACTCGGGGACAAAGATGCCTTTAAGAAGCTGGCTTGAACTGAATGTTCTCCAGATTGGTAACACACGTCATCCTCCTTGAATAAGGAACTCACAAGAGTTTTGTGTTCTATAAAAGTGATGCTTCAACAGAAGCAATGTCAAAGCACTGTTGAATAATGAATACATAACGTCTTGATGGATGGCTATCTACTCTCATTATTTCAGAGCAGGAGGTCTTGTAGTACAAACACCAGCTTAGCAGGGTGAACTCATTGTCTGAATTTATAGCACGCGAAGGACAATTCAAAACTGACTCAAAATATGTTTTTAAAGAGTATTATTTTATTGAAGTGCAGATGAATAGTAGAGAAGCAATCACTTCCTCGAGTCTTGTCCACTAAATAGCAAGCAGAGAATCCACTGGCTTTCTAACATAAATCACTAAAGCTTGTGAATATAACCCTAATGCAGCAATAACTATTAAAATATTAATTAGGTTTCATGTTAAATTGGTGATTTCAAACCCTCTTCTTTATTATTTTCCCCCCTGCAAGTTAAGTGTAGGTGACTTCACATAGAAGACCTGATCCAAGATTTTTTCAAAAACAGGAATCTAAAGTTAGGCTCCTAAATCAATATTTTGGCACCTAAATAAGTGGCCTGTTTTTCAAAAGTAGTGACGTGAATAGCAGCTGAAGATATTCAGCACTTTTGAAAATCAGGCCACTTACTTAGGTGCCAAAATATTGATTTGGGACCCTAAACTGAAGCTCTTCTATTTGAAAATCTTGGTTCTGGATTCTAATCACAAATCGATTACAGCTAGATTGGTTGTGTGTTTTTCCTTCCAGTTTGTAAAGTGTAGCCTGGCCATTTTGAAGATGAAATAGAACTACTTATCCAGATCTATCCTTTGGGTAGCCACAGCTTGCTGACTGTTCCAAGGGAGTATGTTCCCCATTCTTTGCCTTTCGCTATAGATTTTGATCTGGTTCATCTGGCTACAGTCACAGGTTCGGTCCCCATGCATAAAGTTAAACACAAACAAAAAACAATGGCTGGGCTCTTTTTATTTTGTTATTAAATATTATTTGTATCTGATAGCATCCAAGATATGTTGGCCAGTCTATCATCTTGTAATCCTTTTTCTATGCAAATTTTCTTAAACCTAGGGTTGGAGTTGGCCTAGAGTTGTCTCATTGTGGTACAAAAAGAGAATAGTAAGATTGGATGCTGTAATCGTCTTAACATGTTGTAGGATGTCCTGTGTAGATGCAAAGCTTGGATTTTGCCTTGAAGGTGTGGGTAGCCTCTTTGGGTACATAAAAGAAGAGAGGGAACCAAATGGCATAACTAAGCATTTTTCAATTTCAAACCAGGCCAGTTTGTATACAGAGCTACTAGAGGGGAACCTTCTCACAATAGGACACATTTGGAATGCTAGATAATATAGATACAAATGTGGCAACCCCATACCTCCACGATTTTTTAAGGGTCTTGTGTGACAAGTGCGGTTGTTTTTTATCCCATACAAATTGCATGATACACCTATTTATTAGAGCAAAGAGTGAGGGAAAGACCTGGAAAAGCAATAGGCTAACAATAGAAGTCATTCTTGGGCAGATATTCATTTTCGCTATTCCTATTCTCCTCAGTAAGGATAGTGGGAAGAAATACCATTTCTCTACATCCTTGGAAATTTCTTTTAACATATACAGTCCATATTTATAGAAACATTTCTGGGAAGATTAGGACAAATTTTAACACCTAAGTAAGTTATTTTCTTGCATATTTGAAATGGAAAATGCTGAAACTGAGAAGGATCTGGTCTTTTGGATATATTCATTGCTTGTGATTTATTCCAGTTAATGCTAAAACCAGAGATCTTTCAGAAAATGTCAACTACATTCAGTAATGATGGGATTGATAAGGATGGATTCTTCAATAGTACAAAAATTGTCATCAGCATATACAATGAATGTGTATGCTTTCCTGTTTATAGTCATACCTGCAATGGCCGAGTCGTGATGTATGTACATTACCAGTGGCTCAAGAGAGAGATTAAAAAGGAGGGGTGAGAAGGGACAGCCCTGACCCTCTTTACCTTGAACAGTGGGAGAAATAATTAGATTAGTTGATAGTGAAGCAAGGAGAGAGTTGTATAATAGACTGACCAATTCAGGAATGTTGGCCCAAATCTGATTTTTTTTTAAAGACCGCCATTAGGTAAGGCCATACAATTCTATCAAATGCCTTCTTGCAGCTAGAGATAAAGCTCTGGAGGGAACATGTGACATCTGAGCTTGCTGGATCAAGTGAATGATATTTCTTATATTATCAGCAGCCAATCATCCTTTAAGGAAAGCAAGCTGATGTGTGTGTATAATTGATGGGATGATGGTGTTCAATTCTGTTGCTAACATCTTGCAATCTGTGTTTAATAGAGATATCGGATGGAAGTCACCACAACTGCAATCATCTTTGTTGTTTTTGAATATTAATTAAAGCAATTCTTATATCATCAGACACGATTTCTTTTTGGAATTTTTCAGTGAAGATCTTTGAAAGCACAGAAGTCAACTAATTACAAAATGTTTTGTAGAAATCTGCTGGAAAGCTATCCATCCCATGTCCCTTGCTGGAATTCATATTTTTTATAACCTTATGTGTTGTGAAAGCTTTGTCCATAAACAGCACTTGTTCTGAAATTAGGATATAAAAGATAGGCTTTCAATGGAATTATCAAACTTAATAGAGTTAAATTGGTTGTCTGATTTGTATAAAGCTTAACAGAATTGCTTAAATTGATTATTTACATCAAATGGTTCAAGGATGCCACTGCCATCTTGTAATAAGGAAGAAACACTGTTGTGACCTAGTTCCATCTTAAATCTTCTGGCAAGTAGTTTACCTGCTTTATCTATCCAGTCAGAATATCTTTGTTTGATCTCGAGTGTAAATTCTACTTGGCTGGATAGACCTGGACAGACCTTGATGAAGAGGAGGGGAATGCAGATGAGGAGATCATCAAGAAGTGGGACAAAGTAACAGCAATTTATAAACAGAGCAGTGAAGCCTGTCTAGGCTACAGGCAGAAGAGAAGGAAGGAGTGGATTACACCCAGCACATGGAACGCCATAGAAACCAGACGAGCCCTGAAGAAAAAAGTTTTAGACACAAAATCCCAGAAGCTAAAGGACAAATACCCCGAGCAGTATAGCAAGGCACACCAGGAGGTCAAACGCCTTGTGAGAGCGGACAAATGGCATTATATTGATAATCTGGCAACACAAGCAGAGGATGCAGCTGCTTGTGATGAACAAGGAACTGCCTACAAAATGACACGGCTTATCAGTGGTAAACAGTAGACACCAACAAACACTCTCATTAGGAAGAAAAAAGGACACCTACTAACAACCAAAAAAGAACAAGAAATGTGCTGGACAGAGCATTTCAAAGAATTGCTGAACAGGGAGCCAGCTAAAGAGAAAGCAAACATCCAGGAGGCAGAAAAAGATCTTGATATCAACACAGACATCCCAACTAAGGAAGAGATCATTCAAGCCATCAAATCCTTAAAAAATGGGAAAGCTCCTGGCAAGGATAAATTGAATGCTGAATTGTTCAAGGTAAATCCTAAATTAGCAGCATCTATCCTGGCCCCTCTATTTACATCAGTCTGGAAAAGGGAAAAAGTGCCAGATGAGTGGACCAATGGGGTTATAGTAAAGATACCAAAGAAAGGAACTCTCAGTGATTGTAATAACTGGTGTGGTATCACACTTTTATCTGTGCCAAGCAAAGTATTGTGTAAGATCATAGTCCAGCATATATCAGAGGCAGTTGATAGCATTCTCAGAAAACAGCAAGCTGGTTTTTCTAAAGGACATGGATGCACAGACCAGATCTTCACTCTATGAAACATAATAGAACAGTGCTTGGAATGGCAATGGCAATTCTACATAAATTTCATAGACTTTGAGAAGGCTTTCGATAGCATTCACAGACCAGCCTATGGTGTATTCTGCGGGCATATGGAATTCCCTTCCGTATAATCAACATAATCAAAAGCTTCTGTTTCAACTTTAAATGCAGTGTTGATCACAGTGAGTTCAGTTTTGAAGTCAAAACAGGAGTACGCCAGGGGTGCGTCATGTCTGCAATCCTCTTCCACATTGCCATCGACTGGGTAATGTGGCATACAACAGAAGACATGCCAAGAGGCATTAAATGGACACTCTTCTCATCCCTTGAAGATCTGGACTTCACAGATGTCGCTCTCGTATCATATACCCAACATCATACACAAGAAAAAACAACTCGACTCAACACGTTCAGCCAGCAAATTGTACTGAAAACCAACCTCAATAAGACAGATATCATGACCTTTAATATTGCCTCACCATCACCAGTAAGGATAGAGGATTATGTTCTGACCAATGTAGAAACATTCACATACTTGGGCATCAGCATCAGCCAGGATGGTGCAACAAGTCAGGACATTCAAACCTAAATCAATAAAGCCAGGAACACCTTCAAAAGCTTAAATACAGTCTGGAAATCATCAAAATACAACACCAAAACCAAACTCAAGATTTATCAGAGCTGCGTACTTTCAAGTTTATAGTGCAGAATGCTGGGGAATGAGAAAGTATGACATGTCCAAACTGTCTTCATTCCATACAACCTGCCTCAGAAAAATCCTCTGTATCTTTTGGCCCAGAACAATCTCAAAAGAAGATCTATTGACACAGTACAGCCAAGATGATCTGAGCACCATCCTTGCCAGGAGGCACTGGAGATGGATCGGTCATGTGCTTTGGATGGAAACTGATTCCATCACCAGAGTAGCAATAAGATGGACACCTGAAGGCAAGCGAAAATGAGGCTGCCCGAAAACAACATGGCAAAGAGCTGTGGAAGCTGAGCTGAAAACCCTGGGGCACAGCTGGGGAACCATTGAAAGACTTACCAGAAACAGACAGGAGTGGAGCTTTGTCACTGCCCTAAACACCAGAGATGTAATAGGAACATGATGATGATGATGGATAAGCATTCATTATATTTATATTTGGTGTTGATTAGAGAACATGGGAGGTTTTCATTATCTGGGTCGGTCTTGTGCGTTCTCTACAACTCATCTATTTTCTTGGCTAGAGCCTAGTAACATGAGTAATTCTTTCTTCTTTTGGGAGGCATATTTTATGCATTCACCCCTTTCAGTAGCTTTCAGAGCTTCCTAGAAGTTGGTATTTGAGGTAACTGAGTGCTTAATTTCTTGTATGAAGTTAGAGATGACTGAATCAACTGTGGAACAAAAATGTGCATTTTTAGTGGCAGTGTTCAGCTTCCAACTAGGAGACTTTAATGAGGTGTAACCAGTGTCTATGGTAAGTATAACTGGAGCATGATCTGAAATTCATGTATTATCAATAATTGCTTCTAGGCATGTTGGAATCAGTTCTGAAGACAAGAAAAAAGTCAGTTCTGGAGTAAGATGAATGTACTGTAGAGAAATATGTACAGCCATGCTCCTTGGGGTGTCCAAGTCTCTCTATACCTTTTAAACCAAGTTCTTTCTTTAATAATGAGGGTTGGTCTACAGTACTTTGAGAGCTGGGTTTCATGTAATTGGGTTTGTCCAGATGTCTTTCTAGTGTGGTATTCTGATCACCTCCCAGAATTACAGGAATTTTTTTTATTAGAAAGAATGTCTGCAATGTCTTTGGAAAATTCAGAATGACCTCCACCTAGATTGTAAATGCTTCCTAGAATTAAGCTTTTTGAGTTGAAACGGCCTTCAAGAGGAACACATCTTCCTTCAGGATGAGAGCGAGACTGTATACATTGAAAAGTTATTCTTTTATGAATTAAGATGGATGTGCTGAGGCTTTTAGAATTCAATGATGAATGATACACAGTACCTACCCACATTGTCTTGATTCTATCTGCATCTATTTCTGCTAGATGAGACTCCTGCGATAAAGCTATTTGACACTTTTTAGATCTGAGGTGTCTCTGGATTTTTATTCTTTTGGAAGGTTAAGTCCCCTCACGTTCCAGGAGCACATTCTAAGAAAAATCATGGCATAGTTTTAAAAGATCACCTTATTCTAAAGACACATTTCCCCATTGATATTGTAAAAATCACACCTCTAGGACATGGTCCGTATTTATGTATATTATATATTGGTTAGTTTTGAATGAATTTATGTCTTCAATTGGGCCTTTTTAGGGTGTTAGGTATATAAAAAGACTTATAGTTAAATATCATGTGTCTTCCAAAGAATAAGAGAAAACAAAACAAAAATAAAATATTTAAAACAAGCCAGTGTGGGCACATTCAGATCCTTGATGGCTTCAACTCCATCTGCTTCTCCCCTCCCTATGTTATCTAATAATAGTCTAAACATCTCTAAACACAACTATATTTTAAGTCAGATATTAGTCTGTAAATACCTTTTGGGTTTTCCAAGAACACACATAATATATTTCGACATGCACAAGTTTTTATGAATACATACAGAAGTTTTCATGTATACATACATACACATATGTATATCATATACATACAGACTCATACCATGGAAATTTACAATTGATTTGACAAAATCAAATATAAATTAGCACAAAATCTAAATATGAAAAATAAATTTCTTATTCATAGTATGTCAAATGCCCTGCAAGAATTGAATAACTAGTGCTATTTAAGATTTAGGTTCTGGTCTACTTTACATGTCAAGAGAATTTACTGTTCCAAGGGACTTGTGGTTCCCATAACACAATCCACCAGCGGCTGAGCTAGTGAAGAGATTCTGTCTAGCAGTGCAAGTTGTGTTGATTTGTGCAGATAATCCTTCAATCAGTAGATGGTGCTCTGTCCCCCAGCTTAGTGTTAAACCTTTGCACTGCAGTGGTATGCAAATGATGTTACTGCTCAGTTCCAAAGGAGAGCAAGAGAAGAATTCAGCTTAGCTGGTTATCTGCTAGGCGTTGGAAGATTATATAAGTGAATATTACCATATTTACAAAGATACACAGGAAAACAAACCCATTTTTAAACTTGCTGAGGTATGCATTTTATGATAAAAAACCCCATCCTGCTATTTTTGGTCAAACCTGGTCTTAGTCTTTGAAGTGTCTGCCAAGCTTCAGAGGAGGTTTTGCAAAATCTTCTCAAGTCTGCTAAATCCATTGTGAAGGTGGGTGGGTACTTGCTGGATCTGATGTTGGTCTCCCTCAGGATTTGCTTTATGCCATTGAATGCAGGCCTCTTTTTTTGAGCTTAGCTGAGAAGTCAGGAAAAAGAGAAACTTTATGGCCTTTGTACATAACGATTTCAGCTTTTCTGGCAGCTTCCATTAACCTTACTTAAACATTGAACTTCAGCAGCTTGAAGATGATGGGTCTGGACTTGTCAGACTCCAGTCTTCTAGTAAAAGGTATTTGATGAGCCCTTTCAGTATTAAATGGGGGCTGCTGGAGATCCAAATTAAATATGTCAGGGAGCAATTTCTGAAGAAAGCTAATGATATCCTTCTCCTCTAGACCCTCACCATTGCCAGTACATAGTTCCTGTTCATGATAAAGGCTTTATCCTGACACTTGCAAGCTCAGGAGTAAGATACTATACAGACAAGCAGGAGGAGCCACTTTCAGTGGGCTCCTGATGTGTGTGTGTGTGTGTGTTGTTTCTGTGGAATCTGATACTTGGGACAGACTTCATCCATTCTCTTCTAATGGGGAATTCGCTGTAGTCTCAGCTTCCAAAGCCACATTATCAGTTTTTGTGGGCAGCCAAGCTGAGATGTTAGCTCTCTAATGGATCATCTGAGAAGGTATATGTCAATATTGCCCCAATGTGTAAGCACTAGCAGCAGTGACCATGGGTATGCTAAGACAGGAGCAGTAAAAAGACTCTTTTCAAATCTAAAACCACTAAATCATACTCTGTTGACCACTGAAATGGTTTTCCCTTTCTTGCTCAACCTATGCAATAGTTCCGCAAGATTGGCAACCCCCCCAAATTAACCTTCTATTATACAAAACTCGGCATCTCTGAGAGTGTCTGTGGAAGTAGCCAGTTCTGCACAGCCTCCATTGGTAGATGTAGCAAAAGTTCAAAGGTTTTAGCATGCACTAAGATATCGTAACAATCAGGCTGAGAGGCACTCCATGCAATATCTGCTCCATAACCTCTCAAACGTGGCCAGCACATTGCACAAGCCATTCCTTCAGATTGTCACAGGCCTTGCCCTACTGTGAAAGCAGTTTTCCCCTGTCTTTTGCCTCTGCTTTCACTTGTCAATACCCACTTTTAATACACAGTATGGAAAACCAGACCGAACCCATTACAGCATCTAGGGTATCATCTATTCATGGTAATAGAATCTGATACTGCTATGTGGACTATAGAAAATTAAATCATTTTAAAGGATTTTCTTATCTATCTTTTTTTTTTCTTCATCAGAACTATGGGTGAGACCCAAGGTTTTGTAGCCAATTTGTTTACATACCAGAATTTAACTAAACTGCTTCCCTTAATTTTTGCATTATTGTCAATTTCCCTTGTTTTACAAACCAAATTTAACAATTTTTCCGACTGTTCAAGAATGTTGTCATAAATATAAAGGGAAGGGTAAACCCCTTTGAAATCCCTCCTGGCCAGGGGAAAGCTCCTCTCACCTGTAAAGGGTTAAGAAGCTAAAGGTAACCTCGCTGGCACCTGACCAAAATGACCAATGAGGAGACAAGATACTTTCAAAAGCTGGGAGGAGGGAGAGAAACAAAGGGTCTGTGTCTGTCTGTAGTCGTCTTGGCCGGGGACAGAACAGGAATGGAGTCTTAGAACTTTTAGTAAGTAATCTAGCTAGGTATGTGTTAGATTATGATTTCTTTAAATGGCTGAGAAAAGAATTGTGCTGAATAGAATAACTATTTCTGTCTGTGTATCTTTTTTGTAACTTAAGGTTTTGCCTAGAGGGGTTCTCTATGTTTTTGAATCTAATTACCCTGTAAGATATCTACCATCCTGATTTTACAGGGGGGATTTCTTTATTTCTATTTACTTCTATTTTTTATTAAAAGTCTTCTTGTAAAACACTGAATGCTTTTTCATTGTTCTCAGATCCAAGGGTTTGGGTTTGTGGTCACCTGTGCAAATTGGTGAGGCTTTTTATCCAACATTTCCCAGGAAAGGGGGGGTGCAAGTGTTGGGAGGATTGTTCATTGTTCTTAAGATCCAAGGGTCTGGGTCTGTAGTCACCTAGGCAAATTGGTGAGGCTTTTTACCAAACCTTGTCCAGGAAGTGGGGTGCAAGGTTTTGGGAAGTATTTTGGGGGGAAGGACGCGTCCAAACAGCTCTTCCCCAGTAACCAGTATTAGTTTGGTGGTGGTAGCGGCCTGTCCAAGGTGTAATATTTTGTACCTTGGGGAAGTTTTGACCTAAGCTGGTAAAGATAAGCTTAGGAGGTTTTTCATGCAGGTCCCCACATCTGTACCCTAGAGTTCAGAGTGGGGGAGGAACCTTGACAAATGTCATGAACCACATTAGGATTCCCTTTTCCATCATACATATTACATATAAATCTGTACTCACAAGGCTCCTGGTGGATCCCACTAGTGGCTGCTGCTTTTTCTGTTGGTCTGCTGCAAGGAAAGGTTCAAGGTCTGAGACAAATCTTACAGCCCAAGGGTCTTTGGCTTCCTTTCTCTGATCTTGATCTTCAAGTCCCAATCCAAGTGTGTATCTATAAATTAGCTCATCACTGATTTTTGCAGATATGCCAGGAGTACAGGTTCCCTCAGTTCCTCTGCAACTTCAAATGGGGTTTCCTCTTTCCTTCTAGCTCTTAGCTGTGTCCTGGCCATCTCAGATTGATGGCTACCTCTGAACTGCATATCAAGAGCTTGTACCAGATATGGATTGAGTTATCTCTTTTCTAGGGGTAAATTCTGCAGTGCTGGGCCACTACGTGCCTGGAACCCTGCCTTTTGTCCATCTTCCCAGCATTCATTTAGGCTATGGTGCTGAACTGAGCCAAATAAGCCTCTTTTAGAGAACTTTGCCCCTTCTCAAATAATACAAAAGCCTACTATCTATGATGGGAATCCAATCTCTTCTGTCTGGGCCTACATGGGTTACAAACAGGTTAGATGTTGTAAATGTCCTGTCTTACACAGGTTTTGTGGCTGGTCTGATTCCCCATCCAGGTAGATGACTTCCACTATGGTCTGTGATTCTTTGAATTCCTCCTCCAGATGATTTTTAGCTCCTTAAGTTCTTGCTGCAACTGATCTCTGTTAGCAAGTTCCAAGTTGGCCAAAGCTTTCTAGGTCACCGTTATTTCCTGGTCCAAGGTAGTGAGGTTGCTGGTCATCTCACTGATCCAGTTTACCAGTCCAAACAGAGAGTTTTGTGGTTGGGCTTCCAAATTTGCCTGGATGCTTTTTGGCTGCTGCCCCAACAATAATTTTATCTTTGCCTGCAGGTAATCTCTCAGTCACTTCTGGGAAACCTCCAGATATTTCTTTAATTCCTTTTGTGAAAACTCCAGCTTTTGCTTAATTCTTGTTTTTGGTCTTGTTTTAATTCCATATGGTCACCTTTGATTTCTGTGAGCACCTCTCATTTGTTCCAGTTTACTTCAACTGGAATACCAGCTCACAATTTCCCTTCATAGAGACCTTATCCCACTACTGACACCAGAGTTATCCCTTTAGCTCAAGTAGCTAGCCAATATTTGGGGCCTTGCTGAGTTCTTTCTATTAGGAGGAGAAACTGATTACATGAATCATGTATTTCTTTGGTGCAATCTTGTTTATTTATAAAGAATGCACATAAAGTCCAGTTACTCTGAAAGAAGGGTGATTAGCACACCTATCAGCTTTAACCAGGTCTGCAGTTGATGACAGCCATTAACACCCTCCAGAATAACAGTATTATAGTGATGTGACTGTGACACTATACTTCAGTTAACAATTTAATAACACATGTAATCTTAATCCCTGTTTCCAATTACTATATTTGTCTAAAAATGTCTTTTGGATCAAAAATATTTGCTGCTTGGAGTCAGCCTCCAAATTACATTTTTGACACTTAAAAAAACCTTGCTTGTCTCTTTTTAAATTAGGCACATGTAAAAACAAGAAAATCAAACCAACCAACACCTAACCACATCTGTATGTATTGGTTCACAATAAATATTTTCTTATTCTGAAAACATAATAATAAAGCAGGTTAGAAAAAAAATTAAAGTTAATTTCCCAATTAGGTCACCAGGAGAGTTTTATAATATTTTCTCCTTGAATTGAAAGCACTGATTCAATATTCAGTGGCCTAAACTCTGTGGTGCATCTCCAAATACTGTACAGGAGTTACTGCAGGGTTGAATTTAACCTCATACATTTTCTCAGTTAAGCAGTTGGTTAAGATTTTAATTACTTTTAAGATGGAACAAAGGCTCTCCATTCCCATGATCTTCCTGGTAGCCCTTCTCTGCACCTGTTCCAGGTTGAATTCATAGTACTACTGAGGTCAGTGGGACTACCCAAAGTGTATTAAGGTAAGAACATGTGAAAGTTTTTTTGCAGAATTCTGGTCTTAGTTAGTGTCTATAATTCTGAACATCATTCTTACCATCATTCTTACTGCAAGGCACTGTAGACTTAATTTTACAAACATTTTTCAAATTTGGTACTCACTAATTCCAGTCTGATCTGGTGCAACAGAACATCTTCTTCAATGTACTCCGTAATTCTGGACTTCGGAATGCATAAATCATAGGGTCAATGATGCCATTGCACAAGATGAGTGTTGCATTCACATGGAAAACAGACATGTAACAAGCACAGTAAGGGTTAAGTGGGCAAAACTTCATGAGGAGGATGTGAAGAAGAAAGGGTCCCCAACAGCAAAGGAAAACACCAAAGAAAATAGTTAATGTAATAGCTCCTTTCAAGTTAACTCTCTGGGGAACTGCACTGGTAGGCAGTGAAGCGATCTTTTTGGCATGAGATCGTGCAAGCAGAAACATGTGGATATAGAGGCATAATATAAAAATTAACATAAAAGGAAACAGAATAGTGAAGGAAATGACTGTAGCTGTTTCATGGGAGAAGATGGTCATAGCAATGCCACTCCCCGCACAGAATGCCCAAATTACTGCCAAAATGATTAAAGCACGATTCAGTGTCATGATGTTATGATACTGTAATGCAAAAAATATAGTTATGTATCGGTCAGCTGCAATGGCTAACAAGCTGAAAACTGACCCCAGCAAAGACAGAACAAATAAAGAATCCATGACATCATCTATCTTGGTCTCAAAGTCTCCACGAGGTGTCAGATGCCCCATTTTGCATAAGATGATCAAGATGTTCTCCAAAGTTTTGTACAGACTGACCAACATATCTGAAACTGATAAACTACAGATAAACAAGTACATGGGCAAGTGGAGATTCTTATTCTTGATCACAGCTATAAGGACAAGTAGGTTCTCCAGTATTCCAGCAATGGCAACTGTGAAAAAGACTTCTTCTGGTACTACAACCTGGGTGCAGTCACTGTTCATGGAGAGATTACTGGTATTTTCAAATGAAGGAACACGTGTCTGCCCTAGGAGTCTCATTATTTGAGAAGCACTATCAGGCCTCATTTCTTCCTCTTGTAGAAAAATGTGTGATTACTCAGGCGTGACTGAGAAACCGACCTGTCTTTCGGATAATCTTTTCTGTGGTGAAGCCTTTCTGGTTCTATCTTTAGCAATTGTAAGACTTAAGCGAGTTGTATTCAGCCACCTATGATAAAATGTAGAGAAAAGTAAGTGACAGGAAAATTAATACATCTGTGTGTCAAAATTAGATATTTTGAAGTTCAACCTATGAATTTACTGTGATGGAATGAACATTTTTCATCAGTAAATTGGTTTGGACAAAGTAAAAGTTGTCCTGAGCCTCAGCCCAAACCTCAAAGGAAAATGAAATGTTAATTCCTTTTTAGGCTGACTAAAGACAAGAATATTTCCCTTCTTATTTGGCCTCCTACATTTGCTGAAATCGATCCCAGACTCCCTGAATGTCTGGCAATGTTTACTTGCCTAACTGCTTACTTTGAATAATTTTGGCACTTCTCACAAGATTGACAACATTATAAGAAACAAACCAGATAAATGCCAACTGAAGCTGATGTGTAGGACAACAGCATATTTACCTTCACACTTGTTTTGAGGTGATGCGTGGGGAGGTCACATGCCCCTCACCCCCCAGATTTGCTGCCTGGCTTGTATTTAGCATGCTCACACAGATTGAGCATGCTCAGTAACACTGCTGAAGCCAGCTGCTCTCACTCTGCCCCACCACTGTCAGCAGGCATGGATCATCTCTGCTTTTTCATATATATAACATATGAAAACTTGTAAATATTTTTCATTGGCACATTAGAGATTATTTAACTGGTGGAGCTGTCTGAGGCCACTTTTCAAGTAAATTGAAATGTTCTTCTGATTTGGCAAACATAACAGTAATTTAGGTTCAGATCCAAAGGAAATTCTTGAACAAATTCAGCCCAAATACTGAAAGCTTTGCTTCAGTGTACTTGATGTTCTTTTTTCATTATGACCTCGATCCAATCCCATTAAAGTCAACAGGAATCTTTCCATTGACTTTAAGGGGAATTGGATCAAGCTCTGTATGCTTGTAACTATTCATTAAGATGTAAATTGGTGGATTATTTTGTCCTTGGGACAATAGGACCTACATCTTTCTGTCATTATTATGCCCCCAATTGCAGAATACATTTACGGTTGCTATTCAGAATATCCACTTTCTGTTCATAATTAAAACCAGCAGAAGAAAGATATTTAAGCTATATAAATCAGGGATCACACCTCTTCACATGCCTGACCAACATAGCTATACCAACAGAAGTCTGTAGTGTAGACATAGCCTTAGTTTTAAAGGGGCACACATAAAAGCCTAATTTATGCTATGCTCTTCCTCCCACTGCAAACCTCCTGTTATTGACAACAGATGTCAGGAATAAGTGCAGCTGAATTTGTGCTTGATATGGTTTATCCACAATATAGACAACTGTGTTCAGTCCCATTTCAGTAGCCAATGGCTTTGACCACAGTTCATCACCATTCAATCACTGAGTTCTCTGCTGCTGAGATTGTTAGCAAAGTTGTAAGTTGTGGTCATGGCTTTTGATAGCCATCAGGAACTGGACTAACACTTGCAACTCACTTCACTTAGGTTTAAAAGAAAACGTTCAGGAGAATGCCTGTGTTTATCTGTGTTACTCTCTGATATGAGTAAATGAGTTACATTATATAGCACAAGTGCACTGCATCCAACTGAAAATTCTCTATTATAAATAATGCATGGGAGTTCAGGAGGGAATTAATACTGAAAATGGGAGACTCAGCTTTGTCTGTAAATTTACAGGGATTTTTCCAGAGACAAGGCAGGTGAGGTAATCTGTTGGTGAGAAAGACGAGCTTTCCAACTCTCTGAGCTACTGCCACAGGGAAGCTTTAGGATTTATAAAGCTAGCCGTCAATTTCAGAACAATTTTATTTTAATATTTGATTCACTTAATAAAAACAGATACAACTATAGTTCAATGGGATTCAGAAAAAGCACCTCCCACAGGGAAAAATGCATTTATTAAATCAAAGTTCTTTCATATATGGTTTCATTACAAGATATTTTTGTTCCCACACTCAGCAGATATCACTGAGCTTATTTCCTCTGACCTTCTAGTAAGTAAGGCATCATATTCACACAGATCAATGGCATATTAAAAAGTAGTGGATGCTGTTAAACCCTGGTCTGCAAGAATAAATTGTGTATATTTAGTGGCTAGTAGCAGCTATTAATTTTAATAGAATTGGAGGGTTCCTTATAATAGTCAACAAAACAGGGCTGTACAGGTGTTGCTTCACTGGAAATATGTTGAACTGAATGTCTACAAGGTTAATTTGGGGAATGGGAAAAATGCAAAATAAAAAACCTGAATTTCATATTTCTCCTTCTGAATACATTTTTTTCCCAATTTTTTTCTTCATTAAAAATAATTGTAACCCAAACAATGACATGTGCTAGGGATATGCCACACTTACTGAACCTTAAATGATATCTGCTCAAACTGGTATGGGAACAGGTCTGTCTGCCATTGTCCTGAAGTTTTCTGTTGTTACTTAGAGGTTGTGGAGAAAAAAGCCCCATGTAAAGCCAGGTTCTCAAACTTTTCCTAGGGTGGACCGCATCTTAATGGAGCTAGTGTCTGATGGACCAACCTCTCCCCACTAGTGAGCATCCCATGGACCACTATTACTACTTGCAATCACATAACTTTCTGATGTCAGTACAGTAATTGGTATCAAAAGGGCTTATGGTCTAAATAAACAAGACAGGCCATGGGAAGGGCTATAACACGCAAGCAGAGCAAAGAATGTGATGGCAGCAAACCTCATCTTTGTGTTGCAATTTTTTTGGGCGGGTGAGTTTACTGAGGAGTGGATCAGGTAACTGGAATGAAAAGGGGAGGGGAGGAAGTTGAAGGGGACATGGCAAGGGAGAACAAGGCAAGAGGAGCAAGCTGAGGTGAAGAGACTGTGAGGGAGTGGGAGGGTTGTGGCAACAGGACAGAGAAATTCCAGCCAAAACTGTAGAAAGTTCTATGAATGTCCCAGCATCTCTGCTTTGGCTGCTTCTGTCTACAGGCTGGAGGGTCTGGTTGGCGCCTCTTTGCAGTTTTTCCCCACAGCCACATGGCGGGGTTGGGGAAGGGAGGCACCACCTTGGTCCTAGTGCCCCCAGAGTATGTGTGTGGGATCTCTCCTGCATAGTCCTGGGTCCAGGAGTGGTCCAGGCTGGCCCTATTTTACTTCTTGCCCCTCAGCCCCTGATTTGGATACTTCTACCCCTCATGGCTAGAGTAGCTCCTCTCTGCAGTTTCCTCAAAGCTGATATGAGGACAGGATGGTGAGGCACCACTGGGTCCTAGTGCTCCTCTTTTTCAAACCACTTTGGTAGCTTAAGGCACATTTACACTGTCAAAGGGGCATAAAGGAGCCTTTGCATAACTGAGAATCATGACCCAGGACTTGATCCATTGAAGTGCTGATCACTCTTACTGGCCTCAGTAGGAATTGAAGGCTCTCAGCACTACACAGGATTGAGCCCTTAAACATAATGCAGGGCTCCCTTTGTGTAAATCCCTGTAGATCTGGCCAGAAAATATCCTTTTCTGTGCACTACAATTGCACTGAAGAGACTGTAGCACTTGGGCATTCCAGGAACTCATCAGTTCTGTACTTGAGTTTTTATTGAATAGAGCTTTAGTTCATTAGACTAAAAAAAGAAAAATTTTAAATTCGCTCATTTTCCTTGACTTCTACTTCCAGGTAAGATGTAGTTTCAGTTCAGATCTATAATGCATATAATGATAAACGCTTGAGACGCATTGAATAAACTGTATTCCTTAAACTTTGATCACTTCTTAGATTTCTTTGCCATATTTGAATCATTGATATAAAACCTTTGCACTCCAGGCTAGAGAGAGGGCAACTATAATTACTCTCTAAACCCTTGGCTGTACATGATACACCGAAAACTGAATGGGTATTGATTTTTCTTGGGTTCTCTTGGACTGCACAAAATGACTATGATAAACTCACCAACAAGGCAGAAATGATGGATTTACATCAGGCTTGCAGATTTTCTTTATTTTAGAAAAAAATGCCACCTATTAGGATAGAAAGGTGATAAGTTGCATTTTTAGAGATACTGTGGTGTTAGCTTTGGTGGCATTCTAAATGATTAAGTCTATCTCCTTGATCCAGAAACCACTGCCCCTGTAAAAGCTTTTGTCACTAGAGCAGGTTATGCATCTCCAGCATTTCAGTCCTGAAACTACTCCATTTAATTCAGTGGCAAAACTCCCATTGACTTTGATGGGAGCAGAATGAGGAGCTTCATCATCAAGTCTCATTGGAAGTCTGTTCACTTTATTTTCTACCTCTAAAAATAGACAGTAGAGAAATAATGACTCCATTCAGAGATGGTTTTGCAAGCTGAGTTTGATTGGTTCCATGTAGTGCTGCTTAAAGCACACTTCAGACTATTTGCAGATGACAGTGCAACTCCTAAGTCTGAGATACTGTACTGCGGCTAGGAGAAATACAAATATTCACTGTTCCCTTTTGTAATAAAAATATATTTTACAAAAATTATGGCAAATTACCTTTTCCCTTGTTTCCAGTTTTCCAATGGCATTTGATTATGTGCCATGCCAGTTAAAAGCACTGTTAAAGAGTTTTTTAAAGATATCAAGCAAGTGAGCAGAGGATTATCTAATGTATTTTCATCAGCATATAACTAATTGCATTCTTGAAAGTGTAGGAAAAGGGCACTGTAATATTCAGGCAAGTAGAAAGGATGTGAAATTAGTAAAGCCTTGTCTTCTGTGTGGGTCAGGACTATGATAGCCCTGGGTGAACGTGCAACTGGGTGAGGAAGAGAGCAAGGCATTTCTCCACTGCCTTGCAGCTTCTATAGTCACTCACCCCTGTACAAAGTGAGTACATACAGTGAAATTCATTGCTGTGCTTGTGCATGGAAAAAAGTGGGGCAGCCTTGCACCTCCTTTATTCAATGGTACTGGGGTCTTTAGCAGCTTTGCCTAGCCCCAGCACCAGCAGGCTAGGCAAAGCTGCCCCAATTTACTTTTTTGCGGCAGTGACCCTTATGGGAGATGTTTATGAATTACTTCAGCTGTTTTGGTTTCTGCAGAGATACTCTCAGTACTGTGTGATTTATGGTTTCAGAGTAACAGCCGAGTTAGTCTGTATTCGCAAAAAGAAAAGGAAGACTTGTGGCACCTTAGAGACTAACCAATTTAAGTGAGCTGTAGCTCACGAAAGCTTATGCTCAAATAAATTGGTTAGTCTCTAAGGTGCCACAAGTACTCCTTTTCTTTTTGTGTAATTTATGTATTTCAGACATGCAATGCAACTTATATGTGCCAACTTCTCTATGGCAGATGTTCATCTCTGTTGAACAGAGCACCATACAGACATTTTACTGACTACAGGTTACATGTTTAACAACAAAAAGCTCCAGAAGTATTGGAAGAGTTTTTAGCAAAGAATCTGGACAAAATGAAGGACTTGCAAAGTATACAGTTAAAGAACATATTTTTTAAAAAATGTACACATGCCTCCACATAAACCCTGCTGCCTTCTTATCTTCATAGAATATCAAATTGAAATACCCCAAGCAAACATATTCTGTTTCTTCAATAAAGTGAATAAACTCTGCCCAAAGAGACCCCAGTCTCCTAAGTAGAAAGTTTATAAATGTTCAAGGTACCATTGATTTTTAGTCAGCAAACAGTGAACAAATGCACAAAGGCAGCTAGACTTTACAGAGACATCATCACATCACAGCCCAGGGCAGTTTTCTCAATATGACACTAGCAAGGCTATACATAGAACATTACATACAACTCTGGGCATTTCAACAGTTGCTGAAAACTGCATGGAAATGAAAGAAGAGCAACAAAAATGATCAAGGAAAGATTAAATGAACTGAATATATCTTATCTGCCTGCAAGTATTTGAAGTGTGTAATATCAGATGCCAAGGCCAGGAGGAACTATTGTGATAATCTAGTCTGACCTCCTGTATAACTCAGACCATAGAACTTCCCCAAAATAATTCCTAGAGGATATCATTTAGGGAAACATCCAATCTTGATTTAAAAAATTGTCCGTGATGGAGAATCACTGGTAAAATTGTTCCAACAGTTAATACTCCAACCATTAAGAGTTTATGCCTTATTTCCAGCCTGACTTTGTCTAGCTTCAGCTTCCCACCATTGGATCATATTATATCTTTCTCTGCTAGATTGAAGAGACCATTGTTAAATATTTGTTCCCCATGTAGATACTTAAAGACTGTAATTAAGTCAGCCAGTCTCTTTGTTAAGCTAAACAGACAGACTCTCAGAGCTCAGTCGTCATAAGGAATGTTTTCTAATCCTTTATCCATTCTTGGGCCTCTTCTCTGAACCTCTCCAGTTTATCAATGTCCTTCTTGAATTGTGGGCACCACAACTGGACAGAATATTACAGCAGCCATCACAGCAGTGCCAAATATAGAGGTAAAATACCTTCCCTATCCCTACTTAAGATTCCCCTGTTTATGCACCCAGGATCGCATTAGCAATTTTGGCCACAGAATCACACTAAGGGTATGTCTAAGCCTAGGGCTAGTGGGATTTGAGTCAGCTGACTAGTATCAGGGAACCCTGGACTTGAGCCTCTACACTGCATTTTAACCCTAGGTTAATGATTTTCTGATCCATGCTCAAACCTAGGTTCTAGCATCCACACTGCAGTGCATAGACCCAAGTCAAAGTAACCCTATCCCAGAGTGTCTAGCACCCCCATCCCCATCTAATCTGGGAATTGGGCTCTCCACCCCCATGGCAGGAAGATGCCCAGGTGCACCTGGTCTGAGGATAATGAGGACATCAGTCTCCAGGGCTGTCAAACTATTACAATGAAACTTTGCAATTCTTCATTTTGAAAATGGGGTGTTGGATGAAGGTGGTTTTTTTTAAGCTGTTTGGTCCCACTGCCCTCTGTCCCTCTCTAGCCCCACATCCTTGGGGCTGCGCATGCAGGTGCATCTGGGCAGTATGCACTATCAGGGCAGCGAGTAGGAGCCAGCCCCAAACCCTCCTTGCAGCCTCTTGTGGTGGCAGTTCCAGCTCCTCCTTGCTGCTGCATGGGGCTTGCCCAGAGCAGGGAGCAAAGCTGACAGGCAGAAGGCAGCTGCTAGCTGCCAGGATGTTGAGCTCCATGTCAGGCTGATAGGCCTATAATTACATGGGTCACTCCATTTACCCTTTTGAAAACTGGCACAAAATTAGCTCTCTTTTACTCTTTTGGAACTTCCCCCACATTCCAAGACATTTAAAAGCAATATTAACAGTCCAGCGAACTCCTCACCCAACTCTCTTAAAACTCTTGAATACAAGGTACATTTGTTAGCAAATATTACCTCTTTTCCCCCTCCTTCTTGTAAATTAAATTCATTTGCATATTAACTATTCTCCCAGAATCTTAGGATATTAGCAAAGTGCACTTGAAGTCTAAGGCCCAGAGTGTTGGTTCTCAACCTGATCTGTACTCAGGAATTTTTGTGTGATTGAATGTTGCTCTTTATCTAGCTATCCTCAGCATCTCTGGGAATGTGGGAATATAGAGGTCTAGCAAAAAGACCCCCTCAAACTAATAAAGAGTATCAACGGAAGTATAGTATATACAAGATGGGGTGATTGATAAGGGGCACCTATGATTTAAGTATGTTCTATGACTGATAAGAATTGCTTGTTATTGCAGATGTTTTCTATAATGGATGAAATAAAGATCCACCTGAAAGATGTTTAACTCAGTAAGAATTGCATGCTGTCACAGCTGTTAATAAGAAGATTGGATTAGAATTCCTTTTAGTGTGTTGCTCATGTAACCTAAAAATAGCATAAAAGAAACTTCATAAATAGTTAGGGAAAATTAAAGTGTCAAAAACAGAACACATAGTAAAATTAAATCAAGGGAAAGGATATTTCCCTCCAACAAGGAGTTTCTTTATACCTTATAAAAGGAAAGAGGGTTGGACAGTTAGGTTGGGAATGAACACTGTCAGCATTCTATCAGGTACAGAAGAAGGGACTAAACTACCTTCTCTTCATACATGGTCTGTCTTCTTTCTGTATGGTCCTATACTAATCTGAGTGTCAAATAACTGGCTCAAATGGAATTATTTAATCAAAGATTAACAATCTTGAATCATTATTAACTTCAAGCATGCAATATACTAATTTAAAAATGTCTAACTTTAATAGCTGCTGTTCAACATCCTCTTGAGATACTAGCGGGATGGAAAGTATCATCATATGATATACTACGTGATGTTCCCCTCCCCTCTCAAATACAGAACAGAAATATATGTGGAACACTTCTGCCTTTTCTGGATTATCAGTGGTAATTCTACCACTTCCAGCTAGTAATGGACCAATAACCTTGTCATGATTCTTTTTGTTCTATTATATTAAAAAAAAACAACCCTCCTGACTGTCCTTAACTTTGCTGGCCACAGATTCCTCTTCATGTCCCTTTGCTTCCCTTATCAATTTTATACAATTCCTAATGTCTGATATATATTTATTACTGTCAGCTTTCCCTTTCTCCTATTTATTTTATATACTTTTAAAAAAAATAGTTGCCTTCACTTCCCCTGTAACCCAGCTCAGTTTTTTAATCCATATGGCCTTCTCCCTAAACTATGGCTTTTTGGACATTTAATAAGGTGTTTTTCAATGGTTCCCAATTATCAGTGACATTTTTCTGACTAAATTCTTCCACCAAGCTAATTTAGCTCAGTTGCTTTCAGCCTTTTGAATTTGGTCCTAGTAAGGCACCAGGTATTTATATATTACTGGTCTGGACTTCATTGTGCTTGGACACTATAATTTTGATGCTCACTTGTACCTAAGCTACCGTTAATTTTTAGTTCTGTGAATATTAGACCTTGTCCTAACAGATGAAGAGGAACTAAAGAATTCCCCTGTGTTGGCTGTAACACTTCAACTTAGGAAGTTTTCACTTATAATGTTTAGAAATTCCAAGGATGTTCTAATACTGGCAGCATGAGACCTCCAGCATGTGTCACTCAAGTCATAGAGGGAAAGGAATTCTTTAGGGTGTTTCCAAAGGAAATAATGAGGAGTAGTAAAATGACAGTGAGAAACATAAGATTTAGGCTGAAAGAACAAAACAAAGACAACCCCAAAACTCAACCCTTAGGAAACATTTCCTAGTTGTAGAGCACCCTCTTAAGCAAAATGGTGAGGTGCCCTTTTTCTCCAGTCATGTAAAGTTAAATTGGACTCTTGAGAATATATAATTTCTCAATTCTAATTTCTGTGATTCTGTAATATTCTGTAAAATGTGTAGAGCAAAAGTTGCTTAGGGTGCTTGATTTTTAGTGAGTCATAAGCACAAACTGTTTACAAAGTCACCACCCCTGTGTATGCACAAACTCATACGTAAATCTAGGGGTATGAGCAATCCATGAGCGATGAAGAATTTACTGTGACAAACATTTGAGCTATGGATTGTGAAAGTCTGACAGCACTATTGACTGGATGACTTTTTTCTGCATATGAAATCTGCACTCTGAAGGACATTTGTCTTCCAGGGCCAAAGATTGACTAGTTCAGAGACCAGTGGTAGGTATTTTAGAGCTATAAGTGTTCCAACAACCACATTAAGTGAGGTTGCCTGAAACAAGGGAGTAACATGGAGTTTTCCTCTGATCATTCCACTGATGGGGGTGAAGTGAAATTCCCTCCAATCCCTGCCATAAAATGAGCAGGGTTTTGATCCCCAGACTCTGAGGATTTCCCCCCCCACCCCACCCCCCATCCAGTCAGGTTAAAGATACAAGGTGATGGGAGTCTTCAGGAATACTGGGTCAGATTCTTTACTGGCATAAATCACCATAGTTCCATTGACTTCGGGATCAGCTTGATCAATAGAGCTGTCGATATACACTAGCAGAGGATTGGGCCCAGTTTCTATGGGAACACTCATTAATTCTCTGTGAGAGCTGAAAGTGACTTGCAGGATCCTGCAAAAACCCTGATTCATTTTCAATTAGAAACTCATGATGTAAAAGTCTTCACACTTTCCACTTTCCTTGCTGCTACCGCCTTCTTAGTGAGTGACATATTAATGAATTTATTACCAATCAATTGTATTTTGTAGAAACAACCTTATTGTAATGAGAATCCTGCAATCCAAGTTACAATTACTGTGTAATGATGCCCTAAGATTTGGGGCCACATCCTTACTTGGCGTAAATCAATGTCCCTCCACTAAAGTCAACTTGTTGCCAACCTGTACCAATTTACATGAGCTAAGTATCAGGGCCTTTATTAAAACTGCAACAAAGTGAATCTTATTTGTAACTGTTCAAGCTTCTGTTATTGTCTTCCAAACATTACAGTCTGCTTCTTTCTTACCTAACTACAGAATATATGAATTTAAAGACAGATAAATGTAACTTTTCCAAGAAATAAAAAATAATGGTGAATTTGAGTCCAAGACAAATAGTCCTCTGGATTAATTGTAAAAAAAACAAAACAAAAAACAAAAACAAAAACAAAAAACCCACCAATCAAAAAGGCCTTCAAGTGACATCTCTGTTTGACGACACTGTTCTATTTTTATTCCTTGCAGCAATGCTGCTGGCATAAACCTGTTATAAACAAGCATCAAGGAAATCTGTTGTACAGAAGGATATTAACCATTCTTTGGTAGGAGAATTCAGATGCAGAAAATTTCCTTCCAGTTTGTTGCCCTAGAAATGCTGCTCTCCTCTCTAATTTTTAGGGACCATCAACATTATTCTAACATTGAACTAAAAGATGCAAATAAATCAATAGTTAAAAATAAGTGAAATAATTAAAATAATGTTTTGAACTACTTAAGGGGCTTTCCTCTGACTAAAGAGAAAAAAAATCTTATATTTGGAGAAGAAAAAGATTTGATTTCAATGTTACAGGAATTCTATCTTGAGTAACCTGAATATGTGAAATCTAAATCAGTATGAAATTAGAATACTAAGAGCCCAACTGGATGTATAAATGGAAAAAAAACCCCCAAATAAATCAGATCCATGCTAGCAGACAAGAGTAGCAAAAAAGGAGTTTTGCAATGGAATTTTTCCAGCTGAAGGAGGAGCAATTAAGTGACCCTTGGAGTAAATTAGTTGTCTGCTCATTGCTTGCCATGTGCCTGTTGTGTTGTCTGTTTTGGGGGAGGGAAGACTGTGGGCTGAGCTTAGTGCCTGCTGGGCAAGACTGAGAAGCTTCCTAACAAGGCTCTCGTTTGCCATCCTTTGATCAAGGGGGAAAGGCTAACTCAGATAGAACAGAGGTTTAAAAAGCCACCTCCTAAGAAATGAGAGAACTAGCAAACAGAAACAGCAAGCAGGGAATTTTGTTAGGGAGTGGGAGAGCCAGACACACCTAACAAACATTTTCTAAACTTAGGCCTGTAACAACCCCAACCACTCAAAAAACCCTCCAAACCAAAAACACCTGCAAGAGTAAAAATAATGCAGGCAGAAGTCCAGAGTGGGGACGATCCACTGGGTGCAGCATGTAGGTGGATAGAGGGTGTATGTGGTACAACCAACTCATGGCCTTCAGAGATCAAGTACTTGCTCTTGAGACCAGAGTGGCTGAACTGGAAGAGCTAAGGGAAACAGGGAGGTACACAGACAAGCCTTTCGGGGATAGAGTAGAGTGCTTCCACCCCCAGTCAGACAGCCTGTGTTATTGTGGAGGTGGAGGAGGAGGAGAGTCTTGGAGAAGGAGACCATCAAGCTGGAGCAGAGGGAAATGATCCCAGATGATGTGATGGTATCCTCCCATACTAAAGGATACCCCTCTGTGGGAGGGGACCCTTGCTATTAGAAAGAGACAAGTAATAGTAATGGGGGGATATGATTAAAAATCTAGATAGTTGGGTTTATGATGACTGGGAGAATCGCATGGTGAATTGCCTGCCAGGTGCAAAGGTTATGGTCCTCTTGAGACATCTAGGTAGACTTATGTGCCATGTTGGGGAGGAGTCTGTGGTCATGGTATATATAGTAGCAATGAAAAAGGGAAAGGTAAGAGAGGTCCTGAAGGCCAAAATTGAAGCTGCTGGATAAGAGATTAAAGTCCAGGACCTGCACAGTAGCATTCTCTTTGGTAGGATATTGACTATCCCCTTTAATAAATCCTTCATTAAACGGTGTCTGTCTGAACCATGTGCTTTCCCCCCACATTCTTAGTTTAAGAACTCCTCTATGACCTTTTTGGTTTCATTTTGGCTTAGGTGGATCCCATTCTTCCAGTATAGGCTCCACCTTTCCTGAAAGGTTCCCCAGTTCCTAATAAACCTAAATCCCTCCTCCAACACAGTTGTCTTATCCATGCATTCAGACCCTACAGTTCTGCCTAATTGCCTGGCCCGGCTCATGGAACTGGAAGTTTTTCATAGAATCCTGGCAATTACAGGCCAGTAAACCTAACTTCAGTACCAGGCCAGCTGGTTGAAACAATAATAAAGAACAGAATCAGATATACAGAGGAACACAAAAGGGTCACCACTCCTTTTGTAAAGGGAAATAATGCCTCACCTATCTACTAGAATTGTTTGAGGATGCCAACAAGCAGGTGGAAAAGGGTTATCCACTGGCTTACTTACACTTTTGGAAAGCCTTTGACAAGGTTCCTCTCCAAAGACTCTGAAGCAAACTAAGCAGTCATAAGTTAAGAGGGAAAGTCCTTTCAGGCATCAGTAATGGGTTAAAAGACAAAACAAAGGGTAGCAATAAAATGGTCAGTTTTCACAGTGACAGTACTTCTTATTGGTCTCCTTAATTTCAATCAGGCCAAGTAAGGAAATACTCAGCATGCGTAAGGGTGGGAGAATCTGTCTATTCTAAGTTACAAGTAATTCTGCTTTGTCCCTCAGATTGCCTACCTGATATAGGAGATAAGATTTTTTTCCCCTTTAATCATTGTGCTTCAGTGAGAACAATTGCTTTACAAGATTATCTGCTGTACATGGTATTAGGAAAGAGGTGAGGATATAGATCTAGACATTTATTAATGGGTTAAACTATCCCCTTAATGTGTATCTTCTATAATTTTGATATTCACCCCAGTGCAGAGGGTTCTCACTGGGCCCTGTGTACCATTTAAATCCCACTTAAGCCATTAACTTGGGTCTTAAATAGGAGTAAAGTGATGCACAGGGCCTTGTGCAGGCTCTTCAGATGGGAGTGAATTAAGATTTAAAAGCTTTCCCCATTTTATTTTCACTCTGAACATACATGTACTGACATTTATTTATTAATTTTTTAAATAGGATAAAGGTTGTCATTAGTTAAACACACTCCACTGAATATTTTCTACAGTCCTTTAGCACTAACAACTCCCTATGAGCAAGAGGAACCCCCCAAGAGGAAATTATGATTTCTTTAACATATTTTAACTGGTGCAAACCATTTTAAGTCTTACTGTTCTGCATTGGTAGAGACATTTACACCTCCATGCACTAAAAATCCGAAAACTTCAAAAAATGGGAGTAGACTGCCACTTCTCATGGGAAAACCTGTGGGAGGGGATTGGGAGAAGGAAAGAAGTTCTTTAAGGTGACCCTGTCTGGGGATGAAGGGTATAAAAGAAAAGAGAAGGGGGTTCAGCTCCAACCCCTGCAGGCCCATAAAAATCTGCATTGATCTTGGAGTAGCAGCTAGAGAAATCTATGTGAAGGCCCCATGCCTGCTTGCCTGTCAGAACATCTCGAGTGGATCCAGTTCTGACAGGGTGTGCCCTATGGGCAGAGGTACCTGAAATCCCTGTGAAGGAAGCATTCCAGAGCATCAGGAGAGGTCTGCTCAGATGCTCTGAGGGTCCATGCACTCCCTGCTGCTTCCAGCCTGCCTCCTTCCCATATAAAGATCTTGGACCACATGGAGAGCCCAGGGAAGGGGAAGTGACCGGTACTTTCATTTCTGCACAGGCAAGGACAGATCTTTGTTAGAAAGGTCTACTTCACATGTGGATGTGGTAGACTAATGAGGGATTTCTAATTCTGGTTGAAAGACAAATAGAGATGGGTGAACAAGTGTTTTAGCCCCATACACTGCAATAGAGGATTAAATAATTCCATTTACTCTGCACCAAATCCTTAGAAGAGAATAATTGTGAGACGAGAAATTTCATGGATTATTAAAAAGGCAGAACTTTCATTCCACAACTCATATTACATCTCTCACTCTATGTTTTCCAGACAGACTTTGCAGGGTGTAAGATAGTTGTAGTAAATTCCACTTACCTTGATCCAGAGACAACTTTCGAGTCAGTGTGATGGTATTGCCGGGAGCAAGATTACTTATTAAGGAACTGAAATCAACACAGCCCTTGCACAAGGAAGAGACTGGAACATCTAAATCAGAGAGAAGGACAGCTGTCTTGTTATCACAACCTTGAGCTAGGGTCATTTTAAAACAAGTCATCCACTTTCTGTGGAAAGTCTTTTTTTTTTTTAAAGCACTCAGACTAAAAGGAAACACTCTAAAATGAAGCAGCCAGACTAGACTGTTCCCAGTCTTTCTGAAAGAGATACATTTAGTGGAACAAATAACAAGGAATCTACAGCAGGCTATGTTGTTTATTACAAATAGTATTTCAAGTTTCTAGTAAATTCCTGTGCTGTTGTAGGCAGGGCTATCCCTGGAGGGTGGTGCGGGGCCCAGGAAATAGGTTCCGAGTCTCTATCTGCCAGGAGGGTGTGGGGCCCAGGACATAGGCTCCGAGTTTCTATCTGCCGGGGGGTGCTCCCCCACAGCTCCGACCAGGCCCTACCCTCACTCCACCCCTTCACCCAAGGCCCCACCCTGCCTCTTCCCATCCCTGCTCCACCCCTCTTTTCCTGCCCAGTTCTGCCCCCTCCTCTGTCTCCCCCACCAGCACCTCCAGATGCTGAGAAACAGCTGATCAGCTGTAGGCACTGGGTGGGAGGGAGAGGCGTTGATAGGCTGGGGGGGATGTTAGTAGGGGGGCTCCTCCTCGTCCCGCCCAGCCTGCCTCCCGCCTCACCACCCCGCCCACTTTAGTCACTTTATATTATTATTTTTGATTACAAAAATATTACAGCAGGACCAGATGGTATTTACCCAAGAGTTCTGAAGAAACACAAATATGAAATTGTAGAACTGGTGGTATGTAACATAGTCACTTTATATTATTATTTTTTATTACAAATATTTGCACTGTAAAAAACAAAAGAAATAGTATTTTTCAGTTCACCTAATACAAATACTGTAGTGCAATCTCTTTATCATGAAAGTTGAATTTACAAATGTAGAATTATGTACAAAAAAATAATGTCCCTTCATGCTTCAACCACTGTTCCAGAGGACATGCGTCCATGCCGATGACAGATTCTGCTTGATAATGATCCAACTCATGTTCATTTTCATTATCTGAGTCAGATGCCTCCAGCAGAAGGTTGATTTTCTTTTTTGGTGATTCAGGTTCTGAAATTTCCGCATCAGAATGTTGCTCTTTTAAGACTTCTGAATGCATGCTCCACACCTCGTCCCTCTCAGATTTTGGACGGCACTTCAGATTCTTAAACCCTGGGTTGATTTGTAGCTATTTTTAGAAATCTCACATTGGTACCTTCTTTGTGTTTTGTCAAATCTGCTGTGAAAGTGTTCCTAAAATGAACATGTGCTGGGTCATCATCCGAGACTGCTATAACAGGAAATATATGGCAGAATGTGGGTAAAACAGAGCAGGAGACATGCAATTCTCCCCCAAGAAGTTCAGTCACAAATTTAATTAACACTTTTTTTTTCACAAGCATCATCAGCATGGAAGCATGTCTTCTGGAATGGTGACCGAAGCATGAAGGGGCATATGAATGTTTAGCATGTCTGGCACATAAATACATTGCAATGTCAGGACAAAAGTGCCATGCAAATGCCTGTTCTCACTTTCAGACAACATTGTAAATAATAAGTGGGCAGCATTATCTCCTGTAAATGTAAACAAACTTGTTTTTCTGGGCAATTGGCTGAACAAGAGGTAGGACTGAATGGACTTGTAGGCTCTAAAGTTTTGCATTGTTTTGTTTTTGAGTGCAGTTATGTAACAAAAAAATCTACAACTGTAAGTTACACTTTCATGATAAAGAGATTGCATTATGGTACTTTTATGAGGTGATTTGAAAAATACTATTTCTTTTATTTGTCATTTTTACAGTGCAAATATTTGTAATAAAAATAATAATATAAAGTTAGCACTGTACACTTTGTATTCTGTGTTGTAATTGAAATCAATATATTTGAAAATGTAGAAAAACATTCAAAAATATTTAATAAATTTCAATTGGTATTCTATTGTTTAACAGTGCGATTAAAAGTGCAATTAATCGTGATTAATTTTTTAAATTGTGATTAATTTTTTGGAGTTAATCGTGTGAGTTAACTGCGATTAATCGACAGCCCTAAAATAAACGCATTTAAAACAAGATGAGATGGAAGAAATCAAAAAGAACTATCTGATTTAGGGCCTGATCTGGAGAATTACTGAACACTTGCTGTGCAGTTGACTTGAGTGGGAATTGCAGAGGCTAGCCACCTCTCAGGATCTGGCCCTAAGCAATGGGTAAGTGATTTATGATAAAATTCTCACAGAACTTTCCAGCTGTTTCTGTGGGCACAGGGACGAAAGGAAATCTGAAGCTCAGGAAACTAAGGGATCGATTCTGGAAGCTGCTGAAGCCTAGATCCTCAAAGCGATTTAGGTGCCTAATTTCCAGTGATTGTGTATTGAAAACTGTAAAAGTTACAAGCTGACACGTTAAATCCTAAAGGTTTTCCCTGGTTCTGACTGCAGCCTAGGGGGCTTTGATGCAAGTGATTGATCAGAACAGCGTGCAGTCAGTCTACAGTAAGATGACATGAGTTGTGCCTCTATTTTAGAAAGCAGCTTGCTTCTCTCCCTCTGTTTTGGGTTCTTGTGTGCTTTCATTCTGAGGATCTGATCCCGAGCGCCCCCAGAGAGGAGATCAGCTCCTCAGAAGATCAGGCCTGGGAAAAAAAGACAAACACCTGTTCACACAACATTACATCTTACTTTGGTGGAACATGTCTGGTACCTTCACTTGAATATATTTGCTTACTATGTGTAGTGAGGGTGGGGAAAGGAGAGAGAACACTGCAGTGAATGATCAGTAGGGTAGAGATAGCAGTTTCACTAAAAATCACTTTTTAAAATTAATTTTACTATATAAAACAAATGCAACGAAGAACATTAAATGAAAGAGTATTTGACATAGCTTGAAATAAACAAAGGTCGGTCTTTTGCCAAGCTTTATACAAATATATGCCACATACTTATTGCGGCATGAAACTTAACCAGATATATCTTTAATTTGAAAGATTGAGAGGACAAAATCATAGGAGAGACATGAGCAAAAAGCCATCTACAAATATCCCATCATAATTTCACAACTCTGTGCTTATAAAATAGACCAAATGTAACATTTGCAAGTCTTTAAATGTTTCAATCTAATTTTGTAACTCCAAACATCACTATATTTTAATTCCAAATGGCACTTCAGGAGACAGCCAGTGACCTTGCAATGTGCAAAGACAGAAGGCAGTAAAATAACATGTTTATATTAGCAGAGAAATATAGAACTGCTAGCAACAGAAAGCTGTGTTCATGGATCATTGTTGAATGAATGACTGATCCATTGCCAAAGTGGTTCTCAACAAGAGGACCCCAAGAAAAGGAGATCACCAATGGACCACCAAAATGTGAGTGCTGTTTGTTTCCTCAGCACCTACAGTTTTCCCAACAATCAGAGATATACTGACTGATATACACCTCTAATATATCAAGGAGTATTAAACAATTATAGGTACCTATATTGTATAGTCCACACCCTAAGGTAGTGTACATCAGCATAACTCCATTGACTTCAATGGAGGATCTGGCCATATATCCGCTTCTTGGGTTAAAAAGGTACACATAAATATACAAATCTCTTCTCTGCCCCATCTCTAGATCTGAACATAGGAAGATAGGACTGGATGGGATCTCGTGGGTGCTTGAGTTCAGTCCAGTTCTGTTGCAACCAAATCCATCATATAAGCCCATTCATAGATTTATCAGGCTCCATAGATAAGTTAGGTTGTTTGCTTCTACTACTCCTGTTGGAAGACTGAACCAGAATCGTACCTCTCTGATGATTAGAAACTTTCTTCAAATTTCCTGCCAAAATGGCCCATTTATGCACATTTGTTCTTGTGCAAACATTGTCCTTTTGCTTAAATAGCTCTACGCCCTCCTTGGTGTTTATCCCCCGAAGTATTTATACAGAGGAATCATATCCTCTCTCAGCCTTCATTTTACTAGGCTAAACAAGCCAAGCTCTTTTAGTCTCCTCTCTTAAGGATGGCTTTGCATTTTCCTGATCATCCCAATAGCTTTTTCTGCACCTGTTTCAGTTTGAGTTCATCTTTCTTGAACAACCAATGTTCACTGGAGCTAGGTCATTAGTTAGTGGCAAGGATCAGAGAGGAGGCTTTTTTTTAAGCAGAAGGAAGGCTAACTGAATTCCTTGGAAATTCTAAGTGTATGAAAAGTTGCAATTGTATTTTTAATAATCAGGTATCTTTATGGGGAAAAAAAACTTTATCTTTCCAGTTGCACTTAATATATATGGAAGGTGGTGGGGCAGGTGAAGGAGGAAGACAATCAAGGTTTTATTAGAGCTAATGAATATACATCAGGGGATGACTTCACTTGAACAGTTACAGCAAGAATGAATTTAGCCATTCACTTGATCAGAGTTACGGCAAGAATGAATGTGGCCATTTTGTTCAGAGATTCCAGGTTTTCTCTGTGCTCTATATGAAATGTGGAATGTATGATGAGTGACAGGATGCATTTGAACCCTACTGAGTGTTTTTGTAGGAAAGCAGGATATAGACAGAAACCAAGGTATACTTTCACTTTGCCAGCTCTTGACTGATTCCCAAGGACCCATCTATTAATGTACTGTGCAGCAAGTGATCAGAAATATATAGTAATTAGGGCTGTCAATGGCAGTTAACTCACATGATTAACTCAAAAAAATTAATTGGGATTAAAAAAATTAATCTTGATGAATCACACTTATAACAATAGAATACCAATCAAAATTTATTAAATATTTTTGTATGTTTTTCTACATTTTCAATATTGATTTCAATTACAACACAGAATACAAAGTGCACAGTGCTCACTTTATATTATTATTTTTATTACAAATATTTGCACTGTAAAAATGATAAAAGAAATAATATTTTTCAGTTCACCTCATACAAATACTGAAGTGCAATCACTTTATTGTGAAAGTGTAACTTACAAATGCATATTATTTTTGGTTACATAACTGCACTCAAAACCAAAACAGTGTTAAACTTTAGAGCCTACAAGTACACTCACTCCTACTTATTCTGCCAGTTGCTAAGAGAAACTGCTGCCTGTTTCTTATTTACAATGTCACCTGAAAGTTAGAACAGGCGTTCGCATGGCACTTTTGTAGCCAGTGTTTACATACCAGTTATGCTAAACATTCATATGCCCCTTCCATGCTTCGGCCACCATTTCAGAGGACATGCTTCCATGCTGATGATGCTCGTTAAAAAAATAATGCGTCAATTACATTTGTGACTGTACTCCTTGAAGGTGTGGAGCATGCTTTAAGAAGAATTAAAAGAGCAACACTCCAATGTGGAAACTTCAGAACCTGAACCACCAAAAAAGAAAATCAACCTTCTGCTGGTGGCATCTGACTCAGATGATGAAAATGAACATGTGTCAGTCTGCACTGCTTTGGATCGTTATCAGGCAGAACCCATCATCAGCATGGAAGCATGTCCTCTGGAATGGTGGCCAAAGCATCAAGAGACATATGAATCTTTAGCGCATCTGGCATGTAAATATCTTGCAACGCCAGCTACAACAATGCCATGTGAAAGCCTGTTTTCACTGTCAGGTGACATTGTAAACAAGAAGCAGGCAGCATTATCTCCTGAAAATTGTAACCAACCTCGTTTGTCTGAGTGATTGGCTGACCAAGAAGTAGGACTGAGTGGACTTGTAGGCTCTAAAGTTTTACATTGTTTTATTTCTGAATGCAGTTTTTTTGTACATAATTCTACATTTGTAAGTTCAACTTTCATGATAAAGAAAGTACATGTACTTTACATGTACTAAAGTGCTTGTATGAGGTGAATTGAAAAATAATTTTTTTTTGTTTTTTACAGTGCAAATATTTGTAATAAAAATAAATATAAAGTGAGAACTGCACACTTTGTATTCTGTGTTGTAATTGAAATTAATATATTTGAAAATGTAGTATGCATCCAAAAATATTTAAAATAAATGGTATTCTATTGTTAACAGCGCGATTAATCTCAATTAATTTGATTAATTGCTCTACAGCCCTAATCGTAATAGCTCCAAATCTTTGGGAAAGTTAACCTACCATTAATCTCAAATGCTTGCAAAGCTAGCAAAGAGAGTCTTGTTATTTTCCTATTTCAAATAGAGGTCACAAGTGATGTTCCGGATTTCTCTTGCTACCTCGGGGAGAAAATTACAGAGAAAAATATGGAACAATGACAGTAAGCTCAAGAGACAAATCATCTTTAAAGATGAGACAGAGCTGAACAATAACATTCCCCGTCGCCAATTAACTAACTTCTTGAAGGATTTTATAAGCTCTAGATAAACATAATGAATAAAGATTTGAGAAAACTACTGTACATTCACCATCAGGCAGCAAAACTCATCCCAACAAACTGCTGAACCTTGAAGATGAGAGAAGTCTATAAGTAAGCCTGAATCTGAGTGAAAAAGTAATTTTAAGGCTCTATGAAGCTGAATAGAAACACAAATCATTTGAGTTACATTAAGGGTGAAATTTAACCCATTTCAGAACCTCGTACTATTTCTAAAGGCACAAAGACTATGTTGTGGGATTTTGCACCACACCCCCATATTTTCACTCAGTGTGAAGAAACAGAGTAAATCAAATTCTCTGCTGCTGTTTGGGTGTAACCCTTTTTGCCACATGAAGTTTAAGTAAACTATTCAGAACTGTGGGTGGGCTGAGGAAGTGAAATCCACACCTCAGTCAGGGCCAGGGTGCAGGTGTCTCACCTGTGGGCTGGGGCAGCAGCTACAGGCATAGTGAGATCCAATGGCTAGAAGCAGAAGGTAGACAAACTAATACTAGAAATAACAGTGAGAGTAATTAACTACTGGAACAGCTTACCTAGGGACTTTACTTGAAGTCTTTAAATCAAGACTGGATAGCTTTTTAAAAAAGAGTTGCTATAACTCAAACAGAAGTTATGGGCTTTATGCAGAAATTACTTTGTGAGGTTCTTTGGCTTGTGTTATACAGGAGTTCAGACTACACGGTCCCTTTTGGCATTAAAATCTATGACTTTCTTATCATTTGCATTTGTATTAAGGCCAATGAATCCACACAAACATAGATCCCATGCCCTTCTCCTGGTCGGCCCCTAACAGACCCTCCATACAATTCTACATTATGTGGGGCTGGCATAGAGATGAGGACTTTGGTGTGGGAGACTGGGACTTGGAAACTGGAGGAGGAGACTAGGACTGACAGTGCAAGGAGACAGGAACAAGAAGCCTGAGATGAGTAGCATGGGGATGGGAGTGGGACAGGGAGAAGTGGAGAGAGTGGAGCCACAGGACCGGCTGGAAGGGATAGGGGCAGAACAGGTCAGGCTTGAGATGGAGAACGGGGAAGAAGGGTCGGTGACCACTCTTCTCCGGAACCTGGAACAGGACCCAAGATTCTTGAGTCTCTTTTTTCCTCTCCTTTAAGCAAATATCTGTGCAACCTACTGGCAAAGAGCATCTGTGTCTCATCCCCCTCTAGTGCTGGTCCACATAGAGGATGATAACCTACTACTGTTATCAGTTACTCCATTTACTCAAGTGGCAGATCTGTGATGCAGATCTAAAGGTTCCAACTCTGCTGATAAACTATATGGATGTTAATGTGGTTTAATAAGATGGAATTTCTATTACTTCAGTTTGATTGAAAAAAACCCTAGCAAATTACACACAAAATCTTTTGTTAAAAGTACGAGATCATGTAATTAAAGACTGTATCATAATGCATACACACGAGGGGGCTGAAATATGGTTATATGGGTGACCTTAATTCTAGCATTTCCTAACTTCTGAGTGCTTGCTTTGCTAAATTAATGTTTTTAGTTTATTTTTTGCATGTAATATGACTATTCGGTGCCAAAAATATTAAAAAATATTTAAGAAGAAAAATTGCGTCGTGCGTTTGCCCTAAAGGATTGATATTACAAAGATGGAGAAGTAATACAATTGTATTGATCAGTGATGGGAATTAGAAATTACTGGGCTTTCTTCTTATGAAGATTTAATATATGAAATCAATAGAAAGTCAGGAGAATTTAAATCATTATGTAAGAAGTATAATCATATCTTAAAGAAACAGCAGAGGTAGAGTCAAGGGGGTTACTTTTTCTTAAATGTGAGTGCTAGATGGACTGGCAGACTGCTGTCTTCTGTGTTTGATCCAGGTCATGGATCACTTGATGATAACCTGTCTGTTCATTCCCTTTGGGGCACCTGCCTTTGGCCATTGTCAGAGGACAGGATACTGGGCTTGATGGACCTTTGGTCTGACCCAGTATGGCCGTTCTTATGTTCTTCCTTTCTCTCCTGTTTATTGGTTGTTTCTCCTTCCTCCTCCTCTTCCTTTGTTTTTGCCCCTTTCATATTTAAGTGTCAAAGGCATCTTTGTGGAACATTCTGAGTATACCAGACCAGACTATGAGGATAAATCAAATAGATATTTACTACACAATTATCTGGATGGTCATATCCATTTTTCAAAATGAATAAAAAGTTAAAATTAAATTATAGCATTCATTAATAACACTGAAGATTTGTTAATCTCAAATCATAAACACATCTTCTATTGAGAAGTACTTTTTCTGTCAGCCTCTCCCGCCCCTTTATTCAAATTCCTCTTCAAAGCTCATTTTTTTTTTTTAAAAAAGCTTGCTTCCTGTCACTAATCTCAGTTTTGGAATACTGACAACAAAATATTAGAGCAGACTGAAATGTTCAAACAAGTGTTTTCATTGAAAAAGTGGCCATTATTCAAAAATGAACATTGTAATGAAATATTAATGATTTTTACCTGAACTTTTATCAAAACAGTTACCAATTTTTTCAGTAATATCTTTCACTATGTTTTCAGTAAAAATTGTGAAAATTAGGTCTAGGGTATCTCAAAACAAAACACCCAAATCTGTGGCCACTTCTGAAAATTGCAATTATTAGGGTTCAGGATATAGATCTGGGGTTTACTGCTGGACATCAATGCACTGACATCCAATACTTGTCATAATTCTGTGTCTTTGTGCAGGAATGTTTAATTTCATATTTTTTTCTTTTACCACCATTACTTTCCAGTAGGCATTAGAGTGCCATGAGCTCCTAGGAAAATCTTTTCCTCTACTAAGAGGTGGTAGCTCTCCTGTACTGAATACTGTTACTGTGAGACAGGATATCCCTTTCTAAGAAAGTGTTAATAATTGTTACTGCTATTCCTGCATTCTGAGAGCACAGATATATTGGGCATTAAACTCAGAAGGTTTAGTAATTCCTAAGAGTAGAATTGTACACTGCTTTCTTACTGAGACACTACTTAGAAGAGAAAGAACTTTCAAGGGGAATTTAAGAATGGGTTATAAAAGGAAGATGTTCCTTTGTGTACTAATCAATGTTTGCTGAGGAGCAAGTTGTGATACCTCTGGTATAAAACCTAGTTTCTTAAAAGCAGGGCTCAAAGAATGAACATTTAACAAAAAGAACTCGATTGAGTATGATGTCCTCTCTTTATCCAAGGAAGTAATTTAATTTTGCAAAGATAACATCATCCTTCCCACACATACCTGTTGTTTTTATGTTTGAACTCTGTTTTACCACATGAAAAGGAGCCAGTTGTTGAAGAGAGGAGCCTCTTTGCCCAATCCTGGAAACTCTTCCTCATGCAAATAGTCCTTGGCCACATGCATAGTCCAACTGATTTCAGTGAGAATTCTTGGGAATACATGCATTAGCAATACATAGGATCAGGCCTTACATGAGTGGCACCACAATAAGGTGGATGTTTCTGGAAAAAGCCTGATTGGGTAAATAGCACCTCACATGCACTAGATCACACTCTACTCATATGAATATTTGTCTGTTTCTGAATCAATCTAGACAAACCAGAGGGACTTCAGAGAAAAGCAGCAAAAATAATCCAGGGACTAAAGAGACTAATATAAGATTAGAAAAACCTAAATATGTATGTGAATAACTTTGACTGAATGGGGAAATGATGACAAATTACAAGTATCTGAAGATTGTAAGGAGTGATAAGGGAAAGGGATTATTTGACCCATGTGATAACATTGAATAAAAAACAACGCAGGATAAATATCAAGCATCGTTCAAATCCCAAATCCCAGCTGTAGAGCCAGAGCAGGGCCATGCCACGACTTCCGGGAGCTATGTGGTGCGGCTCCCGACCCAGTGCCCTGGCTGGAGCGCCAGAGTAGGGCAAGACCCTGACCCTGCTCCCCAGTGGAAGCTTGCGGGTGGGCTTAAAATGGCTAGTTTGCCCACCCCTGATCTAAGAGATAAGGTGGAAACTCTACTGCTGGAATAATTTAAAACTGGACTGTACAAGACACTGGGGAAGATATAGGGAATAAACATACACTGGCCCATGAGGGATGGATTAAGTACCCAATCCTGCACAACTGAAGTCATTGACTGATTTCAGTGGGTGCAGGGGCAAGTCTTAAATGGCCAATTGAGCCAGATTTCTGAGGGGTGGGCCCTTGCTTTCATCAGTAAAATGGCTAATTGTAGAAAGGCTGGGATGGATTAAAAATCTGACACAGTCCAAATCGGTGGTGGGCAACCTGCAGCCCGTACGTTGCCCGCCACTGCTCCAAATCCAATCTAATCAAAGCATTCTCACCCCCCTTCACCTTGAGTCCAAGTCCTGCCCTCTACCCATTTCTGAAACAGTCAGATCTTTAGAGCATCCTAGTTAGTAAAGCTGGTGAAAAAACAGAATTTCAGTTGTCATTCTGAAGTTTTTTTTTCATTCCAGTTTGGATCAGAATAGAAATTTGACAGCTTCCCATGAAAGGGAAACTCCCAAAAAGTTTCATTTAAAAAATATGGTTTCAGGAACATTCCCCTGGCTTTCAGGCTCCTCAGCAGCCCCTCCTAGAGCAGTTGGTTCCCTGATTCCTAAGGCAGCTGGGGTGGCTGGGGAGTTGGGGAGGTCAGGGAACCAGCCCTGGCTTCCAAGCTCCCTGCCAGGCAGCCTGCCACACAGCCAGAGAGCCCCAGCGCCCTTCCTCTGCCACAAGATTGAAGTTTTCTCACAGAAGATTTTGATCTTGTGGAAACTGTATTTTCCATTGGGTAACCATTCAGGCAGGAAACTCCTGTTAGACTATCACTTAGCTATTCATAAACTGCCATTTCATATAACAAATGATTTTTGATTTAAATGTGTTACATAAGCCTCAAACATTTGCACAGAATAAAGATGGGTCTGCAAAGTATGGGAGACTTATTTCCAAATTAAATCAGTGGCTGGTAGAATCCTTTTCAAATTTGTTGTGTACATTTTCCATGAAGAAAGCCTTTTAAATTGAGTGTGCTTCTTTCTGAGCTTTCTTTGTTAGGTGATTGGGAGAAGAGATTGAATGCTTATTGTATTAACACAAGCTAACAATTAAAAGTACAAAAATAAATAAGACTATAACGCTAATCACAGGAACTAGTGTTATTAAAAAGTATTTTTAGGCATGTCAAGGCAGAAAAAATCATCTGTCATTGTATGGAGATCCATCTCTACTGATGTACCAGAAGAGACTCTGACTCTTTACTATAGCTTGCATGCACTAAAAATCTTGAACCTCAGAGGCCCCAATTCTGTTCTCAGTGGCTGCACTGGGATTGCTTGAGTGTAACAATGGGAAGAATTTGGTTGCAAGGGTGATCTTTTAGGTTAAGGCATGCTTCTCTGTTATTCTGCTAGCTCCTGGCTCTCCCTTTGTACAAGGACTGGTGAGGTAGATTGAAAGGAGCTTAAGTCAAGATCAGGAAGCCACCCCTGCTGTGCAAGATGTGTAAGTGTGGCTTACCTGAACATTAAATAAAGCAATCACGTGCATTTGATACTAAAAACTCTGAGTTAGCTCTGCAAAGGAAGCTATGGGTGCACCTTCCATTTAGAGTGAGCAAGAACAACTCAGGATGAGTAAGAACACACTCTGAGAAGAGAAGCCTACTGTGACCCAAGAACCTCTTCATGCCAACTGACAAGGGGGTAAAGGGCAGTCCATAAATTACATATTGCATTAGGGGGTCAGTGGATCCTTAAGTTTGCATGTTTGTTTCAGTGTTACAAGGGGTGGGTAGGTCTTGAAATGTCATAAAAAATGTGTTACGTAATTTATGGACAGCCCCTTACATGAATCTCCTGATTCTGCTATGAACATTCTGGTTTGTCACAGAATGTTATGTGAGGTCTTAAATGAAAGCTGGTGTCACTCTGGTTGTTAATACCATTGTGAAATGTGTAGACAGATACTATGTAAGGAGATATGTACATATGTACTGAAAATATGTTTTTAATGTCTGCATCAAGGTATTAGTCATGAGCAAAGGTGAAAACAGGTTTTCTGCCAGATAGATGGATAGACATCTCCTATCTGTTAACATGTAAATTCAGTATGGTCTTGTTTACAGTAGATCCTCTACCACCAGTCTGATCTGAATGCCAAGGAGGGATTGTGGGGATTTCAAAAAGAAAATAAAAACAGTAGTTGGGAGCAGGTGGGTGCACTTTAAAGGTTTACTTGACTACAGTTGGGTGCAGAGAAGACATCTAGGAACCCTCTTATTCCTTTAGTGAAGAACACCATTTTTGCTTCAAGACAAAGGGGTCTCAAGCAGGCTTGATTGAAAACACTGAAGAGAACTTTGTGTGAGATAATCTTCTTGAGACGAGAAAACGTGTTATGATTTTGTTTTACCCACTTGTAACCACTTGTTTCCAATATTCTGACTCACTCTCACTTGAATATCTTCTTTGATAAACTTATCCTTGTTTTCACTATAAATTTATCTAAGTGGTGATCCTGAGCTGAATCTTACAAGCTGGTGTGTACTGTACCTTTGGGAAGAGCAGGCCTGGTAATTCTGTGAGTGTTCAGTGGATAAGGGGTTGGACACTACAGGGAATGCTCTGAGATTGTGAGTTGGTGGGTGCTTCTTGCTACTTGTACAGAGAGAGCGAGGCATGCAGAGACCTGGAAGGCAGTGCTAATGCTGCCAGAGGCTGTTGGTTTTAGGGAGCTGATCCACACAGGCAGAGACAAGATTGCTTCACACTAAGGGCCTCAGAACCCTGGGAATCTCTGGGCAGCCTCACTCCTACAACATAAAAAATAAAAGCTTTTCAGTATCACTCCTGATATCCAATACTCCTCCTATAATATCCATGTAAGTGCAGGAAGCTTTGCTAGAGTATCAAAGACACCGCACACAATTAGTACCTAACAAAATCAAAAAAGCAACCAAACAAAACCCCCCCAAGGGCATGGATGTTGAAAAAATCCTGTAAAATGAAATTTGGTTTTTGGCTAACTACTTTAATCTAGTTATCACTTCAAGATCAGAGAAGGCTTTGCTCATATAGATCTTTAACAATAATTGAGGATTTAGCCTGGTAGGTTTTTTTCCTTCTTTAATTGCTGTGATCTCTGAAAAACATTTCAAGTCCAGTCAGGCAAGCATGTCAGTTTAGGGAATGAAGTCTGAAAAACTTTGCCTTTTCTCTTTGAAATTTTTTGTGATCATATTAGCCATTTTCAAGTTTTATACAGATTATACAGGATGATCTTTCTAGAGTGGCATTTGTGTACAATGTCCATATTCTGCTTAGCAATTACAAGCTGGAAGGCAAATGAATGGTATTTCAGAGTGTAAAGTACACTGGGAGATGACCACCTTTGTCTCTTGCCTTTCCTCTTTTAAGTTGCTACTATCTAATTAATTTCTAACTCATAGTGGAAAGTGAAGCGGAACATTCTATCACATTTGTACTGTTTCCCTGGGACTCCATATTATACATTATATGAATACTTTATTCTTCTGACTAAATACCTTTTCCATAAACAACTGGGTATTTCAGAGTGGTAGCCGCGTTAGTCTGTATCAGCAAAAAGAACAAGAAATACTTGTGGCACCTTAGAGACTAACAAATTTATTTGGGCATAAGCTTTTGTGGGCTAAAACCCACTTCTTTGGATGCATGCAGTGGAAAATACAGTAGGAAGATATATATATATACACAGATATATATGGACACAAATCAGATGTCAAGAATTAAAACATTCAAAAACCAGTCAGAGAACACTTCAACGTCCCTGGTCACTCAATTACAGACCAAAAAGTCACAATACCCCAAGAGAAAAACTTCAAAACCAGACTCCAATGAGAAACTGCAGAATTGGAATTAATTTGCAAACTGGACACCATTAAATTAGGCTTGAATAAAGACTGGGAGTGGATGGGTCATTACACAAAGTAAAAACTATTTCCCCATGCTAATTTTTCCCCTACTGTTACTCACACCTTCTTGTCAACTGTTGGAAATGGGCCATCCTGATTATCACTACAAAAGTTTTTTTTTCCTCCTGCTGATAATAGCCCACCTTAATTGATTAGTCTCGTTATAGTTGGTATGGCAACACCCATTTTTTCATGTTCTCTGTGTATATACATATCTTCCTACTGTATTTTCCACTGCATGCATCTGATGAAGTGGGTTTTAGCCCACGAAAGCTTATGCTCAAATAAATTTGTTAGTTAATTGGGTATTTGTCATTCAAAACTGAAAAGCCTCTTATGTTGTATCTTTGTCATTCTTAGTCGTGGCAGGTATTGAGAAATGGTGAATAATTTGAAAGGGTTTGTACCAGTAGATTGGGCTTTTGAATCCACAGTAGTCAGTACAAGTGGTATCTGTGCTCACTTGGCATTTTCAAAAATGAGTGCAATTGAGTTGTTTTAATTTGGGTCCAAATTAAATGCCAGAGGGCATTTATTTCAGCAGCCCATGGAGGAGGAGTAAGAGTGGAGAGTTTGATTTGAGCCATTTGTTAACAGTTCCTTTTAATTTCTGTCATGTGTGTAGATATCAAAATATAATAATTAAGGTGTTTTAAGCAACAGGATTGTAGTACAAGGCATTATTAAGATAAGAATGATATAGAAAGACAGTGGAAAAGGAGGAAGAAAGGTGATGTTCTATCTAGGTATTTGTATGGCCTCCATTACTTTAGTGTCTGAGAATCTCACTGTCTAACATATTTATGATCACAATACCCCTGCAAGGGAGGGAAGCGTTATTGCCTCTGTTCTACAAATGGAGAACTGAGGCACGGCCAGATTAAGGCCCAGCTCCACAAAGGTATTTAGGTGCCTAAGTTTCAGGCCCCACTGAAATCCACAAAAATGCCTGCTTGGCTGCTGCCTAAGCCTGTAAGTACCTAAACTTACTCAGCACCTAATTTTTCTCAGGGACCTAGGGAAATCTTACTAAGTTTCTGCCTCTGGTCATGTGCACTGTTGTTTCAGTCTAGGCATCTGGATGCGTAAATCCCACTGCAATCCAAACGGAGGGAAGTAAGGCGGTCTTCAGCTTATCTCACCTGTGCAGCCCAATCCAGTCGGTGTGCTTGGAGGCCACCTACTGCATCGGTCCTGTTCGAACTGTGGCCAGAGGAGGAGAAGGGAGTGATGGCAGTGCCCAATTTACAAGACTTTTTGTCTACTTCTTAAAGCACTTGTCTAGAAAAGTACTTGAACAGGGGTTCCTCCATACCTCTCTGAGTCCTCTAAGCACTAAGCTAGAGGATATTCCCTGGGTCTCCTACCGAACTGTGGTGTTTAGATGTTGCTTGTAATTATTAGAATTGGGAGCACTGGCTGTTGGCAGTCTGAAAGGACAGGAAACAGGAAGTGGGGGGGAGGAGTTGAAGAGGCTGAGGGAGAGCTACTGAGGGTGCAGCAGCAGCTTGGAAAAGAGGTTTCCACTTTAAAAAATAAAGTCCTGTTGAAGTTTGTTAGTACCTTGCCTGGCTACTACAACACTAACCAGTAGGCTACAACCTCATTCTCACTCTCTGGCCCAGTGACTCTACAGCTAGAGTCCAGTCCCTCTGCTCTTTAGTTATTTATCCAAGACTATCCCCTGGCTTAATAGTTAGAAAACTCAGGTGTGGGAAACCCTTGTTCAAATCCTCTCTGCCCTTCAGGCAGCATGAGAAATTGAACCCAGGTCTCCTACATCCCATGGAGTGCTCTAACCACTGGGCTAAAATTTACAGGTCTGCCACCAACTCCTTTTTCAGCCATTTTGTATAGAGTGAGGCAAGTATTTAACTCATTCTCACAAGAAACAACTGATGTGCCTAAGCCTCCTGACCCCAGGAGAAGGGTTTCTCGTTGTGGATTGTTGGCAGACAGAACTGCCTCCCTGCAACCTGGATTTGAGTGCCTACCACCCTGAGAGAGGAGGGACTTAGGACACACCCCTCTTGTCAGCTTTTCCTATTGGTTAGATTAGGCAGCTCCCCGCCTACCAAGCTGGCTTTTGTGCATTGCATTCTAAGTCACCTATCTCTCCCCATTGTACAGGGAGTCTTGGTGCCTAACCCAGGCTTTGTAGATCACAGTGTTATCCCAGTGATTTTCTAGGTGCTGCAACACTTTGAGTTATCACACGTAAGTCCCTTTGTGGATCTGGGCCAGACTAATTTGTCCATGGCCACACAGGGAGGCTGTGGCAGAATATGGAACCAGATACAGGTTTTTTGAGTCCCAGGCCAGTGTCCTGAGTCCCTGGGGTGGTGCAGCTCTGTTTGACCTCCAACATGGACCTATGCCAATTAGCCCAATCTAGGAATGATGTAGCGGATCAAGTAGGAAATCAAAAGTGTAGTAGGAACTGCACCGTTAAGATATAACTTCAAAGAAAGTATTTTCTCCACCAGCAACATTACATAAAGTCTTGAAAAATTAAATATGTGATGCTTCTGCTCAAAGATGGATGAGTAACCATTGTCAGTATGAATGTTTTTATCTCCCCATTAGGCAAACTAATCCAGAGTCCCATCTCCTTGATTATGGTAGTTTGTCTTTGATGCTTTGAATTACAGTTAAATAAAGCCACCCACTTTACTATGTTCTGCTCAGAAAATATTTAGTGCCTTGAGTCCCTTTCAGTGCTTTAACTGATTCTGTCTCATCCTTATATTACTCAGATCTCCTAAAGTGTCATGTGCCTTCTAATGGAACCCAGAAGAGCTTGCTTTTTATTCTGGAGAGAAGCTCCATAATTATATTAAGCTTGAAAGGATGGAGCCATTCAAAAAGTGAGAATGAACAGGATGCCTACAATCGACACAGCCTCTGCACTGACTCTGAGAAAAGCTGCTATTTAGAGTTAGTTATTAATCATGGTGGGTACACACTGATTTGATTATGGGATGTCAGGCTACTGTGAGAAGCAAAAAAATATATGGCCATAATGAATGGCCCCTAATTAAATACAGTGGTATGTTAATCTGAATTTTAAAAACATTTTAATTAGCTGCGATGAGAGCTATGTGAGACATACAAGCTCTTTTAAGGAAGTTATGTGGTCAAACTAAAAGTGTATTTTACTTGGTTTTGTGGGACATGATCCAGGTTTAATATTCCGATCCTGCAAGCACTTTGTATGCATAAGCTTTGAAATCAGACTGGGGCCTGATTTATAAACAAATGTCATTTTCTGGTTATGAGACTTGTGGTACAGGGGGTGCCCGGTATAAGTCTCCTCCTTATCCGTCGTTTCGCATATCTGTCGCTCATCAGTAGGGGAACATGTTCCGATTCACGTCAGTCCCAATGTGCATATCCATTGCTTCACCTTTTGCATGGCTTTTCTTTAGGTGCTTCCCCTGGTGTTCAAGAGGCGCTGGGAGGGCGCGGGAGAAGTGGGGATGGAAGAAAGGGGCGGAACTGGGAGGGAAGAGGCAAGGCCGGGTGAGGGGGGGCAGGAAGAGGCGGGATGGGCCATTATTCCTTATGGGGAAAAATTCCCCGGTATCTTTGTTTCAGTATTCATTTCCCTTTTCAGGAATGCAACCCAGACGTATACCGGGGACCCCCTGTAGATGAGGAGTTCAATATGTTGTTCACTATTTGGTGCAGCAAATAAAAAGTGATTTTAAAAAAAAAAAGCTGTGAGATAACCAGGCAGTGTATCAACGAGATGAACAGCTGGCAAAAATGAGCTCCCTGTGGAATATGTTTGGTGTCTTTCTCTACATTTAAAAACTTTTGTGAACCCAACCATTCAGCAAGTTCTAAGTAAATGATCACATCCTAGTGATGAAGAAATTTCAAGAGTATTTCCAAATCTGCCTGTACTTAGTTTATGGATATTTTATAAAAATATTCCAGAAGTAGTCTACAGAATACCGTCACCTATACTTAAGCTATCTTGCATGTATTTAAGGAAAGTTAATTTAAGTTATTTAAGGTAAGTAATTGTACATAGTTGAAAATTGAAATATGGAAGCCTTTGCTGCACCTGCAAAATGTGCATGTAGGTTTTTTGTATAGAAGTACATTTGCACAAGAGATGGCTATTTGTATGCATGGAATGGGTAATTTCAGGCCTAGCTTCCCATTTGCACACAAAATTTATTTATTTTCCATGGTAAATTTTTCTTTTTCAGGATTTTCAGTTCCTTGGAAAAAACCTTGTTTGTTCTGAATGAACCAATTTTTTAAATGTTGAAATTTCTCACAAACCCCAACTTTTGGCCAGCTCCAGGAGTACTACCAGCAAATTTAACAGAGCAGTCCATTCCTCCCCGCCCCCGGTGCCCCCCAGTCTGGAGTTTCTGAAGGCTAGGTTAGAGAGAGATATGCATGTATCTCTAGTCAGTTGTAAACTGGCAGGGTGCAGGGGCTGGTTAGAAAGGTCTAGGACAGCTAAGACAATTATTTTGCGTTAACTACAAGTGTGGCCATAGAATCATAGAATCATAGAATATCAGGGTTGGAAGGGACCCCAGAAGGTCATCTAGTCCAACCCCCTGCTCGAAGCAGGACCAATCTTCAGTTTCACATCCAGCTGGTACCCTTGGATGAGTTTTTGTACATGACTGAGGAGGCAGCCAACTACAATGGCCAGACCCAATGTATTACTAAGGGCAAATGAAAAGATGGAGATTTTTACTGAGTGTTGGACAATCCCTTAAATAAGGGAATAGGGTTTCCTTGAAGGGGGCCATTGGATGCCCAAGCTAGACCTGAAAGTTGACTAGGGAACAATGGGTCTGTGGGCTCTACCAGGGCAAGCAGTGTGTACTGGATCTGGGAGATAATAGGGAGTAGCTGTAGGGGCTCTTTCCCATCCCAGTGGCAGTGGCTGCACACAAGAACGAAGTCAGGAGCGAAAGAGGTGATTCTGAAGTAAAAGTGAAGTATTGGGCCATGTTGACAACTGCCATTTCAAGTGTGCTAGCTTGACCAGAGTTAGTGGATACACCTCCAGCTCAAATGTAGCTGTATCCTCAGGATGTGATGGATGGAATTTGAAAGCTGGTGCTGGGACCCACAGAGGAGCCTATCTGAGTACTGCTTGACCCAAGGAACATTGGTTCTTGACCAGTTTTATGTCTATGCAAAACAATTAGCACCTTGCACATTCAGGTATATAATGGAGGGATTTACTCAACTCCACTTGAGGGCGGGGCGAGCCCTCTCAGTATTTGACAGTACAATCTGTGGTGTTATGGATAGTGAGGGGTGGACTCTATCAGGCTAATAAGGGGTTCAGCAAGGAAGGATTCAGCTAAGGCTTTGGAATCTATAGCTCTGCAATCGGGAGGAAGAGAGCTGACACCCTGACTCAGAGTATCAAAAACCCCCAAGATGAGTCAATTTGTCCAGTCAAAGCAGCACAGACTTGTCTAGTGTTAAGGCTGCTGGTTGCAGGCCCTATTACATCTTCATGGAGAAGGCGGTTACCTCAAAAAAGGAAATTCCCATTTATGGTAATGTCAGAGTGTATACTGAGATTCCCCTGGTGGAGTGGAATTCCATTCAACACCACTGAATAAGAGCCCAACAGGTTATGCCTATCAGTGGTGGCAATTGAATGAATACCAAGTTATGGGGGCTTCTACTGGGGAGGCTAATTCTGTAGGGATGAAGCAAACAAGCTGGTGCCTCCTTGTGGCTGGTGTCCAGTGAAAGTACTTAGCATAGGGGGCTAACTCCTTGATATACCAGAGATGGAAGTAGATTTTAGGGGAAGGAATATCCTGAAGAAGCTGGGGAAATCGGGTTGGGAATCCCAACGTATGGTACAGCGAGGAGACAGCTTCCCGGCAGGTCCTTAACTTTCATCAGGGAAGGGTGTTGGTGTCCCAGCAGTAGGATGGGACCAGATTTAGAGGGGGCTGATGGCTGTTCTCCCTAAATAGGTGGAAAAGAGTGAGAAAGGAATGATGACCTGCACTGCCCAAGTTATTGCTGGGGGTATTTCTCAGTGAGTTAGGTTTATAAATTTGTGGCCTAATTAAGCCACATTCCTCACATCTTGTTTTGATCCTGCACATCTGGGACAAAGAGTATTGTGTTGTGTTCTTCTTTCCCTCTTGGGGTTACAAAGTATAATCTTCAAGATACCTTACAGCTTTTCTTCTCCCCCCTCCCTGATATATTCATCATAAATCATCCTTTACTGTGGGAAGAGAGAGGGAGGAAAATGAAGAGAAAATTAAAGACAGAAAACTAAGGGAATATTGAAGAAGAGGGAAATAGAGACACACTATATTAACTGTAGTTAAGACAAACAACATTTTCATTACTATGCATTTATATTGATTCTTTCACAAGAGTCCCAGTGCACTGAAAGAAAGCCAATTAGCAGCTAAGAAAAGCAAACCACAGCAAATAAATACCTGTTTATTGTAACCGGCATTGCTGAGTCAGACACGGGTCACATAGCAGTCAGTCAGAGAGCTGGTTCCTCAATAAGGGAGCATAATTACACAAATCTCAAGGTTATAGATACAGCCAACACTGCCCTCAGTGGGCAAACCTGCAAATAAATTAGTATAAAAGTTTAGTCAGACATGCTGGACCATAAACCCTGAGGTAAGTTCATGGAAGTGAATGAACTTACAAATCAATACGAAGTGTAAGAGGTGGCCAAGGTAAACATTTTAAAATAGTACCAACCCAGCTAAAACTAGACAGAATCTGAGACTTTTTATAAGCTAAATCCTATGATTAATGATCAGGAAGTCTTGCCAAAGGATAATTACAACGAGCCAACCTTGAAACAACATAGGCACTAGCCCTCATCTCAAGATCATTCTTACTAAGCAGAGCTCTCACTCTGGTGATTTTGTAAGTGATAACAAAGGACATTCTAGTCACTGTCTGGAAATATTTATTCCTTAACAACCCAGACGTTTCTGCAACCCACTGGCACTGGAGTCAAAAGGGTATTCTCATGGAATTTTGATGTTATTTCTGATTCATGTAACAGTCAACTGCTTCACCTAAGACTAATTCTTAATAAGAAATTCCATTGGAATTGATTTTTAGTAGTAAATTAATATTAATATGTGTAAATAAATAAGCTCAGTTTTTCAAAGCCAACAGCAACACTGCTAATAAGTATTTCTCCAAGATCTAACTCCTACATATTCAGATACACAGAACTAGCAAGATGGTTTTCAATAGCATCATCTAATGATTGCCAATAATGTCAGTTTTAACAAGATATTCTCTTTCAAACCCTCTAGAATTTACATTATAGTCCATAAAATCAGATACTTTTGTCACAGTTTGTAAGTGCCACATACTAGAGGGGCCCTTCTGTGTTTTAACAATTAAATTTGTATTGTTCACAGTGTCCTCAATATTGCATCCTGAATCAGATGGGAGAGGATGACTCACATGAGTAAGACTTGGTCCCTTTATGTGGAACGATTTACCTTTCAAATGAGTAATTCAGATTTAACCAATATTGAAGTCAATTGGTCTGAGTTTTCTACTAAATAACCACTGTCCTCAAGGGATTTACAGCTCCATTGCTTATTTTCTTCAGTGCTTCGTTAATCCCTGACTCAGCTATAATGCTATTGATCCAAGCCTCATTTTCCAGGCAGACTAAATTTATCCCTTTCCAATATTTTTTAAGCTTTCTGCCACCTGCCTTCCTTACAAGGTACAACAGTCCATAGAGAACTTTTAAAAGCTATTCTTGCTCTTGTTCCTTGATTAATCATTTTAATTTTAAATCCTGCTGTCAGTCTGCCCTTTGTCGTCTGACAAGAACAGAGTAACTCTGGCTAGATAGAAAGGGATCACTTTCTCAAAAAGGGAGGTAATTGCTGGGGAAGCTGTTTAGGGAAGCCAAACTGGCACACAGACATCCACTGATGTGATGGAAGAATTTAGGCCTGTGTAGGATGGTAGGGCTTCAGGTAAACTAGACATGTGTGTAGACTCTTTTAAAGTCTTCTTTCTAAAATGTTTTTTCCCTACTGTTACATACACTCCCTGTTAGAATCCTGAAACAAAGAACCACAGGGTTCTGAATTCAGTTGGACCTGCTGGATAAGCAGTGTTGATATACAGGGCACTGTAGCCCTGGACCTGGTTTAAGAGAGGGAAAAATACAGAATTCCACCCCAGGAGAGCTAAAAGCACAATTTCTGTGAGGGTCTCAGAGACCAGAAAGGGGTCAGAGGTACAGATAACCCTGTGGCCATGACAGGGACAGGACCATCTTGGTGGCCGTATATGGATTATATTTATTTTCTTCTCCCTTGCCATCATGACGCACTAGAAGAGAAAACCATTTCTCTTCTGCTGTTGTCGTCTGATAAGTGATCCTCTCCCACAGTTCCCTATGGATAATTACTATAATAGGAGGTTTTCAAGCTGTTTCAGAAATCTTATGGCCACTTCCCCACCTACTTACCATTCATTACAGGACCAGTTTTCATGTCATTTATGATTACAGGACATCAATAGTTACTTACATGGAAAAATACTAGGAAAGTTCCTATTTAATGTTTGTTTAGCTTCATTATTGTGCATTAGCAAGAATTGCTTGGGACGTGTTTTTTGTTCTGTGAAAGACTGACTAAAGCAAAGTTTGTCAATTTTGTATTGACAAATGCAGAAGTGTCCTTTTTGATAAAAAATTGATTTGTCAAAAAAGGAGCAATTTTTTTTGTTCAGCTCTAGTTGTAGCTTCTGTGTAACAGCCTTACTAGCCCAGAGCACCTATTTGCGGCTTTTTCTAACAGTTTCCTGAATTCAGGACTTGGCTTTTTGGCTAGATTCCTCAGAAGTCTCATCCCTTCCAAAGCAGTGTCTAAAAAATAAACGTTGTTTGAGGTTCCAAATAGCCTATAGCAGCATTAAAGCAATTGTGGCAAAACCCAGAATGTCCTCTACCCCTCCTGGGTCTTCCCCTCAGTTCCACGTTCAGCAAATAATCATAAAATCCACTGGACCTCTCTAACCCCTGCTGGGTTTGAGGTTTTAGCTTCTCTTTCTCCTCACTATGACTCTCCTTCCATTTCTCAGGACATTCACTTGCAGGGCTACTTCCTTTGAGTCCTACCTCTTCTTGAGAGCTAGTCCTGGCTTCTATATACCTGCTATACCTCTTCCTCCCCAGGTCTTTGGCCAGTCTCTCCTCCCAGGAGAGGGCTTCTCCCTTTGACTATCCTAGTCCTACACTCTTAAGTACCTCCCTGTCAAGGTTCCTCCCCCACTCTGAACTCTAGGGTACAGATGTGGGGACCTGCATGAAAAACCTCCTAAGCTTATCTCTACCAGTTTAGGTCAAAACTTCCCCAAGGTACAAAATATTCCACCCGTTGTCCTTGGACTGGCCTCTACCACCACCAAACTAATACTGGTTACTGGGGAAGAGCTGTTTGGACGCGTCCTTCCCCCCAAAATACTTCCCAAAACCTTGCACCCCACTTCCTGGACAAGGTTTAGTAAAAAAGCCTCACCAATTTGCCTAGGTGACTACAGGCCCAGACCCTTGGATCTTAAGAACAATGAACAATCCTCCCAACACTTGCACCCCCCCTTTCCTGGGAAATGTTGGATAAAAAGCCTCACCAATTTGCATAGGTGACCACAGACCCAAACCCTTGGATCTGAGAACAATGAAAAAGCATTCAGTTTTTTACAAGAAGACTTTTAATAAAAAATAGAAGTAAATAGAAATAAAGAAATCCCCCCTGTAAAATCAGGATGGTAGATATCTTACAGGGTAATTAGATTCAAAAACATAGAGAACCCCTCTAGGCAAAACCTTAAGTTACAAAAAAGATACACAGACAGAAATAGTTATTCTATTCAGCACAATTATTTTCTCAGCCATTTAAAGAAATCATAATCTAACACATACCTAGCTAGATTACTTACTAAAAGTTCTAAGACTCCATTCCTGGTCTATCCCCGGCAAAGACCCAGCATACAGACAGACACAGACCCTTTGTTTCTCTCCCTCCTCCCAGCTTTTGAAAGTATCTTGTCTCCTCATTGGTCATTTTGGTCAGGTGCCAGCGAGGTTACCTTTAGCTTCTTAACCCTTTACAGGTGAGAGGAGCTTTCCCCTGGCCAGGAGGGATTTCAAAGGGGTTTACCCTTCCCTTTATATTTATGACACTCCCACAACCTGTCCATACGCTCTGCAGGTGTAAGAGATCAGTTCAGTCAAATCTTCCAAGTGGTTATTAAGCACCTTTTGAAAAATGACTTTTCTGACCAGCCCCAATCTAGGTTAATTTCCTCTTCTCCCCTCCTTCAGGTGATGGGCCAGGGCCCTTCAATGGCCTAATCAACCTGGGACAATCTGGAAGCAGGGAGGCAGATTTTCATGGACTACACTGTCGCCCATAGAGCAGTTTAGGAACCATCACAATGTAACTTTCCTACTTACAGAGGTCCCCATTTCTTTATCTCTTCCTTAATTAAATGGAGACGTACAAGACGATACAATTGTATTTTTAATTTACATGTCTTTGCAGGTGTATTAATTCCCTCCATATCTCATGAGACAGTACTAAGCCCTGTGCCTGCATGATGCATATCTCCTTCAGTATGAATAAGGAGGATCAGAGCATAAAATACTGAATCCTCAAACCTTCATGTATCTGTACAATTGAAACTCTACACTACATTTCCCCCCCGCCCCTGCAACTTCTCACTTCTCACCTGACCAGCCTCCAGCATTCCTCCCTCTTGACATTTGTTTAAAGAAAACAAGCTGGATGACTGAAAAGATCAGAACTTTGGCACTTGTGGGTAATGCAGCCATCCCAAACTCATGCTAATAAAACCCCTCTATACCACACAATCTAACCTCTGTGTCTAGACAGTATATATAAAAACCCCATTTTCAATTAAGTGTATCTGTGGTGGGTCATATCACCTGACACATTCATTTTGTAAAGCTGCTTCAGCCTATGTTTGAAGTATCCAGAGCAGAAGAGAAAGAGAGAGAGGAGAAAAAAAAGAATGAGCTTTGCTCTTCGGAATGCCTAAAAAAGAGTGGTCTCCTGTTCATCTAAGTATCAGACTAAAACCATCCCAAAAACAGTGGAGGGGGAATTTATTGTAAACTCTATCCAGGACTACTAGTTTGCTTTTAATCAACTTCCTAATAAAAAGCCAAAGTAGATCTATTGCAATCCATCACCCGATAACTCTACAAGGAAATTACCTGATTTTTTACTATGGTTATTCATAGAATCATAGAATATCAGGTTGGAAGGGACCTCAGGAGGTCATCTAGTCCAACCCCCTGCTCAAAGCAGGACCAATCCCCAATTAAATCATCCCAGCCAGGGCTTTGTCAAGCCTGACCTTAAAAACTTCTAAGGAAGGAGATTCCACCACCTCCTAGGTAACGCATTCCAGTGTTCCACCACTCTCCTAGTGAAGAAGTTTTTCCTAATATCCAACCTAAACCTCCCCCACTGCAACTTGAGACCATTGCTCCTTGTTCTGTCATCTGCTACCACTGAGAACAGTCTAGATCCATCCTCTTTGGAACCCCCTTTCAGGTAGCTGAAAGCAGCTATCAAATCCCCCCTCATTCTTCTCTTCCATAGACTAAACAATCCCAATTCCCTCAGCCTCTCCTCATAACTCATGTGTTCCAGTCCCCTCATCATTTTTGTTGCCCTCCGCTGGACATTTTCCAATTTTTCCACAACCTTCTTGTAGTGTGGGGCCCAAAACTGGACACAGTACTCCAGATGAGGCCAAACCAATGTCAAATAGAGGGGCACGATCATGTCCCTCAATCTGCTGGCAATGCCCCTACTTATACAGCTCAAAATGCCATTGGCCTTCTTGGCAACAAGGGCACACTGTTGACTCATATCTAGCTTCTCGTCCACTGTAATCCCTAGGTCCTTTTCTGCAAAACTGCTGGCTAGCCATTCGGTCCCTCGTCTGTAGCGGTGCATGGGATTCTTCCGTCCTAAATGCAGGACTCTGCACTTGTCCTTGTTGAACCTCATCCGATTTCTTTTGGCCCAATCCTCTAATTTGTCTAGGACCCTCTGTATCCTATCCCTACCCTCCAGCATATCTACCTCTCCTCCCAGTTTAGTGTCATCTGCAAACTTCCTGAGAGTGCAATCCACACCATCCTCCAGATCATTTATGAAGATATTGAACAAAACCGGCCCAAGGACCAACCGTTGGGGCACTCCACTTGATACCGGCTGCCAACTAGACATGGAGCCATTGATCACTACCCGTTGAGCCCGACAATCTAGCCAACTTTCTATCCACCTTAAAGTCCATTTATCCAGCCCATACTTCTTTAACTTGCTGGCAAGAATACTGTGGGACACTGTGTCAAAAGCTTTGCTAAAGTCAAGGAACAACATGTCCACTGCTTTCCCCTCATCCATAGAGCCAGTTATCTAGTCATAGAAGGAAATTTGATTAGTCAGGCATGACTTTCCCTTGGTGAATCCATGCTGACTGTTCCAGATCACTTTCCTCTCCTCTATGTGCTTCAGAATTGATTCCTTGAGGACCTGCTCCATGATTTTTCCAGGGACTGAGGTGAGGCTGACTGGCCTGTAGTTCCCCGGATCCTCCTTCTTCCCTTTTTTAAAGATGGGCACTACAGTTACCTTTTCCCAGTCGTCCGGGACTTCCCCCGTTCACCATGAGTTTTCAAAGATAATGGCCAATGGCTTTGCAATCACATCCACCAACTCTTTTAGCCCTCTCGGATGCAGCGCATCCGGCCCCATGGACTCGTGCTCATCCAGCTTTTCTAAATCGTCCCAAACCACTTCTTTCTCCACAGAGGGCTGGTCACTTCCTCCCCATGCTGCGCTGCCCAGTGCAGTAGTCTGGGAGCTGACCTTGTTCGTGAAGACAGAGGCAAAAAAAGCATTGAGTACATTAGCTTTTTCCACATCCTCTGTCACTAGGTTGCCTCCCTCATTCAGTAAGGGGCCCACATTTCCCTTGAATTTCTTCTTGTTGCTAACATACCTGAATAAATCCTTCTTGTTACTCTTAACATCTCTATTTAGCTGCAACTCTAGGTGTGATTTGGCCTTCCTGATTTCACTCCTGCATGCCTGAGCAATATTTTTATACTCTTCCCTGGTCATTTGTCCAATCTTCCACTTCTTGTAAGCTTCTTTTTTGTGTTTAAGATCAGCAAGGATTTCACTGTTAAGCCAAGCTGGTCGCCTGCCATATTTACTATTCTTTCTACACATCGGGATGGTTTGTCCCTGTAACCTCAATAAGGATTCTTTAAAATACAGCCAGCTCTCCTGGACTCCTTTCCCCATCATGTTATTCTCCCAGGGGATCCTGCCCATCAGTTCCCTGAAGGAGTCAAAGTCTGCTTTTCTGAAGTCCAGGGTCCATATTCTGCTGCTCTCCTTTCTTTCCTGTGTCAGGATCCTGAACTCGACCATCTCATGGTCACTGCCTCCCAGATTCCCATCCACTTTTGCTTCCCCTACTAATTCTTCCCAGTTTGTGAGCAGCAGGTCAAGAAGAGCTCTGCCCCTAGTTGGTTCCTCCAGCCCTTGCACTTGCACCAGGAAATTGTCCCCTACACTTTCCAAAAACTTCCTGGATTGTCTGTGCACCGCTGTATTGCTCTCCCAGCAGATATCAGGGTGATTGAAGCCTCCCATGAGAACCAGGGCCTGCGATCTAGTAACTTCCGTGAGTTGCCAGAAGAAAGCCTCGTCCATCTCATCCCTGGTTATTGATTCTCAGTGGATTGATTATAACAAAATAATTGGCTAGCTCCACTAAAGATAGTGGGGCAACATTGGAGTAAAACTAATCTTAATGAGATGGTAAGAAATTAGTTACCATATTGTTCCAATCACATTATACATTTCCATTGTGTATGATCTATAGAGATTTAAGAATACCGTTAGCAGCAATGGAAGAAAGGAGGGTGCTTATAGATCTTCTGATCTGAATTATTCCAATTCACTCCCTAAAGATAGTGAGTTTGTAAACATTTAAAACTTTTTGATCATTCAACATTGGAGTTTAATTGAATGCTTGCATGTTTTTGTATTTATCTGAGATTGCCCTGTGTTGAATTAAACTTTGCCCTGACTAGAACTTGTAGGGGAGCTTTTGACAGAAGAGTTTTCTCCTGAATAATGTGATTTCATTTAAATCAAAACATTTCACACCAATGGGATTTTGCTTAAATTTCTCAGTGAGAAAAAGACACGTGTTTCATTTTGGCATAAAAATGTTTTGATTCAATAGTATCATTTTGCTCTACTTATGTTAAAATATTATTTATTACGTATTTTAAATTAGACAATATAAATCAAAAGGACATCTAAGTGAGCTATCAGAAAAAAGTGTTTTGATGGGTCAGAATTGAAATTTTAGCTTTTCATTCCATTTGAAAATAAAAAGAAATTGAAGTGTGAGACTTTTCAGTTTCTGATCAGCTTTAGTCTTTATATGTTGTTGGGCACTTTGGTAGCATGTGTGTCCAGCGGTAAGGCTAGAGCATTTTGCTACTGACCTTCTGTATCCTGTATTCCTCACTGAATGGGGAGGTTGCACACAGCTGAAACTGATACTTGGACTTGCTGCAGGTGAAAAAAAAGTCCTTTTCACAAAACGTTAAAAGTTGCTTATACAGGGAGGCTTTGTACCTCCAGTACTTGCTTGTACAGTTCCAAGGCTGCCTGATAAAGAACAGCTCCTTCCTCCAGCCCACCTCACTCAATTCTTTTATCCACGTTAATTCATCCATGGGGTGGCAGCAGGGTTCTGTTTGCCCCTTCACGCAGCATTGTGAATAAGAGACTAAACTCAAAATGTAAGAAAATTGCATAACATAACTGTAGGCCTTCACTCTTTATTGATTTGCTTGTGGGAGTCTGGAGAACTTCTTAGCATCCAACAGAGAAGGAGACATAAAGAAATAATTAACAATTCTTTGTGTAGCAACTGACAATGCAAACATTTGGGTTTTCTTTCTCTGCTCACTTCTACACTGAAGAAACATTTGTTACAAGTGTCAGTACTACCCTGATAGATTGTGTCCTTAATCAGTGTTTGTTCTAGCAAACAAATAAATCTGTTCAGATAAGGTGGTGGAGCTGGGCCACTGGATTCTGTTGTCAAAGTAGGAAGCCTAGTATAATATGATTTCTGACTTTACCAGTGGCACTGACTACTAGCTCCAGGCTCATGTTAGAAATCAAAGATGTTCTTCTTGGCCCCTTCCAACTTTTCACTTTTGCTTTCTTTCATCCGGTCTCCTTGTTTTTCATCCTTTTGTCTCCCTCTTCTGCCCCTTAATAGATTTACATACATTAAGGCCAGACTTCATTTGGTAGAATAGAACAAAGGGGGATGTTATAACGTTACCTTTACATGGCATATGACCTAGTAATAATATTTGCTCTAATTTTATGAAAATTAGTGAAATGCTAATGTAATTGTCTTCACTTACCTATAACCTTTTACTATTGCATTACATTATGTATACCTTGTACTTAATTGACCCTAGATCAAAAATGTATAATTAACTTGATGTATAAACTGCATGAAAACTAATGAATGATACTTGTATTGTTTTCGCTTATCTATCCCTATTAGAATGTAATGGCAGGCAATTGCATTATGTATGTCATGGCAACTAAATTATTTGTGAATGCAAAAGAAGTAAAAGGCTAACTTGAAAGCAAAGGTCATTAAGTTCAACAATGGGTATAGAAGCTGTCAGCTAATTTTCTTTGAGCAAGGATCTATCAATACTGGTTTAAGGGAATGATCCTGCACCTCTGAACTGTTTTGGATTCTAACAGGGTGGAATACTGAACAAGTGGACAGAGATCCCCAAAGGTATTTTGTATTGAGAGAGACTTATGGAAATCTGGCAGATCATTACATCTCTGCTATCGTTTTGGACTTACATTATCAAGTGAGTCAAAGTTTGTATTTTGCCTGCTTTAACCTCTCAATAACTCATTTCTTTACTTAGCTAGTAAGTCTTTAGGTAGTTTACTAGAGAAATTGGCTGTCAGCGTTGTCTTTGATGTGAGATCCAGAGTATTCATTGACCTGGGGTAAGTGACTGACTCCTTGAGGTTGGAAGAACCTAGTGTCAGGTGATTTTTGGGTCTAATACCTTCCATCACAAAGTCCAGTTTGTCTGGGTGGTAAAGTAGGGGCTGGGGAGCCAAAGGGGAACTGTGGCTCCATGGTAAGAGTAATATAGTAATCTAGGAGTGCACATTTGTTATTGGTGTGGTGAAAACTAACTATAGAATTTTTGGGGTGTCTGACACCAGTTTGGGATATCTGCCCTGTTCCCTGACAGTCTGACCTGAGATTGGCACTCTAAGTTGTAGGCCATACCAGAGAGTGTGACAAGGGTGATGAAGAGAAAAATGTTGCAAATGAAAGTGTAAGAAACAAGCAGGGATGAACAATATTTTTGCCCCTTTTCAGACCAAGTATCTAGTCAAAGTTCAGGGCCCTGGGGATGTTCCAGTTTGGGGTAGAAAGTACAGAGCCATTAGAGATGTCTCAGTTTCCATATTTAGAGCATTAAACTGGTTCTTAGGCCTAAATAGGGATCTGAGCCTCTATGTTTGCTCATCCAAACTGAGGTACCTACATTTAAAAACTGGGGTTACAGAATTCAAGTATGTTAGATACCTAATTTACTTTATTCACTAGATCCTTTCTTTCTGTCCAGTTTTACACATTTCAGCTACAAAAATTGCAAACCATACTTCATTTTCTTCCCTTACCTTCCTGCATGGAACGCGCAGGGAATTTGTAGTGACCTGGATAATCCAAATCTCATCAATATCTACAATTTTGGTTCGGTTCATGTAATTGTTTGTTTTTACAAGAAAACTGTTTCTTCCTAATCTGCCCTTTCTCTGGTTTGACCAAGAGCTGAATAAACAGATTTTCCTGTTTGCTGGCAATGCTGAAAAAAATAGTTTTGGGTCTAACCAAAAAGAAATTTTGAAAATTTGATGAAATTTGGCAAGTCAAGAAGTATAATTGTTTAGGGTCAAGTGAATTGTTTCATTTTGATTGTAAAGCATTTAACACTTTTGAAGTGTTTTAAAATAAAATTGAAGGAAGTTTCAAAACAAGGAAGGAAGTTTTGAAGTTTTTTTAAGTCTATTTTGAGGAGAAAATTGAAGTGTTTTGGCTTTTTGCCCTCCCTGCCTTCTACATGAACAATTTAGTGGAACTGAGGAGTATTTGCAAGACATTTCAGTGTCATCCAATGTGCATTTCCCTCCCACAGAAGAGTTTTGGCTGAAAAAGTTCACCTAGCTCTAACTTGGACAGTATATGCTTTTTTTCTAATTATGCCAGCAGCATAGGGTCTCCTCTGCACATTAGGTACTAGTACTAACTGCTTTTTCACTCCTGTTTTTTTCCTATGTTGTATTTGGCCTTCAATTCATTTAATTTGTTCATTTTTTCCTTAATCACAGCCAACTAAACATTGGCATTATTTTTAGTGTACAGAGCCATACACTAACTATAGATACCAGGGGTGAAATCCTGGCCCTATTAAAGTCCATGACAAAACTCCTATTAACTTCAATAGAGCTTTGATCTCACCCCATATTTTTAGATTTTTCACATTTCATTAGTATTTTTCCAACAGCTGACAAAGGTTCTTCTTGTCTTTAGAAAAGTTATTACAAGAATATTTTCTCCATTTTAACATTTCATTTTTACATCCAGTTGTGTGTTCCTTCATGTTACTGAACAGCTGCTGTTGGATGGTTAACTTTCATGTTGAACAAATGCATAGAAGAACTGTAATATTTTGAAATAATAGAATGCTTTCATAACTCACCATTAAGTTCATCCCAATGCTTCTACAGCACTATGGCCCTGATTTTTAAAAGGTATTTAGGCATTGTGGAACTCAGCATTGCAATGCCTAACTGATTTAGGAGCTTAAATGTCATTTAGAGAAGATGAAAGGTCATTCAATCCACAGAGAGTCAAAGGAGCCAGTTTTACTTAATGTCATTAAATTCTTTGTATGGGGCTTCTTTGTTTGTTTTTGCTTTCTCCCTCTGTCCATGGCTCCCCTTTTAGACTGCTATGTCCTGGATGAAACCTTGTTATGGGTTGAGTTAATGCCCCATTGAGATTGATAGGTGTGAATGCACCCTTCAGTTAACATAACTGTAGGATAAGCCCCCACCTAAGACAAGAGAACTATGTGAACCCACTGATGCAATGCACCCCTGTATTCACACTGACCTCACTATTGTAATTGTCTTTGTACAAGGTATGCCTTGTAAGATACCATTTAAAAACTCAATTTGTTGGTCAGTATTATCCTGATAAAATGTGTGGCAATACTGTATATGAAGTTATAAGAGCCTCCTGTATGATGGTATTAACACATTCTAAACCCCACAGCCCTGCTCATGCAGAAGTGGGCAAACAGGTCTGTGCTAAAAAAAGGAATGTGTGCTTTTCTTAATTTGCATTTAAGCAGTAAGCAGTCATCAAGCAGGAAGGGGAAACAAAGAAAGGTCAAAAGAGGTGAAAAAATACTCAGCAGAGAACATCCTTCTACATAGCCTGTCTCCTGGTTCTCAGATGGAAGTGATTTTCAAAAGGAGGACTGAAACAATAAAAAAGGAGGGGAAAGTACACCAAGAGACCCTCTCTCCCCCTGCCCATCAATTCTCTGCACTTGAGGAGAAAAAGGAAACAGCTGCTGGACTCTTAGGGGGATGGGGGAGGGGAAGGGTCCTGACCTGGAGAGTTTGGTCAGTAATCTTGCTGGAAGCATGTGGTAAGAAATTTTGCTTGACTCTAATACAGTTTAAGTTAAAATGCTTTCTAGTGCCTCTATGTTTCTTTAACTATTTCTGACTTTTATGCTTCATTACTTGTACTCATTTAAAGGCTCTTTGTCGTTAATAAACTTGTTTTATCTAATCCAGTGTGTTCAAGTTGAAGTATCTGGGTAACTCCATTTAAGGTAATAAATTGGCATATTATTCCCTTAAAGGAATAACAAACTTATTATATTTGGACTCTCCAGGAGAGGGTTGGGCAGTACAAAACATATATTTTGGGGGGAAGTCCAGGACTGGGAGTGCGTCAGGGTCACTGTGCAGTATAACCAAGGCTGGTGAGAGCCAGGGTGTGACTGGCAGGCTGCAGCTACACAAACATCTGTGAGAGACCTGCCTGCAGGTGGCTGGTTGTGAGCAGTTGAGGTTGGAGGCTACAATAGCAAGGCATTGCAAGACAGCCCAGCTTACACGGCAGAGATGACAGCCCCCCCACTGGTCTGGATTGTACCCCGGTGTGTCAACCCACTTAGGAGCTTTTGCTGGGTATTGTTTTGCATAAGGCTGTATGTCTGAGGGAAGGCAGAATAAACAAACTGAGAAATAGAGAGAGGCAGAGGCAAAACCCAAGAAAGCCAAGCAGTAACCTGTCAGCACAAGTTTGATCCTGGGAAAAGATGGTGAGCTGTTGGGTCCATTGGCTAAAAGGCCTGGGGCTATACATTAAGAAGTTGCTCCTTTTGTTTTTGATGCCTTCTGTTTTCATAAAACAGGACTTTGTACAGTCTTTGTGAATTAAAAAACCTGCATGGAAGAAATACCTATCACCAATTTCTACTCCCAGCTGGAGCATTCCGACAGCCTCAGACTTTGACTTGCTGCTTTGGTCAAAAAGGGGCAATGCTGGTGTCAAGGTTGGGATCCAGTTTCCAAGGAGAGGGGTTGAGAATCCGGTATTCCTGTTGAACCAAGATGGAACACATAACTGAGGTACTTGCAGAAATCACAAGTGGCCAGCAGGAATTAAAACAAGACCTAGAATGGGGGCTAGAGACTTCACAAAAGGGTTTAAGCTCGGACTTGCAGGCGGAGTTGAGCAAGTGCCCAGACAGATTAGGAAACCCAACTGCAACACATCCAGGCTAACATGGTAAAACAGACTGAGGAGAGGACCAGCAATCTGACTGCCATAGTCCAGAATTTTTTAATGAAATAGTGGAGATCAAGCAATCGTTAGCTACCTTAGAACTTGCGAACATGGATAATCTGCCATAAGGATTTAGGGGTCTGAATTTTCAGCTCCAAAAGGAAATCAAAGGGTCTCAGACCACAGTGGAATTCAGCCACCTGGATGAGGAATTATGCAAGTCCTCTGGCTGGCTGAAGACCAGACATTTACAATAGTTTTCTACCCTGTTTGTCACCCAGAGGGGAGAGGTTGGGCTGCCCCAACTCAAATGATGGAATGAGGGGAAAAACTCTTTGGGAGCCTTACTTGGAGTAACTCAATGTTATAGCTCAAATGAAATGGTTGGAAAGAGGGACAGAAATGGGGGTTTCTAGCAGCCAAAGTGGGTGGTCCATCTGTCTTCTGCAGAACGTATCCCACAGAAAAGACAGTGAGTTATCCAGATCTGGTACAAGCCTTTGACACATGGTTTGAAGCTAGACATCAGTCTGAGCTGGCCAGGGCAGAGTTAAGAGCTAGAAAGGAACTAAAGAGAAGAAACCCATCCTGAACTTGTAGATCACATCTGGAGACTTGTACTCCTGGCATACACGGATACCACTGAGGCCTTCCAGGATAGATTGACAATGGACCAGTTTATAGATGCTCAGCAAAAGGAATCCAAAGTCACTTTGAGAGGCTGTAGAATTTGCCTCAGAACTTGAATCTTTTCTTGAAGCAGTACACCAGAAGAGAAAGCAGCTGCTAGTGATAAAGATGGAATCTGATTGCCATGAGCCCTGTGTCTGATATGTATGATGAAAGACAGGATTCTAATCTGTTCATGAGTGTATTGATTAAACAGATCAGATGAGTCCAATTTTTAAAACAAGGGAAATTAGTAATAAAAAAGTTAAGGGAAACAGTTCAGCTAAATGCTAGTACTGTGACAAAGTTGACCACAAAGAGAAGAATTGTAAAAGTTTAAGGTAGGCTGATACAGGCTGTTGCAATTGTCTATTGAAAGCCTCCCCCACAATTGGGGAAATGGGGGTACACCAAGCTGAGGGGGCAAAACTTGGTGGAGGTCCAAGGGTTAGCCCCACATCTTTTGTTTATGCTTGGGCAGTTGAACAATGAGAGTTTGGCTACTGAGCATGTAACAGGATCTGCAGAAAGTACACCAGTGATTAACAAGCTCAAATATAACAGCAATTAGCACAGACATGCTAAAAAATTGGGGATCCAAAAAAATGGGGCAAGGGCCCTGCTAGCTGCTCAAGTTCTTGTAGATCTGAAACAAAAACTGATCCCTGTTTGCTGAATATTGCTGACAAGCAGCAAAGAGCAAAAAAGGAAACCATTTCAGTGGTCAGTAGGATGAAAGTCAGCACCTTCAGAGTTGAGAAAGGCTCTTGGGACAGCTTCTGTCTTAGCCTCGCCTTGCTTCAAAACACTTTCTATGTGTGTCATAGAAGTGCATGCTTACAGTTTGGGGGAGGGCAGAATTACAGCTTTGTACCCTCTCTCTTCCTCTCCAAAGCTGAGAACACAGCTTTGGAAGTTGACCCTGGAAAAGTTGTTTTCCCCATTCCAACAGAATGGGCAAGATCTGTATCAGCCAGTTAATGCCACAGAAATAGACATTTCTCAGGGGCTGAGGAATAAACAAAACCGCATCAAATAAATACCTGATTATCACCAATTTCTGCTCCCAGAAGGAATATTCTGAAGGCCCCAAACTTTGACTAGCTGCTTGGGTCAAAGAGGAGCAATACTTCCTATATTTTGCTCAATACCTCTGAGTAGGCTGGCCCTGTGCAAGGGATCCTACTGTGGCCCTTATTCAGCAAAGCACTTTGGCATATGCTTAACTTTAGGCATGAGTAGTCCCATTGGCTTCAGCGGGACTATTTGTGTACTTAAAGCTGCAGCATGTGCTTGAGTGCTTTGCTGGGTGAGAGCTTATGACTTATGCCTCAGTTAAGCAATGTAGAGCCATTGGAAATAGTCTAGAAATTGAATGAGAATTCAAGTTACTTGTGCTTTCCCTTCAGCTATCAGTCAGATGTTTTAGGTCTAAGGGATTTTCTTACCACCTCTGCTCTAATCTATTTTCTGTATTGGTTGGTCATGTGAACTCTTTCCTGGCTTGATGCCTTACATTGTTCAATGTAAACAAAAAGCAGCAAGAGCGAGCATTTTGACCTAACAGTGTTATGTAGCAGTGTTGTTGAAATAAAGCACAGAATGGAGTCAGAGAAATGGTGTACACTGAGTCTGTCTAAACTAAATGAACCCCCCCTGTTGATTAGAGGTTTCTCTTGGGGTCCTGCTGTGGTCATAGAACAGAACAAAAAGAATGGCAGAACACACAGGAGATGCAAAGGAGGGTGCATATGTGCATCACTTTTTTTTTGGTAGAATTCGGTTGTGACCCCTTTCACACATTTCTTCTTTAAAGAGCTCATGGTAAGTTGCTTATGAGTTGCAGTGCATACTAACCAGCACCATCATTATGTTATTGTCAAGTATCTGAAGAAGTGGTGTTTTACCCACGAAAGCTTATGCCCAAATAAATCTGTTAGTCTTTAAGGTGCCACCAGACTCCTTACTGTTATTGTCTTCACTTACCTATAACGTGTTGTTTACTATCACATTACAATGGCCATCAGCAACATTTTACTTTCAAGGTTGGAGTTTCCTTCCCCCACTTTTTTCCTTGAGCCTCTTTTTCCTCCCTCTGCCTTTTTTCCCTAAAAATTATATAACTTAAACAGCTAGGAGAGATCTACCTGTACAGCATTTTAATGCGATTGTAACAGCAAGCTAAAACAAAGTGCCTCAGTAGATTGATTCTGGTCCAAAGATTGCCAGATCTCAGAGCGGGTAATATGGCACACTGGGGGTTTCCCAGAAACTAAACTGCAAGCAGAGACAAGATACATGTCTGCTAGCCTCTGCTAGCTTTCCTGCTCTGTTCCTGATTGTGTTTGCCTTAAGAAAACAAAGACTTGAACTTGAACAAACCCAGGAGCTACCACCAAAAACTCATTAAGTCAGATGCAAAGATGGGATTTTGCATAAAGAACATTTAAAGCCCTTTGCATGGCAGTCTCTGAAATGTTGTTTCCTTTAAGAATACTCTAGAGAGATAGGGTGGGGGTGGCAGGGATTTGAGAAATAAGGAAGACTGTTTAATTGAGTTTGAGATGTTTTAAACTGGTTTTTTTTATATATATATTTGAAGCAATGCTCTAAAGAGTTTGTTAGGTATTGTACAAACAAGTGAAACAAAGCAGCTGACAAGAGAACTCTGAACCCAGATTACTATTAATGTAGCAGTGGGGAAAAAAAGAACTGATAGAACAAATCTTTAAAAATAACATCCTAAAACCCCTATCTGATCCTCACAACAGATTATTTTACAGTGCCCATAACTGTGGTAGCCGAATGCCTTTTTAAAATAATGCCTGAATGCTTGTGAGCTGTACAGCACCTAACACGCTGTGTATGCTTCTGGAAACAAATAATAATTGTGCTCCAAAAGTGACATTGCTTTAGATGCGACTTTTCAGTTTGATATTCTGGCATGTTCCTAAAAAAACCCCCAAAACAAATAATAATTAGTATTTGCCATTGCTATAATTTCTTAAAAGAGAATTATTACGCCTGTCAGCTAATGAGCATAATGGATTCTTGTGGTGTTGATGACATGAGTGGGCGCTTACATCTCCCCTTAACCATCATTTTGCTAGTTTGAACACACCCATTTCTCTTAACCATTCCATTTAGGCTGTCCTGTGAACTGTGTCTCATTTATCAATCAACTTACTTTAATATGGGGTTCTCCAAAAATGAGTTATGGCTGCATTGTAGTGATGGAGGAGCACATAGCAGCTCGAGTTAACTGATAAATTTGGCCATAACTACTTTACACTAGATAGATGTCAAAAAATGAAAATGAACAACAGCTCAATGAAGAAAGGACATAATTTTCTTTGGCATATTTGGCCCCATTTCCATTCTAGGAAATCTTTTATCGCTGTATTATCTAACGGCCAAGAAAATTAATGTTTTTTTACCATGAGATAAATTAATCCCTTGACAGATGCAAGTCCATCCACATATTCAGCAATTAGTAGACTCAAATGAACTCTTTGCAGCATCAACTGCTAAGTAAATTATACACCATCTGTTTACACAGTGCACACAATGCAATGCTCAATTTATAATTACAAACATCTTACAGATGTAGCCGAAATAATTTCCAAATAAGTTGTCTTTTCCAGAGATCATTGACTAAATGTCGATGGGAACGAATATATTATTTCCTAACTGGTGAGAAACGAAAAACAAACAAAGAACAGTTGTTTTGGTTTGGCATGGCTTACGGTATATGGTGTTTCTTCAAAGTACAGTGCTATTCATTTAGTGAATATCTATCCATTCATCCATCGTGTGCCAAAAGGTAAAAAATCCTACCATTCCAGCCCAGATACTAGGTCTAGTCTTTCTTTCCAGCAGGCACAGACAGGAATAATGCTGAACTTCAATGTCCCTGCTTTTATTATAAGGTTCTTGTTGGCTGTCAAGTTCCAGCTGTTCAGTAGGTGGAAACTGTCAGCTGGCTGTCATGTTATTTTTCTCTGTCCCAAGCAGCTATTTGGGGTTGAAATACAATTTGTATTTTAAAATTTCACCCACAGGGACCACTGGGCAGAACCATCTGTAGGACAGGGGAAAGCACTCTGTCTGCCAGTCAGTGGCTATTACTCCTTCCCCTTCCAAGAAAGTGGCCCGCAGTCCACTTGACAGACAGCGGCTCCTACTGAGAATTCTTCTGCAATAGAGAGACATTCACATCCCCCAACTGTATGAATCCATTGGTTCCAAAGGCATTTAATCCCTGAACGGCCTTTGAAATGGATGCAGGGATCCCACCAGCTCATAGGTGTTAATGGCTCATCTGTGACTAGGCTGACTGTCAGTGTATATGTTCAGTGCCTCCCTGACTCTGGCTACTAGCACGGGGCAGGGCTCACTATTCCTCTGGCTACTAGACTGCATTGGGGTTCCTACCACTGCTCCATAGGCAAAGCTCCTCCTCCCTCTCTGCAAATACACATGCTCAATGTGCTTCTTCCTGTGGCATGTTCTTGTGCTTTTCCTGTACCTGCTTCTGGCAGCTGAGAATAAACTGTCACCTCAGAGCACAAGACAGCTAATACTAGATAGGGAGAGATTCATTCACTGGCGACACTGAGCAAATAATATTAAATAATATTTCCTCAGATTCAGGGCCTATGGAGGGAAGCTCCGAGGCAGTGTGGATGGTCTAATTTCCATAGAAGAAAGCTCAGAAGAGCCACTAGTGCAAAGCAAACATCCCTGGCTTAATTGGCCAACTGGGGATTCCTGCGGCATAGGGGACTCCTTGGGTGGCAAAAGATGGATATGCTAATTATATGATAACCCTCCCCATTCCCCCAACCCTGAAGTCGGGACACGTTGTAGTATGTCCAGAGTAGCAGGATGTTGCCAAAGCACTAGTGTTCTCCCGTGATTCCCAGGTTGCCAGGATACTCTCTTAGGCCAGGTGCAATTTGGAGCAATCCTGAGGATGTTCTAAGTTGCATTCACGACCAAAATGGCCACTGACCAACCCCAGCAGAAGAACCTATCAGTAAGAGGAGAACTGACTGACAAGAAGCCAGGGGGAGTGTAATGAAATTGGATTGAGTGGAACAGTTTTAAAAGCCACTTGAACTTTGTCCACAGGTTCTTTAGATAATCTCTGTGTAGGCCACCAGTACATCTGTAATCGCTCGCTACTACTGTGGAAGTCCCCCTTTTTGTCAGCTTCCATGGAACAATTTTGGAAAACGCAATTTTTCACCTGTTAATCAGGTTTCTCCAAATTTTCCTAAACCAACATAGAGATTCCACCTATATTAAAGTTAGCTGTAGTTGTTCATAGCAATTTGGGGATTTTCACTGTTAATGAAGTTAAAGTTTTGTACTAGATTTACTCACTTAGCCCTGACAGCCAGTAAGCTCCCCACAGTACAGAAGAGAAGCAAGACCAAGGACAGGGTAGACCCATTATTCAATGAGGGGGAAAAATAACAGAAAATGTGGAAATGGCAGAGGTGCTTAATGACTTCTCTGTTTCAGTTTTCACCAAGAAGATTGATGGTAATTGGACATCTATTATAGTGAATACCATTGAAAATGAGATAGGATCAGAAGAGGCTAAAATAGGGAAAGAATAAGTTAAAAATTACTAGACAAATTAGATGTCTTCAAATCACCAGGGCCTGATGAAATGCACCCTAGAATACTCAAGGAGCTGACTGAGGAGATATCTGAGCAATTAGTAATTATCTTTGAAAAGTCACTGAATATGGGAGAGATTCCAGAAGACTGGAAAAGGGCAAATACAAAAAGGGAAATAAGGACAACCCAGGGAATTACAGACCAGTCGGCTTCACTTCTGTACCCAGAAAGATAATGGAGCAAATAATTAAGCAATAGATTTGCAAACATCTCGAAGATAATAAGGTATAATACGTAACAGTCAGCATGGATTTGTCAAGAACAAATCGTGTCAAACCAATCTGATAGCTTTCTTTGACAGGGTAACAAGCCTTGTGGATAGGGGGAAAGTAGTAGACGTGGTATAGCTTGACTTTAATAAAGCTTTTGATACTGTCTCACATGACCTTCTCATAAACAAACTGGGGAAATGCACTCTAGATGGAGCTACTATAAAGTGGGTGCAAAACTGGTTGGAAAACTGTTGCCAGAGAGTAGTTACCAGTGGTTCACAGTCATGCTGGAAGGACATAACGAGTGAGGTCCCATAGGGATCTGTTCTGGTTCTGGATCTGTTTAATATCTTCATCAGTGATTTAGATAATGGCATAGAGAATACACTTACAAAGTTTTAGTGTATTTTAAGTGTATTCTAAGTGTATTAGTAATACACTTAGTCTTCTCTTTTTCAGCCTAAACAAACCCAGTTTTTTCAGTCTTCCCTCATAGGTCAGGTTTTCTAAACCTTTAATGAAGCTGGGAGGGGTTGCAAGTGCTTTGGAGGGTGGGATTAAAATTCAAAATGATCTGGACAAATGGTCTGAAGTAAATAGGATGAAAAAGATCTGGAGAAATGCTCTGAAGTAAATAGGATGAAATTCAGTAAGGACAAATGTAAAGTACTCCATTTAGAAAGGACCAATCAGTTGCACACATACAAAATGGGGGTCATAGTGGACCACAAGCTAAATATGAGTGAACAGTGTAACACTGTTGCAAAAAAAGAGAACATCATTCTGGGATGTATTAGCAGGAGTGTTGTAAGCAAAACACAAGAAGTAATTCTTCCGCTCTACTCTGTGCTGATTAGGCCTCAGCTGGAGTATTGTGTCCAGTTCTGGGCGCCACATTTCAGGAATGATGTAGACAAATTAGACAGAGTCCAGAGAAGAGTGACAAAAATGATTAAAGGTTTAGAAAACCTGACCTATGAGGGAAGATTGAAAAAACTGGATTTGTTTAGGCTGAAAAAGAGAAGACTAAGTGGTACATGATATCAGTTTTCAAGTATGTAAAAGGTTGTTACAAGGGGGAGGGAGAAAAATTGTTTTTCTTAACCTCCGAGGGTAGGACAAGAAGCAATGAGTTTAAATTGCAGCAAGGGAGGTTTAGGCTGGACATTAGGAAAAACTTCCTAACTGTCAGGGTGGTTAAGCACTGGAATAAATTGCCTAGGGAGGCTGTGGAATCTCCATCATTAGAGATTTTTAAAAGCAGGTTAGACAAACACCTGTCAGGGATGATCTAGATAATACTTAGTCCTGCCATGAGTGTAGGGGACTGGACTAGATGACCTCTCAAGGTCCCTTTCAGTCCTATGATTTTATAATATAGGACTGCTGACATCATCACAATGCTGATTTTTTCCCCTGTCTCTGCTTGTTAGACAGGAACACCACATACACTATTTGGGCTGATATAGAGAGGCTTAGAGATGGTTTAGTGATTAGCATTACCTTTTCTAACATGGCAGCTGGAGTAGCAGTACATTTAGCTTCAATGGGCATGTCTCATTTCCATGCTGATAACAGTTTATCAGTGAATAGTGAATCAGTGAATAACAATTTATCAGTGTTTTATTAATTTTCAATGGCAGAAATGTAATAAATGATAGGTCTGATCTACACTACAGAGTTAGATTGACACAAGGCAGCTTGTATCAACCCAACTAACTACACTAAAATTTCACTTCCTCCAACATAACTCACCCCCTATGCCAACTTAATAACTCCACCTCCTTGAGAGGTATAGCATTTGGGTCATTGTAGTTAGGTTGATGCATTGTCAGTATAGACACTGTGTTACTTACGTCAACTGTTAGTGGCCTCCCGAAGGTGTCCCACAATGCCTCACTTTGACTGCTCTGGTCACCATTCTGAACTGTGCTGCCATTGGCCAGGTACACAGGAAGCTGCTCTCCTTTAAAACCCTGTGAATTTTTGAAATTGTATTTCCTGTTTTCCTGGCTTGGAGAGCTCACCTAGCAACTCTTGAGCACACCTAACAACTGCCCAGCTGACCACGCTGGCTCCATGCTGCAGACGCACTCCTGCCTGCAGTACACAGGAGGTGTTGGACCTCCTGCGTCTGTGGGGAGAAGAGGCTGTGCAGGCACATTACTGTCCTCCAGCAGCTGTCCCACAATGCCCCACACTGATCACTCTGGTCACCATTGTGAACTCTGCTACCCAGGAATCACAGGGACCAGAAGTCCCCCTTCTTCTTTAAAGTCCTGTAATTATTGGAAATTCCTTTCCCTGATTGCCTGATGTGGTAAGCACACCTAGCAGGTCTCCAGTGTAGCTTTAAATATATTTGGTTTTGAATTGCCTTTTTTTGGCACAGATTTTGTCACAGAATAAAATTCTGTTATTTGGAACATAATTCATCTTTATTAGTTCACAACATACATTGCCTGGCACTCAGGAGTTTGGAAAGTGATCAATTACTTGTTACTTCAGGGTATCACACAACTTATAAGATCATTCCCAAACAAAATGAATAGGTCGGTGTTCCTAAAGATGTAAGAGTCATGCACCTTCCCTCACCAAATCACACTGATGTCATCGAAGCATTCCTGGTGATCCACCAGCGCTTGCATAACCATAGAAAAGTAGCCCTTTTTGTTGGTGTGCTCAGGGGCAGGGTGGGATATGTGTACTGTCTGTTGCTTCACCTCAGTTCAGGAACCCCATACCTGCAAAGCCATCCACTATGCCCTGCACATTGCTGAGAATCACACTCCTACACAGCAGGAGGTGATTAATGGCCCTGCACACTTGCATCACAATGGCCCCCATAGTGGATTTCCTGAGTCCTGACTGATTCGCAACTGACTGGTTGCAATGTAGCATTGCAAGTTTCTACCATGTGATTGCTATTCACTTCTCCACTGTCAGTGCAGCTCTCATTTTGGTGTCCCTGCGTGGGAGGGCTGGATTGAACTCAGCACCCAGATCCAGGAATGTGAGCTTGTGCATCTGAAAATTCTGTAGCCACTGCTCCTTATCCCAAACCTGCATTATGATGCGGTCCCTCCAGTCAGTGCTTGTTTCTTGGGCACAGAACCGGCACTCCACCACCTGCAGCTGCTCTGTGAACTCCACCAACAACCGTGAATTGGTTCTCACTATGTCCCACAGCAATCTGTCCTCCAAGGAATTGTCATGTTCCCTGTATCTCTTCTTGCAGCTCTGCAAATACGGCAGGATTGTGCACCTTGCGCTTGCAATGCCCATGACAAAAGTGCAGAGCTGTGCAGAGTCCGTGCTTCCGTCAGAGATGGTGGAGAGCCAGATGAGTCAGTTTGACAAAAAGGCGCAAAAATTATGGGCTATAGATGACATTGTAGGATGGAGACTGTTGCAAACTGGGAAGTTGACCCCAAGCTCCCAGTCATCCCTGCATAAATTGTTTTGGCCCCATCATGGCCTGCCAAAACTTCTCAAAAGACGGTGCGCTGGACGGTGACGAGTTGCAAAGTGGGATAGCAACCCATGCTGAACTGTACTCTGCATTGATACAAGCAGTCGTGGTGAGTATGTGTCCTGCTGACAGAAGGAGCCAAGTGTGCACGTACAGAGGTGATGTGTTAACTGTGACGGCTGTATGCTGATGTAACTTGAGTCGACATAAGTTTTTAGTGTAGACACGGCCTGAGATAGACAGGGGTGTGATGAGGAGTGATCCCCGACTGACCTAGCCGTGCCGGCAATAACGTGCTTCAGCCAATATAGCTTATTTTGCTCATAATCTATACCAGTTTTGCCAGTATAAGCTGCGTCTATACTAGGAATGCTTTGCTGTTATAGTATACCAGTACAGCTATACTGGGAATGCTCTCTTAGGATAGAGCTGGCCCACATGATCATTTTCGGGAACCATTTGGCTACTTCACCAATGATCCTGTCACGCATCCCATATATAGAACTGAGAAGGGAACACGTTGGGCAGGGTTTTCTGTTGCCATCAGCACCACTGTCTGAAACACGAGTCTCTTGTAAGTGTCATCACAAAGAACAATGTTAATGTGGAAGAATAATACAACTGGCAATTATGAGCAAAGTAATATTCAATACTCACCGGTACCAACTGTAGGAATTTCATTGTGCATTAAACATTTAACATTTTTGTCTTTACAAATTATATCTTTGGGTGACAGATCAGCTAATCTGACCATGATTCAGATGTGATATAAAGTAGAATTAATGCTAGCAGTTACAGAATTTCATAAACGGAGTGATTTCAGGATGACACCTTTAAACAAGATAATTACCATCCCAAAGCATGATTATTAAGGCCAGAACAAGAGGTAGGCAGCTTTGATGTGGGGTATGTGTATGTGTGTGCACAAACACCCCTCCCCATTTAGGGTCATAAAATGCAAAGGTAGAACAGGAACTGTAACTGTTGGGCTACAGCACTGACTACAGACCAGGATGAATTAGGGGACAGACTCATTTTGGGACTGGGAGGTCTGGGATGATGACAGACCATGCACATCAAAGCAATCTGAAATATATAATAGGCCTGTGAAGTAAAGAGTACATGTGTGATTTTAAATAGATTTAGTCCATTCAACTTTGTGCATACACACTGTTAAATTGATGTCAAGTGGGTTATATTGATTTAGTTTGTGCCTGTAATTTAGGCCTAATTTACAGAGTTTTTGTACTCATATAATTATTGTGGTTGGGGGTATGATTTGTTACCGAAAAGTTAGACCAGCACAACAGCTGGTATGGACACAGTTATACGAGTATAAAAGGTGCCTTATCACCATCTTTATACTAGTATCACTGCGTCCACACAAGGGGGATTTAACTATAATGGTACAGTTAAAGTAGTACTACTTGTGTGTATGGACAAGCATTTACATTCACAAGCTAAACTGATATAGACCAGATTTAAACGGATGGAAGAGTGTTCACACAGCACTGGATTTTTGCACTAAATCAGTTGTTAAAGAAATTTAAGTTAAGCAGTGTAACTTACATGTGTAAACAAGACCTGAGAAGGAGGTGTCCCTGACAAGCTCAGTGGTCAACTGTGTCAATGGGAAGGTGGTAGAGGGGAGAAAGCACTATCTACACAAGTAAGACAGTTATATATAACTAATACTGTTCCTACCTAGCTTAACTATCACTGTGTATATAAGATTAGTTATGTTAAACAGATGGTGCATCTGATTCTCCAGCCTTTGATTCTTATGAAAAACTGGTGTAACATATTGGAAAATTAGGCCCAGGTTCTTTTATTTTAATCTGATTTCCTCTCTATTCATGCATAATTAGCTAATGCATCACAATGTGGGATTGGGCCTTAGAGCAAAATACGTGTATTTTGACCATTTTGGCTAAGGTGGGACAAAATAAACGTCAACATTTATTTAAGGATGTTGTCACCAAGGATGGGGATTGATTTCTGTAGGATGGTACAATGGGCAATATCTATAAGTAATCGGATACAATTAAGAAAAGAAATACTTAGGGGGAGATTTTTGAAAGTGCTCTGTGTTGGCCTAATGCTATTCCATTTCAGTCAATGGGAACAGAGTTAGGCCAATGCTGGTGGATTTCATCCCAAGCTAAGGAACTAATCTTACCCTTATTTCTCTTGTTCTTCATGTTCTCTACCTAGAGATTTCTGGAGTTATTTTTCATGAGAAAGGAAAGTTTATTATTACATTCACTCAAAAAGAAACATTATTGATTAGGAATATTTCTGAATAAAAACAGCTTCATTTTTATTAACATCATAACATCACACTTCTGACACTGGTCCATCTTCAAATAAGATCGATCATGGTATTTATTTTCCATTAAATCTGACTGGTACTTTTTGATTCACATTTTCTTCTTATTTAATTTTCTTTTTAGTCAGAAAGATTGTCATTGTAAAGCACAGAGACGAATTTGTGAGAGAATTATCCCTGAGGTAACTGCACTTCTCACCCTGCCTCCTTGAGACCTTAGACATGCCTAGACATCTGGCCTCTAGGCATCACCTTTTTTGGGATGGAGTCCCACGACTCTCTGCCTCTAGGCTGGGAATTTAGGCTGCAATTCCTCCTGCAATTTCCACTGTGATCACCATAGCAGGTCTGACGTTAGTTTAGTCTTCTGTTCTGGTCTCTCAGGGGAATGACAAGTTTAACCAGTGACCAGCCAGCCTTCATAAAGCAAAGTATTATTTTTTCTGAACAAAAGCATTACAGAGTAATATATCTTAAAAACAATAAACAGTTTATTTGCAGGTCTAGATTTCCAGGCAGTCCTTCCACATGGAGATCCTGATAGGATTACAGTACTTCAGGACTATTCCACAGGGTCTGCCACTCTTGGCCAGTCTCATGTCAGTTATTTAACTGAGTGAGGGTGACCTGCATTCCTATGCCAGGCTTGTCACTTTATACATTTTCAGTTTTGTTTTCTAGGCTTCTTCACCTAGATCAAACCAGACAATGCAATTTGCCTCAGAAGGCGAGATTTCTCCAGACTTGCTACCTGCGTAGGGATTTGCATTAATTACTCCCCAGTGCGTTTAGTTTTTGTAAGAAACCTTGTAACTCCTCCATTCAGTCAGGAATACAATCACTAACCCATAAAGATAGATAGAGCATTTATAAAGTTGCTACAACAATAGTTTTTGAATATTCCATATGTCCACAGCATCTATCACATTTTACTCTTTAATAAATAAATGGGACTACTTGTGGAATAAGGAACTACTCAATATGAGTGCATCTGGTCCTTAATGAACAGGGATCTGAAAGTGAATATTCTTTAAAAAATTTTTTTATTAATGCAAAGTTACAATAAAATGTTGACATACAACATTGTATATTAACAACTCAGGATCAGGTTAATATTCAAAGAACCTGACTAAGGATTCTAGCTTGCTGGTTGGGGGGCCCTCCTTCTTTGCGTACACTAAAAAGGGTTACTAAATTTCTAAATACTAGCCTCTATTTGGCATTTCTGTTGTGTACATACATGCTTTGAAAGCTTTTCTAGTGCAAGGACAGTTCATATTTTACTATACCACAATTCCATAGGAGGAAGGGTCACATTTTTTCAATAATGTGCAATAGAAAATCTAGCTAACAGTTAAAAATTTGTCATTCTGTTTAAAATGTAGATCCTGTACTGGTGCATTAAGTAAGCAGGTCAGGAGAGCTCTAGGAAGCCGGCTTTTCTCCCCAAACTAATTCCTGGACACCACCCCTCCAACAGAGTGCCTCCCTCATAACAAAAATATGATGGATCTTAACTGGAATCAAATGCCAGCTGTATATTAAATTTTGTTTTTAAATGAGCTACACAATTTGAAGCAGTATATTCGCTTACTCATATAGACATTCACTCATCCAACAAATTTCTTTGTTTAAAACCCTCTCCCATCTTTTCATCTGGATTGTTTTAACATATTTTTCAATCAAAATTATATGTATCTTAGAAATCAATTCTTCCAGCTTGCTCCTGGGTCATTTCCTCAAATGTGGTTAAAGATCTAAATAGAGTTGCCTCAATTCCAGATTTCACAATAAAATATTTGACTTGTAAATACTGAAAATGCAGGATCTGTATATAATTTACATTATTACGTATCTCTTGGAATGATTTCAATTCAGGGCCCAGCAGAAGCTTCCTGAATTGAGTAATCTTAGCTTTTGAGTAATAGTCACTTTGATATTTCCTGATTGATAATGAAAATAGGTAAGGGACATGGCCTTGGCAACAGGAATTTGGAAAATTTGTCCAAAGCTGTTAAGGTGATCTGAATGATTCTTTTTCAATTATCTAAATTTCTCTTTAACCCAACAATTACTATAAATAGCTATATTTGGGTTCCAGTCTTGTTCAAGTTTACCCAGTGTTTGGATGGTCTGTTGTTAACCCAACTGATCACAATATTTTAATTGTGATTCATAATAATAAGTCAAATTAGGGAAAGCTAGACCATCCCATTTTGTAGGCTCATACAGAACTTTAGAGCTCTCCCTTGGTCTTTTATGTTTCCATATGAATTTTAATAGCATATCCTGCCATATTTTTAATGTCAGGTCAGGGATAGCAACAGGGATGCAGTGAAACAAAAATAACTTTGGGAAGACATTCATCTCTACTGAGGCTACTCTGCCTAGCCAAGAAATTTCATACTTGTTTCATTTCCCCAAGTCTTTTATTATTTTGTTCCACATTGGAGGGTAATTTGTCTTAAGGAGATTTTTGTTTATTTGCAATATTTATTGCTAAATATTTTAGAGATTCCTTTAAACATGTGTAATTGACAACAGTTTGTTTTGACCCTTTGGGGAATATTAATTCCTAAAATTTCAGATTTATCAAATCATTTTACAGTCTGCCCAAATTCCAAAGTCAATTGTTCTACCATTTTTAACAAGGTTTCTGGCTCCTGCAAATATAACAAGACATAGTATACAAAGCTATAGTGTGTTCCAATTCAGATGGCATTTTGCTGCCCTCTGTCAAAGTGCTGTTTCTCACATTTGTTGCAAATGCCTCAATTGCCAAAGCAACCCTGTCTCGTATTCTGAGACCGGGGTGGGCAAACTACAGCCCGTGCCTGCGGGACTGCCCCCTATGGTGCCGCAGGCCCTGTACCAGCACCACATCCCTGGGGCCCCGTGGGCGGGGGGTGGGCACTGAGGGCTCCATGTGTTGACCTTGCCTCCAGGCACCGCCCCCTGCAACTCCCATTGGCAGGGAACGGGGAACCCGAACCCCTCTTGCACCCCACACCCAACTCCCTGCTCTAAGCCCTCTGCCTGCACCTCGCACCCCTCCTGCACCCGAACTCCCTGCCCTGAGCCCCCTGTCACACTGCACCCCAACCCTCTGCCCTGAGCTCCCTCCTGCAGTCTGTACCCCTTCTGCACCCCAACCCCCTTCCCTGAGCCCCCTCATACACCCCACAGCCCGCTTCTGCCCCAATCCCTTGCCCTGAGTCCGTTCCTGCACACTGCATCCCCTCCCACACCCTGCACTCCCTCCCACACCCCAACCCCCTGCCCCAGCCCTGCATACAATTTCCCCACCCAGATGTGGTCCTTGGCCCAAAAAGTTTGCCCACCCCTGACCTAGACAAATTAAAAGGAGGGGATTGATGACCATTAACCAAAGCAAATGGATCAGCTAATAGGCCCCTATAAAACTGATTTCCAAAACCAAACCTCACCAAAATCTGTCTGAGGTACTCTCCAGCTGGTCAGAGACTTTCTCACAGTCCAAAGAAAGCAGTGCACAGGAAGAACTGCTAGATTTAACATTATAGTTCAAAGTCAGCATTCTTCTGGTACTATCAAATACATACCTGCTAGTGCTGAACCCAGTTCGGTCAGGGTGAATATATTTGTGAAAGATAACACTCAGTCTGTTTGCTAGCACTGTGGTATACATTTTCGCATCTACATTACTTAAAGCAATAGGTCTGTATGATGCAGACTCTGTAAGATCATTTCCTTGTTTAGGAATGACCACGATTTTTGCTTCTTTCCATGAATCTGAAATCTCATTTCCCTGCAATATATCATTATGCAATTCAGTTAAAATATGGACCAACGATTGCTTTAGAGCTTTAGAATACTCTCCAGGACACCCATTGGGACCTGGCGCATTACTGGATTTTAAATTCTTAATTACAGCCGCTTCTTTACCAATTCACTTATCAGTAGCTGCCACATAATCCTCTGAAAGCTGTGGTAGTTTCACACATCCTCAAATATCTATTTATAAATTCTGGATTTGGATGTTCTGAAATGTACAAAGGATAGAAAAAGTTAGGAATGGAGATCTGTTTGATGCCAGTTACTAAGTCTGCTTTTTATTTCTAATCAGAGGGATGTCTGATTTATCCTGTTTCTTTTTTAACTTTCTGGCTAAAAGTCTATCAGCTTTATTGCTCTTTTCATAATATTGTTTACTATATCTAAATATTTGCTCAGCCTTATTGTTTTGTAATAAGTTACTCTCTCCTCTTATCTCAATTGTTTTCTTATATACTCTTTTAGATCCACTAGGTTTAGGTCTACATTTCAAAAAAGAAAGTCCTTTAACCAAACTTTCTTCATCAGGAGCTCTCATCTTTTTGAGATATGATGTTTTATTTATAAGGATCCCCCCCATTTCCACCTTTTATTAATCCCTTCTCTACCATTTTCTTGTAATATGGTTCTGAAATTTGTTCCCAGCTCTTGAATTCTAAGAGGATCATATAACAAAGCTCTAGTCAACCACCAGACCCCTTTCCCCACCCTCTCCAACCGAGTCCCAATATTTGAATCTAATATATGCATAGACAGGATCAGACCAAGTTATAACTCCCAGAGTAGCTTTTCTGAATAATTTAGCCAAGGTCCTAGAAAAAAATATTATCAATCCAGGAATAAGATCCATGAGTAGAAGAAGAATATGTATAATCCCTGTCATCTGGATTTATCTCCCACCAGACACCCATCATCATTTTCTAAGTGATGCAACACATTTGCCTTTGCTCCCCTCAAACGCCCTCCGTGTACTTCCAATAGATCAAAAGTGGATTTAAGCACTTCTTTAAAATTCCTCCCCAAATAATAGCCCTTTCCCTAAGGCTTCTTAAAGCCCTGAAAAACTGATTAAAAAAAAAAAAAGAACCTTGCCCTTGATTCGGAGCATATACATTGGCTAAGGTGAGACATTTACCTTTCAAAGACCCCTTAATTAAAATATACCTGTACTCTATATCTATGAGTTGTGCTGAAATAATAAAAGGAAAATGTTTGTCAAAGAATATTACTACCCCTCTTGCACTGGATTGCCCTGGAAAGACATATGGTAGCTGGATCCAGGAAGTATTCAGGTATTTATCATCATTTTTCTTCAAGCGTGTTTTCTGTAACTAGATTACATTAGGAAAATCCTTTTTCAGTGAGCAGAATACCCTTTTCTTGTTTGTTGAACTGTTCATGCCCTTAATATTAACAGTAATCACACTAATAAACTCCCCCATGTGTACAAAGTCTGGTCCTGCCCAGTATATTACCCTTTTCTAAAAGCAGCTAGATCCCCATGCCGCATGCTAGGTCTCCATTACATTTTCACTTGTTCTTTAAATAAGACATTTTGGATGGAGTTCCTATCATACACACAGTAATTTTAAAGACACCCACACACATTTTGCTTTTTCCTTTTTTAAACAGCTATATTGTTGGACTCTGATCCTGAGTCTGGTTTACTATAATTTTTTAAACTTCTGATCCCTAACTTTTTTATTAGTATAATATTTTCTATTAAATTCATATAACAGTATTTAACTTCTGTTTCTGTTTTCTTCACCTGTATACTTCCCTCCTTCCTCCCTTCTCATTCCCCCATTATCATCTGGTCTCTTCTAGCAGTGGGAACCTGGGATCTCCTTACTTCCTTCATGGGTGTGTTAGTTCCCGGAAGGGTGTGGGGGGTGTTCTTCCTCCTTTTATTGTTGAGACCCACCAAGCCTTATCGAATCTTGTGAAACATCTGTATAATATTGGATTTTCTGAGGTTATTGTCCTATCTTTGAGTTCACTTTTTAGAAAAAAGTTTCCACCATCGGTGACCCTTCAGAAACATTCCAAAATATATATCTCTAAAGTCCAACTTACTTCAGTAGGGGAGATCTGGGTCTCCTGATAAAGTGATAGAATAGTTATTTTTTTATTGTAATGTCTTTGCCTATGAACTAATCTTGTTTTTCTGGATCTTTGTTTCTTCTGCTCTCATTTCTGACCTGTTGTCTTGGTGATGCACCTTTCTGAGCTATTTGGGCTGTCTTTGATCTCATTGATTCCCAATGATTTATTGGTGACCTGTGGGACTGATACCTTTCATCCTGTTCAAAATGTCATTGAGCTGATTCACCTATTCCCTGTTACAGATGAAAAGGATGAGCAGGTGGATTAAGTAAACGGGCTTCTATATTGCTGTACTTGTTCCCCTCGACCCAATTATTGAGTACACAGTGAGTTACTTACCTCACACTCTTTTATCTAAATTAATATGTAAATACCCATATTTACTACAACACCCCCATAATCCTTATTTCATAATATGAATGCCCATATAATGAATACTAATAGCTATATACAGAATATAATTATACCCACCCCTGTTTACTGTTTACAGCATTAAGCATATTACACAGACATTTTTACCTTGAAGATACATTTCTTTGCAGTAATTGTAGCCACAAGTTCCCTTAATCAGCAGTTCACAGGGGAGGGAGGAAGGGGCCATGACCCTGAGCTCGTTTATGTAGCTGGGAAATGGGGGGCAGGGGGGAGAGACATAACACTTCTTCACACAAAGGGTATCCCTCAGACAACCACATTCCTTATGCAGCTGCAATGCTTATCTATCCTTAACAAGCAGAAGGGAAGGGAGTGCGATAGAACTTTATCTATCAAATGAGGAGACAGTGCCTGCCTGTGCCTTCCTCCCTAATACCATGCTAGTGGTTACGCAGGTCTTTACTTAACCCTTACATGTCCATAAGTACCTGTACATCTTCTTCTGGATCTGAGACAGACAGATATTTGTCCTTCCACATGTAAGCAGAGTCAGGATGAGCTCTACCCTGACATCTGGTGGTGAGTCATGATGGGTTGTGGAAAAGAACTTCAGGGGCTGATCTCATTTGCATAGGCACACCCACCCCGCCTAGATGGTCACTTTGGCTGCTGTAGGAGCCCCAGTTTCTCTGTTATTGGGGCAGGAATAAACTGTTATTATCCTGATTATGTGAATCAAGGACCGTGGAACTGTACTTGGCCTTTTGTTATGGTGGAGGGACTCACCATCAACTAAGCAGTACTTGCTAGGCAAGGGTCATGGGTTCCAAAACCCAGTAAATGGAGAGAGGCTGGGGACAGGTATTAATATTTGGTGGCATGGGCCCTTGGGTAAGGGCCTTACATGCTAATTGTACTTTCTCCTCTCTCCACCGTGGAACATCAGAGCTAATTTTGATTCTATTAGGAGTCTAGTTACAGGCTGCTGAGCTAAATTCACTTTGGGCCAATAGTGCATCAGCACTGAGGTTCCCCTACTACAAGCTGAAATTACAAAAGAGCTAAACTTACTAAGAGCTGAAATCACTGAGTGTTGTGTTAAGTAGTGGGGGAGCCTGAAGATATAGTGGGGAGCAGTTTGTGGGACAGCGAGCAGAGCAGTTCAAAGGACAGCTGGAGCGGCTCATGGGTTGGCTGGTGGAGTGGAGCAGTTTGTGGAATGCCTGGAGCAGCTCATGGGGGCAGCTGGCAGAGCGGAGCAATTCGTGGGACGACTGGTGGAGTGGAGCAGAGTCCCATGGAGAGGTGGGGCAATTGGCTTTGGACCATGTAAGATGCCCCTTAACCCCCACTATCTCCACCCAGGTTGGGAGGTAAAACTCTGCAGATAAACTTTCAAACTCTGGGGCTGCACTGACCAGGGACAGAGACTTTTAGGTTGTTGGACTTTTGGGACTTTGGGTTGATTTTGGGTTGCTGGACTTAAGAACCAAAGGGAAAGGACACACCCCAATTTGCTTGGGGTGGGTTTTTTGCTCATGGGTTGTGTTATGAATCCTGTTGGTGGTGTTTCCCCAACATAATACCACATTGTTTCTCTCTGTTATTAAAAGGTTTTTGCTACACTCAGACTCTGTGCTTGCGAGAGGGGAAGTATTGCCTCTTGGAGGCACCCAGCAGGGGTGGTATATATTTGTCACAGGTCACTGGGTGGGGGCTCGAGCTGTTTTTGAATTGTGTTGTTGGAATGGAACCCCTAGATACTGAACCCGCCAACTCTGATGGGCAGAAGGGTTACAAACATAAAGGACAATTTAAATGGGAATCCCCCTTTCTAGCTTATCTTGTTCTTTCTAAGAATTGTGGTCATCTAGCAGAGTTCTCTTCACTTGCTAAGGGTTGAGGTTGCCAGATCTGGGGAAATTTGTATGGGCTTGTGTGGGTGGGTGTCATAAATATAAAGGGAAGGGTAAACACCTTTAAAATCCCTCCTGGCCAGAGGAAAAACCCTTTCACCTATAAAGGATTAAGAAGCTAGGATAACCTCGCTGGCACCTGACCAAAATGACCAATGAGGAGACAAGATACTTAAAAAGCTGGAGGGGGGGGGGAGAAACAAAGGGTCTCTCTGTTGCTTTTGCCAGGAACAGAAAAGGAATGGAGTCTTAGAACTTAGTAAGTAATCTAGCTAGATATGCGTTAGATTCTGTTTTGTTTAAATGGCTGAGAAAATAAGCTGTGCTGAATGGAATGTATATTCCTGCTTTTGTGTCTTTTTGTAACTTAAGGTTTTGCCTAGAAGGATTCTCTAGGTTTTGAATCTGATTACCCTGTAAGGTATTTACCATCCTGATTTTACAGAGGTGATTCTTTTTTTTTCCCTTCAATTAAAGTTCTTCTTTTAAGAACCTGATTGCTTTTTCATTGTTCTTAAGATCCAAGGGTTTGGGTCTGTGTTCACCTATGCAAATTGGTGAGGATTTTTATCAAGCCTTCCCCAGGAAAGGGGGTGTAGGGTTTGGGAGAATTTTGGAGGGAAAGACATTTCCAAGCAGGCTCTTTCCCTGTTATATATTTGTTAGATGCTTGGTGGTGGCAGCAATAAAGTCCAAGGGCAAAAGGTAAAATAGTTTGTACCTTGGGGAAGTTTTAACCTAAGTTGGTAAAAATAAGCTTAGGGGGTTTTAATGCAAGTCCCCACAACTGTACCCTAGAGTTCAGAGTGGGGAAGGAACCTTGACAGTGGGTGTGTCAATGCCACAGCACCCACTCTGGCCAGGCCTTGCACCAGAGTTCACTCAGTCTGGCAGGATGGCCAGTTGGTGCCTCTTCCTTGAGTCCTGCTGGGGTGTGCAGGTTCCCTTCTTATTTCTGGCAGAGTCAGCTGGTCCTGGGTCTCCAGGGTCTGGAAACCCCCTCAGTTCTTAAGTCTCTCAGGGGGCTGGTAGGGGAATCCAGGATTGCCCACTCCACTGGGTTCCAGCTCAGGGCCCCTAAGTAGGGTTGCCAACCCTCCAGGATTGGCCTGGAGTTTCCAGGAATTAAAGAGTAATCTTTAATTAAAGATTATGTCATGTGATAAAATCTCCAGGAATAATCCAATCAAAATTGGCAAACCTAGCCCTAAGTCAGACAGCAGAATCAGAACTCAACAACTCCAGGTGTTCCCTGAGCTCCTTCCTACCTCCCCTGGTTTTTGTAGGCTTCTCAGCCTCCTGGTCTGGTCGTCCCTTCTCAAGGTGCTGTCTCTGAGCAACTTCTCAGCAGCTTGCTGGCAGGAATTCCCTTCTCCAGCCTTTTTGTTCCTCTGGCAGCCACTCTGCCTCCCAGCTCTTTTATCCTCCCAGCTGCTGTGAGGCTGCCAATCAGCAGTGTCCGATAGTACCTGTATTATCCCCTCAGTTGTTGGGCCAGCCTGGGGTATATACCTCCCATGACAGCTGCTTAAGAATCATTAATGGTTCATCTCTCTCCCTCGTTATTTTACCCTTATCGTAACAGTTTTGTAGCTGGCCATCTCTTGGTCTGGAGCCTGCTGTGAGCTGGGGAAAAGGGATTCTTTCATCTAGATTCATAATGCCGTCCCATTGCTCATTTAATCCTTCTTCCGTGGCTGGTATTTTCCCATTCATCTCATTCATTTCATTTTTTTTTAATATCTTTAAGCCTGGAACTCTTCCCTCATCTCCTTATACACCTCATTGATTTCTAACAGCAGGCCCTTCAGGTCAGCCTTAGTGACTGGTGCTTCTCTACCTGCCTCTATAGTTTGTTTGCTGGAGGGGGAGTACCTCTTTTTTTTGTGGCTGTGTCTTTGTTTTGAAGGGGACAGATCTTTATATTTTGTTCCTTTTCCAGACATCTAGACCTTTTTGTCTTTCCTTCTTGCTTGTTGTGGGCCTCTCTCATGGTGGCTGCTGCCACACTTACATAAGAATGGCCATATTGGGTCAGACCAAAGATCCATCTAGTCAGGTATACTGTCTTCAAACAATGGCCAATGCCAGGTGCCCCAGAAGGAATGAACAGAGCAGGTAATCATCAAGAGATCCATCTCCTCTTGCCCATACCCAGCTTCTGTTCGCTGACTTTTCCAAAATGGCCACTGATGCACTTCATCCCCCAGCCACAACAGTACAATTTTAAACAATCTCGTTGCACTCACCCACTGTCTCTTTATAGGATAATGACATCTCCAAGCTTCCAGAGTAATCTTCTCCCTAGAGGCTGCTCTCTGGAAGTGGGATCTGTCAGCTCTTTTCAGCCTTCCTTTTTTCTTTTCAAAGCTGGCTCCATGGGTGGGCTATTCATATTTAGGACACAGATCTGTGGGTTCAGGCTGGGTTGGTTCTTTTTACCTTCTTCTATTGCTTTCATTTATACCCCCTTTATTGCAGAAAGCTAGATTAAGCCACCGTCTTATTTGCTGGGTTAGCTCAGATCCCCGGAATATTATTTTTATAATGCACTGTTCAATGTGGGGACACTTTTTTCCTCTTCAAGCCACAAAATTACAGATTTTTCTGTATTAGCATTAAGACAAGAATACATACTAAACAGTGACATCAGCAACACAGAAATCTAATTTCAGGCTCTTCCAGAACAATGTCTAAATCATCTCTATATAAAGATGCTCTGTGATTTTTCTTCCCAGTCAGTATCCCATTAATACTCACTGCATGTTCTTTGCAAAACTGCATCAGTAGCTAAATATATTTTGCACATCAAAGTGGGAGCAAGGTATATTCCATCTTCGTTCCCCTTACAAAAGTCTGGCAACCAAATTCCATTAGTAGTTAAGTTTTGCTTTGAGTGAAGTGTAAATCAGCTTTACCCAAGAGATGAAATACTGGTTAAGTGGAACTCATAGGAAATTCTATTCATCTTGTCTAAATACTTTTTTGAGTACTTTTCAAATAAGCTGGTAGTGATGCTGTAAGACACTCATCATATAATAATAGTGGAGAACAAAGCCGGCTCCTTCCAGCTAGTTTGAATTGAAGAGATGTTAAAAACATTGCTTCTGAAATAGTATTTTACACGGCCTCTAAATGTTTTATGAAGCTGCATTTCTCTCCACTGTTCTGACATACGTCCATCATTGGCGTCAGCAGCACAAACACCAGTAGAGCTGGTGATATGAGTGGACGGGCCAGGCTAAAAAGGGTGTATTCACAGTAAAAAGTTCAAATCTGCAGGCTACTATTTAATTATAAATTTAAGGCTTTAAGGCTGTACTGTGACTCACTGTCAGCTCAATCAAAATTAACAAATATTTCCCTAAAGTATCCGGACCTAAGGGTTCTGGAATTTTGAAAGAGCTGATCTGTTTTTGAAAAGTGTCTGAATAAAACTGGCACATTTTTATTCAACACATCTTCTCCCTTCATTTATTCAGAGTTACACAAAGCTGGAGTGCCATAGCCCTAACCCAATCGCATAGTGGAGTAACTCCCTTCCTTCCCCCTCCCCCCCTTTTGACCCTGCTCAGATTGTGATTTTGGCTGTGGGGTGGAGAGCAGGGAATGCTTGCCAGATTGTCCCAATCAGTAAGTGGGCAGAGAAAGAGGTGCAACAGTGAGCTGCCTTTAGCTCAATGAAGATTGTGAAGTAACATCCCAGAGGACTGCTCTGTTCCTGACTAAAATAAGTCTTTACAGGCTTTTACTCTTGATAAGCCTGCAGAACCAACCCAGCTCTGAAATAGTTAGCAGATTATTGTTAATTATTATAATAATTATTTGTACAGTATAACTGTAGCACCTAGAAGCCCCAGTTGTGGACCAGGATTCCGTTATGCTAGGTGCTGTACAGATGCAGAACAAAAAAAGACAGTCCCTGCCCCCAGGAGCTTACAATCTAAGCATAACATATGATACAACAGATAGATATGGACAGATGGTTTGAAATGTTTTGCAGCACTTTTGAAAAATGCCTGAAGACATTATAGTTCAGTAACTTTGATTTTTATAAAAGAACAGCAGGACAAATTGTTATTGAATCATTCCTTAGTTCCAAAGTGAAAGGCTGGAAGTAATACTACATTAACATTTCAAACAGTTTTTAACCAGGAATAAACTACAAGTTACACTATGAAAGGTGCCAAAAACCAAACCTGCACTCAATATTTAATTTAACCTCTGAAAAATTAGTTATTGAGAAACTTGTTAAGCCTGAGAGCTTACCCTTCTTCCCAAGGAAGCTTACTCCCAATCCCCTTTCCTTTAATATTCCTTTTCCATTACATTTTTACAGCATGCTGCATATCATCCCAGAAATAATAAAATAAAGTAGGAAAATCCCATCCTTGTTATGCAGGCTACATATAAGCTGTGGACTCCATTTGGTCCAAGAGACTTCTAGGAACATCCAGCTTTCCTTTATGCATAAGACAAGTAGATTTACCCCATGGGCACACTTCTATTAAAGGAAGCCACTCAACCACACCACACACCCTCTATTCATCTTCTCATCTCACTAAATGGAATTCACATCCGTCAGTCTCATATCAATATCTATGATACAAAAGACCGGGCTGTAACTGGCCCTTATGAGGGAGTGCAAAGAAGGACATAAGGAAATTTTTTCTTCTTGCGACTTACCATGCAGGAGCCTTCCCTCTTAAATTTAATTCTTGGACATATTCTTGATCTCTGGAAATTACCTGGTAACTAGGAGGCATTGTTCCAACATGCAGCTTTGGTTGTTAAAAAATTAATTCTGCAAAAATGGAAAAGTCTCCCACCCAAATACTGATGCCTGGTTCAGTGATATGGCTGACCTCTCAGCTAACGCATGACTAGTCTTCAGTAGAAAGGGAATGCCTGAAAAATTCAAAGCAATTTGGGCCGACCTTTTAGAGGTCTAAGTAGGATTTAATAACAAGTAATAACAGACAGAACACAGTTAATTACTAGGCAAAATAAAACAAAACACGCAAGTCTAAGCCTAATGCAGTAGGAAACTAAATGCAGGTAAATCTCACTCTCAGAGATGTTCCAATAAGCTTCTTTGACAGACTAGACTCCTTCCTAGTCTGGGTCCAGCAATCACTCACACCCCCTTAGTTACTGTCTTTTGTTTCAGTTTCTTTCAGGCATCTCTTTGGGGTGGAGAGGCTATCTCTTGAGCCAGATGAAGACAACATGGAGGAGTTTTCAGGGGCTTATATAGTCTCTCTCTTGTGGGCGGAAACCCCTCTCTCCCCCTGTGTAGAATCACAGCTATAAATTGGAGTTTTGGCGTCACATGGGCAAGTCACATGTCCATGCATGACTCAGTTCTCTACAGCCTGAGCTATTGCCCACATGTTAGCCTGAATGTTCCCAGGAAAGCTCAGATGTGGATTGGCATCTATCAAGGTCCATTGTTAGTCAAGTACTCCCAATTACTTGAATAACCCCTTCACACTATGTTGACCAACCTTAGGTGCTTTCTACAGCAAACACTTTAAATACAAGCATAGAGCCAATGCACATAACTTCAGATATAAAAATGATACATGCATACGAACAGGATGAATACATGCAGTAGAACGAAAAGGAGTACTTGTGGCACCTGTTAGAGACTAACAAATTTATTTGAGCATAAGCTTTTGTGAGCTACAGCTTATGCTCAAATAAATTTGTTCGTCTCTAAAGTGCCACAAGTACTCCTTTTCTTTTTGCAAATACAGACTAACATGGCTGCTACTCTGAAACCTGTTATTTTGCAATGCAGTAGAACATAACCTTTGCAAAGATATGTTACATGGCATATCTGGCATATCTAGCATAAAACATATTCCAGTTATGTCATATTTACACTCATAAGCATATTTCTATAAAGCATTATGGGGTGCAATTTCACACAAGGAACAAGATATTTTTGGTTAAATGAGACATTTTTCTACAGAGGATATGTGTCGTGGCCAACAAACCTACTTAACAGAGCTAAAACAAGTTTTGAACATCTGATCATTTTTACAATTATGCCAAAGCAAAGATTAAAGATAGTTCTAGAGGTATCCAGCTTTCCTTCCTATTTTATTCATTTTCTTATTTCCTTGGTGCACTGTTTATGGAGAATACATTCTATGATCCATGCTGGTCTTTTAGAGTACTGAGAATAGCTGCCAGGTAACATTTGTCCATCCCAGGTTTTGGATTTGACTAGAGAGTCTGAATTATATACAAATGGAGAAGCTGCATGTTGTGTTCTGCAAGCTGTCGGATTAAAGCAGTGGTTTGTGGAATCTTACACTCTACACCATGTTTGTGGGATTCATTCAAGAAGCTCCTAATCAGTTAGGACTTTGTATTCTCATTCCTACAGACTTATCCAACTGGCTTTCTGACCGATAATGATAAAAAACATTTTTATGCACATAGTGCCCAGAGTAATAAATAACAGGATTTGGGGGCTCCACAGTGAGATTTTGTACCACACTAACTTGCCTATAGTACCTGTTGACCATGGAGCACAGTTATCATTGCAGATGACCTTGAAGATTAAGCCTGTTTAACTCCTTTCCTGAAGTGAATGCTATATGGTATTCCTGATTATCATCTGCTTCTTTAACTTTGTTCCAGCACCCCTGTGTATTTCTGTCTTCCAACTCACACAAACAATGCTGAGGGGGTGCTGAGAAGCATTGAACCAAACTGTAAACCCTTTTATATGATTGAAAACACTTCAAGCAAAGGGGTGTGGCAGCATCCCCTGCACTCCTAGTTCCATCGCCTGTGGAAATATGATGTAAATGAAAGGTCTAGATAGCAGAGGGAATTGAAGATAAGATGTAGAATCTTTCATCACAAGATTGTTGTTGTTAAACCCAATTAGTATAACACTTTCACGGTGGAATTTTCAATAGTACTCAGTGTCAACCTAACTCTTTACTCCTGGGAAATTCTGTGCCAACAAATTAAAACTTCTGCACATAATATTTTAAAATTCTGCATATTTTATTCATCAAAATAAAACAATATAATCACACCAGTTTCAATTATTTTGGTAATTTATTTCAAAATACCTGTCAGCAACTATGTCTGTAACAATACAGACAACAAAAAAGATACAGGAAATGTTTTTTTGACAAATAGATTCCTTACTAGGCATATTAATATAGAACTCTGAGTAATAATTCATTTAAACTACACTACAGAAAAGTATTTCCTGCACCCCTCAGAAGAAGTGCAAAGGCTTGGGGGAGTCACGGTAATGGAGGAGCTGAGGGAGAGGGAAGTAATTGCTGGGAAGGAGCCTGGGTGTCAACTTGGAGGGTTGTTGGGTGGGAGAAGTATGGAACATGTTTATTTCTTGGGCTGGGAGGGATTGTCAGGGAGCCTCTACCATGCAGACCCTGGTTGACCCCTAGACTCTCTCATTCAGTCAGGCACATTTGCCCTTGTCCCCATGTGTCCCTGCACCCCCTCCCCCAGTGGCCCTGAACTCTGACTCAGCCACCCTGTCCCCCCATCCCCATGAGGCCCTGTGCTCTTACTCAGTCACTTCCTCCCCCATGTGTCCCTGCACTCCATCCTCCATGTGTCCCTGCAGCAGGTAGGCCTGCTCCTGCCCAGGGGCAGCTGTTCTCTGTTCTGCCACCACAGTGGCCCCTGGTGGATGAAAGGAGTAACTGCAGCACCTTTCTGGCAGAATGTATTTTATGTGGAAAAAAATTCTGCACAGCACATGAATTCTGCGTGTGGTGCAGAATTCTCCCAGAAGTAGACTCTGCTCCCATTGAAGTCAATGGGATCAGAACTAGATCAATGCTGAGGGTTTCTGAAAAAATCCCAAACTTTGTCTTTCAGGTTGTGATTGTTTTTCAGAAGCCTTTTATCTGATGTCTGTTCCATACTGTATATGAACTAAATTGTTTGACTCAGCATATGAGGTGTTCATGTCATAAAATGGCCACATGTTCAGAAATCTGGCCAGCAGTTAATACAGACCAGAACTAGGTGCCCCCTGAAGATGCTACTAAGAAGTTGCATGGGGCTCCATCTAATGGCAGCATGAGAGCTAAGGTGCTATAGAGGATGGGGAAACCATTGTCAGAACTAAGAGGCAGCAGGACTTGCCTCCAAAGATCTGACATGTCCCTTTACTGAGGATACTAAGGACTGGTAGGGTAAAGAGGATCATCTTTATGTCTTGCTGACGTGGCAAGCTGCTTTGTAATGTTTCCACTATTTCCACACTTGCTAGAATGTTGTATCACCCTCCAACCAATCTGCCACATTCAAATGGTCTCAAATCCCTCCCCCTTCAGGGGATGATTCACAGGAACCTCTGTGGAGGGAACTTTATGGAGTTTTTCTGCTCCTCTGAGCTCCTCCGATGGGATTCTTTGTTGGAGCTGGTGACCTTACCCAGTGTGAGTGGGAAAATGTTTTTAGAGCACACACATTTAAACACATTGTCCACAAACATCTATGGGAACAACACTGATGTGGTAGCTTTGTATTACATTGCCATGGGTGGTTTCCACTATGACCCTAGGATTATTACATCCATAGTGAGAAGCTTTAAGCACGCATCAAGTTTATTTCTGTATAAATAGGTTCCTAACAGCCTTTCATGCCTAAGTCCTACTATGGAGAAATTCACAACAGTGTGACAGTGATGGCAGCCTTAGAGGCCTCCAGAGGCCTCACTCTCCTGGCCACGTAGTGTAAAATGTACAAAACATTGGAAATGAAAAAATAAACAAATTCTGGGTCCAATCTGTGAGTGCAGCTAAAATCTGTTTGGTGCAGGACTTGATGGGACTAATGGGGGCAAAAGGGCTATGCCCCATCATTATACTCTAACAATTCTTGGGACTGACCCTGGGCTGGTTCAGTCCTTAGTGGAATTTAGAATGGCCATAGGGCTGCCATAGCCTGTGCAGGCTAATAATGCCTCTTTGTCCCTCAGGGCAATTATACTGGCTGGAGATAAACAGAATCCTAAGGTGTTGTGGCTATGTTTCCTCTTCAGCCACACCCTCGACACACTGCAGTAAAATTCAGCTGCCTGGTTAAGGCAGCTTTATTGACCCTTTGCATTGATACTAAGTTATGTATTGTGTTAAGTGGAAAATGGGGGGCATGGATCAACATTCACGTTGTACTCCCTGTCAGTACCCAGCCTGGGCCGGGGAAGCTAATGATCCAACCAGTGAACCAAATTCAGACCAAATTTGGTGATGAATCCTGGTCACGTTGTAGAACTGATGAAAGAAATTGTAAAGTTTACGAATGAAACAACATTCATTCATAAAACCGGTTACTCCAAGAACTGGCTAATTGACAATTAAGATGCTTGTTAAGAGCCATAGCTGTTCAGCCTGCTGCCCTTGTAAATTTCACTTTCAATCCAATTGCTGCTTAAATCACTGAAACTTGCACTGTTTCAACACTGTAACTTCTGCTCACTGTTTGCCATTCATTATACTTGTCTACGTTGTAGCTTCTGTTCACTCTTTGCCATTCCTTACACTTGTCCATATTGTAACTCAAACTCCATTTTAAAATGCTCACTCCATTTTGTAAAAGCCTGCTGCAACCTTCATTTTTGCAAAACCCTGCTGTAATCTTATTAGTTTAGTTTAGATGTGTGAATGAGGTATGTACGGATGATCGAATCAACCTCCAGCCCCAGCCCGTCATAATGAAATAAAATGTAAACACCAATGGTTGAAGATACAGACAACAGCCCTGACAAAGTAAGAAGAGTCCACCCTAAAAAGAAAAGAACAAAGGTACAATTGAAGGAACATCAAAGCCGGGTCTGAGACTGAAGGTCACGTCTTCAATTGACGGGTGATCAATCACACCAAACCCAGAGGCAGCATGACACAGCAAGACCTATAGACTCTGGATTCAAACTAAAGCCTACGAAAAGGATGGGTGAGATGGAAGATTTTTGGGTAACATTCTACTGCCAACATGGGAGGGCATCAGTGAGTGCCCGACAGAGACCCAGCCCTTCTTTGTGCCTGGCTTTCCTGGCCAGTTAGCTGCCACAAGCTACGAACCCAAGCTGTGAACCCAAGCCACAGACTCAAGCTATGTTCAGGACTGGTAACTATCCAGCAGCTGCAAAACATTTAATCTTTGTGTGTGTGTGTGTGTGTGTGTGGTGTGTATACATAGGTATTAGATATTGGTTATTGGTCATAAATCAAATGTGTTATCATAATAAACATGGCATCTTGTCTTGTCCCCTGAAACGATCCTGTGTAGTTTTGTCTGCATAACAACGTGTCACCTGAGGCATGTTGCTCATAAGCTAAGAAGCGGCAATTAAGTGCAAAAAGAAGTATTTTCTGTAAGTCTTTATATTTAATATTACATAAAACCATAAAATGTTTATCTAGGCAGAACTCTTTATAGTACTGGACTAGATAAGTACAAGTATTTTAGTAAGCTCCAGAAGATGTCAGAGTGTTGATTTTTAATTTTCATAAAAGATGCAAACACAAAGCATGATCAATTTCGGTGTATGTGTTTATGTGTGACATTCATAAGCAATTTTTATAGCTAATAAAACCTATGCTAGGATTTGCCTTATGCCTTTCATTATGTTCATTTTCTGATGAATTTTCAGTGGGATAGTTATAATTCATTGTTTGCTTCTCTAATTGAATAGGTCCAAAGAGAAGACACTGATTAATAATTAGATTTCAGCTAGCATTCAACACTCTGAAGCACAGTCAGGCATACTTTTCTCAAATCTTCTCTTTTTAAACTATAATTAGCAGTATGCGGCATGAAGGTGATACAACATTCTGGTGACTGTGTGGAACTAGTGGAAATATTGAAAAGCTACTTGCCACTTCAGCAAGACATAAAGATGATCCTTTTTACTTTCAAATTTTAGTGCTTCAGGTTAAGCATCTCCATCCATATTTATGCCAGAAATATAAGATACTGTATCTGTGCCCCACTAAAGAGCTGAATTAAAGAGCAGGAAGATAATTGGAAAGTTTCCCATTGTCTTCAGTGAGTTTTGGATTAAGCTGTAAATACCCTGGATCCATGCATTTCCATGGTCTCATATTCCATTGTTAGTAAATAACATGTAAAATCTTATGAAGTGTAGATTGTTTATAGGATGGATGATCTAATGCTTCAAAGCAGGTCAGCTGCTGTGGGGTGATCACATGCTAGAGACACCACCAGGTATAATTTTTGGGGCTGCAGTACCCATTTGTGCTAAGGTGGAGCCATTGACTATTCCATGCCAGGAGCATTTCCAGGCCATCTCCCTCCTGGCAGATGCATTATTTGGTTGGGGCATTTGAATCCACTTGAGCCTCCTTTAAAATTTATGCCTGTTGTTGCAGACTCAGGTACCCAGTTTGGTGGCACAAAACCTTGGTATAGCCAGCCCAGTACTTCTCTCTCATGTCCTCATTCTCAAAATGTTTATATAGTATTTTAAGGACATTATTCATATTGATGTAATTACTTGGTATGTGTTTGGTTTATGAATGAAGAGGCTGGTATCTTAAGGTCAGAAGTTAGCTCAGTCATTTTCAGTAGCTATTACTCTTGGAGATATTTTCTTGATTCATCATCTCCATTTGAATTCCATGTCATGCACATGCTTGCTTTTCTACAGTATGGAGGAAACCCCACTTCAATGGCTGAGGGTCCCAGGACTGCAAAACCAAGATGGGACAATGGGGACATTATTGGAGGGGGCTCTGAAGAGTATCCCTTCCTCCTTGTCCCTCTTCTCAGTATGCAGCCAAGTTACATAGGATAACCACTTAGCTGAGGATTTGTTCCTGTGTGTGGGAGAGATTTGTCTGTATCTAGAAATTCTTACAGATTCCTAATGACTAATCTCTTAATGCCATTTCTATTGAGAAGATGGATGTAGAATCATAACTGCTGCCTACTCACTCACTCCAGTAATTAAGATTTAAAAACAAACTATGGAGCTCTCCCCTTTCAGGATATAACAGAGTATCAGAGAAATTAATTTTGTAGAATGACACCTTATTACAGTGTTTACCTTTCTGCACCCACGACCGACTTAGGGCGTGTCTATAATACCTCACAGTTTGGGCTCTGGAGGAGTGAATTGCAGTGTGCACCAAAGTACGGTGGTGTAACTTCCCCATCTGAATGCTGTGAGTGCGAACTTAAAGGTCTCTGTTTGCACTAATGTTCAGGACTACATTAATAGTTTGGGACTACTGCCACTAGTCTACTAGCTCAGACTGTGAAGAAAAAAAACAGGAACAATTTTCTTAACTGCTCAGTTTAAAAAAAAATAACCGACAGCACTTTCTCAGGATATTGGGTAATATCCCTTTTGAGCAGTATCTGACAGTATCTTTATGGTTTCCACCATTGCCCTCCAATTCCTCATTTGCTTATTGCATCCACCTGTTTTCTGACAGAAACTAGAACATAAATTCTTAGGTGTGGAAGCTGACATTTAAATGAGTGTGTGTATGACGTGTATGTCTTTACTGGGACCCCAAATCTTGATTGTGTCTTTTAGATGCAACCCCAGTACAAATAACAATTTTACACAAAGATAAAGACAATGGCCAAAATAAAAGTGTTATGAAGGGTTTTAAAAGCATTTTGCATAACTGTACAATATATTTAGTCAAATACTTTTAGTCATCTCTGTAGTGCCTTGTGTGTGTACAGTGCTTTACAATTCAAAACAATGAGAGTTCCCTGCACCAAGAAGTTGAAGATATATCTACCCTGCATTGTAAACCCAAGGTTTGAACTCAATCTTGCACCCAGTAAAGTCCATGGGAGTTTTCCACTGATTATGGCAGGAAGCCAGGCCATAAAACTGCAGACAGGCAAAAAACAGACAAAAGGTCCATTTATTGAATGGAGATAGTGAAACAGACAGACAATTCTAGAAATTACTTTGAAAAAGATGGGTTTAGAATGTATTCTTATTTAGTAAATATTTCTTTAACAATCTAGGGGCAGATTTTCAGAGGCACAAATGGCTTGCAATGGGATTTAGGCACTTAACTGCCAATTGTACCTATGAAAATCTCTCCCATACAGAATAGCTAACCATGAGTAAAGTCTTTAATTTTGTAAAGTGTTTTGAGGGAGAGAGAGAGTACTGTACAAAAGACTTGAGATTAAATAAAGTTGCATTGTTTTGTTGCTGTACACAAGGAAACACCATCACTGAGTATTATTGTGTCATTTATATCCCTCTAAATTTAATGAATATAATCTCTTCATGTTCCATCTGATAATGCTACATAGTGGGAAAAGCAGAAGACAGCAGAATAATGGAAGAAGATTGATCCTAGTAGGCTACTTTCTTTTTCTGTGTAACACTCTAGATCAGTGGTGGGCAACCTGTGGCCGATCAAGGTAATCCGCTGGCTGGCCGTGAGACAGTGTTTACATTAACAGACCTCAGGCACGGCTGCCCACAGCTCCCACTGACTATGATTTGCTGTTCCCAGCCAATGGGAGCTGTGGGAAGCAGTGGCCACCTCCTTTTGCTTTTACAATCTTCCCTTTGGCTTACATTAGTGGTGCTCAATGGCGATCAGTTGCAGCCATAGACAGTTGTTTTTACTTGCTTTGGGTAATGTTCTTATGGCTCTATGGAAGACCCTCTGTAGCTGTGGCTGGAAGGACTGCCATTTTCTGTGCATCATCTCTTTAGCAATCCCATAAGTAATCTACTCAAATGTTAGTACTAGTGGAGACACCATTAATTTTTATGTGTAGACGTTGAACCTCCTTTCTGCAATGGGCTAGTGGCTCTGGAAAAGGGCTCAGGTGCACAGGCCTACTAGAGCAATCCTGCTGGTGCTGAAGGGGTTTGGAAACTGCTGGGAGGGAATGTGGATAGCTCTGGCAGTTTCTTCAAGATTCATCTCAGGTAATCCACAGATGTGGGGGGCCTGAACTAACCTGCTTATTCCTTGGGAGAAGAACTCTGACCGCCAAAGAAATGATTCAGAGGAAGCTCAATGAGAATAGTTTTGTGGAGTCTCCAGTATTCTTTGTGGATTTGCTGCCATGATTGAGATGATGACATAGTGTGATGGGGCAAGGTCAGATGGCTATAGAAAAGTATTGGGAGACAAATATATTAGCCCCAGGCTAAACAAATCTCTGTTGCCAGGATAAGTAAATGGCAACTGCTCCAGGTCAATTAAGACACCGGGGGCCAATTAAGATCTTTCCAGAAGGCAGGGAAGATAGCTGGGTTGATTGGGACACCTGAAGCCAATTAAGGGCTGGCTGAAACTAGTTAAAAGCCTCCCGGTTAGTCAGTTGGCCATGCATGTCAGGAGCTGTAGGAGGAAGCTGTGCTGTTGGAGGAACAAACCATATCAGGCTCAAGGAAGGAGGCCCTGAGGTAATGGTGAAGGAGATATTGAATGGGAGCTGCTGTGGGGAAGTGGCCCAGGGAATTGTATACATCCTATTTCCATAGCTGCTACTATTAGGGTCTCTGTGCTGGAGACTGGAGTAGAGGGCGGGCCTGGGCTTCCCCCTTCCCTCCCCGATTAATCACTGAGACTGGGAGACAACAGAGGCTGTGCGAGGGAGGGTTGCTTCTCCTCACCTCCCTTGCTGGCTTATGATGAAAATGGCTCAGTAGGCTGTGACCCTTGCCTCTAGAGAGAGAAGGGCTATGTGGAAGGTCACAGTGAGCCTCTGAGGCTAGCGTAATCCACCAGGAAGCACAGGACCCACTGAGACAAGGTTGGAGCTCTGCTGCAATAGATTATTGATTTTAATTTTATTTCATACTTGTACGCTAATAATTCCTGTAATGGTAGCCTATTAAAAATACCTTTTGCCCGTTTCTATTAAAAATCCATGTCTTGTGATTTGATATGCAAAACTAATATAAAAATAGATCAAGATGTGTCAACATTTCCTTTACAAAATACTATTTTTCAGGGGTTTCTATATTACATAGTCAAGATACCCCTCGGGTATGATGTTCCTTTCAGTTGCACCAGTACAAATCCACTGACATGATGAGTAAGAGCTGGATGAATTATTTATAAAATATCATTTATTCAAGGAATTTCACTTTTGTATAATTCACAGACAGATCATAGAGTCTCAAGTGTACTTATTAGAAACTATTTGCAACTTTCTTCAGCAAATAATTTCTGAAAATTTGTGAACATTTGCATGATGTAAATCACTAACCTAAGGCATGCAGTGTACTTTCTAGTGCCTGATTAGATGACTTAGGCAAATAATGGAGTGCAAAAACTGTGAAATGTTTTCTGGTTTGATCTTCTCCAGAACTCCAGGAGGGCTGTGGCATTCTCCGAATGCATGAAACATACAATCCGCTCTCAATATTTTTACTCTTGCTTTGTTGCTTTACTAGTTTATTATGAACTTATTTTATTCTTCTTTGTTTTTAAATGCACAAATGATTCTGTCTGGAGAATCCAAATCTGATCTAATTGTCCTTGTGGCTGTCAATTTAAATATTCTCAGTACTGCCAAGATGGCACCAACTGGCATAATAAAAATGGGATACAACTGTGTGGTTTACCTTGGTTCCCGAGTCTCTGTGCTTGTAACTCAGGGAGAGGTATGCTGTCCCTGTAGGGTGACCAGACAGCAAGAGTGAAAAATCTGGACAGGGGGTGGGCAGTAATAGGAGCCTATATAAGAAAAAGACCCAAAAATCGGGACTGTCCCTATAAAATCAGGACATCCGGTTACCCTATGTCCCTGAGAAGAAGGGGGACAAGGGCAACCCCAGAGTCTGCTGGGTGACCCAGAGAGAAAGAGGAGAGACACTATTTTGAGCAATAGGGGTGCCTGTTGGCTCAGGGGGGTGATAGCAAGTATGCCTGGCTGGCTACCAGCACACCTTCTCGGAGGAGGAGCAGTGTCTGAGAGAAAGGAGTGGGGCAGAGTCAAATGACTAAGAAGTAAAAGCCCAGGAAAAGGGGATAGCTGGGCCAATAGGAAATAATATGCCCATCTCTGGGAGCACTGTGAGAGGGGGAGAGACTAGTCTGGAACAGTCTGGAGCCAACCACTGAAAGGTAAGGACTTGGTATGTGCTGAGCTCCTGAGTCCCAGGCCTGCATGCAGGGTTCCCCCTGAGAACTGGCCTCTTGGGACCTGGAGTAATATCCCTAAGCTTGGCCCTTTCCCCTTGGAAGGTAATGCTGAGAGTATAGAACTTTTTTGAGAGAGCTCCCTCCCCAGCCAAACTGAGTTAGCCCTTCAGTTCCTAGGTAAACTCACTTACCACATGGTCAGTGCTGCTCTTGCTGTTTGTCCAGGGCTACCTGCCTGCTGTGACTATCTGAGCGCTAAGGTCGGAAATCTGAGTTAGGGTTTTTAGTAAAGTTATTATAATTTTCACTTTGAGCCCCGCATCCCTTTGTGGTGAAGGGAAATCTTGGGAACGGAAGCAGTCTGATTCCTGTATGAAGAGGACGCCTGCCAGCTGAGATCGTCAGCACCTCTGCAGGAGTCCAGATTCATTCCTGAACCTGAAGATCATTTTCAGAATTCAGAGTGCACCAACTTTTAGCTAGGGAAATTGTTTGGGAGACCCCGCACTCCATAAACAGTCTCCTAAAGCCAGGGGGTAAGAGTCTGGGGATTTCATTACCAGCTCCCTATTAAACCTGTGGAGGGACTTACCATCTGATCCCACATGTAAGTCTTTTGGGATGAATTGAACCAGGTCAGTCAAATTGGCGATTAGTGCACAAAATATATCATTACAGGCCATCCAGGGTATGCTTGTGCATACCAATGGGACATTACATTTTATTCCTGCTCTATCAGGTCACATCACTGGGGAAATTCATGGATATTAGTGTGGTCACCAGTGACCCTGAGAATAGTGTTTTACTCTGTTATATTTACTTTCTGTTTAATAAAATGCCTACGTTGAATATATTGTTTGTGTTATTTCTTGGAAGTCTCCAACTATCTGGAAAGTAAGTGTGGATTACCCTGTGGTTAGAATTTTTCTTCCAAGCTGCCCTAGTGAGAAGGGTGGAGACACCACCAGCTAAATTCATATGAGAAGAAAATAAGGAAGTTACACCCTGCTGAGCTGGAGCCGGGATCCTGAAGAACCCAGGCTTGTCCATCAAAACCAATAAGGAGATTGGCACTTAAGGAGTTAACTGGGTGAAAAGACATGCTACAACTGCAGTTACCTCTTTCAGTAAGATTGAAACATTCTCTTTGGAATACAGGCCATTAAATATAGTAGGACCCTTATCTGTCTTATTCCATCATCCAGTGACATGAGGATTGCCTTGTGTGTCTACAGACCCATTCTTCAAGAAGGATTGTGGTTGACCATCATCATTCTTCTCTTTATTTGGGCAAGATTCACAAGGGGGACTTAGGCAACTAAGTCCAACATTTAGGCACCACAAAACTATCATGCAGCTGCTGCCTAATACCGTGCTGATGTTTCTCTGGTAACATCTCCTAGCTTCTCCTGGGGGGCACGCACAAAGCTGCCTGAGTCCCAACAGTGCTGAGCTGCTTGGTGCCTAATTCCTGCCTAAGACCTGGCAGGAGTCACTAACTAGACATTTCCCTGCTTATCTTGACTGCAGTGCCTGATCTGCTAGGCATGCTCAGAACATGCCTAACTCACAGAGAAGACAACCAGGAGGAGAAAGTGGCAGTGGATAGAACACTCATGTGGGAGACATGGGTTCAAATCCCTGCTCCAAACCAGCCGGAGTGAGAATTTGAACCTGGGTCTCTCACATCCCAGGTGAGTGCTCTAATCTCCTTCTCCTCATTTTTTTTTTTTTATAACAAGAAAGGGTTGACCGGATTTAGATGCCTAACTCCAGGAGAGGGGAGGAAGGCTGTGAATCCTGAGCTGAGTTAGATGTCTCCCTCCAGCCTGCAATTAGGGACCTAATTCCCTTTGAAGGGTGGTCTAAGGCCTCATCCCTCACCTCAGATTCCTACTGGCTAGTTTAGATGACTCCCCTGCTCAGCATGCTAGCATTTGTGAATCCCTTTTTAAGGTGCTTACCTCTTCCCATGCATTGTATGGGGAGCCCAAACACCTAACTAGAGTTGTGAATTCCTCTAAGTGGCAGGGTGCCTAAGAGTTATGTGTTGCACAAGTCCCCTTTGTGGTTACCTTCTCCAATGCCACCTCTTTGCTACCAGGGAGGTCTTTTGATAATCTGATCAGATGAGGAGCTGCGAACTAACTTTTAATTAAAACACTTTTGAGTTGGAAACTTTGCTTCCTTACTTATTTTTCTAGAATATGACAATTATTGTTTGTGTTTGAGAAGTGAAAAGCAAAGATGAGACATGTTCCATCTCCAGTTACTAAGGGTGGCATTGTTGATGATGTATAGTAGTTGTTATAAAAGCTCTTATTCATCAGTTCAGAACTGTCACCACAAATGCACACTATTAACAGTGGCTTACTCTTCACAGGATATGTTTCAGATTGACTGACAGACACATTTGAATGGAGGTGGCTTATTACAGTTATTAACTCAGATAAATTAAGATTGATTCAAAATGTGAAACCTAATTAAAAGCAACAACTCAAAACTCTTTCCCACTTGGTTTAATATAATGCTCCTTTGCAACTTGCTTCTCTGCTCTTTTCATTCACTGAGAGGCACAGTTTTTATTGGAGGCTGCTGAAACAACAGCGGTGCCTGAAAGCACCTTTGGTGAAAGAAAAAGACGACAGCCTTGTGAATAGATGATAATGTACTGTGCATTGGTTAGGGAAGAATTTTGGTCACAGAAATTGGTTGCTATTGGAGCAGGTTGAATAATTTGCCAATTCTTTGCTGGATGAATTCTACTTTCTTTTTCTGTTCACAAATTGTCCATGAGCAGATCAAGTTTTTCTCTAAATTATTCACTGTTTGAAGCCAAATTGACTTTTCCTTCAAAACACTCTCACTCCTCACATTCCCTGTCATGCTGACCCTATGAGGGCCAATTCCATATCCTTCCTACCTTCTCCTGCACATCCACATCACGCCCACATTTGTGCCACTTATTCCTCTACAGCATTTCTAAAATCTATCTCTTTTTTTTTCTGTCTTGCCAGCCAAAAGTCCATGTCTTCATGATCTCCTGTCTTTATGATTGTAACCTAGCCTCTCTCACCCCACATTGCCTCCTTACAGTGCATACCAAATGCAGCTGCTGAGTTCATCTTCCTTGCCCATTGCTCTGACCACACTTTTCCCTCTATAACTTCTTCTGTTGGAGCCCCTGTTTCACCACACCAAATTCATGCTTCTTGTGGACCTTTAAGGCCCTTCATAACTTAGCCTCTTCCTGCTTGTCCGTTCTTATCTGTCCTGTTGTACCCTGCCTCTTCTGTTCTGCCAATAATGCCAATCTTGGCCATCCAGTCATCAGCCTCTCACACAAATATCTCTGCATCAGATTCTGCACTGGCCTTTATGCAGGTGTTCTCTCCCTGAACTAATCTATAAGGAAGGCCAATACTGTTCCCTCCTTTAAGCATTTCCTGAAGACTCACCTCTGCCATGATGCCTACAAGAAATCAGCCACTATTATGGCTTGAGGAGTAGATGGAGATAGTCAGCACTTATTTTAAAGTATTTGAAGGTGGATAATGAGGCTGCTTGCAGATAATTTGGGGAGAAAGCCTGAAGATATTTGAAAATTTAACAAGTGGGCAGTGGAGACTGGCATCACTTGTCAATCATAAGCAATTTTTCACTGCTCAAGAGCAAATGAGAGATGCTAGGTAGATAGAAAAGGGGAGTGCCAATGGAGGTATTCATAGTGAGGAATGATGTGAGCAAAGCAATGGGCTAAGAAGATGATCTTAGCAGCAGCATTCTCAATGGATATGATCAGGGAATGACTGTATTTGTCATAGCCAGAGAGAAAGATGTTGTACTAATCAAGATGAGAGGTTATGAGAGCCTGGCTGAGAGTTTTAGTTGTATGGATGGATAGGGAAGGCATTATCTAGGTACTGTGCAACACACAGTAAGGGACAGTCTCTTACCTGAAAAGCTAAATATGCATAGAAAAAATGGGAGGGGAAAAAAGGCACAGAAAAATGAAGAGCAAAGTCATTCAATATGTCAATGGCAGAACAGGGAATAGAACCCAAGCCTCCTGACTCCCAGCCTAGGCCCAAAGTAACTCTTAGAATCAGGTTTCTGGTGTGAATAGCGACGTCTATGAATTTAAGTCACTTTCTGCAAATACTATCCAATAATTTCTTAAAATGTTCTGTTTCAGTGAATTTGTTTTCTAGAAAACCCATTAACTGGAATATTAGTGGAAAATAAATATAAAAGGAGTGCTGGTCACAGTAAGAAAATCCATTTAAAATTAAATATCGTAGTGGGCTGGATAAGGTGGTGGTAAGTTTTTACTAGTGTCAAGGAGCTGTGAGGAGGATTTTGTAGCCTGCTACAATATTTTTATAATCCTGTATAGGCTCTTAGGGCAAATCCTGGGATAGGTGCATTTTAATAAATAAAATCTATTATATGAATGTCCAGTTGGCTTTTCAACCCAAGCATTCAACAATGTCAGTCTTTTAGAAATAACTTCTAATATTCATTACTTTTCCTTCAATGATGGCTGAATCTCTTATGGACAAGATCAAACCTTTAAAGGCTGATTTCACTTTAGAAGTCCCACCTTAAAGTCTGAAAGGAGGTGGGAGGAAGTGTAGTAGCAACCATATAAATAGGATTTAGTAGTAGTCCCCTTTGGAGTTTGCTAGCTCCTAGAATACTGAACTGAACCTCTAGGGGTCCTACCCTCTGGACTAGAGCAATAATGACTCCAGACCTTCCAGACACCATTTCTCAGCCTGGTTAGCATCCAGGGTGTCAGACTATCCAGAGTAGCTCACAACCGTGGATGTCAACCTCAGGACAGACTGTCAAAACACAGGGCACAAACTGGTTGTGTGCTCTATACTTAGATTTTACCAACCAAGTGTCAAGCATGAACTCCTCAAACACTATAACAGCTTAGCATGGAATCACAGACAGTCCCCTTCGGTACTCTGATCTATTTTGTCACGTAGGCAAGACTGCCTTTGTGACAGATGGTCCCTTACCCCCAAAATCACCATAATATTCAAGTTAATTCCAGTCCTGAAGGACCAGTCACTTACCCCAAGACAATTGTACCTTAGATCTTTCACCAGAGATAATGCTTGTAGCCAATTCTATAATAAACTAACTAAAGAATTATTAATTCGGAAAAAGACATAAGAGAGTTAGTTACCCCAGGTTAAAACAGATAAACATATACACACAAGTGAGATACAGGTAAGAGTAATGCTATGAAATGCAAACTCTATATTTCAGTTTCGGCTAACCAAAACCACGCGCTTGGAGATCCCTTGCTTATGGTTAGAAATATTGCCGTCGCCAAACTACAAGCAGCATAGTGATAACAATTTCTCCTGAACGGGGATTTTTATTCTCTTCCTTTCGAGTTAAACCTGTAATTGGATGGGTGTTTGTGCATGTCTCCTCTGATGTCTATCGGCCTTCTTTTGCAGGGCAGGAGATAACACCTCTTGTGCGAAAGTATTATTTCACACTTGGTAATGCTTTTTCCCAGACTGTGGGCATTTCCACTTTCACAGCAAACACTTTTGTAGTTACAAAGCAAATACTTCAATATTACCATACAGCATAGGATACAGATATTCTAAGTGACATTAATGGATGCAGCAACTTCTAAGCATTTGATAAAGTCTAAACACTAAAGACATTCTTGTAAACTTAACATCTAATTTAACAATGCTAACACACAGGCGAGCTAAACTGGTTTCCAGCTGTGCATTTCTCAGTGTTCAGTGAGGCTCAGGGGCCTTGGCATAAGCTGGCACCTGGTCTGCCAGCATCACACAAGGCAGGGACAGAATAGACTGAAAACTCCTACAAAAGCCAGTGGGGAGCTTCAGATGGAGTGATTTACATAGACAGTTTGCTGGGCCAGTGAGGAGCCAGGACTGCACAGTCCCTCAGTAAGAGGGGAAAGGCTACATCAGAGACAGGGGCATTAGATTTGGTTTCACTTTTGGGCTGCTTGAGATGGAGCTGGGAGAGGAGCAGTGCAGCTCCCACTCCCCACACATATGGGGACTTTGAGCTATTATGGGACTTAGCATGTGATCGGGGAATGCCAGCGCTACAGAGACTGGCGATCAGGGAGGCAGAGAACCAACCTCATGCTGGCTGCTGATAGCTAGCCAAAACCTCCACAGGACTGCAGCTCATGGAGCCAGAAGAGGACCTTGCCCTACTTGGGTGAAGATACCATAAAGGAACCCTTTTCTTTTTGTTAAGTCAGCTGACATTCACAGGACTGCAGCACTCAACGCAGGACTTATCCTCAGTGTCCCATCTGCCTGGAATGATGCTAGGGAGGCAGCCAGGGGTTTGTGTCCAGTGGTAAATGCGTGGAGCCAGGGAATTTATTATGCTGTTGATGTTTTAGTTAATATTAATCCTTTCCTTGCTTGTAGTCCTTGTTTCCTGTCCCCAGGGAAGTCCCCTCTTCTTTTGGAGTTTGGCGCTTCATTGGTCGGGGCTTGTATTAATGTATGGTGTTCATGTATTGGGTTATATTTCTTGTGAATAGATAGTAGTATTAGTGATTTTACCAAGGTACAGCCATCCAGGTACAGAGAGGAGTCATAGATTCATAGAGTTGGAAGGGACCTCAGGAGGTCATCTAGTCCAACCCCCTGCTCAAAGCAGGACCAATCCCCAATTTTGCCCCAGAACCCTAAATGGCCCCCTCAAGGATTGAACTCACAACCCTGGGTTTAGCACGCCAATGCTCAAACCACTGAGCTATCCCTCCCCGAGTCATCTTGGGTGGAGTCACCAGGTGCCAGAAAAAAGAATGCAGGATTCAACCCATGCAAGGAGGGGGCGGGGGAAGCCACACCAATCAGTAAGCACCAGAGAAGGGGTGTGAGCCTCGCCTTGTGGAAGGGGGCTACATAGCTTTAACTGATAGCCTTTGAGATACTGTGGAAATGTTCCACAAATGTTGGAAAACATCAGTTTCACTGTACGCATACAAACCAACGAACAAACATCTTCACAGATAATAATCAAAATTTACGGATAGGCAAAGAAATAAAAATGTTGAATGAGAACTTATTAGAGTTTGATTTAAGTGTATTTACTTTGTATATTTTTGAAATGTGATATTAACAATTTGTGTTTTAATGGTTACAAAGCTTGAATTTTTTGAATCTCAATGTCTACTATCATTAAATGATATTGTCTGACTTCCCATTGTCTGTCCCCCCACAGTCTCCTGAAACTGTGAAAATTAAAGAGATTAAAAATAAAATGCTTAAAACCAAACATTGATATTAGTTAAAATTATAAAAAAATAAAAATAAAATTTTTCCAAGCCTAGATATAAGGGTGAACATCGTCTACTTGTTTGTCTGTGTGATGGGATGTACCAGGCACCTTGAGGCCCCTGCTGGAGGCCTCATGGTCCTACCACACGCCACACAGAAAAGGAGTGGTGAGGGTGGGTCCTCCAGGCCTGCCTAGAAAGGCTGCAGGGAAGCAGCCAATCAGAGCCCAGCAGGCTCAGTTAAAAAGAGCTGCAGGGCCTGAGTAGATCAGTTGCTGGCTAGGACCAGAGGAGCAAGGAAGGTGCTGGTTGCTGGAGCTCAAGAGAGAACTGGAAGACAGTTTCTGGTGACACTGGCATTTTTTAAGGAAGAACTTCAGCCCTGAGGTAAGGGTGAAGAGGAAGGGACTATGTGGGAAGTGGTCTAGGAACAGCAGCAGCAGTGGAGTTAAAGGAAGCAGCATGTGGCTACTATTTGTAAGGTCCCTGGTTGAAAGCTGGAGTAGTGGGTGGGCCTCAGTTCCCCACCAACTACTGGAAAAGTGGCCTAAGACCTGAGAAGGCTTGTTTAGAGGCCCAAGTAAAGGGCAGGACTTAGAGATTTCAGGGAGAAAGCCCTGGGTGCACTGGGCAGACAGGGACCTAAAGTTAGCCAAGAAGGGGCTGAGGATTGAGCCTAGAGACAGGGCTGAAGATATTACCATGGGCACAGGGACAGGTCCTGTTGGACCTTTTACCCAGGTTGACTGTGTGTAACTTGACTGGAGGGCTGAGCCACTGAAGACCCACCTGACAAGGGCAACAGCTGACAGGGGGCACCTTAAAGAGAGAGAGTGCAGGTTCGTACCCACCAAACAGGAGGACCTCACAATAGGTGAGTGTCCCCTCTCACAACTTGTATAGTCTGGTCTTGTCTACTATTTGCCTACATATTATATTCATATATTAGCTTTTGGTCTGGTGATGTGTGAGATTTCTATTTCAGTGTTTTAACTGGGCAACTGTGATATAAAAGGAAGTTAAAAGAGACCATATACCCCTGCATAAGTCTCAAGTAATTTTTTATCATGTAAAATATGTACTCCTTTGTGTGTCTATGAAAATACACTCTCTCTTAGGAGCACAGAAATTGCCTCTTGGCTCTAACCGGTTTACCTCTTTTGTCTCTATAATGGCCAGTACCAAATATTTCAGAGTAAGGTAGAAGAATCCCCATAATGGACAATTATGAGAGAACTTGCTCCCAGGAGAGGGTTTTTTTAAACTAGCCCTCATTAGTTAGTGTTTGCCTTATGTCCTGAAGCATGAGAGGAAGGGGGGAAAAATATATTTCTGACTTGATCAGTTACTACTGATTTACTAGGAATGTTTTCCCAATGATTTCAGTGAGAATTAGAGTTTATGGGCCTGGTCCATCTTAATGTTCTCATTAGGCATATAAATATCTAATCTTTTTTAATCTTGCTAGCTCTTGGTTTTGATGGATTAACTATGCATTGCAAAAAAAGTATTTCCTTTTCAGTTTAACATTGTTTCGTATGACTGGAAAGGTGCACTGATCAACCTTCACTGTACTTTTTCCTTATTTTGTATATAGTCTGGGAGCATGTGTAACTGTGGGAGCAAGTTAATGATAGAAAGGTAAGGAAAGGGTTATTTGATTAGTAAAAATCTACAGAAACCTAATTTCAATGGTGTCACCTTCTGTGGCATGGCAGGGGAGACTTACTGCCCTTCCCCTAGTTCCCAGCTTTGGTTGGAGGAAGTTTTGATTTGAGTGTTGTCAGAAATGGGTCAAGTTGGCAAGGTTGGAGAGGAAGTACACTGAGTATCAAGAAAAAGTTGAAGATGCAGGAACAAGTGCCAGCTGTCAGTGAGACTTGCCTTGTACTAGGTCCCATGACATGCATTTTGAGAAGAACATTTGCTGCTTCTGCAGTAAGCTGGAAGCCTGAAAGGATCCATTAAGCACAGTTTTAACACACAAGACAGGTGAGAAACTCTATGAAGTGGTTACTCTTAGTGAGAACATGGCATGGAAAGTAAAGCCAGTGCATTGACCCTAAAGGTGCCCACGCATACAGCATTGCATACCGCATGGAGTGCTACTTCAAGAATGTATGTAACACATTGGGTCAAAATACAAAAGCAACAGAAACAAATACTGAGTTTACTACTGCAAAATGTGTGACTCAGCTCGAGTTCATAAATTCTCTCTCAGAGGCCCTAATGGATGGGAAAGTGGTGGCACTAGCTGATGCAAAACCTAAGTACAGAGATATATGTACTTTGAATGGTACTGATGAGGAACAAATGCTTAGCAGAAAGGCTCTTAAAGCACTTACTGAAAATGAACTGTGGGATATGGATGTAATTTATGTCTTCCCCAGAAATACCAAAGTACTATCTAGACTCAGTAAGGGCTGTTAAATAAATGCCAAGAAGGGACCATTTTAAAGCTACAGAATGAGCTTACTCACACTGGCAATCCATCTGCATATGGTGGACTGGAAATCATTAATATAATGACAAAAGCAGTCTTAGCGATGAGATGTGGGGTGTGTGTGGGAAGAGGCGGGGTGGGGCCTTGGGGGAAGAGGTGGAGTAAGGGTGGGGCCTGGGACAGAGCTGGTGGTCGATCACCCCCTGGCACATTGGAAAGTCGGCGCCTGTGATGACTTGCATGAAGGCTTCAGAACCCAAAGAATTATCCAAGGCTTCATCAGTCTATGGACTCTAATCAAAAAGAACAGACTAAAGCTGTGCTTGAATGCAAAGAAGGAAGTCAGAGTGAAGGTGGCAGGGATTATTACAGAGCTAACTGCAGACAGGTCATTGTTTGCTCATCTCCTGGTCATGTCCATATCTCAGTGTGACGATCTACATGAGGCTCTGGGAAAGTGAGTTCTCGGTTGTACAATGACCAATGTTTGAATGCAACAGAACAAGGCATATGTGCCAGGTGAAAAGCTAATTAATGAACACCTTGCATAGCCTTCCTAAGCCAGCATCTACTGACAATGTGACTCCTACCTTATGCCAGCAGAGGCCTTTCAGTGTAGCAATCATAAATGGTATGGCTGAGGTACAAGCTCTCAAACTGTTAACACTTGCCAAGATTTGGCTGAACACTTCATTATGGGGCTACAGGAAAAAATACTGGACCTGTGATGAAGTCTACCTTGTATTTGACATGTGTGCAGAGGAATCCATTTAAAATATTACCAGAGAGAAGAGGCTCCACAGTATTGCCCCTGTCCAATACAAAATCGTTGACTCCATGATCTTCACTGTGACACTGAAGATGAAGGTACTTGTCTCCTACTTGATCAGAGGATGAGGTAACTGCATATCTTGAAGGAAAAACACTCCAGCATGCGAAGAATTGCTCAAAGAATTTTATTGTAACATGGTGTCATGAGGTTTCTGCCTCCCACTGTTCAGTGTAGTTTCTTCATAATTTTAGTGTCAGACTCATGGAAACTATCTTGCATGTTATCAATGCCACAGAGGGGTGCTACTAAACATCAGATTTTTTGCACAAGACACAGATGTTCCAGTGCTTTCTGCGGAAGACTCACAGGATTGGGTCTTAGTGCCTGCTACCACGGGACAGAATTGCTGTATATCCCTCAGATGTGTTCCTATCACTCAGACCATTAAAAGCCACTGGACTTTCAGGGTTCCATGCTCTTTCAGAGTATGACACTACTGGAAGGTTGGCCGGGAAGAGCAAATTCTTATACTGAAAGGCATTTAATTCAGCCTCTGAAGACTCTCTCTTGTTGCTCTGAACAGCTGGGACAGTCACCAATGAGGTTATAAATGCACTGGAGGCATTCCTATGCCAAATTTACCATTTGAAGACCAACATTGCTACACTTGCAGAGCTATGTATGTGGATGATTTCCAAGAAGCAGACAAATGGGGAAAAAATTGCCACTGACAAGGGATGTATGTATACTTGCTATCAAAATGACAAATAGTCAAGAAATGGAATGGCTCTGGGATGATTGAGTGCATCCAAAACTCCCCTCCGCTACTGGGCATGGATTGGTCTAGGAGGATGGACTGATCACACCAGTTGTGTGTGGAATACTATGAGCTCCCAGATCTGTCCTTCAGCTAATCAAATGCTTGTGTGCTTAAACCAAATGCTCACCACCCAGCAAATGTCTGGCCAGCAGCCTGCCTGGTACTGAGATGGGAGAGTGCAGCGGGTGAGGATCAGTGTGACATGTCTAGCAGTGATGCCCTAGATGGAGATGACACTGTTGATGACTTTTGATGAATAAATGTTTTCAGTCCTCTATGTCAAGGCTAACTTCCCTAGGATTACCAAACATTGCTGTCGTTTTTCTTTTTAACATAAGTAATCTATCCCTGTGCTAAGGCATAATTTAAAATGTTGACTTTTAAACACAATGTTCTAGTTTTATCATGTTTGGTGCCATTGTTAATGGGAGAAATGGCTTTTGACTGATACTTAACTTGACCCATTTCTGACAACACTGGATTATGAAAATTTCCACAGTTGGAGGACATGGAGTTTAGCATAGCAAGTCCGTCCATCCCCCCTGACACGCCACAGAGGATGATACCATTAGAGTTATGATTCTGTAATTTTTTTAGAAATCAAATTACACCTCCCTAATTACCATTCTATCACTAAATTGCCCATGGAATGAGATTTTACTACATTAGGCTCCCAGATTAATAGCTTTATCACTGACCCTCATTTGTCTCCTCTCTAAATCAAACAGTGCTAACATTTCAGTTTCCTCTCCCATGAAGAGGTTCAGATAACCCCTCTCAGTCACATTTATCCTGATTTCAATTAACTGAATTTCAGTGTTTATTTTACAGTGTGTGTGATTTTTAAACTTGATAATATCAGCCATGTTGCTGACAGTCTGGAAAATGCCAGTACTGTAAATAGTTAAGGATAAAGATAATACAGTAGGTCCTTTTAGATGTAATCTGCAGCATACTGAAGTTACACCAGCCTACCTATTGATTTAAGAACTCAACTTTCACTGGTCTTAGAATGAAATAAAATGAGACGTGATGGAGGAAAAAAAGAATGTTGTATATCCCTCTGAGATGTAGAGTAGGGAAGCCTCCTTTCAGCAATACATATAAATGCACTTGTACACCCAGTTTCAGTAACTGTTTATGAAAATATTCCAAATAGCTATATCTATATTTTTTGCTTCGAGATCAACACAATGGGGCCAGTCCTCCAGATTAGCCAAGCTGCACTGAGTGCAGGACCTGAAAAGGGGTGAGGGTGGAATAAAGGTGGTCTTATGTCACCATTATGTTCCTGATTCTGTGGGCAATGGGGTGCTGGTTCAGCCGCGTGCAAATTCAGACAGCATCAGGGCAGCTCTAATTTGGCTGGCAATGTCCCCCCCCCCCAGAGGTATAATACAGGGGAATCACCAGAACACAAGGTGCAGTGGCCATGTCCCCTGCCTCCCCCAATATGTGTCCTATGATTGAGAGAATGGGGGAGGGAGGGTTAAGGGCATAGAGCTGGCTACTTCCAGCCCCTTTGTGCTACCAGAGTGGCACAAAGGAACAGAATAAGGACTGGGATTGAGTCCAAAAATGGTATGAGAAATTAGGACATATTCTCCTACTTGCATTTCCAGCAAAGTTCAGGAAATGAGCAGCATACTGATGTGTCAGTTTTGGTGAGCTCAGAAAACAGTTCTGTGACATTTATTAGACTATTCTAGGTGGGGCTGATAACACTGTCTATTATTAAGATTGCCCGGCACATCCCAGTATAAGACCTATTTTCAGTTGCTTATAACTTTACCAAACTTTACTGTTTGGGTGGACGTTTTCCTTGCTTGAGGTCTGCCTCAGGCTGAATTAGTTTGGAAAAGGTCAGCCAAAACAGTTTAGCTATTTGTAAGCATGAGGGAAAAATACATTTATTTTTAGCAATGTTAAAAAATCCTTGAGACCTTTTTCTTTGAAATGCTCTAGTTTTCATATGCTGTGGAGAAGGGATATGAAATTTGGCTGGGGGTTGCCTTTGAGTCCAAGATACTCTTCCTATGAAGATTTGGCCAAGTTATAAGCCTCTGAAAAGTTACAGTTTGCACGTTCAGTAGAGACTTTGATTTTTAGCTAAATTCCCTGATGATGCCATTTGAATTGGGCATGCTGAAGCTCAGAGCTAAGCAGAACTTTCCCCGCAATTGCAGTTCTGAGCTGCTGCATCTGGGTTCAGGTCAGAGTCCAGGCATTTGAACTGAAAGCAGGAAGCCTATCCCTTCTGTGCTCTCAATAATCCCCTGCTGGGCCTAGGTAGCGAGGAGGAGGAAGCTGCCCAGTTCAATGCAGAGGGGACAAGAGGCCGGGGGACCTGCTTTTGGGGGCAGAGGGGAGTAGTATATTGGGACAAGGAGCAGGGTGTACTTGGCAAAAAAAATATGAACCTATGTAACTAATGCCTAGGCACAAGGAGGCCAAATTATGGTTGAACAGGTAACCTTAATTCTGGCACTTTCATGTGCTTGACTTTGCAACCTTAATAATGTTCTTTTAAGGTAGCTTTTTTTGTCTGTAATTGTAATTATGCTTGAGAAGGCACTTTAAAACTTTATTGGATATAATTCTTGATTATCATACTAGTTACTATTTCAATCCTTTTCCTTCTAGAGTACATCTTCATTCAGTTTCCAACTATCTATATCTGTAACGATGTTGATGATATCACCTTTTATGATCACAATTATTTTTGAGAAGCACCTTTCTTTATTTGTTCCTATTCCTTCCTCTGCATTTTTTCACAGTTTTGATGTGCTGAGTGGAATTGTCCTCTAGTGATGTGTGACTTATAGCTGCTTTTTTTTTTTCCTCCTGACTCTGCCTATTCAGAATGTCCTTGCAAAAACACCAGGGGTATGTAAGATTAATTCTCGGACTGATAATTTCATCCTGTTTTCAGCACATGCAAGGTGTCATATTTCCAGTTACTCTACTGAGATCTCAATGAAGCAGCATAATATTTTCTGCTGATAATATGTATTAAAACATACAAGTGATTTCAGGAATGTTAGCTTAATTTTCCTAACTTGTTTCAACACATCTGATAAGAGTGAGAGGCTTTTTAATAGTGCCCTCAGGGGCATGAACAGCTGGATGCTGAGGCTGCTCTAACTTCTGCTGGTGGCTAATTTGTTCCCTGGTCAACTCCAGAATAGGAGAAGTACAGAGGTAGAATAAAATCATCTTTGTCTTCCCCCAAACCCAAGAGTACTATACCAAGCTGAGTTTGGACACCCCTGAGAACTGGGCCCTGATTCTCCAGTTACTCTTAATTTACACTCTGAATTAAGTTGAAGCCCACAGAGTTAGTGGTGTGAAACGAGAATCAGACCCAAAGGGTATGATCTTATTGGACAAAAACAACCTTGTATGTCAATTTGTCCTGATCTCTCAATTCTAAATTGCTTATGCCTATCTGTTACTTATGTTCCTTTTCATGGCATACAGTCTTTACAAATTGATAATCCTATCCTAAATTCTAATTTTACACTGAATGTGCTGAGTTGGGTCTTGCTGTTGAGCATCTTATGTGTAGCTGTGCAACAAGGGACACTATCTGTAATGCAGTTTACTCTGTTAGTTGCACATGCTAGATAGGGTATAGTTTGGAAGTTACATCCAACAGAGCTTTTTCTAAGGGGTGAACATAAGCAAGAGTGATGGCTGCAGAGCCAAAATTTTGCACCAGAAATTCTGCTGGATAACGCTTACAGTAGAGGATCACCACGCCCCAGCTTCTCTGCATTGACTCATTAGATCAGCCCCACTACCACTGGTAGCTGCAACAGACAAACAGGCAGTCACTTTCCCCTCCAGCAGGGGGAGCTGTCTCCCCTTTTTATTGAGGCTGCAGCCCCACAGCCAGTATGGGAAACGAGGGGTCTGGAAAGGAGCCTGCGGCACATACAGCAGCCACTCACTTAGCAGACATTTACATTTGCCTGGCACTCTAGTGGGAACATGCTCACATCTCACACAGGGACCAAACTCACTCTCAAGGAGGTTATGAAAAGAAACAAGAGACCCATAGGCATAGTGATCTTGGTTATTTTGCCTGCCTTTGCAGGGTATGGGTCACTTGCCACTAATATCTGGGTATATCTCACTTAATACATTCCCTGCCACCTTGTTCTTTTTGCTGATACAGACTAACACGGCTACCACTCTGAAACCTGTTATTAAATAATTATCTGACTCCCCTCAGGCTTCAACCCCCTCATAATTTCCCACAACTGTGATCAATAATTTTAAGAACCTTTCAAAGAAAACCAATATCTGTCAAAATGATCAAAAAATAAAAATCAAATTCTGCTAAGCATACACATTTTAGAAAAAGGGAGTAATGTGATTTAGATAAGTGTCAAGTCTTTATTCACACCAAGAAACTGGGTAGTGTCCTTAAAGAGATCATTATCACCTGACAGAACAAGTTGCAAACTTGAACTTTCCAAAGTTGAACTTTCAAAACTTTCATGGTCTCCCAGACCATTAGAGGGAAAACCAGCTGAAGTAATTCCTCACAAATATTCAGAACATACAGTGAACACAACAGGTGGGAAAGAGTGTAATTAGACTAGCATAGCTTTGATGCTCAACATTTTACCTTGTACATATTAATTATGACTTCAGTGACTGTTGTCTGTTAAAATGTTTGTATTAGACTTTTATACCTAACATTAATAACCAGCAATATAGATATCCTGCTTGTACATAATGAAAAACTACAGACTTTTCGGACTTGATGTTCAAGTGTGTACAGAAATGTGCAGATTAGACACTAACTAAATGTACATCTAAATACCAAGATTGTGAAGGCAAACTGAATACAGTAGAAAACTATTTTACAAACCAATCTGGGATTGAGGTATCAATAAAATTGACAAGTTCATAAAATTGAACATCTTAAAATTACAATTTGTACCATGCATAAGTTGCATTATGATGCACTGCATTTGTCATATTGTGTTTCAAATCACTGCAAAGTAATTTCCAATGCACTGAAAGCACTGGAATATGAAGGGATGTTGTTTTGTTCTTCAGTGACATCACTTTTATTTTCATGTTGGGGGGGGGGTGGTTTGTATAACTGGTTATTTGTAGGATTGGTGTTTGTGAAACTGAGGTTCTACTCTATTCCTATTTGTGAATTACAAATATCTGGTTAACATATGCAATGGTGGCAACACTATATATGTAGTGCTGAACAATTAGACTTTTTTAGCAGTTTCTGCAGTGGCTGATAATACTGTACTGAACAGATCATGATACCTAGTTCAGCACTTGAAATGTCACATACTTAACAGAGCCAGCTGTAGTTTACCACAGTATAACAGACATTTGAGATGGGGGAGGGGAGGAAAAAGTCAACTAGTTCAACTCTAGACCTCTTCAGGATTGTTCCCTTCTGCTGACTTTTTTTTTTTAGTGGCTCTGCCCAGCTTATTTGTTTAAATGTCTCCATCGAGGGAACTTCCCCCTCCCCTCCCCCCAGTCTTAGGAAGCTATTCCATAGCCTAAACTTAAGAGATTTTCCCTTATTCAAGCCTAATTTTTTTTCTTATCTTCATATCACTCCATTACTCATACTCATACCACCTTAATTCCTCTCCACCATTCGATTTAGATTCTCTCCCTGATATAGATGCTTTTGCTGTTCTGGTGGCATAAAGAGGCCATAAATGGGATAGAATAAGAAAATATCAGGGTTGGAAGGGACCTCAAAATATTGATAGGGAAAAAAACCCAGAAAACGACCCTATAATCATGTAAAGCTACGCTGCTGTCTTTTTTTCTATGCTTATCTGTCCTTTCTACTTTGTTTATGGATAGAAAGAATGTGAACTGTGTGTAACCTGCACTCCCTGCTTTTGGGAAGAGAATTCCTTATACAGATAAGCCTCCATGCTCGTACCTATCCCAGAACTTCAAACAGACTGGGTTAACCGGTTCGAACTGGAAGAGATATCACAATGTATGTTGAACCAAGCTATAAAAGCTCATCCCTGTTCTTTGTTTGGGGCTTCACCATTTTCCTCTGAAAAGGAATTGGTGAGCCCTTCAGCTGTCGTATTTGCTAGCAATAAAGTGCCTCACTTTATCAAAGAGCCAAGACTCTGTGTTTTGTTTGGCTAATACAGAAGTCCAGGGAAGGCTACCCTCCTAACCCTAGACGGGAGGGGAACCCTTTTTCCCTAACAATATCTCCCCCAAAATAATAGTTCCCTGGTGTAGGGAAGAGACTTCAGATGTTAGTGCAACAGAATTCAAGTGCTACAGAGCTCAAATAACTGGCTCTTTATGCTAACCCTCTTCTGACTAGAGTGACCAGTTGTCCTGATTTTTATAGGGACAGCCCTGATTTTTAGGTCTCTTTCTTGTATAGACTGTTATTACCCACCAACCCCTGTCCCAATTTTTCATTCGCTATCTGGTCACCCTACTCCTGACTCTGGTGTATTAGTAGGTGGAACATATTGCCTGCAACATTGTTGTGCCCTGATGATTCTCAGCTGCAGGATGACCCTTCCGTGGCCACAGCCAGCCAGTACAGACCTGCCTCATAACTGCTCTAATCTACATCAGGGCCAGGACTGGTATAGTCCAGGGATCAGAGAGCAATAGCTGAGTCCTTTGTAGCTATCCTTGCCCAGATACACTTACTGAACACAAAGGATTTAGCATGTAGCATTTCCTGTGGCTCTCATTAATGCTATTTAATCACATCTCCAGATCATTAGTGTAAATGTTAATTAAGATTGGATCTGTCATTGAATCTTGCAACAAGATATCACCTCCCTGCAACTTGCTACACTGCTGTTTATCATTAATCTTTTCCTGTCCCTTCAAACTGTTTTCAGCCCAGAGGACAATTCTGACATCTACGTGCATTTGAACTAATTTTGTGAGAAGAATTTCATGCGACGCTGAGAAAATGTTAGTAAAATTGCAACTATTGCATTCCTTTCATCCACTAGTTCTGTAACTGTCAAAATCATTCTGACACCTTGGGCAAGTCACTGAACCAAGCCACAAAAAAATGTTTCCTCCACTGTAAATGGGCATATTAATAATGACATCCTACACGGGATGTTAGGAGACATCTGATCTGAGATCTTCAGAAGGAAAGTGAAAAGGCAATGAGATCATATAAGATGAAACAAAGAGGCAAAGTTAAGTTATATAAGATTCAGCAAGGACAAATGCAAAATAAGTTACAACGAAAGTTCCCTACTTTGTATTTAGTGAAGCTGTAAACCACATAATCTGAAGATGAAATATGGTCTCAATCTACTTCTCAGCAAATATTTAATTGCAGAGTGTCATAGTGAAGTCCCTTATCACTAAAACTTCATTACTTTTATAAGTTATACTCCATATACTTGTTGGCATATTTTGATGCTATGGCCTAAAGAATATTAAAATGCAAGTCTCAATTAAATGAAGAATAATGTGCATTTAATTACCTAAATAGTGAGAATAATGCAACTGATTTCACCCATTTAGACTTCTATCCTGTTATGAGCGCCACATAGGCAGACCCTTGTGTCTGTGTAAAGCCCCACTGAAGTATTCACATAGTATGATAAAAGCATTATAGAAATACCCATGACGTTATCTGATTAAACTATGACAATGTAGATCATTGTAGCTACCACTGTTATATAATTGCAACAAATCTTGTACAAAAAGTGGCATGTAAGATGTCTATGGAAAGGTTATGATTTGCTAAATATGATTATGCTATTTGCATGTATGTATAATTTTTTCATCTGAAGTTATGAGTATTGGCTCTATATACATGTATTTCTAATGTGTTTGCTTCTGAGAAACACCAACAAGATGTTTAGCCAGCATATTGTGAAGGAATTAGTCAAGTTAAGTGACTCATCAAAAGGACATTTTAACTCACAATGGAAGACTCCCCTCTACACTGAATGGACTGTCCTGTGAATGTTCTGTCAGGGGTATAGGTAATGGCTTCTTCTGTGACTAAGTGGAATCACGCAGGGTTATGTGACTTGCCCGTGTGACTCCAAACTCCATCTTTTACCTGTAATTTTCCACTAGTTGTGCTCATAGAATCATAGAATATCAGGGTTGGAAGGGACCCCAGAAGGTCATCTAGTCCAACCCCCCGCTCGAAGCAGGACCAATTCCCAGTTAAACCATCCCAGCCAGGGCTTTGTCAAGCCTGACCTTAAAAACCTCTAAGGAAGGAGATTCTACCACCTCCCTAGGTAACGCATTCCAGTGTTTCACCACCCTCTTAGTGAAAAAGTTTTTCCTAATATCCAATCTAAACCTCCCCCACTGCAACTTGAGACCATTACTCCTCATTCTGTCATCTGCTACCATTGAGAACAGTCTAGAGCCATCCTCTTTGGAACCCCCTTTCAGGTAGTTGAAAGCAGCTATCAAATCCCCCCTCATTCTTCTCTTCTGCAGGCTAAACAATCCCAGCTCCCTCAGCCTCTCCTCATAACTCATGTGTTCCAGACCCCTAATCATTTTTGTTGCCCTTCGCTGGACTCTCTCCAATTTATCCACATCCTTCTTGTAGTGTGGGGCCCAAAACTGGACACAGTACTCCAGATGAGGCCTCACCAATGTCGAATAGAGGGGAATGATCACGTCCCTCGATCTGCTCGCTATGCCCCTACTTATACATCCCAAAATGCCATTGGCCTTCTTGGCAACAAGGGCACACTGCTGACTCATATCCAGCTTCTCGTCCACTGTCACCCCTAGGTCCTTTTCCGCAGAACTGCTGCCTAGCCATTCAGTCCCTAGTCTGTAGCTGTGCATTGGGTTCTTCCGTCCTAAGTGCAGGACCCTGCACTTATCCTTATTGAACCTCATCAGATTTCTTTTGGCCCAATCCTCCAATCTGTCTAGGTCCTTCTGTATCCTATCCCTCCCCTCCAGCGTATCTACCACTCCTCCCAGTTTAGTATCATCCGCAAATTTGCTGAGAGTGCAATCCACACCATCCTCCAGATCATTTATGAAGATATTGAACAAAACCGGGACCGACCCTTGGGGCACTCCACTTGATACCGGCTGCCAACTAGACATGGAGCCATTGATCACTACCCGTTGAGCCCGACAATCTAGCCAGCTTTCTACCCACCTTATAGTGCATTCATCCAGCCCATACTTCCTTAACTTGCTGACAAGAATACTGTGGGAGACCGTGTCAAAAGCTTTGCTAAAGTCAAGAAACAATACATCCACTGCTTTCCCTTCATCCACAGAACCAGTAATCTCATCATAAAAGGTGATTAGATTAGTCAGGCATGACCTTCCCTTGGTGAATCCATGCTGGCTGTTCCTGATCACTTTCCTCTCATGCAAGTGCTTCAGGATTGATTCTTTGAGGACCTGCTCCATGATTTTTCCAGGGACTGAGGTGAGGCTGACTGGCCTGTAGTTCCCAGGATCCTCCTTCTTCCCTTTTTTAAAGATTGCTGAGGGCTTTGTTTAAACAATGGATTTCCCTCTACATGGCAGAAGCTATAAAAGGCCCTGGAAACATCTCCATGTTGCCTCTTACCTGCTCAAGCCTCTGGACTAGGGGTTGGCAAACTATGGACTGTGGGCTACATCTGGCTCTCCAGCCATTTTAATTCAGCCCTTGAGATCCTGCTGGGGAGTGGGGTCTGGGGCTTGCTCTGCTCTGACGCTCCAGCCAGGGAGCAGGGTCGGGGCTGCTCCACGTTGCTTCTGGAAGCAGCAGCATGTCCCCCCCCCCCCTCCAGCTCCTGTGTGTAGGGGCAGCCAGGGGGTTTTGCTCCACATGCTGCCCCCGCCCCAAGCACCACACCCACAGCTCCCGTTAGCCAGGAACCATGGCCAATGGGAGCAGCAGGGTCGGTGCTGGTGGACAGGGCAGCGTGCAGCAGAGCTACCTGGCTGCACCTCCACACAGGAGCCGGAGTAGGGACATGCTGCTGCTTCCAGGAGTCACTTGAGGTAAGCGCTGCCCAGAGCCTGCACCCCCCAGCCCCACTCCAGAGCATGCATCTGCAGACAGAGCCCTTGCCCCCTCCCGCAGCTCAACCCCAGTTTCACAAACATTCATGGTACGATCTGAGTTGTATATTGACCTTGGTATGTGGCTGGCCCTTTGGGATCAGAAAAACCCTTTGTTTGATGAAACTGGTTTTAAATAACCCCTCATTTTTAAGTCTAGTGTTTTTGGTGGTGATTAGAGGACTGGAATACCTAAGGAAACTGCTTTTCTGATGACTTGTTAGCCAGTGTGGTGAAACAGAAGTTTACTTTTGTTGCTGGTTTGGTATATCTCATGGGAGAATAACCACCAGTCTTGGGGAGTGTCTGCCCTGTTTCTCAGTAGTGTACCCTGAATTTGGTATTTTCAGTTGTGACCTACTGAGGCACAGTTACAATACCCATAATTAAATTAAGGATTTTGTATTCAGTTCCAAGTTAGGATAGTGTGCTAAATAAACTCTGGGGCCACACATTGAAGGAGGATAAAAGAAATATTGAATAACTAACTACTCAGTGAATGAGGCTTGAGTCTCGTGGTTAGGGGGAGAAAGGACATGATACTTAGAGATGGTTGAAACTCTGAATTTCCAGTTTGAGAAATGTTGACGTTTAAAAATTTATTTTTATTCTGATTTGGAACAAAGACAGATATTTTCCAAATTTCCAGTTTGTGGGAAATGTTGTAAAGTTTCAGATTTGAATTTTTCATGTGCATATTTTTTGTTTGCTGTAAACAAAAGCAAAAAATAATCAGGATCATTGGGACATCAAATGATAATGGGGGGAAAATTAAGAACTTGCTGTAAAATGCACAATGTGTTGATTGCAGTACTGTATCTCCTCATACAGATATGCACAAAGGTTACCTGGAACTCACCATATGGTCACACTAAAAATTAGATTAACCTCATTATCATCAGTAAAAGGCATACAAGGTCACTGTTGGATGTTAGTCTATAGAACTACTGAATGTGGCAGTGAGTATGAACTACTAATGACAGACTGAGATTAAAGTCCAAGAAAAAGATGGGTGCAGATGGAGCCAAATTTGATCTTGAAAATGCTGTAAGAATTGGAGGAAAAATTTAAGCAACTGGTTCAAATCAGTTTGCTGTAAGACAAGAAGGTATGGAATCGCCATCACTTGTCAGCATAGTCTTAAATTGGACATTAAGAACAGAAGATAAATTGGAGGGCATGTCATTGGGTGATCTAGAGTTAAGCTCTTTAGTTTAGGCAGATGACATTGTACAACTGGCAGACATGTTTGAATTGATTATGGTACTCATCACTACCTTGGAAAATTGGGGTGTGGTTGATCTGGACTTACTACTGCTTCAACATCTTGGCATTTATTGTATCTTGGAAAAGGGACTGTGTTGAAATGTGGCAGAGGTGAAATGGTAGAACAAGTAAAATTGTATGTGGAACTAAGATGTTTGATCTGTGCTGCTGATTCCATCAAGGATGAGGTTAAAAAGAGATGTGCTCTAGCTACAAGTGCAGCACAGATGTTGATGAATTATGGACTGATTAAAAACCATTACATTTGGTACCAAAGTGAAAGTATATCAAACGAAAAAGAAAAGGAGTACTTGTGGCACCTTAGAGACTAACCAATTTATTTGAGCATGAGCTTTCGTGAGCTACAGCCGATGAAGTGAGCTGTAGCTCACGAAAGCTCATGCTCAAATAAATTGGTTAGTCTCTAAGGTGCCACAAGTACTCCTTTTCTTTTTGCGAATACAGACTAACACGGCTGTTACACTGGTTTGATTATATTTCAGAGTATTAACCGCATTACTCTGTCCAGAAGCAGCTGCATTAAATGAAACAGAAGGCTGGAGGGAGTAGAGATGACAGTTAGAATAATAGAATATGAGGATTGGAAGGGACCTCAAGAGGTCATCTAGTCCAACCCCCTGCTCAAAGCAGGACCAATCCCCAACTAAATCATCCCAGCCAGGGCTTTGTCAAGCCTGACCTGAAAAACCTTTAAGGAAGGAGATTCCATCACCTCCCTAAGTAACCCATTCCAGTGCTTCACCCCCCTCCTAGTGAAAGTTTTTTTTTTTCCCCTAATATCCAACCTAAACCTTCCCCACTGCAACTTGAGACCATTATTTCTTGTTCTGTCATCTGCTACAACTGAGAACAGTCTAGATCCATCCTCTTTGGAACCCCCTTTCAGGTAGTTGAAAGCAGCTATCAAATCCCCCCTCATTCTTCTCTTCCGCAGATTAAATAATCCCAGTTCCCTCAGCCTCTCCTCATAAGTCATGTGCTCCAGCCCCCTAATAATTTTTGTTTCCTTCCACTGGACTCTTTCCAATTTTTCCACATCCTTCTTATAGTGTGGGGCCCAAAACTGGACACAGTACTCCAGATGAGGCCTCACCAATGCCAAATAGAGGGGAACGATCATGTTCCTTGATCTGCTGGCAATGCTCCTGCTTATACAGCCTAAAATGCCATTAGCCTTCTTGGCAACAAGGGCACACTGACTCATATCCAGCTTCTCATCCACCATAACCCCTAGGTCCTTTTTCTGCAGAACTGCTGCCTAGCCATTCAGTCCCTAGTCTGTAGCGGTGCATGGGATTCTTCCGTCCTAAGTGCAGGACTCTGCACTTGTCCTTGTTGAACCTCATCAGATTTGTTTAGGTCTCTCTGTAACCTATCCCTACCCTCCAGCATATCTACCACTCCTCCCAGTTTAGTGTCATCTGCTAACTTGCTGAGGGTGCAATCCACGCCATCCTCCAGATCATTAATGAAGATATTGAACAAAACCGGCCCCAGGACCCACCCTTGGGGCACTCCGCTTGATACCAGCTGCCAACTAGACATGGAGCCATTGATCACTACCCGTTGAGCCCAATGATTTAACCAGATTTTTATCCACTTTATAATCCATTCATCCAGCCCATACTACTTTTAACTTGCTGGCACGAATACTGTGGGAGACCATATCAAAAGCTTTGCTAAAGTCAAGGAATAACATATCCACTGCTTTCCCCTCATCCACAGAGCCAGTTATCTCATCATAGAAGGTAATTAGGTTAGTCAGGCATGACTTGCCTTTGGTGAATCCATGCTGACTGTTCCTGATTACTTTCCTCCACAGTTCTTCAGAAGACAGCAAATGTAAAGTGGAATATTGTAAGACAAATGAAGAAATCAGAGTCTGATGTGAAATCAGTGTACTGCATTAGCTGCAACTGAAAAGATTATAATGATGGGAACACTGCAGAAGACAAACAGATTGCATTATTTTTTTTTTGGCATCCTAATGCAACCAATGTCAGTCAGACATAGAGGCCAATACCTGACTAGATGGTGGGACATTATAGCAGAGATGTGACCAGGCTGGGCTTAATGGAGCAACAAGCCACGGACAGAAATGAATAATGGTGCTGTACTGATCCCCATGTCTATAAAGATGCTTTGAGATAAAAAGCAAGAAAGAATGTGATTGTTTTTTACATGGTCTGTAACAGTAGTAATATTATGTGCTCTTCTAATATGCACTACTACTCCTGATATGTCTTGAAATAATGTAAAAATAACAAAACTGTAAGTGAAAAAATCCATAAAATAACATTTGAAATGAAATTTTAAAGTTTGGAAACAAAATACACTGAAATCCAAAACAAAACTTTCCAAAACATTTTTAAATTCAACTTTTTTTTCATGGAAATGTTAATCAAAACACATGTTTTGAACAGCTGCACTAACATTTTGATGGAAAATTTCTGAACAGCTCTAATCATAATACATAATATCAGCATGAGGGCTGAAAGAAAGTTGTATAGGTAAGCGTAATTCTGACATTTCCTAACTTTGAGTTATTGACTTTTCAACCTTAACATTCTCTTAGTGTAGTATTTCAGATGTAATATTGTAATACATTGTACATAATTTTGTCAGGAGTTGTTGTGGTGCCATTAAAAGCAACTAAATATCAAGGCTCTAAAGTTCAGACACCCCTCAAAATGTATTCATAGGAAAATTTCTCAGGAGGTTTCTTTGTAAAGATACAGAAACAAAACTGGACTTTAAATGGAAAAAAAAAAGTTGACATTAAAGAATCATCAGGTTTTCCGTAGCTCATCCTTCCCTTTCTAATAGATTAAGGGTAGCACAGAACATCATATAGTGATTTATTAACAATTCTTCATTTTGTATGCCAATGTTATGGTAAGATTAAAAGCTTTGATAGCTATATTTTTAATTATTTGTAATAATGTATAGTGCATGAATACAGATGAGGTAACGCTTAGGCCAAGTCCTTTCTGGCATAAGTGTGGTTTTGCCTTTTTTTTTTTTTTTTTTACACAAAATTGCTAATTTGCTGAAAATGTTATTGCTGACAAAACAAAGGTAACATGTTGAGTTAGAAGATGTAAGTAAAAGATACACAAACATGAAACCCCTCTTTTTCTGGGAAGACCCAGGGCTGGGTAACAAAAACATGACCCAGAAACTGCAAACCCAGCAGGAAAAAATACATAAATTGGGTAACTGACGCTTGCGCATGTGTAGTATATGGGTTACCAAAAATTGAAAGGGTTGATGTGCTAAAGCCCAATTGGATAAGGATTAAATAATATGTAATAGAGAAATATATAAAAAAACCCTAAGTGAACATGAGCCCAAACTGGCGAAACATCAATTAGAAACTGAAGGACCAGGCCGAAGGATCCAAGAAGGCAATGAGTATCATGGAAGGTGCTTCTTGATGTCAGAGAATGTGGTAACTTGGGCCCATTTACCAATTCTGTCTTGTCTGTTATCTGTATGGCATAAATGTATGTCCAGACGCTATTTGTGACAATTCTGTCTGAAATTGTTTAATGGCGAAAACTGATTAAGCCTAAATTGGGTGGACTTGTGACTCTGTTTCCCAACTTTTTACCCAGAACTGATTTACATGCTTGTCAAATCTCAGAGGTACAATGAGATCATTAAAACCTGCAGTATTGGGCAGACCACAGAAATGGCCAACAGGTCCCAAAGAGCTCTATTTGACACTGTACTTTCAGAAATTACATCTTAGTGCTACAGTTCAAGATGCCTGTGGAGGTATAGGTTAAGTTTATCCAGGGGGACCTGCAGGTAATGAATATTTTCTGATGGATTTATTTCTAAAATGTCTACTTACAAGGAACAATACCCCTGAGTAAAAGTGAATCAACTCATTTTTTTTTTCTTGTAGAACTGAAAACCTTATGCACTATCAAAGACACAGATCATTGTTTTTCTACAAGGAATGGGTTCACAAGAAAATAATCCCATTCATTAAAGCACACAGCTAGGTTATGAACTAATTAAAATGTGAGGCTCATTCAGCAAAGACCAATAATATTTCATAACAGGTAGCTTGATTAGGCAAATGCAGAATCTGCCAACAGTGAGTTCTTGGCAAGCTCAGAGCTCCCACTCTGTATAAGGACTGAAGACAGGGCCCTGAAGTTTTCAGATACTTCGACGTATGGGCCAAGTGTCAGCAGTGCTCAGCACTCACAAACTGCATTGATGGTAATGGGAGTTGAATTGTCTCAACAACTTTGAAAAGCCTGGCCATACTACTAATAATCAGCATTACAGTAGTGCCAGGAGACGCTGATCAGGGCTCCACTGTACTTTAGACTATAAGTGAATCCTCGGATAATCAGGGTTCTGACACCCCAAGGGGATAACAGAAGGTTTAACTCTGCCTCCCCCCCCACAATAGGCAGCTAAATCAACTGATTGGCTACAATGTTACTTTACTGTAAAAATATATATTAGTAAAGTCTTAAAGCTTGTAATGTGCTAAATTTCATCATTATAAGATATGTATATGGGCTATGGTTACAAATTTATACATATGAGCACAAATTCTCTATTAAACTTCGGCTCCATCTTACAGCAGGGTGGTGGGTGATCAGGCAGGGAGATGCACCTTCCAAGCCAGATATTTACACAAAAACAGACTCAAGTAATGATCCAGTGTACAACCCATGAAAAAAACTATGATGGGCCGTTAGAGTTAATGGCAAGATATTGAGACTAGTGGGGATTTACTCACTTTGAATATCCATAGTGATTTGAAGGGGGGGGGGAACTGCAAACCCTTTTGAAATTGAAGGGGTTTGATGTGAAATCCATCTAGAAACCAACAGACTGCCCCTGACAGGAAGCTGCCCATGAAAGCTGGAGCCCCTTTACAGGTAGGGAGTATGCTAGAAACTGTTCAAAGGCAATAGGTAATTTGTATTGGCGGAAAAAGGAATGTATCTAATATGGAAGTGTAAAGCCTGAGGTTGCATCTTAACGTTTATTTTCTGGGTAACTTGTATATGTATACTTTCCATTACTATTTCATCTTTGGATCTGGAGTTTTTCTAAAACTGTTTATTTTTATATCCCAAGCAGGTCTCTGTTGTGCAAACTATGTGGAGTGTGTGTGCCAAAGTGAACTGATAACTGAGGGGCTGGTTTCATGCCTTTGGGGGGTGATGAACATGAGGAAATGGTCTGAGTGTCTGGTAATTAAGAACTGTAGGAGTATGGATTTGGGGAGACTCAGAACTGGAAGGGATGTTGGTGTCACCCTGCAAGGAGTAACTAGGCTGGTGAGAACCAGGGTGAGGCCTTATCCTTGTGGGCGGGCTACTGGTCTCAGGGCTCTGGACCATAGCTGCACAGCACCAAGGCACCCTGAAGATACAGGGCAGGTAGAGACAGAACTCCTTACCATCTAGGTGATCCCCAAAACATCACAAATCCATTTATTTATGTCTGAATATTGGTGACATCATAGCAGAATTTTCAGAAGCAATCCTTTGTTAACTTTGAGCACTCAGCAGCTGACCTTCCAGTGATCTGCTGCACATCATCCATCCTTCTTGCTGGTCATCTCCTACTATGATGACCCTCCACCATTCCTTCCATAATAACTTTCTCAAGGTTATTTCCATCTCTATGCCTAATGTAACTAAAGTACGTAAGTCTGTGTTTTGATTTCCAACATCAGGATCTGCTTCTCTCCAATAATATTATCTTTTTCCCATCCAGCAGATATGCAGAAATCTTGCCCAGCACCACATTTCAAAAGTTTCAAATTTTTTTTCTTGTCAGCAGCATTAACTTAGGACAATACATAAAATAGACAGATAGTCCCTGCCCAAAATGGAGAAATGTTGATAGACACAGAGGCCCACAAAATCTGTCAGAAGAAAGATGGGACAAGATCAGATCAGCAGTTACTCTCCTGAGAAGGTGTCCCAGGACATGAGTAGGCACCCTTTTGAGCGTTCTAGAGATGATCACATCCTGCACAAAGACAGTGCCCTGGGCAACCATGTATATAAGGATTCTCCAGTTTCCTGTTGTTCCCAGAAGGAAACATGAGAAAATGGCAGGGAAGGAACATTCTGGTCACTTGTGTTGAAACAGACCTGCACACTGTAGTGATTTCTTTATTCTAAGAAATCACTACAGTGTGCAGGACCTTAGAGTAAGGGAATCCTGTCTCTCAGTGACATTATTTTGTTCCCTACCTAGGAATTTTGTGACTGTCGAGGAAAAATCTCTCAGAGGATCTGTGGACCTAACCTTGAGACAGAATGGAAGAATTTGTGGTTGCTTACCTGAAAATTTTCCCCTCTTCAAAGGGACAGCTCCACAGATTGGGCCGTCCATTAAAAAGGATGTTTTTTATGGTTAAAGTTCACTGCAGTAGTTAACTTTTTCTTGTTGTTCATAATGTTCTCTTGCTGAGTATTATTTTTGCAAAGTGCTGATGCAGGATGAGATTAATTTTCTGTTTCACGGTCTGGAAGGGTAAGCTTTGGAAACATCTCAAAACTGAGGGGGTCTCCAGGAGATGGGGGGCTAATCCCTCATCAGACATCCAATTAATTTTGATTCTGCTCCCTATAGCTGCAGACAGGTGAGGACCCTGGGAACAATCTACACACTGAGGATCTGTGGATGTATCCCTTTGAAGAGGGGAAAATTTTCAGGGAAAACAAGCCCAAATTCTCCCTCTAGACAGCATTTCTCTGTCCTTGGTTTTAAGTCGGTTGTAACACACTTTCCCTATATTTCTTTTCATTTCTGTTTTAAATTTTCTTCCTAACACCTTTTCCTTTTAGTGTTTGTCACATCTGATCTCTGTTTCTGATCTTGGCATTGTGGTTATATTTTCTATTTTGTTTCTTTATTTGAAAACGTTTTCCCTCAGTTTTTTAATCTTTCCCTTTTAATTAGATTTTCATCCTGCCACCCATCTCCCCTGCCCCATTTTCCTTTGTTGCATCCTTTTTGTCTCTGTATACCTTTTAGAATGTTTTGATCCCCTGACAGTTCGTTATTCTTCTCAAAAATGAAATGCAGAGGAAGAAGAAGTCTGTAGTGGTCACAGCACAGATAAGATTTGTCACGTATACAAAACTTTGCCTGAATCAGGGAAAGTGATTTATTCTTCTTTGTATTCAAACCCAGGAAGTTTGAAATTGCTTTCCTCTGATCCTGTACATTTCTGTTGTGGATTAAACCATTGGTCCATATAATTCAGCAATGTTCAGCTTTAGAGAAAGGCAACATCCTGCCCTATAATACACATGACAATTATGCAATGTTAAACATGGTGGTAGTGGGAAAGAATTTCTTTTTGGTTCCCTGATTTATCTTCTCATGCCCTGAAGTAAGAAGTTTAATTATTCATATCAATTTAAGTTGAAAAACGGGAAATGTTAGTAACAGAGATGAGTCCAAGCAGCAGGCTGAAGATCTTGAATTCCTTCTGGGGTTTTTGGATCCAGGGTTTTGATCAGACTGTTATATAGAAAGAAACCAGCCAGCAAATTCAAATCTTGATCTTGATTCAAATTCAGGACTCTACTCACAAGTTCAGCTAAGGAGTTTGGGCTTTTGGGTCAAGCCCATCTTTCAGTATTAGTGCTCGCAGTGTTTGGATTAGTAGTTTCCTAACTTTGACTGCACTATAAAGGCAGTGTAAACTACTTCTAAATTTACCACACTTTAATCTCCAGAATGTATGTTGCAGTAAAATACTGCTATGAACTTCAGTTGAGTAGGTTGTTGCTTTGAGAAAACAAATGAGGGCATAGCCACCTTAGAAAAAAGGTTGTCATTGATCAAAGCAGTCCATAGGACCAGCACTATATCTTGGTTTCCAACATGCTATCAGGCTATGAAAATAGCAGCATATGGGATATGAACACAACTTGGTGAAAAATGAGCGTGTTTGCCTAACTACAGGAGACACACTTTTCCAGCATGCCAATGTTCCTTTTTGGGCTATGGATTATGGCACAAACCCTGCAGCAAAGAGCTTAAACATACTGTAGCTAAGAATAAAAGACTGGTATTGTTTCACATCTCCAGTGAAATGAAACAGAACCCTGAGAGCTAATCTCTTCTTGGTTTCTGATGCATCAAAATAAGGTGCTAGTTTAGTAATTTCACATGGTAAATCCTGTTTCTAAGCCATTCAGAATCCACATGTTCACTCACCTGTGTGTAAAATGTGAGAGGAGAATAGGCATAATTAGCATCCCCCAGATGTTATCCCTAGGAATATTTTAACAGCCTTTTCTTCTCACATCAAAAGTCACCCACCATTGACTAGAATAGACAACCTTTCCCAGCAGAAATGTACAGGTTATCCAGTTCAAACTACAAACTGGAAGTGACTCACACAAAAGTGCTTTTCAATGAGAAATTAATAAGTGAAAGTTATTAATTTGACAGTCATGAAATGTCACACACTCCTCAGTTCACAGGTGTCAGAGTTTCCTTTCTTTTTCTAAGCACAAATACTACTTTACACTAGATGGTAGAAAACCAACCTCTTTAATGCATTTCGTAGAATGCCAGCAAAACTTTAAAAAGTGGCTGGGAGAATGATGAATTACTTGAGCTAAAATTAGAATTTTTAAAAGGCATCCTCCAGTTCCAGACAGTTCACTGGTCTTTCACAGGAAAGACTCATTCTACTGTGCTGTCATGGTAACATGAATCTTTAATCAAATAAGCATTAACTGCTGAGTTACAAGTCAACATCCTTCTCCTCACAGGAAATAACGAAGTGGAACGGGGTTGAATCCATTTTATCATAGAAAAGTTCAAACAATTCCCTTGACCAGTCCATGTCAGTTTCATGACACATCTGCTTTCAAATCAATACCACCTACATGATTTGGGAGGCACTATGTTCCAAGATCTGTGTGTTTGGAAGAGAAGCTTATTTGCTATGCATACTTTCTATTTACTAGGTAAGTAGCATATAAAAAGCTCTCGTTATAGCTGTATATCTATGTGGCATTGTTGTATGTAGGCTAAACGTTCTTCAGAATTTGATGTTTCCTACTTTTTAACAGAGTGAGAAAATATTTTTTATCTCACTCTCAAATATGCTAGATGCTTCAGAGAAAATAAGTCCCTTCCCTAAAAAGTTTACAGTCCAAGGTCCCAGTTTTGCAGGTGGATGCGTTGGCAAAGGGAACTGAATGCATGTGAAGTCCCACTCAAAGCACAGGGTGTAGCTGAAAAGTATGATTCCCAAAGTGGGCTGACAGGCTCCTGCTAGCTCAGCTTCAGATAGTGTGCTAAAAATATCAGTGTGGATGTTGTGGCCCAAGTGGCAGCATGGGCTAGCTGCCTGTGCTTGGACCCAGATGGTCAGAGAGGCGGACTTGGGTAGCTAGTCCAAGCTGCTGGCCGTGCTGCAACATCCCCACTATTTTTTTTTTTTTTTTTAGCTTGCTAGTTTGAGCTGAGCCAGCATGAGTCTGTCTACCTGTGCTGGGAGTCCCATCTCCCAGTTGCAATGTAGACATACCCACAGGAGATTGTGTTCGGCAATCTACTTGCAGAAATGGGGAGTAAATGATGGACTTAGTAGACAATGAAGTTATAATATGCACTAGGAATGAGGAAAGGGTGTGGAGAAAGGAGGATTATAGATTACAGAAACAAAATTGTCTGCTTACTCATTCCTATAACTCAGTCATTTAAACAAACATAGTCCACTGGATACAGCAAGTCCAAACACCTGGGGTGAAATCCTGGCCCCACTGAAGTCATTGGCTAAACTTCCATTGATTTTAATAGGGCTTCAACTGGATTTCAGTCCTAGGTAGTTTTCTGGTTCTGTGATTGATCTGCTGTAGGACTTTGGGCACAGCGCTCTGTGTTTCAGTGACCGCATTTATCTAGCTTCTGAGTTCCTAGTTTTCAGTACTGGAAGCACAACACTCCTCATTGGGGATGAGGGAACTGCCACAAAAGCAAACCTATTTCATGGGGTGTATGTAGAGAGATCAATTAGATTTTATTTTGGCTATGTGTAGGCAGGAGCTGTGCCTTTGTTCAGGAAGTTCGTTTTTTATTTTCTCAGTTTTTCTTTTTTTTTTTTAAGACAGTGCTACAAAAATACATGAAATCAAAATACCTGTCCATTATTTCTACCACCATCCTTAAACTAGAGGTCAGTATGGAGAAGGTGATAAGATAAATAATGTAACAGATGCTATTATAAAAGCTGTCCCCCTTATTAAAGTAAATAGGGGAAGATTTCTCATTCTCAGTGAAGTGTCACTGGGGGTAGAAATTCTTCCAAAGATACTGCAAGACACCAATTAAAAAGTCAGGAAAAAATGTAGGCTGGCTGCAGTTTATATATATTTTTCTTTTTCTCAAAGAGAATTTTCTCACATCTCTGCATATGTAAAATTCTGTTTACTTAATATGTGATATTCTGTGTGCCCAGTCACTCAGATCAAACTATTTCTGGCTTCAAAATTATGCTTAAATCTTGTATTAAAAATAAGAACATTGATACGCTGCAAACTTTCACAAGCATTGCTATGAGCAGAACTGAGTTTCTATTCCTGCATGGAGTGAGAGAGTCACTTTATGTCAGTAATCGAGGAAGAGAGATTTGGGATTTTCCCCAGGAATCCTAATTTACGGTAGTTTCATCCTGCATAGCTCAGACTGATTTTTGCGGTCCCATGAAGGCAGTTTGCTGCTTCTCTATAGGGGTGCACCTGTGATTACCTGATGGAGGTGTGGCTATTGAAATGAATCAGGTGACTCATTTCTATAGGGCACTGATAGTTAATGATGGTCCTGACCCTACTGAACTGCTTAATATTTTATATTTGTACAATCAGCTTAACTCGACCAGTTTAGCATTTCAAGCTTCAACAAAACTTGATGCACTTAAAATGTCTAAAATGTGATTCATTTTGCTTTTACAAATATAACAGTTTAGGGAGCTCAGTCTGGTGAGGACAGAGGTGAAAGTAAGGTGGTCTGGTACAGAGTACCGGTTTAAAAAAAGATGCAGTAGTGTACCGGCAAATAAGTGGAACATTCTGTACTGGCTTACTTTCACCTCTTTTGGCTGCAGAACAAAAAGTTCAAACTCAAAGCCAATAAAAGCTTGGAAAGGTAAAACTCACTGTCACATTTGTTTGTTGTTTCTCCTCCAGCCAGGCTGCCCACACGGCTAGGCTGTCCGTTCCCCCAACTCTCCCCCTCAGCAGGGGCTGCAGGGGCTCCCCTCTAGCTTGTAGCAGGGAGTAGAGGGAGAAGCCTCTCCAGATAGCCTGCTGCCTGCATAGGAACAGTTTAAACTTGCTGCTCTCTCCCTGGTTCAGACTGGGATTCGGGCTATTTCTGGCATCCTTGTTAATTTCATTCACAGTTGTTGGTGTGTGTTTGTGTGGAAGGTGAGACGAAGGCAGGGGCAGAATACAATAGGCATTTTACTGCTCCGCTTAAATCCAGAGCTAATAAAAGCCACTGGAAAAAGTTTAAACTGTTCCTATTTTTTTGAGATATTTTACTCTGGGCCCCATATTTGCTAGAAGTGTTTTTAACCTTCAAATTGAATTGTCAAGCAAATCACACTGAGCCAACTGCTAAGGTCAAATTGCTCTTGGTAATAGTCTAAATTATAAATTCCCTTACAATTCCCTTTCAACTGTTAATTATATTTTTGAGCTAGTCAGAACATGTCAATTCCTCGAGAATAGTGGGCTGAATTCAGCCCTAGGAGCAGCAAGAAACAACTCCCAGTGACTTAAAAAAAGAAGCTTCCTTCATTTACAGTAGCCAAACTCAGCCCTGGTTTATCTACACTTATAGCGCCAGATCCTGAAACCGCACGAGTAACTTTACTCACATGGGCAGTTCCATTGTCTCCAATAAAACTCATCAGATGAGCAGAGTTACTAAAACTCATAAGCTTTCGCAGGCTCAGGGCCACAGAGAACAGAGACAATTTTTGTTTAATTAAGCTCCTAGAAAGTTCACCTGAAATATTTTTTATTAGATCTGTATTGCTTATCTTTAATAATTCTACAAATACACAGACAGTATAATGAAAAATTTAAAAGGCCTGCATCAAAATAATCCAGTGAACATAATTAAAGCATAATTTTAGACACAACAAATCCTGCATCTTGGCAGGGGGTTAGACTAGATCAGTGGTCCCCAACCTTTCTTGTGGGAATAGCATATTACTATTTCCAGAAGACTGTGGTGGGTGCTGGACACCCTGTCGCTGAAATGCCCCCGCCAAGAAGCGGCAGCTGGCCGCCAAGAAACGGCAACGCTTTTCGGCAGCGGGGTGTCCTGCGGGCGCACAAAAATACCCCAGCAGGCGCCATGGAGCCCACGGGCACTGCACTGGGGACCCCTGGACGAGATGATCCTTGCAGTCCCTTTTGACCCTAGGGTTCTATGATTCCATGAAAGCATAAAATGGCATGCAAGGAACACCTTGAGCTACTGGAATCTCTAGTACTTGACAGGTTTCAGAGTAGCAGCCGTGTTATTCTGTATTCGCAAAAAGAAAAGGAGTACTTGTGGCACCTTAGAGACTAACACATTTATTTGAGCACTCTGATGAAGTGAGCTGTAGCTCATGAAAGCTTATGCTCAAATAAATGTTAGTCTCTAAGGTGCCACAAGTACTCCTTTTCTTTCCAGTACTTGAGTGGGGTTCTCTCTGTGCACTGGGGTGGTTTGCAAGTTTAGGATTTATCCTGTGGGGCCTGTCTGTCTCACAATTTCTAATTGTGTTTTGACATCAACTAACCCAAATTCAAATTGTAGCCTGGACCAAAGAACAAATATTCTTTCATCCTTTTCTCTTTCTGCACCAGAGACACATGCCTCCTCCTCAGACTCAAGAATAGAACAATTCTGCCTTGCCTTCATTATGGCCCTTGTTTGGGTGTCTTCCCCATTTCATGTCAGAGCCTTTTTGCCTAGTTATTCTTGACCTCTGACTCCTACCACTAGAACCCATGACTCTTCCCTATTGAACAGTGCTTCTTTGGGGTTTAATTTGGATCTAAAAGTACATGGTCTCTTTATCCCATTGTGAATATAATTAGGTAATTTTGTACAGGGGCCATTCAGTTCTGCAAAAACTAACTCTCTACTCACAGTTCTGCAGGGTGGGAACTTGCTGCTTTATTCAACTGCAACATTACAGTGTGTGTGTGTGTGTGTGGCGGGAAGGGGGAGGCGGGAGGGGGAAGAGAGGGATGCCCACTTACAAAACTGGAAGTAAGAGGGTGGAGAGGGGGCTCCATCCCACAATATTTGAGGTAACCAAGTTAACACTATCAAGACCACTTTGCTACTGGTAAGAAGATACTAAGAATAAAAAAGAAACAATAGGAAATTTTTACAAGTACTTTATAGTAAAGGAAACAAATGTAGTCTAGTTAGTTAGTGAGTGATGTTAATTGACTTCTCAGTATTCATAGAATTGTAAGGAAACAACCTAATGTCTTGTCAGTTTTAGCAGTAATCAGCAACTCTTAGCACTCTATATTGACCTGTTCATCCATAGAGCTCAAAGCACTTTTACAAAGAAACATTATTAAAAGTGCATTCCTTAAAAAATGACCCTCCCACACTCTGTAGACTGTTTCTCTATTTCTTAACTAGTCTACAATGACCAAAATATCATAGTAGGAAATATAGCTGATTACTGCATATATCTCAGTTCACTAGGCCAGTGTCTCTCTGGGGGCAGGTGACCAAACATTACTCTGCTACTAAAGGAAATATCAAGGACGCCAGCAAAAATACATGGGTAGCCTCAATGTCTCTTCGGGGAGAGAAGAAAACCATTTGCAGCTGTTTGGTATGTCACACAAGAAGTCTGATAACTTTCAAGGCCAGATCCACAAAGGCACCTAGTGAATTTAGGCACTGAGTGGGCTAGGGGGCAGCTGCTTCCTAACCCTGTCAGCGCCTAAATTCACTAGGTGCCTAAATTTTCACTTTAAGAGTTCCCTAAACACCTAAGTTTCTGCCTTTGGCACATAATGCCTCAGGGAGGCACCCTACCAAATAAACTGTGACTCAGGGTAGGGTCTCCTTAGCCTACCTCCCAGGCCTTTCTGAGTCCTACCAGACCACTCCCCCGCAAGGGGGACAGAGGGTGCAGAAAGGTAGTGGTCTCTGCTCATGAGGGCCACAAGGTCTGACATTGGCCCATGAGGACCACAAGGTCTCACCCTAGCTCATGATTCCAAGGCCCCTCAGCAAAATCTCAGTCTTTTACATCTGGGAACCATTCATTTTATCCTTTTAACCGCACTAGAAATTGGCCAGAGTTTAGGCGGCCTCATGATTACCAGTAGTTCCCGCAGTGTAATTTTCTTTGCCCCTTTGAGAGCCTGTATCAGTGTCTTGACCAATGCCAACATTGGTGCAGATAATCTATAAACACCCCAAACTGCACCCACTTCAATGTCCAGGTAATGTTATGACTTTGGGCAGAGTCTTTTTTTTTTTTTTAAGTGATGAGAAGGAATCCCAAGGCACTTAGCTGGGTTCTGGAATGCCTGAGGCAAGTACTTGCTGTTGTCCGTCCCTAGTTCTCCTGCAGATAAGAAGTCAGTGAGATTCTGCATGAGACTGGCATACATCATAAAACAGTGCACTCACTCACTTCAACATGGAAGTGACTCTTTTGTAAGCAGCACATGACACCACACACCCCAGGGGCATGGCTTTATCAAAATAGTAGTGGCCTTCAAACTGAAAACCAAGTTAAAGTCTGAGATGCGCTGGAAGCAATTGGAATGCCGACTTTATGTCACATTTAGCTAAAGTCACCCCAGGGCCACGCTCCTTGACCATAGCTACCGCTGCATCAAATTAGGAGTATCTCAGTGAACACAGCTGGGTGATCAATCTACTGATGACTCACCACCATTTGCAAAGAAAACTGTCCCAGCCCCAGTCCTGGCTCCTGCCCAGCTGTGACACTTATCCCACAACTATTATCCATTTTGGTTGCAGGCCACTGGTCCTCATCCAGTCTCCATTCCTATGAAGACTGAACACATTCTTCCGCATGAGGCAACAATCCCAGGCTCATAGTTCCCCAGCAAAGCTCCCCAAATGAACCATCACCCACCTCTGAGGCCACTACTCTCAGTGCCTCCAGTAGGGCAGGGCTGGGTCCCTCCTATGCCCATGCTGTGGACTACCTATGTTCAGCTGGCTACCCCAAGGGCAGGGGGGAGGGACTGGGCACTCCGCCTGGCACCCTCAGAGCAGCTCCTGAATTGGGCACCTGCAAGGCCATTAGACATACCCATAGTCAGAGGTGAAAGTAAGCTGGCATGGTCTGGTACGCCGTGCCGCACCGGACTGGCTTCCCCAGGCCGGCGATTTAAAGGGTCCGGGGCTCCCCACAGCGGCCGGAGCCCTGGGCCCTTTAAATTGTCACCTGAGCCTTGCTGCCGGAGCCCTGGGCCCGGAGCTACTGCAGCGGAGCCCTGGGCCCTTTAAATCTCTGCCTGAGCCCTGCGGTAGCAGCGGCAGCGGGGAGCCCCTGTGGCTCCAGCAGTGATTTAAAGGGCCCAGGACGCCGCTACAGTAGTGGTGGCCAGAGCCCTGGGCCCTTTAAATTACTCCTGAGCCCTGGGGCTCCTAGCCGCCTCTGCAACTGGTAGCCGTGGGGGTGATTTAAAGGGCCGGGGGTTCAGCTGCTGCTACCACAGCCGGAGCCCTGGGGCCTTTAAATCTTGATTTAAAGGGCTGCTGCTATGGCAGCTGGTGTCCCAAGACCTTTAAATGGTATTTAAAAACTCTGCCTCTTCTGGTTGAAGCCACACCTCTTCCGGTTGAGACCACGCCCCCTGGTCAGGACTCCGGCGTACTGGTAAATCCTTTAAGATACTTTTACCCCTGCCCATAGTTGAAGCCCCACAAGCCCTTCCTTTCACCCCACCTGAAGCAGGCAGAAGAAGAGGGGTGCACTCCTGTGACAGCCATGGCAACAGACCACTCAGCCCCAGCAGGGCTGCCCAGAGATACATGGCCCAGGGCCCTATTCAGCAGCAGCATGACGTGACCCTCAGCCATTGCCCCGGCAAGCATTTAAATGTGAATACCGTTTCTGTTTCTCAAATGCTTAAGATGCATAAGCTTCTTCTGAGATGTATATTTGCAAATATTTTGTATCAAAATGCAAGCCTTAGTACACTAACTGATATCGTTGCTATCTGAACAGTAAGATGTTTTATGTGCAAATATAGCAAGGTCATTTGATGCTAAACTAAGTAATGTCAGAAGCCATTTAACTATAGAGTATTTATATTAATGGGGAATTAATTAATTACTGGCATGCACAAGCAAACCCTTACCCAACTCCGGAAGACAAGAATCATCTCTAAAAAATTGTTATCAGAATCAACAACTTTTTATTTATTTAAGCTTAAAGACTTTATAAGAGTTATTTAATTTAAAAAGACTTTGCAGAAATATATATATTTGGAACAGGAGTGTTTGCACATTTTTGAAGACAGAACTTCATTTTCTGTCAAACCAAGAAAAGTGAAACAATCTCAGAAAATGGACTAAATAAGAAGAGAATTAAACTAACTTTGAAAGTTCTCATGTTCTCCCACCACAGGAAAAAACAAAGGCAAATAAAGGCAGACTGCATAGTCAGGAGCTGAAGATGTCACCTAAGTAAACCCTGAAAGCATGGAGACAATGACAGAGTGACAGCAACCCACTTTGAATTTAAACAAGAATGGCACAGGTGTGTTTTCTTATAATTTCATGGAAATAGGAAGGAGAAGAATACAACCCCCCCCCCCCGCCCCCAAACCCTCTGAAGTGAAGCACATCGCAACTCATTCTATTCCTCTTTACAAGGAAGCTGCTGCAGCCAGCTAAGAAAAACAGAGAAGACTCAAAAAGAAACCAACCCCAGGAAAACCTGTCCAAAACTTCCACATGGCTTAGTTAGTGAGAGAAGACTAATTTAGACAAGGGATTTGATTTAAAACTCTTGTAATGATTTAATTGGGATATGAAAGTACTGTTTCACTTAAAATACTAACACTTTCTCCTGTTAATTAATAAGTGGTTAGACTGTGTATTCCTGGAGAGGAGACAGGGGCTAAACATTAGTACACAGAGAAACAGTGAGATTTAATTGGATATAAGATTCTTAATATTCATAATAGGCTTGTCTCAAGACAGCTCTTTAAACGGCTTCTTCTAAGTAACCGAAATATTTTCTTCAATTTCATATGATTTAGTTAAGATTGCTTACTTTGCCCAGTTACAAACTATCTGATTATTAACAACCAACAGGATCCAACTTTCCAAAGTTCTTTTGCTCAGCTATAAACCTTAGTGTATCTTAGATTTCTAAGGCAGCTAGCATCACAATAATTTTGGGAAATAAGACCTTGGTGTCAACTTTGCAAGAGAAAAGTCGCAGGTTCACTTTCAAGGGTGTAATCTCTGTTAAAAGCTCTCCAGAGAGAGGCGTACAGAAGAGATTGTAACTGAAGTAACCAGTTTATCATTTGTGTTCGTTTAATATTTTCTTTTCATATCTTTGATACTGAAATAGCCATGGCTAGCCATTGTGATAGTTTTACTTGGTCTTGATCATGGTCTCTCCAAAGGTATATAGTGGAACCCCTCTGACTAAAATAGCAGAAGTCATACCACTGGGTTGGCAGTAAGAGAAACAATTAGTAAGAGCTGGTCTGTCATTTCATGTTTCTCTAAACTGAATATTTTTAGTAGCTTTTAAAATAAAATTACTTGGTGTCCAACCATTAAAATTACCCTTTCTTGCCTCACAGTTCCCTGTTGAGAAAGTTCGACCAATTTAAGTGCTCCCTTATGCTCCAGTAGACTGGGTGAAGTGGGCCTATTTTACCCCATTTTATGCACTGGTGTGCAACTAATCACATGAGTAGGCCCACGGTGAGCAACTGGATCACCATCTGATCTGGAATATTTTTAGTAGTGTCACAGCAGTTTAGCGTCATAGTGAAACAAAGGAAAGTTTTGTCAAATGAAGGAACTTCAGATTTGATTAAACAAGGAGCATTCAATCCAAAACCAAAATGTTATGAACATAAAGAAACTCTTTTGATCTTTAAATTGTTCATACTACAGGAATTTTATGTTAAAATCTTCTCCTTTGTCCCCAGGGTCTTCAGTCTACCAATCAGGAAAACTCTGAACGAGTCTAGCTTTGCTTAATGAGTAAGTCACTTGCTGCCATATCAGAAGACTGCCTAATTAGCAGTTCCAAGATCCCTTCAAATTAATTTAGCCTTTTCAGACACTCATGTGATTCATAGTAGCAAAGAACAAATTATTCCATTTTAAATGTAATCTGATTCAGTAGCTCCTGGTACCAGACATTTTGTCAGATGTGACTTTTCCAAGGAATATCACTTTACTAGCTGCATTAGCAAGACAACCTTCATTTCAATGAGAAAAAAGACACTTATAGTACTTGGGAAATCTGCTCTCTGGCCTCTTTCTTTGCTTTCCAAACTCATCTACAATGACAGTTACAAAACACATGTAATTACAAGATTTAAAAAATGGGTCTTGTTGAGAATTACAGTTTTACAGTTAATACTTTTGCAAATCTGAGTAATTAGGCACCATGAAGAACTGTTAAAAGAAAATACAGAATACATAGACCAATAACATCTAGTTATCAATTAACATGTATCAATTAAAATTAATATTTTACAGGAAGATTCTGTTTTGCAAAATTATTTTGCAAAAGGGACCATGTAATTTAAAAATGAAACCACTGTATTCAATCAGTACTTTAAAATATTTACAAACATGCCCTGTTGAGCCATGGAGCTTTGGATGGCTTTTTTTTTGTAAACTCTGTCACTTACAGAAAATTCACATTTAAAGAACTGTGTGTTGAATTTCCATAATCATCATTATTATATGGTTATGTAATCTTAAAACTTTTTTGATGTTCATCCAATAAGTGCAATTTCTCAAAGATGACATTTACTCAAAGCAAGATTGCACATCAGAGGGATGGATAGATATTAAAATGTGACTCAGCAAGGTGATGTACTTTCAAAGTGCCTATGAGTCATGCCATTATTTATCCAGATGGATCTCAAAACATGGGCCTAGAAGTCAGTACCATAAAAATGTATCCTAAAATCACCATGTAGTGTTCAATGAGAGGATAACTCTTGTTGTATTTACACTTTAATCTGTTGAGTATCAGGGCTATGGGTATGTCTACACTTGGAGCTAGGGGGTGTGATTCTCAGCTTGAGGAGACATACTCATGCTAGCTCTGATCTAGCTAGTGCACTGAAAATAGCATATCTGCAGCAGTGCAAGTGGTGGGAGGGTCTAACCACGAGTACCTGTCCAAGATGGTAGGCACATACTTAGGGCAGCTAACTCCCCTGTTGATTGTGCTGCTGTGGCTATGGTCTATTTTTAGCATGCTAATTCTGGCCGACCTAGCGGAGATATGTCTCCTTTGAGCTGAGACTCACACCCCTGGCTCCAAGTGTAGACATATGCTGGGAGGCAGGAAAGCAGAAATAGGAACTGCAAGAGTAATGCTGCAACAGTTTTGAGCTGCACATAGAGTTTTAGTCCTTGTTTTTCTGCAAAAGAACTACTGCTTGAAAGGTAGAGAAATATGCCCCTCTGGCTGAAACCTTGAGACCTAAGTGTTACCAGGTCCAGACACACACACTGCTCTTCGGAGCCTTAGGCGCATGGGACTCCAGTAACAAGCGAGTGCTGAGAGAATGCTGAATCGGTCAACACTACGCTCGGCTGATGCGGCAACGTATGGTGTCTGACACCATCAGGTGGTTGAAGGACAACTACATAGAACACATCACAAGACACTGGCAATACCAGGAGGGATGAGCTGGAGTGCCGATGAAAAGCGCAGTCAGGAAAGTAACTGAAATACTTTCCTCATGGATTGTATTTTCTAAATGGACAAGCAACCTAATTCTCAGTTACTGAGGGACAATCTCCACTCAGTGATATATTTTGCTTTCCTCAACCAAATCTCTCTACAACTTTTCATGAGTGATGTACCCGAGTATTTGGATTCTAATATCTAAACTGTATTCAGATTCTAATATCTAAACTGTAAATCTATTCACTTAAATTTGGGTTATTGCTTATTATGTACTCTATGTATCACATGACTTTTAAAAATTAACTTTATATGTGTGGATCATCTAAGCACTATACCCAGATGTACAGGTACTCTTTTCCCAACCCATGTATTATATAATTTTTTGAACATTAGCTTTAATAAAAATTTTAAATCTGATAAAGGGCTGTTTTGTTGTAAGAACACAAAATGTGCCCCTTCTTCCTGTGCCTGACATATCCAGAGGTGTACATCCCAGAGTGCAATGTGGTATGAAATAATCCACTACTGCAGTCCCTCTGATTGAGCCAAAGCCACTATGCTCACTTCTGCCCCTGGGGGAGTTTTAATATGGGCTAAAATGCCAGTAATGCATCATGACACTTTACGTTACCTTCACATCAGATACAAAGAGCAACATCCCAGCTATCTAAGGGTACATGTACATTTTGAGATGTACTAGCTCTGATCAAGCTAGCGTGCTAAGAGCAGAGCGTAGCTGTGGCATCACGAGTAGCGGGGGGGCTAGTGCCCCAAGTCTGATCCTGTCCAAGATGCTAGGCACGTACTCAGGGTGGCTAGCCCTTCCTGCTGCTTGCATGGCCATAGCTATGCCCTATTCTCAAAACAGAGCTAGCACAGGTATGTCTCCTTGATCTGGGAATTACACCTCCAGCTCGAAGCAAAGACATACCTAAGAGCTTCATGCAATGAGCAAATGGATGAAGAACAACTGACTGAAGCTGTATGTGCAAAAGGCTATGGTCACATTTTCGGCCACAGCTTTGGAATATCCACAAACTTCTTTCAGAAAGCACATGCAAGTGAAGAAAATCACTACTACTTTCAAGTATATCTGAACAAAATTCAAGGGAACTCAGGACACAGCTTAGGCTGAGTGTACACTACAGGCTTGTTCCTGCCGATGTACTACTGTGTCCTATTACACCAACATAATAACTCCACCTCCACGAGAGGCATAGGGCTTATGTTGGTGTAGTTAGGGCAATGCAGTGTCTGTGTAGACACTGTGGTACTTACATTGGCTGTTGGCTGGAGCTGTGAAATAGACAAGAAAGCTGGGGTGTCACCGGGACGAGTGGAGGGCTACAGCTAGAGCCTGACTGCCCCCGGGCTCCCTGCTCCCAGCCAGGCTGGGCCTGCTCTACTCCCCACGCAGAGCCTGGCTGCCAGTCCAGCTATTGCCTAGGCTGCCCGTTCTCTGCTGCCAGCTGCGCTGCTGACCGGAAGCTCCTGGCTCCCCGCAGGGAGCCCTATTACTGCCCAGAGGCTCCTGGCTCCCCACTTCATAGAGTTTGGCTGCTGCCTGGGCTTTCAGTTCCTCACTGCAGCTGGGAGCTGGTAGCCACAGGGTGCAGCTTGGCTGGGAGTGGGGAACCGGGTGGGTGCAAGCCAGCAGCTGTCCAGAGGCACCCTGGCAGCTGCCTGGAGTCTCCCAGGAGCTGGGTGTGGAGTTCTCAGCTGGGAGTTTGGCTGCCGTGGAGAGCTGAGAGCCCGGGGGACAGCTGAACTCCCAGCAGCAGGGAGTCAAGAACCTGGAGGCAGCCAGGCAGGGAGCTGTGTGTGTAGCTGAGAGCCCAGACTCTCAGCCCAGTACTGGGTTTATAATGGGGCCAAAGGCGCCATGGCACTGGGCCCACACACAGCAGGGGCCACTCCACTCCCTAGCCCACCTACCACTATGGGAATGCTGGTCATTGCACAACATCCATAGCTATCATCAACAATGAAGTGAGCTGTAGCTCACGAAAGCTCATGCTCAAATAAATTGGTTAGTCTCTAAGGTTCCACAGGTACTTCTGTTCTTTTTGCGAATACAGACTAACACGGCTGCTACTCTGAAACCTGTGAAGAGTTCATCAAACTCATGGCTAACATGGCTAAAGCAGGACACTGTGGATGAGCTAAAATTGACTGAGTATTTTCCTTCAGTGTTGATTCCACACCAGATATTAACCGTACTGATCAGCTGACATTTACTGTGCGTTATATGCTGAATAACTGCACACCTGTAGAACGCTGCTGCAGAGTCATGTACTGATGCAATTACATTTTTTTGGATTTGTCCAAAAACTATGTTTTTTTCTCAGGTTCAACTTATCGCTGGGGCCTGTTGTGAGATTCTCTGAAAGAGGAGACATCTGAGGCCAGTAACAGAGAACTTCTCCCAAAGCGCCTCAGTGACACAAGGTGGTCAGCTCGAGCGGATGCACTTTGCAGTTTATCATGCAACTAGAAAAGCTATAAATCCGTGCTTCAGGCTTTTGAAGACACTGTGCAGAATAGTGAAAAACGAGCAGAGGCAAACTCATTAACTGAAACCATGGATCAGTTGGAGACTGCATTTATGACAACTTCTTACAAGACTAAACAAAACACGTGAACAATACAAGTCTGCAGTCTGAAACAATGGACTTAGACACAGCTATGATGCTGCTGAAGTCACTATCTGAGTTTGTGGCAGCAAAACAGAATAGTTTTGAGGAATACCATGAATTTGCAATGTCTTTAAGTTCTACAGCTAACTTTCAGGTAAAGTGGCAATGTCATCCAAAGCGTATGGCTGATGATAGCGAAGAACCTGCTGTTGTGCTGATGGGACGAGAAGTTCAAAATTGAACCGTAATTGATTCACTTGTCAACCATCTCAACAGAAGAATTACCGCATATTCAGAAATAAACAACTATTTCTGTTTTTTAACAGGTGACCTTGACAGTACTGCTGATAAAGAGTCTCTCAAAAGATTAATTGAATTCTATTGAAGAGATCTTTGAAGAATCAGTGCGTGCTCACTTGTAAAGCAGCTTGCCTCCAAGCCATTATCACGAGCTCTGCCTACACCGCTGCAAATGCTGACCATAATGAACACGCATAATTTGCAAACAGCCTTTCCAAATGTCTTTTTTGCACTACGCATTTACCTGACGCTACCAGTCTCAAACTGCAGTGGTGAAAGGTCTTTGTCACATTTAAAAAGGATAAAAAGTGCTTTACATGCTACAATGGTTCAAGAAAGACTTAGCAGTCTTACTCCGTTATCCATTGAATCTGAGATGGTAAACTCTATAGACTTCTCTAGTTAAATTGAAACGTTTGCTGCAGCAAAGGCAGGTCGAAAAATCTGAAGAAAATTTTCATACATTTTATTTATAGCATCATTCTTCATACTAGGCTTGCGTCAGATAAGTAATTTGTATATTACATTGCCAGTATTAATGTGAGTAACTTACTCAACCAAACCACTTTGTGTAGCTATTGTTAATAAAACCTGTGCAGCTATGTGCTGTGTCACAGACAATTTCTGTGTCGATCTCCTGTCTTTTACAATCATTCCCCAGGGGGGCCCACACACATGTTTGGCGCGGGGCCCACAAAAAGTTAATCCGGCCCTGTCTCAGCCCCCCACGCTGCCCCTCTTAAGTTGGTGGAAGTGTTCCTGGTGAGGATGTGCACCACTGTCAGAAGGGTAGTGTGTGGACATGAACCACCGCAGTTCAGTGGCTGTAAGTTGACCTAACACAGGTCAATGTACAGTTTCCAGTGTAGACATGCCGTTAGTGATAGTGACTCAGTCCAACTGATACAATTTGTTTGTCAGTGGTTCTGACTGTGATCTTACATACACCAATGTAATTCATGAGCAGCTCCACATAGGTCAGAGGTGTTAGCTCAGTGTAAAACGGATGACAGAGATCAGAATCAAGTTCACTGTGTTTACGACATACCTGTGCCTTACGGGGTTTTCTGATTAATCTATAATATGTCACTCTGGGATAAAACTGGACTCTGTGGTCTAGATTTAAAAAACACAGATAGCAAGTCATTTTGGCTAGATAGCATGTGTAATGCAAGCACGCAGACTGTTTTCCCCCCCCAAGAAGTTAATTGCTGTAGGAATACTGTGTTTTTTTTCAAAAACACAAGGCCTGGAAAAACTATTGTATTTCCTGCTTCCCGGTCTGATGTTAATATAACACTGAAAATTGTGGTGCAAGACTGAACCTAATAGAACTGCCAGGATGTCCTCTGTATCCTCTCCTTGCAAGGAGATACTCAGCTAGAGAAGGACACTCTCCTGCATTCCTGGAGGATGACATCATATCCTGAGAATTCAAGACAGTCAGAAGAGAAGTAGCCAAATATCTTAAAAGGGCAAAACAAATCCCTTAATAAAGCTGAAAGTTCAGGCAGCCTATTCCCTCCTTCATAGGGCTGTTTATTCTTGTTCTGTATTCATATTTCATTCCTGTTATAGGTTGCTCTTTAATGAAGAGTTGGATAAAATTTTTATCATCCCTCTTTACAAAGGGAGAAGTCGTTTTAGTTGTGGCTATTTACAGCCTCTATTCATGGAGGCCACTAGGGGACATATAGCAAGCAAGGAAGAGTCTGTGTAAAGAGGAAATAAATCAGGCAATCACCCTAACCACAGTGTGCTGGGTTTCTCTCTCTCTCTCTCTCATATCTGCAAAAGTAAATGCACAGCAAGTTTATCTGGCAGAGTGTGGTACAAGAAGGAACAATATAAACAAGCTAACAAAATTAGTATGAGTGGTAATAGCATATTCTGTTTCATCTTCCTTTGCAAAATGAGAATCTTTCTGATACTATTTACTGTCATAACAATCATAAATAATATTCAGCCTTATTGATCATCAGGGATCCTAGAAATCCATTTGCCATGGAAAAATGTGGAATTTGCATTTTTACAGATTTCAGAGTAACAGCCGTGTTAGTCTGTATTCGCAAAAAGAAAAGGAGTACTTGTGGCACCTTAGAGACTAACCAATTTATTTGAGCATGAGCTTTCGTGAGCTACAGCTCACTTCATCGGATGCATACCGTGCATGTTTCCACGCTATGCATCCGATGTAGTGAGCTGTAGCTCACGAAAGCTCATGCTCAAATAAATTGGTTAGTCTCTAAGGTGCCACAAGTACTCCTTTTCTTTTTGCGTTTTTACAGAGACTCTTTAGTTTTTACATTTTGTGAAAAAATAAAAACATATACAGTAGAACCCTATTTATTTGATCTAATTGGGACCGGGGCCAGATCAGATAATCAAAAATTCAGATAACCAGGAGAATGGGCAGTCATCTTAAAAATGGTAAATATACCAATAAAACATTGTGTTCAACTCATATCTATAGAGTGTGGGTAGGGAAACTAAAGTTCAGTGTTCCATTTTAAATCACGGAAAAATGCAGATTTTTTACGTTTGTTTATTGGGGAATTTTTTTTATCATGGAAAACTAGGGTCCCTGGTGATCATGCCAAGTGGAATGTATAAACTTGAAAAAAATAGTTTGGCGCAGTGGCTGTGTGTTTGTCTGTTTGTACAATCCATAGCACGTATTAGCACAACCATAATAATAAAAAAGTGGGGGAAAACTAAATTCTTACTATCAAAGATTGACTTTTAGACTATGTTCATGGATGTAAGATTTATGATGTTTCAACAATGATGTTGCTGCTGCTTGTTGCTTTAGCAGTGCACAGGTTGTGAAGGAACCAGTAAAAACAAGGAAAGAAAAGAATGTAGATTGTCATATTGCTTCCTCTGTTTTATTAAAGTGATTGTGATAATTCCATCACAGTTTCTAGTGACGATGTCTCTGTCCATAATCACTAATGTGATAATGGCTGCAAATATACGGAGCAGAAAAAATGAACCTAGATGTGTTATACTTACTTGGACAGTGCAAATAATCTGAGGTGAGCTGAATGTGTGTATATTCTGCAATTGCCTGATGGGAAGATGGAGGTGAAGGCCAACAGATTGCAGTGGTTTTATGGAACCCAAAAAGAAAGGCACAAAAATGTACAAAATATGGTGAGTGGGTAGTCTGACTACCTTACATAATCAGTTGCTAAAACTAAATTGATACCCACCTATCAGGAGGGCATCCGTGGCACAGAAAATTAAGACGGACTGCTTAGTGTGTAGCAGGCCATCAGCACTGTAAAATCAGTTTGTTTTAGAATGAATGGCTCGAAAGCCACAAAACATACTCTGTTTTCATCAAACAAGAAGCAAAATTTAGGCTACATGCCACTGCCTAAATTAGTTGCCCTCCCATTCCCATGCATGAATCCTCACAGGTTTCTTCGCATGCATGTACACTTAGAAGTAAGTAGTTCTGCTTAACACATATCTGTGCAAGAAATGAAGTGCATCAGGCCACAGTATAGATGTTTTCACTTCATCTTTAGCTAGATTCTGAGGGGCTGTTTAAATAAACACTGACTAATCTTCAGATTACAGGTGTACTGAGTGCAGGTGTAAGTCTCTAGGGTAACATACACTCATGTGCTTCCTTTTCAATAGCAGGTTTAGAAGTTTGTTTTGCTGCATATAACTTTCTTGCTTATGCCACCTCATGATTGCATTGTTTGTTGTTATGATGCAATTGTATGTCTCTCAACTGAGTTCCTGAAAACAATAATGTACTAAAATTAATGGTCTTGTCCAATTCTCATTTGTCAAAACTGTTTTCCAAATATCTACTCTGGGTAAAATGTTCAAAAGTACCCAAGTCACTTTAAGAACTTTTTGAAGTTCCATTCTCAAAAGTGTCTGAGACTTAGGTTCCTAAGTGCCTAACACCCTTTTGAAAAGGGGACCGAGGTACTTTTGAAAATGTTATCCTTTACTTAGTCAGATGCAAAATGAAAAGCTCTGAAATCAAAACCATTGCCGGCTTAGCATATATGAAAGCCTTCCCTCATTGCTAAAGATATTAGCATGTTTTGCATTATCTGACATGAGTTGCTAATCGTGCACAGTTGGCAGCAGTTGACTAATAAGTTTAGCAAAGATTCAACTCTATGGTAATTAGCGTCTACTACAGCAACACAACCCACATCTCTAAATATTGATGATATGAAGAGGTCATGTTTAGCTATTCCACCTGGAAGCAGGCGGGGCACACCCTGACTGTTTTGTAGAAGCAATGCACACATTGCTCTATCCAAGGACAAGGGCTAGATATGAACCATGAGAACTTGATTGTTTGGACAGCAACTGTGGGAGGCTTTCTTAGCCTGGGCTCAAGGCCTGAGAACCAGGATTGTAGTAGATAAAGGATGGTAACTAAGTATATGAATCAACGTCATACATTCCTTTGTGTAGCAGTGTGTAATGCTTAGGGGGAGAAATATAATAAAAGGAGAAGGTGGAAGGCGGGGGGGGGGGGGCAGAACAGCCCATCTCCGCTGACCAGCCTGTTTGCTTGCATAAAGCTGTGTTCTGTCTCATCACTGAACCGCAACAATTGTAGCTTTCCTCTCTACCAGCAGATGTGGCTGGAGTACTTACATAATCATTATATAATGGGGACTTAAATCAGATACATCTTAAATGATCACATGCGTCTCCATAGATCGTTACAAATATGGTACTGAATTAGTGTGACAGAATTGTGGCACTACAGTGGTTTTTCGTGAAGGAAAAATGGTTATAGATACACTTTTGCAAAATAAAGTACAAACATCATTTTGGGATTGGCAAACACATTCACTAGGAAAAATTGCTGCCACCTTTCCTTCTACTACGAGAAGCATAACACAAACTCTAGATGTTCTTTGTACTGAAACAGCAAAGCACCGGGTATTTTTCCAAAGAAAACTGATGTATGAAGTTATTGGAGTGCACCAGCAAGGTAAATATGGCTGTCTCTCTGTATGGGTATGTCTACACTGCAGTGTAAAGACTATTGTTAGTACGACTCCCTTCAGCAGACCCTGGGTTAGAGAAGCCAACGCTTGAGCATCTACGCTGATTGTCAACCTAAGGTTAAGCATTTTCTAACCTGGGGCTCTGGTGTCCATTCTGCAGCACACAGACCTGAGTCAAACCAATCATATCACAGACTCCCTAGTGCCTTCCTGACAAGTGGCTGCTCTAGTCCTTTGACATGGTGCAGTGCGGAAAACCTTGACTGTCTGCCCTGCATGTTACAGGAAGTTTGACCAGCCCACTAAGCCCTGGTCTACACTAGGAGTTGAGGTTGAATTTAGCAGCGTTAAATTGATTTATCCCTGCACCCATCCACACGACGAAGCCCTTTTTTCGACTTAAAGGGCTCTTAAAATTGATTTCCTTACTCCACCCCTGACAAGGGGATTAGCACTGAAATTGGCCTTGCTGGGTCGAATTTGGGGTACTGTGGATGCAATTAGACGGTATTGGCCTCCGGGAGCTATCCCAGAGTGCTCCATTCTGACCACTCTGGACAGTACTCTCAACTCAGATGCACTGGCCAAGTAGACAGGAAAAGAACCGCGAACTTTTGAATCTCATTTCCTGTTTGGCCAGTATGGCAAGCTGCAGGTGACCATGCAGAGCTCATCAGCAGAGGTGATCATGATGGAGTCCCAGAATCACAAAAGAGCTCCAGCATGGACCGAACGGGAGGTACGGGATCTGATCGCTGTATGGGGAGAGGAATCTGTGCTATCAGAACTACATTCCAGTTTTCGAAATGCCAAAACTTTTGTCAAAATCTCCCAGGACATGAAGGACAGAGGCCATAACAGGGACCCGAAGCAGTGTCGCATGAAACTTAAGTAGCTGAGGCAAGCCTACCAGAAAACCAGAGAGGCGAATGGCCACTCTGGGTCAGAGCCCAAAACATGCCACTTCTATGATGAGCTGCATGCCATTTTAGGGGGTTCAGCCACTACTACCCCAGCCGTGTTGTTTGACTCCTTCAATGGAGATGGAGGCAACACAGAAGCAGGTTTTGGGGATGAGGAAGATGATGATGATGAGGTTGTAGATAGCTCACAGCAAGCAAGCGGAGAAACTATTTTTTCTGACAGCCAGGAACTGTTTCTTACCCTGGACCTGGAGCCAGTACACCCCGAACCCACCCAAGGCTGCCTCCCGGACCCACCAGGCGGAGAAGGGACCTCTGGTGAGTGTACCTTTTAAAATACTATACATGGTTTAAAAGCAAGCATGTTTAATGATTAATTTGCCCTGGCATTCGTGGCTCTTCTGGATATACTTCCAAAGCCTTTGCAAAAGGTTTCTGGGGAGGGCAGCCTTATTCCATCCACCATGGTAGGACACTTTACCACTCCAGGCCAGTAGCACGTATTCGGGAATCATTGTAGAACAAAGCATTGCAATGTATGTTTGCTGGCATTCAAACAACATCCCTTCTTTATCTCTCTGTGTTATCCTCAGGAGAGTGATATCATTCATGGTCACCTGGTTGAAATAGGGTGCTTTTCTTAAGGGGACATTCAGAGGTGCCAGTTCCTGCTGGGCTGTTTGCCTGTGGCTGAACAGAAATGTTTCCCACTGTTAGCCACGGGGAGGATGGAGGGGCTGGCCACATGCTGGCGGGAGGCAAAATGCGACCTTGGAACGAAAGCACATGTTCTATGTATGTAATGTTAACAGCAAGGTTTACGTGAAAGAGTGTACCCATTGTTCTATAAAATGTGTCTTTTTAAATACCACTGTCCCTTTTTTTTCTCCTGCATGTGTTTCAAGGATCACAGGATCTTCTCCTTCCCAGAGGCTAGCGAAGATTAGAAGGCGAAAAAAACGCACTTGCAATGAAATGTTCTCTGAGCTCATGCTGTCCTCCCACACTGACAGAGCACAGGCGAATGTGTGGAGGCAGACAATGTCAGAGTGCAGGAAAGCACAAAATGACCAGGAGGAGAGGTGGTGGGCTGAAGAAAGGGCTGAAGCTGAAAGGTGGCAGCAGCGTGATGAGAGGAGGCAGGATTCAATGCTGAGGCTGCTGGAGGATCAAACTAATATGCTCCAGCGTATGGTTGAACTGCAGGAAAGGCAGCAGGAGCACTGACTGCCGCTACAGCCCCTGTGTAACCAACTGCCCTCCTCCCCAAGTTCCATAGCCTCCTCACCCAGACGCCCAAGAATGCGGTGTGGGGGGCCTCTGGCCACCCAGTCACTCCACCCCAGAGGATTGCCCAAGCAACAGAAGGCTGGCATTCAATAAGTTTTAAACTTTTAAAGTGCTGTGTGGCCTTTTCCTTCCCTCCTCCACCACCCCTCCTGGGCTACCTTGGTAGTTATCCCCCTATCTGTGTGATGAATTAATAAAGAATGCATGAATGTGAAGCAACAATGACTTTATTGCCTCTGCAAGTGGTGATCGAAGGGAGGAGGGGAGGGTGGTTAGCTTACAGAGAAGTAGAGTGAACCAAGGGGAGGGGAGTTTCATCAAGGAGAAACAAACAGAACTTTCACACTGTAGCCTGGCCAGTCATAAAACTGGTTTTCAAAGCTTCTCTGATGCGTACCGCACGCTCCAGTGCTCTTCTAACTGCCCTGGTGTCTGGCTGTGCATAACCAGCAGCCAGGCGATTTGCCTCAACCTCCCACCCTGCCATAAATGTCTCCCCATTACTCTCACAGATATTGTGGAGGGCACTGTAAGCAGTAATAACAGTGGGAATTTTGGTTTCGCTGAGGTCTAACCGAGTCAGTAAACTGCACCAGCGTGCTTTTAAACGTCCAAATGCACATTCTACCACCATTCTGCACTTGCTCAGCCTGTAGTTGAACAGCTCCTGACTACTGTCCAGGCTGCCTGTGTACGGCTTCATGAGACATGGCATTAAGGGGTAGGCTGGGTCCCCAAGGATAACTATAGGCATTTCAACATCCCCAACAGTTATTTTCTGGTCTTGGAATAAAGTCCCTTCCTGCAGCTTTTGAAACACACCAGAGTTCCTGAAGATGCGAACGTCATGTACCTTTCCCTGCCATCCCACGTTGATGTTGTGATCCACCAGTGCTTGCAGCACTATTGAAAAGTACCCCTTGCGGTTTATGTACTCGCTGGCTTGGTGCTCTGGTGCCAAGATAGGGATATGGGTTCTGTCTATGGCCCCACCACAGTTAGGGAATCCCATTGCAGCAAAGCCATCCACTATGACCTGCACATTTCCCAGGGTCACTACCCTTGATATCAGCAGAACTTTGATTGCGTTGGCTGCTTGCATCACAGTCGATTTGCCCACTCCAAATTGATTCCCGACTGACCAGTAGCTGTCTGGCGTTGCAAGCTTCCACAGGGCTATTGCCACTCGCTTCTCAACTGTGACGGCTGCTCTCATCTTTGTATTCTTGTGCCTCAGGGCAGGGGAAAGCAAGTCACAAAGTTCCATGAAAGTGCCCTTATGCATGCGAAAGTTTCGCAGCCACTGGGAATCGTCCCAGACCTGCAACACTATGCGGTCCCACCAGTCTGTGCTTGTTTCCTGGGCCCAGAATCAGCGTTCCACCGCATGAGCCTGCCCCATTAGCACCATGATGCCCACATTGCCAGAGCCCGTACTTTGAGAGAAGTCTGTGGCCATGTCCTCATCACTCTTGTCACCGCGCTGACATCACCTACTCGTCCGGTTTCGCTTTGCCAGGTTCTGGTGCTGCATATATACTGCTGGATAATGCGTGTGGTGTTTAATGTGCTCCTAATTGCCAAAATGATCTGAGCAGGCTCCATGGCTTGCTGCGGTATGGCGTCTGCACAGAAAAAAGGCTCGGAACGATTGTCTGCCATTGCCCTGATGGAGGGTGTTAGGGGGCTTATTCCTTCACCCACTTAGATCCCTGGTCCTTCTCGCATGAACAGAGAGCAACAATACCCGAAGTCCAAAGGTACAAACAATTTGATGTTTATTGGGGTGAACTTCCAGCAAGCCATGATTCTAGTTTCCTTCCTTAGTGTCCCCCTTCCCAGCTCTGACACCACAGAGCCTTACACCTGTGTCCTGTTCCCACTCCTGCCCTTAGCCAAACATGATTCCAATTTCCCCACCCCCATTCCCTGTTCTCATTTCCCCCTTTAGCAAAACATGATTCCAATTTCCTTACCCCCCATTCCCTGTTCCCATTTCCCCCTTTAGCAAAACAGAATTCCAATTTCCCCACCCCCATTCGCTGTTCCCATTTCCCCCACACACACCCACCCACTCACTTCCTAATTGACTGCAGACTATATAGTAAAACTCGAGTTCTGCTTAGCTATACCTTAACCAATCATTTTCCTGAAATTTAACTAACCAATCCTAACATATTGTAACATGATTATGTAACCAATTATATCCCACCACCTTAATTAGTTTACACCCAGCAAAATTAATTATACAGCAGACAGGAACAATCACAGAACCAGACAGAGATTATACAGACAAACAATAGCAAAGTGGGAACTATAATGACAAAACAATACAGAAGTGAGGATTTCACATCCCAGCTATTGATAAGTGAGTTGTTGCCAGACAGGATGCTATCAAACTAAGTTTTCTTTTACATTTTCTAGGCACTTCCCTTTCTCTGGAGGCGATAGGCATTATCAGGACAGGATTGTATTCCTAACAGCCCAATAGCACCTTATTTCAATGTGACTAGTTTGGAATGTGAGGATGTGACTGGTCGCTTCCCAGCTTATGGCTGCCTCTGCTGCTTAGCCAAAGGCCTTAGCCTAAGAACAGGGCCTCAGACTGTCACAGTAAGAGAAGGACCTTACACCGGCAGACAGTGATTTTGATTCTTTCTTTTATACCTCTATAACTAGCCAAGTGATAAGAATACACCTAAATTCTTAGAGTACAGGCCTTTACCGACAAGCCAGAATATCTATATCCTAACAGAGGGAGGGGCAACTGATGACATGGCTTACAGAGTTGGCTTACAGGGAATTAAAATCAACAAAGGGGGTGGCTTTGCGGGAAACTGAATGGCCCCCTCAAGGATAGAACTCAAAACCTCAAGGATAGAACTCAAAACGGGTTTAGCAGACCATTGATTTCACAGAGGGAGGGAGGGAGGAGAAAATGAATACAAAACAATCAGGTCTATTTCTTGTTTTGAGCCACTTCATCTATCTTTATACATCTTGCTGGCAGCAGATTGTGCAGTACGACTGCTAGCCATCGTCATCTCCTGGGTGCTCGGCAGAAGACGGTGCAGTATGATTACTGGCCATCGTCTTCTGCTAGCTGCAGATTAAAAGACAGTGCACTGCCGGTAGGACTCAATCACCATGAGACGAAACAAGGGAAATGACCTGGCTGAGTCACTCCCATGTTTGCCCAGGTGCCCGATTAAAAGAGCACCCAGGACTATGTCGACGACGGCTACCAGTCATACTGTCCTGTCTGCTGCCAAAAGGCAATAAACTGCTGCTGAGTAGCAATGCAGTACCATGTCTGCCAGCACCCAGGAGCCATATGGGGAGGGATAGCTCAGTGGTTTGAGCATTGGCCTGCTAAACCCAGGGTTGTGAGTTCAATCCTTGAGGGGGCCATTTAGGGATCTAGGGCAAAAATTGGGGATTGGTCCTGCTTTGAGCAGGGGGTTGGACTAGATGACACAGAAATCAGCTGTTTGGCGCGCAAGCCTGGGAGGGAGAGAAGCAGAGCAGGGTGGTGTTCAGGGGAGGAGGCAGAGCAGAGGTGAACTGGGGCAGGGAGTAGTTCCCCTGTGCACCACCCCACCCCGTTACTTGCTGCAGGTGGCCCTCCCCGCGCCCCCCCTGCTCCAGCTTACCTCCACACCAGCACCGCCCCCAACCACTTGGTGCCCTAGGCAACCACCTAGTTCGCCTAGTGGTTGCACCGGCCCTGCACTGATGCCCTCAACATAGTCCGGCGCTTCTGGAGCAGTGCTACAAGCACAGACTGGTGGGCCCACATGGCATTGCAGATGTGGGATTGTCACACCCCAAGGCCCCCTCCCTCAGGGAGTCCCCTGGGAAGGCAGATCAGCATTGTATATTGCTAATGCTGTTGCTCGCATCACAAAGCATTTTAGGGAGGGTCAGAGGTGTATGAGTGGGGAGTGGAAGTTTCCTTTGCAGGTACGAGAGGCTGGTGGGGCGGGGAAAGAAGAAAAGCAGAGAACAGAGAACAGGTGTCATAAATATAAAGGGAAGGGTAAACCCTTTTGAAATCCCTCCTGGCCTGAGGAAAAATCCTCTCACCTGTAAAGGGTTAAGAAGCTAAAGGTAACCTCGCTGGCACCTGACCAAAATGACCAATGAGGAGACAAGATACTTTCAAAAGCTGGGAGGAGGGAGAGAAACAAAGGGTCTGTGTCTGTTGGTATGCTGCTTTTGCTGGGGACAGAACAGGAATGGAGTCTTAGAACTTTTAGTAAGTAATCTAGCTAGGTATGTGTTAGATTATGATTTCTTTAAATGGCTGAGAAAAGAACTGTGCTGAATAGAATGACTATTCCTGTCTGTGTGTCTTTTTTGTAACTTAAGGTTTTGCCTAGAGGGATTCTCTATGTTTTGAATCTAATTACCCTGTAAGGTATCTACCATCCTGATTTTACAGAGGTGATTCCTTTACTTCTATTTACTTCTATTTCTATTAAAAGTCTTCTTGTAAGAAAACTGAATGCTTTTTCATTGTTCTAAGATCCAAGGGTTTGGGTCTGTGGTCACCTATGCAAATTGGTGAGGATTTTTACCAAACCTTTCCCAGGAAGTGGGGTGCAAGGGTTGGGAGGATTTTGGGGGGAAAGACGTGTCCAAACTACGTTTCCCAGATAAGAAGCTGATTCCAGCTCAAGGCCAGCTACTACCTGCCAAGACAGAAAAGGGGGAAGTCCAACTGCCCCTTTCTCCCCCCCCCCCCCCGACCAGCCATGAGAAAGGAGAGTTGTTGAACAAAATGTAGGGGCTGGGAAAAGGAGCAAAAAGATGGCGAAGGCCAGCCAGGAACAAACAGAACTGTCTCCCGGCCCTGAAACCAGGTGTTTTGGGAAAGGGAAAGAGACCACAGAAAGCCATTTTGGACTGGCACAAAGAGCACCAGGAACAGAGGTCATGGAATGGAACACTCCCAAAGGAGCCCAGGACTTAAAACCCTCCTGAGAGCTGCAGCAACTCGGAGAGCACAGAAGATCCTTGGATGGCCTGGGCCCAGGACAGCACTCCCCCACCCTTCTTCTGAAGTTACACTCAGACTTGGCCACTCTGGGTCATGCGTGTGTGAGTATGAAAGTGGGTTAGGGCTTGGGGCATTAACGCTTTCTTTCTTCCCCTGAGTGACATGGGAGCATTCCCAACCCTCTCTGCTGTTAGTTTATTATTTTATTAATAAGGCTTTAAAATTTAGACACTTGGTGTGTCTCGTCATCTCCTCCCCAAAAAGATCCTGTTGCCCCAGCCTGATCATCTGTGGCCCCAGGCAGATTGGTAGCAAAAATCTATCACAAGATGACCAGCAGTGAGTCCAGAACTTTCATATGAAGAAAGCTACATTTCTGGCGCTTTGTGAACAGCTTGCCCTGACCCTTCAGTGTAAAGACACACACATGAGGGCTGCCATGCTGGTCCAGAAGTGCGTTGCTATATACATCTGAAGGCTGGCTACCCCAGCCTGCCACATGACTGTTGCCAGCCAGTTTGATGGTGGGAAATCACTGTACATAAAGTGGGGGCAGAGGTTTCTGAGGCAGTCAGGCATGTGGTTTACCCTAAAGTGGCGGACATAAAAGATATTCCTGGCTTTCAGAGCCTGGGATTTCCAAACTGTGCTGGGGCCACTGATGGGATTCACGCCCATTCTACCTTCCTCAAGATGCATGAGTTCCTAAACTGCAAGGGGCACTATTCCATTGTTATGCAGGCCCTTGTGGACCACAGAGGTTTATTTATGACTGTTGATGTGGGTTGCACTGGAAAAGTTCATGATGCCAGGGTTTTTTCCCTGCTCGGGGGTCTACATTCATAGACAGGCAGGGACACTATTTCCACCAAATGACAGTTTCATAAACAGCGTTACTGTCCCCGTGGTTATTCTGGGGGACCCTTTTGTCTTAGCCTATGAAACCATACCCTGATATCAGAGGCCCTGGCAAAGCTGGTTCAATTACACACTCAGCAGGTTTAGATTGGTTGTTGAATGTGCTCTTGGCAGATTGAAATCCCATTGTAGATGCCTACAGACCCATTTGGATTCCAGTGTCATCAATGCTGTGTGCATGACTGTGGCATGCTGTGTTCTTCACAATCTTTGTAAAGCCAGAGGTGATCCATTCTCTCTCCCCACCCCCCCCAAATTGACCTATGACAGTGAGGGGCTGCTGAATCTGCACCCTCAGCCAGAAAGTGCACCTACCACAGTTGGAGCTGGATCCACCTGGGCAATGGACATCAGAGATGCTTTGTGCCCCCACCTTATGAATTTGCATGGCCCAATGGAAGAAGGAAAATAGTACCTTTATGAATGGGCTTCTAGGGGGTGGGGGAAGGGGCTGACTGATAGTGGGGGTTTCAGTGCTTCACCTTCTCAGTGGTGGGAGGGTTTATTGATATGCACTGTACTTAGGAATGACCAGACTGCTTATCAAATGTGGAGGGAGCTAATTCACAGTATGGATTGATGTAGCTAACAGTATTGCAAAATAGTGCTTGCTTACTAATTCCCAGTTGTCTCAAAGGATCTGTTTTTGTGTTTCAAATAATAAAGGTAATGTACAATATGATGCAGTGATATTTCTTGATGAAATAAAGAAATTTATCTATAAACACATATTAGAAAAGTACAACATTCACCCTTTGCCAGTCAGGCCAGATGCCATTACTACACCGAAACATCAGGTTCAAAAAGAAAAAGTGTATGAAAAAGAGCAAATGGTGAAACAATGTACAAAATAGAACCCCCCCCGCACACCATTTCACGTCTCCTGGCCTTCGTTCTCCTTTCCCTTCCTTCCACATGTGTTGTGCACTTGGTGCCGGGGGAGAGTAGTGGAGGCATCCAGGAGAGATGGGGTTAATATGGAGGACTGCATGGGGCAAAGTTATCATGCCCAGCTGCTCATAGGGCTTGACTGCATGGACCACCCAGCCATAAAGTTTTTTAAGCTGTTTCTGGACTGAATCCCAGGGTACCGTGGAGGGGAACCATGATGTGGGTGATGCATCATGAGCCAGTACTCTTGCAGCCCTTGTAGCCAGTATTGATATCAGCTGCTCAAACGGTCCTCTCTGCTGAGCTCTGTCCTCCTCTCTTAGCTGCCTTTCATATTCCAGGAACTGTGAAGCAAGTGCCCTCTCCTGTGCTGCAACCCTGTCCTCACGCTATGCAGCCGACCTCAGCCTTTCCTCTTGCCTCTCACCATGCCTTTTCTCTAGCCGTAAGACCGTCTATCTGTGGTATTGGACCTGCTTGTTGGCCCTGTCCAGAACCTCAACCATAAGTTCATCACAGAAACGCTTCCTCTTGGAATGGTCCATGAAGGTCCATTGGCCCAGGCTTCTGCTACAGTGTAGGTGAGCTGTGGAGGTATGACAGCCTGTAGAGATCAAGAAGCCTGCAATTGGACAAGACACAGGGGGTTATTTTCTCAAATAGCTCAGTGCAGGAGCACAGAAAAAAAATGTGTGGAATTTCAAGGACCTAAAATGTTACTTTTCCAAACTGAACTTTAATATATTGTGAGAGGAATACTTCAGAGCACAGAAGCTGGGTTAACTGAAGCAAAAGAAGTGCAGAGGCACTGGTAAGTTTAAAAAAAAATCAAAGCTGCTTTTTTCTTTTTCTAAAAATTGCAGAACAATTTGGGGTCATGGTGGCAGTCAGCAGCCATGCTACAAAAAGTTTCTCTACCATTTCAGGCCTTCCACATTTTGGAGGACATAACAATTCTTGTGGTGCCCAATTTGCAAAGGGAGATGTTATTCCAAGCTTCTAGTAGGAAACCAGCAGTGTATGCAGCAAAGTATTCAAATGTATGGTGACTGATCAGCACATTCATGAATGGAGGGGACTGGGTCAGCTATGGAAGTGGCTCTGGAAAATATGCCCTTCTCCAAAATGTGACTACCTATTTGGAATTCCTGCTATAGGAAAAGTTTGGAGCTAACAGCACCCAGGATTGGGTCAGAATTCATGAGGGAATCAACAGGATGTTGTGTTAGCTTCCACATGGCTTAGCATCTTATGACTGCATGCAAGCACACATAAATCCACTGCCCTTCCCCTTCCCCCTCCAAGCATATTTCTGGACAAAATTTCAAACCCCAATTGTATTTGGTTTCATAGAAGCAGCCGTGTTAGTCTGTATTCACAAAAAGAAAAGAAGTACATGTGGCACCTTAGAGACTAACCGATTTATTTGAGCATAAGCTTTCGTGAGCTACAGCTGATGAAGTCAGCTGTAGCTCACGAAAGCTTATGCTCAAATAAATTTGTTAGTCTCTAAGGCGCCACAAGTACTCCTTTTCTTTTTGTTTCCAGACAGTTCATTACACAGTTGGGTGGTTACAGAGTGATGTATTTACAGGCCTGGCAATATAAGGTTATCGTTTTAAAGAAATAGGAATGTTCTAGCAAAAATCTGTGCCTTTCCAGTAAAAATTCATTTTCAAGGTATTTTTACTGTTTGCATTTCCCAGTCACCATTGTAAATTCCATGTGGTGGGGTGAGGCTGGGAGGCTGCCAAGGTATTGGCATAGAATCCACCATTAGCCGATACCTGTGGTACCTTGGGCTTGTAATAACTTTTGCATTGGTTCATACAATGGAAATCCCTCCTATTCCTATATTAATAAACATTAAATTTGATCCAGAACCATGCCAGGTTCCAGAGTGACTTCTGTTCCTTTCATGTCTGCTGACAGTTCTGTGGCAGGCCATTCCTCAAGGGAAAGGCATCAAAAATCTCCTCAGGTTCAAACACTCCAGCCTTGTAGTGTCCTACGACCCTGGGTCTGAGCCTGAGAGATTTCTGTCGTACATGGAAGGGGGATTTGGCCACAGGCCTGAATCTGAGCCTGGGCTTGTACTGCAGTGTAGACATACCCTGTGTTACCTTTGTGGAAATATGCTTATGAATGTATATATATATGACATAACTTGAATATGTGTTATGTTACATATGCAATGTAACATATCTCTGTGAAGGTTATGATCTACTGAATCTATTCATCCTATTTGTATGCATGTATCATTTTTGTATTTGAAGTTATGAATATTGGCTATGGACTTGCTTGATTTCTAAGTAGACTTAGTAAGCATTTGGTCAGCTTCTTGAGAAAGGAATGTGAAAGTTAAATGCCCAATCAAGAAGCACTTAACAGACAATGGATCTTGAAGACACCAATCCACATCTGAGCTTTCCCAGGAATGTGGCTTGGCTGGTAAGAAACTCAGTCACATATGGACATGTGACTTGCCCACGTGACTCCAAAACTCCATCTTGGAGCTGGACTTAGGAGAGAAGAGGGGGTCTCCATCCACAAGAGAAAGTCTATTTAACCCCTCCATTTGGTCTTCAGCTGGCTAAAGAGAGAGCCTCTGCACCCCCAACGATATCTGAAAGAAACTAAATGAAGGACAGTAACTACAGGGGGTGTGAGTGATTGCTGGACCCAGACTAGAAGGAGACTAGTCTGTAAAAGGAAGCTTACTGAGTGAGGTTTTTATCTGTATTCAGTTTTCTTAGACATAGTGTTCTATTTTATTTTGCTTGGTAATTCACTTTGTTCTGTCTGTTACTCCTTGGAACCACTTAAATCCTACTTTCTGTATTTTATAAGATCACTTTTTACTTATTAATTAACCCAGAGTATGTATTAATATCTGGGGAGCAAACAGCAGAGCATATCTCTCCATCAGTGTTATAGAGGGCGAACAATTTATGAGTTTACCCTGTATAAGATTTATACAGGGTAAAATGGATTTATTTGGGGTTTGGACTCCATTGGGAGTTGGGCATCTGAGTGTCAAAGACAGGAAACTTAAGTTGCTTTCAGTTAAGTCTGTAGCTTTGGGGCACGTGGTTCAGACCCTGGGTCTGTGCTGGAGCAGACTGTTGCATCTGGCTCAGCAAGACAGGGTGCAGGAGTCCCAAGCTGGCAGGGAAAGCAGGGGCAGAAGTAGTCTTGGCACATTAGTTGGCAGTCCCAAGAGGGTTTCTGTGATCCAACCCGTCACAACCTTGTTGTTTTATTCTTGAGATGATGCACTCCACACAGTCAGCCCTAGTCATGGTTCAAGGTTCTCAGTACTATTTGATAAGCATGTTGTCATTAAAGTCCTATCTAAAAAATGGGTGGCTGAAGCTCTGCCTCATTGTCTCTGGTCTCTTGGGCATTCACCTTAATGCTGGACTACTCCAACTCATCTATATCTGTGTATCAGCTGATCACCGTCTTCATCACATTGTCCTCAATGCCACTTCTACTGGAATTATCTGACATGTCTTTCTCCCCTCACATAATGTTTATTTCAATATCATCCTTTATGCTATCAGCAAGTTCCTGCTCTTCGTGACCTAAGTGTCCACCTTCTCAGGAACACAAAGAAATACATCTGAAACAACTTTATTGATTTTCCTTATGTTAGAAAGCAATTCAGAGTTGACCTCCTTGCCTCAGCTTACACTCAAGGACACTCAGCTTACATTCAAGGACACCCAGCTGCTCTATGTCCTTCCTGCTCCCTCTTCTCAGCTAAGGCAGGGCCGGTGCAAGGATATTTTTCGCCGTAGGTGAAACCTCCACCTTGCGCCCCTCCTTCCCCTCCCCTCCCCCCAGAGCATCGCTTATTATAAACTTTCAAAAATGAATACTGCATAATGTGGCATTGTTCATTAGAATTAATGCAGATTCGGCTTGAAAATTTATTAATTTCATTAGTCTACATATTTAATGAAAATAAATGAATAACCTGACTGTGTTGACATTGTTATTGTTTTCACTTTGCACAACATAGCATGGATCTTAAAATAAATCATATACATTATACACAATACACTGTCACAGAGTAACACGTTATAATTTAGAATTTATTTTTCCGCACTTTCAGTTTAGCAAATTTAGAAACCAGTTCCTCCAAGTCAATGCTGCGAGCAATGTCATGTTCTATTGACAAGGTAGATAGCCCAACAAGTCTTTGTTGCAACATTGATGTTCGCATGTTTGTTTTTATCAACTTGAGCTTCGAGAAGCTTTGCTCACCAATGGCCACAGAGACTGGGAGAGTCAAGAGGATGCGAAGAGCAATAACTGTAATGGGGACAGTATCTGTCAGCTTATTTTTCCATATGAAGTTCAGAACATCTTGTGGTGATGCACTCTTTTGGACTCGTCTTGCAATAGCTTGCAATTCATTGCACAAGTCAAAGGCATCGATATCTTTGGATTCACCATGTTGCAAAGCTTGCTCCACATTCAAGCAATGTTCCATAATTTGCTTTGATGTTGTATTTTGCAAACTGTAAATATCATATAGGAAGCCAAATACTGAACTAATTTGCTGCATCAATATGAATATTTCTTCAGCTGAACGTATTGCTGTGTCAATGACAGCAAAATAAAAGTTCACTTTGAATTTTTCTTTCAGATTATAAATAGGTTCGTCATCTGCTTCATATATGAACTGCTTCCTCTTTTTTCTAATATGGATTGGATCTGGTTCAAAAAGTGCCGGTACATCCAACTCCTCCGCAAGTTCACCTGCATCTACCAATGTTTTCTCAAAGTCTGTGTCACTTCTGCGGCCCCCAAGAAACTTCTTGGTTTCTCCAAGTTGATTAATGGTGTCACGTATGTCGAATTCTTTCGCCTGAAGTTGTTTGCTAGTCATGTTGATCTCAAACAATATGTCATACCAAACAACAAGAGAAACAAGAAACGGCTTTTGCAAGATCCTTTCCATCAACTCGTGACGTATTGCCAGATGATCCTGTTAGAGTAGTGTCATCATAGATCTCTGTCGAAGAAGGCTGTTGCCTCCAAGCAACGCTTTGCAGCATCATTAACAACCAAATTCAATGTGTCTGTATTCACACTGTCAGTCTTGGCAGGACCATCCTGGGATGGATGGAGAGACTCAGCTAGGAAGTACTGCAGCTCCCTGCTTGCCCTACACTCCTCTCCCTCACCAATACCACATAGTTGGAGCCAATCAATCGCTATTTGCATTTGAAGCCATTAGTGCAGCTCTACATTTCCCTTTAGCCCTGATCTCTCTTTGGGGCACCGTGTCTCTCTGGCTTTGTCCTTCTCTCCTCACCTGGGTCCCAGTTTGCAGAAAGACCCAGCCCAGCGCAGCTCTGACCGTTCCCCTGCTGACAGAGGCTGGGGCAGGGAGAGGGGCACCAGGGCAGCTCAGCTCTGTGGGCTGCCGTCCCCTCCAGTGGCCCCAACTGTGGGGAAGAACTTAGCTTGGCCAATATACCGGTGTCCTCTTCCTCCGCCGGGCTGCAGAGCAAGGCTCTTTTGTTCTTCGGGGGGGGGGGCAGGAGGGGTGAACAAGCTCTCCGTGCCCCCCGCTGGGGCTGAGCGTGGAGGCTGAGCCGAGGCAGCTGCCTGTTTCCTTGCTAAGCCCTGCTGCCGGCAGGCTCGCTTTTTGGCACCTCCAAATTTTGACACTGTAGATGGCCGCCTAGTTCGCCTAGTGGTTACACCAGTTCTGATCTAAGGGTATGTCTACATGTGAAGGCATACTGAGCTAGTGCTAATGTAGGTAGCATGGGTCCCATAGCAGTGATGCTGTGGCAACATGAGCTTCAGTGCAGGTTGGACAAGCCTGCCTGGCACTCTGGTGCAACAGCTTCATTGCTATTGGTATCTGTGCTAGCTAGAGTACGTCTACATGTGCTGCAATCACACTTCCAGTTGCAGTGTAGACCTATCGTAACACAGATCTTCTTTTCTGTCTGTTCACATAATCTCATCTCAGTTAGGTGAGCCCCTTCCAATCCATATTGCCTGTCTCTCCTTACCAGAGAAAGTTTATTTTAATCCTCTACCATGTCTTTGCACCACTGCTATCTGTAATTTTATTCCTGGAGGAATTCTGTGCCACTCTGCATGTGCATATTTCATGTGCCATGCATATTTATAATTTTTTTTGCATAAAATAGCTTCTGCTGGAAAGTTACTGAAAAGTTGCCACAGTTCCACCTTTTTCACACCAGAGGGTGCTGCGGTGCTAGAACAGAGCAGCCACTCCTGTCCAGCACAGGAGACAGGGGATGTGGGGAGACAGTGTGGGGTGCTGGGCGGGTCAGTCAGGGGCTCATAAGGACTAGTGGGGAAGGACAGACTGGGCCAGGGGCTAACTGGAAGTGGAGGTGCAGGGCCATATGGGCAGAGGGGGTGTGGGCAGAAGGAAGAGGGATGGCTGAGCTGGGTCACAGAGACATATGGAGACAGGGGGTTCAGGGACACATGGAGAGGAGGGGAGGGGGCTGACTGAGGGGGTGCAGGTACACACGGACAAAGGAGGAGGGGGTGCAGAGCTACATGGAGAAAGCGGGGCAGGGACACATGGGGAGAGGAGCAGATGTGCCTGACTGAATGGGAGAGGCTAGGGTCAGCCACGGTCTGCATGGGGGACCCTCTCTAACAATCTGTCCCCACCCCCCACCCCTCAAAAACCCCCACTGTTCCATACTTTCCCTACCCCTACACAACAGCCCTTCAAGTTCATACCCAGGCTCCTTCCTAGCAATTACTTCCCTCTCCCTCAGGACCTCCATTATCCCTGACTCCCCTAAGTCTTTGCACTGCTTCTGAGGGGTGTGGGAAATACAGTTCTGTATTGTAGTTTACATGAATTGTTTCTCAGAGTTCTGTATTAATATGCCTAGTAAGGAATCTATTTGTCAAAAAGCATTTCCTAAATCTTTTTTTGTTGTCTGTATTGTTACAGACATACTTGCTCTCAGGTATTTTGAAATAAATTACCAAAATAACTGAAACTGGTGTGATTATAGTCTGTTATTATGATGAATAAAATATGCAGAACTTTGCAGAATTTTAAATATTGTGTGCAGAATTTTTTATTTTTTGGCACAAATTCCCCCAGGAGTAAATAATTTTTCAGACTACTGTCTTAAATGTCTTAGTTAATTCTAATTACATTGGGATATATAATTTACACAAGTGATTATTCTGATTAATTTGATTGTGATACAAAACATAAGCTAGCATGGTTCAAAGATTCAGATGGCTGGGTGTAAATACATGTGTGTATATAATGTATACGTATCCACCATGAGTACATTAGCTTGTGACTGTTTTCAGCTTGGCCCATAACTGCAGATCAGTTCACTTGTATGTGGATATGTTATGTATTAAACTTGGGAGTGTGTGTGTGCGCATGTGTGATGTGTGTGTTTTATGAACAAAACATCATTAACTATGAGCATCTTCATACATTATTAAAAAAAATGAAAATCTTCATTTCTAATTACAGGCTCTCCTGTAAAATAACATTTTTACATTAAAAGGAGAACAGAAGTTAACAAGAAGAATTTTATTTTAGTGATTCAACAGACTGAGCCTTAAAAGCTTTAATTTCCCCAAACGCTGCCTGAAGGCAAGTGCTGAAGGAACTGGCAAGGAGATGGTTTCTTTTATTTTTATTTTTATTTTTTATTCAGAGCTGCGTGCAGCCTTGGTGTTTGTGTTCTCAGTGCCCTCTTGAAGCAGCTTTTGCCCAGAAATGTGCATTTTGTACTGCCCAGCATGCTCCAGGACAATACAAGCTCATATAAAGTCCATAATTTATTAATAGAAAATGATATGCACAAATCTTGTTATCCCAAATGGAGTTTCCCAAACACTTCAGTCCAAACACACTGGTTTAGATAAAACAATGAAATAAATTTATTAACTACAGAAAGATAGATTTTGAGTGACTACAAGTAATGAGGCTATAGTAGGGCAGCTGCCCCACTTTGGTGTGGAAGGGGTTAAAGCAAGCCAGAGAGGCTGCGCAGAGCCTCAGCCAATCATGAAAAGGCTTATTGGGAGCCAGTGATGAACGGGGCTAAGCCAGACTGCAGTTTGCCCTTGGAGGAAGGGACTAGACTGAGGACCGCAGCACCCTCTGGTGTGAAAAAGGTGGAACTATGGCAACTTTTCAGTAACTTTCCAGCAGAAGCTATTTTATGCAAAAAAAATTATAAATATGCATGGCACATGAAATATGCACATGCAGAGTGGCACAGAATTCCTCCAGGAATAAAATTACAGACAGCAGTGGTGCAAAGACATGGTAGAGGATTAAAATAAACTTTCTCTGGTAAGGAGAGACAGGCAATATGGATTGGAAGGGGCTCACCTAACTGAGATGAGATTATGTGAACAGACAGAAAAGAAGATCTGTGTTACGATAGGTCTACACTGCAACTGGAAGTGTGATTGCAGCACATGTAGACGTACTCTAGCTAGCACAGATACCAATAGCAATGAAGCTGTTGCACCAGAGTGCCAGGCAGGCTTGTCCAACCTGCACTGAAGCTCATGTTGCCACAGCATCACTGCTATGGGACCCATGCTACCTACATTAGCACTAGCTCAGTATGCCTTCACATGTAGACATACCCTTAGATCAGAACTGGTGTAACCACTAGGCGAACTAGGCGGCCATCTACGGTGTCAAAATTTGGAGGTGCCAAAAAGCGAGCCTGCCGGCAGCAGGGCTTAGCAAGGAAACAGGCAGCTGCCTCGGCTCAGCCTCCACGCTCAGCCCCAGCAGGGGGCACGGAGAGCTTGTTCACCCCTCCTGCCCCCCCCGAAGAACAAAAGAGCCTTGCTCTGCAGCCCGGCGGAGGAAGAGGACACCGGTGCATTGGCCAAGGTAAGTTCTTCCCCACAGTTGGGGCCACTGGAGGGGACGGCAGCCCACAGAGCTGAGCTGCCCTGGTGCCCCTCTCCCTGCCCCAGCCTCTGTAAGCAGGGAAACGGTCAGAGCTGCCCTGGGCTGGGTCTTTCTGCAAACTGGGACCCAGGTGAGGAGAGAAGGACAAAGCCAGAGAGACACGGTGCCCCAAAGAGAGATCAGGGCTAAAGGGAAATGTAGAGCTGCACTAATGGCTTCAAATGCAAATAGCGATTGATTGGCTCCAACTATGTGGTATTGGTGAGGGAGAGGAGTGTAGGGCAAGCAGGGAGCTGCAGTACTTCCTAGCTGAGTCTCTCCATCCATCCCAGGATGGTCCTGCCAAGACTGACAGTGTGAATACAGACACATTGAATTTGGTTGTTAATGATGCTGCAAAGCGTTGCTTGGAGACAACAGCCTTCTTCGACAGAGATCTATGATGACACTACTCTAACAGGATCATCTGGCAATACGTCACGAGTTGATGGAAAGGATCTTGCAAAAGCCATTTCTAGTTTCAAGTTTCTTGTTTCTCTTGTTGTTTGGTATGACATATTGTTTGAGATCAACATGACTAGCAAACAACTTCAGGCGAAAGAATTCGACATACGTGACACCATTAATCAACTTGGAGAAACCAAGAAGTTTCTTGGGGGCCGCAGAAGTGACACAGACTTTGAGAAAACATTGGTAGATGCAGGTGAACTTGCGGAGGAGTTGGATGTACCGGCACTTTTTGAACCAGATCCAATCCATATTAGAAAAAAGAGGAAGCAGTTCATATATGAAGCAGATGACGAACCTATCTCTAATGGCTGGATCCTTACAGGAGTACTTGTCTCCAGGGCTGGTAGGTCCTTGGCTGACCTGTAGTACTCTTGTGCCTGCTTTCTCTGATTGTTGGCCATCTCCTCTGTCTGGTGTTTCCGTCCTTCTGGCTGCAACAGGTCTCCCCTTCTTGGTAACAGGGTTCGGGTCCTTCATGACACCAATGCCTGTGCTAGACTGTTTTGGCACCGCAGTGATGGGATATTCCTGTGTGCCAAAAATACTAACAAGGGGTTTGAATGAGAAGAAACAGCCTTGTCGGACAGTCTCTTGAGCTGTTTTTACAGCTGAATCCACCTTTCCATTACTCTGTAGGCATGCTGGGAAGGAGGTGTGCTGGTCAGACATTTGGAGTTGGGGCTGAAGACCTTTTTGAGTATTTACTTGTTGGACTGTTACCCCAGAAGGGGCAGATTTAAATTGTGATCTGGCTGAAGGGCCAAGTCATGGGGAGAGGTGGACCACCAGAGGACCAGAGCAGTCATTGTTAGGGGGGTGCCAAATGGGAACACCAAATGCCACACCCAGCCACAAGAAGGTGCTCAAATGACGAGTCACCCCTCTTCACAATTAATAATTTTTTGCATCCCTGTAGCACTCAGAGGGCCAAACTGCTAGGAACAGAACAAATACACAGACAGTTCTGGCCTTAAACTTTTTCATCTTATGATTAGTGCTATGTGGGAACTGGGATTTCCATTTCATAGAAAATTTTCCATGATTTCAAAATTAGTTTCTATTCAGAACTGGAACAAAAAATATAAAGTTCTGAAATTTTCCACAAAATGAAATTCCCATGGACAGTTTTGAAATTGATGAAATGGCAGATTCCAAAGGAAAATTGTTCCATCAAAAAAATATTCAACCAGCTACTTATGACATAAAACCCACTGGCCACTGATGGAAAAAGAAACATGATCTTCCCTCTGTATCAATGAGCAAAAATATTGCATTCTTGAAGCTCTCATTCTATCAGTTTCTAAAACTCTGAATTAGAAAAACAGCAAAGGAATAAAAAGCTAGGTCCCCTCCCAACCCCGCATATGCCTCTTAAAACAAACAACATATAAGTTAGCAGCTAGTAGTTTAGTTAACGTTCACGTGCCAGCCTAGAATCCACACAAACAACATTTCCTTTCATTAGGGAGAAATACAGTAGGACTCTACTGACCCGAGCCCTGAAGTCATTCTAACAAGTATAATAGCTAAACAATTTAAGGATAACAAAGCCAAAAGAATAGCCTCTCTGAATCTTGTCTCCTTCTTACACAGCTTGGCAAAGAATCATACATGCAAGAGAAGACAGAGTTTGAGACCATGTCTGTCCAGCATGTTTCACTTTGTGGGTTTCTGTGATCTGTATAATCTGGAGGTAAGTGTATTTTTGATACTGAGACTCTAGAAAGAGGGTAAAGATTATTGTATTTAAGAGCCTCTGATCAATATTGTAGATATGCATATTCTTCCTCTTGTGGCCCACATCCAAAGTATTAATAATATTCAGACTGCAAAGTGGAGGAGTCAGTGCAGGCTACTTGATTTCCACAGAGATTGGATTTACAAAAATCTCTGCATGCAACAGAAGGTATAGGACAGCTTATTTTTTTCACCTGCGTCATCAAATCAGCATGCAGGTCATTTGGCTCCAAAACAACATTCTCTTTACAGGGTTTATTGTCAGGCTACTTTTTTTAGCAGGTCCTTAGAATACCACCTGCAGTTTTAACTTATGCAATTTATACCTATTTCATACTGATGCATAACTATATTTTTGGCTGTTTTAGGAAGCTTTACAGCTGTGAATAAAATCCTTTGATAACAGCGATGTCTGTTTTGTTTCTAGTTTACGGATGTAATTGTTTATATTCCAGTAGTGCCTAGAAGCCCCTTTGAGGACCCCTTAGTGCTAGATAATGTATTTGAAGAGCTTATGATTGCACTTTCCCCATTTGTGTCCTGATCCCATGGCTACTGAAGTCAATGAGAGTCTTTCCAATGGCCTCAAAGGCTATTGAGTCCTGTTATACCAGAGTTTACCTTTTTCCTGTGAAAGATATGGAATTTGGGATATTTTGTGAGCTGCACACTCTTTGTATAAGTGGAGTTGCTGTGTGACATGTCACTTGCGTCTTTAATGTACTGTTAGTAACAAAAAACATGAACTCAGGCAATCTCTGATAACAGTGATAGTACATATAGTCCTAGCAGTACATTTAGTGTGTGTCACTCTGTACCTAACTTTCTATATATCTTCTTCAGTCACTACATGAGGAAGAGAGTTACACCCTGGTGCAGGATGCTCTGATGGCAACGCATAGGATCCATATAACTTTAAAGATCATGGCCATTCATCACCAATAAAGTAAGGAAAAGTAGTCTGAATTCTAGAGACCATTTTGCAGAAATTAAAGCAGATTTAAATGCAGTTCAGCAATTTTAAAGTAGGATGACAACCAAGCAGATTCTGAAGATTGCACCACCACTGCTGAAGAGGATATTAACACTTTATTGCAAGAGAACCAAAGTTGTTCTTTTTTTCTATCTTTGAGACAAAGTAGGAGAACTCAAGAACTACCACTGATGTTCAACCTGAGAATTACTGGAACACCTGAATGCACAAAAATGTGACTTAAAAAAAAAGAAAATTAAGTTTCAAAAACAGCTTTTCAAACAAGATGACTCCCTTTTTATTTCTCCTCTGATTGTTGAGCACACCTAGCGCCTAAGCCAAGGATGGTTTCCAAAGCAATCCAAGTGAAAGCCTCATCATCTTCCATAACAAAAGGATCTTATTAAAAGATTCCAGTGATATGGAAGAACTATTCTTCAATCATAGCAAAATTTCCTGTTTCAAAGTTTTAGTGTGGAACTTTCCAGAATAATATAGTATTTCAATGGCCCAGGAAGCAGTTAACAAGTAGCGGGATATGCATGCTGGACTGCAAACTGCTCATTGACAAGTAAAACTGCTCAGAACAAAGACTGTACTATATAAAACAGCCATGGATTTACTAGAAGGTAGATAGGTGGTCCTTCTTCAGATGAACCCCTCTCTGAAGATTCCTTGTGGTCGACACAAAAGTAGGCATCTTTTCTAAATTATTATCCCTGCAAACTTTAATTACCTGTCTTTGTTGAGATAAAAGGAAAAACAAACAACTGCTACCCACACACATTTGCTATATATTCTCCTCATTATTATTTCCATTCAGCAACTATGCTTCTGAGTCACTTTAAACTGGTTCCAAATACAGAGTATTTCTAGACAGTACAGCTTTTTTTTTCTTTTTTTTTTTTTTTAAAACAGACAAACTGTACTGGGACCCAGGACTCTAACATGGTCACTGGCCATGGCATTATTTTATTTCTCCAATTTTACCTGACTGCTTGTTAATAGTCAACCTCCTTTGTGATTACTTGTATTCTGTTTAATTTATAATTGGAAACCAAGCAGACGTCTAGAGCTAAGAAGCTTGCACTATTATACTATTAGCAGATGACAGAACAAGGAGTAATGGTCTCAAGTTGCAGTGGGGGTGCTTTAGGTTGGATATCAGGAAAAACTTTTTCACTAGGAGGGTGGTGGAATCTTACCTAGGGAGGTGGTGGAATCTCCTTCCTTAGAAGTTTTTAAGGTCAGGCTTGACAAAGCCCTGGCTGGGATGATTTAATTGGGGATCGGTCCTGCTTTGAGCCGGGGGTTGGACTAGATGACCTCCTGAGGTCCCTTCCAACCCTGATATTCTATGATTCTATGATTCTATTGCTTGAAAACTCTCCTCTACCAATCTGAGTCACTCTTTCTATGGTATTTGTCCACAATTGCTCTCTTTCATTTTTGTTTTTAAGGGTATGCACCTACTGATATTTAAGTCTGTCATAAATATAAAGGGAAGGGTAAACCCCTTTGAAATCCCTCCTGGCCAGGGGAAAGCTCCTCTCACCTGTAAAGGGTTAAGAAGCTAAAGGTAACCTCACTGGCACCTGACCAAAATGACCAATGAGGAGACAAGATACTTTCAAAAGCTGGGAGGAGGGAGAGAAACAAAGGGTCTGTGTCTGTCTGTATGCTGGTTTCTGCCAGGGATAGACCAGGAATGGAGCCTTAGAACTTTTAGTAAGTAATCTAGCTAGGTATGTGTTAGATTATGATTTCTTTAAATGGCTGAGAAAAGAATTGTGCTGAATAGAATAACTATTTCTGTCTGTGTATCTTTTTTGTAACTTAAGGTTTTGCCTAGAGGGGTTCTCTATGTTTTGAATCTAATTACCCTGTAAGATATCTACCATCCTGATTTTACAGGGGGGATTTCTTTATTTCTATTTACTTCTATTTTTTATTAAAAGTCTTCTTGTAAAAAACTGAATGCTTTTTCATTGTTCTCAGATCCAAGGGTTTGGGTCTGTGGTCACCTATGCAAATTGGTGAGGCTTTTTATCCAACATTTCCCAGGAAAGGGGGGGTGCAAGTGTTGGGAGGATTGTTCATTGTTCTTAAGATCCAAGGGTCTGGGTCTGTAGTCACCTAGGCAAATTGGTGAGGCTTTTTACCAAATCTTGTCCAGGAAGTGGGGTGCAAGGTTTTGGGAAGTATTTTGGGGGGAAGGACGCGTCCAAACAGCTCTTCCCCAGTAACCAGTATTAGTTTGGTGGTGGTAGCGGCCAGGCCAAGGACAACGGGTGTAATATTTTGTACCTTGGGGAAATTTTGACCTAAGCTGGTAAAGACAAGCTTAGGAGGTTTTTCATGCAGGTCCCCACATCTGTACCCTAGAGTTCAGAGTGGGGGAGGAACCTTGACAAAGTCAATGATAAAATTTCCTGACTTTAGTGGGAGCAGGATTAGGGCCTTAATTATTTTTGATAGTTTTTCTTTTTTGTACTCAGTGGAATATTTCTCATTAGAATGCATTTCTCAAGAGGGAGATTTTTCCTCCCTCAAAATGCTGTCAAGCATTGTCTTGTGTGTAATGGATCCTTGGAGATTTTTAAGAGCCGGTTCGACAAATACCAGTCAGGGATGGTCTAGATAACACTTAGTCCTGCCCTGAGTGCAGGGGACTGGACTAGATGACCTCTTGAGGTCCCTTCCAGGCCTACAATTCTATATTACTTCTCATTTACAAAGAGGTGTGGGTCCAGTTGCTGCTGTGTGAAGTTACTTTAAAAACCTTAGATGAAGCTTAATTACAGCTGGCTTGTGTAATTTGTAGTGAATTACTCAGGATTCAGGTCTCTCAGGAAAGAAGGCACAGGATGAGCATTCAGCTCAGTCTGAATCTGCTCAATTTAAAAAAAAAACAACATTTAGGCCAAAATTATCAAATCTGCATGTCTAAAGTTAGGCTCCTAAATCTATGGTTTGGCACCTAAATATGTGGCCTGATTTTCAAAAGTGCTGATTTAGGTACCTAAATCTAGATATAGGAGCCTAATTTTAAGCATCCAGGTTTGAAAATTTTAGCCACAGTTCACATTCGGCAGTCTCAGAATCATAACACAGTAATGTCAGATAGATAATAATACATCATCTCATGTGGATAGCACTCTCATATTGGAAAAAATGAATGTCTGTTCTTATCTTTGTATATCTTCGGTTTGACCCAATTCCCACTGGAATCAGTGGAAAGACTCCCATTCACTTCAATCATAGCTCGATCTGCCCTTAGGCCCAGATTCACAAAGGGACTTAGACTTTATGACACCTATTTTTTAGGTGCCAGAAAAATCATTGGAACAACAGTCTGATCCACAAAGCCTGAGTGAGGTGCCAAGGCTCGTTATACAACACATGGGGAGAGAGAGGCGCCTAGGAATGCGATCCACAAAATCCAGCACACTAGGTGGGGAGCTGCCTAAAACAGCCAATGGGAGATACTGATGAGAGGGGTGTGTCTTAAGCCCTGCCCCTCTCACAAAGATCAGAACCTATCTCTGCTTCCAGTCCACAATGGGGAAGCCCTTTTCCTGGTCTTCAGGCAGCTTAGTCACCTGAGTAGTTTTTTGTGAGAATGAGTTAGGCAGACATGTAACTCCGCACAAAACTCAGAGGAAGAGGAGGAGGAGCTCCCTCACAACTTTTAGCCCAGTGGTTAGGTTACTCATCTGGGACATGGGAGACCCCTTATTCAAATTCCTCCTAATCAGAAAGAGAGAGGAATTGAATAGCAGTTCCCCACTTTGCCTGGATGGGCCACTGGGGGAAGACTGCAAGAAATAGGGCAGACAATTCCCCCCCACCCCGCCCCTGGTGGTCTATTCCATAATTAACAGTAACAAAAGAGCTTCTGTAGTACTACACTGGTTAACCAGAAGCCAAACATGGTCCCCTTTAGGTATTCCAGCCCTTAGCTGCCATCCAGGCGACCAAATCTAATTGAATGGGAGGTTATTGAAAGCCCATTTCACCATGTGAGGTTCTTTCTAATCCCAAAGGATCAGACAAATTCATATTGACCTGGGGATCTCAGATTTTACCCAAATATCACACTGTCAGCCAATCCTTGGTAAACTAACTGAAGAGTTATTAATAAAAGAAAAGAAGAGAGTTATAAATGGTTAATACATTATGTACATACAAATGATTGCAAAGTCCTTATATCAGGTTTTTAGCAGTGATGGAATAGACTGCTGGCTTGTAAAGTCTGGTAACTTCCAAAGGATTGGAAGGTCCTCAGTCTATAGTTCAAGATGCTCCTTTTTGTTGTAAATCCACAGTCTAGAGAATTGCAGCAGTAAAATAGGGTTGCCAACTTTCTAATCACCCTCACCCTCACTCCCTTTCACAGGGCTGCAGTAGTGGGTTGGGGTGCAGGAGGGGGTGAGGGCTCTAAACTGGGGGTGCGGGCTCCAGGGTGGAGCCAGAAATTAGGGGTTCAGGGTGTGGCAGGGGGCTCCGTGATGGGGCAGGAAGTTGGGCTGTGGGAGGGGGTGAGGGCTACGGCTGGAGGTGTGGGCTTTAGGGTGGGGTTGGGGATGAGTGATTTGGGGTACAGGAGGGGGATCCAGGCTGGGAGGTGGGGCTCAGGGATTCAGAATGTGGGAGAGGATTGTGAGTTGAGGCAGGGGGTTAGGGTGTAGGAGAGAGTACAGGCTCTGAGCTGAAGGTGCAGGCTCTGGGGTGTGGCCGGGGATGAAGGGTTTGGGGTGCAGGAGGGAGCTCCAGGTTTGGTGGGGGGGGCACAGGGCTGAGGCAGGGGGTTGGGACTTGGGGTTGGCGCTCAGGCTTACCTCGGGTGGCTCCTGGTCAGCAGTGCGGTGGGGCTAAGGCAGGCTCCCTGCATGTCCTGGCATCGCGCTGTGCCCTGGAAGTGCCCAGCAGGGCTGGCTCCTAGGTGGGTGGCCAGGAGGCTTAGCGTGCTGCTCTCACACGCAGGCACTGCCCCCCATCTCCCATTGGCCACGGTTCCTGGCCAATGGGAGAGCAGAGCTGGTGCTCAGGGGCAGCACGCGAAGCCCCGTGCCCCGCCCCCCACCTAGGATCCAGACCTGCTGGCTTCAGATCCTGGGCTTCAGAAAAGCAGACTTTGACTCCCTCAGGGAACTGATGGGCAGGATCCCATGGGAGGCTAATATGAGGGGGAAAGGAATCCAGGAGAGCTGGCTGTATTTTAAAGAAGCCTTATTGAGGGTGCAGGAACAAACTATCCTGAGGTGCAGAAAGAATAGTAAATATGAGGAGCAAACAGCTTGGCTTAACAGAGAAATCTTTGGTGAGCTTAAACAGAAGAAGGAAGCTTACAAGAAGTGGAAACTTGGACAAATGACTAGGGAGGGGTATAAAAATATTGCTCGAGCATGCCGGGGTGTAATCAGGAAGACCAAAGAACAGTTGGAGTTGCAGCTAGCAAGGGATGTGAAGGGTAAGAAGAAGGGTTTCTACAGGTGTATTAGCAACAAGAAGGTTAGGGAAATTGTGGGACCCTTACTGAACGGGGGAGACAAATGATGTGGAAAAAGCTGACGTATTCAATGCTTTTTTTGCCTCGGTCTTCACAGACAAAGTCAGCTCCCAGACTGCTGCACTGGTTAGCTCAGTATGGGGAGGAGGTGAGCAGCCCTCAGTTGTGAAAGAACAGGCTAAGGTCTATTTAAAAAAGCTGGAAATGAACAAGTCACTGGGTCCGGATCTAATGCATCTGAGGGTGCTGAGGGAGTTGGCCGATGTGATTGCAGAGCCATTGACCATTATCTTTGAAAACTCGTGGCAACTGGAGGATGTCCTGGATGATTGGAAAAAGGCTAATATAGTGCCCATCTTTAAAAAAGGGAAGAAGGAGAATTCGGGGAACTACAGCCTCACCTCAGTCTCTGGAAAAATCATGGAGCAGGTCCTCAAGGAATCATTTTGAAGCATTTGGAGGAGAGGAAAGTGATCAGGAACAGTCAACATGGATTCACCAAGGGCAGATCATGCCTGACCAACCTGATTGCCTTGTATGATGAGATAACTGGCTCTGTGGATATGGGGAAAGCAGTGGACGTGTTATATCTTGACTTTAGCAAAGCTTTTGATACGGTCTCCCACAGTATTCTTGCCAGCAAGTTAAAAAAGTATGGATTGGATGGTTAGATTGTTGGGCTCAATGGGTAGTGATCAGCAGCTCGATGTCTAATTGGCAGCTGGTATCAAGGGAGTGCCCCAGAGGTCGGTCCTGGGGCCGGTTTTATTCAACATCTTCATTAATGATCTGACTGACTGGCTAAGCGGCAGTTCTCCAGAAAAGGACCTGGGAATTACAGTGGAAGAGAAGCTGGATATGAGGCAACTGTGTGCTTTTGTTGCCAAGAAGGCTAACAGCAGAGGGGAAGGTCTAGGTTGGATATTAGGAAAAACTATTTCACTTGGAGGGTGGTGAAGCACTGGAATGGGTTATCTAGGGAAATTGTGGAATCTCCATCCTTAGAGGTTTTTAAGGCCCGGTTTGACAAAGTCCTGGCTGGGATGATTTAGTTTGGATTGGTCCTGCTTTGAGCAGGGGGTTGGACTAAATGACATCCTGTGGTCTCTTCCAACCCTAATCTTCTATGATTCTGTGACTAGCCTGCCTTAGCTGTGCAGCACCGCTGACCGGACATTTAATGGCCTGGTTGGCAGTGCTGATCGGCACTGCCAGAGTCCCTTTTCAACTGGGTGTTCTGGCATAGCAGGGCTAAGGCAGGCTCCCTGCCTGACCTGGTACCATGCTATGCCCCAGAAGCGGCCAGCAGCAGGTCTGGCTCCTAGGCGGGGGGCCAGGAGGCTCTGCACACTGCTCTCGCCTGCAGGCACCACCCTCCTATAGTAAAATGGCAAAATGGAGATGTCTCAGAGGTCTTTTATATCTTTTTCCATGTGCATGGAACTATACTGTTCCAAACAAAGCTCACAGCCCAGGTGCGTGGAAAGTTACTTGCCCAAGATGGCGTCTGAAACATAGGTGCCTAGGGAAGTTTTTCTTCAAAAACGTAGGCGCTGAGTGAGCTTAGAAGCCTATGTACCTTTGTGGATCTGGGCCTTAGTGCTTTGAATTTTATAGGACATCAGTCTCCTAGGTCTTCATATGGGGGCCACAGAGGAGAAGACCCAGGCTTCAGCAAACCTCATAAGATTCATAAGAGCTTGTACAGATAAAATGGCTCAGATTTCAGCAAGGTTATTGCTTTATTCACATAAAATTAAGTGAAGTGCTTAACTGGGTACGTTGCAAACCACATAGCTTCTATAAATCCTAATAATAAACTGCTAAGCCTTTTGCCTCTGTCCTTAATCAGCCCACAATGCAGCTCTTTCATAAACATGGAGCACCCTCAAGGCTATCCATATAATGCAGATTCACAAAAAAAATATTGTAATAATTTACAGCTCTTATCATCAGGAGAGCCAGCACTTTCACAGTCAACTCCATTTTTCTCAATGAACAGAAGGATAATGACAGTTGTTCTTTCAATCAAATAAAATGGTCTCAAAAGAAATCTCATATATGTTAATTTACAGTACACTCATTCCTTTTGTTACGATTCGCAGCTTACATTTGTAAGTAACACTTGTTCAGAACCAGCCATAATCTTAAACAAGGATTTCCATGGTGACAAGCTGCTGTTCCTTACAAATAACTGGCTCTGTTACAAATAATTGAGACCATAGCTCAGGCTATTGAACAGCGTGGGTGCTAAATGATTAGGGCCTCATTCTGATTCAGAGCCTGTTTTTGCTCCCATTGAAAGCACATATAGTTCTGTCGGAGAAAAGACTTCAGTTTTTCAGTACAGCACCTGTTAGGTTGCTTGTGGTGGTTAAGAGCGAGACTCTGATCTGCCCAGGATGCAGGTGCAAAGGGATCAGGCATATAAGAAGGATCAGCCCACCCTATCCCTCCCTGCCAAATCCCATACTGCCCTGTAGAATAAAGTCAGCAGCAAACCAGGGAAGTGCAATCTGTGTGATCCTTGCAAACCACATTCTGAAATATCACAGCCTTATTTTAAATAGAAAGTTTCTCAACAGCCTTTGTTTCATTCTAGGAGATTCCAGAAACTGTTCCCTGAGACCATTTCTGTGTTTTTTTCTTAATGAAATACATTTTACAATGAGTCATTCCTCATCAGCTTCCCTTCAGGAGGCTTTTGCTTTTAGACAAAAGTAAACTACCAATAGAGATAAAGAAGTACAGAGATATGGATTTCAAAGCACAATTACCATTTCAATTTGTGAAAAGAATACATTGTTTTTCAGAGGCAGTCACGTCCCTTCCGTTGTGATGCTGTGAATTTATTCTTAATTTTATTTTGTCTTTAATGCTTTCATTTGGTTTTGTATTAATGTAAGTGAAACTGATGTTTAGACATCCATTGTTGATTAGAGAAGTGTAATGCATTTTGTGTTAGCACTGGAGCACTTGGTTCTGGACCTACGGCTCTGAGGGGCCAAATTCTACCTTCAGACAGTTGGAGGCAGCTCCCACCAAAGCAATGGGAAATTACAAGAACATATTCAAAGGCAGATTATCTCTGAGCCCAAATCCTCAAAGGTATTTAGGCTCCTAACTTCCATTTATTTCAGTAGAAATTAGGATCCTAAATACCTTTGAGAATGTCTGCCTAAGTACTTATGTAAATGTATATATGACTTTAGGGAAAATATATTCCCGAGGTCTGTTTGTGTAAGTGAGAAATGATAGATTAAGAATGCAAACACTGACTAGTAATGGGATGAAACTATGCACATGAAGATTTAAGATAAATATCAGGAAACATTAACACGCATGGCTCTTAGACTGAGGAATAGCCCTCCCCCGTGAAGTGGTATATTTGTCCACTTTGGTTAGAAGGGGCTTCATTTTCAGAAGTGCAATTCATGCTGTGCTGGTCAGCATAAACTGGAAATTTTAGGGGTGAATATACCTACAATCAAAATGTACTATTTGAGACTATTTAAGCACTTTGAAACAGTCATAACACGTTTGAATAGATATTAATTTGGACATTGACCACATATTCATGAACAATTTCTTTCTGCTCTAAGATCAACTCTAATAATAATCCACTTCACATACCTCCTAACAGGTGTATCTCTACTTCTATGTGTTAGAGGATAATGGGTGAGATCCTCAATGGAGCTATGTCAATTTGCACCAACTGAGGAACTGGCCCAGCATATTTGAAATAGGTTTTATCACCAACAAATGAAATGTTGTGCATACAAAAATGTCACATGTATTTCAATTTTGTTTCTCATTTTTCTGCATCACTAGTTTTTGCATGCTGATTTTCCTGGGACATCAACTTAAGAGAAAAAAAAACTGCATATAGAAAATCCTCAGCAATGACCAGCCATTTCCTTAGCTCATGTTAAAATGGACTGCACTGGTTTTGTTACTTTAACATAACATGAGAGGAATTTTAGCTACAGTACATATTAATCAGTTGGCTGGGTGCCAATGCATCATTGTATTTCTGCTGATATACACAACAGAAGTTTGGGTTTTGTACTCAGTTACCTGCCTCTGAGTTTCCATGAGACTTCTATACACCCTTTCAATTTATAAACTTACTGAAATGTCCAGGTCCCTCATTCCCATAATGAAATTTCTGAGGTCTCTAATGTTGCTAATCCAGCAGAGAATCTCAAATCTAATGGTGTGTCTGTGGCCATGTGGCACCACTCCATTTACATCTCTCGTGCCCTGGGGCTTCCTCTGGGAGGAGTGTTTCAGAGTACATTAAAGCCCTTTTTACTTGCACATGGCACCAGTGATATAGAACCACCAACGTGGTGTGTCAGCTCACACTTGTTATTGCCAGGGGCTGAACTACTTTTTCCTAGTAATGGGAGAATTCTTCTGTTTAGATCCTCATCTAAACTGAGCTGTGACTTTCTAACTGACAGACATCTTTACTTTCTTTTTCTTTCCATTTGTGGCTGAGCTACGAATCACCTCTCTGATGATCTTTTGGCACTGCTGTTTCTGTTGGGGAGGGAATCATAGGATATGAAGCTTAACTCTATTTAAAATGAACAATAAATCACCCCAAACAATTGTACATTTCTCCCCATACCCTAAGAGAACAGCTATATACGTATAAAGTCAGATATACAGCAAGAAATTTTATATGAGTGATTTGCTATAGCAACCTTTTTATTAAAAATACATCTTACCTCTTCAGACTATTATAATCTTACTCCTATGTTACCTAACGGACTTTCAAGGGCCTTGGGACATATATGAATGGAGCTATTGGCAAGGATCACTTGAAAATCCTGCATGTTCAGTGTAGGACCCAAGACCCATACAGTACTGTTGTGTTTCAAAGAAATGTGTTTTACAATATCAGGCATGATATTATCTATCATGGCACTCTGATGAATATGCACAATGGTGGAGAACAATCTGTAACTTAACAGTGTGTAATGAATGGTCTTCTAGACAAAGAGCAACTAGAGAGCAGATCATGATAAAGGATTGCTTAATTAGGATTCTATAATATGCAGAGGAGTTCAGTGCTGGAGCTTTCTCTGTACGTTTTAAAGTAAAATAAAGATGTTCCACTTCTGTTTACTTTAAACTGCATATCTGACTCATTCATTTGGTGAAACCATGCCTCAGGATCTTCACAAAAGACTGTTGTTATTGGCAGTTCATAAGAGTTTGCACTTTTTACTTGTATGCCCTCAAATCTATTCGCAGTGTATTCAGTGCCGGCTCTCGGATTTTTGCCGCCCCAAACAAAAAAATTGTTGGCCGCTCGGGCTTTTTTTTGTGCCCCCCTCACCCGCCCCAACTCTGCCCCTTCCCAACCCCTTCCCCAAATCCCTGGCCCTGCCTCCTCCCCCGGGCGTGCTGCATTTTCACCCCCCCCACACACACACATTGCTTCCTGCGGCTTCCCCTGCGCAACCCCTTGCCCTCGCTCCCCTCTGCTCCGCTTGCTCCCCTGAACAAGCCGCCGCTCCGCTTCTCCCCCTCCCTCTCAGGCGAGGGAGAGGCAGCGCGCTCAGGAGAGCAGGCGGAGCGGAGGTGAGCGAGGGGGGGAGAGCGCAGGAAGTAATGGGGGGGTAGAGGAACTGCTCCCCACCCCAGCTCGCCTCCACTTCACCATCGCCGCCTCCCCCGAGTGCGCCGCCCCTCGGCTTCTCCTCCCTCCCAGGCAAGAAACAGCTGTTTGGCGCAGCAAGCCTGGGGAGCAGGCGGAGGCGAGCTGGGGCCCATTTCTAGGGGCGGCATGGCCGGCGCCGGAATGCCGCCCCAAGAACTGTGCCGCCCCAAGCACCTGCTTGTTTTGCTGGTGCCCAGAGCCGGCCCTGAATGTACTACATGCAAGTACTAGTACTCACCATAGCTTTATAAAGGAGCATTCTTCATTGCTTAATAAAACTGTATTTAAGAAAATATATGTTTACATATTCAGGCTTCTCTAATAATAATATTTCTACATCTTGTTTGAACATTCATCTTTAAATCATCTGTTTTGTATTCAAGGAAACAGAACCTATTCTATTGTCACTTCAGCTGTGTCAGACCAAAACTTGCCATTATTTTTTTAGGCAAATATAAAAGACATGTTAGTTCTGACTACCATTGTATTTACAAGCAGAAGCTGACAATCTGTAGCCAAGGATACCCTGTACACATTGACTGGGTAAATGCCATTTCTATTTATTCAGCTATTCTCACAGTAATTAAAGTAAACAGCCTGGTTTCATTACTGTTTCTTGTGCTGTCTTTCTTTAGAGAAATTTAATTCTTAAATTTGTTCTTTATCATGTTCATAATTTAGATTTCACATTTGGGTTGAGGGAAGTGGTCAAGATGAAATAAGAATATTCCTTCTGTCTACACCTTTGCTCACAAGATAGATTAATCCTTTACTAGGAATGTCAAAAATAGATTAGCTGTTTTAAATTATATTTAAATTGTGTTCCTGCAGCTTCACTTTTGGAATTAGAATTGGAAGTATAACAATATTATGGGTCTCGTTCAATCCCCTCCCTCATGGCGGTGGGTATTGAAGGCCAGGGAAAGCTGAGCCTCCCCAAACAGCCTTATGTGGCCTGTCCATACTCCGCAGACCCTTTCACGCTTCCCAGTGCTGTACTGGGGCCCCAGGCTGTAAAAGGCATTCATTCAGGCTTATTTAATTTCTAGGGGTTGGTAAGCAGCTCAGAAGCTGCTGCATGCCTTCTCTGTCAGAGCCCTAATGCCTATTTCTGAGAGAAGACCCTGGCTGCCTGTAATTGGTCTTGTCTGTACTGCTTTCCCCATTTTGAGGAGGTCCTGATTGCTGTCACACTCTGTCACTTTAAGGGTAACAGCCTGAGAAGAAGTACAGGAAATCCAATGAACTCTGCTTTGTGAAGAAAACAAGGACATGGAGACAGGGAGGAAGGAGGCAGGAAGGCAAATACATGGCTGGGAATGTCAGGAGCAGGAGTCAGAATTTCTAAGGATTTATGTGACTGAAGCAGAAAGTTATGCAGTAAGGCATATTCAGGAAGGTTGATTCAGCAAAGCATTTCTCTTCCTGAGTCCCTGGCCACCAAAGCCCAGCCAACAGGGTTGGGAGAGGGGGCGTCTCTACCTGGCTGCCGCAGCTTGGAGCTGTGGACTGGGGGCAAGGGGCAGCTCTCCCCAGCTGCTGCAACCCGTGAGCTGGGGGAGAGGAGCATCTCTCCCCAGCTGCTACATTCCTGCATACCCCAAACTCTCCACCCCCAACTCACCCCATTACTCCCCCACCTACCCTCTATTCGCCCTACCACCTCACCTTCTTACATGTGTGTCCTCTCCAGGGTCCAGGCACTTAATTAGTGGAGCCACACCTGCGCAGCTCCACTAATTAGGTGCGCGACCCTTAATGCCCTGTTGTGCGGCCACCCAGTTGTGCACACCTTAGAGGGAACGCAGGTTATGATTTTGATCCATAAGCATTCAAGACCATTTTCTTCTGAGTTATTAATGACTTGGAAACAGTTAATGCCATTTTTGACAGTGTTGCTTCCCTTTCCCTTTTGCCCATTCGATCGTTCCTAAATAGGTTATAACCATTGATTTTGACATTCCAATTGTGTGAATCATCCCACCAAGTTTCAGTAATACCAACTAAATCAAATCTGTGCTCATAAACGATCAATTCCAGTTCCTCATTTGTTACCTAGGCTTCTAGCATTGCTGTATAGTCAATTTTCACGAAAGCTTATGCTCAAATAAATTTGTTAGTCTCTAACGTGCCACAAGTCCTCCTTTTCTTTTTATGGATACAGACTAACACGGCTGCTACTCTGAAACCAGTCTCAATACTGTGATTCTGTGCTGAGCGCAGTAAGGTAGTGGGGTGGGAATGGTGTTCCTGCACTTCTGAGCCCTTTTGACCTCACACACACTGTACGCGCAAGGTCATGCCACATGGAGAATGCCATTTTATATAGAAACATGCTGTGGGAAGAGGTGTGCACAAGGGGGGGAAGCAGGGGCACTCCCAAATCTCTGGGTGTTCCTGCAGCCTGGAGAGGGAGGAAGAAGCAGGGCAGCTGACTTCGCCCCTCCCACACCTACAGCTGCAGCCTGCTGCTTCTCCTTCCCTGCTGTTGGGGGAGGGTCACACCAGCAGAGGGCATATCTTCCCTCTTTTTACCCTTCCCTTTTTGTTATTAGTTTAACTTCCTCCTGACTATTCTAGGCAGACTGTCCCTGAGGAGATTGGTTCTCCTTCTTCTGAGGTGGAGCCCATCAAAACTATACAGCCCCCTCTCCCTATAGAAGGTGGACCAATGTTCCACAAAACCAGAACCCGCTACTCTATACCAATAACCTCGCCAGTGGTTCATTTCCAGGATCTTCTGCCTTCCTTCACTCACTGATGGGAAAATTGCTTGGACATTCTTCAGCATGCTTTGGAGATCCCTGAAGTGATCTATTATCTGTGAGATATCCATCAATGCAGCATCATTACTGTTGATACGAACCATTACCAATGGATCTTTGCCCATCAACTTCGGCAGCCCATTCAGTTTTAGAGCTATGACTCGTGTCTTGCCTCTGGGAAGCAGTACACCATCCTGTTGTCTGCTTGTCCCTTGCAGAATGTTCTTTAGATTCTTCTGAATATTGAATCCCCAATAAGGATTGTTTGTCTTCCTTGGACAGTTGGAGAAATCTTTGCGGGCATGGTGGCTTTTCTTATACGTTGGGCCACGCTGCCATCAATAGGTATGTCCTGTACACCTCTCCATTCTCTTGGATCACTTGGATCTTTAGAGGTATCTTCCACAGTTTCCATGCTGAGGACCTGGTTTCCCAGTGTGCTTTAATACAATACTGTTTCAAAGAGCCTAGCTTGAAGTGCCCCAGCAGAATCTACACAGACCAATAAATGTACATCATGTTAGTGTGCTTTTGAAATCAGACCCTCCATTGAGTGCACTAACCCAGCTTGTAGACAAGCCTTCAGTATACAAATGGCTTTCAGCAAATGAAGCCTTTGAGGAGGCAACAAGATTAAATCCATTCCGAGCTTCCCTGTGCACAGGAGAGCTATACAGCTTGCTCCCTCTCTGTGTCTGGCCTTCTCTTTGGGCTAGTGAAGAAAGGAGATGAAGCCATGGGCCTATCCTTCCCTATTTTGTAAGCAGTGCATGTCTAGGAGTGCCCAGAAGGAGCAGTACATGTTTTACTCTGAGCACAGGGACTGCTTTTGTCAATGGCCTTTTGCATGGTGCTCTTTGCACTTTCCTTAATCAAGCTGCACAAGGGCAAAGAACAGTCTGCTTTCAGGAGAGACTTGATTAAGTGTGTATTAATTCCAGAGGGAGAGAATCCAAATGCATTCACTGTCTTTTGTTTAAGGGCAGCAATGTCACAACCATTTCAGTTTTTTCCTCATAGTAATCTGTGTCTCACAAATAAAGATCTAAAAAGCTATGCAGTAACACAGAAACTTTCCTCCCTTGTGTGGAGAATGACCGTATTTATTTCACTAATTATGTAGCTGGATTAAATTTTTGATTACACAGTAATTTACTGACAGCTCCTGTGAAACTGCAAGAGAACAATCTCCCTTCCCCATGCCCAAAACAGCTTCATTCCCTTCCCCATGCCCAAAACAGCAGCTTTACTGCTGATGAACTAATTAGATCTCAAGACGGCTTCCAGCCATTCAGTCCTTTGTGTGTAAGTGGACCACAGCGGAGAGAGACGGCCCTAAAGACACAAAGCCCACACTCTTAATGGAAGTAGAGATTAGTTTTTAAATCACACATGCAAAGTTTGGGGTCTAACAGTAGGCTGGTCTTCAAACTGTGGGCTTACGCAGAATCTATACACCTATATCATAGATAGATGCATAATGTGTCTGTTACTACCAGGAACCAGCAGATATTTTTCTTTATGTCCTAACCCCAGCTCGTGAATATATAACTTAGTGAGTTGGGAGAGGTAAAACAAAGAAGATAAATTTTGGGACTTAGCTGTATAACCAGGGGAATATCTATTCATTATCAGTTAGGGCATGTCTACACTGGCAAAATTACAGCACCGGCAGTTACAGCGCCGCTCAGAGAGCACAAAAGGAAAACCGCTGTTGTGTGTTCACACTGACAGCTGCCTGCTCAGTAGCGTGTTCACACTTGTGACACTTGCAGCGCTATTCGGAGCGGTGCACTCTGGGCAGCTATCCTACAGAACACTTCTTTCTCTTTTGCCGCTGAGACTTGTGGGAAGGCGGAGGGGGGTAGCAGGGCATCCTGGGTCCAGTCCCAATGCCCCATGATGCATTGCTTTGCATCCCAGTAATCCTTGTGCTTCCATCTGCATTTGGCACCATCTGTCAACTCTTTTGGGCTGCAGGAATGGATCCCAAACTGCTGACCAGTATGCTGCTCGTTCTGACCAACATGTCACAAGTGGCAGTGGAGTTATTCCTTAAATTATAAAGGCAAGAGGAGTGAGACAGTGATCTCTCCACACGTAGTAGCTACAACACAAGATTGCTTGTGGCATTCATGGAGGTGCTGACCACAGTGCACCGCCACTTTTGGGTTCGGGAAACAAGCACTGAGTGGTGGGATCGCATTGTCATGCACATCTGGGATGATGAGCAGTGGCTGCAGAACTTTCACATGAGGAAAGCCACATTCATGGGACAGTGTGATGAGCATGCCCCAGCCCTGCGGTGCAAGGACACGCGAATGAGAGTTGCTCTGCCATTGGAGAAGCGTGTGGTGATTGCACTGTGGAAGCTCTGGCTACTCCAGACTGCCACCAATCAGTCGCTAACCAGTTCGGAGTGGGAAAGTCGACCGTTGGAGTCATGTTGATGGAAGTGTGCAGGGCCATTAATCGCATCCTGGTCTGAAAGACCGTGACTCTGGGCAACGTGTGTGATATTCTGGATGGCTTTGCACAAATGGGCTTCTCTAACTGAGGGGGGTGATAGATGGCACGCATATTCCAATTCTGGCACCAAACCACCTAGCCACCGAGTAAATTAATTGCAAGGGGTATTTCTCAACAGTTCTCCAGGCACTTGTGGATCACCCTGGGTGTTTCACAGACATTAACACAGGCTGGTCTGGAAAGGTGCATGACGCGCACATCTTTTGGAACGCTGGTCTGTTCAAGAAACTGCAAGCAGGGACTTTCTTCCTGGACCAGAAGATCACTGTAGGGGAAGTTGAAATGCCCATTGTGATCCTGGGAGACGCCGCCTACCCCTGAATGCCGTGGCTTATGAAACCATATACGGGACAACTTGACAGCAGCAAGAAGCGGTTCAACAACAGGCTGAACAAGTGCAGAATGACTGTTGTGTATTTGGCTGTTTAAAAGCCTGCTGGTGATGCCTGTATGGGAAGCTGGACATGGCCAATGACAATACTCCTATGCTTATAGACGCGTGCTGTACGCTCCATAATATTTGTGAAGAGAAGGGTGAAAGCTTCACTCAGGACTGGACTGCAGAGGCTCAGCGCCTGGAGGCTGATTGAACAGCCAGAGATCAGGGCTATTAGAGGGACACAGTACGGGGCCATAAGGATCAGGGATGCCTTGAAGCAGCAATTTGAAGCTGAAAGCCACTAATATTTGTTGCTATGCTTGGAATTGCAGTGCTTGTAATGCTAGGAGGTGATTGGTGCACATGATGCAAGAAGGGGCCTTAACATAATTGCATGTTGCTTTTTTGGCTAAATATTATGAAAGTAATCTGGTGGGTATAGTGAGTTTGTTAGGCCTCTCAGGAATTACAATTACAGAACAGTGAACCCTTTACTAGCTGGCACTGAGGGGTATTGCAATATGTTGTTTGATCTGTCTCTACACTCCTGTGCACAGAACAAAAATTAATGCTGAAAGGTACAAGACTATATGTACCATTGGACTCTTCTACCTTTCACACATACAGTGAGAACAATGAGCAATTGGGGAGTTACTGTGCAATTGTTGAAGAACACTGCATCATTCATATCACTTTTGGATGTGCATAAGGGAACTTGTTTGATTTTTGTTCTGCTCATTTCCATGAACAGTGGGTGTTGCTAAAAATGAGCTAACAAGTTATGGAACATGGCACATTACAAAGATTTCCCCAATTACCATTCTCTACAAAAGGTTAACAATAAGGTCAGTGATTGCATAACTTAATTTCATCAGCAATCTTACTGTACTGATGTCTCATTCTTACACCTCTGTGTACGTAGGAATTAGGCACAAGGTCAAATGTTATGTTCATGTTATTTGAGGGGCACAGTTCCTGAAATGTCCACATTAAAGAAATGTTTTTTATACCTAAAATCACACCTGTACAATGTTGACAGGAGAAAAAAGGCAGTGAAACAAAACCTACATTTTAATGACACTGTGAGATTAGATAGTCAATGTGTTCACATATAAATGGAACCAGTGCAAGAAATGCAATGTCTAACTTAATTGCATCTTGCATAGGACATAACAGTACCACATAAACACACGATATTGCCTTGATGTCTCACTGGCAGCAGCATATTTCTCAAGGGAACATATGAAGAACCCAACAACAAAACAATTCCAGATGAAATTTTATGTAAGAAGCAAGATATTAAAAACCAAATTAAACCCTTTTCAAACTACAAAACCAACAATAGTTAAATGCTCCCAAAATTTAATCTCTTTGAACAAATGACAAGAGGCAACGGACAATCCATATATAAACAAAGTCATCAATTGCCCAGCCTCAGTCAGCCCCAACCCCACATCAGATGGCATCTGAGTACCTGGAATAGTTCCTTGCTGATCAGGAAATCTTGAGCTGATTCAGAAAATTCATAGTTCAAGTAGATGTCAGTCACCATGATGAGGAACTTCAGGTCAGATAGGATTTTCATGATGCGACAGAGTTAGTTGTACAGTCATACAAAGCCTGTCTTAACTCTTAATTCTATCCTGGCAAACACAATATGGATGCACTGTAAATCCAGGTCTTCTGTTGTTGGTTGTGGGAGCAACATCCTAAATTGCATATGACACACCTACACCACCTCAATTGATCCTCCCTAGTTCATCTTGCACAGAGTACCTATCAAAGCTAGACAATCAATTGCCATGGTAGCCAGGAATCAAATGCAACAGCTATAAACTTTCTCATATGCGGGAGGTGCGAGGGAACAATCAAATGGATATATACAAATCAATACTGTGAGGAGTCTGATACCTGTACATTATTCAGCAATGCACTGTTTTTAGTTTGTTTTGTTTTTGTTTTTGGTGTAGCTCAGCTTTAATTATCTGTGGTACCATAAATGGCTTACCTTTTTTCCTTTCTTGGTTTATGTGCATTTTATTTTATAATTTCTGATTGTCTCAGTATTCATCTATCTTCCTTAATTAATTATAATTCCTTAATTCTTGGTTTTGATCTTAGCATTTTTGGGAGGGATTCACAAGGGAGACTTAGGCACTGCATTGCTCCACATTGAACCCTTTCCTGGAGTTAGGCACCTATGCCAGCTCATAGGTGGTGGTTGTTACATGGCTCAGGGTACAATCTGGACTGTTGGATCATTGCACCCCTCCTTAACTCCCCAGTCTGGTATGCACTATGTCCTGCTTTGCTGTGTGAGCTGCCACTCTGCCCACTCACCCCAGCCTCTAGCATACAAGTCACCCCACAGACCAAATACGAGAGTGCTAAGCCCAGCCACTCTTGAATTACATATAGGGTGACACCTGCATATCCCTAGTCCGAGCCAGAAACTGCAGAATCGTGCGTCTTACATTGTTCAAGACTCCCTTGATCAGAGCAGGCTCATTAATTAATTCATCCTTTATCAAACGGTATGAATGTGCATCAGCCTTTGTAACCTGAGTAGATTCTCCAAATGTCAATCAAAACCACTCTGGTTTAGATAAAACATTACAATAAGTTTAATAACTACAGAAAGATAGATTTTAAGTGACTATAAGTAAGACTGCGAGTTTGTCACAGAGGTCACGGATTCCGTGACTTTGTGACCTCCGTGACTTCTGAAGTGGCCAGTGTGCCTGGCTCAGGGGAAGCTCAGGCATCACCTGTGTGAGGTGCACCGGCCAGTGCTGGGGAAGTCTAGGGCCACCATGCCCTCCTCCCCCACCTCCAGCAGCAGAGTATGGGTGTGGGAGGGGGCAGGGGGTTGGGGCACGGGACGGGGTGAGGTGGGCTCTGGCATTTCTTACCTGGAAGCGGTGACAACCCCCTTGCATAGCTGATAGATAGAGGTGTGGCCAGGCAGCTCTGCGTGCTGCATCTGCCTACAGGCACTGCCCCCACAGCTCCCATTGGTTGCGGTTCCTGGCCAATGAGAGCTGCGAAGCCAGCACTCTGGGAAGAGGCAGCATGCAGAGCTCCCTGGCCATGCCTCCACCTAGCAGCTGAGCAAGGGGGATGTCGCTGCTTCCAGAGAGCCCCCAGGTAAGCGCTGCCCAGAGCCTGCCTCACCCTGTCACATGCCCCAACCCCCTGCCCCCTCCCACACCCAAACTCTGCTGCTGCAAGGGGCTGGGGGAGGCATGTAGCCAGGTAGAGAGCCTGCTGGCCCCACCAATCCCTGCCCCCCAGCACCAATGGGGGTCCTGGGCCATGTGCCACCACCCGTGCCCCCCCGCACCCAGGCAGGGGCTCGCCTCCCCCAAGTTTTAGTCATGGGTATTTTTAGCAAAAGTCATGGACAGGTCAGGGGCTGTGAATTTTTGTTTACTGCCCATGACCTGTCAGTGACTTTTACTAAAAATATCCGTGACTAAAACTTAGCCTTAATTATAAGTGGTATAGACATAGACGATCAGAATTAGTTACAAAAAGAAATAAAAGATAAAAACTGTAAGCTCTTTCCTAAACTTTACCAGGCTAAGTCAAATTTGAAGCAATAAGGTTTCTCTTACCTAAAAGCCTACAGCAGTATGTGCTAACTGGAAAGGTTTTCCAGTTAGGCCCCTCCACACATTTCCAGTGGCAGCACATGACTCCTGCATTTGAGGAGGCTGGGCGTGAGTGCCAGAAGCTCCCTAGAAGTGCGTGTGGGGGGCGGCCACTGGTGCCCAGACAGTGGCCCTGCTTCCTGCTCCATCCCAAGGCCCACCCCCCTACTTGGCTTCCTTCTCCTGAGGCCCAGCCCACACTCTACCCCCACTCCACCCCAGGCCTGGCCTGCTCCTCTGAGGCTCTGCCCACCTGCTGCTTGCACCTCTCTGCCCTGAGGAGCGGGTGGGGTGGCTCTCAGGGGGAAGAGGCGGAGCAGGGGAGGAAAGAGGAGCAGTGTAGGAAGGGCCATGTGGGAAGAGGATGAGTGGGAGGGGAGCCTTGGCACGGAGCGCAGGTCGGGCTACTGCCCGGAAGCCCTTTCAGTGGCTGTGCTCCAAAGGCGACGGGCCAGTGCGCCTCCCGAGGGAGATGCTCCGCAACCTGTTTGGGCAGTCTAAGCCTCCTCTGGCCACTTATACCTGCCTCCCAGGCCTATGATGTTTCTCTCTTCCAAATGATCTTGTTGCTTGCAGTATGGATGGGGGAGGAGAGGTGGCCTGGTGATGTCACTGGCCCTTATTTTATGCTCTCCTCCAGGCACTTGAGGAATATCCTTGCTGTGTCATGGGGTTAGGCAGCAACTGAGCTAAGGTTCTGTGAATGTCACTGGTGCTTAAATGTTGGACTTAGGTACCTAAGATGTCCTTGTGAATCCCACCCTGGGGATGAAAGAACAGCCTTCCTCTCTATGCATTGTAACTGTAACACTCTTCTTTCCCCACTTCCTGCCGCACGGGAAGTGCTAGAGCCATTCAGAGATTCTGGGAAGGGAAAGGAGAGGCCACAAATACCTTGCTCGTTCTCCTCCCCCAAAATCCCACCTCAGTTCCTTTAGATGTTAGGTACTTTATGAAAAAGAGGGTATCACCCTTCTGATTTATTTGTTACTAAGAGTTTTGTAAATTTTTTGTATTAAGTCTAATTCCAGTTTTCTACTTTTTTTACCCCAAAAATTTGAATTCTATTTGTTTAATATTGAACCCTTTTCTTTTAAAGATTTTAATGTGTTTTTTTAAAGCTGCTAACCCCATTCTTAAACATCAGTTTAGGTAACCAGGCCAAAGGATTAGGGAAGAAAAGCATGATATTTAAAACTGCAGGCACAGTTATTTCTTTGCTCATAAATCTTGGTAATTATTCCCACAAAAGTAATAGGAACAAGTTTTTATGTAGAAGTTGGTCTTTTTATACCTATAAGAAGTTTGTATTTGGATGCAAGAATCACCCTTCTGAACATCCACAATGAACAGGCAATACAAAGCTCAGTCAAGGGTGTGCAGACAGGAAATGGCGTGTATTATAAAAACAGGCCATGGCCAACCTTCTGGCACCTGTATTCATGCAGCAATAGCGAAAGTGGAGGTGAAAGTATAAGAATTTTTTTTTTGAGGAATTGTTTTTTCAATTAAAAAAATGCCAGTTTGTAAGAATCAAAAACTCTTCATGAAACAGTTTCATAATTTTCCAACTCAAAAGAAGGTAGAGGAAAAAAAGTTTTGAAATTGTTGAAATGTTTTGTCATTTTGACAATTGAAAAATGAGAAATTCCATCACTCAGTTAAATGACTTTTCATTTCAATGTACACTAACTAGACTGGAAAAAAGTCCCAGGGCCTGCACTTGCTCAGTGGTATGCCCTTCATCTCTGCTATTCTGATACTTGATCCCTGCCTCCAGCACCTCTGTTTCTTATTGTGGCAGGTCTAAATGAAGTTGGACCGTGATTGGAGATTTACCTTCTTGGAAGGTACACAACCAGCAGCTGTTTGCAGTGAGGCAGGACAGCATTTTCAAAATAAAATATTATCTGTTAGTCCATGTGAATACATTGTTCAGGGACATGATATTAAAATGGTAAAGCCAACCCTAAATGCAGAGCTCATCCCTAACCTATCAGTTTCCCCTTGCTTGGTTTCGGAGGGTTCTTCCCTGCACTGGCCAGGGGCCTGGAAGACCAACTGCATCCCTGGAGAAAATCTCCCTACCTCTCCCTGCCCAAGCAACCAAGATTAGATTAGCCCTCTTATGCTGGGAGAACACCTAAATCCTTTGTCTCAAGTCCTAGTCATGCTGTTTTCATGTGTACTGCTCCCTTTCCAAGTTCAAGTAGGGGAGGAGTTGTGGTCAGACAGGTATTGCCCATCCACACACCAAGAATTCCCCTTGATTGGCAGTCATTAAAAGTTAATGGTCTGGTCATTAGTCTCCATTGTAACTCACAAGTTGATTTGATAGCTCATTCATACCAACTCAAGTACGAGTATAGCTGACCCACACCTACTCCATTCATTGCTTATTTTCCCTGCTCCAAAGGAATGTCTCTGGAAAGTTAATCCTTTGACATGAAGTAGGTAGCAATACAAAAGTGAGTGGGTAAACTGAGTTACATCTAATTTTCATAAAAGACAGAAGTTTCCCACATTCTTCACAGTCCCCTAAAATGTGGGCCAGTTCAACAATGAACCATTGTGTCCTTCCTGAAGTATTAATTCTAGCAGCCTTCATGCAAATTAAAACCATCAGCTGAGGCTTTGAATGTGTGCTATTCAATCAAAAGTCAAACAATTCACCCAGCTAGGAGTCACTGCAAAGGGCAAATTATTAGCAGTTTCTTAATGAATGGCCATAAAAACAAGTTCAGTAATGAGCTATCTACAGAATAAAGAAGCCATGCTGACTATAGCTCTAAAAATAGGACACACATACAAAACCAATATGAAGGCGAACTGAAAAAATAAAAAGTGAAAGCAAGATGCCATGTAATATCATCCAGGAACAGAAAATGTATGAAAATACATGTACAATTAGAAATGCCATTGAAAAGAAGCTTTTTTAAATAAAATGACTGCTAAAGTTCTCCCCCTTGGGTTCTACTATTGAAAATACATTTGTCAAACAAAGAAGGGCTGGAATACTGGCTGCCAAGAACCCCTTACCACTTTGTTATACATTGTTAATAAGGTCCCTTCCTCAAGCTAGCTCATCACGCGCCATTCTCCCTGTGTCCAGGTTCCTCATTACTCAAAAAGGAAAACAAACAAACAAAAATTTTAGAAGGGCAACAAAACCAAAACCCTCGTCCTAATTTAATTTTTTTCCTGTTTGGTGTCCCACTAGTTCCATGTTTTGGTTTCTGTCTATCGGACTGTAAGCATGGGAGTAGTTTGACTGCTATTTTTTGCGGGGGTGGGGGCATCTCCAGCCAGCCCAATGGGGCCATGTGTGTGGGGGAGACACATTAGTTGGGGAGTCCCAGCTGCTGCTGCTGCTGTTGTCCACTGTGGAGACCTGAATGCTGCAGCTTCTGCAGCTGGACTTGATGCTGCTGTTTCCCTGGTTCCTCCCGGGGCTGCTGCTGCTGCCGCTGCCAAGGGGATGCCTCAGGCTGAGGCTCAGCAGGGTGGGCTTCTCTGGGACCCCAAACAGGAGGCACCTCGGGCGAGTGGGAGGGGAGGAGGAAGTCAGGGGTCAAGGGGGCTGCTGGCATAGCCAATCCTCATGCATTAAGTTAAATGCACCGAGCCTCGACCCACTTGACCACAGCAACCCCCTGACCACAGCGCCCCGCTATGAGGCCTGCCCTGTTTGGGGGGGTTCCCCTGCCTTTCCCCAAAATGACACTCATGAGTATGAATTCTTCCAGGTAGGGACTGGCTTCCTTTTGCCTCTTGTGAAGGACAAGGAGAAGAATACCGAAACTCCCCCACAACCTCCGCCGCCCCCAAAATTTCCAGCTCTCCTCCTTAGGACTGGGTAATCTTGATAACTCATACTGGACCTCTTTCCTTGCCAAGGGAAGTTAAACATACAGGCTAAGGTTTCTCTTCATAATAGCTGAGGAGGACTGAGAGCAGGATATTAATTTTAATTAAATTGACTTGGCCTGTTAGGGCAAAGGAAGGGAGTATGGACTGTGGAAGTATGTATTCTAGGAGAGGAAGCATATTGGCTAGAAGGTGCTGAATATTGACTTCAACGGGTATGTCTATACTATGAAATTAGGTCTATTTTGTAGAAGTCGATTTTTAGAATTCGATTTTATACTGTCGATTGCGTATGTCCACACTAAGCGCATTAGGTCGGCGGAGTACGTCCTCACTACTAGCATTGACTTACAGAGCGGTGCACTGTGGGTAGCTATCCCACAGTTCCTGCAGTTTCTGCTGCCCATTGGAATTCTGGGTTAAGCTCCCAATGCCTGATGGGGCAAAAACTTTGTCATGTATGGTTTTGGATACATGTCATCAGGCCCCCCTCCCTCCGTGACAGCAACAGCAGACAGTCATTTCACGCCTTTTTTCTGGGGTTCTGTCCACCGGCCCCACTCAGCCTGCTGCCTGCCTGGATGATTGGAACCCCAGGCAGGCAGCAGGCTGAGCGGGGCTGGCGAACGGAGCCCCAGACCGGCAGCGGGCTGAGCTCAGCTTGCTGCTGGTCTGGGGCTCTGTCCGCCGGCTCCTGTCAGCCGGGGTCCCGGCTGCCGGCCCCGCTCAGCCCGCTGCCATGCTTGCCATACCACGGCAAGCATGGAGCCCGCTCAGCTCACCATCACCGTACGTCTCCTGGGTGTTGCTGGCAGACGCGGTACTGCATTGCTACACAGCAGCAGCTCCTTGCCTTCTTGGCAGATGGTGCAGTAGGACTGATAGCCGTCATACATCTCCTGGGTGCTCCTGGCAGATCTCGGTGAGGTTGATCAGGGTGCCTGGACAGACATGGCTATCCTCCTCTTAGAGCACCGAATGGGAGTGACTCCAGGTCATTCTCTTCTTTAAGTTTCATCTCATGGAGATTCAGTCCTGCCTGGAATATCATGCGAGCTGGAGGCTTCTGCCTCAGGCTGCTCTCCCAGCTGGCAACACTGCGCGGTCGCACCTACCCCAGCCTGCCCCTTGCTCCCATGGCTCATGAAGCCTGGACAGTAGTAAGGAGCAGTTCAACTTGTGGAATGACAATCCAGAATGAAGGATTGCACTCTGTGGGCCACTTTAAGATTATTTCAGAGTCCTAGATAGTATTTAGTCCCTATAAAAGGATTCATGAAAATTTCCCCCTGCCCCTAACAAAAGTGTTAATTTATCAGAGCAGCTGAAAGGGTAAGGAATCTGGGACTATAACTTAGAGAGAGCTTCCATATTATTTAACTCATAACTGATATAATTCAAAGTAAAATTTCACAGTGCAGTCTGTTTTAAGACTAAAAATGCAGGAGGGGAGTCAGAAAAAGGAACAGTGACCTGTTTCTGCCTGGTTTCAAACCGGGGACCTGTCATGTGAACATGATAACCACTACACTATGGAAACCCAACTTAAACATATCCTTCGTGTGGTCCCTATTATACTTTATGTAACATCTGGTTGTGTATTATTAATAGTTTGGTGTGTCACGGGGCTTCTCTTTTTTGCCATAGACTTTGCCGAATGCACAGGAATGTTTTCTCTAGCTACAGAAGCTACCTAATGCAATGTCTATATCTATGGCCTTTCTGCTCACAAAGTGGTCATGCCTCCACCCAAGGCTGACACAGTGCAGAGTGCATGTGACACAGCAACCTGGCTCAGGCAGGATCGCTAGCGAGGCATGCTACTTTTGCTGTTAAGCAAACACAGCAAACAAATTCTTGTTTGTTAAGCAAACAAAGCCTCCGCCACTGAATGCCTCCATGCATTAAGCTGTGCCCTGTCAGTGCGGGAGGACTGCATGGGCTCAGAAAACATGTCATCGTTTTTTTCGCCTTCTAATCTGTGATACTCTCAGGGATGGAGATGATAGGGGGAGCATAGAAACATTCTGGGTGGACTGCATGGTCACCTGTGTTGCTGAGTGCTGCTGAGTTCGCCATGCTGGCTAAACTGGAAATGAAATTCAAAAGTTCCCAGGACTTTTCCTGTGGACCTGGTTAGTGCATCTGAGTTCAAAGTGCTGTCCAGAGCGGTCACAATGGAGCACTCTGGGATAGCTCCCGGAGGCCAATACTGTCGAATTGCATCCACATTACCCCAATTTCAACCTACCAATGTTGATTTCAGGGCTAATCCCTCATTGGGGAGGAGAACAGAAATAGATTTTAAGAGCCCTTTAAGTTGACAAAAATGGCTTCGTCGTGTGGATGGGTGCAGGGTGAAATCAATCTAACACTGCTAAATTCGACCTAAACTCGTAGTGTAGACTAGGGCAACAATCTCACAGGACAGGGCCCTGTCAACAAGCTGAGTTCTTGTCTGAGTTAAGACAGGTCTACACTACAGACTTGCATCGCCTCAGTTGTGCCAATGCAGCTTCTCTGCTGTAGCACTTCTAATGAAGGTGCTGAAAGCCAATGGGAGAGGGCTTAATAACGCCACCTCCACGAGAGGCGGTAGTTTTGTTGGCGAGAGAAGCTCTCCCACCGACATAGCACTCTCTACAGGGAGGGTTAAAGACAGTATAACTATGTTGCTCAGGGGTGTGCATTGAAGTAAGTGTAGATGTGGTATCAGTATTTAAAACCCAACCTTTCTTGGGTTTGGCTTTACCAGCACCAAAAATGACACTCACGGCTATGCATGATAAACATCCTCCCTAAACTTAGCCATTCCTAGGGCTTCCTGGCAAGACAACAGTGCTAACTCTTTAATTTCCTTTCTCTAAAGAGATTCTACCATCCTCATTATAACCCCAACAGGGATAACTAGTTACAGTTCAGTGCCCATTTCTTTGGGCCCACACCTCTTCTCCCACAGAAGCCTCACTCCTTCCTAACACTTTCACCCTTTCTATCATCTTCCTACTAAAAGAACCCAATCACTTGTTGCCATGCCTCCTTACCCATCATTTTGGGTGGGAGCCAAGATCAAGGGACACCAGGCATAACTTCCCTGTTTGCTGCTGTGTGCTTTTGGCTTCTTGAACTAGTCCATCATGACAGTTCTCTTCTCTCTTTGACCCTTGTTAGCCTCTGGTCCCCCCACTTACTTTTGAAGAGGACTTGTCTCTTAGTCTGTATTTCTAGACTCTGATGCCACTACATTTTGAATTCACCTTCACTTTGGGATTGGGTATGTCTGAGTCCCTTGCACACTTGTGCATGTGAAAAAACAAAATAGAGGTAATGTGGTTTGGCAGGGCTCAGCTGGGGCCAATAACATAGCCATAAAAATAGTTTGAACCTCCAAACCTTTTGATGTTTGCCCATGAGCAGGAATATGCAACCACCCTTTTGGAAAAGTTATAAATAAATGGCTATCCAGTGGAATGTATCAGTTAGCTTCCGAAGATGGTACTTCTGGCAATAACTTAAGAAAATGGGAGAGCCTCTACCGCTGCAAAGAGTCCTGTGGGGAGTGATGTGATCAAGGAATGCTAACAACCTTAACCCCTTGCTGTCAGGTAGTGATGACCATTCAGTTTAGGAAGTTTATTTCACAGGCCTGTTTACCATAAATCACATTTTCTAAAGGGCACATTCTCCTCCTGATCTGTGTGCAGAACTCCAGGTAATGTCAACAGAAAATCTGGAGGTGGTATGAGGAGATAACCTTGAATTTGGCTGTAAAAGAACAAAGGCCCCAATTCTTGAGTTCAACAAAGTTGTGCGTTGCGCAGAAACCAGAGGCTGTACACAGCCTTCGCATTCCTCCAGTCCCCAGGACTGCGACAGACTAGTTAGGACCCTAACATGAATTAAAGCATGTAGGAATGTTATCAGGAGGGCCAAATCGCACCTGGAGCTGCAGCTAGCCAGAGATGTCAAGAGTAACAAGAAGGGTTTCTTCAGGTATGTTGGCAACAAGAAGAAAGCCAAGGAATGTGTGGGCCCCTTACTGAATGAGGGAGGCAACCTAGCGACAGAGGATGTGGAAAAAGCTAATGTACTCAATGCTTTTTTTGCCTCTGTCTTCACGAACAAGGTCAGCTCCCAGACTACTGCACTGGGCAGCACAGTATGGGGAAGAGATGGCCAGCCCTCTGTGGATATAGAGGTGGTTAGGGACTATTTAGAAAAGCTGGACGTGCACAAGTCCATGGGGCCGGACGAGTTGCATCCGAGAGTGCTGAAGGAATCGGCGGCTGTGATTGCAGAGCCATTGGCCATTATCTTTGAAAACTCGTGGCGAACCGGGGAAGTCCCGGATGACTGGAAAAAGGCTAATGTAGTGCCAATCTTTAAAAAAGGGAAGAAGGAGGATCCTGGGAACTACAGGCCAGTCAGCCTCACTTCAGTCCCTGGAAAAATCATGGAGCAGGTCCTCAAAGAATCAATCCTGAAGCACTTGCATGAGAGGAAAGTGATCAGGAACAGCCAGCATGGATTCACCAAGGGAAGGTCATGCCTGACTAATCTAATCGCCTTTTATGATGAGATTACTGGTTCTGTGGATGAAGGGAAAGCAGTGGATGTATTGTTTCTTGACTTTAGCAAAGCTTTTGACACGGTCTCCCACAGTATTCTTGTCAGCAAGTTAAGGAAGTATGGGCTGGATGAATGCACTACAAGGTGGGTAGAAAGCTGGCTAGATTGTCGGGCTCAACGGGTAGTGATCAATGGCTCCATGTCTAGTTGGCAGCCGGTATCAAGTGGAGTACCCCAAGGGTCGGTCCTGGGGCCAGTTTTGTTCAATATCTTCATAAATGATCTGGAGGATGGTGTGGATTGCACTCTCAGCAAATTTGCAGATGATACTAAACTGGGAGGAGTGGTAGATACGCTGGAGGGGAGGGATAGGATACAGAAGGACCTAGACAAATTGGAGGATTGGGCCAAAAGAAATCTGATGAGGTTCAATAAGGATAAGTGCAGGGTCCTGCACTTAGGACGGAAGAACCCAATGCACAGCTACAGACTAGGGACTGAATGGCTAGGCAGCAGTTCTGCGGAAAAGGACCTAGGGGTGACAGTGGATGAGAAGCTGGATATGAGTCAGCAGTGTGCCCTTGTTGCCAAGAAGGCCAATGGCATTTTGGGATGTATAAGAAGGGGCATAGCGAGCAGATCGAGGGATGTGATCGTTCCCCTCTATTCGACATTGGTGAGGCCTCATCTGGAGTACTGTGTCCAGTTTTGGGCCCCACACTTCAAGAAGGATGTGGATAAATTGGAGAGAGTCCAGCGAAGGGCAACAAAAATGATTAGGGGACTGGAACACATGAGTTATGAGGAGAGGCTGAGGGAGCTGGGCTTGTTTAGCCTGCAGAAGAGAAGAATGAGGGGGGATTTGATAGCTGCTTTCAACTACCTGAAAGGGGGTTCCAAAGAGGATGGCTCTAGACTGTTCTCAATGGTAGCAGATGACAGAACGAGGAGTAATGGTCTCAAGTTGCAGTGGGGGAGGTTTAGATTGGATATTAGGAAAAACTTTTTCACTAAGAGGGTGGTGAAACACTGGAATGCGTTACCTAGGGAGGTGCTAGAATCTCCTTCCTTAGAGGTTTTTAAGGTCAGGCTTGACAAAGCCCTGGCTGGGATGATTTAACTGGGAATTGGTCCTGCTTTGAGCAGGGGGTTGGACTAGATGACCTTCTGGGGTCCCTTCCAACCCTGATATTCTATGATTCTATGATTCTAAAGCAAACATAAAGTGTTGTGACAGCTTGGAATTGCCAGAAGTGCACTAGGCTTTGGCTATGTTCCCAGTAAGTCTCTTATGCAGAGCCAAGTTTGATGGCTCTGCACCATCCAGGGATTCCCATACTCCAGGGAAATCCCCAGTTGCTCACTTAATCCAATTTTAAGGCTGGTTTGCGTTGCCACAGCAGTGCCTTACCAGGTCTGAATATCTGATCCAATTTAAAACCCCTTTGCCCAGCACTGTTTACTATATTATATTTCAGGGATAAAGGCAAGAGGGTCACTGCATTGTCTTACTCTGTGTGGAAATGTTGCATGGTAATAATTTGCATTGAAATTATTTGTTTGCATTTTGAGGAGACCATTTCTGTTTCTGTTGATGCAAAACTTCAGGAAAATAAATCTATAGCAGTGGTTCTCACCCACGTATGCAGGGGTCTTCCAGGGGGTACATCAACTCATCTAGATATTTGCTTAGTTTTAAAACAGGCTACATGAAAGGTACTAGCGAAGTCAGTACAAGCTAAAATTTCATACAGGCAAGGATTTATTTATACAGCTTTATATACTATATCAGTGTTTCTCAGCAGGGGGGTTGTGATTTATTTTATAATTATATGGCAGTAAAAGTGAGGGGGAAAAGCAATTTTTCAGTAATAGTGTGCTGTGACACTTTTTTTGTATTTTTATTTCTGAGTTTGTGAGCTAGTAGTTTTTAAGTGAAGTGAAACTTAGGGTATGCAAGACAAATCAGCCTCCTGAAAGGGGTACAGTAGTCTGGAAAGGTTGAGAACCATTGATATATAGCTTATTCTGTCCGCCTTCCCCCTCTCCTCACCTCGCTTTTCATCAGCAACATCTCAGGAAAATTCTGGAATTAATCCTTTCTTGTCAAGTCCTCTCATTCTGGATCAGAGGGACCCATTCATGTCTATCATTATCCCTCCATGTACTCTATAGAAGTCTTAATTAAAAATGCTCTTGCCTTCCAAGGACACCAATTACTCATGGAAAAGAGCATGTGTTTGAACAAAGAGGTGTGAACACATCTTCAATGACTGCCCTTATGTCCAATAACAATAATAGGAATGTTTCCCTCAGGAAACAAGATGGGGAACCCATAAAACAAAGCCATTAAGAACCTAAGAAAATATGGCTAACATGCTAGATTCAAAGCAAATCAAACCCTTTTTCTTGGATTTGGAGTTTAATGAGAAGTAGAGAAAATCTCAGTTCTTCTTTCATAGATTTTAAACCCATAATTTCCAGTTGAGCTATAGTATCTCTTTGTACATATCTAGTGTTAATTTAAAGATTTCTAGTGATGATGAATCCATCACAACCCTTGGTAAGTTGTTCCAATGGTTAATTACCCTCACGGATGAAAATCTGTACCCTATTTCTCATCTGAATTTCTCTAGTTTCAGTTCCCAGCCAAATTTGGGAAAATTTGTTATTTTTTTTATGATGTCTATTGTCAGAAGTTCCACATAGGTATTTGCAGACTGTAACCAAGCCACCTCTGAACCTTTTGTTTAATAAGCTAAATTAATCAAGTTCTTAATAGAGTATGTCGGGAATGTTCCTTTGGAATGATTTTCTGAAGGCAAATGTCTTTTTGCAGTTTGCTTTGGGAATTTTTCCATTTTCTGACAGGAAAAATGAAAATGATGGCTCCCCAGCTACCCGCCTGGCACCAAAGGGTCTTGCCAATTTCATTTCCAGCAAGTGAAATTGACAAAAGCCTTCCAGGAGGGCCGCTGAGGCTATATGCCCTGACTGTCAGCTGCCCCACCCCCCAATCTGTCTCGGGGAGATGGAGGAAAAGAAAGCTTGGCTCCCACAGCCTTCTTGCCTCTTCCCTGGGAGCCAGAAAGGCAATGACATACTTCTCTGGCTGCCAGTGCTTGGAGGCCCTTGATCTCTGCCTCTCTGGCAGCTGGGCTGGAAGGCTCTTCACATTTTTGCTTTCTGCAGATTGACAAGAGCCCTCCAGGTTTCTTTGACAAGATCTATTTTCTATCAAACCATTGTAATTATGCTACCATCTTTTAATTCTTTATTGCTTGTGTCTGTCCCATATCAGCCTTTTCATGATTTTGCCTGGGATCTATGTCAGGCTAACTGGCCTATAGTTCCTGGGTCATTCCATGTTCTCTTAAATATTGTCACAACATTAGCTTTTTTTTAAACACACACATCCACACCCTCACACCATACCCCCTTCCCTCCCCTGGAACTTCTTCAGTGTTCCAAGATATTAAAACAACAACATTCATGGTTCTGAGAGGTCCTTGGCTCATTGAATACTCTTCAGTACAAGTTATCTGGTCCTGCAGATGTAAAAATATTAACTTAAATAGTTGCTGTTTAACGTTCTTCCTACATACTGATGGAAAAGAAAGCATTTCATTATTACTGTCAGATTTAAATACATTGTCCTGCTTATTTCCAAATATAAACATATTAATTTGATATTTTTGCCTTTTCTCCATCACTACTTACCATTCTTGTCCAGTGTCTGACCTATATACTGCTAAGTTTTTGTTTGTTCCAGACATAGATAAAGAATTCCTTTGTGTCCTTAACTCTACTGGTCATAGATTTTTTACTGTTACATTATCAGCTATCTGCATTTCCTAACAACTAATTATATCTATCAATATCAATTTTATCTACATTACTTCTTTCATCTCTCCTCTTAACCAGAATACATACAAACATACAAACCTTTTTTGTGAATGCAGAATTGTGGGGTTTTGGGGGCATCTAATAACAGGGAATCACTTACTCACATTTACATATTTCTTCCACCTCAGTTTTGTTCATATTTATTTTCAATGTCAGGAAAATTGCTTTTTAAAAGAACCAAACATCTATATTACCTGTTGGGACTATATTCTGTCTGCATATAGTTCAGTCATCAATTCATCTTTATCTGTCAGTACTACAAGTGGGTTGCACTACTTTTTGTGGTAAAAGTTAATTATAATTCTCAGTCAGGTCCTTCTGAATTGCCTATAATTCTAAAGCAGGTAATGATATCAAATGTAGTGTGCTACCACCACTCCATTTTTCATAAATAGGGTGTATCCAGAGTATTTGAGCTCCAAAAGACATTTGTGGGACAATTTGTTAATTTAGTGCAAATAGGTTAAATACAAAACATTTGATATTGGTACTATGTTCCATAGACAGAAAAAATATTGAGTGAAACTAATATAAATAGCCATTTTTGTCATCTCTGGAATAACCCTGTATTTACAGAGATTATGTCTCATCAATGGCAAACTTCCTATGGTGACTAAGAGGTTTATTTTGAGGTTCTGATGAACATTTTCTTAGCATGAACTCCCCATGGGCCTTCTGTGTCGAACTGGCTTATAGCTCTTTGATGCACAGATGAAATAAATTGTTGGCTGAACATAAGAAGGGCCATACGGGGTCAGACCAATTGTCCATCTAGCCCTGTATCCTGTCTTTCAACAGTGGCCAGTGCCAGATGCTGAGGGCAATTATCAAGTGATCCAGCCTCTGTCATCCAGTGCCAGAGTCTGGTAGTCAGAGGCTTAGGGACACCCAGAACATGGGGTTGCATCCTGACCATCTTGGCCAATAGCCATTGATGGACTTATCCTCCATGAACCTATCCAGATGGTTGGTAATGTGAACATCCTGTATCACATTCTAAGTAAAACTGAAATAGCAACATGATGATTTTTGCCATAGAAAGGGTGTTGTTAAAATGCAGTGATAGCTCTACTTTTAACCTGAATCTGTCAAAAAGCCCTCGTACTGTCAAATTTATGCATTATACTGACGGAGACGCTGCTTCATTATAAATTATTTGTATAACAATTTGAATTCAAACAAGGTGCTAAGATGAGGTTTGTAGCATATATAAAAAAACAAACCCAAACCAGTAACAAAAATGTACAAATGGGGTGGGGGTGGAGGGAAAGTGTTTCAGTTGAACTAGATCCTGGCCCTGGTTTACATACAGGGCATGCTATTTTGGTATGGCCACATGTGCCAACTACATCCTTGGTCAACTGATACAAAGGACAAAATCAGACCCAGAAAACAGGAAGGAGAAAGGGAGACACACCCACTCTGATGACATGGAGCTGGTGTAGTGTGGCTTATGGAATGGAGGATGGGGTGTTTCCCGCTCCGAGCAACACTTGCAAAATCCTCCTTCCCCATCTTGTCTTCTACTGGGAGATTACAGGAGCAATCTGAAATAGCCCTTCATAGCTCCCACTGTGGGAAAAGAAAAGCTTGGGATGGGGCCTTACCTTAACTGTTAGAAGGCTCTCTTATTACTTGTTGATCATTGGGAAGAGGAGGGGACAAGGACACCCCATATCAGGACAAATCATGCCTGGCTATACTCTTTGGCTGCTGGCTCCATTTTAGAGTAGTCAGCCAGGACAATGTCAACTGTTTTGGGATGCATAAGTCCATTCAGTCTCTCCAGGTCTTAGGAAGCCAGAGAATACTCTGCAGCTCTCCTCCTATATTCGGACAACACAGGGCATTGCATAGCACCAATTGCCATATTTGGCAGTTCTAAAGATAGGTGAAGTCACAGACTGGCAAATGGGATGGATGGCTACATTAAGTTTTATGCAGCACAGAATCTGTGAGAGAGTCCTCACTGATGGATCTCAGTCCTCTCATGGAGCTGCCAAGGACTAAGCGCTTTGTGCTGTTAGAACTATGATTTACCCATTGGTTTTTTTTCAGGGCTGTGTTCTTTGGGATATTTAGGTCTGAAATGGCTGAATTTGTGCCACAGCCATATCTAGCTTCAGAGAGTTACATCTTTATATTGTAGAGTAATTATGTTAACATTTTCCTGAAGCAAATTTATTACTGTAATCCCCTCTAGTAAGTTGCTGACTGAATTTGCAAATTCATTAGGTTAAATTTACTATAAATTTTAGTGAACATCTGCAATATATTTGTCATGAATGAACTATGTAATGAAATCAAACTGAGAATTTTAATGTATTTTTCATGTTCTAGGTATCCCACAGATCTCAATTTAGCTTTTGGGTAGTGCAAATATTTTGTAGGGAAATACCACAGACATTATTCACACAGCAATAAATAGGGCTGGTCTTAAGCAGCTCCTCAGGACTCTAAAAACTGATGTGTACTATTAGAATGATGCAAGTTTTTGCTTAACTAGAAAAGTATGTGAATGCTGGCTTTCCCGTGGTGCCTTTTGATCAAGGTCTGGCCCTGACCCCAATGCACATAGGCACTGGGAGATTAGAACCTGGTTTATGATTGAAGAAATTTTGGCCAGGACACGAGGATACAATGTCTTTTTCTTTAGTTGTGGTGAGATTTAAACCCAAAGTAGTAGCCAACTAATAATGCTCATTTTCTATTAGGTAAATTTTTCAAAAGGAGCACCTCTTTGAAAATATAGCTACTGTAGTAATGATAAATGAATAATAAATGATTACATGCTGTTTATCCTTAGCTTTACACACATAATGGAAAGGTGCCTTTCTTGTATTAGAGAAATATGTTTTAAATAAAGATAGACCAAATAGCCTGACAAGATCAGGTTTAGGTTAGGTTAGACTCTGTTGCTTGGATGCTCCACCAGAGCTGAGATATATTTTACATAGGGGTAATTTTGCAACCCAATCTTTGGCCAGTTTTAAGTTGTTTTGCAATGCTTCTATGGTACAAGATGAGGACTGGCGCACTAGACAATAAAAAAAAATCTAACAAAGGAGAAAGGATAAGAAAATATTACTTTTTCTGGAGGTAGTTACAGCTTACAGTGCAGGGAGACATTCTACTCTCTTATACTGGAGTAAATTTGAACTAACTTGAAAAATCAGTAGTACTTCTAGCTTAAACTGGAGTATCTGTGATCAAAATTAGACCCAGAATTTATAGCAGTTTCCTGTGACTGATTTATTGGTTACATTCCCAAATAATTGATTATTGAATTCAGGTCACTTGCCATGTACTGTTTTTCACGTTGATGAGTGTATTTTAGTTGCTTTCACCACCTGTTATGTGATGACACCTGACCGATTAAATGAATCTGCTGTTTTGAACCTTCAGTCACTCTCCAGTGAAAATGTGGCTAAGAAATTAGAGGGGGGAAAAACGCACATTGTCATGATAGCAGATTAACAGCCTACCTGAAAATATTTTTTTTTAAAAAAGGCAAATAAGAGAATTAAAGGACAAAGTCTCTTTCTGGACTGGTGCAACTGGCTGAGGACAGAATTCAGCCGTACAGCTTCAGAACAGGAAATGTTAAAAATTGACAGTATTACAAATATTTTAAAATAAACAAAATACTTTGAGAGCTATTGATGAAAAGCAACATGTATAATTCATTCTTATCCCCATGCAACTGATGGAAAAACTGAAGCAAAGGGGTTGTGCGATGTGCTTAATATCAGGCAATGGAGGTAATCAGGAAACAATCACAGGTTGATGGCCCTCCAGTGCAGTGCTCAAGCCTTTTGATCACAACTTCTTGTATAGAAGTAATGACTCATTCGGAAGACTTTCATGGAAGAAAAGTCATTAGTGCCTGTGAGCTATCTAACAAAATGACCCCACATAATAAGGCTGTTGAAGTATTAAAATAAATACAGGGCCTCATCCAATACCCACTAAGTCACCGAGAACCTTTCTACTGATTTCAGTAATGTTAGATGAGGCCTGTAAAGAATTAGAAATCTCAGATTACTGCATATAATGTTGCTGCACATGCACAGGTTAACACTAGAAATCAGAAGACTTTGGCTGAGGGTTTTGTTTTAAAGCAGATCAAGAATTTACATTCTACACTTGCTAAGCAAAGTGTCTGAATTTGCTGCAGTAGAGGAGAAAAGGCTTAAATACACTTTGTTCTTTTTCCTAAAGAAAATATTTACAGGGACCCAAAAAAAAAAAAAAAGTGATTTGCTTTTTGGAGAACAACAAATAAGAAAGCCACATTGTTTTAAGCACAGTCTGTCTATGTAGTATTACTAGTTCTACAGAAAGTGCATTCTCTCAAATTCTAGTGCTTTAAATATAGAGAAATTATACCAACCGTGTGTCAGACCTTAAGCATCTTTTCAAATACTTCCGATATTCTTATTTAAATGAGTTACTTGCAATCATAGCATACCTGCTGGACAGTTATAATGTATAGTTAGTTTTGGAGCATCTACTTGTCATCCCATGATTTACAATTATAAGCTATAGAAAGTACCTTGGCATGAATGCTCCATTTGTAAGACTGGGGTAGAAAATAAAATAAGGTGACGGTGCCTGTTGGCTGATGAAGGAAATTATTCTGATATTACAGTCTTTTGAAGAAAGAAAGTGGTACCAGTGAAGGTAATGAATCATTCAAAATACTTATTCATGACCTTGTGTATTCAGTAGATTTTTTGGAAAATGTGGAAATGTCACTTAAGTTGAGGTGCTTACCACACAGCCAGAGAAGTCTGACTATATTGCTAATAAAGGAGCCAAAGAGGATTTCAACAGAAAAGCACATACAGAAGAACCTCAGAATTATGAACACCAGAGTTACGAACTGACTGGTCAATCACACACCTCATTTGAAACCGGAAGTATGCAATCGGTAGTGGGAGACAAAAAACAAAATAAAATGAAAAAAGCAAATACAGTACACTATTGTGTTAGATGTAAACCACTAAACAAATAAAGGGACAGTTTAAAAAAAAGATTTGACAAGTTAAGGTCAACGGCACAGCAGGGCTAAGGCAGGCTCCCTGCCTGCCCTCGCTCCGCTCGACTCCCGGAAGTGGCCAGCTGCCTCCACCCCAAGTGCCAGCTCCACAGCTCCCACTGACTGGGAACCATGGCCAATGGGAGCTGCGGAGGTGGCGCCTGTGGGCATGGGCAGCACGCAGACCCCCTGGCTGCGCCTCTGCCTAGGATCCGGACATGCCAGCCGCTTCCGGTAGCTGTCTGAGGTAATTGCCACCCGGCCAGAGCCCAACCCCCTGCCCCAGGTCGGAACCACGTCCTGCACCAAATTCCCAAATTCCTGCACCCCAACTCCTCGCCCCAGCCCTGAGCCCCCTCTCACATCACAACTCCCTCCCATATCCCAAACACCTGCACCAGCCCTGAGCCCCGTCTTGCACTCTGAACCTCTCATCCCCCACTCACAGCCTTCACACCCAGCCAGAGCCTTCACCCCTTCCCGCACCCCACCCCCTGCCTCAGCCCAGAGCCCCCTCCTGCACCCTGAACCCCTCATTTCTGGCCCCACAGCCCAGAGTCTGCACCCCCAGCCAGAGCCCTCATATCCTTCCATACCGCAGCTCCCTGCCCCAGACTGGTGAAAGTGAGTGAGGGTGGGGGGGAGTGAGCGGTGGAGGGAGGGGGCTGGAGTGAGCAGGGACAGGACCCCGGAGAAGGGATGGGGCGATGATATTTGTTACATGCAGAAGATCTGCTGTACCTGCACAAAGACCCACTGAAGTGAATTTTTGAATTTTTGAAAAGATTTCAGAAAAAAAGTTTGCAACATTACCCTCTCGCATGCCTCTTATTTGCTACTTTTTTGTTCTCAAAACTTACATGCACAATAACACATTTTCTGCACCTAATGATTACTGCTGAGCACCCCTCAGCTCTTGAATTTCACACTTTCCTGTCCCTCAGACCTTTTCTCTACTTGCTTTGCCATGCTATATCTACTGTAACCTTTCTCCAGCCTGGCCATGCAGGTTATGTTGAAATGGAATAAGTGCTCTCTAATTATATGGATAATTGTGCATAAGACAATTCATGCCTCTGAGTGAATAGTTAAACTTTAAATTTCATTTTGGGCTTTTCCTGTCATCAATAAAGTGCTCATTTTGATCTTACTCTGTACCACATTACCTCTGAATGCAAGGTAGCAATGAAATTGCAATCCTGGACAACAAGTTGTTCTCTCAGAACAATGTCTTCAATGATTTATAACATAAATTGTGTTAAAAGCCTCAGAAGATTGCATTGGCTGTGTAGGTTTTGTAGAACGCTCACTAAAGTAAGCAATAAAGAGCAGCTACCAATGGGGCCACTCCTAAGAGGGTGGTTAAAAAAACATAGTAGATCCTAAAGGCATCCCTAGCTGCAGAGACGTGAAATGCTCCAAATGTGAACTGTGAGCTTGCTGTAGAGAATAAGGGATGGTGTTCTGAAAGATGCAGAAGAAAGGTAGCTGACAAGGCTGCACTCTCATAGCCTAAAAGAAGGGACGTCGAGGCCACACTTTATAGTTCCTTCTGTGACCAGAGATTTTGCCTCAGTGCCCAAAATGCCTTACAACACTTTAAATTGGATATTTGCAGAAAAACCTCAGGAAAGGGTTTAAAATTTGGAAAAATTATAATTGGCTTAATTAGACATCAAATGAATGGATCCTTTGGAATGCTTAGAATAGTACTTGTGGCACCTTAGAGACTAACCAATTTATTTGAGCATGAGCTTTCGTGAGCTACCTTATGCTCAAATAAATTGGTTAGTCTCTAAGGTGCCACAAGTACTCCTTTTCTTTTTGCGAATACAGACTAACACGGCTGTTACTCTGAAACCTTAGAATAGTAATTAGCTTTAGGGATAAATCTTTAATTAAATAAAAATTAAGAATAGTTTAAAATTAGAAAATTTAGTAATGCAGGCCATAGGATGATATAATATAGTGGGATATCCCATTTCTAGGGCATAGAGGGGTCCATTGCATATGATGTAAAACTTCACTTCCTGTGATGCAATGGTAAATTCCACTTCCTGTGGGGAATGACTCAGCAAAATCCCAGAGAGATACATTGTAGCCCATAGGAATACATGGGACTTTCACACAGGAAGTAGCTAGGGTTCATCCAAAGGTCAGCTGAGAGATTCCCATTGGGAGATAGGGACAATGCAATCAGGAAGTCAGGACTGCATCATGTCCGGTACATGTCTTCATTAGCCTCTAATTAACATATGTTAATTCCTGGAAGCTGATTGGCTGAACTTGGGTGTGAACGCGATATAATGACATAAATTAGCATATGCAAATCCCTAAAAGCTGATTGGCTGAATAATGATAATAAATGATAGCTAACGAGCTGCAAATCATATAGAAAGGCGACGGCCAGCAGGCTAAAACCTTGTAGGGAACAGGGAGCTGAAGGAAAACGGAGTGCTGCAGGACACCGGGAAAGAGGAAGGCGCTAGGGTGACTAGATGTCCTGATTTTATAGGGACAGTCGCAATATTTGGTGCTTTGTCTTACATAGGTGCCTGTTACCCCCCACCCCCTGTCCTGATTTTTCACATTTGCTGTCAGGTCACCCTAGACGGTGTTCACAAAGCTGCGGCCATAACACCGGCAGAACCTCACTAGGTGAGAAACTGCTTCACTAATAGCCATTGCATTGCCGCGAAGGCAGTGGCTATGGCGTTCCGAAACAACGCTCACTAGCATCAGACAACGCTCACTCGCGGCCACCACTCACAAAGCAGCTACTATGGCAGCGGCACTGCAAGCCGCAGCAACGGCTTCCGTAAGCAGCCAACGGCCTTTCCGCCTTCCAAAGCCGCCAGAACAGCGCCGCGCCCCACGCTCGCTCGCCTCGCTCCCACGCAGCTACAGCAGCGGCACCACAGAATTCTCGGGTCACCACGGCAACGGCTCTTGTGAGTAGCCCAGGTAACAGCACTTTTACTGCAGCAGCAGCCGCCGCCCACCCAGGGTTCCCAGGTTGCCCCGGGCAATGGCCGCTGCTGCTACCCCGCCAGCAGGAGGCCACCGCCGCAGCCACCACAGCAGCTACGAATGGGTTTCCGTCTCAGCAGCAGCTTGCGGTGAACTCACCAGAGAACCTGCCCTCCCTACCTTTCCCAGTGATCCCTAATTGAGACAGAGCAGAAGGACCTTGTAAGATGGTTCAGAGGGATTTTTAAGAAGGCTTCTGTAAGCCTTTAATTTTCCTCTATTTCACATCCAATAGCATTTGTGTTTCGACTGTAAATAAAGCTGAATGCCTGAGAGAGATCTTCTCCTACCCATTTAGTAACCGCCAAGCCAGCGCTTACTACATGCTTAGTTTTAAGTATTTAATATTGAATGTTTCATTAATATATTGTTGTTGTTATAAGGTATAGAGTATTATGTGAATTATTCTAATGTTATATTGTTATATGCCACAGAGTTAACTGAAATTGTTATTGTAGTGTTGCATTTTTATTTGCTGCATCACTTCATTCCCTTCTTAACTGTAACCCTATTTTATCTATCTCTACTCTTTTACTGTAACCATCACTTCAAAATAAATATTACTTTTGTTTTTAAAGATTTACTGCTTGACTGTCTATTCCTGTTCAGAGGGCTGTATTCGTGTCCTTTCAAGGGGAAGTTAGCTAGCTGCACCTTTCCCTGGAATTTCTTTTAGGCGGGCCACAGCCTTAATTACTGGAATAGAGAAACTCATTGGTTCAATATAATTGATCTCAAATCTTCCTGTAACACTTCAACCTCATGTCCCATTCTGCCTTGAAACAATAAAGTATCCTAGATAGTTGCTTACCATGACCCTTACTTCCATGGGTCAGTGAGGTATTCCGGGGAGGACAGTGTCAGGCTGATGAGGGCCCATATATCCATAGGTGCTGTTTTCCCTGGTTTGACCTACTGCAGATATTCTCCAGTCTTTTCACATTGGTTATCTGTCTAGATACTTAAATGACCCCATCACCATAGTATCTGAAAATATCTGTGCCAAGATTTCTTCCCATGTTCTTCTACTATATTGTATAGCACCCAAAGTGTTTCCAGAAGAGTCAAGACATTACAAGAAATAAAACGAGGTATTTCCTTTCAAGGGTGATCCTAACCAAATGGAAATTCTTAAAACTCAGTCTACTGGGTTCACCATCCTGGTGGAGTTGTGTACAGCATTTAAGAACCATTTTTGTTTATTCTCCCTTCATCCTTGGAATAAGTTTTGCTGTCTTTAAATGATGCCACCACCACCTAAATCCCAGTAAGATCAGGTGAAGAATCAGGACTGAAAGGCTGACACGCTCTCAATTTGCTCATTAGTTTATTTTGCCTCAGGTTAGCAACACATTTTTTGACAATCACTTTCAACATTGCTTTACAAGCAGTTATTTATATATGGCACCATTATGTCTAGTCAGACAAATTATATTTGGTGTTCCAGGCCCCTTATTTCGAGTGCGAAGGTCCCCATCCCCCATGGGGTGGGTATGTGTGTGTGTGTGTGTGGTTTCTGCAGCTTTGCAGAACTTCACTGAGCTCAGTGGGGCAGTAGTCTGCCCATGCATCACCACTTTGGTGGACTGCAGCCTTAATTTCTAACCTATTCAAAAATTTGTTAGAAGGGTCCTAAGAGTTTGAGACTTTGGGAATTTTAGGAAGGTAAGTTGTACAGGAGCAATACTCGGTACTGTTTTTTCCTGGCTGTATCCCATCTTAACTTTCCCATACTGCAACAATTTCCTCTTTTTAGATTTTATTTGGGTACATATTATTAGTGCCACACATTTGAGGATAATCCTATGCTGCAGTTTCCAAAAGCGGTTCTGGGTCCTTCCCTGTGTTTGTGGTGACAGATCCCTTGGATTGAAATACCACAGTAACGACAGCCACAAGATATCCAGCTGTAGTTTGAGTGGGGAGAGATGGATTATATCACACAGCAATCTAATGCATGTAAAGTGTGGGCTGTAGACCCAAACACTGTGAATGGCAAAGAGGCAAAAAAAGATTCAGCAGTAGAATTGTGTGAATAATATTTTTTTCTAGTTTACTGGCAATTCCCAAGAGGACAAAAAATAATTTTGGGGTAAATGAGCATTCTAAAGTGGTTTTGGATTTAAAAATAAAGTTAAAGGAAATCTTGGAACAGTCATATTGAATTGAAATATCAAAACATTTTATTTCAACTTTTTAAAAAGGGGTTTCATTATTTTCTGAATTTTTTGTTCAATCAAGATAATTCAGCGAAATCATCACACATTTGTGAAGTGTCACTGAAACTAAAGCTGCATTTTTTGCAGAAAAAAGTTGTTTGAAAATTTTTACCCAGCTGTATTTAAGGACCTTAACATACAGGGAAACATTTTAAATTTTAAGTCCCATAGTAACTGAAATAATTTAAAGTTACCAAAATTCCCATGGCAGTCTCATGACATTTCAGGTCCCAGTCAAAGTCTTTCAGAGCTGCAGAAAAACTTGTAACCCTCTGCCAGTCTTCTAGGCTAGATTGACACTGTTAAAGCTGGAGCAGGCTTTATATGAACTTAACCCCACCTCTAGTAGTCTCTGACCAATCAATATCTATCTGACTCAACATGTATCCTCTCATCTAGCAGCAAACACTGCAGCTCTTAACTTTCCCTCAATTTCAGGAAGGTTCAACCATCAGTATAATTTCCCCAAGGGAGACTTATTATCTCTGAAGAAAGGGAAAGCTGACCCCGTACAGCAAACACTGCTGTTAGTTTCTACCTTCCCAATGCCTTGGCATTTAAAGGAAGTGAATACCAATTATCCATTCAGCCTTAACCTATCACCCCCTAGGCCACTTTATTCCTAGTAATGTATTACTGTCATACCATCCCATTCTATTCAAAGAAACACAGGGCCATTGCCTTTAGCAAGAGACAGCTACAGAAATGGAACATCCCCAGATCTGTCAGTCTGAAATTGTTACTATGATACAAAATAGCTTCTTTCCAATAATTGTAGTTTTCTACCAAGTGAAAGAATTTAGAGCATATTCTGGGTGATTTACAATATAAAAATGAATTAATCTGTGTGGAGAGCAGAATGAATACGAACTGAGAACAAATGTGGATCTGTGTATTCAGTTTCTCAATGACAAAATTGTTGCCCTCTAATGCAGCAATCATTTGAAAAAAAGAAAAATCTTGCCAGGGTTGACCTGGTCAAAATATTTATCATCCTGTGATTGCTATAGTCTACTGTAGCTGGGTGATATTCCCTGGTCTGTCCTTATTGCCCACAACTTGCATTTCTAATCAAGTCAGTGAAAGCCAAAAAGAGTCTTAGGTGAAAGCAGTGACAGGCCTTCATTTTTCTGCTAGCCTGACATTAAGAGCAGGGACTGAATTATTGATAGGCCAGCACCCCCTACTCCCCCTTCAGAGAGAACACTACATCAATCAGAAAGGCCTCTGTAAACCAGCAGGTTTCTGACTATGGTTCCAATTTGAAAAATAGCCTTAGAGGAGATTTAGAATCATTGATGTGCTGCTTCCCTCTCAGGACTGCTGGCCAAAGATGAAGCAAAACTCAGATCTGAAGCGTAGGCATATTATGTTTTGCTGGCTGTAGAATGACAGAAATGACACGGAAATGCTGTGGATGTAGCCTGGTTATTAGGGTGATCTTTGTAGTGACTGTAACTGATGGACAACCTGAGTTGAACTTGGGGAAATAAAACAGAGAAATAGAAGTGTTCTGTGTATGATAACCTTTTCAGGATAAAGAGTAGTGATCATGAAATATTAATATTCACATATGACATGACATTCCTGGGTGTAATCCAGACTAGTGAGGGGCTGTGTCACCACCGACCCTGCAACCTGGGGTATCTCACAATGCCTTGCTGGTGTGGCTCCCAAGCTGGGCTCCTCATGAATAGCCAAACAACATGCAGGTTGCACCCTGAGTGTGTGTATAGCCATAGCCCTGGTGCAGCAATTTTGACCTCAGCAGTCTGTTAGCATAGACCAACCACAATCTGGCTTCCAGCAGCCTTGCTTATGCAGGGTGACCCCCAAATACTCCCGTGTTCCAGATTTTCTCCCACAAATGTGGGGTCTAAATTGTCTAGCCCTCACCTGGACAGTCCAGATATATTATGACTATTGCCCCTCTAAGCGGATCAAGATACAACAGTTTTCCACCTTAAATAGAGTTACCCACATAGTTCATCATGCCAGATTAGGTTTGATTAAAGAATAAAACAAGTTTATTTAATGACAAAGAGGTTTTAAGTGAGTACAGTAATTAAAGCATTAAAGTCAGAAATGGTTACAAGAAAAATAAAAATCTTCCTAGTACTAAACTTAACAAACTAGACCAGGGTTCGGCAACCTTTGGCCCACGGCCCGCCAGGGTAAGCCCTGGGCCGGGCCAGTTTGTTTACCTGCCGCTTCCGCAGGTTTGGCTGATTGCAGCTCCCACTGGCCATGGTTCACCGCTCCAGGCCAATGGGGGTTGCGGGAAGCAGCGACCAGCATATCCCTCAGCCCATGCCTCTTCCCATTGCCCCCATTGGCCTGGAGCGGTGGACTGCGGCCAGTGGGAGCCACGATTGGTCAAATCTGCAGATGCTGCAGGTAAACAAACCGGCCCAGCCCACCAGGGGGCTTACCCTGGCAGGCTACATGCCAAAGATTGTCTATCCCTGGACTAGACCTGGTTCAAGGTGAAATTCTTACCACAGGTTTTCAGTAGCATTGCTGACAAAATTTCAGGTCAGGATCCGCTCCCAATGTCCAACAGCTGTTTCTGTTGTCTTCTTAGGTAAAAAGAAAGTGATGGGGTATTTTGCCCCTCACTTTTATAGTTCAGTCACCCTTTCAAATGCATTTTCCCCTTGAGTGTCTCCTAGATAAAGTTCTTCCTAGCTGAGAGCAAGGAGACCTGAATATTATCACCATGATATTGCCCAGCAAGTTATTAGTTTTCAAATGATGCCTGACAAGGCATATTTTGTACAAAGATTGTTACCAATACAGTTTGTAGGGTGTGAATACAGGGTCGCATTCTGTCACACATGATTAAAGTGTGTAAATAAAGTCATCTACCAGATGTGACCATAAAGGAAAATTGGCTAAGATTTTCGTAAGTGACTAGTCATTGTGTGTGTCAGCCATAGACATTTAAAGGTGCTCATTTTTTCAGATGGTAGGTGCTAAACACTTTTTAAAAATTATGCTCCTTTAAAGTGTCTCAGATTGGTTACCCAAAAATTCAAGCCTCCAAAATTACCATCTACTTTTGAAAGCCTAGGCCAATAGGAATATTATGGGGCAAAAGGAACCATCAAGTTGACACACCTAATTAGTAACTCAATAGAACTACAAATGCAGTAGGCACTCTGGGCTAGACTTCATCTGTAGCTTTCATTTCCAGTTAACACATTAGCTACATTATTTACAAATGTTAGACATTCCAAGGTGATGAGCAAATTATACTGAAAACCATTAGCCACCTTAGAAGCATGATGGGAGATTTTAGCAGGTAACTAATATCAATTTACTTCCCTTTCCCTTTACTTTCAGGTTTTGAGTTCCTACTTGCGACATGCAACTTGTCTAGTGTCCCATGCCTGCTTTCAGCTGCCAAGATTGGACCTCGTGAACGAGCTTTGGCTGGAAAACAAGCATTATGTTTTACAAAAAATTGAGGGGTTGACATTTGTTGTGGTTCTGCATTGGAACAAAAACTAGACCTTTCAAAATATTTCATGAAGTAGAGAGACCCCAGAATAGCCAGGACAATTACCTGGGATGCAGAAGTCTCTCGGTGTTGATTTGGAGCAGGGACTTGAACTTGCTTGAAATCAGGCAGAGAAAGGACTTGAACGTGGGTCTCCCACATCGCAGGTGAGTCCCCCAACTAGGGGGCAAGTGGCTATTTTGAGGTGTCTTGTTTGACCAGAAATTCCATCCAGACCCGAGAAACCTTCCTAATGAATTTTTTATGAGATAGATACATTTTTGTGGAAAAGTTTGTTTAGTCAAATTGGCATTTTCTGACCTCCCCCCAGTCAAATCCAAAATAGCGTCAAATAATTCCTCACCAGCTCTACTGTCAAAGCCTTCAGACTGGCTCAGAACAGTGTGGTCTAGTGGTGTGAGCACAGACCTATGATCCAAGTACTCCTGATTTCTTATCCCAGCTCTGACATAGTATTTCTTTTGGCTTTGGCATATAACTTGCATTGGTTTTCCCACTCGTAAATTTGGATAGCAATATCTACTTTACCAGGGGTTTAGAAGTGTCATATGGTTATGGCTACACTATGAAATTAGGTCGATTTTATAGAAGTCAATTTTTAGAATTCAGTTTTATGCAGTCGATTGCGTATGTCCGACTAAGAGCATTAAGTCGGCGGAGTGCGTCCTCACTACCGTGGCTAACATCAACTTACAGAGTGGTGCACTGTTATCCCACAGTTCCTGCAGTCTCCGCTGCCCATTGGAATTCTGGGTTAAGCTCCCAATACCTGATGGGGCAAAACTTTGTTGTGGGTGGTTTTGGGTACATGTCGTCAGGCCCCCCTCCCTCCCTCTGTGAAAGCAACGGCAGACAATTGTTTTGCTCCTTTTTCCGGGGGTCCCATCCGCTGGCCCCACTCAGCCCACTGTCTGCCTGGATGATTGGAACCCCAGATAGGCAGCAGGCTGAGCAGGGCTGGCGGACGGAGCCCCAGACTGGCAGCGGGCTGACCGGCTCAGCCTGCTGCCAGTCTGGGGCTCCATCTGCTGGCTCCTGTCAGCTGGGGTCCCAGCTGCCAGCCCCGCTCAGCCAGCTGCCGTGCTTGCCCCTATAAAAGTCCCTATAAAAGGATTCATGAAAATTTCCCCCTGCCCCTAACAAAAGTGTTAATTTATCAGAGCAGTTGAAAGGGTAAGGAAGCTGGGACTATAACTTAGAGAGAACTTCCATATTATTTAACTCATAATTGATATAATTCAAAGTAAAATTTCACAGCGCGGTCTGTTCCAAGACTAAAAATGCAGGAGAGGAGTCAGAAAAAGGAACAGTGACCTGTTTCTGCCTGGTTTCAAACTGGGGACCTTTCAAATGTTAGGTGAACATGATAACCACTACACTATGGAAACCCAATTTAAACAGATCCTTCACGTGGTCCCTATTATACTTTATGTAACATGTGGTTGTGTATTATTAATAGTTTGGTGTGTCATGGGGCTTCTCTTTTTTTGCCATAGACTTTGCCGAATGCACAGGAATGTTTTCTCTAGCTACAGAAGCTACCTAATGCAATGTCTATATCTATGGCCTTTCTGCTCACAAAGTGGTCATGCCTCCACCCAAGGCTGACACTGCGCGGAGTGCATGTGACACAGCGACCTGGCTCAGGCAGAATAACTAGCGAGGCACGCTACTTTTGCTGTTAAGCAAACACAGCAATTCTTTCCTGGCCTCCACCACTGAATGCCTCCATGAATTAAGCTGTGCCCTATCAGTGTGGGAGGACTGCATGAGCTCGGAAAACATGTAATCGTGAGTGTGTTTTTTTTGCCTTCTAATCTGTGATAATCTCAGGGATAGAAATGATAGGGGGAGCGTAGAAACATTCTGGGTGGACTGCATAGTCACCTGTGCTGCTGAGTGCTGCTGAGTTCGCCACGCTGGCTAAACAGGAAATGAAATTCAAAAGTTCCCAGGGCTTTTCCTGTATGCCTGGCTAGTGCATCTGAGTTCAAAGTGCTGTCCAGAGCGGTCACAATGGAGCACTCTGGTATAGCTCCGTGGGCCAATACCGTTAAATTGCGTCCACGCTACCCCAAATTCGACGTGGCGATGTCCATTTCAGTGCTAATCCCCTCATCAGGGAGAATTACAGAAATCGATTTTAAGAGCCCTTTAAGTCAACAAAAATTGCTTTTTTGTGTAGACGGGTGCAGGGTTAAATCGATCTAACGCTGCTAAATTTGACCTAAATTCGTAGTGTGGACCAGGGCATAGTAAGTTACAATAATTGATGTTAGGGTAGGAGACTGAAAATAATAATCACATGTTTAGAGGTAAAGTTATTTGACCTGTAATAAGATTCTCAGTATTGTGCCATTTTCTACAGTTAAAAAAATCTTCTAACATACAAATTTGAAAATTTTTAGAAAATTTGTTAGAACAGGACAGGCTTCAGAGTGGCTCTGTGGTATGTGTGCCATCAACAGGAGAAAGCAAGCTGAGGTATCACACTAAGTGTGAGCCAGTGATCTAGATTCTACACTGCAGGACCTAAAGAGAAATTGGGTTTACTCTGCTTTATATTAATAAGATGTCAAAAAAGTTTGTGGCATTCAGCAGAAACCAAGGGTTTTATTTTTCAATAATTGCTCTTCACCATTAATATTTGGGCCAGAATTTTCGAACTTAGATGATTAAAGTTAGAGAGACAAGGTGGGTGAGGGAATACCTTTTATTGGAGGCATTTAAGTACATATTAATTAATAAGTGGCCTTGTTTTCCAAAGACGAAGAAATCTAAATCATTGAGATTGCCACCAATTTATAGGTGGTAAGTATATATTCAGTAGCTTAAATGATAGGCATAGACGTTTGAATTTTTGGTAGTAGGACCTAATTTTCAGCCTCCAGCTTCCACTCGTTCCTATACAAAATTGCATGAATGCCCCTACTTTCCACGTGTAAACTTTCACAGGGTTTTCTGGATGCAAATTATAACACTCGTGTGAACACAGGAGTGGGATTTTTAAAACAAGTGTATGCAGGTACTTGCACCTTCAAATTCCAGTGCAGTTTTGGCCAAACACAAAAGGAGGTTAGATAGAGACCTGACTACAAATCTGGCCCTTACAATTCAATAATTTGTAGGTAGGTCACCACCAATAGTTTAAAGATAGTCAAAAATATTGCATCTTCACTATATTACAAAGTCTGTCTTCCTTTCAGCTTTAGAGGTTAGGCAGTGAGGCCTGAATCAGTTGTCCACCCTTAAGGCAAACGACTTAAGCATGTGGTAAAGTGCCATTGAATGCATGAAGTCAGAAATGTCTATGGGACTTTTATCATGTGCTTAATTTTATCTATGTGCTTACATTCTTTCCAAAACATAATTTCTCTGGTCTAATATCAATTGTTCTAAAGGTTTATTCTATGTTTATATATTGAAAGTTGACAGTACTTTATGTTTTACAGATATACAATATGAAAGTTCTTTCCCCCCAGAACCTTACATTCTAGTTCACACACATGCACACGCACACACACACACACACACACAATCATTCAGATGCACAATTGACCACTAAAAGGTACAAACTCAAGGTGGCCAGACAACCACAACAACAAACCACAAACAGTTGGCTGCACTGCCAACTGGACTTTTAACGGCCTGGTCAGCGGTGCCGACCAGAGCTGCCGGGGTCCCTTTTTGACTAGGTGTTCCATTCGAAAACCAGACGCCTGGCAACCCTAACTCAAAACTGTTTTAATTTGTGTCAGAGTATCAGTGACTGGGACATGGGGAGTCATACCTAGTGCTTAGAACAGGAACCAGCCATCAGAAATCAAAGCCATGGGTCAGAAGTGGGTGTAGAGGCAATGCACGAGCAGGGCTAGGAACAAGGCAGGGATAGGGGATTATTATAGCCATGGGTGAATGCTTTGAGGAACTCCTGAACTGCTGCTGGATTTCAGACGGTCTGCTGACTCTGCCAACCAATCAGGTGATGTAGCTGATTCAGGGAGCCAAATACAGACCTGCTGTTCACATTAGGTCACCTGGGGCCTGGCTCTGTTGCAAGCCTTGATTCCTGGCACAAAACAATAGCCACTGTTTCTTTCTGAAGCTTGGTTTTATGGTGGTTTTTCAAATGTGAATTTAGATACTATGGACTGAAAAAACCTGATGCACTTCACATCAGATGTGGCAAGTCTTTCATGTCTCACTTCACTGTGTTGTTTACTCCCCTGCCATACTCAGGCACTCTATTTCTTTTAAATTCTCATTGATTCACCAATACTTCTCGTGCTCCATTTCAGAATGGCTGAGTGGGTTTCTGCAAGTCATGCTTTGCATAAAAAATGACTGAAGAGAGAAACCACATGATAGCCAACATGAAGAAAGAAACTCAAGCTCCCAAACACAAGACCAATTTTCTTATTTGAAGTATGTGTATTTTGAAGCAAAAATAATTGAAAAGAGTTATGTTGAGACTTTCAGTAGCTTTGTCAAACTGGCTTGCTTCAGCTCTGAAGAGAATACCTTTTATTACACCCTGTGTAGCGATGATCCCAGTGCTACACTGATAGAGAGTGCAGGATAAGTGAGTTGGACATTTCACAGCTGGCGATTGCCTTCTACTTGTTTAGAGCTGCTTCAAGTTTTTCATTCAAAATGGTTGAATCAAAAATTCTGTTTTTTAAAAAAGTAGCTTATTTCTTGTAGGAAGTGTCTATTTGACAAATATTTTCAGAGTTTTGTCTAAAGACTAAATATTGTGGGCTCTGACAGCCAAAAATAGAAAAATTTTGCCTGAAATCTGAAAAAAAATTTTTTTTAAATTGCTGCTGGAAGAGACACTTTCCCTATTGGCTCTGCTGTTCTACTCCTATCTCTCTACATTTTTCTTGAGTGTTGCAATAATTATGGTAAATGAAGAGGTCTTCTCCTTTATGTCAGTTTCAGTAGTAGTAACAGTCACACCTTCAGAAGTGAACAGAGCTCTATATCCTGGGATACACAAAACTGGGCTCAAATATTTTGTAAAGACAATAAAGGCATATTTGCAACTTCTGTCACTAACTTGACAGCCTGATCTGAAAGATCAATTTAAGTCATTAGAAAGTCTTCCAGTGACTTCAGTGGGTTCTGGATTAGGCCTTTAGTGCTCTGACTAGTTCTGTTCCTTTTTTCCCTTATATCCATTTCCTGAATCCCTATAATTAAATTAACATACCACTGAACGCAGCTACACTTTTATTGTTTGTGTGTTTTGTTTATCGTCCTTATTAACTCATCCTCACTGCTAGATACTATGTTTAGCCAGATTCAACCTACAGGCTCGTTAATATTATTGGAGGCAGAAAGGAGGAACTGCAGCTGTGTCAAGGTTTCTTCCCCACTCTGAATTCTAGGGTACAGATGTGGGGACCTGCATGAAAACCTCCTAAGCTTACTTTTACCAGCTTAGATTAAAACTTCCCCAATGTACAAATTAATTTTACCCTTTGCCCTTGGAATTTCCACTGCCACCTAACAATAAAAAGACTAACAATATTTTCCACATCTCAAGGACGATTTTAACCAGTTGATTCTGGGAAACTTTCACGGGAGAGTGGATCAGCCACTTTGTTAGAAGCTCCTGAGATGTGTTGGATGTCGAAATCAAAATCTTGGAGAGCTAAACTCCACCGAAGAAGTTTTTTGTTATTTCCCATGGCGGTATGAAGCCACTGTAGCGCAGCATGGTTGGTTTGCAGATGGAAACGCCGTCCCCAAACATACGGGTGTAGCTTTTCCAGGGCGTAGACAATGGCGTAACATTCTTTTTCACTGACTGACCAGTTGCTTTCCCTCTCAGACAGTTTTTTGCTGAGAAACACTACAGGGTGGAATTCTTGATCAGGTCCTTTCTGCATTAACACTGCTCCCACACCACGCTTGGACGCATCTGTGGTTACTAGGAACGGTTTGTCAAAGTCTGGAGCCCTTAGTACAGGGTCAGACATGAGTGTCACGTTAAGCTGGTTAAAGGCCTTCTGACACTTTTCGGTCCACTGAACGGCATTTGGCTGTTTCTTTTTGGTTAGGTCTGTCAGTGGGGCGGCGATTTGGCTGTATTGCGGTACAAATCGTCTGTAATAACCGGCCAAGCCTAAGAAGGATTGAACCTGTTTCTTTGACTTTGGGACAGGCTACTTTTGGATAGCATCTACTTTGGCCTGTAGGGGGCTGACAGTTCCTTGACCCACCTGGTGTCCAAGGTAAGTCACTCTGTTTAGGCCTATTTGACACTTCTTAGTCTTAACAGTTAGTCCTGCCTCCCTTATGCGCTCAAGGACTTTTTGTAGATGTTCCAGGTGTTCTGCCCAGGAATGCGAAAATATGGCCACATCGTCAAGGTAGGCGACTGCATATTCTCCTAATCCCGCTAGGAGACCATCTACAAGTCTTTGGAAAGTGGTGGGTGCATTTCGCAGCTCGAAAGGGAGTACATTAAGTTCATACAGCCCGAGATGTGTGATGAAGGCTGACCTTTCCTTGGTGGATTCATCTAGCGGTACCTGCCAGTACCGCTTGGTTAAGTCCAAGGTAGAGATGAACTGGGCCCGTCCCAGTTTCTCTAATAGTTCATCTGTGAGTGGCATTGGACAGTTGTCTGGGCGAGTTACAGCATTTAGCTTACGGTAGTCCACGCAAAAATGTATCTCCCCATCTGGTTTGGGAACTAGAACCACTGGAGATGCCCATGCACTTCCAGAGGGGCGCATTACACCCTGGACATAACATATCCTGGATTTCCCGGTCTATAGCAGTTTTAGCTTGAGGAGACACCTGGTAAGGTTGGACTTTAATTGGGTGAGCGTTACCTGTGTCAATGGAGTGGTATGCCCGTTCAGTCAGTCCTGGGGGTGGCTGAGAATGTTGGCGCATAGCTAGTGCACAGCTCCTTGATCTGCTGTCGCTGCATACGCCCAAGGGTCATGGAGAGGTTCACCTCTTCCACACCACCAGCACTTTTCCCTTCATAGTAGACACCTTCAGGCCACTCAGCGTCATCTCCTCCCTGAGCTGTAAACTGACAAACCTTTAATTCTCTGGAATAAAAGGGCTTTAGAGAATTAATATGGTACACCTTAGGCTTTTGGTTGGAGGTGGGGAATACTATGAGATAATTAACAGCTCCCAGGTGCTCCTGGACCGTGAATGGCCCTTCCCATGATGCTTCCATTTTATGGGCCTGGAGCGCCTTTAAGACCATAACCTGGTCTCCTACTTTGAAGGAATGCTCTCTGGCATGTTTATCATACCAGGCTTTTTGCTCTTTTTGAGCATCCTGTGCGTTTTCTTTAGCAAGGGCTAAAGAGGTTCAGAGGGTGTTTTGTAGGTTGGTTACAAAGTCCAGAATGTTAGTTCCTGGAGAAGGCGTAAATCCCTCCCATTGCTGCTTCACCGACTGTAATGACCCCTTAACCTCACGGCCATATAAAAGTTCAAATGGGGAAATCCCTAAACTGGGATGTGGTACAGCTCTGTAGGCAAAGCAACTGCTGCAACACTAGGTCCCAATCATTGGAGTGCTCATTTACGAATTTACGTATCATGGCCCCCAAAGTTCCATTAAACTTCTCCACCCTGCCATTTGTTTGACGATGGTAAGGAGTGGCAACCAAGTGATTTACCCCATGAGCTTCCCAAAGGTTTTTCATAGTTCCTGCCAGGAAATTAGTCCCTGCATCTGTGAGGATGTCAGAGGGCCAACCTACCCTGGCAAAAATGTCTGCTAGTGCCTGGCACACACTTTTAGCCCTGGTGTTGCTTAGAGCTACTGCTTCCGGCCATCGGGTGGCAAAATCCATGAAAGTCAGTATGTACTGCTTTCCTCTGGGTGTCTTTTTCGGAAAAGGACCCAGAATATCCACAGCTACTTGCTGAAATGGAACTTCAATGATGGGGAGTGGCTGGAGAGGGGCTTTGACCTGGTCTTGGAGTTTTCCCACTCTTTGGCATACTTCACAAGACCGGACATAGGTAGAAACATCCTTGCCCATTCCCTCCCAGTGGAATGGCTCCCCCCAAATGGTCTTTGGTCCTGTTCACCCCAGCATGGCCACTAGGGTGATCGTGGGCTAAGCTCAAGAGTTTGGCCCGGTATTTAGTTGGAACTACCAACTGTCTCTGAGGATGCCAGTCTTTCTGGTGTCCACCAGAAAGAGTTTCCTTGTATAAAAGTCCTCTTTCTACAACAAACCTGGATTGATCAGAAGAGCTGAGAGGCGGTGAGTTGCTGAGTGCCGCCGTCCAAGCTCTCTGGAGGCTTTCATCTGCTTCCTGTTCGGTCTGGAACTGTTCCCTTGATGCTGGGGACATCAGTTCCTCATTGGATTGTGGACCTAGGCTTGGTCCCTCTGGAAGCGATGTAGGGGATGGGGCTGTTTCCGTTGACTGTGAACCGCTCTCCGCTGGGACACTATGTTGGGGTTCAGGCTCCGGCTGAGCCTCTTGTGTAGGGTTATGGGCTGCTGCTGGTTCAGGTTCGGTGGGGCCCTCTGGTGTTGAGGTTGCATGTACTGGATTCAGTGCTGTCAATGGGTCTGGTGTTGGTTGTTTGGCCGGTTCCGGTTCTGGGACTGGTTCCCTCTTGGTCTCTGGGACTGGATCCACTGCTGCTGTTGCAGACATTGGCCTGGGGTCCGGGTCCATCACCTCTGACCGGGTCCTGATAGAAGTTTCCGGAACAGAGCTAGGCCTCATGGCTTGTTTAGCCTGGCTGCGGGTGACCATTCCCACCCTCTTGGCCTGCTTCACATGATTGGCCAAGTCTTCCCCCAACAGCATGGGGATGGGATAATCATCGTAGACTGCAAAAGTCCACGTTCCTGACCAGTCCTGGTACTGGACAGGCAACTTGGCTGTAGGCAAATTGAAAGAGTTGGACTTGAAGTGTTGAATCGTCACTTGGATCTCTGGGTTGATTAAATTGGGGTCCACTAAGGAAGCATGGATAGCTGACACTTGTGCTCCAGTGTCCCTCCATGCGGTGACCTTCTTCCAGCCCACACTCACAGTTTCCCTCCGCTCCAAGGGTATCTGGGAGGTATCTGGGCCTGCGGATCTCTAGTGTGATTCCGGTGCAATGAACTGTAATCTGTTGGGGTTCTTGGGGCAGTTGGCCTTTACATGCCCCAGCTCATTACATTTAAAACGTCGTCCAGCTGACGGGTCACTGGGGTGAGGTGGGTTGCTGGAGAACGGGGTGGTGGGACGATAAGGTGTCTGGAGGGTTCTTTGGGAGGTAGGTGGGGCCTTGGGTGGCACCCGGTAATAGGGTGTGGTCTGGGGTTGTCCCTTCTGGTCTCCGCTCCAACTGCGACCAGTTTTCTTCTTCTCTGCCACCTCCACCTATCTGGTTCCAATCTCTCCTGCTTCGATTACAGTTTTGGGCTTCCCATCTAGGATGTATCTTTCTATTTCCTCAGGAACACCCTCTAAGAATTGTTCCATTTGCATTAGGAAGGGCAACTCTTCTGGAGATTCAACACTTGCTCCTGATATCCAGGCATCCCAATGTTTCATAATGTGGTAGGCATGTCAGGTAAATGACATGTCTGGTTTCCACCTTAGGGCTCTGAACCTCCGGCGAGAATGCTTGGGTGTTATCCCCATTCTGACTCTCGCCTTGGATTTAAACAGTTCATACTTGTTCATGTGTTCTTTAGGCATTTCAGCTGCCACCTCAGCTAAGGGTCCACTGAGCTGCGGCCTCAGCTCTACTATGTATTGGTCAGTAGAGATGCTGTACCCAAGGCAGGCCCTTTCGAAGTTTTCTAAGAAGGCCTCAGTATCATCGCCTGCCTTGTAGGTGGGGAACTTTCTAGAATGGGAAGTGGTACCTGGAGAAGGATTGCTAGGGTTTGTTGGTATATTCTGCTGAGCCTTTACCTTCTCCATCTCCAGTTAATGCTTCCTCTCTTTTTCCTTCTCCTCCTCCACATGCTTCCTCTCTTTTTCCTTCTCCTCCTCCACATGCTTCCTTGCCTCCATTTCCCTCCTGTGGGCAGCCTCCTGTACCTCCTTCTCCAGCCGCATGAGTTCTATCTGTCTTTCATGTTCCTTTTGTTTTTCCTCAGCCTGAAATCTGGCTAATTCCAGCTTTTGTTGTGCCGTGGATTCTGTCATCCTAACCTCTCTGTTTTTAACTAACTTTACACCTGAGGTTTAGAAATAAACAAACAAAACTTGGCTGTAAAATTTTGCTGTGCTGGAGTAGAATACCTATTCTCTGATAGTGATTGTAGGCCTACAGAAAAAGACAATTCCCTTTGTCTCTGCTCTGGCCCCAAATCAAAGCAAAAAACCTCCAACTACTTGGAAACCTGCTTACCAGCAGCCCAAAGGAAAAAAAAATTCCTTTTCAAACCTGTGCTCCTTGTAAAAAAAAAATCAAAATCCTAAGAAAAAAAAAAACCATGCCACTTTTGTCTCCAGGCAAATGGGTAGAACCCCCCCCCCCATTTACTTTTAGGGAAAAAAAAAACCTCTGGTTTGCAAAGACTGTGAATTTCCCTGCAGGAGTTAATTACTCTGCCTCTAGGCAAAGAAAACCTGCAATTCACAAAGATAATCCCCTTTTGTCTCTGCTCTGGCCCCAAAGCAGAGAAAAAACTAGCTGCTTTCGGTTGGACCTCCTTTCCAGTAGCCCCAAAGGAAAAAAAAATATTTCCTTTTTAAAATTTGTTTTTCTGGTTCAAAAAATCTCAAACTGATCTCAAAAGAATTTCAGGTTAATCCCACCACTCTGCCACCATGTCAAGGTTCCTTTCCCACTCTGAACTCTAGGGTACAGATGTGGGGACCTGCATGAAAACCTCCTAAGCTTACTGTTACCAGCTTAGGTTAAAACTTCCCCAAGGTACAAATTAATTTTACCCTTTGCCCTTGGAATTTCCACTGCCACCACCAAACTTTAACTGGGTTTACTGGGAAACGTAGTTTGGACACGTCTTTCCCCCCAAAATCCTCCCAACCCTTGCACCCCACTTCCTGGGGAAGGTTTGGTAAAAATCCTCACCAATTTGCATAGGTGACCACAGACCCAAACCCTTGGATCTTAGAACAATGAAAAAGCATTCAGTTTTCTTACAAGAAGACTTTTAATAGAAATAAAGGAATCACCTCTGTAAAATCAGGATGGTAGATACCTTACAGGGTAATTAGATTCAAAACATAGAGAATCCCTCTAGGCAAAACCTTAAGTTACAAAAAAGACACACAGACAGAAATAGTCATTCTATTCAGCACAGTTCTTTTCTCAGCCATTTAAAGAAATCATAATCTAACACATACCTAGCTAGATTACGTACTAAAAGTTCTAAGACTCCATTCCTGTTCTGTCCCCAGCAAAAGCAGCATACAGACAGATACAGACCCTTTGTTTTTCTCCCTCCTCCCAGCTTTTGAAAGTATCTTGTCTCCTCATTGGTCATTTTGGTCAGGTGCCAGCGAGGTTACCTTTAGCTTTTTAACCCTTTACAGGTGAGAGGATTTTTCCTCTGGCCAGGAGGGATTTCAAAGGGGTTTACCCTTCCCTTTATATTTATGACAAGCTGTTTAAAACCAACCAATCTATAGGCAGTAGTTGATTGACACAATTATCAGAATAAGACGCCAGACACATTGGACCATATCTTGGGGCCATGCTCCAGCAGCGCAGAGTGGCTGTGAAGCTGTCCTAAACAGACAGTAGATGGAAAAGGAGACCCCTACGTGGCATAAATCTATTCCCACTAGCTCTATGGCATCCTTTGGAGTATAAAGTGTACCCACAGAGAAGGGGTATAGCCAGACTGCTGCTGTGCTCTGGTCAGTACAATGGCTCCTTTAAACCATTACAGTAGCCCTGAAGGCATGCTCTGGCTTGACCTGGGAACTGAGCCAATCGACAGCTGTGGCAATCAAGGACCATAAAGGTTTCATTCTGACAAAGGATTAACAATGTGGTACTCCAAAGATCCATAGGGCTGATATTAAACATTTACTAACTATCTAGGAAAGAAGTGACCAGTTAGGTAGGAAGACTTAAGTGATATAGAAGTACTTAGTTTAGTGAAGACCAGAGAAGACTGAGGGAACTAATAAGGGTAGGCAGCATGATGGCAGATGAATTAATATGTTAACAAATGCAAGGTAATTCATGTTGGAAGGGTCGGTCCTGGGGCCGGTTTTATTCAATATCTTTATAAATGATCTGGAGGATGGTGTGGATTGCACTCTCAGCAAATTTGCGGATGATACTAAACTGGGAGGAGTGGTAGATACGCTGGAGGGGAGGGATAGGATACAGAAGGACCTAGACCAATTGGAAGATTGGGCCAAAAGGAATCTGATGAGGTTCAATAAGGATAAGTGCAGGGTCCTGCACTTAGGACGGAAGAACCCAATGCACAGCTACAGACTAGGGACCGAATGGCTAGGCAGCAGTTCTGCGGAAAAGGACCTAGGGGTGACAGTGGACGAGAAGCTGGATATGAGTCAGCAGTGTGCCCTTGTTGCCAAGAAGGCCAATGGCATTTTGGGATGTATAAGTAGGGGCATAGCGAGCAGATCGAGGGACGTGATCGTTCCCCTCTATTCGACATTGGTGAGGCCTCATCTGGAGTACTGTGTCCAGTTTTGGGCCCCACACTTCAAGAAGGATGTGGATAAATTGGAGAGAGTCCAGCGAAGGGCAACAAAAATGATTAGGGGACTGGAACACATGAGTTATGAGGAGAGGCTGAGGGAGCTGGGCTTGTTTAGCCTGCAGAAGAGAAGAATGAGGGGGGATTTGATAGCTGCTTTCAACTACCTGAAAGGGGGTTCCAAAGAGGATGGCTCTAGACTGTTCTCAATGGTAGCAGATGATAGAACGAGGAGTAATGGTCTCAAGTTGCAGTGGGGGAGGTTTAGATTGGATATTAGGAAAAACTTTTTCACTAAGAGGGTGGTGAAACACTGGAATGCGTTACCTAGGGAGGTGGTAGAATCTCCTTCCTTAGAGGTTTTTAAGGTCAGGCTTGACAAAGCCCTGGCTGGGATGATTTAACTGGGAATTGGTCCTGCTTTGAGCAGGGGGTTGGACTAGATGACCTTCTGGGGTCCCTTCCAACCCTGATATTCTATGATTCTATGATTCTAAGGAATAGTTTGTACTGCTCACACACAATGCTAGTTCTACAGCAACTATAGTCTTTAAGGGCAAACAATGTGGAGTATGATTGCTGTCTATTGAAGGACAAATGGTATAGATGAAGCAAGTAATGTAGTCCACCATATTTTCCCAGCCATAATATAAGAAACAAGGCAATATCAAATATAACTGACAGGTAACAAGTTTAAAAACAAATAATAAGAAAAATTTTACACAATGCTTAGTCTATGAAACTTGCTTCTGTAAACCATCATTGATGCTAAGAGCTCCAAAACGGACCTACAGTTTTCCCCTTTTGGGCAGAGATAGTTGCAAAAATGTTTATTTTTCCTGTGGAAAATTACAAAAATGAAAATAAGTTGTTTTCAGCTAGATTTTCTGAGGAAGATTACATTTTTGAGGGGAAATTTGAATACTGAAAAATTCCAGCCAACAAGTTGTTATTCGCCCACCTCTGATCAGTAAATACTTATTTTTAGATTGCAGTTCTGCTGAGAATACTCATTGTATTTCATTCATCTCTTCATCCCATTGCTGATGCCAGTGCCCATCTCTGAAATGGATATTTATGGATACATGCTTTTCCACTATCACTGAATGTACATGCACTTGCTAAATACTGCCACTTCTTTACAATTTCTCTAAGAAATGAAGCTCTAATGCCAATCCTCTCAAGATGTATCCTCTCCAAGTGATCTCACACTCCTCCATAAAAGTCACTTCTAAAAATCATCCCACACTTCCAAGCTGCTTACTAGGATCAATAATCACATGCCACGACTTGGCTGTTATCTGTACTATACCTATTTGCCTCTCAACTGCAAGTTCTTCATTTCGTTCCATGCCCTTATTTTGTGTATTTTATTTTTTGTAGCGTACCCTATAAACATTTAAGACATAAATAAAAATATTCTTGTCTAGCCATCTAGGGACTTGGAAAAATAGAGTTCTTAAAGTCAGGCTGAAATTAATCTTTGAGCCAGGAGATATTCTGAAGGGATAAGCTATAGAAGGAAAACATAAGTGCCTGTCACTGAAATGACAACATCTTTAAGATAATCTCACAGCAGGACTGCAGCTGATGGCATGAAAAGAGTCCTCTCGATACCAGTTACTCAGACTAATTACCAAAAGCTATTAACTGATGATACATCATGTAATGATGTGGTGCAGGTAGGAGGAGGGAGCAGAGAAAGGCACGGTCATAAGAACAGAGGCAGGCAAAGTTCAAGGGACTAAGAAGCATCACATCTAGGCCTAGTGAGACCCACAGTTTTATTACGAGCGACGGTAATACTTCACCTGTTAGATCAGATATGTCCTTCCTGGAAGATGACCGCCTATGTTTATTCATATTCTTAGCCTCTAATGCCTATTACTATCAAAAAGTCCAGCACAGTCTAATGTTGAGCTGAAAAAGGATAGACTACCTGAAGCTCCAAGCCTGCTGAGAGAATTATTCTGCCTCATTCTGCTAGCTCACTATTTCTGCTCTGTGCTTTTTATTTTCCCTGACTTTAGGTTTGGCCTTTTCCTTCTCTTATCAGTTGACTTGGGTTTCTTTAATTGAAAAGGATGTCTTTGTCTATCACATCCTGTAGCTCAGGGTTCCTGTGAGAAGCTTATTCCAATTTCTCATCAGGGTAACAGGCTGCAAAGTCTTCAAAGAGCTGGAATTTTTCAGATTCAGAGTGGGAGAAAATTAATTTGTATCCAACTAATGGGTTAACTTTGTTTTTATCTGCCATAAATTCTCAGTTTTTTTAGGATTTTTCAGATGAATTGTTCCAGGCTGCTTTGGTCAGGAACAGAGAAGGGAAAACTACATGGCAGATCAGCAGCTTGTGTAAATTAGTGTAATTTCATTGACTTCAATGGAGATATGCCAGTTCCCACCGCCTGTAGTTCTGGCACAGTTTTGCTATCAGTTGTACAATGTACAAGAGTGCATTCACTGCAGGCACATCCCTTGTCCTGGGTTTGGCAAAACGGCTAGTTTGTCATCTAGCACCCCCTGCAGGCAGCTGCTGTGGCCCTGTGGTGGTCTCTCTTCTCATGACTTGGCCTTCGGCCAGATCACTTCCAAGTTTCTCCCCTTCCAGGGTATCAAAGCCCCACAAATAAATAGTCCAATGCCCTTACAGAAATGTCTTCAGCTCTAACTCCAGGCACTACTGTCCTCAAACCCTTCTCTCAAGGCTCTGTCATGCTTGTCTCTTTCTCTAGACTCATGCAGCTTTGCCAGGGGCTAGCAGGGGAGCCCAGGGCCTCCCACTGCACCAGGATCCAGCCCAGGGACCCTGCAAACAACAGCCAAGGTCTGCTCAGTCCAACTCCTTGCTGCTGCTTCCCTGGGCTTCTTCCTACCCAGCCTCTCTCAGGCCTCTATAAGCTTACCCTTCCTGCAGGGCTAAGGGCCTGCAGAGCTCTCCCCTGGAATTCCCCAATCAATCCCAGTACATTAGTACAAGCTTGAACACCCTCTACATGCTTTAGGCTCTTTCTATGTAGTGATCCCAGAACATGACTGCAGAATTTCTGCTTCTTGCCCCACAGGTCCCTATTTGCTACAAACATTTAGTAGCTCCTCTTCTAGCTGAAATTCATCAATAATTGGGGCTGGCCCACCCGCCAATGCGGCCAGTTACCTTAACTGAACTCTCTAGCTACCCCTTTTCATGCTAGTATGGGATACACACCCCATGACATTCAAGTTCTGTTTTGTATTTCTTTTGGTGCTTTTTTAGTTAAGCCACATTGCACAGAAAATAGCATACTTCAGTTTTCCCTTAGTTTTTATGGGGGTTTCTTACTAGAACTGGTTGAAAAATTTGTCAATGAAACTTTTTCAGATAAAAATGGCTTTTGGAGGAAATAGACATTTTTCTCCAACAGATTTAGTTTACTTGATAGTTTTCTTGTATAGCATTAGGACTCATATAAGTATTTCCCTCATTTCTCCCCCATGGTATAAAGAAATTTACTTGGTACTCACTATTCTTATTGGCAATTCTTCATGCAAGATGGGCTTTCTTGAGCAGTTTTATATGCAGAAGATTTTCCCAAACCTGGCATCTCTGTTTCCCCCTTCAATTAGGCACAGGTCTTCTTCTGAAGGTCTGTTCTCTTTCACTTTGTCATTAGCCCTTCTCCTGGGCTTTAATCAGACCATTCTTCCACTTGTATGCGGGGGTGGTAGTTTCCTTTCACAGAATAGCAGAGTATAGGGATAATCCTGTCCTACCCTCTATTGTGGGTTCCCAAGCTTATATAACTGGCCTGACTGTTCACAATCCAAGACTGCCCTGTTTTCTCTGTGCCAGGGCCGCTTCCTATATATTCCCAGCCTAGACTTCTTCACTGGCAATTTCCTCTCTGGCTAGCCTCCCACTCTTGACCTCTGACATCCTTAAAAGTGTAGTGTCAAAGAAACAAGAAGTTCGTTGGGGTCCCTAAAATATATCAATTATCTGAGCAAATGGATTGGGAAAAGTCTGCTAATTGTGACACCTCCCCTCTGCCACACACACTTGAAAAGGAAGCATATTTAACATTTACACAGTATCTTGTGACTTAGCATTGAGTAAAATTCCCATAATTAAAGATTGGGGCATCACATACATATTAATAGCTTTAGTATATTCATGTGGATCTCAGGGATATGAAATTAGTTGTGGGTGCTGCACACTGCACTTCAGAGAGTTTATTCAATTCTAAGCACCCATTTTTCAGTTGTTCAAGAATTTCCTTCAAATTCCCCTGGGAGTGAAATTTTCCATGCTTCTTCTCAACCTAGCGGTGAATGTTTTGAAAAATTGGTTAAGCAAAATTTAAGTTATTTATGCCTGGAAAGACACACTCTTCCCCATATGCTTCAGATCAGAAAATGTTTGCATGGTTTACTCAAAAATGGCTAGAAATCTAGAATCTAGAAAGATTAACCTTGATTTGTTGTGTAGATCACACTGAGATTCAACTTTGAAGAAAATTGAGTCACTTTAAAGTTATGAGCACTTACAAGAAATCAGTAATTTTGTGCACATGCCGTGGAATTTTGCTTTCCATCCTTTGGATCAATCTGAGCTTTTGACGCCTGTCTCAGGGTTGGTATACCACATCATGGGGCTGTAAAAGGAAGAAAGCAGGGTTTGCAGGTTAGAAATCTATCCCCTGGTCAGTGACTTGGGTTCTGGGACCGGAGTGCATAGAGCCACCCTTGCCCTCAGGGCAGCATGGCCTAAGTGGTGACTTCCACTTCCATGGACAAATATCAGGGGGTAGCCATGTTAGTCTGTGTCCACAAAAACAATGAGGAGTCTGGTGGCACCTTAAAGACCAACAGATTTACTTGGGCATAAGCTTTCATGGGTAAAAAACCACTTCTTCAGATCTATGCATCAGATCCATGCATCTGAAGAAGTGGCTTTTTACCCACGAAAGCTTATGCCCAAATAAATCTGTTAGTCTTTAAGGTACTTCCATGGGCAGTGATTGCACCCAATGATCAGTGTGGTGCAGGGTAGGGGGACCCAGGCCCACCCTACTCCACCAGGTCCCGACCCAGCACTTTGAGGAACCAATACTCCTGTGTTCAGACTTGGTCTCTCTCGCTTCAACGGTCCTGTTCCCTGGCTCACTTCCTACCCTTACTTCCAGCGCTGGTGGTCTCCCGGCATCAGTGGCCTCTTCTCTGCCATTCTTGGTCATCGACTGAGTGTTTGTGGGTTTGCGGGTCATCGACTGAATGCAGTTTGAATGCAATGTAGTCCAGAGGCTACAGCAACTTCCTGGTAGGAGCCTGCAACATGCATCTACTCTCCTCCTCAGTCAGCTCAGACTGAGCTGAGCTGCTTCCTTGTATATTCTTTCTCCAGCTGGAGCATGCCCAGCAAGGGTGAGGGGGCATGGCCTCTTCAGCCCACAGGGTGCAGTTAACCGTAGCTGAGCCAGGCCCCACCACAAGGCCATCTACTGTATTTGTATGGCTATATATTGACTCCCTCAGTTAAGGGCAACCTAGGTTGGTGGCAGCTCTAATAAGGAGAGCAGCTTGAGAAATTATACGTAATAGTATAAAAAAGGATGGATACTTTACTGGTGTAAACTGGCGAAGCTGCACTATAGTCAATGGAGCTATACCTATATACAACAGCTGAGGAGCTGGCCTTATTTTAAGGCACATGCAGACTTAACTCTGTACTTCCTTACTTTGAGTACCTGTTTTTTCAACCTAAATATTGTATCAATGTGTGGTTATTTGCAAGGACTTTAAAAACTGGTCATTTGATTTTTTGGGGGGGTTCAGTCCTTTGGATTTTGCTCACAAAATGCCTAGGGCTAGATCCACAAAAAGATTTAGGTACCAAACTGCGACTTTAGGTAGCAAAGCCCAACATTTAGGTGCTACTGACATTTTCAAAACCACTTAGCCCTAACCCTGCCACTATATAATTCAGGGGTGGGCAAACTATGGCCCGCGGGCCGGATCTGCTACCAGCTGTTTTAATCTGGCTCTCAAGCTCCCGCTGGGGAGCAGGATCTGGGGCTTGCCCCTTTCTGGCGCTCCAGTTGGGGACCAGGGTTGGGGGGCTGCTCTGCGTGGCTCCCAGAAGCAGCGGCATGTCCCCCCTCCAGCTCCTATGTGTATGGGTCTGTTCCACACACTGCCCACCAAGCACCGTCCCCACGGCTCCCATTGGCCAGGAACCACGACCAATGGGAGCTGCAGGGCCGGCGCCTGCAGATGGGACAGCGTGCAGCAGAGCGTGCAGCAGAGCCATGCCTCCGCACAAGAGCTGGAGAGGAGACATGCTGCTGCTTCCGGGAGCCTCTTGAGGTAAGCACTGTCTGAATCCTGCATCCCTGAGCCACCCCCCCACACCCTAACCCCCTGTCCCAGCCCTGATCCCCCTCCTGCCCTCCAAACCCCTCAGTCCCAGCCTGGAGCACCCTCCTACACCCCAAATCCTTCATCCTCAGCCCACCCCAGAGCCTGCACCCCCAGCCAGAGGCCTCACTCCCCTTTCCCAGCCTGGAGCCTCCTCCCGCACCCTGAACTCCTCATTTCTGGCCCCACCCTAGAGCCCTCCCCTCCCATACCCTAATTTCATGAGCATTCATGGCCTGCCATATAATTTCTATACTCAGATGTGGCCCTCAGGCCAAAAAGTTTGCCCACCCCAATATAATTTCTGCCAGTAGGCATGAAAAAAACTACCCAAGTCCTGATGTCACCCAGTTGCTTGATGCCCTAGCTCACACCTGAGCCCAGCAGGATTCTCAAGCTAGGAGTCCCTCCACCTATCACACCTGATCTGGTAGGTATGCTCAGCTACAGTGAGCAGGTCAGGAATATTTGGGATTGGCAGGCTGGCATATGTGCATCCAAATAGCCCAGTGGCTAGGGCACTCCCGTGGATGTGGGAGTCTCAGATTTGAATCCCTACTCTGTCTGATGTGGGGCAAGAATCTGAACCTAGGTCTCTCATGTCTCAGGAGAGTAGTCTAACCACTGTGCTATTGGTTATATGGGGCACAGGTTTTTCATGAGAAAGGGCTAATTTGACTTAGAAGCCTAACTCCAGGAAGGGGATCATGGCTGAGAATCTTGCACAGATAGTTGGCTCCCTCTGCTCAGTCAGGTGCCTAAGTCCCTTTATGTATCTGAGCCCTAAACTCCATCCCTTTCCTCTGCTTTTCACACCCAGTTAGCTTAGGTGGCTTCCGGCTCAGCTCACTAGCTTCCATGGATACCTTTCTTAGGCACCTACCTCCCTCATACAGTGCATGGACAGCCTGGCTGTCTAATGTATGGCTCTTAACTCCACTGGGCAGTAGGGTGGCCAGAAGTTAAGTGTTGCAACACCTACATCCCCTTTATGACTCTAGCCCTTAGTTCTAATCTCACTTAAATCAATGGGAGTTTGGCCACAGATTTCAGTGAGAGCAGGTTTGGACCTATAGTTTGTGACTGAATTTCAGAAGGCTAAAATACAGAAGGCTATTTAGAGCATATGCCCACCATTTTTCACACATCTATCTGCCTTTTTCTCTTGTTCATTTATAGTCAGTTGTTGGTGTGTTGTAGGATGGGAACATCAGGAAAAGTATCATATTTGAGTTATGAGGAGAGGCTGAGGGAGCTGGGATTGTTTAGCCTGCAGAAGAGAAGAATGAGGGGGGATTTGATAGCTGCTTTCAACTACCTGAAAGGGGGTTCCAAAGAGGATGGCTCTAGACTGTTCTCAATGGTAGCAGATGACAGAACGAGGAGTAATGGTCTCAAGTTGCAGTGGGGAAGGTTTAGATTGGATATTAGGAAAAACTTTTTCACTAAGAGGGTGGTGAAACACTGGAATGCGTTACCTAGGGAGGTGGGAGAATCTCCTTCCTTAGAGGTTTTTAAGGTCAGGCTTGACAAAGCCCTGGCTGGGATGATTTAACTGGGAATTGGTCCTGCTTTGAGCAGGGGGTTGGACTAGATGACCTTCTGGGGTCCCTTCCAACCCTGATATTCTATGATTCTATGATTCTATGATCTCCTCCATAGACCCACACAGATCCTGGCATTTAATGTGTGCTTTATGTAGCCGCATAACAAAACCAAGAAAGGGGCTGATTAAATCCCACCCACCATTAAACTCCAGTTATTCATTCTGGACTGTGGAAATAGGAATATCTAACTTTCCAAAGGTGCACACTTACATGCAAAACAACATTATGCAACACTTGGAAAACCAGTACACATCTCCTGAGTAGCAACAATTGTGGAAAGTTCTGAGAATGTGAGACACATGAAGGCTCTGGTGCCTGCTTCATATTCACAGACAGGTAGGAGTTAAAATGAGCTTTTCCTGTACAATTAGCCGTAAAAAAGACTCAGAAGCAGGGTTTAGATGATCGCCATATTTGGGGTCGGGAAGGAATTTTCCTCCAGGGCAGACTGGAAGAGGTTTTTCGCCTTCCTCTGTCGCATGGGGCACGGGTCACTTGCCGGAGGATTCTCTGCTCCTTGAAGTCTTTAAACTACGATTTGAGGACTTCAATAGCATAGATATAGGTGTGAGGTTTTTTTTGGCAGGAGTGGGTGGGTGAAATTCTGTGGCCTGCGTTGTGCAGGAGGTCAGACTAGATGATCATAATGGTCCCTTCTGACCTAAATATCTATGAATCTATGAAACAACACAATCAAATTTGATCAAACACAGAGTCACAGAATCACAGGACTGGAAGGGACCCCGAGAGGTCATCTAGTCCAGTCCCCTGCACTCATGGCATGACTAAGTATTATCTAGATCTGACAGGTGTTTGTCTAACCTGCTCTTAAAAATCTCCAATGATGGAGATTCCATAACCTCCCTAGGCAATTTATTACAGTGTTTAACCACCCTGACAGGAAGTTTTTCCTAATGTCCAACCTAAACCTCCCTTGCTTCAATTTAAGCCCATTGCTTCTTGTTCTATCCTCAGAGGTTAAGAAGAACATTTTTTCTCCCTCCTCCTTGTAACAACATCATGCAGTGGAGACAGGGAAAAGAAAGAAATGAAAGCTAGCAGCAATCCATTGGACTTAACAATCAGAAGGGAAAAAAGCCAATAGAGAAAGACATACTTGTAATGTATATAAAATCTTGAGTAGTAATATACCAGCAACAGGGAGAATTAAGAAGTTACCACATAATTTATACCACATAATTTATTTATGCCCAAATAAATGTGTTAGTCTCTAAGGTGCCACAAGGACTCCTCATTGTTTTTGCTGATACAGACTGACATGGCTACCACTCTGAAACACATACAGATTGTTTGGACTCAATGGTTCCCTTTTTTTCCTCTGTATATTTGTCTTTTTACCTAGCAAGCATGTGCATAGTTTGTATTAGCCTCTGTCTGATGACTGTTTATAGGAACTAAGAATGTTGTAACCATAGATTGGCATTGAGAAAATTTTATCCAGAATTCTACGGTATGGCCCAAATTCTTCCCTGGTTTAACTCCTTTGGAGTTAGTGGAATGACACCATTGGAGCTCATTTTGCTTTCACAGCAGTTTTTACACTGATTTCAATGAACTTACTCCTGACGTACACTGCGGGGTTTGGGGGGATAGGAGATGGACAAAAAGAGCAGAGTCTGGGTCTCTGTGTTTGGAGTAGCAATAGGTAAATGTGGAGGTAGAGATGTTTGATTTTGATAAGCACCACTGAGTCTTGATGCCTTTTAAAGCAAAACCCTTGGCTCTCAAGGTTTTCTTGTGAAAATGCAGATCCTTCCTTCTTCTGCTTGGGGTGGAATTATGGGCAAATGGCAGACACCACTAATCTGGTCAATTTAACATACCTTCTCTCTATGCACACACACATCATATAACATATGACAGCTTATGTCTACTTCAGGATGAGATATGATGTGGAGCTGTCAAATGGAATTCTTACATGGAAACAGGGATAGACAATAACACCATCATCATCATGATGCTAAAATGATCACTTTGAAATATTTGCATTCATTTCTGTTAGTTTAATAACTCTATGTATTATTTCAAAACATAACATTGGATTTCTTTATGTCCTCAAAGCATCACAACATCTAAAAGGTGACACAAAATCTAATAATAAATTTGTACCGGTATCACTGAAATGTAATAATGCTGGTGACATTTCTAGTCAACATCCATATCATTATCTTGTTCATTATTATGATCTCAGTCGAGAGTTACTACAGTCTTCATTGCCTTGGCATGTTGCAGGGAAGATTGTTCTGACTACAGACAATTGGTTGTGCAGCAAACCTACTGGTACAGGCACAAACAAGGTCTTGTAGTATCTCAGATGCCATTGGGCCCTTGAAGAATACAGGAAATAATTCATCATCCACATTTTTCCATTCATGTTGCAATGATAGATCCAATATATGATTTACCTATGTGTTAAGACATCCAAATCTTTGTTTGCCAAGATGGTCCTGCAACATGCTCTTCAAAACTGTCCTCACATGGTGGGAGTTTGGCCAGTGACTTGTCCTTTCTGATCGCTAGATTGAAGTGAAAGCTATTCAGTTCTTTGTGGGTTTCTTTTTTTTTCTCCCTGTGGTAACATAGCACTGCTACCAACTTCCTTGCTGCAGAAATTGTGGTTTTGCCCCCACTCTTTCCCAATTTGACATCTTTGAAGCAGTAAGCTCCCTTTGTCTAACAACATTAAACACAGATTTCATCCTCTTAATGAGTGTATAGGAGGAAGTATGTTGCAGAACTCAGAAGAGAGTGTGTCACAAATAGCATGTACAGGTAGGAAGTGATGCCCACCAGTTGTGCTTGTAAGAGTGCCTGTTTCAATACGTGTGTTATCTACATGTTCCATTTTTGGACAGTAATGAACAGCAGGACCAAAACAACTGTATCAAGTTTACTAATTACTATGGTTCCTTTGACACCAGGCAACACAAAAGCCATATTAGCACATACAGCAAGTAGAGGAATCCTTGTGTCTATTTCCTCTTGAGTACTGTACAGGTCTCTTGGGCTTCTTCAACACTTCTACCTGGACTTTGCTACTTCACCTTTGAAAAAGCCTCCAGCAAGAAGGAGTGTTCGTAGTGGGTGTGCTCCTACACTCTCAGGTGCATACTGAACCATATATTCAAAGAGGAATTTTACTGCTTGTTGGATGCCACGTTTAGGAACTCTTTCCATGAAGACCCTAGGCCTCCACCAATCACCTGGCGATTCTTGCATCCAACCTTAGATCCTGTTCAGTGCTGTCTTTCAGCAGCTTTTACAGAATTACTGTTGTCATGTTTGTCAAAGACTTAGATTACGAATTAACTTTGTCAAATCCTTTCAGGATTTGCCTCAAGTATTCTGTAGCTTATTCATCAAATGTGTGGAATTTGGCTCCAGCCATTATTTGTATAACAGCCATGGCATATCTACACTGTGGTTTCTTTGTTGCATGCTCTTAGCTCATGAATTCTTTCAGTCTGAGCTTCCAGTTGATGGCCTAATTCAACTTTATCTATTCTTCTCATTGTTTCATCATCATGGAAGAGAGACATAAGCCTGGTTCTGTGGATGAAGGGAAAGCAGTGGATGTATTGTTTCTTGACTTTAGCAAAGCTTTTGACACGGTCTCCCACAGTATTCTTGTCAGCAAGTTAAGGAAGTATGGGCTGGATGAATGCACTATAAGGTGGGTAGAAAGCTGGCTAGATTGTCGGGCTCAACGGGTAGTGATCAATGGCTCCATGTCTAGTTGGCAGCCGGTATCAAGTGGAGTGCCCCAAGGGTCGGTCCTGGGGCCGGTTTTGTTCAATATCTTCATAAATGATCTGGAGGATGGTGTGGATTGCACTCTCAGCAAATTTGCGGATGATACTAAACTGGGAGGAGTGGTAGATACGCTGGAGGGGAGGGATAGGATACAGAAGGACCTAGACAAATTGGAGGATTGGGCCAAAAGAAATCTGATGAGGTTCAATAAGGATAAGTGCAGGGTCCTGCACTTAGGATGGAAGAACCCAATGCACAGCTACAGACTAGGGACCGAATGGCTAGGCAGCAGTTCTGCGGAAAAGGACCTAGGGGTGACAGTGGACGAGAAGCTGGATATGAGTCAGCAGTGTGCCCTTGTTGCCAAGAAGGCCAATGGCATTTTGGGATGTATAAGTAGGGGCATAGCGAGCAGATCGAGGGACGTGATCATTCCCCTCTATTCGACATTGGTGAGGCCTCATCTGGAGTACTGTGTCCAGTTTTGGGCCCCACACTTCAAGAAGGATGTGGATAAATTGGAGAGAGTCCAGCGAAGGGCAACAAAAATGATTAGGGGACTGGAACACATGAGTTATGAGGAGAGGCTGAGGGAGCTGGGCTTGTTTAGCCTGCAGAAGAGAAGAATGAGGGGGGATTTGATAGCTGCTTTCAACTACCTGAAAGGGGGTTCCAAAGAGGATGGCTCTAGACTGTTCTCAATGGTAGCAGATGACAGAACGAGGAGTAATGGTCTCAAGTTGCAGTGGGGGAGGTTTAGATTGGATATTAGGAAAAACTTTTTCACTAAGAGGGTGGTGAAACACTGGAATGCGTTACCTAGGGAGGTGGGAGAATCTCCTTCCTTAGAGGTTTTTAAGGTCAGGCTTGACAAAGCCCTGGCTGGGATGATTTAACTGGGAATTGGTCCTGCTTCGAGCAGGGGGTTGGACTAGATGACCTTCTGGGGTCCCTTCCAACCCTGATATTCTATGATTCTATGATTCTGTCATTGAAACATCATCTTGCATCTTGTTAACAGCAGGGCTCTGCATTGAACAGTCTCTAAACTGATAGCTCCTGTGATTGTCCCTCCCTTGCCAAACTTAAATTTGGTCTTCTTGGCCATGTTAGCAAACAGAGTTATTGAATGGGCTGAAGAATCTATGTGTCCCATCAGAATCAAGTGAACCACTCAGAAATCTCTCCATTTGTTCTTCATCAAAGTCTACTATTTTCAGTAGAAACTCTTGTACATCTGATGTTCGATCCATCCAGTAGATATGTTGATAAACATCTCCAGATGTGCTTCATGGTCAATTGTGTGTGTTGTTGAAGACAAATATTTTGCAGATCAAGTAAATTCAACAACATGTTGCCTCTCTTATTTGACTCTTTTCCAAGCTGAAGAGTCCCAGTCTTTTTAATCTCACCTCATATGGAAGCTGTTCGATAATAATTTTTGTTGTTCTTCTCTGTACCTTTTCCAATTCTAATATATCTTTTCTGTGATGGGGTGACCAGAATTCATGCAGTTTCCATTTCCATTCCACTTCTTTCATTCTGTCCCTCTCTTGAAATGCCTTTGCAAATGCGAAGTCTTCTCTGCAGTGGAAGTGCAGCTGCCATTAATACGAATTGGTCTTAGGTACAGATCACACAACTATATTTTGCTGGCTAAGATGGAAATTGGCAGCAAGTACTGTAATTTTTGAAGTATGAAAGCAACAGTTACTATAATTCACCTGCCTCTCAAAATAACATTTTTTTGTTCAGTAAAATAAGCAAGCCTGTGATAATGGCCCAAGAAGGATGACAAATAGCAGGTGTATTATGCAAATGAAATGAAGAACCAATTGATCTGTTTCACAAGTTATAACATTATCCACTGTTTTGTTTTTACAAAAACTGTAGACAAGGGGCCTGCTTCTGCAAACCCTTAAGCACATGCATAAGTGTACTTGTGAGTAGTCCTGTTGACTTCAATACAAGTGCAGCACAACAGAATAGGATTGTGAATGAATTCCCACTATTTATAATCTAAAATACTGCATGAGGACTTCCAACTAGGCCTCATTGACTTCAGCAAAACTAAGCACATGGGTAAAATTACATATGTGCTTAAATGCTTGCAAGACAGGGCCAACCACCATCCTTACATTCAAAGAAACAGTAAAGATGACTCCTTCTAACCTTCTGGAGCCAGTAAATAACAACAACCAACAAAACCAAATTGAAAATATAATATGAATATTTGTAATGAAATTTTCTCAGGGAACCAAATAGTGAAACCCTTCTATGTGTGAATTCATTGACGAACATTTGCTGGAATTTCACAGAAGTTTCATAAGCTAGACAAAAGGCAAATTTCAATTACAACTTTGTTTTACAATGAATATTTCATCTAGCTTTAGGTGGTCCACACTACCATACATTTCAATCTTTTGGGAGAATCTGCTGTTCTGAGACCTAGTCTAGAAAACCTGGACTCTCTATCCCAGTCTCTCCCGCACACTCCCAATCTAATTGCCCAGTCATTCCAAGTTCTCCACATACCCAGCTCCTTGTCCCCAGTCTTCTTGCCTAGTCAGCCTCAGTTCTCCCCATCCCAGCTCCTCATCCTATTTCACTCCCCTACTTGGGCCTCCAGTCACTTGTCACCCATGCCAATATTGCCCATCTTTACTGGCTCCCAGTCCCAATCTCACTCTATGGGCTCCTTGTCCAATCTTAACTCCCCTCCTACACCGCCTCATCTCCTAGGCCCAGTCTCTTTGCCCAATCAGTCCCAGTTCTTCTTTGCATCATGGGTCCTCATCAGATCTGACTCCCCTCCCCACTCATTTCCTTCCCCCTGCCCACTGGTTCTCAATCCTGGTCCCCTTGCCAAGCCAGTCTCCTCCACTGGCTCCACATTTGGTCTTAGTCCCCCAGCCAGCAGGCCCAGTCTCCTTGAAAAACCTGTGACAGAGCTCCATCCCAGCTCTCAGTCTAAGTTCCCCTTTCCCACCTACCAGAATCCAGTCCCAGTTTCCTCTCCCACCTCCACTCCTTGTCCCAATTCCCCCTGCTTTTCCCCCCTCTGGTCTGACTCTTGCCTTGTCTGTGTTCTAATGAGGCAGCTTCTACCCTCATAGTGCCTGGGCCCAGCAAAGTATCATTGAGATCACAGGAGAGACAGGCTCCCTGCTTTCATTTCAGGGACCTGGACCCAGCACAGTCCACAGAAGCCCAGAGCTGTAATTTCAGAGAAAGTTCTGCTCAGCCCTGGGCTGGAGTGTGCAAAGTGGAGGAAAGAGTGTGCAAAGAAGGAAATCTGGGAATTTAGTTGCTTAAATCTAAGGAATCGCTACTGGGCACACGTTAACTGCAAGTTTTCAAAGGCTTATAACTTGGCCAAATTGGGCAGATTTTCACAGGGATGGCAAATGCACAACCCAACACAAAGGTCAACCCCCATGAAATTTCAAGTCCCTTCTCTAAAGCATGGGGGTGCTAGAGCATTTCAAAGAAAAGGTCACAAGAATTTATTAAGATGGGCAAATCGACATATTTTTCCTTAGCCTCTTTCTCAGAAATGGCCAGATTGTTTTGAATGATATTTTTCAAACAAATTTATCCTGAAACAGGCATCCAGCATGAGAAATTTAATTGCAAAGAGTTAAAGTTTGGTACAGTTATAAGCAACTAAAAACAGGGCCTTATAATGGGAAGTGCAAGGCACTTTAATAATAGGCAGTGCTTCTATTAACTTACTTTGGACAAATCATTTAATTATAATAATTGTATGGTGGTGTTTCATTATAGAAATGTCAAGTTATATAGATGTGTACAATGTGCCCAGCAGTTGATTATGATTTTTCACTGGGTTTGGTCCTGTATTAATAGTGTCTCTTGAATTGTTCTGTGACTATCAATCCAATTACTGAATATTCACACTACTTCAGGTTGTCTCAATGTTAATAAAAAGAATAGCGATATCTTCTTTGGCAAACACTGATTCAAAATCAAATGAGATTGCAGCCACATTATAATATTTTTGATTAGGATAATTAAGTTACTAAATTATTGTCTGTTAGGATTCTGGTTGATAATCAATTTTAAGACACCATGATTAGGGTGAATGAAACACAGAAACACATATTAAACTTTGTCAATATTTCCATATACATTTAGAATCTTCATTAACTTACTGATCACTGCATGTGCTCTGTTTTTTATATAGCTTCAAACATACCACAGAAAAATGTTCTGCAATGCAGAAATATACAACCTACAATTCTATAATAAATGTCTGTATCTCCAGTTTGAATTTAGGACAAGGATAGTATTAGACACTAATCCTGCACTGGCAAAAGGATGGACTAGCTGACCTATCTCTAATTTGTAATGATTGGAAACATAGGAATTATCATACCAGACCAGACTGCTGATCCATCTAGTCCAATATCCTGTCAGTGGACAGTACAGATGTTTCAGAGGAATATGCAAGAAACCCAATAGATGACAATTATGACATATCTTGTCTTTCCAATTTTCTTTCTACACCCCTTTACCCTTCTCCTAGGTGAGCTGCCTACCAAACCCCACCTGCCCTGGCATGACTTATTTCAAGGCAGTCTTTATTTGATGCTGTCATAAATATAAAGGGAAGGGTAAACCCCTTTGAAATCCCCTTTATATTTATGACAGATGCTTTGATGCCATCATCATAAGTCCTATGTGGCATTTTATTGAGGTAGCCACACCACCAGCTATCCAGCACACCCTGCTGAGAGATGCCGCCAATTGGTCTGTTTATTGGATATTTGCAGCTGTCCTGCTCGTCTGCACCTCCTTTTGTCATTAATACCACTATGTACCAAAAGCATGGCGCTCCTCTGCAGCACTCCCTAGAGATTTGTTTAGATGACTCATGAGACTTGTCATCTTTACCTCTTTTTTGCCGCAAGCAAATCACTGAACAGTTTTAATTAGCCACCAGCTAATACTACTCATAATCAAATGAATTGTCTATCAACACTGGATGACTACATCTCACAACTGTAGACTCATCCTGGAGTGACCTCCTTGGTGCATGAGGAATGATCAGCTTCTTTCACCTCTAGGTCCCCTCGCGGGAGCATCTCCCTCCATTACACCTTGCTTCTCTCTCATCATGAGACTGACTTCTTTAATTGGAACCCATGTTCAAAGGTTAAAACATTCTGGAATGAAATATGAAAAAATATTGCTCTTGCAATCCTGTTACTTATTCCACTCCACCAAGAATTACATTTTTGATCTTTGGGATCACAATCTTCCTCTCAGTTATCCTAACTGAAGGCAAAAAAATCATCCTGAGGAAGTAGGGCTACAAAGTTGGACTAGGGTGGCTGCCCAAAGTTGCTAACGTTTTTTGGGTGGAAAATTATCATTCTCCAATTCTCATTATCAAGAAAAATGTCCAAAAGAAACAGGTTCTGTGTGCAATGAAGTGATGTGCTTGATGTGAAAGGGCAGGGAGAAAGAAAAAAGGGTGTCAGCTTTTAAACTTGTTTTTGATCTATTTTTAATTAGGCTTTTATATAGTGGAAGCATGATCAGAGATGAATTTTCAGGGATTTCTTTGTAGGGTACAGCATAATACTAAGGCTTTAAGAATGGTAACTGAAATCAACCAAAGTCCAAAGGAGCATGTCAAACTCAACAATAATGACTCATTGATTGCCCTCGTGGAATTTCTTAATCTCCTTCTCTTTGCTGCTACAATAGAGCATTAAGTATTTTCATCTGCATAAACCCTGGTCTATGCAGTGTGACAAAGTTCCTGCTCTACCTTGGTGGGTCTTGCGCTTATTGGTGGATTTGCTTGCCTTGGAGCTTCATGGTAGCCCTCAGCTTGGCCGTTTTTCTGAACCCACAGTTTAGGTCAACTCCTCCTGTGACTGACCAGGAGTTGGGAGGATTTGGGGGGAACCCGGGCCCACACTTTAGTCCGGGTTCCAGCCCAGGGCCCTGTGGAATGCAGCTGTCTAGAGTGCCTCCTGGAACAGCTGTGCGACAGCTACAACTCCCTGGGCTACTTCCCCATGGCCTCCTCCCAACACCTTCTTTATCCTCACCATAGGACCTTCCTCCTGGTGTCTGATAATGCTTATACACCTCAGTCCTCCAACAGTCCGCATTCTCACTCTCAGCTCCTAGTGCCTCTTGCTGCCAGCTCCTCACACGCACACCACAGACTGAAGTGAGCTCCTTTTTAAAACCCAGGTGCCCAGATTAGCCTGCCTTAATTGATTCTAGCAGCTTCTTGATTGGCTGCAGGTGTTCTAATCAGCCTGTCTTAATTGTCTCCAGAAGGTTCCTGATTGTTCTGGAACCTTCCTTGTTGGGAAACGGAACGTCTTTTGCTTGCTCCTCAGCTATCTGCTTTCTGTTCTTTCCTAAAGCCCCCTGGCCCGGATTTTTCTTACTTTTTGCACCTGCCTTAGTCCCCCCCCGACCGGGCCAGACGCTTTTTTGTTTTTTCTTTTTATTTTTTGAGTTTTTTTTCCGTCTACGTCCTTCGCCAGCCATCCCCCCCACGCCTGCTTTCGGGCGCAGCTATTTGCCTTAGCTGAGCCCCCGGAGGAGGGGGGGGAAGATTGCCGATTTTGCTGTCCGGAGGGGGGAGTGGAAACCCCCAGACCCAGCCGTTTTGCCAGCAGCTCGGACCTTACAACATTCTTAACAGGCCTTGGAACACAGCCAACACAGCCGGAGACGAAGATTTCAGCAGACAGAAGAAATAATATAAATCATCGTGACGAAGGCCGTAAGATTGAGTAACTTTCTGAATTATACTGTCGTGGGGGGGAGTTTGACTGTGATTACTTGCGTTTGTGGCGGCACAGGGGGTGTGGCGCGGAGACCCCCACCCCCGATCCATCGGTGCCCCTACCCCCCCATCGTTATTACAACTGTCACGGCCCCCCCGCAGTCTGTCCCTGCTGGCAACCTGCCATCTCCCTTCGGATCCAGCTGTTTGCTTTGAACTTTGCCTTCCGGACCGGACCTAACAACCGACCAACCGAGACTCTTTGGACAAACGTGTGTGGGTCTGCACCCCACCCCCCCCGGATTGCTTATCCCACAACTTGCCCCTATTACTGGACCCCGATTTTGTTCCCCCCCCCTCCTCCCAGTCCCGCCCCTCGGCATTTTTTCCCTTCCCGTCCGCAGCCAGCGGAAGGAGGGGCTATTCCGCCTTCTCCCCTCCCCCCTCCTCCTTTCGGTGTCTCCCTGTCTCTCCCTGCTCACAATGGCGGGGAACGAGAGGGGCGAGACTGCTTCAATAAAATTAGTTGTCCCTTCCCCACCACCACCCCTGCCCGACCCCCAAGGTCCCCCCCCTACTACTATTGTTAAGGTACTTGCCACCCCCCCTGCTGGGGCACCGGTAGCAGGAGGCACCAGGGTGATTGCTGCTGCTGCTGCACCCACCACCCCCCCAGATTCTAGGAACCCCCCCCCGGTTCGCCGGAAGGGCCAGGGCGGGTGGAAAGGAAAGGGCCCCGCTAAAACCACTGAGCCCTCCATGGCAGGGGCTGCCCCCACCGCTGCGGCCTCGTCATCAACCGTGGCGCCCCTCCCAGCGTTTCCCTCCACCAGCTCTGCGATTGTCCCTCCCCCGGCCCCCAGGACGTATGCCCGGGCGGCAGCGGGCTCCCCGCTGCCTGCCGCCTCGTCATCTCGCCCCCCCGCCGCCTCCACCACCATCACCAGCGGCCGAGGCCCTTTCCCCGCCTTGACCAGGAAGCACGGCGTCCGTTGCCTCCTGGTGCCCGCCTCGCCCCACGTGGAGACATACGTGCAGGAGTTGGTGAAGGTGGTAGGACCCACGGCTATTGTGGCGGCCTCCAAGATGTATGGAAAGGTCGTTTTCTTCTTAGCCTCGGAGGATGCCGCCCAGGAGGCGGTGGAGAGGGGCCTGACGGTGGGGGGGGGTGTTTGTCCCCCTAGAACCGTTAGAAGACCTGGGCGTTCGCCTCGTCCTTACCTCCGTTCCTCCCTTCTTACCCAATGCTGCCCTGTTACCCGCTCTTTCCACCCTGGGGAAACTTGTTTCTGTCATCAGCCCTCTCCCGTTGGGCTGCAAGGACCCCACCCTCCGTCACATTTTTTCGTTCCGCCGGCAAGTGCAGCTTTTACCACCGGCAGGGGCGCGTGACGGAGAGGCGCTTGAGGGGTCCTTTCTAGTCCCCTACGAGGGAGCCCGCTATCGGGTCTTTTATTCTACCGGAGAGGCCCGGTGCTACCTCTGCCGTTCAGCGGGGCATGTCCGCAGAGACTGCCCTTTGGCTGGGGGACCCCTTTCCCACCATGACAAGGAAGCATGGTGTCTGATGCCTCCTGGTGCCCGCCTTGCCCCACATGCAGACCTACGTGTGGGCGTTGGCGAGGGTGGTGGGGCCCTCGGCCATGGTGGCAGCCTCCAAAATGTATGGGAAGGTCGTTTGCTTCTTAGCATCAGAGGCTGCTGCCCAGGAAGCGGTGGAGAGGGGCCTGGCAGTGAGGGGGGGTGTTTGTCCCTCTAGAGCCGCTAGAGGACCCAGGCGTCTGCCTGGTCCTGACCTCTGTCCCTCCTTTTCTCCCCAATGCCGCCCTGCTACCCGCCCTTTCCACCCTGGGGAAACCTGTTTCTGTTATCAGCCCTCTCCCGTTGGACTGCAAGGACCCCACCCTCTGTCACATTTTTTCCTTCCGCCGGCAAGTGCAACTTTTACTGTTGTTGGCGGCGTGTGATGGAGTGGCGCTTGAAGGGTCCTTCCTAGACCCCCACCAAGGGGCCCGTTACCAGGTGTACTTTTCCACAGGGGAAGCTACCTCTGCCGGGCATCGGGGCATGTCCGGAGAGACTGCCCCTTAGCCCGGCAAGGAGGGACACCTGGGATCCCCGAGACCCAGCAGGACATCGGCCCCATCATTGCCGACGCCCCTGGCTGCCCGGTACCCGAACCCGGACCACTGCTACTCCCACTCAGGCCCAAGGGGCACCTCCCCTACAACGCCCAGATTAGCGGGAGAGCCCCGCCCTCGCTGCTGACAATCTAGTGGAGCCTATCGAGGAGGATGTGGCAGAGATGTCCACTATGTCCACTAATAAGTCTCCAGGCATGGACGAGCTGACCGTGGAGTTCTACCGCGTGTTTTGGGATGTCCTCGGCCCAGACCTAGTCACCGTCTGGGCTGAGTCTCTGCAGAGCGGGGTCCTCCCTCTTTCCCTCTTTCCCCGGACCTGGAAACTGTTTCTAACAACCAGGTCCGTGGCGGCCACCGTGGGAGCAGATCTCCTCGTGGAGCCCCTGCTACACAACCCCCATCTCCGTGTGCAGGTGGCGGAGTCCCGCTCGGTGCGCCAGAGCTTGATCCTGGCAGAAGTCATGAGAGTCGGAGACCTCCTGGACTACGACCGGGGAGACTGGCTGGATCCCCTGATGCTCGCTTGGCGCATGGGGCTCTCCAGACCTCGTACCCCCGGCGCGTACTCGGGGCGGGACACTGCTTTGCCGCTTGCTGCTAGAGCTTACCTCGATTGGATCCTGCTCGAGGGCACGCCCCGCCCACCCTCTACCCCAGGCCTGCCGGACCTTTTAATTGGACCCCTGCCCCGTAGACCCAATTGACCCCCTCAGCCCTTTACGGCGAGCCGGCTGCATGAACTACAGCCGGTATGTTTCCAAACCGCGCCAAGGAAACATCTATACACGCTCGTGCTCCACACCCTTCACGCCCTCACCCTAGTGTCCCGCCCCGACAAAAAGTGGCGAGACCTTCACCTTTGGAGGGTGAGCAGCCCCAGTGGGCCAGCCTATATTCCACCTTGGTTCCGAGGCCCGTCAGGGACATCAGTTGGCGGCTCCTTCACGGAGTTGTGAGCATGGGCACGTACTTGGCGCGGTTCAACCCCATCCCAGATACTTGTCCTTTTTGCGATGTGAGGGAAACCCTGGCACACGTATATTTGGAGTGCACCAGGCTGCAGCCCCTGTTCCCGCTCCTCACAAATCTTTTATTATGTTTTTGGTTGCATTTTTCCCCTCACCTTTTTATTTATGCACTTCCCATCCATGGCCTCACAAAGTCGCGGGATCTCCTAGTTAACCTCCTCCTGGCCCTGGATAAAATGACCATCTATAAAACCACAGAGAGGAGGTTGGCTGATGGAGTTTCCTGTGACTGTGGGGCCATTTTCTGATCCTCGGTGCGTTCACGTATCCGGGTGGAGTTCCTCTGGGTGGCGTCCACCGACTCCCTTGATGCTTTTGAGGAGCGGTGGGCACTGTCCGAGGTGGGGCAGGTGTCCCCATCCAGTTCCCTTTGTTTTGACCTTTTGACTGGGGGAGAGAGTAAGGGACCCCAGCCCCAGCCATTGCTGCTGTGGACACCACCACCTTAGAGGGGTCCTTTCACACATGGGTGCATGTGCCCCCCCCCCCCGGGTTGTCCATCCCGCAGCCTGCCCCTTTTGTTGGGTGCTTTCAGAGGAGCGAATTGTTGGTGAAACTCGGGTGTGGCGCTAGGTAACTTGAGGGGGTGGCAGACCTTGAGAGTTGATGAAGCCCCCTCGCTCTGGACCACCAGGTAACTTGGAAAGGTGGAAGACCATGAGAGTCGAGGAAGCCCCCCGCTCTGGGCCCAGGTAAGCTTGAACACTTCCCTCCCCTGAAGCTAATGAGAAAACAATTGTGATTGGTTGCTGTGTTACACATTGCATATGCTGTTGTTTTGTTTTGTAAGTGTGTTATGCAAATAAAAAAACCACCTTTTTTTGCTTCAAAAAAAAAATTACTCTCCTATAGCCATCTGGCCCGACCCTGTCACAGCAGAAAAACAAATGCTTATCTCTGTTCATGTGATTTTACTTTTGCTCACACAGAGTGGGCTTTTTGAGTGCTTCATAAACATTTCTAAACTACTTTCTTATTCTATATTTCAGTGCTTCTTAATTCAATACTGTTAACAGATTCTAGGTAAAAACATTTATTTTTTAAAAGAGCCACCTAGTGAAATTAATATGTTGGTTCAGCCTTGATAATTTATAGGGCTCTTTTGAATAAGTTTGCTTTAGTACTTTTTTCTCTTCTCTCTATTGATATATTTCCAAAAAGCATACAGCAAACAAATGGATACCTTCAGACCTACTGGTCTTTCCCTAATGTGAAAGAAAATGGACCACACAAAGTCAAGTTAGCACATATTAAACGGCTGAAAAACTGGCTGAAAGATTTCAAGGTAATTGTAAATGGGGAATCATCATCCAATGGAAATATGTGTAGTAAGGTTCCTCAGAAATCTGTTCTTGGTCATCGTTATTCAAAATTTTTATCAGTAATCTGGAAGAAAATATAAAAGTAAAATATAAACTTATTGCTGGTAAAGTTTGCAGTTAACACATCAATTCATAAAGTGGTAAATAATAAGAACAGTTCATTTCTACAGAGTGATCTGGCTCACATGGCATGATGGGCTCAATTGAATAACAAGCCTTTTTGTATAGCCAAATGCAAAGTTATATCTCTAAGCACAAAGACTGCAGGTCACACTTACAGTCTGACAGATAAGTGTTCTGGAAAGCTTTGACTCTGAAAGGGACTTGGGGTCATGGTGTATCAACTGAACATAAGCTTGTAGTGTAGTGCAGTGGCTCAGAGAGCAAACACAATTCTCAGTTGCATAAGCGGGGGAATATCAAGGAGAAGTAGGGAGGCAATATTACTCTGTGCAGCATTACTGAGACTAGTACTAGACTAGTAGGTCCACTTCTGTCCATATTTGGAAAAGGACATTGACAAATAGGAAAAGGTTCAGAAAGAGCTATAAGAATGATGGGAGGTGTCACAGTCAGAGGCTAAAGAAGTTTCATCTATTTAGTTTATCCAAAAGAAATGTAAGAGTTGCTAACAGTCTGTAAACACCTACACGGGGAGAAAATTTCTGAAAGTGGCATGTTATTTAATCCAGCAAACAAAGGCATAATAATTGTAGGCTGAAGCTAGGTAAATATAGACTAGAAATAAGGTATACATTTTTAATAGTGAAGGTACTTAACCAATGGAACAACTTACATAGGGCTATGGTGGAGTCTCTAAATCTAGATTGGGTGTCTTTTTAAAGATATGATCTAGCTCAGCCAGAAATTATTGGCTTGATGAAGGAATCATTTGATGAAATTCTGTGGTTTGTGTTATGCAGGGGGTCAAACTAGAGTATCATAATGGTTCCTTCTGGGCTTAAGACTAGGAAGCTACATAAGCTAAAACACTGTTTCTTTCCTACTAACAGTTTCCACAAACTACGACCACACAGGGGATACCTGTGGCTATCTAGGGCTTTTAACAGATAGGTTCAAACTAAAACCTTGGATCTGTACAGCACTGAACATTGGGAAATTATAGATCTGATCTCTGGGTTGGGCTTACTTACATTATTAGTTATTTATTCATTATTATTATTATTATTATTATTACATTTTGTAGCCATGTTTTGGTATTGGACTCCCTTTATACACATGCACACCATAAAGGACAGTCCCTGCATTGAAGACTTTCCAGTCTATAAGACAATAGATGGCAGGTGGATGCAACAAACAAATGGAGACGCACAAAGTAACAAAAAAATGATTATGACTGAATGTAATAAGCAGCAGTTGCAGCACCCCATGCCAATTTGCTGAGATCATCAGTACAGCAGAGAACCAAAACCAACAACTTGGTAATAAATTAATTAATAGGTGTATCCTTAAGTACCTTGTCCTTCTCCAGTTATACACTCATTGAAGCATTGGGTAGTCTGGTACATGGGGAAAGCACGGTAGACTATGATGCATCATTTACACATATGGGTAGTCTAGACGGTGTGATCTCAGTGCAGAGGTACAGGACTCTTGCTCTTCATGTATTCATGGAATGCAGATCCCATGGACACATGCTCAGAGGCTGGGGTTTTTAAAGCTGCCTAAGGGCATTGGGTGTTTAAAACTCTTGGGCAGCTTTGAAAATCCAAGGCTGAATATCTAAAACTACATTATGGATAATTTTCTACTGTCTTTGAGGCCACTCTTGCCTGAAAAGGAAGGTTGTAAACAATAAAGCATTCATTTGCTGATTCATACCCTTTCATCTGCTAATTTAAAGTAGGAGCAGAACCCTTATTATAGGATATCAATGAGATATGTAGACGCTTGCTAAACACACAGGTCTTTGGATCTAATGGAAGGGAGAATGCTGTCATTTTTTTTATTAGGTCATTCATTTTTCCACAGAAATGTTGAACTATAGGGCAGTGGCACCAAAGAGATGCCCTTCTCATTCCATAGCTGCTAAGTGGAAACAATGACTTAGTATTTTAGCTCTGTAAGACTAAGAAGGATAAAAAATCAAAATGGCATTGCATATAATTAGAATAAAAGTTGCAGTTAGCTGTAAGCAGTTATGTAGTCTCCTTCCCCTGTGTTTGTGACTAGGGCTGTGTGAATAACAGAGTCTTCCAGCTTTCTGGCAGTTCAGAAAAATAAAATAAAAAATTCATTTTGGATTGACTTGATAATTTTTTCAGTGAACTCTGAAGTAAAAACAAATTTGTTTCAGGTTGAAAGAAACAGTTTTTTGACCTGAAATGAAACTTTCATTTAAATGTTGGGCACTTTCCCCCCACTGGTTTTTGTATTTTACAATGGTAGAACTGAAGGAAATTCCAACATAAAATGCTGTTTGACATTGAAAATTTGAAACATTTCAAAATGTTCATAATGAAATATGTCGACTCTTTTGGAATTGTTTTTTACTGGGTTTTTTGCCAAAACAATTTGCCAAAATTGACACATTCACAAAATGTTTCAGTTGACTTGACTGTATTTTCTGCTAAAAAAGTTTCAGCTAAAAAATTTCACTCAGCTATATTTGTGACAAATGTTGCAATGTAAAAGTCAATTGTTTCAAGAAAGCCATAAAGCCAGAAACAAGGATGGTTAACCTGTCACCCATTTTGAGGCTGGCAATTATACAAAGAGTAGAAACTGAGACTGGAAACACATATCAAATAAAAATAACTGATCAATGAAAATATTACAAGGGAAAAACCTTGAACATCACATGGAGAATATGAAACTACAAAACCCCACTGTGGACTAACACAGGAAAAATAAAATGACAGCTAGATCCTCAGGTAATGTAAATTGGGTTAGTTCTACAGAACTCAATGGAGAAATGTCAATTTGGGCCAGATTCTGGCCCATCTCACTAAACGTTGATGTCCCCAGGTCTTGATTTCAGGTCTGAGAGTTCCCAGAGAGCCCTTTCATCCTGGCCAACACCCAATGTCTGCTGAAACGTGGTGGGCCGAGGAGCTAGCAGGACTACAGCCTTTGTCAAGATGCTGCTCACGGGAACCCTGACTGGAGGATTGTCTGGCTCTACTATTAGATCCAGCCATGCTGTTTAAGCCAGAAGGAGGCACAGGAAATTGTCTGAGCAACAAGGTGATTCCCTGTTGCTGCTGCATCGGACCCTGCTCCCTGCATTCTGTACCCAATCCTGTTCTTGATTCTTGCTCCACTCCTGACCTGCTCCTAGCTCATGCCTTGCCACTGACTTCACCACTAGTTCCCATCTTGATCTCCTTGCCTCTCCTCCTGTTCTCCTCCCTTACACCTTGCTTCCAACCACTGATTACCAGTCCCGGATCTGACCCTGGCCCCTACTTCTGACTGCAACTCTGGCTTGATCCATAGCTCTGACATTTGGTATCTGACTCTGGCTCCGACCCTTAGCTTTGATTCATAACTCTGACTCAACCCCTGCCTCTTGTAATTGCTCGTTGACTGTGAGCTGACCTTCAATTCTATTCCCTGACCCGGACTCTTGCTCTGACCACATCTGGGCCCCTAACGCTAAAACCGAAATATTTTCATTTTCAGTTCATTAGGACTGGAAATCTTTTCTTTGTACATACAACACTTCACCGATCAGCCACTCTTGTTTTAGCAAATTTTGTTAATTTCACTGAATAATCAGGAGTTACAGCAGTTCTGCGTTTGTTTGCTCAGATGAGAAAATCAATATCTTTGCGTTAAATGCTCAGGCAAAAGTACATATATTTACAGTTCACTGATGCCCCCTTGTGGAAATAAATAGATAAGAACTTCTACATGTATACAGTATAAAATAACATACATTTTCATGTAGGTACAGATTCTGAAATTGTCACACACTTTGCGTAGCACCTTACCTCACAGGTAGTCTCACTGACTTTAATAGGACTTTATCTGGAATTAGATATATTCAGCATGAGTAGAGGAATCAGAATCTGGTCCCAAGTTATTATTTCTACTCTCAGTGTACTACTATACTTAACATACCTTAAGCAATCTCCTGTGTGACTGGCTTCTGCGCTATTTAATTTTTCAGCACATATGGCAGCTTGCAAGATTTTCTGTCTCAGACAACAATTTAATAGACACAAGGGATTTACTGACGGAAGAATATTTTTTTCCAATAACTCCTGCTGCTATGACATATTAATAATGTCTATAGCAGGCATTCAACAAGAGAAGAGGACACAGGGTTATTGGAAAAACATAAAGGCAATAAAATAGTGAGTCATATAACCACATATAAAAAATTTTTATGTCTCCCATAAATTGATCCAATCTACTTATGACAGCCTATATGTTTACATTACAAAACCAGGATTTCTTGAAAGTTTCATATACTGGGCTATATGTTGTCTATAGTGTACAAAAATATCTACACTTTTTTCTAAAAATATTTAAAATATTAAAGTAGTGATATGAATTTCCCTTACTTTTACGTTCTATTCTCCTACCATCGTTTGAAGGGTTGTTCAAACATGACAGTGTCAGCTGCAAATCAGGCATATCTCCAGGACACATTTTATCATTGTGCCTTTTTTCAGCACATTTAATGTTTTTAAAAGTGCTGTTCTAGCCAGGAGATCAAGAGGTGAAGTACTTCTCCTGGGCTAAAAGTATGCTTCAGCCTAATAACTCCAGTCTGTGCATGTCTACATGTCACTATTCACTTCGGTCTTTCATGTGATCCTTCCTTCCATAGGCTACAACCACTACTCACACCCAGTAGCACTTAAAGTAGTCCCATTGGTTTGTCCTAAACTTTATAATACTACTTTCACCAAGGTCAAGGCACCTTTCCCCCCCCAGTCCACACAATGAATTCATCAGTCTTTTCTAGAACTGCCACCTCTATGTTGTGAATTCTTCACAAGGATCAAAATTCTCCCATGTGCAAAGAGGCTTATGCACGAAAATCCCATCCTTAACCTTCAAGACAGGACTGAAGTGTGATGACCCTCTGCACAGGGGTGAAAGTAATCCAATATGCAACCTTCTGCATATTGGAAGAGGAGGCAGAGCCAGAAACTGAGTGTGTCATTTCATTTTCCCTGTATTGCAAGCTATTTACAGCAGGATGTTAGTATAATAGCTGGTTTCAGAGTAGCAGCCATGTTAGTCTGTATTCGCAAAAAGAAAAGGAGTACTTGTGGCACCCTAGAGACTAACAAATTTATTTGAGCATAAGCTTTCATGAGCTACAACTCACTTCATCGGATGCATTCAGTGGAAAATACAGTGGGGAGATTTATATACACACAGAACATGAAACAATGGGTGTTATCGTACACACTGTAAGGAGAGTGATCACTTAAGATGAGCTAATACCATCAGGAGAGCGGGGGGGAGGGTGCGGAGAAAACCTTTTGTAGTGATAATCAAGGTGGGCCATTTCCAGCAGTTGACAAGAATGTCTGAGGAACAGTGTGTGTGGGGTTGGGGGAGGTATAAACATGGGGAAATAGTTTTACTTTGTGTAAAGACCAATCCACTCCCAGTCAAAAGCACAAGAACAAATCCGCACAGACACACCCCTGGAACCCCGACCTGGGGTATTCTATCTGCTACCCAAGATACATAAACCTGGAAATCCTGGACACCCCGTCATCTCAGGCATTGGCACCCTGACAGCAGGATTGTCTGGCTATGTAGACTCCCTCTCCTCAGGCCCTACGCTACCAGCACTCACAGCTATCTTCAAGACACCACTGACTTCCTGAGGAAAATACAATCCATCGGTGATCTTCCTGAAAACACCATCCTGGCCACTATGGATGTAGAAGCCCTCTACACCAACATGCCACACAAAGATGGAAAAGAAGCCATCAGGAACAGTATCCCCGATAATGTCACGGCAAACCTGGTGGATGAACTTTGTGACTTTGTCCTCACCCATAACTATTTCACATTTGGGGACAATGTATACCTTCAAACCAGCGGCACTGCTATGGGTACCCGCAAGGCCTCACAGTATGCCAACATTTTTATGGCTGACTTAGAACAACGCTTCCTCAGCTCTCGTCCCCTAATGCCCCTACTCTACTTGCGCTATATTGATGACATCTTCATCATCTGGACCCATGGAAAAGAAGTCCTTGAGGAATTCCAGCATGATTTCAACAATTTCCATGCCACCATCAACCTCAGCCTGGACCAGTCCACACAAGAGATCCACTTCCTGGACACTACGGTGCTAAATAAGCGATGGTCACATAAACACCACCCTATACCGGAAACCTACTGACCACTATTCCTACCTACATGCCTCCAGCTTTCACCCACACCACACCACATGGTCCATTGTCTACAGCCAAGCTCTACGATACAACCGCAGTAGCTCCAACCCCTCAGACAGAGACAAACAGCTACAAGATCTCTATCAAGCATTCTTACAACTACAAAACCCACCTGCTCAAGTGAAGAAACAGATTGACAGAGACAGAAGAGTACCCAGAAGTCACCTACTACAGGACAGACCCACCAAAGAAAATAACAGAACGCCACTAGCCATCACCTTCAGCCCCCAACTAAAACCTCTCCAACGCATCATCAAGGATCTATAACCTATCCTGAAGGATGACCCATCACTCTCACAGATCTTGGGAGACAGGTCAGTCCTTGCTTACAGACAGCCCCCCAACCTGAAGCAAATACTCACCAGCAACCACATACCACACAACAGAACCACTAACCCAGGAACCTATCCTTGCAACAAAGCTCGTTGCCAACTGTGCCCACATATCTATTCAGGGGATGCCATCATAGGGCCTAATCACATCAGCCACACTAACAGAGGTTTGTTCACCTGCACATCTACCAATGTGATATATGCCATCATGTACCAGCAATGCCCCTCTGCCATGTACATTGGTCAAACTGGACAGTCTCTACATAAAAGAATAAATGGACACAAATCAGATGTCAAGAATTATAACATTCATAAACCAGTCGGAGAACACTTCAATCTCTCTGGTCACTCGATTACAGACCTAAAAGTCGCAATATTACAACAAAAAGACTTCAAAAACAGACTCTAACGAGAGACTGCTGAATTGGAATTAATTTGCAAACTGGATACAATTAACTTAGGCTTGAATAGACACTGGGAGTGGATGGGTTATTACACAAAGTAAAACTATTTCCCCATGTTTATTCCCCCCCCCCGCATTGTTCCTCAGACGTTCTTGTCAACTGCTGGAAATGGCCCACCTTGATTATCACTACAAAAGGTTTTCTTCCCCCCTACGCCCCCCTCCCCTGCTCTCCTGCTGGTATTAGCTCATCTTAAGTGATCACTCTCCTTACAGTGTGTATGATAACACCCATTGTTTCATGTTCTGTGTGTATATAAATCTCCCCACTGTATTTTCCACTGAATGCATCCGATGAAGTGAGCTGTAGCTCACGAAAGCTTATGCTCAAATAAATTTGTTAGTCTCTAAGGTGCCACAAGTACTCCTTTTCTTGGTATAATAGCTGTTATGCTGCCTGATATGGGACATAGCTAAGAGCGCCAGTCTCAGGTATAGGAGCCAGAAGACAGTTTTCACTCTATCACGAGAGTTGTTCAAATTGAGGAGAATCATTTTCCTTGAAGAAATGATATTCAAAGAATATTTTAATCCAGGTGACTTTACCCATCTGTGAGGACTTTATAATTACTGGGAATGGCTGAGCTGTCTTGCTTCTGTTTCCCTCTGTCTTACTGGCACTACTGTGTACTCTTCCATAATATTGCTGTTAGATAGCAGTTTACCAAATCAGGAAACTCTCACCATCAAGAAGTGCTTCTATATTGTTGTTAATGCTAGTCTCTGCTTTCTACTATTCCATATGAATGACTTAGTGACATTATTCATCATTTTAACGCAAGAGTTAAAGACAGTTAGAAGTAACAGCAATACACAATTAATTTGCACAACTACCATTTGCTAATGAATGTTTCACCCCACCAAGCGAGCTGCAATTTGCTTGATAAAATCATGGCGGTTTATATTTGACTGTTACTGGATGATGTCAGATATGTGTCGGCTCAAATTACAGGTCTGCTTTGAAAGAGTACTAGGATAAAAAAGCACCACCGTAGTGTTTTCAGATCTTATTCCCAACTGTATGTTGAGTCATAGCTGCTGAGTTTAGTGGCTAAAAAGTTTATGTTGCATCTTACTCCTCTTAGCCCTGAAGAACCAGCACAACTTAGGGCACGTCTTCACTGGGAAATTTTTTTTTTAAAAAAAGGCTGTTCTTAACTCTGGTTAGCTAACTTGGGTTAAAATAGCAGTAAAGAAAAGGCAACTCTGGTTTTAACTCAGATTAGCAGTTCAACTTCAACCCCAGTCTCCTCAATAGGCTTGAGCTTGGGTTAGACTCCAGCTGGGAAGAACGGAAGCAGTCAAAATAGGGACTGCTACAGTAGGGGAGAAGGAGTTAAAATGGGGCCCAGCCGAGGCCCCTTTCCTTCCAGCCACCCCAGACTATGCGGGGGAGATCCCCTGCACACACGCTCTGGGGGTATTATGACTCAGGCTGTGCCTTCCCTGCATGCGGCCTTGGGGAAAAACTTCAGAAAGGAGCCAACCAGAGGGTCCAACCAGTCGGAGCAGCTGAAGCAGGGACCTTTTTCACCTTTCAGCATCCCAGTCAAAACTGCAGAGTGTTTTCCGACTTTCTCTGCCCTAGGCTGATTGTTTGAACCCACCCTTCTCCTTAGTCTCTGCATCTCAGCTTCATTCCATACCATCTTCTCCCCTGCCCTGTCCCCTTCCCATTTACTGATTTCCTCCCAAGTAAGCACTATTCCACTTCCCCTGAACCTCCTCCACCCAAAAAAATTATGGCACAAGGATAATGTTTGCTACCATCACACTGTTTGCTCTGCTGGTGAGTTCTACCCCTTCACTCAACCCTGTGTCTGACTTGTCTATTTTGGATTATAGCCTGTTTGGGACATGGACCATCTCCTATTCTGTATATTGCCTAACACAATGTGGCCCCATTCTTGGCTGTGCCTTAGGCACTACTGAATTAAACAATAATAATAATGTTAACAGCTAACCCGAGTTAAGAATACCCCCTTTTTTGCAATGAAGAGTGAGCTGGATTCTCTTCTCTCTTGTGTGTCATACAATTCTGTTTACTAAATTTTGGTTACAGAACCAATGTTACATCTGTGAAAACCCACTGACAGGCACAGAGATGAACAGCTGTCATCCAGGGTATAATCTGCAGACAATGGGGGCTGCAAAGGTGTCACTGAGGCAGAATTTAGCCTGCAGCCTCTTTACTTATAAACTGAGCACATTTAATATGCAAGAGTAATTGACAGACATTAAAAATTGAACCACATGCTGTCATTTTGTAGACTAGAACTACACTTTACATAGATTGCCCAAATATTTCATCCATTTTTAAAGCCAATGAGATTGACACTTTTTTGACACTTTTTGCATTTCAGCCTGCTTTTAACTATGCAATAAACATTGTTTTGAAGACTTCTGTTGAAGCTTGCAGAGTCATCTTCTATTAATGTAGCAAACTTAATGCTAAGTTGTTTTGGTTATTGTTACCCAATTTTCCCAGGTTGATTTTTATTATGTATAAAGTACTACAAGTATACACACACTTTATTGAAACTATATAGGACTTACAACCTCTCTCAGACAAATATGAATGCAAATAGCTCTGCGCAAGTAGACATAGACAATGCTGCTGAAACATTAATTTGGAAAGCTTGATAAGAATGATTTGAAGTCTGGAAAACACGCCTTATTATGAAAGAGCTCAATCTATTTAGTTATCCAAAAGAAGGTTAAGACTAGAGGTGACTTGATTACCATATTCAAGTACCTACATGGGGAAAATTTTTTTGTTAGTAAACAGCTCTTTAATTTAGGAGACAAATGTGTAACAAGATCGTATAGCTGGAAGCTGAAGCTAGACAAATTCAGACTAGAAATAAAGTACCAATGTCTAACAGTGAGGACACTCAACTACTAGAATAACTAATGTAGGGATGGCATGGATTCTCTTTCTCTTTAAGTCTTTACTTCAGGGCTGGATATCTTTTAAAAAGATATGCCATACATCAAACAGAAATTATGGACTTGATGCAGAAGTGACTGGGTCAGGTTTTATCGCCTGCGTTAAGCAGGAGGTCACACTAGATGGTCACAATGGTTCCTTCTGGACTTAAAAATGTATGACTCTAAGCTACCAAGGAAATAGATGTAAAAAATATAAAGCAATGAATGGAATGTGCTTGGCATACAGACAGAAGAAGCCTGTTTGTAAGTTAAGGATTGGCACGAAGGGAAGAATGGGAGAACAACACAAAACGGTAGTTTGGAGAATGCATGGAAGAACTTGGGGATCAAGGAGGAGCCCAGAAAAAAAATGAGAACAGTGATTTAGTTGGGGTAGAGTTGTCATGAGTCTTTATAATTAGGTTGAGGAGCTAGAATGGAATAGTGGAGAAGAGGGGAAGCCAGAGAAAGGATTGGCAGAGAGGCTGTGGTGGCTAGTGCACTGATTTCCCAGCCCATGAAATAAAACAGTCAGACAGCCTTCAGTTAGTTATGGTCCCTTCTTCCCAGAAACACCTTTGTGAGAACTTATAAAGAGACCAAATAGAATAAAATCAGTAGTAACAAAATACAAACAACAACTGAATCCCTCAGTTTCCATGTACAAACCTCAAGGCAGGACTCCAACACACCCAGCTGTTTCCCTCTTGCTGCCACCCAGGCAGCCCTTTATATTTCCTTGACTTTTGTAGGTCAAGGTTAATTGGCTGCCACATTAACCTTCTAGGATCTGGCCTAGGGAGTGCCCTTGAACCCTGTCTCCACTCCTCCAACCCCGAGAGTGTGGCAGAGGGCACACACTGTGCCATCTACACTTGCCCTTCCAGGGAAAAAAAAACGTTTTTCCATGTGCTGTCCCAGGCCTATGGTGCTACAAAAGGGAATGGTGGCAGGGCTCCACACCAGTGTAAGCATCTGAAATTATTATCTTTTATAGTCAGCAGCCATTTATGGGTGCGTGGTTCATGGCCAGAGCGAAGGGCGGTCCCAGGAGGTAGTATTGTAATGACTCCATTCCCTCTTAACTGCAAAATTCTCTTTTTTCTGTCACAGAATTGTTTTTCCCTGTGGGAGAAACTTCCTAATGAGATATAGGCTGGGGTGTTCACCACCTTCCTCCACAGGCGATAAAATCAGCCCAAAGCCCACCTCACAGGTGTCAGTTTGTAGTCTGAATTCTTTCATACAGCCTGGGCTCAGCAACTCTGGTTCACTGCACAGGATGCACTTGACTGTGCCAAATCCATTGGCACAGGATTAGTGTCCACTGGCCCTTTCTCAGGGCCTTGTTCTTCAGGAGGTCCATTACAGGGGTGGTTACAGTGGAAAATCCAGGCACAAAGCTCCTATAGTACCCTGCTAACCCAGGAATGACTTCACCTGCCCTTTGGCTGTAGGGATTGGAACATTTACCTTGCTGGCTAGGAGTTGTATTTGCCCATTCCCAGAGTATATCCCAAGTATTGTGAGCTAGGCCCTAGCTTTCCTCTGGGCAGTAACCAGCTTAAATCACATTTATTTACAGCTAGGCCGTTTTCAGGCTACTGGAGAGATCTCACAGTTTTATTAATAATAAACAGAGAGCTGAGAGAAATAGAGAGTGTGAAATCCAGTGCTGCACAACATAAACAGCAGCATAGAAGCCAACAGGCAGAATAGACAGGGGCTGTGGCAGCCCTTCCAGGCAAAATGGGATCTATTGTTCATTTTTGTAGCTAATCATAAACATTGGGAGTGCTCACTGTGTTTTTTGTTAGCGAGGCAAAGGGCAATTTTCTCCTTCCACATATTGGCATAAGTGATCAAAACCCAAATAATCTGTGCTGTACTATTGAAGGCACATCACTGCTTGGCAGTACAAACTAAAAAGAGAACATATCATGTGTACATTTCACCTATATACATTTTTACAACAAGCGAGATTCCACTGGGTAAGAAACTGAATGGAACAGAACAGTTGCAGTGGAGTTTGATTTTAACGATCACTGCGTGTAATGATCATTTGTCTGCATGTTAAATTCCACAGACTGTTCTTATTGGTGCAAATGTTTGAACATACCGTATGCTGGTTTTAAGTCTGATTGTTCAGTGGGACATGCAGTTCTGATTAGATTGGAAATAGTTTGATTCTTTTTGATGTTTTAATGGGTCAAATTCTATAGCCAGTTATGAAGAACCATTGCACTCAGAGGCCATAAAGTAACTGTGCAGAGAGATTTCAAGGAGTGTGTGGCCTTTGGACAATGGCACCTATGTAGAGTGCCTATCAACATAGCAGAGAGACAGACAAGTTTCCAGCCTTCTAATTCATGGTCCATGGTATAAAGACTGACATGCAGACCTCTGCTCACTCTGACTGGCTCCCCATCAAATACCTCCATACCTATGACAGTAATGATCTCAAACACATTTCACCTGTTTGAGGTGACCTCCTGTGACATGTAGAGTCAGTTTTGTGGCTGGTGAGCATCTGGGAGCCTTGGCTGACTGATCCAGAATGAAAGTTCCCATTGCAGCTAAAGATGAAAGTACAAAGAGAAAAACTGCTGTTTCTGTCCCCTTCTCTAACACAGTAACCAAATACAGATGGCAGTGATTTTAACTGGTGTTCTGAGCGGTAGCTTTATCACCAGAGAAAAAACAGTGAGGAAGATCGAAGTTCTTTATTCCAATTATTCTGAACTTGTGTTCAAATAATGTCCTAAAAATAGTAATGGGGAATAAATCTAAACTACCACTTGATGTCACCATTGCTCTGCCTATGCACAGCTGTTCCAGAAATCTTTATGACGATCATGGAAGATTTAAAAAGTTCAATTACAATATTTATTTAGAAAGCTGTTTTACAGGAAATATACATGAAATTTCAGCGAGCAGGTTTTACCCTACCGTGGGTATATGGGTGCTACACAACACAGCAGAGGGTCGGATTCACAGAACTCATGACAGCAGAGAGTACAGTGAAGTGGCGGTTTGTAGAAATGCAACATACAGTCATCTCTTTACTGGGGAATCTGTAAGCAACCAGTAGGGGCAGATCTGCTTCTTACAAAAATTAATAATATTAAACTGTACAAAGATTATTAAAGGAGAAAAATTCTAATGAAAGATAAGTGCAGTATATACATCATATATTATACTGACATGCACTGTCTAGCTTTGGGGAAATGATATAGATGGGTTTCATCCTTAATTTATATCAATATTTCATAACCAGGCTTCCCTTTAACCAAAAAAAAAAAATGTTCCTTTGAACAACTGAAAACCCCCCTTTAAAAAAAAACAAACCCCCAAATCACATATAAATTAACAGTATAAAAGTAATAAACTCAAATAGTATTGTGAACTCAAAATAATCAGCGTATTTCTAAAACACCAAACCCCACACATTCACACATCCTGGACATTTATTATCATTTTTCATTTTCAGACTGCCTTACAAACATTTACTAATTAAACTTCACAAAAACATGTGAGATGGGTAATGATCATTACCACCATTTAACAGATGCAAAACAACTAAGGCATCTCCCCAAAGTCACAGGGAGTCAAGGTCAGAACCAGGACTAGATCTAAAAAATCGTGTCTCTCAGAGATACAATACATCAGAGTGTCAGAATAAACTAAGCAGGCATCAGCAAGTGTCAGAATAAACTAAGAGAGGGTGGAACAGAGACATACAAAAAAGTGGCATCAATAGAAGTTTCCCTTTTCCATTGTGCACCCAAATTAGATATTAAAGACTTAGTCTATTGCCACAAGTGCTTGATTGCCATATTTTGCTTCCTCCAAGTCAGGTGTTCTTCTGATATTGATATTACTAAGGGCTCAGTTCATAATTTTCCTCAACAAATATACCAGTTGATTCTGGTTCTGAATCTATCAAGTTCAGTCAACACAAAATTAATAGGTCTCAAAAACTTTTTAAAATTATCTGAATTTAAGTGGCCCCAAGTCACGGAATGGCTGAGGAAGTAGACAGCTCATACAGTTTCCAACAAACCCATGTATTTTCTTCATTTTCAGTGGCTGGAATAAATCTGGTATGAATGCAGAGACTGGAAGAACAGAGCTACTAACTGAAATACAAAAAGGTAGAAAATAGTGGGACTTTGGGTGAGATAGCAGAAAAAATATGCTTAAGGCCTGATTCTCATGTACACAAAGGCCCCTTTACAATGGAAAAGTTCTCCTGTGGTTGACAGCTAAGGACCTGATTCTCATTTACATTAATGTGAACAATGTAAAGAGGTTTTTGTATAAGTAAGATACAGGTCTGTAGCCTTCAAACATAGGAGATTTTTTTACACTAGGCAGGGCAGAGGGAGCAAAGTCACCTTTCTTGTTTTTGACTTTTCTGTCTCTAAATAGCTCTTCCATTTAGTGGCCAGCTTTATGGTGAGATCAGCCTGGGAGAGTTATATGTAACACAACTGTGCCTTTGTCTATGCAATGAAGTTTTTCAATGGGGAATTTCTATTTTGGAGTTTGTGGTTCTCAGAAAAATAAATGTTTATAGTAACTATAAGGAATGAAGGAAACTAGGCCTTCCATTATCAAGCTACTTCAGCAGTGTTATTTTGGATTAGATAATTACTAACTTGAATCAGGATTCTACCAATGAAGGCCTCAGAAATCAATGCTTTTCCTGGAGTGAAACCTAAGTCTATTAATGTCTGTGAAATTCTCATTGGCGAGTTAGTATATATAGAGAGAAGTAATAATTTACTCCTTTCAACATTCTGCTAGGATATGAAGTGTAAGAGTAATGAAAAAAGATATACCAATTACTTACAAACATTTCAAAATGGATTACAAACGTGCCACTCCCCCACGTAGCATTCATTCCTGTTCCAGTTGAAAACGATGGCTGAACTCCCATTAGCTTCAATGGAAGCAGGACTGGGCTCATAAAATAAGGGTTATTAAGGTGCCAGTTGTCAGCTCAGATTATCTTATTCTTTTTCAAGCTGTTGCAACAGTATTTCCATCCCCGAGTGAAGAAACCATCATTGGGAATAGTTGCAATGAAGAGTGAAGCTAGGTGAATTGCACAGAAAGCAAATACAAAGGCAGCATGACCAAAGCAGAATCACTTGAATCTAAAAGTGATTCTGCTTTGGTCATGCTGCCTTTATATTTGCCTTTCATGAACAGTCAGACAACTATTCTTTATTCTCATGAATGCTTGGAGAAAGCAAATAGCATTTCTAGAGCTGCGAGGAGAAAAGTGATTGTTTCACAGAGAAGTTTGATATTTCAAAATTTGGTTATGTTCTGATTCAGAACAATCCCTTTCCCCCCAAAATTTGAAATTCTCTGTGAAAGGGAAAGCCTGTGGGGTTCTGACTCAAATGCTCCACCTGGCTGGTTGCCCTAGAGTTGTGGACCCTGGAAACCCTGGGGTCCCGGAGTCTGGGGAAGTTCACCTTGTTGGCTGCCCTGGGGCTGTGGACCCTGGAAATCCAAGCTCCTCAGCAGCCCACCAGATGGGTTGCCATGGAGACGAGCAAGTTTTGAACACTTCTATATTATTACCATAACATATTTATATGATGGTAGTACCCAAAGCCCCCAGCTGGGATTAAACCAACTTGTGATTGGTGTTGTCTGAATGAAGAAAAGAGACAAGCTCTGCCCTGTAGGGCTTACAGTCTAAAGACATAAACAGACAAAAGTTAGGGCATGTGAACACACAGGCACATGAGGATGGTTAAGAATTGGAACAGCTTTGTTAGTTATATGCATTGCAGCCTTGGCAAGTGAGTAGTAAAACAAGTCAGACAAGACTTGACCATACTTTTCATAGCACAGACACAACTCCTTTTTGTACACTGTGATGATGACAAAAAGTTACAGACCGATACGTGAAGTGCACATAATATATTTCACATGGGAATAGGACATTCTCAGCACATTGGGGAGACAGTGATCCACAAGCCCCTCACAGTACCTTGCAAAAGATACAGTTAAATTATCCAAATACCTTATCACACCCAGGAACATGAATGCAATTACTTTTATATAAGGTATCAATTGCTCTTTCAGTATCCTACTGTTAAGCACATGCTGTAACCATGAGATGGTTGCTGTAGACTTAGATCATTTTGTGTAAAGCTGAGCCAAGCAAGTAAAAGATAAAGTATAGTGCTATTTTGTAGGATGTGGCCTAGGCTGCCACATTTATGCCTCATCAGATTCCTAAAATGATGACATAGCATTGGTTATATAAACTTAACACAGATTGAATCGTTCCAGAGGTTGTTCTCCAGAGACAAAAATATGAAATCCTGCAGAGAACAAAGCATCAGAACAAGCACATGTAAAAGAGCAAAAAAATACTACTACTCTTTGGAGAACACAAGATTGCTGGTTCTCTCTTCTTTGCTTTCCATGTTCTCAGTGGCTGAGATAGCAGCAGAAAGTCCCCAAAAGGATAATCAACAATAGCAACTATAGTCAACATGTTCAGAACAGTTGAGTGACCACCCATAGATCCCTTTAACATATATGGGCACTAAAAGGACATTTGATGGAAGTTGGTTGAAGTGGAAAATAAGATCTGATTACCATGCAGTTGTCACTAGGATCACTAAAGATAAGCAGAAATCAGGGAGCCTTGAAGAAGCAAGACATTTTTCATATACTTCAAAATCCAAGGGAAGACTTTAAAAGCCCTGGACAGACTTGATCAATATATTCAGCCTAAGAAGAATGTGACATCTGAGATTCATGTATTCTGTCAGGCACGCCAAAATCAAAATGTAACCATTGATTTGTTTGTCACCAGATTTTGCCAGCTTGCAAATTTTGTTGACTCTGAGGTGCACACAGATGACATTATAAAGAGACCAAATAACTAAATGGTGAACTTCAAGAAAGGTACTTGTTTACGAAGAACATGACCGAATACTTGCAATAGGACAAACTGTAAACCTCGGAGAGTAGCAAATATATCAAATGGGGTGCAATGCCACGCTACTAGATTATTATGTAGTGTCCTCCAAAAAGCAAGAGACAGCAGACTAATGTCAATCACTCAGGGTCAGGTCAACGGGAATATTTCCAATTATTTTAAAGGGAGTTGGACTGGGCCTTTAATCTAGGTTTTCAATATCAATGAAAAGATTGTACATCATTTTATCAGATCAGTCTCAGGCATCCAGTGACATGGGATTCCCACCTCCCCTGTTCCCTCACCCCCATATGGCTATGAGTCAAGTGATTTCTTCAAGACCCATTAATAATCACTCATTGGAACAACTTACCTAGGGCTGTGGTAGATTCTCCATCTCAAAAATCTTTAAATCAAGATTAGCTATCTTTCCAACAGATATGCTGTGGCTCAAATACAAGTTATGGGTTTGACACAGAAATGGTTTGGTGAGGTTCTGTGTTCTGCAAGAAGTCAGACTACATGATCATAATGATTCTTTCTGGCCTTAGAATCAATGAATAACCTGGAACAATAAAAATGTATTCAGTGTACAATTTGTAAATTCCAAAGAAGCAGGAATTTCCCACAGGTTATGCTTTTCAGAATCTAAGCTTTCATTTTGAAAAGAAAAGCTGTCACCCCTTCTGGTGACCTTTAGAATGTAGACTGCAATGCTGTCTTGAGTCTGCAGCCAGACTGACTGAAACAGCAGCGACATTTGTTTGCTTATGAGAAAAGCGGAGCATATTAACTTCAATTTAAGTTAAATGGGAGGTGCAGATACTCAGCATGTCTCAAAATTGGGCCCCAAGAAATATCCAATTCATATAATTACCCAGGATAGGAAGACACCCCTGTCATCTCCAGATATTCCATTCATTTCAAAGGATTCTTGGTATTGGAGTAAAGCTTCAACATCTGAGTATGTTTTTTTAAATGAAATGATCCTCCAACTTTTTGGGAAAAAGTAGTGTTTGCAGTGCTACAATTTAAATGTTGGACCCCAGAGCATACGGCACTAAATGCATTTTCTTATCAAACTTGGACCAGCATCACTAGAGAGGTGGTAGCTCATTTAAAACAAACTATGCAAAATTTAAGGTGCTTCTTCTGATGGGAATTATGTTTGTATTTACCTATTTTATATTCATCTACCATCTAATTGTCCCATTGCCAAGTTTGCAGCCATCCTTTGGGAGTGCCTTACAATTCTCTGTTGTCCGCATAATGTATATAAATCTGGTGTTGGTTTCCTGTATCAGAGTTCAATCACTCATAACCACACAACATAACCATAACCATATACCCAGTGTTAGTAGATATTAAAGCTCCTACAATTCTTTTTTTATATATATGTTACCCAAACTCCTTTCTGTATCTGAACCAAAAGTGTATTGTGTCTATAATATCTAGTGCTCTGTACCTATCAAACTGAAAAATTCTTAGGTTGTATCCCTTGTGGGTGTCCAAATGAAGAAATGTTTGTAGTCAGAAATGGAATATGTATAATCTTTTACTCTAACCCTATGGAAAATTGTGTCCACGTTTACACAGAGGCTACTAACAAAGGATGCCTGCTTCTACAGATATGTGTTGTAATGAACAAGATGGTGTGCAAGATAAGGGGTACCTATAATCCAAATATGTTCTGTGATTGATAAGGGATATTTGTTATTGCAGATGTTTTTCTGTGGCTTATAAAGTAATGACTCACTGAAAAATGTTTTTAATTTATTAGGAATTACTTGTTGCCACAGATGTTCTTAGTAATAATGACTGGGTTAGAAACCTCTCTAGCTTATCAATCATGTAAACGGAGATAATTTATGGAACTCCATTTATGGTATTAGGTAAATTAAGTTATCAAAACCAGAACACATAGTGGGATCAGTTATGGGAACATAGCTTCTCTTCTCCACAAAAGAATTTCATTGTTTCATATCCGGTAAAAGGGAAGAGTTTTTGGAAGCTAATTCGGAAGTGGAAACGGACAAGCTGCTATTGCTTCACCAGTTACGGAGCATTTGGCAAAGTATGTTTTTATTTTCTGTATTCTTTATTGTGCTGTATTAATCTTTGAGTAATGATCTCTGATTAAATAATTCCAGTTAGACTGATTATCTGATATCTCATGCTATTAATATCATCACTATTAAACTGGGACACCCAACGCCAGTCAAGACTAGGCTGGAAAAACTTGTTAGGCAGAAGGTACCACCTATTCCACTTGCTTACACCAGAGCTAGCACCGTTCCCTTCACTTTTGATAATGGGTTTGAATTTTGCGTCACATATCTTGTGTCTTGGATTTGCTGTCTTTGCCAAATCCAAGCAGAATTGGACCTTGCAAAGGAAATTAAAACCAACAGTAAAAGATTCTTTCGCCATATAAGTAAAAAGAAAACAAGGAATGAAAAAGTGGGACCCTTAAGCACTGAGGATGGGGTGGAGGTCTCCCATGTTTAAGAAGGATGAATTCAAACTGGAACAGGTACAGAGGAGGGCTACTAGAATGATCAGAGGAATAGAGAACCTACCTTCTGAGAAGAGACTCAAAGACCTTGACTTGTTTTGCCTAACCAAAAGAAGGCTGAGGGGAGATATGACTGCTCTCTATAAATACATTAGAGGGATGAATATCAGGGAGGGAGAGAAGTTATTTAAATGAAGCACCAATGAGGACACAAAACCAAATGGATATAAACTGGTCATCAACAAGTTTAGGCTTGAAATTAGATGAAAGATTCTAACCATCAGAGGAGTGAAGTTCTGGAACAGCCTTCCAAGGGGAGAAGTGGGGGCAAAAAACCTATCTGGCTTCAAGACTGAGCTTGATAAATTCATGGAGCAGATGGTATGATGAGACTGCCTACAATGACATGTAGCTGATCTGCAAGAGCTAACAGCAAGTATCTCCATTGGCCAGTGATGGGCTGCTGGATGAGGAGGGCTCTGGGTTACTACAGAGAATTCTTTCCCAGGTATCTGGCTTGTGGGTCTTGCCCACATGCTCAGGGTCTAACTGATTACCACATTTGGGGTCAGGAAAGAAATTTCCCCCGAGTCAGATTGGCAGAGACCTTGGGTCAGGGGTTCACCTTCCTCTGCAACACGGGTCACGGGTCACTTTCAGGTTTAAATTAATGTAAATGGTGGCTTCTCTGTACCTTGAAGTCATTAAAACATTATTTGAGGTCTTCTGCTACTCATCCAATTTTCCTGTTTTTATGTGATTTCACACATTATCAGGAGAAAAATATTTTTAAACGAATAAAAACCAAAGAAACAAAAATAGGAAAGGGACTCAGGAGTGGGGGCAGTATCTGAAACTACTCTGAACTTGTTTTTTAAACCATGTCTAGTTTTCAAGTTGACAGTGTCCCTTTAGGTTGTATTACCAATTTATGATTTGACACAATGTACTAATTTCTGTATTAATGAACTTTCCCCAAACATTCATAAATCTGTTCACATGAGTCTTTTAAAATGAAATTAAAGCCTTGATTGTGCAGGGGAAATCTGCTAACATGGCACCTTAGGTCATCTCAGATGACTCAGTCAGTCCTTGTGGACATAAGGGAACCTGTTTCAGAATCAGGGCCTAAATGTGCTTAATATGAATCTTAGGTGCTTTACTCTTATGCTTTTTACGGTCCTTAATCCAGTCAAGTTATTTTATTCAAGAATTAAGAGACAAAGTGTAGTATATGAGTATATTACTCTAGGATTATGCTCAAAGTCCTAAACTTCAGTTTCTTTTAAAATTAAAATATCTCCTAACAATGAGAGAGGTGGATAAAGCTGAAAACACTGTTTTATTAATTATTATTATTATTACTATTATTACAAAAAGCATGAGTTCTAAACTAAAAATAGGAATGATGATTAACCTTTCAAATCTGCCAGAAATGATATGGCAGAGAGAACAGCGATTAGAAATAGCTGTGATAAAGTCAGCATCAAGACAAGTGGACCAGATTCATCTGAAAGAACAAAACGTGTTTAAAATAAAAAGGAATGCAGTAAAGCACAATAGGATGCATTTGTTAAGGGAAAATTGCTAGAGGGGTCTAAATAATGAGGAGAGGTAAAATCTGATACTAGTGTAGTGCATGGTATTGTTACACTTTGTCTTTTAGATTTCTTGGAAACCAATCATAATGCTTTCTGGAACTGGATCAGTTACCTCCAAGGCAACTCACTGTACATGAAGAAAACCATTCTGAGAGTGGCTGCATTAGGAATACAGAGAACCCTTTTCTATGCTAATCATTTCAATTCGACTATAGATTTTCCTGAAAGTTGTAGTTTTCCTTTCACCTTTCCATTGCATTTACATTTTATTCATTATTTCACAAATCCCATTAGTCGGAATTTTTTTTAACAGAAATGAATAGACATATTTATGCCTATTTTCTTTTGATAAGGTTTATAACTAGGTCAACATTTTTTACAGCCTGGCTTGGTGATAGTGTTCTGCATTGTCACGGGGGAGACTAGCACTAAAATTCCTGACATATTTTCCTCAATCATGGAGCTGGGAGGGCCTCCATATGAATACACAGCATCATGCTCAGCCTATGGGGAGAGTTTTGTGGTCCTCAAGGCTGATTTACCAGTCTGATTAAGGATCCCCATGGATGTGGGACTTCAAAAATGGCCATTGAAATGGAAAGATCCCAATGTTTCCTCTTTCAAAGAGACACCCCAAGGAAAAAAAATAAGGTCCTGATCTAATTACCATGGAAGTCTTTCAGTAGATCCTCAATGGGAATTGGATCAGGGTCTGAATTAGAACACTTCTCCTAAGGTATGATTCACAAATGATCAGATTTGGGATCTGAATTGCTAGCACATATTTAGTTGCTGTCTATAAACCTGTCTTTTAGCATACAAAACTAAAATTCCTGTAACAACTTTGTTTTCCATGCTCCTGTACCTTTGGCTGTTCGGTAGAAAATAAACAGAACATTGTTCATTCCACATGTAATAATATGTTAAAAGTGGCTCTGGTCAAAAAAGTGACAATGTAAAAAATTGTGCCTCCTTGCTCAACAGACCTGTGGGTTTGTGTTGCACCACATACATTTCAATAACACTGAAATGGGTCCTGTTTCCCCAAGAGTTTGGTAGAATGTCACCCCATTGCTAGTTGTAACATATTATATTGCCTGACACATTGCTGTATGCTGCCGTAATTGAAAGCAGTGCTGTGTCTAAACTAAAAAGGGATTACATCTTTCTGTAGATCTGATGAAATTCAGACAGAATCTTCTCATTCACATTAATTGCATTGATTAAAACACTTAGAAGGATCACAAATCATTAGCTGCATGAACCAGACTACTTGAAATATTTCTAAGTAATGCAGATCAACACATTTAGTCAAAATGTCCTGATAAAACAGCAGAAATGATGTACTGAAAACACTTCTTACAAAAAAAAATCTTGCATAATAAATCACATCTAGTCTACAATAAAGTCATTAACCACTGTTCTGTTCTTCTTCTCTGAAGAATAAATCAGCCATAATGCAACTTATTTTAGGTCAATTTGCACATAAAGTAGAAAGAAGATGAAGTGAATGTTGATTTGGAATGAAAGTAAACTCCTATTTCTATCATTATCCTTTAACAAGGTGCATATTTGTTGCAGTCCTAAATAAAATATAAAACCTAGCAAATGGGTCTATCTGAGAATCACTTCTTATGATCTACTTCTTATTTTATCTTCATCATAAAATATATACTTTACAAAACTCTCCGTTTTACGATAATTTTGGAAGTATGTAAATTCTCCAGCAAAAATAAAACATAGTTTTCATTTAGTTGTACAAGGTGAGCTCAGGAATATAGAATAATATTTTCCGTAAGAATGCATTGGTTTCACTATGAAATAAGGTTTCTTTGCTATCAGCCCTGGAGAAACATATTGGTTTCAGTTAAAATGTATTGCCATGCTTTCACTAAAACATACAGACATTATAACACTGTATATTGGTTTCAGTAACAATGTATTCTTTCCAATGGATTCATGTGGCTTTCAGCAAGAATGTATTGATTTCATTAAAGTGTGCTGCTTGAGATAAACAAAAATTCAGTTAAAATGCATAGGTTTCTGTTAAAGTTCATTGACTGAAGTGAAGAACATTACACAATGTTGCTGGGTAGCCTTAGGGTTTTTAAAACACTGGGTAGGAAAGTACATGTAAGTAATAGTGAAGGTTACTGAAAACAAAGCCTATTTTATAACATCTAAAGATGTAAATGTTCTAAAGTACATTAAATTTTATCTCCCTACGCCGTTTGTGTCAGCTGCTAAGTACACAGAGACATACATGCACAGTAAGGATGACAATCTTCACCCACGTGAATACCCTTCTAACCAAGTGCAGGGCAAGTGTTTTTTTAACGTGTGCAGTAATCATTTGTTATCCCAAAACCAATTCTTAAAAGTTCATTTTAAATAAAGTTCAGCATTCCTTCACTTCCGAGATAACAGACTTTCTGACTTTCCAGCACTGCTTGTGTGTATACAGTAGGAAGAGCTCCAGCTGGTAGTATATTAAGTTACATAGTAAATAACATGTTTGCTTGCTATGGGCTATCGACATTAGTATGTACATTTGTCAACGACCAAATTTTCAAAACCTGGTGGCAGATTCTCCCCTCACTTATACCTTTTTTGCACCAGAGTAACCCGATTTACTTAATGGCGTAATTCCTGATTTACATAAGAGAATGTGGTTTATAGTCTCTGTTACATGCAAGAGACTGTTGCACAACAATCACACACTATCATTTTTGCACACTATTGATAGAATTTGCCACAAACTCTATTTACACACCTTTACTGAGCACAAATTGTGCCCAAATGAATCATAGCTTGTTTATATTTTATCATTTGTGAGCACATCTCAGTAGACAATACAATTCACGTTACAGTGGTTTGTACTGTCAAGTATAGGCTGGGTTGTAGTTAATTTGAAAATTTTGCCCAACAGATTTAGGAGATCTGACTTAGTTCAGAACCCAAATGCTGGATTTTTATCTCAACTATCTAGTGTCTGAAAAATTGGGAAGATACCTTGAGAAAACAGGTTTTAGAGTACCAGCCGTGTTAGTCTGTATCCGCTTTTTTTCCACTGAATGCATCCGATGAAGTGAGCTGTAGCTCACGAAAGCTTATGCTCAAATAGATTTGTTAGTTTCTAAGGTGCCACAAGTACTCCTTTTCTTTTTTCTTGAGAAAACAGGGTCTCTCTTGAGATTTTTATTTGCTTCATCCATTCAGGCTAGAAATACCATTGAGTTTGATTCTCTGTTTTCTTGCACCAATCTGTGCTATGCTTTTCTTGTTAAAGCAATGGGAAGTGGCAATTAGAACCAAAGTATTTTATTGAACAACTGCATAACTAACACTGCAGAAACCAGAGCTTGCTGTTCAGGACAGCATGAAAATCACTCTGGGCTTGCCTTCACTGCAAAGTTAGCTCGAGTTATAACTCAAGTATTGCCCCTAACTTAAGTCCTGTCATAAAAACCCTTGAGTGTGGTGGCCCTTTTATGGGCCAATAAGGGGATATAAACTAAAGCTCAAGTTAGTGTAACCCACACAAGTTCTGGGTGTGGTGTTCTGTCCCACCTAGTGGCACCGAGACCACTTAAAGAGAGAGATAAAATGAGTCTGCTCCATAGCCTTAGCTAACAGCCAGTTGGCTTTTAACTCATGTGGTAGAGGCTCATGCATTGAGCTCCCAGGTTCAATCCTGCCCGCTGGCGACCGGGGTCTGTTGGTGTTACATTAGCACAGCTCATCAGCTGATAACATCACCACTCAGCTGTTTGGATGCAGGTTAGCTCTATTTAAGTGCCACTAATCCTCCAGTGCCATCCCACAATTTCCTCAAGTGTCCAGAAAGGGCAGACATGTTCTCCCACAATACACAGAGAAAGAGTGTATAGTGTGGCTCGCTTACTGCAGCACAAAGAATCATGGGATGTACCCCCAGGTGTCTTAGTATCATACACAAGTGAATGCAGTGCCAGCATAAGCATTATTTCTCAATGTGGCCACTCTCACTTGTTCACTGGCTCAAGAGAAGTCATTCAGGATAACTCTGCAGTGAAGATATATGCTCTTTCCCTGCAGTGCGGGACCTCTGCTTCCAATATGCAGGGTAACATTTTGACCTCTGTGGGTATGTCTACACAACCCACCGAAGTGAGCCTCCCAACCCGGCCTGACAGTCTTGGGCTAGTGGGGATCGCGCTGTGCTCTAAAAATAGCTGCGTAGATGGTACTTTAAGTTCCGGCTCAGGCTGGGGCTTTGACTCGAGCCTGGGGATGGGGGTTCACAGCCTGAGCCACAACTTCAAAGTTCTATCTACACAGCTACTTTTAGAGCATTAGTGTGAGCCCTGCCACCCCAAGGCTGGAAGGCTTGCTTCAGTGTGTTGTACAGACATACTAATAAGCCATATCCCCCTCATCCTTATGCAACAACAGCTGCTTCACACATGTTCAAAGTGGTTGTGAAACGCTACCGTTTTGTTTTGGGAGTTTTGTACACTCACTTCACACAGCTGCAAATGACAACACAAGGTGCAAAACATCAGGCCTCACGAGAAAAAGCCTTTGTGGTAGCAATCTGGCACTTGTACTCTCTGTCGCTAGTACCCAAAAATGACAATAAAAGGAAAAATGGTATCAGAAATCTTTAGAACCTCCCAGGGAGTTCAGTTCTGGTTTGGCTCAAAGTTCAGAGCATTTCTTATTTTATCCACATTGGCTTGCCTACTGTAAAACAGCACACACTGCAAATGAAATCACATTACTTTAAGAGCTGCACATTTTATTATGGGTCCTTTATTAGGGACCTGGTCATACACCCTTTACGCATGCAAAGCTTCCCTAGATTTCAATTGAAGTTGTGCCCAAGTGAAGACAGGAGGATTGAGCCCGGCTATCATGCTCGGTGCTGCAGTACAGCTCCAAGAGTGGGGCCTGCTGGTAGATGAGGCTAGGTCCACAGGTAGTGAGCATACATGCAATACACATTAACAGGGTGCATACACTCTTCCATTCCAAACCAGCAACAGCACATGCCCTAACGAGCAGTACAGCTGCCCTACCTAATTTCAGTTGTGTGTGCTGGGAATTATTCTGCTCCCTTTAACCCCAGAATGGCTCCTGTGAATAAGGAAATTATTCTACCCTAATATACTGGGATTGTTCCACCCACCACTGTAACTTACATGGACATCCACAAGCCTTTTTCTTTCTCTGAATCTCACTTTTTGCCCTTCTTCCAGGACCTTTAAAATCCTCCTTTTCTCCAATGGTTCCATTACAATGTGCACCCGAGTGCAATTATGTATTTGTCTCTAACTAGGCTGTAGTTCCAGAGCACACACATGAATTCAGCAGCAGTTTACTGACTTAGCAGACATAGTTCTGGATCAAGTTATCTGTTGAGTGGATCTACATGGGAAAAGCCTGAAGAGTAAGATCGCAAGGAAGCAAGGAAACAGATAACTTATGGATGACTGGTAGGAGGGAAAGGGTGAGAAGGGTTTATTGGAAATCAGAAAGAGACTTGTTGACAGGAAGAGGGTGGTAATTGAGGGCATTTATTCAAATTGTTAGATACCTCAGCAGCTTGTTCTTCATTCAGTTCTTATTTTGACCAACAGATTCTAGTTCCTCTTGAAAAGAGATGACCCCATTCCTGCCCAAGGGGTTTCATGTATTCTCAAAGCCTTAGTCGCATCAACTTTGTTTTACACCGCGATACTACTGTGAATGGCTAGATTGGAGATATTACTTTTAACTTATCATGATGTTGCCAGACAAGTAAAGCTTCATGTTGTAGTAAAAGTGTTCCTGTTGCCTATTTGAAAAAAATAATAGTTTTTGTCCTGCTTTAATCTGCAGCTGCAAAGTGGAGGGCACCGATTACCCTACCCACCTTCAGCTTGTCAACACGTTTATGCAGTGCTGCTGATGTTCAGGATCAGCAGCTCATTCATGTGAGAAAGTGAGCATTTTGCCAGTCAACTCAAGCGAGTGAGTGAGTCAGTCAACACGTGTTGCATTTAATTCTCAGTGCATGGGTTTTGTATATCACATTTGGGGGTGAAAAAGCTCAAGATATGATTTATAAGAGAAAAAACTAATTACACAGACAATGCTAGAGAAAGTCTACATGTTATGTCAGTTGGTCTCAGTAGCAGAAGGAATACACAACATTAACATTTGTAGTAATAGAGCAAAAGCACTGAAACAAAAGGGCTTTGCTGATGGGGTGATTTCAAGCTCAATTTCTGACTACAACTTGGACCAATTGCCAGTTAGGTCATCGACTACATGAAGAATGTCCTAATGACAAACAAACAATTCACACCACAAGTGTTTCTAGGGTTCATTTGCTGCCAGTGTTGACCTGTACAATTCTATGCTTCACCCTGCCAAGCTTATTTTACTAACAGTTTTGGCTGAGCTAAACAATTGGGCCATATTTGTGGGTTATTTCCAGGACATGCCTTAACTTTTTCTGATGAAGTAAGTTGAAAATTTCATCAGAAGCTGAACTTTTGCCCAATAAATTAAAAATGACAACTTGGTTCTTTATATATGGATCAGCTGAGTTAGAAGTCAAGTACAAGAGTATAATAAAACATGCAAGACGACATTCCCACAAAATGCTATTGCCACACTGATTAACCTTTATTCACAATTCTATATTGGGCTAATAATCAGTTCACATTGCCTTATCAGCTCAGAATGAATAATATTTCTTCAGGTTGTCATGCACAAAGATGCACTTCACAGAAGCATCTCTTTTCAGGAAAGCACTAAGTATTTACTTAACTTTAAGCATGCTTGTAAGTCCTGCTGAATGAGGATGGACGTAATCATGAGCTGAAGTGCTTTCTTGAAACAAGACCTACATGCACATGGTCTCATCTGCCCTAGCAGTCTTCTGGCTATTTGTCTGAAGGGCATGCCATCAATTTGGCATGGGAACCTTCAGAACTGTTTATGCAGATGGCATCCATCTTATTTCTGTAAATCAGGGTTGTGACACACCCAGGGTACAATCTAGACTGATGAACAACTGTGTCACCTCAGCCCTCTGACCTGGGTTTCCCTTTACACTGCTTTGCTACTGCAGCCACCACTCCTGATCTGCTCTCATACAGTCTTCAGCAATTAAGTCACTCCCAGCTCTATTGTATGAGTGCTGCAGCCAGCCACTCTTGAATTACAGTGCAGGATAACACCAGCACGTTCCCAGTCCCAGAAATGTGCATCTTATACTGTCCAGCCTTCCCCTGGACAATACAAGTTCATATAAAGTCCATCAGAAGAAAGAGGATAAAATATATTGCATTACAATGCCTCTATATAAATGTAGGGTACATCTTTACCTTGAACACTGTGTTCAGTTTTGATCACCTCATATTAGAAAGGACACCAACAAGGTATAAGGAAAGGCAATGACAATGATTAGAGATTTGTGGGAGAAGGAATAAGCTATATATGAGGGATTAAAAAGACTAGGAATAGTGAGCTGGAAAAGAAGAGAAGCCAGGATAGATATAGAAAAGCAAGAAACTCTATAGAGAAAGCCATTCTCTATAGAGAAAGCCCCATTTTCTTTTTCCTATAATACAAAACAAGAACACACTCGATGAAATTAAAAGACAACAAATTTTAAAAACCTTGCAACATGAAATGTATTTTGCAAAGCATAATTAACCTTATCAAGTTCATTGCCATAGGATGTTCTTGAAATAGCATAGCGTGATTCAGAACAGGGTTAGCAATATGGTATATATGAATAAGAAGAGTATTTACCTATTCTAGGATATAGATAACAAGGACTCTCCATCCACATGCTTCTGGGCATAAAATGATTACCACCTGGAGGCAGGAAGAGTTTCCCCCCTCAGGTATAAATTCGCACAATGGGCCAATTGTATTATGTAGGTTGATGTTTTCTTGTAAAGCATTCATCACTGAGCATTGCCAAGAATCAGGATATTACAGTAGATCTGTTCTGGTGCAGCATTTCCTAACTTCCTAATTCTTGTTTTCAAAGTCAGAGGATAAGGATTGTCATGACTGGTAAAAATCCCCAATGGGCCCTCTAGAGAGTCTCGGTTTGGGAAATGGCAGCTGAGTCAACCTCAGAATAGGGAAAGACTTATAGGAGCAATAGGATGAAGTGTCCTTATCACTGGAAGCACCTTCCCAAACTCCAGTTCTGGGAATACAGGGTGGGGATAAATAAGAACCACACAGAGTACCAGAGTGGGTGGCAAATGGGAAACACTGGCCCCTGTAGGTCAATGGGAAAATGTCTTCAGTCTAAAGGCATAAATCTGTAGTCCTCACTTGGGCAAAACTCCCTCTGAAGAAAATGGGAGTAAGGGCTGCAGGACTAGGTCTTTTTTTTTTTTTAAAGCAAACCTCAGTAAAGTGAAAGCGCTCGATTGTTTTTTCTTTTTTCCTCAAGTGTTCACAGCTCATTTCTTTTTGCCATAAAGCTCCCTACTTTTAAATCCCCTCGGCTACCATTAAGATCTCCCTTGGCTGGAGAGTTTGGAGTGCTTTCAGCTAAAAAAAGTAAAATAAAATAACCCCTATGTTGTTAGGGGGTCCAAGCTTTGTAAGGAATAATTAACAACAGTGCATTACTACTCATTACAGACCAGGCTCTCTTAAATATGGGATCAGTTAAATCATGATTATGCACCAACATCTCCTGTTTTTACCTGTCAGAGATGCAAGGACCTAAAGATATAACATTTCTACCACCTCTGTTAGCTACTTACTAAACAGAAGATATTTGGTACCGGAAAAAAATGACCTGGTTTAAAATGCAGCTCCTTTAAAAAAAGGCTCTCTTTCCCTCCAGAACAGATTTTGATTGGAAAAGTGCTATGTTTCAATTCTGAGAAATTGATCTGAAGGAATAATAGCTTAGTTGGATAAACTGTGGTAGACTTCTAGTCCCAGCAGTATTGGCAGAAGAGGGCAGAGACAGGTTAACAGTGCTGGATATTATTTATGGGAAAGTAATCTTTCTTGTTTTCTTACAATTGAGAGAGAAAGAGAGGGTAAAAAAGGTTTCTACGTTTTGATAACCAGTTTATTTAGTGATCAGAGCCCCTCATAAAACAATAAATCAAATTATGCATGGTGTGATTTCTCATCTTCAAAAGAATCTTTAAGTTCACATTAAGGATAACAAATTTAATTTAGTTAGTAATTAATAATCTGGTGTACATCTACCCACTTTCTCCAAGGATAGAATCATCACACATCATTCGGGTGTATAAAAATCTCAATAATGATTTCCAGTCCCATCCATCTTTCTCTAGATATGCATTTGTACTTGGATATGAAGAAAATATGCATACTTCATTCAACTTTAAAAAACTGTCTACGTTTTCTAGAGTGGCCAGTGACTTTGTGTGCCTAACCTGCGATGCCTTAATGGGGTCTGATTTTCTGAAATACTGAGCAATCAGCCTTTGAAAATCAGGTCCCTTTAAGGTATGTCAAGTAGAACATCAAAAAACTAATTAATTGTTCACTTTTGAAAATTTAAGCCTGCCTTTATTTATATAAATACTATGCAGTCTCTATGTAAGGGCTACTTTAATGATCTCAAACCCATTATTCATCTGATACCAACTGCTGTTTGGAGGACTGTATGAAATGAATTCCTAGTATCTGTATCATAAAAACAAGAGGCATTTGTGTTAGTAAACTCAGTAGACAACCAAGGGATGGAAATGCAGACTGGCTACTGCCTCACCCCAAGCAGGGTTCCTGCAGCACGTGGTGGAGAAGGGGCAAGGAAACTTTTTAGCCTTTCTGGTTCTCAATCCAATACTTTCCATAAATACAAACTGACATTTTGAAAAAAAAACCCATGGGTGTTAAGCAGCACAATAAAACTAATTTTTAATTTTTGAGGCACATAGTGATTCCACTGTGGCAGGCTCCGGGAAACACACAGTGGTGTGTAGTTTGCTGCTGCTCCTGTTCTCAGTTATTAAGCACTACCTTCCACCCAAACATGCTAGTTGGCCTGGGGGTGGGTATGCCACTTTTTCTTATGGCTGTGACATGGGCCCTTACGGAAAAGGCCTGTAAGGACCGGACTCTCAGTTGTGCTGTTCCTGCAGTTGGGACAGGGATGGGGGGCGTGGTGGGAAGGGGGAGCAAAGGTGACTTTAAGCCACTGTTGAGCTTCTCATATTCTGGGGCTGGATCTGCATGAACTTGTGGTGTAAATTAGAGCAGCCTCAGTGCTGCTCTATTTTATCTTTTGGTTCCCATGATCCTCAATCAGCCCTTATGTACAGATCTACACCGGGAAAACCCCGGGCACAGAAGTATTCACAGAATAATCTTCTACTGTCCCAGCTCATCAAGGTGTGGAGCAATAGTTTATTCTGATCTCAAGCTTCATTTACCGGAATGTGCCTAATATTTTGGAAACAGGCTTGTTATTCTGATAATAAATCAATAACACAACAAAAGGAGAAATCCTGGACAAATGCTAGAGTAAATCTTGCTGCTGATTTCATAGTAAGATAGTATTTTACTATATCTTGTAATGCCTGGATTAGATGGTACAAATAGTAGGTCATGCTGGAAAAAGATTAACGAGACTATAACAAGGTGTCTGTTAAGTCATCAGGCATATAACTTCATAGTGATGATTATATTACAAAAGCTTTAACTGTAGGGTACAGGCTTACATGTAAGGTCTGTTTATCCATTTTTTAAAAACATGTAAGATACCCAAGTAAATTCACACAACCTAAGTTTGTATACACTCCAAGAATTTGTCAATAAATTGGTTAGAATCGCAAAATAAAAAATGTGTTATTTGTATTCAAGGTTTGGTATTTGGTAAAGGGGAAAAAGAAATGCTGTTCCATGTTTTTCTTTCAGAAAGATTGCTTGACTATTATCAGGAATCACTCCATATATCAAATGCTGAGGACTAAGTCAGAATAAATATAAATATATATGCTTCACCAAATTAGATGTTTGTGTTTTGATATTTTGATGGATAATTTCTCTGTTTATTTTTAAGCATTTCTTAGATTTTTTTTATTTAAATTTTCAGTGTTGCACAAAATTATGGGTTAAACACTTTTCATTTTTTATCAGTTTAAATTTTCATAATTGCTGGGAATTATGGAGGGGGGAGAATCAGACAATTATTTATGACAGTAGACATCAACGTTCAAAAAGTTAAAGATTTATAACTGTTAAAACACAAACTGTCAACATCACATGTCAAAATATACAAAGTAAATATTCTTAAATCAATCTACTAAGTTATCAAAGCAGCATTTTTCTTTCGTCTATCTGTAAATTTAGATTCTCATCAAAAGAAATATTTTTTCATTGGCTTGTTTATGGTGAAATTTACATTTATCAATGTTTACTGATAAAAATCAAATCCTTCCAATCCTTTAAATAGACAAGAAATCTTCTTTGTGCTGCTGAACTACTTGCAGGATAATCATTCTTCTCTCTGCATAACAGACAATTGAGCAATTTAGCCAAGATTTTCAAACTTGGGTGTCTAAAATTAGTGGCTTTATTGTCAGAGGTACTTATCACCCATAAGTTTCACAGAGGCTTCTGACATAGGTGAGTTTCTTACTTGCTTTTTCTTAAGGTGTTGATAGTCTTGTCCCAGATTTATCAGATTTCCCAGGACCTTTCAATAAATCTTGTCTTGCATCCGTTTGCTGTGCAAAACATCCCCTGACTTTCTATGCCATCTGAGAAACCAGAAGTTGTCCTACTACATATTTGGACCGAATACTCAGATGCAGTTATTTTAAAATGACTATGTAGACTAAGGGCTTGTCTACACTTACCGGGGGATCAATGAGCCGCGACCAATGCATTGACTGTCGATTTAGCGGGTCTAGTGAAGACCCACTAAATCGACCGCAGATTGCTCTCCCGTAAACTCCTGTACTCCACCAGATTGAGAAGAGTAGGGGGAGTCGACGGGAGAGCATCTCCCATCAACTTTGCGTAGTGTGGACCCCACGGTAAGTAGATCTAAACTACGTTGATTTGAGTTACACTATTAACGTAACTCAAATTGCATAGCTTAGATCGAATTTCCTCTGTAGTGTAGACAAGTCCTAAGATAGCCCAGTTAAGGAGATTTCAGTGACAATCAGTTTTATTTTCTTGCTCTCATTAGGGCATCTAGTGATGATTGGTGATCTGGTGCTTCCATTTTGGTCTCTACTTTACCATTAAGAAACTAACACAAAAGGCCACCAGTCATGCAGGATACTGTTTCTAAATGTATGATGCAGTGAGAGGAGAGGGTGATATGGTAAGCCTTTGGAGTAATAACTCAGAGAAACACAGCCAGGATGATGCATTTACCTATTATAACATTCAGGCTTTGCTGCCCCTTCCCTGTCCCTGAACATTCTATTTTCCATGACTGATCAAAGGTTAAGAGCTGAGATGGATGCAATGCCTTAAAATATTTATTAAAATCTAAGACCTGTGTCATCTTGTAACTGCCATTTTGCCTAACTATTATAAACTACCAGAGTGTATTCTGCAAATGACTATACTTTTTCCATGAGGCATTTCATGGATAACCAAACTGGCCTTTAATAGATATTTAATTTAAAAACAACAAAAAATCTCCTTCACCTCCCTGCTTAATGGTTTCACCTTCAGCCTATGCATAATTGTTTAAAAAATTACAAAAATATTAAGATTTCTGAATACTTGACTTTCTACAGTTAGAAAATGCAAAATTTAAGTTGCATGTTCAAGCTTAATTAGTCTCCCATGAGTGTATGCATTATGACACTGTCTTTAAGTACATGATCACAAACTATTTTTTTTCCACAGGAGCCCTGTGTTATTCAGTGCACAGGTTGGATGTGACCACTGAATGGGTAGATAGGCCTTATTTACTGCACATCATCTAAACCTTACTCTAAATACAGAATTATGAATTTTCTCATGGCATTTTCTATGGTGCTCATTGTTATAGCCTCTGAGTGCTTCACAAAAACATTAATGAATTTATCTTCACAACATCCTGTGAGGCAAGGTGGCATTATCTCATTTTGCAGATGGGGACCTAAGGACAGAGGCGGTTTATGATTTTGTGGAACCCTGGACGAGAGCAAGTGAGGGCCACTCTCCACCCCTTCTGCCTGCAGTCCCCCCAACCCCCGCCTGGCACTCCTGCTGGGGAGTGGGGTTGGGGTGGGGGGGGGCTTCCCCTGCTTTGCCTGATTGGCGCTCCTGCCAGGGAGAGGGGCAAGCCCCCGTGCCCTGACCCTGCTCCATGGCAGGAGCATTGGGTGGGTGAGTGGAGCGGGTTGGGGCGCAGGGTGCCCTTTTTTCCAGGGTCCCCTATTGGTGGGGCCCCATTGGCAATCCACGACTGCCTGAGGACCAGTAAGAAACACTTGGAGCTTCTAATTTTTTTTTGTAATTTTTATAGCACATTATCTGTTCAAAGAATAGTTTTCATTGGCTTCAGTCACAGTTTTGAGCGCCTGGCACTTTGGTAAATCTGATTCCTAGTGTCTAAAGTTAGGCAACCAGAAAATGGGAACACAGTTAGTGGCCAGCTGTGAAAACTTTGGTTTAAGTGACTTGTCAAGCAACATATAGGAACTTTCTGGGTGAAGCACGGATACAATGCAATTCTCCAGTGTAGCATTCAGTTTTAACCTGGAGACCATCACTTCTCTTCTTGAAATCCTCTGCCTCATTCACCACGCACCTTCCAATTTATGCAACAGATGAGGTAGGGGACGAACAGACAACTATCTCTTTCAGTACACAACCGCGACCACTGTTCATCAAGAGCACAGAATGAAGCAGAAGTCCTGTGATAAAAAGAGTATGTGACTATTCAATTAAAGCCTGTATCTTAATGCATACTCACAAGGGGGCCGAAATATGGGTGAACAGGCAAACAACTGGCATTTCCCAACATCTGAATACTTGAGTTTCAATGTCGAGGTACTTTTAATGTATCTTCAGTATGTAATTTTCTAAGAGCTATTAAAGAGAAAACTGAAAACCCCCCACATAAATTCCATCATGTGAAACCATATTACACCCCCCATATGGGTTATCTGCAGGGTATGGCAGATAACCACTTTAGATCCACTGCACAGACCTCTACCACTTGAGCTCGCAGAGTAACTGGTAGTAGGATGTTATCTTCAACATGGAGCAGCCACTGGAGGGGGATGAGACACACATTTTGCCAGTGGGTCTCCCACATATTTGCTGACAGCAGAGGAATATCAAGACTTCAGAATCCAGGTTAAATTCCAGGTTCCGGAGGGGAGCGTGTACCGGTTGTTATAGAAAGTGCTGCCCCTGCTTCCTTCTGCTCTTATTTGCCCCATCACCTACCCCTGCTCCTGTCTCTGTCCTTTTCATCTCATCATCTCCCCCACTGGCTCCTGCCTTTGTCCCCTTCTGCTCCCATCCAGCCTATGCTCCCATACACCCCAGCCCCTATCTACCCCATCACTTGCCTCCCCAGCTCCTGTCTCGGTTCTGCTGCTATCCATCTCATGCTCCTGGCACACTACCCCTGAGGCTCTCATCTCCCCTTCCCTGCTTGTTTCCTCTGTCTTGTCCTATTCCGTGGCCCTTCATTCCTATTCTAGGGCTGAGCACCCAGGGAAAAAAATTAGTGGGTGCTTAGGATCTACCAGCAGCCAGCTCCTCTCCTCCCCCCAGTGCCTTCCGGGTTGGGACAGAGCCTGGGGCCCAGAGGAAGCCGGCACCTGTGCCCTCTCACCAGCTTGTGTCACAGAACCCTGCTCCTTCTTTTTCATTCAGACTGATTCCTCCATCTCCTGGTGCCACAGTGGAGCACTGAGAGTACAGTAGAGAGTCTCCTTGTTCCCAGTGTCTGGAGCCACAGCAGCAGCTGGGAGAGGCAACTACAAGGAAAGTCCTGATAAGCCCCTGTGGCTCTGGGATAGAACATGCTCAGCTGCTCTGAGAGATCAGCACAGGCACCATCCAACTGGCACCCAGAAGCTGAGAGGGGATGGAGCATGCTCAATGTAGATGGAATCTTCTAATATTTAGTTGCCAAACTCTTTCCAAACCTATAATGACCTGTGATTTTCAGAAGAGTATAACATGGCCAAAATTGGGCAGATTTTCACAGGGAAAGGAAAATGTTCATTCCCAACTCCCCTTCCAAATTTAAGTCTCTGCTCCAAAGCATAGAGATGTTAGAGCTTTTCAATTTTTTTACACAGGCAAAACATACTTTACTCTAAACTCATTCTCAGACATGGCTGAGCCATTTTAGCTTCTTTTTTTTTCTTCGGGGGGAGTGGGGAGATTTAAAAAAAAAAGCCTAAGACAGACACCTGGCCTGGAAAGTTTCAGACCAAACAATTATAGTTTTGCAATTATAGAAAAGGAAATGTTAGGCAACCTTAAAAATAAGCACTGCTACCAGTTCTGCCTATAATACATGTCTAGATCTCACCATGTGGGGCTTGGCCAAATTTAGTAGAGTTGTAAGTGGGCCAGTTGTTCTTACTGTTGTCAGAGATGAAGTTGACCCTTTCTACTCCTGTAAAGTCCCATTTTGGAAGCTGCTTAGCTCAGGCAGACCTTTATGGTCATGCAGAATCCCATTAAAGTCAATGTGTTTCTGCAAGGTTTAACGATGAGGAGCAGCTAGCAGGATCAAGGATTTAGATGGTGAGTTCTTTTAGGTCAGGTCCTTGATTTCATCCATGTTTGTAACTAAAAACTAATAACCCTGCAGAATAAGTTTGGGTGACAGCAAGTTTTTCTGAACACAAAGACACTTAGTAGCCATCAGTACAGGTCTACTTAATTACCTCTAAAGTGGTCAGGGTGATGATCTTAAATCTCTTTTGCATGGGAATTTGAAATACAGTATTCTTGCATATCTGCTGGCATTTAAGTGGGATTTATTTATTTAGTGAAATACAAGATGTATAACTTTAGCTACTACGTGCTATTAAAAATTAAAAACAAATTGCATTGAATAAAATAGCAGAAAACTGACAAACAAGATGTGGAAGAAAAGTAACCACACACAGTCAACAAAAACCAAAAGCAAATAAATTCACTTAGTATCATGCCCTGAAAGCTATCAAATGCTACTCCGACAGGGCTAAGGTCACAAGGTGGGATTCTTCTAATGGGAAAAATCCTGCTCCATTCCCTGCATAGTGAAATTCTATGAGCAGACACAGAATTCTTGCTGATTGCATTTGCACAATGGGGTATAAAGTGCAAAGATGTTTCTCAGGTAGCTGAATCCCAGGTCAAATCAGGGCTTTACAATTATAACTTCAGCTGTGCAAAATATTCATTAGGAAAATTAAAATGCTAAAAATTTGAGTCTTTTTAGAGGTTGCAAAATCTGCGTGAAAATGCAATTGTTTACATTCATGAAAACTGTGTCCAAGTTGGTGGCAAAGTTGTTTTCACTTCCTGGATATCAGCAAAAACTCCAGTGGATGTTTTCATCATACATTTTCAAATACTGAGCTGGGTTGGTTGGGTATATCACATGGCTGAAATCACATTCATCAGTGCCCCCAAATTCTCTGACTTTGTCCCATATGCTGAGAAGGATAGCCAAAGCCATTGTCTATTTATAAAAATACTATCTAGCTTTTACACTGCACTTTGTGACGTTCCCCTGGTGTTATCTGGACTGGTGATCTGCTAAGTCACTCCAATCCTTGACTCTGGGAGCCAGCCTTACCCTGCTCTGCTGTGAGAACCCCCACTCCTGAACTGTTCATGCACAGCCTCTGGCATGTAAGCTGCTTGGATTGTGCCACTGAATGACAGTAGCCAATATCTCTGGTCCCAGACACAACCCTAGGAACCTCTGTCTTGCAGTGTCCAGTTATGCCCGCTGGATGCTGCAAGCTTATATGAGTTCATCAATTTAACAAGGAAATTGATATGTACCAGGGTTGTCATCCCAAGGGGTGTCTCTGACACGCTTCAAACCAAACACACTGCTTCAGGTAGAATAAACAAACAGATTTATTAACTACAAAAGATAGATTTTAAATGATTATAAGTCAAAGCACAACAAGTCGGATTTGGTCAAACAAAATAAAAGCAAAATGCATTCTAAGCTGATCTTAACACTTTCAGTGCCCTTAGAAACTTAGATGCTTCTCACCACGGGCTGGCTGGTTGCCCTTCAGCCAGTCTGTCCCCTTTGATCAGTGCTTCAGTCACTTGGTGGTGATGTCTGTAGATGGAGGTAGAAGAGAGGAAGACCATGGCAAATATCTCTCCCTTTTATCATGTTCTTTCTTCCCTCTTGGCTTTGCCCCCCCATTCAGGGTCAGGTGAGCATTACTTCATTGCAGTCCCTGACTGCTCAAGGGAAGTGGGGTGACTCACTCAAGAGTCCAACAGATCCTTTGTTGCTGCCTAGGCCAGTGTCCTTTGTTCTTGTGAGGCTGGGCTGGGTTTGTCCCATACATACCCTGATGAGGTGTGAACTGCCCCTCTGTTCCTGGAGAGTTTTGCCTGGGCTTGTTTTAAGCCTCGAGGACACATTTTCAGCCTCATAACTATATACATGAAATTACAACCTATAACATTACTATAACAATGATGCTCAGTGCGTCATGAGCCTTCCGAAGACACCCAACATGACAAACTTTGCATTGGATACCATACAATCATATTATAAGGATGAAAATGGGGTGCGGGGTGTTCCCCCAAAATACAAAGTGTCACAGACTTGTCATGAGTAGATCTCTCAGCGCTTTTCTAAGGAGGTCAATATCACCATCCCCATTTTCAGATGTGGAAACTGAGGCACAAAGAGGTGAAATGACTTGTCCAAAGTCATCCAGCAGGCTAGTGGCAAAGCCAGAAAAGAACTCAAGTCTCCTGAGTCCCAGATCAGTGTGTTATCTAGTAGGTCCTCCTGCCTCTCAAGACTGTCTTTGAAAGCAAGGAGGGCATATTCCTCCCAAAGAAGTATCAGAAGACAATGGGGCTGTTCTCCACAGGTACACTAGACAGCTAAGAGCTCACCAGTCCTCCTTTGAAGAGGACAATAGCAGATGGGGAAGAATACGAATTCTCAGTAAAGGGTGGCTTGTAGGGCTGGTTAGGGGGAAGGCACTGAGTGGGCCTAGGTCAGAGGTCCCCAAACTGTTGGCACTCCCTCCTAAGGAGTGCAGAGGAACATTGGGGGTGTGGGGAGGCATGCTGCAGGCCTGGGACAGCCCCCATGGGGGGTGGGAAGGGAGTGTCACTCAGCTCCACCCCACCCCCAGTTCCGTTCTGGCCCCAGTCATGGCCCCACTCCCGGCCTTGTCCCCAGCCTCAGCCTGGCTGTGGTTCCACACTCAGCCATGGGCCCAGCTGCCGGCATACAACATGGTCCAGCTGCGGCTCCACTCCCACCCTCACCCCCACCCTTAGCTTTGGCCCCTGGCGGCAGCTCTATTCCCAGCCCCAGCTGCGGCCCCACTCCCAGCCCCACACGTAGCTGTGGCCCGAGCCTTGGCCCCCTTACTACTGTCCGCATCCCCGCTCCAACCTGGAAGCCACACCCCTGCTCCTAGCTCAGGCTCTGGGGAGGGGGGAGGGGGGCAGACAGGGGTAAGTGGGGACATGACCCTGAAAAGTTTGGGGGGCCACTGGCCTAGGTAGTTGCATAGTATATCAGGTTAAAAAGTAGCTTTTCATGTTTTCAAGATTTGATATAAAAGATTCCATTGTCTCCAAATTTACAAAAATATGAAATGCTGAGGTCAGAAAAATCTGTTCAAATGGAATGTAATTTTTTGTGGACATAATTTCACAAGAAAATGCCTTTGCACAGACACCTTGAATTTCACCTAGAAGCAAACAGATAGAGACTGCAGAAGTGAGAGTACATGTGTTATGTGCTCCCTGCTGCCCACTCTGATGAGGAGTGGTTTTCAGGACAGCCTTCAGTCAGAACTTCCTATGGAAGTTGGCAAAAGCATAGATAGCCATGACAAGCTCCATATTAATATGGTTTGGCTGCAGCCATAGATGAGAGGTGCTATGACTGCTGCTGCTACCTCAGAGTCATAATGGATCTGTTTAAGAACAGGGTGTTGTGAACCATTTTAGGATTATTTATACATCTCGTCACACCATTCCGTTTAAACTGAATGACAGGCATCCATCCTTCATACTTTAAGTGGTGCAGACATTTCCTCCACTTGTTCCTCTGAGTGCATTATTTAATCAGCTAGCCTCACTTCCATCTTGTTGAGGCTAAGCCATACCCCACAGTTGCCATTCATCCACATTAAGAGGTCTAATGGTCTACCTCTTACTGGAGCTACTGGTCCTGGGAGAGAAATTAGACACCAGGAGATAATATTGCTATATCTGGGTTATGGAGTGAATAGAAGAGGGACAATACATTGAATTTTCCCTCATAATTTCTGCATTAAATCCATACCTTTCTTTGTCCCCATTAGAAATTCTATATTCACTCCACCCGCACCCCCCCTCCACCCACAGTGTTTCACTGAACACCAGATAACCCATGATCATACACAACATCATCAACTCAAGCAGGTTTGGAGCCTCGGTGTTTTTCTTTAGCACGCTGAACACAATGCGTATATGCTCAGATCACCCCCTTTTTTCAGCCGGCTTCAAACCATTTTTGATTATTTAGGCTGTATGATGTGTACAGCAACAGCGAGGTGACTTCTTATCTACAAGTAAAAGCTGTCTGATAAATCTCAAAGAAGAATAATTTATGTGGCAGCAGCAGCTGAGAAAGTAGCATTTCACACTTTTTTCATGTAAAATGTCACATGAATTCCAAATGGACCAAACAAATTTGTATGAGTTTGAGACCTAAATTTACTGCTAAAAGGGGGATGAAGGAGGAAAGAGAAATCTCAGTACAACGAAGCATAGTCATTGTGATTTTTACTTAAGGAAAGGTATTTTGATCCATCTGTTCCTTTTTTATATTGATCAAAATACAGAAACAAAGTACAGCTACTGAAATCAGCGCAAAGTAATAGAATATCAGGGCTGGAAGGGACCTCAGGAGGTCATCTAGTCAAACCCCTTGCTCAAAGCAGGACCAATCCCCACTTTTTGCCCCAGATCCCTAAATGGCCCCTCAAGGATTGAACTCACAACCCTGGGTTTAGCAGGCCAAGGCTCAAACCCTGGAGCTATCCCTCATTCCCTCCATAAATAATTATAAGACACCCTCAAACAACATCAATACTGCAAATAGGGCTGTTTCTTCCACTCAATTTCAGGCCGTTTAGAGGAATGCTGTAAAATTAATTTTTTTCTCATTCCCTAATCAGACGTTAAGACACCTAGTTGCACAGAAATAAGACTGAATATTACTACTTACATTACTATGTATGCACAGTGCCAAGTTATTTACATGTAAAATGTAATAAAAGGTGGATGCTCTGGGTACGGGTGGATGTCAAAGGGAAAGGCACCATATCAAATGAAATGGATGGAATATAGCACAAAGAATGGACACTGGAAACAACAGATCAGCCCCAGGAATACATATGACACTGTGAACAGAGAAAGGACCTCGGGGGGAAAGAAGGAATGCTCCAGCCACAGGAATACATATGACACAATTGAACAGAGAAAGGACCTCGGGGGGAAAGAAGGAATGCTCCAAGAAATATATACGGGTCTGCCTGTGTTGCCCTACAGAAGATGTATATAATATCAGAGAAAAAGCAACCATGGTTACCAATGACAGTACTACTAGCCCTGGGTGGCTGCAGATCCCCAGGTCTTTCTGGCTACTTCTGTGGCCCTCCTATCATTGCCTATCTGAGCACTACTACTCAGTCACTGAGTTTATCCTCACCACACCCGGTATGAGTTAGGGAAGTATCCTCACTTTAACAAAAGGGGAAAAGAGATTAAGCAACTTGCCTAAGGTCGTATGGCTAGTCTGTTGCAGAGCTGGGAATTGAACGAAGGTCTCCTCTGTCCCAGTTTAGTGCCCACAAGACAGATCATACAGCAGCTTACAGAAGCACCTAAAACTATGATTCAGTACTATCCTTGCGATATGTACAGGGAAAAGATGTCCATCGCTAACACCTGATCAGTTCCATGGTTATGATGAAAATGGGTCTGTTTTATTCTGTGCTTTTCAGTATATTGGCAGAACTCTGACATGTGAAAGCTCACAACAAGGCACAGGCGGCTGCATGCTGTAGCTATGTTCTGTAATATGCTTTTGCTATACCAGTGACTCAGAGTATTCCACCTGCCTTCGTTGTGGATGGTGCCTAGGTTCCCATAATCACCAGCTGATCCCGCCCTGCCCTTGTACATCTCCATGCTGTGTTGTAGTTGTGTGGATGTATTATCTGTCACATGTAGCTATCCAAATGTCTTTATACTTTGGAAGCATTCCATTTCCTAACCACGTCCAAACTAATATCCACTTTTTATAGGTGTGAAAAGAGGGACAATCAGGTGCACTAATCAGATTTTCCGGAGACTTCGTATCTGCCCCTTTCTCTGTATATAGCCAAGTTCTGGGCTGATGTTCTCATGCACTTAAAAGCAAGAGGTATAATGTAACTATGATCTTTGATTGCATAGATTTTTTCCCAAGTAATCTTATAGTAGATTACACAAATTCACACTAAGAGCCTAATCTTGAACCTACTGCAGAAGTGAAGCTCTCAATTAATTAAGAGAGTAAGGACAGTGGAATTAGGCCTGAAAAGATAGTTCAGCCCTTTGCCTTAATAGCTATTGGTGGGTATATATTTGTGCACAGTATGATACATTACTTTGCCAGTTGGATACAGTACCTAAATTTTGATTAATGTGGTGTGGGTCTGAAATATACTCTGATGTGGGGTTTTGCTTGAGTAAAAATTATAGGATTCAGCAAGTAGTATACAGTGAAAGAAGAATCTCTGTAAATTCAGTTCACATAAGCTAAAGTGCAGATACTAATCTGAACTGTCTGAACCTCTTGAACGTGCAAAATTACCCTGGAACAGATCACTTTCCAGTCTTCCACTGCCAGAATCAAGAAGGTCTGACCTACCTGAAATGAAATGTACCCGGGAAAAATAATGTTAAACAAACGTAAAACCTAAACCAACCAAACAAACAAACAAAAACAAACAAAAAGGTTCCCTTTAAAATCTGAGTGAAAGTTGAGGTTAGTTCCTATTTTATCAGCGTTGATCTACTCATCCCTAGAATGATTTTCTGGAATTAAAGAGCTTACAGAAAAGTACAAAGATGAAATGGTTTGAACAAAGTGAAGTGCTACTCTGTGCCATCAGCAGAGGGAGCGATTAGACAGTGTTAGAGAGACACTCTCTGCAGAGAAAAAGGCATTTAAACAGTGTCTGCAGCCAGTAGTAGAATCCCTGGATAATGATAAAGTCATCTTCAAAACTAGAGTACAAGCAAGATTAGATTTTGCACCATATTTTAAGGTAAGGTAAATGTATTTTTCCCACAAGATAATAATATAGGCATAATATTAATAGCTATGGATTTAGACACATAAACATCCTTTGTTCAAATAGTTTCCACTCAGGGCAAGAAAGAAAAAAACTGTTAGCAAAAACCAGCTTACAACAAATCAATTGTAGGCAGTGAAGCTTTATGCTCATATGTACGAAGATGTTATCTCAAGATTACTATGACCAAGTGAAATTAATTAAATTATAGTGGAAAAGGGAATTAAGTCAAGATATGATGGTGGTACATACTAGACATTTTTGGTCAAATTTTGTACTGAATTGTTCCCCAGGCAACTTCTCTAACTGCAAGTGAAAAGTTGGCTCTATTTATTATGTATTTTTAAAAGAAAATTATTCGACGACTATTTGGGCCAAACTGAAGTCAATGGGAACTGTGGGTGCTTTGAAAATCAGACCACTTATTGAGATGCCTAATTTTAGTCATTTTCATTCAAAAGTTTTGGGCTTGTATTTTGTATATTTTCCCTCACCCTATGTATTGTGACAAAGTTCCTCCTCTGCCTTGGTGGGTCCTGTGCTTATTGGCGGATTTGCTCGCCTCAGAGGTTCACAGCAGCCCTCAGTTTGGCCACTTTCATGGCTCAAATCTGCCATTCACTCAGTTAGCCTCATCACTGGCCAGCATGGGGAAAAGGAAGAAGAACAATCCCTGCAGTCTCTGCTGATCCACCTAGTGGATCGGGAAACAGACCAGAGACCTTCCCCTCTGGTGAAACCCACAGTCCAGGTCAACTTTTCTGGTATCAAGTAAGGAGTTGGGGGGATGGAGGGATGGGGGAACCCACTCTACTCCGGGTTCCAGTCCAGGGCCCTGTGGAATGCAGCTGCCTACAGTGGCTCCTGTAACAGCTGCATGACAGCTACAACTCCCTGGGCTACTTCCCCATGGTCTTCTCCCAACACCTTCTTTATTCTCACCACAGGACCTTCCTTCTGATGTCTGATAATGCTTGTACTTCTCAGTCTTCCAGTAGTATGCCTTCTCTCTCTCAGCTTCCTGCGCCTCTTGTTCCCAGCTCCTCGCATGCACACCACAAACTGAAGTGAGCTCCTTTTTAAACCCAGGTGCCCTGATTAGCCTGCCTGTCTTAATTGATTCTGGCAGCTTCTTGATTGGCTGCAGGTGTACTAATCAGCCTGTCTGCCTTAATTGTTTCCAGAAAGTTCCTGATTGTTCTGGAACCTTCCCTGTTACCTGACCCAGGGAAAAGGGACCTACTTAATCTGGGGCTAATATATCTGCCTTCTATCACTCTCCTGTAGCCATCTGGCCTGACCCTGTCACAATCAGCTTGCAAATTTTTACATGCAAATTTACCAGCCAAGGCACATCTAGTTACCTACTTCTTCCATGATGACCATTATAATGAATAAAGTGATATTAAAATAAATTACTTGCCCCGAGTGGGAAAATAGAGTTATGCCAATTTATATTAGACAAGTAAAACCTCTGAAAGCTTAAACATGTTCTTCTAGCCAAATCCAGACCCTCTTAGGGACAATTTAATAGAGTGCTTATTTTTTAATCTCCTTCCTCTGATGAATTGGAGGGATGGCCATGGTTGGTGATGGGACATTGGATGAGGAACACAAGGGTTCTGAGATGGTACAAAGCATTCTCTCTCTCAGGTGTTTAGGGTGGCTGGTTCTTATTCATGTGCTCAGGGTCTAGCGGATTTCTGTGACAGATATGGCAAAGTCCTACAATATTTCTGGGTGATATTACTGAATTAAGTTTATATAGCTTTCGAATATTATAAATGAAATGTTTATTATTGTGGGATTGTCTATAACTAGGGTAAGAGATGGAAAATGTAACCGTGGGAAAGGGTTATGAGAGTCTAAGGACTATTTTAAATATTGTGCCAGACAAGGAGGAATTTTGGGGACAAAGAAAGTTAAGTGTGTTCACAGAAAATACCTTAAGGGAGAAGAATGCAAATTCCCACCTTTGGACCCAACTTTTTGAAGCTGTGCCCTGAGGAGAGAACAGTTGTCTGGCTGATTACCTGTTCATGGTCTCTGGAGATCAAAGATCCAGACTATAAAGGGAAGGCTAACCTATCTTATGCTGAGCAAAAGCTGTTATTAAACTTGTAACCAGAGAAAAATCCCTGTGTGGGGTTTGAAAGACTGATCACCTACCAGAGCCCTTGTTGGAATTTTTTTTGGAGGGAGGGGGAATCTCTGGGAAGCTTAATAGCGTGTGTGGAAGCTCTTTTATTATTTTAATGTTTTCTCTGTAATCCTTTCACCTTAAGAATAAATATGCTTGCTTAGGAAAAAAAAAACCCTTCCCTGTTACCTTACCCAGGGAAAAGGGACCTACTTAATCTGGGGCTAATATATCTGCCTTCTATCACTCTCCTGTAGCCATCTGGCCTGACCCTGTCATAGTATATATATAGTCAAATATAGGAAGTTTATGGAAAACGTAGGGGACAATTTCCTGGTGCAAGTGCTAGAGGAGCCAACTGGGTGGGGGGGGGGAGCTTTTCTTGACCTGCTGCTCACAAACTGGGAAGAATTAGTGGGGGAAGCAAAAGTGGATGGGAATTTGGGAGGCAGTGACTATGAGTTGGTTGAGTTCAGGATCCTGACACAGGGAAGAAAGGTAAGCAGCAGGATACGGACCCTGGACTTCAGTAAAGCAGACTTCGACTCCCTCAGGGAACGGATGGGTAGGATACCCTGGGGGACTAACATGAAGGGGAAAGGAGTCCAGGAGAGCTGGCTGTATTTCAAGGAATCCCTGTTGAGGTTACAGGGACAAACCATCCCGATGTGTCGAAAGAATAGTAAATATGGCAGGTGACCAGCTTGGCTTAATGGTGAAATCCTAGCGGATCTTAAAAAAAGAAGCTTACAAGAAGTTGAAGGTATTGGACATATGACCAGGGAAGAGTATAAAAATATTACTTGGGCATGTAGGAATGAAATCAGGAGGGCCAAATCGCACCTGGAGCTGCAGCTAGCAAGAGATGTCAAGAGTAACAAGAAAGATTTCTTCAAGTATGTTGGCAACAAGAAGAAAGCCAAGGAAAGTGTGGGCCCCTTACTGAATGAGGGAGGCAACCTAGTGACAGAGGAGGTGGAAAAAGCTAATGTACTCAATGCTTTTTTTGCCTCTGTCTTCACTAACAAGGTCAGCTCGCAGACTGCTGCGCTGGGCATCACAGCATGGGGAGTAGATGGCCAGTCCTCTGTGGAGAAAGAGGTGGTTCGGGACTATTTAGAAAAGCTGGATGTGCACAAGTCCATGGGGCCGAACGCGTTGCATCCGAGAGTGCTAAAGGAATTGGCGGCTGTGACTGCAGATCCATTGGCCATTATCTTTGAAAACTCATGGTGAACGGGGGAAGTCCCAGATGACTGGAAAAAGGCCAATGTAGTGCCAATCTATAAAAAAGGGAAAAAGGAGGATCCTGGGAACTACAGGCCAGTCAGCCTCACCTCAGTCCCCGGAAAAATCATGGAGAAGGTCCTCAAAGAATCAATCCTGAAGCACTTACATGAGAGGAAAGTGATCAGGAACAGTCAGCATGGATTCACCAAGGGAAGGTCATGCCTGACTAATCTAATTGCCTTCTATGATGAGATTACTGGTTCTGTGGATGAAGGGAAAGCAGTGGATGTATTGTTTCTTGACTTTAGCAAAGCTTTTGACACAGTCTCCCACAGTATTCTTCTCAGCAAGTTAAAGAAATATGGGCTGGATGAATGCACTATAAGGTGGGTAGAAAGTTGGCTAGATTGTCGGGCTCAATGGGTAGTGATCAATGGCTCCATGTCTAGTTGGCAGCCGGTGTCAAGTGGAGTGCCCCAGGGGTCGGTCCTGGGGCTGGTTTTGTTCAATATCTTCATAAATGATCTGGAGGATGGTGTGGATTGCACTCTCAGCAAATTTGCGGATGATACTAAATTAGGAGGAGTGGTAGATACGCTGGAGGGCAGGGACAGGATACAGAGGGACCTAGACAAATTGGAGGATTGGGCCAAAAGAAATCTGATGAGGTTCAATAAGGATAAGTGCAGGGTCCTGCACTTAGGACGAAAGAACCCAATGCACTGCTACAGACTAGGGACCAAATGGCTAGGCAGCAGTTCTGCGGAAAAGGACCTAGGGGTGACAGTGGACGAGAAGCTGGATATGAGTCAGCAGTGTGTCCTTGTTGCCAAGAAGGCCAATGGCATTTTGGGATGTATAAGTAGGGACATAGCGAGCAGATCGAGGGACGTGATTGTCCCCCTCTATTCGACATTGGTGAAGCCTCATCTGGAGTACTGTGTCCAGTTTTGGGCCCCACACTTCAAGAAGGATGTGGAAAAATTGGAGAGAGTCCAGAGAAGGGCAACAAAAATGATTAGGGGTCTGGAACCCATGCCTTATGAGGAGAGGCTGAGGGAACTGGGATTGTTTAGTCTGCAGAAGAGAAGAATGAGGGGGGATTTGATAGCTGCTTTCAACTACCTGAGAGGTGGTTCCAGAGAGGATAGTTCTAGACTATTCTCAGTTGTAGAAGAGGGCAGAACAAGGAGTAATGGTCTCAAGTTGCAGTGGGGGAGGTTTAGGTTGGATATTGGGAAAAACTTTTTCACTAGGAGGGTGGTGAAACACTGGAATGCGTTACCTAGGGAGGTGGTAGAATCTCCTTCCTTAGAAGTTTTTAAGGTCAGGCTTGACAAAGCCCTGGCTGGGATGATTTAATTGGGGATTGGTCCTGCTTTGAGCAGGGGGTTGGACTAGATGACCTCCTGTGGTCCCTTCCAACCCTGATATTCTATGATTCTATTCTATGATTCTATGAAATATGCTCATATCTCAAGCCTATATAGGACCACAGTTTGAAAACATAACATGAAACACCTTTCTTTTGTTATTATCTAAAAACTCACCCCTATTAATTTTTTAACATAGTAATCAACGGCAAAAAGTCACGTTAGTGCTTTAAGTTGTACCATGAACCATCTGTAACCAGAATTTCTCTCCAAACTTTTTTTAAAGAGAAGAAGTGAAATCAGAAAATGGGTCAAAAGTTTTAGGCTTAAACATGCTACTCCAGTTGTCAATTAGCCTGAAAGAAACACATTTAAAATGGAGAGTAAGCTATAGCCAATCTTAGGTGCTGGGATTCAATTATATTCTCTCAAGTGGACATATTAGAAATACTAGATACATCAGTCTTTTCAAACCTCATAATGATAAATAAAGACTTTCTGGGTGTTTACATACATTTAATTGGTACGGCTACTGTCAAGGTTCCTTCCCCATTCTGAACTCTAGGGTACAGATGTGGTGACCTACATAAAAGACCCCCTAAGCTTATTCTTACCAGTTTAGGTTAAAACTTCCGCAAGGTACAAACTTTTACCTTTTGTCCTTGAACCTTTATGCTGCCACCACCAAAGTGCCTAACAAAAATAACAGGGGAAGTGCCCACTTGGAAACGTGTCCCCCACAAAATATCCCCCCAAGCACTACAGCCCCTTTCCTGGGGAAGGCTTGATAAAAATCCTCACCAATTTGCATAGGTAAACATAGACCCAAACCCTTGGATCTTAAGAACAATGAAAAAGCAATCAGGTTCTTAAAAGAGAATTTTAATTAAAGAAAAAGTAAAAGAAAAACCTCTGTAAAATCAGGAAGGGAAATACCTTACAGAGTAGTCAGATTCAAAACATAGAGAATCCCTCTAGGAAAAACCTTAAGTTACAAAAAGATACAAAAACAGGAATATACATTCCATCCAGCACAATTTATTTTATCAGCCATTTAAACAAAACATAATCTAACGCATATCTAACTAGATTGCATACTAACTCTTAACAGGAGTTCTGACCTGCATTCCTGCTCTGGTCCCAGCAAAACATCACACACACAGACGGAGAAGACCCTTTGTTTCCCCCCCCTCCAGCTTTGAAAGTATCTTGTCTCCTCATTGGTCATTTTGGTCAGGTGCTAGCGAGGTTATCTTAGCTTCTTAACCCCTTTACAGGTGAAAGCGTTTTTCCTCTGGCCAGGAGGAATTTAAAGGTGTTTACCCTTCTCTTTATATTTATGACAGCTATCAACATTTTCAAAATTCTTCTCTTTTTTATATAAATGTTTTCCCCTTTTTTGTGTTGCCATCAATTTTAATCAAAGAGTATTCAACATTTATATGCAAATAAGAATATTCCAAGTTATATCACAAAAGATTAAGGGCTTGGATCCTGCTCCCATTCATGTCAATGTAAAAACTCCCATTAAGTTGAATGTTGCAGGATCAAGGCCCCATCTCCCCCAAATAAGCAGGGTTTTGGAAGGGATATAAACACTCATTGTTTAAAGGAATAAGCCAACCTCTAACTAATGGAAATTAGGAAAAAACTTTTCCTGTGTGTTAGTTATTCCATAACTGGTGCTGGTTTCTTCCACTTTCCCTTAGGTATCTGGCACCAGCCAGTGTCAGAGAGAGGATACTGGTCCAATACCATATGGCAGTTACTCAGTTTCTATGTTTAATTTTAAACCTTTTACCTCTAAGAATGTCAGATTTTATACACTTGATGGCAAATTATGAGTAATGAGCTGCTAGGATAGCATACCTTCCTAATGTCTGAAAAACAACTCTTAAGGAACAACAAAGAACTCATTGTGTCCATGGTATTTGAACAGCGGTCTCAATACTACAGCTTCTACGATAGAGAAGGATGCAGAAGAATGGATGTGTTTGTATGCGCTGGATACCAAGAACCAAATTCTGACCTCAGATGTGGGGAGACAACTTCTATTGAAGTCAGTGGAAGTTCAATGCAGATATCCAGGGCATGATTTGAACCCAAATTCCATTCAAATATCTCTGACAGTATACAAAGTTGATGAAGTGATCTACCTTTTTGCTATTCACAATGAAGCTTATATCACTAAGACCTTTACAGATGTTTCAAAGGGGTTGTTTCCATATTTCACACACAGTACATTACTTGTTTAATTCACATAATGGGCCTTGTTGTGTACATTTGAAAAGCTTTTCACAATTACCATGACCCTAGGGAAACTGTTTAAAAAGCAGATTTCTTTATCGGCTGAAAGATAGGCATGGTATTTGCAGCTTTGAGAGGAAGTGACCTTGTCAAAAGGGCCACAATACCACCTACTCAAAACTACAGAGTTCCTGTGATAGCTGTTTATCAAAGAGCAAATTTGAAAAAATGATTAGCTGAAAAGGAGATTGAAGACACAATAAACATCACATCCCACCCTCAAACTTCTTGGTCCCTAAGCAGCGTTGTTGTAGGCGTGTCGGTCCCAGGATATTAGAAAGACAAGGTGGGTGAGGTAATGTGTTTTATTGGACTGACTTGTGTTGGTGAGAGAGACAAGCTTTTGAGTTTACACTGAGCTCTTCTTCATGTCTGGGAAACGTACTCAGAGTGTCACAGCTAAATATAAGGTGGAACAGATTGTGTAGCATAAGTAGTGGAGTGTACTTGTTTGGTGAAGCAGTTGAGAGTGTTTTTTTAAGGCATATATCCCTGACTTTCTCCTCGGAGCCTATTCTGTGGTATCTGAGTGCCTGGCTGTAGATAACAGATTTTTTGGGGTGGTTAATGGATCTTTAAATGTAGGTATGGTGATCTGTGGGGTAACATCAAACAACTACAACTCATATACGATGGAAACCCCATCCTGAAAGAAATATTTCCGGAACCCCATCTTTTGGCCTTCAAACACCGCCGCCCCCCCCCCACCCACATAAGCTCTCTAAGCTCATCATCAGATGCAAGCTCCCAGCAGACAGGACACACCAACTGAAGTGGCACCAAACCCTGCCAGAACAACAGATGCAAAACCTGACAACCTATCTCCACTGCTATAATGATCAACACTCCTCACAACATGCCTTTCAAGATCTATGGGTCCTACACATGCCTATCACAACATGTGGTGAAGCTCATCCAGTGCACTGAATGTCCCAATAACAACAATGTGAGTGAAACCAGACACTCACAGGAAAATGATAAAAGACAAAAACACTATATCACCTGTAGGTGAACACTTGTTACAAAGCGAACACTTTATATCTGACCTCTCAGTCCTCATCCTCAAAGGAAACCTGCACAATACACTTTCAAAAGTCTAGCCCGGGAGCTTAAATTTATTTCTTTGCTAGACATTAAAAATCATGGACTGAATAGAGACATTGGATTTATGGCTCAGTACAACAATCTACAACCCACCAACAATTCCCCCTTTTCTCCCCCCATCCATGATTGGAGGGATATTAACGGGCCACTTCACCTTGAAATGAATGTTAACTACTTATGTTAAAGAATCTGTTCCACCTTATATTTAGCTGTGACATTCTGAGTATCCCAAATCCAAAAAGAGCTCTGTGTATGCTTGAAAGCCTGTCTCTCTCATCAACAGAAGTTGGCCCAATAAAGATATTACCTCACCCACCTTGTCTCTCTTCTTGGGCCCAGTTCATTTCAGGGTCCAGTTCTAGTTGCACTCCTCAGACTCGAATGTCTGTTGGTTGTGTAAAGCATCTGCCAGGGCGGTGTAAAAACCTTTCTGACTTGCTAGCATTTTACACCTATTTTGTAGTGGTGTAAATGGACTGCACAAGGTGCAGGGTTATAGAGAATCAGCCCTGTGTTTGTTTTTTTTTAATAATCCACCATGTAATTGACCCAGCCTGGCTCCCTGACCTTGTATTCCTCTCTGCCTCTCCCTGTTCTCTGCAGGGTATCAGATTCTTCTCTGTCCCTGTACGCAATCTTGTTGGTGCCAGAGCCTTTCCCACTGCAGCTTCTGCCATCTGGAACAGCATTCCTGTATCTCTCCGCTTCATTGACCCTCCATCTCTGTGCAAATCTCTCTTTTCTCCCTTGCTTACGCTTCATTTTTTTCTCTCCCTCTGTTATTTATTATTTAACTCTGTAAAGCTGCTCAGGTTGAAGCTTCCCTGAAAGATGCGAAACAAACTAAAAGGACACATTATGTTAATGAGATCTTTGCGGGGGTTTTGGATAAAGGATCCTTTGTTTGAAAAATTAATAGTAAGTTTTAAATAGATAAAAGAGCAAAAAAAAAAAACCAGTGAACACACTGTACTTCCACATCCTCCTTTTAAAGGGAACTTGTTTTTGAGAGGCCGTTTATCTAGAAATGTGAAAACTACTCATAATTCTCTTCTGAACAGATTTTGCTCAAAGACCTTTATCACAGTGAATACTGGAAATGCTTCAGCATCTGTCATGCTCATCCCAAACTCCTATTTTATCCTGCTCGGGAAGTTATACCATGCCCAACACCATGTTATCTAGAGCATCCTTCCATGGGGCACCACACAATGTAACTAGCATCTGGCATGTGTGGTTCCTTTTTCCCAGGTGAGAAAAATTGTGTCTGGAGAGTATTTGTATTGTGTCACCCCCTCTCTCCCTCCCTCCCTCCCTCCCTCCCTCCCTTATTTTCGTTTGCTTTGTGAAATGTGTTTTTATTAGTGGAGGCAGTCAAAGAAATGTACCCAGCATTTGGAAAGTGGTCAGCTTGGAAGAGATTCTTAGGTTCTGCAGGAAGGCATTCCACAGTCTCGGTCTGCCTCCCAAGAAAACGGTGTCCTGCACAAATGAGTTTCACCCTTATGTGGGACAGTTCCATTGTGCCAATGGAGCTAGAGTTGCCAACGTTCTAATCCAACAAAACCCCACCCCATCCCTGCCCCGCCCCTTCTCTAAAGCCCTGCCTCTACTCACTCCATCCCCCCTCCCTCTGTCGCTCACTCTCCCCCTCCTTCACTCACTTTCACCAGGCTCAGGCCGTGGGTTGGAGGTGCAGGAGGGGGGTGAGGGCTCCATCAGGGACCAGAAATAAGGGGTTCAGAGTGCAGGACAGGGCTCCGGGCTGGGTCTGAGGGGTTCAGAGTGCGGGAGGGGGTGTGGGCTCTGGCTGGGGGTATGGACTGTGGGGTGGGGCCGGGGATGAGGGCTTTGGGGTGATGGAAGGAGCTCCGGGCTGGGGCAGAGAGTTGGGGTGTGGGGAGCTGGGGGCTCCATCTGGGGGTATGGGCTCTGGAGTGGGGCCAGGGATGAGGGGTTTAGGGTGCAGGAGGGGACTCTGGGCTGGGGCAGGAGGTTGGAGTGTAGGTGGGGGTGAGGGCTCTGGCTGGGGGTGTGGGCTCTGGGGATGAGGAGTTTGGGGTGTAGGAGGGGGCTGGAACAGGGTGTTGGGGGGTCAGGGCTCTGGAAGGGAGTTTGGATGAGGCAGAAGACTCTGGGTTGGGACAGGGGCTTGGGGTGTGGGAGGGGGTTTGGGGTGCAGGGTCCTGACGGCACTTACTGCAGCTCCGGGAAGCAGCTGCCAGGTCCCTGCCACCTCTAGACACATGGGTGGCAAAGGAGGCTGACCAATGGGAGCTGCGGAGTTGGCCCTTGGGGCGGGAGCAGTGTGCAGAGCCTCCCTAGCTGCCCATGGTCTAGAGGCTTCCAGGAGCTAGGGCAGGCAGGGAGTCTGCCTTAGCCCCGGGCCCCTGCTGTGCCGCCAACCGGACTTTTAATGGCCAGGTCGGCAGTGCCGACTGGAGCCACAAGGGTCCCTTTTTGACCCGGCATTTTGGTCAAAAACTGGATGTCTGGCAACCTTAAGTGGAGCAGAGGTGATGAGGATTGTCCAAGAGCATGAGAAAATCTTTTAGCATGAGAAAATCAAGTCCAAGATTTTCAAAACTCTGAGGCTAAAGTTAAGCTACTAAATTCTTATTTAGGCTTGTAAATAAGTGATATGATTTTCAGAAGTACTGGGCACACAGAAGTTCAAGCTTTTATTAAGCACAAGAGTTTAGGCTCCTGTTTCTTTAAATAGCTAGGCCAAAGGTAAGGACCAAGATAAGTGAGAGCCTTGTGTGATTAAAGAATGTAGGGTCCTCTTTATTTCCTTCTTCCCTCCCGCGACAGACCAACATGTGTGTATGCTTGTAATGGGGGCTTTGCAGAATGGCCACTAACTGTCAGTCCCAACGTAACAGGTGGCTTGGAGGGCTGGATGGCCTAGTGGTTAGAGTGCTTGGCTCTCAGCCCCCTGTTTGGTTGAGGAGTCTCAGTCTTTAGAGCTGGTGGGGGACCCAGGCCCTCTCTCTCCACCAGGTCCCAGCCCAGGGCCCTGTGTATGTCAACCCATGAACAGAGGGAGAGACCTCCTATCAGGAAGTGAAAATCTGCTGCCCTGAGCCACTGCCTATCAGTCTGTTCAGTTTGGGGCATGGCCTCTCCAGTCCAATTTGCTTGGTGGCTTGCCTTCCCTGGAGTCCCCTCTTGAGTCTTGGGCGGCGTCTTGCCGCAGTACCAGGCTCCTTTCGGTGGGTCAGCCGCAAGTTGGTGAGGACGAGACCCACACTGTCTCTGGGGTTGACTCACTCAGTTTCTTCCAGTGCTGGAGGCTCCTAGGTCTTTTTTCCGGTCTCCCTTGTTTGGGGAGACAGTGAATACTGCCTGGTGGCTGCCTTGGCTTGCACGCTAGTGCTTCTTCCCCTCAAGTAGGGAGGCAGCTAGCTCTGCCTCTTCTCCAATCAGGCCTAAACTGGGCCTGGCTCACTCCTTTTCTCCCCACTCCTGAGATGTAGATGCCATTCACAAAAGTGCTGGAGTAGGAGTTAGTGCTCACTGCACCACTTTGTACTCTAAAGCCCGGTGGTTAGGGAACTCACCTGCTATGTGGGAGAGCCAAAATAAAGTCCCTGCTGCAAAAAAAGCAGAATGGGGACTTAAACCAATGTCTCCTGCATCCTAGGTGAATGCTCTAATCAGAGGGCTACAGAGAATAAGGGGGACAGGGGTGACACCAACACCTCCTCCTTTGAGTTTGTGAATGGCATTTCCAAATGCAAACCAAAACATCGATTATTTGCACAGCTTTACACTGAAACTGGCTGAACTGTCACAGTCCTGTTTTAATTATCATGATGCCAGCTGATATAGACTCTTTTCACAAAGCATGTATTGATAATGTGATTCATTTTATGGTTCATTTCATTAAAATACTCTGCCATGGATGTTTCTACAATTATGTTATATAGCTGCAGAAGTTACTGCCAGAGGGTCGAGTGCTTTGGCCACTTCATGAATTGGACTCCCATTAAAGTTGATAAGAGTTTTGGATGTAGAATGGTGCAGGCTTGCAGCCAGAATACTATATTGTTTGTGCCACAAAATACAAGACAATCTTTTCATAATATTTAGGTCTCAGATGCTACAGAATATACAAACCCCTCAATGTAACCTAACTTCTAGCTCCAACATTCACGTCAGATTATCCCTGATCTACAAAATTATTTCTAACACTCATTACAAACATGCAATGTGTGTTCTTTGTATGGATACTTATAAAACCTGCACCTGTCATTCAAGTTTGGGTTCATTTAAAGCCAAGGAAAATGGTTTGTATTGTGACAAGTACAATATTTGAACATAGAAGTTCTGATACTAGATGCCCACTTACACATGCACTTTGTCATTCATATGCCTACAATTGCTTTGACCATTATCTCAGCTGCAAGCACAAATCTAATATTTGCTCATAAAAATGGCTAGACACCAAAGGAGTCAGTTGTGTGCATAAATATCTGATTTGCAAACGCAGTTACAGTCAGAGTTTATGCAATGCATATGCAAATTGCACAAGCACCACTGGCCTTTAAAAAAATAAAAGGACCAAATATGCAGCCCTAAACCAATCCTCAGTTCTATCTTAGCACAACATACCCTTATAGTCGTACTATAACATATATTGATTCATAGTTCATTTGACTGTAAAGTGTTCCCCTTTGCAAATATTCTTTTAAATTTGCTTTTAAAAAGTGGTACTTTATTATCAGTCAGGCATAAAAGAGAAACAATCTACATTTATGGGATTAACTGCAGGATATAAGAACTAAAATTTAATCTTTTCATGCCATATTAAAAACAAAGAGTAATGAATTATGCCAAATTGTCATTGTCATTATTCAGTCATTTGTTAATTCATTTGTCAGAGCATTTGTGAGAGAACAGAAGTGGCATCATCTTATATATGGGTGGCGAATAGCTGTCACAGATGGACACAACACTAATGATGTCACAGCAAATAACATGAATTCACTGCATTAGAAAACTCCTGCTAATATAGAGTCTCTGCTCTGATTAGCAGTCTGAGTGAATCTCATTGTGCTTATTGTGCACAGGGGTCAAATCTATAGGTACCCTTTCTGTGTATGCAAGGCCCACACAGAAAAAAAGAATGCATTTTTGCTATGTTGCAGGAGCGGGGCAATCTATGGAGAAGCCAAGCAGGGGAAACTGCAGGCTGCTAAAATGAGATTTAAAGTGCATCCCTGCAGGGAACAAGGAAGGTGAAGAAAAGGCTATGTCACCCATAAACGAGGGCATAGCTAGTGGTTCAGTGCACAGGTAAAGTATAATAAAATACTATATGTTTTTTAATGTTACAGCCAGACAAATATCAAACATAAAATGAAGTTGTCGTATGTAATGTATCATGCTGTAATACCTATGAGTTATGTCTTCAATTATCCTGTGCTATATTCTTCTAATGCAATGTGTATCTTTAAATATCCAGTCTCATTCCTTGCATGTCTCATTTTTCCACATGTACACAACGTGAGACTTTCAGCCGGTAATCATTCAGCTGATAACTGCAGCATAGTCACTTCTGCAAATCTATTAAACTAATGCGAAAACTTAGCAAAGCAATACAAAGTTATAGATTGAAAAGGGAAGATTGTGAAAATAGTTTGTCTAATAGCCCCTTATTGAGTTCAAGATGCCTGGGAAGCAAAAGGATTTTTCAAATGTTCCCCTTTCAGACACTGTGGTTGAAAGAATTCAAGTATTATGTTTCTGAGGGAAAAATATGACATATCAATGTATGATTTTTCCAGCAATGCAAAGCAATAATGCCACCGAACATGCAATGATATGCAGTATATTTTCCCAGTCATGTTGTTTCAGGTTTATGATGACAGCCAAACCCTAGAGGTTTGGCAGTTCAGATGCTTATCTGAAAAACTCACTCAAATCTTTTTTCAGGACTCCCCGCACTTCTCCCTTTTCCTTTCCATCCAGTTAGATCCTTCTGATTCCCCATCTCTCCAACTCTTTCACTGACCCAAACAAATCTTCAACAAGCACTTCAGTCCCTCTTGCCTTTGTAAAAGGTCTCTTGTGAGTTCTTAGGTCTGTATCTCACTTGCTGGGCTCCAGATAGCTCACTGAGTCCAGTTTTAGACTTTGCTTTTCTTTCCTAGGGATGCTCCAGTTTGCATTGCCCCACCTTGGGTACTTTAGAATTCACTAGATTTCAAGAAAGTAGCTAGTTCAGCAGAAATGACAAAACCAGAGGCTGCAAATAAGAGAGATGAAGGTTCAGGAAGAATTTTTGATTTCAAACTACTTAGACTAGTATAGACAATGATGTGGACAAATATGTGCTGGGAAGTGATCTAAAATGATGATCTCATTTCACAGAAACCAATGAACACTCATTAGATGGTAACAATTTCAACCATTATTAATACCCAGACTGGATTTGAAACAATACATACAGCTCATTTCCCAATTCCGTGAGCCATCCAGTACCTCATTAGTGACACTTACAATGAATATCTATAAAAAATATTCAGACCAGTCTGAAATCAATCCTGAAGTTTTAAACTAGGGATACAAATTTCAAAAGTGCTGTGATTTAGGAGTCGAAATCTCCTTTCAAAAGGAACATAGGCACTAGTTCCCACTGACTTTCAACAAGGTTTAGGCCTTGCCTTCACTGCATTGTTAGCTCAAGCTATAATTCAAGTTTTGCTCCGAACCTTACTCCCATTCACACACAAAAATCTCTAACTTGATTTAAGTGGTGCTTTAAGCTTGAGCTTACTGGCCTGTAAGGGTATGTCTACACTGTAGTTGAATGTGCAATTTCCAGCTTCGGTGGACACACCCATTGAGCTAGCACGCTAAGAAATAAGAAGCATAGCTGTGGCAGCACGAATGGCAGGAGGAAATCGCTGCCTGACTATAATTTTGTCTGGAACTCTACACACATACTTAAGGTGGCTAGCCCATCACGCTGCTGCAACTACACTTCTAATTGTTGCAGTGAAGACAAGCTTTTAGACTTCTAAATCACTTTTGAAAGTGGGACTTAGGAGCTTTTGAAAATGTTACCCTCATGGACTTTCAACTTTAAAGAGAATAACCAAAATTTCTCCCTGCATCTCTAAAGGAAATGCAGGTGTTTGATCCATTATTTAAACAAGCAATTATATTCCATTTTTGTTGTTATTGTACTGGATATCTAATATGTTCACAATTCAGATCTTTCAAAAAGGAGCACGAAACAAAAATAACAGTTTTCTGATGGCAACAAAACTCTTCAGTCTAATTAGGGAGCTCCAGATTTGATGGAATGGAATATATTGTGAAACAATCTGATTTTGTTTTATCCCAATGATGCAATTTAGCAGCAAGAACTGGAAATTCAAAAGCAGGCAAAGGGGTTTCAGCACAAGCAGACTAGTATAAATGAGACATCTATTACATAGACAGTTCAAACTGTACAGACAACTTGGCCTTATACTGTAATTGTAAGCTTCAGTACCATCCATCTGCTACTTTATAAATTAGGAGCCAATGATCCACACTTTCTGTTTATGAGATCATTTAGACACCTTCAGTTCTAAGCGTCTCTTGTGAAGAGTCTACAGTTCTGTCTAATTAGCTGGTGCCCATGAATCCTCCTCCCACCCCCCACTCTCCCCACAGATTTGATAGGTGCTTCTTTTTTCCTCCCTTCCACTGCCCAGTTACTCTTTGCACAGGGACCTCAACAGCCCTTCCAGCCCCAGGTTCTCCCCCATAATGTCTTTCTGTAGTGTCCAGTTGCCCTCATTGGAACACTCTCAAAAAGTTATCAAGTTTGCTGCTCCTTTAAAGAGACAGTACAGAGCAGCCCTGTTAGTTTAACTGGGGGCTAATACTCTCTGACCTTCAATCACAGCACCGAGTTGGTTTATAGTAAAAGTAAAAGAAGTTTATTTTCCAGACTACTGTACCCCTTTCAAGAGTCTGATTTGTCTTGTGTTCCCCCAAGTTTCACCTCACTTAAAAACTTACAAAACCAGATATAAAAATACAAAAGTGCCACAAGACATTATTACTGAAAAATTGCTGACTTTCTCATTTTTACCATATAATTATAAAATAAATCAATTGGAATATAAATATTGTACTTGCATTTCAGTGTATAGTATATAGAGCAGTATAAACAAATAATTGTCTATGAAATTTTAGTTTGTATTGACTTCGCTAGTGCTTTTAATGTAGCCTGTTGTAAAACTAGGCAAATAACTGGATGAGTTGATATACCCTCTGGAAGACCACTCAGTACCCCTGGTTGAGAACCACTGGTTTAAATGATACCATATAGAAGGAATAAGGATAGAAGTGGTAATGAACAAACAAAAGTGAAAATCTGCTACGAAGACTGAATCTCAGCTTAACACACTAGAGTCTTTTGTTCAAAGTTTTTTAACAACAGTCATTCTTCCAACCTGGCACCCTAGTCCTTTGCCAGGATCCTATCACAGACAGCAAAGTGGTCAGTTCCTTTGTCTCCTCAAGTGAATGATAACTTAGGAGTTCTCACCCCCTTTCTTTATAGTCCAGTAAACCTCTGAAATGTATTCTTCTGAAGTGTTTTCCCTGCTTGGTGTAGACACCAGGATGTCTGGTGTAGACACCATGTTGGCTTCTCTCCCACTTGTGATTTTTACAGTGCCAGTGTTCTTCCCACAATCTCTGATACAAATGAATAGCCCACTGTCCTTGGCCACACAAGACCTGAGGTGTTGTCCCCTTTCCTTTGTCTGGAAAAACCTGTTTACCAATTTTCCCCTGATAAGTCTAGTTTAAACACATTTTAGTTACACATTTCCAGCAATCTATATAATTATTTGTAGGTTAACCGCACATACATCACACAAGAATATTAATGATCAGCAAGTTATTAGTTTTCCAATGATATATTACATGCCTCCTTTTGGATAAATATCATGACAACAGTTTGTGAGGTGCACTGTGCTGGTCAGATCAGCTGAGACTCACTGCTACATACTTAAAAGCTCCATGTCACCTGGCGGTAGGGTACTTTTAGGGTGACCCCTCTGCATGTTTTTCCCTATAGACATGCTTCCAAAGTCAGTTTAGTTAACTGACCAAGTTCTACATTGGTATTGTTCCATTGACATCAATGGAGTTATGCAAATTTACATGAGCTGAGAACCTTGCCATGACTGTCTCTTCTTACATGTTAAATTAACTCTGTCTCACAAAATAGCAGCCACCCTTCGAGATAGGAAGAGTCCTTAGAAGTTTAAAAGTGCGGTGAACAGAAAGTCATGATGACATTAAACAGCTACATACACCCCAATTCCTATTTCTGCCACACACTTCGTGTATAATCTTGGGCAAGTGAGTCATGCTTAGAGAGGTTATCTGTAAAATGTGAGTAAATACTGTTTGTCTATCTCAGAAGGGTGTCATGTGGCTTAAATAAATTAATGTCTATAAAGTACATTAGAGTCTTCAGACACAAAGCCTCAAAAGAAAAATCCAGCCAGACTGGCTGACCTAAGTGGCCAATAAAACAAAGCAGAAGTCTCGCAGTAGTTTTTCTACTTAAAAAAGGGGAAAAAAAAAAGAAAGAAAGAAACCCAATTGTCTGGTTTTTAAGAGATTCCTCCTCAGCAAGATAAGAAACATTATTACACAAAACAAGTGAGTGTAATCAAAGCATTATAAAAGAAGCATCCAGAACTACTGTAGAACATAATGAAAAGGAAAAAATGAAGCATATTGGAACAGACTGTTTCACAGAACAGATGCCCTCACGTTCACTAAATGGCTTTCGTTTTGTGGATTCTGCCCTCCCTCCCCCCGTCATTTTCTTTTCCTTTCCTTTCTGCTGGTTTTAAAAGAGATTCTAAATTCTGAAAGATAGTTACATTTAAAAACCACTCATCTTGACTGACACAGGAAATCCTTCCATTAACTGCTAACCCCTATCAGATTAATGATATAGTTCCCATGTGTGAAATTCACACTCTGATAAAATAAACGTGTGCTTTAACTAGGGAGTTTTAAGGACTGAGGCAATTCTGAGAAAAAAATTCTCTCACAGATCATTTGTTTTTGTGGTAAACAATTATTTACTCCAGCGCTAATTTTATACCTGGATGACATTTTTGGGATGAGGATAATTAGTTATTTCTCAAGGAAGTATGCATCAGGGCATACCACATTTCCTGGACAATTACTCAGACAAACCTGCCATTGATTTCAGAGGGAGTTTTCCCTGAATAAAGACTTCAGGATGGAGCCATAAAAATACTTATTTGATAGTCTGATTATGCTGTGAGGAAAATGTGGTATCAAAAGACACGGGAACTTGAATATTCAAGTGGAATATAAGGTAAAGTACTATTCTCTTTGGTTCTTAACAAAATTGTTTGCTTTTTGTTCAAATACCAATCTATAGTTGTCATAACTATAAGGGTAGCCTAAAATTCCTCCTTACCTGTAAGGGGTTAAGAAGCTCAAATAACCTGGTTGGTACCTGACCAAAGGAACCAATGGGGACAAAAGATTCTTTCAAATCTGGGGTGGATGGATGGGGGGAGAGGAGAGGCTTTGTTTTGGGTTCTTTGTTTCTGTGTTCATTCACTCCTGGGACTAAGAGGGACCGGACATCAATCCATGTCCTCCAAACCATTCTGAACCAGTCTCTCATATTACAGAAATTGTAAGTATAGCCAGGCAAGGCGTATTAGTTTATCTTTGTTTTCTCAACTTGTGAATTTTCCCTTGGCTGGAGGGAGGTTTATCCCTGTTTTGTTGTAACTTTGAACTAAGGCTAGAGGGGGTTCCTCTGGGTTGTGTGCATCTTTTGTTACCCTGTAAAGTTATCTTCCAACCTGATTTTATGGAGGGGATTTTTATCTTTTCTTTTTTTTTCAAATCAAATTCTTCTTTTAAGAACTGATTGATTTTTTTTTTCAGTGTCCAGGGATTTGGGTCTGTGTTCACTTTGTAATCAATTGGTTAGGATATTATTCCCAAGCCTCCCCAGGAAAGGGGGTGTAAGGGCTTGGGGGGATGTTTTGAGGGAACAGGAACTCCAAGTGGATCCTTTCCCTGATTCTTTGTCTAAATCACTTGGTGGTGGCAGCATACTGTTCAAGGACAAGGTGGAATTTGTGCCTTGGGAAAGTTTTTAACCTAAGATGATAAAATAAGCTTAGGGGGTCTTGCATGTGGGTCCCCACATCCGTACCCCAGAATTCAGAGTAGGGAAGGAACCCTGAGAATAGTACTTAATCCATTTTTTCATTTGGTTATTTAATCAGAATGTATAATGTATATAATCAACATACTTAATGTTTTTGCACATTAACTGATAGTGGTCACTTAACCCAAAAAGAAAAATTTCCAGCAGGTTACATCTTTGAATTGCTCTTAGGCTCACATTCAGTACTATGGATTAAATTCTACAGATTATAACCTGTACTTTAATCATTCATCAGAATTACTCCATAATAAGAAGCATATGAAAAAAGAGAGACATGTTATAATCCATATTAAGTAAAATCAGTAATGTAACTACATTGATCCACTAACTTATTTTCTATTCAAATAAATAGATTAGCTTTTGTTAATTTACATGATACAATTTATTGATTTACTTTTATTCTAAATATTTATGGTCACTCATTATGAAAGAACCTGGAAAATAAAACTTTTTGTGCACTATAAATTAAATATATAGATTGTATGATTAATATCAGTTTTTATATTCTCCATCCCACATAATATATTTACATTGTTGGCATTAACATGAAGTGTCACAATAAATCAAATATTATTGTTAGAATCGTAACTGTTTCCCATAACTGCTTTGTAAATGAAATATCCAAGTCACACTTAGTACAGGTCTTGTCTTTTACTGTAATAAAGTAGAGCATAAAGCTTTCATGAGTTATTGCCAACCAAGATCTGCATTTCTGCTGTTCCAAACTCCCATATACATTAAAAAAATAATTCAGGGAGTCATTGAGAAATAGGTGTTTACATGCAAGATGGACAAAGCCAAAAAGTTTGGATCTGAATTTCAACACTCCCGTAACATTTGGGAGTGTTTAGTTCCAAGATTTTGATTTGTCTGTTACACAATCAGGACCAGATATGAGAATCAGAGCCCCTCTGAGTCTGGAGTTTTGGCAGGGACCTCTTCTTGAATTTACATACATTTCCCTCTTGATAACCATCATCCAAAACTGATGTGTATCATAAGAGATCCTCATTTTACAAACTGACAACTAATGAAATTACTGTACTACTAAATAAGATGCAAGTCTTCAAAAAAAAAAACTCATTTAAAAACCCAAACTGTTTTACCATTTTAGATGGCAATCTAATTAGACACTTCCATATGCAGTAGAATAAATTTAACCTGAACCTGAAAAGTATTGCACATGTGACATCTGTGTTAATTACATTCTGACAATTATTCAGTTAGTAAACAGGAGAAAGCAAATTAGTTAAGAAGAAGCATGAAATGAATTGCATTTAGTGAATGTCACTGAAAATAAAGTATTTCAAATCAGATGCAAGTACAATATATAATACTATATTGTAAACATATTGTAGTTGGATACTTAAGAGATCAAGTCTCTCATAAGACATGAACAGTTTTATTTTTCCATAACGAATGATTGATTACATATTTATCATGAAAGCCAAATACGTCTGGTGTTCACCAGTGAATATATATTACCCCTTTTGACCCGAGTAGTCAAGCCAAAATTCAGGATCATGCAAATGTTTCCAACTGGGAGGAGGAATTAATGGAGTCTGATATCTTTGATGCAATCTCATTTATTTACAAGGAATGTACAAAGTCATGTTTCCCCAAACACAGGAAGAACCAAAATAACAGGAAATAGTTTCTTTGCTTGCAGCCACAAGGCTCTTTCACCTGTGCATCTCTTTTGCCCCTTCCCAGGCTGTTTGTGTCTCTCTCATGCATACACACACCCTTACCCAAAGACAATATCCTGTGGAGTCCTCTGCCCATGTAGACCAAATTCCTGGGCAGGTTCTCAGACCCCATTTGTCTTAGATGGGGGGCTGCTTAGCTGTCTCTTAATTGGGTACAGCTCACACCCAACAGTTTAAATGAGGTATAACCCACTCCACAACAACAATACAATATAATGATGATCTAAGAAGGAAGTCACATGGCGTGGGGCCTCATATTTCACTTAACCTGGGTTTCACTGTCAGTGAGGAACTATGTTGTATCTATGATGAGTTTTTTGGACCTATCTCCTAAACTTGGAAAATCTAGTAATGTTTGGAAAGTAAGTGATTTCATATGTCATGTTTTTATATATATTATTCACACACACATTATGTAAAAATATGTTAAAAGAACACTACGGTTTCAAAATCAAGCCCTGAAAAATTGGGACATGTCAGAATTAATGCCAGCAGCGGTAGCTATGAGAGCATAGGAAAAAGTCTCCCATCCCTTAGGCCCATTGTTTGGTGCCACACCAGCCTGGATGACCAACTGCAGGGGAAAGTAATGCTATGAGATTTTTTGTAGGCTTAGTACTTGGCGAAATGTGAGTGAATGTTCACAGTTATAGTAGAAAGGCATATCTGTGATGCCAGGGCTTTCCTCCTGCCAAATTTCAAGTCTGTTCTCCAAAGCATGGAAGCACTAAAGCTTCTCAGCAAAATAGTTGTAAGATTTTTTTTTCCAACACGGACAATTTTTTAAATCTCATTTCAGCCCAAACAGTTTAAGTTTAGCGGTTATAAACAACTGAGAATAAGGTTTTATAATGGGAAGTATGGGGCAACCTTAACTTTAGGGGGCACAACCAGCTCCATTTATATTACACCTCCATTTATGAAATTATCCCCTGCTTCTCGACTAAAGCTGCAACTCTTGTGACTTCCTGCCTGTAGCTGTCCTCAGGACTCTCTTTTTAATGAGAGCTTAAGCTACATTAACTTTTTGGTGAGCAGGAACAATGTGCATGCCCCAGCCTGGCTGCTCCTCATGCTCAGTGGCTGGGTGGAGAGGAGGGGACAGTTGACTTAGTCCACACTCCTTCCCCAGCAACCATCTTTGTGCCAAGGGGAGATTGTCATGGGGAGGGGATGACTAAGGGACAGAATGTGGCAAGGAAAACTCTATAGACAGAGTGTATAAAACAACAGAAGCAATACAATTTAAAAAACCCTCAAAACATTCATAAAATAGTTTCTCTCTGACCTATGGGTCACATATACTCATGGTGATGTGGTACAAAATGTTTTATTGGCATTCCCCAACATAACTGAGAAGCTGGGAGGAAGGTAAGGAAAAGACAATGGCTTCCCCATTCCCAGAACTTGGGGGAAGGTTGGAGTAGGAAAGCATCAAACTGCCATGTTCCTAGCAGCCAGGACACAGAGGGGGTGGAGTTTCCACCCTCACGTCCAGAAAGACTATTTGAAATTAGGCAAGGAATTCTGGGAAGTGGACTCATGGTTGAAATTTGGATTGGATCGTGGGAGAACCATGACTCTAAGACCCACTAGGAAATTAATCTGTTTTGTACCAGGTGAGAACATTAAAAGAAATGTGACTTATAGTGCATATTTCCTAGTCAATTATCATTTCTTCCAGCCAGCAGCTCCTTGTGAAATGGGCCCTTATTTATGCAAATTAGTTTTAAATGAGAATGTTTAACTAAAGGATTTGATCCTTATATAATATGTTATAAATGTGCATCCAGACAGGGTATGAATCTTGCTCCTTGTTCATGAACTTATTGTTTTTATTGTCTGAAAAAAAAGTTATACTATGTGTCTATAACTACAATGAAAATATTTAGATGAATGGTATTTTTGATTGTTTGGCTATCCCTAGTACATCTAATAAGGGTTATACCACTGAGAGGCAGTGCAGTCTGGTAGATATAGCACTGGACTGGGACTTAGGAGCTGTAGGGCCCAGTCCTGGCTCTACCATTTTCGTGCTGGGTGACCTTAGGAAAGTCACATCAGTTTCTCCATCTGAAAATGGCGATAATGATACTGTTTCCTTTGTAAAGCACTTTGAGATCTACTGAGGAAAAGTACAGCATATGAACTATATACTATTATTATTCAGTGCTAATATTAGTGGTATTCTTGCCCTTAATTATGCTGGGGAAAGTATTAGGTCACCACTTTAAGCTTTCACCATAGATATTTTGGTTTCCAGACTGCATCAAAGTTAAGGGTGAAAGATTATGACTATTAATGAAAACAATTTTACCCCTTTTGTATTTCTTGAAAAATTCTTGGTCTGAAATTTTTGATGATTAGACCTTTGCCTCAATCCACAAGAGTCCTTTATCCCCCTAAAAAAATCCAAGTTAATCAGACAAACATAATGTTGGGACTATAGGACTTAAAAACATTGCTGGCTTCACTGTTTTTGAAAAAAAAAAGCTCTAACCTTTTTTGTGTATATGTAACTCAGAAATGGTTGGCTGTAAAATGTCAACCTGTCCTGCATCTAATCCTTTGAGAGAGTTATTGCATAGGGCATGTTTGAATAGATTTGGTTAAGAAATACAAAAATTAAATTTTGAATCTCTTAACATTCAATTATGCTTGTACTATGCTGAAGGAAATTTCAAGGAGATTTCAAGTTCCTTTGGAATGCTAATGAACCAGCTGTGGAAGCATGAATTAACTATTACAGTGTTGATTTGCAGGAAGGAACTGATTTGTAAACTTGTTCAGAGATCTTGAAGTATTTGAGGAGTCACTTGGAAGTGACTTTACAGTGAAAGTGGCAAGACCCATTTACATGACCAACTTTTGACATCAGCTGTCTCAGCACTCCTGTTATGGACCTGAAAATTTTGCTGACAGACAGTAACATTTCCAAGAGTATTTACAAGCCTAAAGGACTCAAAAATATATTTTTTGCATCTTTTTCAAAGATTTAAACTTTTCCCTACTTCATAATGCCAAACATTTTGCTGTAAAAAGTTTAAGACACTCCTCTACACTAGTCCATAATGAACATTTGTGCCTCAGTTTGGTCTGACAAACTTCATTTTCCAAATCAACAAGTTATTCATGGGCAAAATTGTTAATGTTAGAATCTGCCAATTCCATGCAGTATGAGAGAAGAAAAATACAATTGGCAGTAACTGGAGAAGCCGCATAGTCCTGAAGCAGCAGCAACAAAATTTGTAGCCGCGTAGATGGGATTTTTTTAAAGCGTTTTCCTATCTCTACAATTATCGAAGCCAGTAAAACTCTCACTGACTTCTATGGAAGCAGGATTAGACCAATGCTGAGTACATTGGAAAATCCCCCTCCCCAAAGCTTAATTCTTGAAATCCAGGGTGCACAGCAAAAAGGATCAATCAGCTTTCTACTACAGTACCAACTGTCTGGTAAGGACTTACGATCTATCTCACTACTCCTGATTGTAGGTGGTTGAACAACGGTAATCTCTTCCTGAGAAAAATGTCATGTTTGGGGGGAAAAATTGTCCCAAATCAGAATGAATAGTCAAAAACATGATTTTTTTTGTAAGAAGGATTTCATTAAAACATTCAGTTTCAGGATAACCAATGTGGAGTTTTTTGGTTTGCTGACTGCTTGTTTGGGGAGCTCTGCCTTCGGGGGAGCCATCATTTCAAATTTTGCATTAAAAAAAATCAAAATGTTGACACAATCGAAATTTTCCCATGGAAGCTTTTGTGAAAAAGGCATTATTCTGAAAATTATTTTGAGGGAAAACTCTCAACCTGTTTGACTCCTGACCTTCCTCCAGCCAATGCCCTATTTTAGCCCTTCTCTCTGACATCCCTCCTGGATGGTTCATGGTCAACTTTAACTTAACATGGCCAAAACTAAGTTCCTGATCTTCTGTTTTACAAACTTATCCACTTCCACCGTTCTCTCTCCCTGTTGACAATACCATCCCTTCCTATCTCTGGGGGCATCTTTGGCTTTTCCCTCTCTCGTACCCCACACATCCAGGATCAATAAAAATCTCACCACTTCTTCTGCCATAATATGCCTAAGACCTGATGTTCTCTCTCACTCTGTCTCTCTACTCTACTCAAACCCTTTTTCAGGCCCTTTTTGATTACTGTAACCTCCTCCTCTTTGGGCCCCCAACCCCCACAGTATCCTGCTGCAGTCTATACAAAACACAGTTCTCTTTCTCCAACTGGCTGCAATTTTGTGCATGTGGAAGGTGATGCGGAGGGGACAGTCCTGATGTGATGAGTGGATGCTGAAGCTCAAGTTATGAGGTAGCCATGCTGTAATATCCTCTTCACTAAATTACACATTTTTGTTTTCCCTTTTTCAGATCTCAGGATTGTGGAAGATGGAATTAAGGTAACTGCCATGGCAACATCTAATAAAGGTAAATGCATTGTGAGTATGTCACTTTCAGATACCCTTTGGGACCAAAAAACATTCTTGTATATGCATTAAAAACTTTTATTTGTATTGTCGTTTGCATTATATCTTAGTGGGCTTTGCTGATTTATAAGCCTGGGGAGTGAAAGGGGGACAGAACCAGCTCTTTTCCTTTTCTAACTAATATAATTCATTACAAAAAGTTGGAGTCTAAAACAACATTTTATGCCAGACTCTACATTCTTGAAAGTATGGGTTTACAATGAAAACACCAACAGATGCCAAATGGGAAAGAGCACAGTAGGTGTTGTTATGATATCAGATGGTAGGAAGGATAACTCAATTTTTAAATTTTCTGTCAGCACCCACAGTGTACGGTAAAATAAGAGAAATACGGCAATCGTTGCACCTATTTGTTTCAACACAGCATTCTGAAATTTCACACGGTGAAAACCATGAGTGCTCGCTATATCTTAAATAGAAATTGGCATTGCCCGGCCTCCAGCAACAAGGGCAGTAGGGGAAAATAAATGTCAGGGTGTCTTTCAATTTGAAGTATTGATTATTTAAAAGGCTAAAGCTCTATCCCCTGTTTAATCTGTACTAAAGGGGAGGGGGAGAAAAATGTTTTACAATTTCTGCTGGTAAGTCATAGTCACCTGCCCTCTTCCAGCTGTATTGCAAACAATGCCAATTTATTCAGCAAGATAGTATCTGGGTCAGAGGCTGGGAGTCCTCTGAAAATTAGGCCCCTTTAAAAATGTCTCAAGTTAGGCACCCAGAAATCAGTCATATTGGAAAATTTACTCCGAGAGTTTAAAACATAGGTTACTTGAAGCCACAGGTTTTATGTGGCAAGAAGGACTTGCTGCCATGTCGCAGGAGTTTGGATTTGTGAATATATGGTAAACATTCTAGGATTCAGAAGATTCACTTGGTCAAGGTAGCCACAGAAACATTCCGTTGTTGCTTGTCCACCTGAATAACCCTTTGTTAACAGAGGGATTCCCACAGTGCTCCAGCCAAAGTTTATACTCAGTGCATAAACAAACTCACCTCATTCTTGAAGCTTGGCTTAATTAACAAGGTAAACACCACCACAGTATAAGTCAAACTAAGCATTCTCCCACTGGATGATTTCATGGCTTGTTGTGTAGGACCTTTCTGTGCCAGATCCTACTTCCCTGTCCAGTGAGTCATTCCCACATCCTTTACATCCAGGTTGGAATTAGTGAGCTCACCTTCCATGATGAATCAGCAAAAATCAGCCAATAGCTTTACGCAGGACATCTTCAGTGCCTGTAGACAAATGCAAGGAGTATGGGGAACAAGTAGGATGAACTGGAAGTCATGGTATATGAAGAAAATTATGACTTAATTGGCATTAGAGAGAATTGATGGGACAACTCCCATGACTGGAGTACCAGCATTGAGGGATATAGCTTATTCCAGAAGGATAGGTATGGGGAAAAGGAGGTGGTGTTGGGCTGTATATCAAGAATGTATACACTTGCTCCAAGGTCCAAGAGAAAGTGAGAGACAGACCTACTGAGAGTCTCTGGGTAAGGATAAAAAGGTTAAAGAATAGTAGCAATGTTATGGTGTGTGCGCGGGGTGTCTATTATAGACCACCACATCAGGAAGGGGAAGTGGATGAGTCATTCTACAAGCTGGTAACAAGATTAACTAACACACATGAGCTACTATTAATGGGGGATTTTAACTTCGCTGATATCCTGTTGGAAGACTATTATAGCAAAACATAGCCTGTTCTGCAAGTTTTTAGCATGTGTAGGAGACAACATTCTGATTCAGAATGTTGAGGAAACAAGTAGGGGGTCATCCATTTTGGATCTGCTTTGGACCAACAGGGATGAATTAGTTACAAATGTGAAGGTGGTCAGGAACTTGGGAGGAAGTGATCATGATCTGATAGAATTCAAGATCTTAAGGAAAGGAGGACATGAGAACAGCAGAACAAGGACACTGGACTTCAGAAAGGCAGAGTTCAACCAATTCAGAGAAATAGTAGGCAAGGTCCCATAGAAAGATCAGTTGGGAAGAAAAGGAGTTGAAGGGGGCTGGCAGTTCCTAAAAGATGTAATACTAGAGGTTCAACATCAAGCTATTCCAGTGCACAGGAAAGATCAGAAGAGCCACAGGCTGTACAATGTGGCTGTACAAGGAGCTTTTTAGCTATCTAAAACCAAAAGGGATACATATAGGAAATGGAAGGTGGGGCATGTCACCCAGGAAGTATACATGGGAACAGCATGAGAATTTAGGGACAAAATCAGGAAAGTCAAGGCAAAGAATGAGATACAGCTGGAAAAGAATGTTAGAGACAAAAGGAAGGGGTTCTTCAAATATATCAGACAAAAAAGAAAGATTAGGGTGGTGTGGTCTGCTGTTTAGTGGAAAAGATGAGCTGGTAACGGATGGTGATAAGAAGGCAGAGCTGCTTGATGCCTACTTTGCTTCAGTCTTCTCCGAAAAAATAATGTTTGACCAGATAACTAGAAAAGTTACCATAGACAATAAAGAGGAATGGATGCAGATCAGGATAAGCAAAGAACATGTCAGAGATCTTTTGACCAATCTGAATGAATTCAAGTCAGTGGGGCCTGAGGTTATTCACCTCATGGTACTGAAGGAATTAGTAAATAAATCTTTGAGTCACACTGGCAGTAATATTTGCAAACTCATGGATGATAGGAAAGGTCCCAGTAACTGGAGAAGGGCTAACATAGTGCCCATCTTTAAAAAGGGAGAAAGGAGGAGCCGGAGAACTGTAGACCAGTGAGCCTGACTTTGATACCTAAGAAGCTAATGGAGCAATGTATAAAACATTCAATTTGTGAATTCCTGGAAGATGAAGGAGTAATCACTAGCAGCCAGCATGGATTTACTAAGAACAAATCATGCTAAGCCAGCTTGATTTCCTTCTTTGACAGGATAACTGGTTTGGTGGGTAGGGTGAATATGGTGGACATAATATACCTGGACTTCAGCAAGGTTTTTGACACAGTCCCACATGACATTCTGTTAAGTAAGTTGGAGAAATGCGGGCTTCACAGAACTACTATAAAATGGATACATTATTGATTAAATAACCTCAAACAAAGAGTAACTATTAATGGAATGATGTCAGATTGGAGGGAGATCTCAAGTGGAGTTTCACAGGGACCTGTTCTGGGTCTGGTGTTGTTTAACATCTTTATTAATGACCTGGATGTAGGAATAGAAAGCAGACTGATCAAATTTGCAGATGACAAAGCTGGGGTGGGGGGTTGCCAACACTTTGAAAGATAGAGCTAAAATTCAGAGGGATCTTTATAAATTGGAGAACGGGGCTGAATTTGAAACAAAATGAAATTCAGCAAAGACAAATGTAAGGTGCTAAATGTAGGGAAGAAAAACCAAATGCACAACTATAGAATGGGGGATAACTGGCTTGGCAGCAGCACTGCTGAGAAAGATCTGGGAGTTGTGGTGGATCACAACCTCAACATGAGTCAGCAATGCGATGCTGTTGTAAAAAAAGCAAATGCAATTTTAGGTTGCATTAACAGAGACACAGCATGCAAGTCATGGGAGGTGATAGTACCTCTCTAATCTGCACTGCTCAGCTGGAGCACTATGTCCAGTTTTTGTCACCACTGTATGGAAAGAATGTGGAGAAACTGGAAAGGGTCCTGAGGTGAGCAACAAAGATTATAGAACGGTTGGAATGCAAGCCATATCAGCATAGGCTGATATGAAGGAACTGGATATGTTTAGTTTGGAAAAGAGGAGCTATATCTGCCATAAGAAAGATGGCAGAAGAGTTGTTCTCTTTTGCCACAGAGGAAAGGACAAGAGGCATGGGTTCAAATTACAGCATAGTATATTTAGATTAAATCTCAGGAAAAACTTCCTAACTGTAAGAACAATAGGACAGTGGAACAGACTGTCTAGTGAGGTTATGGAAGTTCCTTCACTAGAGGTCTTCAAAAAGAGGCTGGATAGCCATCTGTCTTGGTTTAAACACAACAAATCCTACATCTTGGTAGGGGATTATACTAGATGAGCCTTGCAGTCCCTTCTAACCCTATGATTCTAACATTTTCCAATGGTGGTCAACAGAAGAATCTGGCCGCCTTGTTGAAACCTTTTAAGAAGTCCTATAACATTTATTAGAGATTTATAACATTAATATTTTTCATACAGCCTATATCATGGGCATTTGTCCATCTCTCTATAGAATTTGAATAGTTTCCGAGAATTTCCATAAAACCCGATTGATTTAATCACTATTAAATTTTAGTGGGGTTTTCCAGAAAGGAAAAAAAGGTTCAAAATGTAGACCTGCTATTGCTAGAAACATATGCAACCAAGGTTGCTCCCTCAGCTATAATACAGTCTAGAAAACTTGATGATAATCTTCTCTATGAAGTTACTTATTTTCTATTCATAGCAATTCCACTGTTGGCCTGCAATTTATTTTCTAATTAGCTTCTTGGCATGTAGGAATGGAAAGCTTCCTTAATTTTATTCAGGATTTGTGTGCGCTTTTCTCCAACAACCTGCTTTTCTTTGTGATTACTTTATTACCCTTGGTCAAAGTATGCCTTCTTGGTTAGTAGCTGGCAAAAATTTTACTGATGCTTAGCCCTTTCACGGTTACCCACAAATACAGTATAAAACTGACAGCTTCTGTGTGGCATATGGTAGATGTCTGAAAGGACATTTTGTACACTGACAGGTAAGTAGAGCTGGCTGAGAAATTTTCAGTGAAGTGATTTTTCACTGGAAAATGCCAATTTGTCAAATCTGAAACTTTTCATGGAAATGTATCAGTTTCACCAGGAAGATCTCCCAGAAACAGGCTGTGGGATAGAAGAAGTGGAAGAGAGAGAGGGAGGCCCACCTTAGAATAATCAATAGCCTGGAGATTAGGGCACTCATCTGAGAGAACCAGGTTTAAGTTTCTGCTCTAAATCAGGCAGAGTATGGACTTGAACCTGGGTCTCAGGCATCCCACACGAGTGCCCCAACCAGTAGGATTTTGACTTCCTGGGGGTGGCCATCGTTATAGTTTTTTGTGAAAAAAAACTGAAAGGTCTAGTTTCAAATCCCATTTTTTTCCTCCCAAACATTCTTGTTTTCCAGCCAGACCCACATATAATAATACGGCCAAATATAAGACGGGACAACACACCATAAAAAGGGGAAAGCTTGCACATGGCAGACAGACCGCGAATGCATTGCAAGAAAGACTATTGCTACTGGCAATTCATTCTGAAAGGCAGATTTACACAGAACAGGTTCTTCTAACAGACTGCAGTCACCACCCAAACCAGAACATTCATATCAAACAACAACTTTCTTTACTCTGCCCAAGAAATTGGGGGGAACTCCTGCCCCATGTGTTGACCCCACCCCACACAGGGGGGTTGGGCTAATAGGCCACATGCTAGGAGGGGGCTGACCTGACTCACTTTCTCGCTTCCCTTCTCCAGCCTTTGTGATGTGGTGCAGCTCCAGCCTCCCACCACCACAGCTACAGCTACTCTGGCAGCTCCAAGATGTTCTCAGTACATTGCCAGCTGTTGATGCTTCGGTGGTGGCGTGACCCTGGCCATAGAACATTTATGTGTCTGATGGTTATTGTGGCATGCTGCCAACATGTTCCTGAGAAACATAAGTGAGAGAAGGAAAAGTGGTCATTTTTAATGGTTTCTATCTCAGCAAAAGCTGACTATGATATTTTTGGACAATGAAAAGCTAGAGGGTGTTCTCCCCACCAAATACCAAAGGTATGTAAAGAATAGCTCAAAGAAAATAATATCTTATAATGGAAAGTGTTAGGCAACTTAAATGTAGGAATTGTTATCAGCTCCACCTATATGAAAAAAAGAAAAAAAGGAAAGCAAAAATGTATTACAGTAATGTAATGTATCACCTTGTAAGACTCCCCTTGCTTGAAAACATCCCTCCCTGAGTCACAGTCCATCATATCTAATCTGCAGCTGAATGGGTGCAGCAGTACCTAGGAGTCTCACTGGCTAAAGTTTTCAAAAGTGTCTAAGTCCCATTTTCAAAAGTGAGTCACTTAGGTCCCTTTGGAAATTGTATCCACTGAAGTCAATGTGGCTCTGCGTGGGCACAGAGATCGTCCTGATGATTTCAGGGTTGGGATCCTAGATTGTCAATTCCTTGGAACAATTCTTATTTTTTCCCTGTAGTGTAAAGTACCATGCCTACCTACGGTTCCACATGTTTAAATATTTAAATTATAATAACAATTCAGAATTTTGTATACGAATAGGAGATTAAGCCACTATCTGAAAAGCAGTTTATGAAAAGTGTACTGTACCTGACTTTTTATTAGCAGATAAGTTGTGAGTCCATCTCTTACCCTTGAGACAACAGGTTTTATTTGGCGATTCTCAGACATTCGTATTTTATGATATATTTGGAGGACACCACATTATGCAATGTGTTTGAGCATTACAGAGTCACAAAACATTTACAGAGTCATAATTGATCAAATAATCCTGTAAACCTCACACCTGCTTGATGAATCCAATGCTGATAAGCAAGAGAACCAATAGTCGACTGCAAGAACCTTAGTTGGGTACAAAAAAATAATCCACTAAATTAACTTGGATTTCTTTTCAAAACCGGTTAACGGTCTGTGAAAAAAAGCTTCGTGAGTTTCAGCAACAGCTGACATGTCAGTGCAAAGCTTACAAGCATGTAAAGACCAGAGTAAATGCTTGTTAAATGTAAACTCTTTGTTCTCAGAAGATAATTATTTACTCAAGATATTGTAAGGCTGTGTATCTGTAGGCACCATGATACTAGCCTGTTCTGCTAGTAATATATTTCCTAATGGACCCCACTCCTAGCAACTGCTCCCCAAAATAGGTTCCACTCCCAGTCCTGCAGCTTTGAAAACTTGCAGGGAAACCCACAGTTCTGCATTTAGATCCTGCCTCTGCAACATGCACTGCCCCATGGGTGTAATGCCCAGTGCACCAACGGTGCTCCCCTTTGTCATACACCTTGGCTTTATCAGGTAACATGGATGATGGTGGTAGATATACCCTATTAATTACTGGTGCCAAAAGATATATGACTAATTGTTGAACTCTCTATGCACAGGATGATCCCCCCATGTTGTTAGAGGTTCATTCTCCACCACCACATTCTGACAGGATCAAGCTATTTATGGAGCATATTCACCAAGGGCCTGATCGAACACCCACTGACATCCGTGAAAGGGGGTCTCATTGATTTCAGTAGGTGCTAGATCAAGTCCCAAGTCCTCCAGGGTATACCCCCTTTATACATGTAGCAGTTTTGGCCCATACCTCAGGTTGTGGCTACCTAGTGATGTAGTACGATATCATGGAACTGCTTTTCATCTCTTTCCCCTGTCATTTACTGGCTTTTTTAACAGAAGAAATGTGGAGTATATGTACAAGTCTTGGATCATTGTTTAATAAAGGAGTAGGTGCTTTATAGTATTGTTCTTACACACAGCTTGTCCTTTCTTCTCTCTCTCCCCTCCTCTGCACCCACACTTAAAGAGGATATTTATCTGTATAAGTACTCATTTTTTCTTTTTAAATTGTGTACAGTACACTGACTCATGCGTAAAAGATCCATGGCAAACTCACATTAGGCACACATCTTATTATAAACTGGGCCCTTGCTTTTAAATTTAGCATTCAGCTGTGTTGTATATCGATAGAGCAACAATTGCAAATCAAGTCCAAATCTGAGACAGGATGACTTTTCTGGTTAATTGTATAAGGAGCTCCACGAAGATCTGGGTACAACAAAGAGGAAGATAATGCCATGAAAGAAAGAAGCAGCAGCATTACCGCAGCACATGAGAAGGGTTTCTACAGAAGAGAACAAAACAATCTCAATATATTTATCGTGAATGAACACAAAATGAATATTATGAAGATGAAATAATATTCAAATGCCAGGGTGAAAACGAGATCACTTCCAGTGATTTGAGATCCCTGTATAATCCCTGGATTGTATATAAGGGAGTGTTTTTTAAAATTAAACTCCCCTTGGGAAACTGCCAAGAATTGTGTGTGTCTGTCTATCTATCTATCTATCTAATCTATCTATCTAAAATAAGTAAAAGGAAAGACTGAATACTTTTAAAGCTTTAAAGGTTATTTTTCTACCCACGATTGCTAAATCACATCAGTCTACAAGATAAAGTGGGTGAATAGAAAAAACTTTCATTAACATGTATTTCAAAGCCTTATTTGTGTGCATTATAATTAAAATATGTTTAAATAACTTTAATGTTGGGACAGTAACAAGCAACACTAGAGAGTTTCAAAGTTAAGGCTAACACTTTGTTCTAATTTTGTTTTGAATACAAATCTTGCAGCTCATTAAAAAGAGGTATGATAATCCAGCATAGAGCAGAACAGGCCTGATTGAAGTCAATGGAAAGACTTCCATTAAATTAAGTGGACTTTGGACCATGTTCAAGATTCCCTAAAATACCTCTACCCAGTACATACCAGTCCTAACTAGTAGATGCTTTTTTTACAGCCATAATCCTTCTACAACTGGAGGCCACTGCCACGGTTTAAACCAGTGGAAGTCTGCAGAGTTATGGGTAAATTTAGCCTTTTGACTTTCTCTAATCAAATATCTGACAGGCTTGGAACAGGATGGAATGCCAGGAAATACATATAACTGGTTTTGATTAGTTAATTCATTAACCTCTTTGATCACAGCAACGACTGCAGTTGTTTATTGAATGAACAAATGTTCCGCCATGTCCGGTTGCTCTCCTGGTGAATAACACAGTGTGTTGTTGAACTCTGATGGCAACAGTGCATTCCTTCTCAATCCCAAAGATAGTTGCTATGATGCAGGGCTTTTGGGGTATAGTGGTGAGGGAATTAAAATGAGTGACCAATGTGAGAAGAGATTCAGGAGAAGGGCTAGAGAGATGGGGATCAGACAGACAAACTACTATTCACCAGTTTTTATAGCCTATAATCACTGTCCCCTCCTCCTGCTCTGATCATCTCTCCCCACTCTGAATCCCGCCACTAGCTGCTGTGTCTTACACATCAAGATTCCCATCCTCACTTTGAGGGCTGTGCAAACTCTGTCCCGCCTGAAATTTAGCTTTCATATCCTCCTATTCTCTATCTGACTATCTACAGTTTGCCCAAGTGCAGACAGGTGTCATCCCAAAATGCCCCCTGTGCACTGAGAATGCCCTGCAAGCAACCTTCCAACCCCCCCCATGCCCTCTCCTCAAAATAACTTGCACTCCCAGAGCCTAAACTAATAGTTTCTGTCTCATGCGGTCTAATTTATTAACAACCATCCAGACACCAAAAGAGCCACTTTACCTTTTCCTGCCCCTTAAATTCAGGGTTTCACAGCCCTCCTTTAAGGATTGTGTCCTTCAATTCCTGACTTCCCTAGTCCAAAGACACACCGCTTGAGTTTAAGGGTTGCATAGACCTCCTTCCTAGGGCTGTGTAGCACACTTCAGCAGCTCTCCACCTACTCTCCTGACTGTCTCAGAGACTCCCTTTGACGCCCCTACCCAGTTATCTGATCAGTTTCTTAAGCCTTCCCAGATGGGTGTAATAACGTCAAACATCAGTCTGTACTTGGCTGAGAGAAGAACCTTGGGCTGCCCACTCCACAAGGCTCCTGGTCTCTTAAAGAAACAGTAATCTATGTTTTTTCCCCAATACTTTCTCTTTCCCATGCACTGGGACCAACTTCCTGTCTCCAAATGACTGCTTCAGGGCCTTCATGGGCATATGAAATGGAGTAACTTCCTCCTCTGGCCTTAAGGGGCAGTTCCCCATTACATGAATACATCATGGAAAACTTTTTTTTTCTATTTTTCATAGGGCCTTCTCCTACCCCTTTTATGGCCAAAGGATCCTCTTTTCATGCACTAGTTGACCAGCTTCTCTTCATTAAAATTCCACATTAAAAAGGACATATTCCTTCCATGAAGATTATAGATTAAAAAGAAATGTATAGTGCTTTGAGATTTGACCTGCTTCTGGTCATCTGGTGTGTCTTGTCTGTCCTGCTTTGTCTAAATTAAATTGGTCTCTGCCCCCAAAAGCCTTTCAGTAGATATCTTCCTCTTTATTTAAAATAGTGCCATTGTCCTAAATAATAAAATATTAGTAATGTTTTAAATGATTGTTTCTTGATAGTTGTTCTATTGCTGTAGATTTATTGAGACATTATAAAATTATAATTGTGTAATAATTGCACATTCACTACTAAAAGCTAAATAAATATTAACTGATTACTATAATATTCATTGTAATAATAGTGGTTAATCTTCACTGAATATGTTTATAATAATACTTTTGTATTTAATATATGATTAATGTCTTATTAAATGTAAATTTAAAGTGCTTTATATTCTCAACTTGTTTGGCTTTAGCCCATTAGCACTAATGGGATTTGAATGGCACTGAGTTCAGAGTATGTCCTGAGTATGAATGTGGGAACATTAATTAGATTTTAATAAAAAAAAATTAAATGCTTTTAGATAATTAGGATATTTTTGCACATCGTTTAATTTCAACTAGATATTAAACATTTTTATAGGCCTTTCAAGTAAAATCTAGCCATATAGGCTGAGAGCGACTGGGAAGTTGGAAAAAGCATTTGCAAAAATTCATGATTCTTTGCTAAAATTTTATTTTAATGGAAAATTTGTAACTAGCACTACATCCAGCTGTAATGCTAAACAAGAACAAGGGTGCCCAAGTGGACTGAGCATTAGATCAATCCAACTGATGTGCTGTATGTCACTGTGCAAGTCACAAACTCATTGCTCTGGTTTCACCATCTGTAAAATGGGGCTAACACCTACTTATCTCTCAACATTGCTGGAGTGTCAGTCAATATTTGTACATCCTTTTAAAAATATGAAAAACACTACACTAGACAGCTCCATAGGGGAGTAGGAAACCTCAGACACCTGCGTGGGCTACCAGACCTTCGAACCAGGTGCGCAGGCAGAAGTGGGAACACTCGCTCCTCCCCAGACCACTGAAGAGGCACTGGGCAGGACAATATGCTTTGTCCCCACAGTCTATCAGAAAGTACAGCTGAGCTAGAGTAGTGGGTGTCACAATTTGGTGCTGGTATATGCCAACAGAAAATTACTACCCCGCTGGAGTAAGAGGGAAGAAATTGCGCTAAAGAAGTCTCTCTCTCTCTGAGATTCAATATTCTTAGGATGATACAGCTTACGCTTTCATTAGGGCTGTACCTAAAAGGCACAATCTAGCCATGTATTAGTACAGTAAGAAGTAAGGGCTAATTGTTATTCAGTGTAATTTGTGCCAAAAAAGCCCTTCCCTGTTGAGATGAGAGAATAAACATGTACTGTTTCTTTTACGTATTTCATAATCAAATATGTTTTTTAATAAGAGTTGATTTTAACATAAAATCTCTTTAGTTTTATATTAAGCACCTACAATTTGTTTCATTACCTGAGAGTGCTTCTGAACACTATTACTTTTCACAGACAAATTACAAAGTCGCTCAACAGTCAAATCTGTTTATCTATTTATACCATGCTCATTAACATGTTATCTGAATGCTTAAAGTCTTGGAATCAGTTTGCAACCAGTGGCCCCTACCGAGACTGAGTTTAACTAGTGCTGGATAATAGATTACTCAGCACTGAAAGGCAAATGTCCTCAGAGCTACCCAGGTAGGAGATGTGGTTGTACTGAGGATTCTAACCCTCTTTCCCAGTGCCAATCACAATGCAAAGGAGATATTTCAACTGCGTTTCACAGTGCAATAATTAATTGCCAGAATATTTCCTCTGTTCCTGCTTCTAGGACATAGCTGAGAATCCAGCTTTAGTTCTATTTCCATACGTGCCCTTTCAAATATACTAGATAAGCTGAAAGTTCACTTATTACAGAATTTACAACTGCCCTTCTGGGACATTCACATCATTTGAAAAAGGTGGAGTGTTCCACTCTAGGAAAAACTTTGAGGCTGCAGTCCTAATGTCAAGGAGGATAGTGGTTATTAAGGCAGAACATCAGCCTGGTGGGGAAAGCAAAACAAACCAAAAAAGATTGTCATCAATTGGGTCAATTGCAACTGAAGTTTGTAAACAGATGGTGCAAATTGGAGAGCCAACCCAGATTCTATCTTGTAGCCCCAGAAATGCTCCTGTTTCAGCCATTTGGAAAGTCCTATCAAGAAACAGAGGAGAACCCCACAACCATTCTGTCGACCTAACAAGATAAAACTGGAACACTTTGCTAAAGGATACCAGCCAAAAAGGTGGGATGATGGTTTGATGTCAATTAAATCAAAGCACCAGCAAACCTATATTCTAAATATTTCTCACTATTCAGTGGCAAAAAACTACATTAATGCAAAGTTAAGGTTGCTTGGTGGTATGTCGTTCCCTGGCAGAATGTGGAGTTGAGCAAAAGTCAAACTTCTGAAAACCGAAAATGCGCAGTTATGTTTGCCCTTGCAACCTTAACTCTGCCCTCTTTCAACAATGCTCCAATATGCCTTTAATACACATACATTTACTCTGCCAGCCCCACAGTTGATTTACAAGCTCTTCACCTCCTTTTACAACCATTCACTGTCACCCACAGGATTCCATCTAACACAACTAAAGTACAAAAAAATATTGCCGAAACTACCTTCCTTTTGGTCTCCTGGAGCTGGCATCAGCCAATGGGATTTATTTGCTTACACTCCAGGTATAGTCAGTGTGTTAGGTGTATCTACACTAAATAGTAGAGGCAGGAGTTGGGCCTGCTTGGTAAATGTGTATTTGTGATATGAACATGTGTGGATTACTTGGAGGGGAGTGACAGAGTTATGATTATGATATGAGGCAATCTATGTGCTGAAGCCTCAAGTCTGTGAGCAAAGGGAAGAGCTGCATGTGTGGATCCAGCATGCATCATTTTAATGCTCAGTTGTGTAGGTTATGTCAGTAGCAGGGCATAGGGCTTTTTTTACAAAGGACATTGTCAGCAGTGAGGTGGAATATGAAAGGATTCTAGTGACTTAATGATGGTTAAGTTAAAGTGTAGATTGAGATGGTAAGTGTAAGGGAATTATAAAAGTTTTGAAGTGGTTCTTAAATTGTACATATGTGGTATTCCTTCTGGGGAGGTGGCCAAAGTGTGTGAGTGTAGTCCAGGATCCAGAATCTCCTGAATATTATAGTGCCAAGGGCCAGTGTGAGTATGTGCTATGTGCCTATGGAGACATTGCTCAAAGAGAGTAGAGGGAAAGTGGTGCGGCCAACCTTTTTCTTTCTTCCCTTTTCTTCTTGTACTTTAATAGTGTTATATGTAATCCTGTGGGTGAGATGAATGGGTTGTAAAAGGAGGCAAGAGCCTGTACATTTCAGCAACTGCGAGGCTGATAGAGTAAAGGCATGTGTGTTAATGGGCCACAGTGCGGGATTGTTTGAAGAGGGAAGAGTTAAGGTTACACAGGCAACCTTAATTGTGCATTTCCTGGTTTTCGGAAGTTTGAGTTTTGCTCCTCTTAACGTTATGCAGGGGATGACCTTAACTTTGCATTAATGTAATTTTTTGCCATTTAATTTCCTAAATTTTTAAAAGAAAAAGATAAGTTGTTTGTAGGAGTTAGTAGTCATTTAGGCAGTTGTACACATTATGTCCTGCAATTTGCAGACAGAGCCAAATCAGCAATCTCCAATGTCCTCTGGTGTACTCCTTGCTCTCCTGAAAACTTTTTCAAACTTGCAATCCAGGAATCTCCCAGAATCCACACTTTGGCAACCCTGGCACTGCACATATTTCTTTTCCCTCAGCAGTCAAGATACTTGTGCAGTCAGTTCCAAACATCTGCACTGTATGTCTTTGGAAACACCACATTAATTTGCCCCAAGATGAAAAAGTAACCACTTACCACCCTCCCCCTTCCCCGGGAGGCTAGTATATACAGATTTTCTCAAACAACCAATGCTTGTCCACCATCCATCCTCATTGCCTAACACTCTCCCTTTCTGTCCTGGTTCCCCATCCCCTGCCTCCACCACATCGTATGTCTCTGGCTCCTCCATACCCAATATAAAAAAGAAAACTGGTTTGACTGGCTGCTAACTATTTTGCTGTGTTCACAGTAAACCTCCCCATAAAATAAAATCATGTTATAATATAAACACAGACAACTTGTGGCAAGCAACATGAATTATTAAATCTTTATCGCACAAAAGGTTCAGACTAGAAATGACAGTGGTAGCGTGTTCACCAGGGGCATTGGCATGTTCCCTTGAACTACCCAGAAAAGCATAAAGTGGTGGCATACAAACCATCTCATGTTTTTATTTAATTGGTGTATGCATACTGTAATCCTTCCAGACTCCATTTGTACACAAAGAAGAGAACACGTTCTTAAATAGTGTCCACAGTTGACTTCCTGAAAGATTTAGTGGATGCCATGCACTACCTTATGTAAAAATAGACCACACGAGATCATTTTGACCTCCTCACAGCAATAGTTTGAGCTCTAGCTCTGTGGGGAAAAAAAACCACCTCGTAACTTTGAAGAATGGTTACTGATTGCAGGGCCTAGATCTCTGGAACCCCAGGCTCAAAAGACCCTAATTGTGGGTCACAAAGGGTATATCTATACCACAAGTGCTGCTGGGGCACAGCTGCCGTTCTACAGCTCTGCTACTGTAGTGCAGACATTCACTACAGTGATGGAAGGGCTTTCTCTGTCACTGTAGTAAATCACCTACCTAAACAGAAGGTAGTGGGTTGAGCAAGCAGTGTCTACCCAGGGGCTTGGTTAGCTTACTTAACATCTCTCACCTTTTTCGCACACCCTGAGTGACACGGCTAGGTTGACCTAAGTTTTAGGTGTAAAGCAGGTCTAACCCTACTCTGCATCCCTACAAAGCATAGCAAATTTTAAGAAAATCCATGCCAGCATGTGGGTTTTAGAGCACTTAGAAGTGTCCTCCCTCATCCTTTAAGGATGGAGGGAAAGGGCTCCTCTACAGCTGCAGCACAGGGGACTCTGAAAGGCATGAAGTGGCCCATTCATTAGAGTGTGATGTTTTCAGCTGAATGAGAATGCCCCACAGAGATAAATACAATCTGAAATAGCAGCCCTGAGACTTGTGAACTGCTCCATTCATCTGAGCAGTGTTCCCGTCCCTCCTGAGTACTTTAGAGCCTCTGATATGCATGAACTATACAGGTTTTCAGTTCCCCACCCAATGAGGAAGGATTTCCCCAGATCCTGGCTCACATATGGTGCAGGGAAGGAGGCCTCAAATCCTCCCAAAAGGGCAAGTCCCCTCTGAACCCAGCTCACATGTGGGATAGGTTTTGGGCGGTCCAATCCCTGAAGATGGGCAAGAACCCCGCAGATGTGGGCAAACACAGAGGATGAGAGAATGTGGGGCTGACAGGTGACGCTGCTCCTATTCTCCCAGTCCCTCCTGCCATTATCCAAGGCCTCCCTCGACACTTACCTGAGCCCCCAACCCCTCTCCTATCATCCATCCCATTTACCCCCTCATAGAATCATAGAATATCAGGGTTGGAAGGGACCTCAAGAGGTCATCTAGTCCAACACCCTTCTCAAAGCAGGACAAATCCCCAACTAAATCATCCCAGCCAGGGCTTTGTCAAGCCTGACCTTAAAAACTTATAACGAAGGAGATTCTACCACCTCCCTAGGTAACGCATTCCAGTGTTTCATCACCCTCCTAGTGAAAAAGTTTTTCACAATATCCAACCTAAACCTCCCCGACTGCAACTTGAGACCATTACTCCTCGTTCTGTCATCTGCTAACACTGAGAACAGTCTAGATCCATCCTCTTTGGAACCCCCTTTCAGGTAGTTGAAAGCAGCTATCAAATCCCCCCTCATTCTTCTCTTCCGCAGACTAAATAATCCCAGTTCCCTCAGCCTCTCCTCATAAGTCATGTGTTCCAGTCCCCTAATCATTTTTGTTGCCCTCTGCTGGACCCTTTCCAATTTTTCCACATCCTTCTTGTAGTGTGGGCCCAAAACTGGACACAGTACTCCAGATGAGGCCTCACCAATGTCGAATAGAGGGGAATGATCACGTCCCTCGATCTGCTGGTAATGCTCCTACTTATACAGCCCAAAATGCCATTGGCCTTCTTCGCAATAAGGGCACACTGTTGACTCATATCCAGCTTCTCATCCACTGTAACCCCTAGGTCCTTTTCTGCAGAACTGCTGCCTAGCCATTCGGTCCCTAGTCTGTAGCGGTGCATGGGATTCTTCCATCCTAAGTGCAGGACTCTGCACTTGTCCTTGTTGAACCTCATCAGATTTCTTTTGGCCCAATCCTCTAATTTGTCTAGGGCCCTCTGTATCCTATCCCTACCCTCCAGCGTATCTACCTCTCCTCCCAGTTTAGTGTCATCTGCAAACTTGCTGAGGGTGCAATCCACACCATCCTCCAGATCATTAATGAAGATATTGAACAAAATCAGCCCAAGGACCAACCCTTGGGGCACTCCACTTGATACCGGCTGCCAAATAGACATGGAGCCATTGACTACTACCCGTTGAGCTCGACAATCTAGCGAACTTTCTATCCACCTTATAGTCCATTTATCCAGCCCATACTTCTTTAACTTGCTGGCAAGAGTACTGTGGGAGACCGTATCAAAAGCTTTGCTAAAGTCAAGGACAACACATCCACTGCTTTCCCTTCATCCACAGAGCCAGTTATCTCATCAGAGAAGGCAATTAGATTAGTCAGGCATGACTTGCCCTTGGTGAATCCATGCTGACTGTTCCTGATCACTTTCCTCTCCTCTAAGTGCTTCAGAATTGATTCCTTGAGGACCTGCTCCATGATTTTTCCAGGGACTGAGGTGAGGCTGACTGGCCTGTAGTTCCCAGGATCCTCCTTCTTCCCTTTTTTTAAAGATGGGCACTACATTAGCCTTTTTCCAGTCATCCGGGACTTCCCCCGATCGCCATGAGTTTTCAAAGATAACGGCTTATCATAACCTCTGTTCACTAATATATGCTGAGTTATATATCACATTACCAATATGTATTGTCCACACCATACATATATCAGTATGTATTAAGCATATAATGGTAATAGAACACTAGTTATATACCTTAAATTGGTCTATGCTTTTTATTTAACCCTGGCTTGCTTATGCTTAGTATCCCATAACCCAGGGGTGGGCAAACTACAGCCTGCGGGCCAGATTCAGCCTGCCAGCTGTTCTAAGCCGGCCTTCGAGCTCCTGCTGGGAGCGGGATCTGGGGCTTGCCCTGCTCCGGCACTCCAGCCAGGCAACAGGGTCGAGGATTTGCCCGCTCTAGCTCTTATGTGCTCCAATGGCCCCGCTCCAATGACCCCCTCCGGTGCTCCAATGGGAGCTGCAGGGGCGGTGCCTGCGGACGGGGCAGTGTGCAGAGCCACCTGGCTGTGCCTCCAGATAGAAGCCATAGAAGGGACATGCCACTGCTTCCAGGAGCTGCTTGAGGTAAGCGCCACCTGGAGCCTGCACCCCTGAGCCTCTCCCCATGCCCCAACCCCCGCCCCAGCCCTGATTCCCCTCCTGCCCTCCAACCCACTCCGTCCCAGCTCAGAGCACCCTTCTACACCCCAAACTCCTTATCCCCAGCCCCACCCCAGAACCCACACCCCCAGCCGGAGTCCTCACCCCCCATACCCCACTCCCCTGCCTCAGCCTGGAGCCCCCTCCCGCATCCTGAACTCCTCATTTTTGGCCCCACCCCAGAGTCCACACCCCCAACCAGAGCCCTCACCCCTTCCCCCACCCCAACCCCAATTTTGTGAACATTCATGGCCCACCATACAATTTCTATTCCCAGATATGGCCCTCGGGCCAAAAACTTTGCTCACCCCTGCAATAACCCCTTGCATTCACTCAAGTAAATTTTGGTCTAAGTAAACAGGGAAACTCTCAAGACCAGGACCAATGAATGCTTTACCATCACAACAGGAAGGGATCAGAGTAACAGCCGTGTTAGTCTGTATTCCCAAAAAGAAAAGGAGTACTTATGGCACCTTAGAGACTAACCAATTTATTTGAGCATAAGCTTTCGTGAGCCTCTTCTACACTTTCCACAGTATGCATCCGATGAAGTGAGCTGCGGCTCACGAAAGCTTATGCTTAAATAAATTGGTTAGTCTCTAAGGTGCCACAAGTACTCCTTTTCTTTTTGCTAACAGGAAGGGAGTTATTCCCACAGGCCTGTACTGGAATGTCCCCAAAAAAGAAGAGGACAAGACATATGATTGTTCTACCATATAGATCTAGGATGTGCCCTCAGGCCCTTTGGTACCTGGAATGCATGTGGTCGGAACAAACATAAGGGGTATACCATGGTATCAGAAATACAAGGTAGAAAGCTGATAGTTTTCGATGACATGCACAGTACCTTTTCGATGACATGCACAGTAAATAGGTCAGGTGTAAAAAGTTGGCTTTGGGAGCACACTTTCTGCATAAGGTGAAGGTAACAACTCTGCACGAAACAGCACCCTGGAGACTGGTTGTGACATTACCCAGGATACAATCTGGACCGATGAACAGCCGTGTCCCCTCAGTTCTCCAGTCTGGGGTGCCCTTTGACCTGCTTTGCTATGAGAGCTATCGCTGCTGGTCAGCTCACACACAGCCTCCAGCATGTAAGTCACTCCCAGTTGTACTGTATGAGTGCTAGAATTAGCCACTCGTGAATTACACTGCAGAGCAATACCAGCAAATTCCCAGTCCTACAGAAAGTCCTTCTCCTGGACAATACAAGGTCATATAAAGTCCATCATTTATTAGTAGAAAATGGTATGCACAAGTCCTGTTATCTCAAGTGGAGTTTCCCAAACACTTCAATCCAAACACAATGGTTTAGGTAAAACAGTAAAACAAGTTTTTTAACTACAGAAAGATAGATTTGAAGTCACTGCAAGTAATGAGGCATAAAAACCAGTACTGGTTACAGGGAAATAAAACTAAAATACAACTCACTTAAACTAAGTGAATTCAAAGCAAAGGTCTCTCTCACCACAGTCCTACTAGCTCAATGTCTTTTATTCAGATTCCCTCCCCAGTCTAATGCTTCTTCCTTTGTTGTTCAGGTGTTGTTGATGCCGTGGCATGGGTAGAGATGAAGGGTGATATGACTTGGGACATCGCTTCTCCTTTCTTATAGTTCCTTCTCCACTTTGTGAGGCATCTCCAGCTAAGGTTCAGGAGACAAAGCCTGTGTGGATCGGACCCCCACCCCCTGTTTCTTTGTCAAAATGCAGATCTTTCACCCACAACCCCCTTTCCTGCCAAAGAATGGCCACTTAACCTGGTGATGGCCCATTTGATCTAGTTGACACCTGGCTGAGGTATTGGCTAGCCTTTTGTCTCTGGAGAACCAGTTTGTGACTGCTCTCCAGTTTTGGAATATATTTTAGTTACATTATACAGTAAAATCTTATAACATAACATACAATGTCACATATTTTACCAGGATAGTAATGACCAGCAAACTATGAGTTTTCAAATGATATCTCAAAGGTATATTTTGTACAAGATCTATAGTCCTATAAAAGGGGTGAACACAGGGGTACAGACTGTCACATTTATCCCCGCTCCTCATAACCCTCCTTCCTTTGCTGCAGCTCCAAATCCCTCTCCTCCCTCTGTTGTGCTAAGCACTTTAGTATGCTGAACACTGCAAGAGATGTTCCCTATCCTTGTAAGTTTATAATCTATTTAGGCAACGAAGATAATGGATGGGAGAAAGGAATTATTAACCGCATTTTGCAGATGGGGTACAGAAAGATTAAATGATTTGTCCGAGGCCGCACAGATAATCTGTGGCAGAATTTGGAACTGACTCCAGATCTGTGCCCCAAATCAGTGTCTTAACCACAAGACCATCATCCCTCTCTAAGCAGAGCACTAAAAATCTTAGCAGCACACTTTTAACTATTATTCTACAAAGGGGTGGATCTTTCTGATCCAACCATCATAGTGAGACATATGGAGAGGCTTTTTTTCAAGCATGAGTCTCTCCCTCCAGGATTCAAGTAACTCTAGGTGGGCTTGTATCCTGTGCGGGAGAATCAGGGCTCTGCTCTTTAAGTACACTTTATAAATTACAAGTAACTATCCATCCAATATCAGGCAAACTATCCCAAGGGAGGAAAAGGTACTGAAGAAAATTAAAACAATGGGGAATCTACACAGGAATTAATAGATGCCTCCCCCCAACCCCTCCCTCCCGCTCCCCCGTCAACACTTTTTAGGACTAGTAACGAGGTAGCAAAATGAAATATTACAGTTTGTACATTCCTCCTGCTTGTTCTGATATTCTGTGATGCTCGCTAATGTTTTCCCTCTTGATCTCATCTTACAAGTGTTTTTAGCCTAGCATGTCCTGCACTAGGGGAAAGCAAAGCCTGGGACATATATTACTGCCTGCAACATCTAACACGTTTCTCTTTGATCAACAGTATGTCGTGTGTTATCGTGAAGCAGATTGCATAGTTCATCCTTACTGAACCTTCACCCTGAGAGCATTGTATGAAAGGCAAACTCCATCTGCCTTAGAGAAGACCAAAAATTGTCTGAAATGTAGAAATCCAACTTGCTCAGTAGCTGTGACCATGACAAGAATTCATATGAAACAAGGTTCAGAAATCTTTTCTTGCTGCTTTAGTGAAATATGTTCAGGCTTCTTTTTCATAGATAGGAGAAGGAAGCCTCATTTCTGTTCAAATACTTTCTTCCTTTATGCACACTTCTTTCCCCACTCTTTGTAAGTGAATTTAGTTCTTATAAAAGTGAACCAGTAACAACATGACCTGGAGCGAAGCTTAGTGTGTAGCAAACTTCCCCTCACAATGCTACCCCATGCAGCTCCATGCTACAACATTGTTTTTGCAGTTCTGGGCCCTTCTAAAACTAATCATCCAGAGCTGTGCAATTGTTTTTGTGATGCTTGCAAATGGCAAGTCGGATGAGATCACCTCCATTTTATGCATGAGCAGAGTATTTGAACCCTGGTTTCCACAACTGAAAGACTAGTTTCCCCTCTTCCTTCTCTCCCTATTTAAAAATTAACAGAGAGATATGACATAAAAGTTACACATGAGTTGTAGCCAAACTATCCTAAACTAGTGCTGATTTTTTTTTTTTTGGTATATTTGTATTTCAGGAACTTGAAATGGGAAACATTTATACAAGTTCTCTTCACATTACTATGTAGGGCCAAACTCTGCTCTCAGCTACACTCAAATATATGCCCACTACATTTACTCAAATGGATGAATAGGTCTTTAAGTTTCAGTCGCTTTTCCTTGTCAATATTGAGGCGATCCAAAACCTACTGAAATCAATGAAAAGAGCTCCCTTTGATTTAATGTGCTTTGGATCAGGCCCTGTAAATCACACAATTAAATGAAACCAACCATACTCCTTAAAATCTCTCAACACTCATTTAAGACCTAATTTGTCCTCTGATTCTTGCATTTCTTCCCATCTAAGTAAATGGGAGTTATACATTGTCAAGAGCAAAGCTAGTTATCATATTATATGTCTAGGCCCACAAGATATCTTAACTATGTATCAACTTGTCATCTTAGCCTCCCATTCCTCCTCTTTTCTTGTTACTAAATGAATGCTGCTCGAATTCAAATTATCAAAAATTCAGTAGACTATAATGTGACGGGGCAAGGCCAGATGGCTATAGAAAAGTAGTGGGAGATAGATATATTAGCTCCAGGCTAAACAAATCCCTGGTACCAGGTTAAGTGAAATAGAAGCTGCTCCAGGTCAATTAAGACACCTGGGACCAATTGAGAACTTTCCAGAAGGCAGGGAGAATGCTAGGTTGATTGGGACACCTGAAGCCAATCAGGGGCTGGCTGAAACTAGTTAAAAGCCTCCCAGCCAGTCAGGTGGGTGTGCAGGTCAGGAGCTGTGGGAGGAAGTTGCACTGTTGGAGAGACTGAGTAGTACACACCGTATCAGGCACAAGGAAGGAGGCCCTGAGGTAAGGGTGAAGTGGAGCTTGAGGAAGTGAGGACTGCCCTGGGGGAAGTAGCCCAGGGAATTGTACATGTCATGTTTCTAAAAGTTCAGCTACCACAGCTGATACTATTAGGGTCCCTGGGCTGGAGCCCAGAGTAGAGGGTGGACCCAGGCTCCCCCCCCCACCTTTGTCCCCTGATTAATCACTGAGACTGGGAGACAACAGAGACTGTGAAAGGAAGGATAATTTCTCTTTACCTCCCTTGCTGGCTTATGATGAAAATGGCTCAGTAGACTGTGACTCTTTCTCTAGGGAAAGAAGGGTTACGTGGAGGGTCACAGTGAGCTTCTGAGGCTAGCAAAATCCCCCAGGAAACGCGAGACACACGGAGGCAAGGACAGAGCTTTGTCACAATAAGGATCCTTTGGGAAATGGGAACTCAATGGACTCTCAAGTTATAACTGCAATCTACTATTCCACTTTAGTCTCCTAGGTAAACATGATTCAATTGTGAATTATTTCTACAACAGAAAAGAAAGATTTAAAAACTCAGTGGCTACATACTTTGCAAATCACGCTGCATTAGAGCAAAGGTGATAAAGTGTGATATAAAGTCCATTTCAGAGCATCCTATCTAATGCTAGGTTAATGTAACCTTCTTCACTCAAGATTTTACTAATCAATAGCTACATCAGCAATAAATGCAGACTGATGTTTATATAAAGCTTATAAAGAGTTACAGTACTCAAACAATTTCCTCATCTTAGATTATAATATTCTCACATACCTGGAATACTGTACATTGTTACTAAAGAAAAGACCCATACAATCAGAAGAATCAAAGTAGGGCAATGTTTAAGAAAGAACAGAATATATAAATGTTAGCGTTTTTCTTAGAACTATGCAATAGATGTGACTGTTTTTTGTTTGTTTGTTTTGCAGACTTGTGCATGCTGGCACATTTAATTCCACTGGGCTCTACCTGACTGGGGATGGGGTGGGAAAGAAATTGCCAAAAATTCAGATCAAGCTTGATGGGCATGGGTCACTTGCTGGAGGATTCTCTGCTCCTTGAAGTCTTTAAACCACGATTTGAGAACTTCAGTAGCTCAGACATAGGTGAGAGGTTTTTCGCAGGAGTGGGTGCGTGAGATTCTGTGGCCTGCGTTGTGCAGGAGGTCGGACTAGATGATCATATTGGTTCCTTCTGACCTTAGTATATATGAATCTATTAATTATTTTATTGTTAGAAACAAACTTTGGCCAACATTTTGTTTAGACTGTTGCTTACGTTGTCACACTGGAAAGCAGCTTTGTATTTTATTGTTCACTGCTGGGTTACTCAAATTGGTAATAGCAGAGCTAGTTGAAAAAATGCTGAAGGCTTTTTGTGGGAAAAAAATTCAAATCTTGAGTGTTTTGATTTTTTTTTAAAATCAGCCAGCTCTAAGTGACAGTTCTAGTAGATTGTACTGAAGTAGAACTGCCCATAATTCCAACCAGTTTTTCAGTATTGAAGAAGTACTTACATTGGCACCTGTCAGTATACCAATAACCTGGACATTTTTCTTCCTACAGTGGCTAGTATGTTCACCCACTTCTATTAAACAAACTAAAACCACAAACATGGAATGTATTCTCCCTGTATTTTCACAAATTGGATTCTGCTTTGGTTAGTCAGGTTAGTCAAGCTGTGTTGCATTTTATGACTGTAAGGGTACATCTACTGCAATCGGCCATGTGATAGCATCAGGTGTAGACTTACCCGAGGTCGCTTTAATCTGACTAAAGTCAATACCAATGGCAGTGAAGCCAGGGCAGCATGGGCTTTAGTGCAGGCTGTACAAGCCCACCAGTGACCCAGGGTACTTATTCAGGGGGCTAGCCTGTGCTGAAGTCCATGCTAATATGGCTTCACTGCTGTTGGTGCTTGCACTAGCTAGATCAAAGCTAGTTTGGGTATTCCTATACATGCTGTAATCACACCTCTGATTGCAGTGTAGACATATCCTGTCTGAGTATGGGTATCTGAATGCACCAGACTCAAACTCTCATTAGAGGACTACTTTATAAAAGTTCTAATTTAAAGATTTGGACATGTCACCATCTTTCATTTTTGCAGATGATATGATAATGGAAAGAAAACATTTCCCTAGGGCTCACCGGTGAGATTGAAGATCAGGGAATGTGAACTGTAACTAAACTAATTTCTTTTTTCTAATATTATTAACTTTTGCTTTTTAACATGGTTTTCAGAAGGTAATATTTCAAGGCCTAGATGTTGTGTTATCTGTTTATGTGGCACAAGCCTTCTCCTGTCATCCAGTTAAACATTGACCAGGTAATTTTCATTGGTTTACCTGCTTTTTTAACAAGTAACCAGTCATTCCTTACTATGGCTATTTATTGTTTGTATTAAGGTAGCATATCTAAGCCCTAGTCCTACACCAGGACCCCATTGTGCTAGGTGTTGTACAAACAGAGAACAAAAAAAAAGATGCTCTTTGCCCCAAAGAGTGTACAATCATCTTGCCCAAGCACACACTGTAAATGACCTGAGTCTTTTCACCAGATGGTGTTATGTTTGTTTTCTCTTGATCTCCTCATTACTAGGTAAGTGGATAAGCACTTAGGTTCTGATCATGCGATTGTATTCATCTAGGTGGTCTCCTGTCCCCAAGCAAAGCCTCACTGAAGTTAACTATGGGGTTCTACGCAGGTGCAAGGATTCCTGCACAAAGATCTATTTTCAAGACCTTGGCTTGTATTTGTAACTGAGCCCATGTACCAAAAGCACCATGGGTGTTATGTGTGTGTGTGTATATATATATATATATCGTTCCAATGCAAGTTGTTCAGTTTTCATTCATTAAGTACACTTTGCATTACTTTATGTACTTAGTGTTCTTTAGTTTTTATATATATATATGTTAGGGGGCTTATTCCTTCACCCACTTACTTCCCTGGTCCTTCTCGCAGGAACAGAGCAACAATACCCGAAGTCCAAAGGTGCAAACAATTCAGTGTTTACTGGGGTGAACTTCCAGCAAGCATGATTCCAGTTTCCTTCCTTAGTGTCCCCCTTCCCAGCTCTGACACAACAGAGCTTTACCTGTGTCCCTGTTCCCATTCCCCACCTTAGCAAAACATGATTCCAATTTCCCCACCCCATTCCCTGTTCCCATTTTCCCCCTTACTTCCTTATTGACTGCAGACTACATAGTAAAACTTGAGTTCTGCTTAGTTATACCTTAACAAATCATTTTACTGAAATTTAACTAACCAATCCTAACATATTGTAACATGATGATTTAACCAATTATATCCCACCACCTTAATTAGTTTACACCCAGCAAAATTAATTATACAGCGGACAGAAACAATCACAGAACCAGTCAGAGATTATACAGACAAATAATAGCAAAGTGGGAACTATAATGACAAAACAATATAGAGGTGAGGATTTCACAACTACACCTATAAAGACATAAGGGATTTCCAGCTGTGTCTATAGATAAGTGAGTTCTTACCGAACAGAAAACTATCAAACTAAACTTCCTTTTACATCCTCTAGGCTTTTCCCTTTCTCTGGAGGTGATAGATCAGATCACCTTTCCAACGGCCCCAGATTGTCTTAGTTCAGTATGACTAGTTTGGAATGTGAGCATGTGACCATACACTTCCTGCTTATGGCTGCCTCTGCTGCTTAGCCAAAGGCCTAAGCCTAAGAACAGGGCCTCAGACTGTACAGTAAGAGAAGGCTCTTACACCAGCAGACAGTGATTTTGATTCTTTCTTTTATACCTCTATAACTAGCTAAGTGATAAGAATACACCTAAATTCTTAGAGTATAGGCCTTTACAGACAGGCCTGAATATCTGTATCCTAACAATATATCATGCCTGAGTTCATTATTTCTGCAACCTATTTGTGCTGTGATCAGAATTTAGTTTGATAGTATACACTTACCCCTTGTTAAATAATAGCAAAAATTTCTACACAAGGAATGAAGCACTTCAAATCTGAACTTCAATAGTGATAACAATTAAAAATAAGGACAATATGTGCAGTTATAAAGCTCCAATTTAAGTTAACTGCAACTCCTTTAACCTAGAAATATACACTATTTTGTTCACCTATGAATATTACCATGGTCAGAAGACTATAATGGTAAATCTTCTTCTTGACACACACAATTCCAAACTGAGTTTTAGAAAGGATCAGATACTCTTAATTGCCTAAAGCCAAATGAGACTCTATTGTTCCAGTTTCCAAAGAGAGTTTCTTCAATTCCCTTTACACCTCTCTCTGGCTCAGTCTGTCTGTGCCTATAACTTTCCATTTCTCCCTCAGGTCTGTGGTAGGGTTATGGAGGATTGTCCTGGAGTATCCAGGAATTAAAGATTATGTTATGTGATGAAACCTCTAGGAATACATCAAACCAAAATTTTCAATCATAGTCTGTGGCTGTTCTATATGTTATAAATGCAAATATAAGGATTTCAACCAGATCTCTGAGCTGTTAAGCGGTTGCCGCAGTTTCTCTTTCTATCCTTCTTGTTGAGGTTTTCTTCATTTCCTAAACAAAATGTACAGAAAATATTTTAATCCATTCTTAAGAAGTTACACAAACTTTTAAGCACAGCACAAAAGAGAAACCATGTCTCAATAGTCTCAATCAAATGCATTACTAGTGTATCCTGTGTCTCACTAGCCTCAACCAAATGTATCCTGTGTTCTCGTCAGAAGTGCATAGTTAGAAGTAAGCTTTTCTTTCCCCATTAACAAATATAATTCAAAATTTTTAAACAGCCCCAACTTCTATTAACCATTTCACTGCATGAGCCATTGTAAATGGATAGGTAATAGAATGTTGCATCACATGAGAGAACTGAGTGACTCAGTAGTCTTTCTTGTTGCAATACTATTGTAGCCCTAAATGGCACTAAAGCCATCTACTCAGTAAGATACATAGCATGCTGGATGTAACTATATATGGAGCATACTGGGCTCAACCCAACCATATTTTCCAGTAGATAGGAAACCTTCTCAAATAACAATCCACTAGTCCATAGGAGTGTTTAGTCAATGGGGATTAAACAAAATACTAAGAACGAAAGTTCATCTTACACAGAAAAAAAAAATGAAACAGTAAAATCCCATGATCCTTAAAGGAGCATGATTGCTGAGCATAAACCAGAGAATATAGATTTGGAACTAATATGTCAATATCTTTGTGTCAGCCTATTCAAGCTAGTAGCCGAACTTATATTAGCAATTGTGATAAATTTTGGATGAATGGAAATCTGTGACATCTTAATACTATACTTTTCCTGTGTTGTTGGCATTTTACATTTTAAAAGTACTTATCATTGGTTCAGCAAAGAGAACTGAAGCAGAAACAACAGAGATTTTCAAAAACTGACAAAAAAGTACCTCGGGATAAGTTCAACCAAAATATAAATTGTTTTTATGTGCATACACCAGCTTTCTCGCCAGTTTCAAGCTGTCACTTTGAGTTTATTTCACTACCATCACTGAGGACATTAGCAGAGAAAACAACTAAGACTGAATGACAAGGAGAGAGATGACAGAGACCTTTGAAAGCACAATTTCTATAACCAGAATGTGCACAGTAGACACACACACCATTTTTCATTAAACTGACCTCTCCTGAGAAAGAACATACTGGCCATTGGCAGACAGTTCATAGGGCCTTATATACCATGTTAAGGGAGAAGAATCTGAGGTGGCTGCCTCTCCCTCTGCCTACCAAATTACAAATATTTTTCAACCTGTTATTCAGCATTACCTTTTCCTAGTTCCCTTTTTCCTACTGGTCACCATTCTTGTGCTTTACCTTTGACTCGGGACATGGCAGTGCTAAAGCTGCTCCATTAAACTGGAAAACAAGGGATGAGTTATGACTAATTAAACTAGAACCCCTTCCTTCCAACCTCAGAGAACTATATATCTATATTAGCTGAATGGGAAGAGATGATGAGAGAGAGAAAGAGAGAGAGAGAGAGATCGTCTTTCCTGTGTGTTTTTTATTTCTTACTGCTACAGTTTGTATTAAATTGGTTTCAAAGCTGAAGCCCCAGTCCTAATTGTGGGCTATTGGTTTTCCTGGGTAAAGACTAGCCTGAGGTAGCAGGGATAGGATGGAAAATGCAACTACGGTCTGTGATGGAATTGCAAAGTTGCTAGAGGGCGGAGGAATCAAACGAATGAGATCTCCAACCCCATGCGGCTTTATATCCCTGATGCTTTCTCTCCCATTGCTTAGTCTGCACAAGGAAGGGGAGTAGTTACATCCCTAAGGCTGTAGTAATCCTATCTACTCTTGTAACAATACTCCAAATTGTGCTTGACAGTTTTATAGAAGAAAAAAAAAAAGAGAAAGATATGGTCCCTCGCCTGAGGAACTTATGATCTAATTTTAGACATGACTCCTAGAGAAAGGATGAGGTTGTAGCAACAAAATCACATGATTACCCTGTTTAGGCATCAACACATCTTAATAGCTTTTATTGTTTAAAACTATAATAATAAAACCATTGAAATGTAAGGCTGGAAGGGACCACAAGAAGTCATCAAGCCCAGCCCCCAGCATGAAGGCATGACCAAGTAAACAATCCCTGACAAGTGTTTGGCCAACCTGTTCTTAAAATACTCAAATAAGGGGTTTCAGAGTAACAGCCATGTTAGTCTGTCTTTGCAAAAAGAAAAGGAGTACTTGTGGCACCTTAGAGACTAACCAATTTATTTGAGCATGAGCTTTCGTGAGCTACAGCTCACTTCATCGGATGCATCCTGTAGCTCACGAAAGCTCATGCTCAAATAAATTGGTTAGTCTCTAAGGTGCCACAAGTACTCCTTCAAATAAGAGGATTCCACAGCCTCCCTTGGAAGCCTATTCCAGAGCTTAACTACCTTATGATTAAAAAGTTATTCCTAATATCTAATCTAAATCTCCCTTGCTGCAGATTATAGAGTCATAGAATCATAGAATATCAGGTTGGAAGGGACCTCAGAAGGTCATCTAGTCCAACCCCCTGTTTGAAGCAGGACCAATCCCCAACTAAATCATCCCAGCCAGGGCTTTGTCAAGCCTGACCTTAAAAACCTCAAAGGAAGCAGATTCCACCACCTCTCTAGGTAATGCATTCCAGTGCTTCACCACCCTCCTAGTGAAAAAGATTTTCCCAATATCCAACCTAAACCTCCCCCACTTCAACTTGAGACCATTACTCCTCGTTCTGTCATCTGCTAACACTGAGAACAGTCTAGATCCATCCTCTTTGGAACCCCCTTTCAGGTAGTTGAAAGCAGCTATCAAATCCCCCCTCATTCTTCTCTTCTGCAGATTAAACAATCCCAGTTCTCTCAGCCTCTCCTCATAAGTCATGTGTTCCAGTCCCCTAATCATTTTTGTTGCCCTCTGCTGGACCCTTTCCAATTTTTCCACATCCTTCTTGTAGTGTGGGGCCCAAAACTGGACACAGTACTCCAGATGAGGCCTCACCAATGTCGAATAGAGGGGAATGATCACGTCCCTCGATCTGCTGGCAATGCTCCTACTTATACAGCCCAAAATGTCATTAGCCTTCTTGGCAATAAGGGCACACTGTTGACTCATATCCAGCTTCTCATCCACTGTAACCCCTAGGTCCTTTTCTGCAGAACTGCTGCCTAGCCATTTGGTCCCCAGTCTGTAGCAGTGCATGGGATTCTTTCGTCCTAAGTGCAGGACTCTGCACTTGTCCTTGTTGAACCTCATCAGATTTCTTTCGGCCCAATCCTTTAATTTGTCTAGGTCCCTCTGTATCCTATCCCTACCCTCCAGCGTATCTACCACTCCTCCCAGTTTAGTGTCATCTGCAAACTTGCTGAGGGTGCAGTCCACACCATACTCCAGATCATTAATGAAGATATTGAACAAACCTGGCCCCAGGACTGACCCTTGGGGCACGCCACTTGATACCAACTGTAAATTAGACATGGAGCCATTGATCATTACCCATTGAGCCTGATGATCTAGCCAACTTTCTATCCACCTTATAGTCCATTCATCCACCCCATACTTCTTTAACTTGCTGGCAAGAATACTGTGGGAGACCGTGTCAAAAGCTTTGATAAAGTCAAGGAACAACACGTCCACTGCTTTCCCCTCATCCAGAGAGCCAGTTATCTCATCATAGAAGGCAATTAGATTCGTCAGGCATGACTTGCCCTTGGTGAATCCATGCTGACTGTTCCTGATCACTTTCCTCTCCTCTAAGTGCTTCAGAATTGATTCCTTGAGGACCTGCTCCATGATTTTTCCAGGGACTGAGGTGAGGCTGACTGGCCTGTAGTTCCCAGGATCCTCCTTCTTCCCTTTTTTAAAGATGGGCACTACATTAGCCTTTTTCCAGTCATCCGGAACCTCCCCTGATTGTCATGAGTTTTCAAAGATAATGGCCAATGGCTCTTCAATCACATCCACCAACTCCTTTAGCACTCTCAGATGCAGTGCATCCAGCCCCATGGACTTGTGCTCGTCCAGCTTTTCTAAATAGTCCCGAACCACTTCTTTCTCCACAGAGGGCTGGTCACCTCCTCTCCATGCTGTGATGCCCAGTGCAGTAGTCTGGGAGCTAACCTTGTTTGTGAAGACAGAGGCAAAAAACGCATTGAGTACACTAGCTTTTTCCCAATCGCCTGTCACTAGGTTGCCCCCCTCATTCAGTAAGGGGACCACACTTTCCTTGACAAGCCCCTGATCCTGCTCCCCGCTAGGGGTGCCATCTGGGTGGAACAGGACAAGCCCACATGCCCTGACCCTGCTATGCCCCTGCCTCAGACAAGCTTCACAATCATCATTGGTGAGTACAGTATTAAATAATTAATTATTTAAAACTTTTACTGGATATGCATATAATATCTTTTGTCTGACAAAAAAAATTTCCCTGGAACCTAACCCCCCCATTTACATTAATTCTTATGGGGAAATTGGATTCTCTTAACGTCATTTCGCTTAAAGTAGCATTTTTCAGGAACATAACTACAACGTTAAGCGAGGAGTTACTCTATTTATTTTTAAATTAATAATTTTAGAAGTTCATCACGCATTCCCAAATAGATGCAGAAGACAGGAAATATCTAGTTCCTCATCTACTTTTTTAATATTTACGTGTATATTTAATTTCAAATATTTTCTTAATTACATTTAAGAATTTGTTTGAGACTGTTAGAGTAGGAGATCTCCTGCTACTTCCCCTTGACGCTCATGTGATAATATATATCTGCATGAAGATAGTGAGAAATAGGTGTAAGAATATAACCAAATCAGATTGGCAACATCTTACACCTACTTTGCACAGGTGTAAATGACGGCTCAAGATGCAAGGCAAGGGAGATGCAGGCCCCAACATCATATCAATTTACTAGTATATAGAGTGGTTATGCTAATGGCTGTGGTTAATGTGGTGGGAAGTGGGGAGATGCAGGTGCAACACCACTGACTGCTACATCCAGGATTAATATAGCTCATATGTGTACTCATTAAGCACTTGTGTTCAGGGTCCCAAGCAGGCCCTGAATGTTTAAACAAAAAAGACAAAACTAACAAACAACCCCCTTCCATACAAAACCAAATTCAATGGTATTCTGGGTACAGCCTTTTCTATGGGCTGAGTGGAGCTCTCAGTGTGGCTTCAAATATCTTATTTTCTTTTTGAATAAATGTTTTCATCCCCATCCCGGCAATACCACATTTACTATGGCATCAATGGTGCTGTCACGCCGGGCCCACACTTGGAAGGGGCCCATCACAGCCGCATGGGGGCCCACAAACATGTTTGGCGCCGGGCCCACAAAAGGTTAATCTGGCCCTTCAGACATGAGAGAGGTCTCTGAGTCCCAGCAGGAAAAGGAGAAGGAGATGCACCTGGACATAATGGGACTTCTTGGCAGCAAACAGATGCTGCAGACTCTTGTGGACCTACAGGTTCAACAGTCTCGGGCTCGCCTCCCTTTGCAGTCCATGGAGAACTCCATTACAGCACCTCTCCATCCCCCCCTCAACATTTCAGGTGTCATCAGAGGCCACATCCCTACCCCTACCACTCCACCCCAGGGGACATTAAGGACAACCACGGCTTCACATACACTGACCTGTGAAAGACGCGATTGCTCTATGTATAGGTAAAATGGACATGAATGTTCTTTCCCCTCATTAAGTTCTGTTCCATTAATTTATTAAGTTTTTAATGCATTTGCTTTTAAATTGCACCATTTTTTCTTTGCACTGGTTTTGATCTTGGATAAAATTCTATTACTTGGAAAATAATTTTATTAGTTCACAACATATGCTACAGAGTGCCAAGCACGTCTGAAAGCACCCACTTACTTGTTAATTCCGAGCAGGCCCCAAAATAGCAATCTGTAATCCACTCCACCCTCTACCCCTCATCTTTTTTTCCCCTCCCACCTATGACTAGAAATGTGTTAATGGGCCACTTCACCTTCAATGGTCCCTTGAAATATGTGTTAATTACTTATGCTAAAACAATCTGTTCCACCTTGTATTTAGCTGTGAGACACTGTACTTTTCCCATAATTGAAGAAGAGCACTGTAAGCTTGTCTCTCTCACCATAAAAGATATTCCCTCACCCACCTTTTCTTTCTAATGTCCTGGGACCAACATAGCTACAACAACTGCATTCCCTATTTGTTGACAGTTTCTCAGAGCCTACCCCCACTAGCTAGCAAGAAGCAGGCAGATAAACCTACAATACTTGTATAACAATACAGGTTGTAACAGGATACCCTAATAAAGTATTTAATAAAAAGGAATATGTTATAGTGGTTTATGCCCATGACATCTACCTGCATGAATATTTCATTAATGCATTTTTTCCAGCTATGATTGAGATTATAGGTAGTTGTTGATTAGACCTCCTGCAAATCAGTGATTATGTTTCTAAAGCAGCAAGAATACCTTATACCTGGGGTGGGCAATCACTATTTCTGATCTTTATCAACTTTCAAGAGTAATCAAGGGACAGTTACCAACTACTGTAATTGCACTGCTGACTCAGTTGCTTACTATGTATATTTATCATGTTATGATCCCACTTGCCTCCCAGGGTCAAAAAACCCCATTCCTGAGTTTTCAATGCTTTTTTATGAGGTATGTTGGTTTAGTTTAAGCAATCAGACACAAATGCCTTTCACTTTCATGTACACCATAATAAAAGCCATAATGAGCATGGATTTTAACTGCAGCCAGTAATGAGTATAGAATGCAAGTTACGGCATAAAACTTTACAGTAGTTAAGATTATTTTTACTCTGGGAATGTTTTAATTTGAGAAGTTCAAAAATACATTTAAATTGACTTTTTTGGTCTATAGATTTAACTTTAATGGAGTGCTACATTTGAAAAAAAAGTGCGTATAGAAGCACTGGGCAGAAATGACATCCGAAGTTGAAAATAAAAAAGTAAATACCAATTATTTCAGTTTCATACCAGTCATAAAAATATAACACAGCAGATGCTTCCATGACATCTTTTAAAAGCCGGGTGTTTATTGTGTACATATGCTCGACATCGAACATAAATTCATTTTCCTCTATTCATCTCAAATTAAGGGAAAAGTCAGGCATCAGCAACTCTACAGAGACTGACAATGACAACAAGAGCTGCAAAATGTGCAGAAACAGAAAGATTTGAAACAGAAAAGCAAAAAAAGTGTTAAATGTGAAAGAAACAGGCAGGTTAAAAAAAAACCACCCAAACATAAAATAAATCAAGAAGAATATGAGACAAGGATGGAAGAAATTAATCTTAAAAATAAAACTGTAAAATATGGCTCACAACTCTGACATGACTCCAAGAGTGCCGCTATCTTAGAGTTACCCCTCGGTGAGCTATGAGCTACATTTTTTCTGCATATTTAGGAAAGTAGTCACTTCTATAGAGCGCTATTATTATAGTGTCTAGGTATGAAGGTGATGGGTACATGAGATATGTGTATGATAAAGGAGTAAGTCATAGTTGCAGGAGTAAGAGAGCAGAAAGAGTACACGTGCAGAGTTGCACCATTCCAGTCTTGTTTAGCAGAGACAGATGCACTCATTCACCTCTGCACTAGTGAAGCTTTGCTCCCTTCCTGTAGTGCAAAGTGACCCTAAAGCCACCTCGCGAGCCAGAAAAGGTTTGCAACAGAGTGAGCTATCCTTTGGTGGCACAGAGCTGGCATAGATGACACTACACCAACCTTATAGATGGAGTATGGTGTGTCTGGAGTGTCTCTGTATCCCTTCAATCCCCAATTGCCATACACAGCCCCCTGGGCTATTGGCAGCTAACATGACTGTCTGGGGACTGGACCAGGGCACAGTTGCCTCAGGATCAGATAAGTGTGAACAAGTAGCAGGCTAAATGAAAGAGGGTCAATGATCAGGTTCTCAGTCCATTGCCTCAAATTCAGTCTCATTTGAATTCAGAGTGTAGATGAGGGATTGAGGTTCAGGGTAGAAAATAAGGTTGGGTCTTCGTAGCATAGAGGACCTTGGACAGAGAAATCTGACCAATGATTCTCTCTCTATATATATATATTTAGGACTGGAGCCACTGTAAAAATGGCTAGAGAGGAACATCAAAATCCTAGATATCTCAGAAGTCTCAGTAAGGAACAAGTCATTTAGTAATTTTGAAAAGGGGATCTTGATTATTGATAGTGATAGTTTACAATGAAAGGTGTTACCTGTATGTTAGGTTATGGATATGTATGGAGGAAGGCAAAGAGTAGGAAAGTGATACTATGGAAAGTTTTAGATGGACAAGACAAGGACTGTGTATTTCAGGATGCATGGGCTCTTAATACTAAAAATTTGGTTTTGTAATGTAAGGATGGTAATTGGTATGAAAAGACAAGGATGTCTTTTGAAGTCAATGAGCATTTAGTCATTGAAGCCAGGATTTCACTCATGAGTTCTCAGTCCCATTCCCAGTGGACAGGTATTTACATAATAAAAACCAACAGTGCAGCTGATGCCCTGTTCTCACTCTCAGAGCTGTCTGGAGAATGACAATTCCGGTTCATGGCAACTTTTGAGGTTTGAAATTTGGTTTTGGTCCACACTGGAATGAAAACAAAACTTTTAAAAACATTTTTACAAAAATAGATGAGAGTCAAAATACCTGTTTTTTCACTGAAACCTGAGATTTTTGGTTCAGGAAAGTTTTCTGGGTCCAGGGCTCCCTGTTCACTTAGAGACTCATGCTCTATTGCCTGGTGGAAAGGGCATTGGCCTGGGATGTAAGAGATCCAGATTTAAGTTCCTGCTCTGCTTGATTCAGTGTGATCTTGGATGAACAACTCTGTTCTGACTCAGACAGAGCAAGGACTTAAACATGGGTCTCCACCATCCCAGGCCATTGCCTTGCCAGGCTATTGAATGTTGGACTAAATGGACCACAACAGAATTACCTACTGCGTCTTACAAGATAGGTGGCTTGTTCTGAACTAGGTTGAGGTAGCATGGGTAGGGTTGGCAACTCTCCAGGATTGTCTGGGAGCCTCCAGGAATTAAAGATTAATCTTTAATTAAAGATTGTCACCTGATGAAACCTCAAGGAATATGTCCAACCACAGTTGGCAACCCTAAGCATGGGGACACTAGTACTGTCGCTGACAAAACTGTATCTATTCTGTAAAGAAGTAAAAGGGACTTTAATCTGCACAGGATTGTCTGTCTGGCAACTTTCTCTAGCACTAAACTAAATGTAAAATCAATAAAAGGAAAAGAGACTAAATCATAATATTCCAACAAAGATCTCAAGCAAACACCATGATACAGGAGTTGGCCTATTGAATCCAACCAAATTGAGAGTTAAGTATTCACATTGTAAATTTATGCTAGACTTAAGGTTAGCTTGTAACACAAATCATTTATTCCACTCCCTTGCTAAATGTTTTAGAAGTATGATTAAAGACTTTTTTTCAATATGGCTTTTAACTGAGCTGATGTATAATTCCTTTCAGAGTGTAAAGTGTATTGATAGGCTTTCATGATAAGGCACTTTATAAATTTGCAACAGATGTAGTTTTGTCTCTCTGCATTGCTGATGCTCTGAACTCCATATATAAATGTAAACATTTTATGTTAGTGAGCTTCAACATAAAAATAATGTATTTCAAGACACATTAGTTTAAGAATGTAATGTCTTATGTTCAATTTTGTTGGTTTAAAACAATTAGCTCATGAATACTTTGTGAATTCTGACAACTAATGCAGACCGGAAAACAGTTAACTTTTAGAACAGTATATGAGCTTTTTTATATTGTTGTATGGAAATAGTACTTGCTCCTTCTCTCTGACCCTGGTCTATCCATGTGACTGGTGGACAACTGAAGCTGCAATAATTAAACTGCATAAATAACAATATTCTTCTGCTATAGCTATTTATTTACTGTTTCATATATATCTCTATATAAAGTATACTAGATGGTGGTATCTCAGTTGTTAAAATACGCTGGTTAGTTTCAGTATCATTGGAGGGGGCTGGCTTAGTTATCTGAGTGTCTGATCTGATATACCTAGGTTCCTGGAAAAAATGGGCTTCATTCTGCAGTGGGAAAAATGAAAACCAAGCAGTTAACTCTGCCAAGATAAGAATTAAAACTAAAGGAGGTTCTGCTGGCTCTGAGAGACCATTATGGATTCCAGGCCACTATTCATTAAAATCAAGGTTTCTCCCATAGTCTTTGGTCAAAATTCCTTACCTTCACCACAACTGGTATGTCCACCTGGCTTAATTGTCCACCTGGGCTGCTGCCACTCACTACTTCAGAGATGTTTATGTTTTAGTGATATTGGACTTGTATAGTTTGTGAAGTGACTGGGGATACGTCAGGGTGAACGAAATGCATTTATTATTATTCAGCCCAGTTGTACAGAGGAGATGGGGAGAAGCAGCCCTCCTTGTTAAAGGTTTACTAATTGAACACTGCATAGGATATTGTGGCTAACCCATGAAATGCCCTCACATCTAGCTTATCACTGAACAAAAACATCAGTCTATGGATTTCAAACTCGGGTCCCTAAAGTGGGGAATCTAAATGCAGAGCTAGTCACAGACACAAAAGTGGCTTATTTTAAAAGGCATTGAGCACCCACGGCTCCCACTGAAGTTAATGTAACAACCTACAGATTCTCAGCATTTATGAAACTCAGGCCACTTGTATTTAGGGCCCTAACTTTAAGCCCACAATTTTTAAATTCGTGTGCATAATTACTTGGTGAAATGTGGCGGGGGAGCCACAGACCAAACAGAGGCATACGGAGGATTGATTCACTCATAATTCTGCAGAAGAATTTTTTAAAAAATCCTTAATTTCTGATAGCACCGGAACTATTTAAGAGGTACCATGGTGGTATTCTTCCAGTGTAAAGATGTAAACAACTCATCTGTTAGCAAATGGTTAAAAATGTGTTTCATCATGCCTAGCCCATAATTCAAATGTGTCAGATGCACCATTACATGCTCATTCCAGCATGTAAGCTTACGCAGCTTCACACATACCAACACCTACTGACAGAATGTTTTTGTTTTGCAGCAGTTCTATGTATTGAACTTTCTCCTCAACCTTTCATGTACAAGCCACAATTTCATTAATGACCAGTCTTCCCAGACTACAAAAAGCAATGTTCTGCACAAGCTTTTATTTTGATGTTTCTATTAGATAGAGGAACGAAATGATAGAATCATAGTTAGAATTCAGGGGTACATGACATGATTGCACATTACTGATTTCAGAAATCTCAAGGCTAATATCCCAAGAAATTCAGTTATGGAATCTAAAAATATAAGGCAGGACCAACATCAGGCAATAGCACTTCTAACTGCATCTCCAGCACATTGGCTGCAGGTGCAAGTTCAAATTTTGCATTTGGCAGGTAAAGACGATTTTCACTACTGTGAACATTGTAAGTGGTGAAAATGGAAAATTTTAGCTTTTCATTCATTCATTAAAACTTGAATGTTTGCCAATTTCTCTAGCAGTCCTAGATTTTTTTCACAGAGTTCTAGTTAAAATGACCGCATGACTCAAGAATGGGAGAAAAATAATGGTGGGCTACACAATTCCCTAATGCTCTACATGTAGATCATAGACATGTAGGATAGTCCGTGGTAAGGGGCACCAAGACAGCTGCTAGGAGACATGGGCTCAATTCCTGGCTTTGACTTAGATGCAATATGTTATCTTGGGGAAGTAATTTACCCTTTCTTTCTCCCAGTTTCTCCATCTGGGGAATGTGATGATATTTGCTCATAAAATACTTGGAGATCTTCAGATGATGTGTGCTGTCAAAATGCTAAATATTTCTATTCCTGTGGGCCAGACCTGCATTTTGAACTGTAAAACTGCTGTGCGGACCCCTGACAACAATCCAAATACCCGATCAGAAAGATAGAGTCATTGATAAGCTGTACGATGACCTTTGCTTAGGTATGCTTTGCACTTCAGTGACACCTTTGTCGAGAGGCTGGAGTGAAAATGTAGAGTTGATTTCATTCGAAAAAAATTCTTTATCTGGGCCACTTTCCTGTGACAAAACTCAACTCAGGGACGAGAATGATCCAGTACACTCCACAGAAAATTTTTGCTCCTTTTCCACAAGATCAGAGAATGTGAAAATGATTGATTCTGCTGAGCCATAATCAGGGCATGGTGTCCCAGCACGCTTTAAATGGAGTCTGATTTTACATCAAGATCTTGAAGCTTTGGATATAGCTAATTGAAAGCAAGGTTCTCCTTTCAGATTCCTCACTGCAGCTCCCTTCTCCTATTGTCTGCTTTCTATATATTCATGCACCGAGTTCTGCATGTGTACGGAAAGTAGTGTGAGAGTCAAGTTCATATAGATCTGAAAGGAAAATGTGCTCTTAATAGAATGCTTCAGATTGCCTCCCTCCCTTCAATGGAAGCCATATGTTCTTGAAGAGGGCCTGATTTCTCAGAGCTTAATTTGTTTTTCAGAGGCCTTGGTTTGTGTTTCTATTCAGTCTTTTCATTTCCATTTATAATGCAATGCCATCAAGTTAGAGCCACAAGGAGAATTTATGTCCAATAAGTATGTATAATGTGAAATGAATGTAAAACATTTTATAGTCAAATATAAGGTAATAAAGTATATACAGTATATAGTGGCACTATAAGCTAATATAGAAATAAAAAACTGCATCCAAATAGAAGTAAATAAAAGCAAGAGAACACAAGAATATAATTAAAGATTTTAGACTTTACAGTTTGTGTGTACAGAGGGAAGGTTTAATTGCATCTCTTTTTGTGTGGCGAGACTGAGCCTAAAAGGATGCCAATGAACGGTATGATGCTTCCTTACAATAAGCAGGCTTTAGCTAAGCCATAACTAAAACAACTTTTAAAGCAGTAGTTAGGAAGATGTCAAATTATTTTAGCAGGATTTTACTAAAGAGTTTGCAAAAATTCTGCATTCAGAATAATCTCTGGTAAACATAAGGTGAAAGACAAATAGACCCCAAGGAAAGAAGTTAACACATGACTAAGGCTAAACTCCACAGCCCTTTCTCAAGTTGTATGAACAAAGGATTGCAGGACCTGGTGCACAAAGAAAACTCCAGCAAATTTCACTGGTATTCAAAATGTTTGTGATACTGAAGTGCAAGAGAACTGAATGGATAAGACAGAACTAATTATTTTAAAGCAGGGGTTCTCAACTGGAGGTTGTGATCTCTCAGGGAGTTGCAATGTTATTATGTGGGGGTTGCGAGCTGTCCGCCTCCAACCCCAAGCCCTGCTTTGCCTCCAGCATTTATAATAGTGTAAAATATAAAAAATATGTTTTTTAATTTAGGGGGGGGGGAATCACACTCGTAGGTTTGCTGTGTAAAAGGGATCACCAATACAAAAGTTTGAGAACCACTGTTTTAAAGCACTGTACCTATCATCTCCTTTAGGAAGTGTCAATTATCCAAATGCAGATCTTGGTGTTTGGGTTACAAATTTCTATTTTAGGAGATTTTCAAAAGAATTATATGTTGATTTAGAATGTGTGTGCAAACTGATATTAACAGAGTGGATGAAACTGGGGATATGTTCTGACATAATCCAGTTTGTCACCTGAAAATATAATCATAACTAAATTTGCATACATTTATAATTTTGGGTGTCATGTAAGTGAAAGGACTCTATGAACTTCAAAAAGGGTCTGATGTCAATGAAATTAAAATAAATCTCCAGTTTTATATGATTATGATATATCCATTTATCCTAGAAGAAGCCTTCATTTAAAAATTAATGGTACCTTTGAAATTAACCTAGAGTGAGGACTGAACAATTTTACGTTACCATTATTAGATGGAGAATCAATTCATAACATATATATATTACCTTTATATATTGAAGAATTGTCCATGAGTAGACTGCAGTTTGGTTTTTGATATTATAGCTGTAAATAATAGGTTGTCAATAGCTATATTTCAACTAGTTTGTGAAAGCTATTTGGTATCTGACATTCAAGTTGTGTTCGGTGGTTTTTGACTGGACACAGTTCAATCAGTAACCTCCTGTTTCATGACTACATGAACATAAAACTTCGAATTAGGTGTCCAGTGTGAAATATTCACTTTTACAAATTCAAAATCCATTCTATAGTATTTGCTGAAAATGAGTTGTTCCCATGAACATTCCTCCCAGTAAACTCATGCACTAGCATATCTGAGGAAAGCAAATGAAAAAAAAAAATTTAGTTTAAAAATTGAATGAGTAACCAATGAAAATTGTTTGCAGTATTCATTCAGCTGTAATAATTGAATTTTTGGTCTTGTGTTTTTTTTTTAAGGAAAGTAATTTATAGCACCAAGTACTGGATCATTTTTAAGGCTTGTACATAGAGTTAGTGAAGCAGGAAGAAAGAAATGTAAGGTGGAAGTAAGATCTTTTCAATTTAGAACCGAGAACAGAAGGTCCCAGGCTTAGTACAAATGCTACAGAATATGCGGAGTAAATATATTCCATAAACAGTCTTCAGTTTCTTATTATACTAATCCTGGGACATACATATTGCCATAAGAAAATTTGAAGACTACCTGGTTTTCTTGGGGGAATGGGATGGAAAGGGAAAAAGTAGCAGAGCAAGGTACTATACTTAGAAAGAATTATGAAATATATTCTACTCAGTCCACACAAAATTCACTGGTAACTATTTTGTGGCATTTCTGTCATGTAATCGGTAATACAGTTAGATTCAGGCCCACGCAAAGTGCAACGCTTCTTAGAGCTTCTGGGACACACAGCTGATATGCCATTTTTTTTGGAAGCTAGATGGTGTGGTCCTCTTCATGGATCTTCTTTAAGTATTTCCCTGTCTTTTGTGATGACCTAATAGGACACTTGCTGGGAGGATTTCCTGTGCACAGGACAGCATAGGGACTGTAGCTATGGGTGGCGTGAGTTAACTTACTTATGGGGTGGTCACAATCTGTCATTTTACAACCCATTGTGGTTTGTAGATCTTTGGTTGGGGGGAATGTTATCATACACTGCATGTTCTAAGATCTTAACAGGAGAGGATATGGAAGAAAATGAGAAAATGTACACAGGGTTGTCAGTTCCACAGCGTGTCATGCCTCTAACCTTTACTACGCAGTCTCTCTGGTGTTGCAGTCCAAATACAAGACAGCACAAAGCTTTAAGCAAGCAAGCAGGCTGGTCTGCCAACGGGCTGGTCCTGTCAGCTTTCCACCCTCTCCTTTATTCTTTCTCTCCCCCCGCGCATTACATTCTCCAACAGATAAAAGGAATACACTGGCTTTGTTTAACATTCTTATTTACCAATTTCTATCTACCGCATTCCTTGCTCTTGGGCCTTGAGCCCAGTCCTGGGAGGCTTCCCATGGTTCATGTCATCTGGGCGAGATTCCAAGGTTTATGCCCTTGAGAGGAGCCGTGTGTGCACTGCTCCTACACAACACTCCGGGTGTGCCCTGAATGTTGCCAAGTGCATGAACCTTGTATGAATGCTACACTCTGGGAATGTACCCTTTTTAATACTAGGCCCTGGGCCTCCTCTTTTTAACTATGCTGATGGGAGAAGCTCTCCTGCTGGATTAGTAGCCTCTTCCCTGAAGTGCTATAGTAGCACAGCTGCATGGCTGCAGCATTTTAAGTGTAGACCTGCCCTTATTCATCTGTTTTCTAAGATGAACAGTCTCAGTCTTCTTAATCTCTCCTCATATGGAAGCTGTTCCATATACCTAATTGTTTTTGTTGCCTTTCTTTGTACTTTTTCTAATTCTAACATCTCTTTTTGGGGTAACCAAACACAGTATACAACATGTGAATATAGGATGGATTTACATAGTTGCATTATGATATTTTCTGTTTTATTATCTGCCCCTTTCCTAATGGTTCCTAATATTCTGTGAGATTTTTTTGACTGCCACTGAACATTGAGCAGATGTTTACAGAGAACTATCCACAATGACTCCAAGATCTCTTTCTTGAGTGGTAACAGCTAATTTACATGCCATCATCATCATCATGTCTGCAAAATTGGGATTATGTTTTCCAATGTGCATTACTTTGCACTTGTCAGCACTGAATTTAATTTGCCATTTTGTTGCTCAGTCACCCAGGTTTGTGAAATCCTTTGTAACTCTACGCAGTCACCTTTGGACTAAACTATCTGCGTGCTCTAAGCTTGATTCCCATGCTTTCCGCTTCAGTGTGGTTCAAGGTAATTTAGGGATGTAAGATTATGCTGTTTTACAAATTGGATCCTGATATTCATCATCATGAAATATTTTTATTATAGTAACGCTCAGGGGCCCAGGGTCATAGGCCCATTGGGCAAGGCCCTAAACAAACACAGGTAGATATTTGGTTCCTGCCTCAGTCTAAGAACCTATTTAAAAAATACTGCAATGTCCCCCAAATAAAGTGTTGTTCATAGAGGAGATCATTGCAGATTTCTGCCATTATACTTTCCCAACATTTTCTTATATATGGATACAGGAAGACTACTTGAAGTAACCTCCCTCCCCTCCCCCCATTGTTCAAGTGGGCAATATTTTTTCTTTGCTATGCTATCTGGTGCCATGTTTGCAACATGAGCCTGACCAAAGTGCAGTCCACAGGTGTTGTCATTCTTTTAATATTACACAGCATCATACAATATTTCTAGGCTCTCCTAGAAACACCTTCCTTAATGCTAAGATACCACTGTATACCATTTGTAAGTAGATGACTACATAGGAACATTTGATTTTGCCATACCCAAGTGGTGATTTTTTCCCCTAAGCCCAGGCAGTTAGGGGTTGTTTTGTGTCCTGAAATGGTGGTTTCCATCCTTTATAAATGATTATTCTAGCTAATGTATATATGAATATTGGTTCATGACCTGGTTTTCAAAAGTGGTTTTCACACTTGACATCCACATGATCTATCAGTGAGCAATACATCTAAAAATCAAGCCCATAGCTGGCTACTTCTTTTCTGAATCTTGCTGGACTCAGTGTACTGGGGCAATGAGTTCTAGGGATTAATTATTTGTTTTACAAAAAGGTTCTCCCTATTGTCAGTTTTGCTTTGCTGTCTTTCAGTTTCACTGCATGAGCCCCTGAGGTAGTGTTATGAGAAAGGGTAAATAGGAGCATCTGCTGACTACCACTTCAGCATGATCACCCAGAAGAACTTGTCAATGTGGCCTTGATAACTAAATAATGTTACCTCTGTTTTTGCACTATTCCCTAGAGAACACTGCAAATTCAAAGATAACATTGTTTAGTTATCTAAGGCAGTTGTAAAGCTTCTGAAGGTGAGCACTCTATATTGCACAGCAAAATGTTTTGGGCTCCTGTTTCGAGTTCTCCTTTTCAGTGAGGATGTTTTTGAGAGAGCTAATCAATACTGGACTCTCTCACCTCCCACCCTCTAATAATCCAATTTACACAGAATTGTAGCTTGAACCACCAGTCAGATTTTTTTCCTTTTGCATTTACTGATTAGAGCTCTTCTCCCTAAGTAGAGTTATCTTGCTCCCTAAATTTTAATTTATTAAGTGTTTCACCTGAAAGCAATCACCCTTGCAGTCAATTCCCAAAGTAAAACAGCTGCCTTTTCAATTCAGACAGCCTATAAATGAAGAAATACACTAGGGAAACAGAATTATATACTCTTTTAGAAGACAAAGATGTTTCACTGAAACATTCTGATATCAGTCAACCTGCTCTGCATTATGAATAAGCTTTTTTTTGAGCTGGGATAGGAACAAGGCAATTAGCATACATTTCCCCAGCTCAACTGATAAGTTTCTTATGCTTCATATCTTCTTTATTAATCCTTCTTCTGATACTAATTGACCTTTACATGGGCTACTTGAGACCCATAAGCCCTTCAACCAATAGCATTTCTGGCCTTCAAATTTTCCTGAAGCATATATTTACATGACAGTTGTGGTTTTAGTGCAGGATAAAAGAGCACATCTTACAAGGATGAACTCTTAATAAATTATTCCTTCTGAGGCCTTAATGTTTTGCCTTGCATTTGAATGACCTCTAAAATGTGAACGTTTAAGGTAGTAGGGGTAAACAAGCCAAATCCCATCACAGCAAAATAATCCAAGGAACAAGACCTGAAGTTAATGTTCACAATATATAATGTTTGCACAATTTACTTCTCCTTCAGGTATGTACATTGATGGGTTTTTTAAAGGCAGGGGCATATGTTAGGGATAGGCTACATTCATCCCTAGTTTAGTGGACTTAGTCCAGGAATGAATTTTGGCCCAAAGTTTTTATTTCCTTTCAGCAAGATTTGACCGAGGGTGAACTTAACAAGCAGTATGAAAACAAAAGTTTATGTCTGAAGAATCATTGGGTGGTAGAGTGAGAACGTGAAGAGTTCAATCCTAGGCGCTTATAGTCACTTGTGGGCCCCGATCAGACACTATTCAGTTGGCATTGTGTGGAGCTGAAAAACATGGTTTAGGAAAAGGCAGGCTGTTTCTTGAATGGTGTGGAGAGAGCAAACAGAAATAAAATGTGCCATCTTAGTGAAAAGATCAGTGAACCTGGCAACTGGTGTATTCCCCATCATAGGTTCTGAAGTATGCTCTCAGCTTGAAGTACCATTCAGGTCATTGGAAGCAACTGCCATGGCATGGATGAACTCCTTAAGCCACCCCAGCAAGGGGCTGGAAGTCTCCAAGAGAGGGAAAGCCCAGGCCAGGGCCTCCTCAGTAAACAGGCTAATAATGAACCCCACTTGGGCCTGGTCACCAGGAAACAACAGAGGTCCACAGCTTCTCCCTCTGGCAAATGGTTCACCTGTCAGAAGCCTCAGTCTGATGGATCTGATAAGTGTGTCGGACTTGGACTTACCTCCTAAAGCTTAAAAGCAGAAGAGGGCTTCGAGATGTTAGGGCAGAGAGAGTTTGGGCATAATTAATACTAATATACAGAGGTTGGCTGCAAGGGAACAGAACTAGAAATCAAGGCAAATCAATGAAGCTACCTGCTGAGTCTCTGGTCCCTGCTGCCCACTCCCTAACCCTATTGCAAATCCTCTCTGCTCAGCCAACTAGCCAGACTCCATATCTCCTTTTTTATACCTGGCTGCCTCACGGCTCCTACTGCCCTGAGAAGAGAAGTGCTACCAGAGCTGTACACCAATGAACCACCAGTAGTCCATTAAAGTGGCGCTTTTGCCAGTGAGCCATAGGAAGTTTGTTTGGGTGCTGCTCTTCTACAGTTCTGTTTCTTCCCGACTCTTGTTCTTTCTGCACAACTTCTATATTCCACTGTCACATTTTGGGATGCAATCCAGACCAGTAAGGGACTGTGTCACCCACTGCCCTTTTCATGTTGGTTTTGAAGGGTTTCCAGCTGCATTCTCTCCTGCTCTCCAGCTGCATCCATTTTATGTTCACTTGTAAGCTGGAGGGTCTGTTTCCTCCCGATGCCACAGACTCTGGGACCTCAGATGGTCTTGGGAAGCCACCTTCCCTCCATGGGTTGTCACAGTCCTTTAGGAGGTTTATTAACCTTTGGCTCTTTTTCCCCAGCATAGACTATGTAGTAATCTGAGCACAAGTCTTCTCATTTTTGGTGCATTTGGTGTACGTTTGTTTGCTCATCTTGCTGTCTTTGGTTCTGTGTCGCTCACCCAAAATCAGCAAACAGAAAACATCAAGATATTTTTTCTTTGACTATACTCACCCTTTTCACTTGAAAAATCACTTAAAACTAATTCACCAGTGCTTAATGTGTAAATATTAGTTAAAATAGCACCCCGTGTGTAAATCCTGACATGACTACACCAATAGCATATTCTGGGGTGCAATCCAGACCACTGAAGGGTTGTGTCATGACCTGCCCTGTAACACTGGGTGCCTTAAATGCTCTGCTGATGTGATGCACAGCCTGGCCACATACAGCCAATGTACAAGCACACATTGAGTATCATTGTGTTAAGAAGATCTGGCTCAACACTCTGATTCTAACAGATTGCTTGCTAACCCCCAGCCACATTCTGGTATCTGCTAGTCAAATGACTGAAACACACTCTCAGTCCTGGATTTTTCCCACACTGTGTGCTCTGCAATGTCCAGCCCTTTTCTGGACTGTTCAGAGGAATAAGGTTCATTTGCACCTTTAAGAGACTCTTTGTCCAGCATGCCAGACTGTCTCTCAGTCAGATCTTTCATCTAGGAAGACAAGGGGAATCAACTCCCTGTACTTCTGTGGACAGTCCTGACTGAGAGACAGTAAGCCCACGCTGGACAAAGAGTGATTGGTGAGAAACCACCTTAAATAAAGGCTAGCAAGATTAAGTTTGGGACATTTAGATGCAAGTTTTTCACTTTTATTTGCTGTAACCATCTCTACCTTTATTTCTTTTACTTGGCATCACTTAACCTATGTGCTGTTAATAAACTTGTTTCATTTTGATCTAAACCAACCCACTGCAGTATTTGAATTGAAGTGATTATTAATTCCAGTTCATGGGACAAGCTGTTAGGCATTGTCTCTTTTAAGAAGCAAACAAAGCTTCTTATTCCTCTGAATAGGCCAGGAAAGGACTGGATAATGCAAAGCTCACAATTCTGAGAAAATTAATTGTGCCCCAGAATGTGACATCCACCCAGCATGGTTCTCCTCCCACCAATGTCCCGTACCAGCAATGTTTCTCACTACGCCATTCCCTGCTGCCCTTCCCTTTCCACAGCTGCCCACTACACTATCCCTCCCTTGTTCTCACCAGTCACAAGAGAATGGAGGTTCTGAATGTTAATGTTAGGTTAACTAAGTATATCCATGATTTTCAATGATTGTGTTGATAGAAACTGCATTTATAAAAGTAAAATAATTGAGCAATCTTAATTTGAAGTTTAGGAATATGTCAAAGGATTGAAACTGAGAAGCAGGCTTCTATAATCCTCTTTAATCCACTAGATAGGCACACTGAACGATGCATCCTCATGCTGCCTTATCAATGACCTCTGATTTATAGGCATTGTTTCCTCTATGGGCAAATAGTAGTTAGTTTTTTGAATTCATTAATTTACTTCCCCTGAGCAAAAGGACTGCTAGTTATGCAGAATAGTTTGAAGATCTTTAAAAACAAAACAAAAACAATCTGCATGCTAATTTCTCTTACAATAGCGAATTTGATTTTCACCAGTGTCATAGATGGGAAAGGTCACCAAGATAATCTTTAACTACCTACCATTTCCCCTAGCCATCAACATTAAGATAATTGCATATTGGTTTTAATGTTTCTTTTAGAGGAAGTGTAGAAATCTAAATAATTTTGACCCCCAATCAAAGCCATTCAGGTTATGAGATAGCAGGAGAATGAGGCAGAAAGAGAATTATTAACCTTAAGTAAAGGCTCTTCTCAACCACCTTTGTTTGTCACCTACAGTGAAATATGGAAGCTCAGAAGGGAAAGAAAGGGAAGGTTACTTATCTAACAGTAACTGGAGTTCCTTGAGATGAATGGTCTCTGTGGGTATTCTACTCTGGGTATGCATGTTCTCCATGTGCCTGAGATCAGAAAATTTTCACTAGCGGTGTATGGTGGGGGTTCTCACCCCTGCAGTGCCAGCTGGTGGCACAGTTCATTATTACCATTACATTTCTGCTTCAGTTTACCTTAGTGGGCTTCATTCTGTCAAATAAGATTTATGTATACTGAACAGTGCCCCATCAAGGGTCTAGTTTTATTTAACACACAGGTGGAACAATATACAAGTAGGCCTTCATCCCAGCATCTCTAGCTGGATGGGGAGGGGGATGAGTTAACTTTAGTTCATTAACTCCACCTTTATGCAGGTTCCTTACCAGCAAGGACTTCTTTACCCAGAATCTTCTCCTAGAGTCAGGGCCTCTGGTCATCACCTGGGGAAGGGTCTCTCCTTTTGGGTCAAGGTCCCTACAAAAGTCAAACCTGAAACAATCCTTACTTGAAACAGTATACAATTTCTCTTCTCTGGGGCTTCTGCTTCTACCTCATGAAGTCCTTCCAGGAGAGCCAGGTTTCTCTGGGTCTTAGCATTCATAGCTCTTCCCTTTTGGAGCGTCTTCCAGCTAGGAACATTTTTCCTTGGTTTTCTTTCCTGGTGAGCACCTCACCAGTTTCCCTCTAAGAAGTCCTCCATCTGGGAGCTTTTTCTTGTCTCCATTGGCCTGTGCCAGGTGCTTCCTTGTGCTCTGAACCAAGGGCATAAGGGGAGGCACTGCCTCTCCAGTTCCTCTTTAATGCAAATCACCTTTAGGAAGAATCCAAAACAAAGGGGAAGGAGGACAGGAATGGGAATACCCATAGGGACCACACATCTCAAATAACTCCAGTTATGTAAGGTAGATAATCTCTTTTTTATTCGAGTGGTGGTCCGAGGAATATTCTACTATGGGTGACTCCCAAGCACTATTCATCAAGGAGGAGGGTACAAGGAACAATGCTGCATCACAGATGTGTCTGCAGAAGAATCTCGTATCAGGCTGTAATGTCTAGTAAAGGTATGCACAGAGCCCCATGTTGCCTCTATACAGATCTCAACAAGGGGCACTTCCTGAAGAGAAACTACTGAGGTAGCATGAGCACTGGTTGAGTGGGACCTCACACCTTGAGGGGAAGGAATCTGTCAGTTCTTACAAAGTAGGATGCAACCTGAGATCCATTTAGAGAGCCTCCGAGGAGAATGCTTCCCCTCATCTGCTCAGCAATGGAAGTGAAGAGTCTCCGAGATTCCCTGAAGGATTTCATCTTTTACAGATAGAAAGCTAAGACTTGACAGTGGCGGCCAGTACGTCCCTCAACCCACACCACTTTCAGCAGATCCCATTGGCCTGGAGCAGTGAACCACAGCCACTGGGAGCCGCGATCAGCTGAACCTGCAGACGCGGCAGGTAAACAAACCGGCCCAGCCTGCCAGGGGCTTTCCCTGCACAAGTGGCGGAACAAGTTTGGGAACCACTGGTCTAGATAATACTTACTCCTGCCATGAGTATAGGGCACTGGACTAGATGACCTCTCGAGGTCCCTTCCAGTCCTATGATTCTATGATCACAGCTCAATGATCCAAAGGAAGGCAAGCAAATTAAATTCAGTGGTCATGATTCTCCTGTCAGTTATACTGATATACATCAAGAATAACTGAAGTCAATGGAATTACACCAGTGTAAAAGGAGTTACAGTGAGAAGGGAATCAAGGCTAAGTTTCCTTTCTCTCCCTATTAAATGTATGTTTGTTTATAGTCTGTTTAGAAAGAAAATCACACTAAATAGCTCATTGATGGTTGTGGCTAGATGGTGCATAGATAGTAAAAGCATTCTATTATTCTTGCATGCTTTTGAAAAACCACGAGGCTCAGAAGTATTCAAAATTCACCTGGTGCATTCTGCCCTCCAATAAACAAATAATTAAGTTTGTCTATTACAAGTCTTCAACTTTTACTAGCTTAAACTGGAGCTTTTGAAGCTTCTCTGATCAATACTTATGAGCAAGACTGTGCCTGCTCCTGTACAGGTGTGCAAGGATGAGGCGATGATGGTGCAAGGAGTTTTGAGGCATTAATAGACAAATGCGCCTTGTACACAGATCAACTGCCACTGCCTTGGTGACCCTGGAATGCTCGTCTTCATTTCCTCAATTTATGAGAAGGTACATGCATAAGGAGTAGAAAGGCTATTTTACCTTTCTATTTGGGATGACGAGACTGCTGCTGAAATAGTGTGTCCAGTTCCAGGATCAACACTTCAAAAAGCATGTTGATAAACTGGAGAGGGTTAGGACAAGAGCTATAAGAATGATTAAAGGATTAGAAAATGTGCCTTATAGTGATAAAATAATAGATTGATCTCCTTGAGTCTAACAAAGAGAAGGTTGGGGGTGACTTGATTAGTCATTGAGTAACTAAATGGGAAACAAATATTTAATAATGGGCTCTTCAACCTAGCAGACAAAGTTATAACATGATCCAATGGTAGAAACTGAAGCTTAGACAAATTCAGACTGGAAATAAGGAGTAAATTTTTGCCAGGGAGGGTAATTAACCATTTGAACAATTTCCCAAGGGTCACAGTGAATTCTTCGTCACTGGTCATTTTTAAATCAAGATTGGATGTTTTCCTAAAAGAGATGTTCTAGGAACTTTTCCGGGGCCATTCTATGGCCTGTGTTATATAGGTCAGACTAGATGATTAAAATAGTCTCTTCTGATCTTGGAATCTATTAACAAAAAGGATTCCATGGGCTGATGCTTCTACTTAAAGGAGTGATGTAGTGTATCGCAATTGGGTAAAATCCCTTTAAACAATTGTAAGGCTTCTAGTGTGTTCACTGTGTTCTATGTTTTAAAACCAACTAGAACTGTAGTATGTAGCAGATAGGTAGCTAGACCTTGCATGTCTATCTATAGTTAGTAAACATGGTTATCTGGAATCCAGCCGTGCCTATGAGATTCTTTCATATTGCTGTTGTGTAAAGAGCAAAAGACACAAGAGGTGACACCCCGATAGTCATTATATAATTCTTTTGACACTGATGCATCAAGAGACAAGCCCTGCTCTAAACCACTCAAAACATTTCCCCCATTTTTTGTTTTCCGTTTTTATTCTATTTTCATGGTGGGCCTTTTCCTTAGCATAAAGATACTGTATCATTACAAATTTAAAACGCTTACAGCCATAGTTATCTTAGCTTTATCATTAGAGCACATCTTACACTCTAAAATAACATTATAGGCTTAAACTAATTTCCATTAATTTTTTCCATATCTGATGTTCACTGAAGCATTCCAGATGCACATTCTGAAGAACAGATGGATAACATTGTGAGTACAGTTCGTTGTATGGGTAAGAAATATGGCACCAAATACAATTCTCCTTATGTCAACTCCTTTTGTTTTATTATGATGTATTATTTGTATTGCAGTAGCACCCAGGATTCCCAGTCATAGACCAAGACCCTATTATGCTGGACACTGTTCAAACAGAATTAAACGATGGTCCCTGTCCCAAAAAGGATTCAGCCCCAGGGTTCTTTGTTTTGTTTTATGCATTTTTTTTAGTTTCTAAGAACCACTGGTCCTGCACTTTTTTTGAAGTGAACATTATGATGTCCTTAAATATGAACTTCCATATCAGCTCAGACCAGCAGTCCATCTAATCCTGTATCCTGTCTCATACAATAGCTGGTAGCAGCTTGCTCAGAGTATGGTTCAAGATGGCCTCCAATAGGCAGTTATTGAATAAACTATTCACATGGAATAATTTACCTACTAGATCTCATTAATTAAAGATTGGTTTATATCCCAAGCAGGAAGATGTATATTCCTTCAAAATCCTTCAGCTCACACTCTCTCTGCTTGTCCAAAACACCAAGGCTGCCCTCAAATACTTTGTTTTCAACCCTTTTATTATCATAGTCCAAATCTATTTTCAAAGTCCCCTATCCTTATTGTCACATACCTATGGTATCTAATTTTCAAATTTTAATTTTTTTCCCTCCAGAATATTTTACAGTTTCTTCTGTTTCTCTCTGCACACTTTGGAGATAATTGTTTGCATTTGCAATATGTGCAATCACAACATCTGCCTCTGAGTGAGTTGCTGTGTTCACTACTCAATGAAGCAATGAAGCATTTGAAACGCAAGAACATCCCTCAGATGTTGTTGCAAGCTGATGATTCTTCATGCTCTGACTGTTGCATCTCTTGCATCCCGTGTCTATTAATCTTAAAATGACATGTTGCATGACTGTGTTTTTATCACTACTTAAAAAAAGAGAAACAAAAACAAAGTCACCTGATTGGTTTTTTTTGTTTGATCAGATGCTTTCTTGCCAAACAAAATAAGGTTGTCTATATTATGCTGTTTAGATTAGTGTCTCACCATAAACAAAGGACATTTAACTGAAAGCTAGTTATGGTAAATCAACTTTCATACATATAACTTGAATTTACACAAATGCCCTGTGTCTCCTCCCTCCCCATCTCTTTCTATCTGCCTTTGTGTCTGTTTGGGAAGCATTGGGTTTAGCAGACTGAACAATCGAGCAGATGTGAATGAAGTCCATAATAAATTCAGTGTGCAGGAGGCATGGAGCAAATCTACAATGACACACTAGTCAATTCAAGACCCAATTAACAGAGAATTTGCAATCTGGTCAGAATAAGGGTGCAAATAAAATTGGGAGCCACTTTATAGTGTTTTGTAAAGTAAAACTCAATTCTAAAGGGTTCCAAAACATTCTGAAGCAAAGACATTTTAAACGTAAATTTAAATAGTAGAGATTTAAAAAAAATAACACACAGGGGACACTCCAGATAAATTACCAAGATTTTGTATACATTAATTGACATATGCCATCTAAATGTATTACCATTAAATTAATTAGGTAGATTTTACTGTTTAAGGAGTTCACTAAAGTAAACTTTACTAATTACTATTTGTGCAAATCACAAAATCAAAGTTGGCCTAATAAAGAAAAGTAGGTAGTGAGATATTTCGTAAATCTATGCAGATCTGCACTAACCTGGATAAAATAATCAGGAGTTCTGTGGAGTTTCCTTATGGGATTGACCATATTTTCTTTTTCAGACCTTAAATACAAACTAAATAGAACACTTTGCATCAAATATCAGCTTTGCAAAGGTTGCCATCAGCCAAAAAGAAAGAAAGAAAAAGAAGCAGAGTACAAAGGAATCATCATGTAACTATCTGTGCTAGCACAGGTATAAAATGAAATCTGGTTCCCATCAGAAACTTTTTACATGCTGCAATTCACTATTTACTCCATTGAGAAAGATTAAGACTAAGTACAAAGTATCTATACAAGGTTTCATTTGACCATGTTTTATATTTGTTTTAATCCCTAAAAAGATAGTAATTAAATCACTTAAATTTGAAAGATCAGGATTTTAGAAAGCAAACCTCTTTCAGGCCCACCAATGGGGGGCGAGGGGGTGGGGGGTGGGCAAAGGGGTTAATTGCCCAGCGGCCCGATGATTTAAAAGGGCCTGGGCGGATGGGACAGATAGGTTTTTTTAAAATTAAAATTAACATTTAAAAAAAGAAACAAATCCGTTTTCTGCTGCTGCTGCTGCTCTGTACAGAGCGCCATCCCTCACTGTGACAGTAACAGTTCTCCAGAGCACTGCTGCACCCTGCTGGTCTGGCAGTCTGACAGAGCGTCTGCAACAGCAGCCTGGGAACCGTGGAACTTGCTGCCTCCTCTGGCGGCTCTCTGGCTGCTGGGCCGAGCACAGGGAGACTTTAAAGAGGAACAAGCTCCCTCTGCACTACCAGATTTCCTCCCCCAGGGTAGCAGCTCATCTCCAAACACAAGGCAGCAGGTTCAGCCACCCAACTGAGCCTCTCTAAGTTTGCTGAGAGGCAGCCAGGGCTAGCTCCCCCTTCGCTGCTGCTAGCCGGATGATGAGCCGCTATCATGAGCGCAGGATGAGGGGCTACCTTCACTGCTCAGCCAGGGAATGAGGCTTAGATTTTTCCTCTGTCTTCGCCCCTGGCCAGCTCCCCAGAGATCCAGTAGATGTGGCACACCATGCCTAGTGCCTGCCATCTGCTCATTGCTTTGGGTATTGATGTCCCATAGCACCAGCAGCGCAAGTATTGTATGTTTTAACTTTGTTGGTCATATTCAGTTACATCTTGTTTTGTATGTCAGGTTTTGTCCTTGTCTTCAGATTACACCTGAATCATGACTAGGTGTTTAATTAGCCTACTGGATACTTTAGGTGTTTTCTTACTTTGTGCTTCTTTAAATGTTTTATATCTTAATGAATTTCATTCCATAATGTATTTATTTAATTTAAATATATAATTCAAAATAGCAAATTCTACATCATATATTTAGGCTCACAATTTCTTTAATACTGGTGCTGTAACTGGAAAAAAAAGTTAGATCAAGCAACCCCACAACTTATGCATGGTGAGTTCTATTGTATCGTCAATGGGATAAAACGTAGTGTCATATACCCCAGCCTTCCCTTTCTGGGGGGGAGGCGGGCATTGTCTGTTCTGGCTTGGGGCCCGGAATTGCTGTCAGTGGGCCTCACTCCTTATGTCTGTCAAAGAGCATCATGATGGTTTCTAAGAGAGAAGATGCATAAAGCATTTGCTAGGTTAAAACTTAAAAATTATTATATAAGAATATCAGTGATGGACTATTATATTTTTTAGTAATTCATTATCTGGTTTCCAAAGCAATATGAGGGCCACGTCTACACCATAAACTTCGGTGGACATAAGTTATGCCGGTGGACAGCTTGTGTGTGCGCATGCTTGCCTGCTTGTGCTGATGCTACATGTACTCACCAGAAGTGCTTGTGTGGCCACAAAGTGTGGTGCACCATGGGTTGGTATCCCAGTGCCATTTGCAAGCTGGGAACAACGGATAAAGTTCCTATCATGCAACTTTTTCCATCCTTTAATGCCATTCTTACCCCATAATTTGCACACCTTTTTAAAATCCCACAAACCTGCGTATCACTTGTAGCTGTCTGCCGTCTCGGGCAGAAGCATAGAGCCTGTACAGCTTTGCGCTATTGTCATGAGCTCTGGAAATGCAGGATGAATGATCCTCCAGAATTTGTGGCACTGCAGGAAGTACCGCAACAGGGGACATGATGATTTCTTTGAGGCCAGATTGCTACTGGACATAGCAAAAAAAAAAAACCCAATTCATGGTTGTCGGTAGCATTTATGAAGCAGCTGCAGATGGTGGAGCGCTGCTTATGGGCCTGAGAACCAAGCACTGACTGGTGTGACTGCATCATAATGCAGATTTGGGACAATGAACAGTGATTGTAGAACTTTCAGATGCGAAGGCCACATTCCTGCATCTGTGTCCTGAGCTCATGGCCTCCAGCACATGGACACCAGAATGAAGGCTGCATTGACAGTTTAGAAGACAATGGTGATTGCACTGTGGAAACTTGCAACATTAGATTACTATAGGTCAGTGGGAAATCATTTTTGTGTTAGAAAATACTCAGTGGGGGGCTGCTATCATGTAAGTGTATAGGGCAATTAATCATCTCCTGCTACACAGGACTCTGACTCTAGGCAATGAGCAGGACATCATCGATGGATTTGCAGCTACGCAGTTCCTAAACTGCAGTAGGATGGTAGATGACACGCATATCCCTATTTTTGCCCCAGGCCACTTTGCCACTGAGTACATCAACAGAAAAGGCTACTTTTCTATGGTTATGTAAGCATTGGTGAATCAGTGGGGATGCTTAACCGACATCAGTGTGGGCCAATCATGGAAGGTCCATTGGGACCCAGCCTCCCCTGGCTCTTGAAGTTGTACACTGGACACATTGACAGCTCTAAGGAAAGATTCAGCTACCAGCTCAGCAGGTGCAGAATGACAGTTGAATGTACTTTTAGTAGATTGAAGGGACATTGGCGCTGTTTACTCATAAGATAAGATCTCAGTGAGAAAAACATCCCCATGGTTACAGCTTCTTGTTGTGTCCTGCATAATATCTGTGAGGCAAAAGGGGAAAAGTTGTCATTAGGGTGGAGGTGGAGCAGCTTTCTGCTGACATTGAGCAGCCAGACACAAGGGCCATTAGAAGAGCTCAGCACGGAGGTATGTGGCTGAGGGAGGCCTTGAAAGAGCACCTTAACCATCAGCCACTGTAATGTGGTGTGGGGTTCTACCTAGAGTTTTGGGGGTTGTTAGGAATTATATAGTGTTTTGTGTACATTTATGAATATTGCAGTGTCTTTTAATGAACCTATGAATTATGTGGTGCTTATGGTACATTTATTACACTGTGTTTTTCACCAAGCCTGTAAGATCTGTGGTCCTGTTCTATTACAAGTAATGTGTGCTTTGTGCAGTGCTAGGCATTCTGCAGTATTTGTTATAAAGTAATAACAATGAATTTATTTCCAAACTATAAACGTGTATTGCGTACCCCCCCCCCAAAAACCAGTGCAGATTATACTGCAATTAAAAAACAATAGATCAAATGTATAAAATAACTCAACAGAACAGAACTTTAAAATTAAAAAATGGTAGAAAACATTTGTGCCCTTTTCAGTCCATTGCTGCCAGACCTACACCAACTGCAGCACTCTCAGGTCAGTGTATATAAAACTATGGTTTTCCTTATTGTCCCATGGCATGTATGGGAGGGGTAGGGATGCAGCCCATGCTGGGGTGGCGTAGGGCGCTGCTAAAATAGAGTTCTCTACTGACTGCAAAGGGAGAAAAGCCTGTGAATGTTAGCCCTGTAGATCAATAAGAGTCTGCAGCATTTATATTTTCTACCCAAGAAGCCCCATTATGTCCTGGTGCATCTCACACTCCTTTTCTTGTTGGGGCTCGTGGGCCATTTGCCTGTAGGCCATTTGCCTTCAGCTTTGGAGCACCTCTGCACAGCACTGCTCTCAAGCCACTGCCCTGGTGAGCATGGCACACCAGGTGGGGAGGGAACTGTTTGGTTGTAGGAAACATTAAAATTTCAGCCTCTATTTTCATAGTTGCGAGTACAGGGCACTGAGCACTGGCGCTATTTTCCACAGGCAGTGGTGATTTTAGCTGATATCTCACTTCTGAGCATCACAAATGTGTAGAAAACACTGGTGGCTGCTGGCGTCCCAAAGCTGCCTGGGCCGTATGCTGCTAGTCTGTTTACTGCAATGATGCCTGACAAATTAATTGCAGAATAGCATGGGAAAGTGTCATACTGTAGAGTAAGAAAAAAAGCAGCCATCCCAAGAACCCTCCGGGAGAGGACTGCAGAGTTTCTTTATGAAAGTTTAATCGAGATCTCTCAGGAGGTTATAAGGGACATCCCTATGCACATAAAACAAATGGCTCTGCATACCCCCTTCCCCTACCTAATCCCACAGGGGAATGAAAAGCAGCTAAGTTCACCTCTGTTTGTTGTACCTTTCTCTTCTGATACAAGTAAAGCAATGAAAAGTAGATACCTGTGTCCTGCTAACATGGGGTTGGGCAGGGCGCCATCCTCTCATTTGAACATTTTAAGGGAGAATGCATGCACACGTGTACTTGATTGGGCTACGCCTGGATTGGGCTCGTCTGTGCTCAACTGATGGGACTGACTAAACTGCAGTGGAGTCTCAAAAATATTCTGGCTTGTGGCATAGCTGCATGTCCCTCCTCCTCCTCACTGTTCACAACAGGGATCTCTGTTTCAGGCTCCAGTGCGATATCTATGGTTTGCTGATGGGGTCTCTGCCAAGTACGGTACGCAACTCATTGTAAAAGTGGCAGGTGTGCGGCATGGCACCAGCTCAACGGTTGGCCTCTCTGGCTTTGTGGCATGCCTGGCGCAGTTCCCTCACTTTGACACAGCTCAGCTGCTGATCCCTGATGCATCCTTTCACCGGAATCCATCGTGAAGTCTTATTGTAGATGTCCAGGTTTCCACAAGTGGTCTGGAGCTGTGCCTGCACAGACTTCTCTCCCCACAGGCCCAGGATAGCCAATGCCTCCTATTTACTCCAGGCAGGAGTGCGTGGAGAGCACGTTGCAAATGTGGTCAGCTGGGGAGTTGCACACAACAAGGGAGAGCTGCTAGGTGTGCTTGCCAAGTTGGGCAATCAGGAAAAGGCATTTCAAAAATATGCAGGATCTTTAAAGGGCAGGGGGAGAGGGATGGCTTCTGGTTTCCGTGAACCCTGGGCAGTGGAGTGACCAGAGTAGTCACTGTTGGGCATTGTGGGACAGTTGCTGGAGGATCGTTATGGTTGACAAGGGTGATGCAGTGTCTACACTTGCACTGTTTCCAACACAGTATGTCAACCAGGGCTCAATGCTGCTCGGGAAGCTGGTATTACTGCATCGCTGTAACAGGGAGCTTACCTTAGTGAGAGAGAAATTTGAGTGTAGACACATGGCCAAATAAATTGACGCAAGGTAATTTATGATGTTAACCTAACTTTGTAGTGTAGGCCAGGCCCAGTACTTAAGTTAGGGGCAATTCTATTTTGGATTAGGCAAACCGGTTTCTCCCCTTCTCCCCCACCCTGTCCCTGAAGTTTGAAGGGGTTTACAACTAAACACAAAATGAACCTTTGGATGCGTGCTTTTTCTCTAATTGCAACCAGACAATGCCAAGATACCATGAGAGTGCAGTAGAAATATCACAAGAATAGCCTATTTTTCAGCCCCAGGAGGGTCAAATGATTCAAATAAAACTTCCATTCCAAACTAAACCCAAATTCTGAATCTTTGGAGGTTTTTCTGTCCCTACTTGTGATTCCATCTGTACCTTTTGGAAGTCTGCATTAAAAACATGAGATTCCCTAAAATCAGCCTTGAAAGCTCTGATAGGGAATTCTTTAAAATTCACAACTGTAAAGTGGAAGACAATATGGGTTGCTATGTTGCAGAACAACTGGGTGTGATCTCTGCTTGAAACACTTTTTTTTTTTAAAAAGAGGAACTCCTTGTTCGATGTTTACTTCAACTGAGTTATCGGAATCTAATCCATTATTGCCCTGATTCTAAGGCCTTGGCTACACTTACAGATGTACAGCGCTGTGAGTTAAACCCACTTTCGTACAACTGCGTAGGGAAAGCGCTGCAGTCTGTCCACACTGACAGCTGCCAGTGCACTGTCCTGGACACATTTGCAGCTGCATTGGGAGCGGTGCATTATGGGCAGATAGCCCAGCATTCAAGTGGCTGCAACTTGAACCATTCAAGTGGCTGCAACTTTTCAAATGAGGGGGGGTGGGGTGTGACAGGGAGCGTGGGGGGAGAGACAGTGGGTTTTTGGGGGGCTGAGAGTGTGTGAGCATGCTGTCTTGTAAGTACAGACCCCCTCACTCCCCTGCCTCTCTCTCACTCACTGAAAGCAAACAGCAGCTGTTTCTTTTTTTCTCAGAGGGGAGATAAGCAGCCGCTCCCCGAAACAGACCCCAACCCCCCCGCGCCGCCTCTCTCTTCAAGCAAACATTAGCTGTCCAGCACTCCAAACGGAGCCCCCCTGCCTGCCTCTCACTCATTCAAACCAAACAGTAGCTATGTTTGGTTTTTTGATAAGTAGCCCCCGAAACGGAGCTTTGAAACGGCACTTCCGCGTCCGGAATTCACAACAAAACAAGAGAGGACGCTTCAGTTAAAAGGGTTATGGGGAGTTTCTGGAGGTCAATCAGTGTGTAATCACATTACTCCCCATTTACACTGGAGCATCTCAGCCAATGCGCAACAGCTGTTAATCCTCTCGGGGAGGTGGAGTACCAGCAGCGCTGTAGCCGCGGAGACACAGCGCTGTACATGCCTTGCCAACGTGGACGGGGAGTGAGGTACAGTGCTCTGGGCGGCTTTATTGCGCTGTAACTCACAAGTGTAGCCAAGCCTAAGAGCAGTCTGTCTTTCTATTGACTTGTATGGGCTTTGGACCAGGTCCTTTATAATCAGTGTTATTGGTGGAAGAAATTATATCTTGTTTTAGGAAGAATAAATACAGTAAAGAGCAGTGGGAAATCTCACAATTACAGAAAGCTGCAATGTGATAAAGTGACACATGCAGTTTAAATTGAAAAAGTTTGAAAATGTGCATCTCATTTAAAGATAGTGAGAGAGAGTTAGGGCTAGATTCACAAAAAGATTTAGGTGCCCAAATCCAAAATTTAGATCCTCAACACTGCCCAGCTATTGCCAGCCCTGCAGGAGCCTAAATTTGCATGAGTAAAACCCCCAAGGCACTGATAATTCTGTCACCAGTCATGTGCAGCTGCCTAAATCCTGACACCAAGAAGCCTAGTTTACACTTAATCTCCAACAGGATGCTCAGTTTAGTGTTCTCCCACCTATCTCACCTGGGGCGCCCAAATCAGTAAGGGTGGTCTGAGAACACCAACTGGATTGGGCCTCATATAAAGCACAGGAGGGTGGTGCTGTCTGTCTGATAACCATTAGTCCAGTGGTTAGAGCACTAACCCAGGATGTGAGGGAGTCCATTTCAAACTTCGCCTGAGGTGGGTTCAAACTCCTGCTCTATATCTCCCACCTCTCAGGTGAGTGCTCCAACAACTGAGATATGGCATATTCTGGTATGTGTGTGTGGGGGTCTCAATCTCTCTTCTCCTGTCGGAGCCGTCCCACTTTGGATAAATAAATAGCCATTGGAACAGGGACTGGAACTTGGGTCTCTCACAGCCCAGGTGAGTGCCCTAGCCACTGGGTTGCAAAGTCACTCTTGGTCTCTCTCTGGCCTGTGATTATGTATTTCATAGAAAGTGGAACAGCTTCAAGAGGAGAGTAGAGACTGAGAGACATCCACCACAGAATACCCCATATCCCAGTGTTCACGGTCAAGGGAGACCTGGATTCAAATCCCTGCTCTGTATAAGGCAGATGGGGGGAATTGACCAGGTGGTCTCCCACAGCTCTGGGTGAGTTCTCTAACTGGGCTAACAGGAATGTCCATTTTCTAGCCAGCTCTATTTACAACACATTCACTTTCTTTCCTCTACTGCTTTAATCAACATGGTGACAAAAAGCAACTAATGTTGCTAAACAAAGCACTGGTTTCCCCATGGAAATCGTAAAGAAGTAGACACTTCAACTCCTGTCAGTTTAAATAGGAACAACAACAAATTAAAGAACTGTATAGGACAAAATGGTCTTGGGGAAAAATACTGGCTTTCTGATATTCACAGTTAGTTTTTCCTTTAGTTCCATTGGTATTTGAATTACTAGTATACTGAATCACCCACAAACTCTACTCAAAACCTTGGCATTAGCAGCCCAGGTTTGCAGATTGCTTCCCAAGTAGTTCAGGATAGATTAATGTAACTACACACTGTCTTCTGCTTCAGAATCAGTACTACCCTAGGAAACAGACTCCCAAAATGTTTATATCAAAACCAGAATGGGATAGAAAGTATCATAATAAAATTGCCCCAGGAAGTAGGTGGGCAGGGTAAATCATGTGCTGCTCAAATACTAATTCTTGTTTTGCTTTCCCTGTAAGCATAAAAAAAGGGACAAAACAAAAGAAAGAGACATCATCTTAGATTAGCCCAACATAAATGAAAGAAAGAAAGCTGAAAATTGGTAGAAGAGTTGATTTCACTACATGTTTATGGTAATAGGGTATTTGACTTTTGAATGCTTCATAAACCTTGTTATGTTCAGTGCTATTTGAGGTAGTAAAACAGCTGGAACTCTGCCAGAAGCTTTAATTGGAATCAGCTTAGCAGGGGCTGACAAGGTTTCCTAGTGTTTAGTTTCAAACTTATTATAAAAATGCAAAATTATGTGCTATTTATTTTCTATTCCTCTTTGGTGTGTGCCCATAAAGGTGAGACATAGCTGTGCTAGAAAATAGAATTTTTTTCTCGTATGCCCCAGGCAAGTGCTTTAAAGAGGGTAACATGGGTATTGTCTCTTATAATTAGAAATTGCTTTGGTTTAGATGCTGCAAAGATTATCATGGAATTCTTTCCTTATGCACATCTTGGTTTTTGATTATACAAAGATGTCAGATGGCCATACCACTGCCCATGGCAGCAATAAGTGACTATGCTGTGAGATCAGAATATATCACTGAAGAAGCCACGATATGGATAACTTGATTGCATCTCTTGCACCCAGAAAGTCAAATAGGATGGAACAGATCAGAGCTTCTAGCCACATAGGACAAGAAAGTTGTTATTTTAGGCCCCAGTCCCACCATTCATGCAGGTGGACCCTAACACCAGGTTTCGACCACATGGAACAGCTTGCAGATCAGGATTTGACTTTGTGACTCATTAAAAGTTTCAACTCAGGACTAAGGAAAAAGAAGGTTTCACTCATTATGTATAAATACAATTTAACAGACTAAAACTGTCGCCTTCCCTGAGCTTCTCAGAATGTCAGCATAATTTCTTGGAATTGTATATCTGATACATTTAGGTCATACAAAAATGTAACTGATATAGAAAAGTGACTTCCACCAAGGCTGTTAAGATAGGACTGAATCCCAGGTCCATGTTATATTGTCAAGGGGCCAAATATAGTCAAGAAAGTCATGTCTGACAGAAATAAAATTCTCAAAGTTTTAATAGAAAAGTTTTACCTTGGGAAACAGAAATTCCCTGGAAAATGCCACTTCACCTGTAAAACTATTTTCAGTAGGATATTTACTGTCAATCATAGACTATACCACAAGTATTCCCATTGAGTGAAATACAGTTAGCTCAGAACTTTCCTATTTAAATAGTTAAAATGCAGATTGCATTTTGAAGAGTCCCCTGGTCGCCACTTGTATGGAGATGGTAGTCTGGCATAAAATAGCCCAGACATACTAATTTCTCCAGAGTCCACAAATTACTTCGGCAGTCCAACTTCTAATCACAGTCCCCAACATTACAAACACCTGAATTCAATCAGAGTATTCAGATGTGTAAGTGCTTATAGGGTCATATGTACGCAAATTGGCACTTGTGAAATCACATAGTTTACTATTTTATAATTCACTTTACCTAAAAGTCCAGTCATTCTGTATTCCAGATGTTGCCCTCTTCAATTTCACACTAAGATTACAAATTTTCTATATTTAGTTGTATTTAAGGAAGGTTGCCCTGCAGTAAAAATGAAAAAAAATTGCTGAATTAAACTATCCTCTGCCTCAATAAATTACTACGTGGATTAGCTATATTCTGGGTGAATCTTAATCCTGAAATAGGCAGCTCGTATCAGTAAGAGCTATTTACTTTGGCAAACCTGTGTTAACAAAACTGTGAAGCAGTCAGCAACAATAACTCTTCTAATGGTAAAATAAAGGAAGGAGAAAATTTGGTCCAGAAAACGGTAGGTTACTAATTTCTGTTGTATTCTTGTTGCCCTTTAAATTCCCCTCGCAAACCAAATTACTTTTTCTTCAGCTCTTTGGACTGACACTGGTGGCAAAAAGTAAACATGGATTATAAAAACCAAGAATCACTAGCCCTCAAGGTTCCAGTAGAAAGTTGGTTAATAAGCAGCAATTGAGAGCCAAGGTCTGTTTATGCTCAATTTATCTTCCTTGGTGCAAAGGTTTTCTGCCTCCCCACTGCAGAGGGGGAGCTGTGAGAGTAGCTGACATAACTAGGCCAGTTGCTTTTTATTTCTAGTATGTTGTGTGGAATACTTGAAAGCAAGCCTCTGTGCTCAGTAATTTCGCTGATAAAGCTCAAACTCTTCCACAGTTATGGTCATAGTTCATTCAGGAAAACACTCCTTAACATCAAGTAAAAATAGGAAGCAACACAAGTTGTATCAGTAACCAATTCAATATTACAGCATATTGTGTCATCCTTCCAAGTGTTTATGTGCCCTCTGATAGAACTGCTGTTCCAACATTTTTTTAAAACTAGTACCTCAATAGTGCAGTGAAATTTCCCATATTAACATGGCAGAAATAGTAACCTGTGAAGGGAACTGCAAGTGTTAGGTAGGATTATTCAGAGACACAAAACATACTCCCGACATTCTGCCAACAATGCCCAAGCTGACAAGGGACAAACAAAGCTGAGCAGTGTCATCTGATTGACCAGTGGACAAGAGATTAGCAAAAACAAAACATTTAGTGACTACCAAGGAGACAGCAGGCAAGGTCAAACAACAACAGCTGAACAAATGGCAAACTGATCAGACAACAGGAGTCAAGTGGGATGGAAAAATAAAGTTAAAAAACTTACAAAGGTATTGAGAAGGCAGACACAGCATAATTTTGTACTCCATATATATTGAAAAGAAAATATGTTTCAGTCTTAAGTTTTTTAGAAAGAGGTGAATGCACAATGGATGTCCCTTCTTAAATCTCTCTCAACCCTTACTGATTTCCCAGAGCTTGTTCAACTAAATGCAATGACATTTTTGCTTATTTACCTTTCACCAGGTACTTTGAATACATGCTGTGCAAACAGAAGTGATGATAAACAAGCATAATAGGCAGAGATCATACATTCCCTGTCTGCAGCCACCTTTCTGAGAAGGAAAAATACAATACTTTTTATGGCACCACTACTACAGTACCACAAGTGGAAAACATGATACTGTGGAAGCATTGGTTTAAAAAATCCATATGATGGTCTGTTTTTATTTAGATGACCAGGTGAGTGGTTCATTCATGTTCTAAGGTGGGTCCGTTCTTTTGGATACACAGACATATGGTTCCACCAAGCACAGCTTAAAAAAAAGTGCCTGTAGCATAGAATGCAATAAACTGGGCCATTCAACCATCAAATATCACTCATGCATGCACTTTCTCTCTCTGTCTCTCTCCCTCTGAAGGGAAAGCTTGAGTGCTGGAAGACCCTTCTTTTTACAGTAGAACCTCAAAGATAGGAACACCAGGACTGATCGGTCAGCCAGACACCATGTGGAAGTAATCAGGCAGCAGCAGAGAAAAAAAAAAACAACAAAAAACCAGCAAATACTGTACTGCAGGGGTTCTCAACCTCTCTCTTTCAGAAGCCCCCCTCCAACATACCATAAAAACTCCAGGGACTAGCAGGGTGGAGGGGCTCTCAGGGCTTTAGATCCAGGGGGGAGCGCTGAGGCTCCATGTTTCAGCCCTGCAGTTCTGTTCCAGGCTTTAGCCTCACAGGGGGTGTCGGGGCTTGAGGCTTTAGCTACTGGGGGACTGCTGGTTTAAGCCTCAGCACTCCCCGTGTAGCTAAAGCCATTATCCCTGGTGTTCCCCCGCCCCTGGCTCAAACTGAGAGCAGAGTCATGAGGAGCCCCAGTGCTCCCCGCGGGGCTGAAACTGGGAACGGAGCCATGGGGCTGAAGCCCCAAGCCCTGGCGCCCCCTGCGAGGCTGAAACTGGGAGCGGAGCCATGTGGTTGAAGCCCTGAGCCCAACACTTCTCCCAGGTCTAAAGCCGTGAGCCCTGGTGCTCCCAAAGGGCAGAAGCCCGGAGCCCCCCCACCCGGAGCCCTGGTGCCCCGAAGGTTAGAAGCCCTGAGCCCCCTACCCAGAGCCCTGAGCTCACTCACCCTGCAGCTACAGCCCCAACCCCATCACTGAAGTCCCTAATCTCTTGTTCAGAGTTACAAACAACCTCCATTCCTGAGGTGTCCGAAACTCTGAGTTTCTACTGTATTCAGAGTAAAGACACTACCAAGCTCATTTTGGAAGAGGAAATATTCAGATAAGGTAAAGTGGGAAATACTAGAAAGCTTTCCCTTTTTAAAGAGATTTTGATCAAGGTGTTATAAAGAAACGTGATACAAGTTTGATAGTAAACTTGTATAACTTTTTTTAGTCTGTGTCTAGGCATGCGTTTGGTCAGCAAGGGACAGAGTCTAGGATAAAACCATTGTTTGATGAGGTTGGTGAGATTAGTTTCACACGAAGACAGGTTTATATTTGTCACAGGGACTGTTTAGCACAATTCACACCCATCAACACTAAAATGTTTACAGACAGAGGAAAGAGCTGTTGCTAGTGATCCTTAAGAGTATATTGCTAAAATTGGGCTGTTATTCTTCAGTCATAAACCTGATCACTATGATTACATCTTTCTCCCTTGCTGCCACACCATCAGTATTTTCTCTACACATCTCAGTCTTTATTCCAGCCAAAGCCTTTCAGCTTCCACAAACTGTCAAGCATCACCGAGTCACTCGACAAAAATTGTGTGCATCCTGGAACCCTTTTCATACCAATTTTCCATCACAAAATTAGCTACATCATACTAATCACCCACCATGACAAGCACTATTTACCCTAGTTTTGGTATCTGATCCCTTTCTACCCTATACTTACCAGTTCCATAAGAAGCTTACTTCTGGGTTTTAAAGTTTCCACATAGCCCAGTGCAGGACAATTCACATAGCTGTCAAAACTGGTAAAGTAATTCACGTAGCTCACATACATACATTTGGTCCACTGCACTTGACTCAGCAACAATCATTAAGCTTTACTAGCCATGGTTTGGCTTCTTAGTGATATCATGCATTGCCCCTTCCTTAAGCCAGGGGTTGCTTTATAGGACCCTGCATTTTCCTTATTATGAGGAAATGGAACTACTAGCTTAATATTACTTATTTCTGGTCCAAATTCTTCCTTAAAATATTGCGATTCAGTAACTACCTGGATGGGAGGTAGTCACGCATATGATAGGAAACTGATCGCTACCACTATATATGTGTGTGTGTGCGTGTGTGGTGGGGTTATGTGAATGAATGGGAGATTTTTTTTAAGAGCTAGCAGACTTCCCATTATATTTTTAAATAATTTAGAAACATGGATATTTTACTTTGTCACAGGGATTATTGTAACTAAACAGCATGATAAAAGACCTAAAGCTTTTTCTTTACGAGGTCTTCAATGTTTTAAATGAGTTTGGTTTCTCAGAAAAAAAGTAATTAAGAGATTATTTAATGCTGTAATATGCAAACCAAAGAGCAAGGGTACAATGTACTGTTTTAGGTATTACTTAAAGGTACCTTGTACTGTTCACAAATTGGATTACAGAGTTGCTTATACATTGCTGTGGGTAAGGAGCACTAGAAAACTGCTGCAAACTGTTAATATCCTCCTTGTGGTTTGGAGCTGTTTATAATGGAGCACAGTAGGAAGCTGGGGCCTTTTATACATGGGACTTGAATTGTGAACTTTCACCCTAAACTCCATGGTCCTCTGGGAAATGTAGTTGACTGACTGAGTGGACATTTTGTTGCAGGTATTTTGTTTGTTTGTGGCTAGTTAAATAAAACACTATGGCTTACTGAAGCCAGGCTATTACAATCTTTTCCATGGTATATTAATGTCATTTATAGATATGATTTTTATTTAATTTTTACAGATGTCTTTACTGGCAAAGCCCTAGTGTAGATGCAGCTTATTCTGCTCTTGTTTGCCGGTATAACTTATTTAGCTTGTATAAACTATACCAGGAAAAAGCACTCTTTTGCCAGTATAAAATGCAGCTACAGCAGGAGGGTTTGCTGGTATAAGTTATACTGGCAAACCTTTTCTAGTGCAGAATAAGCCTGAGATAATTTTTTGTATGAAAGTAGGGTGATGAGTTACCTGGACTATTTGCAGCCTGTGAGAATTCAGTGAGAATATTATTATTAAATAGAGAGGAAAATTTTAATGCTCTTGAAGGAGGAGTAAAGTAAAGGCGATAATAATCTCTTTCTGTAAAGAGGGGTTGATTTGAATTGCCACTGTTGATATGTATTAACAAGGTAGGGCGAAATTTCTGATTAAGCTAACTGGGAAAAGGAAGCCATCTTTTTTGGACCGGAAATATCAGTGCTCATTTATCATAACATACAAGCAGAATGGAACACAGCCACAAGGATGGATTTGCATATCTGTGAGGGTGTCATATACAGCAGTGGGTGGGGGTGGGCTGCAAGAGCTAATCAATTCTCTTTTTCCTCATGGGCCAGCCAAATGAGTGGCAGGGGCATATGGAGAAACCTCACTTTCTCCCGTACCCAGGCACCATACCACCACATGGGGGGCAGGGGAAGGCTCCAGGGGAGCTGAGCCTGCCCTTCCTCTTTCCCCTTTTCCAAAGATTGCTGATCTGATGTAATATCTTTCCCTCCACTAAGTCCAGTTGGGGCATTTGTGCTGTTGCTTCAGAGGCCTCCTTAAACGGGGTGCCAGTTCATTAGATATGTTGATATTTTCTTTTATAAAAATGAAACCCACACAATGCAGAAACTAATATTACATAGATATGAAATATTTCAAAAGGCGAAAGATCATTATTTCCCGAGAGTAAAGAAACCATGTTGGCACAGCCACCTTCTACTTGGATTTTCAAAAGGGGAAGGGGCCCAGCTCCCTTAGGCTCTCTGGAAAATCCCAGCATCCTTTGTTCACATTCAATCGAAAAATGCTAAGAGTAGACATACAGTAGGATGTTTAACTAATTAAATATAGGATTATAGACATTTAGCCTAATCCCAGGAATTTGGAGGCTTTACATGGGATTAAAGTGGTTCATGGGCTTTACATGGGGTAAATTTCCTCCAACAATTCCAAAGTGTGTTTGAAATGATCCCATTTTGATTCCCTAGCATCTAACATGCACTTTGCAAATGTGTAAATGGCTGCAAAAGGTTCACGGCGGTGGAGCAGAAGGCTCGTGTCTGTTCATCTACAGACATATACATATATACATCTGTTCATCGCGTCCCACACTTTCAGCTAATAAAAGAAGTAGTCTTGAGTCTGTTTCTTGGCTAAGCAGCAGGAATCAAACAAATCGGTGGGAAAGTTTGATATGGTCACCATTGTATTTTATACCTTATTCTTCACACATTTTTTTTCCATCTTAACTTTTAATAAGAAAATAAAGAGGAAATTTTCTATTAACTTTTCCTGATTCTACACTGATCTATTCCATCTTGCACTTACCCTCCTGAAGCTGTAAACAACCTTCTCTGGAGCAACAATCCTGTTCCTTTCATACTTCTAAGTGCACTGTTCTGTCCCTCTCATGCGACTTTTCTTTCTTTCTGCCTTTCCATAGGCTAGTCATTTTTACAGGTGCAGCAGTCTCAGTCTCTCTCTCTCTCTCTCTCTCTCTCTCTCTCAACAACGAGGGCTCCCTTTAATCAAAAAACTTTTTAAAATTTTCTCTCGAGTCCCCATTCTGAGGCTAAACGGCATAGCAAGTCCTCGAGGACTAGAGAAAGCAGCAGTGACAGCCAGCCTGTAGTTCTTTTAGAGCTGTATTGAGGCTGTCCCTTTTCCTGTTTTATTGCCATTTTTAACTTTCCTCCTTTAGCTCTGACTCTGCAGACGCTTACCCAAGTGAGTGGCTGGACCGCTCAAATCAGTAATGTTAAGCATAAGCATACCCCGTTACTGCTCCCGCTCTGTGTCTGCTCTACAGAGGATATGAGCACCCATTAGACAGCCTCAATTGTTTAGCACAAGCTGGAGCAGCTCATGCTTTTAACTCTACCGGACCTCCATTCAGTTCTTGGTATGTCAGCCGAAAGGGCAGCCAGCACAAGTGCATAACTGTTTGTAAGGTCACAGCCTCAAATGGATAAATTTTTCCCATAAAGCTAATGTGTCAGCTTTTCACATCGATTGGACAAATGAAAACATTTTCTAGCTATGGCTTCCTCCACACACAGCAAAGGGTCCCACCATGTGGGAATGAGGCTGCTCTGTGTCTCACAAGTAGGGGTGCAATGAGGGTGTGGGGAAGACCCTTCCTTAGCCCCTGACTGGAGCTGGGCAGCCTAACAGCAAGGCCCCTTCCACACTGGCATGACAGAAGGGTGGCCAGGACAAATTTGAGTAGAGTTGCAACCCCATGCTCCTGTTTGGGCCCTTCCCCCTGCTCATACCTGCTCATACCGGATCCCACAGGCACTGGGTAACCGCAGCAGGATGCAGAGCAGGGGACATGGGAGGGAAGTGGGGGGTTGGACCCTGGCTTCTGAGGCTTCCTGAGGAAGCAGAGACATAGGATGACAAGGATGGGGTCTAGGGCTCTCAGAACTGACTGGCCCCTGGGGATGGTGATTTTCAGCCTGACTGCCTCTCTGGGTAAGAGCCCAGGGCTTGGTGTGGGGCAATATGAGAGAGCTCAGGACTGGATATAGGGGAGTGGTAGAGAGCTCAGGGCTGGGTGTGGCTGGGGTGGGGGAGTGTCTGGGGCTGGGTGCAGGGCAGTACAGGGAGCGCACTGGGCCCCCTCTTTAGAAAAATTCTGGTTGCACCCCTTCTTGCAAGAATGGGCATTAAGGGCCTCATCCCAGGACAGATGTAGCCTCCCAATTCAGTGGGTGCACCGTCCTCTCCCACTCACTCACTTTGCACAGTTTTGGGTAGGGGCACCATTTCAGATTTCAGTGCGGGAAGGAGGGAGGGAAGAAGGCGGGGACAACTTTCAGCAGGGGTCCAGGACTGCTTAGACTTCTGGAAGCTCTTGGATTGTTTAAAATAGCTGAGAACATTATTATTCCAGAAATAACTTGAAAAATCTTCTCCTCCAAATCTATACTTGGATCCTAAGAGAGGAGGAGGAAAGAGTGATCTAAGAGATCCCAAAGGAATTAAAATAAATTGGTGGCACTAACTCTCTATATGAGGGTGGAAAAGTCACATCTCTCTAGGCTCAGGTTCTCCATCTGTAAAACAGTGATGATGTTACTACATACTTACTTTTGTAAGTGCCTCAGGATCCTCGGATGAAAGGCTCTCGGTGTTATTTACGTATTATCTTTGTCCCACACAATATGCCAAGACCTGGGTTTGAGCTCGTTGTATGCTTTCTTAAACATTGGGACTTATATGCCTGGTGACATTGCTGAATTAATTTACAATACCTTTCTTCAAAATTGGAGCCTCTGCATGTTAATAAAGAAACAAAGAAAGAAAGAAAAAAAGAAAGAAAGCAGGAGAAGGGCTTCGTTTCCTTAGTTACAGAACTGATGAATACTTTTGGAACTAGTCCTAATTAAGTTTTAGAATTAGACTATTACAACTGAGGGCAATTTATGTAGGAACAAACATAGAGACTGCTTATTAGCAATTATTGTTCGTGATTTTTGCAGTTTATGATGCTTACTTTTAATTATTAATAATCTGAACCGTGGAGTGGTTTCACTATCACATACTCAGGGTGAAGCTTGCACAACGGACACATCTCCCAGGGAGGAAATAAGCTCAGCAAAATCATCATTTCAAGTCAATTTTCTTCTTTTAGAGAGATTTCGTCTCAGTGATGCAGGAGTCTGTCTCTTTAGCAGCCCATGTTTTCCCAGTTCATCTTCATAGCCTCATTTTCCAACGTGTTCTTCTCACACTGCTATTGCAAGCCTCTTACTTAAATGGCAATCATCACCATACTATCAGAATGCCTCAGCATCTTTAATGTATTTATCTTGACAACACTTGTGAAGGAGGGGAATGCTATTATGCCCATTCTACAGATGGGGACCTGAGACACAGAGGTGCTAAGTGACTTGGCCAGGATCATACAAGAAGTTTGTGACAGAGCAGGAATTTTCACCCAGGTTTCCCAAGTCCTACGCTAGTTCCCTAATCACTGGACCATCACAATGTCCCCATTCTCTATTCCAGCCAAACTGAGCTTGGCACAGGAACATAATGGGGAGCAGGCATAGGTGCCTTTGCAAGTCCTGAATTTGAGCAGAGTGGTGCTTGGCAAATAAGGGCAGCTCCATGGCCTCCCACAATGTGCCCCTTCCTGCCCTGGGGCATGCCCTAGCGTACCCCTCCCTACACTGTTAGCTATTCCCCCAAACATTTCTGTGAACAAAAACCTGTTCATACAACTACAGGAACAACTGCTAAGTGCCATAAATATGATCAAACTGAGCAGTTGTTTGGAATAAAAAAGTTTACAAATATTATTTTTCAACATTATATCAATTCTCACAGATCTAAATTCATCATGGCATATCAGCAAAGGCCAAACAGTAGTGGAGTCTGAAGCGACTTTGGACTTTGGTATGTGGTAATTATCTATATAAACCTCAGCAACATCACATCAGGGTTTTGGCTTGAAATTCACTTCTTGTTGGTTCTTATTTTTGTCCGTTTCTCTTTATTGCAGTAAAACAGAATACATGAAATGTTACTAAGAAAAGAACTACAAAACATACCTTGGTTGAAAAACAATGCTGCTACTGTCATAACTTATCCCCATAATTTGGATTTGGTAGGTCTGCCAGCAGAATGACCTTGTTCAGTACTTCAATTTATGTTTTCATCTTCAGAAATTTCAGGTGGCTTATGAGCCAGCAAATGTAAAATACAAGAACACATCTCAAAGCAAATACACTTCTTTTATCAAGCAAGTGGAAAATTGCAGCCTCTTGTATGGCATGGGGCTAAACTGTTAGGGTATAATAAAATCAAACCTAAAATTTCCAGTTTTATGATAAATTTTTTTAACTGTCAAACAGGAACCTAGCAAGTGCTGTGCTTGGTAACAAGAATCTAAAAAGAAAAGTAAATCAAAAACGAAAAGTATAAATGTTAGATTTAATATTTGTTTTTCAGTGCAGTCACAAAGACTTTCGTAATTGGCGTATATTTTTGTCCTCAATAAAATTACGATACAACTACAGAAAAGTGTATTCTGTAAAAGGGACTCTTTAAATGAACTTTAGTAGAATTAGAAGCCTGGGCATGAAAACTGAGTATCACAGACAGCCTTCTATGAAAGTTGCATTGCTGAAATACTATTAGTAGTTTCTTTAAAAGCCTGTTGGATACAAGAAATGGATCCATTAATGAGGCAGATCTTAGTATGTGAAAGCATGTTGCACCATATTCTAAACAAAATAACCTTGTTTATTTGTAAAGAATACTGAGATCTAACTAAATCAATTTTAGAGATAGCAATGGTTTTGATTCAGCAAAAATCTGGGCACATTGCCAACTTTAAGCACAAGAGTAGTCCTATGGGATACATGCCTAAGTACCTAGCTGAATCACTACAAAGGATATAATTCATAGGCGCCAACTTCCTCTCTACCCAGGGGTGCTCTATCCCCTCTCTGCCCCAGACCACACCCGCACTCCACCCCTTGCCCCAGCCTCCACTCCCACCCCACCTCTTCCCACCCTCGCCCTGCCCCACCCTCATCCCCACTCAACCCCTTCTCCCAAAGCCCCACCCCGCCTCTTCCTGCTCATCCCCCAAGCGCACCCCCATCCTCACTCCATACTAGAAGAGTAGCAAACAATGTTTCACTGTCAAACTGGGAGGATGTATCTAGCGGAGTCCACAGAGGTCAGTCCTGGGTCTGGTACTATTCAATACTTTTATTAATGACTTGGATAATGAAATGGCGTGGAGAGCACACATAAAATTGGGAGATGACATCCAGCTGGGAGGGGTTGCAAGCACTTTGGAGCACAGGATTAGAATGCAAAAGGATCTTGACAAATTAGAGAATTTTTCTGAATTCAACAAGGTATAATTCAATAAATGTAAGTGCAAAATACTTCATTTTGGAAGGAAAAGAAATCAAATGTATAGCTACAAAATGGGGAATACTTGGCTAGATGGTACTACTGAAAAGGATCTGGGGTTAATCGTGGATTGCATGTTTAACATTAGTTGACAATGTGATGTAGTTGCAAAAAAGGGGTAATATAATTCTGGTGTGTATAAACAGGAGTGTTGTGTGTAAGACACTGGAAGTAATTGTCCTTGGCACTGGTGAGGCCTCAGCTGGAGTGCGGTGTCTAATTCTGGGCACCACACTTCAGGAAAGATCTGGTCAAATTGGAGAGAATCCAGAGGAGAGTAACAAAAATGATAAAAAGTGTAGTAACCATGATCTATGAGGAAAGGTTAAAAACCTGGGCATGTTTAGTCTTCAGAAGACTGAGGAAGGATCTGGTAACAGTTTTCAAATATGTTAAAGGCTGTTACAAAGAGGATGGTTATCAATTATTCTCCATCTCCACTGAAGGACGACACCACAGCAGGCTACATAATTTAGGTCAGAGAGAACAACATGGGGCAGGGTAGACTGAAATTGAGGGCATAAACCAAAAGGACAGCCAACATATGCCGCAGAAGCTCAGAGTCTTATTCTCTATCTTGGAATAGAATGTTGAGTGGTCAGAAAATATGTTTAACAGCTGAAGTCAGAATTTGTGTGCAGATCATGCATCTATTAAATTGGACAATATTGTTAATAAAAAGCAAAACATATTCTAAACAGGGATAAACATTAGATGCCTGAAACCATACCACTTTGCACTGTGATCCTGTAAGTTAAAAAGGGGTGGATTCTATTACTTTGATGGGACACCTCTAAAGAACACACTAAGGTGTTGGTGACTCAATAGATGCTATCCTTTCTTCAAAATCAGTGCTGCACCAATGCCTTAGGAATATTTTATGGCTCCCTGTGCTACCATATGTTATATCTTTCAAGTAAAATGTAAAACTAAAGGTCCTGGCTACTCATATTGATTGAAGATCTTTTGGCACTTTTTTAAAGAGTAGGAGTAGTAACTCTCAGATCCTTGCCAAATTCCAATTTGGGTAATTGCATTCCACCTACTTAAATTCCCCCTGCAGTTTCAATTATATAAGGTATTTTCCAAGTTATTAAATATTTATATTGCAGCAACGCCCTAAGGCCTCAATCAGGATCAAAGCTCCATTGTGTTATGTGTTGCACAAACATACAAAAGACACAGGCCCTGCCTTTCCCTGAGGCGCTTACAATCTTAGGCTTTTGTCTACAGTGGCAACTGAATGATAAAACTTTTGTTTTTCAGAGGTGTTAAAAAAACCAGCCCCCCAAAAGATAAAAGTTTTGTGGACGGCAAGCACTGGTGTGAACAGCGCTTTGTCAGCAGGAACACTCTCCTGCTGACAAAACAAACGCTGCTCATTGGGGGTGGAAGTTTTTTGTCAGCAGGAGAGCTCCCATAGGTGCTAGAACTAGGGGTGCTGGGAGTCCTGGCTTGAAGTGGTTTCCATTATATACAGGGTTTACAGTTTGCTTTAATGACTCTCATCACCCCTACTATACAAATTGTTCCAACACCCCTGGAGCTCCCTCCTGCTGACAAACAGTGGCAACACTGCGTGCCTTTTAGCAGCACGGATGTAGCGACACACTCGTGTTGCTAAAAGCTGCGTAGTGTAGACATAGCTTTATTGTAAACTCCGTGCAGTTCATCTGCTGCTTTGTTTCACTACATCCACAACTATAGCTGCATTTCAATGGACAAAACAATCCCAGTGAACAATTCATTAAGTTTCTAAATCATGCTGGGATCCTTTGTAATGAAAGATTATGTAAATATGAAATCGCTTTCACAAATAAATTACAGGTTTCAGAGTAACAGCCGTGTTAGTCTGTATTCGCAAAAAGAAAAGGAGTACTTGTGGCACCTTAGAGACTAACCAATTTATTAGAGCATAAGCTTTCGTGAGCTACAGCTCACTTCCTCAGATGCATATCGTGGAAACTGTGGAAGCGGCGGCTGGTACGTCCCTGGCCGGTACGTCCCTCAGCCCGCGCCGCTTCTTGCAGCCCCCATTGGCCTGCAGCAGCGAACCACGGCCAGTGGGAGCCACGATTGGCCAAACCTGCAGACATGGCAGGTAAACAAACCGGCCCGGCCCGCCAGGAGCTTTCCCTGAACAAGCAGTGTCCCAGGTTTGGGAAACACTGATCTAGACTATCCCTGACAGGTGTTTGTCCAACCTGCTCTTAAAAATCCCCAATGATGAAGATTTCACAACCTCCCTAGGCAATTTATTCAGTGCTTAACCACTCTGACAGGAAGTTTTTCCTAATGTCCAATCTAAACCGCCCTTGCTGCAATTTAAGCCCACTGCTTCTTGTCCTATCCTCAGAGGTTAAGAAGAACAATTTTTCTCCCTCCTCCTTGTAACAACCTTTTATGTACTTGAAAACTGTTATCATGTCCCCTCTCAGTCTTCTCTTCTGCAGACTAAACAAACCCAAATTTTTCAATCTTTCCTTATAGGTCATGTTTTCTAGACCTTTAATCATTTTTGTTGCTCTTCTCTGGACTTTCTCCAATTTGTCCACATCTTTCCTGAAATGTGGTGCCCAAAACTGGACACAATACTCCAGTTGAGGCCTAATCAGCGTGGAGTAGAGTGGAAGAATTACTTCTCATGTCTTCCTTATAATACTCCTGCTAATACATCCCAGAATGATGTTTGCTTTTTTTGCAACAGCGTTACACTGTTGACTCATATTTAGCTTGTGATCCACTATGACCCCCAGATCCCTTTCTGCAGTACTCCTTCCTACGCAGTCATTTCTCATTTTGTATGTGTGCAACTGATTGTTCCTTCCTAAATGTAGTACTTTGCATTTGTCCTCATTGAATTTCATCCTATTTACTTCAGACCATTTCTCCAGTTTGTCCAGATCGTTTTGAATTTTAATCCTATCCTCCAAAGCACTTGCAACCCCTTCCAGCTTGGTACCCTCAGTATATATAGAGAAATAATCCATTAGTGTACACATATAAAAACCAGTTTATTAAATCTAATCATTATGTGTATTTGGGAACATTAGACTGGTGGTCAGATTCCAGAGCATTCTACTACCTTTTTTTCGTTTGTTTGTTTCTACAGTGAGCCTAGTCCTTTTCAGAACAAGGCCTTTAGCTATTAAATTCCCACTTGTACCCTGGATGTGACTGAGAACTTAATGAGGTTCAGAGGTTCAATTCAGTTTGGGTAGCCACCCTAAGGTTTGGACCACCTTAGCCTGAGCCCTGCCAGGAACGCTAAGTAGGTAGATCCCTGTGCCTGTGCTGAGCCACACTCACTTCTCTGATCTCCCTAACATGCAATGCTCCTTTCAGGATTGGCGCCTTGGACTGGGAACCCACAATATCATGATTTCACAAATACTTCTACTATTTCCAGTTTTTGGCCTGGATCGAAGAAACACAAGGAAGCAGCCTTCATAAGTTTTCTTAGCCCCTTTGGTTCCGATACAGAGATGGCGGGGGCAAAAGCAACCAAACTTTTTCAAATCTTGAAAACATTTCAAGGCTTGGCATAAGTGATGAGTAAGTTTTGGGTCTCATTTTGAGCAACAGACTCTGCACATTACTCAATTCTCATTTTACTTTGACTGACGCAGGCGTCATTTTGTATCATTAACTCACCGCGCTCTCAATCCTGCAAGGCGCTGTGGACTCTGGCCCCAATCCAAAAACCTGTTTATGTACAGTCTTAGAGTTTGACGGCTTGGACCAGAGTGAGGAGTCACCAACTTGCAGGATCGAGGTTCCAAACTTACACCCTGAGAGCAAAATATATAAAAAAGGAGCCAATTCCTATCCAAAACACGAAGAACCCGGATCTTCTGGTCCAATTTATAATTCTCCTTTGGAATAAGCGATGAAGAAAGAGTTCCATTCCTTCACTCCCCTTACAAGAATGAGACATTCAACCCCTCTTGATTATTGTGAGCTTCTAAAGTGTTGAGTGAGATTTAAATACATAAAGACAAAGAAACCAAACAAAACAAATCCCTGTCCAAGCAATACAATCCCAATCTTACAGAATAAGCAGCTGGAGCAGATGAACTGCTAGGAAACAAAGATCCCGTTCTCATGCAAATATCATCAGTGGTAAAGAACAAGAGGAGAGAAATATACAGAAAATGCAATATAGTAGAAGAATGATTTCTAAATAGAACATTTCTCAAAGTTTCCAGGAGCTGTCAGCAGCTCTTTAAGTTTGCTTAAAAATACTGAAGCAAAATGAAATCCTTTTCATATGATTATTTTTATATTTTCAGGTATTTTTCTAGGTATTATCTAGTGGTCCGTAAGATAATGTACTATATCAAGACAGAAACATGACAAAAAGATCAAACAGGCCACTTCATCATCTTAAAAAACTTTGATGCTACCATGGGCAAGAAGAATAGAGGTAAAGAAGCAAGAGGACTCTTCAGAAAGGAGCGAGGGAAAGATAGCGGTTATAGCGTGAGCTGCTATAAATTACTGCTAGTCAGAGCTGAAAAATCTCAAAACACTAGAGATGCAGCAATCTGATAGTGCAGGTGGAGATTTAAACTTCAGCAAAAAGCATTCTTGCACTCACTTTGAAAAGCATAGTCCCTGACGTTCGCCTGCTGGTCTCAGGAGGAAGAGTGAGTGTGCAGGTTGCCTATATATTTAATTCTAAGAATTTACAATTATTTTATGTGCATGTCAGTCCGATCACGGCCAATGGGAGCTGCGGGAAGCAGCGTGGGCTGCAGGGATGTGCTGGCCACCGCTTCCTGCAGCTCCAATTGGTCGGGAACGGCAAACTGCAGCCACTGGGAGCTGTGGGCGGCCGTGCAAATATTACAAACTGTCTGGCGGCCCACCAACGGATTACCCTGACGGGCCGTGTGTGGCCCGTAGGCCACAGGTTGCCCACCGCTGATCTAAAGCATGGGATGGAAGCTATGTAACTGTTATTTTCTGTGTACTACAACTTCATATCTATAAAGATTGTATCATAGCCTTATGAGACTGGCAGCCATTTTGTGTTCAGTTCAGTACAAAGTGACAAAACACAAACACATTGAGCTTTATTGTCATTTATACAGAGGCAGGCTAAAGGGGCCTAAGAATAAAATGAGAATCAGGCCCACTGTATTCTCTCGCAAGGAAAACTTTAAGACATCATCAAAACAGGAGTAATTTAAAACAATATTCTTAGAGTGAAAGTATTTGTCCTTAACATGCATGGAGATATGTTACATGGATATTTTGCCATCTGTCAGTCATTAGGTTCCACACAAAGTAAGAAGGCAGAAAAGAGATTTATTCAAGACACAAAGAAACAGGGAAAGTTTTCCCACCTCACCATTGACAGCTTGCATCATGCAAATCAGTACAGTGCTCGTCCCAATCCATTTTAATAAGTGACCAAAAGATGGTGAAATGTACAGTAAGAGCTAATCTGAAAATGCCAAAGAAAGAAGGCCTTAATACAATGCCAAGTTCCTTCACCTCCTGATGTGTTCTGCATCAACTGGAAGCCAGTAAATATGAAATGTATACTAAGGTTAATTTTCATCATTTATAAAACCAGTTCTTTCTTTCTGTGCATTATCCTGAGGAAATCTGTTAAATCTGTTTCTTTACTGAATATATTTTTCCTCCAAATATATTTTTCTACTGGGTTGCTGGTATTGTTATTTATATGATATGTGAGCTTTTCCCACCTTTTAAAAATTAATATTATTATGTGGAATCTACAAGGAGATATAAGATGATAAAAAGAGTTTAAAATTTGGGCCTATTAGCTTTACATACTATTTATATAGTTTTATCTTACAAAGGTTTAAAGAATAAAAAAACAGATTATATAGTAGCAGAAGCAAGAGACTGTCAGTAGAACTGTGCAGAGAGGACAAAAGTTCTGTTTTGTGAAGGATTTCAAGATTTCAAAATCTGGCTTTATAACAAAAGAAAGTGAAAATCAAAAGTTTCAAATTCTCACCAAAGGAAAATAAAAATAAAAAAAAACCCTGATTTTGAGTCTTTGAAATATTTTGTTTTGATGTTGACTTTTTATTTTGTATTAGAAGGCAGAAGGCAGAAGTATTATAACATATAATACAAAATAAAAAAATTGAAATGCAAAGACATTTCAAAGTGAAAAATCAAAATGTTTCATTCTGAAAATGACAAAATGGAACATTCTGACATTGTTGGAACTCTTCCAGTTTTTTCCTCCTACATGGAATTCCATGACTAACTTAATTTCATGAGGTGTTTTGGTTTTGATGGAACTGCATATTCTGACAGACCAGCTCTGATAATTGGTAGTTTATCTTTTTCAGCCAATATAAAAATTGGTGGATGATGCGCATTGCAAAGCTATGTTCAGAGAAAACTTTCAAAGGCTTGACAAAAATGTAACTGTTTACAGCCTGCAGCAATAGCATCTTGTGCTCTGATCTCACTTGATTTTACATGCTACAGTAGGCAGGTACAGTACTTGATTGGCAACCTCTAAGGAAACCCAAAGTACTGCTGGAAGTGGTGTTGGTGATACAAATCATGGCAGGCCAAATCCTCAGTTTGTGTAAGTCTGCCTAGCTGGTTGACTTCAGTTAGGGTGACCAGATATCCTGATTTTATAGAGACAGTCCCGATATTTGGGACTTAGTCTTATATAGGTGCCTATTACCCCCCAGGCCCTGTCCTGAATTTTCACACCTGCTGTCTGGTTACCCTAACTTCAGTGTAGCTAATCCAGTTCCCTTTTATTAACTGCTGAACCAGATACCCAATATAGTGTTAGGAGCCATTGACTTCTAGATAGGAGACAGAAAAATAAAGATTGTGATAAGCAATAGTGGAGTTGTTAACCCCAATATCTGGGTCAAATTCCAAATCAGGTTATAGAATTACACTAACCTAATTTATTCTGCAGATTCCCTTAGATCAGTGGTTCTCAACCTATTTATCATTGTGGGCCGCATATGTGGCCTACAACATGTTACCTGGGCCACAGGTTGAGAACCATGTAGCCCCCCGCACGCCTCGAACCCCTCCACATACCCCTATGCCCAGTGCTTCCAGCCCAGAGACCCCTACACAGAGTGGGGCTAGGAGCGGAGCCCTGGGTGAGGGGGCCCGTTGGGTGGGGCCAGGCACCAACCTCAACCCTGGACCAGGCCGCATGGGGCTGGGTGGTAGGGCAGCCAGGCGGCAGCCCAGACCCCGACAGGCTGGCTGGCAGCCCTGATGCAAACCCTAGACCCCAAGGCCAGTTGGCAGCCCCAGACTCCCACCATGTGAGGCCATCCGGTGACCCCGACCCTACTGCGCCAGGCCAGGCAGCCCAGACCCTGCCAGGCCGGGCCCGGCGGCCTTTAGCACGCAACTGGGCCACAGCTGTGTGCTAATTGGGCCGCATGCAGGGCGTGGGTTGAGAACTGCTGAGTTAGACAGAGAATTCTTTACTTTTTCTCTTAAACTCTTGTCTAATGTTGGCGATTATATGTCACATTTTACTCGCAGATTCAGCTGGGTAGGGTTAGGGGAGAACATCCTATATATCCCTCAATTTCTTCACACATGTGGAATTAACTAATTAATTATGTCTGTAAAGCATTTTGAAATCCTGAGTAACAATGTGTCATGGAAATGACTTTAGTGGGACAACCCAAGTGCCCAAAAGTTATGTAGAGGCTTAAGTCTTTGCAAAACTGGGATTTTATTTTAGCAGAATACAGCATGATTAAAAGTCTATGTCCAAAGAAGGTCCAGGATATGCTGCAGATAAGGATGATGGTGTAACATCAGGGCAGAAAAGAGGCACTTGCATCCTAGTATCTTTCTGTGCTATGCCTGGCTCTAACCAGTGCTATTAGTCTCTTACAGGAGAATTCTCTTACAGGAGAATTAATTCTTTCACAAAATTTTATAAAAATGAAAAAAATGTATTTTTTATTTTTGGAAAAATGCATTTCATGATGATTAAGAAAGTTAAGTCCATTTTAACATCTAAAGGACCATCAATTCAAGGAGACCACTCTGTTTTGCAAAAGAAAATTGATATTTTAAAACACCAGGGGCCAATAATTAGTCATTTTCTATTCCAAAAGTCTCTGATTGCCAATATCTTCAGACAGCTTCAAATGTCATTTTCTAGCTTTACATATAGTTTAGTGGCTGCTGTTGAACATTCCAGTAAGTATTGACTATTTATCTTCAAATGGCTGACAGTGTTATAGTTTTATTCAAATGGGAGCAAACAAGAGTCTTTTTATATTGCCTTTCTAGAAAGAGATGAATATTGCACACAGACAGTTATGCTGAAATGTGCACTAGGCAGATTATTGTATCCACTGTGGAATAAAGTGCAAACAGTTTCATTCCTAGATTCCACTTATGTCTAATATTTTTTTTCTTTCCGCTGCCATAGGTTTTTTTCCTCATTACTAAGAATTTGCATGTGACCCAGATCTTTATTTCTCAAGTGTTCATCTGCTCTTGGTGATTTTTCTTCACATGAAGTTCTAATTCTCTATTTGTGACAACATAATCATTTCCACAGCAATTAATTGCCATGTTTCTAACAAATGATTAGAACTACAGGTAGGGAATATATAGCCAAGATATGATGAGGAGAGGAAAAACAGCCCAGAGACTTGATATAGAAATAGAATTGTTTTCATAGTTATCTGTGAGGATTCAATCTTTTAACATGTATTTTAGTTGTAGAACTGGTTTTAGACATCTTCTCGGCCCATTTTATGAGAAAATGTCTTAATTTTAATCTTTTCAAAATTCTTAGACTTCAATCCAACCAACAAGTTAAACTTTATGTGGATACTGTGAGTAAATGATGACTGTGTTGGTGACTATTATATCCAGAAACTTAGCCAAGGCGTACTTCTGTTCATATGTACATTTATTTTTAAAATGTATTTTTTAAAATTTTGTACTTTGATCAGAGCGCTACACAGTCATTAAGAGATTGTGGTCTGATGGAGGCAGAAATTGTCAGAGGACAGTGCGGGGATTTTTTTTTTATAGAAGGGATCTTCATGGCTCTATTTCCTCAACTGTAATTTCTTTCTGAGTGAGTGTATTTTGGGTCAATGGACCCTTTGCCTCTCCTTCCTGGTGTCTAAGAATGAAGTAATCCCCAACATGTATCTTTCCATTTTAGCCTGTGGACTCTTTCTGAGGGATACTGAAGACTGAATGGAGTGTTGAATTTTCCTTGCATTAGCCACAATAAATATTTGTTCAGGAAAAAAAACCCAAAGAAAAGTTTGTAACATCCCAATTAAAAAATTGTTTAAGACTAAGCTGATTTAGAGTTTGCCTTGAGTAAGTGGTTGTACATAGCTGCATTGTCTGAGGAGCTGACTAGGAAATGACTTGTGACTCAGTTATAATACCTCTCCTTGCTCTGGACCAACTTTCTCCCCCCTTGTATGCTCAGCCAGCTAAGCATTGGCAAATGAGTGGGCTAGAGGAGGATGGGGCCAGTGCACCTCCCATTCCCCAGTGATCTCAGCTCCGTAGCAGAGCTGTCCTGGACCTCAGAATTTAGAAGTCCTGAGGTCTCTAGCAGCCAGGAAACCAGACAGATTTCTGCCTGAACCCCGCACATGATTCAGCAAAAGTTAATCAAGCGACAGATGTTTCCACAACTTTTTGCAAAACATTTTGGGTATCATCATGTTCCAGTGAAACTGCTTAGTCAGAAATTTCCTGACCAGCTCCAATACAGACTCACTTCCTGGTGACTCCTCTAAATTTTTCCTTCCTGTAAGCTGTGCTGCTCCCTCCAAGTTACATGCAGGACCCAGCAGGGCAAAAGGGGTCAGGGAAGTATCTTGCTCTGTTGTGCCACTCATAAAAGCTTTTAAATCAATCCCTGAGGTAAAAAAAATACATATATGAGAATGAGGTACAGTGCATCATAACCTTGTTTAACCAAAGTAGCACCCTGTAACCCCCATGTTCATAATTTATATAGGGTTGTGATATTTCATACAAAGCATGCCTTGTAAGGTGCCATATGAAAGGTCATGATCTCCTGAAACTCACTGTTCTGTCAAAATACCTATATCATTATTGTGAATGAAGATATGAGACTTTGCTATATGGTTGTGTTGCCGGCACCCAGTGCCGAGAGGCTAAACAACAGCTGGGGTTGATTCGCTACCCGGTGTGCTACACCCAATAATCACAACGAGGTGGAGAAGCAGAAAAGTTTATTTGCAGCTGCAAAAAGGTACAGGGAGAATAGAATCTCAAATCCTGCACACAGAGCAGGAAGTTACACAGGCTTTTATACATCCTTTCTTCAGCATACTTATCCAATAGCAAGCTGCCCTAAGTATCCGTATAGCCAGCCAATTCAGTTCCCAGCTAGTTCCCTTGTTCTCTGTATCATTTGTTAAACCATACATAAAGCTGCTTTATTCAGCATTGTTCTTCCATATCTGCCCTGTTTGGCCTTGCTTAGTTTCAGGCAGTCTGACTCTGCAACATATTGTTGCAGATCCTCAGCATAACTGCTGTGAGTGCCTCCAGGTGGGGGGGCCAAGGACACTTGGGCCTAGTACGCAGAGCTGCTGCGAGTGCCTCCAGGCGGGAGGGGGGCCAAGGACACCTGGGCCTAGTGCGAGGGGGCTTCATCGACACTTGTGGTCTTCCATCCCCTCGAGTTACCTAGTGGCCATGCCCCAGTGTCCCCAACAGCTGTTATTGAAATATGTTATGAGTTTGGAAGATGCACACTGCTAGCTCTCCAATGACAACTGAAGTGGTGACCCATACCCCAAAGGGCATAAAGTGACCATCACAAGCCATAGACCAGCAAGGGAATAGTAAACAAGAGATTTACAGTTCTGTAAGAAACAGTTGCGCAAGCACCGTACAATGAAGATTGTTCAACTCTGTGACTCAAGAAGGCCCACCAGGACATGCCTGGGCCAGTGTCTTCCCTAGAACATGAACTGAAAGTATAAAATAAGGGACAATTGCACTAGGAGATCACCTCTCTCCTCTCTCACCTAAGCTGAAAGCAACAAGAATGCTGAGAAGACAAAGACTTTGAAATGAGGCGACTAGACCCAGGCCAAGAAGGAAATTTTAAGAACTTAACCTGCCTGCAACATCCAGTGTGGTGAGAAAAGCTGTTTGATTAAAATCTTGCTTAGTCTGAAAGTATAAGATTTAGAATGTGTGATTACTTTTAATTTCCTTAGGTAACTATATCTGACCTTTATGCCTACCACTTATAATCTACCTTTCTGCAGTTAATAAAGTTATTTTGATGTTTTATCCTTACCAGTGAGTTTGTCTGAAGTGCTTTGGGAATCTGCTCAGATTACAAAAGTTGGTGTATGTCCACTATCCTTTGACAAAATGGTGAACTAGTTAATGAGCTTGCATTGTTCCAGAGAAGATCGTGAGCAGTGTAAGACAGTATGTTTCTGGGGCACAAGGCTTGGAGGCTGGAGGGATTAGCTGATGTCTCCCCCTGTATAGTTCATGAGCAGTTTAGAGAGCATTCATGCAACTTAGCAGGGCGTATCTCTGCATGCTGGTGATTGAGTGATAACAGCACCTGGAGGGGTTTGCTTCTTGTCACTAGCAAAGCATTGTGAGAGACAGGCCAGGCTGGAGAGTTAAGGGGGCATAGCAGTCCCACAATCCAAGTTGTACTCCAGGGATCCTGTCCTGCTGTAATGCTTAAGTGAAGATGCTCCTATGCTGACGGGAGACATCTCTCCCGTTGATATAGTTAATCCACCTCCACAAAAGGCGGTAGCTATGTCAGTGGGAGAAGCTCTCCTGCCAGCATAGTGCTGTCTATGGGGGTTAGTTCAGCATAACTACGTCGCTTGGGATGTGGATTTTTCACACCCTTGAGTGATATAGTTATGCCAATATAAGTTTGCAGTGTAGACCCTGCCTTAGATAAAGTAAAACATGCTCATATTTTGTCAGGAGCCCAAATCAAACAATATATTTCATGGATTGAAAGTATTCATCCAGATCCTTCTCAATCAGAGACAGAGAGGAGTTATGCATCTACGTTTGTGCAATACAATCATTTTATATCCCTGAGAAATACTCTAGAACATTAATGTTGCTCATATTCTAAAAAGGTTTTAGAAAAATCTTTATTTGGTATAAAACTATTTTTGGTCCCTTGGAAGATGCACACTGCTAGCTATCAACTAATGAACAATATACTCTGTATTCTAGTGGTTACTTATTAATTGGTAGTTTGACACATTTTTAAAATATAAACTCACTACTATAAAATTCAGCTTGAAAACTGCAGAGGGTTTTTTCCTCCAACTTTTCTTTAACTAGCCCTTATATGTCTGAGAATCACCTTGAAGTCAATAGTATTGATTATGTTTCAGAACATAGTACTGTGACAGTTTGAAGTGAAGTGGAACAGGTAATCAGACTTTATTTTAGATTACATTTGTCAGCACTGTAATTTAAACAGTATTTTTGACAACATGCTTTTGAAGCTTCGTTTACGATGAACTTACAAGACTTCAGTCTATCAAATATTAGTTCTTTGCAAGAACATTGTGGTTTTTTAGGCTTTAAATATCATAATTCTGCACCAGTCCCTTAAAACGAACAAGAGAGAGACCTGAATTCTTTTTGGATGAATATATATTTGTCTCTAAACTAATTATTTTAAATATGCCCAAACCCCTTTTGCATTCATTTTCAATGAATACACAAGCAATTGAGTTTACTGGTGCCAATGTTCACTGAAAAAAGTAATTTTAGTCACATTATATTGGAGAATGTTTGGAAATAATTTTAAATTCATAAGAACAAGCATTTGCACCAGAAACTTTATTCTAAGAGGAGAGTTGGGTTTAATTTACAGATGGTGGAGTGAGTTGAAAGGGAAAGAAGGAATGTGTATAATGGAAAATCACCTGAAAAACTATTTATGGAGCAACTGAAATTGCAACTGTTCCATAATAAAGACATAGATAAATACTACTGTAGGGTCAACTGAATGCAACAGAAAAAAAAACACAAAAGATTTTAAGGTGACAGAGGGAGTTTCTGACAATAACTTGCAATGGTCATAGAATATCAGGGTTGGAAGGGACCTCAGGAGGTCATCTAGTCCAACCCCCTGCTCAAAGCAGGACCAATCTCCAATTTTTGCCCCAGATCCCTAAATGGCCCTCTCAAGGATTGAGCTCACCACCCTGGGTTTAGAGGCCAATGCTCAAACCACTGAGCTATCCCTCCCCTCAACAGTGCTTCCTTCTTCTTCATTATGCATGTTTACTAATACTGTTGCTTGAGTCCCTTCACATTCTGTCCTTCCCCATCTTAACAGCGGGTATACCATAGCAGAGCCCAGTCCCACAAGCTTTCCTGTAGTGGAATCTGAGAGTCTATAGGAATGTTTTTTTTCTCCCTTGGATCTCTCACCCTTTGAAACCTTTCACCACTGGCAGTAGAGGCTCCTCAATTTGCCCAGAATAGCCTGCTTGTCTCTGTTCATTCCCAGAGTTCCAAAATGATGGAATCCACAAGTCCTTATTGTAGTGAGGCTCAAATAAAGCCATTGCCAGTCCAAGACATAAAATTGTGTCTCAGTTAGGAAATGTTCCATCCAAGAATTTACATCAGTAACTCTCAAGAGAGATCCATAGGTGATCCAGTATCGGATTTTAAAAACCATTATAATCCCAGAATTACTTGTTATCTAGGACAAAGTAGGTGTCAACTGCATTGCCTGTCAATAAGATGCTACTTGCATGGTCCTTATGTCTTTAACCTACTGACCTGGATTAGCAACCTGCTGAAGCAGAATGAGGACATGCTTCTGGTTTGATCTCAGGGCCCAACTTGAATATTTCAGGGTTGGGACCGACAACTGGTGCTGCAGTTTGAGCAGGACTAGCAAGCATTTTGATTAGAAGCTCCTGGAATTACTGCTGTTCCAGGAGATATTGCTGTTGTCAATGCCATATGTGCTTCCCATTGCTCCCTCATTACAATATGTGGACAGCAACAATTACATAGCCAAAAAGAAAGTTATTTCTTCTTCAAGACAGGAAGGGATTTGGATGTCCTAAAATTCTTCTGGCATGTTCAGCTCCTGCTATCTCTCTCTCTCACTCACTCACTCTCTCTCCTTGAAATGTTCCTTCCCCTTTCATCTTTCCGTGATAGAATCAGAGTTCCAGTCTTCTTCAGGCATTGCTGTTTATAAAGGGTTGGCCACCCAGGCAGGGAACAGAAAGATAACCATGTGCTTTAGGTGACCAATCACAGAATTGGAATCGCTTCAATTCATGCTCATAGCAAACAGCTTGTGCAAACATTGCAGCACACGGACTGTTCAAACTATCGCTCAAGCAATTTCAAATCTGACATGAAAATCAGTCTGTTCACAGCTAGTTCACAAACCAAAAAAAGGCTAAATTCAGTAGATAAATTGTTCATAGTAAATGACTAGCTAAATTCTCAAGAAGAGATGAAAACAAAATGGTCCACAGTCAGCCCTGATGTAAATAATATACAGCTCCACGGACTTGTGAGGCTTCATCAGCTTACTTTAGGGCTGAACGTGACTCCTTGTCCCTATCACTTGTATGATCTTTTCCATTCTCTATTTTGAAAGTATTAGTAGCTCAGGTAGGTGGTAGTAGGTGGGGCTGCCCGCTACTTCCACTATCATAGTTCTGTCCTTTGCACTGATACAAGGTTGCCAAATGAACTGCTGGAAATCAGCCTAAATAACAGCTTGAATATAGTAGCTGCTGGCTGGATGATCTCCTGTGTCACTGATTTCATCAGTCAGTTCAGTAAGAGCTCTTGGAGAGCAGAAGCGCTCTCTGGAAGCCAGAGCAGAGAGAGAATTAGCACTACTAAATAGTGGGTTAATGTGTCCAATCCTGTTGCACATTGAACAGAATGCTACCTTCTCTCCCAGTCCTCTAAAAGGTCTGGGAATGCTTCTTATTGATTAGATTTTTTTCCCTGTCTTCAGGTCAATGCAGACTAGAAAACAATGAGTTGGTTTAAAAGCTGCCCAAACTAGGAGCTACTCAGCTGCTGGGAGTGATGGTGATATAATCTGTAGATCTTGGAAAAGGTATGGAAATTATTGGAGATCCGTACTCCTTGTACCCAGAGCTGAGTGAATTATTCATAGCAAATAAGCAATACATTTAGCCCCTTTCTGCTCATAAATTGTTTGTGAGCAGATCCTTGAGTTTACACAGATTTGAGGGGTTTTTTTAAACCATGTATTATTATATGAGGAGTTTGTAGTTAATATTCCATATCTAATCTTTAAATTTGGAGCTGTATTGGTTAGCTGTGATTTGTCAGCTGGATGGTATTCATTTTGTTACCTGACTGGAAGAGCATAAAAGTCTCATGATCAAGAGGACTGCATGGAGAGGCAGGATTAGCGAACATTAGAACATTCTAAAACTTTTCCTGTCTGGGTCACGTGAGTGTTGCTCAAGGCATCATTTAAAAAAAAAAAAAGGTTAATGTAAGATTTGTTGGCTGGGTGTAGAGTTTGAATTTAATGTCCTCTCACCAGCTGCATGAGAGGCCTAATTGTAAAGGTGCAGTCAGATTCTTGTCTGACTTTTCCTGTTCTAAGTGAGGTAGTTTGGAAAGTCTGTTCCCTGATGTGTAAGGAATGGATACTGCTTAACAATATATACCACTTTTGCTGTGGATACTTGAGTGTGGAAGATCAAAATTTATTTTTGCTGAGCATTCACGAGAGCAAAACGTGATCACAGACTTTCACAGAATGCAAAAAGAATGAGCAATGTGGAAACAAATTCATTTTTAAATGTGAGCGAATATTTGGATAATATTTGTGTATCCACTCCGCTCTACTGTAAGAGCTGATTAGGAGACAGAGATGGAAAAGAAGAAGTATTGTCGAAGGAAAGCTCTGTATTTCCCCCCATAGATCTTGCTCATGAAAAGTTGGTCTGTTTTCTCTCTCTTTGCTCTTGGTTTAGGCTGTAACAGGCTATGCAGCCCTTTCTGATTTTATTTGGAATGTCTACTTGTTAGATCATGTTTTATGCCTAACTCCCTCAGAACGTTTGCACTCTTCCTGTTCAGTTTGTATGGTGCTCTTTCAACTGTGCTTAAACTTTGCTCTGCTTTCCTGTGTTGAATTGTAAGGGTGTTTATCTTACAGATAATGTGCTCAGTCTTTTTCTCTGTTACTCTTTTGGGTCTTTCCTGTGAAACAGTATTTTAAAATTAGTTTGGTGTCGAAAAGGCAGCATCAGTACATTTAGGAACAATGGAGACATTCTAAATTGTTACAGGGGGAATCAATCATGTAGCAAACCAGTGGGTATAAATGTATGTGAAAGAATTAGAATCTTGCCCTTGGAAATCAGCTGGCATTGTGTACATGCATCCGGAGGCAGAATTTGTCCTTCAGATTAGCTAGTTCTAGATACCAAGGGAGAGCCAACGGAAAAAGAAAATAGTAAAAGATATTCATGGTCAAGACTGCAGTAGAGGAGGACAGAAAGAGGACAACTGCAGTGGATGAGGCAATAAAACAGGGAGCCATGAAGAGTGAGACTCAGGGAAAATATGCAATACAGTGGATCCAGATAGCTAGAGGGCATGTTTAAAAAATATGAATTAGAAAGCATGATAAATAATAGGAGTTGGTGGCTGCTGTATGGGTAGGTGCCTGCCCCTCTCATTCATGTTTAAGTGAAAGAGTAGGAAGAATTTTGCCAAGGCAGATTTTTTGGTTTTTCAAAGGGTTGCCATGCTATTTTATCTGGAATAATGTGGTAGAAGTTGCATTTTATCTTACCTTTCCATTTGGGCTGAGAGCTGACACTTTGTTACTTACATGCTTTATGAGCTTACATTTCATTACACAATATAGCATGACACAACTAAATGACAAAGTCCCTGGTGAATATTTAAAGTGGTACACCTTCCAGGACTGCGGTAAACAGGGCAAATTACAAATTCATGGACTGGTGAATATGGCCAATTCAGCGATAAATGAATAGTTCATCATAATAGACAGTATGTTCTGCTGAGAGGACACAGGCAATAGGACAGTGATTTATTTTTTTAGGGCTAAGGTTAAAAGCATTCAAGGAAAGGGTATATAGATTTATTTAAAATACAAGGCAAGAATGTGTGCCTTTAGAAGGACTTATACATGACACAGGAAAAAGGCTAGTGGTTTGAAAGATGATTTTGCTGATATCTTCTACAGACATTGAAGAAAAGGGGATGAGAATGATACTCTGAGGTTAATTACAAGTTAAAGATAGGGCACTGTGATGAAATAGCAGAATTTTGTAAGGAAGTGATTGATTATTCAAAGAGCTCTGTCATGTAATTGAGGCCTAAATTTTCATGATTTCCTGTGGAATCTAAATATTTCTTTTAAACATCCAACCACCAATTACCCTTCTCCATCACCTGCCCATCACCACAATTTATGCATCACATCACAGTATTTTTTACATATAGAACAACAGCCTTCTTCCCAAAGTTTTCTGATGACTTTGGAAGACATCATGGGCAATGAAACAAGAAAAAGAAATGAAACAGAGCCATTTGGAGCTTTTGCTCCATAAAAAATAAAGAGACGGGGAGACCTGGAAGTTCTGCCAAAGTTGCCAAGTGGAAAAACATCTCTCCTTCACCTCCCCAGAAATAAAATTTTAATTTTAAGCTTTTGCTTACCCTACTGGCCAAGATCATGTAAGACTCCCATCAACTGTGATGCAGGGTTAGTTTGTAAAATGGAATTCTAAATGATCAAAAGAGTAAAATAAATCTCAAACCTCATAAAAGGAAGTATTTGATGATAGCTCTAATTTATCCACAGGGGTTAGAATTCATGCTGTAAAATATTAAAGTAGAGGCATTCTTCCACCCCCTAAAGGTTGTTGGACAATGAAAATTTACATTAGAGTTGAGTATTTGGCCCTATATACTTATGCTATAATACTACCATAAGCTTCATGCTTGTGGGCCCTTTGTGTCCTCCCAGAACTTGTTGAATGCAAAGATGTCATTGCAGGACTAGTGAGAGAGGCTTAGAAAGAGGCTTAGAAAGTCACAATCAGAATGGAAGGAATACAGAGGACATCAGAATATCACAGTGAATGTGATAAAGTACATGTTGCTGCACTAGAAAGAAATAATGAGAATAATAATGAATGGAAAAGGAAAGGCCAATTCATAAAGAAATAGACTAAGAAAGGTACTCTAAATAGAACTCTGCAAATAACTAACTGATTTTCCAGTTTCATAATACTTCTGAAAAAAAGTTTCAGGTCTATCCAAACCCAATATTTCCGAATTTTTGGCAAATAAAAAATAAATCAGTTTGGATCAAACAAAATAACTTCTATGTCCTGAAATAAAACATTTTGTTTAGATTTCAGGCATTTTTAAAATAAAAGCAAAGGAAATTTGGAATCAGAGGGCTAGATTTACAAGGGGACTGCGACATCATTCACAAAACTGAAGAAGTAGTGGTGCCTTTTATACCCAATAGCCCAGTGGTTAGGCCACTCATCTGGGATGTGGGACACCTATGTTTGATACGCCATTCTTGAGCAGGGACTGGAACCCAGGTGTCCCTTCCTCCAGGCCAGAGAGTCATTCTCACTCAATTTGGCTCAATGAATATTTAAATTATTAAACAAACTGGAACAGCTTCAAGGGGGGAGAAATTCACCGCACACTACCTCATAGCCTGGCATTCTTCTGCAACAGCAACAGCAAGGATTCAAACCTGGTCCTACGACATGTCAGGTGAGTGCCCTAATCACTGGGCTCCTGGGTATAAGGAAATGTACCTTCTTCTCTTCTGTTTTGTGAATGGTGCCTAAGTCCCCTTGTGAATCTATCCTGAAAAAAAATCAAAATGTTTAATTTTTAAAATGTTGAAATGAACCATTTTGACATCTCAAATTTCTTTTTAGAGTTGTGTGAGATTTTTTTTTGTTTGGTGTATGTGAGTGTTTTTACTGAAACAATTCCCTGAAATTGACACAGTTTGTGAAATATTTCAGTCAAACTGAATCTGCATTTTTTTGGGTGAAAAGTTACAGCTGAAAACTTTTGCCCTGCTCTAACTGTAATTGTTTTTATACAAATTTAGCAGGGTATTTGGAGACAGAAAACGGTAGAACTGCAACCATATGCGTTCAGGCAAAAATAACTTAATTACTGTAGATTAGCCAAGACTTGGCTCAGGAATCTGAATAGGATAAAAACCACCAGAGTGAAAGGTGGGGGAAGCAATGTTAGAAAAGAAACATATATCTTTAAAGTGAAAGGAATTATATTTTGTATGCAGAGTGGTTTACCATCACAGAAGTAGTTTGGATGGAAGTGAATGACAGAAACTATATTCCAAATTATATTATAAAAAATGTATACAAATGACCAAAGCAGTGCAAAAAAGACAGGTCAGGAAGTGTTTAGATGCATAAGAGGCTTGTAAAAAGGCAGATCATTAATCATAGAGACTTCTATTACCCTGACTAGAATAAGAATCATGAAATGGCTATGAAAGGTTATTTCTGGAGGCAAAACAGAGCTATTTCCTGCTAAATTTGCTGAGCAGTCAAGAAGGCCAGAGATGACTTCGGATCTATCCCTAAGAAAATAAAATATACATGATAAAGGAGTTAAAAGTTGGTGAATATTTAATTCTTGTGATTATAGAGTAATAGCATCAAATTTTAGGCACTCAAGAGACTATTCATAAAAATAGTACTGTCGTACAAAAATATTGGGCTTTAAAATGACAGACTACGAAGGAATACAAAATATGCTGAAAAATATGAGCGGAATAAAGGGAACTTGCTAAGATTACATTGCAAAAGTATGAACTGCTTATAGAAAAAGGATGAAGAGTACTTTATATTGCAGTGAAAATATTGGAACAGACAATACTGGATCAGAACCTCAGCTGGTGTAAATCGGTGTAGCTCCATCCACTTCAATGGAGCTACACCAATTTACAGCATCTGAAGATCTGTCAATGTGTTTAGCTGAGATTAACAGAAGAATTAGACAAAGAGCGCACTTTGAAAAGTCAAATATGTTACTGTTGGAGGATCATATTCAAAAAGAAAGCAATAAAAGGCATATACAAAACAATTTTTTCTGTGCTTGTGATTCCTGCTGCTTCTATATGTACTTCACCATTGGTTAAAAGCCACTGATGATAACCAACCTACATGTAGAAAATGTAAAGTAGCATTGCCATGTACAGTACATACTGTTGGAAAGGCTGCTATTAGTTTTTAATATGTTATGTGTCTTTGCCAGCTAAAAACAACAAGCTGGTTGAAAATAGTCTGTCTTGCAGTTCACAAAACATTAACAATAGGAGGTCTTTAAGCTATTTAAAGAATTTCATGGACTTTAAAAGCCACTTCTTGCAGATCATGATGTTTTTTTCCTCCAAACACACTGAAATTATTTTTAAAGGTTGACATGTTCAAAAATTCTATGTCCAAAATCACAGTTTTAATACTTCTGTAACATTTTGTAGAGATGCTAGAGAAAGACTTCCGTATGAGAACAGACCAAAAACGGCTTAGCACACTCCATATATAAAACAGAGAATGTGCCCTGCCACCATATTGTAGAGTTTTGAGGTCCCCTGAGAACTTGAGTAGAAATATAGATGATCACGAATTTGTGCTTTCTTTGGAAGGTTATAACTGCTTTTGAGACAGTGTCATTCAGAACAAACAAAAGAATGCCAAGTTTGAAGGGGTAAAGATTCAAAGAAAACTAAAGAACTTCAAGTCATTTCCACTGGAAAAAAATAATAGACTTTATCATAAGCTAAATTAGAAAGTTGTAAGACTGATTGAAACTCAAATCTGTCTTCACATTTGTGAACAGCAAAGGATGCAAAAGGCTATGATTCAAAATATAATGGCAACCAAACACAGAAAGAAGTTAGAAAAATTATATTTAAAGTTATAGGCACCATACAAATGCCTATCATGATGATATCTGCATTTGTATAGAAATATCATCCCTGTGGAACACATTGCTAAATAGGAGTCCATTGTGGAGGCTACAAACCTCACACAGGTCCAGGACAGGAAGACTTAAATTGGCCCTGGAGATGTACTCAAATGAAATCTGCCTGATGATATTTTCCAGAAAAATCAACTATGGGAGAGAGGATCTTCCTAATTTAGCTAATGGTCAGCAGGTAAAAGGAAATAAAAGATAGGAAGAAGACTTCAGAGGAGACTACTCATTCCATTCCTGTAAGTAGCTGGTTCATGAGACATAGGGATACTAGGCAGCTAATTAGAGAACGTGCAGGTGGTTTTACGTGAGGAAAAGCCTTAGTCTACAATGGATAAACAGGAGAGTCTGTCCAGGCCTCTTGCAAAAAGGGAAGCCTAGATATGAATTACATGAATGGACACAATTTACAAAAGCACCTACGTGACTTAAGAGTAAGTGACTCCAAAGCCAAGTCCCATTTTCCAATGACTTTCAATGATAATTTAGGCTCATTAGTAACTCACTTTTGAAAATGGGATTGGCTCCTTAATCAGTGAGCTGCATTGGAAATTTTACCCAGTGTTCGTTACCCAGGGTTCTTTCAACCCAATGCTCCTGCTAACTTTTACTCTGTGCGAGGTGGTGTCAGGAAATAAATCAGGGGAGACATGGCTGTCCAACCGATAGATGGCTGGCACAAACAGGACAACACAAGAGTGCTTTCACTGAAAGCTAAATTTTACTTAGTCTCAAGCACTTACACACGTCCGCAACAGGTTAATAAAACACCCCCAAACCTCGATAATTACTGAAGCTGAGTGAGACTCTCGAGTGGTACAGTGGCAGCCCGTCTGCCAGTGGGGTACACAAGATGCATCCAGAGGGAGAGTCCAGTCCTGAAGAGTCCCCCCACCTCAAACTTTTCCCCCTTTATTTATACATTAGTAATAGAATGACATGTCCCCTAAAGAAAACTTGTCAAGCAAGCAGTTTCAATGGTCAAGCAAGAGGCTTTCTTCCGATTATTGATTAACCAGGTGTTTCCAGAGTTTACAGCCTTGAGACCCCAATAGACATTCCTGGGGCACATCCTGCTTTTCTAAACTGCGTGTATCAGCAACTTCAACACAATTCTTATCAGGAAGGACGCAGGGTCAAGCTGCCCTTTCTGTGGCACCCAAAAAACCCCTCCCCTCCTACTTTGGTCAAGCTGAGTTTGCTACATGGCCACTTTACTGCCTGCTGACTTGGTTGCTTTGAGCAATAAGCCATAGTGCTTTCAGGCACTTTACTGGTTTGCTGACATCTCTCCGTACAGTGTGTCAGTGAATGAAGACATAGCTTAAAGGAATTTCAAATGGTTAGAGAATTATTTAAAAACCAAACAAACAAAAAAACAAACAAAATAATCCCCAAATACAGTGGATACTGCTTGTGCAAAAATTCAAAAGGAATGGTAAGATTGGCCAATTTTTCCATATAATAAGTGCATGTACAGTTGTCACAACTAAAAAAATTCTGATTTTTGCCTTTGAGAAGTAGGAAATATTACTGCAGTATTTCAGATGTTCCCTGAACTTAATATAGGGAATACTGTGTTTACTGTGTATATAGGGTGAACTCTGGTCTACACTACAGGGTTAGGTCGAATTTAGCCGCACTAGGTTGATTTTATAATAAATGCATCTACATAAGCAACTCCATTCTGTCGACCTAAAGGGCTCTTAAAATCGACTTCTGTACTCCTCCCTGGCGAGGGGAGTAGCACTAAAATTGACCTTGCTGGGTCGAATTTGGAGTAGTGTGGACGCAAACTGACGTAATTGGCCTCCGGGAGCTATCCCAGAGAGCTCCATTGTGACCGCTCTGCACAGCACTTTCAACTCTGATGCACTAGCCAGGTACACAGGAAAAGCCCCGGGAACTTTTGAATTTCATTTCCTGTTTGGTCAGCATGGCGAGCTCAGCAGCAAAGGTGACCATGCAGTTCCCCCAGAATCGCAAATGAGCTCTAGCATGGAGCAAACGGGAGACACTGGATCTGATTGCTTTATGGGGAGAAGAATCTGTGCAGGCAGAACTCCAATCGAAAAGAAGAAATGCTAATATATTATATATATATATATATATGCCAAAATCGCACAGGGCATGATGGACAGAGGCTACACAGCAGGGACACACAGAAGTGCCATGTGAAAGTCAAGGAGCTCAGGCAAGCCTACCAAAAGACAAAGGAGGCAAACTGTCGCTCTGGGTCAGAGCCCCATACCTGCTGCTTCTATGATCAGCTGCATGGCATTCTAGGGGGGGACCCTACCACTACCCCACCACAGTCTGTGGACACCTGCAAAGGGGGAGTCTCACGCAACACAGAGGAGGATTTTGTGGATGAGGAAGAGAAGGAGGAGGAGGAGGAGAATGCACAGCAAGCAAGCGGTGAATCCATTCTCCCTGGCAGCCAGGACCTTTTCATCACCCTGGAGCCAATAACCTCCCAAGGCGGGATCCCCAACCCTGAAGCCAGAGAAGGCACCTCTGGTGAGTGCACATTTGTAACTACAGTACAGGGTTTAAAAGCAATAGTGTTTAATATTTGATTTTCCCTGAAGTCCTGGGATGCATTCGCGGCCAGTACAGCTACTGGAAAAGTCTGTTAACGTGTCTGGAGATGGAGCGGGAATCCTCCAGGGACATCTCCATGAAGCTCTCCTGGAGATACTCTGAAAGCCTTTGCAGAAGGTTTCTGGGGAGCGCTGCCTTGTTTTGGCCTCCACAGTGGGACACTTTACCACGCCAAGCCAGTAGCAGTAGTCTGGAATCATTGCAGCACAAAGCATGGCAGCGAATGGTCCTGGGTTTTGGTCGTGTTCAAGCAACATCCGGTCTTTATCTTTCTGTGTTAGCCTCAGGAGAGTGATATCATTCATGGTCACCTGGTTGAAATAGGGAAATTTTTGTAAGGGAACAGTAAAAGGACCCCGTTCATGCTGGGTTGTTTGTGCTTGGCTAAAAGGGATCATCCCACAGCCAAGCGGTGGGGGGAGGGGTGAAGGGATCATCCCAAATAGCCACATGGAGAGGTGGGGGGAGGTGTGTGCTATACATCCACCCAAAAACCACAGCCCCTCCTTTTAAATGGCAAACCCAACCGGCATTGCTTGCTATGGGAAAGGAGGACGCTGCAGTTTGAAAACATTCCCACATGTTATGAAGGCGTTAGAAGCCAAATCCATGTACCCTTTGGCTTACCATGGCTGCCTGGAAACTGAATTCTGTTGCCCAGCCGTGTGTGATGTGTCACCATATCGGCAGGCGCTCAATATAAAAGGCAAAATGTGACCTTGTACCAAAGGCACATGTGCTGTCTGCTGTGAATTGCTTGATGCACTGTGAAAGCGTCTCCTTTTTGTTCTCAGAAATGTATCATCTTACATTTTACTCTCCCTTTTTATCCCGCTGAAGGAGCAAATGTTCCTATGCTCCCTCTATCATCTCCATCCCTGAGGTTATTGCAGATCAGAAGGTGAAAAAAAACACACTTGCGATGACATGTTTTCCGATTTCATGCAGTCCTCCCGCACTGATAGGGCACAGCTGAATGCATAGAGGCAGTCAGTGGCAGAGTCCAGGAAAGCACTAACTGAGTGCGATGAGAAGAGGCAGGATGCAATGCTGAGGCTAATGGGGGAGCAAACGGACATGTTCAGGTGTCTGGTGGAGCTGCAGGAAAGCCAACAAGAGCACAGACCGCCGCTACATCCACTGTACAACCACTTGCCCTCCTCCCCAAGTTCTATATCCTCCTCACCCAGACAGAGAGGGGAATCATCCCAGGTGAGGGTTCTAATCATTGGGCTAAAAGTTATGAGGTGGGCACCTTCCCCTCCTGCTTTGTGTTGAGTGAGTCAGGCACCAACTCATTCTAAAAAACAAACAAACAAAACCACCACATAGGTGCTTAATCCACCTGACTCCAGGAGAGGGGTACTCAACTGTGGACTGCAAGCAGGTAGGTGCCGATCTTCATGTGCGGGGAAGGGCTTAAGACACACTTCTGTTATCATAGAATCATAGGACTGGAAGGGACCTCAAGATATCATCTAGTTCAGTCCCCTTATCAGTATCTCCCATTGGCTAGTTTAGGCAGCTCCCCACCGAGCTTCTGGGTTTTGAGGATTGCATTCTAAGGTGCCTATCTCTCCCCGTTCATTGTATAGGGAACCTAGGAGCATAACTCAGGCTTTGTTAATCCCAGTTTTGTTCCAGTGATTTTCTAGGTGGCCAGCTGTTAGGCATCACAATGTCTAAGTTGCTTTATGGATCAGGGCCCCTGTTACTAGTAACATGGACTGGATTTTAACCTGTTACCTGGTGCTGAAAAGCTATATATTCCATTGTCTACCCCCAGAGTCCACCAGGGCCTCTCCCATTCTCAGATATGATGGATAGCAGGCAGACATCCCACTGGTGTTACCGCACACAAGACTCTGGTAAAACCAAAGACCTCTTTAAACATAGTGATGGCATACTGTGACAGGCCTCGGTCGGTCCTCCGAGCCCCTAGGGGTGATGGAGAGCAATGGTCTCTGTGGCCGGCCTCGGCCCCACCTCCCGGGTGTTGGGGAATTAGCGGGAAGGTGTGCCGGCAAGAGTCAGTTGCGCGCCCCCTCAGGCAGGGGAGCGCTGGCAAGGGTCAATAGCGCGCCCCTCAGGCAGGGGAGCGCCGGGGTAGGGGAACGCAGGCCCACCCAACTCCACTGCGTTCCAGCCCAGGGCCCTGACAGTGGCGGGAGGCGAAGGTCCCGCCGCCGGGTCAGCGGGACCGTCTGCGCCCGCTGACCAAACATACCCACTCCACGGTGTAGTTGGGCCCCTGGGCTACTTCCTACCCGGTCTCTCTCAGGAATCTCCTCCGGGTATTCCGCTGCAGGCAGCTCCGGTCCCTCCATCTCCTCCGGGTATTCCGCGGCGGGCCACTCCCGTTCCCCCTCGGTATCAGACTCACGCTGGCCCGGGCTGCAGTCAGGCCCCTCCAGGTCCTCTCGGTATTCAGCGGCCGGCAGCCCTGGTTGCCACAGGCCTTTCCCCCCGTCAGGCTCCTCCTTGCCCGGGGCTTCGCCTGGGTCAGCAGCAGGATCGCAAGGGAGCAGCCTGTGCCTGTCTCCCTCCCTGGTGCTCTCCTCACTGGGCAGAGGGCCCCGCCCTTTGTACTTCCTGTCCCACCCTTTCCCTTCCGGGGATTGGCGGAAGCTTGGCCTGGCCCTCCCACTCAGGATCAGAGGGTGGCTCTTTACCCTCTGGTTCGGAGGGGAGCCACCATGGCTCCCTACACATACCCATTTCCCATTCAGGCTGTAAATTTCATCAAACATTGATCCCATTTATGAAAAATAAAATAAATTGCGGTTGACACAATTTAAAGGAATTTTCTTGTACCCAGAAAGAAGCATTATACATAAAGGGTGGCATTTTTGCTGTTAATGCTAACATTTTAAAAGTAATGAAGCAGGTAAATGTTTCATATAAACAAGTCATTTTGTTTTTGTGTGTGCGTGCACTCACTTACTCCATATGTGGAGATGATAGCTAAGTGACAAATTGCAGAACCACATGATGCATGAATTTATTATGCTGTGTTGATCTTTGCTTTCTGTTCCTTAACCAATATCTCACGCAGTGCTTATTCTAAGATTCTGAACCCTTGAGCAGCTTCTAATGCCCACCAATATCAAAAATATGAAATCAACCTTCCCCAGAATTGTTCCCATACTTTTCTTCCCTAAAATTATACCTGCTTATGCTCCAGGCCGGGCAATATTTACTACTGGCTCAAGGCTCCCGACACCAAGGTGGAGAAGTTGGCTGATGCAGGAGCAACCTCTACCATGTGTACTTCAAAGGATAGTGCCCCTCCACAAAGAGAATTCTCCACAGGCCATTTATGGTCAGAATCCAACTTTTATGCTTTGAAGTCCTGTCTTCACTTTAAGTTAACTCAGGTGTTGCCCCTAATTGGCATCCCATCCACACACAAAATCCATCACTTGAGTAGTCTGGTGCGAACAGGGGTAGAGTCTAAAATTGGAGTGAAGATAACTTGTCAGCTGCTAACATGACCACTTTGTAGTCTGGAGGCTCTACTCCTAGTGGCACAACAGAGGAAAGATCGGATGGGAGACTGGGGTGCAATTGTTGTGTTTACTTTAGTAGGGACGTATCCCCTGAAGAAATATTGTTTTTCTTCCGTTGTACATTTTTCATGCTTGAGGGATGCTTGACATTTTTTTAGTCCATTTATGTGCATATTTTCCATTATTCTGCTTATCACTGTGCTGACCCCCATTACAACTGCTGGAACAAATATTACCAATAGAAGCAAAGACTATTAAAACTGTATGGTGCCCACAAACCACATATGTTACATGACCAATGCAGGAAACATGGCAGGGCTGGCAGCCTGAACAATATGAAGCATGGGACTGACATCTCCAGGGTCCTCTTTGCTTCTAGTTTGTTTGGACACAGTTGCATCAATGTAAAGACACATAGTTTAGGCATTGGACTGGGATTTAGGAGATATGGGTTCAATTCTTGGTTTTGCCATGGATTTTCTGTGTAACACTGGACAAGTCACAATCTCTGTGCACACTTTAGGGAAAACTGAGTTTCACTTCATGAAAAGTGTCTTTAGGTACAGAATTTTCATTTTTCATCAAAACCTGAATGCTCAAAAACTGAAAATTTTCAGCCAAAAACCCAACCAAAACCAAAACTCATCTGGAAATGCTCTCATGGTGCCTTAGGGGAGTTGTAGTTTAGTTGTCTCATGTCCCTATTCAGCTCTGTGGGCCAGTTTCCCAGGCTGGACTACATCTTCCATGATGCACCAGAAACAGGGACTCCCATGATACACCTCCACACCTCTTCAACAAGGGACAATATCTCCAATGATATGTAGTCTCACCAGGGAGCCTGGAATATAAAGGAGAATGGGAACATGAGGCATTATGCCACCAATTACAACTAAAACAAATTTGGTTGCCAACTGAAACACTTTGGGTTTTGGCTGAAATATTTCAAGTTCTCAAATTTCCATGGAAAGAGGGGGAGAATAAAATGTTCTGTGGGACACCCACCCCAGTACATACCCATGCTCTCTCTCTCTCACACACACACACACACACACGTTTTGACCACCTGTATACTCCTCCCTCTTTTTCCCCACCCTGTGTCTTCTTTGTTGCAAGCTGCATGGAACTTGGAGAGAGAAGTACAGCTTGCAGGAGGAAATAGATTTTGGAAGAGGCACCAGGAAGCTAGTCTATATGCGGCTAGAATGCGAACTGCCGCTGCGGCATTTTTGCTTAAATAATTGCTTAATAAACAGCCAGGTCAGTTTTAGAACATGAAGTCCTCTCAATGGTATTAGCCAGCACATGGTACATACACATTCTTGTTTTATATATGGTTCAGTTTTGCAAGGTGCTGACCGCTCTGGCCCTGACCCAGCAAAGCACTTAAATATGTGCTTAACTTTAAACATGAAAGTCCCAGTTCAGTGAAACAACTCATATGCGTAAGTGCTTTGCTGTATCAGGGACAGAGAACTAAGCAGCACCCTGCCTGAGAGTGGCCTTAGAGTGTAAAGTTCTTCGGGCAAAGGATTGTGTCTTACTATGTGTTTGTACAGCATCTAACACAATGAGGCTGCAATCTTATTTGGAGCCACTAAGATGCTATCATAATACTACCATCAGAGATGGCTGGAAGAAATCAGATGAAACAGTGTTTTGATGGAATTTGTCAATTTGACAAAAGAGAAACGTTCTGTGAAGATGGTTCAGTTTCACCAAAGTATTAACAGAGCTCAGGCAGGTTTCCATGAGTAGATTTCCTGCCAGCTCTCCCACCGAGCTCCTTGGCAGCTTGTCTGGCAGTCAGTTTGGGAGCTTGGACTTCTAGGCCCTATAGCCCTAGAGCAGCATGATAGGCAGAATGTCCCAGGAGCCCCCATGGCTTCTAGGAAGTTCCCTTGCCCTGGGAAGTTCTGGAGCAGTTTTGGTTTGCACTCATCTCTGAACAAAAGTACTGCTTGTCTACCAGTCTTGAAAATGCCAGTATCTCAAGAATAAACAGTCAAAAATATCTTCCATTATTAATCATTTCTGTTAATTAAAAAAAAGACCCAGATTTTTTTTCAAAGTGATTGACAGTTACTTTTGTAATGTAATGTATTAGCACTCTGTTAATGCTTGTTGAGACATCCACTGCATCATGAGTGAATTTGGACATCATGACCAAGTTAAAAAAATGTGTTTTGAAATTGTCATTCAGCATGTGTCCTGTCCCTGCACTCAGCATGTACTGCACATCACACGTTAAGGGATAAGAGTTGTTACAACAACTCCTTGATTCTGACACATGATGTTTTATTATGTAGGATGCATGCTGAATATAAGAACAGAGGAAGGGTCAAGAAACACAACAAGCTGCAAGTAATCACACATTTCTCAAACATTTTCTAAGTAGCCTGAAAGATGCTGACTTGAAAAGAAAATTACAAACCACAAAATTATCTGGTACTTTTCTTTCTAAGTGGGAAACACATTAAGGACAATTTAAAAAAAAATAGTTTGTGTGTGTAAAACTGAAAATATGTTAAAAGAACATTAAGGTTGCAAAGTCAAGCACTCAAAAGTTAGGAAATACCAGAATTAACGTTGCCTTCGAGACTTTGGCATAATGCATATGCACAAGGGAGCTGAATTAAAATATTTAATCATAGGATTACATACTATTTTCTCCACAGAATCTCTACCTAACCGAATACACAAGATGAACCTGCTCTGGAGGTGAATCAGTGTTGTGTAGTAAAGGAGGCTGTCGTCTGTCGGACCCATGACCCATTTGTTGCACAAGTTGGAAGGTGTGCAGTGAATGAGGCAAGGGACAGTAGGCAAAGAAAGGGTGGTCACAGTCCTATAGGATTAACCCTAAACACTCTTTTGTCAATTACCATATCGCTAGACACATTTGTTCTCATCCAGAAGTCGTTCATTGCTGAAAGAATTCTATCAACAGGTGCACCGGTGCTCAGTAATGAGAATACAAATTCAGTGGAGAATCTTTTTTGTTTAGCTCTGTTTGAAGCATTATTATTTTCTATTTAAGTTATTCACAACCTCCACACATCATTCATTAAATGATCTCTGTGCTTCTTACCAGACTTGCAGCTTCAGATCAATCACATGCAGGCACACTGCCTGGAATCAAGTTTATCAGACATTTTTCATCAATTATTTTCACTTCAGATTGTCCAATCTTGTTACTAATTCCACAGTTTTCAGTTTTAGCCATGATGGAATATATATCAACAAGGCATAAACTAGAGCATGACTGACTGACATCAAAGCAACAATAGAGTCCCACAGTTTAAGCTGTTTAAAGTTGTTCCTTAAAATGAAATCAGATCTCTAGTGTAGTTTTTATTGTGTACAAAAATGGGCCAATACAACTATGTTTTGGAGTTTAGTTTTAGTTTTCCTTAAACATCAGTCATCCGGTTTTGGTTTTAGATTCAAAGCCTGGAGGAAGTCATGAAAGGCCCCGAATCTTTGTAGGTAGATACTATAAGGGCATCAAACCTCAAAATTTGAGTGCTCCGGGGACAACATTTTTCACAGGTCAATCTAATTTTTAAGTGTAGACCAGGCCTAATTTATGCTAGGGCTAAACTCTTTAAAAATTAAACTCTTATTTTTTATTCACAGAACACTGTTCACCCTCCCCCCAGTTACAATGCAAGTTATATGATCTTAATATATTAAACTTTGCAGTTGAGAATGAGAGACAGTCCACATTTTTCAGCCTACACTGTCCTAAGAAACAAGACCAAGGCGTGGTCTTTTTTTTTCTCTTTTAAATCTTTCATATATCATTGGGTCAAAATCTGGTAAATGAGCTGCATCAGTGGCAAAAGCCATTTATCCCATTATTACAGTTCTTATTGTACAGTTCACCATCCTCATGTATAAAGAGACATGTGGGAAATCCACATAGAGCTGGGCAGCTTGAATAGTTTGATCCCAGTTGAAGTTTAGGAAACATTCTGTTTAGAAGGACTGGCCAAACTACAAAGAAATACCCTTGCCAGTAGAGGTGGAAGACGGATTAGCCAAATAAATGGAAGTTATTTGTCTCCCCGCCCCCCCCCCCCCCACCACACACACTTTATCTGGAAGAAAATGGCAATCAGTGGTTCTAATAATGAAATTCTATGCCTCTTGACACTCTAGAAGTCTTTATGAGAATTGGACAAAATGTTAGAGTTATAAGAGTTTATCAACACAAATGTGATCATCATTCCAATGGACCACACTGAGAACCACCCATCAGTGCTAAATTGTTTCCTACATCTGTTTTCTCCTCCATGTTCACATCTACTTTAAATTATTCAAACAGTCGAGTGTCCACCACTTCCCTTGGAAACTACTCCGTAGTTTAATAGGCCTATTTTTAAAATGTGTTATGTAATCAAAAGCAAGGTGAAAAATGAATCCATAGATAAGTGTCACAGCACTATAGATTTCAGACTTCGTATTGATAGAAAGCCCATTGAAGTCAACAGTAATTTTTTCCAAGAGCTTTATAATTACCACTTGTTCTGCATTATGGAACTTGTGAAATCAGATATTACTTACTCTGATTTTTTTTATAATAACCAGATGATCGATTTCACTAGCTGTATTATATGGCCAGTTCTAAAAAGCAAAATACTTGTCAAATCAAAATTAATGTGGCTGCTGCATTAATTCAAGACTGTCTTGTTTAAGCAAAAATGCTTGCCCTTTACAAAACCAGTGTTGCAAACCAATTCCTTTAGAATAGGTCTGCTGTTTATACTTAATGTTTTTTATACTGCTGAAGAACTCAGAAAGGCTACACGAGGCATAGAGATGCATTAAAAAAAAACATTAAGGATCAGAGTTTCCAATTACTAAGTCACACTCACTCGACAATAGGCTGATTCAAATGAGGCATGGCTGGGCAGTTTTATTTTTAGAATGAGAGTTTCAGATAAACAAGAACAAGATGAAGCTCTGAAGTTATTCTGTATAGTTAATGTCCATTCTCTTAGGCATGTGGTTTCACAACTATAGCAAAGTCACTTAAATTCTAAACCAGATTATGGCCCCAATTCAGGAAAGCATCCCTATTCAAGGGGGGCTAAGAATATGCTTTAATCCTGCTGACGTCAATGGGATTTATGAATATGTTTTAGTGCTTTCCTAAAGTGGGCACTACATGCATATTAGATCAGCTCCTCCAGTCTTTAATCAGGCAAAACTCCCACTGAAGTTGGTGAGAATTTTTACTAACACAAGACAGCAGAATTTTGTCCATTTGCATACAGTATAATTAAGATTAATATTTACAATAATAATATCGTAATAAGTTAATTTTCATTTAAGGAACCCATGCCTGAAGGCCCACAGGCAAGTTTACACAAATAAGTAACAACAAAATTGCAAACAAAAAACTATTTATATAAACTAAAACCCCAAGGGATAATAAAAGCCCTAATCCAGTACTCGGCAAACTCAGTGACAAACCTGCTACTGAATTCAATGGGAATAGGCTTATCAGGCTCCAAACACAACTCCTTCCTCAGACAACAAAGCTGAAAAGGGAACCAAAAAGTATTTCACACTTTTCCAATGTTTGTCTAACAGCCCAGGGGAAACATTTTCACCTACTCATTCAGGATAGCTCCCCTGGTAAGTCAATGGGACTACACACTTATGTGACTTGGAGCATAGAAGTAAAAGTACTAAAAGACAGTAAGAAAAGGATATTCATGCAGGGGTGTGGAACCGGGGGGGGGGGTGGGAAGGAAGGGGCCATGGCCCTCCCATTTTTTGCCACAGCCGCCCCCTCCCTTCCCCCAAGGCCCTGGCCAGGCTGGAAGCCACAAAACCTCCACCTGCTTGGGGTGGGAGACCCCTAAGAGCAGCCCCCCAGTCCATGTCCCCGCCTCCCAGTGACCCCCGCACAGGACAGGTAGAGGATCTGCAGCTCTTCGGCCCCTATGGCCCTGCTCCCAGGCCAGGCCGGAAGCCAGAGCCGGGTCAGGGTAAGAGCCGCGTGGGCAGCTGTGAGGAGCCACAGATCTTCCACCCGCCCTGGGTGGCAGGCCCAGGGGGCAGAGACATTGGCAGGGCTGCTCTCAGACCTCCCCACCCCAGGCAGGTGGAGGGGTCTGGGCTCCCCTGTCCAGCTCTGGCTTGGCCAGGGGGAATGGCCTCAGGGGAAAGAGGAGGGGTTGGAGCTGTGATCTGGAAGGGGCAGGGCCTTATGCAACCCTCCACTTTTAGGAAGAAACTGTCACCTTGGTATTCATGCCATATTTCCAGCCAGCCTGGTGACATAACTACCACAAGTCTAGCAAGAAAATAAGATTTTTGTAAGATTTTCATCCTATTTTGTATATGTAAATAGTTTGGATAGTTCAAATGAGCACTGAATTATTATCCAAACTTTTAGATGCCACACAAACCAGATCTACAAAGGTTCCTTTTCATCCTAATGATCTATCTGAATCATACTTATTAGCTGGTAGTATGTGTATTCGATGCCAACAGGAGATCTTTATGTTAGCTCTTTGTAGTAACAACTCTAACTCCTATTTGCCATGTATTAGCTCAACTTTGTCTCTATTGGTTCTTTGTTTCCAGATCTTGTTTGGTACCTTCAAAAATGGGAAAAGAGGGTTTGAAAATAAATATGTTAGAGATGAATAACCACATCTTTCATAAATCTGTTTTTTAATTACAAATGAGCTCAATATACTAATGCATTTTACTTTAATTACATTTTTTGATGACCTTCTCAGAGCTCAAAGCTATTTCTCTTTATTTAATGACATGTGTGTGTTTTGGGAGTATCTGTTGCTAAGTGATTTCTAGTAAGCTAATGAAGCAAACTAATGAAGTGTTAAGTAATACTTTACAGTGTTTTTGTGGAATGATATTGCTGGATCAACAAGATACCTATTTTGAGTTTGCAACATCTTCAAAGCATGAGTATTTTATAAAGAGTATGTTTGCCCAACCTTTTAAAAGAGCCAAGAAAACCCGTTTTATTTATTCAGATCCAACTTTTTAATTACATAATATATTACAGATGACAATATAGCGATATGAGGATAAAGTATAGATGACATTTCTTCTGTTAAATAGTGCTGAACATGATTAACATATAAGGTAATGCAGGTTCACATCATTCTGCCCCACATTACTAATACTTTTCTTGACTGGCTAAGATACTGTCAGTTTTTCATCAAACCATTTTCAGAAAAAGGTTGAAAACAACCCGATTCATAAAAAAAATATTACTAGCCAACGACAATCTCCAAATACTATCTGACATCAGTATTGTCCCTTACCACCATCTAGCGGAGAAGCTGTGAGTGCACCTCCAACTGATATGTGTACTAGGTGTATTCAGGTTGCAGAGATGGAACTTCTTCCTTTTGGGGGAGAGCCTCAGATGATGCAAATTGTCATAGCATTGAGCTGTAGACACCAGCTCAGGTTCTGCCCTTTGATTTTGATACAGCTACATTGTATTTCTGTATGTATGCATACATTTGTAAAGGAGTTTCATAAATGTAAATAAGACTGCTAAGCTCCACTTGCTTATCACATTTCAACATATTAAGTAGGTTTCTTTTGTGCTGTCAAAGAAGTACACAGCAAAAGCATGTAGTAGTCTAAAACCAAGCCATTTTACATTTTTTTAAATATAGCCCTTCCCTATTCCATTAACAGAATCTGACTCTTGTCAAGTTAATTCTTTCCTCTCTCTAAAAATGCATTTGAAAAAAACTGTCATCTACAGGAGAGGAAGAAATCTAACTTCTTCCAAACTTTAAAAGTATATTAATATTGGATTTTTCACTAAATTGTCCAAGATAAGAAAATCCATAATTTCTATTAGAAGTCAAAATGGTGTAGGAAATACATAAAGGGAAAAAATAAGTGTTTTGTGCTTCTAAATTCAGTGAAACTATTCACATGATTAAAGTTATTCTGTGAATACATTTTTACAGGAGTAGGGTCTTAACATGTAGCAGCTTAGACAACCTTAGAATAGAGCTTGTTTGTGATTCTGATTCAACTGCTGTTGAAAACTCCAGGAAAACATATTGCAACTACTTTAGGATATAGGATGTTATCTTTCAGCTGGGAGGGTAGATGAATTAATAAGGGAATTATAAAGCTTCTGGCTACTTTTGAGACATAATATAGTGAAAGAATGGGGCATGGTGTAACCACTGGAGGACTGAATCTTGAGAGGGCTAGCAAGAATAAAGGAATTGATATTTCACGCAAGGGGGCCAAAGCTGATAAAAATTGCTCTTTGAACTTTGTGATCTGAGTAGAAGGGGTGATTTAGGTTGTCCTCTTTTCAGTCACAGCCAGTTTTAGCAGAGGAGTGATGGGCTTTTGCTACCTATGGTCAATCTGGCTGCAGTTAGAGATTGACAGACTTGGTCAAATAAAGTAACAATCAATGCAAAATTTTAGAAGAACCCCAACCAAATGTTAGATGTTTGAGAAAATTTTTGTACTTATTGTGGCATTCTGTTGGTTACCCTGAGTAATGGTTGCAAGACCAGCTGCAGATTGACGAGCTTGCTACAGGGTTGGTTACTAGCAACATGCCTTTCAGATCAGGCAGTAGCAGCTCATGCATTAAAATCAAGAGGTCTCAGGTTTGATCCTACTGCTAACAACCTATCCAGCAGTGTAGATAGTGCATTGTGTTAGCTTTTCCTCAAAGAATGTTTTTCATTTTCACGTATTTATGCACTTCCAGGGCTAGTTGATGTCTGAAATGGAGGTAACAAAATATCATGGGAGAAGCTGGTTCTGGAGTATTTCCAACACAATAAGCTGCACAAAATTCCAGAGGTGCATGAAGAAAACCTTTTCTCATGAGATTTCCATCACTGGTTACAGCTTCAAGTGGTTCAGATAACTTGGATAAGCCCATGGGCACAAGATTAGATATGGTGTTGCAGCTGCTTTTATCATGTCTGAATCTGACACCAAATCAAGCTGCACCTCAAAGGTTTGAAGCTTGCCCTTTACTATGATGAGTAATTACAGGTTTCAGAGTAACAGCCGTGTTAGTCTGTATTCGCAAAAAGAAAAGGAGTACTTGTGGCACCTTAGAGACTAACCAATTTATTTGAGCATGAGCTTTCGTGAGCTACAGCTACAGCTCATGAAAGCTCATGCTCAAATAAATTGGTTAGTCTCTAAGGTGCCACAAGTCCTCCTTTTCTTTTTATGATGAGTAAGTGACTTGTCCTACAATCACAGTTTATATCATGCTCACCACAGATTTCTGAGAGCCCAGCTCCTTGGTTATTACAGAAGCATTACTTGTGTATTCATAGTGGAACATAAAACAAAAATACTAACTGGTATGCTTGTACTTACTCCAGAAATTTTCTGATTTTGGCTAAAGGTACCCAACTGAATGTATAGAGTGATTTTTTATTATCTAATGCGTAAGTAGTCTAACAAAATAAATTGATTATAGATGTTGAAAAACCTAAGAAAATATATTGTTTGGGACATCTCCTAAGTTAGAAAACATATGATTCACTGTAACTCTTCTTCTCCTTAGTGATTCAGCTATAAATCTTCTTTTCTCACTTAATAAAATGCCCCCATTGATCCTAGTAGTCCAAAACTATATTTGTGTAATACATTATTAAAGCAATGTCAGACTTGTGATATAGTGTGCTTGGGGCTCCACAGCAGTATTATTTTATCTTGCACTCCTACAACAAAATGCTCAAAAGGTCCAAGGACATATTAGTTTCTTTCTACATTGTGCTACATAACCTACTTAGTTGTAAGCCAATAAACTACTAAAAAATTAAAAGCTGGCTGTTGTCTGGTTTTGCGTTGTACCTCATAATTAACCGTCATAGAAAGGTAGGTTTTTTAAAAAAGAAAAGGAATTCTTAATCTTGAAAAATCCTGTTAATTCATTTTATAAAATGTCAGTGGGGAGGTGCCCTTGAATCGAACCTACCATTTCAGTGTATGTGGTACCTCTACTGAAACATTCCTAATTGTCCACCTACATGTTACCTGCAATGTGCTTTGATAGCTCAAAGAATAATTTACAGCACCACTGTAATTAGCAAAATGAGTTAATTCCAATCCCTAGTCCATGTTTGATTTTAAACCCTTCCTGGGTTCCTGTATGTATTAACACAGAGTTTGCCTTCAGTCGGGAGAGACAGCTTTCAACTTTACAGTCCATTTCCATCATAAAATGAAATCCCATATATCTCCTACAGCAACTCATGATGCATCTTTCTGTATCCAGTTTTTGTTTCAAAGATAAATATTCAGAACACATATTTAGCCATTGGATTGACATTTCTCAAAAATGAAGCTTTCTCTGCACAAAGCAAGTATTGCCCAGGGAAAGGCAGTGCAAGATTGCAATACCATCCTATCAACATGGGTGGTGTGTAGGGTTGCCAACTATCTAATCACACAAACCCAAACACCCTTGTCCCGCTCCCCATCCCTTCTCCGAGGCCCTCACCCCCACCCCCTCCATCCCCCCCCCTCTGTCGCTCGCTCTCCTCCACCCTCACTCACTTTCACCAGGATGGGGCAGAGCGTTCGGGTGTGGGAGAGGGTACAGGCTCTGGGCTCGGACCAAGGGGTTTGGGGTGTGGGAGGGGGCTCTGGGCTGAGCCCAGGGCAGGAGGTTATGGTGCAGGAGGGGGTAGGGGCACTGGGAGGGAGTTTGGGTGTGGCAGGGGGTAAAGGGCTGGGACAGGAGTTTGGGGTGCAGGTGCAGGCTCTGGGAGGGGGCTCATGGCTGGGGCAGAGATAAAGGATGGGGTGTAGGCTCTGGGAGGGAGTTTGGGTACAGGAGGGGGCTCATGGCTGGGGTAGAGGGTTGGGGTGCCAGATGGGGTTGGTATGCAGGCTTCGGCCAGGTGGCACTTATCTCCGGTGGCTCCCTGCCCATCCTGGCCCTGTCCCACTCCTGGAAATGTCCAGCCCATCCCTGCAGCCCCTAGAGAGCACCACCCCCATAGCTCTCATTGGCCATAGTTCCTGGCCAATGGGAGCCGCGGAGTCATCGCTCAGGGTGGGGGCAGTGTGCGGAGACTCCCTACCCCTCCCCACCTAGGGGCCCAGGGACACCTAGGGGAGGGACATGCTGGCTGGTTCTGGGAGCAGCGCAGGACCAAGGCAGGCAGGGAACATGCCTTAGCCCCGCTGTGCTGCTGGACTTTTAGTGGCTGATCTCCTGGTTTGGCTTCAGGAGCCTCTGGGAGATGGTCGGCAATATGAGGGAGGCGGTGGCAACTCTAGCAGTGCAGCCTCTGTCATTTGGTGCCCAGACCAGGACCCTGCCTCCTGCTCCACCCCAGGTCCTGCTCCCGCTTGCCTCCTCTCCCCCGCCCTCTGCTTGCTTCTGTCCTCCACCACGGAGGTGGGTGGTGGAGGCCTTGGGGAAGGGGAGGTTGGAGGAGAGGAGCGATGCAGTGGGTCAGGAGGAAGAGATGGTGCAGAAGCGTGAAGAGGAGCTGCATGGCTGGGGTCACCAGGGAAGAGTGGGAGTGGGGTCTCAGGGCAGAGCACAGGCGAGGCCATGGCCCAGGCATCTGCACTCTCAAAGGCAGCGGGTCAGCAGCTGTTTGGGGAGTCAGCCTCCTCTGGTCTATTATACCAGCCTCCCAGTGTATCAATAAGCTTCTCCTCTGAACTCTAGGGGAGAAGGTAGCTCAGTTTTCATGTCCTGTCTAGTTCATCCTTTTGCTGAGACTGACACCCAGAATGACTATTAATACCAACTGTGAGGGTGGTTTTGTGATATAGACACTTGTCACAGGGAGCAGTAGAGCACCTAATTATTTCACATTCTAAACAATTATTGTGTCAGATCAGTTCCATACCTCGTGCAGTATTTACACTGGGTATAAATAAATCTTGCCAAAAATGACAAGTATAACACCAGCAGCTGTGGTAATTGTATAAGTGCCCCCAGCCCCAACTCTGTAACTTTGGCAACTCTGTTTCAGGGAGTTTTTATGGAGAATGGAACGGACTATAATAAAGCCAATAATGTCCAAACATATTTTGTTTATTTTTCTTAAAGAAAAAAGGTATGAAAAAATTCGCTTCTTTAGTCTAATAGTAATGTTGGATTATTATCCTACAGTCTTGCTGGCTACTCCATGACACCCTGGCTGCTGTCCCCAATAGTGTAAAGTTATGCCTCTTTTATATTTACTCTTAAGGAATTGAAGTCATTCTTCTATGCAACTACAGTAATCAATTCCCCATTATCATGGTCACTACTGCTCTTTACCCCAGTGCTCAGTTTTGTATATACAACCCTTATTGAAGACTCTTACAGAATATAGTAGAGAAAGGTTACTCTGTAGGCCTGCTGTTGCTTTCAGTAACACCAGAGCAAGCCCCTGGAAGTTAATAAAGTTTTGATGGATTTATGGTGGTGAATGAGAACAAAATGAGTCCTACAGAATTTTCAGACTTCTATAAAAAGGATAACATTCTCTTATTAAATTCTGTACACAGGGTCATTTCTCTAGTATCCATTTCTAGTGTGCCCTAGTGGTTTCATCCCTACTAATTTTTCTATGACTTTTCCGTATGGTATACTATACTTTAAATCGAGTTCAATTTTTTTTAGTTGCAATATGTCCCTAATCTTTCAAGAATACATATCGCTGTGTGAGATAGGAAGCATTTCACAGACCATTTCTGCAGTTTCACCTAATAAAAACTATTTCTGCATTAAAAGACAACAATATACTTATTTCAGAACTAAACAGAGATTTTATCCTCAGAGATTTTCTTGCTCAGATGTAAAGCCACTTTATCTAACAAAGGAAGTAATATATGCAGTTTAATGTGCATTGCTGAAAATAATTATTGCTGCATCATTAACTGCTTTGTTTATATACCTGAAGTGCTGTTTTCAAAAAGTGATCTTTTTTTTCAGAAGAATAAAATATGTCATGTAAATGTTTATTATTTTTATTTAGAAAATCAAACCTGAAATAAACTTCATTTTAGAAGAATGTTTGGAAGCACTGATATTAAATATTGTTAATAGAAGTGTTATCTAAATCTCATACAAGTAATGAAAATGTCTTCAGGTGTTAAACTACTGAATCTTCTGTCACTTTGATATAAGGGCTAGACAACAAAATGGATTGCCTTGCCCATCAAAATGTGCTCAAAGAAAAATTTCACCAACTTTTGAGGTAAGAATGACACTTACATATACAGCAAAGGTCACGTGGAATTCGCTAAATTCTGTGAAACTGTAGTTTCTTACAAAAGGAGAAAGGAGGGAATGCAAGATGCTGTTGAAGAGACTAATAAAAATTAGTAATAATAATGGATGACAAAGATAATTGCTGAACATTAGGTCACTGTGTTACCTCATTGGCTTTTTGTTTAGTGTGCCATCAGACACAACTTTGACAAGTCAGGAGAACCCTATCAGCATTGCCTTCATGGAGGTTATCTAATGATGGTAAGAGGTCATTTTAAAAAGATGCTTCTTTTTAAGCTTTATTCCATGAAACTTCTCATTGGCTTGTGTTTTAAACTGAGCTACAGAGAAAAGAGAAGTTTTGGTGTATGCTTATGCTTGGTAGAAAGATTTCTTCAACAACAACCAGTTATTTGGCTTGAATTACTGAGTGTCACAGTGGCCAGATGGAAAGCTCAATTTACATTTTATTTTATTTTCACTGATTTATCAGCTAGTCCATTGACAAAGAGGTGTTACTTTACAGAGTGAGAAAATGTTATTTTCTGCTTATAGTTGCATTTAACCCTCCCCTAAAAAACCAACCAAACATACAGTATGTTCAGAGTTTGCACTCAAAGTCTTTTAATCACTGCTGCCTGTCTCCCGTGCCTCTTCATAGCTATTCCTAGAAGTGAGAGTTTCCTCTTTAAATTGCTATGGGTGACATTCACCACACTGCCAGAGGCTGATCAACAGCAATTTCAGAGAGCCCTGCACACAAGGGTGAATTTCAATCTGTGGGACTATTGCTGGGCTTTACCTAGTTGTCATGACAATGTGGCCATTTTCTCATTTTCCTTGATAAATTTGCTTACCTCTTCAGTTTAACTACCAATTCTCCTCCCTTCCCAGGAAACTAAAGGTCAAAACAACAGAAGTCAAGTTATTCTTCACCCAGTTTCTCTTCCCCTAGGTCACAGGTCCCCTTGAAGGAGTATGTGAGTCCTCTAACAGCATCACCCTGGCTAAAGTTCCTCAAAGCCCCTCCTCTTCTAAAAGCAACTACATTGAGCCCTAGATAGGTACCAGATTTGACTAAACTCTCCTTGCCTGTCTCTTCCCAGCCCTGTTTTGTTCACTTGACCACAATCTCTTAGCTTCCCTCTCAGGACTTGGCTACATCTCTCCTTATAGCCAAAGTGACAGCACCTCGTCTACCCAGCTATCTGGCTTTTTTTTGGGGGGGGGGGTTGGGGGGGGGGCTCATGCCTGGCTCTTTCCTAGGCCTTTGGACTGGAGACCAAGGACAACTGCTCCTTTCCCAATCAGAGACCCACATGCAGGAGGTTTTGCTGCCTTCCCATTCTCTCCTGCACTGAGGGAAAGAAAATTCTGATGTACTACAGCCTTCTTGCTTTGCTGTGAGTACAAATCGTAACACATCTCTGTTCTGGGACAAAAACAGGATTAGGACAGTGGTGGAATTAAAGCTTATTTTAAGTGCTGTTGCAGGGGCCAATCTTGAAGCCTTACAAAAAGCTCTCATTAAAACTAATGGAAGATTTCCCTTAATAAGGACTTGAGAAATAGGTCAATGATATTATTTTCCTTTTATAAAGAACAATAGGTGGGGGTTTCAAGGATGCTTAATGGTTTAGGTACCTAAATCTCTCACATGCTTTTGAAAGTATCACCCCCCTAACAGAGTGTCACTGAATACTTAGCACTTAACTCTTTCATCTTCAGTTCGTAAAGTGCTTATAAACTCAGGTAAACAAGCATCAGTATCCTTTTTACTACAGTCATGTTGCCTTTTATTGAAACAACAACAACCAAAAACTTGTGACAAGCTTTTGAACTTCTGTTTTTTCATTGAAACCTAACATTTTAGGTTATACATTTTTGAAATGTCAGTTTTTGTTTTTTCTCCCATTGAATAAAAATAGATTAAATGAAGTTTAGGGGTTTTATTCGCACCTTACAGTTTTCTTATTTTTCCTTTTGCCACTAACTCGGCAAAATATGTCTACTTGTTGAAGAATGGCAAAGTAATAAAAAATTGCATATAATTCATCTTATTGCCCTCGGTGGCAACAAGAAAAAAAATCAGAAGAAGTGTTTGACTAAATGAGTATGTTCTGTTTTGAACCCTGTGAAATGGGGGGCTGGGACCTTTGTTTTTGGCATGTTTTGACCAGCTCTATCTAGTACTTTGTCAGACACAGGGGCAGCAAGCACAGAGGGGAAAAAAACAGGAGGATTCAATCGACAGATTTTATCACAGATCTCATAGTTCACACTGCAGACATGACCAACATTTAATCTACCAGTTTCACTTCCTGGTTTGGGCCACTTTTAGGTCTCCTAGAAGCACAGTCAGCTTCATCTACTCCTACACTATTTTTAGAGCATTTATTATTCCCCCATTTTAGGTGTTGTGATAACACAGCTCTCATAAGAAAATCTCAAGATGCTTCACAAATAGTAATTTGCATAACAGTTAGGTAGATTTTATAGCAGATGGCATAAAAGGTTAAGGCACAGAGCCTCAGAAGTGCTTAACTCCCATTGATCCCAAGGAGAGATAGGTGCCTATATACCTAAAGTCACACCCTTTAGGCATTATGCATCAGTATTCTATCACTCAACCACATCAGAATGGTGTACCAGTCCAGCATGGCTGAAGCAACATCAGGAACTCATATCCCCCTCCTACAAATAAGCCACCTGCAAAAGGAGTCCCAAATTCTCCCATACCATACTTGGTTCCAATTGTATTAACCATCCTAGTGTCAAAATCTGTAAAGCTTCACTGCTTGTGATACCATGACTTGGATAAATACGGTAGGACATTAACTTCATATTTTTTGAATAAGTTAAATGCTATGAAGGCAAAGCAACTATTATATTTAAATGAGACAGAGGCTTATCAGCAGCAGTTCCTTGTAATGGAAAATAACCAAGTATGCATTGTCATGAAATATTATAAGAACAGTATTTGAACTGATGACATGTTTACATTTCATGACATGCCTGTTTGATTTCTTTCATTATTTTATTCATGATATTCTTGAATTACCTTGATTTATTGATTTCAAGTGAAATGGATATTTTAACTTGAGCAAATGAAACCTGCTTTTTCTAAACTCCATTCTATAGTCTGATTGATGTTGATAATCTTGCCAAGCTGAAGTGGAAAAGGAAATTTTGCAAATCAGAAGCAGGGATTTTGTTTGACTACTACTACAATTGATGGCCTTGGATAACACAGATCAAAAGTAAAGATTTTTTTCCAGCGGAGAACCTTTCGAAAAGTGACTAGGTTAAAACAGCTTCCATTCTGAATTTCAGCCCCACAGGACTGGGAACTAGAGCACATAATGTTTTTATTGTTATCGTGATATATAGCAAGGAAAATAATAATAAGAAAAATTTCTTTTTATTACTTAGAATTCATTCTATCTCACCCTCAGGCCAACAAACCGTTATCTTCTTTAACATTATATTCAATCTGTTTATTTTATCCATAGTCCAAGAATGAAGTTATATTTTTAATGGGCGTGGGAGAAGAGGAGGAAATAAGTACTTGATAAAATAAGAGCATTCAACTTTTTAATTAGGTTATTCATCTGAGAACAAATAAATAACTTACTATAATTATGTGGTTTTCCTTCAATATCAAAAATCCTATCAATACAGTCATTTCAGTAAAATGCAGTTTACCATGAGGAAAAATTTCTACTGCTTCCCGCATTTCAATAGCTAATCTTCTTTATTATCCTGAAGCCAGCGTTTATAGCCCAGAGCAGTAGATTTTATCAACTAAGGACATTTTAAATGTGCATCGGTATTGGGAGTTTCCCCTACCCCTTAGATTCTGCAAACACAATAAGCTTAAAAACAACACAGAAATGGCCCCCACACGAATTCATCTACATTTCTCTGAGCTGTGTGTATTGTGGCTGTAGTTCAGAGAGTTATACTAATATGATAATTCTGCAAATAAACACTGATTGAGTTCTCTGTGATTTTGAACCGATTTCACTGGTTATGTTCAGCACTGAAATGGTCTAAATTGATTAGTATTTTAAATTAAAGAGGTATTTCTGTACATTTCTTATTTCTGTTCTATGTTCTTTTTCTAATGAGTTTACTTGTCTAATAGTTTTTGGCTGTTCCAGATGACATATGGGATACCAGGTGCAAATGGAGATAGTGCTCACTGCTTTCTGTACACTACACAGCAAAGAGGACACTTTGCCCACTCACTCTGATGTGGATCATCTCACAACATTCAGCTCCTGTTCCTTGTTCAGACTTCTGTTATATGAATTAGAGATAAGCGTGATCCACAGCATTGGGTGGATCTGCAGGTATGTTTGGAAACAGATTTGTACGTTGGGCCTATATTTGTAAGGGACCAAACTAGAACCACTAATTTGAACACCTCTGAACCTTGGATAAATTTAGATTCAGCTCAGAACTTGGCAAATTGCTCCCATATCTAATAACCAAATATAGATACTTCATAGATTTATCTATTCAAATAGATGATTCAGATGGTTTGACACAAACCACTAGCCTTTTTCTAGGCACATTGCTTTTCATCTGTGAAGATGATGTACAGGCGGGTGTCATTGACATTTTTCTGGCATCAGAGCCTGTGATGCATCACCTCTCCAAATGGTCTCATGAAAGTATTGAAGTGAAAGAGAAAGGTCCCTCCCTCTTTGAGGAGAGGGCTTCCAAGGAATAAATAGGACCTATTACTTATCTCCTGGTTCCTGCTGAAGAAGAAATATTGAAACCACTGTAGTACTGTACTTCATCTAGCAGTGTGTCATGTAATCCTCAAACTACACTTTGTGTAGTTTAGGGTTAGGAAGATGCTGGTTGATTGTGTCAAAAGCTGCAGAGTGCTTGGGAACTGTCTGCATTGAGGTGTGGCTTCTATCTGTTGTCATAAGGATATCATCTTTTAATGCTATGAGGACTTGTTTGCTCTATGCCTGGTCTGAAGCCTGATTATGAAACATCCAGAATATTAACAGATAACACATGTGGTTCATTGTCACAACTTTTTCAACTATTTTACTAAGAATGAGGATGGAAACAAGGCAATAAAAATGTTGTGCCATGTAAGTTGGCTTTTTTAAAAGATTAAGCAGTCTATCATATTTCTGAAAGTATGACAGGTTTGCTTCTCTGAATGAAGCATTGGAATTTCTGTTAGCATTAGGCAAAGCTTCTTCCTCTCAGACTTTCACCCTTTAGAGGAGACAAGGATCTGATTAGCAAGGGGTGGCTGTAATGATTTTCAGGGCTTCTTGAACCTCATTTCGTATGATGAAGCCAAATTGTGTTAGTGTTGGCAGTATAGGGTTAATATGATGTGGTCTGGAATTTTAGGCCTCAGCATGCTCTTGTAAAGTAAATCATAGAATCCTACAGATGTAATTAAATGGTTCAAGTGAATGAATTATGTAGTTTAAATTACTTATACTTCCCAATTCCAGTCGGTAGTTTTAAAGAAAAAAGACAAAATGCTACAAGAAAAGCTTTTCTCACAAATCTCATAATTTTTAAAATCAAGATGCTTGTATCTAGGAATCGTCCAGAGTCATCCCTGTTTTAAGTTCATGTGAAAAATGTAACTGTTTATAGAATTTTGTGAAATTACCAGATCAGTGGAAACTGTAGAATTCCAGGATAATATTAGCATTCTGACAGGCTATAACATCAGCCTTGCAGGAATGGAAAGAATATTAGATGTTACAATAAGTTTGGAAGAGGTCTGGCATTACGACCTTTTGGAGAGGACATTCAAGATTTCTGAGAAAGTGAAGATGTTTCATTCATCTTATAATTTCTCAGAGAAAATGGCAGATTTAATCATAAACCAAATTGGTGCCATGCAGCAAGAGGCACGCAAAATCCCTCTACTCCAGATTTCCTCTTCTTCTAGTCCACCTGCTACTGCCAGTTTGTGCTGTAGTGTTTAAAGCTGGCAGAATTCCTGGTCTCACTGCCTGCTCTCTGGCGGACTACCCACCTTTCAAGGGCACCAAAACTGACCTGCTACTTAGTGTGCTTAGGCCTGATCTGAAGTCTATTTGCATCAATAGCCTTTGAATCAAGCGGTTAGGGAGCTGACTCAACAGTGAAAGTGTACTTTTCTGTAGATCGCCCAAAACCTGGGATTCTGGGTTTGTGAGAAATGTTGACATTCCAGAATTTGGGTTCATTCTGATTTGGAATGAAACCAATTTTTTCAAAATTCCTCATGAACCAGAAATGCCTCCCCCTGCCCCAATTTGTTTTGGAAACAGTAACAGCTTGTGTTTCTGAAATGAAATATGCTTGCCACCCAGAAGCTGATGATGGAAAGTGACATTCTTGCTTTTGCAGCAGACAAATTAACAGGAATGTCAGTCTGAGTCAGCCACTGCTGGCGCTTCAGGGTCTATAGCTTCAGGGCAGCTCTACCACGTAAACTGCCTCAGGGCTGGGAACTGCAGGGCTTCCATACTTCTGGGCTAGTTGGCTAGTTGGGATTCTTGGGACCGAGGGCAGCCAGGTGGTCCAGGAATCTCAAAGCCCTGACGTTCCTGAATGGGGTATTTTATATGGTTGGGCTGTCATAGATTCACCCAAACGCCTCTTCCAGGACTTCCAGGTTCCTGGCTCTACCCCAGCTTAAGCCAGGGCTTTCTGGGTTTCCTCTGCACAGTCAGGAGCCTAGGCCCAGTTAGGCTTTGGGTTTCAGCCTCTCTTATGGAGCTAAGGAGTCCTGAGACCTTCAACTTGTCTCCCAGGACCTCCAGACTGCTGCCGGAGAGCCAGGAAACTCACCATAACAGGGCTACCCCAGAGCTATGGACCCTGAAAACCCAGAACCTGCCTGGGAGACAGGATTCCACTGGAACCCTACCTGTGATTTGCCAGAAGTTCAAACCTTACTCATTCTGACTAGAAATTTTAGGGCCCATGAACCAGCATTTTCTGACAAAACTGCTTCATTGGGAGATTTCCAACAAGCTCTAGTATTGTGGTGCTGGCAGAAGCAAGGAACACAGAGGCACATGCATCTTAAAAAAAAAAAAAACAGGCTTAAATATTTTAATGAAGATAACCCAGAAGTGCCCCACACAACTCATCCTGGGCCTCTTGAGGGATTGAAGGACGAAGAGCTCCATGAATTTAGCTTAACTTCACAGGCAGCTCCCACTGTGCTGGGCCACAAGAATCTTGTCAGTCTGAGTAGAAGGATCATGGATTTCCCCAGAGAAGGCAAGAAGCAGAGCTAGTCCTTTGTGCTTCAAAGGTATTCTGCCTGACAAGTCTCTCTCCCACAATACTCCAATGTTTGTGTGTTTATCTGGTTCTCTGCTAAAATCCTCTGGCTATTATTACTCAAAAAAACCCTCTGAAGAAATCTTGTGAGATAACATAGAGTTGCTGTCTCTCTGGTGTTAAATGATTTTAGTGACAATTAGGGTGACCAGAGTCCCGTTTTTAAAAGGACAGTCCCGTATTTAAGCCCTCCTCCAAGTGTCCTGCCTTTTCTTAAAAATGGGAAAATTGTCCCATATTCTCTGTTCCCCCCCCCCGCTCTGCACTGGCAGATCCTGCTGCCGGCTGGATCCCAGCTTTCTGGCTGCCCGCTCACCAGTGGTGAGTGAGGGTTGTCCAGTGGCCGACGATGGGGGTGGGTGTGCAAAGCTGGTGGCGGGGTGAAGATGCAGCGTGCAGGGCCACCTGCTCCCCCGGCTGATCCATCAGTGCAGCCCCCTCTGTATGCCGGCTCTCAGCCAGCAGGGCCCAGCCCCCCCGTCCTGTTTCTGCTGCCACTGGCTGTATGCTGCAAGCTGTGGTGGCTGGTGAATGTAGGCGGGTGCCAGGCAGTGACCAATTACATGTCGTCTCTGCTGCCCACCCACTGGCCGTTTACATTCTCCCCCTCTTGTTGTCCCCTCCTTGCTTTGCCCTTCGCCCCTCCAGTCCCGCTGCTCCTCCATATCCCCTCTGGCTGGGTCCCACTCCCAGTGCTGTATGGAGAACCAGACCCTGGTCGGAGCACTCAGCTCACCAACAGCCTGGCCAGCAGGTTCCTTCCATGCTGCACTGCCTCTGGCTGTGCCAGTGCCCTAGGAAAGCCCAAGACCCTCTGGCGTGGGGCACTGGCCAGGAGGAGCCAATCCCTACATGTGCCAAAGCCCTGCACAGTGCTGGCACGGGGAAGCCTCTCTGCCCCTCAGCTAAGCTCTGAAGTTGGGGCAGGGGGAGTGATTTCCAGCCTGTTCACACCCCAAACCTGCAGGATCCACAGCAGCCCCCAGATCAGAGCTTCACTTCCTACTGCTCTGGGTCCTGCCCCAGGGAGCATGGGACTGCTCCATCTCCTAGGCACCCTCCCCTGCTGAGCCACCTCTCTGGCTGGGTCACTGAAGCCCCTGCAGTTAGATTCCCTGGGCCTGGTCCACAATGTGTCCTTAGGGCTTAACCTCTTCCTGCCCTCACTGTAGCCTGAGGTGGCTTGGTTATGATGGTGGCCTGCAGCAGCCTGGAGATGTTAGCTGCCTTTCCACACTGTGTGGGCAGGAAAGGACAAGCTGCTTCCAGCCACATGGGTAGGGGAGGAGGGAAGGAGAAGAGATAAACCCTGCAAAGACTCAGGCCAGGTCATCCCTTCCCCCCTACCCCCACCCCCAAAGCTGGAAGCAGCTCCCATCCCTTCCATCCCGCAAAGTGACAAAAGGCTGCCGCTTGCCACATTCTGGTGTGAACCCTGGCAGAAATCTGGGGAGAGGGGGCATGAGACTCTGTGTGCCCCCCCATGTTGCCTTAGGAAGACACAGCACCAGGTATCAGGAGAGGTGGGTCTGTGCCAGGAGCCCAGCCTAGCATGGAAGGCACATAGCACTGGGCTGGGAGGGTAAGGTAGGTTGGTCACCCCCCCCCCCCCCCGTGAGAGAGCAGCACATAGGAGTGCGTGTGTCACCTCTCCCTGTGTGTATGGGGGGATGGCTAGAGGTCTGTGTGTCACATCTGCCTGTGTGACTCCTAAAGCCTTCAAGCTAAGAAGGTAGATAAAAAGAATCCAACTACCCAGTATTTCTTTTTAACAGGGGCTCAGTCTCCTTGATATTAATTTGAATGTTTGTACTGCATAGTTGTGATTGATTGCCATTAAACTTGCTTGAATGCAAGTAATTTTACCAGGTGTTCTGTATTCATCATAGAGAAATATGGTCACCTAAATGATAATGAATGTGTTAAATAGATTATTACAGCAAATTCCCTTCAACAGAACACATTTGTGCATTATTCTTTGTGAATCAATATGAAAACTTAAGAATGGGGCCAATTTTTCTTTTTCATACAGCTACTCGCCCACTGAATTTAATGGAAGACCTATCTTCACATCTGAGCAAGGAATGTGGTTCACAGATGTTGGCTGGGCCTTCACTCTTTAAGAAGGTGTTTTTAATGCTTCCTAGCTCTCATGTTAAAATCCTAGCATAGCAATCCAGGATGCAGTTTTGACTCACTGAGGTAAACTCTGGCTTCCACCCCAGAAGCAAGAACAATAAAATAATGGCCATGGCTATTTTGAGCTGGGAATTACCTTAGTTTGCAAAGGGATAGTTCAGTTTCCATACTCCCTCAATCACTGGCTTCTTCAGTTAGATTAGTAGCCAGGTTGCCAAGCGTGTGCTAATTGGTGATGTTTTCTGGTGATACTAAAACTTTTCTTTAAGAAACTGGATAGAAACTACTAACTCATTACACAAAAGCACCTGAGCAGCCAGTTACTGCTGACCTACAGTACAGGGGGTTGGGTTTAAAGAGGTGGGAAATGATAAAAAGCTCAATAGTCTATGACCAAATCCTCTCCATTTTTCCTTCTCATCTGTTACAAATAAAGCTTGCAAAACTATATTGCATGTTAATTTCTCCTACAATTATTTTAAATGGCATTTTCTTCAGTGTTTTAAGACATACCTTTCAATGGTACAATTTTCAGCTGGCTCCAACTGAGCTCCATTTTGATGCCCCCACCTCCAAAATCCACATTTTGTCCTCTTGATAAATAGTGGTTCCAGCTATTAGTAGTTAGGTAGCTACCGTCTTAAATTTGGAATGGAAAACATTAGTGAGATGTATAACTATTATTATTTGCATCTGCAAAAGCAGAGGCCATTTCTGAAAATCTGGCCCTAAGAAAGAATGAAGCAGGAGTAGTTTTTGCTAACTCTAAAAGGGCACGTGTAAATAAACTCTTAAAAGACTCTTAATATGGAGTAACTGAATAGGCTTACCTTAAGAGCTATTATTGTTTTAAAGGGCTGCCTACTGGGGTCCCCAAAAGGCATAGCCATAGTTTCCAAATGAGCTGTAGGCATGGGTTATTTCTCGAGCTGGACAGAAATTAGTAGTTCCACAAATACAATTCTGTATTGCTAGTCTATTTTACTCACAAGATCTTGCCCCCTTGAACAAGGATGGACAGAAAAAGCAGAAAAGATTTATAGCTGTAGCTCCCTGTTCACAGCTCAAGCAAAAGCAGCTGCATTTGAACAACTTCTGCCAGCCATGCAGAGATTTCTCCCTGCTGCTTGTCCCCAGAGACTGGTTCCAGAACAGCGGTGTGAGCTTTTGTTTTTCCTTCTCAGGCACCTTAAAAATCCCTTGTGTTAAAGGTGACACACTGAGCTATTCCCTTTGGTCAGATGTGCACTCCGAGTTTAAGTCCAGTTGGAGAAGCTTTATTTGAGGTCTGTCAGATTACAAGAACCACACTCACATGTGTATAGTGTAAAGGCAGGGTCCTTTCCCTAGGGCAACGAAATAGAATATCCCCACAGAACAACTTAATATCGGGGTGGGTATAGTTGCAGTGTCACTTACACCTCTTTGAGCCCATGTCACATCCTTCAATAAATTTATTAATTACATTCTACTTTGGGCACAAGAACATCTTGCCTTTTTTGCCTTAATTTAAAGGCAAATGTTAACTGACATTAGCCAGGGGCAAATATGGGGCCAAGCAGGTGTCTGTATAGTCCTCACGGGATGAATTGGTAAAATGCAGAGGGATTCAACGGTCTCTCTTTACATTCTATTTGTGATGAAAGAGGAGAAATGTGCTTTTGATAACCTAGGGAGACATTTGCAGCAAAATCCCCACCCAACAATGTCTTGAGGACAGTACTAAATGTTTTGAATGCTGGCACTGCCCAGCCCATGTTGTGATAATGCACAATCATTGAGGGATCTTTACAGAAAGTCTAGTCATGCCATCTGTTATAGGCAAGTCACTTGTCTCTGTCTATTCTGACCAGATTTCTCCTCTGACTATATGCCTTTTAGAGTGTGGAAACTCTATGAGGGCGTTGGAGTAGTAAACCTTTGCTTTTTCTGATTGCAGCTCTAATTGGAAAGTTTTCATTAGAAGTGCAGCATTAGTGAAAATAATAAAATATTACCAGAACTAAATCTGGTGATGACAGAGCTTGGCTTTTAGTGATCATGGTTCAGGCTTTGAGATATTAGCTTCTGTAGCTCCTCCATCAGGGGAGAAGGAAAAAAGTTTAAGACTCTGAGAACCTTGAGGAGCTTTCAACCCCCTTTTAAAAAAAAAAAAAAAAATAAAGATCAGTCTACCTTAATCTGCTCAGTCATGATAACAAAATGAAGAGAAAAGAGCTTTTCTTATTATTGGTTATAGCCTCTCATGAAAATGGTTAACACAGCCTATCCTAGATATAAGCTGAGCATGATCTTCATTATTTTTAAAATAGAAATTTTCATAGTGGTTTGTCTTCAAGACAAATTAAGAAGGGGACTGTATGTACCACTGAAGACTATCACATAATACACTTTCACAACCCGTATTTCAGTGGAAAGGGGATAAAGAGAATCATTTGTTTTCATAATAGCTCTATTAGAGTAGACCATGCCTCTACCTAGAAATGCCCTATTAGCAAAGCTGTCACCCAACAATGATCCCTAGATAGGTGAATAAATATAACAGGCTGCTACTGCATTCATTGTAGCATAGTCAGTAGCTTACCACAACACTTCTCCTTATTTTGTGAAGTACTGTAATTTCTAAAGATTTTTTTGTTTACTAATAATGCACTCTCCTGGACCAATGTGATTCAAAGTGAAAGCTTGTGCAAGTAGGAGTTACATAAACACACTGGAGAAATATTTACAAGATGCATTGTAATTTCTCCTGCAAATTTACATTAGAAACACTTCTCATGCCCTCTTGAAGTTGATATAACAAATTTCTTCCCCTATGCTTGGGGAATGGTCCCACATTCAAGAGTCTAAGAATATGGGTAATAATTGGGATATCTTATCATTATTGAGGTGGACTTTAGTCAGGACCAGAAGCAGAAACTTGCAATATATTGCAAGAGAGGCCATTCTTATAGCCCTTTCTGTTTCCATGCATCCCAAGAATGGTATACAAAAACCTCTTCGGATTATATTTCCAACCCAGTTTTTCACATTCAAAGGATTAGATAGCTCCAACAAGAACAGCTTTTGGATACTCATCCAAAAGGAAACCCTGTACCTGCTAAGGTTCATCCCACTGCACACTCTGATTTCAAGTGCCATACCTACCATTTTACAATGGTGATTAGACTTCAATTGGTGCTTTTAAGGCAACTTTAAAAAAAGACCAAAGTGTTTGTCACACAGTTACTTGGAAAATATGCAATACCTTGGAATGTTTTTTGGATGAGGAAGCTTGTAATATCTCACCTGCCTACTAAGTACGGTATGGAAATTTCCACTGGGTAATGTATTGAATATTTTCCAATATATCACCCTGTTCATTTCTGCAAGAGAGGAGTCTGAACTAAAAAGAGTTCATATGCGGTCTCCCAAAGTTTAGATGTGTTTTGATTCAGGAACTGGAGGTGGCAGTGTTAGGGTCATTCTAGTACAGAGATTCTGCTCCTTAACCCCCCCAATCCATGAAGTGCAGATTTGTTTTCAAGAAGACATGCTTGCAACTTGGATTTAGGCTTGCACTCTTGGATAATTTCCATAATGAAAGATTCTTTCAAGAGCTCAAAAACTAGAAAGGCTTTAAATTGGAAGCCCACTTAAAGAAAGTGACACGTCAGATGAATGAAGGATGCCAGATATGTTTATGCTTCAAACCTCTTATCATTTTTAAATAAAAAGCTGAAGTGGAAATAATTAATGATTAACCTGACATCAGCCACTGCATATGCAGAGAAAAGGATGTGACAGGCCATTTACTTTATGGTGTCAATAGAAGGCTGTAGGAGATATGTTGAGATGCCAGTAAAAGTGCCCGGGATTTATGCTAAGGTGTGAAAGAGCCAGTTCATACTACTATTTCAATAGGAGCCTACAAGTTTTATATTGTGATATAAAATATGCCTTTTCCATTATGTGTCAATAAGAATCCATAAATGTTACTGTAAGCTATACTGTGAATGAACCTTTTGCAGTTCACTGGGTGGTCAAAGAGCCATACTCTGATACTGTTTGGAAGGATCATGTTCTTTGGTTCTCCCACTGTACACATCAAGAAATGCCAGTCACAAATGCCATCAGTTGTGAAAACAATTAGCACAATTCTCTTGAGTTTAAGTAGTTAGATATACATGAAGGTCTTGATCTACTTTGAGTGTTGCACATATAACTACAAAGTAAAAAGAATGAGTGTAGGACAAAGGCATTCAAGGGGAGTCCTATTTCTTCCTCCTGTGCATCGACAAAAGTTTACCCCTGATCCTCAGAGCATCTACAAGTTAATAGTAAATTTCTTCAACACTTGTAAATGCCAATCCATCCAGCTTGAGGACCCTAGTTGTATAGTTCTGTGCTACTAAGTGGGAGATGTAGGTTTAAGTCTTATAAAGTTCCTTGATCCCAAGGATCAGGTGGTATTCAAGAAGGTGGTTCTGAACTCTATAAGCGTTCAAGGAAAGGAAATGTAAAAATGTTATGTTGCTCAGCATTGACCTTATCAAGGCCATTGAGATTTGACTGATGATCTGTTCAGGCTTGTTGGTCAGGGGTCAGTCTGGACAAAGTAAACCTCTACACCAAGAGAAAGGAGAAACAAGGGTGTTTTGAAGGTGCCAGTTAAACAGATTCCTACATACTTAAGTTCTCATGCTAACTAGGTTACCCTGTATAACAGGAATAGTGGTCACTGATGTATGTGTTAGGTTTGCTAAACCACTTTATAGTAAAGCAGGGTAGCCAAAAACAGGTTCTTTTGAAGTCAGAAACCACCAAATGAACTCACATTTACTGACTCTGTCTAAAGGAAATGTATAGGAGATAATTATTTTCATATAGCCTAAGAATGTAAAGTTCAATTGAGACCAAATATTGGTTACTTGCATGTATAGGTACTATATACTATACTCATACAAAGTGTGATTGTGTTACTTACCACTGAGGAATACCAACATAAGAGATCAGTTGATCTAACATACTGGCCCAGATTATCTGATGAAAGTCAGTATAGCTTCTTCAGTAGAACTATGCCAGCTTGCACTAGTTGAGTGCAGCCTATTGTTAGCAAGTGGAGATAAAACATTTTGTCACTAGATATCTGACATTAATATTGCACCTTACCATGAGTTATTGTGGCCATAAGCCATTACTTCCAATTAAAATAATGACTTGCAGTTTCAGGACTTGCTGTGAGATCTTGCATCAGGTCAGTAATTAACTCATGTTCCTTTTGTATTTATAATGGTGGACTGTAATAAAAAAAGAGTAGTTTAATTACCTATCTTCTTTCAAACTGTCATTTGTAGTTAGGATAAGTGAGAATTGGAAACAGATACTCACCTGGAAAGAAGGTACAGTGACCATTTACTAAATGTGAGGGCATTTAGCTGATTATTTATCCTGCAGTAAGGCTCTCATTAAACTAGCATGAGTATGCCTATTCAAACTAGGCATCACACCCCAGCTGAGATCATAGCTGTAGCCCTGAAGGCAGAAGCTGAGAGGTATTTCTAGTCAGAGTTGTCTGAAGAGTGACTAGATACCACTTTGTTCTGTCTGTCTCCACATTTCTCCCAGTAATCAATCTCCTTTCTCTTTTTTAAAATGACACATCTGTCATAGGATGTCTGACTAGTCTGTGCATTTACGTACATACTTCTCATTATCAGCACAAAACAGTGGATATGTACAGGATGAAAACTAGGAATTAAACAACGAGAGTGATCCAAATCAGTTAACTCCAAAATTAAAGAGATGGTCTAAATTTTAGCTACCAATTGTCTTAATGTCTTAAAATGCTACTTTAGAAGCCACTGTACCTTTCACAATGGTCAGTTTCACATATGCACTTCTCTGTCACACACATTTATGCATATACAACATAACATTTGAATAGCTAAAAAATGTAAGTTTGTAATGCCACAGCCTGTTGATATTATAGCATATGCTGGATAGTATTTACAGAAGTATAATGGTACCTTATCCAGGGCTCTAGGACCTTTTCCAGCTATTAAATATAATTGAACTAAGAGACACGATGAGGTGGTTAGGGGTGGGAGGGGAAAAGAAAAAAGAAAAGAACATTTGAGTTCCTTCCCATTTAGATTTTGAAAAAAAGCAAATGGGTTCTACAGAAAGGCAGTATCCCCAAGAACAGGAAAAGAAAACACACTCCAGCTACAAATGCAAGCCCTCCATGAACAAATCTCTGTCCTCACTGTTCCATTCCTACCCCAAATACCAGAGGAAGAGGGAGGTTTTGCAAGGAGCTCTGAAGGTAAAGTGATTAAGGCTATTTGGACTCGGGGGGGGGGGGAGGGGGGCAGAAAGAAGGGACAGTGAATGCCAAGATTTGAGGCCCCCGATGTAGAATGCACTGCTGGTAGCTGCCTCTCCTAAAGAGAGGGGGTTCTGCTGATCAAAACAACAATGTTATATTGAGGGAAGGATGGGTGCATATCTTTCACATAGCCTTAAATTGGTTTGGAAGTTCTCTTTCGGTTTAAAGATCAGTCACCTTAAAACTCCACCCAGTAGCCAACAGTCAAGCAGTACAGATCAGATTGGTGAGAAACTCCACTCAATGTTGTCGCTGTGTTCTGCACTAGCTTCTGTTTTGGGATGATTTAAGGTGTAGTTCCATGCAGGGTGCATTGCTGTCAATCTGAGGTTAAATTACTGAGGCATGGTAGCTAACTCAGCATCCAAAGCAGACAGCTGGACATGCTGGTCAGAAGGGTGTATACTACCATATGACTAACAGCAAATTGGGATGTGAGAATACCCCAGATAATGAGACAAGGAGTGGTCATGCACCCTCACTTAGGATAGTAGATATTCTTACCATGTTCTCCAGTTGCTACCAGTATCAGCTCTATCTTATGAGGACTGGGCCTCGCCATACTTCAATCTGCCCCAATACTACACTAGAATTTAATAGCACCGTCTGAATCTGTTGAAAAAAGAGATCTGGACAACATACTGATTATGCCACAGTCCATACTGCCTTACCAACTCTGATGGTCTGCAGCACATTGAACAAGAGGAGGAACAAGACAGAGTATGGCAGAAATCCACATGATAGAACCATGGAGAAAGAAGAGCAATTTCTGAAAGCTGCCAGCTGGAGCCCCTCAGAGAAATAGGAATGAAACCCACTGAGCAGGAGCCATATCTAACCCCATTAGTGTTCTCAGGTGAGTCAATACCATCTCATGGTTAAAGGCAGCAGATATAATGCTATCCACATTGACATCTGATCTTTATCCATTACCAGGCAAGCTCATCTGTCAAAGCTATCACTGCAGTCTGTGCAGTACCCCATTCTGTAGCCATTCTGACAAGGGTCAAAACATTCAGCAGCATCTATTTTAATTTAGACATTAGGATTTAATATTCCACAGTAAGAGCACACCTCAAAGCTCTGGGCATCCTGGACAAGCTTTTAGAAGTTAATTAATAAGCAGACCCTCCGTTACCCCAGATCAATGGAAATAACCCTGAAACACCAGAGACAAAACAGTAACTAACCTCACTGCATCATTACCCAGCAACCATCTCCTCATGCACTTTTGAGCATGCAAAATTCTGAGTTGCCTTGCCATAGCCTTCTCAATAAGAACACGGACAGTAAGACAGTAGCTGGTTAGACTGTCAGCAAGCAACATTTCTGAGAAATGGCTGTACCACAGCTTCGTTTGTAACCCTGCCTCCTGACCTCCCCTAGTCCAGCTAGTCCAGTTACTCAAGTCTCTCATCAGGTACAGCCACCGCCTCAGTCTCTCCACACTCCAGGTAATCAGTTGCTTAGCAAGTTTGTAGTATGTTGCATTTGGGCCCCCAGTCACAATAAGAGACCTCCCCATCAAGAGGAAACAAGAGCCTAAAGAAGCAAAAACAAGTCATATCATCCCTCATTGCTAGGCTCCAATCAGTTATTTTGCAGGTATCTCTGCTCATCACCTGTAAGTGGCACCAACTGCAGGCTTATACAGTGAAGAAGTTAGCCACTCTGCTTTCATTAGTCTGCTTCACTTCTCTCCCATAGCTGCTTCCTGCCCTGCATGGGCTGCTTTCCCAGCCCTTTCCACCATCTAACATGTTTATCTTGTCCCTCAAGCAGACCAACAAGCTGGTGCCATCTTTAGTTATGCCTTTATATTGAAAAAAGTGGCTTGGTTTTTATTGCTGCTTCCTTTCTCAGCAGGCCTTGTAGTAATCCCACTGGAACAGGGTTTCTTCAAACCTCTACCTCAGTTTCTCCACTCATAACCCAGAAGGCCAATTCACCAGCCAACTGTATGATGCTTCCATCTGTATCAGTACGTCCTTCCTTTTCTCAGAAATGCATTTATTGTTCAAACACCAACACAGTCCAATATAAACCAAAACAGGCAAACAAGGTCCCTGCATCTGCCCCTTTCTAGTGCCCTCTGCCACTGCCTACAGAGCAGGTGTCCCCAGCCAGGTCTTTTAACTAGCTCTTACAATAAACCATTTTCCCTGACAGAGGATCACCTATAGGAACCTCCCGAATCTGCAGCAACTGTCAGCTTTGTTGGCCTTTTATCTCACCAGCTGGGAGGCAGCTGATTAATCTCATGTGGGGGCATCTCCCTTACAGAGCCATTCCACCCTGACACACCTTTGGATCTAGAGGGTAGCCAGGCACACGGGACTTGAACACCATTAAAGGCCCTGCTCCTTCTGCACAAAAGGCATTGGTTGACAATCTCTTCCAACAAAACAAAAAAACAACCCCTAACTATTCACCAGTCACGTTGTGGCATGAACAATTCCCTGTCTCTCTAGTGCAACAAATGTTATTGGCCTGATTGACCTCAACCAAAAAAGACTCAGCCCTTGCACCTTTAAGAAACTGCTGTATACGCACAGAAACTGGCACTCCAGAAAGAATCCACTTGATCTCCTCTGCAAAGTAACATGAAATTTCCTTTATTAGCCTCTAAGCAAAGACAGAGCTAACCAACTTGCCCATTACTCAGAGCAAAATCACTTACTGAAACTTAGTGGATGCTACCCTGGAGGCAAAAAAGCTTCCATGTAAACAGACAGGGCATAAGATTATAAAAACTATTTATGGTGCAATCATTCTGATTTGATATGAGACTACTGCCACTGGTGATTTAATGGTCTTGTTGTCAGAGATCATCCATACATCATGGTGACGTAAGGAGGAAAAGCTGGAGGAGAGGGTGCCTAATGGCCACTGATCAAGTGATGAAGAGAAGCCATCAAACATTATTATCTAGTCCTTCCAAACCATCAACATCAGATTGTGCTGGGGGAAACAATATGCTTTGGGAAACAGAAGCTCTAGAAATTATCAGATTCTATTAGCCTTCAAGGGCAGTTCTGCTGAAAGGTGAAAGGGGCTGGTGATCCTGTGCAGGGGCTGTAGGATCCTTTTGGAAAGTCCAGCCCAGCACTCAAGCATATTGATTTGGGAGCAGACAATCAATCTGTGAATATACAGGTCAACCAGCCAGTCTATCCAGAAGCAGTGGAGCATGCTATGTGCTGAGGCTCTTGCAGCCTTAAGGCTAGATTAGCAGCTGCAAAGCAGCTTCTTTTTGCCATTCTGAGGCCTATGGTGGGGACGATTTCTTCCCCCCTTTCTTACCCCTCACAGAGATCCCCAGCACACAGCCTGAGGAAATGGAATTTTTCATAGTTCCAAGATTTGGCCTTAATTGAAGAGCTATTTTTCACGAGCTGTTCTTTCTTCTTGAAAAATCCAGAGGATGGGATTTGAAGGGACAAATTCACTTCTGATGTAAATCAGCACAACTCATTTGGCTACAATAGTAGTATCCCTGTTTTTGCCCAGGCCCCAATCTGTCCCTGGGACTCCTCTGGACAAAGAATTTCTTTGTGAGCACTGGTGAGTGATACATTAATACAGCTACACTGACATTTCAAATATCTTCTTTTTTATATATAAAAGCAGGAGGGGTAAGTAGGTTAAGATGTGAAAAAATAAATTGCTGAAGCACACTAATGAGTTTATTAATATTTACAAAGTGATCATTAAAGCATTGTCTTTATCAGGAAGATTTGCCACAGTAAACATGTCCATAACAGGTCACACTCCTCATAAAACATGCCTAAAATATTATATATAATGAATGAAGATACTTCATAATCTCTGCTGGAATATGATGTTGGATTAATTGCAATGTAGGAAAGAATGCTTGTGTTTAAGAATAACTGATTTTTAATGGTCAGACATTAAAAGAGAGAATTAGAGAAATAAATCCTGCACAATGATCGTAACAAATGTGCTTTGGAAACGCTTATTTTAGAGTGTCTCTCTGTAAATTTGAAATATACAAAAAATATACTTTTTCATGATGCATAGCTGGTATTTTTAGAACTGCATGACCAAAATTTCTCATCATAAATGCAAAAATAAGTGAGAATATATTAAATTTTGTTGTAGGTGGAAGTTATATATGATAATAATAACCTAGTTATGCTGAATTATATTTGTATTTTAGTTTCATCACTATCCTCTATATATAGTGTTGCAAAGGAAACTAGGAAAATCTTTATATAACACAAAATAATATCAGTTAGTATTTATATAGCATCTATCATCCAAGATTCTCAAAACACTCTCTAAGTATAATTATCTCCATTTTACAAAATGGAGACATTGAAGTACAGAGCAGTTAAAGGCCCTGGTCCAGCAATGAACTCAATGCGGCAGAACCCTGCATCTGTGTGGATTTCCACTCACTTCAAAAGAATGCTATGAAAGCACAGGGGCCTGCTTGTGTGGAGCTCGTTGGAGGATTGGGGTCTGTGATAATGAAGGGGGAGGGGGAATAGCTCCCTTTGATGGATACCCAGCCAGCCAGTTAGCTCTAAAATCCCTCTTGGTAGCTGTTCTCTACTTGCTTTACCTGTAAAGGGTTAAAAAGTCCCCCAGGTAAAGAAAAAAAAAGTGGGCACATGACCAAAAGAGCCAATGGGAAGGTTAGAACTTTTTAAAAGTGGGAAAGAAACTTTCCCTTGGTCTGTTGTTCTCTGGGCTAGAGGGACATGGTACAGCAATGCTATAAGCAGGAATGCTGTGTAAGGTTTGAACCAAGTATGAAAAAGTATTTTCCATACCTAGAAAAAATAATTTGGAGAGGGAATGTTTAGTTAGATGCTATCAAGTTTATTTCTTATTTTGGCTTGTGGATCTCCTCTGTGCTAACCCCGATGCTTTTGTTTGCTTGTAACCTTTAAGCTGGACCCACTAAGAAAGCTAGTTTGGGTGCTTAATTTTTGGAATTGCTCTTTTAAAATCCATCAAAAGCCTAAATTCCAGATGTATTTTCTTTTTGTTTTTAATAAAATTTACCTTTTTTAAGAACAGGATTGGATTTTTGGTGTCCTAAGAAGTTTGTGCATATGCTGTTTGATTAGCTGGTGGCTACAGCTAATCTCCTTTGTTTTTTCCCCTCAGCTCTTCCCTGGAGGTGGAGGGGTGAAAGGGCTTGAGGGTACCCCACAGGGAGGAATTCCCAATTGTTCCTTCCTGGGTCCAAGGGTTGGTGGGGGTTTTTGCATTTGGGTGGTGGCAGCATTTACCAAGTCAAGGTCAGAGAAAAGCTGTAACCTTGGGAGTTTAATACAAGCCCAGAGGGGCAAGTATTAATTTTTAGAATCCTTGCAGGCCCTCACCTTCTGCACTTGAAGTTCCAGAGTGGGGATTTAGCCTTGACATGGTGGCACAGCAGTGGGATCATTTTGAACCAGAAGCACAGACCTCGGGATTTTAAAAGGACACATTTTTTTTCCTTTTGGCTGCTTGAAAGCTAGGTAGTTGGAGTTTTACTTTCCCCTTTCTTTTCTGCCTAAGGGGGAACAGGCGAACCAAACGATTAGCCTGCAAAGCCAGGGAGTCCAACAAGCAGTTTGTTATTTTTCTTTTTTCTAGCTTTGTGGCACCGACATAGTTAGGCTACAGTAGGGTAGCCTGTGCATGAGGTTGAGGTCAAGCATCAAAACCCTAGAGAAACCAGTCTTCCCAAAGTTGCATGCCCTGGAGAAGACAGACCCAGATCAAGCTCAGACATCCAGCTCCATGACAGAAATGCAGGGAAAGGATGGGGGACCGGGAACTTCCCAGGAGCGAAGGGTCAGCCCTCCCCAACCCAAGATCCAGGTGCAAGGATGGAGGGATGCCTTTAACTCAGTCTGAATTCTGAGGCAGAAATGAATTTCTTCCTAGAGATGAAGCGCATGGAACCAAAGGACAAGTGCTTGGAGGCAGAAGTGGAGGCAAAGCACTTGGAGGTGATGGAGACGAGAGAGGAGAAACGCTTGGAAATGAAGCGCTTGGAGGCAGAAATGGAGCTGAAGTGCTTAGAGCTGGAAAACGCAAAGCTGGATCAACCATGTAACCCTAACTGTCCTCCTCCAGGTACCACTTGCCATTCCAAAAAATTCCCCACATACAAGGTAGACGATGATACAGAGGCCTTCTTAGAAAATTCTGAAAGGGCTTGCCCTGCATACAACACCCCTACAGACCAGTACATGGTGGTGCTAAGGCTGCAGCTCAGTGGACCCTTAGCAGAGGTGGCAGCTGAAATGCCTAAAGAACAAGTACGAACTTTTTAAACAAAAGGCCAGAATCAGAATGGGACTAACACCCGAGCATGCCCGTTGGCAGTTCAGAGCCCAAAGGTGGAAACCTTTTCCCGACACGCTGACCACATTGTGAAAAATTGGGATGCCTGGATCTCAGGAGAAAGCGTTAAATCTCTGGAAGATCTGTCTCTCCTAATGCAAATGGAGCTGTTCTTAGAGGGTGTTCCTGAGGAAATAGAAAGGTACTTCCTAGATGAGAAGCCCCAAACTGTAATCGAGGTGGGGGAGATCGGAACCAAATGGGTGGAGGTGGCAGAAAAGAAGAAAGCTAGTTGCTGTTGGAGTGGATACCAGAAGGGGCAACCTGAGACAACACCCCACCATTGGGGTCAGCCCCAGGCCCCACCTTGCAAGGAGGATCCCTTCACACATCCCGGGAGACCCCAGATGCCCTCTCGTCGCACCACCCCACTCTCCAACTACCCACCTTGCCCCAGCCCCCAGTCAGCTGGGCGATGCTTTAAATTTAATGAGCTGGGGCATGTGAAGGCCAACTGACCCAAGAGCACCAACCAACTGCAACTCATCACCCTGGAGTCCCACCAAGAGCCTTCAGGCCCAGATGCCTCACAAATACCCCCAGAATAAAGGGAAACTCTGAGTGTGGGTGGAAGGAAGATTACTGAGTGGAGAGACACTGGAGCACAGGTGTCAGCTATCCACCGATCTCTGGTGGACCCCAAATTCATGGACCCAGAGGCCCAAGTGATGGTACAACCCTTTGAGGCCAAGTCTTTTAACTTGCCTACAACCAAGTTGCCTGTCCAGTACAAGGGTTGGTTAGGAATATCCACTTTTTCAGTCTATGACGATTATCCCATTCCCATGCTTCTGGGAGAAGACTTATCCAACCATGTAAGGCTAACAAAGAGGGTGGGGATGGTCACCCACAGCCAGACTAAACAGGCCTCCACATCAAGTGTTCCTTCCTGGGACCAAGGTTGTTTTTTTTTGGGGGGGGGGTTGTTTTTGTTTTTGCACATTTGGGTGGTGGCAGTGTTTATCACGCCAAGGTCAGAGAAAAGCTGTAACCTTAGGAGTTTAATACAAGCCTGGAGGGGCAAGTATTAATTTTTAGAATTAGAACTGGTGGAGCAGTCAGCACCAGAGCCCATCCTTGCAACCCCACCAGAGTCAGGGGAGCCAGCAACAGAGGGTGCCACAGAGCCTGCACCTGCAGCAGCAGCTAAACCGGCACAAGAGGCTCAACTGGAGCCTGAAATTCACCTAGTGCATCAGCAGAGAGCAGTTCACAGTCAACAGAAATAACCCCATCACCTGCATCACTTCCAGACAGACCAAGCCCAAGTCCACAACCCAGCGAGGAACTAATGTCTCCAGCATCAAGGTAGCAGTTCCAGGCAGAGCAGGAAGCAGATGAGAGAATCAAAGTAGCTTGTGTGGCGGCATGGAGCAACCCACCGCATCTCAGCTCTTCTAATAGGTCCAGGAGGACTCTAATAGAAGGAGGACTCTTATCCAAGGAGACTCGTTCTGGTGGGCACAAAGAGGACTGGCATCCTCTGAGACAGTTGGTAGTTCCAACTAAGTATAGGGAAAAGCTCTTGAGCTTAGCCCACGATCACCCTAGTGGACATGCTGGGGTGAACAGAACCAAAGACTGTTTGGGGATGTCCTTCCACTGCGAGGGAATGGGCAAGAATGTTTCTACCTATGTCCAGTCTTGTGAGGTGTGCCAGAGGGTGGGAAAGCCCCAAGACCAGGTCAAGGCCCCTCTCCAGCCACTCCCTATCATTGAGGTTCCATTTCAGCATGTAGCTGTGGATATTCTGGGTCCTTATCCTAAGAAGACACCCAGAGGAAAGCTGTACATACTGACTTTCATGGATTTTGCCACCTGATGGCCAGAAGCAGTAGCTCTAAGCAACACCAGAGCTCAAAAGGGTGAGCCAGGCATTGACAGACATTTTTGCCAGGGTAGGTTGGCCCTCTGACATCCTTACGGATTTGGGAACAAACTTCCTGGTAGGGACCATGAAACGTCTTTGGGAAGCTCATGGGGTGAGCCACTTGGTTGTCACTCTTTACCACCATCAAACAAATGGCCTAGAAGAGAAGTTTAATGGGACTTTGGGGGCCATGATACATAAATTTGTGAATGAGCACTCCAATGACTGGGACCTAGTGTTGCAGCAGTTGCTCTTTGCCTACAGGGCTGGATCACATCAAAGGGTGAAAATCCCAAACTGGGAACTCATTTATGGCCACAAAGTTAAGGGGCCATTGCAGTTGGTGAAGCAGCAATGGGAGGGGGTTACATCTTTTCCAGGAACTAACATTTTGGACTTTGTAACCAACCTACAAAACACCCTAAAGACTCTCTAGCCCTTGCTTGAGAAAACCTACAGGATGCTCAGCAGGAGCAAAAGGCCTGGTATGTTAAACATGCCAGAGAGCGTTCCTTCAGAGTAGGTGACCAAGTCATGGTCCTGAAAACGCTTCAGGCCAATAAGATGGAATCGTTGTGGGAGGGGCCATTTATGATCCGAGAGCGACTGGGAGCTGTTAATTACCTGATAGCATTCCCAGAACCTACCCTAAAACCTAAAGTTTACCATGTTAATTCTCTAAAGCCCTTTTATTCCCGAGAAATCAAAGTTCTCCAGTTTACAGGTGTCAAGGTTCCTCCCCCACTCTGAACTCTAGGGTACAGATGTGGGGACCTGCATGAAAAACCTCCTAAGCTTATCTTTACCAGCTTAGGTCAAAAATTCCCCAAGGTACAAAATATTCCACACGTTGTCCTTGGACTGGCCACTACCACCACCAAACTAATACTCGTTACTGGGGAAGAGCTGTTTGGATGCGTCCTTCCCCCCAAAATACTTCCCAAAACCTTGCACCCCACTTCCTGGACAAGGTTTGGTAAAAAGCCTCACCAATTTGCCTAGGTGACTACAGACCCAGACCCTTGGATCTTAAGAACAATGAACAATCCTCCCAACACTTGCACCCCCCCTTTCCTGGGAAATGTTGGATAAAAAGCCTCACCAATTTGCATAGGTGACCACAGACCCAAACCCTTGGATCTGAGAACAATGAAAAAGCATTCAGTGTTTTACAAGAAGACTTTTAATAAAAAATAGAAGTAAATAGAAATAAAGAAATCCCCCTGTAAAATCAGGATGGTAGATATCTTACAGGGTAATTAGATTCAAAAACATAGAGAACCCCTCTAGGCAAAACCTTAAGTTACAAAAAAGATACACAGACAGAAATAGTTATTCTATTCAGCACAATTCTTTTCTCAGCCATTTAAAGAAATCATAATCTAACACATACCTAGCTAGATTACTTACTAAAAGTTCTAAGGCTCCATTCCTGGTCTATCCCTAGCAGAAACCAGCATACAGACAGACACAGACCCTTTGTTTCTCTCCCTCCTCCCAGCTTTTGAAAGTATCTTGTCTCCTCATTGATCATTTTGGTCAGGTGCCAGCGAGGTTACCTTTAGCTTCTTAACCCTTTACAAGTGAGAGGAGCTTTCCCCTGGCCAGGAGGGATTTCAAAGGGGTTTACCCTTCCCTTTATATTTATGACAACAGGCCAGGAGAGAGACGATGCTAGGTGGCCCAAAGGAGTCTACTACGATGGAGAAAGCAACAGTGGCATGGAAGAGGTGAGCCTTTCCACGACTCTTGGGTATAACCAGCAACAACAAATCCAGGGGCTGTGCACCAGCTTCCCGCCAATGTTTTCAGCCATCCCAGGACAGACAGAACGGTTGTACCACTCCATTGACACAGGTGATGCTTGCCCAATTAGAGCCCAACCCTACCGGATGGCTCCTCAAGCCAAAACTGCAATAGAAAGGAAGATCAAGGACATGTTAGAGATGGGTGTAATCCTCCCCTTTAAAAGTGCATGGGCCTCTCCAAATATCTTGACTCTCTTCAGAAACAAACTTGAAACAAACTGTTCTAGCAATTCTGAAAACCTCAGAATGGTACATCTAGTTTCTGGCTAGGAATAGACCCATAAGTGACAAAATACACCCCTGAGAGAAAGTTTGCAGTATGTGTCACTGGACCCAGAGTTAGAAGCATCACAATATTTTGTCTCTGTTCTCTGATGGCATCCATCACCACAATATCTGGGTGCATTACGTAATTGAAAATATTTCATATGCATAATTAATAGTCCTACCCAGTTGCTACATTGCTAACAAACAAAGAGTCTAGGCACTTGATCCTGCAACCATTTCAACATCTGAGAGTAACTTTACTTACATGAGTAGTGCTTTGTAAATTGGTGGCCTTAAATTGAGCAAAATTATATTACTCCTAATTCCATTATGAGACAACTAAAACTATAATTTAAAACTCCATTGTTCTATGGATCACACTGTTTTATAGGGCAGCAACTCTGCCGTTAATACAACACAAGCCACCTCTATATCGTATAAAATATACATGTCTTGAGAGGAAGCCCTCATGGTTTATCTAGCCAGAAGTGGAAGCTCCCATGAGAGAGCCTGTTGTGATGAGATTTTTAGATCCAATTTTTCAAGTTGTGGTAAGTTTTATAAAAACATCTAAACAGATCCTCCATCCTTGTAATCAATGGAGCTATTCCAATTTATACCAGCCCTTGGATATTTTATTTAACTGAACACCAATTCTGAGGTTTGTTCATCACTATTTATTAGTTACTAGTTACCAGTACAGTTCTGAGAGTGAAAGAGCGTCTCTGTGTGCAGTGGCAATATGTCCCAGTCTCCAGAAGCGTGCCTTTTACTGAGAGTAACCATATTGAAAGCAGAAGCTTCCCTTCTGCACTGTGCACAGGACCTTGACAAAGTGTGATATTAGCTGAGGAGCAAAGAAAATTAATTGTTCAGATGAGCAAAGTCTGCTAGTGCTCCCAGCATTTACAGAAAGGAAGAAGAAAATTATCTCAGAGATCAGAATCGCTAGAGAATATCCAGTAAAAAGTTAGCCAGTGTGGCTAGTGTTAATAATCCACATGTGAGTTGCCCAAAGGGTACCACAGATAAACTATACTCTTTTCCTGAAAAGTGACAAGCAGGAAATGCCCTATTATTGCCGCTGCTAGATCAGTAATGACTCCTCTGCCTTTTTTCCCTCTTGTAGGTAATGGCTTACCCATGCAATTACCATTTTTTGTCTTCACAGAACTGAGGATGAATTATTTCAACCTCTTTGCAGGGGACATTTGAAACTAAAGTTATTTTTAGGGAGAAATACATTCTTTCATGTAAGATGCGGGAGTTTGTTGCTCCTCAGGCAGCTGAAGGAAAATGAAAGGCACTTCAAGTCTTTTTAAAAGCTGGGTTCTGATGTTTAGCTTGAGATCAAAGAGAGACTGAGGAAAGGAGGGGGAAAAGAGCTTCTAGTAAGCTACCAGTATATACAGCCTGGTATATGCATCCTTTGAAAGGCCTGCCATTACATTTCTGATCTTTGAATTCTATTTCTCATTTTATGGAGGTGAGCTGAATTTCTTCAATGTCTTATTGCAAAGCTAACAACTACGCTTTAGATGGTACAGTTTAGACCTTTTAAACAGGAAGAACATAATGCCTGATTGAGACTTGATTAATGCAAACATAATTTTGCTTGTCCATAGTGGGGGCGGGGGGAAGCCATGGTAAAATAGATTTAAAAGATTAACATCTTAAAATTATATTTACCAGTTTCTTTAAACGGCAATGCAGGTTTTTCATGTCATATTGTACTTCTTTAAGCCTGGTCTTGTTGCTTCAATATATTCATCATACTCTGCAGTAAGCCTAATTTATTTTCTTTTCAACCTGTTTTATTTTTTAAAGGGTGGCAGAGTTCAAACTCATACTTTGTTTCATTGTTGTTTTTACAGAAACTTGCAAAGCCACTGTCAGCTTGTTTATTATTCTGCATACAAACTAAGTGAGCTACAAGAAGCATTTTTGGTCTCATACAGATGCTATATAAGTGTTCTTAGCCAAACAGAATGCCAACCTTTTTGATATAAAGGTCTGTGTATCACTTATTTTCTGCCACTTTGAGAGAAAGTATACCTAATAGCATACAGTGGAGAGACAGTATTTGTTCTCATGAATGTACACCTTCAGACAGTGGGATTGGTTATAAAGTTCTGCAGCAAACTGTATTGATTGCTGTTACAATACATTCTTATTGTTTCCAACACTCATCCAAACTGAAGTGATAGGGACCAGGAATCGATCAGGATTTATAGCTTCAGTTGTGGAAGCACAGAAGGTATTTTTCAAAGTAACATGCAAGATGTCAAGTATTTGATGTTTTTGCAGGATGAAAAACCACAAAAATAAATGGTGATGTATTTTAGTATTTTCACATGACAATCAGACTTTAAGATCTATACAGGAAAAGTTTTGTATATGTTCAAAGAGGAAAGGAAGCTAAGCAATATCATCCTATTTTTTAATTCATTAAGTAATTGAGGCACAGGGAGGTAAAGGTCAGACAAAAAGTCAGGGACAGAATCTACATCAGATTATGATATGTGAAATCTTTTATAATTTTGCGATTTTTCATCTTACCATATTGATAGGAAGTTCTTCTTACTTGGTTTTGCCAATATAAAATGACAGCTAGTAATTCAACAAACAATGTTTTTGCAAGCACACAGCAGAACCTCTAATTTGGATCAAATGAGTGTCTGAGAATCAGAAGACTGTGAAATGATGATTTTGTTGTTATTCTGTTTGGAACAAAGATTCCAAACACTAGCAGCCTTCTCTGTTTTTCATTGTGTGTGCATAGCAAACATAACAGGAATAGCATTAGAGAAAACTCTTTAATCCACTGGTACGTTAAGCCCCTAAGTAAAACTCTATTATCATTTACACCCAGGCTGCCCCATTGAAATTAGGGGCACGGTGTAAATGAAAGCATAAAATTTGGATCCCTGTATTGATCACTTATAAATTGTTCAACAGAGGCGTCTATGAACTCTTAAGATAAGAATAAGAGCATGATGTATGATTATAAAGAAGCCAGGGGTATAGGAACATGCATATCAGGCATGATACCTTACGGAAGTTGAGCCCTAAGTATTGGAAGCCCCATTGATTTCATTAGGGGCTCATTACCTCTTAGGTCTGTGTCTATATTATATTTTGTAAGGAGAATATGAGGCCCTAACCAGCATGAAAAGCATCTCCATCTAAGTAATATTTTAAACAATTTTCTAATAAATATTAGTTTCCATAAATATTCTGTTAGTAAATTATATTTACAATGTTCATTTTGACCACTAACAATAACATTCTAGTAGCACAACATAGACTTTATTCTCATTTACACTAAGGCACCTTATGCTGTATGTAATTTAGAACTACTTTAAGGCCACTTTAACCTGCCAGAACAGTGTAAAGTGGTTTCAGTGTAAATGAAAATTAGGCCTTACAAGATATAATAGATTTGGAGGGAGCAATGAATTATGTTTTATAAGTGTGCATGTGTGCTTGTTAAAAGAATTCTTGCTTGTATTCTAGACTGGACATTGATTAGGCCAATATACTAATGTCATTTTTTATTGTTGGCAATGTGATATGCTGATTAGGATAGAGAAGTGACATATTTTACTTGTGAAAATGACTGCAATTAGGAAAATAAAATATACTGTATCCATGGGTTCCACCAAAGTATCAGTCAAATATCTGCCTGGTACATGACAAAATATTGGTTGGCTTCTCTTCCAGAGCATCGGGAGCATAGGAGGAATGGAGAAAGAGACATGAGCTTAAAAAATGTATATCATTAAAGTTTCAAACAGATGAGCATGCAGATTGTAAAGAGCACAGGTAAAAGCTCTGAGCATTTTGGAATTGTATATTGGGGAAAATTCTCACTTATATGTGCCAAAGACTTGTAGATGGTCTAGGATCCTCTTCCATAGAGCTCCGTCCACCTGGGTTGCGGGGCGGGAGGGGCAAGAGAAAAGTCCTCCACCTCCTAATCTTGCCACTATGCAGGGGACTTACTTTGAAGGAGGGAGGATGGTCTAGTGGTTAGGGTGCTAGCTGTTGAATAAGGAAAAACAGGTTCACTTCCCAGCTCCACTGTGGACTTCCTGTGTGACCTTGGGCAAATCACAAAGTCTCTATTTCATGGTTCCCTATCTGTACAGCAAGGGTAATAGTGCTTTCCTACCTCACAGATATGTTGTGAGGATAAAAATATCAAAATCCAGAAGGCGTTCAGACACAATGATAATAACAGAAGAAAATACTAGAAATTGTGCTAGAAAATCCATTCATACCAAAACTACAGCCCAATTTGCAGATCTCAGAATAAATCTAAATTTGACAGATTTTGACAACTTGAGGATATTTCTCTAAATCAAATCTCAGGCCATTTTGAATATCAGTTGTGTCTTCTTGGAAGACTTTTATAAAGCTAGTGGTTTTCCCACTCTCAAAAGGTCAAAATGAAACACGTGACAATTAATTTCAAGGAGACTGTTGCAAACAGAGGATTCAAAAACAAGTCCCAGTAGATATAATATGGGCTGTGAACACACAGAATATGTCAGTTATTTTATTTATTTCTCTAGCTTAATATGTATATTTCAGCCTGGTCTCACTTGACAAAGACTGTGTACAGTAGCTACAAGAAACATTTCTATGCAAAGAGCCCTCAGAATTGCTACTGGTAAATTATAGTTTCTATTTCCAATCACCTGTAAATATGATTGTGTCTAATTGCAGACTGGCAGCTACACCATGTAATTTTCCTTCAGTAATATCACCTTATTATAAATCCAAACAGGAAACAATAAATAAGATTAACCTGTATGTATAAGAATGTATTATAACCATTGTGTACTCTCAAAGAGCCTTTTCTGGGTATTATTTCTTCTCTGTGAACTACATGTCATTGCCATGCACTTATTAAATGCAGTGATTTTTTTAGTCTTTAGTTGCAACCAAGCGATATTCAGTTGGGAGCTGAATATTAATATTCCAGAAATATGGGTATTATCATGAATAGGTCAAGTCTTCCTCTTAATAACATCCAGCTAAAATAATAATTAGGAATGGACAAGTTGACTTTGCTCTGATAATCGCAATTCCGTGGTCTCTATTCCTGAAAGATCCGACTTACTTTGACTAAAGCAAAGCAAAGCAAAGCTGGGTTACATGATACAGCTAAAATGAAAAGTCATCTTATTAGAGTTTTGATAAAAAGCCTCAAATGTTCTGTTGATTGCCCAGTATATTTTTTCTAGTGTCCCATCTATAGCTGTTTGCCCTCAGGGAAAGTTACTTCCTTGTGAAATTAACTCACAAGCTTTCCCTTTCCAGCTTCAGATGCTACTGAAGATGTAAGTTAATTTGGGTATTTAAATTTTTTTTTTTGTTTGCTCCATCCCTCACCTTCCTTTCAGCCTTTTCCCTGCCAATGCGTATTAAACTCACAACTAGATTTATTCATATAATTATCACTGCACTTAAGAAAAGTAAAGTAGGTTTTTAGTGGAGTACTTAGCTATCTGGACAAAGCTGAGGATAACATACTCTTTAAGGAAAAAGACACTTCACATCAAAGAATAAGGCAAGCAAACCAGCAGCCTCTTAGTATTCATTGTACAAGACAACCGTAAAATTCAGATGGTGTTTTGATTTTCCTCCTCCCACTATTCCAAGTATCCGTCTTCGTTTTAATTGCTTATTTCTGTGTGGTAACTGTTTATATATCCGAGGAAGGCTTTGAAGGAAGGACTCTAATGTCATTTTTGCAACTCAAACATTGAATGTTTGATCAAAAGCTTCTCAATCTGGTCACTTAGGCTGATTAAGGCTCATTTAAAATATGTGTGCAAAAACGTGAAGTTTTTAAACAGGTAACAGCAGTGGATGACAATGCAAAGAATGGTCAAAAAATCATTCTGGCAGTAGGTAGCAGTGAGTTTCATGATTATGGTACTCTTTGTATACAAAGTCTAAAATGCCCTTTAAAGAAACAGGATCAGAAATTATATGTGATTTGGGAGATATCAGGTGATGCTAGATTTAATGTTTTCAGGCAGAATGATACAGTGGTTAGGGTGTGGGACGAGTACTGAAGAGAGTGGCATTCCTGTTCAGCTCTCACTGTCTTGTTGCCTAATCTTTGGGCAAACCACTTTACCTCTCTCTGTCTCAGCCTTCCCAAACTTGATGTTCTTCAAAGCCATGGCTTTGGCTTTATCTACCTTAGGTACTTCATGGGTCACATCACTGTAGTATCTGACCATTTCATGATCTTTAATGTATTTATCTTAACTACCCCTGCAAAGTAGGGAAATAATATTATCCCTCTTTTACAAATAGGAAACTGAGGCACAGAGAGACTGAGCAACTTGCCCAAAGTCATCCAGGACGTCTGTAGCAAAGCAGGGACTTGAGCCCAGGCCTTGCAAGCATTAGGCTAGTGGCCTGACCACTGGACCATTCTTCCTCTTAAGATGGATGGTTTCTACCCACCTGTAGTGTATAAACAAACATTGTTGGGGTTTGGAGGGTTAATTTCCATTTATGGTGGTGGTGATTGTTAAGGAGGCTGCATCCCCATACAAATTAAGCTTTTCATAGCTCATATTGTGCTCTGAACCTCACATTCTTAAAATTATAGGGCCAGATTCACAGCAGGTGTAAGCTGATATATTTCCATGGAAGTCAATAAAGCTGCACTGATTTACACAATGTGTTGGCCCATCAGTTCCTATCATCTTGGATTTGGATATTTGCTTATAGCAATTTGGATATATATACCTCAGAGCATGGTTTACAGAAACCTGGAGGACTAAGGGATATTGTCAAATAGTAAAACTTAAAAAACAAACAAAAAAATCCTTCAATGTTTTTGTTTTCAACTTAATCATTCATAATTTAAGCTTCTTAAAACTATGTGGTGGTAACTTAGACCCTGCTTCTTATTTCTTCTCTTTTAAATAAAATCTTTAAATATTTATTGCCAGCAAGGGTATGCATATATCACATTCTGCTGCAGGTCTATCGCTATCTGATAGTTTCCTGAGATGTCATTCTCTCTGCTATAGAATTAGCATTTCCCCTGCTCTCTAACTGAGGAGCATCATAAATATTGGACTCTACATCATTACCTTCCCTTCTGTTTGGATAGGATTTGTAGTCTGTTCCCAAATTCTGTTACTGAATGTGCATCCCTTTCTGGAAGGCGAAAAAAAGCAGTAACATTTTTATTAAACCTTTCTTTTAGCTTTATGCAACATTTTTTTTGTAGATTCCCATTGTGATGGGTTCCCCCCAGGATGCCACTTGGAACTGGGGTACCACTGAGCCCCCCTGACCTGCCAACCTGGGCTCTCTCTTACACTGCACTGCTGTGACAAGCTTCCAAGTCCTCCAGGATTCAGCCTGCACTTTCACCACAATATATACAGGAAGGGACACACCCAGCAGCAGTTACATGCAGGCAGGCTCTTTGACCAGCCCCTGCATGGGAAGGCTTCAGCTAGGGCATCTCCCGGCTCCTCAGGCACCCCCCCAGAATATAAACCCAAAATTATACCATCTTGCACTGCACAAGGAACTTCATATACTAAGTAGATTGGATATGTATCGCAGATTCTCACCTATGGGATGATACAAGCAAGCTGAACATTCTTAAGGGGGCAAGCTGCACAGGTGTTCCATTCACAGGCTAAAAATCCCTTTAACTTGTGTCCAGCACTTCCCGCAGTTCAGGCTTTGTTCCTCAGATGTTTCCAGGAGTCTTCTTGGTGGGGGATCAGTGAAGAACCAAGATAATGTCACTCCCCTGCCTTATATAGCTTTTGCATATGGCGGGAACCCTTTGTTTCAAAGCTTGGTTCCCATGCCAGTCAGTGGAAAAATACTGACATCCCAAGATGGAGTCCAGCACCAGGTGACCTGGTCACATATCCCTGTAGAATCACAGCAGCCATCCCCAGTGGGATGTTTGGAGCATTCATAGAAAGGCTCAACAGGTGGGAGATAAGCTTTTCCTAAGGCCTATTGTTTCTTCCTAATGGCTCATTAAGCTGAACAGGCCCTTCCCAGCCAGCCATCTAGACTAAGAGCATTTTGCCTAGTGGGCATTACCTAGGAGTAGCTACATGTGAAATAGATACATAGTCAATATTCATAACTTTGGATACAAAAAGGATAATGCATACAATAGGAGAATCATATTCAGCAAGCCATAACCTTTCCAATGACACCTCACATGCCGTATTTTTCATAAAATACATCAGAATTGTGATATAATTATATCATACTAATATCACCGTGAAGAGTATGGGTTGCAGTGTCACATTAACATGTATTTTTAATGATTTCTCTGGTGCTTGTAGAAAATTGAGAGGAGGAGGAGGAGGAGGAGGAAAGAAGGAAAAAGAGAGAGCACTCAAATAGAATAGTTTAATTTTCTATTTGTGTAGAGAAAAAAAAATCTGTCTCTGGGCCAGGACTTCATAAAAAAACAAGTTTTCCTACCAGCTCCTAATACTTTTTATTAAAAAAGAAAAAAAAAAAAGCCTGTTTTTCTATTTCTGTTTCCTTTTTGGAAAATGTGCTTTGCAATATCACTGTGAGGCTGATGCACGTACACACTTCACTTTGTAAAGAAACAGGAGACTTGCACACTGGAACAGAAGATAACTTACAAGACAAATAACCCTTTGACAAAGCAAAGTCACACGAGCATTAGTTTTAAGGCTTCTTTAGCCTGATAAAGGGAGTCAAAGTTTTCCAATGTGTATTTTTCATAGCCTGATGCAATTAATGTAGCTAAATAATAGTAATTTATAAATGTGCAACCTCAAACAGCTATTTAGCTAATAATTAATGTGAAAAGTTTATCAATTTTGGCTGTCATTTTGTGTGGCAGGCAAATACATCATTGCATGGAGAAGGGCTAAGTAAAGAGCGCAAGCCACTGCTGTAAGCGATACTGTGGCTGTGCAAGCTACTGCTTTATTTATGGGCGGTGTGGTTGTGGGGAGGGTAGGCACTGACAGTCATGCCTGGAGACATTCTGCTGGCTAAGGACAAGGTCAGGTAGCAGTCCATCGTGGACAATGAGGGAGGGCATGCAAGAACAATAACTGCAACGCTCATTAAACAGCTAGCACTGGCCCTGGAATGCAAGCTGGTGCAGATGCATCACTGCCCTCCATGCACCTTTATGGTGTATATCATCACTGGCAACACTAATACATTTCTTCTGCTTTGCCACCCTGTGTTTAGGGAGCACAAGGTGTGGGTTCCTTACTGTCCTCTGCACCGATGGACATAGCTGAGGGAAAAGCCTTCCAATGTCCTCTGCCCCAGAGCACACCCGTGTCAGAGAAGCCAAAGTGTCACCTAGTAAACAAAGGGCATTTAGAAAAGGAGTACTTGTGGCACCTTAGAGACTAACCAATTTATTTGAGCATGAGCTTTCGTGAGCTACAGGATGCATCCGATGAAGTGAGCTGTAGCTCACGAAAGCTCATGCTCAAATAAATTGGTTAGTCTCTAAGGTGCCACAAGTACTCCTTTTCTTTTTGCGAATACAGACTAACACGGCTGTTACTCTGAAAAAAGGGCATTTACTCAGTCTCATTCTTTGTATATTTTCCTGCCCATTGTTTTAACCTACGAGGTAAACTCAATGATTAAAGATCAACTAAGCAAATGGGAGCTAATACGTTATCCCTACATACTATTTAGTTCAGGTTCAGTTTTAGAGACAAAGGGTCCGATTCTCACTTACATTTGTCTAAATCAGGAGTATTTTCACTGAAATCATTAAAGACAATTGAATTACACCCCAATGGAATTACACCAGTATACAACTGATGTGAAAGAAGAACCAGACCCAAATTGTTATTTTTTACAAAGATTCTTAAAGCAGAATTTTAAAATATTGAATATGTGATAGCTAACATTTCTTAGATTGTTATATCACTATTTGAGCCACGGAACCAGCCCAAATCTTTGATCCAAATCTTTCAGTAAATCCTTTGATATTTTGGATTATTTTAAAATATAGTCACATCCAGGTTTTGGCTGTGGCCAGAAAAAGAAAAGAAAGTAGTTATGGTATTTGATACATGGCTGAATCCAAGAAGCAGTTTATTTTAATATGAGTTTTATTATTGTTATTTTATTATTATTTTATTACTACTAGTAGTAATAGTTAACTAGTAGTGCATAGAAAACTCAACATAATCAAGGGCCCGTTGTGCTAGACTCCATTCCAAACATTATAAAGTACAATCCATGACCCCAAAAGCTGATGATCTAAACGACAGGACAGGTGGATAGACAAACAAATAGATGCAAAGGGCATGTAAGTAATAAAGACAAATAAAAGATATTTTAGCAGTACTGGATATTTCACGAGAAAACCTTTTTCACAAGATTTCTAGCCTTGTTACTTGATCAAATTGCGTATAAATCTGGATGACCCTCGGATAAGCATCTGAATTTTTAGATGCTTATTTCAGCTGAATCTCCTTGTGGGCTGAAAAAAGTCCAGACCAAAACTTGGGATTAGAATGCTCAAACTTTGGGTAGATTTGGATGCGGATGCAAACTTTGCACCTTGGGGCTCATTCCTGTTTTTAGAAGACTGACCCATTATTAAGAGTCATGAAGAGACTTTATATTTACCTACAATACCATATTTTCTGAAGGTGGCATGCTTAAGCAGGCTTTTGAGTATACTGATGGGGACACTAATGAATCTAGTTATCAGACTTATGGTACCTCATGTTTTGAAGAACTCTGGCATCTTCCCGGCTAGCTCTGTTTTATAACCCTTGCTGTGTAATTAAAACTCCATATCTCCCAAGAATTATATTTAAGAGAAAGTGACTAATGATTATTGACACACAAAATTACTAATCACATATATGGTACAAATGAAGAGGAGTATTTTAATAGTAACGTTCAGGGATTGGTGAGTTTAGTTGCCATAAGTATTAATGGGAGTTGTTCACTTGAACCCATGCATTTTGAGAAGCAATGTATACCCTGCAAATGGGAAATTCAACTTGACCTGTGTAGTGCAATAAAGAACAGTTTGCTGAGAAATGGCCGATTTTTTTTTAACATGAAGACAATTTTGGTCCAGTAGGTACTTTTCCGGCTGAAAACTCCCCATTCTGCAAAATGCTTGCTGTTCCCTACAAAAAGGATCTAAAGGGTTCTTTCAGACGTCCAACTTCTCAGTCAGGAAACGGTATTTGTGCTGAACTGCTATTGACAAATCTATCTGGTGACTTAATACAGGAGGAATTCCATCACCAGAGTAGACTTGTATAGTGTCGGATTACTGTTTGCAGGAAATTAAGGTGTAGTCTACCAAGTTACAAATAAAGTGAAAACTCTCTTTTGTAGAGCTATGTCTTGAGGCCAAGACAGATCCCCTTATTGTTAAGGAAGACTATTCATTTATTTCATGTATTAATTATGATTTCTCTTAAGCACTTATCTTAAATTCTAGGTCCATTACAGTCATTATAAAAATACATAACTTCTACTAGATCAATATTAAACAGAGCTCTGAAATGAAACTCACAAATCCACATCAAAACCAGAGCCAGATGTCCAGCTGGTATCAATCAGCATGGCTCTATTAATTTCAATGGATCTACACTGTTATTCCAGCTGTGGAGCTGGCTCAAAGTCCTCACCCTCAATCCACTTGTTTGTTGCACCCATTTGTTACATAAGGTCATATATGTATGTTTGAACAGTGTCTAGCTTAATGGGGCAGATTTGTAGTCAGCATCTAGATGCTACTGCACTACATGTGTTAGATAATCATAATGACACTGTATATCCTATTGTGACTAATCACCTTTCCCATCCAACTATCATGGAAGTTTCCAGCATACTCTGAGGGCCAGGAAGCCCAGATATGCTAGGCAAAGGTGTGAAGTAAATTTGGAATGCAGGACTTTTCACTGAAAATGCCCTTACCACTAGGGTGAGAGTTAGAGTCATAAGGTGTAGGACACTTTGGGCAAGGGTTAAGGCTCTAAAGTGTAGAAATCCTTGGATGAGAGTTGGGATTATAATATGTATGTCTCTTTGTGTGACGGTAAGGGTGATAAGGGTGGTAGGGCTCCTAGGTTGAGGATTAGGGTTATAAAGGGTAGGTGCCTTGAGTTATGGTTAGGGCTTCAAAGGGCAGGTCTCATTGGGGGAGGGTTAGGTATTAAAGGGAAGGTCTCCTTGGGATAGGTGTAGGGTTACAAAGGAAAGGATCCTCAGGAGAGGGTTAGGGTTATACAGGGTATGTCTCCTTGGGCAAGGCCAGGAGCCACTAAGGCCCAGGCTACTTGGGTGAGGGTTAGAGAAACAAAGGGTAGATCTCCTTAGGAAAAGTTAGGGCTATAAAGGGTAAGAGGTTAGAGTGATGTTAGAGTTCTAAAGAACAGGGCTCCTTGGGCAAGGGTTTCAAAGGGTAGGACTCCTCTGGTGAGGGTAAGTGTAATAATGTGTAGGGTTCCCCAGGTGAAGGTGAGGATTCTAAAGGATAAGACGCCTTGGATGAGGATTACATTCATAAAGAGTATGGCTCCTAGGGCAAGGGTTAGGGATACATAGGGTAGACCTATTAGGTTCCTATTTACACGATAGATTCCCCCATGGCATCCACCTAGTAAACTAAAAGGGCCCTTGGGGAAGGACTAGGAAAAGCAGAGGGATCAACCTATTCTGCAAGCAATGGGAAAAAAAAAACAGGAATGGGAGTGTATGTCAATGGTTTATAAGCAGGGTTCCAGAGGAGGAGACCCCTGGACAGCATGCACAGCTCCTCAGAGGAATCCAGGAGTCAGTGAACGCCACCCAGAGGAACTGTGCTTGGAGATGTGATGTCAGAGGGAAACAGAAATAGGCCCCACAGTTGCAGACCACTACCCCATCCTACCTCCTGGTATGGTGGATGACCAGTGCCAGGAGGAGGTTTATGAGAAGGTCCTGTGGCTTTGTGGGACTATGGATAGGGGGTGAGTGGTCCCTGTGCTAGGGGTAGGGGTCTCTGCCCTAAGGTTAGGGATCCTATGGGTAGATGAGTGGAGGCTAGGATTAGGGTTGCTTTGAGTAGGGGACCCCACCTACGGTTACAGTTCCTATGGATAAGTGACTTGAGGGTAGGGTAAGAGTTCCTGTGGCTAGGGGCCCCACCCTAGGCTTAGCTTCCCTGTCCTAGGCTTAAGGTTCCTATCTGTAGGAGACTTGAGGCTAGGGTTAGGGTTTTTATAGATTGGGGGTCTCTTCCCTAGGGGTTGGGTTCCCCACCCTAGAATTCCAGTTCCAATGGGTAGGGTTCCACACCCTAAGTTCAGGTTTCTTATGGGTAGGGGTCCACACACTAGGGTTAGGGTTTCTATATGTAGGGGACTTCAGGCAAGTGTTAGGGTTCCTATGGGTAGGGACTTGAGGCTAGGCCTTGGGTACCTGCCCTACGGTTTGGGTTCCTATGGATATTGCTCTAAATCATAGGTTTAGGGTTCCTATGAGTAGGGATCCGCATCCTTAGGGTTAAGGTTGCAATAAGGAGGGCCCTTGGAGGGTTCCTATGGTAAGTGCACTTGTAACTTGGGTTAAAGGTGATGTGAGGAGTATACTTAGATCTATGCTTAGGGATTGTAAGAGTAGGGTCTCTGTCCTAGGGTTAGGTGTCCATGGGTATGGTACTTGGAGCTGAGTTTTGGGTTTATAAAGGGAGGGCTCCCCGCTGTAGGGTTAATGCTCCTATGGCTAGGACTCCCTGCCCTAAAGTTACAGTTCCTATGTGTAGAGCACTTGTAGCTATGGTTAAGGTGCCTATGGGGAGGGCTCTGGAGCTAGAGTTATGGTTTGGGTTCCTGTGGGTACGTCTTCATAGCTTAGGGTTCCTATGGGTTCGGCACATGGAGGTAGGGTTAGCGATACTATGGGGAGGGTACTTGGAAGTTGGGTTCTGGGGTTCCTACAAATAGGGCTCCCCACCTTACAGTTTGTGTTTCTAGGGTTAGGGTCCCTGTGGTAGGGCTCTAGGCTGTAGAGTGAAGGCTCCTATTGGTAGGACTTCCTGCCCTAGGGTTGGGGTTTATATGAGGAGGGTACTGGGAGCTGGGTTTAGGGTTCTCATGTGGAGGGCTCCCTGCCCTAGGGTTAGGGTTCTTATAAGAAGGGTAATTGGAGTTAGGGCTAAGGTTCCTATAGTGTGAGAACTTGGAGGTAAGATTAGGTTTTTATGGGTAGGACTCCGCACCGCAGGGTTAAGGTTCCTTTGGGGAGTCCACTTGGAACTAAGGATAGGTTTCTTATTCATACGGCTCCCCAGCCTAGGGATAGGGTTCCTATAGGAGGGATCTTCAGGTTAGGGTCTGGACCATAGAGTTCTGGTTCCTGTGGAGACAGCTCTTCTCGATACTGTTAGTGAAGCTATGGGTAATGGTCATTGCCCTAGGGTTGGAGTTCTTGTTGGGAAAACTCTTTAGACTAGGGTATTGGTTCCTATGGGTATGGATTTTGGTTCTTATGGGTAAGGGTCCACACCCTATCATTAGGATTGCTCTGGGGAGGGTTGTTCAATCTAGGGTTAGGGGTCCTATGGGTCAGGGACTGTGCCCTAGCATTAGGTTTCCTATCGGAAGGGGTCTTCTGGCTTGGGTTAGGGGTCCTTTTGGTAAGGGTCCCCACCTAGGGTGAGGCTTCCTAAGTATAGGGTTCTTAGGGCTAGGTTCAGGGTTAACTACGGGAATGGGACCCTGCCATAGCAGTAGAGTTCCTATTGGTAACAGTCTGTCGTTGGAGGAGTGTTTGTAATGGCAGGGCTCGTTTTCCTAATATTATGGCTCTTTGGGGTAGGGTGAAGGTTCCTAAATGTTCGCTGGCTTAGGTTAAGTTTCCTATGGCTCAATGTTACCACCCTATTTTTAGGTTTTCTATGTGCAAGGGTCTCCGCTCTAGGGATAGGGTTGCTAAGGACAGGGATCTTGAGGCAAGGGTTAAGATTCCTGTGAGTAAGCGTCCCCAGCATAGGTATAGGGTCTTTGCCGTTGGTGAGTTAGGGGTCCTAACAATACTGTTCTTAGGGCTATGTTTAAGGTTCCTATGCATAAGTGTCCCCCCGCCCTCAGAGTACAAAGAAACTTGCAAGGGGGCTGGGCAGGGCAGGCAACAAAGGGAAGGTGGCAAACTGCAAGGGGTGGGGTCTGGTGGACAAGCAGGGGGAGAGGGAATCTTTGCTGCAGTCTAAAAGGTGGAGAGGTGGATGTAATTAGGCTTGCGAGCAAATGGAGGCCACCCACAAGCGGTCTTCAGGAGTGGGTGGATGGGGGTGGTGGAGAGGGGGAGGGGGAGGGAGGGCTCTGCGCCACTCTCCCTCCCCAGGAGGGCTCTGCGCCACTCTCCCTCCCCAGCAGCAACGGTAACAGCAGCCAAAGCCCAGTCACAGTAGCAAGAGCTCCAGTGGCCTTCTCCTGCAGCAGCAGCTGCTGCCAAAGCAAAGGCTACCCCCTCCTTTAGGAACAGCAGTAGCAGAGCAGCCAGACACTCTCCTCAAGCTGTAGCAATGATGACTAGCTGGAATCCCCGGCTCAGGAAGGAAGAGCCATGGGCATGGCTCCCGCAGCTAGTATTAGGCTTTCTATGGGTAGGGCTCTTCCAGCAAGGGTTAGGGTCATAAAGGGTAGGGCTCCTCAGATGAGGGTCAGGCTTTAAATGGATAGAGCTCTTCAGGTGAGGGTTAGAGTCATAAAGGATAAAGTTCCTTGGGCAAGGGTTAGGGCTTTAAAGGGCAGGACTGCTAGGGTTAGGGTTTCTCGGGCGAGGGTCAGGCTTTAAAAGGGTTTCTCTCATTTAAACCAGATACTTACATGTATGCTGCTGCCGTTCAAATCTGCTGTTTGACTACAAGAAGATATGAGGTTTCTAAAGATATCATTATCTAAAATACTTTGGGGTGCAAATGTAAAAAAAAAACCCAAAATCCCCAAAAACCACACATGTTAAAGTCCACCCAAAAGCTAACTGAAAGTCAGTGAGCCCCAGCCATGCTCTTAGTGAGAAACACTATTTAACATGAGGGTAGCCGGAGTTTCAAAATGGTAATCAGCTATTGTATGCTTTGGAATAGTCTATTCTTGGGGTGAACATGGACCTTGGTGGCAACTTCTCTATATGAAAGAAAAGTCTGCAACTATCTAGTGAGGAGCAGATTAAAAATAGGTCTTTTGGATATCAAGAAGCACTCTGGCAACTAGTAAGACAGTGAACAACAAATGGTGGACAATCTCCCTCAGTCCAGTGGCAGACATATGGCGCAACTCCCTACTGCCTGACACCCTGGGTAGTCTTACTGTATGAGATGAATCCCAAATCAGAACGGAGTTTTACACCCTCTCTGCCAAAGTGTGAAAGAACCACTGAAGAATAAATCAGCAGAGAATCAGGTTCACAACCTTCACCACTTCTTCCACCAGTATCTATATGCATTAGCTAAGTCCTGTTTGGGTAGAATCTCAGCCAGCGCACACTAATCCAATTAAATTTTAGCACCTTTTGATGCTGCTGCTAGGACATGCATGTGGTCTGACAGCTGTAAGAATAAGGACTGGTATTCAAATTAACTGGTGCTGCTAAGACATTCTTAATATATCTAGCCTCAGTGAAAGTTTCTCAGATGGTATTTAGCAGTGAAGTGAATTATGTTACACAATATAAAAAGATCTAATAAAATTAAATTTGTGAGTTCAACAGAAAAGAGAACATGCTGAACTGGGCATGAATTTCAATCCAAGTGATGATGGAGTTAAAGACTAGTATATTCCTTAAAAGTATGATTACATGCACTTGCCCTACTAAAACAATGGCCTGTCTGTATTTTGGAGGCAGAATATTGAATTATAATTATTGATTATAAACATCAAGTTACATTTTATAGGAAATTAGAGAAATATAGAGGTACTGTAAAATAATCATAACCAAAACTTCTGTATTAGGTTCCTTAAAGATATGTAGTGGAGACAGGTTATTTTATATACCCAGTACCTACAGCTGTCTGACTTACTTATTCACTGGTATTTGATATTATATTTATTCTCATTATCATTCATCACTTGCCTTTATATGGCATCTTATGTCTGAGGTTCACAGAGTACTTTACAATTTTTAATTAAGCCTTTCAACACTGTGAATAAATAAAAGTTATTAGACTCATGTTACAAATGGGAAATCGAGCCACAAAGAAGTTAGCTGACCTTACCTAAGTTCACAAAGTCAGTCAGCAGCAGAACCAACAAAAACAGTCAGGAGAACAAACCCCTTCCTCTGTACACTTGATCATACTTTGTCTTGAATGGTATCAGGTCAGGAATGGAGAATACCTTTACCTTAAACACTGGTGAATCAACATTTAAATTATAATTTCTAATCATTCTCCTAAAAGTGGTCTAGTTGCTCACAGAAAATTGAAGAAGTTGTGAATACATGCCAATATGGACTATCTTTTAGGAAATGGAAACCCCCAAATTTGAAGGGCCTACATTTTTGAGTGCTACCTGTGAGATAATTTAATACTATAAAGTAAGTGTAACATTTATTTCTGAGCTAATTAAAGAAATGGGGAGCTGAGGTGATACTTATTAATCTATTATTGTTACATTGCAGGAATACCATTTTCACTTGCCTCCTGTGAGAAATTCCATTCTGAATACACACATTGTCCTAGCACTAAAACAGCTCTTGTCACACAGCAGGCTACAATCTTCTCCTTTTGATGGACTCTGATCCAGTAAAATTAATAAAGATACATCGGCAGTCTGTCCTGTTTGATACTATCGATCATGACCATAAAACTTCTAAATTATGAGTCAGGCAATATTTTCTTCTCTGACACTGTGTGTTCCTCCAGGTTCCATTTATTTTTAATTGGGACGCTGGCATTTTCCACTCTGACAGCCAAAATTAATGCTTAGCACCATGAATAAATACTAGTCTATATATCACAGAACTTTTCCATCTGCTGAGCAACAGAGTGAAGCGAGTTGAGGAACCCCTTATCCCACCACAAACACACGGGCATGGATCTCTTCATAGCACTGAAAAGAGCATTGGGAGAGAGGACCATTTAATGTGTCAGCCTATATGCCACATCCTCAAGGGAGTGTTGTCTGCTGTTTAAGGGGCATGTATAACCCATATCCAACTACTTCATATATTAGGAGCTAATATTCTGCTTCCACTGAAGGTGGTGGTGGTAAAATTCCCATGCTTTCACAAGGAAAAGAGTTAGGTCAATGCTCATGTCACGGTTCCTCCCCCACTCTGAACTCTAGGGTACAGATGTGGGGACCTGCATGAAAAACCTCCTAAGCTTATCTTTACCAGCTTAGGTCAAAACTTCCCCAAAGTACAAAATATTACCCCCGTTATCCTTGGACTGGCCGCTACCACCACCAAACTAATACTGGTTACTGGGGAAGAGCTGTTTGGACGCGTCCTTCCCCCCAAAATACTTCCCAAAATCTTGCACCCCACTTCCTGGACAAGGTTTGGTAAAAAGCCTCACCAATTTGCCTAGGTGACTACAGACCCAGACCCTTGGATCTGAGAACAATGAAAAAGCATTCAGTGTTTTACAAGAAGACTTTTAATGAAAAATAGAAGTAAATAGAAATAAAGAAATCCCCCCTGTAAAATCAGGATGGTAGATATCTTACAGGGTAATTAGATTCAAAAACATAGAGAACCCCTCGAGGCAAAACCTTAAGTTACAAAAAAGATACACAGACAGAAATAGTTATTCTATTCAGCACAATTCTTTTCTCAGCCATTTAAAGAAATCATAATCTAACACATACCTAGCTAGATTACTTACTAAAAGTTCTAAGACTCCATTCCTGGTCTATCCCCGGCCAAGAGGACTACAGACAGACCCAGACCCTTTGTTTCTCTCCCTCCTCCCAGCTTTTGAAAGTATCTTGTCTCCTCATTGGTCATTTTGGTCAGGTGCCAGCGAGGTTACCTTTAGCTTCTTAACCCTTTACAGGTGAGAGGAGTTTTCCCCTGGCCAGGAGGGATTTCAAAGGGGTTTGCCCTTCCCTTTATATTTATGAAAGCTCAGCACTCTGAAAAATCCTACCCTTAACTTATAACACAAGTCTGAAAATGTTCATGTCTTGTGTTGTCTGTTTCATTCAGTTATTCACATCCAGCCTTGCCTCAGAAACATGTGGTATGCCATAGATAGACTAAATAACAGACACCTTCCCAGTTAAGGAATGTAGGTGTTATTTATGACTCAGCTGATATTTCAGAATCATATTTTCAGTTTCCCAAATTATTCTTTATTTGGTGTGGAATACTGCTACTCTGCAGACTTATGCCTGTCAGTCCTAAACATTTCAACCCATTGTAAAGTCCTGGCTGGGCTAAGTATGCACCACTGCCTTTACTGGCAAACTCCAAGAGGTCTGGAGGCTCTGTTAAGCACACCGAAGTCTGGATGCTTATTTAAACTCAGAACCTGCAGAACTAGACTGTAAATATAATAAGGATGGGATTTCTTATTTTGGCTTGGCAGGAAGTAGCGCAACCAGAGTTTTTCTAATGGTATTTAGTTACTTCCATTGTCATGGCTAGAGCAAGATAGCGTAAAGGGGGGATTTTAGGAATAATAGGAAAAGTTTTCTGAACCTTTCCTAATCTTTTTTTTTTAAGTGTCTTTAGTTTGAGTTGTGTGTGAAGATTGTATGTTCTTATTTTATCCCTGCTTATTCAACCATCTCCAAACAGACAATTGAGGGCCACATTCAAAAGGGGGATTTGATTTACATTTAAGTGTAAAATGAGTAATCCCTGAACTGGTGCCTGATTAAGCCACATGCATTAATGAGTCATTCCTGTGTTAGGCTTCAACCAATCCACAAACCAGGGGCTCATCCAGTGACTCTCAGAGCAGGTATATAAACCTCACAGGAGAAACAGCAGCTCTGTGTGCTCAATGTCACTTAATGGTTTGGAACTCTCCCCTGTCCAATAACAGTAACAAACTCCACAAGCCTGAGGCCATGTCTACACTACAAAGTTAAGTTGATTTTATGTAAGTCGACATCGAGCCTCCGATTTAAGCAAGTTGATCTTGTGTTTCCCCACTATTGTCATTGTGTCAGCAGAGTGCATCCTCACTAGCAGGGCTTGTATTGATGCATGGAGCACTGCACTGTGGGTAGCTATCCCACAGTGCATATAGTCAAGTGGAATTTTGGGTTGCAATGCCTTATGGCAGTGTTTCCCAAAATTAGGACACTGCTTATTCAGGGAAAGCTCCTAGTGGGCCGGGCCAGTTTGTTTACCTGCCATGTCCACAGGTTTGGCCGATTGCGGCTCCCACTGGCCGCAGTTCACCGCTGCAGGCCATTGGGGGCTGCGGGAAGTGGCGCAGGCCAAGTGACATACCAGCCGCCGCTTCCCGCAGCCCCCATTGGCCTGGAGCGGCGAACCATGGCCAGTGGGAGCCACGAACGGCTGAACCTGCGGACGTGGCAGGTAAACACGCTGGCCTGGCCCGGCCCACCAGGGCCTTTCCCTGAACAAGTGGCGTCCCAAATTTAGGAAACACTGCCTTATGGGACCAAAACATTTGCACAGGTGGTTATGGAAATATGGTGTTAGCCTCCCGTGATGCACTTACCTCACCCCCTCCCTGAAATCAACGGCGAACAAACCAAGCCTTTTTTTTTTAAGCCTGGGTTACCCACGCAGATGCCATAGCATGATAACCATGGACCCCGCTCAGCTGTACGCTGTTGTTGCGAGCATTACAAACATGTTGTGCCTTATTCTGCAGTATTTACACAGCCAACACAGGAGCCACTGTGTGGAACAACGTGATGACACACAAGCAGCCCTGCTGGAAGACACAGAGCAGAGCAATTCACAGTTGCTGGTGGCAATCATGCATCACCTTGACATGGTTCAATGCCCCTTCTGGGCCTGGGAAACAAGCACTGCCTGGTGGGACTGTGTCATTATGCAGCTCTGGGATGATGAGCAGTGGCGGAAGAACTTTCGAATGCATAAGGCCATTTTCCAGGAACTGTGTGAAGAGCTTTCCCCAGCCCTGAAGTGCAGGGAATACTAAAGTGAGAGCTGCTCTGACAGTGGAGAAGGGAGCAGCGATAGCTCTGTGAAAGCTTGCAATGCCAGACTGCTACCGGTCAGTGGGGAATCAATTCTGAATGGGTAAATCTACCCTGAGATCTATTGATTGCCCTGCTAACTTGGATCACAACAGACTTCTGCTAAGAAGGGTAGTGACTCTGGGCAATGTGCAGGACATAATGGATGGTTTTGCCACAATAGGGTTCCCTAACTGTGGTGGGGCTATAGATGGAATGCATATCCCTATCTTGGCACCAGACCACCTTGCCAAAGAGTACATAAATTGAAAGAGCTGCTTCTCAATGGTGTTGCAAGTGCTGGTGGATCACAGGTGCCATTTCACTGACATCCAGGGGCAGCAGGTTTGTATAATTTTTGGTGGTGCCCAGAATGGGTCCAAGTTGCTCACCCCCCACCACCTCCTTAAAAGTCTGGGATGGGGGAGGTGTCAGTCTCTAGGCTGGGGCAGGCGGTGGGCTCTGGTAAGGCGTTTGAGTGCAGGGTATAGGCTCTGGGAGGGAGTTGGGGTATGGGGTCTGGGCTGGGCAGGCAGTTGGGGTTCAGGGGATGGGCTCTAGGAGGGAGTTGGGGTGAGGGGTCTGGGCTGAGGCAGGGGTGCAGGAGGGGGCTCAGGGCTGGGGCTGAGAGTTGGAGTGCAGGGGGCGAGAGCTCTGGCTGGGGGCACAGGGTCTGGGGTGGGACAGGGATCAGGAGCTTGGGGTGCAGACAGGCTGCCCCGGGGTGAGGGCCAGAGAAGAGGACTCCCCTAACCCTTTCCCCCACTGCAGCAGCCCCTCACCATAGCCTCACTGGGGGTGGTGGATGGGGCTACCCCTTGCCCAGCATGCAGGGTGTCACAGGCTGGCCCTTGCTCTGGGGCTACAGGCTGTGGATGGGGGAGGAGTTGCAGGATCAGACACTCAAGGAAGCCCCAGCAGCTGCTCAGCTGAGTGAGGTCCAGAGGTCTGTTCCTGCATCTCCTCCAGGTGGGTGCTGGAGACAGGGAGAGCTGCCAATCATGTGTGCACCCCCTCCCCTTCTCTGATGCAGCAGCAGCCAGCTACCTCAGTCTGCTCCTGTGCTGTAGCCTTGCCTTAGGCAGCAGCGCAGGCAAAGGGGAGCAGCAGGGCAGCAGCCCACTTTTAGTCAGGCAGGGACACTTCGGGGGAGGGAGGGGAAGATGCTCCAGGCAGGGCTGGGGGAGAGACCTGGCTTCAAACATTGGTGGAGATGGGCTCCCAGCCCTGAATATTGCTGGAGCCCGGGCACCACGGCCCATGTAACTCGCCGGCCCTGCCGACATCAACCTGGGATGGTTGGGAACGGTGCATGACACATGTATCTTTAGGAACTCTGGTCTGTTCAGAAAGCTGCAAGCGGGGACTTTCTTTCCAGACTACAAATTAACCATTGGGGATGTTGGAATGCCAGTTGTCAGCCTGGGGGGGTCCCAGCCTACCTCTTGCTCCTATGGCTCATGAAGCTGTACACAGGCAGCTTGGACAGCAGTAAGAACTGGCTTTCCCTAGGCCGAGGGGCTTGGCGTCTGAGATGCTTTGAAGACCAGTTTCAGCAATGAGCCACAGTAACATGATCCTTACCAAACAGTTCCCTTTACTACATTTTCTCCCTTGTAAAGTCCACCCCCACTAACCATCGTGTATTGAATGAATAAAAAGTCCTTTTCTCCTAAACCTGTTAAGTTTGATTATACACAAAAAAGCAAAGAAAAGTAAGATAACCTGGGGCAAAAGGGCTCATAACTCTGGGGGGAGAAACAAGGACAGCTTGCTTACACATGCCCCGATTTGGTTCTGACCACTAGGCATGACCATTTTTCTTATGGTTTCTGACAGTGGGTTCCTAAAGTTAGTTATCTTAATCTCCATTGAGATACATACATAAAAGTGACATGACTTTCAGAAGTTCTGGGCACCTACTTCTCCCACAAGTGTCTTGTTAGAGTCCCAAATTCTGTTTTAGTTGCTTATCTTTAGGGACTCAATTTGCAAACTATTACCCTACATACTTTTACAAAGAGCAATAGAAATTAAACTGTTCATGTTTTGACATTGTTCATCCAGCTCAGTGACCAGCAACCTTTAGCAGACGGCCCATCCTGCAAATCTGCTGGCTGCCAGGCTGGTTTATTTACCTGCAGCGTCCACAGGTTTGGCCAATCGCAGCTCCCACTGGCCATGGTTTGCCGTTCCAGGCCAATGGGGGCTGCGGAGAGTGGCAGCCAACACATCCCTCAGCCCATGCCACTTCCCGCAGCCCCCATTGGCCTGGAACAGCAAACTGCGGCCAGTGGGAGCTGCAATCGGCAGATCCTGAGGATGCTGCAGGTAAACAAGTCGTCCCTGATGGGCTGCGTGCCAAAGGTTGCCGATCCCTGATCTAGTTAATAGATCATATCATTAGAATATGACTTATTAAAGTTGTCAAAGGATAATGGCCTCCTGCTATTACATAAATACTCAAGCAAAGCCAAGGGGTTTATTTTCAAAGTGGGAGATACTGATCATGTGCATGTGATTATGCTGATGTTATATCTTACACTAAATAACTAAAATGGGATTATTTTTCTGGAAGGATACTGCTGTAAAAGGATGTCAGTTCCTCTGTCTTGTTAGCTTCTTTGAATATACTTTCAATTAGCAAGAACAGATGGTGCTGGGTTGTTTAAAAACAACTGCTAGTGTCACTATTTGTACTGCAGTAACACCTAGGTGGGTGAGCAGGACCGCATTGTGCTAGGTGCTGTATAAATACAGGGGAAAAAAACACAAACAGTCACCCGGGTAAACTGATCTCTAACTGAAGTTTGATTATTTCACTTTGATCGATAAGTAAAGTCCAGTCATAATGGCTAGCCCAGATACAATTCCCAATGTATCTAAATCCTGCATTTACAAAAACAAAACTATTTTAGTACCTCAAAGTTTTTCCCTCATCAGATAATTAGTTCAAACTACAGTCTGTAGCATAATAGCTAAAGGTAGAAATTGGTTTCAATTTCATTTAATTGTGATGGAATTGGATAAGTTACATATTCAACTGATTTTATTTAGTAAAATCCAATTATTGTGGGATAAATGGAGACAGAGCAATCAGTCATTGCATTTCCTACTTGGCAAATGTTGTATTATACTGTAAAATGTAATAATCACTCAGTTTACCTCTGATTCAGAACATCTGAAATCCATTGCACAATTTAAAGCATATCAGCAAAAAGGGAGCATTGTTCTAAAACATAATAGAAGGAGAAATACACTTTTCCACTGAAGAAGAAAAAATTACATCATCTTATGGAAACTGCAGTGCATGTTTTTAGTTCTAAATTAGAAATAGCTAGAATTCAGGCTGATTGTTGCCTGCAGGAAATCTTCTAGGCTTGGTTTCTGACAACGTAAATATAAAAAGCACCATCTGAACAAATGTTAGACTCTTTCTGAGGTATATGATGAATGTTCATCAGCAGTCCTAGACCACTGCCTGATCTCAAGTGGAATCAAATTGGAGCTTTCCAAAAGAAATCAGGAGATAGGTTAAATAAACCGAGCTTTGAAGTTCTAACTTCCTTGCATACCTTTAATCTTGCATGAACAAAGAAAACTTGTCTTCTCAACTCAGTGAGAAATGACCAAAGTGAAATACACAGCAAGTTTAACTGTGCAGATATAATTATTAGAAAACTATGACAAGGGTTCTTTCCCCTGTTCCTGCAGCAAGGAGCCTGTATTTTGAGTTTGGTCTTCTGGGGGTATCGTTTGGTTTTTCATGGCCAGGTTTGAGTAGGAATTTCAGATAGATGTCAGATCTCTTTTTGAATACAGAAAGAGTGAAGGTGATAGTTCATAAATAAGGCATACAAATGGACTTTTGTACCTATGTAACAAGCAAACATGCATAACCCACAGGATACTTTGAATGTGGCTTAGCAAAAAGGCAGATTGGAATCCTAAATTAGAGATTTTCCTAAGGCCATGTCTACATTACCCGCCAGATAGTGATCTATCTATTGGGGATTGATTTACTGTGTCTAGTGTAGACATGACAAATTGATCCCTGATTGCTCCGCCGTTGACTCTGGAACTCCACCATGGCAAGAGGCAGAAGTGGAGTTGACGGGGGAGCAGTAGCCATCGATCCCATGCCGTGAGGATGTGAAGTAAGTGATTCTAAGTCGATCTAAGAAACATCAACTTCAGCTACACAAGTCTCGTAACTGAAGTTGCTTATGTTAGATTGATCCCCCCCACTGCCAGTGTAGACCAGGCCTTAGAGACATTATCTGTATTATCCAGTGAGGTAAAGATCATGATGCAAAACAGGCCAACAGCTGCAGAGATGTTTGCATGGTTTTTATAATACCCTCTAACCTAGCATATATCATGTCATGAGAGCTGGGTGAAAGTTTTTGGACAAATCTTTTTTCTGTGGGAAAAAAATGCAGATTTGGTGACAAATATTTTGTGAATGTGTCAGTTTCAGAGTGATTGCATCAAAAGAATGTTTTTTCGCCAAAAAACAAAAACAACGTTTTGCTTTAACATTTTCAGAATGAAACATTCTTATTCAAAATGAGAACATTTTGAAATGTCCTTCAATTTTATTAAAATAAAGAAATATGTTTTAGAAAAATGCTTGAAACTGAAAAAATGTTTTGTTTCTGGTTGAACAAACCATTTAGTTTAACCTGAAACAATATTTCTCCCTGGAATTACTAACAAACCAAAAATCCGTTATGTGCTTAGTTCTACACATTACTCACTAGTGACTGGACTCAGCAACAATAGAGGCTTCTAACATCTCACAGCTCAGTGAACTTTCCTTTAGCTCTACTGGAAGAGCTGGTTTTCATGCTGCATGTTCAAAGGTTTCCTTCCCTGATGATTGTGTTGTATGTGGCTACATTTGCCCTCTTCCTAGCCTTCAAAGCAAAATATAGGCATTGAAATTTTAGAGAGGCAGGCTTTAAAAGAAGTTGTGTTGCCTTCAGACTACAGTTTTCTTTTACTAACTGTTGCTGGGAAATTGAAGACTGCCAAGATGGTATTTCTCTTGATAGCATTCCAGGAGGGTAATTTTCAAGCTCTTTAGTACTGAGGCAACATATTAAAAGTTCTGTCCACATATGACAGCATGCACTGGGGCATAATGATAAGCAGATGTCATTATTTGCAGCGGCTGTAATAGCAACCAGAAGCTTTGCTGCCTGAATTATTTTGCAAATACTTTCATATTATCTTGGATTTATATATGGAACTTTACACATTTATACTTTGCGCATTTATATGTGGAACTCTCAAGGCACAGTTAGTGGTAATTGTGATCACAGAAACCCCCTTGGGGCTGCCAACTGATGTGCCAAGACTACTTCTGCCCCTGCTTTCCCTGCCAGCTTGGGACTCCAGCACCCTGTCGTGTTGAGCCAGGCACGCCAGTCTGCTCCAGCAGAGACCCAGGGTCTGAACCACGTGCCCCAAAGCTGCAGACTAACTGAAAGCAACTTATCTGAGTGTCAGACAGGAACACTTCCTGTCCAACTCCCAATGGGGTCTAAACACAAATAAATCAGTTTTATCCTGTATAAAGCTTCTACAGGATAACTCATAAATTGTTCACCATCTATAACACTGAGAGAGATAAGCACAGCAGTTTGCCCCCCCAGGTATTAATACATACTCTGGGTTAATTAATATGTAAAAAGTGATTTTATTAAATACAGAAAGTAGGATTTAAGTGGTTCCAAGTACTAAGTGACTTACCAAGCAAAATAAAACAGAACATGAAAGTCTATGTCAAAGAAAATTGACTACAGAAAAACCTCATCCTTAGAGGAATTCCAGTAAGCTTTCTTTTGCAGACTAGTCTCCTTCTAGTCTGGGCCCAGCAGTCACTCACCCTGTAGTTACTGTCTTTTGTTCCAGTTTCTTTCAGCTATCCTTGGGGGTGGAGAGGCTCTCTCTTTAGCCAGCTGAATAAAATGAAGGGGTCTCCCATGGGCTTAAATAGACTCTCTTGTGGGTGGAGACCCCCTCCTCTCTCCTATGCAAAGTCCAGCTCCAAGATGGAGTTTTGGAGCCATGTGGGCAAGTCACGAGTCCATGCATGACTCAGTTTTTACAGGCAGCAGACATTGCTCACATGGTATCTTGCATGTCTCCAGGAAGACTTCTTATGTGGATTGGAGCCTTCCAACATCCATTGTTTGTTAAATGCTTCTTGATTGGGCACTTAACTTTGCAAATTCCTAAAGAAGCTGACAAATGCCTTACTAAGGTTATTTAAAATCAGACAAGTATACAACCAGTATTCATAACTCCAAATACAACAATGACACATGCATACAAATAGGATCAATAGATTCAGTAGATCATAACCTTTAAAGAGATCTGTTACATGGCATATGTCATATATACATTCATATGCATATTTCCATAAAGCCTTTTGGGGGGCACCACCACAGTAATAACAGAGTTAAATTGGTGGGGAGGCAGTAAATGAAGTTATTTGAATGTGGATGGTACTGACAGTAACACACAAGGCAAAGTGAATCTAGGCTCATGGTGGATTCTCCATCACTGGCCATTTCTAAATCAAGATTGCATTTTTTTTAAAGATATGTTTTAATTCAAACAGGAGTTATTTTGGGAAAGTTCTCTGACCTTATAACAGGAACATATGAGATTATCACAATGGTGCCTTGTGGCCTTGGAATGTATAAGAACAAATACTAGATAGATTCTCCATGAAGCCCAGCTAAGATGAAATTGCTTACCAATCCTGTCACTAGAAATTATTTAGCTGTTGTGAACAGGTGAGCCCCCGCCCAGTGGTTAGTGTCTGCAGTGGCATCCCCACCCAGTGGTTAGGAGTAAGGAAACCTGGGCCCTCCCACTCCACCAGGTTCCAACCCCCGGGCATTATTGTGCACTGTAAGGAAGGCATTCACAACCTGTGGTCTGGCTAATACTCTTTCCAGGTCTCTCCCTACAGCTTCATCCCACCTCACTGTGTTGCAGCTTGTAGTTGTGCCTTGCAATCCAACCATAGGCCTCTGTGGGCAAGGGAGTCCCTGCTTTGTGCATCAGTCCTCCTCCTAAATGTATACTGTTTTGGTGTAGTTCCTTTGTAGCAGTGAGCACAGGTTTGCCTCCAGCATAGCTAGGTAGCTGGTGGAAGAAGTGTCCCCCTTTTAAGTTCCTCCTCCAACTAAAGGATGCCCAGCAAGCCCACCGGGGCTTCTTGGGCCCAGAGCGATTCCTGTATGCCATCTCCCTCTTATGATGTTTATCCAACCCATCACAGTACCCATGTGAAAATTCAGATATCCCATACTCACATCATTTAGAGGATGTGGTGCATCTACATTACCTATAATACTTCTCAGGACTAAGAGTCACCTTGTTACTACCTGCCTCCAGTGTGAGGCCTTGCCTGTTCCAGCTGGTATTAGCTCCCTTGCTTAACCAGCCTGCCTGGCCACGGGTTGCTGTAAGCAATACTTGTAGGGCAGGGTACTTCTGAGAATGACACTGTAGTGTGGGAATAAATGCTGTGTGGAGCCACATGTTGGATGCAGGAAAGATGGTGAAAGGATGATTGAGGAACTGGGAAAGGCTAGAATGAGAAGTGGCCTGTGTAGTTTGAAGGAAGGAAAATTTTCTTGAAGATTACTGGTGTAGCTCTTGTGGGTGCCCTTGCCTGTAAATTATTGGACCTGTGTTTTATTTAAACTACTGCAATTTGCCAAGAGTTTAAATAGGTGTTGTATAATAAAATTATATCTACCTACATTAAATACTGGCACATTATAACTGGATAATATAATGAAATTTAATATGCCAGTATTTTACTAGGTCTATTACAGTGTCCCACCACTTACACATAAATGAAGCTTCATACCAGGACATTTTTTTAAAACTTGTATTTTTAGTAAAGAGGCTGAGAAATCATAGCATAGACTTGTAGTTACTATTTCCCCTGATGTATCTCATTATTTCTTTCTGCACTTAGGACTAGACTTTGGCTTTAAAAGTCCCTGATACATCTCTGGCAACTCCCAGAGACAATTTGTGTGCACAGGACAGAGGAAGCAGACAGCCACCAGAGGTATGATGGCTCATACACAAGGTTACAAAGACAAGGTAGGTGAGGTGATACCTTTTATTCAACCAACTTCTATTCAACTAATTTCTGTTGGTGAGAAAGACAAGCTTTCAAGCAACACAAAGAACTTCAAGTTTAGGAAAGGTCTGTTATTTACAGCCAGGCACTCAGATACCACAGAATATGCTCTGAGGAGAAACTCTGCGATCTATACCACACTTAAAAATCACTGTCAAACAAGGATTTTCCACCAGAGGAGTAAATCACATTATGGAATGGGCCACCCAAAGAGAATCTGCTTTAATACAGAAAAAACCCTCTGTCTGCAAACACCTCGTTGTCACCTACTACCCCATATGTAAGCGTAAAACAAAAACATCAAACTACAACCCACACCTGAAGGGAATCCTATCCTCAAAGACGTCTTTTCTGAACCCCTACTTCTGGCCTTCAAACAACCACCTCAACCTCTCCAAGCTCAACATCAGAAGCAAGCTCTGTCACACCAGGCCACACTAACTGAAAGTGTCACCAGACGCTTCCAGAACAGATGCAATACCTGCAGATATATCTCCACTGCTGCAATAAACACCCCCCACAGCACACCTTTCAAGATCTGTTGATAAGATCATAGGAATGGCCATACTGGATCAGACCAATAGTCCCTCTAGCCCAGTATCCTGTCTTTGATAGTGGCCAATACCAGGTGCTTCAGAGGGAAAGACCAGAACAGGTAATCGAGTGATCGATCCCCTGCTGTCTACTCATAGCTTCTGGCAGTCAGAGGCTTAGGGACACGTAGAGCATGGGGTTGCATCCCTGACCATTTTGGCCAATAGCCATTGATGGACCTATCCTCCATGAACTTATCTAATTTTTTAAATTCTATTATAGGTTTGGCCTTCATAACATCCCTTGGCAGTGAGTTCCACAGGTTGACTGTGTGTTGTGTGAAGTAGTATTTCCTTTTGTTTGTTTTAAACCTGCTGCCTATTAATTTCATTTGGTGACCCCTAGCTGTTGTGTTATGTGAAGGAGTAACTAACACTTCCTTATTCACTTTCTCTACACCATTTGTGATTTTAGAGATTTCAGTCATACCTCATTTGGTCAACTCTTTTCTAAAAGGAAGAGTCCCAGTCTTTTTAATCTTTCCTCATATGGAAGCTGCTCAACACTCCTAATCATTTTTGTTGCCCTTCTGTGTACCTTTTCCAATATATCTTTTTTGAGATGGGGTGACCAGAACTACACTCAGTATTCAAGGTGTGGGTGTAGCAGGGATTTAGATATTTAAGATATTTTCTGTCTTATCTATCCTTTTCCTAATGGTTCTATGATGTTGTGCACTTACCTCCAAGGGCTGCCTCCCATTGACCAGGTGTGAACCTGTCCTCTGTCTGCACTGCCTCCTGTTGTCCTCGTCAGGCAGGTCTTCAGTGGCTCAGCCCTCTGGCCAAGTCACACATAATCAGTGATATGAATAAACAAACCCCTTCCAGGGTAAAAGGTCCAACAGGGTCTGTCCTTGTACTCTTATTACAATCTTTAGTCCTGTCTCCAGGCTCAGTTCTCAGCCCCTTCTGAGCTAGCTGTAAATCTGTTTTTGCCCTGGAATAGAGTTGTGCACCCAGGGCTTTTTCCCTGGAGACTCTAAGTCCTGCCCATCACTTGGGCCTCTAAACAAGCCTTATCCCCCTTCTTAGGGCTTTAGCCAGCTTCCCAGTGAGGGGGACGCTGGCCCACCCACTACTCTGGGTCCCAACAAATAGCAGACATATGCTGCTTCCTGTAATAGTTGCTGCTGCTACTCCTTCGGCCACTTCCCATATATCCCCTTCATCCTTACCTTAGGGTTAAAGGTCTCTGTCTGTTCCATGTTTGAGCAGGGTCTCACCCAGGTCTCCTCACCTAGAGAGTCTCACAGTCTTCCTCACCTTCTGGTCCCAGCCAGAAAATGATCTGCTCAGGCCTTGCAGCTCTGGGCCTGCTGCACTGTGATTGGCTGCTTCCCTGCAGCCTCTCTAGGCAGGCCTGGAGGACCCACCTTCACTGCTCCTTTTCTGGGACCGGGTGTGGTAGGACCATGAGGCTTCCAGCAGAGGGCCTCAAAGGGCCTGGTACACCCTGTCAGAGGTACCTAGCATGTTAGCTTTTTCGACTGCTGCTGCACATTGAGTCCCAATAGCAGCTCTGTGGGTCAAACCAAACAATCACTAAACTCTCAAATGAATTCACACAGTAAAATGATAAAAGACAAAAACAAAAACCAAAAACCCACCTGTCAACTGTGGGTGAACACATTTCACAGAGCAATCATTGTATATCTGACCTATCAGTCCTCATCCTAAAAGGAAACCTGCACAACACTTTCAAAAGATGAGACTGGCAACTTAAATTCCTTGCTCGGTTAGACACTAAGGGCAGTTCTACACTTAAAATGTTGCATTGGTGCTGATGCACTGATGAAGCTGCGCTTCTGTTGTACTTAACTGAAGATGCTCCTGTGCCAACAGGACAGCTTCTTCCATCAGTGTAGTTAGTCCATCTCCATGATAGGCAGTAGCTACGTCGAAGGGAGAAGTTCTCCAGCTGATATAGCACTATTTACACGAGGGGTTAGGTTGGCATAACTACATCACTCAGGGGTGTGGATTTTTCACACCATGAGTGATGTAGTTATATGGGTATAAGTCTGCAGTGTAGAGCTGGCCTAAAAATCATGGACTGTGCAGAGACACTGGATATAAGGCTTATTACAACAATCTGTAACCCACTACCCCCTTCTTTTGTCCTCTCACTGCAGAGGTGTTAACAGGCCACTCTACCTTGAATGGTCCCTTACTACTTATGCTAAACAATCTGTTCCACCTTGCATTGTGCTTTGATGCCAGGAGTACTTTCCCAGACCCAAAGAAGAGCTCTGTGTGGCTCAAAAGCTGGTCTCTCTCACCAACAGAAGTTGGTGTAATATAAGATATTACCTCACCCACCTTGTCTCTCTAATACCCTCAGTCTGATATGGCTACAACTACACTGCATACAACATATGCAAGGTTGGCAATTACTATACCTATTGAAAGGTTGCAGGGTATGTAGAGAGATGTTTACGAAAGATTGTGATTTGGAGATGCTCCCTCATAAGGAACTGTGTTACGAGTGTGGGACTTCAGAGATGTATTGCAGAGACAGGGGTGGGGAACACTGCATGGCTGTGTGCAGCAGTTCACCAGAGATACGCTCCAGTTTGTTTTATTAAAGTTTTATTCCTTTCTCATTCACTACTTGGTTATGTAATGAACCCCAAGATGGTTATGGTGTGCCCTGCCATTAGCACTGGCACCAGGCCGCTTGTTTAGAATGGGCATGGGCCACATCCACAGCCCAACCCGTCTCCGGCTGAGTTGTCTACGGCAGCTGGCTGGTTTTCTTACCGTTTTCCCCTGCACTGACGGATAGTAGTGTGTGGGGTTCTGGGCTGAAACACAAAGGAAAACTCAAACATTACGAAGCCAGATGAACTCAGAAAATGTCACATGTAACCCTGCATATGGAAGGTAACGGATGTATTATTATTATTATTTGTATTATAGGAGCACTTAGAGGCCCCAACCAAGATCAAAGCTCCTATATTGTTAAATACAATATAGACCAGTGGTTCTCAAACATATTGGATGTGGCCCCTTCTTTGTGTCTGTAGTGGCTTATTCCCCCATCCCCCCCAACGAAGTACATATACCACCACCCAGCTCTGAAGGCAGAATGAAGAGCAGCAGCTGTTGGCAGGGTGCCCAGCTCTGAAGGCAGCATCGCATCAGCAGCAGCACAGACGCAAGGGTCACAATATCACTTTTCACAGCAGACTTTGAGCCCCATTGCTGCCCTTACTTCTGCGCTGCTGCTGCCACCCTGGGGCTGACAGCCAGAGCCCCTCTGCCTCCAGGTGAGAGATGGCGGGGAGGAGAGTCCGAGCCATGGCTGCCTCCTGGTGAAGGAATGGGGTTGCGGTGCGGTATTTTGACAATGAAAAACATCGTCCAGCTGAACATTTTGTGTCTGTTAAGAGACTATTAACAGTTGATGCTCAGTCTATTTTTGACCAGTTAAATGACGTCCTTAGAATTCTTAAAATTGACTGTTGTTTTTTGTTTTAAATTGACTGGTCATCAGTGATGTCTGTCTGTTTTGGTGGCACATCTACTATGTCTGGATGTACTGCGGGAGTTCAAATAAAATGTAAAGAAAGAAACAGTGAAATACTCTATGTACACTGCTATGTGCATTGTTTGAACCTCGTCCTAGTAGGTGCATGCACTTCAAGTAATCAAAACAGAATCGTCTTTGATTTTTATGGTGTTATTCAGACTCTTTATACCTTCATGGAGGGGAGTCCTGTGCAACATGCAGTAAAGGAGAAGATTTCACAAGAAGTAGGATCCCAGTTGAAGACTTTGAAGTCACTATCAAACACAAGACGGGCATGCAGAGCAGAAGCAGTGGCTGCTGTAAAACAGAACTACTCCATCATTTTACAAGCTTTACAAGAGATTATCAAAACAACTCACCTTGCTGATGCTAAAATAAAAGCCAGGGGCCTTATCCATGAACTAAATTAATTCAAGTTCATCTTTGCCCTTCACATGATGCACGCTATTCTACAGATGGTGGTAAAAGTGAGTAAGGCTCTTCAAGCTCCAGATCTCAACTTACTTACTGCAATGACAGAGGTGAAAAGCTTGCGTAACTCTTTGGCTTCGATGAGAAGTGGCCCAGAATATTTTCAATCTATTTTCAATGACAGTGTGAAAATGTGTGTAGAGAATGATATCTCGATTCCCCCAGTTAAGAAGAGAAAAATATCCACTCGTATTGATGATGCGTTTGAGTTCCAGCAACAGTTTGACACAAAAGAGGAGCAGGAGAGAATAACTTCATTTTACCCACTCCTAGACTCAGTGATTACCGGCACTGACCAGCGATTTGAACAGGAGACTTGTAAAATTGTGACTGCAATGGGAAAACGGCTGAGCTTAGACATTGGCAGAGACGATATGAGAATCATTGCCAACAAATTTAAAGTGTCCTTGGATGAGCTGGAAGCTGAAGTCGGATTGCTTCAGGCTTATGACTGATCTGTTCCTAAAGGTAGCACTATGAACACCACCAGAGAGTGGCTTGATTGGCTAAAGGAATCGGATCGGTCTTCCATGTTCCAGGCCTTTTACAAATCTAATCAATGCTCTGCAGTCTTACCTGTTACAAGCTGTTCATGTGAAAGAGCCTTTTTGAAACTAGCACATGTAAAAAACAAACTCAGAAGTACAATGCCCCAACAGCGTCTCGACTCACTCATGATTTTGTACATTGAACAAGAATTGGCTTTGTCAGTTAATTACAATGATGTGATTGAGGAATTTAAGTCCAGAATACTTGGTGAGCGATGTCTCATTCTCTGGGACAGGAAGATGAAGAAACCTTAATCTGTTTTGGTCAATTTGGGTTAGCTCATTGAAGTTAAAGATCATAAAAATTGATTATCTTTGTATACACCTGGTTATCACTACAGCAAAAATTTGGTATTTTGTGTCTCATTTTTTAAGTTTGTATTTTTTAAGTAAAGTTTAGTTGTTAATTTAAAAAAAATTAAGTTGAGTTAAGTTTTAGTTTCTTTAGTTTATTTGATGAATAAAAATAATATTCTTTATGATTGAGTATTCAATAAATGTTCGCCTTTAAAAAAAATAAAACAAAATTCCCTGGGTGCACACCCTAATGAAATGTGCTGTGCACGCCTATGAGCTTGACACATTCCCATGTCCCGCTTGGGAGGCCTGCCCCATAGTTTGAGAACTGCTGATATAGACACATTGTAAGAGACAGTCCCTGCCCCAAAGAGCTTACAGTCTAGGTAGACAAGACAGACAGGAGGCGTGAAAAAGTATGTAGAATTATCCTCATTTCACAAATGAGGAATGGAGTCCTAGTCCAAAACCCATTTGAATCAAAAGGAAGGACTCTCATTTGACATCACTGAGGTTTGGATTCAAGCCCTAAAGCATGGACAGATTAAGTAATTTGCCTGAAATCGCAAACAAAGTCTGTGGCATGACTTGGAATTAACCTCAGATCTCCAGAGCACCAGGCTAGTGCTTTAACCACAAATTAAACCATCATTCTTCTAATTCTTAGTTAAGTTCTATGCAAACAGCAACAATAAAAACACCACACTCATTTCACAAAGATAAGCTACTTAAAAGGAACAATAAAAGTCTTCAGGGAACTTGCATTCAATCACAAGTCCCAGTCTTGTATGGAATATTGTTCCCATATGATCTGAAGAGATGAAATCATAAAGGCAGTGGCAGGATGAAAATAAAGGGGAATCTGTTATATCCAGAAAGAAAAAAAAATCAATGGGAAAAAAATCAATGGGAAAGTTGTAAAAGCTGTACCAATTAGTTCTCTAATATATGGCCTTTTGAAGTGCCAAAGAGCATTTTTAAGTGGTACTTTTTATTTTTATTCGAATAGACTGACTGCTAACGGTACAGAAGCAATCATGCATAACCAAAAAGGACTGTACCAAAAAAAAAATCCTTTAGAAGTCAAAGCAGCATGTGTTATAAATATGAGTGACTCTGTATTTTCAAGATCTGCACATCCAGACATCCTACACTTGCCCTTTGTTATCCAAATCCCCTTTCTGCTTTGTTGGTGTCATGGCATTGAAATCAATGAGGTTGTACCAGTGTAAGCAAGAGGATAATTTGGACCTGCAGGCAGAGTGAAGTTTGCTTTATTCTGGGATGTGAATGAAGGTCAGTGTGGAAATCTTCCCTTTGCAAAAATTAAGAATCCAGTACATTAATCTGCCTCACCCAGCTATGTGGCTGCAAGGCTAAAAGCATCAGAATTAACAGTGGAAGCCAATGTGTCTGTGTGTTTATAAACAAAAATTGAGTTGAGCAAAGATTTTTATTTTTATTATTTCCAGTGTCATGTATCATAGGTCAATAGATAAACACTTCATGTTAAAATACTCCTCCACTTTTTATTGACTGGAACTACACAGAAATGTTAAAAGAACCTTTTTGTTTTTTGGGGGTTTTTTGGGTGGTGGGGGAGGTTGGCTTCCACTGTTAGTTCTTGTGCATTGAGCCTTACAGCTGCGTGAGGGAAATCAATGTGTTGTAGTTTGAATTTTTGTGAAGGGAAGATATTTTTTATATTATACAAATACACACAGAAAAATCGGAGGCACTGAAGGCAAATCTCATAGCACAATAATTGGAATAGAAAGTAATAATTGCTTCTTGTTTGATTGCATAGTTGAAGAAATACATAAAGAGTGAAAGAGGAGAAGGTAGAAAGAGCAATAAACATTATAACCTTGAACGGCAAGTTTTTACAACTACCTTGTATCCCCCAAAAGTTCTGTCCCTTGACATCTGTTTGTTACAAAGAAAATACCCTCAATTACCTGAGCTTATTCAATGACTTATGCCATTCAAATGACCAAGGTTGTATCTGGATGTTAGTGAAGTTTTAGACACAGTCTCTCATGTAATCATACATGAAAAATGAATTCAAATAAGTTTTTAAAGGGTTTTAATGGGTTTAAAACCAGCTAAAGGACTATAAACAAAGGAATACGATAGTGACTAGGAAAGTGATACCTAGCAGGGTAATGAAGGATGCAGTTTTAAGATTGTTCCTATTTAACATCTTCATTAGCAATCTGGAAGAAAGAATAAACAGCATGTTAATGAAATTCACAAATGATACTAAATTCGGAAAAGTCACCAACACCAGTGAAGATGAGATATAATAGAAAGGGATTTAAGGGATTCATAGATATTAAGGTCAGAAGGGACCATTATGATCATCTAGTCTGACCTCCTGCACAATGCAGGCCACAGAATCTCACCCACCCACTCCTGCAATAAACCTCTCACCTATGTCTGAGCTATTGAAGTCCTCAAATCATTGTTTAAAGACTTCAAGGAGCAGAGAATCCTCCAGCAAGTGACCTGTGCCCCATGCTACAGAGGAAGGCGAGAAACCTCCAGGGCCTTTTCCAATCTGCCCCGGAGGAAAATTCCTTCCCGACCCCAAATAAGATGATTAGCTAAACCCTGAGCATATGGGCAAGATTCAGCAGCCAGATACCCAGGAAAGAATTCTCTGTAGTAATTCAGATCCCACCCCATATAACATCCCATCACAAGCTATTGGGACTATTTACCATGAATATTTATAGATCAATTAATTGCCAAAATCATATTATCCCATCATACCATCTCCTCCATAAACTTATCGAGTTTAATCTTAAAGCCAGATAGGTCTTTTGCCCCCACTGCTTCCCTTGGAAGGCTATTCCAAAACTTCACTCCTCTGATGGTTAGAAACCTTATTCTTATTTCAAGACTAAACTTCCTGATGACCAGTTGATATCCATTTCTTCTTGTGTCCACATTGGTACTGAGCTTAAATAATTCCTCTCCTTCTCCGATATTTATCCCTCTGATATATTTATAGAGAGCAATCATATCTCCCCTCAACCTTCTTTTGGTTAGGCTAAACAAGCCAAGCTCCTTGAATTTCCTTTCATAAGACAGGTTTTCCATTTCTTGGATCATCCTAGTAGCCCTTCTCTGTACCTGTTCCAAGATGAGAAACATGGACAGAAAATGAGATGCAACTTGGAAAAATGCTAGCTCTACATCAAGGCAAAAACAATATACATCAATGTGAGGGAAAATCCAGAGGAATAATGTTGGAAGAGACCTAGGGGTAATAGTGAACAACAAATTAGATATTGGCTGTAATGTGATATGGTTGCGATAAAACGACAATATAACTTTGGGCTTCACATGCACAGGAATCAAGTCATAGATCAAAGAGATAATAGTTCCTGTAAATGATTCTGTGGTACTGATTTGGAATATTCTATACTGGGGAAAACACTGAGAAATACTGAGAGAAATACTGACAGATTGAATGACATTCAGGCTTTGTCTACGTTAGCACTTTTGTCGGTAAAACTTTTCTCGGTCAGGGGAGTGAAAAACACACACAACCCCCGACCGACAAAAGTTTCACTGACAAAAGCGCCATTGTGGACAGTGCTATGTTGGCAGAAGATGCTCTCCTGCCGACATACCTATCGGTATGAGGTGGTTTAATTATGCCGACGGGAGATCTCTTTCCCGCCAGGATAGAACGGCTACACGGGAGACCTTACAGTGGGGCTACTGCACCGATACAGCTGAGATGCTGTAAAGTCTGAAGTGTAGACAAAGCCTGTGTGTTTAGTAGCAAAACTAATCATGATCTAGAAGGACTGATTTATAAGGAAAGACTAAAAGCTAAATATAAGCCAAATTTTCTGTTTCTGTAATTTGGTAGAGATTCAACAGAAGTCAATGGAGCTATTTACACTCATAGACTTTTTGGCCTGTAAAGTTATTTCAGATATAATGAAGGCAGGGTATATTAGTTTGCAAATATTTGGACGGTGTCACCCTCAAGAAAGGACACACATTGCTTTTGATGCTCAGAGTACTTATAACTGGGGTTAGTACAATTAAACTGAAAGAAAGAAACATTAGGGTTAATAGAAGGAAAACACCTTAATTCTTGGCTAAATTTCTCAGGTACTTCTCCAGTTTTTGTCAGGGGTAAAAAAGCTTCACAAGGGAAACTTCTTACACCCTCCTTTGCTCCTTTGTATAGGGGTGCAACTGACTGAACCTGTTTTTTTCAATGTCTCTCATTACTTAGGCTTTATGGAGTCTACGGCAGACTTTTGAGAATTCTTACATGGCCTTGAGCTGACACCCTTACTCATGCTGAGTAGCAGCTTATTCTGTGAATAGTACCATTGTAAAGTCCTACTCTGATGGGGGTAAATAGCTTCTAAATAAGGGGCACTGTGACACAGCGACCTCTTGGCAAAGGGTCCCCTGTTCTTTGCAGACAACTCTCACCTCAGACCTGACAAAAATCAGACCAAACACATCTTCCAGTATATCTATGCACAAACAGTGACATGTAAGGCATCTACAGAAAATTCATAACTTGTCAAAATTCAAAATCATTGCAAGATGTATGTATGGATAATGTTTAAGGACTAGTGTATTTATATTGAAAATATGCTTTATGGATTTGGAGTCACCAGGAGATATGTGTTGGGGATGGCTCATCTGGGCAAGAGGGAGTTGACCTGCCCTGTTTGGTTGGTGAGGCAATCCAAGGCTCCACTGTTTAGCCTTGTGCAATATGAAGACTTTGAAAGGGAAACCATCAGAGGCAATAACAAACTATCACAATGACTTAAAGGTAAAAATGAAACTTTCTCACAAGATCACAGGAAACTTTATCACAGGAGTGTGCCCTATCTGTGAATAGAAACCAAAGGCTAGTTTCAGTATAACACAGAGGAGAGAGGAGTGCTCTGCAATGGACTGAACTTCATTAAATAGGAAAGGTAACTATTGATAAGTGTAGACCCAGGTTTGCATTTTATGATTTTATTTTGTGTTGTAACCAATTGTTTTCACCATTTTCTCTCACTTCACCCTCTTACTAGTTAAATCTTTATTCTTTCTTAAATAAACCTATTTTTGTTTTATTATAAGTGCTCATAAGTCCAGTGCTGTTTACTGGTAAACTGGGGTTGGGGGGGTCACTGCAGCTTTGGGTGCAAGAGTAGCTGGAATTTCGGTGAGTAGCTGGTGTCAGGGGCTAGATGTCACAGGGGAACAATTCAAAGGGACACAATGACTGGGGTGCACCTATTGTTAATCTACAAAGTGAAGACTGGGCTGTCATAACTCAGAGGAGAGTGATTGGGTGGCTGAAACGCTGGTGGTGTCAAGGAGCTGACACACAGATAAGCACAAGCGAATCTTCCACATGCTGGAGGCACTCACAGTCCTGGGTGCCCTGAGAACTGCTCTACATACTGTGATTAGGTATAGGAGTGTAGAGAACTCTTCTCTCTCATCAAGCACTTCCTGAAGGCAGAGTATATGTGGAGGAAAGAAAAGAGTCTGAACGTTGCACAGCTGTATGCTTGCATACAACACATACGCTGCTTGAGAGAGGGTTGCAGAACCAAGCGCAAATGATTACAGACTTGGACACTTTGACTCACTTCCTGCATCTACTCAGAGTGAGTAGTAAAATATGTGTAATTAGTTGCTTCTACCTGCTCCTATAAAGGAGCAATATTTTCTTTCTGTAGCACGTTCATTTTTTTAAAATACCACTCTAATCTTTTTTCTTCTTTTTTTCAGCAGCAGATGCCATGTGGTTGGCAAGATATGTCTGCTCTTCCTGGGTCACTAAGTGGCCTCTCTTTGTGATTAACTAAATGGAAAAAGGAAGGGGACTATTTAACACATTAACAGTGTGAAGGATAGCTAGAAACTGAGAGGGTCTCCTGCTTGTACAGCACTACAGGCAGTACCAGCTGAAGATGTTGCGAATACTACTCTGAGGAAGTAGCTAGAGAAGGTTTGTTACAGAGAAGAAAATAAAATTGCTCTGATGAAGATATCATTATATAAAGTAAGATCTTAATATTTGTCCTAATTGGTCAATCAATCAATCAATCAATCAACCAATCAATCAACCAATCAATCATTCCTTTGATGAACAATGGCATATTATTCATTTTTCCCCAATCCCTGAGTATAAAGTGAAGCACATTTCTAACAGAGATGATTTCAGTGCAAAAGCAAGGATCAATATAGCCCCTAACTTTGGGAAAACTTGAACCTGGCTCCAGCTTTAATGCAAACTTTAAAGACAGACAGAACTAAAAAATACAGAGATACAAAGAAATGGAGAAAAATGGGGAAAATATATCCAGACTTTTCTGATTTTATATATATATATATTTATATATATATTCACGTAAATGGACACATTTTTTGATCAAAAGTTTTTTTAACTGGGCTTTCAGTTAGATAAGAAAATGACAGCGATTTGGGGATGGAGGGACTATACTATTTATAATAAATATGAATAAACAAAGATGCAATAGTGCAAAATATTTTAACCATCATTAAAGGTACATAATTTTTGCAAAAGGGCAGAGGGAGGAAACCCTAAGAGCAAAGGAAAAGGAGCAGGGGTGATGTTTTGTTCATTCCCTGTGAAACATCTGACACTGACCATTTTCAGAAGACAGGATACTGGGCTAGATGGACCCAATATGGTGCCATTCTTATGTAAAATATAAGCGTCTTCCATGTGTGATTCCAGAGGGAAGTTTTAGAAAGATTTTAAATCCTAGGAGATAAGTGGTTTTTAAAATTACCAGAATCTGAGAGCCAATTTATCGAATTATGGAATTTATATAGATTTTTTTAAGAATTGCAAAAGCTATACACTGTCATACAGGAAAACTATTTTCTTTGAGAGAAGTGAGCCTTTCTCAAGTGAGTCCCATTAAATTCCGTTAGCCAGAATATCTCTTTTGTTGTGTAAACCAATTAATTAGGTTTCTTTTTCTTTTTTTAATGTCCAGGATATGGGTCCAGCTTGATTCACCTGAAAAAGTTCACAGCATTCGGGGCAGGGAGTCACAACTGACAAATCCTGAGATCAGCCAGACAATGCAGATTGTGCCAGCTACTGACTTTTATATTGTTTTCCATGAAAGGAAAGTTAACGTCCATGTTTTGATGCAAGTATACTTCTATCTATCCAGGTTCTTCTGCCATACCCATTATCATTCTATCTGGGGATGGGTCCCTTGTACAATATCCACTATTCCAAGTATAGCAAAGTACCACAATTACCGTGCTTCGAATAGGATACATGTATATTTAGAATAGGAAACAACTGCCATGTCTTAGATACAACTGTTGCAGTCTGTTGATAAATGTCAACTCTTTAAGGGTGACCACTTAATGTGGTATGTGGAACATTGGATTTTCTTTAGAATAGCTACCTGTTTGCTAATTTCACTTCTGGTATCTGGCAGCCATTTCACCATGATTCTCTTGATTTCAGCACAACTCTCTGAAGTCACTGACTCCTGTTACTCAGTGGGTCAAATTCAATGGGAGCTGATTACACATACCTGGAGGTTTTTCGCCTTCCTCTGTAGCATGGGGCACGGGTCACTTGCTGGAGGATTCTCTGCTCCTTGAGGTCTTCAAACTACAATTTGAGGACTTCAATAGCACAGATATAGGTGTGAGGTCTTTTTTAGGAGTGGTGGGTGAAATTCTGTGGCCTGCATTGTGCAGGAGGTCAGACTAGATGATCATAATGGTCCCTTCTGACCTAAATATCTATGAATCTATGAATCTATGAATCTATATCTGAATGCAGATCTATAGTCATATAAAATGGTAGGCATATACACGAAAGCCTTTTAACACTGCTCTAGAAACCTCAAAGTGGATATAAATATAACCTAATCTCACTTTAAGACATTTTTACAGAGCCAGAATGGTGCAAAATGGCCTTAGTGCAAATGAGAATTGGGTTCAATATGTCCATTTGCTAAGAATTTGATTTGCATATTGAGCTTGACAGTAGCATAAGATCCAAGCCATCATCACTTGTTGGGGTTCAATACAGTACTTAGGACTTTGTTCTCCTCCTGATATACATATACAATATCCATTAGTGTCAGTGGGAGTTATGCATTCTTATGGATGGGGAGATTTATAAGCATATATATTACAAGCACATCACCTTGAAGTTTTGCATATGGTTTGGAAATTTATAGTAGTCTGCAAGTATGAAATAATTGAGTTGCTTTTAGATAGCTTATCAGTAGGAATAAAGTAGTGTACAGAAAAAGAACAAAGTTTTATAGTTTTCAAGTACTTCAGTTCATTCTGAAGCACAGATGTGACAATCTCTCTGAATTTTTAAAGAGGCCCCCTGCCAGGAAGCAAACATATTCTGGTGTAAAGATAAAATCATTCTATAACTACATGTTATAAGTGTATAAGTAGAGAGGCATAGGTTTACCACTACTGGAGTAGAAATACACATTAAAGTGTTGATGAATGCTATGTTTATTACAAGTATACAACTGAGTTATTCTAGCAGGTACCAATACTAACTTGATATTTGCAGCGCTGGAAAAAAGCTTTTGTTCTCTGTATTATACATTGGTAATTGTGATGCTTAAACCTCAATAAATACCATATAATAATTGTTTAATATTTGGGCTGTTGATTAATCACAGTTAACTCATGCAATTAACTAAAAAAAATTAATAGCGATTAAAACAATTAACCATGAATCACAGTTTTAATCACATTGTTAAACAATAGAATACCAATTGAAATTTATTTTTGGATGTTTTTCTACATTTTCAAATATATTGATTTCAATTACAACACAGAATACAAAGTGTACAGTGCTCACTTTATATTATTATTTTTATTACAAATATTTGCACTGTAAAAATGATAAACAAAAGAAACAGTATTTTTCAATTCACCTAATATAAGTACAGTAGTGCAATCTCTTTACCATGAAAGTGCAACTTACAAATGTAGATTTTTTTTTGTTACATAACTGCATTCAAAAACAAAACAATGTGAAGCTTTAGCGCCTACAAGTCCACTCAGTCCTACTTCTCATTCAGCCAATCGCTAAGACAAACAAGTTTGTTTATATTTACGGGAGATAATGTTGCCCACTTCTTATTTACAGTGTCACCAGAAAGTGAGAAGAGGTGTTAGCATGGGACTTTTGTAGCTGGCATTGCAAGGTATTTATGTGCCAGTTATGCTAAACATTTGTATGCCCCTTCATGTTTCGGCCACCATTCCAGAGGACATGCTTCAATACTTCCATTAAAAAAATAATGTGTTAATAAAATTTGTGACTGAACTCCCTGGGGGAGAATCGTATGTCTCTGGCTCTATTTTACCCACATTCTGCCGTATATTTCATGTTATAGTAGGCTCGGATGATGACTCAGCACATGTTCATTTTAAGAACACTTTTGCTGCAGATTTGAGAAAACACAAAGAAGGTACCAATGTGAGATTTCTAAGGATAGATACAGAACTCGACCCAAGGTTTAAGAATCTGAAGTGCCTTCCAAAATCTGACAGGGATAAGGTGTGGAGCATGCTTTCAGAAGCCTTAAAAGAGTAACACTTTGATGTGGAAACTATAGAACCCAAACCACCAAAAAAGAAAATCAACCTTCTGCTGGTGGCATTTGACTCAGATGATGAAAATTAACATTAGTCGGTCGGCATTGCTTTGGATTGTTATTGAGCAGAACCTGTCATCAGCATAGATGCATGTCCTCTAGAATGGTGGTTGAAGCATGAAGGGACATATGAATCTTTAGGGCATCTGGCGTGTAAATATCTTCTGATGCTGGCTACTACAGTGCCATGACAACACCTGTTCTCACTTTCAAGTGACATTGTGAACAAGAAGTAGGCAGCATTGTCTCCTGCAAATGTAAACAAACTTCTTTGTCTGAGATATTGGCTGAACAAGAAATAGGACTGAGTGGACTTATAGTCTCTAAAGTTCTACATTTTTATTTTTGAATGCAGGTTTTTTTGGTACATAATTCTACATTTGTAAGTTCAACTTTCATGATAAAGGGATTGCACTACAGTACTTGTATTAGGTGAATTGCAAAATACTATTTATTTTGTTTTTTACAGTGCAAATATTTGTAATAAAAATAAATATAAAGTGAGCAGTGTACACTTTGTATTCTGTGTTGTAATTTAAATTAATATATTTGAAAGTGTAGAAAACACCCAAAAATATAATATTTAAATAAATGGTATTCTATTGTTAACAGTGCGATTAATCAAACAATTAATCGCGATTGCTTATTTTAATCATGCGATTAATCACAATTAATTTTTAATTGCTTGACAGCCCTCGCTGTATTACAATAAGAAATGAATTATATGGTAACTAAGTAATTACAAGTGCAGCAGATGGTAGATATCTCTAATCAAAAGTGGTTACGTTATATGAAAGATGCAATGACATAGTCAAGGTATAATATCAGAGGTGTGGTTTCTTGGTTTGTTTGATAGAGAGAGAGAGAAGAAAAATTGGATAAATGTTATAGCAGTACTGAACAGCAACACTATACTAAAGGCTGAGTTTCAGTTTTCATTCTAACCCTCTGTCTATCTCAGTTGCTCATACCCTTCTCAAATTCTTTTTGGAAAGATTCCTCCATGATTTGTCTTAGTCCAAAGGCATTTTTTTAAAAGGGAAGTATGAGCTGAATCCATGCATGAATCAAATTGGGGGAAAATACATTTTGGGGGGCATACAATATCTTCTAACTGAAATTTTATACTCACATAGCTCAGAATATACCAAGTTTAAATCACTTTATGGTCCTCATTGAAAATATCCAGATTTGAAGAAAACTAGTTCAGAAGTTTTCAGGTTTTGTGATATTTATCAGAAAAATATTTCTACATTTGCATCAAAATATTAACTTTTCCCCCCCTCCTCCCTCAGAGACTTTAAAGTAGTTTAGAATGTTGGGCAAACAGTGAATCTCTTTAGCATCCTTAACGGCTTTAGGGCCTTAAATGCTGACCTGCCTTTAGACAGCTCAGTCCATAGGCTGCCTTTAGCATTAATCTGCTTCAGCCTCTTTACCACTAAGAACACACATAAGCATTTAAAGACTACTTTAATTAGGTAGTTTCTGAGCAAAAGGTGCCATTACGTCCTTAAAACTACAGAGATGTCCTTCAGTGGTTAAGATGCTTTTAGTTCTCCTCTCCCTATCTTTTCTCTTCTTTTTCTTACAAAGATAGAACTAGAAAATTAAATAGGACACATGCTCAGCACTTCTGGAAATGAAGACCTTTTAAGTTGTCTCAAACTGAGTACTCAAAAACAGACTGCTCAAATAAATTGGTTAGTCTCTAACATGCCACAAGTACTCCTTTTCTTTAGACATACCCAAAGGCTCACTGTATGTAATTTTGAAAATTTTGGTCACTGTTTGTAAATTAAGTCCAGAATTACCCAAGAATATCAAATTTAAACTGCAATACATCAGACATACAACTTCCAGTTATTTGGCCTCTAGAAGTCATATTTGAAAACCTCCCAATGTGTCTGTGAAATAGGCAGCAGTGAAAACAATCTCCTTAAAATCATTTTAATTTTCTTACTTTTAGTTTTGTTTCTACTTCGTTTGCTATATTTGCTCTAACCTCCCTGATCCTAGCCCAGTCCTGTCAAGGAACAATACATCTTTAGTAAATTTTCAAAGTAAATCTCTGGATAATTTATAACCAAATAAACAGCAGCAAATAAGAATAAGGGAAAATGGAAGAGCTGTACCGATAGTTCTCTGAATAATCCACAGGGCTGAGCAAACACTGCAGAAAAAAATACGAACCGCTTTTCTTTTGGGTTTGCTGAGCTAAACCCAAACATTGTATGTCTTATTTGGTTGAGTAGAATGTTTCAACATTATCATGGTCCCAGTGCTAACTCAGAGGAGCTTGTGCTCTAAGAATACTCCCCAGAATGGGGGTAGAGCGGAGAACTAATTGTCAGAGGAAGGCGTAGGATAGGACCCAGTGCTCTGGGATTTCATGCTCCAAGTTCAGAAGACAGAGAATACTTCCCTATTCAACCAGCCCTATCCTATTACCATGCTTCACAGACACAACCTTTATTCTATAGGACTAGAATAATCTATTTTGCCACACTATGTAGTTAAACTCCAAACTTCACCTTCAGCCTGACCGACTTGGATATTTCTGCTGGGGACATGGGGAACAGTTATCAGATCAGCCAGGAGATATTTATCTTTGGATTTGACCCATCACCTTATTATCTAGGATTTCAAAAGAAATCCCACCGTGCCTGTGTCCAACCCACTTATTTGAGCTGCAAAATTCCTCTGTAAGCTCCCTGTATAGTACGATTGTAGCTATTGTCTACTGCTGTATTAACCTTCCCTTGTAGATTTTTCATCTTGGGAGTCATCTGCTAGGGTCTATATTGATGGATTTAAGCATAAGCGTTGTACAGGTGAGTCAGTGTCACAATAACCTCATCTCTCTCTCTCCCTTTCTCTAAGTCCCTGTCCAGATTGGTTTCTTTTGCACAAACATTACTTTGGACACATCCGACTATATTCTGGACACATCAAACTGTATTCAGGCTCTGGCGTCTTGGTGTTAGGTTGACACTCTGGTGACAGAAAATTGCTTTTATTTAGTTAATCTCTCTCTCAGGTGAAAATAACGAGGAGTCCTTGTGGCATCTTAGAGACTAACAAATGTATTTAGGCATAAACTTTCAGGGGTTAGAACACCACTTCATCAGATGCATGGAGCAAAAATACAGAAGCAGGTATAAATACAAGAAAGGATGGGGGTTGCTTTACCAAATGTGAGGTCAGTCTAACGAGATAAATCAATTAAGAGCAGGATACTAAGGGAGGAAAAATAACTTTTGAAGTGGTAAGAGAGTGGCCCATTACAGACAGTTGACAAGAATGTGTGAGTAACAGTAGGGAGAAATTAGTATTGGGGAAATTAAGTTTAGGTTTTGTAATGACCCAATCACTCCCAGTCTCTATTCAGGCCTAATCTGATGATATCCAGTTTGCAAATTAATTCCAGTTCTGCAGCTTCACGTTGGAGTCTGTTTTTGAAGTTTTTCTGTTGAAGAATTGCCACTTTTAGGTCTGTTATTGAGTGACCAGAGAGATTGACAGGTTTCAGAGTAGCAGCCTTGTTAGTCTGTATCCGCAAAAAGAACAGGAGTACTTGTGGCACTTTAGAGACTAACAAATTTATTAGAGCATAAGCTTTCATGGGCTACAGCCCACTTCATCAGATGCATAGAATGGAACATATAGTAAGAAGATATATATATATATATATACACACATACAGAGAAGGTGGAAGTTGCCATACAAACTACAAGAGGCTAATTAATTAAGATGAGCTATTATCAGCAGAAGAAAAAAAATTGTAGTGATAATCAAGATGGCCCATTTAGACAGGTGACAAGAAGGTGTGAGGATACTTAACTTAGGGAAATAGATTCAATATGTGTAATGACTGGGAGAGGCTCTAATACTAACATGTTCTGATATCTTGTGGCAAGTCACTTAAGGGACACTGGTTAGGTTTAAAATTGTAATGTATATTCTTTCTCAGATACTCTTAGTAATGTCAGAAGGGACCATCATGATCATCTAGTCTGACCTCCTGCATGTTACAGGCCACAGAACCTCAGCCACCCACTTCTGTACTAGACCCCTAACCTCTGGCTGAGTTACTGAAGTCCTCAAATCATGGTTTAAAGATGTCAAGAAAGTGAATTCACCATTTAGGCTAGTTTAAACCTGCAAGTGATCCTGTGCCACGCTGCAAGGAAGCAAAAAACCACCAGGGTCTCTGCCAATCTGATCTGGGGAAAAATTCCTTCCCAACCACTAATATACGATCAGTTAGACCTTGAGCATGTGGGCAAAATCCCCCAGGAAGATACCTGGGAAAGAATTCTCTGTGGTAACTCAGAGCCCTCCCCATCTATTGTCCCATCTCCAGCCATTGGGGATTATTGCTACAGGCAGTTGCCGATAGGCCACACACCCTTGTAAGCAGTCCTGTCATACCATCCCCTCCATAAACTTATCGAGTTTAATCTTAAAGCCAGATAGGTCTTTTGCCCCCCACTGCTTCCCTTGGAAGGCTATTCCAAAACTTCACTCCTCTGATGGTTAGAAACCTTCTTCTAATTTCAAGCCTAAACTTGTTGATGGCCAGTATATATCATTTTTTTCTGGGGTCCACATTAACTTAAATAACCCCTCTTCCTCCCTGGTATTTATTCCTCTGATTTATTTATAGAGAGCAGTCATATCTCTCCTCCTCTGCTTTTGGTTAGACTAAAGAAGCCAAGCTCTCTGAGTCTCCTCTCATAAGTCAGGTTGTCCATTCCTTGGATCATCCTAGTAGCCCTTCTCTGCACCTGTTCCAGTTTGAATTCATCTTTCTTAAACATGGAAGACCAGAACTGCAGACAGTACTCCAGATATGGTCTTACCAGTGCCTTGTATAATGGTGCTAACACTTCCCTATGTCTATTGGAAATACCTCACCTGATGCACCCCAGGACCATGTGAGTCTTTTTCATGGCCACATCACACTGATGGCTCGTAGTCATCTTGTGATCAACAAATATTCCCAGGTCTTTCTTCTTCTCTTGTCACTTCCAACTAATAAATCCCCAGCTTAAAGCAAAAATTCTTCTTGTTAGTCCCTAAATGCATGACTTTGGACTTTGAACTATTACATATCATCCCATTTCTATTACTCCAGTGTATACAGTCATCCAGATCTTCTTGTATGATATTCTGGTCCTCCTCTGTATTGGCATTACCTCCAGACTTTGTGTCATCTGAAAATTTTATTAGCAAATTTCCATTTTCTGTGCCAAGGTCAGTAATAAAAATGTTAAATAAGACTGGTCCCAAGACTAATGCCTGAAGAACTCTACTAGAAAACTCGCTCTAGGCTGAGAGTTCACCTTTCAGTATGACCCATTGTAGTTTCCCCTTCAACCAGTTCCTTATCCACCTTTCAGTTCTCATATTAATCCCCATCTCCTCCACTTTAACTAATAATTTCTCACGTGGAATTGTATCAAATGCCTTACTGACATCCAGGTAGATTAGATCTACTGCATTTCCTTTGTAAAACTGAATCAGTAAAAAAATATATTAGTAATGTTGTTACTACCTCTGGAATCCAATAATTAAAACAATTGTAGAAAAATCTACAATTACTTTGGAGACTAACCAATTTATTAGAGCATAAGCTTTCGTGAGCTACAGCTCACTTCCTCAGATGCATATCGTGGAAACTGCAGCAGGCTTTATATATACACAGAGAATATGAAACAATACCTATTCCCACCCCACTGTCCTGCTGGTAATAGCTTATCTAAAGTGATTTCCAGCACAAATCCAGGTTTTCTCACCCTCCACCCCCCCACACAAATTCACTCTCCTGCTGGTGATGGGCTATCACCAGCAGGAGAGTGAATTTGTGTGGGGGGGTGGAGGGTGAGAAAACCTGGATTTGTGCTGGAAATCACTTTAGATAAGCTATTACCAGCAGGACAGTGGGGTGGGAATAGGTATTGTTTCATATTCTCTGTGTATATATAAAGCCTGCTGCAGTTTCCACGATATGCATCTGAGGAAGTGAGCTGTAGCTCACGAAAGCTTATGCTCTAATAAATTGGTTAGTCTCTAAGGTGCCACAAGTCCTCCTTTTCTTTTTGCGAATACAGACTAACACGGCTGCTACTCTGAAACCTACAATTACTTTCTATCATTTAGGCTAGTTACTTTTTGCAATTCAGCAAGCATGGAAGAGATCATTTAACTTTAGGAAATATCTTAATCACCTGTTAATCACTCTGTTTATAAACAACATTCTGATTCCCTGCTTCAGGAGCCCAAGCTGGGAGGAACTGATTACATTGCACCCTCAGGCTGCCTGCCTGCCTAAGACTTGCAATTTGAGGGGTGCAATGCCCCTCCCAAACTATGCCCATGTCTCTGCTGGTGGAGCAGTTTTCAAATCTGGGCCAAAATCCATTAAAATATCAGTATTTATTTTACACAGACCTAAAAGGACAAAATTAATATAAAAGCAGGAAAAACACTGGCTCCCTTCCCAATAAATTGATGTTTTATTGAAACTTTTCCCTTGGAATGAACTCTTACCAAGGTGGATATTTTTGCTGGCAGGAAGGAGGAGAAATAAATTGCATCTTATCCTTTTAGACAGCATCTCTCTCTCTCTCTCTCTCTTTTTTAATATCATCCATAACAATCATCCATTCAGATCTGGTCAGAAAGACTGATTCTTTGCCATTCAAGGCCCTTTTCCTTGATATGAGCCATAATTCTGACTGCCTAAAATGAATTTTAGGGAGCACTATTAGCTACAGACCCTGCATGTGGATGTGAATGTTCCTAAGAATTACCTGGAGTGGAACAATGAGTTGCCTCCTGCTAACGATTGGACAGGAAACTAAGTGCTTTCTATAGTAAACTTCCTTGTAAAGCTCATGAAAAAGGGATACTGAATTCAAATTGTTCCCCTCCGACCCCGCCATCAAGAGCAGTTTGTAAAGTCATTCCCATAAAAGTGGCTCTTATTATTTTGATTTCAAATTTATACCACAAGTGTAATTTTCTTTGAGGGTCTGCAATGCATTCTGCAAGCAATCCAGAACAAAATCATCAAGTCTCTGGAGATTCACAGTGCTCCCCATTCCACATAACTGTGAAAAAAAATATTGTTCTTATATGCTGAACTCCATTAAATGTTCATTTCTGCTTCTGATACAGTTTACAGATCTCCATGATGAAACGGTGTCTGAAAGTTGATCAAATTGTTTTCAAGGAGAAAAAATGCAACCCACTAATGGTACTATTAAAGTTACAGGAAAAAATAGAAATGAATGAAACTGAAAGAAAATGGAATTTTGGTGGTTGTCAATGGATATTTGAAGCCTTGCCCTTTCCTAATAATTTCTACTTTAAATATTTTCCTTTGCAACTGGCCTTTAGATTCCTTTTATTTTGTCAATCATTAGGCACTCATAATTCCAAGATTAGCACGAGCAGCTGTTTGTGAAATATGCCAGCACCACAGAATACAACAGAAGAACAAACTAATTTTATTTATTCAGTCATAACCACAAGAGGATCCCTGAGCCCATGTCCAGCCAAACAAGGGCTGAGTTAAAACATTAACCACAGCTAAGAAAACAACAAAACAATCTGATCTCTTGCTAAAAACACAGAGATAAGACCTTGAAAAATGCCTGACACTGCCACCTACATTTTTCCTCCTCATCAAGCTCGGTTATCCCGGAACAACACACAAATATCCACCCACCCCACCATACACTTCCATTAAATTACAGAGGTAAATGCCATTTCAAACCCGCCTCTAATTTTGCTCATACACAGTCATGTTCTGCCACCCTAACACACACTGAACAGCACTTTATTCTTTGAGAGGCCACATGGAAATAATTCAGTGGATGTCTATGGCCAAATCTAAATCTGGCAAACTGTTGGGCAGATTCCTTGCCAGCCACAGAAGATGAGGATGCTTTTATCAGATGTAGCTAGTTAGTACCTGGTAAGAATGAGGAGTGTACTCAGGCTGCTCACCATCTTGACAATCAGAGGGTAAAAGCCCTCCATGAAGGAGGATGTCCACCAGTGAGGAGTTCTTCATAATGCTTCCCCCTAACCACCAGTAACACCTTCATGGTACCTGGCTGTAGCTTTAGCTATCCTTTGCCCAGGTGTGGAATCTTTCCCAGGCATGGAGATAGCTGGGAGATGGTGGGATACCTTTTTTAGATAACAAAAATATTTTCTATTAAACATAACACAATACAGCTTTTTAAAGCATATTGCCTTTTCTTTGCTATATTTTCTCCAAAAAGTAACCTACTGAACAAATTTTCTATAAACCATAACTGAAAAAAAGGACTTCTTAAAACCCTATTATCTTCAAAGAGACCTAAGGGTGAAGGAGGAACTCATCATTACAATAGAAATGTTGTAACTTTTATTACCTTTATTGTCCTTTTAGTGTATTAAATTATCGTCAGCACACTGAGATGTCATTTTTGCTTATAGTACTCAGTCCTACAGTGATTACACATCGAGGAAAATATGGTTTCCATTATCATTAGATGGAACTGCTAGATTTCAGTGATGCCGAATGAGGATGAGATGGGGCTAGGGTACCCGAGTTGTGTGTGATGATTTGGTCAGCTAGCCTTCTTGGACTCAAAGCAGGGCTCTCCAGATTGTAAAATGGATCTCCTGTGGTTGAAATCCCAAAGGAGTGCTGTAGAAGTAGCCTTCATCTGCCTTTACCCAAGGTAAATCTCCCATCTGGTGCAGATGCTTCTATGGGGGCAAGGAAATGAAAATCACCGCCCTGGTGCTTGTATGGGTAAATCTGGTCCAAGGCATATGGTTTAATTTAAAAAAAAGTGTGTACATATCTTGATATGCAAGAGGAAACTGACCTTTCCAACTAGCCATAGAAAGTCTAATTCTACTATGTCAGGGACCAGTCCTGAAGTTACAGATATGGCTGCACAGATCTGAAACTCCAAAGATCTTCTGGATCAGTAATTTTTCTCTCTTTGTTGCTGAAGTACTCTATCTATCTACACACACAAACATGTGGCAACAACTTGATGACTATTCTGACACGTCTAATGTGGCTTGCCAGCAGAAATGAGTCTATTGTTGCAATTTCTGCCTGAAGAAGGCCATCAGTCCTCCCACTTTTCCTTAGCCACTTGCCTGAATTGTTCAATGCTGTCATTTCAATACACAAACCATTACATCTAATCACTATATAATACTAAAAAGTCACTTTTGTAGCAGATACAGTGTATGAATATGCTCTTTTCACAGTATTTGAGTGATTGTTACATCAAATCCTCTATTATTGTCCAAGCGCACATCACCAGTAGGATGCTACTCTAATATAATTCCAAGAGGCAAGAGTGTGAAGTGTCACTACTTTTTTGAAGATCGAGGAGAAGGGAATACATTAACCTGACTTAAAATAAAGGGCTTGTCTACACAGGAAGTTATTGTGCAGCAAGCAAAGGTGTGAATTTACAGTGCACTGATGATTATGAATATAATTAATTAATATTAGTGTGTTACTGCACACTAAAAATGTCTTTGTGTGCTTTAATTTAATACACTTTAAAATGTACTATGCTATGACACAACGACACTTATAGTGTGCAGTAAGAGTGGCCACATGGGGAGTTAACGTGGAGTCGTTAGTGCACTGTAAATTCATACTGCTGTTCACTAACTTCCCCATGCAGACAAGCCCAAAGTTATAGCCTTTATCATAAAATATATGCAGACTGATATATGCCCCCTCCACTCTATGCAGCTACAATATTTCAATATGTCAAATTGTGCTTATCAGTGGAGATCAGTCAAAGTCAGATCCATGAATTGGAACCCCTTTAGCTGGCAAAGATGACAAACATGAACACATAAATAAACAAATAGAGTGTGTGTTAGTTCCACAATATCAGAGACCATGCAGGAAAACAGAGAAAGAACAATCCAGAAGACAAACTGACGTAAGCAATAATGTTTGTAATGTTGTAACTGTGTTTGGTCCTAGGATATTAGCAATGTCATACTGCTGGTATAGGTCACCATTGATCATGCCAAATTCAGGACAGACTGTAAGAAACAGGGCAAACACAATTCAAAACGGATAGCTTATTATATAATTAGATTGCACCAAGCCAGTAATAAAAGTGAGCTCCTGTATCACCACACTGGTTAGCAAGAAGCCAAAACATAGCCCTCTTAGGCATTCCAGTCCCTGTCTTACCACCCAGACAACTGGACTTTTGTGATAAATGATTATTAAAACCAGAAATCATATACAATAGGTTCTTCCAACTCCAAGGAGCTGGCCACTCACATTAGGTCAATATATGCTTTAGATCTTACCCCCAAAAAACATGCTGCAGCCAATTCCTTTAGTAACTAAACTAACAGTTTATTAATAAAAAAATGGGGAGGGGGGAGAGTTATTAAATGGTTAAAGGAATCATATACATTACAGTGGATTTCAGAGTCTGTAAGTCAGGATAATAGCAAAGATGGTGAGTCTGCTAGATTGCAATAAGTCTCTCTGGATCAGCCAAAAGATTCGGAGTCATCAGTCCTTCGTTCAAAGCTTCCTTGTTGTTAGAAAACAGAGTCCAGAGATGTGGAGCAAGACTAATGAAAAATCAGTGATGTCACAGTCTCGTCTTTTATACTTTCAGTCCATGTACCTGGAAAGTTACTGGAAAAAAGACGGTGTCTTAGATCACATATACATGCCTCGCTGAGTCCTGGGGCATCCATTGCCTGAGTGCTCTCTGAAACGTCTCCAGGAGGGCTCACTGGGTGAGCTGATTGTCCTTAATGGGCCATCAAGCAGGCTGGCTAGCATGGATGCAAATCTGTCTTGGGGCATTGTGGTGCTGTATGATTGGAACATGACCATTTATAAAATTAATATTGCCACTGTTAGACAGTTGCAACAAATCTTGTACAAAGTATGTCATGTAAGGTATCAATGGAAAAGTTACAATCTATCAAATATGATTATCCTGTTTGTATGCATGCATCTTCTTTGTATCTATAGTTATGAATATTGACTATATACTTGTATTTCAAATGTGTTTCCTCTTGGAGTAACACCTACAAGGTAATTTACATCCAGTCTGGCCAGCACATTGTGAACTAGCTATTCAAGTTGATGGCCCATTGAAGAACACTTAGCTCATACAATAGGTCATAGAAGAAACTTGTCCCTACCTGATGAGCCTTCTTGTGGATGCTTAGCCAAAATACGGGTAATGGCTACTCCTATGAGTCATCAAGCCATGTTAAGGCATGTGACTTGTTCATGTGACCCTGGACTCCATCTTGTGCCTATAATTTTTCACAAACTAAGACTGAGAACATTCCCTCAGCATAATAGACCCTGGAAGCATCTGCACTTTGCCTCTTCCCTGCTCTGATCTCTGGACAATGGATTTACACTAAAAGGATCTAAACTATTCTAAACTATGGACTGAGGACTTTCCAGTGTTTCGGAAGTTACCAGAGACTTTACAAGGCAGCAGTTTATTCCATCATTGTTTAAAACCTCAAAAAAGAAATTTGCAGTGATTATATTTATATGATTTCTTTGACTATTTTAACTCTCTCCTCTTTCTTTTCTCTTACAAATAAATCTTTATACACTGGATACTTAAGGACTGGCAACAGTGTGATTACTGGGTAAGATCTGAGTTATATATTGACCTGGCTATGTTGCTGATCTCTTGGGATTAGAAAGACCCTTAGTTTGATTAAATTGGTTTTAAATAATCACTCATCATAAAGTCTAGTGTCTGGGTGGCGAAATAAATGCTGGAATGCCTAAGCAGACTGCATTTCTGACTTCTCGTGAATCAATGTGGTGTGACAGAAGTTTACTTTTGTTACTGGCTTGGTATATCTTATGTAACAATAACCATTGGGGTGGGTCTCCCCATTTCTCAGAAGTTTGTCCTGAATCTGGTATTCTCAGCTGTGACCGAGTGAGGACAGTGACTGGTGTCACCCAAGACAACATGTTTGAAATACAAACACATAGCAAATATTCATAACTTCATATTCAAAGATGACACATGAATTTAAACAAGATAAAAACTAGCAGTCTATAACTTTTCCTTTGTACAAGATTATTGCAATTTTGTATCAGTGGTGATTGTATTAGTGTAATTAGTTATCTATCTTTTTGTGTACAACATCACAAGTGAGACAAGTTGGGCAAGCTAATATCTTTTATTGGACAATTTCTGTCGATGAAAGAGAAGCTTTTGAGCTTGTGATGGGGTGTCTGGCCCACATTGTCCTATAAGGGGTTAATGGAGCCCTAGGGAGGCTGTACAAAAAGCAGCAATACGAGAGGGGCTGCAAGGAGCAGCCAGTCAGGGCCTGGCAGGCTCATATAAGAAGAGCTGCAGGGCAAAGTAGGATCAATTGCTCCCTGGAGCTCCAGGAGGGAGGACTGGCTGCCTTGCAGGCAGAAGGAAGTTAGCACCCTGAACAGAGCAGTGCGAGGCAAAAACAGGGGAGTGAAGGAGAACTCCTGGCTGGCTGCTAAGACTCATGCTGAGTAAGGTAGGTCCAGGAGCAGAAGTGACAGCAGATGAGACAGCACTGGGAGTGGGTGTACCAACCTACAGAGCTGATCTCCAAGATGGCCAGCAGGAGACGCTAATGTGGTGAGTGGAGCTCCATCGCAGGGCTACACAGAGCTCTGAAGAATCATAGAATCATAGAATATCATGGTTGGAAGGGACCTCAGGAGGTCATCTAGTCCAACCCCCTGCTCATGATATTACCTGTACACTGATAGGGGTTACAGGACTACTAGATAGGGCTTAGACAACTATCCAAGAAATGAAAATCATGAAGGTCAGATATTCTTGGAATAACCAGTCTAAAAATGATGAGTCAGGTAGTATAAATTGGCACTGATTATCAGCGGATGATCTGGCCTCATGTTGTGGCAGCCACACAGAAAAAAGCATCATTATATGTGATGGACCTAAAATCTCACTTTCCTCCAATCTGCAATCTTCTACCAAACTAAGATATGAATGCTTCTTCTTCTGATGCAGCTTATAGATGAGAAAGAAATTTAAATAGTTTACTGCATTTCCAGAAAAAACTGCAGGGGATTTATGATGCAAAAGTATACATTTTGGGGAACATTAAGTCTGCTGAAAAAAATTATTCAGAGCTATAGACTCCGAAATAACTCAGAGGATAAGATTTAATTAAACTCTTAATCTGTAAAGAGGAATGTTCTTTACTCCTCTTAATGACTAGAGTTGTAATTCTCAGGCTGCACATTGCTTGGTGGCCTATCAAGAACTGGCAGGTGACAGGATACTGACTCCTCCTTTTTTCAAGAACATGCAAGGGAAAAGGAGGACCTGAAAATCAGGTGGCAGAGAAACATTACAGGGGAGCAGGATAAGTCAAAAGAACAGAACAGATGGGAGTGGGAGATGCATTATAGGCAGCTAAAATACTTAAATATTTTCCTTTTATTAATTTCCCTTGCTTAGCAGGCAGATGTTGCATAATCGGTAGTGGAAGGGCAGATGGTGTATGTGATTATGGCTCTCCTGCCCACTCATTCTCACTCTGTTCTTTAAAGTGTGCTACATGGTACTGTAAACTCCTGGGGCAAGGGCCATCATTTTTGTTCTGTGCCTGGTCAGCATCTAGCACCGTGAGGCCTGGCCTATGTCTAGGGCTCCTCGGTGCTACGGCAATACTGACAAACAAACAAAGTTATGAAAAGAGTTGGAGAACATACGGATTTAGCTATTTCCACGGCTGATGATCTCTCATTGAGAACACCTCCTCTCCAGCTCCTTCATGATTAAATGTGTGAGGATGTTAGATCAAGTGCCTGGGATAATTTCATCTGTTCTGGTAATAGACACAAGAAAAAAGGTGGTCTCTGAGACATCCAAGACACAAGCCATTTAAGGTTTTCTCGGTCAAAACCTATACTTTAGTACAGCTTTGTTAACTCTATCATCAAAGATTATTTGAACAATAACATGGCTAGATTCAACCCTGAGTGCACAGGGTAGCGTCATTACGCTTACCTGTCCTAGCTAGTTGCCTGGCACCTCAGGAGGATTCACACAGGGGGAATGTGTAAGGAGCAGGTAGCGTACCACTTTAGTTTGTAGCTGGGGCTCCATAGAGCGCCATAGCTGAAAACTGGTAAAGAAATGTGCTCAACTTCCCCAGCTGATGATGACCATTCTTTCTGCTATGCTGTTGCTGTACAGCCTCCCAGCACTGAGGCTGTGGCTGCTTTGCCAATCAGCACACCAGACCAGTGTACCAGCCCCAGTACATAAATATTTGGCCTCTTTCTCTCTCTTTCGTTACCAGGAGATTGTTATTGGAATTAGTAGAAATGGTGATGGTATCAGTATAAATTTACCAAATTGCATACACATTATTTGCTGTAAAAAATTGAATGAAATTCAGAAAATTTGATTTTTAACAATGGAAATGTCTCATTTCTATTTTTGAAAACAGAGCAGCTAATCTAAAGATTTTGGTGCACCAAGAGGAACAATTCATTATCTAGACGACAATGAGATGTAATGGTTGTTTACACTATGTTTACTTGAATTTTTATTTCTTACATTTCACTTAATCAGTTCAAGCTCCTATTGTTAACTCTGACACACTGAACCTGCTCTCAGCCATATTTTTGCAACACTATTGATTAACTTCCATGAAATGTGTGTGTAATGTTACACTCTTGAACTGTACAATAACATGGGCCTTTAAGTTTATCATCTTCCTAATAAATAACTGAGTTTGTACTTCCTCATATAGGCACATGCTGGCCACATGTTCAGTGGAGAGAGGTCCTAGTGTGTGCACCAGAATGAACATGTGGTTACTGCAATTACACATGCAAATAACCCTGTGGCCATCTAAATCCATATTAATAAATTTACACCAGGGCCTCCGACCCACTCAAAGTTGGTTCCTGAATACAAAGAGTGATCAAATAAATTAAACATTAAACTAGGAATTATCACATTTAGTTTGAACGCTATCTTTTCAGTAGTTCAACCATAACATTACCTTTAATTTAGTATTGAATTATAAGTGCTGTAAATTTATAAGAGCTAAATTCTGCCTCAGTCAGTGTAGTTGCTCAGAGATAACTGAAGGCAGAATTTGGCTAACAACAGTGTAAGTTTAACCTCTTCATTACCACCAAGTATATATCACAGGTAGCTCCTACAGCCAGACCCTTTCTGCACTGCTGCACTGATATATTTTGACATTACAATTATATGAATGTCTTTTTCAAATAATACAATAGTCCAGAATGCTTGGGTTTAATGTTATTGAGGATTAGAGACAACAAACCACTTTCTAGTCATTAAAGACTTCCTCCCAAGTGACTCAAATGTTCTGATAGTACAAGTTAGAAATAGAAATAGCTAATTAGTCCATAGCCCTCTGTGTGCAGGATTCTCTAGTGCTTTGTTCAGTCTACCTTTAAACATGTAGGAGCCACCCTCAGCTAACATTTTTAGGACATCTCACAATTGAAGGTTTTTCCTGATGTGCAACCTAAATATAGCTTTCTTTCTGATATTTACATAGTCAGTTCCCTTTCTCACTCCTTAATACTGTGTTAGGGGGATATACACATTTTGCATACTTTTTTTTTTGTATTATGGTAATATCCACAATGTACTAGGCACAATCAAAATACGACAGTCTCTGCCCTCTTAAGAGACAGCAAGCAGCAAATGATGGATTAAAACATCAAATATTATTTTTGTGTTTTCCTATAATTATCAGCTATCCCCAGCTTGATTAATTTCTGGTAGGCATCATGACAGAAGTGGGTCTTGTAAAGGACAAGAGGCTTTAATTGCTTTGGATGTGCAATTTGGCATGGATAGAGTTTGGGTCTATTTCTAGACCGAAACTCTAAGATCAATAACTTTTTCAATTTTGCTTACTCCAAAGGGAAGTGTGTGTAATGCATTAGTTGAGATAAATGACAAGCAACTAACATGGGATGATTAGAATGATAGTTTGAGCTCCAGCTATGTGTATAAAACGTTAGAATAATGAATTGATTTTGTAAAATGTTGTGGTGTTTTACGTGGGCAGTATCTCAGGAAACCCTTGCTCTTATGATCCCAAAATATGCATCACTAACCCTATTCAGAATCTCAATGAGGCACAGAAAAAGTCAAGACAATTTGAATCACCATGTGGATTTTAAAGCAGTTCTAATAGTCCACCTGTAAACAGAAAGTGATGCTCAATCCTTACTACGGCAGAGCTCTGCTGTAATAAGGTTTTTGAATGGTTACTGGATCAAAAACTAAATAAGGTCTTCAGTGAGCCAAGTGAAATGATAGCACCCAAACATAAATATCCCAAAGCCTTAAGGACGACAGCCTGATGGATTGGTATGTGTGAAAGCAGAAAGGTTGTTCTGAAACTTTGAGCTGCTTGCATTTGAATTGCTGGGAAAGTTTTACTGAAGTTTAATAATTCAAGTCAGTATTTATTTAGAAAGAAAAATAACTTGTTTAGAGAGAACCAGATTTTCATGGACAAAAAACTGGGCACTTGGTGGATGGTGCAGCCCTGCTGCCTGTAGGATCGCCACTCACAGCAGTGTCCACAAACTAAGACTCCACAAGGATCTGACTGTGTGTTGGGGAGGGATGGTTTGAGGAGGGTGCCCTCAGAGGTGCTTCAAGAAGGGCAGAAGGACAGAAGTATTGTATGACAGTCCTTAGGGAGGTCCCTGAGCCAAATATCTGTGAATCAATATGTGCTCACCCAGCACGCTCTCAATTTCACCAGGGTTTACAAAAATCAGGACACGACAGTGGTTTATGACAGACAAGTATGAAAGGAGAAGCCTTGAAACCATTTCCAATTTTCAGGGACATATGGATACTCTCTTTTATCTGTTAAACTATAAGATTGTAGAATTTATTCATATTAACACACAGATGGAAGTGAGCTTGGTGAATAACTGTTTGTGTGTGTGTGATGATGAAAATTTGGGACAAAATTCTGTGATTTTACTTTTGGCAGGACAGGAGGTGCACATGATGTTGATGGCACAATGTTTCTCAGCCCCGGCAAAAAAAGTGCTGTTAAATGTCTAGGAATTTTCATTACAAAGGCTTTTAGTAGGAAATGTCAAAGCAAATATCTAAGCACAGGATGGCTCAAAGCTGCCTGACGTGCATCAGTATTGATGGATTCTTGGCTGTGTCTTTTGTTAAGTAACTGAGAATACTGTCTTGCACAAATTGGGGTTACATTTCCAAATGCAAGAGCTGCCCACGCAAAACCTGTTGGAACTTTCCAAGCTGACATGGTCAACAGAAGTGAGATGTTCTATTTCAAAATAAAGAATCAAGAAATCTGTTTCAGATTTCCTTCAGGGTGGGGGGATATGGAGGATTGGGGACACATTCTTCTAATGTGACAGACACCAATCAATTTTATTTCCATTTCCACATATATGGTCAAGATATAAAATGACAGCTTGTATGCCTACAAAGGTGCAGATTTTAAAATACTCGCCATTCTTTTCTGTATGCAAAAATGGGTGTGTATTAAACTCCCTCCTGCCCCCACAACTGCTATCTACTAGCCTGATGTAGGAATACAAACTGGAAACCAGGGACAAGAAAATGAATTCTCTTTTAAAAAGAAGATACCCAGGAGTACTCATGTTGACGTTGCTCCCACAATTACCGTTTGAGTGGCCTTTCTGCAGTGATACAATTCAAAACAGTGATGTGCATCAGTCTATAACTTGATTGGATTGCTTAACCCTGTGTTTCCAAGCATCAGAAATGTATTTGTAAATCCCAGTTTCCATTTGACTCATCTTTACCACCAAACTAAAGAACAGTGATATTCTCAGCAGCAATGTCATTGAAAGGTAATTGTCCCAGTAGTAAGATTGCAGTGCCAATTAATCAACATTTCAGATACTGTGTTGCCATTCTTCTAATTACCATATTCCAGAGTATTTTTAGGAAGGGCTTCAAAGGAGATAGCAGAATATTGAAAACAGAAATATGTTAGGTTAGTGGTTTTCAAACTTTTTTCTGGCAACCCAGTTGAAGAAAATTGTTCATGCCCATGACCCAGCGGAGCTGGGGATGAGGGGTTTGGGGTATGGGAGGGGCTCAGGGCTAGGGCAGAGGGTTGGGGTATATGGTGGGGCCGGGAATGAGGGGTTCAGGAGGTGGGAGGAGGTTCAGGGCAGGGGCAGAGGGTTGGGGTACAGGAAGGGGGAAGGGGTCAAGGCTCTGGGCTGGGGGGGCAGGCTCTGGGATGGGGCTGGGGGTGAGGGGTTTGGGGTTCAGGAGAGGGCTCCAAGTTTGTGGGGGCTTAGGGCTGGGACTGGGGATTGGGGTGCAGGCTTACCTTGGGCAGCTCCCACTCAGCAGCACAGAGGGGGTGCTAAGGCAGGCTTCCTGGCATCATAGACCGTGCCCCATTGGCTGGGAGCTGGTGCTCAGGGCAGGGGCAGCGCATGTAGCCCTGTGTCTCCCCCACTTAGAAACCCTGTGGCTTCTCCGCCTAGGAGCTGGATCTACTGCTGGCCGCATCCAGGGTGCAGGGCGGTGTCAGAACAGGTAGGAACTAGCTGCCTTAGCCATGCAGCATTGCCAATGGGACTTTTAATGGGCTGGTTAGATGTGCTGACCAGAGCCAACTTGACCCAGTGCCTTCCATTCTGCAACCCAGTTCTGGATTGCGACCCGCAGTTTGAAAACCACTGTCTTAGAGGACTGTTTTCAAAAGGTAGAGGCCACATGCAAAAATGGTTGTGCACACAATGTTGGTAATTGTGTGCTTGACTGGTCTCTTGTATTCACAATGTAGAGGTACTTTTATGTGAACACTTTTTGTCCTGTTTCAAGAATTTGGTGTTAAAGGCCTGATTCTGAGTTCAGTGGGAGTTGGGGACACTGACCAGCTCATAAGGGATGCTCAGCATCTCACTGGATTGGGCTCTAAACATCAGCTATATTCTGGGTGTGTTTCATTACCAACTAAGAAGGAATTTAAGTTATATGGAGAAACATCTCTCTGTTTGATATTATAGGCAGCACGAGTAGTGATGCCTATATTTACAGTTGCCTGACACTTGAATTATAAGACTAATTTTCTGTTACTTGTAACTGGTAAATTTTAACCATTCGGGTGAAATTTTCATTGCTGGGTGTCTTCTGCAGGCTGATTTTTTTTTTTTTTTTTAAATTTCAGCAAACATGGTTCATCCATTCATCAGAACAAGAGGAGGGAAAAAATACATTGTTCTGCCCATGTTAAAAAATTATTTAAACCATATCACTGCGAATCTCAGGCACCTTCATGCTTTGGAGCAAGGAGCTAGTGTCAAGGATATGCCTTTTGCCATGCCCATGAAAAATAGTGTTTGAGTAGCATACAGTAACATGGCATAAGATCACACATTGAGTATAAAAAGAAATATTTAATACCTATCCCTTCAGTGGTCACCTTCCAGCATGTGCACTAAATGAGGCAGGGGATACTTCAGGAAAAAATAGTATGTGATCATGTAATTAAAGACTATCATAATGCATATGCACAAAGGAGCTGAATTAAAATTGCACAGGCAACTATAAATCTACCATTTCCTAACTTTAGAGTACTTGATTCTGCAACCTTAACTTACAGTGTATTTTTTTTATGTAATACATATAAAGTGGGATTTTTCAAAAGTGCCTAGGTACCTTAGGAGCATGATTCTCATATAAAAAATCACACCTTTTAAATCTTCATGGAGAAACATCTCTGTTTATCGTATAATATACCTAACAACATCAGGGAGTCTTAATTTAAAAAAAAATACACATGAAAAATTTTGTCCCTTTCTTTCCTTTCCTTTTATCTTTTGAAAGACAAATTATGCAAGGTTCCTATCGATGAACCTATGACTCTAATTAAAGCTTCAGCTTTGTCACCTGGAAAGTTATTTATAATTATGTTCTGTCAGTAAATTCCAAAACATGGCTTCTCCCCCACCCCCACAGGTTTCAGTTTAAGTTCTAGATAGTTTTAGAAAGATTGTTTATTATGGCTGCACAAGCTGGAGAAACCCATATGGTGAGTACCCTTTTTATTTTCTGAAATGTCTCCAATAATACTAAGCTCATACATCATCCAGGTGAGTTTAATTAAAGTCAAACAACAATAGCCAGCAAACAATAAGCTTTATGAAATACTCTGGGGTATAATATACTGTTTGTGGACCCAGTTAATGCTCTTTCTCTATAATATTTTTTGGTGTGGGTTCCTTTGTTTTCACACCTAGGAGCTCCCACGTCCCTTCCCCCCCCCACAATTTCAGCATTTGTTTAGGCCTTTACAAGAATGGCAGTAATACCTGTTAGCTCTTTAAATGAAAGTTGCCAGATTGTTTCCCCTAGAGGCTGAAGTTCTTCAGTTACCCACAAAAAAATTTAGCCTGCACAATAGCGTAAACTTTTTACCACATCCTGCTAATGTGTCTCTGTTCCTCAGAGTGAGTGAGGAGTGAGAGCGCCATTCTGTCTTCATGTCTATTCATCCTTGTCCTGTCTACTGAAACCCAACAGAGGTGTCAACTAGTGTCAGTTCTGATGGTGATTGTTATGGTAAGTATACTAACTTGACTCAGACCTACTCATTTCACAAGTCACTAAATATTTCTCTAGTGACCTAGGTTGAATATGCAGTTATAGAAGTCTTCTATCCTGTTACTAAATCCTCTGAGTCTCCTAATCTGAAAAAAAACTGGTGAGCCGGAGGTGGGGCATGTTTTTCACAACTCACAACTTAATGATGTTTCCTGCAGAACTGTTCTCCCTATGTTATGCTACTTATCTTGGGGCATCCTGGAAGTTAATTCCTGAAGTGGGAAAAAATTTAGGGTGCTTGTTTAATTTCTTTCTTCCTTGGAGATTATTCAGAAAGAATTAAAAGAAGCAAGCCTTAATATCAACTGAGAATGGACCATTTCCCTTGCCATTTTGTCTCTCACTGAAGGAGATTTACTTGGGAAAAGTCATTAAGAGGCCAGGAGATTTTAAATTGCCCCCTCAACTCTGTATTGTATCTTCAGAAGAGCTTTCAGTAATTTGGGATTACTTTGGTGAAAGTCCTCCAGCAGGTACCTTTCCATCATGAGAAACTTTATTGTATAGTTTTATGGTTGTATTTTACAAATGTACAGTAGGTGAGAAATTCAAAAGTGCTTTTAATAGAAGCCTTTCAACAAGTAGTGTCAAAATTCCATTTCCAATATTCATAGCTTATGGAAGTTTTGCATTTTAATATTACATTTATTTAGTTTTGGTCTGCCACATGACTTTCTTAACTCCCACACATATGCAAATCTTCGCCACAGGATGCAAAATATAGCTGTCATACATATATTACCCATTGTTCCTGAACTACTTCTGTGTTAAATGCATTAGCTAAGTAATAGGACAAGCTTTAGTACAATGATGTTAATCAAGTTATAATTTCAATTTAAAATGAAAATCTGACACTATACAATATTTGATTTGAAATATCTCTAACTCTGTATTGCATTGTTCTGCTATAACAGTTTTTAAAATATCCAAATAAAAGCAAAAAGTATATATTAGAAGAAGGCTTTTATTAATCCATTATCATTTGCTAGGACGTTTTCATCCATGGGAGAGATAAATACTGCTATGGTGTGCAAAGTTTTGCACATAGAGTGAAATTCACTGCTATGTAGAGTGGTAGTTCAAGGGCTATACAGCATTTAAGTTCAATTTAGTCTCTAAAAATAGGGCTTAAGTGGGCCTTAAGTGGTGCATAGGCCTTCTACACAGAGTTGAATTTCATCCATAGAGTAAAGCCTGTCATATGTTCTCTTTCTGCCACATCATAATAAAAAAGAAGAGCTGAAGTTAAAAAGGTGAGTTTTTCTTCCTTTGATACCTTTTTACAAGCTGAAGTCACTTTATCAGTAGTCAGTCATTTATTGTTAATACTCTTTATTGGTTAGACTCAACCCTGGAGAAAGAGCTGAGAGAAATATGGCAGTCAGTTGAGTTCCCTCTCTCTAACACAGAGAGTTTCTAAGGATTTGTCTGGACTTGAAATGCTACATAGGCACAGCTGCACTACTGCAGGACCATCATGGTAGAAGTTCAGTGTGGATACTACCTACACAGGGGGGGGGGGGGTTGTCCCATTGGTGTAAGTAATCCACCTCCCCAGGAGCAACAGCTAGATTGATGGACGGTTAGACTGGTTTAACTGTGCCATTCAGGGGGTATGGATTTTTCACACCTGTGAGCAACAAAGTTAAGCTGACTTAATTTTCTATGGTAGACCACTGGGCTGTTATATCACCTCAAAGCTCTCTTTTACATAATGGCTATCATAGGTTTTATTTTTAGATTTAAAAAAATGTTTCTTTGTTTTCTGAGAGTTTGAATGGAAGAGAAATAGCAAGTGATGAAGTGGAAAGTGTTAACAAACAGTATTGTCTTTTAAATCACTTGTTTCAGTGGCTAAAGACCGGAACCATAGAAAAATGGAAGAGGGCAAAGGGCAACTTTGAGAAAAAGACTGAGGGGGCTTTCCCACCTCCATTTCATCTCTGGTCACTCACTCCCTTTCTCCCCTCTCATGCACAATTTCATCTCTGGACAGTTACTCTCTTTCAAGAGGGTGAGCACCCAGTTTGCTTCTCTGCGTGCTATGGCTCATCCTTCTAAAAGCTATTTCTGCTTTGTATGACAGTTCTCCCTGTTTCCCCTTCAAGACCATATTCTTCACTCAGACTTCAGGGAAAACATACAGGGAAGTTAGGTTTCAGAGTAACAGCCGTGTTAGTCTGTATTCGCAAAAAGAAAAGGAGTACTTATGGCACCTTAGAGACTAACCAATTTATTTGAGCATAAGCTTTCGTGAGCTACAGCTCACTTCATCGGATGCATCCGATGAAGTGAGCTGTAGCTCACAAAAGCTTATGCTCAAATAAATTGGTTAGTCTCTAAGGTGCCACAAGTATTCCTTTTCTTTATACAGAGAAGTTAGTGGAACAAAGGTAGAATATGCCGTGGAGGTTTAACAGTTTAAACCTTCTGGATACCAGTGAGTTTATGAATCAAATTCCAAGAAAGAGGCTTTCCTTTTTACTCTCAAAAGGAGAGTACATTTTGAAATCCTTCACCTGGATGCTAAACTAAAAACAGAGGAAAATAGCATATCTTTTGTCTAGTTTACCACAGGTGTAAAAGATGAACTAATCTTGGGGGTAGCATACGGCATCGTCTGGATGATACGGAATAGTATTTCATAAAAGATAAGAAGGTATTCAGTGTTTTCACAGTATTTCTGGAAGAAACAAGCATTAGAATCAAATAGTTGAAGGCACTGGGAACCAGGTTGAATTGTAAGGCTACATAACTAGTGTTTAAGAAGACAAATGAATTCTTTTCAAATGAGAATAAGATCAGGCTTGACTCTCCTATCCCATCTGTAGAGACAGGGAAGATTTATTTTTCTGTTAATGTGCATCTGCAGGTCAGCCATTTCAGCTAGTTATGTCCCACTGGGAGGATAAACATTCTTTGATTAGTAGAATGACACACAATATCAATTGGTTTGGCCTCTAAGTGTTAGTTTTCTTGGAATGTTGATAAGCTTTGAGTAAGGGATAGAGTAAACTATGATAAGAACTATTGTTTCAAGATCAATATTAGTCTACTTGAAAAATTAGCACTTCTTCTAATGCAATATTAATCCAATCCCTATCAAGCCTGTGTCACCATGGGTCAGATTTGTCAAAGGTTTCTCTTAAATGAATCTTTGTGGCTTCTACCACAAACGATAGGTATGGTAAATGGACTTGAGGACTCAAGTGCTGATTAATTGGCCTGAGACCTTTAAATGGAAATGCTGTAAAAATGATATGTACCATTATGAATGTTTTTAAATTAAGCTGATTTCTAAATGAGGCAAGGGGCTACTTCTCTTGTGTTTCCCCAACGAATATATACTTTACTTCATGCAAGTCAGTTAAACCAGAGAGTTCTGCTGCAAATGAGAGGGGTGTGGTGCAAGAACCAGTATTGCAAACAATTCAGAAATCATAAGCAGATCAGTATAAAGTGGAACTTTTCCCATGATAGAATTTCCACTTGTCTTACAACAGTCCTGCCTGTTTGCAGAATTTGTTCCCAAATACTTAAGTCTTCTTTATGTTTAACTTTCAAAATAGTTTAAAGGTATACATGGAATAATAATATTTCCTGAAAAGAATGTCCTCTGCCGATCTATACTCCTCAGGCCAAATTTGAGCTTAGTTACACTTGCAGAACACTACTGGTGGGATGACATAGGTGTAACAGAGACCAGTTTGGACGCTCACTTTTAAATGTCCAAAGTCCAAGTAAGCTGCCCTGCATAAAGAATTTAAAAACTGAAAAGCTTCGTCTCTGTTCTCTTTTTCGTAGATAAACACTGAAGTCTTTGCTGAAGGAAAAAAGGTGGTTTTGGTGAGATAAAAAAGTAATTGTTAGTATTTTTTATGGAAGTAATACAAGGATGAAATTTTATTCTACTGACACAAGCAAACTTGCACATGCAGTTTGAGTGATTATTTAACAAGCACAGAAGATGGGAAGAGGAAAGGAGTATTGGGAAAGAAGAAGAGCTCTGTGTAGCTCAAAAGCTTGTCTCTTTCACCAACAGAAGTTGGTCCAATAAAAGATACTGCCTCACCCACCTTGTCTCTACAATGAAAAAAGTAGTCAGGCAAACAACAGACCATATCTGAATCTTGGTTACGTCCCATGCAACTGCCTGAACTTCAGGCCCCGGGTTAGGGGTGAAACAGTAAAATTTGGCCAGTTTTGTGCTTATGGTGTTAGGGTTGCCACAAGCTGTCACTGAGCTCTGAGGGCTTTTCTGCTTTGATCTTTTGACGTAAGAGGAGAGTAGCTCAGTAGAGTAAAGTGACAGCTTGCTACAATGAACAAAGCACAGAACTGAGAGCAAGAGATTGCTGTGCGCTTATCCTGGTTTTGATACAGACTTCTTACGCAGCCCTAACTTTGGAAGACAATGGGAAATTAAATGGCTAAATATGGGTCGAGGTACAATTTTAGCCTATTGAGTTAGAAAAGTTAAGGCCCACATTTTCAATCTTTGTTTTCCTATTCTGCAAAATGAGCATAATGGGATGTCTCTGCTCCACAGGACTCTCTTGATCATTCATTAGCGAATGTTTGTAGACCGTTATAAAAGTAACAACATTCACAAGAATGGACACAAAATCCTCCCAGAACCAGGGGCGTGGCATCACCAAGCCCCTGCTTATTTGCAGAACCGTCCCTTGAATATTTTTTTTTAAATTGGAAGCTATGCACGATGCCACACAAACAGCTGGTGTCTGCTTCTCTTCTGGCGAGAGGTTAGTGGTTATCCAAATATTCCCTTCATCTAGTTCCTCCACTCCCAGTGCTTTACTCAGGGTAGACAGGAGTCAGTTAAGTTTGCAGGGGTGGGGATGAATTGGTGTCTTTAGCCAACCCAAAAATGCTAAGGGTAGCTCTGGAAAACCATATCAATTTTATAATCTGATACATTCACAGGTAGTAGATCAGCTCTAAGTAAGGGCTCAAGTCAATCGTAACATATTCCAGGACTTCTGCAGAGCTGGCATCTGTACCTGTATGGGTAGACAGTCAGAAAATCAAGCGACCACAGAAAGCTGCTTTAAAAGAAAAGAAGATTTCTCCTTTAGATTCAGGTTTGTCCTTTAATTTCCCTGCTATAGAAGAGAAAATACTTTTACCCTTAAGAGTTATGCCAAGCAAGCTGCAAAAGAACAAGTGGATATGGTGGCACTATATAAAAATTAAAATCATATCCAGCTCCTTTCACAGAAAATGTCTCCTTTTATTTTTAAGGGCTCAATGCTCTTATTATCCTAGCCAATAATCAATTAATCAATAGCTATTAATCAGAAGGAAGATTTTCCAAAAGTGCTCATAGGGATTTAGGAACACATTTCCAACAAAAGTCAATTGGATTTGTGCACCTAAATACCATCGGTGCTTGAAAATCTCTCCCCCAAATCTATGATGCCAGTCTTCTCCACAGATGGATCCTGAGGGCTAGGCTGAAGTATAAATTCAGACAAGGATTTAGAAACAAATACGACAAAAGCTCTAGCAGAGGCTGTGAAGTCCTAATTCATTCCCTGTGGCAGCTCAATTTTTAAATTTGGGCTTCATTTCTCAGCAGCTTTAATTTTAATCAATATTTGAAGTTTAATTCCACGAAACAGCTCCCACTTCATGCATACTGGAGTGCTGCCGTAGTTGAAAGAGAGGTCTGCCTTATTCTCTCTCTCATCTAGTTTCTGTGTCACACAGAGGAGTGCCAGGGTGGAATTTGAAAGATTAAAGACTTTAAAGTTTAAAGACAAACTTACAAAGAATACAATCAAGGGGAAGCAGACTAGCAGTAGACCACTGAAGTTCAAAGAACAATGAGACCATCTGTTTATAGTTGATATTTCTCATTTAAGATATGACACCTGGCAAACCTACACAGAAATATAGTTCCCATGCTTTCAAAGTTTGTAACCCTCAAAACAAACAATACACTATTTTTCTTTCTCTCGCTTTCTTCTATAGAGAACAAGCTAAACAATTTTGCATTTCATGATCTAAAAGGAATTGCACACAGAAGTATTGTGAGAAGAAAAAGAAGAACGCATATTGGAGGCTTGAGGTGCTTTGGTTAAAATGAAACATACCAAAGTTGGCAAACCACATAGGAGCTCCATCTTCTTTAGATCAGTACTAGTTCATATGCTGGAAGTTGCTATAGTGTCTTGAAAACAAAGTTAGTATAACAGCACTACTGTAGCTATCAATACAGGACAAAACTTCATGTGGAACCTGGGTATTGACCTGATAGTACCAGTATTCTTTTTGGTACTTTCTAATAATCTAAACATTTTACAGCACATTCGTTTCTCTGTGGTGGCCAAGATCCTCTCAGAGCAGGGGTGTGCATGCAAGGGAGAATCAGACAGCTGGTTATGGCTCATTGATTCCATGCTCAAATACACCCCAGCACTAGCCCCAGCATAGGTGAGAGCAGCATAGGGATTGTTTTAGTCTACATCAGTGGACAGAGGGGCATCCACCAGCTGGGGACAAAGCACATACTGCTCATACCCCCTCAATAACTATGGTCCCATCCAGTGTGCTGAAGCTGCAGGGCAGAGAGTGACTTAGGAGCTATCTATGCCCTGCTGGAGGAATCCAGAGCTGGGGAAATATGGATGATTTCTGTTCTCTTTGCACCACCTTATAAGCACAGAGAGAGTGGAGTAGGGCTGTTAATCTGCCACTTTCACATCACACACTGTATATACTTGACCAGCTTGGCTTAATGGTGACATCCTAGCGGATCTTAAACATAAAAAAGAAGCTTACAAGAAGTGGAAGGTTGGACATATGACCAGGGAAGAGTATAAAAATATTGCTCGGGCATGTAGGAATGATATCAGGAGGGCCAAATCGCACCTGGAGCTGCAGCTAGCAAGAGATGTCAAGAGTAACAAGAAGGGTTTCTTCAGGTATGTTGGCAACAAGAAGAAAGCCAAGGAAAGTGTGGGCCCCTTACTGAATGAGGGAGGCAACCTAGTGACAGAGGATGTGGAAAAAGCTAATGTACTCAATGCTTTTTTTGCCTCTGTCTTCACTAATAAGATCAGCTCCCAGACTGCTGCGCTGGGCATCACAAAATGGGGAAGAGATGGCCAGCCCTCTGTGGAGATAGAGGTGGTTAGGGACTATTTAGAAAAGCTGGACATGCACAAGTCCATGGGGCCGGACGAGTTGCATCCGAGAGTGCTGAAGGAATTGGCGGCTGTGATTGCAGAGCCATTGGCCATTATCTTTGAAAACTTGTGGCGAACCGGGGAAGTCCCGGATGACTGGAAAAAGGCTAATGTAGTGCCCATCTTTAAAAAAAGGGAAGAAGGAGCATCCTGGGAACTACAGGCCAGTCAGCCTCACCTCAGTCCCCGGAAAAATCATGGAGCAGGTCCTCAAGGAATCAATTCTGAAGCACTTAGAGGAGAGGAAAGTAATCAGGAACAGTCAGCATGGATTCACCAAGGGCAAGTCATGCCTGACTAATCTAATCGCCTTCTCTGATGAGATAACTGGCTCTGTGGATGAGGGGAAAGCAGTGGACGTGTTGTCCTTGACTTTAGCAAAGCTTTTGATACGGTCTCCCACAGTACTCTTGCCAGCAAGTTAAGGAAGTATGGGCTGGATGAATGCACTATAAGGTGGGTAGAAAGCTGGCTAGATTGTCGGGCTCAACGGGTAGTGATCAATGGCTCCATGTCCAGTTGGCAGCCAGTATCAAGTGGAGTGCCCCAAGGGTCGGTCCTGGGGCCGGTTTTGTTCAATATCTTCATAAATGATCTGGAGGATGGTGTGGATTGCACTCTCAGCAAATTTGCGGATGATACTAAACTGGGAGGAGTGGTAGATACGCTGGAGGGGAGGGATAGGATACAGAAGGACCTAGACAAATTGGAGGATTGGGCCAAAAGAAATCTGATGAGGTTCAATAAGGATAAGTGCAGGGTCCTGCACTTAGGATGGAAGAATGCAATGCACAGCTACAGACTAGGGACCAAATGGCTAGGCAGCAGTTCTGCGGAAAAGGACCGAGGGGTGACAGTGGACGAGAAGCTGGATATGAGTCAGCAGTGTGCCCTTGTTGCCAAGAAGGCCAATGGCATTTTGGGATGTATAAGTAGGGGCATAGCGAGCAGATCGAGGGACGTGATCGTTCCCCTCTATTCGACATTGGTGAGGCCTCATCTGGAGTACTGTGTCCAGTTTTGGGCCCCACACTTCAAGAAGGATGTGGATAAATTGGAGAGAGTCCAGCGAAGGGCAACAAAAATGATTAGGGGTCTAGAACACATGACTTATGAGGAGAGGCTGAGGGAGCTGGGATTGTTTAGCCTGCAGAAGAGAAGAATGAGGGGTGATTTGATAGCTGCTTTCAACTACCTGAAAGGGGGTTCCAAAGAGGATGGCTCTAGACTGTTCTCAATGGTAGCAGATGACAGAACGAGGAGTAATGGTCTCAAGTTGCAGTGGGGGAGGTTTAGATTGGATATTAGGAAAAACTTTTTCACTAAGAGGGTGGTGAAACACTGGAATGCGTTACCTAGGGAGGTGGTAGAATCTCCTTCCTTAGAGGTTTTTAAGGTCAGGCTTGACAAAGCCCTGGCTGGGATGATTTAACTGGGAATTGGACCTGCTTCGAGCGGGGGGTTGGACTAGATGACCTTCTGGGGTCCCTTCCAACCCTGATATTCTATGATTCTATGATTCTATGATATGTAACCCAGTTGCAGTTGGCAGCAACAAGGGCCGGGTTCAATATCTAGGGGTTCCTTTTCAACAATACAACACACAACTGGCTTGAGCCCCAACCCAGTCTCCTGGGACAATTACCCACCACCCTTTGCGTGCCTCTAAGAGACAATACTTTCCGTCTTGGAAGCACAGAGTCTGCATGTAGAAAAGAAACTTTCAATAAAAAGGGGGAAAGTAACCAGGCATTAACTTGGGGAAAAGCCGCAAGCAGAATTCATAAGCATAAACCCATGAGCACAACACCCACCTCAGAGTTCGTTTGGCAGTGTCCTTTTACCTCAGGTTCTTAAGTCCAGCAATCAAAAGTTCCTTTAACATGCTGCTCCCTTCTCCCTCCACCGTACCCCACTCACAGTTGTTGTTCTTGGTCAGTGAAGACCCAATATTCAGGGGTCCATCTGCATGAGTTCACCTCTCACCCTATAAGGGGTAGGGGAGGCACATTGATCGCTCCACTGTCTGGGAGCTCGCTCAGGCACCAGCACCTTGCAGGCCACTTGCCACTCTGCTCTGCCAGCTGCTCCACTCTGCTGGTTGGCTGGCCTCTCAGCTCTGCATTGCACCCTCTGGGATGTCTTGAGGTCCTACCATTTGACATAGCTCTCAGTAATTTCAGCTGTTAGTGGGGGATCTTCACTGCTAATGCAGACTAGAAAGTCTCTTACATTAGAGACACTGTCCCAAAGCAGGACTAATGTTTAGACCTGGTTATCAGTGATTTCAGCTCTATGGATTCGCAACAAGACTCTTGAGTCTTAATCAGCTCTGTTATTACAGTGGAGAGAGGAAGAATCAAATAGTATCTAGGACCCTTAGGCAGGGCACATACCACCAAGCACAAGTACCTGTCCCCACCCTCTCTCAACTCCACTGGGCTTTGACACCTATGTCCCCTGCCTAATGAGTGAAGTTTAGTTGAGGGTGAGTACGCCAAGTACAGTTCTGCTGCTCTTGAGTCAGGCAACAAGGATAACAACCCTTTATTGTCCTGCCCCCCACAATCACAAAGTGATTTCTGATCCGACATCAGCCAAAAGTGATCATTTGGGCAAAGCAGTCCCATCATTCTGAGCACCCAGGCAAGGTGGGTGTGCCCATGCAAACAAGTTCGGCTCCTGAAGTGCTCTTCCCCAGCTCATTACTAGATGTCAGGGGAGAGCTCATTCAGACCCTGCTCACATATATAATAAAGGTGCCCTATTTTTAACAAGGTTATATAAAAAATGAGTAAAATTATTATATCTTTATCAAGTGGGTGGAATGAAAAAGAAAACAACACATTAAGCTGGATGTTCACTAAATTTGCCAACCCTTTAGATTTTGGTGTGAACTTGGGAATTTTATAGTCTTATGCTTTGTTTTTCCATTATATTCAATGTTTCTAGAGTACTTATGGGGCAATATGGTACCTCCTTGGTATCTATACTAAGGAATTCACATACATGCCCCTGGCAGTGACTGTATGCCCAAGATGAAATTCACCCAGGTTTGGAGGGCCAGTGTAAATCCCTACACATCTCTCAATCCTTGCAAAGGGCTTGTGCAGGGAGGCCACTGTCTGGACATGGGTGCCTATGTGCCCTCTACTTTCTGTAGAGAAGAAGTCCATGCTGATATCACATTGGTTGACACAGAAGATCACATTAGGAGTGGGCTTTGAGAGGAACCATAGATGTATGTTTCTATAGAGACAGTGGCCTGACTACCTGAGCACAGATGTGATTTGACTGTTATTTGGGCTCATAGGATGCAGAAGTGTTGTACATTATCAGCACTGCAACCTGGCCCTAAGTTGGGCTAGTAGATTTAACCTTCCTCATGGTGCTTCCCTCTGTCTATGTGCCATCACATATTTGTGCTTTTATTCCGGTGAAGTGGATTTCAGCCTTAGGATATGTCTACACTGCACACTCCTTTGGGTGGCATGTACAGTACATACACTGTATTCCCGCTCAGAAAAAGGTACAAAAAGCAGTGCAGATGGTGAGGCCTTGCTTAGGTGCATAAAGATACAGCTATTTTTAGCAATGTAGTGTCCCATTGCCTTCTTGCTCCTGGAATCTTTCCCTGCTGCATTTTCCTCTATTTGAAAATGTTTAGGGGTCTGCAAATGAAAAAAAGGTTGAAAACCACTGCACTAGAACAACAAAACTATTGACCAAGAAGTGGAGGCTTATGAGTGCAAGAGACAGATCTATCGTGGGACCTGGACCTAGGCTAAGGAATTCAATTCCATAAGAATTAAGAATTAACATGGAACTAACCATTAATCACTTTCAGAACTAAGGGTGATCCAGAGTTCTTTGACGCTCTGGATCAAATTCCCACTGACTTCATTAGGCTTTGGCTCAGGTCCGAGATGAAAAGCTCATTTCTTTAACTTATCTTTCTCCTCAATTTCTTCATACGCATATCAAGTATATCCACTCACACATAAATCATTAAAAGAAACTAAAAGGACTGCAGAAACTAACTTGAACTATTTCTCCTACATGCTCAGAAAAAAAAAGAGAGAGAAAGAGTGTGATTATTATTATATCTACTGTTAAGTACTGGAAAAATGGTCAGATTCTTCTGTAACAGTGAACATATACATCTCTAGATAAAACGCTAGGAAGAAACGTTTGCTTCCAGCGGATACTAAGCTGAATGTGGATAAGGGTTTCTTGTCTTAGGGTTTTGATTAGTTGTTTTGTTTGTTTGTTTTAACTAAGCTTGTGTGTTAACATGTTTTCTAAATCACTCAGTTCTAATTTTCTTGTGGCAATTATTTCACCTTTTAAAGTCAGGTTGCTGTATTTTTAAAAATATATTATAAACAATAACATAATCTATAATACTTTTAATATAAGCATATATGTGTATATTTTCCTAATAGTATAAGAATTGCAATGTTCATGAGTTTATAAAATGTAATAAATAGTATTTTAGTGGGGATTTGAAAGCCTCGGTGGTCCTTTAATTCAAACTGAAGGTGTGAAACAATTCTGCAGTGGTTCTGAGCATCTAGATACCCTAATCTGTTTATGAGAAAGAAACAGCAAGTGGGAATCAACAGAAACCAGCATCAGCAGAGCATAGCTAAGGAAACAAAGAGAAAGGTCATTCAGGTATGAAAGGATCAGACCGTTAAATGTATTTTGTGTGAGAAGAGCAATCTTGTAATCAATATGCTGTTTAACAGAAAGTGCAAATCCTTCAACAATGAGGAAATGTGTTCTGATTAGTTCAAGTGATAAACCTTGCTATTACATTATGAGACTGCTGGAGCCGGTACAATTGCCTTATCAGGGAAGGCTACACGTGCAACACTGTATTATTCTGATCTGTTATGGACAAGTAAAGACGGGAAAACCTTTGCCTAACTGAACAAGGAAACGGAACAATGGCTTAAACGGTGTGTAAAACCTGAGCCATTAAAAGGAACGCAACTCCTTTAAAGAAGGGACTATGTGCACTTCCACTGCAGTCTCTTACTTTTAGCCCACTGTGTCTCTTTGCTTTTCACATATATTTATCCCTTCTGACATCTGGATTCCAACATTTTGATTCTCTTTAAGAAAGAGGAGACAAACAGGGAAAAACAAGGGTGAGCAGCAGAGATAGAAAAGAGACAATATGACATATTCCAGCCTCCCTATTTTGATCACTCCAAAACATAGTGTAGTGGGGACAGCATGCATCAGACTACATCTTGCATGATTCCTTCAGTTTTAGAAGGAAAATGTTCTGGGTGGGTCAGGAAGGTAGAGGAAATAACTTGAAAGAGAGCTCATTAGATAATTATGTCATTATGTAAGCAAAGCTCAATAAAGACCATTCATTACAACTGTGCGATCATTACCACACCTGGTGCCATGACTGTAGTTGTTACTCTGCCTGGCTGTTTTCCTGATGGTGACATCTAACTGTCCTTAGAACACTATCAACTATATTTGTTTCAAATGACTAGTCAGCTGCATGAAAGCATGCGTGTGTTGGGCCTGATCCCTGCTGAATGCATTTCACGCAGCAGCCACACACAGACCACCCATGGCTCAGCTGCAATAGTGTCAAATGAGCATCTTTGTTATTATTGTAGCTTCTAGAGGCCCCCCTTCCACTCATAATGGTGCATTCATATAGTAAGAGACTCTTCCGGCTTCTAAGACCTCACAATCTGAATAGACAAGACAGACAAAGGGTGAGAGAAAGGAAATATTATTATCCGCATGTTACAGATGGGGAATTGAGGCAGACAGAAATTAGGTGATTTGCAGCCAAGATAGCAATAGAACCCAGATTACCCAAGACCCAGACCTTAACCACAAATCTATTCTTCCTCCCTGAAGAAATATTATCTTCTGATCACATGGGCTGAAGATTTGTGACTAGCACAATGTAATCCCAAAAAGTGGCAGTGTACACACGAAGACTGGTAGGAAAAGGACTATGTGCTTGGTAGATTCATGGGCATCCATCTCCTTGGTCTATGAGGTTGCTATCATTGTACATACCCCGGGGTCCAAGTACAGCCATAGAGGTTGGGACTACTCTTATAATATACAACTTGATTTTAGAACTTGATTGAAAAATGTTTATTATGTTTGCACAGAAAGGTGAACTCCTATACTGTACTTCACAATAAGCCATCCACTCACCAGCAGATTTCCTCTCCACTTGCAGAATGAGCAAATGCCTATCTCGTGAAAGACACAGTGCTAGCCCACTGGCAGCTTCATTTGGGTTGGTATGGAATTAGGGTTGCCAACTTTCTAATTCCAGAAAACCAAACACCCCTGCCCCAATTCTTCCCTGCCCCGCCCCTCCCCTTGCTCACTCCATCCCCCTTCCTTCTGTTAGCACCACAAATTATCACAGCTGCAACAGGTCTATTAAAGGCCCACTCCAGAAGCCCAAACAAATCCATAGAGCACAACCACAGAAATGCACACTTGTCCAGATACCTATAAAAAAAAACCTGTAGAAACTGACTCCCACACCTACATGCAAATACACGTGTGTATTCAAGTGTACACATCTAGCATGCACTAACACATGTACTTCTATGTTATTTATTATTACAATTGTTGTTTAGTGCCTAGAGACCGCAACTAAGATCAGGGTTCCAGGATGATAGGTGCTGGGCATACACATAAAAAGAGAGAATCTTCAACAAAGAGTTTATAATGTAGATAGACAAAGCTGGGGAGAAATTATGATACATTGGCTCTTCTGCAATTACTAGTCAACAACGTTCACTTTTTACGAAATAATACATTTCTTTTAGAGTTCCCTTCTCTTTTAAAAACTTGTTATGAAATGAATACACATACATTTTATGTCATCAATTTTTGTGTGTGCAAGCCAGCAAAGGGAATAAAAGTCAAGAGTTAGGCTGCAAATTTTATTCAGACAGGTATACACACATGCGACACTACACGCACCTCCCTACACAAAGACACACAGTCACTTACACATATAAGGTGGAGTGTTTCACACAACACTGCTACTTTTCAGTTAAGCCTAGAAACTCCAAGTCAAGAATAGAAAAAGCCATCATCATCAACTCAGTGAGAACTATTGATACATCAATTTTTTCGACTTCTGGGAATGGGGAGGAGTTTAATGAAGACACCCTACACCAAAACTATGGACTGAAAGGAAATGTGGTGGGAGAAACGGGAAGTTAGGGAAAAGCTACGTGCTGTTTCGGGGGAGTCTGTCTGTACAACTTAAACTTTGGTTGATATTGTGGAGCTGTTGATATAAAAATTGCTTTATTGTAAAAGGTATTTGTCTACAAGGATGTGGATTCGGTCATTGGTGGTAAGGCTATATCATATCTCTGCCAGACCAGGAACAATGGTGGGTTGTTAGAGCTCAATGACTGATTATTCAAAGTGAAGCACCCTGGGATAATGGGTCTGTTCAAGCTATGAGAAGTCACTTCCTCCTCCTGCCTGAAGGAAGGGAGGAAGTGGAGACAGTGGAAAATTACCAAACATAGAACAAAGAAGCAGACATGTTGATGGGATATATGAACTAGGAAGACTCAGAGATACTCAGGTAGGCTGCCTGCCTACCTGAAAGCCCTAAGAATCCCCAAGGAAGGGTTAGCTAGTGAGCAGACTTGTGGTTAGGATGTTACAAGTTTTCTAAATGATTTGCATACTTTTTGTGTGATTACATAAAAGAGCAATGGTGTTAGAATTCTGTGCAAAGTGTCTCTGTGTTATACACATTACATCTACCTCATGTCTCCTGAGAGAGTGAAACTATAACCCAGAAGGCTCATACCTTATGTGTGATTATGGGAGAGTGTATGTTTAAGTTACTTAGCTGTATTGGGTGTCAGCATTTGTTCTGGCTACTTAGGTGTATTGGGTGTCAGCATTCCCTATGCAGGTGGGCTGAGGGACTCTTTTTGTGAAGGGACAAAAAACTGAGGCGTGATGCATATCAAATGTTCCAGAGAGACCAAGGGAGGAAAGAGTGCTGCAGTCTGCTGAGACCCAGGGAAGCTTAAAATCCCTGGGGATCCAGAGGTTTGGATTCCCCTCACAACAATCTGGCACACAGCAGGCAAAGGGAGCCCAACCAGAGCTATGACAAGCTAGGTAAAGGAAGAAGATAGCTGGTTAAGCGACTGTATGTTGCTTGTTTGCAAGACACAGTGAAAACAATGGGCTAAACCCCTCCCTTGTTTATACCCATGCTGCATGACTGTAAGGTCAGAATTTCAGTGTGGTCATCATCAGACAGAGGAGAGCTACCGAAATTCTGTTTTTGCAGTGGCATTAGTATAAACTGAATCCAGAAAGTTAGCAAGCGGGATAAGATGGCAATTTAGATCAAGTTTGAAATAGTTAAGAGGAGAACAAGAAAATATGCCAAAACCATATTAGTTCAACATTAATTTTCAAATATGTTATGAACTTCTACTCCTGGTGAGCAGGAAGTGCATATCTCATCACCCCCATCCAGTAACTGGATGCTGACACATACCAATATTGCTTTTTATTTTGTTTTCTACAGCTCAGAAGTCAGTGAATAAATTTGCTGCTTGAAGGAATCTAAGCAAGTGAGTGTCTTTTCTGAAGATGGAACAGCGAGCCAGCAGGCTCCCAAGCAGAGGTGCTGCCAAAGAAACTTGAGAGTGAAGCTGCTGAACTAAGATCAGAGATGTATCCTTAAGCAGAATTTATTCCCCAGTGAGCACCAGCTTTTTTAGCTCATTACCGTTTCTGAATAGTAAGTGTATGACAAAGACTTCAGTCGCAATAACTGTTCTAATATGGTACAGTACAGTTGATCCAATTGAAGCTATTTTCAACCAGTTTAGAATAAAGTGCTCTACCAGGCCATTACTAACAAGAAGAAGTGGGGTAAATCTTACTAAATCCATTGGTAGGATTGGCACTCAGAGTTGAAAAAATAAATTCCTGGGTCCAGGTCCTTGTTCCCATTATACCTTATCTAGACTGCTTGTGAGTCCCTCACATTAAAGGGAACCCCCGGATATTATAGAGCTGGTAGAGAGGTTCTATGCCATCCTTCTTCACACCCCCTAACACAGACGGTGTGATCAGGGGAGTCTGTATGGAGGTTGCATCTCTGTACTCCAACTATTTCTAGCTGCCAGATCGTAGGACCATGTGCAACTACGCATACTTTAAAGCATCCTCAAGGCTGCTCTAAATTATGGTGGGGGCTAGAAAATGTTTGCCCCCTCTGTCCTATCAGTTCAATTGAATATGTCCTGGCTACTGCACAGGATCTAGTGTTTGGTGGAGTTTAGATGCACTGAGATTGGCTGAATATCCTGAATATCTTTTTATCCACTCAGGATCAAGCATGTATTCTGAGAGGGAAATGAGAAGAGGAACATTTAAAAAGAAAATATTGCTCACTTTTCCCTATAGTTGACAGGCTAAAGTCAGTGTGGGGTCTCAGATGAAAGCGGTTGTATGTTTCCCAATAGATTAACACTTGAAAGTTTACAATCTTGATGTAAATGAAAGACTCTACATATTCTTAAAGCTTAAAAGACATTGGACCATTTTCTCAGCTGGTGTAAACTGATATAGCTCCAATGAAGTCACTGGAATTATGGTCAGTAAAATCATCATAATGAATCTTTAAGGAAAGGGGGGAAATGTTGAAGTTATTTAAAGAAAAGTTTAGAATTCTAGCTAAATTTAACTTAAAAAAAGATTGATTTTGGGCAACCCATTGTGACACAGTACAGCCTGGAGGAAGATTTGTGTTTACAATTTAAAGACAAACATGGAGAAAAGATGTAGGGATGGGGTGGTAAGGAGATGTACCATAGTTTTCAGAGGGAGTATAAGCATACACTATGCTAGTCCCAACTAGTATTTTTTAAAGATATTTGATTATATATTTAATATGACTAAAACTTAATGTTAGGGTGGTTTTGGGAGGAAGGAAGCTTGGGTTGAAGTGTGGATAAGGAAGGGACTGTTGGAATAAGAATGGTGAGTGGGTAAAGGGAGAGGGAAACTACAGAGAGAAGGGATTATGCTTTGACTATCCGTCACCTTTCCATGGAAAAAAAATAACTCACCGTAAAACTTTTATTTAATGAAATCATTTAAAAAGAACATTAATTCAAATCAAACTTTCTTAAAAGAAAAAAAATCTCAGTTGAAAAATCAGAAGGAGCATGGAGTTTGTTTCAGACACCAATGGGCAACATGCTCTTGAGAAGACTTGGACTTATTTACATTTTAAAACTGAGAATTCCAGCTGACTGAGTGACCAAATTGAAACACTCAGATCAAATACCGGACTAAGCCCTGGTCTACACTAGGAGTTGAGGTCAAATTTAGCAGCGTTAAATCGATTTAACCCTGCACCCGTCCACACGACGAAGCCCTTTTTTTCCAACTTAAAGGGCTCTTAAAATCGATTTCCTTACTCCACCCCCGACAAGGGGATTAGCACTGAAATCAGCCTTGCCGGGTCGAATTTGGGGTACCGTGGATGCAGTTAGATGGTATTGGCCTCCGGGAGATATCCCAGAGTGCTCCATTGTGACGGCTCTGGACAGGCTCTCAACTCAGATGCACTGGCGAGGTAGACAGGAAAAGGCCCGCAAACTTTTGAATCTCATTTCCTGTTTGGCCAGCATGGCAAGCTGCAGGTGACTGTGCAGAACTCATCAGCAGAGGTGACCATGCAGAGCTCATCAGCAGAAGTGACCATGATGGAGTCCAAGAATCTCAAAAGAGCTCCAGCATGGACCAAACGGGAGGTACGGGATCTGATCGCTGTATGGGGAGAGGAATCCGTGCTATCAGAACTACGTTCCAGTTTTTGAAATGCCAAAACATTTGTCAAAATCTCCCAGGGCATGAAGGACAGAGGCCAAAACAGGGACCCGAAGCAGTGCCGCGTGAAACTTAAGGAGTTGAGGCAAGCCTACCAGAAAACCAGAGAGGCAAACAGCCACTCCGGTCAGAGCCCCGAACATGCCGCTTCTAAGATGAGCTGCATGCCATTTTAGGGGGTTCAGCCACCACTACCCCAGCCGTGTTGTTTGACTTCTTCAATGGAGATGGAGGCAACATGGAATCAGGTTTTGGGGCCGAGGAAGATGATGATGAAGTTGTAGATAGCTCACAGCAAGCAAGCAGAGAAACTGGTTTTCCTGACAGCCAGGAACTGTTTCTCACCCTGGACCTGGAGCCAGTACCCCCTGAACCCACCCAAGGCTGTCTCCCGGACCCGCCAGGCGGAGAAGGGACCTCTGGTGAGTGTACCTTTTAAAATACTATACATGGTTTAAAAGCAAGCATGTTTAATGATTAATTTGTCCTGGCATTTGCGGCTCTCCTGGATGTACTCCCAAAGCCTTTGCAAAAGGTTTCTGGGGAGGGCAGCCTTATTCTGTCCACTATGGTAGGACACTTTACCACTCCAGGCCAGTAGCACGTACTCGGCAATCATTGTAGAACAAAGCATTGCAGTGTATGTGTGTACGTTCTTTATCTCTCTGTGTTATCCTCAGGAAAGTGATATCATTCATGGTCACCTGGTTGAAATAGTGTGGTTTTCTTAAGGGGACATTCAGAGGGGCCCGTTCCTGCTGAGCTGTTTGCCTGTGGCTGAACAGAAAAGTTCCCTGCTGTTAGCTACGGGGAGGGGGAAGGAGGGAGGAGCTAGCCACGTGGTGGGGGGAGGCAAAATGCGACCTTGGAACGAAAGCACATGTGCTATGTATGTAATGTTAACAGCAAGGTTTACCGTGAAAGAGTGTACCCATTGTTCTATAAAATGTGTCTTTTTAAATACCACTGTCCTTTTTTTTCTCCACCAGCTGCATGCGTTTCAAGGATTTCAGGATCTTCTCCTTCCCAGAGGCTAGAGAAGATTAGAAGGCGAAAAAAACACACTCATGATGAAATGTTCTCTGAGCTCATGCTGTCCTCCCTTACTGACAGAGCACAGATGACTGCATGGAGGCAGACAATGTTAGAGTGCAGGAAAGCACAAAATGACTGGGAGGAGAGGTGGTGGGCTGAGGAGAGTAAGTGGTGGGCTGAAGAGAGGGCTGAAGCTGAAAGGTGGTGGCAGCATGATGAGAGAAGGCAGGATTCAATGCTGAGGCTGCTGGAGGATCAAACTAATACACTCCAGCGTATGGTTGAGGTGCAGGAAAGGCATCTGGAGCACAGACCGCCACTACAGCCCCTGTGTAACCAACTGCCCTCCTCCCCAAGTTCCATAGCCTCCTCACCCAGAGGCCCAAGAACGTGGTGGGGGGGCCACCGGCCACCCAACCACTCCACCCCAGAGTATTGCCCAAGCAACAGAAGGCTGGCATTCAATAAGTTTTAAAGTTTTAAACTTTTAAAGTGCTGTGTGGCCTTGTCCTTCCCTCCTCCACCACCCCTCCCAGTGCTTCTCTCCTCCACCACCCCAACCGGGCTACCTTGGCAGTTATCCCCCTATTTGTGTGATGAATTAATAAAGAATGCATGAATGTGAAGCAACAATGACTTTATTGCCTCTGCAAACAGTGATCGAGGGGAGGAAGGGAGCGTGGTGAGCTTACAGGGAAGTAGAGTGAACCAAGGGGCGAGGGGTTTCATCAAGGAGAAACAAACAGAACTTTCACACCATAGCCTGGCCAGTCATGAAACTGGTTTTCAAAGCTCCTCTGATGCGCACCACGCCCTCCTGTGCTCTTCTAACCATCCTGGTGTCTGGCTGCGCGTAACCAGTGGCCAAGCGATTTGCCTCAACCTCCCACCCTGACATAAACATCTCCCCCTTACTCTCACAGATATTGTGGAGCGCACAGCAAGCAGTAATAACAGTGGGAATTTTGGTTTCGCTGAGGTCTAACTGAGTCAATAAACTGCGCCAGCAGACTTTTAAACATCCAAATGCACATTCTACCACCATTCTGCACTTGCTCAGCCTGTAGTTGAACAGCTTCTGACTACTGTCCAGGCTGCCTGTGTACGGCTTCATGAGTCATGGCATTAAGGGGTAGGCTGAGTCCCCAAGGATAACTATTGGCATTTCAACATCCCCAACGGTTATTTTCTGGTCTGGGAATAAAGTCCCTTCCTGCAGCTTTTGAAACAGACCAGAGTTCCTGAAGATGCGAGCATCATGTACCTTTCCCGGCCAGCCCATGTTGATGACAGTGAAACATCCCTTGTGATCCACCAGTGCTTGCAGCACTATTGAAAAGTACCCCTTGTGGTTTATGTACTCGCCGGCTTGGTGCTCCGGTGCCAGATAGGGATATGGTTTCCGTCTATGGCCCCACCACAGTTAGGGAATCCCATTGCAGCAAAGCCATCCACTATGACCTGCACATTTCCCAGGGTCACTACCCTTGATATCAGCAGATCTTTGATTGCGTTGGTTACTTGCATCACAGCAGCCCCCACAGAAGATTTGCCCACTCCAAATTGATTCCCAACTGACCGGTAGCTGTCTGTCGTTGCAAGCTTCCACAGGGCTATTGCCACTCGCTTCTCAACTGAGAGGGCTGCTCTCATCTTGGTATTCATGCGCTTCAGGGCAGGGGAAAGCAAGTCACAAAGTTCCATGAAAGTGCCCTTATGCATGCAAAAGTTTCACAGCCACTGGGAATCGTCCCAGACCTGCAACACTATGCGGTCCCACCAGTCTGTGCTTGTTTTCCGGGCCCAGAATCGGCATTCCATGGCATGAACCTGCCCCATTAGCACAATGATGCCTGCATTGCCAGGGCCCATGCTTTGAGAGAAGTCTGTGTCCATGTCCTCATCACTCTCGTCACCACGCTGACGTCACCTACTCGCCTGGTTTCGCTTTGCCAGGTTCTGGTGCTGCATATACTGCTGGATAATGTGCGTGGTGTTTCATGTGCTCCTAATTGCCAAAATGATCTGAGTGGGCTCCATGCTTGCCATGGTATGGCGTCTGCACAGAAAAAAGGCGCGGAACACCTGTCTGCCATTACTCTGATGGAGGGAGGGGTGACTGACGACATGGGTTACAGGGTTGGCTTACAGGAAATTATAATCAACAAAGGGGGTGGCTTTACATCAAGGAGAAACAAAAACAACTGTCACACAATGATTGAACTCAAAACCCTGGGTTTAGCAGGCCAGTGCTCAACCCACTAAGCTATCCCTCCCTCTGGTATTTCAGGCAGGACTTCATGGAGGGAGGGAGGAAGGGGGGAACAAATGAATACAAAACAAATCTGGTCTATTTCTTATTTTGATCCACTCCATCTATTTTTACATCTTTGGCTGGCAGCAGACGGTGCAGAAGGACTACAAGCCATCCACATCTCCTGGCTGCTCGGCAGAAGATGGTGCAATAGGACTGCTAGCCATCCACATCTCCTGCCTGCTTACCATAAGATGGTACAATAGGACTGCCTGCAGGACTAAAGAGAATGACCTGGTTGAGTCACTCCTAATTTAGTCCCTGCACCCATATCTTCCCAGGCGCTCCTGTCCAACCTTACCAAGGCAGCCAGGAGCACCTCGGACATGATGAGGATGGTTTTCAGGCCTATTGCACCGTCTGCTGCCACAAGGCAATGGGTTGCTGCTGCTGTGTAGCAATGCAGTACTGCGTCTGCCAGCACCCAGGAGACATATGGTGACAGTGAGCTGAGCAGGCTCCATGCTTGCCGTGGTATGGCGTCTGCACAGATAACTCAGGAAAAAAGACGTGAAATGATTGTCTGCCATTGCTTTCACAGAGGGAGGGCCTGATGACATGCACCCAGAACCACCCGTGACAATGTTTTTTGCCCCATCAGGCTTTGGGATCTCAACCCAGAATTCCAATGGGCAGCAGAGGCTGCGGGAACTGTGGGATAGCTACCCACAGTGCAACACTCCGGAAGTCGACACTAGCCTCGGTACTGTGGAAGCACTCCGCCAAGTTAATGCACTTAATGCACTTAGAGCATTTTGTGTGGGGACACGCACACTCGAAATTAGAAAAACAATTTCTAAAAAAATGACTTCTATAAATTCGACCTAATTTCATAGTGTAGACATACCTTTCAATTTTATGTTACTTTTTGAAGTACATATCCGTTCTTCAGTTAAATCTTCCTTTTGCCTTCCTAAGAACTTTGCTTGGTTATAACCATTGTCATTGTTGTCAGGTACAAAAATGACCAGTGTGCTCATTCTACTTCTATAAGTGTGAACTGCAATTTTTGTACCTGACAACAATGACAATGGTTATAACCAAGCAAAGTTCCTAGGAAGGGGCAGGGGAGAAGGAAGCCAGACACAGCTACAGCCAGCCCTGACCACCAGCATTATCACACAACTCCCTGTCCTCCAGGCTTTCCCCCCTTTCCCGCCCACAGTCCCTCACTCAACCTCCTGCCATAGCTCCCAAATAACCTCCCTCCCACAATGCCCCACCATAGCTCCTCAAATCACCCACCTCCCCTCCACTTTCTCCCACAGCCCCCCCGTCCCCTGCCATAGACCCCCCCAAACACCATCCACCAGATCCCCAACCTGTCTCTCCCTCTGCTCCCCCCACCTTCCCTCAAACCCCCTCCCACCCAGCCATAAGGTTACCACCTCTGAAATGCAAAAACCCCACCAGCCTCCCTCCCCCAAGTCAAGCCAGCTGCAACTCCAACCCTTAAACACAAGGCAACTCTGCACACACACACCCAACAGCCACCTACAGTATCTAGAGGGAGAACACATATAGATAAGATTGTTAACATTGCCAGTCTCCTTACTTTTGCATGACTCAAACCCTCTCACACACGTGCGCTTGTGTGATGGTGGACAGACAACTGCTGTATTTTCAACTGTTTTGAACATGTTATCGCTTAAATTGTGGAAGTGGGAATGCTGCAGCATCTTTAGCACAGAAACTTTTAACAGTAGATCTCCCAGTGTATTGTGAGAATGTTGCAAATCTTTAGACCCACACACAAATACCCAGCAGATTAAATTATTTTTCTCACACCTGGCAAATCCATAAAAAAAAACTGGCCAGGCTGGTCAAATACTAGCCAGGTGGTAACCCTACCCAGCCCCTGTTCAAACCCATCCAATCCTCTGCTACCCCATCCCCAAATAAGCACACTCCAACTTCCTTCTACTTCCTCAAATTCTCCCCACAACCCCACCCAAATCCCATAAAACCTTCTGCGGCCATTGTCCCCTACCCATCCCACCTTCCTGCCACACTAAGTCCCCAAATTAACCCAACCCTTCACATAACCCCCCAAACACCCCCATTAAGCATCATGCCAAAACACTTCCCCAAGCCCATCCTCCCCTCCCAAAACCCTCACATGCCCACTACCAAACCCTCCTCCAGCACTGCTCACCATTCCTCAGGAAACCCATCCATTGAAACCTCTCCTACTTCCCCATTGCCAAACCAATTCCCTCCCTCCAATCACCTTATTCACACCTGTCCCCTCTCCCCCACTCCACCACCCCATACACCCTCCTCTGTTGGCCCCAGCTCCCAAGTCCATCAGAACCAGATCCTGTCCAGCTCAGCCCAACTGCCCCCAACTCCAAGCTGCACCTACTCCCTCTTCCCCTGCCTGGTAAACCAAATCCTGTAGCAGACTGTGACCAGCAAGGAGCACCAGCAACACCAGCCTCCTTCAGCAGTGGAGAGCTGCACCCTATTCTCCCTTCCAGGACCAGCGAGCCACTCACTGCAGCAGGCTGCCCTCCCAAATGCCAGTCCCTGTCCAAAATTGCTCTCTCTCTCTGGACAAATCGAACAAAGATAGCAACAACAGCAGCAGCAAAATGTCTCTGGATGCAGGGCTGAGCCAGGGCTCCCCCTTGGCTGACAGCAGCTGCTCACAACCCCATCCCGGTGGCCCGCCTCACAGTGCCCTTAACACTACCATCCTCTTCTGAGCCCTTTACTACATGTCCCCTTTTTACCCATGCTACAAGAACAATAGCAATTTTGGGCACAGAAACCTGTTTTAAATGGCACTCCACAGGTGCTGCAATGGTAGTGGAGACAGTATAATTTGAATCTTCTCTAAGTTCAAATTTCCTTCACCTCCCTTCACTACATCATTCTCTAAACTCAGACTTCTCATCTCATCTATCTCTAATATATATCTTAAATGCTGCTGCTAAAATCTCCTCTCTTCAGCCATTTCAATCATGGTCACATCCCTCTTTTAGTGGTTTTCTCTCTCCTCCCACAGCAAGTTCAAGACGCATCTTCTCATCTTCAAGGCCGGCACAACTCAACTCCACCTGCATCTCCGCTCTAAGTTCCTCCTACTTCCCTTCTTTATGCTAATGCTCTTTATAGGTTTTCCTCCTGATCATCCCTTTCTTTATCCTTCCTCCCCTCTCCTTAGTCTGTCTTCCAAGCTATACTCTGTGCTTGGAATTCCTCCCTTCTCCTTTTGTGCCTGATGGCCTCACTATCTTCAACAGAAAGTTGCTGACAACAATTTTTTTCTTCAAGCTTTTCATCAGTAACCCACTATCAAAAATCCACAGTTTGTTTTGTTTTAAAAAGAGCCAACAAACCTGCACTCCTATCAGATTATAACTTCAACCTGTGCATTGTGTGTCTGAATCATAATGTCCAGATCTAATTTACATTTAGTGAGCAGGGCTGGGGCTGTGTTTGTCTATGCTCACTAATTCAAGTACTTTGCATTCAACAACACCTTCCACTCGAAGGTCTCCAGGTGCATAACAAATGTTATGAGCAGTTGTCCAGCCCTTACTCCTGTTCGTGGGCATACAGAACAATGAAACACCCTGTATGAGTAAATGTTTATGAGTAAGAGTAAGATTTGTATAATTGTGCCCAAATGAATTAAGCCTCACAGCAACTTTGAAGAGTAGGGAGGTAGTATTATTCCTGTTTTACAGATGAAGAGAGCTACTCAAGAACAAATTGTGTCAAACCAACCAAATAGCTCTCTTTGACAGGGTAACAAACCTTGTGGATAGTGGGTGTAGTGGGGGGCCGTGGTCTCTTGCCCTGACAGACGGGCGAGACCCACGACCGCTCCCTGGTGGGCAGAGCTGGGACACCCGCAACTGCCCCGCAAGAAGCAGAGGGGTGGGACAGGAACCGGAATTATAAAAGGCAGGCCCTTCAGCTCAGTTGGAGGAGAGATGCCAGAGGAGCAGGATGTCTCCCTCCCGCTGTTGGACCCTGAACTGGACAGAGACCGTCATTGTGCCAGAGACCAGAGAGACCGCTGGAGCTGCCAGAGGCTGGGAACACCGAGGAGCTGTTGGGGCTGCCACTTGCTGTTTACCCCAGCAATAAGAGTGACAACCTCGGAACACAGGTACCCCCGGCTGGGAGTGTAGGAAGGAGCCCAGGGAAGCCAAATAGTGTTCAGCTGTGTTACTGACTGCAAGCCGGCCCGTGTGTTGCGGCCAGATTTCTCCGCTGATCCAGTGGCGGAGCACTCCGCCACTGTTAGGGCCCTGGGCTGGAATGCAGTGGAGCTGGTGGGCCTGCATCCCTCTACATCTGCCACCTCACCCCTGGGGGTGGCAGCCTCCCCACCTTCAAGCCAAGAAGCCTGCATTGATCTCTCGCCCACCTGAACTAGGACACCTGGCATTTTTGCTGACTGTCCCACCAGAGAGATGATCCCCCTAGACTGCTGACTGCAGGCCAGAGCCATTAACTGTTTGCTGCCCCGCCCTGATCGTGGGCCCCGCGCATATAGACCCTCTGCTGCTCAGCCTGACTGCTGGCCAGAGCCATTAACTGTTGGCTAATTTCCCCCTGAACTGAGTCACTCCAGAAGCATTGTAGTGAGGAGGCATGGTCTTCCACCTTGATGGATGGGGAGAGAGTCATGACCACCTTTCGGGGGAAGTGGTACATGTGGTGTATCCTGACTTTAGTAAGGCTTTTGCTACTGTCTTGTATGAGCCTATCATAAACAAACTAGGGAAATAGAAACTAGAAAGAGCTACTATAAGGGGGATGCATAACTGGTTGGAAAACTGTTTGCACAGAGCTGTTATCTGCGGTTCACAGTCAAGCTGGAAGGTCATATCAAGTGGGGCCCCACAGGGATCAGTTCTGAGTCTTGTTCTGTTCAATATCTTCATCAATGATTTAGATGATGGCATAGAGAGTACACTTATTAAATTTGCAGACAATACCAAGCTGGAGGGGTTGCAAGTGCTTTGGTGGATAGTATTAAAATTCAAAATGATCTGCACAAACTAGAGAAATGGTCTCAAGTAAATAGGATGAAATTCAATTAAGGACAAATGCAAAGTATTCCATTTAGGAAGGAACAATCAGCTGCACACATACAAAATGGAAAATGACTGCCGAGGAAGGAGTACTGCAGAAAGGAGTCTGGGAGATCATTAAATGAGTCAACAGTGTAACACGGTCACAAAAAAGGGAAAAAAAAGCAAATATTGTTCTGGGATATATTAGCAGGAGTGTTGTAAGCAAGACACAACAAATAATTCTTCCAGTCTACTCAGCGCTATTAGGCCCCAACTGGAGTATTGTGTCTATTTCTGGGTAACACATTTCAGGAAAGATGTAGACAAACTGGAGAATGTCCAGAGAAGAACAACAAAAATTATGAAAGGTCTAGAAAACATGACCTCTGGGGCAAGAATGGAGATTGGGTTTGTTTACTCTGGAATAAAGAAGAGTGAGAGGGGGCATGATAACAGTTTTCAAGTACATAAAAGGTTGTTACAAGGAGGAGGGAGAAATATTGTTCTCTTTAACCTCTGAAGATAGAACAAGAAGCAATGGGCTTAAATTGCAGCAAGGGAGGTTTAGGTTGGACATTAGGAAAAACTTCCTGTCAGGGTCGTTAAACTCTGGAATAAATTGCCTAGGGAGATTGTGGAATCTTCATAACTGAAAATTAAGAGCAGGTTAGACAAAAACCTGTCAGGGATGGTCTAGATAACACTCAGTCCTGCCATGAAGTCAGGGGACTGGACTATATGATCTCTTGAGCTCCCTACCAGTCCTAATATTTTATGATTATTAATTAATTGGTAAGTACCAGAGTCTTATTCACCCTTACACTTATTCACTCTGGCCCCAATCCAAAGCCCATTGACTGCAATGGGAGTCTTTCCATTGTCTTTAGCGGGCTCTGGATCAGACCACTTGAGTTGTGCCTTGCTCCCTAAGCATTTCAATTGAAAATGGACTGTTTGAAGACTGACGTGCTGCTCAGTGTGAACAAGGGTATCAGGATCACACCTTAAGTGCCTAATAGGTACTCTATGCTGTACAAAATACACAGGAAAGATGATGTCCTGCCCTGTTTCATGATAAGTGGAACTGGAATTGGAGGGTCCATGTTCCCTGGAGTGACTCTTTTTAACAAGACACCAGTGGAAACAGGGAATGCTGGGGAATTAGGCTGGAAGCAACTCACCCACATGGACAGAGCAATCTACAGGTTTTAACAAAGTTCCCTTGTTCATCTTAACCTGCATTCAGCTTCACTCTTTGCAAATAAAACATGGGACAGCATCTGAACTGATTTCTTTGAAGTGCAGCACCTGGCAGCATGAGCCATGGCTCTCTCTCTCTCTCTCTCTCTCACACACACACACACACACACAGAACTATTGCTCCTCAAAGCAGAATGAAACTGGGGAATTACACAGGTTTCTCATTAGACACCAATCTGAAGGGGTGGGGGGAACAAACCCCTATGTTACTGCCCGATTCATACTGCTTGTTATGCCCAATTTTGTGGGCTTGCAGACTCCCTAATTGGGGACATTATAGTTTGCAGCTTTTGGGATCACCACCTGCAGGAGTGGCTAATCTGGGAGGACAATTCACATTAGACAGGGGGCATTTAGTGGAATCCTCAAGAGAATGGAGGAAAGAGCTAGAAGACACAACACCCACAGAAGTACATGCCGTGAGACAACAGGAAAGGAGAGCAAGTGGCCAGGGTTCTATACCCTGAGTGAGATGCATTTACTGTGGGAGACAGCAGGAGTGGATACAGGAGAAGTGTCCTGCATTACGACTGCATTGCAAGAAATGCGGCAAGTTGAACCACATTAGCAGTGTGTGCAAGAGCAGATGATGCTGTCAGAAAGACTCAGACTTATATGGGAGGTGGGGGAGGCGCAACAGACAGCTATGATTATATCATGATTCTCTTCTTGATTCCAAGAGCACATCAGGTTCAGAGTGTGGGGACAGGAAAGCAATAATGGACAATATCAATCTCTGTGCATAGAACGATTTTAACAGGGAAACACGCTGTGCAATGTCAGCTGGATAGTGGGGCCTCTTGCAGTGTGATTCATTTGGGTTGAATTGGACTACAACACACCCATTACAAAGACCAGGTGCAATCTAATTATGTACAATGAAAGCATAATGCAGCCCACAGGAAAATATGATGTCACAGTAACTGACCTGAAAAACAACAGACGGTACCAACAGAAGTTTGTGGTAATACACACCAGTCCCTCCCTGGAGGTTGTCCATCTGCATGGATCAAGGTAAGATCCTGGAGAAGCCCCTACATACAACGGGGCACCCCCCTACTCCTGTCTTCCTCTGCACACACAGACGGCTTGGAGACTCTTTGCTTGTAAACATTACATATGGTATATTGCCAGTATTTCCCTGTCACCTTCACAGCACTGTGCAACACCTTAGCTACAACAACATATAAACTCCCCAGCTCCCTCATTTAGACAGAGGATAGAGATGGGGGAGATCGCTCCCTCTGAGATCTCTCTTGGCTCTGACTCTCAAGCCAGCGACCCAGACAGTCTCTCTTCCCCCTTAGACTTCCTTAGTATTCTTCCCTTCCTTGACCACTTTAACTCTCCCCAGACCATTCCAATCAGGCACAGTTTTGCCCATCAGGTTTCCTCCAGGTGATTAACTTGATGATACAGTGATCAGAGTGCAGGCACAGATGCTCTTGCCCAGTACTCTACCACAGAAGGTGAAGGGGGTTATGGTAAAGAAGCTGAATGAAACAATGACAGAAAACTACAAGCTTTTCTACAACTTAGCAGGGACAAGAACATAAAACTCAACCCAGGGAAAAAAAATGACTCTAACAGCGTGAGGTGAAGTACACCGGACATCTGCTCATAGCAGAGGGACAGGAAGCATATCCCAACAGGATCAAGGCAGCCAGAGATGTGCCAGGTGTGGGTGTAAAAGGGATATAATACTTCATAGGAAGGATATTTTTTCTGTCCACACCTGGCTTCAGTAGCAGAACCCATCTGTCAGCTCACAATGCAAGATCTTGTTTAGCGCTGGGCAGGTCCCCAACAACAAGCATTTCACACACTGAAACAAATGCTAATGGATGCTTCTGTCAAAAGTACTACAATACAGGACAGCCATGGGCATGCCAGTGTGATGCATAGGAGAAAGGATTGGCTATAGCACTTTTGCAGGAGCAGCCAACCACTTATCTCAGCAGAGCCCTGTCAGAGATGGATGAGTGGTACGCCTAAATAGAAAGAGATCTTCTGGCTGTGGTATTTGGAGTGGAGCTATTGCTTCACTGACCACCCAGGAACAGCGCAATCTGACCACAAATCCCTAGACACAATCATGGCAAAGCCCCTTATTAGTGTTCCAAAGAGACTGCAGCTCATGTTCATGTGCCTCAAGCACCGCCAGGTAGAGATTAGATACTGTCCAGGACGACTACCAGTGTTAGCTGACACCCTGAGCAGTGCATATTGACCCCTCCTCAGCGAGCTGGGGGAAGAGGATCAGAGCACTGAATATATAAAAATGCTGCATGATCTCCCAATTTCAACAGCAAAGCTGATGGGAAATGAAAGAGGTGACAGAAAATGACACCCAGCTACACAGGGTCAAGAGAGAGATTCTAGCAGGGTGGCAAGGACGCAAAAGCCAAGTATCAGTATGAGCAGAGCCATATTTTCAAATTAACGATGAGCTGAGTGTTCAGGGTGGAATCATTTCTACAGCAGAGCTGTTGTTCCCGCCTCATTATGTAAGGATGTCATAAAAAAAATACATGGCTCATACTTGGGCATTGATTACTATCTTAGACGGACTTGAGTGCGTGTTTACTGGCTAGGAATGAATACACAACTCTGCTCCTTGTGCGATAACCACCAACAGAAAGAGACTCTGTTACCTTGTTACCCCATGAGCTGCCCACCTGACCATAGTAAAAGGTGGGAGCGGACTTGTTTACCTCCGAGGAAAAGCAGTACTTGATTACAGCGGGCTACTATTCGGATTTTTAGGAGGTTGATACCCTCCTAGATACAAGAAACAAACTAGTGATTGGCAAACTGAAGGTTCACTTTGTGGGCATTCTGGACACTGTATTCACTGACCACAGACCCCAGTTTGTCTGGGAAGAATTAAAGGAATTTATACACAAATAGGAGTTTGACCACCACACCTTCTCCCCAGCATAGACATAGAGTAATGTAAAGCGAAATCAGTCATGAAAATGGCTAAGAGACTGTTACATAAAGCTGTTTCTTCTAGTTCAGACCCCTTGTTAGCATTTTTGGCACACAGGAATACCTCATCACAAGAAGGGGATGCAAAAGAGAGGGGTGGGGGAAGAGTCCAGTTCAGGCACTGATGGAACAAAGACCAAAACCCTGGTATCAATGAGGGAAGACCAGTTCCAGTGAGCAGGATGGAGTTACCACTGAGAGGAGATGGTCAACAATCAGAGAAAGTAGGTACTAGAGTACTGCAAGTCAGCCAAGGACCTACCAGCCCTGTATACAGGCACTCCTGTGAGGGTCCAGCCATTATAGGGACATCAGAAGGAGAGGACTGAAGCATTTGTGAGGACTGCAGTGGAACCCAGCCCAACTGATCTGAAGAAAGAGAAGGCACTTGTGAGAAAGCAGCCAACACCCAGAGAGAGCTCACAGAGGTCATCTCAGAACAGAGACAGAGAACCATCCATACTCCAGAGAGAGACAGTTTGCTATACTCAGAGATAGGTGACAGGGACACAGAGATAGGTCACCTATTGAGGAGACCAAACTATCCCAAAGACTAAGGCTGTGTCTATGCTTCCACTTTCAGTGCTAAAACGTCAGTGGTTCAGGGGCGTGAAACCGCCCCCCCCCACCCAGAGTGACAAAAGTTTTAGCGCTGAAAAGCACCAGCATAGACAGTGCTTCATCGCTGGGCTCCGCACTGCCGGGGATAAAGCCACCATCCCTCGTTTGGGGTGGTTACTTTTTATCACCGGGAGAGCTTTCCCTGGAGATAAAATGTCACTACACTTCCCATGTCACAGCGCTGCCGCGGCTGCCCTGTAACGCAGGCAGTGTAGACATACCCCAAGTAACTATCTGTGGTAAAGTTGAGACTCCAACTCAGGCAACCTCTGGCCTAGGAGACAAAGGGTGGGGATCTGGGCATCAATTATTTGTTTTTAATGCTAATGTTAAAATGTTTGCAAAATAGGGAAAATGTATTGTGGTTAGTGGAACTGGGTCCATAGAAGGACCGTTACTGGCAGGACAGAGTGGAACAGGTAGAGCGGACACTCAGGCATCCCCAGAATACCAGACAGTCTGCTACTTCCAGGAATGGCATGGATTCACACCCTCCTGCGTGACCTCGCACGCACTGAGAAAAGTTCTGACTTTGGGTGTTATCTATTCTAAGTTCGTATGCCTTTAAAAGCATGAATCAAATGATTATGTTAATTTAAACTGCCTTGTGCTAGCGCCTTATTGACTTGAAAGATAAAGACATGTAAATGATATTCCAGCACCTTGGTGTTGCATTGGTTGCATTAACAATTCTTTTGTTATTCAGCAAGGGAAACAGTGGCAGATCAATCTAGAGTACAAAGCTGCAAGTAAAAAGGAAGAGCAGTAAGTACCTCATTAGCAATACTGTGCTACAGGTGTGTCTGAGACCCCACAGACTTCAAGCCAAGTGTTCAAACAGGTTATGCCGAACGGATGGCTAAATAGTTCTGATGAAAATCTCTCTTTGATGAAAGGTGCTAGAGTTACAGGTTTCTAATTTTGCCTACAGTAACTATCTCTGTCTTTTACCATCCAATATAGTGCACTTCTCTCTCAAGTCAGTATCTTCAAGGTACACGAAAGTTCTGAAACAGTGAAATTATAAAATAAGGGCCCCTGCAGTAGCTGCTCACAGTTTGTAGATTGTTAAAGTGATTGGATGTATCCATTTTAATGACAGGGGAAGATCAGTAAAACAAATAAAAAGAGATACAGGAGAACATATTCTGTACTGTTGATGGGTTTCAGAGTAACAGCCGTGTTAGTCTGTATTCGCAAAAAGAAAAGGAGTACTTGTGGCACCTTAGAGACTAACCAATTTATTTGAGCATGAGCTTTCGTGAGCTACAGCTCACTTCATCGGATGCATACCGTGGAAACTGCAGCAGACTTTATATATACACAGAGAATATGAAACAATACCTCCTCTCACCCCACTGTCCTGCTGGTAATAGCTTATCTAAAGTGATCATCAGGTTGGGCCATTTCCAGCACAAATCCAGGTTTTCTCACCCTCCACCCCCCCACACAAATTCACTCTCCTGCTGGTGATAGCCCATCCAAAGTGACAACTCTTTACACAATGTGCATGATAATCAAGTTGGGCCATTTCCTGCACAAATCCAGGTTTTCTCACATCCCCCCCACCCCCATACACACACAAACTCACTCTCCTGCTGGTAATAGCTCATCCAAACTGACCACTCTCCAAGTTTAAATCCAAGTTAAACCAGAACATCGGGGGGGGGGGTAGGAAAAAACAAGAGGAAATAGACTACCTTGCATAATGACTTAGCCACTCCCAGTCTCTATTTAAGCCTAAATTAATAGTATCCAATTTGCAAATGAATTCCAATTCAGCAGTTTCTCGCTGGAGTCTGGATTTGAAGTTTTTTTGTTTTAAGATAGAGACCTTCATGTCTGTGATTGCGTGACCAGAGAGATTGAAGTGTTCTCCGACTGGTTTATGAATGTTATAATTCTTGACATCTGATTTGTGTCCATTTATTCTTTTACGTAGAGACTGTCCAGTTTGACCAATGTACATGGCAGAGGGGCATTGCTGGCACATGATGGCATATATCACATTGGTGGATGTGCAGGTGAACGAGCCTCTGATAGTGTGGCTGATGTTATTAGGCCCTGTGATGGTGTCCCCTGAATAGATATGTGGGCACAATTGGCAACGGGCTTTGTGGCAAGGATAAGTTCCTGGGTTAGTGGTTCTGTTGTGTGGTATGTGGTTGTTGGTGAGTATTTGTTTCAGGTTGCGGGGCTGTCTGTAGGCATGGACTGGCCTGTCTCCCAAGATTTGTGAGAGTGTTGGGTCATCCTTTAGGATAGGTTGTAGATCCTTAATAATGCGTTGGAGGGGTTTTAGTTGGGGGCTGAAGGTGACGGCTAGTTTCATAGAGGTATTCTAGAGGTATTGTTTCATATTCTCTGTGTATATATAAAGTCTGCTGCAGTTTCCACGGTATGCATCCGATGAAGTGAGCTGTAGCTCACGAAAGCTCATGCTCAAATAAATTGGTTAGTCTCTAAGGTGCCACAAGTACTCCTTTTCTTTGTACTGTTGATGGTGAATCAAGCCCAGGAAATTTAAAATATTATTTGTATATATTAGTCTGTGGCTGTACCTTAGGCCAGACTGCAGGCATTTCTCTTTCATCTTCTCTACTCATTAACTTTGTGAAGTGCCTTAAATGGTATAACAGAGATACCATAAAGGAGAAGGGCCCAATCAGCTCCCACTTGCCTTACTCACAGAATTAGGTGTTGCTTGCATCAGTAGGTCACAGTATTTTAAATATTACTTAAAATATTACCAGTACTCCTCATAAAAGCACAGTTCACTAGGAAGTCCAAGTCCTTGTTTTAAAATATGAAATACCTAACTTGTTTTCCCCTGCAAAGAGAAACTGAGGGAACTGGTCTCTCAGTTCTCCCCTATAAGCACATCTCTTTAATTTGAAAAGCACTGAGAAATAAATGGTTCAAAGATGCCGCTTTACCCTTATTAGAAGTAAGAAAATGGGGTAGAGGTGTGATTGAGATGAGATAGATGGTTTACCCTATAGAACAAGTCTCTGAGATGCTATACAGAGTCATTATTCTGGCAGTGACCCCCAGAATAATTCAATAAGACCCCTTATTTAAGGGTGTGAGGATATGAAGGTGTGCATAATACCAACAAGATTTGCTAAATGTATTTACTAAAATTCAGCTTAAAAATAAAGTAAGAGCATTAAAAGTCATTCCACAATTTTCTTTCTAGGAAAAGAGAGAAAGAAAGCCAGAAAGAAGCTTACATGACAGATGCTAGCCATAGCATGTGGCACTCAGATACCACTACAGTGGTGAATGCAGAATAAAAACCTACATAGAACAGAATTCATTAATAAGAAAAAGAAAGTAAGTTTCTTTTTACTTATTTTACAAATTCCTTGCTTTACTGTCTATCCTATAGTCCTAAACTAGGTAGAACTTGCAACGAAGTCACTTAAAAGAATGATAGTGAAAGAAGTAAAGGAACATAAAATATTCAAACACTCACCATTCATACTGTCTCTTAACTAAACATGTATATGTAAAATATTTCATTGCATATTCCCAAAACATCCTTAAGGCTGCCCTCCCTGGCGAGCCTCAATCTATAGACCAGAGCTACTCCGTCATTGTAGGGTTACCATACCTCCAGGTTTTCCCGGATAAAGCCTCTTTTTTTAATCTCCTTTCTCTGTTCAGGGGGATTTTAAAAATAATAGCCCCCATTTGTCCGTTTTCTGATTGGTCTCTTCTCGGCATCTGCAGCTGATTGGTCCATTCCCCTGCAAGCCACAGCGGCTGGATCCTGCCCATCCAGGCCCCAGCTCTCAGCCCTGGGGAAAGGGTCCTGCACCAGTCACCCTACCACTGTGATGGGAAACAACACTGCCTCCCACCTCCAGTGAGTACCCCCCCCACAGGTACCACCTCCAGCACCTCCAACTGTATCCCCTCCCAGCTTTCCCCTTTCCCCCTCTGGCAGCATCCTCTTTTTGGGAACCTGAAATATGGTAACGCTATACAGTGGTATTGTGTACAAGTGTTATATCTAAGGGCATGTCTACACTGCAATAAAAGATGTGTCCTTAACTTGGGTTAGTTAACGGGTTACAATAGTAGTGAAGACACAGTAACTTGTCTTTAACTTGGATTAGCATCTCAAATTCAACCTCAGGCTCTTTTATAGGCTATGATTAACCTGAGGTAAAAGCTGTGTCTTCACTACTATTTTAATCTAATTTAATTTGTTCAGGATAGGTAACCTGAGGTAAGAACACACTTTTGTCTGCAGTGTGATATACCCGGTGGCCTAGTCTAAATTAGAAAATGTTTGCAGCTTATTACTAGCAAAAAAAGTGCTTTTTCCATTATAGCTTATACCAGTTTCCTGAAAGAAATAAGATATAATGTATAAACTGTGTCTATACTACAACTTTTTGCTGGTACAGAAATATTTGCAAAGGAAAAACAAATCACACCCCTAAGCAACATCATTATATTTGCAAAAGTTATTAGTATAGACCTGGTCTTAGATGCAGACACACATGCAGGAGTACTAACAGCTTTCCCACATATTACAACCATTACAATTAGTCACTATTCACTTTGCTCAATTTCAACTTCTTGTCTTCAAAGATAGCCCATTCATGAGTTTTCAAGGACATTTAACTAATCTATGTGAAAAGGCATAGTAACAAGTTTTGGAGCTAGAGAGACACAAAAAATGTTGGATGAGTTGAAAATTTGTATCTGTTTCTTTTTTTTTTAATTACCTCTAACTTAAACTGTTTTGAAAGTTTCCTCCACATTTTGCAGTGGAAAAAAAAGTCTTTAACCATCTGAATGTGCTGCATGATTTCTGAGCTAAAACAATTTCACTAGCCCAAATTTTAGGGGAATAAAAATAGGACTTTTAATGAAACCTGGTTGCAACCATAACTACCATAACTTAGATGTGTGTCTGCATCTAAGACCAGGTCTATACTAATAACTTTTACACTGCCAAATTAAATGTAAAAATGTAATAAGAAAAGCCAAAAAGGAGTTTGAAGAACAGCTAGCCAAAAACTCAAAAGGTAATAACAAACTGTGTTTTAAGTACATCACAAGCAGGAAGCCTGCTAAACAACCAGAGAGGCCCATGGATGATTGAGATACAAAAGGAGCACTTAAAGACAATAAAGTCATCACAGAGAAACTAAATGAAATCTTTGCTTCAGTCTTCACGGCTGAGGATGTTAGGGTGATTCTGAAACCTGAGCCGCCTTTTGTAGGTGACAAATCTGAGGAATTGTCACAGATTGAAGTGTCACTAGAGGAGGTTTTGGAATTAATTGAGAAACTTAACAGTAACAAGTCACCAGGACCAGATGGCATTCACCCAAGAGTTCTGAAAGAACTCAAATGTGGAATTGCGGAACTATTAACTATGGTTTCTAACCTGTCCTTTAAATCAGCTACTGTACCCAATGACTGGAAGATAGCTAATGTAACGCCAATATTTAAGAAGGGCTCTAGAGGTGATCCTGGCAATTACAGACTGGAAAGTCTAATGTCAGTACCGGGCAAATTAGTTGAAACAATAGTAAATAATAAAATTGTCAGACACATAGAAGAACATAAATTGTTGCGCAAAAGTCAACATGGTTTCTGTAAATGGAGATCATGTCTTACTAATTTATTAGAGTTCTTTGAGGGGGTCAACAAACATGTGGACAGGAGGGATCCAGTGGACATAGTGTACTTAGATTTACAGAAAGCCTTTGACAAGGTCCCTCACCAAAGGCTCTTATGTAAATTAAGTTGTCATGGGATAAGAGGGAAGATCCTTTTATGGATTGAGAACTGGTTAAAAGACAGGGAACAAAGGGTAGGAATAAATGGTAAATTCTCAGAATGGAGAGAGGTAACTAGTGGTGTTCCCCAAGGGTCAGTCCTAGGACCAATCCTATTCAACTTATTCATAAATGATCTGGAGAAAGGGGTAAACAGTGAGGTGGCAAAGTTTGCAGATGATACTAAACTGCTCAAGATAGTTAAGACCAAAGCAGACTGTGAAGAACTTCAAAAAGATCTCACAAAACTAAGTGACTGGGCAACAAAATGGCAAATGAAATTTAATGTGGATAAATGTAAAGTAATGCACATTGGAAAAAATAACCCCAACTATACATATAATATGATGGAGGCTAATTTAGCTACAACTAATCAGGAGAAAGATCTTGGAGTCATCGTGGATAGTTCTCTGAAGACGTGCACGCAGTGTGCAGCGGCAGTCAAAAAAGCAAATGGGATGTTAGGAATTATTTAAAAAGGGATAGAAAATAAGAAAATATCTTATTGCCCTTTTTTAAATCCATGGTACACACACATCTTGAATACTGCGTACAGATGTGGTCCCCTCATCTCAAAAAAGATATATTGGCATTAGAAAAGGTTCAGAAAAGGTCAACTAAAATGATTAAGGGTTTGGAACGGGTCGCATATGAGGAGAGATTAAAGAGGCTAGGACTTTTCAGCTTGGAAAAGAGGAGACTAAGGGGGGATATTGATAGAGATATATAAAATCATGAGTGGTGTGGAGAAAGTGAATAAGGAAAAGTTATTTACTTGTTCCCATAATATAAGAACTAGGGACCACCAAATGAAATTAATGGATAGCAGGTTTAAAACAAATAAAAGGAAGTTCTTCTTCACTCAGCGCACAGTCAATCTGTGGAACTCCTTGCCTGAGGAGGTTGTGAAGGCTAGGACTGTAACAGGGTTTAAAAGAGAACTGGATAAATTCATGGAGGTTAAGTCCATTAATGGCTATTAGCCAGGATGGGTAAGGAATGGTGTCCCTAGCCTCTGTTTGTCAGAGGGTGGAGATGGATGGCAAGAGAGAGATCACTTGATCATTACCTGTTAGGTTCACTCCCTCTGGGGCACCTGGCATTGGCCACTGTTGGTAGACAGGATACTGGGCTGGATGGACCTTTGGTCTGACCCAGTATGGCCATTCTTATGTTCTTACAGATAAACTACTTGCTCCCTGTTTCATCTAAGCCTATTGACATTTTGCTCCTTTCCACTTCCCCATGTTAGAAAAAGTTCATTTCTCTTCTCTTCCATTATTTTATATCACTTTGGACAATAAGATCCCAGACAGTGAATTATTTAAATGGTCTAGCTACACCCACACACCCCCCAAACAAAAAAAACAAAACAAAAACAGACAGCTGTTTTATGTTAACAGAATTGGGCAATAAACATTTTCCCATTGGGACAATTACTACTTTCCTTATTTAAAGGCACACAAACATATCTTAACAAGACATGTTGAACTGAAAATCATAACTATATCAAATTGTAATAAAATACTGAAACAATGCATTAAAACAGGCTTATGAATTACAGATGAGTTGCAACAGGGCCTTTAGAATTTACTTTTACTTTGCTGTTTTGCATAATATGGCTAGATGTTTAATACAATGGAATTTGTACGATATAGCTTTTTATTTCATAATGTCAGCTTATCTGTTCAGTGCCTGGCCAGGAAATATACTAACTGGTAAATAAATGTTTACAATATTTTTATCCTGTGCATGGTAAATTGGCCCTAATTAGGCAGGATTAGAGTGGTATTGATGCATGCATGTGAAATAAAAAAAACACCACCAAAGGCCAATTTACATTCTCATTATTCACCACATGTGAAAATAAAATAGGGTTGGCATGAAAAATGAGGATTTTTTGTCAGTGATCCAATGACGATACATTTGGAACCAGTTCTGGCTTCTCAAATTGATAGCAAATATCTGATCTGAAGGAAATGTGCTCTTTCAGTTTTTGACATGTGATCCCAGCACACACTGAATTATGTTGCATTAGTTCATGAGCCAGGCAATATGATGTGAGACACAATATAAAGGATGCTACAGAAAAGCTGGAAGTTCAAAACAAAGAAGCAATACAAACAGGAGTTCCAGATACTTGTTAGAAAACTGGTAGAAAAAGGTCATAGAGCATGAACTGTGCCATGCTCATTCCTTACTTACAATTGTCATATGACATTTGAATATGTAGTGTCTGCCAGCCACACATCTATTGTTATGATAATCATTTGTTTGTATTGTCGTAGAGTCTAGGATCCCAAGTCATGGACCTGAACCCCATTGTACCAGCAGAGTTCAAACGCAGAACAAAAAGACAGTCCCTGTCCCCAAAAACATATTAAGCCTAAACTCATCAGTTAGTACTTAATAAAGAAAGATAAAAAGGTAATATCCAGAACTTAATAATTGTGCCATGGTTTATTATGCTGTTACATGATATGACACTCTTGTCATTTATTTTTCTTCAAAGCTGCCTAATGAAACATTACATTGTATATCTAATTTGTTTTCTGCTCCCAGAATGGAAGCGGGTGTGGGGGAAACCAGGACTGGCTAAAAATTCTGTATGTGTCATTTAATGCTGCTGAACAAACTCTGAACAAATAATTATAATAATAGAAATGTAGCTAGTGCCATTCACCACACAGGATCCCAAAGTTCTTTACAAATTATCAACTCTCGCTTATAGAATAAGTTTCTGCATATTGTAAAAGTGGAAAATTTCTCTATGGACTCCTGCCCTATAGTTTGAGAAATACTGATTTACAGTGGTAACTTTTCTGCAAGTCAAAAGAATGCTGTTTGGCCTGAAAGACAAAAGACATTTTAAATTTACCACCCATCACATCAGATGTTCCTCCTTGTCCAATTTCTGATAAAGCAATTCTTGTATATGAAAAGGATTGTGGTTTACCAGGACTTTGGTTATGGTAGACTGTTATAGCTTTTTTGGAGAAAGAGGACTGATCAATCAATTGAATTAGGGTAAAATTTTCAAAATTTTAGGTGCCTAAGTCCCATTTTTAAAAAGGACTTGGGCTACATTTTAAAGATTTTTAGTGCCTAAAGATGCAGAGAGATGCCAGATGGGATTTTCAAAAATGCCCAGGCACCTAACTCCCATTGATTTTAATGGGTGACAGGTATCTAGGCACATTTGAAAATTCCACCATGCATCTGTATGCATCTTTAGGCCTAAAAATCTGGCCCAAAGTCACTTAGGCCTAAAGCCTCAAAAGTCTTTGGTTGCTTCACTACATGGAAATCAGGCACCTAAATACCTTTGAGGAGCTGGACCATAGGCACTTTTGACATTTTTACCCTTATCACCTCTATACAATTTTGGTCACCTAGTCCTACATGCAATTTTAGACGGAGTCGGGAAGAGGACAAGTTCCCCCAAAAGAGTTCCAGCTGCTTGGGGAGATGAGATTGGAAGGAGATAAGGAAAGTTCTGCCTTATAGACAGAAGTGCTACCATCAACAGCAGCAGTGCTCTCATCACATTCTTCTTTCCCTGCTGAGAGCTGACTAATAGCTGTGTGCAGAAATGAGAACTCCATTGAGCAATGCTACACTGAGCAAGTCCTTTCAGCAATGCTATCTCAGCTCAGCCAGTCAGCAGAGGGAGGTAGAGCATACCGGAGAGTTGTCTTTCAGCCAGCATCCTACACACACAGAAACTATTCTACATTTTGAGAGAAGAGAACTCTGACACTCTGAATCCAAAAAGAAAATAGTACTGGTTAGAGCTGAGAAAAATTCAGAAGTTCCATCTTGAAACTCTGTCATTTCAACATTTGTTCTCATCCTGAAACAGGACAAAAAGTTGAAATTTTGAATTTTTTTTTTGTAGAATGAAAATTCTGAAAAAAGTCAATTTGGAAACATCAAAATATTTTTGTTTAAATATTTTTGATTGAAACAAAATATTTTGAAAAAAGAATGAGGAGTACTTGTGGCACCTTAGAGACTAACAAATTTATTTGATCATAAGCTTTTGTGGACTAAAGCCCACTTTATCAGATGCATGCAGTGGAAAATAAAGTAGGAAGATTATATATATATACCCCCACACACATACAGAGAACATGAAAAAATGGGGGTTGCCATACCAACTCTAAGGAGAGTAATTGTTTAAGGTGGGCTATTATCAGCAGGAGGGAAAAAAATTGCAGTGATAATCAGGATGGCCCATTTGAAACAGCTGACAAGAAGGTGTGAGTAACAGTAGGGGGAAAATCAGCATGGGGAAATAGTTTTTAGTTTGTGTAATGACTCATCCACTCCCAGTCTTTATTTAAGCATAATGTAATGGAGTCCAGTTTGCAAATTAATTCCAGTTAATTAGTTTCTCGTTGGAGTCTGTTTTTGAAGTTTTTTTGTTGAATAATTGTGACTTTTAGGTCTGTAATTGAGTATCCAAGGAGGTTGAAGTGTTCTCTGACTGATTTTTGAATGTTATAATTCTTGACATCTGATTTGTGTCCATTTATTCTTTTGCATAGAGACTGTCCGGTTTGGCCAATGTACATGGCAGAGGGGCATTGCTGGCAGCCTGGCCTCCCTCTCAGCACTGTGCTGCTGTGACAAGCTATAGATCACTCCCAGTCCTACACTTCCACCAGCATTCACACAGGCAGGGACACACCCAGCAGCAGTTACACGCGGGCTGACCAGCTACCACATGAACCAACAATAGAGAGGCTACAACCAAAATAACCCCCAGCCTCCCAGCCTAGTACCCCAGAGTTGTACTGTCCTGCCCTGATCTAAATCCTGACCAGTATGAATTTATTTCCCAGTTCTCCTCTCCCTCAATGTAGACAGGAATATGCACAATACGCTTGTTTAAACCAAGCTGAGATTTTCCCCAGACACTTTAGTCAAAGGCACACTGGTTTAGCTTAAAATATAAACCATATTTATTAAATATAAAAAGACAGATTTTAAGTTATTATAAGTGACAGCAAAAAGGTAAGCAGATTACCTAGTAAATAAATAAAACTGCAAACTAAGCCTAAAGTACAAGATTATTTACCAATCTATTAGCAATCTCTCACCCTGGTTAATAATACAAGCAGTTCACCAGGTTTCCATGCACAGGCTATAGAATCATAGAATCATAGAATATCAGGGTTGGAAGGGACCTCAGGAGGTCATCTAGTCCAACCCCCTGCTCAAAAGCAGGACCAATCCCCAATTAAATCATCGCAGCCAGGGCTTTGTCAAGCCTGACATTAAAAACTTCTAAGGAAGGAGATTCTACCACCTCCCTAGGTAACGCATTCCAGTGTTTCACCACCCTCCTAGTGAAAAAGTTTTTCCTAATATCCAACCTAAACCTCCCCCACTGCAACTTGAGACCATTACTCCTTGTCCTGTCCTCTTCTACCACTGAGAATAGTCTAGAACCCCCATCCTCTCTGGAACCACCTCTCAGGTAGTTGAAAAAAGCTATCAAATCCCCCCTCGTTCTTCTCTTCTGCAGACTAAACAATCCCAGTTCCCTCAGCCTCTCCTCATAAGTCATGTGTTCCAGACCCCTAATCATTTTTGTTGCCCTTTGCTGGACTCTTTCCAATTTATCCACATCCTTCTTGTAGTATGGGGCCCAAAACTGGACACAGTACTCCAGATGAGGCCTCACCAATGTCGAATAGAGGGGAACGATCACGTCCCTCGATCTGCTCGCTATGCCCCTACTTATACATCCCAAAATGCCATTGGCCTTCTTGGCAAAAAAGGCACACTGCTGACTCATATCCAGCTTCTCGTCCACTGTCACCCCAGGTCCTTTTCTGCAGAACTGTTGCCTAGCCATTCAGTCCCTAGTCTGTAGCTGTGCATTGGGTTCTTCCGTCCTAAGTGCAGGACCCTGCACTTCTCCTTATTGAACCTCATCAGATTTCTTTTGGCCCAATCCTCCAATTTGTCTAGGTCCCTCTGTATCCTATCCCTGCCCTCCAGCGTATCTACCACTCCTCCCAGTTTAGTATCATCTGCAAATTTGCTGAGAGTGCAATCCACACCATCCTCCAGATCATTTATGAAGATGTTGAACAAAACCGGCCCCAGGACCGACCCCTGGGGCACTCCACTTGACACCAGCTGCCAACTAGACATGGAGCCATTGATCACTACCCGTTGAGCCCGACAATCTAGCCAACTTTCTACTCACCTTATAGTGCATTCATCCAGCCCATACTTCTTTAACTTGCTGACAAGAATACTGTGGGAGACCGTGTCAAAAGCTTTGCTAAAGTCAAGAAACAATACATCTACTGCTTTCCCTTCATCCACAGAACCAGTAATCTCATTATAGAAGGCAATTAGATTAGTCAGGCATGACCTTCCCTTGGTGAATCCATGCTGACTGTTCCTGATCACTTTCCTCTCATGTAAGTGCTTCAGGATTGATTCTTTGAGGACCTGCTCCATGATTTTTCCGGGGACTGAGGTGAGGCTGACTGGCCTGTAGTTCCCAGGATCCTCCTTCTTCCCTTTTTTAAAGATTGGCACTACATTAGCCTTTTTCCAGTCATCCGGGACTTCCCCCGTTCGCCACGAGTTTTCAAAGATAATGGCCAATGGCTCTGCAATCACAGCCGCCAATTCCTTTAGCACTCTTGGGTGCAACTCGTCCGGCCCCATGGACTTGTGCACGTCCAGCTTTTCTAAATAGTCCCTAACCACCTCTATCTCCACAGAGGGCTGGCCATCTCTTCCCCATACTGTGCTGCGCAGTGCAGTAGTCTGGGAGCTGACCTTGTTCGTGAAGACAGAGGCAAAAAAAGCATTGAGTACATTAGCTTTTTCCACATCCTCTGTCACTAGGTTGCCTCCCTCATTCAATAAGGGGCCCACACTTTCCTTGGCTTTCTTCTTGTTGCCAACATACCTGAAGAAACCCTTCTTGTTACTCTTAACATCTCTCGCTAGCTGCAGCTCCAGGTGCGATTTGGCCCTCCTGATTTCATTCCTACATGCCCGAGCAATATTTTTATACTCTTCCCTGGTCATATGTCCAACCTTCCACTTCTTGTAAGCTTCTTTTTTATGTTTAAGATCCGCTAGGATTTCACCATTAAGCCAAGCTGGTCGCCTGCCATATTTACTATTCTTTCTACACATCAGGATGGTTTGTCCCTGTCACCTCAACAGGGATTCCTTGAAATATAGCCAGCTCTCCTGGACTCCTTTCCCCTTCATGTTAGTCCCCCAGGGGATCCTACCCATCCGTTCCCTGAGGGAGTCGAAGTCTGCTTTCCTGAAGTCCAGGGTCCATATCCTGCTGCTTACCTTTCTTCCCTGTGTCAGGATCCTGAACTCAACCAACTCATGGTCACTGCCTCCCAGATTCCCATCCACTTTCGCTTCCCCTACTAATTCTTCCAGTTTTGTGAGCAGCAGGTCAAGAAAAGCTCTCCCCCCTAGTTGGCTCCTCTAGCACTTGCACCAGGAAATTGTCCCCTACGCTTTCCAAAAATTTCCTGGATTGTCTATGCACTGCTGTATTGCTCTCCCAGCAGATATCAGGAAAATTAAAGTCACCCATGAGAACCAGGGCGTGCTATCTAGTAGCTTCTGCGAGCTGCCAGAAGAAAGCCTCATCCACCTCATCCCCCTGGTCCGGTGGTCTATAGCAGACTCTCACCACTACATCACTCTTGTTGCTCACACTTCTAAACTTAATCCAGAGACACTCAGGTTTTTCTGCAGTTTCGTACCGGAGCTCTGAGCAGTCATACTGCTCCCTTACATACAGTGCTACTCCCCCACCTTTTCTGCCCTGCCTGTCCTTCCTGAACAGTTTATAACCATCCATGACAGTACTCCAGTCATGTGAGTTATCCCACCAAGTCTCTGTTATTCCAATCACGTCATAATTCCTTGACATCACCAGGACTTCCAGTTTTCCCTGCTTGTTTCCAAGGCTTTGTGCATTCGTATATAAGCACTTGAAATAACCCCTCATTCTCAGTATGAGGCAGGAGCCCTCCCCCCACAGGCTGTCTGGAGCATTCTCAGGAAGGTTCACCAGGTGGGGGATCATCTTCTCCTGGAGCCTACTGTTTTTTCCTATTGATACTGAATGGGCCTTTCACAACCAGCTGTTTAGACTGGTAGCATCTTGCCTAGTGGGTGTCACCCAGGTGTGACTACATGTAAAATTCAGATACATGGTCAATATTCATAATTTCAGATACAAAAATGATACATGCATGCAAATAGGATAAACATATTCAGCAAATCATAAATTTTCCAATGACACCTTACATGACTCATCTTCTACAAAATGCATTATAATTATGCCATAATCATATAATAATATTACCATGATGAATATGGGGTGTAGTGTCACGGGGGACCTCCAGGGAGGCGCTGACTGATGGCCAATTCTGCATCCTGGGCTTGTGCCAGCCACCTGCCACCATGCCAGGGAGCAACACTGCCTCCCATCTCCAGTGGAGTACCCTGGCCGCAGGTATCCCTCCAGCACTCCCAACTGTATCCCCGCTCCAGCTCTCTCTCACTTCCTTCCTCCCCGTCCCCAGCACTGTCCCCTTTTTAGGAACCTGAAATATGGTAACCCTATGGAGGAAGTGTACAACATAGGTTCACATAGACTAGGAAAAATGGCTGAGTTTAGGGCCGGCTAAGCTAGCTTATGTTAGCCAACACCAACCTAAACGTAACCTGTGCTTAATCAAGGCCACAGATAGTCAGAAAGCCCCTACTCTGTGGGTTATGGGGAATGAGGATTGCAGACAACTTTTTGTCTCAGTTTTTGGGCTAACATTACTTCACTGAGGCCTGGTCTACACTAAAAAGTTAGGTCGACCCAGCTACATTGCTCAGGAGTATGAAAAATCCATACCCCTGAGCGAGGTAGTTAAGCTGATTTAACCCACCATGTAGACAACAGTAGGTCAGTGGAAGAATTCTTCTGTCAACCTAGCTACCACCTTTTGGGGAGGTGTATTACACATGCTGAAGGGAGAGCCCTTCCTGTCAGCATAAGTAGTGAAGAACTACAGCGGTGCAGCCACGCTGCTGTAGTGTAACAAGTGTAGACAAGCCCTGAGTCTAGCTTGCTCAATTCCTGCCCAAATCATTTGAAAAGACAAGTCTTTCTCCAATTAGAGAGCACATGCTAATAGAGAAAGATCTAATCTCTGGTAAGACTGAGTTAGTACAAAGAATTGAAATAGCTATTAAAGTGGCATAATTCATTTTTTTTAATACAGGCCAGATCATTAATAACATTGCAGTAATTAAAAATGATGTTCAGGGGAAAGGTTCACACTTGCAAGTATACAAAAAATCCACATTAAAAAATAACCTTCTCCCCTGTGCAATAAATGTGGTGATGTCTATCATTAGGCCTGGCAGAATTCAATTTTTTTAAAAAATAATTTCAGCAAATAATATTGATGTTTATTTTTAAAGATTTTTAATCAATTTAAATTGTCACAGATGCAGGAAATCATGGGTAGGTCAGACAAGTTAATGACAATAGATATTGAGATTCAAAAAGTCACAGCTTTATAATCGTTAAACACAAACTGTCAACATCATGAATACAAAGTATATTTTCAATTAACAAATCACACTTGTTTTTACTATTCATTCATTAGTCCATTTATAACGAGCCTAACTGATGTAAGCAGTGTCAGGATGAGCTCCACCCTGACATCTGGTGGTGAGGTGTGGCAAGTTGTGGAAAAGAACTTCAGGGGCAGATCTCATTTGCATAGGCACACCCACCACGCCTAGAATGAGACCATAGCTGCCCAAATGGTCACTTTGGCTGCTGTGGGATCCCCAGTGTCTCTGTTATTGGGGCAGGAAGAATAAATTGTTATTACCCTGATTATGGGAACTGTGCTTGGAACTGTACGTGGCCTTTTGTTACGATGGAGGGATTCACCATCATCTAAGTAGCACTCGCTAGGCAAGGGTCATGGGTTCCAAAACTGTGTGAATGGAGAGAGGCTGGGGACAAGTATTAATACTTGGTGGCATGGGCCCCTTGGTGAGGGCCTTACATGCTGATTGTACTTCCTCCTCTCTCCACTGTGGAATATCAGAGCTAATTTTGATTTCATTAGAAGTCTAGTTATAGGCTGCTGAGCTCACTTTGGGCTGACAGTGCACCAGCACTGGGGCTCCCCTACTATAAGCTGAATTCACCTAAGAGCTGAAATCACTGAGTGTTGTGTTAAGTAGTGGGGGAGCCTGAAGATATATTGTGGAGCAGGTTGCGGGACGGCTGGTGAAGCAGTTCGACGCGGAGCAGTGTGTGGATGGCAGGAGCTGCTTGTGGGCCGTGGAGCTGAGCGAAGGAGTTCGTGGGGCGGCTGGCGGAGCGGAGCGCAGCTGAGCGAAGGAGTTCGTGGGGCGGCTGGCGGAGCGGAGCGCAGCTGAGCGAAGGAGTTCGTGGGGCGACTGGCGGAGCGGAGCGCAGCTGAGTGAAGGAGTTCGTGGGGCGGCTGGCGGAGCGGAGCGCAGCTGAGCGAAGGAGTTCGTGGGGCGGCTGGTGGAGCGGAGTGCAGCTGCGCGAAGGAGTTTTGTGGGGCGGCTGGCGGAGCGGAGCGGAGCGCCGCTATGGAGCTATGGGGCGGTCAGCTTCAGATCACGTAAGGTGCCTCTTACCCCCGTCCCATTTCCACCCAGGTTGGGAGGTAAAGCTCCGCCGATAAACTTTCGAACTCTGGGGCTGCCCTGACCAGGGACAGAGACTTTTGGGGCATTGGACTTTTGGGGTTGCTGGACTCAAGAACCAAAGGGAAAAGGGCATGCCCCAATTTGCCTGGGGTGGGGTTGTTTTTTGCTCATGGGTTGTGTTATGAATCCGGTTGGTGGTGTTTCCCCAACATAATGCCACATTGTTTCTCTCTGTTATTAAAAGACTTTTGCTACACTCAGACTATGTGCTTGCGAGAGGGGAAGTATTGCCTCTTGGAGGCGCCCAGCGGGGGTGGTATATATTTGTCCCAGGTCACTGGGTGGGGGCTCGAGCCGGTTTGCATTGTGTTATTGGAATGGAACCCCTAGATATTGAACCCGGCCCTTGTTGCTGCCAACTCTGACGGGCAGAAGGGTTACACTGAGAAGCCTAAATAACTGGATTTTGACTTTCATAAGTTCTCAGAAAGCAGGTTTTTGGTTTTTTTTTTACTTTTTCTATCTGTAAAATTTGATTACTATCAATGCAAATATTATTTTCCTCTGGTTTGTGTGTGTGTATAGTGAATTTGATATTTACTGATAAAAACCTAATTCGTCAAAGCCTATTTATCATATGGGAGACTTTCCAGCAAATTGCAAACATTGTAATAAAAAAGGCCATTTTGCTAGTGTATTCAAATCTTACAAAAATCAAATAAAGATAAGCCAGAAACATTGTAAGCAAAACTATCAGCAAAGGAAGCAAAGGAAAGACCTGATCCAGCTCACACTGGCTTTAATAATGTAAGATGAAGATCCAAATTAGTAGGATTAATTGGATACTTTATTCTAACTCACAAAATATCACAGCTATGGCCACCATTATGCTTTCTGCTCTCCTTTCCTCATCCTGACATTTTCATTAGCTCTTTCTGGTGGTCCGAGTTTCCTCTGCCATTATGCCCCATTCAGCTAGCCTAGCCAGGTCCCGCTGAGGTTCCTCCATCTTCTCTTCTCTTGACTAGTTTAAGTTATTTTGTGTCACTTGCAAGTTTTCCCACCTCAGTGTTCTCTGCATTTGCCATATCATTAATACTCAATTTGTTCTTCTCCTGTTTTTCAAGCTGGTAAATAGGAAACAAAGCACATCAACACCATTGCAACAAGGAATACAGTCCAGTATAATGTCAGACGAGTTTGAAAGTATATGCATTTGCATCCACCATAACTATATATAACATGATTCAACATCCAGTGTCTGGTACCTTAATATTGTATTTAATCTGTGTGACTAGCATTATCTCATTGTTTCCTTGCTCCCCCTCTGTCCGTCTGTATCCACTTGTTGTCTCTTGTCTTATATTTAAGATTGTAAGCTCTTTGGGGCAGGGACCATCCTTTTGTTATGTGTTTGTGTCTTGCAAAATTGGGTCTTGGTCCATAAGTAGGGCTCCTAGGTATTACTACAATATAAGAAACAAAATAAAATTTATAATACATATATCTGAAGCCCTGTGGGCTGAAATTATAGAAGGTAGTGAGCTAGGTACTATCATGTGTTTATGAACAGTGAGATGTACAGCGACAAATTGAGTTTCATTTGCATAAGCTTTCTACCTTGAAATCTTCCAAGTTGTGCTTTGGGAGTCAGGAGTACTGGACTCAAACTCTGAATTGGTTGGGATGTGGGACTGAACTGAGAGGAGGGGGGCTTCACTATCTTGTGGCAAGGAATGCATCATTGGCTGCAAAAACTCTGCTCAAAGAAATGATAGATCATTGATCCTCCTCCTCCACTAAAGACTTTGCAAAGAGATGACAGAAAGAGCTTCATGATGAGAGATGGCTCTTTGCTGAAGCTGTGGAGGGAGGCAATACGGCTGAGTGAACTCCAGTGACAACCCCCATCACCAGCACAAATAAAGTTGAAATCACTATAACTGGGTTAGTTAGTGGAGCCTCAGAAACAGACCAAGCAACAATGCTTCACAAAGAACTAGAGACAGACCTGCTCAGCTGCAATCTTGGACTCTGCTAGCCACTGGTCCCAAAACATATGTGAGGTGCAATAGAGGATGAAGGGGAGAAGTGACGTGATAAAGGGAACATTGGCTTATTGGACCTATATACGGGTGGATGAATTGAGTTATACCAACTGCCAAAGGTACTATGGGGGCATAGCATTTACATATCATTCATTTATATATGTTGTTGCTGGGTTTTTCCAAGTTGATGCTGTGTCCCTTGTCCCCAATTGGATTTTCCTTTGTTTTATATACACAGACTCAGGTATGCCTACAGTACAAAATTATTTCAAAATTATTCTATTTGAATTTTCAGAAGCTATTTTATACATTCGGTCTTCTGTGTCCCCACTAAAGCGCGTGAATTTGGCAGATTGCATCCACAGTACCAAGGCTAGCATCGAATGTCAGGGCGGTGCACTGCGGAGAGCTATCCCACAGTTCCCACAGTCCCCGCCGCCCACTGGAATTCTGTGTTAAGGTCCCAGTGCATGATGGGGCAAAAACATTCTCGCGGGTGTTTCTGGGTGCGTATCTTCAGTTGCTCCTCCCTTCGTGAAAGCTACGGCAGACAATCGTTTCACACCTTTTTGGTGTGCAGGCGGCATACTGCTTTCAGCAGGCAGTGCACTGCTGCTCTCCTGCTACTATAAATCCACCTCTCATTTCCTCTCATCTTTCTATATAATCTCTACTATCTACTCTTTCTCTTCCTCATCGAATGCTTCCGCTGCCAACTCTGCTTGGCCATCGTGAACCGAGGAGCACAGCTTCCGCTGCCAACTCTGCTCTCCTGCTATTGCCACGCTTCCAAGCTTCTCCATGTTGTCTGTCCTGGGCTCCTGCGTCCGTGAAAGCTACAGAAGACAACCATTTCCTGCCTTTTTCCGGCTATCATGAACCGAACAGCACCTCTTCTGCTGCCACTCTGCCCTCCTATGTTTTGCACCATTTTTCCAGGATTACCCATGCAGGTGCCATAGCCATGGAGCCTGATCAGATCTCGGCTGGAGTTTTGACCATTTTAAATACCTCGCGCATTATCCAGCAGTATGAGCAGTACCTGCAAAACCGGCTGAGGAAGAGACGACAGCGCGATTACAATAGTGATGAGGACATGGACACAGACATTCCTAGAAGCATGGCATGTGGTGATTGGGAGATCATGGTGGCGTTGGGCAAGGTTTATGCTGATTCTGGGCCCGGGAAACAAGCACAGGCTGGTGGGACCGCACAGTGTTGCAGGTATGGGATGATTCCCAGTGGCTGAGAAACTTTTGTATGCGTAGGGCCACTTTCATGGAACTCTGTGAGTTGCTGTCCCCTGCCCTGAAGCACAAAGACACGAAAATGAGAGCAGCCCTCACAGTTGAGAAGCGAGTGGCCATAGCCCTGTGGAAGCTTGCAGCGCCCAACAGCTACCAGTCAGTCGCGAATCAGTTTGGGGTGGGGAAATCTACTGTGGGGGCTGCTGTGCTGCAAGTAGCCAACACAGTCATTGACCAGCTGCTATCAAGGGAAGTGACTCTGGGAAATGTGAAGACCATTGTGGATGGCTTTAATGTGCTGGGGTTCCCTAACTGCGGCGGGGTGATACATGGAATGAATATCCCTATCTTGGCCCCGGAAAACCAGGGCGGCCAGTACATAAACCGCAAGGGGTACTTTTCAATGGTGCTGCAAGCACTGGTGGATCACAAGGGACGTTTCACTGACATCAGCGTGGGATGGCCAGGAAAGGTGCATGATGCTCTCATCTTCAGGAACTCTGGACTGTTTGAACAGCTACAGGAAGGAAGTTACTTCCCAGAGCAGAAAATTACAACCAATATTCCAATTGTAATTTCTGCTTATTGTGTGCTCCACAATATGTGTGAGAGTAAAGGGGAGACATTTATGGCAGGGTGGGAGGTTGAGGCAACTTGCCTGGTGGCCAGTTTCGCACAGCCAGAAAACAAGGTGATTAGAATAGCACAGCAGGGTGCGCTGCACATCAGAGAAGCTTTGAAAGCCAGTTTCATGACTGGCCAGGGTACGGTGTGACAGTTGTGTTTGTTTCTCTTAAAGTTACCCACCCCCTATATATATATATATATATATATATATGAAAGGAAATAAAGTCACAATTGTTTAAAAACTGTTCTTTATTATTTGTTGCACAAAACATTGAGAGAAATCAGAAGCTAGATGGCGGAGGGGGGGTATTGGGTTGGGGGGGTGGAGGAAGAGGGAAGGGCAAGTCCAGAAACCAAATCAAAATTTAGGATATGCCAGCTTTCTGCTGCTTGTGCAATCCTCTGGGGTTGACACTGTGGGTCCCCATAGCCTCCCCACCCCCATGTTCTCCAGCGTCTGGGTGAGGATGCTATGGAACTTGGGGAGGAGGGAGGGCAGTTTTACACAGGCTGCAGCGGCAGTCTGTGGTCTTGCTGCCTTTCCCACATTGAAGCCACCATACAGTAGAGCATGTCAGTTTGCTCCCCCATGAGCTTGACCATAGCATCCTACCTGCTCTCATCACGCATGGCCCTCCTCTCTTCATATTCATGTAACACTTTATGTGACTCCACAATTGTTTTTCTCCACGCATTCAGCTGGGCCCGATCAGTGCGGGAGAACTGCATGAGCTCGGCAAACATGTTGTCCCGAGTCCGTTTTTTATGCCTTCTAATCTGGGCCAGCCTCTGGGATGGAATAGAGAGGGGCTGAGTTGAAACATTTGCACCTGCTGTGGGAGGAGAAAAAGGGAGGGTAGTATTTTAAAAGATACATTTTAGAGAACAAAGGGGGCACTCTTTCTCAGTGAAACAGGCAATTCATAGTACACTGCACATGTTCTTTCTGTACAAGGTCGCATTTTGCCTCTTATACTGAAGTGCCTGCCACTTTGGTGTGAGTAAGCCATCACATGTGGCTGGGCAACAGAATTCAGCTTGCAGCCAGCCATGGTAAGCCCTAGGGTCACGCGGGGTTCTGCTTCTTCCACATTCATTTCAATGCTTTCAAACTGCCAGGCACCCTTTCCCATAGCAAGCAATGCCTGGTGGGTTTGCCATATAAAAGGAGGGCCTGCGGGCTCTCTGGGATGATCACTTCACACAACACCCTCCCCCCACACCCACCCACCGTGGGGCTCTAATGAGGCTCTGAGCAGGGATGAGTCCTTTAAACTAAATGCTAACAGCCCAGCACGGCCGGGTTTTCCCCCACCCCCCACCACGTGGCTCCGATCAAGCTCTCACTCACCAGAAGTGCCTTCTCCAGGGTCATGGTCCAGGAGCATGCCTTGGGAGTGGGGGGAGGCTATTGGCTGCAGCATTAAGAATAGTTCCTGGCTAGGGGGGAAAACAGATTCTGCACTTGCCACCTGTGCATTGTCCTCCTCCTCCTCCTCTTCGTTCTCCAAAAACTCATCCTCCTTACTCCGTGCCACTCCCCCCTGTCAGGTGTCCATGGACAGTGGTGGGATAGTGGTGGCATCACCCCCCATAATTGCATGCAGCTCACGGTAGAAGCTGCATGTATGGGGCTGTGACCCAGAGTGCCCATTCGCCTCCCTGGCTTTTTGGTATGCTTGCCTGAGCTCCTTGATTTTTGTACAACACTGCTCCGTGTCCCTGGAGTAGCCTCTTTCCATCATGGCCCTGGAGACTTTAGCGAACATATTTGCATTTCTTTTTTTGGAACATAGTTCTGCCATAACAGATTTGTCTCCCCAACATGAAATGAGATCCAGTACCTCCCGTTCGGACTATGCTGGAGCTCGTTTGCGAATCCAGGACTGTGTGGTCTCCTGCAATGGTGGACTCTGCATGGTCGCCTGTGATGGTGGACTGTGCTGATGGTCACCTGTGCTGATGGTGACCAAACAGGAAATTCAGAAGTTCCCGGGGCTTTAACTGCCTACCTGGCTAGTGCATCGGAGTTGACAGTGTTGTCCAGAGCGGTCACAAGGGGGCATTCTGGGATAGCTCCCGGAGGCCAATAATGTTGAATTGCATCCACAGTACCTGTAACCCGTAACTGCGATCTCGATTTTAGCGCTGCTCCACTTGCCAAGATGGAGTACAGAAATCAGATTAAAGAGCCCTTTAACTCAAAAAAACTGGTTTGGTCGTGTGGAGGTAATCAGTTTTATTTCGAAGTAACTCGGCTAATTCCGAAATACCCGCGTACTGTAGACCAGCCTCAGTGTTTGCAAGTGGGGAAGTGATGCCTGTCAAGGTTGCCCAAAGAAAATATTTAGTTTTCTCATAAACTCTGGGTAGGGATGTGAGCCAGTGAGCTTTGTCTTCATTTTAAGAAGAACCCCTAGACTAACAGCACCTGGGAGAAAGATTGAGGCTACAATAATATATTTTATTGTCGTATAGGTGAAAATGTTAAACTTGCAAAATGAAGTAGTCAAAAGTGAGAAAATGCTAAAGTTAATGTATGTGCAACCTTAATTCTGCCCTCTTTTGCATATTAATTGTGATACAGTCTTTATTTATAGTACTACAGGTATGTCTACCCTGAAGCTGGAAGAGGAAATTTCCATCTTGAGTAGACATACTCTTTTATTTTTAGTGTTATCAGAGCTAATGCAGGTATCTGTGATATTATGTGTGGCGCAAGACTGCAGCAAATAGCCGCCCAAGTATAATCCAGATTCATACTTGGGCAGCTAGCCCCTTCCGCAGCTCACACCTGAGTGGCTACCCTTCTATTTTTAGCTCGCTATCTCCGTTATAGCTAGCACAGGTATCTCTACTCGGGCTGGAAGTTTCACCTTGCAGCTTCAGTGCAGACTTATATTAGGATTTCCCCAAAATTGCAGTTTATTCCTTATGCAAAAAAACCCTCTGTCTCTCCTTCATCCAGTTATGCATATATAATATAATATTGCAGACGTCTTTAAAGGGAAAGTTATTTTGCACAACAAAGTGCTAAAATCTCTATGTCCAGTATAATGCTTTGGGAAAAAGCTGGGGAGAAGGAAGCTTGTAATTTTATGCTTTGCTGCTCTAAATCTGTGGCTCTCAACCTTTCCAGACTACTGTACCACTTTCAGGAGTCTGATTTGTCTTGCATACCCCCAAGTTTCAAACTACTTGCTTACAAAATCAGATATAAAAATACAAAAGTGTCACAGCACACTATTACTGAAAAATTGCTTACTTTCTCATTTTTACCATGTAGTTATAAAATATATCAACTGGAATATAAATATTGTACTTACATTTCAGTGTATAGTACAGTGGTTCTCAAACTTTTGTACTGGTGACCCCTTTCACATAGCAAGCCTCTGAGTGTGACCCCCTTATAAATTGAAAACGCCTTTTAATATATTTAACACCATTATAAATGCTGGAGGCAAAGTGGGGTTTGGGGTGGAGGCTGAAAGCTCATGACCCCCCCCCCCCCATGTAATAACCTGACGACTCCCTGAGGGGTCCTGATCCCCAGTTTGAGAATCCCTGGTATAGTATATTGAGCAGTATAAACAAGTCATTGTCTGTATGAAATTTTAGTTTCTACTGACTTTGCTAGTGCTTTTTATTTAGCCTGTTGTAAAACTAGGCAAATATCTAGATGAGTTTATGTACCCCCTGGAAGACCTCTGCATACCCTCAGGGGTACTCATACACCTGGTTGAGAACCACTGCTGTAAATGATGTTGTGGATTGAAATTAAACTCAGTATTATTTGATCATAGCTTTCATGGTTTCATCTACTGCATATATGACTTGCTGAATATTAATCTGAACTGGAATTAATAGCATTGCTATTCATTGTGTCTGATGGTCTTTCCTATTTCCATGGTTTCCTGTGAATAATTCATACAATCTAATATACCTCCTTTTAATTCTGTAACATCAGGGCATATAATTTACGGACAAAATATGAAGGAAGGTTCCTGCTATCAGATGAATCAATGAGCTCTGAATGGAAAATGATCTTGCTGGTTAGTTTTATGCATTCTGTCCCCAGTTCCATCTCCCTCTGGATGAAGAAAGACAAAGGGGTTTTTGTTGTTGTTGATATTTGGGGGTAGGGTGTTTTGCTCGGTTTTTATAATCTGGGCTACAGTGCAGTAAATTCTAATGAATAATTCAAATGTAATGGGAAACCAAAGCTTCTAGAGCCTCAGTTACTCATTACTAATTGTAGGTTTTCTCCTAATATTCTGTAAGTAATACCTCATTGGAAGTCGGAACCCAAGAAAATCTAATGAATATGATGTGAAGCATTTTTAAAGTCTTTAACTTTCACCAGAGGTGCAATGAAATTGCCTAGGGTTATGTGCACAGATCATCCCAGGAATCATAAAATGAATAAGATCTTTTCTGTTTCTCAGAGAGATTTGGTTTACTTCCAATCTGAATAGCAACCCCAGGGACTTTCACTTTTCCTCTATGAAAAGATAGCTTAACTTTCCCCATATAATTGGATAATTGTGAAGATGATTAACTTCAGCACCGGAAGGGCATTAATCCCAGAACATGAATAGCACACTTTGATGTTGCTTGTGGCCAAAATGCACCACTCATTCATTTAAATATCACAGAAAAATCATCTACTTTGGGAAACATTGGAGGGATTTTTTCCTTTGCCTAATTATTACAGGTAAGGTATTTTAATGAGCTTTAAACATAATTTAATTTATTTTACTTTATGTAAATAACTCCAAACCTTTTGCTTTTCAGATTGAAGTTCCTTTAATAGCCTCTTCTTCTGTCAATCTCACAAACAAACATTTTCTTTGAGAGTTCAGAAGCATTAGGTTTTTGGGTCATGTATTGCTATGTACTACCTAAAAGAAGTTCTGAAACAATGTCCCCAGTCATTACAGGTAGAAACAGATTTGAAGGGCATGACGGTGAGGAACTGAATCTCATTTGCAAATAGTCTCTGAGGATATAATTTAGATAAGATGTACCAAAGTAAGGCAGTGCAAAATTTCTTTAATGGCAAGGAACCGGAACAGTGCTCCAGTGACATCTCTCATCACAAGAGACATATGAACAAGTGAGGACAACAAGAAAGCTAAGATAACAGATGATAATACATTTGGGTCATAACTAGAAGAGCGCTGAAATACTGTACCTTCGGGAGTTTGGGGTATCTCAACACACTGTAGCACAAATGTTTTTTCATGGGTAGTGAGTGTATTAAAAATAATCCTCCATTCTAAATATATAGCTCACAAGGTCTTTGACACTATGTACAGTTAATTTATTATCTATGATTCAAGTAAAAAAGAATAATTTGCTTTTATATAGCACCTTTAGTTAGAAGATCTAATATTAATTATGGCTTACTAGACTCCTATGAGGAAAGTAAATATAACACATACTTTATACTTCAGCTTTTGACTTTTGCCCAAAGAAAGGGAGATAAGCAGTGAGCAGGAGACATGGACTTTAGTTGGAATACTCTGTGCCTTTCAAAAACTTATGAATAGATAAAACTGGGGCCTGTGCTTTATTAAAGAGTTAAAGTTAGGTGCACAAAGAAGGTGAGTACAATAATGTTATACATAATACTACCTCAGCATTCCCCTACCCTGGTACATAAACAATATTATTGGGACTCCTTTCTTATATGAGTCAATTGATACATGGTGATGTTAAGTAATATGTACAATGTCAACCAGTGCATAAATGGTAAAGCCACAACCCAGGAGACGTAGTTCCAAATGTGCTGATGTAACTGCTTGATCAGAATTTATTTTCATTAATTACATTACAAGGATAAAGCACCATGTTATAGTTATATCCGTATGTACTTTCGTTGTGAATACCATAAAATGATGATTTACTTGAGCATGAACAATAGTCATTATTATGTGTCAAGGAAAGGACATTCAAAAGAGATAGTTTAGTTAATCTGGAAGATGGAAAGACCGCAGTGTTTAGTGAAACCACTTTCTTTCTACACACTTATTAATGTGAATGAATCAAGACCTAAGGATAAGCAATGAAATTTAAAAACATGCACAAACCTTTTAGAAATTTGCATAGTGAATAAAAAACTATCACCAGGGATGAAACCTTGGCACCACTGAAATAAATGGCAAAATTCCCAATATTTTACTCCAGAAGCTCCTGGTGCCACAGTTTAAAACTACGCCATATTTTCTGGTTTGTACTCTAACATTCTGTTTTCTTCAATTACCTGTCATTATGCATACTCACTTCTTGGGAGCTACATAATAGGCATGCTAAGTTTACTAAATGCTTGCCTTTCATCAAAATGTGTTTTACAAATGAGTCCCTTCTTTTGCATCTTTACAGCAATGCAAGAAGATGTAGCAGCTTCAAGGTCAATTACCTTAGAGCAAAAATTACTATTTAAAACATGCTTTTTTTTAAACAAAGATTTAGTGATGTTTAATATTTTAAAATAACAAACCTTTTGGACACAAAATGTGAGTACTGTACTTAACATTACATTGGCTGACTTTGAAAGTAATGTGGTCTTTAAAAAACAGCATTTGTAGAAGACTTCAAAAATGTACCAGGATTCTTTGCAAAAAGAAAAGGAGTACTTGTGGCACCTTGGAGACTAACCAATTTATTTGAGCATTAGCTTTCCTGAGCTACAGCTCATGTCATCGGATGCATACTGTGGAAAGTGTAGAAGATCTTTTATACACACAAAGCATGAAAAAATACCTCCCCCCACCCCTCTCTCCTGCTAGCAATAGCTTATCTAAAGTGATCACTCTCCTTACAATGTGTATGCTAATCAAGTTGGGCCATTTCCAGCACAAATCCAGGTTTTCTCACCCCCCCCCCCCACCCCACCCCACACAAACCTGGATTTGTGCTGGAAATGGCCCAACTTGATTAGCATACACGTTGTAAGGAGAGTGATCACTTTAGATAAGCTATTGCCAGCAGGAGAGTGGGGTGGGGGGAGGTATTTTTTCATGCTTTGTGTGTATAAAAGATCTTTTACACTTTCCACAGGTTACAGAGTAACAGCCGTGTTAGTCTGTATTCGCAAAAAGAAAAGGAGTACTTGTGGCACCTTAGAGACTAACCAATTTATTTGAGCATGAGCTTTTGTGAGCTACAGCATCCGATGAAGTGAGCTGTAGCTCACGAAAGCTCATGCTCAAATAAATTGGTTAGTCTCTAAGGTGCCACAAGTACTCCTTTTCTTTTTGCAAATACAGACTAACACGGCTTTTACTCTGAAACCAGGATTCTTTGGAAATTCAAATTGACTGAAGGCATTCAAGACTGCTTGTTCTAAACACATCTGAAGCCATAAAGATTCACCATGGTGACAAACAGCCAGTCTGGCAGCTTGCTGGATCTTGGCTCTCTTGGTCCCAGGGCTGGGTGATGCTGATTACAAATGACGGACTTGAGCTGCATGGGAATATAATGGTAAGTTTGCGCCTTTCAGTGTTCACTCATAGAAAGCTGAGAGCCTCCCAAGAGGTGAGGTGGCCATAACTTCTATTGACTAAGTAAGGAGGTCCACTGTACTTTACAGTTCCAAGCCCCCAAAGAACAGATTTGATTAAGAAAAATTCAAAGTAATGCAGGGAAGTGGGAGATAGACAAGTAATTTAATTGGAACAACCAGAACTCATTAATGATAGTAATGCAGAAGGGAATCCAGGGGGTTAAAATAGGAACATATTCTAATTGTAACAATGGGGTAATTTGCCTAGAAGTGTCTCTGAGGGCTTAATCTAATGCCTATTGAAATCAATGGAAAGACACCCACTGACTTGAATTGGATTGAGGCCTAAATCATCATTGCAATAGTATTAAAAAACGGACTAGTTAAACCCTTAATAGATTAATGTTGAGGACAACCCTCAAGAAAACAGCAGATTAGTTTAGATGGTCCAAAAGGTCTTGTCTTAGTTCCCTGATCTGTGATTGCATGATTCAAAATTGGTGTCAGCTAAGAACAGAACAAACATAAGCATTATGACTGCAGGTCCTTTAGTTGAAAAGTATGAGTTTACTCAGGAAAGTAATAGTCCTCAGGCAAAGTTGTGGGAGGTTCATATGTCCTCCTACATCAAGGTAAGACAAAAGGATAGACATATGTAGGTGATTGAAAATATCACCCTTAAAATTTAAGAACAGTCAAAAGGCATGAAGGGCAGTTCAATATTATAGTCAACTGACTTTTGTTTTTGCCAGTTGGTGCTTTCTGCCTTCCAGTTTCACTGTCTGCCATGTATGTGCTCCTGCCATCTACTGGTGGCTCATGGCTGCTGAGCACCCAATATTTTTGTGTGTGGGTACTTGAACCCTGCAGCACTCACAGAGTTGGCGTCTATGAGTCAATGGGAGATGGGTGCCTAACTACCCATTGTGACTTTGAAAATCTCCCCCTTAAATGCTGAAGTTTAAAGTGGTTTATATGAAATCTTTTGATAAGCAATTTGCATGAGAAACAGAAGACATTTTTAGGGTGATATAAGCAGATGAAGTCCTCCTCACCCTACTCTGAACAGAATCCACAAATACTATGTTTAGTCCCTACCTAAAATCCTTCCTGGGGTCTAGCTTTTTAGTAACTCAAATAATAAAAAGTAACCCAAAATTGATGCTAAAACTTCCTTGACGGTCCTTTTCATCCTAGCCCACCATGTTCTGTACCAAAAGTGCAACTCCCACTTCTCTCATACCCTGGAGGAATTAAGAAGGTGCATGAGCCAAAATGAGCCAGCAGAAATTTGTCAGTATCATTCTGCAAGCTGTTCTGTTAACTACCTTGTTAGCAGGTATTGACCCACAGGGGGGGTTAAAAGAATTGCTGTACCACCTTTTTACATGAAGTGCGGAGGGGAGGAGAATCGATTACTTTGCAAAAGTGTGTTTAACATTCAGGAACAAAAGTCAACCATGCCAGTTTTTGTTTTGTTTGTGTGTGTGTTTTTTGCAGAGAAAGAATGGAACTACATAGAGGCAAAGAAATCTCCTTCCATCAACTTTGTATTTGCAGCACACTGTGTTTAAACCAATATTACTTATACACAGTATACTAATTGTAGTATTTTATCATTTAAATAAAAATCTAAGAAAATTAGCGAATTCTCACAGAATTCACATGCAGATATATTTTTGAAAACCCCCAAACCAGTAGCCATTTAAGCTTATATAAATAAAGTGCTATGCAGTTGAAACCATCCTACCTATCAGTAGATTAGAGGGAGAATAAGTCTGCATATCTTTAAGACTATAGAACAGGGCTCCCAAAATCCAGGACACATCAATCAGTGACTTGCATTTCAACCTAAAGTGTCTTTAACATACAGAGACTTCTCAAATAATTTTTTTGGCACAGACTCACACTAAGCCTGTCTACAAAACAATGCTTCATCTGTAAACACACAACTTGCTTGGCTTCCAACAATAGTCCTATAAAAGGTGCATTCTAACTAATTTAAAGGAAGACTAGGGTTTTGTAAATAGGATGAATTATAAATATGTAAGTGTTGATGGTAGTGTGCTTTATGCTTTATAGTGTAAAAATGCATTGTAATTGCTAAAATCACTTCAAACACTGCAGGGACACTTTATTTAGTCTTCTGAAATTCATTAAAGCCATAAATGGCCCAAACTGTCATTGAAACAAGGAAGCCATACATTAGATAGCACAGAATACTGTGTGTGTGTGTGTGTGTGTGTGTTGGGGGGAGCAGAGGGTGCTACCATGCAGTGGGTAGTGGCTGCATGTTAGAATTATTTTCTTACATTAACAGGGTATGCTATATTACATTTATTAAAATATATTTATGGAACAATACCTGTAATAGTAATTTTTGCTAATTAAAATAAGCAAAAGTACTGTACAAACAATGGCCAAGGATGAATTCTCAGTTACAGTAGTGTAACCCCTGTAGTCAGTGGAGTTATTCTGCATATGAACCTAGGTAACTGAAGGCATAATTTTGCCCTGTAACATTTTGTATTAGTTCTATGTAACCAGAAAATACTATATCATTAGGCACACAAGTACACAATCTACAGAATATATAACCCCTTAATAACTCTCCATCTGTTTGTTCCTCAATACTGCATGTAGCACGCAACCAGTTCAAGCTGCTAAACACTATATTCTATATTCAAAGCAGATTTAAGCTATTAATCAACACTTCTACCCCTACCAAGGAAAAATAAATAGAGGGAGGGGGCTTTGTATACTGTATTGACTAATACTGCACCTGGTGAAAAACTGAATACTTCTGATAAAATTCACCTCATACGAGGCCCTGCAAACCACTTAAGTTCCACAGCAGGGCTTGTGGGCATCTCTTCAGTACTGTACTGCAGTCCAAGTGAGGTGGTGAATTTAGCTCACCCCAGTGCACTCCACCCACCTACTGCCTGATCAGTTGTGGTGTATGAGGCTGAATTAAGTGAACTTTACGTTTGATGAACTGACTCAAGTGCTTAGGATTTGAGTAAGTGGTACTGTTTTTTTAGTACTGAAAAATAATAAGTGAATCAGAGGTACAAAGGTTTTGCTTTATCATCTGGCTTCCTACAGTGTAACTACTGCCTTTCATGCTCATCTATTACAAAAACTCATAGAGAATGCCTAGTCCCCAAAGTTATGTCTTAAAAACATTGTAATATTTCAATAATCCACTTTTCTGCTTTTCTGTTTCTTAAGACATTCACTTCTTGAACATATGCATTGTTGGCACAGCATCCACAGTCAGTAACCCTGTATTTTAGCTAATTTATTTTTCTGTCTTCTCACTAATTACTACACACCCTATATGCAGAAACATTGTCTTCTTACAACCAACTCATTTTTTTAAAAACTCTTAACATTTTAAACCAAGCTGTGTACCTGAAAAACAGTCCAAAGACAACCTCAGTCTTTCAGTTCAGTAAGTTTCTACTCTCAGCTACCTTAGTTACGTTATATTAAGGAAACATTTATAAATGGTTTATAAAAGGTTACTAACTGATTAATAGATGGTTTAATGAAGGGTTAATCAATTATTTTAGAATCCAGCAGGTCAATAGTTTGCTTATCACGCCTCTTATGATGTGTTTATAATACGTCATCCTGTAATGTAACACCCATTAATCATTTAATAAGCCCTTGCAAGCTATTTATAAATGTAAAGTATGACTGCTATCTTCTGATTTTCCAGTTTGCTTCCAAGATCCATCATTATGTAGACTACTTCTGTTGCACTGATTATCTCTCTTCCCTGTCCTGACCTCACTGTACTCTGGTTTCCTTCTCCTCAACTCTACTGAATCAGTTTTTATTAGGGTCACCATTGACTTCCTCTTGTCCAAATCTGCTTTCCCCTCCATCTCTTATTTTCTGGCACTTTTAACACAGATCATCATGTTCACCTCCACTGGCTTTTGGGCTGGGCTCTCCTGATTCTCTCTCTTTCTCTACATAATGAAACTTCAGCATCATGTTCAGTGGCAACCATTCTCCCCTCTTATGCTTGGTTGGAGTCCCTCAGAGTTCTGATTTCTTCCAACTACTACCCCTATTCTCCGGAATCCAAAATCGATCTTTCTTTGACTCTGCTAACTACTGAACCCCTGACTGCCTCGCTGACATCTCTCAGATGATTCGGGGGAAAAAAACCCCAGGAATTACAACATGTTGAAAGACATGCCCTATTCTCTCCTCTTATTCCTCCCCCATCTTTGCTGAAAAATCCACAATTATTCCCACTATTCAGGCTCATAATCCTAGCATGATGTTAGATTTTTCTCTCTCCTCCTTCAACCACACTGAGACTTATCAGATCCTGTTGATTCTTGCTCTAAAACATCTTCTCCTAAACCCATCCTTTTTTCTGTCACTACTACTGATGCCCCATGGTCATGATGTGCCTCAACTGCTGTGACTTCTTATAGGAAACACCAGTAAATCAAAAATACTGCTGCCAAAACAATCTACTGCTGCTCTGACCAGATCACTCCCAAGGTCTGCTCTAACTTGTCCCTATGGTCCATTACAATGGTGAGGATTGAAAGAATACAGTGAGTTTTGGAAATTCTCAGCTACCCATGTAGGGTAGCTTTAAGGTCACTTTTTACCAATGATGCACAATATTTTAGCTTTGGACTGTACTGGGTGCAAGACCAATGCCCTGGCTGCACTCCAGCTTTCACTGTTCTTACCACAGGTGGAGAATTACAAGCTCGGTTTTTCCTACTGTTGACAAGCCCAAAGAGATTGAGCTTTCTAAGCATTTTGAACTGGTACAAGGACTTAAAGAGACTTAAGCTACTTAACCCTTTCTAAGGCCCAAGAGTAACTTAAAAAGTTTAATCTTGCTGCACACTCGTGCCTGCACCTTGTACAAGTGCACAGTCTGGAAATGGCTGCTATGCACAAAGGAACAAGAAAGACATTGTATCTCAGTGCTCCCCCCCCTCCCCCTTGTGAAAACCTCTCACAGATGATGCCAATATAACATTAGGTTGCACAGTTTAAATGTAAAAAATGTCTTGAAATACAAATGTTAAACATTCTACAGCAATATTATCTGGGGTGTGTTTCCCATAAGCATTATTTCCTATTCCTGTTTTCATTGGCAAAATGTACAAACTATTACATGACTCTTCAGATTGATAAATATATATAGTGTGTAAGTTGTACAACTTGGTTAAATTAATGCTACTGTAGAATTTATCAGTAGATATTCAGGGATGCTCCCGCTGATAACAATGGAAGTTGTGAATGCACAGCAACCTCTGAAAAATCAAGCCATAACCTTTTACACTTCTTGGCTATTTTGATCTAAACTGCACATTCTTAATATTGCATTAATGCATATTTATTTTGCATTTAATGTATACAAAGTTATAAAATCCTCATACTACACATATAGAAAACAAAGCTTGCTTTTGTCAGTCAACAAAACCTCATACAGTAGTGCTTTGCTGAAGGCCAAATTAAAATAATGTCCGTTGTGGACAAAAAGCCACTCATTAGGCAGCATAAAAGGATTTGGCTGAAGTGCAATCTTTCATCATTCTGTCACTATGAAATTGTTGCAGGTCCACAGCAGTCCAGAGACCATTGCTAAGTGAAAGGAGAAGGCAGGTGACTATTACAAAAAATGTCACTACAAGTAATTTTGTTAGGAGAGAGCTGCCAACTCTCAACCTAGATTTCCATAAAGAAAAAAAAAACAAAAAAACCCCCTCTGAATGAAAACATCTTCGTTAATCTTTTACTGAATAAGTGTCTCCTGACATTGAGCAAAACAAGAAATATGCTTTGGAAATCAGCCTTCTGCAAAAAGCCCCCAAGGAAATTGTAAGAGATGGGAGTGTTATCTTAGGGTAAACATTTTACTCAGACTGAACAGTCTATGCAAATACCTGCTTGGAAAGCATAAGTAACATAATCTTTTGTTTGCAATACTTTAAAGTCTGCATTCAGTTAAGTATGTAGTACAACACATTCAGAAATTTCATATTAATTGAGAATGGTTCTTTAGGTACATTGAATAATGTATAAACTCCAGTGCTACAAGCACAGAGGTAACATATCATAATTATATTGTCAGCTGTTAACAGGATTAAGGTTGGTTGAAGTCACTATTCATCCTAAATATTAATTTCTTTCAGACTTTGTTTCCACATAACATCTACAGATTACAGTTTGTCAGTGTGACCAGGATATTAAGTAGATACATAAGTAGTAAGGTATGTTCATGGTCCATTTGTTCTGCTTTTTTGTCATGCATTCTAAATGCACTTTATGAGTAGGCTGTGACATTATACTCCATATTCTTTATGAAAATGTGCTTGTGGTAGGAATATGACATAACTAAGATATGCTTTAAACAACATAACTCTTGTAAGATGTCTTTAGAAAGGTTAAAATTTACTGAATATGATTATCCTATTTGTATGCATGTGTCATTTCTGTATCTGAAATTAGGAATATTGACTATGTATCTATATTTAAACTATGTTACTTTGGGTGACGCCCCCTGCCAACACTTCAGGTACAACAATGGAAAAGCCAGACAGGGCGGATGGTCCATCAGCAAGAGAAAAGAGACTGTAAAAGAGCTTAGTCTTCCTGTGAACATGTGGGTCAGCCTGTGAAGAATGGTTACAGGGGCCCTACAGAGGCATGTGACCATATCACCTGATACTGGCTTTTCCACAAGAAACTGAGGGGCGTCAAACTAGGAAACAAAGGACTCCCGCCTTATGCAAATCCTATTTAAGGGTGGGGAGTGAGGTAATTCATGTTGTCAGTTTTCCCCTGCTGCCCCACTCCAGATGACTGCTGGAAACAAGACTGAACTGGGGGAAAGAACTGGGCCCAGGCTGGAAGGGCATCTGGCCTGTGAAAAAAGATTATTAGAACAACATTTATGGTGAGAACTCACATGTAACCAGTTTCTTCAGTGTATTAAGCTTAGTTTGCATGCTCTCTTTTATTTTCTTAGTAATCTGCCTTGTTCTGTCTGCTACGTTCTCAACTACTTAAAATACACCTCTTACAGTTAATACATTTATTTCTGGTTTACCATATAACCCAGTTTATGTGATTTTGAACTGGGTGGGGGGGTGAGAAGTTGTGTACACCCTCCTCCATTTTGAGGGAAGAGGCGAATTTCATATAATTTTGGGTTTGTACTCCAAGGGGAGGGAGTGGACAGCTGGGTGCTGTGGCAAGCCCCTGAAGCTGAGCCTTCTCAGAGGGGCTCTCTGTCTCTCTGAGAGCTGGGTGTGGCCCTGCCTGTGTGCTTGGCTAGAAAAGACAGGGGAGCCTAGCCCAGAAAGACCAGGTAAAAGGGGGCCCAGGCTGGCAGAATAGTCTGACTCAGTGGCATCCCAGCCCAGGGGGTCTAGCCCGTCACAGAGACAAATACTTTTTAAAAAAGATTATTCTGTATTATCCTCATCTGGAGTACTGTGTCCAGTTTTGGGCCCCACACTTCAAGAAGGATGTGGATAAATTGGAGAGAGTCCAGCGAAGGGCAACAAAAATGATTAGGGGACTGGAACACATGAGTTATGAGGAGAGGCTGAGGGAGCTGGGATTGTTTAGCCTGCAGAAGAGAAGAATGAGGGGGGATTTGATAGCTGCTTTCAACTACCTGAAAGGGGGTTCCAAAGAGGATGGCTCTAGACTGTTCTCAATGGTAGCAGATGACAGAACGAGGAGTAATGGTCTCAAGTTGCAGTGGGGGAGGTTTAGATTGGATATTAGGAAAAACTTTTTCACTAAGAGGGTGGTGAAACACTGGAATGCGTTACCTAGGGAGGTGGTAGAATCTCCTTCCTTAGAGGTTTTTAAGGTCAGGCTTGACAAAGCCCTGGCTGGGATTATTTAACTGGGAATTGGTCCTGCTTTGAGCAGGGGGTTGGACTAGATGACCTTCTGGGGTCCCTTCCAACCCTGATATTCTATCATTCTATGATTCTATGATTCTATCTCTTCAGTATATAAATAATATAACTATTGATATCATCCTCTTCAGCATTGAGGACTCTAGTAATCTAACCAGATTCAATGTCTGCTGATAATCTTCAGAACTTCCCCTGTGGTCCCATAAAGCATGACTATCCCCAACACACACACTTTCTTAAGCCAGTTTACACTTCCCATGCAAAAAAAAAAAAAATACTAACCCCAACACGGATTCAAGGGAATAACTCTTTTTCCTATTCTGATAGATAATCAGGAAATGACCAACAAAATCAGGGAGCCCCACTATTTTGTTCTATTCACCTTTTTATACAGTGCCGTGCTATCTAAATGCCCTCCAAAGATAAAGAAAGTGACTATGTCACATGTGGTTCCCTCTTCACTTCCTTCCATGAAGGGAATTTGCATGAATTCTTTCCATTAACTTCAGTGGGCACAGGATCAGGCTCTTGGATTGGAACTTGTTGAGATTTGTGATGCTTCTTGGTTCCGTCAAGAACAACTTCCATTAGTTATGCTTGGAACCCATGTTTTATCTTCTCATAATGAGGAGCCCTGTACTGTTGTCTAACAGTCTGTAACAAATTACAATCTGGACTCATCGGCACGGGCTTCTCTCTCTCCCCCTTCTCCTTTGGCAACTTTGTTTTTGTACGTAGCTTATGAAAACTTAAATTAAATAAATCAAAAGCTTCTGGACAGCCAGCTGATTGTCTTATCATTCATTATGAAATGGGTAGAAGGCAATGGTGACCTAGAGAAGTTACACGAACTTCAGAATTATTTTATGGTATAAGGAACAGAAGCACGTATCTATTAGAAACATCTACAAAATAGATTCATAAATCTGAAGGCCAGAAGGAACCACTACAATCATATAGCCCTCCCACGTAACACAGGAAAGGTGGGAGGGGAAACAAAAGACTTTTTATCCCTTATCCAGTGCATTTGATTTAAAACTTGGGTGACATCACCAAATTACCACTTGTGGCTATAATCAAACATTTTTAGCCAAGTCTCCAAAATTAAAGGTTAATGGACTTGCTAACTTAACACACCATCTTGCTCCTTCTAAGGAGCAAATTTTAAATGCATCATATGCAATCTGTCTTAGAGTTTTGCATATCACAGGTGTCTAGACTATACTGAAAGACCAGTCCAATGTCACTTTCAAAGATTAGCATTCTTCAGAGGCTTGAATTTTCATCAATAAATACAGGATGAGATCAGCCTTCCTTAATGTCATACTTCTTCCCATGATAATAAGTGACATACACCAGGACACAGTGGTAGAAGAAACAGAAAATATAAAACGGCTGTGCACTTCCTATTCAAAGTGCCCTGGGAGTTTCAGTCTGTTTAGTTTGTGCTACATCAAGAAAATGCTACTGTATAATGAGAAAAATAGGGCATGACAGCACAGCACTGCTGTTGCCTGATCAATCTGATGGTGAGATCACCATCCCGTGCTTGTATAATAACAAATCGTAATGCACCACTGAATGAATCAGACCGTGTAAGGAGGCAGATTATAGAGGGAGAAAACTCCAGTTTATACACAAATATCTGGATAATTAATAGGGAGGAAAAGGTATATGGCAGTTTAATGGAATTTTGAGAACACTGTATTTTCCTAAAGTTTACTTGCCAGTACTAGTGCACGTAAATTATTCCAGTTGGTCCCAATGGTTTTCAACTTTGGAGTGAGTTTAGCAAAGCTCTGAGCAGGGAGGTTGGGTGATACAAAGCAATGTTAGGTTGTGCAAGGCCTGAATGAATACTGCCATGAATGAATACCCAAATTATTATTAAACACTAGGTCAGTGGTTCTCAACCTGTGGTCCGCCAACCCCTGAGAGTCCTCAAAATCTGTCTAAGAGGTCCACAAAAGGTTGTAGTTAGCATAGAACAGTGGTTTTCAAGCTGTGATCAGCACACCTCTAGGGGGTCCACAGACTATGTCTAAGATTTCCAACAAAGTCCTCACCTCCATTCCAAATTTTATAGGGGTCCACAAACTAAAAAAGATGGAGAACCACTGCACTAGGTCATGGTTACATCAAAGACCCAATGAGGATTGTTAGCCCCATCCAGCTGGGTGCTGTATAAATACAGATGGAAACAGACCCTGCTTCAGAGAGTCTCATTAATGTTTGTAACATAATGCTTTGGCTGCATTTACTCGTCTTGTGTGTTCACTGTCCACAGATATTCTAGCAAATGATTTAGTGGGGAGAAACAGTTACTGAATTTGAATGCTGAAGAATATTTACAGAAAGTGAATTTTGAATTTGTATAGCTGTACAAGGCAGGGACTGGGTTGTCTTTATATTATTTATATTGCACTATTTCAAAAAGCCCCAACTGAGATCAGGGCCTCATTATGCTACGCACTGTTTCAAGAAGTAGGAAGAGACAGTCCTAGCCTCACAGAGCTCGCAATCAAATTTGGAAAGCACCTAGCACACACTGGCTGCGACTCCATTATAAATGCAAATGATAAATACATTAAAAAAACATTTGGCTAAGAGATTTGGTTCCAGGAGTTATGCAAACCCAATCAGGGAACAAAAACATACCAGGTGACTTTTGTGACCGATCAAAACAGCTCAGATATTAAATATAATGAACAACCTGCATATCAAGATTTATTACCTGCATATTTATTTAGCGTAGATTTTCAAGTGGCAAAAACTTCTGAGAAAATCATAATCCTTTCATGGCTAATATATACACAGGAAAAGTTAACTCATGGAGAAAGGCAAATTTGCTAAATAAGTTATATTTGAGAAAACATGGGTGATGCAGGGTGTTTTCTTTTAAAACTAGTATTAGTCATTTGCTAATACATTTAGGCCCTGATTCAGAAAAGCACATACTTAGTTTTCAGCATGTGCTGAAGTCCCATTGAAGTCTGTGGGACTTAGGCAAGCACTTAACTGATGTGATGAATCAGGGTCTTGATCCTGTGACCCTATTAAACTTTTATAAATACAAAATAATCATTTCATAGTTTGTGGATACACACTATTTTCAGGATGCCAATGGCCATATTGTTAACTTTAAGTATTTAAAAGTCATAAGTCAGGCACCAAAATGATAAAATTGACTTAAAAATAATGAATTTGGTGTTCATTTATTTGCCTAAGGTAGGAGCACTTTAGGTTCATATTTTCACTCTTTGCTCCACATCCATAAAGGTCAGAAACTTACTTTTTAAAAATAAATGAAAGCCAAGGTTCTCAGCTAATAACCTAATTCCATCAGGTGGGGCTCTAAGAAAAGCACCAACTGTTGTGACATAAAGATCATAAGAGTTGGACACACTGTGTACCACCAATACGGTTGAAATTGTACAGCTGCTATAGCACTGATATTATGGGCCTTGATGTTTTGCAAGAATGAGGTTGTCTCTCTCTTGGAATTGCATAACCCATGGAAAAGGGCAAAGGAGTCTATGAAGCTCTGATGAGCCATTATTCACTGCCCTGATGATGTCACAAAGAGTTTCACAACTTTCCAGCCCTCTCCTAACAAGCTTGGATGTATGCATTGTGGAATGAGATAGACTTTAAAAAGGAAGAGGGAATAATTCAAAGTACATGCTGCCAACATACAGTGGCTCTTCCTGCTGATGCAGAATAAATCATGGCATTTTAAGGGGAGTACAAAAACAGTCCGGTTTCTAGGACATTGATAGCTGAAGTCAGAGAAAAGAAGTGGTGGGTCTCGCTCTCTATGCTCTGCACAGCATCAGAGCAGCTCTGCTGTCCTGATCAGTATCGCAGAGAAAGAGTCTCTAAATGTTGAAATTTGGGCTCTCTCAGTTGAATGGTGTTTAAGAAACTTTGTTGCTCCAGGTTATTTTCAATTAATTTTTCCTTGGATATGAGCTTTACATGGTGTTTAATAGACTCACTGGAGGTCTTGGTGATGTCAAGGAACTATGACGTGATCGGAATAACAGAGACTTGGTGGGATAACTCACATGACTGGAGTACTGTCATGGATGGTTATAAACTGTTCAGGAAGGACAGGCAGGGCAGAAAAGGTGGGGGAGTAGTACTGTATGTAAGGGAGCAGTATGACTGCTCAGAGCTCCGGTATGAAACTGCAGAAAAACCTGAGTGTCTCTGGATTAAGTTTAGAAGTGTGTGCAACAAGAGTGATGTAGTGGTGGGAGTCCGCTATAGACCACCGGACCAGGGGGATGAGGTAGATGAGGCTTTCTTCCAGCAGCTCACGGAAGCTACTAGATCGCATGCCCTGATTCTCATGGGTGACTTTAATTTTCCTGATATCTGCTGGGAGAGCAATACAGCGGTGCATAGACAATCCAGGAAGTTTTTGGAAAGCGTAGGGGACAATTTCCTGGCGCAAGTGCTAGAGGAGCCAACTAGGGGGGGCGCTTTTCTTGACCTGCTGCTCACAAACCGGGTAGAATTAGTGGGGGAAGCAAAAGTGGATGGGAATCTGGGAGGCAGTGACCATGAGTTGGTTGAGTTCAGGATCCTGATGCAGGGAAGAAAGGTAAGCAGCAGGATACGGACCCTGGACTTCAGGAAAGCAGACTTCGACTCCCTCAGGGAACGGATGGCCAGGATCCCCTGGGGGACTAACTTGAAGGGGAAAGGAGTCCAGGAGAGCTGGCTGTATTTCAAGGAATCCCTGTTGAGGTTACAGGGACAAACCATCCCGATGAGTCGAAAGAATAGTAAATATGGCAGGCGACCAGCTTGGCTTAATGGTGAAATCCTAGCGGATCTTAAACATAAAAAAGAAGCTTACAAGAAGTGGAAGGTTGGACATATGACCAGGGAAGAGTATAAAAATATTGCTCGGGCATGTAGGAATATTATCAGGAGGGCCAAATCACACCTGGAGCTGCAGCTAGCCAGAGATGTCAAGAGTAAAAAGAAGGGTTTCTTCAGGTATGTTGGCAACAAGAAGAAAGCCAAGGAATGTGTGGGCCCCTTAGTGAATGAGGGAGGCAACCTAGTGACAGAGGATGAGGAAAAAGCTAATGTACTCAATGCTTTTTTTGCCTCTGTCTTCACGAACAAGGTCAGCTCCCAGACTACTGCACTGCGCAGCACAGTATGGGGAAGAGATGGCCAGCCCTCTGTGGAGATAGAGGTGGTTAGGGACTATTTAGAAAAGCTGGACGTGCACAAGTCCATGGGGCCGGACGAGTTGCATCCGAGAGTGCTGAAGGAATTGGCGGCTGTGATTGCAGAGCCATTGGCCATTATCTTTGAAAACTCATGGCGAATGGGGGAAGTCCCGGATGACTGGAAAAAGGCTAATGTAGTGCCAATCTTTAAAAAAGGGAAGAAGGAGGATCCTGGGAACTACAGGCCAGTCAGCCTCACTTCAGTCCCTGGAAAAATCATGGAGCAGGTCCTCAAAGAATCAATCCTGAAGCACTTGCATGAGAGGAAAGTGATCAGGAACAGCCAGCATGGATTCACCAAGGGAAGGTCATGCCTGACTAATCTAATCGCCTTTTATGATGAGATTACTGGTTCTGTGGATGAAGGGAAAGCAGTGGATGTATTGTTTCTTGACTTTAGCAAAGCTTTTGACACGGTCTCCCACAGTATTCTTGTCAGCAAGTTAAGGAAGTATGGGCTGGATGAATGCACTACAAGGTGGGTAGAAAGCTGGCTAGATTGTCGGGCTCAACGGGTAGTGATCAATGGCTCCATGTCTAGTTGGCAGCCGGTATCAAGTGGAGTACCCCAAGGGTCGGTCCTGGGGCCGGTTTTGTTCAATATCTTCATAAATGATCTGGAGGATGGTGTGGATTGCACTCTCAGCAAATTTGCGGATGATACTAAACTGGGAGGAGTGGTAGATACGCTGGAGGGGAGGGATAGGATACAGAAGGACCTAGACAAATTGGAGGATTGGGCCAAAAGAAATCTGATGAGGTTCAATAAGGATAAGTGCAGGGTCCTGCACTTAGGACGGAAGAACCCAATGCACAGCTACAGACTAGGGACCGAATGGCTAGGCAGCAGTTCTGCGGAAAAGGACCTAGGGGTGACAGTGGATGAGAAGCTGGATATGAGTCAGCAGTGTGCCCTTGTTGCCAAGAAGGCCAATGGCATTTTGGGATGTATAAGAAGGGGCATAGCGAGCAGATCGAGGGATGTGATCGTTCCCCTCTATTCGACATTGGTGAGGCCTCATCTGGAGTACTGTGTCCAGTTTTGGGCCCCACACTTCAAGAAGGATGTGGATAAATTGGAGAGAGTCCAGCGAAGGGCAACAAAAATGATTAGGGGACTGGAACACATGAGTTATGAGGAGAGGCTGAGGGAGCTGGGATTGTTTAGCCTGCAGAAGAGAAGAATGAGGGGGGATTTGATAGCTGCTTTCAACTACCTGAAAGGGGGTTCCAAAGAGGATGGCTCTAGACTGTTCTCAATGGTAGCAGATGACAGAACGAGGAGTAATGGTCTCAAGTTGCAGTGGGGGAGGTTTAGATTGGATATTAGGAAAAACTTTTTCACTAAGAGGGTGGTGAAACACTGGAATGCGTTACCTAGGGAGGTGGTAGAATCTCCTTCCTTAGAGGTTTTTAAGGTCAGGCTTGACAAAGCCCTGGCTGGGATGATTTAACTGGGAATTGGTCCTGCTTTGAGCAGGGGGTTGGACTAGATGACCTTCTGGGGTCCCTTCCAACCCTGATATTCTATGATTCTATGATTCTATGACTCAGTTCTAAATACAGAAATCAGGTTACAGTTCAGCACTACATAGCCACTGTCTTGGAGGGATAGTTGCTGGAGAAGGACAGTGATCCCTATAGCACCAGAGGATGAAATGGAACTTCATTCTGGCCCTAATGCTGTTATTTTAGTCAGAGCATTCAGTGTCTTGTACTTGGTTTATGTTCTCTGTGGCTGGAGGTCTTTTCATGCTATAAACTCCACATCACTGAAACCATTGTTCATTGATGCAATCATGAAGAAAAAAGTCAAGTATAAACACTACAGAACATTGTTTCCAGCTCACTGGATCAACATTGGTTAACTGAATGTAACTTGACAAGTCACGTTTTCAACCCTCAAGCTAAAGGCTTCTACAGAAAATTCAGTCCTGCACAAAGCACTCAAAAAGTGTGTGTGTGTCTCTCTCTCTCTGATACAGAGTTTCCATCATCACCAAAATTCAGTATGCACATATTCAACACTGATAATAATTGGGGTGGCAAGCTTTGGTCAGTTCCTTATTGTCAAAAATCCTCCCTCCCTCTCAATGGAGAATATATCTGTATTTATTCAGTCATATAGCGATTCTGAAAGATACAAATACCATAAGAAAGTTATGCTTCAGTGCAAGGTCAGGTGTGCTGATAGTCACTGCTGTTCACTTCATGAGAGTCTCCTAGAGTTATGCTGTGGAGTACCATCGGGACTAACAGGAGAGGTGTCTCAGATGTCTTTGCAGACTCAGTGGAATGTCATGTTTATGGCCTTGCAGAAGGGATTTAGAGATCTGAATGAAAAGACAGAGTATTCCTCAGAATAAAAGGATGGAAAAACCTTTCAACATATTGCTTAGATGACATGTCTAGTCAATTCCACATGTGTTATTGGAGAACACACACTGGTATGACATGAGGAAAAGGGACAAACAGTAAGAACAAAGAGAAATTCATATTAACCATATTAATCATAGTTTTGTAAGGTTCAAGTACTATATAGGCTTAGTCAAGCAACTATATGGTTAAAAAAAACCCTCTTTCTCTAGTTAATGGTCCAGTTAAAGCCCTAAGGGCTACATGCATGGTTCCTGTCATTCACATGATTCTAAGACACTGATGTAAGTCTGAAAGGGATCCATTTTGTCTGGCAATACACTGAGCTTCCAGTGGCACCGAAGGAGTTATTTAATGTTGAATTGTACTGGAAATCCTATAGAGATCCTTATCACCTCTATATCAATACCAGATTCATTCATCTCTCAATGGTATTACAATAAATAATGCACAGGAATAAATAAGGAATGCCCATAGTGTAGATGATAGTATACTACTTTATTTTAATTGAATTAATTGGATGGTTTGTCATATTTCATTATAAATCCATAAGGACTTTAAGTATTTATGATTTCATGTATCTCCAAATGATACTAGTTATCATTCCCTCCAAATAATTCAGCTGGGATTTTTTTATGTTCATTGTAGCATACACTAAATAATTCATTACATTTCCAATCTCTCTGTCCTTTTGCATGCATCTCCCATTAATGTTAGTGGGAGTTTTATGGATAGTGGGGTACCAGCATCAGGCACTTAATGTGCTATTAGACAACGTGAGATAACACTGTGAATTTTTTTATTATCAATACGTAGTTATTACTCAGTATAAGAGAAATAAACTGAGTTGTTAATCCATTCACACTAGTTCTTTTTTGCGTGTCCACTGCCAAATCCTGTATGTAAAGTGATGAGATGCTTAGGCCATTTTTCTTTAAAATGCATGATGGGCAAACTTCATAGTCTGAGAGAGTAACAAACTTTTACAAATAAAACAAACATAGAAATGGTAAACTCAGATCACAGCTGAAATCCTAAAATTAATACTTGGAGCCATATAATCAACTGGTGTAGGTACATTGAAGTCAATGGAGCCAAACTTACCAGTAACATCTGAGAATCTGGCCCATAATTTGTCAGCAGCGTTCTCCTGAATGCCATTACTGCGGACTTATAGACTCAGGCTGTGGCTACGCTAGAGAGCTTACAGAAGCACAGTTGCACTGATGCAGTTGCATCACTGTAAGATCTCTAGTGTAGCTGCTCTTACCTCTAAGAGCTCTGCTGTCAACTTAATCAATCCACCCCAAACAAGCGGCAGTAGCTATGTCTGAGAAGCTCTCCTGCTGATACAGCACTGTCCACACTGGCACTTAGGTCGGTGTAACTTATGTCATTCAGAGGGGTGGCTTATTCACACCCCTGAGTGACATGGCAACCATTAACTGTCCTGGACTATTTTAGGGAGACTAAGCCTATGTCTATACTACCACTTATGTCGCTATAACTTATAAGACTTTGTCTCAAGCAATGGCCCAGGTTGATATAAATAAGTAAATAAAAGTGATATAAATAAGTAAATAAAAAAATAAGCCCTAAGCAGAAGCAGAGAGGTTATAAGATCCTTTTCTGCCTTCTATTAAAAACACATATAGTTTTATAATGGTTTATGCTTTTAATAATTGTTAAAGGACCTAGAGCATGGAAAGAAGTACTTTTTATATAAGATATATAAATTAAAATAAATAATTATGTATTTAAATTAATCTCTAAAATCCAGATTCTACCATCCATTCACATGGGACAACTTGTGGAGTGACAAATTATTCACTGGGATTAAAAGTGACAAAGATATGACCCTATATACACATGCACAGAATAAGTTTTCCCAGAGAGTTAGCTTTATTGAGCATTCATAAGATACTTTAGCTCAAAGTTTTTTCAGAATATAAAACATTTTTTGACTAAACGACTGGATCCTGTTATGAAAGAGGAGTTAACTTTTCATGTACTTCAATTATTACCTCTCTGTAACTTTCTCAGTGCCAAACACAATGATACACGGAGAACTATGGCAGGACAGGCGATTAGTATGTATTTTGAAAAGGGCTGCTCTGACTCTCAGGATAATGCAAAGAGATTAGTTGCCAACTTTCTATTGTCTGAAGTGAGACTTATGCAATTCTAATATTGCAATAACCAATATAACTGGTTTCAAGCAAAATGTGCAGTTTTCATTCCAAATCATCAATACATTCTTTCCATCTCTAGTTACTAACAAGTAACTAGAAACAAAATGCTAGTTAGAAATTATACCTTCAGATTGGCTAGCTGAAAGTTTTGGAACTGCAGTTAGAATATATCATAAGAATGTCAATGGTTAGGGCTTTACAGGATCATAAAATTGATAGATATTGATGTGGCAGTAAACTTAAACGTAAAAGGCTCTGCTCACTTAGGAGGCAGGTGTATATTTATTTTTATGTGATTTCTCTGAAGTGCTAGATAGGTGTGTTGGTTGCACAGTATTCATCAGAAAGCAATGCAAAAATACAGGGCAGCAAACCAGTATCAGAAGAGGAGGGTTTGACCACCTGTGTACTTATCTATAGATTTCAGACAGACACAGAAGGAAATGCACAATCTTACTGCACAAGTATTACAATTAGCAATGGAAAAATCAGTTAGGATAACGTGGATTACAGGTATGAAATATTCATAATAAAAAGCAAAACTATTCAAACTTCTTGGTTTTTTTCACATTATATAATACCATTTTTCCTGAATTTTTTTCTATAAGGCTTATATTTAAAAAAAAAAAAACTAAAACACGGCCACATTCAAATGAAAATTTGATTGAAGTTTGAGAAAACTTAGCTTTATATTAAAGGGATCCAGAAATACATATTTTTAGATGTGAAAATATCACTCCATTGAAATTTTGCATCTAGTGAACTTCGAGGGTAATGAAATCATGTAAAATAAAATAGCAAAATTTTCAACAGAAAAGAGCACAAAAGATAGATTTTGAATTTTGCAGTGTAATAATGAGCATCTCCAGCCACAGAACACAATATAAGTAGGAGTGAAACCAAACCACAATAGGGTTCAATGATTAATTTTTCAAGTTCTGAGACTCAGTGCTGCAAGGGGCTCTGCACTATGACCTGATACAGCAAAACAGCTACACAGCTGCTTAACTTTAAGAAGATGGGTAGCTTCATTAGAGTCGTTAGAGAGAAAAGGAGGCACAAGGCTTTATCCTGCACCACTGAAGTCAATGGGAGTTTTGCCATTGAAGTGTACGAGAGTAGAATCAGACACACAGACAGCTGAAGTGACTTGGCCAAGGTCATACAATAGGTGTGCCCAATCCACTTGGCCATGCTGTTAAAACTGCTTATAAACAAGCTATGGACTTTGAATCATTCACAGTAACTATATGGAGATGGGGAAAACGTTCAGGAAAATTACCATCCGTGTGTAGAAAATTCATCATCCTAAAAAGACAATGTTCAAATATATTATTCACTGACAGTTATCCACACAGTTCTAATCTGAATCCTGAAAGTGGGGGGATCAAGGCTAACGAGAAAAACCACTGAGTCCAAGCAGCACTTTCTCAACAAGGGAGACAGAACACAAGGCAGCAGTGAATGATATATCTGACCCCATACTGGACATTTCTTACTTATCTTCTGGGGGGCAGAAGGGGAAGCCACATATCGGGACACTCAGGTATTAATTCTGTTTTCTGAAAAGGCAACTGGACAAAATACCTGTTCATTCACTGAAACATTACAAATACCATCACTTCCCTTTTTCAGATGAATGAGAGGAAAGTTTGGATGATATGTTTATGCTGTTGGATAAATTAGATTAAAGGGCACTGCCAAATAGAATCATAGAATCGTATAGACTGGAAGGGATGTGGAGAGGCCACCTGGTCCAGTCCCCTGCACTCCTGGCAGGACTAAGTATTATCTAGACCATCCCTGACACGTGTTTGTCTAACCTGCTCTTAAAAATCTCAAATGATGGAGATTCTACAACCTCCTTAGGCAATTTATTTCAGTGCTTAACCACCCTGACAGTTAGGAAGTTTTCCATAATGTCCAACCTAAACTGCCCTTGCTCCAATTTAAGCCTATTGCTTCTTCTCCTCCCCTCTTCCTTGCAACAACAACCTTTTATGTACTTGAAAACTGTTATCATGTCTCCTCTCAGGCTTCTCCAGACTAAACAAGCCCATGTTTTTCAATCTTCCCTCATTGGTCATGTTTTCTAGACCTTTAATCATTTTTGTTGCTTTTCTCTGGATTTTCTCCAATTTGTCCACATCTTTCCTGAAATATGGTGCCCAGAACTGGACACAGCACTCCAGTTGAGGCGTAATCAGTGCAGAGTAGAGCAGAAGAATTACTTCTTTTGTCTTGCTTAGAACACTCCTGCTAACGCATCCAAGAAAGATGTTTGCTTTCTTTTTCTTTTTTTTTTTTTTTTGCAAAAGTGTCACACTGTTGATTCATAGTTAGCTTGTGATCCACTCTTACCCCCAGACCCCTTTCTGCAGTACTCCTTCCTGGGCAGTTATTTTCTGTGTGTGAAACAGACTACTCCACTTAGGAAGGGACACTTTGCATTTGTCCTTATTGAATTTCATCCCATGTACTTCAGACCATTTCTCCAGTTTGTCCAGATCATTTTGAATTTTAATCCTATCCCCCAAAGCACTTGCAACCCCTCCAAGCTTGTATTGTCCGAAAACTTTATAAGTGTACTCTCTATGCCATTATCATTGATGAAGATATTGAACAGAACCAGACCCAGAACTGATCTCTGTGGGACCCTACTCGATATGTCCTTCCAGCTTGACTGTGAACCACTAATAACTACTCTTCTCTCTCGTTTTGTCTGAAATGAAACATTAGCTTTATGGAATCTCCAAATTTTATATTAAGGAAATTAGGATGCAAATGATAAAATGATATTTTCTATTTTGCACTGTCATATTACTTTATAATTGTTTTTGGCTTCAGTTCAGATAGTATCTGAAAAAAATCAATACATTTTATCACTTTTTAGGGTTTAAAATATGATATATCAGTGGCTTTGCTCATTTGGACTAGATTTTATTATTTTCTTCCCCTCACCCCCATCTTAGTTAGATCTTAGGACATTCCTAGTGATGTGACAGTTTATTAAATAAAACTCATCTACGTGGAAATTAGAGCCTAGACTTTTAAAAGGATGCTTGCAAAAGTCCACATGCATTTGCACCCAACAGACAAATACCCATATCCCACTATGAGTTGCACACTAACCTTAGACATTTTGCATGTACAGGTTGAGTATATGCAAATGTCCACACACATTGGAATTGCGATACTGGATCAAACTCATCTTCTTATTTTAATTTTATCTAGAGCTTTCATGTCTGGAGACCAGAAAACATTTTAGTTGGATTTTTATTTGAAAAACAAACCAAAGAATTCTCTCAGTGACGCATTGTTAAACAAGGGGTAATGTCACATAACTAATATACTTGGATAACAGTGTACAGGGCAGTGGATGGAACATGGTGTACTGAGATTTCAATCCTCTCACTTTGTTGTAATTCCAGAATACCTCCTCTGAAGTCTGTGGAAGTAACTGATACAAAACTGGTGTAACTGAAAGGAGACTAAGGAATACGACCATCAAAAACACCATGTCCACGCAGGGCCAGATTAAGGGACAGGCATTACAGGCCTGTGATTATGACCCCAACTCGTGGAGCATAGCACTTTGTGTGCTATGTACGTCTGCCACTCTGAGTAGGCACTCAGAGCTCCTTGTGGGGTGGAGGAGCTCTGTGTTGCCCCAATACAGGAATGCAACATAAGTACCATAATCTAGCCCTTAAACTTTGCTTAACTTTCATTTCCATAAAAAGTGAATTAAAAAAGAAAAAGCCTTACCTACCTCACAAGGGTCTTGTGAGGATTCAATATTTGTAAAGCACTTTGATGATGAAATAACTATATAAGTGCTAAGTAGGCTTCTAATTCCACTCTTTTTATGTTATCTACAAGGGGATTTTTCTTTCAGGTTTATTTTCCTTTTTTCTTCCCTTAATTTTATTTCTCTTCCCTACATCTATTTTCCTCTTAGCTTCATTTATAGCATTACTAAAGTCTCCTCTAATTTTCTTTGAGTCAAACTTTTGAGCATGTTTATTGATGTTTGGTAGATCATTTTTTATTACTAATTCAGGTTTATGAGCTACAACAGCTGTCTCACTTCTTTTGTTTCCCTGTTAAAGAGCTCCTCACACACAGCTGGGACACCAGCAGGAGAAAGGAGCACAGCAAAACAGTGGGCTATAATATGCCATTGAAGTCAAAAAAGAATTTCTGCTTAAAAACAGACAGCATGATATGGCCGGTTGTTTTGTTCTGTGTTATTCCAAAAGCAGTTTCTCCAAAAATACATCCTAATTCATTACGGTCACTCCATGGAGCTAAGCAGTGATTCTGAAATGCTAAGATATGGAATTAGAGAGGGAAGTTAGGCTAATTACATTGGCCAGGCCACTTGAGGAAGGCATTTTGGGCCAATTTAATTGGCAGTGGCTGAGATAAGGTAATTCAGGAACAATTCTGTGAAATACCTTTTTAATTATATCTAAGAAGAAATGTTGCCCTTATTTTCAAATTTCTTAATTAGGAAAATGAAGAAACCGTATTAATAACCTTTTTTAGTCCATCAATATGATAATGTTGGATGAAGTTTGTTTCATCCAGGTTTTGTGTTAATCAGTGAGCAGGAATGCCTGTATAGATTATTGTATACATTTCCCCCCCATGGAACTATGTACCACCAGAGAAAGCGGTGGTAGGAGAAACAAGGTAAGCATAAGAGGGAGACCTGTATGATGCAAATATTCCAAGAAACAAAAGTTGTGAGAGGATTTGGGATGGGATTGGCTTATTCTCTTCTATTTCTCTTTGTTCTCCAAGTGACATGTGTGTGTGTTTACACAACAAAAGATCAGATCATCAGCCAGTGTCCCATTACTGGCCCATTACTGACTGATTTTTACAAGAGTGGGCTAAGATTTCACAGTTTATCACACTCACCATCCAAGATGGTCAAACAACAGAAAACTTCTAAGGCTGGAAGAATACTAGAAACAATTTTATACTGCACCATATGGTATACAAAATACCTCTGCTTGTTTCATGTACAACCAGCTCTGTCTGTACTACCCATGTCACATCCAATGCTAACATAATGAAACTGTTATATTACAGAGAGTCAAAGGCTTAGTCTCTTGAGCTTGTGTCCAAGCTGGCAAACAACCTACTGCTGATGTGTATCCATAACTGGTAAGCTGAACTAGGATCTGAATAGTTTACTTACAAGGGTAACCAAGGACAAAATATATTCAGCTCAGTTTCTGAAACCATGTGGTTTTTAACATCTTTAATAATTATTCTCAGTGGCTTCAAATAAATACTCAAGAAGCTTACTTTGAAAGAATATCAGTGATATGGCAGTGAGCAAAGACAGAATAATGTTATAAGAATTTTCCCCAAAAGCTAAGGAAAACATGCAACATTATGTGACTGCTGTAATTAAGAGACACTGCATTGTGGAATAGGGCTGATGGATCATTCACTCTCTTGCTTTTAACAAACAAAAATACATCCAGTTTATTCTAACAGAAAATTAGTCTATACAGACTCAAATGTGCACCATCAGAGCCAAATTCAAAACAGGGGCAGCTGACCAGTAGCTCACAAACCAAACTATATACATCACATAACCACATGCAATAATTTGAGTTGAACTTTTCAATTAACCAAAATATTCATAAAATGCTATTCTTGTACAATACTGGTAAGATTTATTTAAACAAATCAACTGCTTTGTTTCATAATTTTGTATCAAACTAGGCAAAGGAATGAATACAGAAGGCTCGATTCTTCATGCAGTTACAACAACTTCATACCGTTGAATTCCACAAAGCAATCCTTATTTTTAAGGCCTGTTCCTGTGAAGTGCTGAGTGGGTGTCATGGAAGAATGAGGCCATATTCCTGGAATGACTTTGTATGCAGGGTACATATATCTTAGAAGTAAGTCTAAAACACTGGTAAAATGAGTGTTCTGTTAAAGGGGGAAGTTAAAATGGGGGTTTAATTCCAAACTGTAGTATTGGGGGCACTTCATCATGGCCTCAACGTGACAGACCAGCATCGTCAGAGTATGCGAGTGTGTTAGTGGATAGAGACAATGAAATAACTGTACTGGAGGGCTGAAACAAGACAGAGTGTGACAAGTGATTGTAAGGGGAGACAAGGAGGCCCTGGAATGTGACTAGGGTACTACATTTTGCTAAATTGTATGTTAGTCAGAGACCCCCCCCCCATTAAAGAAATTCAGTCTGAGTTGAGAGGTTTGTGAGAGCTCTGTGCAGAACATAGAGCCCTTCTCTGGCAAGTTGGAGAGAGAAATCACTCCCCTGTATTCAGCACGGGAGTATTGTGTCCAGTTTTGGGGGCAAAATTGGACACAGAGGATGTGGACAAATTGGAGAAAGTCCAGATGAGGGCAATAAAAATGATTAGGGGGCTGGGGCACATGACTTATGAGGAGAGGCTGAGTAAACTGGGATCATTTAGTCTGCAGAAGAGAAGAGTGAGGATTCGATAGCAGCCTTCAACTACTTGAAGGAGGATTCCAAAGAGGATGGAGCTAGGCTGTTCTCGGTGGTGGCAGATGACAGAACAAGGAGCAATGGTCTCAAGTTGCAGTGGGGGAGCTCTAGTTTGGATATTAGGAAAAACTATGTCATTAGGAGGGTGGTGACGCCCTGGAATGGGTTACCTAGGGAGGTGGTGGAATCTCCATCCTTAGAGGTTTTTAAGGCTTGGCTTGACAGAGCCTTGGCTGGGATGATTTAGTTTGGAATTGGTCCTGCTTTGAGCAGGGGGTTGGACTAGATGACCTCCTGAGGTCTCTTCCAACACTAATCTTCTATGATCAGTTCTTCACTATGCATTGAGCAGAGCTTGGATGCAGTGGAAGGGCGGGGGCTGACAATGACCCTACTGTAACTCCCTAATTCTACTCTGTACAGCCCTAGTGTAACTTATAGTTTATAGGGGAACACCTTTAAGTTTTGCTCCTGGAGAAGACTTTCCACCATCAGAGAATCAGTCATAGTAGAATTTTGCTCCATCATGGCCCCTTCTCTCCCTTCTTTCCCATCCCATCTCCTTTCTCTTCTCACTGCACCTGACCCGTGTCTTGCCTCACCCCCATAACCTAATACTGGCAGCTCTAGTTGAGGATGCAGTGAGTGTCAGAATTAGTGCATCCGATGAAGTGAACTGTAGCTCACGAAAGCTTATGCTCAAATAAATTGGTTAGTCTCTAAGGTGCCACTAGTCCTCCTTTTCTTTTTGCAAAAAGCAACAGAGCTGTTTCTGTCAGCTTTACACTTGACTTCAAATTCCTCCTTTACAGGAGAAATTCTTCCTGTGGTTTTACAGTACAAAGTGAACTTAGCAGACTGAGAACCTGGCCCAATTCTCTTTTTAAAAAATATCAACACAAAAGTGTATTTGAAAGTCTCCTGTTTTCTTTTGCACTCAGGAAAAAAAGCTGAATGGATATGTTCAAATATTGCAAAAATATCACTTTTGTGCCAAGTTTCAGCTTAGAGCTCATTTTTACATCTGAGCAATAAACTCCTGAAAATAGGGGGTTATTATGGGAAGGCTGACACAACCTTGACTATAATGTTGCTAAAGTGATATTAGAATGTCAGTGATGTGATTGTAAAAGAAGAACTGTTCTTAAATTATTTCCAAACTCAGTTTGAGAAGAATACTACCTGTGTATCCGGTTAAAGAAAATAGACTGTCTTTATTTTAGTGGGACATTTCGATATTGAAGGCAAGCACTCAGACAGACAAGTGCCACAGCGTGCAGCCTTTTAACATTGGGCCTCTACGCACTGGAAAGATTTTTTTTTAAGTGACATTAGCCTTAGCAATATCAACAATTCAACAAAGAAAAAAACCCAAAAGTAATTATTTAGAAGTGCTAACAAATCTTTTCTGAACAACATCAGATTATATTTCTTGATAAGTGTCCATTTAAAAAAATCACATCATAGGATTCTGACATAAAGGTATTGTCTGATGTGCAGTGACTGACAATATATTTTAATCCATTGTAACAGAGACTCTACTTATGATTAAATGTTACAAAACTGGCTTGGAATTTAACTTCTACCAAATGGGATCTAAAGCTTTAAAGTATTAGAGAGAAAAAAATAGTCATAAAAAGCAACACTTTCAAAGCTGGCTTTGGAAGATACAAGCCAATAAACAGTTGTGTGCAGACAAACATTTGTACAGGTCGGTCTCCTGAAATTGTACCCATGCACACAAATCTGGATAGAAAACATGGTTCATGTGCAACAGTAAGTGGTCTAGGACTTCTTTGGAAGGAGACTTCTTACGGCAGATAAAGCAGCACAGCGTCACAAGTACATAAATATAATTTAATACATAGCAATCTAATTCCTGTCTGATTTGTGACTGCTGACATTTTTGAACTCAGGAAATAAGAGGCAATAAAAATTGTGACAATGGTTAAAATGCGTAGTGTTAATTTTGTGTTTCTTCTCATGGACTCATGCTTTTCCTCAGTTATGTATCTAATTTCCTTGGATAACGTTCTAATGACTTTAACATCCATAGTAGATTTATTTTATTTCCCTGCTGTCTGCTAGGATTTATATGGTGTAATGAAAGCATTTATTTCGCAGTGTCCATAGAGACCAGCTTTAAATTGACCCACTACTCTAAGCTTTATTATGGTTTAAAGAATAAATGAGTATAACACAGAAATCCTAATTCTTTACTGCTGCTCTAGTTTCTTGCAAATTCGTATTCAATTGAGAGGTAGATAGATTGTCACAATTTGTGGCTTGTACAAGAAGAGAAACACATTTTGGAGAATATTCAGTTTCTCCTCATTTAGAGCCAAATTGTGATCCAGTGCTAAAAGGGGAGTAAGGTTATATCTGCACTACAGAGCCATGCCAGTACAGGCCCTAGTGTAGATGCAGCATACGCTGAGAGACGGAGCTTTTCTGCTGGTGTAGGAACACAACCTCCCCGAATGACACAGCTATGCTGATGAAAGCGTGGCGGTTTCGGTGCCATAGCTGTCTTGCTAGGGGTGTGGATTTTTTTTTCCACGCTCCTGATTGACATACTATGGTGGTAAAAGTTTTAAGTGTAGACCAAGCTTAAGACTCCAGGCTATTCTCTGCTTAGCCCCCCTGGATTACTGCTCTGAACACAAGGGGAGAGCAGGCACTGATGGAACTCTAGTTTCCCTGGCACATAAATGAGCAGAGAGTAGATGGAGCCAGATGGGAAGTAGAAGAGACTTGGTTCCACATGTCCCAAAGTGCAGGTGAATACTGCTGAGCCGGAGGATGGAGGGGAGTGGGGAAAAAAATCTGCTGCTGGTAAGAAATACTAGCAGATTCCTTGGGATAGCACAGTGTCATGCCACCCAATACGTAAGCTCTGCCAACAGGCACAATGTAGCCCTAAGTCCTCATTCAGCTGGTAGATCCCTGGCTGTTATGACTGGGAATTTATCAACAAAACTGCATACTAGGTGCCTGAAGATAGGCTTCTAAACCCATATTACACACCTACATAAATGGCCTGATTTCCAGAAGTACTGAGCTCCCATTGGGACCTCCCGTGCCAACTTCTCCCTTGAACCTTTTACTTCCTTAATTTCTGTGTAAACCCTCCGACACGGTCTCTCTCACTTTTTTTGAGGGGGGGAGGGGCGGGGGCAGAGCGTGCTGCTGTTCAGAGTCAGGAAGCATCAGCACTTGCCTCACTTCCTTCCCCACTGCACTGCACTGAGGGGCATAGTGGAGGGTGAGGGAGCAAGCAGATGGAGCAGGTGGAAGGGGAGAGGAAACCGTGGCTAACTGCTCAGAAACACTGAGAGTAGCATCTGGGAAAGCTGAAGGAAAACCATTGTTCACCTCTTGCACCCCTACTTACAAGTGACATTTCAGCAGGCATGAGAGAGAATGACAGGAGAGTTCCAGTGCGTGACTGTCACATCAGATGAAGGACACTTAGTAGGTATGTGGGTGAGAAGAGCCTCTAAGGCCCTGATCATTATGGCCCACGTGTAGAACTCCATCCATCACTCTCGGCTGCTAGCGTGATTGGGCTTGTCCAGATATCCCAGTTTTACCTAAGGGCCAGCTGAGTAGGAGAAAGCCTGAACTTCCAATCACTAGAGATGTGTGTTTAATTTCCAGAGCAAAACCCCTGAAAGTGATTTGCATCAATTTCTCTGGCTCTGAACACTGCAAACATTTAAGGAAGTTCAGTTCTGAAGCTCTGGTTTAGTTTGATCTCTAATAATAGCATTAATGATAATAGAATTAAAAAATTATAGAACATGAAAAGAAATACTATGTGCAGGTGGCAAACTGTTTCAATTCTATGACAGACTGAGTGTCATAGGGCATGCAGGTCCCTTGATCACCCGGGGGGGGGGGCACAATGCCTTCCTACATCTGACCTCTATGAAGTCCATAGAAAAAGGTTTTAGAGAGCCAGCCTAGGCTTCCAAGAGTTAATCCCTGGCTGGAGAAGTCACCATTATCTAGGAACTGATTGATGGAGTTTTAAGACTAAATGCCATAAAACAATGATGTTACATGCAGAGGGGTGCATGGCTAGGGGATTGTGTAGACCAGCAGCCAGAGAGATCTCTACAAAGACATAGAAACCATCCTGAGCTGTTTGTACTTTTAAGTTTACTGCTTTTAAACCTGTATGGAAAGATCACAGCTAGAGATGTCACCCAAATTAGAGTAACTCATAACCGATGCAATAAAACACTATCCAGAGATGGTGAGAGGAGTGTGTGTGTGTGTATATATCTGAGTTTCCAGCCAGCACCTCTCTCTCATTATTTCTCCTGTTGCCTGTGACAGTCTACTGCTTCAAAACCATAACGGTACATTTGTTTAAATATTAAAACAAAACCCTCATATCTTTCACTTACTGAGGATTTCCTTATTTTTGTGCTTCTATGTTTTCATATTTTATTAGTATACTGTATTTTTCATCCATTTTTATTACTACAAGATCTTAAAATTTGCTAAAATATAAAATTATCTAATAAGTACCAAGCACATTCATGATTAAGCTTCTTGGTAACTGCTGTTGATGTGGAAAAAAGACATTATAAAAAATCTTGTAAAGTTGAATTTAAAAAAAAAAGATAAAAATCACTTTTTGACTAGCCCAGTGTGATTTGTAATGGCTGAGATATTATCCCCATTCTCTGCTGAAATGGGTTTATAATGGAAACAGTGAGAGAACCTTAATTATAGGGCACCACTATAAAATCTATATTCATGGAAGAATTAAAGTGCGGTTCTCCCTTTTAAGTGGCCTTTTGTTACACCGAAAAGTGCAATTAGGAATTGTATCTTGGCAGGTAAGAAGCAAACAACTCTCTTGAATTCCACCTCTCCCGGTTTTCAGGGAGCAGATTATTTGTTGCTGTTTCCTCCTCTTGTTTTTACAGAGGTTGTCATAAATATAAAGGGAAGGGTAAACCCCTTTAAAATCCCTCCTGGCCAGAGTAAAACTCCTCTCACCTGTAAAGGGTTAAGAAGCTAAAGGTAACCTCGCTAGCACCTGACCAAAATGACCAATGAGGAGACAAGATACTTTCAAAAGCTGGGAGGAGGGAGAGAAACAAAGGGTCTGTGTGTCTGTCTATATGCTGTTTCTGCTGGGGATAGACCAGGAATGGAGTCTTAGAACTTTTAGTAAGTAATCTAGCTAGGTACGTGTTAGATTATGATTTCTTTAAATGGCTGAGAAAAGAATTGTGCTGAATAGAATAACTATTTCTGTCTGTGTATCTTTTTTGTAACTTAAGGTTTTGCCTAGAGGGGTTCTCTATGTTTTGAATCTAATTACCCTGTAAGGTATCTACCATCCTGATTTTACAGAGGTGAGTTCTTTACTTCTATTTCTATTAAAAGTCTTCTTGTAAGAAAACTGAATGCTTTTTCATTGTTCTCAGATCCAAGGGTTTGGGTCTGTGGTCACCTATGCAAATTGGTGAGGCTTTTTATCCAACATTTCTCAGGAAAGGGGGGGTGCAAGTGTTGGGAGGATTGTTCATTGTTCTTAAGATCCAAGGGTCTGGGTCTGTAGTCACCTGGGCAAATTGGTAAGGTTTTTTTACCAAACCTTGTCCAGGAAGTGGGGTGCAAGGTTTTGGGAAGTATTTTGGGGGGAAAGATGTTTCCAAACAGCTCTTCCCCAGTAACCAGTATTTGTTTGGTGGTGGTAGTGGCCAATCCAAGGACAAAGGGTGGAATATTTTGTACCTTGGGGAAGTTTTGACCTAAGCTGGTAAAGATAAGCTTAGGAGGTTTTTCATGCAGGTCCCCACATCTGTACCCTAGAGTTCAGAGTGGGGAAAGAACCTTGACAGAGGTCAAGTGCTTGGATATTGCTCAGCTACCAGAAAATGACAGAAGGTTAAGACCAGGAGCTGCTTCAGATTTCATAGTGTTTGAAAGTGGTGTGAACACACAGTACCACAGGAAATGTTTCAGGCATGTAGGGTTTCTGTGCTAATGTCTTCATTTAACATTATCTATTTGCTTATTTTGTGCAATCTGCTAGCCATCACAACATTCTTTTTATACTGTTATGCTGAAAGGTGTTAGTGGCGCTCCCATTAGGGGGAGCTTTGATCCAAAGGCAATCACAAACCTCATTAATGCCAATGGGCATTCTCTACATGCTCTCTGTCAGGCTCACTGGTAGGAGCAAGGAAGCCCTTTTATGCAGTGGAACAGCTGCAGACAATGGAGGCTATCACTGGAGCCACTAAGCTATATGGCCATACCGGAGCAAAGCTAACCCAGATAGAACAGGGAGCCTCTCTTAGGGGCCAAAAGACTGAACTGCAGCCTGTTTGTGTTGGAGGGAGAAAGCCTAGGGAAGGAGTTGTGAGCATGACCTTGAGGAGAAGAAGAAGAAAGATATGGAGCTTCTTGGGTACAGAGTTCACTGGAACGACACTTGCTTGCAAGGTTTCCCTATACAGTGGTAGCATTTTACACTCACTTTGCACTGGGTTTAAGTGATTACACAAGGTTGAGAGGGGAACAGAGAAAGAATCTTTCACCTTCAATTTTCCCATGTGTAAAATGGGGATAAATATCCGCCTCCTCTTAGTCCTCCCCCTTTTCACCATTATTCCCTGAGAGAGGAAGCAGAAAGTGAGGAGGGAGATAATTTGGATACGTTTTTCCACCATTGATTTTATTGCAATCCAAACTGGAGCTAATAATGGGGAAGCAGACTGAGCTTATCTACTTCAGAAACAGCTGAAGTCAGAAAAAAGAAATCTTATTTTGGTTCAGTATCATATTCCATTCTCACATCTCACAGGAGAGGATTTTCTCTTCAGTTAAAACTCTTCACATGAAATTTGATGCATTCAAGTCTACAGTAGACTCAAGTTATCAATTTTGGAGAAAAAAATCAATACAACATTTAGGATTTAAGAATTCCCCTATGCATGACTCCAGCCTCCTGCTCCAAATACCAGGCACCCTGACAAAGGCATATTCTTTTATGGTGCTGCTTCTGGGGTTCTCCAGTTATAAGAAGGCGGCAGCCAGCCAGAGGTAGCAAGTGCAGAAGCAATGCTGCAGTACTCACAGAAGTGTGTGTGAGGGGAAATACATCATTTATGTATGAGAGCCCCACACTTTGGGGGCACTAGGATGCAGACAGTGCCCCTCTACCTCAACCATGTGGCCTTGGAGAAAGAAGGGAAGGCACTGCAAGGAGGAGCCATGCAGAGACTAAAGGCAGTAGGAGTAGCTGCAGAAGCACCTGAAGCATGATCCAATCACACTGCTTTCCACAGTTTTGAGCATTGTCTCCTCTATGCTGATTAGCTGATTGCTCCAACCCTCTCCCTCAACTCCCTTACAGACTGTTTGCCTCATTCCCGCTTCTTCCCTGTCCTTTCCCTCTTATGCCCATCTCTTCAGTGTCCCCTTTCTCCTTCTGTCTTTCCATTTGCAACCCCCCAAATAAACCTCAACCAAAACATTAAATTCCTAACCCCTACAACACCCAGATCCCCTACTGTTCACCTTGCCCTCAAAATATGACACATACATGATTATTATCGACCAATATCCTGCGTGTATGGTCTATCCCTTTCCCCCTCCCCTCTTCTATCTATTTAGACTATAAGCCCTTTGAGATAGGGACTGTCAGCTACTCCTCCTTTGTACACTGCCTAGCACAACAAGATTTTACTGGTTATCCCCAAGGCATTATAGCAATACAAATAATACATTTGGTAATAAATGTGCCACCCTATATTAAGGACTGAGCCCAAAGTCTCATATTAGCATACTCAGGTTCTTCAGCTGGATCAGGACAAGGGTGACTTTGAGCATGAACAATAGGACTTTGACTGCAATAGGACTACTCACAAGTAAATTTGCATGTGTCCTTAAGACCTGTGCTGAATCGCGGCCTTAAAAAAATCCTCTAGCAATCTACTTCTATTGTAACTGAAACAATAGTCATTTTTGCCAGTTATTCCCCAATTTGTAGTTGTGCATTTGATTTTTTTCCTTCCTAAAACAAGTACTTCACACTTCACTTTATTTCCACTTGTATTCATTGAATTTCATCTTGTTGATTTCACACAAATTCTCCTGTTTGTCAAGGTCATTTTGGAGATCAAAATCAGAATTTCAAGTGCTTGAAACATCTCCCAGCTTGGTGCCATCTGCAAATTTTATAAGAATTTACCCCACTCTGTTATCTACATCATTAATAAAAATATTGACTAGTTCTGGTCCCAGGATTGGCCCTTGTGAGATCCCACTAGATACATCCTCCCAGATTGGCATTAGCAAACCATTGATAACTACTCTGAGTTGTGCACCCACTTTATCGGAATTTCATTGAGACTGAATTTCCCGAGTTTGCTTATGAAAATATTATGTGAGACTGTATCAAAAGCCTTACTAAAATCATGTCTACTACTTTTCTTATATCCACTAAGTAGGTACCCCTGTCCAAGGAGGAAGTTAGGTTGGCATTCCTTATAATCCTATTATCCTCTAGGTTCTTACAAGTTGATTGTTCTTAATAACTTGTTCCAGTATCTTTCCAGGTACCAAAGTTAGGCTGATTTGTCTGAGTCCAAGGGTCCCCTTCAGTGTTCCCTCTAATTTTTCCCACCCATGTGTGGAATGAATTTTGTTATGTGCACCAATATGGAGGTGTGTGTGACACATCGATATGGAGGTTGTGTGTCACACCTAATGTGTCCATATTGGTGCACATAACAAAATTCATGTGGTGGGGCTGAGGGGTTCAGAGTGTGGGAGGCTCAGGTCTGGAACAGAATGTTGGGGTGCAGGAGGGTAAGGGCTCCTGCTGGAGGTGTGGGGTCTGGGGTGGGGCAAGGGATGAGGGGTTTGGGGTGCAGGAGGGTGCTCTGAAGCTATGGTGGAGAGAGAGGGCTCCCCCCACCTCTCTCTCCCAGCAGCAGCACCTGGGCTGGGGGGGAGAGGCGCCTCTCCCTGCCGCAGCAGCACCTGGACTGGGGCTGCAGGATAGGTGCCCCTCCCCTGGCAGGCCTAGGCCGTAGCCAGGTCCACCCTGCCCCACCCCAGACCCTGCCCCGAGTCCCGCCCTGGGCTAGGTCCTCCCTGCCCCAGGCTGGCCCTGCCCCAGGCTGGCCCTGGGCCAAGTTGGGGATGCTATGGCAGGTCTGGGCTGCCATGGCAGGTTGGTGGCCGGGCCTAAGTTGGGGATGGGCTTAGAGGGGAAGTTAAAGTAGCAATAAAAAAAATAAAAACCACAAACCAATAGATAAGAAATGGAAAAAGGGGACAGTTAATAGCAATGAATATAAATTAGAAGGTAGTAATTGTAGAAAATTGATAAGGAAAGCAAAAGGACAAGTAGAAATCTATGGTCAGCAGAGTTAATGAAAATAAGTAGTATGTTAGGAAGAAATAGAATCCTGATAATGTTACTGGTCCATTATTAGATGGAAATGGTAGAACTGTCAATAATAAATGCAGAAAAGGCAGATGGGTTTAATAAATATTGCAGTTCTGTATTTGGAAAAACAGATGTATAATTATGAAATACTTTCCATTCCAACAGTAACTGAGGAGAATGTTAAACAGTAGCAACTAAAATTAAACACTTTAAAATAAGCAGGTCCCGCTAACTTTCATCCAGAAGTTTTTAAAGAAGTGATGGCTTACTAATGATTTAGTAAGACCTGCAACACTGTGAAAATCCAGAGGACTGGAAGAAATCTAATACTGTACCAATATTTAAGAAGGGTAAAGATGACCACCTGGGGAATTATAGGCTTTAATCTTGTGCAAAATAATGGAAAAGCTGATATGGGACTCAATTAATAAAAACATTAAGGAAAGTAATATAATGTCAATCAACATGGGTTTATGGAAGTAGAGACTGTCAAACTATATTTTTTCTGAGGAGATTATAAATTTGGTTGATGAAGGTAAAAATGTAAATGTAAATGATACTTACACTTTTAAGACATCTGATTTGATATGGAACAATACATTGATTAAGAAACTGGGATGATACAAAACTCACATGGCACACTTTTTTTTTTTAATTTATTTACTGGCTAACTGATAAGTATAAAAATGAAAATGGAGAATCATCAAGTGGTTGTGTTTCTTGCTGGTATTGGTTCTTGGCCATGTGTCATTTAACATTTGTATTAATGACCTGGAAGAAAATTCAAAATAATTGAAGATGACCCAAAGATTGGGAGAGTGGTAAATTATGAAGAGGACAGGTCACTAATAGAATGATCTGGACAGCTTAGGACATTGAGCACAAGCAAACAATGCAGATTTCAATAGGACTACATATAAGGTTATACACCTAGGAACAAAATATGTAGGTCATGCTTACATAGATGGCCTCTACATTTTCTGCAAACATAGTTTAATGTGTCAAGCCAGGTCTGTTTCACTCAATAGTCACTTACATACACTTTGATAGAAGAATATTTGGACTACTTGGTCCTGAATTATAAATTTAAGGTGAAGCGTAACAATTCTGACAGCCACAAAAAAACAAGCAGCCCATGATCACACAATGGGCTAGATTATTATTTCCATCCAGACACTTTGTGGGGCTGCGATAGTGCCTAGGTCCTAGACAGCTGCTGGGTCCACCCAGCTAGAGGTTCCCCTAGTATGGACTAGCCAGGTCATGGTGTCCTTCCTTTGTAGCCCTGGCTCATAATGAGTGTCAGCAGTGGGAGTGGGCACGGTCAGAGTTGCTGCATATCAGTTATGGTTGGCTGCAATAATGACCCTGAAGAGAAAGGAATAAGCAATTGGTACTCTTTAGAGCAACCCTCTGGTTGCTGTCAACTATGGCAGGGACGATGTAGAGTTGGCCATGGGCTCACAGAGCCCATCTTGGCTGCATGTAGTAGATACTAGGTGCAACTCAAAATGTGGTAAGTTTTCTCTAGTGACATTAGATCTGTCCAGAGAGTGAAACACTTGTATTTGTTTTTAAATAATTACATTTTGTAATGTCAGTTTAAATAAAACGTATTTTCAATTATCGACAATTTAAATGGTCTTTTCAAAAACTGAAGGGGCCTATTGAGATTTATTGTGGTTTGCTTGGAGTTAATATGTAATTCAACATGCAATAGAGGTTGTATGGTTTCCCAAGCAACATCTTACATAGACAATCAGCTCACAACAAAAGTCAGTTGGAGACAAAAGTTTATACCCATAAATGTTACAACAGAGTAAAGAACCTTCTGTTTTTAAGCTGATTCCTCATTTACAGGCTTCGATTTTAAAATCTACTGTATGTGTAAATGTGATGTCATCTATGCCAAGACTTATAGTCAACATTTTCTATAAGTTTTTTAATTCTGTTATCCACATGCAAAGCAGTTATGTTAGAGAATCCTTTAGCTGATTGTGAAAACAGCATTGGAACATTTTTCCCCCTCTGCCTTTTCAAAAACACAAACAAACCAACCAACCCTTTCATTTTGCCAGCTGTAATAATGCTTGATAATCTTGGAGTAATTCAGATGTCAATAAGGTTGATTTATGTTTTTGCTGGTAAGTTCAGGTATAAGGTAAACCTGTGGCAGATAAGCCTAACTGATTATTGAGGTGGAAGGTTAACAATGGCTATAAATTAGCCAAACGTTTGTATGTGGTTAAAGTGAGTATTCCAGGAGAAACTGTGCCATAAGGAGATTAGGATCCTTTTAAAAAGCCTCTGCCTCTTCTTCAGTGTCAGGTAGGCAAAATGCCCTCTAAATATCCACAAGTTTTGGATATATCCCTTAACTCACAGCTTTGGCTCATCTCTAGTTACTGCAGTAAGGTGATGTATGATAATGTAAATTACACGAAAGCATATCAATTTAAAGCAACACAAAATCATGGTAACAATATTTGGATATATTTCTCATTACCATGAAGAGTTGCAGCTTTAGGCTTCTCAACATTAAAATGCTGCTTACTTGTCTCCTTTAATTAGATCTGAGATATTTATAGAAAAGGGGTAATCACAGAAGGCCAGACTCTCCCTAGCACTTCCTCAGGTGCACAGTGGAGTGAACAGAAGCAAGGAGGCTTCCCTCCTCCATACCTGCTACACAGGGTGTGCATGCTACCATGAAAAGGGAGGAATTAGGAATTGGCCCAAAGCTCTGTCCCCTCCCCACACTGACCTGCAGAGTAGAACTGGCACACATAGTGCACCTCAAAAAGGGGTGGAAGGGTGAGTCGTGTAATTTACCAGTGTAAATTCCTTCCAGTGGTCTCCATGGGCTGGCTGGCTGCATGCTGTCTCTTACTCTGGGCTGCAGTTAAATGGCATGATATAATCCAGAGTCCATTAGACTTTCAAACCAAATTTCTGGAATGGGACTCATTAGATTCAAATGTTTCTAATGGCTATGTCTGACTGACAAGCATTTACGTCTAACTGAATAAAACTGCAGTGTCATAGTCTACAGCTTTCATAATGTGTTTCTCATGGGCAACATTCACCTGACTGTAAGTCTTACTACAAACCAAAAACATGTTTCAAGAAAGAAACTCAGGTGATGTTATTGCACAAGTGTCCATTATGAAGGTTTTACACCTTCCTCTGAAGCATTGGGTACTGGCCATTGTTGGAGAAAGGATACCAGACTGGGATGACCATTGATCTAATCCCATATGGTATTTTCTGTGTTCCCAGTTACACTCAAAGGTTTGCCCAGGTGCTACTTTATACTTTTAGATAAATTTCAGGGCATATTAATCCTGAAACTCCAGAGTGAATGGCTTTCAACTGCTTTGGGAGCTGTTTAGGTTCAAGAGTGGAAGAGGTGATTCCTACCCAAGGGATTCAGCTCTTTTCCCTCTTTTTCCCCTTTATGTGGTGTTATCCATGTGGGAGGTACAGAGGATTTTAAGCCCACATACCTTCTGAGATCTATAAGAATGGCTGGCTGGTTGGCCATTTCCCGCCTGAATTGAAAGAGTGATTGCAGGGCCTGCTTCTCCCTCCTGGTATCTCTAACATGCTTGCACTAGCATGGATTCTCCTTCAGAAAAGACAAGCTCATGTCTGAACCCCCACTGCTGTTGGCATAGGAGCAGACTGTTGGCATTGCTGTTTCCCTCAGTTGGACAAGTCTGAAATGGCTCCTGTTAGTATGGGAACCCTCATTCCGAGTTTCAAAACCTACACTCGGAGAATGAGGCCTGATGCGAGCTGAAACAAAACAAGACTGCTTAACTCCCAGAAGTCACAACAGCTAACTTTGTGCACAGCTCCAGCTGACACCTGAAAATAGTGCGAATACCGTATTCTGTTTTAAGAAACACTTTCCCACCATGTGTTTCTTTTAATCTGAATGCTTCTCCATGGCACTTTTTAAACTGAAATGTTAATTCATACTCTTCTTAATTCATGTTCAGAACAAAATTAGAGTATCTATCTTAAACTATAAATAGCAAATGAACAATAGACGAAAATAAGCTATTAGATGTCCCTGCTCTTAACCAGTGTGGTTAATAAGTGGGTCTTTTGCTAAGTGTTTGTTTCATAAGGTTGACTGTTATTTAGTTTTCAATACAGAATCAGAATGACATGTTGAAAAGGTGTCATGTGTAAGGCATACATCAGTGAGATACAACCAGCTTTTACTACCATTTGTATAATTTCCCTGATAACCAGTCAAATGGTGCAAACTGAATTATGTTTCTTGGTTCCTGGTTATGAGTGATCTCTTCCAAATGTGATACTCTAATGTGTGGCACCCATAAAAGCCCAGTGCATTATGTGAATATTCTGTGCATTGTCATTCCATAAATAATTGCTTTTTTGATCACACTATAGCGATGCCAGCCTGTTTAAAGCTCTTGTCAATAGAAATAAACAAGCTCAAAGTGTTTGTCTTGGAGTGACAGCACAAAGCAGTCTGCAATCAAGCCTGAATATTTAAAAGACAAAGCAGGAAACAGTAAAATGTTAACTTATAACCTCTGGTAATATGATAAAGTGCTATTATGGTAAAAACATGCAATTAAATTCAGATCTGACTTTTCTTTATACAAAAAGCCTATTCAGTGTAAATTCATCTCATCCCAAAAGCGTAAGACATTCAAAAGCATTATGGATATCTTACTGTGCCCCTTTTCTTTAAATTTTATATGAAAAACATATCTAAAGTTAAAATTGGCCATGTTTTATTTTAGGAGGCAGCAAGTAGCACAGATGGGCCAATCATCCATCAATTCTAAACCTTTTGAAAGTCTGAGTAGAGTCAGTGAATCAAAAAACAAATCAATGGAGATCCTAAACCAACCCCTAAATAATTGCAGGCTGTGCCTTGGAAAACCTGGATCCTTCATCCTGTCAACAACTCTTGCAACTAGTAAGAGTTGTTAAGTTCAAAGGGGGCAGGAGGAGCCCCATCATCTGCAGGTCAGCAACAAACTTTAGCATTGTTTTTATGGAGATAAAGATTATGGGATAGCAGCCACCATCTTAATCTAAGATAATGGTTAAAGTGAGTTTTCTTTCTCTAGAAAGCCACAAACAACAGACCCTGGTAACAAATAAGCACACCTATGACTGATGTAATGTTGAACTGAAGTGGTCGGTCCAGCACTCTTATTCACTGCTGCAGCTATTACCTTACCATACCAGACTTTAATGGAATATAAAGTCTGCCCCCACCCTGTAACTAAGGGCTTAAGATATTTTGGTTTAAAATTTGATAAATGAAAGTGACTTTTTTGTAAAGTGATATCATTATTAGGCTTGGCAAATACAGTAGTTACACAAAGTTCCACTTACACGTCTTCATATCTCAGAGCACCAAGTTAAATTTGCTCTGATTTGTGATATCATATTATTTGTATTTATAAAACCAACAGGTCATGAATACCAAATCTTTCATAAATCTTCACATGAGTGAAGATTCATTCAAAAATCTGAACTGGAAGCAGGTTGTTAACACACCTGTTTCAGAAGTTTGTTGTTCTTCAAAGAGCAAAAATAAGCAAATAGTTAAAGCTAACAACTTGTGAACAGCCAATTGACTGTTCACCCCAAATATAAAATGAATACGTATGTGTCAATACAAAACCCACTGAAGTCAATAAAAGGATTTCATTAGTTTGCAAACAAATCTCTTAAAGCTAAATTGATTTAATCTTATACTAGACAAATCTATTACCCAGCATCTGTGATATCCACTTTTTAAAAATAGCAAATACTCATTTACAATAGCTTTGGCATTTGTAATAATCCAGTCTTACCTCCTATCTAATACAAGACATAAGACTTCACTGATTTAATCCTGCTTCAAGTGGAATAGCGGTGGTTGAAGTAGAGCGTGTCTTTTAGAAAAGCATCCAAAATGGATTTAAAGAATTCCAGTGATGGAGAATCCACCACAATCCTTGTTCAGTTGTTCCAATGGTTACTCTTTTTTTTTAAAATCACCTTATTTTGAATCTGAATTTGTTTTGCTTCAACTTACACCTTTTTCATCTTGTTATACCTACATTCGTCTGCTAGATTGAAAAGCTAATATAAAAATTCTGTTCCCCATACAGGTGTTTATAGACGGTAATCAAGTCATCCCTTCTCTTTGTTACACTAATTAGATTCAGCTCCTTGCGTCTATCACTATAACGCATGTTTTCCAATGCTTTAATCATTCTCATGTCTCTTCTATGAACCCTCTCCAATTTATCAACATCCATCTTGAAGTGTGGACACCAGAACCAGACACAGTATTCCAGCAGCAGTTGTACCAGTTCCAGATACAGAGGTAAAATGTTTTTATTATTACTCCTAATTGATATTGCCCTGTTTACATTCAGGGATCACATTAGACCTTTTAGCCACAGCATTGCACTGGAAACTCATGTTCAGCTGATTATCCACCATGACCCCACTTCTTCTCAGAGACACTGCTTGCCAGGATGGATTTCCTGATTGTTCTAAAAGGGACCAAATGGTTCAGATTCATATATTTTAAGGCCAGAAGGGACCGTTAGCATCTACATAACGCAGGATAGAATGGCACAGTTCATTTGTTTTCTTTTTAGTTTTCCCACAGATTGCCTCACAGGCAGATTCCAATAATATTCTTTTACGCTTTTAATGCTTTGTGGTAGAAGAATGTTTTTATTTGCTATTCTCAAGTCTCATTTTCTCACCTCGCTAGAAAAACGTAATTCTTTTCCATCACGCTGTTATGGATCTGGAGATAGTCTCTCTTTGATGTTGCAACCAGATCCCAATTAAAAACCTAAACACAAACAAAAGTGGCCTAATTTTTAGAGGTGTTGAACAACCACAATTGCCATTGACTCCAGTGGGAGCTGCAGAGAGGTTCAACACTTGTAACAAATCAGATCTACATAGAAGCCCAAATACCAGTTCAGGTGGTTAAATTGTAGACACCACATTTGATAATTCACCTTATCAAGCTGATTTGCACACACAAATCACATATGCAAATTTAAACTTTTACTTGTGCAAAAAAAGTTTCCTGGGATAAATGCTGATCAAAACGCTAAAAGACCTCTTTGAAAATATTTATCACAGTTGTGATCTACTATTTCGCTGGACATTGTAATGATTTTTTGATAGATTGTTGCGACATAGTTGCTTTGCATGGCATTGCTGGTGGAATCTGGCCATAGAGGTGGAATGTCTGAAATTTGGAAGATGAGCCCAATGTAAAGTTTATCCTCCAATAGCATAGAGGCTTCTAGATCACCTGACTCTCTGGTGGCAGAGTAGGGGACAAGGTAACAGGAAAGGGGGCTTGGCTAGACTGACCCTATGCTGTGTAAATCCTTGGCTGTGTGTTTAGTTTTTGGGGCAGTTAGCAGGTAACGTAAGTTAGATAAGCCCTTAGGCTGTTCTAGCTGACTTGGGGACCAGCCCTGCACACAGCAGCATCAGATTCAAGGGAGTACAGAAATGTACATTGTGCATTTTTCATCTTCTACTCCGACATGTGCTGAATATAATTCAATTGGACCCCAGGATCTATATTTTTCCTCTTTCTTTGTAACATACTTGTAAAATGCTACATAAAGTTGTTTGTTAGACTATATAAACTAGATATTTTGATATGCATAAAGTGCAACCCAATGATATACCTTAGCACACGCTTTTATGAATTGTGTGCATGCTAAGCATTCTTGTATGTTAACTGAAATACAGAGGCACTAAACACCTACCGAGAACGCTTAATTTTTTAAAACATTATCATGGTAGCAGTGTGTCCCTCGTAATCCTGGATAATAGGTTTCTGATTACCAGTTGCCTCTCAGCTCCATAATGCGAGAACAAATGCAAATGTAAGCCTCTGTCTGTACTTAGGGTGATATGTCATCCTATCCAATTGGGCAATAAAACAGCAGGACGAGGCTAGTGTTAAATAATAAAAAATGTGATGCATGAATATGGAGGTAAATATGTGCTTATTTAAGTTATGACTATCCAGTACTGTTTTGCTCTGCATTTTTGCAGTAAAAGACACATCCATGAATAGAATAAGCTTTGCACAGTTGATATAAGATTCTGTAACATGCTGAATAGATGAGCAATTGCTTCGTATCTCCTAGAATTGACTCCAACTTTTGCCAGATTAGTGGTTTAAAGATAGACACCATAGCTGATGCTGGTAAATCAGGCAGAATGTGACAAAGATGAACCCACCACAGCAATGCCATCTTTTTTATCATTCTAAAGCGTCCCTGGAGCCAGTTTACTTAAACCTCAACCTCGCAGGATCTACTAAGTCACCTAAAAAAAAAAAGATGGTTCTAACTTATGATCAATGGAATCTTTCCATGCATATCAGTGTCATATTTGGACCAAAGAGTGCCATGCCTTTCAAACAGAACAAAGATTTCCCCTATTCCTCTGTGCAAGGGCAGCTAATAGCTTGCACTAAAATGCAGGTTTGCTAGCCTTCCAAAATAAAAGTTATCTGACATTTTGCTGCGATGAAGTTTATATTACGAACCGGAGTCTCATTTACACTAAGATCCCTTACCACCACTTTGGAAGTGTAAAAGGGGCTTTAAAATGTGTGTAAGTTAAGGCCACTTTAAGGCTCCTGTCTCACCTCCAGAATGCTGTAAATGAGAAACAGGCTCTGTCTGTTCAAACTGGTGTTTACAACCATTCATCAGTTCATCATAACCATCATGTGGCAATACAAATGATATTTAAATTTTATTAATCTTGTTCTTATTCAAAATGTTATAAGGAACCCAGGTACAGAGGGAAGAGGCTCCACATTAAACCTTTAAAAGACAAAATTACAAAGCAGACTTCCCCACCCTGATTCTCTTGTCATTTACATCAGTGCAACACAATTGACTTCAATGGGATCAGTCATAGAATCATAGTCATGTTTGTATATTGGTCTCAGTAAAAGCAGAATAAGGTACCTTGTGTCCTGGGACAATCTGCCTGAGACACAGTGGAAAGAAATCTCTTTCAAGATATGCATGAACTTATTCTGACTGGGAGCACAAAAATTAACAGAATAACCTGAGAAAAGCTATTATTGTGCTAGTTTTTCCCTGGCTGAAAACATGAGGTACTGGAAATTTCAGAAGAAGGCCAGGTCTTGAGATATCATTTGTCTGATTTCCATTTCCAAGAGATTTGGATAAACTTATCTCAAATGATCAAACCACACAGTCATTGAAGGCTGACATCACTAATTTTTAGCCTCCACATAAGACAGTATAGGACAGGGGTTTTGTTATTTTTAAACAGAAGTGTTTTCAGGTGTAGATACTAAGCTAAAATGCTCTCATGTGTAACAACAAATTTGATCTCATTGTAATCAACAGAGGAAAATGGGTTACTTTGGAAAGGGTATTCATTTAGATCTGTATAATATTCGAGCCTCTTGCAAAACAGACTTCCCACACACAATGGTTGGAAGTGGATGTCTTATGGCCAATAAGAATCAGTTGTGATAACTCAGTGTATTCACAAAACAAAATACATGTAAGATCATAGTTACAAAGCTCTGATATACTGGATAAAGTTTTTAAACAAGTAGAAGTCCTAGTCCATGTGTGCAAACATGCCTTCATGATTACACACAAACTCATTACTCTATGCAGTCATGCAATTGTGCATGCAAAAGACTAGTTCGGTGCTAAAGTGGCTCTCTACCCACCTCTGCACTTGCAGTAACTGAAACTGTAATGCACAGTCATGGGTATCCTTTTCTGTATTGTCCTTCACTTCTGTCTTTTGAAACTACAGAGGAAATATTCAAGTATTTAACAACTGCCTGTTAATTTTCATTGATGCATCAGCCACCACCACACCTTTAGAGACCAGAATCATGACCATGAGTCTAAATGGTGTCAGCTTGTCATTTAAAAAAATTACGACATCACATTTTCCCCGCAGGAAATACACTCACACCTCTTCTTTTTTGGAAGAAGCTGATACAATTGGTTTGGACAATGACTGCGAAGAGGGTTGTTTCCTTTATAAGCCTCAAAAATGTTGGGTCAAGCTCCAGCTGACTCTAATGTTGCAGGTACAGGCACCAGTCACTTAAAGTTAAGCGCATGCTCACATGCTGTGCTGGATCAGAGATCGAGTACTTGGAAATTATAAGTATGATCACACTATAGATCGCTTGACTTCTCCAATGAAATGAGTTGGCCTCTGGTTTCTTCCAAGCCTTAATTTCATAAATAACAGACTGCATGCAGCATATGATTTTAAAGTGAGAACTTTAAACTGGAGATCAAAATTTAGCGAAAATTAAATTTTATCGCTAGCCCCATGAAGATTTGCTAGCCTGTGGATGGAAGACATTTGTACGAATGAAGGATCCTTCTGTAGTTGTATTTTAAAAAACAGGTTGGCTGCTGCTTTTTCATATTGTGAAAATATCCATCAGAAAATTTTGTTTTTTGAAGCCTCAAAAACATAATATAAAAAGGGCATCTCATTTGATTTTTATATTCCATACAGTGCCTAAAAGGAGCAGAGCTCACAAGACCTGACTTCTGGACCTTTTTTCTAATAGGACCTGATTATCTGTGCTTCTGAAGTAAAACAAAGAAAAAAATAAATGATCCTTGCAGTTAAACAAGAATAAAAAAAGATACATAGGTTGAGATAAAGAACTACAAGGTTAAGGAAGTAAAACCTGAAGACACTTTGAGAGTCTGGCTGTTCCTGTTCTGCACATTTTGACTTTACTATCCTGTTTTATCCCTTGTGATCTGCCCCAATCTCTTACCTAGGTTACTACCATTCTGTGCACTGAATGTACAGTATAGTAGCACAAGACAGATGTACTGATAAGTATGCCAGCAAGTCAATCTCATCTCTGCCAGAATATAAATTAGAATGAGGTTTCAGGATGCCCAATCTTGAATGGCTTTCTAATAATCTTTGGGCAAAGACAGTTCTTCCCTCTCTCCCCTCCCCAGTTGACAAAAAGGACCAATCACTGACTCCAGATCAAGTGCACATTAGATCTCACACCCAAGACAACGCTTGTAGCTAGTCCTATAGTAAACTATATGAAGATTTAATAAATAGGAAAAGGAAATTAGAGAGTTATTTACAACGACAAAACAAGCAAACACACACACAAATGAATTACAGTTCTAGTTTCAAAAGGTAATATAGCAGGGGTTCCCAAACTGCATGACCCTATTTTAATGAAGCATTTCCTGCTGGGACCACAGACAGCATGGAGGAGGAAAATGGCATCCTCCATGCATTATGACCTCACATGCACAGTATATGCAAGATCACATTCAGTAAAGTCCAAACACTACACACTTTCTTATAGTTCTAATAACCGTTCTGTCAATATTACCTCACAAGTGAATCAGAGAGATTCCCGCTACGCACCTATCAAGTACTCAGCTGAGACATGGGGGACCTTGGCATGAGCTGGCATTGGGTCTGCCATTTTCATGACCGAGTGGAGGATGATAAAAGGTTACTGACCTAAGAGGCTCTATGAGTCAAATTTCCATGTGAGCTACATCTTAATGGACACTTTTTGTCTTGTGGCCCACCCCCTATGGCTTTTGTGATCATATGCCCATCTTCCTTGTCATTCTTAATCGCAACTTCCCTGTGACAAGCACAGCAATTGCTTCCATGAGAAAGTCTGTGGTATATTTTTAGTTTCTTTTAGAAACTGCATACAAGGAGAAGAGCCAATAACATGGGACCATCTGGCTTTCTTCAGACCACCATCAAGTGCTTATTTGGAACCTTTGTTGGCAGCCTCAGCCAAGAAAAATGAAGCATCCTCTATCTTACCCCTTAGAATCATAGAATATCAGGGTTGGAAGGGACCTCAGGAGGTCATCTAGTCCAAACCCCTGCTCAAAGCAGGACCAATCCCCAATTAAATCAAATTGGGGATTGGTCCTGCTTTGGGGATTGGTCCTTCAGGAGGTCCATCTAGCTCAATAATGAAGTACATTTGTGAGCTACACGTTGTTTGGAACTTCACACAACATAGATAAATAGTGGTCAGGGACCACAATTTGAACTATCCAGGACTTTACCAGTGGTGAAAGTAAGGCGGTATGGGCCAGTATGGCTTACTGGTAAAAAGTGGCCGCTACTGCCTTACTTTAAAGTGCTGCTGGGGCAGTGCTTTATCATCCCTGCCAGTGCTTTTCCCAAAGAATGAGGCCTTCATCCTCTGAGCACTTAAATGTGTGCTTAACTTTACTTACATGACTAGTTAAATTTATTCTAACTCATTTGAGTAAAGTCAAGCTCATGCTTAAGCGTTTGAAAGAACAGGTCCTAAATTAAACATTACAATTTTTAAAAAATTCAAATTTCAGTGATTACACACTGACCTTAGCCTAGACCCAAAACAAATTGTAACTTCAAATAGTGTGTCTTAAGAGACCGTGCAATTTTAAATATCCACTTAAACAGAAGTATACATGGAATGATTGGTGCTTTAACTGGCAAATATACAATTCAGACATCAGTGAACCTGGGTTCTTCTGTAGTTGCATTAAGAAGTTCGAAAGTCTGAAAGGACACAATTTCCCTGGAGAATCAGCTGCATCATTGACATACGATGCCGTAAATTATTAAATATTTATTCTTTGAGGGGTTTTTCCCCACCTTCTACTTAACCAAATTGAAATATAATCAAGATTTGCATTTGATTGTGGATTTGTGACCCTATTTGACCATTTAGAGTTTGTTCTTTTCACCTCTTGCACATATTACACAAGGAAAATACCCCTTTCTAATATTTATACTTTTTCATTTTTTTCCTAGACTACTTTTCATGGGAGATTTCAAAATCCTGTCATTAGAGTAGATCTTATAGCTATAAATGAAGGTCTTAGAAGCATAAAAGATAAGGGTTGGAAAAGACCTCAGGAAATCATCTAGTCCAACCCCCTGCTCAAAGCAGGACCAACCCCAACTAAATCATCCCAGTCAGGGCTTTGTCAAGCTTGGCCTTAAAAACCTCTAAGGATGGAGACTCCACCACCTCCCTATGTAACCCATTCCAGTGCTTCAACATCCTCCTAGTGAAATAGGTTTTCCTAATATCCAACCTAGACCTCCCCCACTGCAACTTGAGACCATTGCTTCTTATTCTGTCATCTGCCACCACTGAGAACAGCTGAGCTCCATCCTCTTTGGAACCCCTCTTCAAGCAGTTGAATACTGCTATCAAATCCCCCCTCACTCTTTTCTTCTGCAGACCAAATAAGCTCAGTTCCACCAGCCTCTCCTTAAAAGTCTTGTATCCCCGTCCCTTTTCGTTGCCCTTCACTGGACCCTCTCCAATTTGTCCACATCCTTTCTGTAGTGGGGGGCCCAAAACTGGACGCAGTACTCCAGATGTGGCCTCACCAGTGCCGAATAGAGGAGAATCATCACTTCCCTCGATCTGCTGGCAATGCTCCTACTAATGCAACCCAATATGCCATTAGTCTTATTGTCAACAAGGGCACACTGCTACCTCTCATCCAGCTTCTCGTCCACTGTTATCCCCAGGTCCTTTTCTGCAGAACTGCTGCTTAGCCAGTTGGTCCCCAGCCTGTAGCAGTGCCTGGGATTCTTCCATCTTAAGTACAGGCCTCTGTACTTGTCCTTGTTGAACCTCATCAGATTTCTTTTAGCCCAATCCTCCAATTTGTCTAGGTCACTCTGGACCCTCTCTCTCCACCCAGCTTACTGTCATCTGTGAACTTGCTGAGGGTGGAATCCATCCCATCATCCAGCTCATTAATGAAGATGTTGAGCAAAACTGGCCCCAGGACCGACCTTGGGCACTCCACTTGATACCGGCTGCCAACTAGACATCAAGCTGTTGATCACTACCCATGGAGCCTGACGATCTAGCCTGATGAGCTATGCACCTTATAGTCCACTCATCCAATCCATACTTTTTTTTAACTTGCTGGCAAGAATACTGTGGGAAATCATATCAAAAGCTTTGCTTAAGGCAAGATATATCACATCCACCACTTTCCCCATATCCACAGAGCCAGTTATCTCATCATAGAAGGCAATCAGGTTGGTCAGGTGTGACTTGCCCTTGGTGAACCCATGTTGACTGTTTTGAACACCTCTCTCTCCTCCAAGTTTTTTAAAATGGGTTCCTTGAGGACCTGTTCCATGATTTTTCCAGGGACTGAGGTGAGGTTGACTGGTCTGTGGTTCTCCAGAGTCTCCTTCTTCCCTTTTTTAAAGCTTGGCACTATATGTGCCTTTTTCCAATTGTCCGGGACCTCCCCGGATCACCACGAGTTTTCAAAGATAATGGCCAGTTGTATTCAATAAATATTCATGATAGCAATTAAATGGGATAATTTTGTGATCTGTTCTCAAACAATGCATGCAAAGAAAAATGAAATTCATTAAATTCTGAGTTATTCACTCACCTCTAATAAATCTATAATCTGTCACTAAAAATAGTGATTAATTTTACATGCTCATCCTTGTAGCCTTTAGATGTGTGATAATCCCACTGATTTTACTTGCATAAAGAGAGCAGGGCAGAATCTCTAGAGTTATTTAAAGTACTTTAATCCTAGGGGAAGCCCCAAAGCAAGTACAGTTTAAAGGCAGAGACAGCAATGAAATTTATGCCAACACCATCATTTATTTTTCAGAGACATAGTAGGACTCTAGTAAATCATGAGGCAAGTTGTTTTACTTTATCGTCACAGAGAATTTTTATAACCACTGTGCCTATATTTGAGTGGTGTTCTTCACGTAATAGATCCAGTTCATGATCACTAAGCCTTAGGGCTTTATTCTAGATATGTTGATGTATATACACATATATTTTCTTCCTCTTTTGCCTTTTGTGCCTGACAGGATGGGTAATGATGCAGTTTCCTGACCCAACAACATAAACAATACGAGCCTTGCTCCAGTCATGGGAGGAATTTGGCCGATGGTGTTAGTAAATGCAATTTCAAATATCAGAATAATCATTCCCTTTACTTCCGCTAAAGGCATGACACATGGGAGTTCTGGATTTTGTCTTCACATTTCTCTCCCTCACTCTTCTCCTTTTTGTAATAAGCAAATGAAACAAGACTACATAAGCAAGTTGTATAATTAAATAAATGAACACATTTTTAGTTGTAATTGGTAAGGATCCATCACATTTTCTTCTGGTGGATTTTCCATACAACTGTCTTATTAAACTCAAGATGGTATCTACTAATAAAGCGGTGATGCTTGTGGAAATGAGCAACAAATTATAAATAAGCCTTATATCAAAGTAATATTAGCTATAACTTTGCCTAGCTGCAATTCTGAAATACAGTACCCACTATGGAGAAGGAAAATGGATATTAAGAACATAAGAATGGCCCTACTGGGTCAGACCAAAGGTTTATCTAGCCCAGTATCCTGTCTTCTGACAGTGGGCTGTGCCAGGTGCCCCAGAGGGAATGAACAGAACAGGTAATCATCAAGTGATCCATCCCGTCGCTCATTCCCAGCTTCTGGCAAACAGAGGCTAGGGACACCATTCCTGTCCATAGTGGCTAATAGCCATTGATGGACCTATCCTCCACGAATTTATCTATTATTTTTTGAACACTGTTATGGTCTTGGCCTTCACAACATCCTCTGGCAAGGAGTTTCACAGGTTGACTGTGCATTGTGTGAAGAAATACTTCCTTTTATTTGTTTTAAACCTTCTGCCTATTAATTTCATGAGAAATAGTAAACAACATTTCCTTATCTACTTTCTCTACACCAGTCATGATTTTGTAGACCTCAGTCATATCTCCCCTTTTCTAAGATGAAGTCTCAGTCTTATTAATCTTTCCTCATATGGCAGCCATTCCATACCCCTAATCATTTTTGTTGCCCTTTTTTGAACCTTTTCCAATTCCAGTATATCTTTTTTGTGATGGGGAGACCACATCTGCACACAGTATTCAAGATGTGTGCATACCATGGATTTATATAGAGGCAACATGATATTTTCTGTCCTATTACCTATCCCTTTCTTAATTATTCCCAGCATTCTGTTTGCTTTTTTGACTGCCGCTGCACATTGAGTGGATGTTTTCAGAGAATTATCCACAATGACTCCAAGATCTCTTTCTTGAGTGGTAATAGCTAATTTAGACCCCATCATTTTATATATACAGTTGGGATTATGTTTTCCACTGCACATTACTTTGCATTTATTAACACAATTTCATCTGCCATTTTGTTGCCCAGTCACCCAGTTTTGAGAGATCCTTTTGTAGCTCTTCACAGTCTGCCTGGGTCTTAACTATCTTTAGTAATTTTGTATCATCTGCAAATTTTGCCACCTCAGTGTTTACCCCTTTTCCAGATCATTTGTGAATATGTTGAATAGGACTGGTCCCAGAACAGACCCCTGGGGGACACCACTATTTACCTCTCTCCATTTTGAAAACTGACCATTTATACTTACCCTTTGTTTCCTATCTTTTAACCAGTTACCAATCCATGAGAGCACCTTCCCTCTTATCCTGTGGCAGCTTACTTTGCATAAGAGCCTTTGGTGAGGGACCTCGTCAAAGGCTTTCTGAAAATCTAAGTACACTATATCCACTGGATCCCCTTGTCCTCATGCTTGTTGACCCCCTCAAAGAATTTTAGTAGATTGGGGAGGTATGATTTCCCTTTACTAAAACCATGTTGACTCTTCCTCAACAAGTTATGTTCATCTATATGTATGACAATATTGTTCTTTAATTATAGTTTCAACCAGTTTACCCGGTACTGAAGTCAGGCTTACAGGCCTGTAATTGCCGGGATCACCTCTGAAGCCCTTTTAAAAAATTGGCATCACATTAGCTATCCTCCAGTCATCTGGTAGAGAAGCGGATTTAAATGATAGGTTACAGACTACAGTTAATAGTTCTGCAATTTCACATTTGAGTTCCTTTAGAACTCTTGCATGAATACCATCTGGTCCTGGTGGCTTTTTGATGTTTAATTTATCAATTTGTTCCAAAACCTCCTCTGATACCTCAATCTGGGACAGTTCCTCAGATGTGTCACCTAAAAAGCCTGGCTCAGGTTTGGGAATCTCCCTCACATTCTCAGCCATGAAGACCAATGCAAAGAATTCATTTAGTTTCTCCGCAATGGCCTTATTGTCCTTGAGTGCTCCTTTAGCACCTTTATTGTCCAGTGGCCCCACTGGTTGTTTAGCAGGCTTCTTGCTTCTGATGTACTTAAAAAATAATAATTTGTTATTACTTTTTGAGTCCTTGGCTAACTGTTCCTCAATTCTTTTTTGGCCTTCCTAATTGTATTTTTACACTTAATTTGCCAGTGTTTATGCTCTTTTCTATTTTCCTTACTAGGATTTAACTTCCACTTTTTAAAGGAAGTCTTTTTGCCTCTCACTGCTTCTTTTACTTTGTTGTTTAGCCAGTATGGCTCTTTTTTGGTTCTCTTACTGTGTTTTTTAATTTGGGGTATACATTTAAGTTGAGCCTCTATTATGGTGTCTTTAACAAATTTCCACACAGCTTGCAGAGATTTCACTTTTGGCACTGCACCCTTTAATGTATTAAAGTACTCTGTTCCACTCAGTATACAAATGATTACTTTTTTTTTAAAAAAAGGGTACACACACCACTTACTAATTTCAACTTTTATTTTCTGTTGAGAATCATGCAATTTTGCATTCAAAATTATTTGGCACAGATTATATCTGCCCACCTCAGCCAGCAGGGGATTGATTATTGTTAATATGCAAGACGGAATGAATAGCACTGTTTTCTGTAATGTCTGAATGTTTGTATAACTTTACACATAAATCAGTGGGGGGACTAGATCAGGCTGAAATATTAAGGAGCATAGCAGAATAAAGGTTTGTGGCAATTACTCTAACAGTAGGCCAAGCATAATTTTTTTTTTAATTAATTGACTTACTGACTTCATATGTTCACATTAAAAAGCAATGGTTTCCTTCAGTATCCATCAACTGGTGTCTATTCACTAACTGAGCCCAGCAGTTGAATGTGCAGCACCTCATTCTCATTGTCATGCACCTTGTGTAGGCATTTACACCAGTGCAAAGTGGGTATAAACCACTATCATTCTGAAGTGATAGCATTTCACACACACCACCTTGCAATTGTGTGAATAGTTACACAAGATGCAGGATCACACAGAATCAGGATCATTATGTGAATATCCACCATATTAATCTCAGCTAGGGCTTAAACAAGTGCCTTAATCGTCTGTAGTTAGCAACCCTGCCCACAGAGTAAAGGGGCACTCTTTTCCCAGAAGACCCAGGAGGAAGAGCACGTCACTCTTTGCATAGCTTACACTTTGCTTTCTGCTTCTGAATTGCCTTTCAAATATGGCCTGATCCTGATCTCACTGAAGTCAGTGGTAAAAACAGCGATGGGGGCAGGATAACTCTTATACAAGACTAGCTGTACTAGAAAGCAAGGGTCAGATTCTAGGCCCCATTCTGTGAGCAGCACAAAGGGAGTGGAAACCTCCATCAAGTTTCCTCACTTGGTGTGGCAGATTTCCTAGCCAACACAGAGCCTGCAGCACCAGCTCCTATGCTTCCATCCTGGAGCCTCTGGAGCAGAGGCAGGCAAGGAGAAGAGACGCTAAGGACCATGGACAGATGGCACAGTTTACAGCAGCATCTAGGCTGCTCTCACCTGTACCCAGAGTCAGGGCTGGAGAAGAAAAGGGAGCCATAACCTACTGCACTCAGTGTAACTACAGAGTGAACTTAGAGAGTCTGACCCTGAAACTGGAATCAATTGTCTACAATGCTGGAGATTCAGATGATAAAACACATCCAGGGTTTTGCCCATATTTTATGTAACTATCTACAAATGCACCTACGCTTGCAAACACAATTAGTATAATTCTACGTAAAATTGTATTGCTGTATGTGTTTGAAGTATTTTGGTCCACTAGAGATACTGTATTGCCAACAGGGCTACTCCAGGCTGTGGAAACGTAGAGGCCATATTGATTAAAGTTGCAACTAACAGTCCTTGTTTTGTTACAGTAAAGAATAGCTTCAATGATCTTCAGAAAACAAAGCAAATTCAGCTTTGGGGCATATTGCCTGAGTCAGTTATCAAGATTTTCTTCATATCTTGAAAGTACAGCAATATACTGTAGGCCTAGATGAGGCCTAGCTGTATTCTGTGCCAAGAAAAAACTAAAACCCAATGTCCTACTGGTAGATAAAAGTAAAAGATCAGTCACAATAAGGAGAAAATGTAATTTTACAGTATGTTTTAATACATATTATAAAATTCAGATTAAAAGATCTGTTTTGACAATGTGCTACAAGGCAAAAAAAATTAATGCTCTATGTCTGAAGCATACCACTTACAAGTGCTAATGAATTAAGGGTGTAAAGTATAAGTCCCATTTTACCAAATTGAAAATGGAGGCACAGAGAGGATAGAAGACTTGCACAAGGAAATTCAGTGGCAGTTCTAAGGTAGAAGGGAGATTTCTTTATTCCACCTGTATTTTAACCACAAGACTATCGGTCCCTCCAAGACTAAGAAAGTCATTAGAATTTTCCTTCTGCTATTTTGTAAACAATCAGAAAAAGCAAGTAATGTGCTGATCTATTAAGAATTCTGCTATAGTTATATATTTTTTTCCACTAAATGGTTTTAACTTGACTACTTTTTTTCTGACTATACTGCTGCTGAGGACCTGCAAATGTGCATCCCTTGCTCTGCCATGAGAATCTGCTGCTCCATTAATTTAATTGGAATATCAATTTAGAGTGTCAGAACACAGAATGAGGAAATATTTCCTGACAGTGAGATCTATTATGCGGTGGAATAGCCTCCCAGATGGCATGGATTCTCCCCTGGAACATTTTAACCACTAGGGAACCAACTTTATCATTATGCTAGTATTTTGATGCTCTCTAAATATTAACATTTTTGATGGGTTAAATTCCCAGAAAGAGTGTGTGTTACATAATTTTTGAGCTTATTAGGAGACACTACTTTCACTTAATATTGAAAGCATCTGTTGGACTCCCCAAAAATCTGTTCATGTTATATATCCACTTTTATAAATTCAACCAAATGACAGATGAGTTGATAAGGAATTTTCCATCTGGATTGGGAGAGCCAAGAGGTAATATATGACAGGGGCTCCACATGAAGAAATATGGAGGCATTCATTTATGGAAAAGTGAATCCATTGCCAACTGTATAAGTCTGCTCTCTCATATCAGCCCCATTAACTCTGCAATGAGCTGTTGAAATAGCAATGCAGTTTGGAAGCTACAATACAAGATGCTAATTGGCTGGCAGACATATATTACCTACTCAGTCTCATAATGAGTGAGGTTCAGAACCTTTGTATGCACAACAACCTTGATATAATTAAGTCAGAAAAACAAAACAAAGAACTGTGGGTGCCATCACAGAGATAGTATATTGACCAGCTCATGAAACACAACTGTAGAAAGACTAACCACTAACCAAAACAGTGCTATTGTGGGGGCAGCCTAAGCTTGTCCATAGTTAAGGTTGTGGAGAAATTTCCCCTGAATAAAAGGTTACAAGATCTCTATTTTCCATGTCAGCAAGTGAATTTAGTCTCCAGATTTAACACATTAACTTTTCATCGCCCCCTGAATTTACCATAGTACTTTTTTTTGGATCAAAGTTTAAAACAAAACAAAAAACATCTTAAAATTTCTTCTGAGATTTTAACATTTTCAGAACCGTAAAACTAGGGCTGCTGGTTTGTCACAGTCAGCGGGGAAAAAAAAAAAGTCACAGATAGAGTTACTTTCTGTTTGTCCATGACTTTTTTTTCCCTGTGTCCATGATTCACTCTGCAGGGGAGGCTCCTGCAGCTCCTTTCCCATGGGGCTGGGCCTAGCTCCCCGTTCTGGAGGTTGTACCAGGTTTGCCAGGTCACAGGTGTGCCAGATCACAGTGCTTCTACCAGGTATACCAGGTCACAGTGCTGCTAAGGTCTGACCTGCCCAACCCTATATCATGATGGAGGGAAGAAGCTGGGGGAGCAAACTGAGCGGCACTGTGAACCAACATGTCAGGTCACAATGTGCCGGGCCCAACCCTGCAGGACACAAGAGTTGCAGGAGTCTTCTCCAGTCCTCACTCTGGCTCCTCTCCAGTCCTCACTCACCAGGTTCACTCTCCAGTCCTCCTTTCTGCTGGAGCCTCCCCTTGCACCAGGCCAGGATTAGAGTTTCTCTCCCCAGTCCCCATTAGACCATTAGTGACAAACCTAGGCTACAAGTAGTGAAATACGATCTAGTAGTCGGAGCTCCAAAATGGCAACTAAATCTAAATTATAACCATAGATCTACTAGACTTCCTCTGACTTGGGTAGGTCATTTTTCTGCTTCAGTTTCCTTAGCCATAAAGCAGAGTGATACCATAAGAAGTCGTTAGCTAATGTTTCAAGTGCTTTGAAGATGCAAAGCACTACTGTACATACATATGGCTAATGACAAATGAGGCTCACTACTACTCTCATATCAACTGGTCTCGCGTTGGTCCAGACACAAATATATAAGACACGGGAACCCTGCAGTAGAACTACAAAAATTGCTGATGATATGTGACATAGTAATAAAAGAACTGATATGTCACAAATGCCTGAAAATCCAAGAGTCACCCTAAACTTAATCATAGAAGAAGATAAGGAGGGTCTGATGGGAATGAAGAAAACAGGCTTCTCACCAAATGACTGTGGACATAGTGAATTTGAACAGGTGGAACTAACGAGTCATACTCTGTTCTTTGGAAGGTGGAAAGGAAGAAGTCAGTCATGAAAGTCACAGAACAATTCTTCATTATAAATCAAAATGCCTCATGCTCAGAGCAGGATTTGTATGACTCTCTCTCATTATTGTCCATCAGAATGTGATACCTTTTAAACACCACCCTGCTTAATCGGTCTTATCACATCACAGCAAGTATAATATGAGGCTTCAGATTCCTGTTGTGACATTCCCATACCTTGTGGGAACACTCTGCACCCCATGTTAATCCTTATAAAATGATTGTGTGGTATCCAATGCAAAGTTTGTCTCACCGGGTGTCTTCGGAAAACTCATTATGCACTGAGCATTCTTATAGTAATGTTATAGGTTGTAATTCCATGTAGATAGTTATGGTGCTGAAAATGTGTCCTCATGACTTAAAACAGGCACAGGCAAAACTCTCCAAGAGCAGAGAGGCAGTTCGCACCCCATCAGGGCATGTATGGGACAAAACCAGCCCAGCCTCACAGAAACAAAGGTTACTGGCCTAGGCAGCAACAAAGGATCTGTTGGACTCTCCAGTGAGTCACCCCCCTTCCTTTGGTCAGTTGGGGACTGGGATGAGGTAATGCTCACCTGACTCTGACTTGGGGGGGGGGGTTGGAAGCCAAGAGGGGAGAAAGAACATGATAAAAGGGAGATTTTGCCATGCTCTTCCTCTCTCTTCCACCTACATCTACAGACACCACACCAAGTGACTGAAGTTTGTAAGGGCACTGAAAAGTGTTAAGATCAGCTTAGAATGCGTTTTGCTTTTATTTCATTGGACCAAATCTGACTTATTTGTGTGCTTTGATTTATAATCACTTAAAATCTATCTTTGTAGTTGTCATAAATATAAAGGGAAGGGTAAATACCTTTAAAATCCCTCCTGGCTACAGGAAAAACCCTTTCACCTGTAAAGGGTTAAGAAGCTAGGATAACCTCGCTGGCACCTGACCAAAACGATCAATGAGGAGACAAGATATTTTCAAAGCTGGAAGGGGGGAGAAACAAAGGCTCTCTCTGTCTGTGTGATGCTTTTGCCAGAAACAGAAAAGGAATGAAGTCTTAGAACTTAGTAAGGGGGGAGGGATAGCTCAGTGGTTTGAGCATTGGCCTGCTAAACCCAGGGTTGGGAGTTCAATCCTTGAGGGGGCCATTTAGGGATGGGGGCAAAAATTGGGGATTAGTCCTGCTTTGAGCAGGGGTTGGACTAGATGACCTCCTGAGGTCCCTTCCAACCCTGATATTCTATGATTCTAAGTAATCTAGCTAGATATGTGTTAGATTCTGTTTTGTTTAAATGGCTGATAAAATAGCTGTGCTGAATGGAATGTATATTCCTGTTTTTGTGTCTTTTTGTAACTTAAGGTTTTGCCTAGAGGGATTCTCTATGTTTTGAATCTGATTACCCTATAAGGTATTTACCATCCTGATTTTACAAAGGTGATTCTTTTATTTTTTTCTTCAATTAAAATTCTTCTTTTAAGAACCTGATTGCTTTTTCATTGTTCTTAAGACCCAAGGGCTTGGGTCTGTGTTCACCTATGCAAATTGGTGAGGATTTTTATCAAGCCTTCCCCAGGAAAGGGGGTGTAGGGTTTTGGGAGGATTTTGGGGAGAAAGACATTTCCAAGCGGGCTCTTTCCCGGTTATGTATCTGGTAGACGCTTGGTGGTGGCAGCAATAAAGTCCAAGGACAAAAGGTAAAATAGTTTGTACCTTGGGGAAGTTTTAACCTAAGCTGGTAAAAATAAGCTTAGGGGGTTTTCATGCAGGTCCCCACATCTGTACCCTAGAGTTCAGAGTGGGGAAGGAACCTTGACAGTAGTTAATACATTTGTTTGTTTATTATACCTGAAGCAGTGTGTTTGCTTTGAAGCATGTCAGACACTCCCTTTGGGATAACAAGCCTTGTGCATATAAATTTCTTTGTTAAATTGACGAACTTATATAAGCTTGCAGCGTCCAGCAGGCATAACTGAACACTGCAAGACGGAGGTTCCTAGGGTTGTGTCTGGGACCGGAGATATTGGCTAGTGTCATTCGGCTGCACAATCCAAGGAGCAGCTTACATGCCAGAGGCTGTGCGTGAACAGCCCAGGGGTAGAGATTCTCACAGCAGAGCAGAGCAAGGCTGGCTCCCAGAGTCAAGGATTGGAGTGACTTAGCAGATCACCAGTCCAGATAACACCAGAGGGGAACGTCACAGCTGTATGATACTTTTCTATAATAACCAGATTTATTTGAAGATGCTTGATAAATAATCTGTACCAGGAAATCCATAACAGAGACCAGTTTCTCTCATAAAAACAACAGAGAAAATACTGACAACTAGGTCTATTTTCATACCTTCACTCCATTAACAAGATCTACTGACTACACAATTAGAATTGCTCCCTTGCTTGAAGTATTATGCCCAGGCTGCATATTTTACCTTTGCTCGTTAGCAAAATTAGATTTTTAAGCCTCAGTCGTTTTAATCCTGGCTACATTTGACATTTACTCCTCGAGCCTTTACCAAGAAGCACACTCTACTTGCTAAGGTTTTTCTTTCCAGAATTTTCACTGGGGGAAAAAAAAAAGAAACATTTTGAAATTCTTCATCAACCATCTCTACTCAAAGTCTTAGAGAGACTAAATGGAAACTGGGGGGAAGTTGACGACTTGGGTTATTAAATTATTTAAGATGCATATTGCAGTAACACCTAATCAGGATCTGGGCCCCCTTGTGCTACGTGATGTTCAAACACATAGGAAAAGCTTGCAGTCCTGATAAACAAGGCCAGGAATAATAGACAGACAAAAAGTGTCAGTTATACATAATGTTTGTTCCTTCCTCGCTCTTAACCTAAGCATCTCCCCGTCCTTCTGTCCACATGCCTGAATCAATGCGCTTCCCAATTGCTGATCCATTGTGATCTGATTCCACAGAATCTGAGATTCTTCTCATACTACAGAAATAGATCCAGGCTCACTAGGGTGGAAGCAGACAACCAGATGGTGCCTGTGATAGGATGGTTGGAGACCAGGGAGCCTCGCAGTTAGTGTACCTGGCCTCCAGCACCTTGTCTTTGTTGTGGTAGTAGGGGTGCTTGGTTGGCCTCCATTTACAACTGGGCCTTTGCCCTTAAGGGTGTGTGTGTGTTGGGGTGGCCTGGGCCCTCCCTCTCCAGCAGGTCCCATCTTAGAGCCCTATGGGAAACAAGACCAGGAGGGTCCTCCCTGCAGCGAGTCTAAGTCCACTGCTGTAGGGTACTTCCTACATATGTGCACCTTCAGTTTGGGGCATGACCCCTACAATACAGTCAATATTTTAACAAAAAGCATCCAAATGAGCAGGACCCTGAAGGTTCTCAAAGAGGGAGATGCTTGAAGAACCCACTGATTTTGGGCCTTACCCACTTCATGGTCCCCTCTCAGGTTCAATCTTCTGTCTGGCATCCCAGAGAAGGTTTTGCCTCTCCTGCAGCCTGTCCACCCTTTGCTTGGGCTTCTGAACTCCTTTTAACCCATTCCTCCAGGTGGAACATGCTTGACAGGTCCGGAGGGCTGGGGCAATGTGGCTCTGAATTGCCTTTTAACCCCTTTGGGCCCAGTTTGGGGGTATGTGTACCCCATCACAGTGCCTCTCTTATAGGGTCACTTAAAAGGGCTCCTTCCTCAGCTGTATCCAGTTTATACTTGGCATACCTGGGGTGCAGTGATAATAAATAGCTCTAAGCCACCTTTCCACCTTCTGAATCCTGGGCTAGCTAGGAGTCAAAACAACTCTCTTCATAACTTGAGGTTACTCTAACTTATGTCAGTTACAACCCAAAGCAACCAATATCAAGCCCAAAGTGTTTAAAAGTCTCTTTGTAGTTCTTGCTTTTAAATCCAGTAGGCTTACTCCAAACATGGCTAGGGTGACAAGGCCACCTGCCTGTACTCTAAGGACCCCTTGGATCTGGGATTTAGGTTAAGCAACCCTGAAGATATATGCTGCCTTATTAATATTATGTTTAAAGACAGCTGAGGACTGTCAAAAGAAGAATGAAAGAACAAAATGGATAATTATCTAGACTCCCACGGTATCTATCATGGGATTATTTGCTAACTACAGTGATTATTACCTACGGTGCCTCAAACATGGAAATCATTATAATCCGAAAGGAGATATATGCATTCCTTCGGAGCAAGGATTATTCATTAGGACCAGATGCTGTCCCCCTCACAATAGATTTTTTTGAGCCATAGGAGGTTGGATATAGGTTGGCCTTATTCTTAATTTTTAACACTTTTGTGTGATACAAAACTGGCCATCAGTATGGTGAGCTGTGTAATGTTCAGATTTTCCTACCATTGAGCCCCATGTCCAACAAGAACCACCATCTCTCTAGATCTCATATCCACAGCCAGCTTTGCAATGATTAGAACTGTACAGAACTTTCAGCTTTTTTGTGCTTTACAAGCAATATATGAGGTAATTACCCAAGGCCACTTCACTTATCTCTTAAAAATAATTTTCTTCCTGAAAACAGTTAGGTGATTCAATCTTCTGTGTGATACTCACCAGGAATTTATCAGTGTTTATCTAGAAATGTTTTCATTTTTCAGAATGCTTTGTTTACATTTTAGGATATAAACTGTAAGTACCAAAATCGACAAGAGGAAGAAAATCTAGCATTTATTAACTGGATCACAGTTTTAAAACGTACGTCTAAATTTCCTCCTGCTAAAGAGAAGGGATCACTATAATACTTGTTACCTAATTTCCCCTTATTAGTTCAATTATACAAAATAGTTGCATTAAATCAGGGGTTTGTTTCAATAAGGGTTTGCTTGCTGCTGTGATTTTCTCATTTAGTGATTCAGAGTAAAGCTAGGGTATACCTACACTGCAGCTGGGAATGTGCTTCCTAGCCCAAGTAGCCAGACACTCACTAGCTTTGCCAAAAATAGCAGTATGGATGTTGCAGAACACAGATAGTAGGCACACATCAGAGGGACAGATGTGTTGAATTGCTCCAGTGCCCTATTATGGGGGATATAATGGAGTAGAGCTGGTTGAAAAAATTTAGCCAGAGCTTTTTCCCATGAAAAGGAAAGATTTGGCCAAAACATCTGATACCAAAATGTTGATACCAAAACATTTCATGAATTCATGCCAGTTTCTCTGAAAGGTACATATTAAAACAAACCTGAAAAAGTTTAAAAGTTCTATTTTGACATTTTTCAAAATTAATTTTAATTTTTCTATTTGGAACAACTTTTCATTTCAAAATGTCCTTAAATTTTATTCAAAAAACAAAAAACAAAATATTAAAAACACAATGAAATTAAAAAAAACCAAAAGATCCTTTGGGTCTAAAGGGCTTTTTTTTTTTTTCAACTTTTCACATTGCCAATAATTAAAGTCAGGTCCACCCAAAAGATTTTAAAAATATTCAGTATTACCTGTGATCCAAAAACCATCAGCTGTTTACACACTTCTACTCTGGGGGTCCAGCCATACATTAACCCATATTCATTTTTAATCTCTTCTGAACAAATTTGGAAAACTCTGGACAAAGATTTTTTTTAAAAGGCATTGAAAGTTCAGAAGCTTTAGAGTGAAGAACAGTGGTGAAGAACAGTGTTTTTTCTGGTCCATTAACATATTTTCCTGGAAAAGGAGGGCAAGGAAAGGACAGTGGAATCACTGATGTTTTCTGATAGTATCACTGAATTTTGGAGATAGTCAGCCGCAAGCATATGGCAGTGTTGTGGATGATCTGCAGCCAAGTCATCCCAAAGGGCCTAATTCTGCTCTCCGTTATGCTCACACAACTCCCATTAACTCCAAAGGTAGTTATATGATTGCATCAGATGGCAGAATTGGGACTTAATATACAGTACATGTGCTCACATTTCAGGCTTGACAAGGGTCACACTTTTAAACTATAATTACAGCAAATAGCCTGCTGAGTCAAGGTTGAGAAAGTTCTCTCCGTCAGATGTTGACTTTTGAGGACATTTGCTAACATGTGCAAGTGATTTATAAGACAGCTCCATAGTAGTAGTGGGGTTTTTGCTTTACAAACATATCTAAGGTAAAAAATATTATATGGTGGAATTGGCATTTTTTCCATTGCTTGTCTCATTTTTATTTCTATTGTCTGGATAACAAACACAACCCCAGTTATCTATCCATACAAACAAGAACACAGGCAGGAGCAGAAGCTGCACAAGCTTCCTCATACCATTTCACCATTATGTCTCATCTCTGATCTAGAAGGACCCTTCCCATAGGTGACAACGTAATCAGTTTTCATGTCTAATCAAGTCCTTGGCCTTATGCTGAGGTTGCCAAAAAAAAAAAAAAAAGAGATAATTAATGCTAGTTAGGATGGTGGTTTTTATGATGCAGATTCCTGGCTAGTGCAAATGGTACTGAGATCATTAACTCATTTCAGATACAGTCATAGCTTTGACCCACTACTGATGCTTTCTTATCATTTTGAAATTGAACTTGCTCTGCACTAGAAAAAAAAATATAGGATATCATGTCTATTTGGGATGAAACACAACTTTGGTCTATACAGTATTCAGGGGACTGGACTAGATGACCTCTCAAGGGTCCCTTCCAGTCCTATGATTCTATGAGCCATCCTCCCCATATGACCTAATTTCAATGTGTCTAGGTGAACACTAGATTGCAAATGGGAAAGGAGTGTCCAAAGGCAATCTTCTGATTGGCTGGTTGAGCCTTTTTTGGTGAAGTCACAGTTGTGTACCAACTCCCAATTGTGTATAGTTGAGACATTCAAAGAAAAGATGAAAATGCCTATGCCTATAACTGTATGCAGTGTGATTAGCCATCTTAGTCCCAGAATATTAAAGAGGGAAGATGGTGGAGGTAATAACTTTTATTAGACCAACTTCTGTTGGTGAGAGAGACAAGCTTTTGAGCTTAAAGCCTCATTCCCCCACCCCCAAATAATGAGCTAGTCGAGCAGTTCAACAAAACACTGAAGAACATGTTAATGTTTAGGTGTACTTGTGGCACCTTAGAGACTAACAAATTTATTTGAGCATAAGCTTTTGTGAGCTACAGCTCACCTCATTGGATGCAGTCAGTGGACTTTCTGATGAAGTGAGCTGTAGCTCACAAAAGCTTGTGCTCAAATAAATTGGTTAGTCTCTAAGGTGCCACAAGTACTCCTTTTCTTTTTATGAATACAGACTAACACGGCTGCTACTCTGAAACATGTTAAAGTTTGTGACCACTGAACCTCAACACAAGGACTGCCTGATTCCCCCTCTCTTGTTCGCCATCCACAAGGTGCCCCAGGCATCTACAGGGTTCTCCTCATTTGAATTATTATACGGACAGCTGAGCGGGGTTCTGTAGCTCTTCTGCTAGACCGGGGAAGAGCAGAGAACCAGGACAAACAACATAATGAAGTATGTTACATAGCTGTGGGAGAAACTGAAGACCCTGGGGGAGTTTGCAAAAGAAAACTTACAGAAGGAGTGACTCATCCAGGAGCAGATCTATAAACAAAGGGGCCCACCTACGCAAGTTCCAGCCCAGAGACTATATGAGACTTCTGCTACCAGCATCGGAATCCCAGTTACTGGCCTGTGGTCTAAAGTGCCTTCAAGGTGGTGAAACAGGTAGGGCAGGTCAATGATAAGATCCAGCAACCCAGGAAAAGGAAGTCTACCCAGGAGTATGTCATCAGCCTGTTGAAGGCCTGGAAGGGACAAGAGCACTTTGTTATCCCATCGCCCCTGATACAGAACTTGGCCCTCAGGCCTTGGTGCCACAAGACTACACATCAGTACCTGTACGGAAGGGTATGCAGCCCTACCAGGAGCAACAGGTAGACCAGGTGGTCAAATTGTTCCCAGAGATGTTTTCGGCTGTACCTGAGCGGACCCACCTGACATTCCATCTTATAGACATTGAACCAGGGCGGAAGGTATGCAAGAGGCTATGAGGATGGTTTGTTAAGAATTTCAGACTGTGATAGAACTAGGAGTCAAAGAATCCCAGTGCGTGGAGGAGCCCCATTGTACTGTATTGACTTCTACAGGATGAAGACCATTTCAAAATTCAATTTTAACCCCATGCCCAAATTCAGTGAATTACTAGAAAGACTGGGTCTCACAAAGTATATATCCACCCTCCACTACAGCTGCATGGGTTGCATTAAACTCACTGGGTCCCAGGGCAGAAAGCCAAAGCCAAAGCCAAAGCCCAAGCCCTACTGTCCAGGCCAGAAGCTGAACCTGAGCAACTTAGCTTTGCAGGACCCCTGTGGCCTGGGATCCCAGGCAATTGCCTTGCTTACTACCCCCTAACAGCAGCCCTGCATGGCTGCCTACATTGATGATATTGTCATCAACAGTGAGAGCTGAAGCATCTGGAGCACATTGCAGGGATATTGCAGAATCTTAAAGTGACAGGTCTGATGGCCAACTCAACCAAGTGCTGACTGGCCACCCAAGAAGTCACCTACCTAGGGTACTCTGTTGGGGGAAGTTGGCCAGCTATGATTCTTGGTGGACAAAAGTCCAAGCCCTGCTGGGTTGTCCTGTCCCTTGCACAAAGAAACAAGTCCAGTTTTGGGGATTAGTGGGGTGCTATCAACAGTTCATTTCAAACTTTACTACCATTGCAGCCCCTTTGACTGATCTGGTAAAAGACACCACATCCAAAAAGTTCTGTTGGACCAAAAGTTGTGATGAGGCATTTAAAGTACCACAAAACCAGTTGACCTGGGAATCAGCACTATTCCACGCAGACTTCTCAAAGCCCTTTATTTTCCAAACAAGCACGTCTATTGTCAGACTTGGAATAGTGCTCTCTCAGGAATTCAGAGGAGAAGGATACCATTCTCTATCTCAGCAGGAAGTTGTTCCCACAAGAGGAAGCATGCTTGGTCATGGAGGAGGTGGCCCTGGTGGTGAAATGGGACATTGATGCCCTACGCTATTACTTGTATGGGCATCCTGTCCGCCTGTTAACTAATCAAGCACCCCTCCAGTGGCTGAACTCAATGAAGGACTATAACTCATACATCATGTAGTGGTACCTGTCATGTGCAGGCATGGAAAATAAAAGCAGACTTCTTTTCATGAGATGGTGGGGACATGAATTCATCACAGGGCATGACATCCCAGGGTCTATGGGAGAGGTTCTGTGATGGGGTATACAAAGCCCACACTGTTACCTATCAACTCTGTGTTCTTGGGGAACCAGAGTGGAGTATCCATCCTATCTGACTCATAAAAGTTCTTCCCCCCACCCCCCTCAGCCTCTGCTTGAGCCAAAACCGACCATTGTTGTTTCTCTACAAAACCCCCTACCCATGCTCAAGTAAGCGTTCCGATTTTGCATCGGAAATTTGCATCAGTTCCATTGGGACTTCATCTTCTCCTGACTGATTGTGCTGGGGGCTCTGCCTGTCTCCAGCACTCCAGCCCCTCAGCTACCACCATCATCTGGGACCCCCGATCAATTCAAGCTTCACAGAGTGGTGAGAGCCCAGCATGCTCTCTCTCTAGCGCCTTCTGACCCTGGCTTGTGTGATCAGTTATAGTTTTCTAAACCTGACTTTTATAATCAAATTTAAGTTAGATTTAATATGATCACTGTTTTGTTTGTTTGTCTCCCTTATGGTTATTACCTGGCAGTAAATTACTTTCATGATTAAGCTGGTTGCTGTTCTCTCTCTATCCCACCCCCGGGGGTGGTTTTTTGGGTTCCTCATTCGCTCTGCAGCAATGCTCCTTGTACCTAAGCTAAAAGATCGCTGCAGCATCCAAAAATCCTGTGGGGTTTGCTCATCAAGTCGGTTACTACCAGAACAATTGTAATGTGAAAGGGGGGGATAGGGACATGCTGAACCTGGGACATATGAAGGTGGCAGCTTGGAAGTGCTGCTCAACTCAGCCTGCTCAGGTGTACTCTATTCCAGTGTGGTGCCCATGGCATATGAGGGTGACAGTTTGGAGGTGCTGTTCGACCCAGCTACTGAGTCCAAGGACATATAAGGGGTCAGCTTGGGAGTGCTGATTAAGCCTGTCCTCTCAGACATGCTCTGTTAATGTGTGTGTGTTCATCTGATTCTAGGGCTGGAAGAACCCAGGCCTGGGGAACCTAGGTCCTGCAGGACAGCTCCACTGGGAGGGAACTTGTAGCAGGAAGAAGTAGAGCTCCGTATGAGAACACAAGTGACACGCAGTACACTGATAGAAGTAAAGACACTACCACCCCAGAAGAGTAACCCTAATAAATGAGCATACCCCAAAGTAACAGGCAAAGCTGGTAACAACACTGGGCTGGAAGGAGTTAAAAGACAGGGCTGGAACTCACGTAGTTCTACCCCTCCAGCCCTGCAGTGCATGCTCCAACTGGAGAAGGGATTGAAAAGGGAGCAACCCACCTCAGAAGGGGTGGAGGACAGACCTACCCTGAAGTCTCCTGACAAAGGTGCCAGGGGAGCCTCCCTGAGGTAGTAAGACTGTATGCTGATCCTGGTTGAGGCTAATGGTTTGGTTACCTTTTATTTTTCTTTTCACCTTATTGGGGACTGAAATCTGAGAGAGGAAAGTGGTGATAGGAAGTGACCCAGAAAGGGTAACTCAGGGTACATTTAGGGGCCAGGCACAGTTGGCACAGTTGACCCTTTTAGGGCCCTGGGTTGGAGCATTGTGGAGTGGATGGGCCTGGCCTCCCCTACCACTGTTCCCACTACAGGAAGGACTAACTACCTGTACTCTGTACTGCAGGTCTGAGTAGAGGAGAATCAGGACTGTAAGACTGAGCACCAGGAGGCACTAGGTGCGCTAATGACTACGCCACCTAACCCACCAAGGACTCTGTTACAGAGCCAGTGAACAATTTAGTCTTTGAAAAATAATTTTCTCCAGCTCTAATATTAACTGTAAACCTAATGTAAACTGTTTACCTTTAAACATAATCAGATGGAGTAGTGTTAGCCCAATGTTTTGATATCAGTTCTTAACATGTTCTCTGTGAAGGGTCTCTTACGTCTTTTTAAAGTCAACTTATCTGTGTCAACCTCATTTCTTAAGTACAGGAGACAGCAAAACAGGTGTCTTCACTTTGCTGTTTAGTACAGTGAAGATATTAATGCAGTGATGTGTAGGAGGCACTACCCCTGGCCTCCTTTTTAAAATTCCAAAAGTACACCAGAGGCAAGTTTGAGCCAACTAACTGATGGAATTTTCCAGTACCCAGAAAGTGGATGAACTCCATCAGACTTAGGGAATAAAAATACTTCCAAAGAGCACAGTTTTCACCTTTTTTGATGGACCAACTGCACACAAAGTAATGTACAGTACTTTCAAACAAAATTTATTAGAGAATGTTACTTCCCTCCCATGCAAGACTTACAACAAGTTCTTCACTCTCACTTCAAATTTTATAGGTGGGATACCATGGTATATCATCAATATAATCCTCACGGTTTCCAGCAAATGCACTTAATATAAAAGTTTGCCAAGTGACCTTGCCTCCTACTATGCTGATTGCAGCGGCGGATTAATGATTTTGCCTTCCCTAGGCCCTGAAATAACTGCTGCTCCCCCGCAGCAGCTCCCCGTCCCAGCTCACCTCCGCTCCACCTCCTCCCCTGAGCACGCTGCTGGGTCCTGCTTCTCCCCACTCCCTGCCAGTGCTTGCGCGAGAAACAGGTTCGCGAAGGAGGGGGGAAGTGGGGGGAACGCGACGCACTCAGGAGAGGAGGTGGGGCTGGGGAGGGGATTTGGGGAAGGGGACCAATAGGGGCAGGGAGGGGGTGGGAAAGGGGGGCAGGGAAGCAGTGGAGTTGGGGTGGGGCTGGAGGCCGTGAACTGGTGCCTGGGGAAGCAGCTTCTGACTGCTATTATAAATTTGCTGCCCCTGCCATTTTGCCATCCTAGGCCTAGGCCTTGGCCTTGTCAGCCTAGGCGTTAATACGCTGCTGGCTGATTGTTGTAAGAAATAGTTTTGTTTAAATGGAAAAACAGAATGATTTCAAATCACAAATTATTACCTCTCCCCACCCCATCACTTCAAGAACACACATTCCCAGCAGACAGCATGGAATGCAGCTTGTCAATTTCAAAAACATGTTTTTGATATTGAGATAGATCTGTTGAGTAGTACTTTACTCCATGAGTAGTCCTATTGGGTACAGTGCAGCTGTTTGAGGAATAAGATACTATGTAACATGAGTAATGTTGGAGGAATTTGGCGTATTAGTAACTCATCACTGTCCATATTGAAGAAAAGAAAAAACACCCATCCTCTTTTTGATCTGGCTGGTTACTGCTGTTCCAAATCCTTGTTCACAGCACACATTTGGGAATAAGCAAATTTTGTTCCATGAATTTAGCTAAAACTGAGGGCAGATGTTAATGACATATTTAAAAGTCCAAAGAACAGCGTACCCATCTCTATTAAATGGGTAGTGTTGCACTGGTAACTCATTTCACAAATAAAAAATGGTTTTGGTAATGTAATGCATACAATGCACTTCAGGTACAATTACAGTAGATGGATCAGGCAATGTTTGCTTTTCATATTAAATCATTATTTCCCCTGCTTTGGAATAGAGGAGTTTCCTTTTTTTCTGAGCAAGAGAATATGTACACTGTCATCAAGGTATAAAGATATTATTATTTGGATTGGCTGTTGTATAATGAAAGGTTCATTAGTGCATTAAAAAACAGGGAGCTTTGCCAGGAAAGGCTAATTTGTCATCATGAGGAATATTTATCCACTTTACTCCTTTCCACAAGACTAACTTAAGTTCCGTCGAGGTGCAATGTAAGAAAACATGAGCCAGTCCCAAAAAATAAACCCAGATCTTCTAGAATAAGAAAAATATGAATATAGCTAAAGAACTTTATATTCTAGCCATGTCTGCTAAGTAACTGATGCTAGATTCTATATAGTGCATAACAATTAGTTTATTGCCTCACCACCTATCCAAGTGAACATTTTCTGCTTCGCCCCCACACTTTTTTTTAAAAAAAAACACAGAATACTGATATCACCGTGTCTTGCTGCCTTCAGTTTGTTTGTTGCCGTCTGAACAGAATTCCCTGTCTTACATATTGGCTCACATCCAGCCTTGTAGTGAACAGAGTCTATGCAGGTTAGGGAGAAAGCTTAGAGGGATATGGTTGATGTCTGAGTGACCAATAATAATAATAATAATAATAAAGAAGCCATAGACAGGGGTAGATCTGGAGGATATTCAGTGAATGTGTTTGGAACACAGTTTGGGACCTAGACTGCTGACGTGTATGTAATGTTATTTTAAATGAACACATTTACAACGTCATACTTCTTTATGCTAATCACGGAAAGTCAAACCCTAGAAGCATCGTGTCTTTTGTGCTGTGTTTGAGTTTGTCAATTATTTAAATGGAAGTAGGATCCGAAACCTAAGTAGCTAGTGTGAGTTATCAGGCTGAATGTTTACCATTTGAAAATTGCTGGGCCAAACAAAATAGTTTCCCTTGGGAGCAGGGGTGAAAGTAAAATTGAATTCTTACTGGTACGGGGGCCAGCTCCGTGCCTCCCCCCGCACCGGGGTGGGGCCTCAGGCAGAAGAGGAGGGGTGGTGGTGGGAGGGGTGTTCAGAATCTTCCAGGCAGCCCATCCGCAATGCCTGGCCTGCGCCGCCTGGAGCTTCACCAGTGATTTAAAGGGCCCAGGGCTCCAGCCTCTGCCGTAGCCAGGGGTGGGGGCCAAAAGGGGCAATGATGTTAAAGCCATGTGTCATAAATATAAAGGGAAGGGTAAACCCCTTTGAAATCCCTCCTGGCCAGGGGAAAGCTCCTCTCACCTGTAAAGGGTTAAGAAGCTAAAGGTAACCTCGCTGGCACCTGACCAAAATGACCAATGAGGAGACAAGGTACTTTCAAAAGCTGGGAGGAGGGAGAGGAACAAAGGGTCTGTCTGTAGTCGTCTTGGCCGGGGACAGAACAGGAATGGAGTCTTAGAACTTTTAGTAAGTAATCTAGCTAGGTATGTGTTAGATTATGATTTCTTTAAATGGCTGAGAAAAGAATTGTGCTGAATAGAATAACTATTTCTGTCTGTGTATCTTTTTTGTAACTTAAGGTTTTGCCTAGAGGGGTTCTCTATGTTTTTTTAATCTAATTACCCTGTAAGATATATACCATCCTGATTTTACAGGGGGGATTTCTTTATTTCTATTTACTTCTATTTTTTATTAAAAGTCTTCTTGTAAAACACTGAATGCTTTTTCATTGTTCTCATATCCAAGGGTTTGGGTTTGTGGTCACCTATGCAAATTGGTGAGGCTTTTTATCCAACATTTCCCAGGAAAGGGGGGGTGCAAGTGTTGGGAGGATTGTTCATTGTTCTTAAGATCCAAGGGTCTGGGTCTGTGGTCACCTATGCAAATTGGTGAGGCTTTTTACCAAACCTTGTCCAGGAAGTGGGGTGCAAGGTTTTGTGAAGTATTTTGGGGGGAAGGACGCGTCCAAACAGCTCTTCCCCAGTAACCAGTATTAGTTTGGTGGTGGTAGCGGCCATTCCAAGGATAACGGGGGTAATATTTGTTACCTTGGGGAAGTTTTGACCTAAGCTGGTAAAGATAAGCTTAGGAGGTTTTTCATGCAGGTCCCCACATCTGTACCCTAGAGTTCAGAGTGGGGGAGGAACCTTGACATGGTGGCACAGTGGTGGGATTAACCTGAAATCATTTTGAGATCCAGTTGAGATTTTTTGAACTAGAAATACAGATTTTAAAAAGGAATTTTTAGGAAGTCCAGAAGGCAGCTTTGAAACTGAAAGCAGCTTGGTTTCTCTCTGCTTTGTGGCCAAGCAGAGACAAAAGGGGATTATCTTGTGAATTGCAGGTTTTCTTTGCCTGGAGGCAGGGTACTTAACTCCTGCAGGGAAATTCACAGTCTTCCAACCCAGAGGTTTGTTTTTTTTTCTTTTCTTCCTAAAAGTAAATAGGGGGTGTGTGCTCTACCCATTTGCCTGGAGACAAAAGTGGCAGGGTTTTTTTTAGGATTTTGATTTTTTTTTTTTTGTTTTACAAGGAGCACAGGTTTGAAAAGAAATTTTTTTTCTTCTTTGGGCTGGGTAAGCAGGTTTCCAAGTAGTTGGAGGTTTTTTGCTTTAATTTGGGCCCAGAGCAGAGACAAGGGAATTGTCTTTTTCTGTAGGCTGACAATCACTATCAGAGAATAGGTATTCTATTCCAGCACAGCAAAATTTTACAGCCAAGTTTTGTTTGTTTATTTCTAAACCTCGGGTGTAAAGTTAGTTAAAAACAGAGAGGTTAGAATGGCCAAATCCTCAGCTCGACTACAGCTGGAATTAGCCAAATTTCAGGCTGAGGAAAAACAAAGGGAACATGAAAGACAGATAGAACTCATGCGGCTGAAGGAGGAGGAGAAGGAAAAAGAGAGGAAGCATGTGGAGGAGATGGAGAGGATAAAGGCCCAGCAGAATATACCAACAAACCCTAGCAATCCTTCTCCAGGTACCACTTCCCATCCCAGAAAGTTCCCCACCTACAAGGCAGGTGATGATACTGAGGCCTTCTTAGAAAACTTCGAAAGGGCCTGCCTTGGGTACAACATCTCTACTGACCAATACATGGTAGAGCTGAGGCCGCAGCTCAGTGGACCCTTAGCTGAGGTGGCAGCTGAAATGCCTAAAGAACACATGAACAAGTATGAACTGTTTAAATCCAAGGCGAGAGTCAGAATGGGGATAACACCCGAGCAGTCTCGTCGGAGGTTCAGAGCCCTAAGGTGGAAACCAGACATGTCATTTACCCGACATGCCTACCACATTGTAAAACATTGGGATGCCTGGATATCAGGAGCAAGTGTTGAATCTCCAGTAAATTTGCCCTTCCTAATGCAAATGGAACAATTCTTAGAGGGTGTTCCTGAGGAAATAGAAAGATACATCCTAGATGGGAAACCCAAAACTGTAATTGAGGCAGGAGAGATTGGAGCCAGATGGGTGGAGGTGGCAGAGAAGAAGAAAACTGGTCGCAGTTGGAGCGGAGACCAGAAGGGACCACCCCAGACCACACCCTATTACCGGGGGCCGCCCAAAGCCCCACCTACCTCCCAAAGAACCCTCCAGACCCCTTATCGTCCCACCACCCCGTTCTCCAGCAACCCTCCTCGCCCCAGTGACCCGTCAGCTGGACGATGTTTTAAGTGTAACGAGCTGGGGCATGTAAAGGCCAACTGCCCCAAGAACCCCAACAGATTACAGTTCATTGCACCGGAATCACACCAGAGGTCCACAGGCCCAGATACCTCCCAGATACCCTTGGAGCGGAGGGAAACTGTGAGTGTGGGTGGGAAGAAGGTCACCGCGTGGAGGGACACCGGAGCACAAGTGTCAGCTATCCATGCTTCCTTAGTGGACCCCAATTTAATCAACCCAGAGATCCAAGTGACGATTCAACCCTTCAAGTCCAACTCTTTCAATTTGCCTACAGCCAAGTTGCCTGTCCAGTACAAGGGCTGGTCAGGAATGTGGACTTTTGCAGTCTATGATGATTATCCCATCCCCATGCTGTTGGGGGAAGACTTGGCCAATCATGTGAAGCAGGCCAAGAGGGTGGGAATGGTCACCCGCAACCAGGCTAAACAAGCCGTGAGGCCTAGCTCTGTTCCGGAAACTTCTATCAGGACCCAGTCAGAGGTGATGGACCTGGACCCCAGGCCAATGTCTGCAACAGCAGTAGTGGATCCAGTCCCAGAGACCCAGACGGAACCAGTCCCAGAACCGGAACCAGCCGAACAACCAACACCAGACCCCGTGTCAGCACTGAATCCAGTACTTGCAACCTCAACACCAGAGGGCCCCACCGAACCTGAACTGGCAGCAGCCGATAACCCTACACAAGAGGCTCAGCCGGAGCCTGAATCCCAACATAGTACACCAGCGGAGAGCGGTTCACAGTCAACAGAAACAGCTCCATCCCCTATATCGCTTCCAGAGGGACCAAGCCTAGGTCCACAATCCCATGAGGAACTGATGTCTCCAGCATCAAGGGAACAGTTCCAGACCGAACAGGAAGCAGATGAAAGCCTCCAGAGAGCTTGGACGGCGGCACGGAGCAACCCACCACCTCTCAGCTCTTCTAATCGATCCAGGTTTGTTGTAGAAAGAGGACTTTTATACAAGGAAACTCTTTCTGGGGGACACCAGGAAGACTGGCATCCTCAGAGACAGTTGGTAGTTCCAACTAAATACCGGGCCAAGCTCTTGAGCTTAGCCCATGATCACCCTAGTGGCCATGCTGGGGTGAACAGGACCAAAGACCGTTTGGGGGGGTCATTCCACTGGGAGGGAATGGGCAAGGATGTTTCTACCTATGTCCAGTCTTGTGAGGTGTGCCAAAGAGTGGGAAAACCCCAAGACCAGGTCAAAGCTCCTCTCCAGCCACTCCCCATCATTGAAGTTCCATTTCAGCGAGTAGCTGTGGATATTCTGGGTCCTTTTCCGAAAAAGACACCCAGAGGAAAGCAGTACATACTGACTTTCATGGATTTTGCCACCCGATGGCCGGAAGCAGTAGCTCTAAGCAACACCAGGGCTAAAAGTGTGTGCCAGGCACTAGCAGACATTTTTGCCAGGGTAGGTTGGCCCTCTGACATCCTCACAGATGCAGGGACTAATTTCCTGGCAGGAACTATGAAAAACCTTTGGGAAGCTCATGGGGTAAATCACTTGGTTGCCACTCCTTACCATCATCAAACAAATGGCATGGTGGAGAAGTTTAATGGAACTTTGGGGGCCATGATACGTAAATTCGTAAATAAGCACTCCAATGATTGGGACCTAGTATTGCAGCAGTTGCTCTTTGCCTACAGAGCTGTACCACATCCCAGTTTAGGGTTTTCCCCATTTGAACTTGTATATGGCCGTGAGGTTAAGGGGCCATTGCAGTTGGTGAAGCAGCAATGGGAGGGATTTACACCTTCTCCAGGAACTAACATTCTGGACTTTGTAACCAACCTACAAAACACCCTCCGAACCTCTTTAGCCCTTGCTAGAGGAAACTTAAAGGATGCTCAAAAAGAGCAAAAAGCCTGATATGATAAACATGCCAGAGAGCGTTCCTCAAAGTAGGAGACCAGGTCATGGTCTTAAAGGCGCTCCAGGCCCATAAAATGGAAGCCTCGTGGGAAGGGCCATTCGTGGTCCAGGAGCGCCTGGGAGCTGTTAATTATCTCATAGCATTCCCCACCTCCAACCGAAAGCCTAAGGTGTATCATATTAATTCTCTAACGCCCTTTTATTCCAGAGAATTAAAGGTTTGTCAGTTTACAGCCCAGGGAGGAGACGACGCTGAGTGGCCTGAAGGTGTCTACTACGAAGGGAAATGTGCTGGTGGTGTGGAAGAGGTGAACCTCTCCATGACCCTTGGGCGTATGCAGCGACAGCAGATCCAGGAGCTGTGCACTAGCTACGCGCCAACGTTCTCAGCCACCCCAGGACTGACTGAACGGGCATACCACTCCATTGACACAGGTAATGCTCACCCAATTAGGGTCCAACCTTACCGGGTGTCTCCTCAAGCTAAAACTGCTATAGAACGGGAGATCCAGGATATGTTACAGATGGGTGTAATCCGCCCCTCTGAAAGTGCATGGGCATCTCCAGTGGTTCTAGTTCCCAAACCAGATGGGGAAATACGTTTTAGCGTGGACTACCGTAAGCTAAATGCTGTAACTTGCCCAGACAACTATCCCATGCCACGCACAGATGAACTATTAGAGAAACTGGGAAGGGCCCAGTTCATCTCTACCTTGGACTTAACCAAGGGGTACTGGCAGGTACCGCTAGATGAATCTGCCAAGGAAAGGTCAGCCTTCATCACACATCTCGGGCTGTATGAATTTAATGTACTCCCTTTCGGGCTGCGAAATGCACCCGCCACTTTCCAAAGACTTGTAGATGGTCTCCTAGCGGGATTAGGAGAATATGCAGTCGCCTACCTTGACGATGTGGCCATATTTTCGGATTCCTGGGCAGACCACCTGGAACATCTACAAAAAGTCCTTGAGCGCATAAGGGAGGCAGGACTAACTGTTAAGGCTAAGAAGTGTCAAATAGGCCTAAACAGAGTGACTTACCTTGGACACCAGGTGGGTCAAGGAACTATCAGCCCCCTACAGGCCAAAGTGGATGCTATCCAAAAGTGGCCTGTCCCAAAGTCAAAGAAACAGGTTCAATCCTTCTTAGGCTTGGCTGGTTATTACAGACGATTTGTACCGCACTACAGCCAAATCGCTGCCCCACTGACAGACCTAACCAAAAAGAAACAGCCAAATGCTGTTCAGTGGACCGGAAAGTGTCAGAAGGCCTTTAACAAGCTTAAAGCGACACTCATGTCTGACCCTGTACTAAGGGCCCCAGACTTTGACAAACCGTTCCTAGTAACCACAGATGCATCCGAGCGTGGTGTGGGAGCAGTTTTAATGCAGAAAGGACCTGATCAAGAATTCCACCCTGTAGTGTTTCTCAGCAAAAAACTGTCTGAGAGGGAAAGCAACTGGTCAGTCACTGAAAAAGAATGTTATGCCATTGTCTACGCTCTGGAAAAGCTACGCCCATATGTTTGGGGACGGCGTTTCCACCTGCAAACCGACCATGTTGCACTAAAGTGGCTTCACACCGTCAAAGAAACTAACAAAAAACTTCTTCTGTGGAGTTTAGCTCTCCAAGATTTTGATTTCGACATCCAACACATCTCAGGAGCTTCTAACAAAGTGGCTGATGCACTCTCCCGTGAAAGTTTCCCAGAATCAACTGGTTAAAATCGTCCTTGAGATGTGGAAAATATTGTTAGTCTTTATGTACTTGGTAGTATATTTAGAGATGCATGTGTCTTATTAACTCTGTTTTCCTAGAGCTCCAGGAAGAAATCCCAGCCAGTGTTTCACCCTAGCTGAGATTTGGGGGGCGTGTCATAAATATAAAGGGAAGGGTAAACCCCTTTGAAATCCCTCCTGGCCAGGGGAAAGCTCCTCTCACCTGTAAAGGGTTAAGAAGCTAAAGGTAACCTCGCTGGCACCTGACCAAAATGACCAATGAGGAGACAAGATACTTTCAAAAGCTGGGAGGAGGGAGAGGAACAAAGGGTCTGTCTGTAGTCGTCTTGGCCGGGGACAGAACAGGAATGGAGTCTTAGAACTTTTAGTAAGTAATCTAGCTAGGTATGTGTTAGATTATGATTTCTTTAAATGGCTGAGAAAAGAATTGTGCTGAATAGAATAACTATTTCTGTCTGTGTATCTTTTTTGTAACTTAAGGTTTTGCCTAGAGGGGTTCTCTATGTTTTTTTAATCTAATTACCCTGTAAGATATATACCATCCTGATTTTACAGGGGGGATTTCTTTATTTCTATTTACTTCTATTTTTTATTAAAAGTCTTCTTGTAAAACACTGAATGCTTTTTCATTGTTCTCAGATCCAAGGGTTTGGGTTTGTGGTCACCTATGCAAATTGGTGAGGCTTTTTATCCAACATTTCCCAGGAAAGGGGGGGTGCAAGTGTTGGGAGGATTGTTCATTGTTCTTAAGATCCAAGGGTCTGGGTCTGTGGTCACCTATGCAAATTGGTGAGGCTTTTTACCAAACCTTGTCCAGGAAGTGGGGTGCAAGGTTTTGTGAAGTATTTTGGGGGGAAGGACGCGTCCAAACAGCTCTTCCCCAGTAACCAGTATTAGTTTGGTGGTGGTAGCGGCCATTCCAAGGATAACGGGGGTAATATTTGTTACCTTGGGGAAGTTTTGACCTAAGCTGGTAAAGATAAGCTTAGGAGGTTTTTCATGCAGGTCCCCACATCTGTACCCTAGAGTTCAGAGTGGGGGAGGAACCTTGACACCATGGCACTGCTTTAAGCAGGGTCCTTAAAGCGCTGGTTTAAAGTCAGCTGAACGGGCCAGTACCGGCGGCCAATTTTTACTGGCATGCCGTACCCGCCCATACCGCTTTACTTTCACCCCTGCTTGGGAGTAATGGTTTTGGTGTTGCTCATTCCTTCTCTTTTCTTTGGGAGTGGTCCGTGGAGAGAGAGCACGCACCCTTTTGATCTGTTCCTTTTGTTTAAAACTCACCTTTTTCTTGCTGCTTGTCTTCACCAAGCCTAATGTTTGGTTTGGATGCAAGTGGTGGACAGTCAATAAATCTTTCCCACAAGCAGGTTTATGCCAATGAGGGTAGATGCAGACCTGGGGACTTCTATATATTAAATAAAACCCTTCACTTAAAAAGCCATCTAAGATTACCCAGTGACAGTTTATTTGCTTATCACATGATTTACAAAACCTCACACTTAAAAGCAAGAAATTAGTTAACATCTTAATGACCCACTAATCTCTTTGAGCATGTCAAAGCAGTAGTAAGTAAAGGAGAAACAGCTGACAATTTATTTTGACTTCAGAAAAGTCTTGCACAAGTGGCTCCTAAAGAAGTTCAGTGGTCATGGAGTCAAAGGCAAAACATGCCATGGATCAAAACCTGGGTAGGAGACAGAAAGCAAAGAATGGATAAAATGGTGTATTTTCATGACGGCAAAAGGTTAACAGGGGTGTCTCAAAGTTCTGTACTCATTCATGTGTTGTCTAATATATTTACTACTGATCTGGAAATGGAGGTGAGCAGTGAGGCAGCAAAATTTGCAGGTGACAAAGTTATTTAGGTTACTCGGGACGAGAGGGGACTGAGGAAATTTAGAGAGCTAAACAAGGTAGGAGGATGGGGGACACGTGGGCAGATGAAATTCACTGCTGACAATTGCAAACTAAAGCACATTTGAGGGAAAAAAAATAGACTACCCAGATACTTTACTGAGTTCTAAATTAACAGTATCAATTCAATAAAGGCATTTGGGATCACTGTTGACCACTCAATGAATGCATGTGCTCGAGATGCATTTGTCAAAAGATCTAACAAGAGGTTAGGATGCATAAGGAATGGGATGGTGAATAATAAAAAGGCTATTATAAGGACTTAAAATAATCAATGGTGCAGCCTCACCTAGAATACTGTGTGCAATACTGGTCATCCCATCTTAAAAAGGATATTGCAATACTAGAGGGGGTTCAGAGAAGAGCAATGAGAATGATCAAGGGAGTGGAAAAAACATTCATAAGAAGAGATTGAAAAGACTGGGATTGTTTACTTTAGAAATTAGATGATAAAAATAATGAATAATATAGAGATGATAAATCAGGAACTTCTGTTCTCCCTGTCCCATAATACAAGAGCAAGAGGACATTCAATTACATTAAAAGGTGGGAAAATTCAAAGATGATAAAAGGAAATTAAACTGTGGAACTTGTTACTGCAAGTAGTCATTGAAGTCAAGATTTTAAAAAGATTCAAAAAGGTTTCAGATAATATATGGCTGTCAGCTATGATTAAAATATGTCTCCCACCCTTTCATCCTTTTCTCCACATGGTTTCCACAGTTTAGAAAACATACATAGTAACCTCAATAGTTCCAGAGAATCAGGACTTGCTTTGTTTTAAACTACCTGTTGAGTAAGGACCAGATCCTGTAATCAGCATAGTTCTACTGATGTCAGTGGAGTTGACCTAAACTACCGTTTCCTAATACATTTTACACAAAGGGTAATCAGTCCATATTGCATCACCACACACCTATAGGACTTGGGATGCCTTGAATGAGCTATAAAATGTTTACTTGTTACCACTTTCAGGTATTTGTGTGTTTTTTTGTTAGAAACAGGAATCCTTTAGATCTTGCTTATAGAAAAAAATATTTATATAGTGCCCAAAGCATGCTAGATACAAGTAAACAAGTAAAGGTACAAGACAAGCCTCTGCCATGCAGAATTTAGAACATAAATAGAGAAAGATAAATGGAAAATGGATAAAAAGAGCAGGACAAGCTTTACTATTAAAATATTATGGCTTTACTTCCATGGTTCTTTCTATGGCCTGATTCAGACACCACTGAAATCAATGGGAGTTTTTTCATTGATTTCAGTGGGCATTGGATCAAGCCTATAGCTATTATAGTTTGGAAAAAATGTAGCACAATCACGGGTGGATTGTGGGATCTTGTGGGATTCAAAGGTATCCTTGGAATGCAATATTTGATTTGCCTCCTGCTAAAAGATGAAAAATAAGAAACTCTGCAGAACAGTCTTAGGGAAGAAGGGAAAAGAGGATTGGTATGTATAGGGACTGGGGCTCAGGTGAGGGGAGGACGAAGATCACTCAAGTGAGAATATCAAAAAGGTTGCGTAATTTGGTTATGCTTTGGATTCTTACCTAAACCAAAGAGAGCCTCCCGATCTTTTCATGTTTCCATTTTGCTTATTGCAAGGCAACCGTATGTTGCTGTCCATGAAACACAGTGTGTTAGATCTAGAAGGGCTCTCTCTAATTCTGTTAATTTTAGGAACTTCTGCTCTAAGTCACAAAAAGCAATTGTGATTTACAAGGTTAGCTACCTAATCAGCTTGGTTCAGACAGGAATGTCTATCCTCATTTTGATTTTAAAGACTAAGTGATATGCTAAGGTACTTAATCCAGACCCACTGAGTTTTTCCATGTATTCAGCTAAGTCACCAAAGTAGCATTCCGTCTGTCTTCATTTCACACTATTTGCATTTGGATTATATAACATTTAGAGAAGACATTCAGTGCAGATACATTACCATTTACTGCAGGTGCTCCTTCCCTCCCTCTGTTCCACACACATTTCAGTCTGTTTTTGTGTACACTACTTTTCAAAACAGAATCATCATAAGCCATTGGGTCTGTGCTTCCAATCAAAACAGGATAGAATTGTGCAGGTGTGTCATTGCAGGAGGGACCCCAAAATATAATTTAGCTCTTGGAATACTAGCATTTTCCAGATTCCTGAAGATGACATGTGGCCCTTCTCTATTGATATTAATGAACATTTTGCCATTTAATTCAAGGCAGGATCAGAGTTATAGGACTTGATTCTCATTTATCCAAAGGTGTCACAGATCTTGTCAGGCTCCCCCTGCTGGTGGCTAACCAGTTTGCTGTGATGGGATCTAACCACTGCATCCCTTGTGTCCTTTTAAACTTCCTCTTATCCTTGTAGTACTGTTTAGTCTCTTGGAGCGACTGACACATTGCCTGGGCACTGACTCAGTCTTTTACCCATATAGATCAGCTTCTTCTGTTGGGTGACTCCTGCATCTACCTCCTCATGTGATTTTATTGCTAGGTGATTTTGTTCCTATGACAAACTAGCTATCCTAGTTAGAAGCCTGACTACTGTCTCAGGTGTTTGTATTTAAGTAGAAGATCATCCAGATTTAATGACCCTCTATTCATAGATTTGTAGATTAGAAGGTCAGAAGGGACCATTGTGATCAATTAGTCTGACCTCCTGATAAAACCCTCCACAAAATAATTCCTATTTGAACCAGAGAACGTCTTAAAAAAAGACCATGCAACACATCCAGCCTTGATTTAAAAATTGCTGGTGATAAGGAATACACCAAAACCCTCAGTTGTCTAAATGGTTAATTACCCTCACTTAAGCATTTATACCTTAATACCAGTCTGAATTTGTCTAGTTTCAACTTCCAGCCACTGGATCTTGTTACACCTTTCTCTACAGGAGTGAACAGCCCTATCAAATGTTTGTTCCCCATGTAGGTACGTATTCACTGTGAACAAGTTACCCCTTAACCGTGTCTCTGTTAAGCTAAATAGATTGAGCTCCTTGAGTCTATCACTATAAGTCATGTTTTCTAATTCTTTATTGTAAGCCTGTATCATTACCCCTTGGAATTTCAGTCCAACATGGAGGTCACACGACAGAGAAGATAAAGAACACCACATCCAAAATGGTATCTGCAGATTGACAGATACATAAAGAGAGCCTCTAATATGGAATAGAAGTAATAAATTGTACATACAGATTCCCCAAATTGTCACATAAAGGTCCATTAACACTACCATAATGGTGTTAAGGGGTCTTAGTTTTAATAAGAATCAAGACAATAGTGTGTATGCCTTGCTTGCCCACAGTCTCCAAAAGGTTAAAGTGTGTCTCAATGCAGCAAGAGAAAAATCTAAGAGCCTGCGTGAGTAACCTTTGGAGCTTTTATTAATATAGCATCTGGACAAAAACTCTGACTATCTCCTAATTAAAGGTTAAACTGTGGTTTTGAGACCAAGCCCGTCAGTAAGGGAAGCTAAGAGACGTAGGATTGCACAGGGAGCTCCTTGAAGGCAAAGGAGTTGTGAAGGCAGCTCCTAGTGCCTTCCAAAGCACGAAAGGGAACACACCCATTGCTACACACTCCAAAAAGGAACTGGATGTGGGAAGAGGCGGGTAGGGCCACTGACCAGTCCCTAGTCCCCTCTCTGTTCCATTTGGATTTTCCAGAAGCGGCCCTAGAAACTACAGGCCCCTCTATAAAAAGAAGCCCAAGAGCTGGGATTTTGCTTCGGACCCTGTGTAGGGACGTAAGGGGGAAGGGCAAGGTGAAAACACTCTTACCCAGTCACAGTTTCACATTTACTATAGTCAGTGCTCAAATGGCTCTGCTAATGTATGTATGTTTATGCAATTCTCATTAATTTTACATAAAGTGGGAGTGATAACACATATACATTTGAGGTCCTTGTAATTATTAGAGCACCTGATTTATAAAGAGAAAAAGGGGTGTTAATCCTACCAAAATTCACATTGGAAAAATTAGTATCTGCTTATCTTATTTCCCCCTGCAGCATCAACTGGAGGTGAATTCTACCTCACTTCCTGCCCAAGAGCGTTATGTAATTTTGCTGCTTCGACTGGCAGCTTGAGTGCACCTCTAAGTTAGGCACACACTGCATGTGCGCCTCAGAACTCTAAGTGGCTACCTGATCGTGTATTTGAGCTGAAATAGAAATTAATGAGACTCACTATTTTGTTCTGCTTCTCTGCCATCAGTGTTCTTTTCAAACACATACAAACACCAGACTTTTATTAAGAGAGTGATATATAAAGTCTCCCAACAACTGAGAAAATTAGGACAATTTTTAAATTGTAATAAAGTTTGGATACACGGTAACGCGGCAAACTTAATGTTGATGGTATGTCCCGTTCAATCAATGTCAGTGGGATTGCACAGAATTTGGCCCATCAATTTTTTTTAAAAAGGATTTAGTTAGCTAAATTGCTCTCAAAATATCCCCATAAAACCTGAAGTTGAATACCCAACATTTAAAAGCATGATTGTACTGGTATGAAAATAGACAGGAAGCAACAATAATGAATAGTCTCTGTTAGGCAGAGCTAAATAGAATCTATATTGTTTTCAAGGGTTTTTTTTTTTTTTTTTTTGGTGTGGGAAGTATGCCTCTTGTTTTCCTGTGACAATTGGGACTATTTGTCTGAAACGTTATCCTCTATGCCTACTAGATTTGTCTATTATCTAAACAAATAAACATATTTCATAGGTTTAGAGATTAATTGAATCTCTAACTTTATGTAAAAACATAAGTTCCCATTACATTAATGGAATGAAAAAGCCTCATAGACTGGAAAAATATTGTTTATTGAAGTTTCAGTGAACTTTCTGGAAAACCAGCCAAGACACTGAGGTTAACTGAGCCTAAAGTGTACATAATCATTGGCTCACCCACCTCTTTTTTTTAAATTAAAATCAAATCCAAACCTAATCCACAGTAACTGTCTAGCAATAATTTTTAACTCAAGTAATTTACTTGCTGGACACATTATTCTCTTCCAAAAGAAGTGCAACATGATTAACACCATCCTTGAAAAAATATTACTTTTCACAGAAAACCCACATATAGTGTTTTTCAAAAACTTCCCATTTGCCATCGATTACTGAGAACCACAGCCTGCCCACCTTCTTCATGTTGAGTAGTATTTTAGGCTTGGTCTAGACTTAAGCTAGGTTGATATAGCTACACCAGTCAGTGACAGGATGATATTAGCGGAGATAAATAGAGTTCCTCTCAGAGCCAGCAGCCTGGTCACTTAGGGTATGTCTACATTGTAATACAAGACCCATGGCATGACTCTGGCTAGCCTGGGTCAGCTGACTTGGGTTTGTGGGGCTTGGGCTGTGGGGCTAAAAATTGCCGTGTAGATGTCTTGTCCAGGGCTAGAGCTCAGGCTCCGAAAGCCTGTGAGGAAGGTGGGTTTCAGAGCCCAGGCTCCAACCCCAGCCTGAATGTCTACATTGCTATTTTTAGCACTGCAACCCAAGCCCCATGAGACCAACTCAATTGAAGCAGGCTGTGAGAGTAGGTGCTGCAGTTTTTTCTTGCAGTATAGCTTTAGATCATGCAAGGCCTGTGTAGTTACACTGGGAGAGAGTTAGGCATTCCGATTGGGGTTGGAAGGTCAATGGGGATCATTTGCATTGCCCTGGAGTATAAGGCAAGAAATAATAACAAAGACACTTAAGCTATGGCTACACTAGCAGATGTAGAGCACTGGACGTTTAAACCAGCCCTCAGAGACCGCAGCAGGGAAAGCACTGCTGTGTGTTCACACTGTCAGCTGCGAGCGCAGTGCCATGGCCACATTAGCAGCTCTTGCAACGTCACAGAGAGCAGGGCATTGTGGTAGCTATCCCAGTGTGTAAGTGGCTACAGTGTGCTTTTCAAATGGGGTGGGGTGTGGAGTGTGTTGTGTGTGTGTGTGGGGGAGTGACAATGTGTTTTGGGGGGCAGAGAGTGTATCAGCATGCTGTCTTGTAAGTTCAGACAGCAGCAAGGGGAAACCCCGACATCAACCCCCACCCCCTCTCTCTCACACACACACACAGGCCTGCCTTTGCAGCAGCAGCATTCCACAATAATGGTTTGCTTTGTGTCCTGGAGCAGATAAGCATGTTGGCTGTCAGAAATGGAGCTTTGAAAGGGGATAGCTGCATGCCTGCTGCTGAGTTCAAAATAATGACCAGAGTGGTCACTTGACTTCAGGGGATTATGGGACGTTTCTGGAGGCCAATCACAGTGCAGTAATGCAACACGTCATCCACACGGACACCCGGGCGTTTCAGCCAGGGCACAGCAAGCTATGCTGTGCTCTATATTATGCTCTATGCGTCTCATGGAGGTGGATTACCAGGGGCGCTACAGCTGTGGAGTCCAATTGTGCCTTGCCAGTGTGAACACCTCAGGAGTTAGGGTGGCCGGGGCTGATTTAATACACTCTAACCTGCAAGTGTACCCATGCCCTAAATGAAGGTATTCTGGTGCAGTGAGTGTGTGTTTCCTGGGCTGGAGGGGTAACCTGCTTACACAGAGGGGTGAAAAAAAAAATCACACCCCTGACCAACATAGCTATGCCAGCCTAACCCCCTGTCTAGTTGTAGCTATGTTGATGGAAGAATGCTTCTCTCAGGGTAGCTACTGCCATGGGGAGGTGGTGTTCCTACACTGATGGAAAAATCCCTTCCAGCATTATTGGCTGTGTCTACACTATGAGGTTATGCTACCGGAGCCCTGGTGACTTATCAATGCTGGTATGCTCTTCCCATTGTAGTCATACCCTCATTCTGCAAGCAGTCACACGGATTTCAAAGTGGAGTGAGGTGCTAGTCAGCCAGAATAAAGCTGGCAGAATCTAGCCCTAAATAAGGTAAATCAGTATTTTGCTATAGAAAATGCAGTGTACAGGGGGATAGCTAGGTAATAATTCAAGTATGGAGGTAACTTTATCTAAGGCCAAACTGGCAAGTTTTAAAAAAGCAACCACTCTAATTTACTCAGAATTGGTCATGGTCTTGAGCTGGAAGCTTTTATGATCTGAAAATGTGGGTAAATGACCAATGGTTGGGCAATAGCCTATAACTGATAGTACAGTATATGAGCAAAAAGAAAAGGAGTACTTGTGGCCCTTTGGAGACTAACAAATTTATTTGAGCATAAGCTTTCCTGAGCTACAGCTCACTTCATCGGATGCATCCGATGGTAAGTTCCATTTGGGGTTAGGGACAAAAAATCACGTAAGGAAAAATCACTTTTGATAATTTCATAGGGAATAATTATAGGAAGATTGATAATCTCTAGCAATACTAATAATAAATAATAATAATAATAATTAATAATATCATCTGTTGGTGATCATTGTAGAAACAGAATAATGTGATGCTTTTCTGAAAAAAAAATATTGTCAGCTATGTAACCTAATTACATGTCTATAACATGTCCATCACCATAGTATAAAGCTCCTTTTCTATGAAGGTTCCTATACTGTGCTCATCATCAAAATATTTGAGTGCCTTCCAGCAATGCATTAAGCAACACAGATACACATTTGTCACGTTTGTTCTGTCATCCTCACCCCAAGGGAAGAAGCATGCACTGTGGAGTGTTTTGTTTTGGAGTTTTTTGTTTTTAAATATTATTGTGATTCACCTGAGAGCTTTTCCACTTAGTTCCCCAAGAATTCAGTTCAACTCCAGACTGGTCACTCAGGTTCCTTTATCTGGCATACAGCAAAGGTATGCTGAGTTGATCAGACTCAAGTGTAATGGGTGGGTATAGGGTATACCACACATCCAAAGTTACACAGCAATTTATATACATTTACATATTTACTATACATTGCATTACATGTTTCAGGATTACTCTTTACCTCATCTTATCCATTATTACCTTGTCCATTGTAAATGGCTCCCTGGGCATCCTCCCCTTACCTTAGCAAGTATAGACATTATGTTTCCAGCCTCCTGATCCTAATCCTGTCTCCCAAGAAATGAAGCCTCATCCAGGTTCAATTACTCATGTCAGGCCAGGCCTACAATACTCATTGCTACTTATTTATGTTGGAGAAGGCAAGGTAATGAAATGCACTTGCCTTGGAATGGAAGATGGTAAGGTTTGTGGCAGTGTCATGGGGCATTCTACTCACATCCAGGGTGCCTCCTTCTGGCTGCATTTGGGGATTAGCTCTGCCAGGCCAACACTCCTTCCTGAAATTCTGTCACTCTGTCTCTCCTGGGACTTGACTGCCCCTGCTTCATGGCTTGGTCTTCCAGCCAGGTCACTGTAGTTTTAGCCTTTCAAGGGTGTGTGTATCAAAATCTTTCAGGACCCAACATTTCAGGCAGTCTTCCCATTCACTGGCTCTTGAAGGTGCCATTTCCCTAGTGGCTGGTAAGGGAACCCAGGCCCACCTTCTATACTGAATTCCAGCCCAGGGACCCTACAATAAGCAGTTAAGGTCCACACACTTCTAAACCTTACTGCTATGTCCCTGAGCGCCGCGCCGCGCCTTGCCTTGCCTTGCCTTGCGAGCAACTGCAGCCCACGGCTGATCTCAACTACTGCACTTTATTCAGGTCCCTTCTGTTTCTGTCCAGCTGAGCCTCATTTCTGATTAGTCCTTGCTGCTTGGCTTCTCCTCCAGGTGCAGCCTTGGTGGTTAACTGGCCCATTTTAACCCTTTCAGGCCTTGTGTGGGGTGGACACTCCATCACAGGTGGTTCTAAGTTCCTTTGGGAGTTCATTCCACATTCTCAGCCCAGCCTCTGAGAAAGATCTGTCTCTTGACAAGAGGAGCTTTGCTCTTAGTGTAGAAAGTTCCATTGTGCCAGAGGAATACAGCTGTTGACCCTCATCTTCTCCTAGACCTTTAGATGGTCTTTTAAATACCCTAGGCTCAGCCTGTGGAGTGCTTTGAAGATAAGGACAGATCTTGAACTTGATGAAATCTATCAAAATTTGGATGACTGTATGTTGATATTACAGTACATATGCAGTGATCACTCTTAAAGTTTTTACCTTTGCAAATTAGTTACCATATTTTCACATTTTCTATGCTTAGTACAAGGAACATCTCAAATATGAAATTAACATTAATTATTAGCAAACATTCATAAGATGTATTTAGGGTATCTACTGTTTGTGTCTGTTTCAAAGCAAGGATAAAAAAAACACATAAGCTAAGATTTTCAAAGACAATTAAGGGACTTAGATCCATTAACTTTAGTGAAAATTGGACATCCAAATCTTTTAGGCAGCTTTGAAAATCTCAGGCAGTGTCAATACAAATACGTACACTCTTGTTCCTGCTAGGCCTGTTCCTACTATAGTCATTGGTAGCTTGGCCAGCAACTGCTTTGGAAGCAGAAGCAGGACCATTCCATAATGTATTGGTATTAAATTGTAAGCTTTTGGGGGCTGAGGCTGTCTTTTCTGGTTCTGTGTTTTTAATGGTGCCTAGTACAAAGGGGCCCTGATTCATGACTGGGGCTCCTAAACGCTAACACAGTACAAACAACAAATAGTAATATCATCAGTGGATGAAAGACTAGTTGTGCAAATACAGAATGAATAAGTAGTAGCATCTGTTGAGATTTTCTGAAAATGTAGTCTCAGTAAAATCAAGCTCATTATTCCTCCCAACCTTTTTGAGGCTGGTTTTTTCCCCCTCTTTACATCTAACTAATTTCAGGCATGTTGCTCATTAGTTATACAGTTTTCTTTTCTTGCTTGATCAGTTGGAAACACACAAGAGAAAACTCCACAAGGAGATTGTAAACTTAGAAGTAAACTATTGTCAAAGTACAATTTAAAAGCCTTTGGAATGAGGTAAGCAGACGATCCCTTTCTTGGAGTTCAGCCCTGCAAAATCTGCAAATGTTAAGACAACAGCTAGAAAATGAGGAACATATGCAATTAGTTTTTCCACAAAGGTCTGATAGCTGGTATTATGGGTAGATATTGTGTATTGTAAATGGAACAAATGGAGAAATTGTAGTTCGAGTTTCAGAAAGTGGGATAGGAAATCATGCAAATGTATAAAAAAAGAGATGTATTGTTAAACTGTGGTTTAACGGTCTCCATGTGGGATGGATAAAGAAATGTTATGACCACTCACCAAGAGAATAATGCAAGTGATCATTAAATCCCACATGATCCTGCAGTTAAATTGCCCGGAGGATCCCCACAAACCTCCTAAGCTAAAGATACCTCATAAGCTAAAGAGAACTTACAGAACACAGGCTGCCATTTCATTAAATAAATAAACAGGAATGTACACAAATGAAGGAGGGAAATTAATATACTCTTGCAATAACGTCTGGCGGTAGCCATTCAGTCTGACATCAGCCATTCTGTGGCCTAATTTGCAGGCCTCAAAGTCAAATGGCTACCCAGCCAGGAATACTATCTGGCCCTCTATGCCTGGGCATATCACTTGCACCAAGCCATGCTCCACCCTTGAAGTGAGGATTAAAGCTGAGTTAAACTACAGACAGTCTCTGCCAATGAGTCTTTTTTGGCCCCAACTACCTCCAATTCTGAATATATCACTACAGATATACTCCTCTCCCTTCTTACGATCTCAGCCCAGTCAAATATATTTTCCCTCCTAAAAAGACTAAGTCTGCCCCTGGAGTTGTGACACAGTATAATGGAACATGTGGAAATTCAAATGCAATCGTGGCTTGACCCAAACTAGGGTTGACAACCATCCAGGATTGTCCTGCAGTCTTCAGATTAATCTTTAATTAAAATATATGTCATATGATGAAACCTCCAGGAATACATCCAACCAAAATAGTAAAGAAAATTCAATGGTTAATCAACATCACAACAACATTCAGCAATTGAACACCAATCTAGTTTCAAGAATAAGAACCAACTCAGCCTAAGCCCTGTACACAACACATAGAGGCAGAGAGGTTGGCAGGAAAACCTTGCTGAAGCAGAAGGAGATGAGCCTGAGTGGCCCTTTCCTCCTTTCCCAGCCTAAGTGGGGAGGGGGCTCCCTCACTCCTGGCCAATAAGGCAGCTCCTTTGAGCCAGAGCCTCAAATTTTGGCATGGCCTGACACAAAGCAGGACTGTGACTGGTTGTGAGAAACAAGCAACCCCTGGAATACAGGTAGGGAAACTCCCAGCAAATCCAGACCAGCTTTCACTGCCTAGACAACCTATAAATAAAGGGGATAAAGAGGAGATGAGCCAAATTTTCATAGTATCATAGAATCATAGGCTTTATGGTCAGAAGAGACCATTATGATCATCTAGTCTGACCTCCTGCACAACGCAGGCCACGGAATCTCACTCACCAACTCCTGTAACAAACCCCTAACTTATGTCTGAGCTATTGAACTCCTCAAATCATGGTTTAAAGACTTCAAGGTGCAGAGAATCCTCCAGCAAGTGACTTGTGCCCCACGCTGCAGAAGAAGGTGAAAAACCCCCAGGGACTCTGCCAATCTGCCCAGGGGGAAAATTCCTTCCCGACCCCAAATATGGCGATCAGCTAAACCCTGAGCATGTGGGCAAGTCTCACCAGCCAGACACCCAGGAAGGAATTCTCTGTAGTAATTCAGATCCCACCCCATCGAACATCCCATCACAGGCCATTGGGCATATCTACCACTAGTAGTCGAAGATCAATTAATTGCCAAAATTAGGCTATCCCATCATAGAATATCAGGGTTAAAAGGGACCTCAGGAGGTCATCTAGTCCAACCCCCTGCTCAAAGCAGGACCGAACCCTGACTAAATCATCCCAGCCTGACCTTAAAAACTTTTAGGGAAGGAGATTCCACCACCTCCCTAGGTAACGCATTCCAGTGTTTCACCACCCTCCTAATGAAAAAGTTTTTCCTAATATCCAACCTAAATCTCCCCCACTGCAACTTGAGACCATTACTCCTTGTTCGGTCATCTGCTACCACTGAGAACAGTCTAGAGCCATCCTCTTTGGAACCCCCTTTCAGGTAGCTGAAAGCAGCTATCAAATCCTCCCTCATTCTTCTCTTCTGAAGACTAAACATCCACAGTTCCCTTAGCCTCTCCTCATAAGTCATGTGTTCCAGTCCACTAATGATTTTTGTTGCCCTCCGCTGGACTCTTTCCAATTTTTCCACATCCTTCTTGTAGTGTGGGGCCCAAAACTGGACACAGTACTCCAGATGAGGCCTCACCAATGTCGAATAGAGGGGAACGATCACATCCCTCGAATTGCTGGCAATGCCCCTACTTATACATCCCAAAATGCCATTGGCCTTCTTGGCAACAAGGGCACACTGTTGACTCATATCCAACTTCTCATCCACTGTAACCCCTAGGTCCTTTTCTGCAGAACTGCTGCCGTGCCATTCAGTCCCTAGTCTGTAGCAGTGCATTGGATTCTTCCGTCCTAAGTGCAGGACTCTGCACTTGTCCTTGTTGAACCTCATCAGATTTCTTTTGGCCCAATCCTCCAATTTGTCTAGGTCCCTCTGTATCCTATCCCTACCCTCCAGCATATCTACCACTCCTCCCAAGTTTACTGTCAAATCATATCATCACCTCCATAAACTTACCAAGCTTTGTCTTGAAGCCAGATATGTCTTTTGCCCCCACTGCTTCCGTTGGAAGGCTGTTCCAGAACTTCACTCCTCTGACAGTTAGAAACCTTCATCTAATTTCAAGTCTAAACTTCCTAGTGGCAAGTTTATATCCATTTGTTCTTGTGTCCACATTGCTACTGAGCTTAACTAATTCCTCTCCCTCTCTGGTATTTATTCCTCTGATATATTTATATATAGCAATCATATCTCCTCTCAGCCTTCTTTTAGTTAGGCTAAACAAGCCAAGCTCCTTGAGTCTCCTTTCATAAGACAGGTTTTCCATTCCTCAGAACATCCTAGTAGCCCTTCTCTGTACCTGTTCCAGTTTGAATTCATCCTTCTTAAACATGGGAGACCAGAACTGCACACAATATTACAGATGAGGTATCACCAGTGCCTTGTATTTATGGTACTAACATCTTCTTATCTCTACTGGAAATACCTTGCCTGATGCATCCCAAGACCGCATTAGCTTTTTTCACAGCCATATCACATTGATGGCTCATAGTCATCCTGTGATCAACCCAATACTCCGAGGTCCTTCTTCTCCTCTGTTACTTCCAAGTAATGCATCCCCAGTTTATAACAGAAATTCTTGTTATTAATCCCTAAATGCATGACCTTGCACTTTTCACTATTAAATTTCATACTATTACTATTACTCCAGTTTACAAGGTCATCCAGATCCTCCTGTATGATATCCCGGTCCTTCTCTAAATTGGCAATACCTCCCAGCTTTGTGTCATCTGCAAACTTTATTAGCATATTCCTGCTTTTTGTGCCAAGGTCAGTAATAAAAAGATTAAATAAGATTGGTCTCCAAACCGATCCCTGAGGAACTCCACTAGTAACCTCCTTCCAGCCTGACAGTTCACCTTTCAGTGTGACCCGCTGTAGTCTCCCCTTTAACCAGTTCCTTATCCACCTTTCGATTTTCATATTGACCCCCATCTTTTCCAATTTAGCTAATAATTCTCCATGTGGAACCGTATCAAATGCCTTACTGAAATTGAGGTAAATTAGGTCCACTGCGTTCCCTTTGTCTAAAAAATTCTGTTACCTTCTCAAAGGAGATCAGGTTGGTTTGACATGATCTACCTTTTGTAAAACCGTGTTGTATTTTGTCCCAATTACCATTGACCTCAATGTCCTTAACTACTTTCTCCTTCAAATTTTTTCCCAAGACCTTGCATATAACAGATGTCAAACTAACAGGCCTCTGGGTACCCGGATTGCTTTTTTAACCTTTCTTAAAAATAGGAACTATGTTAGCAATTCTCCAGTCATACGGTACAACCCCTGAGTTACAAATTGATTAAAAATTCTTGCTAACTGGCTTGCAATTTCATGTGCCAGTTCCTTTAATATTCTTTGACAAAGATTATCCGGGCCCCCCGATTTAGTCCCATTAAGCTGTTCGAGTTTGGCTTCTACCTCGGATGTGGTATTATCTACCTCCATATCCTCATTCCCGTTTGTCATCGTATCATTATCCCTAAGCTCCTCATTAGCCTCGTTAAAGACTGAGACAAAGTATTTGTTTAGATATTGGGCCATGCCTAGATTATACTTAACCTCCACTCCATCCTCAGTGTTAAGCAGGTCCCACTTCTTTGTTTTCTTCTTATTTATATGGCTATAGAACCTTTTACTATTGCTTTTAATTCCCTTTGCAAGGTCCAACTCTACATGGCTTTTGGCCTTTCTCACTTTCTCCCTACATGTTCTGACCTCAGTAAGGTAGCTTTCCTTGCTAATCTCTCTCATCTTCTACTCCTTGTAGGCTTTCTGCTTTTTCTTACTCACCTCTCTGAGATGCTTGCTCATCCAGCTTGGTCTACAACTCCTGCCTATGAATTTTTTCCCCTTTCTTGGGATGCAGGCTTCTGATAGTTTCTGCAGCTTTGACTTGAAGTAATTCCAGGCCTCCTCCACGTTTAGATCCACAAGTTTTTCAGTCCAATCCACTTCCCTAACTAATTTCCTTATTTTTTTAAAGTTAGCCTTTTTGAAATCAAAAACCCGAGTCACAGATCTGTTTTTGGTTTATCCTTCCATTTAGTTTGAACTGAATTAGCTCATGATCACTCGAACCAAGGTTGTCCCCCTACAATAATTTCTTCTATGAGGTCCTCACTACTCATGAAAACCAAATCTAAAATGGCATCCTTTCTTGTCGATTCAGCAACTACTTGGTGAAGGAATCCATTAGCTAGTGCATCGAGGAAAATCTGAGCCCTATTATTATTACTAGCACTTGTCCTCCAGTCTATATCTGGGAAGTTAAAGTCTCCCATGATCGCACAATTCCCATTAGTATTTACTTTTTAAAAACATTCAAGTGGTCTCTATCCATATCCACATCAGATCCCGGAGGTCTATAGCACACCCCAAGCACTACCCCAGGTCAGGCTCTAGTAGCTTTCTTCCCCAATATGATTTTTGCCCAGACAGTCTTATCCATTCCATCACTTATTTCTTTACAGTCTACCTCATCATTAATAATACAATGCTATTCCACCACCTTTGCCTTTATTTCGGTCTTTCCTAAACAGCACATACCCTTCAGTACCCATACTCCAGTCATGACTACTATTCCACCATGTTTCTGTTATCCCTATAATATCTGGTTTCGCTTCCTGCACCAGTAGCTCTAGTTCCTCCATTTTGTTACCTAGGCTCCTCGCATTAGTGTACAAACATCTTAATTTTTGCCTTTGGCTTCACTCACATTCTTTACCCGATTGGGCATAGACATTCCACAGCCAATATTACCTATTAGATTGGTATGTATACTGCCCTTCTGCCTTATGTCCATTCTCCTACCCACGGCTGTATCCTTTTTTACTTCATTTTCTTCCCTCTCAAAGAGAATAACTGGCGTGGAGATTACCTGGATATCTCCCAACCATCTCCCCTGAATTCCTAGTTTAAAGCTCTCTTGATCAATTGTGCCATCCACAATCCTAGAAGTCTATTTCCCTCCTTACTCAGGTGAAGTCCATCCCAAGAGAACAGTCCTCTGTCCATGAATGCTTCCCAGTGGCCATATATCCCAAAGCCCTCCTTATAGCACCACTGCCTGAGCCATCTGTTGAGCATTATAATCTTGTCACACCTTTGTTGCCCTTCTCTAGGAACAGGCAGAATCCCACTGAAGATCACCTGAGCCTCGATTTCCTTTAGCATCTTCCCCAGCCTGGCATAGTCTCCCTTGATACATTCCAGCGAGAATCTAGCTGTGTCATTTGTTCCCACATGAAGGATAATCAATGGATTCTTTCCCGCTCTTGTTAGGATCCTCAGGTCCACATCCCATATCTTAGCACCTGGCAGACCGCACAACCTTCTGTTCTCTGGATCTGCTCTTGTTACAGGCCTGTCTATTCTTCTCAGCAATGAGTCCCCAATCACGTAGACCTGCCCTTTCCTGGTGATGGTGAGATTCTCGAGTCTATCCTCTGTTCCATCTAGCCGCAAGTCCTCTCTATTCCTATTGTCCCTTGCAATCCTCTGCAACCCATCCCGTATCCTCCTGGGGCTCATGTTTGGTGTTGTTATCTCCATTGATTCTTGCCCTCTTCCAATAGGACTATCTGCTCTTCTCTTTTTGCTTGCCCTCTCACCTTCAGTGACCACCTCCTGTGCCCCTTCTTCATTTTCCAACTCCGCAAACCTGTTCCTGAGCTGTTTCTCCTTCACTAGCCCATCTTTTCCTCTTCCTGGTTCTCTTAGTCACATGCTTCCACTGTCCACTTTCCTCACCCAGCAGTATCCCCTCAGAGTTCTTCGGTCCTGCTTCCACCTAAAAATCTGAGCTTTTCCCTTCAGCCTCCTCATGTCTTTACTCCATCATCCACTCGAACCCTCTTCTAAACTGAACCAGAGTCTCCACCTGCATCTCCAGTTCTAGGATCTTCTCTTCCATCAGCTCTATCAGGCGGCACTTCATGCAGACAAAATTATTTTTGGGTACCCCCTCCAGGATCATGTACATGCCACAGCTTCTACATCCAGTCATCTTCATTGTGTCTTCCACTACTTGGGCCACTACCACTGCTGCCTCTGTGTCTGTCATAGCCTTCTCACCTAGGTCCTGTTAGTCTGGGAAACACAAACCAAACCAAACCACCACCACCCACAGCAAAACAAACCCCCAATGAGCACGAAAACACTACCAAAACACCACACACTCCTTTCACTAGCTTGTCTGTTCCTTTGTCTGGCTCTCAGTATTACCCCAAAACTCCCCTGTTTACAGCTCTGTTTGCTGGCTCCTGTGCCACTGCCTGATTGGCTGGCTATCTTTATAGGACCCCTAGTCAGAGAAGCCCCGCCCCCTAATCAGGGCTCAGCTTCTCTCCCAGCACACTGCCCCTACAAGCCTCTATAAATACCAATACAAATAAAAATACCTTCTCCTCCAACAGAACTCCCACTCAAATTCCCATTTACTGCTCTGTTGGCTGTAGTACAAACGTGCCTCAGAAAAAATATTGTGCATACATAAATCTATATTGCTACAACATATGTATTAATATATGATACAGCATATGTATGCATTGGGCTCTTGCTTGTGGTCCACTCGAGAAATCTTATTTACATTGCCTCACTGCAAGGGCATAATTACACAGCCAGTGAAGCATGGATTTGTAACAAAATGACACTTGCCAAGTTTTGCAGTTCTATTCAGTGGCTATCACCCAGTTTTATGACTGTGGTAAGTATTATATTGTGAAATGACTGGAGGTTTCCAGTCTTAAGTGGGAAAAGGATCATGATAAGGAGGGAAAATAAATTAAGTTAGAGATTTCAAATTCAAGTTTGGACTTCATTTACAGAGAAAGAGCTGGTGGATGCAACAACAAGTTAAGCATGGGATGTAAGCAGCAGACAGAAACAGCACAGATGGATAAACAGGTGGTGTGTGCACAGCATGAAGAGAAGATGGATGGAATACTGATAGTGGAAAAATATGACCAGATTCAATAAAAAGTCAGCTGAATTTCAGTGCAGGATACTAAATTTTGGAAAGCAGAATCACAGATCCATCTGGGGCATTTACTGTTGATTCAGGATGGTTGCCAACACCTGGGACTAAGACAAGAAAAGCAATAGATGAAATAAGATGACTATCAAAGATATAGATGACTGCTTCACTTTAGCCTAGGATTTGAGTGGGCAGTCTGATGGTTGCAAATCTAGGACAGTAGCTTTTCAGTAATTGCCAGGTTATTTGATAATCCAGGATGTAAAATTTTCAGATAGATAGAGGCCAAGAAACCCATTTATTTCCACCCCCTCTTACCAGTTAGTTCGAATGCACAATATGTTTTTCTTCCAAACACTTGTCTTAACACTTTTAGAAAATGAAGATATTAACTGTAAAAGCTGTTGATGTAGCAATGCAATCAAAAAATGCTGAAAAGCTTTTGTGGAGGCCTTTATTCAGAGTTAAAAATCAATTCCCATAGTTCATTGGATAAAAAGATACAAAGACAAACAGTAGAAATAATTGTATTTAGATAATTATCAGAGTTTTTCAAGAAGGCACGGAGGTGGCAGCCATAGACAATTGTTTCTTGAAGGCTAAATTTCCTGCCAGTTATGCTGTGGGAGAAATCCTGCTCATCTGATTCATGTGAGTAGTCTATTTAAGTCAATTCTTGCTTAGTCCCATTTAAGTAAATATTCACCTGAGTCAGGAGTTAGTTCTGTGTGTGGTTATTGTTTCTGGCATTCTGATTGTCTCACTATAAGGTTCATGTAAGCATTATATTTTCCTCTCTGGAAGGAATCTCAAGTTTTGTTCTAACTGATATTCTTAGCTTTACATTTTCCTTGTGTTGTAGATTTATTAGTTATAGTCATATATATATATAAAAAAAACAAGAGGAATGGAAGCCTCCATTCTATTTTGAAACCATAGGACTGCAAAGTCAATACAACCCATGTTGTTATCTTATGTTGGAACTGTTTTGAAGGACCTTGTCTATTTTAAGGTTTGTACAAATGCCCATCACCCTAGTACCTCTCATTCCTTTAGTCTTGAATGTTGCACACTTGAGTTTATAGGAATTTGTTTTGGGCTTTTTATTAAGCAAACAAGTTACTGTAAGATTTCTGATTTAAATAGTACACAAAATGTTACATTTAGCCTTGTCCATTTCACCAGTCATGACTAGCCAGCAAAAGGTCTACCTTATCCCTGCTGTTTTGCCCTTAAGATCCTTGCTAAACACCATTCCACTAAATGGTAGATAATTTTCAAGAGGTTGAATCCAGATTTAATTTCCCCAAATACTGGACTAATGGTGGCAAAGAATCCTTTACTCTAAGGCAGTGGTTCTTTACTTTAACAGCCCATGAACCTCTTTCACTAAATTGTGAAATCTTGTGAACCCCCTCTGAAAAATGAATATTTCCAGGGATTTAAGTTTAAATTTCCTCTGCACTTTGCACTCCGTGGGGCTCCTGCTGCTGGACCCAGTTGACCGGCCCGGTCAACTGAGCTCAGGCTGCAGGTCCCGCTGACCACTGGGGCTTGGGCTGCCAGCCCTAACTGCCCTGCCCCGCTCTACCTGGGCTCAGGCTGCCAGCCCTGCTAAGAGCCCTGGGGTTTGGGCTGCCGGCTTCCCTGCTGATGGGGGGTAGGGCTTCGGCTGCAAGCCCCAACTGCCCAGCCCCGCTCTCCCTAGGGCTCAGGCTGTCAGCCCCGTGCAGAGCACAGGGGTTTGGGCTGCCGGCTCTCCTGCTCATGGGAGCAGGGCTCAGGCTGCCAGCCCCAACTGCCCTGCCCCACTCTCCCTGAGGCTCGGGTTGTCTTCCCTGCAACCGGGTCCCGCCTGCTGCCTCCAATGCCCAGGGTCCTCTGGCCACCATTAGGGAAATTTTTCTGGCGAACCCCCAGGGGTTCACAAACCCCAGTTAGGGAACCACTGCTCTAAGGCTAACAAATGCCAGTAGTGCCGACTGCCAAAAGTTTGCCTTCCTTTTTGTAGACTATCCTTTGAATATTAAGAGACTGAGCCTGATTATCTTCTCATTTACACAACCTACATTTAATCAATGGCATTTTACTCCAAGTTTACACTGATGGCAGCATGTAGAGTACAGGTGCTGCATGTGTAGTTACACGCTGCAGTGAAAGGCAGGCGGTGTCCACACTTGTCACTATGGCATGTAGATTCATGCTGCAGTAACAGTCTCAGGCAGCAGTGAAAGGCTCGGGCAGCAGGGAGCTGCCAAAGCCTTTCCCTGCTACCAGAGCCTTTCCCCATGGCCAGAGCCTTTCCCAACTGCAGGAGTCTTTCACTGCAGCGGGGGAAAGACTCCAACAGTGGGACATTACACTACTCAAAATAGCAGTGTAAATGTGGGATGCACTCTTTGGCCATATAGAGAGCTGTGTGAGATATGTACCCTGGGGGTTCAGGCACGTAGGGCACTCTACTCTACTAACCTAAGTTGTGTCTCACTGTTTACATGTGCTTGCTGGGCATGTGGTGTCCATACTCTACAAGCCACCATAAGTGTAGAGGACGCATCAGACCCCTTGGCTCTTCTTCTTCTTATAATGAAACCTATAACCTGAAATTTAGAACTTTAGGCAGTAAGGACATTATTTATTAACCAAAGGAACAGTTTACCAAGGGTTGTGGTAGATTCTCCATCACTTGAAATCTCTTTGAAAGGCATCCAGTCTTGATTTAGAGATATGCTACAGTTTAAACATGAGTTACCAGGCACAATGCAGAAACTGCTGGGTGAAATTTTATGGCTTGTTATGCAGAAGACCAGATTATAGGATCATCATAATCCCTTTTGGCAAATTTCAATGATATATATATATATATATATCTATCTCTGACTGCTCATGTTGCCCTTCTGGTGGACTTTAAAAACAGACAAAGAACATAACATAAACGGTCCCACTGGCTCAGCTAATGTTCTTTACAAAAAATTGTAATGTTTAGCCCAGCAATCCTGGTTTCTAGCTAAGGTTTGAAGCCAGTTTCAATAGTTCAATATTGCCTGTTTGCAGCCTGTGAATAACTTTATTTTTGGGACTGAGTGTTATTGGTCCTGAGGAATTCTGTGGGGATTGAAGCAGATTGATTGCTCCCCTTCATCCCAGACCAAGCGCTATTAGTAGACCATCCCCAGTCCAAGGAGTAGTAGAACTACTCCACAGACACTACTGCAGGATCAGAGCTGTAGTATCTCCCTAGCAGGTGTATCAACCTAATCAAACCTCTGTGAATCAGTGATACTTCCACTTGCATGTTGGGGTGCACAATATGGACCCACTTAAGAACTTAAAAGGTTCTACTGCCTTTCAGTGGTATGAATGATCTGGGAGTATTACTGTGTGCCTGGAAAATGTGAATATCATTTTAGAAACAATTTTTGCAGACGGCCATTATTAAATGCCACTCCTGAATGCATCCGATGAAGTGAGCTGTAGCTCACGAAAGCTTATGCTCAAATAAATTTGTTAGTCTCTACGGTGCCACAAGTCCTCCTTTTCTTATTAAGGTTCTTTCTTCAACAAGGGAAGCCTGTTTACTACTTAGGCTGAAAGTTACTCAGCCTAGGCACTGCATCATCTTCTGCCTTGTAAAACACTGAAGCTGGTTCTTCCAAAGGAAGAGTTTTCTTTCAGAAACTGCTGATTCAATAAAATTGAAACATTTCAAGGTAACATATCAGTTGTCAAAATTTTCCATGGGAAATTATCAAAACCTTTTATTTCAAAGATTGAAACATTTCATCTTAAACATTGCCTTTTATTTTGTTTTGGCTTTGTTTCATATTTTATTCAAAGGCAAAACAAAGGTGAAACAGAACAGAATAGTTTGAAACATTTTGTTTTGGGAAAAATTCTGAGAGTTTGATTTTTTGTTCCACTTTGGAATGAAGGCAAATGTCAAAATATCAGAATTTCCCCTGGGATGGAAATTCTGTGTTTTGACCAGCTCTTTACAGCATTGAACACACTAGAGATGCGTAATACATAATAAAGAAGGAAGGTGGCAAAAGAGTTCTCAACCTTCCCATCTTCTCCTCCTCATTCCCTGCTTCACTCGGCCTTCCCCACCAAAATCAATTGTCATATTTCCTTTGCAGCAGCAGCATAACTCCTCCCACTTTGCATCTTTCTAGCTGCTTCTCTCCCTCTTATTTCCTCCTCTTCTATGGATTTCTCCTTCCTCTCCTCTCTTTAACTCCCAACTCTTGTGTGTTTGAAATGTCCTCTTCACCTCCTCAGTTCTAATTGGGCACTTTGGGATGGGTGATGTTTGCTATAGAGCTCCAGGGAAGAATGGTAGTTAAACCTCTCACCTCATTCACATTTAAACAATGGACAGCTGAAACCAAAAATATGACAACTTTTCATTAAAAGCACATAGTTCGCTCTATTATACCTCCTGTATGATTTTACTGCTGCCATCTTAATTACTTAGTAAAAAAATCCTCCTAAATTGTCCAATTGTTTCTTCAAACCTGCATGTATTAAGGGGGAGGCTTGGCCTATCAATAAGCATTATGTCTCAACTCAGCAATCCAGGACAAGATAATTATATTTATTTCAAGATGACTAGAAGTTTTTGGGTTGCTGCGACTGTAATTTTGTGTATCTATAAGGTGGCTATGTTATTGATATTATATTTCTGAATCAGAAAGCACATTTGAATCAGAAAGGGGAGAGATAGCTCAGTGGTTTGAGCATTGGCCTGCTAAACCCAGGTTTGTGAGCTCAATCCTTGAGGGGGCCATTTGGGATCTGGGGCAAAAATTGGGGATTGGTCCTGCTTTGAGCAGGGGGTTGGACTCGATGATCTCCTGAGGTCCCTTCCAACCCTGGTATTCTATGATTTAAATTTGTTTTGGGCATGTTTTTAATGCACTTTGGATGAATGGATGCATTACTGATCCACTCAATGTTCTATGAACTACTATAGATGCAGAAATAGTATATAACTATTGTACCTACTAAAGAATAATGAACACTAAATCCTGTCAGTATTGTATATTCCGTCAGTCTGAAGATGATCTGTTTTATGCCATAAAAATATTTTTTGGAATCTATGTTCTCCAATGTGTTCCTACTGTTTAGTTCAGACTATGGAAAATGGTGGGAAGAAGTGAGAAGGAAAAGAAAAGAAAAACAAAAACAAACCCTCCCCCCCCAGTCTCTTAGTATAAGCAGCAGAATCAGATGATGTAAAGGGTAGTGTCTCCTTGAAATTAATTATTATATTTGTCATCCTACTATATATGGAGCCTAGATATTAGGACCGATGCTCTATCAGTGCAGTTCTATAGGTGGGTAGATATGTGAACAGATGACTTCTTTCTATAGTCATAACTCAGACTAGCATTCCTAGCACAGGTAAAATTCCCATTGGAAATGGAAGTTACTTACTTGTCACTGGAGTTCTTTGAGATGCTCTCTGCATATTCACATTCTTGGGATGTGCTGACTTGGTGCAGGTAGGATGGTGGAATCTTCTATTAGCAGTGGCTGTTAGAGGTGCCTCCCCCTTCCCCTCCTGTCTCTAGTGCTTGCCCAGTCAGGGGTGTGGCCCTAAGGGGAGCATTGGCACCATTTCTCCTTCAATTCCTTCCAAATACTAATGCAGAATACCAAATGATGATACTATTAGGACTCTGCAGAGGTGGGGAAGTTGGGCAGGGAGAACTCCAGTTACAAGAAAGTAACCTCTATTTCTTCTTTGAGTGTCCTCTGCATATTTCCACTCTTGAGCAGTGCCTCAATAAGGAAGGAGGGGGAAATCGTAATTAAACAATCATTGAAGTGCCACCCTGCCAAAATGAACACCAGACTTGGATTCCAAACCTGGTGCATAGTCAGATGTAAAAGTGTGGCAGCTTTGCAAATGTCAATGATGGGATTGTGCCTGAAAAATGCTGTAGACGCCGTCATTCTCCTGGTACTATGAGATCTAATGGTAGCTGTAGGGGAAAGCAAAGCTGCCCCATAACATTCCTCACTACAAAGTCTGACCTATCTAGATAAGGATTGTGCTGAAATGGCCCTGCCATTTGAAGAGCCAGTATCAGAGATAAACAACTTAGTAGAAGGTCTGAAGTCCTTAGTTCTATCCAGGAAATATGAGATTACTCTTCCCCCCCTCCCACCCCTTCTTTCTCCTCATCTAAAGAATGCAATTTAGTGTCTCCCTTACTTACATGAGCTTTCAGAAAAGAAACCCACAGGAATCCGAAATGATTTGTGGAATGAATTTACACTGTGGCCTAAGGACCACTTTGTCCATATGGAAAATAGTGTAGGGGAGATCTGCCATAAGTGCATGCAATTCACTAATCCTTCTAGTGGAAGTGATTGCTTTATAAAAGCTGTTTTTAATGAAAGACGAAACATGAAGCAATCTCATAATGGCTCAAAAGGGAAAACAAAATAGGGTGTTGGGGGTGGATCTAGGTCATGCATCAGGGCTGGGTGTGGGAGGCAGAGTAGATGTGTCTGAGGAATTCTGTGTCTTCATATAAGGTTTAAAGGTTTTTTTCCTGTCCTGAATCTGAGAATATGTTTGTTGGTGATGGTGCTGTTGATGGTATAGTTGCTTCCTCTGAGAAGAGGTGGACAAAGAAGGTGGTATATAGTGCCTGTTGTATCTAAACACTGGGGTAAAAGCTCTTCTCCTGTAAGATGGCATGAGCCCTAGAGACCTAGCTATAGACTGTGTCTCCTTCAGTTTAAGCAAGGTCTCATCAGTCTTAACACAAAATAAGCCCTCCCCTTTGAAGGGTAAATCTTCTATTTTGGCCCTAGTATTTTATCAGAGAGAAAATGCACATAGCTACAAATGTCTACATAGAAATAGTGTTATTGCCAGTGATCTAGAGGCAGATTCAGACACATCAAATGATGCTCTAAGGACATAGAATCATAGAATATCAGGGTTGGAAGGGACCTCAGGAGGTCATCTAGTCCAACCCCCTGCTCAAAGCAGGACCAATCCCCAACTAAATCATCCCAGCCAGGGCTTTGTCAAGCCTGACCTTAAAAACTTCTAAGGAAGAGGATTCCACCACCTCCCTAGGTAACGCAATCCAGTGCTTCACCACCCTCCAAATGAAAAAGTTTTTCTTAATATCCAACCTAAACCTCCCCCACTGCAACTAGAGACCATTACTCCTTGTTCTGTCATCTGCTACCACTGAGAACATTTTACATCCATCCTCTTTGGAACCCCCTTTCAGGTAGTTGAAAGCAGCTATCAAATCCCCCCTCATTCTTCTCTTCCGCAGACTAAACAATCCCAGCTCCCTCAGCCTCTCCTCATAAGTCATGTGTTCCAGTCCACTAATCATTTTTGTTGCCCTCCTCTGGACTCTTTCCAATTTTTTAACATCCTTCTTGTAGTGTGGGGCCCAAAACTGGACACAGTACTCCAGATGAGGTCTCGCCAATGCCTAATAGAGGGGAATTATCACATCCCTCAGTCTGCTGGCAATGCTCCTATTTATACAGCCCAAAATGCCCTTAGCCTTCTTGGCAACAAGGGACACCTTTGACTCATATCCAGCTTCTTGTCCACTGTAACCCCTAGGTCCTTTTCTGCAGAACTGCTGCCTCGCGACTCGGTCCCTAGTCTGTAGCGGTGCATGGGATTCTTTTGTCCTAAGTGCAGGACTCTGCATTTGTCCTTGTTGAACCTCATCAGATTTCTTTTGGCCCAATCCTCTAATTTTTCTACGTCCCTCTGTATCCTATCCCTCCCCTCCAGTGTATATACCTCTCCTCCCAGTTTAGTGTCATCCGCAAACTTGCTGAGGGTGCAATCCACACCATCCTCCAGATCATTAATGAAGATTCTGAACAAAACCGGCCCGAGGACCGACCCTTGGGGCACTCCGCTTGATACCAGCTGCCAACCAGACATGGAGCCATTGATCACTACCCATTGAGCCCGACAATCTAGCCAGCTTTCTATCCACCTTATAGTCCATTCATCCAACCCATACTTCTTTAACTTGCTGGCAAGAATACTGTGGGAGACCTGTCAAAAGCTCTGCTAAAGTCAAGGAATAACACGTCCACCGCTTTCCCCTCATCCACAGAGCCAGTTATCTCGTCATAGAAGGCAATTAGATTAGTCAGGCATTACTTTCCCTTGGTGAATCCATGCTGACTGTTCCTGATCACTTTCCTCTCCTCTGAGAGGTTCAGAATTGATTCCTTGAGGACCTGCTCCATGATTTTTCCAGGGATTGAGGTGAGGCTCCCTGGCCTGTAGTTCCCAAGATCCTCCTTCTTCACTTTTTTAAAGATGGGCACTACATTAGCCTTTTTCCAGTCATCCGGGACCTCCCCCAATCGCCATGAGTTTTCAAAGATAATGGCCAATGGCTCTGCAATCACATCCACCAACTCCTTTAGCATTCTTGGATGCGGTGCATCTGGGCCCATGCACTTGTGCTCATCCAGCTTTTCTAAATAGTCCTGAACCACTTCTTTCTCCACAGAGGGCTGGTCACCTCCTCTCCATGCTGTCCTGCCCAGTGCAAAGTAGTCTGGGAGCTGACCTTGTTCGTGAAGACAGAGGCAAAAAAAAGCATTGAGTTAGCTTTTTCCACATCCTCTGTCACTAGGTTGCCTCCCTCATTCAGTAAGGGGCCCACACTTTCCTTGACTTTCTTCTTGTTGCTAACATACCTGAAGAAACCCTTCTTTTTACTCTTAACATCTCTTGCTAGCTGCAACTCCAAGTGTGATTTGGCCTTCCTGATTTCACTCCTGCATACCCGAGCAATATTTTTATACTCTTCCCTCATCATTTGTCCAATCTTCCACTTCTTGTAAGCTTCTTTTTTTGTGTTTAAGATCAGCAAGGATTTCACTGTTAAACCAAGCTGGTCGCCTGCCATATTTACTATTCTTTCTACACATCGGGATGGTTTGTCCCTGTAACCTCAATAAGGATTCTTTAAAATACAGCCAGCTCTCCTGGACTCCTTTCCCCTTCATGTTATTCTCCCAGGGGATCCTGCCCGTCAGTTCCCTGAGGTTGTCAAAGTCTGCTTTTCTGAAGTCCAGGGTCCATATTCTGCTGCTCTCCTTTCTTCCCTGTGTCAGGATCCTGAACTCGACCATCTCATGGTCACTCCCTCCCAGGTTCCCATCCACTTTTGCTTCCCCTACTAATTCATCCCAGTTTGTGAGCAGCAGGTCAAGAAGAGCTCTGCCCCTAGTTGGTTCCTCCAGCACTTGCACCAGGAAATTGTCCCCTACACTTACCAAAAGCTTCCTGGATTGTCTGTGCATCGCTGTATTGCTCTCCCAGCAGATATCAGGGTGAATGAAGTTTCCCATGAGAACCAGAGCCTGCGATCTAGTAACTTCCGTTAGTTGCCGGAAGAAAGCCTTGTCCACCTCATCTCCCTAGTCCGGTGTCTATAGCACACTCCCACTACAACATCACCCTTGTTGCTCACACTTCTAAACTTAATCCAGAGACTATCAGGTTTTTCTGCAGTTTCATAACAGAGCTCTGAGCAGTCATACTGTTCTCTTACATACAATGCAACTCCCCCACCTTTTCTGCCCTGCCTGTCCTTCCTGAACAGTTTATATCCATCCATGACAGTACTCCAGTCATGTGAGTTATCCCACCAAGTCTCTGTTATTCCAATTATATCATAATTCCTTGACTGTGCCAGGACTTCCAGTTCTCCCTGTTTGTTTCCTAGGCTTCTGCATTTGTGTATAGGCACTTGAGATAACTTGCTATTTGTCCTGCTTTCTTAGTATGAGGCAGGAGCCCTCCCCTCTCGCGCTCTCCTGTTTGTGCTTCCTCCCGTGAACGTAGTTTAAAGCCCTCTTCACTAGGTTAGCCAGCCTGCTTGCAAAGATGTTCTTCCCTCTCTTCATTAGGTGGAGCCCGTCTCTACCTAGCACTCCTTCTTGGAATACCATCCCATGGTCAAAGAATCCAAAGCCTTCTCTCTGACACCACCTGCATAGCCATTCGTTGACTTCCATGATTCAACAGTCTCTACCCAGGCCTTTTCCTTCCACGGAGAGGATGGACAAGAACACCACTTGCGCCTCAAACTCCTTTATCCCTCTTCCCAGAGCCACGTAGTCTGCAGTGATCCACTCAAGGTCATTCTTGCCAGTATCATTGATGCCCACATGGAGAAGCAGGAAGGGGTAGAGATCCGAGGACTTGATGAGTCTCGGCAGTCTCTCCGTCACATTGTGAATCCTAGCTCCTGGCAAGCAACAGACTTCTCAGTTTTCCTGGACGGGGCAGCAGATAGATGACTCGGTCCCCCTGAGGACAGAGTCCCTGACCACGACCACCCGCCTCCTTCTCTTGGGAGCGGTGGTCTTGGAACCCCCATCACTAGGATAGTGCATCTCATGCCTTCCAATCAGCGGAGTCTCCTTCTGTTCCCTTCCCTCAGATGTATCATCTCTGCACTAGTACCTGTGGAGAGAACATGAAAATGGTTGCTTACCTGTATCTGCGTTGCTGGTACATGGACGCTCCCCTTTCATATTTAGCTACATTTTGGCCTTTGTTAATAAAGGCTGTTGTCAACTTCCTTTGGTCCTCTGGTGGTGGTTGGTGAAAAGGGCCATCTTTTCCCCACCACTGAAATGGATGCCTGGCCAGAAGTAATTGGCTATACACCTGTCTAAGGATGCAGAAGAAAATGACTACCTGCCTAGAGAATCTAAATTCCTTCCTTCTTTATCCATTGGAGTAGAATGTGGAAAACCTGATCCTGGCTGTTGAATTATAGCTGCTATGACCAAGGAATTCAAATGTGGATATATGTGAAAGCAAGATAATCCCTCTTGTGGGATTTGATATAGTTTATCTGCCTTTTTAGAAACTGGCTGTAATGAAGATGGATTGGACCAAAGTGACTTTGCTGGTTGCCACAACCCGTTTAATATGGGTAAAGAGACTTTAGGTTTCACTGTCGATCCTACGATATCACATACGAAGTGTGAAGTCTTCTCTAATGCTAAAGATGGTAAAGTCAGGGCTGATGCCATCCAATCCACTAACTTGTGGAACTGAATTGTGTCGCCAGAGGAAGATCAAGCTGTCACTACTCCCACATTCTCCACCAGGGAGGAACTGCGCTGTAACTCCCCTGAGTCTTAAGGAAACTCATCCTGTGGAGCTGACACTTGATATTCCTCTTCTGAGATTACCTCCTCTTTTGAAGGAGGGGGAACAGTCCAATGGTCTTTGATCCATAGCTGAAGGATCCAGACATGTCTGCTCCAGTGAACACATTGGAATTTGTTCTGGCCCTGGAGAGTGTACTCTTCTTGCATGTAAAAAAAGGAAAAAAATGGAGAAGGAGTTGGCCAATATGGTCATGACATCCACAGAGGCACAGGGTAGTCCTGTCAGCATGGCCAGTCTGATTTCATAGTCTCCACAAGATAGCCAGGAAATCTGGGCTCCTTCCTTATCTGAACACTTCTTCTGCAGTAGGAGCATCCTGTCGAAACCTGTCTGGCTTTGGCTCCGACCTCTGATCCGATCCCAGATCCAACACTGAAGCCATCATTGAGATCTATTTTGTAGGAACACTAAACAGACAGGGAAAAGATCTTTCCTGGTGACCCAGTAGGGGTCTGGGGTGGAAGTGAAAGAGAAGTTGAGGGTTTCAGGGAAAGGTCTCCTTGTCTTGGTCTTTTATCTTGAGGGGACTGAATTTCAGTCCAGTCCATATTACTATTTTCTGGGCTACAGCATTAGCTACAGAGAAAAATAGATGTAAGGTGGTTCACATCCTAATTCTGTGGCAGTTGGAAAGAACTGAGGTGGCAGTGGTGCCAACGTCCCGCCATGGGCAACACCACTGACTGGCACAAGTGCTAGAGACTGGAAGGGAAGGGCAAGATCTCTGTATCAGCCACTATTACAAGAAGGTTCCACTGTCATAGCTGCACTGAGTTGGTGCATCTCAAGAGTAGGAATATGCAGAGGGCACTTGAATTTGGACAGCATGACCTTATGTGAAGTGTTCCAATTTTGTTGCAGTTCTTAACTCTAAGCTTTAAATTATGGTTTACATAGGTACTTCATAACTTTTAATATTTGTATTGAGGTAGCGCCTAGGAGCCCAAGTCTTGGATCATGACCCTATTGTGCTAACTACTGAAGAAACACATAAGAAGACCGTCTCTGCCACAAGAGTTTACAATCAAAGTCGTTTTTGACTTGTCAGGATGCCTGTGATACTGGATTGCTAACTATAAATCCCAAAAGAATAGCTGCAAAGAGAATCAAGTAAATAATGGTACCTGTTTTAAAGAGTCCTGTCATATAGTTCTCCTGCTTTTCTCATAGAAAGGAACATGCCTAAACAAAAATGTGACACTGAGAATTGCAATGCAGGATCAGTACTACTGCCTCTTTCAAAATGTGTGCATATTCTTATTGCTACGATGCGCAATTGTTGTTCAGCTAGCATAACCATAAAGCAATGAAAATGAATATGTTGTGAAATGTGATTTTGCAGTTGTGACTCCAAAAAGATAAACATAAGAATATAAACTAAACATTTGGGGCCAGATCTGTATGTGGCACCTCAGAGAATTTAGCACGGGTGCATGCAAGTGGTTGGAAGCCACTAATCCTGGGATGAGTTTAAATTGTGCCTGCTGTCAATAGCCCCCAGAGTTATTCCTGTAGTCAAATTACTTGAGTGCAAAGGTGCTCTGACCACACACTCTTTCTCCTGGCCATTCACTCTATGTAAGAGTAATGGCAGAAGAGGGTTGCATAGGAACTGCTAGTCTGGCCCTACATCATGCAGGAATTACTCCAGACCCAGAAATGCCCAGCTGGACACTTTGCCCACCTTCAAGGCTGTTTTGGCACCACTAAAGCATTACAAAGCAGCTTTATCATGACAAATGATTCAACCCTTCATTTTAAATGCAAAAAGACATAATGGGGAACAACTGGGTAGAGATTAGCACTGCAGAAAAGGATCTGGGGGTTATAGTGGATCAAAAAATTTAATATAAGCCAACAACGTCATGTAGTTGCAAAAAGGGCTCACATTCTGGGATGTATTAATAGGAGGGTTGTGTCTAAAACAAAGGTGGTAATTGTCCATCTCTATTTGGGATTGCTGAGGCTTCAGCTGGAGTGCTGTGTCCAGTTTTGGGCATCAGGCTTTAAGAAACATGTGGACAAACTGGAGAGAGTCCAGAGGAGAGTAACAAAAGGATAAAAGGTTTCTGACATATGAGAAAAGGTTTAAAAACCTGGGCATGTTTAGTCTTGAGAAAAGATGACTGAGTGGGGACTTTAACAGTCTTCAAATGTGTTAGGGTCTGTTATAAATAGGACAGTGATCAGTTGCTGTTCATGTCCCGTGAAGGTAAAACAAGTAGAAATAATGGACTTAATTTGAGGCAAGGGAGATTTAGGTTAGATATTAGGAAAAACTTAACTATAAGGATAGATAAATATTACCTAGGTTACCAAGGGAGGTTGTGGAATGCTCATCACTGGTGGTTTTTAAGAAGAGGACAAACACTTGTCAGGGATGATCTAAGAATCTATTTAGTTTTCCCTCAGTGGAGGGAAGAGGGAGGAAAGACTAGATACCATCTTGAGGTCCCTTCCAGCCCTAATTTTCTATGCAGTTTAAGAAATTGGATTTTATTTATCTTTTCTAGTGCAGGGGCTGAAATTTCCGTAGCAGGTTGCCTTAACAAGGTGGGGTTCATTTCCAGGAGAAAGCATTTGTCCTCTTAATTACTGCCCTCCCAATGGTTTGGATGAAGACGGTGATTTTAAATTGAAGCTGCAGCATCAAAATGCAGATACTGCAAGGAATTTGTGTTTCTTGGTCATGCCTCCTCTGTGGCTCTTGGTGGAACAAGGAATGCAGGTTTCTTGTAGTGCCAGAGTTCCCCTACTGGGGAAGATTCAAATTTGAAAGTATATAGGAGATGTCCATGTCTGGATGAAAAAAATCTTTAATGATGCTGACAGCAGCATAGTTACATATAAGATCTGCAATTTCACACATATCTGGTTGTATTTTAATTCATAGTTTACATTACCCCATCAAAGAAATATTGATTTTTTTTGCTTTTTAAAAAATACTTTGATGGAGGTGGTCAGGAAATTGATTTTTTTTCTGTGAGAAACTCTGAACAAAAAACCACTTCACCTTTTCTGGTTGGAAAAATTTTGCTATAGGAAGTTTCAAACAGCATCAAAACAAAAATGTTCATTACAAATCAATTTTTTGGAAATAAAAAGCATACTTTGTTTTCCATTCCAACTCCCCTATTCCCCCCAAAATGTATTTTTAAGTCAAAATGAAAAACGTTTTCATTCTGAAATTTCATGTAGGAAAACAATTTTTATTTTGTTGGTCAGAATTTATATTTTCCTATGAAATTTATTTTGCATGAAAGCATATTTTTGGGTGAGAGGGAACTTTCCTCACAAAATTTTTTGAGCAGCTTTATATTTTAGGAATTATTTACATTGCCCTTGCTGAAAACCTCAGCTATTAGGTCAGCCAGTACTCTGTAGATTACTCCAAAATCATTGTTATAGTAGAAAGATGAACTCTTCAACTCTCAGCTATTTATTAGCCTATTTTCCAACACAAAAAATAAAAACCAAACATTAATCCCCCTTTAATAAAACCCTGCAGTCTTTACTCAGTGCTTACTGAAATTAATGAGTTTTGCCTAAATTCGAACTACAGCTGGGATTTTCAAAGGTACCACAGGGAGTTAGGTGCCTAAATCCCAATGTAATTCAATTCCCCTGTTCTCCTTGGAAAAATCCCATTTTACAATAATCTTTCCGTAATCTCTATTTACTGGTTACAGTTTGCAAATTTTAAATATCATATCATTTTAAATCCAAGGCACCAGATCATTCACTCCCCTAATAAAACCAGCAGGATCCCCTTGCAGATTTTCTCTTCAATCATTCTATCAGCCAGGAGTGGGGGAAGGGAGCCCTATCTCCAAACTCCACTAATCCTGGTGGATCTGCAGGCTCTGTGCATCTTCACTCCTCTGTGCTTCTGGCTACAGAGGAATGCCTTAGGGATGGCCTCAAAGGGTAAGTCAGAAAGCAAAGGGCAAGCAGAAACCCATGGCAGCAAGTTTCAGACATGGTGGCCAGATATCCTGATATTAGGGGCTTTGTCTTATGTATGCAATTATACCCTCCCTCACCCTTGGGAAAAAAAGTGTCCTCATATTTCACACTTGCTATCTGGTCACCCTAGTCTCAGAGCCCAGCTCCACAGACCTGGCCTCATTCTACAGTGCTAAAAATAGCTGTGTTCAGGCTCAGGCTGGAGCTCAATCTCTGAAGTCTAGGGAGGTGGGTGGGCTTCAGAGCCTGAGCTCCAGCCTACGCCTGAACATCTACAGAGCTCTTTTTAATGCCATAACACAAGGCCTGTGAGTCTCAGTCTGTAGACCCTGTCCCTCAGACTCACTGCTGTGGGTTTCTGCTTGCCCCCAAAAAGCAATCCCACCCCACAAGGACCTAGACAGGAAAAAGGTAATATAGGTCATGGGGCATATTGATGGGGCTGGTGGGGGCAATAATGAAATCTGCAGCAGCCTAGCTCCATCCTCACTCAGGAGAGTCTCCACAGGGTCTTGGGAAATGGTGGAATGTTACTGACAGACTCATTTCATTCCCCACCCTACTCTCCACTATATATACACTTGACTAACTGAATTCAACTTCAAGCATTTCCCCCTAAGCTTATTTTAAACAGTCTATTAACACCGTTAATCAGTACTTTTTTTTTGGGGGGGGGGAAGGGTCATCACTGCTGAAGACTATGATATTATTTGATTATTAAACTGCAGCAAACCCTCTATGGGGAAAAAAATCTTCTGTCTTCTGCAATGCTCAGAGAGAGATAGTTGTACAAAACCACTAGATCCAAGCAAACATTATCAATCTAATGATGTGATGTAAAACAAATTGGCCAGTAAACACATTGGAAATGTACTTTGTAGCATCCTCCCAAGCCTCCACTGGCAATATGATAATACTGCACGTAAATGTAGATCCAGAAGTACAAGTAATATGCCTGTGTACATCCAAAATGGGATGTCAACAAATATTCAGTTACTTTTTGGCTACTGTCCCTGTTATGATTACCACTTGAATTCAGTTGCAACCAAAAATAGTGCTTACTTGCAAAAGATAAGCTGATTCAGATAACTTTCTAAAACATTGATGTTTATCCAAAATATATCTGAATTATACACCTGTTGAAATCAGTGGAAAGACTCATTCATTTTATTGGGCTTTGGATTGAGGCCTAACTGAACATTTTGGTTCTGAAAAACTAAGACTGAAATAATGCAAGAATAACTTGGTACTTCCTTTGACAGATGTGACGAACCAAAGCATATACTGAGACTGTTGTATTCAATTTAATAATTATTATCTATATCTCTGTGAGCCAAGGATTGTATGCTGGCTCATTGTGGAGGGTTGTTGAGCTCCTCCAGGCATTAAAATACCTAGAGGGTGATTAATGCAGAATCCCACAGCTGGTTATGCAGATACCCAGCCCTTAGAACATAAGAACGGCCATACTGGGTCAGACCAAAGGTCCATCTAGCCCAGTATCCTGTCTTCCGACAGTGGCCAATGCCAGGTGCCCCAGAGGGTATGAACAGAACATGTAATCATCAAGTGATCCATTCCCTGTTGCCCATTCCCCATTTCTGGTAAATAGAGGCTAGGGACACCATCCCTTCCCATCCTGACAAATAGCCATTGATGGACGTGGAGGCTTGAGCCCCCGCAGAGAAAAGGGAAGTGACTGGTTTTACCTGTTTTCAGGAAGCTGGAAGATAAAGGCATAGGGGGTTGTAGCGAGGTGGTGTGGTTCCCAGGGCCTGGGCATACTAATTGTATAAGCTGTTGCTCAGCTCCTGCCCAAGGGCCTGAGCCCTTGATTCACTATTGCCTGCTGACCATGGTCGAGACACGAATAACTGTGTGTGTTTGCCTCTATTGCTGCTGCAGCGAGAGACTCACGTGACCAGGCTAAATCCCCGTCAGCAACTGGAAGGAAGTAGCAAGGCAACGTGGTCTCCCGCTGCCCCAGAGAGGGACAAGCCCCGGCCAAACCCCTCTACAGGGTATAAAGGTTAAGCTAAACAGACTCAAGGGTCTTCTTTTTGATCTAACAGACATGACCTTTTGTCCAAGGGCGGAGTCCAGCTTGTTGAAGGGTTGGAAAGGCTGGAACATGCCAGAGTCTCCCTAAAACTGATGGGAGAGATACGGATAAAGTGTTTAAATCCCTATATATTTTTTCTTCATATGCTTTTGTCCCTAAATAAATATCCTCTGCTTTGAAAAAGCTATTGGGGTCACATGTAACCAATGGAACATGCTGGTCACAGCTACTAGAGAGAAAGCAAAGACTGGGGTGGGGAGAGGTGCTGGCTTTTAGTTATAGCTGCTTGGGGAGAATCACAGCGAGTGAAAGGGGACTGCAGATTAAACCCCCAATCTAGAGGGAGAAGGATGGGGTCCTCCCCTGAGAGAAGTGACAGCTAGAGGCCTGAGATCATAGAGGGCATTCCTGGAGCAGGCAGTGGAGGCAGGTTACAGATTAAGTTTCCCTGAAACTATGATATTTCCTAGTTCAGTCCCTGGCAAGATCAAGAATTGGAGAGGCAGACAAAAATGAAAAAAAAAAAAATCTCTGGCCTATTTCAAAACCTAGAAAATAGAAGCTTGGATTTTGAGAGGAGATTTGGGTCAATTCTTATTTTACGCAAATTAGTCAGTCAAATCCTACTGGAGAGATTATTTGTATCTTTTGCTCTAATTATCCTTAATTTTACTTCTAGAAGATGAGGTCTGAACACACAACGAAACAACATAAATCATTCCTCTATCCCCGGTCTTTTTGTCAAACACATTTTTTCTAAAAGGAGTATTTAGTCTAATTTGTGTATCTTTAGAAGTAAACTGTGCCTAATATACTCAGTCATCAGATTAAAAGGTCATACATTTATCACCATAAATATGCTACGAACAATAAATATTTAAGATTTTCATTACAGTTGGCAATTCTGAGGCTACTAAGGGAGGTAGCTATTTTGTAGAAACATGATATTTTACTGGCAATGTAGGGGCATAATGGAACAGAATCTATGAGCAGTTTCCATGCTGCATTTATATTAGTTTTACACTCTGAAAAATAACCCTTCCATTTAATATTGACCAATTAAGTAAACTGAGTGACAGTCTGATTTGAGCTACATCAGTAAATAGCATGGCTGAGCAGACTATGCAGTTTTCTGTTAAAATCGATGTTCGCAGTGAGTGAAAACTTTAAAACAGTTTGAAATGTAACAGGGTTGTGATATGATGATCCTTTGTAACAAATGACAATAAACAGTGAAGACAGTGAAAATGTGAACGGTTGGGAGTCAAGGACTCTAAATATGCAAGAAATATTGCAGTATTATAAGGGGAAAAAAAGACCCTTAGTCTCCATCTCTTTCAGTTGCTAGTGGGGAAAAAAAAACTAGGATTGAGGATGGGATTTAAATACTATTCAATTATTTTAACATATTAGTGAGTCTAGTAAAGACCATGCACTGCAGTTTTCTCATGCCAACTCTAGTACCTTAACTTATTTGTATTACCTGCTCAATACGGCATAGCACTGGGATTGGAAAGCGCTTCATAGCCATTAAACATTTGATGTCCATATCATGAGGAAATGGGGGAAAGTAGCATTGTTGATTGTGGAATTCACGGATATCAGAGCAGGTTCTACTCCTGGCTCCTTTGCTGAAGTGACTGGAGAGCTCTTGCAACACATAGCTGCTTCTCTTCAAACCTCTGGCCCTTTTCCAGGTGGCTAGCCATACCCTCCCTTCCACAGACCCTTTCCTGGGGAGGAACTCCCAGCCATTTGTCTCTCACTGTTTTGAGCCAAGAGCAAATTGTTTGTAGCTTTGGACCCCGTGATCCAGCCAGTCCTGCTTCCAGCCTGCAGTGAAATAGCCTTCTCTTTGACTACAATCCCCAGAAGACATGGGTCTGAGGGTATGTCTACACGGTAGCTGGGAAATGTCTCCCAACCTGGTTAGACAGATTCATGCTACTTGTGCTCGAGCTAGCACCTTAAGAATAGTAGTATGGTCACTCAGGCTAGCTGTGGGAGTCCAAGTCCACCGTAGCCTCTGGGTCTGAGCTCAGATGAACGGAGTTTGAGCTTGAGTTGAGGGAGCGTGAGTCTCTCTGAAAAGACCATGTGACTGGATGAGGACTGAAGTTACCATAGACAATAAAGGGGCAAGGATACAGATCAGGTTAAGTAAAGAACATATCAGAGATCTTCTGACCAATTTGAATTAATTCAAATAAACAGGGCACGATGCTATTCATCTGAGGGTACTGAAGGAATCAGCGGAAGAAATCTTGGAGCCACTGGCAACAATGTTTGCAGACTCATGGATGACAGGAGAGAACCCAGAAGACTAGAGAAAGACTAACATAGTGCCCATCTTTAAAAAGGGGAGAAAAGGAGGAACCACAGAACGATCAACCAGTCAGCCATACTTTGATACCTGGGAAGCTTCTAGAGCAATGTATAAAACATTAAATTTGTGAATACCTGGAGGATGAAGGGGTAAGATTTACTAAGAACAAATCATGCTAAACCAGCTTGATTTCCTTCTTTGAGAGGGTAACTAGTTTGGTGGATGGGGTAAAATGCGGTGGACATAATATAACTGGACTTCAGCAAGGCTTTTGACACAGGCCCTCATGACATTCTGATAAGTAAGCTGGAGAAGTGTGGGCTGGCGGAACTACATGTTATGGATACATAATTGGTTAAACAACTGCCAACAAAGGGAAACTATCAATGGAATGAAGTCAGATTGGAGTGGGGGATCAAATGGGGATCCACAGGGATCAGTTCTGGGTCTAGTCTTGTTTAACATCTTTGTTAATGAGCTGGCTGCAGGAATAGAGTGCATATTGATCAAATTTGCAGATGACACAAAGCTAGGAGGGGTTTCTAACACTTTAGACTCAGACTTTAAGGTCAGTAGGGACCATTATGATCATCTAGTCTGACCTCCTGCAAAATGCAGGCCACAGAATCACACCAGCCACTCCTGTAACAAACCCCTAACCCAGTGGTTCTCAACTGTGGTCCACCGCTTGTTCAGGGAAAGCCCCTGGCACGCCGGGCCAGTTTGTTTAACTGCTGCGTCCGCAGGTTCGGCCGATCGCAGCTCCCATTGGCTGCAGTTCGCCGCTCCAGGCCAATGGGGGCTGCGGGAAGGGCGGCCAGCACATCCCACGGCCCGTACCCCCCATTGGTCAGGCACAGCGAACCGCGGCCAGTGGGATCCACGATCGGCTGAACCTGCAGACATGGCAGGTAAACAAACCAGCCCAGCGCACCAGGGGCTTTCCCTGAACAAGTGGTGGACCACAGTTGAGAACCACTTCCCTATCCTATGTCTGAGGTATTGAAGTCCTCAAATTGTGGTTTAAAGACTTCAAGGTGCAGAGAATCCTCCAGCAAGTGACCCATGCCCCACGCTGTAGAGGAAGGTGAAAACCCCCCAGGGCCTCTGCCAATCTGTCCTGGAGGAAAATTCCTTCCCGACCCCAAATATGGCAATCAGCTAAACCCTGAGCATGTGGGAAGATAGAGCTAAAATTCAACGGGATCTTGATAAATTAGTGAACTGGCCTATAGACAACTAAATTAAATTCAACAAAGACAAATGTAAGGTGCTACACTTAAGAAAAAACAAATGCACAAATACAGAATGGGGGAAAACTGGCTTGGCAGCAGCACTGCTGAGAAGGATCTAGGAGCTGTGGTGGATCACAACCTCAACGTGAGTCAACAATGCAATGCTCTTGCAAAAAAAAGCAAATGCAATTTTAGGTTGCATTAACAGAGTCATAGCATGCAAGCCACAGGAGGTGATAGTACCTCTCTATTCGGCGCTGGTTAGGTCTCAGCTGCAGTACTGTGTCCAATTTTCATCACCAATGTATAGAAAGGATGTGGAGAAACTAGGAAGGATTCAGAGGTGAGCAACAATGATCAAAGGGATGGAACACAAGCCACAAAGACTGAGGGAACTGGGTATGTTTAGTTTGGAAAAGTGGAGAGTAAGAGAGGATATATCAGTCTTCAAATACTTGAAAGACTGCCTAAGAAGGATGGAGAAATGTTGTTCTCTTGCCACAGAGGAAAGGACAGGAGGCAATGGGTTCAAACTACAGCATAGCAGATTTAGATTAAATCTCAGAAGAAAAACTTCCTAACTGCAAGAACAATAGTACAATGGAACAGACTGTCAAGGGAAGTTGTGGAAGCTCCTTCACTGCGGGTTTTCAAAAGAAACTGGACAGCCATCTGTCTTGGATGGCTTAGACACAACAAATCCTGCATTTTGGCAGGGGGTTAGGTTAGATGACCCTTGCAGTCCCTTTTAATCCTATGGTTCTACCTGGGCTGGGAGGCTTACTCCCAGATGCAGTGTAGACATATCGTAAAGAGCTAGAACTAGGACATTGAGAAGGGGTGTGCTGGTCCGAGGCCTGCCCTAAAAAAGATGACATACCTTGTACCAACCACATACAGTGGTAATCTTCTGTTTTTTTCTACTATTTCTTTCTGTCATTCTAACATAGACTACAGATACTGACAATTTTCTCCTCTGTATAGACTGAATTTATCTGAGGCAGACTTTTGAATGTTCATACCCTGAATTTGCTTCACAAATAATGAGGATGAAATGTTGAGAATTTGATGCCTGATGGTCAGCCTTTTAATTCATAATTAGGCACCTAAATAAAGGTGGCCCTATTTTCAGAGGTTCTGAAAACCTGTTGCCCACACTGAAGTCAGAGTCACAGGTGCACATCTCTGAAAATAAGGCTGCTTTGCATATAGCAACTTAACTTCAGGCACCCACATTTCAAAATATCATCTTGAGTGTGCAATTTTGGAAGCACTAGTTTTTGCCCCCACAAAAACCTCAGATTTATTCCCCTAAATAGGATAGTTAGTTTTGGACATCCAAATACTTTTTTTTGCCCTCAGTTATTGGTTTTGTAGTATGTCTAAGCTTGTACATCTACGCATTTTAAACAGGAACATTTAGAGATGGGATTTAAGCCACTTTAAAAAGAATCAGCCCTGGATACTTTTCAGACAGCGGGATTTTGAAAAGGTAGCTTACATTAGAGTCTGTGGGAGTAGGAATAAGGAGGACGTTGTTAGAAAATACCATGGGTAGTTCATGTGACAGAAAACTTTCCATAAGCAATGTAATATAAAGAATTTGTGTGGGTGGGCGCATGCACAACACACAAATTCTGTACATACATATATATGGAGAGACTCCTGCGAGAATGGTGAAGAATTGTGAAGATGACCTTATAACATACAGAGTAACTTCATTATCTACATTCCTCCCCACAAAAGCAAGGTGTAAATTCAGTTTTAAGAAAAGCTAACACTTTTTGGTCTGTTTTAAAGCAATTTCTTACCTGGCAGATGGTTAATTTTGTCTTCCTTACATCTGTTGAGGTGCAAATTATTTTTTCCTTAGCAAGTTATCCTTTTGTAAAAGGAATCGTAACAGTAAGATATAAGTTTCTTTCCTAGAAAGATGCTTATATTTAATATCGAAATATGTGGGATTCAGCAAATACTTAGTTTGTTTAAAAATTGTTTGTACTTTCTAGTACAGTACACATTCAGAAGGATGAAACTATTTTTACTGGGTAGTTTAATCTTAAATATTTCCCTCTACTTGTTACCTTTTCCTAGACAGAAATGACACATTTTTATGTTTATATACTGTATTAACAGACAGAATTGCTTAGATTTTATATATTTTAGTAAGCCTGTTAGAAGACAGCAATATTCAGAAGGCTATTGTAGTGTATGTTCCCTATATATCATATTATACAATGCAGCCAGCAGCTTTGTAACAAAGTTAAAAGAGGGTCAAATGATAAGATAATAGTAAACCAACACTTAAATATTCAAAATATGGTGGAATTATAATCTCTGAAACAAAATTACAAGTTTGTATACTTATGTAAGCAGAGTCAGGATGAGCTCCACCCTGACATCTGGTGGTGAGGTGTGGCAAGTGGTGGAAAAGAACTTCAGGGGCTGATCTCATTTGCATAGGCACACCCACCCCGCCTAGAATGAGGCCATAGCTGCCCAAATGGTCACGTTGGCTGCTGTGGGATCCCCAGTGTCTCTGTTATTGGGGCAGGAAGAATAAATTGTTATTACCCTGATTATGGGAATCAAGGACAATGGAACTGTAACTAAGTACTATCAACTAAGTACTACTAAGTACTATCAACTAAGTACTACTCACTAGGCAAGGGACATGGGTTCTAAAACTCTGAGTCTGAGAGAGGCTGGGGACAGGTATTAATGCTTGGTGGCATGGGCTCCCTGGTAAGGGCCTTACATGCTAATTGCACTTCCTCCTCTCTCCACTGTGGAATATCAGAGCTAATTTTGATTCCATTAGGAGTCTAGTTATAGGCTGCTGAGCTGAATTCACTTTGGGTTAATGGTACACCAGCACTGAGGCTCCCCTACTGCAAGCTAAAATCACAAAAGAGCTAAACTTAATTAGAGCTGAAATCACTGAGTGCTGTGTTAAGTAGTCGGGGAGCTTGAAGATATATGGTGGAGGAGTTTGCGGGATGGCGAGCAGAGCAGCTGGTGGAGCAGAGCAGTTTGTCGGATGCCTAGAGCAGCTCATGGGGCGGCTGGCAGAGCGGAGCCCCATGGAGAGGTGGGGCCATCAGCTTTGGACCACGTAAGGTGCCCCTTAAACCACCCCCCCGGCCAATCTCCACCCAGGTTAGGAGGTAAAACTCTGCAGATAAACTTTTGAACTCTGGGGCTGCCCTGACCAGGGACAGAGACTTTTGGGTTGTTGGACTTTTGGGACTTTGGGTGATTTGGGGTTGCTGGACTCAAGAACCAAAGGGAAAGGACACGCCCCAATTTGCTTGGGGTGGGTTTTTTGCTCCTGGGTTGTGTTATGAATCCTGTTGGTGGTGTTTCCCCAACATAATGCCACATTGTTTCTCTCTGTTATTAAAAGGCTGTTTGCTACACTCAGACTATGTGCTTGCAAGAGGGGATGTATTGCCTCTTGGAGGCACTCGGGGGGGGGGTGGGGGGTGGTATATATTTGTCCCAGGTCACTGGGTTGGGGCTCGAGCCGGTTTTGCATTGTGTTATTGGAATGGAACCCCTAGATACTGAATCCGGCCCTTGTTGCTGCCAACTCTGACAGGCAGAAGGGTTACACTTAAATATATATTTGAATATTTTGACAATGTTTGTTTACCTAAACTGCATGAGCTTAACATATTTAGATAAGACAATGCAGGAAAACAGTGCTTAATAAACATATATTGTTAAAATATTACAAGTTATAGCCCTGATTGTGTAATATCGTATGCTTGGACAGGCTGTGGCATTCTCATATACAGAAACTGAGTTTAAGTCAGAACACCAGATGAGAGAGTCCATACTGAACTTGTTGAAGATACTCTTGTATAATAAATTAATGTAAATGGAAAGAACATTAGGGCCTTACTGTCATCATCTTAAGAAGGAGTGTTAAATCCTAGTAGTTATTTTTATGTAGTGTATACACATAAATGAAAAATGTAAATTGTACTACAAATTATTAATCTAAATTTTCTTGTCACATGACACTTGAGTAACCTACAATATGTTGCCTTAAGTGCACTAATCTATATCTATTGTGATAAAGCTCTGTCCGTGCCTCCATGGGTCCCACGTTTCCTGGTGGATTTCGCTAGCCTCAGAGGCTCACTGTGACCCTCCACAAGACAAGGGTCACAGTCTACTGAGCCATTTTCATCATAAACCAGCAAGGGAGGTGAGGAGAAGTTATCCTTCCTTGCACAGTCTCTGTTGTCTCCCAGTCTCAGTTATTAATCAGGGGGCAAAGTGGGGGAGATCTCCGGCCCACCCTCTACTCTGGCCTCCAGCCCAGCGACCCTAATAGTATCAGCTATGGTAGCTGACCTTTTAGAAACATGACATGTACAATTCCCTGGGCTACTTCCCCCATGGCAGTCCTCACTTTCTCAAGCTCCACTTTACCCTTACCTCAGGGCCTCCTTCCTTGTGCCTGATATGGTGTGTACTACTCAGTCTCTCCAACAGCGCAACTTCCTCCCACAGCTCCTGACATGCACACCCACCTGACTGGCTGGGAGGCTTTTAACTAGTTTCAGCTAGCCCCTGATTCGCTTCAGGTGTCCCAATCAACCTAGCATTCTCCCTGGCTTCTGGAAAGTTGTTAATTGGCCCCAGGTGTCTTAATTGACCTGGAGCAGCTGCCATTTCACTTATCCTGGTACCAGGGATTTGTTTAGCTTGGAGCTAATATCTGTCTCCCACTACTTTTCTATAGCCATCTGGCCTTGCCCCGTCACACTATTTTAAAAACAACCCACCAATCATGTTACCAATTAATGAAATTCTGGAGTAAAAAGGTACTTGTTACAAAGAATTATGTAAATGTTCTGACTGCTTTTGATTTATTGTAACTTTTTGCTACCAGAATTTGATTGGCACCAGACTAATCCTGTAGGCATTTGTCACATTCTTTAAAAGTAGTGCAAGTCATCAAATCAATATATTTATATTTGCCCATGTGTCATATATTGCTGATAGAAATTCATAGCTCTTCTTGGTAAGCAATAAAGTGAAAGGAAAATTTTCAAAGGTCTTTTCACTGACTTTTATTTGTTGCTACCTATAGCTTCATTCAGTAAAACATTCAAGCAGGTGCTTTAGTGCCTTGCTGAATCAGGGCCTTACAAATGAAGAAAGTGTGCAAGACAGACATTTTGGCAGTTCTTTTCTTACTATGCAAAGAGCAAACATCTTTGTTTATATAAGTAAAAAAGATTAAAATGTCACACTCAAATTATTATTAACATGCACATAAGTGTGATTCTCAGAAGTTGGTAAAATCAAAACTAATTTTTTACCTGAACACTCACCATTACTTCTCATTGAATACTGTTTGCCTGCCACATTTCTGCTCTTCTCCCATTTTGGTGCTAGAGCTATTCGAAATTTCAATAATTTTTTTTTAAATGAGGAAAGTGAATTTTATTCACCCCTCAGTTGAGAACACCTGAACCATTTTTTTGCTTAAGCTTTCTGGTAGTCACTTTTTGCTATACACCAGGCCTGAAGAATTTCAGCCTGATAGAGGAACATTTCAGAAAATTTTAGTGACTGAACTCAGAGGGCTAGAATGGAACATTAATGCAACCTTAACAATAGCTGTTGCTATTGCTTCAGACATAATAAATAATATTTTACACCCATTTCTGATATCCTATTCAGAACTCTTACAATCACAATACACATTTAGTATGCAGTTTAGTTGTAGCATTGATGGTCCCAGGATTTTAGAGAGACAAGGTGGGTGAGGTAATGTCTTTTATTGGACCAACTTCTGTTGATGAGAGAGACAAGCTTTCAAACCACACAGAGCCATTCTTCAGGTCTGGGAAAGGAACTCCCAGCATCACAGCAAAATGCAAAGTGGAACAGATTGTTTAGAATTTTGCTGTGAAGCTGGGAGTACCTTTCCCAGACCTGAAGAAGGGCTCTGTGTGGTTCGAAAGCTCGTGTCTCTCACCAACAGAAGTTTGGTCCAATAAAAGACATTACCTCACCCACCTTGTCTCTCTAATACACATTTAGCTTAGCAATACCATTTACTTTTATGTTTCGTATGTGTTGCCTCTATTTTAGTACAAGAAGTTTCAGTTCTATGTTCTCTCTCATCTGGTGTTCTGAAACACTTAATTTAGCTGAAGCATAGGTGCCAGCTCCATGGGTGCTCCGGGGCTGGAGCAACCATGGGGAAAAAAAATGGTGGATGCTGAGCACCCACCGGCAGCCTCCTTATCAGCTCCCTCCCACCCCGCCAGTGCCTCCCGCCCGCCAGCGGCCCTGTGGATCAGCACCTCCCGCTCCCTCCCTGTGCTTTCTGCAATCAGCTGTTTTGTGGTGTGCAGGAGGCTGGCAGGGAGGAGGGAGGATGTGGCATGCTCGGGGGAGGGGGTAGAACTGGGCAGGAAGAGGCATGATGGGGGTGGGAAGAGGCAGGCAGAGATGGGGCCTTGGATCGAGCCTCCCTCCCCACCCCCAGCACATTGGAAAGTCGGTACCTGTGAGCTGAAGTATATATATTTACTTACATTGATAACATATATTAAATTCTCCTTGGACAGACAGTTGACCGGGATGGGAAGCTGGAGAGATTAATGTACATTAAATCTTTTCTCTTCATAGCTCTGAATATCTGTCACAGATCCAGTAAGGTGTGCCCTGCTGGCCACCTACCAGACAGCTGAGATGAGAATCAAAGCCTCTGGGACCCTGGATCCACCAGTGTTTTAAGTCACCAGAGCCTGAAGGGAGTCCAGCCACAGTCCCAATCTCAGGTTTTAGAGCAGCAGCCATGTTAGTCTGTATCCACAAAAAGAAAAGGAGGACTTGTGGCACCTTAGAGACTAACCAATTTATTTGAGCATGAGCTTTTGTGAGCTACAGCTCACTTTATTGGATATATTCAGTGGAAAATACAGTGGAGAGATTTATCAGAGTCCCTAGGCACACAGCTGGGGTGCAGACCTGCAGTCTAACACTCCCTTCTGAGAGCTGGAACCCACTATTCAGCTACTTAACTTCTCTCGGTGCAGGGCTGATCCATTTGACTGCCCTATAATTAAATACCCCTCTCTCAGAAATCCACTCCAAGGTGTGAAGCTTCTGGTTTACAGCTTAACTCTCTGGAGCACATGGTAATTGTCTGGCTATACTGAAAGAAGGAGAAGAAGCATTTGACATGGGTTGTCAGGGTTCCCTCCAAACTCTGAACTCTGGGGTACAGATGTGGGAACCCACATAAAAGACCCCCTAAGCTTAGTTCTACCAGCTTAGGTTAAAAACTTCCCCAAGGCAAAAATCCTTCCTTGTCCTTGGATGGTACTGCTGCCACCACCAAGTGAGCTAGAAAAAGATTCAGGAAAAGGACCACTTGGAGTTCCTGTTTCCCCAAAATATCCCCCCAAACCCCTTCACCCCCTTTCCTGGGGAGGCTTGGAAATCATATACCAACCAAATAGGTAAACAAGGTGAGCACAGACCAGACCTTTGGGTTTAATTCTTAAAAACAGAACTTCATTATAAAGAAAAAGTAAAAGAAGCACCTCTGTAAAATCAGAATGGAAGATAATTTTACAGGGTAATAAGATCTAAAATACAGAGGATTCCCCTCTAGGCAAAACTTTAAAGTTACAAAAAAGAGGAATAAACCTCCCACTTAGCATAGGGAAAATTCACAAGCTAAAGCAAAAGATAACCTAATGCATTTCCTTGCTATTACTTACAATTTGTAATCTTAGATGCTTATTTCAGATATAGCTTTAGGAGATGTATTTTTCCTGCCCTGGTCCCTCTCTGTCCCAGAGGGAACACAAAAAAAGCACAAACAAAAACCTTCCCCCACAGATTTGAAAGTATCTTCTTCCCTTATTGGTCCTTTTGGTCAGGTGCCAACTAGGTGTGGCAAATTGCCGGCACTACTATGATGGATCTCACGCTTTCTCTTCTGGGGGCGGGGGTTCAGGGCACCATTTCTTGCTGCTGAACTGGGGTATTAACTGCCCCACTAGTGTACTAGAGGAGGGGAGTGGAAAGGGAGGGACCCGGGCCCACCCTCTACTCCTGGTCCCAGCCCAGGGGCCCTAGGGATAGCGGTAAACCACCTGAACTAGTGGTTCCTTCCCCTGCGCTACTTCCCTCTCCTGTCCTTCAGCTTGTGGGGCTTCCTGCCCTCCCTCTGCACAAACCAGGTGTCCCTTTACCTCAGGTCTTGGTCTTCTAAGCTCACCGCAGCACTTCTCCAAACTCTCCTCTGCTTCCCTCCAAACTGCTCTCTGCTCCAACACCAAACCACTCTGCTTCAATTCCTCTGCTTGTCTGATTGAAGCGGCGTGGGGGGGGGATTATCAGGTGACTGGCTTCAGGTGCTTTAATTAATCTACAGCAAACTTTCTTCCCTCTACAGGGAAGAAGGCTCCCTTCTTACACTCTCCTGCTGCCCTCTGGCCTGGGCTTTCCTTGCTTTTTGCCCCTGCTTTAGTTCCCGCCCCAACCGGGCCAGACGCTTTTTCTTCTTTTTTTTTTTCTTTTTTGCTGCCATTCGAGTGCTGGTCAGCTGCCGGCTTGCCTGCCAGCCCCCCTACGCCTGCCCTCGGACACTGCTATTGCTTCAGCTGTAACCCCCGGAGGAGGGGGGGAGGACTGCCGACCCACTCCCTGGAGGAGGGGAGTGGACGCCCCCAGACCCAGCCATTTTGCTGTTTGTTTGTGGACCCGCAATTAATCGTCTTCTTACATGCTTGGCATTTTTGGATTGCTCCACAAAGACCGGGAGAGAAGACAGCTGACAGAGACATCGCCCAGGGAAGCTACAAATCATCGTGGAGGGGGCCGTAAGACTGAGTAACTTTTGAACTGTACTCTCGTGTGGGGGAGTTTGACTGCGTCTTAACTGCATTTGTAGGGGCACAGGGGGTGTGGCACGGAGCTGCCCCCCGATCCATCGGTGCCCCCCCAACACTACTACAACCGTCACGGCCCCCCCCGCTGTCCGTCCCTGTTGGCAACCTGCCATCTGCCTCTAGACTCAACTGCTTGCCATGAATTCCATCGTCAGGACCAGACACAACAGCCGACCAAACAAGACTCTTTGGACAAACGCGCATGGGTCCACGTCCCTGCCCCCCCCCCCGCCCTGGACTGCCCACCCCACAGTTTGCCGCTATTACCTGACCCCAACTCCTGTTTCCCTCCCCTGTCCAGTCCGACCCATTTGCCCCCCCCCGCTACAGCCCACCAGGGAGAAGTGGTTAATCTGTTTCCCCCTCCCCCCTCCTCCTTCTGGTGTCTCCCCGTCTCTCCCTGCTCACAATGGCGGGGAATGAGAGGGGTGAGGCCCCTCTAACAACCTTAGTTGTCCCTCCCCACCTACCCCCTGTCCAACCCCCAAGGCTCCCCCCCCACTGCTGCCAAAATACCTGCCATTGCCCCCGCTGGGGTATCGGCAGTCAGAGGTACCGGGGCGACTATTGCCGCTGCTACGCCCACTGGCCCCCCAGATTCTAGGAAAGCCCCCCCGGTTAGCCGGAAAAGCCAGGGTGCGAAGAAGGGGAAGGGCCCCTTCACCAAGCCCTCCATGGCAGAGGCTGCCCCCACCGCTGCAGCCTCGTCATCGACCATGGCGTCCCTCCCCGCTGTTCCCTCCACCAGCTCTGTGAGCATCCCTCCCCCGGCCCCCAGGGCATATGCCCGGGCGGTGGCAGCACTCCCGTGCCTGCCGCCTCGTCATCTCGCCCACCCACCGCCTCCGCTACCATCAATAGCGGCCGGGGCCCCTTTCCCACCATGACTAGGAAGCATGGCGTCCGTTGCCTCCTGGTGCCCGCCTCGCTCCACGTGGAGACATACGTGCAGGTGTTGGCGAGGGTGGTAGGATCCACAGCTATTGTGGCGGCCTCCAAAAAGTACAGGAAGGTCGTCTTTTTCTTAGCATCGGAGGCTGCCACCCAGGAAGCGATGCAGAAGGGCCTGGCGGTGGGGGGGTGGTGTTTGTCCCCCTGGAGCCGCTAGAAGACCTGGGCGTCCACCTAGTCCTGACCTCCGTCCCTCCTTTTCTACCCAATGCCGCCCTATTACCCGCTCTCTTCACCCTAGGGAAACCCGTTTCTGTCATCAGCCCTCTCCCTTTGGGCTGCAAGGACCCTACCCTCCGTCACGTCCTTTCGTTCCGCCGGCAAGTGCAGCTTCTACCACTGCTGGTGGCGCGTGACGGAGAGGCGCTCGAGGGGTCCTTCCTAGTCCCCTACCAGGGAGCCCGCTATCGGGTCTACTATTCCACAGGAGAGGCCTGGTGCTACCTCTGCCGATCAGCAGGACATGTCCGAAGAGACTGCACCTTGGCCCGTGGGGAGGGGCACCCGAGACCTCCGAGACCCGGCAGTACATCGGCTCTGTCGTTGCCGACGCCCCTGGCCGCCCGACATCTGAAACCACCTCTCCTCCTGCTCGATCCACCGCTGCTCCTGCCTGGGCACAAGAGACACCTCCTCTACAACACCCAGACAAGCGAGGGAGCCCCGCCCTTGCTGTTAACAATCCAGCAGAGCCTATGGAGGAGGGTGCAGCAAAGATATTAGCGGGCATAGGAGAGGGCCTGCCCCAAGGAGAACCGCCCCCCCTTATGCTGCCTCACCGTTACCCTCCCGAGCCCCTGAACCATCGCCTCTGCCCCCCGACACGACCCCTGGACCCTAGTCCAGGGAAAGCGAGGCAAGCGGAAGGCTCGAGCTCCGCTGCACCCATCCGATGCGGAGGCCCCCCGGAAGACCAGGAAGGGAGGCACTGACACTGAGCCTTCCACTATGTCCACAAGTGAGATCCATCCGCCGGTGTCAGGAAGGGAAGACAAAATACCAGAGAGGGGAGGTTGGCTAATGAAGCGTCCTGCGATTGTAGGGCCGTTTTCCTATCCTCAGTACATTCATGTATCTGGGTGCAGTTGCTCTGGGCTGCGTCCACCGACTCCCTTGACGCCTTCGAGGAGCGGTGGGTGCTGTCTGAGGTTCTCTGCTCGGTGACCCCATCCGGTTCCCTCCGTCTGATCCTTTGATTGAAGGGAAGAGCGAGAGACCCCAGCCCCTGCCGTTGCTGCTGTGGATACCATCATCACTGTCACCTAGGAGGGGTCCTATCACACTTGGTGTACGTCCCCCCCACCCTCAAACCACCCACCCCACAGCCGTGCCCATCTTGTCGGGCACTCTCAGGAGAGGAATAATTGGTGACTCTGGACATGGCACTAGGTAACTCGAGGGGGTGGAAGACCGTGAGTGTCCAGGAAGCCCCCCTGCTCTAGGCCACCAGGTAACTCGAGGGGGTGGAAGACCACGAGTGTCGAGGAAGCCCCCCCGCTCTGGGCCCAGGCTAGCCTGAACACTTCTCCCTCCTGAAGGCTGCTGTGTTATACCTTGTGTTTGCTTTTGTTTTGTTGCATAGTTTTGCTTTATCCTTTTTGGTGATTCTTTGTAAGTGTTACACAAATAAAATTCTTTTCTGCTTTAAAAAAAAACAAAACACTCTCCTGCTGTTGCCCTCTGACCATGCTGTATCACACTGGTTATTTGAGCTTCTTAACCCTTTACAGGTAAAGGAGGGATTTTATGCTACCCGTAGCTGTATGTTTATTACATGGGTTTAATCAGGCCTCAACTTTATTATTAGATGTCTGAGATTACTTGTAAAACAGATACTACACACACTCTCTCTGCTCAGAAGTCTAACGCAACTGCTCCTTTAGTTAGCTATACAGAATACAAGAGAGTACAGATTAGATAGAAAACAATAAACACTCTAACTGCAATGCTCCTTGCTAGCTCACCCTTCCCTTGAGCATCCTTGGGGACCAGCTGTGTCCAGGAAGGCAGGCAGGGTTTTCCCTGCCTCATGCAGGCTGTTACATACTCAGTGGTTTCTCTGCTGTGGAGTTTCCTTCCCCAGCTTGAGTGACCTTCCTCTCTCCTGCCCCATGTTTCCTTATTTAAACACCTCCTGGGAACCTGATTTTCTTTATTCTGTGTTGCGTAATTTTTTGCTGGTCCAGTGGCCTCCTGCTGTCCCCACCAGAGAATGGGTAAAACTAAATTTCTCCTAAGATGCAGACATTGTTTAGCAAACTTTTGTGTGGTCAAAGCATGACCATTAAAGTTAAATGTCCCTCATCTGGTGTGCAGCTGCTGTATGCCCCGTCACCCATAGTGAATCCACACACATACCTATACGTTACACACACATGGTTTACGTGTCAGTAATTTCAGAATAGCTTCCAGAATTCACAAGTTGTACAGATAGATCCCTTAACTCATCACAGTATCTGACAAATGTTAGGTTTCCTTGGGCCAGCTGAGTTCCAGATGATACAGCATTCAATCAATCAAAGAACCAGGACCTGCAGCATAGTGTGACTCATGCCAGCACATACTATATGCTGTGAACATGCACACATACTATCAATCTTACAGAATGCAATAGCTTGAGAGAAAACCTAAGGCTGAACTAACTGAAACTGATTTTACCATTCGTGGAATGAAATTTTTGAAAATATCAACTTGATTGTAGCAAAGTTGGTTGAGTTTGCCCATATTTCAGTGTAAAGTGCTAAACAAGTCGGCAAAGTGTTGTTGAACCAGAGCTGTGTAATGTCATTTCTTCACAGAGTTGTTTTCATACTACAAAACAGTTTATTATTGGTAGGTCAGCTGCATATTCAGACTTATATACCCTCTAAACTTGTACAGCAGGGAAAATGAAGGTAGGAATACAGCCTCGGAAGCACATTCAGAAATCAATCGACTCCAGAGACCTTGAATGTTTGCTGAACCTAAAATTGGTAGCAAAGACAACATCAATAAAGGCATATATTGTATGATTTATACAATGATTATTGCACTTAACCTGAACAACTATTGTGTCTTCCCTGTATGGACTGAAAGGAGAAAATGAATAGCTCCATAATAAATTACATGTATTTTGAGAGCACATAATTTATGGGCAGTCTGGCATGTCTCAGAATAGAGATATAAGCTCTCAATTCAGAAACATGGGAAGTAATTTATCCAAATTGATTAAATGCAAAACAAAAACAAAAACCTGCTTGCCTCTAGTAATATTTTAAACTTAAAACAACATCTTTAGAAAATTAATTCACTGAGATCTGTAATCATTATTTATTTTGTGTAGGGAGTTTATTGTGATGATTTTCCAGAATTTTTAATTTATTAAAAAACTGTCAATAAAATACAAAAATGCAGTCAAACTTGAGCAAGGGCTCCATGTGCTTTAAATGCCATTGTAAAGTATTTCCAAGGTATCTAACACAATCTTGTTCTTATCTTTTGTTAAAAGACCACTTCACAACAGAGAAAACATATTTTTGTAGGTTTCTGATATAATTTCTTATAGCAAAATCCTGAGTGTAGACCACACACATATCAGACCAAGCTGCAGTATCTGCAGGGAAGCCACTCATCCAATTTAAACCAGACTGTCTGCTTCTGGGGTGGTTTGTCCCCCATCTGGCATGGAGACAAACTGTATGTGGTTTTGTCCAATATAGGATGAGTGACTCCATATTGAAGAGCACACATAGCATCTGCCAGCCTGACCTCACACGCACAGCACATGCGAGATCACACTGGTAGGGGCAGGGCAGCGTAGCGTGCTCCTCCAAATGGCTTTGCCTGTTCCGCATGACCTTGCATGCATGGTGCGTGTGAGGTCATGCTAACAGGGGTGGGGTGGTGCACTCTTCAAAATGGTGTGTGCCATGTGGCAAATCCTCAAACCCACTGTGTGTGAGAGGTCACTTTGGTGGGGGGACCTATCCCTGCCATTCCCGGAAGTACCGGAATGTCCAGTGTGTGAGGACATGTGTGTGGCTACTCTAAGTACCTGTGATCAAGTGCAGGCACTCAGCACCTATATCAAGAAACATTTCCACACCAGGCAGAACACAGTTGCCGTATTCCTAGATTTTACAACTGCATAAAATGCTGTCTGGCATGAGTTAATCTGGGAAGCGAATTAATCTCTGTCAGGTTGTAGTCTGACAGCTCCCTTCCCTTCTCGATAGTCTCTCTACCAGCTATCCTAATCTTAATGGGTGGGACCTGTGTTCTGTAGTTGTCACTGTGGTGTCCTGTCCCTTTAAATGTTTGAGCACCACCCTCTCTGCAGTGCAAAGCCTCACTTTGTGTTGGTTTCAGTTTTGCTACCTGAAGTCCAAAACAATAAAGTCTCCACAGCAGGGAGCTGTGTTTCTATCAGCTCCCTCTGTGCCCATCTCTCCATCTCCTTCTCTGCTGGGTCCAAACAGAACAGTTGTTGTGCAAAGACGTGGGTGTAGCTGCAGAGACCCCAATGGTCATCCGTCCTTTTGCAAGGTGGAGTTCTGCACTGCAAGGGACAGAGCAGATTGTTGGTACTGAAGTTTACAGCAAGCTCTCATTGCTTTATGTCATGTATACATAAAAATAACAGAGTTGGTAAATACAAGGGCTCTCTACCTTGATAAAAAACAACATAGGGACGGGGCTTGTGGAGGGCTTGCAAATATTGTAGATGTACAGAAAGCTCCTGCTGTATTCATGGGATGATTTGAACCCAGGCTATGTTCAAGTAGGTTTCAAGAATCAATGTGAATGCTGTAGAGCACTGTCATTCTCTGAAAGAACACTTTGGGGCAGATGTGTAGGCATACCACAACTGTTCGAGCAGTACCAGTGGGAATCATTGTGTAACACAAAGACAGAAGTTGCAGACCCCTCCCCATATCAGCTTAATTAACAGTCATCTTAACTGAGTAAACTAGGAAGAGATGTCTTGTATAAAACCAATTCTAGACAGTGTCTGAGAAAAAGGTCCCCAAACACCATTTGTATAAGCCTGATAACACACACATTCATTTGGATCTTGATTTGAGAAGCACCATGATTTCATGCATCTTTCAGCTAAATCAGATATCCAAATGCAAAATCCAGCCCACAGAAACATCATATGTTGTTTTTTTTCTGGTGCACCACAGGGAGCTCAGTGTCCAGAAACCAATGAATATATGTATTTTTACAGGCAGCTAATATATTTATCACACTCTTCCTTTAGTGTAGTAAACAATAACAAATAAATCATTTAAAGTTATGATGACATTATTAAGATGAAATACTACTATAAGGTTAAAGCTGTTTTTCTACATTGATTTCACTATTTCAGAGAGAGAGAAAGTAACAGAATAAAATGTGTCACACAATATGTAAGAAATACGTAAAAATAATTAAACACATATGCATACAGTGAATTCTATTACTGGGTTATAGGTAAGCCTTATTTGCAACAGTTAGACATAGAATATAATAATATAAATGGGAACATTTTCACCAGAAGTCTCATTCCCTCCTCCACCATTTAAATGTTTCAGTTCTGTTGGGAGATGCTTTTGCACCACCATCTCCCCTCTAATGCACCCAGAGTGCATTTGAACAAGCTGCTAACTTCATCTGGCATCTTTACATAAAAAGGCCTGCTATATCCTGAATTTCTCTTGGGCAGTAGGCCACACCCCCATTTCCATCTAAGCAGCTGGGTCAGGAAATAGGGTTGCCAACTGTCTAATCGCACAAAATCAAACACCCTAGCCCTGCCCATCCCTGAGGCCCCTCCCCCTTCCCCAAGTTCCTGCACTCCACTCACTACATTCTCCCTCTCTCAGTGCTTCGCTCTCCCCCACCCATACTCACTTTCACTGGGTGTGGGAGGGGGTTGGGGTGCAGGAAGGGGTGAGGGCTCTAACTGGGGGTGCAGGCTCTGGGGTGGGGCCAGAAATGAGGGGTTCAGGGTGCAGGAGGGGACTCCAAGTTGGGGCAGGGAGTTGGGGTGCAGGAGGGGTGAGGGCTCTGGGTTGGGGCTGGGGATGAGGGGCTTGGGGTACAGGAGGGGGCTCCAGGCTGGGGGGTGGGTCCGAGGGATTCAGAATGTGGGAGGGGGCTGCAGGTTGAGGCAGGGGGTTGGGGTGTGGGAGAGGGTACGGGTTCTGGGCTGGGGGTGAGAGCTCTGGGCTCAGGCAGGGGATGAGGGGTTTGGGATGCAGAAGGGGGTTCCAGTGGTGACTGGAGCTGCCAGGGTCCCTTTTCGGTTGGGCGTTCCAGTTGAAAACCGGATACCTGGCAACCCTATCAGAAAAATGTCCCGCTGCCACTACTGCTGGTCTACTTACCACACCTGGAGACGTCCCAGAGCATGGTAACTATAGAAACATTAGGGAAGAAAGTAAAGACCATTCCCCTTTCACCTGAAAAGACTGGAAAAGTTAAGTGAATAGGATCAGTTGAGGAGAGATGAGGGGCAAGATGTTTCCACAAACCTGAACATTTAGCTTTGGTTGAAACCTGATGACCCTCACCTGTGTTCAAATTTTGCTCTAAAATTTTCCCTCAGCTCTGATTGTGTCATCTTGTTCCGGCTTTTTACTGGGTTCAGTTATTTGAACTTTGAGATTTATTAAGGAGCCATTTGTATTCATTCTTTCATCTTTCAGAACTTGTACCCAGGAAGGGATATAAAAGATCAAAATAAAATACATTTCCTGCTGGTGGAGACTGATATAGCTGCATAATCAAGTTACACCTATTTACATTAGCTGAAGATCTGGTCCAAAGGCACTGCTTTTTTTATTTTTAAACAAATCAAGTTAATATTTAGATGTGACATTCAAGTCCTTTGGATATCATGAGATTTGCAATATTGATTATTTGTATTCAGGTGCTACCCGAGTTCTCTCCCTTATTATTGTTTTAAATCATCCTCTGGCCACATGTTATTCTATGGTTATCACTATATAGAATACTCAAAAGTTGTTTTAGTCTTTTCTTCTAAAACTCCTGGCTTATCTCTGGATAAATGCTTTAACAAAGGGTAAAGACTGTGGAATGTCATTTAAGCTGCAAATTGCTTGGTTTAGAATTTGCTAGAGGGTAGGAAAAGAAAAGCTTTTCCTTTATCTCTCCCTTAATCATCATTAAATCCTCCTAAGAATCGGAGCTTGGCAGGCAAACACAGATCTAAAAGGAAGAAAATATTTTAAAATTGAGTCTTATAGAGGATATGTGCAACCTAACCTTGGCAATGATATCTTCTCCAGCACTTGTCTCTGTCTATCAGATTTCATTCTTCACGCCATCTGAAACTGATACCCTTGATACCCTTCCAGGCAGCACCTAGCTGTGTCCCTACTTGTTCTCTTCTGTGACACTCTCTTTCAACAAATCTCAGAAAGGCATTTAAATAGAAAGGGAAAGGAAATCTTCCTTTACTTCCTTTCAGAGTCGATTCATGGAGAAATATATATTGATGCAGTCTGGTTTCATTACTTTTGCAGGACTTTTCTGCCTGAGTAGAGCTTTAATTGCATGACTCAAGACATGCAGTTTTATACTGAGTTACAATCGCACGTGGCCTGGGCAAGATATAGCTCTCTCTGCATATTTGTTTGCCACATTCAGATCTGAGTCATGAATTCCACATTTAAAGTATTTACATAATTCAGTGGTGTTGTGTACTACCTTATTCATAAATATCTGAAAAGACAAAATGAAATCACATATTAAATAGGATGCTGGCAAAAAGATGGCAGTGAAGTATTTCTGACAACCTAAAGCCTGCCAAAGTTTGGACTCAGTAAAACTTTAGGTCTGATGACAGTGAGTCACTAGGTGTCACTTCAAATAATTTTCTGTTTGCGATGGCATCCATTCATACTGACACTGGAAAGACATTCTTATAACTTGTACACCAACATGAATGCATGAGAGATCAAAAAAAAAAAAAAGACCCCAAGCCCCTGGATGCTCTTTGCTAGGAATGCTGGGATTATTCGCAAAGGATTAATATTCATACTAATATGGACAAGAGGGACAAAAGAGAACCCAGTAGTACTATAAGATGGAATGAGTAAATGGCACTGTGACCAGACAACTCCACTCAAGTTTGGCCTGATGGAGGGACAGCTGGGTCAAATTTACTGACCCAGGTGACTGCCTAGCTCACCTATAACCAGACTGGCCCCTGTTGAAAGGGATGATATAAATAGAGGGATTAATAGCTTGATCCAATCCCATTGGTTCAAGGAAAAATAAAACGGGTGTCTAAATCTTTCCACACTTTCATCATTGGTAGTAAAATCTGACCTTTTAAGTGAAGAAGCCTAGTTTGCTGCTGCTAGAATTGAAATATTAGATATTCCAGGCAGTGAATTTGTGGACACTTACTGCACAGTTTCAGTATTTATATGCTTAGTGGAATGTGGCCTGAATCCAAAGGCTGAATGAGTTTATCTATCTAAGAAGTACCTTTAGAATACATTGCATAATGTTACTCTGGAAAAGGATTCTGTGAGCATAATTATTTTGGGCCATAGTCTTCCTTTGCTTGAACACTACAGAGTAGATAGCAATACTTAGCTCCTATTTAGTATTTTTGGCCATTTAGTACTGGAATGAAGAACAGTCTGACAGGTTAGTACAGAACATGATGGAAAAAGCTAAATGCAAAAGAAGAGATGCTGTTTTGTAGAAGTTATACTGTGAAAGTGTTACTACATACCGCGTGCAATACAGAGTGTGAAAGAAGCACGAAGTGGCTAGTCACTCGTGGCCCTAATAAATATACTCCTTAAAAACAAATAATCTCATCTGGGAGAAGTGGGGAGTATAGTCTTTGAGAAGGTGGGAGGAATTAGGAATTTATGCTCTTTGTCTCTTGCAAAGCTGTGTAACATCCATCTGGAATGCCATTACATTTTAGGTATGCCCTTGGTTGCACTAAACTACATCACACACACCTGTGTGAGGCAGACTATGAATATTTCAGTTACTTGAGAGGAATATGGAAACCAACTGCAGCCTATGTGCATGGGAGCAAGGGGCTGGAAATTATGTGCTATACGTGCATAGTGTTCTTTCAATAGCTGCTGCATTTACCATATTCTCTGACACGCTGTTTTTTTTTTTTTTTGCACAGGCCAATATAGCATAGGAAAATGAAAATTGATAAATTCCTTAAGAATTCAGTCTACTTCCGAGTTTGATTTCCATGAATGCCCATTTGTATTTATTCAATGTAGAAAGTGATCCATGGGCTGATGGGACACACCTTCCCTCAGCAATAACAGGCTTAGCATGTTTGAAAATGACCTAATTTCTGTGATCACACAGAAGGATTGGGTATAAAATACTAGGAATATCTAAGTTACCAAGAAACACCTCAGTGACTTTTTAGATCATTTCCTAATACGAACTGTAACTGCATCTTTACAGGACAATCAAATTTGACATCTTAATTTTCACTCTTATATGAGGGAGACATACAGGCTGTGCACCACCTTACCTACCAAACCAAGATTTCTCAGTTTATGTCTCTTCTAAGTGTTTTTTTTAATTACAAAACAAACTAACAAATCAAAATTATAGCCCAGATATGTGGCAATGGCTTCAGCAAAAATCCATGGGGGAGCATGACAAAGCTCACCTGTATACTTCTCCCATAATCCTAGGCATGACATGCACTGTGCCAATCCCTGGGTATGAACTAGAAGACTACTCTAACCTGTGCTGGCTTTTAGAGGTCCTAATGGGCCGCACCTACTGGCAGAGACTCCAGTACAGTACAGGAGCATCCTATCCATAACCTCTTTCCTCTGACCATACCCCTGGTGCTGCTTCTTAGCCCTGGTCTACACTACGAGTTTAGGTCGAATTTAGCAGCGTTAGATTGATTTAACCCTGCACCCGTCCACACAACGAAGCCATTTTTGTCTACTTGATGGGCTCTTAAAATCGATTTCTGTACTCCTCCCTGACGAGGGGATTAGCACTGAAATTGACATTGCTGGGTCGAATTTGGGGTAGTGTGGATGCAATTTGACGGTATTGGCCTCCGGGAGCTATCCCGGTATTGGCCTCCGGGAGCTATTCATTGTGACCGCTCTGGACAGCACTCTCAACTCAGATGCAGTGGCCAGGTAGACAGGAAAAGCCCCACAAACTTTTGAATTTCATTTCTTGTTTGGCCACCATGGCAAGCTGATCAGCACAGGTGATCGTGCAGCTCTCATCAGCAGAGGTGACCATGGAGCCCCAGAATCATAAAAGAGCTCCAGCATGGACCAAATGGGAGATACTGGATCTGATCGCTGTATAGGGAGACGAATCCGTGCTATCAGAACTCCATTCAAAAAGACGAAATGCCAAAATATTTGAAAAAAATCTCCAAGGGCATGAAGGACAGAGGCTATAACAGGGACCCGCAGCAGTGCCACATGAAACTTAAGTTGCGCAGGCAAACCTACCAAAAAACCACAGAGGCAAATGCCTGCTCGGGGTCAGAGCCCCCGACATCCCACTTCTATGATGAGCTGCATGCAATTCTAGGGGGTGCCCCTGCAACTATCCTACACCTGTACATGGACTTCTGCAAGGGAGTCTCACACAACAGGGATGAGGAGTTTGGGGATGAGGAAGATGATGAGGAGGGAGAGGTTGAAGATAGCGCACACCAGGCAAGCAGAAAAACCATTCTCCCCAACAGCCAGGAACTGTTTATCACCCTGGAGCCAGTACCCTCCCAACCCAGGCTCCCAGACCTTGAAGGCGGAGAAGGCAGCTCTTGTGAGTGTACCATTGTAAATGTAACCCTTCTGCCAGGCCAAGTTGATAGCAGCAAGGGCCGGGTTCAGTACACAGGGGTTCCCTCTTATCAAAGCAAATGCAAAACTGGCTCGAGCCCCCACCCAGTGACCTGGGAAAATCTTACACACCCCCTGGGTGCCTCAAAGAGGCAATAATTCCCCTCTCACAAGCACAGAGTCTCGGTGTAGCAGAGAATCTTTAATAACATGAGGTAAACGACATCAGTATAAAATTGGGGAAACACCGCAACTAGTGTTCATTAACCAAACCATGAGCAAAGACCCACCCCAGCAAATTGGGCCACATCCTTTCCCTCAGGTTCTTGAGTCCCAGAACCCAAACGTCTCTTGAGTCCAGCAATCCACAAATCACCCAAAGTCCAAAAAGTCCAGCCCCAGAGTTCAAAAGTTCATCTGCAGAGTGTTACTCCCCAGTCTGGCTAAAAATGTGCCTGTGTGGGGGCGGAAAGAGGTAAGGGGCACCTTACGTGACCTGGAGCTGACTGCCCCACAGGGCTCCGCTGTCTATCCACAAACAGCACCACTGCACTCTAGATCTTCCGGCTCCCCACTACTTGACACAGTGCTCAGTGATTTCAGCTCATAGTAGTGGGAGCCTTAGGGATGGTGCACCATAAGGCCAAGGTGAATTCAGCACAGTACCTCTAACAAGACTCTTAATAGCCCCAAAATTAGCTCTGACGCTCCACAGTAGAGAGAGACAGAGGTGCAATTGGTGTTTCAGGCCCTCACAAAAGAGCCCACACCACCAGGTACTAATACCTGTCTCAAGCCTCTCTCAATTCACAGAGTTTTGGAACCCATGTCCCTTGCCTAGCGAGTGCTACTTAGTTGATGGTGAGTCCCTCCATCATAACAAAAGGCCAAGTACAGTTCCAAGTACAGTTCCCATAATCAGGGAATTAACAATTTATTCTTCCTGCCCCAGTAACAGAGACACTGGGGATCCCACAACAGCCAAAGTGACCATTTGGGCAGCTATGGCCTCATTCTAGGCGGGGTGGGTGTGCCCATGCAAATGATATCGGCCCCTGAAGTTCTTTTCCACAACTTGCCACACCTCACCACCGATGTCAGGGTGGGAGCTCATCCTGACTCTGCTTACATCCTCCCCCTAGCCGAGAATTTGTCGTCCCGACAAATCACACTCCCTTTATACCAACTCATTGGTTTCCTCCAAAGGGCCGCAGAAAGCCCACTTTAGCTTCCACAATCCTGTGTGCTAAATGTATTGGCTCCTCACTAGTCACCCCAGGTGCATCATAAGTTAACCGTTTTACTGGTCTTATCACCCTGTCTCATCTATTGAGAATCTCTGTTGCCGAGATAGGGGGAATATCCTCTTGATTGACGGATGGAGAGGCTTCCTTTGAGGGTCCCTTGGCTACTGGCGTAGGCCCCTGAACTCCTAGTTCTAACACTGGAGGGTCCAAGTTGCCCAGGACATCCTCTACCTGTGTGTCTCCACTGTCCAGTAACCTGTGTGTGTCATCACACGGGGTCTCATCAGTGGCACAGGGGTGTCAGAAATGGGCCTAAATAATTCCACCATGGTGTTTAGGGTGGAAGAGGGAGAACTCTCATTTGGTTCAGCTGATCGAGACTGAAATCTTGTCTCCATCCCAGGGTACACCAGGGTTGTGTCTTCCTCCTCAGACTCACTCTCAGATGTGCAGAATAGGGGTAAGTTAGCTGTAGGGGGCCCGCTGTCTGTGTTGGATGGCGGCTTTGGTCTAGCACTTCTGTTCTGCCCGGCTGCCCTGTCGTGGCCCATCTCATAAGGGGTGCTTACCAATTCCCCCACAGGGAGCAAAAGGTTTCTATGCACTGTCTTTATTTGCCCTGGACCGTCTTCAGGTTTGATCTTGTAGACCGGCAGATCTCCCAGCTTTTCCATCACCAGGTAAGGTATTGCCTTCCATCTGTCAGCGATCTTGTGTTTGCCAGCAATACCCAAATTTCGCAGCAGGACTCTGTCCCCCGGCTGGAGCTCCTGCAAACGCACTCTAGCATCATATCAATGTTTGTTGCGGTTTGTGTTCTTCCGAGCCGCAGCAGTAGCTAAGTAATAAGCATCCCACAGCTTTTCTCTTAGTTGGGATACATACTGCTGATGAGTTTTATAGCTATCTCTATCCTCTGATACACCAAAGCACAAGTCTATGGGTAATCTTGGTTCTCGACCAAACATCAAGAGATATGGGGTGACTCCCGTAGCATCGTTCTTTGTGGCATTGTAGGCATGCACCAGAAATGCGACATGCTGGCTTCAGGTTGCCTTCTGCTTTGGTCGCAAAGTTCCCAACGTATCTAATAGGGTTCAGTTGAACCTCTCTGGCTGAGGATCACCTTGGGGATGATAAGGCGTTGTCCTAGACTTTTTAATTCCTGCTATCTTCAGCACCTCCTTCAGAAGGTGACTCTCAAAATCCCGCTCCTGATCAGAGTGTATCCGAGCCGGGAATCCATAGACTGAGAAATATTTGTCCCACAATACTCGAGCGACAGTGGTGGCCCTCTGATCACGTGTGGGATATGCCTGTGCATACCGTGTAAAATGGTCAGTCACTACTAGAATGTTCGCAACATTCCTCTTGTCTACCTCTACAGACAAGAAATCAATGCATACCAATTCCAAAGGTTTGTTGCTGGTGACGTTCTTGAGATATGCAGCCTTCGTGGGCAGAGTTTTCCTTTGAACACATCGAGCGCAAGTCTCACATTTCCTGCAAACATCTTCAGCCATTTGGGGCCAATAGAACCTACTAAGAATAAGTTCCAAGGTCCTCTCCACCCCTAAATGCTCAAAGTCATCATGCAGGGCCCTCATGGCCAGGGCTCCGTACTCTTTTGGCAGTACTAGTTGTGCTCGTTGCTTTTGTAAAGGGTTGGTGGTCATTCGGTGTAGCACTCCCTGAATCAGTTTTAGTTTGGTCCATTCTCTCAATAGTAGTTTACGCTCCGGGTTAGGTGGGCTTCGCCCCTCCCTTTTGGCAAGTAGTGTATCACGAATGTCAATATCTTGCCACTGGGCTTCTTGCCAGTCAGCCGCACTGAGCATGGGCAAGGGAGATTGGTCCAATGCAATATAGTTCACGAAGCAGAAGGCATGCATTCAGGGGGCAGACCCAAAGCTTCTGCAACACATCCCTGAAGGTTCTCACGGGCCTCTGGCTCTCGGCGACTCACACTGCAAATAGCTCTCACTCCATCTGTGGGTATCACAGCAACTTCTGGAGCCTGCGGACTCCTGGACAATGCATCTGCATCTACATTGCTTCTCCCTGATTGGTACTGAATGCTGAACTCATAGCTAGCCAAGGCGGCCACCCATCTCTGCCCTGTAGCATCCAGCTTAGCACTTGTTAACACATAAGTCAGTGGATTGTTGTCTGTCCACACCTGGAACTGAGCACCATACAAGTGGTCTCGAAATTTCTCAGTGATGGCCCATTTGAAGGCCAAGAATTCCAGCTTGTGGGTGGGATAGCGAGTTTCACTATCAGACAATCCTCGGCTGGCAAAGGCTACGGGTTTATGTTTGCCTTCCACTTCCTGGTACAGGACTGCTCCCAGACCCTCCAAACTGGCATCAGTATGCAAGATAAATGGTTTGCTTGGGTCAGCAAAAATTAGTACTGGAGCATGAGTTAGGCAAGTAATGATTTCTCGAAAAGCCCTTTCACATCTCTCATCCCACCGTGGCCCAAATGGTTCAAAGGGGCCATAGTGTCTCTGCACAGGAGGCTTTGGGGACCTCCCCTTATTCTTGGTCTTAGATTTGTTCTTGCTGGACTGATGTCCCCTGGTAAGATCACTCAGAGGCTTTACAATCGTAGCATAGTTTTTCACAAACCTGCGGTAGTAGCTACTAAATCCAAGAAAGGTCTTGAGTTCTCTGTAGTTACTTGGACGTGGCCATGTAGTGAGTGCTTCTATTTTATCAGGATCAGTACTCACACCCTCTTGGGACATGATGTGACCCACATAATTCACTGAGGTTCTGCAGAACTGGCATTTGTCAATTGAAAGCTTCAGACCATAATCCTCCAACCTATCAAGCACTTTAAGAAGTCTTTCTTCATGCTCCTCTAAGGTTCTTCCAAACACAATCAGGTCATCCAAATAAACTAACACTTGCAGTAAATTCATGTCTCCCACAACTTTCTCCATGAGACGTTGAAAGGTGGCAGGTGCTCCAGAAATCCCTTGGGGCATGCGGTCGAACTGATAAAACCCTAATGGGCAGATGAAGGCTGTCTTCTCCTTATCTTCTTCTCCCAGAGGGATCTGGTAGTATCCACTTCGAAGGTCCAACACAGAGAACCACTGGCTTCCCAGCAAACAGTCTAAGGCATCTTGCACTCGAGGCATAGTGTACTGGTCGACCACAGTACGGCTGTTTAGGGTGCGGTAGTCGATACACATCCGGATTTTCCCATTCTTTTTACGGACTACCACAATGGGTGAGGCGTATGGGCTGCAGGACTCTGTAATGATACCATTCGCAGCCAGCTGATGAAGATGATGTCGCACATCTTCCATCTCAGAGAGAGCAATCTTCCTAGATCTCTCCCTGAAAGGTTGAGAGTCATGTAGTCTGATATTGTGTTCTACTACTTTTGCACATCCCACTCATGCAGTGAGAACACCTTGGATCTTTCACAAAGTTTCTTCCTCAGGCGATCTTTCCACTCCTGGGACACTGGTGAATCTCCAAAGTCAAACTTTGTTGGGTCTATCTTTGGAACTTGAGTTTCACACTGGGGTTTTACAATTGACTTGGGCTCAAAGAGGTCTGCTATCTTTTATCCTTGCTTCACAAAAATATCATGACTTGTTTCATTAGCAATGAGTATAGTCACCTCTTCCTGGGCTTCATCAGGTAGGGTTATGACTCCACTAAGAACCAGCACTCCTTCAGGGAGCCCTCCCTCGGTCGGCTGCTCTACCATTGCTAATGTTCTCTTACTGCCTTTCAGGCAGGTACTCATGACAATCACCTCCTTTTATGTCATTGCAGGCACCACTAAGGGGACCGGGCCTGCGTACCTCAAGGCTCCCACCGGCAAATCAGACATCACTCTTTTTGCGTCCTCAATTTTTCTGTAGGCTGTGGCACAATGTGTGCGTATCACCAAGGTGTTCAGGTATTGGTCCCCTGCTCGCTGTCTGCAGTAATCTGCAACTACCTTAAAGAGGCTGGAGTTGGTCCCTATTAGCATGGACACATCAGAGACACCTTTAGGGTCAGGGCATAGTAAAGCTGCAGTGTCCACCTCCTGTCTTACCCCAGCGATCTCTTCTGAGAATTCCAGGTGTACAATGACATACCCCCGATACGGGTATTCATCCATGCTGAGGCCACACAGGTCAAGCCCTGTCAAGGGCTGTATAGGCAGATGCATAAGCAACTACTGGTAGAAAGACTGGAATATGATAGTCACTTGGGATCCCGTGTCAAGCACTGCTCTACATTCTGTCCCTTCAACCTTTACAGTGACCTCTGCTCGAGGTCTTATCAATCCTGGTGGGATTTGGGTGGCATGGTTCTTCGCAGGGGAGCCTCCAAACCCTGCAGGCCTAGGTGGCTCCCTTCCCAGGCCCTGGGGCCGTTTCCAGTCTTTCCCCAGGTGGTCCTCAGTTTTTGGTATACTAGTGGGGGATTCTCTGCATTCTGACACCTGGCAGCAATGTGCCCATCCTGGCCACACCGGTAGCAGAAGATGGATTGCCCTTTCCCGTGTTGCCAGGGTGGGACAGAGGTTCTAAATGTAGTCTTCTGGACCGTGGTAACGGGGGGTTCCTTGTACCCTGAAGTCTTTGCTGAATTGATGGTATTCTCTAGTTGAGCCACTTTCTGTGTCAGGACCTGCACTTGTTGGATAAGTTCCTCTTGAGGATTCACCATCAGCGCCTTGGGCATTCGTATGGATGTTGTGGCAGTTGCCTGATGTGGCTGAACCTCCCAAACCTCACCAGCTGCCTGCCTCTCTTCCTCCTCTCGGACCTCTTTTATCAGCCGAGAGTAACCCAGTGGATTGTCTTGGTGCTCCCTTAATCAAAGGTGGAGAAGGATTGGGTTCTGATATTGAATTCCCCTCACAATCTGAGCCAATCTAGTCCGATCCATTTGCTCAACCGCTACTGCTCCCCTCATGATGGCTCTCTGTAATAATTTCTCCAACCTCTGGATATAGGCAGAAACTTTCTCTCCCTTTTGTTGCCTGGCATTAAGGAACTTGCAATAAATGTCCTCTGAGCCCTCGGTTCTCCCAAAGGCATGATCAAGGGCCTCTAGGCAGTCCTTTACCTTGACCCCAGGGTTACTGAGCTTCAGGGTGCGAATCACATCTAGGGCTGGCCCCCTGAGGCACTCTACTATTCGCCTTCTCTTTTCAGTATCAAGTACTGCCCAATCCTGCAGCATTTCAGTGGTGTGTTCCAGCCAGGGTTCAAATGCTTCCTCCCCACGTATTGGGGTGGGACCCCCAGAAAACACCTCAGTTTACAATAGGGGATTGACTCAGGGTGGGGTGGCATAACCTTCTCTAATGCTTGCCCCAAAGCCTTCACCCATTCATCAAGTGATGGAGCAGCCTCCCGGGGTGGGACTCCTGGGTCAAGGCCCAACGGATCCGACATATCAGCCAAAGTCTTTCCCCCAAAAGGCTGACATTTTCTTTAAAAACTCCACTTCAGAGGCAGGGGCTGGTGAGGGCTGTCTCCCAGTAGTTATTACCTTCTACTCACCATATTCCACTGCTATCGTGCCTGGAACCTGTAGAGCCGACGGCAGCTCACACAGTACAGCAAAATCTCTGTCCTCCCTCACAAACATGCGCCCACGCATTTTACACTTACTCAGGTACTCAGTGGATGCCCTTAAGGCAGGCTCTATTGAGCCTTCATCAAACGCCTCCGGCACCCCGGTCACCAGGAGACAATTCCTAGGGTTAATATTCATCCCCCTGCACCAATCCTCTAGCAAGTGTAGGGCCATTATACAAACTGTAATTTCTTTCCCAAATATAACAGATCAAAACAACAACAACCAGATTTTGGGTTTTCCCAATTTAATGACTCACCTAAGATGTGCTTGCGAGGGGTACTGACCCAGTCTTATCCCGGACGAGCCCCCAAAAATGTAACCCTTCTGCCAGGCCAAGTTAATAGTAGCAAGGGCTGGGTTCAGTACACAGGGGTTCCCTCTCATCAAAGCAAATGCAAAACTGGCTCGAGCCCCCACCAGGTGACCTGGGAAAATCTTACACACCTCCTGGGCACCTCAAAGAGGCAATACTTCCCCTCTCGCAAGCACAGAGTCTCAGTGTAGCAGAGAATCTTTAATAACATGAGGTAAACAACATCAGCATTAAACTGGGGAAACACCACAGCTAGTGTTCATTAACCAAACCATGAGCAAAGACCCACCCCAGCAAATTGGGCCACATCCTTTCCCTCAGGTTCTTGAGTCCCAGAACCCAAACGTCTCTTGAGTCAGCAATCCACAAATCACCCAAAGTCCAGCTCCAGAGTTCAAAAGTTCATCTACAGAGTGTTACTCCCCAGTCTGGCTAAAAATGTGCCTGTGTGTGGAGAGAAAGAGGTAAGGGGCACCTTACGTGACCTGAAGCTGACTGCTCCACAGGGCTCCGCTGTCTCATGAACGGCTCTGCTCAGCTCGCTGTCTCACGAACGCTCCGCCAGTCTATCCACAAACAGCACCACTGCACTCTAGATCTTCTGGCTCCCCACTACTTGACACAGTGCTCAGTGATTTCAGCTCATAGTAGTGGGAGCCTTAGGGATGGTGCACCATAAGGCCAAGGTGAATTCAGCACAGTACCTGTAGCAAGACTCTTAAAAGCCCCAAAATTAGCTCTGACACTCTACAGTAGAGAGAGACAGAGGTGCAATTGGTGTTTCAGGCCCTCACAAAAGAGCCCACACCACCAGGTACTAATACCTGTCTCAAGCCTCTCTCAATTCACAGAGTTTTGGAACCCATGTCCCTTGCCTAGCGAGTGCTACTTAGTTGATGGTGAGTCCCTCCATCATAACAAAAGGCCAAGTACAGTTCCAAGCACAGTTCCCATAATCAGGGTAATAACAATTTATTCTTCCTGTCCCAATAATAGACACTGGGTGTTAGGATATAGATATTCAGGCCTGTCTGTAAAGGCCTATACTTTAAGAATTTAGGTGTATTCTTATCACTTGGCTAGTTAGAGGTATAAAAGAAAGAATCAAAATCACTGTCTGCCAATGTAAGGTCCTTCTCTTACTGTGACAGTCTGGGGCCCTGTTCTTAGGCTAAGGCCTTTGGCTAAGCAGCAGAGGCAGCCATAAGCTGGGAAGCGAACGGTCACATCCTCACATTCCAAACTAGTCACATTGAAATAAGGTGCTATTGGGCTGTTAGGCACTATCAGGACAGGATTGTATGCCTATCAGCTCCAGAGAAAGGGAAGTGCCTAGAAAATGTAAAAGAAAACTTAGTTTGATAGCATCCTGTCTGGCAAGAACTCACTTATCAATACTGGGATGTGAAATCCTCACTTCTGTATTGTCTTGCCATTATAGTTCCCACTTTGCTATTGTTTGTCTGTATAATCTCTGTCTGGTTCTGTGATTGTTCCTGTCTGCTGTATAATTAATTTTGCTGGGTGTAAACTAATTAAGGTGGTGGGATATAATTGGTTACATAATCATAGTACAATACGTTAGGATTGGTTAGTTAAATTTTAGTAGAATGATTGGTTAAGGTATAGCTAAGAATATTATTATATAAATTAGGGGCAAACAGGAAGTAAGTTGGGATTCGGAAATAAGGAAAAGGAACTTGTATTTAAGCTTGCTGGAAGTTCACCCCAATAAACATCGAATTGTTTGCACCTTCGGACTTCGGGTATTGTTGCTCTCTGTTCATGTGAGAAGGACCAGGGAAGTGGGAGAGTGAAGGAATAAGCTCTCTAACACTGGGGATCCCACAACAGCCAAAGTGACCATTTGGGCAGCTATGGCCTCATTCTAGGCGGGTGTGCCTATGCAAATGATATCGGCCCCTGAAGTTCTTTTCCACAACTTGCCACACCACACCACCGATGTCAGGGTGGAGCTCATCCTGACTCTACTTACATAAATATAATACAGGGTTTAAAAGAAAGTGTGTTTAATAATTGATTTACCCTGAAGACTTGGGATGCATTCGCGGCCAGTATAGCTACTGGAAAAGTCTGTTAACATGTCTGGGCATGGAGGAGAAATCCTCCAGGGACCATCTCAATGAAGAGTCTCACATGACACTGTACACACAATATACCTATGTATTTATGAAGTAAACTGTTATATATAATGTCACATATGGCCCAGTGAATCAGTGAATATTCTCCTGATGTGATTATACAAAAAATAATTCACTACTACCCCCCCCAATATTGGTGTGTCATAGAATATCAGAGTTGGAAGGGAGCTCAGGAGGTCATCTAGTCCAACCCCCTGCTCAAAGCAGGACCAATCCCCAATTAAATCATCCCAGCCAGGGCTTTGTCAAGCCTGACCTTAAAAACTTCTAAGGAAGGAGATTCCACCACCTCCCTAGGTAACGCATTCCAGTGTTTCACCACCCTCCTAGTGAAAAAGTTTTTCCTAATATCCAACCTAAATCTCCCCCACTGCAAATTGAGACCATTACTCCTTGTTCTGTCATCTGCTACCACTGAGAACAGTCTAGAGCCATCCTCTTTGGAACCCCCTTTCAGGTAGCTGAAAGCAGCTATCAAATCCCCCCTCATTCTTCTCTTCTGAAGACTAAACATCCACAGTTCCCTCAGCCTCTCCTTGTAAATGCTGTACCCCAGCCCCCAGATCTTTTTTGTTGCCCTCTGCTGGACTCTCTCCAATTTTTCCACATCCTTCTTGTAGTGTGGGGCCCAAAACTGGACACAGTACTCCAGATGAGGCCTCACCAATGTCGAATAGAGGGGAACGATCACGTCCCTTGATCTGCTGTCAATGCCCCTACTTATACACCCCAAAATGCCATTGGCCTTCTTGGCAACAAGGGCACACCATTGACTCATATCCAGCTTCTCATCCACTGTCACTCCTAGGTCCTTCTCTGCAGAACTGATGCTTAGCCATTCGGTCCCTAGTCTATAGCGGTGCATTGGATTCTTCCATCCTAAGTGCAGGACTCTGCACTTGTCCCTGTTGAACCTCATCAGATTTCTTTTGGCCCAATCCTCTAATTTTTCTAGGTCCCTCTGTATCCTATCCCTCCCCTCCAGCATATCTACCACTCCTCCCAGTTTAGTGTCATCCGCAAACTTGCTGAGGGTGCAATCCACACCATCTTCCAGATCGTTAATGAAGATATTGAACAAAACCGGCCCCAGGACCGACCCTTGGGGCACTCCACTAGATACTGGCTTCCAACTAGACATGGAGCCATTGATCACTACCCATTGAGCCCGACAATATAGCCAGCTTTCTACCCACCTTGTAGTCCATTCATCCAGCCCATACTTCTTTAACTTGCTGGCAAGAATACTGTGGGGGACCATGTCAAAAGCTTTGCTAAAGTCAAGGAATAACACGTCCACTGCTTTCCCTTCATCCACAGAACCAGTTATCTCGTCATAGAAGTCAATTTGATTAATCAGGCATGACTTTCCCTTGGTGAATCCATGCTGCCTGTTCCTGATCACTTTCCTTTTCTCTAAGTGCTTCAGAATTGATTCCTTGAGGACCTGCTCCATGATTGATTCCTTGAGGACTGTGTCCCTGCAGTTGGGGAGGGAGGAAGCAGCAGGACAGTTGGCTGAGCTCCTCCACCCCCTGCGTCATCTCAGCGGGCAGTCTGAAAAGCAGGCAGCAGCCCTAGGACTACAGCAGCAGGGAAGGAGAAGCAGGAGTTGTAGGGGAGGAGGAGCTCCGCCAGCAGCCAGCCACCCTGCTATTTCCTCTGTCCCCAGGCTGCAGGGACATGGAGAGTGCTGCTGCCAGGGGAGCTGCTGCCTCCTCGCTGCTGGGCATCCCTGCCGGAGACATCCTGAGAAATCGGGGGTGGGGAGAGAGTCACAGAAACCTTTCATTTGTGGGTGTTTAACATGCCCCTCCAAAAGCAGTCAAATTTAAATTCCTGTGCACGTGGCCTGACTCCTGGTTTGTCAGATCCTTCTTCAAGACAGAAAAGAATTATACATAAATAAATAAATACACAAATCAGATGTCAAGAATTGTAACATTCATAAACCAGTCGGAGAACACTTCAATCTCTCTGGTCACGCGATCACAGACATGAAGGTCGCTATCTTAAAACAAAAAAACTTCAAATCCAGACTCCAGAGAGAAACTGCTGAATTGGAATTCATTTGCAAATTGGATACTATTAATTTAGGCTTAAATAGAGACTTGGAGTGGCTAAGTCATTATGCAAGGTAGCCTGTTTCCTCTTGTTTTTTCCTACCCCCCCCCCCAGATGTTCTGGTTTAACTTGGATTTTAACTTGAAGAGTGGTCAGTTTGGATGAGCTATTACCAGCAGGAGAGTGAGTTTGTGTGTGTATGGGGGTGGGGGGGATGTGAGAACCTGGATTTATGCAGGAAATAGCCCAGCTTGATTGTCATGCACATTGTGTAAAGAGTTGTCACTTTGGATGGGCTATCACCAGCAGGAGAGTGAATTTGTGTGGGGGGGTGGAGGGTGAGAAAACCTGGATTTGTGCTGGAAATCACTTTAGATAAGCTATTACCAGCAGGACAGTGGGGTGGGAATAGGTATTGTTTCATATTCTCTGTGTATATATAAAGCCTGCTGCAGTTTCCACGATATGCATCTGAGGAAGTGAGCTGTAGCTCACGAAAGCTTATGCTCTAATAAATTGGTTAGTCTCTAAGGTGCCACAAGTCCTCCTTTTCTTTTTGCGAATACAGACTAACATGGCTGCTACTCTGAAACATAAATTTCAGAGTTCCTAGATATTCAGAATATCTAGGCACAATTAATGCTGCCAGTCGTACAGAGGAGGGCTTAAAGTCCCAAATCAGATTGAATATGATTAGAGATGTGGGAGGGGATGACATCTGAATCTAAGTTAGGTTTTAGGCTACAGTTTGTGGTTCATATTTGTCAGCATTGTAATTCACAAGCTATTTGAGAGAGAGCAGGATCAAAAGTTGTGAAAATCTTGCAAGATCAGATGATACTGAATAATGGAAAGTGTGTTATCAGGAAAGTCATAGGGGCAGGCTATAGTCCAGGGATCTGAACTCAGTTTCTCCCCAAAATTAAAAGGAGTCTTAATTTGTGGTTCATCACTACTATGATGCATTCATGCTTAAACTATTCTGTGGTATACACCAAGATAGATCAACTAAGTGAGAAGAGGATTTTGTGAAATTACCTCTGGTCTTGTGTTTCAGACAGTGGACTGGGAATCACAAGATCTGTGTCAAATCATAGCTCTGTACCCATCTTCTTATGTAAACTTGGGTGAGTCACTTAATCCCTTTCTATCACAGTTTCCCAGCCCTAAAATAGGGTAGTACTTCCAGACCTTCCAGTGGTCTTGTAAGGATAAATTTACTAATGTTTGTAAGGAAAAACAAGCAGGAAGGAAAAAAAATCTCAATATAAGCCACTGTACCACAGACACTTTATGGTTGTTGTGAGAAAATGCCTGGATGGGAAAAGGTCCGGGGAACACACAAGATCAAAAGAACTAGAGTGTAGTTTAAAAGGGGATTCTATCAATGGGGAGAAAACTGTCTAAGACAGTTGTTCATGGGAATCGAAGTACTACAGTGTCTGAAAAAAATTACATCTAAGCCTTTAGGCAAGATAGACGTGTACACTGTTTTTTAAAATATTTTTTCTCCTGTGCTTTGTTTCTACTGTAAAATAAGCAGTACTTTTGCTTTAAGAAGGCTATTTTTTCACTGTCCACCCCTGGTCACAGGCTCCCACAAGGAAGAACTGCAGGTGTATGAACTCAGCTGGACCTTATGAGTAAACACAGTTGATAACATAGGGTACTTACTGAGAAATTTCATCCCGGGATAAGTAAAGGCATGGGACTTCATATTTGAGGGAATGTACTCAGAAAGACCAGAAAGGGGACAAAGAAGTTTCTAGCCTTATTACCATGGTATAGGCTCAGAAGTTCAATTAACTCTTTTTACGTATTAATATATTTTAAGAAAAAGCACAGCCTTCATTGTTTGACTAAAGAATACTCGACAGAAGTCAGTTTTTCAGGGATGAAAGGATTCTGCCTATTTTCTAGGTTACAGAATCAATGTGGCCTAAATAAAGAACATCACTGGTAACTTTTATTGCTCAAGCAAATAATCAGAAAGACTTATCTGATCTGGAGCTCTTTTCCCGAGCAATCCCCAACTGCTGTGCTTTGCAGTTCTGCAACACATACATGCCTACTGTCCAAATGCTAAATAAAACCAGGTACACAGGGAATCATCTGGAGTTCTGTTCCATTCTTTTCAGATTCAAAAACTGGTTTGCCAGAACCTCAATTTAGGGCTAGTCAAAAGATTTCCATCAAAATGGTTTTCCAAGCCCATACAGGAGAATGGGGGCAAGACCCCTGAACTACAACTCCCATGAGGCACTGTGGCAGAGCAGGCAAAGAATTTAATATTAAACTGACCCATGTTTTGATTTGGTTTGATTCAGTTCAACTCGTTCCAGCACAAAATATTCTGTTTTGATTTACTTGAGGAAAAATTCAGTTGCAACTTTTGAGTTTTCTTTTTGATGAAAAGTCAAAATTGTCCATGGGAGAGTTTTCAATTTTCTCACCAACTCTACCTTAGTTATATCTGTGGGGAAAGTGGGGATATCATGGGAACATATTTAAGGATCCACCAATGAGGCTGTTTTTTATTCAGGAAAAATGCTACAAAGATGCCTAATAAAATGTGCAGGTTTAAAGTGGGGTTTACTAATGAATGCTGGAGTTGTAGAAAAGTCAATGGTGATTTTATTCACGTGCTGTGCTGTAGTATTGCATAGTAGTACTCGCCTTGTGGGAATAAATAATTAGGTGATTAAGTTTGATCCTAAGTAATGACCTTTAGAATGACCCCAAAATATATATGACCCCTGGGAGATGTAAATGGCTTACCAAGCATCAGTAAGAGCAATTTGTGTTTATATTGGAAGCTAGTGTAATTGTTACAGGATCAACACTGGCAAATTGGGGAAAAAATCTTAATGTAAGAGTGGTACATGGGCTTCTGTGACCTCACTGATATGCAGATCATTAGGAACCAGGTTAGATGCTAGCTGTGGAAAATTACAAGCCATTTAGTTTTGTTTTTTGAAGCTACGTATGAAGAGTTTCACAATTTAGAGACTAGTGAATATACTGTATGTATATATAACATGCAAAACTGAATGTGTGATATTGTATCCTCTCAATGTAAAACCAGGAGAAGGGTTAAGGGGGAAGAAATCTCCAAAAAGTTCATCTCATTGAGTTTCCTCCACATCATTTGTTTAGGAAGAGGAAGGAAAGAGCTATCCCCTTTTTGGGATCAAACCCCCAAAACAAAGGGGGATTTAAAGGAGCCATCTGAAGTGAGTCACTGCACCATCATGGGGGCTCACAGTCCCTGCTCTCCCTTTCCCTGCTCTTTAGCAGCACAGCTCTTAGGGAATCTCCTGGCCATGGTCTCTTGGTACCAAGACATACCCCTACAAATCAGATTCCATACTTTGGAGAGGGACCATGGAAAGTGTAACAGCTTGGAGATGTCTTACCAGTTCTCTGCAGTATTCAAGATAATGTGCATCCTCCTAACCCCACCCTCCCTCTGCATAGATCCCAATCCCAGAGAGGACTTTCCTTGAGATGCTGGGAAGGGCAGAGGTATATTGCAGCAAAGGCTTTGAGAAGAGTTAGATATTATTATTTCATCTCTTCCTCTCATCTGTTCTGTTCCTTTCTCTCCCCATGACCAGCATATCTGTATACTTTCAAGTCCCCTTCTGCTCATCTGCCCCCGCTCATGGTCCTCCCTTCCCCTACACGTGGTTCCTTACTGCTTAGTTCCCTATTCCCAGAACATTAGTCTGCTGCCCAGACATATAGTCCTCTCTTCCCCTTATTTTCCTGGAGATGCTGCCCATCTGGTCTATTCTCATCTCCTTTAATCAATCCTCTCCCGCTCGTGGTTGGCAGATCCAGCTCCCAGTGATGGTTCTAGAATCACAGAATATTAGGGTTGAAAGAGACCTCAGGAGGCTATCTAGTCCAATCCCCTGCTCAAAGCAGGACCAGCCCCAACCAAATCATCCCAGGCAGGGCTTTGTAAAGCCGGGCCTAAAAAACCTCTAAGGATGGAGATTCCACCACTTCCCTAGGTAACCAATTCTAGTGCTTCACCACCCTCCTAGTGAAATAGTGTGCCCTAATATCCAACATAGACCTCCCCCACTGCAACTTGAGACCATTGCTCCTTGTTCTCTCATCTGCCACCACTGAGAACAGTCTAGCTCCATCCTCTTTGGAACCCCCCTTCAGGTAGTTGAAGGCTGCTATCAAATCCCCCCTTACTCTTCTCTTCTGCAGACTAAATAAACCAAATCCCCTCAGTCTCTCCTTGTAAATCCTGTACCCCAGCCCCCAGATCTTTTTTGTTGCCCTCCGCTGGACTCTCTCCAATTTGTCCACATCCCTTCTGTAGTGGGGGGACCAAAACTGGATGTAGTACTCCAGGTGTGGCCTCACCAGTGCCGAATAGAGGGGAATAATCACTTCCCTCGATCTGCTGGCAAAGCTCCTAATACAGCCCAATATGTTGTTAGCCTTCTTGGCAACAAGGGCACACTGCTGACTCATATCCAGCTTCTCATCCACTGTAATCCCCAGGTCCTTTTCTGCAGAACTGCTGCTTAGCCAGTCGGTCCCCAGCCTGTAGCGGTGCACGGGATTCTTCCTTCCTAAGTGCAAGACTCTGAACTTGTCCTTGTTGAACCTCATCAGATTTCTTTTGGCCCAATCCTCTAATTTGTTTAGGTCACTCTGGACCCTCTCCTTACCCTCCCTCATATCTACCTCTCCCCCCAGCTTAGTGTCATCTGCAAACTTGCTGAGGGTGCAATCAAACCCACCATCCAGATCACTGATAAAGATGTTGAACAAAACCGGCCTCAGAACCGACCCCTGGGGCACTCCACTTGATACTGGCTGCCAACTACACATAGAGTTGTTGCTCACTAACCATTGAGCTCGACAATCTAGCCAGCTTTCTATCCACCTTATAGTTCATTCATCCAATCCATACTTTTTTAACTTGCTGGCAAGAATACTGTGGGAGACCATATCAAAAGCTTTGCTAAAGTCAAGATATATCACATCCACCACTTTCCCCATATCTACAGAGCCCATTATAGAAGGCAATCAGGTTGGTCAGGCATGACTTGCCCTTGGTGAATCCATGTTTACTGTTCCTGATCACCTTCCTCTCCTCCAAGTGCTTCAAAATGGATTCCTTGAGGACCTGCTCCATGATTTTGCCAGGGACTGAAGTGAGGCTGATCGGTCTGTAGTTCTCCAGGTTCTCTTTCTTCTCTTTTTTTAAACATGGGCACTATATTTGCCTTTTTCCAATCGTCCAGGACCTCCCCCAATTGCCATGAATTTTCAAAGATAATGGCCAAAGGCTCTCCAATCATATCAGCCAACTCCCTCAGCATCCTTGGATGCATTAGGTCTGGACCCATGGACTTGTGCACATCCAGCTTTTCTAAATAGTTCTTAACCTGTTCTTTCACCACTAAGGGCTGCTCAGCTCCTTCCCATGCTGTGCTGCCCAGTGCAGCAGTCTGTGTGCTGAACTTGTCTGTGAAGACTGAGGCAAAAAAGTATCGAGTACTTCAGTTTTTTCCACATCTGTCACTATGTTGTCTCCCCCATTCAGTAAGGGTCCCACACTTTCCCTGACCTTCTTCTTGTTGCTAACGTACCTGTAGAAACGCTTCTTGTTACCCTTCACATCCCTTGCTAGCTGCAACTCCAGTTGTGTCTTGGTCTTCCTGATTACACCCCTGCATGCTCTAGCAATATTTTTATACTCCTCCCTAGTCATCTGTCCAAATTTCCACTTCTTGTAAGCTTGTTCTTCCACTTCTGCTCTGCTTATTTCTCTTATGTAGCAGTATATACCCCGTAATAAAAGGTAGCTAGGCTGGCTCTTTCTCCTTGTTTCCAGTTGCTTTAACAGACCTCCAGCCTGTCTTTTGCAATAAAAAACCTGGACACCTGTAGAAGATGCTAAAACTGTGTTATAAACAGGAAAGCTTCAACAGGAAGTTTAGTTACCACCCAATCTGCAGAACACTATGCAGTGCCACATTACCTATTGACTCTCTCAGGCTGTCTCAAACACAGAGAAGAAGCTATTGCAAAGATTGATACAGAAACTGAAACCAGGTTAGATTATAGTAGCATATGTAGTTCAGTCCTATCTGAGATTGTTGTACTCTCATTATTCATCCAGCCACAGAATATCCATAGAAGAGTAATTGTGGCTCAATGTTTCTATCCATAATAGTTTCAATTTTTAGTTATTGAATATGTGGAAAGAACTTGCTGAAAAAAACTAAAAGACGCACATCTTTGGTTTTGCTCTTTTCTTCCTCTTCTCCACTTTCAAAAGTGCCTTTTGATTAGGGATAGATCAATAAGCATTTTTTTTGCTACAAGTTTAGAAACATCATCATACAAATGGCACCATGGAGCCTCCCCAATTTTAATTACCTCTGCTGTACCTACGTAGAATATGTAAAAGTCTCTGTTAATTAGGACTGTTAATGAAACTCGCATTGGAGGGCAGAATCCCCCCTCCACGAGAGACCCTCCCCTCCGAGACCCCTGAGGAAGCTCCTTTTGCCCGGATACCACCCGAACCCCCCGCGAACCCCGAGGTGACTGTTGAGGCGGGCCCTAGAGGAGAGGCCCCTGGGGTAGCAGGAGTTGGCCTCTCCTCCGTGTATGCAGAGATTGAGGCCCTAGATTTGACCCCAGTCACCCAGGGAGAAGATGATCTACTGTCGGCTGGCCTCGATCTGGGTAGCCTCACCCCAGCCCCCCTTTCCCCACGCTCCCTCCCGCTAATTGCCTTCCCGGGCGAGCACCCTGCAGAAGGTGGTCCACCACCTGATGCCATGGCTGCCAAGGCCACCACGGAGCCAGCGCCTAGCATCACTGGGAGCCCCCTCCCTTACCCCTTAACCCTCGACTCTGCTCAGAAGGCACCTTCTTTTAGCTGCTCACCTCATGAAGTCCAGAGCCTTACTTCTGCCCCCGCCCCCACCCATGTCCCTGCCCAATTCCCCTCCTCCTGCAATGCTAATGCCGCCCCTGGGGTTATTTCTTTCCCACCTTTTGCAGATTCCCCCCAGGGAGCAGTCTTTGCACTTTCTAGTCACGACCCATTAGGAGTTGCAATTTTTTCCCTGCCATTCCCTTCCACCCCAAGGCGTGAAATGGATTTAATAACCCCAGCCTGTCAGATGCCCCGTCGGTGGTCCGCACCCTGTCTACCCGCCTTAGCGGACCACGAGGCTGCATTAAGAGCCCCACCAGGGAATACCCCGGAAATCGTAACCCCACCCCCCAATGAGCTGCGGCATGCACTATGGAAGTTCCTAGAACACACCCGTGGTGCCCGCAATAGGGTAGAGCTGGCTCTTCAGCTACGGGGGGACTTTGACCAAATCCTTCAGGCCACAAGGGCCCTTATACAGGAGGGCAGGGGGCAAGGAAAGCGCGGTGCTGCGGCCTACGAGCGGGCCCACGGCTTCCGAAATGATCTACTCATCCACACTATGGGTCACGGGTTGCTGCGCAACCCGCCGGGGGCCACAAACACCCCCACCATCAAAAAACCCCCACCCCCCCAGCCCTCCGCATGACGCCTCTTATTATTGCAACCCGGAATACCAGGGGCTGTAGGATGGCTCTCCGCAGGTCCCAGGTGCTCTCTTACCTTCGGGAAGGGGGTACTCTGTAGTTTTCCTGCAGGAGACCCATACAGACCCGACCACCGAGGACAGGTGGCGGCTGGAGTGGGGGGACGGGGTATACTTTAGCCACTTCACGACTTGGCAAGCTGGAGTGGCGACCCTGTTCTCCCCCAACCTAAGGCCCGAGGTGCTAGGGGTCACTGAGACCGTGCCGGGCCACCTGCTGCACCTTCGAGTCCGTATGGAGGGGCTCGTGGTCAACCTTGTTAACATCTATGCCCCGCAAACGAGCCCAAAGCGGCCACAATTCTATCAGCGGGTGTCCGACTTTCTCGGCACCCTAGATTCGCATGAGTGCCTGGTCCTGGGAGGGGACTTTAACACCACCCTCGAGGAACAGGACTGCTCAGCGGCTGAGCCGAGCCCGGCCGCCGCGAACATTCTCCGAGGAATAGTCGAACATCACTCCCTAGTAGACGTCTGGCGTGACCACCACCCAGATGACATTTCCACGTTTACCTTTGTCTGGGTGGAGGCCCATTGGTCACACCACTCTCGGTTGGACTGTATTTATTTATCCCGTTTCCATCTTTCACAGGCCCACTCCTCCAACTTTCGGCCGACCCCATTTTCCGACCATCATCTAGCCACCATAACAGCCTCCCTCCGTGCAGAGAGGCCGGGGCCGGCCTATTGGCACTTTAACAACAGCCTGTTGGAGGATGAGGGCTTTGTGACGTCCTTCCGGGAGTTTTGGCTGGCCTGGTGAGAGCAGCAGCGTGCCTTTCCCTCAGTGCGGCGATGGTGGGATCTAGGGAAGGTGCGCGCCAAGCTCTTCTGCTGTGACTACACCTGGGGCACCAGCCGACGGAGAAATGCAGCGATAGAGCAGTTGGAATGGGAGTTCTTAGAGCTTGAGAGGCATCTGGCCGCCAGCCCCGAGGACCTGTTCCTCTGCGGAGCGTGCCGGGAGAAGCGGGAGGAGCTCCGGGCCGTCAAGGACCATCGGGCCTGAGGTGCCTTTGTTCGATTCCGCATCCGCCTCCTTCAGGAGATGGATCGCGGCTCCCGTTTCTTCTATGCCCTGGAGAAAACGAGGGGGGCCAAGAAACATGTCACCTGGCTTCTAGTAGAAGACGACGCCCCCCTCACGGATCCAGTGGAGATGTGTGGGAGGGCCCGTGACTTCTACACAAGCCTTTTCTCCCCATATCCGACCGATCCTGGCGCTTGCAGGGTGCTCTGGGAGGAACTCCCCACGGTCAGCATGGGCAACCAAGACCGACTAGAGCTGCATCTCAACCCGGCCGAGTTCTCGGAAGCCCTCCATCGCATGCCCACCAATAAATCTCCCGTGCATGGACGGGCTGACCGTGGAGTTCTATCGTGCGTTCTGGGACATCATAGAATATCAGGGTTGGAAGGGACCTCAGGAGGTCATCTCGTCCAACCCCCTGCTCAAAGCAGGACCAATCCCCAATTAAATCATCCCAGCCAGGGCTTTGTCAAGCCTGACTTTGAAAACTTCTAAGGAAGGAGATTCTACCACCTCCATAGGTAATGCATTCCAGTGTTTCACCACCCTCCTAATAAAAAAGTTTTTCCTAATATCCAACCTAAACCTCCTCCACTGCAACTTGAGACCATTACTCCCTGTCCTGTCCTCTTCTACCACTGAGAATAGTCTAGAACCATCCTCTTTGGAACCACCTCTCAGGTAGTTGAAAGCAGCTATCAAATCCCCCCTCATTCTTCTCTTCTGCAGACTAAACAATCCCAGTTCCCTCAGCCTCTCCTTATAAGTCATGTGTTCCAGTCCCCTAAACATTTTTGTTGCCCTTTGCTGGACTCTCTCCAATTTATCCACATCCTTCTTGTAGTGCGGGGCCCAAAACTGGATACAGTACTCCAGATGAGGCCTCACCAATGTCAAATAGAGGGTAATGATCACTTCCCTCGATCTGCTTGCTATGCCCCTACTTGGCCCAGACCTAGCCACTGTCTGGGCTGAGTCTTTGCAGGGCGGGGTCCTCCCTCTTTTGTGCAGGCGAGCAGTGCTCGCCTTGTTGCTGAAGACGGGGGACCTCTGCGATTTACGAAATTGGCGTCCCGTCTCGCTCCTTAGCACAGACTACAAAATCGTAGCGAAAGCAATCTCGCTGCAGCTAGGGTCCGTGGTGGCGGACGTGATCCACCCAGACCAGACCTATACTGTCCTGTGTCGCAGCATTTTTGACAACCTATTTCTAGTCCGAGATCTTTTGGAACTCAGGCGTAGAGATGGTCTGTCGTTCACCCTCCTGTCTCTTGATCAGGAGAAGGCGTTCGATAGAGTGGACCATGGGTACCTCCTGGGCACTCTGCAGGCGTTTCGATTAGGACCTCAGTTTGTGAGTTTTCTCCAGGTGCTGTACGCTTCCACAGAGTGTCTGGTTAGGCTCAACTGGACCCTGACCCAAGTGGTCAGCTTCAGGCGAGGAGTACGGCAGGGGTGCCCCCTCTCGGGCTAGCTGTATGCTCTGGCGATCGAGCCCTTCCTCTGTCTCCTCCGCAGGAGGTTGACGGGGTTGGTGCTGTGGGAGCCGGACCCGCAGCTGGTCCTGTCGGCGTATGCCGATGACATGCTCCTCGTGGTCCAGGACTCGGGGGACTTGGCGCGGGTGGAGGCTTGCCAGGCCATCTATTTGGCAACCTCCTCCGCCCGAGTCAACTGGGTCAAGAGCTCTGGCTTGGCAGTGGGGGACTGGCGGCAGGTGAGCTCCCTCCCACCCGCGCTTCAGACCATCCGGTGGAGCGCGGGTCCACTGCTCTACCTAGGTGTTTACCTTTCTGCCACGCACCTTTCTCCGCCGGAGAACTGGCAAAATTTAGAAGGCGGGGTGATAGAGCGGCTCTGGAAATGGACGAGGCTACTCCGATGTCTCTCCCTCTGAAGGAGAGCACTGGTGCTTAACCAGCTAATCCTGTCCACGCTCTGGTACCGGCTCAACACCCTGGTCCCGGCCCCGGGTTTCCTGACCAACCTCCGGACATCGGTTCTAGAGTTCTTTTGGTCAGGAATGCACTGGGCCCCTGTTGAGGTTCTTCATCTACCCCTGAAGGAAGGAGGGCAGGGCCTGAAGTGTCTGCACACTCAGGTCCATGTCTTCCGCCTCCAGGCCCTGCAGAGGCTCCTTTATATTGCAAGTTGTTCGACGTGGAGCATATTGGCGCACGCCTTCCTGCGCCGCTTCCAAGGGCTCTGATATAACCGGCAGCTCTTTTATCTTTGTCTGAGAGGTTTTCCGCGAGACCTCTCTGGGCTGCCGGTCTTCTACCAGGACCTCCTCTGGACCTGGAAACTGTTTTCAACGACCAGGTCCGTGGCAGCCACCGTGGGAGCAGATCTCCTCGCGGAGCTCCTGCTACACAACCCCCAGCTCCGTGTGCAGGCGGCGGAGTCCCACTCGGTGCGCCAGAGTTTGGTCCTGGCGGAAGTCACGAGAGTCGGAGACCTCCTGGACTACGACCGGGGAGATTGGCTGGATCCCCTATGCTCACCCGGCGCATGGGGCTCTCCAGACCTTGTACCCCCCGGCGCGTACTTCAGGAGGTGAAGGCCACCTTGACGCCCGCTGCTCGGGTCTATCTCAATCGAGCCCTGCACGAGCGCATACCCCGCCCACCCTCTACCCCAGGCCCGCCGGACCTTTCAATTGGGCCCTACCCCGTTTATCCCAACAAACCCTTCACCCTTTCACTGCGAGCCGGCTGCATGAAGTGCAGCCGGTCAGATTCCAAATCCCACCATGGAAATATCTATACACACTCACGCTTCACACCCTTCACACCCATAGCCTGGTGTCCCGCCCCGATACAAAGTGGCGGGACCTCCTGCCACCTTTGGAGGGTGAGCAGCCCCGGTGGGCCAGCCTGTATTCCACCTTGGTCCTGAGGCCCGTCGGGGACATTAGTTGGCGGCTTCTTCACGGAGCTGTGAATACGGGTGTGTTTTTGACGCGTTTCACCCCCATCCCGGATACTTGCCCTTTTTGCAATGTGAGGGAAACCCTGGCACACGTATATTTAGAGTGTGCCAGATTGCAACCCCTTTTCCGGCTCCTCATGAATATTTTATTATGCTTTTGGCTACACTTTTCCCCTCACCTTTTTATCTACACACTCCCCATCTGTGGCCCCACAAAATCGCGAGATCTCCTGGTTAACCTCCCCCTAGCCCTAGCTAAAACAGCCATTTATAAAACCAGAGAGGGGAGGTTGGCTAATGAAGCATCCTGTGATTGTAGGGCCGTTTTCTGATCCTCAGTACATTCATATATCCGGGCGGAGTTCCTCTGGGTGGCATCCACCGATTCCCTTGACGCCTTCGAGGAGCGGTGGGCACTGGCCGAGGTTCTCTGCTCGGTGACCCCATCTGGTTCCCTCCGTCTGACCCTTTGATTGAGGGGAAGAGCGAGAGACCCCAGCCCCAGCCGTTGCCACTGTGGATACCATTATCACTGTCACCTAGGAGGGGTCCTATCACACGTGGTGTACATCCCCCCCACCCCCAAACCACCCACCCCGCAGCTGTGCCCATCTTGTCAGGCACTCTAAGGAGAGGAATAATCGGTGACACTGGGCGTGGCACTAGGTAACTTGAGGGGGTGGAAGACCATGAGTGTCGAGGAAGCCCCCCTGCTCTAGGCCACCAGGTAACTCAGGAGGGTGGAAGACCATGAGTGTCAAGGAAACGCCCCCCCCCGCTCTGGGCCCAGGCTAGCCTGAACACTTCTCTCTCCTGAAGGCTGCTGTGTTATACCTTGTGTTTGCTTTTGTTTTGTTGCATAGTTTTGCTTTATCCTTTTTGGTGATTCTTTGTAAGTGTTACACAAATAAAATTCTTTTCTGCTTAAAAAAAGAATCACTCTCCTGTAGCCCTCTGGCGTGGAGGGAGAGGGCTGCTGCTCCTGCTGCTGATGATACTGCTGCTGCTGCTAGGTTCTGGGCTCTTGCTACTGCTGCTCCCCTGGCTGGGCCAGATACCACCCCCGACCTTGTCTGCTGCTAGCTGGTTGCTGCCCGGCTGCTGGACCCCCCACCGTCACTTGTTGCTACTGCTCCAACTGCAGCCCCTTTGGAGGGGGGGAGCCTGCTAGCCTGCTCCCAAGAGGGAGGGAGTGAGGGACCCCAGCCCCAGCCATTGCTGCTGTGGACACCACCACCACCACTTGAGAGGGGTCCTTTCTGCCTGCCTGGACCACCACCTGGAGCTGCTGCTACAGAGCTTGCTGCTGGAGCCTCAGAGAGGAGGACGAAGAGGACAATCTACCAGTGGGGGAGCACCTAGAGACTTTGCAGACTACCGTGGAGGGGGCCATCATGGACTGAGTTTCCTTCGAACTGTGCTCTTGTGGTGGGGGTTTTGACTGTGTTTGTGGGAACACAGAGGGTGTGGTGTGGAACTGCCCCCAGATCCATCTGTGTCCCCCCCCAACCACCCCCCCACCACTGCTGCCCCCTTCACCCCCCCCACCACTGGCTGTTTACCATCTGCCTCAGCTCCTGCCTCTGGACTCGACTATTTGCTTGGCTTGCAATGCCATGCTTCCACCGTTTGGGCCTGAAGCAGCAGCCAGCCCACACTGACTTTGTGCAAGCGCACATGGGCGCACGTTCCCCTCCCAGAGCTTTGCCCCTTGCTACCTGCCCCATTTGCCCCTTGCCGCTTTTGCCCCCCCTTTTGCCCCAGCCCCCCTTACTAGCTTCAGTTTGTTTGCCTGCCCCACCCATTTCCCTCTGCAGCCTTTGTTTGCCCCACCACAGATTCTGAAGCTATTCCCTTGGTTTCCCTGCCCTAACTCTAGCCTGCTTAGCCCCTTGTTCCATGCGCCCATGCCCCCTCCCATGTGCTTGTGCCACTCCCCATTTTAGTTTCAACCCTCTTCACTACACCCCCAATGTTGTTGTATCCCCCCCACCCTTAGTGCAGCTAGAGGAGCCGGAATTCGACCCCGTGTCAGTGACTGACCCCTAACCCCTGTTTTGTCCCTGTGTCCAGCCCACCCGTTTTGGTGCCATCCTCCCCTGCTTGCAGCCTAGCATGGAGGAGTGGTCAACCTGCTTCCCCTTTCCCCTCCTCTTTCTGGTGTGTCCCCTTCCCTCCCTGCTCATGATGGTGCGGGACGAGACCGGTGGGGCCCCTCCATCAGCCCCAGCTATCCCTCCCCCGTCTGCCCCTCCGTCACCCCCCCAAGCCTCTACCTCTGCTGCTGAACCACCTGCTACCACACCCGTGGTGACCTCCCCTGCTGCTGCGTCCCTCACCCCCTCAGATTCGGGGGGAGTCCCCCCAGCTGGCAGGAAAGGCCAGGGGAAGAAGAAGGGGAAGGGCCCCGCTAAAAATACTAGGCCCTCCATGGCAGGGGCTTCCCCCACTGCCATGGCCCCACCAGCGACCGCGGCGTCCCTCCCCGCTGTTCCCTCCACCAGCTCTGCAGGTGTCCCTCCTCTTGCCCCCAGGGCATACGCCCAGGTGGCGGCAGCCCCCCCGCCTGCCACTACGTCATCTCTCCCACCCACCGCCTCCGCTACCTTCTATAGTGGCCGGGGCCCCTTTCCCACGGTGACCAGGAAGCACGGCGTCCATTGCCTCCTGGTGCCCACCTCGCCCCACGTGGAGACCTACGTGCGGGCTTTGGCGAGGGTGATGGCGCCCATAGCCATTGTGGCGGCCTCCATAATGTATGGTCATCTTCTTCTTAGCATTGGAGGCCGCCGCCCAGGAGGCAGTGGAAAAGGGTCTGGCAGTGAGGGGGGTGTTCCTCCCCCTGGAACCGCTAGAGGACCTGGGCGTCCACCTGGTCCTGACCTCCATTCCTCCCTTTCTTCCCAATGTTGCCCTGTTACCCACCCTCTCCACCCTGGGGAAACATATCTCTGTGATTAGCCCTCTCCCATTGGGCTGCAAAGACCCCGCCCGCCGTCACGTCCTCTCGTTCTGCTTGCAAGTGCAGCTTCAATGCCACTGGCAGCGAGTGATGGAGAGGCGCTCGAGGGGTCCTTCCTGGTCCCCTACCAGGGGGCGCATTACTGGGTGCATTACTTTATGGGGGAGGCCCGGTGCTACCTCTGCCAGGCAATGGGGCATGTCCGGAGGGATTGCCCCTTGGCCCGGCAAGGAGGGCCATCTGGGACCCCCGAACCCCAGCAGGGCACTGGCCGCGTCATCACCTGCGCCCCTAGCTGCCCGGCCCCCAAAGCCACCCCTCCTCCTTCCCAGTTCACGACTGCTCCTGCTCCGGCCCAAGGGGCACCTCCCCCACTATGCCCAGATGAGCGGGAGAGCCCCGCCCCCTCTGCTTGCAATCCTGCGGGACCTGTGGAGGAGGGCGCGGCAGGGACACCGCCGGGCATGGGAGAGGGCCCACCCCAGGGGGACTCCTCTCTCCCTCATGCTGCCCCACCATTACCCCCCGAGTCCCTGAGCTATCGCCTCTGCCCCCTGACACAACCCCTGCTAGCCAGCCCCCGGATGATGCCATGGAGAGCTGGGCCTTAGTCCAGGGGAAGAGGGGCAAGCGGAAGGCTTGAGCTCCGCTCTTCCCATCCGATGCAGAGGCCCTCCGGAAGACCAGGAACGGGGGCACTGATGCCAAGCCTTCCGCTTTGCCCATGGGTGTATTCCATCCACCAGTGCCTGGTTGGGGAAGACGTGGCAGCACCAGAAGGCAGTATCTCCCCTCCACGGGAGTCCTCCCCTCCGAGACCCCCGAGGGAGCCCCTTCTGCCCTGGTACCACGTGAAGCCTTTATGAGCCCCGAGGCAACCGTCACGTTGGGTGCCAGCTGGGAGAACCCCAGGGTGGCAGAAAGCAATCTCCCCTCCATATACGAGGAGATCGAGGCGCTGGGTCTGACCCCGGTCACCCAGGGGGAGGACGTCCCTATGCCAGCGAGCCTCGACCTGGGCGGCCTCACTCCAGCCCCCCTTTTCCCATGCTCCCTTCCCCTAACCGTTGCTTCTGCTCCCACCTCCGAGGAGCCCGTGGACTCCTCCATCAACCCGGCTGCAGATGGCACCCCACTGATGGCCACCGAGCCTGTTCAGGTGACAGCCAGTGCCACCCAGCTGGGACCCGATCCACCAGGGGCACCCCTCGTTGGTGTGGAGCAATCAACTTCCTTCCCAGGTGGGGGCCCTACAGAAGATAGTTCACCTCCTGATGCCGTGGATGCCAAACCCACCATAGATCCTGCGCCCAGCTTCGCTGAGAACCCCCTCCCCACCCCCTTAACCCTTGAGCCTGATCGGGAGGCGCCACCATCCAGCTACTTGGCTCCCGAAGTGCAGAATCTCGTCTCTGCCCCACCCCTGATTCCGGCCCTCCCCTTGATTCTGACCCTGTCCCTATCCCGTCCACCTCCTGCAATGTTATTGCTGCCCCTGGGGCTGTCTCCTTCCCTTTTCCAATAGATGACCCCCAGGGAGCGACCTTTGTGTTTCGCTGTCCTGACCCACTAGGGGCTGCTATCCTCCCTCTGCCTCCCCCTACTTCCCCAGGATTCGAGGCGGGCCTAGTGGCGCCAGCCCATCAGATGCCCCGTCGGGGGTCCGCACCCTGTCTGCCCGTCTCGGTGGGCCACGGGGCTGTACCAAGGTCCCCGTCAGGGGATAAGCAGGAGACCGTAATCCCACCCCCCATGCGCTGCGAGAGGAGTTGCAGGAGTTTTTAGAAGATGTCCGTGGCTCCCGCATCAAGGTACAGCTTGCTCTCCAGAGATGGGAGGACTTTCATCAAATCCTCCAGGCCGCGAGGGCCCTCATGGGGGAGGGTAAAAGGACCGGGAAGCAAGGCGCCGCGGCCTACCAGCGGGTCTGCATCTTCCGTGACTTCTTACTCACTTATGGGGTAGGTCACAGACTGTTGCGCAGCCCGTCGGGAGCCGCGAGCATCCTTGCTGGCGAGGATCCCCCCCAGCCCTCCTCATGACACCTCTCACCATTGCAACCCGGGGCTGTAGGATGGGTCTCCGCAGGTCCCAGGTGCTCTCCTTCCTTCGGGAGGGGGGGTACTCTGTGATTTTCCTGCAGGAGACCCATACAGATCCGACCGCTGAAGACAGCTGGCGGCTGGATTGCGGGGATAGGGTCTACTTTAGCCATCTCACAGTTTGTACGGCTGGAGTGGCAACCCTGTTCTCCCCTGACCTATGGCCTGAGGTTGTGGGGGGTCGCCGAGGCTGTGCTGGGCCTCCTGTTGCACCTCCGAGTCCGAGGGTGTCGTCGTCAAACTCATTAATGTCTATGCCCCAACATCGGGCCCAGAGAGGCTGCAATTCTATCAACAGGTGTCTGCCTTCCTCGGCACCTTGGATCCTCATGAGTGCCTGGTCCTGGGTGGGGACTTTAACACCACCCTCGAGGAGCGGGACCGCTCAGAGACCGAGCAGTGCCTGGCCACAGCGGACGTCCTCCGGGAGATAGTCAAACACCACTCCATGGTGAACGTTGGCGCGACCACCACCCGGATGACATTTCAACGTTCACCTTTGTCTGGGTGGAGGCCCACCGGTCGCGCCACTCCCGGTTGGACTGCATTTCTTTATCACGTTTCCACCTTTCATGAGCCCACTCCTCCAGCATCCAGCTTGCCCCATTTTCTGACCATCATTTAGCCACCATGACAGCCTCCCTCTGCGCTAAGAGGCCGGGGCCGGCCTGTTGGCATTTTAACAACAGCCTGTTGGAGGATGTAGACTCCATGACATCCTTCCAGGAGTTCTCGCTGGCCTGGCGAGGGCAGCGGCGTGCCTTTCCCTCGGCATGGCGGTGGTGGGACTTGGGGAAGGTGCGCGCCTGACTCTTCTGCCATGACTACACCCGGGGCGCCAGCCGACGGAGGGATTCGGCAATAGAGCAGTTGGAATGGGAGGTCTTAGAGCTTGAGAGGCATCTGGCTGCCAGCCCCGAGGATCCACCCCTCTGTGGAGTGTGCTGGGAGAAGCGGGAGGAGCTCCGAGCCCTCGAGGATCATCGGGCCCGGGGTGCCTTTGTTCGATCCCGCATCCGCCTCCTTCAGGAGATGGATTGTGGCTCCCACTTCTTCTATGCCCTGGAGAAAAGGAGCGGGGCCAAGAAACACGTCACCTGCCTTCTGGCAGAAGATGGCACCCCCCTCACGGATCCGGTGGAGATGTATGGGAGGGCAAGAGCCTTCTACACAAGCCTTTTCTCCCCGAATCAGACCGATCCTAACGCTTGCAGAGTGCTCTGGGAGGAGCTCCCTACGATCAGCGTGGGCGACCGAGACCGGCAACAGCTGCCTCTCACTCTGGCCGAGTTCTCGGAAACCCTCCATCACATGCCCACCAATAAATCTCCGGGCATGGATGGGCTGACCGTGGAGTTCTACTGCGTGTTCTGGGACATCCTCGGCCCAGACCTAGTCACCGTCTCGGCCAAATCTTTGCAGAGCGGGGTCCTCCCTCTTTTGTGCAGGCGAGCCATGCTCGCCTTATTGCCGAAGAAGGGGGACCTCCGCGATTTACAAAATTGGCTCCTCAGCACGGACTACAAAGTCATAGCAAAAGCAATCTCGCTGCGGCTAGGGTCCGTGCTGGTGGACGTGGTCCACCCAGACCAGACCTACACCGTCCCGGACCTCAGCATCTTTGACAACCTATATCTGGTCCAGGACCTTTTTGGAACTCGGGTGTAGGGATGGTCTGTCGTTCACCCTCCTGTCCTTGGATCAGGAGAAGGCGTTCGACAGGGTGGATCACAGGTATCTCCTGAACACTCTGCAGGCATTTGGCTTCGGACCCCAGTTTGTGGGTTTTCTCCGGTCACTGTACGCGTCCGCAGAGTGTCTGGTCAGGCTCAACTGGACCCTGACCGAACCGGTCAGCTTCAGGTGAGGAGTACGGCAGGGGTGCCCCCTCTTGGGCCAGCTGTATGCTCTGGCGATTGAGCCCTTCCTCTGTCTCCTCCGCAGGAGGTTGACAGGGTTGGCACTGCAGGAGCCGGAGCTGCGGCTGGTCCTGTCGGCGTACACCGATGACGTGCTCCTCGTGGTCCAGGACCCGGGTGACTTAGCGCAGGTGGAGGCTTGCCAGGCCATCTATTCGGCAGCCTCCTCCTCCCAGGTCAACTGGCTCAAGAGCTCTGGCCTGGTGGTCAGGGACGGCTGACAGGCGAGCTCCCTCCCACCCATGCTTCAGGCCATCCGGTGGAGCACGGGTCTGCTGCTCTATCTCGGTGTTTACCTTTCTGCCACGCATCCCTCTCCACCAGAGAACTAGCAAAATTTAGAGGGCAGGGTGATAGAGCGGCTCCGGAAATGGACAGGACTACTCCAGTGCCTCTCCCTCCAGTGCTCTGGTACCGGCTCAGCACCCTGGTCCCGGCCCCGGGTTTCCTGGCCTCCCTCCGAATATCGATTCTGGAGTTCTTTTGGTCAGGACTGCACTGGGTCCCTGCAGGGGTTCTCCATCTACCCCTGGAAGAGGGAGGGCAGGGCCTGAAATGTCTGCACACTCAGGTCCATGTCTTCTGCCTCCAGGCCCTTCAGAGGCTCCTTTATAGTGCAGGTAGTCCAGCATGGAGCATACTGGTGCACGCCTTCCTGCGGCTTTTCTGTTGGCTCTGATATGACCGGCAGCTGCTTTATCTCCATCTGAGAAGTTTTCCACGAGACCTCTCCGGGCTGCCGGTCTTCTACCAGGACCTCCTCCAGGCCTGGAAACTGTTTTCAATGACCAGGTCCATGGTGGCCACCGAGGGGGCAGATCTCCTTGCGGACCCCCTGCTACACAACCCCCAGCTTCGCGTGCAGGTGGTGGAGTCCCCCTTGGTGCTCCAGAGGTTGGTCCTGGCAGAAGTCACAAGAGTCGGAGACCTCCTGGACTATGACCTGGGAGACTGGATGGATCCTCTGATGCTCGCTCGGCGCATGGGGCTCTCCAGACCTCATACTCCCCAGCGCGTACTTCAGGAGGTGAGGGCTGCTTTGCCGTCCACTGCTAGGTTTTACCTCGACTGGGTCCTGCACAAGGGCGCGCCCCGCCCACCCTCTACCCCAGGCCCGCTGGACCTCTTAATTGGGCCCCTGCCCTGTGGACCCAACCGACGCCCCCCACCCCTTCACCGTGAGCCGGCTGCATGAGCTGCAGCCGGTCTGCTTCCAGACCACGCCAAGGAAACATCTATACACACTCATGCTCCATATCCTTCATGCCCTCACCCTCATGTCCCGCCCTGATACAAAATGGCGGGACCTCCTGCCATCTTTGGAGGGTGAGGAACCCCGGTGGGCCAGCCGATATTCCACCTTGGTCCCGAGGCCTGCCGGAGATATCAATTGGCAGCTCCTTCACGGAGCTGTGAGCACGGGCGTGTACTTGGCACGGTTCACCCCTATCCCAGACACCTTCCTCTTTTGCGGTGTGAGGGAAACCCTGGCACATATATATTTGGAGTGTGCCAGGCTGCAGCTCCTATTCCGGCTCCTCACTAATATTTTATTATGCTTTTGGTTGCACTTTCCCCCTCACCTTCTTATTTATACACTCCCTATCCTTGGCCCCACAAAGTCATGGGATCTCCTGGTCAACCTCCTCCTGGCCCTAGTTAAAATGGCCATCTATAAAACCAGAGTGAAGAGGTTGGCCGATGGAGTCTCCTGTGACTGTGGGTCCTATTTCTGATCCTCTGTCCATTCACGTATCCAGGCAGAATTCCTCTGAGCAACATCCACTGACTCCCTTGATGCCTTTGCGGAGCAGTGGGCGCTGGCCGGGGTTCTCTGCTCAGTGTCCCCATCCGGTTCTCTTTGTTTGACCCTTTGACCACACTCCTGTCCCTGTTATTTCATTAGTTGTTCCTGGATTTATTTGGTGTCCAGGTCCTGTGGATCCCCCTCTTATGCTTTACCAGCACTTCCCGGATCCCAATAGGATTGCTCTCCTGTAGCCATCTGGCCCGACCCTGTTACAATATGTAGAACATACTATAAAATAGATATTCTGTTTTTAATATTCTGCTATAGAACATATATCAAAATGTTAGTACAAAATAACACATCTTCTTGGAAGCTGAAGGTTCCGGAGTAGAGATAGATGGACACTGCACTGCAGAAAAACTACACATTTGTTTGAATAAATCCCACACATTTCCTTCAACACCATTTTATTTGATATCTGCAAACAATGACACAAATGATATTTTGTTCACCACTATGATCACAGAAACCACAAGTCTTGTAAATACTGCTGTGAATGTGTTAGTGTCAAGGCTAGCATTGGAAGTATGCACAAGGATATCTGGATTTCCATCCTTCTGTTTACAAACAGTTTCAATCTTTCCATCAGGAAGCACAAACAATACCCTGTGATGTGGGTGGATGGGGGTGGGAGCAACTATACAGCACTAATAGCTAAAAACAAAGTCCATAGAAATAGCTTGCAAACCAAAAAAAATGGCTAAAATATATCCATGTGAAGTGTTTATCTAAAATTTTTGAACTGGAGAGACAGTGGGGGAGGTCATATATTTTATTGGACCAACTTCTGTTGCTGAGAGACACAGTGAGAAGTTGGTCCAATAAAATACACTATCTCACCCACCTTGTCTCTCTAATATCCTCAGATCAACATGGCTACAACAACATTGCATGCAACAATTTTGAATTGGAACATTTTTGTAACAATTTAATTCTATTCATGGAGTGTTTGCAAATAGAGACAGGATTAAATTTGTTGAATGCATTATTTCCTATAAATAGCTCACTCAGGTCTACTTACAACTGTCACCACACCTGTTAGCATAATGAGCCATAGCCATGTACAACGTTGAACTAAACTGCACACATGGGAAGGGGAGTAGATGTCAGGAGCTTCAGTAACAGAGAGAAAAGTTGAGCTCAAATAGAGTTCCACAAACTGTAACAAGGGACCAGATTTTCAGAAGTGGTCAGCACCCAACATGGTGAGAAACTGTGGAAATCTGATTACTTGTTTTGGTACTTACATGAGAGCTGAGCTCTTTAGAAAATCTGGCCTTTATTCAGGGGCCTAAATGGGAGCTGAGCTCTTTTGAAAACCTGGTCTCAGGTGTGGGTGCTGAGCACTCGAAAAATCTGTCCCTTTTAGTAAATTCAAGTCCTCACCCCATGTGCTCCTGTTGACTACAGAGGAGTTTCACAGGAAGGATCAGGCTCTTCACTTGTAGGCAGCCACTACAAGGTGAGACCATATCAATCAATAATGCTACTCTTGGGAACTTAGAATAAAGTTATTTAAATGTACCAAGCTTAATCTTGCTTATTGAATCTTGCCCATTGAAGCTAACAGAAGCTTTCCCACAGAATTCAATGACAGCAGGATTGGGTTCATGAGTAAGTTATTTTCTACTCATCAGCAGAGATGTTTCTTTCCTAATTGCTGGATCTCAGTAGAAATTAATAAAAAAACTCCACCCAACCAGATCAGTACAATTCTGTTTTATTTTTTAATGTGTTCATTAGAGACAAGGATTTGCTAAAATAAAAATGATTATCCACCAGAAAACTTTCAAAAATATATCGCTAAACTCAGTGTAAGCCAGGACACATAGTAACAAGATTAATTTTGTTGGAGCTGTGCTTTCACGGCAAGACTCTAAAATATGTAGACAACGGTTGTGAGCACTTTGGAACCACTTCTGGATTTTTTGCTGATGCCCTAGAATTCAATCCACTGCAAACTTTTAAATAAACTTCATTTTTAATTCATCATGAAAAATGACCTCCCTCCTTCCTCATCTGCTCCTGAGTTTCTCTTTTCCCAGGTAATAATTTTACACTTTCAAAGATGCACAGGAGAAGTTTTACATCTTGAGTATTGAGCCAGGCTTCTTAAAGGTCTCCGTTTTCAATTAAATACATTCTCCAGATGGACAATTGAAATTCTCATCTTTCCCAATTTGATGAATGGTTACCATAATGATGAACACCTAGTAGTCTGATGGATAGGACAATGAGTATATTTAGAGATATCACAGTGACCTTTGAGGAGAAGCTGCTACTAGTCAAGCTAATTTTACAAACAAGAAACAGAATATTTTGTCTTCTGTGGGCTCCTCAGCTTGCTGCACTCCACCACTGCCATAAAACGGAAGATAATATATTCTGTCAACAGAGTGAAATAATGCTACTAGGTAATAGAGTTTGAAATGTTTACAAACCTATAAATGAAAACTGCTCCATTAATATGAATGAATATAATCAAATTCGTTCATGATAATTGCTACATGCATAATACTGCAAACAAGCTATTTTTAGTACATTAGTTGCAACTTTATGGTCTAGGAAAAGAAGTGACTGTTCATTAGCATTAACTTCTGTTATGCAAAAGGATGTTCTTTAACATCCTTTCATTAAGAGTTCAAGGCCCCCTTCTGCAGGCATTTACCAGTGGGCTGAGTCTCATTTTTAATCAACTGTCTATGGGAAAAGTGTCAGAAAACAGTAACACCCCATTGTCCTCTTTCTTAGACAAAACAAAATAAAGTCCAAGCCCATGAAGGAAAATATGGAATTAAAACTCATTAACATATTTAATGTAGCTATACACAGTGATCAAAACAGTTTAGCTCAGTTTAAGATGCTGATCTTAAAGTTGAATATGAATAGTAGGGAATATGGCTGCTCTGCTTATACTATTTGAAGAGGCAGCTTCTTCTATAGCAGTATTCTTCCATTGACTCAATTTGTGTGTGTGTGTGTGTGTGTGTGAGAGAGAGAGAGAACTTGGTTTCAAATTTTTAGTCTTTGTACAGTTTTCCTCATACCTGACTAATACATTTACATTGGACAGTTTGCATCAGACATTGAACTCATGAACACACATGTTAACAGAAATGTGCCTAAGTGCACAAGAAATATGCTAATCAGCCCGTGCTGGAGAATGAAGTCTTTTATGTATCAGAACCATAACAAGCAGAGGCAATCCAGAATTCGATATAGTGACCAACCAATATATAAGTCTTTTGCACTTCTGCAGAGACTTCTACAAAGCACAACAATTAGTGTTGTTGATTGCAAACCGGCACATGAAGCCGCACACATTTTTTAAATGTTTCAGTAGAATTTCCACTTTAACCCCTGAACAGAGAATGGGAGAGAAAACAAAACCACAAAATAAATGAAGGCCCTTTTCGGAGCATTACAGAACCTGGAGACTTGAGAGTATAAATAAGAAAACAAAGTCCCTGTCCCAAAGAGTTTACAGTCTAATTTAGACTGAGCACAACAAGTGGGGCAACATGACAACAGTGAGCAGAAGGAAAAGAAAATAGTGGTAACAGCAGTAAGGTTATGTGATTACTCAGCAAGGGCATGAGTGTATATTGGTAGAGTTATGGGGTTTGTGTTTAGATATAACTATTAAATAATAAGATATCTTGTGGTACATTTGTTTGTGATAGGTCTGTTTGGCTGATGATGACTTTCCAGGATCAATTCACTTTAGGCACCAAAAAGTTCATTGCTAAAGGCGGAAAGAAAAATACTTTTTGTGTAGTTATATATTTTCATTCTGTGGAAGAACTTTGATTGTACAGCTCCAGATATATAGCTTACTGCAAACTATAGTAATAGTTCTCATTTTAATGAAAAGCTAGCAGGCAAGGCTAAATTTATTTAAGGTTTGTGTTCACAGAAATAAATCCTTAACTACCTTTGAAGTCTCAGCTTCTAGAACTATATTTACTGAAGGGAATTGTCTGTGGTAGGCTGAAAAGATTCACAGTCAGAACTATAATCACATAATGGAGGTAGCATAGATCTTTTATGAGTGGATTGGGGAGGAATTATTTACTAAGACTGAACAATTACCTACTATGATCCTCCTGTGTAATGTCGTGCACCTTAGCAGCCTCCCCTCCCAACAGACCATGGAACTCATCAACTTCCCATCAACTTCAGTGTGCTACGGGTCAGGGACCTAAAAAAGATTTCTGGGGAGACTGTCTGGTATATGTAAACCCCTATACTGCTCAGCCTCAAATATGTGAGTTAAGATGACAACACTCCCCCCTTTCTATGATTTTCAGAAAGATTAGGTGGCTTCTTCCAAAGCTGGTTATGTTGTGGGGGTGGCACTCTCTAGATAAGTTATTTTTGGAGTCTGGAATCTACAGCCCCCCTGGAAGAGTGTCTATGTAAGCCTGCCCTGCCTTTTTCAGGGGTGACTCTTCCTTATGTACAGCTTACCCTCTGAGCTTAGCAAGTGCAGATTGAACATGTATAAGTGAATCAAGCATACTAACCTCATAGATAGTAAGGCTAGAAGGAGCCATTATAATCATCTACTCTGACCTTATCCATATCAAGCCATAGAATCTCACCAGTATACTTTGTACCATGACCATAATTTGTTTGAGCTATAGCATATCTTTTAGAAGAGACATCCAGCCATGATATAAACATTTCTAGTGATGGACAATCCACCATATCCCTAGATAAGTTACTTTCACTGTTACACATTTGTGCCTTATTTCTGGTTTGTCAAGCTTCAGTTTACAACCCATTATGCCTTTTTCTGCTAGTTTAAACAGCAATCTGCTATCAAGAAATGTCTTCCCCAAGCAGATTCTTGTTGACTGTGGCTGGTTTCAGGAAGGTTTATACTCAATAGGCTACCCATGCTACCATAGCTACACAGCTGTTAGTACTTTATGGTAAATAATGAAGAGGGGAGTTTGCTGATACAGAGTGATCTGGAACATTTGCTAAGTTGGCTGCAAGCAAACAACGTGTGTTTTAATATGGCTAAATATTAAACACAAGTGTACATAAGGAACAAAGAATGTAGGCCATACTTACAGGAGTTGAGGACACTGTCCTAGGAAGCAATGACTCCAGAAAGATGTGTGGGTCTTGGTAAATGATCATCTGAACATGAGGTCCCAGTGCAATTCTCTGGCCATAAGGGCTAATATGATCATTGGATGAACAAACAGGGGAATCTTGAGTAGGAATAGGGAGATTATTTTACATCTGTATTTGGTACTGTTGTGACTGCTGCTGGAATACTGTGTCCAGTTCTGGTGTCCACTGTTCAAGAAGGATGTTAATAAATTGGAGAGGATTCAAAGAAGAGTCACAAGAATGATTAAAGGATTAGAAAACATCCCTCATTGTGATAGACTCAAAGAGCTCAATCTATTTAGATTAAGAAAGAGAAGGTTAAGGAGTGACTTGATTAGTCTATATGTACCTACATATGAACAAATGTTTAACAATGGACTCTTAAAAAACAGTATAACATGATCCAACAGCTGGAAGTTTAAGCTAGACAAATTTAGAATGGAAATAAGGCATAAATTCTTAACAGTGAGAATAATTAGCCATTGGATCACTCTACCAAAGGTGGTTGTGGATTCTCTATCACTGACAATTTTTAAATCAAGGTTGGATATTTTTTAAAAGATATGCTCCAGGAATTATTTTGGGGAGGTTCTGTGGCCTGTATGATACAGGAGGTCAGACTAGATCATCATAATGAGCCCATCTGGCCTTGGAATCTACAAATACTCATTCTAGCTCAGTGAAATCTAGCACAAGTATGTGAGAAGGGGAATCTCATCCCTAGCTCATAGTGCAGGCTTAGCCTAAGCCACCTCTTAATCTTTTCTTGGATAACCTAAATGGATTGAGGTTTTTAGTCTCTTGCTGTAAGGTATTTTTTTCCAGATCTTGAATCATTCTCATGGCTCTTCTCTGAACCCTCTCCAGTTTTTCAACATCCTTTTTGAAATGTGGACACCAGAACTGAACACAGTGTTCAACAGTAGTATCACTAATATTGTGTACAGAGGTAATACCACCTCCCTGTTCTACTAGATATTCCCATGCATATACATCCAATCACCACATTCATACTATTAGCATCTCACTGAGAACTCATCTTTAGCAGGTTATCTACCTTGACTCTTAAGTCCTTCTCAGTGTCACCGTACTCCAGGATCTTTGAAGTGAGACCTACATTTTTTGGTCCTAGATATACAAATCTGCATTTGGTTGTATTTAAAATGCATGTTCAAATGACCCCACCTTACCAAACTAACCAAGTTAGTCTCTATGAATTACCTGTCTATAGCATTTTTTACTAGCCTATCCCATTATTTTTTGTGTAATCTGCAAATTTTATCAGTAATTATTTTGTATTTGCTTTCTGATCACTGGGAAAGAGACTGAATAGCATTATGTCAAGAACAGATCCATACAGGACCCCACTAGAAACACCTACAGTGACTGATGATTCCCCATTTACAATTACTTTTTGTGATCTATCAGTTAACCAGTTATTAATCCATTCCATATGGGTTACACCAATTCGGTATAGTATTCATATTTTCATCTTCTGTGCAAATTAATGAGATTCTAATTTAGTTCTTAGGGGACTGGGTTGTTCAAAAATGTTACACTAATTACACATGGGTTACAGTAGTAACAAATTTGTCATCCATTAACCTGTGCTTGATTTGAACCAGTGACACTATATCTTTCATCTCTTGAACTCTTATTGGGTTCTTTCAGTGATACTTCCAGATGGCATAACTATTTGCTTATGTCTGGGATTTCTGTTTTATTGCTCAGAGACTTAGTTTTACTTTACAACTTAATTTTAATACCACTCTTATGAATTTCCCAGACTGAACAAATATATTCAGAAGTTGTCATCATTCTTGCAATGTCCCCTACTTGGTATTTGACACAAGAACAATGCACAGACACACAGTAGTTTATCTAAGGCACACTCCAAAGATAAACTTGGACAACACAAAATTAAAATGTTTGATTGCCCATCCATGTCCAGGAAATCCAAGTATTTCCTTTATAATTTTAAAATGTAATATATAGGTAGGTGTCAGTGCTTCTCTGCATTGCATGGGGTGGGTTGCCATGGACTGGAGCTGGTAAAAAGAAGTGGTGAATATTTCTTATGGAGGGAAAAAATATTGAAATTTCAGATTTTTAACTAAAACTGATTCCAGCATATACTTTGAAAAATCTGCTGCTTTGTTTGGAGTACAGGATCCAGCACTTAGGAATGTCTCAAAAATGAGGTGAGATGAAGGAGAAATATTTGATAACACATGAAGTTGAAGAAAAGAGACCTTGGCCAGTGGCACTATGCACTCAGACTAAGGGTGTAAGTAGTGTCTGGTAGCATTCAACAGTTTCCCTCCTGGCTGATTGAAAAGTGACAAATGGTCTGTGATGAGACTCCTCTCTAGTTTACCTCACCCCCTGAAGGATATTTGGACAATGGGGTACTTCAAAAGCAGGGTGTAAAAATGCACCAGAGTACCAGAGCCAATGTTGTGTCATTTACATGCTATGGAGCAGAAAAGGTACAAGTTACATTAATTTCAGTTCTCATACAGTTACTCCTGAATTTGGCCCCTTGTATTCATTTGACTTTAAAAGCTACTTTGTTTCCATACTTTTAGCAAATTATTCAAATGGCAGAAAACAATTGTCTGAATGCAGGAAATAGGCGAGGGCAGGTGGAATGCATGCAGCGGGCAGAGAGTGAATTATTTTTTCCTTCCTTTTTCTCTAGCATGGCACACCACCTTCTCCATTCAAGACTGAAATGGCTGTGGTGGTTAAAATAATGCCAATGTACTTGTCACATTGTAAATGCACATGGTGTTGTCCTGCCTTTCAAAAGAGATGTCAAACTCTCCATTGCCATTCCACATAAAATATGGTGATACTGGATAATTTAGCTTGAGCTATTTCATCATCCAGAAAGTTTTTTTGAGATATACGGACAGATAAACCAACTGCATTCATTCACATTTACTACTTGCTTTTTTGTATCCATCAATCGTGGATCCAAATGAGGAATGCAAGTTCATGCCAACTTTTTTCCTGAGCTTTAAGCACCTGATCCACAATTCAACATCTTTCCAGAGATGAAAAAAGATAGACTTTAGCTGTTATGTATTTGCACAAGGTAAATTCTTTCCAAAGACCGATGTATCCTAGCATTTAAAAACAAGGAAATATATTTATTACAGAGATACTCCTGCCTTTAAAAACAAGGAGCAGTTTTCTATTCCCTAGATATAACCTCACTTTTCTTTTTAAGGTGTTGTTTTTATTAGAACATGGTAGCAACAAAGGAGTAAATTGTAAACATTTATCATCTAAGCATTGCATTTATTGATTTTCTCATATACAGCACTTTGGGTACATAGTGATATATGTTGGTACCAATGAAAAAGGAAAGGTTATAACAGTTCACTGATTATGGATCATCCCCCGAGAGAGCAAGAAAACTCGGTAACAAAGTGCCTGAGTTGAACGTTGCCCATTTATTGTGTTTTAAATGCACTTTGCGGATCTTTAATACTGCGGGCCAATTTCTTCCCTGGCATAATTCCACTCAAGTCAGCAGAGTTACACCAATAATTAATTTGGCTCTTGGTGTGTGTTTGTTTCTGTCTCCGCACATCTTGGTTTATTGGAAAGTCTCCTTCAGTAACTATGGAGTACATTGTATCATTTTCAAATCATAAAGTAAATCATCAGTAAACAGCTCAACTAACATATGACACATAATTCAACCATCTTCCATACCATGAATATAGATAAGGCTTTATCTACTTATTTCCTTAGGGATAGATTCTGGTCAGCCCATACTCAGTCATGCAATGGAAGGAGAGGGTGTTGAGACGCCACCGCTCTTTGTGAAACTTCTTCTTGTGTGATCTGAGTAAAAAGAGGGAAGGGCTACCAGCCTAAAGTCTCCCAGAGTGCCTGGCACCCTAAAGGATGTGGGATGTCAGAAGTAGGCAAAGCCGTGGTTTCATAGGCAGAAGTATGCTGCACCCCTTAAAGAGATATAGCAGCTTGTACTGTCCCCCATTCATCAGAGCTCCAGGAGGCATTTTGCCACTCTGCAGTAGAATTCCCATGATGCTCCTCTTAGCATTGGAGTTGTTCCACACTTCCCTAGTGCTGAACTGTGTCAACCAGGCATAATCGAGCCTTTAGTATTGATGGTGAAAGAACATATATTTTAACTTCAGATCTTGCCTTCTCCAGAGGAGTAACTTTAGTACATTCAGTGTATAATTATCCAGTCATATCTGACTTTTCCCTGAGATCACATAAAAGCAACAACTGACTTTTTCCAACATGCAGATTGTCAATGTCATTCCAAATGAGCCTTGCCGAGACCGATCTGCTTACAAATGTCAAAAGCTGGTGAAAGGGAGGCAGAAGGAAAGGAAATCAAGCTTTTGCATTTACTGATGTGTAACTGATATTGTTATACAGTATGCAACACTGAACCATGTGAAAAGGAAGACATAATGTAAAATTGGTCTACACTAGCCACTTATGTCGGTATAGTGTTGAAAATCCACACCCTGGAGCGACACAGTTATAGACAAGCTCTTACACAGCTCACAATTTGTTGTCATTGTCAAGCATGCTGACCTTTTTCAATGGCTGTCATCCCATTGCCCAGTTATATTTTCCCTCTATGTCTCGTGTAACATGCCCTTCATCATCTTTCAAATGCTGAGGCTCTAAATGAGCTTTCTGGTACGTATATTTAGTTTCCATATTTACATTGCAAATGTAGGAGGGCTAAACACACCCATATGGATGAAGTATCACTGGCCCTGGGCTTTCATTCATCTTTTACATTGAAGAGGAAAAGCCTGATAATCAGAATTACTGAGCACCCTATACTTCCCATTGACTTCTGTCAGTCGCAAGCAGCTCTGAAATACAGACTCAAGTCTTTTATGAGCTCATAAACGTTCAATTAACGTTTTTTTAAAAAAAATAACACTGCACTTTCCTGGTTATGTCCTGAAGTGGAAAAAGAAGAAATCCTCATCTAGGGTAAATCAACCTAGCTCCATTGAACCTAATTTATATCTAGAGAAGATCACTTCTGGCCAGACTGAAAGGGAAAGTACCAGAAATATTCATGCCTATGCTTGTAATATTTCAAGCAATATTCTAATGGATGACATATCTTAAAAAAGAGGGTGTGACCCTGCAGATTTACTTGTACAAGTAATTCATACTCAAATAAGTCCTACTGAAGTTAGTGGGCCTATTCATAGGGAGTAAGGATACTCAAATGACAAAGTGTTACGTCAAGAGACCCTTTTGCTTTCTGGCATGCTGCAATTTTAAAGAAATTTCAAAAAGTCTATAAATTTTAAATGTATATACAATTTCCCAGTGGAGCCAGCAGAAAATGATCCAAGAGGTGAAATGTTCCTGTTGGAACACAGTAATGTATTCTGAAGAGAAAGCCAGCTAAGCATGTTTTAATACACCCTTCCAATTCCTAAAAGGAGATCACATTTTATGGACCAAAACTGGCACATGGAGCTGCAGAGAAATCAAATATTTGCATAAGATGTTCTAATTTTACCTATGAAAATAGAACAGGAGACAGGCAAAAAAAAAAAAAGAGGGATCTTTTGAAAATGCTCATTTTTGAGATACATATTAATATTTCTCATTTTAAGGAAAACCTAGCAATCAAAGGTCTATTTTTTTTAACATTTGTTTTTTCAAAATTATATGCGAAAATGCCTTGGAAGTTAAAAATCTCATCCTATATTTACTAAAGGGAATTGTCTATTGGGCCAAAATAGCTCAATCAGAACTGCAGTCGATAGACAAAGAGACTGACATTCAGGGTGTCCTAATATTCAGCTAGCATATTAACCTTTTAATAGCCAAAAAAATAAAGCATCAGACACAGTCTCCACCTTTTCACCTTCATCTTCTCTGTCCCAAGCAACACCCCTCTTTCGAAGAACCTCCAAGACTTGTTTTTAAAAGTATTTGGAGACCGGGAGGAGTGATAGTAAGCCACCAAACATTCAGTTACATTTTTTAGTGAGCGAGAGCATTCAGCAACAATTAGGTAAGTCCAGGCGATGGTGAAGCTGCTAGCTTGGATTTACACATGCAAACTGTATTTATGTATTCAAATCCGATAGGCATTTACTCCATTTATTGTTCAACTGCATTTTGCATGCACAAGCCTGAATTTCTTCATGCAAAAATCTAGTCACATAAGATGGCAACTTTAATTTTACAGGCTGGTGCTAAAACATTGGCATTTAATGTGCAGACAGTTTTTGTTTGTTCTCTGATCATCCTGGTTCTTTCCTAACTCTTTAAGCAGACTAGAGGTCTCAGTAAGTAATGGTGATATTTTGTATCAACCAGCAACAACATATGCAAAAAAGATTGTGGTTAAAATTCCTTGTGTAGAAAGTATCTCAAGTAACTGAAATTATTCTCAACCATTGTTGGACCCTACGTGGCATGATGAAACATTCTAATATTTGGTTTGTTTCTTACTTTTACAATAGACAGTGACATGAAAGGCAAGCTACAGCATAGCTACTAGTTTGCTTATGACTGTCTGCTTTTGTCAGTGAATTTTGTAATATAAACTTTTTGCTCCAGCAAGCTCTATCGATATCACTGCTAGCACATCAAAAATCATCAATTTACAAGCAAAATAGATTTTTTTAACATGGTAGTCTACTGTACTGTGAAGCTATCATACAATTTTTTAGAAGAGGCAATTTGACAATCCCTTGAATGTATCAGAATTTCACAAATGCTCATTTCTGATATTGTTTAGAATATGTGTGTGCACGCTGGTTTATAAACAATGCAACAAATATCATCATGTACTTTGCTTTGAAGTAAGGCCCTTGGCTTTTGTGCACACCAGACATAACTGTTGGAATTCTGCTACCTTAGGCAGAGGGGCAATTCTCTCTTATAGCCACATTTGCCTTTCCCTCTGCTCTAAAGAGGTAGAAGCAGAATCAGGCCCAATAAACTGAACTTTTTACAGGTGGTCATTAATTACATGTTCCTTGTTTTCTGGGAGCCCCGTTTGATTCACTGTGGTCTGATTTGCAAAAATGATAAGTCCTCAGAGCTGCAACTGAATTCAGTGAGAGATGGGCTTTGAAATTAAAATGATATAATGCTAAATACTCTGAAAAATCAGGTCCTAGGAGTCTCAAATTGGGTACCCCAAATTAGTGGATAATTATGACTTTGTGCCTCAGTTCCCTTCCTTTAAAATGGAGATAATACCCCATTCTCACCTCACAGGGTATTATGAAGATTAATTAATTATTGTTTGTAAAGCATTTCTACTATATGGATGGGCACTATGGACTTTTATATCAGAAAATTATTAATTCTGTCTTCAGAACTGGATTTGAATAGTGCTGCAGAAAATACAGCCTAAGGCCTCATACTGAATAATGAGGAGAAATCTATATAAAATACTTGCTCATTAAGTGAGCGCCATTCATCTTGTGCACTATTTTTTCTGTGGAAAAAAATAGTTGTGAACATGTGACTAACTGTTTCAGAATGCATTCGCCCAGGAGGGCTGAGTTGTAGGTGTCCAGGCAACCTTAATTCCAACATTTCCAATCTTTTGAGTTCTTGACTTTGCTACCTTAATAATGTTCTTTTATGTGAACTTGTGTGTAATTTTATAGTGTATTTTTTCTTTTGATCTGTAATGATAATGACACCCAAAATGGTAAGTGCTTATTTGATTAATAGATTTCAAGACCAGAAGGGACCATTGTAATCATCCAGCCTAACCTCTTATAGAATATAGACCATAGAACTTCCTCAAAACTATTCCTAGAGGATATCTTTCAGAAAAAAACATTCACTCTCAATTTTAAAAAAAATTGTCAGTGATTAAGTAGTCACTAACTCCCTTGGTAAATTATTCTCACCATTAAGTTACCTCTCATTTCAGTTCTGAATTTGTCTAGCTTCAGCTTCCAGTCATTGGAAGGCTAGATGGACCTGTGATGCTTTTTCCAGGAACAGGAAGGAATGGAGTCTTAGAACTTAGTAAGTAATCTAGCTAGATATGCATTAGATTCTGATTTCTTTAAACGGCTGAGAAAATAAAGGTGTGCTGAATGGAATGTAGATTCCTGTTTTTGTGTCTTTTTGTAACTTAAGGTTTTGCCTAGAGGGATTTTCTATGTTTTGAATCTGATTACCCTGTAATTTACCATCCTGATTTTACAGAGGTGATTCTTTTACTTTTTCTTCAATTAAAATTCTTCTTTTAAGAACCTGATTGATTTTTCATTGTTCTTAAGATCCAAGGATTTGGGTCTGTGGTCAGCTATGCAAATTGGTGAGGATTTTGTCAAGCCTTCCCCAGGAAAGGGGGTATAGGGCTTGGGGAGGATTTTGCGGGGAAAGACATTTCCAAGCAGGCTCTTTCCCAGTTATATATCTGTTAGACGCTTGGTGGCGGCAGCAATAAAGTCCAAGGGAAAAAGGAAAATAGTTTGTACCTTGGGGAAGTTTTAACTTAAGCTGGTAAAAATAAGCTTACGGGGTTTTCATGCAGGTCCCATGCACATCTGTACCCTAGAGTTCAAAGTGGGGAAGGAACGTTGACAGGACCATTGATCTGATCCAGTATGGCCATTCTTATATTCTTCTGATTGTGTTTTACCTTTCTCAGCTAGATTAAAGAGCCCATTGTTAAATATTTGTTCCCCCTCTAGATACAGTTTGTTTCCCTGTAGATCAATTTTAGATATATTGAGAACACAACCAATGAAAAATATAACTAGCAGCTTCCTCTAATCCTCTGAATCAACCCAACTAATGAGACTGAATCCCAAACCATACCTCTGTACACCCTTGCACACCTCAGTACACCTCTCTGACCCTAAAAAAAGCAGGAGAAATAGATGGGCTTTGCACCATGCCCTGAAAGGAAACAAATGTGTGTACGGAAGCCCATCTTCAACACAGGGAGCAACATACATGTCAGAGACCCAGAGCTTCATGAAGGCTGCAGACCCATTCTGAGAATTACAATTCCCAGAACCTCAATTACCTGACCTCATTATGCTTCCCCCAGGTCAGTGAATAGCACAAACTTTGATCCATATGAAAACTAAAAAAGAGAGATCAGTCTGAACTCTTGTTCAGATATAAAAACAAAACCATTCCCTTGCCAGCTCAATTAAAAAAATAATCTTTCCAGAAGTGAGGAAGCTTGCAGGCAGTTACACAAATTGCTCGGTGTAAAAAGGCTGTCATTGATCTGGATCAAGTTTTGGTAGGTGAATTTCCCACACTGCTTGACCGTGCCATTTTTGTTGTATCAGATCATTTGTCCTCACATACTGCACACAGAAGCAATTATGCTGCAGTTAAAGATCATTTCAGGAGAGACTCTTGGCCAGAAAGATTTCATTGCATCTTTAACAAAAATGTCAAAAGGTATGAAATATTGTTGGAATACATGTGAGGAGGAAGAGTGCAAAAGGGGTTGATAGCCAGTCCTTAAAGGAATTCTACTGGGAACAGTGACAATGGCAATGTGAATATAGCAACTAATAATTAAGTCATTGGACTGTATTTTCCCTCTGGTGGTGCAGAGAGATGCAAAACACTCACTGACACCAACAAGAGGCTAGCGTGATGGGGCAGATAGGCCCCATACTGGCAACAGGAGGGTAAAGCCTGTTGACCCATTTGGCCCTGACCCACTACACCTGCAGCAAATGTCACACAGAGTGGGGAGTTCAAAGGTGAAGTTCTGGCCCAGTTCAGGGCTGCCCAGAAAGGAGAGCAGAACTCTGCATCTCTTGATGGGAAAGAAGCTGGGCTGCAGCCCAGAGGCTAAGATCCTTTGCTGGCCAGATAAGCCCCTGCTAGAGGGGATGACCAGACCATGGGGGATCAGCGGAAGCACAGACTGTTTGGAGATAAGCCCCAATTAGACGTATGAGGTCCCAATGAAAGGTTGTTGGATGATCTGGTTTTGAGATGTGCTTTTTTTGGGTTCTTGATTTCCTTGGACCTTAACACTGTGGAAAAGGTGGGAATGAAATGTGCCTTGGCTAGAGGGCCAAAGCACTGCTACCTTGGACCTCCTAGAGACAGCTACCTAACAACTGCGATCAGCAGCAGCTGGGTGAGTCATACCCTGATGGAGTACAAGGGGGCACTGTAGAGGCAACCCTGTCCCAGCTGGATACTTGCTTCATCCTTAAGGAGCCAAGTGATAATTTCATTGGTGTCCTGTTTTATTGAAAAAAGAAAAGGAGTACTTGTAGCACCTTAGAGACTAACCAATTTATTTGAGCATAAGCTTTCGTAGCTCACAAAACCTTATGCTCAAATAAATTGGTTAGTCTCTAAGGTGCCACAAGTACTCCTTTTCTTTTTGCGAATACAGACTAACACGGCTGCTACTCTGAAACCTGTTTTACTGATTGTCCCAGGAAAAGGCAACTTTACCAGGCACACCATTTCAGATTTTGATAGGGGAGAGGCCACCTTAAACCGTGATTCCTGGGGTTACTTAGGCACTTGAAAACTTCGTTTTTTTGGCAGATAACTTAGCAATTAGTTGACCGGAGCCCTGTATCTAATTCCTATATAAAAGAAAGAAAATTAAATAAATATTAGACCCGCTCAGCTCTAATAATGTGTTCTGACATCTTGCGGCTAGTCACTTAAGGGACACTGGTTAGGTTTAAAATTTTAATGTATATTCTTAGTTTATTACTAACTGTGTGGAGAGAAAGACCCCATCAGGATTCCTGGGTTCTATCCCAGCTCTGGGAGGAGAGCAGGGTCTAGTGGGTGACAGCGGGGAGCAGATACATCTGGGTTCTATATAAGAACATCAGATTGGCTATACTGGGTCAGACCAAAGGTCCATCTAGCTCAGTGGCGAATGCCAGGTGCTCCAGAGGGAATGAACAGAACAGGCAGTCATCAAATTGCCCTGTTGCCAACTCCCAGCTTCTGGCAAACAGAGGCGAGGGACATGCAGAACATGGTGTTGGATCCCTTCCCACCCTGATAGCCACTGCTGGATCTATCTTCCGTGAACTTATCTAGTTCTTATTGGAACCCTGTTATAGTTTTGGCCTTCACAACATCCCCTGGCAAAGAGTTCCACAGGTTGACTGTGAAGAAATACATTTTTGTTTGTTTGTTTTAAATCTGCTGACTATTAATTTCATTGGGTAATCCCTAATTCTTGTGTTATGTGAAGGAGTAAATAACACTTCCTTATTCATTTTTTCCACACCATTCATGATTTTATAGAGCTCTATCATATCCCCCCCCAGTCATCTTTTCCAAACTGAAAAGTCCCAGTCTTTTTCATCTCTCCTCAGACAGAAGGTGTTCATACCCCTAATCATTTTTGTTGTCCTTCTCTGTACCTTTCCCAAATCCAATATATCTTTTTTGAGTTGGGTTGACCGAGTCTGCACACACTATTCAATATGTTGGCGTATTGTGAATTTATATAGAGGCAATATGATTTTTTTTGCTTATTATCTATCCCTTTCCTAATGATTCCCAATATTCTGTTAGCTTTTTTAACGGCCACTGCACATTGAGCAGATGTTTTCAGAGAACTATCCACAATGACTCCAAGATCTCTTCGGGTTCAGCTAATTTAGTCCCCGGCATTTTGTATGTATAGTTGGGTTATATTTTGCCAAATGCATTACTTTGCATTTATCAACACTGAATTTCTTTTGCCATTGTGTTGCCCAGTCACCCAGTTTTGTGAGATCCCTTTGTAGCTCTTCACAGTCTGCTTGGGACTTAACTATCTTGAGTAATTTTGTATCATCAGCAGATTTTACCACCTCACTGCATACCCCTTTTCCAGATCATTTAGGAATATGTTGAATATGTACCTCTCTCCATTCTCACCTTTATTCCTACCCTTTGTTTCCTATCTTTTAACTGAAGTGCCTGGCAGTGCTTTCAGGATCATCTAAGGATCCCTAATTTACTTTAATGATAAGCTTTTTGCTATCTTAATCACCCTGCCTCTGTTTATAAACAAACTCCCAGCCTCAAAACCTGTGCTGCTCCCTGCATGCATCGGATGAAGTGAGCTGTAGCTCAGGAAAGCTTATGCTCAAATAAATTTGTTTCAGAGTAACAGCCATGTTAGTCTGTATTCGCAAAAAGAAAAGGAGTACTTGTGGCACCTTAAAGACTAACCAATTTATTTGAGCATAAGCTTTCCTGAGCTACAGCTCACTTCATCGATGCATGCTGTGGAAAGTGTAGAAGATCTTATTATATACACACAAAAAGCATGAAAAAATACCTCCTCCCACCCCATTCTCCTGCTGGTAACAGCTTATCTAAAGTGATCACTCTCCTTACAATGTGTATGATAATCAAGTTGGGCCATTTCCAGCACAAATCCAGGTTTTCTCACCCCACCCCCCACACACAAACTCACTCTCCTGCTGGTAATAGCTTATCTAAAGTGACCACTCTCCTTACAATGCGTATGATAATCAAGGTGGGCCATTTCCAGCACAAATCCACAAGTACTCCTTTTCTTTTTTCAATAAAACAGGACACCAATGAAATTATCACTTGGCTCCTTAAGGATGAAGCAAGTATCCAGCTGGGACAGGGTTGCCTCTACAGTGCCCGCTTGTACCCCATCAGGGTATGACTCACCCAGCTGCTGCTGATCGCAGTTGTTAGGTAGCTGTCTCTAGGAGGTCCAAGGTAGCAGTGCTTTGGCCCTCTAGCCAAGGCGCATTTCATTCCCACCCTTTCCACAGTGTTAACGTCCAAGGAAATCATTGTAAGGAGAGTGATCACTTTAGATAAGCTATTACCAGCAGGAGAGTGGGGTGGGAGGAGGTATTTTTTCATGCTTTTTGTGTGTATATAATAAGATCTTCTACACTTTCCACAGCATGCATCCGATGAAGTGAGCTGTAGCTCACAAAAGCTTATGCTCAAATAAACTGGTTAGTCTCTAAGGTGCCACAAGTACTCCTTTTCTTTTTGCGGATACAGACTAACACGGCTGCTACTCTGGAACTCATCATATATCACACTCAAGTTGTTGCAGTTAAGAGCTCTGTCTGGGGCTATGGTGAGCAGACATCCCCTAGAAAACTCGGGGGGAGGGAGGGAAAGGGCTAGAGCCCTCCCCTGTCCCCCCTAAATGGCGCCCCTGAACTTTAGTTCCTGTTGGTGGCACCATCATCAGGTGATTCTCAAGGTATATTCTGCTGATGTACTGTGTGCCATTTAGAAAGAAGCGGCCAGATCCTCAGCTGGTGTAAAATGGCATGACTTCATTGAAATCAAAGTAATTTCATCCATTTATGCCAACTGAGTATATGGCCCAAAATATTTCCTGTGTTTTGACACAGTGAAGGTAAATTATGAAGATCAGGAATTACATCTCAAAAACCAAGAAAGAAAACAGCAGCTAAACATAAGAGGGAACTCTCCAGAGAGAAGTACACCAAAGTGCCAAAATATTTTCTCCTGGTTTGCACATGCTGATACTGCAAACATACAGCTAATTAATGCTATTTTTAACACTGCAAGCAATCTGGGATCACCGTGCTTAAATTAATGAATTGCATATTGATCCAAAAACATTACAATGCACAAGTCTCCAAATGTAGGCAGAATCACAACCCTGCATTTCCAAGAAAAGCATGGGCTAGAAGCCATCTCATGATTTAAACAAACTCAACTAATCATTCACTTCCTCATTTGATTATTACTCTTGCTCAGCCACTCCTTTACATACCCTTAATATACTAGTTGCTACTGGTGATTTTGCCTCTACGGTCCTCCTTGATGGAGGAAAAATTCTGGTAATCCTAATAACAGAAAAATGAACATAAGGAGAATGAGTCCTCACTTGGGTGACATCCTAACTCTCAGTATAGGACAATTAACTTTCTAAAGGTTTCAGAGTAGCAGCCGTGTTAGTCTGTATCCGCAAAAAGAACAGGAGTACTTGTGGCACCTTAGAGACTAACAAATTTATTAGAGCATAAGATTTTATGGGCTACAGCTCACTTCATCGGATGCATAGAATGGAATATATAGTAAGAAGATATATATATATATATATATATATATATATATATATATATATATATATATATATATATATACACACACACACATACAGAGAAGGTGGAAGTTGCTATACAAACTGTAAGAGGCCAATTAATTAAGATGAGCTATTATCAGCAGGAGAAAAAAACTTTTGTAGTGATAATCAAGATAGCCCGTTTAGACAGTTGACAAGAAGGTGTGAGGATACTTAACATAGGGAAATAGATTCAATATGTGTAATGACCCAGCCACTGGAGTCTCTGTTGAAACCCAAGTTAATGGTATCTAGTTTGCATATTAATTCAAGCTCAGCAGTTTCTCATTGGAGTCTGTTTTTGAAGCTTTTCTGTTGCAAAATTGCCACTCTTAAATCTTTTACTGAGTGGCCAGAGAGGTTGAAGTGTTCTCCTACCGGTTTATGATTCCTGATGTCAGATTTGTGTCCATTTATTCTTTTGCGTAGAGATTGTCCCGTTTGGCCAATGTACAGGGCAGAGGGGTATTGCTGGCACATGATGGCATATATCACATTGGTAGATGTGCAGGTGAACGAGCCCCTGATGGCGTGGCTAATGTGATTAGGTCCTATGATTGTGTCACTTGAATAAATATGTGGACAGAGTTGGCATCAGGCTTTGTTGCAAGGATAGGTTCCTGGGTTAGTGTTTTCGTTGTGTGGTGTGTGGTTGCTGGAGAGTATTTGCTTCAGGATGGGGGGCTGTCTGTAAGCGAGGACTGGTCTGTCTCCCAAGATCTGTGAGAGTGAGGGATCATTTTTCAGGATAGATTGTAAATCTTTGATGATGCGCTGGAGAGGTTTTAGTTGGGGGCAGAAGGTGACAGCTAGTGGCGTTCTGTTAAAGTGACGGGGTCACTACACATTTTGAATCTATTTCCCTGTGTTAAGTATGCTCACACCTTCTTGTCAACTGTCTAAATGGGCCATCTTGATTATCACTACAAAAGTTTTTTCTCCTGCTGAAATAGCTTGTCTTAATTAATTAGCCTCTTACAGTTTGTATGGCAACTTCCACCTTCTCTGTATCTATCTATATCTATATATCTATATCTTCCTACTATATGTTCCATTCTATGCATCTGATGAAATGGACTGTAGCCATAAAAGCTTATGCTCTAATAAATTTATTAGTCTCTAACTTTCTAAAGATGCACCTCTGTAGCTAATGCACTGTACAATGAAATTGGAAGCAACCTCCTAGGGCATACAGCAGCAGCTCAGTGAGTCATTAATGCTTCCATTGCCTGCTGACCACTGAGCAGCAAACACCCCATCAGAGAGCCTTCTGTCTTTGCAACTGACCAGAACAATTTTTTTGCAAAACCAGCTTCTTCCTGGTCACAAGAGCACAGTCAGATTTTGGTGAATCTCTTGTGTGATACCAGCAAAACAGTGGGTTTTAGTAAGAGTACCAGGAATGACCACACATGCCACCAAACAACCAAGGAGCTGGCAGCTTTACAAATTTACCAGACCGGTGCAGAGAGCAGATTAAGCAGCTCAGCAGATTAAGCAGCTCAAGAGCAAGTACTGGAAATCCAGGGACCAGAACCGCACCTCAGGCAACTCGTTGACATCATGCCCCTTTTATGAGGAGTTTTACAGGTGATGGGCACCGAGCTCATCACAGAAGCCAACAGTGGTTCATGATGAACCGTTCAGTTGGGATGGTGCCCCGCTGGCCCCAGAATTCAGCATGGAGACTGATGGGAGCCAGCAGAAGGCTCCGAGTGGAGACAGTGAAGTCACGCTGTTGCTGGAACCAGTCCCAGAGAAGCTTTGCAGCAGGAACAGCAGCACCAACTAGGTTCATACTCAGAGGAGCTGTTGGATGTCCCCCCCTCCCGCCCCCGCAAGAAACAGCCTGCTGAGGAGCCTGCAGCAGACACAGAAGGGACAGAAGCTGCCTCTGAGCCTGGTAATTTTCTGGCTTCATTTAAGGAATATTAATACAGTGATGGGAGGAATTTTCATTCAGTGAACCAATGCAAAATTTAGGAAACACCCCAGCGAGGAGTGTGTATCCACTAGTAGCAGATTATATGCCAATGCCTCGGGGTTCTTCCCTCTACCCCCCTCCCCCCACAAACCAGGTGGAGTTCAAAATGGCAACCAGGAAATGCAAACAGTAAGGAACGCCTTGCACTGTGTTCTGTGCTCTGAAGCATCCCTTTTACAATATACTGAAGTTCAGTTTGGAAAAATAACATGTTATGTTCTCAAAATTCCACAAGGATTTTTTCTGTGCTCCTGCACTGGGATATTTGACACAAAAACATGCTGTGTCTTGTCCTATACCATGCTCTCCAACCTCTACTGGCTGAAGTACCTCCATAGCTCACCCTTAGTGCAATACAAACCTGGCCCAAAGTACCTTCATGGACCATACCAAGAGGAAGCATTTCTGTGATTAACTTATGGTTGAAGATCTGGACGAGGCCAGCAAGAAGGTCCAGTATCAGAAAGAGAGGGACTGCTGAGAGGGAAGAGAAAAGGCTGAGGTTGGCTGAACTGGGTTTCAGCATGGAAGTAGGCACTTGCTTTGCAGTTCCTGGCATAGGAACGGTGGCTAAGGGAGAAGGACAGAGGTCAGCAACCAATATTAATCATGGCTGCAAGAGTACCGGCTCTTGCTGCCTAATCTACACCATGGCCTGAGTCCCCTGTGCACTACTCTAGGATGTAGACCAGAAACAGCTTGGAAAATTCCATGGCTTGGTGGCACATGCAACCAGGCCCCAGGAGCGAATGAGCAGGACATCTTAGCCCCAGGAAGTCCTCTACCTTGGCCCCTCCCCTGTGGATGCCTCCACTTCTCTCCCTCAGTGCCATGTGCGTGGCAAACAGAGAAAGAAAGGAAAGGAGAACAGGGGGCCAGGGAACATGGAATAGTAGGGGTTGGTTCGGTCCTCTACTTGGTTTCACTGTTTGCACTTGCTCAGGCACTTTTTTGTTTTGTTTTGTTTTGTTTGGGAAAGGTTCTGTTGTTACTGATGTTTTGGCATGGTAATAGCAGCTGGCCTGCTGGGCAATGGGTCAATACTGTACTTTTCTAATACATGTTCATAAATAAAGCTTTTTATGTCATCAAAAAAGTTTATTGCTATCACTGCATCACATCATACAATCTGTATCTGAAACAATAAAGGTGAACACATACTCAGGGACAATTAGGAATGCGTAAGCAAATATTATTCCTCTACAGCAGGGGTTCTCAAACTCATTGCACCGCGACCCCTTTCTGACAACAAAAATTACTACCTGGCCCCAGGAGGAGGGGCCGAAGCCTGAGTCAGCCCAAGCCCTGCTGCCCTGGGTGGTGGGGCCAGGGCCAAAGCCAAAGCCTGAACCCCACTGCCTCTGGCAGGGGGGCAAAGCTGAAGCTCAAGGACTTCAGCCCCAGGCAGCCCCAGGTAGCCCCAGGCCGTGGGTTCGGGCTTTGGCTTTGGCCCTGGTCCCCAGCAAGTCTTAAACCAGCCCTGGTGACCCCTTTAAAACAGAGTTGTGACCCACTTTGGGGTCCCAACCCACAGTTTGAGAACCCCTCCTCTACAGAGTTAGGTACATCAACCCACATGGCAGTTACTTCCTTAGAATAATCCATGCTGTGAAATATTGCCCTCCCCATTTCATAAGGAGCCATGTCATTCATAAGTACATTGAATGGCAATCAAGCCACCACCCCACCCCAAGCACTGAATCCCTCCCCAATCAGTTAGCCCCAGCCCCACCTTCACAAGCACATTCATAAAGGTACTACTCTCACTCTTCCCTTGGGCCATGCAAATCCACAATCTGGGAGCTCAAAGCATCCCTGATGTTCATTGCCTGGGTGCATCCAAATTCAGCTTTGGTACGTGAACTTTCAAGCTGAGTGTGCAGATTCAATGGCCCCTTGCTGGCATAGGGCAATTCATAGGGAAATGGCTCACCTCTAGCTTTACAAAGATTGTGAAAAAGCACAACAAGCCACAGTAATGGTTTTAGCCCATGAAAGCTTATGCCCAAATAAATGTGTTAGTCTCTAGGGTGCCACAAGGACTCCTCGTTGTTTTTAGTAATGCACACAGTATTGATGACACTGGAATCCAAATGCGTCTGTAGGCATCTCCAGTGGGATTTCAGTCTGCCAAAGCATATTCAAACAACCATTCTATACCTGCTGTGGAAAGTAAATAACCCATCTTTTGCCAGCCCCCCTAAAATCAGGGTATGGTTTCATAAGCCATCGCAAAAGAGAATAATGCGGGGTCCCCCAGAATAACAGTGGGAACAGTAACTCCGTTCATGACAATGTCAGTTGGTGGGAACAGTGTTCCAGCCTGTCCATGAATGTGGACTCCTGATAAGCAAAAAGCCTGGCATCATAAACTTTCCCAGCGCAACCCACATTGGCATTCATAAATTGACCTCTGTGGTCCACAAGGACCTACATAACAATAGTACCTTTTGCAGTTTATGTACTCATATGCTCCTTGAGAAGGGAAATCTGTGGGCATGTGAGTCCCATCAATGGCCCCAGCAGAGTTTGGAAATCCCATTCTCTCAAAGCCAGCAATTACCTTGGGAATATCTTTAATGCCCACCCATGCCTGACTGCCTCAGATACCATCTCCATCATTTTACTCACATTCAACTTCCCAACCGCAAACTGCTTGGCAATGGATCTGTAGCAATCTGGGGTAGCCAGATTCCAGACAGCAATAGCAACATGCTTCTAGACTGGCAAAGGTGCCCTCATATGTGTATCTTTATGCTGGAGGGTCTGGACAAGCTGCTCACAAAGCTCCAAAAATGTAGCTTTCTTCATGTGAAAGCACTGGCCCACATCTGCAACACTGGTCCCACCAGTCTGTGCTTGTGGCCCTGCACCAGAAGCGCCTGTCTACATAGGGGGCATTAGCATCTATACTGAGGATCATGAGCAGCATTGGCCAGTGCAAGTCTACCATGCCAGGGTACTCCTTCTCTACTGCCTTCTCCTCCTCCTGTTCCATCATAAGCTGTGTTAAGAACCTTTGGTGGGTTAGAAAATGCAGACAAAACATCCACCAGCACCTCATGGAAGCTCTGCCCAATTCCAGGCACAGGAGTGAAAGCGCGAACAGAGAAGTACTTCAAAAGGCGCACCCTCCATGTTGCTCAGCAGGCTGCATTGGTGGGCTGTTCAAACTTTCTGTAGCTTGAAGAATAGATAGTAAAGTTTCCCACAATGCACCATGGTCAAAGGGCTAGAGTGGCCACATCTCAGGAGGATGATAAGGAGTCCGGGATATGGCTGGTTTGACTTGGATCTGTGTGCTACAGTGCGGATGCCAGAACCCTATGTCTGAGCCCAAGTTAGACAATTCTTAACATAGGGTTAACACTCAATTGTAGATGCTCAAGCCCCAGGTTCTCTAATCCAAGGTCTGATGATTTGAGACCAACAAACCATGGGTTTACTCTGCACTATACACATACCCTCAGACACTTTTGGAAATTCCACCCAATTTCTTGATTACATCTTGCCTCAGTCAAGTATTTGACTTGAATTTCACAGGATACTCCCCAAGGAGAATCTGAAGATGTATCTTGCATGCATCAGTTCTGCCAGATTTCCATTATTCTTTCCCTCTCTGTCTCTTTTCTCTTTCTCTTTCTTCCTTCCTTCCTCAATGTTTCTCTTTTCCTTATGATTCTTTTTGGGTAGCACTCTCTCTCTGATTTTTCAGTCTCTGTTTGAGAGCTACACGAGCAGTTAATTGCAAGTATTCTCCAACAGCCTGAACATTACTTCAGTTATGGAACAAGACAAGAAAATTCAACAACCACAACATAACCCATGTTTGGAATAAAGTTTCAGTGGCTTTCTGATAGTTTCAGAGCTCTGTGTGGTTACATCTCAGGGACTTAACAACGTGTATGTGGTTTAGATGAATAATTGTTTAAATGCTAAGAAACTCTCCAAGTCAGCATCATTGAAATCGATTAACTTTACTGGTCAGTGGACTCACCTATCAGTAAGGCTTTCAGTGCTACATGTGAAAAGACATCATTTGATTTTTCTGGGCCGGGATCAGCTGAAATCTTTTCCTGGTCACATTAAAGGAGGGGGTAATTTATAATACAGGAAGGGCCCATATTTTGCAGCACAATAACTACAATATATAAAATAAGGACATAAGAGCTCAGTAACCGTATTGTGTCATTGTCCAATTAAGGGATGCCGATAAAGTTCCTGAAATAGCTTTCAATTAACATTTATTATGTACCATAGTATATTTAGTTTCTTAAAGGGCCATTAATTGTTAATATACTGCAATTAGCTGTTAAGTATGTGATTAATATTCTGCTAAATGCTTATTTAATGTTATTTGGCATTCATTACCAATGAATAAATATTTAATTGAAGACTGCTTCTTCTATGCAGGATGGATGATCTTCTTGTACCTCTTCCATGATCACTCTCTATTTGTTTTTCTCCACCTTTCAAGTTGTAGAATTCTTCTTGTGGTTCACTCAGCTAAGCAGAATACAATTAGTTTTTTAACCATTCAGGGTGATGTACTGGGATTACAGGTGCATCAAAGCACATCAAATTGCAGTCAGCAAAATCTCTCTTAACCCCTACCATACAAGGATCCGTAAAACATATCCAGAGCTGGGATTTCTGCTTCCTCTCCCCCCATCTTACTAACCGAAGGTAGACACGGAGAGGGCAAATGAGGCAGAGAAAATGCAGCAGCCCATATGCATGGTAATATGATTGCCTTATGGAGAAAACTTAAATTGCTTTTCTACAGATAAGTCTGCTTGTGCTGTGTGATATACAAAGTTGATGCAAAATGGTGAAAACATGAGAGCTGAAAATCATACAACTATCTCATGACACTTGGCATTTACATATTTAATTGTCCTCTTTCTGTTTAAGAATAGATACATTCCTTTAATGCGATCAAGTTAAGAGTTTTTCTTAAATTGCTTGAAGTGATTATGGGTGACTCATTTTTTCCATGTCCAACATGAGACACGAAGGAGCCTGAGGTTAAATCCTGGCTCCGTGAAGTCAATGAGTGCTTTGCCATTGACTTCAATAGGGCCAGGACTTTGTGCACTGTGTTTTGCTGTGCCAAGCAACCACCCTTCAAAAATCAGGCCCCTCTAAATGTGTATCCAGCTGGTCATCCAAAATCACTTATCAATTTTGAATACTTAGGCAAAAATATTTTTAAAGGTCTTTTTAAAAAAGCTGGACAAAATACTAGTGGGAAAAAATACCAACATTTTATTCTGAATATTTAATCAAATTTGAATACATTTATTTATATTTCTGAGTTCTTTGCTAGCTTTAATCTGGATGAATAATGAAAAAGTGCATTTAGTAATGTGGTTGAAAAGTCACTAATCCCATCATATCATTTGATTAATATTTTTCAAGATGCTCCAGTTATTCACAACATAGTAGGTTAATGAAACTAATAATTTAAAAACCTTTTCAACATTTTTTTTTAACTGTTTAAAACTGGGACAATGAAAACAGATGAGTCACTTTTACTTTCTGGTTCTCGTGCTCTAGCAAACTACTGCAATGCTTTGATTGCAGCTTACACAAGGAAATGCTTACATGAGATTGGAACACCATTTACACTGGAACTTAAAAAAAAATCATGAATCTCCTTCCATCTACCTTAAATGTGATAAAAATTTGTTTTTAGAAAATTTAAATCTGAGATCTACATCTGCCATATTGTTTGAATAATAAGTGTCAGCATTAAAACCAGTTCTATCATTAAAGCCTGTGTGTGCCCATCCATCCCATAATTGTGACCATGGTATCAGAGCACCTAACTTTTAGATTCTATTTCACTAGGTGCAGTGTGGGCCATAATCTGTCTTCCTATGGTAAAACCCATGGGAGAGAGACAAAAGGTTCATGGAACCACGTGGGGTGTTTCTGCATTAAGCCTTCTACGTCATTGCAATCACTGGTGCAGCTTGGTGAATGCTGCAAATGGTGGGAACTCCAGCATAGAAAAGACACTGGCAGCTGCAGGAACCCTGTCTACAATACCATAGGTGTAGCTGCAGCAAAGATGCCAAGAAATTTTAAAGAAAGAGGACTAATGTAGATGCAGTCTTGTAAGATCATCTTGCAGAGCTGACTTCTAATGACCCCATCAGTGAGGTGGGCTCGAGAAGCTGTCAGAATCAGGGGACATAACTGCTGAACCCTACAATTTTCAGGAAAAGAATTGGCAGCCATGTGGTGGAAGCTGGCCTCTTTTCTGACTTCTTTCAATGCCTGTATCTGCACCCTTTGGGGTGGGAAAATACAGAGTACAAGTTGCTTGAAGCAACACTTTCTTCCAACATAGTTATCTTCTCAGCAAGCCAAAGCACATCTTGTCAACTGAATAAACCCTCCCAGCCACCAGCATGTCTTTTCCTGACCCCTATCACTCCAAACCTGTGGATCTGGAGTAGCAAGGCTCCTGTGGCTGCATGGGAAAGGAGGAGCATGCCACAGAACCACTGGTCTCTTATTCCATGTCCCCAGCATAGTTTTGCAAACTCAAGTGAAGGGGAGCAGAAGACAGAGGGGAGCATACACAGTGTATGTTTTAATAGTATCTTATTGTAGGTTTTTGTATCACTTCCATTATTGAGAGAGAGCAACTTTAAGTCAAAAATGAGAGTGATATTTAAAAGGCATAAAGCAGCTTTTTATGGTAGATTCTAAAAAGATCTGAGTTCATGGTTCTGCATGTCTTCTGCAACACTTGATGACCTCACTAATTACTAGGAGACTGCCTAGCATTTGTTACACATTGCTTCCACTGTCAGTGATAGCACCAGCAACAACAGAGAGATTGCAAAGGGCCAGATTCGGTACTGAATCACACCTTGTGCTCTCCAGTAGAGGTAATTTTTCGTCTCCTTAATAAGCATCAGTCATGGGGCAAGTGGCCCTTCCAAGGGAATCAGGGCCTAGCTTGCCCATGAGAGTTCTCTGAAGACCAGCTGGAAGTAATGGGTGCTCCAGGAGGCTGGTTAGTGGCCAGTTAGCAGTGGAGTGCCCCTTAAGAAGGTTACCTGAGCAGTCCAGCAAGGGAAGAAGAAAATATCTCTAGAGAGAAGAGGTTTGTAACTGAAAGGCAACCCTGAGAGAGGGAGTTCCCAGGGAGGGAATGGGTAACTGAAAGGCAACCCTGAGACAAAGGTACTAAGGGAGCTTGTAACCAAAGGCAACCCTGAGGACACAGAGACCATTCTGCAGGCTAGAAGAGGGAAGAACAGATAAACCCAGAAGGCAAGGGGCTTGAAAATGTTTCCAGAAAAAAACGGAACTAGAAACTGGTTCCAGGTGCAGGGGACAAGAGTTCAGAAAGAACTAGACACTCTTTATAGGAGTAAGATTTATTTTTGTTGTTTTCTGTAATCCATATATGAGGCTTTCCGAAGTAAGTGCTCCTTAATGGACAAAAGTCTGTTTTGGATAGCTTGTACCTGATGGATGCTGAGGAAGGAAGCACCTGAGATACCTCACTCAGGCCAGGGTGCAAGGATGTAAGGGTACAGCATCCAGGTGAAATCAACAGCATCCAGGTGAAATTTCCAAATCTTTCGACTATCAGCTATTATTCTGGTGAATCTTTTTATGCCCCCACTTTCATCTTCCCAAACAGTTCATGCAGTGATACTCCAACAGAAGTGGATAAAATCATTTGGTGCAACTATGAACCTGATTTGTTTAATGCCAAAACTTTTTTTTTTAAAGTCCAACAAAATTACTTTACAAATATCCTTAAACCGTTAATCCAACATATGCATCAGCTTAGCATTTTCATACACACATCTTTGTTTCCAAAGATCATAAAAACCAGTTTCCCCTTTACTCATGGCAAGGCCAGAGTTCAGTATTCTGGGTTCAATTCATGACGACTGATTTACACCCATGAAATCTCCATTACATCTGGAGAAACTGAAGGAAGTGATGCTAAGTGATTTGCTCAAGGTCACACACTGAGTCAGAGTTGGGAACAGAACCAGAAGCCCTGACTCCACTTGTCTGCTGTAACCACTGCATGGCAATGGAACAAAATAGAAAATAATATATGTCATTTCTGATTGAATTTGTGGCTATTTATTAGCCCACGTAATGGTAAGAAGTTTTATCACATATGCATTATTTTCTTTAAATGAATGAAAAATTAAGCTTGTAGGGGAAACCTTGCAACATTCAATTTGTGTGAAGATCTGACATCAAGTCAATGATCTAGAATATCCTCCCTCTGTAAACTCTAACCTGTATATATATTTTAAAATATTTTAAATCTAGAGATGACATTTTCTTTAATAATCTACACTTCACAATTAATTCACCGTTACTTGTGATCATGTTTCCCAGGTAAGTACTACATACTAACTGATATTTCATGTACTGACATATACTTTGCTGCTGAGGATTAATAGCATGATAAAAGCACATTTCACACTGAGTTTCAAGCATAGAGGAAGCAGTATTATTCAGTGACTGATTTTTATGGTACGCTTAATGTCCAACTCATTCTCATGTTACTTATCTAGAAAGGAGAATATTAACTTTAACAAGCACTAGTAATTAGCAGATTTAGGCAACTCATAGTATGATACTATTGTTTTCTTGCCTTTTGCTTCATTAATGTCTTCCTGCCCCTTAACTTGGCATCTGCACCCAATCACTGAGCACTGAAAAACACCACATAGGACCCTCATTTCACATGGTTAGCCATCACATTTATAAAATGACTGTGAGCTCTGAATGATCTGAAATGAAATGATTATTTTTCAGCTGTCCCCTTCTCCTTTGTTTACTGTAACCTTTGGGGCCAAATTCAACCTTGGAAATGTGAGTTGCACTTGCTTACGCCAGAGCTGAATTTGATCCTCTTACCTACCATCATCTAATCACTGTGCTATTGTTTAGCTTCTCAAAACTTCTCTTTTTGTAAGAAAATATTAATGGTGGAGTCTACTGAAGATGAGGTCTAACTATAACCCCCTAATCCTACAGCAAAATTTTGGAAGGGGAGTGAGCTTTCAAATTCTACACCCAATCACAGATCCACATTTTACAACTCATGCTCGTTTTAATGCTAACACAGTCAATGCATTAGGCAAAATTTTTGCTCTAGTTGGAAGGGAAAAAAGAGCAGACTCTCCTCCTCTACTACCCCTCCATCCTGCATGAGATAAGGGCAGGAATCCAAGAAGGACAATTTCCTGATGCAAGTGCTAGAGGAGCCAACTAGGGGGGGCGCTTTTCTTGACCTGCTGCTCACAAACCGGGTAGAATTAGTGGGGGAAGCAAAAGTGGATGGGAATCTGGGAGGCAGTGACCATGAGTTGGTTGAGTTCAGGATCCTGACGCAGGGAAGAAAGGTAAGCAGCAGGATACGGACCCTGGACTTCAGGAAAGCAGACTTCGACTCCCTCAGGGAACGGATGGCCAGGATCCCCTGGGGGACTAACTTGAAGGGGAAAGGAATCCAGGAGAGCTGGCTGTATTTCAAGGAATCCCTGTTGAGGTTACAGGGACAAACCATCCCGATGAGTCGAAAGAATAGTAAATATGGCAGGCGACCAGCTTGGCTTAATGGTGAAATCCTAGCGGATGTGAAACATAAAAAAGAAGCTTACAAGAAGTGGAAGGTTGGACATATGACCAGGGAAGAGTATAAAAATATTGCTCGGGCATGTAGGAATGTTATCAGGAGGGCCAAATCGCACCTGGAGCTGCAGCTAGCCAGAGATGTCAAGAGTAACAAGAAGGGTTTCTTCAGGTATGTTGGCAACAAGAAGAAAGCCAAGGAATGTGTGGGCCCCTTACTGAATGAGGGAGGCAACCTAGTGACAGAGGATGTGGAAAAAGCTAATGTGCTCAATGCTTTTTTTGCCTCTGTTTTCATTAACAAGGTCAGCTCCCAGACTGCTGCGCTGGGCATCACAAAATGGGGAAGAGATGGCCAGCCCTCTGTGGAGATAGAGGTGGTTAGGGACTATTTAGAAAAGCTGGACGTGCACAAGTCCATGGGGCCGGATGAGTTGCATCCGAGAGTGCTGAAGGAATTGGCGGCTGTGATTGCAGAGCCACTGGCCATTATCTTTGAAAACCCGTGGCGAACCGGGGAAGTCCCGGATGACTGGAAAAAGGCTAATGTAGTGCCAATCTTTAAAAAAGGGAAGAAGGAGGATCCTGGGAACTACAGGCCAGTCAGCCTCACTTCAGTCCCGGAAAAATCATGGAGCAGGTCCTCAAAGAATCAATCCTGAAGCACTTGCATGAGAGGAAAGTGATCAGGAACAGCCAGCATGGATTCACCAAGGGAAGGTCATGCCTGACTAATCTAATCGCCTTTTATGATGAGATTACTGGTTCTGTGGATGAAGGGAAAACAGTGGATGTATTGTTTCTTGACTTTAGCAAAGCTTTTGACACGGTCTCCCACAGTATTCTTGTCAGCAAGTTAAGGAAGTATGGGCTGGATGAATGCACTACAAGGTGGGTAGAAAGCTGGCTAGATTGTCGGGCTCAACGGGTAGTGATCAATGGCTCCATATCTAGTTGGCAGCCGGTGTCAAGTGGAGTGCCCCAGGGGTCGGTCCTGGGGCCGGTTTTGTTCAATATCTTCATAAATGATCTGGAGGATGGTGTGGATTGCACTCTCAGCAAATTTGCGGATGATACTAAACTGGGAGGAGTGGTAGATACGCTGGAGGGGAGGGATAGGATACAGAAAGACCTAGACAAATTGGAGGATTGGGCCAAAAGAAATCTGATGAGGTTCAATAAGGATAAGTGCAGGGTCCTGCACTTAGGACGGAAGAACCCAATGCACAGCTACAGACTAGGGACCGAATGGCTAGGCAGCAGTTCTGCGGAAAAGGACCTAGGGGTGACAGTGGACGAGAAGCTGGATATGAGTCAGCAGTGTGCCCTTGTTGCCAAGAAGGCCAATGGCATTTTGGGATGTATAAGTAGGGGCATAGCGAGCAGATCGAGGGACGTGATCGTCCCCCTCTATTTGACATTGGTGAGGCCTCATCTGGAGTACTGTGTCCAGTTTTGGGCCCCACACTTCAAGAAGGATGTGGATAAATTGGAGAGAGTCCAGCGAAGGGCAACAAAAATGATTAGGGGACTGGAACACATGAGTTATGAGGAGAGGCTGAGGGAGCTGGGATTGTTTAGCCTGCAGAAGAGAAGAATGAGGGGGGATTTGATAGCTGCTTTCAACTACTTGAAAGGGGGTTCCAAAGAGGATGGCTCTAGACTGTTCTCAATGGTAGCAGATGACAGAACGAGGAGTAATGGTCTCAAGTTGCAGTGGGGGAGGTTTAGATTGGATATTAGGAAAAACTTTTTCACTAAGAGGGTGGTGAAACACTGGAATGCGTTACCTAGGGAGGTGGTAGAATCTCCTTCCTTAGAGGTTTTTAAGGTCAGGCTTGACAAAGCCCTGGCTGGGATGATTTAACTGGGAATTTGGTCCTGCTTTGAGCAGGGGGTTGGACTAGATGACCTTCTGGGGTCCCTTCCAACCCTGATATTCTATGATTCTATGATTCTATGATTCTAAGTTTATGGGTGTGGGGAATAAGATCCTTCTGCTTAAATTTCACAAAGTATGCTTGCTAACTTGTGTAACGCTGATAGAAAAATCCATTGTATCCATTTTCAATACATTTTCTATATGTTGCCTAAAGGGTACTGCACATACTGTAGCTATACAAATGCTGTTATAGTTTTCTGGAAGCTATCCTGGGAGTATGGGGCGGAGGAGGGAGAGGAGGAGAAGACGAGTGGGTTTTCTGTAACACATACTTCAGCTGAATATTAAGCTCTGTAAACTCCCACATGAAAGTACATTTGCAAAAGGGGAGAAGAGCTCACAGCAGGCAAAGAATAGGTTTCTGAACAGTACATTGTTGATAGGAAATGGAATATAGTATGGTACATCAGCAGATACTGTATGTGATGTTTCCCCATACACAAAGAGCTAAATGGCTTCTTTTATATTAAGTAGACAACAAACAAAACACAAAATACCCATCAAATAGTCCACTTGCATCGCTTTCAGACACACCTCTAACCCCCCAGCAGATAGCTATAGCCGACTTCTTACACTTAAAAGTGCAGTACACAGAAAACAATCAGAAGAGCATTAACCACAATGTTTCATTTATAATGCACTTAATCACTGTGGTACCTAGGGCTTGGAGTCAATGAGACTACTCACTTGCTTCAAGTTAAGCATGTACTTAAGTGCTTTGCTGGTCAAGGCTAGAGTGCCCAGCTACATGCAGTATCAAGCCTGTAGAGAACATGAAAATCTCTGGCTGAGAACAGGAAAGATTTCCCAGTACTGATTCAAACGCTTCTCTCTGCTCCACCTTTTCCTTGCATTTTGCACATCTGCCATACTCTCCTGACCAAGACTGTCCCATTGAGGTTTTCCCCTGTCCCACTGATCTGGAGGTACAGTACTATCTCCCTGACCCACTTAAGAATACCTAGATACTGCCAGTCTGATGGTGTGCAAAATTTGACAAATTGCCTTGGCCCATTTTCAAAGTCAGACGTTTCATGTGTTTAATACACAGAGATGCACAACTTCAAAGGACAGAATGGATAAAGGCTAGGCAGTGTTAAATAACAGTGTCAAGCATGCTTCATACATTTCTGGAACCTGCTTTATTAATTATATAGGTATGATATTTGGCAAACAACTCTGATCGCAACTGTTGTAACTGACTGGGGGGGTCAGTCAGTCACCCTGGCTCAGGGGGAAAAAAAGTATGTCGTTTTTGAACCTCAGGATGTTTGAGGACTGGAACATGATCACATTCTATTATACTCAACATTCCCTGTGCTCAGACTTCTGTCTGGCTGCCTGAGTAAACTCTCTGGGGAGTTCATGACAGGTATAAAATGCAAGGTTAAGTTGAGATGGCCATTTGGCCTTCATTTTATTGTAGATTGTTCCTAGAATGTTTGTCTTTGTTCTGTTGTTTGCTTTTGGTTAAGAGCTGAGCCCTTGTGGTTTGCCTAGATATGCCGTATAGTCTGCTGTCCTTCCAATTTATCACCTGACAGCAATGATTGTTTAGTGTAATTAAAAGTCAGTGCTAGGTTTTGGGATATATGCTATAATAAAAGAACCATCTGAAATTAGGACTTAAATAATGAAAGGTTCAGGGACACGTAGGCTGGTATTTGTCATGCATTTTAATAGAGGAACTTTGCAGCTAATTGGACGCTAACTAAACCCCTTGGACACATTTCAAGTCACGTCAGTGTTTTTTTTTTTTCTTCTCCCCAAGGAATCTGATAGGCCATGCAGCTTAGTACTTCCTTTTTCTATCTTAATTACCACATTGAGTTGTGTTAATGTAGGTTTACTTTAGAGGCATGTGTTATGATTATAACCCAGGCAAGAATTTCTTCTGTAGGCATCAGAATCTAATTTTAACATCCCTCTATCTGCAAATAGTGATGGTGGTGGTGTATGTGTGTGTGTGTGTGGGGGGAATTAAAGACCAATTTGCTTCTGAAACTAAAGCACTATACCCTCATATACATGTTCCTAGCTCAAACTAGGTTATGTGAATTACTGTGACCCACCCTCATCAGCACATGAAGGAAATCTCCAGGGTGGAGCATTGTGTATTTGGGGCATTATCATATCTGGTATTATCAGTACTGTATATCCATAAAGCCGTGTGAGTATCCTTCTCAAAAGCATATACAGAATCCAGAGGCATTGAAGGGGGTCAGTTTCACAGCCCATGAAAGAAAATCTTTAGTATGCATTTATGATTTACTTTCATTTGTGAATCCTGAACATTTCACACATTTCCTTGACTAGCCTGTAGCCAGATGTATGTTTAAAACAACAAAAGAAGTAACCTCACAAAAAGAAAATCAGTAAGCATTCTACCTTAGAATGCCTCATGCAGACCCTAGGCATACAACCCCTGCACACCCACTACCCTTTGGGGCTTGTGAGTAGAGCCATAGCCCCACTTTTTCCTATCTGTCAGCACAAGGGTTAGAGATCTGCCTGATCTTAAGGTGGGCTATGCAAGGTAAAAGCTTCTTGCACCTTCTCTGTATCTGCACACCCAGGAAGGGCCAGGCACAGTCTGATGCCCAGTCAGTAGAGTTGGTGGAGTAATACAAGTAGTTGAGAATAGTTTCACACAGGAAACCGTTGATTCTGTTTGCTGTTATTTTGGAGGTCACCCCTTTCATTGTTTGAGTATACAGATGGCTGCCTCTTCATAAAGGAAATTTGTGAAGTATTTGGGATTCACAGATACAGCATTGCCAGCTCCAAAGCATCCTGGAAAAAGCATCTGCCTCCCCATTAGATTTACCTGGATGATATTTAGCTTTTAAGTTAAAGGCTGCTCAGTCTGCAAGCTGCCAGGTGCTACATCATTCAGCCTTGCAGAAGTGAAGACAACCAGTTAACCTATCACTGTAAATCATTAAGGATTGTGCGAAGAAGAAACAGTCACAGAATGCGTCAGCTATGGCCCATTTCAAATCTAGAAACTCCGGCTTTCCCCAAATGAAGGTGATAATTCTTCTCAGCTGTAAGCTATGTCTACCGCGGTAAGTTGACCTATGCTACACAACTCCAGCTATGTGGATAAAGAAGCTGGAGTCGACGTACCTTAGGTTGAGTTACCACGGGGTCTACACCGCAGGGGGTCGATGGGAGAAACTCTCCCATCAACTTACCTTACTTTTCTCATCAGGCGTAGAGTACAGGGGTCGACTGGAGAGCGATTTGCTGTCAATATGGTGGGTCTTCACTAGACCGGCTAAATCAACTGCCTGTGGATCAATCTCAGAGCGTTGATCCCGGCTGTAGTATTGACATAGCCTAGACATAATAGTTAGTTTTCTTGATCCATGACTGAGTCAACGAGTCATACAATGGCTTCGCTATTCCAAAAAAAGGTTTGAATGTACCTTTCAATAGTAGGTGAAGAAACCTAGCAATTTGTGTAGATCCCTATGGTATTTGCTATTTGTGCTCTTACAGAGAAACAGCCAAAATGCCAGCTGGATTATCTGGGAATGATGGTGTCTTCTGAAGTTAATATACCTCTCTGAAAGAGGTGACATGAAGAAGCCTTTAGCTTAATCCATGTTGCTGTAACTGTTGCAAAACTCTCCTTACATTCTCCACATGTTCTTCAAAAGGTACCATATGCAAGTATATCATCCAGATATGAAATACACACCTGATCCCTAACTTCCACAAGGCACTCTTTCATACACCCCATGGAAGGCAACAGCTATGTTTGTTAAATCAAATGGGATTCTCGCCTCTTCATACAGACCCTATGGAGTACTAAAAGTTGTGAGGTAACTAATTGTAGAGCCATGAAAACTTGATGGCAGGCCTCCTCTTGATCTAAAACAGAACAAAGATTTACTTTCTTATTTGTGCGTGCCCAAATAAATCTGTTAGTCGTTAAGGTGCCACTGGACTCCTCGTTGCTTTTGATAGATACATCTTCTGTTTAGCAGATCTTGCAGATATTCCTGTATCCTCTTTATGTAGTGAATGTGGCACTGAGATGTAAGTCTTCTGAACATGTTACTGATTATAAAATTAGATATGCATTTGTAGATGATTGATCCATCATCTCCAGAGAAAGCTATGGACTCCTCTTTCAACATCTGCTGAGCCATTTTCTCTTGCATATCTGACAAATATCTCAGGTTCACTGCTGGTTCAAACAGATCTCAATCATCCACTCTGCTTAGAGGCTGTTCTCCTCTTTACTGAGTGCCCTTGATTCTTGGTGCTACCTTCTCTCCTTTGGCACTGTAAGGCTTTTATCTGAGTATCCACTGGAATTTCAGATTTTTGTTTACTCTAAATGTCCTAGCACAGTTCATCTCTTTGGAACAGCATTATGATTTGATTGATTGTCGATGGGGATGTTTAGATGATCCTGTAGCTATTTTTACTTATGTCTTATGTTCAAATCCTCAAGTCACTGAGCATCTGTCTCAAACATTGCTGCTAAACTTTCAGTACCCAGGCCTGCATAAGCCTAATGTTACATAAGTGTTTTTTCCTCTGGAGACAATTATATCCATTCTCTCCACTTTAAGCATGCACAAGTTCTCGGGATTGTTGTTTCTGATAAAGTTTGAAAGAGCTTCTACTTTTGTGATACCCCAAAAGAGAAAATTAACTATATGAAATGTGTATAAGGCTAGAGGCTGGTGACTCATTAAGTGAATTGTAGCAACAGTATCTAGCTCCTCAATAACATTGTGGCCAGTGATCAAGTTCTCCAACTTGTGTGGACTGACCAGCACAGGAACAGACAAGATGTCATTGACTTTGCTTAATTGGAACTGGACTTCAATACATTCTTTTTTTAAGGGATTTGAGTTCCATTGGCACATTGAAGTTCAACTCCTCAAGCTTTCTAAGGCATGTCCTGGGGAAATTACTTTCCACCCAGTGACTTGAAACCATGCACCCCTGTGCTCCAGTGTCCCATAAGTCGTGAGTTTCTGCTTTATTGAGGAAATACCACACCATACATCGGTCCAACCAAGTTAGCAACTCTGGTTTCCTGCTTGGGTATTAGGTGGCAACTATACTGATCAGTCCTGGTTAATAGATGTAGTATCAGTTCTGTCTCTGTAGTTTTGTGATTTTCCTACCTGATATTGAAGTAGACTTTGGGACACTGAGAGTTTGCAAGTCACTCCCAGTCCTTTAGGGGTGACCCTCTGCTTTATTTCCCCTTCTGGACAATTTTTTGATTGAGCCCCTCTGCATGGCAACTTACTGGTAGAGCATTCTTTGCTTCCACATCTGAAACAGTACTCTTCTGCCTGATTGCCTGGAGCTAACACCTTCTTCTCTGGGATTGCCTATCTGAAGGGTCCTCCTCCTATTCTCAGTCCTTTTGCAATGTGCCTGGACAGCTTATTTAATGTTGATTTAATCTTTCATTAATTTAATTTAATCAGTACTGATCTTTAATTCCCTTATCTGATTCATCTGAGAGTTACTTTTGGAGACTTCATTTCCTTTAGGTGAAGGTACCGCTTCACTTTCTGGCCCCTGCTCTGTACACAGTGATTTCACAGAAATACATTTTACTGCCTTAACACATGTACCACACCCCAGCTCCATTATTTTTTACCTGACCACTTTCAGCACTGTTCAGTTTCCTCAGATAAGGTCTCATCTGCAGCCTGATTATCTTTTAAATACCACTATCTGACTATTTTTTAGAGTAGCAGCCGTCTTAGTCTTTATCCGCAAAAGGAAAAGGAGGACTTGTGGCACCTTAGAGACTAACCAATTTATTTGAGCATAAGCTTTCGTGAGCTTCACTTCATCAAATGCATTCAGTAGAAAATACAGTGGGGAGATTTATATACACAGAGAACATGAAACAATGGGTGTTATCATACACACTGTAATGGGAGTGATCAGGTAAGGTGAGTTATTACCAGCAGGAGAGTGGGGGGGGGGGACCTTTTGTAGTGATAATCAAGGTGGGCCATTTCCAGCAGTTGACAAGAATGTCTGAGGAACAGTGGGGGGTGGGGGGAAGGAATAAACGTGGGGAAATAGTTTTACTTTGTGTAATGACCCATCCACTCCCAGTCTTTATTCAAGCCTAAGTTAATTGTACCCAGTTTGCAAATTAATTCCAATTCAGCAGTCTCTCATTGGAGTCTGTTTCTGAAGTTTTGTTGTTGAAGAATTGCCACTTTTAGGTCTGTAATCGAGTGACCAAAGAGATTGAAGTGTTCTCCGACTGGTTTCTGAATGTTACCATTCTTGACGTCTGATTTGTGTCCATTTATTCTTTTACATAGAGGCTGTCCGGTTTGGCCAATGTACATGGCAGATGTTCACCTGCGCATCTACCATGATGGCATATATCACATTGGTAGATGCGCAGGTGAACGAGCCTCTGATAAAAGAAAAGGAGTACTTGTCGCACCTTAGAGACTAACCAATTTATTTGAGCACAAGCTTTCGTGAATTGCGAATACAGACTATCACGGCTGTTACTCTGGAGCCTCTGATAGTGTGTCTGATGTGATTAGGCCCTATGATGGTGTGTCCTGAATAGATATGTGGACACAGCTGGCGACGGGCTTTGTTGCAACGATAGGTTCCTGGGTTAGTGGTTCTGTTGTGTGGTGTGTGGTTGCTGGTGTGTATTTGATTCAGGTTGGGGGGGCTGTCTGTAAGCAAGGACTGGTCTGTCTCCCAATATCTGAATATTTTATCTGAATATTATCATTCTGTAATCCCACCAGGGTTGAATAGAGAAACACGTTCTGTACAAGGATGGCACCAGACCTTAGGTCAGAGTCAGCTTCCTGTGAAGCAGACAAGAGTTCTGACTAGAAAATCCTGAGGTGACTCTTTGGTTCTTGTGCTGCTCTAACAGCTGCTGGTGAAGTTCAGTTGCATCTCTTTCCTGATAATAGGACCTTACAATGCACCTCAGTTTTGGCATGATCTGATCAGTTTTCCCTTTCAGGTAGGTCCTGTTGCTCAGCTGTGGGCAAACCGCTCTAACTACAACTTTCCTAATCTCTTCCTCAGTGCATCCCTTTCAAATTCCACTATTAATTTGATGAGCCGAAGTGTGAAACAGTCTCTTTAGTAGGGGGTGCCAATCTCTTCTATTATTTTAAAGCTCTCTTTTTGAAATGGGGATGACCAGTTTTTCATAGGAATTTGGATTTTAATTGACTTCATGCTTTCCGGACATTGTATTTTAAGCATCTTTAATTTTTAGCACATGGTTTCTGAAATGTTTCTACTTTAGTGGTTTCAATTTGATTTTTTTTGGGGGGGCTGTAACACTGAGGTGTAAAATCGTCTGTCTTAATTCCAGCAAAGCAAACAATCCCCAATCTTCCAGTTCTCCCAGATTTCCACTATTAAAGATGCTTGTTATATGTTAAAATCAAAAGTGACTTTTTGCTGCAATTTTACTGCAGTTTGTCCTAGAAACACCCATAGAGTCACAAACATCTCTTAAATGCTCATCCTTTAGCTGATAAAGAGTCCTCCCAGCTCCACAAGAAGTGTCCTCTAATTCTCTCCCAGCCATAGACCTTACAAACAAACAAATAAATCTTCCCCTTTCTGCTTCCAGAGAAAACTTTTTTGCAACATCACTTTTCTCTTTCCATTAACTTTGGGCTGTTTTTGCTGGAATGGAGAGGTCAGATCACTGCAATTCAGCCTTTCTCGCTTGGCTCACCAAATGTTACACTCCCAGATCAGTGATGGTTTTAAAACTGAGACTTTATAACATTTAGTATTCATCCCCCACACATGCGCACAGAGCTTGAACAAACCCCACTCTGACTCCTGCCATTCTTGCCAGAATACACCATACTCTTCTGGACCACACACTGCTCCCCTGCTGCGTCCCCTTTAATCTCTTCAGCAGAGCTCCAAACACTAAAACGGACAGGACATAAGTAAAATAACATTCTGGGGCTCCTCTCAGGCAATGTTGAGAGGTTGGCCTTCATTAAAATTAATTGAATTACCCAATGCCAGAGCAGAGGTGAGTATCAGCAGAAAACAAGATATAGAAGTGGAGTTGAGAAAGATAATAATGTAAGATGCTTTTAGTATTGACATATCTATTCACATTATTTTCTCATTTGCAAACCCTACCATTGACTGCCTTATTGACAAAGCACACAAATGCTATTTTTGATATGAAGACTGTCCTATCTGCTGCCATTGCCCTCCCTTCTCCTCTAGCAGCGCTGCTGTTTGGTCATAGACAATGCTTGTATCTTGGGGCCTGATCACTCCCAAGGGGTATCCTGGAGGGGAGGTGACAGATCAGGGCACTACATGGAATAATGGATAATATAGGTAAATGAGATTGACACAAGCTGGAAATCTGCCAATACAAGTTCAGTATGAAAATATAAACTCTGTATGTATCTTTACCAAGCTACATTTTGAATGTGGGAGGCTAATTGCCTTCTCTGTTATGCTTTTACCTCCACGTTGGATTGAAATTCCAAGATGTAGTGGTATAGAGCTGAAAATAGAGGCTTGTTAACTTGGGCTGGTCCTCCAATCCATTACAAACACCTTAGCTGGCAGATTGGCTCCAAACCAGGAAAACTGGTTTGTCAGGAGAGAGGTCACCTGGCAAAGATCTGGGATCACCTGGGGAAGCTGATCTAAGAGTCATTAATCAGAGAGACTGGAAGGCTGTAAAGGGCGGGGGCTGATCTATTAGGAGTCTTTAGCCACTTTCTTCAGCTCAAGGAGAAAAATTGTTGCACAAGCCTGATGAGGTAGGAGAGCCTGGCCTATCTGAACAACACTGGTCACTCAAGGACTTACAAGGGAAGGATGAGCTAGAGTGAGGGCTGCTGCATTCATTATATATTTCTAATGCTTAAATGAAGAGCAATAGAATGTTAGAAACCTGTGCAAATGTAACCCATGACTGCTTGTTGTGACCCTCTGTCCCCCCTCTAGTGGTACCTAAACCATCTAGAGATTGATGAGTCAGCTACAGCCTTGGCTAAGAGCCATGTGGCGTTTAGCTCATGTAATAGAGACATACACTAAGCTTCAGAGGTTCCAGGTTCGATCCCACCAGCCGATGACCGGGTTCTGTCAGCATTACAAGTGGGCTTGGTAGGGAACTGAGTGGGCTAAGCTCTCAAGGGGTGGTGGTGCCAGATCTGCACCCTAAGAGTGTGCCTAGGAGCCCCAAGACAAGAACAGTGACTGAGCAGCTTAAAACACCTCTGAATTCAATGGCTGGATACCTTCACAGTAGTCTGATTGCCAAGAGGGTGCTCTTGACTGGATCTGTGACAGGGATACCAAACATGAATCACCAATTCCTCAACCAATTGCCTAGTCATTCCCCAGGCACACACTCAAGTGACCATGAATATCACTGCATTTGAAATGCCACTAGGCTAGGAACTCCTCTGTTGGTATTGGTTTTGGTTTCACACTAACTCCCTCTGCACTACAGCTCTTGCTCCACTTACTTTCTTGGTGGTTTATTTTTGTTTGTTTGCTTGTTTCTCCTGTTCTACTGCAAACACCCTCTTTCTCATATCCCACACAGAGCTTTAAAAAGGCTTTGTGCGCATTTTCAGTGTGGACAAACTCTTAGCCCTTTTGCTTTTGGCGAACACTTCCATGTATAAAAAATAACGTGCACAAGTTTGACAAAGAGATAGGGATTACTAATAGCAGCAGAGTAAATCCAGGGGGGCTATTTGCAGGAAACTTAGTTAATATTTTTGGCTTTGTCCATCCAGACCTAATGAGCAGTACAACTCTGCCATTTTTTTATCTTGTAATCTGACCTGATTCACTCTTGGGGGTTACACATAGAATATCTTCAGTTCTCATTCAGCAAAGTACAGGAAGGAAATATTTCACATTACATCTGGAAACAGAGATCCTATTTTGCAATTCCCCAATTTATACTGACATCAGTAACAAAGTAATTGAAGTCCCCTATGATCAGTGTTCCCTTCACAATATTGGCCTCCGTTAGCTATATAAACATAACCCTAAAGCACCTTCTCATCACGTCCCAAAGACTAGAAGGATATCTTTATATATATTTTTACCTTTTCACTTTTTTTCAGTTCAATCCTGAATCCTTTCACATAAGCCAACTATCTAATTTACAGTGCTCCCTTCAGATGCAATATCTACTTTCATTCTTACTCTTTATTCTCCTCAATTCTTAACTTCAGTGCATTGTCATCTTTAAATTGACAGCCCCATAATTCTGCAATATGGTATGCTTCCTTTATTTGAATTGCTCTACCATGCGCTATATTTTTTTCTTCAAATAAACACCATCCATTCAGTTATTCTACTGTCTTTTTCAATCAATTCTATTTTAGTTTAACACTGGCCCAGTAGCAATTTCACTATGAGATTACTCTCCGTCAATTCTCCTCTCCATCTACTGGTTTTAATGGTTTTTAGGGTCTGAAAAGTAGCACTTAAAAAAAATCACTAATCTCACATTTTCTGACCTTGTACCACCTTACTAGCCATTAACCTGGCACTTAATTTGTAATGAAAGAGGTGCCAGGGCACAAGCAATTAGATGCCAGGGCTCAAGCGATTTTTTTTTTTTAGTTTTGTAACTAATGCAGGAAGCCCAGAGGTGCCACGACTATGCACCGCCAAGCCCTGGCACTAATTGAGTACTGCATTAACCTATATATTTTGATTAGCAACTGATGATCTCCATCAAGGCCTTGAAATATACCTGTCATTGAGGTCCTCTTAGCAACCCACCTTGATTTTAATTCTATACAACTAATCAGAATTACCATTTCCATTTATAATCCCCATCTTTTGAGATTATAATCCTGCCCTTTAAATTAGCATGGAACAGAAACATGGCACATCTCTCCTCTCTCTCTGGGAGGATTTCTTGTAAAAAATCATTAGATGAGCTGGAAGCAGGGAGAGAGGGAAGCTTATTATAGTCAGATTCTGGCAGGAATTCTTGCTGCTTTAAAAAATGTAACCATACAGTTATTCGGAAGTATGAATGATCATACGTGGTAACAACTGTCATATCTTGATTATTCTAGTCTAAAAAAGATCAACAGGAATCTTTTAATTGATCTTAATTGATTTAATCTTTTAATCTTACATGTGATTTGGGTCAAGGCTTGATTATGGGGCAGCCCCAGGAGCTGACCAGAGAACAAATTGATACTCAGGCCCTGCTCCCCTCTTTGCTCGGCAGTTCTCCATCTGTATGTGTGAAACAGATAACTATCTTCTGTACACCCAGTTTGTTACTCTAGCCAGAGAAGGGGAAGAAGTGATGGGAGCCATATCTCCTCCTGCTCCCTGACCTTTTCCACCTCTTCCCTACATGCTTGATATGACCTTGAGAAGATCAAAAGTGACTACAGGGCTCTGAGAATAAGGATGAATGAATTGGGGGTGCAGGTGGTATTCTCTTTCATCTTTCCAGTCAAAGGGAGGGGCCCAGGCAGAGACAGATGTATCCTGGAGATGAATGCATGGTTGCCAGGATGGTGTCACCAGCAGGGCTTTGGCTTCCTTGACCAAGGGATGCTGTTCGGGAAGAAGTACTGCTAAGCATTGATGGGGGCCACCTACTGAGGAAGAAGAAGAGCATCTTTGGATACAGACTGGCTAACCTAGTGAGGAGGCTTTAAACTACGTTTAATGGGGTCAGGTGACACAAGCCCACCGATAAGTCAACAACATGGAGACCTGGGAGAAGGATCAGAATCTAAAGAGAGCAGGGACCATTATAGCAGGGATAAGGGAAAGACAAGAGAGAAAATAAGGGGAAAATCAAATCAACTAAAATCTTAGATTTCTGTATACTAATGCAAGAAGCATGGGGAACAAACAGGAAGGACTTGAAAAGCTAGTTAATAAACACAACTATGATATAGTTGGCATCACAGAGACTTGGTGGGATAATACACATGACTGGAATATTGGTATAGTATGGTACAGCTTGCTCAGGAAGGAGAGGGAGGGAAAAAAAGGAGGAGGTGTTGCTTTATATATTAAAAATATATACACTTGGACTGATTCGAGATGGAAATAGGAGAAAGACTTGTTGAAAGTCTCTGGGTAAAGATAAAAGGGGTAAAAAAACAGGGACGAGGTCATAGTAGGGGTCTACAAGAGACCAACTAACCAGGAAGAAGAGGTGAATGAGGCTTTTTTGAAACAACTAACAAAATCTTCCAAAGCACAGGACTTGGTGGTGATGGGGGAATTCAACCATCCAAACATATGTTGGGAAAATAATGCAACAGGGGACAGATTTTCCAACAAGTTCTTGTAATGTATTGGAGACCATTTTTTTATTTCAGAAGGTGGAGAAAGCTACTAGGAGAAAGGCTGTTCTAGATTTGATTTCCACAAATAGGGAGGAGCTGGTTGAAAATTTGAAAGTGGAAAGTAGCTTAGGTGAAAGTGGTCATGAAATGATAAAGTTCATGATTCTGTGGAATGGTAGGAGGGAAAACAGCAGAATGAAGACAATGATTTCAAGAAGGCAGACTTTAGCAAACTCAGGGAATTGGAAAGTAATATCCCATGGGAAGCAAGTCTAAGCGGAAAAACAGTTCAAGAGAGTTGGTCGTTATTTAAAAGAGACATTATTAAGAGCAAACTATCCCACTTCACAGGAAAGATAGGAAGTATGGCAAAAGACCACCCTGGCTTAACCAGGAGATCTTCAATGATGTGAAACTTGAAAAAAAGTCCTACAAAAAGTAGTAACTAGGTCGAATTACAAAGGATGAATATAAATAAATAACACAAGTATGTAGGGAGATAATTAAGGCCAAGGCATAAAACAAGTTTAAACTAGTTAGAGACATAAAGGGTAACAAGAAAATGTTCTACAAATACATTAGAAGCAAGAGGAAAACCAAGGACAGGATAGGCCCATTACTCAATGGGGGTCGGGGGGAACGATAATAGAAAATGTGGAAATGGCAGAAGTGCTAAATGACTTTTTTGTTTCAGTTTTCAAGGTTAGTAGTGATTGGACATCTAACATAGTGAATGCCAGTGAAAACGAGGTAGGATCAGAGAATAAAATATGGAAAGAACAAGATAAAAATTACTTGATATGTTAGATGTCTTCATGTCACCCAGGGCCTGATGAAATACATCCTAGAATACTCAAGGAGTTGAATGAGGAGATACCTGAGCCATTAATGATTATCTTTGAAAAGTCATGGAAGATGGGAGAGATTCCAGAGGACTAGAAAAGGGCAAATATGCTGCCCATCTTTAAAAAGGGAAATAAGGACAACCTGGGGAATTACACACCAGTCAGCTTAACTTCAAAGAAAGATAAATGAGCTAAATAATTAAGCAATCAATTTGCAAACACCTAGAAGATAATAAGGTGATAGGTAACAGTCAAGAACAAATTTTGTAAAACCAATCTAATAGCTTTTGTTTGACAGGGTAACAAGCCTTGTGGATGTGGGGAAGTGGTAGATGTGGTGTTACTTTACTTTAGTAAGGCTTTTGATACTGTCTCTCATGACCTCCTCATAAACAAATCTTGAGAAATGCAACCTAGATGAAGCTACTATAAGGTGGGTGTATAACTGGTTGGAAAACGATTTCTCCAGTGTAGCTATCAGTGGTTCACAGTCAAGCTGGAAGGGCATATTGGTGGGGTCCTGCAGGGATCAGTTCTGGGTCCAGTTCTGTTCAATATGTTCATCAATGATTTAGATAATGGCAGTACACTAATAAAGTTTGCAGACGATACCATGCTGGGAGAAGTTGCAAGTGCTTTGGAGGGTAGGATCAAAATTCAAAATGATCTGAACAAACTGGAGAAATGGTCTGAAGAAATAGGATGAAATTCAATAAGGACAAATGCAAAGTACTCCAATTGGGAAAGAACAATCAGTTGTACACATACAAAATTGGAAATAACTGCCTAGGAAGGAGTGCTGAGGAAAGGGATCTGGGATCATAGTGGATCACAACCTAAATATGAGTCAACAGTATAACACTGTTGCAAAAAAACTAAACAAACCCAAACCTCATTCTGGGATGTATTAGCAGGAGAGTTGTAAGCAAGGCATGAGAAGTAATTCTTCTGCTCTACTCCTCGCTGATTAGGCCTCAACTGGAGTAGTGTGTCCAGTTCTGGGTGCCACATTTCAGGAAAGATGTGGAGAAATTGGAGAAAGTCCAGAGAAGAGCAACAAAAATGATTAAAGGTCTAGAAAATATGACTTATGAGGGCAGATTGAAAAAATGGGTTTGTTTAGTCTGAAAAGAGAAGACTGAGAGGAGACATGATAAAAGTTTTCAAGTTGTTACAAGGAAGAGAGAGAAAATTGTTCTCCTTAACCTCTGAGGATAGGACAAGAAGCAATGGGCTTAAATTGCAGCAAGGGTGGGTTAGGTTGGACATTAGGAAAAAACTTCTTAACTGGTGGAAGCCTAAACAGGGTGGTTAAGCACTGGAATAAATTGCCTAGCAAGGCTGTGGAATCTCAATCATAGGAGATTTTTAAGAACAGGTTAGACTAACACTTGTCAGAGATGATCTAGATAACACTTAGTCCTGCCATGAGTGCAGGGGACTGGACTAGATGAGCTCTTGAGGTCTGCTCCAGCCCAATGAGTCTATGATTCTATGCTTGCTCTGAGAATCAGGTGAGCAGTCCCTGCTGTTCCTGCATTGCTGGATTCACAAACAGTCTTGCTCCCCTGCACAACTGAGTAAACAGTGTTTTAAAAGTGTATTAAAATGAATAATATTAAACAGATTGATCTTCAGTAAAATATAGGTTATCACTTCCAGTTTGTTCTTGAGCAGGATCAAAGATCCAATATCACAAATATCTCCTTTCAGAATATTTCAAAGTCCTGTAGCACGTAACTTTGAAATCAGAGGCTGATACAGCAAAGCTTATCAAACCCACACAATTCAATCTGAAACAGACTTGCTGAGTTTTATAAAGACAGTAAATCCTACATGTTCACAACAGGTCACATAGCACTTTATATGCAAGGAGTAAGATCTTAAAAAAAAATCAATTCTATTCTTGATCAGGAGCGAGTGACAAAGAGAGAAAGAAGCCACAACAGGCATAATAAGTTTTGTGTATTTTTTGTGTCAGAATCCAGGCAGCAGAATTTTAGATATGCAGGAAATCAGGCAATCCAGCACAGAGGCATGACTGTCTGGCCAGAACCAAACACTTAGCTTAAATAAAATAGAATAAATAAATAGCTTAAATAAAATATAAAAAATAGGAAGAACAAGTCACTACTTTTCACTACTAAAAATTATTGACAAGAAATGTGAACTTAGAAAACACACAGAGTAAACAAAAGGACAAAATCAAGAGTGCCTAAGGTCAAATATGGGAATCAGGACATTCGCTTCAAAATCACAAGCTACTAAACATAGAAAATATAAACAGATGGGAATTTGGAGCAAAGTGGGAACGATTAGAACCTCAGCCTTGTTCAATTTAAATTTGACAACTGTTTGATAAGACACAGTTCTTAGTGTTCTCCAAGTATATTGAGAAAGCAAACACAGTAGTATGGACATGAGAGTAGGGTAAGCAGACTTTACAGCTCTGCATATTTTGGTTCAAGGATTAGGTACTGAATATATTAAAAAATGTGACAAGGCCAGCATTGAACCTTGAGAATTAAGGAGCAGTACAGTGAAATACATCAACATGAATATTAACCCACTCTCTCAAAATGACAGTTTTCTGCTGATTCCTAGCTGGTGATATTAAACAGTATGGTAACATGAGGAAGGAGTAGCATCAATAGTCTGTCACTTTATTATACAGAAGTCGTTGTTTCATCAGTATAACGTAACAGTATCCTTCAACAAGACAACTAGTGAAACGATGCATTAATAAATGTACGGCCAAATCTTGAGGTTCTTACCAAGGTAAAATTCCCAATGGGAGTTAAGTGCTCACTAAGGTTAGTAGGGTACAATAATTGGGCCCAGTGTCATTAACATCATTCACTACTATGCACAGATCAGAAGGAAGATTGGAAGGTTGTAGTACATGATTAATCTTGGGGCAAAATGTCCAAAAGAGCCTCAGTCCAAGCCAGTCTCAATTTGTACATACAAGTTTTCTTTGCACATGTCGCTTGCAGAAATATGGGCACAGACTCATTTTGACAAATGTGTTGACAAATTGGATAGAATTTACATCCCGTTTGCACATTTGATAGTGTGAAAAACTGGGTGTTATTTGCACATCTACAGTAGAACCTCAAAGTTGCAGACACCTCAGGAATGGCAGTTTTCCGTAATTCTGAAATGTTCGTAACTCTGAACAAAGCGCAGTTCGGGCTCCAGATCCAGCAGCTGACACTGCAGGCCAGGATTCAGCAACAGCTGAGCTCCCTACTCAGCCCCCGGCATGAGTTTACAAGCTTGTCCCCTTCCCGGGTGTGTGTGTGTGTGTGTGTGAGAGAGAGAAAATAGTACATCCCTCTCCAGGCCTGGAGAAGGGGGCGTAAAAACAGCAGGTCCCTCTCTTGGCTGGGCGGGGGACATGAAAGCTGCACAGACCCCAGTGCTGCTCCTGGCTCTGCTGGCTCTGGCTGCCTTGGGCTGGCAGCCCCTGTGTCTTGCTGTAAGTGGTTGCCCTGCAGGTGGGGGGTGGGGTGGGAACAGGCAGCCCAGATGTGCCTACCTTTAATAGGCAATACAGGCACAGTACAGTACTTGTATGCATGCGTGTGTGTGTGCGTGCTGCTGCCTGACTGGTTACTTCCAGTTTCACATGGTGTCCAGTTGACCAGTCAGTTCATAGCTCTGGAGTTCGCATCTTTGAGGTTCTACTTATGTGCGGATACAGATAGATTTCATGTCAGGATAATCTGAACCAACAGTTTCAGGCAAAGCATTCAGCAAAACTAAGATGGTAAACAAAATTCTGAGCTCTTTGAACAGTTGTACTGATTCAAGTTAGAGAAAATTATTTTAGCATGGTGTTTATTAGAGACTGGTGATTAAGGCCACAGAATGAACGTGAGACGTTTGAAAGAATCCAACTGTATACATCATGAGCATGACTGTCATGTTCTAAAACAATACCATGTTCCCCATTGAGTCCTCAAAAGAGAAGGAATGCCTTTGAGTGTTATTTAATAGTTAGCACTTATATGGTGCTTTTTTATACATACCTCTTAAGACAGTTTATAAAGATCAATATGCAGCATGAGACCCATTTTTCAGATGAGGAAACTGAAGAAAAGAGAGTTTAAGTGGTTTACCAAGGTCACACATGTCAGCAACAGAGGCAGAACTAGAACCCAGATCTTCTGAATTTGAAAGATACCACTGATAAACTCTGAAGTCTTGGTGTACAGCAGCAAAGAGGCATTGAAAGCTGGTATTGAACACAGTACATAAATGAAAAGAGCTACAAAATGGCAATGTTAATTCTATCAGACTTTTGTAAAAGAGAGAAAATCGTCTGTGTTGAAGGAAAAAGAGCAGGGAAATTACCTCCAAAGAGATATATCTATTTTCCTTCCTCACCTCAGCCCTATGATTGAAGCTAAAAGGAATAATAGCTTGCTACTAAAACAGAACATTTCTGTTCACCACAGGCAAAGTTTACTTATAAAGGATCACTTATAAAAATAAACATTTTATTTTCTTCAATAAATTCTTTGAATGTAAGCATTAGATAGAGCTAAGAAAGAACGTTCTTCAGTAGACTATGAAACCTTGGATTCCGTTGACTGACCTTTCATTATGTAGGATATAATATTAAGCTCTTTGGGGCAAGGACTATTTTTTTAAATATATATACACACACACACACAAACAGTTGAGTTCTGATCCTTGAGAGGGCTGCTAGCTGCTACTACAATACAAATAATAAATGACAGGTTTCAGAGTAGCAGTCTTGTTAGTCTGCATTCGCAAAAAAGAAAAGGAGTACTTGTAGCACCTTAGAGACTAACCAATTTATTTGAGCATGAGCTTTCGTGAGCTACAGCTCACTTCATCGGATGCATTCAGTGGGCCACAGCTGTAGCTCACAAAAGCTTATGCTCAAATAAATTGGTTAATCTCTAAGGTGCCACAAGTACTCCTTTTCATTTTTCAGATAATAAATGGTAATTAATACTACCTATGGTCAAATAGCCTGAGTAAAAGTGCTATGCCCACAAGGACTACTTTGGGGTGGGAAGGAAACAGACTCCTTGCTCAGAGGCAAACTATACAGTGAGATATGGCTACTACTCCAGCCTGTGGCAAACACAGTCCACAGTGTCAACCAGATTTGTGGCTCATTTCTAATCTATACAAGATCTTATACGGCCTTCATCACTACACTATCTGAGAGCCTTCCAGTAGTGCATTAAGCAACATAACTAACATCTGTCATATGTGGTTCATTCTCTCTTCATCCTATCCCCAGAGGTTAATTGAATCTGCTGTGTTTAGGTTTGGTAGGGCTTTTTAACATAAAAATATACATATATATATATATATATATATATGTACCTGCTGCTGTATATTTATATTAGAGAAGACAAAGTCAAAAGACTCCACCTTGAATTTGAATGGAAGGTGGTGAAGTTTGTGGTGGTCCTTAGTCCTGTGTGACTTTATTACTGTGACATGCTATACCTCAAAGTAGCACCCTGGAACCGCATATTCACCACTGTTATGTAATTATGATATGTATTGTACAATGCATGCCTTGTGTGGTATAGTTTTAAAAGTCTTGATCTGTTGAACCTTAATATCCTGTTGTATTGTATGTACTATGATTGTATGTGAAGTTATAAAATATTGCCTTATGTGCTACTGAAATATGTTGTGAGGTTGGGAGACGTCCACAGCTGGCCTTTTACAGGGACAAAGGAGCACCTATCACTAGCCAGACAGGCGTTAATGACCCATCAAAAAGAATTCACTATCCCAGGGACTTCCCAAAAAGAGCACCTATGCAAGGGGGACTGCCTGACCAACGGGGACTGCCTGACCCCCACATCACAGCAAGGATCATTCTTGCACTGGAAGAAAGTATAAAAGATGGAGAATTACATCATCATTTGGCCTCTCCCGCCTTCCTCCCCATCTCAGCATCTTGAAGATCATCTGGAAGACATAGACTTTGAACTAGGGAGATTGGTCCCAGGCTGGAAGATAGCTAAGTCTGTGTATTGAGAACTGTGAGCTGCCTGTAACATTTGTTATGGGGAGAGACTGGTTAATTCAAATATTGGTTCGTCTGTTAAAGTTAGGATTTAGAATGCGTTTCTATTTTTATTTCTTATGTAACCAACTCTGATCTCTATGCCTGCTACTTATAATCAATTAAAATCTATTTTTCTGTCGTTAATAAATCTGTTTTATGTTTTATCTAAAAAGGTGTGGTTTTGGTTGAAATGCTTGAGGAATCTCAGCTCAGATTACAAAAGTTGGTGCATGTCCACTTTCCTATCACAAAATGGCAAACTAATTAATAAGCTTGCACTGTTCAAGGAAGTCTTGAGCAGTGTAAGATGTTACATTTCTGAGGTGTAAAGCTTGGGGCAGGGGTGATTGGCTGGTGCCTTTCTCTGTATGATTCATGAGTCACTCAGGGAGTATTCATGTAAGTAGGTGGATGTGGGATGCCATATGCTTTGTGAGAGACAACCCATACTGGAGAGTTAAGGGAGCACAGTCCCACAGTTCCAGATTGTACCCCAGAGATACGGCTAGAATTATACAGTTACCAGCTCCTGAGGAAGCTCTGTCTTATGTGCAGTGTAGATCTGCACTGTGCCTAGTCCTCAGTGATCATACTCAAAGTCCCTCCTCGAGAGCAGCTGCAAGTCAGGGTCAGATATTTAGTAGTGTGTACACAAACATATATGCATAAAATTAATGTACAATTATTGTGAATGCACACACACTCAATATAATTGTTCTTGTACAACTGTATATGCATAATTCTAAATATCTGCCCCTCAGCTCTCAGATTCTGCCCTGACTCCTTACTGGTGTTGCCATACACACTCTTTCATCTTCCCCTCACCTACTGAGTTGAGGGAAAGGGGTATTACATATGTTAACTAAAAGGAGTAATCCCTCCTTCCTTACAAGAATCCCTAAAAACAGTCTTCTGTCTCCAGTGAACTGTCAAACTAAAGTAGATTAGTATTATTCTACACACTACTGTGTACATCATAGACATGTATTTTAATTCATGGAATAAAGAATCTTAGAAATGCTATAAAATAGGCAAACGTATTCAACAAAGAAAGCACATCCAAACTTATTAACAAAACTGGTTTCAAGTAACCATTATTAGTGCTCATGAGTGTTCTGAATTTCTCTTCATATTGGACTTCATTTTGTATTGTCATGCATGATGAGAACAATAATAAAAGAAAACTTTTCTTCAAAGTTATGATGACACTTTCACATTCTGCAACTTACTAATGTCTCTGGAAGCCAAGGACAGCTTTTATGATTCTCTGGTTACCTAATTTATTGTTTATAATGTACTGAAGTTCATTTAATCTCCTGGTATATGAGATTTAACTGCCTTGGACTTCTTTTTTTTATTTTATGATTTCCTTTAAAAATATAAAAAAAACCCTTGTTTTTATCAGTGTGAAATACTACATAATTTCTTAGATGCATAAAGAAATAACATTAGACCCTACATATTAGAGACAATGCATAAATACGTTTGGTAAAGCAGCTCTTATGAGGCATATGATCTAGCTCTTAAAGGGAAGTCCAGCTGTCATTGACTTCTTGAGTTATCTTTGTGGGACACAGTATTAATCCGTTTACAAATTCCAATTTTTCAGTTGTCAGGTTCCTTTAAAAAAAAACAGGGTAAACAGCAACAGAAAGGACAGCAAACAGTAATGAAGTGTAAGCCAGATTTACCTACTAGAGATCCCTGATGGTAAACAAATACATGCTGGCCTGTCACTTCAAGACCAGAAGGAGCTATTTGCTTAGCATTTAACAGAATTAAAAGCACTGTTGTCTTGTTCCAGGAAGCAATCCAAACATTTCAGATTTGCATTAGAGATACAGCAGTCAGTGCAGAATAGTGACTAAGTGTGGCCTTGTGTCCTTGAAACAGTTATGTAAAACTGCAGGGCCTCTGCGGGATATAAATTAATTTCTCATATCCTCTCTTAAAAAAAGATAGTGCTCAGGAAAACAGCTCATTCTAAATATTAATACACTTGGGCTTGTTTTTGTCAGAGTGATAGTACCTGTTAATTCAGATCATTCTGCTGTACTGTATTTTCAGGCTAGCTAATGCCCTCTCTCCCTCCTCTTATTCATGACCTCTAACTGGGCAAATCAGTCACACCAAATTTTCCTGCCTGCAGCAAGCCACAGCTAAAGTTCTATACATTGTACCGCATTACCTATTCCATGGTAAAAACAGAGTGGAGACAAGGCACTGTACTTTGACCACAAGGTAAACTAGATGAGGTCAAGGATAAATGGGAGGGTATAGTACTGACCTCGCCTAACAATCTTGCGGTAAGATCTGCAAGTGCCTTTTCTCCATTTAGGATTTTACAGTGCATTAATCATGTTGCTGTAAAAAAACACATTTTTGTCAGTGAAGGCAAAGCTTCAAGGGTGTGCTGAGTGCCCACAGGGTGACCAGATAGCAAGTGTGAAAAATTGGGACGGGGTGGAAGGTAATTGGCACCTATATAAGAAAAAGCCCCAAATATCAGGACTATCCCTATAGAATTGGGACATCTGGTCACCCTAAGTGCCCACCTTTGGGCCTCCTATACCCTGGGGCCCACTGAGACCAAATCAGGTTGTCCATGATGCCACCATGTCATAAGGCACTTTAACCATGCTCACTTTCTCCTGGACATGCCCACGGCACTGCGTACACATGCCAAACCCGTGAAAAAACACAAAAATTGGGCTTGTTTTTGGCTTAATTGGATTGGCTTGTTGGCTAGTTTTTTTTTGTTGTTGTTGCTTGTTTCTTTTAGATTCTTTTTTTTTTTATCGGCAAGCAGGGGCAAGGGGCAAGCAAGGGCAAGGGGGGTAGAGAGTCAGGGGTGCACAGCGAGCCCACCACAGACCCAGACTTCACGCTGGGGGGATCTAGTTACATAGAGTGTGATTTAGGGATTGGCTTGTTTTGGCCTTGTTTTGAAATGGGATTAGCTTTTTTTGGCTTATTGTGAAAGTCGGGGTGCTTATTTACCATGTGAAAGTTGGCAACTGTGGCACTGGGGAATGCGAAGGGATGTAGCATAGATGCCATGAAGGGGAATCCTCAGGGTTCAGATTCTCTGGCTTTTGGAGCTGCTTTGTGTTGACAAAGCAGCAGGAGTATAGGCCAGGATTTTGCTCTATATTTCTTCTTGGCAGAGAGGGGTGCTCTGCAGCTTCCTAGATGCCAGGGAGCTTGATTGTTCAGTGAGTATCTGTAGAAATACATAATGGAAATGTCAGTTAGCCAAGATTGTGGCCATTGGGTGCACAAACTGCAGAGAGCTACTGACCACAACCCCTATACATTACCTATATGATGCAGTACAGTATCACCTGAGATGAGTCATATAATGGCTCAGCATTACCCCCAAACTTATTTAATTTAGTTCACCTATCAAGATGTTTTCACTCTGCTTTTGTGTAAGACAGCAGAATTTCACATTAGAGCATAGTGAACATAGCAGAAATCTCACTTCTCTCTAACATTTTATAAATGTGCATACATATCCACATGCATGTTTCTAACTACATATATATGTATATAGTTAGAGGGGAGTAAGATTTGTACTGTGTGTACATATGGACAAATACTATTTTAATTTGAGTCAGAGTTAGGGAATGTTTAAAGAATGTTTACAAAAGACTTCAGAGGCCACTTGCTGCATATAACAGCTAAAAAACACCCCCACTACAACCCTGAAGGCTTTAGAAAAACTATATCGTACTTAATGGGTCGGTTGTGCTAGACTGCAATGCATTTGTATGTGTGCGCAACCCCCCCCCCACCGCACAAAGTCCCCTGACTCCAGACCCCAGCAGAAGGCAGTTTATTTCTGACCTTGGTGATGAACCAACTCCAGACAAACCAACTGGCTACTGAGCTGCACTTTGGGGTTACCAGGGTAAAGAGTACAAGCCCTTAGGTTCTGACATGTCTTGCAGAAGCTGCTTGCTCCCTAGCAGTCCTGCACAAGGAGTACATAAATAGTATTATGCAGCTCTTCAGGACTGATCAACATAGGAATGAACCCCACTTCCTCTTATGCTACCTCTACACTGCACCGCAGTGTGGACCATGAGGGGTGAATTGCAGCATGCAACAACGTGCTGTCACTTCCCTATGTGCATGCTGCTGGCACACACTAGAAGGTACCTAGTTTGTGTTAACGTAGACCTCTTCAAACAGGTACAAATACAAAAGGGTTTATAGTATGAATCAGATATTCAATTCTGTGTTACAACACGGTGATAATGAACAAGGAAGTGGTAGGGGATAGTTGAATTTCCTGAGTATTTAAATTAAAGTGATAAACATAGAAGCTGTTTTTCCCACCGAGTGCCCACTCTGCTTTTCTCAATATTTTCTCTTCTTCATGGATAGAGCTGCAGAGATACAAATGAAGTCACATGATAGCAGTGTGAATGAAAAGACAGAATTTGCAACACACAGTATAGATATTCTAGAAAAATAACACTGAGATTTTCTGATGGACTGAAAGGAAAGGAGAGAGAAAAAGAACACCACACACTGCAAGTGAATAGTCAGCTAGCAACAAGAGAACTAAACTGGATTTTAGGCTAAAATGAACCAACAACTCCATCAAGAGTTTGCTTAATACTATCAGCAAACCACGCAAGGAGGAGCGTATACTAACGTGGGAGGAAAGAATACATAATTTAAAGACTTCAGCAGAGACACTCATTTTCTGTGTATTCCAACCAGCTGAATCCTTCGTAGGCCCCAGTTCAGCTGGCCTGGAAGCAAAGCTAAACATTACCATTTGTTCTCAATCGCTGCAGCCCAGATTTTCAAAAGCCTTTTGCTTTTGGACATCATGGGACCATGAGCAAAAGCCCTAGCTAGGACTTTAAATATTTTTATAAGCAGGACATAAAATATCAAGTCTGCCTTCTTACAAAAATAAAAAACCCATCTGAGTTTGTTACAAAGTCTGTAAAATATTCTCTTTTCTTCATCTAGAGTGAAATGAGCTTGGCACCATGTGTAGCTCTGAATAGTAATCTACATGTAAATCAGTAGCAGCCCCATGACCTGAAAAACCTTATTCTCAGAAGATCACAGTCTTCAGCCAAAAGAGGGGAAGAAAATACATATTGATACAATTGTAGATGTATTGTTAGCAGTACAAATGTTCACTAGAAAATAAGAGTCTGACTCCAAGACGAAATGGCTCATAGATGTATAACCAGCGTAACATCTCATTAGGGCAGCTCCTTTTCACTGTCTGTTCTGAAGTAATGATTTGAAACTAAACATTGTGGTGTAAAAGAAAACATTCTCACCTCCCACAAAAATACATTTATCTGATTTTGTCTCTGATGACTGCTGCTTATAAAGGATTTTGTTTTACAGCATGTGTTCCATTATGTTTCTATAATCTCATTTAGTATATATGTCATTTGTTTATCTAGGTTAGTTTTCCAGTAGGAGGGCTGCTTTTTTCTCTTTAAAGTGAAGGGCCAAATTTTGCTTTAAAGTCAGTGGACTTGCACAGGATATAAACCATGGCAGAGTTTCACCCTGGTGTTGTTTATTTGTCTTTAGAGAATGCACCATTTAGGTTATTATTATTTTTTTTTTTTTACTGAATCCATCTCTCAGTGGATGCTGCTGCTAAGAGGGTAAAGAAAAACACCACTACGAGGCTGCTGTAAGCAACTCTTTACCATAGAACATCATTGACACATTCCTGTTGTTCATTACTTGAACAACAAAAGGTTAGAAGTGACTAATGAACATTGCCTGCCACTGAGCAATTTGAGAACCTGCATTACCTCAAGGTCATACGAATCCATGTCTTTGTCCAAATTATAACCCACTGTCTACCTCTTCATGAGCCTTTTGACGTAATCACTAGATTATACCTTAAACTGGTATTTTCATGCCCAGGGCATACTCCCACAGCCTTTTGTCTCTTAGGGCTGAATTGCATTCTCCAATCTATGGAGCACATCAATGCATATCATTAAAAAAAGAAGGTATTTTTCTGTTTGCCTTACAAGCATCTGAATTTCACCTGCAGACAATGCATGGTACATATCAGAAGGCAGGACTGAGTCTTTGTCTCTCATTTAATAGGCAGCAGGATTAAAACAAACAAAAGGAAGTATTTCTTCACACAACGTACAGTCAACCTGTGGAAATCTTTGCCAAAGGATGCTGTGAAGGCCAAGACTATAACAGGGTTCAAAAAAGAACTAGATAAATTCATGGAGGATAGGTCCATCAATGGCTATCAGCCAGGATAGGCAGGGATGTTGTCCCTACCCGCTGTTTGCTAGAAGCTGGGAATGAGTGACAGAGAATCGATCACTTGAGGTTTACCTGTTCTGTTCATTCCCTCTGGGGCACCTGGCATCAGCCGCTGTTGGAAGACAGGATATTGGGCTGGATGGACCTTTGGTCTGATCCAGTATGTCTGTTCTTATATTCTTATTGATGCATATGGAGAAACAAGAACAATCTTGTCTTTTCATAAACATACAAAGCTTTATTCACTCGTGTGTTTAGAACACTCAATTTTCTTTGATGTTAGAAGGAACATCTTCAGGTCTATCTATCTACTTATAAGATGCAATATGAAAATGTGAAGTTTAATAAAGGGGGAAAGGACCGCACAACTCAAGAATAAACAGAAGCAGTTACCGGTATATAAATAATCACATTAAAGTAGAATAACTGCTTTGGGCAATGTACAGGAAAAATCCCTCTCCTCCAAATCTTTGCCCATTTTTAGAACAAAACTCAAATCAAACCTTTTCTGTTCTCATGAAATATGAATCCCTGCCTCCAGCTCATCTAGGAATGGAATTAGAAGTGCCAAAATACTGTTAGACAGTTCTCATAGGACTCAACATATCATTTAGACTTACCTCAGAGTAAAGGGTGGTACAAAGTCCCTGGTGAGAACATGGGAAGGAATTCTGCTAGCTCTCTGAACATCCTGGCACAAAGGGAAAATTCACCTTCTATTTTCCTTTCTGGGATGCTGCTTATTCTCTCCTGCTTCACAAGTAATGCAGTAGAGGGCCAGTTCATGGCCCCATCTCATTTCTACCTCTCCCTATTCTCTTTGAAGTGCCATCCGCCCTGAGTGCATAGGGACGGAGCAATGCTTGTCCTCTACTGAGTGCAGGAACTGCTATTTGCCTTACCATGTGTGGGTTGTTCAAAAGAGGAGGAAATATCTTTGTTTCCCTCCCTACTACACACCAGTATGAGAAGCAAACAGAATTTAGTCCACAGTACCTGTAGGCTAAGCTGGAAGTAGAAATACCAGAAAATTTATTAAGATTGGCAAGCCTAAGACATTTAAAGAAGCATGCAAATTTAGCAGAATTGAATTCAGTACCTTTGGAATACAGCTGGCTGGAAATTTTCAGACAGAACCTTTTTCCATTAGAAAACGCTGATTTTCTGCAACTGAAACATTCTGTAGGAACATGGCAATGTTGACCTAATGCTAATGGAAATGTCTATCTGCCTGGTTTCCTACCAGCTCACCCTTCCAGTCTCTGAGCTCTCCAGCAGCCCACCTGGTGGACTAGCAATGAACTGATAGCCTGGAAGCCCTACAGGCCCTGCATCCCAGGCTCGTCGCTCCTTAGCAGTCTGGGCTCCCAGGTCACTAGCTCCAGGGCAGCCCACCACACAGGCTGCCTTGGAGCTTGGGCTACTAGGGATTCCATGGTCCCTAGCACTGGCACAGGCCAGAAGCTTTGGAAGTCCTTACTCCCATGCTTCCCTGGCTCATAGAGTTGCCTGACTCCTCAGCCTGGCAGGCTGCTGTGGCTTCAGCCAGCTTGGGGAGAATCAGGAATGTTTTGAAAAGGGAAAAATGAAATGCCATTTCAACACAACATTTTGGAATTCCCATTCTCTAAGAAATTTTGAAATTTAATTTCTTCCTTTTCAGTTCTTTTTTTTAAATTTCAGAATTACCGCAAGAATAGGAATTCTAATTTCCAGACAGCTCTACTGTGGCTTTTTGCCCATTGCTTACCAATATCCAACACAGGACAAGATTAGAGCCAAAGCAGTAAAGTTTGGATCCAGAGCCAGTTGTATATAGTTGCAGGATTTAGGATGAATGCCTGACAGAGGAAAGGGCCAGCTGTGAAGCTCAGGGGTATTTATATCTGGGATTTTAATTTTAGTTCAGATCAATCTCTTGTTAAAATACTCTATACCATTGGGTGCTGCCAAATGTTAGGGGCTTATTCCTTCACCCACTTACTTCCCTGGTCCTTCTTTCATGAACAGAGAGCAACAATACCCAAAGTCCAAAGATGCAAACAATTTGATGTTTATTGGGGTGAACTTCCAGCAAACATGATTTCTGTTTCCTTCCTTAGTGTCCCCCTTCCCAGCTCTGAAACCACAGAGCCTTACCTGTGTCCCTCTTCCGATTCCCCACCTTAGCAAAACATTATTCCAATTTCCCCACCCCCATTCCCTGTTCCTATTTCCCCCCTTACTTTCTTATTGACTGCAGACTATATAGTAAAATTTGAGTTCTGCTTAGCTATACATTAACCAATCATTTTACTGAAATTTAACTAACCAATCCTAACATATTGTAACATGATTATTTAACCAATTATATCCCACCACCTTAATTAGTTTACACCCAGCAAAATTAATTATACTGCAGACAGAAACAATCACAGAACCAGTCAGAGATTATACAGACAAACAATAGCAAAGTGGGAACTATAATGACAAAACAATATACAAGAGAGGATTTCACAACTACACCTATAAAGACATAAAGGTTTCCCAGCTGTGTCTATTGACAAGTGAGTTCTTACTGAACAGAAAACTATGAAACTAAACTTCCTTTTACATCCTCTAGGCTCTTCTCTTTCTCTGGAGGTGATAGATCGGATCACCTTTCCAAGAGCCCCAGATTGCCTTAGGGTATGTCTACACTCCGAAATTAGGTCGAATTTATAGAAGTCGTTTTTTTAGAAATCATTTTTATATAGTCGAGTGTGTGTGTCCCCACACAAAATGCTCTAAGTGCATGAAGTGCATTAACTCGGCAGAGTGCTTCCACAGTACCGAGGCTAGCGTCGACTTCCGGAGTGTTGCACTGTGGGTAGCTATCCCACAGTTCCCGCAGTCTCCGCTGCCCATTGGAATTCTGGGTTGAGATCCCAATGCCTGATGGGGCAAAAAACATTGTCGCGCGTGGGTCTGGGTACAAGTCATCAGGCCCTCCCTCTGTGAAAGCAATGGCAGACAATTGTTTTGAGCCTTTTTTCCTGAGTTACCTGTGCAGACGCCATACCATGGCAAGCATGGAGCCCGCTCAGCTCACTGTCACCGTATGTCTCCTGGGTGCTGGCAGATGCGGTGTGTGACAGTTGTTTTTGTTTCTCCTTGATGTAAAGCCACCCCCTTTGTTGATTATAATTCCCTGTAAGCCAACCCTGTAAGCCATGTCATCAGTCACCCCTCCCTCCGTCAGAGCAATGGCAGACAATCGTTCCGTGCCTTTTTTTCTGTGCAGACGCCATACCACGGCAAGCATGGAGCCCGCTCAGATCACTTTGGCAATTAGGAGCACATTAAACACCACACACATTATCCAGCAGTACATGCAGCACCAGAACCTAGCAAAGCGAAACTGGGCGAGTAGACGACGTCAGCGTGGTGACGAGAGTGATGAGGACATGGACACAGACTTCTCTCAAAGCACGGGCCCTGGCAATGCAGGCATCATGGTGCTAATGGGGTAGGTTCATGCGGTGCAACGCTGATTCTGGGCCTGGGAAACAAGCACAGACTGGTGGGACCGCATAGGTCTGGGACGATTGCACGTCTGGGATGATTCCCAGTGGCTGCAAAACTTTTGCAGGCATAAAGGCACTTTCATGGAACTTTGTGACTTGCTTTCCCCTGCCCTGAAGCACATGAATACCAAGATGAGAGCAGCCCTCACAGTTGAGAAGCAAGTGGCAATAGCCCTGTGGAAGTTTGCAACGCCAGACAGCTACCAGTCAGTCGGGAATCAATTTGGAGTGGGCAAATCTACTGTGGCGGGCTGCTGTGATGCAAGTAGCCAACGCAATCAAAGATCTGCTGATATCAAGGGTAGTGACCCTGGGAAATGTGCAGGTCATAGTGGATGGCTTTGCTGCAATGGGATTCCCTAACTGTGGTGGGGCCATAGACGGAATCCATATCCCTATCTTGGCACCAGAGCACCAAGCCGGCGAGTACATAAACCGCAAGGGGTACTTTTCGATAGTGCTGCAAGCTCTGGTGGATCACAAGGGACGTTTCACCAACATCAACGTGGGATGGCCGGGAAAGATACATGACGCTCGCATCTTCAGGAACTCTGGTCTGTTTCAAAAGCTGCAGGAAGGGACTTTATTCCCAGACCAGAAAATAACCATGGGGGATGTTGAAATGCCTATAGTTATCCTTGGGGACCCAGCCTACCACATAATGCCCTGGCTCATGAAGCCGTACACAGGCAGCCCGGACAGTGGTCAGGAGCTGTTCAACTACAGGCTGAGCAAGTGCAGAATGGTGGTAGAATGTGCATTTGGATGTTTAAAAGTGCACTGGGGCAGTTTACTGACTCGCTTACACCTCAGCGAAACCAATATTCCCACTGTTATTACTGCTTGCTGTGTGCTCCACAATATCTGTGAGAGTAAGGGGGAGACGTTTATGGTGGGGTGGGAGGTTGAGGCAAATCACCTGGCTGCTGGTTATGCGCAGCCAGACACCAGGGCGGTTAGAAAAGCACAGGAGGGCGCGGTGCGCATCAGAGAAGCTTTGAAAACCAGTTTCATGACTGGCCAGGCTACGGTGTGAAAGTTCTCTTTGTTTCTCCTTGATCAAACCCCCCGCCCCTTGGTTCACTCTACTTCCCTGTAAGCTAAACACCCTCCCCTACTCCCTTCGATCACCGCTTGCAGAGGCAATAAAGTCATTGTTGCTTCACATTCATGCATTCTTTATTCATTCATCACACAAATGGGGGGGGGGGGGGATAACTGCCATGGTAGCCCAGGTGGGGTGGTGGAGGAGAGAAGCACTGGGAGGGTTGGTGGAGGAGGGAAGGACAAGGCCACACAGCACTTTAAAAGTTTAAAACTTTAAAACTTATTGAATGCCAGCCTTCTGTTGCTTGGGCAACCCTCTGGGGTGGAGTGGCTGGGTGGCCGGAGGCCCCCCCACCGTGTTCTTGGGCTTCTGGGTGAGGAGGCTATGGAACTTGGGGAGGAGGGCGGTTGGTTACACAGGGGCTGTAGCGGTGGTCTGTGCTCCAGCTGCCTTTCCTGCAGCTCAACCATATGCTGGAGCATATTAGTTTGATCCTCCAGCAGCCTCAGCATTGAATCCTGCCTCCTCTCATCATGCTGCTGCCACCTTTCAGCTTCAGCCCTCTCTTCAGCCCACCACTTACTCTCCTCAGCCCACCACCTCTCCTCCCGGTCATTTTGTGCTTTTCTGTACTCTGACATTGTCTGCCTCCTCGCATTCATCTGTGCTCTGTCAGTGTGGGAGGACAGCATGAGCTCAGAGAACATTTCATCGTGAGTGTGTTTTTTTCACCTTCTAATCTTCATTAGCCTCTGGGAAGGAGAAGATCCTGTGATCCTTGAAACACATGCAGCTGGTGGAGGAAAAAAAAGGGACAGTGGTATTTAAAAAGACACATTTTATAGAACGATGGGTACACTCTTTCACAGTAAACCTTGCTGTTAACATTACATACATAGCACACGTGCTTTCGTTCCAAGGTCACATTTTGCCTCCCCCCACCACGTGGCTAGCTTCTCCCTCCTTCCCCCTCCCCGTAGCTAACAGCGGGGAAATTTTCTGTTCAGCCACAGGCAAAGAGCCCAGCAGGAACGGGCACCTCTGAATGTCCCCTTAAGAAAAGCACCCTATTTCAACCAGGTGACCATGAATGATATCACTCTCCTGAGGATAACACAGAGAGATAAAGAACGGATGTTGTTTGAATGCCAGCAAACATTCACTGCAATGCTTTGTTCTACAATGATTCCTGAGTATGTGCTACTGGCCTGGAGTGGTAAAGTGTCCTACCATGGTGGATGGAATAAGGCTGCCCTCCCCAGAAACCTTTTGCAAAGGCTTTGGGAGTACATCCAGGAGAGCCGCAAATGCCAGGGCAAATTAATCATGAAACATGCTTGCTTTTAAACCATGTATAGTATTTTAAAAGGTACACTCAACAGAGGTCCCTTCTCCACCTGGCGGGTCCGGGAGGCAGCCTTGGGTGGGTTCGGGGGGTACTGGCTCCAGGTCCAGGGTGAGAAACAGTTCCTGGCTGTCGGGAAAACTGGTTTCTCCGCTTGCTTGCTGTGTGCTATCTTCCTCGTCCCCAAAACCTGCTTCCGTGTTGCCTCCATCTCCATTGAAGGAGTCAAACAACATGACTGGGATAGTGGTGGCTGAACCCCCTGAAATGGCATGCAGCTCATCATAGAAGCGGCATGTTTGGGGCTCTGACTGGAGCAGCTGTTTGCCTCTCTGGTTTTCTGGTGGGCTTGCCTCAGCTCCTTAAGTTTCACTCGGCACTGCTTCGGGACCCTGTTATGGCCTCTGTCCTTCATGCCCTGGGAGATTTTGACAAATGTTTTGGCATTTCAAAAACTGGAACGTAGTTCTGATAGCACAGATTCCTCTCCCCATACAGCGATCAGATCCCGTACCTCCCCTTTGGTCCATGCTGGAGCTCTTTTGCGATTCTTGGACTCCATCATGGTCACCTCTGCTGATGAGCTCTGCACGGTCACCTGCAGCTTGCCATGCTGGCCAAACAGGAAATTGAAATTCAAAAGTTTGCGGGCCTTTTCCTGTCTACCTGGCCAGTGCATCTGAGTTGAGAGTGCTGTCCAGAGCCGTCACAATGGAGCACTCTGGGATAGCTCCCGGAGGCCAATACCGTCTAACTGCATCCACAGTACCCCAAATTCGACCCGGCAAGGCTGATTTCAGTGCTAATCCCCGTGTCGGGGGTGGAGTAAGGAAATCGATTTTAAGAGCCCTTTAAGTCGAATAAAAGGGCTTCGTCGTGTGGACGGATGCAGGGTTCAATCGATTTAATGCTGCTAAATTCAACCTCAACTCTTAGTTTAGACCAGGGCTCATTTCAATATGACTAATTTAGAATGTGAGGATGTGACCATTTGCTTCCCAGCTTATGGTTGCCTCTGCTGCTTAGCCAAAGGCCTTAGCCTAAGAACAGGGCCTCAGACTGTCACAGTAAGAGAAGGCTCTTACACCGGCAGACAGCGATTTTGATTCTTTCCTTTATACCTCTATAACTAGCCAAGTGATAAGAATACACCTAAATTCTTAGAATATAGGCCTTTACAGACAGGCATAAATATCTATATCCTAACACCAAATAACCTACAGTCAATTCCTGAAAGCTGCTAATAATTCCACACACCACAAAAAGACTACTGCATACCCAAATATACAGCTAAAATGCCCTAAAGCTAAATATAAACATCTGCTGGAAGTAGGGAATCCTATTCAGCTCTCACTTACACCAAGCTAATTGACATGCAACTCCACTGAAGTCATTGGCACGTGGACTGGTTTTACACCAGTGAAAGTGAGATCAGAACCAGGATCAACATTGTAAAATGATTTATATGTTCTAGTACCAAATTAAAAACCATAAGAACTGTAAATGTCATGTATAAATCTGAGGACTTCTCATGGCTGAGAAACATTCAGGCAACAGAACAGCAGCAGCTGCAAGGATATTTGAACGTTAATTGCTCCTAAAATTCCAGCTTGAGCAATAATCGCCGTGATCATGGAAAAATATCCTATTTTTCCAGATCTTAGGACATAGGTAAACACAGCCATTTTAATGGTTCTAGGTGAGGATGATTACACAGAAATAATTAGCTTGAGACATCAATCTAATTTCCTGAAGCTTCTAAGAAAGTCTTACATACTTGTAAAATCTTAAAAATAAATCATGTCTCCTTAGGAAGCATGTTTTCGATATTTGGTCATCGAGTTCATTAAGCACTGGACGGTGGTATAATGTCTTGTATAAGAAATTTTAAAAGGCAAAAACTTCAAAGGAAAATTATGCTAAAACTAAAATATCTGCTCCCTTATTATGCCTTTCTCACCAGGAGAAAAATAACAGAGGTAGATTTTCCTTCATAATTTTTCATCTAAGAGTTTGAGGTCACCAGAGTGCAGACTGAGGTGGCCAATGACAGCTGTAAGAAATTCAGAAGTGAATTAATTTTATAAAGTCTCAGGGCAAATCAGATTTATAAAAAAAATAGTGTCTCTCTTCAGACGTAATCAGAATCCTAGCTTCCCTCTTTTGCATAGGAACTCTGAGAAACGAGGGCAAAGAGAGCTTTCCTTTGATTTCATAGATAATCCAATAAACAAAGCTTCCAGTTTATACTAAATTACTAGATCTTACACTTTTACCATAAAATACTATCAGTTAAAATGACTACAGTAAAAACAAAGAAACAACAAACCTCAAAAACTCTGAATTTTAAACTCAGCAGATTTTGAAAGGGGAAGAGGAAAGATGCAACATAGATGCAACATAATCCTAGTGATACAATCAGGAAGTATTGCAGATGTATTGATATCTGCGATCACTATCCTTAGCATTGCTAACTTAATGCCTACCTGCCTCTGCAGCAGAATCTGGAACAGAGCCTTATCAACATTCCCAGAAAAATGGTACTGTCAACAATTGCCTGTGTGATTAGGCACTTATCTTTTGATGTTCAGTTACCTTCTGCTTGTTAACCTTGTCAAGGAGGGGCACTGAAGAGAGCATCAACCAAATGAAACCTAAGGTAATTACTGTAATTCGGAGAGAAATATATTCACTAGAGGCAGGCAGTTCCACCCTCACAATCAACCTTTCTGCAACTCAAGGAAAACACAAACATGGCCTGGCTCAGACAAATTAGGCATGAACAAATGTTGCACATTAAATGAGTTAAAGGACCTTGTTGAAAATTGCAAGGGCTGCTTAGGGAAGCAATGAATTCCATTAAGGCAGAAATAGGCCTAAAAGGAAGCGGGCTTTTTGCAGAGACTTTTACACACATTTACAATAGTCAGTTCTAATGGTAGACAAAACTCTCCAAATGAATCAATGCTGATAATAGCACACGGCTTTTGGGGAGACATAATGAAAGGGAAAACTACAACCACCATTACGAAGTACCTCTTATATAGCACCTTTCTTCAGTAGATGCCAAAATGCTTTATGAAGGGCGGGTATAAGGATCTAAATAGTTGTTTATACAAATGTTTACAAGTTAACATGATTTTAACCCTTCCCTAAGCTGGGAAAACAACATGCACATTGTTTTTGTTGGCATTCCCCAAAATGAATTCCCATCTATTACACAGTATTTTGAATATCTACAGCTGAAAGAAGAATTATTCCTACATTACTATAACTTCTGGTACATCAGTACAGCTAAATGATCCATCTGCATGAAGTACTCGGTCTTAATAGGTATTAGCCTTTACTCCCACTATATTTATAGGAGGACTACTGTAGGTTATTATACTTAAAACTTTAATGGGAATGGGTTTGCTCCATTTCCCTTTTCTCTCAGTTTTCGAACTAGTCATAGAGAACAATGTCATGACACCATTTTTCTGCATATTCACTTGGTCCACTCTGGAGGAAAAAGAAGAGCAGGCATGCATTAAAAAACATGTGATTTCCAATATTGTTTGAAGGTGGAATCAGCGAGCAAAGTGGCATAATGCCATATTAATGTATAAAATATGCGCACTTGTAAAATATGTTTGAATGCAAAGGTTAAAGAGAACAAGCTGAATTAAGTTACAAAAGCATAATGGAAGGACAGTGCCGATACAGATCATAAGGTGCCATGTTCAGCATCAATCATGCTGCGTGTAATACATAGGATTATTTTTCAAAAGCCTCACTGCAGTGTGTAACCTCGCTACAATCAAGACAATCACAAACATTGCAAAACGGCACTGATTTCCATCATTTTTTTTTAAACGGCATGACGATCACATGCTAATTGTGTGGACCTGTTACTGTGAATGACAAATAGCCCTTTCCAAAAGGAGATTATGGGTAACAGCCCTTTGGGATTGATTGTGTTCTTCATCATTAAAATCCCCATTGTGTGAAGAATTAGGAAATATATGCTTAATTCCACAGGCAGTTTAGTGAGCAAGGAATAAATAGAGCATGCTGAATTAGGGGCAAACCAGTGCTACGGTGCCTGTGGTCTGAGTGAAAGAGACAAAGAAATTAGGAAGAAAAGAAGTACTCAGTACGGCCAGCACTAGCACTATAAGGGTAGTTTTAAAGATGATGTTATTTCTGCCATTAGTCTTTTTTCAGTACAAAAAAATCATCACAATTATTCCAGATTTACACCTGTGCAACTGAATTATGCCTAGCTCATGCCTGAAGCACTGTCTAGTGTGTATAAGAGGATTTGTGCGAGGGTTGCCCTGCAGACAGAATTCACCCTGAGCGCATACAGGCAGCTCAGAGCACTATGGCACCTACACCACCCCTCAGCCAGGTTTTCCTGCCTCCTTTCAGGCACTAGCAATTAGTGTCTTCCTAGAGGCATTCTGAGGTGGGAGGCAGAAAGGATTCAGGGTAAGCCTTTCAGAGTGGCCAGGCAGAATTTTGCCCACAATGTTGCATTAATAGATTTTGTTATTCAGCTGAACTAAAAAGTGGAATTGCTAGCAGTGTGGGATTCCCAGTTCAGCTATGTTTGGAAACGACAACCTGAGGTAAACTCCGTGGTATGCAAAGTGCCATTCAGAAACACAGCAGTGAAACTCACCCTGGCAACTCCAGAAAGGGAAAATTGCAGTTATGAAACTGCTGCCAGGATGCTTTTTCATCAGCAACCCAAAAAATTGCCTCCCTCCCTTCACAACCTGGCTATCTCACAAGCTACTTCACTGTTACTACATTAAGAAGAAAACAAATCATACCTTTTCTGGTGTGTGCATTGGGGTGGGGATGGTTAGTGCTCCCTGAGGTGCAGGATGATGTAGTTGAGGTTGAAAGGATTATGGAAGAGAGACAATAACAGGAGGGGATTAGAGGCAGGCATGGTCAGAGGGATGGGGAAAGCAGAGAGGATGGTGGCATGAGAGGGGAGTGAGAGGGTGGGTAAAAATATACCTCTAAACATGGGTGCAGCAGGTAGATACATGAGAGAGAAAGGCAGGGAGTGAAGCAAGAAAATGCAACAAAAGCATGGGAAATAATGAAAAATGTGCTCATCAACCTAATCAGAGTAGGGGCTAGGAACTGTGGAGACACCCTTAGGGGTGGGGAATGGAAGTCTTAGCCACAAGCAGCTGATGCAGTATTACATGTATGTCCTCCTTTTACCCTGGGTGGGGCAGTTGCTTCACTCTTCTTCCCCTCCATTTTTATCTATTCCTTTCCAAGTTTGGTGAGTGGGAGGAGGCGGTTACCTGTAGCATCTGGGCACAGGCTCTGGGACTTTTGTCCCATCCCGTACCACTGCCATTGGACAATGTGGGTGGCACAAGGCCAAGCGACTGACTCCCATTTCATGGTGGTGGTTAGAGTCCCTTGAAGTAGCATGCAAAACCATCAAAGATTATGCAGGAGCAAAAGCACTGAAATGGAGTCTAAAATGAGGACAACCATTTTACTAACTTCCACTACTTTGTTAAATAATATTGTAATGAACTGGATAGCATCTATGTGTACTATTCCTCTCTTCTGGCTAGAACTACTCATCTGTGCGTCATTGACCCTGTAGTGCTAACGGTTAGCAAAGGTTCTCTTTTAGTCAAATAGCAGGAGCCTGTGTTTTTGAAGCAGAATGACTAGTTCAATCCATGAAGTTTCTGTGAAGTTCTAAGTTGTCAATGGGCTGCATACCATGGCAACAATGAAATACTCGGGTAGTAGCTGATTTGTTGCACTACTTAAAATGGAAAACTGTCTAATGCAGCAAAAATGTAGTCAAATGTAGACCCTGTCAATCACAGTGATTAACAAGGGTAGGAACACTGCCTTCAAAATGCTGTAAATAATCAAAGAGAAAAGATTCCTTTGAACATTTTGCTACTCAGGAAAAGCTGTTATCCTCACAGGAGAAAAAAAATTCTTTAAAGATTCTCTTATCCCAAAACAGAAACCTGTACATATTTTATTCATATTATCTACAGAGCTTGTCATATTTGTATCCAAGGTCTTAAGACAGTTCTTTCCTCTCTAGAAGCACACCCAAAATACTGTCCAGTGCTTTTCAGCTGATGCGAGGTCACTAAAATATAATCATAGGGAAATGGAAGATGCACATATATATAAAATACGATGTAGCAGACTGTCAAGGTTCCTCCCCCACTCTGAACTCTAGGGTACAGATGTGGGGACCTGCATGAAAAACCTCCTAAGCTTATCTTTACCAGCTTAGGTCAAAACTTCCCCAAGGTACAAAATATTCCACCCGTTGTCCTTGGATTGGCCGCTACCACCACCAAACTAATACTGGTTACTGGGGAAGAGCTGTTTGGACGCGTCTTTCCCCCCAAAATACTTCCCAAAACCTTGCACCCCACTTCCTGGACAAGGTTTGGTAAAAAGCCTCACCAATTTGCATAGGTGACCACAGACCCAAACCCTTGGATCTGAGAACAATGAAAAAGCATTCAGTTTCTTACAAGAAGACTTTTAATAAAAATAGAAGTAAATAGAAATAAAGAAATCCCCCCTGTAAAATCAGGATGGTAGATATCTTACAGGGTAATTAGATTAAAAAACATAGAGAACCCCTCTAGGCAAAACCTTAAGTTACAAAAAAGATACACAGACAGAAATAGTTATTCTATTCAGCACAATTCTTTTCTCAGCCATTTAAAGAAATCATAATCTAACACATACCTAGCTAGATTACTTACTAAAAGTTCTAAGACTCCATTCCTGGTCTATCCCCGGCAGAAACCCCAGCATATAGACAGACACACAGACGCTTTGTTTCTCTCCCTCCTCCCAGCTTTTGAAAGTATCTTGTCTCCTCATTGGTCATTTTGGTCAGGTGCCAGCGAGGTTACCTTTAGCTTCTTAACCCTTTACAGGTGAGAGGAGCTTTCCCCTGGCCAGGAGGGATTTCCAAGGGGTTTACCCTTCCCTTTATATTTATGACACAGACCTTGCATATTTAGGTGAGTAATCATTGTAACATTTTCTCTTTCATTCCTTCATATTGCTGCTACAGGAATAGTCAGTGCAATTGTCTACAGAAAGTCTCTTTAGAGGTATTTAGCATGTTTCTTTTAATTGCCACTCCCTAACATGAGCCTGGCTGCTCAGCAACACCAGACACCAGGAGCACATCATCCCGATATAGGACTGTTTTCCCTGGCTTCTCACTGAACAGAGTTCAGTTCATGGTCGCTGAGCTGACTTTCAGATCTTCTCATGAAATGGGTTCTGGCTACTCGAGAGATCACATCTCCCTCTTTGTCCATGCCTCCCAATGACAGTTGCATTCACACAGAACAATAAAATTGTTGACTACTAGGGGTAGGTCCATGGTCACAGGAAACAGACCTTTCACAGTAGCTGAACCAAGAATGTGGAACTTATTACTAGGGTTGCCAACTTCGCAATATTTGAAAACCAGACACTCCAGCAAGAGTGCCGGAACCTCCCCCACCCCGCCTCTTTCCCCCAATCCCCACCTCCCATTTGCTCCCTTCCCACCCTGGGTTGGGAGGGACTTGCCTGCAGAGGTAGGGCTGGGAGCTGCAGCTGCCTGACGCAGGTAAGAGGTGGCCCTGGCTGAGTAGGGGCTGGCATGGGTGATGACTCGTTGCCTCCCTGCCTCTCCCACCTGCAGTAACTGGACTTTGGATGTCAGGTCCCCCCACTTTCCTGGCCACCCTACTTATTACCAGCAGAGAAACTGTGAGCCTTGCTGCATTCAAAGATAAGTGCTAGATCCTTTTCTCACAGTAGTACACCTAGATTCATTTAAAAAACAAAAAAACAACACAGCAACAAATCCAGAAAGCCTGCTTCTGAGTGGCAGGAAAATAAAAAAGAAACAGTGGGAGCTACACAGATATTAAAATGAGAAGGGCCATATAAGTACATCAATAAATAAGTAGATGGATGTCCTCCACTGAATCAATAACCAATATTTGTTATGCATTTTCCTAGGACTGTATGTTTCTTTGGAGTGAAATTCCCTTGGTGCAAAGGGACAGCAAGTGACCGGAGCATCATAAACTTTATTTTGAGTTTGAAGTTCAGCCATTTTTAAAGTATAAGCAAGAATATTTTTTTTTAAAAATAGGCATTTATATTATAGCTGTAATATGTCTCACCTAAAAAGAACGAATTTTGGAGAAAAAACTGAGTGAGAACAAGGTTAGAATGAAAACCAAGTTACTCCTCAACTACACAGTAATGAATGTAGTTCCACCCTGCATTCTTTGCTCATGCAAAACTCCTGTTTGTGTAATGCCTGAATAAAGAATTAAACATTGGGCCATTGCTCCAAGTAACACCCTTTATTGAGACGTTGTAAGACCACTTGCTTTGAAGAAAAACTAAAACATGACCAATTTTCTCTAACATTTTAAGATCTTGGGGATGGCTTCAATGGGAAAAGAAATGTTCTTAGGGAAAATAGCAAAATAAGATAAGTGGTTATGTAGGCCGGCAATTTCTTTGTTGTAAATTTAATCAATAGTCTAGTCATCAGTTCAGGTGTCTGCAAAGCAGACCTCCTCCTTGTGATCTCTCAGTTGTAGAAATAATCCATCAGGCCAACTCCTGAGTACTTTCAGGTCCCATCCTCTTGCATTAGTGAACATAATTGGATAACCATGATGGTGTGCGGCTTTTTTAATTTAATGTCTTAGCACAGTATTATATAGGGATATCTCTACCTTTTTATAACTGCAGAACTGAAAGATAATGCACATGCAATTAAAGATTAAAAATACATTTATTTATATATATACATATATATATATATATTTAATGTGCAGGTTCCTTTGCCCATCTAATGATCAAGTACTGAGCCACAAGGGCCCTGTTTTCATGTGATTATTAGGAACTCAAAGTCATGATGGAAGAAGGAGAGAGGGAAAAAAAGGTGTCCTTGCATACCATGGCTTGAAAGGATTTAAGAATCCTTTTTGTGAGAGTGGAAAGGTTCAGCGAGTAATTGCTAAAACTGTAAGTACTTGAGAGGTCGCTATCAATTCTCAAGGCTACTATAAACATTATGGCCAAGGACAACTCCCACTAAAAAACAAAAAACAATAAATGAGTTATTGGAATTGGACCCATTGTACTGAATATTGTACAAAGAAAGGAAACAATCTTTTTTCCAGGAAGCGTAGAAAATAAAGCCAAGGTAAAAAAAATAAAAAAAATAAAAAGAGGAAATTTAATTACTGGGGTGAGGAGGACTGAAATGGGGTAAACCGGGAGGGTATTTTTTTTTTAAATCTGATTATTCACTGATCTGTTTGACCTCAGTGGCACTGATCTAGTCTTTTGAGCTAAGGTCAGAGGCTTCCTGAAAAGCAAGTCTGATTGTATACCTCCCAAACAGCATGGGTGGGTATACATTGGTGTAAATGGTAGTCATTTGGAATAAGATCCCAAAGAGAGTTTGACAGATTTAACTAATCAAGGTACAACAATACATACTGACATAGATGACTTTTCCTTGCTTTTAACATGAAGAACATCTGCATGTGGGAGAAATGAACGTAGCAACAAGGGACTTTACTTTGTGGTGTTTTACACTGTCAATTTTTGATTGAGTTAGGTTGGACAAGTTTCTATACTTTATGTCTTCTAGAACTGCAAAGAAAGATTAAGCTAAACACAGGAGGGGACTGATGATGCTAGAGGAATCTAGTGAGAATGAACTGAATTGCCATGCTTAAATCTTTAATAAGGTGCTTGGTGATGACCACTGAGCTAAACGGTTAAAGACATGTTAACTGCAGAAATTGGCAAAACTGTGGGTGGACTTTGGTTCTGCAAAAAGCATCTTGTTCTTGTATACAAGTTGTTTGTAATTTTGTTGAAGTTGGGGGATTTTTATGTAATGCAATTTTTTTTAAATGATTGTTCTTCACCACCCCCAAATGCTTTATAAATAAAATGTATTATTATTTATTGGAAAAAACAAAACCAAGGGAAACTTAAATATAGGTCCCATTGAACCAGACCCCTCTATTTTTTAAAATGAATTTTGTGCTCATGAGTAATGGATTCACAGCCTCAAGGTAAAATTTTCAGAAGCAGCTAAGTCACTTAAAAACCTAAGGGTTTGTCTACACTTCAGGTTATACCAGTGTAACTTATGCCACTCAGGGATGTGAATAAACCACCCCTCAAGTGATGTAAGTTACACCAACCTAAGCGCCGGTATGGACAGCGCTATGTCGGCGGGAGAGCTGCTTCCGCTGACATAGCTTCTGCCTCTCACAGAGGTGGTTTTATTATGCTGACAGGAGAGCTCTTTCCCGTGAGCACAGAGTGTCTTTGCCAGACGTATTGCAGTGGTGCAGCTACGCCGTTGTAGCGCTCCTAGTGTAGACAAGCCCCAATTCTCAGTTCCTTTCAGTGGGTTTTACACTCCACCGTGACTTAAGTGCTTTTTAAAATTTTACCTCCCCCGCCCCCAAGACTAAATGGCATTTGTTTTATAGCACAAATGGCATTGCACATTCTACCAATGTGAATGTGGTTTGTCCCAATTGTAGCCACTGGGAACTAAACTAAAATAACCAATCAGCCTTCAGCTTGAACTTGTAGAAATAAAGCTGGAAGAAAAGAAAACTTGCATTGAGTTTTGTTTGGTTTTTTTTGCGGGGGGGTCCCAAAAAACATTCTGAAGTACTGTTTGGCTTTTGTTCCGTGACAATAAATTACAGTACCATCATCTTCCACATGCAACTGTGTCTTTTTCAAGCAACCACTAAGCTTATTAATATGCAACGCAAACAGTGAAATCTTTGTAGCACTTCCCTGGGAATGAATAAATATTCAGAGTAAACATGTGCTAGCTCAATTATTTGATATCTGACTGATGTGATGTGTACATTTGTCCACTAGAAACTAGACTGAGACCACCATAATATTTCACATAGAACATTTCAGAGATTTCAGATGGTAATGACTTTTGATCACTACTGGGATGGATTTTAATCAGTGGCTAAAAGGTTAAACATTCAATACCACCCTGCTGAGCTATTTATTTCCCTATTTATGAAAGTTAATTTTATATGTCATTTTTGAAAAAGATTTTATCCCTATCAAGTTAAGATTCATGTCAATAGGAAACTTCAAGTTGTTTCATGATCTTGTTCACTGATTACCCTGTATCACAACAAAGGTTTGGCTAGGAATCAGTGTTAAGGATCCTTTCATCTTGCATACCTGGCTTTTCTGGCTGCAACCTTTTGTCACCATGTACTATTTATTTACTCTCTAACTCCCTTGCTATTTATACTCAGGTGTATTGCCCTCTTTTTTCCTGGCAATGCACTGTTTTCTACTTGTAAGCTAACTTTGTATCCTTCAAATTGCTCCATATATTGTACTTGTGCAATGCCTGTTTTTCAAGCAAAAGCTCATTAAAATAAGTTGATTTCAGTGAATTCCAATCTATCAAAAGCCTGAAGCAAACCATATATGTGAAAGACTGTTCAGATTAACTAACTAGGAATTCGTTGCTTGAGTCTTAATCTCTGACAAAAAGAGTTGTCTTGTCTCCACCAACTTATTTCTGCATTTCCCCTTTGGAACTGACACAAATAGTCTCTTGGGAGAACAGTTTTCAAAAGGAGTTTGTGGGAGCCTCATTTCCAGGGCCAGTTCAGGCAAGAATGGAGCCTCCTTCAAAGCCAATTGATTGGGCCTTCTGACTACAAGACCCAAGACTCTGTGTGCACCCCACCATCCCTCCACCTCAATCACATTATAAAGCTGGTTGAAATTTTTCAGACAAATAGTTTTGGTCGACCTGAAACAATGGTGAATTTTACATACTTTCGCTTAATAGTTTCAGGACTTAAGCACCATTCACAAACCAATGGTTAGAGCATTTGCCAGGATGTGGGAGATCTGGGTTCAATTCCCCCCTCTCCTTAATAGGGACAAAGGCTTTGAACAGGGGTCTCCAACACCTCTCAGGAAAGTAGGATATGGGATATTCTGGAGTGGGCCATAATAATTAAGTCTAATTTCAGTTGTGGGGTTTAGTATGAGGATGCCATGTGGTGTTGGTGGCCTGTGATATACAAGAGGTCAGCCTAGATGGTTTGGTGGCCCCTTTTGACTCGCTCAGTCTCTCCTGTTGACGTTGTTCCACTTGTATACGATACCTCAAACTATCATTACATCCCTCAGAATAGGTTCATAATCAACACCACCCAGCAGAGGAGCAGAAGAAGTAAAGCGCAAGCTAGTATTTCAGCTTCTACCCAGTGGGATGAGACCCTTAAGAGCAGCCGTCCTCTGCTATAACAGGTTTGGTGGCATTGTCCGAACTAGCTTTGTTTATTCCTTGGCTTATTTAAAACAGCAATGATCAGAGCACTTGAAGCTATATTTTTATATATACACTAGTTTCTATTGTCAGGAAGGAAACAAAATTCAGCCAGCAAAAAAAACAAAAACTGCTAAAAAGCAAGAACATAGTTTCTGTCAATACATAATAACTTAGCTCAGCTTATCAATAAAAAAGAACAATGCTAACCCACCCTTCACAACCCATCGGATGTCTGTAAGCACTCATCCCTACCCCCCACCCCACCCCGCCTCCTTCCCCCGCAAGGTAGCCATAAATGTTTAATGTAGTAAAATAACCTCTATATGTACGTATTGTTCTTATTTTTATCTTTGTTCAGGGTTCTCTCTTGACTTGTAACAATGTCTGTCTCTCTATATACAAATAAATGCAAATAAATTCATAAAAATATATATATATATAACTGGCCGCTATGGCACCATATTTTTAAAGCTGCTTATTAGTCTTCCCAGTACCGTAAATAAACCCCCTTCAGTACTGTCTGTGATTGCCTAATTCTTAAAAAAAAATGTTTTTGCCTAAAACTATGATTCTGTAAGATGGTGATGCATACATCATTTGAGTACCTTAGTCACAAAAGGACTGGGGATTCAGAGCTCTAGGTTTTTCTAATGGACTCACAGAGTGGGTCAGCCCCCTCAACTGGTCTAAGTCTGAAGTTCTATAAGTCACTGGTGCATACTTGATGGGAAAAATCCTATTTTTGGAAAGAGAAATGCATTGGTTTGTGTCTTTATAAACAAATAAAATCAATGGAGGTACTTGATGATTACCTGTTGGATCACTTGATGATTACCTGTTCTGTTCATTCCCTCTGGGTCACCTGGCACTGGCCACTGTTGGAAGACAGGATACTGGGCTAGATGGACCTTTGGTCTGACCCAGTATGGCCATTCTTATGTTTTTAATTTTGCACCAGATGAGAATCTGGCCCCGAGAATTAATAGAAGGGTTACAAGTCTTTTTAGTTTTAACTAAAATTCTATTATTGCCCATGCACAATCTTGGTGTAAGTTAAAGGAGCTGCACTAATTTATACTACCCGAGAATCTGGCCCTGTACGTTTCATGCTGCAGAAAGGAGCAATGAGATTTACAGGTGCTTCTCTTTAATATGCAAGACCTCCCTGCACAGTTAGTTCAACTAAAACATTTGCAATATCTGAACTTTCCTTGTCAATTAAGATTGCTTCTGAAATGTTTAGTATCCTTATTGCCCCAGACATCCATTTACCTAAGAAGTCCATCTGATTTTTATGCTCCTGATCCAAGGAGGACATTAATTTTCAAATTACAGTGCAAGGACATAAATGCCAGTGTAACATCTTTACTCTCTATTACTTATTTTTGGCACAGCTAATGCTTACTTGAAGTACTCATACATTTCTAAATAAAAATGAAAGGTTACACTCCATCTATTGTGGTTTCCCTTTTGAAGCAGGGCATATATTTCAATTTTCATAATCCAAATCTCTCACTCTCACTACCTTCTGGCCATAACATTTGGGGATTGTTCTTTCTCAGTTATTTTCTGTATATTTTAAACATAAGTTTTCTGCATTTATGTTAAAGGAGATTTTTGCTTTTCTAATGTGTATCTGTAAAACTGAAGCTATTTCACTGCCTGAATTTAGAAGTCTAGGCATACAGTACTTACTGCTCACAGTGTTTGGTCTAAAGCAAAGCCAGTATAGATCCATGCATATTTTCTATTTTATAAATAAGCACCAGCTATCCCTCGATTGCCATAGAACCCAGCCATACCAGGAGTGTATATCTAAGCACGCTAGTAAATATGGGGAATATTTAACACAAAAACCTTGCCCATTTTGTATACTTTAGGACAATTTGAGCACAAATTCCAAAAGGTTCTTTTTATTCTGCATTGCCCCTGCTTTCTAGTTTTACTTTCCTCATTGATCCATTCTGTAATGCAAGTCAATGATCACTATTTAGGGTGGATTTAGCAGAATTAGCTTTAACAGCTACTTTATTTATACACAATTAGTTTAAATGGAGAAGAAAATTAGTTGGGCTACATGTGGGAATATTTTCCAGTCCATTTACTAGTGAGCCTGCTCCCTAGGGTATTTCAGCGAGGACAATGCCTATCTCATCATTATGGGGACTATTGATTTCCCTGGATTTATCTCTGAGAATACCTACCTTTGTCCACATGCTGTCTTGTTTGATGGCAGCAATCCCACTCCAGCTAGGACATGGTATATTTAAAGCTGGGTCAAATTTTTCAGCCAAACTTTTGGGGGTGGGCGGGCTGAAAATGGCAGCTATGGATTAACCGGAACATCTCCTGAATTCAGTGTCATGGACAAATAGTTTCAGTTGAAGCTAGAAAAGTCAGAAATGTCAACTGTCACTGTCAAAATTAAATATTTCAATTTTTCAGACTAGATTCACGAAAGGATACAGGTGCCATTCACAAAACCAAGTCAAGTGATGGCTGTAGGTGTTCCTTTCCCCCGCTCCCCGCCACCCCCCAAATAGTCCTGTCAGAACACTCATGTGGGAAATGCAGGTTCAAATCCCCACTATAGAGCAAGGATTTGAAGCCAGGTCTTCCTCCTCCCATGTGAGTGCCCTAACTACCAAGGTATTCTGGGGCTTGTCTGTCTCAATTTCACCTGTTGAAGCAATTCGACTCATAAAATACTTGAACAATCATTCGGCCAGAGAAGGAGGATGACTTTATAGCTCAGTAGTTAGGGCACTCACAAACCTGAGTTCCAGTCCTGCCTCCCATTAATATTTAATTAATTATACAAAGTGGAATTGCTTCAACAGAGATGGAGCGAGGTTTGGGAACTTACATAGAAAGGGGGAGACCAGGGTTCCTTCAGAATAGAGAGTTGAACCTTGGTCTCCTACAATCCAAGTGAGCACCGTATTGCTCAGGGTATTGAGGGGGAGCACTGCAACCACCTCCTCAGCTTCACGACACAAGCCTCCCCCATTTCCTTTTAAATTTTGATATACATAAAAAAAACAAATAGAAAACCTTTCCACTGACCAAGCTGGCACAAGTTAGAGTGCATTCCTGAGTTGAGCTGGTCAGGAATCTTTTGATGAAACATTTTCTTCCATGGAAAATGCCATTTTATCAAAATCATAATTTTTCATGGGATAGGGTCGTTTTGAGTAGTTATTTTTATTGTAAATATATATATATATATATTTTTATTTTTAATTTTATATAGAGAGCATATTTTGTTTGTTTACTTTGATCAATTCACACTGGGTTTGAGCAACTTATTTTCTGTTATTTACCTTCTATTTTCATCCACTGAGCATACCTAATCCTTATCCCACCAGAGAGTTTTGGTAGAAGGTTGTTCAAAGTAGCGATAATTATTTTCATTGCTCAGTACTGCTCCCAAACATGCAGAATTTGGTAAATGTATGTCACACGTTGTAACAAGTATAAGCAATATGTTCAATACAATTGGCCAGATGCTTCATATGGCTCAGGCATCACAAATCATCCAGAAAGCTACCCTATATGAGGGGAATTGCTAGGTGACACAAAACTGGTGGTGCTATGCCCTGGTAGTCCTTTCCACTGTCCCAGATGGCACAAGTTAAAGAGCATTCCTGAGTTGAGCTGGTCAGGAATCTTTTGATGAAACATTTTCTTCGTTGGAAAATGCCAATTTATCAAAATCGTAACTTTTCATGGGAAAGGGCCGTTTTGACCAGTTATTTTTTATTGTTGAAACAGTTTTCACTTAAAAAAAATTACCAGTTTTCTGCTTTGGAATAGCTGTTTAAAAAATAAACAAATTACAGTAAGGAGAAAGGTTCAAAATCAAAACAAAATGTTTCAAAATAATCTGAATGAAATGTTTCAGTTTACTCAAAGCAAAATTTTGGGTTTTCAGTTAAGAAAAATTTGAGATTTTGACTTTTTGTACTAATTCAGGACAATTTTTTTTTCCTGTAGCTCAAAGGTTTTCATGGGATACCCAGCTCTAGTCCTGAGGCTTTTCTAACTTGCACTTTGGGGATTGCAAAAGAGGAAGTCCAGACAGAAAAGTGTCAGAAAGGAACCTATGCATCTTCTCAACTATGCCACATTCCTCACCTGAGGATTTAATGCAGTGGTTCTCAACCTATTTACCATTGTGGGCTTCATATGCAGCTCTCTCTGTGTTATGTGGGCCACATCCACAATATAAATATACACATACACTACTTGGATGTCACATGGGCCACAGCTGTGTGCTGATTGGGCCACAAGTGGCCCATGGGCTGCGGGTTGAGAACCGCTTATTTAATTCAATAATTTTCAACAGTAGAGTGTAATTAAAATATGAAACATCTGGAAAGTACATTCTGCAAGTATATAAAATTGAATGGGAACATAAATATACTACAAACACGAACCATGTTTGTCAGCAGGATCAATCCTCTACATATGTACGTTTTGGACCTGACTCTGCAAGCCTTACTTCCACAGAATAGCACTTACTCACAAGAACAGCCCCAACGTTTTCAATGGAACAAGTCACTTGTGACACTCAGTATGATTCTGGTTTGAAGAAGGAGACCTACAAACATGTGTTAATAACACAGTCTAGCTCATAAGGATAACATTCCACTGGGGAAGAAATGAGTTGTTTTAAGTGAGCAGGGTTTAAGATATAATTATTATTATTGACATCATTATTTTAGCCATGGACAAAACTATAAGCAACATGAACACATTAAATGAATAGTACAAGTCTGAATTACAAACACTTTACCATGAAACAAGTGGCCAACCACTGCTGTCAACAGTTAACAAACTTACACAGTTTAGTAAAAAACCTGAAGCTTTTCAATCAAGGTTTTGATGAAAGCCGTAACATTCTAAAGACACCACCTAGATTTTATGATTTACTCAAGAAAAAAAAAAAAAGGACTGCCTGGTAAGACCAATAATCACAGAGTGGAAACCAAGTAACATTCCCAGCATTCAAAAATAATTGAACTACTAAAAAAACCTGCAAAGGGTGTGTGGTGGGGAGGGAGGATGAAAAACACTATAAGACACTCCAAAATCTCTGGTAATTATGTTAACCCTGTGACAACTAAGGAAGAGGGGCTTATATTTCAGTCAGTTTGGTTTGAACATGTGCAAACTTGAGTTAGGTTTTATAAAAGAAAACATGTTCTCATTGACCTACAACTCTTCTAGCCTGTGGCAGCTAAACAGAGTTTTTACTGAGGTATGAAACAACCAATAGAAGATCAAATACATTTAAACTTTGCTAACAATCATTGAAATAGTGGACTAGACTAATCAAGGGGGAAATTATATATATTTCCAATTTAAAATGTACAAATACCATTTCATCAATAAAGGGAGATTGACAGTTTTACAGATTTATTACATTAAAAGAACATTACCCAGCATTAAAAGAACATTTAGGTTGCAAAGTCAAGCACTCAAAAGTAAGGAACTGCCAGATTTACAGTTGCTCATGCAACTTTATTTCTCCCCATTCAGCACATATCCTGTGCATTAAATGAGGCATGGGTCCTGTGGTAAAACAATATAATCATTTAATGAAAAAGTGTACCATAATACATATGCACCAGGGGGCTGTGAAGACTAAATAATACTCTTAGCAGAGTTTTTGTATATAATCGCCCAGTTTAAGGAAAAAGATAAACACAAGTTCCATTGTGTGAAACTGTCACAATCTCCCCCATCATGCATCATCAACAGGGTCTGAACCTGCAGCACAAACTATCACTAGGCTACAGAACTACAATAGCTGGCAGCAGGGGAAGGTTGTTTATCCTAAAGGGAGGATAGACAAAAGCATCTGTGGAGGTCACCTGAGAGTCCACCCCCATCCAGGCTTTTCTTTTTCCCTACCCTGGGAATTGGGGGAGCTTCCATCCCATGTGGTGCCTCCAGAGGAGGAGAATGGTCTAGAAGGTCTAAGAGGGAGGCAGCAGGGAGTGTGGGCCATCTCCTTCCCTCTCTGCCCATTCCCTCCCCTAGATGTTGGGAAGAGGATTTTCCCCTTCTCTCACTACAGCTGCTCCAGCAACTGCCAGTCCAGTGGGTGCTGCTGCTTCTGCTGAAGCAGTGGCAGCATGAGCCTGGGCTCAGAATGTTATGATGTTCAATTATTTTGACGTTTACACAATAATGTGAAAGGCCCGTGGTGTAAATGAGAATTAGACCTTCAGTTCTAATGAGGTGCTGAACTGATTGGCTCGGAAAGGAGACCCAATTTTTTTTTAATTAGCCCTGGGCCCGTTACAGACTCCTGCAAAGCAACCTCTCTCAGTAGGTTTTCAGAGTAGCAAGCATTAGCCAGGATTCATCTGTCGCAAACACTCCCCTCTGCCAGGATTTTTTGCCTGTGGATTTGGCTCAATATATTCAGTATGTAAAAATGTCTGGGATTCTGTTGAATTGGAATCTTATGGAATGTGTGCCTGACTATAATGATCACAGTGAATTGGAAGAATTTTGTAATTTTCACCTGTGATATTTCCATTAACTGTTCTCACTAAGAAAGCTACAGGGTAGCTTAATCCTACCTAGCATGACTAGAAAAGAAACCATCGCAGATCAATAGCTACAGTTTGATATCCATTCTATGAATATCAGGAAAAATAAATTGCAAGGGGCAAAGTAACCTGCTGGCATTCAGAAAATGGCATCGAGCCCAGAAAGCACTTAGGGTCCAATCCAGCACACTAAAGTCAATGGCAAAGTTCCTATTTACTTAAATGAAGCAGGATCAAGCCCCTAAATATAGCTTTCTGTATGCAAGGCCAGTGTTTGCAGACATTTCTTGCATTTAAACAGCAGGAGTCCTTGTTAAGGGAGCCATGTATTTTGCTGTAATGTTCATAGAAGTGAACAGATCTTAATAATTACAGAACTACTGGGATGTAATTGATTTACTCATCATTGCACTAAAATGCTTGACAAGCATTTCAGTGTCTTCATATTTTTCCAGCTAAACCAGGTTTTGATGTTACTCTGCTTGTGAAGTGCTACAAATAAACTATCAACTGGTACTGGAAGTATATGGTAGAAGTAACAAAAAGCTTTTGCATTTGGTTAGAAGTCAAAGTAAGTTGTCTATAAATCAAAAGGAGGCTCTTTCAAATCATGTTTTCCCATTGTTCATTTCCACACTAAGAAAAATGTCTAAAAAATGTATTGCATGGAGAGGTTGGCCCAAAAAGTCAATATTGATTAGACACAGAAAAATCATATTTTTGCTGGTTTTTTGAAAATGAAGCATTTGATTTGCCTCAATTTTTTCAGTTTTCCCACAAGAGAGTATTGGGTTTTTTTTTTTTTCCTCCTTCCATCAAGAGACAAATAGTCACTGCTGTGAAAATGTTAATATTTTTCTGTAAAATTAGTCACTTTTCATGTAAGGTAGAAGAGCAAAAATGTGTTAATGCTTCCAGGAGGAAATGTGGCCACTGATTGCTGCAGAGAAATAAAGACTTTTGTTCACTGGTAGAAAAACTAAAATTCTCCCCAGACAAAATTTGCACTTTTTTGTGAAAACTCTTAGAAGTCTCATTTGCAGAATTGAGATGATTTTTGCACAGCTGTAAGGTACATCTGGAAGTGTAATTCTGAGCTCACGTAGACATACCCCACCCTAGGTCCGCTCAAGCTACAGTGCTAGTATGTACCCAGAAGGGCCGGGTGGGTGCGTACTTGGCTGGCTAGCTGTAGGGGCAAGGTTGCGGAAGATTGGCAAGGAGCTAAGTGGTGGACTGAGTACGTGACTGGATGTAAGCGGAGGATGCAGGCAGTTAGAATGAACTTTGTCCGACAGACCCCGCCAAAAGATACCGTAGCATAGCTCAGCATACTTTTGTCTGTAAACAAGTTAGTTTATATAACAAGCATAAATTATACATGGAAAAATGTAACCAGCTGTTGACCCTATGTAACCCCAAGATAAGCACGGAGAATATAGCACCACAGAGGACTTCCCCCCGGCGGAGTCCTGCCTGGTCAGCTGTCCCGAACGGCCAGAGTCCCCTGCAGCCGCTCCACACATCCTAGGGGCTCCCTGCACAGATTGGAGCATAAGTTCTTCCTTCATTAAAGCATAGCTGACTATTCTCAGGCCTGAGTGTCATCCTTTCACTGGTATCTCCCCCCAGCCCTTGCGGGCACACTAGCCAAGCCCCTGCCTGCTCTTCCTTGGCCACACGGCTGTTTTTAGTGTTACCGGTGCTAGTACTCAAGCTACGTCTATGTGAGCTGGGAATCAGACCTCCTAGCTCAAATGTAGATGTACATTTCGGTACTTCGGTCCATATTCAAAGCATAGTATACTTCGGGAAATTAAAAGACTTGGTGAGGTCCTCAGCTGCTGTAAATTAGCATATTTCCATGGACTTATGCCAATTACACTACCCGAGGATCGGGCCCAGTAATTGTTTTCTGAAATACTGGAGTATGCACTAGATCAGCAGTCTCAAATTATGGTTCACAGACAGCTGGCTGCTCGTAGGGTGTTAATCCCATCTCCTTTTAGATGCTTTTGCAGGCAACCAGGCTCTTTCACAGAAAGCAGTTGCTGGAAACAAGACAAGCCCTTCTACCTCCCCACAAGCATTTCTTCTAGTCGCTACAGAAATGGGCCACAAAGACAAAGAAGATTTTGATTGGGAGAAGCGATGGCCTGCATAATAGGAGAAGTGATTCCTTGCAGTAGAGGTTACTCAGTTAATGGTCATTTTCAATATAACTCTTTCTAGAGTATGTATTAAAAACAATTGTGTACATGACAACTCATGCCACCCGTTTAAAAAATGTTACTATAGAAATTTTAGGGGTTTTTTTATTAGTAGTTATTCTTTTAAAAGCAGTTAACCTAGCATATGAGGTTAATTTTATTTTTGTTTCATAGCCCCTTTATATAAAATGTTTCAAACCTGAATTATTTCTTCCCTTTTTTAAAAAAAAGGATCAATTCTGGCCTTGCTCCAGCCCCAACATGCCACTCCAGTGGTGTACAGGAGTAATAAAGGACATGCTACATGGAGGGAAGAATTCTTCTGGTGCAGGAATAGCATAGGGCTAACATCAGCTGCCCTTGGTGAAGAGAGCATGCCAGGGGAGGGGAAAACAGAGACTGGGAACAGGAGGGGCACACATGTAGTGTTCTGCACTATGGCATATTCTGGGCTGCAGAGCAGTCTGTGGGTAACCCAAAGAAGGTTACTATAAGGTAGAGCAGCCCCTGCATTTGATCTAACTAAGTCTGGGGGTGGGGGTCAAGTCATTTTCTACTGCAGGCAATAGATTTGTGCCAATAATTGATTTTTCCGTTCACTGGCACCAGTTAAAAAAAAATGTTTCGGGTAAAATCCAAAAACCTGAACAAGTCAGAATTTTCAGTGAATCAACAAGTTGGAAAATAATTTGTATCAGATCACATGAAACGTTTTGCTTTCAACCTAGATCAGTGGTTCTCAAACTTATTTGATTACGCCCCCTTCTTTGTGACTGTAGTAGTTCATGCCCACGCCGCCGACCACACAAATACATCTACTGATAAAAAATAATCAACCTGCAACTCTCACTAAATATTACAAAGAGGAAGGCATTGATTCAAATAGAACTAACCACCCGTTCTAGTAAGAGCAAAAGCAAAACTGCGATTGTGGTTGATGTTTACAACTGAACGTACACACTGCGCCATAGCAAATGAGTTAACTTACAGCTGGCAATGACGTTGTATAATGCGATGCAAGGTTAACAGAAATCCATCAAAATGCACAGTGCTTTTGAGTCAAATGAACAGCGCCACCTGAGGACATGATATAGCTGGAGGAATCAGCTTTGCTATTTATTCATTGCTGTGGGTGAATTGTGCGCCGTAAGTCTTTTTTCCTCTAAAGCTTCTCACCCACCCCCGACTACATTCTGCGCTGTCCCCCTCTTTGAGAAGCTCAGGACTAAATTCAGAGAACCGAAGAGAAAGAGAAGATTGTGCATCCCCCCATTATATCCAATAGCACGGTGGTTAGGGCACTCATTTGGGATGCAGGAGACTGAAATTTCAAACCCTGTTCTAGAGTAGGTCCTGGAGAGCAGGTCTCCCACATCCAAGATAAGTGTTTTTATCACCAGGTTATTGGCTATGTCGTCGTGAGTCTCTCTCAATCTCTCCTTTTGAAGCTGTTCCATTTTGTATTAAATAATTAAATATTAATTGCACCAGAGATGAAAGAGAGAATTACTCCATAGCCTGGTAGTCAGGGTACTCATCTGGGAGGGGGAAAAACACACCTGGGTTCCAGTCCCTTCCATAATGAATATTGGATTATTGTATTGTGTCATTTTAAGACAAAACATGTCAGACTCTAGACTTCATATAATCCTAGTCAGCTAACATAATTTCTAAGGTTTCCCTCACTAGTTCAAAGAAGAGAAGGATAATTTGTTATTTTTTGTTTGGAGTATGTAATGGGTTTAGACTATAAGATCTCCAGTACAAGCCTGGATCATCAGATGGATTTGTACAGAACCTAGCTCAAGGAGGCATCAATTCTGATTGGACTCTTTAGGAGCAATTAAATTATAACAAACAGGTCAAAGATACATTATCATCCTCTATGTACACATTGTCTTATACTATGGGAGAACAGCCCCTTCATTGAATCATAAATAAGCAATCCATTTTCCTGTACTCACCGCAGGAGTGGAATTTCAATTGGGTGTTCCATGCAAGGAGCAGTTTCAAGATCACCTCATAAGCAACAGATGGAATAAAAGTGCAATAGCCTGATTTCACATTCCAAACTGGATGTTTCCTCAAGTCAGTTGTACATCCTTGTGAGGCAGTTCTTCACCGTATCCCCCCTTCATGCTTCTCTACTGCACAGCTAAACTGCATTTGTGTTCAGTGAAGCTAGAGGGTAACATGGAAGATTCACATCAGTACCATTCAAACTGACTGATATTAACCATTCACAAAAAGAAAAGGAGTACTTGTGGCACCTTAGAGACTAACCAATTTATTTGAGCATAAGCTTTCATGAGCTACAGCTCAGAGACTAACCAATTTATTTGAGCATAAGCTTTCGTGAGCTACAGCTCACTTGCTGTAGCTCACGAAAGCTTATGCTCAAATAAATTGGTTAGTCTCTAAGGTGCCACAAATACTCCTTTTCTTTTTGCGAATACAGACTAACACGGCTGTTACTCTGAAACTAACCATTCACAGGTTACCAAAAGTAGTTTCATGTCCGCATGCTGTATGTATATCATTTTTTCCTCTGCACAAACAGCCTACACTAGAAACCTAGAGTACACCATTCACACAATAGCTTAGTATGCAAAGATCACAAAGTGCAGCAGAAACATAAACAGAGAAGAATCAGTATGAGTGTAAGCTGCTCTGGTTGGCCTGTGAAGCACTCTGACTAATATGACCTATTGGTGGGGTCTGACCCAAGCAGAGGAGATGGCTATTCATGATAGCTTTCTGACACACTGTAACCCATGCGGAACCCTGTACCCCATGTTCACTGCATTTATTTCGTTATTTTATACAAAGTATGCCTCGTGTGGTATCATTTGAAAACTCATAAGCTGCTGAACATTATTAGCCTGGTAATGAATGTGTGTCAGCTTTGTATGTAAAGTTATGAGACTATACTGTATAACCGTGTATTATGTTACAAAGTTAGAAAAGGAGGTCCAAACTAGTTTTTCAGAGACAAAGGCATACTGAGGGATCAGCATAATCAAACAAACCATCAGGGACTATCACCTCTATCACTTAGATAAACAGTCATCCTTTGGCAGGAAAAGGGGTATAAACAAAGTATTTACAGTTCACCTGAAGGACATTTGGCAATTCACATAGGCCATGAAACTGTCTGACCCCATGACCCAGCAAAGACTTTTCTAGTGCAAAGGGTCAGAGTTTAAAAAGGATAGACACCTTCTTTCCCCCCATCCCTGCTCATGGCACCTACAATGCTTGAAAGAACAAAGGAAGCTTTTGGAACCATGGGAAGGGGTCCTAGCCAGCAGGCTTTCCAGCTAGCACAGACTGCTGTAGGCTTTTGGGTGAGACACACCTTTTTGCTTATTAGCCTTGGTAAAATTTAGGTATTAGCTTGTGCGTTTATCTTTATATTTCTTTCGTAATTAACTCTTACTTATATGCCTTATCACTTATAATCACTTAAAATCTATCATTCTCTAGTTACTAAAGTTGTTTTACTGTTTTGTCAAAACCAATGTGTTTGATTGAAGTGTTTGGGAAGCCTCCACTGGAGATAACCAGGCTGGTGCATTACAGGCTGGAGAGGACCATTCCTTTGATGGAATGACAAACTGATTTATGAGCTTGTACAGTCCAGTGGGCTACTGAATGGTACAAGACATACTTTTCTGGAGGGCAAGGCTGGGACTGAGGTGTATGTAGGTGTTGCCTTCTATCTATTCATGGATGGCTGGGCATAGTATTCATGTACTCAGCTGGAAGTGACTCTCCATGCTGGTGGCTGCGAGTGATCAGCATCTGGAGAGATTTGTTGTCCACTAGCAAAGCAGTGGAAAAAGCATCCCAGGCTGGAAAGCTAAGGGGACACAGAAGCTCAGCCGTTCAGGTTGCACCCTGGGGAATGTCACAAGCCTTTAACCTTCCTCTGTTGTTCTTTGAGCCTTCTTTGTATATCACAGTACACAGGGTGAATGGAGTAACTCTAGCAATTGAATTAAAACACACTAGGAGGTTCTTCAGGATAAAGAGGTCACTGAGTGTTTTCCCATGACCCTACCAGGAGTTAGGATTTGAACAGAGACTGCTGTACTTTATGTGTATTTCCAAACTCTGTAAACATGTGCTGGTTGTTCAGACTACCAATCCTGGACACAGGCAAGCAAGTGTTGGAAATGAGCCTCTAAAGTAAATTTGTTCTGATATGGAACAAGGAGAGCCTTAGAAGTCTGGACAATCACTTAAATTTGACAACAGTGTGCTTTTCCTGTGACAGCAATACTTGCTAGCAGATTTCATGGTATTATGCCATAATAACATAATGACTTCCAAGAAAAGTTTATTACATACTAGAGGATGACAAGTCTACACAGCAAAGAAAAATCTGAAGTTGGTCCATGCCAGCCGACTTGGGCTTGGGCTGTGGGGTTGTTTCACTGCTATGTAAACTTCCAGGAGCAGGCTGGAACTCAAACTCTGGGACCCTCCCACCCGACAGGGTCGTAGAGCCCAGAAGTATTTTTCTTTACTGTGTAGACATACCTGTACAGTATGCAAATGACCACATCGGATGTAGTGTGCTTACCAATGTATTTTATACAGCACTGTACAGGTGTATTGTCACCAATTAATCTGTGGTGCTATTTGACAGCAAAATAGTTAATATCTCATTTGAAGACTAACACTTCCCAATGGTGCAACCTCATTTTGTGGGGTAGGGTTAGAGGGAGGCAGTCTACCTGGTTGTGGAGAAAAGCTTGAATATGAACCCTAAAACTTCAAGAAGCAGAAGGTAAATAGAAAGAACCCCACATTTATTATTTTTGTAAAATCTCTTGAGTTTGAAGATAGACGGTAGGGTTGAAAGAGATGGAGAGAAAGGAGAATAATATGGAGGCTGCTTCTGGGGTGTCTGTCTGTCTCCTTCTCCCCCCCCCCCCCCCCCCCCCCGTCCACAGCTCCAGGTCCACCAATGAGAACAATAAATGGAGTGACAGTTTTGGGGGCCAACTTTTCATTGTAGCAGAGCAATTTAATGCATAGTGACAATGTAAAAATGGTACCTTCTTATTCCACAGATGCTACTTATGTGTATTCAGAATCTGCTTAATTTAGTGACAAATGGCACTTGACACGCCTTTTAGATCTGCAGCATGACCATATCTATAGGAGTTGGAGAGCTAGATCCAATGCTTTACAGTCAACAAAATTGCTACATAAGTTGTAACTGTGGGTCAAATTCTGCCCTCAGTTGCACGGGTCCTTAAAAAAAAAATCAGTGAAGTTGCACTGATGTAAGTGAGCACACAATTTTAAGACAAAAGTATTAAACTGGCATAAGTGAGGTAAGGGCAAAATTTTGAAAAATGGTACTTTGTAATAGATGACAATATATGAAAAGGAAAGAACACCGATCCCAGGCTGAGTTTACAAAGCTAGTATCTTAAACAAAAATAGTTTGACTTTACATTAATCAGATTTGTTTTCTATGGTAAGCCATTGAGATATACCACCATTTTGGAATTCTGATGGGAAAACAAGCCAGCTGAAGATACGTTGATCTCCGCATGCAAATCTGCATATGAATTCTCTTAACATGTTTTTCATATCTACAGCTATTGAGCGATAATTATCTACATTCTGTTTTCCTGGCTCAAATTTACACCCTTCTTGTGTTCCCTTTTTATTAAGTGTTGTTAAACACCAATGGAATCCAGGAGATAAACTGGCTTGTTTCGGTCAGAGTCACAAAAGACGCCCAAGTTCAGTGTAGTAATAACATAGCAAGTCTCACTGCTGCTTGCACTGTACATTCCTCCTGTGCCACATAAGAGCAGCCTGTTCCTTCCCCTTCCCCCCATTCCTACAAGGAAGAGCATCTTCGGAGCCATGAAAAGAGACCAATTCATGCTCTCATGACTAAGGAACACTGGATTATCTCCTTTCCAGAGTTTTGGAACCACTAAAGGGAGATGGGGGCAGCTAATTTCAACCTTTCCTTTCATCCCAGTGATAAGGGCCTGAATTCCTTTGCTTGGTCTTGGCCTGTGACAGGATCTCTCACACATGCAAGCAGTCTGCTATTTGCTGCAGGCCTTCTTTTCCAGAATGGCTGAGAGCACACAGTGCTGTGGAAGCAGCTTTTGTAATACTACCATAATTAAAATTTCCTTTAAAAATTGCAGACACAAGAGACTACAAAACCAGGCTGAGATCCAAATTAGAAATGTAATGTCAGCACAAATCTGTCAGGCTGAACTCAACAAGAGATTATGGAACATTTTGGGTTTTACTGTTTAAACTCTTGCCAGTTGCCCAATATACCAAGTCATTCTTGTTATTCCCAGAGCGCATCACCATTAGAATCTACACCAAAGGGCCAATACTAAAATGAAAAGAGCGAACACCAGGCATAATTATAAGTTAGCATTCAATTTTAATTTAGACAAATACAAACTATCAAAAGGAAAGAAATTCAGAACTCAGTTTGTCTCTTCAGTTGCAGCTCACCTTATTTTATCTGTGCAATCCTCAAGCATTCCATCTGGTCCTTCAGGTGTACAGCCCTCAGGTCCTTGCAATCATTTTCTATGATACAGGTACTGAGAATAAGATATTCCCTTTAGGTGTCTTCCTTTATTAATTTCTTTTAGCCTCTCAAGTCCAACCCTTCTTGTGGTCCTGGGGTTAACACCAATAAGCATCCTCTTTCAGGATCAGGAGTCCCACAGCCTCTTCCTGGGCCTATGTAATAATTCAGGTAGGCGTCTCTTCCTTGTATTCAGGAGTCCCACAGCCCTCCTGCAAGAGCTGGGCTGTAAACAGTCAGACTCTTCTTGGATCAGAAGTCCCAAACCAGTAAAAAGGCCAGCTTCGGGCCTCAGTCAGCTTCTATCCAGTTGGCCCCTTTCCCCACTCAGTTGTTTCATCTCTTGAATTGAGAGATCCACACACATCCTACTTCTCTCCCTGGGAGCACCCTTTTTCAAGGAGCTCCCATAGCCTTTTGTCAAGTCCAGGTACTCTTTACTCAATTAGCTGCCAGCCATCCACCTAGGGTATGTCTACACTGCAATTAGACACTCACAGCTGGCCCGTGCCAGTGACTGAGGCTTGAGGGGGTTGGGCTAAGGGGCTGTTTAACTGTAGTATAGACACTTGGGCTCAGGCTGAAGCCTGGGCTCTAGGACCATGCGACATGGGAAGGTTCCAGAGCTTGGGATGCAGCCTGAGCCTGAACATCTGCCCTGCAATTAAGCAGCCCAAGCTCTGCAAGCCTGAGTTAGCTGGCACGGGCCAGCTGCAGGTATCTAATTGCAGTTTAGGCGTACCTATAGACAGTTAATTACTGACAGGTGGCTGAGATAGGCTGTCTCCTTGCAGAAGCCAATCACCGATAGACTGGACTCTGACTCCCCTTCAAAGGCCCAGCCACCTTGTGAAAATATCTTCTACTAATACAGCCCATATGATGTATAGTGTAACATCAGTCTCTACATGAAGATCCTTGATTCGCTGAAGCTTAACAAGATGAGGCAACATCCTTAACACTGATTTATTTATTTAGCTTGTGCTGGTGCATTTTATAATCTTTTGAGGCCAGATCCGCAGCTGGTGTAAATCAGCAGAGCTCCATTGATTTCACTGGAGCTATATTGATTTACATCAGCTGAGGCTCAGGCCCATAGTGTTTACTTAAAAATTATCTTAACAATGTTTTGGGTGTAATTATAATATTAGAATTATTGTAACAATTGTATTATAAAAATGCCAAAAATATAGATCAAATTAAAAGTAACCTGCTTAGGTGCTGGAAGTAGAGGTGTTGCCACATCCCCCTGGCTGGGAGTGGATTCCTTTATATCCAGGCTTTACAGTTTGGTTCAATGGCTCTCAGCCCTCCCACTATACAAATTGTTCCAGCACTCCTGGTAACCTGTAAACAACAACAAAATTTAGAAGTACTTTAATGAAGTATGCTGGAATCTAATGAAAATGCGGAATGTCATCTTGAATCACTATTTCCTATCCAGTATGAATTTCAAGAGACATAAGTGGAAATTAAAGAGAAGCTAACCCACAACAGATGTTAGCAAGGCTTTTTTCACTTTGAACATAATAAACATATGGAATAGCTTATCAGGCACTATTGCTGAGGCAAAACCAAGGATCATTCAAGAAACAATTAGGTGCTGTTCTAAAGAAATGGAATACTTAACATGGATGAGCCCTGATGGGCCAATAGTCCTGATGGGTAAATCGCTCCAACTAAAAGGTTTTATGTCCCTATATTCATTTGAATGTAAATATCGCTTTAGTAACACCTACGTCTTGGCTTGGTGGGGAGACTGTTTCACTTTCTCTCTCTTTTTATTCTTTTGAGAGAGAGAGAGAGAGAGACTTTGTTGTTTTCTCTTTTATGATCGCAGAATGTCCACATGTGATTTTTAACCCCAGCTATCACCAACAGAGAAAGACATTGAGGTTCTGGGATGGCAACTTATGAGTTGAGTGTTTACTTCATCTCATTTTTTTAATTTGAATGAAGAGTTACTGTGTCCGGGAAAACTGACAAAAGGTCAATTTATGTCAGCACAGCTAATGCTTAACAATGCCCTACCAATTAAAGGATAAGTGCTTCAGTCATTCTCTCTCTCCTCTCTCCAAGCACCAATTGCCTTGTCCAAGCACCACATTTCCTAGCCATCTCACAGTAGTGAGGATAGCGGTGTATGCAGGATATTGTTTACACTGAGACCACAAGTATGACATAATTTCTCGTGTGTGTACTGAAAGCAGCTTAAAGTAGTGTCATCTTCTAGCAGGGACACAATACTCTTGGAGCAAAAATTTAATACAAGAGTGGAGATGATAAAGTAGGGTCCTGAGTTCTGAAATGTTTTGATTCTAGGATACCAGCACAAACAGGGGGAGAACAATGCTAAGATTTGACCAGAATTGAATATCAGGGAGGCAGGTAGGTTTGGATAAATCTTCCTAAGAACAGAGGGTCAGAAACAAACACATTGGGCTTCATTCTCTATTGCCTTTCCCATTGATTAGTTATTTTGCCCAGATCTACTTAGGCACCTGTGTCCCAGCACTCACCTGGGATGTTGGAGACCCACGCTGAGCTCCCCCGTCTGCTTTACAGGGTGAAAGGATTTGAATAAGGCTCTCTCAAACCTCTCAGGAGACAGCTCTAATCACTTTGCCTATTGAATACTCTGGTGCGAGGCTTGTCTATCCTGTTCAGATAAATAGAGGCATTGGGTCAATGAGAATGAGAAAGAGAGAGAAACTATAGCCTGAGAGAGAGCCTATAGACTGGTTGTTATGGGCTTATGGCGCCCATGTGGGAGGTGGAAGACCCAGTCCTACCGCTGTAATGACTTTCTAATTATGTATACAGAGTGCAACAACTTCAACAGGAGAGCCTGTGAAAGCTTTACACCACAATATCCCATAGCTCAGTGGTTAGAGCACGCTTCTCAGAAGTGAGAGACCCCTGTTCAAATCTTTCTCCTGCTCAGGTAGAATGGGCAATTGAACCCTTGTCTCCCACATCCCAGGAGAGTGCTCTAACACTAGGGTAAAAAGTATAAGATGGGCACCACCACAACCATTCTGGATTCCTAGCAGAGATGGGCTGTAGAGAGGTACGTATATCTATGAGGCAGGTGGAAAACCAAAAAAACCAACCCCATATATGGGTGCACAGTGATAGATAACAGATGTGCCATATTCAAAGAGAAAAAAGTACAAGTAATAAATTTGTCCTTGAAGTCAGACAGTAACAACCTAATTTTCATATAACAGTAGCATTTGCTTTTAATGAGTATATGTCACACTACTTTTCTGTATACTGTAAAAGGAATACGTTTAGGTATTATCTTTTGTGCACTCATTTCTTTGTCCCCACCTTTCTTTTCTCACTCTCCCAGTGAGGATAACTAATAGTGAGGATTGGTCAATGGGACATTGCTTAAAAAGTAGTAAGGTAAAAAGAAAATTAGTCATTTATATGAATAAGAATAATACTTTACTTACACAAGCTGGAATAAAAAAAGATTACTGGGCCAATTGATCTTCATATTTCATGGCATAAATAGATCACCAGCTGGTGTAAGGAAGATATTTCCCTCTATGGTATAGTACTGCACAGTAAGGTGCATAACAGAGTAGGGAGGTGGTGGTAGATTAAGGTTAATTTTTTCTCTGAAGCGTCTGCCACTGACTCCAGTCAGAGGCAGGATACCTGATTAGAAGGAACAATGGTCTTTTGCAGAAGTACATATCTTCTGTTCTTGTTCCCACTGGTTCTAGAGTTTGGAGTTCTAGTTCCATCCTGGTTCATTGTTGAAATATTATCTAATAAACCTGATGGAAACTCTGTTTCTGAAGAATTTTATGGTCTGTCAGTTTTCTCCCTGGACGTATAAAGAGTCTGTTTAAAATGCCCCTATGAGCGATAGCTCCCATATGTTGCCAAGCTAAGCTATCTCCCCCCCAGTCGATGGTATATGTTTATCTTCTCAAAATAGTAAAGAAGAAACAAAATGTACTCCGGTGCCTGCCCAACCACATAGTCATAAAATGTCTCTTCCAAATTGGCTTTAACCTCATACTGGGTTACCCAGAATTAAAATTTTGAAGTATAAATTCCGTGCCCACCTGAGCACATCCTTTGAGAGAAATTGGGAGCTTTTTGAGCTGCAACAGGAAGTTTCACAGCGTCTTGTCAGTCTGTTAATAAAGGGTTCTTGAGAATATTCAGGTACATCTGCAGCAAATAATAAAAGTGGGAGCAAGTCATTTCTATGAATGAGATTTTTTCTAGCAGGGAGATGGTTAAGTCAGTCTGCCTTCCCAGAGCTCCTTAATGGTGTTTCAAATCAATCAGACATTTATTTTAAAGACTTGGTTTAAATCCACAGGGACATTTATTCCCTCTTGTGTGGTGACGTGAAGAAATAGTGAAGAGAGATTATGGGAAGTGCTAAATCCACACAGCAGAACCTTGAATATATGATAATTGTTTAGTACTTTGAAATCCAGCAAAACGTGTCAATTTAATTCATTGAAGCAAAAATTGATTTCCCTAGTTCTAGCAAATGCTAACAGGTTGTCTGTGTCAAGGGCTAGACAATGACCTCTTATTGCATCCAAGAGGCTCACCTCTTGCAAAGATAGCATGCATCTTTACAATCATCTTAGTTTAGAGAGTCAGAGTTTAAAGCAAGTGTGTCTTGTAGGTAGGGTGCTAATCAGAAATTTAGGAGACAGATTCAATTTCCTGCTCTGTTACAGATTTCTTGTGTTACCTTGGGTAAATCACTTAGTCTCTAAGCCTCAGTTTTCTAATCTGTGAAATGGGATAATAGTTCTACCTCACAGGGGTATTGTGAGGATAGATACAATCACAAGTCATGACTTGCTCAGATCCTGTAGTGATGAGGGCCTTTAAAGTACCTTAGATAGAAAATGAATAGGCTGAGAAATCTTGTCTTGTACCCTAAGAGAGTCCTGCATTCTGGCGGGTAACCTATAACTGAGTCAATCAGTTCTGGTTTAGAATAACTAAATCCATTTAAACTCTCCTTAAAAACCTAGATGCAAAATACTTTAAGTGGAGACAGGCAATTCAATATTAGCAAATGCTTTCACAGAATCCGTGGAGATGAAGCAGGTAATGAAACTATGTGTTTGGAGGGAAAAGTGGATAGTGGGAGGGGGAGGGAATGGTGTCATATATCTGTTGGCAAAAATGCCAGTGGCAGAGTCAGGGTTAGAACCGAGGACTCCTAACACCTGTTTCAGTGCACTAACCACTAGGTAACCCTTCCTGCTAACATACATTACATCCCATGGATCCAAAAACCTACAAAAACAAAAATAAATAAATAAACCTAGCTCATAGTCTCATTAATTTAGAAAAACATACACCTTGCTCATACAGATATTTTTACTATTCCTGGGATTTGTGTTTACCTTGGAACTATTCAGTAAGTCTCTTGTGCTCGCATGGATGTAACTGGTTTATTTGTTACAGAGCTCTGTCAGTATGTAATGGACCAGCCTGGTTCAGCAGTACTGTGAGATACAAAAAAAAAAAAAAAAAAGATGCCTTAGCGGTAGCCCTGCTGTATTGTAATAAAGTGTTACAAAATATGTTCATTTTTAATGGTTTCATTTCTGGAATTATGTCTGCCCAAGGCGAGAGAAAATATGGAGTATGCCATTCTCTGGTGTGCCAATATATTTATTCAGAGTGCATGAAATCAACAGAGACTCTCTCATAAACAGCAGCGTTGAGCTGAGAGTTAATGACAATAAATGCTGATAACTTAATGATGAAAAACATACCATACCTAATTAATAGGCTGTAACAGTTTCAGGAAATCTGACAGCCTTGAAAAGAACCTTCATCCTTAGGAAACTGGTTGTTTAAAACAGGTTGGCAATAGTCCAATGTGTGTGAGGCAACTCTAGTGTGAATGAGAAGGGGTTCTGGCAACAAGGTTGTGGGGTGGGCGAGGACTGTTGCTTGAAGGAATAATCAACACACCCTATCTCCCTGTAGGTAGCCCTCTCTGATCTCTAGTAAGTGTTCCTTTCAGTCAGTACTAATTCCAGACCTAACATGCAGGAGAGGGGAAAGGTGGGTTAAATGAGACGGTAAGACATCTTACATCTTCAGGTAAGACACTGGCAGGAAGCTGGTGAGAGTAGGAAGACCAAAGGAGCATAGAGGCCAGGAGATAGGGCCAATCTGATTAGTGCATTTTTGGGTACAGAGATGTCCAGCAAGGGTAACAGAGCTGGGGAGGGGGCTGGACCTGGTGAAGAGCAAGGAGGAGGGATCAGCAGCTGGGAGAGCATCGGGGTGACTGATGAGGGGAGATGAAAGGAGCTCAGGCAAGTCCCTCAGTGCAGTTCATATTAGAAAGGGGAAAAAGTCATTGTGGGGAAATCTTTACAACTTATAGACTTAAAATACATTTCCTTATTCTGTTCTTCAGAATATTTCTTGCAATATCAGTTAACTCACTTCCCAGCTTACTGTGCTGTACTACTTGGCTCTGAAGTGAAGTCATATTGGGAGAGATTCATCCCTAGACTGAAGGGGGTTCACAGGCTTTGTTTTGGGTATCTGCACATGGGGTGGATCTTACACATAGTAAAAAAGAAATCAAATTCATAAACTTATAGATTCCAAAGTCAGAAGGGACCATTATGATCATCTAATCTGATCTATTGTATACCACTGGCCATAGAACTGCCCCAGAATAATTGCTATAGCAGATCTTTTAGAGAAACATCCAATCTTGATTTAAAAATTTCCAGTGATAGACAATCCATCACAACCCTTGGTAAAATGTTCCAATGATTAATTACTCTCACTGTTAAAAATGTACACCTTATTTCCAGTCTGAATTTGTCTAGCTTCAACTTCCAGCCATTGGATCATGTTATACCTTTCTCTGCCAGACTGAAGAGTCTATTATTAAGTATTTGTTCCCCAAATAGATACTAATAGACTGTAATCAAGTCACCCCTTAACCATCTCTTTGTTAAGCTAATAAATGGCCTGAGCTACTTGAGTCTATCACTGTAAAAGGGATGTTTTCTCATCCTTTAATCATTCTTGTGGCTGTTCTCTGAACCCTCTCTAATTTATCAGTATCCTTCTTGAATTGTGGGTTCCAGAACTGGGCACAGTATTTCAACAGTGGTAACACCAGTGCCAAATACAGAGGAAAAATAACCTCTCTACTCCTATTCAAGATCCCCCTGTTTATGCATCCCTGGAGAGCATTAGCTGTTTTGCCCATGGCATCACACAGGAAGCTCATTTAAATATAGACAGACTTGTGTAACAAATATGAGTTCAGGATCAAGTGAAAGAATAAGCTTGATTGGGAGGGGAAGTTATATGCTAGACAAACATCTCAGCTAACAGCAAACAGTACCAAAATGCCCAAACCTATACACATCAGCCAATTGCTTCCACTCACTCCCATGTGATCATCACAGGGAGTAGACATTTCTGACCTGGAATAGCTCCTACTGTATCAACTCACACACACACACAAGTCCTGTTAGGTTAGTGGAGGTGAGTGTGCTGAGGAGTTTGATCCTTATCAAAATCTAGTCTGTCAAGAAATCTTATCTAATGAGATTCCCAGTCCTTCCTGGTTCACTTGGGTTAGAAATATCGTGAGAGCAGCTTTTCTCACTTTATTTCAAATATTACAAGAAAAATTGTTGATAATAGTTGTGACACTGCACCCCATGTTCAGCATAGTAATAGTATTGTGATATGATTATGATTGAATTATGATGTATTTTATGCAAGATAAGTCATGTGAGGTGTCATTGGAAAAGTTATGATTTGCTGGATATGATTATCCTACTTGTATGTATGCAGGAATCGTTTTTGTAGCTGACTTTATGAATATTGATTATGCATCTGTATTTCAAATGTAGTTACACCTGGGTAATGCCCACTTCACAAGATTATTTCAGTCTAGGTAGTGGGTGGGGAAGGGCCTATTCAGGGCAATGGGCCATTAGGAATAAACAAAAGGCCTTAGGAAAAGCTTATCTCCCACCTGGGGAGCCTTCCAGAGAATGCTACAGACAGCTTCTGAGGGTATGTCTTCACTCCCTGCTGGATCGGTGGGTAGTGATCTATCTATCAGGGATCAATTTATTGTGTCTCATCAAGAAGCGATAAATCGATCCCCGAATCGACGCCTGTACTCCACCTCGGCAGGAGGAGGAAGCAGAGTTGATGGGGGAGCCGCCGTGGTCGACTCGCCGCCATGAGGATGGCCAGGTAAGTCGAACTAAGCCCTAGTCTACACTAGGGGGCAGGTTGACCAAAGATACGCAACTTCAGCTAAGCGAAGAGCATAGCTGAAGTCAGCATATCATAGGTTGACTTACCGGCCATGAGGACGGTGGCGAGTTGACCACTGCCACTCTCCCGTTAACTCCGCTTCCGCCTCTCACGAGCTGGAGTTCTGGAGTCGACCGGAAGCGCATTTGGGGATCGATTTTATTGCATCTAGATGAAACGCAATAAATCGATCCCCGATAATAGCCCAGGCTTAAGAGATGATACAAGCAGGCTGCAGATTCTTACGGGGCAAGCTTGGAATCCCCAGGTGTTTCATTCACAGGCTAGAAATCCCTTTAGCCTGGGTCTAACACTTCCCCCAGTTCAGTCTTTGTTCCTCAGCTGTTTTCAATAATCTTCTTGTGTGGGGAGTGAAGAAGACCAGGTGGTGTCACTCCCTGCCTTATATATCTATTGCATAGGGTGGGAACCGTTTGTTTCAAATCTTGGTTCCCAGACCAGTCTGTGGAAAAATACTGACATCCCAAGATGGAGTCCAGCATCATGTGGTCTGATCACAACTCCTTGTAGAGTCACAGCAGCCATTACCCAGGCCTGGGCTACACTGGGGAGGTGGAGTTCGAACTAAGATATGCAACTTCAACTGTGCTATTCGCGTATCTTAGTTCGACTTACCTGGCCATCCTCATGGCAGCGAGTCAATGGCGGCGGCTCCCCCATCGACTCCGCTTACTTCTCCTGCTGAGGTGGAGTACAGACATCGATTCGGGGATCAATTTATTGTGTCTAGACGAGACACGATAAATCTATCCCCGATAGACCGATCACTACCCACCGGTCCGGCGGGTAGTGAAGACATACCCTAAGGGTGAGAATCTTTTAGGGTGTTATTGATATCCAATCTATTTAGTATATGGAGCCTGGTTTTCTTTGTTAGTTTATTTGCTAAATAATCTGCTTTGATCTGTTTGCTCTCACTGAAAATCTATCTTTTGTTAATAAACTTGTGTTTGCTTTATCTAAACCAGTGAGTTGGAGTGAAGTGGCGCAAGGCTGTTGCATATTCCTTTCTACATTGAGGGTGGGGGGCAAATTTTATGAGCTTATGCTATACAGTTCCCTGTGAAGTGCAAGACAGTACAATTTTGGGTTTATACTCCAGAGGAGATGCATGCCTTAGGAGCTGGGAGTTGCTTTAGCTGTAGCCTTCCTGTGTAGGGGCTGGTCAGAGAGCCTGCATGTAATTGCAGCTGGGTGTGTTCCTACCTGTATGTGTGCTGGTGAAAGTGCCGGCTGGAGGGCTTTGCAGCTTGTCACACCAGTACAGTGTGAGAGGGAGCCCAGGCTAGTGGGTCAGGCTGTTCAGTGGTACCCCTGTTCCAGATGACATCCTGGGGGGAACCCATCACAGTAGTCACTAAAGAGATGTGTTTTTTCGGGCTGTTTTAACAGATGGCTACACGATTCATTGTAATTAATATGTAGAGGTTCACACAAGGATGGATATTTTACAGGCTATTAGGACAGGTGATCTAGCATAGATTTCACAGGATTTCTACTTCTGTTTGTAGAGAAACTTGGAAATTCAGAGGCGAGCACTTTTTTCCCTTAAGGCAAAATTTTTCAAACCCAAATTTTGGAGTGTTGTTTTGAGGCACAGGCTGGTGTTTTATCCATACCCCCTTTCATCATAGCCACCCACAATACTTGGGTGTCATGGTGCTCTGCATTAATGTAAATCAAGAGTAACTCCACTGATATAAACAAAGTTATACTGGTATAAAACCAATACATGTGAGATCAGAACCATGCCCCTATTTGAAAGCAAGTAATGATCTAATTGCACACCTCAGTGACCAGCATGACCGGTTCCCTTCCATAACAGGAGAGAGGGGCTAAACTGGGTTGTGGGTGCTCAAAAGTCCTGACCCAAAGTCCCCTAAAATTAATGCAGAGTTCATTTGACTGTAATGGACTTTGGATCAGGCCCATAGGTATCTGAGCTGTAAAGAATAGAAGGCCATGCCAAGCATATGCATTTTAACTATCTACTGTCTCTGGAAAGTATAATTAAAGGCAAGGTCTTAAAATAGAACTTCTAAAAATGAAAAACAAAGAGTTTATATATTCCAATTATTTTAAATTCTAATGTCTATGACATTTCAGACTGAGACATAGTGACATGGCATGGAACTTTTATTGGTAATACATTACCTTGAACATGATATGTTCTTACGTTCTTTTACCCAAACTTTGCACACATTATCACTATGTTAACCTTTGAACCTTTTGCACTTTCAAGTTCTGTGGTTTTTATTTTAAACCTTGTCACAAGTTTCTTGTAAATGCACGAAAAGAAATAACATGCTTCACAGGTGGGAGAGTCTAAGTTACACACTGCATCCTCGAGAGGGATCAGCAGTTGCTGTAGACAAATATTTGTTTGCACCTGAACAGCACTTCAAGCGTAGTGTGGGACTTAGGTAAGCACATTTAACTCAAAACCAGCTTTTTTACTTTTGCTGGATTTACTCCTACAGCTGGAGAATAAACTGCTTTGCTATAAATATTAGTCAATGACTTTGGCAGCTAGCATGATGAAGAAAACGCTCACAATCATCACGGTAAGAACTATAACAACTCTTGAATGTAAAAATCTACATGGAAATTTAAATATAGAGAAATGCTAGTACTTAAACTAGAGGATACAAGACTGATGGGTCTGTCTCATGACATCCAGTTTCCTACAATGCCAAGTGTTTTATACCCTGCAGTATCAAAAGAATACATGTTGAAGTGGGACTTGTTATGATAAACAGGTTCTGAACTTAGCCTACACATAAAAAATCTTTTAAACATCTTTCTTGATCCAGAACAAACGCTAACCCAAAACAGTTAAATGAGGGCTAAATAACTCATCTCACCTCAGTCATTTGAAAATCATTAATTAGCCTCCCACCCCCCCCAAAAAAAACAATCATAAGTTTCTCTTAAAATCATATTACTGAAAAAAAAAGTTTTGGGTTCTTCTCCTTTCCTTTTGATTTCTGTATATATAGCATACACTCTAAGCCAGTGGTTAGATGAGGACCATAATATGTTACCTGGGCCGCAGGGGCCGGATTGCAGGGCAGTGGCAGCCCGGACCCTGACTCACGCTGTGCGGGGCTGGCCGGCAGCCTCGGACTCCAAACCCCCGCCTAGCGAGGCAGGTCAGCCTTTAGTATGCAGCTGAGCTGGGCTGCAGCTGTGTGCAAATTGGGCCGCACGTGGCCCGTGGGTTGAGAACCGCTGCTCTAAGCTATTAAGCTTTTCTCTGCAACTATGAGGGCTAAAAACGTATTTATTTATCAAATAAAAAGCTGAGGTTTCTCATGCAATAATGTGATTCCAGCAGATGGGACTCTGAGAACACCCTCAAATTTGTGTGATAAAATTATGAAAGATGGCAATGCTGTTACACTGTCAATATGGCAACTCTTCCATTAAGCCCTAAGCTAAGATTGATTGCTGGGATTTGTTTATCATTATGGATGTGCACCGTCGTTCTGGTCTGCCTTCCTGTTTTGTTTGTATAGCCAAGCAAATTGGGCCTCTCCCAGACTGGGACTCAAAGCCCACCTGCTAGCAAGATGGAAGCATGCAGGTCAAATAGAAGACCTACAAGCCAAAACAAAGCTGCTCAGTCAGATGTTGTAGTTCGCCATTCATGACTGTGTTTACTCAACCTCACAGAGCAGAAACAACACTTTGTCACTCAGGGTATATCTACACTATAGCTGGAAGGTGTAATTTCCAGATGGAGGAGGTTATACCCAAGCAAGCTCAATCAGACTAAAAATAGAATGTAGGCACAGCGGCACGAAGGGTTAGCCACGCCAAGTATGATCTCATCAGAGACCACGGGTATGTTCTTGGGGTGGCTAGCCCCTCCCACTGCTTGTGCTGCCAAAGCTATACTTCTGTGTCTGAGCTAGCAGGCTGACAATATTGTCCGTGGCACTGCAGTGACCTGAGACTCTATTGCGATGTTTATATTGTGACTGTTGCTGTGGGATAGAAAAGGAATGTCCGTACAGATGCAGATAGCTAATAGATAACGTGCCTGTGAGAGAACACTCAAGAACATCGCTCATAGGTTTTTCTAGAGCCAATAGAAGTTGTTGTGCACTGCAAATAGCTTCCAATGTGCATTTCTTTACTAGGAGCTCTTAATAGTCACACTGTATGGCTGTCATAAAACGTCACCATGTATTGATGGGATTCTATGGCACAAATTATACAATGAAAGCATAGGCACATCTTACTATGAGGATTTGGTGTCCCTGTGATCATTTGTCTCAACATATCTGTTGTTGCCTCACCTGAGCTCCACTGCATAGTTATTATGCACATGCACTTTTTGACCCTGTGCTAGATTCTAAACTTGTGTGCATGGGGGTTGGACACTGCACACTCAGAATCCACTGGGACATATGAGCTTGCAAATGTGAGAAGCCATTAACTACATGAAGAGCTGCTACTGCATAGACAGTGTCTCAAAGCTGAGCAAGTGTGCAAAATTGTGCATACACAAGTGGATCTGAAAATCAAGTCCAAAAACTCCTCCCTTGCAACTTTCTGTACGATGGGAGAGGCCACAACAGAGGTTCTCTCACTGTTTTTCTGATGGGAGGGAAGGGGTTAATTCTCCACTTTCTTTCCTACTGCCTGGAAGCTTCAAGGGACAAGGAAGGATCCTGGTGTTATGATTCTTTACATGGAACTCCCTGTATTGGAGTATTAGTGTTTTAACCCAATCTAGATAGCATTCTGCATTGCTAAGACAAATCTCAATTCTGAATGTAAATTTATGTAAATGGTCTATATTGCATGTCTGTCTATCCCGGTTCCTATACTGGCACGGAAAATGTTCTTATCCCTCGAAAACAAGGGATTACATTTAATACTGCTATTGCACTTAACATTCTAAAAGTTACGTTATTTGGATTATATATTAGCAGTGCTGATTTTCATTTCATTTCATTTCATTCAAGCTATTTTCATCCCTAAAGTTAAGATTCAGTAAATTCTTCTATTTTGATCTCTGCTACAGGACACCAATTAACCACTGCAGCATAAAACAGCTGACAATCAAACATTTTCAGTCTTGGAGTTAAATAGTAGGCAGTATGGTTTTGCAATGTGAGTGACTGTCTACTTTTACGGCTGAGAGTAAACTGGATCTGAGATTGGGTGAATTGCACATATTGGACCAAATCCGGAAGTACCTGGGCAAAAATGTCATTGATTCGGTGAGAGTTTTGCATGAGTAAGGACTAAGCGAAAACTGAAGTCTGGATTCTGCTTGGCCTTTATGGCTGCCAAGACGGCTAGGCATTATTATATTACCTAAACTCATGCCAGCACAGGATTGATCTCTTTCTCCTCCATCAGGTATGCATAATGTTCCAAAGAGGGGAAGAGGAAGAAAGGCCAGGGCTCTACTCCACTTAACACCATCCCACAGAGTGAGCTGCATAGACGACGGAGAAAGCTGTAGCTGCTATTCACTGCTTCTGTCTGAACAGATGCTTCAGGAATATTCTCAATGAGCAGAGTGCAACCCCTTACCTCCTAGGGTGGGAGAGCTCCACACTGCCCCTTACTATGCACTGTGCCAACAAAGCATAGTCAATTTTGGAAAAAGAACTTCAGGATGTGGCCCAATAACATGTGACTTTTAATGTTGAACTGGTCATTAAAAATATGCAACATGGACGTTACCTACGATATACGTTATCTATACTTGAAATTTGAAATTAAAATTTATCCAGTTTGTAATTGTCATATAGAATGACTAGACAAACAACAATATATATTTAGAATTGTACTGAAAGATATACCCTGAACATAACAATAAAAGAACAAAGGAAGACATTTAAGGTGTCTCAATTACATATTGAATTTTATGATGTCAAGCCAATGATAACATTGCTGGGTTTGCAAACAAAGGCTTAACACTTTACTTTTGTATCTGAAAATATTTCTCATTAGTTTGGTCTCATTAGCTTGTCAAAACCAAGTGCCTTGCATATTCAATAGACCTGACTGAAAATAAAATCTACATCATTTTGAAATTTGTTCTACCCCCACTCCCACCTCCCAGCAAAAACATGGCTGAAAAGTTTTCCAAAAAAGTCACACAAAAAATGTCAGGACTTTCAAAAAAGTCATCTAAAAATCATTTTCAAAACAAGACCATTTTTCAATTAAAAAAAAATCATTTAAAAATTGATCAACTCTAATATTAATGTGCAGAGTTCATGTTACATAATATTCACAAGCAATGGGGAAACTGGTTGGTTCTGGATACTGATAATGGAATATAGAGCTAGTAATTTCAAGGCAGTTCATTCAAACATATAATAATAATAAGTGAGAGTGGTTAACACTTAATGGCTGTTCAGCACCTTGTGGAATTAATCTTTTTGACTTCAATCTAGTTTACAATGCATAAATCACCAGATTAAAATAAAATCTTACCACACAAAAGACCCTTGGGACTGATTCACTACTGCATTAACTCCAATTTTATGTTGGAGTCAGTTTATTGTAAACAGTGGTTAATCACACTCTCCATTTAAGAGAGAAACCAAAGATTGAACGGCATGAATACTGGACTACTTTCTCTCCCATGAAGTAGTTCATAAAGAGTGAGTCATGCTGGCAAGACAGTTGGGGAAGCTTGCACTGTGGCTGTGCATGTTTCATGTTCTGTGGATTAATAGAGGACTCTGGTCTCCCGGGCTGTCAATCCAGAACTTTGCTAAAACACTAATTTCCCCAAAGAATTTTTTTTAATGTATTCACAAACAATGAAGAAAATACACATCATTGCACCCAAAAATAGCTATATCCTTTGCAAGGACAAGTGAGCCAGCTGGCTTATTTTGCAGAGGGACATGAAAACAAGTGAGGTGTTATTCCTGGGACTTTACATCTAAGATTTGCACTGACAAATTTTGATGTGTTTACGCTGCGGTGGCTGTCCCTTGATACAAGGATGATGTCTGCCGCGGGGAAAGTCATTGATGAGACTTAAGATGGCTGAGGAGTCCAATTTACGGTTTACAGATTTTTCCACATATGTGACAGGTGGTTGCTTGGAAAAAGCACAACTGCTATTTGGGATGCTGTACCATTTTCTTCCTCCTCTGCCGTTTCTCACCCTCTCGAGCAAGGTGATTCTCTTCAAAAATAGGTTGAGGCTTGAGGTATGATGCAATGCCATTGCACTCTAGTGCCAGACAGCTCTTCCCAGTTCATGGGGTCAATGCTTCCCTTCTTCAAATATACTTTCAGGGTGTTCTTGTAGCGTTTCCTCAGTCCACCAAAAGCCCTCTTACCACAACTAAGTTGAAAAAAGAGGACTTGCTTCAGAAGATGTGTATCAGCCATCCGCGCACAATGGCCAGCCCAGCAAAGTTGATGTGTCTTAATCTTCGCCTCAACACTGTGATGTTAGCTGCAGAGAGAACGCTGGCATTGGTGTGACGGTCTTCCGATCTGATATGGAGAACCTTCCTAAGCACTGTTGATACCACTCCAGATGGTTAAGAAGGCTTCTATATGTCACCCATGTCTCACACCCGTAAAGAAGAGTGGAGATGACTACTGCATTGTAGACCAGGATCTTAGTTTCCATCCGCAGATCTCCATCAATAAAGACATGATAAAACAACTTTCTGAGGGATACGCTGGCACGATGATCCTGTGCTCAATCTCCACATCAAGACTGGCCGTCTGGGAGGGGTGGCTACCAAAGTAAGGGAAATGCTCAACGTTTTCCAGGGGTTCACCACCAATGACAATATGTGGGAGAATGGGGGGGAACTTGTGTTGGGGCAGGCTGGTGGAGCAGCTTAGTCTTCCCAATGTTGAGGGAACATCCCAGGCTATGATAGGCACCTGAGAACAGATGCAGGGTGGATTGCAAGTCAGCCTCAGTGTGCACAAGGATAAAACAGTCATCAACATACTGAAGGTCAGTAATAATAAGAGTCCTGGTGATTTTAGTTTTAGAATGAATACATTGCAGATTGAATAGCTGGCCATCTATGCGATGCTCAATCCCAATTTCAAGAGAAAGGCGGTCACAAATAAGAATCAATATTACAGCAAGATAGATAGAAAAAAAGGATTGGGGCAATAGCACAGTACCCCACTATGAATGGGTCGGTCTCCAACCTATTACAGAGGACATCAGCGGTCATCCCATTATGAAGTAGCTTGAGAACACAAGTGAACTTCAATGGACAACTGAACCTAGACAGCACTTTCCAAAATTGCTTCACAATTAATAGAATCAAAGGCCTTAGTTAGGTCAATAAATGCCATAAACAATGGCTGGTGTTGTTCTCTACACTTCCCTTGGACATGTCATGCAACAAAAATCATGTCAATGGTGCCCCCAGATGGTCTGAAACTACATTGGGATTCAGGAAGGATATCTTCAGCCAGGGGGAGGAGATGGTTCAAAAGGATGCGAGCAGAATCTTCCTGGAAATGGGAGAAGGGGGCAATACCTCAGTAATTCCTGTACATTGGCTTCTCTTCTTTCTTAAAAATGGTCACACTATTGGCATTCTTTAGGTAGGCTGGAATTTCCTCACTAACCCAAATTCTAACAAGAAGTTGATGAAATTTTTGCACAAGTGCCATTCCACCAGCTTTGAAGAGCTCCATAGGGATGATATCTGGGCCTGGCACCTCATTGTTTCTAGTCTTTCTCAGAAGATGGGGGGTCAGCAAGATGTTCTATTACTGGATGCTGAGGAATGGACTCCATGGTAACAGCTGAGACTTCAGATTTGCTGTTCAAGAGAGTCTCAAAACTACAACATTGTTGAGGGCCACATTGTCCTTAAGAAGGGTGAAATAGTCCTGGGATTGAAGAGGGATTGTGTCATTTGTTTATGCTGCATGTGTACCTTTAAGGATGATATTTTTCTGAAGATGTGAGTTTAAATCCTGACTTACGTCTGAGTCATGTCTTATATATATTGGTCTGTTCTAGAACCTGTTAAAATCAATGTTTGGATTTGCAATAGTTTTCAAAGTTTACAATTGTTTGAATATGAAGTTTTGGTTCAGGTCAGTTTCTTCAAAAGTAAAGATGAAGTGCTTGTAACCACTATTCTTACTAAAAGACACTGGATATTAGCAAGGCTTCCACATTGATTTGCTGAGTAATGGTACATCTTGAGCAGTTTATGTGGCATATTTCCCTTCTTTTGCAATGCAGTGGCCAGTCTCAGAGCTTAATTCCACTGGAGAAATGGTACAATTTGAATTTCTACCAAGAATTGAGGTAGCAGTGCTTGTTCCATTCAAGATTATAGTTGTTGCTGAACTGCTATAAGGATAAACAGACTGGCACATATTCCACTCCTTTAAAAAACTAGAAGGTGTAAGGCCCAGGCTACATTGTCATTGTGCATGTGTCTTGTTTTGCTCTGTAATTTTGTTACTGTTTAAACAGACAAGAATTTCAGTGGAAGAAAAAGACAGGTCTAGAATATATATGAGTAATAGTAATCTTATGAGACGTGGTAAAAGTTATTGATACAAGCCTTACAAAAGCAAAATTATTCATTCTGTACATACCTCGAAGTAGTTCATGTTCTTATTTTGCAGAATACATAAAAGCAGCACACACAGATTTTTTTAGTATCTTTTATATGTAACCCTTCTGCCCGTCAGAGTTGGCAGCAACAAGGGCCGGGTTCAATATCTAGGGGTTCCATTCCAATAACACAATGCAAACCGGCTCGAGCCCCCACCCAGTGACCTGGGAAAAATATATACCACCCCCGCTGGGCGCCTCCAAGAGGCAATACTTCCCCTCTCGCAAGCACATAGTCTGAGTGTAGCAAAAGTCTTTTAATAACAGAGAGAAACAATGTGGCATTATGTTGGGGAAACACCCCCAACAGGATTCATAACACAACCCATGAGCAAAAACAACCCCACCCCAGACAAATTGGGGCATGCCCTTTTCCCTTTGGTTCTTGAGTCCAGCAACCCCAAATCACCCAAAGTCCCAAAAGTCCAATGCCCCAAAAGTCTCTGTCCCTGGTCAGGGCAGCCCCAGAGTTCGAAAGTTTATCGGCGGAGCTTTACCTCCCAACCTGGGTGGAAATGGGACGGGGGTAAGAGGCACCTTACGTGATCTGAAGCTGACCGCCCCATAGCTCCATAGCGGCGCTCCGCCAGCCGCCCCACGAACTCCTTCGCTCAGCTGCGCTCCGCTCCGTCAGCCGCCCCACGAACTCCTTCGCTCAGCTGCCCCACGAACTCAGCTCCACGGCCCACAAGCAGCTCCTGCCATCCACACACTGCTCCGCGTCGAACTGCTTCACCAGCCGTCCCGCAAACTGCTCCACAATATATCTTCAGGCTCCCCCACTACTTAACACAACACTCAGTGATTTCAGCTCTTAGGTGAATTCAGCTTGTAGTAGGGGAGCCCCAGTGCTGGTGCACTGTCAGCCCAAAGTCAGCTCAGCAGCCTATAACTAGACTTCTAATGAAATCAAAATTAGCTCTGATATTCCACAGTGGAGAGAGGAGGAAGTGCAATCAGCATGTAAGGCCCTCACCAAGGGGCCCATGCCACCAAGTACTACTACTTGTCCCCAGCCTCTCTCCATTCACACAGTTTTGGAACCCATGACCCTTGCCTAGCGAGTGCTACTTAGTTGATGGTGAATCCCTCCATCATAACAAAAGGCCACGTACAGTTCCAAGCACAGTTCCCATAATCAGGGTAATAACAATTTATTCTTCCTGCCCCAATAACAGAGACACTGGGGATCCCACAGCAGCCAAAGTGACCATTTGGGCAGCTATGGTCTCATTCTAGGCGTGGTGGGTGTGCCTATGCAAATGAGATCGGCCCCTGAAGTTCTTTTCCACAACTTGCCACACCTCACCACCAGATGTCAGGGTGGAGCTCATCCTGACACTGCTTACATATATTTGCAAAATTGTGATTCTGCTTATGCCATATAAAGGTCTTATCTTTCCCAAATCAGAATAATATAGGACCAAATCCTCTCAACATTCATTATTCGGAAAGGTAGTCTCATTGATTTATCAATAATGCCAAAGCACTCCATGGGGTGAGTAAGGGCGGCAGAATCTGGCTTTAAGTATGAAGTCACTTCCCTCGCCACAACTAATTCTTACTTAAAGAAAAAAAAAGTTACTACAACAGCTTTCAATGCAAGTTTACACCCAGACACACACACACACACTCTTCAACTGAAAAATACCCTTCAAATTAATTTAAATGAAGAAAAATCTCACATTCTATGTAAATTATTATCAGCGAGCATGAAGTTTCCTTTTTTGGCATATGAATTACACAGAGCAATGCCCCACTAGGTCATCACTGCCCTGGCACAGCCAGCCAAATTTCATCATTGTTAAAGATTTGGGTATGACACTGGGGGATGAAGGCAGCAGGAGAAGGGGGGAAGTTAAGTTTTTGTTTAGATTTCTCCTCCTAAATTATGGTGATTTGAGAGTAACTGAAAGACTCCGTTTATTCAGTTGCCTAACTGCCATGTCATATAAATGATTAATCTATATAAATGAATGTAATAGCTGACCAGAGCCTGGGATGGTTGTTTTAGGCTTTTGGGGGTTTTTTTAGTGTAGTATGAATTGAAACAAATAAAAGTACCTATGGCAAAGGAATATATTTTCCTTCCTTCTGATTTGCATACAAGAGCTCAAAAATCAAATAAAATATAACCAGTTTGAGTACTCTGATGTGCCTAGAGCATGGGATAGGCACATTCTATTAATCAAAATAAAGTAAATTAGTTAAGTTTCATACACATATTAGGCCAAAATCTCCTATCATGGCAGAGCTTAAATGCACAAATGAAGTCCATTTGTGCAGGAGACAAAGGGTGGATCCTCAGCCTGTTGCTGTCAATGGAAATTTTGCTATTGACTTCAGTAGGGCCAGGATTTCACCCAGAATTTTTCTGGGGGCAGTTACATGACTGTGGAATTCACTCCTGCAGGACCACAAAACCATCATCAGCATCCCACTTTCTACTCCAACTGTGACCTCACCTTCACACATAAAAGAAGTATAACCCACTGTAACAAGGCGATGTGGCTCCTCGCCACCCGGGAGAGGGTCGAACCCCTCCAGATACCAGAGTGGGGCGGAGCCAGGAAGCTCTGAGCCTGCCCCTCAGAGGGACAGGCAGCGTCCCAGAAGTAGAAAGATGGGCCCTCAGAGCTCACTAGAGGACCAGCAGCTGGGGAGGCCAGATGTAGCTAGCTCAGCTCGCGACTGGGAAAACCCCACGGCCCCAGGTCCACACCAAGACTGGCCGGACCTGCCCTGCGCCAGCTATCCAGGGGAGTTGCCGGACCTGCCTTGCGCCCACTATCCAGGGGAGTTGCCGGGCCTGCTGCTTGCCCACTGCCCCGAGGAACCCATGGTGCTGGACGCCCCCGGAGAACACCGTTGTGACCCAGGTACCAGAAGGAGGGGAGTTAGGAAGTAGCGCGGGGACAGCCGACCCTAGTCTGGCTGTAACTCTGCCAGAACCCATGTCAGTGTGTTGCAGTCAGGATCCCCACTGACGCAGCAGCAGGTCGTTTGCCGCTGCTAAGGCCCCGGGCTGGGACGCAGTGAAGTGGGTGGGCCTGCGTGTCCCGCCCCTACCACCCAACTTGTGGGTGGCAATCTCCCCCTCTTCCAGGTACTTGGAGGCCTAGGCTAATTCACACATGCTGTGTGCTCAGCCCCTGCCTGAGGGCCTGAGCTACTGACTATTTGGTACCCCACCCTGACCCAGGGCCCGGGCCTATGGTGCTGATTCCAGTTACCGCAAAGGCTGCCGAGGGAGACTCTGGTGGCTGGACAAATTCCCCCAAAGTCAACTGTGTGTAGCAAGCTGGTGTGGCTCCCCGGTGCCCCAGAGAAGGTCGAGCCCTGGCCTAGCCCCTTTACACCCACCAATCAGTGCATGTTACATGTTCCAAACTGTGATCTATCCACAGAAGATACAAGTCTGTTACAGCTCCCAGTCCCAGGATTTAGTCCCTGAGCTCAAACCTTGAAAGGTCAGACTTTTCAATCTCGGAGTCCAAGTGGTGGTGAAGATGACAGTCACTACAAAAGCACACAAACATTCTTTATGCAATTTTCTCTCTGGGGAGAGGAACTACACATAACACATTAGACTCAGAATTTGCTTAAATGCATCACTGGAAGGTGTTCAGGTGCTCATTGATCAATACCGTATTAGAACCTGAATAGAATACATATAGGAAAATATGGGAAATGAGCATGTGTGCAGATGCATATTCCTGGCACAGAAGGGGCTAGATCATGCACAGTGACAATTTAACAACAGAGGGAAGCAGGAAGATTTTCAGTCATGACCCTTCTCCTGAGTCTTTTGCCTGGAACGATCAGGCTTAATTCTGTGCTGGAAACGCCAGAGGTGTCCTGTTCCCTCAAGATAACCAGTGCATCTGTTTGATGAACAAGAACACTCTGGTTATGGCCCATATACAGCTAGTGTTGGATTCTTACTGCTGGGGTCTGTCTGACCTACTGAAGTCAATGGGATTGCATGGGTTTAAATAAATGCAGAGTGCAATTGAAAGTCCCTTTTCCATCTCCACAACACTCATGCTTTAGGAAGGAAACACTGAAACTATAGAGTATAGCAGAATTGTTGTAAGTTTTAGCTCATGTCTGTTTATTTCCAAAACTATTGTCCATAACATATTTTCCATTTATTTTTTCCTTCAGGATTTCAAATTGTTAAATGTAATGCCTAATTAATCTCTCATATGACATCATTAAGTAGACACAGAGCAAATCTATCAACAATTTTAAACAACCACTTGTTCTGGGAGGCAGAACATGCTGAATATTTCAAAGACACCTTATTCCCATTTGTGTGGTTTCACCACCTATGTGGAGAGAACTGTAACACACTTTCTACTTGATCTGTGCACTGGGGGCAGTTGAGCTTTAGTGTATTAGTGTCCAACACGTGTAAGAGTGCAGAAGGGGGTTGTCATTAGAGTGATTTCTGGTTATCTGCTAATTACATTCCACAGTTCCAAACTGTAGCATTGGAATCTTACTCATTTGTCATCTCTGTAGCATGTAGCAAGAGCTTTGAGACCTGCATTCTGATGCTAACTGCTCTCTTCCTTTTTCTCAGCCTGACAAATGAAATTAATGTATAAAATATTATACCCATGATAAGATGGAATTGTGCCTGAGGGCTGAGAGGCAGCTATCATAATATGATCCTTTAGGTATCTTCTTTTCAAGCTTAATTTGCATATGTTTTGTATTGGTGAGGGAACTGGGGGCTTGAAGGGACAGGTTGTTTGTTAGTGTGAAGATTTACCTATATTGTTGGCTTTATATTTACTGTATTGCACAGTCTGTTTTAATCTAATTGTTTGGGTTTTTTAAAATGTTTAGAGCTAGGACATCAGTTCATTTTTATACTGCTTGTAATTTTTTTCTTGTTTAAACAAGGAATTTAATCATGAAATTGTGTGTGAATCACTTTTGTGTGTGAATCACTGAAATCCTCCAAGTTATTAGGTTTTTAGAGTAATTCAGATGTTAGGTTGACTCTTAGGAAAGATTTGCTAATGTTATTTTTACAAAGTAAATAAAATCCGTTCTCTATTTCAGTAGACTGGTCTCCTGAACATCTTCAATATTTGTATACGCACGTTTCCAAGAGGATGTCTTTGTCAGCTGCGGCCTTCTGAACTCTCCCTTCGAACTCAATTCAAAATGCAGCAAGTAACAAAATAATGTTTCCAATCATTTTAGGTGAGAACCTTCCATCACACAGGGAAGCTTTATTTCAAACAGACATACTATTTCACTGGAAAGAGTATGTATGACGAATTATTCAACATGCCTCGTCACCAAACTTTTATACCATCTTCTGTTCCGCAATAGACAGCTCAAGCTCAATTTTTATTCTGTTCAAAGCTACACAAAATCATTATCCAAATCCTCCCCAACAAGCCTTTTTAAACTTTTTAAAGTAAAATAAGCAAACTAACTGAAACCAGAAAACAAATTCAGAGTAAAGACTCCCTAAGTATTGCTAACCACTCCTCTATGGCTAGCAGACACTCCTGAATGCCTAGGTCAGAATGTGTGAGAACATACCATCTCCTCAGAAATTAGAAAAGTAAAAGTGGGGGTGAAAAAGCATAAAGACTTGACATACTTACCAACAAAACCAGGAGGAGATATGGCAAGCAGAAGCCAGTTGCAAAATGGCCACTATGGTGTGATAGCAGCTTGAGTCTGCTAAGTTTAAAGGGCTAGCCTGCAAATAATATGCTTAGAGAAGTTTTTACAAGAGAAACCTGCTACATTAGAAAAAGTTAGTAGGGACTATGTAATACAAATGCAGCATTTTCTATAGCTCTGCTATGCCATATGTTGTTTTATTTGGCATGTTGTAGTAATCCAGTACCAAAGAGTAAGTTTAAATGCCATTGTTTTCTGGGGTGGGAGGCGGAAGCATCTTACAACTGAATGGATCTACATCCTTTGCATTTTCAGAGTCTTGTCTACTTACTTGAATAACTGTTGAAATTGCAGAACTGGTCCCTTAAAGAGGGCCTGAAAAGAAAAGAAAAAATATGAACTTTACTGCTCCTTCTGGTAAATAAACAGGACTTGATTAAAAAGAAAAATCCCCTTTTTAACTTTAGGAATGTCTGGTCTGGACATTTCACTTTCCAGTGGACGACTGTTCAGAGACTAGTGACATCACAAGAAACAGAAATCTGAACTGCAGTTTTTGGATGAAAAGTGCAATAAAAAATGCAAAAATCATTACTGTTACACTTTTAAACAACAGATTGTCTGATAGAGAGGTTGAACTCCCCCACTGTAAATTAACAAAGTGCTAATCCCTAGGAGTGTTCTCATGATGATATTATCGATACAACCTGTCATGCAGAGTTAACATTTATCAATAGAAATGCCCCATGCTAACAGCACGCAGAGCTAGCATCACATTTCTATCCGACACATATGTGTAGCGTACCTCTTCCCAGTGATACTAGTGTAAGCAGTGTCAGGATGAGCTCCACCCTGACATCTGGTGGTGAGGTGTGGCAAGTTGTGGAAAAGAACTTCAGGGGCTGATCTCATTTGTATAGGCACACCCACCACGCCTAGAATGAGACCATAGCTGCCCAAATGGTCACTTTGGCTGCTGTGGGATCCCCAGTGTCTCTGTTATTGGGGCAGGAGGAATAAATTGTTATTACCCTGATTATGGGAACTGTGCTTGGAACTGTACGTGGCCTTTTGTTATGATGGAGGGATTCACCATCAACTAAGTAGCACTCGCTAGGCAAGGGTCATGGGTTCCAAAACTGTGTGAATGGAGAGAGGCTGGGGACAAGTATTAATACTTGGTGGCATGGGCCCCTTGGTGAGGGCCTTACATGCTGATTGCACTTCCTCCTCTCTCCACTGTGGAATATCAGAGCTAATTTTGATTTCATTAGAAGTCTAGTTATAGGCTGCTGAGCTCACTTTGGGCTGACAGTGCACTAGCACTGGGGCTCCCCTACTATAAGCTGAATTCACCTAAGAGCTGAAATCACTGAGTGTTGTGTTAAGTAGTGGGGGAGCCTGAAGATATATTGTGGAGCAGGTTGCGGGACGGCTGGTGAAGCAGTTCGACGCGGAGCAGTGTGTGGATGGCAGGAGCTGCTTGTGGGCCGTGGAGCTGAGTGAAGGAGTTCGTGGGGCGGCTGGCGGAGCGGAGCGCAGCTGAGCGAAGGAGTTCGTGGGGCGGCTGGCGGAGCGGAGCGCAGCTGAGCGAAGGAGTTCGTGGGGCGGCTGGCGGAGCGGAGCGCAGCTGAGCGAAGGAGTTCGTGGGACGGCTGGCGGAGCGGAGCGCAGCTGAGCGAAGGAGTTTTGTGGGGCGGCTGGCGGAGCGGAGCGCCGCTATGGAGCTATGGGGCGGTCAGCTTCAGATCACGTAAGGTGCCTCTTACCCCCGTCCCATTTCCACCCAGGTTGGGAGGTAAAGCTCCGCCGATAAACTTTCGAACTCTGGGGCTGCCCTGACCAGGGACAGAGACTTTTGGGGCATTGGACTTTTGGGACTTTGGGTGATTTGGGGTTGCTGGACTCAAGAACCAAAGGGAAAAGGGCATGCCCCAATTTGCCTGGGGTGGGGTTGTTTTTGCTCATGGGTTGTGTTATGAATCCTGTTGGTGGTGTTTCCCCAACATAATGCCACATTGTTTCTCTCTGTTATTAAAAGACTTTTGCTACACTCAGACTATGTGCTTGCGAGAGGGGAAGTATTGCCTCTTGGAGGCGCCCAGCGGGGGTGGTATATATTTGTCCCAGGTCACTGGGTGGGGGCTCGAGCCGGTTTTGCATTGTGTTATTGGAACGGAACCCCTAGATATTGAACCCGGCCCTTGTTGCTGCCAACTCTGACGGGCAGAAGGGTTACACTAGCACTGAGCACTGGTATCACAAAAAGGATCATGATGTGATTCAAGTATCTCTTTATTTTGTTATAAAACAGGGTTTACTTCTTTTCTCTTGTGGGCATCTACATGAATTTAATACTGCCAAGATTATTATGAGAGACTATCCTTGTCAGCTGGGGCCCTTTGAACTTTCCTTTAGAACTCAATTCAAACAAAAAGTGTAGGAAAAAATATTTCCAATCATTCTAGGTGACAACATTCTGCTGTACGGGAAAGCTTGATCTAAAATAGGACTTACTATTTCACTGAAGAGAGCATATGTTATGAATTATTCAAAGTTTCCAGTCAACAACCTTTTGTACCATCTTCTATCCCAGGATAGATGGCTCAGGCTCAGGAACTACATTTGTCAACAATAAACTAAGTCTGCTTCCCAAATCCCACACTGTCAAAGTGTTAAACTGCCTGTATATTATTATGGCTGTCATTTAAAGCAACTAAAGGAAGGAAATTCAGAGTTAGAGCTATTCCAGCATTCTTAACTTTCCCTGCTGTAACGAAGAATTTCAGGAACTCAGAACAATGGCTATATTACAAAAAGTACTGTAGACTCAAGAATACTAAGCCACACCAGGGTCCATAAAGAGTAGCGTTAGTGCTGTAGGAATAATTCTGGGTTTCACTGTTTTTGTTTAAATTACAATTTTTCAGCTGTAACCTTATTTCAATGGGGGAGACTTGAGTAACACAACTCTCATGTACTGGGAATGTGAACAAAATGGGCCCAAATCTCTGCTGCTGAAAGTCAGTTGGCCTCAGAATTATACCAGTAGAAAATTCAGCCCATAAGTAATGGTCTTATGTCTTGTTTTTGCTTTACTCCAGTTTCTTTTGTGTGTTTTTTGTTTTTTAAAAAAGTAGTATTTAAAAATAAAGGGAAAGAAAATAAATAATTACAAAAAATCCCACGGCTCTTCTTCTACATTGAAAAACAAAGCAAAGATGTAGCCTCTTTTATACCATTATGTAATAGGATGTGGGTGGAACTCTGACTTTTTTTTTCCCATTTGCATTCATTTCAATGAACACATTTTCCTGGGATTTTGCATACTGTTCCGCTATACTTTGATCCAGAGGGAAGAAGGAGGATCCTGGGAACTACAGGCCAGTCAGCCTCACCTCAGTCCCTGGAAAAATCATGGAGCAGGTCCCCAACGAATCAATCCTGAAGCACTTACATGAGAGGAAAGTGATCAGGAACAGTCAGCATGGATTCACCAAGGGAAGGTCATGCCTAACTAATCTAATTGCCTTCTATGATGAGATTACTGATTCTGTGGATGAAGGGAAAGCAGTGGATGTATTGTTTCTTGACTTTAGCAAAGCTTTTGACACGGTCTCCCACAGTATTTTTGTCAGCAAGTTAAAGAAGTACGGGCTGGATGAATGCACTATAAGGTGGGTAGAAAGTTGGCTACATTGTCGGGCTCAACGGGTAGTGATCAATGGCTCCATGTCTAGTTGGCAGCCGGTGTCAAGTGGAGTGCCCCAGGGGTCGGTCCTGGGGCCGGTTTTGTTCAATATCTTCATAAATGATCTGGAGCATGGTGTGGATTGCACTCTCAGCAAATTTGCGGATGATACTAAACTGGGAGGAGTGGTTGATACACTGGAGGGCAGGGATAGGATACAGAGGGACCTAGACAAATTGGAGGATTGGGCCAAAAGAAATCTGATGAGGTTCAATAAGGATAAGTGCAGGGTCCTGAACTTAGGACGGAAGAACCCAATGCACAGCTACAGACTAGGGACCGAATGGCTAGGCAGCAGTTCTGCGGAAAAGGACCTAGGGGTGACAGGGGACGAGAAGCTGGATATGAGTCAGCAGTGTGCCCTTGTTGCCAAGAAGGCCAATGGCATTTTGGGATGTATAAGTAGGGACATAGCGAGCAGATGGAGGGATGTGATCGTTCCCCTCTATTCGACATTGGTGAGGCCTCATCTGGAGTACTGTGTCCAGTTTTGGGCCCCACACTACAAGAAGGATGTTGATAAATTGGAGAGAGTCCAGCAAAGGGCAACAAAAATGATTAGGGGTCTGGAACACATGACTTATGAGGAGAGGCTGAGGGAACTGGGATTGTTTAGTCTGCAGAAGAGAAGAATGAGAGGGGATTTGATAGCTGCTTTCAACTACCTGAGAGGTGGTTCCAGAGAGGATGGTTCTAGACTATTCTCAGTGGTAGAAGAGGACAGGACAAGGAATAATGGTCTCAAGTTGCAGTGGGGGAGGTTTATGTTGGATATTAGGAAAAACTTCTTCACTAGGAGGGTGGTGAAACACTGGAATGCGTTACCTAGGGAGGTGGTAGAATCTCCTTCCTTAGAAGTTTTTAAGGTCAGGCTTGACAAAGCCCTGGCTGGGATGATTTAATTGGGGATTGGTCCTGCTTTGAGCAGGGGGTTGGACTAGATGACCTCCTGAGGTCCCTTCCAACCCTGATATTCTATGATTCTATGCTCTGCAGTTGCAGTTGACTCAACAGTTAGCAGGAGAGTTTCCCAGACACAGAAAGAAGTTAAGTACCAACTCCCACTGAAAGGCAATGTTAATGGGGAGCCTGTATGCCTTTTGTGTCTTCAAAAAATCTCCCCCTAGAGCTCTTACTTTATTCAGGCACAGTTTTCCCCCCACAGCTGATCTAGACTTCTAAAATTATGTGTTGCCCCCAGGCACTCAAGTCATTGATGTCAGTGGGGTTTTCGGTGCCTACGATGAAATCAGACAATCCAAACACAAGACTGATAGTTCAGAATAAGACCACCCAGCAAATAAGTTTTGCAGGTTGATGGTAGTGTGGGTAGAGGAGTTGTTTAACTTGCTATGTCTCAAATTAGAAAGGCAAATAGGGGAAAAGGGGAAGTCCCTAGGGTTGGTCTCATAATGACACTATTTTCTTTTACTTCTTGGAAATTTCTGGGCACAGGGTATTTCAGGATCCTTGTAACACTGACAAACAATGACATCTATGAATATAATTATGTCAAATATTGTGGTCTAAACTCTGCCCTAGTAGAGTCAGTGATTTCCCCCTTAATGGGGTCCCAGAGCCCAGGCTGCAGCCTGCGCCCGAACATCTATATATAGTTTTATAGCCCTACAGCTGACACAGGCCAGCCGCAAATGTTTCATTGCAGTGCAGTGCAGAGGAGCCATATGCATATGTGTAAACCCCATTGAACATAATGGGACTAACTTACACCAGTTCACCATGATTCACTGTTCAAAAAAAAAAAAAAATCAAAAACCAACATCCCCAAACATTGTCCCTTCAGTTATGTTCTTATCTAATTCACAAACTGTATAAAAAAAAAACAGATTTTTTTTAAAATAATCCCTTTAAAGCTCACACCCTCCTAACCCAAGTTTTTCTTCTTAATTCAACAGTGTAACACATAAGATGTAAGATAGGATCTCAGTTTCCCCTCTAGTATAACAATCTTATCACAATGTGGAGATGTAGCCCCAGACAGCGCTTACATTTCTAATTTTCTTTTGAAATGTTATTTGGTGTGATGTTTTCAGTTAAGGATCAGGCTCCCTAGTTTTAATGGAACTTTTTTTTTCTTCTGTGGAATGAGGATCATTTCTATTAAAAAATAAGTGATCATAGATAGATGTACTATCGGCTCTATGAGATGCTACTCCAATCAATTCTTAGCATTTATACATTATCTCAGGCACTTTAAAATTGTTATTTGAGTAAAAAAATAGCTATTGAGATGAAATCCAGTTTACATTAGCCTCTCTCTTCTGGTATTGCTTCTGTCACAATCTCTGTGATATGAAACAGAATATTAGGGCTGGAATGATTCCTGATTTTTTTTTCTAGGAAAGATTCTTGTATTTCTTTATCATTTCCAAGAGGTGCTTATTAAGCTGTCACCTGCTAGTGCTAATGGTTATGCTGCCATTGCTTCTTCTTGAAGGTGGCTCCATTCTTTAGTTTAATTTACCTTTAAAGACTCTTGATATGACTTTTAAAAACTACATATGTAGAAGGAGGGAAATTGACATCAATTATACAAAGGCATGTACAGAGGCATCTTTATAGATATCTGCCACTCACGCTTTAAACAATTACAATCACACTCAGACTTACAATTTTATATTCATCTCAAGAATAAGTTAATGTTCAAGTAACCTATAATTGTAAAAGTATCAACATAAAAATGTTAAAAGAATGTTATTAAGGTTGCAAAGTTGAGGACTTGAAGGTTACGAAACAACAGAGTTGCCTGTGCAATTTGTTATTTCTTCTAATACATAATACTAGTACTTGGTAAAAGCACTGTCACTAAGACTGTAAACAAATCAAAAGGTACCCTCCGGGTATATGTTTATATTGGTTCAAACTGGGTTTTTCAGAGACTAGGTGGCTATGAACAGATGAGTTTAAACAGACTGGTTGGCCTCACTGAGATTTAGCAAATGTACAGGACCTTCTTCTCAAGGAAAGGCCCCAACACTTGCTGAAGGGTTTGCAGGGATATTGGCCAATCAAGTTATATCTACACTTAAAAGAAACAAAAACAAAAAAACCACGCATAGCAGCCAGTCTCAGAGCTTGGGTCTGTAGACTCAGGCTCATGCTATGGCACTAAAAATAGCAGTGTAGATGTTCTTGCACAGGCTGATGCTGTGAGAATCAACCCTGTTGCCAGGTTTCAGAGCCCAAGCAGAAATGTCTATACTGCTATTTTTAGCATCCTAGAGTGAGCCCTGCAAGTCCACCTCTGTAGACCTAGGCTCTGAGACTCACTGCTGCATTTTTTGTGGGCGTCTTTCAGTGTAGACATACCTGCAGACTCCCTATGTGGAAGATGGGTGATTTCAGATAAGTTTATTAGTACATGTGTAGGATTTTTTGTTATTTTTATGTATTTTTTCTGCCATTTTTTTTCTGCCATTTTTTTTCCTAAGAACAGATGTACTCCCCTGAGGAAAAAACTGTGTGCTAACTTGTAATGCTGGCACATACTATTCATAGCTCTTGGAAAGCAAGCAGAGCCCAGGTGCTGGCTTTTAGGCAGAGTGGCTTGCTGCAGATACCACATTGTATGACAAGGGGCTGTGGAGCCTTAAAACCTTCGGTCAGAAGGGAGAGAGATGTAGGTCTCCACCCAAGAGAGGTGGCAAATAGGAGTCTGAAACCTAATGTGAGTGCTGTTGAGGGACTGTGTGTGGGGGTATGAGGGGGAATATAGTTGTTATGCTTATAAGAAGCATCTTTTTCAGGGAAAAAGGCAACACACCACATTTATTGGGAATACAGCAGTTAGCATATGCTTTTCAGTCACACACACACACCATGCACACAGTCCTGCCAGTTGATGTTTGTAGTTACCAGTCCAGAGTCTGGATCAATCTAGTGGCCAACCAGATTGGTCGCAGAGGGGAGCCGGGCTCTGTCAGTCGTGATCTGATGTTCGTGGAGTTGTGGCAAGATGAACCCAAAGTCCCATGGCCAACCACCCTGTTCTTAGTCTTTATTCTCTGTTGAAGTCTATGGATTTTGCTGAGTCAGTTTGTGACCGGTTACTCCTTAATTGGTAAAAAGAAAAGGAGTACTTGTGGCACCTTAGAGACTAACCAATTTATTTGAGCATAAGCTCAAATAAATTGGTTAGTCTCTAAGGTGCCACATGTACTCCTTTACTTTTTGCAAATACAGACTAACATGGCTGCTACTCTGAAATCTATCCTTAATTGGTGTTATCTTTTGATGTTAACATTCCAAAACACCTTTGAGAGGGTTATCCTGTCCTGGTTTCGATTTAATCAATTGTCTTGTCTTTAGGGGTTCCATCCTCCAGCTCAGGGTCGTCAGTCTGCCCTTCCTCACTTATGGATGTGCATTGATGGTTCTCTAGTGTTAAGTTTCTTCACTTCTCCTTCCTTGACCATCTGCCACAAGTACTCCTTTTCTTTTTGTGAATACAGACTAACAGGACTGCTACTCTGAAACCTGATTTTTAACAATGGCCTTCACACCTTATCTTTTCCTGATGCATGCATTCCTCATTCACACAAACAGTCTTTTACAAAAAGAAAAGGAGTACTTGTGGCACCTTAGAGACTAACACGGCTGTTACTCTGAAACCAGTCTTTTACAGAGGCCTTCAAAGGAATACAGCAGTTTTTATGTTGAGCAAGAAAGGCATTGTAAATTAAACCTTACTAAATTTTGTAATCAAAACAGTTCACATTGTGGCCCAGGCCTTCAACATTCCTCTAATCTCCTTAACATAGATACAATACAAGATCCTGACTTTTACTTAGTAAACCTTAAAACAAAGAAATCTCCATTTAACTAGAGTGCCTAATTTATAATATATATAGGAAACCATAGTAGGCATTATAACTTATCCTAAAACAAAAGGGTGACCATAATCAATTGTTCTGGTCTGTCCCTGCCTTAACATCAGCACAGACACTGGCAGTCTGTCAGATGCATTTCTACCAATGTCCCAGAGGGTCATTCCTTTCTGCTATTCAAAAACGGTGGCTGGCAGGATGATCAAATCATACATTAATTCTTATAGTACAAATATAAAATCCTGCTCCTACATAGGTACAGGTTTCAGAGTGGCAGCCATGTCAGTTTGTATCAGCAAAAAGAACGAGGAGGACTTGTGGCACCTTAGAGACTAACAAATTTATTTGGGCATAAGCTTTCATGAGCTAAAACCAATGTGGGTTTTACATAGGTACAGTTTCTTTTTACATAGGTATAGTTACTCTGAAACTGTGACATTCATGATGCACCTTTTCTTCTTGGAAAGCATTTTACTGGCATAAAGAAGACAACAGTAGGTACTGGGACTTTTGGGTTATGACCCAAGGAAGTATCTATGCCCAAGCCCCAAAGTTCTGCATATAGTACATTACATAGATATCAAGAAATATATCTCAGTAATGACCTAGACAGGGAAATGGTGTTGGATTTCTAATTTTTAGTCATTATTTTTATGCCAGGATTCAAATCTACTGTAAATTACAAGAGTATAAACCTACATCTCTTTTTTAAAAAAAAAAAAAAAAAAAAGGAGTACTTGTGGCACCTTAGAGACTAACCAATTTATTTGAGCATGAGCTTTCGTGAGCTACAGCTCACTTCATCGGATGCTGTAGCTCACGAAAGCTTATGCTCAAATAAATTGGTTAGTCTCTAAGGTGCCACAAGTACTCCTTTTCTTTTCGCGAATACAGACTAACACGGCTGTTACTCTGAAACCTCTCTTTTTTTTAGTCACTTGTATACTTTCTCAACCCAATAAGATACAACACACCCAATTTGATGCAATTGCCGCCACCACCTCCTTTAAAGGGTGGGTGGGTGGGGGGAGAGGTATTACTAGTTGTGCCATACATTAGAAAGGAGGTGGATATACAGAACAGCAGGGAACCTCACAGCTCATCAGCCATTATCTACACAGCCTGGCTGTAGCCTGAAATGATACTATACTTTTACTTTGATGTACACTAACAGTTGTGACACTGAATAGAATTGATTTTTTTAGTTGCATTTCCATGAGACATAGTACAGTAATATAGCCTCACTGGTATTTCTTTACTTGTCCTTCCCTTCTTCATTCCTATTTTATCATACCTGCTTTATCATTGCAAGCTTTAATTAATTTGCATACAATTGGTTTTATATGACCTGCAAGAGGTTTTGTCACTAACTTAGTTGCACTTATATGTCCAATTATCTAGGTCTCAGGAAAGTGTAATGAATGCTACATATTAATGAAGAGATTGAAAGAAGGAAAAAAGGACACAGTTCCATTTTAAAATAACATGATTAATCAGAAATGGACACAGTTCCATTTTAAAATAACACGATTAATCAGAAATGTTTAAATTAAGTCAAATTTGTATTTTGGCAAAATAAGATATACGAACAGTTGCCACATCAAGACAATACTTACTATTAGTAACTAACAGTGAAATGAATTGTACTCACTCATAGATCTCACAATAAGATGAAAATGAGGCACAACAATAAACATTTCCATACACCTGGCAAGAATAATAGTTTCTTCCAGATAAGTATCTGGCTGTGTTGGGGAAAGGTTACATCCCCCACTTCCCATCTGCTGCCCTTTTATCCAATTACCAGAAGTCACTTTGTAAAATGTTAAAAGCAGAAAAGAGTGTGCCCCAACAATTAATTTTGAGGAATGTTGTAATGATCGTGCACTTAGATAGCACCTGGCATCCAAACAGATTTCCAAAGCACTTTACAAACTTTTGCTAACTGATTGTACACATAAGGATCATATTATTCTCACTCTGAAATAGTTACAGCAGGTGCTTTAGGCAGTAAAGAACTAGGTGATTGGCTGTATAGGATAACATAGTCACCTAGCCTGCTTAGGCATTTTTGAAAAATCCCACTACTCATGTATCTGCAACGCTGCAGATACCTAAATACCTTTGAATATCTATCTCTATGTGCCAAAATCAGTTGCACTTAGGCACCTAATGTTGCTTTTAAAAAATAGTACTTAGCTACTTTTGGAAAATGTAGCCTAGATTTTATTTCAAATTTAAAAATAGTGACTAAATCAAACTAGAGTATTTAAATGATTTCCAAATGCTGATTTGAGGAAATTAAAAAAGCGTTCAGAAACTTTTCACCTTGACCTGCATTCATTTGGAGGGCTTGTTGAGTTTTTCTCAGGATGCTTTATTAAAAAAATGAAACAATAAAAAGAAAACCAACACACACAAACACACCACAGTGACCTTCAGCAGACATTCGGGGAAGCTGACAAAGTTCTGATTGAAGAAAGATTGATTCTCTAAAGTTTCAGACATGCACTGAATTTGTTGAGGTTCATTGCAATATCCTAGGAAGTATTTTCAGCCCTTCTATCCTAATGAGCTTGTTAGTAAAAGGCTGAAAGGATCACAAATTGTCTATCAAGAAAGATTGTTAGTCGCATACTGTTAGCAACTCTGCTGTGATTTATATAGAAGGAGCATAAAGAAAATGGTGCTAAAAATGGAGTCTTATTGTGTCCCACAGTCAGTGCAGTAACACAAAATCAAACATGCAACACAAAGGCCCTCATGTTTTGGGGGAGGAAAATAAGTTCTGGATGAGGAAATCATAGAAAATTAGCTGGAATGGTACTTTTCTCCTGTTTCCTCCAGCGATAATTATATCTCATAAGATAAATTGAATTACCTGCAGTAGTAATAACCATGGTCAAAAATGTGCTACTAAATGCCATTGAAAAGAAAAAATCTCAAACTCAGTTCAACTGCTGTTAGCAACAAGCATTTTCTAAGTTCTCTTCATTCAATATATCGAGGAATGATAGATTCACACTGTAGCTTTAGATCCAACAGAGAATTTTTTTCAGATTCTCACTTTAGTTTGTGTGGAGCAGCAGGAAATGTAGATAATTATGTTTATGAAAAATACAATTTGGGAAAAAAAAAGTTGCAGGCATTTGCTTATGACCAAAAGATTTTCAAATTCTTAAAAAAAGAGGACTGTTTCTAATATTCTTCTCGCTAAGGCTTGTGAGAACTTCAGATAAATTTATGATGCTGTGTTAAATGGAAAGTGAGTATATCTGATAGGTGAAGCAAGATTTGGAAAGGGGCTTATTTTCTCTCACTCCAGTTCCGCAAAGCACTTAAGTATGTCCTTAATTTTAAGCATATGCTTTAGTCCTATTGAAGTCAATAGTACTATGGCACACACTAACTTGCTTTGCTGAATTGACAGTAATCAGGACATGGTAGTTGCAAAAATAATGCACTTGACATTTTCAAAGCAAAGAAATGTGTGGCTGTGTTTCGCCTTATCTGGCAATTACTCCTTCCATGGGATATAGTTTAGGACTTTAGGGGATTGAGCTAGACGGGCAAATATTGCTGTCTTCAGAGCTGAAGGTAAGACAGACAGGAGAGAAGCAGACAGACAAATAAGAGAACAAGCAGCAAGTAAAGGGAAAAATTCACACAGGAACATGGATTATTAACCATTTCAGTTTATAACATTTCCAGAAAGTTGTTTTCTGGCACTGGTGAATCAGATCTTTTCTCTAGTGTTTGTGTTTGGGTAAATGGAATAATGAGAATGTGCACAGTTTTATTTATTTATTTTACATTCCCACTGAAAACCTCCAGAGTAGGACCAAATTGCACCCCAAAACATGAACACACATGTACTGTTCAAATACAATATCTCCTCCCTTAAGCTTATTAAAAAGTTACTAGACTAAAAAAGTTCATATACAAACCTCCTAATTATGAGTCAGATTGTGCCTGACTGCTGGACTGGTATGCAAAAAGGAGGAGTTTGTAAGAAACTTCCCTCCCTTGTGCCACCTGCAGGTTAGGCACACTTGAGTGCAGTGACTTCACCCAGGAGGAGATGGGGTGAAAACGGGGCTTCACCTTCTCTGCCCTACACAGGCCACTAAAGTTGGCGAGACATGTGGAAGTGTTCCAGAGTGGTACAGCTCTGCACCACCTATTACTATAAAGCAAAACAATGCCCTAAGTGTGCTATGGTAGAATATATTTTATGCTCCTCGTCTATGCAGTTTTCTCTTCAAGGAAACGTTTTTATTTAAAATATAAATTACAGCCACTTCAAAATCTGTCCAATACCTCTCATTCCCAAAGTATTAAAGACACGTAAAATATCACCATACCGGACAGACTATTAACTTTGTGGATATATGTAGCATGGAAAGAAGACATCCCTCCATCCTGCAGCGAGGAATAAAATGGTTAGTGCAACATACATTCATGAAAATGGGATCTCAGACATCCTTGGTTAAAACACTGCAAAAGACTTTGGGTGAGAATTTTTTTTAGACAGGAGGTTAACCTGTTAGGTTTCAGTCTCTAGAAAGCATGTTATGATTTTGTTTTATATGTAACCTTTTGTCCAGTAGCCTAACTCACTATCACTTGCATCTTGAGTTACTAATAATAAACTTATTCTTGTTTTACTATAAATATACCGAAGTCCTGTGATATTAAGCAAAGTGCTGGTTCTAGTTGAATCTTGCAAACTGGTGCATATACTAGTCTTCTGGGGACAGCAGACTTGGTATTTGTGTGAGTAGCCAGTGACAAAGGCTGGATATCACAGGAGAATGCATCAAAGGGATTCGGGGACTGGGGCCAACCTATTAACATTCAAGGCACAGTAAGGACTGGCATAGCCTAGCGGAAAGTGCTTGAGTGACTGAAAGGCTCGCAGTGATAGGAACCTGATACCCAGCTAAGTACAAACATGACTCCCTTCACACTGGAGGAGGGGGTAACAAGGTGGCTCACTTTCCTGGGTACGCCAAAAACTGTCAGAAAATTAAAGCCTCTTATAATTGTATATAGTCCAACCATGCAGAGAAAAGCAATGTGAACCAGACAATTCCAAATGGAGGCAGGCATTCTGTCCACTTCATTCACTATTTAGTAAAATCATGAAATCTGGGTAGAAGGATACAGTTCTTTGTGATTAACTCTGGGTCTTCTCCAAGACACAGTCTTTGAAATTAACAAGGGAAGATTTTATTAAAAATGGCTGGAAGCCCACTTGCCATTTTATGATCTTTTTTTACCTCCTGTCTCCTCCTGGTAAAGCAGAGCAAGGTTAAAAATTCAAACAATCAAAAAAATGTTTCCAAAGAATCCCTTATAAAAATTGTCCAAAGGACCTTGTAGTTCTGCAGGGTTGGTCTTGCAGGATCATTGGGTATTCATTTTCAGCATCTGTTGCATACCAATAGCTACTACTTGGCATGTGATTGAATAACAAAGTGGATTCATCACATCTCTAGTTGAAATGGGAAACTTGTATCAAGAAGTTCCAAGGGGGGGAAATACCTCAAGTTGGTATTGCATTTATATTTAAAACATTTCAATAAAATGAACAGACAGTGCTTCAGGCCATACATAGGCCTCTTCAAGAGCTCCTTTTTTATATATCAAATATGTGTTTTATGTTGTGTTATCCTGCTGTCAAGACAAATGGTCATTACTTGCTATTTGTCTTGCATAGTGAGTTTTTTGTTTTGTTTTGTTGACTAGTAAAAAGAATTTAGTACAGTTAGCGCTTCAGTATTCAGCTTCACCTTTAACAATATGTAAGGGAATATAGGTTACATGAATGCAGTATCTTTGACATTAATAAGTCCATTTTGCACTGTAGTTTTAAGTACCACAGTGTTGTAAATTGCCACACCAAAAGGACAAATAACATTGTGGCTTATGCATGTGAAGGATTCAGTTTTATTAGAGATCAAAATTAACATTACTTCCTAGCCTACCATCGGCCCGCAAATTCCACACTCCAAATGAAGGTCCTCATACCTCAGCATCACTACCAACGCTGTACATTCATTGTTTTTTTCTATTGTTGTGTCACACAAGGGACTCAGTCAGTGATCGAGGCCCCATTGCACTAGTCACTCTACAAACAAATAGTAAGACAGTTCGTGATCTAGAGAGCACACAATTTAAGATGTAGACAAAACAAGACAGAGTGATTAAACGGAGAAAGTGGAGGAAGGATTGGGCAGAAAAACAAGGCCTACACGGATATGTGTGTGTGCATAAATTAGTCATAACAGTGGTTTCAGAAATCACAAGTGGTCACCAGCTTTGCCAGATTGTAGTGATTTATAGGCATCATGATAAAAGTCAATTTAAAGGAGGGACTTAAACAGGGAGAAGGTGATTAATAATTAACAAATACCAATACTAAGGCTTTTGTAAAGCACTTTGAGACCTTCAGATAAAACTGCTTAAAATGTAACACAAATATTATCCTCATTTCATGGATGGGGAAAATAAGGCACAGAGCGGCAAAGCAGTTTACCTGGCCACTCAACAGATCAGGCCTTCTGGTGTTCAGACCTGTGTCCCATCCACTGGACCACACTGCCTCTCTACTAAGACTGTACATTAATGATTAACAGATCCCCCCCAAAGAGAGTAAATTTACCCTGTAGCTCATTGGATATGCTGAGCAATTCCTCAGAACCAGGAGAAGTTCAATCCCAGGTTACATTCTCTACCTGGACTAGCGATGGGAACCTGAGATCCAACTTCCCCTGAAATGAAAAATCTGCCCCAGGGATTCTATGAGCTAAAAGGCCAAATCCATGTTCTGTTTGGGATCTGCTAATAATTAAATTATAGCCTTGATAGAGATGCTGAGGGGCAAATCACTTGTAATAGAGCGAACAAAGGTTGAATTGATCAAGGGACTGGTAAATTGGGCCATCAACTTGGACTTTTGGTTTGGGCACCTTGCTGCAACAGGTTTTTTTACAATGGCAACACTTGCAAATGAGATTTAGATACAAATTGTACTATTGACTCTTCTCAGCACATCTTATCTTCAGGAGTTAGTTCATACATTTGTTTCCCACAGTTTTATTTACATTTGAGTCATTTGTTGATGTTGGTCCTGCTATCCCTGCCATTTCTACATTTAAATTCTTAGCACATTTATGGCCTGGTTTCAAAGATGCTGAGATCCTGCAGCTCCCATTGACTTCAGTGGGATTTGTGGGTATTCAGCACTTAAAGCACTCTTGGGTCAAAATCTACTAACGAAGGAACACTCCTGGCCTTCATTTCCCATTTTGAAGTTTACAGTGATTTTTTTCTTTCCCCAGAATAGTGGAAGTTTGAGTTTTTTAGTTTGACTGTGTTGATGTTGTTAAAGCACCATGAGGCATGTGAACAGTATTGTAAAAATCAAACTGATTTTTTTCCTTCAGACATTATTATAAAGGATAAGAAAAAGTCTCATGCTGGTAAAAAAAAATACACTTAGATATTGGAAAGACCACCCACAGTTAATGAATGGTTTATGGTATTAGGAGAAGCTGCATCATGTAAGTGACTTACTTTTAGTGGACATGATAATAGAAAAATTCAAGGATCTGTACATCCAATTCCTTGATTATGTTCATTTGTGCCCTGGCAGGACATGAGTAAAGAGATTTGACACACAGGAAAAGAATACATACAACAATGCGAAATATTGCATTCCCCAGTAAAGTATTTTATTTTCTTATTTTTTTCTTTCACATTCTTCTCCTTACTTATCTTATCTCTTCATATAATGCAATAAGAATTGATTTTTCAAAGCTTTTAAGCACAAGTAGTCCCATTGGTTTCAATTGGATGAATTGTATGCTTAAAGTTAAGCACATGCTTTATTGGAAGAGGGCCATAGCCAACATACTGCAATAAAACTGATATGTATCCAAAGTTATGTTATCAAAAATCTCACATTTGAAATTGTGCTACACAAATGTGAGGCCTGAGTCTGACCCCAGGTCTGTTTAAATTGGGAATAACCCCAGTAAAGTATAAACCTGTTGTAAATGGAATCAGAATCAGGATAGTTAGGAAGACATCTTAAAATTCTGTCTCGTACTTTATGTACATGGGACAATTCAAACATTCAAGGACATGTCTTGATTATCTGAAAATCCCTGATAAACCTGTCTGATAGCAGTGGTGTTGAAAACCTCAATTAAAATAAGAGAATTGAGTTGCATTGGTAGTGCTATGTTGTTGCATTGTGCCAGTTTCTACTGCAGCCTTTGATTCCCTACTACTGTTGACTCTGACCAGTTAACACTTTCCAAAGGATTAAAGTGTGCCTATGCAAGGTTCAAGGTCATGTTTAAAGCTCACCAGATTCTCAAAAGTGACCTATTTTCCTAGTTTTGACCACGGCTCCACTCAAGAGTCTAGTGGCTGTAGCCCAGGAGTCTCAAACATGTGGCCCCCTGCGGCCCACCAAGCTCCCCGCGGCCCCTCCCCATCCCCATCCCAGCAAGCCGCGTCCCCAGCCTACCTCCAGGTCAGGGGTAGGCAGACTACAGCCCCGGGCCAGATCCGGCCCTTCAGGGCTTTGGATCCGACCCGCGGATTTGCCAACCCCGTGGTGCTGAGGGCCCCGCACTGCTTCCCTGTGGCCCCGGCAGGAGAGGGAGCGGAGAACTCCGTGAGCTGTTTTTGCCTGTGGTTACCTCCCCTGAAGCTCCCATTGGCCGGGAACAGGGACGCATGGCCAATGGTTGCTTCGGGGGAGGTATCTACAGACAAGAACAGCTCATGGAGTTCTCTGCTCCCCCTCCCCATGGGGCCGCAGGGACAGGGTGCCCACCACTTCCCGGAGCGGAGCGGCAAGTGCCAGGGCCGCGGCCAGGGCAGGCAGGGAGCCTACCCTGGCCCCGGTGCATGCCCCTGCCACCCCCGAGCTGCTCAAGGTAAGCAGCGCCAGACCGGAACCCGAACCCCTCCTGCACCCCACACCTCAACTCCCTGTCCTGAGCCCCCTGCCTGCACCCCGAGCCCCTGCCACACCCTGCACCCCAATCTCTACCCTGCTGTACCCCATGGGCAGGATCAGGGGTGGAGTGGGGGACAGGCAGGGGGGCGGGGCTGATGCGGCCCTCAGGCCAACCTACAAGTCCTCATGTGGCCCTCCTGGTGATTCGAGTTTGAGACCCCCTGCTCTAGCCAATGCCTTCGGTCCCTCACTATTACGAGCACTATTTCTTTTACCCACAAATATAGTTGACAGATCATTACTACATCTACTTGAACCATCATTATCTTATGTTCACAAGACAAACCAAACAGATGAAAGTCCCTTTGGACTAAGACGTGAATTTATAGCAGGGATATATATACTTATGGAAGATGGTAACAGTGATTCTTCGTATGGTATATAGTTTATAAGCCCCAAGGAAAAGTCTAAACCCTTTCTTCCTGTTCTTATGGGAAAGTACTGAACTAAGCAACTTTAGCTTGAGTATGAGCCCAATGACAGAAGGAAATGAGTGGATGCTTACACAAATGAGTACTTTGTTCTTTTATGTTCATATTTCTGATGCCACAGATAGTTGAACCACTTGTAATTTCTTTTATAAACCCCACTCCGCACTGTGGTTTCGGGATGAAATTTGTCTGCAAAATGTCTGATTAGGAAATCCTTCCCCTCCCCCCACCCCCCACTTTTATATTGAAGAGCATTGGTGTGTGTATTCAGGAAGGAGAAAAGAAAACATCAGAACACCTTTAAATAACCAGAAAAGGCTTGAAAAAATATACTGACCCATTTGGCTCATTTAAGAACTAAACATCTGTCTTATGTGCCAGGGCCAGGGCTGAGCAGACAGAGATGGTTCATAAGAGTCTCAGGTTTGAACAAAAAATCAAATCAAAATAAAACCAACCAAACAAAAAACTCTCGTATTTCTGGCTAGAATTAGAAATATGATCAACTTGACAAGTTTCTGGCCACATTCCTTCTATATAGTTTGCAGGCTTATTTGTCTGTCTGCTTCTCTCCTGTCCTGACTTGGGATCAACAAACAGCTCCAATTCCCACAGACCTATCTCTAAGAAGAAAAGGAGTACTTGTGACACCTTAGAGACTAACCAATTTAAGGTGCCACAAGTACTCCTTTTCTTTTTGTGAATACAGACTAACACGGCTGCTACTCTGAGACCTATCTCTGACCTTCTTGAAGGTGCTGAGCCTACGTAGACTGGACTGTACCTAATTAGCTCCTAGCTGGGAGTGCCTCTTTGAGCCAACTCTAAATCCTTTGTGGGAGTTAACCCCAAATACACATACTGCTGTGTAGCTCAGTAAGGCTCTCTCCTAGGAGAGGTGTGTCTGGCTGAATGACTCTGTATCCTACTGATACAGATGGCTGATTTCTGTTCAGATCCCTTCTCCCCCTTGAACCAGCCTCTTCCACAGCCTGGGTGAGTACTCTAGCTGATAACTAATAAGGGTAGGGTCCTTGTCACCCTGTCCTGGATTTGTTTCAGGTCCTGCCCATGAACTAGGTGGCTGAACACCTATCTCCCCCCAGTTTGTGCATTTCAAGCAGAGCTAAGAACTTCCCTGTAGCCTGGATTTAGTGGCCTATTTCTGTGAGGGGCTGGGGATTAGCACCTCTGGACAGCAGCTCCCATTAGCTACTTCAAGCGGCTCCTTGCCTATCATGCTGGATTTGTGTATCCCATACTAAGGTCTCTGTCTCCTGTGACAGGGTCGGGCCAGATGGCTATAGGAGAGTAATTTTTTTTTTTTTGAAGCAGAAAAGAATTTCATTTGTGTAACACTTACAAAGAATCACCAAAGAGAATAAAGCAAAACTATGCAACAAAACAAAGCAAACAGAAGTTAGAAAACACAGCAGCCTTCAGGAGGGAGGAGTGTTCAAGCTAGCCTGGGCCCAGAGCGGGGGGGCTTCCTCGCCACTCGTGGTCTTCCACCCCCTCGAGTTACCTAGTGCCAAGCCTACCGATTATTCCTCTCTTGAGAGTGCCCGACAAGATGGGCACAGCTGCAGGGTGGGTGGTTTGGGGGTGGGAGGGTACACCCACGTGTTATAGGACCCCTCCTAGGTGACAGTGATGATGGTATCCACAGCAGCAACGGCTGGGGCTGGGGTCTCTCGCTCTTCCCCTCAATCAAAGGGTCAGACGGAGGGAACCAGATGGGGTCACCAAGCAGAGAACCTCGGACAGCGCCCACCGCTCCTCGAAGGTGTCAAGAGAGTCGGTGGACGCCGCTCAGAGGAACTCTGCCCGGATACGTGAATGTACTGAGGATCGAAAAACGGCCCTATAATCGCAGGACACTTCATTAGCCAACCTCCCCTCTCTGGTTTTATAAATGGCTGTTTTAGCTAGGGCTAGGAGGAGGTTAACCAGGAGATCTCGCAATTTTGTGGGGCCAAGGATTGGGAGTGTGTAAATAAAAAGGTGAGGGGAAAAGTGTAGCCAAAACCATAAGAAAATATTCGTGAGGAGCTGGAAAAGGGGATGCAATCTGGCACACTCTAAATATACATGCGCCAGGGTTTCCCTCACGTTGCAAAAAGGGCAAGTATCCAGGATGGGGGTAAAACGTGTCAAAAACACGCCCGTGCTCACAGCTCCGTGAAGGAGCCGCCAACTAATGTCCCCGACGGGCCTTGGGACCAAGGTGGAATACAGGCTGGCCCACTGAGGTTGCTCACCCTCCAAAGGTGGCAAGAAGAAAAGCACTCTATTTCAACCAGGTGACCATGAATTATATCTCACTCTCCTGAGGATAACACAGAGAGATAAGAACGGATGTTGTTTGAATGCCAGCAAACATACACTGCAATGCTTTGTTCTACAATGATTCCCAAGTACGTGTTACTGGCCTGGAGTGGTAAAGTGTCCTACCATGAAGGAAGCAATAAGGCTGCCCTCCCCAGAAACCTTCTGCAAAGGCTTTAGGACTACATCTAGGAGAACCACAAATGCCAGGGCAAAGTAATCCTTTCACATGCTTGCTTTTAAACCATGTATAGTATTTTAAAAGGTATACTCACCAGAGGTCCCTTCTCCGCCTGCTGGGTCCAGGAGGCAGCTTTGGGTGGGTTCGGGGGGTACTGGCTCCAGGTCTAGGGTGAGAAACAGTTCCTGGCTGTCAGGAAAACCGGTTTCTCCGCTTGCTTGCTGTGAGCTATCTACAACCTCCTCCTCATCATCATCTTCTTCGTCCCCAAAACCTGCTTCCGTATTGCCTCCATCTCCATTGAAGGAGTCAAACAACACGGCTGGGGTAGTGGTGGCTGAACCCCCTAAAATGGCATGCAGCTCATCATAGAAGCGGCATGTTTGGGGCTCTGACCCAGAGCAGCTGTTCGCCTCTCTGGTTTTCTGGTAGGCTTGCCTCAGCTCCTTCAGTTTCACGCGGCACTGCTTCGGGTCCCTGTTATGGCCTCTGTCCTTCATGCCCTGGGAGATTTTGACAAAGGTTTTGGCATTTCGAAAACTGGAACGGAGTTCTGATAGCACGGATTCCTCTCCCCAAACAGCGATCAGATCCCGTACCTCCCGTTCGGTCCATGCTGGAGCTCTTTTGCGATTCTGGGACTCCATCATGGTCACCTGTGCTGATGAGCTCTGCATGGTCACCTGCAGCTTGCCACGCTGGCCAAACAGGAAATGAGATTCAAAAGTTCGCGGTTCTTTTCCTGTCTACCTGGCCAGTGCATCTGAGTTGAGAGTGCTGTCCAGAGCGGTCATAATGGAGCACTCTGGGATAGCTCCCGGAGGCCAATACCGTCGAATTGTGTCCACCGTACCCCAAATTCGAGCCGGCAACGTCGATTTAAGCGCTAATCCACTTGTCAGGGGTGGAGTAAGGAAATCGATTTTAAGAGCCCTTTAAGTCAAAATAAAGGGCTTCATTGTGTGGACGGGTGCAGGTTTACATCGATTTAACGCTGCTAAATTCGACCTAAAGTCCTAGTGTAGACCAGGGCTTAGGTAACCATTATTCCTCCTAGGACAACAGATCAGCCACTTGACTACACACAAAACCCTCTGAGTAGTGGATTCCTATGTATAAACAACTTTGTTTGAACTTCAAACAGATTAACAAATTTATTTGAGCATACGCTTTCATGAGCTCCAGCTCACTTCATCGGATACATTTGTTAGTCTCTAAGGTGCCACAAGTACTCCTTTTCTTTTTGTGGATACAGACTAACACGGCTGCTACTCTGAAAAAAATTCAAACAGATTGTCACTTAAATTTACAAGGGCTTTAAGAAGGATGTCTCAATGAGGGTAGTTAGTTTCCAAACCCATTCACTGTATGGCCTCCCAAGCATTCCAAAGAAGATGCCAGTGTAGATCAGCTGTATACTTTTAACCTTTACAAGCAGCTAGCATGCAAAATGAGAAGAAATCTTTTCTGTTGTTTTTGTAATTTATGGGTGAACATGAAGAGACATCTTAAATTGTTTTTTCAGTAAACCGAAGGAATCCCATTGACTACATTTTCACATAATTTATTCTTGCTATGTCTCTCTAAACCTAACACTTAAGTATATTATACTTCAAAAAATAAACATTCAGCATTCTCCAGAGAATAAAACACATGACTGGGCTTCTGTTAAATGGCAAACATGCATCAGTATTTTTTTAAGAGAATTAATGGGTTCAACATTATTTGTATTCTACAGCGGGAGACTTATTTTCAGATCTTCATGAGGTGTTTGAGGAATAAGACATGATAGACTATGTGGGAGTCCCAATTAATGTTTCACTTCAGGTGGATATTAATCAACTGTATCATGGGGTCTAAAGCGTCTTAGTGAGATTAGAATATCATCATTTTTAAAAAGTGTTTAAAACATTAATGTTCAATAATGTTAAAAATAAACTCTTAAAAATTTTATGGAGGAGACATTAAAGAGTTGTTTTCAACCAAAATAAGACAATTTAACACAATGTAGCACTGAAATACTTTCCAGGTTGCTGATTCATTTTCTTCCTTTTTTAAATACAGCATGTTGCCAGCCAGTCGTATTGTTCCTTTATTATTTTGGAATCAGGATTTCCATCTTCCTGTGAACAGCATCCCTGGCTACTCAGACTTTTCTGCACATTTGTGTTTTAGTTCTGAACTTCTCTACGCCTACAGTTCATATCCCCCTTACCCAAGCATTTTCCAGTAGTCATGGATCTTCCTAACCACCTATCATTCCAGCATAGCCTTAGTTATTGTCTGAAGACAGTGTCTGTCTTAAAGTGCTTACATTCAAAAGAGACAGTGTACAAATGTGGGAAGAGACCTAGGGGTGACAAAAACTGTCATTGTTAACTGAACTAGAACACACATAGTATTCATTTCTTGGAATCTAGAGGATAGTCAAAAGGGGGGTAATCTTAAGCAGCAAAGGTGGAAAGGAAAATGGCACAGAACTGGGTGAGGGCCATCCTACTATATAATGTGTGCATCAGAGACCTCATTCTCTATACCACAATATCAGGTTTTTGCTGGTATAACTCCACTAAAGTGGATATCAGACCCAATTAGTCCGTAAACGTGATGTTTAAACGGTTGACTTATTCAAATGGAATTGGTATATTGATCCAGGTTTTAGTGCTTGTGATGAAGTCACTTTCTAGAAAAAGGATCCCATCTGTGCTGCAGAGATAATTAGCACAATAGTGTGCTTATCCAATCACAGTCTGAGAATTATTAAGCCTATGATATACTATAGCAAAAAACCCCTCTGTATTAGTAGGCTCAGGTGCACACCTCAGTGGCATCATGAAGTGCAGAAATAAGTTTACTAATACACAGCCTGAAATGACTTTTTGGTTGTGGAGTCTGCTTATTTTGCATTTTAATTAAAAAGCAGTTTTCTCTCAAATTATGCCCATGTATCCTTTCACTACCAAACAGGGAAGAGGTTATAAATACATTTTTTCTTCTATTCTGAATGCATTATTTGTTGTTTTTTCTGACCACCGTTTTTGTATCATTGAACCAATTTTAAGGACCAGAGACAGCTCTCTGTTCCTTTTTCATAGACAGCACTCCCAATCCTTTAAAACAGTACTTTATTGTTTGTTAGTAATGGCTCGAAAACAATGGTATTACAATATTTTGGGCATGTACTGTAGATTGTGGACAAGATTTTTACCCGTTGTTACAGGCTCCAGAGATCACTTTGCCAACCATCACAGGCTGCTCCTACAGTGGGGTAAGCCAGGTCCCCAACTGTGCACTTGCAGCATGACCAGTGTGAATAAGTGATGGCCACGGCTACTACTGCACCCCCTAAGGAAGTAAAGGGGGAAAGTTCAGCATCATGACCTAGTGAGCCTTAAACAGATACAAAAAGTCCCTGAAGAAGTCTGGGTTCTTTTGAATAATGCAATCCCGAGCAAGTACTAGTCTCACTGGTGTGGGGAACATGCTTGCGCTGTCTTGGGGTCCGCTTCTTGGTTTTCAAGAGAACACTACAGGTCACCTGACCTTCATGCCCTGCATGTGTTGTCACCTTCCTGTTTGAACATAGCTGGCAGGTTAAATTGCTATAGCTGTGTGGATGTCACAGGCTAGAAGATCACATGCTAATACCTGCTCCTGACACAGGGGCCAAAGAGAATGCTCCTTTGCTAAACTCCACCCTGCCTTAGGTGACTCCCTTTCATTTGCATATTGCCATGTTATTTTGAGAGTACATAGACTATGCAGGGCTGCATGGAACTATGCATAATTCTCTCTCGTCAGACTGGCTGGATGCCTTACTACTTGCCGCTGCTGACACTCCTGTGCTATCTAACACACGAGTGTAGACTGCATGATGATTTTGGCCTTTGGTAGTGTTTCTATGAATTCAGTTCTTAGATGAACATACAGCTTCCACTAACACCAGTGGGCGATGTATGCATTCATTCACGAGCAGAATTTACCCCACATTTATCTGAAGTTGGAGCTAATTCTTCGGCGTAAATTATCAGATCCAAGTATGGCTACTATTACATACAGAAAATAGACTGCCTATTGGTAATATACTGTATTTTTGTTATGCATAATAGGCTAGATATTGCTCTCACTTACATCAATACAATTTAGAAATAACTCCATTGAATTCTATGAAAGCAGAAGCAGTCTCAATGTCTACAAATTCTGACTGCTGCATGCACTTTTTTTTTTTTTTTTTTTTACTATTTGTTACCATCATCTTACCTTAACAATTATAAAAGGAAGGGTACATGCAGCACAGGGCCAGCCACAAAAAAGAAATCCATTCTCTGATTACCCCCAGAACAGACAATAAAAGAACAACTTCATATAGAGTTATGTTACTCTTGTGAAAATGCAGCAGTTCCTTCTTGGGAACCAGCACTAATTCATTCTTCATGGTAACACAAATCTAGGTGGGTTTCCCCTGCTCCCAAGGATTGTCCATTTTAACCTGATAGCACCTAATGTTTCTGTGATATGGACAGCTGTGCATTAGAGACTAAGCTGAAACCAACAAATGCTGTATTATAAATATTTAGTCTCCCCTCCTGCTACTTTTATGTGATAGAACAGTCCCACTGTAGGGTTTTCTGCTATCTGTGGATCACCAGCAAGAAATTAGGTCAGACTATTAAAAATAACCATCTGCCCAGTGGGGATCTGAATATAGGACCAGTACTTTGCATCAAATAGCTTTATTTCTGCTCACATTAGTATTTCATACTGCTAAAGAAATATGTCAGACAAGCATCGTTCTGAGCAATTTGTGATCCATGTCAATGTGTTTTAACATATTGTGAGGCTGATTTAGGGGTTAGAAAGTGTGTGCAAATAATCTAGTGTTTTTAAAAAGTGATGGGTGCTAGATTGATCTAATATGTCTGGTACCAAAATGAAAGATACAAATATAATAAAAATGCTTGTGATGCTGAATTGTATTTCAAGGGTAAAGCAAAGTTATGTCCATGCTGATATTGTAACTTCTTTATAAGATTAGAATAATTTTTTTGTTTCTAGGAATAAGAACAAAATCTGCTAGCAGGTTTGTTTATTGAAGACACTAGTCTAGTTTTCTTTCTCTTTTTTCATGTGTGTGTTGACAAATGAAACATTCATTCAGCAGAGAGTTATTGAAATAGCTTTAACTTACAGTTCAGTAGATTTAATATCAGTTATATAACTTTAAGTCATATGGAGGGTATAGCTTTTTGCCTAAGGCTTATGTCATGACTTTTTCTTAATGCTCATGTCACTAGAGTTTGTGAAGTATATGCCTTTTGTAAGCTGGTTTTTGTTTCGTTTTTAAAGGAAAAATAGATAAAATCCTAAGAGCAGTATTAAATCATAGTTTTCTGTCTTGGCCATGGTCAACTGGTCACTATAATTAGCATTATATTAGCTTAGTTCTAGTATGAAGCATCATATTGAAACCTGTGATCACTACAAGATTTAGAAACAAAAAAATGTAACTCACTCAAGAACTACTTTAGTGTCACAACAAAGCCTCCTATCTTATGTTCTCTCATAGCACTTTTATGGCAAAAGTTAGAAGCATATTTGTTGGACAACTGAATAGTTCAGGGAATTACAAAACAATATGTATCTTGGGCCTGATCCAAAGCCCATTAAAATCAACAGGAGATTTCCTGTTGACTACAATGGGCTTTAAATCATGGCCCAGATCCTGAAAGGTATTTGGACACCAAATATTGGAGGGAGTTAGGTGCCTAAATATCTTTGACGATCAGGCCCCACATTTTTAGCTGAAACACAACCCAATATCCTGATTCAGCATTCCATCCCTATTCAGCAAAGCAATTGAGCATGTGGTTAACATAATTTTGGCAATTCAGTGACAGATTCGGTGGCCTGCATTGAGCAGGAGGTCAGACTATATGATCATAATGGTCCCTTCTGACCTTATTATCTGTGAATCTATGTGGTTCACCTTGAGTTCAGGGATACATATAGCTGCTTAAATGATTTGCTGAATTGGGGCCTAAGCCAATAGTACACTAAGTTGTTACTATCTAATGGCTGTTCATTGTCCATGTGAAAACAGTTGACATTTCAGTCCAGCTCTTGCTGAACAGGTGAACTTGCTCCCAATATGGACAATAACAAGTGACGCCTGGTTTGAAGTCTTATCATGTAGGCCAACAATTGAATGAGGCATGGAGCCTGAACTATCCCTCTCAGTCAGAGAGGTGTTTCCTCCCACTGAGAGACATACGTATTGTGTACCAGCTCTACGCCTAAGAAATACTGTGTTCGTTAAATGCTGCCTCCTTTTCTGTACTTGAATTGACCACAGACAGAGAGTGGTATTCTTCAGACATTTTCTTGCAAAGATTGAACCTAACTTTCTATGGACAGAAGGTATGCTTCCCTTTCCTAAGTGGCTGAACAGAACACTTAGAATTAGGTTTCCAGCATAACCACTTACACTTACAAATTCAGAATGCCAGCAATATTCTCCAATATTTGCTTCAAGGAGGCTATCGTGGTAGACATTCTTGCCAGCATACTCCTTCCCTAGAACATTCTTGGAAAATGAACCCAAAAAACAAAGTATCAAAGTAAGTGTATTTATAAACTCAAACAATTTATTCATGGAAATTGATTGGCAGAATTTACGCCACTGCTGCTTGGGACAAGGTGGAGCAGAGATAGTTCCTCAGGAATCCTGGAGGAAGAGGGCAGCAGCTCAAAGGAAAGTGCATACCACTTCTATCTCTGCTGAATCAGGAAGAGAAGACTTTTGTTTCAGGAAGCGAAGATTTTTAAATTCTCTATCTTGTATGGATCATTCTTTAAAGTTAGTAAAGTGCCATGGGAGCTTTGGAAGGAAGGAGTTGTATAAGTGCATAATAGTAATTATTATATTTTATTAGGGACAGATTCTTCCTGGGTACCAAGCACAATAATGTGATGGAAGTAAGGAAAGGGCTTCCCCCACCCACTTTGCATTATCCATGAAAGGGTCATGTATAACTGCAGGATGTTGCATTTAAGGATGCCGCAATAATTTACTTTACCTTTCCAAAAACAGAGGATGATCCATTAGCTACTCTGTAGAGATTACAGAATTTTTCAGCCTGCTATCTAACCCTGTTGCTTAGATTTATTTATTACAATTCAGGGATGTCAGTTGTCAATATGTGGATCTTGCATTGTGAACCATCAACATATTATTACACTAACCATCAACATATTACCAACCCCAAGGATTCAAAAACCATAAATAAGGCAGTCCCCAAACCCCATGAGATTGGATTACTGATCATGACATTTTACAAAAATCTTCTCTTTATTTTAAGAATTAACATCTTATTTTTGTACATTTAAGGTTCACATTTCCAGGCTTTTCTCTACAACCAAGGGGGCTAGAAACTTTTTAAAAATAAAAGATTAGATTCTCATGTAATCTCATGCTGCTAGGACCTTCACACTGAAGGAAGACATTCTGTATTGTGAGACTCAGGATACAATTGAGACAGTAAGGCAACACTGGATTCAGGAATCTAAATGCGTGAGCTAATGAAACAATGTTGAAATTAGGGATGGTCAAAAATTTTCCATCAGAACTCGTTTGTTTGTTTGGTTTGGTTTGGTTAATAGACAGAATATTAGATTTTTCCATAAAATGATTTTTTTTCTGAAAAAAAGTCTGCTTTTTGTGGAAAATTATGATGCTTAATCTAAAACACAATGCACCCAAACCCTTTTATTTATTATCATTATTGGTATTTGAATGTTTGCCAAAAAAATCTAAATTTTCCATTAGTATTTTTTTTTTGTCATTTTTTTTCTCCAGAATACCCCTATCCCCCATTTTTTTCAACCAGCACTAGTTAAAATATAAAAACTCGGATACTAAAGTTCATATCTTTCTAAAATACAGCATTGATAATAGTTGTGATTAAGAAGCAAAAGAGTACCTTTTTCTGTATGGGCTCCATTGTATTTTTAAGTTGTGGAGTTAGCATGGATGGATACCACCACAGGAGAAGTGAAGAATAGCCTCGCCCCCATCTTCTTTTGGGGGATCTTGCTCCCTCCTTGCAGTGAGGGAGCAGTTCTTGAAATACCAGTTGTACCCTGTGTCACTGTACTAGGGAACAAGGTGCAGAAGGTTTGCTTGCACTTGTTCCACCTCTTGCACATCCACTGAGCAGCAAGGCACAGTCTGGCCCTGTGTCAGTACCTAGGATGCCAAGAAACAACAATGAACTGAGAAAGTTCAACCCTTAAAACTGAGAGAAGCAGGGATGGGGACACAGCAGCAGAGGATGTAAAATATAGCAAGGATATTGCTAATGTTGTTTAGGCAGTGTTATTCAAAGTGGGAATAAAGACTAGTCTATCACACACCGTTCATCATAATAGTTACTCCTGGCAATAGGAATGGTGTTAGCCTGTAGCTAATTTTAATTTGTTCTGAACTGCTTTGTGTGTGTGTGTGTGTGTGTGTGTGTGTTTTAATGTTTCTTCTTTTTGTGAAATATTTTTTTAAAAAAATCCTTAAATATCAAACTGCTTTTTTACTAAAAGTTGCACATCTAGCACCTCAGCCTCCAAGCGCAATAGCAGATTTTCCAAATAACAGTTTTCGTTTTCATGCACTGGCAAATGGCACTGAGTTGTTTGCATTACATTTAAAATAAACTGAAAAGAACAAGGAATAGTTTAGAGCAGTGGCTCCCAAACTTGTTCCACCGCTTGTGCAAGGAAAGCCCCTGGTGGGCCGGGCCAGTTCGTTTACCTGCTGCGTCCGCAGGTTCGGCTGATCGTGGCTCCCAGTGGCTGCAGTTCACCACTCCGGGCCAATGGGAGCTGCTGGAAGCGGCGCGGGCCAAGGGACGTACTGGCCGCCGCTTCCAGCAGCTCCCATTGGCCTGGAGCAATGAACGGCGGCCACAGGGAGCTGCGATCGGCTGAACCTGCGGACACGGCAGGTAAACAAGCTGGCCAGGCCCACCAGGGGCTTTCCCTGCACAAGCGGCGGAACAAGTTTGGGAACCACTGGTTTAGAGAAATCAGATTTAGGGTCTGATTCTATAAGGTGCTGACTCCGATCCAGCTCATCTCTGAAGCACATTCTTAACTATAAGCGCACTCTTTAACTTCAGTGGGACTAGTCATGTGCTTAAAGATAAGCATAGTGCCATGGTGGATCATAGCCAGACTGCTCATCATCCTGCAGGGTTGAGCACTTAGTGCCTGATCTTGCCCCACTGAAGTCACAGGAAGCTTTTACCATTGACTTCAATGGGTGCAGAATTAAGACCTTAATGTACAAACTCAAACATGGCTAGTTATATTTGTGCAACAAGTCTATATATTAAGATACTCACTGAAATTATCTTCAAAGCTGTCTTAAGAATTTTTTTAAATTAAACTGTAGTGTCTACGGTACTTTGCTTTCATATATTTGTGTGCAAAATAGCTTAAAAAATCTGTATTATGGTTCATGACTGTGAGTGCCAAACTGGGGGCAGACACCCCAAACTGGTTCTATTTTCTGTAATTATATTTCACTAACCCAGTAGCAAATGTAAGCTCCTGAAGCACTATAACTGTCTTAACATGGAGTCACAGAGTACCCATGGGCATTCCAGTCTATCGTGCCACACAGGCAAGCCAGACTTATTGATGGTTGGTTGCTGATCACCAAAGATTCAGGTTGCTTCCAGTTCCAAGGGAATAGTCTTTTACCCCAGGTTAGTTTGTACCTCAGATCTTGCACCTAAGACAATGTTTGTAGCCAGTCCTATAGTAAACTAAGGACTTATTATTTTAACTAGAAAAAAGAAAGAAGAGAGTTATTTACAGGTTAAAGCAAGCAAACATATATACACAAATGAATTATAGTATATTGTTCCAAAACGTAAGAGTTGTAGCAGTCTGTCAGCACGTAATGTCATTTAGTGCTAATCCAGGATGATCCTGGGAATCTCTGCTTCTGTTTTATGGCTCCAGCCTTGTGAGAGTCCAAATAGCAAAAGAAATGAAAAATTTTCTTGTCAACTATTTGTATTTCTTCCAGAATTCAAGCTGATGGGGCAAGCCCTTTTGCACGTAGCTTCTTCATAGGTGTGCAGAGGCAATTAACATGGTCTTTGTATTGTGATGTCCCCCAGTGGCCAATTTAGTTTTGATAATCTTCCTGATGGGCAAGGTGTTATACCTTTCATAGGAATTTAGCATTTTGCACTAGATAAAGTTTGTTCTTGTTTGGTAAGTTACACAGTTCAGAACAAACATTTTACAGTTATATAGCAAACATTTAAGTATAACGTTATAGCATGGGATACAGACATTATAAGTAGGATTAATACATGTAGGGGACTGGACTAGATGATCTCTCAGGGTCCCTTCCAGTCCTATGATTCTGACTCTAAATAGCAACTTACAAGCACTTCATAAATTCTAAACTCTAAACACATTGTTGTTAAGTCCAGTACCCATCTTAACTATATTAACACACAGATTACCTGTAGTGGTTTCCAGCAATGAAATCATCAGCGCTCAGCTGAGGCTGAAAGGCATCTCAAAAGCTGGCACCTGGATTGCCAGCATCACAATAGTGTATCAATATCTTACTTATAACTGGTAGATAAAATTTCAAAGTGATATTTTAAACAAATATGCTTTATTTTGGACTGATCAAAACCATCAAGGCATTTCAAACAGTTCATCTGTACAGTATAAATACCACACATAGGAATCTCTTCACTGAAATGCTGTCATCTTTTGGTTGGAATGTGAAATTATTTAACCATCTAAATCAGTAATTCATAACAGTTCAGGGTGGGGACTGAAGAGTACTGGATCCAGCAGAAACTGCATGGGAAACGTTAGGTAGCTGGTAGACAGGTTGTAATTAATTCCACTGTATTTAGGACACTGGAGTCATCATCTCAGCTTTAGTAAAAAGCTATACCATGTGCTTTTTAATGATCACAAGTAGATAGGCCTTTGGCTGAAAGAACCTCCAGAAATGCAGTACCCCCTAATGCATTGCACTGGTGCAGCACAGATCAAAAGGTAAGAGGGTAATCTAGTGGATAACCCTACTTTCTATAGCAACCTGTTTTTTTCCTGTGTGTCACCCATTCAAGTGCTCCTGCAGCCCAGCCCTATTTATCTGCTGAGAAATGACAGGTTCACAAACTAAGTTGGTATGACTACAATGTATACTGTAAAACTTTGAAATTCAGACTTTATCACAGGAAAGCCTGACACCATTGTGAATGTGAAGCTATTATTAGAACCAGAGAATAGAAACTCAGAGTACATAGCCCAGTACATTGCCTTTTGTGTTCCAGCCCCTCCGTGCCACTGTCCAGAGGACAATTCTCTCAGCATAGGCAAGTTTTCTGCTGACACAGAGCAGGCATATCTGCCTCCTGCACTACTCTCCCCTCCTAGCCCCAGTATGGAGACCTGGGATTTGTCCAGAAGCCAGAATGGATTGTCTATATTTCCCCATCAGTGGCCAAGATATGGGGGACCAGATGTCTCAGTTTGATTGCTCAAGTTCCAATTTTTTAATGGACTGGCCCTGTGGCCAAAGACAGCTGGCAGGCCAACCCCAGGGATGCAGGGTAGGGTGCTCTAATATGGATTGACCATACATCCACACTGAAAATCAGGGTGCTGTATTAGGTTTCTTGACAGCCCAGTGACCCCACTCTATGTTGTGCCAAGCAAAACTTGGTAGGGAATTTGAACCTATAATTTTTAAAGCAGAGGGACCAGAAAACATTGTTAACATGTGAATGAGACCAAACAGGTATTTCCAGACTACCCCCAAAATACATCAAACAACAACTCCGTTAGTGACACCCTACCACACAGAACCCAAACAGCAGCAATTCTTGTTAGAAATTTAAATATCCAAGGAAGATTTATGAAAAAAAACAACCTCTTCACCTGGTGGAGAGGTAAGAACTGGAAGCTGAAAAGAGGGGATGACTAAGCTAAACATGGAAAAGGGGTGGCTGGACAGTCTTAAATGGAAGCCGGCACAAAACAGTAAAGGAAGGTGCATAAAAACCATACCTGTTCCTCATGTCTACGTTCAATTGCTTGCAGATAGAGATCTTGTGGAGTATATCCTTGGCTACACCAGCATTTGGCTTCCTCTTGGATACCAGCGTTGGCAAGAGACATTAAGCATTCACATTAGAAAATGTTTTTCAACCACCAGGTTGGACTCTCCCCTTGTGTTGATGGGAATTTGATCATCTACTGTAGACACAACATACAGAGGAGGTGGAACAAAGTCTGTGAACCAGCCACTTTTGTACTGAGGGTAAATTAGTGGCAGGACAACGGTAGGATGTTTCTGCATCCTAATAGAAATCATTGGACACTGGGCCAGTCCATTAAAAAAATTGGAACTTGAGCACTTAAACTGAGACATCTGGTCCCCATACCTTGGCGACTGAAGGGGAAATAAAGACAATCCATCTTGGCTTCTGAACAAATCTGAGATCAAATGTTTCCACTGCATGTCAGTTTCCATATCAGAACATTTTCTGGCTGTTTACTCCTCTAAAATATGCTAGAATTGAAATAATAGCTGTCTAAATTCTACTCTTTTGGGGATGTTTTGCTTAATTTTCTTTTCAGAATTCCATGTGGAAAAACTAATAACACTCAAATTATTTGGGGATTCAAAAGAACTATGTCTTTTCCTCCGAGCCCTCTTATTTTTGAAAAGCATGAACCTTGTGAGGATGAGGGCACAGCTGCATTTCATATTTTTGTAGCATTAGTAATGCTACAATCATGGGGCTTGAAGGGTTGGAGTGGCATTCTGGCAGTTTTGTTCCATTCTGTTCTGCTGCTGAACACTAAGGAGACTCAACTCTGCTGTTTCCCTATCACTATCTATATCTTTCACAGGTTCTTCCCCATCCCCCACAACCCACTCCATGATAGTAAGTTATTTACACTGCAGCATCCTACTATCATTGCTAATGGCATCATGGGGGCTTTTGTGGAGTCAGCACAAACCACCCTAAAATGGAACAGCAAACTCCACACAAATTGTGTGATTTGATGGGAGTGACACATGACAAAAGGGATGGGCAGAAGCTTTAGATGTTACATTTGGAATGCATATTTCTGCCCCCTCCCAGAAGTCACACGGGGGATACGTGTTTCGTATGTCATTACCACATCTGTAGTGTGATCATATGAAGACAGAATCAGCTTTTCCTTCAATAGAATGGATACACACTTCAATGTAAAGCTGTCAAATGAGTTAAGGGTCAGTCAGTTTATTTGCAAGGGGAAAGCTTGTTTATCCTGTGTGAGTAACCTGTTTCCACAGCACAGCAGAATTGCTGCAGTTATGCTGTTCAGAGGGAAAGGAAACAGATTGTGGAGAGCTATCGCCAGGGTACCCCAGAGCCTTCTAACAGGCTGGAGGAAAGGAAGATTCACATACTTTCTGTAGCCAAAGTCCTTTTACTGACACTTTGCTCATGGGATGAACATTTTACCCTAAGGTTATACTCTTAAAGGCACTAGAGAAAACAGAGGCATGTTTACCTTAGTGATTTGCTTCCTCCACATCTGTGAATGTGGCAACTGCTTATTTTAAAGCTTTGGTGTGTGGAAATGCCCATGAATGCCTAAAAAAAAAATTGGGAATAAACCAAAGTAGAAATCAGAGTAACAGCCGTGTTAGTCTGTATTCGCAAAAAGAAAAGGAGTACTTGTGGCACCTTAGAGACTAACCAATTTATTTGAGCATAAGCTTTCGTGAGCTACAGCTCACTTCATCAGATGAAGTGAGCTGTGGCTCACGAAAGCTTATGCTCAAATAAATTGATTAGTCTCTAAGGTGCCACAAGTACTCCTTTTCTTTTTGCAAAGTAGAAATGGTGACTAATATGTACAATACTCCAAACATATTCAGTATTGACAGGAATCTCTTTGATGGAGAAATAAGTTAGCCTGCGGTCTTATACAGGATTTCAGAATCATAGAAATGTAGGCCTGGAATGGGCCTTGAGAGGTCATCCAGTCCATCCAGCCCCCTGTGCTGACGTGAGACCAAGTAAACTTAGACCATCCCTGACAGGTGACTGTCTAACCTCTTCTTAAAAATCTCCAAGGGTAGGGATTCCACAACTTCCCTTAGAAGCCTACTCCAGGGCTTAACTACCCTTTATAGCTGGAAAGTTTTTCCTCATACCTAACCTAAATCTCCCTTGCTGTAGATTAAGCCCATTGTCTTGTCCTATGTTCAATGGATATAGAGAACAAAGTGATCACCATCCTCTTTATAACTGTCCTTAACATATTTTAAGACTGCTGTCACCTCACAATCTTCTTTTCTGAAGACTAAACATGCCCAGCTTTTTAAATCTTTCCTCATAGGTCAGGTTTTCTAAACCTCTTTTTGTTCTTCTCCTCTGGAGTCTTTCCAATTTAGCCACATCTTTCCTAAAGTGTGGCACCCAGAACTACACACAGTCTCCAGCTGATGCCTCACTAGTGCTGAGTGGAAGGGGACAATTACCTCATCTGACTTACATATGACACTCCCATTACTACATCCCAGAATGATATTAGCTTTTTTTGCAACTGCATCACATTGTTGATTCATATCCAATTTGTGATCGACTATAAAACCCAGATCCCTTTCTGAAGTACAGATCCCTTTCTGAAGTACTACTGCCTAGCCGATTATTCCCCATTTTGTAATTGTGCATTTGACTTTTCCTTCTTAAGTGCAGTACTTTGCACTTGTCTTTATTGAATTTCATCTTGTCTATTTCAGACCAATTCTCTAATTTGTAAAAGTTGTTTTGAATTGAAATGTTGTCCTCCAAAGTGTTTGCAATCCCTCTCAGTTTGGTGTCATCTGCAAATTTTATAAGCATACTGTCCCCTCCATTATCCAGGTCATTAATGATATTATTGAATAATACCAGATCCATGACTGACCCCAGCTAAATTCCACTAGATATGTCCCACTCTGACAGCAAACCATGGATAGCTACTCTGAGTATGGTACTATCAGGTGCAGCCACTTTAGGGAAATGTGGCCTTGAGGAAATTTCTATAGTTTGCTTATGATAATGTCATGTGGGACTGTATTAAAAGTCTTACTAAAATCAAGATATCTCATGTTTACTGCTTCCCCCATCCATTAGGCCAGTAACCTTGTCAAAGAAGTAAATTAGGTTGGTTTGTTATGCTATACAAACCACATGGGATCTTTTATAAGAGAGAAGGCAAATATGCCATGTTTATTGAAAATACAACAGTTAACATATGCTTTTCAGTCACATACACATACGCATCATGCACACAGTCCTGCCAGTTGATGTTGTTATAGTTACTGTCTGGATCAATCTAGTGGCCAGCCAGATTGGTCGCAGAGGGGAGCTGGGCTTTGTCAGTCGTGATCTGATCTTCCTGGAGTAATGACAAGACGAACCCAAAATCCCATGGCAAAGCACCCTATTCTTATAGTTCCTTTTCTCTGTTGAAGTCTATGGATTTTGCTGTGTCAGTTTGTGACAGGTTACTTCTTAATTGGTGTTATCTTCTGATGTAAACATTCCAATACACCTCTGAGAGGGTTATCCTGTCCTGGTTCTGATTTAATCAATTGTCCTGTCTTTAGGGGTGCCAGCCTTCACCTCAGGGTCCTCAATTTGCCCTTCCTCAATCATGGATGTGCATTGATGGTTCTCTGGCAAGGATAAGTCTCCTTAGGCATCTTCACCCCTCCTTTCTTGACCATCTGATTAACAATGGCCTTCACACCTTATCTTTTCCTAATGCATGCATTCTCCATTCACACAGTCGTTCACAGAAACCTCCAAAGTAGCAGAATACATTATACATTAAGCCTTGCTAAATCTTATAACTAAAATGATTTACATTGGCTTCAAGCCCTCAACATTTCTCAAATCTATTTATCATAGACACAATACAAAATCCTGTCTTTTACTAACTAAACTTTATAACAGTTCCTAATTGTAATGCATATGGGAAACAGGATCCCAGTCTCAGACGTTCATTCCTTTCTGTTGTTCAAAAAGGGTGGCTGGCAGAATTCATTCAAAGTTTACATCAAGTTTTATAGTACAGTTATAAAATCCTGTCCTTACAGGTTTGGCACGTTTTGTTCTTGGTGAATCCATGCTGCCTATTCCTTATAACCCTTGTATCTTCTAGGTGCTCAAAATAGATTAATAATTTGTTCCAGTATCTTTCCAGCTATTGAAGTTAGGCTGACTGGTCTCTAATTCCCTGGGTCCTCTTTCTTTCTCATTTTAAAAGACAAGTACTATGTTTTCACTTCTCCATTCCTCTAAGATCTCACCTCATGTGCTCCATGAGTTCTCGAAAGTAACTGCTAGTGATTGCTAGTGGGATGGGGCTATTAACATACAGTTGAGGAGGAACCCATGTGTAGTGTATCATTGGACCTGTTTAGGCCAAAATTGAGACAAAAAATGAAAATGAGAGATGCAAAATAGTGCAAGAAACTTTATACAATGTGAAGTTAATTTCTTAGCATATATTTTTAAATTTAGTTTTTTTTTTAAACAATGCATCCATCCAGTGTTCTCAAAACCTGTTTATACTGTTTTTAAAACTACCATCACATATGATAGACCAGAATGTACACAAATAGTAAACTCTCTAAGGTCTCACGTACTTAACTTCCCACCCCACCTCATATCCTGGGGAGAGGAAAAGGGTCTCGCAACTTCGCCTGTAGGTCAACAGATTCAGTCCCCACTGGACTGAAGAGAAAATGACTTCCACAGGCTAAGGTCCCTTACTGAGAATGTTCTGTCTCCAGCCCAACTGTGATTACACCAAGTGAGTATACCTAAGCATATCAGATTATCTCAGTTGCCACAGTGTCACACAAGGAGAGAAGTGACCTCTGATAAAGGCAATACCCAATTTGTTTAAAGCTTAGTTTATGGTTTAAGGCACCATGCTAAATTGCATTCAGAAACAAATTGGAAGCAGATCAGATTACAAAAGTAACATGCTTCCTGTGGAAAACAACTCTTAATAGATATGCCTCTGCAATTCCAAAACAGCTGGTATTTCCTAAGAGGTTTTAATGAGGAGTTCCATGAAGAGAGCATTGTTGTAATCCAGTCTTTAAAGCAGAAAGTAGCTGTGGTGAAGTCAACATCAGAAAGAAAAGACTGCAGCCTTGCAGCTAAATACAAATGATAAGACGTATTCTTAGCCACCACCTCAGGATTCAGAGACCCGGCAGTAGCCAGTGGGCAAATTCTTCGACTAAGGGAGCTGATATCAACTACTGTATAACAATTCTTCTGTTTGGTTCCCCAGCTGCACTAGAATAAGATCAGCCTTACTGCGTATGGATTGATTCTGAGCCGTTTTACCCACGCCTAAAGTCCAGCTTCAGGTAGATTGAAGTAGACAAATCAGTCATGCCTTCTGGATATAAGGAAATAAGATTAAATGGTACCTTGATCTTACTTCATGGGGAAACTGTGTGAGGCTTCCTTCCTTCATCGTACCCTGTTGAATAAGACCTACCCAGAGCTGAAGTCTCGGTCTGGCATGGAGCACAGTTCTTGATACTCCTCACTGCAAGCCATTGATGGGGAACTGGTTGGGAGGGCATAGGGAGGCCTTGGGTTTGACCCCCTGCAACTTGTTTGTCCCATGACCCAAATAATTAAGGGCTTGTCAGTCTGACATTAATCCCGGGGAAAATAATTCTGCTATAGAACCTCATTAATAAAGAATTAAAGGAGGGTAATGTAGATAATGCCTATCAACATGGGTTTATGGAAGGTAGATCCTGTCAAACTTAGTTGATATCATGTTTTGGTTGTATTACACATTTGGCTGACAAAGGTATTAGTGTTGATGTAAGACACTAAGATTTTTGTAAAGATTTTGACTTGGTACTGCACAACATTGTCATTAGGAAACTGGAATGACACTAAATTAACACAGCACTCATTAAACTGTTTATAAACTGTCTAACTGATAGGTCTCACAATGCAATTGTAAATAGGGAATCATCACTAAGTGGCTGTGTTTCTAGTGGGGTCCTGCAGGAGTCAATTTGTAGCCCTACACTATTTAACATTTTTATCAATGATTTGAAAGAAAGTACAAAATTATTGCAAATTTAGTTTGTAGATGACACAAAGATTGGGGGAGTGATAAATAACCTAGTGGTCTAGCCCACAGAGATATAAAACACATTGGAGACACTACACCATCCATATCTCAATATGCTACCAACAAGTGTAACTGATGAAGTCTCTCTGCCACATTATCTACTTAAAGTTAATTGACTAGGGTCAATGAAATGTGAGTGCTCTAGCTATTACTAGACAGACAAAAGAACCCTATCTTCCATACATATATGGTCCCTATCATTATTATAGCGGAATATCTCACAATCTTTCACGTATTTATCCTCACAACATCCCTGTGAGGTAGGGAAGTCCTATCCTATAGATGGGACTTGAGGCATAGAGAGGCTGGGACTTGTCCCAGTTCATACAATAAGTCTGTGGAAGCGCAGGGAATTCAATATGGGACTCCCAAGTCCTAACCACTGAACCATGCTTCCTTTCCAACCTTCTGCACAACATTCTCTATACGCTGCCCTAAAAAGGGAGATTGGCAACCAAGCAGTTTTTATAAAGAGATAGGCCCTTACTCAAAAGCCTATCTTTTTATAATAACTGTTTGGTTGCCAAACAGTTCATTAACTGTAATTAAATAATGATCTCTAAACCCAATATTTCTGATATCAATAATTTGTACTAAAAATTGTGGGATGCAGGCATATTTGGGGCTATAAAGTTGATCATCCCTCTCAGTGAGGGAGAATTAAATAGCATTAGCCCAGGTACCATTAACATACTGGGACAAGGCCCAGTGTTTCCTTGTCTCGCATGCTATTCACAATTTTGCAGTTCATTAAAATCTGTCATTGTTTTCCCTATATTCATTTTGCTCCACTATTCATTTATTTAAAGCAGCTGCTCTTGAAACTGAGAATTAGATCTGAAGTCCTATTGAATTTTAGGGTTCTTAAGACTTTAACAGCATCTTGCTATCTTTAGAACTTATGTGTTCTCTCCAGTTCACACTGTGGGCAAAAACCCTGAATGTACAGGCAGAACTCTTACAGAAATGAAGGATTTGGCTTAGACAGTACCCTGAATAAAACCCATGAATAGGATCCCAAAGACCACAAGGGGTTAATGTGCTAATGATTTGTTCATTTCTTCAGCTCCTCTGAGGTGGAATTGTGGCCCAAGAGAGTCATTTGGAAGATTTGATTGTTAGTTTCAAATTACAGAGGCATCAGTCATGACTCCACAGTTATAGATGGGTTAAGTTTGCAGATAAAGTGAAATTTATTTTTTTTTAATATCCTGGCACAACTCTTGATTATATAATCCAAACTTGACCCATGTTCAAAGATGACCCTAAATGAATAGTCTACATACATTTCATACTATTTCAAGTAATATCCTTCCCACAGTAAATGTTTAAAACTTTGCCTTTTAAAAATTTACCACCTTTTGTCATGGCTTTCCTTCTCCAGAATCTGGTGATCAAAAGAAAGTGACAGATCATGTCGACCACTTGCATTGCAGTACTTATTATGCAGTCACTCCATTCACTAGTGATGGACATTCTTAACAAACTCTCAATTTAAAATAAGATACAACAGATGTCTGAAAGTATCAGTTATACAAATATGTAGACAGTATAAAGAATACACTCCGTCTTTCTAAAATTATCTCCTAAACAATCTCAAGTTATGCAGTTATTGACATAGGTAGCACAATTAGTTATCCCTATGCTTTAAGAAAATTGAGAATCATTGGAACTGATATGTAAATGTATGCACATGCTTAAGTCTTTGGGGCCCCAAATGCTGCTACGTTGATTTTAAGGCAGATATCAATTGAACACTTGGTTATCTTGTTTGAAACCCATGGAATGATGAAAATAATGCAACATGCCATCTGTTGGCAAACTGCAGTGCTGCAGCCAGAAGGGGTATCTTCAAAACCATGAAGTATGTTAACACCACAAAGTAAATTAGAAAAAAATCACAGGGAGTCCTGAAAAACAAGCAAACAAATGAAAGAGCAATTGGCGCAAACCCAAATGTAGTCGTTCCTTTATCTGCATACATCTGCTTACTGAACACATTACAATTTGATTATATAGCCAAATTACTTTTTCCTAACACAGCTATTGTTGAGGTTTTTAGATTCTTCCAAGTGTAAGCTTGACTTCATCTCTTTGCATCCACTAGAACAGAACAAGTAGATATAAGCAGTATCTGGTGCCCTGACAATTTTCTTTTTCTGAAGGCAATGTGCAAATATGAAAGGAATTGTTTAATTTCAATTTATTATAAATTCCTTTTAATGTCACTTTTTCTTAGTATTACCCACATTTCTTTTGTGCAGAGTAGGACAATTTTCTGTGTGCCTTTTTCTGCACAGTGTGAGATCCTGCATATTAAAGATACATTTTGTCATGTCCATCATTTGAACAATCCTATAATTTAGTCTTATTTCATAAAATCTACTTTACACAAACAATTTTTCCCACTGTTTTAAATTTAGAATCAAAAGAAGTTAGAACCAAACCTTCACTTTTCTAAAAATACAAAAGCACTAGAGATTAAAAAAAGACTGAAGCAAATAACTTTTTCACTTGTTTGTATGTAATATAAATATCCACTTTTCAAATAGATATTCCAAGCTATATATAATGGGAGTGAGGACTTTATTTTTAATTTTTATACATTATACTGTTTATCCATTAAAAATAATTATCCTGAATACTAGTAAACCACATAATCCCTAGGCTTTATTTTATATGTGTGTGTATGTATCTATATAGAGAGAGAGGGAGAGAGAAAGAGAGAGGAAGAAGAAGAAATCATAGAATATCAAGGTTGGAAGGGACCCTGTCTTGCTGAGCCAGACACACTAGCCTACTGCAACACAGACCCAGGTCTGGTCCAAGCAAAACAGCTCAGCAAGTACTCTTGTCTCCAGCACCCAGACACCCAGCTTCCAATGGGATCCAAATCCCAAATAAATTCGTTTTACTGTGTATAAAGCATATGCAGGGTAAACTCATAAATTGTCCGCCCTCTATAACACTGATTGAGAGATATGCACAGCTGTTTGCTCCCCCAGATAGTAATCACTTACTCTGGGTTAATTCATAAACAAAATGATTTTATTAAGTATAAAAAGTAGGATTTAAGTGGTTTCAAGTAATAACAGACAGAACAAAGTAAGTTACCAAGCAAAATAAAACAAAACACACAAGTCTAAGCCTAATACATTTAAGAAACTGAATACAGATAAATCTCACCCTCAGAGATGTTCCAATAAGCTTCTTTCACAGACTAGACTTCTTAGTCTGGGCCCAATCCTTTCGCTGGTACAGTCCTTGTTAGTTCCAGCTCAGGTGGTAACTAGGGAATTTCTCATGACTGGCCCTCCCTTTGTTCTCCCCCCCTCCCTTTTATAGTTTTGTCCGAAAACGGGAATCTTTTGTCTCTCTGGATCCCCACCCCTCCTTCTAAATGAAAAAGCACCAGGTTTAAGATGGTCACATGTCACTGTAGGACCTCATTCTTCATTACCCAGGTCACATAAACAGGAAAACTTACAGGTAAATAAACCCATTCACAACCAGTTGTCCTAGTCAATGGGAGCCATCAAGATCCTAAGCCACCATTAATGGCCCACGCTTTGCATAATTACGATAGTACCTCAGAGTAATACTTCATATTTCTAGTTTTAGATACAAGTTCATACAAATAGGATGAACACACTAAGTAGATTATAAGCTTTGTAATACAAGATACCTTTTGCATAAAGCATATTCCAGTTACATTATATTCACACTTATAAACATATGTCCATAAAACGTATGGAGTGCAAAGTGTCATCTCCCCCAAAGGTGGAGGAGGCGAACCCATGTAACCCCAAGGCTGGAAGGATTGTGGACGCCACTCCCAAGAGAAAACAAAGAGTGGTGGTGATCAGTGACTCACTTCGAAGGCAGATGGAGGCATTCATCTACCAGTCTGATTTGGCATCCCAGGAGCTGTGCTGCTTGCCAGACGCCCATATCTGAGACTTTGTGGAAGGATTGCTGGGGATCACCCAGCACTAGGACTACTACTCCATGAGTAGATCTGCAGTGACTACATGGCTCTGGGAGCGAGGATGAAGGAGTGAGGGGGTGTTGTTGATCCTCCCTGTCAAGGGTAGTGGCCCAGGCAGAGACAGACACATCCTCTACATGAACACATGGGTGTGCGGATGGTATCATTAGAAGGGCTATGGCTTCCTGCACCATTGGATGCTACTTCCAAGAAGAACTGCTGACCAGAGATAGGGTCCACCTAGCAAGGAATGCGTAGAGTAGGTTCAGATACAGACTGGCTAAACTAGTGAGGCACGTTTTAAACGAGGTTTGACAGGGGCATGAGACAAAAGCCCACAGATGAGTCCAGAACAGGGAAATTTGGGTAACAAGTGAGAATCTAGGGGGGACATGGGCAATAGCAGGACAAAGAAGAGACAAGAGGGAATATAAAAGGGAAAATCTAACGAATATTTTAATGTCTATATATTAATGTAGCAGTATGGGGAATAAGCAGGAAGCACTAGAAATACCAGTGAATAATCACAATTATGACATAATTGGCATCACAGAAACTTGGCCTGATAATTCATGACTGGAATATTGGTATAGAAGGGTACAACTTGTTCAGAAAGAACAGGCAGGGAAAAAAGGGAGATGTTGCCTTATATACCCAAAGATTTATACACTGGCACTGGGGTCAAGATAGAAGTGGGAGGCAGACCTGTTGAAAGTTTCTGTGTAAGGATAAAAGGGATAAAAAAATAAGGGTGATGTCATGGTAGAGGTCTACTATAGACCACCTAACCAGGAAGATGAGGTGGATGAGGCTTTTTTAAAAGCAACTATGAAAATCATCCAAAGCACAGGACTTGGTAGTGCTGGGGTCTTCAACTACCCAGACATCATTTGAGAAAATAATACAGCAGGGCACCCATTATCCAACAAGTTCTTAGAATGCATTGGAGATAACTTTTTATTACAGAAGGTGGAGAAAGCAACTATGGCGGAGGCTGATCTAGATTTGATCCTGACAAATAGGGAGGAACTGGTTGAAAATTTGAAGGTGAAAAGCAGCTTGGCTGAAAGTGATTATGAAATGATAGAGTTCATGATTCTAAGGAATGGTATCCGGGAAAACAGCAGAATATCCTTCTTTGACAGGGTAACAAGCCTTGTGAATGGGGGGAAGCAGTAGATGTGATATATCTCAACTTTAGTAAGGCTTTTGGTATAGTCTCACTTCATTTTTTTATAAGGAAACTGGGGAAACATAGCCTAGAGGAAGTTACAATTATTTGGGTGCACAACTGATTGGAAAACTGTACTCAGAATAGTTATCAATGGTTCACAGTCAAGCTGGAAGGGCATATTGAGTTGGGCCCTGCAGGGATCTGACCTGAGTCTGGTTGTATTCAATATCAAAACAGCTGTCAGAGATGCTCTAGATAATACTTAGTCCTGCTTCAATTCAGGGGACTGGACTAGATGACCTTTTGAGATCCCTTCCAGTTCTACACTTCTATGCTTCTATGAGGTCATTGGACCTAGGTAAAATATTCATAGTGGATAAATGAACTGAGCCCTCCCTGTTTTCAAATAATCTGCAGGTAGACCTTACTTTTTATGTATCTATTAAGAAGTTATTGGAATGATTGCATTTTATGCAAACATATTTTGGACTATGGTTTATTTGTGACTAGAACTGGTTGGGAATTTTTCTGACTAAAGTGTTCAGTTGAAAAATGCCTATTTGGTGAACCCAAAATGTTTTGTGGAAACATCTCAGTTTGGATGAATTTTTGGTAAGCCATAGGCAGGTTTCATTCAGAACCCTGTCTGTTTTCCTGCCAGCTCACCTGGTGGACTTCTGGAGTTCCCGGGCTTCCACAGTCCAAGGCTCCAAGACAGCCCCCTCCATGCAAACTGGTTTGGAGAAGCCAGATCTTCCAGGGTCTGCAGCTGTGATATAGCATTATGATGCAAACTGCCTGAAAGCTTACATGTCCTAGCAACTGCCTACATGTCCTGCCTACATGTCCTAGCAACTGCTGACTGAAATTCTACATGATTCTACTGAAGCCCTGTGGAGCATGTTTCCTTTTGGAAAAAAACATGTGTTAGTGTTTCCAAAACAAACATTTTATGGACTTTCTGCTTCACTGAAAATTTTTGAAAAAAATTAAGTTTGTTTTGAATCGTAATGCAACCAAATTTTAAAATGTCAAAATTTTCCATGAATTGAAAACTCCAAGTTTCAAGTCTCTGCTTACGACCTAATCATTATAACTACTGGGTTGTGTATTCAGGACCTGTGATTGGTCTACTACATCACATTCAGGAGTTCATTTTTCCTGCCTGGGTGATTGAATTTTTTTATTAACAGGAACTGTTTTGGGAAAGTTCTGTGGCCTGTGTTATGCAGGAGGTCAGAATAAATGATCACAGGGGTGGTCTCTTTTGGCCTTTGAATCTATGAATCTAAAACAAACAAACAATCAACCGCTTAAAACGCACCCAAGTTAGAATTTCTTCTGTGTTCATCACAAGCTGAAGCTACTATTTGATCTTATTGCTATTACCATAATTTTAATGTCCTCATTTCCTTCTCGCAAGTGTTTATATTCATCAGTTGCCAAGTAATATCTTAATTTAGGTCATGATCCTGCAAACCCTTATTCTCAATCTCCCTTACTAACTAAAGGAGTTCCATTAATTTCTGTGGGGCTAATTGAGTAAGGATGACTCACGTGAGTAGGGGTGTTACAGGATCTGGCCCTTAGATTATAAACTCTTGGTCGCAGGGCTGTTGTCTTTTATTTATCTAAGTGCCATGAATGTTTACGACACTACATAAATTAACTAATGAATTAATAGTTGTACCTTATTCAGATAATAATTTTTAATGATTCCACCAGGTCTACTTATTCCTTTGATTAATTTTCATGAAAAATGCATCTACTTGTGGGTAGTCTCTTCAAAATATAACTCAGGTCATTTATCAGACAAGGCAGGGAACCTTTAAAGCAGCTTCTTAAATTAAATACAATGTCATTTTTGAGTGTTACATTCCCTCCTCAGCACGTACACTTTCATATTGTATAGGTCCATTAATTATTCCATAAATACATTTTATATATATATAAGATTTTTAGATATATCACTGGACTGTTTAGAGTCATATCATTTATATATTTTGGCATTATCCTGAAGTGATAAATCACTCCTGCTGCATTGAATTTATGTTGTCAGTTTTGTTTCTTGAAAGTGAGTTTCCATATAATACCTTCATAAGTACTAGAGCTAGGAAGATAAGCTCAGTTTAACAGTACAGCAGGAGGGCAAAGCCTGTTGGGTCCACGTCTAAATAAGGCTTAGCATATCACAGAGATGACATAACATCTAAAAGGGTGGTGGAAGAAACCAGTGAATCCATGCAGAAGCATGTCCTGCTGGCAGACCACTGGCTACCACTGTGGAGACAGCTGCTCTCCAGCCCTCTTGGCTGAAATGTGCTGGGAAGTGTTTCACTACAGATGGGAAGGAGGGAGAAAATGGCTGGGGGGAAAAAAGCAAAAAACAAAACAACCCCCCCACACACACATTATCTTCACAGTGAGAGGGAGAGGGGAAAATATTTACAGTACATTGTATGTTATACGAGGCTCTACATGTTAATTATAAATAAATGGGATTTTTTTCTCACATTTGTGCCAATTTCATACTTTATTATCACAGTTCTCATGCTAGATTTCAGAAAAATCCCCAAGGAATGATGCAAATCTCCTACTACACATGGTATCCTGTATTAGAACTGTAATAATGATGACAGGTATCAAGACATTTAAAACAGGACTGGACAAAATCCTCAGAGTACTACAGAGGTCCCTCCTGCAGTTGCTGGTGAAGGAGTAGTTGACTTAAAATGTCTATTCAAGCTCTAATTTCTATAAACCAAATGATCTTCCTTCAGTGCATATACCATGGGTGGGGAAAACAGAGACCAAGTGTTATGGTAACATGGTGAGCTGCATTTTTTTAAGACTCCTTTTATCCCTCTCAAGTACACCACGTTTTGCTGTCTGGACCTCTGGGTGGAATCATGCAGTCCTTCTAATCTTGAACTGGATGTCTGGGCTAGAGAAACCCTGTTTAACCACCATGATAACAAAACAGTGGTGGGAGCTTGTAAACTCATTTTTCTGGGAGCCTGTGACAGTGGCTGTCATAAATATAAAGGGAAGGGTAAACACCTTTAAAATCCCTCCTGGCCAGAGGAAAAACCCTTTCACCTGTAAAGGGTTAAGAAGCTAGGATAACCTCACTGGCACCTGACCAAAATGACCAATGAGGAGACAAGATACTTTCAAAAGCTGGAGTGGGGGAGAAACAAAGGTTCTCTCTGTCTGTGTGATTCTTTTGCCGGGGACAGAACAGGAATGGAGTCTTAGAACTTAGTAAGTAATCTAGCTAGAGATGCGTTAGATTCTGATTTCTTTAAATGGCTGAGAGAATAAGCTGTGCTGAATGGAATGTAGATTCCTGTTTTTGTGTCTTTTTGTAACTTAAGGTTTTGCCTTGAGGGATTCTCTATGTTTTGAATCTGATTACCCTGTAAGTTATTTACCATCCTGATTTTACAGAGGCGATTCTTTTTACTTTTTCTTCTATTAAAATTCTTCTTTTAAGAATCTGAATGCTTTTTCATTGTTCTTATAATCCAAGGGTTTGGGTCTGCGTTCACCTATGCAAATTGGTGAGGATTTTTATTAAACCTTCCCCAGGAAAGGGGGTGTAGGTTTGGGAGGATTTTGGGGGGAAAGATGTTTCCAAATGGGCTCTTTCCTAGTTATATACCTGTTAGACGTTTGGTGGTGGCAGCGATAAAGTCCAAGGACAAAATAGGTACGATAGTTTGTACCTTGGGGAAGTTTTAACCTAAGCTGGTAAAAGTAAGTTTAGGAGGTTTTCATGCAGGTCCCCACATCTGTACCCTAGAGTTCAGAGTGGGGAAGGAACCTTGACAGTGGCTATTTAAAGTGACTCAAAAAGCACTAACCTTTCTCTGCAACCTTTAGTTAGTTCCATCTTTAGAGTGGGAGAAGCATATATACCGTTATGTGTCTCCTTACATCCCTATCAGTGCTCACTGATATTCTGTGGGAAGCGCCTTGTAACTCATTCAACTCCCTTCCTTTTCTAGATCTGGGGTCCTTTAATGGTTTAGCATGCCCTCTATTGCTAGGGTTAAGTCTGGAAGGATAAACATTGCTAATCTGGTTGGAGCCAAGCAGGGGGTTATTCTTCAATACAGAATTATCCCAAAAAGTAAAAAGTGAAATAAAATATCTCCCTCTCCGCACACAAACACTTTTCCTCAGTTTTTGATCTTTACCAAAAATAAAAGTGGGAGTGAAAAGAAAAAACAATCCCAAATCTCTCTTTCGCCCCCAACAAAACCAAACCAAAATTTGTCAGTATTCAAATACTGAAATGAAACGAAAAATACAATTTGAAATGAAAGTTTCATTTAATTCTGTTTTATAATTTCCCATTGAATAATAAAATTAAACTGAAACAATGTTTTCCCCATGAGCAATTTCATTTTCAATGAAACTGCATTTTTAAGTACGGAGAGCATTATGGTTGTAATAGGCCTATCTCCTCAATTCAGGAATTTTAGTGGAAACCTGCCTTCAAATCCATGCAGTAGGTATACCTGTAAGAATATTAGCCCCCTTCACATGATGTCTTTATCCTCCCCATCCTATGACAGCAAATCTGTACTACCATTGGCCACCTTGAGGACTTGCAAACTGCCTCCCTAATCTTTGAAAGAGTTAGAGGTCTTTGCCCCCAACCTTTTTTCTAAGCATCCAGAAGCCACTCTCCTGCTGGTAATAGCTCACCTTAAGTGATCACTCTGGTTACAATGTGTATGGTAACACCCATTGTTTCATGTTCTCTATGTATATAAATCCCCCCACTGTATTTTCCACTGAATGCATCTGTTGAAGTGAGCTGTAGCTCATGAAAGCTTATGCTCAAATAAATTTGTTAGTCTCTGACGTGCCACAAGTACTCCTTTTCTTTCTGTGGGTATAAGTACTCAGGGACAAGCAAAGGAGATGCCTTATCTCTGGCATGATGGTGAATATCACTGATAACAGTGCCCAAAAGATTGTTGTTTAGCACAGCATTAACTGAGGCTCAACATCTGCAAGTCCCTCTAAGAGTGACAGGGAGTATGTTGCCAGAAGGAAGAAAGGGTCAGAGGGGTCACATGGAGGAGGCTGGGGTTCCTTTCCTTTGGGTATCCAAAAGGACAGTCCCGCCTGATCTGAGGCCCACAAAACCCTTCCCTTTGAGAGGAAAATTTGAAGAAAATACTGCAAAGTGTAATCCTCAGACTTTCTTAGCCTCCCTAGCTTACACCCTACGAATATCGGCACAGGAGGGTAATATTTGGTGCTTAAAAACTAACCAAATGTAACGAGCTTAAGTGATTGCTTTTCTCTTTGAGCTAATGTCAGACCTCTCTTATTAATGATGTAAAATGAGTTCCATGATATGACTATACAAGCTAAAATCAAGAGCATTGATCTCTGCAGCTACCCAGCAGTGAAACATTGTGGAAAACAACTTTTTCTTCATCCTTATTCTAACTAGAAGTTAGTGATATGTACCTCCCAAAAAAACTCTATAATGCAGTTTGGACTAGGATCCAAACCACTTGGGTCTGACAATCTGATAAAATGTGTTTTCTAGTCAGGTTGTTTGTAAATATTCCTTGTTCCATTCATTTTAGAAATATCAGCTAAGAACACACTCGCACATTATTTCACCCTTCCAACTTTTGTCCAAAACTGGAATACAGAAAACTCCCTTCAACTGTCGATCCAAACCGGATCATGGTATACGCCAAAATACTCCAAAATGAAAGAAAAAGAAAAAAAAATCTCAACTTTTTTGAACCTCAACAAAAGTGGAGTATGGCATCCATTCATACAGACCTTATTGACCCAGATTGCAACCCAGGCAGTCAAATTTGAAGCCCAAAAACTAGATTCTAATTATGAAGGGCCAAATTACAATATTAAACTCTCTGCTTATTTGAAAAATGCATAAAATGATTCCTACTCTTTTTATTTGTCTCCTTTTTTTGGGTTCTGGAGAAGTTAATTGTTGGATACTAACGTTGGACCAATGAGACCTAACATCTGTAATCTTCCACAGCATCTGTGGGGTTCACAGTGAATAGAGATGAAGGGATTATTGGATGAATGCATCCTTAATTACTTAAGAACAGATTGTCAAAATATTGTGACTCCCGGGCCTCAATATCACCACAACCATACAGTATTAGAGTTGGTATTTCTAAAATAAATGTGGTGCCATAATAGCAACTCCCCTCCTGCCTGTGGAGATTTGCAGAGGATATTTTAAAGGTTAGCTTAATTAAAATACATTTCTATCTCTTCACTCATTTTGAAAACACCCAGTGCAGATGCTGAAACAACAACAAAAAACTTTAGACATCTCTGAACAGATTATTATTATGTGCACATCAGATTGTCTTTTCCTTGTACATCATTCTTAGTTTAACAAAAATTTGACAAGGTTATTTGGTGAACAGAAGCTTCATTCCCCTCTTGGTCTCAGAAACTGTAATTGGTACATCCAGTAAGAGGTGAAAAACAACAACAGCAGCAAAACAACATTATATACACGGCCTTTTCAATGGGAACAAGTTAATGGTCAGAACTTGATAGTGAAATGTAATCATTCAGGGAAAAGAGAAAAAATAATTAAAAATGGACCTGATTCATGAAGCAGGATCTAAATTTTCATTGAGTCTGAGGGGGGTTGGTTTTAGTGTTTCAATGTTGCCAGTCAGGACTCAGAATGTAATTCTGTTACTGAGCTCTTATGTAGTGCTTTTCATGTCAAGATCACCAAAGGCTTTGTAAAGGAAAATATGTATGCAGATAGACAAAGTTGGGCATGGTAAGGCAAAGCAACTCGCTCAAGACCACACAAAAAGTTAGTAACAGACTCAGGAAAAGAATCCAAGTTTCCTGAGCCCCAAAGTACCTCTTCTAAATTCAGCTACCAAAGTGCTTCTTCTAAATAGAATGAAGATTTATTAGCTGAAAAAAAAAAGAAGTATTCCACAAGATGGACAGTCGTGCTTTGTGTAGGAAACCACATCCATAGATTATGAAAAGTTATTTAGAAAAAAAAACAATAGCTGGTAAAATAATAATTCAAACCCTATATTAACTTCATAAAGTCCAATAAAATATTGGGTAAACAAATACCATCAGATTATACATGGACACTGCTGCATTATACCTAATGCCATTTTCATATAAAATAACATTTATAGTAGCTGAAACTGGATAAAATCTTACAACATATACGGAGAGGAATTTAACCTTTATGTGTATTAAAACTGTAACTGATCATTCTCTTTCTGTGTATAGTCACATAAGGATAAATTTTGTCACAAGGACACAGCCCACAGGGCACATCAGTACTTAGCTGCACCATCCCAGAGATGAAACTGTAGCTTCTGAGCCTGGACTGGGACTAAGGTCCAGATCTAAAAACGAATTCAGGCATCTAAGCCGCAGATTCAGGAACCACTGCAATCTCCAAACTCCCACTCAGCTGCCTCCTAACCATGTAGCTGCCTAAACTCACTCAAGCACTTAGGCATTTACAGAAGAAATGTATCTCTCACCTATAGCCTAATACAATTCACAAACTGAAAAGACAGGTGTTCGCCAACCTATCTTGCCTGTGGGGCTCAATCCATTAGGTTTGCTCTGAGCATGCTCACCTATAGGACTCCATTCAAAATCCAGGTGGTGGTGGACCCCACCTAATAACTTTTATCCCAGTGTTTAGAACACTCTCCTGAGTGTCGGCAGACCCCCTGGTCAAATATTTTCTCCCTATCAGGCAGAAGAGGGAATTGAGCCAGGGTCTCCCACATCTCGGGTGAATGCTTTAACAACTGGGCTAAAAGCTTCAGTGTTTGCATCACAACCTGCTCCTTCTCCTCCTGTTTTGTGTGGATTTAGGCAGGCTCCTAACTCACTCTCACTAAAAGCAGCTTAGGTGCTAAGTGGCCTGACTCCAGGACAGGGGTTTCCAGTTGTGGATTGCAAGCAGAGATAGGCATCTCCCTGCAGCTGAGACTTAGATGCCTAACTCTGTGAAATGGATGGATCTTAGGATATACCCATCTCCTTGGCAATTCCCATTGGCTAGCTTAATGGCTCCCCATCTACCAAGATGGCTTTTGTGGATCTCATTCTTAGGTGCATATCTCTCTCTATTTGCTGTATATGGAACACATGTGCCTAACTCAGGTTTTGTAGGTACCATATTGTTCCAGGGATTTTCTAGGTGCTTAAGTCCCTTTGCTGAACTGAGCCTAAGTGCCCATGTGGGGGAGCAAGAGAAAGCTACAATTTCCAAACCTAAAATTCTTCCCTACTCCTTTTTTGCTCCTTGGGGCATGTATAGTTTTCTGCTGGCCTATGTTAGTGATAAATTGCTAGCCCCAGGTGTATGCTGACGCAAGTTACCAGTGACTTTGGCAACCCACCGTTCCCTGCCCCTTCCCCAGGGAAAAAGTAAGAGGCAGAATAGCTCCACCTACTCCTTCACACCTGGACCCTAGGTCAAGTAGTCCATATAGAGGTGTAAGAGGGTCACTATTACTTTTTTTTAAAATCTCCTTCACTTAATCCCAGTCACAATCTGGGACTTGTGTGCAGAAAGAGTCCAGGTTACTGTTTTCCTATGTGATGTATTACAGAAAATGTTTCCATCCAGTCTACATCACTTTCCACAATTCTTTTACATTTTTTAGTTATTTCCCCAAACCTCCTTCCTAACATTAAATAAAGTCAAGTCTTTGGAAAGGTCTTTTTGTTAGTCACAGTTATTGCCACTCAAATCCAGACAGTTATTTGTAATACGGTATCCCAGAGCTCATTGAGGACTGCTGTCTATGAATTCTTGACTACTTGTACAAATATGTTGAGTTCTTGAAGAATGGTGTGCATTTCTTGTCTTGCTCTCTTGTTCTTGAATGACTTTGAGACTATTCTAGGTGTGGGTGTTCTCCTCTAGGAAATAAAATGCTAATTTCTCATGGTTGGTGCTATGTTCTAGGGCTGAACAGAGATAGGCTGGGTTTACTAAGTCAATTCAATACAAATACAAACAACATAAATCAATGTACATCAATCAAACTATAGCATTGCATGTGGTTTATAGTTACTTCCTCCAAACTAAAAAAAAACCCATCATTTGTATAGTTTTAAAACACACCTGTAAATACAACATATAGAGCTCTGGGAAATTGATATTTACTGCCAATATTGCACCAACACATGTTTAGCCTTTCCTTCTTTGTAATTTGAAATTAGCACCAATTTATTAAGCTACTTTACTTGTAGTGTATTCTAATGAGGAAACTGTTTACAATCTGTTTTCCATTTGGTTATGAGGACCAAATTCTCAGAAATGGCCACTGAAATTGGAAACATATTTGTGCATGCACTTATTTTATAGCTGTATTTGCGAGTGACCATTTAGGCACACACATTTATCTCCATTATACTTATCAGTGTGGATTTTGAGAAGATCATGGGTGCATGCACAAATTTAACAGATGCCAGTTAGGTGGCATACCTGGAAGAAAATAGCCAGTATCTGGATCTAAAGTCCTCTGTCCTTTTCACACACAATGAGTGTATATTAACACCTAAAAATGTTACTGTAATATGTCGAATGCACTGCATACACTCATCATTAAATATGTATAATCAACAATATGTATGTTCTCTATGTCCACCACAGATTAGTATGTCTACTTTTCGATGTAGATCATATGTTTACGTCCTTGAAGTGGCTTTTAATAACTTCAACATTTATGTGATAGAAAAAGTTCATTCTGTGATGACATACCAGGTATATTTACCACGTGGTAGCTGCAAATTAAATGAGACCCCAAAAAATTATCAACAGAGAATTTCTTGGGCTACATTCTACCCTCAAACAACCTCATTGCTTTAAATGGGGGAAAAACTTGCCCCCTTGTGTACATGTCTTTCCCATTACTAGCACTGAGAATTACCTATATTCTCAGTAAGTCCTATCTATGATACTTACATGGGCCCCTTAACCATAGTGAGTGAAGCTTCAGAATCTGTAATACATTAATCCTCACAATATTCCCATGAGGTAAGAAGTGCTACGATTGCTATTCTACAGGTGGGAACTGAGGCACAGAAAGAGTAAGTGACTTGTCTAAAGTCACAGGATGTCTGTGGCAGAGAAATTATTTAAACCCAGGTTTCTCAAGTCCTTGGCTGGTGCTCTCACCACTGGACCATCTTTGCTCTCTAGGTCTTATCTGCCTTGGAAGGAGCATCAGATCCTGTTACTCTGTTTTACATTTCTGCATGTACTTCTGTCTTTCTCTCTCTCTTCCCTGTCCCTTTCCTTTTCTCATTTCCTCTACAACTGTTTTCCAACTGGCACCAAAATATCCAGGGTGGTTACCATGCTGCCTCCTGTTGGAATGTCACTAAGAACTCCATCAGCAAGCCCTTTCAGAGGGATTGATGTTGTTACATAGACACTAAGCTGCTTACCTATACACCTTGATTACTGGGGCATCACATGTAAACCTCAGAAAGCTTAGTCCTTCTGACAAAAGACTCCAGTTCAGTCAGAACTGATTTATAGTAAATTAAACCGAGGCTGACCAGATAATTTGTTTTATAGCTTTGTGCCCTCCCAAAAGCTGTGTTTTAAACAATACTTAACTCCAAATAAACTTTAAAATACAGAGTTTTCACTCAAGATATTACTCCCCTTCTCAAGGAATTACTCACAAAATATCTCCTAACATTCTACACTTTCACCCTTATTTAAAAAATGAATTATGCTTCTGCTGCTGTCTGTGTTCTCTCTCTTTCCAACTGCTTCACTTGCAATTATGCTGAAGAACGCTGCAGCACTGGAAAGGTGAAAACTACAGTGTCTGGAGTGAAGCCTTTCTCCTGTCACTCTTTACAGAATACAAATTACGTGAACCTAAATCTGCCTGATATCTGAATTCAGTGGTTAAAGTAAGTTAGAGGACTTACCGGTATGCCAGAGTCCTGAGCAGGGGGCATGGCCTCAACTGGAAGAGTCAGGGCCTTAAATCCCCGGACCCTTTAAATCAAGATTTCAAGGGCCCGGGGCTCCAGCTATGGTAGTGGCGGCTGGGAGCCCGAGGCCCTTTAAATCACTCCTGAGCTATCAGCCTCAGAGTCGGCTGGGAGCCCCGGGGCTCAGGGACCATTTAAAGGGCCCAGGACTCCAGCTGCTGCTGCCACAGTGGAGCCCTGGGGGGTCCCAGCTGCCACCGCTACCCCAGGGCTCTGGGCTCTGGCAGAGCTTTAAAGGGCCTGGGGCTCCACTGTGGTAGTGGCTGCTGGAGCCCCGAGCCCTTTAAATCCCTGCCTGAGCCCTGCTGCCAAAGCCCTGGGGTAGCGCGGTGGGGCTCTGGCGGGGATTTAAAGGGCTGGGGCAGTAGTGGATGCCAGAACCCCGAGCCCTTTAAATGCCCACTTGAGCCCTGCTGCCCGAGTCCTGGGGTAGCGGCAGCGGGGCTCCGGTGGGGATTTAAAGGCCCGGGGCGGTAGCGGCAGCTGGAGCTCCAGGGCCCTTTAAATCCCCGCCAGAGCCCCAGGGCTACCCCAGGGCTCGGGCAGCAGGGCTCAGGTGGGCATTTAAAGGCCCTGGAGTGGTAGCAGGGGCTGGAGCTCTGGGGCCCTTTAAATCCCTGCCAGAGCCCCGCCACTGCTACCCTAGGACTTCGGCAGCAGCTTTCCGGCGGGGATTTCAAGAGCCATGATGTTAGCTGCAGCTGGAGCTCTGGGGTCCTTTAAATCCCCATCAGAGCCCCACCGCCACTACCCCAGGGCTTTATATTGCCGTCTGGGAAAGCCAGTCCCGGTACGGTGCACCGGCTCTTGTCGGTACACCGTACCAGGGCATACTGGCTTACTTTCACCTCTGTATCTGATGACTAGCCCAACAATGAAAAGTGTATTGTGTACATTTTGTGTCAGATGCTAGAGAAGCCTTTCAGGTTTTCAACTCAGCTGGTGAAGCAGAATGGACACAGCCCATCAGAGCAAGGATGAACAATCTCAGTACTTAAGACCACTAACATTTAGAGCCCTGAAAATCTGTGGATATCCACTTTATATCTGCATCTGCAGATGTGGATATCTGCAGACCATGTTTGTGGATCGGATACAGATAAAAAATTTCTAACCACACAGTGCTCTACTAACATTCTTTGGGCATAGAGGAGGGAGGAGTGTTTTCCTGTCCTGAACTGGGATGGAAATTCCAAATTTCACAAATTCTTGTGAATTGAAAATCTGAAAAAATCTTTAGGTCAATCAAAACATTTTGTTTTGATGTTGACCTTTTTTTTTTAAAGTAAATAAAAGATTTGAATGCAGGCACACAAGTTCCTTGCTGAATGCTATTTTGCTATTAGCATTTATTATGTAGATGACTGGATTTGTTTTTGTCAAAGGAAAATATGTCTGAGCCATTTTGAGTTGGAAAATACTTTTAGTTACAATATGCATTTTACAGACAGACAAAAAGATCTTAACAAATGTTTCTGGGCAGATAAATGATCCAAGATGATGAAGGAAAATAACACCGTTGTCAAAATACTATTCAGGACTTGACAGCAGAATAGAAAATGGCAGAATAGAAAAGCTTGTTTGTCCAAAAACTACAGAAACTCTTTAGCTATTTGACACATTATTTTTACAATAAAACAGCTTTGTGTGATCTGCCAATCATTTGTACCTCATAAGAAAATGATCAAGTGTCCCAAACAATAGTGAAAGTCGAGCCTTAAAGTCTTCTTCATAAGAATATTTGCTGGGATTCTCTCTTAGCCAACATTCTTTATGGCCAGTGATGGAGGATGCTAAATGGGATTTATCAACAAACTTGTTTAAATTCCCTTGGTTTGGATTTTCAATTTTTTTAATCTTACAGTATGAGGTCTACTCTGCTCTGAAAGGTTTTTAGTGATATGCAGTTGTCAAGGTTCCTCCCCCACTCTGAACTCTAGGGTACAGATGTGGGGACCTGCATGAAAAAACCTCCTAAGCTTATCTTTACCAGCTTAGGTCAAAACTTCCCCAAGGTACAAAATATTCCCCCCGTTGTCCTTGGACTGGCCGCTACCACCACCAAACTACTACTGGTTACTGGGGAAGAGCTGTTTGGACGCGTCCTTCCCCCCAAAATACTTCCCAAAACCCTGCACCCCACTTCCTGGACAAGGTTTGGTAAAAAGCCTCACCAATTTGCCTAGGTGACTACAGACCCAGACCCTTGGATCTTAAGAACAATGAACAATCCTCCCAACACTTGCACCCCCCCTTTCCTGGGAAATGTTGGATAAAAAGCCTCACCAATTTGCATAGGTGACCACAGACCCAAACCCTTGGATCTGAGAACAATGAAAAAGCATTCAGTGTTTTACAAGAAGACTTTTAATAAAAAATAGAAGTAAATAGAAATAAAGAAATCCCCCCTGTAAAATCAGGATGGTAGATATCTTACAGGGTAATTAGATTCAAAAACATAGAGAACCCCTCTAGGCAAAACCTTAAGTTACAAAAAAGATACACAGACAGAAATAGTTATTCTATTCAGCACAATTCTTTTCTCAGCCATTTAAAGAAATCATAATCTAACACATACCTAGCTAGATTACTTACTAAAAGTTCTAAGGCTCCATTCCTGGTCTATCCCTAGCAGAAACCAGCATACAGACAGACACAGACCCTTTGTTTCTCTCCCTCCTCCCAGCTTTTGAAAATATCTTGTCTCCTCATTGGTCATTTTGGTCAGGTGCCAGCGAGGTTACCTTTAGCTTCTTAACCCTTTACAGGTGAGAGGAGCTTTCCCCTGGCCAGGAGGGATTTCAAAGGGGTTTACCCTTCCCTTTATTTTTATGACAGCAGTTAACTCCTAGACATCACATACTCAAATCTACTGTCCCAGGGGTGTTTAAGTCTACAGTAACTCACCTAACACAAGGAAAGTAGGGTTCAATTAATACAAATAAATACAATGTATAATTGAGTTGAAACAATGACTTCTCCCCACAACCCTACTTCTGTGAGAAGAGATGCAGGGCTCAATTTTGGTGTTCCCTGTGACCTCTATACTTTGCCATGGCAGAGTACAGGAGTCATAAAAGTCCCAAAGCTGGTTAGAGAAGAATACTTCTGGACTAGGCATTGCACAAAGAAATCACAAGCTGCCTTCATGTTGAGACAATGATGAAACAGAGCTGGGGTCATAGCTTATAGCAGTGGTGGGCAACCTGTGGCTCATGGGCCACATGCAGCCTGTCAGGGTAATGCGCTTGCAAGCCACTGGACAGTTTGTTTACATTGGCATGGCCACCCACAGCTCCCAGTGGCCGCAGTTTGCTGTTCCTGACCAATGGGAGCTGCGGGAAGTGGCGCGGGTCAGAGGGACATGCTGGCCACTGCTTTCCGCAGCTCCCATTGGCTGGGAATGGTGAACTGCGGCCACTGGAAGCTGAGAGCGGCCATGCCAATGTAAACAAACTGTCTCGCGGCCTGCCAGCATATTACCCGGATGTGCCACATGCGGGCCGCAGGTTGCCCACCACTGGATTCTAGCATTATGCTGATTTTGAGTAGCATGCATATAGTCTTATGAATGCAGGGTCTGGCTGGCCTCAGCATCTACCCAGTAGATTTGCTGCTATGGCAAAGTATAGCAGTCCCAGTGGGCACAAAAATTGAATCCTGTATCTCTTCTCACAGAAGTAGGGTTGTGAAGGGATGACATTGTTTTAACTCAGCAATAAATTTTTGTATCATTCCTCTCAGGATATAATTGCTCTTAGTCTATTGTTAGAAGTAGATTAAAACTGAATTATCTATATGAGCAAGGGGTTGGACTATATGACCTCCTGAGGTCCCTTCCAACCCTGATATTCTATGATTCTACAGTAAACTGACTCATCTTCCAATGTCTGCCTGGGTTCAAACCACAAGTGTAGAAATACAGTCGTAGTTGTAGTATTTCCATAGGTCCACAGACAAGATGAGAGGGAGAAGCCCAGTCTATCAGGCTGTGACAGATTAAGTATGAAGCCTATTGGCTAACCTGTAAAGAAGTCAAGAGGAAGAATACCCTGCTGGCCAATCCATGAATAGTAAGAGAATAGTGTTGTCACTTTGGATGGGCTATCACCAGCAGGAGAGTGAATTTGTGTGGGGGGGTGGAGGGTGAGAAAACCTGGATTTGTGCTGGAAATGGCCCAACTTGATGATCACTTTAGATAAGCTATTACCAGCAGGACAGTGGGGTGGGAGGAGGTATTGTTTCATATTCTCTGTGTGTATATAAAGTCTGCTGCAGTTTCCACGGTCTGCATCCGATGAAGTGAGCTGTAGCTCACGAAAGCTCATGCTCAAATAAATTGGTTAGTCTCTAAGGTGCCACAAGTACTCCTTTTCTTTTTGCGAATACAGACTAACATGGCTGTTACTCTGAAACATGCTGCTCACAGACTGGGTTAGCAGAGAGTAATCACACCAGCATTCAAAGGGAGTGGGGATAAAGATATACAATGTTATCCCCAAACATGCTGAAAGGGGTTGGAGTAACACATCTATACAGTCAAACGCAGGCCCAAACACCCTTTCCCTCTCCAAAGCAGGCAGGTAACAGCCAGGATCTCTTGTGGGAAGGATGACTATATGGGTAAAGTTGAGGAGAGGACTGAAGGGCGTGTTGGTAGAGGGAAGTAAATGTATGAACCACGGAAGGTTATATACATTTAGCTTAGATTTAGATAAGCTTTGTATAAGTTTAGCAGGTCAGAAAATGGATTTTTCATTCTCTTGGCAATTTTGATATCTCAACATGTTTTTTTGTTCCAAATCAGAATGAAAAGCTGAAATTTATCATGGCACAGAAATTCCCAAAAATGCCAATTTGGAAGCATTAAAACATTTTTTTGAGTGTTGAAAGATAACATGTTATATTATATGTATAATATTAACATTGCATTATATAAATGTCAAAATGAAATATTTTGATACTATGAAATGGAAACAATAAAGTTCAAGCAATTCGTTTCAACATTTTTCTGACAAAAAAAATAATCCAAATCAGCATTTTCCTGCAAAATGTTTGAATTCTGACAAAACTACATTTTCCAACTGAAATCTTTTCTGTCATTTTTTTTTTCCTGACTGGCTTTATGTATATGTATCAGAAATTTTAGATATAAACCTAAAATCCAGCTCTTTGAAGAGTCCACCCATTACTAAAATCACCAAATATAATCTTCTTAAATAAATGTAGAATCCTTTTAATAATAATTTTTCTTGGAGCAGATTCAAATTCAGCCATATTCCTTGAGCCTCTGGGGATTTGTATATACACTTCCACAATGAACGGGGATATTTGGCTTTGAACAGAATGTACATCACATTATCACAATGAGGTTTCCACATTGACCACTGTACTGAAGCTCTTAAAATGAATGAACATGGAAGCTATACTACTTGCTCACAAATCATCTATATCACTCCAAAATATTCTAAGGAATGGCTGAGAATCTATTATAGAGGGACAATATTAGATCAAGTGGCAGGCTGTTTTGGCTCTAAAACTTATGATTATACATCATTGGTGTACTAAGTAAAAGCATTTTTATGAGTGTTGGTTTGGTGGTTTTTGTTTTCATTTTTTTTCTGATGGCTGTCTTTAAAAAAAAAAGGAAAAAAAAACACTTGTGGAAAATACAAAACTGGAGTGATTTAGGGTATGTCTACACTGCAATTAAACACCCATGGCTAGCCCATGTCAGCTAACTCAGGCTTGTGGGGCTTGGGCTGCAGTGCTGTACAACTGCAGTGTAAATGTCAGGGCTTGGGCTTGGGCTGGAGCTCATGATCTGGGACTCCGGGAGGGTCCCCCGAATGTCTACACCACAGTTTTACAGCCCTGTATGCCAAGGCTTGGAGCCTGAATCAGCTGACATGGGCCAGATGCAGGTGATTCACTGCAGTGTAAATGTACCCTTAAAACCTTGAATTAGAATGGTAGATTATTGTCATTGGTAGATATGCCTTTTATAAATCTGCAGCTGAAGATTTTTCTTTATAATAGAAAATATTTCAGGGTTCTCACAGAATGCTCAGCTTAGAAAGATTTAACATTCTTAGTGACCTACAAATTTTGTAAAGTGCTTCATTTTATAGCATTTTATCAAGAAAACCTAGCTCTAGTCCTTACATCACTTTACTGGAAATATCAAGTCGATATCATTGCCATGTGAGAGATGTCTCTTTCAGAGATTTGTAAAGGAGGCTACAATTCAATACTTTTAACAAAATGAAGAATTACAAGTTGCTAGCTGAGGGAAGCTGTAATCACTAAAGTGCTGCCAATAAATTAAACTTTTGATTGAATAATTTGTGTCACAATTAACCATCCTCAGAGTTCACAGTAGTGCATTTCAATGAGTGGGGAAGGCACAGTGCATCACTACACACATACAAATCATGACTCTTTTTAGATAACACCCATGGTCCATGACCTGTGCCGACTGTCTGTAACCAGCAAGTGAATAGTATTTAAAATGTAAAACAACATAAGACCAGTCTACCTGACAGCAACTATGATGAAAAGGTCAGAACATTGGAACTGCTTACCAGACTACAATAGAACCTCAGAAGGCTGTGATTTTCTTTGTCATATGTTTTTTTCTACCCCCATCTTTTGTTAGCATTGTTTGTGTGTGTGCTTTGTACTACTTCATGAAGTCTACAAGAACAAATCTCCAGGACAATAAGAACAATGGACACAAAGTTAAATCCCTCAGAACCACATCTGAGGGAGACATGTAGTGAGAATGCCAATGCTACTCAGAGATTTTCTGTTAGATACATTTGATGCATGGATGAAACATTAAAACTCTATTTTTTGATCACTGGAACAATTGCCAAGGGAGTGTAAAAACTTGCTTATATTCATATACTTACAATAATGAATAAGATTTTTGTGGGAGACAACGTTGCATTTGATGGGAAGTTGTACACTCTTCATGAACAACTCTGGTGTGTTCTTTGTGTCTATTGCATAATATACAGATTTGTTTCCTCATGCAAATGAAATCAAAGGGGAAAGGAAGAGCACATTGGTTTGGAAGAGTCAGACAAACTGAGGGCCAGATTATGGCCCATCCTGTGCGCTGGAAGAAGGGGGAATTTGATATAGACACAGTGATAGGCACTAGGGTTCAAAAAGATCAGGTCTGTATTAACCAATATTTCTGTCATATCAGACTTAGAGCACAGTGATTTTTGAGGGCATTGTTTTGTAAAGGGGTGCAGGCAGTCTGACAGGAGAATGGGATCAGTAAGGGCATATAAGAAGGCAGAGGATCCTGATGAGTGGCTGGCCTCCTGGTTCACAAGAGGAATTGCAGTTGTGGGATGGCTGTGCACAGCAGAAAAAAACAACGCTGTAGAAGGGAGAGCAGAGACACAGGCTGGGAAAAGCTGCAGATTTTGCTGAAGGAAAAGAAAATATTGCAGTGAGGTCAGAGTACTGTGACACCAAGGATGATGCATGTCAGGTTTAAGGGCCTGATCCGAAACCTATTGATGTTGATGGAAAGATCTCCATCAACTGCAATGAGTTTTGGATTAAACTCTAAAGATTTAAGAACGTAGAGGTTAGAGTGCTCAGGGTGTGGATCTAGCCCTGGAAAAGATGGGTCAATAATTTTCTCACACAAGTTGCAACAAGTGTTAATTGAAGTGACTTTCAATGTTCACGGTAAATCAGCAAGGACCAGGTATTTCTCAACACACCTGCTTCTTTATATCATTCTGACACAAATTAAATGAGGCAGAGTCTGTCTTCCTCTATGTGTGGACAGGGCCTATCACACTGCCAGAATAATACTACTTAACAATGAATCACTCTAGTACAGAATTTAAACATTTGTTATGGGCTACTCCTTAAATCGTAACAAAGACATAGTGCCAGGCCTTTGTATTAAAGCCGGCGGGGTAGTATCAACATAAGGATTATCAGTGGTGCGTAGTATACATATGGCTTCAGCTATATTGAAATCCATAGTAGATTCCACCTATCAAATACTTGTTGTGATTGATGCTGTCAGTGCCAAGACATTTTCTGCTAATCTCCTTCATTAATATACTTGACATTACATCTGATCCTGTTCATTGAAATCAACAGGATTGCACAAGGATGGCAGTCAGAGCAGTTTCAAATACCTGGAGCCATGTGGTACTTTTGTTAATACACACACAGGCATTTCTTACATAAACTAGACCATAGCATGTCAGTGCATTCACTGGTAAAATTATAAGCCTCCAATGGGTTTAATTGTGAATTTGGCTTTGTGTCCAACAGAGGAGTCATGAGATGGAAGGAGTCCCCATAATCTTATACTTGGGCTATTCCCATTGCCAGAACCTATTCTGGGATGAGATCAGACAGAACTGAGCTGCTACTCCCCCAACATGGGTGAGCGGAGAGCAATAGGGAGTGAGTGGAGCCCTGGCTCCACATCATGCTGGAGAAAGGGAGCAGTAGAGAAGAGATTGTGGCTTTCCGCATCATAATCTGATTTTTGCACTGCTCTTGGGACAGAGCAGCTATATGCTTCATGTTGCTTGTCCCGGATTGAACATGCCAATGCAGCTCTGTATTTAAAATATAACATTCAAAGACATTACATTAATAATGTACGGAAGCCTTCCACAGTATTTCTAACAATTCAATAAGTGGTACTACAAGGAGATACTAAGATCCAGACATGTATCCCTGACATGGATACCTGCATACAGTCCTGATTCAGAAAAATGCTTGTTCAGGAGCTCATCTTTAAGCACATACGTTGCTGAATAGGGATGGATTTGAGCATATATGTACAGCTCAGTATGTGCGTAAATGCTCTCCTGAGTCAAGACCTCAGATATCACAGTGAGTGTGGTACCAGGCTCACCAATGCATTTTTAAAGCCACTCCTTCTTGCACCCGGTAAAATGTATCTTTATATATCTGCATACACAATGAATTTGTTTTTTCTTTGTCAGTTTCTGAAGATGTGCCATTATTCCCTTCTGTCTATATCAGGTTCACTGCATCTTTGAGATTGACATCATTTGGCATTTTACATTAGCATCATTATTGGTTTGATGATGCCAATTTTCAATAGAACACTGTCAGGATAGCTTTTTACCTTTGTATTTTCAATTTTTAATATCAGGTTGATGTATGAGAATAAAACAAAAAAGAAATGGAAGATCTAGCCATTAAAACTAACAAAGGAAAATCCTTTGATCAAGTTAGGGCATGTCAAACTCATAGCAAGCTGAGGGACTAAAACCCCAAGTGATGAGTCTATAGATAATTTATAAGACATACCAGAAGAAAAGGAAACACAATATTTCAGAAGTACAATATTATCTCAAGGTAAGAGTATCAATAAATCAAAAATAAATTTTGAGGCCAGGTGCATGCCACAAAACCTGTTATGGCCTTGATCATGAGCACCCACAACTCCCACTGATTGGGAGTTCAGGGTGCTCAACATCTCACTCCGTATGGGGGAGATTTGCACAGGCACAAATGCCAGTTAGGTGCCTAACATCCATTGACTTTCAATAGGATTTGGGCCCCTGACTGCCATTCATGCCTTTGATAACCTCCCCGAGGACAGTAGTTTTTAACCTGTGGTCCATGGACCCCTGGGAGCAGCAGACTATGTCTAAGATTTCCAAAAGTGGCTGCACCTCTATCTGAAACATTTTTAGGTATCTGCAAATGAAAAAAGGTTGAAAACCACTTTACTAGGAGACTAGCTTACATCAAAACAGCTTATTGAGGTGATAGAATAGATATAATCCTTTCCTCCTCCTCTAGTTCTTGAAATCCATTTCTGATATTGTGAGTCCTGCTCTAACCTAGAGGAATGCACTTTTGTTGGCTGCCAGCATATGCAAAATACATATTTTTCTTCTTGTTGTTTACTATGCCATCTGGTATTTTGCCTAAGAGAGAACTGAATCTAAAACCAACCTCAATATCTTCTTTATATGCAAGAGCATGGAGTGGTTGTTTTTTTTTTTTTTTTAATGATTGTTCTTTCTGACACTGGTATGCTCTATTTGTTTATTACACCTCTAAAAATCTATGTTGGAAACTTTGTTGCAAATTTTGTGTTGTACAACTAGAGTTTTAGACACCTCATAAGAAATTGCCTAAAATATTCACTTTGAGGTTTGTTTTGTTTGTTTTGTTTTTGTTTTAAGTGAAATAGTGTAATTAACAATATAGCCTTGTTAGTGGAAAAGTTTATTAACAAATAATTTAAAACTGCTTTTTAAGGAAAACTCAGAAGCAAACAATTAAAATGAAAAACATTGAAAGAAGAATTAACTATATAACCTAGTAATCTAAGTATTCTACAAAATAAAATTTATGCTAAAAAGCACAATCAATAAGACACTATGGACAGGAATATTGGTAAAAGAAGTCCACAGCTGTACAGAGAAGTCCAGCGTGATTCCTGAGCTAATTGCTGTAAAAGCCAAGTCTAAAGCTCTGAAGGTGAAACTCCTATCTCACACAGTTCCAATTTGGCAATGAGGAAAAAGTCCTTCCTAGGCCCTAAAAGAGGAAGCAGTATAACCCAGCAATGACTAACAAATAATCTTACAGTGGGAGTTTTAGCTGAGAAGACTAGGCCTTATTGTCACTGACAATCTGCATTTCTTTTCCTTCACATCGGATGAAGTGAGCTGTAGCTCACGAAAGCTTATGCTCAAATAAATTAGTTAGTCTCTAAGGTGCCACAAGTACTCCTTTTCTTTTTGCAAATACAGACTAACACAGCTGCTACTCTGAAACCCTTCCTTGTTGTGGTTTTCTGAAAATTAAAACAGAAAAAAAAAATCAGATTAAGCTATCCAATATATTATTGCAAAACAATTCAGTGCTCTTGGCCCTATTCCTGCAAAGGAATCCAATAGACAAACCACTGCATCCACGGTAACTCATGAAGGTGGAGCCCATGTGAAGTTGCACTGACTTGAATGGGGCTGTGCCCATGCAGAACTCATGGCAGGCTTGGGCCTGTATGTTTAGTTTCTAGTCTAAGGATTCTCAGGTTGATAGCAGAACAACTTTTCAGGATGAATTATTAATGAATGCAAAGTTGAGGTTCTACTGAATTTTATTTCTAACTAATTTTCTACTGAGATGGTTTTAATGTTACACAACTTATTGCCAATTCCCAAACGGATCATCTATTTTCAATTAGATCCTTATTATAGCTTAGTACACATCATGGGTCTGGGTCATCAATTTAAACAGAAGGTAAAAAATGAGTAGGCTGTGATTGTTCACTGAACTTGTTTACAGCGTGTGTTTAATTCATAAAGGAAGGAAGATTAAGAGGGTGCATAAAGAATGTGCTTACTGAATTTAGCATGAATTTTAACAACCATAAGCAAGCATAGATTTGGTGACACACAATGGATATGAAGTAATATCTTCACTTTTACCTTCATAACTGCAAATATTAATTGTTTTTCAGGCAATTAGTATTATTTACATTTATAACTGAATGATTAATAAATTATTAATAGCTGTTACATGCATGATGCAGACATGAGTTATATACTATTGTTGGTTGTAAGAAGCTCAATAGAAGGTGTTATAGGTGGCAGAAAGACATGGTTAGAAGCAGCTTATTGACCTGTTGGACTCTATAATGATCTGTAATATATGATTAACCATTTTTTAAAAAAATACCTATCAATCCTATGAACACTTTATATATTATTTGCATTTATAAATCCTTAACAATGTGCCCTTAATATAAGAAGTATAGCTCATTTTTCTAATGTTGATATGTTTCCCTTGATCCTTTCAAAATGAACAGAAATATATTTAAACACTTCTTTCACCGTAGCGAGGAAATGATGCAATACCAGCCACTAGACATATTTTGCACCAAGCTATGGTTGATGTGCAACTGAAATAAACAAAATAAATCTGAAGTACAACAGTGTTTCTTACAGAAGTGTCTGAACTTTCCACCTTTATTCTGCATGCTGTGTTTTCAAAATAAATTAATAGTAAGAACTGCATTTTAATTGAGCTAACCTTTAAAGGAATTTCATCTGTAAATCTCTACAGGCATGAAGGAAGATACTAAAATGGCACTCTAGTTACTGCAGAAAATACCAACTAAGATCCTGATCCAAAGTCCATTGATGTCAATAGGAGTTTTTCATTGACGTGAGGCTTCCGTTCATCAAAATATAGTACTCTGTTCACTGTAGAGTTTAATGTGTGTTTGTTCTGTTGTGGTCTAAGGTCTTCTTCAAAATCGTAAGTGATACAAAAGGGAAAAAAATCATATTTTGTTATATTTATGCTTGCATCAAGGCTACTAAGAGCCTAGTGGAGAAATGGCATGAAAGAAATGAATCTGATTGCTACATGTTTTCCATCTAAGATACAGCCGTAGTGTACTAGCATTGCCCTACAGATGGAGCCCTGGCAACAATTTATGTTGCCCAGTGTTTTCATTATAGCCCCATTGTTAACAGTCTTTCTTAACTTCCTGATACTTTGTAGTTTCAGAATGTAGCTTCGCAGGCCTGGTATTTTCCTGAAAATTATTTTTTTGAAAGTCTGAGCTAAAAGAGTTCAGGAACATTTTTGCGAATGAGGATAATGGGGCAAATACAAGAAATTGTCATATAATAATAATTATAGGTTTCACATCCATGAAGTGAGCTGTAGCTCACGAAAGCTTATGCTCAAACAAACTGGTTAGTCTCTAAGGTGCCACAAGTACTCCTTTTCTTTTTACTTTTTTTTGTAAGCCAAAACTTTATGCATTGCACTTCTTCAAACCCCTATTTCATTCTCTGTGCACCTTTAAAATGCATGTGCCAGACCCTCAGCTGGTGAAAAATGGCATTCAGGGGTGCACATTTCCCTCAGAGAGTTGATTTCAAGGGAGCTTAAGTTCATGTTCAAACTTAAGTACATGCTTTGGTGCTGCCCTGAACAGGAATGCTTTCCTTCATCTGGATCTCAGCATGTGCCTTTTTCTCTTCCTTTTCCATTTAATAAAAAGGAAGAATATCAGTGTACTTACTGCTATTATATTAAGTGTAATAACAATAGCATTAGTAGCTTATTAGTAGTGCACTTACTGACAGTTCTTTGGAACAGGGATGCTCTTTTTGTTTTGTGTTTACACGGTGTCTAGCACAATAGGGTCCTGGTCCGTGACTGCGGCTCCTAGGTGTTATAGTAACATAAATAATAATAGTACACCTGATACCGTATTAACTTGTTTTTTTATACTGGTCCCACACAGCATACTTACTAATAGTCATCTGATGTAACTTTAGGCCAAATTCTGCAGTCCTTAACTGAACATAACTATCATTGATTCCAAAAGGTCATTTTATACAACTAAGCAATGCAGAACGTGACCCTAATTAATAATACCATTTGTTGTGCACAGTCACCAAATCTCATATTGCTTGTTCAGATTCATACTAGAGTCTGGGAAATTCCTGAAAAAGCTTGCCTTCCACTATCCATTATTTAACACTCAGTCTGAAAAGAAATGCAACATATACAGTGAGTGAATACATGGATGTTGCAGAAATTCAAAGGTATTGATATCAGTTAAGAAACAAAACATCAAGGATCTCAAGAACTCTACTTCTAAGAGCTTATTTTTTAGTGTTCTACACCAAGATCCTAACAATAGTGCTAGTGAACAGATTAAAAAGATTTCTGGACATTAATAAGTCATGACAGCAAGTGGGATTCATGAGTAATTTACCAGTCATGGATCATCTGGAGACAATAAATGAGGTTCTGAAGAAGACTGCTGTAAGTTTGTGCTTTTATGGAGTGAGAAAAGGCCTTTGATTTAGTGGAAATAGAAGCAGGGTTGGAAGCACTGAACAGAGGAATAGAAGAGCTTCATTATGTATCATGGTTACATATAGTTCTACTGGTTTGAGAGAACTACTAATTCTGTTGTAATTCCCACTTTCAATACAAGGAATATTTCTGAAATGGGTGGAACTTTTCTGAATTGAAGCTATTTTAAGTGCACCTATTGTATAAGAATCCTGAAATAACTTCTCTTGAATATTGTACTCACAACTAAACTTCACTAGGAGAGTCAAATGGTCAAGCTGAAAAAAGAGTTAAGCAAAAACATTGTTTACTTCATGCCTGAAGAAAAACTTGAAAAAGTTTGGATGGGTGAAAACAACCCCAAGAGATTATCAAAATAATCAAACAGAACATTTCAGACACTTAAGTTTTGTGAATTGCTTGAATTATTAAAATATTGAAAGAATGATAAGAGAGCTCAGTGACTAGGAGTGGGAAATGTTGACTCAGGATAAATATGCAGAAGACTAAAATTATACTTAGGTTAAATGTAGAGGAAAAAACAACCACAATGGTAGTTCATTTTAGAAGTTGTAAAAAGAAGCTGGTCACCTTAATATTGCCGAATTATGTAATGGAACAGAAACGTGGATATTTATGGGGAAAAAAACACAGAAGCTAAATTGCATAAGGCATAAGTGTAAGGACTAGAAGTATGTGTACAACTCTTATATTCTAGACAATATATCGGAGAAGTTGGCAGTTATTTTTGCCATATACCAAAGCCAAATATTGTTTTTCAGTCCAGATTACTTATTTCATACAAGGGAATACATGAAAGAATAATTGTTCTGTGCAAGATTTTTTTTTAAACCAGAGGCCTAAAATTACAATAGCACCTAAAAAAAAAAGTATAACCTTATTGTCAAAGATACCGAGTACCCTAAACTTCCATTGAACTAAATGGGTTACCACTGGCTTTAACATAAACCTATAAATTACAACAGGAACACAGTAATTGCTATATTGGATTAGACCAACAGTCCACATAGAGCAGTACCCTGTCTCTGACAGAAGCCAAACAGATGCTTCTGAGGATGGGGCAAGTACCCTGCTCTAGTCAGATGTGGAATAATCTGCCTTGTCCCCTCCCCACACTGTATGTGTCATCCTGGTCTATAGTAATTAGATCACTAATAGAAATGATATGTTCTAGTTCAAACAGGAATTAATTCAGGGGAGGGGTTATGGTCTGTGTTATACTGTAGGTCAGACGAGATAATCCCAAGGGTCCATTCTGGTTTTGTAATCTGTTAACCTAAAAATACTTTTAAATCTTCTACTGATAACCCTCTTTAATTCAGGATTCTTCTTTTCAATGTATTCTCCAATCCTTTCCCCATTCTAGATATAACGGCAAGGACATCAAAATAATGTTGACTCAGCTTTACTAGAAACCCTCTTCCACAAAATTAAAAAAGCCCAAGTTCCACTTTCAATTACATTTGAAACTTCAGTAAATAATGTTTTCCCTCTAGAGATAAGATGTTGAGGTAGAGGTTAGAGGTATAAGCGGTGCAATTGGAAATGAATAATACACATCATCTAAGGCATCATTCCTGAGGTTGGATGCATCAAGATAGATCTATGTATCTATGTGGAGCTACGTTGCAGTCTAAGGGGTTCCATGCAGGCAAAATGGTCTGTCCCCTTCAGATCTGATGGCCAGATCAGGGCCACTTAAAGGAAAATACTGTACTTAAAGGGAAATAATATAGGGTGATTGTATCCAATAGAAAGAAATGGCAAAATATTTCTTTGAGTGAATCTCCTTTTACTTCCCTTAACTTTTTAATATTGAGTCAAAGTAGAATCAGATCCAGACCTTCTACTTGAGCAGATTTAAGCCTTTCATTGGTCTGTCCACCATGATATCCAGCTATGAGACATTATGGGTGTTGATTGAAAAAAATTCCTGACAGTGATAATTTTGAGATATCCATGAACTAATGAAGCTGAGTTCATAGTGTATCTGAGTTGAACAGAGATAGTTTGAGCCCAATTCTCATCCTGCAAACTCCATTGACATGGACGGGTGCATCAGCAACAGAAGGGTTTTCACCTGGTCACCAATTGCCACAAAGATTCAGCCCTGAAATGAAGACTTAAATCTGCAGTCCCCATATTTTATCAATACTTTCATCTGAGGAGAGATTGAAAAATTAGGGCTGGAACAGTGTAGTTTAGATAAGAGACATGATAATAATATATACAGTAATAAGAAGTTTACAGACTGTAAACTGAGGGATCCTCTTTATCCTCTTTCATAATTCAAGCACAAGGGGTGTTCAGTGAAATTGAAAGGCAGCAAATTAAGATATTTTTCTACCCTTACAAAACACACTGAATTTGTGGAATTCAATGCCTCAAGCTCTCTTAGAGCCCAAGAGATTAGTAGGATTCAACAAAGGATTAAATCTTTATATGGATTACAAAACCATCCATGCTATTATAATAGATAGGATTTTTATCCAATAAGGCAAAAATCCTTATCCTTCAAGGCATAAACCAACTCTTACATTTGATGGGATTCAGAAGAAACTCTCCCATTAGGCAGGTTATTCTAAAATTGCCCATAATAGGGCTTCTTAAACTTTGTTCTTTAGCATCTTGCCCTGACTGCTGTCAGTCAGGACATCAGACTAGGTGGCCCTCTTTTCTCACCTGGTATGGCAATTCCTAAATTTCTGACTATGAACATTGATGGAGTTCCTGTGTGAGATTAGCTGTGTCTGAGAATAGAAATGAGAGGAATTTGATGGTTTCAAAATAGTCCCTACTGATTGGGCACCCACAATACAAAATTGCCATGCAGGTCAGCATAGTGGGTAGTTTTGACTTGTGGACAGATAAGAGGACTGAAAGAGCAGTGATACTATAACAGTACATTTACAGAATTGTGATGGAAAAGTTTACTTGGTGCATGTCTGTTCTAACTAATGCCCATGAATATTCACTTTGCTAAGCAAGAAAGCATAATTTATGCTTCAAAACATTAACAAATAAAGAGGTGGAAGCTTATGCTTATTAACAGGATATGTTATTGCTTAGCCTTTGTAGCTAGAACACAACCGCTTTCAATTCTTTTTGTCCTCCTAATTTAATAGTAATTGGGAAAGGATAACATTTTATGACAGCTCTCTCAAAACTGGGTTTTATGCTATTCTTTACTCTGAAAAATATTAAAAAAAAAATCACATTAGGAAAGAGTCGTTTCCTTCTATTTCATTCCTCACACACATTTTCCCTTATCATAGGCTCCAATCACTGATATTAATATTGTGTAGTACTGAAAACAAAGAGCCTGATTCTGGAATCACACCATTGTTATTCATGTGTGTCAGAGGAGTCATGTTGGTTTAAGTGGGATGAGAATCAGGCTCAAACTATCCATATTCAACTCATATATATTATGAAGCCAGCTTCATTACATCATGGTTTAAATGAGAGAATGGCATCAAGAGCCCAATACAGAGGACTCTCTGTGACCTAATAATAAATACAAAACACTGCACCCTTCTGAGAAAGTCACAGGATGATTTATGATTCCAACAAAATTAAAAGCAACATCAATCATCTACCTTTTCATTTTAATTTTAAAACTGCCACAGATTTACTTTCTGAATAGGAACAGGAAGCTTATTTCAGAACTGTAGAGCATAAAGGCTGAAAGCTCAATTCTAAATTATATTTAAGACAATAAATCATCAGGCTCTGGACACCTTTCATTGGAACGAATATATAAAAAGCATGATCACCATCAGAGGACCTGAGTACCCACAATTCCTCTAGATCCTCATCAGCTCTGATAATCAGATCCACAGGACCTGCTGGGAATATTATCTGTTTAATAGACCTCTACACCTGATTATTAACATGGTCATGATTTGTTTCCATATTTTTTCTATTGTTTCCATTACAGTATGATTATTGTAAATGATAAAGACTTAATTGTTAGTTCAATTATTTTTCTGGAAGTAAACGAAAACCAAGAACAAAAATATTGTGTAAGTCAGGTCGCTGGGACACTCACCATTTTCCTGCAACCAGAGAACCCACCTGGCTGTCATATTGAATCAACATGATTGCAATATGTCCATTTTTTTTAAGAACTGTGTTACAACAGCATATATGAAATTCTATTTTGTTAATTGCCAGGATGTTTGCTAATTATTCTTCTGACCATGGCTAATTGTAATTTATACCATTGCCCCAAAATGCAGGATAAAACCAAAGGTATTCTACTTTTGCACAGAGAATGAACAGTACATTTTGGACTTAAAGCAGAAATCCCCTACAGCAGGGATCAGCAACCTTTGGCACGCAGCCTGTCAGGGAACTCTGCTGGTGGGCCAGGCCAGTTTGTTTACCTGCAGGGTCTGCAGATTCGGCCGATTGTAGCTCCCACTAGCCGCAGTACGTTGTTCCAGGCCAATGGAGGCTGTGGGAAGCGGCGTGGGCCAAGGGATGTGCTGGCCACCGCTTCCCAGAGCCACCATTGGCCTGGAACAGTGAACAGCAGCCTGTGGGACCTGCAATTGGCAGAACCTGAGGCTGCTGCAGGTAAATAAACTGGCCTGGCCCGCCAGCGGATTTCTCTTACGGGCTGCATGCCAAAGGTTGCCAATCCTTGCCTTACAGATAAAAACTATATGCATGATTCATATACAATTAATCACAGCATTTGGTACAAGTTGTCCTGATACTGCAAGTCCTGAAAAACACACAGTATCAATAATAATAATAAAAATAATAAATTGTTTTATTTCTTATTGGTCTATTTAAATTGAATAGTTTAGAAATAAAAAAAAAGTAAATAAAACAAAACTGTCTTTATTGTAGGTTCCATATGCCTGCACAGCTTTGTCCACTAGACTTACATTAAAGTAAAATTGTTTTGTTTTTAAATTACTCACAGCAGAGGTGCACAATAATAAAACCTGACAACTTTATATACTAGAAGATACTTGCAAACAGAACATTCAACTTTAATGACTAAAATTCATTAATGTCCCTTTAAAAATGGGAAACAGTGCACCAAACTTTGTAAATGTGATTATGATTCCCCGTCATCTTGTATTTGTGTTATTTGCACCTGTGCATGCTAAGGATCTGATTTGGCAGCCTGTCACATCCATTCTGCATAGCTGTAAATGATAACGTAAGGCACCAGATAATCAGTTTCTTTAACTATTTAAGTTTTTATTCCACACTCCTCCTCATAGAATCTGAGTGCCTTATAATAACTGATGTTGTAGTATGGAAATGAATAGGAAAAATAGTTACTACACTTCGTAGCTTCATAAGAGTGGCTATATTGGGTAAGACCAATCGTCTGTCTAGCCCAGTGGTTCTCAAAGTTTTGTACTGGTGACCCCTTTCACATAACAAGCCTCTGAGTGTGACCCCTCTAATAAATTAAAAACACTTTTTAATATATTTAACACCATTATAAATGCTGGAGGCAAAGCAGGGTTTGGTCTGGAGGCTGACAGCTCACGACCCCCCATGTAATAACCTTGTGACACTCTGAGGGGTCCCGACCCCCAGTTTGAGAACCCTTGGTCTAGCACAATATCCTGTCTTCTGACAGTGACCAGTGCCAGATGCTTCGGAAAGAATGAACAGAAAAGGGCAATTATCCAGTCATCCATCCTCTATTGTCCAGTTCTGATAGCCAGAGGTTTAGGGAATCCCAGAACAAGGGGTTGTATCCCTGACCGTTTTGACTAATAGCCGTCGATGGAGCTATCCTCCATGTACTTGTCTAAATTTTTTTTGAACCCAGGTATGCTTTTGGCCTTCAGAGTATCCCCTGATAACGAGTTCCACAGGTTGACTGTGCACTGTGTGAAGAAGTACTTCCTTATGTTAGTTTTAAACCTGCTGCCTATTAATTGCATTGGATGACTGCTGGTTCTTGTGTTATGTGAAGAGGAAAATAACACTTCCCTATTCACTTTTTTCCACATCATTCATGATTTTAGAGACCTCTATAGCCCCCTAGCCCCTTTACTTGTCCCAGTCTTTTTAATTTCTCCTCATACAGAAGCTGTTCCATACTCATCATAATTTTCATTGCCCTTCTCTGTACCTTTTCCAGTTCTACTGTATTTTTTTAGATAGGTTGACCAAATCTGTAAGCAATATTCAAGGTGTGGGTGTACCATGGATTTATGTAATGGCATTATAATATTTTCTGTCTTATTATCTTTCCCTTGCCAAATGGTTCTTAACATTGTTTGCTTTTTTGACTGCCACAGCACACTGAGCAGATGTTTTCAGAGAACTATGCAAGATGAATTCATGATCTCTTTCCTGTGTGGTAACAGCTAATTTGGATCCCATCATTTTGTATGTATAGTTGGGATTATGTTTACATGCATTACTTTGCACTTATCAACATTGAATTTCATCTGCCATTTTGTTGCACGTTCACTGAGTTTTATGAGATCCCTTTGTAACTCTTCGCAGTCAGTTTCGGACTTTACTATCTTGAGTAATTTTGCATTATCTGCAAAGTTTGCCACCTCACTTTTCACCCCCTTTTCCAGATCCTTTATGACAATATTGAACTGCACTGGTCGAAGTACAGATCCTAGTGGGACTCCACTATTTAACTCTCTCATTGTGAGAACTGACCATTTATTCCGATAATTTGTTTCCAGGCTTTTAACCAGTTACTGATCCATGAGAGGATCTTCCTTCCTTTCCCATCACTACTTGCAAGTTAGAGCTCATTAAAGCAGCCCAGTGCGCTATAACTCACTACGCGTCCACGCTGGCAAGGAACATACAGCGCTCTGACTCCGTGGCTAGAGCGCTCCTGGTACTCCACCTCGGCGAGTGGAATAATGTTTGATGCACCCCCGCTGGAATGCCGCAGCACCAGTGTGGAAGCCCTGGTCTGTTAATGAGCTCTGATCGGCCTCCAGAAGTGTCCCACAATGACTGTTCTAGCCACTCGAGTCATCACTTTGAACTCTACTGCTCTGCCCTGAGGTGCCCAACCAACCATCAGACCCGCCCTTTAAATTCTCTGGGAATTTTGAAAATACTCTTCCTGGTTGCTCAATCAGGTGTGGAGTGCTCTCAGCGAATCTTTCCAGGTGACCATGCCTCCATGCGCCAGGCAATCCCCAGTATGGAGAAATGATGAGGTGCTGGACCTCATCAGTGTTTGGGGGGAGGAAGCTGTCCGGTCCCGGCTGCACCTCAGCCATAGGAATTATGATACCTTCGGGCAGATATCAAGAGACATGATGGAAAGGGGCCATGACCAGGATGCTCTGCGGTGCAGGATTATAAAGTGAAGGAGCTGCGGAATGCCTACTGCAAAGCCCCTGAGGCATACTGCCTCTCCAGTGCTACCCTTGCGACCTGCCATTTTTACAAAGAGCTGGAACCGATACTTGGGGCCGATTCCACCTCCACTCCGAGTACCACCATGGACTCTTCAAAGCACAGTCCAAAAAGGCAGGAGGAGGAGCAAAGCAGGAGCGAGGGTGCTGAGGAGGAGGAAGACATCCCGGCATCCCTAGATGCATGCAGCCAGGAGCTGTTCTCAAGCCAGGAGGAAGGTAGCCAGTCATGGCGACCGGTGCACGGCGAAGGACAAACACCAGAGGAGGTTCCTGGTATGTGGCTTTTATTTTGGGAAGGAAGTTATTTGGTGTGGACTCTTGGGGCAAGGAGGGTTAGGGCTGCATGCATACTTAGATGCAGAATAGGGCGTTGATGTGCTCTCTCACATCACGGTAATCAGCCTCAGTGATCTCTTCAAAGGTCTCATCCAGAACTTGGGCAATGTGCTTGTACAGGTTTCTTGGGAGAGCCACTCTGGTCCTTGTCCCAGTCAGGCTAACATGTCCATGCCACTGTGCCGTGAGGGGCAGAGGGACCATTGCTGCACACAGGCAAGCTGCATACGGGTGAGGGCCGAAGCCTCATTGCAGTAGAAGACCCTCCGTTGCTTCCCAGGTCACTCTCAGCAGTGAGGTATCTTCCAGGACAAACTTCTATGGAACATATAGGGACAGTGGTCAGTATAGGGGCCCCCTGAAGGTGTTGGCTCTCCCCAAGGCACAGAAACCCAGAGGACAGTACAGCTATGAAAGAATCAGTCACCCTTGACCCTGTGCTTACTCACCATTTTAGGGCTCCAGTGGGTTATGTGCGCTCGCTTTGGGACGGCAAATTATGCTATTGGGTAGACTGTGCTTGCCCTTAAGTACGGGGGAATCATTGCTCTGTCTGGTGTGAACAATGCAGCCTCTGTTAAGTGTTGCATTTTGCCTTTACAGATGCAAACTTGAGATCTCAGCGATCTGTGTTATCACAGGGCAAGAGGCTGCAAAGTATCAGGAAGAGGCCACATAGAAGCAAATAGGACATGCTGCATGAAGTCATGCAACACTCCCTTAATGAAAATCAAAAAGTGCAGGAGTGGTGGGAGAGTGAAAGGAGGGTCCACCTGCAGAATGTGGATTGCTGGCACCAAAGCACAGAGCAGCTGATAAGCATCGTAGAGTGCCAGGCAGTCTCTATCCAGGCACTCATAGCCATGCAGGCGGAGCACTACTGTGCCCACCCCCTGCTGTGGCCCTTGTCCCAAAACTTTCCCTTGTGCCCCCATGTCACCTCCAGCCCACTTTCCCCAACATCTGGGTTCTTATCACCATCAGCTGCCTCCAACACCTGTAGCTTCACCACCCAGCCCTGCAAACTACGACCCTTACCAACTGCAGTCAAACCCAATCACCATGCAGTATAGCCATCCTGAAGTGCAGCACTTATTGCACAGCACTCCAGACAGGAAGGATGAGTATAATAACAGGATATAGGCAAAACTGTGATTTTACCGTTCCCCACCCCAATCCCTTGCCCTTTGTTTCCCCCAAGCAGTTGTGTTTCCTTTCAATAAATGCATTTTCTTTTCATTAAATAGATTTTTTTGCTTTGAAAATATTCTTTATTATTATATAACATAAAAGATGCTTTCCTGGGCTAAGGTAACAGGCACTGCAAGTCATTATATCATATGTAGCAAACACAGATTCCTACTAACATTGGAACCACTGCATTTCACTCCCATGCAGGACACCAGACATTACTGGTGGCTTTCAGCCTCAAATTGCTCCCTCAAGGCATCCCTAATCCTTGCAGCCCCACAATCTAATAGCCCTGCTCTCTGGCTGTTCAGATTCAGCCTCCAGGTGTTGAACCTCTGAGTTCCATGCCTGAGTGAATCATTCACCCTTCCCTTCACAAATGTTATGGAGAGTACAGTACGCGGATATAACCGTGGGGATGCTGTTATCGGCCAGATCCAGCTTCCCATACAGAGAGTGCCAGTGGTCCTTTAAATGGCCAAATGCACACTCCACAGTCATTCTGCACTGGCTCAGCCTGTTGAACACTCCTTGTTGCTGTCAAGGCTCCCTGTGTAGGGTTTCATGAGCCACAGCATTAAAGGGTAAGCAGGGTCTCCAAGGATCACAATGGGCATTTCAACTTCCCCTATGGTGATTTTCTGGTCTGGGAAAAAAGTCCCAGCTTGCAGCTTCCTGAACAGGCCAGTGTTCCAAAAGATGTGTGTGTCATGCACCTTTCCAGGCCAGCCTGCATTAATGTCAATGAAACACCCATGGTGATCCACAAGCACCTGGAGAACCACAGAGAAATGCCCCTTTCAATTAACATACTCGGAGGCTAGGTGGCCTGGTGCCAGAATTGGAATATGCGTCCCATCTATCGCTCCTCCACAGTTAGGGAAACCCATTTGTGCAAAGCCAGCCACAATGTCATCCACGTTACCCGGAGTCATGGTTCTTCTGAGCAGGATACAATTAATGGCCCTGCAAACTTGCATCAACACGATTCCAATGGTCAACTTCCCCACTCCAAACTGGTTAGCGACCGATCAGTAGCTTTCTGGAGTTGCCAGCTTCCACAGTGCAATAGCCACCCACTTCTCCACCAACAGGGCAGCTCTCAATCTTGTGTCCTTGCGCCGCAGGGTGGGGGTGAGCTCCTCACACAGTCCCATGAAAGTGGCTTTTTTCATCTGAAAGTTCCGCAGCCACTGCTCGTCATCCCAGATGTGCATGACAATGTGATCCCACCACTCAGTGCTTGTTTCCCGAGCCCAAAAGCAGCGTTCCAAGGTGGTGAGCATGTCCATGAATGCCACAAGCAATCTCGTGTCATACGCGTTACTTGAGTCGATATCGTCGGAGCCCTCACTGTCACTTTGGGTCATAAGGAGTAACTCGACTGCCAAACATGATGTGCTGGTGAGACTCATTAGCATATTCTTCAGCAGTTCAGGCTCCATTCCTGCAGACCAAAAGGGAACAGAGAGCACGCAGTACAAAAAACGTTGAAAGACGGTGCCAATTGTGGACAGAAGCAAAAGCATTGCTGGGATGCAAACCAGTGCATCACGGGGCATTGGGACAGGACCCAGTATGCCTCGCACACCCCACACTCTTCCCACAAGCCACAGCGCCAGAATGGGAAGAAGTGCTCTGTGGGATAGCTGCCCACAATGCACCGCTCCCAATGCCGCTGCAAGTGCTGTAAATAGCCATGCCAGTGTGCTTACAGTGGTCAGCTTGGACAGACTGCAGCGCTTTCCCTACTGCACTCTACGAAGGCTGGTTTAACTCAAAGCGCTCTATATCTGCAAGTGTAGCCATGCCCTTACTTTACAAGTTTCCTTGGATTCTGTGATTAGCCGATTTAGGCCCAGATTGAGGAAGATCCTTAAGCTAGAGTATAAATTTAAATCACATGAGTAGTGCCACTTAAGTCCTCAGGATGATTCATGTGCTTAAAGTTACACATGTGTTTAAGTACCTTTCCTGAATCAGGGCCTTAATCTCAGAGATATTTATATCACAAATGTTAGAAACCGTGAATACTGTTGAATTAGTATCAGAGACTTTATAATCAGCAAGTCTTCAGCCACCCCTTCAGCAATCTTCAAAGAGTAAATGTGTGTCTTTTTCTTTTCATCTTGGAGCATCTTTGCAGAGGGATCAGTGTGTACACACACACACACACACACACACACACACTCTCTCTCTCTAAAGAAAACTGGTTTCAAAATGAATCTGCCTAACAACCTAAAATCTTTCCAGAGTAAAAAGTATTCACTGAATTCACAGTTATCTGATAATCAGATGGATTATTCAAGTTGAATTTGGTTTTAGAGATTTTAGAAATAACATTCAGTCAAAACAGAACTTTGATTATTAACTTACAGGTGTTCCCAGATGTACTCACCTTAAAAAAAAAAGACAAATAGTTTTTGCAAAGCTTAATAGATGTTTTATTTTAAAGCTATCCTTGATTGAACTTTGTAAACAGCTGCATCAGTAAAAAAAATTGAATGAAAACATTTCACCTTGACAACTGATTAACATGTATATCATGGTAATGCTCAGTACTTTATATACTAATTAATAGTATTCTTCTAACGCACAATGATAAAGAACATGTACTATCTTCTCAAATGCCTGATTGTTCCCATTAGGGCATGCAGGTTTTAATTATTCTACAGACATTGAATTGTTTCAGCCAATCACAGAACAGAGGTAATGCATAGTGACTGATGTATGCTATACAGTTTTTTCTCATTTATGTACATCCTTGTCCACTGATTACCGAGGACACCCAAGTTGCATTAGGTCTGTGTGGTTATTTCTCAATAGAGTAAACTTGCACATTTCTATTTTATCTGCTATAGTCCCTCTGGTCCAATAGGCCTCTCTATTTAGAATTTGTGTGCGTTTTTTGATGGTACACTGCAGATACTTCAACTTCTCATCTCATTAAAATGAAGCAGAAGAACTCTGAACTTCACATAAGGGAAAGACAAAATTAAAATCACACAACATTCTAACAGAACTGCCAAAAGATCTCCTTTTGTTTAAGGGTAAAAAAAGTGAAACCCATTCAGAGGCTGTTTTCCCTACTTGCCTTTCCACATTGACGATATACATCACCACCCATTTACAGATGAGAAAGGCTTTGTGTAACTATCTAAATAATGTATTCTGCATTTAACCATGAACTGGATGGGTACTTAGAATTATTATTTGGTTTGTGGTAGTACCTGGAAGCCAAGGTCATGAACTGGGTCTCCTTTGTGCTAGGTGCTATACATACACAGAACAAAAAGATGGACCTTGTCCCAAAGAATTTCCAATCTACATATAAGACAAGACAGGTGGATTCAGATAGACAGGTGGGGAGTAAAAGAAAACCATGAAACAAAACTGGTCAGTGTGATAGGCCCTGGTCTCAGCACACCAGCTGCCCTACCTGTTATACAGTCTTTTGTAGGCATCACCACAAGAGCAGAGTTTCCAGGAGGGAATTGAAGGAGCTTCACAGATGTTTATAGGGAGCTTCTCTCAAGTGTAAGGGGTAACACTGGAGAAAACAGGAATGTATTTGTTGGAATATGGAAGGACAAGATTTCAAGGAAAAGAGCATGGTTAATAGTGTCACCAGGCAGCTGACAGGTCAGGGAGCACAGGTTCTGAACTTTTTAGAGATTTTGTCAAGAGCTATTTCAGTTGAGTGTTGGGGGCATGGCAGGAGGGGGTCGAGGATGGATTTGGAGGAAAGCAACTTCTTGGCCTCTAGCCTGTTTAGCCCCCTTTATTCACATGTAAAGAAAAAACACCCTCAAGTTACCACTGCTAGACACTGGCATTCCAGCCATGGCTCATTAAACACCTTTTCAATATGTGTTTCTATGATGGAAGGAACTTTGTAGAACCTCCATTTATATTATGGGTTTAAATCTTAGCCATAATATTCTAGTACTGTAGAATTTACTTTAACTGCTCAATGAATCCATTTATTTTATTGACATGCCATAAATCTCATCTCTCCTAATTTTGGTTCTTTTGGCAGTTGGTATTCATAGGTATGCAAACTTATCATGTCCTATAATTTTCTGCCACATTTGAATGAGATTACCATGCTCTGGCTCTCTTCTGTACTACAAATTGCAGGGAAGCACAATTTGCATGTTATTGCATTTTATAGTTTAGCCTTCTGTAAAGGTTATTAATGATTTTAGTACATTTACTGTATTCATCAGCTTATATCGTGGGAGCCTGAAATGTCTGGCCTGTTATTAGAGGGATATGAGCCAAATGGCATAATCCAAAATTCATTGAGGTCAGTGGAAAGATCCCTAATGATTTCAGCAGGCTTTGGATCTGGTCCTGTAGCATGATTGCTTTGAGGCAGCATGCATACTATTCAAAATTCTCTAATGCCACTCTCAGTGAATGCACGCAAAGGAACAGACCATTCAGTACATTTAAATGATTGGGGGGAAAAGCCCACCTAAAAGCTGTCATTATTTCTCTATTAAATTGAATAGTCCCTCAAAGGAAATGGTGGAAGCCACATTATATGGGACATTAAAAACTAAGCTGAACAAAATGCTAAAAATACTCTAAGCTACAATCCTGAACTGATAGGTGTATAGAAAAAAACAAAACAACAGTAATAGGTCTTTTGCATTTCAGTTTTCTAAGACTACTATGATTAATTGAGAGGGTCGTGGGACTTCATGAAGAGCCCATTGTTCTTTGTTTCTTATTTGTCAAAAATTGTGCTGTGGGACTGCAATGGCATATCTTTAAAGTGACCATTCCTCCCTATTTAAAATAAAATAAGTAATTAAGTCCTCCCCCCCCAGGAAAGGCAGCAAACTAAAATATTTATAGTTATCTGAATGAGGTTAGGATGTCCTAAAAGTTATTCGCATTAAGAAAAAAGTTCTAGTGCAAGGTACCATGGATCTTAACATTACGACGAGCTTTACTGACATGTCAGAAAGGTAGCAACTAATGGTGGACACAGATTTTCTGCTTTTTGATACTATCAAGAGATAAAATGAAGTGGATCATAGTAGTTAGCTTTAAACAGCCAATTTTTAAATTCTGGCTTATTCTCCTAGTAAAAAGAGCATTGTGAATGGTATTCAGTATCCTTAAAAAACATTATAACACCACATCAGGTATTACCATAAACAGTGTACAAAAGTTTTTACACTGAAAATTAACATTTGTAACTTGGAATTTGTGGGAAGATACTTTAATTTCTCTTCTAAATATCCTTAAGAAAAAATAAATACTCTACAGCTAGTAACTGATGTTGCTAATGGTCAATGGTGCCTCACGGTTAAGGAAAGCTCCAACATCACACAAAAGCCAAGTACCAGGTATCTGTGAGGAGTACATTTATATACAAAATCTATGGTTCAAAGGTTTATTGTGGCAAATAATCTAATTTGAAAAAAACAACAACAAAAAAAACCCCAAATGAATAAATAAAACCCCACTGAACAAACAGCAGTGTGACTAGGGAGCAAATCTTTCATGTTGTGGTCTGATTCTCCACTTACTTGTGCTGGTGTAGATCATGATTAACTGCAAAAATGAAGTTAAACCAATGTAAGTAAAAGGAGAATCAGGCCCCAAAATTAGGCAAATAACTGCAGATAATGATGTCTATGGACCAATACCAGAGAGCTTGAGTGTTCTTTTACCTTTGGAGTGAATAAAACATACATTAGGGGTAAGTAAGAATCACTGTAGAAGGCTCATCACTATCAGTCTGTTAAGACTAATTTTTGGCTGTTTATAAACATCTCCTTAATTTGTGTATCTGATTCCTTTTATGTCACTACTGTCAGTATGCTACTGTGTAGTTCTGACTCCCTGATGTGTGTTTTTCTCCGATTCATTTTTAGTTTTTTGGAATCTACAGTAATTAGCTTTTCATTCTTCTGTTTTGTTTTGGTGCAGTGCCTTTACTTTTATGTGCTTCCTCTCCTCCATTTGTTTTAGATGTTGGCACAACTTTTAGCTTTGAACCTTGTAGACTACAATTGAGCCTGAAATATTTAATATTGCCATCTCTATTCTGCGAGTTCTAGAAAATTTGTTTGAACAATGTCTCAGAAAATCGTAGCTTATACTTACATGCATTATCAGGCAGAGAAAATGCAGTATAGAAGCCCCCAAAATGGGTAGTACAAGGCAATTCTCATAGAATGCATAATTAGTTTTACACACACACAGTTTTTATGAACTTAAATATTCCCTGCATTTTGCACACATTGGTCCAAAATCATTGTAGTCAGTAGAGCTCATGAAGGAGGAATTTGACTCAACCTACATGGATAAATATAATAATTTTCACCAATGATAAAAATACTTAGCACTTTTTATTCATGTACAAAGTATGACATTGTATTAATTATCCCCTTTTTACAGATGAGGAAATTAAAGCAGAGATTGGTGAAGTGACTTGCCCAAGGTCACACACCAAGTAGGGGGCAGATCAGAGACCTGCTGTGTCCTCCCAGCTCTATTCACTGATCCACATTGTTTTTCTTCCCCCTTCTGACATGGCATATTTATTTTATGGTTTCAGTAAGTTAATTATAACTTTTGTATTATGTGCCCCAAATTGTACATGCACTTCAACCCAAAACTTGAGCAACTTGTATTGATACTGCCTGACAACTTCCAAATAATCACAATCCTTTGGGCCAGTTTCAAGAAACTCAGTTACTGTTGTGATGCCCCTCCAAATGCCTAAAAAAAAAAAAAAAGAAAAAAGAAGCTAGCTTTATGGAGATAATTCACAGTACATTCCTGCATCCAGCATCATGCATCCTGGTTTTCAAAGGAGAAAAACTGAGAGCTTATATGATGTTCATCTTGCAAGCAATGCCTTTTAACACTTTATTAACCTAGTTTTAAAATAAAGATGCATAGTAGCAAATACCAAAAGCACAACATTCTCTGTTGACTGTCCTCTAAACCTCTCAGACCCTGATACTCCATACATTAGCTGAAGATTTGTTCTGCCAAAAACAGTGTTAATCTTAACAGCTGCAGCCTGACAATTCACATTAACTGTTGCGACACAGAAGAGCATGACCCCCATCTTAGACATCTTTTGTTCTATCTTATCAAACATAATAATAATAAAACTATTGTGCTATCAAGAAAATGCCAAGGACGAAAGGAAAGTCACCAACAGCAAGAGTATAAAACTATGTTTTCAACTAACTATTACTGGAGCTGCAACAAAGAATTCAATCGGTGTACAAATGCCAAACAAGCTGTGCTAACCCCTACAGGTATGTTATTCACCTTCAAAAGTGTCTAGGGTCTTATTCTTTACTGCCAGATTGAATGCTCTTGTTGGGTTTGTGGAAAGTGGAAGCTTAAAATCATGATATAAACTTGACTCACTAAGCTAACAAGAAATTTGTTTCTGCCTACCCACCTATCATGGGAGCAGCAGAGATTCTTGTCTAAAAGTTAATCTTCAGAATTCTACCTCAAGATGTGATTTGGATTTAAGAATGTGAAGTAAGCTCTAAGCTAACCTGGTGGTTTTGCCATCTTCATACTCTGACCTCTGCTGCTTTTGACATTAGAGATCATCCTTTTCTCAAAATCTTGTCCTCCTTCAGCTTCAGGAATGGGCCACAGGGGATAGATCACTTGATGATTACCTGTTCTGTTCATTTCCTCTTTGGCACCTGGCATTGGCCACTGTTGGAAGACAGTATACTGGGCTAGATGGACCTTTGGTCTGACCCAGTATGGCCGTTCTTATGCTCTTATGTTTTATGATGCGGGCTTCTCTTAGTTCTCCTATTGAAAGGCCATTACGTTCCTGTCCTCTTTAGTGGCCCCTTTTACTTGCCTCTCCCACCATTTGTAGGAGTGCCAGAGAGCTCTGTCTTGGATCTCCTCTTCTCATTATACACATGTTCTTTGTGTGATCTCTTTTGCTCTTTTGCCATCTTGTCACTTAACCTCCCTAACTAGGAACCAGTCTTTGACTTTTCCCTCTCCTTTACCTTGCACATTCACAGAATGTCAAAATATTGTAGCTTCTTCCTTCATAATATTCTCAAAATGTCATTTTCTCTCTGTTCACTCCATAAAACTCTAGTTCATGCCATCTTCTTCTTTGCCTTGATGTCTGCAACTTCCTCCTCTCTGGCCTCCCTAGCAAAACATTCATTGCTTCCTTCCAATCTATTCAACAGGTAGCAGCTAGGATTATCGTCCTTACATCTCACTCTGGCCATATCTGATGAATTAAAGTTGTGGTAAAACTAGGTAGATAGCCATAGGAAGAAAGGAGAAAAGTGGTTGAGTATCTCAGCCAGGAGCCTCTTAAGGCTGTGGCAAGGAATGTATCTTTCTGTGTGTTTGTACTACACCTAGCATACTGGGGTCCTGACTCCGACTTGGGTATCTAGTTGTTACTGCAATTCAAATAGTAAATAAGATAATATCAGAACCTGCCCCTTTCCTTAAAATCAAATTTTGGATGCACCAATATTTTGTCTGCAGGAAGTGAACTGTTCAGAAGTTGAGCTCTTCTGATTGCCCAGTATTATAAACAGAACACACACACACAGCTTCTAGTATTTGCCTTTTACATTTGTAATGTAGCCAATAAAGTCGTAGTTCCTTGATATTTCAGATGGATTTATATATAGTTGTTTGTTTCTCTGTTATTCCCTGTTCCCATCCCCCACTCCCCCCCACACCCACTCACTTCCTCATTGACTACAGATTATATAGTAAAACTTGAGTTCTGCTTAGCTATAACTTAACCAATCATTTTCCTGAAATTTAACTAACCAATCCTAACATATTGTAACATGATTATGTACCCAATTATATCCCAGCATCTTACTTAGTTTACACCCAGCAAAATTAATTATACAGCAGACAGGAACAATCACAGAACCAGACAGAGATTATACAGACAAACAATAGCAAAGTGGGAACTATAATGACAAAACAATACAGAAGTGAGGATTTCACATCCCAGCTATTGATAAGTGAGTTCTTGCCAGACTGGATGCTATCAAACTAAGTTTTCTTTTACATTTTCTAGGCACTTCCCTTTCTCTGGAGGTGATAGGCACTATCAGGACAGGATTGTATTCCTAACAGCCGAATAGCACCTTATTTCAGTGTGACTAGTTTGGAATGTGAGGATGTGACCGTTCGCTTCCCAGCTTATGGCGGCCTCTGCTGCTTAGCCAAAGGCCTTAGCCTAAGAACAGGGCCTCAGACTGTCACAGTAAGAGAAGGGCCTTACACCAGCAGACAGTGATTTTGATTCTTCTTTTATACCTCTAGAACTAGCCAAGTGATAAGAATACCCCTAAATTCTTAAAGTACAGGCCTTTGCAGACAGGCCTGTACATCTATATCCTAACAGTGACTAAATCTGAATTGTTTGCATCTAATAGCTCTTCAATGGATTATATAAAATGACCTGCAGGCTCAGTGAGGTTCTTACTGAACTAGTCTTAACCACTAGCACAAGTTGTCCTCCTGATAGGGAATATCTGCATATAAGCAAAAGACCAAATGGGCAGGCTCTTGTACCTTATGAATTTTTAAAGAATGGAGTACATTTATGGTGGTTGAGGAGCAACAGGAGAAAGCTTTTATAGATGCCACCTTTAATACATCTGTGTATAAAGCAACAGGACTTCACTTTCTAGAGCAGTCAATCTGATAATTTTCAGCATCAGCTATTTCACTAGAGCCAAAAAAAAATTGATTATGGATGCTCCCACTAATATTAATGGGAGCTGTTGAGTGCTTAGCACTTTGAAAAAAAAATAATCTGCTTCTTTAGGAACCTAAATTTGGATTTTGAAGCCAAACTTTAGGCCGGGTCTATACCGGCAAACCCATCTGGAGTAGATGGCATTTATACTGGCAAAAAAGTCCTTTAGCTGGTGTAATTTATTCCAAATTCCCTAAGCCAAACAAGCCATGCAGGCAAAAGAACTTTTATGGTTGGTATAACTGCGTCTATACTAAGGACTTTGGTATGGAAAGGTTGCAAAAGAAAACTAAACAACTCCTCTTTCCCTGCCCCCTTCTAACCAACATTATTATACTAGAAAAAGTTTCTACTGGAAGCCTGACCATAGTTACCCATTTTAAAAAAAAACATCCAAAAAAGGTACATCTATTAGAAATGGTTGGGAAATGATTCCCTTACTCCCACAACAAAATTTGGGGGTTCAAATTTTTTAGTTTTCCTTTTTTTAATGGAAAACACAAATATTTTGACCAACTCTAATACCTAGTCTTAAAACCTTTTCATGATTTTTTAATTCTCAACTCTCTTCTAGAAGCTGCTGTTGTTCATGGAAAATTTCAGTTAAACTGCTTACAAATGGCAGAGAGGCAACAGAAAGGTGGAAACTCTTTCATTCACCATTTAAAACTGAAGCTATTTTCATTTCCATTACACAAGAAAAGGCCCCAGAGACAGAAAGGTGAAGGAGCAGGGAACCCGAGGTTGGGAATAAATATACGTTTAAGGGGGTTTGTTGTTTTTTCAAGAACTGACTAGGTTATTTAAAAAGTCTGTCTGAAATCATCCAAGCAGAGCAAAAGTTTTGCTAGACTAAAACAAAGTGAACCAGCTCTTCTAATTATTTACTTCAATTAATATACTTGTGATCACTCAGCAAGAAAACAAAAGAGATTTATCACCTTAAATCTGTAATAAAATGCAATGGTGTGTTAAGTCTCCAATGGTATAAAAGAAAAATATGAAATAAAAAGTTAGCCACATACAGGTATCCTTAATGGTCTGACTCAACAGAATAGCAAGTGGTTCTGGTCCACCAACCAAACCTGCGCTGCTATGCTATTTGTGACATGTTACGTACCACCTCTGCTGCTATTTTTATTACTAAAGCATGCACCACTTGGCAGTTTTGGTTCACAGGGGATCTTTTGTCTCAATGTCTTGTTCACACATTTCACACTTCTTGAATTTTACTTTGGGCGTTGAGTCATAGAATCATAGAATCATAGAATATCAGGGTTGGAAGGGACCCCAGAAGGTCATCTAGTCCAACCCCCTGCTCAAAGCAGGACCAATCCCCAACTAAATCATCCCAGCCAGCGCTTTGTCAAGCCTGACCTTAAAAACCTCTAAGGAAGGAGATTCTACCACCTCCCTAGGTAACGCATTCCAGTGTTTCACCACCCTCTTAGTGAAAAAGATTTTCCTAATATCCGATCTAAACCTCCCCCACTGCAACTTGAGACCATTACTCCTCGTTCTGTCATCTGCTACCATTGAGAACAGTCTAGAGCCATCCTCTTTGGAACCCCCTTTCAGGTAGTTGAAAGCAGCTATCAAATCCCCCCTCATTCTTCTCTTCTGCAGGCTAAACAATCCCAGCTCCCTCAGCCTCTCCTCATATCTCATGTGTTCCAGTCCCCTAATCATTTTTGTTGCCCTTCGCTGGACTCTCTCCAATTTATCCACATCCTTCTTGAAGTGTGGGGCCCAAAACTGGACACAGTACTCCAGATGAGGCCTCACCAATGTCGAATAGAGTCCAAAAGACTCCTATCCCTCAGAGTTAATCTCAGCCCAAACTGCCAAGGTTTGGCTGGTTTTATGTCAAAATGACATTGCACCACCATAATATCTTCACATTATTACATTATTACTATTTGTATTATGTTAACACCTAACAGTCCCAACTAAGACTAGGTCTCATGCTAAATTCTGTACAAACACACAGTCAGATGTCCCTGCTCTGAAGAGCTTTCAGTTTAAATAGATAGGCAAGCTAAAAAAGAGGGAGGAAAGGAGTCATCCTTTGATTTACAGATGGGGAACTGACAGACTGAATACATTTTTAAAAGCACCCAAATGACTTTCAATAAACCTAAATCTGTGGGATTTAGGAGCCTAAATCCTAACTCGCTTTTGAAAATGGGATTGAGGCAATTTTGAAAATACTACCTGTGGTGACTCGCCCCAGTCCCACCCCATGCCCATTGTTCACTGGCAGTAGATGCACTGCAGAGGAAACCTCCCATATAGCATCTGTTTCCCATCATTGCACAAAAAGGACTATTCCAGTTTTTGTGCAAATGGGACCACTGCATCTACGGAGGATGCCACTGAATTTGGCCCTTAATGATTTGGGATCTTGAACATTTTCCATTTATTTAGAGCTTAAAAATAAAATTTAAAAAGTATTTTGCTTCACATTTACCCCACTGGAAACTATGTGTATTAATATCTGAATAAGTAGTTTTGAACGAACACCTTCTCTGAAATCTTTAGAATCTTGGAAGATGTGCTAATAGCCCCTCTCTCTCATAAGCCATTGCTTTGTGAACGCTAAGCATCTGCACTCTAGGGACCAATTAGATAACTGTTCACTGCAGACAGCACACAGTATTAATTAAACAAACACTAATCTTCTGATGCCAGCACTTATAATATTTTTCCCAATGCATGTACTGGTCAAATGGGCCCACAAAAGTCAAGAACACTCTCCTCATTAGAAACTGTGAGCCAGCTATGAAAGGAAATGTTGACTTTTCCTCTTCAATACCTTTCTCAGGCTGGTGAGTTCAGTTGATTCAAGTTTCATTCACGCACTTTATAACATATGCATACTGTGACAAAGCTCCAAGCCTGTATTGGTGGGTCCCGCTCTTCAAGGCGGATTCAGTGACCTCAGAAGCTCGCTAAGACCCTCAATATGACCTCCCTTTTTCAGTGTAGCAGCAAAGGTCACAGCTTATTGAGCTACTTTCATCACAGGCCAGTATGGAAGGTGGAATACCCATAGTCTCTCTTGCTCCTTCGAGCTCAGTAGGCTCAGTTGGCCTCCTGCCTGGACCAAAGTCTGCTTCCCCTCTCAAGGGGATCTCTGTAGAGCATAGGGGAAAGGGAGAACTGGAAAGGAGAGCTTTTAAGCAGTATGAGTAGGACCTTAATTGGTTCCAGCTGTCTCCATTAGCCTAATGGCCTTAACTGACCCTTTGCCAGTTAATTGCGGTCAGGTGCCGGCATTAGTCTAACTGTAACTGGTTAAATTGGCATCAGGTGCCTTGAGTAGCCTTTGTTTGGCTATCTAGGGAGGGACCTGCTCAGTCTGAGGCTGATAGACCTGCCTTTCACTATAGCCCTCTGCGGGCCCGAGGTGTCTTTGTTCGATCCCGCATCCGCCTCCTTCGGGAGTTGGACCGCGGCTCCCGTTTCTTCTACGCCCTGGAGAAAACGAGGGGGGCCAAGAAACACGTCACCTGCCTTCTAACAGAAGATGGCACCCCCCTCATGGATCCGGTGGAGATGTGTGGGAGGGCCCGTGACTTCTACACAAGCCTTTTCTCCCCGGATCCGACCAATCCTGGCGCTGGCAGGGTGCTCTGGGAGGAACTCCCCATGGTCAGCGTGGGCGACCGAGACCGACTAGAGCTGCCTCTCACCCTGGCCGAGTTCTCGGAAGCCCTCCGTCGTATGCCCACCAGTAAATCTCCAGGCATGGACGGGCTGACCGTGGAGTTCTACCGCGCATTCTGAGACATCCTTGGCCCAGACCTAGCCACTGTCTGGGCCGAGTCTTTGCAGGGCGGGGTCCTCCCTCTGTCGTGCAGGCGAGCGGTGCTTGCCTTGTTGCCGAAGAAGGGGGACCTCCACGATTTACGAAACTGGCGTCCCGTCTCGCTCCTTAGCACGGACTACAAAATCGTAGCGAAAGCAATGTCGCTGCGGCTAGGGTCCGTGATGGCGGACGTGATCCACCCAGACCAGACCTATACTGTCCCGGGTCGCAGCATTTTTGACAACCTATTTCTAGTCCGAGACCTTTTGGAACTGGGGCGTAGAGGTGATCTGTCATTCGCCCTCCTGTCTCTTGATCAGGAGAAGGCGTTCGATAGAGTAGACCATGGGTACCTCCTGAGCACTCTGCAGGCATTTGGATTCGGACCTCAGTTCGTGAGTTTTCTCCAGGTGCTGTACGCCTCAGCGGAGTGTCTGGTTAGGCTCAACTGGACCCTGACCAAACCGGTCAGCTTCGGGCGAGGAGTGCGGCAGGGGTGCCCCCTCTCGGGCCAGCTGTACGCTCTGGCGATTGAGCCCTTCCTCTGTCTCCTCCGCAGGAGTTTGACAGGGTTGGTGCTGCGGGAGTGGGAGCTGCGACTGGTCCTGTTGGCGTATGCCGATGACGTGCTCCTCGTGGTCCAGGACCCGGGCGACTTGGCGCAGGTGGAGGCTTGCCAGGCCATCTATTCGGCAGTCTCCTCCGCCCGAGTCAACTGGGTCAAGAGCTCTGGCTTGGCGGTGGGGGACTGGCGGCAGGCGAGCTCCCTCCAACCCGCGCTTCAGACCATCCAGTGGAGTGCGGGTCCTCTGCTCTACCTCGGCATTTACCTTTCTGCCACGCACCCTTCTCCGCCGGAGAACTGGCAAAATTTAGAAGGCGGGGTGATAGAGCGGCTCCGGAAATGGACGAGGCTACTCCGATGTCTGTTCCTCCGAGGGAGAGCACTGATGCTTAACCAACTATTCCTGTCCACTCTCTGGTACCGGCTCAACACCCTGGTCCCGGCCCTGGGTTTCCTGACCAACCTCCGGAGATTGATTCTAGAGTTCTTTTGGTCAGGAATGCACTGGGCCCCTGTTGGGGTTCTACCCCTGAAGGAAGGAGGGCAAGGCCTGAAGTGTCTGCACACTCAGGTCTGTGTCTTCCGCCTCCAGGCCCTGCAGAGGCTCCTTTATAGTGCAGGTAGTTCGACGTGGAGCATATTGGCGCACGCCTCCCTGCGCCGCTTCCAAGGTCTCCGATACGACCGGCAGCTCTTTTATCTCTGTCCGAGAGGTTTTCCGCAAGACCTCTCCGGGCTGCCGGTCTTCTACCAGGACCTCCTCCGAACCTGGAAACTGTTTTCAACAACCAGGTCCGTGGCGGTCACCGTGGGAGCAGATCTCCTCGCGGAGCCCCTGCTATACAACCCCCAGCTCCGTGTGCAGGTGGCGGAGTCCCGCTCGGTGCTCCAGAGTTTAGTCCTGGCGGAAGTCACGAGAGTCGGAGACCTCCTGGACTACGACCGGGGAGACTGGCTGGATCCCCTGACGCTTGCTCGGCGCATGGGGCTCTCCAGACCTCGTACCCCCCGGCACGTACTTCAGGAGGTGAAGGCCGCCTTGACGCCCGCTGCTCAGGCTTATCTCAACCAAGCCCTGCGCGAGGGCGCACCCCGCTCACCCTCTACCCCAGGCCCGCCGGACCTTTCAATTGGGCCCCTACCCCGTAGATCCCAACAAACCCCTCACCCTTTCACTGCGAGCCGGCTGCATGAACTGCAGCCGGTCAGCTTCCAAATCGCGCCACGGAAATATTTATACACACTCACGCTTCACACTCTTCACGCCCACACCCTGGTGTCCCGCCCTGATACAAAGTGGCGAGACCTCTTGCCACCTTTGGAGGGTGAGCAACCTCGGTGGGCCAGCCTGTATTCCACCTTGGTCCCGAGGCCCGTTGGGGACATTAGTTGGCGGCTCCTTCACGGAGCTGTGAGCACGGGCGTGTTTTTGACACGTTTCACCCCCATCCCAGATACTTGCCCTTTTTGCAACGTGAGGGAAACCCTGGCACACGCATATTTAGAGTGTGCCAGATTGCAGCCCCTTTTCCGGCTCCTCACGAATATTTTATTATGCTTTTGGCTCCACTTTTCCCCTCATCTTTTTATCTACACACTCCCCATCCGTGGCCCCACAAAATCGCGAGATCTCCTGGTTAACCTCCTCCTAGCCCTAGCTAAAACAGCCATTTATAAAACCAGAGAGGGGAGGTTGGCTAATGAAGCGTCCTGCGATTGTAGGGGCGTTTTCCGATCCTCAGTACATTCCCGTATCTGGGCGGAGTTCCTCTGGGCGGCATCCACCGACTCCCTTGACGCCTTCGAGGAGTGGTGGGCGCTGTCCGAGGTTCTCTGTTCGGTGACCCTGACCGGTTCCCTCCTTCTGACCCTTTGATTGAGGGGAAGAGCAAGAGACCCCAGCCTCAGCCGTTGCCACTGTGGATACCATCATCACTGTCACCTAGGAGGGGTCTTATAACACGTGGTTGTATCCCCCCACCCCCAACCGCCCACCCCGCAGCCATGCCCATCTTGTCGGGCACTCTCAGGAGAGGAATAATCGGTGACACTGGGCGTGGCACTAGGTAACTCGAGGGGGTGGAAGACCACGAGTGTTGAGGAAGCCCCCCCACTCTAGGCCACCAGGTAACTCAGGAGGGTGGAAGACCACGAGTGTTGAGGAAGCCCCCCCGCTCTGGGCCCAGGCTAACCTGAACACTTCTCCCTCCTGAAGGCTGCTGTGTCATACCTTCTGTTTGCTTTGTTTTGTTGCATAGTTTTTCTTTATCCTCTTTGGTGATTCTTTGTAAGTGTTACACAAATAAAATTGTTTTCTGCTTCAAAAAAAAAACAAAAACAAAAAACAAAACTATAGCCCTCTGGCCTGGAAGGAGGGAGAGGGCTGCTGCTGGTACTGTTGCTAGGCCCTGGGCTCTCCCTTCTGCTCCCCTGGCTAGGCCAGACACCACCCCCATTCTCTGCTACCTGGTTGCTGGCCAGCTCCTGGACCCCCGACCCTTGGGTGCTGCTACTGCTCCAACTGCAGCTCCTTGGGGAGCGAGCCTGCTGACCCGTGCCCCAGAGGAGGGGAGTGAGGGACCCCAGACCCAGCCGTTGTTGTTGTGGACACCACCACCACCACCTGAGAGGGGACCTTTCTGCCTGCCCGGACCACCTCCTGGAGCTGCTGCTGTGGAGGTTACTGCCTAGAGCTGCTGAAGCTCTGAGGAGGACAAGAAGAGGACCATCTACCAGTGGGGGGGAGCACCTAGAGACTTTGCAGACCCCCGTGGAGGGGGCCTTTCAAACTGAGTAGCTTTCAAACTGTGCTCTTGTGGTGGGGGTTTTGACTGTGTTTGCAGGGACACAGGGGGTGTGGAGTGGAGCTGCCCCCTGATCCATCTGTGTGTCCCCCCCAACCTCCACCACTATCACCACCGCTGCCCCCTCCACCACCCCCACTGGCTGTTTAACATCTGCCTCAGCTCCTGCCTCTGGACCTCAGCTGCTTGCTTGGCTCGCCACACCCTGATTCCACCATTTGGGCCAGAAGCAGCAGCCAGCCCAAACAAGGACTCCTTTATGCAAACTCATGTACCGCCCCCGCCCCCGGACTTCCCACACCACAGTTTTGCCCCTTACTACCTGCCCCATTTTCCCCTTGCAGCCTTTTGCCCCAGCCCCCCTTATGAGCTTCAGTTTGTTTGCCTGGTCCACCCTTTTCCCTCTGCAGCTTTTGTTTTTTTGCCCTGCCCCAGCCTCTGAAGCTAGCCTTTTGGCTTCCCTGTCCTATCTCCAGACTGCTTAGCCTCTTGCTCCGTTTGCCCATGCCCCCTCCCATGCACTTGTGCCCCTCCCCATTTTTGTTTGAACCCTCTTCACTGCACCCCCCCAATTCTGTTGTATTCACCCCTCTCCTAGTGCAGCTAGAGGAGCCGGACTTCCATCCTATGTTGGTGACTGACCTCTAGCCCTTGATTGCCCCCTCCATCCCACCCCATTTGGTGCCCTCCTCCCCTGCCTGCAGCTTAGCAGGGAGGAGTGGTCAACCTGCTTCCCCTTTTCCCCTCCTCTTTCTGGTGTTCCCCTTCCGTCCCTGCTCATTATGGTGGGGGACAAGGTGGGTGGGGCCCCTCCAGCAGACCCAGCTGCCCCTCCCCCCGCCCTTCCATCAACCCCCAAAGCCTCTACCTCAAGTGCCGCTACCAAACCACCTGCTACCGCTCCAAACCGCCGCTACCAAACCACCTGCTACCGCTGGGGCATCAGCAGCAGCAGGCAACGGGGTGATCTCTGCTGCCACCACGTCCCTCACCCCCTCAGATTCTGGGGGAGCTCCCCCAGCTGGCAGGAAAGGCCAGGGTAAGAAGAAGGGGAAGGGCCCTGCTAAAAAGACCAGGCCCTCCATGGCAAGGGCTGTCCCCACTGTCATGCCCCCGCCACTGGCTACAGCATCCCTGCCCGCTGCTCCCTCCACCAGCTCTATGGGGCCTCTCCCCCGGCCCCAAGGGCGTACGCCCAGGTGGCGGCAGCCCCCCCGCCTGCCGCTACATCATCTCTCCCACTCACCACATCTGCTACCATGTACAGTGGCTGGGACCCCTTCCCCACCTTGACCAGGAAGCACGGCATCCATTGCCTCTTGGTGCCCGTCTCATCCCACATGGAGACCTACGTGCGAGCATTGGCAAGGGAGGTGGGGCCTACAGCCATTTGGCAGCCTCCAAAATGTATGGAAAGGTCGTCCTTTTCTTAGCAGCGGAGGCCGCCGCCCAGGAGGTGGTGGAGAAGGGCCTGGCAGTGCGGGGCGTGTTCATCCCCCTAGACCGCTGGAAGACCTGGGTGTCCGACTGGTCCTGACCTCCGTCCCTCCCTCCTTTCCCAATGCCGCCTATTACCCGCGCTCTCTACCCTGGGGAAGCCCATTTCAGCTGTAAGCCCTCTCCCACTGGGCTGCAAAGACTCCACCCTCCATCTTGTTCCGCCGGCAAGTGCAGCTTCAACTGCCAGTGGCAGTGTGTGATGGAGAGGCGCTCGAGGGGTCCTTACTGGTCCCCTACCAGGGGGCCTGCTACTGGGTGCATTATTCAATGGGGGAGGCCTGGTGTGACCTCTGCCAGGAGATGGGGCATGTCCGGAGGGATTACCCCTGTGGCCTGGCAAGGAGGGGCATCCGGGATCCCCAAACCCCAGCAGGGCGCCAGCCCCATCATTACCGGTGCCCCTTGCTGCCCGATTCCCAGAGCCACACCTCCTCCTTCCCAGCCCACCATTGTTCCCGCTCGGGGCACCTCCCCCAGCACGCCTAGACGAGCAGGAGAGCCCCACCTCTGACACTTGCAATCTGACAGGGCCTGTGGAGGAGGGTGAGGCGGGGATACCGCCGGGCATAGGAGAGGGTCCACCCTGGGGGAATCTTCCCTCCCTCATGCTACCCCACCATTTCCTCCCCAAGTCCTTGAGCCATCACCCTGGCCCCCGACCTGACCCCGGCTAGCCAGTCCCCAGATGATGCCATGCAGGGCTGGGCCCTAGTCCAGCGGAAGCGGGGCAAGCAGAAGGCTTGAGCTCCATTCCTTCTGTCCGATGCAGAAGGCGAAACCTCCTGTGGCGGTGGATCTCTCTCCCGCTGTGGCCCAGTCAAGGGCCGCAGCCCCCCATTCTCCCTTACCCATTGTTCCCTCTACCAACCCTGGGGGTGCCACTTCCTCAGCCCCCAGAGCGTACACCCAGGTGGCTGCGACCCCTCTGCTCGCCACCCCCCTGTCTGCTCCAGCCGCCCCCTGGAATACCATTCCCGGCGGCCGGGGCCCCTTTCCCAGCTTCACCAGGGAGCACAGGGTATGTTGGCTCCTGGTGGTGGCCTCGCCCCACGTAGAAACCTATGTTCGGGCATTGGTGCAGGTGGAGGGTCCCATGGCCATGGTGGTGGCCTCTAAGATGTTTGGGAAGGTGGCGTTCTTCCTGGCGTCGGAGGCCGCTGCCCCGGAGGCGGTGGAGAGGGGCTTGGTGATGCGGAGCGTCCCCTTGAGCCTTCAGAGGACCTGGGCGTAAGGGTGGTGTTCTCCTCTGTTCCTCCCTTCCTCCCCGATGCCATCCTTTTGCTGCTCCTCTCCACCCTGGGGAAGCCCCTGTCCGTCCTTAGCCCCCTACCATTGGGCTGTAAGGACACTGCCCTCTGCCACGTTTTGTTGTTCCACCAGCAGGTGCAGGTTCAAGTGCCGCAGGCAGTGCATGATGTGGGGCAGGGGCTCTGGAGGGGTCCTTTCTGGTGCCCTATCGAGGGGCCCAGTACTGGGTTTACTACTCCTCCAGGGAAGCCTGGTGCTTTTTCTGCTGGGCGGCGGGGTACGTCCGCAGGGACTGCCCCCTGGCCCAGCTCGGAGTGGCACCTGGGATCCCCACTACCCGGAAGGGAATCGGCTCTCCCATCGCCGGTGGCCCTGATTGCACAGATCCTGGGGTCACCCCTCCTCCATCTGTGACCAATGTCAACTCCGCTCGAGTCTTCGGGGTGGCCCCCACGACGTGCCCACATGAGCGTGTGGGCCCCGCTGCTGTGGTGGGTGATAGACCAGGGCCTGCGGAGGAGAGGGTGGCAGGGCCAGTGGCGGGACTTGAGCAGGGCTTGCCTTGGAGGGAGTCTGTCCCTTTCCCCGCTGTCCTGCCCTCTTCTTTGCTTACCCTCCCGTCAGTGCCCTCGCTCCCTGGCTCTGACCTGGCTGGCCATCCCGCCCCTTCAGGGAGCTGGGAGCTTGTGTGAGGGAGGCGCCAAAAGTGGGGGGCATGAGCCCAGCACCCCCACCTCATTGGTGAGGGGGAAGGGACCCCCTGTAAAACTATGACGGGGGTTGCTGGCGCCGGGCTTTCTGCTGACTCCCCTGCTGACGTTCATCGTTTGGAGTCGGCCGAGGCCACTACAGCCACGGTGGCAGGTAGCGCCATTTCTCCTATGGAGTCCCTCCCTGAGGGGATTGTGGAAGGTGTCCCTCCTGCCGCTTTGCCATCTGTGCCTCCTGTAGGTGCCGCAGTGGCTATTGCCCTGGCTGCTGTCGAGGAGGACCCCATAGAGGCGGATAGGGAGTTTACCTCTATTTTTGATGAGATTGAGGCCCTAGGCTTGACCTCAACCACAGAGCGCGTGGACACTCCCCTGCTAGGGTGCCTCGGTCAGGACGCTTGTGGTCTGTCGTCCTCCCCTCCCCCTTTTCCCCCGCCTCAGGCGGTTATCCCTGTTTTGGCCATTGCACCGCCCCATGACCTGACCATCTGCCCAGCAGCAAACGGTAATCCAACTGGTGCCACCATGCCCAGTGAAGTGACAGCTGATGCCAAGTGGCCAGGCTCTGAACTCATAAGTGCCCTGCCTTATGAAGCGGGGCCGCAGCCCTTGCCCCCACCCAGTGCTGTAATCGTGAGTGCCTCGTTAAGTGGGGCACCTGAGCCTGGTGTTGTGGGGGCATCCCAATCTCTTGCTGCCCCTTTGCCCACTATGCCGGGTCGAGGGGCACCATGTCCTAGTGGCTCTGTCACTCCGGCCCCTGATTTTGTCCCCGTTCCCTGCCCTGACCCTGTTCCCATCCTAGATTTGTGTCCTGCCCCCGGGCCTGTCTCTGACCCTGTTCCAGCCCCTGTTCATGTCCTTAACCTCTATTCCTTTCCTCCTCCTGTTGCTGCCACCCTCAAGGTTGCCTCTTTTTCTTTTTATGAGGGCCCCCAGGAGGCGATTTTTGTTTTTCCCTCTCCTGGCCCATCTGGGGCTGCAGTTCTCCCTCCGCCAATGTCCCTAGGGCCGAGTGCTGAGTTGGATGGCATGGTGCCGGGGGAACGGGTGCCACGGCGGGAATCTGATTCCTGCTTGCCCATCTCGATAGGCCATGGGGCTGTCAGGGGGATCCAATCAGAGGACGCCCCGGTGTCCATGACCCCGGTCCCTGCTGTGCAGAGGAACAAGATGTGCTGTTCTTTGGAAGACACTCGTGGCTCCACGAACAGAGTACATCTCGCTCTTCAGCGCTGGGGCAATTTCCATCTAGTTCTCCAGACCGTGAGGGCCATTATGGGGGAGGGCAAAGGGACCAGGAAGTGGGATGCTGCAGCTTCCCAGCAGGCCCGCGGCTTCTGAAATGCCCTGAAGGCTTTTGGGTTCGGTCACGGTTTGCTGTGGGGTCCAATGGGAACCGCTACCACCCCTGACCGCGAGGATCATCCCCAGCCCTCCTCATGTCACCATTCATCTTTGCCACTTTAAACACCCGGGGCTGTAGGTTGGGTCTCTGCAGATTCCAGGTGCTCTCCTTCCTTCGGGGGGGGGGGTTACTTGGTTATTTTCCTGCAGGACAGCCACAGGGACCGAGCCGCCAAAGCTAGCTGGCAGCTGGAGTGGGGGGACAGGGTCTACTTTAGCCATCTTTCAGCCCATCAGGCTGGTGTGGAGACGCTGTTCTCCCTGCACCTACAGCCCAAGGTGCTGGGGATTACTGAGGTTATGCTGGGTCACCTGATGCACCTCCATGTTCGGGTGGAGGGGCTGATGTTACATCTCGTCAACGTCTATGCCCTGGCATCCGGCCCAGAGCGAGGGTGTTTCTTTCGGCAGGCGTCCGCCTTCCTCGGTTCTCTGGATCCTCATGGGTGCCTGGTCCTGGGCGGAGATTTCAACTGCACCCTTGAGGAGCGGGACCACACAGGGATTGAGCCGAGCCTGGCTATCGCAGATGTCCTCAGGGAGATCGTAGCCCTTCACTCCCTGGTGGACGTCTGGCGCGACCACCACCCAAACAATGACTCCACATTCAATTTTGTCCGGGTGGAGGAACAACAGTCGAACCACTCCTGGTTGGATCGTAACTATTTCTCTCGATGTCATCTTTCGTAGGCCCACTCCTCCAGCATTTGGCCAGCCCCATTCTTGGACCACCATTTGGTGGCCGTGACGGCCTCCCTTTCTTCGGAGAGGCCGGGGCCGGTCTACTGGCACTTTAATAACACCCTGCTGGAGGATGTGGGATTTGTGGTGTCCTTCTGGGAGTTCTGGCTGGCCTGGTGGGACTAGAGGCGTGCCTCTCCCTCAGCGTGGCAGTGGTGGAATGTAGGGAAGGCGCGTGCCAGGCTCTTCTGCCGTAGCCACACTCGGGGCGCCAGCCGGCAGAGGGATGTGGTGAAAGAGCAGCTGGAATGGGAGGTTTTGGAGTTGGAGAGATGTCTGGCTGCCAGCCCCAGGGATCCACCCCTCTGCGGAGCGTACCGGGAGAAGCGGGAGGAGCTCCAGGCCCTCAATGACTTTCAGGCCCAGGGTGCCTTCGTTCGATCCTTCATCCACCTCCTGCAGGAGGTGGATCATGGCTCCCGCTTCTTCTATGCCATGGAGAAGAAGAGGGGGGCAAAAAAGCACATCCTCGGTCTCCTGGTGGAGGATGGTACTCCCCTCATGGATCTGGTGGAGATGCTCGGGAGGGCCAGGGACTTCTATGCTGGCCTTTTCTCCCTGGATCCAACCAATGCTGAAGCCTGTGCAGTGCTTTGGGTCGGACTCCCGACAGTCAGCATGGGCAACTGGGACCATCTGGAGCTGCCTCTCACTCTGGCCGAGTTCTCAGAAGCCCTCCGTCTCATGCCCACCAATAAATCTCCAGGTATGGACTGGCTGACCGTGGAGTTCTGCCATGTGTTCTGGGACGTCCTCGGCCCGGACCTTGCCACCATCTGGGCTGAGTCTCTGGAGAGCCGGGTCCTCCGCCACCTGCGAGGGCTCTGATATGACCAGCAGCTCTTTTTTCTCTGCTCAAGAGATCTTCTGCAAGACATCTCCGAGCTGCCAGTGTTCTACCAGGACCTCCTCCAGGCCTGGAGGCTGGTTTCAGCAACCAGGTCCTTTGTGGCCACAGAGGGGTAGATCTCCTTGCAGAGCCCCTGCTACACAATCCCCATCTTCGTGTGCAGGTGGCAGATTCCCCCTTGGTGTGCAGGAGGTTGGTCCTGGCAGGAGTCACCAAGATTGGAGACCTCTTGGACTACGACCTGGGGGGGGGGGGTTGGGTGGATCCCCAGGCACTCAGTCAGCGCATGGGGCTCTCCACCCTTATGACCCCCTGGCGCATACTCCAGGAGGTGGAGGCAGCCCTGCCTCCCACGGCTTGTTTTTTCCTCTAACAGGTCCTGCGAGAGGATGCACCCTCTGGATCTTTCCATTGGCCCCCTGCCCCATGAGCCTTCCCGGCCTCCCCTTCCTCGTTCCTCGAGCCAGCTGGGTACAATGCAGCTGGTTCGTTTCCAAACCACGCCAAGGGACCATCTATACATGCTCGTGCTGCACATGCTTCACTATCCCACCTTTTTGTCCTGCCCTGATATCAAGTGGTGGGACCTTTTATCAGCTGTGGAGGGTGGGGAACCCCTGTGGGCCAGTTTCTATTCCATCTTAGTCCCAGGGCCCACCAGGGATATCAGCTAGCGGCTTCTCCATGGAGTCGTGAGCACGGGCATGTACTTGGCGCGGTTCACCTCTGTCCCTGAAGCCTGTCCCTTTTGTGGCATGAGGGAGACCCTGACACATGCATATGTTCAGTGCACCAGGTTGCAGCCCCTTTTCCGTCTCCTCCAGAACCTCTTATTGAGATTCTGGTTGCACTTTTCCCTGCACTTGTTTATTTATGCACACCCAATTAGAAGCCCCACAAAGTCACGGGACCACCTCGACAACGTCCTCCTAGCCATGGCCAAGGTGGCCATTCATAACACCAGGGAGAGGAAGTTGGTGGGGGGGGGGGTTGCCACTGTGGGGCTGTTTTTTGCTCCTTTATCCCTTCACGCATCCGGGCAGAGTTCCACTGGGAAGCATCCACCAGCTCTCTCGAAGTCTTCAAGGAGCAGTGAGCGCTTTCCGGGGTTCTCTGCTTGGTGTCACCTTCAGTTTCCCTAGTTTTGGCCCTTTGACCCCCACGCCTTTCCCGTTTATTGCATTTGTTGTCCCCTGAACTCAGTTGGGTTCTGGGTTTAGTAGCCCCTCCCTAGGCTGGGAGAGGGGCTTTTAGCAGTGGGCGAGCTCATGCTCACCCATGTCCTGGTGCTCAAAAGGACTACTCTCTGAGACCAGAAGGATATGAGTCCGTCACAATACATGTATATGTACCCTGCTGTTCTAGTGTGGCAGAAGCACCAGATACTCAAAGATTCAATCTGCTACATTTTTGCCAATTCAACAAGCACCCAAATCTGACTAATTCTGAACAAATCAGATCAATAATTCTTCTCTCCAGGGCAGCCTTCTTAATGTGTGACAACTTTTGTTTCTTATGGATTATCGGTGCATCTCATCCTCAGGGCTTTCGTTTACATTAGAGCTCCTTCAGCAAGCTTCTTTTTTAATTCATTTGGGTTCCCATAATATTAATCTATGAAAAAATACTACAAAACGTAATAGAAAAAGATAATGTTGCTATATATATATTTATACTACCCTTGGAATGTAGTAGGAAATTATATGTCTACAAAATAGAATTCTATAGGTTGGTTATAAAAGCTATAGAAAGAAACACACTATTAAATTCTATAGTGTCAGAATAATTTTTAGAGACCTCTATTAAAATCCTAATGGTTTGATATCTGTTAAATTTCCCAGGGTTCTTATAGATTATATGTAATATATTTGATTTGTTTCAAGGGTCCAATTGTTGTGAATAGAAAACAGACATAGGATTTCCCATGTAAAACTTACCAAAGCTTACTCAGAACTACTGGAAACGTATTAGAAGTTTGCAGTTCTTAAGCTACGCAGAACTTTAAAAAAAAATTCCCTTCATTGTTAAAGAATATCCAATGGCACAAAATGTTACAAGTGGAATTTTTAAAAGCAATGAGAATTGACCTCTTTCTGCTTCCATTAATGTCAATTGTAAAACTCTCATTGACTAAAATGGGTGTGAACAATGTTGTAAAGATGGGAATCAGTTCTTGGGGGGAAAAGATCATATTTTTGATAATTTTACTATCCTGAATTGGGACAAAATGTTAAAAATGTCAAATTTCTCCAGAAGGGTTTTCCAGGAAAAATTCATTTTGGGAGAACCAAAATATTTTTTTTTTAGCTTCCTGGGTGCCTGCCTGGAAGGCTTTTAGCAGCAGGAAAGTGAAATTGACAAGGGCCTTCCAGGCAGGCAGATGGGGAGTGTTTTGATTTTCTCAGCAGCAAAAAAATATTTTTTGGTGGCAAAATTGAAATTTTCCCATAGAAAAATTATAGTTTTGTGAAAAGGGCCTTCTCCATCAGAATGTTGTTACAATTGAATTTCCCGACTATCTGCAGTATTGATTTCAGTGGGAGCAGAGTTCAGCCAATATACAGTGTTTCTGAAAAGACAGCTGCAGCGGCACAGGAGCTAGCAAACAGAGCTGTAAACAGGGGAGTTTGAGTGGGAGTTCTGTTGGAGGAGAAGGTATTTGTGTGTGTTTGGTTTTGTATTGGTAGTATCTGTATGTGTAGAGGCTTGTAGGGGCTTTGTGCTGGGAGAGAAGCTGAGCCCTGATTAGGGGGCGGGGCTTCACTGACTAGGGGTCCTATAAAGGTAGCAGCCAGTCAGGCAGTGGCACAGACAGCTGCAGCGGCACAGGAGCTAGCAAACAGGGGAGTTTGTCTTGTGGTGCTTGTGTGGGGTTTGGTTTTGCTGTGGGTGGTGGTGTTTTGGTGTGGTTTGTGTTTCCCAGATTAACAGGATTTAGGTGGGAAGGCTATGACAGATTTAGAGGTGGCAGTGGGAGTGACCCATGTAGCAGATGACACAATGAAGATGACTGGATGTGGAAGCTGTGGTATGTACATGATCCTGGAGGGGGCACCTGGTAAGAGTTTTGTCTGCATGAAATGCCGTCTGATAGAGCTGATGGAGGAAAAGATCAGAGGTTTGGAGATGCAGGTGGAAAGTCTGGTAGAGTTTAGGAAGGGGTTTGAGCAGATTATGGAGCAAAGACATGAGGTATCTGAAGGGAAAAGCTCAGACTTGCAGATGGAAGCAGGACTAGGGAATTCTGAGGGGAGACTGGGTGAGGAAAGTGGTCAGTGGAAGCATGTGACTAAAAGAACTAGGCAGAGGAAAAGACGGGCTAGTGAAGGAGAAATAGAGCTTCAGAATAGGTTTGCAGAGTTGGAAAATGAAGAAGGGGCTCAGCAGGTAGTCACTGAAGGTGACAGGGCAAGGAAGAAGAGAAGAGCGGTTAGTCCTATAGGAAAAGGGGAAGAGTTAATGGAGATTACACCAAATATGAGCCCCAGGAGGATACAGGATGGGTTAAAAAGGATTACAAGGGAGAATGGGAATGGAAAAAAACTTGCAGCCAGAGGGAACAGGGTATAGACTGGAGAATAGCACCGTCACTAGGAAAAGGCAGGTCTATGTGATTGGGGACTCTTTACTGAGAAGAATAGATAGGCCTGTAACCAGAGCTGATCCAGAAAATAGGAGGGTGTGCTGTCTTCCAGGTGCTAAGATACGGGATGTAGACCTGAGGTTGAAAAGGATTCTAAAGGGAGCGGGAAAGAATCCCCTAATTATCCTTCATGTGGGAACAAATGATACGGCTAGATTCTCGCTGGAAAGTATTAAGGGAGACTATGGTAGGCTGGGGAGGACGCTTAAGGAAATTGAGGCTCAGGTGATCTTTAGTGGGATTCTGCCTGTTCCTAGAGAAGGGCAACAAAGGTGTGACAAGATTATGACTATCAATAGATGGCTTAGGCAGTGGTGCTATAAGGAGGGCTTTGGGATGTATGGCCATTGGGAGGCATTCATGGATAGAGGACAGTTCTCTCGGGATGGACTTCATCTGAGTAGGGAAGGAAATAGACTTCTAGGATGGAGGCTGGCACAACTAATTAAGAGAGCTTTAAACTAGGAATTTGGGGGAGATGGTTGGGAGATGTCCAGGTAATCTCCACGCCAGAATTTAGCATAGAGTGGAAAGAAAATGAAGTAAGAGTGGATACAGCTGTAGGTAGGAGGAAGGGCAGTGTAGATACAAGTCTAATAGGTTATACTGGTAGTAAAATAACAGTGCCTAATAGGGTACAGAATGTGAGTGAGGCCAAACAGCAAAAATTAAGATGTTTGTACACTAATGCAAGGAGCCTAGGTAACAAAATGGAGGAACTAGAGTTACTGGTGCAGGAAGTGAAACCAGATATTATAGGTATAACAGAGGCCTGGTGGAATAGTAGTCATGACTGGGCTACAGGTATTGAAGGGTATGTGCTGTTTAGGAAAGACCGAAATAAAGGTAAAGGTGGTGGAGTAGCACTGTATATCAATGATGAGATAGAATGTAAAGAAATAAGAAGCGATGAAATGGATATGACTGAGTCTGTCTGGGCAACAATTAAATTGGGGAAGAAAACTATTAGAGCCTCCCCTGGGATAGTGCTTGGGGTGTGCTATAGACCGCCGGGATCTAATTTGGATATGGATAGAGCCCTTTTTAATGTTTTTAATAAAGTAAATACTAATGGAAACTGTGTGATCATGGGAGACTTTAACCTCCCAGATATAGACTGGAGGACGAGTGCTAGTAATAATAATAGGGCTCAGATTTTCCTAGATGCACTAGCTGATGGATTCCTTCAGCAAGTAGTTGCTGAACCGACTAGAGGGGATGCCATTTTAGATTTGGTCTTGGTGAGTAATGAGGACCTCATAGAGGAAATGGTTGTAGGGGATAATCTTGGCTCAAGTGATCATGAGCTAATTCAGTTCAAATTGAATGGAAGGATTAACAAAAATCTGCAACTAGGGTTTTTGATTTCAAAAGGGCTGACTTTCAAAAATTAAGGAAATTAGTTAGGGAAGTGGATTGGACTGAAGAATTTATGGGTTTAAAGGTAGAGGAGGCCTGGGATTATTTTAAATTAAAGCTGCAGAAGCTATCGGAAGCCTGCATCCCAAGAAAGGGGAAAAAATTCATAGGCAGGAGTTGTAGACCAAGCTGGATGAGCAAGCATCTTAGAGAGGTAATTAAGAAAAAGCAGAAAGCATATAGGGAGTGGAAGAAGGGAGGGATCAGTAAGGAAAGCTACCTTATTGAGGTCAGAATATGTAGGGATAAAGTGAGACAGGCTAAAAGTCAAGTAGAGTTGGACCTTGCAAAGGGAATTAAAACCAATAGTAAAAGGTTCTATAGTCATATAAATAGGAAGAAAACAAAGAAAGAAGTGGGACTGCTAAAAACTGAGGATGGAGTGGAGGTCAAGGATAATCTAGGCATGGCCCAATATCTAAACAAATACTTTGCCTCAGTCTTTAATAAGACTAAAGAGGATCTTAGGGATAATGGTAGCATGATAAATGGGAATGAGGATATGGAGGTAGACATCACCATATCTGAGGTAGAAGTGAAACTCAAACAGCTTAATGGGACTAAATCGGGGGGCCCAGATAATCTTCATCCAAGAATATTAAAAGAATTGGCACAAGAAATTGCAAGCCCATTAGCAAGAATTTTTAATGAATCTGTAAACTCAGGGGTTGTACCGTATGATTGGAGAATTGCTAACATAGTTCCTATTTTTAAGAAAGGGGAAAAAAAGTGATCCAAGTAATTATAGGCCTGTTAGTTTGACATCTGTAGTATGCAAGGTCTTGGAAAAAATTTTGAAGGAGAAGGTAGTTAAGGACATTGAAGTCAATGGTAAATGGGACAAAATACAACATGGTTTTACAAAAGGTAGATCGTGCCAAACCAGCCTGATCTCCTTCTTTGAGAGAGTAACAGATTTTTTAGATAAAGGAAACGCAGTGGATCTAATTTACTTAGATTTTAGTAAGGCGTTTGATACTGTGCCACATGGGGAATTATTAGTTAAATTGGATAAGATGGGCATCAATAGGAAAATTGAAAGGTGGATAGGGAATTGGTTAAAGGGGAGACTACAACGGGTCCTACTGAAAGGTGAACTGTCAAGTTGGAGGGAGGTTACCAGTGGAGTTCCTCAAGTATCAGTTTTGGGGCCAATCTTATTTAATCTTTTTATTACTGACCTGGGCACAAAAAGTGGGAGTGTGCTAATAGTTTGCAGATGATACAAAGCTGGGAGGTATTCCTAATTTAGAGAAGGACAGGGATACCCTACAGGAGGATCTGGATGACCTTGTAAACTGGAGTAATAGGATGAAATTTAATAGTGAGAAGTGTAAGGTCATGCATTTAGGGATTAATAACAAGAATTTTAGTTATAAGCTAGGGACGCATCAACTAGAAGTAACGGAGGAGGAAAAGGACCTTGAAGTATTGGTTGATCATAGGATGACTATGAGCTGCCAATGTGATATGGCTGTGAAAAAAGCTAATGTCGTCTTGGGATGCATCAGGAGAGGTATTTCCAGTAGGGATAAGGAGGTTTTAGTACTGTTATATAAGGCACTGGTGAGACCTCACCTGGAATACTGTGTGCAGTTCTGGTCTCCCATGTTTAAGAAGGATGAATTCAAACTGGAACAGGTACAGAGAAGGGCTACTAGGATGATCCGAGGAATGGAAAACTTGTCTTATGAAAAGAGACTCAGGGAGCTTGGCTTGTTTAGCCTAACTAAAAGAAGGTTGAGGGGAGATATGATTGCTCTCTATAAATATATCAGAGGGATAAATACCAGAGAGGGAGAGGAATTATTTAAACTCAGTACCAATGTGGACATAAGAACAAATGGATATAAACTGGCCACTAGGAAATTTAGATTAGAAATTAGACGAAGGTTTCTAACCATCAGAGGAGTGAAGTTTTGGAATAGCCTTCCGAGGGAAGTAGTGGGGGCAAAAGATCTATCTTGCTTTAAGATTAAACTCGATAAGTTTATGGAGGAGATGGTATGATGGGATAACATGGTTTTGGTGATTAAATATTCATGGTAAATAGGCCCAATGGCCTGTGATGGGTTTTTAGATGGGGTAAGATCCAAGTTACCCGGGAAAGAATTTTCTGTAGTATCTGGCTGATGAATCTTGCCCATATGCTCAGGGTTTAGCTGATCGCCATATTTGGGGTCGGGAAGGAATTTTCCTCCAGGGCAGTTTGGAAGGCCCTGGAGGTTTTTCGCCTTCCTCTGTAGCATGGGGAACGGGTCACTTGCTGGAGGATTCTCTGCTCCTTGAGGTCTTCAAACTACAATTTGAGGACTTCAATAGCACAGATATAGGTGTGAGGTCTTTTTTAGGAGTGGTGGGTGAAATTCTGTGGCCTGCATTGTGCAGGAGGTCCGACTAGATGATCATAATGGTCCCTTCTGACCTAAATATCTATGAATCTATGAAAATCCTATCATCCAGTTTCAAAATAAGCCTGAGTGTCCATTTCTTTTGCACCCAAAACTCCCACTGAATTCACTGGAAATTTTGAAGTGCATGGGATTAAAGATACTTCTTTCTGTGCCAAACTCTAAGAGGTGGGATCAGAGGAGACACTGAAGCTGTAGGTTCCTTAACATAAGGGTGAGGGAGCTGTAGGCAGAGTGTTCTCTGAAAGCCTGTCTCAAATGAGGCAGGCTTCTACCTCATTCCCCAATCCAAACTGGTAGAAAAATTGTTTGCCTTCATGGTATACATAGCCCATCATCTTATAGGGGCTTATGAGGAGGGAGAGTTGCTTCAGGGTTAAAATTTAGGGAGGATGGAATATTTTTCTTCTATTGTAGGTCTAATTAATTATTGTAGACAATGGAGATTGAGACCAAGAGGCCAATTTAGTCAATTGGAGGTTTTACCTTGATGTTTAGCTGTGCGTTAAAATAATTGGCAAGGACACTGAGAGAGGAACACATTTTAGTCTGTTCTTAAAAAGAAACAAATCAAAATAAATAACAGAGAATGACTCAGTATCAAAGAGGGGTTGGTGTTTTTTGCTTTTTTGGTTGGTTGGTTTTAAAGGAGTGAACATTATTAGTGGAGAAAGGAAATATAGTTGATTAGGTTATAGGTTTCCAGTGCTCTGGTATTTTACTGGATTTAGTTTATCCTAAGTTCTAATACTGTTCCTGATGGGACTGATCCAAAACCCACTTCAATAAGAATCTTTCTATATTTTTCAATAGGGTTTGGATCAGGTCATGCGTACCATTGAGCTACCCATCACAGAAGAATGAAATAAAATATTCCCATGAAAAAGAAATTGGTGTTAACAATGTAAGGATGCTTCTCTATTCCATCTCAACTAGTGCAGGTAAGGAGCATCTTAGAAACATCTTGTCCATTCTTTCAGGTATCACAATGAAAGGGCTAGATCATGCCTTTAAGGCATAGTCTAGCATGGGGTTAAGTGTAGAGGAAGGAAATGGTATTGATTCAAATGGATGTGAACATTGGTAGGGAAAAAAAGGAAGCTATGGTTTCCTGTAAAATATGTAAGCTGCATGTGTGTATGTTAAATGTGGGCCAGAAGCAGCTGTTATTTATACCTATGAATACAAGTTAGATCTTCACAGTGTATTTGTGACCTTCAAACAAATGCTTTGAATACTTAAGGGAGCTTCCTTCTGGAATCTTCACTGTGCCTTAGCTATATATCTTTCAAAGCACTAACTGCCACTAGAGTCAATCAGATCGTACACTTACATTGCTTATGCATATATTTAAGAGGGCAACAATGGGAATTAATTTACAATTATTTTTAAAATGATGTTGAGGATCTTTTAAACGTGACACAGACCAGGATACAAATACCAAGCTAGCATTTGTGGAATTGAGAACTGAGCACTTGAGAATTTCAAGAGAGGGAAACAACTCTTATTTTTGGTACTAGCATGCTATATCTTGACTTAGCCAATGTTATAAGACAGTGTAGCATTAGGAGCTGTTACATTGTACCAGTTTCTTTATTTCTGTACTGTAATGTATCACACTTATAAGTAAAGCAGCAGCTCCCACAACCACAATGAATCAGGCACTATCACAACACAAGTCTCAGACAGTATTTGGCTGTGGTGGTGGTATTTATTTTTGCTTATCTAAGTATGGCTACACTATGAAATTAGGTCGAATTTATAGAAGTCGATTTTTTAGAAAGCGATTTTATACAGTTGATTGTGTGTATCCCCACTTAAGACCATTAAGTTGGCGGAGTGCATCCACAATACCAAAGCTAGCCTCAACTTCCAGACCGTTGCACTGTGGGTAGCTATCCCACAGTTCCTGCAGTCTCCATTGTTTATAGAAATTCTGGGTTGAGATCCCAATGCCTGATTGGGCAAAAAACATTGTCGCGTGTGGTTCTGGGTACATGTCGTCAGGCCCCCCATCCCTCCCTCCCTCCATGAAAGCAATTGCAGACAGTCGTTTTGAGCCTTTTTTCCTGGGTTACCCATGCAGAGGCCATGCCATGGAAAGCATGGAGCCTGCTCAGCTCACAGTCACCATATGTCTCCTGGGTGCTGGCAGACATGTGACTGCATTGCTACACAGCAGCAGCTCATTGTCTTGTGTCAGCAGATGGTGCAGTATGACTGGTAGCCATCCTTATCGTCTCCTGGGTGCTCCAGCCAGCCTCGGTGAGGTCAGTCGTGATGCCTGGATGGACATGGGTTCTCTTAGCAGACCTTGGTGTGTCAGGGGTGCCTGGACATAAATGGGAGTGACTCAGGTCATTCTCTTCTTTAAGTTTTGTCTAATGGAGATTCAGTCCCACCTGGAATATTGACAGAGGGATAGCTCAGGGTTTTGAGCATTAATACCTGCTAAACCCAGCATTGTGAGTTCAATCCTTGAGGGGGGCATTATGCCTCAGGCTACTTTCCTAACCAGAAGGACCCAGGAGATGACACCATCTGTACTGCACTGTCTGCTGCCAACCTACCCCTTGCTTCCCCCCTCCCTCTGTGAAAGCAATGGCCGACAATCATTTTGCGAATTTTTCTGAGGGTGCCATATTGCTATCAGCATCATCATTCACCTGCCACTTCTGCTGCCACTCTGCTCTCCTGCTCACGACATACCATGGCAAGCATGGAGCCCTCTCAGATCACCCCCACAGTTGTGACCTCTCTAAACACCAAGCTCATTATCCAGCACTATATGCGGAACCAGAACCTGCAAAAGCAGGCGAGTAGGCAACAGCAGCACGCTGAGAGTGATGAGGACATGGACACAGAGTTCTCTCAAAGTACGGACCCTGGCAATTTGGCCATCCTGGTGGCAATAGGGCAGGCTCATGCCGTGGAATGCTGATTCTGGGCCCGGGAAACGAGCACAGACTGGTGGGACCACATAGCGTTGCAGGTCTGGGACGATTCCCAATGGCTGCGAAACTTTCTCATGCGTAAGTACACTTTCATGGAACTTTGTGATTTGCTTTTCCCTGCCCTGAAGCACCAGAATACCAAGATGAGAGCAGCCCTCACAGTTCACAAGCGAGTGGCGATAGCCCTGTGGAAGCTTGCAACGCCAGACAGCTACCGGTCAGTCGGGAATCAATTTGGAGTGGGCAAATCTACTGGAGTAGTGGCTGCTGTGATCCAAGTAGCCAATGCGATCCCTGATCTGCTGCTATCAAGGGTAGTGACTCTGGGAGATGTGCAGGTCATAGTGGATGGCTTTGCTGCAATGGGATTCCCTAACTGTGGTAGGGCTATAGACGGAACGCACATTCCTATCTTGGGACCCAGACCATCAAGGCAGCTAGTACATAAACCGAAAGGGATATTTTCAATGGTGCTGCAAGCACTGGTGGATCACAACATCAATGTGGGATGGCCAGGAAAGGTACAGGACACTCGCATCTTCAGGAACTCTGGTCTGTGGAATGGCTGCAGCAAGGGACTTACTTTCCAGAACAGAAAATAACCGTTGGGGATGTTGAAATGCCAGTAGTTATCCTTGATAGAACCAGCCTACCCCTTAATGCCATGGCTCATGAAGCCGTACACAGGCACCCTGGACTGTAGTAAGGAGCTGAGCAAGTGCAGAATGGTGGTAGAATGTGCATTTGGACATTAAAAAGCTTGCTGGCACAGTTTACTGACTCGGTTAGACCTCAGCCAAACCAATATTCCCATCGTTATTACTGATTGCTTTGTGCTCCACAATATCTGTGACAGTAAGGGGGAGATGTTTATGGCGGGGTGGGAGGTTGAGGCAAATCATCTGGCCACTGATTATGCACAACCAGGGCAGTTAGAAGAGCACAGCAGGGCATGCTGCGCATCAGAGAAGCTTTGAAAACCAGTTTAATGACTGGCCAGGCTACGGTGTGACAGTTCTGTTTGTTTCTCGTAGATGAACACCCACCCCCTTGGTTCACTCTACTTCCCTGTAAGCCAACTGCCCTCCCCGCCCCCCTTTGATCACCACTTGCAGAGGCAATAAAGTCATTGTTGTTTCAAATTCATGCATTCTTTATTAATTCGTCACCCCTCCCCCCACCGCATGGCTAACAGCGGGGATTATTTCTGTTCAGCCACAGGCAAACAACTCAGCAGGAATGGCCACCTCTGAATGTCCCCTTAATAAAATTCCCCTATTTCAACCAGGTGACCATGAATGATATCACTCTCCTGAGGATAACACAGCAAGATAAAGAACGGATGTTGCTTGAATGCCAGCAAACACCGGGACCATACACTGCCATGTTTTGTTATGCAATGATTCCAGACTATGTGCTGCTGGCCTGTCATGGTAAAGTGTCCTACCATGGAGGACAGAATAAGGCTGCCCTCCCCAGAAGCCTTTTGCAAAGGCTTTGGGAGTACATCCAGGAGAGCTTCATTGAGATGTCCCTGGAGGATTTCCACTCCATCCCCATACATGTTAACAGACTTTTCCAGTAGCTGTACTGGCCATGAATGCATCCCAAGTCTTCAGGGAAAATTAATCATTAAACATGCTTGCTTTTAAACCATGTATTACATTTACAAAGGTACACTCAGCAGAGGTCCCTTCTCCACCTTCTAGGTCCGGGAGCCCGCCTTCAGTGCGTTGGGAGGGTACTAGATCCCGGGTGAAAAACAGTTCCTGGCTGTGGGAGAAAACAGTTTCTCCGCTTGCCTGCTGTACTTCAACCTCCTCCTCCTCATCTTCCTCGTCACCAAACTCCCGGTTGTGTGAGAGTCCATTGATGGAGTCCACGCACAGGGCTGGGGTAGTTGTACGGGCACCACCTGGAATGGCATGCAGCTCATCATAGAAGCGGCATGTCTGGGGCTCTGACCCAGAGCAACCGTTTGCCTCTCTGGTTCTTTGGTAGGCTTGCCTGAGCTCCTTAAGTTTCACGTGGCACTGCTGCAGGTCCCTGTTATAGCCTCTGTCCTTCATGCCCTTGGAGATTTTTTTCAAATATTTTGGCATTTCGTCTTTTTGAATGGAATTCTGATAGCACGGATTCATCTCCCTATACAGCGATCAGATCCAGTACCTCCTGTTCGGTCCACGTTGGAGCTCTTTTGCAGTTCTGGGACTGCATGGTCACCTGTGCTGATCAGCTCACCATGCTGGCCAAAGAGGAAATGAAATTCAGAAGTTCCCGGGCCTTTTCCTGTCTACCTGGCCAGTGCATCTGAGTTGAGAGCGCTGTCCAGAGTGGTCACAATGGAGCACTCTGGGATAGCTCTCGGAGGCCACTACCGTCAAATTGCGTCCACACTACCCCAAATTGGACCCAGCAAGATTGATTTCAGTGCTAATCCACTCATCGGGGAGGAGTTTTAAGAAACCAGTTTTAAGAGCCCTTAAAGTCAGAAAAAATGGCTTTGTAGTGTGGATGGGTGCAGGGCTAAACCAATCTAACACTGCTAAATCTGACCGAAACTCGTAGTGTAGACCAGGGCTAAGTAATTCAGGCTCTAAATCCATTATTAGTGCTAAATACTACTGCTACTGTGAATTATTCAATAACCTATTCATTCAACAAACTTCCATCACAAAGCAAATCCCAGATAAACTCTTCACATCATCTTGCTGCAGGGCCAATCCTTATCAAATAATTTAAGCACAGAATGATCTTTGCTTTTTGTGGCATGATCAGAGAGAATATACTAATGCCCATTTGATTTTGAACATTTTCCATTTCAGATTGGTGATGGCTTTTCTCCTTTATAGTCAGAACATCTAATAACAGAATCCTTGGGCCTAGAAACTTCATTAATGGATTGGCCAGTAGAAAGTATTGTTCCATTTTTGAATCTCTTTTACAGTAGGAAAAGAAAAGGGTGCTTTTGGATGGCAAGGAGAGGTTAGTGGGAGTACAATGGGCAGTTAGAACACTTTGCTACATTTTGGAGTAAATTCTATCTTCTCCTTAGCATACAGATATAAATACAGGTTGTGACATTATTGACATGAACTGTGACCGTATAATCATTGTTGCAACCAAGGTCCTATAGTTGCACCAAATCTTGTACAAAGGAGGTCAAGTAAGGTGTCTATGAAAAGGTTGTAATTTGCTGTTTATGATTATGCTGTCTGTATGTGTGTATCCTTTTTGTATTTGAATTTATGAATATTGGTTGTGTACTTGTATCTCAATGTGTTTGATTCTAAGTAGCATTAGTGAAGCACTTGGTCAGCTTCTTGAGAAAGGAATTTTCAGATTAAGTGCCCAATCAAGAAACACTTAACTGACAGTGGACCTTGGGAGACTCCAATCCACAACTGAGGAGCCTTCCTGGGAATGTGCAAGGTAGCATGTGAGCAATTCTCTACCTGTAAAGAAGTGAGTCATGCATGGACATGTGACTTGCCCATGTGATCCAAACTCCACCCTCCACCTTACTGCTGTGGTTTTCCACAGTAAGAACAAAGGGGTGTACTTCCATATGGCAGAGGATATAAAAGGCCCAGTAAACCCCTCCATTTTGTTTTCAGTCCTGCTTCTGACATCTGGAGGAACTGTGCTTGAAATTTAAGCTCTAAGAACAAAGGACTGAACGACCCATCCAAGATGGGATGTTTGTACTCCAGAGACTTGATTAGTTTAAATCCCATCAAGCCTGAACTAAGAACTTCAGAATTGTTGTATGTATTTAATTAAATTTAACCAATTTTAAGTCTCATCTATATTTTTTTCTTTTTATGAATAAACCTTTAGATTTTAGATTCGAAAGGATTGGCAACAGCGTGATTTGTGGGTAAGATCTAATTGGTATATTGACCTGGGTCTGGGGCTTGGTCCTTTGGGATCAGGAGAACCTTTTTTCTTTTACTGGGGTATTGGTTTTCATAACCATCCCCATAAGGGGTGGCGCTGGTGGTGATACTGGGAAACTGGAGTGTCTGAAGGAATTGCTTGTATGACTTTTGGTTAGCCAGTGGTGTGAAACCCAAAGTCCCCTCTGTTTGGCTGGTTTGGTGTGCCTTAGTAGCAAGGACCCCCAGCCTTGGGCTGTGACTGCCCTGCTCTAAGCAATCTGTCCTGAACTGATAATCTCAGTAATATCCTGCCAAAGGCTGCTTCGTTACACAGGTTCAGTGCCTTAAAACCCCTATTATATTCAGTCTTGAGTGGAAAATAACTATAGCTGAGGCCTGGCCTGATATGAATAATTAACACATGGAGGGAGGCCTCATTTTTAGGAGATTGTATTTGGGAAGGAAATGAATCATGAGGTTGAAAACAGAACATTTGTGCTAAATAAGATAATAGGTCAGTCGGCTGAGACAACTAAGGTAAGAGGGAGAGCATGCAAAGAATTATTTACTATGAACTAGATAACAAAGGAAGTTAGGAATGTAGAGATGAAGTAAAGAGGAAGTCAAACCAGGGTCAGTGCGTGGACAGCACATGCTGCATGGAGACTGGCTCCTGCAAAGTAACCAAGCCAATCCAAAAATGTGTGGTGCAATGTATAGTAAATGCAATGAAATGCGTTATATATATAAAGAGTGAAGGTTTATGTGTAAATGTGGAGCTGCTATGTGCCCTGCATCCATCCCTCCTGCGTGATCAACTCAGCATAGCACGGCATGCTGTATGCCAAATAAAGATACATGGGTGAGGAAGGCTGGAGTCGAACTGAGCTCTTGGGAAGCCGAGTGGAAAGAGGTCTTGGAGGGAATCTCAACAATGACCTTGTTTACTCTTAGATTTTAGCCACTGGTGTACATACTGTGGCAGAGCTCTGACCTTGTCCCTGTGGGTCCCGCACTTCCATGCGGTTTATGCTAGCCTCAGAGGCTCACTGCGATCCTCCATGTAGCCCTTCTCTCTCTAGGGCCAGGGTTACAGTCTACTGAGCTGTTTTCATCATACGCCAGCAAGGAGGTTGATGAGAGAACTCCCACAGTTTCTGTTGTCCCTACAGGCTTATTCCAGAACAGTTTAGCCTCCTGTCCTGACAGGGGCCTGTCTTCCCTTCCCAGGAGCTGTTTCTGTAGTGTCAGGTTGGGGGGAATCTGGCCCACCCTGTACTCCGGTTCTGGCCCAGGAACCTAATGGCAGCAGCTGTTGGCAGCCGACCTTTCACTGCCAAAGTTGCTACATTTCCCTGGGCCACTTTCCCACAGCTTTCCCGCTTCTCTCTCTTAACGCCTTCATCACCCTTACCTTAGGGCTCCCTTTCCAGTGGCTTGAGAGTGTCTTCATTACCCAGTCCTTCAGTTGTACTTCCTCTCCTCTGGCTCCCTGGCTTTCCTCAGCCTGACCGGAGTGAGCCCTTCTATAATATCAGAGTGGCCTTAATTAGAGTCAGGTGTTTGCATTCGCTTAATGGCTTCAACTGACTCTCTGCAGGCTAATTGGAGTCATGTGTCCACCCTAGCCTGGAGTAGCCCCTTCTCTGGTCAGTCAAGGAACCGAAAACTGCTTATCCAGTGGCCAGTATATGTGCCTTCTACTACTCTGCTGTATGCAACTGGCCTGGGTCTATCACAATACAGTGTACAAATCCTTTGTGTAGACAGCAGGTTTATAAAGAATTATGAAACTGAGGTTATAGAAGACCTTTTTTACATTAAGGAATTAATCTCACAGCAATTTAAGTTTCTTACATTAATATATTTTTGTGTGTTCCTCTTTTTGAATTTTTTGTCGCACATTGCATCCTGTACTTGGGCCTTGGCAGATTTATAGTTGTGGACAAATCCTTATAATTCCACAGCTTGTACTATTTTCCTACCATGCAGTAGTAGTTCACATGGTTATATGCCTTGATATTTCCCATTTGGAAAGTAAGATTAAGCCAAATGTTGTGCTTTATACAGTGACATCAGAGTGATTGCTGCCATCTTGTCAAACACCAAGGATTGAACCTAGGAACCTCCAGAGCTAAAACCAGAGATCTTTACATCTTGAACTTAAGAGCCATGCCCTCAGGCTAAGAGCTGTAACAGATTCACATCCTCTCAAACACAGAGGGGAAACAACACAGTAATATTTCTAAAGTTGATTAACAAGGTTCCCTATTGTTTCACTATTTATATTCTTACTGCTTATTATCAGGTGCATAGGCTGGCATGCAAAGCAGGAGTGCTCATCCTTTTTGTCATTGCACTTTTCCATCAAATATTCAACACACACAAGTCCAAATGAGTACTAGTTACCTTGCAGGTGAAGTTCAGAAGCAGTTGATGCTACTGCCTATTGTCACATTTTTGAAGGATGATAAACAGAAAGCTAACAGCACTAAGGGACAATTGATTCTCTATAGTCTATTTTTCCAGGTAGCCTTTTGCAAGAGAACTATTGATTTACTGTTTTTTGTTTTTTTTTTGGTATATTCATCAAAGCTCCTTCTTTGTAGCATCAATAATACCTCACACAGTGAAACTGAAAGGAACTATTACCAAGGATGGACCAAGTCCAATTTGTGACCCATGGGTACCTGTGAATACAACAGTGAGCATTTTGAAGCTTTAAGATACTTCACCTCTTTGATTACTCATGTTACTTTTTGAAGCAGTGACTAAAATGAAAGTCAAAGTCAGGAATGCCCTAGTGGGGGCTCAACTTTCTGTGTCCATCAATGAGCCAACATCATGTTAATTTTTTCAGTCTCCTGTTATTCTTCTTGCAAATAATTTTTCTGCGATTCCCAATGCAAAAAACATCTCCTTGCTCTGGGCTACACTTGGCTTGATTTGCAATTGAGCCCAAAAGGTGTTTTCCTTTGGGAAAAAAATATTTTGCCTCTTTGTGTGTTTACAGTCTCCAAAACATAATATCAGAGATTAGCCATAATTTCACACACATTGTTACATACATTTCAGAGTTATTAATGACCGCATATTGTTAGTTTTCAGATGATATATTACAAGACTCATTTAAAGTAAACATAATGACACCACTATGTGTGTTTAGGTGTATTGAGCTGGTAAGGCCACCTGAGTTTTACTGTAACATAGCAGAGGTAATAGTAGGAAGAGAGCCTGAGACATAAGCCCTTGTATCAGAGGCCTGGTCTGAGGCCTGAACTAAAGTAGTGGTCAAAACTTTGCCAGTATGAAGCAAAGTCAAGTTGTGAGCAAAAGGCAGGTTGTGAGCAAGAATTTGGCAAGCACAGGGCTGATATTGAAAAAATACATATTCCTAAGAGGTGCTGGGCACGGAGTATTCACGCAAGCACATTCCAAGAGGGTGGTACCAGAATACTTCAATACCAGCACATTCCCAAAGATAACAGGAACACACTGACCCATCCTAAAGATAAGGTCAGAATGACAGCATGATGGATAGAGATGTTTTGATCAAACCAACAAGTACAAGGCAATGGGTGGCACCCCGATATGTCAGAGGGTGGCACGCTGATATGTCAGATGTAATGTGCAACTTGTTTGTATTGGTGTATAAATACGTATCTCAGAGGGAGTGTCTTTGGCCAGCCGAGAGAGCAGTGGAAAGCCCCAGCACTGACTGAGCTGCGTCCATTGTCACAAGCATACATGTCTTAGTATCCCTGTAGAGTCTGCCAGGTGCTATTACCGTGCTTCATCGACAATAAACTAGGCCATGTACCTTTGCTGAAAAATGAGTCTGTGGATTTATTGAGTGGTTTAATTGAGGTCTGCTATCTCCACCATGCTGGGACAACACACTGAATAAACACATATGTAGCCAGCATCTGACCACAGGGGTCCCCTTGCCATCTGGGAGTGGGGTGCTCTTAGGGTTACACTCCTGTATCCACTTTAGCTAGGCTGGTTATTTAAGGGCACCCATGGGAAGGCAAATAGGTAAGATATACTTAGGCCTACTATCTCATCTTAATAAGTCAATAGACTAATAAGTCCCTGCCAACAAAAATCAGGCCTTGACATTTACTTTCATTTATATACTTAAAACATCCCCCGGATGGTTATTACATGGAAAGGAAAAGGACAGTTCTATTTGGCATTATAAAATGAGTGAACCAGTCCTGAAAGGGCTTGGATATGAGCCAAAAACATGTAGGGACTTACTTGCACTGTTCTAAATTTTGAGCCATGCTGAAAACTGCATTTTAGAACAGAAGAGCCAATTCAGCCTGATTATGAGCATTGCTACCAGCACTGTAGTTAGCCCATCATTCTCTCTGGAAGAAGAGAGGGGTTGCTCAGGAAGCAACTATAACCCCATAATGAAAATCCCAGTGTGTTGCAAGTGTGGTAATGCAAATTTTTTTTTTTTAAAAAGTGATTTTTTTTTTATCTTTGACACCTTAAAAGCTTGTCAAAAGTCATGGAAGCTGTTTTCTAGCAGTACATTTAGCAGAATGACTTTTTGTCATTTCCCCCCCTTTGTAGTTTTACTGACGGCTACGTCTTTGATTCTTTAAACATCTCAAAGAAGACAGATAACAGAAGCCAAAGAATGTAAATTTATACTGGTATTTAAATGTACACAACACAATTGTAAAAGTTTCATTCTTTAGATATGAATTTTATATCTAACTTAATTTGATAATGACAATAAGACTACTAACAGAGGAAAGAGGCAGGAAAAACAAATCCGCATCTCCATAGAAAATTGGCTTTTTTCTTAATGAAGCTTTTTCCCTGCCTGTGGAATCCCATTCTCTCTTTTGATATGATATACTCTAGTCTAATGTGTTAGGGACTAAAAAGAGGCTAGAGGGAAGTCTCCATTGGAAAGTTCTGCCTGTAGTGCTCATACAGCGAAACAGGGATAGTGTTAGAAGTAGAAAATGGAAATGCATTTCAGTGAAAAATTTCATATTTTTGAATTTTTTCTCCTTGTGGGTAGAAAATGAAACCAACAATCATCATTTCACTTTTTCTAGCACAAAACCAGTTTTATTTTTCAGCAAATATGGAAACTTTCCCCTGGATATTTTGATTTTTCAAATAGGCATTTTCCATCAGAAAATTACTCTGCTGGAAAATTCCCAACCTGTTCTAGTTACCAATATAACCCCATCAAAGTAGACACTCTTATGCCACTATAACATTCAATTTAGATTAAATCTCTTCCTAAGAGGCATAAACTAAATTGAAAAAAGCCACTCTTAATCTGAAATAAGAGTGTCCACTCACGTGTGTATGTGTCTGTGGTTATACCCATATAACAGCAGTATCAGTTTAAACTCAACCTTGAAAACCACAAACAAAAAAACCCACTTACCTATGTAGAGAAGGCCTAATAAAAGGATTACTATAAAAGGGAACCATAGCTGGTATAAAGAACTAGGAGTATTTGTGGCACCTTAGAGACTAACAAATTTATTTGAGCATAAGCTTTCGTGGGCTAAAACCCACTTCATCAGATGCATGCAGTGGAAAATACAGTAGGAAGATATATATATCTTATATATACACACACACAGAGAACATGAAAAAATGGGTGTTGCCATACACACTATAACAAGAGTGATCAATTAAGGTGAGCTATTTTCAGCAGGAGAAAAAAACCTTTTGTAGTGATAATCAGGATGGCCCATTTCCAACAGTTGACAAGAAGGTGTGAGTAACAGTGTGTGTGTGGGGGGGGGGGGGAATAAGCATGGGGAAACAGTTTTACCTTGTGTAATGACTCATCCACTCTCCTTCTTTATTCAAGCTGAATTTAATGGTGTCCAGTTTGCAAATTAATTCCAATTCACCAGTCTCTCATTGGAGTCTGTTTCTGAAGTTTTTTTGTTGTAATATTGTGACTTTTAGGTCTGTAATTGAGTGACCAGGGAGATTGAAGTGTTCTCCAACTGGTTTTTGAATGTTATGATTCTTGACATCTGATTTGTGTCCATTTATTCTTTTACATAGAGACTGTCCAGTTTGGCCAATGTACATGGCAGAGGGGCATTGCTGGCACATGATGGCATATGTCACATTGGGATATCTACAAGTACTCCTCATTATTTTTGCTGATACAGACTAATAGAGCTACCATTCTGATAGCTGGTATAGTAATAATTGGTGTATTCTCCTATGAAAGGTGGAGACTGGCTTGTCCTGGGAATTTAGAAATATTTCCAAGAAAATGATGTGATTACTATGCGAGTCTTTCAGTAACCTCTGGCTTCTGTGCCACACCACATGGCTGGGATGGTTTCCTTAAAGAAATCAAAGCAGCAACCTTGTCCTCCTGCACACTGGTCCTCAAGACTCACTTCTACCACCAGCTGTGGTACATTATCAATGGTAAATTGTCAAGTGATGACAACTGGGCAGGTGGCCATCAGGAATTACTAACTATTAGGGCTGTCCAGAAAATAAGAATTCCATTTTGTGACAAATTGTCTCTCTTGATCTCTCCTGTTGGAGCTATTCTACTTCGTATAAGTAATTAAATATTAATTGGCCCAGGTGTTAGGGCACTCATCTGGGACGGTGGAGAACTACATTCAAACTCTTGCTCTGAATCAAGCAGAGCAAGGACTTGAACATAGGTATCTCACATCACTACCCTAGCCGCTGGGCTATTGGCTCTTCTTGTGTGGGTCTGTCTCTGTCTCTCACCCTAGAAACCTACTTGAGGCAAGTTTTGTTGAAACAGAGCAGTTTCTGTGAAAAATGTCAGTTTCAACAAATTGGCATTTTCCAGTGAAAAAAGTGGTTCATCAAAAAATTCCCAACAGCTCTAATATCATTTTTTTTTATTTTGGATATTGTGGAAGTATGTGTTTGTGTGTGTGTGGGGGGGGGGGGGAGAGAGTGGGAGAAAGAACTCAAGGCAGTAAACATTGTCTGTGTTGACTCATTAGCTCCTCTCCCATTTGTTATACCAGCTTGTTGCATTTACTGCCAACCTACTTTGTAAACTCTTTGGGGCCAGAATGGCCCTTTACTATCTGTTTGCACAGTACCTACCTTTCTTATTGTAACCTCTGGGCACTGACATATTGCAAATAGCAGTCAAACATACACAAGAACAACCATAGAGGTAATGGCCAGTGCGTTCTCTGCTACAGCAATCCTGATAGCTAGGGCAGGAATCCCCAGGGGGAGTTCAGAAACATCCTCTGGAGTTCACATTAACGTTTCTCTGAACAGGAAAGGCATGCATCTCAAGCTAGTGCTTGCTATTGATAGCAGCCATTAGCCAATATGAAGTCAATGGGCAAATGACATGAGCTAATTGCTACAGTGTCAGATCCCATATGTAAGCTAGGAACTGGACATGTGCATTTGAGAAGAGTATTGAGGCTTGTGAGTTAATCACCCTTTTTTTCTCATATTGTTTTGAAAAGTTTTGTCAGATCCTGTCCTGAAACTGAGATCAGAATTCTCAGCTTGTGTCAACTGAATCATGCAATTGCAATCAATTGAGCTATGATAATGTATACCAGCTAAGGATGTGGGAAGTAATTTTTAGAACTCTTTAGTGCAGAGATTAAATAACTCGGTGTAAGCTGTATTTCAGTTTACTATATGAGCTTTCAGACTAGAAAAGCTTCTAGAAAATTAGGCTACTTCATTCCTGCCAATTTCTATCCCAGTCCTTGGTGCAGGAAATTAAAGTCTGAGATATGTAAACACTGGACAGTCATTTGCAGCTGAAATCCGGTCTTATCTGAATTGAAGCAGGAGCAGATGCTGAGCTAGATTTAGCCCTATTCTAAGTCAATCTATCTTGAATGGAATTGCGTCTGCTTGCACCTGGACTGATTTTGTCCCTTTGTCTTATCCAGAGTGTAAGCAGCATCTCAGTTACTGTCCTAATAAATAAGTTCTTTGTGTAGACAAGGGCTTATGTCAGTATCCATGACCCTGAGCGATGTACTTGTAACCACCTAACCCCCAGTTCTGAGAGCAATAAGTTGATGGGAGGGCTTCTCCCATCCACATAGCTACTATCTCTCAGGGAGGTGGAGTATCTACGCTGAGAGGAGAAGTCTTCTGTGGGCATAGGAGTGTCTTTACTAACCATTACAGTGGCACAGCTGCACTGCTGCAGTGCTGTACGTGTAGACAAGCCCGAATAGTTGAACAGAAAATAAGATTTATGATGTGGGCAGAAGAATTTTTTACATCTTAAGAAAGTAGATGCCTGATTACCAAGTCTAGAAATGTAGATCCCAAAACATCTGTAAAGCAAGAGGTGGAGGAAGTCTCCAGGATTTCATAGTTTGCTGCCTTTTTGCTCTGAATATCCGATCCTTTGAACATGCTTCATTCTAATTCCCTGTCACTCTACCTGGATATTTCACATGCCTTGAGGGTGCATGGGGTTGAAAGAATGTAGGACTACACTGTACAAGGCTAGATGGGAAGGAGATATGACTGTTTTGCTGGTTTCAGAATAGGTTTCCTGATTGTCAGAAATAACAAAAATACTTTTGCCATCTAATTGCACTTTTGAAAGACTATTTTGTAATGAAAAAGGAAAAGATATCTGCCTTGCACTGTAAAAGTCTTGCTGTGTCAGATATTTCTCTGGCTATTAAAAGTGGTTTGTAGATATGTTGCAGTATTCTTCAGAAAATGGTAGAATATTTGACAGTAAAGTTTGTCAACTAAGTTCTTAATTACATTGAATATTTTTCAAGATTGACTAAATGTGCGTCACAATTTCTTTTCCTTGCCAATAGATTACTCTTAACTTGACAGAGAATCTAAAATTTCATTATTTCTTATGAAGGAAGGTAGAGTCTCAAGATGGGCTTTCCTGGACACAGCGGCTGTCCGTAAGGACTATAGCTACAGATTGATGAATTAGCCAGCACAAGTTCTAAGACAATATATAAATAATCTGATTCAGCCACTTTATAGACCACTCTGCTACACCTATCCTATTTGAGAGTCTAGGTTAGAGCAGCCCTTCAGTGTTTCTAGCTCTGACTGCGGCTGGGACAAACCATTTCTCTCAATCAGGGAGTTATAAATAATACCCTTATACAGCCCCCGCCACTACTACTCTGCTGACTGTAGTAGAGGAAAGTAGATGAGAATCTGGCCCAATATCTTCAAAACACTGTATAAACATTCTCTAATTAATTCTCACAACATTTCTGTAAGACCGCTCTGACTAATGGATTTCACGCCTATAGTAAGATATACTGTAAAAGACTAGATGATGCCATAGTTTAGTGGACAAATGTTATAATTTTCCACAGATAGACTCCATATGCAATGAATAATAGTACAAATTCAAACTATTTCTATTTTCTAGATTACATTTTCAATAGTGTGCTGTTATTACAGAGTGAATTAAAGCAGTATGCAAGTTATAGGCAAGATGGTGCACATGCAACCACATAGACTGGGTGTGAGGATTTACTGGGGACAAAAGGATTCAAATTGCCAGAGGGTCTGAGGAGCTGAAGAGAGCATTACTATTATGGAGGAGCATGTTGCAACACAGTCAGAATTAGTTAGGTCACCAAGATAAATCTCAGTTTAGCAAGTCACAGTTTGATTTGTTCTGGTTGGGCAGATGAGGTGCTCCTAATAAGAAGGTATCTATTTAAGACAGAGAAGTTGAACTATTGTACTTACTTTTCATGTTACTTATATATATATTCGGTACCATTCCATATATATATATATGGAATGGTGCCCAACTCTAGCTCCATAACTAAATTCCATGTCTCTATTATGGACAGAGCCAAGAACCCCAATGAAACCAAACACTATTGAAAATGAGAGTTCAAAATATGGGTGTCAGTCTGACCTTTGCACTATGCCTGGGTTCATATCTGGTCCATTTTAAACATAATTCAAACCTATGACCTGGGATCTGGACCAGATTCCTCACTCACCGTCATCAAAGGAAAAGCCCACATAATCGAGAGACTGTCAGCTTGTTTCCTGTGAGACGAGGCTATAAGAAGGGATTCAAAGAAAGATCCTTCATCTTTAAACTGTTTGGACTATTTCAGGGAAGTGTACCAGATGCAAAGTGGAGACAATCTGGGTACTCTGAAAAGACTTTTGGGAAACTAGCAGTTTTTTACATCATTGCCAGCATTTGGAGTTCCAAACTGTCATACACCTATACATATAATTTACCTGCTTTAACCCCTCAGTAACTCTCATTCTTTCCCCCCTAAGTAATAAATCGTTAGTTATTTTATTATAGAATTGTCAGTGTTGTTTTTGGTATATGATCTGGAATACCAACTGATCTGGGGTAAATGAGTGGTCTTTTGGGACTGAGAGCACGTGATATGGTGTGATTTTTAGTTCAAGTAACCTTTTATCACAACATTTAGTTTGTCTGGGTGGCAAGATAGGCTGGAGAGTCTAAGGGGACTGTCTGGGACTCCATGGTAAGACTGTATAGTGATCCAAGACTTCACCTTTATTCTTAGCTTGGTGAAATGTAACTAAGGACTACACCATCAGCTTGGGGGTATTTGCCCTGTTTCTGACAGTCTGCCAAGGTAGGCATTCACAGTGGTGAGCCACGCCAGACAGCATGACACCTGCATTATGTATTATACATATTTTTTACCCATTTATGAAATTTCTAGCATAAAATAGATATTGAATCTGCTTGTAAATCTGTTCTTGTTTTTTTGGTTAAATAAAGCAGAGATTTAAATTAGGGAGAGAATATTTAAAGTTTTCTATTTTTTGGTGCTAACATGCAACATAAGAGCACACACAGGGAGGTCACTGTGATCGAAATATTTAGGCAGAATCACAAGAGATCACTGAAGTGCACTGGAAATCCTTTTGTTATAAATTTTCTTGGGAAACTAAGGAAGGAAATAGGAGCCCCCTTTCCTCCCCTTCTCCTGCCCATAGGTATCCATTTAAGGAGGTAACATGTAGGCATTTTAAAGGGTAATTTCATTGTCTTGGGGAAGATATGGGGGCATGGCAAAACCAGGAACTGTAAACTGAAGGGGATGAAGTAAATGTTACCTATGTGTCCTTGCAGTTTTGCAGACTATATCAAAAACAAACAAAAATGTATGTTGTAAATCCTAACTTATTGTACAGGTTGGAAGGCATTATGGACAAAGCCTGGTCCTTGCCCAAGTCAGTCATACCATAGGAAGAGCGGTGGGAGGAGCTAAGCATCTGGTGCAGAACCCTTCTTGCTTTTGTAGAGCAGGATGGTCCAGGCAGCCTGCCACATGCCTTGCCAGGCACTGTTTATTGCTTTTCTGATAAGGAACAACATGCTGTTTCTGCTGCTCCTGGCTAGGATATGCTACTGACTGAGGCCACACACACACCTCCCTTAACCTGTTCAGCCTGGTTGTGTTAGCCAACTGGTGCCCCAGATAATTCTCTTAATCTGCAGAACATGGCCTTTTGGGGATGTGGTGCATGGGTTGCTGTGGTAGAGGTGCTCAACTAATAATGCTTTCTGAAGGCTTAAAAAAGCTCACTGAAGTCAATGAAAATACTTTCTTTGGCTTCAGTGAGCTTTGGGTCAGGCCTTTTAGTACCATGGAAAAATCCTGCCCAGTCACTGGCAGCGGCGGAAGGGTATTTTTAATTCTTTCTTCCCCATCTTGTTCAGTTACACTGCACAAGGAAGAATGTTTCCATAAGTTAAAGAAAACTGGGACAAAGCTATTCCTCCTTATAATATGCTTTGTGTTTACTTTTCTTTAAAATAAAGTATTTTATATAACATTAGAACAGGCAGAGGAGTGTTTAAAGTGGTTGATAATATCACAGGGGGAAAAAGTTCCACACTATAATTATCAACTATTATTTATGACAACAGCAGAATACTTCAGAGAAGAAACAAGACAGCTTTGTTTGTTAGGGTAATTTACAACACATAATAGGATGACATCACAGAAGAAACAAATCATATTATTCAGTATATCAAAGAGGCATGAATAGTGAGCTCAGGAAAGGTATGCACTGAATTTCCAGTGTGATATCTGAACAATGGAAAACAAAAGACAAGTTTTACAAGAATTAGAGTGACTAAGGAAATACTGGATATTTAAGGTATTTGAAAATCAGATACAATTTTTGTTTTAGAGGGGCAAAATATCTCTTGTTGTTACTTAATTTGAGATTAATGTAATTTTAGTGATTTTTAACTTCTCAGAGTTCTAAATAAAATCTGACTCTTCCTGTATTAGATAAAATGGCACATTTCAAGCACTTAATTCCGATAATATTAAAGAAAGCCGAAGCTATGAAAATGCCATGATACAATTTAGTGAAAATTTATCTTTCACTGGGAATTGAACAATTACAACTGAAATGAGATTGGAAATAATCCTTTCTTCTATAAACCCTACACCTGGAAGACAATACATCTGTTTAATACCTTGCCATTTTGTTCATTCAGAGCTACACCTGCGACTCTCAGCTCTAGCTGCATAGTCACATAAGGCATTACTGCTATTGTTCTAAAAAGCTGACTTAATTAATATGAATAGCTGTCACCCATTTATTCCAATTACCCTTTTCCCCAAACTCAAAAGCCATAGGCATCATGATTAGTTTACCTTATGCCTGAATATATTTCAGAACAAGAGAAATGCAATCTCAGTTAACTCAAGACTAACAGGAAAATGCCATTTTCCGTCAGTTACCCCATCAATTCTATCTATCATTCTTAAACATTTTCAGATAGATCTTGGCTATCACTATCTTAGTAATAAAACATAAGCTAAGTCAAGTGAATTTAAAATATATTGAAAAATTATGATAAAATGAGTTTGTTTTTCAAATGTTTCAATGAGGGTGGAACACTGCTGGTTGTGCTTATCACAACCCAATTCCACAATAATTCAGTATTACATGACAATATTTGTAAGTTCTCTTTGTTAGCAAACATTTAGTTATAAAGAAAGTACAGAATAATCTTTTCTAGAAAACCAATTCATTCATCATCTCTGATCTAATTGTAATCAAACAGCTTTCCTAAAATGGAATTCTCCAATGTTTCAGCTTGTGTCATTGTCTGGTTCTGATTTTCATTGTCTTCTTGATTTGAGAAATTAGAATAACTCTCCAAGGCATTCTCAGAAGGGTTGATCCAGCACCTAAAGTCAATGGAAAGACTTCCATGATCTTCGCTGACACTGATTCAAGCTCTTAAGTTTAGGCATTGCAATGCAACAACTAAGTTGCCTGTGTGAATGGGGGCCTCAGCATTTTACAAGAAACACTTTGGCCCAAATCATCAAAGGTATTTAAGCATCTAACTCCCATTGATTTCAATGTGAATTAGGCATCTAAATACCCTTTAGGATCTGAGCCAAAATGCCTCTTTTAAGGTATTGAGGCCCAGATTCACACAGGCACCTAGGCATTGCAAAATTGAGCATCACAATACCCCCTTCCTATACAATACATGCAGAATGACAGCTCCACGAAAGCCAGCACACCAGGTGGGAAGTCACCTAAGTTAGCCAATAGCAGGTGTCAATGAGATGGTTGTGTCCTAAGCCCACCCCTTTCCAGAAGTTAGTTATCTAAGTCTAGGCTTGAACGAGCAGTCGATACTCTGTTTAGAATCCACAGCCACAAACCCTTTCCCATAGTTAGGTGCTTAAGCTATTTCTTGCAAGAACAGCACCAGTATAGACCTAACTGTAAATGGATGGTGGGGAACAAAGAAGAAACCCAGTGGTGAGGGCATTCACCCAGGATGTCGGAGACCCTGGCTCAATTGCCCCTTTGCCTCAGACATGATTTAAACATGAGATTCCCAACTCTCAGGTAATTGCTCTAACGACTGGGATATGTAGTATTCTGTTGTGTGCCTCCTTCAGTCTCTCCTGCTGAACTTGTTCCATGTTGTTTGTTTGTGTATGTGTGTGTCCATATATATATAGACACACACACACACACATGCATTGGCCCAGAGAGAGAGAGAATGACTCCCCTCCAGTCATTTTGTTGGAGCTAGGTGTGCACAGAGCATGCCTACCCAATAAGTTCCCACTTGAGAGATGAACCTATCTTCACCTGATTTGAGCTCGTGCTGGGGCTTAGGCAAGAGATGGGCATCCAGGTGCCTGAGCAGTGCTTATACCCAGATGCAGAAACCTAGGGGACATTTACAGTGAAAAGGTGCTGAGGGTTAGGTTGCAAGTGTGTGTGGGTTTTGAGGATTCATAGATTGCAAGGCAAGAAAAGACCATTGTGACCATCTAGTCTGACTTCCTGTACAGCATAGACCCTAGAACTTCCTCAAAATATTTCCAGTGGTGCCTCAATTTTGAGCCCTGAAGGCATTTTGTGGATCTGGGCCTGAGTGTCATCAACATCCACTGAAGTCACCTGAACAGGATTGGGCCCAGGGCAAAAGAACTGCATAGCAAACTTGAATACTTCTGCTCCTCTGGTTGTGATGGGAAACACTCCTACTATCTACAGTACACAACTAATTAATTAACAAATTTAATGAACATATTATAACCACAATGCCAGCAAAAACTACATTTTCCTCCAATACGTGAAAACTGTTACTTGTTATAAACATGCTTTGTGCTAAATATATATTAAGAACAAAATAATCGCTATTCCCACATCAGAATATTGATGATATTCTCCACATTCAAAGCTCAGATCCAATGCCTTGCACCCCCTGTCAGTTTGTCTGGAATCATCCCGTACACCCCAGCACTTTAATACGTGTCACAAACTGGGGGGTGGGGGGAGGGAACGGGCTACTTTTTGACCATATGTAAAAGTGTGCTTTGGTTTGTGAATTGCCATATCAATGTAATTAAATAATTTCTCGCAATAAACAGTTTCTTTAAAAACACGGAGATGCTTCTGTTAGGTCCTCTATCTATTCTTGGTTTTACTCTCTCTTCAAATTCTTTTTCTGTTTGTTTCTAATAATCCTTAAAACATTTTAAAAATGCTGTTCATTTATATTTAACTTCATACTTGTCTGTTTTTGAATATAGATATGATTCTACTGTGATTCCCCCCTTTCTACTGCATTTGGATTTTGTACTTTTCTCCACTCACTGTGCTTTATTAAGCAGTTTTCTTCAGCTCATCTAAACTCTCTTTTGTATACATACTTTACCTTCTATGCTTCTTTTCCCTGGTAAGTGTATTCCAGTGTGCACACGTGTACTCCTCCACATCACAGTTGCTAACTTTCACCCAGTAAATAAGCACTCCAACTTTCACAATAAGCCAAAAATGAAGCTAATCCCATGTCTGCTCCACATTTTAACACCACATTGAAGCCACTTTGCAACCGGTGAAAAATGGCCACAAAGGGGCAATAGATACAACTCACAGAGGTATAGATTTGTCACAGCTAACTGCATCATGATCCATGAGGCAGGTGGCTGGAAGATGAGTGGCTGAGGTGTTCCCATGCCCTAGCTGTTTTTTGGCGGCCATGAGACCCCACAGGACCAGGCAACCAGGTGCAAGTGAGAATATCATCAGGGTTGCCCCAGAGGCTAAAACAGCTCCCAGCAGCCCTAGGACCTGGGAGATGCAAGCTGCCTTGCCTCCAACTCCGTGCCATGATCTGGTGCAACACAGGGATGAATTTGGCCCTTTCTCTACCCTACCCCCCCAAAATGTGAAAAGATGTGATTATCCTATAGCTTATAGTTATGGAAGTCAATGGGAGTTTTCCCAGGCCCCTTTTTAGGAGGTCTCTCTCTCATTCCTTCCCTTTTCCCCTTACTCCATGCTCATTTTTATCCCACCTCATCTCCTAATAACTTCCTCCACCAGCTCTCTTTCTTCTGGTTAGCTTTCTCCATTGACATTATTGGAAAGGAAAGTTAAAGGGGAGGAGCTGACTTAAGGGGAATACTCCCATGCATATACTTTCCGATTGACACAATCTTCATCCTTGAAGAAAGTAACATCAGGAAAACTAACCTAAAATCTCCACGAGGGAAAACTACACATTTTCCCTGACAGTCTTCACTGACCTACATACAAAAATGGCCACCCGCTTCTACAGACAGCAGAGTCCTTTGAGACATAGCGGTATAGTGCACAAAAAAACGAGCTAAACAAACGGCACTGTTCATTGTCTCTTCATTTAACCCCTTCAGTTTCCCAGGGCTTCCTCCATCTTCACTAGCCTAGTTTATCTGGTGGAATATCCAATACTTCTTGCCTTTCAACATGAACTGCATTTTGGCCAAAACTAGAAAATGCAGAAGCATGTAAAGAATGTGAGGAGAGATTGTATCTAAAATGAAGAACACTGATGAAAAACTTGGTTCATGCATAGCTGGAAAGAAGGAAAATTTCTGGATTGAATCTTCTCTTTTCTCCCATCCCTAGAGAAATATAACCTTGCTGATATTTTTCTCTCCTGTAAATTCCAAGAGTAGCAGTATTAAGAAGTCATAAGAATCATTCTCTGAAATATCAGTTTCATTATCAAGAGTAATTATCAAGGAACATTTTAACACACTTTGGTTCATCATAATTATAACAAGTCTGATAGACTGAAAACCAACATAATAAGCACTAAGTGATGGATGCTGCTCATTATCTTAATAAGGAAATATAAAATCTGTAACAATTCTTTTCCGTACTGTACCTTAAGATGCTAAGTCACAGACTCATACATAATAATTTTCTCAGGAAGAAATATGGGCACCTATAGTAGCATAAAACTTTAAGTTATTGTGAAGGAATTCTTGGAATTAAAGGTGGTGCTTTAAAAATAATTACAGTTTAACATTTTTATTTGAAAAAAATATTCCAATTCTCCTTTTAATTAAAACTAAAACCCCCAGAGTTGCATTTTTAACTGAAAATCACTGTGTTTAGCAACCTTACACACACACACACACACACACACTTCCTCTCCCCGCCTCCCATTTGGATGCCAAAAAATAAAATCATTAATAAACACATCAAGAGGAAACAGTTAAAAAGAGAAATCTCAGGAAAAGTAAAACTAAAAGTTCCTTTAGTATTAACTTAGCCACATAAATATATGCTATGTTGTTTCCTTTTTCAAAACTATATCCTTGTGAAACTTCCATTCAGCAATGTATCCCTATTTAGGCCATGTGCACTTTAACCTGATACTAAAATCTCATCCACGTCAGTTGCTGTGGGATAAAAGGAAATGCCTAAAGATAAATGTGTGTTTAAGTGTTTCCCGAATTGGGGCCCTAGAGAATGGACTGATCTATGCAGACAAAACCCTGCATCCATATAGAGCTCCTCTGATGTCACTGAATCTCTGTGGCAGATCAGCTTGCAGGACTGGGGCCTCGGTTTGTTTGGATCTCCAGGATTGCTTTGGGTAGAGCCGTCTGGGAAAAATAATTTTAGCTCTGCAATAATTTTTGAGTTTGGGGAATTTTATTCATTCTGAATTTGGACAGAGAATTGTAATCCTACACTATTTCATTTTGGAAACACTGAAATATGGTGTGTCATACTGTTGTAAAAAAGGCAAATGTCATTCTGCGATTTATGAACAGCAATGTTGTATGTAAGACACAGGAGCCAATTTTCCACTTGACTCAGTACTGGAGCATTATGTCCAGTATTGGGCACTGCACTTTCAGAAAGTGAACAAATTGGAGGGATGTGCTGGCTGCCACTTCCCGCAGCCCCCATTGGCCTGGAGCAGCGAACTGCAGCCATTGGGAGCTGCGATCGGCCAAGCTTGTGGACGTGGCAGGTAAGCAAACAGTCCCGGCCCGCCAGGGGGCTTACCCTGGTACGCCACATGCTAAAGGTTGCCAATCCCTGAGTTAGAGAGACACAGAGTCTGCATAGATACTGCGTTACTTACATCAGCTCCTGTCAGTTTCATGGCTCCATGCTGGCCAGGAGCTCGGTGTGGGGTGGGGACAGTGTTTTATCAGAATTTTTCTGGCCAGTTCTAATTTTGCATCCTTAGTTAAGCTAGGTGTTATGAGCGAAGTTAATGTTACCAAAGGAAACTTGTGCTTGGTTATCTTGTCACAGATGACTACATGAGGAACAGTTCCACTAAAGTGATTCCTATTACAACAGGGTGTAGCTGGTATACACAAATAATCAGGCCCCCCCTAACTTTGGAATTTCTTGATTCCCCTCCCCCCCCATTTTAAAAACAACATGGTTAAGTTGAAGCTTGTTTAATTTGACTAATTTTTTTAAAGAACTAAGTTTCTTCTAAATTTCTTCTTTAATTAATATGCCTTTTAAAAAAGTTAAAGTTGCCTTAAAATAATTTATGGAAGTTTTTTGTTTCTCTGGTGATGTTCATGATCACAGTTCTGCAAACTCTTATGCACAAGTAATTTTATATATGCATGAAAGTTACCGGCATGTTTAAAGGATTGAGGCCTAGAAGTGTCCTTTCAAGAAGTAAGGAACTGATTAAGCATCTGTAGTTGCAACTTCAGACCCCCGTGTCCATGTAGAGCCACTGTGTGCCTGTGGAAGTGTGAGGACAAAACTGTCTACAAAGGGGAAAATAGTGAAACTAGCTACACGAGGTGCTGAAAAATATACAAAAGAAACAAATATAAACATTTCTTTCTGCTAACTTCATTCAGGGATATTGTTCTGAGGTGTAACTTGGAATTTTTCTATCACAATTAACAGACAGAAGTTTGAATTTCAAGTTGGCTGTGTCCTGTGTTCCGATGTAATGGTAATGGTGGACTGACATTGTTCTTAACAGACATGAGCTAAATGGAACTGCCTAGGCTTAAGAATATTAGCATCTAAATAATCCTATTTGGCTATTGAAGTTGAAAGGCTTTCCGGTTGGGATGAGATTAGGAAGGAGGCAGTGTTCATATTTCACTGAGGTGTGCATAATGGGCAAATTCCCACCATTTGCCACTCCAAGAAGACAGTAAATGTTTTCAGGATCAGGCCTATTGTTTGTCTCAGGTTAGTTTTCAGCAATATCAAATTAACATTCGTACATCTGCTTACATTGTGATGGCTCATTTTGGCAACTGCTATGCTCTCAAACACTGCAGTGACGAGAGCTATAGGAAGCTCTCTAAATAAATAAATAAATACATCTTTTAAAATGCATAAAGGGAACTGAGAATCTGCAGAATGTGACAAGAACTGTGGATAAACAATCAGAGTATCTGTAGTTCATTCATGCACACAAATCTCAGATGTTTCCGTTGTTAAGACAATGGGCTTATTGTTGGTCTTTTTGTTTCATAAAGGATTATGCTCGATGTGCTTCAATGCAACATTTACCATCCTCTTCATGCAAATTGTTCTAGCAGCAGCACCTGCACCCATCAGGCTATGCTGGGAGAACGTGCATGGGGTGTTACAAAGTAAGATACCATCACAATTGCGATCATCTAAAGCACTCAAGGCCCCAGTTTTAATCACAAGGAGCTAGGGACTGGGCAGTGAGGGGTCCTTCACTGCAGGATTTGCTCCCCGCCTTGGTTCATCACAGTCTCAAGCTGCAGACCTTGCAGATATCTTACAAGGCCTGTTTGTTCTCCCAGGCTTTCCCTGAGGGGAGGGATAAAAGGGTAGGAGTTTCTGGGTGCTTTGAAGAGTTATTGTTAGTTTTATTTGAGATGTGGCGTAACATTTGTAAATGTTCCAACACTTTGGGGTGGGCACCTATTTTTCAAATAATAGAAGAAAACTTCAATTTTAATTAATTAAATGAAAGGAGCAGTGCTTCATTAGGTTCTACTAATATACCACCTTACCAAACATCCAATGAGAACATTTAGAAGTAATTCTCCAATTATTTATCATTTACTGCTATTTAACTAACTCTGTTCTAACCTGAGCAATATTAACATGCCAAGTTTCAACACATACACTCTGACCCTGCAGGCTGTTCTGTATTGTCAGACCTATGCACTCACACAAAGCTCAACCCACTTGAAGTGGACTTCATGCAAGCCCAGGGGTCCACCTACATGGGACAGCTTGCAAAATTGAGACCTCTGTTGTTTGAGTGAACTCTGCGGGGTGGGGAGGGACGGGGGAGGGAACAGGGCAATATTTGTGTAAGTTTATTGTTTCATTTCTAAATAAAATAAAGTAAAACAAAATAATAAAAAATGTATTATGGACTTTGCCTACATTCAAAAGCAAAAACCTTTTGGATTATTTTTGCTTATTTCTGGTAGCAAGCACATGTTACTAGCAAACACAGAGGAAGGAACAGTCCATCCCTGAGAAGCTCACTGTCTTTAATAAGAAATTATCTTTATGTGGAAACATTCTTTTTCTGGACTAAGACTTACAATTGAAACTTTTTTTAAACTTTGCCACTGATTTCAATGTGGCTAGGACTCGATTCTGAATAAAATTTAACTCACCTATCTGGTTTTACTGTACACTGCACTGAATACATTTATATAAATACTAATGATACACGTTGCATTTGAAGAACATCTAAGAAATAGCACCGAGCTGAGATGTCTAGGAAATAGATCTTGGAAATGGATGTGTCTGGATGCACCCCTTTGCCTGTAAAGAGCCCTGGGTCTTTGGGGCCCCAAGTGGGCAGAGAGATGGGCCTGGGCAAATCTGTTTCCAAGATTTAGCCATAGTTATTTTTCCCCCTTCCCTCAATGTAATTTGCTAAATAATACAGCAAAATTTGCAAACTTCATGGGGTATGCTGGAATTTTTTACACATCATACACAACTTGCAACAGGGCTTCTACAAAGCCATCATGCTATAAAAATGTTAATGAAGAAGAAATGTTTTTGAAAGTTTAGTTTTAGGGCTAGGTGCATTAGGAAACAGGGCACATGGTGCTATAGTGTCTGACACTGATTTCATTTTTCTCATTGCATTGCTCTCACAGCAAAGTCATTTATCTTTTGGATAAGAAATACGTCGTAAAAAGAACATCAAGCTATTTTATTTGAAAGTTGTTGTCATAAATATAAAGGGAAGGGTAAACCCCTTTGAAATCCCTCCTGGCCAGGGGAAAGCTCCTCTCACCTGTAAAGGGTTAAGAAGCTAAAGGTAACCTCGCTGGCACCTGACCAAAATGACCAATGAGGAGACAAGATACTTTCAAAAGCTGGGAGGAGGGAGAGAAACAAAGGGTCTGTGTGTCTGTCTGTATGCTGGGTCTTTGCCGGGGATAGACCAGGAATGGAGTCTTAGAACTTTTAGTAAGTAATCTAGCTAGGTATGTGTTAGATTATGATTTCTTTAAATGGCTGAGAAAAGAATTGTGCTGAATAGAATAACTATTTCTGTCTGTGTATCTTTTTTGTAACTTAAGGTTTTGCCTAGAGGGGTTCTCTATGTTTTTGAATCTAATTACCCTGTAAGATATCTACCATCCTGATTTTACAGGGGGGATTTCTTTATTTCTATTTACTTCTATTTTTATTAAAAGTCTTCTTGTAAGAAACTGAATGCTTTTTCATTGTTCTCAGATCCAAGGGTTTGGGTGTGTGGTCACCTATGCAAATTGGTGAGGCTTTTTATCCAACATTTCCCAGGAAAGGGGGGGTGCAAGTGTTGGGAGGATTGTTCATTGTTCTTAAGATCCAAGGGTCTGGGTCTGTAGTCACTCAGGCAAATTGGTGAGGCTTTTTACCAAACCTTGTCCAGGAAGTGGGGTGCAAGGTTTTGCGAAGTATTTTGGGGGGAAAGACGCGTCCAAACAGCTCTTCCCCAGTAACCAGTATTAGTTTGGTGGTGGTAGCGGCCAGTCCAAGGACAACGGGTGGAATATTTTGTACCTTGGGGAAGTTTTGACCTAAGCTGGTAAAGATAAGCTTAGGAGGTTTTTCATGCAGGTCCCCACATCTGTACCCTAGAGTTCAGAGTGGGGGAGGAACCTTGACAGTTGTATTTCAGAATCTAGAGCTAGGCACATTTAGCCCTGTCTGCTGCTGACTTGTTTTCAAACCGTCACAAGCAGGGATACTGCTTCAGCTAATTGGCATCAATTGACAGCCTGGGTGATAGGCTCAGCAGGGGTGCTGGGACAATTTGTGTTGTGGGGGTGCTGATAGCCAACGAACCGAACTGTAAACCTTGTATATAATGGAAAACACTTCAAGCCAGGGGGTTCAGCTCCACCCCCAGCACTCCTAGGTCCAGCACCAGTGGTGCTGAGGAATTGATGGGCACGTTCTACAAGTGGGGCATGGTGGGGAAACTTGTGTGGCAGTTGTTTGTTCTGGGGTTACATGGAAGATGGAGTGAAAGGATATAATTTCCACATTATCAATTACACAGTGATAGAGATTTTAAAGTTTCAGTTTGGCAGGGAAACAGATTCCATTGGGGAAACACTTTATAGCCTTCTTGCAGGAAAAAAAAAATCATTTGGATTTGACCACATTGTGTGTGTTTGAAAGCAATGTACTATGTGCACCAGATTCCAATGTGCACCTAAAGAATGATGGGTTGTAAATGAGTGCAGAGATAACTTAGGTGTGCAGTGAAGCAGTTCATTGCAAGAATGGTTCCAACATGGTTCAGGCAGTTTTCCAGATATGACGGGAAACCTGTCTTATCCTTTTTCCTGCTCCTGCTATTTTTCCTACTAAAGGCCCCTTTGCCTATGAGAATATGCACAGGCCTATGAGGCAGAAGGGGTTCAGTTTTATTTCTATGAGTCTTCTAAGTGGTTTTTATAAGTCTCTGTATACCCCTATATTTTAATGGGTCTTGAACAGGGTGACAGACAAAATAGCTTTAATGTGAAAGTTGCAATTTGATGTGGAAATAGTCATTAGTGTTCAGCCTTGTTACAGAAGAAATTGGTTATCACTGGATTAACATATAGAGGTTTAAAAACTATGCACCCAAATAGCACATGCCTTGTATGCATAAATAGTCAAGTATGTGCTAAGCTCCTTAGATTCCCCCTCACACATATGATTTAAATAGCGTATGTACCTTGATTCTTTTTGCCTCAGTCAAGGATGGTTGTTTAGTGTACATTTTGTTTGAATTTTGAAAACTAAAAACACCCCAAAATATTTCAGGTTTTATTTTAAAAAAAAAAATTCTATTAATTTTCATTTTCAAAACACTTTGTAGAGTTGCTTTTCTTTTTTAAAATAAAAGTGGGAAAAATTACCCCAAACAATAAATAAAAACAAAGATAATTCTTTGTTGCCCTCAACATTTTTGATGGAAAATCTTTACTCTTTTCCCAAAGTGCTCTATTATTGAAGTTGTTTGGTGTAGCTATTTCTTTATTTACAAGCCACAGTAACTTCAAAATCCGGACAATAGATGATTTTGCAATTTTCATCTTTTCTTTCTTCTTTATAAAAAAAATTAGGAGATTTAATGCCACAGCGTATTTTAAAAGAACATTAAATTAAATTAAATTTAAAGGATACCACTATTAAGCATTAATAGTGTATTTATAATAAGCTATATTAAAGAACATAAACACCAATAGTGAGATACTATTTTCAAAAAGGTGTAACTTAAATTTACCCCATAAATATACCATACATCATCACTGCTACTCTCTGTAGTCTGTACTTTTTATTGTGCACTTTTCATCTAAATTCCTTTCAAGAACTCTGGTTATCTGGATCTAAAAAAACCCAAATACTGCACAGTTCTGTACAATGATACACATGCATAAGAACATAGAAAAATATTTTATATTGTGTTACAGCATTTGAATGTGTGATCTTGTAATTAAAGACTGTATTATACTGCATATCCAAAAGGCAATTGCACACTGTCATCATTAATTTAGTGCATCTGAAAAGGAAAAATATTTTTATATAATGCACACACACACACACACACAGACCAACAAAGTGGAGCCATAACCAACAATTTTAGATAGGATCTTCGCCACACAATTCTACTCCTGGACTTGCCAGTATCTCTTTCATTGCTTCCCTCTTTATCTCTGACCCGAGCACTCTCATCAGAACTCTCTCATCACACATTCCATTCTCTGAAATTCATACTCCATGTTCATTGGTTACTGAGCCATAAACTGACAGATTCCCTGTACATGGGAATGGATTTATGTATGCAAGTGTGGAAAAGTGGGAGGTTTTTTCTTAATGTTTTGCATGAATACTGTGTGCGCCTCAGTTTTCTCTGTGTGTTACACAAAACCTACTAGTGGGACAAGGGTGTGCGTGATTCTTTGCTGAAATCCTAGTGGGCAGGTGTGGTTACCTCTAGCTGCCTACATGTAGAGAATGGCCAAAGAACCCCGTAACATGGCAACAGATGGTTGGGGGCCTCTCACCAGGAGCTCACAGATCCAAGAAGTGCAGAAACCAAGCATGCTTCTTGCCCTGGTGAGTGTGCCCTGAGGGGAGACTCGCTGGACCAGAGTACTGGCTGAGCTTCATTCAGAGCCGTTCCAGAGCACCAAGACTGTGACTCCGTGACAGCATGTATTTGTTTGTGCACATGGATATCTTTCTATATAGCGCATATCTTATAACCCATCAAAGAAAATGCATAATAAATGATAAACCCTAACAGTAGGAATCCTTTCTATAGCAAGACTACACATTCTTCTGTATATGCACTTTAATACATATGATCTCTTAAGAATCTAAAGTATTTGAGCAATCAAAATTGATTACAGGGACTGCCTGTAATCTTAAAATGTTCATCCTCAGAACTGAGGACTCGCGCTCTATCTAATAATATACAACTAATGTAGGGCTAGACAATGACTGACACTGTCATTTGCTCATCCTCCTTTCAACCTTGTGCTTATTTTATTCTGCAAGTGTCACACTGCTGTTTGAAATCATTCATCTTGCCAGTAGCTTTTAAGCTGAAAACTCTAAAAAGAAATTCCTTCTAGGCGAACTTTTGAAATTATCGTTCACCTTGTGAATCACCAGGCTCTAATGTATACGTTTAGAAGAGATGGACTGATTCAAGAACTTGTTCAATCAGCAGCTCCATTGATGAATATTCATCTACCGCTCATCTTCAAATCGGATCTTACAGCCATCTGTTGCCTGCTGCTTAGAATCAGTCAAACACCTGCCACAATCTTGTATCACATTTTAACTCTTCCTCGGGGTAAATCCTGCATGCTGCTCCACAGGCACGGGGAGCCTTGCCCACAGCTGAAGCAATGGGGTTCTGCTGCATGCTGAGGCAGGCAGGTTAGGAAGTCAGGATCACGCACAAGGGATGTAGATTTTCCGGCATGAGAGAGTGCAGCTCCATGAGTGCTCCCTTCTGTACGGGTACAGGGGCTAGATTTAGGGCTGGAGCGGATCAAACTGTGGATCTATGAACTATTCTCCCCACATAGAGGGAGAGTGAGCACAACAGCTACATGGGCTAGCACAGCCCTACCTCAAAAATGGTGGCTACTGCTGAGCGGCTGGAGACGTGCCCTGTGGCATAGTGAGAGTACTGCTCCCCTCCAAGTACATGTGGGTTTTACATCACACACAATCCTGGTGCTTCGGTTGTTCAGGGGTAGGGGTGAGGGGGTGGAGGTTCAGATTTTTTGTCCTAGAAATTTGATGGCAGGAGAGCGGAGAGATAGATAGAGAGGGTGACACAACAGTGCATAGAATGGTAAATGCCATCTCTGTGGAACACAAGTATTAGGTCAACCATAAAACTTGCCGCAACAAGCCACATAATTCTGCCTAGCATTGTAGGAGAAGATGCTGTAAGTCTAAGTGGCACCGGAAAGAAATTGCTAGCCTATTACAACAATTAGATCTAATTTTATCTGTCTGTACTATGCTTATAAATGCAGGATGTAATCGTATGAAAATGGCACTTTCTTACTGTGTACTGAGAATGATGGGCCAGATCCTCAGCGGGTGTAAATTGGTTTGGCTCCACCAAAGTCAATTAATTTACAACAGCTGAATATTTGCCCTTGCTCACTCCCCTCTCCATGTTTCCTCTATTGACGAGTGTACTTCTATTAGCGCTGCAGAGCCACCGCAGTTGAGAGAGGGAGAGAATTTGAGATGGATTCTTTTTGTGGCTCACAAATTAAAAAGAATTAATAACTAAGATCCACTTGCAGAATTTTAATTGTATGGTGGTAAGACTGAAATTAATTCAGATTGACATTCAGATCCCAAGTTGATTTTGTAGGTCTGACAGTTGGATTTTAATATTATGCCAGGCTCATTTTAAATAAAAAAGATACATTGTATAACATGAAACATTGCTCACAATGCTATTTCTATTCAGTAATTTTTAGAGAATAACCACACTTTACTTAATGTTAGCATCTGTTATGTTATTTGATTATTCTTGTAATTAGGAGACTGTTTGGGAACTGTTCTCTCCTTGGAAGAGTAGTCTGCCCCGGTCAGTTCCCTAATTTCCATGGAAACAATGAGAGTGGTTAGGGAGATAGGGTAGCATTTAGCCACTGTAAAATCTAGGCAGCTTTGTTTGTGGCATTTGGGATTTTTGATATTGTATACAAATTTGCAGTGAGGATTTTGGAAGACTGATGATAGCTTCTCATATTTCTCCACCTCACTAAATAACTATTTCCATTTGCTTTGATATTATTCTTGACATATGCTGTTGTTTAATTCCTCTTAAAATGTGAACACTGAAAAAAACCTTTACCAGCCCTCTACACCGACATTCCACACAAAGATGGACTACAAGCTATCAGGAACCATATCCCCGATAATGTCACGGCAAACCTGGTGGCTGAACTTTGTGACTTTGTCCTCACCCACAACTATTTCACATTTGGGGACAATATATACTTTTAAGTCAGCTGTACTGCTATGGGTACCTGCATGGCCCCACAGCATGCCAACATTTTTATGGCTGACTTAGAACAACACTTCCTTAGCTCTTGTCCCCTAATGCCCCTACTCTACGTGTCGTACATTGATGACATCTTCATCATCTGGACCCATGGAAAAGAAGCCCTTGAGGAATTCCACCATGATTTCAACAATTTCCATCCCACCATCAACCTCAGCCTGGACCAATCCATACAAGCGGTCCATTTCCTGGACACTACTGTGCTAATAAGCGATGGTCACATAAACACCTCCCAATACCAAAAACCTACTGACTACTAAACTTATCTACATGCCTCCAGCTTCCATCCAGGACACACCACAAGATCCACTGTCTACAGTCAAGCTCTAAGATACAACCGCATTTGCTCCAATCCCTCAGACAAAGACAAATACCTACAAGATCTCTATCAAGCATTCTTAAAACCACAATACCCACCTGCTGAAATTAAAAAAAAAAAAACCAGATCGATAGAGCCAGAAGAGTATCCAGAAGTCACCTACTACAGGACAGGCCCAACAAAGAAAACAACAGGATGCCATTAGCCATCACCTTCATCCCCCAACTAAAACCTCTCCAGTGCATCATCAAAGATCTACAACCTATCCTTAAAGACAATCCCTCACTCTTCCAGATCTTGGGAGACAGACCAGTCCTTGCTTACAGACAGCCCCCCAACCTTAAGAAAATACTCTCCAGCAACCACACATCACCCAACAAAAACATTAACCCAGGAACCTATCCTTGCAACAAAGACTGATGCCAACTCTATCCACACATCTATTCAAGTGACACCATCATAGGACCTAATCACATCAGCCACGCCATCAGGGGCTCATTCACCTGCACATCTACCAATATGATATATGCCATCATGTGCCAGCAATGCCCCTCTGCCATGTACATTGGTCAAACCGGACAGTCTCTATGCAAAAGAATAAATGGACACAAATCTGACATCAGGAATCATAACATTCAAAAACCAGTAGGAGGACACTTCAACCTCTCTTGTCACTCAGTAACAGACTTAACGGTGGCAATTTTGCAACAGAAAAGCTTCAAAACCAGACTCCAACAAGAAACTGCTAAACTAGAATTAATATGCAGACTAGATACCATTATCTTGGGCTTGAATAGAGATCGGGAGTGGCTGGATCATTACAACTATTGAATCTATTTCCTCATGTTAAGTATCCTCACACCTCCTTGTCCACTGTCTGAAATGGGCCATCTTGATTATCACTACAAAAGTTTTTTTTTTCTCCTGCTGATAGTAGCTCATCTGAATTAATTAGCCTCTTAGAGTTGGTGTGGCAACTTCCACCTTTTCATGTTCTCTGTATGTATATATATATCTTCTTACTATATGTTCCATTCTATGTATCTGATGAAGTGGGTTTATGCTCAAATAAATTTCTTAGTCTCTAAGGTGCCACAAGGACTCCTGTTCGTTTTTGCGGATACAGACTAACAAGGCTGCTACTCTGAAACTTGTCTTCTGTTAGACTTACCCAACATACAATTCTGCATGTATTCCTTCAGTGGGAGTTGGCAATGAGTGCATCCATCAGATAGAATCCCAAACAATGGACATGGTTGGTTAAAGCACTGGAAAAGTCTATGAAACTAGTTTCCAATCCAGGGCACAATTACAGTCTTCCAGTAAAGTTTCAGGTGTGTTGGCAAGTTTCAGAAGTCTCACATTCTCAATCAACTGCTGTAGACTAAGTCTATAATACAATTTAAGCCTATTTAAGCATACTTTTTGGAGCTGGTTGGAAATCAATTGCCAGCCCCCGCTCCCAGCACCCTTTATTTCAACATTTGTTTCCATCATGAATTGGGATGAAACATCTAAATAATGATCTCTTTTTGTGTGTGAAATGGAAAGTTTCAAAAGATTTTGATTTGAAAATATCAAAATTATTTCGATTTTGCAGAAACTGCATTTCAATTTTTAAAAAAAATCAGACTAGTTCAGACTATAAGAAATCATCAAGAACACCCATAGCCTAGAATGGTCACTCTTTTGTAGTGGAAACAACAGGTGTACCATTGAAAAAGTTAGTTCTGGTTCATTTAGTAGAAGTGATATTATAAATTCCTCGGACATTCCTAAAATGAAATATCTCAGAGAGAGCTTTAAGTGTGCCCACTTTAGTGGAAATCAAAACAATCAAGCTTATTCTCAAATTGATCAAACATACTGCATTTGTGAATTTCACCAGACTTTTCTTTGGTCCATTTTTCCATCTTTCTGACCTGGAAACACTTTACATTATGAAAATTGCTCAGTGGTTCACCAGAACTCTCATACACCAATACTCTCACACAAACCCTCAATGCGTTAAAATGAAAGTTAATTTTCAAATTTTCACAGATGCGAACAAATCTTCAGTTCTACTATCAGATCAAAATCAATTGCAAGTCTTTACAGGCAACTACCTACTGCAATTTTATCATATCATATAGTTTCCATAGTGTTAGTGTATCTTTGGATAATAGTCATCTCTATGCAAAGTTGTATTCTGGCAATATTTGTGTCTTCACTAAACAACTTAAAACCTATACTCTGCTTAGAATAAAACAACATGGATAATGTATTTTAAGCTATTACCAGCATCAAGCCAGCCTTTGGTACACTGCATTGATTATGTGGAAGTTTTAACAAAGGAAAGCACAATTTCTTGCCTTTTAGATAATTACAATTTCACACCACAGTCATAATTGGTGACATGTAGAAAGCCTATATCCAGCTGTGACAGGCACTGGATATCAATCATTATTCCATCTAAGATTGAACATGCAATATTAATCACTAGTAGAAATCATGTACATTTTTAGAGCATGAATCAAAATGAGTTTAACAAATGTCAATGCAAGGCCTTTATGTAATAAAGATGAGTGTCTAGTTCTAATCTGTCATAGTTTCTTTCCAGATAATAAGGCCATGCAGGCACATGAAGTATCGTCAAAATATTGACATTTCAGAAATGCAAGTAAGAGATTGTGAAATGGCATATCAAAGAAGATGATGATGAAGTAAATTGCTTAATATGTATTAGCCAGACTATAAGAGAGGACAAGATTGGAAAAAAAAAATAACAACAAATGATATTCTCTCAATCTGTGTTTAAAACCCAAGGCCACCCACTGCAGATATGGAAATAAAATACCACTCATAGAAGATTGTATAGATCTTTAAAATATGATATTTTTTCTTATATGCTTTTATCAACAGAAAATAAAGGAATTAACAGTGTTGACATTTATGCTGTCATCATTTCACTTCAGAGTGAACAACCCACTGAGATGAATAGGATAGTTCAGTCCTCTGAAAGCTGCCCCCCCCCCCGAAGCTGTTTGCACATCACTGCATTGATTTGCATTCTGTCCTCATATGAGTGGTTTTCTTTGCAAACATGAGGCATAGAGACTTCTTATTTTTAAATGGAGCAAACTGGCTAATCTACTCACAGCTAGAAGTGACATACGGGGAATATTAATCAAATGATGGTGTTGTGCTGAGAAGGCCATGCATTGGTCTTGATTTTGAAAAATCAGGTTCATGTTTTGTGAAACTAAAAAGCAGGATTTGGGTTCCATTTTTATTTGTGTCACAGCAGGACAATATAAGAGTAAATGTTTGCAACTTGTGAAAGATTATTCCATCCTTACCTACAAGGGAGAAAAACTGCACAAAACATCACTGGTTATTCCAAACATTCTGCAGAGGTATCAACACCAAAGTCATTGCAACAGAAATGATTATAAGATGATAAAATATAAGGAAATTGGGCACTCCTCCTGTTAGAAATTGCCCAAACATCCTGATTCCTCCCAGATCTCCTGCAGGTCTGTGAGAAGGGTGCTGTTTATACACATCCCTTATTTTCCCCCCATCAGGCCTTTATAGAACCTAGGAATAAGTACCTTAGCCATGCTGGACTACAACGCTCTGCATTCATTGATCTTGGAGAATGGCTTTGGTAATTCTCTCTTCCACCAGTGAAGAGAGAGTTCCATTCTAGTCTACTCCTACAATTCTGGCCTCAGACCTTATACAGAGGCTACCTGAACAGGCTATCAACTACAAATTGCTTCCCAATTGCTTCCCAACAGTTCCTCCCCCTGCCCTGACATACAGGTGTTTTTATAGGCAAGCCTAGGGCTTACAACTGACTTCAATAGGCTTTAAATCAGGGACTTATCTTGGGAATATATTGGTTTAGAAATATGCTTCCACATAAAGCTGAAAGCACCTATATAGCCTGTTAAAATCTGAGCCACCAACATTTTGAAGGTTGGTGGGTGGGGTGAGGAAAGGGTGAGGGGAAGAGATCTGAGGAACAGTTCTGCTTTAGGCCTATCCCTGATTATCTGAGCTGAAAGTATCAGTGTATAGACTAGAAAGACAGAAAACAGAAACAGCAGATTCAGACAAAATTATGTTGACAAAATGAGAGGCCCTTTGGCCTCAAGAAAGCATTAATGGCTTTGGTACAGTATGCCAGCAAGATTGCAACAGGCTACAACAGTAAAGAAAATGGGGTCTTTCATACCTATCGTCTCAAGATTTAAGGGAAAAATGTTTACATCGGCCTTAATGAAGCCTCTAAATTTATATCTGAAGTTTTGCTTGTGCTATCACTTGTGCCTGCAAAAGACAGACTTTTTTGAGGGGACACAAATAGCATTGATACACACAAATCAATGCTTTTTAAATAAATATTCTTTGCATGCAAAAGGCTGTTGGTCACACTTTGCATTAAAAGTAACTTTACAAATAGCTTTTAAATTAGAATCATAGAATCATAGAATCATAGAATATCAGGGTTGGAAGGGACCCCAGAAGGTCATCTAGTCCAACCCCCTGCTCAAAGCAGGACCAATTCCCAGTTAAATCATCCCAGCCAGGGCTTTGTCAAGCCTGACCTTAAAAACCTCTAAGGAAGGAGATTCTACCACCTCCCTAGGTAACGCATTCCAGTGTTTCACCAACCTCTTAGTGAAAAAGTTTTTCCTAATATCCAATCTAAACCTCCCCCACTGCAACTTGAGACCATTACTCCTCGTTCTGTCATCTGCTACCATTGAGAACAGTCTAGAGCCATCCTCTTTGGAACCCCCTTTCAGGTAGTTGAAAGCAGCTATCAAATCCCCCCTCATTCTTCTCTTCTGCAGGCTAAACAATCCCAGCTCCCTCAGCCTCTCCTCATAACTCATGTGTTCCAGTCCCCTAATCATTTTTGTTGCCCTTCGCTGGACTCTCTCCAATTTATCCACATCCTTCTTGAAGTGTGGGGCCCAAAACTGGACACAGTACTCCAGATGAGGCCTCACCAATGTCGAATAGAGGGGAACGATCACGTCCCTCGATCTGCTCGCTATGCCCCTACTTATACATCCCAAAATGCCATTGGCCTTCTTGGCAACAAGGGCACACTGCTGACTCATATCCAGCTTCTCGTCCACTGTCACCCCTAGGTCCTTTTCTGCAGAACTGCTGCCTAGCCATTCGGTCCCTAGTCTGTAGCTGTGCATTGGGTTCTTCCGTCCTAAGTGCAGGACCCTGCACTTATCCTTATTGAACCTCATCAGATTCCTTTTGGCCCAATCCTCCAATTTGTCTAGGTCCTTCTGTATCCTATCCCTCCCCTCCAGCGTATCTACCACTCCTCCCAGTTTAGTATCATCCGCAAATTTGCTGAGAGTGCAATCCACACCATCCTCCAGATCATTTATGAAGATATTGAATAAAACCGGCCCCAGGACCGACCCCTGGGGCACTCCACTTGATACCGGCTGCCAACTAGACATGGAGCCATTGATCACTACCCGTTGAGCCCGACAATTTAGCCAGCTTTCTACCCACCTTATAGTGCATTCATCCAGCCCATACTTCCTTAACTTGCTGACAAGAATACTATGGGAGACCGTGTCAAAAGCTTTGCTAAAGTCAAGAAACAATACATCCACTGCTTTCCCTTCATCCACAGAACCAGTAATCTCATCATAAAAGGCGATTAGATTAGTCAGGCATGACCTTCCCTTGGTGAATCCATGCTGGCTGTTCCTGATCACTTTCCTCTCATGCAAGTGCTTCAGGATTGATTCTTTGAGGACCTGCTCCATGATTTTTCCAGGGACTGAGGTGAGGCTGACTGGCCTGTAGTTCCCAGGATCTTCCTTCTTCCCTTTTTTAAAGATTGGCGCTACATTAGCCTTTTTCCAGTCATCCGGGACTTCCCCGGTTCGCCACGAGTTTTCAAAGATAATGGCCAGTGGCTCTGCAATCACAGCCGCCAATTCCTTCAGCACTCTCGGATGCAACTCGTCCGGCCCCATGGACTTGTGCACGTCCAGCTTTTCTAAATAGTCCCTAACCGCCTCTATCTCCACAGAGGGCTGGCCATCTCTTCCGCATTTTGTGATGCCCAGCGCAGCAGTCTGGGAGCTGACCTTGTTAGTGAAAACAGAGGCAAAAAAAGCATTGAGTACATTAGCTTTTTCCACCTCCTCTGTCACTAGGTTGCCTCCCTCATTCAGTAAGGGGCCCACACATTCCTTGGCTTTCTTCTTGTTGCCAACATACCTGAAGAAACCCTTCTTGTTACTCTTGACATCTCTGGCTAGCTGCAGCTCCAGGTGCGATTTGGCCCTCCTGATAACATTCCTACATGCCCGAGCAATATTTTTATACTCTTCCCTGGTCATATGTCCAACCTTCCACTTCTTGTAAGCTTCTTTTTTATGTTTAAGATCCGCTAGGATTTCACCATTAAGCCAAGTTGGTCGCCTGCCATATTTACTATTCTTTCGACTCATCGGGATGGTTTGTCCCTGTAACCTCAACAGGGATTCCTTGAAATACAGCCAGCTCTCCTGGACTCCTTTCCCCTTCAAGTTAGTCCCCCAGGGGATCCTGGCCATCCGTTCCCTGAGGGAGTCGAAGTCTGCTTTCCTGAAGTCCAGGGTCCGTATCCTGCTGCTTACCTTTGTTCCCTGCGTCAGGATCCTGAATTATTGACTAATGTCATAATAAATACCTAACCAGATGTTATGGAGTCCAACAGGTCAATAGTTTGCTTATGAGCATGATTTATTCCTTTGTATAACAACTTTCACTGATATGCGCATAACCGAAGATAACACATTCAGCTCATAATATCTGTAACATGCTTCTAGCCGCTTCACAAATTAAAACTTTATAAACTACTTTTAATTGTATTTTAATACAATGTGTGACCAATCTGGTTTTAACTAGTGTAAATGATTGTGGGAGAAAATTTAGATGTCATATTTGAAAATGTCTTTTGGCTGGGCTACAAGTCTTAACTGAGCCTCATATGCCTCCTTGTCAGCCACAGGACAAAATTACTTTTATAAAGATGTTTTTCCCTTACTGATCTGATATTAATATAGGATAGTGGGCATGATCAGAAGTGCAGTGAAGTCAATGGAAATGTTTCCATCAAATTCAAAGGGTTTGGGGTTAGGGTCAACATGATGGACAAAGGGCCAGAACTTCAGCAGGAGTAAGTGGGCATAGCTTCATTGAAGTCAATGGTTTAATGCTGATGAACACGAGGTGAACATCTGGCCCAGAAATATTTATCTGATAAACATCTAGATTTAATGCATTAGCTGCTATAGATTCACTGATTTCTAATTTTATGCCTTACCTTTGAATTGGGACTGTTTCACAATATTTCTCTCAGTGACCGCTAAAGGCCAAATTGTACTTTTGCCACAAGCCTTCGAGCAAGGGGCAGCTGGTTATTCTGCTACAGAAGGAGCAGATGAGGCTCTAGACCAGGGATCTGCAACCTTTGGCACGCAGCTTGCCAGGGTAAGGCCCCTGGTGGGCCAGGCCAGTTTGTTTACCTGCCGCATCCGCAGGTTCGGCCTATCACAGCTCCCGCTGGCCGTGGTTTGCCGTCCCAGAGCAATGGGGGCTGCAGGAAGTGGTGGCCAGCACATCCTTCGGCCTGAGCTGCTTCCTGCAGCCCTCATTGGCCTGGAGTGGTGAACCGCGGCCAGTGGGAGCAGTGATCAGCCGAACCTGCGGCAGGTAAACAAACCGGCCAGGCCCGATCCCTGCTCTAGACAGTTACAGTTTACTTCCTGGTTCTCCTCTTCCTCCAGAAAGGGAGGATAATCTTCACCATTCCTAAACCTGGCACAGATTACGTCTCCTGAGGTGCAGATTCAGCTGCTTTGGCTGCTTTGGCTATGTTGGTGGGGGAAGCCAGGGATCCACCCACTTCGCTCATCTCTGCCTCCTTATATATGTACAGGCAGTAGCAGCATCTGTGATGTGGGTAGCCAGCAGGGAAGAAAAAGGGAGCACCTTGTACTGCCTTGCTACTACCTCCAGAGGACCATTAGATGGGCAAAAGTCTGATCCTACTATAATAATGATATACACATATAAACCTCCTGTGCTACAAAGGCAGTACATTAAAACTAGAAGTGGGCCTAAACCATAATGATTAGACCTAGTTTTTCCTACAGTTAAATTCAGTATTAGGACTTGGCTCAAAGATAATGGCCAACCATTGTAATTCACATCCAAATCCATATATAAATTCTCCCAGAGTATGAGAATGTTCAGATCTGGGATTCTGATTCTGATTCAGATCCATCTCTGATCGCATCTTAAGTAATTTTTCAAATTTAGAAAAAAAAATAAAATCTAGATCCACAAAAGGAAAGTGTGGAAATCTTCAGCTCCACAGTCAGATAAAAATATAAAATAGTAAACCTTCATGAAAGAATAAAGAAATCCACAACCAATCTTCAACTTCTCAGTTAGAGCCTAATTCAGAGCTAAAACTCATCACTCCAATTTGCACCTAAGTACGTGGGGAATATTCAGCTCCACAATAAGAGTGAAATAAAAATAAAACATGTTTAAGCAACTTACCTTTCTTACCACAGAAGATGTAAAATCATCCCCAAATATCTCCCCACTAGCCTGACACCATTGTTTCCATAGTAACTAATGAACTTCAAAACGGAACCTCACACATGGCCTCAACATCACAGTAACCATGACAACTTGACTTACCTACAGAAGACCATGAATAAAGAAGTAAAAAATCTAACGAAACACCACAAATAAATTGTAAGACTCCATGTTGTTTCCTAAATATCTTTCGTCTCAAACGTGCACTATATGTTTTTGTTGCCACAGTTATTTGGCTAGACCTGCATCACTCTTATGGTTCAAACATCTGATCATACTAAACTCATGTAACTAAAAAGTGAACTCATCACACATCAGCATGTTGTTTAAATATACAGTAGGTATTCAAAGTTGGGTCCCAAAAGTTAGGTACTCAAATCCATATTGAGGTACCTAAACGAGAGATTTGATTTTTTTTTTAGGTCTCATGGATCTGCAATTCTCCATGAAGTCAATGTAAGAAAACAGGACCAAGAGTGTCATACATTTGGAGTGATATGCTACCAGCCTCCTAAACTGTAAGGACAATTGTTAATTAAGGGTGCTTCTGAAAATGCCGCTTAATTTTAGGTGGTGTCTGCTCGGTTGCTCAATGACGTGCATGCATGCTCTTTGAATCCTGCTGCTATGGAGTCGCCTTAGTGAAATATTACATCGTTTCAGGCACTGGAGGAAATGGCCAGGCATTTAGACCTTATCTGAAGGATATTTTAAATTAAAACCTGTGAACATCAGAGAATAAAGCTAAAAATATTTTAGCCTGATTTTATTTTTTTCCAGAATAGAAGGAATGCCAGCACCAATACTAGAAAGAGATGAGTTCTTGAAAGTTGTAAAACATGGGCTCAGTACCTCAAATTTAATGACATCAATAGGAGTTAGGTGCCTAAATAACTTTGAGTGTCTGGGCCATAATCAATAGATACATTTACCTAAACTTTTCATACAGAGCGGTATAACACTATGCAGATTACATAGTGTTATGTGGGCATAAGCTTTTGTGGGTAAAAAGCCCACTTCTTCAGATGCATGGCGTGAAAATGACAGATGCAGGAATTATCTACTGACACATAGAGAGAAGGGAGTTACCTCACAAGTGGAAAACCGGTGTTGACAGGGCCAATTCAGTCAGGGTGCATGTAGTCCACTCACTACAAAAGTAGCTTTGCCTCTTCTGGAATTGACTCCTCCTCATCAGTTATTGGGAGTGGACTACATCTACCCTGATCGAATTGGCCCCGTCAACACCGGTTTTCCACTTGTGAGGTAACTCCCTTCTCTTCATGTGTCAGTAGATAATGACTGCATCTGTCATTTTCACTCCATGCATCTGAAGAAGTGGGCTTTTTACCCACAAAAGCTTATGCCCAAATAAATCTGTTAGTCTGTAAGGTGCCACCAGACTCCTTGTTGTTCTTGTGGATACAGACTAACACGGCTACCCCCTGACACATTACATAGTGTGTGTGCATAAGTCTGACAATATGTGCAGACGTGTTATTTTGCAGGCAAACATAGACAAACGTTTTCCATCAAATTTTGGATAGCTTGGCAAATGTGATATTTATAATCATGATTACTCAAGTTATTTTTAATTTTAAATATAGTTAAAATTCATGGTATATCTGACCAAAGAATAAATATTGAGGGCAGTTTGGTCATGTGTTTGTGATGAGTTGGTTGTCTTAGTTCATTCCAAACTTCTTTAAAAGTTAAAAAAAAAAATTCCAAAGCGATCTTAGAGAAATAACTCACTTGTATTTAAGAACTATACTTAAGAACTGAACTGTTGCCTGAAGGTCTCATTAAAATCAGCTGGGTGTTATCTTTGTGATACCCTTACAATGAGTACTCCACAAGGAACTGCACTAACTTCAGTGGGACTACCTTTGGGACTAAAGATACCATTCAACATGAATAAGGGCATCACAACCTGGCTTGAAAAGATTAGGATAAAGATTGGGGAGAATTCTCTGTTCCTGCTGCACAGTTAAGCAGACCACCTTTAGCTTCCCTGTAGAGGAGATGGTAAATTGGTGCCTCGGAGAGAGAGACTGCAGGAAACAGACTCTTTGGTAATTTGGAGGGATATGGAAATCCTTTTTTAATCAATGAGAGAGTTCTGAATGCATTGCTCACTATTAGTCATAGATTCTAAGGCCAGAAGGGACCATTGAGATCATCTAGTCCAGTGGTTCTCAACCAGGTGTACGTGTACCCATGGGGGTAGGCAGAGGTTTTCCAAGGGGTACATCAAGTCACCTAGTTATTTCCCTAATTTTACAAAAGGCTACATTAAAAAAAAATCAGCGAAGTCAGTACAAACAAAAATTTCATACTACTTGGTTATACAACTCTATATACTATACACTGACATGTAAGTACAATATTCATATACGATAAATAAATTGGAATAATTATGTGGTAAAAAGTTAGAAAGTAAGCATTTTTTGAGTAATAGTGACACTTTTGTGTTTTTAGGTCTAATTTTGTAAGCAAGTAGTTTTTAAGTGAGGTGTAACTTAGGGGTGAGCAAGACAAATCTGACTCCTCAAATGGGTACTGTAGTCTGGAAATTTTGAGAGTCACTGATCTAGTCTGACCTCCTGTATAGCACAAGTCAAGGACATTCCCCCAAATAAATAATTCCTAGAGCGTACCTTTAAAAAGACACCCATCTTGATTTAAAAATTGTCAGTGATGGAGAATCCATCACAGCCCTTGGAAAGTTATTCCAATGATTAATTACTCTCACTGCTAAACATTTATGCTTTATTTCCAGTCTGTTTGTTTAGCTTCAACTTCCAGGCATAGGATCATATTATACCTTTCTCTATTAGGGAACAATAATTGGCTCTTCAGTCTACCTGGATTGTTTTAGACTTGTAATCAAGTCACACCTTACCCTTCTTTTTGTTATGCTAAATAAGTTGAGCTCCTTGAGTCTGTCACTATAAGGAACATTTTTTAATAATTCTTTTGTCTGTTCATTGAACCCTCAATGTAATCAACAACCTTCTTGAATTGTGGACACAAGAACTGGATATAGTTTTCCAGCAGCAGTTATCTAGAGGTAAAATAACCTCTACTCCACCTCCAGATTCCCCTGTTTATGCACCCCAGGATCAATCATTTCACTCTTCCATTTTTTTCGGTTATCCAAGGATTTGATCCAAATCCCACTGAAATTTTCATTCACTTCCAAGGGCTGTGGATAGGGCACTCAGTAAATTATATGGAACTATCCTGATTTGACTGTCTGCATAAAGAACTTCATGCTGAGTCTTTATTTTTGACTTGTCCCTTAGTTGAGGAGATGGTGTTTCACTTACAGGAGGGTTTCTCAGCTGGTGAGTTGCTATGCCCAGGGAATCATTGCCATGATGTCTGGAGTGGCTCACAACCATGAGTGCCTACCTCAGAGTAGACTGTAAAACACAGGGCAGACACCCCAAAATGGTGATATTTTCCATATGTGAACTACCCAGGACTGCACATGAACTCCCAAAGCACTACAATAGTCATATAATAGAGTCACAGATAGTCCTTTTAGGCACTCCAGTCTATCTTGCCACCCAGACAAGCTGGACTATATGACAAATGGTCACTTACATAAAAAATAATCACAAATAGTCCAAAAGACCTGTCACTCACCCAGCTCAAGTGGCATCTTAGATTTCACACCAAAGACAAACCCTGGTAACCAATTCTTTTGTAAACTAACTAAAGGTTTATTAGCTAAGAAAAGAAATGAGAGTTATTGAGAGGTTAAAGCAAATAAAATACATGTATAGGTAACAGTCTATAATTCCAAACGGTAGCAGAGGTGTAGTAATCTGGCCAGTTTCCCAAAAGTCTCTCAGGGCTACCCAAAGTAACTCTATAGATCTTCATCTTCTCATTCAGTTATTCTGGCCTGTTAGAATCCAAACAGTCCATAGATGTAGAATTTTTCCCTTGTGTCCATATTTATAGCTTTTCACAAAAAAAGAAGCTGACAAAACAAGCTACCCACATGAGCTCTTTTTTTGATTGGTGGAAAGAGAGGAGTGCATTTGGAGTCTTTGATCTCTGACCACAAAGAATGACCACTTGCCTTCAAATGTGCAAGAATTAGCACTTTCCTGTTAAAGTTCTTCATTTGCATTACACAAGGCTTCTTTCTCATTTGTACATACCCCAGTAACTAAATAACTTGTCAATGTAAATGTTTACTATTAAATCACACACGTATGTTAATGTTTTATTGTAACTTTGCCTTAATACAATTTTCATTAAAACAAACAAACAAACAAACAAAAAATCCACCTTCAGATAAGGGATAGCCCACCTGAAAAGATTGCGAACACTGACTTATAATATAAGACTGATCTTTCTACCACTGAAAGTACCTGCAAAAAAATCCCCTTGACATCAGTGAGAAGTAAACTGCAAAGACTGTTGCTAGATGTAGCTGTAAAGGACTGGACTATGAACATGACTGACAACATTTTAAATTATGTAAAGTGTTTACTTTTCTCGAGTTTTTAAATAGATGCTATTGAATACTAATGGCCAGATCCTCAACTGGTATAAATTGTAATGGATAGGAGAGAATGTCAATGTGATGATTAGCACCTTGTGGGATCTGGCCCTGAAACATCATCATTTCAGGAATCATATCACAACCCTGCCAGTTTAAAGACACATTATTTCCTAAACTTATTAAAACTTCCTCTTAGTCAAGAAATTGTGTCATTTTCTTCCTTTTTCTTCTCTGAAAATAGAATAATTTATATTGAAAGCTCTTTTATTTAAAGACACAATCATCAAAATTGACATTAATTGGCACCCTTTAATGGTTATCTCAGAACAGAGGCCAAAGACTGAATGAGCCTTTTGCCCCTACAGGTGGTCCTTACAGGTCAGGGGTGAGGCAAATTTGAGGAAGGTTGCCTTGCAGCTGCTTGTTCTGTACTACTTTTATGAATTTGATCTCTAAGGCTATCAGATCTCTTAAATCAACACAAACTTTTTTTTTAAGTTGAAGAAAAAAGGATAATTTAGTTAATGACAGAAAAAAAAGACAGTCAAAGTACAGAACTGACAGAAGTTCTTCATCATGGCAAGCCAACCCATCCTTTACTACTACTGTAATACTTTTCTATGCATTTTCTTGATTTTTTTTTTTAAAAACAACCCCCATCCCCTATTGCATTAATGGATTTATTTAGGATTGCACTTCTACACAGATTTTCAAAACTAATTACTGATTTGGGGACTTCCATTTTTGGGTGCCTGACTTGGTACATTTTAAAGTGGCTCGCTTTTCAAAATGTTCTGTGCAATCATACTCTGAAAATCTGGCCCTGCCAAGCTGTCTCAAGCTGGGCAACCAAAAATTGACACACCCGCTTTTGGAAAATCTTAGTTCTAGTCACTGATATCTGGTAAGGAAGTCTGGGACTCACTTTTGAGTTACACCCTACTCTCCTGCTTTTTGCAATTGCATACTGTGATCTAGAGTTACCACAGCAGGCAGGGATGGCTGTGTCCAAGTGGGAGTTTGGGGCAAAGCAGATGAAAATATTGCTTTTCTCCACTTAGGGGACTGCAGCTTTAGATTGTGTGCTTGGTTCCATTGGACCTTTGCTAAAGGAGGTTTTCTAAGAAAAGTGTGGAATTAGTGCTTCTCTTGAGTGTTGTGGCAATGCCAGTGGACTGACAGAGCGGGCAACTGTGAAAGCTTGTGTAATTAGTCTTCTGCTCCAGGCATATTTCCTGTTATGGCTGGATAGTGAAACTTTCCCTTTGTGCCTTGACAGAGTGAGAGACACAGTCTTCTCAAGATATTATTCTAATTAGGCCTCTTGACTTGTCACCGTCCTCCTTGTGTGAGGTACGTGTTCTTCTACAGACTCTAGGAATAGAAATCTCTTATCCTCGCTGTCCACCCCACCTCAGAGGCAGTACATCCAAGAATGATTCCCGCCCCCCCTTCTCCATGTTTGTGTGTGGGATACATCCTGGCTGGAATTACAAGGATACTGAGTAGGTCTATAAGCAGTCAATACCTGTGAAGCAAATACTCACCAACAACCACATACCACACAACAGAACCACTAACCCAGGAACTTATCCTTGCAACAAAGCCCGTTGCCAATTGTGCCCACATATCTATTCAGGGGACACCATCACAGGGCCTAATAACATCAGCCACACTATCAGAGGCTCGTTCACCTGCACATCCACCAATGTGATATATGCCATCATGTGCCAGCAATGCCCCTCTGCCATGTACATTGGTCAAACTGGACAGTCTCTACGTAAAAGAATAAATGGACACAAATCAGATGTTAAGAATTATAACATTCATAAACCAGTCGGAGAACACTTCAATCTCTCTGGTCACGCAATCACAGACATGAAGGTCGCTATCTTAAAACAAAAAAACTTCAAATCCAGACTCCAGCGAGAAACTGCTGAATTGGAATTCATTTGCAAATTGGATACTATTAATTTAGGCTTAAATAGAGACTGGGAGTGGCTAAGTCATTATGCAAGGTAGCCTGTTTCCTCTTGTTTTTTCCTACCCCCCCCCCCAGATGTTCTGGTTTAACTTGGATTTAAACTTGAAGAGTGGTCAGTTTGGATGAGCTATTACCAGCAGGAAAGTGAGTTTGTGTGTGTATGGGGGTGGGGGGGATTTGAGAAAACCTGGATTTGTGCAGGAAATAGCCCAACTTGATTGTCATGCACATTGTGTAAAGAGTTGTCACTTTGGATGGGCTATCACCAGCAGGAGAGTGAATTTGTGTGGGGGGGTGGAGGGTGAGAAAACCTGGATTTGTGCTGGAAATGGCCCACCTGATGATCGCTTTAGATAAGCTATTACCAGCAGGACAGTGGGGTGGGAGGAGGTATTGTTTCATATTCTCTGTGTATATATAAAGTCTGCTGCAGTTTCCACAATATGCATCTGATGAAGTGAGCTGTAGCTCACGAAAGCTTATGCTCTAATAAATTGGTTAGTCTCTAAGGTGCCACAAGTACTCCTTTTCTTTTTGCGAATACAGACTAACACGGCTGTTACTCTAATACCTGTGTGTTTAACTTGGCTCTGTATTGCTTTTACTAGGGTAATTTTTGTTTGGGTAGTTCTGGTGGTGAAGGATATGGAAAGGGGCAGGGAACTTCCTTAGTTCAATATTGTGATTGGTATGCTCAGTATTCAGCTAACACTTGTCTTGAGTTGCACCCGATGCAGCCCCACTGAAGTCAGCACAGCATCTAGGCTAGTGTCGCATTTTTGACTTTGCCCACTGACAGTGGAAATATGAAACAGCAGTATCTAATGTGTTATCTAATAAATGTACTAGAGATAAAAAAAATGCATTAGGCCTGACCCCATCATTGGATTTGTGAGACCTCCTTGCTCTGACTGAAAGCTGATCATTGTAAAACAACACACAAGGAAGCAAATGCCTCAGTGGCTCCAGACTGTGTACCTAAAGGATTATTTCACTGTAGTCAGGCTTCTTTGCCAATAAGTAAGCAAACAAACTTCATTTTCAGTGATCACTCACTTGTCTCCCATGATTGCCAGCAAGTTAAAGTATGGATTGGATGAATGGACTATAAGGTGGATAGAAAGCTAGCTAGATTGTTGGGCTCTACGGGTAGTGATCAATGGCTCAATGTCTAGTTGGCAGCCGGTATCAAGCAGAGTAACCCGGGGTCGCTCCTTGGGGCTGGTTTTGTTCAATGACTTTATAAATTATCTAGATGACGGGATTAATTGCACCATCAGCAAGTTCTCAGATAACACTAAACTGCAGGGGAAGGTAGATACACTGGAAGGTAGGGAGAGGGTCCAGAGTGACCTAGACAAATTGGGGGATTGGGCCAAAAGAAATCTGATGAGCTTCAACAAGGACAAGTACAGAGGCCTACACTTAGGAAGGAAGAATCCCATGTACCGCTACAGGCTGGGGACCGACTAGCTAAGCAGCAGTTCTGCAGAAAAGGACCTGGGGATTACAGTGGATGAGAAGCTGGATATGAGTCAGCAGTGTGCCCTCATTGCCAAGAAGGCCAACGGCATATTGGGCTATATTGGTAGGAGCATTACCAGCAGATTGAGGGAAGTGATTATTCCCCTCTATTCAGCACTGGTGAGGCCACACATGGAGTATTGTATCCAGTTTTTGTCCCCCCACTACAGAAGGGATGTGGGAAAATTGGAGAGAGTCCAGTGGAGGGCAACAAAAATTATTAGGGGGCTGGAGCACATGACTCACGAGGAGAGGCTGAGGGAACTGGAGTTATTTAGTCTGCAGAAGAAAAGAGGAGGAATTTGATAGCCGCCTTCAACTACCTAAAGGGGGGTTTCAAAGAGGATGGAGCTCAGCTGTTCTCAGTGGTGACAGATGACAGAACATGAAGCAATAGTCTCAAGTTTCAGTGTGGGAGGTCTAGGTTGGATATCAGGAAACACTATTTCAGTAGCAGGGTGGTGAAGCACTGGAATGGGTTACCTAGGGAAGTGGTGTAATCTCCATCCTTAGAGGTTTTTAAGGCACGGCTTGACAAAGCCCTGGCTGGGATGGTTTAATGGGTGTTGGTCCTGCTTTGAGCAGGGTTTTGGACTAGATGACATCCTGAGGTCTCTTCCAACCCTAATATTCTATGATTCTATGAAATTCTGGGTCCACTGAATTCAATGGAAGTTGAATAATTGACTTCAGTAAGGACAGGATTCCAAGCTAGATCTTTTCCTAGCTTCTGGCCACCATGTCTTTCAAATGCTGCCTGAGATTCTATGATTTTATGATTGGTAAGGAAGCCTAAGAAGTGAACATCATTTAGATTGGTTCCTAGTCTATCAAAGCATCATGTTCTTGGTACTTCATTGTTTTATTGTCTGAATCATGTACTTTTCCATGTGTATGCCAGAGTCTGTTTCTCACTGATAGTCCTACCTTTCCTGACCATCAATTGAGTTCACACTATTCCGGTTGTTGGAAATTCAATGTGCATTTTCTGTAAGATGTTCTCTTTTTCATTTTCATCTCATTTAAACCAAGAGTTGAGCTCCAATTTGCAAGCTGAATTTACCTCAGTCTCTACAATCCCTCGCTACAATGCCATGGCAAACAACTAACAAACAACTGTTTTGTTTAATTCTCTCATGGTTTGATATTTTTTTCAAGTGGATTATGCTTCGGAAAACAGCCATATGTATTGACTAAAAAACTCAAAGATGCTGAAAATTATTTTTCCCCCAGGAAAACAAAGAACAATGTAAAGTACTGTGCTTGTACATTTAAATTGCTCACAGTACACACACCTGAGCTAAAAATTACAAGAGACTAGGTGAATGCTTTGGAACTTTGGCCGTGACTGCAGTTTTGCATCGTATCCTTTATGTAATGTAGGATGTCAACATTCATGAAACAGCCATAAAGAAAGAGATTTATTTTCTAAAGACATCAAAATATCAACAATAAGAACATCTGATTTTTTTTAAAGAGTATATCAGTTCCCTTTCTAACTTGGGATGGGGAGGAGGGGGAATAGGCTACATTACAGATCCAGTTGAAGCTGGATCTCAAACTTGTGTGTCTAAAGTAAGGTACGTGCGTCAATATTTTCAAACCAGAGTTCCTAAAAAATAGCTTCCTAACTCCACATGTAGGCACCGAATAGAAGTGGCCTGAGGTTCTGAGTAGAGCAGGGAGACATTTTTGGGCTGAAACATGTTTTTGCAGATTGAGGTTGACCCAAAACATTTTTTAAAGTTGCACTGATTTCACTGAATTGTTTAGCTAGAAGAAACCTTTAAAAATAAGTTTTGTTTTAATATTTTCCTAAATGAAATATTTTGATTTTTCAGTTATCCCATTGACTTGAATTGTGGAACATCAGACACTAGAACAAAACAAAACATCTTAATAAAAATAACTTCATAACTCAGCATGAATCTCTCTTTTAGGTGTCCAAGTTGCATCGCCTTTTCTCTGGCCTCAATCCTGCAAATGTTTAAGTATATCTGTAGCCTCACTCATGTGAGGATCCACATATCACTCAGTGGAGCTACGCACATGAAATTGGTTATGCTTTGAAGTTAAGCCCTACTGGAATCGTTGGCTCAGATTATAAACTCTTCAAAAGCTTGAGCCAAAGTCCATTGAAATGAATGGAAAGAATCCCAGCAGCTCTTAGTCCTCTCTCTGGGTTTCTCCTCAGATCCTTATCACTTATCACATTTTAGAATCTAGGGTTGCCCATTCAGATAATCTGGCCCTGTCTTTACTTGCACCAAAACTACAGGAGAGAATCTTGATGATTTATTTCTAGGCCAAATGGGTCCACACTATTTAGCCAGATGTTCATATAAAATAAAATCGGACTCCTTTTCATCTATGAGAAGTGAAGAACAAAAAATGAAAGACATACTTCTCCATTTTAAAAATTAAATTAAATTAAATTGAATTAAATTGTAATTTGAGCTTCCCTCCATTCTCAGGTTCCCATCCTGAAACGCTTTCCTTTTATAGTTGGATCACTGCCCTCACCCAGAGCCCTATTGACTTTAGTTGACTTGCTGTGCGAGAACAGATGTTTCTATATTAAGGCGTAGGAGAATCCATTTTACAATTTAGTGCAAATCAGGGACATAAATGGAAGAGAAATCTGACATTTCTCAGCCCCAAATAATTTTCTTTGCTATCTCAGAGGCAATATTCTCCAAGCAGCAGAGCCACAGTAGTGCTATGATGATTTACAGCACCTGAGTGCCAGACCCAAGTGTAGACAGTTATTTACAGTTAATTTCCCCATGCCTTAACTTCCCCCTCCCTGGTATAGAGATGATAATGCTCATCCACTTTTATAAATAGCTTTTAGATAGTTGGTTGAAAGTTACGAAGGGCCTGATCCAACACTTAAAGTCAAATGAAACTTTTCCATTAACAATAACAGCTGGTGTCAAGGTTCCTTCCCCACTCTGAACTCTAGGGTAGAGATGTGGGGACCTGCATGAAAACCTCCTAAGCTTACTTTTACCAGCTTAGGTTAAAACTTCCCCAAGGTACAAACTATTTTACCCTTTGCCCTTAGACTTCCACTGCCACCACCAAACGTTTATCTGGGTTTATTTATTAGGAAAGCATTGTTTGGAAATGTCCTTCCCCCCCAAATCCTCCCAACCCTTGCATCCCACTTCCTGGGGAAGGTTTGGTAAAAATCCTCACCAATTTGCATAGGTGACCACAGACCCAAACCCTTGGATCTTAAGAACAATGAAAAAGCATTCAGTTTCTGAAAAGAAGGATTTTAATGGAAGTAAAAAGTAAAAAAGAATCACCTCTGTAAAATCAGGATGGTAACTACCTTACAGGGTAATTAGATTCAAAACATAGAGAATCCCTCTAGGAAAAACCTTAAGTTACAAAAAGACACACAGACAGGAATATCCATTCTATTCAGCACAGCTTAATTTCTCAGCCATTTAAAGAAATCATAATCTAACGCATCTCTAGCTAGATTATTTACTAAGTTCTAAGACTCCATTCCTGTTCTGTTCCTGGCAAAAGCATCACACAGACAGACACAGACACTTTGTTTCTCCCCCCTCCAGCTTTGAAAGTATCTTGTCTCCTCATTGGTCATTTTGGTCAGGTGCCAGTGAGGTTATCCTAGCTTCTTAACCCTTTACAGGTGGAAGGATTTTTCCTCTGGCCAGAAGGATTTTAAAGGTGTTTACCCTTCCCTTTATATTTATGACAGCTGGTTTAGGTTTAACAAGAACAAAGGTATCCTACTTATTATTTTCTGTCCTCTATTTTTTCTTATTTCTGCTATTTAAAACAGCATAGCTTTCCTCTTTATCCTTTGGCTGGTTGAACTCAGACACACAAGAACATTATATTTTACTATGTGATTGTGTAAATAAAGTACAAGTGTAAAGTTTAACTTGAAGCCTGAAAACTTGATAAGGGAACAATTATTTGTAGCTAAATTATTATCAGGAATAACACACTGCAATTTCTCTGAAACAGAAGTTAAAAAGTTAGCAATTTAAAAACATCTGTTTAGACATTTTCCAAACTTTGAGGATAAGAAAAAAAACCCTAAATCTTATACCTTTTACCACATTTTTTTTTTATCCTTGTAATGATTGATTAAGGGAGAAGAGTGTCTATGAACAGCTTCTATTTGGGGAAATCACTGTACAAAATGCTGTCCTGTATGTATTTTGCATGTGTGTATAATGTATATTCATTTTTATATGGAACTCTTCCATGGAGAAGTTCACAAAATAATAAAATGTGTAAACATACAATCATTTGTATGTCAGAGGTGGGGGCATTGTTTTCTAGAAGAAGGAAGCAGCAGATGTAGAATTCTTTATTCCTCCTTCTATTACAACAACCAATAAACCAATGAGTTTCTGGATAAATATGCTCATTTTATTTTCTTCTAAGGGATGAAAATATTCTACAGATTTAAAACTGTACCAGAAATGTTGTTTTCTGCCTGATGTATCTCTTGAATCATTTAATTAAGGAAACCAAGTCTAAGGCCTGAATTCAGCAAGGTATTTAAGCATGTGAGTAGTCCCATTAAGGTTAATGGAGCAATTTGCATGCTTAAAGTTACACAGGGTTTAGAATACTGTTCCTCTTTTCTCTTGAAGAGCCTTGTCATAAATATAAAGGGAAGGGTAAACCCCTTTGAAATCCCTCCTGACCAGGGGAAAGCTCCTCTCACCTGTAAAGGGTTAAGAAGCTAAAGGTAACCTCGCTGGCACCTGACCAAAATGACCAATGAGGAGACAAAATACTTTCAAAAGCTGGGAGGAGGGAGAGAAACAAAGGGTCTATGTGTCTGTCTATATGCTGGTTTCTGCCAGGGATAGACCAGGAATGGAGTCTTAGAACTTTTAGTAAGTTTAGTAAGCTAGGTATGTGTTAGATTATGATTTCTTTAAATGGCTGAGAAAAGAATTGTGCTGAATAGAATAACTATTTCTGTCTGTGTATCTTTTTTGTAACTTAAGGTTTTGCCTAGAGGGGTTCTCTGTGTTTTTGAATCTAATTACCCTGTAAGATATCTACCATCCTGATTTTACAGGGGGGATTTCTTTATTTCTATTTACTTCTATTTTTATTAAAAGTCTTCTTGTAAGAAACTGAATGCTTTTTCATTGTTCTCAGATCCAAGGGTTTGGGTGTGTGGTCACCTATGCAAATTGGTGAGGCTTTTTATCCAACATTTCCCAGGAAAGGGGGGGTGCAAGTGTTGGGAGGATTGTTCATTGTTCTTAAGATCCAAGGGTCTGGGTCTGTAGTCACCTAGGCAAATTGGTGAGGCTTTTTACCAAACCTTGCCCAGGAAGTGGGGTGCAAGGTTTTGGGAAGTATTTTGGGGGGAAAGACACGTCCAAATCTGCTCTTCCCCAGTAACCAGTATTAGTTTGGTGGTGGTAGCGGCCAATCCAAGGACAAAGGGTGGAATATTTTGTACCTTGGGGAAGTTTTGACCTAAGCTGGTAAAGATAAGCTTAGGAGGTTTTTCATGCAGGTCCCCACATCTGTACCCTAGAGTTCAGAGTGGGGGAGGAACCTTGACAAGCCTCAATGATTCTTTCAAATATTGAACATTACACACAGTTGTTGAACTCAGAGTACACCAACTACAGATGCTGACAAGTCCTCTGCTGCTTTCTGACTGAAATGGCTATAAATAAGAAATTGGACCATGACCATTTTGACTCCAATACCTTTATGAAAGAAAGTGAAGCATGAAACAGCTTTCAGTGGGAGCAATAAACAATGAAAGACAACAATTGGTTTAAATTTTCCTCTAAGCATACTTCGTTATGATTGAACGCTTAGATTTTTTTCAAAGGCTTTCTAACAGCAAGGAATGCTCCATGATGTCATCTTAGTTAACAAAAAAAAAAAGAGGGGGAAGAAAAGAGGGAAGTCACATGACAGCTCTGAGGACTCCCACCTATAAACCTTTGGTGTCATCTGCACCAAGTCTGAACAGTAACCTGAACTTTATTTTTGCCTCTGTTAATGCTACAGGTTCATAACCTCAATCATTCGGTGTTTCTTCAATCTGCTTCATTCATCATCACCAGCAACAACTATCTCCAGAGGGTAGGCAACATGTTGAGATTCTGAGATTAGTTCTCTTGGTGAAGATATATGATGCAGCAAAGTGACAGCTTGAGGGCCATAATAATGAGATTGCCAGGTTTTTTTATTACAATTATTTCCCTTTTTTAAAACTATTACAATTTAAATTCTGGTGTTGTTCCTCTTTTGCATTAAGTCTACTCGACCACTATGCATGCCAGGAAAATATTTGTGCTTTGTGCTAAATATATCCCCAATGTACCATTTAACTCCCCTACAAATTCTTCTGCATCATATGTGCATCTTTTAAAACCAAGAGTTATTATTCTTTTGGTTTTATTTTCACTTTGAAATAATCTCCCAGTTTTACACTGTTTGGCCTCACTCACCACAAATAATATAAAATAATGACAGGTTTCAGAGTAACAGCCGTGTTAGTCTGTATTCGCAAAAAGAAAAGGAGTACTTGTGGCACCTTAAATTGGTTAAATTAAAATAAATTGGTTAGTCTCTAAGGTGCCACAAGTACTCCTTTTCTTTTTGCGAATATAAAATAAAAATGTGATGCTTTCATGTAGTCTGACAAGTATTTAAAGATCTTCAGAGGGAAAATATAAATGAATATACTGTAAGAATTCCTCTTTGAGTACCATATTAATATTTGTTATCTCTGCATGTAATAATGATGAACAACTTACATTTACAGATAATACCTTTCATCCAAAGGGATTCCAAAGTGTTTCTGTAAAAAAAAAAAATAATTTTGCTTGCATAAGTGAGGAAGGGAAGACTAACTTGTACAAATACAATTGTAGATAAGTAGAAGGTAATTTCAGAGCTGGAATTTTATTAGGACAACAAGGTTAACACTCTCCTTTGCAGGGTGTCACAGGATCTCAATTGCACACAGAGCTGGTCAACCCTTCAGGCATAGAGCTTTGCCAAACAGCAGCAACTAGAGCAGCAGAGTGCCCCATACCACCATGATGAGGCATTCATTCACGGCTCATTATTAGTCAGGCACTGACACATTTCTTAAATGCCTCACAAACAATTTACAGACATGGTACTTGCCCATATAAAGAGTATAGGCTAAAGCTGATATGACCCAAGTAGAGAAGGTCATAAATAGATATAAAATAGCAGGGGAAATTGGATAATAGAAAAAATTCAGGTAATAAGCATATACTCATTTTGGTAGTTATGCTATTTTAAAATTATTATTTTTATATATTCTTCTTTGTTTCTTACAGATAAGACTTCTGATTAGGAGTGCCAACCCTCCTGGCCTGGAGTCTCCAGGAATTAAAGATTATTCTTTAATTAAAGATGATGTCATATGATGAAATCCCCAGGAATATATCCAACCAAAACTGGCAACCCTACTACTGATTCAGGTAACATGGTTCCACTGACTGGATCACTAACACCATATTCTGCAGTACACTGGATTTTCCCTCCAAGTGTCTTATCTCTGTGGTGTGAAGACCACACTCTGTTTAGTTATGAGCCATGACTTTAGCTGGTATGGGGATATTGCCCTACTCTCTGAGGCTGTTTTCACTACACCAACACTGAATACCATAATCGATGAGTAATCATGAGCAAGAATGCCAGAATTTGGCCCTTACTCCAAAATACGTTTTCATTTTTTATTAAACAAATCATACAGAATCTAGTTATTCAAAAGTTTTTAGCAGGATAGGTGGAAGATGCTCTTCTGCTGTTTTCACAGAATGTGAACATACCAATGTCCTACAGAATGCTAAAACTGTGATAGCTGCATGTCATAAATGACATAAAGTACCATAGAAGGCCATTGCATAAACAACAACTGATGGCATGATGTGGACCATGGTAAGTAATGCAGTTTCCAGTTTCCATTTGTCTGAAAACAAGACTGACTTTTGTGTTTGTTTAAACAACAATAAAACAAACATCATTAACTTACTATGGCAATTGAACAACAAACTGTTTGAGCCCCTCAATATCCACTGGCAGGAGTATCTACAAGATGTCAATGAGAGACAGTGATAGAGTGAATATATGAAGGAGGCTCAGACTACCATCCAAGAAATCAGAGAGGAGAGTGGCAAAGATAGATGGTACCAGTAATGAAAATCAGAAAGGGGTTGGGGGAAGGAATCTCCAAACCTATGCTGGCTACAAAGATTTGTTTGGTTGCAGCAAGAAATTGACAGATAGCTCAATACAATACAATGCAACTTGTGTTCCCAGTCCTTCTTCCACTGAAGCCCAAATGGAAGTTTTGCCATTGACTTTAAAAGAAGCCAGACTGGAATCTTATTTTTTTTTATGTCTTTCATAAAAACTGAATCTAAGGTACATATATGGCTCCTATCTCTGTAGTCGCTGAGCACCTGACAAGATTTAATATATTTAACCTTACAACATCCCCTTGAAGAGGGAAATGCTATTATCCCCTTTTTACAGATGAGGAACGGAAACACAAAGAGACTAAGGGCCAAATGTTTAAAGGTTGTTAGGCACCTAGTGGGATTTTCAGAAGTGCCTGTCTCCATCATCAGGCACCTAGGTGCCTTTGAAAATGTGGTCCTAGGTGACTTGCCAAAGGTCACAGAGGTAGTCTGTGGTGGAGAACAAAATTGAATTAATTTTTCCCTCGTCCCAGACTACTGTTCTAACCACTGGATCACCCTTCCTTTCTGTACCTCCAAAATGCCTTAAAAGTTTACAGATATGGCTGTGAACAGTGTAAGGTACAGGCTACAGAAAAGGGCAGTGCAAAGGCATTAGGCTGAAATCCTCACTAGCATGAATGTGTGGCCGGAAAGCTCTGAGAAGAAACTGTAGTGTTGCTCCACTGGCTTCAATAGACAGAGCTTTACAGATTTACACCAGTTATAGATTTCGTTAAAAAATCATCAATCCACCCCCTTACCCCTCAAAAATCACCAAACTGAGTTGGAAATCAGATATTTATAAATAAGTATTGCAATGGTTTGGGTCTGATTGTTTGGTTTCCCCTAACACTTAAATAATGTCAGTGTGGGATCACTTGAGTTTGAAGATTCAAACTTAAATGGACACATAGATCTGTGGGCCCTTCTTTTAGCTGTTTCGTGGGGTGGGGGAAGCGGAGAGACCGACTCCACTTGCCCTCCCCTAATGCCGGCCTTGGGAGAGCAATTATTCTTTCCCTCCACAGTCCATTTCCACTTTCACTCCCGAACCTCTTCTCTCAGTCTTCTGCTCCTTCCACTCTGACTCAGCCCCCTCACCCTCATATTCTTCTTGCCTTTTGCCTCAGCTGTCTGTCACCTCCCATTCCCTAGACTGCTTCCCGTACACCCGCATTCCTTACCCCCACCAGTTTCCTATCCTACTCCCTCAGCCATGGTCTTTACATTTTTAGATTCTTCTGTCCCCCACGTTCATTTTATTCCAACAGTACCTTCTTCCCTGTTCCCATATGCCCTATATTCATACAGTGCCCTTCCCCAATCTCACCCGCTTCTCTCAGTACTCTTCCCAGCCATCCCCTATTGATCCAATTCAAATAGCGCTCTTCCCTGTCCCCAGAGTCACCTGCCTCTCAGGATCCCAGTCCCCCATTTTCACAAGCTCCCCAGTTTCCTTCCATGTCCCCCTGAACCCCAGTGACCTCTCTATCCCCCCATATTCACCTGCCCTCAGTAATTTCAGAAGAGGACACTAAAGGGCACAGGGAGATAGAGGATATATTGAAAATGAAAAATTTTCAAGAGGTAAGATAGTCATCAAGTTGTTAACAGTTTACTCTTTTTATCAGCTATTGGCCTCCAATACAGTACAAGTAGCACAAAATAAATATACACATGTAGGGCCTGCTGCTCCTCTCATTTATACCAGTTTTACACTGGTGAAAGTTAATGACTTCTGTGGAGTTACTTCAGATTTTCAGCAGGGTATGTGAGATAAGACCCACAATCAGCTGAGTTGATCATGAATATTAATTTAATTAGCCCCGGCACTGTTTCCACATGATAAGATGTTTCAAAACAAAACAAACAAAACCTTTTATTGTGAAGAAGAGAAACGTAACAAGTAACAACCAAACCCCAACAAAATATTCCAATCAAACAGGCCTCTTTCAAACTGAAAGCAATCTCCATAAAACTACAACAAAAAAAGTGACCTTATGGATTTCAAAAGCAGACCAAATGCAATGCCCTAGTACTCAGTTATGCCTTATTTTGCTTTGAGTAAAGGACTTTGTCGAGACTGGCAGGAACTGCAACACCTCTGAGATTACTGTTTGTTCCAGCTGAATTGTCATTGTCACTTTGCAATCTGTGACCTGCCTATGCTTCCTTGCTGAAGCTCTCCTATAATTACTAAAGCTATTGTGTTCTGAACCTTGCGAATACCATCGTAAAAAGCATTGCTCTACTTGTCCAGCTGGCAAGTGAAGTTTGGCCCTTACAGGAGCCTATATTGCAGGTAACTATTATCAGATGTGCTGTAAGGATGAAATGAAATGCAAATGACATTTTTCCCCACAGATGGGATAATCTCATGAACTGTCGCAGAGTGTTTTATCTCCATCTCTCTATCCAAAAGAACCCTCCACTATATTGCATTCTGTTTCAACTAGTGAAAAAGGAGCAAGTAGGAGTTACAACTGGAATGACCTGTGGTGAATCTGGGAGTTGACTCTTATTTTTACCTTTAAATAGGTAGAGAAAGATTGGCTCTTATATGTTGAGGCACAACTGCTTACTCACTTGGGACATTTATATGGGCTGGCTCTCTCACACAGTTCTGCCCAGCTTCACACATCTAGCATCCGTGTACGGTTCTGCTGGCATTTTTAGCCACCCAGCAAGCACCATAACCACCACCACAGGTGACTGTGAGGCCTCTTGTTCAGATGGACTAATCTCCATATTCCTTTTACCCCTGTTTGATAGAGGTGGTCAAAAACATTCATTTCCCTTCCCTCCCCCCAAAACAACAACAAATGTTCAGATTACTTTCAAAAGTCAATTGTGAAAAATTTACCTCATTTCCAACCAGCCCAACTGCTGGATGCCATCCACATGAGTAGCTGGGAGAAAGAAGAGGTAGCAAGAGGAGCTAGAAAATGAGGAGGAAGCAAAACAGAACTCACTACTAGTCATCCTCTCCAACCCAAATCCTGCCTCTCAGATCCTGAAAGCATCTCTCAACCATCCCTATTCAGATACCCCAGGCAATCTCCAGAAAACAGAACACAAGGCATTCACCAAACCTGAAAACCCCACAAACTAGATGCCCCAGTGTAACCAGCCCCCGCAATCGGTTAAGAACCTCACACACTCACACGCCACCTTACATTTTGTCTTGTGCCAGGCCACCTGATACATGAAGACCAAAGGTGTGACTTCTTTATAACACTTGGCTAGATAAAGTCATTTACTACCTTCTGTTGCTATGGCACCAAGAAAACATCAAAGCAAAGGAACAGTGCCGGTCATGTCAGTGTCCACACTATCAGAGGTAATTGCAGATCTACTATTTAGAGATATTTCACTGGGGAATGATTTATTTTTTAAAATATTCAAATATAGTCATGGTTTTTATTAAAATTTGCTAAGTAGTTTATTAAAACCCTAACTTAGGGTTTTACAATGTTGTCCATCACCATAGTACTTCAGGGCCTTCTGCATAAAATCAATAACAAAAGCAAAATCTGTAGTGGACCACATGGTCATCTTTTGAATGTATAATTTGTTGTAGAGATATTATACTGTTACTGCATGTCAGTTAAAGTTCTGATTTGAAAAACTGGAATCTGAAGTCCACTCCTTGAGACAAGGCACTCATATATATATATCTATATGAACAAACAAACAAATGGATGGCAATTTGCTAAGGTCAACATTTGCTAATGTGACAGGTTTCAGAGTGGTAGCCGTGATAGTTTGTAACACCAAAACAACGAGCAGTCCTTGTGGCACCTTAGAGACTAACACATTTATTTGGGCATAAGCTTTCATGGGCTAGAACCCACTTCATCAGATGCATGGAGTGGAAAATACAGGAGCAGGTATCAATACATGAAAAGATGGGAGTTGCCTTACCAAGTGTGAGGTCAGTCTAACAAGACAATTCAATTAACAGTAGGATTCCAAGGGAGGAAAAATCACTTTTGTAGTGGTAATGAGAATGGCCAATTTCAAACAGTTGACAAGAAGGTGTGCGTATACTGACATCCAGAGTACATGCCCCAGATACGTTCAACACTTCCATGTAATTTTAGTGGAGATCAACTGCTTCTGCTTCTGGAGATCTCTTCTAATTCTCATCTATTCTAATTCTAATTCAGATCTCGTCTTAGATCTCTTGTTCTTCTAATGATGGTCCTTAGTGTGAATATCTGTTCTACACAGGATCTCTTGGGCTTGAATCCAGCCTGGACTTTCCTAAGCTTTGCATCCATTGCCTTTTTCGTCCTGTGCGGTATCACACTGCAGAAGACTTTCCCAACAACAAAGAGCACTGTGACTCCTCTCCAGGGGTTACAGTCAGTAAGATCACCCTTTTGGGGTATTTTAACAATTATTCCATGCTTCTATTGGTCAGGAGGGGTCTCACTTTCCTAGACTTTATTGAATAGCTATGCCATTTTCATTAGGGTGGTAGCATCAAGTACTTACAGTACTTAGCATTTCTGCTCTAATTTGATCGTCTCCCACTGCTTTGTTCTTTTTCAACTTCTTGAAGGGAGCCTGTACTTCTGACATCTCTATTGGACTGATGATATCCAGTGGATCAAGTTAGCATGTTTTATTGAACTCTGGTGCTGAGGCAGAGCCAGATCTGTTGAGGACTTATTTGAAATGCTCTGCTTATCTATCATTCTGTTTTACCTCACTTGTAAAGCATTTTTCCATCTTTACTTTTAACTGTCCCATTTCCTCTTTTGAAATTTCCACACTGGGTTTACCTCACTTGGTAAATGACTCTGGTTTCCCCATCATAGCAGCAGTGTCAGCTTCTAGGTATTCAACATGTCTTCACTTATCTTTCCTTGTTGCTTTACACTGCTTTGTCTGCTTTCTTGTACTTTGTTCCCCCCAGGCCCCCGCCCCCGCCCCAATATTTCACTGATCTTAGCATTCACAAGTTTTCCTTTCAGTACTTTTATTTCCTCTTGGCTTATCCAATTCTTGCTCTGTCTATGATGATATCCAATTGCAACTGCTACAGCTTAAATCACATGGTCTGAGAGAACAGCCCATTTTTCTTCAGGTCCAATGTCTCACCTCCATCTGCCTTGGGTAGTGCCTCCAAAGTGTTCCTTAGTTCAAGCTGGAATTTCTATGGGACTCTCATTTTCAGTTTAGTATCTTTGATTTGCTTCCACTTTGTTTAAAGGTGATCTTTCCCAGTTTTAATTATAGTTTGGCAATGCAAAGATTTTGGTCACTGATGACATCTGGTGCTCGATATGCCCTTGTGTCTTGGACACATGATCTGTATTTTGAGCTGATGCAGATATGATTGATCCATATTTTTTTTTTGTTTTGCCCTCTGGTGAATTCCATGTTTACATATGACAGGTTTCAGAGTAACAGCCGTGTTAGTCTGTATTCGCAAAAAGAAAAGGAGTACTTGTGGCACCTTAGAGACTAACCAATTTATTTGAGCATGAGCTTTCGTGAGCTGTGATGAAGTGAGCTGTAGCTCACGAAACTCATGCTCAAATAAATTGGTTAGTCTCTAAGGTGCCACAGGTACTCCTTTTCTTCTTTATGTTTACATATGTCTTTACGAGGGAACAAGGCGCTTGTGAGAGCTAGGTCACTAAGAACAATTCAATGAGCCTCTCACCATTTTGGTTAATGATTCCTAACCCATGGTTCCATGTTGCTCTTCCCAGTCCTTGGTTATACATTCACTTTAGCATTAAAGTCACCCATCACAAGGAGTAAGTAATGTTTTTGGATATATAGGCACAAATAATTAAAATTGGTCCACAGTGCACAGTGGCAGTGAAAGCTTCCCCAGGCTATCCTTGCAACATGGCAAACTGTAACTATGAGGTACAGAGACGAGGGAGAGACTTTGGCCTCTGTAATGGGATTGTGAACCGGGGTGGAGGGGGTGGGGGAGTTGTCAAGGAATGTCAATTGCCATGTTGGCTGGAAAACAGGAATTCTGTTTGCAAAAATATTTTGAGATTTCAGAATTTGTTTTAGTTCTTCATTTGAAGAAAAGAGAGATGTTTACAAGTTGTTCATGAAAAAGCATTGAGAGAGAGAGCGATACCCCAGCATAGTAACCCAATGATTTGGGCACTTTTTACTGGCAATGTGGAAGGCCCACATTCAAGTCCCTGGCTCTGCTTTATTTAGGCTCTTTTCGGTAGAAGTTCTTTTCTGGAACCTTCACAGATACGTTTCTGTGAAAAGATTCAGTTTTGACAAATAGGCACTGTCGGATCCAAAAAAACAGTTTGTTTAAAATTTTTCAACCAGCTGTAGTGCTACGTATGTATTCTTGTTAGCCTTATTTTTCTAGGACATCCAGTTCTAATGCAATGGAGGCCATGGCTACACTTAAAATTCTATAGCCGCATAGTTGCAGCTTTGCCTCTGCAGCGCTTCAGCACAGACACTTACTACAGTGACAGGAGGGGTTCCCCCATCAGTGTTGGTACTCCACCTCCCTGAGAGGCAGTACCTAGGTTGACAAATATTCTTCCGTTAACTTAGTGCTGTCTACACTGGGAGTTAGGTAAGCTTAACTGCATCTCTCACGAGTGTGGATTTTTCACATCCCTGAGAGACGTAGCTAAGCCAATGGAGCTTTTCAGTGTATCCCAGCCTAAGCAGTAAAGCTAATAGATGGTCCAGGATTTTTATGACTGCTGAGTTGGAATAGATTTGAACTATTAGAACAGTTGATCTAAGGGTGAAAATCCATGTGCCTCATTTATAATTCCATCATATATCCAGTCCCCTCTCCCCCACACTACTACCCTTTTCAAACCAATATGCTTTAGAATGTAATGTCTAATTCAGTGTAGATAGAATGTAAAATGTCCCCAGTGTATAGGTATTTAAGTGTGGAATGTTAAATGAACAAGCAGAAAGAGGCAGTGCGAGTGAGCACACATTTCCTAGAAGGTGTGTATTTTTAACTAAAGCTTACTGTATGGTAATGAGTTGTTGATTTTTGTCTTCTGAGAAAGCTCATATCCAACTGGGAGGCTTCAGACATCTGGCATATGTATGTGTGGTGAAGGTTCGTCACCTAAAGGAATAAAAAGGAGAAATAACCTATGATGTACAAACAAACCAGCAGGGAGCAGATGCTGTACATCATCTTTTAAAGTGATTGACCTTCCCTCATTAGAAGCTGCAGTAAGAGTCAGTATGCTAACTCCGAGCCCATGCTACAACTTAGAAACATCTAACAATTATAGAACCACAGTAATGACTCCACAGTAAAAATTGCAGGATGTGTATTCCTTTCAAACTCTTTGAATTCTCCACTCTATTTACACCTATTTAAGTCTACTGGACTTAAACCAGCACAAAACTGGTGAATCAGGCTCTTGTTAAAGTAACATTACTGTCAGGGAAGTGACTAAGCATAACTAGCACTAATGTGTTTTTAATGGTTTTTTCCCCCCAAATAGTTAGAAAGAACTTCAGCATGCTATGGTATCTTTTTAATATATACACAGATATCTTCTATTAATGGCACTTAATACTTCCAGAACTTTTACTCAACTCTTTTTTGTCACGTGTATTTTGAAACAGACTTGGTATACCACTCAATTCAAACATGCATATATGCACTTTCCCAAGATAAAAACAGGCCTAGGTGGTGACAGGTTGTGCTTCTGGGGGTCTTCTGAAACCTACAGGCAAGCATACCCCACTAACTTAGTTTTGTTTGGAAAGGGCAGCATTATACGCCCATGTCTTTCAGAATGTCTGAGTGGGGATGCAAGTATAAAACAGCATATATAAAATATACAGACATCTGAAACACATAGCATTTAGCATAGAGTATAATCTCTGCCTGCATGTAGTATGTGCATCGGGTACAGCTGAAAAGAAATTGTTCTCCTATCCCTTGAAATCTCAAAATTTCATAAGTGTTCCTGTTCCACATTGGGATTAACCTGAGACCTTTCAAAGATTTTATGTAAAAACAAAACAAAAACAAACAACCCCCCGACCCCAGAACACACACATGCGCACGCACGCACATGTACACACAGAGAACTGAACCCCAGAATGGCCAGTCACCAGATGGGGGAACATGGAAGACATAAGTTTAGTCTCTGCAGTACCTGATTCAGATCAGGGACTTGAAGCCAGATCTCCTGCATCCCAGGTGGGAGCCTGGGCACCTATGTTTATGACCATAAATTCCATTCTACACCCGAGAAATCTTTCCCAGTGAAACTTTAATTAAAACTGGTATGTTCCCCATGAAAAGTTTTGGTTTCACTGAACTGGCATTTTCTAAGAAAAAAAAATTAATGAAAAATTCCCAACCATCTTTACGAGGGCCATGAAAGGAAGAGCTATGGTTAACATTGGTTCCTATTGGTTAGTGGTTCCTAACATTGGTAGCAGATGACAGAACGAGGAGTAATGGTCTCAAGTTGCAGTGGGGGAGGTTTAGATTGGATATTAGGAAAAAACTTTTTCACTAAGAGGGTGGTGAAACACTGGAATGCGTTACCTAAGGAGGTGGTAGAATCTCCTTCCTTAGAGGTTTTTAAGGTCAGGCTTGACAAAGCCCTGGCTGGGATGATTTAACTGGGAATTGGTCCTGCTTCGAGCAGGGGGTTGGGCTAGATGACCTTCTGGGGTCCCTTCCAACCCTGATATTCTATGATTCTGTGATTCTATTCTACCAATAAATCCCAGGAATTTTGGCATTTACAATTCCAACTCCACTGTTATAATACATTTAGCTTTTTGCAGAGATTAAGTTTTCAACCTTAACTATGCACTGACTTTTTTGTCGTTGGTGATATTGAGGGGCTTTTTCCCCCTGAGAGATATAGGAAACTCTTTGAACAGAGTAAAACCTCTTGTGATTCATGCATTTTGAACCAACCTCCTTTCCACCTCAAAAGAGCTTATTATCAGCTTGTACTGTGTTTAAAGTCATGCCGAGTAAAAAACACCTTTTAAGCAGAAGATTTTAATGACCATATTTAGTTATTAAAGAAAGATCTAGTCATTGAAATTAAGTGCAACACTGTGATTCAGCTTTACCTGCTAGACTCGTGTCTAGTTCTCACTGTATTATATAAAACCGAGGAGAATGGGTGTATCAAAAAGCCACTAAGGCTGTCAGGGAAATGATTACTGAAATACAGTTCAGAACTGGATTCTGTTGGCTTTTGATCTGTCTCTCTCTTTAAAAACAAAATGTGAAGACTACATTACACACATTTACTTTAGAGTTCAGCTGGTGAGAGATGACTCATGATATTTCTGAAAACATGTAGTTTAGAGATTCCATGGCCTAAACAGAGGTCTGCAAGAAAATTGCTTGTGCAATTCACCTCTTAATGGCCCTTCCCACAATACAGTAGTGCAACTATTGATAGAAAAATATATGAGAATGGTGGAAGCCCATTTTTGAGATTGTTTTGGTGAATGCCTAGCTGACATGAGTCCTTAACATGTAGTCAGGACAAAAGATGTTGGTTGTTCTGATGATTAAAATCAACTATCATTACTTGTAGCAGAAGCCTTTTTTTTTTTTTTTTTTTTTTTAGTGCTAGTGAAACATGACTACCATGAAAAGTCCTCTGCTGAGCTACAGAACAGTATGGCCAGCAGCAGTGCAAACTTCACTATATCGGGAAAGGCCTTCACACCCCCATTGCCGTACCTTACTCCTGACCTCAAGGAAGCACCTCGCAGACTCGGAAAGTAGACAATTCAGTACAGCCTCTGACCTGAGATGAGTTGTCCAATTAGTGCCATTTGTGACTAGTTTTGTGATATACTTTCCCACTAGGAACTACACTTAGAGCATCAGTCCATTTTAAACAGACAACAAAATCAAATGGCAACACTTGAACACCGAAGCAATGAACACAATTCAAACCTTGTAGCTTATTACCAGTTTCCTAAACCACCTAGTCCCCCTAATATGTCATAAAACATTTTTTCCCCCCACAGGAACCCTGCCTTATTCAGTGCATGGACTGGACAGTTCTCACTTTAGCAGCTATTTAATAGCCTGCTTTATCCTCATTGTTCCATGTGTCTCCCATTTCTTAATTATTGCACATTATTGAAACCCTGCTTTGAAGACAAAATTATTAATTTCCCAATAGGCTTTTTGTAGTGCTCATCACTATAAACTCTGAATACTTTACAAACAATTTATTTTCTTACCACTCTGGGGAGGGAAGTGAGGTAGTATTATCCTGCATTTGTGGAACTGAAGCACAAAGAGATTAAGGTCAAAAGTATCCACTCTTTATGGGTTCCCAATCTGAGGCATCTAAAACATGATTGTTCAGAGTACTTAGCATTATATGGTACTTTATATATTCAACTACAGTGCCAATTAACTTCAGCTGCAGCTGTGGATGCTCAGCATTTCTACAAATGAGACCCCCAGGATCTCCTGTTGGTTCATTGGCAGGATTGGAATTTTAATATAAACCCCATAAACATCTGCCACTTCATCTAAGGCAGTAACTGATAGCAGTAGTAGGCTGTCATCCACTGCATGAACCAAAACAGAGAGGGGGATGAAACAGTTTGCCTTTGGGTTTCATAGATATTAGCTGGCAGCAAAGTAATTGCAAGACTCAGAAGTCCTGGGTTCCATTCAAGGTAATGTGTTCTTCATTCACTGAGACTTTTCTGTCCATTTCCCTCCGAAGCTTGACCCCTTCCTCCCCATTCCTCCAATCTGTCTCCCCACCCTCTCATCTTTCCCCTACACTTGTTCTCATTCCAAGTCTCCCCAGATGTGGCTCTGGGCACATCACAGACACAAAGGCCATCTCCTGCCTAAATTTGAGTCCTTGCTCCAAAGTATAGGGGTGCTGGACTTTTCAGTTAATAGGTAACTTGATTTTTTTAAACATGGGCAAAACGAAGAATTCCCCCCACTCTCTTTGAGAAACAGCTTAAACCTTTTGGCTAAAAACTAACTAACTAAATAAAAATAACAAATAAAAACTCAGCTTGAGGCAGACCCCCAGCATGGAAAATCTCAGCCCAACCAGCTAAAGTTTGGCAAAAAAGGGGACAATCAGTTAATAATTCATCTTTTCTCAAAAACCATTGAGACACATCCTTTCAGTGGACCCGATTGTCCCCTTAGTTTCCTTCCACATGTGGACCTCAACCTTTCTCCATGAAAATAAGATCAACTGCTTCTCTGGCACTGTTTTTCCAGCCCGAGACCTGTGAAGAAACTGGGGCTACTTAAGGGTAGGGTTCACATGTAGTTGCAGGTGGAAGCACAGGTCCTTTGCATGTTTAGCCTGTGGAGAACTGCATCAATCTAGAAGAAAAGAAAAGAGGGGGTGAGGTGCTGGAGGAGGGTAGCTGTGGGATTTGATTATGAAATCCCTCAATTCTTATGTGGAAAGGTGTCACCATACCTCAGTGGGTCACAGCTGAGAATCTAAGAGTCGGGACAAACTCATCCCACACTGGTGGTTATTCTGTCATTAGATTATACCACACCAGTAACAAAAGTAAACTTGTGTCTCACCACACTGGTTAACAAGAAATCAAAAATGCAGTCTGCTTAGGCATTCCAGCCCTTGTCTCACCAGCAAGACACTTTATGATGAATGGCTACTGAAAACCAGTTTCATCAAACAAAGGGTTCTTGTGATCAAGAGATCAGCCACATAGCCAGGTCAAGATATAACTCAGATCTTACCCAATGATCACACTGCTCCAATCCTTTAGTAACTAAAATCTAAAGGTTTGTTAATAAAGAAAAGAACAGTTAAAATTGTTAATAGATCATATATACACAATAATGGCAAAGTTCTTGTATCAGGTTTGTAGCAGTGATGTAGTTTGTAAAGTCTCTGGTAACTTCCAAAATATTGAAAGGTCCTCAGTCCATAGTCAATATACTCCTTTTAATTGTAAAGCCGGAGTCCAGAGAATCAGAGCAGGAAAGAGACAAAATAGAGTTATTCCAGGATTTTTTTATACTGTTTGCCACGTGCCTGGAAATTTTCTGTCTTAAACAAAGCCCACAGCCCAGTCTGTGGAAAGTTACTGGCACAAGATGGAGTCCAGGTCACATGAGCACATCACAGATCCCTACGTGGCTTGATGGCTCATGGAGGATAGCCATTGGGACCTTGGAGGCTGAGGCATCCGCAGGAAGAGGAGTCTTGGAGGAATAAGTTTCTTCTATTGCCCATTGTGAGAGCTAAGTGTCTTTGACGAGCCATCAATACAAAGCTGTCTAGCCTAGATGTAACTCTGGTGGGTGTTGCCCAAGAATACCGCACATGTTAGATACCAGTGCATAGCCAATATTGATAACTTCAGATACAAACATGATAAATGCATATAAACATGATAATCATATTTAGTGAATTATAACTTTTCCATTGACAACTTACATGATATACTTTGTGCAAAATTTGTTGCAATTGTTTAACAGTGGCATATCATGGATATAAATAGTTATACTTCAATCATACAGCTTCACAAAAGGCAAATCCTGTTTTCCCTCTCCCCAGCCATTGAATAAGCTGGTGAGCATCGCAAGTTTGTTTGTTTTTTTCCTATAGCAGGAGGTAATCTGGCCCAGTGTGGTTTTGAATTGTGTACAATTGTGTACTTACAATATATATTTATATAGGTTTTGGTCTGTTGATGAGCCAAGAAAATTGCTTGTAGGAACACTGACTAAAAGAATTAAATATATAGTTTAAACCTCACTTTACATGAGAAACAAAATACATCAGGTTTCAATTCAAAGTCCAAATTAACTTATTTTCTCCCTCAAACCTTGAAATGCACACACACTCAAATCTTTGAGCAAATTGCAATGAACTAATCACCTCCTTACTCCTTCACTGTTGCAAATGTATGTTATAAAATATAGTTCCCAAATAGCTATTTAAATCGGTTTTCCCGTGATTCTAGAGCTTTGCAATATTTGGAGGAGAGTTTTTTTCCCCCTGCAAAATATATTTGACAGAAGACAGATATTATATAATCATATTAAAAAACAGAGGGTGGGTAGAAAAAGATGTGAAGGGCCTTACACTGTTTGGCTAGACCTGGAGATCTAGATCAAGCGGAACCTTCAGCTACTGCAGAATGTAGCTTCTTACTCACTTAGGACACACTCCTTGCTCCCCTTGCAGGGCTGGCCCTAGGTTTTTTGCCGCCCCAAGCAAAAAATTTGCAGCCCCAACCTCAGGTGAGGCTGGGACTCGCAGGCGGCGCTGGAAGCAGCGGGAGTGATGTCACCTTCTCCCAGCGCCTGCAAGGGCTTTACCCCCTCCCCCGCCCGGCCGCGCAGAGAAGTCCCGATATACAGGGTGGCACAAGGCAGCGCAGCAGCCAGGGCACAGATGAGGCAGCGCAGCCCCGGCTCCCCGGCAGGACTCGCCCTCTCCTCTCCAGGTAGCGGGGCTGGGCCCTGGCAGCTCAGCATCCTAGGGCTGGGGCTTCCCCTTCCCACTGTGGCTGGGAGCGCAGTGCCCTCGCCCCGTCTAAGTGCAGCTGCCTCCCTTCCCCCCAAGAGCGCAATTGCCCCGAAGAAAAAAGGATGTCCGGAATGCCGTCCCTGGAAATGTGCCACCCCAAGCATGTGCTTGCTTTGCTGGTGCCTGGAGCCAGTCCCCTCGGATATGCTGAGTAGTGCCTTACTCCACAAATAGGCACTACAAAGAAAGGCATACTGGATTTGAGGAAAGATGGCACAACTAGGGCTTTAGTGCTGTTCCTCAAACAACATATTACATCAGCATTCCAGAGAATGAAGTAGATTCCTGTTTGGTTCTGGGTGCAACCCATCTATAAAATAATTCTGGGAAGTGGTGAATTTTCCCCCTTGTCATTGGGGGATGAATTTCAGAAGCCTAATAATTACCCTTTACATTTCAACACTGTTAGATATTTCACTGCTGGTCAGCAGCCTGATCTGTCTCCCCCTACAGGCATGGGGAGATGAGGTATTAATTGATTTTGGTGGATGTTGGATCAGGCCTCAATATAGTAGAAACAGTCACATAAAGAGTAATTGTGGATAACAGTGGGAGAGGAAGTGAGGCTGGCTGCAAATCTCCCCATCAATAAATATTGGATTTCTGAATCATCACTCTTTCTTTACCTGTCTTGCAATGTGTGGCTTTACCCAAGACAGGAGGGAGTTGGGAACAAAAACAAGCAAATCCTTTTTCCTCAACAATTTAACTCTCTATCTGCCTGGGGCTACTCTTGCAGCTGCTGCGTAACACCCAGCAGCTACCTTGTCTTAGGTCTTCCTTCTTATTGCTGCCCTTACATGCTGCTTCGCCTTGGAGTGGAACAAAGCAGGAACTAGAAACTAGAATTGGAATACAGCTAGCAAGAAAGTGCAGAAAGCATCTGGGGAGAGAAGGGGTGGCACTGATTAGAGCCCGTGGAACAGGGAACTGATCCATTGCTAAAATCCTTCAACCACAAGACCTGTGGAGAAGGGAGAACAGTATCTGTTACTGGAAACCTTCAGCTGCTCCTCTAGAATATTTTCTGTCAGTCCTGACCATGGACTAAAAATAAACAAACTTAAATTAAGCTGGAAAGACAAAGTTCACATGTCCTAATATTTATGATGTTTACAAACATTTGGGGGCTGGATAGGGCTTCCCGGAATACTGCAAGGAATAGACCTGGAAACTTTTCTATATAACCCTGGGCCTAGAACAATAAGCAACAGGTAATTTTTCACTTTTCTCTCTGACATGTCTTGATGGATGCCACTCAAAAGCCTATCACTGTTTGGATTGGATTCAGTCTGCATTTCATTTTTGCATTTGAATCTAGGTCTGTCACAACTGATAAAGAGTGATAAATGTGACATTACTGCGTCTAAAGATCATTAAATGTCAGCTCATGCACTGGCAGCAAAATGGCTGGCAGAAAGTCAATGATGCAAGAACTGTAAGGAGTGTGAAGAGTGGAGATGGATCTAGGGCAGCAGGGAGTCATGCAAGCTGTGAGCAATCAATCAATCATTTTATACTGAGGAAGAATAAAGGGACTTAAAGGCAGTACAGTGTGTATAGGTACAGAGAAAAACATCTTATTTGTGAAGTGCTTTGATTCACATCTGTGCGTACCCAGTAACCGTTATCAGAAATAGGTCAGTAAAAGCATGTATTGTGCTCTAGCCAATTTCTTTTGATAATTCTTCTAACGTTTGATGTTCTTATGTGTAGTTCAAAAATGAATCACCTTTCTGTCACAAAAGTATAGATACTTAAACAGTTTCTAGTGAAAAGTGCACCTCTTAGATTTTAGATTTATGTAGTATGATAAAGACAGAAATAAATCTGACTAGAAAGCTATTTGAATTTTTCTGTGGCCTTTAAAAGCATTTTTGTATATTCATCTCTCCACTTGGCTTCTTATTTTCCAATTTATATAGCATGACTCCTGAGAGTTGCTAAATATAAACTGGGTTTCAAAGTGTATTGAAATGAAAATAGAACTTTAAAAATTCTTACAATCACCAGCCAAAATTCTGAACAGAATAGCCTGAAAAGTATCATGTACCTGATATTAATTTACTACTTTTAAAACATAATCAGAAAAAAAAATGAAAAGGCCTGCTTCGTGACTTCCTGCAGGTATCCTTTAGCTAAACTTATGTACATGTTTAACTCAATTGCATATCCACTATGTAAAAACGTAGAGTGCGATTCTGCTCTTACTCGTTTGAGAATGAATCAAGGGTAATGCCATTGGAGTGAATGGAATGCACCAGTTCAAAACCAGGGATAGTTCTGAACAGGCCTAAAGTCATTATTGAAAGCACTGGTGACTGCCCCACAGTTAGTGAATTTTTCACAAAGAGAAGGATTGCAGTAGATCATCCCAAAAGTTTCACTTGAACACTTGCTCTTTGAGCAAAAGAGTACATTTTCTGAGAATTTACTAGAGAACCCATTACGTAGTTTACAGGAATTAAAAATGTAGCCTTCAAGAAATTTGGCACTCTGTGTCAGATCTTTTTCAGTTGAAGGAGTCTTAATGGGAAGAGAGAGGGACAACACTCTTCAACCTTTCTGTATAGTTTAAGCTCATTAAAATCTTGTGCACCGTGTACATTTGAAATCTATTTATTCGGGGATTAATGGTAATTTTTCTGCTATCATTCATCATAAGTGAATGTTTACCCCTCAACAAAATCTATGGTATACAATCTTTGCCTTCAGAGAAACTCAGGAAGATTTGCGCTGTTTCAAAACAGCTGCCATCTCCCACTGCTTTTTGTTTGTTTGTTTTTAAAATGAGACTGAGACGAAAAATGAGACTTGATCAAAGATTGACCTTAGAAAAGATAGTTACTGCCTTCACTGACTTGCTTTTTAGGTTTCTCATCCTTGACAGCATAGGGAGCTCACCATCTTCCTTAAGAGCACATTTGTTCACTGCCATTGGGAACAATAGGATGTGATGACCAACTTTTCTAAGAAATATCAAGGAAGCATAGCGGCAAGGTTGCTGGGGTGTGTCCTTGGTGACTATGGTTGAGTAGGGTTTGTTTGCTAAGAGAATGAATAATGCATATTTGAGAGTGTTTGAGGGTGAAGTAAGTAAGTATATGGACTTTGATGGCATACGTTTTGCATTATTGTTCTTTAGCAACATGAACTGGCTTTCATGGAGTGTTTCCCTCCCCTTTTTATGTTTGAATATAAAAAAGGGGGGAGCAGGAGGATAAAAGTGATGAACTCCACAGAGGCTTTGCACGTGTGCTGCTTTGAGCTGTCTTCACACCTGACACACTAATTCAGAACAGAATGTCAATACTTTCACTGAAAGCAAAGAAATGCCTGTTGTCATAGAGCCCCTTTTACCTTATCACCTTGCTAAGTGCCCAAGACTGTACATTCTCTCTGTAATGCTTAGACTTTCTCACACAACCTGTATCACCATACAAACACTTTGAAACTTTCAGATGTAAAAGCAAAGGTTTCATAGCCTCTGGTTCCGCACTGGAAAAATGAGGGTAAAGTGATTTGCCATGTTGAGAACCATCCAGTGACAGAGCAGGGACCAAAAATCCAGGTTTTCTGACTTCCAGTTGCACATCCTAGCCACTCATTCATGCTGCTCTTCAATTCCCCCTAACAAACTAGCTTGTCTGAACATTAGAAAGATAGACTGGACATGCAAAGTTCCTACTCCCTTTGCCTTCTCATAGGTGATTCAACAAACCACAACTTAGTGATGTTATTTCTGTTAAGACCTTTCCTGTACAATGTTCATAGTCAAACCAAATCAGTAGATATCTTCTCGATTTTATTGTATAATTTTATTTTAACATTGATAGAGAAAATATTAAAAGAAACGTGAATTAAACAGAAATAAACATAGCCAATGAAGCAATCAAACTTTGGGGAAGGATAACTATAAATTTCAAATAAAAGAGTTAGGAAGACATAGGTATTCAGAGTTCATCAGTACCATGATTGTACCATCATAATGACAGTACTATCTGAGCCCCTCAGTTACTGTGGCTGTTATCTGGGTTTGAATTGCATCCGAGTTACTCTTATTGAAGAAATTGCTTGAATAGAGCACAGATGGCTGTTTTTATTCCCTTTCTTCATCTCATCTAGACAATATGTTATCTTTGGTTTATTTCCTTGATTAGCAGAATTCACACTTGAAAGAATTTCTTAGAAGATGTTTATCCAATAAACGGGATTTTTTTAGCTTTACTAGTGTCCTATATTATAAGCAAAATCGGTTCAATGTCACTTATTTTAATCCATATATTTTCATAAGAATGTTCTAATATCACCCTGATTCACCTCAAGTGATTAAACACAGACCTCTGGAAGTGTCAGTCTTATTATTAAGAGTGACGTGGAAACTGAATTGCTAGGCTTTCGTATCTCCTCTGAAGTTGAATTCAACAGTTGTCTGATTTTTTTTTACAGATATTTCCCGTCACTCTTCATCTATTGTTATATCACACCATTCTGATGATTGGTTGTTGTCTCAGATGGAGGCCAGGCCTTTCACTACAGTGAGCCTGTAAATGCAAGGCTCAACAGGGGAATTAGCAGTTCAAGGGGGGCTGGCCCTCTGTGCAGGACACAGCACTAAGCAGTATAAAGGCTCTGACCAGCAGAGCAGGGCAGAGCAATAACAAACGCAGACCATCCAGCCTAACATGGGGAGGCTGCCACCCACAGGATGGGTCTGGTGGCAGAGGGACCCGGAGCCACCCTACTCCACTGGGTCCCAGCCTAGGGCCCTGACAGTGTCGGAGGGCTCTGCCACTGGGTCAGCAGGGATCCCACCTAAACACACTGACCCACACTCAGGCAACACAACTGGACTAATGTCTGGTGTCACTGGGTTACTAGCCCTACTAGCCCTCCTACTAGCCCTCCTGGGTGTACCTCTATGTCCTGGGGTTCCTCCGTTTCCCTGGGGTACACAGCCAATGGCACTCTCTGTAGCTCCTCTAGGTACTGGTCAGTCAGTAGTCCCAGTATCTTGTCTGGGTCCTCAGCTCTGTAGAGCTCCAGCTCAGGTGCAGGGCTCAGAAGCGGGAGAGAGACATCTGCTTCATTCTCTGGCTCTCACACAGCCAAGCTGCAGGCCCTGCCTTTTAAACTTCCTGCCCTACCACTTTGCTTCTGTCAGTAGAACATGGCTTGCCTGGCTCCACACACTAGAGGCGGGAGAGTGGTTTCTCCTCATCAGTCTCATAGGGAGGCCATGTCCCCTCACTACATTGGTACTTTTCCCATAAAGTCTCTTTTAAACAAAAAATGCCATAGTACTCGAAGGCATTGATTTTGTTTCATCCAAAAGGTTTAATATTTAATGGTACAATGTCATTTTCCATGGACATTTTGATTGAATAGAGAATTTTCACGCATGAATTTTGTAATAGTCTATGTACTCTTAAACATGTCACCCTACAAATGATGGCACTTTTGTATGAAGCAATCCCTGCAGTAAAGTTGGGAATACCGTGGGATGAAAAGTGATGTGACTTTTTTTATTAGTATTATATAGCAATGTTGGCCTGACTCCCAAATTAGACCGTTTATATTTCTTGAAAGGCATTAGCTAAATTTAACTCCCATATTTCCCTCCCCAACCTTAAGGCAGCGCAATTGATAGTATAAATAAAAATTAAAAAAATAAACCAAATATCAGATGACAAAACAGATTTATTTACTTCCAGTCTGAAAGACAATAAATCCAGTGGATTCTTTGCAACATGTGAAGAGTAATTAAATAATTACACACAAAAATCTGTGTTAAAACAATGTTATTTAGATTACATAAACAAGCATTTAAAAGTTAAATATAGTTTTAGGATTGTCTTAGCAACCTTAAATCTGCCCCCTTTAATTACCATTCTGTGCACTGAATGAGGAAGGGATCCTGTTGAAAAAAACATGGTTTATGCTCTTGTAGTTAAAGATTGTATCATAATACATGCACACAAGGAGGAATCTGGCATTTCCTTAACTTTGAATGCTTGACTTAGCAACCTAAATATATTATATATATTAAAAATAATTTGCTACATAATACTAATAAAGAAGTCACAGCATTTTTCATCCCTCAGTATTTCCAAGAACTTCAAACCTTACTGCAGGGATTGCTTCATTCATTGGTTATTATTACTAAACAATAATTTAAAAGTTAAACTAAGTTTTATTATGTACAGCTGTAATAATGCCCCTATCACGAATCAAGAGGCTTTGAACCCTGAAACTCAGCACTCACTGCTACTATTGAAGCTACAGGACTAAACAGATTAGCAAGCAGCAGAAGAAAGCCATCATTGGGAAGACTGACCACAGACCTAGAGAAGAGAAGGATTGCTGGTGCTATGTGCTGGATCTGGGGAGGCAGAGGGAGCAAGGCCTGCCTCTTTCTGCCCTCCTGAGAGTTGGATGGGATCCTCTCACAGGTGGTGTCACAAAAGAGGGGGAGATGGGCCACTGGCATTGCATGCTAGCTCTGTAAGGTAGATGGGATGGGGTGGCCTGGCTTGACTCTCTCCCTGAGCAGGGAGGAGGGGAGTTCCCATGCCCTCAAACAGGGATAATGGAGTGCCAGAGCCATGTTCATGCTGTGTTAGAATGGGGAGAGAAGCTCAGCCTGCTCTTAGCCCTAACCAGAAATATAACTGTCCTGGCTGTTCTCAGCTGTTGAAGTGGTGATAGAGGAGACCTGCCTTTTTAAAATGTTCACTTTTAGTTATTATTTTAGCATGCTGCCAACATTTTCCTGAGCATCGCAAGTGAAGTAAGGAAAATATTGATCTCCAACACAGTTTATAACTCAGACCTGAATGGAATTTCATGGGACATATGAAAGGCACTTCTCTACTTCCAGGGTTGTCCTCCCGGCTGAATGTCAAAGGCCTGCTGTAGACAATGGAGGAGTTAGAGCTTCTCAGAAAAGTAGTTCTCACAAGAGTCTTATATAAAGGGAAAGCATTAGGCAACATAACCCGTTCAGCTTCCCCTACAACAGTATCTTGTATTTAAAAAAATTTGTAGAATCTTAGGAATGTAGGGCGGGAAGGGGCCTCAGGTGGGCATCTAGTCCTTACTCCCCACACTGTGGCAGGACAGAATACATCTAGACCATTCAAGGTGGGTGTTTGTCCAACCTAGTCTTAAAAGCCTTCAGTGATTGAGATTCCCCAATCTCCCATGATAACCTATTTCAGAGCTTAACTATCCTTATAGTTAGAAAGGTTTTCGTAATATCTAATCTAGATCTCCTGTACTGCAGATTATTTTCAGTGGAGATAGAGAACAATTGAGCACCATCCTAGTCAGCATATCTGAAGACTTACAAGGTCCCCTTTCAATCATCTTTTCTCAAGACTAAACATGCCTGGATATTTTTTTTTAATACCTTTCCACATAGGTTTGGTTTCTGAAACCTTTTGTCATTTTTATTCCTTTCCTCTGGACTGTCTCCAATTTGTCCACTTCTTTCCTCAAGTGTGGTACCCAGCATTGCACACAATATCCCAGCTGAGGCCTCACCAGTGCTGAGCAAATCAGAATAGCTAGTTCCTGTGTCTTACATACAAACAATCCTGTTAATACACCCCAGAATTTTATTATCCGTTTTCACTATTGCATCACACTATTGCATCACATTTAACTTGTGATCTACTGTAAACCCCAGATCCTTTCTAGCACTATTACCATCTAGCCAATTATCCTCCATTTTGTAATTCTGCATTTAATATTTTCCTTCCTAAGTGTAGTTCTCCACACTTGTCTTTATTGAATTTAATCTTGTTGATTTCAGGCCAATTCTTTTATTTGTTAAGACAGTTTTTAATTCTATTCTTGTTCTTACAAAGTATTTGTAACCCCTCCCAGCTTGGTGTCATCTGCAAATTTGATAAGTGCAATCTCTACTCCATTATCCAAGTCATTAATGACAATGATTTATCAGGATTTTTCATCCCAAAGGGTATCAAATCACTGAAACTGAAGAGGGAATTTTAAGTAGATACAATGGACTATACTGAGCCAGAATCACAAGTTCCTCCCCTGCTTCTTCTTTTTCTAGTAGCGGGAGGAGGAGTAGCATTGCAGGCCTGAACAGGGCATACTTGGATTGTGCCTGACCAGCTAATCTTCTTTGCCCACTTCCCTTCCACCTCATCTTGCTCACAATGTGCGGAGAGTAGGGCTTGACTGTTGCACCAGACCTACATCCTAGATCCAGGTGTGCTAAGCCTTATGTAACTGCACACAATTTGACCAGGATAAAAGGGCTAAAGTTGTGAAATTCAATCTTTAGTCACCACAAGCGGTGGGGCCTCACACTTCATGTCTTTTTTGAAGGCACAGTGCCTCTTAACATCTTGATGACACAGAGGTTCATTACTAACTTAAAAAAGGAAGAATTCCTCATAGTGAATTGCTCACCCCCTCTAATGGAACAACATGAGATTTCAATGGGGGGTTTCGATTTATATAATGGCCCAGCCTATTCTACTTCATCATCCATTTTTACATTTAATCACAGCACAAATATTTATTTGAGCTGGTCAGGAATTTGTTGACCAACAATTTATTTGCTGAAACGTGATGATCCATTGAAACCAAAACTGTTCACAAAACAGGGTCAATTTCAGTGAGTCTATATGTTCAAAACGTTTTGAAAAAAGTTTAGATGTTTGCCACAAATGTTCCGCTTTGATATTTTCAAAAGAAACAAAACAATCATTTGAGTCAAACAGATTTTTGTTTGGAAATTTTAGTAAATTTAGCCTTAAGAAAAAGGGACAAAAACCAAACATTTAAAAATTATCCAAATGAAACACTGATTGAGCTAAACTGTTTTTTTTGTTTTCCAGATTTTCAGTTTGTAAAAGTTTGAGATTGACATTTTATTCGGATTTAGGTTGGGGGCGGGGGGGAAGTCTCAATTTTTGTTCAGGTGTGAAAGCCCTTACCCACCCGTGTATAATATTTATAACAGTTGGTGTCAAGGTTCCTCCCCCACTCTGAACTCTAGGGTACAGATGTGGGGACCTGCATGAAAAACCTCCTAAGCTTATCTTTACCAGCTTAGGTCAAAACTTCCCCAAGGTACAAAATATTACACCCGTTATCCTTGGACTGGCCGCTACCACCACCAAACTAATACTGGTTACTGGGGAAGAGCTGTTTGGACGCGTCCTTCCCCCCAAAATACTTCCCAAAACCTTGCACCCCACTTCCTGGACAAGGTTTGGTAAAAAGCCTCACCAATTTGCCTAGGTGACTACAGACCCAGACCCTTGGATCTTAAGAACAATGAACAATCCTCCCAACACTTGCACCCCCCCTTTCCTGGGAAATGTTGGATAAAAAGCCTCACCAATTTGCATAGGTGACTACAGACCCAAACCCTTGGATCTGAGAACAATGAAAAAGCATTCAGTGTTTTACAAGAAGACTTTTAATAAAAAATAGAAGTAAATAGAAATAAAGAAATCCCCCCTGTAAAATCAGGATGGTAGATATCTTACAGGGTAATTAGCTTCAAAAACATAGAGAACCCCTCTAGGCAAAACCTTAAGTTACAAAAAAGATACACAGACAGAAATAGTTATTCTATTCAGCACAATTCTTTTCTCAGCCATTTAAAGAAATCATAATCTAACACATACCTAGCTAGATTACTTACTAAAAGTTCTAAGACTCCATTCCTGTTCTGTCCCTGGCAAGAGCAGCATACAGACAGACCCAGACCCTTTGTTTCTCTCCCTCCTCCCAGCTTTTGAAAGTATCTTGTCTCCTCATTGGTCATTTTGGTCAGGTGCCAGCGAGGTTACCTTTAGCTTCTTAACCCTTTACAGGTGAGAGGAGCTTTCCCCTGGCCAGGAGGGATTTCAAAGGGGTTTACCCTTCCCTTTATATTTATGACACGCCCCCCAAATCTCAGCTAGGGTGAAACACTGGCTGGGATTTCTTCCTGGAGCTCTAGGAAAACAGAGTTAATAAGACACATGCATCTCTAAATGTACTACCAAGTACATAAAGACTAACAATATTTTCCACATCTCAAGGACGATTTTAACCAGTTGATTCTGGGAAACTTTCACGGGAGAGTGCATCAGCCACTTTGTTAGAAGCTCCTGAGATGTGTTGGATGTCGAAATCAAAATCTTGGAGAGCTAAACTCCACCGAAGAAGTTTTTTGTTAGTTTCTTTGACGGTGTGAAGCCACTTTAGTGCAGCATGGTCGGTTCGCAGGTGGAAACGCCGTCCCCAAACATATGGGCGTAGCTTTTCCAGAGCGTAGACAATGGCATAACATTCTTTTTCAGTGACTGACCAGTTGCTTTCCCTCTCAGACAGTTTTTTGCTGAGAAACACTACAGGGTGGAATTCTTGATCAGGTCCTTTCTGCATTAAAACTGCTCCCACACCACGCTCGGATGCATCTGTGGTTACTAGGAACGGTTTGTCAAAGTCTGGGGCCCTTAGTACAGGGTCAGACATGAGTGTCGCTTTAAGCTTGTTAAAGGCCTTCTGACACTTTCCGGTCCACTGAACAGCATTTGGTTGTTTCTTTTTGGTTAGGTCTGTCAGTGGGGCAGCGATTTGGCTGTAGTGCGGTACAAATCGTCTGTAATAACCGGCCAAGCCTAAGAAGGATTGAACCTGTTTCTTTGACTTTGGGACAGGCCACTTTTGGATAGCATCCACTTTGGCCTGTAGGGGGCTGATAGTTCCTTGACCCACCTGGTGTCCAAGGTAAGTCACTCTGTTTAGGCCTATTTGACACTTCTTAGCCTTAACAGTTAGGCCTGCCTCCCTTATGCGCTCAAGGACTTTTTGTAGATGTTCCAGGTGGTCTGCCCAGGAATCCGAAAATATGGCCACATCGTCAAGGTAGGCGACTGCATATTCTCCTAATCCCGCTAGGAGACCATCTACAAGTCTTTGGAAAGTGGCGGGTGCATTTCGCAGCCCGAAAGGGAGTACATTAAATTCATACAGCCCGAGATGTGTGATGAAGGCTGACCTTTCCTTGGCAGATTCATCTAGCGGTACCTGCCAGTACCCCTTGGTTAAGTCCAAGGTAGAGATGAACTGGGCCCGTCCCAGTTTCTCTAATAGTTCATCTGTGCGTGGCATGGGATAGTTGTCTGGGCGAGTTACAGCATTTAGCTTACAGTAGTCCACGCAAAAACGTATTTCCCCATCTGGTTTGGGAACTAGAACCACTGGAGATGCCCATGCACTTTCAGAGGGGCGGATTACACCCATCTGTAACATATCCTGGATCTCCCGTTCTATAGCAGTTTTAGCTTGAGGAGACACCCGGTAAGGGTGGACCCTAATTGGGTGAGCATTACCTGTGTCAATGGAGTGGTATGCCCGTTCAGTCAGTCCTGGGGTGGCTGAGAACCTTGGCGTGTAGCTAGTGCACAGCTCCTGGATCTGCTGTCGCTGCATACGCCCAAGGGTCGTGGAGAGGTTCACCTCTTCCACACCACCAGCACATTTCCCTTCGTAGTAGACACCTTCAGGCCACTCAGCGTCGTCTCCTTCCTGGGCTGTAAACTGACAAACCTTTAATTCTCTGGAATAAAAGGGCTTTAGAGAATTAATATGGTACACCTTAGGCTTTCGGTTGGAGGTGGGGAATGCTATGAGATAATTAACAGCTCCCAGGCGCTCCTGGACCATGAATGGCCCTTCCCACGATGCTTCCATTTTATGGGCCTGGAGCGCCTTTAAGACCATGACCTGGTCTCCTACTTTGAAGGAACGCTCTCTGGCATGTTTATCATACCAGGCTTTTTGCTCTTTTTGAGCATCCTGTAAGTTTTCTCTAGCAAGGGCTAAAGAGGTTCGGAGGGTGTTTTGTAGGTTGGTTACAAAGTCCAGAATGTTAGTTCCTGGAGAAGGTGTAAATCCCTCCCATTGCTGCTTCACCAACTGCAATGGCCCCTTAACCTCACGGCCATATACAAGTTCAAATGGGGAAAACCCTAAAATGGGATGTGGTACAGCTCTGTAGGCAAAGAGCAACTGCTGCAATACTAGGTCCCAATCATTGGAGTGCTCATTTACGAATTTATGTATCATGGCCCCCAAAGTTCCATTAAACTTCTCCACCATGCCATTTGTTTGATGATGGTCAGGAGTGGCAACCAAGTGATTTACCCCATGAGCTTCCCAAAGGTTTTTCATAGTTCCTGCCAGGAAGTTAGTCCCTGCATCTGTGAGGATGTCGGAGGGCCAACCTACCCTGGCAAAAATGTCTGCTAGTGCCTGGCACACACTTTTAGCCCTGGTGTTGCTTAGAGCTACTGCTTCCGGCCATCGGGTGGCAAAATCCATGAAAGTCAGTATGTACTGCTTTCCTCTGGGTGTCTTTTTCGGAAAAGGACCCAGAATATCCACAGCTACTCGCTGAAATGGAACTTCAATGATGGGGAGTGGCTGGAGAGGGGCTTTGACCTGGTCTTGGGGTTTTCCCACTCTTTGGCACACCTCACAAGACTGGACATACGTAGAAACATCCTTGCCCATTCCCGCCCAGTGGAATGTCCCCCCCAAACGGTCTTTGGTCCTGTTCACCCCAGCATGGCCACTAGGGTGATCATGGGCTAAGCTCAAGAGCTTGGCCCGGTATTTAGTTGGAACTACCAACTGTCTCTGAGGATGCCAGTCTTCCTGGTGTCCCCCAGAAAGAGTTTCCTTGTATAAAAGTCCTCTTTCTACAACAAACCTGGATCGATTAGAAGAGCTGAAAGGCGATGGGTTGCTCTGTGCTGCCATCCAAGCTCTCTGGAGGCTTTCATCTGCTTCCTGTTTGGTCTGGAACTGTTCCCTTGATGCTGGAGACATCAGTTCCTCATGGGATTGTGGACCTAGGCTTGGTCCCTCTGGAAGCGATATAGGGGATGGAGCTGTTTCGGTTGACTGTGAACTGCTCTCCGCTGGTGCACTATGTTGGGATTCAGGCTCCGGCTGAGCCTCTTGTGTAGGGTTATCGGCTGCTGCCAGTTCAGGTTCGGTGGGGCCCTCTGGTGTTGAGGTTGCAAGTACTGGATTCAGTGCTGACACGGGGTCTGGTGTTGGTTGTTTGACTGGTTCCGGTTCTGGGACTGGTTCCGTCTGGGTCTCTGGGACTGGATCCACTACTGCTGTTGTAGACATTGGCCTGGGGTTCGGGGTCCATCACCTCTGACTGGGTCCTGATAGAAGTTTCCGGAACAGAGCTAGGCCTCACGGCTTGTTTAGCCTGGCTGCGGGTGACCGTTCCCACCCTCTTGGCCTGCTTCACATGATTGGCCAAGTCTTCCCCCAACAGCATGGGGATGGGATAATCATCATAGACTGCAAAAGTCCACATTCCTGACCAGCCCTTGTACTGGACAGGCAACTTGGCTGTAGGCAAATTGAAAGAGTTGGACTTGAAGGGTTGAATCGTCACTTGGATCTCTGGGTTGATTAAATTGGGGCCCACTAAGGAAGCATGGATAGCTGACACTTGTGCTCCGGTGTCCCTCCACGCGGTGACCTTCTTCCCGCCCACACTCACAGTTTCCCTCCGCTCCAAGGGTATCTGGGAGGTATCTGGGCCTGTGGACCTCTGGTGTGATTCCGGTGCAATGAACTGTAATCTGTTGGGGTTCTTGGGGCAGTTGGCCTTTACATGCCCCAGTTCGTTACACTTAAAACATCGTCCAGCTGACGGGTCACTGGGGCGAGGAGGGTTGCTGGAGAACGGGGTGGTGGGACGATAAGGTGTTTGGAGGGTTCTTTGGGAGGTAGGTGGGGCTTTGGGCGGCCCCCGGTAATAGGGTGTGGTCTGGGGTGGTCCCTTCTGGTCTCCGCTCCAACTGCGACCAGGTTTCTTCTTCTCTGCCACCTCCACCCATCTGGCTCCAATCTCTCCTGCCTCGATTACAGTTTTGGGTTTCCCATCTAGGATGTATCTTTCTATTTCCTCAGGAACACCCTCTAAGAATTGTTCCATTTGCATTAGGAAGGGCAAATTTACTGGAGATTCAACACTTGCTCCTGATATCCAGGCATCCCAATGTTTCACAATGTGGTAGGCATGTCGGGTAAATGACATGTCTGGTTTCCACCTTAGGGCTCTGAACCTCCGACGAGACTGCTCGGGTGTTATCCCCATTCTGACTCTCGCCTTGGATTTAAACAGTTCATACTTGTTCATGTGTTCTTTAGGCATTTCAGCTGCCACCTCAGCTAAGGGTCCACTGAGCTGCGGCCTCAGCTCTACCATGTATTGGTCAGTAGAGATGTTGTACCCAGGCAGGCCCTTTCGAAGTTTTCTAGGAAGGCCTCAGTATCATCGCCTGCCTTGTAGGTGGGGAACTTTCTGGGATGGGAAGTGGTACCTGGACAAGGATTACTAGGGTTTGTTGGGATATTCTGCTGAGCCTTTATCTTCTCCATCTCCTCCACATACTTCCTCTCTTTTTCCTCCAGTTCTTTGTCCCTTGCTTCCATAGCTCTCCTGTGAGCAGCCGCTTGGTGTTGTTCTGCCTCCCTTTCTTGTTCCTTCTTCAGCTGCATGAGTTCTATCTGTCTTTCATGTTCCCTTTGTCTTTCCTCAGCCTGAAATTTGGCTAATTCGAGCTGTAGTTGAGCCGCGGATTTTGCCATTCTAACCTCTCTGTTTTTATTAACTTTACACCCGAGGTTTAGAAATAAACAAACAAAACTTGGCTGTAAAATTTTGCTGTGCTGGAATAGAATACCTATTCTCTGATAGTGATTGTCAGCCTACAGAAAAAGACAATTCCCTTGTCTCTGCTCTGGGCCCAAATTAAAGTAAAAAACCTCCAACTACTTGGAAACCTGCTTACCCAGCCCAAAGGAAAAAAAAATTCCTTTTCAAACTTGTGCTCCTTGTAAAACAAAAATAATCAAAATCCTAAAAAAAAACACCCTGCCACTTTTGTCTCCAGGCAAATGGGTAGAGCACACCCCCCCTATTTACTTTTAGGAAGAAAAGAAAAAAAAAACCTCTGGGTTGGAAGACTGTGAATTTCCCTGCAGGAGTTAAGTACCCTGCCTCCAGGCAAAGAAAACCTGCAATTCACAAGATAATCCCCTTTTGTCTCTGCTTGGCCACAAAGCAGAGAGAAACCAAGCTGCTTTCAGTTTCAAAGCTGCTTTCTGGACTTCCTAAAAATTCCTTTTTAAAATCTGTATTTCTAGTTCAAAAAATCTCAACTGGATCTCAAAATGATTTCAGGTTAATCCCACCACTGTGCCACCATGTCAAGGTTCCTCCCCCACTCTGAACTCTAGGGTACAGATGTGGGGACCTGCATGAAAAACCTCCTAAGCTTATCTTTACCAGCTTAGGTCAAAACTTCCCCAAGGTACAAAATATTACACCCGTTATCCTTGGACTGGCCGCTACCACCACCAAACTAATACTGGTTACTGGGGAAGAGCTGTTTGGACGCGTCCTTCCCCCCAAAATACTTCCCAAAACCTTGCACCCCACTTCCTGGACAAGGTTTGGTAAAAAGCCTCACCAATTTGCCTAGGTGACTACAGACCCAGACCCTTGGATCTTAAGAACAATGAACAATCCTCCCAACACTTGCACCCCCCCTTTCCTGGGAAATGTTGGATAAAAAGCCTCACCAATTTGCATAGGTGACCACAGACCCAAACCCTTGGATCTGAGAACAAGGAAAAAGCATTCAGTGTTTTACAAGAAGACTTTTAATAAAAAATAGAAGTAAATAGAAATAAAGAAATCCCCCCTGTAAAATCAGGATGGTAGATATCTTACAGGGTAATTAGCTTCAAAAACATAGAGAACCCCTCTAGGCAAAACCTTAAGTTACAAAAAAGATACACAGACAGAAATAGTTATTCTATTCAGCACAATTCTTTTCTCAGCCATTTAAAGAAATCATAATCTAACACATACCTAGCTAGATTACTTACTAAAAGTTCTAAGACTCCATTCCTGTTCTGTCCCTGGCAAGAGCAGCATACAGACAGACCCAGACCCTTTGTTTCTCTCCCTCCTCCCAGCTTTTGAAAGTATCTTGTCTCCTCATTGGTCATTTTGGTCAGGTGCCAGCGAGGTTACCTTTAGCTTCTTAACCCTTTACAGGTGAGAGGAGCTTTCCCCTGGCCAGGAGGGATTTCAAAGGGGTTTACCCTTCCCTTTATATTTATGACAGTTGGCATTAAAAAAAGACTGGTTCTGCTAAGAGAGATACCACATAAACTAAGCATCATAAGTTTCTCCCTGTTTTCTTAATGGCTTTTACTATATTTCCAATAGTCTGTTGTATTATTTCATGCCCATAGGATTTAAATTCCATGCATGGTGAAAGTATTATTCCAGACCCTGCTTCTGAAACCCCTTCAATAATGAATATTTTAGATGCCAGGCACCCCGTTATAATGATGCTCGTTCTGGCAGGACCCAACTGAGAGTGCCAATTCAGGACAAATTGCTTAAAGCAGGGCAGTTATAGCCCAAGGCTGGGGGTTTTCCACCTCTAAGGCAAACCAAACCAGCCAGACAGAGAGGACTTTGGTTTTACCCCACTGGCTAACCACAAGTCACACAAGCAATTCCCTTAGACACTCCAGTTTCCCAGTATCACCACCAGTGCCACTCATTATGGAGACAAATGGTTATGAAAACCAATACCCCAGCAAAAGAAAATAGGTTCTCTCAATCCCAAAGGACCAAGCCCCAGACCCAGGTCAATATACAAATCAGATCTTACCCAGAAATCACATTGTTGCCAATCCTTTAGAATCTAAAATCTAAAAGATTTATTCATAAAAAAGGGGAAAGATATAGATGAGAGCTAGAATTGGTTAAATGGAATCAATTACATACAGTAATGGTGAAGTTCTTAGTTCAGGCTTGTAGCAGTGATAGAATAAACTGCAGGTTCAAATCAAGTCTCTGGAGTACATCCACAGCTAGGATGGGTCTTTCAGTCCTTCGTTCAAAGCTTCAGTGTAGCAAAGTCCCTCCAGAGGTAAGAAGCAGGACTGAAGACAAGATGGAGGAGATGCAGCAGCTTTTTAATAGTCTCTTGCCATGTGGTCTCTGCTTTCTTTGTCCATCACATGGCATGGCAAAACCTCAGAGTTCTGTCTATAGGCATGTCCCTGCATACCTTGCTAAGTCATAAGGTGTATCTGCCTTCTCTCAATGAGTCAGTTGTATAGCTGATGTTCCTTAATGGGCCATTAGAGAGGCTAGGCAGAGCTGACACCAACTTGTCTGGGGTGTCACCCAGAAGCATAGCACAAGTTTGAAACAGACTGTATAGAGCCAATATTCATAACTTCAACTACAAAAATGATACACATATAGACAGCATAATCATAATCAGCAAATCATAACCTCTCCATAGACCCCTTTCATGACAACCTTTATACAATATTTGGTGCCACTACAGGACCTTGGTTGCAACAATGATCTATACGGTCCTCAGATTATGTCAATAATGTCACACCCGTTCACCATAATTTCCTCTTTATGATCTCCTTCCTCACCCCAGGTGAGTGAATAATTGACCCCAAATTTAAATTGTTTTCATTTTGGGCATTTACAGGTGTTCCCCCTTTGTTTTTGTTTGTTTTAAAATAATATCAAAAACAAACATTTTAAAATGAAAAGTCAAAACATTTCCTTCCATAATGGCCAAAGAGAATCTTTTAGTTTTGGCTGGGGAAAAAAAGTATTTGCTGAATTTGTGCCCCAAAAATAACCTTTTCAGGATAATTTACTATTCATGGAGGGGAGTGAAATTCATCCATCTCTAAGTTGTATAGAGCATTAAGTTTCCTTTCATTACTACAGATTAAATTGAGGAGTTTTCAATATCATTTCTCCACTATACAAGCAAAATTTTCTGGTCCAAGAGTTTCCCCCAACCAAAGATTGAATAAACTTGTCTCATAGCCATCAAAAGGGGAAGTGTATTTAGCAGCCCCACTCTAAAAACACAAAGTTAGATAGTGTTTTCCAAAGAATGGAAGAGCAGGTTTATTGCCTCATTATCAGTTGCATTTATTGTGTTATTTTACTGAATACATCCATTTCACTGAAACATGCAGAACTGGGTAAGAAAATTGTCCAGGGTCACACACAGGACAATTGTATAGTACAGAAGACCAAACTATTTTCTATTGAGAATAGGAAATTAGAACAAAGAGAAGTGCCTTTTCATTCTTTCTTCATATTTTGGAGCATGGATGTTCAGCCTGTAGCCCAACGGATACTTGAGCATTCACACCATTGGCCTCAGGATGACTATTATAAAGAACATTTGTATCTGATTTAAATAAAAATATTTCCCGAGCTATACCATGTGACTTTTAATTCAAACAATCAAATCAGCCCCTGGGTGCTGGGAGAACTACCTTCCTCCCCAACTGCCTCACACTGTTTTCCCTGGAGCCTCAAATATCTCGGACGAGAGCCCAGGAGTGTTCCGAGCAACTGCTGTCCTTCCTCTGCTGCAGCTGTCCCATAGCTTCCCTACTGATTGTTTGCTACTGGACAGAGGAGAGAGGGGAAGTAGATCTGGATACTCCATTGCCTGCTTCCTGCTGGACTATGGAAGCACCAAGGAGAATAGGACAATAGCGAGAGCCTAAGGGATTGCCTCACACAGGAAAGCTTTCTCCAGACAGTCACCCAAGAGAGAGTCGAGGGGAGAAACTGAGAACCAGCAACCACTCATAGCTTCCCAATTCCCAGGTCCCATCCTGGTACAGGTTAGTATAACTAGGAAACTACTCTAACTCAGCAGGACCCTGCGGACTGTGGCAGCTAGTGATTGCCAGACACCGGCACTTGCCAACCTTTTCTCCTCCCCACCCCCAATATGCCCCTCCACTTCAGGAGCTGGTCACAACTGGCTCTACACTCACTGGGGACTCCATGGGGACTTTAAAGTGGTTTCCAAGCCCTGAGTACTGCCCAGACAGTGCAACAGGGGTTGACCATGACAAAAAGTCTGACCCCGAAATACTAATTGTGGCAGTTTGAACTGTTTTCAAAGAATAGGTATCATATTCAATATATTTGGCTCACAGACTGAAAATATTGGACATCCACTCTTTTAGAGTTCCTTTTTTTTTAAATCCAGATCAAAGGCACTTCTATTCAGTACACTCTGACAAGCAGATGCCTTTGTTTTGAACTGATGGGGCTTCCTCCTCTGATCACAAAAGCAGCAATATTTAGGATAATCTCTTGACAAGTAACTACATCTAAAGAGTAAAGAGAACAAATACACTTAAAAATTCCTATTGTAAGACAAAGTATTGTATCCTTTGCCATATTCTTGAAAGAACCAACCAGAGCAAAAAAAAAAATTGCAATTGTTCTTATATTCTTTATATTATTGCCATGACTACGTACACTTTTATTATATTTTTATAAAGCCAGATTTATTCTTTTACTTTTGCATTTAGAACATGAAAAATATCCACTTGAATACATAATAAAAGCAAACAAAATAATTGCACAGGAATTTAACATAAAAAGTGTATTAAAAATGGATACATTAATTGGCATACTAACCCCAAGCATTCAAAAACCATTAATTAGACCACCAAAATCTTGAGTGGCTTAAAAATTAATTCTTTTTATTAGCTGATTTAAGCTTTATGATTCACATTTCCAAGTTTCTCTCTCCAAGTATAAGACCTTGAAACTTAGGTAAGCAAAAAAAAGAAACTGAGGGCCTCATCTAATCCCAAGACTCCAGGAACTGGGGCTTTAAGAAACATACCAAATATCATGACAGTAACAATAAAATTCTGAAAGTTGGTAACACCACACACACACACCCTTTCTGCTATCTCTCATTAAAGCCAAAATTCTCTCCTCAGACTATAGACTTTGTGGGTGAAATCTCGACTACACTGAAGTCAATGGCAAAATCCCCATTGTCTTTTAGGTATGAAATAGGTTATGCTTATAACGAGATGACAACATCTTCCCTACACATTGTCAAAGTTTGACTCAGACTCACAATTTATCAGACCACTCTGTTTTATTAGCAAAGCTGCTCTGCTAATACATTTAGAAGTGAGTCCCCCGAGTGGGGCTTGTGTCTTTTAATTTATACAGTTTTTTTGGAGAACAAGTTACAGAGAAGTTACAGACAAAAAAAGAAAAAGATTTTAGTCACCACCCTTTGAGATCCCTGAGACCAGTCACGTATCTTCAATTACCTGCCACCCTTAACAATCTCCTTTAACAGCTTCCAGTTAACATAACTAATTGCCCTTCACACCTTCCATTCTGATGCCTGCTTCTTAGATGTGCTGGCTCTATCTTAATTGCTTCTCCATTCAAAAGCTAACTGTCCCTATGTGTGCTCCCTCAGATACTTTGTAAAATGTTTTGGCATGCCCTCTCATATACAATGTATACAGCATGTCCCCTTATACAACGTTATACTTATACAATGCTATACTTCCACAATCCCCCCTTTTGGTCAAGGCTACGCCCATGACCAATGACTTACTGGATTCCACACATCAATCGTTCTTTTTCATTACTTTCACTGGTGACATTTAACAACATTAGGTTAGCACTCTGGTTAGGGGTAACATGATGGATGGTGTGTCTTGTGCAGTTTTGGATACAACAAGAAATCAATTGAAAACACACAAAGATTATTAGAATTCCAAATAGGATAGTCAGGATTCCTTGAAACAACCAGTTTCCCAGACTAGAGAATTGAATAAGTTACTTATCATTTCCACAAGGAACTTGGTTCTTCGTGGGGAAGGTATGCAATTTGCTCCAGATGGCTAGCATGATTTATTACCTCATTAGTATTATCAGGTATGTATACACAGCATTCTGTTCCAATTAGAGCACAGGTCCCTCCTTTGGCTGCCAGTATTATATCTAATGCCTGACGGTTTTGGAGGGCCACTTGTCGGACCGCTCCTGCTTCTTTGGCTAGAGCTTTTAAGCTCTCTCCTGTTTCATTGGCCATGATCTCAACCACCGCTTGTAACCTTAAAAGCCTTTTTGCATGGTGGATTACCCCCACTACTGGGACTAAAGAAATGCCAACAGCTTCTTCCCAAGTTAGGGGGCTTATGTTATCTACATACCATTTAGCATCTGGCAAGTCCCTCCTTTTTTGCCTGAAATTACGGAGGTGATTTCGTGGGAGGGATTGAAGCACCCGGAAATGTGGGAAAATCTGAGCAGGATAACAGATACCTGACCAATTTGCTGGTAACACAGTGTAAGCATTTTCCCCACAAACCCAATGATGTCCCATTAAAGCTAGGAAGGGTTGACTGCAACCCTTTGACATGTAAGAATTTACGAAGGAGGAATAGTATCCCCCAAAGGGCACAGGATGATTTTCACTGGGAGAAGAGGTAGCATTCACATGACATTTGTAGATGGTACTGTTTTTCTCAGGGAGGCTGCAGGGGGAGCAAGAGATTGAATCTTTGGTTTGGTCCCAGGGTGAGAGGAAGTTTATTTTTCCATACCCAGTTCGCCATTCTCCAACCTTGTTTGAATAGTCCCATACACCATGGGACACGATGTATTGGAGACAGCTGCTCCTCCCTAGATTCAGCCCTGTCCCATTACACACCCAGCACCAGTGGCCCTTTCCTTTCACCACACTTATAAGTTTAGGAACATATGTTTTTCCCAGTCCCCAAGTGTCATTTTCCTTCCATGTCCTTTCAAGTGGATAGGGTTCTCCAGCAAGCTCTGAGGAATTCAAAGGGATTGCCATGGTGGGGATACTAGCTTGTGAGTGAGCTGGGATGTGGCTGCAGACCCAGCAATTAGAAATATTCAGGATCTGGGCTATCTGCACCTGTTGTTGGATGAAAGAATTGTCACTGTCACTCTGGATTCCCCAGACCCTCAGGACACAGTAGCTGAGGATTAAGCTTCTCAAAGGACACATGTTGTAAGCAGGACCCTTTCTGGTTCCGACAACCCCTTTCGAGGGAACCGCAGTCACAGTTTTACGTCCACCAGGCAGCAGGCGCTAGGCTCACTACTGATTCTTGTTTGTTGGGTCCTGCTGTCTGCTTACCCTCTGCTTCTGGCAACCCTTACGAGAGCGCAGATTGTAAGGTATTGCAGGCTGTTCCTCTTTGTCTTCTGGGGTTGAAGCTGGTTCTGCGTGGTCTTGCAGAGATGCTTGGTCCCCTTGAGGTGGCGCTGGCTTACACTGTGAGGCGTGGATCCATGCAGCGATGCTGGATAATTTCACTGCTGTCTGGGTGGTGAGCAGTACCTGGTATGGACCCTTCCACCGGGGTTCCAAGACGTGCTTCCGAAGGTGGTGCCGCAGGTAGACCCAATCACCAGGCTCAAGAGTGTGACAGGCAGCAGAGGTGGGTTCCGTCGGCCAAGCTGCTCGCACCTGCGAATGGAAGGAGCTCACAGCTTGCATTAACCCTTTGCAGTACTGGAGGAGCGTGCTGTGAGTTAGGTTTAGGTCTGGGGCTGGGGTAATAGTAGCCATTGTTCGCATAGGGCGTCCCATGATGATTTCAAATGGACTCAATTTGTGTCTCTGGGATGGGGATGACCGAATTTCCATAAGGGCCAGTGGTAAAGCAGCTGGCCAGTTTAACCCTGTGGAACTACAGATTTTTGCCAGCTTATTTTCAATCACACCATTTCGCCTTTCAACTGCCTCTGCACTCTGTGGATGGTAAGGGCAGTGCAACAGGTGGGTGACATGTAATACCTGGTTTAGATGTTGAACAATTTTTCCAGTAAAATGTGTTCCCCGGTCACTAGACAAAGTGGCAGGAATTCCCTTGGTAGGGATAATGTGGTTTAACAGACATTTTGCAACGGACAATGAATCAGCTTTGTGACAGGGAAAGGCTTCAATCCAACCCGAAAACAGACATATTATAACTAAAATGAATTCATATTTCTGACACTTTGGCATTTGTACGAAATCAAGTTGCCAGTGTAGGAAAGGTGCTTGAGGCAAACCCCGGAACCCTTTTGTTACTTTTACAGATTTGCCTACATTGTGGCTTTGACAAGTAACACAAGCGGCACAGTGGCGGGTGGCAAAGGAGCTGAAATGGGGAGCCCACCATCCCGCCTTACTCATAGCAGAGACCATCCCCTCCTTGCTGACACATGAAACACCATGTAGCAGGGCGGCTAGAGATGGGTAGAGTGAGAGGGGGGCTACAAAGGTACCGGTGGGTGATTGCCAAAGGGAATCAGAATGCAAAGAGCAACCCAAAGCTCTCCAGGAGTCTTTCTCTGTTTCTGGGGCAGAATCCTGGAGCTGAGCGAGATGAGACAGGGATGGTGGCATTACAGAGACAGAGAGGGGACCAAGAAACGCTTCTGGTGAAGGTTTTATAGTGGCGGCATGTTTTGCAGCAGCATCAGCAAGTGCATTACCTTTTGCCACCTCGGTGTCTGCCACTGAGTGGCCAGTACACTTAACAATTGCCAAGGCAGATGGTAGTAAAACTGCATACAGGAGGGCGGCAATGTAGGGGCCATTCTTGATAGGGGTACCAGTAGAGGTAAGAAAACCTCGAGCCTGCCAGAGGGTGCCAAAGTCATGCACAACCCCAAAGGCATACCGAGAATCAGTAAAAATAGTGGCAGAGAGCCCCTCGGCTAGAAAGCAGGCACGGGTTAGACCAATCAGTTCAGCCACCTGGGCAGAGGTCACAGGGGGTAAGGGTGCAGCTTCTATGGTCTCAGAGAGAGAGACCACAGCGTACCCTGCAAGAAGGTGGCCTTGGTCATTTCTATAACAGGACCCATCAGTGAATAATACCAGGTCAGAGTTAGGGAGAGGTACATCTGAAAGGTCGGGGCGCAGGACAGTGATAGCGGAGACAGTTGCAAGGCAGTCATGGGGTTCACCATCACTAGGTAAAGGAAGGAGGGTAGCAGGGTTTAACCAGGAGCAGCGCTTAATAGTGATATGTGAGGCTGAAAGCAGCAAAAGTTCATACCTAGTGAGGCGAGCAGAGGAGAGGTGAGCAGTGTTGCGTTGCAGAAGGAGAGTTTCCACAGAATAGGGAACCATAATAGTGAGAGGAGAGCGGAGGACAAGGGACTCAGACATCTCGACCAGGCGCGTTGCAGCAGCTACAGCACGTAGGCAAGGGGGTAAACCCTGGGCTACAGGGTCCAAGGTTGCAGAAAAATAAGCCACCGGGCGATTTCTGTCACCGTGCTCCTGAGTAAGAACCCCGAGTGCACAAGCAGATTGTTCATGACAGAAAAGGGTAAAAGGCTTGTCATAGTTAGGTAACCCTAAGGCAGGGGCAGAGGCTAAATTCTGCTTAAGCGAGATGAAAGCAGCATTTGTTTCAAGTGGCCATGGCATGGGATTAGGTACAGAGGATCGAGTGAGTTCTTGGAGTGGTTTAGCCAGAGAAGCATATTGGGGAATCCATTGCCTACAGAACCCTGTCATGCCTAAGAATTTTCTGACCTGGCGTGGAGAGCAAGGCTGGGGAAAGCTAAGGATGGCTTGTACCCGGGCTGGAGAGAGTGTACGGGAGTCCTGGGAGAGAAGGAAGCCTAGGTATGTGACAGAGGTTTGGCAGAGCTGCAATTTTGTGCGAGAAGCCTTATGACCCTTGTTTGCTAAAGCTGTGAGAAGTGTTAGTGAATCTGTTTCTGAGGCAGACAGTAAGTCATCCACACATTGGATCAGTGTGGATCCTGATGGGAAAACCAGATCAGCGAGATCCCTGGCTAGGGCTTGAGAAAAATAGGATGGACTCTCTGTATACCTCTGGGGAAGGGTAGTCCATGTATATTGCTGACCCTTGTAGGAGAAGGCAAAGAGATACTGGGATTCAGAGTGAACTGGGACAGAGGAGAAAGCGGAGCACAAATCTGCAACAGTAAAGTGGATTGCATTTGGAGGAATAGACGTTAGTATTGTAGCAGGGTTAGGAACCACTGGAAAAGAAGGTATGACAATATGGTTAATAGCTTGAAGGTCTTGAACAAATCACCACGATTTGCCATCAGCCTTTTGAACTGGGAGGATAGGGGTGTTACAGGGGCTGGAAAAAGGGACAATAATTCCTTGTTCTTTTAATGCAGATATAACTGGAGCAATCCCAGCCTCTGCCTCAGGATTCAAAGGATACTGAGACAGGCGAGGCAGAGGTTTGGAATTGTCTACAGTAATCCGAACTGGGTCAGTATTTAATCGGCCCACTTCAGATGGGTGCGATGGCCATAGGGAGGAAGGAACCTGAGAGATTAGGTGCTCTAGGGACGGAGTTAAGGGACAGCAAGGGACCGGAGTGGAGAGGGAAGTTTCAGACAGCAGGGAGGCTACAGAATCACATAAGGAAGACTGAGGGATTTGCAGATAGACACCATCTGGGGAGCAGTAAATAGAACAGCCAAGTTTGCATAGCAAGTCCCGTCCCAGAAGGTTTGTAGGGGTGGAATCAGAGAGGAGGAATGCATGCTCCTCAGAGAGGGGACCGACCTGAACAGACAAAGGTTTTGAGAGGGGAAAAGAGGTAGGGATCCCTGTAATGCCAACAGCAGACACAGATTTTCCAGATTGGGGAACCTCAGGCAAGTCAGTGGTGCGGACTGTAGAAAGAGAAGCTCCAGTATCAACAAGGAAAGGGAGAGAGAGATCATTTACAGTCAGGACACATTCTCCAGTAGGGGACAGAGGTAATAAGGGAGCTAAAACTTTGTGAGGTTCCCCAGCATCCCGTCATTGTTGGGGTGAAAAATAGGGTTGGGGATCAGCTGGAGGAACCAGCGGGGGGTTCACTTGATTTCCCATACAATTATTAGGTCGTCTTGGACACTCTTTTTTCCAGTGTCCAGGCTGTTTACAGTAGTTACAAACCCCAGTTAATCCAGCCCCCCGCCCCCTTCCGCAACCCCATCCCCGTCCCCGGTGTGGTCTGCTTAGTCCTGAATAATGCTGTATCTGCAGAGCCATTAACTTTTGGGAGGACTGTTCCTCCTTTCCTTTTAAAGTGTGGTGGCAATGCTCTGCTACTGCCAGCAATTTGTCCATGGTTTCAGTCTCCCATCCCACACTTATTCGTTTTAACATGCTGCCTGTGGCAGGGAGAAGACCATCAACAAGTGCATGTGCCAAGGCCCCCTGCCCATTTACATCAGGCTCTTGTATTCCTGAATGTTGTAGGAAAATATCAGTTAGCCGGGACGTATAGTCGCCTGGGCTTTCTCCTTGCCCTTGCTTACAGCAACGTATTGCTGTCCAGTTTGTTTTAGGAGTCCACACTTTGGGAATGGCTTGATGCAGGCGCTTCCAAAGAGCCATACACCGGTCTCTGTATGCCAAATCTGGGCCAGTACTTTTTACGGTTGAGTGGCATGCCTCAGCTGGCCAGTCTGCGGCAGCCAACCATTTTTCATAATAACTGGCAGGAGCTAACAATTTACACAGTTGGAGGAGATCTGTCTCAGAGAGTTCATAGGTTTCACAGAGTAATAGCAACTCCTCAGCAAATTTGACAGAGTTTTCCTGTGGTTTGGGAAAACTTTTAACTATAGATAAAAGTTCTGTACGAGTCCAGGGCTTATAATCCCATATGGACTCACTTTCTCCCATCTTAAGGACTCGTAAGGGTGCCACAACAGTTTGATCAGAGTCTCTCATTAACCTTCCATCAAGTTCTCTTTTCCAAGAAGAGATGTCAAGAGAATCTTTGCAGTCTGCTTTGGATTTCTTCTTCATAATATTTTGCAGAGCTGCGAGGCCAATGAGGGTATCTTGTTCACTTTCATTATCTGTAGTCACTGAAGATTTTTCCTTTTCTGATTTCTTATTTGCGCAGGAGTATGGTGGGGTCGGGTTTGATCCGGATCATTGCACAGGACTGGGCAAAGGGGAGCGCTCGGACTAGTGGTGGGAGAGACTGCATCCAATTGAACTGTTAGTTTTTTGATAGAATTTTTAAGAGAGGTGAGTTTTGACTCAGTCCATCTACGATTTGCCTCTTCCCACCACTGCATGAAGCAGTCTACTTCTCCTCTCTCCAATTTGGTTTTTGGGAGGATGAGTTTGCTTTTTAAAGCGTCCACTCGATCCTTGTCCCAAGAACCTAACAGTGGCCACTGTAATTTGGGGTTCTCTAGAGCTAATTTGGACCATTTTTCAAGAAACCTACAAGAGTCCGGACCCCTCCTAAAATACATAAAATAAGCTGGAGTTCCCTTAGGGAACTGTTCTACCTTAGACTTCTGATTACCCATCCAGGAGGACTTCACACAGCACTCACACAAGAAGGAAATTCGGGCTCAGCAGAGTGGTACCCGGCGCAACACACAGAAAGGAGCCCACAGGCTACTGCCTCAACTGCCCTTGCTTTCACACCAGGGGTTATACCCAAGGTGTGGTGCGGCTGCAGCTGTGCAGATTCCACTTATTCTGACCCCTTGGTCAGCCAGTCTCCGGACAGAGATGGCTCCCAGATTCACATACACACCACGGGGAAGATGGATAGACACAAAGACAAGACAGTCCTCAAACCGGTTAAAGCACAAAAATAATAATTACCTGAGACGTCTGATTCCAGAAGCTGGATCCAAAGACCCCTACCCAAACAGAGTGGGAAACAACAAGTTCAATGGCGTAGACTGCGCTGCTGCTGTGTACCTTTCTGTCTTGTGGAGGATCGCTTGGACTAAGCGTCCAGGCGCCGGCTGCCACGATCGTCTTGCAAGGCAGTCAGGGATCACTCAGCCTCAGTGAAGCTGCTTGCCATCTTGGTGGAACCTCCAAATTGTCAAAGTTTGATTCAGACTCACAATTTATCAGACCACTCTGTTTTATTAACAAAGCTGCTCTGCTAATACATTTAGAAGTGAGCCCCCCAAGTGGGGCTTGTGTCTTTTAATTTATACAATTTTTGGAGAACAAGTTACAGAGAAGTTAGAGACAAAAGAAGAAAAAGATTTTAGTCACCACCCTTCGAGATCCCTGAGACCAGTCACGTATCTTCAATTACCTGCCACCCTTAAAGGAGTTTGTTAACAGCTTCCAGTTAACTTAACTAATTGCCCTTCACACCTTCCATTCTGATGCCTGCTTCTTAGATGTGCTGGCTCTATCTTAATTGCTTCTCCATTCAAAAGCTAACTGTCCCTATGTGTGCTCCCTCAGATACTTTGTAACATGTTTTGGCATGCCCTCTCATATACAATGTATCCAGCATGTCCCCTTATACAACGTTATACTTATACAATGTTATACTTCCACAACATCATATCTCCATAGAGCTAGATCTTCCTGCCTACCACATTTTCTTGTATTTAAATATTTTTGATTAAGAAAAGATACAAGGTAACAAAATCCCAGCCACAATTTCAATAAGAGATTTAAATATTTCTGATGAAAAACATGCAACATATCACAAGAGATATCATGGATAACTATTATCATTGCTACAGACTATAGCATTTCAAGAGACCTTCAGAAACAGGTCCCCTAGTAAGAAACTGTGCAATTAAGAAAAGGAGTACTTGTGGCACCTTAAAGACTAACCAATTTATTTGAGCATAAGCTTTCGTGAGCTACAGCTCACTTCATCAGATGCATACTGTGGAAACTGCAGAAGACATTATATACACAAAGACCATGAAACAATACCTCCTCCCACCCCACTCTCCTGCTCGTAATAGCTTATCTAAAGTGATCACTCTCCTTACAATGTGTATGATAATCAAGTTGGGCCATTTCCAGCACAAATCCAGGTTTTCTCACTCTCCGCCCCCTACACACAAACTCACTCTCCTGCTGGTAATAGCTTATCCAAAGTGACCACTCTCCCTACAATGTGCAAAATAATCAAGGTGGGCCATTTCCAGCACAAATCCAGGTTTTCTCACCCCCCGCCCACACACACACACAAACTCACTCTCCTGCTGGTAATAGCTCATCCAGACTGACCACTCTCCTTACAATGTGCATATTAATCAAGGTGGGCCATTTCCAGCATAAATCCAAGTTTAACCTGAATGTCTGAGGGGGCGGGGTAGGAAAAAACAAGGGGAAATAGGCTACCTTGCATAATGACTTAGCCACTCTCAGTCTCTATTTAAGCCTAAATTAATAGTATCCAATTTGCAAATGAATTCCAATTCAGCAGTTTCTTGCTGGAGTCTGGATTTGAAGTTATTTTGTTGTAAGAAAGCGACCTTCATGTCTGTGATTGCGTGACCAGAGAGATTGAAGTGTTTTCCGACTGGTTTATGAATGTTATAATTCCTGACATCTGATTTGTGTCCATTTATTCTTTTACGTAGAGACTGTCCAGTTTGACCAATGTACATGGCAGAGGGGCATTGCTGGCACATGATGGCATATATCACATTGGTGGATGTGCAGGTGAACAAGCCTCTGATAGTGTGGCTGATGTTATTAGGCCCTGTGATGGTGTCCCCTGAATAGATATGTGGGCACAGTTGGCAACGGGCTTTGTTGCAAGGGTAGGTTCCTGGGTTAGTGGTTCTGTTGTGTGGTATGTGGTTGTTGGTGAGTATTTGCTTCAGGTTGGGGGGCTGTCTGTAGGCAAGGACTGGCCTGTCTCCCAAGATTTGTGAGAGTGTTGGGTCATCCTTCAGGATAGGTTGTAGATCCTTAATAATGCGTTGGAGGGGTTTTAGTTGGGGGCTGAAGGTGACGGCTAGTGGCATTCTGTTATTTTCTTTGTTAGGCCTGTCCTGTAGTAGGTGACTTCTGGGAACTCTTCTGGCTCTATCAATCTGTTTCTTCACTTCCGCAGGTGGGTATTGTAGTTGTAAGAATGCTTGATAGAGATCTTGTAGGTGTTTGTCTCTGTCTGAGGGGTTGGAGCAAATGTGGTTGTATCGCAGAGCTTGGCTGTAGATGATTGATCGTGTGGTGTGGTCAGGGGGAAAGCTGGAGGCATGGAGGTAGGAATAGCGGTCAGTAGGTTTCTGGTATAGGGTGGTGTTTATGTGACCATTGTTTATTAGCACTGTAGTGTCCAGGAAGTAGATCTCTTGTGTAGACTGGACCAGGCTGAGGTTGATGGTGGGATGGAAATTGTTGAAATCATGGTGGAATTCCTCAAGGGCTTCTTTTCCATGGGTCCAGATGATGAAGATGTCATCAATATAGCGCAAGTAGAATAGGGGCATTAGGGGACGAGAGCTGAGGAAGCGTTGTTCTAAATCAGCCATAAAAATGTTGGCATACTGTGGGGCCATGCGGGTACCCATAGCAGTGCCGCTGATCTGAAGGTATACATTGTCCCCAAATGTAAAATAGTTAAGGGTAAGGACAAAGTCACAAAGTTCAGCCACCAGGTTAGCCGTGACATTATCGGGGATAGTGTTCTTGAAGGCTTGTAGTCCATCTTTGTGTGGAATGTTGGTGTACAGGGCTTCTACATCCATAGTGGCCAGGATGGTGTTATCAGGAAGATCACCGATGGATTGTAGTTTCCTCAGGAAGTCAGTGGTGTCTGGAAGGTAGCTGGGAGTGCTGGTAGTGTAGGGCCTGAGGAGGGAGTCTACATAGCCAGACAATCCTGCTGTCAGGGTGCCAATGCCTGAGATGATGGGGCACCCAGGATTTCCAGGTTTATGGATTTTGGGTAGTAGATAGAATATCCCAGGTCGGGGTTCCAGGGGTGTGTCTGTGCGGATTTGATCATGTGCTTTTTCAGGAAGTTTCTTGAGCAAATGCTGTAGTTGCTTTTGGTAACTCTCAGTGGGATCATAGGGTAATGGCTTGTAGAAAGTGGTTTTGGAGAGCTGCCGAGCAGACTCTTGTTCATATTCTGACCTATTCATGATGACAACAGCACCTCCTTTGTCAGCCTTTTGATTATGATGTCAGAGTTGTTTCTGAGGCTGTGGATGGCATTGTGTTCTGCACAGCTGAGGTTATGGGGCAAGTGATGCTGCTTTTCCACAATCTCAGCCCGTGCACGTCGGTGGAAGCACTCTATGTAGAAGTCCAGTCTGCTGTTTCGACCTTCAGGAGGAGTCCACCTAGAATCCTTCTTTTTGTAATGTTGGTAGGGAGGCCTCTGTGGATTAGTATGTTGTTCAGAGGTATTTTGGAAATATTCCTTGAGTCGGAGACGTTGAAAATAGGATTCTAAGTCACCACAGAACTGTATCATGTTTGTGGGGGTGCAGGGGCAGAAGGAGAGGCCCTGAGATAGGACAGCTGCTTCTGCTGGGCTGAGAGTATAGTTGGATAGGTTAACAATATTGCTGGGTGGGTTGAGTGAACCATTGCTGTGGCCCCTTGTAGCATGTAGTAGTTTAGAAAGTTTAGTGTCCTTTTTCTTTTGTAGAGAAGCAAAGTGTGCGTTGTAAATGGCTTGTCTAGTTTTAGTAAATTCCAGCCACGAAGAAGTTTGTGTGGAAGGTTGTTTTTTTATGAGAGTATCCATTTTTGACAGCTCATTCTTAATCTTTCCCTGTTTGCTGTAGAGGATGTTGATCAGGTGATTCCGCAGTTTCTTTGAGAGCGTGTGGCACAAGCTGTCAGCATAGTCTGTGTGGTATGTAGATTGTAATGGATTTTTTACCTTCAGTCCTTTTGGTACAATATCCATCTCTTTGCATTTGGAAAGGAAGTCTGTCTGTATCTGTACAAGTTTTTTCATGCAGTTGATAGATTTCCACTCCATACGGCTAAATGCAGTACCTTGCATAATGACAGGTTTCAGAGTAACAGCCATGTTAGTCTGTATTCGCAAAAAGAAAAGGAGTACTTGTGGCACCTTAGAGACTAACCATAACTATTTTACATTTGGGGGCAATGTATACCTTCAGATCAGTGGCACTGCTATGGGTACCCGCATGGCCCCACAGTATGCCAACATTTTTATGGCTGATTTAGAACAACGCTTCCTCAGCTCTCGTCCCCTAACGCCCCTACTCTACTTGCGCTATATTGATGACATCTTCATCATCTGGACCCATGGAAAAGAAGCCCTTGAGGAATTCCACCATGATTTCAACAATTTCCATCCCACCATCAACCTCAGCCTGGTCCAGTCCACAAAAGAGATCCACTTCCTGGACACTACAGTGCTAATAAACAATGGTCACATAAACACCACCCTATACCAGAAACCTACTGACCGCTATTCCTACCTACATGCCTCCAGCTTTCCCCCTGATCACACCACACGATCCATCGTCTACAGTCAAGCTCTGCGATACAACCGCATTTGCTCCAACCCCTCAGACAGAGACAAACACCTACAAGATCTCTATCAAGCATTCTTACAACTACAATACCCACCTACGGAAGTGAAGAAACAGATTGATAGAGCCAGAAGAGTTCCCAGAAGTCACCTACTACAGGACAGGCCTAACAAAGAAAATAACAGAATGCCACTAGCCGTCACCTTCAGCCCCCAACTAAAACCCCTCCAACGCATTATTAAGGATCTACAACCTATCCTGAAGGATGACCCAACACTCTCACAAATCTTGGGAGACAGGCCAGTCCTTGCCTACAGACAGCCCCCCAACCTGAAGCAAATACTCACCAACAACCACATACCACACAACAGAACCACTAACCCAGGAACCTACCCTTGCAACAAAGCCCGTTGCCAACTGTGCCCACATATCTATTCAGGGGACACCATCACAGGGCCTAATAACATCAGCCACACTATCAGAGGCTTGTTCACCTGCACATCCACCAATGTGATATATGCCATCATGTGCCAGCAATGCCCCTCTGCCATGTACATTGGTCAAACTGGACAGTCTCTACGTAAAAGAATAAATGGACACAAATCAGATGTCAGGAATTATAACATTCATAAACCAGTCGGAAAACACTTCAATCTCTCTGGTCACGCAATCACAGACATGAAGGTCGCTTTCTTACAACAAAATAACTTCAAATCCAGACTCCAGCAAGAAACTGCTGAATTGGAATTCATTTGCAAATTGGATACTATTAATTTAGGCTTAAATAGAGACTGAGAGTGGCTAAGTCATTATGCATGGTAGCCTATTTCCCCTTGTTTTTTTCCTACCCCGCCCCCTCAGACATTCAGGTTAAACTTGGATTTATGCTGGAAATGGCCCACCTTGATTATTATGCACATTGTAGGGAGAGTGGTCACTTTGGATAAGCTATTACCAGCAGGAGAGTGAGTTTGTGTGTGTATGGGGGTGGGTGGGTGAGAAAACCTGGATTTGTGCTGGAAATGGCCCAACTTGATTATCATACACATTGTAAGGAGAGTGATCACTTTAGATAAGCTATTACGAGCAGGACAGTGGGGTGGGAGGAGGTATTGTTTCATGGTCTCTGTGTATATAATGTCTTCTGCAGTTTCCACAGTATGCATCTGATGAAGTGAGCTGTAGCTCACGAAAGCTTATGCTCAAATAAATTGGTTAGTCTTTAAGGTGCCACAAGTACTCCTTTTCTTTTTGCGAATACAGACTAACACGGCTGTTTCTCTGAAACCTGTGCAAGTAAGACCACCCTACACCTAGTAAAGTCAGTGGCAAAAACTCTTTAATGAACTTGGTGGAAATAGGAATTGGCCCTCAAAAAGCAGCCCTTTTACATTTAATGCATGTATATGAAAATATGTCCAAGGGTATCTGTTGCAGGAGATCTGATAAACATGTTCTTACTTTTAATCCCTCCATTAATATGTCAGGAATTGGAATAGCAGAAAGAGGCATCAGGAAAATTAAATGAGACACACACTGGTTCTGGGTAATTTAACATATTTTTAATGAAATTTTTACTACCATGGAGCATTAAAAATATTGAATTCCACAACTGTGAAAAGATATTTTCAAAAGTTGCTGTAACTCTCAGTAGCATAACAATCTTATTTCTCACTGATTAGACAATGTGTGTGTGCGCGTGCAACTGTTTATTTTAAATAAAAAATAAACCTTTTTCAGGTCCTTCCTCCAAGAAAAGGATGGTCTTTTCATGCAAACAATCCTTATGATTAGCTTGAAGTAGGGGTGACATACCAGGGTACGATCCAATCCAATGAGTCGTGGTGTGACCCCTGCCCTGTAACCTAGGGTCCCCTTTACAATGCATTGCTGCTGTAGCCTCCAACCTGGTTTGCCCAGAAATAGCCTCCAGCATGCATGTCATTCCCAACTAAGTCTGTTTGTGCTGCCATCAGCCAGCCATACCTTAGCTTTTACCAGGCTTAAATATTACCACAGGGTGACCCCCAACACACTCCCAGTACCAGATTTCCCCCCAGAAATGTATGTCCTGTACTGCCCAGCTCTCCTGAACAGTGCAAATATATCAAGTCTGTTATTCCTTTAAGGGAATAATATGCACACAACTTGTTACCCCAAGTAGAGTTACTCAGACACTTCAACTTGAACGCATTTGATTAGATAAAACAAACAGTATTAACTACAAAGAGATATTTAAGTAGCCCTGTCTCCCCTTTGAGTAGCATTTCAAGCTGGGAGCAAGGTGACAAGCAGTCTGTGTGGAAGGAAACTCCATGATTTTTTTTGTTAAGATGTCTTTCCAAAGAATAGGAGTACTTGTGGCACCTTAGAGACTAACCAATTTATTTGAGCATAAGCTTTTGTGAGCTACAGCTCACTTCATCGGATGCATATTGTGGAAAGTATAGAAGATCTTTTTATACACACAAATCATGGAAAAATGGGTGTTTACTACTACAAAAGGTTTTCTCTCCCCCCATCCCACTCTCCTGCTGGTAATAGCTTATCTAAAGTGATCACTTTCCTTACAATGTGTATGATAATCAAGGTGGGCCATTTCCAGCACAAATCCAGGGTTTAACAAGAACGTCTGAGGGGGGTGGGGGGTTAGGAAAAAACAAGGAGTAATAGGTTACCTTGCATAATGACTTAGCCACTTGCAGTTTCTATTCAAGCCTAAGTTAATTGTATTCAATTTGCAAATGAATTCCAATTCAACAGTCTCTCGCTGGAGTCTGGTTTTGAAGTTTTTCTGTTGTAATATCGCAACTTTCATGTCTGTAATCGCGTGACCAGAGAGATTGAAGTGTTCTCCGACTCGTTTATGATTTATGGTTTCTCTCCAACACCACTTTCTACAAGCCATTACCCTCTGATCCCACTGAGAGTTACCAAAAGAAACTACAGCATATGCCCCCTAAGAGTAAGCCATTGTGCTCTGGTGGGTGCAAGGACTGAAATTCTATCTGGCCTTTATATGGGCCACAAAGAGGGAGAGGATGTCTTTGTGCCCTCCTCCACACCATACACCGGCCAAGGAGAATCTGGCCCTTTTTAAGTTTTGCTGGAATAATTTACATGCAGGACGGAGGTTTTACAGAGGTGTTTATTATCAAGAGGGAGCTCTCTGTAACAGGACATGCAGATCCCCAGAGCCTAAATCAAAAGCTCCCCATGTAGTCTCATAGTTGAGGATGTCATGTGGGTTTGGGATAATTTCTGGAAAGTCTGGAGATCACAAACCAATGAATAGATTACATAGTGAGAAAAAGTTTTCAAAAGCCTCCCCACTGAGCCCATACATTTCTTAACCCCTGTAGTTGCACATAGACATTTAGGTAGGAAGGTACCCATTGTGGGCCTGACTCTGTGACCGCTGAAGTCAGTAGGAGTTTTGCCATCTATTTAAATGAGAGCAGAATTAGGCCCATCATCCAGACAAATGCCTAGCTGCATGCACTTAACTAGAACTGACCAGAGCCGTGAAAACTTCAATCTGGAAGTGTGGGGGAAGAAAAGAGACATAGACACCGAGGGCTGCTCTGCATAGTCAGCCAGTGGCGTATTAATGCCTAGGCCGACAACCGCCTAGGCCTAGAGTGGCGAATTTGCAGGGGCGGCAAATTTATAATAGCAGCCAGAGGCTTCCCCCAGTGCCAGTTCGCATCCTCCGCCCCGCCCCGGCCCTGCCCCAACTCCACTCCTTCCCTGCCCCCATTCCCAGCCCCCTCCCTGCCCCTATGGTCCCTTTTCCCAAATCCCTGCCCTGGCCCTGCCTCCTCTCCTGAGCGCACCACGTTACCCCTATTCCCTCCCTCCTTCGCAAAGCTGTTTCGCGCACAAGCACTGGCAGGGAGTGGGGAGAAGCAGGACCTGGCGGCGCGTCAGGGGAGGAGTCGGAGCGGAGGTGAGCAGGGACAGGGGGGCCAGGAGCTGCTGGGGTGGGGAGCGGCAATTATTTCAGGACCTGGGGTGGCAAAATCATTAATCCACCACTGCAGTCAGCCAGCGTGCAACAGGCTGAGGTGTAAATCCAAAGGCAGGAATGGTTGTGTGGACCTTGCTGCTGTATGCCAAAAGTTCTCCAGTGCTCTTTCATCTACTCCAGTTTTAAAGCTGAGTAGATCAAAGCACACTAGGGACCTTTTAGTATTTGCCTGCTGGGTCCACACAGCTCAGCAGACTGGTGCATTGCAAATTTACACCTTACTGTGTATGGACTGTGTGGCCAAACCAGGACACACACACACACATGACTGTGTTAGGACATTGGCTGGAATTCAGGTGACCTTGGTTCAATTACTTACTCTGCCTGAGTCACAGCAGAGTTTCTCATCCCAGCTCTTGCTGAATCAGGAAGAGCAGGAACTCTGACCTAGGTCTCTCATATCTTTGGCCAATACCCTAAACACCAAGCATCAGTGTGGCCTTTTCCCTTGCCCTCCACCCCCCTGAATGAAATTTTCAGGTAAACATTTAATGTATACTGTTGGTCACAATATGAGCAAGGGGTGGGGCGTGGGGGGAGAAGGCGGGAGAAGAAGACACATGGTCCCTGCTCCACAGGGCTTACAGTCCGAACAGATGGACAATACAAACTGCAAGGGGAGATCCACAAAAGTTTCCTCAAAGCTCTGTTGTTGATATTTGTTTTCTTTTCTTCCCTACAGTTTATTTTATTTATTTGTTTTAAGATAACAATCTTGATTCATTAATTTCCATTTTATTTAAAGGAAAACTTATCAATTTTGCTCAGTCTAGCAGTCTGAAAGTTTCAGAGAAAACATGCACTTCCCAGCAAGCATAAACTGTGAAATGTATTAGAAAATAGAGGTTTTAATGCCAATTATCATTAAAAACCTTATTTTCAAAAGCCCTTCACAGTTTATTCATGCTGCGAAGTGCTTCTCATCTTTGAAACTTTCAGACTGTTAGACTGAGCAAAATGGGTGCAATTTTCTTTTAATTGTTTGGAACACCATGTGTGAGGGAACATGACAGAATGCAAATTGCATATAGAAAGTGCAAGAGAGAGAAGGCTGCAGCATTTTGTGCAGCTCTCGCAGAGAAGTGAAAGGCATAGGACATGTCAGCTTTTCATCTTCAGGTCAAAAGCTAAATCATAGCATGACTTTAAATTTTAAATGAGAAACATGCCCCGACCCTTACTGTAACATGTGGCAATGCACCAGTTCTAACTCCTGTTGACAGTCTGAGAAAAAGGTTGACATTTGTGTATGGTGAATGAACTTCTTACCATTAGCAATGATTCCCCTGGGTCAGTGTTAAAGCACACCGATGGGACATTTTGGGACATATTTCTACCTATCCTGTACCTGCTCAGTGAATACAAGACACCATGCTATAAAAAACATTGAGCAAACAGACTGGAGGTGTGGTGAATTCCTCCATGTCTTTCCACGCAGCTAGTCAATTGAGGAGGGGTTGACACTCAGAAGTTGGGATAGATAAGGGGAGAGAGAAGAAATATTGTTCTGAGTGGAACTGTAGAGAGCTATGAAATAATCATAGTACAATGTCACAGTAGCAAATGCGTGTCATGGCATCGCATAACATGCAATGACATTGTGTCATAAGGAAACAGTTGATCTATGCAAACTTTTTAGTAACCAGACACCAGGTTATTATTTTGTGTGTCTCTGACTATATTCAATGACAAATTCTAGCTTAGTAGTCTGCAAGGCAAAACACTTAGACTATATAGAGCTAATGGAAAAAGAATGTGCTATGACTAGGACATAGAAGTATCAACAAATGTGTTCCCCTCCCAACACACACACTTATAAAAATAAACTACTTAGCAACTGATAATTATGGTGGTGTTTACTTAATATAAGAACCAAGTGCCTATTGCTAGTGGGGTTCCAAGAAGATCAAAGCCACTACCTCTATACAGAACTTCACCCGCTTTGACAAATAGTCTGATTTCCGTAGCTTTATAAAGCACAGAGGTCAGGTTTGTCTTTGAAAGCCTCGAATGATCTGACAAAAGTTTTCAGCTGGAGTTGAAATAGAAATTCCCACCCAGGATAATTTGATATTGCATTAGTTTCCACAGATGTTCCAAAGTCAAATTAATATAATTTGATGGGAGGGGGACAGACTGGGGTAAGATCCTGCTGAAGCGTGCTCTTTCTCTGATCACTACAGAGTTTTATTTTCCTAATTTTATTTGTATTGGTTTTGTTGCAGCCCCTTTCCTCCATTGTTCTTTTTCACCTCTCCAGACATGGGCTACTGGACATGTCTTCATGGTATCATTCCGCTTTCACTGACCTTGAGCTCTCTCTTCCCATGTACCAGTGTTTTTTTCCTCTGGGTCTGATACTGCAAGATGACAAACAACTTCAAGTCCCATTGCCTTCAACTATAGGGAAGCCCAGCTGGTGTAAATAATGGGGCCCTTGCTGTGAGTAAAATTCACTGACACTTATAGGGCCAGCACCAAGACATCCACACAACTTAAGTCCTGCACAGGGAACTGCTGGCGGCATGATAAACACAACCTATTAATCTTAGAAAAGGCCTTTGTGCCAATTCCACATAGGCCACACTGTGCTTGTTGAAAGTGCTGAAAGGCCACACTGGGGGCAGCCACTGGTGGACCAGGGTAGGAGCTGCTCAGCTGTGTTTATGCAGATACAAGAAACCCCTAATATCTCAAGCAACTAGTGCAGAGGGGCTTCTGTCATTAGAATGGAAAGCAGCCCCACACCCAGGCACTGTGTTGAAAAATGGATTGTACAGGTCAGCTCTAAAAAGGGATGTAGGCATTGCAACGCTTAACTTTTAGGTGTCTTACCACCTCCAGTGGAATGCATAGCCCCAGGTTTCCTATACACAGTGTACAGAGAGAGATGGGTGCCTTAGAATGAGATCCACAAGAGCCATCACACAGAACAAGGAGCTGCCTAAACTAGCCATTAGGAAGTGCTGAGGAGAGGGGTGGGGCTTAAGCCCCTCCTCCATGAAAAGGAATTAGGTGCTTAAGACCAGGCAGGAGGGAGGTATCTCTTTGTTTAGCTTACACAGCCATAAGCCCTCTCCTGGAGTTAGGCATCAAAGCCAAGTCCATCTTTTTTCAAAGACAGAGGAGAAGGAGGAGGAGCTGCTGTTGCTGCTGCCACCACCCTCATAACTTTTAGCTCAGTGATTAGAATACTTACCTGGGATGTGGGAGACGCCGGTTCAATTCCCTTCCATGAAGGATTCCATGAGAAGGGCTTTGAACTTGGGTCTCCCTCCCACTTCAGGTGCATGGCCTGGCCACTGCGTTATAGAGTCACTCTTGCTCGCTCTCTCTCTGGCCCATTGATTATTTATGGGAAGTGGAACAGCTTCAACAAGAGAAATAGTGTGTTCCATTCCTCCCCATACACCCTCCAAAAAACCTCCCCAAAAACAACCAAACAAAAACTTGGCTTCTTCATGTCTGCCTGCTCCATTCTATCCCATTTTTCTCTTTTCCCCACCCTGCTCCTTGTTCCAGTTGCACCTGCCTCCCTCCCAGTTTAACTCTGCCCCATTCTGCCAGCTTCCACTCCCGGTCCTTCCCCCTCCAGGCTCCTTGTCACAATCTGTTCCCCGCACCCAGTCCAACTCTTGTTCCCTCTGTGAAGCAACTCCTTCACATTTCTATTCTGAGTGGGCTCAGACAGAGAGATTCCCAGCCCTCAGTTACATTGTCTGGTCCTGGCCCAGCACACGGTAGTTCAGAGCTGCAATTAGATGGAAAATACTGCTCCCCAGCCTGGAACATGCTCAGTGGAGAGAGAATTTTTGGAGATTTTAACTGCAAAGGTCTATTAGTCTACTGAGTAGGTACAAACTGATTTTTCAAAGGCTGATAACTTGGCCATGTTCAGGCAAATTTTCACAGATGTGGCAAAAGGCACATCTGTGACAAAGGCCATCCCAGGCCAAATTTATAGTCCCTTCAGACATGAGATCATCTCAAAGAAACATCACCAATTTAAAAAAAACAAACAAACAAACAAACAAAAAAACAAACATGGAATATGTGTTCCTATTTTTCCCTAACCATTCCTGTCATGGAAAATTTCAAGATTTCAAGCAAAATGGTTACAGCTTGGTAAGACTCCAAACAATTGAAAATAGGGTCTTACAATGGGAAGTGTTAGGCAATTTTAATAGGTGGTGCTATTTGTTATTTGTCCAAGGTCACACAGCAGTTCAATGGCAGGGCCAAAAATAGAACCCATCAGGCCAGTACCTTATCCCACTGGACCATGCTTTTATCATTCCAATGAAAAATTTTATCCTTGCTTGCTACTAATGATAGTCGAGAGGATCAAGTGCCTCAGAAGTGCCAGAGACCTTTGTTTTATAAGCTAAACAAATTAAAGTAACTATACTGGCATCAGATTGGATACACAATATGGAAATTCTGCTTTAGTACAATCAAGAGTTGAAGATTTACTTTTAAAAGAGGTGATTTTTGTAAAAAAAATTCAACATAAACTTATGCTTTTGCACCTGGAAAGCTGACTGACTACTACACAGTGTTTCAGTTGCCTTGTGTGCCTAAGAGTCTCCCTCAGTTCAAATGTCTTTTAATATGTCTAGAGGCCTATGTTGTAAGTGACAGCACTAGGCTTCTGATAAATAAATGAATTATTCACTAGCTAAATAGATACATTAAAATGAGCTATTTAGAATTTAATGAATATTAAACAAAACCATTCACACCTGAACCACATTTGTCTAGGCTGAAGAAGTCTATAGGTAAGGGTAGTTTATTACAAACATACTGGAATACATTTCCTGTGCGGTTTCAGTGACATCAGAAAATTCCTTCACTTTCAAGAACTAAAAAGTTGTTTCATTTGCAACCTTCTCAAACAGGTAGAAACTTTATCAAAGGGAAAGCAGAATGCTATAGGTAAGGTACCAATAACACAGACAGGCTCCAAATTAATAAGGCCTGGTCTACATGACAAAGTTAAGCTGCCTTGAGTCAACCTATGTCAACCAAGTTGTACATGACTATGCTGAAATTGGTCTCCCACTGCTGTAAGTGCCCCATTATGCTGACACAGTAACACCACCTCCCCAAGCAGCATAGAGCCATGGCTGATGTACTTAGGTCGATGCAGTGAATGCGTAGACACGGTGTCAAGGTTCCTTCCCCACTCTGAACTCTAGGGTACAGATGTGGGGACGTGCATGAAAGACCCCCAAAGCTTATTCTTATGAGCTTAGGTTAAAAACGTTCCCAAGTTACAAACTTTGCCTTGTCCTTGAACCCTATGCTGCCACCACCAAGCATGTTAAACAAAGAACAAGTGGAAAGAGCCCACTTGGAGACGTCTTCCCCCAAAATATCCCCCCAAGTCCTACACCCCTTTTCCTGGGGAAGGCTTGATAAAATTCCTCACCAATTTGTACAGGTGAACACAGACCCAAACGCCTTGGATCTTAAGAACAATGAAAAATCAATCAGGTTCTTAAAAGAAGAATTTTAATTAAAGAAAAGGTAAAAGAATCACCTCTGTAAATTCAGGATGGTAAATACCTTACAGGGTAATCAGATTCAAAACATAGAGAATCCCTCTAGGCAAAACCTTAAGTTACAGAAAGACACAAAAAATAGGAATATACATTCCATCCAGCACAGCTTATTTTACCAGCCATTAAACAAAAGGAAATCTAACACATTTCTAGCTAGATTACTTACTAACTAACAGAAGTTCTGAGGCTGCATTCCTGAACTGTTCCAGCAAAAGCATCACAAGGACAGACAGACAGATCCTTTGTTCCCCACTTCCAGCTTTGAAAGTATCTTGTCTCCTTATTGGTCATTTTGGTCAGGTGCCAGCAAGGTTATCTTAGCTTCTTAACCCTTTACAGGTGAAAGGGTTTTGCCTCTGGTCAGGAGGGATTTTATAGCATTGTATACAGAAAGGTGGTTATCCTTCCCTTTATTTTTATGATACACGGTTACTTATGTCGACCCTAGCTGTCCTCCAGCAGCTGTCCCACAATACCCCACACTGACCACTCTGGTAACCATTGTGAACACCACTGCCCAGGGCTCAAGGACACCAGAAACTCTCCTCCCCTTTAAAGCCCTTCAAATTTTTGAAATTCCTTTTCCTGATTACACAGCTTGGCAAGCACACCTAGCAGTTCCCCATTGTTAAGCTGACCATGCTGACTACACATTCCAGATGTGCTCCTGCCTGGAGCAGACCAGAGGCCATGGATCTCCTGGGCCTGTGGGGAGAAGAGGCTATGCAGACACAGCTCTGAACCAGCCATAGAAACACTGACACATATGAGCAGGTTGCTCAGGGGATGCAGGAGAATGGGTATGACAGGGACTAGCAGCAGTGTTGCATGAAAGCCAAGGAGCTGCAGCAGGCTCCAGAAGGCCAGAAAGACCATAATGGATCATGTGCCAACCCGCAGACCTGCTGCTTTTACAAAGAGCTGCATGCCATACTCAGCAGAGACTCCCCCACCCCCACTCCCAACACATCCACATCCCTGTGGATACCTCTGAGGAGTCCAAGTCATAGGCCCCTGCCATAAGCAGTGAGGATGATGACAATGAACCAGGGGATGCAGCTGGGCAGTGAGCCAGGACCAGTTTCTTATGAATTCTTATGAATAAAACTTATGAATTTTTTTAATGTATTTGATTTATAATTGCTTGTTTTTGCCCTCCCACTGGTTTTGCTACAAATAACATTTTATTATTTGGAACCTAATTCATCTTTATTGTTTCACAACATACATTGCCAAGAGATCAGCAGTTCTGAAAGCAGACAATTACCTGTTACTGCACAGTGTCACACAACTCATAGGATCATTCACAAACAAAAATTAATAGGTGCATTACAAGGTTATATCCGTGCATATACATCAATCACTGCACTATTCCTATCAGGGCAGAAAAGAGCAGGGCCAGGTAAAACACAAACTCACACTACACTACTCTGACTAACTGTTAAAACGGTCTTTCAAATTCTCCCTGATCTGCTCTTCAAATAGCCCTTGCATCTGGCTATTCAGATTCAGCAGACAGCCACTCCACTTTCTCCCTCCACCACAGTGGAAGCTTTTTTCACTTTTCTTCAAATATACTATGTAGGACATAGAAGGCAGCTATAACCATTGGGATATTTTTCTCACTGGGGTCCAATATTGTGAGTAACAAATACCAGCAACTCTTCAAATGACCAAAGGCAAATTCAAGTGTCATTCTGTACCTGATGAGTTGGCAGATGAATCATTACTTGGTGCTGTTCAGGTGGCAAGTGTACGGCTTCATGAGCCGGGGGAGCAAGGGGTAGGCTGGGTTCCCCAGGATCACTACTGGCATTTCTAAATTGCCAATGGTAACCCACTGGTCAGGAAAGAATGTCCCTTCTTGCAGTTTTCTGAACAGTCCTGTGTTCCTAAAGATGCACACTGATGTCAGTGAAGCTTTCCTGGCAATCCACCAATGCTTGCATAACCACAAAAAAAGCAGCACTTTCTGTTGATGTACTCAGTGGCAAGGTGATCTGTTGCACAAATAGGGATGAGCGTGCTGTCTGTCACTCCGCCGCAGTACAGGAACCCCATAGATGCAAAGGCATCCACTATAATCTGCACATTGCCAAGAGCCACAGTCCTTCTCCATTGCCAGTGCAATGGAGGTGTCTCTGCGCTGGAGGGCTGGGTTGAGTTCAACACACAGATCCAGGAATGTGGCCTTGTGCATCCAAAAATTATGCAGCCACTGCTCATCATCCCAAACATGCATGACAATGTGATCCCACCAGTCAATGCGTGTTCCTTGAACCCAGAAGTGGTGCTCCACCATCTGTAGGTGCTCCTTGAACACCACCAACAACCTTGAATTAGTTCTTGCTGTGTCTCACAGCAATCGGTCCTCCAAGGAATTGTCACATTTTTTGTGGCTCTGCAAATGCTTCAGGATCACACACCTTGTGGTTGCAGTGCTCATGACAATAGTGTATCACGCCATGCTCCTGTCAGAGATAGCAGACAGCAATGAGGGCTGGGTGGGCTTGTGGGATTTTGAAAAAAGGCAAAAAAATTATGGGATACAGATACCACTATGGGATGGAGACAGTTGCAGACTAGGAAGTTGAGCCTAGGCTCCCAGTCACCCCGCGGGACTTGTTTCAGCCCCATCATGCATTGCCAAAACTTCCCAAAAGACAGAGCGCTGGATGGTGGCATGTTGCAGAGTGAGATGTCTATACGCACTCTGCATCAATACAAGCACTCTTGGTGAGAACACGCACTGCTGACACAAGGATCCCAGTATGCATGAGCACAAGCTCTGCACTAACTGCCGTAGCTGTATGCCAACAGAACTTGAGTCTACAAACATAGATATGGCTTAAGGAGCCACCTTAAATGGGAAATTTTAAAGTGAGCTCTATTCCTAATAGAGAGGGGCCTGAACTTCTGAGTTCAGATACAAACTTCTCCCACATTTACGAGATGTTTCAATCTGAACTTTTGGTTGGGTTTTGCTTCTACTCCCCCACTCCCCTTTCATTTGCAAAATTTCTGCCAATCAGACCATGAAATCCTCAAATGATTTAGGGCTGGATTGGCATCATGCTTTCCACAGTAAGTTTCATTAGAAAAGGGAAGTCAAGAGAATCTCCATATGAAAACAGTCATTTTTCACTCAGCTCTAGTAGCAAACTTGATCAAATCGCATTTTGCTTTCCAGTTTATAAACATATTCACAGACCAATTTGCTCCCTATTCTTTCAGCTGCAATGGAGCTGCCCAAAAGCCTTTTAGTGTACACCTGTGATGTTTCATTCCCATTGAGAAGCTATTATGGCTAGCAAGCCCTTATCACTCTTTTCTTTCTCGCCCGCACTATTGCTGCTATTTCAGACCCCACCCGCCCCGTTTTAAAACCTAAAAGCCAATGAAAGCATTTCGTCTTTGTAAAGGATTCATTATACATTTCTGCTACTAAATCAGCTTTGTATCTCCAGGCAATCTTTATAGTAAGTAGGACCTACATGGCTCATTATAGGCATTCCTTCAGGGTGGCTGGCTGGCTTTCTTTATTAACATTTGCATGAATTGGCTCTCCCCCTTCTTGCTAATGACCATCAGAAGTATCAGCCTGTTTCTCTGTCCCACATGCACAGCTAGTCTAGTCGTGTGATACTCAAGATGACTCAGACAAATCTCCCTCTCTCCTGGACACACTTAGAATTTGTTTAAAGTAGTAATTTTACTGATCCTCCCCATCCCTCCCCCATCTTGTGTATAAACCGAATAAGGTTGATTCAACTCACATAAGTTAATGGAATGTTACTTTGACTATAAGAAAAATATGAAAGCATTCAAAGTAGTGATTCATCCAAACCTAAGGGCTCAGCTCTCACAGGTGCCATACCGCTGAATTCATGGGCAAAACCTTTGCCTATGCTTTGGAAGTCTGCCACAAAGGGAAGGGAAATGACAAAATGGAAAAGAGTTGTAGGAGTGCATCAAAGTCACAGACAGAAGCCCTCCTTGCCAAAGAATTCTGAGTGAGCCCCTACTGGCAGTTGCACAAGCTAAAAGCTGCAGAGTCATCCTACAGGATCAAGAAATGATCTAGAGATCAGGAAGAATCTTTTTTTCAAGAAGGGTTACTGCGTCCATTGCATTAATAACCCTACAAAAAGTGTCTATTGTTTAGAGTCTGTGCTTGGGAACCAGGATCCCTACATTTCCAAATCTCCAATTTTGTGTATGGCCTTTGGCAAATCTCTTAGGGCTAGGTTTTAATCCTACAGTTAGGCCAGAGAAAGGGACAAGGTGTAGCTGTGCTGCTCTAAGAGCCACAGTTTGGTCTCTATTTTCCTTTGCTTGCAGGAGGGGGAGGGGAACAGGGAGGGAGAAAGACGTGCCAGCCCTTTTCCTCGTTCCCTTTAGTCCTCCCTCGGTGTCAGTTCAGCTACAGGGGCTGTGGGAGGGGAAGAGAAGAGAGGATAGAGCCAAGGATTCCTCTACTCCCCACTCACCTGCATGGGAGGGGAAGCAGCAGCCTGTTGCTCTGTCCCACATGCAGGAGGCTGGTGATACACATAGTCTGTGCAGGGAAGTAAAGGGGGCCCTTATGTACCCTCACTCCCTTTCCCAGCTACACAGCTGGGCTCCTGAGCCCTTCATCTTTTCTCCTGCTCTTTTACATACAGGTAAACTTAGGTTAATGATGGGGGTTTGGCCAGTTCATGTTCTCAAAGCACCTTAACACTAGCCATAAAAAGCATTAAATGCAAAGTGTTAATTACATTCATTGCTTTAATAATAAAACATGCTCACGTTTGGATTAAAAAGCTCCTCCACGGAAAACACTGCTTTTTCATTTAATCCAGATTCCCGGAGGAGATTCCATCTTGCATTCAGTAAGATTAAACTCTTATTCCAGGAGTCCACTGAGAATTCATATTACAGAGAATGCTGAAGTGTGTTAATTTTAACTGGGTACACAGTACCAAATGAAACATGAAAATATATGACTCATGACTCAGACTAAAAATATGGATTGTTAATTTAAAAAGTAGACAAAAATGCATTTTCCACTAAAAGGTTTGTGGCATGAAGGCTATTAATTTAGAAGTCACCTAATGGAGAAACTGAAAACAATTTAATAATGTTGAAATCATTTTCTTTTCTGTTCAAGTACACTTTTTCCTTATTGAAGCCATGTGTATTCATTCTTGGGATATACAGACTACTTAATGTATTGACTATAATCAATATTTTGGGAGAGCTGTTGACCTGTGTATTTATTTTGACCACAAGAGTGCCCAAATACCACCCATCTTAGTCTTACCCTCACAGCCAAACATTGCTAGCTCCTCTTGGAGTCCCCAAAAATCCTGACTGCAGATTATGCCCATCAGGATTTACCTCCAAGGCCTGCTCTTGCAAGCAGCTTCACTGAAAACTGGGTCCCAGCTGGACCCTGGAAGTTTCTCATATAACTGCCAGAATAGGGTGACCAGATGTACCAATTTTACAGGGACAGTCCTGATATTTGGGGCTTTTTCTTATATAGGCATCTCTTACCTCCCCATCCCCTGTCCTGATTTTTCACACCTTCTATCTGGTCACCCTATGCCAGAAGGACGGGGCCATTTGTGAAAATGTGGCAACTACTGCATCAGAATCTCAGGCAAAAATTGTCGTTTACCTCAGAGAGGTTTTTGCTTGACTAAGGACTGCTGAAAAATTCAGTAGGGATATTGTTCAGGAAAAGCTCAAATCAACATTCTTTTAATACTGGGAGTCCATGCAAAGGAACTATTCCGTATAGTCTTACACATTTTACCTAGTTGAATATATAGGTGGTTACAGCTTGGAGAAATGTGTATTACTAGTTGTATCAGTCCCTCTTGAACTGAACAGTCTCTCTTGGATTGAATGATTCCTTAGGTTATACCCACATAAGCAAACAAGAACATTACACTGTGCCAGAATGTTTAAACTCTTCCCATTCAATGTGGAACTAGAACTTTGTATCGTTTTTGGATCAGTCTAGAGAGCGTTTAGTGGCAGTTATTTGAATACCACTTAGTCGGGTATGCATATCATCTTACTTTCTCTACTTCTTACTATCCAAAAGGCTTTAAAAAAATCATGTCTGTGTCCCTTGTAGGGCCATATTGGTGAGGCAACAAGACACTAAGCGTATAGTCAATATGTTTATATATTTGATTTTTTGGCAGCTAGTACACATCACATTTTTCCTGAAACAGTTATGCATCTGCATATCTGCTTTTCTCTTCATACACTATATATATATATATATATATATATATATAATATTAATTCAAAAGATATATAATATGCTGCTTAAAAATAGAGAAAAATATGTTTAAAAAATCTTTTAGACTTCAATTTGAGTTTGGTGCATCTCTGCTCTTCAGAAACACCACACTTATGTCTGTCACTATCATCAGCAATGAGCCATCACCCTAGCTAACTCAAAAAAAGAATTGAGCTTCACAAATCTTCAGCTTTGATAAGTTTGTCAGATCATATAAGTGTACGAATTTTAAAAATAGGGAAACATTGTCTTTTATAAGGACAGATAGACAAAAAAACAAAAACAAACAAAAAAAAATACCACCAAAAACATTTGGCCTAATTTTCTGGGGCATTATACACTTGCCAGTCTTTAGTTGATTAGAACTATCCAAAAGTGCAACTAAATAAATCAGTGTCATAGGGGTCATCAGCACCATGCATGATTGTGTATTTTACCTTATTTAGTTAGTGCTTAACCTATAATTTGATAGTGTCCAAAACTACATACAAACTAGAGGAGAATTATTTTCATTGTCTTCAAAATTATAGAAAACATCTTTCTAAGTCCTAGATCACATTTTTGCAAATGACTAAAAATCATGACAACTGGTACCAAACTAGACACTAGATTTTTCCCACCATTATGTGCTACAGAGGGGAGCAAAAGGGCACGGAGTGAAATTGCCCTTTGGTGACAGGCCTGTTCAAGGTTCTGCACAGCATGGAACCCCTCCATAGAAAACTGCACAGTGTGCAGGCTTTAAATATGCTGGTGCAGAAGAGAGCATTGGGGCAGGGGAGGTGAACAGTCTACTAGATTGATGTTCATGTGGATACGACAGAGCCTTTGTGTGGTAATCATGAGCATCTGTAAGAGGGTACTATGTCTATGCTCCAACTGTAAAGACTGTCCATGGATTGAGGGAATGGTTTTCATGCTCCACACCATCTGCAGGACAGTCACATGAAAGCAAATCATTCTAGGTTTGAGTGATTTGATAATTTTAGCCTTGTTGCATAAATATGACCAAAGTTAGCAGGAGAAGACCAGCTATCCTGCCTATTCTCATCCCTCTTGACCTGTCAACACCACGTGGTTGGGAGCTCCACAGGATTGATGAGACATGGCTGGCTAGAAGGGTGTGGAACTTGAGAGCTTAAAAGCATACAAAGGCAGGGGAAAATATTATTTGTATTGTTGTTTTACTGTAACCTCATTGTGCAAACACTCATCGGAGCAGCTGGCTGCTTGAAGAGCTTGCAATCTGAACAGATAAGCTTGCAATCCTTTCACCTATGCTTTATCTTCCTTTTCCAGATGGGAAACCAAGGCACAAAGATTAAGAGATTTGCAGAAAAGTCTATGGAAGAGCCAGAAATGAAACCCAGACTTTCTGAATCCCAAATCCAGTGCTATAAACACAAAGCCATCCTTCCTCTTTAGAATCAAACCATTTGCAATTATTTTCAAATTATAAACAACAATATCTGGTCTTTTTTTATTTGCCTTTTGAAATGTCAGAGGAAAGGGTTTGCCAAAAAAGTCCATTTTTGACTATCACCATATGCTCCCATGAAAGCCTTATTGGTTGGCTGATTTCTTATAGACATCATGGAAGAAGTAGGTGTTGGGGGAAGAGATTTAGTGGAGACCACCTCAGTGGCTTTATGGACCCTAAGATCACTGCTCAGAGGATTTCATATCTAGGGGATAGAATGGAAGATGCCGTTGGGATCTTGGCAGAGTGGAGTTGATGGGCGCGGACATGGTAAATGATGAGAACAGATAACAAGGGCAGACTTGTCAAAGGCTTTCAGATTAATTCTATAATACTGAGAGGTATTGGTGACACACTGGGTGTGAATGCACCCTTCAATTAACAACAGTCAGGATGAGTTAATCACAAGCCCCCACACTTAAGGGGAAAGGGCGTGTGACCCCACCCAGGAGTTTTTTGGACTGTGTGGGTGGAGGAGATTTGAGTATCATGCATATACAGGCCGAAGAGACAGGATCAGGAAGACACAGAGAAAGCTGAAAGGAGCAGCTTAAAGCCTGGTGTCTGACCTGAGAAGACACCTAGGGAGAAGTTGTTGGGTTGGGGGAGTGTTTTTGTGAGCAAAATAAGTTGTTTCCTGGTATTTAATTTCTTCTGTGCTCAGGTACACAGCACTTTGTAAATAAATAAAACTGTATCAAAGATTTACCCATCACCAATTCTTACTCCCAACTGGAATGTCCCCAGGGTCTCAAACTCTGACTAGCTACTAGAGTCAAAAGGTGGCAATACATTAGAACAGAGAGAGCTAATGGAAAGATTAATGCAATCAGAATAATGGGCAAGAAAGATGTTAACAGCTGCATTTTGTGTAGACTGGAGGAGGAAGTGCTATTATTAATAGAAGGGAAAGAATAGCAATCTTCTGGATGTCAATCAACACTTCATCTTCTGATCAATGGCGGATATACCAGAATTAGCTAGAAGTAATTCTTCCCAATTTGGTTATCACACTAGAAGACAAGTAGATTGTGTCAAACTATGGTCACATCCCCTGGTGAATGTACAAGTACAATCCAATATACTAAGAAATTAGTGGAGATGGTGTCGCTGGGATCCTCTCTTTCTTGGATCCTAGGATCTTACCTTCTCCTTTACAGAGGAGAAAAACCAAAACCCAAAACCTCACAAAACAATCAATCAATCTGCAGAAGACCTTGAGAGACTCACTCAGTCCTCCCCACACTGCAATTGAGAGATAGCAGAGTAGGTTTTTTTTTAATAATTTAGTTCTGATGCACTATTTATGGTAAGGAAGTTTGTCTTGAAAGTTATATTTACTAGTAGCGAGAGATTTCTTTTTAAAGTATAATTTACTGCTACTCACAGTTGGAAAGAAGCAATGACAAGTGATGTCCCAGTACATGCCTACAACTACATATTACATAGTACCTTAGGGAGAAAATGCCCAATTCTTTAAATGTTCGTCAATTATATAAAGTACTGGAGTTAATTACAGACCACTTACCACATCTGGTTATGTTATGGTTATGTTAAAAAATGAACAGTATCTGAGAGAGAAGACAAGAAATATACTGCATTATGTTATGTTAAAAAATGAACAGTATCTGAGAGAGAAGACAAGAAATATACTGCATATAACCTTCTTACTGTTTCATTTTCAAAAAGCTACAGATAGTCATACTGTTTCATGGCATAGAGTTAATGTAGGCAGAAAGCCTCAGATATCTAACACTGGAAAATTATATTGACATAGTTGAATAGGCTTCGTTTGTACATGGTATCTGAGTGCTATTTTAATCTTCATAAAGTTATTTGGTAAGAGTAAAGCTCCAAGTAGCTAATTGTTAAATTCTGATTAAGAGCCAGAACCTGCAACCCTTGCTTAGGCAAAACTCATGGACTTCTGTGAAGAGTTTGGTTGAATTGGAATGGGATGATCAGACACAAGAAAATAGTAGTTAAAAGGAAACCTAAGTTCTATGAAAAATGAACAGGAGTACTTGTGGCACCTTAGAGACTAATACATTTATTTGAGCGTAAGCTTTCATGGGCTACAGCCCACTTCATTGAATGCATAGAATAAAACATATAGTAAGAATATATACATATACATACACACACACACAGAGAAAAGGTGGAAGTTGCCATGCAAACTGTAAGACGCTAATTAATTAAGATGAGCTATTATCAGCAGGAGAAAAAAAATCTTTTGTAGTGATAATCAAGATGGCCCATTTAGACAGGTGACAAGAAGGTGTGAGGATACGTAACATGGGGAAATAGATTCAATATGTGTAATGACCCAGCCACTCCCAGTCTCTATTCAAACCCAAGTTAATGGTATCTAGTTTGCATATTAATTCAAGCTCAGCAGTTTCTCGTTGGAGTCTGTTTTTGAAGCTTTTCTGTTGCAGAATTGCCACCCTTAAGTCTTTTACTGAGTGGCCAGAGAAGTTGAAGTGTTCTCCTACCGCTTTTTGAATGTTATGATCTGGATGTCAGATTTGTGTCCATTTATTCTTTTGCATAGAGACTGTCCAGTTTGGCCAATGTACATGACAGAGGGTCATTGCTGGCACATATCACATTGGTAGGTATGCAGGTGAATGAGCCCCTGATGGCATGGCTAATGTGATTAGGTCCTATGATGGCGTCACTTGAATAAATATGTGGACAGAGTTGGCATCGGTCTTTGTTGCAAGGATAGGTTCCTGGGTTAGTGCTTTTGTTGTGTGGTGTGTGGTTGCTTCAGAGTATTTGCTTCAGGTTGGGGGGCTGTCTGTAAGCGAGGACTGGTCTGTCTCCCAAGATCTGTGAGAGCGAGGGATCATTTTTCAGGAAAGGTTGTAGATCTTTCATGATGAGCTGGAGAGGTTTTAGTTGGGGGCTGAAGGTGACTGCTAGTGGTGTTCTGTTATTTTCTTTGTTGGGCCTGTCCTGTAGTAGGTGACTTCTGGGTACTCTTCTGGCTCTGTCAATCTGTTTTTTTTTCACTTCAGCAGGTGGGTATTGTAGTTGTAAGAATGTTTGATAGAGATCTTGTAGGAGTTTGTCTCTGTCTGAGGGATTAGCGCAAATGCGGTTGTATCTTAGAGCTTGGCTGTAGACAATGGATCGTGTGGTGTGTCCTGGATGGAAGCTGGAGGCATGTAGGTAAGTTTAGTGGTCAGTAGGTTTCTGGCATTGGGTGGTGTTTATGTGACCATCGCTCATTAGCACAGTAGTGTCCGGGATATGGACCCCTTGTGTGGATTGGTCTAGGCTGAGTTTATTGGGATGAAAATTGTTGAAATCATGGTGGAATTCCTCAAGGGCTTCTTTTCCATGGGTCCAGATGATGAAGATGTCATCAATATAGCGCAAGAGGCGTTAGGGGACAAGAGCTAAGGAAGCGTTGTTCTAAGTCAGCCATAAAAATGTGGGCATACTGTGCGGCCATGCGGGTACCCATAGCAAAGCCGCTGACTTGAAGGTATATACTGTCCCCAAGTGTGAAATAGTTGTGGGTGAGGACAAAGTCACAAAGTTCAGCCACCAGGTTTGCCGTGACATTATCGGGGATATTGTTCCTGATATCTTGTAGTCGATCTTTGTGTGGAATGTTGGTGTAGAGGGCTTCTCCATCCAGTGGCCAGGATGGTGTTTTCTGGAAGATCACAGATGGATTGTAGTTTCCTCCAGAAGTCAGTGGTGTCTCAAAGATAGCTGGGAGTGCTGGTAGCATAGGGCCTGAGGAGAGAGTCCACATAGCCAGACAATCCTGCTGTTAGGGTGCTAATGACTGAGATGATGGGGCGTCCAGGATTTCCAGGTTTATGGATCTTGGGTAGCAAATAGAATACCCCAGGTCAGGGTTCAAGGCACGTGTCTGCACGGATCTGTTCCTGTGCTTTTTCAGGAAGTTTCTTGAGCACATGGTGTAGTTTCTTTTGGTAATCCTCAGTGGGATCAGAGGATAATTGCCTGTAGAATGTGGAGTTAGAGAGCTGTCTAGCAGCCTATTGTTCATATTCAAACTTATTCATGATGACGACAGCATCTCCTTTGTCAGCCTTTTCGATTATGATGTCAGAGTTGTTCGTGAGGCTGTTGATGGCATTGTGTTCAGCACGGCTGAGGTTATGGGACAAGTGATGCTGTTTTTCCACAGTTTCAGCCCATGCACATTGACGGAAGCAATCTATGTAGAAGTCCAGTCTGTTGTTTCGACCTTCTGGAGGAGTCCACGCAGAATCCTTCTTTTTGTAGTGTTGGTAGGAAGGATTCTGCATGTTAGTATGTTGTTCAGAGGTGTGTTGGAAATATTCTTTGAGTCGGAGACGTCGAAAGTAGGATTCTAGGTCACCACAGAACTGTATCATGTTTGTGGGCCTGGAGGGACAAAAGGAGAGGTCCTGAGATAGGACAGACTCTTCTACCTGGCTAAGAGTATGGCTGGAAAGTTCTATGGTTTGCTTTGCAAGTTATGTTACTGATATCTATTTAAGAATGCAAGTAGTCTCCATTATGAGACATAGATCATATTATTAAAACTGACATGGCTAATGCTATACAAGATTTACATATTAAATATATTTTTACCAGCTGTTTCATTGCTGCAAACACATTCTAATTGGTTAGGCAGGCACAATTGTGTGCAGACATTTGCCTGTGCCTACTTTAGATATATTTAGATGCATCTAAATTATATGTATGCAAATATTTCGTGTAGATGTGCAAATCAGGTACTTGTGTATGTACCCAATTGCACATACTTAGCTTTGTCGTTTAGGCCAGTAACTTGAATTGTTCAGTGTAATCCATCCACTGATATTGAATACCATGCAGGATGGGGACCTACGGGTCTACTTTATATGCAACATACAAGGCTGATTTAGTTCTGACTGAATCCAATTCTCTGTCTACATTTTTTCCTGAGGAAAATTCTGATTTTTAAGTCAATAAAGGACCTACACCCAGAGCTTGTTAAAAGATAAGTTACATTTTATGAAATGTAATGTCCTTGTTAACATGATTTTAAACTTCCACAGCATATTGAAAGCATTAATATTTGATTTGTTTAAAAGGTTTAATAAGAGATAAGAAAATACAGAAAGTTAAAGTTTAATTAAAAAAACACATATGAAATGTTAAACCTATTAAATATTCATGGTTAAATTATTAAAACCATTAAAAGCCAAATGTCTGAATCACTGATTCACAGTACTTGTGTAGCCGAGTGTACTTACGCAGCCTCACTTTTTACTTGTGAGCCTGATGATCACACAACTCTTATTGAGTTGGCTCACCAGCATATTGCAGGATCAGAGCTTAAGCTCACCCAAACTATCCAGTCCCCAGAGCCACACAAGCACCAGAAGTCTTCAGCTTCCAGCTCTATGGTGAGCTGTTCTAGTCATATAGCCTGCCTGCCATCTAATGCAGCCTTAGTCTTCAACAACATATTTATACATCAAAGAAAACTGGGAGCTGATAGACCTCAATCTCTCACTATTTTCTTTCAGTCATTCCACAAGCAAGGAATTAATGCTGTTTATATTTGTCCATCCTTCCAGATAGCTGCATCAATTTTCTGGTCGTCTACATCACTTTTACAGTAACTGTAATTAATTGCTGTTTTACAGCTTGATGTTAGTTCCTTGTTTTCTGAAATTGTTATAAAGATGACAGCACAAGTTTTGTCTATTTTTTTTTAGTTCACTCCAATGACTAGATTAAAAAGCAAACTTACATAAATATAGAACTCCCAGCCCTGAATCAATTGTACATTTTGTCCAGTTCCATTTAAAACACTCTGAATCATGCAGAAATCATTTTTAAGCTATACATTTCCTTGGACAAAGACTCCCAAGCAACTCTTTGTGGTTCATGGTAACAATTCTGTAACACACATTATATAAAAATCCCTTATTTGAAAACACTGACACAAATAGGAATTGGGGTCATAAGACATAGAAAATTCAATAGATTGACTGGCAGAAAAGATATATCAGTCATAAAAAATAAACCAAGGGGTTTGCCAGAGAGGGAAAGTGAGACAGCGGATCTGCCCTATAAACCTTTAGTTAAGAGGAGTGTGGGGGAGCCCCAAGTCTGGCATAGATGAACATTTGTATAGTTACACATTAGCACAAAATAGCATTTGAAATTTCTGTGCTAATTAAGTCTTAATGAAGACCAATTTCCAAAATTCAGTACCAAATGCACTTGAAAAACTGCTGATAGCAACATTTGTAATTACATTCTGTGCTCAGAAAAAAATTGAAGACATGAAATGACTTTACATCTTCTTTTATGTATAAGGAGGGGTTTAGATGCAGTATAGCTCTGCTATATGTAGGAGAATTCCAAGTGCTAGGGTTTGATCCTGCCCCCCCTGCTCAAGAAAGTCTCCCAATGTCTCCCTAATTTAGGGCCTGATTTTCAGACACAATGAGCATGCCCCTTAGTGAATGGGCTTGGGGGTGATCAGTTCCTTTGAGGATCAAGCCCTCTGTATCTAAAAACCTCTATGGCTACCAGTACAGGAAGTCTCTGATAATAGTACGAAGTGGTTCAGCTGCTGCTGAATATGAGAGCATGCCAACAGCAAATTGAAGGATGAGAGACTTAGTGGGGAGTCTTACAATTGGTGCATTTAGGAAGGGCAACCCTGCTTATGGAAACAAATCTGCAAGTAGAGGAATATTTTGAAACCAGTGGGGATTACTATTGGAATGTTGGCCATGATCCTGGTTAACTCTTTATCAACAGATGAGCTCTCAATAGCTCTCTTTTCCCAGCAGTCACTGGAATAGTTAATAACATACATTAATAACAATACTTTATCACTTTGATGTATTTGGAGTACAAAAAAGCAAGAATTGTTATTCTGCTCTACAACATACGATGTCATCTTGACTATACCTGAGGCAAACTATCCATTTTGGAGCCCTGATCCCACACGAGGCCCCACACAACTGAACTCCTCCCTATGCCTGTGCGGACCTGTTCATAGGAGCCTGGACTTAAGCCCTAAACCTGTATCAGAAGCTGCTAGCATTAACCCCTGTGCACTTGTTCAAAAGCATTCTGGTGTTTATATTGTTAACTGCTAGGCAGCCATCCTACAATTCTTTGCACATAGGCAGGCTACTGTGTCTCTGTGCGTGGACTCCCATTGACTTCATGGGGCTGTGTGTGGGTGGAACAGTCCCTTCATACTCAATGAAGTGGAGGGTCAGGGCCTTAAAAGAAACTGCATTTTGTTATTCGAAGACTAATACCGAGATTTTTTTTAAAAAAAGACTTTTTATTCAAACTAATGAAAGAGATTATAATTAAACTAGATTGCTCTGACCTGAAGATGAGCTCTGCATAGCTCAAAAGTTTGTCTCCTTCACCATTAAAAGCTGGTCCAATAAAACCTACTTCCTCACTTGCCTTGTCTCTCTAGATTGCTCTAGTCAGCATCATGATAGAATATGAGTACAAAGTGAAACTTTCATTTTGGTTCATAATGTAGGGTTATAGTAAAGTGTGGTTTAAAAAAAACAAACACCCGTTTTTCCCTTTAAATTATAACTTTACAATTGTTTATTCACCTTACATTTTATCAGAAAGGTTGCTTATAATGTTATAAGGGCAGCCTGTCTCATACAATATTCTACAGCCACATTAAGCAGCTGGAAGAATCTTCTCCAGTTTATGCATTACAGAACTTTTCTGTGTTGTTTTTCCCTCCCCACTGCAATAAATGCTATATCGGGGTTGAAGTAACAGTTTATCCACCAAACTCTCAGTCCTTCCACTCAGAGTGCTTGATCTAATGTAGCATATTTGAAATTATATTCCCTTTCTTGATTTTGTCGTCATCGTCAATTAATCTGGGCCAGATTCTCAGATGGTATATATCGACATGGGGGCATTGAAATAAATGGAGCTCTGTTGATTCACATCAGTTGAGCATCAAGTTCTCTGGCTAGTCAAATGCAGAAGCATAGGGAGGTGAAATCTAGCCCTCACGCTGAGGTTGAAGCAGAGCTGCAGCATGATCTCTCCACCACTGGTCTAATGCAGAGGATACATAAGCACCCCAGACTACTTGGAATATGGCCACTGGATTTTTGGAGCTGTGTAGCAGATGGGGAGAATGTGTGCAGAGGCTCCCTAGGCTGCCACTTCAGTGATGCTCCACACACACAGCTCCAGCATAGGGCTGAAGTGCTGTAGAGGGATGTGTGGGGGCTCTTTGCCCCATGAATAGTTTCACACAAATTGAACAAGTTCGACAAGCCTGGGGCTTTATTCAATACTCACTTATGTCAGTGTATGTAAGGAGTAATTCCAGTGTAATCAGTGGCGTTACCTTTGTTGTAAATAAAGGGAGAATGAGGTGATACCGTACTTGTAATTCTCGGCAAGCAGTTAAGGTCACATTCTGTCTATGGCGATATTATCAGTCTATGACTGACTCATTATGGAAATTTGCTTTTAACAGTTAGGAACAGAAAATACACCTCTAAGTATAAATGGGACTGATTGTCACTCTTCTTGGCTTACCAAGGATTTAAACACTAATCCTGTAATTGGATCTGCTAACAAAGCCCCTCCGAATATACAGATCTGATTGGTGGACTGGGGCCTTAGCAGGAAGGGAGACTCTAACCTACCCTTTTAAGCATAAATCAGGGCTCCTCTTGTAACCTTTATACTCCCTTTCCAGTCTCTACCCATCATTTTTTGTCATCCCATGGTAGGCTGTGTCTGAAACAGGCTACCAGCCTAGAGAGGCAGACCCCTGGGCCTATATGGAGAAACAAAGATGCCAGTGGGGCTCCACACAGGTGCGGGGATCCAGTAGCATAGGGCTAATTGCAGGTTCAGGACCTTAGATTGTAAACTCCTAGGAATCACTTCATTCTATGAGCTGCCATGAACATCTGAGGTTCACAAGGTGCATTTAGGTGCCTAATTGCAACTTTAGGCACCACTGGCATCCAAAAAAATCACCATTCAGCTGCTGCCTAACCTTGCATGTTCTTAAAGTTTATAGGGGTACATTCCATGAAGCTACTTAGATGCTTAAACTCCAGAGTTAGGCACCTAAGTCCCCGTGCGTGGCACTACCGTGATTCACAAAACTCTGGTTGCTGACTAACCCTATATGTTCCTACACTCACTTAGCTTCTAACTTTCCCTTGCAAAAGTTCCCTAGGTGACTAAGTTTTAAACCCTAGGACAGAACACAGCTTTCTAGGTGTCCGGATGCCTATCTCCCATTTAAGCCCAAGAGCAATTCATGAACCATGGGATGACAGGCATTCGGCCACCTATGTCACATGCAGGGCCTGATCGCTCTCTGTCTGGCTCAGTGACTGTTCCACTGTGGATAAATACTTAATATTGGGTGAGATAGAGAGAGAATGACAGTTGTTAGGGCACCCATGTGGGAGGTGGGAGACCCACTGTCTGGTTCCCCATGCTCCAATTTTTATTATTTATCCACAGCAGAACAGCTTCAACAGAAGAGATTGAGGGAGCCCCGACCTCAGACTATCCCATAGCTCAGAGCTTAGAGCACCCTCCCAAACGTTGGCAGATTCCTGTCCAAAACTTGGGTCTCACACACATCCCAGGCAAGTGCTCTATCCACCGGATTATAAGTTATAAGGTGGACACTACCGCCTCTGGCTGTTTTGTGTGGAGTTCAGCAGGTGCCTTACTGATTTCTGCAAGAAGCAGTTCAGTGGCCTAAGCTCGCTGACTGCAGCACATAGGTTTCTATTCCTGGATGACTAGAAGAGCTAAGGGCCTCCCTGCAGCCTGGACTTAGGTACCTATCTCTGAGAGAGGGGAAGGGCTGAGGACACACCTCTGTCATCATCATCTCCCCTTGGCTAGCTTAGGCTGCTATCCACCTTGCATGCTGGCTTTTGTCAACCACATTCATAGGTGCCCATCTCTCCCCATTCTTTATATAGAGAGCCTAGATATCCGGCTCAATTTTGTAGATCACAGTGTTGTTCCTGCAATTTTCGAAGTGCCTAAAAGTTAGATGCCATGACACTCAGCATTGCAATGCCTATGCCCCTTCATGGACTCAGATGCCTAAATTTTTGCCATTAAAGTCCCCAAGGCACCTACATTTCAGCAGCTGGGCATGCACACAGTCACCTCAGTCCTGTCACTGCCCAGCAACTCAGCACATAACTCACATCCACCACTCAGTGGAACTCATAAACTAGGCGTTCCCTCACCTATCTTGCCTTTGGGGCCCGATCTGGTAGGCGTGTCCTGGGTAAATCTAATCCCACACAAAATGGTTCTGCCTTTATAGCCATCAACTCACTGGATAGAGCACTCATCCAGTCTGTTGAAGACCCAGATTTAATTCCAAATACACACGCAATTTAATGTGGAGCAGGGACTTGAACTTGGGTCTCCCATTTTCTAGTGAAGTAGCCTAACCACTGGCCTATAAGGTATTCTAAAATAGGTCCTGCTCAATCTCTCCCGCTGAAACCATTCCCCTCTGTATAAATAAGTAACTAGTCATTGGGCCAGAGACTGAATTAGAAAGGCTCTATAGCCCAGTGCTTAAGGAACACTCCTGTAATGCGTGTTCCTTTAGTGCGTAGGCCCCACTTCTCTCCTTATCATTTCTTATTGACTAGCTTAGGTGGCTCCTTGCTCAGTGTGACGGCTTGTACGACTCCAATTCTTAAGTGCATGTCTCTCCCCAGGCACGGTGTAAGGAGCATGAACACTTACCTCAGTGCTGTGAATTCCACCAGGTGGCAGGGTGCCTAAAAGGTCAGGCATTGCAACACACAGTGTGGCAGCTCAAAGCCCCCTTTGTGTATCTCACCCCTAGGCTTACGGCTCTTTGTTTATTTAATTAATCGTGGCCTCTCCACGTCAGGTACACTGTGATGTTAGTGGGCACTACTGCAGTTTCACAGGGCAGCGTAGGTTCTGTGGATAAATGAGACCTCTCTCTCCAGGTTTATTAAGTAAATCACCAGGAGTTAAAAATGAGAAAAAAAAAATATGTATCTGTGTTTCACTGGGTTTACATTTTGTGTAAAGCTTGCAAAAAAAAAAAAAGGTTAACAAACTCTCAATAAGAAAGATAATTATGACAGTGCCTGTAAAAATAGTATTTAACAGGACACAGAAATTTAAACTGTGGCTTGCCATGTAAAAGTTATGACAATGGACTTGTGATGTTTTAGTTAACAGGACAAAACCAAAATTAAATATTACACAAGTTAAAGAGCAATAGAGTGAAAAGAAGTTTTAAAAGCTCTGACTCTCTTTTACTGCTTAAAATGCATGACAGAAACGAATAAATCATTATATACAGATTTCCCTTATTCTATTTCAGATAAACTGTTGAAAATATAGATTCCAATTAAAGAATAGCACACATAATACCTGTAGGTGTGTCAGAAACAGTGTAATACAAAGGTTTTCTTGTCAAGCTTTGAACACAAAGTCTGTGCAGTGCAAGAGTCAGCATGCTATTCAGACATCAACAATGCATTCCGTGTTGTGAAAATGTACAGGATATAGGTAAATCACAGTCTGACACAGTTTAGGGTTTGGAATTATGAAAGAAGGAATAGATAGAGGGAATCAACAGGGTATCTATTGTCCTGTATCAAACAACATTAGAAAAACATTTTTTGAAATTATTTCAAACTACTAGATTTTGAGAAAAATCCAATTATTGCCTATTGGTACATATGTATATATTTTATGATGTATATATGTAATGTGGGGGCATATAATTATCTACATAGATTATAAGATCTTTGGGGCAGGGACCATCTTTTTGTTCTGTGCTTGTACAGCATCTAGCACAATTGAATCCTAGCATGACTGGCGAACCTAGACACTACCAGAAATTTTAAACAATTATTATTATTACTATTATTGAAAGTACATGATAGTGTGGCTTAAAGATTTCATGAGAATGAGTTTAAAGTGGCAAGCGACGCATGAGTTATGTAGGCTGACCCAAATAACTTTAATTGAAGTCCTTATATTACACTTCACATTCATCTCCTTCACAATATAGCACAGAATCTCAATTACAATTTCAGCAACAGCTAATATTCAGGGTTGACAAAGGTCCATAGGTCAACTGTGAGTGTGTTTGCGAGGGGAGCACAAAGTCATAACTTAGGCTTTGTGTTGCACAGAGATTAATGTGTTGGGTGTAGTGTGTATCCAAGTTCCTCGTGACAGTGCAGAGTCAGTCACTGTAAGTGAAAACATGCTCTGTGGTCATTAGGGCATGCCCCAAACTTGGTATTTCCTTGATTTTTAGGATTTGTGTTCTAGGGGATGTCACATTTAATCAGCTTTTATCCCCTTTCAACAAAGCTTTTGTTTATGGAATTTCTTTTTTTTTTTTTTCAATTCAGCAAATGAAGTTTCAAGGGCTGGAAAGGGCTTGTGTATATGCACCAATATTTTATCCCACCACCAGTGTTTTCTGGTAACAGCCATCCTGGCATGCCCTGGTGTGCCAGGACCAGCTTTCCTCATCCTTCCATCAGGGTACAGTAATACCTCAGTTTCCCCTCACACTCAACTAGTGGATGATTTGTGACTCTGGCTCTCTGGCTAAAACTAAAGTCCTCCCTTTTTCAAGGTAAATAAAAATCCAAACAGATAGCAAAGAACAATATAGCTCCTTCTGTCCTCACCAGCCTGAAGCTCTTCCCTTTTAGTCATAGACTTTGTTTGATAATTATGACAGTGAGAGTCCCTTTACCTCTGAATGTCAGGGGGTTTCACCACTACATCTGGGTGGCGCAGGGGAACCCAACCAGGCCTTCCTGTAAAGGGACAAACCATGTTGTGATACTTGGAATATCTGACAGTCTGGATTATCCAATAATCTGCAAATATTTTGGTTGCATTTACCTGTTGAAATATCCTTCATTCTTCCATTCAGCAAATATCTGCAGATGTCTGCTCCCTAACAGAATTGTCCATTGGAAATTTGTTTCTGACATCCAGCACAATGTACTGTAATTTGAAAGTGAATGCAAACATGCATGGGCTTTTTCCTGTCCAGTTTTCTTCGTCTGTGACCCACTCCAGTTTCAGAGCTAACATTCACCTCTACACAGAGTACATTTGTCAATTGCAGGCTTTCTACGCACACAGGAAATGTTTAGCAGATCGCAGCCATATAATCTGTATTCAGTAGAGTAGAGGGGAAACAGCCATGACAAAATGACATTTTAACATAAAAGCATAATAAGAATGTAAGACCAACAGTTCATCTAGCCCAGTATACTGTCTTTTTTTCTCATTCAGCCTTTATCCATTTTGATGGTAGGGGCATGGGACATAATCAGTCAGAATTCAGAGCAAGGGAACTAAAGCAAAACCATTTAGAGCCATTTCTTGTGACATTAAATAGAATATCTGATGGTGGTGTCGGTATAGATCTTTGGGCAACTATATTCGAAAGGTCTCTCCTGAGCACTGCAGGGAAATGGTGATGGATACTTACAGACATAGGGCTTGAAACACTGACTGTGACCTGCTGCTGCAAGGCAGACTTGGAGGTTGCTATTGGCAGGAAGACTAACTGGAAAGTATAAACAGGAAAGGGGAAATGCTGCAGCAAAAGGTGTATCTGCATTTCCTGCTCTACCCAGCACAGCCCTGAAAATGGGTGGGTCAAGAGAAAAAAGAAAGGAGATCAGGGCACCCAAAAAATGCACTGCAACAGTACATCTCTTGAAAAGCTTCTGACATCAGGGTTCCTATTGAGCTCTGGCCATACATTAAATCACCCAATAAACAATTAACACCTAGCTCTTATATAGTGTTTTTCATCAGTACATCTCAAAGTGCTTCACAATCTTCAATGGATTTGTCTTCACAAGAACACATCTTTGTCTTCACAAGAACACATCTGTGAATTAGAGTATTATTATCCCATTTTATAGACGGGAAACGGAGACACAGTATAGGATAGAACCTAGGAGTCCAGTCTCCTACTCTCCTGCTCTAATGACAAGGCTGCAATTCTTCCTTTGAATAGCACTATATCAAGACTCTATTTGCTGCAAAACAAATATAAATGCTATTTCCCCACAAATTAAACAGTTACATTTACTTTACGAGATTATTAAAACCAAAACTACATGTTACACAATTACATACAGAGTAAAAGCGCAGTAGTGATCTGCTAGTTAGAAAACCGAGAACATATTTAAACTGTGCATAATTGGGAATTAGTAAAAAATGCTTTTAATAGTCAATAACTAAACCTAGTCCTTGAAATGTGTTCTAAAACTTGTCAACTTTGTCACATCAGCATTTATCAACAGGATCTATATAACCTGGCGATGGGAAAGCTGATTCATACAACACCTTCCACCTCAAATGTGCTCACTCTATTCAACTTTTTGAGGTTCTGAATTAAATCTTCTGCCATCTCTCATACTGTTTCACTGCCCCATATGTCTCCCAATACATACATTTCCTAGGTAGTGGGAGGTCTTCGGATAGACAGCGGTCAGGCTTGCTATCTTTGTCCAGCGCTAAGTCTCTTTTTCACAGGTTGGCCAGAGGGTCTTTTCAACATCAGAAATCTGCTAGCTCCTCTTTTATGCTACTATATAGCCCCGTTCCTCCTCCAAAGTATTCAGGGGACCCTCATCCTGGTGTACAGAGTCTCTGCCCTCATCCTGGTGTACAGAGTCTCTGACCTCATTCTGGTGTACAGGGTCAGCTGGTAGGCCAGGTGCCACTTTCCTTTGTGCCTTCAGTGGACAGTTGGAAGGTCATCTGCATGCATCCTTCCAGTTATTAGGGCTCAGTGTTAGGCACACTATTCCTTGGGGTCACTGGTGTTGTCTATCTGTCCTGCTGGGTCCATCTGATTTTTCAGGGGCAGCTTGCCTGCTCCCCTCTTTCAGAATCTTTGAAGGCTAACTATTCAATCTATTCTCCTTAAAGAGAGTATGTATAATTTGCCAGGGCTTGGAGAAGCAACCTGCCTATCCCCCATACTGCAGTATCAGGCCTTTAAATATTAAAGAGCTCTTGATTTAGGACACTCAAAAATATAATGGACTATTTAAAAAAAAAACCTGTGAACTCACATTAAGAGCTGAAGAAGGTGAGGCAGTGGGCCAACTGGCCTTGTTGAATTTGGAAGAGTGCAGTTTATGGCCACATGATCTCCCCAGTAAGAGGAGACTGGAGCTGGATCCTCATGTCCTTTCCTCTTCATCCCCTCCACTCTTTGAGGGTGCAGTGAAGAAAATGCAGAGGTTCCTCCAGCTGTTGGGATGGAGTAATCTCTACAGAGCAGCTCTAGAGCTTTATCCTATGACTCCCACCTACCTATTCATGTTCGTGACACCCAGAATGGGTACCAGGATGACACTGAGCTCTGCATTTCCTCCTGTGTGAAGATTTCAAGCATGCACTTCATGTACATGTATTCCTTATCAGTATATGCTATACTGTATCATTGACTATTGGACAAATAACCCTAATAAGTGTATCATAGGAAGAATTGTCTAGTTAGGAGATCAGATAGCACACAACTTTAGTGTCATTAGCATTTACAAGGGAATAATAATATTTACAGGAAAAAATAGTTTGCTTGGGGTACATTAAACAGACTAGATTTTGAGCTCTAAAACAAAACTGTATTAGTAAACTCCTTCATTACAAGAGACTGAACTTCCCACAGCAGCAAAATAGTTTATACAGTGTAGATCACACCATTATTGTTAGGACTTTGTCGGCATTTCTAGGTAGGGCTTCATTTTTAAGAGTTTATAATTTGAACATCAACATTCCTTCTGAGCTGAAACTTGACATAAACGTCAAGAAGTGTGAGAAACCCACTAGTTTTCCCTCATATGAATGTCTAATACTCAAACCAAGGGTGCTAAGTTATACCATTGCAGCACTGTGACATGTTGCTTTGGACTGGTGTATAAGTGAAAATGGAAAGCAAATAAGTAAGCAAAAGAAGACAATTGTGATGACACTTGTCATTTTCAGAATGAAACTGAGATAGCTGCACAGGCACTGGCTCCTGACATCTTCAAGGTGGCCTTCAAGGATGCCTTTGGGACTGGATGGCCTGGCCCACTTCTGCCTTCTCACATCCCGCCTTAAAATATCTCTGGGGTGTGGAAAGCACAGACAACATTCTGTGGCCTGGTCTACACACAGTTTGTGTAACATAACAACATAATTCTGTTGTTATTCCGTTACAGCCCCTAGGGGCCATATAGTCACACTGGTACCACTTATTCTAGTATAAGCGATACCAGTATACGGCAACTCTATATTGCCATAAATGTGTCCATGCTGGTGGGGAGGGGGTTGTACCATTTTAACTATACCAAATAGTTAAGACAGTACAGTTGTTGTGTGTAGACAAGAGCTGGGCTGACATCTGCCTCAAGACACCACATTGTAAAAAGGGATCCTGGGAAAACCCCAAGGCAAATCTTAGGCCAGGTCTAAGTTACAGATTTTTGCCAGCATAGCTATGGTGAGGGATGATCCCAGACTGACAGAGCGGTGCCTGCCAAAGCACCTAGTGTGGACACTGTTACACCAGCAAACTGCAGCTTCTATTGGTATAACTTATTTTGTTCGGGGAGGCGAGGGGGAATAAAGGCTGGAATAAGCTATATCAGCAAAAGTTCAGTTTTGTCAGTATACACTGCATCTATGCCAGGAACACTTTAGCTAGTATGATTTACTGGTATAACTGTACCAACACAGCACTCCTAGTGTAGACTTGGCCTTAAAGTGTCAGGACTCTAACATAATATTTGCATCACTCTATGATGAAAAGCCAACCTAGAATGAAAGCCAAATATTATAATAATTGATAAAACATTTAAAACTAATTTTAAAATAAAAGTGTCTTTTGAAAATATTTTTCTATTAATATAATGAAATCTCCATACTCAATTCTGTACATGTTGAAATGTGTTCATATTTTTTCTGCTAGAAAATTCAATTAAAATTATGATGGTTTTTCTGTCCTTTTATTTAAAATAGGGACCTACATTTACTTTTAAATTAAACTTTATAAGATTATTAATTTACAGTAGATTTATAGTGATTTTTTGCTATATTTTTAATGAGTGATTTTGATTTCAAATGGGTTATTATACATATACAATAAGTTTTATCTATGAAAGTTGTAATGGCCCAACAGATCTGTGAACTGCCCAACTGAAAGGGCACTTTGAAGGTTTTGTCTGCACTACAGCATCACATCATGCTATTGATGATTATTTTTACAAATAGTCATTAAACATATTTCCACTTAGCACTATTTGTTGCATACGCATGCTGAATGTGGTTCAGAATTATGTTGGGATGGAAAAGTGATGGGGGAAAAGGGATGCTTGCAGTACGGAAAAGGGAATTGCTACTCAGCAACTCCATTCTTCAGGGGGCGTAAGAAAGAGACCCCTAAGTCATCTACTGGCTTAATTTTCCATTGTCTTGTGTGAGAAGTAGGAATGACTCAGTGGCCTTTAACTCCTTTCATTTCCTGAAAGCTTCAGATAGTGTCATGCTAATCCTCTCACCTTGTCCACAGGGGTGAAGACAGAAAAGTTATGGCCCACTACTCCAATCGCCAGTGAAATCTTTAATGGTGTGTGGTAGTGAGATGCAGACCCTCATTAGGCCCTGCTGCATCCTGTGCAATAGAGGCTATCAATCTGAAGACCAACTTTGCCCTTTGAATATTAGATTTTTTTTCCGATGCACAGACATGCTCATGTATTTTGTATACCACAAGTTCAAAAAGATGGCTCATGATTGTATTGTTTTTCAAATGTACTCCTAAATGCTGACTAAAGGTATACTGTCAGATAAATTTCAATTTTGGCCTTAACGTAAAGCCACATCCTTTTGTCCTTACCTACACAAATTTCCCATCACATTTCATGTGAGTTTTGCCTGAGTAAGGACTGAAATCAATGGAGTTGCACCGGGGTCAAACCAAAGTAAGTGAGAAGAGAATCAGACCCATATTATCTTGTATATGCCCCTTTAAATGTAATATTGATATCTCTAAATATTAAAAGTTATAATATTACCAATTTATCCCTATTATCTTACACAATTTAGAATTTTATGCTCTTACATAATATGTTTTGTAGAATAAAATCCACAGCTTGTCAGTCACTAGAAAAAGGAATTGAACATTTTCAATCTGCAGTTGCATAAATTACTTGCTTGAAGAAAGAGCCCTGAGGCACAACAAAATGTAGAGTGGTAGACATTTTATAATTTGATAATTTGACATTATAATTTGATATGGGGAGAGGCTTCTTGTCTTTCTACACAATCTATTCATTTTAGTTGTAACAAAAGAGGCAGAATCTCTATGTAAGATGTACCAAAGAAGAGCTGACTGTGAAAAAAACAAAACAAAACTGAACCTTCATTTGCTACAGAAGATTGTGAGGACTTCTGCACCGATTTCAAAGAAAAGGATTTCAGATCACCTTAAGACCTCTTTATGATAATGTAGCAGAATTTGTCTGCCCGCCAGTATTTGAAATGATAATAAACCAGCTTTTAGCATTCAGCTAATCATAGTGCCAGGATCAGTAATTTCTAGTCATGCAGAATAATTTGTTGGAAAAAAAGACATGGTGAATAGGTATTGAAGACTTTGGTAGGGTTGGTTAAGATTATAAGGTAGAAAATAAATATTTATATTGCAAATCCCAATTGTTGTGTTTGACTCTATCTTTATTCTTTCTCATGTAATGCCAAGAGCTAAATATGACAGCACACATTTATGAGCTACTATGCTATGAAAAAGTACTTTTCAGGAAATTATTTTTGTAAACAATTTCATATAATACCAACCAAAACAATTTAGCTTGCATTACTCTATAGATTTGTTAAACAAAGGTGAGCACTGTATAAAGCATGACTAAAATGTAATAAACAGGAAACTATGCTGTTATATTTGCCTTATGTTGTTATGAATATGAGGCTTTTTTTTTTTTTTACATCTGGAGCTGTGTATGCAGGGAGTACTAAAGCATATGGGCATTCAAATTTGTGTAAACGTATATACTGTGGCTGTGCACACAGACATTCAGTGGAGGCTGTATACAATATCCTCTCCCCATTCTGATGTAAATTAGTCACTCCCTTGAGACAGCTTCTCATTCTCTCATTGACTAGTACCTGGTCTACACTTAAAAGTTTTACCAGTGTGGCTATGTGGGTCAGGAGTTTGAAAAAAATAACACTCCTAACCAACATAGCTCTGCTGGCAAAAAACCTAGTGTAGATTCAAAGAATCGGTTGGCTGTTACAGCTTTTTATGTTCTAGGTACTCATATAAGCTACATGACAAAAGAACTCGTGCCTACATAAGCTGAGTCACCATTATGAGGGTTTGCCAGCATAGCTGTACCATTATAGCCATATGGGCAAACCCTTTCAGTGTAGACAAGATCTATGAATAATCCCACTGAAGTCAATGGGAGTGCTCATGCTATTAAGCATGAGTAAGGCATCAGCATCTGTCCCTTGGAAATCCCAGGTGAGAAGGGATGTGAAAGCAAATGCAGCTCAGGAGAGGAAGGCAGATCATTCATCCAATAAACAGCAAAGCCAAGTGAGCAACTTAGGCTACATCTACACTACATCCCACTGGCACCAGTGTGTAGTGTACATTAGTGTAGCTACATACCACAGTGATAAGCAGGCTGCATCCACACTGAGGTGTGTAGCTAGGTGTGTCCGTGAAAGACTCTGGCTGAGGGGAGGCCACAGGGAAAGGCTTTAGCAGTTCCCCACTATCTTCCCCCTGCCAGAGCCTTTCCCCGTTGCCAGAGTCTTTTCCTGCTGTGGGAAAAAAACTCCAGCAGCAGGGAGCTACCTAAACCTTCCTCCACTCCCAGAGCCTTTCCCCACTGTGGGTATCTTTTCCTGTGAAGAGGAAAAGCTCCAGCACCAGGGAGGCAAATGGACACTGCACTGCTACTTTTAGCAGTATAAATAGGAAGGCATTATGTGGGTGAGTAGAGAGCACGTAGGATACGTACTCACATACATACCCACAGCCTTCAGGCATGTACTCTACTTGCCTAAGCCATGCTTCACTGGCTACACTGCTACTTATACCCATGCTAGTGGGCTCCGCGGGAATGTACTCTACTAGCTGCTGAAAGAAGCGTGAAGTGTAGACGTACCCTTAGAGGCAATGGACAAACACCAATGAAATAGACAGCGGAGTCCGCCAATGAGCCAGATGCTGCTACTGAAAAACTACCTCCCACAAATTGGCATTAGAATCTTATAGAGCTGGCACTCACCAGTACCTGCATCACTCAACCTTATCCTGTCTTGAACACATTATTTTAATAACCATCCCCCAACAAAAAATGAATATTGTTTTTCCTTCATTTATTTCGTTCTCCCTGGCTTCTGTGACTGTCATAAATATAAAGGGAAGGGTAAACCCCTTTGAAATCCTTCCTGGCCAGGGGAAAGCTCCTCTCACCTGTAAAGGGTTAAGAAGCTAAAGGTAACCTCGCTGGCACCTGACCAAAATGACCAATGAGGAGACAAGATACTTTCAAAAGCTGGGAAGAGGGAGAGAAACAAAGGGTCTGTGTGTCTGTCTATATGCTGGTCTTTGTCGGGGATAGACCAGGAATGGAGTCTTAGAACTTTTAGTAAGTAATCTAGCTAGGTATGTGTTAGATTATGATTTCTTTAAATGGCTGAGAAAAGAATTGTGCTAAATAGAATAACTATTTCTGTCTGTGTATCTTTTTTGTAACTTAAGGTTTTGCCTAGAGGGGTTCTCTATGTTTTTGAATCTAATTACCCTGTAAGATATCTACCATCCTGGTTTTACAGGGGGGATTTCTTCATTTCTATTTACTTCTATTTTTATTAAAAGTCTTCTTGTAAGAAACTGAATGCTTTTTCATTGTTCTTAGATCCAAGGGTCTGGGTCTGTAGTCACCTAGGCAAATTGGTGAGGCTTTTTACCAAACCTTGTCCAGGAAGTGGGGTGCAAGGTTTTGGGAAGTATTTTGGGGGGAAGGATGCGTCCAAACAGCGCTTCCCCAGTAACCAGTATTAGTTTGGTGGTGGTAGTGGCCAGTCCAAGGACAACGGGTGGAATATTTTGTACCTTGGGGAAGTTTTGACCTAAGCTGGTAAAGATAAGCTTAGGAGGTTTTTCATGCAGGTCCCCACATCTGTACCCTAGAGTTCAGAGTGGGGGAGGAACCTTGACGTGGTGGCATAGTGGTGGGATTAACCTGAAATCATTTTGAGATCCAGTTGAGATTTTTTGAACTAGAAATACAGATTTTAAAAAGGATTTTTTTTTCCTTTGGAAAGGAAGTCCAGAAAGCAGCTGAAACTGAAAGCATCTTGTTTTTTCTCTGCTTTGTGGCCAAGCAGAGACAAAAGGGGATTATCTTTGTGAATTGCAGGTTTTCTTTGCCTGGAGGCAGGGTACTTAACTCCTGCAGGGAAATTCACAGTCTTCCAACCCAGAGGTTTTTTTTTTTCTTCCTAAAAGTAAATAGGGGGGGTAGTGTTCTACCCATTTGCTTTTTCTTTGGGCTGGGTAAGCAGGTTTCCAAGTAGTTGGAGGTGTTTTGCTTTAATTTGGGCCCAGAGCAGAGACAAGGGAATTGTCTTTTTCTGTAGGCTGACAATCACTATCAGAGAATAGGTATTCTATTCCAGCACAGCAAAATTTTACAGCCAAGTTTTGTTTGTTTATTTTTAAACCTCGGGTGTAAAGTTAGTTAAAAATAGAGAGGTTAGAATGACTAAATCCGCGGCTCGACTACAGCTCGAATTAGCCAAATTTCAGGCTGAGGAAAGACAAAGGGAACATGAAAGACAGATAGAACTCATGCGGCTGAAGAAGGAACAAGAAAGGGAGGCAGCGAGAGAAGCAGAACAACACCAAGGGGCTGCTCACAGGAGAGCCATGGAAGCAAGGGACAAAGAACTGGAGGAGAAGGAAAAAGAGAGGAAGTATGTGGAGGAGATGGAGAAGATAAAGGCTCAGCAGAATATCCCAACAAACCCTAGTAATCCTTCTCCAAGTACCACTTCCCATCCCAGAAAGTTCCCCACCTACAAGGCAGGTGATGATACTGAGGCCTTCTTAGAAAACTTCGAAAGGGCCTGCCTTGGGTACAACATCTCTACTGACCAATACATGGTAGAGCTGAGGCCGCAGCTCAGTGGACCCTTAGCTGAGGTGGCAGCTGAAATGCCTAAAGAACACATGAACAAGTATGAACTGTTTAAATCCAAGGCGAGAGTCAGAATGGGGATAACACCCGAGCAGTCTCGTCGGAGGTTCAGAGCCCTAAGGTGGAAACCAGACATGTCATTTACCCGACATGCCTACCACATTGTGAAACATTGGGATGCCTGGATATCAGGAGCAAGTGTTGAATCTCCAGTAAATTTGCCCTTCCTAATGCAAATGGAACAATTCTTAGAGGGTGTTCCTGAGGAAATAGAAAGATACATCCTAGATGGGAAACCCAAAACTGTAATCGAGGCAGGAGAGATTGGAGCCAGATGGGTGGAGGTGGCAGAGAAGAAGAAAACTGGTCGCAGTTGGAGCGGAGACCAGAAGGGACCACCCCAGACCACACCCTATTACCGGGGGCCGCCCAAGGCCCCACCTACCTCCCAAAGAACCCTCCAGACCCCTTATCGTCCCACCACCCCGTTCTCCAGCAACCCTCCTCGCCCCAGTGACCCGTCAGCTGGACGATGTTTTAAATGTAACGAACTGGGGCATGTAAAGGCCAACTGCCCCAAGAACCCCAACAGATTACAGTTCATTGCACCGGAATCACACCAAAGGTCCACAGGCCCAGATACCTCCCAGATACCCTTGGAGCGGAGGGAAACTGTGAGTGTGGGCGGGAAGAAGGTCACCACGTGGAGGGACACCGGAGCACAAGTGTCAGCTATCCATGCTTCCTTAGTGGACCCCAATTTAATCAACCCAGAGATCCAAGTGACGATTCAACCCTTCAAGTCCAACTCTTTCAATTTGCCTACAGCCAAGTTGCCTGTCCAGTACAAGGGCTGGTCAGGAATGTGGACTTTTGCAGTCTATGATGATTATCCCATCCCCATGTTGTTGGGGGAAGACTTGGCCAATCATGTGAAGCAGGCCAAGAGGGTGGGAACGGTCACCCGCAGCCAGGCTAAACAAGCCGTGAGGCCTAGCTCTGTTCCGGAAACTTCTATCAGGACCCAGTCAGAGGTGATGGACCCGGACCCCAGGCCAATGTCTGCAACAGCAGTAGTGGAACCAGTTCCAGAGACCCAGACGGAACCAGTCCCAGAACCGGAACCAGCCAAACAACCAACACCAGACCCAGTGTCAGCACTGAATCCAATACTTGCAACCTCAACACCAGAGGGCCCCACCAACCCTGAACTGGCAGCAGCCAATATCCCGACCCAAGAGGCTCAGCCGGAGCCTGAATCCCAACATAGTGCACCAGCGGAGAGTGGTTCACAGTCAACAGAAACAGCTCCATCACCTATATCGCTTCCAGAGGGACCAAGCCTAGGTCCACAATCCAATGAGGAACTGATGTCTCCAGCATCAAGGGAACAGTTCCAGACCAAACAGGAAGCAGATGAAAGCCTCCAGAGAGCTTGGACGGCGGCACGGAGCAACCCACCGCCTCTCAGCTCTTCTAATCAATCCAGGTTTGTTGTAGAAAGAGGACTTTTATACAAGGAAACTCTTTCTGGGGGACACCAGGAAGACTGGCATCCTCAGAGACAGTTGGTAGTTCCAACTAAATACTGGGCCAAGCTCTTGAGCTTAGCCCATGATCACCCTAGTGGCCATGCTGGGGTGAACAGGACCAAAGACCGTTTGGGGGGGTCATTCCACTGGGAGGGAATGGGCAAGGATGTTTCTACGTATGTCCAGTCTTGTGAGGTGTGCCAAAGAGTGGGAAAACCCCAAGACCAGGTCAAAGCCCCTCTCCAGCCACCCCTCATCATTGAAGTTCCATTTCAGTGAGTAGCTGTGGATATTCTGGGTCCTTTTCCGAAAAAGACAGCCAGAGGAAAGCAGTACATACTGACTTTCATGGATTTTGCCACCCGATGGCCGGAAGCAGTAGCTCTAAGCAACACCAGGGCTAAAAGTGTATGCCAGGCACTAGCAGACATTTTTGCCAGGGTAGGTTGGCCCTCCGACATCCTCACAGATGCAGGGACTAATTTCCTGGCAGGAACTATGAAAAACCTTTGGGAAGCTCATGGGGTAAATCACTTGGTTGCCACTCCTTACCACCATCAAACAAATGGCATAGTGGAGAAGTTTAATGGAACGTTGGGGGCCATGATACGTAAATTCGTAAATGAGCACTCCAATGACTGGAACCTAGTGTTGCAGCAGTTGCTCTTTGCCTGCAGAGCTGTACCACATCCCAGTTTAGGGTTTTCCCCATTTGAACTTGTATATGGCCGTGAGGTTAAGGGGCCATTGCAGTTGGTAAAGCAGCAATGGGAGGGATTTACACCGTCTCCAGGAACTAACATTCTGGACTTCGTAACCAACCTACAAAACACCCTCCGAACCTCTTTAGCCCTTGCTAGAGAAAACTTACAGGATGCTCAAAAAGAGCAAAAAGCCTGGTATGATAAACATGCCAGAGAGCGTTCCTTCAAAGTAGGAGACCAGGTCATGGTCTTAAAGGCGCTCCAGGCCCATAAAATGGAAACATCGTGGGAAGGGCCATTCACGGTCCAGGAGCGCCTGGGAGCTGTTAATTATCTCATAGCATTCCCCACCTCCAACCGAAAGCCTAAGGTGTACCATATTAATTCTCTTAAGCCCTTTTATTCCAGAGAATTAAAGGTTTGTCAGTTTACAGCCCAGGGAGGAGACGAGGCTGAGTGGCCCGAAGGTGTCTACTACGAAGGGAAATGTGGTGGTGGTGTGGAAGAGGTGAATCTCTCCATGACCCTTGGGCGTATGCAGCGACAGCAGATCCAGGAGCTGTGCACTAGCTACGCGCCAACGTTCTCAGCCCCCCCAGGACTGACTGAACGGGCATACCACTCCATTGACACAGGTAACGCTCACCCAATTAGTGTCCAACCTTACCGGGTGTCTCCTCAAGCTAAAACTGATATAGAACGGGAGATCCAAGATATGTTACAGATGGGTGTAATCCGCCCCTCTGAAAGTGCATGGGCATCTCCAGTGGTTTTAGTTCCCAAACCAGATGGGGAAATACGTTTTTGCGTGGACTACTGTAAGCTAAATGCTGTAACTCGCCCAGACAACTATCCAATGCCACGCACAGATGAACTATTAGAGAAACTGGGACGGGCCCAGTTTATCTCTACCTTGGATTTAACCAAGGGGTACTGGCAGGTACCGCTAGATGAATCTGCCAAGGAAAGGTCAGCCTTCATCACACATCTCGGGCTGTATGAATTTAATGTACTCCCTTTCGGGCTGCGAAATGCACCCGCCAATTTCCAAAGACTTGTAGATGGTCTCCTAGCGGCATTAGGAGAATATGCAGTCGCCTACCTTGACGATGTGGCCATATTTTCGGATTCCTGGGCAGACCACCTGGAACATCTACAAAAAGTCTTTTAGCGCATAAGGGAGGCAGGACTAACTGTTAAGGCTAAGAAGTGTCAAATAGGCCTAAACAGAGTGACTTACCTTGGACACCAGGTGGGTCAAGGAACTATCAGCCCCCTACAGGCCAAAGTGGATGCTATCCAAAAGTGGCCTGTCCCAAAGTCAAAGAAACAGGTTCAATCCTTCTTAGGCTTGGCCGGTTATTACAGACGATTTGTACCGCACTACAGCCAAATCGCTGCCCCACTGACAGACCTAACCAAAAAGAAACAGCCAAATGCTGTTCAGTGGACCGAAAAGTGTCAGAAGGCCTTTAACAAGCTTAAAGCGACACTCATGTCTGACCCTGTACTAAGGGTCCCAGACTTTGACAAACCGTTCCTAGTAACCACAGATGCGTCCGAGCGTGGTGTGGGAGCAGTTTTAATGCAGAAAGGACCTGATCAAGAATTCCACCCTGTAGTGTTTCTCAGCAAAAAACTGTCTGAGAGGGAAAGCAACTGGTCAGTCACTGAAAAAGAATGTTACGCCATTGTCTACGCTCTGGAAAAGCTACGCCCATATGTTTGGGGACGGCCTTTCCATCTGCAAACCGACCATGCTGCACTGAAGTGGCTTCACACCATCAAGGAAACTAACAAAAAACTTATTCGGTGGAGTTTAGCTCTCCAAGATTTTGATTTCGACATCCAACACATCTCAGGAGCTTCTAACAAAGTGGCTGATGCACTCTCCCGTGAAAGTTTCCCAGAATCAACTGGTTAAAATCGTCCTTGAGATGTGGAAAATATTGTTAGTCTTTATGTACTTGGTAGTACATTTAGAGATGCATGTGTCTTATTAACTCTGTTTTTCCTAGAGCTCCAGGAAGAAATCCAAGCCAGTGTTTCACCGTAGCTGAGATTTGGGGGGCGTGTCATAAATATAAAGGGAAGGGTAAACCCCTTTGAAATCCCTCCTGGCCAGGGGAAAGCTCCTCTCACCAGTAAAGGGTTAAGAAGCTAAAGGTAACCTCGCTGGCACCTGACCAAAATGACCAATGAGGAGACAAGATACTTTCAAAAGCTGGGAGGAGGGAGAGAAACAAAGGGTCTGTGTGTCTGTCTATATGCTGGTTTCTGCCGGGGATAGACCAGGAATGGAGTCTTAGAACTTTTAGTAAGTAATCTAGCTAGGTATGTGTTAGATTATGATTTCTTTAAATGGCTGAGAAAAGAATTGTGCTGAATAGAATAACTATTTCTGTCTGTGTATCTTTTTTGTAACTTAAGGTTTTGCCTAGAGGGGTTCTCTATGTTTTTGAATCTAATTACCCTGTAAGATATCTACCATCCTGATTTTACAGGGGGGATTTCTTCATTTCTATTTACTTCTATTTTTATTAAAAGTCTTCTTGTAAGAAACTGAATGCTTTTTCATTGTTCTTAGATCCAAGGGTTTGGGTCTGTGGTCACCTATGCAAATTGGTGAGGCTTTTTATCCAACATTTCCCAGGAAAGGAGGGGTGCAAGTGTTGGGAGGATTGTTCATTGTTCTTAAGATCCAAGGGTCTGGGTCTGTAGTCACCTAGGCAAATTGGTGAGGCTTTTTACCAAACCTTGTCCAGGAAGTGGGGTGCAAGGTTTTGGGAAGTATTTTTGGGGGAAAGACGTGTCCAAACAGCTCTTCCCCAGTAACCAGTATTAGTTTGGTGGTGGTAGCGGCCAGTCCAAGGACAACGGGTGTAATATTTTGTACCTTGGGGAAGTTTTGACCTAAGCTGGTAAACATAAGCTTAGGAGGTTTTTCATGCAGGTCCCCACATCTGTACCCTAGAGTTCAGAGTCGGGGAGGAACCTTGACAGTGACTAAAGCAGGAAACAGGAGACTCAATGTACACTCTGTATTTGTAGAGCTAGTGAGGTCTTATTTAAAACATTGCATGGGGAAAATGATCCCCAGACTTTGCTTTTTGTATAGAAGTGTAAATCTTTCCTCAATATTTTGACACTACCCCAAGGTGGCTGTCGGGACTGTATTTGTCAGTGTTTGGAGGGAGTGAGCAATTTAATGCATTTCTTCCCTTCAAGCCATTGACAATCAAGGCTGAGTGTGGTGAAAAGTGGGAAGGAGACATATCAGTGCACCTTGGAAGGCCAGCCTGTGCATCTCTGCATTTGTGTGTGTGTGGGGACGGGGGTGCACTCTATGTAGAAAACCTAGAATTATAGAAAGAACTTGAAAGCAAGTAACCATTCCTAGGTTTGAAACATCTTATATACTAACATTATAACTGAATAGAGCGCTTGCAACCTTATCAACATTTCTCCTGCTCCTAAGTCTTGTCTATATGATTGATGTTCATAGGGAGGTTATATTCAACACACCCACCTGGAATTTTTGAGCATGAGGGAATACGACTAATCTGTACTAAGTTACGTTTCATGTACACACCAAATTCCAGAATTATTTTAAGGCATCCATAAAATATCTTTGTGGAAAACCACTCCAGTGGAATGCATCATCTCATATTGTTATTGTGAAACACCATATATTTGACCTGGTATTGTCTTTTCCTTAATCACTAATAAATTGTTTTACTAAACTCGTGTACTTAATATCAAGGCAGTCAGAATTAACAAGACTCACACCTGTCTTTGGGAGAACTAGGATACATTAGGTATCATGTTGTTAAAATTCTGGACGGGAAGGATGACCTTGTGGTGAAATCAGTGAGTAGGGACTGAGAAGAACTAGGTTTAATTTCTGACTTCTTGTGGAACTATGGGCAAGTCACTTAATCTTGCTTTGCTTCAGATCCACATCCAGTGGGAATTATAAAAATTCTCTATCTCACTTCAGTTAATACTGAAGCAGTGCTCAGATATGATGGCAATGTGGGTCATATTAATATTTATTGAGGCACCGTCTGCATGCAAAATCACCTCTGGTTAAAGGTATTATTTCAAATCAATGTAGTTAAACCAAAGTGAGCTGTCTGCTTCTGCAGTGAATTAGATGCTGTGCCTTCTTGCCATGTACACCGGTGCCTGAGTACCTTATTTAATAGTATATAAATGGGAATATCATTCATATCAATACAAGAGTGGGAGGCAAGTCTGAAGATCATTGTGGCTTACGTATGTGATGAAGTGAGGCCTCATAAAAACATCCTACAAAATCTATCCGAGAGAGACCAGAATATGGGCTTAACTATACACAGGCACTGGACCAGAGACATTGGCTTCCCACTTGCAGGCAAGGGAACAGTGCTTTTTATACCCCTGAACTTTCAGCACAATAGAAAGGGAAGAGGAGAAAAAGTATCTGTTGGAGGGCAACAGTGCCCAGTCCTGCAGTGCTCTGCCTCCTCCTGCCCTCTCTTCCCTGCAAAGAGGAGGCTCAACAGCAGTACAGCCGCTCTGAGCACAGACAGAGCTGACTTTGCAGGCAGCTGGCCAGCAAGGGATAGCAGCAGAAAAAAAGGCTGCTTCCTTCTAACAGGCTTAGGAGAAGAGTTGGTTTGCCTCATTCCTTCCAGCACATGAGGAAGAAGAAAATAGAGAGAATCAAGTCCCTCCAAATGTTGAAGGGGGAAAATATTGTAGGGGTGTTGGGGGTGGAGGAGAGCTGGGCAGAAGGGTAAAAGGAAGAACTCCAAGGGACATGATAGAACTAAAGAAGAGGTGCAACATTACAGGAGGGAAAAGTTGGGGTTGGGGGGCACAGACAGAGCAGAGATGAGAAGCCAGACAGAGTGGTGGGAAGGTCTGTGGGAACTCATGGGGGAGCCAGAGTGAGGGGAAGGCAACATTTCTGGAGTCAGATTCTTGGCTATCTAAATTGGGAGAAAACACTCAACTGATGTACAGCCAAACTTCTTTAAAATACAGTAATGCAAAGTGAGTCAATAAGTAAACTAACTGACATGGTATTGTGAGCACATATGCAACATAATTTAACAGATTATGCCACATTAAGTAGTTTTGAACAGCTAATATCCATGCGGACATATGTGTAAAGAATAAAACACATGGTCTACTCCTTGTTACATACACATTGGACTGAATTCCTGACTGCAATGTCAACTCATAATCAAGTTGAAATACTGTATTTTTTAAAAAAAAAATCTGACTCTCCCAATATATTATTTCTCAGTTCAAATTAGCAAAAATGACTAGATGGATTCTTGCTATAAAAAAAACCTGAAATCCTTGATAGTCCATTATTATTAAATAGGGATGCTTCAGGTGAGTCACAGCATCCCATTTACACTATATTTGAACTGCAGTTATTCTCCCACTAAACATGTTGAAATCCTTTCTTTGTTTTTCCAGTTCTGGAAGCTAGCTAGACATTTTGCTGCAGGCAAATGTATGAGCGACATATTAAAAGTATGAAAAATGTTGTTTATAAAACAAGAGGATATTTCAGGTTAGCATTGTCTTCTGGATGGGATTATTTCTGTACCCTCTCCTCCAATATCCCCAGGACCCTGGTTTGCCCGTTACATGCTTGGGTGGAAACATATCACCAGCAGGCATGATGAGTTCAGCTCTCTGCAAATAGGTTTTGTGTTGTTGTAGGGGATTGAATTTTGTTGGCTGTTTTGAGATATTGCTCTGTAGTACATTGTGTACTTGTCACTTGTCTTAAAGATGTCTAGGGCTTGGATTAGATCCCCATTTATTTTTGTAAACACCAAAATAAAAAAAAATAAATTCATACAAATTTTTAGTAACATATTACCTATAATGTATCACTCTCTCTCTCTCTCTCTCTCTCACACACACACACATATATATGTATGGGGTGATGTGATATAAAGATTTAGTGCTAGATTGTGGTTTCATCTCAAGTCCTTTGTAAGGAGTAGCACATAGTTGCACTGCCCCTGAAGCATATCAGAGACCATATGGTGATTGAGAGAGTCACAGCCTGGTCCCTGGGTCCCCCATCTTGCTCCAGTAGGGAAGTAATCTTTGTCAGCCCTATAACTGGTGCCTCCTTTTGCATTGGGTCTTCTACAGTGGCTGGCATATTACAGGGAGTGGGTGGAGTCAAAGCTGTGCTCATGACCCACCTCACCCTGTGCATTTAACACTTATCTTTGGAGAAAGGTAAATAGCATCCCCTCAGAGACTGTTCTCACTCTCACGCAGTGACCTGAGATATCCATATCTCACACAGGAGAGCAGGATGGCACATTACACCACCTTATATTCCTGTATGTGTCCATACAATGTTCACAAACCTGAGTATGGGATGGCTGTGTGATGGGTTTGGACCCTTTGGGGTGTCACCTGATGTGTCACTGAGTTAGCCCATTATGCCAGCCTGGGTCCCCTTTACCTGGACTTGCTGGGCTAGGCTCAGAAGCCTCTTCCAGTCAAGCACACAGGCAGGGCCACATCCAGCTGCACAGAGAGCCAGAGATCTGCTCTGGAAAGATTCAGCCTTAGGGTCTTGTCCCAACACTCTGGTGCTCACTCCTTTTAAAAGGTACAAACCCCCCAAAATTATGAAATTCGCCCCCTCCCTCAATATGGAGGGAAATATGCACAACTTCTTGCCCCCTCCTCCCCCCGAGTTAGAAATTCCATAAACTGGGTTATATTATAAATTATAACAAGAAATAAATTTATTAACTACAAAAGGTTAATTTTAAGTGAATATAAGAGATAACAGATAGAACAAAGCAGAATACTAAGCAAATAAACCAAAGCGCACAAGCTAAGCTCAATATACTTAAGAAACTGGTTACAAAATGTAATTTCTTACCCTAAATGTTATTTTAGGCAGGTTGTGAAGTTTCTGTGGCTCAGAGTTCCAGTTATATTTCTTTTAAGACTGGACCCCATCTCAGTCTGGACTCCCCCACTGCCTTCCCTTCAAGTGGCTTTAGCAGTCTTTCTTCTTGGTCAGATAAGCCATGAAAAGGAGGAGTCCCATTTGCCTTCCTCCCCACCCTCAAATAGGATTTATATAAGGTGCAAATCCTTTCTTTCCCAAACTTAACGCCCCCTTCTCTTACAGTGGAAAGTTACAAGAAGTCCCTGGTAATGTTTAGTATTAGGTGACAAGACCCCTGACTCTGTAGGATCACAGCATCCATGGGTCAGTGGCAGTATGGAGTATCTGCAGGAAGGCCAAGCTTTTCACAGTCCATTGTCCTCACTGATGGGCCATCAGCCCTGTCTGGCTTTTCCATTGTTGTACCTGAAGTGTTAGCAGTGGGCATCACCCAAAGTAACATAGTTGAAATACAGATACATAGTCAATATTCCTAACTTCAGATAGAGAAATAATACAGACATACAAATTGGATAATCACATTCACTAAATTATAATCCTTCCAATGGTATCTTACAAGACCCATCTTGCATAAAGTACATCTCAGTTATATCATATTCGTAACATAAACATATTTTCATAAATAACATGGAGTGAAACATCACAGGCTGCTTTACTCACAAGTAGGAAAGCTCTATGCTATGTTTCTTTTTACTGTTATCCCTACACTTGCTTCTGTAATTTATACAAAGAGCAAATAGTGTAATTTTCAATCCAGATGATAAGTATTTCAGATTCAAACATAAGAATGGCCATAGTGGGTCAGATCAATGGTCCATCTAGCCCAGTATCCTGTCTTCAGACAGTGGTCAATGCCAGGTGCTTGATAGGGAATGAACAGAAAAGGCAATTGTTAAGTGATTTATCCGCTGTTGCCCATTCCCAGCTTCTGGCAAACAGAGGATAGGGACACTCAGATTATGGGGTTGCATCCTTGCAAATAGCCATTGATGGACCTATCATCCATGAAATTATCTAGTTCTTTTTTGAACTCTTATAGTTTTGGCCTTCACAACATCTAAAACAAGTTCCACAGTTTGACTGTGCATTGTGTGAAGAAGTACGTCCTTTTGTTTGCTGCCTGATAATTTCATTGGGTGACCCCTAGCTCTTGTATTATGTGAAGGGGTAAATAACATTTCCTTATTCAATTTCTCCACACAAGTCAAGATTTTATAGACCTCTATCATATCCCCCCTTAGTCATCTCTTTTCCAAGCTGAACAATCCAATTCTTTTTAATCTCTCCTCATACAGAAGCTGTTCCATACCCCTAATAATTTTTGTTGCCCTTTTCTGTGCCTTTTCTAATTCCAGTATGTCTTTTTAGAGATGGGGGGACCAGATCTGTATGCAGTATTCAATTCAAGATGTGTGCATACCATGGATTTATATAGAGGCATTAAGATATTTTCTGTGTTGTTATCTATCCCTTTCCTAATGATTCCTAACATTCTGTTAGCTTTTTTGACAAAAAAACAAACTTCAAATACAAAGTGTCAGAGAGAGAGAGAGAGAGAGAGAGAGAGAGGAGAGAGAGAGGATTTAGATTTATGCTTTGTCTATACTAATTTTCCCTCCATTGCCACCACATTTTCAATGGTAGCATTGATGGGAATTGCAGTGTAGACATGTGGCAACCAGTATTTATAAACTACATAATCTTGCTAGGTTACAATGCTGAAGGCTAGTCTATATACTAGCATTCCCACTATTGCTAGCACTAATGGAGGTGCATCAGTGATATTAATGTTGGAATACGTAGGGAATTAAAGCTAATATGAACACACCCCTTACAACTCAGTCTACAATATGCCATCATGTGCCAGCAATGCCCCTCTGCCATGTACATTGGCCAAACCGGACAGTCTCTACGCAAAAGAATAAATGGACACAAATCTGACATCAGGAATCATAAAATTCAAAAACCAGGAGGAGAACACTTCAGTGTCCCTGATCACTCAATAACAGACCAAAAGTGGCTATTCTTCAACAAAAAAAACTTCAAAAACAGACTCCAATGTGAAACTGCAGAACTGGAATTCATGTGCATACTGGACACCATCAGATTAGGCCTGAATAAAGACTGGAAGTGGTTGGGTCAACCGAATTTCCCCCATACTAATTTTCCCCTACTGTTACTCACACCTTCTTGTCAACTGTCTGAAATGGGCCACTCTCATTGCCACTTCATAAATTATTTTTCTTCCATTGGTATCCTGCTGTTAATTGATTTGTCTCGTTAGACTGACCTCACACTTGGTAAGGCATCACATCTTTTCATGTATTTATACCTGCTCCTCTATTTTCCACTCCAGGTATCTGATGAAGTGGGTTCTAGCCCATAAATTTGTTAGGTGCCACAAGGACTAAGGTGGCACAAGGACTCCTTGTTGTTTATACTAATTCAAACATTCTATCTGAATTGAAACACAAAAGTGGTAGCTCTCACTGCTGGCAACATATTAGACTGGGGTATTTCTCTCTGTTTAAAGGTGCAGCACACAGAAAACACAATGGAATCTCCTTTCAGTTACACAGACACAAGTATAAACTGAGATAAAATTTTGAATGAACAGAACCAAACCTCGAAACCTTGTGAGATTCACCCATCACCTACTGTGCATGCCCAGCTAGATTCTACTATCCTCATCCAAAGCACTAGTGTAAATCTTAGTAAATGTTTTGCTACATTTTACTTACCATGCACTATGCACTGTGACAGGGTCGAGCCAGATGGCTATAGGAGAGTATTTTTTTTGAAGCAAAAGATGTTTTTATTTGCATAACACACTTACAAAAAACAGCAGCATATGCAATGTGTAACACAGCAACCAATCACAATTGTTTTCTCATTAGCTTCAGGGGAGGGAAGTGTTCAAGCTTGCCTGGGCCCAGAGCGGGGGGCTTCCCCGACTCTCGTGGTCTTCCACCCTTCCGAGTTACCTGGTGGCTCAGAGCGAGGGGGCTTCATCAACTCTCATGGTCTTCCACCCCCTCGAGTTACCTGGCGCCACACCCGAGTGTCACCAACAATTCCTTTCTCTGAAAGCACCCAACAAGAGGGACAGGCTGTGGGGTGGACAATCGGGGGGGGGGCACGTGCATCCACTTGTGAAAGGACCCCTCTAAGGTGGTGATGTCCGCAGCAGCAATGGCTGGGGCTGGGGTCCCTTACTTTCTCCCCCAATCAAAGGCTCAGACAAAGGGACCCGGACAGGGACACTGAGTAGAGAACCTCGGACAGTGCCCTCCGCTCCTCAAAAGCATCAAGGGAGTCTGTGGACACTGCCCAGAGGAACTCCGCCCGGATACATGAACACACCGAGGATCGGAAAACGGCCCCACAGTCACAGGAAACTCCACTGGCCAACCTCCTCTTTCTGGTTTTACAGATGGCCGTTTTAGCCAGGAACAGGAGGAGGTTAACCAGGAGATCCCACGACTTTGTGAGGCCACGGATGGGGAGTGCATAAATAAAAAGGTGAGGGGAAAAATGCAACCAAAAAAGTAATAGGAGATTTGTGAGGAGCTGGAACAGGGGCTGCAGCCTGGAGCACTCCAAATATACATGTGCCAGGGTTTCCCTCACACCACAAAAGGGACAAGTATCTGGGACGGGGGTGAACCACGCTAAGTACATGCCCGTGCTCACAGTTCCATGAAGGAGCCACCAACTGATGTCCCTGATGGGCCTCGGAACCAAGGTGGAATATAGTCTGGCCCACCGGGGCTGCTCACCCTCCAAAGGTGGCAGAAGGTCTCGCCACTTTGTGTTGGGGCGGGACACTAGGGTGAGGGCATGAGGGGTGTGGAGCATGAGCGTGTATAGATGTTTCCTTGGCGCGGTTGGGAAGCGTACAGGCTGCAGTTCATGCAGCCAGCTCGCAGTGAAGAGGTGAGGGGGTCGATTGGATTTGCGGGGCAGGGGTCCAATTAAAAGGTCCGGCAGGCCTGGGGTAGAGGGTGGGCGGGGCGTGCCCTCAAGCAGGACCCGGTGGAGGTAAGCTCGAGCAGCGGGAGGAAAAGCAGCCTTTGCCTCCTGAAGTACACGCCGGGGGGTGCGAGGTCTGGAGCGTCCCATGTGCCGGGCGAGCATCAGGGGGTCCAGCCAGTTTCCCCGGTCATAGTCCAGGAGGTCTCCGACTCTCGTGACTTCTGCCAGGATAAAGCTCTGGCGCACCAAGCGGGACTCTGCCACCTGCACACGGAGCTGGGGGTTCTGTAGCAGGGGCTCCGCAAGGAGATCTACCCCCTCGGTGGCCGCCACAGACCTGGTCGTTAAAAACAGTTTCCAAGTCCGGAGGAGGTCCTGGTAGAAGACCGGCAGCCCCGAGAGGTCTTGCGGAAGACCTCCCGGATGGAGATAAAAGAGCTGCCGGTCATATCAGAGCCCTCGGATGTGGTGCAGGAAGGCGTGCGCCAGTATGCTCCACGCCGAACTGCCTGCACCATAAAGGAGCCTCTGTAGGGCCTGGAGGCGGAAGACACAGACCTGAGTGTGTAGACACTTAGGCCCTGTCGTCTTTCCTTCAGGGGTAGATGAAGAACCCCTACAGGGGCCCAGTGCGTTCCTGACCAAAAAAACCCCAGAATCAATGTCCGGAGGTTAGTCAGGAAACCCGGGGCCGAGACCAGGGTGTTGAGCTGGTACCAGAGCATGGACAGGACTAGTTGATTAAGCACCAGCGCTCTCCCTCGGAGGGAGAGACATCGGAGTAGTCCCATCCATTTCCGGAGCCGCTCTATCACCCCACCCTCTAAATTTTCCCAGTTTTCTGGCAGAGAGGGATGCGTGGCAGAAAGGTAAACGCCGAGGTAGAACAGCGGACCCGCGCTCCACTGGATGGTCTGAAGCGCGGGTGGGAGGGAGCTCGCCTGCCGCCAGTCCCCCACCACCAAGCCAGAGCTCTTGACCCTGTTGACCCAGGCGGAGGAGGCTGCCGAATAGATGGCCTGGCAAGCCTCCACCCACACCAAGTCACCGGGGTCCTGGATCACGAGGAGCACGTCATCAGCATACGCCCACAGGACCAGCTGCAGCTCCGGCTCCCACAGCACCAACCCTGTCAACCTCCTGCGGAGGAGACAGAGGAAGGGCTCGATTGCCAGAGCGTATAGCTGGCCAGAGAGGGGGCACCCCTGCCATACTCCTCGCTCAAAGCTGACCGGTTCAGTCAGGGTCCAGTTGAGCTTAACCAGACACTCTGCGGAAGTGTACAGCACCCGGAGAAAAACATCTGCAGCCAAACAAGAAGCTGCTAGAATCAATTAATGCAGGCTAATCAGGGCACCTGGGTTTTAAAAAAGAGCTCACTTCAGTTTGTGGTGTGCGTGTGAGGAGCTGGGAGCAAGAGGCACAAGGAGCTGAGAGTGAGAACAAGGACTATTGGAGGACTGAGGTGTACAAGCATTATCAGACATCAGGAGGAAGGTCCTTTGATGAGGATAAAGAAGGTGTTGGGAGAAGGCCATGGGGAAGTAGCCCAGTGAGTTGTAGCTGTCAGACAGCTGTTCCAGGAGGCACTCTAGACAGCTGCATTCCACAGGGCCCTGGGCTGGAACCCGGAGTAGAGGGTGGACCCAGGTTCCCCAAAATCCTCCCAACTCCTGGTCAGACACAGGAGGAGTCGACCTGGACTGTGAATTAGAAAAACGGCCAAGCTGAGGGCTGCTGTGAAGCTCCAAGGCAAGCAAATCCACCAATAAGCGCAAGACCCACCAAGGTAGCGCAGGATCTTTGTCACAGCACATAATCCAAATGCACTGTAAATCCCTGTGCCAACCTGCTGCCAGTACTATTATTAACCTTAATAAATCATTCCAGCATTAAAAGCAGGTAGAGGTCAGGCCAAAAAGAGAAAGAAGCCCTGCCATCTGAAAAGAGCATGACCTGATAGTGGAAATTTTCGACAAAGCAAGGAGGGAGGGACTGGGGAATAGAAAGAAATGGAGCACTAGAAAAAAAATTTAAAGATGCCTCAAGGAAGGGGAGAGCCTGGACTCTGAAAACACAGTTATAAAGACAAGATTATCCTAGCAAAGGGAGGATGGGGATAAGGCAGAAGAAAGAGAAAAGTCCAGAGAGATATTTAAAGGTCAATGACAATACCTACCAGGCTGGACTTTGGAAGCAGAAAGAAAACCAAAACAAAGTAAAAATCCATCCACAAGTTCTGTGAGTTTCATCTTTTAATAAGTTTCGTGTAACAATCTAATTATTTTAGGGTTATATGCTGCTGCCCATCACTGTAGTATCTGAATGCATTCCAAGTGAAATCAACAGCAATAGCAAAGTCCCCAGCTGACTTCATGGAAACGCTGGCAGTTCTTTTTCAGAGTAAAATACTCTCTTGTGGTAGGATTTTGGCATTCACTGTTTAGATTGCATTTATTTATTTATTTAATGGGGGAATGAGAGGGGGACTTGGATAGAAGAGGGTCCCATTTTTATGGAGAAAAGTCCTAACATGGGGCCACAGATTTCTGTTTTCCTTTCTGTTTACCACATCCATTTTTTCACCTGACACAGTACCCCCTTTTTCGAAGGTCTCACTTAAGCCATGCTTTACTCTATTTTTCCCTTCTCATCTGACTGCACAATACTGAAGCTCAGCAGAGTTGCACTCATATTTTCAATAATGCATCTGTCTGTTTCGGAACAAATTCTTCTTTTATCAGTGACTTGGTCAATAAACATAAATACATATTGGTACATTTTTATCAAATGCATAAATGGAGATCACTGAGTACACAATTTTCAAAAGTGCCTAAGGGCCAGATTTTTATATGTCTAAAGATGCAGATAGGCACCTAGTGGAATATTCAAAAGCATACACATTACCAGGAGTTAAGCACCTGAGTGCTTTTGAAAATTCTCCTATGGATCAACCAATTTTGAAAAGTGACTTGGGCACTTAGCTCAAGTCTCATTGAAAGTCAATAAGGCCAAGAATTTCAAAAGTGACTAGTGATGCTGGGTACATTGATTTTTCGGTGCCCAACTTGAGACTCTTAAAAGGGGTCTGATTTTTAGAAAGTACAGAGCACCCATCCTCTGAAAATCAAGCTACTGTAAGGTGTCTCATATTGTGCATCCAAAAATCAAGTCCCTTAAAATTATAATAGTTACTTGCAGTGTTGCTGTAGCCATATTGATCCAAGGATACGAAAGAGACAAGGTAAGTGGAGTAATATCTTTGTATGGAAGATACAAGCTTTCAAGCACACAGAGCTCTTCTCCAGGTCTGGAGAAGGAAGCAGTTTGTCTGAGCTAACTACATGTTGGGACAGACAGAAGCAGAAGGAGGCCATTATTTGAAATGAGGTGGGCAACTGGGATTAGATTGTTATGCATAAAGGGTTTGAAGTGGTCAATTAAGGGTAGCAGGCAGTGTGGTGTATTAGAAATTGTAAGAGCCATAAAAACGGTGTCCCAGTTAAATCCATGATTTTTGGCCTCTAGCAGAGTTATGAATTTAAGTTGCCAGGGTCACCATTTCAAGATGTTGTACAGGTTTCCTTTGAGGATGAGTATTGAGAGACCAGATACGGAATGTTGGCTTTGTGAAAAGTATTTGCCAATAAATGATATGCTATTTTTGTCTTATCATTCTTCTGTGTGAGTTCATTCAAGAGTATAGTGATTGTCTGGTTTCATCCACATAGTTGTTATTGAGGCAGTCGGTGTACTGGATGAGGTACAACACATGTTGCTATAAGCGATTGTGGGACCTATGTATCTTGAAAGGTATATTGTGGTGGGTATTGATCAATGTAACAGTGGAGATATGTCTGAAGGCTTTACATCTGTTCTGCCAGTGTCTGGTGCCACTCTGAATTGGTGTGTCATGGTCTGTGGGGACATTGCTTCTGATCTTGACCTGGCAAAGTTAGGGATTGGCTTGAAGGTCAGAAGATGGGGATTGGGAAAGATTTCTTCCAGGATTTGGTCCCCATCAAATATGCGTTATAATTGCTTGAGGGTATCCATTGTGTTACACTGAGGTTAATATCTGCAATGAAAGTAAAGACACAATTAAGTTAATTAGTAGCTAAAATAGAAAACATTATTTTATATTTAATTTTATGAGGTACTGAATGAAGTATTTTTCATGGGAGAAGGAGTATGGTCCTGTGAGTGGAGAAGGAGATTTAAAGTCTATTTCAGCCTTGCCAATGGTATGACCCTGAGCAAGTCCTCTGTGCTCATTGCAAAATGGGGGTAACAGTGTTTCTTCATAGTGATAATTGCATGAGGCTTACTGAATGTTTGTGAAGCACTTTCAGAACTTTAGATGAAAGGTACTTTAGAAGTAAAATACATTGTTAGTATTATATTATTGATGTATATCTGCTGTCATTTTCTTTCTGTTATTGAGGGTTAAATCCTTATGCCATTGTTGCCCTCATATAAGTATTTTTCTAGATAGAAGAGAAAAATATCATTCATTTATAAGGGACTGCTAGTCACCATACTAAAGGGTGAGCAAGTTGATTTTTTTACTGTGGTGATAAATTTGTATTACAGTTTCACAAGGATGCTTTATATGGTACATTGTTTCTGCTTTTTCTGTTGATACAGTATTTCAAAGCCATTTGGTCAACAGCAATTTCCATGACAGGAAAAGAAGAACATGGCAGAATATCAGATAGGAGAATAAGATGTCAGTTCAGAAAAAAGCAGGTGGCAGCTCCTGGAAAGGACCCACATACCATTCATATCAAATTGGCTCCTTTAGCCTGCTAGCACGTTTCCTTTGGAAGCTGGAATGCTTATGTTAGTATACAACAAACATTAGAATTATGCGAGAGCTGAGCATTGGTAGAGTAGTTTTAAAAGGAGTTCCAGGACTTCTCTTGATGGGATGTCAAACTAAATAGAAGTAATCCCATTCCTATGGCCAAATCCTGCAGTTCTTATTCCCAATGGGACTTATCCCTGATAGGGCTCAGTAAATGGGGTGTATACTTGGAAGATCCTTGGGGATGGAAACTTCTTTGTCTTCTCCAAATCACAGAATGGCAGTGAAACCTCAGGACTGCAGCCGTTCTCGTATGCATAGTATCCTCCTGCACATGGAGGTGTTTGGCTGGTGACTCTATGTACTTACGTGTGCACCAGCTCCCTAACTTGTCTGCCCAACCCCTCCTTTGAACTCGGTGCAGGAAGCCCTCACTTAACTGGACTCCTCAGCAGAATCTCTGCATCCTTCACCAGATCTCAGTGAAGAACCATTCTGGTTCTGCTGCATTCAGGGCCTTCTGCATCTGCATATGAGTAGGGATGTGTGAGGAGTAATGACGCCAAGGTCTGGCAGATGAATTCCACCACACTTCTTATCAATACTCTTCCTCCCAAATTACTGATAAATCTAGGTATTTTTCAGTAATTCTATACAATTCAGTGATTCAATAGAATTCTGTAGAATGGATGTGTCACAGCTTTTTATAAAGGACTATCATTTAGATGTGTCTGCTTCTCTAGTTTAATGCATGAAAATCCTCACTAACTTTCATAGTAGTTATGCCAGAAACCTTTTGTAGATTTACACCCCAAATGTGCCTTAGATTCTACATATTTTCTTTGTTTTGTACAGGAGTGTCCCTGAGTTACCTTTATACATCTGACCAAGTTATTGCTTTCAAGCAGCTGGGGCAGGCAATCAAAGTCTTGTCAAAGGTGTCAGGTTTTTTCCGCATGGTCTCACTTATGAGGCTGGATTCCTTTTACTATTTGTCTTCTGTAATGTAGCCTAGAAGCTGTCAAATACCCCCAATTTTATCATTTAAAGATAAATTAAGGTGACTCAAGCAGAAGTTGACAGGCCCTGTACTTCAGCTAATGCCACATAATTTTCCCAGTACCCGTTTTCTTGGCCTCTCCAATAATGCCCAGTTGCTCATATCTAGCATCTTTTAATTTGTTACTCAAAAGACCTAAGGTCCAAATTCTGCAGTCTTTACCCAGACGCCAATCTTACAATGGATCTCCAAGCATGGACATTGATGCCTTCTGCAGTTCCACTGAAATCCACAGGTTACCACACAGGTGTGTGGGTTCCCACTAGTTAATGCTTTTGCTGGACCAAAGCCTAAATTGTCAGCATAAGTAAGTATCGGATGACCCCTAAAAAGACACTCCCTGGCCCAAATGAAAAGTTTGTAGACAGTGGAAACTGGATGGAAGGTTTTGATCTTTTACTTTCACTTAAATTACAATTTTATCTAGAATTATGCAAACCAGCAGGGGGGGGGGGGAGACGGAGTTGTGGGGAGGGAAGAGTCTTTAGTGAAGTTCCAGACAGAGAAATTCATTTTTATTACAAATATATGTACTGTAAAAATGATAAAAGAAATTGTATTTTTCAATTCACCTCATACAAGTACTGAAGTGCAATCTCTTTATCATGAACATGTAACTTACAAATGCAGATTTGTTTTGGTTACATAACTTCACTCAAAAACAAAACAGTGTAAAACTTTAGAGCCTACAAGTCCACTCAGTCCTACTTCTTATTTTTCCAATCACTAAGGCAAACAAGTTTGTTTACATAGACGGGAAATACTGCTGCCTGCTTCTTATTTACAGTGTCACCTGAAAGTGAGAACAGACATTCACATTGCACTTTTGTAGCCGGCGTTGCAAGATATTTACATGCCAGATATGCTAAACCAGGGATAGGCATGTGTGCCGAAGGCAGCACGCGAGCTGATTTTCAGTGGCACTCATACTGCCCGGGTCCTGGCCACTTGTCTGGGGGGCTCTGCATTTTAATTTAATTTTAAATGAAGCTTCTTAAACATTTAAAAAACCTTATTGACTTTACAGACAACAATAGTTTAGTCAGATACTAAAGACTTATAGAGCGAGACCTTCTAAAAAACTTTAAAATGTATTACTAGCATGCGAAACCTTAAATTAGAGTGACTAGATGAACACTTGGCACCACTTCTTAAAGATTGACCCCTGTGCTAAACATTCATATGCCCCTTCCATGCTTCAGCCAACATTCCAGAGGACATGCTTCCATGCTGATGCTGCTCGTTAAAAAAATAATGAGTCAATTAAATGTGTGACTGCACTTCTTGGGCGGGGGGCGGGGGGGAAGAGGAATTTTATGTTTCCTGCTCTGTTTCACCCACATTCCGCATATATTTCATGTTATAGCAGTCTCAGATGATGACCCAGCACATGTTCGTTTTAAGAAGATTTTCACAGCAGATTTGACAAAACGCAAAGATGGTACCAATTTGAGATTTCTAAAAATAGCTACCACACTCAAACCAAGGTTTAAGAATCCGAAGTACCATCCAAAATCTGAGATGGACGAGGTGTGGAGCATGCTTTCAGAAGTCTTAAAAGAGCAACACTCCGATGCGGAAACTACAGACTCCAAACCATCAAAAAAGAAAATTAACCTTCTGCTGGTGACATCTGACTTAGATGATGAAAATGAACATGCATCAGTTTGCACTGCTTTGGATCGTTATCAAGCAGAACCCATCATCAGTATGGAAGTAAAAAGAAAAGGAGTACTTGTGGCATCTTAGACTAACTAATTTATTTGAGCATGAGCTTTCGTGAGCTACAGCTCACTTCATCGGATGCATACCGTGGAAACTGCAGAAGACATTATACAGCAGGAGAGTGAGTTTGTGTGTGTGGTTTTTGGAGGGGGGTGAGGGAGTGAGAGAACCTGGATTTGTGCAGGAAATGGCCCACCTTGATTATCATACACATTGTGAAGAGAGTGGTCACTTTGGATGGGCTATTACCAGTAGGAGAGTGAGTTTGTATGTGGGGGGGCGGAGGGTGAGAAAACCTGGATTTGTGCTGGAAATGGCCCAACTTGATGATCACTTTAGATAAGCTATTACCAGCAGGACAGTGGGGTGGGAGGAGGTATTATTTCATGGTCTCTGTGTATATATAATGTCTTCTGCAGTTTCCACGGTATGCATCCGATGAAGTGAGCTGTAGCTCATGAAAGCTCATGCTCAAATAAATTGGTTAGTCTCTAAGGTGCCACAAGTACTCCTTTTCTTTTTGCAAATATAGACTAACACGGCTGTTACTCTGAAACCTGTCAGTATGGAAGTATGTCCTCTGGAATGGTGGTTGAAGCATGAAGGGACATATGAATCTTTAGCGCATGTGGCATGTAAATATCTTGCATTGCTAGCTACACGAGTGCCATGCGAATGCCTTTTCTCACTTTCAGGTGAAATTGTAAACAAGAAGCAGGCAGAATTATCTCCTGCAAATTGTAACCAACCATGTTTGTCTGAGTAGTTGGCTGACCAAGAAGTAGGACTGAGTGGACTTGTGGGCTCTAAAGTTTTACATTGTTTTATTTTTGAATGCAGGTTTTTTTTTTTACTTAATTCTACATTTGTAAATTTAGCTTTCATGATAAAGAGATTGCACTATGGTACTTGTATGAGGTCAATTGAAAAATATTTGTTTTGTTTTTTACAGTGCAAATATTTGTAATAAAAATAAATATAAAGTGAGCACTGTTCACTTTGAATTCTGTGTTGTAATTGAAATTAATATATTTTAAAATGTAGTAAACATCCAAAAATATTTAAAGTAAATGGTATTCTACTGATGTTAAACAGAGCAATTAATCATGGTAAATTTTTTTAATCGTGTAATTAATCACAATTAATTTTTTTAATCACTTGACAGCCCTAATATAAATAAAACTGTTTTGATGTCCCTCGGTCCACGCCGCTTCCCGCAGTCCCCATTGGCCTGGAGCGGTGAACTGCGACCAGTAGGAGCCGCGATAGGCCGAACCTGCGGATGCAGCAGGTAAACAAACTGGCCCGGCCTGCCAGGGGGCTTACCCTGGCAGGCCACGTGCCAAAGGTTGCAGATCCCTGATGTATAGTCGAGCGTTGTGTGTGTGAAAGTATATACGTGTTCTGGGATGGATCTGCTAAGCAGGGACTAAAACTCCCAGTCAGTCCCCTCCTCACAGAAATTCCCTTTCCCCACTCCAGGTAAGAAGAAGGATCCTGAACAAGGGGTAGTCTGGCTCTGTTGGGAAGCAGCAGCAACAGCATGGCTAGCCAGGTGCTGCAGAGAAATGGAATGCAGCGAGGAGTCCCCAGGAACTTCACATAAAATTATACGTGTAATGGGTGCTGCAGCAGGGGGACTGAGTGGACCTAATGGGGCAGCAGCAGTGACAAGGCTGGGAGGCAGTACAAGACCAATGAGAAACAGTTACTGAGCCTGGCCTGGAAACCTGTAAGCTCCAAGTTCTTTAAATAGACACTGGCATGGTGAGGGAACTTAATGCTCTAAGCTGAAGAGACCTAACTCTTGACTGGACATCACTAGGGACCCAAACATTTATTTTTATTGCTCACTTTGAACTGTAACTCTTTAAGCCTATGAACCAAAGGTATTATGTAACCTATTCGTTATCTACTAGACCAAGTAAAACATCCTTTCCCTTATCTATGTGTCTTAGTGGTTTATTGGGACCCACCAATGTTATACCTACGAGGTCTAGCTGCTGAAGGATCTACTGTACTTCGCTCCAAATCACAGCACAGCTGCTATGCTACTGGTACTACAGGGCTTTAGTGAACTCCAGCACCAAGCAGTCCTAATAACTACGATATATTTCAAAGGAACTATTCTGGCGGCTAAATGAGCTGAATTGAAATGAATGATATGCAAGACTTTTCCAGGAGCTGCCACATGCCTTTCTTTTCTGACCTGATATCTCTTTTTGACAGTTTTCTTATACTCATCATGTAGGTGTGTGTATACACACACACACACACTGAATATGACTATGATAGAGAAATTGATTAGAATGGATACACAGGAACACATCTCATAGATAATTTGGGGCAAGATTGTTACGTTGCAATTTAGCCTATAGTAAGGGGCAAGGCATTTCTCTGTTGCCCCAGGTGCAGCTCAGGAGGAAGTAAACTGTTCCAGTTCTATACACATGAAACACCCACTCTACAGTGAGCTGGCATAGCTTCAAACAACATGACCCACTTCTTACACCTCCTGCATCTGATAGGGAAAAAAACCCAGAAAGCGACCCTATAATCATGTAAAGCTACGCTGCTGTCTTTTTTCTATGCTTATCTGTCCTTTCTACTTTGTTTATGGATAGAAAGAATGTGAACTGTGTGTAACCTGCACTTCCTGCTTTTGGGGAGAGAATTCCTTATACAGATAAGCCTCCATGCTCGTACCTACCCCAGAACTTCAAACAGACTGGGTTAACCAGTTCGAACTGGAAGAGATATCACAATGTATGTTGAACCAAGCTATAAAAGCTCATCCCTGTTCTTTGTTCGGGGCTTCACCATTTTCCTCTGAAAAGGAATTGGTGAGCCCTTCAGCTGTCGTATTTGCTAGCAATAAAGTGCCTCACTTTATCAAAGAGCCAAGACTCTGTGTTTTGTTTGGCTAATACAGAAGTCCAGGGAAGGCTACCCTCCTAACCATAGACGGGAGGGGAACCCTTTTTCCCTAACACATCTTCCTGCCTACTTTGGCAAGCACGATACATCGTATGTCAGAGGAATCTGCTACTTCCGTGCACTGGATGAAGTGGTACAGCACCCTGATGCAAGAAAATAATGGGTGCCTTCCACCCCCTTACTCTCTTGCTCTGGTGCCAGAACAGGCCACGGTCTGGCTAATGGTGATGAAAAACAAATGTGAGTGTCATGTATAGATATATTCCATGGCAAGAAATATTATACCAAGGTTAAGAAGGGAAATAGTCATTGGAGGATGTGAAAGGGTCAACAGCAAAAATAACAAAGAAAGAGAGAGAGGAAAGGAAACCTAATAACTTACACCGTCTCACCTGCCATTATCTCTATTCATGCCAAGTTTACACCCCCACTATATGCATTGAACTGTAACTTCCATTTAACTCTGAAAGCTATTGGGACACCACTGGGTTAAAATAATGCAGATTTTAAAACAAAACAATTTTCTTATTTTACAAATAGCTTGGATTTTTACACTTCAGTCTTAATAGACTAATTTACCTTTTTATGCTATTTATTTATTGCATTGCTACCCCTTGGACACTGAAAATCCATTAGTCATTTTCTAGTCAAATTCATCTTCCACTTGTCATGTATTAGCACAGGGCTGTAATTATGGTTACACAGATCCTTGGTTAAAAACATTTCAGGGGGTGTGAGTGTGTGCTTGGGTATGTGGCTACACACACACACACACACACATATATTTAAGAATGTTACTATTGAATTTATTTATTGGAAATGTTAGCTAAAACTTGTAGGCTCATTTTTCAAAAGCTAAGTTCTAGCCAAATTTGATCTGCCAAGCTACTTTTACAAATATAAAAGATATCTGTACATGCATGGGTTATTTGCCATTTTCTGGCAGTTTTAATGATTGATGCTCTATAAATACCTAATATATGGAGAGACGGTTATTAAAAGAGAGCAAAAAGTAAGGTCAGTCATTGAACCTGATCTTGCTCCATTAATGTAAATGGGAGTTTTGCCAGTGAATTCAACTGGGACGTGATCAAGTCCATAAAGGTCTGATAGTGGCAAAAAGAGTGTGAAGTCCCTAGGCAGGATCCTTCAAATAATCGATCAACCCCATGGTAATCATTGTGCTATATGAACCAAAAGAGAAGAGAAGACGTTTTACCCCTGTAGAAGTCAATTGCTAAAGTCCAGTGGCAACTGAGAAAGGGGAAATGTTTCAAATGAGGCAGACGTATTAAAGTGAATTCAGAGGTGAGTCTAAATTAGTGTAATTTACATGAGACTGGAAGATGTAAATCTACAATTTACAACCCATTTATTGATCTGTAATCTGCACTGCCTCTACTTTAAAGATCGCTTCAGAATTTGGAATACACTGAAAGGAAAAGAAAAAGGAATGGTTTAGGAGCTGTCAAGGAGTTCCAGTGATGAGCTCCAAACGAAGGTCTGGGGAATTTGTATAATTTCAAGGCTTCTCACTCGCATTGCTTATTTTACTTAAATATGCAGCCTGAGTTCTTAATCTGGCTCGTAACTATTTACCTTCCAACTTTCCTCAGTCAGTCATCATAAAAGCAAAATCACAGGAGAGGTAGCTACAGAAGCAGCATGGCCTCGCAAATTATAGTGGATTATGCATGAATTTAGAAATCACAAACTCTGTAGTTCCAATCCTGAATTTGCCATTGACCTATTGTGTGGCCTCCCCTATGGAAAAATCTAATAGATTTTCACAGAGATGAAACCAATAAGGTTATATATATATATATATATATATATATATATATATATATATATATATATATATATATATATATATATATAATCTAAAATCTATACAATTTAATAGGAAATGATAGCCATTCTATAGAATTTTGAAATATCCTACAACATTCTATGGCAGGGACATAGCTCTCTATTAGCCTTTAGAGGATGATTACAAATATATCATATGCTATACGACCTTTCCATAATGGATTGGAAAAATCATTTAAAACCAGATTTTCAGAGGAGCTGATCCAAAGCCTATTGAAGTCAGTGGAAAGATTCTCATTGATTCCAGTACATTCTGGTGTAGTCTCAGAATAGTAAATACACTGTAGTCCAGGTAAATAAACTATATTTATAAATGCAGCACAGCCCTTATTATCATATGCACAAGAGTATCAGATATTGCACTATGTTCTTCCTGAGCCTTGAGCTATTGGACTAACCTTGTATACAATCCATTGACCATGCTTCATCATTCCAAGTGTGGTCATGTTTTGACAAAATAAGGGTTAGCTTTTAAATCACAAATAAGTCAACTGGATTCCTATGACCACCTACTGTTGATTCCAGGACACATTCTTGATAACCAAAACAGAACAGAAAATTTATTTTTGAGATCCCTTTAATAACAACTTCCCAGGTTTCTCCATTCCATTTAACCTGGTATTAAATAATGCACTATAACCATATGCTTTCCAAGTTGTTACAGTATCCCTCTTAGGCTTTTGTATGCTCAGAGCCAAAAAGGAATAGCCTCTCTGAAGAGATGAGAAAGGCAAGCTCAAGACACATTTTGTTTGCTTGACGTTTCTGATTCCTAATGAAAAAGTTCTCATGAATTTGATGAAACCAATAGGGATCTATACAAACTAGATCTCTAAATTTCTTTAAAGCCCCATAGAATTTAATAGCCTTGCATCCCTTCTCTAGTATCTTCACTATCTGTAGATTTAAGCATTCCAAACAAATGTTACTATTTTCTGCTGCATTCCACAGGGCTTTTGTACCAAGGGTGTTGTATCTGAAATATTCATATAGAGTCTTACCACTAAAAGCTGAACAATGAGACCAAAAGAAAAGAAAAACAAACAAAATGAGAATGGAAGTGAGGGCCACGTGAAATCCTCGTTTAGTTGCAGCTCCCAATTCAGAAATAACATTTTCTTCCTTCTGGGAGCTGCCAAGTTCCACATTACCTTCTCCCATTGTTTTATATCCTTTGGTGACAAAGACTGATAGGAGAATTAGACAGAGGGGACGTTAGAGCGCATATAGGGTAGCCCGGAGCTAGAAAAGGTAAACTTTTAATTCTTTAATTTGGATGGAAATGACACCTCAGTTAACCCAGGAGCAAAACTTTCATGATGGATGGGAGCTGAATGAGCAGTTGAGATTTTGTGTTTGTAATTCACAATGGCTGCTTCCTAGAGGTGCAGGTGATCTGGTTTTGTTTTGTATTATTTTCTTAAGGCTGTAGGCTTCTCTAAAGTATTTCCAAGTATGACTCATGATTCATGTCATACACATTAAGAAACCAAGTTGAAGAGGAGGTCATATTTTTTTTTTACTGTACGTGTAATTTTATTTTATGACTGGTTGTGTGGTGTGAATCAGTACATTCCACAGGCAGTGAATTCTATATCACAGACCAATGCAACAGCCAGACCTTTTGCTTAGATCAATAGGCCAAATTCATTCCTGATGTAACCACAGTTGACGAGCAGGATGAATTTGGCCTTTGTATTTTGCAAACAATAACAGATATGTGAAAAATAGGAACCACTGCTGAGTGTTCAATAGCTACCAAGCTGTAAAATTTAATGTGACCACATTTGTTTTTTGTTTTAGTTTTTCGTAGACTGCATGGTCCAGATCTTTTTTTTTTTTTAAATGAGGGAAAAGCTGATATGCAATATTGTATTATTCCATTATTATGGCATGGTAAACAGGCTGTTGCACTAAAAAAATGAGAGGGGATCAATAAAACTGGAAGTAGCTGAACAGTGGAAGTTTAATTTGTTCTATGCACATCAAGGAAATTCATTAGCTATTTTTCAGTACAAGAACATAAAGAGAAAAAAGAAGAACAATATGAATTTAGAGATACGTTGTTTTGGTGGAAAATTGCATATTTTATTGAATGATTGAACTATACATCTTTGTCATTTTGTTCTGTATCATTGTTTACATCAGTTGAGTATCTGGTACATTTTAGAAGCACCATTATGTTTTCTTTATATATACACACACTATGTATACTATTTACTGAGGGCTAGATGATTTTGCCACCCTTAGTCATAATATTGAGTAGTACCCAACTCTGCAAGGGGTGCCTTTGAAAGCAGTGGTACTCTTTGCAGATAAAATACTACTCAGCATGGCAAAGGGTGGCAGAGTCAGGCACTTAGCAGAAAAGAGGGCCTCCTTCTACTTAGACTTAGTTTTAACAGTTGTCTATCTCAGGACTCATATTGCCACCAATAACTGCACCTCAGCTAAACTGTCCATGAGGAAAATTTTATGTATTAAATTTCGGGAAAAATATAAAACAGTTATCTGTAATTTAAACAATAGACATATCCACTGAAGTTTTAGCAGCCTAGTGAAGCCCTACATAACATTGCTAGTTGAATTGGAATAGGCTGAAAGAACTGAAGTGTTTACCCAGACAGGGCTGACCATCTCAGGACTTCTTTCTAAGGCTGCTGTCTGAGCAAGTTGGGTGGAGGGATAATTTCACATTAAAACATACTCAACAAAATTCTCTAAAGACTTCCTTATTATCAGATACTTTCTCTCTGTGAACTGCTCCTACCTCAATGTACTTTATGCCCTTTCTTGATGCCTACATGATAGAAGACTGATTTGCACCTGGTCTGAATTAAAGAAAACAATCTCACGTTACCCTAACATGTCACTTCATTGAAACCCTGTTTTAATCTAGGCCCCAATCTGGAAAATTTTAGGCATGCTTTTAATTTACTCACATGACTTAAAGGGACTATTCATGTGCTTAAAGGTAAATGCATACAGCAATGTACGAAGGATTAATTCTATAAGAACCACTAGTGTTGCTTTTGCAGCACATTGCATTCTAATGAGAGGGGACATGATTAGCAGAGAAAAACAGGTTTCTTTAAAAAGAAATTTATGTGCAGAGTTGATAAAATTAGTGTGATAATATTAAATTATAAAATATGCCCTAGAAAGATAAACTGGCAGGCTCTGCTGAGGGTCAGTGTGCCAAGTCTGTCAAGCAACATGCACTTCAAGAATTGCCCAGCATTCCAGGAACGTCACCAAGTTTCCTGTGATTTCAGTGGAACATCAGATCTTCCATCAAACTCTGTGACATGTGTCAAAGACCAGCAAGAAGGTGGTTAATAATGAATACAATGCAGATGGTCTGAGGTGTGGTTGTTTCAGTAGGTTTATGATATAAGTAGTCAGGTAAGTTAATAACAGGATATATTATCATACTGTATAATCTTTCTTGTCCATATGGCTCCAGCGGGTTTTTTTTTCCTTCTTCTGACTTTGTTTCTCCATTAGCACTGTTAATTCATATGGCCACTCACTGTGAACTGGACTGGTATCAACTATCCTTTTTCAGTCTCTAACTCTGTTTCCCAGATTTCTCACACCAAATATCTCAAAAAATCAACCCATTTTCCCTGTTAACATAAGACAGTGTCATTTCTAAAAAACTGAAACTCTCTGGGCTTTTATAAGTATTGTGAAATGGAATCACATGCTTTTGATTTCCCACAATATGTGGAAGCTATACAGGAAATACTTTAACCTCAACAATTTCATTATTTTCAATTAAACACTGCTTTCACTGACCAATAGTCTACCCACTGTCAAAGAATGTTAAACAGCAGGTGGAAAGCTTGCCACCATTGAAGTCAACAGCAAAACTCCCATTGACTTCAGTAGGGCCAGGCTTCACCCCGGGTTTTTAATTTTCTCTACTTCCTTTGTCACTACACACAAGTTAAACATTGTAAAACCAGTTTTACTTACATTTGAATAAAGAAATGGGTACGCTAAGTGAAAGCTTGAATCACCGTTACAATGGTTACCCCCACACTGTGAGCATGTACAGTCTCAGACTTATCCTTTCTTTGACTAAGTCAAACCAAAAGATGGCTGCTCACGTTCGAGTGGCCACTTTATACAAATGACACTCCACCTCTTCTGTTGAACTTGTAGCTGTTCCTGTGCTTGCTGTTATTTCTTTTACCCACTAGATTGTTCCAAGAACACATACAAACAGTTATAGGGGATGCAATTGGCCTGTATATCAAAGCGAAGGTGAGGAAGTGGTGGAGCAAGGCAATGGCATGGACTGCAGTACTTTGTTTATGAGAGCATCTTTCAGTGATCTGTGTTTGCTTTGGGAGAAAAAATGGTTTTAATTCTGCCCTTGAAATGTTGAGCAATTAATTTTGTCAACACATACTTTCCTGTCAAATACTTCTCAGAGGTAGCTTAAAAGCTTTTGCCAATGCTAATAGAACGGTATCTCCTTTTGCTTTCAATTTATTTTCCATTTATTCAAGCAAGAGGTGCAGATGCCCGATAAGCATCTGCCTCTGGTTTCAACATATATCATCACCACTGACTTCCCACTCCATTTCAGGTTGAGGCTGATAATAGTTTTGCTGCCCATCTAATAAAAGACTGTTTTCCTACTTTGTCGTTCTGTCTCAGGACAGTGTAACATAAAAAACTGACCAACAGGACTAACACTTAGGCTTCAGGTCTATCCATCATCAAAGTCCATCTAGCATGAAACTTAAATTGTCTCACTAGCAACTCAGCCATTTTCCCATGCTTCACCCAGAATTAAATTTACATCACTGGAAAATACCAGGACATTTTAAAACAATGTGCTTGGAGTAGAGAGGTATTGTAAACAAGAGACTATTGTCTAGTACATTTACTAGATGATTAGTTTGTTTTTTCAGTGAAGAATAAGAAAGATGACCTGTCACATTTTTCTATATCTAATTTCTGTAATTTTTTATACCTGCTTCTTACGCCTGCCTTTAAGCAATCACCATGCCTACTGACTCAGTTTTTATTATTTACCCCAGGGAAAAATATTAAATAAGATGACTTTAAAACCAAATAGATATGTTGCCAATTTTTGTAAAACAGAAAGAATACTTAAAAGAATACTTCTGTCAAAACAACAAAAATAAAAAAAGTTTTAAAAGTATGGAAATTAAAAGTAAAGATTCTATATATTTTTTTAAGTATGTTATCATTTGGAAAGCATAATGAAGGTTACCCAAATGCCCTTAACTCTACCTGGTTGTACATTAACCAATGACATTCCATTTTCCCTTCAGATCTTAAATTTAGACAAGGCAACATACTTGTGTAGTGTGCAGGTGGAATGTTAAAAATGTGAAATGCAGGACATGGGTTTTATAATTGATTTAATACTTAAATATCTTGGACAGTGAGTGTGATCCTTTGACATGAAATTAACTGTCCCCCCCATATAAGTGTCATGATTTCATTCTAAAAAGTTTATATACACAGTGGTAAATATATTAGTATAGTATCAGATGATACTTGCATAGTTGGAACCCAAGGTATCTTTGGGAACTGTGGCAAATGTTTGACATCTGTTAGCTCTTCATCCTATCAGGACTTGTCCAAGCACATTCCATAGGCTGTTTGTGGCCATAAAGAAAGACAGAATCTGCAAAATATTTGCATGATTAAGGGTAAGGCATTGTACTTACAAGGGGGCTAAACGGCCTAGTGAGTAGGGAATCCTAACTAGGTGTTAGGAGACTGGGTTCTGGTTCTGCCTCTAACCTGTTGTGTAACACTGGGCAAATTGCTTCACATATCTCCTTTTCCCTCCCATCTTTTGTCTGCCTGGTCCATATAAATTATAGGATATTTGGAACATAAGACGGGAAAGGACTTCTTGGGTCACTGAGTCCAGTTATAACAAGTGACCTCAATACATAACCTCTGTCATAAATATAAAGGGAAGGGTAAACCCCTTTGAAATCCCTCCTGGCCAGGGGAAAGCTCCTCTCACCTGTAAAGGGTTAAGAAGCTAAAGGTAACCTCGCTGGCACCTGACCAAAATGACCAATGAGGAGACAAGATACTTTCAAAAGCTGGGAGGAGGGAGAGAAACAAAGGGTCTGTGTCTGTCTGTAGTCGTCTTGGCCGGGGACAGAACAGGAATGGAGTCTTAGAACTTTTAGTAAGTAATCTAGCTAGGTATGTGTTAGATTATGATTTCTTTAAATGGCTGAGAAAAGAATTGTGCTGAATAGAATAACTATTTCTGTCTGTGTATCTTTTTTGTAACTTAAGGTTTTGCCTAGAGGGGTTCTCTATGTTTTTGAATCTAATTACCCTGTAAGATATATACCATCCTGATTTTACAGGGGGAATTTCTTTATTTCTATTTACTTCTATTTTTTATTAAAAGTCTTCTTGTAAAACACTGAATGCTTTTTCATTGTTCTCAGATCCAAGGGTTTGGGTTTGTGGTCACCTATGCAAATTGGTGAGGCTTTTTATCCAACATTTCCCAGGAAAGGGGGGGTGCAAGTGTTGGGAGGATTGTTCATTGTTCTTAAGATCCAAGGGTCTGGGTCTGTAGTCACCTAGGCAAATTGGTGAGGCTTTTTACCAAACCTTGTCCAGGAAGTGGGGTGCAAGGTTTTGGGAAGTATTTTGGGGGGAAGGATGCGTCCAAACAGCTCTTCCCCAGTAACCAGTATTAGTTTGGTGGTGGTAGCGGCCATTCCAAGGATAACGGGGGTAATATTTTGTACCTTGGGGAAGTTTTGACCTAAGCTGGTAAAGATAAGCTTAGGAGGTTTTTCATGCAGGTCCCCACATCTGTACCCTAGAGTTCAGAGTGGGGGAGGAACCTTGACAACCTCTTTTGCTTAAATAGTTTTTCTCTTTCCCTGGTGACTCTGCCACCCCCTACTATGTATTTATTTAGAGAAATCACATCTCAGCCTTCTCTTTGGTAGGCTAACAAGCCAAACTCTTTTAGTCTCCTCTGAATATGTTTTACTCGTATCCTTTCTTTGCACCTGTTTCAGTCTGAATTCAACCTTTTGAACACAGGTGACCAGAAATCTGTATAATATTTCAGATGAGGTTTTACCAGTGACTTATACAATGGAATTAATACTTCTCTGTCTCCACTGGAAATACCTAGCCTGATACATCCTAGGCTCACATTTGCCTTTTTCATGGCTTCATTTCCTTGGTGCCTCATAGTCGTCCTACGACTCACTAATACACCCAGGTCTTTCTCTTCCTCTGTCATTTCCAGTTGATGAGATCCCAGTTTACAGCTGAGATGCTAGTCATTAGTCCCTAAGTTCATGCCCTTTAACTTTGTACTATTAAATTTCACCCCATTTCTATTACTCCAGTCCTCAAGATTATCCAGTTCTTCCCATATAATATTCCAACCCTCCTCTGTATTGACAATGACTCCTGACTTTCATCAATTCCAAGGCCAGAAGCGACCACGTTGATCTTGTAGTCTGACACAGGCATAAAACTTCCCCTAGAAATAATTCCTAGAGTATATCTTTTAGAAAAATATCCAATCGTGATTTAAAAATTGTCAGTGATGGAGAATCCACCATGACCTTTTGAAATTGTTCCAATGGTTAATTACTTTCATTGTCAAATATTTACATCTTATTTCTAGTCTGAATTTGTCTAGATTCAACTTCCAGCCAATGGATCTGTTATGTCTATCTCTGCTAGATTGCAGAGCCCACTATTAAAATATTTGTTCACCCTATACTTATAAACTATAACCAAGTAACCCCTTGATCTTCTTTTTGTTAGGCTAAGTATATTGAACTCTTTCAGTCTTTCACTATAAGGCATGTTTTCTAACACTTTAATCATTCTCATGGCAGCTCTCTGATCCCTCTCCAATTTATTAACATCCTTCCTGAATTGTGGAAACCAGAACTGGAAATGTTATTCCAGGAGTAGTCATGCCAGTGCCAAACAAAGAGGTAAAATAACCTTTCTACTCCTATTCGAGATTCCTCTGTTTATGCATCCAAAGATTCCATTAGCCTTTTTGCCCACAGTATTAGATTGGGAGCTCAGGTTCAACTGATTATCCATATGTAAGTCTGGCCTACTTTTTCTGTTCCTAGATGTATATTTCCCACTTTGTCCCTTTGCCTCCCTAAATTAATTACTCCAGTCCTTAGCTTATGATTTATATTCACTATATATGCCATATACACCCTATTTATATGCACATTATATCCCCTTTCTTTTATATGTTATTTATTTTTAAGCTGCCTTCATTTTCCCTCTCAAAAGGTTATTTTTTTAACTAATATAGCCTTTTTCCTCAATTGTTGCTTTTGGGGCATCCCAGTAAAGTGCTCTTAAACAATTCTCAATTATCATTCACATTTTTTCTGATTAAACTTCATGTCATCAGAAAATTTCATTACGACATTCCTACTATTTGTGCGAAGCTTTTTAATGAAAATATTAAATAAGATCGATCCAAAGACTGATCCTTGAGGAACCGAACTAGTTAAATCCCTCCAGCCCAAGAGTTCTCCTTTTATCACAACCCATTGGCATCTCCCCTTTAGCCATTTCCTTACTCACATAACAGTTCTTGTACTAATCCCTATCTTCTAGAATTTAACTTATAATTTCTCATGAGTGGGGCCCTACCAAATTCATGGTCCATTTTGGTCAATTTCATGGTCATAGGATTTTAAAAATAATAAATTTCATTATTTCAGCTATTTAAATCTGAAATTTCATGGTGTTGTAATTGTAGGGGTCCTGACCCAAAAAGGAGTTGGGGGGAGGGGAGGTGGTCACTAGGCTAATGTAGGGGGTGTCGCTATTGTAGGGGCCGGAGAGTGGCGGCTGCTTACTGAGAGTTCATCTCTGCAGGCAGAAGCGCAGAAGGAAGGGTGGCAATACCATGCCATGCCATCCTTACTTCTACACTGCTGCTGGTGGCAGCACTGCCTTTAGAGCCGGGCAGCTGGAGAGCAGCGGCTGCTGGCCGGGAGCCCAGCTCTGAAGGCAGAGCCGCTGCCAGCAGTAGCACAGAAGTAAGGATAGCCTGGTATGGTATTGCCACCCTTACTTCTGCGCTGCTGCCTTCAGAGCTCGGCCTTCAGTAACCAGCCACTCAGCTCTGAGGGAACCAGTGCAGAAGTAAGGGTGGCACGGTATGGTATTGTCACGCTTACTTCTGAGCTGCTGCTGACGGGATGCTGCCTTCAGAGCTGGGCGCCCGGTCAACAGCTGCCACTCTCCAGCCATCCAACTCTGAAGGCAGCGCAGAAGTAAGGGTGGCAATACCACAACCTCCCTAAAATAACCTTGTCACCTCCTGAAACTCCCTTTTGGGTCAGGACTCCCAGTTTGAGAAATGCTCATCTCTGCCATGAAATCTGTATAGTATAGGATAAAAGCACACAAAAGACCAGCTTTCACAGGGGGAGACCAGATTTAACGGTCCGTGACACATTTTTCATGGCCATAAATTTGGTAGGGCCCTACTCATGTGGTAGCATATCAAATGTTTTGTTGAAATCCAGATAGGTTAGATCTACCACATTTCCTTTTCCATAAAATCAGTTATTTTATCAAAGAAAGATATCAGGTTAATCTGGCACAATCTACCTTTGGTAAAACCATGTTGCATTTTATCCCTTTTTTTTTGTTTACCTCCATGTCTTTAATTATTCTTTTGTTCAAAATTTGTTGCAAAGTCTTGCAAACTATTGAGGACTAATAGGACTACTAATAGGACTGTCACTTCCCTGATCACTTGCCTCCTTATTTCCCCTTTCTTAAATATCCAGTCATATGGTACCTCCCCTAATTTGATTGATTTATTAAAAATCTTTATTTATTTCCCTTTGTTATCCTACCTTTGTCCCCCATGTTCTCCATTATCATCCTTATTGAAAACTGAGACAAAGTATTAATTTATTTTTTGTCACAGCTTGATTACCCTTAATCTGTACCCCATCCATGCTGCACTTTGGCCCCACTTTTTCTTTAAGGGGGATACTGTGTCTTACTAAATGTTTATGTAGTGTGCATCACAAACTGGCCCTGATCTTGGTTCTGACTTCTAACAGGGTTGGTCAGAAAATATTTGTTTAGTTTTCTGTGGAAAATTTAGACCAAAAAAAATATATTTTCAGCTGAAAATTTTCATTTTTCTGGGTTTTTTGGAAAGGAGGAACTTTTCATAACATTTTATTTGGTCTAATATTCAATTTTCTATTGGAAAAAAAGACTTGATGGAAAATGTTTGACCAACCTAGCTTCTAGGCCCTACTGGAATATAAATAAATGAATGAATGAATAATAATATATGTGATGGTCACATTTGGGGTGGAATGAACTCTTACAGGAACTAAGGGACATCCAAGTATAAACCAGACTTCTTCAGCCTTGCCCTCACCAAAATAAACACATAGTTGCATGTCCATTCAAGCTGTGAACAGGAAGGTAATTTGATTTTGTGTAGAATGTAATTATTTTGAAATTTGATTTATTTCTGATTTAAAATAAAAATCAAAAATTTCAAAATTATCCATGAAAGAGAATTTAGTGGACCCTAGAGCCCTGGGAGCTCAGGCTGCTTAAGAGCCACATGCTTAGAAGTTTAGGAGCCAGCACTCCCAGAGTTTCCAGGTTCCTGATTTCCTGTCATCCAAGTTTTTAGGCTGTTTGGAGAAGAGCGGTCAGGAACCTGGGAGCTCTCACCCGTGGCTATCAGCTCCCGATCATTCATTCAGGTGGGCTGCTGAAGAGCCAGGCTACTGAGCTGGCAGAAAACCAGGCAAATTTCTCTTAAAACCTTGTCTGCATTCGATTGCAACTTCATCAAAATGAAACAACAACAACGACAACCAAAAAAAACAGAAAACATTTTGATTTCAAGGAATCTGTGCTTTTTGACAGAAAAAAGTTCTGTCAGAAAATTTCTGACCAGCTCTAGTGCACATGTTAAAAAATTCTGTTGAAACAAAACATTACATTGCGTACACAGTTCTCTCCTGGAGGAGAGAATGAATCATACCAGACAAATGTTAGTCACATTGCCTGATACACTATTGTCGGCGTTCAGATACTAAACTGGTGAGAGTGGCCTAAGAACATCTATAGAATAAAATAATCTAGAATAGAATAAAATAGACTGGAACAAGAATGATGGATGGATAAAGTGGCTTCTGAATTTTGTTCTCACTGTGGCAGGGTTAAGGTCACCCTAGTGATCTTTTCCCCTTTTTACAGTAAAATAAAACAACCTTTAAAGATGTTTACTAAAAAGTTTGTGTGGTACATTTTCTCAGCCTTAACTCCCAGTTAACATTTTTTCCACAGACTTATTCCCACAACATGCACCCCGGTGGTTTTCAAACATTGTAGGCTGGGTACCAGCATCTGAGGTAGGGTCATATTATACCTGTGATTGGATTCTCAAGTCTTACTAAATAAAGTGCATTGTACACCATTACAAGATTTTTTTCATGTACCCCCTGATGAGAGCTCCCCGTTTATACCCCAGTTTGAAAACCACTGACTTAGCCAAACCCACACCCAAACACTGATTCAATCTCCATCTTCCAGGTAGGAGAGTTGGGAAAGAAGCCAGCAATATGAGTGGGTCTGGTATAAGAGAAGCCTTTGATTAAGGGGGTTGGTTGACTCATCTGAGACCATGAAAAGAGACACAAGAAGCAGGTATGAAATTGAAAGATGGAAATAAATCTGTTAGATTTAAGAGCACAGTTTCAAATTATTTCCTCGAAATCCCTGGAAAGTCTTGCACTGTCCGATTATTATCACTGGAGTATGTAAATAAATAAGTAATGCATTAAAGGAATGGTATACAAATATATATCCCTGTTCAAATGATAGATAGCAGTATCTTTTAAGTAACCCAACTTTTCTTTGCTTTTTCAGAGAAAATTGTGGATTTCTGCAATTTACATGAGAGGTGTATAAGAGAGTTGCATTTATAAAATGTTATGGTTGAACTATGTTAAGATTGGCATGATGCTGTTAAGAGGAGTACATTCTTTTCATTTCAATTTTCATCTGAAAAGCATTATGAAGTAGTTCACTAGATTAACATGTCAGTGTCCTTGTGTCACCCTAATCTTCACCTGAGCCTCAGGAATCTCAGGAATCTGTAAAAGAAAAGACTGGTGTACTAAAGCAGATGAAATTTGGAAGCTGGTATGTAGGGCAGGTGATGTGCATTTATGATATTATTCTTATCTGTGGTCATTATGGTTGCAGTGGGAACCATTTCCTGATTATTGTTCATTTAAAAACTCAAAAACACAACTAATATATATCTATATCCATATCGATATACATATATCTATATATAGATAGATGATCTATCTATAGATATCAATAGATAGACAGATAGATTAGATAGATTTTATTTCCTTGTGTGAGCGACTGGTTTACACACTAATCAGTACAACAGGAAATGATACTAATGAAATTCTGATGCAACAAATACACAAAAATCATGAGAGAGAAGGTGAATAAGATAGTATCTGCTCTATGCAGCTCGAAAGCTTGTCTCTTTCACCAACAGAAGTTGGTCCTATATAATATATTACCTCACTCACCTTGTCTTTCTAATATCCTGGGATCAACAACAACACTGCAAACAAAAATCATAATAATTCTGATCAGTTTCACTCAGAATTCCCCTTTTTATCCTTTTAATGCTACCTCCATGCTAGCATCCTCTGAAATGCTTCCAGTTCCACATGTAGGGCCAATCAGACAGGTAGAACTACAGGGTCTCAATGCATGGATGAGACGAGGAGGTGTAGGGAGGAGGGTTTTATGTTTAGGCTTTGGGAAAGGAGCCTATACAGGAACAATGGGCTCAACCTAAACCAAAAAAGGAACAAGATTGCTGGCATGTAAAATTAAAAACATTGTAGAGGAGTTTTAGGACTGGGAGAAAGTTGACAGGTATAGAGGAGCACACAGTTCGGACAGAGACAACCTCTAGGGAATGATCTATTAACAGGGATTCTCTATATCTTAAAGAAGAGGAGAGGATAGAAGTTGATAAAGTACAGGTAGGAACTGAAGACAGTCAAATAAAAAAGAATCCCATTCAACTACATCACATGAAAGTGGACAACTAAGAAATGACAAATTTGATAAGTGCTTATATACAAATTGTAGAAGTCTAAATACTAAGATGGGTGAACTTGAGTGCCTATTAGTAAAAGAGAATATTGATATAATAGGCATCACAGAAACTTGGTGGAATGATGACAATCAATTGGACAGGGTAATACCACAGTACAAAATAATAGGAATGACAGAGTAGGTTGTGCTTGTGGGGGAGCGTCACTATATGTGAAAGGAAGCATAGAGTCAAACAGAACGAAATCTTAAATGGATCAAACTGTACCAAAGAATCTCTATGGATAGAAGTTCCATGCTTGAATAATAAGAATATAGCGGTAGGAATATACTACTGACCACCAGACTAGGATGGTGATAGTGACTGTGACATGCTCAGGGACATTAGAGAGGCTATAAAAACAGAACACTCAAAAATAATGGGGGATTTCAGCTGTCCCCATGTTGATTGGGTACATGACACCTCAGGACAAGCAGCAGAGATAAAGTTTCTAGACACTATTAATGACTACTTCTTGGAGCATCTAATCCTGGAACCCACAAAGGAAGAAGGAATTCTTGATTTAGTCCTAAATGGAGCATAGGATCTTGAACATGAGGTGAATATAGCAGAATCACTCAGTAATAGTGCTATAATCTTATTACATTTAAAATCTTTGGGGGGTGGGAAGGGAAGGGGAAACATCAAAGAAATCCACCACAATAGCATTTCACTTCAGAAAAGGAAACTATACAAACATAAGGAAGCTAGTGAAACAGAAATTAAAAGAAAAGGAGGACTTGTGGCACCTTAGAGACTAACCAATTTATTTGAGCATGAGCTTTCATGAGCTTTCATTGGATGAAGTGAGCTGTAGCTCACGAAAGCTTATGCTCAAATAAATGTGTTAGTCTCTAAGGTGCCACAAGTACTCCTTTTCTTTTTACAAATACAGACTAACACGGCTGGACACTGAAACCAGAAATTAAAAGAAAGTCACAAGATTGAAATGCCTGCAATTTGCATGGAAACTTTTTAAAAACACCATAATAGAGACTCAAATTAAATGTATACCCAAAATTAAAAAGAATAGTAAGAGGACCAAAAAATACACAATTTGGTGTAGGCAAATCTACTGTGGGGGCTGCTGTGATGCAAGTAGCCAACACAATCAAAGATCTGCTGATATCAAGAGTAGTGACCCTGGGAAATGTGCAGGTCATAGTGGATGGCTTTACTGCAATGGGATTCCCTAACTGTGGTGCGGCCATAGACGGAACCCCTATCCCTATCTTGGCACCGGAGCACCAAGCCGGCGAGTACATAAACCTCAAGGGGTACTTTTCAATAGTGCTGCAAGCTCTGGTGGATCACAAGGGACGTTTCACCAACATCAATGTGGGATGGCCGGGAAAGGTACATGACGCTCGCATCTTCAGGAACTCTGGTCTGTTTCAAAAGCTGCAGGAAGGGATTTTATTCCCAGACCAGAAAATAACCATTGGGGAAGTTGAAATGCCTATAGTTATCCTTGGGGACCCAGCCTACCCCTTAATGCCATGGCTCATGAAGCCGTACACAGGCACCCTGGACAGTAGTCAGGAGCTGTTCAACTACAGGCTGAGCAAGTGCAGAATGGTGGTAGAATGTGCATTTGGACGTTTAAAGGCGCGCTGGCGCAGTTTACTGACTCGCTTAGACCTCAGCGAAACCAATATTCCCACTGTTATTACTGCTTGCTGTGTGCTCCACAATATCTGAGAGAGTAAGGGGGAGACGTTTATGGTGGGGTGGGAGGTTGAGGCAAATCGCCTGGCTGCTGGTTACGCACAGCCAGACACCAGGGCGGTTAGAAGAGCACAGGAGGGCGCGGTACGCATCAGAGAAGCTTTGAAAACCAGTTTCATGACTGGCCAGGCTACAGTGTGAAAGTTCTGTTTGTTTCTCCTTGATGAACCCCCCCCCCCCTTGGTTCACTCCACTTCCCTGTAAGCTAACCACCCTCCCCTACTCCCTTCGATCACCACTTGCAGAGGCAATAAAGTCATTGTTGCTTCACATTCATGCATTCTTTATTCATTCATCACACAAATAGGGAGATAACTACCAAGGTAGCCTGGTTGGGGTGGTGGAGGAGAGAAGCATCAGGAGGGGTGGTGGAGGAGGGAAGGGCAAGGCCACACAGCACTTTAAAAGTTTAAAAGTTTAAAACTTATTGAATGCCAGCCTTCTGTTGCTTGGGCAATCCTCTGGGGTGGAGTGGCTGGGTGACCGTAGGCCCACCCCACCGTGTTCTTGGGAGTCTGGGTGAGGAGGCTATGGAACTTGGGGAGGAGGGTGGTTGGTTACACAGGGGCTGTAGCGGCGGTCTGTGCTCCTGCTGCCTTTCCTGCAGCTCAGACATACACTGGAGCATATTAGTTTGATCGTCCAGCAGCCTCAGCATTGGATCCTTCCTCCTCTCATCATGCTGCCACCACTTTTCAGCTTCATCCCTCTCTTCAGCCCACCACTTACTCTCTTCAGCCCGCCACCTCTCCTCCCGGTCATTTTGTGCTTTCCTGCACTCTGACATTGTCTGCCTCCACGCATTCATCTCTGCTCTGTCAGTGTGGGAGGACAGCATGAGCTCAGAGAACATTTCATTGCGAGTGCATTTTTTTCGCCTTCTAATCTTCATTAGCCTCTGGGAAGGAGAAGATCCTGTGATCCTTGAAACACATGCAGTTGGTGGAGAAAAAAAAAGGGACAGTGGTATTTAAAAAGACACATTTTATAGAAAAATGGGTACACTCGTTCACGGTAAACCTTGCTGTTAACATTACATACATAGCACGTGTGCTTTCATTCCAAGGTCGCATTTTGCCTCCCCCAGTGCGTGGCTAGTATCTCCACCCTCCCCTCTCTCCGTGGCTAACAGCGGGGAACATTTCTGTTCAGCCACAGGCAAACAGCCCAGCAGGAAAGGGGACCTCTGAATGTCCCCTTAAGAAAAGCTCCCTATTTCAACCAGGAGACCATGGATGATATCACTCTCCTGAGGATAACACAGAGAGATAAAAAATGGATGTTGTTTGAACGCCAGCAAACATACACTGCAATGCTTTGTTCTACAATGATTCCCGAGTACGTGCTACTGGCCTGGTATGGTAAAGTGTCCTACCATGGTGGATGGAATAAGGCTGCCCTCCCCAGAAACCTTTTGCAAAGGCTTTGGGAGTATATCCAGGAGAGCCACAAATGCCAGGGCAAATTAATAATTAAACATGCTTGATTTTAAACAATGTATGGTATTTTAAAAGGTACACTCACCAGAGGTCCCTTTTCTGGGAGGCAGCCTTGGGTGGGTTCGGGGGGTACTGGCTCCAGGTCCAGGGTGAGAAACAGTTTCTGGCTGTTGGGAAAACCGGTTTCTCTGCTTGCTTGCTGTGAGCTTTCTATAATCTCATCATCATCATCTTCCTCGTCCCCAAAACCTGCTTCCATGTTGCCTCCATCTCCATTGAAGGAGTCAAATGACACAGCTGGGGTAGTGGTGGCTGAACCCCCTAAAATGGCATGCAGCTCATCATAGAAGCAGCATGTTTTGGGCTCTGACCCAGAGCGGCCGTTCGCCTCTCTGGTTTTCTGGTGGGCTTGCCTCAGCTCCTTAAGTTTCACACGGCACTGCTTCGGGTCCCTGTTATGGCCTCTGTCCTTCATGCCCTGGAAGATTTTGACAATTTTTTTGGCATTTTGAAAACTGGAACGGAGTTCTGATAGCACGGGTTCCTCACCCCATACAGAGATCAGATACTGTACCTCCTGTTCGGTCCATGCTGGAGCTCTTTTGGGATTCTGGGACTCCATCATGGTCACCTCTGCTGATGAGCTCTGTATGGTCACCTGCAGCTTGCCACGCTGGCCAAACAGGAAACTGAAATTCAAAAGTTTGCGGGCCTTTTCCTGTCTACCTGGCCAGTTCATCTGAGTTGAGAGTGCTGTCCAGAGCAGTCACAATGGAGCACTCTGGGATAGCTCCCGGAGGCCAATACCATCTAATTGCATCCACAGTATTCCAAATTCGACCCAGCAAGGCCGATTTCAGCACTAATCCTCTTGTCAGGGTGGAGTAAGGAAATCGATTTTAAGAGCCCTTTAAGTCGAAAAAAAGGGCTTCATCATGTGGACGGGTGCAGGGTTAAATCGATTTAACGCTGCTAAATTCGACCTCAACTCCTAGTGTAGACTAGGGGTAAGGTATATTTAATTTCACCTGAAAATAGTAGTTGTCAATTTTTCTCTGGTGATAGAAATGCATCCCTTTTCTTTGGGTTCATTGTACACATTTTGCATTTAAACAAAATTCAGTAAAAAAACCCAAACTATTAATGAAAACATTTTCGGTTGTGATAGATGCACTTCATGTTTGGAGCTCTGCATCTCTACGGAATGTTAAAAATCTAGTCAAAATAGCATAGTGAGAGAAACATAAAAAGAATAGTATAGTGTTACTTTGCTCAGAATGGAGGTCAAAGATATTTTTGGGAGATCTGTGCAAAAGTGCATTATGTTGGTAGACCTCTGAGCTGAATTTAAGAGCATAAGTTACAGTGAAATAATTGAAACCAAATACACTCTAAAGAGCAGGGGGAGACTTTCTGGAGCATCTGAGAAAGGGAGAAGGAATAGAAGGGATGGTGGAGGTGGGATTCAGTATTACTGGGGCTCTTTTCAGTATTGTTCAAGAAACACAAACCAATTATACCTAACAGATACAGTTGATCTTTAATTGTTTGTGGGACTGATTGTGAAATCTGTATGTATGAAAACTCTCATTGTTTCTATAGGAGTTTTGTTCATATAGGGACTGAATGATTGTGCCCTATGTGATCTGTTATTGTATATTTTAAATATATTACCAAAAATGTTTCATGGATAGGTAATCAAATTTGAAAATTAATTTTCTTGGACTGTGTTTGCACCCCATTCATGTTTGTTTACTATTAACATTCTAGCAAATGAACTTTGCTAATACCAAAGTCAGCTTCAACCTGTACTATCTTTAATCTTTAAAAGAGATTGGAATTTGAACTAGAGAACTAGCTAACAATGTGGCAAATTTCAAATTTTATATTAATATTAATGTTGAATCGAGGTCTCGATTCAGATTTGAGGGCTCTGAAATCTTGTGACACATCCTTGCGAGAAAGTTTAACTCAAAATAGGCCATCTGAGATCAACTCTTCTCACAAGGACTTCATTGTCTTGAGGCAAAATCTTATGAGAATAATCTCATGACATCCAAACCAGAAGAGAAATATAGACCAAATATAGAAATATAGAAATAAATAATGTATTTAACCTGGAATTTAAGCCTTAGGAGCAGATTTAGATCTGAGAATTAAATTCTGAATTATCTTGAAATGTTTGAAATGTAGGAGCTCAGGTGTGAAGTTGTGGTTTTGACTCATCTTTTGTTCTGACGTGCATTGTCTCTGCCCCAATGAAAGACAAGAGCTGTAGCATTGGTATTTCTTACTCTGTACGGTTGTTGAGATATTTTTCTATAGAGTTTGACAGATAAAATATATCATTTTTAGAACAAAGTTAAATGTATAGTGACGTATGTGTCTTTGCAATAGCTCTGAAGCATAATTCTCAATCTCAAACAATGAAATATCCTGAGAGTTCCCCCATAAAAAAAATAAAAGAAAGCAAACCATTGCGACAACTCATATGTCAATTGGAATTAAAATGAATGGTTTGATGTTTCATGAGTGAGAAAACAAAAATCAGAAGCCTGAAAAACTTCAAATCTCACAGGTAGACTAACAGAACTGAGAAGTTCTGCAATGCCTGAAAGGCCCTGCTTTTGTTTTCCAGAAGACAGGCCATTTGGTAATGTGCTTGACTTATTGATGGGAGAGAAAATTTATCACTGAGATTGATTCTACAAAAACTTTTTGTACTGAGATCTGTATTTGGACATCCTTGGAAAGCATACTACAGTATTCTACAGCAATATAATAGGAGTTTTCCTTGTATAATATTTTAATGTTTGGAATCATTATTGTCCAATCGTGTAGCATTTATATTGAGGGGAAACTGGAACTTATTTAAAACTTTATTAAACTAACTGAACTTGAAAAGTGATACGTTTTGAAAACAATAGTCCAAATTAATCCCTGCTGAGTTGATGGATTCAACTGTGTTACCCTAAGGATGCATTTGACCTTATTCATTGATTTTCCCCCCAGAAATAGCTGTTTTTCAGATATAAACAAAACAACATTAGTCATAACGCAGAGATATTCAAAGAAAAATACATTAATCTCTGATGGTTGGAAACCTACCTATCACATGGAAAAATGACCATATTTGTCCAATGTCCAAAAGAAGTGTCATAGAATCAAAAAATCATAGAATATCTGGGTTGGAAGGGACCTAGGAGGTCATCTAGTCCAACCCCCTGCTCAAAGCAGGACCAATCCCCAACTAAATCATCCCAGCCAGGGCTCTATCAAGCTTGACCTTAAAAACCTCAAAGGAAGGCGATTCCACCACCTCCCTAGATAACTCTGAATGGAGTCTCTTGAATAGAGTATCTTGAAGGAAATAGCTGCAGTCAAATGTATTGAAACCTCCATGTGACAAAGCAAAAGTGATGTATTAGCAGAGTTAGAATAAGAAAATACACATTTGTCTGCAAAGCATAAAGATGTGTAAGCGGCTAATCTACCCAATAACATCTGAACAAAATGTTAAGACCTGTACACCATGTCCTTGCTTGTGTTCTATGAGTGTGACATTTGTGGACCCTTTACTCTCTTCAGTGCTCATGAGTGACTTTTTGTCAGATAAGTGAATTCATTTGGAGAGTACTGCAAAGGCTGAACTGGAGCATTGCCCATATTACTACAATGATAACCATAATCATTTCTGCAGTGGCTTTCATACAGAAAGTTACCCATGGACTTTACAAACAATGGTTCTGATCCTGCAGATAAAATGTGTGGGGAGACCCTTAAACCAGCACAGAGTTTCCAGGGTGAAATGTGATTGGTCACCTTTATGCCACTTAAAAGGCCAGGGTAGATAAAGTGGCCCTTAAAGCCCCAGTTCTGGATGCAAGAGGATTCTCCTGGCACTAGAGATCACAATTGTAAGGTTGCCTCCTGAGGAACCCTTCAGAAATTCAAGCATAGAATCATACTGGTGGTAGAAGGGGGCTAATGGGAGTGAAGGAGCCATAGCATGCAGTACTATAGAGATTTTGGGCAGCACTGTGGAGAACAGGGTGGCTTCAGGAGACTGTAGTAACATAGGAAGGCTCCCAGGGATACCTAAGTCATGCCAGGGAGTAGCCAAGGATCAGGAGGGGACAGATACAGCTTAAAACCACTCTAATCCTCCATCCCCTGGGCTGCAAGATAGACACTGAACAGAATCTCACCCACAGACTTTAGAGGGACTCTCTGTTGCAGGGGTGGCCAACCTGAGCCTGAGAAGGAGCCAGAATTTACCAACGTATATTGCCAAAGAGCCACAGTAATACGTTAGCAGCCCTCCATCAGCTGCCCCGCTCCCAGTGCCTCCCACCCACCGGCAGCCCCACCAACCAGCGGTGAGCAGCGAGCACCCCCCGGCACATTGGAAAGTTGGCACCTGTAGCTCCAGCCCTGGAGTCGGTCCCTAGACAAGGAGCCGCATATTAACTTCTGAAGAGCCGCGTGTGGCTCCGGAGCCACAAGTTGGCCACCCCTGCTCTGTTGTATCTTTGCTATCTACATAACATTAAGAATAAGGGGCAACCACATTGGCATGGTTGGATTCCAAATCACCATTTTCATTAGCTTTCTACAGACCTATCTGTAGCTCTGGCAGGGCTTGATGGTTTCTGAAACAGAAGACAAGGAAACCAACTATAAGGCTTCCAAAATATTCAACGGGATATTCCCCAATTCTTATATACTACACTCTACATGGACGTAAGAGTCTGCCTGCACGGATCCCTTTGCAGGCTCAGATCCATTGTACAGAGGAAATGTTCACCCACCTTTGGGATGGAACACAATCGTAGTTTAGCAGCACATAAAAAAAACTACTAATAAATTATAAAATAAAAAGAATACTGTATCCAGCTGGAAGTCCAGGAGAATGTCAGTAAAGAGAATGACTATGGCTAATATGCCATGGTTAATACAATATCCTTATTCTTGCAAAAATGGCTATGGAATCTTCAGTGGCCACATAGGGTCAAGATTTAAATTTTATACCTCTTGTGGGAAAAGAAAAAGCACTTTCCACACACAGCAGTGTGGAATTTGATCAGTATTGACAGGAGGAAAACTGTCACCTATGAAATCACAGGCACCTTCTTTCTGCAGCATCTCATGTTCTCCTTAGAGGTATTCAATCTATCATAAGAGTTGATCAGGTCCAAACCAATTTAGCACTGAAATCTGACAAGATCATTGACCAAACTCAGAAGACAGAACTATTATTTATTAAATACAATATTTGTGTATGTAAACCACTGTTCATTTGGTCTAAACAAATTGTCTAATAGAAAAAGATATGTGCTATAGAAAATCAAGCCCAATTGACAAGGATAAGCCTTTTTCTCATTGCCTTTTTCTGAAAAATTCCTTCAGCAAAAATAATATTATGGGAAGTTTGTGCTAGGATACAATATCACTTATTAAAATGTCATAAATCTGCTTTCTTAATACAGGACTGGGGGAAAATATAATCCTGATTCAGCAAGCACATGATTAACTTTATGCATCTGAATTATCTCCAATGGATTAAGCACATGTTTAAGTGCTTTGCTTAATTAAGCCATAGATAGGATTTTTTCCCACTGGCTATATTAATTAATATTTTAGCAATATATTGCCTATTTTATGTGTCATATTTATTAGATTAAAAAATAAGTCCCATGCTTGTTCTTGTTTACATGACTCATTGGTGTAATTAATACAAAAGGATTAATCTGGACTTGCACAAATAGCTTGCAGGTAACATGAAACTGCTGTTCATGTTGAATTATTTGGGGTCCTGATATTTTCCTTTATTGCTACACACATTTTCTGTTTCTCTGTGTGCCAAGGGGGAGGACTGGAGTTAGGGGAATGTGTATGCTTAGATTTTTTACTCAAGAAACATCTCCGTGCTTTCTCTACATAGTAACTCTGACCACTTCAGGAAGGAAGCAGGAAAAATTGTGGGACAGGAATTGGCACAGAGGCTCAGTAATCCATGTGAACTGTCAATTTAGAGCCTCAAGCCAGTCTTAACCCCACAGACTCCATGGTGGGCCTTGGGGAGATTGCCCCTTAGAATGGAGTTAGACCCACTGCAGTTACTATGTTGGAGTACATGTTGTGGCTAACCCAAAGGATATAATAAATAAACTGTGTCCAAGAAATCTTCAAATGAGATTTTGCAAACCAGCAATCTGTGTATGCCTTATTTAAATTACCTTGAAAAGGCTTAGCTATCTGACAGAACAGAAGCTGTGATATTGGAAAGTTCAATTCATATGCATTGTATTTCAAAACCTTCCTAGAAAATATAAATGGGATAGAACTTGATTTAAGGGTAAATTACATTGTTCTCTGCTAGATGAAAAATGAACAGCTTAATAGAACTTCTCTAGATTTTTCTTGGGAGCAAACCAATAGTTTTAGTGATGATGATGATGTCATCTCTTGTCTTTCATCTTGAAAGTTTCCTGAACTGTAAAAGAATAGCTAGAGCTGAGTCTGTTTATGGGCTCCTGAAGGAAGAACCATTCTGTAATTGTTGCTCATGAGTATTTCTCTAATGTACCTCATTTTGAGTAATGTCACTCATTTTAGTCCCAAAGGTATCTACGTTCTGCACAAATGTGGAGTCTCCCTGATTTTTTTTATTGTTAAAAGTTGTTTACATCCTAAACAAAGAATCATGAAACTGAGGTTATAGCAAGAGTTATTTGAAACAGAAGCAATTAATCTCAGAGCATTTTAAATTACCTATATGAATAATATTTTTGTGTTCCTCATTTTGGGTCTGTGTCACACATTGTATCCCACCTTCAGGCCCCAGCAGGTTAAGAGATATGTGCAGACCAGCCATGTCTCTCTTACTTCCAATACTCTATCAGCTCTGTTAAACCACATCACTGCAGCTGACTAACAACTGGAAGATATTACTACATGAACTATGAAACTGTCAGCCATGCTGCAGCACAGAAATCCCTTGGAATGGAGGATAATGTGGAACAAAGGGATAGTTTCTCCAGGTCTTTGATGAAGCCAAGATCTTGCTAAGTATCAGTGCCCTAAACGCCTACAATAAATATTGCACTGAAGCACAAGTTAACTGTGCAGAAAACCCTATGAATAAAGTTTGTAAGCAGGATAAAAGAACTCAGTTCAGAAAAGTTGTTCTTAAAATATCATTATTACAACTTCATTTGTTGTTCATACACAACTTGGTTTTATCTCACTCTTATGGCTCTACCCTTTCACCACCTTTGCACAATAAATGTGTCACCTTGTGGGATGTCACTTGTTAGATATTGGAACCCAATCAAACCCTCTACTAGAACTATGTAAATAATGCCTATTGGATAGTTTATATGATGAATTTAATTTCTTTTCCTGTTCACAAATTGTCTCAGAGTACATAGTGATTTTCTGCAGTTAATTGTGTCACTGAACTTGTTTGTAATTTGGATACGTAGGTTACATGATGATGTTTCCAATCTTTAATTGTCTAAATGTAACTCTTATAATCATATTTCTAGGGTGAAAGCTTGTATTTATGAATCTGAAATTCACTTTTATTAATATTCTCTAATATTTGTGTCCCTGAAAATACTCTAATTACTGTGCTTGAACATAAACTCTTTCACTCCAAAATGCATGATAATGATCACAAAAGGACTTTGAACACAACGTTCAGTCTTTATTTTTTAGTGAAACAAATATCTACAGAAAATTGTTCACTTAATGTCTGTTGAGTTTTACTTGGTCTGAAAATAGCTATCATGCAAATTAGTAAATTGCCTCATTAATATTAGTTCTTTATTGTTTCCTTAAGATGAACACACTTACATCTCTGGATGCAGAGATTTCCAGCTGGAGGCACAAATGCTAGTTTAGTTTGTGAGTGAATTTGTGACTCAGTGAAGATAGACATGATGGCCTCAAAATGCATTCATATTTGATATTAACACCCTTCAGTTAAATGGTTGTTAGTTAAAAAAATGCCCTCATTTTATTTAAGTAACACTTTTCACTTTCAGGTGAACCCACAACTTTATCTTCAATTCCCGGAGGCACAGGTAGGTTCACGCCTGTTTTTTCTCATATGGGCATAGCAAAATGACTCGTCAGGTACCACAAAATATTGTATATATATATATTCCTTTCCTGTTCCTTGGTTTGTTTTATTGCTTTTCAGAATATTTGTTCTTGTTCCTGAACAAGAACAACACTTGCTTGTGACAATCCTGACATCCTCAGCACTCTCTCTAAATGAGTGATGGGTGAGGTGGTGAGTGAATATGACTTGTAATGTGCTTCTTGACTGTTTCACTTAGTTAAAATAGGGAGCATGGAACACATTTACATTAAGCATATTCTTTTGCAGAAGATGACATGAGCACTTGGAATCTGACATCTGTCAAAAGAATATTTTATTGAAGAGGAAGTCTTTTGATTCTGGCATATTTCACTAACGGTTTTAACTGACAAAGTTTCATTCTGAGCATCCATTTTCTCCTTTTGACTGTCTTGTCAGTTGGATATTGTCCTTTTCCCTTAAGAGGCAGACTTCAGCTAGTGTTGTTTCTGCCATTAAATTTTATATCTCGGTGATAATAAAATATCAAGGAAACTATTTCATGGCCTTTTAGCAACGTAGATGGATGGATCTAGACCAGAGAAATGTATTTTGCTATAGAACTCTTCTAACATATGCCCTCACTTAATTGATGATAGATCTATTAGCTACAAAATACAGGCATGAAAATTGGTTTTACACTTTCATTCCAGTTATGTTTTTTCATTCTGTCAATGAAACATTTGAAAGATGCAGTGAGGTTAAGCCACTAGTGGCCATGGTTAATGGGAAACATTTGAATAGCAGATGGTGGGATAAACCACAAGTGCAAAGCATGAATAACTGCCTAGTTGCTGTGAGACAGGATATTAAACTAAAACATGTCTGTTTCTGTTTACTATGCCATGTATTACATTTTCTTGTGTCCTTTTTAGATGGAACTGGGCTGCAAAAATTCACTTTTATGCCCCTGGCATGTACCTACTGACGTTAGGAAACCTTGAACTGGAAGCATTGGTTCCCTCTAGAGGGAAGAAAACCTTACATTTTGATTTATCTAACATTAAAATGTGGTACTTTGGCCAATATGACCCACTTATTCTGCATTATGCAGAGGAACTAGCAAAGAGAAAGTTGAATAAAATATGTTTGCAACAACTCAAGCATGGTCTCCTTTATTTCCTTTCTTTCTACCCAAAGTGAACAGGCATTTCTGGTCACCATTTAAATACACCAGCAAATAAAACTACACTGGTCTGATTATAACACTCAAATAGGGGCTTTTAAAATAGGTGATGGATGGCCATTTTTTAAAATGGCATTAACAGTAAATTCGTCAAACTTGTTAGCCTTAGAATATTAAGACATTAGCATAGGTTAACCCGCTGCTGAAATCTATTATGTTGAATGTCTGCATTCACTATGTTAGTTAACATGTTTCTGGGTTAAAATCATAGCAGAAGTAAAAGAAATTGGAATCCTCTCCAAGAGGTAAATGTGCCCTACTTCTGACTTGTTCATAAATAGATATTTGTCAATTCCACTTATTTTCCTCCCTAACGCCTCCTAACAAAAATATTATGTATTGATTTCTTTTGGAACAATGCCTAGTAATTTCACCTTTGAGGATCTGACAACTTCCAAATGAAAACATATTCCACTGGAAAAGTACACAGGTCTTCCCTGCAGGTAAAATACAGTTTAAAGTGCACTATTTGTAAGATAGCATTCTTCATGCGAGTGAATGAAAATACCACTGGCAGACTGCTCTGTTCTCTTTGAGGTTTAGCTAGTGAAATTAAGCTGACCTCTTTATTCTGCATTAAGGGATTGTGTTTTGTAGAATTGCAAAATACTTCATCAAAAACAGAAAGAACAGTTAAAAGCACAATGCTAATGAAGGACAGATCTCCTCCGGGGTTTAACAAAAAATAATTGATGATACCTTGGCATTTCATTTTTTTTCTGTCAAATTTTGCAATGTTTCTGCAGTAACCAGGCTCTCTCATATGTTAAATTGCTGCATTTGAAACTTCAGAGCATACTACAAGCAACCTCTGCAATAGCAGTACTGTTCAGCACTCATCAACACTCCAGCACTGTACGTTAAAGTGAGAGAGAGATCTGCAGGGATTTTCTTTTGCCTTGTTTAATAATTTGTGTGTGTAATTATTTTCTTTATCATAGGCTTGGCCATGCTTAAACAAAAATAAAGGGTCTTATAGTTTATCAAATAGGTGAATTTACCCCATTCTGTAAAATGTATAAAAATCAACACGTCTGTGATTAGGAGCATGTATTCACCATTCCCATCAAGGGGACCAAGAGGTAACTGAGCCTCCTTGTAGAGGAGAAAAAAATATCTGTCTTTCCCCAAAAGCAGATATACAAACTCTCAACGCTGGAAGGGCTAACAGCTAACCCATTAAGAAGCAGGCTTCTAAAAGGCAGTGTTTGGGGTACGGGTGTGGCTGTTGGTTTCAGTGGAAAATATACTATGATGTCTAATCCATAGCTGAGAGGACCTTGGCCTATTGATCCTAGGGCCACATTGATTAAATGAAGGTTGAGAAATAGTAAGTCTGATTGGTGAATGGAATGGGTTACCTAGGGATGCGGTGGAATTTTCATCCTTAGAAGTTTTTAAGGCCAGACTTGACAAAGCCCTGGCTGGGATGATTTGGTTGTGGTTGCTCCTGTGTTGCGCAGGGGTTTGGACTAGATGACCATCTGAGGTCTCTTCCAACCCTCTCATTCACACGAAAACCACTGTATGTCACTCTGGCAATGTAAAGAGGTCTTAAAGTTCTAAACCCCCTTTATCTGCCAGCATGGTTTTAAATGGCCCTACTGAAATGAGAACCAGGACCTCTGTGGTTAGTCTGTTTTGGTCTCACAGGACTTTCTTGTACTGTTTCCCTAGATACCCAACTATATTTATTGAGTGTTAACCCCTGTACTTGAACCCCATCCCTGGTTTAATACCTGCAGCTGTATTGTGTCTTGCTGTGATTTCCTTGAAGTTGCTGGAACCTCGTGTTGCTGCCATGATGTTTCAATGGCCATATTTATTTTCATGATTGCTACTATGTGTGTATGATGTTACAAGCATCATCTATGTTGTCAATGAAATGATATAGTAGAAACCTATTACATGAATAAAAACCACAGGGTTTCATAAGTGTGTTGTTTTGTGAACCGTACTTCAGATTAGTCCCCAGGGAATAGATTATTTTGGCAGATCTGCTCTTTTATTGGACCAGCTCCCAATAAAAGCCCTAGAAGCAGGAGCAATGTAAAGGTAGAATGGTTAGGAACTGTTCGTGGTACACTTTCAGGTGGGGTCAAGGGAAATTTATGTCTGACAGCTACATTTCTTTTTCAGTCCCCTACCCTACTCCTCTCTCTCCCACCACCCTCTCGCCTCCCCGAACATTGCAACCTTTAATGACTTCACATTGGTTTCCGTAATAAACACTGTCTGAAAGCATTGCCCATTGGGAACATCTCTGTGGTGCCTTAAAATCATGTTGCAAACCTACCTTATACTGGGCATTTGGACAGAAAGAGGGTTGATGAGACAGGGATGCAATGGGGATTTTGGTAGGCTTTGTTGTTTAGATAAATTAACTTTGTTTAGGCAGGTTGTTGAACTGACTGAGGCTTTACATTTTTGTATTAACTATTCTAGGTCAAGTACCTCTGCTGACTGCAACTGCAGCATTATATCACGGAGGGAGGCAACCTCTCAGTAGTTCGATAAAGCATCCAGACCTCAGGATGAATGCTTTAAAGAATCTAAATAAATAAATATTCAACATGGCTAGTACTTTCAGAACTAGCAGTCACTGCATTGAGGGATCATTCTTCGCACTTGAGGATAAGCAGAGCCTTGAGAATCATAGTGCAGACCCTTCCCCTAGGTTAGCATTGCAAGCACCCCAGACTGGGAGTTACCCACATTATCTCTGCCTTGAAACTCATCATTGAGCTACAGTACCAAAGTCCTTGTTCTGTCATTATTCTTAACAGGTGTCTGCAGAGTATAGGAAATTTTTAAAGACAAGTCAATTTCCTGTTGAGATAAATAGAATAAATCAACTGTAGAGAATATACCATGGATAGTTTTTTCAGAGACATGCTGGGGAAGAATGATTCTGAGACTTAAAATCTGGAAGCCTTGTAGTGGTTTGACAAATATTCCAGGGTTCCCGCTGTTGCTCAAATTAATTAAAAGAACAATTTCTAGAGAAATGTGTTGAACACAGCAAAATATTGAACTGTGGTAGAGCTCCCTCACAGTAGCTTTGCAGGTCCTTGCCAGCATCTGAAAGACTAATAATCTTTCTCACAGACGCATTCAAGCTACAATCATTTAGTGGTGATATTTTAATTATCTGTTTAATCAGGCTGTGAATAAACTAAAGTAGGGTAATTTAAAAAATCCTACTTGGATCAAGTGTTTTGACTGGATTTGAAAGATACCCAACACCTGGTGAGATGATAGGATTAAGGCAAGACAGACATATTATCAGAAATTTGTCATCCATTTTGAGGTCCCAGTACTTCATTTTGCATAAATCAGTAGTCTGAGTGCACTGTTTGAAAATAGACTGACACATGGACACCAAAGATTTGAAAAGATCTGGATGTGATTGAGGATAATTTATGCCTATGGCAGGGGTGCTGGAACAATTTGTATAGTGGGGGTGCTGAGAGCCATTGAAACAAACTGTAAACCCTGTATATTATGGACACCACTTTAAGCCAGGGGGTGCTGCCACACCCCCAGCACTCATAGTTCTGGCACCTATGGCCTATGGATTATATCATTTACAATCCTGCCTTTTGGAAATTTGATTTACGAAATAATGGGCTTCACAAAAGTATCCTGCACATCTACAGGGCTCAATGCACAGTATTTTTGTAATCCAGTTTACAGCATGTAGAAGGCACCTATTATGCTGCACCTTTTGACTGCTTGAGGACTATTGGTCTGCATTTCATTAAGGTATAATAATAAGCTGGTGTCTCTAATGTGTATTGTTAATCTTGATGTTCATTAGATCTACTGCATGTCTCCAGGGATTACTATTTACACTGCAGCATGAATGCTAATTAATTTCTATATTCAAAGTGTCAGCAAATAGCCTTTTGACTTGTCAAAAGTATTGTATCACTTCCATTGTCTTGGAAAAAAATACAGAGTGCTATCTGAGCTGTAGTATTGAGATGAAAATTGAAGTTTAAGTCACACCGATATCTACACTATACTGAGCATTCAGTACAGTGCACATATATTAGTGAAATTCTATTTTTGGATTTAATTCCCACTGTTATGCTTTCAAGTCACTTTCTGGGATACAGGAATTGAACCTGATTCATTGAATCTATCTGCACATGGCTGTACATTTATTAATAAAAAACTGGATAGGAATATATTTCAGCTAAATACCTTCTTGTCTGATCAGACAGGGTTCTGTATTTTTTTCCTCAGCTACCACTGAATGTGTCAAATAATGGTAAATATTTAATCCACTAAAGACATTGGTAGATGCAAGTAATTTGGGAACAGAGTCTGTATTTTCTTCAGTTATGTACACATGTAGTCCTATGTAGCTATTATATAAAAAAGACATACTTTAAAACCTTGACATGAATGAGAACAGTTTATTTCACACTTCCCCACTTTTACACTCACCTTTTTTTGCATAAATACCAGCCCACCCATGTAGAACATTTCTTTGCAACTATCAGTCTATAGGCCAAGATTTTGAAAAGTGGCTATTTATTTTGGACACCTCAGTGTTTGGGTACCCACCTTAAAGGTGCCTGATTTTCACAGGGTAGTTGCTCTCTTTCTGAAAATCGGGCCCTTTTCGGGCATATCAAGTTGATCACCCAGAAGTGGAGGCACTCAAAACCATTCGTTATTTATTTTTGCAACTATGCACGTACGTACGGGTGAAATGTATTTATAGCAACTTCTCACAAGGTTTACAATGCATATCTGTGATCAGCCAATATCTGATCTCCTTTCCTGTTTCCTCTCCACCAAAAATGTATTTAAGGCTATGGCTACAGTAGGAGCTAGGGTGGGGTCTGATCCCTAGCACTCATTCACGTTAGCTTAATGAAAGCTAGTGCGAGTCTGAATATTAGTGCAGCCACGGTAGCATGGTCAGCAGCGACTCACCAGAGCCATTACAGGTATGTACCCGACGGGCTCAGTCAGGTTTGCACTTGACACAGCTAAGCTGTGCAACCACTTGTCCATGCTACTGCAGCTACAGTACTAATTAAACTTGTGCTAACTCTCATCGAGCTAGCGTGAGTGTGCGCACGCAAGCTGGGAGTGACATCCCTAGCTCGGTGCTGTTTGTTTGCTAACATAGTATGAACACTTTTGATACCCTTTTCATCTTAAAAAATTAAGAGTCAGATTCTCAGCTGGTGTTACTAAACACAGTTGCATCGGGGTTTCATTTTCACCAGCTGAGGATCAAGCCCAGAATACTCATTGCCAATGAGCATTTGCTTCCTGTGAAAATTATAATGGTGGGGGAAACGAGAGGTCAGCCAGTGTCAATTATTTTTCATGTGTTCTGGATTCTGCCTGTCTTTTACATGTGTAAGTAGTCAGGGAGGGAAGGGCATCTGAGCAACTCTTTCTGAGGACATGCACGGTTGTTGGAAAAAGCCTAATTTAATCCAGATTTAAAGTCAGTTATGTTTTTATGACCCACAAGTGTACGGAGTCACAATTTTCCTAGCATGAAACAGGGAAGAAAATTTTGGGAGCAAGAATGTATAATCAAGAGAGCAGCACACCCATTGCTATTCACCTTGCCATTTTTGGTAGTCTCTATAATATATTAGTATAAGCAGATGGTAAAAGACTAATAGAGGACATCTTCAAATGCACAAAAGAGTAGTTAAGTGCCCAACTCCCACTGACTGACCTTTTGAAGGTTTACCCCCTCCAGGGCCAATTTAAGAAGTGTAAGATGGTTGAAGTGAGTCTGATTCTCCTCCTCTTTATACTAGTGCATTAACCGTAAAAGACAGAATTCTTCCAGATTTTTGTTTTTTTCAGAAGCTCTGCTAGTAAAGAGTAGGACAGTTTGCTAGGAGCCTTAGCCATACAGAGGAAAAATTGTATGTGTGAAGCTATGAAAAATCACAGCAAGCTTTAGTGTGTTTAACTCCTGTGACTAAATCCTTGCACACACAAAACTCCCATTGAATTTGAGGAATGCAGGATATTCCTTCCTTTTCATTTTTTCTACAAACAGATTCCTGCAGCAGAAATCTCGTGTCTTCATGAATACCTGAATTAGAATGGATTTTAAAACACAATTCTGTTAAATTCAGGCCCAGTGCCTCCTCCATAAGGTATTCAACACTAGATTCTGTACATCTGAAAACAAGCATATTGTAATGTCTCCTCCCTTCTTTTCTTTTATATTAGCCCAAATGGAAGGATTTTACAATGGGATTGGTTAATCTAAAAAGATGGACCTTAGTGAAAAGGTTTTGTGGAATAAAACCCTGACTAAACATAATCCTTGATTTGATCCACTGAAGTAGTGGCAATAACAATGATTTCTGAAGAGTAAGATTATTAGTTGACTTAAGTTTATTTTTCCCTGAATGCTTTACTTATTTTAGTGAGGAGGTAGTATTATGACAAGCTGACAGTACAAAGAACATCAGGAAAATTAAATTTCAAATAGTTCTGTAATCCCTAGAATCCTCTGGGGCTCATTCATTTGCCTTTGGAAAGTAAGGTTGGTCAAAAAACATCTTACATAGTAGCTTTTAAGAGTACATGCATAGATGGTGGATAAAGACAAATGTTTAATACAATTAACTCTCTAGACAGCTAGATTTAAGGCTGCTGCTTCACATGAATTCTGTTCTGTAACAATTTGCAGCTACTTCTGACATTAAACTGTCAAAAGAAGTGTTTTAATTTTAATGTTTTTTGCTTTGAATAACAGCTGCATGTATTTTAAAATTTCAGAGCTCTTGTTGTAAGATAACTGAATATTTGCAGGAAAACAAAAGATATAGTTTATAGCCACAAGGGACCCTCTACAGTGTTTCCATGTTATCCTTTAACATTCACGATTAGAATGTAACACAAAGTTTTATGCAGTTGTTTAGACGGTCTCCAGTTTTTGAATCACTTTTTACCAGTTATTTTGGCTGAATTCAACTTGGTTTTAAGTATGAACACTCAGGCCATGATCATGTAACCAAGGCCATATGGACAGACCCTTTGGAGTCCTACAGATTTCATTGGGATTCTTTGTGGTTCAGGAGCCTGCCTGAACAGTTCAGATTGCAGAATTGTAGTCTTTGTAGTATGATGAGTGGGTCTGGAAAAAGAGGGTCAGGTTTCAGGAGGGATCTTGTCTGAGAGACACTTGGAGCTGAGGACTGCAAGTTAGTGGCCAGGATGAGGGGTGTGATCGTTCCCCTCTATTCGACATTGGTGAGGCCTCATCTGGAGTACTGTGTCCAGTTTTGGGCCCCACACTACAAGAAGGATGTGGAGAAATTGGAGAGAGTCCAGCGAAGGGCAACAAAAATGATTAGGGGACTGGAACACATGAGTTATGAGGAGAGGCTGAGGGAACTGGGATTGTTTAGTCTACGGAAGAGAAGAATGAGGGGGGATTAGATAGCTGCTTTTAACTACCTGAAAGGTGGATGCAAAGAGGATGGATCTAGACTATTCTCAGTGATAGCAGATGACAGGACAAGGAGTAATGGTCTCAAGTTGCAGTGGGGGAGATTTAGGTTGGATATTAGGAAAAACTTTTTCACAAGGAGGGTGATGAAACACTGGAATGCGTTACCTAGGGAGGTGGTGGAATCCCCTTCCTTAGAAGTTTTTAAGGTCAGGCTTGACAAAGCCCTGGCTGGGATGATTTAGTTGGGATTGGTCCTGCTCTGGGCAGAGGGTTGGACTAGATGGCCTCCAGAGGTCCCTTCCAACTCTGTTATTCTATGATTCTATGATACTGGACAAACCAGCACTGACCTCCATATCTATTCAATAAAGATCTCTTTCCTACAATTCTGCCTACCTTTTACATCACTTATTGCTAAAAAAACCCCATCTTAATTTGGACATCTAACTATCTTATGTATTTAGATATGCCCTCCCCCCCGATCACCATAGTATCTGAGCACCTTACAGTCTTTAATGCGTTTATTCTCACAACACCCCAGTGAGTTAGAGAAGCCCTCACTTTACAGATGCGAAACTGAGGAACAGAGTTGACCAAAGTCACAGAGGTAGGTTGTAGCAAAGGAGACAACTGAACTCAGGTCTCTAGGTCCGAAGCCCTAACCCTAGGTTTGCTGGCATCCATGAAGTCTAAATTGAAACTGAACATTTATTTTTTAAAGTGGGAATATTTTCATGGTTGATTCTAGACTGGCCCACTTCTACTTAGCATGATGTGAGTTGTGTGTGAAATTTCTGGGTCTAGCTTGTGCTACTATTTTCAGAAACATCAAAACCACCTTGACATTTGAATGATTTTAAATTAATTTTTCAGATACAATATTTGGAAAGTGAAGTGTTTCTTAAGAATCAATGGAAGGTGGTCTGAAGTTTGTCACCATGATCATCCTGTTTATCAAGCAAATGTATGACTAATTATGATTGTAAGGCTTAAATTTTTTTTGCATTTGAGAAAAGCTCTTCCCATGATCAATTCTATGAAGCTATCAGATTTTCCAACCACATAACATTGCCAACTCTATGATGAATTAAATTAACAAACTGACAGTTATATTAACAAATTCCAGTCTCCTGGAACTCTGGAGCTGACATATCACAAGATTTGTCATTTACAGATGCTTCCTGTATGTTAGCCTGATAAGAGCACTGCAAACCTATATGTCAGCCATCTAAGGCAGTAAAATGGATTTTGAAGGCTCCACGTAAAAGGGAAATAAAGTGCTGCATAAATCAATAGCATAAATGAAGATATTACTAGATATTACCACTGCACCAGTGGTCCCATTGCAACAGTGGAATAATAAGGGTAGTAGAATCTGGCCTTTATTTTAGTTAGAACTTGCTGGATATTTGAGATTCCTACCTGAAGTAACAAATACAGAAATTTGTTGGTATCATGAAACAGGTTTGAGGATGAGAGATAGTCACCATTAAAAGGCAGCAATTTGGGTTCTGCTTTTTTTGCCAACAGTTATTTTCTGCTCAGCACACAGAGAAATCCATGGTAACTGTAAATATTCACTTTTTAATGGTGGCCACTGTGAGGGGCAGTCCAATATATTGTTTCTATTAGTTGAAAGCCTGTGCTGTTTGCATGGGTATGCCAGCTAGGCCAAGTAATCCACTATCTATGCAGTGTCCCGCACATAACCAATGTAATTGTTGCATGCCAGTCATCTGTAGAGTAAGGGTGGTGATTGGTTGAGTTTTCTCTGATATCACAATGTTCTAGGATTCTTGTCATATGTAATTCAAAAGGTATAATTCAAAAATCTAAATCACTGAGAAAACAACAGATCACTAATCCTGGTGATGATTGTCACTATTGTCTTTGCTTCATACTGACTTAGACATTCTAGGCTCTCGAGTGACACAGTCAACGTGACAATCGTGGCATCTTATGTAGATGATGGAGCCAGGTGAAACCTCATTGAAGTTGGCAGGCATGACAGCTGCCTTTCATTCAGGATAAATATAAGAAGCAGTTAAGATCCTTTCTGGAGTAAGACAGCTGAAACAATAAAAGCCATCACCCAAAACAGAGGCCACATGCAAGGCCGGTCAAACTGAGCTATGTGAGAAAAAGGGTAGGTACTGTTTGGTTAACATGTGTGTCCAAGAGAAAAAAATCCTTACATAGATGATCTTCTGAGTTCACCAGTGCAATGGGTAGAATGGCCATAATTAAGGGAGACTGTATATTGGATGCAAACCCTTGTGTACTAAGGAGACTTTTATATGGAGGAGGCTGTCTTGTACATATCTTAACACAACGACAGTAATCTACCTGTTTCTTCAGCAGACGATAAATCAAGGAGTAATGGTCTCAAGTTGCAATGGGGGAGGTTTAGGTTGGATATTAGGAAAAACTTTTTCACTAGGAGGGTGGTGAAACACTGGAATGCATTACCTAGGGAGGTGGTGGAATCTCATTCCTGAGAAGTTTTTAAGATCAGGCTTGACAAAGCCCTGGCTGGGATGATTTAGTTGGGGATCGGTCCTGCTTTGAGCAGGGGGTTGGACTAGATGACCTCCTGGGGTCCCTTCCAACCCTGATATTCTGTGATTCTATGATTCAGGCTTGAATGTTTTTGCTAGATGAAGAATCCGTAACAAAACACCCACGGGCTTGTAGTGTGTTAATTTATACATAAAACATATGGTTTTGTGTATGGCCTATATTGGGCTGTAATTTCATATGCTATATAATTTGATTTATATGCTTGTGTAAATCATATTGCTATTCATGTGAGCTATTGATTTGGATTTAAAGCATATTAGGATGTATTTTAAGTGCCATCTAATGTGCACTGATGCAAAATATGATTGTGTCAGATTTATTTACCACTTGCATTGGTCTGGATTAGGAAGAGGGACATCCACTTTGCTCTGACCAGGATCATTGACAGTTCCATTATGAAAAGCATCTCCTATTTCACCACATGCAGCCTGATTTGTACACAGCATTTCAAGGGCTCCTGGTGGTGCACTCTATGCAGTATTGACCCACCGCAGATCTGAGAGCTAGGAACATTGTAAGAGCTCCATATGCACTCCTCTACCCCACACCTTTTTCTGCTGTTCAAACATTTTGGATCATTCCGTCAAAAGGAAAATACATAGAACATATTCTAAGGGTAACTATTGTGTAGACAAAAAGTAACAACTATCCTGGAGTCGACACTTGTTTCTTGGACTAGTATGTTTCCGTAATATAACTTTTTAAAAATAATTTAACCTTACTCAGGAACTTCGAAGGTGAGTGTAGTGATTCCAGACTTAATGAGTACTTACGCAACTAAAACCTGTTTTATTTTTGAATCAGCATATTATACTTTGCATTTATACATAGGTGCTGGAACGAGGGTGCTGCTGCACACCCTGGCTTGAAGGATTTTCCCATCATATACAGGGTTTACAGTTTGGTTCAATAGCTCTCAGCACCGCCACTCTACAAATTGTTCCACCACCCCTGCATTTATAAAATGTTGACTGTAAATAAACAGTAAATATTCTACATGATTAAGGATATCATTTTAATTGTATCATTGTCTGTTAGCTTATAAACAAAAAAATCCAGCAATAAAACTCTACTACCTAGGCTGCTGCATGGAATTACCTTATTGTAAGGTTACTTTTTTGTTTCAATACTTCTAGTCCTTATATAAAGGAGTCAAATAAAGGACAATGTTTTCAGAAGTGAGAACCCAGAAACTCTGAAAATCAGACCACCCATTTGGATGCACATGTTGCATGTTTGGATTTAATAAGTCATGATGTCAAATAACACATCTGAAGTTTTATTTAAGTAAGACAATCAAGCAATACTTAATATAGCACTGTAGAGAATCCAAAACATATATACCAAATCTTAGACTGGTGAAATGAGACAGCCCTATGAGAGTCCACTTCTGACTGAACTTAAAAAACTCACCTCTTATATACACTATTCAAAACAGAGAAAAATCCTCTCTCAGGCTTGATCTTATTTTGAATCAATAAGCCAAGGATATTTGTAATTAATTTGTCAATACTAGGCTCATATGTAACCACAATTAGCTCTTAAAGCTTAGACATTAATCTAGTCAATTCATTGATTATAGAATACATCTGCTATATTAGATGTCCCTTGTCCATTACAAAGTTTGTTAATTGGTTTATTTGCATCCCTTATCAATTATACCATTTTGTGCATTACAAAATACATTTATAATAATAACAGACATCTCTTTACATACTACGTGTGTGTTCACAGAAAAGAGACAGTAAATCAAGTATTCACCATGAATTTCTTTTCATGGTGCAACGTTATGAGTGTAATATAATATCTCATTGAAAGGTGACAGGGCCAGAAAGAGTTAATTAACTCACAGACTGACCTGACCTATGGCCGAACTTTAAAGACTGGTTAGGAAGATATCTAAATTAATAGAGCTTTGAAATGCAAGCCTGCATTGTTAGAGATAGAAAGGTAGATGTTTGTTCAGGTCTTGTGATGTAAGCAAACAAGTCTTGTCTATTGCTATAGCTTTGATTCAAAGATTTTAAAAAAGGAATATTAACATTTAGCAAGACACTTGAGTGAAATAGTATTATTGTCTATATGTCTCTTTGAAGGTTGTGGTAACCTGTATCTGAACTGTTTAATGGAGAAATTACCTTGTGCTAATTGCCAGGATGTTTGGGAGAAGGATAGTTAAGCCTATTTTTTCTCAGGCCAAAAGGCTGCTGGAAATGTATAAAAACCTTGGGACATGATCCTTCTTCATCTCAGATCTGCTTTGGATTACAAGAGGGGGAAGCCTTAAGCCATAAGGATTGAGATCCCCAGTCATTGACTGGCGTGACCCCGAATATGGACATTGGACTATAACCTATGGACTATTTCTAAGAGTACTTTTGGCAACTACAAGCTCATCTCTGCTATGTATCTAAACCTCGAGAATTGAATTAAAGTCTGTATGTATATTGATCTTTTAACAAACTCTTTCTCTTTTTTTTTTAAATAAATCTTAGTTTAGTTAATAAGAATTGACTATAAGCATGTATTTGGAGTAAGATCTAAGTTATTATTTGACCTCGGTCTGAGGCTTGGTCCTTTGGGGTCAGGAGAACCTTTTCTTTTATATGATGAAATAAGATTTTCAGAATTTATCATCATATGTTTGACACGTGTGTCTGGATGGAGGCCTGAGTCTGGGTACTTTAAGGGAACTGCATTATTTGGACTTCTGAGTAACCAGTGAGGTACTATAGAACCTGTTTTGTGCTGGCTTGGTAAACCTAAGTACTGGAATATCAACCAGTATTTGGGGTTTGTTTGCCCCATTCTGTTTACAGTTCACCCTGATTGAGTAACCTCAGCTGGCTCCCATGGGCAGCACCATTACACATGGTATTTGGTTTCAATAATTACTAAGCTAAAAAGACATCTGTTCAACCATCCACTATTTTATCAATTACCAAAAGATATTTAAAACCAAGGCATTATGACAAATCTCTGAACGTAATTCCTGGTAAGCTAAAAAGTATCCTTGGTATAATCTTTCAAGAGGTCTCCACTTCTCCTGGCTTCCCCTCTTGAGTTTATTCTCAGTCAGGTCAGTTCCCAGAGCCTGTCCTCTAATTTAGTCTATCAGCCCCTAAATTTTGGGGCTTGCAGTTTCCTGGGTGTTTTCTTAGAGGTAGCCTCATACAGCCCCTTTGTCATCCCAGGCCTCACTACATTCACTTCCTTCACTGTACTCTCCCCTTTATAGCAGGGCTTGTTTTCTTTATTGGTTGCAGCTGTGGGTGCCTGCCTCCATGATTGGCAGCTCTGGCAGCTGCATGGGTGTGTGATCAAGCGGCTTGCTTGTAAACAGGACAGACTCCCCTCTCCCGTTGTCTATGCTCAGTATGGGGTTTGTAGACCCCATTACAATCCCTCAATAGATTTTATTAATGGCAGAAAATACCTGTCACATATCAGTTATAGATAATTCCTTTCTAGACATTTCCCTAAGGGTTTAGAGTACAAAGGACACAATCTGTTAAGTCCAGCTAAAATTCAGCTTCTGGATAGCACACTAGGGTCAGCTACAGTTCAGTGTGAAAACAGAGTGGATAATAAAGTACAGGCCTACCAGAACAAAGACTTTTTTTTTTTAAATCCAAAGCAAAACTCTTTAACATGAAAGTTTAGCCAGCACTTTTGGCTAACACAGAAAAGATTCTGGGTTGTTTGAATAAGAAATCCTGAGAGTTTAATATAAAAAAAAAATTATTAAAACAAATATAGACTTAGTTGACTTATTGAAGACACCTATTTCTGACAGGTTGGCCCTGTCTGTGCATTGCAACTCCTCTTTTTCTCTTAAACACTTTTCATATGACAATGGGAATGTGAACTATAGTAGGAAACATTTAATTTTTTAAACAAATGTAAAGTAGAGTGGTCCCCATTAAAGGCAACATTTACCAAGGAGCATCATATCATGGTATTGAAAGAAAATAAAAGAATGAATGAATAAATAAAAGACAAAACCAATAATGGTCAAGGGCCTAGCACTCCCTGTGCTCTGGCTGCTTTGCATTCTTCCAAGGGTGCACAACTGCTAGAACACCAACTTAGATGGCCTCCTTAGGATTCTCCTGGTGTAAAATGAATACTTAGGTGATGTTGTAGCTCTTGTTTGGCCTCCCTTCCAGTCCTTAGTGTAGTATGCATGGCTGGGGGAAAAGGCACATGTCTGGAGCACTCTTTCTTCCCAAAAACCCGACAAGCTGAAATTGCTCCTTGGTGCCATGATAGTTGGGCATATGTTAGATGCCTCAGGGCTGCTCTGTTGGTTGTTCCAGGAAACTGTCCTAGCACAATGAAAGGCCAGGATCAGAAGGGTGTAAAGCTGACTGATATAACCCGTGCTCTGTCCCAATGAAGACAGAAGAAACAAAACAAAACAAGATCTGAGGGGGGGGAAAACAGGCTGAATATATTTTTGAATGGGACAGTAAAAGGAAATTTGGCAGGAAGCAAATGGTGGGTCACATTCATCACCATCTTAACTTCATATTAAATAGAGCTGGGTGAAATTTTTACATCCAAGATTTTGTTCAGTGAAAAACGTAGATTTGGCAACACTAGAACCTTTCATTAATTGGTGTTGGTTTTGCTGAGGTTTTTTTTGGTTCAAACAAAAAAAACCCGAAATCTCTCATTTCAACATTTTCATAATGAAACATTACACTTTTTCATTTCAAAATTTCCTTTAATTTTATTAGAAAACAATCAAATCCCTTAAATAGTCAAAATTTAAACAAAATGTTTCATTTCTGGTCTAACAAAATGTTTCTTTTGATGCAAAACAATTTTGTTCAAATTTTTCAGCTAATCAAAACATTGGAAAAAAAAACTTTTAATTTTTCAGAATTGCCAGCAAAGCAAAAAACAACAAAAATCCTATTAACCAGGGGTTAATTTGGCCATGCTAGTTAAAAGTTGTGTATTTGATGTCAATACATTACAATAAACCCAGAATAATACATTTTATACATAGTCTTCAGAGAAACCGTTCTGTGTTTTAGTTGTATTGTAAAATTCCATTTGTTCTCTCTCAATCCCAGCTGATTACTATGTGCATTGCCTTTTTGAGGTTTTATAGAACCTGACATGCAATTCTTATTGCCAATGTATGTATTTACTTAAAGTCACCAATAGTGAGAAAAAGCAGTAGTGTAGTCAAAATACCCCATTTAAAAATATTTAGGTCAGAAATGGTTATGGCACTTAAATATTACAAAGATGAATTCAGTTCTTCCCATTCTCCCCTCTAGTCACAGAAAAACTGAGTACTAAACATCAGCTTTGGAAGATTCTTTGCAGACTTTATCATTAGCAAAAATTAGAGATGGTGAAAAGACTCTACTAGATCATTTAAATTATCCTATCTGTGCAAGATTTTTACCCAAGAAATTGATTTCTCGTGCTTTTTTCTAAGTTTTCACCCTGACATATTGGTCCTGGAGACAATGCAGACAAGTCATATAAGGTGCTACCATATATTGGACCAAAAAATGTTCATACATTATAATACACAAAAGTCCCCTTAGTAGACGTAGGTCTAATATTTGGTACCTAGTACTCAAATACATAAAAAATGGTACCTCGATATTATGGGCTTATTTGTGGCTTTAAGGAAGTGGTAATTTTGTTGTACTGCTTTAGGGGAAATCTGGCTCCTAGTTTCCTCTGTGCTCCAGGGTGGAAGTAATCTGTGCCAGGGATTACTTTCTCTCAAAAACTGGTTCACCTCTGCTGGCCAGTGTTTTGGTAGGGAAGAATCAAGGCACTACCTACCTACATGTGCAGGAGGGAGATTAGCAAACCCATGGAGACTATTTTCCCCTCCAAACTGTGTTAAAATCCACAATACAAGATGGGTATAAGGGGGTTTTATACAGCCTTTATTCTCCTGCAAGACAGTGCACAGTCCCAATCTAGCCCTAAATCAAAGTTGATGGAAAACAAGATAATCAAACACTGTGTCACATCCGGAGAAATCTGAATGAGCTTATTCAATATTTTGGCCCATATGAAACATTTCAGAACAGATTGTTAATATTAGCTTTAACGTAGCTGAGTCCTGTCTCATCACAGACCTTGGCAGGAGTCCAGTCCTATCAAACAATAGTGTATTCCCTGTGTTGGAAAGCTATAAAATTATCAGAATGAAAAAGCAATAATATGTTCCTCCTCTCCCCCCCCCCCAGTTTCGCATTAATCATCACAGTAACAAATTACTCATGTCTCTTTTGTAGATGGCTATAAACACATGAACTCTTTTTAAAATTCTATCTTTGAGCCATTTTATAATTGCACTAAGACACTCTAAGGCATGTGTCACAAAGCCTCTGAGATGTGTGTTATCTCACAGTAACACACACCTTGTCATGTATTATTTATTACACTGAAGTGTCTTGTAATTTTCATTAACAGTTAGATGTCTAGCAATAAGATAGGAGAGATGCTTCATTTTAACTGTTTCAGCTATGAAATAAGTCTCTAACTTTGTATGTAGACACAGGCTACAATGGAGAAGCAGCAGAGGGTGAAAGTCTCAGTAATATACTGCTTTTTTTTTTTTAATGGTACTGGAGAAAAAGTGCAGAGAAATTGGAAAAAAGTCCACTTTCCCCCTAGCTGAATCCAATGATACTTTGTTGGCTCCACAGATGGAGAGGATATCAGAAATCCTGTCTGGTTTTCCCTTTCTATTAGCCAGAGGTGACTCAGAAAAACAGTGCAACACATGCAGTATCTCAGCAACTCCCCCTATCCAGTCTTCTTGACATTCAGAGGTCTCACTCCACTGTTAAGGTCAAATATGTACATGTGCAATACTCCATGCAGCTACAGTTGTTGATCAGGGTGTCCAAAGCATGGCAGTGGAGACAACAAGCTTATTTTCTTCCTGACCTTCCTCGTCCTCACCCCATTTTGCTGTGTATGGCTAGAACCTCAGATTATATATGACATGAGTTGGTCCCTGATTATCTGCCAAGATTCAGTTGGAAAACACATGGGGGTGTGTGGCGTTTGATCAATGGCACGTTTGGTGAAGGGTGAACTTTTTGTGCCTGCTACAGTTGCAGTAAGTACCTCGCAGTCAGGTGGGGAGAAGTACTGTTTCTTCCACGTGCAGATGCAGCATGCTGAAATTAAAAGAAGTTAGATTGAACTGCTATGGGGCACAACAATGCTGTTACAATGCTTGCTTTTTATTTTTCTTCCTTCTTGTTCAGTTCCAAGCTAAAGTAAATATTAGAAAACAATTATGTCTAAAGTGAGTTTTACTTAAAGGAGACATCCCTCTAGACCTACAATTTAGAAATTACTTGAAAGTGTACTAAAAATACGTAAAAAATAGCTTGAAAAAACAATGAAGTTTTTGTTCATTGTATCTCTGTGGGAGGGCAGGGGCAAACCCTTTAAGGCCCTGCCAAAATGCTGGCTGTAGTCTGCTCTCTGGCCAGTGGTAGAGACATAGGTATTCAACAGGGAGCCCAGCTGCAAGCCCTAATGAGGGCTGGCTCAGAGGAACATGCTGAGCTAAGTACTGACAGCTGGGCTGAGGCACTAGAGAGCTATAAAAGCTCTGGGCAAAGCTCAGTGAGTGGGGCTAGTTGGGGTTGGTTGGTATTGCTGGCTCCTTACCAAAGAAGGAAGCCTTAAAAGCCAGGAGGGTCTGTGGGGCACTAGCAGTTGGGGAATCTGGGAACTGCATGAACGCTGTAAATAAAGACACTTGGGTGATCCAGCAAAAGAAGGTGTGGAAGATTCTTTATTATACCAGCCTAAACACAGGACGTAGGCTCAAGAGGGAGAAAGCCTGCGTGGACCCTGTGACAGGCTCCATAGCAGACTTGCTCAATTTGCACTATGTGTGTGTTTTATTTTTCTAACTGACCGTCTGGGATCTCAAAGTCAAGGTGTGTTAATTCTGGCTTGTATATCACCAGCCAAAAGATTCTGCAATTAGAACATAGTTAAAAATTCCACTGATAACATGAAAGCCAGAAGAAAATATAACTCATATCTGTATTGAGTCAGCAATACTAAAAGGATGAAAACAATTTTTTTTAGTGTCTCTAACAGTAAGTAGCTAATATTTGATTCTTACTATATGCAAGGAACAGATCTTTTGATTAAGATATGTCATATTTACATATTTTTGTATTGACTAAAAAAAATCCTTTAATGAAACAAAATGACATGCTGCACATTTTCCCCACAAAGAGATCAAATAAAATTGTGAAAGATATGATAGAAAAGAGGACAACTAAAATGATAAAGAATGGACTTTCCATAACTATTTCAGTTATTCACAATGGTAATGAAACTAGTTCTGCATATTTGGGTGAGAGCAGAGTCACTGGGAAGCTCACTGAAGTAAAGAAAATATTGAAGCGGAAAGAAAAGAAAAATAATGCCAGATTGCTCGGGCACTATTCCAACCAAGAATAAAAGGATGGCAAGTTGAGCTGTACTCTGCGTACTGAGTAAATAGTGGCTTATCTACCCACAGTAGTAATATTGGTACAAATAGAGTGTGAGTTTAAACTGCTATAGTTATACTGACATAACTCCCTCGTGTGGACACACTTATTCTGGTGTAAGACAGCCTTTTTCCAGTTGAGTTTATGGGTGCTTTGCAATAAGGGCATCCAGACAATGAAGTTATACTGGTATTACTGTAGCTGTTTAACTCTGCGAATGTCATTATACCAACATAACTTGGAAAAGCCTCTCAGGTAGACAAGCTCTAATACAGTAGAGTTTGTTTTTAGTGTTTACAATTTCTTAAGGGGAATCAGCTCCTCTCTTCCATGCTCATTCCATGAATAGCATAAGTTTGTTTCCCTCTGAGTCATGCAATCAAAACATTTGGCCTGATTTTTGGTTCTGAAAAGCAGAATCTTATCTCAAAGGAATATGTGACTGAATTTATCCCGAGCATAAGTTAATAGAGTTATAACCAGGCCCATGATGTCTCATCATCTAAACTCCCACAGCAAAAGCAATGTAGACACCATACAGCCATGGACAATTCCTAATGACTTTCCATGTGGCCTCAGAGATGTTGTTCACTATGGCTGATAACTTTGTTTTAAACATATATGAAATAAGTAGAAAATGGGGAAATTAAGTTAAGGGAAAAAAGTGGAACACATAAATGGAACATAAACATGAATTAACTATGGTTTGATTCTGCCACCATTACTTATATTGAATATAACTTTACTCTGTAAGTAGTCCAATTGAAATAACTGAGATGCTGACAAAGTCAGGACCATAATGTATAACTCTAAATAAAACTATAGCAAGAGTTAACTGTTCATTCAGTAAATTATATACAAAGACATTTTGTATTCAAGCAAGTGATACTAAAGCAGTATAAAATTGCTATTAGAGGAATAATTGCAATATCTTAGTGGGAGAGGAGTAACAATAATAATAAAATAGATGATGGACAGGTTTCCTATTAATTCTAAGTTATCTTTTGACAGCTTTTGGAAAACAAGCCTTTTAAAAAATTATTAATGACATAAATTGACATTTTCACACTGAAGACTTTCTACTTTTGAAAAGCTAAACTCTCATGACTTGACTAGAACAGAGATGAGGAATTTCTAGCCAAAGTGAATTGTTTTTCCCCCAGTGAATTTGTTTAAGTGAATTCAGTGCTACTAAAAGTTGATGGATTGACAGTCCAGTCAGCTTAAGTTCCCATCTTTATTCACAGAATAAATGAAAAGTGTTGTACAAACTTTCCACCCCATTGTGTTGCCACATAGTGGCATTTATTCCATAGAAATTTAAACTTTCTGGTATAAAAAACAAAAACTCTCCTCCCTCCCCCCCCCCCAAAAAAACCTTTCAACCAAAATCCAAACATTTCTATTTAGAAATGGTTCCATAAATCTCACAATGCCTCCTGGGAGTTGTAGTTTGGGTGCTTCATGGCCCCATTCTCCTGTAAGTGCAGCGCTCATGGCCAGATTGACTTTCCCATGATGCACATAGTCTCCCTTCTTGCTGAGCTGCTGCAGAGCACCATGAGAACAGTAGTTTAGCTAAAAGGTCTGGTTCATAAGAGAGAATGGAGCCATAAAGCACTCAAACTACAATTTTTGTGAGGCACTGCAGCATTATGGGCAGATGCAGTTTGATGTTTAACTGATTTGGAGCTAAATATTTTGGTTGAGGTCAAGAAATGGAAATATTTAAATTTATGTTGAATTTATCCAAAACAAAATATTTCATTTTCGTATTCCCAATGAAATGAATGGAATGGAAAAAAAAATAGTGTGGAAACTGCATTTTCATTAAAAAAAAAAATCATGTCAACAAAAAGATCCCAAACAGCTACAAGAGAGACATAGAAAAGGAGAAACAACACCAACAGAGAGGGAAAAGGAAGGAATTTGTTTCTGTGATTTGGCGTGGAAATCTCCTTGAAATAAAATCAATCAATATATGAACTTGCATGTGATTTAAGTTACAAATTCAGCTCTTAACAGGAAAAAGTCTCTGCTGAAATATTTTAAATGTTCGTATATAAGCCAGGAGAATGAATTCTAAGGTAGAGAAACGCTCTAGTTGAAAGAGTGTTTTCCATTGGCAGAAACCGTTTACAGTTCCAGTGTTATGAGTGAAAAGAAAAAAAAATCCTGCAAACCAGTTCATCATTACCTTATTCAAATGACACTGGGCATGCAGCAAATATGTGGACATCCATGATTGTGTGGGACCAGAGTGGATGTTTTAGGGAGAACAGAAACAGAAGAGTTAATGCTTTGCATAGGTAGATTTGTGGACAGGCTCAGAAAACATTATTTTTCAGTCTTAGGACAAAACAGATGTGTCAACTCCTTTCAGTATATCCTGGGAAAGTGCTAATGTTAAGTATGTCCCAAACATACAAGGCAGCTGTGTATCTGAAAGCGGCTGTGTGAGACATTTTTATATTGATGTAAAGACAAAGGTAATAAAAGTATCATAACATTTGATGAAAGAATAGAAACATTTATTCAATACTTTGACCTTTGATATGAGTTGAAGCTGCCTCCAAAAAATATAAGATTTTCAGAAAATAACTGGAATGAGAACTCAAGTGATTCAAAAGTGCTTAAAAATAAAAGCAAATCTTAGCCTGTTCTGTCTAGGGAATTCAGTTAGATTACTGACTATCATATCAGCATCTGAATTGTAGTGTACAACTGAGCTGAGAGATGCTTTTTAAAATCTCTATTTAAGTTAATTGTGATTGCTCACCATTTTTCATGCACAAATTCATAGCAGTCATCTTTTCCCTTCGTTACATGTGTTTCAGTGCTAAAATATTCTATACACTGTAATGGCCATGAGAGTTGCTTCGGCGATGCGCTGTTGTGAAGCTTTCTAGACAATTTTCAAATATCTTTTGTTTCATCCACTAGACAAATGATTACATTTCCCTACAGGTGGGACAACAAAGTTCCTGTCTTGAGACAATGCGTACAGTCGCAAGGTAACCATTACCAACAAATACTAAGAGTAAGGCGTCCACCCAGGTTTCTAGCTAGGAAATGGAACATTTTTGTGACCTTTTAAGACTTTCACATAATGAAAGTTTGGGTTTCTAACAGTGTTTCTGGAGTCACCTGATAGTTGTAATACATTTCTGTGAGTGAAAGAGAGTTAAGAAATAATTCTGGAGGAAAGGAAATTGGATATATTTTTGTTCAGTTTTGGATCATCACAGCTGCTGTCAGGGGTTTATCTACAAAGACTCTGTCAGTCAGTCATATGCCTTCTCAAAATTAAAGTTTCCCCTCAGGGATGGCTTCCCTTATATTGTAGCTGGAGATCTTGATAGCAGTGGTTTCTGAAGAACCCTATGGCGCATTGCTAGAAGATAATGAGGGAGGAATGTAAGCTAAAAAGTTATGGAACAAAACAAGTCAAATTCATCCTACAGAGATTCAGTTTCCGATTGTTTTTCATTGATAATGTTAAGCAGCAAAGAGGGATCTGATATACTGCCTTGTATACCTCTCCCTCCCTGTCTCTCCCTCAACTATCAAGTTTTAGATCATAGAATATCAGGGTTGGAAGGGACCTCAGGAGGTCATCTAGTCCAACCCCCTGCTCAAAGCAGGACCAATCCCCAATTTTTGCCCCAGATCCCAAATGGCCCCCTCAAGGATTGAACTCACAACCCTGGGTTTAGCAGGCCAATACTCAAACCACTGAGCTATCCGTCCCCCCCAATTTGATTCTTGAAGAAAATATGCCCTCTAGTCATAGTGCCTTGACATTAGACTCGTGGTATTACAGATTCCCTTTGTATACAGTGCTGGAGAACAGTAAGAAAGGAAGCTACTGAGGTTTCAGAGCCCTAACTGATTTGTTTTTGTGAAGTCACAAATCCTGCCTACTATTCTATGCTTTTTGTTTTTTAATAAGAACAGCAGCTCCCTGACTGTGCGCTTCTTTGACTTCAGCTCTCAACTATGTTTTAATGGCAACTCCTCTCAAAAGTATTTCCATACTGTGAGATCAAAACAGTATTTGGGAACTGTTAATCTCACTTGGTCCAGCATAACGGTCAGTGGGGCAGAGGCAAAGCTGGCCCAGGCTGATTGATGGTGGTGAAAGGTCAGCTGGAGAGAGCAGGCCAAAAGCCTGTGGCAGAAACTGGAGTAGGTTGGTGGCCTGCAGAGGGAACAGGAGCAGGCAAAAAACTCAGGCAATCTGTAACACCATAAAGCAGTGGAATAATTCCCAGCCGAATTGTGACAATGCAGACTAGCTTGTTGCTCTTCTTGTGGGATTAAATAGCTGTCCCTGGAGGTCATCTCACTCAGTCCTTGCTCAAGGATTGGCTGCTGCAGCACACTGCAGGATGAGTCATCACAGGCTCTGGGTGAGGGTTTGCCTCATAATAATTGGCCAATTAAAATGAAATGCACACTTGACTAAAGAACATTGCACCAGATTCTCCAGTCATCCTGAGTTCTGGTAAGAGTAGGAATAGTAAGGATGTCAAAAGTAACTTTAACCCTCCTTTGCATCTTCTTCTATTCTGGGGCAATCTGGAATCCTACCTGACTACATCTCATTTAAAGCAGTCTCACAGTTGTCTAGAGGCTGCTTTGCAGCCAGGAATAGCCAGAACACAGCATGCTGCAGCTTCAATCCTTCCTTCACACAGCATGGAGACTGAAAGTATATACAGAGCCTTTCTCTTATCCTACCAAACCAAATAAAAAGAGTGATTCATATTCTGTCTGTAGAGGACAGTACAGCAGTAAAAACAAGCTAGCAAATCTCTCATGCATTTGTTACCTACAGTCATATCACTTTGTGTTATGCTCCCTTCAGATCATACAAGCTAACCGGTGTCAGGTCTTTTTCATGCCGGGTTGGGAGATTGAAGTTCAGTATCACAGGAAATAGTACAGATGACTGAGGTGATACTCTTCCATCTGCATCAGGACTGACTTATTGAATAAGCTGTGTAAAAATGGCTATGTTTCACATCAGTGGTGGATGCATTACTAGGGTAGCTATAGTAATCACTCCACTTAGTATGTAAATGAAACTTTGAGATGAGAATTATTTTAAATCTATGTCTTATCTGAATATTAATAACACATACTTTAAAATAAATAAGAGGCGGATTCTATCTTGCACTATTGCTCTGCTTGGGGTAGGATTGAAGTGGAAGACATCAAAGAGCCAACGCTGACAATGCTTAGATTTGCTGTAGGGCAATTGCAAGTTTTGCTACTGGAAGAGATTTCTTAATCCCCCAAAAGGTGTAGCAGAATTTAGTCCTGCAATGGCACATCCCTGTTCCTGACACACCTCCTCATGGCGCCTACCTCAGAATGCAGAGCCATAGCCATAGCCTCTTGATCTGACACAGATGTGCCAGACAGGAATTCATCTCTGACAGGGGAATTCTCTGCTTGCAATTTGCAGGTAGAATCCCCTCTTTTTGCCACCTGAATGGTGCAAAAGGGCCAGTTCTCAGAAGAGAATCTTGCCCAATATACTTTGAAATGGCTTAGTGGATTAGGGTCCTGAGTAGGAAAGAGGATCTTTCTTTGACAGCGACTAAGTGAATGTCACTACACATTTAGGGAAGGATGGCTACTGAGGGGGAAAAAACACACATACACAAAATTAAAAATACTAAAAACCAAAGACCAAGGAGTCTAATTTTCAGAAGTGCCTAGCATTTGCATGTCCCATTGATTTTAGTTAGAGTTGTGGGTTTTCAGTACCTCTGAAAAATCTGGCCCCTAGTTATTTCCATCTTCATATTTTTTGGCTTAACAAGCTTTCTCAGTATATCTGAGCTAAATGGTATTTGCCCCGGTGCCCAGTAAGTAACAGACCATTCAAATGTACATTTCTCCTTTGTGGTAGAGAACATTTCATTTTGTATATCAGTCATAACTTGTTGCAGTGGTTCCACAAAGTCAGCATATTTCAACATGGGTGGGGTGGGGGAAGAGAAATGTATGTTTGAAAAATTAGACACAAAATATCATTATGTACAAATGTTATTTTCATTGTATATGGAGCCTATTTCACTTCATTATAAGATTATAAATTCCTCCAACTATAATGATAGGAAAAAAACCCAGAAAGCGACCCTATAATCATGTAAAGCTACGCTGCTGTCTTTTTTCTATGCTTATCTGTCCTTTCTACTTTGTTTATGGATAGAAAGAATGCGAACTGTGTGTAACCTGCACTCCCTGCTTTTGGGGAGAGAATTCCTTATACAGATAAGCCTCCATGCTCTTACCTACCCCAGAACTTCAAACAGACTGGGTTAACCGGTTCGAACTGGAAGAGATATCACAATGTATGTTGAACCAAGCTATAAAAGCTCATCCCTGTTCTTTGTTCGGGGCTTCACCATTTTCCTCTGAAAAGGAATTGGTGAGCCCTTCAGCTGTCGTATTCGCTAGCAATAAAGTGCCTCACTTTATCAAAGAGCCAAGACTCTGTGTTTTGTTTGGCTAATACAGAAGTCCAGGGAAGGCTACCCTCCTAACCCTAGACGGGAGGGGAACCCTTTTTCCCTAACAATAAGGTCACTTTTTTATTCCTGAACATAATGCAGATAAAGTTGACACTCAATGAAAAATGAAATGAGAATCAGAATAGTTGGTGGCATTTCTCAACGTTGCACAGATGGAAATGAATACACCAAATGCAAGGTAGAGGTGGAACAGGCCCTGGGTCTCCTTGGAGTTCAGTCAGGAGAACACTGGTCAAACTATCTGCACTTTTTTCAATATAATCCTAAGAGAGACCAAAACAAACTTCAATTAAATCATAATTCAGGGTAACTCAGAATTCAGTTAACAAGGTTTATGCTATGTACTTGCATGAGAGAAATACCTTGATTACATTAGAAAACTTGCACTAGTGTAACTAATGTCAATCTAGTTGCACCAGTGCAAATCATTTATAGAAACACAATGAAGCAGGTTAAAATTGTACTTACACCGATCTAGTTTCATGCAGTAATTTACTAGTTTAAAGTTTAAATACATTTCTATTAGGGATTTGTACCCATGTAACTAGCTTGGTTTTATTTATGACAGTGTACACTTTCTAATATAGACATGGCCAAGGAGACAGTAATGTGATGGGTTTGTTATTTAGCAAGTGTAGCAGGTAACATGGCAAGTGTATGATCAACCAGAGGAATTCCTTGTCATAGGATGTCATTGACTCAAATACTTATCTGGATTTTTTTAAAAGGTGGAAAATGTTATGACCATTTATGAACATTAGTAACAATTGTAGTTATGCAAACTAAGATAAGGATATTTAAATTTCATGTTTCAAAGCATAAGTTGCTCACCTGTAGCGGTCATCAAGAAATATCTTCCACTCCTCACATACACAGAATGGAACAATTTGTTAGTTTAGTTGCCTAATAAATAGGTTGTTTTTCCTTGACCTGAAACATCAAGTACTTGGTCACTGTAAAAGGCAGGATGCAAGACCTGATAGTTCTTAATGATCTGAACTGGTATGATAAACATATCTTTTTAGGCTCCTTCTCAAAGAAGTCTACGTGAGTTAGGTGCCCAAATGCAATTCAGTGGGATTTAGGTATATAATTTCGCTAAATTCCTTTGAAAATCTCAGCCTTCAGGGTAGAAGCTTGTGGACTTCTAAGGTTAAATCTCTTTTGATCTGAAAAAAGTTGCCTAACTCCTTTGCATGACCTATATTTGCTAAATATTAGCAATAGATCTCAAGTAAAACCATGAACCCAAATACTCCCAAACTTCAGCAGAGTTCAGAATTTCAAACCTAGCAGAGATCTGATTTTTTTTTTCAGCTTGCTCTAGTTCTATGAATGTGGTGAACCAAAACTTGAATCCTAACATCTTTGAACTTCGCGGGTTCAAAAATCAGTTCCAAAATTTTTACTTCAAAATTACCGTTCCATATTAAATATAGTGTTCATGGATTCTATCTGAATGTCAACGCAATATATTGTACAATCTACTGGCTGCATAATCTCATGCAGTGCCAATATCTGAAAATTATGGCAGGTCTTGTAAGGACTTGAAATATCACACATCATATTCTGGGTTTGTTCATCTTAAGGAATGATTCTTTGCATCCATTTTCAAAGCTTTATTTTTCATTTTAAAGCCATATTTAAATCTAGGTAATGTTATAATAATGAAAATAACTAAAGCTCCAGCCTTGTGAATTGTTGAGCATGCTAAGACGGCTCTCAGCCTCGCACTATCAGTCCCTAGAACTTTATTTCCCTAGAAAGAAACAAAACAACCTGAAAATAAGTTCTCTTGACAGCTCTGAGATGGCTAAGATGGTTCACAAACTGTAATGTATTGTTGCTTTACAGATACGGAACCAGTAACACAAGGGCACACAGACATAAAAACAAAATAGAAGATTAATTGTAAGCCCAACAGACAGGTCAGAATGAAAAATTATGCATATATCTACCAAAATGTGATCATATCAATGACTAAAAGGATCAGAAGCTATAAAAGTAAAACAACAACAACATCACCAACATTTTTATAGTGTGTTGACAGCTGAAAACACAAAAAGACATACAACTGAAAGACAGATGAAAGTTTTGGATGTGAAGTATTAGATCATAAGCGATACACAAATGAGAGCATAACATTCTGAAGGAAGATGGTGTGTATATATAAAAGATGAATAATCCAGTGCAGATAAAAGCCCATTCTATATTGGACATATAATTACCTATTTTTAAAGCAATGTCCTATAGGTGAACATACAGACAACAGTGCTTCAGATATCTCAGGTCAATTTCATCGCTGGTGTAACTCTTGATTTCTTCTGACTTCATTATACTATATACCTAGCTGATGAGCTTGGACAGAAAAATAGATTGCCAAAGGTATCATGCCAGCTATTATTTTGTCCCCTGTGTTCAAAATTATTTTTTTAAAGATTTAGAAAGCAGTTATAGCAATATGCTGCCCAGAGAAATGACTTCAGAATGATAGCTGTGTGTGCTATGATGAGTGTCCCCATGTCCCGTTTAACCTGTCCCATTGCCCATCAGCCCTGAAGAAGAGCTTAGTGTGAGCAAAAAAACTTGTCTCTCTCACCAACAGAAGTTGGTCCAATAAAAGGTATTATCTCACTCATCTTGTCTCTCCACCAAAGTCAATGGTTAACAGTGTATTGTTAGAATAAGGGCCTGGTTCTCTTATACTTCCTACCATTCCTTAAGTACTCCCATTGATTTTAAAGTTGAATAACTTACCACTGATTGGGAGAAAGAGTAGGAGAATCAAAATCTAATCAAGGAATAAATAATCTGCTCTGGATGTTGGTGACAGCACTTTGTTTTTGTTTTTTTTACTATGTATGGGGCGTCAAAGAAGATCAAGTTCAGTCTCTTGTTACCTATGCCAGCAGGGACCTGGAGCATTAATGCAGCGTGATTGATCTCTGGGTGACCTCTGGCTTGAGCTAGTGTTCAGAACAGTGTCTGTGGGCACTGGGTAGAGTTAAGAGCCATCCAGGCAAAGGTACAATGTAGGCCCTGAAGTGTCAGGGAAAGGACAAAAGGAGAAAATCTGCAAGCACCGCCCTTGAAGAAAGGAAGAATTGTTTTGTCAGATGTTTTTAAGTTCCATGTTCTACCTTGGAATAGTAAGTTTGGGGACATATTTCATGTCACTTTATCACGAGAGACTTCAACTACTTTGTCAGCTCCATTTTTCACACATTTTAATTGTCTTTGTCCTGCAACTTGTCTAGTCTCCTTTCTCCAGTCCCTTGAAACAAACCGTTGGTCTGCATGTCAGACCTGTCTTAGAAACATTAAAGATAATGAAAAGGAAAAATTGCAAAAGAAGAACTAGGGAGACAGCCACTCATATAGAGCCTATTCTCAGTCTTTGTAGGTTCCTCTGGGTTTTCATCTGAAGCCCAATTAGAAAGGGCCAATTTACCAGCGCTTCACGTTCACTGCTGCTATAGCCAGTATTCAGCAAAATAAACACCTCCGATAAAACAGCACAATGCCAGTGCTGTAATGTGAGAAAAATAGTCACCACTGAATGAACTGGTAAAATATCAGAATTACTGTTGTACTGCTGACAATGGCTGCGTAACATCGGGCAGGTACTGTGTGTGAAATCAACAGTCCTAATAACTTAGAGGCTAGCAAGTCCTCCTTTTCTTTACCAGTCTAATAGCTGGAATTATATTGACATGATGGTAGTGGTATTGCTTTATTTCCTATTTTTCCTATCACCTTCTTCCTAGTTTATTTAAAAAGCATCATTCTTTCCCCTTTTCATTATTTTCTGTCTCACTTTTCTTTACATTCTTTCATGCTTTTTGGTTTTGATTCCTTTAAGTTATGGACTCCAACAAAAGAAGATGCATTTACTAGTGTCTTGAGGGTTCCTAACATCTAATCCATATGTTTTAAAGATTCCAGATTGGTGGTGTTTCTTGTGTAATGGCTGGTATTTTGGTGGTTCATCTCTACACCCAGGACCAAATTTTTTATACCTAGGTGTCAAAGCTTGGCCTCCTCATTCCATATTTTGGCACCTAAATGTCAGTGGCTTGATTGTCAGAGGTGCTGACTATCCCCAGCTCCCACTGAAGTCAACAGAAACGGTGGATGCTTATCATCTCCGAAAAATCAAGCTAAATATGGGCTTGGGAGCCACTAGGTGCCCAGGTTTGAAAATTCTGGCCTAGATATTTATGGTCTAAAAGTGTGCCATAGTTAATGTTTCCAGAATTCTTTTGTAAACTTTCAGTATGTGGGAGTGGCCTGAGCGACATGTGCTAGCTTTCTGGCTGATACATTTCTTTTTTCATTGTTTGGATTTGATTTGAAAGGAGATTATTATTATTATTGTGGCCTGGGATTTTCAGAGTGGACCAAAAGAGAAAGGCAGTCAACTTTCATCAAAAATCAGAGGGATTCGGATCCTGAAAACTCTTAAGGTCCTTTGAAAATCCCAGTCAATAATCATCATCACCACCATCTTCGTCCGTCGTGTGTTTTCTTTTTGTGACATATAAATACACACAATCGACAAACAGAGAGAGAGATTAATTTTTATTTTACTTTCTTGGGACCCCCTAAGAATCTAGGTTCTAATCTCTACACTGATATTTCTGTAAGAAGCAATATTACAATTGTCAAAGGTCAATTGGTCTAGAAAAAGGGTCTCTGAGCCTCCCATCTGAATGTTATCTCCGTAGTAAAATGGAAAGCAATTTGATAAGTCTACTTTTGTGATCCTAATCATTTATACACAAACTCTTTTGTCTGCTTCTTGCAGGAAAACTCCCTGCTGAGTATCAGAGAAAAGCATATGTTCAGTAAAAGATGTTGTTACAGTAAATCTGGATTTATTGTTCCTTAGAAGTTTTTCCTAGGAGGGAAAATATCTTCCCATTTTCACTGAAAGATGCCTTTTAAGGTACTTCATGAATGTGTATAAACATAAGGTGCTGTTTTTAGGAGAGTCTGCAATGTTAAGTATGTTTATCATATACACACACACACACAAACTGTTTTAAAGTTTGTTAGATTATTTATTGTTACCTATTCCATAGTTTACTATCTTTTCTCTGATTAAGTGGGCTAGATGTGGACTTGAACTGTGCACTCAAACAGGGGCATAAGGGGAAGTAAAAGCCTCTCCTTCCCCCTTATACCTTTGTGCAGGCTATACTGGACCCAGGGCTTGAGTACACATAAGTGGGCAGGGAGCTGGTGGATTAAGATGGTTAGGGAAAAGTGGAATTGGGACTCCACTCCCCACTCCCAAAATCCTAGCCAGTTCAATTATGCCAGTGTAGAGGGTGTCATAATCTGCTGTCGGTATAGGCCAATGGCAAATTACTATCTCCTCTCTTCCCCCTACACAGACAGACACAAAGGAGGAATCAGGTAGGAAACTGAATTTCAGAGCAGTGACTCTGAGGCACAGTTCCTACAGGAGTTACTTCTGGGGTGGTGTTGCCACCCGTTGCTCAGGGCTTTCATAAAGACTGTCTAGCTTGATGAATGTAAGGTGATGTAACAGAATATTACCCTTTTTTATTTGTAGCTGAATAGTTATAGGAACTTCAAGTAAACAGCTCTGATAACATGTTGAAGGATGATTCTGTCCCAAATCATTCAATTTTTCTTCTGATTTCAACCTGCATAAACTAGGAGTAGGCCTCCTGAAGTAACACGTTTACATTGGTATGAAACCTGCATGAGAATAGAATCAAGACCTATGGACAGTGCAAAATATGTTAGACATGAAAAACACCTTCCTCTTACCAACCAGTCCAATGTTCTCCTTCCAGTAGGAGCTTAGCCTAAACCTCATCCCATTTGTATTTGATGTAATTTATTTTTGAATACCTCAAATGAGATCTTTAAAGGAGAAACCACTAATTAGTTTATTCCCATAGGTCACTGCCAGTATATTTAACTTCTTTATCTATTATTTCATATATTAATATTTCCATTTTAAGAATCAGACCCACTACTATTCATTTCACAATGGCCTCTACAAATGGTTCTATTGAAATTTAGCACTCTGAATCTTTCTTGAGATATACATCACCTGCTTCTTTAAAATAAATATTTTTCCGTGTCAAGGATAGTACAAGGATTATTATGTGATGAATAATAGGTAAGACAGGACATAAATCAAATGGACTAAAATAATTAAACAAGGATCTATGAAGGAAAACTGTTCTACTTTTCAGGCACAAAATCATTTTATTTTATCCCCTTCTTACCTCCCCATCCTTGAAAGAGATGTCAACACTGAGCAGGATAAGAAAAATATATTCTGGCTCCTAATAATCCCATCTGAACAGTTGTGGCCCTGTTAGTTTTTCCAATTTCTTTGGGTGGTCTGTCTGTCTAAAGTCTGGTTAGGCTTAGAGTTTGAAGATAAACACCTGTAGGCCATACATTTTCAGAAATCTTGTGTTGTTCCATTAAGAATGTGCCTCTTTTAGTAAAGTCAAGCGTATCCTTTACCCTTTTAGAGGGTAGGCAAGGGATGGATTGAAGCTTCAGATCCACAAATTCAGGAACGGGTTCTTTTTTTGTCCCCAACAGAGTTAGTATGTTACATATTTTCACTAATGAGATGGCTAATATACTGCTTATATCGATCCTCGGCCTGAAAGTATTGAGTTAAGGTTAGTCTTGTGGTCCATTTTCTTATTCATAACATTTTTTTTAATTGAGGTGCAAAAGATTTTGCAGCTGATGCATTTTCAAAGGCGGTGAGCAGAACATGCTCTATTGGCCACACATTTAAAATCATTACATACACTTGGATGCCTGACTGAACATTCATAAACTTTGGCTATGTTCTTGGTTTTTAAATTTATATCAGGCAGTATGACATACAGTCCTCTGGAAGTTTTTCTTTTTCTTTTTCTTTTTTTTTTTAAGAGCATGCTTACTTTCCCATCCCTGGTTGGCTCAGGAGGGATCTCCAAGTTAAAAGAATGTTTGAATATTATAAGCAGCATAGTGAGAGTTTAAGTTTTAAGCACTTATATAAATTGATTCCTGGTCCAAATCACCTTAGATCCTGGCCATTGTAGAGGGTATCAGTCACCAGTGGATTTTCTGGATCTCTGTGCATTGTGCCATCCCTGCAGGGAGTCTGCAGGGGAACAGGGAATTAAATCCTAGGCTAATGGCTTGACCACTTAGCCATTGAGGAAGGGTTCTTCTCAGTTATACCTGTATCAATGCTGACTGTGACCTGTTGACTTTTCAGCTTCCCCTGCTCCCATTACACATTTGTTCATTAACTGAATCACAAGCAATCTAAAATAAATCAGCATCTCTTCATGAATAATTCTATTCCTAGTGAGAGGTTAGAAGTTGTCTGCTGTCTCTGCAAGTTATGGAAGAAGGAAAGCTTTTCACCTTTAAAGCAGAAGGTTTGGGTTTCCGTTACTGCTTTGAAAACAGATTTGCAGTCCTTGAAGTTTTACAGTTCAACTGGCTTTAGACTTTTTGAGCACGGCCATGAAACTGTTTTTCATCCCCCTCACCAAGCATGGACATCTTCTTATAGAGGTTATATTGAGGATCCTATGAGCTTTGGGAAAAATCAGTGTCAGACTTTCAACCCTAGTAATCAGTTTTACATTCGTTTGCATTTTCAAGGCTATCTTCTCAAGTAAAAAAAAGCTAGAAATGGACTTAGAAGCAGAGTTTTTCCTACGTATTAACTCAGAAATCGTTAGGCCCCCTAAATCAGAGATGGACTGACTGGGATATCACTTCTTGATTGCAAGTCACGGTTTAACTGTTTTTTTAAGTTTATTTTTGATGATTTTTAGCTAGATGATAGTAGGATTCTATTAGGAGCTGAGCAAATTAAGCCTTTGGCTAGAGCCTAGTGTCCACCAGTCCCATGTGCATCTGAAATCACAAAGCCATGTATGTCTTATGGGTTGCTGGAAATGTTCCACTGGGTACATGTGATGGAGAGAGCCCAGAGTGCCTATACATTTCAACAGAGCTGCTGTAATGGGCCTAGCTTGAAGGCTTTTGGATCCTGACATTGTAACCAGTTCATGTTCATATGATTTTCACATTGACAATATAATCTGTAGCTAGGATTTGTTACGGTAATCCTGCTTTTTCTCCTCTGGCCCCCCAAGGAGGATTATTTGTTTTTCCTTCCCTTTTAAAATATGACCAATAAAATGGAGGATGGAGGAGAAATTAAACTTCCCCAAAGTGACATTAAAATAATGTTGTGTGCCTGATTTAAGTTTACAAAGGCAACCCAACTCAAAGTGAAGACTGAACTTACTGAACTGTCCCAAAGTACTGCAGCTCTTAAGGTACGCTTGCAACATCACAGACAATTCTGATGTTCCTTTCAGAGTAGATCATAGAAACATGGGAATTAGTTATAATAGCTAGTAACATGGGAGTTAGTTAATGATAACATTCCAACCATAAATCACAATTTCCTTTCTTTGAGCAGTGTGTGTGTCTGTGTATGGTTTTGGACTGTGTTTGTGTTATTTCTATGTGTCTGAGTGACAGGTTAGTTAGTGAGTTGTTTCTGAAACCGAACAAGCTAATACTTCTTTATTCACTACAGTGAGTCCAGTGAATACATTCCTCTCCTCTTTGTTGTATTGATTTCTTCTAAAGGTGCTGACAAGGGCACCATTTTCCTGGGGACAAGCATCACAAAGAAGGCAAGCTAATCAAAATCACAAAAAGTTCAAAGAAGCTGAGCAGAACAGCAGCTATAACCAAAGTACCATAAAAAGCCCTTAGTGAAAAACATTTTGGAGGTTTGAGATAAAAATCCATAAATAAATATGCCTCTTAGACTTCTGCAGCTAATCATTCATGTTTTCCTGTAATACCTGTATATATCAAAAAGTTCCACCTACTAAGACCTCTTCACATTGTTCTTGGAAGTGACCTTCAAGTGGGTTTAAATTACACTGAGTTTTCCAGCAGTTTCTAGAGAAGATTATTGCTCTGATTCTACATGGCTTGTATGGTATATATGCATTTACAACTGTGTAAAGTGAGCACAAAGTGGGCTAAAATACTACCACCAAGTCTGAATTCTCCACTTCCATTGTTGGAAACACTGAGCAGCCAGTTGCAGATGTAAATGACCATAACACTTATGAGGAAAATCAGTGCCTTTGAGATGAATTTGAAGAACAATTGGGGATTTTTAAGCTAAAATAGCTTTTGAAAGAGATCCCCCAAAGTAAAACAGGCATTTTTGTGCTATTCAATAGTGTATTAAAATGCAGTTAAGAAAAAAGTTATAACCTTAAAACAGAAATATGAGCATTCTTGGTTTGAGTAAAAGACTGGACTTTACAAATTGTCAATGTGCAAGATCACCTTTTACATTAATTTCAAATCAAATCCTTCCTCCTGCTAATATCTTGTGTTCTGTTGTGAATCTCTCATTTGATGTTGGACTTCTGCTGTTATTTACACATAGGCAACCTGATTGGACTGAATATAGTTACACAGTGTGAGAGCAGAATTTGACCCAAAATTTCAGCTGATACTAAGCGGAACTTAAATGTTAAACAAAAAAAAATTTGTTTCCCCAGCAAGTTATCAACATGTAAACATGTGGTTATAATGGTAGTCCTGACATAGTTTAAGTATAGCTTTCACTATCACAAGTCCATAATTAGTTTCAGTGGATCAGAATCAATTTATTTAACCTGCTTTTACTTATAGGCCTGGGCAAGGCCCACTCATTCTCCTGCCAACACTGCAGGTTCAGAGAGACAGGAAGAAAATTTAGGTGGTCTACACTACATACTTATGTCAGCATAGCTATGCTGGGTCAGGGGTGTGAAAAAAAAACAACCCCCACACACCCTAGTCAACATATTTACGCTGGCAAAAATGCTATGGTTGATGCAGCTATGCTGACAAAAGAGGGCTTCTGTCAGCATGGCTGATCTTCTGGTAGGTGGTTTTACTATACCAGCAGAACGCCTTATGTTGGCATATACTGTGTCAGACTATGGAGCTCTGACTGTATAGCTATAGCAGTGCAGCTGTATCTACAGAGCTTGGGTAGTGTAGACAAGATCTTACCCTGTTACTGTCATTCCCAGTTCCCAGGGTTCAGAGCTGGCAAAACACTTATCTGATTTCTCAAACATGCAGATTTACTTTAATAGTTTGGGTCCAGATTCTACTATCCTTGCTCACCCTGGGAGTGGCTTATTCTATGTGTTGTAAGTAGTAATCTCAGAGTAAGATGCTACTTAGTTCAAGAAAGGATGGCAGAATCTGGCCCAACGTAAAACTGATTCTTGTTACTAAAGTGCCATCATTCTCCTACTGCAGACTACTTTATTACTCTGTCCTGAAATGGCACACTTGAGGGAGGTGTTAGAGAGGAAATTATATGATTTAATTAAAATGGTAAGTGCCTGAGTTTGTTTATTATTGTGTTAATCTATCTAGCAAACAGTCTCCCCCAACCTCAGATTCCCAGAGTGCCTCATAAACTACGAAAAAGTAGTATTGAAGGAAGATACTGGGAGTATTAGTATGCTTCGTGATCGTGGCTAAAGCTCTAGGAGTCTTTTGCTTATTTTTCCCAAGACACCCCTAGACCACCTTGAGCCAAGAAACAGTTCTCCAAAGCAAGGTGGGCATAAAAGTTTTGTTCTGCTGTTTGTAGACGCTACACATTATTCACTAGTAATTTCCATAATCTCTTTTTAATGTATTGGATTTGATAGTCAGCGCTTAGCTCCCTTATTGTATATCAGTTCTTTCCCCACAGCGTTTAAATTATCTTCAAATCAGCGTCTCTCTTTGAAGTCATTTTATTCGTAGGTGTTATTCATGTTGCGGGGTAGGATAGGAGGTGAATCAGTAGTGCTCTCACATCAGTAACTCTATTTATAAGAAAACCAAACTGGATTTGAGTTTGAAAACAAGAGAAGAAAGGATGAATGTTCTATTGCCTGAGTATAGTTTGGTATTCTCCCCAGTCCAACACTGAATTCACATACTGTGCAATAGTAATTTTTCAATTTTGAATTTGACAAGACATCAGTGTATTTGTGAAGCCGGAAAAATACTGTCTTTCATTATTCTCACACTCACCAAGGAGCATTAAGGTATTGCATTATTAATAATTAGTTTTCCTAGCAAATTCTATTCTATTCAGTGGACAGTCTTTCTAGACATAAATACCATACTACTGTTTCTTCCTCTCATCCAAACAAATTATTAGTCCTAGAACATAAGACAGTACGATAAGATATTATCATGATTTCAATTTCACAGAAATACAGGGCTTAAGAACAAAAGTGAACCAGGGCAGAGATGTAGGAGATCTATATGAATATTTTTTTTAAAAAGTTGTGAACTAAATTTAATTCTTGTTCATTCCTGAATAAAGAGATCTAGTTGTTGTCTGAGATAGCCTCTACTACTATTCCTGTTGCCCACGCTGTACTATCAATAAGTACAAGTAGGTAACTTGTACATATTGGTATTTTGTGCTCAGCAGTAGCTCTGCAAGCTATATAATCCCTCACTTATATACTTCAGTCTTGACCTGGAGGGACTTGGCCAGGAATCATTTGCCTCAGTGACATCACCACTGAGGCCTAAAATGTTTTACGACCACCTTCTTTATGACGTGGACACCTGAACTTGCAGAAAATTCTTTTTTAAATGCCACATAGAGCAGTTCTCTTAGTGCTTAATAGGATCTGCATCTTCTATGTACTTTTTCTGTCCCAAAACAGAAGTGAGTAGTAGCATGTGAAGTACGGTCTCAGGAATACTTTGCCCTCATCTGCTGTAGCTGGTCATTATATCAGAGTGAGGTTCACAGTGCCTGTGACGGGGTGTACCAACCTTGCACTGGGCCACCAGGGGCGGACCAGTCATTGTGGGCCCAGGCAGCCCCTTGCCCCTGCTGTGCATGCTCCAGGTGGAGAAGCCAGATAAAAGGAGGCAGCCCAGCTCAGTCAGGGCGGATGACAGAGGAGGGAGGATATACACTGCTGGTTCCTGCAGAAGTGCCTTCAATGCTCCTGGCAGTAGAGCTCAAAGTCCCGGACTACCTCTAGGTGACTCGCTGACTGCAGAGGCTGCCCGGGAAGCCAACCTGCCACCCACTGAGGAGGCTGCTGCCTATAGACTGTTTGCTTGCTTTGCCCCTCCCATGGGGTTGCAGCCTGCTTGCTGCTTTACCCTGCCCAGGGGACTAATTCTCCAAGTGCCACTGCCACCCCAGCTAGGAGGCTGCAGGGCTCAAGACTGGTTGTTTGTTTTGCCCACCCAAAGACAACGAACTATTCGTTTAAGTGACCCCGTCAGGGAGCCGGGACCCACTTGCCTGAAATCCCTCCCTTAACAGGCAATCCCGCTGACTGGGTGACAGGGTATACCAACCCAGCACTAGGCTGATAGGGGTGCCCCAGCTCAACACGCAGGGGCCCTGTCACGCTGCCCTTGAAGCACATTGCATTTATACTGTACATGAAACTTCCATCAGTTAGCAAATGATAAAGATTTTGTGAAACATTTGGTAATGTTTCAAAATGTATAACTATATTTTAAATGCTCAGATTATTCATCCTTGATTATGCATTACAGTCTGAGCAAGTGTAAGGGCCAAATTTCCACCCTTCAACACATGCAGGGAATTTGCCACAAAGTATTCAGTAAAAGAATTGAGATTTTTGGCATTCAACTAAAATTGTACATCAAATTGTCTATATGTGTACAAAGGAAACCCGAAATTAAAGCAAGAGCTTGGATTATTATGAATATGCTTAAGAATGGCCTATGTTTATAAAATAAGGAAAAGGTCAAAAGGATTGTTCATTAAGGTTAGCAGAGTTCTAAAATACCATTTTTCTTGTGTTACTTTTTATACTGTAGTTCTCTTCCCATTTCTAGAAACATCAACATTTAGGACCTGATCCTACTCTCTCAACGGGGGCACTGTACCTGTGCAAAGCATTTCATGTAAAGAGCTCAGAGTCCACAAATATTAAATAGTTAAGCCTTGTAAAACCCTGACAAGTAGGCAAATCAGACACATTTTACCACTGAGTAAATTGAGACCTTAAATTGGTTAAATTCTTTGTCTAAGAAAGAAGACATTGTAATATAGGAAAGACATGGAAGTCCAACTGCATTCTGTGTCCACATATTGAGAATAGTAGTAGAGCATAGTGTGTTTAGATGGCTCTCTCTCTTGAACACTTTCAGTAACCAGAAGTCAGTGGAAATAGAGAGCATGACAGTAAGTACGTTTTAGAAGATGCTCAGCAGCATACGTGATTAGATACGTGATTAGTCCCATGTGGTTTATTTACAAGTTAGATACATTTCTCTTTCTGCTCTTTCGTCATTTCTGGTTTGTTTTTTCTCTCCTTTTAGCTGGCTGGAGGCAGAAGTGAAAATGCCCAAACATTTGAAGGCAAAGGTGTTTTTACAGAATTTTCTCTCCAGCCAAGTAAGAACTGTTACAAATATCATGACAGCACGTCCTTGAGAGATTTCTTGCCCAGTTATGCAGACACTGAGACATGCAGACGATATGGATGAAATCTGAATATGTATTCAAATTACTGGGTGATTATCGAAACCAAAGTGAAATTTTGATAACACTACGCTTAGCTTATCATTTTAAACAGAGCATAAACAAACATCATAAAGTAAAATCTAGGTCTCCATGTAAGTATTTTGTACCTTCCATTGTTACAAGTAACCCCTAAAATGACTAGAACAGCAAGAGCTTAGAGATTTTTTTTTTCTATTTTCTCAGTTCATGTATGCATTAGATAGCAAATAGCACTTTGTGTATAATTGTTTTCACCATTTTGTTGCATTATTCTCAAACTTTTCTGGGGACTCTGACACCCCTGGATCTGCAAAAAAGTTCTTACTATTATGTGTGATTTGTCAGGGTGGGTTTTTTTAGAAGTCAGTGCTGTTCCTTTAAATAGACTGTAGCTCAGACTAAAAATGAATGGTGCATGGACCTCTAATGGTTGTTTTGAGATGGGAAAGCACTGTATGAAGTCATTTTGACCCACCGAATATTCTCTTGAATTCCTTTAGGAAGAGACTGAGGAGTTTGAAAACATTGACAAAGAAGTGGAAGCTTGCAACATCACACCCTATGCCATACACTGCTGTAGGGGTAATAAACTGTTATTTTAAGTAACTAAATTATAGGATGGGATCAGGAATAGTTACATGATTTAACTTTTCCCCCCTACATAGGTTACTTTGTGGGTTGACATTTTGAGAAATAAACCAGTTCAGTGTATCTTCATACATTTATTATAAGATTAAGCAAGCAGTTATAAGACAAATACAAGTTTAAGCAAATATGTCACTACCTAAGATAATTTATTGGTTTCCAAACCTAATTTACAATGGTCAAATGCAATACAATGAAATGTCAAATTCAGGGTATAGTTGAAATATAATCAGTAAATCAAAGGTTTGATTTATCTAGCTCATCCATTACTACAATTAGTAATTAAATCAAATGATAATGAGCAAGTTACAGAAAACACTTCTTTTAAGGTTTTACGGGAAGGGTAAGGAGAGAATATGTTCCCTTTAATTTGATCTATTTAGCTAAGAGCTTGCTGAAGGTAGAAGCTATGATTTCCCTGGGTTTTAAGGAAACACAGCTCTTAAAATAATTTCCTTCAGACTTCCTTTTCGACTGCTTTTTCTCCCATTAACTTTTGTTCAGTCAAACTGCTATTTACCTGATATTTATTTTCCCTCCCTGCTTAACACAATGCCTGCATCTTTCTGGGAACCTGGCACAGACACAATGATTTCCATAATCTCACACTTATAAGCAGCTTTAGAAAGATGTTGGTTTAACCCAGAGATCTCTTACTGTTTAAATAATAGATTTAGGGCTATGACCCTTTCATTTGCAGCAAGCTGGGGTGTGAATCTACCCTGTTTCGAAGCAGGGTAAATTAAAGTAAACTAATGAACAGTTAGGTTGTGCAAGCAAGGTCCATATGGACTGTTAGCTCACAGGCGAGTGTGGGTTAGATTCACACCCCCTGCTTGCTGTGAACTAAAGGCTTGTCTACATGACCGTTTAAGGGTTTAGTGTCTCCTTTGGGGAACAATTATTAACACACTCACCCAGGCAATGGAGTGAGTCAAGTGTTCTTGTATTGCTCTACAGAAGAATTTTTACACCTTTTTTTTCAAAGTCCTTAGCTCACATGACTGGTCTGAGCTTGGAACTAAATTGATATTTACTGGTATCTTGAGAATGTGTAATTTGAGCTCTTTTGCAAGCAGGAGGTAGTCACTCTTTCTTGCTCTCTACTTGCAGCTTAGCTAATGGTCAGAGGGTTTGGGTTCCCCCCCATTTCTCCTTTTCTGGATGGCCTGTCCAGGGAAGAGATGAGACTTTCTTCAGGTGTCATTGTTGGGCTGAGTCTCCCCTCTCTCTCTCTTCATGGCTGGCTTCTGTAGGGATCAGTGACTCCTCTGCTCCACCTCAGGGGACAACTCTTTTTCAGATAGGGATTTCAGCTTACTGGCTACAACTCAGTGGCCAGTGGCCTGGGACCTTGATCTTGGAGTCCCATCAAAGACTTCAGTCTAGTGTGTCCATGTTATAAACCAGTTCACTGCTATCTGTAAACAGGAAGTGCCATGTGATAAGGAACTTGTAGGCCAACTTCTGCTGAGGCTCCAGACATAAGTGCCTTAATTGTTGAAATATAATTAATGGATAGTCACCATTACACACGAGCTCATTTCCACACATTCTCAAGATAGTGAGTTAATTATGATGCTGGGAAAGTACTCCCAGGCTACATCTCCAGTAGCACACCTACTTGAGTACTGGGCCATTTATATTCTCACACATGTACCCCATACTTCATTGAATGTTCACATGCTGTTCTGGACACAGGTATATGCTCTGTACCTGGTATACATGTTCAGGCTGCCTTTTTTTGGGGTATGTGTGGTTAGCACTAGCATTTCATGGGCAGTATCCCAGGGTTCTGTGCATCACAGGAGACACTCTAGGATCTTGAAAGGAGAACACAGCTGAACTTTGGAGAACAATTAGTCTAGTACAAATGTCCTGTCCCCAAACTGCACCTTTCCAAGCCCTTTCTCACTGCCATCCTGTTGGCCAACAAGCACACAGACTCAGGGGCATGATAATAGTGTACTGATAATTTGTTCTATAGCTTCTGTTAAAAGCTTTATAATGGTTCATGGTAATTCAGTGCAATGCTGTATTTACAGCTTTGTCTTGGTTGGGGACCACTGGGGAGAAGGGAAGAGGGTGGCTTTCAAGCCCTGCAAGCAGCCCTGGAGAGAAAGGGAGGGGATGCTGGCAGGGAAGGTGGGGATTTACCTTACCAGCCGCAGGTTCTGGTTCCTGCTGTGGCTTATCAGGAGGTGCTTGCAGAGCCAGTTTCTCTGGGTAGAGCTGTAAGATAAAATGCTCCTCTTCCTCTGTGTCTTCTGTGCTTCATCCTTCTCTGCAGTCCCCACTACCTGTCTGCCCCAGCCTTCATCTGCATCCCATTAGACAATGAGGCCACTGGAGTTGAGGTGGTAGTCATGAGTCACACAGTACTGGGAACCCTGGAAAGTACCCAGCTGAGCTCCTTGAAAAAAGGGCATGTTGGAGGACCCCTCCTGGAGTGACTGCAAGAGTCTTTTGCCCACTGGTACCAGATCTTCAGGTGCTTTATGTATTCTCACATTGGGCCAATGAATTCCTCCCTGCTCCAGCCTGGCTGATACTTCCTAGTACAGGTGTAAGTTCCTGGTGCTCCAGGAGCAGTTGTGAAGGATGGTGAACTCCCACCACACATTTATGAGGATCTGGGTGTGCTCAGCTGACCTGGCAGATGCTCTCAGAGGATATTCTATGTTCACCTGTGCTGGTCAAGAAAGCACAGAGGAAAGCTGTTTTGAATTGGTCAGTCCAGCTCACTAAACCTGGTGACTACAGATTTTATTAAATATTTAGCTAACTAAAGTCACTCTGGACTAAATCCTGAGCTTTTGGCCTGTGTTTCATATAATAGCGTTTTGAAAATAAACGAAGGCCTTCAAGTCCTAGGACTTTTAATCAGCACATTTAACAAAGAACTAAATTTGCTTTAAGGATAAATTTCTGACAGGCGGGGTGGGGGGTGTATATATATAGAGAGAGAGAGAGAGAGAGAGAGAGAATCATCAGTGGTAGAATTTTTCTAAGCTTGACTGATAGTTTTGTATAATATTTTGTTGTAAGACTCCTAGGGTATAATTTAAATTAGAATTTGGATTTGGGTGGGTGTTTCTGACTTCAGTGGTTTGAGATGCTGGCAAGTGGGGCAGCAGTACTGTCTATAAAATCAACTGCCAACTGGTGGGTGTCACCTTGGATGTCATCCCAAAGTGGTACGTTTAGTAGACAGCATTACAGCACTACAAAGTGCAAATAACCACATACTGTGGCATCATTACAGCAAGTACCAAAGTGGTAATTTTGGGAAGTATAAAAAGCAAACATGGCTGCTTTGTGTATCCAAATGCCTGCTGATAGGTGGCATGCCTTCTGATACTTTTAATATCATTTTGTTGTGTTCTCTCTCTTTACAAAAGTATGCATACATTGTTGTCTGCTTCATTCAAGGGGAAAAAAGGGACTTTAACGAATAAAGTGTTAGCTGGCAATGCCATACAAGTGCTGAGATAGAATTTGGCAGTGCAGATGACTCATTCATTCATATAGTAAGCTCCATACCCTGAGACTATAACAGGGATGAATTTGGTAGAAGCTGGGCACCTTTATTACATAAAAAGGCCCAAATCCTGCCATTAACACAACGCAGATTAACTGCTGCACTTGTACAAAGCCCCTTGACTTCATTGTGTCCAGGCATTATCAATGGTCGGATCAGTCTTGGAGATTGTTGTGTTAGTTTCCCTTTTGCAACAGATCTTTAAGATGGAAGAAATTAAATCAGAATCAGACTAAGATCAAGCTCAATGCACACTTACATTGCTAATCAAATAATAGTTACAGCTGAACAAATAGTTCATTTAATGAAGGTAGTTAGTTACCTTCTCTGCTTGTGGAGTATCCAGAAGCACATATAAATTTCTCCTCAAATGTGTTCATTACTAGAATTTATTTTATGGCTGTCTTTGCAAGTACTAACTCTATGACTGACTGCATGTACTCTGAATTTCAGCTGTGCTGAAGAGTTGCGACTGATCAGAGAAGTCACATATTGGTCTTGCTCTCTGATTGGATGAGTCTACAAGCACTTGAAATCAGCTGTGGACTGGATCTCTTGATAGTTCATGCAAAGCTAACAACAAAGGGATGCTATGAAAATGTGCTACCTCCTCAGGAGAAGAAAAATGAAAAAACAGGGGTAAACATAAAAGGAGTTAAAAATACATGCTAACTAGGTAAGAGAGAGAGTTACAAAGTAGCAGCCATTATGAAATCACATAAGGACTGCAGTTGCCATTCCCTACCAAATGTAACGAGCCAGTCCCCAGAAAGTTATGCTTAGAAAAGTTCTTATAAATGGTCAACATTAGAGTCAGGGAAGAGATAGAACAGTGACCAAGTAAGTTGTCCCTATGGAAGGAAGTGATTTTGTGTCTTACATTCCATCACCCTAGCACCCATGTAAACATATCTGGAGCAAATTGATTTAAAATTTGGTTCAATGTTAGCAGACAATATTTCAGCTCTTGTAAAAATCAAGAAGAACAAATGAAGAGGCTGGAATCTCACCAGAAAGAAAAGAGGCAAATAGTAACAGTAGGTGTTATGTCCAGTGGAACAGAGTTAGTGAACATCAAGAACTTGGAGGATCTTAATCCTCCCCTCAGATCTTGACAAATTTCCATCTTCTAGAAAGTCTGCTGTATTTAACAGCATGGTAGGTTCCTGCACAGTGGGGGAGAACTCAATGAAATCTGAAGCTGATGCGCCATTCCTGCTGAGTTTTTAATATCTCCAGGAGTGAGGCAGCAGGCAGGCCCAGCAGAGTGTCTTTATATGAATACTTGCTTCATGCCAAAATAGGGAATAAACTGTTGGAGTAGAGTAGAAATCAAGAGGAAGCTTGAGGTCTACTGAAGGAAATTCACCAGCTGCACACATAGAAGTGTTCTGCTGGGAAAAAACAGCTAATATTCCAAGGACATTCATGGGGAAACACTAACAGTGCATTGAGCAAGGAACAGACAGCTACTATATAATGAGCTGGTACAACCAGAGCCATTATAGGAGACTCAAGACACTGGAAAAAATGGGGAGAAGATGAATAAGGGCATGTCAGTAGGGAGAAATTTGAGGCTTAATGGGCTATAAGATGTAAAGAAAGCATCTAGTCAAAGGCGTATTGACCAACTGGGGAGAGAAGGGAAAGGAAAGTAGGAGGAAATGGAAAAGAAGGCAACAAAAACTAGTAAGGGGTCAACCATTTGAGATAAAATTGAAATGGACTCAATCTTTCACCTAATATTTGAACAACGACTTTTGAGTTTTGAAAATATTTGAATAAATTCTCTTTTTTCTTCATTTTCATGCACTTCTGCACTTCCTTATTCCAGCTGTGACTGGAAGCAGGAAATATGTGAAATCTTACCAGCAAGCCTACTCCTGCATTTCAAGCTCAATTACAAACTTAGGTTGTTTAGATAGTCTCTCCCGTCAAGTCAGTTCAACTTTAAACTGCATTTTCTCATTGTGATTCATTGATTTATGGGAGATGTAGATCAGAGCCTGATACACCCATCCTCTCCTATGTAGTCTTCCAGGGAGCCTGGCCCACAGGAGAGAATGGAGTCCCAAACTGCAACACCCATAAGGGAAACTGTTTAAATGTTTTGTTGAGCTAATTGACACAAAATATTTTTAGTCAGTTTAATGGAGTGAAATATTCCAAATAATCCAAAATGACATATTTAATTTAAATTCTTCTAATGAAAATTATTTTTTTAGCAAAATCAAAATTTTCTTAAAGAAAATTTCAATTTTGTAGAAACTGAATTTTCCATTAAAAAAAAATTCCAATGGCAATTTCCCTACCAGCTCTTATATATAAAATGTCTGTTGACTCACTTCTTATGGCCATTGCTGAAGAAGTGAGTCTCAAGGAAGGATTTCTATAAAGGTAGTGGCATGGGGTCCCAGAGTAATGAGCACATGTCATGCTTTAGGAGATTCATGGAAATTCATTTAAATGATTGGGAGAGAGGTGGGCAAGCAGGGAATCAAGGTGGGTATCACTGGTGGAATGGGGAAGGTGAAGGTGAAGGTGACACAGTAAGAGATTAGAGCAGATCAGAAGCCAGGATGGAATTATGTAGGTCTCCAAGATGAGGACAAAAAATTTAAATATGATCTGGCTGAGAAAATGAAGCCAGTGGAAGGATTCAAAAAGGGGATGACTTGGCCAAATCAACATATGAGGAATACAATTTTCATAGCCACATACTGAATAAACAGGAGAGGCATGATGTGGGTACAAAGGAGTGCCAACAGGAGGAGGATGCAGTAGTTAAGAAGAAAGATTATCAGGATATGGACAGTGGATGAAAAAAATAAATAATAAATAAATAATAACATTTATAGTTTGAAGTTGTGAGGAAGTCTGATGTTGACCAATTAGATGAATTGTAACTATATTTTAGCTGAATTCTTCCATTTTTATACTACGTTTCCTAGTTTATAATGGCTTCACAAATCAAAATAAATAATTTTAGTTCATTTGAACTTCTAACACATTTTTAATTGTATGGAAAATGAAATATCTTGTTAACCTTTTAATTATTTTAATAGGCTTCAATGATAATATTTCTTATGTAATAAATGTAAGTGTGCTAATTTGGATATACTGCACTTTTATTTTATTATTAACAATAGATTTGCTAAGTCCTAATTTTCTTCTTTGTTTAGAAAGAAATTGCTTCTAACTTATCATTTGCCTTGTGAAACACCAATTACCACCATATCTTATAGGTCTTGAGTTTTAGACAGTACAGTAATGAATATATTTCAAGCTATTGTTTGCTTGAGTTGCATCCTCACATCCTTGAGTTGCTTTTTAATTTTTGGATTCATATAAACAGAAACATTGATAGTGGAATACAGTTGAGATTAAAATTGTGTATGGATTCCAGAAATCAACAGTAAACTGACCCAAATTAAAACACAGTTCATTTTGAATTTACACAATTTGCAAACCTGGAAGAAATAGTCAATGTACCAGAGTACCAAACATGAATTTGCCCTACTTGGGACTTTTGCTATGAAAGCTTGTTGGGGACACTGCACACTACACTAGGTAACTCGGGAGGGTGGAAGACCACGAGTGTCGAGGAAGCCCTCCTGCTCTAGGCCCGGATAAACCAAGGCCCCTTTGCTCCTTGAACCCTCTGTGATGCTGCATAACTCTGAGGAAGTTAGCACACAAACAGACAGGTTTGCACACGGCTCACCAGCCAAGGCCAGCTTCGGCTTGGGAAACAGATAGATAAGGCAGAAATGTTTAGCAAAAACCAGTAACAAATAGGACCAAATAAGGTGAGGCTTGGACAATGCTACTGAGGAAAAACACAACTGGCTGATTTAGCTGATTGGCTATGGTATTGTACGGGGCAACAGGTAATTGGTTGCATAAGCTTGTGGAGTGAAGTAGGAAAATGTATAAAATGTATACTGGAATCTGCTGCATGGCTGCAGGATTTGAGACAGCTCAGTCTCCTTGTGCCCTATTTGAAGCTTCAAATAAATCTCTCTGCTTCTCCACACCGTTGTGGTCATTGGCGCGACACACACCGGGCAACGAACCCAGCTGTTTCTTGCCTCGGGCACTCTGTGCCGGCAACAAGCTTTTCAGAACTCCAATTACAGAGTTTTCACATTACAAATCATACTTATATTAGAAATACTGCCCCATACAGCCCAAGTGGAACTATGCTAATTTCACAGTTTGCCAAACTCTTATGATCTCATTACGGCCCTGATTCATGAAAGTATCCCTATTCAGGACAACACTTAAGCACATGTTTAAAGTTAAGCACATGCTTACATCAAACTGAAGTCAGTGGAGGCTTAAACTAGTGCATAAGTATTTTTCTTAATTGGGGGAGATATATATATAACATCAGGACCCATCACCACAGTACCTGAAAGCTTCACAATCATTAATAGATTTTTACCCCTCGCCATATTCCTTTTTGCTAGAGAAGTACTATACTCATTTTATAGATGGGGAAACTGAGGGAAAGGGCAGATTAAGTAACTTGCCCTGAATCACCCAGGAAATCTGTGGCTAACCCAGAGAGTTTAACTACGCTATTGAGTCCTAGTTCAGTACCTTATCTACTAGGCCTCGCTTTCTACAGAAAAACATGCCAGAGCTGAACTCTGACTGCAGCAACTTTGAAAGTGAGGGGTTTATTTGGTTTGTTTTCTCTAATTGCCAATTTTCCTTGTTTTGATTTATAAAACGTTTGCTTCATCATTGGTAAATGTATTTCTGCTGAAAGCCTATGTTCTATGACAGATTTTAAGCCACTCAGGAGAGGACGACAGGGGCATGAACTGAAACAAGAAGGTCCATACAAAACCCTGGCAAGATGCAAGCACTGATGTTATCCACTGGTCTTGGACAATCTCTTCCAAGCTATCACATTACAAACTGATCAACTATGAGACTCCTCTGCAGGAGGTTCTCGCAGTGAAAGCTTACTGTAGGGTGACCACATTTATAGGGACAGTCCAGATATTTGGGACTTTGTCTTATAGGTGCCTATTACCTCCCCCCCCCAACCCTGTCCTGATTTTTCACACTGGCTGTCTGGTCACCCTAGTTTACTGTCACCAACAGATTACATTCCAAAATGCAACATTTTGTGATATCCACATCTTTGATATAAAAGCATGGCATGTATTTGCTTCTTAGCTGTGGCATGCCACCTTGCTTTTGACAAGCTACTGCCTGAAGCAGACATGTGGCATAATTTTCAGCTCAACTTCATGCTTGCCATAAAATATTTCATTCCCCTCCTTCTCATTTTGGATAACAATCTATTTTATTTTGTTATGTCACACATGTTCATAAACTATATAAAGAAAACAGATGACAATTTGCTCAGCTCCAGAAACCTTAAATTCCAATGATATGGCACATTGTGTTTTTTATATTGTGCATGCATACTCTTGGTGAGTGGTGCTTCTGGTCTATGGAGATGTCAGACCTCTTTTGAGTCAAATGGGGTAACATATTCCTTTGAAACAGCATAAAATATATGGGAGCAGGTTTATGTTTGAGAGATTTTACATTTATTTTGTTTTTATGGAATCAACTCCTGACTCCTGCAAAATCCACATAAGGTTATTAGATGCAGGAGTTGGATTGGTATATTTTCCTACTTGTGCAAACTCATATTAGCAATTAGTTCCCTATTAGCTCCCCATGAAAAATGAGTGAATTATTCTACCTGAAGTGCACTTGAAATAATGTAATCTGTTAAATATGTTTTGGATAGCACAATTTGCATGAATGCTTTGTTTACTTTACAACTTCTTTCTGGCATGTGGAAGATGTAGTAAAAATACATGCTGATATGAAGCATACTTTGACATGTGAAAAAATAATTAAAATGAATAAAAATTCGAGCCGTTGACACTTGAATCACTTTTCAGAGATCGGCATTATAGATTGGATAGCAGAATTTCATCCTAGAATCCTTTATTGTTCTGTATTCTTCTGAGTATGGTCTCCCCACCCTTTTTTCTTGGTAAGCAGTCATGTCTCAGTAATATCCAATACTCTGAATTCAGTCTTACAGAACTATATTGTGCTTCCTTTCATTTACATCTGTACAAGAATTACAACAAGAGCTGGTCCAATAAAGAAAACATATTCTTGAATCATTATTTTAATCCCAAAATGTTAAATTCACAATAAATTCTACATGCACTCTATTAGTCTACTATTTCATATTGAAAGAGCATTAGCCTTATTGCCTGGGATTCTCTCTCAAAGCCATCCTGAGCTTTATCCACTGCCCATTGAAGTAAATGGGAAAACTGTCACTAACATCAAGGAAACTAGATCAGGCCCCAGGTGAAAAAGCATGTATGTAGTACTTTATTAAGCTCTCTAACATGAGATGTCTGTGTTGTATTGGTTAGATGAGGGATCTGGGAGTCAGAAGTCCTGGGGTTTTATTCCTAGCTCTGTTATTGTCTCACTGTGACACCTTGAGCAAGTCAGTGAAAATTCTGATGCCTCAGTTTGCCCATCTATAAATAGGGCTTAATAATACTTGCTTACCTCAGGGAGTTGTGAGGCTTCATTAATTAATTAATGTTTGCACAATACTTTTACAATCTAGCATAAAAGGCATTGACATAAGTAAAACTTATTGCTTTTACTATCTCCTCTCTTCATAAGGCCTGTCAGAGGAGTCAAATTTTCTCTTCTTCCCTTCCCCCGCCCTCCCAAGCAGTCAGTCACACGGAAGAGGATTAGCAGTAAATTGGACAAGATGCATCTCCAGCAGCTTTCTGCAGAATTCTATAGCTGCTGCTAAGACTGTTCCATCAGTGTGCCATAGGCAAACATCTGTTACTACCTGTCACCCCTCACTATCCTGGGTCTTCTGATCTTCTGGCTCCTGTATTCCCCAATGGTATTTTTGATTTTCTTCATGATTTAGTTTCTAATATCTTGCATGAATTTCCTTTAGTCACTTTGCTCATTTTTGTTAGGTTTTTTATTTTGTTACTATCTCACCAGCCATCTGGCCTCCTAATTTTTCTCTGGCTTTTAGTACTTTACTCATTGTTGCCTTGTATACATCGGAAAGTAGTGAGTATGTTTCTGCTGTCAGGCTTGGAACCCACCTTCCTCCCCCTCCTCTAAGACTACATTTCTCTTTCTCTGATTGTGCTTTGCTTTATAAATGTGCAGTTATCAGGAAACTGACAGTTATCTTGTTATTCACTTTATATTTATAATTAACAGGGTAAATATGGGTAGTGATTAGGGCAGGCCCCAGGGAACACTTGGATTCTATACATGGCTCTAAGCACTAATTTGTTGAGTCACAGTCCTCAAGTCTCAGACTGAGGCCTTCAGAAATGGTCACCGCTTTGGATAGCTCAGTTTTTGGTTGCTCAGCCTGAGACACAAGGAGCCTGATTTTAAGAAGTGCTAAGTATCCACAGTTCTAAATGAAGTTAACGGGACAAGCAGGGTCTTAACGCCACTGAAATATCAAGCCAAAGTATCTCAGTTTCGGTCTTCAAAACATTGAAGAACCCAAGGCCTTAGTTTACCCATTTTCCATAGGTATTATGACAATTCTATACCTCTGAGGGTTATATAAAGCTTACTAATGACTATTTTAAAGTACTATGAGATTCTGAAATTTATTATATGAGCCAGTTCACCCACCCATAATAGATTTTTTCATTAAGGAAGCAGCATAATGAAATATGGCAGGTAACCAGCTGGGCTTAACAGTGAAATCTTTGGTGAGCTTAAACACAAAAAGGAAGCTTACAAGAAGTGGAAACTTGGACAGATGACTAGGGAGAAGTATAAAAATATTGCTCAAGCATGCAGGGGTGTAATCAGGAAGACCAAAAACACAACTGGAGTTGCATCTAGCAAGGGATGTGAAGGGCAACAAGAAGGGTTTCTACAAGTATGTTAGCAACAAGAAAAAGGTCAGGGAAAGTGTGAGACCCTTAATGAATTGGGGAGGCAACCTAGTGACAGATGATGTGGAAAAAGCTGAAGTACTCAATGATTATTTCCCCATCAGTCTTCACAGACAAGGTCAGCTCTCATAAAGCTGTCCTGGGCAATACAGTACAGGGAGGAGGTGAGCAGTCCTCAGTAGTGAAAGAACAGGTTAAGGACTATTTAGAAAAGCTGGACATGCACAAGTCAATGGGTCCAGATCTAATGCATCCAAGGGAATTGGCTGATGTGATTGCAGAGCCACTGGCCATTACTGGTGAAAACTTGTGGCGATTGTGGGAGGTCCCAGATGGTTGGAAAAAAGGCAAATATAGTGCCCATATTTTAAAAAGGGAAGAAGGAGAACCCAGGGAACTACAAATCAGTCAGCCTCACTTCAGTCCCTGGAAAAATCATGGAGCAGGTCCTCAAGGAAACCATTTTGAAGCACTTGGAGGAGAGGAAGGTGATCAGGAACAGTCAAGATGGATTCACCAAAAGCAAGTCATGCCTGACCAACCTGATTGCCTTCTATCATGAGATAACATCCACTGCTTTCCCCATATCCACAGAGCCAGGGATATATCCTGGCTTCAGCAAAGCTTTTGATACAGTCTCCCACAGTATTCTTGCCAGCAAGTTAAAAAAGTATGGGTTGGTTGAATGGACTATAAGGTGGTGTGACATGGTCAAGACTCACCATTGCTGGTGCCTCCTGCTGGTTGCTCCAGGAATTAGCTGTGTCCAGTCATGGAGCACCTTTTGCACATGGTGTCTTGCCCTTCATCTGCTCTGATGCTTTGGGGACCCATGTTTCTCCCCGCTCGGCAGCATCCTCTTCAAGACACTGCCTTCCAGCAGTGCCCACTGCTTCGGTCTCACCTCCTTCTGGGGGTTTGGTGTTATCAGCAGTTTTTGATCTACACCAGCTCTAGTGGCTGACTGCAGCCTCAAAGTCTAGCCCCTTTGTCGCAGGGGCCAGCCACAGCCTGTATCAGGCCACACTCCTCCTCAGCCCGGTGTACTACAAGGGGGAAGAGGGGACCCAGGCATGCCCACTGCTCTGGGTCCCAACCCAGGGACCCTCTAGTGTCAGCCTCTCCATCCTCCTTCTCTCCCCTCATCTGTCCATCCTCCCAGGGTCACTTCCCCTCTGATTCCTTGCACCCTCTAGGCCCTTCTGGTCAGGGCCCACAATCTGACAGGTATCAGGCTGGGGCTGGGCTCTCCTCGGCTCGGCTCCCCCAAGCTAAGCTAAGCTGGTCTGGTCTGGTCTGGTCTGGTCTGGTCTGGTGACAGACCTTCTCCTCTGAAAGGGACTGCCTGCTTCTCTCCTGGACAGCCTTTATATAGGGCCTAGCCTGGCCCTGATTGGCTGCCCTCTGCTCAGAACTGATTGGCTCCCCCACAAGCCCTCTCTGATTGGCTACTGTTCTGCGCAGCCAATCTGGCCTATTGTAGCCCAATCTTGCCTGGGGGTGGATCACTGCTCCACCACAGGTGGATAGAAAGCTGGCTAGATTGTCGGGCTAAATGGGTAGTGATCAATGGCTCAATATCTAGTTGGCAGCCAGTATCAAGCAGAGTGCCCCAGAGGTCGGTCTCAGGGCCAGTTTTGTTCAACATCTTTATTAATTATCTGGATGATGGGGTAGATTGCACCCTCAGCAAGTTAGCGATGACACTAAGCTGGGGGGAGAGGTAGATACATTAGAGGGTAGGGATAGGGTCCAGAGTGACCTCGATAAATTGGAGGATTGGGCCAAAATAAATCTGATGAGGTTCAACAAGGACAAGTTCAGAGTCCTGCACTTAGGACAGAAGAATCCCATGCACTGCTACAGGCTGGGGACTGACTGGCTAAGCAACAGTGCTGCAGAAAAGGGCCTGGGGATTACAGTAGATGAGAAGCTGGATATGAGTCAGCAGTATGCCCTTGTTGCCAAGAAGGCTAACGCCATAGTTGGTTGCATTAGTAGGAGCATTGCCAGCGGATCGAGGGAAGTGATTATTCCCCTCTATTTGGCACTGGTGAGGCCACACCTGGAGTATTGCATCCAGTTTTGGTCCTCTCAGTACAGAAGGGATGTGGACAAATTGAAGCGAGTCCAGCGGAGGGCAACGAAAATGATTAGGGAGCTGGGGCACATGATTTACGAGGAGAGGCTGAGGGAACTGGGCTTATTTAATCTGCAGAAAAGAAGAGTGAGGGGGGATTTGGTAGCCTGTCAGCCTTCAACTACCTGAAGTGGGTTCCAAAGAGGATGGAGCTAGACTGTTCTCAGTGGTGGCAGATGACAGAACAAGGAGCAATGGTCCCAAGTTGCAGTGGGGGAGGTCTAGGTTGGAAATCAGGAAACACTATTTCACTAGGAGGGTGGTGAAGTATTGGAATGGGTTACCTAGGGAGGTGGTGAAACCTCCATCCTTAGAGGTTTTTAAGGCCCATCTTGACAAAGCCTTGGCTGGGATAATTTAGTTGGTGTTGTGCCTGCTTTGAGCAGGGGTTGAACTAGATGACCTCCAGAGGTCTCTTCCAACCCCTAATCTTCTATGATTCTATAATTCTCTAAACGTCTATTCTTCTTTTGCAATGAGTATGCTGCTCCTGACATGGGTCCTTGGTACAGAACACAATGCCATTCTGGCTGAACTTTAATATCATTGTCTATTAAATCAGCTGCTACCAATACAAACATTTCTACAATTCTGTATGTGTACCTATCGTATGAGCCAGAAGCCATCTGACTGCTTTCAGATTATGTGATGATTGTCATTATTTGATGGAACAGTTCTTTACTATCAAGGTCTTTGAAGGTGGAATTGTTTTCATCTTGAGAATCTCTCATGACCAACACAGCTCTTCTCTTGAGAGCAGTTTCTCCGTGGCAGTTTTCCTAGCTACAAACTTCTTTTACAGAAGCCAAAGTAGTGTTTGCTTTTGTGAAATATCTCAATATCTGATTGAATTGTTCTGCTTAAATAACGTAGCAGAATGTAAATACATCAAATGCAAATGTAGCCCCCAGGGGCAGAATGCTTTTTTTCTCCACTTCCCATTGTCTGAAGAAAAACAGCTTTGACACAGCATCTTCGTAGCAGAGATTACAATATCTATTTTGCAGCTACAACATATCAAATGTTTCCTCTAACTTACATATTGCACCTAGAAATATTTGTGCAAGTCTGAGGTATAAACGAAGGTCAGTAAGTAGATACTGTTGGTCCTTTATCTGTATTTGGGAATTACCTAGCATATTGTGTTTGGGTCTGAAATCCAAATAATGAAAATTATAATGTAATGCACTTCTTCTTTATATGCTATCTGTGAACTGTACAATCCTTGATGGCTAAATATGTTTCACTGATTTTTGCCTCAAAGGTTGGATTCAGGTCTTAAATAGTTAAATATTCTAGTTTCAGAATCAATACTTAAACAGCGTATATTACATGCTGCTAACTGTACCACTTTACTCCAGCAAATGTATGGTGTCATCTTAATTCACCCCAGCAGCAACATTAGAGAACCTCTAAATTAGCTAGCTGCCTTTTAGCTTACAGTCTGATATTATTTCAGATAAAGGCCATTTAATTCCTGGTAGGGAGCTTTCCTGGGAGGGTGTGAACTCTCTCAGAGAAAGAGAAATCAACACAAACCTTCTGTGACAGGGTGCACTTGCCCCACACTAGTCAAGGAGGGATTAACCCCACAGTGTGGGCCGAGTAAGCCCTCCCCTTTACCCCTGCTCCAGCTGGAGTATCAGTATACTAGGGAGCAGCCCAGCTCAATCAGGGCCAATTGCTGAGGAGAGAGGACACATGCTGTAGGACACACCTGGGAGCTGCTGGAGTCTGAGACTATGGAGGCCAAGCCTGCCAGGATCCAGACAGATATTTGGCTACCTGCAGACATCCAGGAGATGTTGGAAACCACTGGGAGCTTCACAGGCCAGAGACATAGGAGACCCAGAGACTGTGCCACTGGAAGGTATGGTAGGAAACAGCTCAGGAGAACTAGACATTGATCCAGTTGTAGGATTGAGCACTAAGTCAGTGTGTTGCAGTTGGATCCCTCTGACCCAGTGGTAAGTACCCTCCTGCTGACAGGACCCTGGGCTAGTACCTTGGACCGCCTACCCTGCCTCCCCCTTTGGTGGTGGCACATCCTCCTCTGACCATTAGGCCCTGCAAAAGAGGGCAACCATAGTGACTCTGCCCGTCAAGCCACACAGCCCTGCAAAAGAGGTCAGCCATACTGACTCTGGCCATTAGGCCGCACAACTTGACCAACTGTGGTCAAGTGGACTTAGCCACGGGGCTATGATGTCCTTCCCCATCCCTAAAGGGAGCTGGGAGCACTTGCCCTGCAACACATTCCTGAACTTTGGATGCGGAATTTCAGTAGGAGCCTTTGATAAAGACAAGGTGGTTGAAGTATGTGAATAGGATTCAGGAGATGTGGGCTCAATTTCTAGCTCTATCACAGAATTTCTCTATGATCTTGTACAAATTACTTAATCTCTCTCGGTCTGAGTGTGCCATCTCTGAAATGGGGATAATACTGCCTTTCTCCCAGCATTTGCCTCTTATCTGTTTATTAGTGCTTGAGTGGCAATGGGATTTTCCATTCCAGACCAAAAAAAAAAAAAATGAGATTTTGATATGTTTTGCTCTGTAGCAGAAGGCAAGGGGTGGAGGGGAAGAGAAATCTCAAAATGGCACAGTGGCAAGCCAGCTGGGTGGCTGAGGTGCTGGGTAATCTCCCCATCTGCTTCCCAAGTGAGCAGCACAAGGGAGCTGGCTAGGTAGGGAAATCACCCCCCAGTTCCTGGGTGAACCAGTTTTCCAGGGAGCCAGTAATCCCTGAAGCCCTGGCTCCATGGTAACCCACCAAGTAGACTGCCAAGGAGCTGGACAGCCAAGCAGTTATATAGTTTTCCCATAAGAAAACTATGTTTTTAACATTGTATTGTCTATTAAAATCCCCAACCAGCTCAGCTATTTATGCCATAAAAGCTCTAGGCATGCATTGTCTCTTACTATGCAGCATACAGTATACTTAGCACAATGGGGCCTAATTTGAGTGGGACCTGTAGGTGGAACAGTTATATAAACAAATGAATTGGGAATCCCCCAAGGCTTCCCTCTATCACATCACTGATAACAAGGGAGTGAAATTTTTGACCAGTATAATTAATAGCTAAAGTCTCCACCTTTCTTTTAGTCCACTAACAAGGATGGAGGCTGAAAGTTAGCTCTCCCCTTGTCTTCTGAAGACAAAAATTACTATAGCACAGAGATGGGGTGACTGGTGCAGAGATTCTGTATTGACATCTGCCTGATCTCATCTAGCAAAACAAACAACTTAAAAATTTTAATGCTCTCTTGCCACTGGGTGGGAGACCTGTTTGTGGATAGGGCTAGAGGAGGAGAGATCAGAGTGACTGTAAAGTCAGGCTGAGAACACACCATTGGCACTTACTGAAGAATAACTAAGAATAGCTTTAGTAAGGTTAAAGGTGCTTACAGTGGGCTATATTCCTCCTGTGAGCTTGGGGAAAAGGATGTCTTGGGGAAAAGGGTCTCTTAAAAAGACATTTTTAAGAGACCAGTCAGAGTTCAACTCTGTGGTTGCAAAATAGCTGAGGGTAGCACAGCTTTTGAGACTGGCACCCACAGAAACCAAATATGAGATGACACAGCCTTAAATAATAGAAATTTAGTCACTTTATAATATAGTTTTCCACTTGATCTGTAGCTGAACTGAACTCAGTGTGTCTGGATTTTCCATCTGGGTTTTATGCACTGAATTTAGGTTAGATGGCATGATACATGGAGATTGAAAAGAGGTGAAATATTACAGCAAGGACTTATAACTAAATGCTGATTGGTATGGAAGATCTAACAAAACTGGTGGCAAGTGTGCAGAGGGACCAATAAAAATTGGATGGCTGCTTCCATTAGACAGGTGGCTGCTGAATTCTTACACTATAAATTAAGAGCACCGTTGAAACTCACCTTTAAAAGTCTGTTTATCCTGTCTGAGTAATGATAAGGTGATCTGTGCAATTGACTCACTTACAATGAGTACTCAAAGACGTGTTCTTACAATCAAATCCTTACATTTAAATAAAACATGGCTCTGTTGGTACTAAGCTGTATTCCCTAATTCCCTAGAGTATTTCCTTTTTAAAAACCAGAGGGTCTTTAACAGATGATTGATGGTGTCTATCCATAAAGAAAATCCATTTTTTCTAGATTAGTGTACTGCTTGAGCTCTGGGATCAGATAAATCAAAGGAATAATAGAAACGTGGTAAATACTGTTTATACTTTTTATATGAATGGTGAAGTTTGGTAATTATGACTAGAAGTTCATAAAAATGAGCTAACTCCTATCTTCCTTTAATTCATTTGAGGCATTTATTTATCTAGGTTCTTGTACTACTGTGCATCATTGTTGCATCTGATCCTGATACCAAACTACCACAAAAGTACAGAATAATTTTGGATCATTACCCCTATACTTTAGGAAACCAATTCTGCAAGCAATAAGAACATGAATACATTTACTTACATAAGCATTGAGTTTCCTAATCCCATTTAAGATTTTATAGCATTTTACTCAAATTCATAACTGTTGGCTGGAACAGGCCCTCCGATGGCAAGTTGCTGTTTGTTGCAGATTGTGCAGTGCACTTTTAAAAAAATGAAGAAAACCTCTCTTTGTGAATACACCCAAAAATACCATAAACCTCCTATTTTGTCCAAAGGATTATAAGGTCTTTGCACACTAATGTAATTATCTATTTTCACTGGAGGTTTCATCTTTCTCAGACTAACCATAAGACACTTTTGCCACTTGTCAAGGTAAAAATCTTTTTTCAATCCCAACTTAAAACAGAACTTGTTTGTTTGTTTTTTATTTTGGGTGAGCTAATAAATGATTGTACTTTGAAGATCCAGAGATCACATTGTTTTAAACCAACAAAAGCCCTCTTATTAAATTATTTATTTTTATTTTTTTTAAATGTCTTGAAATTGATATTTTTATTTTGCTCTACAACATTCATTTCAGGCTCAGTTTGGCCAACCTTATTCACCTACCTTACCTGGTAATTAGTCCTCTTGAAATTAATGGGACGAGTTAAATAATAAGATGCTATTCAGTATTAATAGGGCTGGTAGAATTTGGCCATGAAGGATTAACTCTGAATGTATGTCTGTGTGATAGGTCCATCTATGCCTACACCCATTATAGATGGTGCAGATAGTGATACCTATAAATAGGGTTGCCCAACACTATCCATTATGAGATCCTCTTTTTAGTTCCTTATAAAAATTTGCCAAACAAACTGTTCAGGCTGAATTCTTCCATGGTATATATCCATTGGAAATGATGCTTGTGATCATGTAATTAAAGACTATCATAATGCATAGTCACAATGTGTCTGAATTACGGTTGCAAACTTGCCTTATTTCTTAGTGAGCATAATTGGGAAGGTGAATGGAAGGTTGAGTTGTAAATAGGGACTTGACAGTATGCTGGAGTCAGGATATCTATGCTAAGATAAGAAGTAACACCCTGATGCTAGAGACTATGAACAAGATAAACCTGGGATGTAAAGAACAGGTTCCATGTAAACAGAACATGGATAGAGCAAGCTGTATAGGGATCGGTTCCTGCAAAGTAACCAAGCTAATCCAAAAATGTGTGATTTAATGTACAGCAAATGCAATGTAATGTGCAAATGTATAAAATGGAAGAGGTGGTCTGTGTAACTTTGGATGTGTGGTATGTCCCCTATGCTTGAGTCTGATCAATTCAGCGTAGTTTTGCTGCATGTCAAATAAAGGAATCTGAGTGATGGAATCCGGAGTCAAACTAAGTGTTCCAGAGTAACAGCTGTGTTAGTCTGTATTCACAAAAAGAAAAGGAGTACTTCTGGCACCTGAGAGACTAACCAATTTATTTGAGCATAAGCTTTCGTGAGCTGTAGCTCACGAAAGCTTATGCTCAAACTAAGTGTTGTGGATCCCAGAGAACTGGATGAAATGTTCTCCCAGAACTGGACAATGTCTTCTATATAAGCCAAGTGGAAAAGGTATTGGAGGGAATCCCAAAAATAACTCACTCCTCTGTACAGCTCCCTGCTCCCCTTAGTTGCTAGGAGCAGTCCCTGTGCACAGGAAAGTCTCACAGTACAGCTATACCTAGCCTTTTCATGCACTACCTTGGCCACTGTTAATATAGCCTATGCCTAAAGCTACCCCAATTCTAACTCAGTTCTTTGAATTAGAAATTGCCTTCACTTTTCCAGAGTAAACTGTTATAGATACAGGAAGAATGTATTCCTTCTCTTTCAGATACTACCGGAATGCTAGCTACTGTATAACAAGAACCAATGCATCCCTTCTAATAGGTGTTGTAAATTAGTGATGAACCTTTAAAATGTGGTTAGGATTGCTTTAGATAAGACTCTTAAAATGTGGATCTTTGGTCAAACATTCATAGATTTAACAAAACTCTTGTGATGTTAGACATATATTGCTACCTCCACAACAGAGAATGTGGATAGACTCCTGAAGCCATGTTAGCCAAGACTCAGATTTGCATTTGGTTTCTTAATCTTCTGTCAGTTAAGGGCTATTCAGGATTTTCTTACTCATCTCAATAATGATAAATGTTCTGTTTGTGAAAAAGCAGGAAATGTCTCTTTTTTTTTTATTAATGCTGGGAGATCAATCCTTCATGACAGCAGCAATCATGCTGTGAACAGCATTAATAACAAGAAAGTTTAATTCATTTTAATTAGTTACTATTTGAGCAGTCCTTTGAACATGTAGAGTGATATATGTGCACTAAGTTTTTATTATCATTTTACACACGTTTTGTATTGGGTCTATTGAAGGAAATTTGAATTTCTCACAGGAAAATGGACCAAAAAATTGCTGTCAACCAGGAATCTTGGGAACTGAGCAACTAAAAGGATTAAACAAGCTATAAATCTGACAACTTTTACCGTGGAATTATGGATTTAGTTTTTAATAGAGATTGGCTCTAAATTCATTTAAAATGTTAATACAGGAAACAATTAAGAGCAGCAGACGGATTTGGGCAAACAAATAGATTAATCAAGGTTTCTTCAAAATGAAAAATCTCTTTAGAAATTATGTGAAATACCAAGTGGTAGCAGAATCAAATCCCAAATTGTTCTAAAACATACTGCAGAACAACAAAAGTCCAGATGGAAGAAGACTTGAAGTAGTGCATTCATTAAGGCTGATAAATCATGTATTATTTTAAGATGTACCAAATTATGTTGGATCACATTGTACATTATACTGTAATCCCCAAAATACACTCTAATAATCATGATCATGGGCTTGGCTATGCAGAGACTTGAAAACTCAGAACCCAGTGTCATAATTTTATTCCTGAAATGCCACGTGATGCTACTTATTTGTAAAAGTTTTTAAAGACTTGATCCTCCCCTCCCTTAATTCTTTCCCCCTCCTGATGCAGCTTTTGCTACAAACCATTCATAGTATTTCCCACAGAGGATGAGGAACTTATATAACATTGTGATGGTGCATTTCCTTTCTCTAATCAGCTTGGAAATGTGAAGCAGAATGATGTGGCTGACTAGGGATTCCCCATTGTGCCATAGATAATAAACAGCTCTTTTCTGCTCAACAACCCAGTTTGCATTCTTTGACCTAGGAAAATAAATGTGTTCTAAACTTTGTTTGGTTTTACAAAACTATGTCCACAGACCATCTTCCATAATCGAGACACCTTAGCAAACTTTCCTTGTAGAATATGTAATGGGTTATGCGTATGAAATTTGACTTCCATCTTACAACATAGACTTAAATTGCTGTAACAGATTATACAATGTTCTCGCACCCCTTCCTTATGCCTTGATCAATTTCAATATTTATTGCAATTCCCTCTTTTTACGATGCTGAACCACTCTCATATTCAGGAGGTCTGGAATAGTGCTGCCATACTGCTCCCTTGCTTAAGAAGCAGGGATATACCATCCATCTCATTACTCAACTGCATGGGCTACCTCTTCATCTCCAAATATAAATAAAAATATCCTTCTTGTTTTCAAATTTCTTGGTACACTTACATATCCCATACTCTGACATCAAAGAAAGGACAGAGAGGAGACCAAAATTAAATCGTTCATAGAATCATAGAAGCCAAAGATGGAATAGGCCTATTATATAATTTATGATAACATCTGCAAAAGTACTCTAATGATTTTGATGTCTAAGGCTCATTTTCAAACTTGACTTTGGCACTTAGGAGCTAAAGTCTCACTGATTTTTCCATGAGACTTGAGAGCAAGTCTCATTTTCAAATGTCATGTGGGCATGTAGGAGCCTAAGTCACTTAAATGTTTTTTTTTTTAATTTACACTTAGGTCTATGTCCTAATCAATGCAGGATTGTAACTTGTGCATTTGTTAGTTTTTTGTCTGGTTACATTCTGAAGGTCCTAGCAATGGACTTCCCCTACGTCTCTTGAGATACCTAACAGATTTCATTGTTGAGAAGTGATCCATGATATTCAGTTACATTTTCCTTTTATTAATTTCTTCCCATTATTTCTGTTATTGTAATATACTTTTTATCCCAGCAGAAACATACAACAGACTACAGGAAAAATCAATAAGGTAAGATTTCAGGCCACAATTAGACAATTTAATAAGATATTTGGGACTCTCTCTTCGACCTCTTTCAAAAGTGTTGTAGAAGAAGGATGACAGAAAGCCCCTTCAGTTAGTAGTACAAAATAGGGATATGTCTGAGAAACCAAGAAGAGGTAAAGGGAATACTGTAGAAAGGCGATTATCTAAATATGCCCAGAGCCATGGAGATGTAATAAAAAAATTAATTGAAGAGAAGAATAGATCTCTGCAGTAAATATATACCTTGTTTCAGTGAAATCTGTATCAAGATACATATTTACAGGTGTAATACAAGGTGTTGCTATTGCTTTATAAAGCACTGTATGATTTATACATAAATCATATGTATGATTTACATATGATTATCACTGGCTAACCTAGTGAGGAGGGCTTTAAACTAGGTTCACCGGGGGAAGGAGACCAAAGCCCTGAGGTAAGTGGGAAAGCGGGATACCGGGAGGAAGCACAGGCAGGAATGTCTGTGAGGGGAGGGCTCCTGCCTCATACTGGCAATGAGGGGCGATCAACAGGTTATCTCAAGTGCTTATATACAAATGCACAAAGCCTTGGAAACAAGCAGGGAGAACTGGAGGTCCTGGTGATGTCAAGGAACTATGACGTGATCGGAATAACAGAGACTTGGTGGGATAACTCATATGACTGGAGTACTGTCATGGATGGTTATAAACTGTTCAGGAAGGACAGGAAGGGCAGAAAAGGTGGGGGAGTAGCACTGTATGTAAGGGAGCAGTATGACTGCTCAGAGCTCCGGTACGAAACTGCAGAAAAACCTGAGTGTCTCTGGATTAAGTTTAAAAGTGTGTGCAACAAGAGTGATGTAGTGGTGGGAGTCTGCTATAGACCACCGGACCAGGGGGATGAGGTGGATGAGGCTTTCTTCCGGCAGCTCACGGAAGCTACTAGATCGCATGCCCTGATTCTCATGGGTGACTTCAATTTTCCTGATATCTGCTGGGGGAGCAATACAGCGGTGCATAGACAATCCAGGAAGTTTTTGGAAAGCGTAGGGGACAATTTCCTGGCGCAAGTGCTAGAGGAGCCAACTAGGGGGGGGTGCTTTTCTTGACCTGCTGCTCACAAACCGGGTAGAATTAGTGGGGGAAGCAAAAGTGGATGGGAATCTGGGAGGCAGTGACCATGAGTTGGTTGAGTTCAGGATCCTGACGCAGGGAACAAAGGTAAGCAGCAGGATACGGACCCTGGACTTCAGGAAAGCAGACTTCGACTCCCTCAGGGAACGGATGGCCAGGATCCCCTGGGGGACTAACTTGAAGGGGAAAGGAGTCCAGGAGAGCTGGCTGTATTTCAAGGAATCCCTGTTGAGGTTACAGGGACAAACCATCCCGATGAGTCGAAAGAATAGTAAATATGGCAGGCGACCAACTTGGCTTAATGGTGAAATCCTAGCGGATCTTAAACATAAGAAGCTTACAAGAAGTGGAAGGTTGGACATATGACCAGGGAAGAGTATAAAAATATTGCTCGGGCATGTAGGAATGTTATCAGGAGGGCCAAATCGCACCTGGAGCTGCAGCTAGCCAGAGATGTCAAGAGTAACAAGAAGGGTTTCTTCAGGTATGTTGGCAACAAGAAGAAAGCCAAGGAATGTGTGGGCCCCTTACTGAATGAGGGAGGCAACCTAGTGACAGAGGATGTGGAAAAAGCTAATGTACTCAATGCTTTTTTGCCTCTGTTTTCACTAACAAGGTCAGCTCCCAGACTGCTGCGCTGGGCATCACAAAATGGGGAAGAGATGGCCAGCCCTCTGTGGAGATAGAGGCGGTTAGGGACTATTTAGAAAAGCTGGACGTGCACAAGTCCATGGGGCCGGACGAGTTGCATCCGAGAGTGCTGAAGGAATTGGCGGCTGTGATTGCAGAGCCACTGGCCATTATCTTTGAAAACTCGTGGCGAACCGGGGAAGTCCCGGATGACTGGAAAAAGGCTAATGTAGTGCCAATCTTTAAAAAAGGGAAGAAGGAAGATCCTGGGAACTACAGGCCAGTCAGCCTCACCTCAGTCCCTGGAAAAATCATGGAGCAGGTCCTCAAAGAATCAATCCTGAAGCACTTGCATGAGAGGAAAGTGATCAGGAACAGCCAGCATGGATTCACCAAGGGAAGGTCATGCCTGACTAATCTAATCGCCTTTTATGATGAGATTACTGGTTCTGTGGATGAAGGGAAAGCAGTGGATGTATTGTTTCTTGACTTTAGCAAAGCTTTTGACACGGTCTCCCATAGTATTCTTGTCAGCAAGTTAAGGAAGTATGGGCTGGATGAATGCACTATAAGGTGGATAGAAAGCTGGCTAAATTGTCGGGCTCAACGGGTAGTGATCAATGGCTCCATGTCTAGTTGGCAGCCGGTATCAAGTGGAGTGCCCCAAGGGTCGGTCCTGGGGCCGGTTTTATTCAATATCTTCATAAATGATCTGGAGGATGGTGTGGATTGCACTCTCAGCAAATTTGCGGATGATACTAAACTGGGAGGAGTGGTAGATACGCTGGAGGGGAGGGATAGGATACAGAAGGACCTAGACCAATTGGAAGATTGGGCCAAAAGGAATCTGATGAGGTTCAATAAGGATAAGTGCAGTGTCCTGCACTTAGGACGGAAGAACCCAATGCACAGCTACAGACTAGGGACCGAATGGCTAGGCAGCAGTTCTGCAGAAAAGGACCTAGGGGTGACAGTGGACGAGAAGCTGGATATGAGTCAGCAGTGTGCCCTTGTTGCCAAGAAGGCCAATGGCATTTTGGGATGTATAAGTAGGGGCATAGCGAGCAGATCGAGGGACGTGATCGTTCCCCTCTATTCGACATTGGTGAGGCCTCATCTGGAGTACTGTGTCCAGTTTTGGGCCCCACACTTCAAGAAGGATGTGGATAAATTGGAGAGAGTCCAGCGAAGGGCAACAAAAATGATTAGGGGACTGGAACACATGACTTATGAGGAGAGGCTGAGGGAGCTGGGATTGTTTAGCCTGCAGAAGAGAAGAATGAGGGGGGATTTGATAGCTGCTTTCAACTACCTGAAAGGGGGTTCCAAAGAGGATGGCTCTAGACTGTTCTCAATGGTAGCAGATGACAGAACGAGGAGTAATGGTCTCAAGTTGCAGTGGGGGAGGATTAGATTGGATATTAGGAAAAACTTTTTCACTAAGAGGGTGGTGAAACACTGGAATGCGTTACCTAGGGAGGTGGTAGAATCTCCTTCCTTAGAGGTTTTTAAGGTCAGGCTTGACAAAGCCCTGGCTGGGATGATTTAACTGGGAATTGGTCCTGCTTTGAGCAGGGGGTTGGACTAGATGACCTTCTGGGGTCCCTTCCAACCCTGATATTCTATGATTCTATGATTCTATGATTCTATGATTCTATTTGGGTTGTGGCTACTTTAAGGCAACATATTGTCCTATGTACCACTGCAGCAATTAAGATCAGATGGGTCACATGTGCTATCATTTTGAAGACCAATAATCTAGTCGTCGAGCATTCTTGGCTGAGAGCTGTCATTTGGAAATTCACTTTGATTTATTAGTGTGCAAAGTCTGAGTTGTGTTAAATTTTAGGGCCCAATGTAAAGTGAATCACCTCTTAAGGCCTTTGCTTGAGAAGGGCGATGGATGGAAATAAAGTAACATTTGTGGCGGAGCCATTGATATTGACATTGGTCAAAATGTTTATCTTTATTTTATTACACAACAGCCCTAAGACATATTGTTGGGCACATTTTTTCTAAATCTTAAAATAAGTGTCTTGCAGTTGTGGTTTAGGCAACCTGAAGACAACTAATGAAGAAAGTAGGAAAGCTAATAAATAATGCATTACAATTATCAGCCAATAAATGTAATGAATGCATTGATCAAAGTCTGGGTATGTCCTGTCCTGGGCATGGAGCATAATTGGGCTAGAATTACTAATACTGGTAGAATCCAAGCACAAATTTCTTCAAGGACAGTATTAGTGTTGTCGTAAATATAAAGGGAAGGGTAAACCCCTTTAAAATCCCTCCTGGCCAGAGGAAAAATCCTCTCACCTGTAAAAGGTTAAGAAGCTAAAGGTAACCTCGCTGGCACCTGACCAAAATGACCAATGAGGAGACAAGATACTTTAAAAAGCTGGGAGGAGGGAGAAAAACAAAGGGTCTGTGTCTGTCTAGATGATGCTTTTGCCGGGGACAGAACAGGAATGGAGTCTTAGAACTTAGAAAGTAATCTAGCTAGGTATGTGTTTGATTATGATTTCTTTAAATAGCTGAGAAAATAGGTGTGCTGAATAGACTGAATATTCCTGGTCCGTGTGTCTTTTTTGTAACTTAAGGTTTTGCCTAGAGGGATTCTCTGTTTTGAATCTAGTTACCCTGTAAGGTATTTACCATCCTGATTTTACAGAGATGATTTTTTTTTTACTTCTATTAAAAGTCTTCTTGTAAGGAAACTGAATGCTTTTTCATTGTTCTAAGATCCAAGGGTTTCAGTCTGTGGTCACCTATGCAAATTGGTGAGGATTTTTACCAAACCTTCCCCAGGAAGTGGGGTGAAAGGGTTGGGAGGATTTTGGTGGGAAAGACGTGTCCAAACTCCGTTTTTTCAGGAACCTAGATAAAGTTTGGTGGTGGCAGTGGAAATCCAAGGGCAAAGGGTAAAATTAATTTGTACCTTGGGGAAGTTTTAACCTAAGTTGGTAAAAGTAAGCTGAGGACGTTTTCATGCAGGTCCCCACATCTGTACCCTAGAGTTCAGAGTGGGGAAGGAACCTTGACAAGTGTTGAAAATGGTGGGCTGGGAGTCTAACTGAAAGCCTCTTTTTGGCTCTCATATTCATTCAAGATAATAGCCAAAAGAAAACAGTGAAAATAGAGAGACAGGAACAGGTACACAAACATAAGCCATAGACAGTGGTTCAAGACCAGACTCTCAAGGTTGGTTGTAAGTTAACCAAAGGAGAAAAAGTGACACTTGATAGTGTTACAGATTTTTCTTTCAGTGCCTAATAATGACTACCTGGGAAAGAGGAGCAGGAAATGAGAAATGTGAACGACAGGGATAATAGATTTTATTACAGCTGTGCACTGAAGGAAAAAAGCAGCATACACATTCTCTGACAGGACTTCTGACCTGTGTGTCTGTTGATGCATTGCATATTTGTTCTGGATGAGCTTAAGGCTATGTCTACACTGCGCATCTTACAACGGTGTAGCTGTGCCGCTGCAGCCGTGCTGTTGTAAGGTGCGCTGTGTGGCTGCTCTTTACGGCCAGGAGAGAGCTCTCCTGGCGACAAAATAAAACCACCTCCAACGAGGGGTGATCGCTTCATCACTGGGAACGCGGCTCCTGCCAACAAAGCACTGTCCACACTGGTGCTTGTCATGCCTAAAACGTTTGTTGCTCAAGGGTGTGCTTTTTCACACCCCTGAGCGACGCAAGTTTTAGTGACAAAAGTACCAGTTTAAACAAAGCCCCAGTTAACCTTAAACAAATTATACTGACTCTATTCAACTTCTTGTTTATAATTGCCTAATCATTAGTCCCGTTAGAAATATTGATGTCTGTCTTTGTCTTGAAAAGATCTTTGAGGAACATACACATACTATCACTGAAATTTTTCCTCTATTTTAGGAATTCAGCTTGCCTTATTTTGACACCTAATCCACTGTATCAGAGTGGTAGCTGTGTTAGTCTGTATCAGCCAAAACAATGAGGAGTCCTTGTTGCACTTTAGAGACTAACATTTATTTTGGCATAAGCTTTCGTAGGCTAAAATCCACTTCATCAGATGCATGGAGTGGAACATACAGTAGGGAGGTATAAATACACAGCATATGAAAAGATGGGAGTTGCCTTACCAAGTGGGGGGTCTGTGCTAACAAGCCAATTCAATTTAAATTGGAAGTAGGCAATTCTCAACAGTTGACAAGGAGTGGAAACCACTTTTGTAGCCTTAATAAGGCCAATGTAAACAAAGTGACCCATTTCAAACAGTTGATAAGAAGGTGTGAGTATTTAACAAGGGGAAATTAGTTTTTGTAAAAACAATGAGGAGTACTTGTGGCACCTTAGAGACTAACAAATTGATTTAGTTTCTGTAGTGACCCATCCACTCCCAGTGTCTATTTAGGCCTAGTTTGATGGTGTCCAGTTTGCAAATTAATTCCAGTTCTGCAGTTTCTCATTGGAGTCTGTTTTTGAAGGGTTTTTTTTGCTGAAAAACTGTCACTTTTAAATCTGTTATTGAGTGACCAGGGAGACTGAAGTGTTCTCCCACTGGGTTTTGAATGTTATAATTCCTGATGTCAGATTTGTGTCCATTTATTCTTTTGTGTAGAGACTGTCCAGTTTGGCCAATGTACATGGCAAGAGGTATGGCTAGCACATGATGGCATATATCACATTGGTAAATGTGCAGGTGAATGAGTCCCTGGTGGTGTGGCTGATGTGATTAGGTCCTTTGATGGTGTCCCTTGAACAGTTATGCGGACATAGTTGGCACCAGGGTTTGTTGCAGGGTTTGGTTCCTGGGTTAGTGTTTTTGTTGTGTGGTATGAGGTTGCTGGTGAGTATTTGCTTCAGGTTGAGGGGCTGTCTGTAAGTGAGGACTGGTCTGTCTCCCAAGGTTTGTGAGAGTGAGGTATTATCCTTCAGGATAGGTTGTAGATCCTTGATGATGCGCTGGAGAGGTTTTAGTTGGGGGCTGTAGGTGATGGCTAGTGATGTTCTGTTATTTTCTTTGTTGGGCCTGTCTTGTAGTAGGTGACTTCTGGGTACACTTCTGGCTCTGTCAATCTGTTTCTTCACTTCACCAGGTGGGTATTGTAGTTTTAAGAACTCTTGATAGAGATCCTGTAGGTGTTTGTCTCTGTCTGAGGGATTGGAGCAAATGCGGTTGTATCGTAGAGCTTGGCTGTAGACAATGGATCGTATGATGTGGTCTATATGAAAGCTGGAGGCATGTAGGTAAGTATAGCGGGCAGTAGGTTTCCAGTATATGGTGGTGTTTATGTGACCATCATTTATTAGCATTGTAGTATCTAGGAAGTGGATCTCTTGTGTGGACTGATCCAGGCTGAGATTGATAGTAGGGTGGATTTTGTTGAAATCCTGGTGGAATTCCTCAAGGACCTCCTTCCCATTGGTCCAGATGATGAAGATGCCATCAATGTAGCGCAAATAGAGAAGCGGTGTTAGGGGACGAGAGCTGAGGAAGCATTGTTCTAAGTCAGCCATAAAAATATTGGTATACTGTGGGGCTATGCAGGTACCCATGGCAGTCCCACTGACTTGAAGGTATAATTTGTCCCCAAATCTGAAATAGCTGTAGGTGAGGACAAAGTCACAACGTTCAGCCACCAGGTTTGCCATGACATTATCAGGGATACTGTTCCTGATGGCTTGTAGTCCATCTTTGTGTGGACTGTTGGTGTAGAAGCTTCTACATCCATAGTGGCTATGATGGTGTTTTCTGGAAGATCACAGATGGATTGTAGTTTCCTCAGGAAGTTAGTGGTGTCTCGAAGATAGCTGGGAGTGCTGGTAGCATAGGGCCTGAGGAGAGAGTCTATGTAGCCAGAAAATCCTGCTGTCAGGGTGCCAATGCCTGAGATGATGAGGCGTCCAGGATTCCCAGGTTTATGGATCTTGGGTAGCAGACAGAATTCCCCTGGTCGGGGCTGTAGGGGTGTGTCTGTGTAGATTTGTTCTTGTGCTTCTTCAGAATCCATTTTGAATGATTGATTATTGTCTATCATCTAGATTCTGTAATTATAATGTTATTACCATACTAATTGACTTTTCAAAGAAAATTCTAGAAAGACAGGAAGAATACAGAAAAGATTAACATGGTGCTGGTGCAAACATGTAATGCAAATTGTTGAAATACATTTTTCTGGTATTTTGAGTGAAAGCTGAAGTCATGGTCCTGATTACCTGTGGTCATTAAAGCTCTTCTGGTACTTTCAGAAGAGTAAATGTATTGCCTGCAGTTTCTGGAGAAAATTCCCAATTGAAAAATCACTTAGTGTCTGTTCCAAAGCATGCTGAAGTCAATGAGAGAGTCTTCCTACTGGTTTCAATGGTTATTGCCCATAATGGCTACCTAATTAAATCTTCCTGCATTTTCAATTGAATAGAGCTCCATTTCCTTTCCGGAACTGTCATTTAGTGTTGTTCTATGCAATTATAATCAAGGTAGGTACATGTTAATGGTTGGTAACATGATCCTTATATATCCTTTACCTACATCACAAGGTTTTTTGATAATCAGCTGCTTAAAGTTTGTAAACAATACTGATATCCACAAATGAAAGGTGACATAGAAAAGTGTAAACTTTTATTATTACAGCTTGAACAAGCCTTTGCCATCTTACTTTTTATTTGGTCGAGGAAACAAACACCAATCAAGTAATTTCTTAATTGTTTTGTTTTCTGTTACCCAGCATATCAAACAAAATAGCTTTAGTTTTTACCACTTCTGAATCCAATTATTTAATTGGCCCTTTTCAATGATATATACTATACAAAATCTCCACTATGCCAGTCACATACAGTAGTCATTAGGCAGCATGCCTATCTTTGTATCTACAAACCTATAGATATTCCCATGCTACTAGAAAGACATTTTGCTTTTCTGTTTTCCTCCCAGGTATGATGGATGTTAGGGGTTGCTTTCTTTCATTGTGTAAAGTCTTCCACAATATTTATACTAGTAACACAATCCCTATAAACAGTTGTAACATCTGTTGTATTTCTTCTCTTCTCTTCTTATTGGCTCAATTACTAGGCAGATTAAAAGGCTAAATTCACATTTACAATGAACTTCTCTTTTTAAATAATTGGGTTATTTTGTTTTAAATGCAAGCTCATTGATGTTTCCTCATTTTGCCTACATTTCTGATGGACAACAAGGCCAACATTCAAAACATTTTACATGGTTAGGTGAATACTTACCTTTAGACACATCTTTGGCTTTTAAGGGGCAAATCCTATCCTTATTGGAGGCAGGTGATTCAGAGGATGGTATCGATATTTTGCTAGTTGTGCGTGCTGCAGAGGAAGCAGGATTGCTTGGGTCAGGTGACCACTATAACTATTTACTGGACATTTTTCTCTTTTTCTATGTAGGAGCAGTTTGTTAAATGATATTTTTGTTAGCTAGAGAATGCAGTTTATGGCAACATATATGCTGGCTTAGCTACTAGCTATGGTCTGATCAGATGGATAGTACTCACCCTAGTGTATTACAAGACCATTAGTACCTGTTTACTTATGTATGGCCTGTCAGCTTCCTTCTGCAACCCAACTGTATCATGCATTATGCTTGCTATCTTTTTCCCCCCTCCAAGCAAGCACAAGAAAGAGCAGTGTCCAGCCGTATATGTCCAGGGCTGTTGATTGACTGAGAGTATTCAGTAAAGATAATAGTTTGGATTTCCTTTGTTTTTAGAGAAGGGTCCATTTAATCTCTTTATGCCTTATTTACACTCAGTGCTGCCACCTGAGGACAAACATCAGGGTTACTTTTCCCAATAACTCAAATCTAATTTTTTGGCTACCTTCCTACTGACTGCACAAGATTCCCTTGGATAATCAGCAGTATTCCTAATTCAGTCAGAGGGGTCTATTTGAGGAAACAATGTGTTGGTGAGCTGTAAAATTCAATAACAATTTTCCAGAAATGTTCCAAATCTTGAATATTTTTGGAAAAATCAGCACTGTGATTTATACTGGCATCTGACCGCACTGCCAAGTTCTCATGCAAATACCACATGTTCATAGTACTAATAACACTTGAATCGATTGGCAAAACACTGTGCCAGTGGTTACTGGATCTAATGATAATAAATGAGTTTTGTCTGCAAAAGGAGTTGTGCTATGCTTGGCCTCTATAGTCTGCAATTGTTTATTAACTTGTCTTCATGCTTATTATAATATTTTGTTTGTATAAGAGCGTTGTTTAGCTTATATAAGAGCATAAGAGGATTAATGTCCTCTGTGTGCAAACAAGCAAATAATAATGTTAGCTTTAAAGCACAGTGCACTGTATGAATTCAACACAAAGGCACTTAATATGTGATATGTTAAAATGATCTATTGGTTATTTACTGTGCATCTGTGGGCTACAGCTTCATTCTAGAGGTTTAATTTCTCCTTGATATATGTATTTAATTCACACTAGCTGTATTTCAAGTTACATATGTGTTTTGAGCAGAGATCCCAAGCAAAATTCAGCCCAAGTATAAGTGGATGCAACTCCACTGAGGCCTATGAACTACTGTGCTAGGTTGAACTTGGCCATTGATTCCTAAAATGTACAAGATTCTAACCCTCCCAACACCTAAATTTGAGACATTATTTTAATTGTCTGTTTTAACTGTTTGTAATTTGAACACATATGAACCCCAATTGTTCATCAAGAGTTAAAATATCAAAGGCAGAAGGTTAGTATGTCCTTAAAGTTTCAAGGTTTTTTTTTTTAAATGAAAATGTAAACCTCATGATTGAGAGTACAACCCATAGTAAAGATTGTAGTTCTTGTAAGCCATATGTTTAATAGCAAGGACTTCAATAAAGACAGTAGCAGAGTTCATCTTTCCATCTGTATTCTTGTATTAAATTCTAGTATTTCATTTAGTGGACATGTGATGTGAGTAATTACAAGTTAAATCTATAGATAAAAGGGAAGAGGCAACGTCAATAAAAGGCATAATAAATGCCCTGTACAAAGATTTCATGGCACATTAAGACACCAAACTTGTGCCACCAATGCTTCTTTGTCACTGTTTTTTTTAAGTTACAGCTAGAAATGGGCCAAAATAAAATATCTGAAAGTAAAAGATTTGCTATTTGTGTTCTAGTCACTTAAATATATGCTCTGTTAGACATCCTACAATTCCCAGTTTTTATTTGTGAAAGGTTAGCCTTGCCTTGTTTACGCAATCTCAAACACCTTGATTGCCAGTTAATTTAGTAAACGCTTTAGAATCAATTTGGTACAGCAGAGCCTTTTCAAAGTTTGAGCCAATACTCAGCCAAGCAAACCTAGCGTTCCTCAGAGGCACCACCTGAAATCCTGTGCATCACATCTTAATGATGCTCCCAAGAAAGTGTCTAGTGCCAGAGTTCTTCCCAAGAGATACTATGAAAACTGATGCAGAGAGAACACCTGTCACCAGGGAAAGAACGGCAATTGAGGGAAATCATTTCAGCAGAAAAAAAATGAATGGGACCAGCATTGTGGAACACCACATAACATCTGTGAAATGCAACTAGAGCTCTGTTAAACCCTCTGTGGTGGTTCATGTGAACATATACTATGGCCAGCCCTTGGATCAGGACCGTGTCCCTTTTTGAGATGAGCTGATTCTGCCATGACTAAGATCTCATTCCCTATTTTCAAGGAGTATAAGACAGCTTTGCTGCTATAGCACAGGACTGGGAATCCAGGACTTCAATGTAGTTGAGCTTAGTAGGTTTAAATTTGTCCTTTGGAGTTTGGGTTAAGTTTGTCTAATTCTCCCAAATCCTGACTATTTTATTTAAGGATTATCCAAACAATCCAGAAGTCCTGAGTCTGACAAATATGACTGGGATTCTTGCCAGTATACCAGACAGGATTTCTCCTGAGATCCTGTGTATTTTCAAGGTTGCTAGCTCTCAGGATTTCATCGCAAGTCTCACTAGCTTAGCTTTTTTAGTTCCTTAGTACAACTGATTTCATGGGAATGTCAGCTTTCATTTTAAAAGAGAAAGCAATTTTTTAGCTTTGAGGGTGTGACCAAGTGTGACCTAAAAGGCTTAAAAATGAGAGACAAAGAACCCAAAATGTATTACTTTGTCTAAAAATCTGATAATTTTTATCCATTCTCATGACTTTGAGGCCTTACTCATTTTTAATCTTTGGGCTTGTCAGTACTGTATTTCCTACTTTCTATCAGGCTATATTGTGAAAATAGCCTTTCTTGGGGTATTTCTCTTTGGTAGTTGGGATATGCAAGGTGTGTATCACTGCTCTTTGCAGAAGAATCTATTCATCACAGGTATGCTCCCTCAGCTCTCTTTTTGTCCATCCCTTTCCAGAGAAATCCAGGTCCAATATTCCAATGGTCTATCAGTGTTACACCAGAGACTCAGGCCAACTTAAGGCTTTTGGGGTCTGCCAGCCCTTAGCTCTGGACTTTTCATGCCCTGCCCTTGGTGGACCAACAAGGGATTATTTTGGTAATATTTTTATGAATAATGTGCATGGCAGCAACTTACTTGAATAGGGATTGCTACCAGTCAGTGCAAAAGGGTTAAAGAGCTGTCCTTGGGTGGAGCAGGAGACATGAGTTGTCTGTCTCATATAACTGTCCGGGATGGTATGAATGGATAATTAAGGACTGGCTGAAACAGACCCATGTCAAGGGAAGATCTGAAAAGACAATGGGAACTCCAGGGACTGAACAAATTGACATTTAACACTCGGACAGGCAGAGCATGTGAACTCCACATGGGTCTGCAGGAGGAAGACAAGGAACTGAGGCCTGGTCTACACTCGGGGGAGGAGGAAATTGATCTAAGTGCACAACTTCAGATATGTGAATAACGTAGCTGAAGTCAACATACTTACATCTACTTATCGTGGAATCTTCACTGTAGTAAGTCGACAGCTGATGCTCTCCCATAGACTCTGCCTGTGCCTCTCGCTCTGGTGGAATACCGGAGTCAATGGGAGGGCGTTCGGCAGTCAATTTATTGCGTCTAGACTAGACGCGATAAATCAACCCCTGCTGGATCGATCGCTGCCCATAGATCCAGAGGGTAATGTAGAAAAGCCCTGAGATATGACAGACTGCTAGGATGAGAGCTGGCCTTTGGTGACACTGGGCTCTCACCTGGGGCTGACCGAGAGGCAGAGACACAGAGCCAGAAATAAGAACAGGAATACTTGTGGCACCTCAGAGACTAACAAATTTATTAAAACATAAGCTTTTGTGGACTCCAGCCCACTTCATCGGAGGCATAGAATGGAACATACAGTAAGAAGATATATATGTACATACAGATAAGTTGGAAGTTGCCATACAAACTGCAAGAGGCTAATTAATTAATATGAGCTTTTATTAGCAGGAGAAAAAAAAAACTTTTGTAGTGATAATCAAGATGGCCCATTTAGACAGTTGACAAGAAGGTGTGAGGATACTTAACTTAGGGAAATAGATTCAATATGTGTAATGACCCAGCCACTCCCAGTCTCTATTCAAACCCAAGTTAATGGTATTTAGTTTGCGTATTAATTCAAGCTCAGCAGTGTCTCTTTGGTGTCTGTTTTTGAAGCTTTTCTGTTGCAAAATTTCCACCCTTAAATCTTTTACTGAGCAGCCAGAGAGGCTGAAGTGTTCTCCTACCGCTTTTTGAATGATTCCTGATGTCAGATTTGTGTCCATTTATTCTTTTGCGTAGAGACTGTCCGGTTTGGCCAATGTACATGGCAGAGGGGCACTGCTGGAACATGATGGCATATATCACATTGGTAGATGTGCAGGTGAATGAGCCCCTGATGGCGTGGCTAATGTGATTAGGTCCTATGATGGTGTCACTTGAATAAATATATAGACAGAGTTGGCATTGGGCTTTGTTGCAAGGATAGGTTCCTGGGTTAGTGTTTCTGTTGGGTGATGTGTGGTTGCTGGAGAGTATTTGCTTCAGGTTTGGAAGGCTGTCTGTAAGAGAGGACTGGTCTGTCTCCCAAGATCTGTGAGAGTGAGGGATCATTTTTCAGGCTAGGTTGTAAATCTTTGATGATGTGCTGGAGAGGTTTTAGTTGGGGGATGAAGGTGACAGCTAGTGGAGTTCTGTTATTTTCTTTGTTGGGCCTGTCCCATAGTAGGTGACTTCTGGGTACACTTCTGGCTCTGTCAATCTGTTTCTTCACTTCATCAGGTGGGTACTGTAGTTTTAAGAATGCTTGACAGAAATCTTGTAGGTGTTTGTCTCTGTCTGAGGGATTGGAGCAAATGTGGTTGTATCTTAGAGCTTGGCTGTAGACAATGGATCATGTGGTGTGTCCTGGATGGAAACTGGAGTCATGTAGATAAGTATAGCGGTCAGTAGGTTTCTGGTGTAGGGTGGTGTTTATGTGACCATCACTTATTAGCACAGTAGTGTCCAGGAAATGGACCACTTGTGTGGATTGGTCTAGGCTGAGGTTGATGGTGGTATTCCATGAAATGATTCCATGGCACAGCTTGGCTGGCCGATTGCTCTGGCTTGGCCAGTATGAACTATGTCTTAACGTTGGTTTCTCTATGCTAACCTAAGGACTTTCTGAGGTTGTGTTCCATTTGACTAAAAAACCCTACTCTGTTTTGGAAAAGGTGGCCTGGTGTCACTGCAAATACTTACTGAGGCATGTAAAAGTCTGACTCAGAGACTCTCTCAGAAGGTCGCTCTGGAGAGAGTTCATGGTGTGAAACAGGAATGCTAGATCTCAAAGGCTCAGTTTCAGAGGTATTGAGGCTACATGGCCTACCTTAAGAAAGAGTGGGAATGCTTCAGAGTCTGGCCCACTGAAGGGGTTCCTCCAAGGGACTGTTTAAAAGCTGGGGCACAGTGGGTCTGTTGACTCTGTGGATCTGTGCACCTTTATTTCCCCCGCTTGTTCCAGCCAGGTCATCTACTCTAGGCTCCTTGGCCATCACCTCTTGGGTGGAGACCGATATCTCTCTCCCTCCTGACTAAGGCCTTTTCAGGCCACACAGTTACCTGCCTATGCTTGAGTTCCCCAACAAGTCAGACTGCCTTATCAGGCCCGAGTCCATACTTTGCTTTCTCTCCAGAGACCATAAACAGCATAGTTGCCCACAGCTAAGTTGCCACACAGCCCTTTCTAAACAAACACATTTATTCTGAAGGTAAAAGAATTACAGAGAAAAAAAGCTTACCAGAGATCACCCCCAATTCCAACAAGGGTTCTGGCAGGTGATCAGGCCTTCAAACTCCCACACAGAGGTTTTTCTTGTGGTCATAAGCTCATAACAGCTGGTAGCTCAGAACAAGCACCCCCATGAACCTCCGAGTCACTCCTGTGTACAGTTTGAGCCTTTGATCTTCAGAACCTGGGAACAGATAATCAGCAAACCGGGATCACCCTGTCCTCAAGACATGGCCTCAGAAGGCTGGGAGTCTGCATAAGCTGAAGTGGGGGAAACAGTGGAAGGAGGAAAGTGCATTCACCTCCCCCTAGATATTTCCTGGGAAATCTATCTCACAAGTATTGCCCCGAAGTTCATTTTTGTCTGACACATTGCTCAATTTAGTCCTTTTATAATCCAGGCCCAAAATAATTCATAACCTTTGCATTTTATACAATTAGGGTGACCAGAGAGCAAGTGTGAAAAATTGGGACAGGAGGTGGGGGGTAACAGTCCTGAATAGGGACAGTCCCTATAAAATCAAGACATCTGGTAAATACAATAGACTCCAAAGATACATAAACTTGATTCAATAAGATCTTCCAAATATAATGCAGAAAATTGCCATAACTGTCACAGTGTTTCTTCAGACCCTCTGCAATATCCCTGCGATGCTTCCTACCATGGTTTATAGCTAGGTCATCCTCACAGTCCCTTCACCAGCTGACTCTTCCACTGCTCCCAAAACAAAGGATAACCAAACTTGTTATGAGAAACAAAAGGAACAACGGTCCTGCATTAGGCCTACCTGGAGAGGCAAAACAGGGCCACGGGGCACAGCAAGCCCCCACACCTTCTTGGCCCCTGTCATGGCAGAGGGGCAGCCAGTCCTAATTTGAGTGACATTGCAACACTATCCTCCTGCAACACTATCCCTCTGCAGTCCTTCCAGCTCCCATGAGCACTGCACACCCCCAATGGGTAGCAGAGCAGGCAGGACCAGGTGCCAGGAGGGGAGGGGGGCACCACTGCTTACCTGTCGCAAGGATGCTCTGACATTGCTGGTTTGCCCATCCCAGCAGCCTTAAGAGGTCTATTGCCTCTCTTAGTCAGTCACTAGTGAGCTGGGCTTTTCCTCTTTTATCTCCTCCCTCCAGGTTTGACACCTTGTACAGGTATGACAGGATTGGGCTGATTAGGCCCATTTGCTTTCAATTAACCCCTTCCTGGTCAGTGTGGGGTCAGTGTACCCTATCACAGACTTACATTTAGACTGCAAGGTTTCAAAGGCAGGGACCATCTTTTCCGGTATCTGTTTCCACAGCACCTATCACAGTGAAGTTCTGATCCATTACTGGGGCAACTAGCCTCTACTACAATGCAAACATTATATAAGTATTTCAGAAGTTCTGTTTCCTGTCCTATCTGGAACCCAGATTACAGAGGTGTGAAAAATGAAATATAATGGTCAAAAAAGTTAAACTAATATTTGATAACCTTCAAAAATGCTCAAAAGTTCAGCAGAAGTTCATGGGGATGGGTGGGTAGGGAGGTAGGTTTCTATTTCTTTTAAATTAGTTTATCATGTATATTTAATACATTATTTAGCATACACATATAACCTGTGAAATACACATATTTCAATAGCCTTTCAGCTCCTACTTTTTGACTCTAGTTTAGCCGTGAAGACAAAAGTTTGTTCAGTGTAAAGAGTATGAACTCTGGCTGATATCTGCTTGCAAGAGATTTTTTTTATTAGACATATCATCTCTACTTATTTAATTTACCTTGTTTCATTGTTTTTTATTTCACAATTTATTTTTAAGCAAAATTAAGACAGGGATAAAATAGGTTATAATGTGCTATGATTTTAAAACAATGCATAAAGAAAACCCTTCCCTTTCTCTTGCTCAGATTTCACCTATAAATGTAAAAAGTTGGATTCTATCAGAAAAAGTGTTGTGTTGTTTGTTTGTGCGAGTGTATGTCACATTTTTTCTAACCTTCTCTGTTTGCTAATTAACATTTTGTTGTTGTTGTTTTGTTTTTAATTTAGTGAATTTCATACTGGTGAAAAAGTACCAGACCAGGGAATCCTCATTCCTCTTATTAGGTATAGCAAGCTTCCCACACCTGCATTCAAAGAAGCACCTAATCTGAAGGAATTTCTTCGAAGGTTACAGAGCTCATTTTTCATCTCTATTCAAACCTTTGGCCTCTGTGTTGGTGTTACCTACGTGCATGCCTATTCGTGAAATGGACACATGTCCACTAGAACATAAAGTGGTCTCTCCAACCTAAGCTAAATTTGAACTAGTGTCCAATAGATAAATGCTCTGTATGTTATTTCCCAATCCCTAAGCCATCCAGTCTAGCTCTGTCTGCATGTTCTGTCTAACTGTACTTTCCTTTTGACACTAGATCATTTATTTGAAGCATTTTATTAGGAAAATCTTATTGAGAAGAGCAGGTTGTACTGAAATGGTTTGTGAGAGATAAAGGAGATTGCCAGTAAAATATTTATTAGGCCAAAGAGGAACATCAGGATAATGTTAGTGAGTGTGAGTCAACATATGCAGGGTTTGAAAGAAAAAAAAATACTTGCACTACATCTTGCATGCTTTTATCTCAAGATTCCTTGGAAGGCCACGATAATGACTGCATATGAATATGATTTACTGTGGACTCAGTCATATGGTACATTTAAAGGGACAGTTGAAATGGTTATGAATAAAGAGACTTTTGCAGTTGAACAGCTGGAGATTTAAGTATAGAGGATTTCTTTAAATGTATTAAAAACTGGGATAAAATGTTTGGAAACAAGAAGACAATTCAGAAGGAAAAGTGGTGCAGAAGCACATTGAATTAAAAAAAGATTCTCCCTCAACAAGTAGCATTAAAATACGTGAATTTGCAGCAAGAGGGCACACTAGATAGAGGGCAGAAACTTGAAGTCTTACTCATGAAAAACTTCCTTTGGTCTGAGTATGAATTTTGGATCAGTGTTAATCTTTGCATTCACCTGAGACACCATGGTGCCTCTTGAGTTATACTTCCATGTCCTTCCATTCTCCCACATAGGCCTGGCTCCCAAGCCAGACTCCACCTCCCATGACTCACTAGAGTCTCTTGCTGATGTTGCAGTCCTGCATGTATCATCAGACTTTGTTTCAGGTTGATAAAATACATTTAATTGTTTTAATTCAGGAATATCAGAACATTCTTTTTTATTTAAAATGGTGTAACAAAATATTTCTGAATGTTTTTTTTTTCCTGAAATTTCATTATGTGAAAAGTTTTGTTATTTTGACTTTCCATCCTACTTCAGAATGAAGGAAAAAGTCAGAATATCAGAATTTCTCCCAGGAAAGCAATTTCATTTTTGATCAGCTCTAGAAAGGGATTTAACAATAGGTGTGCTGGCACAACAGCAGGGTTTTATCTAAATAACCAGACTCAGTCAGATTTATCAGTCAAAGATAAATAGCACAATACAGAAACAAAAGTGTTAATACTTTACCAACAACAGCATTTAATCTGTTCTGAAATTATGAGCTCATGTCCGCTCATTATATGCTACCCTTGTTTACAACGAAATGGAAGATTCATATATCCTACACTATTACCTAGGATTCATGTGCCAGATCTGACTATTGTCTTGTTTTGGACACAGTTTTCTAGAAGTCAGCAAAATTAGAGACATCTGCAACTTGGTATAGTCTGCATGTTGGGTAAGCATCAACAAGACTATTCATCTTTAACTTGTCTTTCTGGTATATCTCTGCGCCTAGTGCTTCATACCTGCCCTTGGTTAAAAGCCTAATGAAGTAAAAAGTGTCCTGAGCAGAACTTAATATGAATATAATTGACAGTTATTCAAAAACACACTTGATTTATTGACAATATTTATTGACTATTGGTATTGTCCAACACAAAGGTTCCCGTGTTGTAGGGCTGCTACTTCAAACCTAACACATCTTTCTTATCTAGTTTTTTGAGATGTTTCGCAAAGCATAAAAATGCCTAGCACAGATGCCATCTGGATATTCATCTTTTGCAAGCCTCAACATATATCTTAATTTCTGACAGATTCCCCTTGGCTTTCCGCACATACAGGGATTGCAACCATCTAATTCCCATGCAGTTCAAAGTTATACAGTTTAGCATGAATATAAAAGCAATCTAAATATAATATACTCATTTACTACTAGCTACTTTCTTATGTTAATTACACAAACACCTTATTCAGTCATACTTACAGTTAAAGCAATAAAGTAATTTACATTTTTCTTAGTAGATCTGCTTTTGAGAGCTGTTTTTACAGTCTTTTAGTACCACTCCAGTCCTTATATGGAAACTGCCATTGCAACATCAGCCCAATAGCTTTTAAGACAGTATTTTCCCCATTGGTTCTAGCCAGAAAGCATTATGAGACTCTGATTCAGTTTGCAATGGAGTGGAAGGAATGATAAGAATTCATTATGGTCTAGATTTTGCAGGGCTACGACTGTCATTTGCTATATGTTTGTACAAATCCCAACTCAATAAGGTCCCGATCCTTACTGGGGCTTTTGGACACAACAAGAATGTCATGGCAGAGCAAAGAATTATGTGGAAGCAATATGTGGTATCCCACATATCATGATGGTATACCATAATACCATCCATTTTTTACATAATATAACTGTGTCCCCTTACTGAGTTATTTGTTGCCTACCCTAATGCCCATAGTCTAGAATTCAGTAATCAACCAGTCAATGAGAGTCCATTTTTAGAATCTGTTTCCTAAATCTGGTTACAGCACATACACGGAGATGCATGTCATCAGATGAGGGGAGGGGTAGCTCAGTGGTTTGAGCATTGGCCTGCTAAACCCAGGGTTATGAGTTCAATCCCTGAGGGGGCCATTTAGGGATCCGGGCAAAAATTGGGGATTAGTCCTGCTTTGAGCAGGGGACTGGACTAGATGACCTCCTGAGGTCCCTTCCAACCCTGATATTCTATGATTCTATGAAGGTGTACATTTGTACACAGAATAGAGCCCATGATAAATTTATGGATGGGATCACATGATGGGATTGTCTTTGATAGCAGGGGACTTGATGACCCTTCTAGTCCTATGTCCCTATGAGAAGTTACATAGAAAATGGTGTACCACAGCCAGGATCATATTTGAAACTATCATCCAGTGTGGTGTTCCAGCTGTGAATTCGAATCCCTTCCTAGGCCCTGATTCAGCAAGGTATTTAAGTATGTGCCTCATTTTAAGCACATGGGTAGTCATGCTGAACTCAGTGTGACTACTCATGTGCTTTACACTAGGCACGTACTTAAATATCTATTGTGAATCGAGGCTCTGCTACCTGATGTAGTCCTGCACATTTTCCCCAATAAGAAGTAGAGTATTCCAACATCTGACAGCTTGTGTCAGAGGGCAATAGCAAACTCACCAGGAACACACTTTGTGGAGTGGATAGCAGCTACAGTGGAATTTCTGAACTTAATTACTTATTTTAAATTTTATTTTACCAAGCAAAAGCCATTGCCTTCGTGGCTGGGACAGCAGTGTTCATTTATCAACCCTCAGGTTATTATTAGATGTGCTTATCGCTACATACATTCATTGCAGAAACTTCTAAGTAAATCAACATTTTCAAGTGTCACAGATGAAAGTTCTTACAGCAATTTGGAAAAGTAGGTTCAACTTAAATTGGAAATCTAGATTTTGACTTGAAAAAAAAATTAAAATTGTGTTGCTTTATTTAATGAATAATTAAACCAAAGTTAGGATAAAGTAATAACAAAACCACACAAACCCAAACTGGAATAGAAAAGATCCACCATCCCTTCACAGTGATGTTGTAAGTTTGCTTTTCAAATTAGTGAAAGACAAAGTATGCATTTAAATTAAGATGTTTTGATAGGGTGAGATCCAAGGCGCTTAAATTAGGTTTCTAAATTTGCTTTAGACTGAATGACATTTCATTGCTAAATTAGTTCTTCTGTCATAGTGGAGCTGAAAAGGTTAATGAGAAACTTCAATTTTCAGTAGAAAGTGACTTGAAAAATTGATTTATCTTAGTTTAAGAAGCCTTGTACTGCCTAGCAGGGGTTGTGTTTCTACAGCACATTTGGAGCTGTATACTTAAAGACCATGTTTATCCAGGCTAAGCCAGCATCAATAAAATTACATGTCAAGCACTTTTACCCTCCTTATATGTACGGTAACAGCATGTCCACCGATTACTGTGTGCCCCCCACTCAGTCTGCCACTCCTATTTGTCTCTGAGGGAGTGTGTTTGTAATTCTCTTGATATGAGGTCCATAGGAAAAGTACCCTCAAAGGATGGCAGCGAGGACTTTCTCCTTGACAAATGCTGACTTTGTGACTAGGAATGATGTGATCAGTAGAAGTGGCAAAGACAGGGGAAAACACATACAAGTAACATTCAAATCCCGAAAGAAATGGTTGGGCCTTCTTATTTCCAGTTTGGATTAGGACCTAAGCTCATTTTAGCTTGTAACGTACACTATTCCTTTCTTACAAGCCTAGTTCAAGATAAGAAAAAAAAAAAGTTCCACACTGGGGACATCTGATCCCCTTCTCTTCTGCAGAAGACATGACTGAGCAATTTAATAATATATTATTGGATATTTTTAACACCAGGCTTTCAGAGAATTAGGAGGTTGGTAAATGTTTGGGGATTTGCTAAATGCATTTATTTAGGGCCTGATTCTGTCATCCTTACTCACATTTAGCCGGGCAATCAATTGCACTTCTAGTGGAGCGAGATAGAACTCAATGCAAGTAAGGGTAGCAGAATCCAGCCCTTATGATTTAACAATTTACTCATATCCTAACAAATCTTCCCCATTGCTTTTATGAATTTCAATAAATCATGTAAATACAGCTGTTTTTATACAGGAGGATCTGAGGAGGAGCAGCACATACAAAGATTCTATGTTAATGATCTTATTCAGGAAAGAATTTAAGCATAAGTTTAAATCTCAATGACTGTAATGGAACTTAAGTGGCCTGTATGAATAAGGATGTATTCCTAAATCAGAGCTTAATAGAGTACTTCCAGATCCCAAGTCTTACGCACCAGAACTGAGCAGTTGGTGGAAAAAATGTAATTGTGATCATGTTTGCTTAGCAACTCATAATCTGATCTGAAAATATTTGTTCCTTTTTTATTTTATTTTTGGTGAAAATTTGGGCCATGAGTTTTTGTTTACACAAGTGTTTAGTGAAGAGCTTTTTTATTTGTGTAAATATAGGGATTTGTGTACAATCAGGTATTTGTGCCAGAAGCAGTGGTGAGAAAAGGTTGTGAGAAATTAGGAAAGTGTTTTAAAATAGGGCTACAATCCTGCAAACTTTAAATTATGTCCATGCTTAACTTTAAGCATGTGTGTAGTTCCACTTATTTCACTGTGAGTAATTAAAAAACTACTCATATGATTGAAGTTAAGCATGTTTGCAAATAAATTGCAGAAGCAGAGCCTAAATAAATACATCACCATGAACAGCAGTGAGGGGGAGACGGCAGACAAGAGGCCTCAATTTTGCCAAGTAGTGGGATGCCTGGATATAGCACTTTAGATATAAAGAGTACATTTCCATTTTATGTATACCTGTTCAATCTCTTTGAGGCCTCTTGGGGAGATAATGAAAGCAGAATGTAGTCCATAAAATGGAGTTAAAGGCTGGAAAAATATAAAAAAAAAATCACTGAAATGTCAACAACATTTATTTCAATGTTGTAATTTTGCCCTAAAATTTTAGGACTTGCCCTTTTCTCACTAAAACTCCAGCTGTGCTGATTATAATGAGTCTTTAGAACACATTAAATCATTGCTCTACTACCCACCAACGAACAAATATGTGACACTAGCCATTAACACGGGTGAAAGAGATCCAAAATGAGTGAAGAGGAAGAAACACGGTATCATTAGTGATGAATTCCCTTAGAATATATAAAAGTTGGGGTGGGGGGGTTTTGATCTCAGTTTGAAGATTTTCCATTTCTAACACCATCAATTTATAGTAATAAACAGTGAGTTTTCACTAGGCTTGTTTTTAATGAGGATAAACTTGGGTCAGTAATGAGCTGTGATGTACCACATAATGAGGCACAGTTAAAGGTAGGTGCATATAAAATGGTACAGGGGTGGCCAACCTCAGCCTGAGACGGAGCCAGAATTTACCATTGCCAAAGAGCCACAGTAATATGTTAGCAGCCCCCCGTCAGCTCTCCCCCGCCACTGCTCCCAGTGCCTCCCGCCCACCGGGAGCCCTGCCCATCAGCTCCTCCCCCTCCCTCCCCGCACCTCCCAATCAGCTGTTTCATGGCCTGCAGGAGGCTGGGGAGGAGGGGGAAGGAGCGAGGGCACTGCAGGCTGAGGGGAGGGGGCGGGAAGGGGTGGAGTGGGGGCAGGGCCTGTGGCAGAGCCAGGGGTTGAGCAGCGAGCACCCCCAGTCACGCTGGAAAGTTGGCGCCTGTAGCTCCAGCCCCGGAGTCGGTGCCTGGACAAGGAGCCGCGTATTCACTTCGGAGATAGTACAACAAAGGTTGTTCTTTGGTATCTGAATTCTCCATGTGGTGGGGGCTGCAATGTTTCTTTACATATACAATTTACACCTTGCTGGGGAGGTTCAACTAAATTAATAGATCTATTTTACCAAGATGAAATGAAGCAAAAGAAATATGAAATACAGAGAGTGGGATCTGGATCACAAAAAAGTATATCACTTCCACAGCACATATCCTGACAGGCAAGATGGTGAATCCCTTATTCACATTCATAAGCAGTTATACTCTATTAACTTTAGTGGGACTGCACCCATGAGAAGAAATTCAAAATCTGGCCCATATAATTGTATATTTTTTAAATCAATGCAACATAAAATAAAGAAAACTAAAAATATAGTTTCTGTTGCTTTGGAATTTTGTCAGATTTCACAGAGCAGATTTTCAAGGGCCCAAAGGGCTGCTAGGTGCCCAACTCCCATTGAAAGTCAATAAGATTTTTGCACCTAACTCCCCCTTGGCTTTGAAATCCACCCCTGTAGTATGGAAGCTGTCTATCTCCCATGTGTTGTTAACAAAGGGTGAAGCTGAATGCAGGCTAAGTTGAACAAGTAGAACTTCCTTAAACCCTGTGCACTGCTCTGTCCCCATGGCAGCATTGCCTTCAGCTCAGCTTGCCTTCTCCCTGCTCCACTCAGGTCCCATCAATAATAGGCCCTTCAAGGAACATAGGAACTGCTGAGTCTAGTTCCACTGACTGTGATACAGACACCGCTTTTTTTACTGTACTTCAATACGAAAGGAAAATATTGCCAGGTTAAAAACAAAAGGAAAAAAATGGACTGTTAATGGTTAACTATTTATTATTTGTGTTTTAGTGACACCCACAATGTGCTTGGCACTGTCCATATATACAGGCAGCCTGTCTCTGCCCTCAGGAGCTTGCAGTCAAAGAGAGGCACCACTAGCAGTCAGGAACACCTGTCGTGTCCTTCTAGGGTGCTAGCAATGCCCTAGAGAAGGGCAGCAAAGGTGTGACAAGATTATGACTATCAACAGATGGCTCAGGCAGTGGTGCTATAGGGAGGGCTTTGGGATGTATGGCCACTGGGAGGCATTCATGGACAGACGACTGTTCTCTCGGGTTGGACTTCATCTGAGTAGGGAAGGAAATAGACTTCTAGGATGGAGGCTAGCACAACTGATTCAGAGAGCTTTAAACTAGGAATTTGGGGGAGATGGTTGGGAGATGTCCATGTAATCTCCACGCTGGATTTCAGCATTGAGAGGGAAGAGAACAAAGTAAGAAAGGATACAGCCATGGGTAGGAGAATGTATATAAGGAGGAAGGGCAGTGTGGATACCAGTCTAATAGGTTATACTGGCTGTAGAATGACCATGCCTAATCGGGTACAGAATGTGAGCGAGGCCAAACAGCAAAAATTAAGATGTTTGTACACCAATGCGAGGAGGCTAGGTAACAAAATGGAGGAACTAGAGCTACTGGTGCAGAAAATGAAACCAGACATTAGAAGGATAACAGAAACATGGTGGAATAGTAGTCATGACTGGACTACAGGTATAGAAGGGTATGTGCTGTTTAGGAAAGACCGAAATAAAGGCAAAGGTGGTGGAGTAGCATTGTATATCAATGATGAGGTAGAACGTAAAGAAATAAGAAGCGATGGAATGGATAAGACAGAGTCTGTCTGGGCAAAAATTACATTGGGGAAGAAAACTATTAGAGCCTCCCCTGGGATAGTGCTTGGGGTGTGCTATAGATCGCCGGGATCTAATTTGGATATGGATAGAGCCCTTTTTAATGTTTTTAATAAAGTAAATACTAATGGAAACTGCGTGATCATGGGAGACTTTAACTTCCCAGAGATAGACTGGAGGAAGAGTGCTAGTAATAATAATAGGGCTCAGATTTTCCTAGATGCGATAGCTGATGGATTCCTTCATCAAGTAGTTGCTGAACCGACGAGCGGGGATGCCATTTTAGATTTGGTTTAGGTGATTAGTGAGGACCTCATAGAAGAATTGGTTGTAGGGGATAATCTTGGTTCAAGTGATCATGAGCTAATTCAGTTCAAACTGAACAGAAGGATTAACAAAAATAAATCTGCAACTAGGGTTTTTGATTTCAAAAGGGCTGACTTTCAAAAATTAAGGAAATTAGTTAGGGAAGTGGATTGGACTGAAGAACTTATGGATCTAAGGTAGAGGAGGCCTGGGATTACTTTAAATCAAAGCTGCAGAAGCTATCAGAAGCCTGCATCCCAAGAAAGGGGAAAAATTCATAGGCAGGAGTTGTAGACCAAGCTGAATGAGCAAGCATCTCAGAGAGGTGATTAAGAAAAAGCAGAAAGCATACAGGGAGTGGAAGATGGGAGGGATCAGCAAGGAAAGCTACCTTATTGAGGTCAGAACATGTAGGGATAAAGTGAGACAGGCTAAAAGTCAAGTAGAGTTGGACCTTGCAAAGGGAATTAAAACCAAGAGTAAAAGGTTCTATAGCCATATAAATAAGAAGAAAACAAAGAAAGAAAAAGTGGGACTGCTAAACACTGAGGATGGAGTGGAGGTTAAGGATAATCTAGGCATGGCCCAATATCTGAACAAATACTTTGCCTCAGTCTTTAAAAAAGGCTTAAGAGGCTCTTAGGGATAATGGTAGCATGACAAATGGGAATGAGGATATGGAGGTAGATATTACCATATCTGAGGTAGAAGCAAAACTCGAACAGTTTAATGGGACTAAATTGCGGGGCCCAGATAATTTTCATCCAAGAATATTAAAGGAATTGGCACCCGAAATTGCAAGCCCATTAGCAAGAATTTTTAATGAATCTGTAAACTCAGGAGTTGTACCGTATGATTGGAGAATTGCTAACATAGTTCCTATTTTTAAGAAAGGGAAAAAAGGTGATCCGGGTAACTACAGGCCTGTTAGTTTGACATCTGTAGTATGCAAGGTCTTGGAAAAAAATTTGAAGGAGAAAGTAGTTAAAGACATTGAAGTCAATGGTAAATGGGACAAAATACAACATGGTTTTACAAAAGGTAGATCGTGCCAAACCAACCTGATCTCCTTCTTTGAGAAAGTAACAGATTTTTTAGACAAAGGAAATACAGTGGATCTAATTTACATAGATTTCAGTAAGGCATTTGATACCGTGCCACATGGGGAATTATTAGTTAAATTGGAAAAGATGGGGATCAATATGAACATTGAAAGGTGGATAAGGAATTGGTTAAAGGGGAGACTATAACGGGTCCTACTGAAAGGGAGGTTACCAGTGGAGTTCCTCAAGGATCACTTTTGGGACCAGTCTTATTTTATCTTTTTATTACTAACCTTGGCACAAAAAGTGGGAGTGTGCTAATAAAGTCTGTGGATGATACAAAGCTGGGAGGTATTGCCAATTTAGAGAAGGACCGGGATATCATACAGGAGGATCTGGATGACCTTGTAAACTGGAGTAATAGGAATAGGATGAAATTTAATAGTCAGAAGTGTAAAGTTATGCATTTAGGGATTAATAACAAGAATTTTAGTTATAAACTGGGGACGCATCAATTAGAAGTAACGGAGGAGGAGAAGGACCTTGGAGTATTGGTTGATCATAGGATGACTATGAGCCGCCAATGTGATATAGCAGTGAAAAAGCTAATGTGGTCTTGGGATGCATGAGGAGAGGTATTTCCAGTAGGGATAAGGAGGTTTTAGTACCATTATACAAGGCACTGGTGAGACTTCACCTGGAATACTGTGTGCAGTTCTGGTCTCCCAGGTTTAAGAAGGATGAATTCAAACTGGAACAGCTACAGAGAAGGGCTACTAGGATGATCTGAGGAATGGAAAACTTATGAAAGGGGACTCAAGGAGCTTGGCTTGTTTAGCCTAACTAAAAGAAGGTCGAGGGGAGATATGATTGCTCTGTATAAATATATCAGAGGGATAAATACCGGATAAGGAGAGGAATTATTTAAGCTCGGTACCAATGTGGACACAAGAACAAATGGATATAAACTGGCCACCAGGAAGTTTAGACTTGAAATTAGACTAAGGTTTCTAACCATCAGAGGAGTGAAGTTTTCGAATAGCCTTCCAAGGGAAGCAGTGGGGGCAAAAGATCTATCTGGCTTTAAGATTAAACTCGATAAGTTTATGGAGGAGATGGTATGATGGGATAACATGATTTTGGTAATTAATTTATCTTTAAATATTCATGGTAAATAGGCCTAATGGCCTGTGATGGGATCTGAGTTACGCAGGAAAGAATTTTCTGTAGTATCTGGCTGGTGAATCTTGCCCATATGCTCAGGGTTTAGCTGATCGCCATATTTGGGGTCGGGAAGGAATTTTCCTCCAGGGCAGATTGGCAGAGGCCCTGGAGGTTTTTCGCCTTCCTCTGTAGCATGGGGCATGGGTCACTTGCTGGAGGATTCTCTGCTCCTTGAAGTCTTTAAACCACGATTTGAGGACTTCAATAGCTCAGACATAGGTGAGGTTTTTCGCAGGAGTGGGTGGGTGAGATTCTGTGGTCTGTGTTCTGCAGGAGGTCAGACTAGATGATCATAATGGTCCCTTCTGACCTAGTATCTATGAAAGCAGAAGCATCTTGCAAGGCATTCCTGAGATACTTTCCAACATGTTGTGTATAGAATCAGCCTGCTCTCACTCTGCCTCCAGATCATTATATCTACTTCAGAGGGATTTTTCAAGCCTAGGGTATACACCACAGTAAAATAGGGTGGGGAGAGTGGAGAGGGGAAAAACACGATTGATCTGTGTTCGTAAAGTACTGTGCTTATTTCACTTACAAGAATGTGTACGTCTATGGTCAGTTGCTTCTTACCTAGCATTTCAAAGCTAATTTAAATAGATGAGCAAGTTCTGCTAGAAAATTGAGGAGCAACAGTGCAATCTTGGTACCAAGGTGACATGCTGAGCATTTTATGAAGTGCTTTAAAAATGTATAGGATCCTTGTCAATGGAGTGTTATTCTGGCCAGAAAAGTGATACAGTAAATAATAATATTTACTTTATTTCCATATTTATTTTCTATTTGTGACCAGCATATCAAATGTATTAAGTTTGCAAATTTTGATCAAAAGTCCCCTAACCAAGTTCAAAACCCACCTGTTTTTTTTTTTTTTCCTGCTTCATACATCATTAGTAACCACCACAGGTTAGCACTCTTCTCTCTGGAATCAAAGTTTATTTGGCTACTCTGTTGATGCCTGAGATTGAATTTGACACAGCTTGCTCGTCTGCTGCTATTATATATTAACTTTGCTGGGCAAACAGTAGTAAAGTGGTCCCCACTGAAAAAGGTTGACGAAGGTAGTACTAAAGGCCATATGCACGGAGTTACTTTTCTGATCATAACTGAACTTGAAAAATTACTTAAGAAAATGCTGCTTTTGCTCAATTCACAACTTTCTTTGTGATGGTTTTTAGTCTTTTGTAACTTTTTTCCACCTTATTGTCTATAAAGTCGCACATAAATTGTTCACAGAGTGAAAGCTTGTGTTACAAGCTGAAGAGCAGGGAAGAAAGATTTTTGTTCCAAGAAGGAGGGGGTTGAAGATTTTCCACGCACTTATGTTACCCGCACAACCTAGGGCACCCTGCCTATATCCTACTGAGGGATCAAGACATGACCCAGTCAGTTTAGACACTCCCACCCTTTCCCTTCTGTGGGCTTGGAAAGTAAGGCACCTACTCTTACTCATCGGGCTCAGGGAGAAACCTGGTCTATTTAAGTACTCGCCCTTTCCTATGGGGCTCAGGACTCTAGAGGTCTGCAGCACCTTTTCCCAGTGAAAGAGCTTCACACAGCTGTGCTGTAAACATCTATTTATTAGCAACAGATACAGAATACATATACCAAGCAAATCTCTTATGCTCACCACTCCCAATATACAAATTTCACAAGATGGCCAGTCAGGATCCACTCATTTGGGGGTTCCTGGCCATGCCTCTGCACATCATGGTTGTGCAGAGGGGTCAGAGTTCCAGCAGCTTGATGTTGAAGTGCAGTCTGGAAATGGTTCCCAAAGAGCATTGTTTTTCATTTACATTACATAGGTAAAACTAGCTCCCTCCTTCAAATATACTATCACATTATCGCTTAAGTAACACAAATTTTACCCAAATACACACTGGCACCTATGTGTCCTCCTTCCTGCCAAAGTTTTTTACAGTTAATCTTTCATGCCTAAATTGTAAATTACTTGTGACCTTCTCCGTTTCTGCAGATCAGCATAAATTCACTGGTTAGAGCTTATTTTACCATTTGTTGAGTCTCTGTATGCTCCCTAAAATTTCCCAGCACCTGGGTGTCTCTACTTTACAACCCTTGGTGGTTATAACACTTGTTAGGGACATTCCTGAGGTGGAGGAGTTTTATCATCGGCAGAACATTCTTTTTTTCTTCAGTTTTAGTGGGAAACTCCCTGAGTTTCACCCTAGGCTGGTTTAATATGGGGGGTGCTGATTAGGTTCCAGGCCTACACTTACATTTTCATGTAGAGCCCACAAACTCCTGATTCAGGGCTAGGTTGTGCCTTAAAGCAAAGACTTGAGCAATGGCAGGAGAGTAAGCAGAGTGCTCCCAGAGAGAGGTTTGGAAAGAATTGGGCTTCAGAGACACCTCACAAGAGACAACTCTACAACACAATCCTTCCAATTCTCCATGTTATGCTGGAGTGAAGCATAAGATGCTATAATGTTTATTAAGGTGGATTGTACTACCCACCCCTGCCCCATGCATCTAGCCAGCTTTGCTGATTGCTGCAGAGGGTGGGCACAACCATTCCTTCATTGTTTCCTGACTAATTGCTTCCACTTTGGAGAACCCCGCATGCAGCCCTATCCCTAATACCTAGAACTATGCATAGCCAGGTCTTACCCAGCTGCACAGAGGCAGCAGGGTGGGGTGTTATTTCTCTTTATTTTTCTGCATAACCAAATTAAACTGGAGCGTGATCCAGTCCTCAGTTTGTCACAAAACAAAACTTTTGACAAAAGAAAAATCAAGGGTTAAAGGTTGTCCATTTAAAAACATACCAAACCACCCCATCCCCATTAGGAAACCCACTTGGCAAACCAAATTTGCATTCTGAAATGAAGAAAAGAACATACTGATAGTATGATAAGGTTTTACATCTGGGATGATGCCTGGGTCCAGTTCAGAAGCTTCTGTGTTGCATTATAGGGATAACAGAGAATGGTGCACATTTTATGATATCCCTTATATCTCTAATGCTTTGGAGGGCTTGAAGTCTAAAGATTTTCCTATCATGCCTGAACATTTGTCCCCTTTTCAACCCACATGCTATCGAGCCAGACAAGGTGCTTCTGTTCAAAAGTACATCAAAATGCATCACCACAGCTGTTATTACAGTAAACAGGAATGCAGCAGTGCCAGGATATTAAAGGGTTGTGGTTGTTGATTCCCTCCCCCGCCCGTCCATTCAAATTCCCTTGAGTGTGTCAGGAGGAAGCCCAGGTCTCTCAGTCAATCACAGCAGGACATTACCCTTGGAACTGTCAGTTCTGGGATTATTTATTTTAAAAGATCTGCGACAGTACTAACTACACTGAAGGGAAAAAAAAGTGCCCCTGTTATTAAAAAATGCAGCATAGTCCTTTTTTATTGTTATATTATTCTTACAGACATTTTCCCCAAAGAAGTCCAACAGCTTAATATATACTCTCTTTTGATTTTCCTTCTGACTGATTCTTTCTCAGTTCAGTTTTTCATTTATCCCCTCCACCCCCATAAATGATAATTTGCAATTCCCATACACACACCCTAAAAAAAAAAATCAACCTAACTTAATTACTGTGTTGTTGTTTTTTTAAATGTTTCGAATTAAAGAATGAAATCTTTAGATCAACGTATTGCTGTGCATGACTGATACTCCTTCCTCTCTCATCCTTTTTGCCCCGCAGAAGTCCCATTAGGAAAAAGAATGTGATGGACAATCTAACATTATTTTTTATGAGTCTTTTTATTATTATTGTTATTATTTACACTGGCTAAGCAGCCATGGCAGATACGTGTTTGTCTGGATAACATATTCATTGAGTCTCTCGTATCCTTTTCCTGGAAGAACTGACTTCACAGAAGGCCTAAGCTTTGCAATGTCAGACTGTCGTTAATATCTCTTCAGTAAACTCTTAAGTGAATCTGACAGTTGATAGTGATTATTAACCTTGCACTGAACCAGTAATTAATCCATTCAGGCTGTACGGGGCCAGGGGGGGAGCTAAAGCAAACTTGAGTGCTCTGGCTCAGTGATTCTGCTGAATCCAAGTGCCTTAATCTGATATTGTTTTAACTCATTAGCATTCACTATGTGATCTGGAGATTGAATTCATTACATATATCATTTCTCTATAGCCCATACACCCATTTGCAATTCCCAAAACACATTTTTTCCTCTACACATTTCAGTCTTAGCAGAAGAAAATGAGCTTAAGGAAATAAATATCTGAGGGGGGATGCTGTTTAGAGGATACTAGGGAAATCCTACACCTTTGGCAGAGCTATTAAATTCAATAGGATTGCCCTGGGTGTGAGTAAGGGCAACATTTGGCCCATATATGTTTAAGACAATGATTTATATTCCTTATAGAACCATAAGGCTGATGTTGTGTTTTTACTATGGTGCCAGATATTTGTGTTCACAACTAATTTCTAAGCAGGGTATTGGAGACAGGGGGAAAGCATTATTCTTAAGAGAGCAAAGTTTGATCTATTGAAATCACCTTTGAATCATTTGGCTTCAGACTCACTCAGTTTGAGATGTTATCCAGCTGCAGGATGGGACATAAAGATCCCCACTCCGTATAGCAACAGTGAAAGCAGGTTCATATAAAGAGAACATAACATGTACTATGGTCCTTGATGGACTTAGTTTCACATTTACTCACAAGTTACCCAATAATACCTAAAAAACACCACGGAACTCACCTTGCAGCAAAAAACTTGTTACAACCCTACAAACCCCTTTTGGGCCCTTGCCTCTCCCAATGAAGTTGTGGTTGAAAATCCTCCATTCTTTTAGGATAGCTTGTATTTGCTTCACACTAGCTGCTGTGATATTTTTGTTTCTAGATACACAGATGTCTGGCACACCTAACAGAATTTTCTCTGTTTGTATGAAGAAGAGGCTGGTATCTTTGGCCATCTCGTTGATTCTGATGTTCCCCTGCCTGTTGGTATATGTTATCACAATGTAATTGTCTGATTTTTCCTGGTTGGTCTGCTCCTGGATTAGAAAGGCAGAAGCATCAAATGAGTCATTGTTGCTTCTAGTCTGTTTGATTGTCTATTATTTTTCTTCTTTGACAAGCTATTGTCTCAAGCTTTTGTGACAAACAACACTATGCTGTCCAGGTGAGTTTCCAAACTTTGGAGACCTCGACCTATGATTAGGCTCTTCCACTCTGCAGGTTCAAGAGAACAACAATTTCAGAGATTCTGCTTGATTAGTTATTACCTGAAAGATTTTTCATTTATTTTGTTAAAATTTTGTCCAAATTATTTTGAAAACACAGATCACTGGGGGGAGTGTAAAAAGAATTTGAATCCATCAAAATTAGAGATGACTTCAGAATGACTTCTTATCAGTCTAGCAGGCATATGGGGTCTGATCTGGGGTCAATAAAAAGACTCCCGTTGATTTCAATGGGCTTTGGCTGAGGCGTGTGGCACCTACAGATATGATGTAGATGTACAGCACAGAGAGACACAAAGATACCAGTCTAGTACACTGATGCTGAATTCTTTTTTTAAAAAAAAAAACATTGTAAAAAAATGAAATAAAATAGCCTCCTTTAGGGACTGAAGCACTGTTGGATAATATGATTTGGCAAGCGGCAACACTAAAGTCATTTGGGTTGAATGCATTACATGTCAAAAAGCTATAATTAATTTTAGTGGTTGTTTAACAAAATGTGCTCTCTGCATGCTGCACTCATTTCTCTTTTCCTTTGTTCTTTTCTGTAATTGCTTGCATATTTATCTGTAGTCTTTTTGATCTCATAGGTATGGTCTTTTTTTGCAATATATATATATTTTTAAATTTTTGGTCTTACTTTTGGTGAAAAAAATAATTATCAAAATCCATGCTGTTGTGATGTTCTGCTGCTGCTGCATTTAAATGTTCTTTGCTTCACTTTGAAGTTCTTTTCACTCTTAATTTTTCATGTTTCTGAACTCTGGGACTGTATTTAAGGGCCAGCAATTTCAAAGGAGTCACACTCCCTATTGGTTCACCGGATTTGAGCTTCTCTCATCCTCTGGATAGAGGAGATAGACACTATTTCAGAGACTGAGGAGGATCAAATTAATCTTTGATAAGGTCAGTGCATCAGGGTTGAATTTTCCACCTCCCTCCTTACTTTGTATTTGTGTTTGTATCATTGCAGACAGCTCCCTGGTGCATTGAAATGGTGAGGTTCCAAAATAATCCCACATATCCATTCAAAAGGCCAGTTTCTCTACTGTCTTTCACCTTGTATATTACATTACACCTGTGCAAGGTGTAAATGCTACCAATTCTGCCCCAGGCTTTGTATCTGTATTCTGCTGAAGGTGATGGGATTACACACATGTATTCAAGACAATAATTTGGTTTTAACATTTATGGGTCTATTGCTGCAAAGTGTTAAGCAACTCTTGCAGGTCAGAGAAGCCTTGACTAACAAAAAAAAAACAATGTTCCCAGTATTATGGATCAGAAACTGATAGCAAATATTCTGCATATGAACAGTGGATAAGCCTTTTCATTTTAGGTGCTAATTGTGACACTTATGGCAACACAGCTCATAAATTGTAATGAACCCAGCTAATATGTGTAATAAAATAGCATGTTTATTGTCCACCTTTTGAATATTATTAAATAGCACATCATCGAAAACCTATTTTAGGACCAGATTGTGCCTAACCACTATATATCAGTAATTTTAGTAATCAATGCTACTACTAAGATGTCACAATGCCTACAAGAGTAGTTTCTACTTGAAGAGCAGGTGGCTCATGCTCAGTCTGAGCAAGAATGAAACAATGCTAGCTGGAAGGGAGCAATGCTTTGAAGAACTCGCCAGGAAACTGTTCTACCCTTCCATTGAAGTCATGCAGCCCATTTGTCAAAGTGGTGCAGAGCATCAGTGTGTTCTTGGACTCATCTCTGAGCCTGATCAGGTAGCATCAGTGATGACAAAAAAAACCTTCCACCACCTACTTTGTGTAATGACCCATCCACTCCCAGTCTCTATTCAAGCCTAAGTTAATTGTATCCAGTTTGCAAATTAATTCCAATTCAGCAGTCTCTTCTTGGAGTCTGTTTTTGAAGTCTTTTCGCTGTAATATTGCAACTCTTAGGTCTGTAATCAAGTGACCAGAGAGATTGAAGTGTTCTCCGACTGGTTTATGAATGTTATAATTCTTGACATCTGATTGGTATATGTATATATGCCATCATGTGCCAGCAATGCCCCTCTGCCATGTACATTGGTCAAACTGGACAGTCTCTACGTAAAAGAATAAATGGACACAAATCAGACTTCAAAGACAAAAAGACTTCAAAAACAGACTCCAATGAGACACTGCTGAATTGGAATTAATTTGCAAACTGGATACAATTAACTTAGGCTTGAATAGAGACTGGGAGTGGATGGGTCATTACACAAAGTAAAACTATTTCCCCATGTTTATTGCCCCCCGCACCCCCTACTGTTCCTCAGACGTTCTTGTTAACTGCTGGAAATGGCCCACCTTGATTATCACTACAAAAGGTTTTCTTCCCCCACCCCTGCTCTCCTGCTGGTATTAGATCATCTTAAGTGATCACTCTCCTTACAGTGTGTATGATAACACCCATTGCTTCATGTTCTCTGTGTATATGAATCTCCCCACTGTATTTTCCACTGAATGCATCCGATGAAGTGAGCTGTGGCTCACGAAAGTTTATGCTCAAACAAATTGCAAAAAGAAAAGGAGTACTTGTGGCACCTTAGAGACTAACCAATTTATTTGAGCATAAGCTTTCATGATCTACAGCTCACTTCATCGGATGCGATGAAGTGAGCTGTAGCTCATGAAAGCTTATGCTCAAATAAATTGGTTAGTCTCTAAGGTGCCACAAGTACTCCATTTCTTTTTGCAAATACAGACTAACACGGCTGTTACTCTGAAACCTGTCATAGATAAATGTAATTCACTGTATCCGAAGTGAAAATTAAGAACAATACAAAGGTTTTATTTTGTGCCAAGCGTAGGTACCCACCTTCTCCAGGGATTAGGCTGCCATGAGCACATCAAGTGTGAGCTCCAGTCTTCCCACTAGCTTCCAGTTAGCTTCCGCTGCCACTTCAGTCCCTTCATCCTGTTCTTCAAAGTCCTTAAATAGGTACAGCTTCCCACTTACATTAGGGACTGAATCTCAGGTTATGAATTGTTGAAACAGCTACACTCTGGGACTATGAAGATCACAAAGTCAAGAGCGAAACATTTCAGACCAGTACCTAAGACTTTTTTGGCCATTGGGATCTGGGCGGGGAATGAACAAAGTCTGCATCTCGCTCACACTGCAAAACCTTCCTTTCTGATAAATCTTTCCCCAATAATTAGAATGACACATTCACAGCATCAACCCTCCCCTTTCCCCACAAGCAAACAAACAAAACCTACCCCAGGTAAAGGTTTTCACAACCAGCGAGCCACTCGGAGCATTGCTATGCTAATTAACCTGGAAGGCACTCAGATATTATATAGATGAACATCAATATAAATGCCTAAGACAGTAAGATTTACATTTCAGCCACTTAGAGTTTGTTTCCAGATACTTGACTCTTCCTTTGCTTATGATTTTCACTCAAGCTGCAGTTTCAAGAACAAACAAACAAAAACCAAACTTCTTTAAAAAGATTGCTTAAAAATAAACACAGTGAACTGAATAGAAATATCTATCATCACTCATTTATGAATTGGTAGAATGTGACTCAGCTGAAACAACACATGAGCTTTGATGTAATCTATAAACATGTGAAAATAACATCCAATTTCAGCTCAGTCCACTCTAGCTTAATGCCTTTTTACTGTGTGTGAGTATGTGTTTTTGTACATAATGATTAAAAAGTTCCTTCTGGTTTGAGAGTTATTCTCTATACTTACAATGGAGAATACTTGTGGAAACTGTTTGCGCTTTTTGCCCCCTTGCACTTGCAAAACAAATTTTCTAGATGTGACAAACATAGTATTCAAATATGTACAATAAATATGTCTTTTCATTAAAAAATGTTAGGTGAGGCTCCGTACAGTTTATAAGCTGAGTTGCTGTTTGTGTCAATGTGATTTATTCAGCGTCTTAAAAAAAATTGTACCACAGCTAACAAAGAGCATTTCTCTAAGATCTAACTTCCAATACAGCTATTTAGATAAAACTTGTAAGGCTACCTGTAATAGTGCAATTTGACCCCTTCCAACACTGAAGAAAACACCACTGACTCCTTTCTGTGGTCTTTACTCACTGCATGGGAGGATGCTGGAAGCAGACAGCCCAGCCTATTGCCGTAGCATCAGGAAAAGAAAGGTTGCTACTGCTGCATGGGGACCAAGATTTTCAGGAAGTGCTGCTTTTGTTCTCATAGATAGTCAGATTCCCAAGCTCTCTTCTCCACAAGTCCCACATCCCAAACAGGCTCACTGAACATAGCTCCTTACTTTTCCAAGCTGCAGATCTATGTAAGGAAGATGAGACATAGTATACAAAGTGCTATGGGATGAAAAAGAGATATAGCCACATGAAGTAATATTTAAAGTTCTATAAAATGTAAGTCTTCTTAAACTAAATGTCAATCTTCCATCTTGAAAGATGAGGGTGTAAGCCCTAAAGCAGTTTAGTTACTATATATTGTGCTGCAGCCTCATGAGTGGCTATAAAGTCCAGTTCACAAGTGGCAGTCCTTGCCACAGATAATGCATGGGTAAAGAGCAGAGCAGGATGTAGCCAGCACACTACTAGCAATTCTTAAGTTACACTTATAATTAAGAAGTAGAAATCACCGGGTGTTGAAAAAGCAGAATGACAATCTTTTAGCTGGGGAAGGTTTGCAACAGGCAATTTTTAAACCAACATGCACTTCACTTCAGCCATTTCAAATTGCCTGTCTGTACAACAAATCTAGTGCACTCAGAAGCTTCTGTCCTCCTCTTGCTTTTTATATTTCTTTGCATCATCCAGTTTCTAGGCAATTTAATTGTTTCTTCACAGTATGTAAACCTTTTAACTTCTCCAGCAATGTGGAGAAATTAAACTTACGGTGGACCCAGTGGCACAGATGACAAACACCTGTCCACACGCTACAGCAGGGAATTACTTACGTTCTTTAAGAGGGGTAACATTCTCCCTGTCACACAGTTACGGATTTTTAGGGGGAAATGGTGACTGACAGCTTTTACTTGCGCTGGTCAAACAATTTTCTACAAGTCCCAGGCCAGGATCTGCCATACATTCTAACACTGAGTACTTCATTCTTCTCTGAGTAGTCCTGTTGGCTACTGTGTAGGAGCAAGCTGGGAGGCAAGTGAGGTGAATATCGGGACAGGTCAGGGAATAGCGTACTGATCAATGTGTAAAAGGGATCAGAATCTTACTCAATATTTGTTATGAATTTATCCCTTTTATCAGTTAGCAAAGTGTGTTTGTGCCAATTATTATACTCTGAGATTCAGTTCATGGTTTTTCCAAATGCAGTGGTTAGTGCTAAGCATAATCATTTATGATGTTCACAAACTATTTGCTTCAAGTATTTCTTATTCCCTATGGGGCAGATTGTGAAGCCCTTACTCATACTGGTGTGCACTTAGTACCAGTGAGTCAGGCCCTATCAAGGACACAATATTACCCCAACAGCCAAAAGTGAAGTCTCTTCTAAGTCTGTAATGCAGTTCAGTGGTGAGCTGCTAGAGAGTGCTTGAGAGCAATGCAGTCTGCTTTGCACCTTCCCTTGGAGACTGAAAGCAACATCTGGTTCCTGACAACTTCTGTAGTCATGAAGTGAGAGATTTATGAGGTTGGATTTGATCTCTGGTCTCCCATGAGGTAGTGTGTGTAGCATCACCAGGCAGAGCTAATTTAGCTTCCTAAAGGTGAACTTCAAAGGCTTTATATTAATAAATAATCAGGGGGGTTCCATGCTAGTTAAGAGAATATGTGTAGACTTAACATTACAAATACATTTGATTAAAGCACATACCTGAAAATCAATTCCTCTTTTACCTGCCTACATTTAGAACTGGTTTCCCCCCTGTGGCTGTGATGCTATGAGCTCTTGAAAACATGGAATCCTCAGGCCTTAGCATGTATGTAAGAGGCCAGTACTTTAAGGAGCTAAGTGCTTCCTGCAAGGTGGTGAAGTGAACAGAAAGTGACAGCACACAGCTCCTCACAGGATCAGGCCTCGTAGAAAGGGACTACATTGTTTTCAAACTTAACCGTTTGTAACTGTTAGTAGGTCATATGTCTTGGAGCGAAAGTAACCAGGCTCTGCACAGTGAACTCTGGTGAAATAATATCCATTTCCTGCCATAGAAGCAGTCATCAGGCTGCAACTTAGTCCCACTGCAGCTGCTAATTGAGCCTCCACTCCTCTAGGCATTCTAGCACTATGCTAGGTGTGGGTTTGGGCCCAGGAAATGTACATAGGTGTGGATCAGGTTGTCCTTTTTCTGGTCTGGTCATAATGTCACCTTCCTCATGAGCATAGTCAGGGCTGGTGTGGCTACCTCTCTCTACAAGATGCTCTGCCTGCACTTCCTGTCCCCTTCCTCCACATAGCCCTTCCGTGGAGGCTAAGCATGTAAGGGTCTAGTGCAGTCCTTCTAAACTTTGGTGAATTTCACCCTCTGGGAAGAGTTGGATTAAGGCTTAGGCACTACAGGCCCATGGCTACGGACCTAGCTCCATGAGTCACATGGTTACATGAGAATCTATGCTTTAATTAAAAAAAAAACCTGACCCACATGGTTCTCAAGGAAAGTGTGAAAGTGTCCTGGATTAATGGAGCCTGAATTATAATAACTCAGGAAGTACTCCATACATCTGAAGTAATAACAATAACTCAGGAAGTACTCCATACGTCTGAATGGGGTGTTAATTGCCAGACCCACTGCTTGGGGGAGGCCCATTAACACCATCCCAGCAGATTCTGTTTGTTGTAGGAGGAGGAGAATAGTGTGAGCCTGGTCTAGTAGATGCATCCCAGCTGCGGTAAGCACTGGACAGGACCAGACCCTGTTGCTCTTAGCCCTTCCTGTCCAGGAGGAAGGGGGGGAAAGTTCACAAATTCTGCTGTTCCCAAAGGGAGGTGCTCCCAGGGTCAAGAGGAAAAAGGGGAAGGTCTCCCCACCATTGTCACTCCAAGTAGGAATGAAGCCATAGAGTACGACTAGGCCTGGTGTGCGTGTGGAAACTGGAGGAGACATGTCATGGTTTGCCTGTATCCCCAAGTTGCCTTAATCTAGGCCTGCCTTAGTATATGACTCTGAAACATTCATTTTTTGGAGTAGCACTTTATTGCATGAACTAGTCCCATTGAAATCAATGGGACTGCTCTCAAAGTAAGGTACTACCCATTGGGAGTAAGAGTATCAGAAACTGCCTCTTAATGACTTTGGATATAAAATAAGTTTTCTTTTAAGGCTGCTAAGCTTTGTAAATCACCTGTACATTAAGAGAAATGATTTCTTCAGGCCTCTTCCTGAGCATTTTGCTCCTCCTCCCCATTTTTTAATTATCTTAATTTTCCAAAATGTTTTATCACAACACTTTCCTTTATTTACCTGTCTTTAAATGAGATCATTTCACTGAAGATATTACCCACTTTGAAGATTATAAATGGTCAGGTTCCTTTCCATAAAGCTGTTTCAGCAAGCTGTCAGACATGAGATTTATTCACACGCTTTAAGGTCAGAATTAGTTTCTCCATAGAAAAGGTGATACTTACTTTACTAAGAAATACTGTGAGTTGTCAGGCTTGGTAGTGTGTTGTTTCTTGATAATTAGTTCAAAACAAGCTTGAAGCTGCTTCAAAGCACATTTTAAATCAGACCACACTAAGGCCATGGCTACACTACGAAAGTACTCCGGTTTTACAGAAGTTGATTTTTGGGAACTGATTGTATAAAGTCGAGTGCATGCATCCACACTAAGTGCATTAATTCAGTGGTGTGCATCCACAGTACCGTGGCAAGTGTCAACATTCCGAGCCATCCACAGTTCCCACAGTCCCCACTGCCCATTGGAATTCTGGGCTGAGCTCCCAATGCCTGATGGGGCTAAAAAGTTGTCGCGGGTGGTTATGGGTAAATGTCATCAGTCAACCTTCCCTCCCTCTGTGAAAGCAACAGCAGACAATCATTTTATGCCTTTTTCCATGGATTGCCTGAGCAGACGCCATAGCACAGCAAGCATGGAGTCCGTTTAGCTCACCGCAGCAGTTATGACCATTGTAAACACCTTGAGCATTATTGTGCAGTTTATGCAGAACCAGCACCTGAAAAACCAGGAGAGGAGGTGACCACAGTGCTTTGATGAGGACATGAACACAGATTTCTCTAAAACCGTGGTCCCCAGAAGTTTGGAGATCATGGTGTTACTGGGGCAGGCTCATGCCATGGATCACCAATTCTGGGCCCGGGAAACAAGCACAGACTGGTGGGACCACATAGTGTTGCAGGTCTGGGATGATTCCCAGTGGCTCCGAAACTTTTGCATGCATAAAGGCACTTTCATGGAACTTTGTGACTTGCTTTCCCCTACCCTACCAAGAATACCAAGATGAGAGCAGCCCTCACAGTTCACAAGTGAGTGGCGATAGCCCTGGGGAAGCTTGCAACGCCAGACAGCTACCGGTCAGTTGGGAATCAATTTGGAGTGGGCAAATCTACTGTGGGGGCTGCTGTGATGCAAGGAGCCAACACAATCATTGAGCTGCTGCTATCAAAGGTAGGGACTCTGGGAAATGTGCAGGTCATAGTGGATGGCTTTGCTGCAATGGGATTTCCTAACTGTGGTGGGGCCATAGACAGAACCCCTATCCCTATCTTGGCACCGGAGCACCAAGTCGCTGAGTACATAAACCGCAAGGGGTACTTTTCAATGATGCTGCAAGCTCTGGTGGCTCACAAGGGACGTTTCAACAACATCAACGTGGGATGGCGAGGAAAGGTTCATGACGCTCGCGTCTTCAGGAACTCTGGTCTGTTTGAACAGCTGCAGGAAGGTATTTACTTCCCAGACCAGAAAATAAGTGTTGGGGATGTTGAAATGCCTATAGTTATCTTTAGGGACCCAGCCTACCCCTTAATGCCCTGGCTCATGAAGCCGTACACAGGCACCCTGGACAGTAGTCAGGAGCTGTTCAACTACAGGCTGAGCAAGTGCAGAATGGTGGTAGAATGTGCATTTGGACGTTTAAAGGCGCGCTGGCGCAGTTTACTGACTCGCTTAGACCTCAGCGAAACCAATATTCCCACTGTTATTACTGCTTGCTGTGTGCTCCACAATATCTGAGAGAGTAAGGGGGAGACGTTTATGGTGAGGTGGGAGGTTGAGGCAAATTGCCTGGCTGCTGAATACGCACAGCCAGACACCAGGGCGGTTAGAAGAGCACAGCAGGAAGAACTGTGCATTAGAGAAGCTTTGAAAACCAGTTTCATGACTGTCCAGGGTACTGTGTGACATTTCTGTTTGTTTCTCCTTGATGAAAACCCGCCCCCTTGGTTGCCTCTAAATTCCCTGTAAGCCACCCACCCTTTCCCCTTCGATCACAGCTTGCTTGCAAAGGAAATAAAGTCACTATCATTTAAAAAAACATGTATTCTTTATTAATTGATTATAAAAATAGGGAGATAACTCACAAGGTAGCCTGGGTGGGATGTGGGAGGAGGGTAGGAGGGAAGGAAAAGACCACTTTAAAACTTATTGAATGTCAGCCTTCTGTTGCTTGGGCTGTCCACTGGGGTGGAGTGGTTGGGTGCCCGGAGCCTCCACCGCCCCGTGTTCTTGGGCATCTGGGTGAGGAGGCTATGAAACCTGGGGAGGAGGGAGGGTGGTTAAACAGGGGCTGCAGTGGCAGTCTGTGATCCTGCTGCCGTTCATGAACCTCCACCAGATGCCAGAGCATGTCCGTTTGATCCCGCAGTAGCCTCAGCATTGCCTCATGCCTTCTCTGATCATCCTGCCACCACCTCTCCTCATATTCATTGGCCACTTTCCTGTACTCTGCTATTGTGTCCCTCCACACAGCTCTGTCAGTGCCGGACAACTGCATGAGCACAGAGAACATTTCATCGCATGTGCGTTTTTTTCACTGCCTTATCTGAGATAGCCTTTGGGAGGGAGGAGGGAGGCTTGAAACATTTGCAGCTGCTGGAGGAAAAAAAGGGAGTGAAGTATTTAAAAAGATACATTTTACAGAACAATGGCTCTACTCTTTCAGGGTGAACAACACTATTCACATCACATGGCACGTGATTTTGGTACAAGGTCGCATTTTGCATCTTATATTGAGTGCCCACTCTCCTGAGGATAACACAGAGAGATAAAGTGTTTGAATGCTAGCAAACACAGGGACCATACGCTGCCAGGCTTTGTCATGCAATGATACCAGATTACTTGCTACTAGCATGGCGTGGTAAAGTGTCCTGCCATGGAGGACGGAATAAGGCTGCTCTCCCCAGAAACTGTCTGCAAAAGCTTTTAGAGTACCTCCAGGAGAGCTTCATGGAGATGTCCCTGGAGGATTTCTGCTCCATCCCCAGACACATTAACAGACTTTTCCAGTAGCTGTCCTGGCCACGAAGTCCTCAGAGCTACTTAATCATTAAAAAACACTTACTTTTATAACATGGATTATATATAAAAAGGTACACTCACCAGAGGTCCCTTCTCTGGCTTCATTGGGTTGGGAGGGTATTTCAATCACTGTGATAAAAAGATCCTGGCTGTCGGGGAGAACAGTGTGCTGTGTGCTCTGCTCAAGCTCGTCTTCCTCCTCTTCATCTTCCCCATCCGCAAAATCCTCAGGCATGGTGGAGAGTACCCCATCATCAGAGTCCACGGACAGGGGTGGCGTAGTGGTGGTGGCCCCCCTTAGAATTGCATGCAGCTCAGCATAGAAGCGGCATGTCTGGGGCTCTGTCCCGGAGCGTCTGCTTGATTCTTTGGTTTTCTGGTACTCTTGTCTGAGCTCCTTAAGTTTCACACGGCACTGTGTTGCATCCCTGCTGTAGCCTCTGTCCCTCATGGCCTCGGAGATTTTTTGAAATGTTTTGGCACTTCATCTTTTGGAACGTAGTTCTGACAGCACGGATTCCTCTCCCCATACAGCGATCAGATCCAGTACCTCCTGTTCAGTCCATGCTGGAGCTCTTTTTTGATTCTGGGACTGCATAGTCACCTGTGCTGATGAGCTCGCCTGGCCAAACAGGAAATGAGATTCAAAAGTTCCCAGGGCTTTTCCTGTACACCTGGCCAGAGCATCCAAGTTCAGAGTGCTGTCCAGAGCAGTCACAATGGTGCACTCTGGGATAGCTCCTGGAGGCCAATACCTTCTAATTGCATCTACCCTAACCCTAATTTGAAATGGCAATGTCGATTTCAGTGCTAATCCCCTCTTGGATTAGCACTGAAATCGACATAAAGAGCCCTTTATGTAAAAAAAAAAAATAAAATGGCTTCATTGTGTGGACGGGTGAAGGATTTAAAGCTGCTAAATCCGACATAAACTCATAGTGTAGACCAGGCCTAAGGGATCTTTGGGGATGCATCAGTAACCATTCAGTGTAAGATTAAGAAGCTGTGGATGCATATTACTCAAATATTTATTTTTTCCAGTATATGAGTTATAAGGACGTACTGAATCCACTTTTCTATTTTTTTCTATAATGAATATAAAAGTCAGACAAAGTGCCCAGGGATCTGAGAAACATGAACTGAAAGCTTTAATGTGCTACCTTCCAAGACCTGAATTAAATTTTTATTCTGCAGCAGATTATCATCTTTAAAACACCTAAAACTGAGCAAGTCTTGGTTTTGTATTCTTTAGGCATTGGCCTCAATGAGAGCTTCGGGTGCAAAATAATCCATTATCAGGTACTTAGGCCTTAGATAATAAGGTTTTTGTGGCATGGAACCTCTTATTGTTCTTTGTAAAGTACTAGCACAAGGATCCTAGGCACTAATGCAATAGAAATAATAATAATAATAATAATGATGTAAGCAGTGTCAGGATGAGCTCCACCCAGACATCTGGTGGTGAGGTGTGGCAAGTTGTGGAAAAGAACTTCAGGGGCCGATCTCATTTGCATAGGCACACCCACCCTGCCTAGAATGAGACCATAGCTGCCCAAATGGTCATTTTGGCTGCTGTGGGATCCCCAGTGTCTCTGTTATTGGGGCAGGAAGAATAAATTGTTATTACCCTGATTATGGGAACTGTGCTTGGAACTGTACGTGGCCTTTTGTTATGATGGAGGGACTCACCATCAACTAAGTAGCACTCGCTAGGCAAGGGTCATGGGTTCCAAAACTGTGTGAAGGGAGAGAGGCTGGGGACAAGTAGTAATACTTGGTGGCATGGGCCCCTTGGTGAGGGCCTTACATGCTAATTGCACTTCCTCCTCTCTCCACTGTGGAATATCAGAGCTAATTTTGATTTCATTAGAAGTCTAGCTATAGGCTGCTGAGCTCATTTTGGGCTGACAGTGCACCAGCACTGGGGCTCCCCTACTACAAGCTGAATTCACCTAAGAGCTGAAATCACTGAGTGTTGTGTTAAGTAGTGGGGGAGCCTGAAGATATATTGTGGAGCAGGTTGCGGGACGGCTGGTGAAGCAGTTCGACGCGGAGCAGTGTGTGGATGGCAGGAGCTGCTTGTGGGCCGTGGAGCTGAGTGAAGGAGTTCGTGGGGCGGCTGGAGGAGCGGAGCGCAGCTGAGCGAAGGAGTTCGTGGGGCGGCTGGCGGAGCGGAGCGCAGCTGAGCGAAGGAGTTCGTGGGGCGGCTGGCGGAGCGGAGCGCAGCTGAGCGAAGGAGTTCGTGGGGCGGCTGGCGGAGCGGAGCGCAGCTGAGCGAAGGAGTTCGTGGGGCGGCTGGCGGAGCGGAGCGCAGCTGAGCGAAGGAGTTTTGTGGGGCGGCTGGCGGAGCGGAGCGCTGCTATGGAGCTATGGGGCGGTCAGCTTCAGATCATGTAAGGTGCCTCTTACTCCTGTCCCATTTCCACCCAGGTTGGGAGGTAAAGCTCCGCAGATAAACTTTCGAACTCTGGGGCTGCCCTGACCAGGGACAGAGACTTTTGGGGCATTGGACTTTTGGGACTTTGGGTGATTTGGGGTTGCTGGACTCAAGAACCAAAGGGAAAAGGGCATGCCCCAATTTGCTTGGGGTGGGTTTTTTTTGCTCATGGGTTGTGTTATGAATCCTGTTGGTGGTGTTTCCCAAACATAATGCCACATTGTTTCTCTCTGTTATTAAAAGGCTTTTGCTACACGCAGACTAGGTGCTTGCGAGAGGGGAAGTATTGCCTCTTGGAGGCGCCCAGCGGGGGTGGTATATATTTATCCCCGGTCACTGGGTAGGGGCTTGAGCCGGTTTGCATTGTGTTATTGGAATGGATCCCCTAGATATTGAACCCGGCCCTTGTTGCCCTTGGGCAGAAGGGTTACAATAATAATAAATAATTAATATAATGTCTTTATCATCAGCTGAAACAGAATTACATAAATATTTGCACTGTAAAAATGATAAACAAAGAAATAGAATTTTTCAGTTCACCTTATACAAGTACTATAGTGTGATCTCTTTATCGTGAAAGTGCAATTTACAAATGTAGATTTTTTTTGTTACATAATTGCACTCAAAAACAAACATCCTCTGGAATGGTGGTCAAAGCATGAAAGGACATATGAATCTTTCGCACATCTGGCACATAAATATCTTGTAACGCTGGCTACAACAGTGCCATGAGAACGCCTGTTCTCACTTTCAGGTGACATTGTAAATAAGAAGTGGGCAGCATTATCTCCCATAAATGGAAACAAACTTTTTTGTCTTAGCAATTGGCTGAAAAAGAAGTAGGACTGAGTGGAATTATAGTCTTTAAAGTTTGATGTTGTTTTGTTTTTGAATGCATATGCATAACAAAAAAAATCTACATTTGAAAGTTGCACTTTCATGATAAAGAGATCACACTCTAGTACTTGTAGAAGATGAATGAAGAATACTGTTTCTTTTGTTTACCTTTTTACAGTGTAAATATTTGTAATAAAAATAATAATATAAAGTGAGCACTGTGCATTCTGTGCTCTGTGTTGTAACTGAAATCAATATATTTGAAAATGTAGAAAAACATCCCAAAATCATAGAATATTAGGGTTGGAAGGGACCTCAGGAGGTCATCTAGTCCAACCCCCGATCAAAGCAGGATGAATCCCCAATTTTTGCCCCAGATCCCTAAATGGCCCCCTCAAGGAGGGACGCAGGTGTCACGGGAGGAAGTAGCCCAGGGAGGGACTAGCCATAGTCCCAAGCATAGTCAGCGTGTTGTGGTGAATTCGCCCGCTGCTGGAAGGGCCCTGGGCGGGGACCCAGAGGAGGAGGGAGGGCCTGGGTCCTCCGACCCTGGCAAACTGTCCCCCGCCCCAGAGTGGTGGCCCACACCCCTGCAGGCCATTAGGCTTAGCTGTCCAGTGAACCAGAGCAGTCTTACTGACTCTGGCCACTAGGCCACACTGCCCAGTGAACCCAAGATAGCTCTATTGACTCTGGATGCTAGGCCTCACTGCCTGTGAACAAAGGTATCTCTATGGACTCTGGCTGTTAGGTCTTGCTGCCCTGCTGAGGAGGGCGACCCCATTGACTTGGGCCATGGGGCCCTACTGTCATGTGGATCAGGGCAATTATGTAGACTTCAGCCACCAGGCCTTACAGCCTTGCAGCTCAGGGCAACTCTATTGACTTTAGCACTTAGGTCTCACTACCTAGAGACAGAGGTCTGCTCGAAGGATGGGGTGCAGTCACCCCACACTGGATGGGGTCCCCCAATCCTGTCACAGTCTGATAAATCTGCTTGTAACTATAGTTTCATCTAGTTTGACTTGTACTGAAGTTAGGCTTGCCAGGATTGCCTCTGGGACTTTTTTTTAAAAAGCAGCATCACATTAGCTGTCCTCCAGTCATCTAGTATAGAGGCTGATTCAGGAGAATAGGTGAAGGAAGGAAAGAAAGGCTGAACATGTGAGATCATGGTAAGTTATTAGAAAATCTTTAAAAGTTTGGTGGTTCAGTTCTTATAAGTGCTTTAAAGTTGGATGCATATATGAACCTTACCTGAAACCTTTGGCGTCTGCAAAATCAGGCTGGAAATCCCACAGATTTTCTCATTGTATTTTGTCATTTCCATTTCCAGTTCTGGCTTGAACCACAAAGTGCTGTGGTTCTTCGAAAATGAAATATGAACTTATAACAAATAGCTCACTGAAATTTTTTTAACCTCAAAATATTTTTGTTTGGATTTGGTTTTGGTTTTGGCTGAAGTTGACTGGATCTTTTTTTATCCTTATGGATTCAGCACAAAAGTGTACTGGGAGGAGCCCATTGTAAATATACCCCATGCCAAAGAAAATGAAACCTTCTAACGAACCTCAAATATCAAAAAGTATATTACATAATGTGTTATAGTTAGCAATATAGAGAGAAGCAGTCACCTTTTTTGTTTGTTTGCAATGTTCACTATTCTTGCTATTTTCAAATATCCTCTGGAAAAAAAAATAACATATATGTGTCACATAGCTGTGTCTTGTCTATGTCACATACCATGGCTGTGTCTTTCATCCTGTAGAATGCATTGTATGTTGGGGACAGTTTTATCTTTGAGGCTATGTCTATGTTTTCTCTGCAAAAAGGTTTATGAGAGACACGCATTTGCTGTTATGGTGAAGATTACTATATTCATTTGAGGTGTATTTAATAGTGTTTTCTTTATGCTTGAATCAATGCCAGAGTTAGCCATCTAAAATGTAAATGAAGTGTATTCATGTTGAGAATAACTCCTCTGTGAATTCAGTAAATCCTTAATGCAAACAAGAATAGTTTGGTATTCTAAATTGGTCTTGACATATGTACATATTCATGCACAAGGTTTAGCCAATGGTTTAGGCACAGTACTTAGTATAAATTGTATTTGAAAATAATAATGAAGATGTTTCCTGGTGTGGAACTGATCAATTAAATTGTTTTTAATTGTTCTCTTTATTAATATAACTTAATAAGCAAAGTTTTATGAATGAAACAACATTCATTCATAAAACCGGTTACCCCAATAACAGGCTAATTGAGTTTCGCTTTCAATCCAATTGCTGCTTAAATCACTGAAACTTACACTGTTTCAACATTGTAACTTCTGTTCACTGTTTGCCATTCCTTACACTTGTCCATATTGTAACTCAAACTCCATTTTAACTTGTCTCAAACTCCATTTTAAAATGCTCACTTCATTTTGTAAAAGCTTGCTGCAACCTTCATTTTTGCAAAACCCTGCTGTAATCTTATTAGTTTAGTTTAGATGTGTGAATATAAGGTATGTATGGATGATGGAATCAACCTCCAGCCCCAGCCCGTCCTGATGAAATGAAGTGTAAACACCAATGGTTGAAGATACAGACAACAGCCCTGAAAAAATAAGAAGAGTCCACCCTAAAAGGAAAAGAACAAAGGTACAATTGAAGGAACATCAAAGCCGGGTCTGAGACTGAAGGTCACGTCTGCAATTGACGGGTGATCAATCACACCAAACCCAGAGGCAGCATGACACAGCAAGACCTATAGACTCTGGATTCAAACTAAAGCCTACGAAGAGAATGGGTGAGATAGAAGACTTTGAAGGGTAACATTCTGCTGTCAACATGGAAGGGCATCGGTGCATGCCCGACAGAGACCCAGCTCTTCCTTGGGCCCGGCTTTCCTGGCCAGTTAGCCACCACAAGCTACGAACCCAAGCCACAAACTCAAGCTACATTCAGGACTGATAACTATACAGCAGCTGCAGAACCTGTGTGTGTGTATGAACGAACGTGTGAATGAATGTGAAACTGAATGAAATGTTATAGCTATAACTGACTGCCTACTACGATTCTTTTTGTATTCACAATAAATGTGACATTTTGTTTTATCCCCTTTAATAAGATCCTGTTGGTTTTTATTTTATTGGTACACTGGGAGCTTTCACTTTTTTCCCCAGTGGTCTCTCTTTGGTTCAATGTACACCTAATCTCAATCCCTTTTCCCTCCTTTAGTGCCTGATGCTGCATAGTGCCGGTCACCTTCAAGGTCAGGTAGAGGTGAGCATACTCAGCACCTCCTAAGATTTGCTCAGCAGTACATTTTAGAATCAGGATTAGGCTTCTTGCAAAGTCTCTGCTTTGTGCTGAACTTCTCATAGAAAGATGTTAGGAGGCAGTTCTCACTGGAACTCCTCGTGACAGTTTCTTCAGTTGGCCAACTGAGGCTAGCTTTAGTGGCAGTTAAGCATTTCTCTTCATGGAAATGTGAAGAGATCTGGATGAAACCTACTGTTTTATGTGGGTTTCACAAACCAAAACTAGAGGGCCCTGTTCCTTCAGGTTGGCAGGAACTCAACCCTTTGAGGTTCTTTTGAGTCCCAAAACTACAAGCCAGCGCATTCAAACAAGTATCCTGACCCTCTTCTTCCTTCCCAGCAACAATTCACCTATATCCAAAAATCCTTTCCATATCCCTATTGTAAGGTGTCTTTAAAGTGGAGGAAGCTAACAAGTTACCAAACAGGAAAAACTGGGTCTTTTTAAGACTAGCTAGAGTAGCTAGAGATAGCAGTGAGAGCCGAAAACTCTCCTGACAAAGTGGACAGGCCCCAAACTGCTCCAGTGGCCCTGTACCAGGACTAGAGCACAGCAAGCCAGCACATGCACCCCTGCTTTCTTTTGAAGGTGGGACTGCAACCGTTGAGCAATATTTCCTGAAAATGGGTCCCCAGAAAACATCAAAACAGAGTTTGAAAGGATGATAAGTATTAAGCTAATCTCCTTCCCTCCAACAAACCGTAAAAGAGAATGTCCCATGGCTTGCTGAGGGGAGGGAACAGCTATGTAGGGAACAGAGGGAGGAGTTCTAAATTGAGCCAAAATATAAAATTCAAGCCAGATGTTGCAACTCGGTAAGCAAACCTACCATAAGCTAATGTGCAACATTTGCAATAAAACCTGAAGCCAGGTGAATTTTAACTGGTCTTGTGCTTTCTTTATATACTTTCAACAGCTCTGTGTGGGGGAGCAGAGCTGTTTCTATGGGAATAAATATTATTCCTGCAGAAACAGCTCTATTTCTATTATTTTGTGTACATGTATCTGAGCGTCAGGAATTATCCTAGTATTTTCTGCTCTCTTGATGATAATAAAAGTAGCAAAAATAGTGCTTTTCATTTAAGCAGCACCTTTTACCCAAGGATCTTATAGTACTTTACACAGTCATTAATAACTTTTATGACATTTTGCAAGCAAATAATAAGGCATTTCACTTGTTGTTTTCTGCAAAATGTACCACTTCTATAATCAGCTTTGGTTTACAACAAAGGAAGGTGCAATCACTCTGCTTTCAAATGACCAGCAATTGGTCCATATGTACAAAAAAGTTCACAGTAATTTCCAAAACAGGAAGACCCAGTGCTACTTTAGTTATTGTTCATGTTCCTCAAACCGAGAAATATGGAAGAATAGGGAGTAATAAAAAGTGCTTAAATGATGATTGAATGAAGGGAAAAAGTGAGCAAACACTGATGCCTGAAAAACACAGGTGTAGTGTAGCCTGAGTGTAGCCATGGTGCACTGTTCTCACCCACACTTGCTGATTATTTAAGTAAATGGCATTTATAGTGTGTGGCAATTCTGCAATCAAGCAAGCTTAACAAAAGAAACCTCTTTGGAGGTCTTTTTGCAATAGCATTGGGAGGAGAGAAAAATAAGCAGTGCATTCAACATTTATGGGTGAATTAAAAAAAGACCGCAGGACATCAGCTTTGACAGTGGGTCTCTGGACCAAATAAATTTATTGAGAATCCATTAGTAAAGTATTTGTCATCTTTCCATTTCTGATATAAAGGACAGGATGGCTAACCTTATTTTAGCAGGGGGGGGAAACATTAAGATAATTGTATTTCTATTCTAATTGTATTCTATTCAAAAGGACTAGATCATTTCAAAAAAGAACTAGATAAATGCATAGAGGATTGGTCCATCAATGGCTATTAGCGAGGATGGGCAGGAATGGTGTCCTTAGTCTCTGCCAGAAGCTGGGAATGAGTAACAGGGAATGGATCACTTGATGGTTACTTGTTCTGTTCATTCCCTTTGGGACACCTGGCATTGGCCTCTCTCGGAAGACAGGATACTGAGCTAGATGGACCTTTGGTCTGACCCAATAGGGCCAATCTTACGTTCTTATTTCCGAGCCCTACCACATTCCCCAACAAACTAAGGATGGCAGGCCCCTAAAAGCATCAAAACAATTCCAGATACCACATCTCATTAAGATCTAAGCCAGAGCATTAGGTTTAAATGATAGCTCTTTGGGTTTAATATGTATGCAGATCTGGGAAAGTAGGGGCTGTGCAATTTCTCATGGGGCAAAGTAGCTCTAAAGAGAGAGTGGCAATATGCCAGTATTTATGAGCAGTTTAATTTCAGAGGTCAAGAATCACAAAACAGTTATGTTCCTTATTAATTCATTAGAGCTGTAGTGCTGTTTTATTGGGGGGGGGGGGAAGAAAACTAACTTTGATTTAAACCAGCTGGTAAATCCAGAGCTTAACTGATTCTGCTGTAAATAAAGACCTTTTAAACAGAGGAGTCTATTGTGCATAGCACTTCTTTTTATAACAGTATAAACATTAATGTGATAATAAAACTGCTAATACATTGCTATAAGACATTTGCACCCTATAAATACTGTTACCATTTTAAAATATAAATCGGTATGGGTTTGGACATAAATTATATCCAATGCCACCTTCATTTCCCTTTGAAATAATGTGTATGTTTGTGGGCCCACAAATATGTGTGTGTGGTTATGAATGTGTATGTGTGTGAGTGGGACGGGGCCATTGGGCATGTGTGTTTGAAATAGAGGAATTATTCACAATTTTGGGAGGTGATTTGAGTTCAATGAGTTGTGGGGGCATTCTAGCTCCTTACCCAAGAATATACTTAAGTCCAATATTCTCACTGTGAGGCTCAAATATTTGCATAACATGAAATACATATTTCAGGTATATGTGCAATTTTTAAGCATGTAGATTTGTTTACTAGTATGATTTAAACTCATAAATATCCATTCTCTGTTGAGACAGCTTATCACAGAGGAGAGGTTCTTTCTTTACTATAGTCTGGGGAAAATCAGCAAGAAGGTAAGTCCTCCTCATTTACTTCATGAATAATAACAAAAACTGGGACACCTGTCAGAACACTGGTATCAAAAGATGACTCTCCTCAACCCAGGGCTTTCTCTCTTTCCTCTCCCTTCAATTTCCAGAACTTTCTGTTAAATATTTTACCACTAGAGGGTGCTGCAAATTGTGTTTTAAAGTCTAGAATCGATAAAGTAAACACACCTATCTCCCTGTTGCGCCAGGAAATCTAAGGCTAGCATTTCAAACCTTAACCTCTATCTCTTATTCTTAAAAATAGGACTTTCTCTGGTGAGTGGCACCAATATATATCCAACTTAAAGAACACCATCGCCACATTATTTACTTTAACTAAGGAGGCCAAGTTCATAGAAGACACACTAGAACTCCCCTTCCACCTCGCAGTTGAACTCCAGTTGCGGCCTCTGTGTGTATTTGATCCTAGTGACTGAGGACTGAAGCTTTAAAGAGAATGCACAGCACATCAAGTGATTCATTCATATATATATATATATATATATGAAAATAGTGTTTAGGCACTTAATAAATAATAATAAACTCACTTCTTTGCATATGCACAAAAGAAAGCCAGACTGAGACACCTTTGCAAACAGTTCTTTAACAATGCAGATTTTTCTCAGTTCTGTTGCAATCATTAGTGAACCCAGTGAGAATCTAATGAAAAGTAATTTCTGTGCTCTTTTAGAAAGACTGGACACAATTATGGTATCCCTAGTCTGTCATGAAGGCCTGTATCTGATGCAAAGACTAGTAACAAAAGGCAGACAGGAGGTTACAAGAAAAAGTATATATTGCTGACTCTCTTGGGTAAAATTTATGCAGGCTGCTGTACCCTGTGATTGTATTTTCTTCTGATTGCCTGCCTCTCGACCTCTTAAAGACACTGAGACAAATATAGTACCACAAAATTGTCAACTAAACTACAGTAATAAACACTTTAAATCTCTTCCAATATACTTATATTTTATATATGCCTTAAATAATACAGAAACATCTACCAATAAAAACTGTTAGGAAATATAGATGCATTATGTATTCAGCGGATTTTTTTTTAATATTCAATAAGTGCCAACCATATATTTCTGGGCCAAATTCAGAAGTAATATTAATGGTCATGAGAATTAAACATAAATGTGTGCGTATGAGAGAGTGTAAAATGGCACCTGACTTTATCAGACACCTTCCTATTAGTTGCAATTCTTTCTACACATGCTCTGCTTCTTCACCACGTAGATTACTCCCTTATAATGATTTATTAATGTCTTAATTTACAGAATCATTTATGATATCTCTGAATTTGTTCCATAGTAAGCTAAAATTATAGGCCTTGATCCTAAAAGTAAATGCACTAGTGCAAACTCCTGTATTTGTTTGAAATCCCGTTTGAATCTTTAGGATTCCAGGTAGGTGCTGGACCCAAACTAGTGCATCTCTGTGTGTAATATACACAATATAAGAAGGATAGTTCACACAATATAATGGAATTGTGAGGTCAGATTCTCTGCTGAGCCCCTTAGAAGGTGTCCAGAAGTTACAGCCTAGGAAAAGGGAAGGCTAAAGTGACTGTAAAATGTTTGCACCTATAAGATTCAGGGCTGTGCCTGGGACTAGTAGTGGCCATAGACTAACTTAGAGAAGCCCTCTGTGCTGCTCTAGTTTATGGCGGCTGTGGAAGTATAACATTGTATAAGTATAACGTTGTATAAGGGGACATGCTGGATACATTGTATATGAGAGGGCATGCCAAAACATGTTACAAAGTATCTGAGGGAGCACACGTAGAGACAGTAAGCTTTGAATGGAGAAGCAATTAAGATAGAGCCAGCATGTCTAAGAAACAGGCATCAGAATGGAAGGTGTGAAGGGCAATTAGTTAAGTTAACTGGAAGCTGTTAAAGGAGATTGTTAAGGGTGGCAGGTAATTGAAGATACGTGACTGGTCTCAGGGATATCGAAGGGTGGTGACTAAAATCGTTTTCTTCTTTTGTCTCTAACTTCTCTGTAACTTGTTCTCCAAAAAACTGTATAAATTAAAAGACATAAGCCCCACTCGGGGGGCTCACTTCTAAATGTATTAGCAGAGCAGCTTTGCTAATAAAACAGAGTGGTCTGATAAATTGTGAGTCTGAGTCAAACTTTGACAATTTGGAGGTTCCACCAAGATGGCAAGCAGCTTCACTGAGGCTGTGTGATCCCTGACTGCCTTGCAGGATGATCGTGGCAGCCGGCGCCTGGATGCTTAGTCCAAGTGATCCTCCACAAGACAGAAAGGTACACAGCAGCAGCGCAGTCTACGCCATTGAACTTGTTGGTTCCCACTCTGTTCGGGTAGGGGTCTTTGGATCCAGCTTCTGGAATCAGACGTCTCAGGTAATTATTATTTTTGTGCTTTAACCGGTTTGAGGACTGTCTTGTCTTTGTGTCTATCCGTCTTCCCCGTGGTATGTGTGTGTGAATCTGGGAGCCATCTCTGTCCGGATACTGGCTGACCAAGGGGTCCCCGTCCCCACGGTCTGAATAAGTGGAATCTGCACAGCTGCAGCCACATCACGCCTTGGGTATAACCCCTGGTGTGAAAGCAAGGGCAGTTGAGGCAGTAGCCTGTGGGCTCCTTTCTGTGTGTTGCACCGGGTACTGCTCTGCTGAGCCTGAATTTCCTTCTTGTGTGAGTGCTGTGTGAAGTCCTCCTGGATGGGTAATCAGAAGTTTAAGGTAGAACAGTTCCCTAAGGGAACTCCAGCTTATTTTATGTATTTTAGGAGGGGTCCGGACTCTTATAGGTTTCTTGAAAAATGGTCCAAATTAGCTCTAGGGAACCCCAAATTACAGTGGCCACTGTTAGGTTCTTGGGACAAGGATCGAGTAGATGCTTTAAAAAGCAAACTCATCCTCCCAAAAACCAAATTGGAGAGAGGAGAAGTAGACTGCTTCATGCAGTGGTGGGAAGAGGCAAATCGTAGATGGACTGAGTCAAAACTCACCTCTCTTAAAAATTCTATCAAAAAACTAACAGTTCAATTGGATGCAGTCTCTCCCACCACTAGTCCGAGCGTTCCCCTTTGCCCAGTCCTGTGCAATGATCCGGATCAAACCCGACCCCCACCATACTCCTGCGCAAATAAGAAATCAGAAAAGGAAAAATCTTCAGTGACTACAGATAATGAAAGTGAAGAAGATACCCTCATTGGCCTCGCAGCTCTGCAAAATATTATGAAGAAGAAATCCAAAGCAGACTGCAAAGATTCTCTTGACATCTCTTCTTGGAAAAGAGAACCTGATGGGAGGTTAATGAGAGACTCTGATCAAACTGTTGTGGCACCCTTACGAGTCCTTAAGATGGGAGAAAGTGAGTCCATATGGGATTATAAGCCCTGGACTCGTACGGAACTTTTATCTATAGTTAAAAAAAGTTTTCCCAAACCACAGGAAAACTCTGTCAAATTTGCTGAGGAGTTGCTGTTAATCTGTGAAACCTATGAACCCTCTGAGACAGATTTCCTCCAACTGTGTAAATTGTTAGCTCCTGCCAGTTATTATGAAAAATGGTTGGCTGCCGCAGACTGGCCAGCTGAGGCACGCCACTCAACCATAAAAAGTACTGGCCCAGATTTGGCATACAGAGACCGGTGTATGGCTCTTTGGAAGCGCCTGCATCAAGCCATTCCCAAAGTGTGGTCTCCTAAAACAAACTGGAGAGCAAAACTTACGTTGCTGTAAGCAAGGGCAAGGAAAGAGCCCAGGTGACTATAGGTCCCGGCTAACTGATATTTTCCTGCAACATTCAGGAATACAAGAGCCCGATGTAAATGGGCAGGGGGCCTTGGCACATGCATTTGTTGATGGTTTTCTCCCTGCCACAGGCAGCATGCTAAAACGAATAAGTGTGGGATGGGAGACTGAAACCATGGACAAATTGCTGGCAGTAGCAGAGCATTGCCACCGCACTTTAAAAGGAAAGGAGGAACAGTCCTCCCAAAAGTTAATGGCTCTGCAGATACAGCATTATTCAGGACTAAGCAGACCACACCAGGGACAGGGATGGGGTTGCGGAAGGGGGCGGGGGGCTGGATTAACTGGGGCTTTTAACTACTGTAAACAGCCTGGACACTGGAAAAAAGAGTGTCCAAGACGACCTAATAATTGTATGGGAAATCAAGTGAACCCCCCGCTGGTTCCTCCAGCTGATCCCCAACCCTATTTTTCACCCCAACAATGACGGGATGCTGGGGAACCTCACAAAGTTTTAGCTCCCTTATTACCTCTGTCCCCTACTGGAGAATGTGTCCTGACTGTAAATGATCTCTCTCTCCCTTTCCTTGTTGATACTGGAGCTTCTCTTTCTAAGAGTCCGCACCACTGACTTGCCTGAGGTTCCCCAATCTGGAAAATCTGTGTCTGCTGTTGGCATTACAGGGATCCCTACCTCTTTTCCCCTCTCAAAACCTTTGTCTGTTCAGGTCGGTCCCCTCTCTGAGGAGCATGCATTCCTCCTCTCTGATTCCACCCCTACAAACCTTCTGGGACGGGACTTGCTATGCAAACTTGGCTGTTCTATTTACTGCTCCCCAGATGGTGTCTATCTGCAAATCCCTCAGTCTTCCTTATGTGATTCTGTAGCCTCCCTGCTGTCTGAAACTTCCCTCTCCACTCCGGTCCCTTGCTGTCCCTTAACTCCGTCCCTAGAGCACCTAATCTCTCAGGTTCCTTCCTCCCTATGGCCATCGCACCCATCTGAAGTGGGCCGATTAAATACTGACCCAGTTCGGATTACTGTAGACAATTCCAAACCTCTGCCTCGCCTGTCTCAGTATCTTTTGAATCCTGAGGCAGAGGCTGGGATTGCTCCAGTTATATGTCCATTAAAAGAACAAGGAATTATTGTCCCTTGTTCCAGCCCCTGTAACACCCCTATCCTCCCAGTTCAAAAGGCTGATGGCAAATCGTGGCGATTTGTTCAAGATCTTCGAGCTATTAACCGCATTGTCATACCTTCTTTTCCAGTGGTTCCTAACCCTGCTACAATACTAGTGGCTATTCCTCCAAATGCAACCCACTTTACTGTTGCAGATTTGTGCTCCGCTTTCTTCTCTGTCCCAGTTCACTCTGAATCCCAGTATCTCTTTGCCTTCTCCTACAAGGGTCAGCAATATACATGGACTACCCTTCCCCAGGGGTATACAGAGAGTCCATCCTATTTTTCTCAAGCCCTAGCCAGGGATCTCGCTGATCTGGTTTTCCCATCAGGATCCACACTGATCCAATATGTGGACGACTTACTCCTGTGCTCCCCCTCTCTGTCTGCCTCAGAAACAGATTCACTAACACTTCTCACAGCTTTAGCAAACAAGGGTCATAAGGCTTCTCGCACAAAATTGCAGCTCTGCCAAACCTCTGTCACATACCTAGGCTTCCTGCTCTCCCAGGGCTCCCATACACTCTCTCCAGCCCGGGTACAAGCCATCCTTAGCTTTCCCCAGCCTTGCTCTCCACGCCAGGTCAGAAAATTCTTAGGCATGACAGGGTTCTGTAGGCAATGGATTCCCCAATATGCTTCTCTGGCTGAACCACTCCAAGAACTCACTCGATCCTCTGTACCTAACCCCATGCCATGGCCACTTGAAGCAAATGCTGCTTTCATCTCCCTTAAGCAGAATTTAGCCTCTGCCCCTGCCTTAGGGTTACCTAACTATGACAAGCCTTTTACCCTTTTCTGTCATGAACAATCTGCTTGTGCCCTCGGGGTTCTTACTCAGGAGCACGGTGACAGAAATCGCCTGGTGGCTTATTTTTCTGCAACCTTGGACCCTGTAGCCCAGGGTTTACCCCCTTGCCTACGTGCTGTAGCTGCTGCAACGTGCCTGGTCGAGATGTCTGAGTCCCTTGTCCTCCGCTCTCCTCTCACTATTATGGTTCCCTATTCTGTGGAAACTCTCCTTCTGCAACGCAACACTGCTCACCTCTCCTCTGCTCGCCTCACTAGGTATGAACTTTTGCTGCTTTCAGCCTCACATATCACTATTAAGCGCTGCTCCCGGTTAAACCCTGCTACCCTCCTTCCTTTACCTAGTGATGGTGAACCCCATGACTGCCTTGCAACTGTCTCCGCTATCACTGTCCTGCGCCCCGACCTTTCAGATGTACCTCTCCCTAACTCTGACCTGGTATTATTCACTGATGGGTCCTGTTATAGAAATGACCAAGGCCACCTTCTTGCAGGGTACGCTGTGGTCTCTCTCTCTGAGACCGTAGAAGCTGCGCCCTTACCCCCTGTGACCTCTGCCCAGGTGGCTGAACTGATTGCTCTAACCTGTGCCTGCTTTCTAGCCGAGGGGCTCCCTGCCACTATTTTTACTGATTCTTGATATGCCTTTGTGGTTGTGCATGACTTTGGCACCCTCTGGCAGGCTCGAGGTTTTCTTACCTCTACTGGTACCCCTATCAAGAATGGCCCCTACATTGCCGCCCTCCTGTATGCAATTTTACTACCGTCTAACTTGGCAATTGTTAAGTGTACTGGCCACTCAGCGGCAGACACCGAGGTGACAAAAGGTAATGCACTTGCTGATGCTGCTGCAAAACATGCCACCACTATAAAACCTTCACCAGAAGCGTTTCTTGGTCCCCTCTCTGTCTCTGTAACGCCACCATCCCTGTCTCATCTCGCTCAGCTCCAGGATTCTACCCCAGAAACAGAGAAAGGCTCCTGGAGTGCTTTGGGTTGCTCTTTGCATTCTGATTCCCTTTGGTGATCGCCCACCGGTAACTTGGTAGCCCCCCTCTCACTCTACCCGTCTCTAGCCACCCTGCTACATGGTGTTTCGTGTGTCAGCAAGGAGGGGATGGTCTCTGCTATGAGTAAGGTGGGGTGGTGGGCTCCCCATTTCAGCTCCTTTGCAACCCGCCACTGTGCCGCTTGTGTTTCTTGTCAAAGCCACAATGTAGGCAAATCTGTAAAAGTAACACAAGGGTTCCGGGGTTTGCCTCAAGCACCTTTCCTACACTGGCAACTTGATTTTGTACAAATGCCAAAGTGTCAGAAATATGAATTCATTTTAGTTATAATATGTCTGTTTTCGGGTTGGATTGAAGCCTTTCCCTGTCGCAAAGCTGATTCATTGTCCGTTGCAAAATGTCTGTTAAACCACATTATCCCTACCAAGGGAATTCCTGCCACTTTGTCTAGTGACCGGGGAACACATTTTACTGGAAAAATTGTTCAACATCTAAACCAGGTATTACATGTCACCCACCTATTGCACTGCCCTTACCATCCACAGAGTGCAGAGGCAGTTGAAAGGCAAAATGGTGTGCTTAAAAATAAGCTGGCAAAAATCTGTAGTTCCACAGGGTTAAACTGGCCAGCTGCTTTACCACTGGCCCTTATGGAAATTCGGTCATCCCCATCCCAGAGACACAAACTGAGTCCATTTGAAATCATCATGGGACGCCCTATGCGAACAATGGCTACTATTACCCCAGTCCCAGACCTAAACCTAACTCACAGCACGCTCCTCCAGTACTGCAAAGGGTTAATGCAAGCTGTGAGCTCCTTCCATTCGCAGGTGTGAGCAGCTTGGCTGACAGAACCCACCTCTGCTGCCTGTCACACTCTTGAGCCTGGTGATTGGATCTACCTGTGGCACCACCTTCGGAAGCACGCCTTGGAACCCCGGTGGAAGGGTCCATACCAGGTACTGCTCACCACCCAGACAGCAGTGAAATTATCCAGCATCGCTGCATGGATCCACGCCTCACAGTGTAAGCCAGCGCCACCTCAAGGGGACCAAGCACCTCTGCAAGACCACACAGAACCAGCTTCAACCCCAGAAGACAAAGAGGAACAGCCTGCAATACCTTACAATCTGCGCTCTCGTAAGGGTTGCCAGAAGCAGAGGGTAAGCAGACAGCAGGACCCAACAAACAAGAATCAGTAGTGAGCCTAGCGCCTGGTGGACGTAAAACTGTGACTGTGGTTCCCTTGAAAGGGGTTGTCGGAACCAGAAAGGGTTCATGCTTCCAACATGTGTCCTTTGAGAAGCTTAATCCTCAGCTACTGTGTCCTGAGGGTCTGGGGAATCCAGAGTGACAGTGACAATTCTTTCATCCAACAACAGGTGCAGATAGCCCAGATCCTGAATATTTCTAATTGCTGGGTCTGCAGCCACATCACAGCTCACTCACAAGCTAGTATCCCCACCATGGCAATCCCTTTGAATTCCTCAGAGCTTGCGGGAGAACCCTATCCACTTGAAAGGACATGGAAGGAAAATGACACTTGGGGGCTGGGAAAAACATATGTTCCTAAACTTATAAGTGTGGTGAAAGGAAAGGGCCACTGGTGCTGGGTGTGTAATGGGACAGGGCTGAATCTAGGGAGGAGCAGCTGTCTCCAATACATCGTGTCCCATGGTGTATGGGACTATTCAAACAAGGTTGGAGAATGGCGAACCGGGTATGGAAAGATAAATTTCCTCTCAACCTGGGATCAAACCAAAGATTCAATCTCTTGCTCCCCCTACAGCCTCCCTGAGAAAAACAGCACCATCTACAAATGTCATGTGAATGCTACCTCTTCTCCCAGTGAAAATCATCCTGTGCCCTTTGGGGGATACTATTCCTCCTTCGTAAATTCTTACATGTCAAAGGGTTGCAGTCAACCCTTCCCAGTTTTAATGGGACATGACTGGGTTTGTGGGGAAAATGCTTACACTTTGTTACCAGCAAATTGGTCAGGCATCTGTTATCCTGCTCAGCTTTTCCCACAATTCCGGGTGCTTCAATCCCTCCCACGAAATCGCCTCCATAATTTCAGGCGAAAAAGGAGGGACTTGCCAGATGCTAAATGGTATGTGGATAACATAAGCCCCCTGACTTGGGAAGAAGCTGTTGGCATTTCTTTAGTCCCAGTAGGGGGGGTAATCCACCATGCAAAAAGGCTTTTAAGGTTACAAGCGGTGGTTGAGATCATGGCCAATGAAACAGGAGAGAGCTTAAAAGCTCTAGCCAAAGAAGCAGGAGCGGTCCGACAAGTAGCCCTCCAAAACCGTCGGGCATTAGATATAATACTGGCAGCCAAAGCAGGGACCTGTGCTCTAATTGGAACAGAATGCTGTGTATACATACCTGATAATACTAATGAGGTAATAAATCGTGCTAGCCATCTGGAGCAAATTGCATACCTTCCCCATGAAGAACCAAGTTCCTTGTGGAAATGGATAAGTAACTTATTCAATTTCTCTAGTCTGGGAAACTGATTGTTTCAAGGAATCCTGACTATCCTATTTGGAATTCTAATAATCTTTGTGTGTTTTCAATTGATTTCTTGTTCTATCCAAAACTGCACAAGACACACCATCCATCAGGTTACCCCTAACCAGAGTGCTAATCTAATGTCATTAAATGTCACCAGTGAAAGCAATGAAAAAGAACGATTGATGTATGGAATCCAGTAAGTCATTGGTCATGGGCGTAGCCCATGTGGAAGTATAACATTGTATAAGTATAACGTTGTATAAGGGGACATGTTGGATACATTGTATATGAGAGGGCATGCCAAAACATGTTACAAAGTATCTGAGGAAGCACACGTAGGGAAAGTTAGCTTTTGAATGGAGAAGCAATTAAGATAGAGCCAGCACGTCTAAGAAGCAGGCATCAGAATGGAAGATGTGAAGGACAATTAGTTAAGTTAACTGGAAGCTGTTAAAGGAGATTGTTAAGGGTGGCAGGTAATTGAAGATACGTGACTGGTCTCAGGGATATCGAAGGGTGGTGACTAAAATCGTTTTCTTTTTTTGTCTCTAACTTCTCTGTAACTTGTTCTCCAAAAAACTGTATAAATTAAAAGACACAAGCCCCACTCGGGGGGCTCACTTCTAAATGTATTAGCAGAGCAACTTTGCTAATAAAACAGAGTGATCTGATAAATTGTGAGTCTGAGTCAAACTTTGACACAGCCTTTCATGGCTGCCTATGGTCTGCTCTGCCAGAGCACTCCAGCAATTCTGAGCATGGTTTCCCCCTCTTCTTGCCCCCAGCCACACCCCAGCATGCTCCTATACTGGGGAAGCAAAGTGAGGCAGCATAGGGCTGTGTACATCACTCTCATGCTGCTCCTTTAATGGGGAGGTCTCCAGGATGCCTTTATAGTTTCTTTACACTGCCGAACTGGCCAAAATCTAGCTTATCTCCATCAGTGAGTAGATTCTATGATGAAAAGTGCCCCCCCGGACATATGATGACATAACCAGTTGTTTATAGGGTGCAATGACTTTAATGTGTTTGTAAGGCCTTTAACATTATTTTAATGTAGTGATTGCAGTAATTGTGCTTCAGTTTCACCATCTTGTAAAATGGAGATAGTTGTAATGTCTTTCTTCGCAAATTGTTTTGAAATCTATGGGTGAAAAACTCTATAGAAGCACTATGTATTTTATTTTTGTTTTATTTTTCTTTCTCTCTTAAAACCACCTTTAAAAATAGGATGATCCGCCTGTCATTGATCTCATTATACTATTTCAGATCCTGATTTTTCCTCAGAGCCTTTAAAATCCCTGCAGAAATGTATGGTACCCTAGCCCTACCACAACCTGCAAATGGTTTACATTCCACAACAGATGGTAATAAATCTGAGGGAGTCATTACCATCCATCATGTCAATGAACAGCAGTAGGCAACCTTATTGACATATTAAACAGTAATTTCTCAGTTCCAACAATTGTTGTTTATCATGTCAGTACATACTCAGCAAGTTCTTAATTCATGGATATGCTATCAATACTATGAGGGAAGGACCTTTAAACCACAGACTCTATTAAACACACCTGATGACCTATTTTATCAGTGTGAACTGGTGTGTTTAAAAACGGGCATTATATATAATTAATGTATATAGTACATACATAGTAAATATGCATACTAGAGCTCTGATGAAATGGTAACAGCCACCAAGCTAGCAAATTTTTAAAGCTTCAATATTGCTGCTGTAGTAGTAGAAAAAATTCCTAGATCTTTGATCCTAATTACATTCTAACAACTATAAAATTTGGGATTTTCTACTCAAAGCCTTCTTTGAGTCACAGAAGTGATGAAAAAGCATCCACAGAATGTCAGTCTTTCTCACTGTAGTCTTTTATAATTTTACAACATCTAAACTAATTTAAACCAATATTAGTAAAAATGCTTTGAACTGAGACTTTATATGTCAAGTTGCAATTTAGAATGAATTTTTACTGTCAAACTATAATCCCCCAAACTAGGAGGTGCAATATAACTGAAATGCTGACACAGGCCTCAAATTGTAGAGGTGTTGGCAGGTGCTGTGATGCTAGCAATATATTAGCAATTTTTGCATATAATTATTATTCATTAATGCCTATTACTATATCACTTGCATGCAGATTATAGGCTATAGAATGACAGAATCAGTTAAATTAGAATACATACCACAGACGTAAACAGGCACACATTAAAGATATTGAATGAGTGTCCTTCAAAGGTTTTTCAGTTTAAAATAATATATGGAAAAGATGTTCATTGGGATGTACCTGAAAATAAAATACCTAGCTCATTTGCTCTGAGATGGTACTTAATACAGCATTCATAATAAAGGTCAAAGAAGTGCATCTTCTTTTAACTAAATGTTAAGTTAGCTCAACTGCAGTGATTGTCTGAATTGTGACTGTGTATTATAGAACACAGATCTAATTGCCTTAAGAGTTCCAGCCGTCCAGGCAATACAGATGTTATGCAAATGATGTAATGCTCACTTTCAGAAAGTAAAGAAATGTGATGATTTTTGCAATGGGTTATTTGTTGCTTTGTATCTGCTGTGAGAGGGGGCAAAATTATCATTAAGCTTTCCATAAAATGAATATCAGGAGACGCTATTAAAAATTCCACTGAATTGCAGGGATGTCTGATAACCACAGAAACATGTCAAAAGCAAAATTGTGTTACATGCTTACATGCAGACAGGCCCTAACCAAAACCCTGGAGCCAAACATCCCTGAACTTTGGAAAAGTCTGAACCTGGAACTGAACTTCATGACTTAGTGCATCCCCAAGACACACCCACACACCCAAGAGCAAGATTTTTAAAATTACTTGCCTAAAGTTAGGCTCTTAGTTCTTTGTTTAGGCACATATGCAAGTGAAGTGGCCCGATTTTGTAAACTGTTGAGGTAGCCAGCAGCTCCCACTTGCTCCCATATGATTACATTGGGAATTTCCTGTTATTAAGCATTGAACCAGTTATTTAGCTGCCTAAATATGGACTTAGGAGCCTAATTTTAAGCAGTCATTTTTAAAATATTGGTCTTAACTATTCTTTCAGCAGAACAATGTAGTTAACAAGTATCTATAAGATCAGTTCCATGAGATTAACTTTTCTTTCAGTACCTGGAAAAATCTATACACTTATCAAGTTAGCTCCCTCTGTTATTTTTTTAAACAGCAGTTATTCATTTAAGGCGGTTCCTTTGTTATATTTCCATCTATATTTTTGTTTGATGTAGTAAAAAATATCTAAGAGATTTGTAGTTTATCTTTTCACTGGTCTGACTCTATTACAGTAAGATGCTTTTTTTCCCCCCATTTGCTTGATGATAGAAAGTCTATTATTCTTCATATAACTGTGTGTGTTTGTGTTTTGGAATTCAACCCGCAATTACAACACACACAAGTATATTTTTAAATATATTTATAATATGGGTATAGCTGAAATTTGCTCTCTGCCTGAAATAACCCTCTCCTAAACCATACCTTTTATTTCCCATCATTATGTGATTGCTTTGCCATTGCCTGTATCACTTCTTGAAATGACTTTCCACAAATTGGATCAAAAGGAGATACAGTAATACCTGGCCACAAGTTAATTATTGGGACTGAGAATATTATTGCCTGGAATTTCATAACAGAACATTTGTGATGTCACAACAGATTGCTGATGCTATTGAATAACTGGATCCAAAACATTAAACAGACATTCCAACATTAATATCAAACCATCAACTTCAGTGATTTTTTTAGTCGGGCCATGTAAAAAGCTCAGTTTTATATTTCTCTAATTACTTAATTTATTTCTTACAAAAGCTGAGACCCTTGTAATTGTTCTTATAAAATATGAGTAGTGTGAGCTGCCTGAGTGATTTTGTTATCACAACAAGACTGGAGGTATCCCAAGGCGAAGATATTCTGACATTAACCAATTTAACCAGAAAAAGAGGCTGAAAGTAGACAGATGTCCTCCTTATCTCATATGAATTGGTTAGGTAGCTGCTCAAATGTCTTTGTAATGACATACCAAGTGCACAATGTATTTACAATTGAATTAATATCTCCTCCTTTCCTTCAAGAGGAAAGAACAGGTAAATCAGGCAAGGAGTCAAGCTGCTTTTATCAATTGCTCAAGCATCTGCTGTTTATCCTCTGTAAATAATGTATAATTAGTTAAAACACAAAATAAAACAAACAAAAACACTTCCCTATTTTGTTTCAGAAACTTGTCTTTGACCAAAATGCTCTTATTTTGGCCCGATCCTGCAAACACTTATGTATGTGCTTTTCCTTAATACTGTAAGCAATTCCACTGGAATCAATGGGGCAACTCACAGTGGTAAAATGAAACATTTGCTAAGTGCTTGAAAGATATGCCCTCATCTATACTACAGAGTTAGGTCAAAACACGGCACCTTACATCAGCCTCACTCTGTAAGTATCTACACTAAAATTTACTCCTGCCAATGTAACTCACCTGCTACGCTGACTTAACTCCACCTCCACAACAGGCTTAGCACTTAGCTTGATGTAGTTAGGTTGACCTAAGTATAGACACTGTGCTACTTACATCAACTTTAGTGGCCACCAAGAAGTATACCATACAACAGAATCACTAACCCAGGAACCTATCATTGCAACAAAGCCCAATGCCAACTGTATCCACATAGCTACTCAGGGGACACCATCATAGGGCCTAATCACATCAGCCACGCTATCAGAGGCTCGTTTACCTGCACATCTACCAATGTGATATATGCCATCATGTGCCAGCAATGCCCCTCTGCCATGTACATTGGTCAAACTGGACAGTCTCTACGTAAAAGAATAAATGGACACAAATCAGATGTCAAGAATTATAACATTCATAAACCAGTCAGAGAACACTTCAATCTCTCTGGTCATTCCATTACAGACCTAAAAGTCGCAATATTACAACAAAAAGACTTCAAAAACAGACTCCAATGAGAGACTGCTGAATTGGAATTAATTTGCAAACTGGATACAATTAACTTAAGCTTGAATAGAGACTGGGAGTGGATGTGTCATTACACAAAGCAAAACTATTTCCCCATGTTTATTCCCCCCACCACCACCCACACACACTGTTCCTCAGACGTTCTTGTTAACTGCTGGAAATGGCCCACCTTGATTATACTACAAAAGGTTTTCTTCCACGCCCCTCCCCCTGCTCTCCTGCTGATATTAGCTCACCTTAAGTGATCACTCTCGTTACAGTGTGTATGGTAACACCCATTGTTTCATGTTCTCTGTGTATATAAATCTCCCCACTGTATTTTCCACTGAATGCATCCGATGAAGTGAGCTGTAACTCATGAAAGCTTATGCTCAGATAAATTGGTTATTCTCTAAGGTGCCACAAGCCCTCCTTTTCTTTTTGTAAAATGTGAGAGGTTATCATGTTTAGTTCCATTAAAATAATATCATCCACTAACATCACTTTCATTTAAATGTACAGAATAAATGAACACCCTTTTTTTTGAAACCCAGATTCAGCAGTATTGTTATTTGATCATTCCAGGTGCCTGAAATAAATTGTAGTTCATTCAGAAGGATAGAAATAGTTTTCTCTGCGTCTAAAGCTGTATTCGGCAGCATTTGGAAAGTGAGCAAAAATCACAGTGAGGTTGCACCTAGACAATAGTGCCTCCAATGGTGACTAAAACTGAAGCCAGTTGAGTTGCAGTATATTAGCATGAGTTGAGTGATTTAAGTAAATGATTTTTTTTCTTTTAGCTTGTACTATGCCTTTTGTCTTGTGGCAAGAGTCAAAGACAGGATCAGTTGAAGCAACACCCGCACAAAATATAATGTGGCGTGTTTTAATCATGATTTTGAAAGCAAAAAATAAATAAGTTTCACTGCAGGGCAGGAAAGGCTTTAGGTAAAATAATTGCTTGAGGTCTGACATTGATTGATGAAGGGTAATTTATTTGTCTCACGTGTTTGGATTTGTTTTCTTTTCTCTTTGGTGTGATCAGAGAGCTTTCTAATGTGTCTCCATTAATTCTGACAGAAAATGAAGTCCTCTCAGGATCATACCAAGTATGATCTCTTCTGAATTAGTCTTAAAAGAAAGTCCTTTTCTCTCCTGCTTAATTGTATTGTGCAGCTAATTATTCATGCAGCAGAAGTAGTTACACCCTTTTATTCTGTTTTATTACTTTTCCGTCAATATTAAACCACATATTTGAAAAGACATGCTATATACATAAATAATAAGCAGAAATAAACATAATAATGAATTAATTCATGGTTCTGATATGACGTTCTCAAGATAAGGGGATAAGAAGAAAACAACGTATGTACACAAATACCTGGTCAAAATGTTCTGTCAAAACTTTATTTTGACTGAACAATGCATTTTTGACTAAACACATTTTTTAGCTAGAGGTGTCTGCTCTCTACAGAAAATTTTGACTTTTTGTCAAAAAAAAGAACACCCAAAAAACAATGTTTTCAGCAGATCAGGTGCCTCATGACCCTATATTCTCTATTGACTGGGTTCCCCAGCCAGCTGAATCTCTCATGGTGCACAAACAATTGCATTTTTTCAAATTGAAATATAGAATAGAGAATTTCAACATTTTTTGTCTATATTTTGCAAAGAAAACAAATAATTTTCCAACCAGTTGTACTTGAGTCCTTCAAGTTACAAAAAGTCCAGAGTTACATTTTGGCACTTCATAAACTACTGAAAGCCATGATTTATAATGCAATAGCTATTTGAATCTTGGGCCAAATCTTGCTTTCTTTATTCAAAAAATAGCCACAATGAGACTACTGTTATGATATGCAAGTAAGCTTTGATTATTATGATAGTGTCTTCAACTGCAAGAATATACTCTAATAAATCTGACAGATCATATCCTGGCATTCCTCAGTAAGTAGACTCATGAAATTCTAACTCCAACAAGCTAGCAAGGAAAGTCAGTACAGATGTGAAGAAGTGTTGCAGGATCAGATCCATACTCTGTTCATGAGTCTAACCAGTGTAAATCTGTAAACAGAACAATAAGAAATCAGAATGAAGAAAAAAAAACTACAAGAAACCAAGGGAAAGTATAGATTACAGAGATTGATTGATCTGGAGGTTTAAGAGAGACAGCTCTCACAGGAGTCCACTTTCTGCAGAAATTGGGAAATTGACAGTAACCTGCTTGCTTGAAAACCTGTATCAGAAAGCCTATCATGATGTTCTAAGAAAACAAAAATCCCTTAGGTACATAACACCTGAACAGTGCATTGGGAGCCTGGTGAGAGACAAGAAGGAAGAGTTAGCGAATAAGGATGTGAAGGGCAACCAGAACAACTATATCCTGCACGTGGCTGGGACTGAGATTTCAGCTGATTCAAAGCACACAGCTTGATAACAGTATTCATTTCCAAGCTAGCTGCTCCCCAGAGCAGCTCTGCTAGAGAAGGCAATAACTTAGGAGCAGGCAGCTGTTAGGGAAAGAATCCAGATACCTCCATAGCACATCCTCATAAACATCAAACACCAAGCTGGAAAGCTGAGGACAGCCAGACTGCCCAGTTATGGACTTAAAGGAGAGGAAATGGTACACCAAGATTCTAAAGCTGTTGGAGATTCACCTGAGGGAAAACACAGCCTTCCAGTGTCATCTGCTTGGCCGGGGGTCGGCAACTTTCGGCACACAGCCCATCAGGGTAATCCGCTGGCTGGATTTTGTTTACGTTGACCGTCTACAGGCATGGCCCCCTGCAGCTCCCAGTGGCCGCGGTTCACCGTTCCCAGCCAGTGGGAGCTGCAAGAAGTGGCGTGGGGCCACATGCTGAAGGTTGCCAACGCTTGTGCTAGGCCCATCCCTTTGCTCTGGAACCCAAGGGAAGGCCATGGTTTCAGCCCCATGAGGACTTTTATTTATTTATTTCAAGAGCTACCATGAATACAGTGGTACTACATTTATTTAGCAAGTATCAGAGGGCTAGCTATGTTAGTCTGTATACACAAACATAACAAGGAGTCCGGTGGCACCTTAAAGACTACCAAATTATTTGGGCATAAGCTTTCATGGGTAAAACCCCCACTTCTTCAGATGCATCGATTTTTTTACCCACGAAAGCTTATGCCCAAATAACCTGTTAATCTTTAAAGTGCCATCGGACTCCTCTTTGTTTTTGTTACATTCATTTAGGTGTCTGTGACATACCTAGGGTACAATCCAAACTAGTGAGTAGCTGTGTCACTCCTGCCTTCTAAGCTGGCGTGCCCTTTACACTGCTTTGCTGCTGTAGCCTCCAGTGTGGACTGCTCAAAACAGCCTCCAATATGCAGGTCACTCCCAGCTATGTCTGCGTGCATGCTGCAGCCAGCCACACGTTGACTCTTACCGGCCTAGTTATATTGCAGGGTGGTCCTAGATTTCCCCCCAGAAATATATGTCCTGTATTGCCCAGTTGTCTCCTGGATAATACAAATTCATATAAAGTCCATCATTTCATTAATATAAATGATATGCACACATCCTGTTATCATAAATGGAGGTTCCCAAACACTTCAATTCAAACATACTGAATTAGATAAAAATAATAAAACAAGTTTACTGCAAAGAGAGAGATTTTAAGTGAATACAAGTACTGAGACATAAAAGTCAGAAATGGTTACAAGAAAAATAAAGATAATACACAACTAATGCCTAACTTAACAAACAAGGGTAAGTTCAAAGGAACAATTTTCTTACCACATACTCTCAACACTCTTACTGGCCAAACTTCTTAGGCCAGGACTCCTTATTCTGTTTACTGGTTGCTTCCTTTGTTCCTTCTGGTGCAGTGAATCAATGGACACAGAGAGAGCATGGAGGAGGGGTATACTGGAGTGTCTTGCCCCTTCTTTTTATAGTCCTGCTCTCCCTCTGAGAAGCATTTCCAGCTGGGAGTGTGGCAATAAGCAGTCTGTGCGGAAAGGAACTCCATGCTGTTTCTTTGCTAAAATGTAGATTTTTCTCCTCAGACCCCTTTCCTGCCAAAGAATGGCCACTTCGCAGGTAATGACCCATTGATATTATTTACATCTGACATCAGCTTGCCCTTTGTCTCTGAGGAACTGATTTCGCTGCTCCCCAGACTTGAAACATGTGTTAGTAACACCATATAGCAGAATCTTATAACTTTACATATAATGTTACCACACATATTTTACCAGGACAACAATGATCAGCAAATTCTGAGTTTTCAAAGGCATACTTTATACAAATATTATTACAATAGTGGACACAGGGTATAATCTGTAACAGTGGGAAAGGACTCTAGGGTGGCTGGTTTGAAGAATTCAATTCAAGCATGCTCTAGGACAGGGAGGGTCACAGAGAGATGAAGGTTTGTGTCACCGTCAACATGTACCCAAGCTACAGTCCTTTCTTTTTACTCCTAATTATCCAGTTCAAGGAGAAGAGAAGACCTACCTCACACTTTGGGACTCAGACTCTTTTGGCATTGCACTCATTTTCTATCTCTTGCATTATGTCTGATTAGCTGAAAAGCAGCTATTTGACAGAGGGAGTGTTTGATTTTGTTTTGGGATTGACTGTCCATATATATATGTATATATAAATGGACAGTCAATCCCTATATATATATATATATATATATACCCTTCCATACATCTATGCCTTTTCTTTTACCCCTCATCCCTACATTTACATTCTTCTTTTGACTTCTTGAGAGTATAAGAATTCTCCCACATGTCATAGGGATTGTGAACTCCTGTTATCATCTGATCACTTGGTGGATGGTGGACGCACCATCCATAAAGAATACAGTAATCATCCAAGAAGAATAGTATGATAAAGGCTGGCATTTGAAAAATGGCCTCAGATCTTTCGATAGGCCTCATAGCCATTTAGGACAGAGTAGAAAGTGGACTAAACCAATCTTGGGAGCTAAGAGTAAGCAAAGGGTGGGCTTATATACACGTATAAAAGATAGTATAACAATTGTTAATATGAAGCACTTTTTCAGAATTACTTCTATCAGATTTCTGTGTTTAAAACTTTTTTTCTCAATTTGGCTTTAAGGCTGCTCAATCAGAACTCCACATTTGGAATACATTCTCTTTTTGTCCTTTTCATTTACTTTCTCCTTAGAAGAAAGACGGGGTGTCCTGCCTTTAGGACACTGCCCAAATAGAAGAAATGAGAAAATAAAATCTGCATATAATAACTGCAACTTCATCCCATTTTTACGGGCCATTCACAGCTGCTAAGTTACAAGCTTAGTACTTCTTTCTTACAGATGAAGGATCCATATAAGAGCAGCTGCTCCAATGTCCAAAACTGTGTAGTGCACAAATGTGAATATGAAAAGGACAACAGAGGACATATACTGCAAATGATGATTATTCTAAAATATAATAGAATTTGTATTGTATTAGAATGTATAATATAATTAATTTCAGAACATAGATTTGATTGTGGTTAATGGTTTTATATATTCATAATCAATCTTTGTATCCATTATTGGAATGGAATTATTCTATTTTTTTCTCTTCTGTGTCTGAATATTTCTGTTTTGTATGGTTTTTGTCACTTATGGATTTTATTGTTTTTGGCTTTGAACATCCACAAAATATATTTTCTAAAGTTTGAACTCTAATCTCTGGAATGCTATAATGTGGACTTCTAGACTGTACCATAATAGAAAGTATAAATAATAAAAATACTAATGTAAGGGTCAGATGGCAATTCCATTCATAAAGCTCTCTCATGCATGGAGGACCCAAAACACAGCGGATTCCTGTGGTGAGGAGAGGCAATTACAAAGCATGGGGTGTGGGGGGCAATGCTCCCTGGGGCTCAGGATCTGATCATAAGAAGAGGATAAGGAGTAAGGCAGGATTCCCGCAATGCCATACTACTTTAGCTGGCACAGTAAGGCTAAAATTAAAATGGATTTGACTCACATTTTTAAATGCACTTTTACAGGATAGAAAATTGAAAGAAAAACACCCAAATTCCTGAAAATCCATGTTTTAAGGAAACAGATGTTTCTTCTTTTTGTTCTCTGTACAACATCACTCTTTAGAAACATGGGGAAACCTATCTTCAGTTTTGGATGAGTTCTTTCTTTAATTGTATATTTCTCTAAATGTCTGTTCACAGTGCCTCTCAAATACAAAAATTATTAGATTACAACTTCTTATGCATTTGGTGTTTAGGATGCATGCACAGGGAAATTCTGCATTTTAATAGGAATTGGCAGTATTCCCAAATCATGAGAAAATGGCTACTTTGAAAATTTCTCTGATTAGCCACAGAGTGGATGTGGCCTGGATAGAAGCAATGCATTTTTCCTCAAAACATACGCTCTGTGGTTTCTGTACGGTATATCTCTTGGCAAATGCTGACTTATTATGGCAACCATTAGACAGCATGTAATCAATGACCTAAGAACAGTTAAGTTACACTTTAAAGCCTAACTCTCTGCTAGTATATCTATCAGATATACTATATCAGTATATAGTATTCCTCACATTTGTAGATAGTGAAATCAGTTGCATGATACTATGCCAATCATATATGTAGTACTTACAGACAGGATGAGTGAATACTTCACATCGTTATTCATAAATATTCAGTCAAGTTAATCTTGACCATATTTGGGTCCTTTTTACCTTATGAACAACCATATGAATGAGCTTTTGAGGAACAGAACATCCAGCATCACATCTGAGTTATGCTATTTGAGTGCAAACAATAGTAATATTTAGCAATTTGGACTGGATACTTTGCAGTTTTGGCAGAGGAGTCTACTCAAGGGACTGTTTTTGTCAAACGGTGCAATCTGGAACATTCCAAAGGGAAATAAAATAGATCTGTTCACATATAAATATCTTTATACTTCTTAGAAAAATAGTCAACTCTTGTAGGTATGGTTTGGTAGTCTAAAGAAAGAGATGAAGTCCATTCTAGTCAAGAAAATCCACATACATCCGGCCCTCCATTCATAAATTCTATCTGTGTGTGTGTGTATACACAACAGAGAGACAAAGTGGGTGAGGTAATGTCTTTTATTGGACCAACCTCTGTTGGTGAGAGAAACAAGCTTTTGAGCCACACAAGTGCTCTTCTTCAGGTCTAGGAAAGAAAATCCCAGCGTCACAGCAAAACGCAATCTTGCAGTTTTGCATTTTGCTGTGATGTTGGGAGTTCCTTTCCCAGACTTGAAGAAGAACTCTGTGCTGTTCAGAAGCTTGTCTCTCCCACCAGCAGAAGTTGGTCCAATAAAAGACATTACCTCACCCACTTTGTCTCTCTACCATCCTGTTACTGTTGTGCATGCTACAACTACACTGCCTGCATGCACAACAGTAATTTCTTCTGTTTGTATATGGAACTTGCTCAATTTAATATTCATCATATTTTAATGGATAATCTGATATTTTTGAAAAAAATCAATCAACAAATATATTTTATCCTTTATTTTGAGTGTGTTATAGAGTTGAATAATCTGTGAATATTGATGAATAATTTATTCAATGGTTTTCACACAAGAAAGACTGAATAAAATATTCTACAAATGATGTGTTTCATTATTGGCACAGTTCTTTTATACAATATATATTCTAACATTATTTAAATGTGCTTGTAATATAATATTTTGCATTCCACTTCATATTAAATAACTATGTATATATTTATTAATGGCCTCTGATTTGGCACTTTCAGTCTTGGAGCTTAGAGGCTACAACTCAATCCAGATAAAATGGCAGTGATAATGGTTGTTTGGGGGACACAAGGAAAAGGGGCAGGAGACATGTTATGGTATGTATAGTCTTATACCATGCCCGTTACTGTGATATGTGAGTGTAGTAGTACGGCACTAAGGTAGAGGGTGTCCTTCTGTTGTTTGTTGATAGAGTTCATGCTTCTAGGATAAAGTTAAATAAACATCCACTCTTATGTGATCAAGTAATGGCTGGAATTGCATTTTTTGTCCATGGCCAGCAAAGAATGATATGGCTTTGCTGTCAGATGGGGCATGGGTCACTTGCAGGTTTAATCTAGTGTAAATGGTGAATTTTCTGTAACTTGAAGTCTTTGAACCATGATTAGAGGACTTCAGTAACTCAGTCAGAGGTTAGGGTCTAGTACAGGACTGTGTTGGTGAGGTTCTGTGGCCTGCAATGTGCAGGAGGTCAGACTAGATGATCACAATGGGTCCTCCTGATCTTAAAGTCTGTGAGTCTATGTGGAGCATCATTCTTGCCCTTGCCACTCCTAAATTAGATTATTGCAATGTGCTTTACATACAGATGCACTTTAAATTCACTTAGAATCTTAAATGGGTGCACAATACAGTTACTTGCCTACTAAATGGTGCATCTCACCTAGAGCACATTCTATCAGTGCTGCATGTTTGATTGTTCTGCATTGATTATTTCCAATGGAATATATGATGTCAGTTTTGATCTCTTATGCCCTTAATGGTCTATATGTTGCCTGCTTGAAAGACCACTTTCCCCCCATGAGATAGTGCCATAATTGTGATCAGTAGAGCTAGCGCACCTTCAGTTTAATCAGGTGGGCCTGCTGGCAGCAACTTTGACTCTGGAATTCACTCTCCTGCTTGGTCTGAAAGAGCCTAAATTATTTCTCTGGGAATACTGCACAAAACATATGTTTTCATGGATATTTTGGAAAGGCAAGTGTGCAGATTATGGAGAAGGGGGCTCTCAAATGGAATGGGGGAGTTGTTTAATTGTGGCCCTGACTGCATGATTGGACTTCTGCATTACAAACTTGGCATGTGACTTTTCCATTTGGAAATCTAAATACATATTTAGCCGCACAATGGTGTATGGGATCCTACATATAGGCCTGATCTAAAGCCATTAACAAAATGAAATTCTTCCATTGTTTTGCATGGGGTTTGGATCAGCCCCTTATTTTCTATGCTTATTGAAGGATAATCTTTGGTATTTCAGATGCTATTGTGTAGTAACAGTGTATAAATATTGACTTTTTATATGGCAACCACTGCATTTATTTACTGAATAAATGAGATAGTGTATATTACACAGTATGTTTATGTGAGCCCAGTGCTCACTTTTTACATGAAAAAATAGGCTAATAGAAGCAAATACTGTTTTCTCAACATCACATACAGACCAAAATGATTCATTAAGTTTCTAAATTCATTAATGTTTTTACTTTGAAAACAATCAACATAATAGGAAAACTGTTTTATGGTGTTCATGCTTCCCTTTTTGCTTACCTTCCCTTTTTCCAACAACCCCATGTACAGATAGCCATAATGATTTTAGAGAGGATAAATTGAGTGCCATGTCATGACCTATGCACAACACCCACACAGCCTGCAACATTGCTGAGAAATCAAATGCTTCCTTTAACAATGCCCATTCTGTAGTATAAGCTAACGAACTATTCAGAAAATTGAGATTGGGATTAACTTTAATTTGGAACAGAATATTAACTATGCTACAACACATCTACATCTGTACAAAGTAGACTATACTGACAATATGTCAGTGATCAGGATATAGAATCAATTGTGGAGATGACACATTCTTATCTAGGAAGAGTATAAGATATGTTTCCTTGATGCATCACTAGAGACCACCTTGAGGGGGGAAGATGAACAATAGAGGATGCTCAGTGTTTTGCATAGCAGTCAAGCCTTTGTAATGCCAAATCCATTGCATAATGAAACCCTCTTTATTGCAGACTGTGCTCTTTAAGGCAAACATAAATATTCAGTGGAAGAATGTGTGCACAACATAGAAATTCTTTGATTATTTTCAGAGCAAAACATTCACAAAAGTGGCTTATTGTCAATACAAGTTTGGAGACTGCACTGAGGAAATAAAAAACACATTGTCCGGTGCATGTACATGAACTCACTCTGAAATGATTATTTGAAATAAATCTTTCTTGAGTATTGACCTCAGTATATTTCATTCAATAAAAATATGAATAAACACGCTCCTGGAATTCATATTAAGGGCACTCAAAGGGTTTTATTCAATTCTCCAAATGAGTCAACAGAAAGACCTTCTTTGTAAAGGAAAAATTCTCTCTTTATGCTGGCCATGGTCTCTACATTTTTGTGTTCAATAAAATATGCTGTTTTCAAATAAAGCATGCAACCTTTCATGAAAAAACAAAACCTGACAAACACAGACAAGGTCAACATTTTAAATGAAAGTGATTACTGAGCTTCATTATTTCTGGACTACACTGTACATTGCAGCCTTTTAAAGAGCTAGGGCCAGATTCACCACTTGCCTCTGGTTCCTTTGCCCCATGCAGTGATGCAAAGCAACCAGAAACTTGGCTTTACCAGCCACTCAAAACAAGTTATTGTTCTGTACCACTGGAGCAGTTATGCCAGTGAATCTGGTTCCTGTTCCTTTATCCATTCACCTAACAGATTTAAAAACCATACTTAATTGTTTAACAATTATTTTGTAATACTCCCTAACAGACATACTGCTTCCTAAGGTGGAGTATGGGGCAAAGATTCCATTTCAAATTGGAGTCTTTACGGATGGATGTCATGCTAATGAAAAGAATTATTGCAAAGGTTTATTGTTTAATTGAGTGGTACTCTTTAGAAGGCTTTAATTCTAACCAGAATACACTAGTGAAGATGGTGCTGTTTTGGTGCTATCACCATGATCATCACAGTGCTTCGGATGTTAAAAAATAAACTTGGGTAAATATAGTTTCCAGTAAATCACTTCTAAAATATTTGAAACCACTTGATGTTAGCAAACCACCTGGTTTCTGACCAGATGATAGATGTGAAGTGATTACATTATTGCAAAGAGTGGAGATGTATCCCATAGTGTATCAGCCTTGACAAATTTTCAGGCTGTGTTTATTGTGCCCCCCAGTATAGATCAGCTAATTAACAGAGTGGGTGGGCTTGACACATAATGACATGGGAATTGAATCTTCATTTCTGTTCTTGTCACATCCCTAAAACTGTTTTAAACAGGTGGGTGGGTATTTGTGTAGTATTTGGCCTGCCACATAGAGTGATAGATGTTCATTGTCTCAACTGTTTCTACTTCAGAATATGAGATTGGGATTGGTTAGAAAATATATTGGAAATAAAAAGTACACTGCAAGGTCTACTGGGCCTATGAGGCCTGTAATTATGTGTTCAGGAAGACCCTTGGTTTAGAGGTAAAGAAGATTAAATGAGTAAACACAAGATGAAATGTAATCATCCACAACACCTTGAAAGCTACTTCTGACCAAACTAGCTTCCAATCATTTACTGGAGGTGGACGTTCTTTTAAAAGTGAGAGAGTGTGTGTGCATGTATTGAATAAATAAGAGTAAAAGTAAAGCCTATACCTAGAACAGCATTTCTCAAACTTTTATCAGTCTGGACCACATTTTAAAAGGGACATTCTCTCATGGGCTATCTTCCACACATTACTAATTGTGTATACCACATCCCCTCCCATTCACAAATGCAGAACATCCTTGTGGCCACTACTTCCATTGCTTGTGTGGGGAAATAATGATAGATATATTAAATGCTTTCCTCTCAGATACTTACATGACTGTTATTACTGTCACATCTGAGTGCCTCATTGCTTTTAGTGCATTTATGCTCACACAGCTATGAGGAAGGAAGGTACTATTATCTACATTTCACTGATAGCAAATTGAGGCACAGAGAGACTAAGTGACTTGCCCAAGTTCACCCAGGAAGTTTGTGGCAAAGAAGAGACTTCAACCCAAGTATCCCAAGTCCCAGGCTAGTGTCCTAACTACTGAACCATTCTTCCTCTCTAACGTATGTTTAGTTCTCTTTTAAAGTAAGTTAGCATCTGTAAATAAAAAGAAAGACCAATGCCATATCTATAGTCATCTCTCTGCTAACCATCAGCAAGTGTTATGTAGACCACTGGTGGCTAATGCACCACACTTTAAGAAACTGGGTATTATAATGTATTTGTCTTCATTTCTACACATATGGCTTCCATGAGATTTTTGTGCTGTCTGTTGGCAAGAGCTGTTTTTCTTTAGCTCAACATTAGCTTTTAGGATTCCACAATATATGACCTTCTGAAGTAAAAACATCCTATACTGCAGCAAAGGGAATATTATGAATATAATGTAAAAGAAAGAAACATCAAAACCAGATAAAGAGGCATATAGAAGGGCATGGCATTTCACTCAGTTGTATTGTTATGAAGTCAAACCTCATTCACAGAAATTAGCTGGAGATGTACAGGCTTGGTAGTTTTCTCAGATAAAAAAAAAACACAGTCTACAAAAGGAAGGAGAGAAAAGCAATTATTTTTGTGAGTATAAACTATCAAATTTGTTAATTTGGACACTAACTTCATTCTGAAGTTTAGCCAGCCTTTAATAATTTAACAAGTAGCCCTGATAATCTGCTACATTGTGCACAGTCATTGTGCCATTTCTAATTAAAATTGACAACCCCCCTGAAACTTGCCCTGGACAAATGTGGTTTAGAATAACTTGAACTAGTTTAACTATTTGGGAACATTTTCTAAAGAAGGAAACAGAAATGTCAGATGCTTACGACAATTTAACATAGAACACTTTGCTACATAATGAAATACAAACAATGGTTTACAAATCGTTCAATGTAAGTGAAAACATTGCAATAGACACATCCCCACTGAGTCCATATTAAAGGTATTTTGTATTTATTGTGGATGGGGATTCAGTGAAGGAAAGGAGTGTACTGTATGTGGTAAATTGTCCTAGCAGCTGTTTGCCAGGATCCCTTGGGTGGAAAAAAGAATGGGTATGTATGTATATATATAGTTATTAGAGCTGGGCAGGAAACAGTTTTCATGTCCTGTGTAAAAAAATGAGATTTTGGAAATGGAATAAAATTAGGGGAAAAATCAGTTCAAATCAATCAAAACGGCTAACTTCAAAATATGTTTTTTTTTATTTTGACCATTTTTTATTTTTAGTATTATAAGTAGCTTACATTTCCAAACAAAAAGTTATTTCAAACCAAAAAAGAAACAAAAACAAATTTTCATTCAGAACATTTCAAAACTTTTTTTGATTTTTTTTTTTGAGTTGAGAAGTTCTGCCACACTGACCTTTTCCTGAAAAAAAGGTAAAATGTTTTGTCACAAAATTCCTGAGCAGTTGTAATATTCATGTAGGTCTGTAATGTGTTGATATCTGTATAATACAAAGAAACCATACATTATATGCCTAGGTATTTATATTTGGCTGATTCTCTCTGAAAGACGGTATTATTATGGGGCTAAGATTTATGCATATTAGCAATTTATGTTCTATTCCCATTTTATGTAACCTCTAGCAGGCTTGAGGTCTTGCTGAACAAAAACATATGTGAAAGACACAGGTTTATTAACTCATCATTACAAGTAAGTCTAGAACTGATGGTCTAGATAATGGTCTCTAGGGCAAATCCTCTCTATACCAAAAGGTATTTCAATAGGCACTGACAGGACAAGATGGATCCATTTTGTCTGTCTCTCTGCTAGAGGTTCAGCTGAGAGTGACACACGAAGCAAGATGCCAAGATGGTGAAAGCTCTGTTCTCATAAAATGTGTGAGGATTTTAGCCGATATCTCTAGCAAGATTTACTGAAGAACACAGAGAAAAGAAACAGAAATTGTTGACAGTTTATAACTTGGCTTTTTAGGGTTATAACAAAAATCACCTCTTTTACCACAGATCTATTTCTTTGACAAATTTCAGAGTTCCTGCTGCAAAACCTGGAGGTGCTAGAGCTTCTAAAAAGGTGACCAGAAGCATTTTTATAATGCACAGCATTAGACAATTTAAATGTAAGGTTTGTTAATCCTTCCCCTAAAGTTTAGCTATGCAAATGCTCTAAAACAATTGGACTAATGGTGACTGTAATATATACAACATGATATGCTTCAGTCTACAGCATTAAAGATGCATTATTAGAACAGCACACCATTGCAAACGTGATCCTAGTCAACTGAAAGCAAGTTGTGCAACTCAAGTAATTCATTTTAAAACCTTTACCTCTATTTTTGTGGAAGATGACAGTTCAAGTGACACCTTATCCATCATGATGAGTAAATGCATTTTTAACATCAATCCTCCAATAATTTGAGAATCATAATGCTGCACACAAGAATCAGTTTGAGAAACAGACAAAATTGTGCTAAGTTTCTCAAATATACACATTTTATATAAGACACAAAATTATTTTAGTTCCATGTAGAGTATAGGTACCTAGATTATGTACATGAAGGCACAACATTTGGTAATATGTAATTCTTGAAAGAGTTTCACTCTTTAAAGATGATTCCCAAATGGAGTCTTTGAACTTTCTGAATTTGAGAGAGAGGTGGGAAAATGCTGATCACGGACCAACCATTTTACTTTCTTGTGTTTCATAGAATGGCTCTTTAAGGAGAAAGGAAAATAATTTCCCATGAACTTTAGATTTCTTTGAGTTTGAAGGTCTTGGCTCTCCCATTTACACTGTTAACTCTATTAAACTGTACAATTTCTGATGAGTCTATATCATTTTATTTAAGCAGAAGAACTGGATTTTAATTAATAAAAAAGATAAACTAAACGTATAACCTATGAACATTATACATTGTTTATTTTATAATTTGATGTTTTATGTTGTAATTCCTGTGGATGCAGGAGTTCTACAAATACACTTATTAGAAATTATTTAAAGGAATGGTTTTGTAGGCATTGGATCATTGTTACCTGAAAAATGTACAGTGGTAACTAACCATATGTGAAGAATATTTGAAACTATATTGAGAGAAATGGTGAAAATAATTATTTATAATCCAATATAAATTTTAGGCATTAGATTCAGTGCAACCCCTGAATAATCTACACTGCTTCTCTGTACTCTATGGTGCAAGGTGGCTTTTTAATATGTCAAAACAGGGAAAAAATAAAATACAAAAGAGCCATCACTAAAAGGTAGATCTTCTATCACTTACACCAACAAGGACCTTGTGGAGATCAGCTGAGTTGCTGTCCACATAGATGGACTGTTCTGCTAAGGATGTTATTTGTTTGTTAAAGGAATTTAGTGGTGTTCTGAACTTGTCCCTGCAGAGATGAAGCCCAGCAACCAAAAAGGGAATACTATCTTCTCTGGATCCTAATGTTAGAGATGGACATTAACCTTGTGTCAGAGAGAGTACTGTGAGATTGCACACGACGAGTCAGCATTTTGGGAAGACGAGGATTAAGAGAGCACTGGGATTTCAGGAAAAGAACCACTTCGGGTTACCAGATAGCAACCATGAAAAAACGGGACGGGGGTAGAGGGTAATAGGGACCTTTATAAGAAAAAGTCCCCAAAAACGGGACTGTCCCTTTAAAAATGGGACATCTGGTCACCCTAGAACCACTACCTATTAGTTTTACTTGTAAACAATTTCTGGAAATTATATGGCAGAGTAGGGAAGAGATAAAAGAGAAAAAAAAGGAAAGAAAAGGTGGGGGGGGTCCAGTTATTCAGATTTATTAGTAAAATGAATTAAAATTAAGGGTCCTGTTTAACCCTGCTACTCCTTAAGAATGGCTAGGTTATATTTAATAATCAGTTATTCTTCCTTGTACAGCACTATATTAACAGGGAGGAGTATGGACTGCTATTTCCTGCCTGCCCTCTCCCTCCCTCCCTTTCTCAATTTTTGGATTCATGTGTAACATAGTCTGGTTTCATATATCTCCTTGCATGATGAAGCATCTGCCGGTGGTGCTGAAGCTGCTGGCACTCTCCGTGTTTGCCCCAGAGCACATTACAGATGGCAGTGTCATTGATGATGATAGCCTAATATACTAATGTTAGCAACAGGGGACAGCTGCTGCCTTTGTTCAGTTTTCAGTCACATATCCATCCAGCATATCATAGGGACTACATTAAAGACAAGCAAAGCTGACAATTTAGGTGGTGGCCGCTGGGTGGGGCAAAAGTGCCTCCCCCCTTTTTGTTAAAGGAGGATGCTACTGGCTTCTAGAAAACAGCAGTACAGAGGAATTTTAATTTATCTTTTTAAATGTTCAAGTCGTTTTTTAAAATGTTCTTAAATTACAGCAATATCAGAAACTCTGGATAACTCCTAAGCATGATATTTTACATTGTTACGTATATTGCTTCCTCAGTAATTCTCACCAGGTCACACACCATAAAACTCTGTTTTGGAGGATCTTGTGGCACTAAAACCATAGGATATGTACAAATTTACACCAAGTAATCTGCAATAATTTGCATTGCTCTTTCCAAGTGTCATTTACATTTACCCATTTGATTGAAATATGCATTTGCATATTGCAAAATGGCAAAAGAGCCTTCTTCTAAAAGCTGTTCAAAACACATGCTAATGTAGGCTGACTGTTTCTCTTGTGGAATATATTCTAATAGCAAAGTCTGGGTAGTGACTATAAGGTAAGAATTTGCCATTGTAGATTTTACCTGGGGTGTAATATTTTAACAAATGCATTCCTACTGGTCCTCAGTCTCAATGATTGGTATTCCATAAAGATTTCACATAATATAATGGGTCTGTAAAGCGGTACGTGTAGCTCAGTGTTCTATAATCATGTCTTAGTGGCAACCCAAAATGTGGAGCTTCAGATATTTCCACTGTCAGAAATGGGAGAACAGAGTAAGTGGCTTCTAGAAAACAAATGGTGTTAGCCTCCTCTGGATCCCTGGGGTCTGCCACAGCCTATTCCACTTAGGCAAACCCTGCCTCTGCCTGCAAGAATAACAGGGTAGCTGCTCTGCAGGGGGATCCTTGAAAAGATTCCTCCATCACACACCCTTTGAACTACATTTCTCTTAGGTTTTTACTATGGAAGGGGATGTTCTTGGCCAGAATTCAGCAAGTAGTTAAAAGGTGGGAATATGAAACAGGAAAAGAGGGGCTTCTTTCACTAGTAAAACTAGTCATTGCCCAATGAACAAAAGTGTATTTTTTTCCTAAACTTTCATCTTTGTGTAGATTACTGAAGGGCTATAAGATTTTTTTTTCTCCCTGGTCATCTTTCTATATGACGGTTTCTGCACAAGTTAGTACTGAACTTGCCCAAAAAACTGATAGGTTTGTGATTGTCCAGCATGAAATCAGAGCTAGAGTATTGCTATTCCTCTTCCATCTGAGGAGAAACAAGCTCCTCTTACAAGACACACATAGCCTTTTGTAAAAAAATCTTATTTTTAGTGATTTATTTTTCTTCTTCTTCTCTGCCTCTTACTCCTCATTCCCTTATGGCTACTATAATCTATATTAGGATGAAACCACTCAGATGGGAATCCTTCTGCTCTTTATGACATAAACAAGTTTGTATTTTTATTTATATCATAAGTTCTCTAGACAGGATACTCAGCTTTCTATAAGACAGGCTCAGTGGAATGTAGTCTGATAGTTGAGGTGTATATTGCATGCAGGAAGAGTTAGATTATAGATATATTATCAAGAAAAGAAGTTATCAAAATCTAGACCACCAAAATATCACCCACATTGTGAGGAATGAAACGTGGATTAGCTCTAAGCATTAAAAAAAAAAAAGGAAGGGAATTGTAGCATTTAGAGGATGGGAAATGGGTTACAGAGTCCAAATTCAAGGACATTAATTGATATCTAACCATTGCTTATCATCAGCTGGGTGACCTTATAAAAACAAATGTGTTCCAGAAAAATCAGGATGAAGAAATAAAAGTAAAATGTATTTATTTCTCTGTGAAGAACCACAACCAGATGCTCCACTAAAACAAAAAAAAAATACCCTCTTGTAATAAAAGTCCTTATCACCCACAAGTTGTTTGTCCACTACCCATCTCCTACTCCCATTTCCGCCTCCACCCCAAACTAAGGGCTTGTCTACACTGGCTATTTACAGCACTGCAACTTTCTCACTCTGGGATGTGAAAAAACACACCCCTGAGTGCAGCAAGTTTCAGTGCTGTAAAGTGCCAGTGTATACAGTGCCCCAGCACTGTGTCCTTCATGAAGGTGGATTTTTTTAAAGCCCTGGGTGAGCTCTCTCCCAGTGCTCTGCCATGACCACACAAGCCATGTTAAAGTGCTACCGCCCAAGAACTCCTAAGGCGGCTATCCATTTGCCAATTTGCTGCACATTTGTCTTAAGCAGAGCTTTGTTAATCTAACCTTTGTTAAAGAGACAGAACACCCAGCTACTCCTCTATTTGTTATTAATTAGCCGATTAAGTCCTTATTGGCCAGACATCCTCATCAAACCAACCACCAGAACAAATATTGCTAATTAGCAGCCCTAACAGCAGGTTTAGCAGAGAAGTCAAGGGTCTGGAGACCAAATTACCCTTCAGAAATCATCACACCTGAACAGACCTGAGAAACAATGATCTTTTGCTCTCCATGTTATCCTTGTTCTGTGGTTAAGCAGAATTCAGTTTCAAGTGTTGTCAATCTTGTCCATTTTATAAGCATTAGAAAAAAAATAAAGAGAAAAAACACCAACACATAGAGTGATAACACAATTAACTATACATTAGTAACTATTAACTGCACAACACAACTTCAAAGCAAATCGGTGCACCAATAGCCCCCCTCCCTCGCAAAACAAAACAAAATTACAAGCTTTTATTAGTTGGAAAGGTAATGTGACCTAGTGGATGGAGCACTGGATGGCAGTCAGGAGACCTGCTGGGTGACCTTTAGCAAATCACATAATTTTTCGGTGCCTCAGTTTCCCCATCTGTAAAATGGTGATAATGACTTACCTTCCTTTATATAATGTGTGTTGAAATGTACTGATGATGAAAAGTGCTATATAAAAGTGAGGCAATTATTATTATTATTTCCAGTAGTTCTGAGAGGCCCTATTATGCTAGTTGCTGTACATACTCAATGTAGCCTCAATAGAGTTTACGTCAACAGTGTAGCCTGACCAGTTATTGTAATTATGTATAAAAGAGTTATTATTTTTTAACACTGGTCCCTTCCCCTGAGGTGGCTATTCAGAAGATTTTTATAACTCTTGTTAATTGGAATCAATTGATTGACTGATTGGGATTGATGAGACATACAATAGAAATGATAAAAAGAAGTACAAGCTTTACTTAAGATCCAAAAGAGTCCACTCATTAATATAGTCAAACAACCTAAAGCTACATACACAGAGATATCTCTTAGGATTTCAGGCATGTAGGCATACTCCTAAGGCTTATGGAAAACACAAATAGAAGAAATCAGTGGGGGGGGGCATCAGAAAGCAGGTCACAAACTAGTTGACACCATTTCAGGACCCTCAGAACCCCAACATTTAGATTGTTTATATCCCCTCCTTTATTAAATTCCTGAGTTGAACAACCATATTTGCTAATATTCAGTGACAAAAATATTTGTACCTGGCCTTTTCCATACATGGCATTGCGAGTGTCCATATTAATGTTTCTGATCATTAAACTAAGCATGAGAGTCAGTTTTTTAATAGAGTATATCTATCAATGTGGTATAATTTCGTAGCACAAGGGTTTCTAACCAGATCTCTGGGGGTCCGTAGACTACATCTAAGATTTCCAAAGGGGTCTGCACCTCAATTTAAAATGTTTGCCTGTCATCATCTGCAAATGAAAAAAAAGTTGAAAACCACTACCCTAGCAAATAAATTGCAAAATATTGGAAAAGTCCCCAAACTTTCCCCCTGTTTCAAATAACTTTTGCAATCTTGCCATATACCTGTCTTTCTGTGGTCACTTGTTTGTCACATGGAATGAGAAGGCATCATTCATGACATATGTTTAAAACCTTGTTTGGTTCATCTAAAGTAAAATCTTAGCATAAGCTTATCATAGTAATAAAGCAGGCTTTATATTATAGCAAAGCCTAACAACCCAATTATTTGTGTCCTCCTGCAAGTTAATAGAAATTAAAACCTATCAATATTATACCCCAATAGGGTTGTTACAAAGGTATGACATGGTCATGAGTCACCAATAGACAAGACAAGCAAAGTCTAAAAGGTATTATCCCCATCCCTTGGAGAGGTGAAGTACCTATGTCAACAGGAGAAGCTAACCCATCACTGTAGGTAGTGTCTTCACTAAGGTCTTCATTAAGGCCACAAACTTACATGGGCATAACTGCTTTACTCAAGGATGTAAAAATCCACACCGGTGAGCAATGCAGTTATATCAGCCTAACCCCCAGGGTAGATAGCACTGTGTTGATGCGACGGCTTCTCCCGTTGACATAGCTACTGCATCTCGCAGAGGTGGGTTAACTATAACAATGGCAGAAGCTCTTTCATCAGTGTAGTACATCTTTATTGAAGTACTACAGAGGCACAGCTGCAGTGCTGTAAGTGTAGATAAGCCCAAAGTGTTACAAGAAGACAAGAACATGACCCAGGCTTATATTACCATTATGTTTACGTTATAACTGGCTTGAGCAACATTTTTAATAAGTATTTTTGAGAATTGTTAATATTCTATTAAAATGTTACCCTTATTAATAGTGTGGGAAGGAAATTGATGCAGATGTTAATTTAAATAATGTGTAAGGTAAAGAGCCAATAAGAAGGTGGTGGAATTATAATTATAGTAAAGGACAGTTCAATGTTAATTAGTATTATAATGAAATATAAAAGGAGTAAGCCTTGCTAAATTGCAAGAGATCTCCAATCAATATCCAAAGTATACTGTTAAATTCCAGGATTATAAAGCTGTACTTCACTCTGTTGCCAGTGGACTGATCATCCACTGATACACCATTTGATCTTTGAGTTTCAGAATAATAGTGAGAATAATAGAGAACATTTGTGTAAGCAGCAATTGCATTCCTGTTTGCTTAACTAACCATTTGTTTTCCTTTTTAATAACATCTGGTGGTTTCATTCAAAGTGTTCCCTAGTGGTCCCTTACTAAATAAATTTTCTGCAACTGACCTCGAAGCTCAAACCTGAAAACTAAGTTGGGTTTATTGCACCCTTATCTTTAACAACTTAATATTAATTGAGAACATTTAAACATAAAGGTTATAGTCCCACACAGAGAGATTGAGGGACGAGCACAGGATCACAAAGGAGGTCTGTGATAAAAATGCACACTGAGTCCAGATCACCTGAGTCCCAATCTAGTACCTTAACCATAAACCATTTTTACACTTCTCTAAGTGTAAAATCACAGTCCTGAGCTGCCAACCCTTCAAACTCATACATGCTAATGAATATTGTTATTAATACTTAATATTCATAAGACTAAATACTGCTGGGAAATAGGTAGCATACCTCTCACTGAAGTAAATAGAAGCTGTGAATTTTTATATTAGGGCTAAATTAGGCTCATAAAGCACTATTCATCCACCGATTTCAAAGCACCTAACAAAGATGTGTAAATATAAACCCATGCAGATGAGGAATTTGAGATGAAGAAAGGCTGTGACTTGCTGACTGCTAGTTCTTTGCTTATACTGCTAAGCAGTGCTGCCTCGCAACCCTGAAAAGAAACTAGAATGATGAATTAAATACAGTAATACATACAACGTGTGATTTCAGTAGATCAACGTCAATTGTAAGTGAAATATTCATTCAAGGCCTAAAGTGAATATAATAAAAATTGCATACAAATTAATCACCATAAAACAGTCAAATGCAAAAATGAATACAAAATAAAATCAAATTCAAGTTTTAATCAGCAAAGCCACGTTGCTTTATGACTCCTCCAGATTTCATGTTCAGTTTCTGGATCATAGTCTTATAAATTACCTCACTGAGACAAAAGTTGTAACTATAGATACACTGTATGCTTTTGTGTGAATGTGTGTGTACATATATATTTCTACATGTGAATATGAAACACTAAGAATTAATCTTAGCTTCAGGAGAAAAAATAAAAAGTTAGCATTTTTCCTTTTACAGAGCACAAACATCAACTTCCTTTTTGTTGGAGTGATATCATTGACATTCAAGAAGAGGATTGTATTGTTGTTTCACTAAACTTCTTGTTTTTCCCAGCAGCAGACAGACTATATTGAAGGGGTGAGATCCTGATTACATTTATATGAGAGTAAATCTGGAGTAACTCCGTTGATTTTAGTGGAGTTACTCCACATATACACCAGTCTATGTGAGATCTGAATCTAGCCCATAATCTCTTCAACAAGATTATCTTGCCATCACTATTTTGTTTTTCAACTTTACTAGAGATGGAATAATACCCAATTCAGAATCTAGTTGCGCATGAATCCAGAGGTTTTGACATATTCAGAGTCACTCAGATAATTTGTACAAGTTTAAAAGGAACAACCAACCAAATATCACAATGATGTCACATCATTCACTCTCTTAAGTCATATAATTGGTCTCCAAGTTCTCACAAACAAATACTCATTCAGAGCTCGGCTTGAGTGAATCCATTTTCACTTTGTTTTAGATACTAGTGAAAAGAAAGCAGGCTGGGATGTTTTTTTTTTCTGTTTGTGACTCATATTCCAGAAAAACTGACAGCAAAGTGTGCAAAGCTAGGTTCTCTCAGGGTAACGCACTGGCTGCTCCACACTACCCGTACAGAAAGAAATGGTCATCAGAAAAATTGAGGTGTGACAAAAAAGCGTGCAAAGATTCAAGGAGAATCATCTGTTTAAGTAGTCATGCAAACTCAGTCAGATACTTCCTGGGCCTAGGAGTATGGGAGCAAATCTGCAGCCACACATTGCCATAGTTTTGATGACATCATTGGAGCTACACCAATTTATTCCAGCTAAAATTCTGTCCTGATCTTTGGTCTTGTGGCTAAGTTATATGACTGAGTCAGGATTAAGAGCTGGGTTCTATTCCTAATTCTGCCACATACTTCCTGTATGACATTTGAGCTTGCTGTGCCTCTGTTTCTTCACCTGTAAAATGATGGCAATTCTACCCTACAATAAAGGGGTGTTGTAAAAAAATAACAAGTAGTAAAGTTCTTTGAGATCCTCTGATGGAATGTGTCTCACTTTCTGAGGGCTACAGACAAATGTGCATCTTAAAGGAGAAGATTGGTTCCCAGCAACAAAAGCAGTTTACATGGCCTTAGCTGAGCTGATGTCTAAAGACACCCAACTATAGACATGTCTATTTTAGAGGCTGTGTGCCTTGAGTACAGCTGGGTGAATCACAGAAATATTTGAGGATAATGAATAAAAAATGCAAAAATTCATAATGGATTTTAAACACAGCTTATTATTTATCCGGCGCTGGTTTTGAATGTCTCATTAAAGGACTGGAGCCTCATATTACAGAAGATCCCCCTCCCGCAGGGGTTTTGCTTGCAATGCTATAGCCAGTAAGAATAAACATGTTCAGCAGCAGCATGTTCTGATAAAAACCGTCAGCTGTTACTCTTACTACAGGCATATGACTCAAAGTGGCACTGTAAGGTCCTTTCTGGGATTAACAGCACACTGAAGGAACAAGGGGTTCTAAAGGACAACTGTGGTGCATTGCAATGACTTTGACAGCAACCACAAGAGAACCTCCTCTAGTACATGACTGGTCTAAAACCATGAATCTAACATAAAAGCTTTTAATGATTATTTTGTACAATTTGGGGTGCTTCACACACAGTCAGCAGCTCTGTATTATTAGGCCAGTCCTGTATAACAAACTTGATCTCAATCAGCTGAAAGTCAGCAGGGCATCTTAAATACTCTTTTCCTTCAATTTCTCAGCTGCAAAACTTACAATGAGAATGAGGCTTGGCTGAAACCAAAATGACTTAAAGAGGTCATGAGTGAGTAGAATTCCATTTACAACATACATATTTGCTGGGGAAAAAATGGGCTCTCACTCTCTTTTATTCCCAGGATCTTAATGTTGCCCCACTGATTATGTTCCGATGGTGTCTCCAAAAGCTAAAGGTATTTGAGGAACTAACATAGAAGAAAGCTCTACCCAAGACAATATTTCTCTGGAGGTTTCTGCTGTATGGGCACTGGTAGCTCCCATATGGGCACTGGTAGCTTGCTGAAACACAGCAAGTGGACGCTATCCTGTTGCCCGTGGACCCAAAGCTTAAGGTCTATACATTAAATTCAGATACAGCATGTGCTACTGCAGGAAATGTCACTGTGAATTTGTCAGAATAGAAGAATGCACAGAAACAACAAAACTGTAGAGTAAAAAAAAATCAACCTATAAAGCAAACTGTTACCTCTGCAAATAGTGGATTCAACAAATATGTGGAACTGTTAGGAGAAGATACTGGCTCATTATTAATCTCCAAAAAATGGAAATACAGTGAAGAACAAATATTATTCGTATCACTCTCAGCTCATTATGCCACAGGCAGCTGACCCCACTGATTGGTGGAAACAAAATTCTATCACACATCAAACCCTTCTGCTATTATGATGTCTTCCCTGGGAGTTCTGCCCAGCAATGCACTGTATCTTCTGGGCAGCTGTTCATCAGTGGTGAGGATAACTACTCGGAACACAGAAAATGACTCCCAGAGTTGTTAATGTGCCAAAAATGTACTCTTAAAAGTTGAGATACAGGTCTTTTACCATTTTCCACCAAATCTGAGCTCTGGTCATATTTTACAAAGATGGTCCAGTATATGTAATATATTAGTGGTTCTCAATCTTTTTTCATTTGTGGGCCCCTAAAATATTTTGAATGGAGATACAAACCCCTTTCGAAGTCTTAGACATAGCCTGCAGACCCCCTTGGGGTTTGCAGACAACAGGCTGAGAACCACTGTAATAGATAATACTAATAATATCACTCTGGTATAACCTATTTTAGATGTGATGTATATTGATTATAGTGAATTTATTTTGCTATCCATGCTGTGTATTGTTATTTTAACCCTATAATGTAGTGCTATTTTTATTGATTTAACATCTCTTGCACTGCAGAGTGGTGTGGCTTCGTTGATTTAACTTTGAAAGCTCTACTGGAACCAATCTGATAGTTTTTCAAAATTTGAGTGACGTTTCTTAATAAGTGAATTCACATTTGCAATTCTGATTATATTTCAGGAGTATTGGCAAATATTGATGCAGCAAATAGAAAGAGGATTCATTACATCACTATTCATTTACTTATTTTTATTTCTTACTCTGTAAGATTTGATCATACCCATACAATATACAGTAGTTCTTCATTGAGAATTATACCCCAAAATTGCTCAGATTTTTTTTAAAGTAAAATAAATATCACTCTATCCTAATGCCTCTGGTAGCCTCCAAATTTTGTCATTCTTCAAATCAGAAATATTATCAAATCGCTATTTTGAACAATTTTGTGTGGAATGTAGTTTAAGAATGGCCATAGCAGAACAGACAAACAGTACACTTAGTTCAGCTTTGTGTCTCTGGTGATGGTCAGTGATTGAAGTTTCACAGGTTTCAGAGTAGCAGCCGTGTTTCTCTGTATCCGCAAAAAGAACAGGAGGATTTGTGGCACCTTAGAGACTAACAAATTTATTTGAGCATAATCTTTCGTGGGCTACAGCCCACTTCATCAGATGCATGCAGTGGAAAATACAGTAGGACGATTTTATATACACAGAGAACATGATCACTCTCATTATAGTGCGTATGGTAACACCCATTGTTTCATGTTCATGCATATATAAAATCTTCCTACTGTATTTTCCACTGCATGCATCCGACGAAGTGGGCTGTAGCCCACAAAAGCTTATGCTCAAATAAATTTGTTAGTCTCTAATGTGCCACAAGTACTCCTTTTCTTTTTAAAGTTTCACGGGATTCCATAAAACCCCAAAAGTGCACCTAACTGCTGCGGGGAAAATTTTTCCTTATCTTAACTGATTGTCAATATCCTGAAGCATTAGGATTCATGGTAGCTCTTGTAATTTTAGCCTATTTGTAGGTGTTGTAACATCAGATAATCTTCTCTTTCATGTGTTTGATCCTTTTTTGGGTCTTCCTTCCCTTTAACCTCAAGGAGCATAGAATTCCATGGGTTAATCACATACGGCACTAAAATATTTCCTTTTATCTTTTCAGTGTATTAACTTTTATTTTCATTTAGGACTTTTTGATTTTATATCCTGGGAAAAGTGTGGCAAATTGGTTTTCTCTATAGAATTCATTATATAATGTAAGATTGTGATTTTCAAGTGGCCAGAGGGCATTAGATACCCTGCTCTGTACCCTGTGGAGGCTGAAAATTCCAGCCTCACCAGATGGCATTGTTAGAAACAGTTCTATGATTTCTTTCTCCCAGCATGTGAGCATGGTTAGTCTTTCAAAAAATGTTGTGGTGGTTATTTTTGTAATGTATTTTCTTTTGGGGGGAAGCTGTTGCAAGCACCAGAAATTGCACTCTGCCTTAATCTCTCTAATTGGAGAAAATACTTGGGGCAGATTTGGCAGAACTAGGTATTGGTGTTATGAATGAGATTTCTGAAAAAGGGATTTACCTACATGCTGTTACCACTTCTGTGCAAGGATTCATGTATATACAGTATGTAAATTACACTAAGGAAATATACAGAATCCATGTCACAGATTTCTCTTTCATTGAGAAATGTGCTTCCAGAACCCAGAACGTCAGCTACCATTTGGCTTCTTACTCTTTCCCTTTCCACACAAAATAATCAGTATTTTTTAATGTAATTAAAGACTTCATAACTGCTATTTGTATAGCCCTTTTTAGGATCTTTTCTAGTTTATCTCTCATTTTTTAGGTGTACTTGTGATGGGACTCCTGTAGCTGGCCGTGGTCCCACCCATGGCTTGACCCTCATCCATGGCTTAGCCTTCCCCAAACAGCAACAGCTTCTGCTCCCAGGGAGGAGGAGCAGCCCATTCTCCCATCTACTCCCTCCATTTTTGCTTTTTCAAATGCTGTCAGACTGTGTCTGTGTAGACTTTCTGTCATGTCTAAAAGTGCAGTTGCACAGTTTCCTGTCTGAACCACAAATAACAGCAGAAGTCCCTGCTACGTTGCATGCTTGCTTAAAGCTATACTGCCAATTGTATTCATGCTTATGAATATGTAATCAATATGTAAGGAGAAAGTGAGAGATAGTTTGAGTGTAAGAAGCCAATTGCAAGGCTTGAACCAAAATATTACTGTGTAAGGATAATTAAGGTGTATATGGGACTCTATATAAACCTACGGCAGTAGCGGCCAGAGAGATTTGATACACCCTGTCCCAATGGTGTCTTGCCCATTGTCATGTCTGCTACGTAACTCCAAGGTCCGGGGCATCCTCTTCATGACACGGCCAGAGGGCTGTGTCATGATCTGTGCTCCCCTTTTTCAGGGGCCCTGCAGTCAAATGTCCAGCCACTTCCCCACTGGCAAGTGGGTGGGGAGGGTGTCAAGCCTGCCCATTACTCTGAGTCCCAACCCATGGGACTCCATAGGTTGCAGCCACTTGCTGCATCCCCTCCAATTCCTCAGTGCATTTCCATGGGCCATTTTTCCATAGCCCCAGCATCTTCTTCACACCCATCTCAGGGCCTCAGCCTGCCAGTCCTAGCAGCCAGCCAGGAGCTCCCTCTGGCTCCCTTGTTCCTTCCCAGTACTGCTCTGTCCAGGGTGCTAGCTTCCTTCTGCCCGCAAGGTATTCAGTTCTCCCTCCTTGAGCTCCAGGGAGTAACTGACTCTTTGGCCATGCAGCTCTTCTTATATGGGCTTGCTGGGCCCTGATTGGCTGCTCCTTGCAGCCCCTCTCCTATTGACTGCTTCCTGCACAGCCTCCCTAGGCTTTAATAACAGTGTGGGACAGACACCCAATTACAGTGTTGACCAAAACTGAATTCAGAATTCAAGTTAATACTAATTTTATAAATTAACTATGGCTGAATAGGCAACCTCATGGATGCTGAGGTTTTTCAGATCTTTTCAACTATTTTTAGGGTCTGCAATGTTTGTAAACTATGGCCTCAGTCCTGTTCCTTTCTCTGGCTGCTTATGCTCCATTTTTCACTGGACTACTCCTGCACTTTTTTTCACATGATAACATTTTCAAAAGTACCTAAGTGACACAGAAGCCTAAGTTCCATTTGTAAGCCTAAGTTCCATTTCCATAGTTTCTTTGACCTGGATATGCAAAGAAACTGAGATTTTGTGACACTCTGCATCACAAAGACTAACTTTTAGGCACCTAGAAAAATCACAAGAACAATATTGCAATCCTAGCAACACTACACAATGAATAGGGAGAGGAGGCAACTAAGAATGTGATCCGCAAAAGCCAGCACAGGGAGTTGTCTAAGATAACCGGTGAGATATGTCAGCAAGAGGGGTGTTTCCTAAACCTGACCCCTACGTGGAAATAGGCACCAAAATCTTGGCTGCAGAGAGGTGCCTATCTTGCTAAGGATCCACAATTTGGAATCCCTCTCTGACAGTCAGGTGACTTAGGTGTCTGAGTTGTTTCTTGTGAGATTGAGTTAGATGACTGCCTTGCTCAGCACAAAACAGGAAGAGGAGAAGGAGCACACCTAATAATTTCTGGCCCCATAGTTAAAGTACTCACCTGAGATGTGGGAGACATAACGTTAAATTCCCCCCTGAGGGGGAGAAGGGAACCCCCTGTTCAAATACAAGGAAACAGCAAAGACAGGAGACACCAGCAACTTTGTATTTAATTAAACAGATTATTGAACAATTACTTCAGAAGGCATTTATAATGGAAACCTTCAGTTGGTTGCCTGTAACATACAACCCAGTGATGAAGGTCCAAGGCAAACTACAGGGCAGACTCATAGGATGCAAAAGTCTGCAGAGCTGAGTGGTCCCACAGCAGCTTGCCAACCTTTGTTGGCCCACTGTATAAAGCTCCAGCAGAGTGTATTCAAGCTTATGTAGTCAAAGAGAGTTAGGGAGAATTACTCTTTTCAATTCTTTAGGGAATGGATCCAGGTTTTCTCAGCTAGAGATCTTCAGCCCAAACTTACACTCCATCTTTAGGCTAAACTCTCCCACAGTCCAATGTGAATTGTACTGAATTAGGAGTGCAGGACTGTGGCCGTAATAGTGGATTCAATATATATTACATGGAGTGATCAAATTGCACATTCAGAGAAATGAAAATGAGCAAAGGTAGAGAAAAACTAAGGATGATAGGAGCGTCAGATTGAAGAAACCGTGAATATACCCTGATGGCTGCTACGAGAAGAGAGATTTAAATTCAACAGTAATAAAATATTTTTATTCCTGGATGTTAGTGATATTTATTCCATCAGGGAAGAAGTGGAAGACATATAGTTGTGCTTTGTAAGAAAATTGATATTTATTCCATCAGGGAAGAAGTGGAAGACATATAGTTGTGCTTTGTAAGAAAATTGTTAATGCTGATTTGTTTTATCTACTAAAGCAAAAGAAGTTAAGAGTAATTCACATGGGAAAGATACGGTATAGTAGACATTTAGTTTTCTGTCTCCATAAAATAATTTATACATATTAATTAGTTCATGTTGGTAAAGTGCTCTGAAGAAGTACAGTGTTACATAAGAGTGGCAGATTATTAATTAATATTACATTTTATTATATCATTCGGCTCCTCCAGTTGGTATAAAGTTTCACAATATATTCTTTCACATTGTTCAGTAACTGATAAGCCCTCCTTCTTATGCAGAGCCTGAGTGAAAGAGCTTCATACGTAGTGGTTCTACAAGCGCCATGAGGGAACCGTATCCTTAACTCAGAAGACAGTCTGTAGCTACTTAGAAATGCATCTAAAACAAGCAAACAAACAACAAAAACACTGCAGTCCATGGGTTCCAGTTACCACTGTGGCCACTGTATCCTCCTATGTTAGAGAGAAAGATAGGAATTGCCATACTAGGTCAGATCCAAGGTCTATCTTCTCCAATATCCTATCTCTAACAGTGACCAATACAGGATGTTTCAGAGGACGGTGTAAGAATGCCACAGTAGGCATATCTTCCCTTCATACAGATCTCATCTTCGTCTCTAAAAGTTAGAGATATGCTTAAGCACTGAAGCACAAGGTTTAATATCCTTCCCAGAACTGCTGTTGTCACTGATTATAACTCTGGACATTCTTGATATTCATATAACTATCCGATTCCTACGCTCTTGACCTCAGTGACTTCCTGTGGCAATGAGTTCTATATTTAATCATGTTGTATGAAAATGTCTGATGACCAAGACCAAGACTGACAGGATGGAACAAATACTCCTGGCCACAACTAGGAGGAAAAGTAAGTTGTAAGTAAGGGTTGTTTTATTTTGTTTTTCCCCCTCTTCAGATTTGACTATCTGGGTTCATTTCAAAATTACAGTTTATAAATTTTAAAAGTTCTATTTTTTCTATGAAAAAATGACTTTTTGTTTCAAAATTTAAGTTAATTTACAATAAAACAAGGTTTAAAAATGTTGAAATCAAAATATTTTCAAAACAAAATGGTTTTCTCAGTAGTGTTTGACACTCAGTCATGCTATGCAACTTACATGCTCTAAAGTTCTAGCATGCAAAGGCAGAAGTACACAGAACTGACTCTGATCCTTCCTGCCAGAAGGCCCTCACTCCACCTCAAGAGCTCTCACTTTTAGAATTTGATAAGGTTCTATACCTTCCCCATTCCTATTCAATATCTATATGTAAAATCTCTTGGGGAGATTGTGACTTTCAAGAGTTTTTAAAAAGTCCTGCACAAGAGGATATTAAGCAATCAGGAGGTGAGCCAGATAGTATTAAATGTGTAAGCAGAGACAGGGTGGGCTCCACCCTAACATCTGGTGGTGAGGTGTGGCAAGTTGTGGAAAAGAACTTCAGGGGCTGATCTCATTTGCATAGGCACACCCACCCCGCCTAGAATGGGGCCATAACTGCCCAAATGGTCACTTTGGCTGCTGTGGGATTCCCAGTGTCTCTGTTATTGGGGCGGGAAGAATAAATTGTTAGTACCCTGATTATGGGAACTGTGCTTGGAACTGTACTTGGCCTTTTTGTTATGATGGAGGACTCACCATCAACTGAGTAGCACTCACTAGGCAAGGGACATGGGTTCCAAAACTCTGTGAATTGAGAGAGACTTGAGACAGGTATTAGTGCCTGGTGGTGTAGGCCCCTTTGTGAGGGCCTGAAGCACCAATTGCACCTCTGTCTCTCTCCACTGTGGAATGTCAGAGCTAATTTTGGGTCTATTAAGAGTTTTGTTACAGGTACTGTGCTGAATTCACTTCAGCCTTATGGTGCACCAGCACTAAGGCTCCCACTACTATGAGCTGAAATCACTGAGAGCTGAAATCACTGAGCACTGTGTCAAGTAGTGGGGAGCCAGAAGATCTAGTGTGCAGCGGAGCTATTTGTGAGATGGCGAGCTGAGCGGAGCCGGTCGCGAGACGGCGGTGTGTTCGTGAGACGGCGAGCTGAGCGGAGCCGGTCGCGAGACGGCGGTGTGTTCGTGAGACGGCGAGCTGAGCGGAGCCGGTCGCGAGACGGCGGTGTGTACGTGAGACGGCGAGCTGAGCGGAGCCGGTCGCGAGACGGCGGTGTGTTCGTGAGACGGCGAGCTGAGCGGAGCCGGTCGCGAGACGGCGGTGTGTTCGTGAGACGGCGAGCTGAGCGGAGCCGGTCGCGAGACGGCGGTGTGTTCGTGAGACGGCGAGCTGAGCGGAGCCGGTCGCGAGACGGCGGTGTGTTCGTGAGACGGCGAGCTGAGCGGAGCCGGTCGCGAGACGGCGGTGTGTTCGTGAGACGGCGAGCTGAGCGGAGCCGGTCGCGAGACGGCGGTGTGTTCGTGAGACGGCGAGCTGAGCGGAGCCGGTCGCGAGACGGCGGTGTGTTCGTGAGACGGCGAGCTGAGCGGAGCCGGTCGCGAGACGGCGGTTTGTTCGTGAGACGGCGAGCTGAGCGGAGCCGGTCGCGAGACGGCGGTGTGTTCGTGAGACGGCGAGCTGAGCGGAGCCGGTCGCGAGACGGCGGTGTGTTCGTGAGACGGCGAGCTGAGCGGAGCCGGTCGCGAGACGGCGGTGTGTTCGTGAGACGGCGAGCTGAGCGGAGCCGGTCGCGAGACGGCGGTGTGTTCGTGAGACGGCGAGCTGAGCGGAGCCGGTCGCGAGACGGCGGTGTGTTCGTGAGACGGCGAGCTGAGCGGAGCCGGTCGTGAGACGGCGGTGTGTTCGTGAGACGGCGAGCTGAGCGGAGCCGTTCGTGAGACGGCGGTGTGTTCGTGAGACGGCGAGCTGAGCGGAGCCGGTCGTGAGACGGCGGTGTGTTCGTGAGACGGCGAGCTGAGCGGAGCCGGTCGTGAGACGGCGGTGTGTTCGTGAGACGGCGAGCTGAGCGGAGCCGGTCGTGAGACGGCGGTGTGTTCGTGAGACGGCGAGCTGTGCAGAGCAGAGCCGGTCGTGGTGGAGCGGAGCAGAGCCCTGTGGGGAAGTCAGCTTCAGGACACGTATGGTGCCCCTTACCTCTTTCCCCCACACCCAGGCACATTTTAGCCAGACTGGGGAGTAACACTCTGCAGATGAACTTTTGAACTCCGGGGCTGGACTTTTTTTTTGGACTTTGGGTGATTTGTGGATTGCTGGACTCAAGAGACGTTTGGGTTCTGGGACTCAAGAGCCTGAGGGAAAGGATGTGGCCCAATTTTTCTGGGGTGGGTCAGTGTTCATGGTTTGGTTAATTAACACTAGTTGTGGTGTTTCCCCAATTTAATGCTGATGTTGTTTACCTCATGTTATTAAAGATTCTCTACTACACCAAGACTCTGCTTGCGAGAGGGGAAGTATTGCCTCCTTGAGGCGCCCAGGGGGTGTGTAAGATTTTCCCAGGTCACTGGGTGGGGGTCGAGCCAGTTTTGCATTTGCTTTAATGAGAGGGAACCCCTGTGTACTGAACCCGGCCCTTGCTGCTATCAGCTTGGCCTGGCAGAAGGGTTACAAGTGTCTTTAGTACACACACTCTGGGCCTGATTTTCCTTTACATTAAGGTTCTAGGCACATAAAGGGACCTTAAAAGGGTGGCCAACATGGAAGTATTTGGACCTGATTCTCATTTACACTAAGTCCCCTTTAAACAATTTACACACATTTTATCAGTTCTAGTATCCATTCTTTCTATGGTTATGTAATGCAACTACCTGTGTTTTCAGAAGGATCACCGCAAAACTGTTCTTGTAATGATGAAAATTCTAAGAACCTATTGTTTCCAAATGCCTTGCAGAGAAGACAAATGTGATTAAAAAGGTTTATCTTAAAACTAAAGTGATTCCTCAGGAAATTCTTCTTCTGGATTTTGTTTTAAAGGACTGTTTGAATATGCATCATTCATTTTAGAAGTCGCAGGGCCAAATTACTCTTTAGCCTAATGGGTTGAAATTCTAATGAAGTCAAACCAAAGAGCTTAACTTGGCCTTCTCTGTCTGCTATTCCAGGGTCAAACCGCAGAGGTTACACAGCACAGGACTCCAGCATACCATTCTATACACTCACCTCAGACATCCTGAGTCAATATACATGTTTTTTCCCCCATCTCTGGCTTCTGTACCATCTAAGTGATGAAACAGTAAGATCTCATCTTCTTTCTTCCTCAGTTACTACCCTACCTCATGCATAACTATACTTCAAAGACCAGTTTTTATGCCCAGCCATTCTGTTTGAGTACAGAGACTAAATAAATGCAGTAATTCCCAGTTTCACTTGGTCTTAAATTTACAGCTTTCTGAATTAAGGTGAGTCACAACCTTAACCTACTTCCTTTGAATCAATCTGGTGAAAGTACCTATGTGTCAGCACAGATTTCACTTTCCTTCTGGAGCCATCAAAGAGCATTTCCTTTTGAAGTGGTAAGTAGTTGGCGTTTTGGCTTAATGCATTAGTAGATTGTTTTGTTTGGCCTCAGACTCAGAGAATTGCTGGTCTGATCCTTAGCACAGCAGAAAACACTGGGATCTGAGAAATCTGGGTCTGAAGTGAGTAATTGCAGGAGCTTGGCTGCACTAAGCAAGGGGTCATGCCTTCATCTTTCCCTGCTAATGCCTGCTTTGTGTTCCTGTCTCATTTGGTAGATTAGAAAGAATTTTATAAGTGGAAAATACCAAATCCTTAGCATTTGTCTTCTGTTACATCATTTCCTTTGCATATCAATTATGTAGCATGCTGTTTTCAAGCAGTGAAACAGATTGATATGGTGGTGTGAACTGGTGGTTTACCACTTTAAGAAAAAAAGATCTCTGATATCATTTAGAGGCAAGGTTCTAATGATGCTACGGTGGGAAATTGATCTTTGATCACACATTCAACACTAATATCCTAGGATAGTCTTCCAGTGTTAACCAATAAGCCGTTTGTTTTCTTAACTTGAATCAGTAGTATGCCAATTTGAAATGTTCACACATGAAATAATTAAGTGTAACTTAATAAATGTTCAAATTCCATTTTCCCCCCTGTTCTTCTCCATGTAACTGTCTTGTAGTTTATGTCATTATGGCCTACTTTTCAACAGGAGCATGTCTTAATATTGAGTGTATCAAATCTAATCCTACGGTTTATTGTGGGCAGCCCCAGTTGGTCCTGTTCTAAGACTTTTCCTCCTTTTCTGGTGAATAGAAGTTATACTGTTGCCCTGCTGGTGGCCTGAATCACCTCAATTTGTTCTAGCAATCAGAGGCAGCTGCTCCATGTGAAAGGAGCGTGGACCACTGAACAGAGCATTAGGACTGACCTCAGGCTGAATGCAAAAGGCTCGGCCTTTTCTACTAGGCCAGTCGAGCATGTGCAAACAGATTTGCTGAAGTACAAAATGGTCCAGTGATTTAAAGCAGGTTTTTTTTATTTCTTTCTCTCTTTCTCCCTTTTAGAAATGAAACAGGATCGAGGACAGACTGGGTACAATCTTAGCAACATCTGTTGCCTTTCACTCGGGTCTTGGCTGAGGACAATATCTTTTCAAAGAGGTACTGACATTTTACTGAAAGGAAAAAAGCCTTAAATAGAGAAGCATTTGGACATGTTTCCCAACACACACAGTTGGGTCTTTTTTATGGGTGTCTGTCAGAATGCATTGGGAAAAACACTTTTTTATCCCCTTCCTCCTGTTTCTGGAAAATTTGTCAGAAAACAACTCTTCAGCCAATTACCAAACTCACTGGGCTTATAGCATTGAAGAACAGTTATATTTTCCCCTTTTGGCTTTTATTCTCCTAACTAAAGGGTGTTTGACAGCCCAAATCTTAAACATACTTGCAAAGAAGTATGGAGGAATTTATGCTTAACATTGTTTCATATCTGCTACTTTCTATTTTTCTCATTAATTTAACTTTTAAACTGACTAATGATTGCACTGCAGTGTTTTAACGCTTGCCATGACTGATATTATATGAAGATTAATTTTAAAGTATTTGGATGTTTTTATATCCGTTTTCACATATATTTCCCCTCTCCCCCACAAAATAATTGCAATATGCATTAATTTTAGCCAACACTAAGAAACAGTTACCAGCTTTTTTCCCCCACATTGCTTTTCACAGGCAATTTTGCTCAGTCCAACCATGACACACCTTCATAAAAATGACAGATGAAGCAGCTGAGTAACTAGTGGGTATATTATCCTCCTGCAGGCATCTGCTGCTCAAAAAGCACCTATTTTTTAGTTGGCCTTAGGACTGAGACTGTATATGTAACTCATACATGCAACCATTATTACAGCAGTTCCACTATTTTGAAGATAGAGTAAATTAAATAAAAAGCTACTCAAAAGAATTCCAATAGATTCAGTCAATGTCACAGATTAGCAATAAGGATGTGTAGATATAAAGAAAAAGATTTAAACAAAGAGGAGAGCTCAACAATCCTTTACAAGAAAGTATATTGCTATTCAGGGTTCATAACTTATTTATTTAATGATTATGGCATGATTCAAAAAATAAAGAGCATACATATATACATGTTATAGGTTATATATATTTTGACTATAAATATTTCAAACTATCAGGTGATACAAAATACCTTAAAGTGACCTATATCTATCAGTGTGTGTGTGCTTATTCTTATTTATTGGTATTGTGATAGTGTGGTATGCAGTACATACCATATAGGTATGGTACTATGGTATGTAGTACATAGTGTGGTATGTAGTACATACTACACAGTGTATGTAGTATATCATTTATGTAATAAAAAAATCTAATGAATCAGATAAAATAGTAGTAATTCTATTTAAAATCAAAGAAGCCTAGGATTGACAACACAAGAGCTGTCCCATGGGCCAGCAAGAACAGCATCCTGACTCTGGCAGTAGACAACATCTGGTGCTTCTGAAAGCCAGATGATGGCCCATCCTGTGTACCTGTGCAAAGGAGTAAAAGGGTTAAGGTCCCCTTTACTTCCTACCACCAGTGCACTGTACCACCACTTCCTGCATGGGGTGGGGAGAGCAGGCTCCACAGGGGTGCTACTTTCTATCCCTCCTTACACACATATTCAGGCAGGAGTGGGAGGGGACATGGGAGAAGCAAATAGGTGGAGCCTTGAATAAATAATGAAAGAATCACTGGGCAGGGAAGTGAGAGCAAGAGAGAGACTCAGTAGACTGTTGGTTAGAGCACTCACCTAGGAGATGGGAGATGCAGCATCCAGTGCCCCTGCTCCAATGGGCTTCTAAAATTATTTACCTCAGTGGAACAGCTTCAACAGGAGAAACTGGGGGACATACCTTTCAGAATATCCCATGGACAAAAGGTGGCAACACCTATTTCAAATCCCTTCTCCCCCTCAGGCGGAGAGGGGACTTGCCCCACGGGTCTCAAACATACCAGGTCAATACCTTAACTACTAAAAGTTACAAGGGAGGTCCTTCCTCCCCACCCTGGCTTCTTGCTAAAATGGTATAAGTGCCTATTGCCAAGAGAAGGTTTGCAGCCGGGAATCCCAAGCAGGGGATGATGCTTCCCTGAAGCCTGGATTTAGGTGCCTATCTCTGAGAGAGGGGCAGGACTGAGCACACATCCCTTGGCTTGGCACCTCTCATTGCCTGATTTAGGAGCCACCGTGCCAGTTTTTGCCAGTCCCATTTGCCATGCACATATCTCTCCCCATTCATTCGATAGGAAGCCTGGCACTGAACTAAACCTTTTCGCCTAAAAGTTAGGCATGGCAATGCTCGGCATCACCATACTTAAGTTTCTTTGTGCATCTAGCCCCTTGTGTCTTGTAGACATTTAAGGACACTATACCTAAACATATGGGTATTTAACAGTTTATATCATATTTAAATGCAGTCAGTACTCACAAAGAGTTACTTCACCCCAGAGCCTCAAAAAGAAGTATGCAGAAGACCTCTTACATTGAGTGGAGTCCCACTCAAGTCAGTGGGGCTGCCTGTACGTCACTCTTGGCAGGGCCATTCATACATTCTTGCAGTCTGTTGGAAAATTGTCATGATGTGTGCTACAATATAAACCAAAAATGTTGAGCTAAATAGCCTATGAAAATGTATTTCAAAATATCTTATATCTCAAATCTGTGTAATGTACTGTAGATATTTATTTATGCATGGATGCAATAGCTCCAAGCAGTGTCTGGCCCTTTACAGACATGTAGAAATACAAAGTCCCTACCTCAAAAAACTTAGTGTTGATAGATAATGAATAAATGGAAGCCGCAGGAGTGCAGAAAGGCCAGGAATATCCTTATGCTGAATATACTAGTAATAAAGGTTAGATTCTCTGCTACCAGAAAGCTTTTTGCCATGTCTTGACAGGTATTTTTTGCTGTTTTGAGAAATGGGAATGAAGGAAATAATTGTAGACTGAAGACAGTCAGTGCATGGTTCTGTATTTGATTTATAACTATATCAGCGTGGATATGGAAATCGACAACAATCTCACTTCTGAGATAGAAGGTCATAAATTAAAGTCATACACCTGAACTTATTCTCAGAACACTTCTGGGCAATAGGAAGAGTGCTTTCCTAAAGGTACTTAAAGTTGTACTGGTGCTTTTTTTCAAACCATATGGTATAGTTATTAGAGGTGCTATCCTTCAGGTGAAATGTTAAGCAGTAGACTCTTCTACTTTCGCGAATAGTAAGGGAAAGTTAACTTTATGTCTCTGAGTGTAATATATTCTAATATCCAAGGCACTGCGCAAGCTGTTGCTGAACACATAATGACTGTTATTTTTGCCTCCACAGTCACTGAGCTACAGATACCAGCATCTAGTCATTGCTTTTTAAAGCACATACTTTTGAGTATGGATATAAATAACAGTGTTGGGAGACCGGACAGCTTAGGGGATTAGTAATGAGGTTTAGAACTTTTTATGTCTATATCATCAGTTCAGAACCAGCCGTGAGCAGCAATGGCCAAAAGTTGTTACCATCTGATAGCTGTTTGAGAGTCTATGTGAAATGAGTTCGTGATCTCAGTTCAGACCAAATGTCTGCAGCACAAAAATCATCCATTACCACTGGTATGAAAGAAAAAAGGCATCCCTGTTTGCAGTCTTAGTAGAGATATCAAGAAGTAAAAGGACATAGTGATAAAGGTACTTTCTCACACCTAGGAGTGGTTCCTTCAGGATGTAGCCAAGGCATATTCATAGGGTGATCCAGCTTATGTTGCTGCTCCCCCTGCCACACCTGTTTTTCTGACAAACTGAAAACTCTCACAATCACTAAATTCCATAGAAAACATGTAAAAAGAAAGATAAAGTCATTAGAAGTGTAGGTGACAGCCAAACTCAACTAGCCAATGTATTGGATATAGCCTGCCTCTCTGTCAAAAACTCATCAATAGGTCAGTGAAGAATATTTATATATATTTTATTAGCTTGTGTTACTAATAAGACTTTAGATTTCTAAAACCGAATAAGAATAATTTACTATTTTATATTTTATTCAGTTTGTGCAGTGAAACTAAACTGGTTTGTTCAATCAATTTCTTTTTTTGTTTTTGGAGTCACTGGGCTCAGATTTGCTCCCATATAAATCAATTGATTAAATAAATTTCATTTCAATTTCGGAATGTAAAAATTAACACAAAAGAAAAAAAATGCCTATTTTCATTATAATTTGTTTTTAAAATATACAACTATTCCATTTATTCCATTTCCATTTATTAATTCATGTTTTGATTTAGAGTGTAGATTTTTGGCACGATATACTTGACAGTGTGCCTTTAAACTTTTTAAGACACTGAAAGCTTTTAACTTGGCTAATACTGAGTATTAGTATTCTGCCTCAGCGGTATAGCAGAATCAAAATAAAGGTGAAATAGCCCTTGTTTCATGAATAGTTTAAAATCATCAGATAATTAATTAGCCCACACTATGATTCTCAAGGGGACAAAGCTTGTTGCTTTCAGTTAAAATTTATAATACTAGTTCCCTCCTACTGTTTCGCCTCCCCTCCTTGTCCCATGTTCAAAAATGAAAGATTCTTTTAAAAACATATTTTCATCATTGAAGTTGTGGCTATCAAATTAAGTGTGAAAATATAAGGATTCAAAATTCTGATTAAATCTCATAAAAAGTGACAGGACGCAAAGCCCAGGCATTTATTGTATTTGGTGACTTAACAATATTCTGTTCTTGAACCTTGTTTTTTTAGATCCGTGCCAACCTCCCTAATTACCTTATTCATGAAAGATGCACTAAAATATCCTTTTTTTTTTGCAATCTTGGACAAGTTTTGAATAGTTCTGTACAGTCATGTATCAGGTTTTCTTGCTTGAATTCATCCTATTAGGATATGACTGAGTACTCATGTGCTATGTAGGTTACAGAATGCAGATTGCTTCTAGTTACATCTTTAAACCACTTCTCCCTCAATTCCTACAAATGCTATGATTCTGTATTGCCTATCTCTCCTAGAAGGATGACTTCAGAAAACACATGCCTAAAAATGAAGCTAAAAGACAAGACACACATACTGCCACAGCAACTGTTCCATTTTGCATTTATTAAAACATTTGTGTTTGTAATTTAGTTATTGCAAACTGCAAACAAATCCAAAGATTTACAGTATTTAATACAGTAATTTAAAATAGACCTCTATTTGTAAAAATAAGCAAATGACACTACTTTCAAGGTATTTTGTTATAAGTAGTGCCACACTTCACAATATGATCTATCAGAGAGCAACATTTAATTTCAAAAAGGGCAGGTTTTATGCTCTTTGAAAGTTCCAGAAGGCTTTAAAGAAAAAAAGACTATAAATCAAAAGACAACATTGGCCCAGGCCTATTTCAAACAGTTGCCCTTGATATGATTCACTGTTCTAAAAGCAGTTGGTGTTAAAAATATTCTGAAACTAAGGAAAATATCAACCTACTACATCATTTGTACCCTGTGCCATTTATATAAGGAAGCATTCTGATTTCCTGGTAATATCACTTAAATGGTTTTCCGTTGTATTGCAGGAGGAAAATGTTTAAAGAATGTTGAAATGAAACAAAGTGGTACTTCTGCTTTCAAAGATTAACCGAATACAGTAAGTCAGCGATTAATATCTTACATTTTTGTCAACTCTCTCCTGAGCTGTGAGATTTAGAATGTGTGTGTATGTATTGTATATGCATGTGAGCGTGACAATGTGTCTTCCTTCTCTTTCCAGTGCATACAGCTTCAGCACTGAAACACTGCCATTTACTCAATCTTCTATTTCCACCATGTGGTTTATGATAAGCCCTTCTGGTTTTTGAAACCTGCGGTGGGTAGGAGGGGCAGTTGCACTTTATAGGCTAAGGCAGCCACAGTTCTAGGATCCTAATGTGATCACAATGACAGCCGAAGTCTGATCCAAACATTCCCTCTGTATTTATAAGTTCTTTGATCCCAAGGCGCTGGCAGCGCGGTGTAATTAGACTGTCAAAGCCCCAACACCCCGCCACCCTGTTACAAGGCTGTCGCCCTCCTCATCCAAGGGAGAGACCCTTGAAGGAGAGAATCTCTTCACACCATTAAGCGTCCCCCTACGGTCTCCTAAGCCGCTCCTCGCCCGAGCAGCAGCAGCTGGCTGCACGGCGTCCCCCTTTGCTCAGATGCCCGTTTCACACGGGGAGCAGCTCACACCGGAGCGAAGTTTTACCCCAGTGAGCCGAGCGCGGGAGGAGGGGGGAGGCTTTCTCCGAGCGCAGAGAAGTGGAAGTGGGCCAGGCTGAGAGGAGACTGAAAGGGCAAAACTCTAAAGCCAGAAGTTCTGATGAGTTTGCTGACTTTGCTTCCATGCCTCGGGAGCTCACTTGACCACGGCTCCTATGACAAGCTTAATAATAATAATAATAAATCTTAAGCTCTCTCCTCCAGCTCCGTGCGTTCAAATGCAAAGAGCTCACCCTGAGATAGACTGGCTCCAGCCCCACCCCCTGTAAGCCCTGCTCCTGCTTTTTATCCAGAGGACTCCATCTGTGTCTCCTGTCAAGGAGGAGGCGCGGGGGGTTGTGGGGATGGGGAGGATGGCTTCGTCTTTGGATTCCTCTCCAGCAGCCACCAGTGGGTCTCCGGGAGGGAGGCAAAGTCTCAGAGCCTCCTCTGGACAGCCTCCGATGGAAGTGACGGCAGGCTCCAGCCGCTGAGCGGTGACATCCCCCATCCACACGAGCATCGCCCCCCGCCCCATGCTCGTCTCCCCCGCGCCCGCTCCGCGCCCAGTCTGAGCCGCGCTTGGCACGGGGAAGGAGCGCTCGCCTCCGCGCCGCGGACCAGGGGGCTCCGCTCCGTCAAACGCGGGCGCTTGGAGGGGGGCACCGAGGCGGGAGACCGCGCTCCGGGAGGAGTCCCCCGCGGCGCTGCCTGGCGCTCGGCGCCCTGTGATTGGAGGGCGGGGAGCCCCCCGCGCCGGAGCTGCCCGGAGCGCAGACAGACTCGGCTGGCCGCGCAAGTTCTCCCCAGCGGAGCTAGCAGCCGCCCGGGCACATGTCTGAGAGCGCCCAGCGAGGACTTCGCCGGCGAGCCACCCCCAGCCGTTTGGATTAAAAGCCTCACTGCAGCGGCCGATCCAGGGGAAGAGGAGGCAGGTAAGTGCCGGCTCAGACTGGGTGCGGGTGTTTTCGGGGGGCGGAGAGCCTGAGGAGTTGCAGGGACGATTTTTGGCTCTGATTTTCTCCCTCGCTAAACTGTTCCCAGTCCAAAGTCAGATGGTGCTGATCTGCAGAGTCAGGAGGTGGCTTGGCGTTGTTCGCCTTCAGAAGTTTCCTTTTCGCTGTGTTCTCTGGTCTGTGTATTTCGAAAGAGACTATATGCAAATAGCCTGAGCTCAGAGAGAGAGAGAGAGAGAGAGAGAGAGAGAGAGATCAGTGCGGTTTGGAAAAGCCATCAGAAATACAGACACCAGATGTGACAGCAGAAATCATCGAGAAGTGTAATAACGATTTCAAAAAGAAAATAGCAAGACAGTCGCCCTGTTTCTGCAGGTAAGTCACGCAGAAAAAGGGAGACGATTAAACACTTCTGCAACATTTAGGAAGGAGCAAGTCTTTTTTCATTAATTGATGCAAAACTCAAGTGGCTCTCTTTGTTGCACCCAAAATCCAGCGTCAGGTTTGCAAACGTGGAAATGAGAAAGGCTTATTTCTTTAATTAGTATTCAGCTGGTAAGGTTAGCTCTGCGGTGCTTGAGTATTTGATACTGACCCCCCCCCCCCATCCATACACATACAAGCTAGTCCTTCTTTCTTGGAGTAGAGTACATGCATTGCTGGTAAGTGTTTCATGGTCTGGATCCTCTGGCTTCAAGTTGATAAACGGAGAAAATGGCTTTGAGTATTTGATACTGACCCCCCCCCCCCAGCTCAGTTCTTGCCCCTGTGCTTTCAATAAATGATGTAGTTCAGGTGAGTCAGGGTTATGTTGTGGTTGACTTCCCTGGTGATACAGGGAGGTTTTTTTGGGGTGGGGATGGGGGAAGGATTAATGCTACTGAGGCTTTCTGATTCTGTGAATTGAAACGTTGATACTTTAATCCATTTCCATTGCAAAGAAAAATCTTCTGCTTGATTGATAACTTCTCAAGTCCAAGCACAGACTTGAAAGGACAGCATATACTTTATAGTCCCTCTGACAAGACATACTGCCCTGCCATTTTTCATATCAAAATGGGTAATCACAAAACTTGTAGAAAATAAATTCATTCTCAGGGAAGGGAAAAATAAGAAAACAAACAAAACCCCAGTCCTATAGCTAAACAGTCTTGAAAGCCAATCTCTAGAAGCACCTCAGCTTGGTAATGAAGTGTAGACACTTTACTTTTCTCAGACTTTATTATGATTAATACTTTTTTTTCTCTTTGCAAAATGTTTTGAAGTTAACATGGCAAGGTATTTTATTGCGTGGTCATTAATGAGAGCCAGGTAAGTCGATGAGGGTCATTTAAAGATCAGGATTGGCAGATTACATTAATGGCAGAAAAATTGTGTAACTATAACTTGCTTGAACTGCTGCCTAGAATAAGGCTTCTAAGGATACAGCAGGTAAAAATTGATTAGGAAAGATCATGCTGTCAGCAACATTAAAACAGTTTTAAACAATGACAGCAGTGTAGTTAGGCTGTTTAGAAATAATCTGGCCATGCCTCATTAGAACTAGCATGGTTTGACTGTGCTGGTATTACCTTTGAAATATTCAGCTAGGGTCCAAATGTGACTTCTTGTTGAAAGTCCTTGTCTAGACTCTCTAGCCCTTCCAGCTTGCAACTACCAGGGGATCTAATCTAGACAACCTTTTGTGTTTTTTGGAGCAGTGAAAAAAGATGAAAAAGTATTTAAGCAAGCAAACAAACAAAGCCCACGGCAAAGCGGAGAACAAAAAGAGAGTTAAGAGCTGACTCTGACAACTTCTTATATTAAAAAAAAAATATTGTCCTTGGTTTGAGAACTTAACAGACACAAACTTCTAATAGTGTTAGGTAAATATCAGAGTCAATAGTCTGATCTAGTACTGTACACTGGAAGTCTTCTTTGATTGAACCATTTCCTGTTGGTGAGAAGGACAATCTCTTGAGATTACACAGAGCTCTTCTTCAGGTCAAGAGGTCTGTAAACTGGAAATCTTGTCTCTCTCATCAACAGAAGTTGGTCCAATAAAAGATATTCCATCACCCACCTTGTATCTCTAATATCCTGGGACTAACATGGCTAAACAATACTGCATACTTTGGAAACATGTCAATTAATGTGAAGAAAAAAAAAACAATAATCAGTAATGCAGACCATTTACCTGCAAAAAAAAAAAAAAAGCCATTAAGCTTTGCAGTTTTAATCAGAGGTCATTATGCCCTGATAATGTGAGATATTATTGTAATTAAGGGTTGCTATGGGTCATTAGGACTGTGTTAACAATCAGATGACAGCCTCACAACTCTTTTAAGTCTACTTTTATTGATTTAATAGCAAAGTGCTTTTACTCTTCTGTATAAAAGTGCAATTGTAAAGCATCTGTATAACTGCAATTTATCCTTGAATTGACTGTAATGTCCTATGAACAGAAAGTGATGCAGCTTCAGTGTAGGCTTCTGTTTATCCTTCACATATATGCTCAACACATTGCAACTTTTTATGTGTATGTTGTGTTCATCTCTCTCTGTTCAATCTTGTTAGCAGTCAGGCAGTAAAGATTTGAGGAAATCTTCATTAATATATATTAAAAAAACTCCATGTTACTTTACTCTGAGCCAAAGTCCTTATTTATTAAACAAACATTGCTGAGGGTTTCTTAAGGCTTCTCAACACACAAATTGCATCCTCTGTGCATAGAAAATTGTAAGTTGGGTATTTTCAACTTGAAGTGATTTGGGGCTAAATTTGCTACTTAGGAGCTAGTTCATGAGTGCGGTGTTGGCTAATAAGTTTTCATTTTGCATTTCATTGGCTATTTCTAAACCTGATATTCTGATACCATTTTCAATGGATCCAACTTCTTAGCCGTCTAATTTGTCTTAGATGATCACATACAATTTGTTTATGTCTGCTTTCATGTCACTAATGGGTATTACTTTCAAGTGGCAATAAAGGATCAGTTAATTCTAGCTGAGGGAGGGTGCATAAGATATGTGATGATTCCCTCAATCCCTGTCTGTAACACCACGCTTAACCATAAGCAGTAATACAGGAGTGCCTCCTCTGGGGATTTAGTGGTTCTACAGGGAAATACCACAAAGTAATTTCTTTCCCTAGGTATTGTATGAAATTCTACAAACTAACTTAGAATGCAAAAATCAAACTAAGACCATTGCTGAAATTTTACTATTTGTGCTGTATATTCACAACTGTAAAAATACTGTTAAATATTTATTTTCAGATATCTACATAACTGATCAAGTTAGCATGATCCTTTTCAACAACAATTTAATATAGGGAGGCTACAAAGAACTTTCCTATGGAGAAAATGACAGACTTTTTAAAAGTATACTTTAAAAATAGCATTTCAGCCATATAATGTCACATAATCAACTCCAGAATACCATGGAAGACTGAATAACAATCACGTTGCTTTCTGTGTACATTTTGAAAGACTGTTATTTATTAAAGTCTGCCTGTTGTTTTTCTGTTGTCTTGCCAAATCCTTTCACCTGAGTCAGAGGGTACTGGAGCTAGTTTTGTGTAACAGTGCCATATGTTTAGAGTAGTGTTAGTTTTTTGCTTGATAACCAGATGCAGACTACAGGATGTGCACTCCATTTACAGTGCTCCCATGTGAATATTTAGGCCAGTTAGCGGCAGGAGGTTGTGGTCTGTAGTTGTAATGTCATCTGGCACAGGGAGTTAATGGGTTTGATCATGCTGGCTTGACTTGTAGACCCTCACTTGCTCAAAGGAGCTCTTTTTTTTGAGAAGAAAGGTAAAGCCAGCAGTTGCAATCTATACTATAATTATCTAGATTTGTTCTCATATCTTCACCCGTAGTTGTCTAAACAAGCATGGATTTGATGTTATTTAATGTAAAAGAGACACCTCTGATAGCAAAGCCATGTATGACACTCTTTAGAGCCTGCAGTCATTAAAAGAGGAATTTTATTTTGCACAGAAAATGATACCATTTCCAACTGGCATTGTAAAATAGAATGCCAAAACATAAATATTTCAGTTGTAGTAGCTCAGCTGTCAAGGGGCTAACCTGCTGATTCCACTATGTTTAAGGGATCATGGTTCAAGTTCCAGTGGCAATAGTCAATTTTAGAATTATCTCAGCACAGACGGTGTTACTTTATTGAGTGACTGACCTGTAGTGAGAAAATTAAGGGATAACTTTGCACTATTGACCCATCTGGGGCATCATTTACTGGATATTATTGTCTTGGTCCCACTTCAGGGATATTTCCGGAGACAGTGAAGATCAGGGTTAACCTCTGTGTATTGCCATGGTATTGAGAAGTTAAAGCCATTTAAAGAAAGGATAACAGATGTGGGGAAGGAAAAGGGATTAGAAGCGGTAAAATTGTTCAGTTACACTCTTAAAAAATTGTCATGAGCTGGCTGGGAGACTTCACAACAGAGTATTACACTGTCGTGTGAAGAAATGTAGGATTAGAAAAACTTTCAGACTAACATTTCCCAGCCTAGAAGTATTTGACCACATGTATTGGGGTATGAAAGGCAAGGAAGTTAGGGTGGGGCTGAATAGGTGGGATAGGAGGAATAACATGGTTCATGGACTAAACTGGCAATGAGACAGTAGTAGCAATGTGTGAGTGGAGGCCTATGAAAATAATGAGATAGATTTTCTCTGTAAAACAGAGGAGGTGGTGGGAGGAACCGAGGATCTTCTATTGAATGGCCTGGAAGCTTGGAGAAAGCAGGCAAAGGAAGAACTTACACCTGGATATCTAGAAAAGGTGAGGGGAAGAAGTAGGCTCACCCTTAACCACAAACAACAAAAACAAGTTTCATTACTGGTACAGACATTAGCAACTGAAACAAAATATTGGTCCAGATCTTCAGCTGGTTAAAATTGGCCTTGTTGCTTTGAAATTAATGGGCTTTGCCAGTTTATAACATTAAGGACCCATGATCTGGCTCTTTTCTTACAGTCAGGATTGCCCTTCTGAAACAATGTACAATATTCATTCTGACACCATCAGATTGTGCTGGCAAAATAAAAGCATATCATTTCTCAGTTTAAAAGTGTTCACTGAAACTCCTTTACTTGTCAAGTTTAGTTCAAATGCAGTTAAAATCTTCTCAGTAGCAAGATTCCTTTAGACTTGTGATTTTTTTATGCCATGATGTTTTACCGATCAACTAGCTAAGTGTCTGTGTGAGAACACAAAAAATATACAGTAAATGTTCAGTGGTCACTCCTTATGGATTTTTCTGATTCTTCGGGCTCATTCCATAACACACATATTTCAGCCGTTTTGAGATATGCAGTAGCCAACAGAAATATTAAAGATCCTGGTCACAGAATATACTTCCTTAGATTACAGATTTTATCCCTTGAATTACAGTTTGATTGTTCTTACTGATGTTTGGCACTTTTGGCAGACCAGGGAGCTTTGCACAAAGTAAATTACAAAGCTGAGCTCTTCCTGAAAGTGAACTGGAGTGACTTAAAAACATATACAATCCCAAATTCTTTCACACACTGACATTTAAAAACTGACCTCCTTTTCTGCACCCACAATTTGAGGACACACATTTGCACCCCAAACTTGTGGACACAACCTATATCATTTGGATGTCTGACTACTGTACCTTTTTAAAGGTGTAATTAGGTACTTAGATGTTTAACTTACATCAGTTGCATCTGCATATAATGTCTCCCTCAATCATTTGCACCCGGAATGCTGTGTGAACAACCTTATTCAAAACAAGAACATTTTAAAACAAGATAGACAATAATTGAGAATCAGTTTCTCCTTCACTTGGTACCTAGTCCTTCAACAGCAGATGACGCAAATGACACTTAAATCAGAGGCCAGAGCTGCATTCCATACAGTGCTTTCAATGTTGGTTGCTTCAAGTGAAGCACAGAACCCTACATTTATGCCTAGGTAGGAAAATGCAGTTTACCTTTTGGCTTGCAGTTTACCTTTTGGCTCCATCAAAAGGATGATATTCCGTATAGATGCTGCAGATGATCCAGAAGAGATAGTTATTCCCCATATGTATATTATTCTATATACATACAGTGAGAGAGAGAATATAAGATGATATATATGAATATACTGTATTGTATATCTGTGCAATCATAGAGATATGAATGAGAGAGAAAATGAAATTCATTTTAATAAATAATTGTCTGTTCTTCCAGGAAGCAAAGAATATTATGCACTGGATATTGATTTTTTAAAAGGAATTATCATGTTGAAATACTAAACATGCTGGAAGGGCAAAAAAAAAATCCCTAAAGAATTAGTTCAGATAAAATATCATATTAATAGTAAGAGGAATAAAATATCCATTGGAAAAAGTGTGTTGCCATTTATCTGAATAAAAGTAATAATAAAAGTAATTGGAACAATGAGACAGTGTGATAAAACTATTTGACAATGGGTAAGGAATGATTTCTTCTAAAGTACGAATATTGTATATACTGCTTTTTATTAGATTGTGTTCTCTAGAATATGGACTGTATTTTAGCTAGTATTTTGGGTGTGTTTTCAGTTCCATGCTGTGGTGTGTGGCTAGGGACCACAAGGATGGCACTCCATTTGGTGGTTTCCATACTTTCCTTCAGGTGTAAAAGAACGGGGATCAGAAAATGTTCAAGATAAAGGTTACAGAAATACTAGGTTTTAAAAGTCTCTTCAGAGCAAGACATTTCAGAGTGCTCTGTAGAGAGACTGTAACATACTATAAATGTTTTACTGACATTTTTAATGAAAATCCATTTCATATTTTTATCTCTGATAGATATTAGTATGCTGCCTCTTTCAAATAAACAGATAGTTTATCAATAGCAGATGTCTGCAGCTAACCTGGTGTAACAGAGATGTTGAGTTGGTTCTCTGAGGGTGCATTTACAATTTCTGGTGTGAACAGCACTTCCCTGGAGAACCATCTCTTAACTGAACTGAATGGTGGAGTGAGAAACATGTCATTCAGCCAGTGAACAAATCCTCTCCTGGTATTCTTCATGCTATTATTTTTTCTGTTGTTGTTTTTTTTTAATAAGACTATTGTCTTAATGTACGGCTCACATCAAAGTTGAGCTTTGGCTATTCAGAAGTAATCATTCAAACATATAATAAATAATTCATACACCAGTTAGTTGAAACTGGCACTTTTATGTTAGTCCCACTGCAAAAGGAATCTTCCATGTTCCAGAGATGCTTCAGAATCGTAGCATTTAGAAATCAGGGTCATGAGATAATAAGTTGCTTATTTTCTTCATTGCCTGTAGCAAGGCGCTAGCTCTTTACATATGGAGCTTTCAAATTACTGCTGCTTAGTGAACATGCTTAGTGGGTTTGTGGTTTATCCCACCGGTCTCTAAGTAGAGCCTTTCTGTTGCAAGGCAGTACCCATAAGGGATTACTATAAAAAAGCATTAAATACAGACTGTAATCAGAAGGGCTTTTTATTTGTTTTGGTTTTTTTGCCCTCTAGCTACCTTTAGGAGATATATAGAAATTGCACAGCTAAAAAACGAAACAAAACAAAACCTCTGGATACTGTGCACAACTATCAGAAACTGTATTTCACTCAGTTCTAATAAAGATGGTTAGTAATATAAAAATTTACCTAAAACATTTAATGTGTAATCGGTAGTCCACTCAGTTAAGTAAACCATGCAAAAGATTAACTCTTTTTTTCTTACAAGGCTTTCTAGATTACAGTATTTCACTCTGTATGAATTACTGTACTTGGTAACCATTTTAACTTCATCCTCATTTGCCCTCTTATATTTGACACATTTCTAATGCATCTTCACTGCCTGACACATTGGCCTGATAAGGAGCAGAAATCCTTACTGCAGAAGGAAACATTGCTTACATAGAGTTCAACCAGTCAGATGATATCTCTGCAATGTAAGACCTACTTTTGGCCCTCTCAAATAACTCTATTTTTATTTAATTATTTCAGTTAAAGGTTTTGGGAGAATAACCACTTTGCAGTATAATTATATAAATATATTTGATAGATCAAAACATATTTAATAAATGCAAGAGGACAGGGAGTATATCAGAATGATTTAAATCCATGTTTTCGTAAATTTCCCATGCTATTTTGAGGCATTTTGTTGGGGTTGGTCATCTTTCCTAGTAAATTCTGCCAGCTCCTGAATAACCAGAATTTTGAAAGTGAAACAGAGAAGATATAGTATAAGAAAATGTTTGTGCTACTACATAAGAATCATTCAGCCTCACACCAACATTGCATTGAACATATAAAATCAAATTATTTTCTGACCTTTTTGAAAATATAAATAGTTGCATAACATGCTTCATATCATATCTGACACTTGGTTTTGAAATGGGAAAAAAATGAATGGGGAAACTCCTGGCTTTTTAGGTAATCAGATTCAAATCAGAACACATCAAAACATCTGGTGTACTGTGACCCAGAATCAATCAAGTTGTTCTGAGTCACCTTATACTACCTTCTATCACTTTAAGTCAACATATGTCCTATCCATTGGTATGAATCACTGCTGTTAGATGCTTTGTTCTTATGTGCTAATAATAACAAGTAAAATTAGCTCTAACAGAGAGGAGAAAAAAATCAAAGCTAGTAAATGTAAAATAATTAGAAGGGGGGGGAGAGAAGAGAAAAGACTGTGTTAGGAAAACTGCATAAATCAAGAGAACGTTCATCAGAAAATTATAAAATTGTGTATGATTTTATTATTAAAATACAGATCAACCAGCAAAATTAATATAATCAAAGTAAGACAATATAAAATTTCAAAGCATTATTGTATAAGCTAAAGTCTGTTAATACTACTAATGATGAAGAGAAAAGTTTTAGTAAAGTATAAGATGCAGCAAGTGAAAGCTGAAAGCAAATGTATGTTTTTTAACTTCCTGACAACAGTTCTTGTCTTTTCCTCTGATAGGTACCTATTATACCATTTCTCTGGTGAAGGCTATTCAGCAGTGGTGACCTCTTCCAATCGAACATTCCACGAATTATTATCTCTGGAGTCCGGAGGCTAGAGCTACTGAGCCAACTGGAATTGCGCCCACCCTCTTATCAAGGTTTTTTTCTTACACAGGGGAAAAAAAGATGAAGTTGGGCAAAGTGGAGTTCTGCCATTTTTTGCAGATAATAGCTCTTTTCCTGTGTCTTTCTGGGATGAATCAAGCTGAACTCTCAAGGTCCAGATCAAAGCCGTACTTTCAATCAGGGAGGCCGAGAACCAAGCGCAGCTGGGTGTGGAATCAATTCTTTGTGCTGGAGGAATACATGGGTACAGACCCTCTCTATGTAGGAAAGGTAGGGGATTTGATCAGCATTTGGAAAGTGAACATGCTTGTTTTCTTGATGCATTTTTACAGTATGACTCTGAATTGTCATTCTGTTGACTTGGTAGGAGTAGGCCAAATGGAATACATTTTTTTTAATAAAAAGATTGTTGGAATTACATAAAAACAGTAACAATACACTGTATCTTTGATTCCTCATTCAGAGTTTTTTTTCCCCAGAGCCATATATGGTAGCTATTAAAAAAAAGAATTAGGATAACCTAAGTATTTTACCATTGTTATCACAAATATGATTTCTAATTATTCAAATAAAGTTAATAGATGCTCATTACATTCAATAGGACATTGATTTGTTACATAGCTATATAGCAACATAACTATACGTAGTCGTTTACAAGAAATAAGAAAAAAGGCAAACAAAGAACAGAGTTTCTGCCCTATATTGCTTACAGTCTTAAGATCAGGGTCTACATCACTGAAGACAATGGTGAAAGGGCAGAATGGCAGGTTGTAGGTGGTGGCTAGGAGAATGAGGGAGTGTCTGCAATGCTGCTGTGCTCTGGCCTTCTTTGACAGTCATACTGGTACTTTTGGGCATAGCTGGCCACTAATCTTTAGCTCAACCCAAATGCTGGGCTACACTAAAGGGGGCACTGGGCCAGTATAAAACAACCTCCAGCATCAGGGAGTCCCAAATGGTTCTTTTGTATCCCCTTTAGCTACACGGAGTGCATACTGAGTGTAGCTGTGAAGCGGGGCCTAAGCTTAGTCAATGTTTTGTAGTGGCATGTAATATAGCTCCATCAGTACCTTTCCAAATGAGAAATGCTTAGGTTTTATTTAATATCTCTGGTAACTGTTTATTAAATGAAAGAAACATTTTTCTCCTATTTTACCATCTAGTTTCTTATTAAGAAATATCTACAAATTAATAAAAGTAGTTAGTTTCTTGGCTAAATTAAAGCAAACATAAAATACAATATAATTATTTCTGGCAAAATTATAAAAGTTTACAAGAAGTTGATAAGAAGATCCAGGGTCCAAATAAAATAATTTGAAGCCTACTGATGCAAACACTTGGGCATGTGAAAAAAAAATTATTTATGTGATCCGTCCCAGTGATGTCAAATTACTTATGCTGTAAGTGTTTGCAAAGTTGAGAACACCTTGATCCTACCAGGTGCTTTAACCACATGAGTAGCGCCAAAAAGATCAAAAGAGGGACGGTTCATATGCTTAAAGTTATGCACATGTGCTGTGCTGGGCAGGGGTCAGAGTGCTGAGCACCTTACACAATTGAGCCCATAAAGACCTACTAGGATCAGAGATGATGAGATGATCAGATTCCAGTTATTTCTTATTATAGGAGTTATGAAAAGGCCTGCTATATTTAAGGTTATGTAAGAGTTTCCATTCTGATATCCTATTTTCAGTCATTTATGGGTTTCAGCCTTTGAGGTTAAAATTGTTCCAGCTTGATCTCTATCTGAAGGTGTAGGTCTGTTTAAATATTCAGCCACTTTTGACTGGTGGTAGAAAGTTGAAGTTTGGCTTGGAAATAGTCCTAGCTGAGAAATATCTATGGATATTTTAGAGAAAGTTGGTTTTGATTTGATCCATTGCAATTAATATTTTGCACATGTTTAATACATTTTGCATGGAGGTCTCATTATAGCAGTACTGTGCACAGGTAAAGAAGTCCACACTACGCGTGCATGGCTAATTTAGTGGTACAGTGAGGTATTTATTGAAGGTGCATAGTGAATGAGGCAGAGGCACTCCAAAGGCACTCTTGCCTCATTTAGGGGAACATTTTCAGAAGTCGGACTACAGTATGAGCTCTCTGTTTCTAGGTACAATTTGTATGCTGCCTATTTTTCTTTTTCATCCACAAAATGATTTGCTGGTACCAGAACTCATATTTGCACCAGAAAATCATTTTGCAGATGCAGAAAATATAGGCATACATTTGCATGTGGGAAAGAGACAATGCTTTACTGAAAAATACCCTTTTCTGTGCATATTGTAAGATAAGATGCACAGATCATAATGTTCACAGGAGAGGCGATCTGTAGTGTGGACTTCCTATGGGTCAGATTGTGACGTTAGCTATGCTTCCATGGAGGGGAATGAAGGAAAGCAAGGAGTTACTTCTCTGTATGGGCTACTGTAACACAAGAGTGAGCAGGCATGGGTGAGCTGCTGCTTCCACCTGCATGCAAATGGTTGGTGAGTGGACAGGTGGGAGTGGTGATTGGGTGAGCCTTGCACCCCAGTTTTCGAGGAGGGGGGAAATAAGCTGTGTTGGGATAGTTTACTTCCCTTATGGAGCAAGGGGGAAACAGGACCAAACTCAAGTTACATGCCAATCTGCTCTGCTCTTGGGCAAGCTCAGTTGTGCATAGCTCCTTGTTCAAAATGCATTGCAAGGTGCCAGTCCAGGTCTAACTGCACAGGACAAGACACCTTCCTGCAGCCCTCAGAAACTGTGGGGGATAAAGTGTTTCAATAACGTTTATACAAATAGATCCACATTACTGTATGTGTTTTCCTATCATTTTATTTCAGAAGACCTAGGCATTTCAGTTTAAAAAGCAATGTTAGGAGGATGTTAGAATTGCATGGGAAATCATGCAAAGTCATAAAGTGTCCACGTTAAATGCATGCTTCACATTAATTTTGTCCTCTTCTTTGTATGCATTTTGACACATCTGACACATGATGACAGAGGGTAAAGTCATAGCCCCAGTGAAGTTAATGGTCAAAGTCCCATTGAGTTCAATAGAAACAGGATTTCACCCATATTTTTTCAAATGATATAATATCATACAGTTTTTCTAGACTTTAGGTGAATATATGGAGTGTTTTGTAATATTGCATTTTTGTATCCTTAAACAATTTTCCCTGCCATAATAGATCAATATACTTTTATATGAAACAGGGCCTGCTTCTTCTCTCACATTGGTGTAAACCAGGTGTAGCTTCACTATTATTGGGGGAGGTACATCAGTTTAAAACTGTTAGAAGACAACAGAGAATGAGACTATTAGCCTGTTTATATACATTCTTTTCTCTCCAAGGTTAGAATTTTAATAGTTTAGGTCTGTCACAGGGAAACTCTACTCACCACTGGGGCACCTCCTTGTGGCTGCATCTGTGGATTAGCTCCATTCAGGTCTGACACCCCCTTCTGCTGGTCGCTGCACACCTTGTTGTTTTTCTCACACTCCTTGTGACTCTGTCTTCATGGCTTGACACTCCGGCCAGGTCATTATAGTCTTCCCCTTCTGGGGTATCAAAGACTTTACATACTAGTGGCCTTAGGCAGTCTTCTCATTCACTTCCCTGACGGTGCCACCTCCCCAGTGGCTGGTAGGGGAACCTAGGCCAACTCGGTACTTCAGGCTCCAGTCCAGGGACCCTATCGCTAGCAATGGTGGCCTGTTCACTCCCAGATCATGTTGCTCTTCCCCTGGACTCCGTCCTTCATCTTTCTACTTCTCAGTTCTGTTTTCTGGCTCCCTCGCCTCTCTGGGTTTTCCCTCCTTCCAGGGATTAACTGCAGGCTACCTGGCACTGTAGCCCCAACACCTCCCTTCTCCCAGGGAGTGATGGCAGACTACCTCCATGCAGCCCCTTTCTGTTGCCAGCTTCCTGTCTTTATAAACCTGGCCTACCCTCTCCCCCAGCTGGACTTCATCAGCAAATTAGGTCTTAGCAATACCTGACTTTGCTCCAGTGGCAGCCTATAGGTTATTTTTAATTCTGCCCCCTGGTGCATACGTGTTTCCCATCACAATGGCTCAATCCTGCATTATGTTCAGTGCCTCCTGGGATGTGCTTAATACCTAGCAGGATAAGGTGCTTAGCCATATATGGCACAATTTCTTTCCATCCATCAGCACAGCATACCTCAGGTACAATTCAGGGCATGCAGCAGTTAATTATTTAGCAAATCTAACTGAATAAGAAATTATTTAGCAAATCGAGCTGAGCACTCCTGCATACGAGAGGTGAAATGTAGGGGATAAGCCAGTGAACTCTGAAGCCAATTTATCTGGAAACTTAGGTGGATTATATTTGTTGTTTACTATTACTCTGCAGTATTTTGTGTATTTTCCATATAAATGACTTTAATGAAGTCTGTTTGGCATACAAATAATAGTGCACAGTACTAAACAATTCTATGTATGTGTGTCTAAAGATGTAGAAAAAATGTGTGCTATTATATTGTATTATTTGAGAACCAATATGTGATCATGTAATTAAAGTCTGTGTGGAAACATATATTCCCCAGGGAGCAGAGTTAAAATTGTATGTGCAACGATAGCTTGGGGATTTTCTGTTTTCTTGATTGCTTAACCATGTAACCCTAATGTTTTCTTAATTTTGTTTTTTGGATAAAATGCTGATAAGAATTTCAGTCTCCTCAAGAGCATTGTGAGAAATTGTATGACACCAGTTCTCATTCAGCTGCAACCACTTCCATTTTTTGCCTGTCTAAACAAACAGACAAACAAAGAAACACACAAACAAATCAGAAAAAGAGAGAAAGACTGTGAATGGGAGTGTACTAGTTCACAATCTGAATTCTGGCTTCACTAATTTAATCAGTGTTTGTCTAGAGAGAGGCACTAGCTGCAAAAATCAGATCCAAACCCGGATCTGGATTCTAAAATTTTCTAAAATTGGGAGCAATCGGAGTGGTGCTGTCCATCTCCAGTTCTCTGCAATACGTTTAATGAGATCCATTCTTTTTTAATACAATCTCAATAGGATATAAAGGATTCTGCAAACAAAACAGAAAGGAAAATATATATGCATGAGCAGAAAGAAAAAAAGAAAAATCCCTGTGGACTTTTAAGTGGCATTTTACAGATGAGGAAACTGAGAAAGAAAGGTTAAATGATTTGCCCAAGGTTATTCAGTTAGAGAGTGTCAGAGCTAGAGTTAGCACTCAGGACTTGTTGGCTCCCAGCCTCATTTACTTATTTGTTAGATGCCTCTTGGTGCTTCCTCTTAACTACTTGAAGTTAAAAAGACATTTGGACACAATTTTCAGATGTGGGCCAAGATGTATAAACGGAATTATTATTATGAATTTATATTGCTGCAGTGTCCTAAAGTCCCAATCAAGATCAAAGCCCTGTTGTACTAGATGCTGTACAACATGGTAGACATGGTCCCTTCCCCAAAGAACTAAAAAACTAGGGCCCTAATCTTACAACTGGCCTGTGGAGACACCATGGATGAGATGGTGGTAAGTAGTTGTCATCCATTAGGCCTGAGCTTATGCAACTCACACTTTCTTTTGAAGTGTAGTCCTGTGTCATTCTATCCCACCAGTCCCATACCCGCTACTGACATGTGCAGGGGACAATCACCTGCTCCTCTCCTTCCTCCTATTTTTTATAATGGGGTGGTCAGCTGGCCCACTTACCCTATCTACAGTTTTTGGGAGGGGAGATTGGGAAATAGGCTCATACTCTATGTTTATTAAATGTTCTTAATTGGAGCCAGATAATCAATCCACATCTCTTCCCCTACATTCTACACTGTCTCAGAAACACTTACTGCGAAAGGCCTCTGACTTCTCTGTGGCTGAAACATGCCAGAATCCTGTGGACTAGTGAGTGGGTAGAAGACCATTAGCCCACTGCCTAGAAGGCCAGTACATTTAAGAAAGTATATATACATGCAGTGTGCCATTTGGGAAAGGGAATCTATGGGTAGGGAAATGGAATGGTCCAAATGTCTCCTCTCTTTTCCATATAACCAAATGGGAGAGGGTAGCGTTTTTTTTTTTTTTTTTTACAGCCCTGTCAGGCCTGTGAAAGAGGGTTACTGGGGAGAGTGTGCTCTCCTTCCATTTCTCCTTGAGACCAGGAGAGGAGATTTATTAGGATACAGAACATTTCTTTTGCCTCCCTATAAAGGTAGGAGATGGGGGCTTGATGAAGGAGGGATGATATTCGCATACATTATTAATACTGTGCCCAAAACATACAGCACACTGTACAGAACATGTAGACTAAAGCAACAAAGAGCTACCCCAAAAAGCATAGCCCACCATTTTCAGAAGTAGTCATTTATTTTGTGAGATTTAATTTTGGGGTGCCCTACCTAGTATACTTAGACTGAAAGGCCAACATTTTCAAACTCCTACCAATATGATGGTACACCAGTTCCTGAAGAGGTGAGGATACTTCTTCAGTGAAGTAATGTAGACAAGCTGAAGACCTCATAATACAAAAATATTGGCTATTCACCAATTATTAGAAATTACCACCAAAGAATTTGTCATTGACACTATGGAACACATTCTCAATTGAACTCTGAAACTGCAAGGAAATGAGAAGCAATAGCCACTTACATGTGGGCTCCCAAATACTTTAAGTGTTCCTGCACTATATTTCCTTGCCATGTTCCTAATGTCTTTCTGGGAAGTACAAAAAAGTAGCCGCACAGTAATTTCAAACTCACATGGAGGAAATATGTATATTTGCAAGTTTTTCTTGTCTATGCCTTTTTCTGTTGCATAATAGGTATGAGCTCTGTTGCTTTGTATATTCACAGTAAACTGTTCTGGAGATTGATAAAACAACTCTGTTGTGCTTCTGAAGTTTATCAGTCTCAGCAGCTCTTTATTGCTCCATATAATACAAAGTGATAAGAGTTGATCCTTAAGTCAAAAGGGACACCACCATTCTTGTCAATGATATTGCACTGCAAGTGCTGCCGCTATTTGGAACAAATGGGAAATAAAATGAATCTAAACTCTACTTACACATCTCAGCATGTCTTTTCTTATGGGCTGCGGACAGCCACGCTACCCATTGTACTGTAGGGCATACAAAGGGCTGAAAGCTCCCCTCTGTGTTCCTGGCCAGGTTTATGGGCTTGTATGGTGAGTCGTGGCATGGGCCATGGCTCTATTTCCTCCCCACTACCTTAGGGTGGGTTGTGCTCCCAAGGTACAAGAGGCGGAAGTAGTCTTTGCAGTCCCCTAAGCATAGGGAATGTGATTGCTCTTTCTGGAGGGGACTTATTGGGAAGAAGATTCCTTACACTCTCACTCTTGCACCCACACAAGGGCCAAGGACAATTTTGACCTAACTTATTTATTAGAAAAGATAGCATGATTGAAATTTGCGTGATTGATTTAGTTGGGGATTGGTCCTGCTTTGAGCAGGGGTTTAGACTAGATGACCTCCTGAGGTCCCTTCCAACCCTGATATTCTATGATTCTATGAAAGAACTAACAGGGGATACCTACTGAACTAGAAACTGGACAGTGTCACTTTTTTGATCCTTTAGCATAAGATAGAACACTGACATTTAAAGTGACGTATTGTGGAAGGGAAAGTTTTATGGAAGTGGTGACATCACCAGTAAGTTAAGTTGCCTTCACCTGAGCCTTTTCTTCAATGTCACAGTCATGCTATTTAGATAATCTTTTAGTAGCTGGTTTCAGAGTAACAGCCGTGTTAGTCTGTATTTGCAAGAAGAAAAGGAGTACTTGTGGCACCTTAGAGACTAACCAATTTATCTGAGCATGAGCTTTCGTGAGCTACAGCTCACTATGAAGTGAGCTGTAGCTCACGAAAGCTCATGCTCAGATAAATTGGTTAGTCTCTAAGGTGCCACAAGTACTCCTTTTCTTTTAGTAGCTGTTCTGCATTTTGATTGGCCAGTGGCCTTCACCTATAGCATTATGCTTGATGTTTCTTTGGGAAGTTATTTTAAGCTACGTTTTAAGTGCTTCTCTAACTATATAGAAACGTAAAAGCTATTTTTGAAGTGACCTACTGTAGTTGCAGGTCTCACGCATGCTTGGCTAGTTATCAGAAAATGCCTTTTCTATATGAGGACATGAGCAGATTTACAATTTTGAGGACAGTCAAGCTCATGCTGCTTCAGCTTATATTATTTTAGTTTATTTGTTTTCCTTTCCTTCTGTTTTGCACTAGCATTTCCCCTCCTTTTCATCTTCTGAAATTGTTCTTTAGTTCTGTACCTATCGCTTTTGACCATCACTAATTGTACGGTTTTACCTCTGTCATATACTTTTATTGTTGCAAATTACTGACATGTGAAATGCAGAACCATTAAATGGAGGTTATTGGTAATGTTGTTGAGCCTAAAAAAAATAAATCCTACATTATTTTAAACTTCATGCACTGATAACTGTTTGTCCCACCTTTAAGATCTGTCTCATTTGTGGTCAACGACAGGTCAGGATGTATGTTTGGACCCCTTATCCTCCATGCCAGTGCCTAGCTAGCTGTCCATAGGTCTTATCCAAAGTCCGGTGAAGGCAATGGGAGTCCTTCTATTGACTTTAATGGGCTTTGGCTCATGCCCCTTGTGAGGTGATATCAGAAACATGCCTAGCAAGTCTGATTCTTTTACAATCTGCTAGCATAGTGCATCTCTTCCGGTCAATCTTTCTCTTTACTTTGACATCTTTTGCCAAACCTTCCTGAAGCATTTGACACAAATGTCTATCTGCAGACCCATCAGGCTTTCATTCCAGGTATTAATTGTTTTTCATCTCTCACAACAATAAAGTGATGCTAGACCTACTGCTGTTCTATAGGCGATTGCTTGCATCATAGTGCTTGTGCCGTCTCATGTACGCTCTGTTTCTCCAGCTGTTAAATAACAACCTTGCCTTCTTGTCACAACCCTTTGTTTCTTCCATAATTCTAGAGACTTGAGAAAATGTTTCTAATGGAAAGATCCAATACATAAAAATCATATTCCTGAGTGTATGTGTGAGTGCATATGGGTCTTTTTTCTGTATGAACTTTTCCTCTTTGTTAAACAGAACATTTATGACTTGTTTAAGGACACTTGGAGATCCTGTATGTTCTAGTTTCTAAAGATTAAAGGCTCAAAGTTTGCTTTGAGTGCACAGTCAAGTGAACTTAAACATAACGGAGATTTGTGTTGCAGAATTTCCTCTGTGTAAGTGTACATCTCCTCTACACTGACAACATACTTGAGAGGAGAGGGTGCACAGAGTGTAGGAGGGGTGCATGTTGGGGCAGGTGGAGCTGAGTTCTGTTATTTCTGATTAACTCACACTTCCCCATTAATGAGTGCGTATTACAGATCCTCCTTTGTGTCTGATCTACAGAGAAAATGTGACCATCAAGCTCCAATTAGAGAGGATTGACTCTTTAGTGGAAGCTATACAAGCTAATGCTTTTAGCTCTCGACATCTCTGATTAAGTCCTGAGTATGTCAGCCACAGTGGTGGCCATCACACGATTTCCAGCTTCCGCCAATGGTGGAAGTTAAAGAAGGTCTCCTGGTGCTCTAGCTTCCAATGGGGGTGGAGGGATGAGGATCAGTGAGCAACAATCAGTTCCCTGTATTTTCCATTGCCAACTACATCTGAATGGGGAATTGGGGAACAGGAGGTTCTGTGTTCCAATAAAATATTTTATAACCTTTTATATGCATAGAATATCAAAAATGGAATGTAAAGCTAGATTCCTCACTGTATCTTACTTTTCCCCAACCCATGTGTGCATATAACCTACTCCTAGCTGGGCACACAGTAATAACTAAGTTCTTCAAAAGTGGTTATATTGTATCAGTTCCACAATTCCATATGCACTGTATTTCAGGAACACTATAGCTGATTTATATTTGTCAGTACTGGTGAAAGTCTACATTTCTTTACATTTAAATATTTATGTCCTAACCCAGATTATCTATTTTGCTGTTTGCTTTGTATTAAATGAAATGGAACATCAGAAGATAAATTTACTTTTGTCTCATTCATCTGTGCTGTCTGAAATGGGAAAACAAAAACAAAAAACCCAACGCCTAAACAACTTCTTAATAAAGGGGAAAAAGCCTCTCTTTTGCTCTCACTGAAGTCAATGGCCTAACTCCCATTGATTTTAGTAGACGTAAGCCATGGCCCTAATTGCTTACATATTCTTTATGTTCATGTTCTATTTGGTGGGTAGTATTAACTTTTATAATTTTATAGTTCAATTAACTACCATAGCTGGAAATTTTCTATTTCTAATTCTTTCAACTTCAAAGAGCAACTATTATTTTGTTATATGCTCTTTATAATATTGGAGATATTTTTCAGTACATTCATATGAGGAAGAAAGGAATCATACAGTTAATTGAAATTAGCATCAGTGTTTTTGCTGTACGTTTTGCTTTGGACAAAAAATATAGTGCATAAATATTTTGCTGCTAAGCTATACACTATGAAAGGGCTAGCAGGTTATAATAGCATAAAATACATAGTTTATTTTGCCCCCAAAACATTGATAGGAGAATGATTATGTATGGATTTTTATTTTAGGGTAGCTATTTTTTTTCAGATGCAAAAAGGTGCAGAATAACCATCAGTCTTATATCCTAAATATAATATTAATGGCTTGCAGTACATATTTGCATAGCAATTGCACTTTTGTTAGTCAAATTCAATACATTTCCCTTTATAATTCTTGGTTATATAGAAAACATCTATCTTACTTACCAAAGTTTATTTTCTTCCAGTTTAAAACAAACAAAAAGAATACCTCACTTGTTTAATATTATTTTGTACAATCATTATTTAGGATAATTAATTTTAGGTTAGGAAAAGCTGATGAGGAAGACCAACAGGAAATATTGAAGGAACATGTGGTAAAATGGTTGGGGCAACCTAAACTGGAAAATACATGTGCGCTAAATAACTGTGTATATTCAAGACTCAGTCTTCCAGATGGTTAGAGACAAGTTTTGCACGTGCTGCCTTGGATAAGCCCAATGCTCAATAGTGTTTTGAAGGACTGGACCGTTGCGGCAGAGACATTGTCCTTGTATATGTGTGTATATCCTAAAATACATGGGAAGACAAACAGTGCTAATGGAACAGGAAAACACTGAGATACAAGTACAGTTTAGTAATTTGTGATAAGTACATGTACCTTTTGAAGGTACATAAGGGTCTCAGAATTTGCCATAATGTGACTCTCAGTCTATGTTGCTCAGTATTCTGCCTCCAGGGGGGACAATACTGGCTGCTTCAGAAGAAGGTGAATACTCTATAATGTGCTTTTCTGATTGTACAGTGGGGTGGAGCTGAAGATTCAGTCCTGATGCCTGTATTATATTGGCGATGCAAGGGAGAGTGGCCATTCTGCTCGGGGATGTGGCCAGATGCCCATTCACCTTGGCTGGGTGTTGCAACCCTGGGTGTATCCTGCCACTTTTTAAAGAGGTGCAACCTGAAATGATCAGTTTACACTCTGAAGCATAAGTGCTACTGACTCTGTTACAGCACGTGCATAATTACCTATGTTATTTTTGGCCATAAAATTATTCAGTCTGTTTTTTTAAAATCCAGTCACAAGATTTAACTCTACGAGTTATTAAACAAAGAGTGCTGAGAATTGCTGGACAACAGATGGCAATATATTCCACAGTTTAGCAGTGGGGAAAAAGCACACCTTAACTTCCTAAAGTTCTGTGTTCTTCGTAGATTGCAGCTTATCTTAGTGCTTGATAGAGTTTCCCATGGATGAACAGGATACATTTTAGGAACAGGAAAAGAATATCTGGACCAAAAATTCTACCCTTTTTTTGTGGGCTGAGAGAAATGAATAAAGCCCTACATTTGCCAAGTGATGTCTGGGTTTCTGACTTCCCCTGAAATGAACTGGAGTCACTTGGCGTTATCATCCTTTCACATCTGTGGAGATCAGGAGCAACTGCATTGATGTCAACGGAGCTATTGAGTTACATTGATGTAAAACTGGTGTGAGTGGAAGGAGTCTTGAGCCCACAGGTTTGTGTTTCTGTGTAATGCATTGGGAAATTAAGAACAAGTCTGATTCTTAAACTATGTCTGCACTGCAGTCAGGTTGTATTTTGCTCTCTTATGTGATAGCTAGGTCGCTAAAATTATCAGTGAGAACACAGCGATGTGAGACATGGCATGGGTTACGCAAGCCTGCCTGGGTCAGTACTCATGTTGTAAGCCCACTCTGAATATTGCTCCCCCGTGTCCTCCCTGTTTTATTTAGCAAGCTAGCTTGGTTAAAGCTACTGTGCTGATTTCTACATGAGCTGCAAATTACACCTCTGGGTGCAGTAGACTTAGATACAGTATATGTAGCCTCAGATACAGTACAAAGAGGATAAGCTGTTAAAATATTTCTCACTGAAATATTAACTTGAAGTTCCTGTCTACTAGTAAATCAAAGCCAGTTCGGTTTTTTTCTATAAGGTTACACGAGTGTTCTGTTAATATAATTTTAGCTTGTGATTCTACAACAATGAACAATTTTCAATCACAATCTGGGAAGCATATACCCAGTTTTTAGCCTAGATATGTCACAGCAGCATACATAGGATACCATAAATGAGTAAATAGCTTTAACTAGTTTTACATTAAAGGTGCTTAAGTTACATGGTATAAACTTCCTTGAAATTCTGTGATGCATTTTTATGTTTCCCTTTTAAGTTACAGAACTGTGATACTGTATGGGGCTTCTTTGAAGACCATTTATTAACTCCTCTCACTCCTAGGTGTTTATATTCTTCAAATATTTGTAGACTGTTATTATGCCCCTTCCCACAACCACTTAGCTGTTGCTTAGTCAAGCAATATGTATATTTCACTCTTGTAATTTTTCCTCATTAATCAGCCCTCTAGCCCAGTGTCACGGTTCCTCCCCCACTCTGAACTCTAGGGTACAGATGTGGGGACCTGCATGAAAACCCTCCTAAGCTTATCTTTACCAGCTTAGGTCAAAACTTCCCCAAGGTACAAAATATTACCCCCGTTATCCTTGGACTGGCCGCTACCACCACCAAACTAATACTGGTTACTGGGGAAGAGCTGTTTGGACGCGTCCTTCCCCCCAAAATACTTCCCAAAACCTTGCACCCCACTTCCTGGACAAGGTTTGGTAAAAAGCCTCACCAATTTGCCTAGGTGACTACAGACCCAGACCCTTGGATCTTAAGAACAATGAACAATCCTCCCAACACTTGCACCCCCCCTTTCCTGGGAAATGTTGGATAAAAAGCCTCACCAATTTGCATAGGTGACCACAGACCCAAACCCTTGGATCTGAGAACAATGAAAAAGCATTCAGTGTTTTACAAGAAGACTTTTAATAAAAAATAGAAGTAAATAGAAATAAAGAAATCCCCCCTGTAAAATCAGGATGGTAGATACCTTACAGGGTAATTAGATTCAAAAACATAGAGAACCCCTCTAGGCAAAACCTTAAGTTACAAAAAAGATACACAGACAGAAATAGTTATTCTATTCAGCACAATTCTTTTCTCAGCCATTTAAAGAAATCATAATCTAACACATACCTAGCTAGATTACTTACTAAAAGTTCTAAGACTCCATTCCTGTTCTGTCCCCGGCCAAGAGGACTACAGACAGACACAGACCCTTTGTTTCTCTCCCTCCTCCCAGCTTTTGAAAGTATCTTGTCTCCTCATTGGTCATTTTGGTCAGGTGCCAGCGAGGTTACCTTTAGCTTCTTAACCCTTTACAGGTGAGAGGAGCTTTCCCCTGGCCAGGAGGGATTTCAAAGGGGTTTACCCTTCCCTTTATATTTATGACACCTAGTCATTCTCAACCAGGGGTACCTGTATCCCTGGGTGTATGCAGAGGTCTTCCAGGGGTACATCAACTTATCTAAATATTTGCCTCATTTTACAACAGGCGACATAAAAAGCATTTGCGAAGTCAGTGCAAACTAAAATTTCATACAGACTGCTCTATATACTGTACACTGAAATGTAAGTACAATATTTATATTCCAGTTGATTTATTTTAAAATATTGTAAAAATGAGAAAGTAAGCAATTTTTCAATAAGAGTGTGCTGTGACACTTTCGTATTTTTATGTCTGATTTGTAAGCAAGTAGTTTTTAAGTGAGGTGAAACTTGGGGGTATGCAAGACAAATCAAACTCCTGAAAGGGATACACTAGTCTGGGAAGGTTGAGAGTCACTGCTCTAGCCCTCTGATCATTTTATTGCTTTTTTTTTTCGCTCCATCCAATTTTTCAATCTCTTCCTGGTAATGAAAAGCCCAGAAGTGAATAGTATAGTATAGCTTCAGCTAAACAAGAGCTGCAGAAGGAAACTCTTACCTCCTGCTCCGTTATATTATTCAGATTTTACAACTCAAAAGTTGCATGCCCCTTTTTATACCGTATTATATTGCAAACTGATGTCCACTACCACCCCTGGGTGGAGGTCGTTAAGCATAGCTGGCTTTCAGGGTTTCCCCCCCCATTGAATGCAACGTCCTTCCCCTGAGTCACCCCCTGAGGGTGTAACATACTTATGTGAGAGGCATTATATGGCCAGTGCTCTTGAGAGAGTGAAGTCCATTGCACCACTATAAAGTTTTCCCTGTAAATGGAAACAGTAGCTCTTGCAACTAGTTGTTCCGCTCTTTTTTCCACAGCTAATGCCATGCTGAGTATGACAGAGCAAATAAGGAAAGGAGGACATCAGGGTTACTTTCTTTTAGGGGGAAATAATAACAAAGACTACAAGGGGCTCCACAGTTCAGACTGCCTGATGTGGACTGACTAGTTAGCTAGGATTCCTTAGATGCCCAAGTACATCAACCTCTGACTGGTGTGAATACCCCAGGAGATGCCCTTTGATCATAGTTTAGTTAGTCAGCAAACCCTTGGGAAGAGGACAGGCGGGGTGTTGGATTTTTATTTGTATTGGATTTAAAACTCCTGGATTTTAAGCGCAGGATCACTGTTTGTCTTATGTGATTTCAAGAAACAGTTCAACATGTCGTTCTCATTTGGCTTGTATTCTTGAAAATGATTTAAAGTTGCTCTTGATCCATTGGCTGCACTTTGTAGACCAGCTGTATGCCACCAATGGCCAAAAGAAAAGGGAGCTCTTAAAAATCTTATTTTTAGCATTAATCTACTAGCTGGACCATTAGGATCACATGCAGAAGCTTCAGAGATCGAAGGGAGCAGACAGCTGGGTTTTGGGGTCTGTTAATGGATACACTGATGTTTTATAGCGTATTATCTATTCCTTTCAAGTCCTTTTGCTTGAATATACGTCCAGTATACTTATTCCCCTTATTTTCCTGTGCCTGGAGGTATTTATGATAATAGTTTATGTGTGTGTGTGTGTGACGGGGGGGTGTTTTTGTTTATTTCTACTTAGAGCACTGCGTATATTATGCACTGGAATTTTTCAGAGGCAGAACTTTCTCAGAAAGTTGTCAGAGGCAGGCTGACACCAACTGTATCCTCAGGGGGTTGGAGGTAACACTTTGAGTCCACTTGATTATTAACCCAATTCCAGTTGCTGCTAGACCAATGACACATCAAACCAGGTCAATGACATCTCAGCCTAGAAACCCAAAGCCCTTATGACCAGCCAGATAGTGCTGTTTAGTGGAATAGGGTTTTCATTCAGTATTACTTTGTGTTTTTCTAAGCTGAATTTCATTTTAATGTTTTAGAAATTCTCTAGTTCCCTTTTTATTATTTCGTTGGTCTTACTAATTTTTTCAACTCCTATTAGTTTACTATTGGTGACTTTTATTAATATGCTGCTTACATCCTCTTCCAGATCATGTAGATGTTTAATAAAACCATGGGTAACATTTTCAGAAGTCCCTAAGTTACTTACAAGTTTAAATCTCATTGAGTTTCAATGGGACTTAGACTCCTAAATACCTGTTACCTCTGAGTATGGGATTTAGGCTTTTAATTCACTTAGGTGCTTTTGAAAATTTTAGTTGAGATCTCACACTGATTCCTTTCAGTACCTCAACAGATACCTTTCCCCAAATTGTTACTTTGGCATTAATCATTACATTTTGCTTAAGGTCCTTCAATTGGTTTTCAGTCTATGTGTGTGAGTTTGTGTGCAAGCTGATTGCAGCAAGTGTTTGTCCTCCTGTATTGCCAGGTCTATGTACATCTAAAATTCCTCCTTCTACTGGGTCCATTGCTAGGCTAGATTTTTGTCTCAAAATCTAGGGTTCCAGGGGGCTTCAAACCAAGTACCATAGCTCATGTTACCAGCTGCTGTACTTCAGAGAGCTCAGATGCTGCCACCATGTTTCTTTCACAAAGAGTGAAGCTGAAGGCAGGTTAAGTTGAACAATTGGAACTTTATTAAACCCTGTGGACTTCTCTGTCCATGCCACTGAGTTGCTTTCAGCCTATCTCCCTGTGTTCCATGTTCCAATGGTGTCCCCAAAATAAAAGGAAAGAGGGAGATAAACTAATTACATCAGATCCCATTGACCTCTCAGGAAGGCTGCCATCTTGGCTGATGCACCATAGCTTGAACTAGGAACCTCCAGAGTTAAAAACAAGAGTCTTGATAGTTTGAGCTGAAGAGCCAACACTGTTTGGTTGAGGCTGTGACAAATTTATATTCTCCGTGGATTGGGCACAGAGGGGGACCTTTAATACACACTCACCAGTGGGTTACATTCTCATGCTTTTCATGCAAATATTGGTGAAAATCTTAAGCCATAAAGAGAAAACAGGAACATTGCCTTGTACCACAGTATTAAGAATTAACAGTTGTAGTTCAGATTCACTTCCCTGGAAAATTACTTTACAGAATGGTTAGCAAGATATCACGTGAAACAAATTATGGCTTGATCATTAAGATCGGAAGAATAAAGTTGTAATAAAGAGTGGAGTGATTAACAGTATTAAAAGTTTTCATTGAGTCCAACATTATAGCAACTGTAAATAGCCCTTTATCCATAACAAAACAGATGTGTACAGTGAATTCAAGGAGAGTGGTTGTACAGAGTAATGGACTGAAACCAGACTGTTTTTCCAATAATTAGATTGTTCTGTTGAAAATGTGAGTAAAATTAATGATAGACAATGTGTTCAACACTTTCCTAATCCACTGCCAAAACCAAGATATGCTGCTAGCTTAGTTGGTGACAATGGAGGTATTGTAGTTGTTTATATCACATAAGATTGGATAGGTTTTTCCAGTCCAAAAGAGTAAGAGATTCTTTAATAATATGTGACAGAGGATAAAATGATATTTTAGCAGAGATTTTAAGAGTCTGACATTCATAAATGCCAGGGTATATTATTTTAACTCACAGAGTTTTACAGAATCTTGGAAAGAGAAATTTGTTTGTCCACATTTGTGTTCCTAAAATCTGTTGTAAAGTTTATTGAACTGGTGAACAAAGAAATGTTACAATTCTAAGATTGTAAACTCCTTGCGGGCAAGGGCTATCTTTTTGTTCCATTTTTGTAGAGCACCTAGCACAATGGGGTACTGGTCCATGTCTGGGGCTCCTTGGCACTACCATAATACTAATAAGATGTATTACTACTATTAGTAATAAGAATGAACTAGCACATATAATTCAGCTCAGAGAGCTCTTTGATATTGATAATTAAGGAGAGGAAGTTAATACCTTTAGTTGGATGTCCTTTTAGAATGTTTCAAAGGCTTCTTGTATATTTCCGTATATTACTTTGCTTATAGTGATTTTACCCTAAACAGTGACTGTGTAAAATGGTGCTTGCTTCCCCACAGATCAGCTCCCTGTGAGAGTCATATCTGCTTTCTTTGGTGACACAAATAATGTTTTCTGCTTTTTATTTCTGTTAGCCCTGCTGAGCCAACAGTGCTGAGAGAGAGAGAGTGAGCTGTTTTCTATTTGTGTGTGTGTATCATCTACAGAATTCTTTATGAGGTTCCAATGAGTTAATCCTGTGTAATCCAATTGCAGGCAATGTGACTATACATTTGATGAGGGCAGAATTTGAAAATCAGACAGTTTTTCATGGTGTAACTGCAGGACTTTTATTTCTAGTGATGATGCAGCAGAATGGTAGAACACAGCTTTACAAGACTTGATTAAGGTTGCAAGATAGACAGTTTGCTTTTCACTTGTCCACTGAGCCCATTTGATATGCCATAAATTGAGAGGCAATAAATACAGATTCTCACAATGCCATTTTTAACCAGTCATGTTTCAGAGTACAATGCACTTTAAGAGCAAAACTGTTTTCCTCTGAATATTTTTATTATTATATTTGTTTTAATTGGTGGGGCTGATTAAATCAGTTCTTTGACCAGTACAGTATTTAATTCATGGTGGTTTTGTTTTAGACATTTCATACATACATATTTCCCCTCTGTCCAAACCAAAATTTTATCATTTGCGTAGACTCAAGGCCTTCCTGGGCTTTGTTACTAGGCTGGCACTCCTCTGTTGTTGCAGTGACAAAAAATGGCATTTGGATAGCCCCTTCTTGCTTCCTTATCCACTTATCCATCCAGCTTAGTGTGATGAACTGGGGCTATATCTGTATGACTTTTTTTAATTCAGATTCATAATATGAAGTTGCATAATGAATAACAGCTGCGTCATGAGTGCCTATATGTCCGTCACTGCTGAGAAGTTCTGTAGCACCAGAGATATAATGGGGTAGTGCTTAGAATTCAGCAATCCTATTTAGACACAAACACTTGAATTGCATCCTTAGAAAACTAGTCTTAGGTTAATTCCTCTGAAGGGAGGGGGGAGGCACGAGCAGTGGAAATTACCTCAAAGACAGAACAAAGGAAGCCAGTTGGGTTTAAGCAGCTAGCCACACAAGAACAGGAGGAGAAGACAGAAAGAGAAAATGTGGGTAGGCAGGCCATTTGTTTGGTTTTAAACCAGACAGTCCGCTTTTTGAATGGCTTGTTCTCCCGTTCGGTACTGACACAAAACGAGATGGGGGTTTGTCCGGCATCAGATGGGGGATGCCACTTTGAAGAGTGCACCACTCTGCCCCCACCAGCCTGACCTCACATGCTCCATGCATGCAAAGTCACATCAGCAGGGCAGAGCGGCACACGCTTTAAAATGGCATCCTTCATGTGATATGATTTCATATGCACGATGAGAGCAAGTTCATGCAAGGTCAAGTGCGGGCAGAGTCACACCATTTCCAGAAGTATCAGAATGTCCTGTATTCTGGAAATGCATGAGTGGCCACCTTAAGTGTGGTGTAGGGTAGAACAAAGTCACAGAAGTGGGGAAGGAGCTCCATGAGGGAGAAAGACCAGCTATAACTGCATGAGGAGGAGACATCTTGCCTGCCTGGACCCCAATGGTGTCCCCCCCCCAGGGCTCACAAGGGAAGGATGAGCTAGAAAGTGAGGGATATTGCAGTTGCAGGTGTTTACTGTTTTGTATGATCAGTACTCTTCTGTGCTTTGCATGATTAAATATATGTCCACACTTAAACCGTTACAACAGTGCAGCTGTAGTGGTTTAAGTGTAGACATATCCTTAAACTGTAAACCAAAAGCTTCACACCTTTGGGGTGGAGTTTTGACAGAAGGGTGTGTTTAAGAAGTAGTTTTCTGACAGTTTAGCACTGCACCCAGAGGGGGTAGGTGGTGGGACAGCAGGTTCCAACACTCAGAGGCAGATGCCAGATAGAAGGCCTGCACCCTGAGTGTGCACCTAGGAACCCTCAGATTGGGGCAGTGGCTGGATTCCCTTTAAGTTCCAGAAGCATGAAACAAATCAAGGATCAAGAACAGCCGAGGCTTGGATTCCTCTCACAGTAGTCTTAGTGTGTGGATAGGGAGGGATGCTCTCTCGGATCTATGACACTTCATAATCCATTTACACATTCTCCACTGGAGTCATTTAGTCCTCTCTGTGTTTGCTTAGTCATTTGTAGCAGCATAGCAGACCCAATGATTCCCAGCTCCCTCTTAGATGACACCATAGGTGGCCATCAACTCTAATTCTGAAGACTATTCATGTGCTGTAAACTACATACTTTAAGTCTGTTAACATATTTTTAAATGGAAGAAAAAAGCTCCCTGTCTTCTCCTCTTAACAAATATGATTAGAGAGGTGCATGAAAAACAAGATACAACAGCAAGGCAGAACACAGGGAAAAAAACAACAACTCAGCATTCCACTAGTGCAGGAATACTGGGCACTAGTTGCCTATGGATCCTGGGGGAAGGGACACGAGGCAGGAAAATTGAGCGCAGAGGACACCAAGTAAAAGGGGCATGATACTCATTTTTTAAACAGAATTTTGGTAATGGTGGTTGAGGGCATAGAGGGAATTAAGATCAAGCCTTGAGCTGATCATTGAATTGATCAAATAGAATTTTCCATTTCGCTCTAGTGCTTGATTTTAATTATGTCTGAAATTTATTCATCCATGGTCTTCATTAATTTGACCAGTGTGCTTCAGATTTTTTTAATGTTTTTATTTTAAATTTATTTATTTGTTTTATTTTAGACAGCTAGATCTCATTAATTCATAGGCAATGCAATTTCTGAAGAGATCACCTTGTTATTTAAGGATGGTTACTGTAACATGCTTATTTTAAGTAGGGGAAAAGTATGCTTAGGTAAGTGAAAAAATAGTAATAAACGTACAAAAGCATAATTAACATTTGAAAGATATATATCAATGGTTTTAAAGTAACTTTTTTATCTTTGAAAGTTATAAATTAGATGAAAAATTGGTGCAGTCCTTTAAACTCCCTTCATATATACAGGATTTGGAGCAATGGGGAAATGGTAGATTATTTTCCTCCCTAAAAATATAGGGACAGATTTTCAGTTGGTGTAAATTTACATATTTCCATTGACGTCAATGGAGCAATGTTGATTTACACCAGAAGATCTGGCCTGGAAGGGACTGCTCCCTTAAATAGGGTTAATTAACATGAACAGAGTGTTAAATAAAACACCTGTTATAAAAAAGCCCACAAGAAGGTGTTATACAAAGTGAAAATGCTTTGTGTAAAAAAAAAAAAAGTACATTGGCTTTAGGGTACTATAATTGGTGACAGAAGGCCAATCAATGAGACAATAATCCTGTAAAAATACTGGAAGATCAGATTGCTTGTAGAATTAGAAAGCTTTAACATGGTTGCATGGAAGGGGATAGCAAAGGAGTTGGAAACATTCCATATGCTTTGTATACAAAGTAATTAGATTGTGATCACTTAGTCCAAGAGGATAGAAATGATACACAATTCTGCCAAGATGAGACATGCAAATTGGATCAATTAAGCTTTGAGAGTGCTCAAACAATCTGGTGGAGAAGTTTACATGCTGTGTCAAGTGAAACTTAGCAAAGATCAGTCTTGAACGCTGGGGGCAAGTATTACACTGATTTAAACTCTAATCTTCAAAAACAACACATTGGGGATTCAGGTTTAAAAATGAAGTGTTCAGACACTGTAATAAAAGTTTCCTTTAGGAAATGGTTGGTGATATACACAATCAAGAAGTATCAGAGGGATGCAAGTAACAGTAAATTTAATAGAGTTGATGTAGATGGGAGGAAACGTAAAGAAACTGATTTAGTTTGCAGTTAATGAAATAACTAATGCAAATAACTCCTCTATTTTCATGATGATCACAATCCTTAAAATACATGGTGTGTCCTCTTGGTATACTGGGAGTGCACTATCATTTCTATTCTTATCCTACCAGAGTTCATTCAGAGGGAAAAACAGCATGAAACCGATGATTAGATAGAAGTGCTCTAATTTCCTCAGTTTTGTTTGGGAGTCTTTGTACATTCAACTTGCTTTACTATGGGAAATCTTTTGTTGGGGTAAAATGAAATATTTGTGTCATATAATCAGATAAATATTTATGTAAATCTGAAGTTCCCCATGACATGGAATAGTGGAACCATCAGAAATGAGCTTCTGAACTGAGACTTTGAACATTTCCAGTAGAAACCAGACAACTTTCAAGATTAGCACAGAGACTTCACAATTTGAATTTTAATGTAGATTCAGCAACCCTACATATCCATAGTAAAACAGCACATGCCATTTTACTAATTTCTTACCATTTGGTTGTAAATTGAACATAAATCCATTATATCACCAGCAATTAACAGTGGAGGCTAATTTACAAGAAACACAGAGACAATGACACAGATATGAAAAACAGATAAAAATCATGTCATTCTCCTGGTATTAATGATCTAGATCAGAAAAGCTTATATATTCACAGAGATAGCTTTGATTTTAGTCAATTAATGTCTTCAGCTGATCATATGAAATGCTACAGGGTGCTCTTTTAAGGAAACAAGATGTACTGATAGAACAGGAGTGAGATGAGATTATATTTATTTAACACTCTGCATATTCAAAGGAATAGGAAGGGGAAAAAGAAATGCTGTCCACTTCAACTACCAGACTGGTATTACACCATTCACTATAAACCCAATCCAACTCCCAGTGAAGTCAATAGGTACTATAAGCAGTTAGTCTGATAATCGCCATCCATACCACAGGTAGGTGGTTTGTTTTTGTATTTGCCCCCTTCCACTCGTCCCAGTCACCTACATTAAAAGTGCCTATCAAAATGCAAATCACTACCCAGAGACCAATCTGGTTATATCCAGAAGTCCCAGTAGACCTGCAAATGTTAATGTTAAGAAAAAAATTGAGAAGAAACCAAACCATTTAAAGCACTTATTCACTGGGGATCACTTTAAATGATCTGAACAATTTAAGACAGACTCTGAAACATCCATATTTACTGTGCATACCATACTTCAGCTTGTTCTGAATACTGAACAGTTACACTATCAATTTATATAATAGAATCCCGTTGACTTTTAATGTTGCTTTTTGCAGTTAGTCTGTTCAGTGCTTCCCTCTCATAACCACATTTCTGTTCATTAAAACACCGTTGCTTTGCATTCACATTAAGGCCCCAGAGCAGGAAATCACCTACACATGTACTTAGCTTTAAACATCTGTTTAAGATCCATTGACTTCAATGGGAGATTTAAGCGTGTGTTGAACCTTCGCAAATATGTCTGATTTCCTGACTCAGAGTGTTATTGACACAGATTTGGTAAGGTGTAATATTGATTAAATTACTTAATTCTTGTTAGTGAGGTTAAAGTTTCAGCAATGTACTGGTTGACAAAAAAAAAAAGAAATCTTGGGAAGAAGAGAACATAGAATATCAGTATAAATAAAAATGAGTAAGATGAGAAAAAGATGAAGTGAAAAGGTACTATCTTGCCCATAACTTCTGACTGCATAAAGGGATATGTCATCTATTCTTCCATCTGGTGGTCTGCCCTACAGAAACCGCAACTTTAAACAAACACTAGTGGTGGCTGGTGGAGAACACTAAAAAAGTGTTATGATTGAACATCAACCAAGCCAGTAGCAGTGAAGAACCACTACCCACCCTAATGTATATATATTAACTGAAAGCAAGAGCATTAAATTAAATGGGCATCAATGACCAGTGATTTGATCATTCTCCCAGACTACTGCACTGGGCAGAAGAGCATGGGAAGGAGGTGGCCAGCCCTCTGTGGAGAAAGAAGTGGTTCGGGACTATTAAGAAAAGCTGGATGAGCACAAGTCCATGGGGCCGGATGCGCTGCATCTGAGAGTGTTAAAGGAATTGGCGGATGTGATTGCAGAGCCATTGGCCATTTGAAATGATGGGCTAAACAATGGCAGTGGATTTTGCTGTTATTTTTTTTTAATGGACTTTACCCAGCACTGGCACTAAAACACAACACCAGCATCTAAGGGAGCATAATTAAATTGTGAGGTCCACTAACATAACAAGCTGAGCTATGCACTGGTTTCATATGTTATCCTCTGACATATTAGGAATGGAGTGTCTATGGCATGGTATAGATTTTCATTGGTTCCCTTTTTTTTTGGTAAAATAATTTACCCATGCTAAAGCTCTTTACTCATGCTTCTCTGCTACTCTCGTCTTTTAATTTCTTTGCCCACTCTCAACTCCTTGCTGTTTGTCAGTGATGTGCCATAAGCATGGAATAGCCACCTATTGTACGTACATGAAGGCCCTGATCCAGGAAAGCACTTAATCTCATGATTAATTTTAAATCTGTGAATAGTCCCATTGAATTTAGTGGGAATATTCGTAGGAATAAATCGGAGCAAATTTCTTTAGTAATTCCTGGTTAAAGATCATTCTTGAATGAATGAATGAATGAACAACCCTCCTAAACCTAGTCTGTGGAACATTCTAAGTATAACCATATAACTTCCTTATACTATATAACACTGCACTGACTGTAACAGACTGTAAGCTTGTCAGAGCAGGGACCTGTTCATTGTTCAGCCCAGATCACCCATACAGTTATATGGTTCTATATTTAATTATAGTAACTTGTCTTTTAAGCAAAACAGCTAGAGTTGAGCAAGATGTCTTATAAGTGTGTGTTATGAGTGGGATTGAAAGTAAGAAGAGGGAGACAAGTGATGATAATGTTATTTTATTTTAATAGTTTCATAGATTTTATTTAACAACTCTTTAACTGTTTTCAGGGAATTAAAGGTTAAAGTGGATTTGGACCCAGTTTATTGCATCTGTTCTGCATTATAAATCTTTCATCATTAAAATGATCAGATCACGCATAGTGCTGCAGTCCAGTACTTTATAGACTTCTACAAAAACAATTAGTCACAGTAATTACTTTGACTGCTTTACATTTACACACTTTACCATTTTCACCCATCCTATTAGGGTTTCAGCACCTCCCAGACCCACTGATGTGCACTGTAATATTACAAGAGAATTTTTGGTAACATTAAAATTTCAACAGCAAAGGAAGTGTCAGTAAATGGATACAACATTGAAACAAAACATTGAAACAACAACAACAACAACAACAACAAAAACATGTACCCTCCAGGAATCTCTTTCTCTGTATTAATGGATTAATGTTCTTCAAAAGCAGGTTCCTATGAGAAAATCATTATCAACCAAATAGTGCTGCAAGCTATTTTAGATAGTTCAAATGGAAAAAGAATAATCTCTCTAAACTGTAGATCAGTAATTTGACAAAAAAGACCACATAGAGTATATAATATGGTTTATACTCTATAAACACATGGAGGTTTGATATATGTACATATTTGTCTATACATAAGACTATGTTTTATGCCAAATGATTTTTCATTTCTAAATTAGAGATTATGGACATGGACAAACACGTACAGTGTATGCTTATCTACCCACTCTTCAAGTACTTACATAATAATGCTGTATGTTATGAGTGATGCTACTATTGTATCTACTTCTGAGGTCTTTCTTTCCTGGGTTTGTTTTTTTTTTGGGGGGGGTCTAAATGCTCTAAAAATGTTGATGGAAAAAATATACTTTTTTACATACCCCAGACTCCTGTGTATTTTATTCAGGTTTAGAATATCATGATTAACTAGTAGAATAAATATTGTGGCAGAACTAGCTTTCCTATAGGTAGGTCTGTTTTCTTTTCTTTTCTTTTCTTTTATGTATTCCCAAAAGCAATGGGCAGGGGGAAAAAAAAATATTGCTTTTGCAGAATTGCACTTGCACGGACTATGCAGATTCCCCCCCCGCCCCCCAAGTACAGAATCGAATCTTGCAATGTCAAAAAGAAATCTGAGTACTTTAAACATTACACAATTAATAAAAAAAGGGAAAAAACACTTTTTCCTCTAATATTCTGCAAACTCCATAAAACATAGATGACTTACATAATGCAATAAAACCATGCAGTTTCGGGAAGAGAGTTCGCTCTTTCAAATTTAGTCTCTATTTACATTATGCTAGCTAGTGCTTCTGGATGGCTTCCAACTGTGGGAGTAGAGGTGGGAAATAGGATTTGTTTTACATGTTTGGGGAAAATAATTTGGGGCAAATAGTTTAACCTTGTCAAATGCACTTGATACCTCGAGCTCTGCACTAACATCATAATCCCACAAGCTGCTCCATGTGAGCTGACCTATTGAAGTCAGTGGAGCTCTGTGCAAACACAGTGGTCCTTCTACATGGAACACCCTGTAGGATTGGGGTCTATGGTATTCATTTATTACATTGCATTCCTAATGCCTATTCACTTTTATAGGAGTTAAACATGTGGAATACAGGGAGCCTTACAGAATTTGATTAGAAAGCTGAAACAGAGACTAGCTGGCTTTTATTTTACAGCTTCAGTGCTTCCTGGCAACAAAATGAATCAAGTCACTGGACTAGTAAATACATTGGCATAGTAAATAATATCAGGAAACATGGTGCATTATGAATAGACATGGAGAAAACCTGTAGAATTTTGGAAGAGAGGTGCGACTCTATCTTGACATTTAAAGTAAATTAAAAGGTCTAAATTTGCCTTCTCCAGCTAATGAGAATAATTATTCAGTAACTTTTAAGTAGAATTGTGCTTCAAGCATGTTCTCTCACTATTTGTTTTCATAAGCACTTGTATGAGCAAGGTTGGATCACTGATATTTGTTTGATCACAAAATGAAATCAGTTTTGGGTAGAAACAGAAGTAATTTATATTGGTTAGGTCAGAGAGAAGAAACAATACCATATAACTTATCTGGTGAATTATACAGTTTGAATATTGAAATAGTAATACTGAGTACTTGAAGAAATATTCACAGTAAACACAGTCCTATAAAATGCATGTTTCATCTAGTACATTGTTCAATGTACATTATTTTCCCTGTTCTAAGTTACAGCCTGATTGACTTCAGTGGAGTTGCATGTGTATAAGTGAGGGAAAAATTGGGTTCTATGTATGTAACCACGCAGTTATCCCTCCTTCTTTGCCCATTTCCCATTATGTAAGTGTGAAGTTGCCTGTGGGCTGTTGATGGTGCTACAGTACAGAATTGTTGCTTTTTTAAATTAAATATTTCACAATTAGTATGTAAAGATGTACAGTATACAAATGTTTTTTACCACTCAGAGCTTCCAAACTGTCATTTAAAAGCGTGAATGACAAATGACCATTTTGAAGCATGACATACCATGATGATGGCCCATTAAAACTCCTCAAGAATACTCATGGACTACATATGCCACTCAGCTCCATCTACAACAGCAGCTGCCTCTGTGCTGTTTCTCTAACTGTGCTAATCTTAATGGGCTTGCTGCACATTTCCTTGCAGCCACAGGGCATCCAGTGCTTTTATTAAAACTGGGGCAGGGGAAGGCAGAGGTTTAGGATTGCAGCATCTGCAGATGTAGAGAATTGAGAGGACCCAACAAGGAGATTTATATCTCTGTATGACATTATATATTATGTATATATTTAGTTGAGTGACATTTCCTTGAGAGGAAAAAAGTTGTGTACATGTTATAGAACGTGTGTGTGACTTGGCTGCTGTTATCACATCCAATTTTCTGTATTTTCTTATTAATTGTTCAACCTCCAGTCCTTAGATGACAGTAACTCATATTCCTAGGGGGACCCTGTCATCTGAACTTGGTGTTTCATTCAGAAACCTTGAGGGCTTACTTAAATTATAACTGAAATTTTTTGAGGAGTAGGTTTAAGAATATTGGCTTGGATTATGACTGAGTAATAATTTATCAAGCAATACAGATGTGTTTGCTTCAACATTACTTTATTTTATTGTTGGTTCAATGACTGTTCAGTTGGGTCCAAGGATGTTTAAAAATCTGATATGGGCTATACCGTGTGATATTAGCACCATATAGTACCAGTCTGGAAGGACAGACAGGCTCTGTGCTTCATAAAATCTCTTTGGCTACTTTAAAGATATAAAGGTTAAAATAAAAAGTGAGTCTTTTAAAAGGAAATTTATAATGCTTGTGGAAGTTGGAGGTTTGGCAGTCTGGTGAAGTCCTCCTTATTCACAGAACAGGTGCTGCGTATGGCTTTTGCAGTGCATGCATCACCAAACTGTCCCATCAAATGTCTCAACCCTTGACTTGTAGGAGTGAGAGGACAGTTGAGTCTTCTTGTCAATTCAAAACTTGGCCTCAAGAGATAGCAACTATATTTCCTTTGAGGAAATGAATAAAATTCTTAATTTTTTATCTCTGTGACCCAGTGCCTACTCTCAGCTCCGGCCCCTTTGTGTTACTCTAGTACCAAAAAGGGCCAGAAAGCTTCCATAACAGGATCAGTGAAGAGTCATCTGGCATATGTGTCACAGTGGGTCACAGATGAGAATATCAGATTCGGGACAAACTGCTGAAAAATAGGGCAGAATCACTCCCAAATCGGTGGTTATTCCATTGTAAAATATACCAAGCCAGTAACAAAAGTAAACTTCTGTCTCACCACACTGGTTACCAAGAAGTCTAAAATGCATCAGTGATAAGTCTAAAATGAATCTTGAGGCATTCCAGCCCTTGCTTTACCACTGGACTCTATGATGAGTGGTTACTGAAAACCAATTTAGTCACATATAGGGTCTTCTAATCTCAAGAGATCAGCCACATAGTCAGGTCAATATTTAACTCAGATGTTATCCAATAATCTACACTGTTGCCAATCCTTTATTATCTGATATCTAAAGGTTTATTTATAAGAGAAAAGAAAAGAAAGAGGAGAGAATTAAAATGGTTAAGGAAGTCTTATACATACAATCATTGCAAAGTTCTTGGATCAGGTTTGTAGCAGTGATGTTACAGACTGGTCACTTGTAACGTCTGTGGTAATTTCCAAAAGATTGGAAGGTCCTCTGACCATAGTAAATATGGTCCTTTTATTGTAAATCCGTAGTCCAGAGATCAGAGCAGGAAAGAGGCAAAGTGGAGATGGTTCCAGGGTCCTTCTTTTGTACTTTCTCCCATGTGGAGGGACTGCTTAGTTTATGGAAAATTACAGGCACAAGATGGAGTTCAAGGTCACGTGAGCAAGTCAAATACCCTTGCATGCTTCGATGACTCACAGAAGCAGCCATTACCCATATTTTGGCTAAAGCATCCACAGGAAGGACCACCAGGCGGGGAGAAGCTTCTCCTGTGGCCCATTGTGAGATTTAAGTGTTATTTAATGGGCCATCAACTTGAATAGTTCATTCATAATGTGTTGGCCAGTTTGGATATAAATTACCTTGTGGATGTTATCTCAGGAGCAAACACATTTGATATATAGATCTATATAGCCAATATTCATAACTTCAGATACAAAAATGATACATGCATATAAACAGGATAATCATACTCAGCAAAACATATCTTTTCCATTGACACATTACATGACATACTTTGTACAAGATTTGTTGCAATTGTCTAACAGTGGCAATATTAATGATTCAAGTGGTCATATTTCAATCATACAGCATCACAATAGGAAAGCTGGTTGGCTAGAGTTGACATAGCCAACCCTATGCAATCTCTCTGACTGCCCATTGTATCAGAAGGGCTGCAGAGGCAGGAGATGGTGTGGCAATCATCAGTCAGCACAAAGGCCCTTAGTGGGGGGCTCTCAAAGCTGGCATAATTTAGAGCAGCCCCCGGCTGTTCTAAATTACTCTAGGGGCTCCAGTGACCCAATGCAGCCCGAGAGGTTTGTGAAGCACAAAAGTTGCTTAAAGCCATATTTCCATTTTCCCACTCAGCTATGCTCTGGAACAGAGCTCTGGAACAGCTGAGGATCTGAGCCTGTGACTCTAAATTTTGAAAAATACTCTAATTCTTTTCACTGCTCTGTGCATGTGTGGGCACTTGCATTTTTCCTTTTTTTCCCTCTAGTACCTGGTTCTGCTGATTCTCAACCTTTTAAAATTTACTACAGCCTTCACTGTGCCTCCCAATATATAATTTAACTGTTAATACAAATTTTCCCTGGAGACCATAGTTTCTCTGTAAACACAGGGTAGTTACAGCAAACATTTACAGTTACATGATGCTTGTCCAGCAGCAGAAAATGCTGTAAACATTCATAGGATATCCATTGCCCAAGATGGAATATTAAAAATGCTGGTGAGCTGCTACCATTCTATCCCAGAGATTCTTTCTCCACCCCTAGACTGCAAAATCAGCCCCATTCACTACTTTATTTTGTGCTTTCTTTCTTTTATACCATCTCCATAGCTCTTTATTTTTTCTTTCCATTCCTTTTCACTTTCTCTCTCTCCTGTTGTCTTTTCCCTCCATATTCTTCTACCCCTGTGCCTTCCCTCCTCCTCTGTTATCACTCTGACCTCCATGTCTGGTGTGCCCACTGCTTCCTGCCCCATGTCTGACATCTGATTTTCTCTCATTCTCCCCATATATGGTCTATGGCAAACAAAATGTCTCATGGCCTGCCAGGGGTTTACCCTGAAAAAGCTGTGAACCAAGTTTGGGAACCCCTGGTCTATGGTGTCATGTCTACTCTATTCTTTTCTCCCTGATGTCTTTTTTTCTCACATTTCGCTGCTCCCCTTCCTGACCCATATGGATCTGTTCTCTTCATTATCTGCCCATGTCTCTGGATTGCAAAGCCAATACTAGTCTCTTCTGCCATCTACATTCCATTCAGCATCTGCTCCTCATTGTATCTTCAGGCCAGTGCCCAGCAGATGCTGTGCTCTGGGTTGGACCAGGTTCTGAGTAATCCTTGATGTTTCTGCCTGTGTTACACAGAGTGAATGTGTGTTTACTGTGGTGCTACTTCCTCTATGGACTATGGTCATTTCTGCTCTTATATGACAAGATCCCAAAGCAACAGAGCCAAAAACATGTGTCAGAAGGGTGAATAGTGCCATTGTGGCATAATTATCTACATTGATTCCATTCACATGTTGATGGCATTGCTGAGAGTGAAGTCTTGGACACCATGACAAAAGCCAAGCCTTTAGAAAGCATATTATTTAGAATAGGGTGGTTTTTTCCCCTTAACATTCCCTGATTAAGATTATAGTTATTTTTGGACATCCAATTATATTTGGTACTTTTCTCTTTACTTTATCCCTTCCTATATTGATTCTTATATTAAAAGGCAGAACATAGAATAGAGTTTTTCCCCTGCGATCCTAGCATTGTACAGCAATGTAACATAAAATAACAAAAAACAAAACAAAAACAAAACAAAAGGAAACATTTGCCCTCCAGGAGTTGTTCCTCAGTGTTCTTTGGAAGCAGGTTTCTAAAAGAAAATCATTATCAGCTGGGAAGTACAATGGCTAGCTTCTGGGTGTGAGGTGAATGATGTGAATTACAAGCCTTTGCTGATGTCAGTTATGTGTATTACAATTATCTATTTCGATTTCACAAGATTTTGTGATGAGGCAAAATGTCAATTCATGATATATGGTTAGATTTTCAAAAGTGCTCAGTACCCAAGAACCCATTTTGAGAACAATAAGGTCAATAAGTGGGTGTGAGCCGGGGAGAGAGAGCACCCTGATTTTAACAGGAATATGACAAGTCTGCAAATCAAATTTAAATTTGCACTAGCACTACATAGACTAATTTCATTCTAGATTGAAACTTTTACTCAGGTTGAAATTATTCCAATTCACTGAGTCTTGTTCCCCAAACACCCTCCCATGTAACAAATAGTGTACAGGTATATATTTTATGGAAATATGTAACACATTTTAAATTAACAATCACAATTCAAAAGGCCAATACAAACAACAATATTAAAATATATGACAAAATTGCATAGTTACAATCAAATAAAATAGTAAATCCAATAATATTAAGTATTTAAGTAACAGCATTGTTGTTTGTGACCATTTAAATAAATACAATGGAAAAGAAAGGAGGCAAGCACATTGCTAAGATCATTTTGTTTGAGATTCCCCCTACTTTCATTCCGTCTTCGGACAATTTAATATTTGAAAAGTGCCTTTAGTTTCATCTGGGCATGTGGCTGTGCATTCCCTCCCAGCTCCCTTCTCAGTCTTGCCAATGGGATGGCAGCAGGTAGTTGTGAGTGTGTCCCCTTCACTTCACAATCCATCTCCAGTCTTTTTGGTGAGATGAGTGTGTGTGTGGGCGGGGGGAGGGGAGGGGAGGGGAGGGGTGGAGGAGATGGGGAGAAGGGTGCTGCCAGGGACCTAGCTCATCCAAACTGTTGGCTGGACATAAAACCTGAAGAATCCACAATTGTAGAGCCAAAACAGAGAGTTCTGCCATTTTGTCTTTCTTTATTACTTCCCCCAACCCTCATCCTCCTATCTCCTCATCATCCCTGCTCAGTTTTAGTGTTAAGACAAGAGAGCAGGTACATTTGTGTCATCTCCACAGTACAGAGAACTATGAATGAGGAATCAGTTCTCCTTTGTCCTCCATCCCTTTCTCATACTTTTCATAGTGACAGGAAAGGGGTGAAGTGTGGTGACTCCTCTGCAAGAGACTTTCTCAGTTATGCTGAGAATAAGTATCTCTATTCGATTCAAAGCCCAATATTTCTGAATCTCTGAATACCGCAGCTTCTCATACTCTTTCTCTCTCCCTCTTTCTCACCACAGCCTTTGTGATCCTGTTGGTGGTGGAAAGCCTGCAGCTCCTCATGCTCTTTCTGTCCCTATGTTTTCCACTCTGCCCCAGGCCTTGCATCTCTGGACCTTGCAATGAAACAGCAGCCATTAACAATCCTGTCACCATGAGGAACAGCTGCAGATATAGATTTAAAATGTATTTAATGTTAAAAAGAGGAAGACAGGAATATTAGCATTCCACCTCTTTGGAGGGAGTCTGAAACCAGGGAAATAGCAGTCCGTGCCTCTAGAAGTCAGGGAGAGCCTTGCTGGTTAGACAAGTTGACTCCGGTGGCACAGGTATCCATAGTTATTGATGGAAATAGATTTTTAGCTCTATAGGAGATACTACAACAGCACACAGTAATGCTAAGTAATGCAAACCAGTGTTATCATTGGCCCTGTGAATCACAACCCACAAGATGGCTGAAAGCAGAGAGCATTTAGTGTCAGTGAATCTGAAAGAAATTGACTAGACATTTGTTAGACCCTGAATGGCAGAGTAATTGTTGTCCTAACTAAATAAATACACGCACAGTAGGTCAGACTGTACCCTAAGCTTTAGCCCTTCTGGTTCAGCGGGACCCACGGGTGTAACTGAGGGCAAAATTTGGTTCATTTTTTTATTAGAGAAGTAGTGTCTGCTGGTCAGAATCTAAAGAGCTCACTGTTTCTCTCTCTCACACATACACACAAGAATATTTGAAAGTGATTTTTTTTTTAGGGCTTGATCCTGTGAAGCGCTAAGTGACCTTTATTGCTGTTGATTTCATTGGGAGTTAAGGGCTCTCAGCAACTTGCAGTGTCAAGCCCACAGTGAAAATAATTGCCATTAGTGATACATAAACCTCAAAAAATGTGTATATGTATTTCAGATAATTACCAAACCTCTGGAGATCTCGTCACTCCCAGCAGGCTCACATGACCCGACTTTCTAGAGTTGTTAGTTGTCCCTAAATATTTGTGATTATGGTAACATTCTCCCACTGTTAAGGGTGCATTCTGTGTTTTCTCTTTTAGAGCCTGGTGCCTTCACTTTTAGTTCTTGTGAGCTCTTGTGCACAATGCATGCCAGGGAAGATTAAACCACAGAACCTACAAAACCTAATAGTAGATGTGCTTGGGGCTCAGCTGAGAGGCATCTGGGCCCGTACAACAGATCTTGGAAGATAGAGATAATGTGACCTAGATCCCCACATGTGTGTATGTGTGGTGTAGCTAATGTGAGGGATTGACTAAAGGTGGACTTGCACGGAGGCATTAGGAATTGGGAGGAACATGTTGTTCCTTCTTTAAATGAAGAGATCTGAAATCCTTGAAAAAAAAAAAGTTTGGGGTTTAGAGAAAGTAATGAAGACCATTCCCCCCTAATTATGGCCCCTTGTAAAGAAATCTGTGGTTGGTGGGGTAGGAGATCTCTGTGAGGTTAAGATCACTGGATTTCCTACAAACTGTGCCTGAAAGGCAATGAGTTAGGGGAACTCCAGAGTGGGAGTGGGCAAAATGTCCAAACCCTTTTGGATCCTTGGGACCACCCCCTCTGCAGAGACATGAGTCATTTATGTTGCTCTACTGGATAACCTCTCCCATGAAATCAATGTATTTGCACTGCTAATGGCTGAGTCCCCTTTTAGACTTCTGTGTTAGGTCCCTCTTGGATTTCTATGTGGGGAATCACAAGTGCAGTGGAGGGCCTATTGGGGGCAATGCCACAGAGCAATACTACTCTACCTTACACACCATCTGAGTTGCAGAAACTCACTGGAGCTCTTCCACGCAGAGTTCCATAGTAGGGTTTTCCTGGAAAACAGCTGGCAAAGAGCGCTGCAGAGGTGGCACCATCTCCTTTTGCATATTAATCCCCCAGGATCAACCCAGGTCAGTTACAAGGCCAAATGTTAATATTTAGCCCTTCCAAGGGTCTCAAAGTGCTTTGCAGACATGTATTAAGCTTTACAAAGCTTTAGACTCTGACCTGGGGAAATATCATTATTCCACTTTCAGACGGGGAAACCGAATAACAGAGTGTGACTAGTCCACAGGCACATTAATAGTCAGTAGCAGAGATGGAAGCAGAGCCCAGAACTCCTGGGTCTAAGTCCTATGCTTAGTCTGCAAGGTGAGTTACTTCCTCCATCTTAATAGTAGACTTACACTAAAGAGATCTAAAGCAAGGCTGATGTGTACATTCTCCAGCTCTCTGGATCCTTTCAGTACAGTTGAATTTTTTACATTGTTCCTTGCATGGAACTTTCATTTTTCTCATGCTGGTATGAAAATATTCAAAAAAAGTGTTTAAACAAACTTTTTAGGGTGTTCTTATAAAATGAGAGCACCACATTGCCTTCCGTGGTGATATAGGGTTTCCCCTAGGGTTAAATAAATAGGGAGTGCTTCTGCAGCTAGTTGAGGCCGGGGCACTGTTTTTTAAAGATTTAGAAGAACAAAATATTCTGTAATTCTAATAAAACAAAATGGGCATTGAGTGTAGCTCACCCACAGCCTGAATTTTGTAGTATCAAAGAACATTGCTGGTCACTCTTTCAGTCTACAAAGTATCAGTTGTCCACTAAAAGCTCAGACTGCAGTCCATCTATTAAGATTGGTAGAAGGAGCATACTGCAACTGCATAAATAGTAGCTACCCAGGGGCTATAAGCTAGGTAATGTATATGCAATATGTAGCTCTTTATCCACTGGAAAAATTCAGAATTGGTCTCCAATTTTTCACAGCTGAAATGACACAGGCCTTTTGCAATTGTATTAAGTTCTGACTCAGACAGCAATTTTCTGCCCATGAATTCTGGCAGTGATTACAATCCTAGTGATACTCCCAGCTGAGAAAAAAAAATATATATTAGTGATGGAAAGAATGATAATGAAGACGGTAAAATACAACAGGCTCAACCTGCGTTTGATATGGGGGTGAAAGGTGTTCCAAAGAGGATAAAAGAAGCAACCAGTTTGAACATCTTTGTCATTGTCCTCAAGTAACATAATCTTTTAACAAAACAGCAGGTGCTAAAGTGCACATGACTAATGTTTTCACTTGTTCCCTACTGAAGTGTTTTTTGTTTGTTTGGGGCTTTATTGTGCAGGGGCAGGGGGGAGAGTTGGGGATGTGCATGTGTGGATTCTGTTACCTTCCCATTATAGCTACACTTGACATTCATGCTGTGAAGTGGTAGACATTATATAAAGGTGTTAGGCCATCTCTTGGTTCTTTTCATGTTCTAGCCGAATACCTGTGTGAAGCAGAGTTGGTTCTAGCTATGAAATGCAGCTGTACCATACAGTGCTCTTAATACCTGTGTAGGTGCAGATTGGTTATACTGTTCCTGTATTTTAGGACAGGCTTTAGGTGATGTATAATGAATAAACTGATATCATTCCTGGAGCATAGGAAGGTGTGACTGTTTTCCAGGTTTTTATTGATCTACACTTCTGCCATTTGTATTACAAAATTGCATTTTGCTCATGTTTTGGATGGAATTTTGTGAACTTTATCTTGATCTCAATGAAATGATAATTTTTAGCACTAGTGCAACTCTTTGCAGGCCGGTAAGGGTTATCCACATTTTACATATGAGGAAACTGAGGTACAGAATGAAGTGACTGGTTCAAGGCCATACAATATGTTAGTAGCAGAGCAAGACTCCTTGATTCTCTAATCTGTTCTGATTCTCCCAGCCTATGTTGTACAATGAACACTGGGAAAACTATCTTGTAGCTGATCTAGAGTACCCAAAAGGTAAGAGACAATTATTGAGATTTAGTTGACAGTAACTTTCCTCCAAAACCACAAACATCCTGTCAGATAGGCATTGATAGCTACTAAATGGTTACCCATATTTAAGAACAGATATCAGTATAGAACAGAAATACAGCATGAGGCTACTATTGTTTTGGAATGACATAAAATGCTTTTGAAAGTGAGATTGCATACAGAAAGGAAAGAAATGTTCTTGCTCACAAGAGCTAGCTGACAGATTCTAATAGTCTTTCACATGCCGCACACAATAAACATTCAGCTTATCTTTCCAAGAACAATAGAATTTCATGTACTGCTGCATGACATAAGAATTAGTTTTACATATCTCCATATCACTGACTCTCTTGTAAGTTAATCTCATCTCTCATCAATTTTTCACCAGCTTCACTCTGATGTTGATAAAGGAGATGGCTCCATCAAATACATCTTGTCAGGCGAAGGGGCAAGTTCCATTTTCATTATTGATGAGAACACGGGGGATATTCATGCTACAAAAAGGCTGGATCGGGAAGAGCAGGCCTACTACACGCTCCGAGCACAAGCACTAGATAGGCTCACTAATAAACCTGTGGAACCAGAGTCGGAGTTCGTCATTAAGATTCAGGACATCAATGACAATGAACCAAAATTTCTGGATGGCCCTTACACTGCTGGGGTTCCGGAGATGTCTCCCGTGGGTAAGTAGAGAATACATTGTTCATGTCTTGGGAAATCTGTTACTATCTTTCTTAAAACGTCATTATTTTTTACAGTATCACACCAAGCTATTTAATTATCTATGAGCCACCTGCACCAGTTGGATGTTTGCAGGCTTGATGGGAAAATAAGGCTTTACAAAATATTTATTCTTTCAAAAATGTAGAAAAACTAAAATTAGCTATATAGGGATTTAGACAGGCATTTTATGGTGTACTTCTCATTTCAGTGCCCAGACCTTTGTTTTATAGTTCTCATTAAGAACAGAAAGTTTCACACCTACGCTCTGGCACAGAGAGGTGATAATACCTCCTTTTTTATACAAAACTCCATTATGAACAAATTCCTTAAAAAGCCATTTAGTACATAAAGTTTTTAGTATGTGTTGCTTATATGGGTGTACTTGTGGCACCTTAGAGACTAACCAATTTATTTGAGCATGAGCTTTCGTGAGCTACAGCTCACTTAATCGGATGCATACCGTGGAAACTGCATCAGACATTATATACACACAGAGATCATGAAACAATACCTCCTCCCACCCCACTGTCCTGCTGGTAATAGCTTATCTAAAGTGTTCATCAAGTTGGGCCTGGATTTGTGCTGGACATGGCCCACCTTGATTACCATGCACATTGTAGGGAGAGTGGTCACTTTGGATGAGCTATTACCAGCAGGAGAGTGAGTTTGTGTGTGTGGTTTTTGGAGGGGGGTGAGGGGGTGAGAGAACCTGGATTTGTGCAGGAAATGGCCCACCTTGATTATCATGCACATTGTGAAGAGAGTTGTCACTTTGCATGGGCTATTACCAGCAGGAGAGTGAGTTTGTGTGTGGGGGGGTGGAGGGTGAGAAAACCTGGATTTGTGCTGGAAATGGCCCAACTTGATGAACACTTTAGATAAGCTATTACCAGCAGGACAGTGGGGTGGGAGGAGGTATTGTTTCATGATCTCTGTGTGTATATAATGTCTGATGCAGTTTCCACGGTATGCATCCGATGAAGTGAGCTGTAGCTCACGAAAGCTCATGCTCAAATAAATTGGTTAGTCTCTAAGGTGCCACAAGTACTCCTTTTCTTTTTGCGAATACAGACTAACACGGCTGTTACTCTGAAACCTGTTATATGGGTGTGTTAGAACTGTATCTCATCTGTAATAGCCAAATTATGCTCTGTGGGAACATGTGCATGGACCCAAGAGCAGAGCTTGGCCCAACTTAAGAGAGTTTTGAAGTTTATTGTAATTAGAGAGTGAAGCCTTGTAAGTAGTTCAAGTATTCTGCTGGAAGATAGCAATGTGAATAAGGCACATCTAAACCCTGTCTACATTCAGATCTATTATTTAGTCATTTTAAAGGACCAGCTCATCAACAGGTGTAAATTGGCAATGCTCTATTGGCTTCAATGGAGCTATGCTGATTTACACCAGCGGAGAATCTATTCCAGAAACTGGCTCACAGTGAGTTTTGTTCCGAGCTAAGGGCTTGTCTATGCATAAACTGGAATCGAAAAAAAAAAACCCCGAAATCAGTTGTAATTCAAACCTTTTGTTATTTCAGTGAAACTGTATATGTGGAAACTCTTCTTTCAGATTAAGACTGCCCTATATCAATTTAATTTAAATTGATTTTTTACTGATTTAAGTTATATCAAAATGGGAATTCAATCTGAATGAACAGTGTCCACACACAGACTTGCACTAATGATGTGAATTACAATCATTTTAGTTTTTTTCAGTTTGACTTTTGTATGTTGGCAAGCCCTATGTTACTGTTCCAGAATGAAAGGAGTAGAGAGACCAACAACAACAAAAAATCTCTTGCTTCGGAGTCTATTTAAATCATTAGTCACCATTACAAATAAAGGAGACTCACTTGAAATCGAAAATATTAACAGAGAGAACATAAATAGAACGTTGCTACTGCCATTTGATTTTACTTAGCAGAAGTCATAGATATGATCCCTCAGTTGATATTTTGCATTTATCCAAGGTCATTTCATTCTAGGTCAGTGTCAGAAGAGGCAGAAGCAACATTTAAAGGAAAGACGGGGATCAATATTCTTGTAAAATATTAGGGGGAAGGTTAAGGGGCGAGATACTTCTAAAAACTGTTTCCTACTGCACTCTGGAAAGAGAAGATGATTCAGATAATTCAAGAGACTTTTAAGAACAAATAATCCAAAAGGTTAAGAGCAATATATTCATTACCAAGAAAAGCCAAAATACCAATTTTTAGACTAAGTGGCCTCTCCCAGGGTTAAGCTAGTTTTACTGCAGCATCACTGTTTTCAGTCATCTTTGTACTAAATATATATTGTTTAGTATATACTAAACAATAGGGAATTTATCCAGAGTCAATTTATCCAGAGCGCAGCAAGAAGTAAGGTTTTAAAGCATCTAACTTGTTCATCTTGCACCCTGAAGAACGGTATCTCCATCTTTCCTCCTGGTGTAACTTCTGCCTTTTCCCACATTGATTTATATTGCTAAGTGACCATGGGTAAGTGCCACACTAAAAGTGAGGGCTTTTCCCCCCGAAAATATAGTGGGAAACAATCTTTTGGTTGTGCATTTGAAACTGGATTTTCACCTGACTCTTTTGCCATTTGATAGAAACACACACTGGTGTCATTATATATGGTAGAGAAAACACACACTATTGTTTAATGTGAGCTGCTTTCACATATTTCCTTGCTGCTTCACCAACATAAATGACTGGGTGAAATTCTCCCCTGAGCAGGGCATCAGCACAAAGTATATATACCATTTAACTCCTACTTAACTCCTCAGCATAGATCTTAAGTGGGACTTGAGTGGTGTGGAGGCCTTGTGCTGACCTCTGCATGGGATTGAATTGCATCTCCTTTGAGATTTCTAGAATAATACATTTTAAACATCTTCAGAGTTTGCATTGTAGTAATACTGAATACTGCATTAATATTGGATTAAGGATTTAGTAGCATGAAGCCCTTGTGTGGCATTTATCTTATACAGTCACATTGATTCATAGTTTATTCATATTACATAATTTCTAATTAAACATCTACAGCATTCATGAAATATTAAGGGGGAACAAAGTATCTCTCTCCTATTTTGTCTAAAATTATATCCATGACAAGGATTTCTTAATTGAATATGAAACAGAATGAAAAAAAATCACAGGTTTATAAACCAAAATGAACTATAAAAGCATGAGAACTATAACCCCACACTTCCAAATAGGATTATTATGTAAGCATAATGATTCTACATTACATTTTGCAAATATTTTAGGACATTATCTGAGGACTATTGAAGCCAATCAGAGTCTTTCCTTCAGTGGGCTTTGGATTGGACCTTTTATGAAAATATTGGGCAGGGGAATATCTTCATAGACTCAGAGAACTGGAAGGGACCTCGAGAGGTCATCTAGTCCAGTCCCCTGCACTCATAGCAGGACTAAGTATTAACTAGACCATCCCTGAAAGGTGTTTGTCCAACCTGCTCTTAAAAATCCCCAATGATGGAGATTTCACAACCTCCCTAGGCAATTTATTCCAGTTAACCACTCTGATAGTTAGGAAATTTTTCCTAATGTCCAATCTATACCACTAAATTTTGATGGCTTGCAAATTTTTCCAATAATAAAATATGGAAATAAAAAAGCTCCAGAAGTATGGCCTATAGGAATGTCAGAGACAATAAAAAATGTTAAATTATGGATAGAGTTATGAGTGACGATGTATTTTGCTTATTGTAAAAATGTAACAGAATGTTATATTCTAAACAACAAAATAAACCCCTTTGCGAATGGATCTAATGATGTAGGCTGGAATTTCAAAAGGGCTCAGTATGCAAAAGCTTCCACATAGGCATCTAAAAAAGTGGATTTGCAGAACGCTTGAAAATCTGGCCCTACATGCTTCAAAAGTAAGGAGACTGAAAATTAAGATTTTTACGCCTACCTTAATTCTGTCTCTTTACTCTGCCAGTTTTTCACTTACTCACAAGAAATCCTCCCCATTGCCACATAAAAGAAACATATTTGTCCTGTTACATATATGATGTATAATGGTATGGGCTTTCATTATATGATGATTTATTAAATTCATTTTTTTAATCTGTTCCTGTGCCACAGGGGCTTACAATTTAAAAAAACAACAACAGACCTTTATCAAGCATAGCCAGTCACTAAATAGGTTTTTTTTACACAGGTTTTTCTTAATGGGCCATGTCAGCCCTAAAAACAATCTTCTCCCCAATATTCCTTGCACAACCTCATTTAAAACCCCTGCCCCCATACCTCTACTTTTTCTCAAGGTACTTACAATCTTTAAAAACCTACAAACACGCAGTCCCAAATAAGCTCCTCTGCAACAACCAGTTAACCTCAAGCCACCTTTTACCAACATGAATAACCTACGAGAATAGGTGACCTTTTGCAGCATGTCCTGAATGGCACCAAATCTGGGCTCTGGTTTATCAAAGTGGGAATGAATTCTAAAGCCAACGGTTACTCACTCCAAATGTCCTGCTGCTATCCCCCAAATTTTTAAATAAGAGAGTAGTTAGGTCACGTGCTTCAGGTTATTATAACTCTCTCTCTCTCTTTATAGTAATATTTGCTCCCTGCATGAAACACCATTTAATAAGCACACTGCCCCATTCTGCATTAGCTGTATTTTCTGTAAGAGTTTAAGGTGTAGCATAATTACAGAGGTCCTACCTGGAAGTGACTAAGACATGGATAATTGTGGCTAGATCCACATCTAAAAGAAAAGGAAGAAACCTCCTTGGCAAGTACAGAGGATAAAATAACTTACACTCTTATTTTTGGCCGATACAAGTATAGGGTAACCACAAGACATTGTGAAGATGTGTATTTTGCTGTGGGTTCCACAGCCCACATATGTAGGTTGATATGGTGCAGATTAATCTTTTGCTTGTATATGTAGCTTGGGATCTCTGACCAATCTTGGGATGGTGAATGAGATTCATTGGGGCTCCCAGTTCATTAGTGGTGACAGAGGGGAATAAGGTGTGGTGTGGTTTGTATGTGCAGTATAAATTGCAAAATGTATCATACCTACCTCATACCTGGAGGCCAGAAAGGGTTTGGGTTTGTGGCTATAAGTAGTAAGTGGGTTCACACTTTACAAGCCAATATGTAGAACTGTCCATGGAATAGTGAGGTTCTGTAGCACATATTTGAATATTATGTGAAGAAAAGTGGTCAGAAGTAACAGGTAGCTTTAAAGTTGGTGTAGGAATCTTAATGTCCAATTTCCTTACTTAAAAGTGTTGGTTTTGAAATGTAACTACTATAGAAGAATCTATTATTTTTTTCTAAGCAATATAGATTATTGTCCTTAAATCTATCTTAAACTTTTGGCAATCATTCTTTTCTTTTCTTTTCTTTTCTTTCGTAAAGTAAAACTTCCAAGTATTTTCATTTCTTTCCACTACTATTTTAAATTATTTTAATGAAGAACTTTTGAAAAAGAATGAAATAAAAATCTTGTTAACTTATATATATATATATATAATCTTGTTAACTTATATAATAATGATTATATATATATATATATATAAAATGAAACAACAGCTGGGGGTGGTGGTGTATGTTCTACTCCTTGGAAGACCCAGAAGCAAGACTAAAGACTACCAGGGCTTTAGAGTGGTTGCCGTGTTAGTCTGTAGCAAAAACAACAAGGAGTCCTTGTGGCACTTTAGAGACTAACAAATTTATTCGTGGACTAGAACCCACGTCATCAGATGCATGGAGTGGAAAATACAGTAGCAGGTATATATAAACACAGTACATGAAAAGATGGGAGCTGGCTTACCAAGGGGGGGGGGGGACAGTGCTAACGAGACAATTCAATTAACAGTAGAATACCAAGGAAGGAAAAATCACTTTTATAGTAGTAATGAGGGTGGCCCATTTCAGACAGTTCACAAGAAGGTATGAGTAACAGTAGGGGGAAATTAGTATGGGTTAATTAGTTTTTGTAATGACCCATCCACTTCCAGCCTTTATTCAGACCTAATTTGATGGTGTCCAGTTTACAAATTAATTCCAGTTCTGCAGTTTCTCTTTGGAGTCTGTTTTTGAAGTTTTTTTTGTAAAAATTGCCACTTTTAAGTCTGTTACTGAGTGACCAGGGAGATTGAAGTGTTCTCCTACTGGTTTTTGAATGTTATAATTCCTGATGTCAGATTTGTTATAATTCCCGATGTCTGATTTCTCTATGCAAAAGAATAAATGGACACAAATGCGATTTTTCCTCCCTTGGTATTCTACTGTTAATTGAATTGTCTCGTTAGCACTGACCCCCAACTTGATAAGACAACTCCTATCTTTTCATGTACTCTGTGTGTGTGTGTGTATATATATATATACACACACACACACCTGCTACTGTATTTTCCACTCCATACATCTGATGAAGTGGGTTCTAGCCCACAAAAGCTTATGGCCAAATAAATTTGTTAGTCTCTAAGGTGCCACAAGGAATCCTTGTTATTTTTTTTTACAAGGGCTTTGTATCACTATCCGCATTTTCTGAGAGCTACAAGTACTTACTCTCCAAACCTTTTTTTTTTACTTCCCATAGAACACATCCTCCTCCTAGGAGGAATTTTCTATACACAATCTTCACATAGAAAACTTTCTATCTGAAGTGATTTTATGCTGAAAACTTGCTACACAAAGGCTTCTACATGCTAAATATCATATACATAAATAAGTAGGTTGCACACAACATTTCTTTTGTAAAAAGTCCTTTATAGAATATCTGCTCAGAAACACACGTGGTAGAAAGATTTCTATATGAAGGTTTCCTACCTAGAAAGTTTTCTGCAGGAGATATTTGTATGAAGGGACTTATTTTCACTCCAGAGGAGAGCCAGGTGCACCAAAGAATGGTTTCATAATTTAATAAGTCCCTGATTTATTCCTCTCCTGAAGTTTAGAAGCTCAATTGGCTTCATCAATGGAGTTTGAAAGTACACAAGCACAATTAAATTTGAAGAATTTACAAGCTCCCTATGTTGTGGCTGCAGAGCTTGTCATTTCCTTGCAGGCATTTATTTGCAGACCTTGAAAGAACCATGAGCAGTGAACAAAGACCTTACTGTCTGCAGATCTTGTAAGGATCACTGGCAATATTTGCAGACCTTGTAAGCTCCATTGACAATGCTTAGAGACCTTGTAAATTCCAACATAGTAAGCCTGGCATTCACAAGGAGCACAGAATGTTGAATAATGGTTATAATATTCATACACTCCAAAGTTAGGGATTCTGGCAGGGTTACACTAGGCCCCTGTTAGCTTTCATTGTAGAACAAGCTGTAGAACCAGTTTAAAGTACTGAATCAAAGGCCTTAAGTACGCACCAGGTCCCTAAGTTGCTGACAGGAAGGTGACAAAAACGCACCGTTCCCTGTCTAATCTGGCAGTGAAAGACAAATTCTTTCAAAGCTCCCAAAAGCTGACTAGCCTGATGCATGCTCCAAGGCCCAGAAACCCAGTCGTTCTCTAATCCCAAACAGGGGCAGGGTGGGAGTTGTTCATCCCAGATGCAGAATGGCACCTCAGGCAAAGGAAAGGGCTTATTAACCCTCCTCTCAAATGTATGGGAGCCAATGGGCTTCCTCTGAACCCTTTCAGCCAGCCAGCCTCCCCTCCCCAAGCCAACGAGGAGGCTGACAGCCCACAAGGAGGAGAGGACAATGAGGAGAGGCAATCCTTAAAGGGGCCAACGGTTTTCTTTCCCCAGTTGGCCCTAGACATGGGAGGGTGGTGGGGGTGGGGCATGTATAGAGTTGTTGCCATAGCTAATAATGAGTTGGGGTCTCAGCCCATTTCTGGGTGGACAAGTGTTTACATAGCAAATTACCATCACAGTGGGCCCGAATGCATTCCCTTATTGGTGATCTGATCACTGAGGGCAAATATTAAGTGGTCATAGGGAATGAATGTCCCTCTGATACCTAAATGTGGTCCCTCCAGTTCAGTACTGAGCTACATTGATGGGGCAATGTGGGGTGGTTCTCACTGCCATTTACCATTGTGTACCTATCTTGTGGACTACTAAACCACTTACGTAACAACAGCCAAGCCAGCTCTTTCATCAGAATGGAAAATAACCATAAAGGCAAAATATTAAAATATTCAGTAAGATCATGTACTTATTATATATTTGATGAGGCAGTTTTAAAGGGCAGCAATGAATCTGTAGTGACGTTACAAACGTGTATCATAGCAGCCTCTAGTAGTCATTTAGAAAGGTTGAGCTGACATTCTGAGTAGGATCAGTGTGGAAATGTAGTGTGGGCAAGTCACAATGTTATGTGGAACCAGCGGGATGAAAAAACTATAACATTTTTTGTAAGTCTAGTTTGTTGCATTTATGTAATTCAGAACTGTGGGACATTTAACTAAAGTAGTGTCTTAAACCTTTTACAGGAACTTCTGTGGTTCAGGTAACAGCTACTGATGCAGATGACCCTACTTATGGCAATAGTGCCAGAGTCGTTTACAGTATTCTGCAAGGACAACCTTACTTTTCTGTGGAGCCAAAGACAGGTAACTTTCTCAGGTTCCCCCACAGATAAGTCCACAGTAATGCTGAGGTATAGTTTTAGTTTAGTTGAGTTTATAGTTTAAGTCCACATTTGTTTGAAACTCAGACGGGATACTTGCTAGTGAAGTGTGTTGTTATAAAAATGAATTGTGGTTTTAGCACTCTTATTTCCATATGTCAATAACATGTTCAGTTTGTAAATTAACAGCACATATTTGAAACATATAACCATTTGAAAATATTTATATCTGTCCTGTCCCTCGCTGTGATCTCACCAGCTTCATTGTCCATTGCCCCTACATACACCAGCCCTCTTCAGGCTTCCTGAGATTCCTCTTCTGTATGACCACTTTTCTCAGCTTCCCTTTGTTGCCAAATACTTCACTGTGGGGCTCAACTAGTCTCCATATCTGGATGAGGCCTGGCCTAGATTGCTCCTTTGAAACCTTGAACATTTCTGGATTGTCTGTAGATGTTCTCAGGTGAGCATAATTCTCTGGGCGTGCCTGTTTAAGAAGTCCCAATGGCATACAAGTAGCCAGCTCAGGACCGATACACAGCCATAAACCAGCTAGGCTCCAGGATTAAACCTTGCTCAAGGTATGGGAGTTTAGGCTGCTGTGTGGGTAGGGTGGTGGATTTGCAAGGAAAATATTTAAAAAATTCAGACATTTCTTAATGAAAAGATCAAAATTTCAACATCACCTGAAGCCTATTCCCACTTCCCACCATATCAGTACATGCCCGTAGGAACACAATGAGATTGAGCATCAGAGAAAGTAATTTCCGGCGCAAATTTTCAAGGTGTTCGTCACACACCACAAATTGATGTAATTTATTTTACTTAAAAGTGGACTGTAACAAACACTATGGTTTACACTGTGCGCATGCAAGCATTTTGTGCAGAAGAATCCATTATTCTATTCCATTCTGCTTTGATCCACATATTGTACTCATCACTGTAATATTGGTAAACATTTGCCATTAGTTGCTGCATAACTGCTGCAGTTATTGTTATCATTATTATTTTCATTTAAGCATTCATGATATGCTGTACAAGGCATACAAATCAAGACTTGCCTCCCTGCCTGATTTGATTTTGTACTCCTCTCGTTTCTGCGTTTTTATTCCCTTCTCCCATTTTGTAAATGCATGCCCTTTTTGGGTGTCTTCTGACTCCAGATTTCCTCCTCAGAAAGTGAAAATGAAAATTCGGTGAGAAATTTCAAATGATTCTTTTTAAATTTTATTGACAAATTTTCATGGAAAATGTTTTGTTTTTGTTTTTTTTTGGCCCGGGGCTAAAAACAAGGCATTGTGCTTTTGAATGCCAATAATTACCTGGCACATTTTTGCCAGCCACCACCAAAAATATATTTTTTTTTAAAAACAATTTTCTGTATGTTCCACAGAAATTTATGAACTTTTACAGCCAAATCATTGTGCACATGTCCTTACAGTCTCCATGAAGTCTGTGAACATTATCCATTCTATTGTATCGGCTCTTATGAAGACAAAATTAGTAACTTTTGCCCTTTCTCTTTAAGTGTGTATCTGGTCCCTATCAATGTAGCATCTGAGTACTCAACAGTCATTAGTGAATTTACCCTCACAATGTCCCTGCGAAATAAGGAATTCTCTTATTATCCCTGTTTTACAGTTAGCACAAACTGAGGCACAAAAAAATAAAATGATTTACCCAAGACAACTTAAGAAGTCAGTGGCAGTGCTGGGAATGTAACTTTTCTGAGTCCCAGTGCAGAGCATTAACCACATGGCGAGCCTCTTTCCAACACTTTAACAATGCCTGAATTTATGGAAATGAGCTATATTCTGGTATAACTGCATTCGCATTAGGGGTTTTGTGCCATGGCAGCTATACCTGTTTCTAAATCGATATATTGGTATCCAAAATTTGTATAGCCCAGCCTCTTAGACAGTGGCATGGTAACTTCTGCTCAATCAAAATCTTTGAAGAATGCTACTGAAGTGTTTTGTTATGTTTTTATTAGTTGTGATGCCACAGTCCTCTATGTACATGACAATTATCTCCCAGAAATGATGACTAGCATTGGAAGAGTTATGACAGTAGCTATAAATGACCAAAAGCAAGCAAATCAGAACATTTAGAAACAGTTAAAAATGAATATGTTGTGAAATTAAGTATTCATTTTTTCCACAAATTTGTTGTACCATGAAATCTATTTGTAAAGCAAATATTTTTGCACAGAAAAGTTTAATGCGGAGCCCTGCGTTCAAAAGAAGTGAAGATAAATAGAACTGTAACTAAACATTTGACAAATCTCCAATGAAGTGATATGGGCCCCAGTGTGCCTCTCCTTTATTTTGGTTGTTTGTTTCTTTTGTTGGTGATACTAAGCATTGGTAGAGTAAATGCCTGCCTCTCTGGAAATCAGAGTTAGCAGCTGTACAATGTACGAAACATGAAATATTCATAAAGTCATTGTGGTTTGAGAAGGAATATTTATTTATCTGATACATATCGACAGAGCAGAATGGGTAACGCACTGGATTTTTTGCTTCTTTTTTTTTAATTTCAAATCATAATTACAAATTGTATGTAAATGACTAAGTGAATATAACAATAATATTATTTCATATATTAGAGTATTTCAGTTAATACATCAAAGCCTAAATGGGGTGCTTTAGAAGTTGCAACTGTTTAAATAAATAGCAGCCAATACAAAATAGCTTCATTTGACGGTGTTAGAAGGATATGAGATAAATAATACTCAGAATCCGTTTGGTCAATGACGATTTCAAGACCTTTGTTAAATTGTTCACTCAGCGTGGAATCTTGAAAAACAATACAAATACGTGTTTCTCCGTATCACCCCAATTGTGGGGAAACGAAGCTGTATGAGAGATCGGATGGCTGAGGACCCACAAGATGTGCAAGTGCCAGCAACTCCATGAAATCCACCCGGGACTTTTATATTGCTATTGATTTCTCATAGAGGGCTCTCGTCGTACAGTGATGTGTGGCAGTGTAAAACCATACGGCACAGAAAGCCTCTAGCCTATGCTACCATCGGTTGCAAATTGTTGCCTTCTGACAGCAGTGATTGGTGGAAACTTTGAAAGGAGTCTGTGGGTTCCGTTCAGTTCAGTTCCCAGTGAAAAAGTACCATGACAAAATTTATACTAATTACCCCCCTTCTTGGCACTCTCAGCAGAGATGCAAGGGATTGAATGGACATGGAAACTGACCCAGAGGTAGTTATTTCAGACCGAGCTTCAAACAATCCGCAGGAGCTTACACTACATGGCTGATGCCTATGTAAAAGCTTTCTATGAGAAAACTACTTTTCTTGATCACTGATTTCACAATAGGAAAGACCCATCTATAGCTGTTGATGCTGTCCCATATTGACATAACAAGTACCTTCACCATTGTACCTGACAATATATTATAGATATGGAGAAACTAGTCCAAATCATCCTTTTATCTCATTACAACACTATTCTTTTAAGGCAAACATAATGTTTATGTCAATATATTTACCAATAATAAATGCAACCAATGATGTGTATTTTGTTGGTCTCCAGGTATTATCAAGACTGCCCTACCGAACATGGATAGGGAGGCCAAAGACCAGTATTTACTTGTTATTCAAGCAAAGGATATGGTTGGACAAAATGGTGGACTGTCTGGGACCACATCTGTAACTGTCACCTTGACCGATGTCAATGATAATCCACCACGGTTTCCACGGAGTAAGTTACTTTATGACAGTTGCTACCTTTTCTAAATGTTCTGCATGTTGTACATTACATGCCGTCTGTAAAATGGAGCTTATCATACTTATCTCCTCTTTAAAGTGCTTTGAGATCTCTGGATAAAAATTGTTATATCACAGCTAGGTTATATTTTTAGTAGTATTAGTATTATTACATTGGAAAAATCTATCTTGTTTACCAGTCCACACATAAATATTTTTCAGATCAGTTTAAACACAGTGATGCACACTATGTACATGTATTAATATCTTTTGTTCTTTCACTGTCAAAGGAAAGATAAAAGATTTATAGTGCAGCATTTACTTCTGGGATTTCAAGATGCATATTTTTTCTTTCTTGCATAAACTTCACATTCCTTTGGAAATACAGCAAGATTTTTCTTGTGCAGACACTCAGTGTTTCATAAGAAATCAATCTTGGAAGAAACAAAACCATCTGCCCTCAATTTACTTGTGTTGACCAAAATGGCTCTTGACTTAAGCAAGAAGAGGAAAGAAACAAGTATATTACCAAATTTGAGGCACCCTGTTTATAAATTACATTTTATCTCATCCCTTTTCTTTCTTCCAATGGTCTTCCTTGTAAAGTCATTGCTACGGGAAATTAGAATAATGTGCAGAATGTATTCATGCCCAATCTGGCCTCTTCTCAAGTGTATATGAAAAACAAATATGTCCAAAGAGAAGGAGAATTAGATTTCCTGCCTCCAATTGCTTGTGGTATTAATAGAACAACAGTGAATCTATTTCTGGAGGTGAGAATGGTATTGGCTGCACACTACACTCCAAAATCTTTTCTAGCTGCATTGTATATCACTTTCTACTTGTACTACAAGGTTGAAATTTTCAAGGGAGAGGGAGATGCACTTATTAAAGGGTCAGAAACTGAGTATATCTCAAGATCCAGTCATGTCAAGTATGGGCAGGGCTTCCTTGAGATTTACAGTTATAAAAATTAGGACTAATACTCATTCTATTGGCTTTTATTTTATTCCTCTCATATTATAGGAAATATACCAAAAAAATCTTGTTCTCTTGAACCTTTTTAGTAACAGTTCATCTCATTACTTCACTCTTTAAATTTAGAGAGATGCTGTCTAAACAATCCCACAAACCTGGTGGGAGAGAGTGGAGGATAGAGAAATGATACCCACTGTCTTTCACCTCAAAGAACAATTGTTCTATTTTTCAACTAAGACTTTTATGTGGTACCTTCAACAGAGTTGTAAAGTTAATATAAGTCATGACCCCGGGTTCAATGATTGTTTTAAATTTTACAGGATCATATCAGTATAATGTCCCAGAGTCCTTGCCTGTGGCTTCAGTGGTGGCCAAAATAAAAGCTGCAGATGCTGATGTGGGCCCTAATGCTGAAATGGAATATAAGATTGTGGATGGTGATGGCCTTGGAGTTTTCAAAATTTCTGTTGACAAAGATACACAGGAGGGAATCATTACTATTCAGAAGGTAAAATTCACTTTTTTTTTTTTATTTGTGGTTGAGCAAGACCAATGTAGTAGGTATAAGGATGAGACTGTATGGTTAAGATGGGGAGGATCCTCACCTGCTTTTACTGGGTCATGTTAGCAGATCTCATTTTGATTTCAGTTTTTCTAAAAAAATGCCTGAATATCATTTGTACTGAGCCCAGTGATCTTTGGTGGGTTTTTTTAAAGCCCCAGCACCTATAGAATTATCTGAGAATTTCAGCTTTCATTTATTAACTGGTAGATTTCTAGCTCTCAAGATTGCAGAGAAAAGGTTGCCTGAGGGCACCCTTAAGACTCAATAGCCAGAAGGCAAATAAAACGGATCCCAAGTTTATTATTTTTTAAAATCTCATGATTTTTCAGCCATTCTCATAATTTTTCGGGGCCTGAATTCACAATTATAGCTGTGTAGGATCCAGAATTTCCATTCTGTGGGAAATTCCAGTTTGTTTATATGCTGAAGAGGTGATTTCTTCATGATACAATTGCAATGTACTGCCTGATCCTGTGAAGGTACTGGCTACCTCCTGAGAGCTGCTGAACCCCCCTGAAGTCAGAGCAATGTGAGGATATTCAGCTTCCCCCAAAAAATCAGTTCCTAATACTGCAACGTGATTTTCAAATATCCTCTTTCAAGGCAGAAGCGATCAAGCATACTTCTTGCATACTGTGCTGATTTCTACTTAACACATATTTGAAATATAGCTAGTGAAAAGTTAGCCTTTTCTTTGTTCAGCAGCCAAATTCAATGTGGCTTCTTCAGCTTGCTCATTTAATGTCTCCAAGTACAGCTCTGGAAGATTTATGCCTGTCCTAGAGGGAGAACATTTGTCAGTGTCACACTGAACAATATTGAATCAGTCTGGGGTCTCTGATGATCCAAGTCAGAAGCTGATGCATATGTTTTAATTTTGCTATGAGCCTGTAGGCATGAAACTTGGACTCAGAGAATCTTGATTTCAGTGTTGTACAGAGTGGGTAAATAACTGCCATTTATTATTAATTATTATTATTATCTCTGTTGTCATTGTTATATTTATTGTTGGGTTTTGACCTGTCCTTTTCAGTGCTGAAAATTTGGTCTGAAAGGTGCTTCATGAAATGCCTGGTGAACCACATTAAAAAGGTTACCAAATTTTGACTCACTCTACTACTCCATTCCGTTAACCGTTTTGAAACCTTTGTTGGGTCAAAAAATAGTGCCTCAGAAATACGGTAATCTTTTATCCATTTTCCAGCATCCCATCCATTTTCCTCCTTTTAGCAGCCTGGCATCATCCGGACTCTAAAATCTACCTCTTGGACTCTAAAATCTACCCTTGCAGCATAGGGCAAGCTCAAGACCCTCCACAGTACATAAGCTCTACACTGGAGTTGCACGAGGGAACTCAGTGTGGGGTGGGTATGTAGGGATGCCTGTGCACAGTCGAAAGAGCCTCCTTGTTATGCTTGCATATCTCATTGCAAACAACATTGAGTGAGGGGGACGGGGATTGGCAGTGGAAGACTCCAGGACTGATTCCAGGCTTGGGGCAAGGATTTCATTTCCCAATTCCCCTTTCTCTGCAGTCCACTTACACAGAATTCAATTATGGGTACTGTATGCAGGTGGAATGGATTTCAACTATAATGTCGAACATGCTAGCTGACAACTGAATCAGCCAGACGGTGTCACTGCATGGTAACATGACTGAGCTCTGCATAAAAGTGTAAGGGAATGAGTGTAAGTCTGTAACTTGGAACTTACCTAACAGCAATGCTGTGCTACCAACTGCAGGAAGTATTCTACACAAGGGTCTGTAATTCATTGCCTTCTTCCCAAAAATCAGAGTAGAAATTAAGGAACAAAATTTCAAAGAAGCCTTAACCCAGCCTCAAATTTGTTTGCCCATAATTTAATGCATAATGTGTTTGTGTGTGCAGATGTCATTTGTGCACATACATCAAGCAATTAGATGTCATGGGAAACACTTCTGAATAGGGAGGCTTGTGTTCAATGTACAAAAATGCATGTGTAACTGTGCACCTTGGCTTTTGCACATAGTTACTATAGTCATTTGTGCAAACCAGGCAAATGGGCATGCAAAGGACCACTTGCTGTCAGAATAAATACAGAAACACACTTGGTTCTCTGTTTAATATTTGACTTCCTGCTACTTGATTTTCACATAGAAATTATGATTTTACTTTCTGGCTTTAGTAGGGCACAAATTTAGAGATAATTAAAATTTTGGTCTCATTGCTAAAGGTCTAGGTTTTGCTTAATCATACACAGACCTTATAGAATCATTAGTTAAAACAAATGAAGATGAGATTTCCTAAAAATAGGATATCAATGTTATAGAAAGAAATGAGATTTAGGGATATTAGCAAATAAAGCAGAACTTGTGTACATTCAGACTGAGTGGGAAAATGAAAGAAACTACCCAAGTCAGCAAAAGATGTAAGTAGTGTGTAATAAAATAATCTATTAAGGAAAGAGCTGGACGGATGTTTGGAAAGGGCCAGACACTGGGATGCTGATATTAAGACTCAGAAGCTAATTTATAGTTGTGTATTCAGTGAGATTATTTGTATCTAATAGATCTTGCCCATTTAATATGGGTATTGTCTTTGCTGAGGTTGAGATTGAAGTATGAGTTTTGAGAGGGTGTTAGAAAGTTGTTTTCCTCCCATGCACATTTCAACACATCTCTTCTCTGCATCTTAGGGGCACACGTTCCAAAACAAGGAGTTGTAGCCTTTGTAGCTGTAATCTAAACTTCATGGGGTATATTCTGCCCTCACTTACACCTTTTCATTCCTACTCAATTCAGTGGAGTTGCACAGGTATAAGTGGGGGCTCCATGTAGGCTGATTTTAGATGAAATCTTTTAATGGTGGGAGATGCATTGGGGAGAAAAGTGGATCTTCTGTTCTCATGGTTCATGCTGCCATGACAGGACCTGGGAGGACATGGTGTTGAGAATGCTTTACTGCTGCTGCCTAGTGCCTGAGACAGTGCACAGTAACTGACTGGACTCCTAGTCACATTTCATAGCTGTTAGTTGAGGCCCCATTTGAGGCAATATTTGTTGTGACAGTAGCTTTGCCCTCTACTTACATTCCCCTGAGCATTAGGGGGAACTGGGCAAAGGGAAGAGAGGCTCCCTACATCTTCTTCCCACTCTTCCCTTGCAAGACAATAAAGAGCAGGATTTGGCCAGTGATATATTAGGCACCATTGCTATGCATGCAGGACAATGTAGAAGTCTTTCATATAGACCAGTAGAGACTCTGGGGCTCTTCTTTCCCAGAAAGTTTTGGAAGGACACCCTTCCCTACCCCCTCAGTTAATGGAAGAGCTGGGAACAAGATCCATCTTTTGATTGTGTGCATGTGCGTGTGATGCCTTACCCGACTCCATGCCAGGCAAACTAGGATTGGACACCACGACTGGATGAACAGGAGAAGCATTCAATATTTAAATTTGTTTCAAGCTCATGCCACATAAATTAATTGTTTTTATTTTCTTTTGATTTTGGAGATCGTTCCTTGGGATAAGAGCCATGTCTTCCACAAAGCAGAGCAGTCTGTTGGGGATTAAATAATAATAGTGGATGAAATCTTGGAACATTGAAATCAATGGGAGTTTTTCTATTCACCAAGTTTAATCTAGTAAATAATAATAATTATAGAAATGAGCCATTTACGTTGCTATTGGCATTTTAAAAAACCCAACCAACCAGCAAATTAAGTCCCTTCTATATCACATGAGACATATTATGCATTTGAATTACTAATCTGCTCCTTACCTAACAATGCATGCACTGTGTGTATGCGGAAACATTTTATCCTGCTTATATATAGAAACACACATACCAATAAACTGATACATTGTTCCTAGCATGTCAGTTTTCATTTACTGCCTGAAATCAGGATTGAAAAATTTACCAGATATGTGTGAGTCAGAAGACAAAACCTACTGGTCAGAAGCAAGTACAAATAATGAGTGAATGAGGACTCACTACCAACATCCCAGAGGCAATGGCCTCATGCAAAACCCAGCCCATACCTATCCCCAGCCACTGGAAGAATGGAAAGTGTTGGGACTAGTAGCAGGGTGCTGTCCTTGCAACCTGCTTAGAGTGTACATCTTTCATAGCAACTCCTGACTAGTAGTTACCTAATCAGTTTGGAGCCCCTTCCTCTCTCCGCCATGATTCCCCCTCTCCCTCACCAAACCAAACCAAACAATTCTTCTGGCTGCTGGAAGGGAGAAAAAGGTATGCTAGTTTTATTTTCTCTCCTAGCACAAAACTGCCTTCCTGACCTTTGTAAGGGCATATTTGCATGACTAACTCTTCACTACTCCCCTGGCTGCTGCAAATGGAAGGAGCGGTTTTTTGCTTCTCTATGTGTCCTCTAGCCTCAGGGTCTGTTTTTGTTACCCTTAGTGAATAGCTAAGTAAAATCAATGAGAGTTAGGCAATTCACCTACTTAGGTGTTTTGTAAACCCTGATAGGCACCTATATGCATCATTAGGGACCTAAATTTCTTTAAACATCTGGCCCTACATCATTTTTGAAAATGGAATGTAAGTACCTAACTCCCTTAGGTGCTTTTGAAATGTTTATCCTTGGTCTCTATGTGCTTCAGTTCTCCATCTCTGAAATGGGGATGATAGCTTTTCCTTTCCTCACAGGGCTGTTGCGAGGGTACATATTTTAAAGATGGTTTTGCAGAAGCAGCCGTGTTAGTCTGTATCCGCAAAAAGAAAAAGAGTACTTGTGGCAGACTAACAAATTCATTTGAGCATAAGCTTTATGTTTTTTGTTAGTCTCTAAGGTGCCACAAATACTCTTTTTCATTTTAAAGATGGTGAGGTATGAGGGGCATTATCAGAACTATGATTGATAGGAAACCTTTTTAAAGTTTAAAATCTATAGATGTGTATGGCACGGAGTCACCACTCACAAGAAAAAGTGCCAGCTGTACTTACCAGTCGTGCATGAAGTTTTAAAACTTTGCCTATCATTCTCTTTGTTGGTCTCCCTAACCTTTTTGTTGTCTTTTAAAAATATGAATGCTTAAAATTCACTTTATTTTTTCAAAAGGGATATGACTCTGTTGACATTGTGGGTTTTATTTGCTGAAAGAGTGAGCTGACGGGAAATGGAGGGGACATGATTGTAGCAGTTGCACAATGGACAAAGGGAGCATGACTATGGGCTTGTCTCTACTTATCTGGGGATTGACCCATGGCGATTGATCCACCAGCGGTCAATTTAGTGGGTCTAATGAAGACCCGCTAAATCGACCACCAATCGCTCTCCTATCTACTCCGGTACTCCATCAGAATGAAAAGCATAAGGTAAGTTGATGGGAGAGTTTCTGCCGTCGACCTAGTGTGGTGTAGACACCGCAATAAGTTGACCTAAGGTACGTTGACTCCAGCTACAAGAGTAACGTAGCTGGAGTTCCATAACTTAAGTTGACTTAACCCTGTAGTGTAGATCTGCCCTATGACTGCTCTTTCTATTGTTCGATTTTGGTGTTCTTGAATGAGCTTTATTCATGTTTAACTATTAATATTTTATTTAGTAAGGACCCATATAAATTACATACACACTCTAGTTAGCAGCATTTTGAAGGGAATAGTAATTTTCCTACTGATAAAGTAATTGTAGAAATTATGTCTCATTCTTCTCTCCAGAAGAAGCTCTGGAGTTGAAATAGAATTTTTGGAAGTGGAATCATGGTTTGATCAATTATTACCTCCAATCACAATAAAGGAAACTTACTTTTTCAAAGTGTCTGTACAGAATTGTGCTTGGACAATTGCAAAACAAATTTGCAGTGGCCGTTTACACAATCCTCACTGGTGTACACACATCAGAACATCAGATGTTTTGAACGTGCTTCTCTTTCTATGTGAAAAAAGCATACATACAATTTTGCACAGGCCATAAGCATTTACACCTAAGGGTAATGGGTGGAGAAGAGAATCATGTGTACTGATTTCAGTTTTATTTACTTGTTTTTTAATTTAATGTATAAAAGAGCATCTGTACCCATGTTGTAGGCAACAGTTAATCTTACAGTCAGAAAAACCACACCCCATAACACAATACATTAAGAAAATGATCGTACAAGGCACTTGATAGATAACAAAGTCTCTTATATCCATCCCATCTCACTCCATCTAAAAGTTTGTCTTCCCCAGAAATACAAAGGTTTTAAAGTGGTAATGGTAGTAGTAGGTAGGTTGTGCATATTTTATTTTATTTCATTTAAATAGGATATATAATAAAGTGATAGAGCTTGATCCAAAGCACTTTGAAGTCAATGGAATGACTTCAGTGAACTTCAGAACAGACCTTTACTGCAGTGAGAAATCCTGAAAAGCAGTTGGAAGATGGTCATACTTGATTTTTGTCTAGTAACAAGTATCAAGAAGCAAGATTCACTTTGTAGGGCTGCTTTTGAGTTTGTCTTCATTTTCCTCTCATACACCCCCCCACCCCATCACCAATATCACCACCCAATTTGAATGTTATGTGAAAAAAATTGAAAACAAGTAATGCAAAGTAGTTTATATATATATATGTATATATATATATTGTGTGTATATATATATATATTGTGTGTGTGTGTGTATTGCTGTTAAGAGATTATTTTAAAACCTGAGCTGGCTACTAAAAGTAATATTGGCAATTATAAAAAGAGGGCTTTTATGAGTGAGCCTTTGAGTGTTAACATTCCATTTTTTCCAGCTAGAAAATTTGCTTTCAATTCTGTATCAGAGTTTACAATGTAAGAACTTGAGCCTTTCTTGGTTCCTTTGAGACTCAATGTGCATTTGTTTGATGTACTATGGTTTTCAATATGAGACCTCAACTGGGCTTAAAAATGGGATTTCCATCTCTGTAAAATACATTATTACAAAGTTACCATACAGTAAAAAATGAGCATTACAAAAATGGGCTTACTGTGAAGGATAACTGCATATCCAGCTTCTGTGCTATGGGTGACTTGTTTTGTAATTTCCTTCAGATAGGACAAAATCCCTATCCCCAAAAAAGAAAGGGAAAATAAAAAAAAGACAAGATGAATGGAGCCTGTACAGTATCTAATCAGATAACACTAATGCACAGATATTAATGAAGCTGTCAAGCTCTATTCACTGTACTGAAGAAAGAACTAAAGTATACATTGTCCTTTTAACCTTCAACACTGATGTAATGATTTGTAAGCTTTTGGCTTGGTATTGTTTTATTGGAAACTGTGCTTCTGTTATAACATGCAGTAATGAGGGGATAATCTGAAGGCCAGTTAAATGATGCTCTGTATAATATAAGCATCTAATATGCTAGTTAGATTGACAGAGAAAAAAACAGCAGATCTTTCCAGTGTATTTTTCTGTCTTTTATTAGTGTCTGTAATGTGCAGTGTCTTCGTCATTTTCTATATTGAAAGTTAACCTTTTTTGGAACACGTTTCTTCCAGGTCAGTAATAAGATCTATTCCTTATACCATAACTGACAAAGGGTTTTCCATCCTCCCAGATTACCTAAAGTGTGTATCTTGATTTTCTGCCTTAAAGCCTGCCATAGAAGGCACAAATGTCCTATGCATGAGAGTTTGGGAAGTATATCCTAAGGCAGAATCAAACCCTTAGGGCTTGATCCTACAAATGCTTCCTTCTGATGCTGCTTCATCTTATTATTCGGATATCATTTTGCTGGATATTGTACACACATATGCTAAGAGACAGTCTCTTCTCCAAGAGAAGATGATCTGATGAAGTGAGCTGTAGCTCACGAAAGCTTATGCTTTAATAAATTGGTTAGTCTCTAAGGTGCCACAAGTACTCCTTTTCTCTTCTCCAAGGAATTTGTAATCTAAAAAGACAAGGCAGACAATATTATTATCCCTATATAATACCCATACTAGATTTATTATGACCTCCATATTACAGATGGGGAATTGAGGAACAGAGATATTTAGTGACTTGCCACGGTTACACGAGAAGTTTGTGATAGTCAGGAATTGAGCCCCCGACATTGACTGAAAAACAGGACATCTTAATCTCTACTGTAAGTAGTTCCATTGAAGTCTGCATGGCACTACTCACAGTAGAGTAGAACACATTCCTCTGCTGGCCCCCTGTTCAGGACTGAATTTTACTCAGTACTGAGCATTACTTTTACTAGAAAGTATTTGTAAGGTTGGGTCCTCCTTTAGCAGTAAATTAGAACCTGCTGAATTAGCTATCCTAGGAACTGGCTTGACAATGGGTTTGAAAATCTGTTCTCATCATTTCCTGATAGCTAATTAGTAATTCAATCAACACACATATTTCCTCCATTGTTGAAAAATTGCTGATTGTTTTGCAATGTATAAATATCTGGACTGAGTTCAGATTGTTTTTTACAAGCCACTGGATAGTAGTTTAGCAAAAAAAAAATCAGTTAGTAATTTTTTAAGGATTATTTTCTTTAATCAAGGAAATATATTCTTCTCAAAAATAAATATTCTTCATAAACTAATTTATGCAGGCAGATTCCACTATTACTATTATGAGCATGAGCAATTTAAAAGGTCTAAATAGTGACTGAGCGCTAAGTGGTAGACCTTTTTATTTATGTATTATATAAGCATGTGGAACATGCATTCAAGAGTGCTTTCTTTGAGTTGTCTAATATAGACAGGAAATGCCAGTAGCTTCATATACTATAGTAGACTGGGATAGACTACTGAAGTAAACCTGGAATATACTTGTAACCCCCACCTCTCAACTCCCATACCATAAGGAGGCCCATGAAATTTACCTGGGACCAGCCAGGGTTGAAGATTGCATCCCAGAAGGGTTACTACCCTGTTGCCAGGCAACCATCCCTTAAACCAAGAGGAAGCTCAAGGGAAGGAAATAAAGTGGCAATCCCAGATGTCCTGAAAGAGTGGAGCTCTGACTAGTTCTTTACCCAGAGAACAGGTGCCTGGGAGAGAGGAGGTAGCTCCTCCTTCGGGGGTGTCAGTTGAAAAGGAAAAGAAAGGTGTGGGGGGAAGAGGTGAAGAGAGCCAGAGAGGAAAGGAGCATCCATCTCCCCTCAGAAGATTGACTGATTTTTTTAAAGTTGCCCCACAGCTGCCCCAGCCTAGCAGGAAAAAAAGCAGAAAGCTTCTAAGTAATCTTGTCCCCCAGTGTGAGGAGGGGTTAGAGCTGAAAAGCTATTTCTGATATTTGCAGATCATCCGATCTCACAATCAAAATACACATCAGACCACAGTGCCTGTAGTATCTAGAGTTGCACCACAAATAGGTACCTGCACTTGGGACTGACATGTTAGAGGATGTGTGATGGGTTCGGTCACAGAGACCCCCTTGGGACTGTCACCTGATGTGCTGAAACGATCTCTGAGCCTGTTTTCCCTGATGGCTTGGAACTCCAGAACCCTGCCTTAGCCAGACACACTAGTCTGCTGCAACAGGTCTGGTCCATGCCCCCAAAGCTGCAGGCTTTAACTGAAAACCACTCAGCAAGTATTCCTTTCTCCAGCACGCAGACACCCAGCTCCTAATGGGATCCCCAAATAAATCCATTTTACTCTGTATAAAGCTTATACAGGGGAAACTCATAAATTGTCCGCCCTCTATAACACTGATAGAGAGATACGGAGAGCTGTTTGCTCCCCCAGGTATAAATCACTTACTCTGGGTTAATTAATAAACAAAAGTGACTTTATTAAGTATAAAAAGTAGGATTTAAGTGGTTTCAAGTAATAACAGAACAAAGGAAGTTACCAAGCAAAATAAAACAAAACACGCAAGTCTAAGCCTAATACATTAAGAAACTGAATACAGATAAATCTCACCCTCAGAGATGTTCCGATAAGCTTCTTTCACAGACTAGACTCCTTCTTAATCTGGGCGCAATCCTTTCCCCTGGTGCAGTTCTTGTTAGTTCCAGCTCAGGTGGTAACTAGGGGATTTCTCATGACTGCAGCCCACTTTGTTCTGTTCCACCCCCTTTTCTATTTTTGTCACAAGGTGGCAATCCTTTGTCTCTCTCTGGGTTCCCATCCTCCCTTCGAAATGGAAAAGCACCAGGTTTAAGATGGATTCCAGTATCGTGTGACATGTTCACATGTCCTGTGAGACTTCATTACCCACTGTCTGGCACACACATATACAGGAAGGCTTACAAGTAAACAGAGCCATTTATAACCAATTGTCCTAGTTAATGGGAGCCATCAAGATTCCAAGCCACCATTAATGGCCCACACTTTGCATAGTTACAATAGGACTTCAGAGTAACACTTCATATTTCTAGCTTCAGATACAAGAATGATACATTCATACAAATAGGGTGAACACGCTCAGTAGATTATAAGCTTACTATATGCTCAAATAAATTTGTTAGTCTCTAAGGTGCCACAAGTACTCCTTTTCTTTTTGCGGATACAGACTAACATGGCTGCTACTCTGAAACCTGTCATTATAAGCTTTGTAATGATACCTTACAAGAGACCTTTTGCATAAAGCATATTTTAGTTACATTATATTCACACTCATAAGCATATTTCCATAAACATATGGAATGCAACATCACAGGATGACTTAACAACTAAAATCAGGGAGACTTTGAGTGGTTCTGTTAAGTGACTAAAAAAGACAAAAAAAGAAGAGTTTTATGGTGTCCTCTATGGATACCTGTTTATATATTTTACAAATCTAGCCATATTAATATATATTTATTTAATATAACTTGTTCCTTGCATTTTGTGTGTTTATAGTTGCTATTGTTTATATAAAGTTTATTGAAGTGCTTGGTAATTTATACTTATTTATGAAGGGAGTACAGTATTCATAGTTAGGATGGATCATCCATTATTTCCTAGGAGGTGCCACTATTACGGTAGCAGTTCGACTAATCCATATCACCAGTGGGGGGAGTCATGAGTTCATCGGAGAGACCCACATTGGCAGAAAGACCCAGGACCTCACCCCATACGTTCTGAGTTTGTACCTGCAGAGGTGTCAGGGGGATTATATACTGTATGCTTTTTTCTTTATCCTATGAGGCCAGTGATTTCTGCAGAGATCTGGGCCCCAGTTCAGCAAAACACTTATACACACATTTAATTTTAATCACATTAGTTATCCCGTCTCTGTTCAGCAATGGCCTGATCCGAAGTCCATTGTATTCAATGGGATTCCTTCCTTTGACTTCTGTGAACTTTGGGTCAGCCAGGCCCATTGACTTGGAATGTGTGCATTTAAATGTTTTACTCAACATTTGGAAAGGATGCTGTAATGAAGAACTGTAATTCTAGACAGACTTAAGCTGTCTCCTGCAGTCACCACTTCTTTTCCACAATGTAATGTTTTCCCTTTTCACCTCTTGATATCGGTGATCAGTTTTGAAAAATAAGGTTCTGTTCCTAAAGGGTAATGAGTATAGCAGTTTGAAAATTTTCTGACAGAACACTATTCAGTCAAAAAATACAGATTTGAGGGAACTGAATCATTCTGTGGGAAGGTGTTGATTCTGTTGAAAATTTTGATGCAAAACTAGGCAGGGAGGCAGTCTGTCCTGAAAGCTGAAATATTTCACTTCAGTTCTCCTGAAATAGAAGTTTTCACAATTTTTCCTCCTGTGAAAAATGTTGAATATTTGACTTTTTCTCTTGATTTGGGATGACTTTTTTTCCCAAAAATTCTAAATTTTCACAGGAGGGAAATGTCCTTTTCTGGGGGTCAGGTGCTGAACACCTTTTGCAGGGTGCTTAGTTACCATAGTTACCACTGATTTCTTTGAGAGTTGAAGGCTTCCATCATCTCATCGAAGGTGCCCAGCACCTTCCAGGACTGGCAATTCACAAGAATTAATGATGAGCCCAATTTCTTTCTTAAACATGTATAATTATTTCTGTGAACAAAGTCTACACTATATTACTAAATGCATTTTCCCATCAAAATTGTATTTTAAAAGTTTTTGGACCATATTTCTTTAGCAAGGGTCCCTGTAAGTTTAGGAAACTATTAGCATTGAATGCCCCATACTGCAGTCTCACTGCCCTTCAGATTCTGAAGTGAGCTGTAGCTCACAGAAGCTCATGCTCAAATAAATTGGTTAGTCTCTAAGGTGCCACAAGTATTCCTTTTCTTTTTGCGAATACAGACTAACACGGCTGTTACTCTGAAACCTAGTAAGCCTGCTTGTAAAACATATGTAAACTACATGACCTTAGTCATTCATCCTTCTCAATAATGAACTACCTCTCTCTTATGTATATGTAACTTATTTGCCCTTTACTGTTTCACAATGCATCCTCTATGACTCCTGTATCCTTGAATTACAATCTAAAAGAGAAGTCTGTTTCTGCCCTTAGAAAAAGAGGCCAATAAATGGTAACAAAATAAAGGTGCATGTCAATGTGCCAAATGTGGCAATATTGCTTAATGTGTGGTAAGCAAACCAAAGGCCTAGATATGTTTTAATTTTTAAACTTACCAAAAATTTTAATTTAAATCATTTTTATGAACTGCACGTAAGAACAGGAATATCTGTCAAAATTGACCTTTGAATCATACTTTTTTTTAACTTCTTGTGCCCTGCTCTGTTTGAATGAGGCTTTGCAGAGTTTATCTGATGAGGTATATTGTACTGTTTACACATTTTCTTTTAAAATGGAATTCCTTCTGAATCTTTTTTTTCTTTGGAGTGCTGATTTTGGCACCGATGTTAGCTGGTCACTAATATCTAATAGAAAGATATTTTACTCTGCATCCTGGTAATATATTTCCACATGTGTGATGAAGTCCTCCTGTAATCTAAAACATCTTACTTCAACATATCCCACTGTTAAAGTATTGTATGCAACCTAAAACCAACCTAAAATTCTAAAATCAAAGGGACATTTGAAACATAAAATGAATGTATTTTTTTTTAAATAACTGCTATCAGGGCCATGCAGCAGAGAGTTAGCAATAGGTGATATATAGTATACAAATAAACCCCATATACATATACATACATATAAAACACATATACATTTTGTGTCCAGTGTTTCTAGCTCATAATATGGTCCTGTGAATTACTTGATTCTGCAGCATCAGAATTTGACATAGGGTGAAAACCTGGCCCTGTTGGAGTCAGTGGAAGTTTTGCCATTGCTTCCAATAAAGCCAGAATTTCACCCACAGAATATATTGGTTGTTGCAGAATTATAGAGTGAGATGTTAAATTACCTCTGTATTTGACACTGCGACATTGCAACTGCTGATGAAACACCATGTCCAGTTCTGGTGTCCTTACTTTCAAGAAGGATGCTGAAAAATTGGGGAGGGTGTAGAGAAGAACCAACAGAATGATTTAATTGGAAAACCTGCCTTTCAATAAAAGACTCAAGGAGGTCACTGTATTTAGCATAACAAAGAGAAGGTTAAAGGATGAATTTTCAGCATCTGTGAGTAGTTACATGAGGAAAAGAAATTTGATAAAGGTGTGTGTGTACCAAATGTGAAACCTGGGAAGCATGGAAACTTCAAAAAACTTATACTGATATGTGTCAGACTCTGTCACAGAGAATATTTATAAACATTTGTGAGCTAGGAATTGTATTCTAGCTCTATGGAGGAGAGTTACCAAGCCTCCTCCAGGAATTAAAGTCAGTGGGGTGTAATTACTGCAAATCTCAGGACAGGTAAACAACTCCAAAAAACTGTCACTCCCTGAGGGTAATTGCATATTATGTTTCAGACCACAGTCAACCGGTCCATGAGTCAAAGAAAGAGCTTTGTGTATAAAGGCTCACTCTGACCTGTCTGAGTGCCTCTCATTTAGATCCTTAAATTGACATGAATTTGTAACCCAGAGGGAAAACCCTGCTGGAAGGTTTTAAAGGACTTTCAACTTACCAGGGTCTCCGAGCGGAAGATGGGTAACACTTGGTAAGCGACTATGTGTGTAGACTGTTTCCTGTTTATGATATATTTTCTCTGTAATGATTTTTTCGTAAATAAATGTACTGTTGTCTGAAAACTGGCTGGTCACTGGAAGAGCAGAACAGCGGGCAATAGACTAAGGTCAGGCTGCTGGGATAATCATAGTGAATTACAAGGGGGGCAGCAAACTTAAATCCCTAGTCTGGAGGAAGAGGGAAGAAGGTCCCCACTCACAGAGAGGTGATGGCTGGAGGTATGAGACCTACAGGGGAGCCCTTGAGCAGATCCCAGAGGCAGCAGCAGTTCAGTTAACCCTGGAACTGTGACAGGGGCTTCTCAATCTATCAGACAAAGGAGTAACAAGAACCAGTGACTGGAAGTTGAAATTAAATAAATTCAGACTAGAAAGAAGGCACTTTTTTAAAAAAAAATCAAGGGTTGTGAGGGATTCCCATAACTGGATATTTGAAATCAGGATTGGACTTTTTTTCTAGAAGATATGCTTTAGTTCAGTGGTTCCCAAACTTGTTCCGCTGCTTGTGCAGGGAAAGCCCCTGGCAGGCCGGGCTGGTTTGTTTACCTGCCGCGTCCACATGTTCGGCTGATCGCGGCTCCCAGTGGCTGCGGTTCACTGCTCCAGGTCACTGGGAGCTGCTGGAAGCGTCGCGGGCCAAGGGACATACTGGCCGCCATTGCTTTAATTCATGCACCACTATTGGACTTGAGGCAGGAATAAAATACAGGGAAATTGTATTGCTGTGTTATAAGGAGGTCAGAATGGATGATCACAGTGGTCCCTTCTAGCCTTAAAACCTACAGATATATGTTCCAGAAAAAATATTTTCTTTCTGTTTTGAAGTTGTGTTTCTGGCCTCATAACTGTGAACATAGGCTTGAAAATGTGAAGCAAGTGCAAACCAATAGATCGACGTTTTCCCAAATCTTCAGACAGCCTAAAACATTAGCTCTGAGGGGTGTGAGCTGCCCTATTCATCTTTATGTTTTTTTAAACTTTGAAATCTTAAGTTAAATAGCAACACTTGTTAACTCTTTTATTCCTGAGCATTTTAGCAGAAATATGCAACTTATGTCACACCTTTGCCCGGCTGCCACAAGCTCCAGCTACCCCCATGATGATTTTTATGATTCAGTTAAACATTGTCAGTACGATCACCAGCCACAGATTGAAAATGTTGGGACACTACATGTTAAACTGAAATTAATATAAAAATAAATGGAATGGGGCTAGTGTACTCACTGTATTATTCATTTGCATAGCTAGCTCATTAAAACCTCAATTTTCTAATTGTAAATGAAGCTGCCACCACCACAGCACAGTGCCACAGAATTCAAACACTTAGCTACAGAATTTGTGTGCCCTTTGCCTCAGAGTTCCCAGGCTTTGCTCGAAACATATCAGCTTTTTATCTTTAACATTTTCTCCCTCTTCTCTATGCCATTGTTTGGAACCTAATTTATTTCACTGGTATGGGTAGTTGCGCTAGAAAATAAGAATAGCCTTAACACATGGCAGGTTTCTTGTTCTCTCTGTAAGCCTGATGCACAGCATATCATATCAGTTGCTTCATTGCCCTGTTTCTGGAACTTCTCTTAGATACCATATGTACCACAATGCCTGTCATGCTACATCATGATAGCGGCACCATGGATACTGATGCTGAATGGCTGACACATGTGGATTCCTCAGATTGTTGTATTTCAGATGTAAAACTAAATGGAGGTTGAGATTCAAAATAACTGTACTTGTTTTTGTAACAAAAATTAAAAAAAACAGTTCACTCATATATCAAAATTACGGTAGATCAAGAGAATCTACTTTATTTTAATACTTGAACTGCTCAGAATGACTGACTTGGACATGTTTTTTGAATGCTTTAGGCTCTGATTCAAGAAATCATTAAACATAGAATCATGGAGTCATAGAAGATTATGGTTGGAAGAGACCTCAGGAGGTCATGTAGTCCAACCCTCTGCTGAAAGCAGGACCAACCCCAACTAAATCATCCCAGCCAGGGCTTTGTCAAGCTGGGCCTTAAAAATCTCTAGGAATGGAGATTCCACCACCTCCCTAGTTAACCCGTTCCAGTGCTTCACCATGCTCTTAGTGAAATAGTTTTTCCTAATATCTAACCTAGACCTCCCCCACTGCAACTTGAGACCATTACTCCTTGTTGTCATCAGCTACCACTGAGAACAGTCTAGATCCATCCTCTTTGGAACCCCCTTTCAGGTAGTTGAAAGCAGCTATCAAATCCCCCCTCATTCTTCTCTTCTGCAGACTAAACAATCCCAGTTCCCTGAGCCTCTCCTCGTAAATCATGTGCCCCCTAATCATTTTCATTGCCCTCTGCTGGACTCTCTCCAATTCATCCACATCCTTTCTGTAGTAGTGGGCCCAAAACTGGATGCAGTATTCCAGATGTGGCCTCACCACTGCTGAATAGAGGGGAATGGTCACAACCCTCAATCTGCTGGCAATGCTCCTACTAATGCAGCCCAATATGGCGTTAGCCTTCTTGACAACAAGGGCACACTGTTGACTCATATCCAGCTTCTCATCCACTGTAATCTCCAGGCCCTTTTCTGCAGCCAGTCGATCCCCAGCCTATTAGCACTGCATAGGATTCTTCCATTCTAAGTTCAGGACTCTGCACTTCTCCTTGTTGAACCTCAGCAGATTTCTTTTGGCTCAATCCTCCAATTTTTCTAGGTCACTCTGGACCGTATCCCTACCCTCCAGTATATCTACCCCCGCCCCCAGTTTAGTGTCATCCATGAACTTGCTGAGGGTACAATTAATCCCATCATCCAGATCATTAATGAAGATGTTGAACAAAACCGGCCTCAGGACCGACTCCTGGGGCACACCAATTGATACTGGCTGCCAACTAGATATTGAGTCATTGATCACTACCCGTTGCGCCTGACGATCTAGCCAGCTTTCTATTCACCTTATAGTCCATTCATCCAATCCATACTTCTTTAACTTACTGGCAAGAATACTGTAGGAGACTGTATCAAAAGCTTTGCTCAACTCAAGGTATATCACATCCACCACTTTCTCCATATCCACAGAGCCAGTTATCTCATCATAGAAGGCAATCAGGTTGGTTAGGTATGACTTGCCCTTGGTGAATCCATGTTGACTGTTCCTGATCACCTTCCTCTCCTCCAAGTGCTTCAAAATGGATTCCTTGAAGACCTGCTCCATGATTTTTGCAGGGCAGATGTGAGGCTGACCAGTCTGTAGTTCCCCGAATTCTCCTTCTTCCGTTTTTTAAAGATGGGCACTATAGTTGCCTTTTTCCAATCATCCGGGACCTCCCCTGGTTGCCACGAGTTTTCAAAGATAATGGCTAATGGCTCTGCAATCACATCAGCCAACTCCCTCAGCACCATCGGATGCATTGCATCTGGCCCCGTGGACTTGTGCATGTTCAGCTTTTCTAAATAGTTCTTAACCTGCTCTTTCAACACTGAGGTCTGCTCACCTCCTCCCCATATTGTGCTGCCCAGTGCAGCCGTCTGGGAGCTGACCTTGTCTGTGATGACCGAGGCAAAAAAAGCATTATCTACTTAAGCTTTTTCACATCATCTGTCACTAGGTTGCCTCCCCCATTCAGTAAGGGTCCCATGCTTTCCTTGACCTTCTTCTTGTTGCTAATATACCTGTAGAAACCCTTCTTGTTATCTTTCACTTCCCTTGCTAGTTGCAACTCCATTTGTGCCTTGGCCTTTCTGATTACATCCCTGCATGCTTGAGCAATATTTTTATACTCCTCCCTAGTCATCTGCCCAAGTTTCAACTTCTTGTAAGCTTCCTTTTTTGTGTTTAAGCTCACAGAAGATTTCACTGTTAAGCCATATTTTCTATTCTTTCTCCACATTAGGGTCATTTGTTCCTACACCCTCAATAAGGCTTCTTTAAAATACAGACAACTCTCCTCAACTCCTTTCCCCCCCTCATATTAACCTCCTAGAGGATACTGCCCATCAGTTCCCTGAGAAGTCAAAGTCTGCTTTTCTGAAGTCTAGCATCCTTATTCTGCTGCTCTCCTTTCTTCCTTGTGTCAGGATCCTGAACTCGACCATCTCATGGTCACTGCTGCCCAGGTTGCCACACACTTCTACTTCCCCTACCAATTCTTTAAATGCATAACTTAAAGCACATGTCTAAGCCCATCCCTATTCAGCAAAACAGTGAACTTCCACATGGAGTTTAGAAAAATTCATCTCCTTTTGAACACAATAGGCCAAATTCTTCTCTTATTTATGCAGGTATATACTGTTTCAGGTTGGACTGTAAAATTAATGTAAACACCGTTGACTTTGATGGACTTACTTTGGATATATATATATCAGTGTAACTGAGAGGAGAGATTGGCCTACAATGTATGCAGGTTAGCAGATTTATGTTTCGGTTCTGATTTGGCTAATAATTCCCATAAATACTGTTCCTCCAAGTGTGTATAAAGATGTTTTGCAGATATCAGCAGGTTATTGTCGCAGGGCATTTCAGATGTTAACAATTGTTTCCAGTATCTGTACAATCATACCAATTTTCTGTAAGTATTTTATAGTCTCATGAATATAGTTTGAAAGTGTAGCTGATTAACCAAACTGCAGACTTAGCAAGGCTTCAGTCCCTTCATTGTTGTGTAGAAATGAATGCTTCTGTAATGTAGAAGGCAGCTCGGTAGCTAGGCACTCAGTGCATCCTGACTCTATCCGGCTCAGACCTTCATGGTAGCCAGAGACATTACATTGTAGAGTATGGGCATATCACTGATATTAATTCACTTCTTTCTTTCAGGGACTTCTTTTGCAGCAGGATGTAATATCAACATCAGTAAAATTTGTCCTCTAGTTTCATGGAGGCTACTATCCAAATCATATCCTTGTGTTCTGGAAAAGATTATTGGGTCTGGAATATTGAGTGCTGTGTGTTTCTTATTGACATCTAATATAGTATTGTCTGCGAAAAATATATTTATATAGTGGATATTAATGAAGCAAAACCAAGTGAAGCAACTTTTGCATAGACTGATAAATAGTCTAGATCAAATGTTCTCTGGGCTACATCCAGATGCAATATGCTACAATGCAGACAATACAGTGTGATGCTGATTTGCGGCAGTGCACTGTATCCAAACTGCTTCTGCATTTGGACCATCCCATTGGTCAGTATCTTCCTAACACTGTCTCAAAATTCTGTCCAATTGTTGTAGTCTTTTAAATGATAATTTCTAGTGAGTAGCTCCTGCCAAATGTGTGGCCCTAGACAGTGTAGTAAAAAGGAAATGATAAAGTGATATTATATGGATGGTAAATACTCATAACACAAAATGAAGGAGTCACACACATTAAAAACATTGGGCAAAATTCTGGCCCTGGGAAATCACAGGGATTTCATCCGTAGAGAGGGATTTTCAAAAATAGTCATCACTGGCCATCAGCTTTAGTAGGAGCAGAGTTAGTCCAATGCCGGGCATTTTTGAAAATCCCCTTCAGACAGGACATCTCATTTGTCTTTATACGTTTCAATAAGTGTTCATTAAAACCACATGGTAAAGTTTTGTTTTTTGTTTTGTACTCTCACTCCATTTTGGTTAAGCAGCACTGGCTTCTCCTGTTGAATTTTTGCTCTTTCCCTTGGCAGTTGCCTGTTGTTTTATAACTACTAAATTAATGCACTGATGGAAAATAACTTTAGCTTTAATTGGCAGCCTTAGAATCAATCAAAATATCTTGGATTAGACCAAGGGACATACTGCAAATAGTGGAAAGCTAAATGCTAAAGATCAGTAGTTTTCAGTGATCTGCCAGTCAAAAATGCTGCCTGGATATCAGTGGCAGAGTTCTTTATATATATCTATACTGACATTTGTAAATGCAAGAGCTTTGCTGCACCATCTATTTAATTAGTAATTAAATTTCAAAATAACTTTCTCTTTCTAGGAGCTGGATTTTGAAGCTAAAACAAGCTATACACTGAGGATAGAAGCAGCAAATAAGCATGTTGACTCTCGCTTTCAAAGTCTGGGGCCCTTTAGCGATATGACAACAGTGAAGATAATTGTGGAGGATGTGGATGAGCCTCCTGTATTCACTTCCCATTTGTATTCCATGGTAGTGTCTGAAGCAGCAAAGGTTGGCACCATCATTGGAACAGTTGCAGCCCATGACCCTGATATCTTGAACAGCCCTGTTAGGTAATTATGAGGCTTTGTTTATGTATGTACATACGTACGTATGCATGTTGTCCTTTGAAGTCATTTTGTCCAGTGTATTTCAGGATTATTAATTTATACCGGAAGGGATTATTTAGTTTTTTCAGCATATGTCCGTGCTGTTTAAAAAGTTTGTTTATTTTGACTCCAGTGTTGCAGTAGCTTTGATAAACAATTTATTTAAATCTCTTTAAAGATAGATATAGATATAGATATATATAATATATTCAGGTTTCTGAAACAAAAAAAATCACTTGATTATCCAAGTTCAGCAGCGGTTAGGAAGAATCCACAAACCATAGTTTATGTCCCTATTAAATCATTTATGCCAAACCTATTATAGAGAAAACTATGTACAAAAAAGAAGTGATGCATTTTCTGGATGCATTGACAATGTGTATGTTGTAGAATTTGTATTCAAAAGAAGAACAAACTGGAGTTTCATTTGTTTAGCAAATTATATTTTATAGTTATTTGTTTGAAAGATATGTGTTTGCATTATTTCAGCTTTATTATTCAGCTGCTTCAGGCTCACTCTTTCTATTACAATATAAAGATTAATTACTTATATAATTAATGTATACAGTCCACGCTTTGTATAATTACCAGACAAAAATGATTTTTAAGATAAAGGTTATAAATATATAAAGAGTGGGATTTTCAAAAGAACTTAGGAGCATGAGTCCTATTGATTTTCAGCCTTAGGTGCTTCTGAAATTCCTACCAGAAGCCCTAAGTGAAAAGACCTTATAACTAGGCCCTACAGTAATACATATAAGTAACAGTAAAAACAAAAACATTTTAATATTATAGTGCAGAAACTTGGACCTGAGGTTCCACAGTGCAAATTGTCCATATATCACAGAAATGGACAGAGTCAAGAAATATATTTGATGGCATACGGACAATGAAGACTCAGCAGGGGTTACAATAAGTATAAATGGTGTTCTAAACAGGATAGAGGGGATGTCTCAGATATGTTGGCTGTGTGCCTTTTACTGGTCCCACTGAGGTAAAATATCTGCCATCACCACAGGGAAAGATGTGGTCACATTTCCCTCCTACGAGGGAGGGAATGAAAAATCTGTTTCAGGTATTTCCCTCCTTCTTTCTGCATGTTTAGATGGATAATCTGCCACAATATCATGCTTGGAATCCACATATTATGAACATATGACAAGGAGCCACATATAGAGAGTGAATTTTATGTTTGTGGTTGTGTGGGGGAGAGGAACAGTGACAGAAAAAGAATTACAGTGATCTGGCTGTGTTTTAACTTATGTGATCACTTTCTAAGTACTGTATAGGTGTTAATACTAGATGTCACAATGCTATCCACACGATAGGGACAGTATAAGTAAAAGTTTTATGTAATATTTCTGTCCCACTGAAATTCTAACCTATTTGAGACCTGTGGAAAATAGGGAAATGTGTTTAAGAGAAAGTTGCTGTTAAGTGTTATTATTGTTAATATTATTCATTTGGCATACACACTGAAAACTTTATATGGTACTAATTAATTATTTCACCTTTTCTGCTGTTATCTAATTTTTATTTACACTTATTCAAGGTGATTTTATCACTGTGTTGTGGCTCTGTACTTTACAATGCAGCAACCCTAACGTAAAAATAAAGCATGTATCTCACATGAAGAGGTGATGTATGTGTTCTCTCTCTCTCTTTCTCAATATATATTAGCAACAGATTCAAAATAAATGTACAAACAAGTACTAGATGGATGAGTTGGCATGGACTTACTTCTGAAATTTATCTTCACTAAGCTCTCTCTGCCACGGCAATGTTTTCTGGCAGTGTTGTTAGCATCTGGTTTATAAGATTTGGTTTTAGCAGAACTGCAAGGGTTAGTGTTAGTTCCAACTTCCATCTATATGCAATCCATCCTGACTGCTCTCTTTTTTTCCTGTAAAAGGGTGAGAGTCAAATTTTTAATCTCACTTTTGTCAATTTGCACCACTCCAGCAGCACAAAGCAGCCATAAAACTAGGTTAATTGGCATCTTGATGATTTCTCTGGGCTGAAGGGCATCCCAAGGTTGTGTGGACTCAGGGGTAGAGCAGGCCAAAATTTTTAAACAAAACTTTTTTCTGCCAAAAATGTAGATTCAGCTACATCAAAATGGTTCACTAATTTGTTTCAGTTTCACCTGATTGTTTGTGTAAAAAACAAACAAAAAAATCCTTTCCTTGAAACATTTTGTTTCAACATTTACAAAACATTTTTTGATTTTTTGATTCAAAATGAGTTTTCCTCTTGAAATTTCCTTTAGTTTTATTAATTAAATAAAAATGTTTAAATACTGCTCAAAATGGAAATGAAATTTTATTTTTTGATTTTTCAATTGTTTGAAAATTTCAAAAAATGATTGTCTTTGAGTTGTCCCAAAACAGTTTTTCAGAATTACAAGTGAACCAAAAAATCTGTTATTTGCATAGCTCCACATAGGGGGTGTGATTGGAGAAAGAAACCAGAGAAATAGACAGGATGTGCCAATGCCATCATAATCCCTGGGTGCCGAAATCATGCCGTGAGAAACCATTGATATAAATTAGAGCTGTCCTGAATCTGCTATAATTTACATAAAGGTTCAGACTCACCAGGATTGGAAGAGCATAAAAGAGTCTTTTACATATATATAGAATACATATATAATATATATAATATAATATATTACTTTTCTTGATCCATTTAGGAAGTTTAGATGATTATTTCAACAATATATGTTCGAAGAAGGAAAATGGATATTGACAAAAGAACTGAATTTATACATGTCTTGAAATATTGGGTGGGATATTGTGATTATAAGATTAGACACTTCTAAACCTTGACATCAAAGAAAAATAGAGGGTGTGGTAAGAAAAGCAGGGGTTGTCTCAAAAGGTACTGAGAATTATTGAGGTTTGAAATAGCTTTGGCAAAAGACCTGCCAAACTAATTTTCAAATACAACTGAGAGTAAGGAATTAAAAGATTAAATCACGTTGAAATAGATTTTTAGAATCTGAGTATGGATGCAGTACTTGTAAGTAAGTATTAGGGGAAATCTCTTTTTCAGAAACATTCATTTTTTTTTCTTCTTCTAGCCATATGTGTTGCAATTTATGTAATCTGTTGTTTTTAAACCAGTAAATCTTTGGCTCATCAGATTGCACAGTGATAGCGTTAATAACTGGAAAGCCTGATGTTTGGCAAGGGACTGAATCCCTACTGCTGGGCAAGACTGACTGCATTGCAAAGGTGACAGGTACAGCATAGTCTCTAGGGATAACATGCCAGCCATGAAACAGTTGATGAGCATTGCTGACCAAATACACAGCAGTTCTGGCATGGAGAAAAGGAAACGTTGAAATAGAAAAGACAAGAAATACAATAAAATAAAAAGGAGTGTTTGCTGATGAGAAAGGGAAAGTTCTAAATGTTGAATGCCAAAAAGTTTTTTCATTAGCGCTTCTGTTGCTATAGAACCCTCAGCACATAATATTCTACAGTAAAGCAACACCAAGTGTATAACAAGTTTCTGCTCCAGACAACTTGCAGTCTAAAGGGACAGATGAAAGCAATGTAGTACAGCCCAGAACAAACTGGCATAGTACAATATAGTACAAATGCATAATGGTATATGGTCATTATATCTGGGAAGTGATCTCGTTGGGATATCTACTGTAATTCGACCGTTCCACATTTTTACAAGGTTTGATCAGTAATATACCACAAGTGAAGTAGTTGCATTGTTATGACAGTAATTATAATGTTTGGCCAGATGATGATTCTTTAACTCACACTGAGTAGTAAATAAGCATGGTATGTCAAGAAGTCATTGTTAGTAAACCTAAAACTGCATAATCCCATCTCCCATTTTCACACAGGAAAAGTAAACAATGGACAGGGTTCTCCCTTCCCTCTGTGTTTTCTGCTTGTTTTCTGTCTCCCCCTTCCTAGCAAACAATATGTTAAGCCAAGAAACTCAATGTGTTTGTCTAATGACAATAAAGCACCAGGAGCTGGCAGGCAAATATGTAATCCCCTGACCTCCAAGTATTTTTTTTCCCCAGACCCATAGCACAGGGTAAGACAGGAGCTCTTCCACGAGTGACTTAAGTTCTGTTTCTCTCAGTGCCAGCTCTGCTGGGAGCTGCATGAATTTGATACAGCCCTGTAGCAAGCTTCCAGTTGTGATTCATATTAGGTTTGGGTTCAGGAGTATGCTATTCCATGAATAAATGAATGGCTCCCTTAAGGAGGAAAGTAAGAAAAGATAAGGAAATACCTGTAACCTCACTGAAGAAGGCATTATGTAGGGGAACAGAGCCAGCATCTCTTAGCACTGTTCACTTTGTAGCCTCAAGAGGCAGCATATACAGTTTTGCTTCTTCCAGGAAACCTGAGCAATACCTGAGCAATGAAGAAAAAGAGTCAAAAAGGGGGAAACAATGAGTGCTCTTTCTATCTAATGAGAAATTAGTGAAATGTTTTGATAAACTATAGCTGAACATAGATCAGAAGTTTTCTTTAACCTTTCACCTAGGTACTCAATCGACCGAAACACAGACCTGGAGAGATATTTCAATATTGATGCCAACAGTGGAGTCATTACAACTGCCAAGTCTTTGGATAGAGAAACGAATGCTGTTCATAACATCACTGTCTTGGCTATGGAGAGTCGTAAGTTACAATTTAAAGGTTTTATACACAGAATGAACAAAAGATTCAGGTTCAATTATAATAATTGCTTGATGGCATTGAATAAAAATATGAAAATGTAGACCTATATATCCGATCTCACTATAGATAATGTGATGAGGACTGTGTTGTAAATAATAGATAGATAGATAGATAGATAGATAGATAGATAGATAGATAGATAGATAGATAGATAGATAGATAGATAGATAGATAGATAGATAGATAGGACCTACCTACCTACCTACCTAACACCTCCTCTGCCTCACACCTTGTGCAGTCAGTTAGACCTATCTCATTGCAGACAGGTATTTTATTCATTAAGACACATGTCCTCTGAACTCTGTGATTATCAGTTTACTGTGCAATACCCCTTTTACCACAGATTGGCAATTGTCTTGCACACCAATAGAAAGCATAGGTCCGTATTGCTAAAATCCATGATTGCTTCAATTTGGGGATGTAATTCAGGTTTGAGAGGAATTACACCATGTCTGCAAATAAAGGTGCTAGATTCCTAGAACTAGATTCACTCTTAATAGTAAGGGAATTGCAGGGAGAATGACTTGGGTGGTTAGATGGTACTTCTCTTATGCTACCCACAGTTACAGGGAAGCCATAAATTATGTCATAGGCTTCCCTGAATTACTGAGGGGAATTAACTGAATAAATGCATCTCATATCCATTCTAACCATGCCCCATCCTAGATGAATGGTACTATGCTGACTGGCTGTGAGCCCACTCAAGGTGGCTGGGTTTTTATGTCACCTCATTCCCATCCCCCCAGGGACTTTTTGCTCCTGAGGTTTATCCATTGGAATTTGAATTTGACCCCTGTGGTGAAATACGGTCCCACTGAAGTAAATGGCAAAACTCCCATTGTCTGAAAAAAGGCCAGGATTTCTATCCTAGAGTTTATTTTTCATTATGTTTCTAGGGGGTATTTTAATTCATTTTGACAGGTGTGTGCACAAGACAAAATGCAAATGAAAGGCATATTGATCCAAAAAATAACTTGTAAAGAGTCTTTGTTTGTTTATGTGTTTGTTTGTTTTGCACAGAGAACCCAGCACAGATTGGGAGAGGATATGTGGCCATCACTATCCTTGACATCAACGACAATGCCCCCGAGTTTGCCATGGAGTACGAGACAACAGTCTGTGAAAATGCTCAGCCTGGCCAGGTGCAGATCAATATTTCCAGATGTTTATTCACATTAGTTAGGCAGTAATTTCTTTTGAAAAGATGCCAGCTTTAAGATAAAAGACAGTCAGCTTATTGCAATACAAATGACACTTTGCAATGACTGCGCAGCATAAACAAATATTAAGCAAAGTCTAAAAACTCCACCATACTGGCTATGGTGAAAGAGCTGCAGAAATAAAAATTAGATGTGCACAAGCCGTGTAAAACTCCAGATGTCCTTGCATAGCAAAATGATGCTTTTGTTTGCTTGATTCTGTACAGGGATGAGCACCCTTAATTCCCACTGATCTCACTAGGCAGTAAGAGTGCTCAGCACTTCACTTCCTATATCCTCTAGCACTCCTAAAACTTAAATGTGGGTGACATAAGTTTGGCTGAATTAGGAAAAAAGGGTCTAAGGGGCACAATATCCCCTGTGACAGTTCTCTTGTATTAGAAATTGTACAAGGTTGCCCGCACAAGGTCTGACTTTCAGAGGTTCCGAGCACCCCCTCCTTGCACACACTGACTTCAACTGGAGTTGTTTGTCCTTGGTACCTCTGAAAATCAGACCCAAAGAGATCCATTCACATTGCTCCAACCCCTCACCCCCTAGAAACCTGGAGGCCATTTTATTCCTGAAATTCACAGCATCCATGTACCATCCTGGATGCAATGGCCCTCTGCATGGAGGATTTCCACTTGTGTACTATCTCCCAGAGTCTCAGTCTTCCTCCTCTTTCATAAAAGACATCACTGTTCTGTCCATTTTTCAAAATTACAACAAAATTTAAAACTACAACAGAAATTAACATGATTAGCCTCATTTGCTCAAAAGAAACCTAGAATTGGACCAGCAGGAGTCTTGTAAGCCATAAAAAATTAAGATGGACTGACCAAATTGCATATGAGTATCTACCCACACTGTCCCTGGCTCTAATCAGTTATTCCAGATACTCATGACCACATACTCACAATTTATAAATATCAAAGACATGAGTCTAGTCCAGTGGTGGGCAACCTGCGTGACGCATGCGGCCCATCAGGGTAATCTGATTGCGGACCGCAAGACATTTTGCTGACTTTGACCGTCCACAGGCCCGGCCCCCCGCAGCTCCCAGTGGCCGCAGTTGACCGTTCCTGGCCAATGGGCCCTGCATTGGATGGTTAACGTCAGCAAAATGTCTTGCTGCCCGCAATCAGATTACGCTGATGGGTCGCAGGTTGCCCATCACTGGTCTAGTCTGTTATATTTCGTATGGTTTGTCATGTTTCAGAAAATGTTGATTAAATTAATATTCAATTCTGTTTTACTCATCCTTAATTAACTCTAAAATCTGGGCTTTACATTTACACCTGTGGTTTGCAGACACAGTGTGGCATTAATTGCACCCACTAATAACTGTGAGAGGCTTGTCTCTCTCTCTCTGGTGCTAGATTATATCCACTGTTATTTTCACACATAAGGTGTCCCCTTTCCAACACTATAAAACTCTCATTCCTATCCTTAATGAGTGGTGATATATTAGATCGTAACCTGTCACTGGATGAATATTAGCTACATAGTGCCTCGAGCCAGTGCAGTTTGGGGTAGAGGAAGGAAAGGAAAAGTATTTATCTTCACCGTTTTCAGTGGGGAGATGGGAGATGAAAGTTAACGGTGTCTAAAATTGCTTAAAAGGTTGAAATGTTAGAACAAGGTGTTGGGGGCAGAATGCAAGTCAGATAGCTGAAGGTGCATGATAAATGAGATTTACCACTTGACTATGAGCGCTGTGTGTATAGGGCATGCGTGTATATACTGCTTTGTATTATATAAAATATAAAACTCAATATAACTTCAACCGAACCCTCTCTTTTCAGGTAATCCAGAAAATCAGTGCTGTTGATAAAGATGACCCACCCAGTGGTCACCAGTTCTACTTCAGTTTGACAGTAGAAGCAGCAAATAACCACAACTTTTCTCTGCAAGACAACAAAGGTAAAAATATAAATGTTGTTGGGTGCCTTAGGGGAGCACTGACTTAGGTGCCTTAGGTAACCACCACTCTTTTTTCAGACACATAGTGATCATCACTGGGGTGCACTTCCCTGCCAGGGAGGGCATTAATTAAAGAGCAGTCTGCCCCCTAAGTAACTTTTATCTAGAGATTATCTGTCAAGAGGAAGAAACTGTTGTTTAAATCATTTTGAGCCTTGAGCTAAACAGTGGGGCTTCAAATCTTTTCTTTTCCCCCAAGTGCCTTTTCCCTCTTTTTTCCCTGTATTTTTATATCTTTATCCAAATTAGATTTTACCTTGAGGGCAGTGACTGAAAAATGTCCTGGGCCTCATGTTTTATTAATATAATTCAGGGCATAAAGAAATGAGCCCCAAAGGCATGGCAAAATGAGAATTCCTTTGGTGAAACCCCCACAAACACCTTTTCAGCAACTGAATGTTGTTTTTGGAGGTGAAGGCTGAGTGCTCATTTTTTAGGCTACCTACAATATTTACACATGCTGTCTAGGACTGTATTTCCCCAAAGATCTACACAGAGGACCATCATTGGCATCACATTCCCACTGGTGAAAAGAGATGAGAACACACTCCTTATTGGAGTTCTCATTAATTGCTGTATATGTATGGCAGCTAGACATTGGCAGTCTGCTTAGCTAATGGTTGAAGCAAATAGTATACAATAGACCCCCATCTCACTGCTGCACTGCTCTATTTGCTCTGCAGTGTGAAATGGAGTAAAAAACTTGCTCTTGTAATAAAATAAACGATTAACCATAATTTGAGTGAAAAGGTACTATTTTTGTGGACAATTTTTCAAACTGTATCCACACTTTGATTCACCTTTTGTCCTGAACAAAAATAAGAATACAAACTAAATATAAAATGAAATGACCACAATACAAAAAATCAGTCTGTTGATAAAGAGTCTTATTCAGCTGTCCACAGTTTGTTTTTCCAATGTGCTTAACTTTACTTATATGAACAACAGTAGGGAAGTCAAGTAAGCATATGCTGAAGTGATTTTATAGATCATGACCTAAAGACTCAAATGCATTTATTATTATTAATATTATTACTTAGAATACATTAGCCCTCTGAAATTCTAGGCAGGGTTCTGGGACACACTGTGCAATGTACCATAACATTGTAAAAATACACTCTCTTCCCCAGAGAACATACAATCTAGATCAGTACACCCCATGCCACAGCAATAAAGTCAACAGAGGTGTAAGTAAGGGCAGAAGTTGTCCGTTTTTGATTATCTAACTTTGTACATACCAGACTTGTGTGCTCAGAAATAATTGCTCATACTTTCTAATGGGTGTGTGCAAAAGTGTATATGTACTTTTTTGTATGTACCACAGAAGGACAATAATCCCTGTATGTCAGGATTTGCACAGACACACACAGTTTTGTGCATCACTCTGAACATCTGGGCCTTTACAGCACTTAAGCATATGCTTAAGTTTAAGTATGTTGGTGGCCTTGTTGAATTCAGTGGGACAGTTAAGCATGGGTACAATTGTTTACGGATCACAAAGTGTTCATTTTACTGTAGTTAATATTAGGAAAAGTAAAATAATTGTGTGTTATTCTGAACTATTGAAACTTTAAAATGGGGAAGAAAAAGTCGCAAAAGAAGTCAGTAATACACTGTTCAATTGTTTTAATATATTTTAAAACATGTTTAATAAAACATATTTTAAAAGTGCAATACCTGCAAGATATACAGGTTTGATTCTTTATTATCCATTCATTTGTTGAGTGCAGTCAGGAACCATCAGCAAATGGTCATTTCCCACTGTCTTTCTTCAGGAGGGCAAAATTATTATTTATATCTCTTAAATTGTAGTACTAAACATTACAAATCAGTTGTGACAGCCATGTCTCTTTGAGCAGCTTGATAACATTTTAAAAACCTATATTTGGGTGCTTGAGAGCTGTTAATTAAATCTCAGATATTCTACTATTTTATTGTTACTAGAGGCTATATGGCTTTTTATTTTTTTATGAAAAGATACCTGAGATGTGATTATGGATTTTGAAGTGATTGGTTCCATTGCCATATGTCTTTAAGTCACTAGGTGCACCATTTTGAGGAGCTCACTTGTGACCTTGAATATATAAACTAATTGTTCTTTCTAGGTCAGTTTTAAACTCCTGTACACTGGGTAAGCATGAAACATGTGCAGACTCCCATTATAGATTCTTGCATTATTTGTGTACACAAATGGGTCTTGGGTGCATGCAGACAAATAATTAGATGTGCTATTACCTAATTATGCATTTGCACACACAATTATGTGTTTGCGTGTGGATGCCATGTTTTTTTTTGTGACCCAAGCTGTGACAATGTGGATTTCAGAGGTTTATTCTCCTCTTTTCCTCTTCCTGTGTGAATCTAACTTCCATTAATATCAATGCACATTTACAGTGGGGAAACAGAGCCTGCAAAATTAGAAGTGAAATCTATGTGTTGATACACCGTGTAGCTACTTAAAGAAACAAGTGAAGTGCAAATTTTTTTCATTTAATTTACTGTGCCCCACCCCTTCTGGGATTTTGCTTCATGAGTGTGGCACTGCAAGTGTGATTAAAGTTTATAGGCCTCCACAATTCCAGCATAAACCTTACTGGTAAATACAGGCCTTAATGGTTTTTGCATGGGCTAGAACTAAATTCTCAAGCAGAACATATCATCGCAGCTCCTTACGGTGGATGGCCAGGACAAAGAAGTTAATAAAATAATATAAAACTTTAAGTCCATCAGACAGAAAAAAAAATGCATTTTTCCCTTGGACTATTCCTATAGAAATTCTGAGTGTCTTACACTTGTCTTTTTCTTCCTCTAGACAACACCGCATCTGTGCTAACCAGGAGAAATGGATTCCGGAGACAGGAACAGGCTGTTTTCTACTTGCCAATATTCATTGTGGACAGTGGCTCGCCCTCACTTAGTAGCACCAATACCCTCACTATCAGAGTGTGTGACTGTGATGCCGACGGCAGAGCCCAAACATGCAATGCAGAGGCATACGTCTTGCCTGCAGGACTTAGCACTGGCGCACTTATAGCAATACTTGCTTGCGTCCTGACATTATTAGGTATGTCCTTGGTGTTTTGTTCATTTACACCCCAAGTACAGTATGACAAACAAACAAACAAACAAACAAAGCCCCCGCATCTCGTTTATTGTTTATCCTCAGTTTTCTTTAGGGAAGAAAAGCTAATAATCCAGCAACAGAGGCATTTTATAGTATGTAGGTAAATAATGTCAAAGGTAATCTGCCAGAAAGTAATGGTAGAAGGAATAATATCAGTTGCAGCTGATATAATAGTTATAGATAGACGTTGCAGGTGAAAAAGTGGATTTATGAACATCTCTCTCGTTGAACATAATATAGCTGGTAGCGTTCACATTACTTACTGAGTATATAATTTGCACATTTATAAACAGTTTGTTTCTTTTAAAGATATTCATTTATAACATTTAATGATTTGCAAAGAGCAAAAGACTTACAGCAAATGTCACAAATGAATTTATTGATGAGAATTAGCATATTTAATTGAGTAGCATTTGCATGACGTCCTTTTGTTATTTAGCACAGTTGCATTTTACATTCTGTGTGAAAACTGAAACTAGAGACGGGAGGGAGAAAAGGTGAAATTGTGAAATCACGCTAGAAGCTTAGTTGTATCAGGATTTCTCACTTCCCTGTGGAGACTAAAGTGAAATTGACTAGGCGGTGACAGTATTAAAAACTCAAGATTGTGGAGCAGAAAAGGGAACCAAGGAGCTTCCCTAATCTTTTCACACCCAGTGCAAGATTCTGGTGCAGTCAGCATCCCAGTGTTGCTTGAGGCCCCAGCTGAGCACATGCTTAAGTGCTTTCCTGGATCAAGGCTTGTATGAGTACTCTTGGTGAGCGTATCATCCCAAAAGGAGTGGGGAGATTGTAATGTCCACAGTTCGGTATCGTAGCCACAGAGGTAGCTAAAATACAGAATCAGTTTAGGTGGTTCCCACCAATAGGCGTTTACTGTAGTTTCCTCCACTGTGTGTACAACAACTGGATCCGGCAGTGTCCCCTTCCTGCTGTTGGCTACTTCGAAGTCTCTAAGTGCAGTCCATTGCCTCTCCTTCCCTACAGGAGCCTGCATAGTGAATTAGGTGCATTGGTGGAGAGCAGGCCACACCTCCCCAAATAATGCCTGTCCCTCCCTGAGACATCATTTCTTCTGGTACTCTGCACTGCCCAGACAGGCTCAAAACTAATAGGCAGAGACTGCCTGGATCACTGTTAACGGAACAATAAAACAACAAGAGTATTGAGAACCCAGTCAATTTACACAGTGGTTCTACACAGGTTGTAGTGTTTCCTGTTTCTGGTGTTTTAAGCCTGTGATGGGCAAAGTACGGAGCTTTTCAAATTTGTTCTTTACTCATTTTGCTGTACTTAAATTGCTCCTTCAATACTTAATAACAGTTTGTAAGGTTAATGAGGTTAAAAATGGAATGGAGCCATGTGAAAAAAAAATATTACTGCCCTGATCGTCAGCACAACTAAAGAAAGTTCCTGAACACATACATGCCCTCCCATATTTACACATTTGGATCAGTGACTAAGGGCCAGATCCTTATCTGGTATAAATTGGCATTGCTTGGTTGAAGTCTACAGGGTGGCGCAAGTTTGGCCCAAAGTGATTTACAGAAATACAATTTCTGTACTCATAGAAAGTCACTCACCCAGCACTCTCATACCATCATTTCTGGCAAATAAAGAAATGAGACGGTTATTTTCAAAGTCCTGTAAAAACATACCATGGTTTACAGGATTGTTTGTGTGTGTGTGTGTGTGTGTGTGTATTTCTTAAACAGGAGACAATGTTTCTCAGGGAAGATATTCAGTAGAGACCCAACTTATTAGTTGTCAAGTTACCAGGTAGTAACTTGTTTATTCTCTTCAGTGCAACAGCGTTGGAATGCAGCAGATAACTCATGGTACCACAGTGCTGCTTCTCATCTCTTTGAGACTGTTCACAAGCACTGGCAAAGAGAAGAGGAGAGGATCTCAGAACATATTATCTAAATAATTTGTTCTGCAGCATATGAGGGACATGTCTGCTTGCTGCTTGGCTGTTGATGTTAGGTGTCAGAAGAATTGACATTCACTACATTTTGTGGGGTTTCAAAACTGGCCATCTGAATATCCCCACAAAGCTCACTTTTACTTGTCTGCATTGACATTTGCATGGCTGAGCCCCTTACCATTTTCTGCCTACAAAGTCACATTTGGATGCTTACATGCAAAGCTGCCGGTGCATGTTAAACAGGTGGCATTGAAGTTGTCCTCTAGTGAATGCCAGAGTTAGAGCCTCAAAGTAGAGAGGCCAGAGGGGTGAGCTTTCCCCGCCCCTAATCTGACTGATGAAGATTGATTTCTAAACTCCGTTCCACAAGAAAGTTCCAATAGTCAGTCGATTACTTAGAAAAGCTGCACAGTATCAACTCTGCAGCAGAGCTGTTGTTTTCAACAAAAACATGGCTGTTATTTATGCTATGAAAATACATATGAAAAGTACTATGCTGGGTGTCATTCACTTTATACTGTATATAATTCTTTTCAGAAATAAGAGAGGAAATCTTTAACTCCTTTGAAAATTATATGGTAACTTCATTCAGTGTAATTTATTTTTCAGTTAACATCTCACAGATGCAATAATAAGTGTTTTTAGAATAAGCATTTAACATAGTGTGTAACTGCAATTTTATTATATGTAAAAGCTCACAAAAAGAAGTATTTGCATGTAAAGTTACATATAACTTATTTCCACAGCTCAGGAATTTCCATTACATTGAAACATCAGGTAGAATCAGAAATCTGGTTAGTAATGTGCTTTCCCTATTGGTAGTTCCATACTTGAAATGGTAACCCACCGTCAGCACCCACTTTCCTATCCCATTCTAAAAAAAGGTCTTTGCACCTCATTGTATACACTTCTATATGCTATAGTATATAATAATACAATGATTAAACTTCCCAAAGTAGATTTAAAAATTAAAATAAAAGTAGATACAAATTGTTTATTAATTGTTAATATTATTGTACCACGAATGAGTCCTAATGAGTTCAGGGACTCTGTGCAATTTTGGTACAAATACATTGTAAGACACAGTCCCTGTCCTAAAGAGCTTACATTCTAAATAAAAGATGGACACAGGATGTGAAACTGACTCAGAGATTATGTCTTGTATTTCTTTAAGTAAATGGTGTTTTGGGGTGAGTCAATATTGGGTGACCCAACCTGAGATACCTTGAAGGGGGGCTGATTTTCAGATGGTGCTAAGAACCTGCGCTCTGAAAATCATCCCCTGCTAAAATCTCTCAAATTGGGCATACAACATTACCAGTCACTTTTGAAAATTTAAACCAGGTTGATTTACTCAAGGTCACCCAGAAAACCTGTGCAGATCTGGGAACAGATCTCCTAGTCCCAATCTGCTTTAACCACAAGAGCTATCTGATTGCACTAGCCATGAGAGTGTATGAATTAGAAGGCTACTGAGGCATTTCTTAGATGGTGGAAGATACCCAGCCTTTAGCTTCAGGGTTCATAACACATCCAAGGCATGAACCAATAGTTTACTAATTCAAAGCCTGATGTGGTTTATTGCTATATTAGAGAATATGCTTAAGGGACTGTTGCATGGCAATGGGTATTAGCTGTATGACATTCTTTATAGCCGTGTTTGTGGTCCTCTCTTCCGGGTTGTCTTTTGGCTATTTATTACATCTTTAAAATGATGCAGCAATTGCCTTGAGTACAAAATGAAAGTCTAGAACAAAAACAGAGACAGGGAGACATGCTGGGTGACAGCCTACTAAGATAAGTGAGAACTTCAAATTTACACACATTGCACAATGGCTTTTAGAGGCAGTGACTTCAACAGGACTATATTTGGGACTGGTCTACACACAGTTTTTGCATTGACTGAACTGTATTTGTTCAGAAACAGCTTAAGGTAAATGGTTACAACCTTTCCTATGGTTGCAGTGACAGAAAGGTGTTAATTATTGGCATAGCTGATTTTGACAAAATGTATCCAAACAAGCTGTGCTGATATAAATACATTTATATCTGTATAACTGCATCCACATAAGGGCATTGTAATGATTTAACTCAATTGCTTTTTTCTACCAAGCTAGTTAAATTGGTACAAAATCTGAGTGTAGTCCCAGCCATTAGTTGTTCTGGTTGTTCATGGATTAGTTGTTTGTAGCAAATGGTATTAGGTGTTTTGCTTATTAAATATAACAACCAGTGATGTTATTGTCTGTGTGGTTGTTTAGAGTTAATATGTATACCTAATGCTTGCACTATACTTTTATTTCCATTGTACAATCTATAAAATTAGCTTTTTTAGTCATTCAGTCAGGCACTCTTTACCGCCTTGATCACTGGTTCTGTGACGAACATGGGAAAGGAAATAGGCCATAATGGGAAATAGACTACATTTAAAATCAGACGTGCTTGCTTTAGGTACCACAGATATTTGGTTTTGGCCTGTAATAATCTCCACAGTCCCTGCAATGCAGCTAAGGCTTTGTTCATTTAGAGGTTAAATGTTATTGTTCATAGCTGCTGGAGTAGTTAGAAATTAATAATCTCTTCAAGCCATCTAAATGCTAAAATGTTTAACCTTTTGAAAGACTTCATATTTTTCTTGGCTTCAAGCAAGAGTGGGATGTACAAGGCATACTACATAAAACATTCATTTTATCTTGATTTTTATTGTACCTCTAGGCAGGCGTATCTACTAAGTTTCATATTTTTCACTTATTAGCAGGTATTTAAATTTCAAAATGAAGTCTGCTCAGCATGACAGGAGTGTGAAAACACATTTACACTTGACTAAAGGAAGTGATTAGATGCTTGCTACATGGCAATAAAAATTGTCACACTGACATGGTAAAAAATATAAAAGAAGAACTAAAAGATGAAGAAAACCCTTAGTTCTGTCTATAGTGATCTTAAATTAAATCACAAATTTATCACTGTTAGCAATGTAATTTGTCTTTCATTTAAAAATATCACTTTTAGTAAGAAAACCTGTTAAGAGTGAAATTTAACCATTGCATGTAGGAGATAGATAGATAGATAGATAAGGTTAGATGGGGGGAGAGACAGTGTACATATTATGTTCACCATACTATAATTTACAACAAAACAGATTCTGCTAATACAAAAATGTTTGGCAACTACTTTAAATCCCTTTTAAAGGTCAAACTCCTAATATTTCAGACTTATGTAAATGTGGCTCCGAATAGTGTTTGCCAAACCATTGCCGCCTCAAAGTAACATGTGTCTTTCTTGTGCCAGTAGATGTCATACAAAAAATATAGGCTGGTGCCACAATAATTCACAATCACAAGGCATCTGCTAATAGATGGATCATTAGATGCATGCCCTGTAGCTATTACATGAAAAATAATGCATTGCTTACTATATTTGTCAAAAAGAGAAAACTTCAGGAAGAAAACTTGTTTCAGTCTTACTTTTAGAAGGCACAGAAGGTGCCCAGGAAGGAACTGCAAAGACCGGTCTTCGAAGTCTGATTATGCTGTAGGCCAATTTGACACTGGGCTGGAAAAGCTACATAAGGAGGATGGTGTGGTACTTCTAAACAGAAAAGAAGTCTGAATGGCTTTGAGTTGCTTAGGTATTTTTACCACCTGACCCACATCTTAAATTATGCCCTGTGTGTAGCTTTACTTCTTGGTAGAAAATACCTCCCTGAAAAGATGTTCTTATGAGGATGATGTACTGCACAGATGTCACACATGAGAATACTTGGGGAGAGTTCACGTAGTTGGGGAGTGTCCCAAGGTAGTTATTTATGTATTTAATGCCCATAATTTGTCTTTGGGTTAATGGTATCTAATTTATATTTCATTATGTAGTTGCTCAATTCAACTACTCTTATTATTGTGGTATACCCTAATATTGCTATATGTCTGGTTGTGCTTCTGTTTATATTATAAAACCTTATGTTCAGTGTTTTGCATTCTGAAACAAAAGTTCAGTCCATGAAGAAGCATGGCATGCAAAGAATCAGCCCAAAGGAGAACTGAGTTCCTTTAAACCAAAATTAATCTAAATTAGCTTTCAGGAACTTTTCCCTTTAAGAAGTCTGTGTAACATCCAGCAGAAGTATGTGAGTGCTATGGGGTGAAGGATATAACCCTGGATCATGCATTTTTTTACAAAAATATATTCTTAGGATAGTTTAAAAATAGCACCAAGGCACAATGCTCTGAGATAGGGTGGAAGAGCAGCTTTACCACCGAATGTCTTCTGATTTTTACAACCTTAAGTATACATTATAGCTCCCACTAATCCCATCAAAGTTATTCAGAGGCTTCAACGTTAAAATAAAAAAATCATTTTTAGGAGGATAAGTAACAGTCTGTCATGTTTCAGACATGAATGTAGTACTCACATTAATCCCTTCAAATTATGTTTATGAATAGTACCTGTTTGTTTACCAAAAACATATTTAAACTGTAAATGACTGCAAGTATATTACATGCCTGGAGTGAATCCCCTCCTTATACTTTGGCTAAGTCTCTATAAATTAATCTTGGCTTTTAAGCTGAAAAAAAGAAACCCGAAGTATCAGAATTTTTTAAATCATTACTTTAGGGGTTGATCCAGTAACGCACGCAGCCTTAGCAATTCTCATCAGATATTCACAGGCACCAACTATGGTATTTTGCACATTAAAGCAAAGTGCAGTCTAATACAGAGATGCTTTTAGTCCATGAAGTCAGGCTTATATTAGACATTATTTAATAACTCAGAGTTTCCCAATCAAGGAACAGGTATTTTATCAGTGAACCTATGGTGGCATACTTTAATTCAATCCCTTCCCAAACTACGGTTGTTAAAATCCATGTGGTATCTTTATGAATGCGCTTTTACCACTTGGGCAATTAGGAGTTCAGAAAAAGGTCTCTTTTTTCATTTTGTGGCTGTACGATTGTAATAATCAGCCTCAACTGGCTCTTAAATTTATGTTTAGCAGATAGCGTGGGATATAGCAATAAAGATGAAGACATTAAGTCAGAATTACTCTGGAAATATATTCTGTAATATCTAAAAGGTCTTTGTTTAAAAGCCATTTTAGAACCTACTAGTGATTCAAAATCTAACTGCATGATGTGGGCATTGTGTTCCTTGGATAAGGAAAGGATCTGTGTGGTGTAAACTGAGGAATAGTTCCTCTACTGGGAAAGATCTGAGTGGAGGATAAATTCAAACTTCATCATCACTAAAACTTTGGTCTTTTGTGTTCCAGTGCTGGTCTTGCTGATTGTCACCATGAGACGGCGGAAAAAAGAGCCACTCATTTTTGATGAGGAGAGAGATATCAGGGAAAACATAGTCAGATATGATGATGAGGGTGGCGGAGAAGAAGACACGGAGGCTTTTGATATGGCTGCCTTGAGAAACCTCAACATCATCCGAGACACCAAGACCAGAAGGGATGTGACTCCCGAGATTCAGTTCTTGAGCAGACCAACTTTTAAAAGTATCCCAGATAATGTCATTTTTAGGGAATTTATCTGGGAGAGACTAAAAGAGGCTGATGTGGATCCCTGTGCCCCGCCATATGATTCCTTGCAGACGTATGCCTTTGAGGGAAGTGGCTCAGTGGCTGAGTCACTCAGCTCTTTAGATTCCATCAGTTCAAACTCTGATCAGAATTACGATTACCTCAGCGACTGGGGGCCTCGTTTTAAACGACTCGCGGATATGTACGGAACTGGCCCTGACAGCTTGTACTCATAGCCTTGGAACCTTTCTATGTAAATGCACCGAAGAAAAACAAAAACAAAAACTTAACATCTGGACAAAGGCAAGTTGTAAATATTTCTCCATTTTTAACCTTTTAGGTTTTTTTGCCTTGGTGAAGCATATTTTCATTAGACTTGTCCTAGGGACTGCACTGACCACACGCAGATCCTGAGCATTTGATGGCATTTTTGATAAAATGAGACGCTCAGCCATATCCAAATAGATAGCAACCCTTATATACCTGCAGAGGCAACTGACTTCTAAGAGTATGTAGTGCACTGTGACTTCAATGAGCCAATGATACCCTAGAGATGCCTTCACAGTACTGCCATGTCTAGATTGCAAAGTCTCTAATAAGGGATAAGTAGAAGAGGAAACAAACAAAACACAATATCCCATTCAAAACAGTCTTACAATATTGTAGTTTTCTGATTTAAAAAAAAAAAACTGTTGGCAAATTTTATTTACAGTGTTGCATGCAGCTTGCTTGCTCAAAAAACTCCAAACAAACAAAAGACAAAAAAAACAAAAAACCCAGCAGAATATTTTTATTGGTGGCGATGGTGGTGACGAGAGCTATTTAATTAGAAATCTCTGTACATACCTAGGTTATCAAAACAAACAAAAATAATTGCAAACCATGCTAAGAAAACCTGCAATATTTGTCATCGTCTTACTGAAATAATTTACAATCCCCATAAAATAAAAAATATGGAAAGGGATTCTTAACGTTGAAAATGGGCTTGTGATGCCTGTGTAGGTACGCAAAAAGTTGCTGTCTATTTGTTATTTTTTATTGTCTCTTCTGATTTGTACAGGAGAATTTATCTTTTGTTTCTTTTTTTAATTTAACATAGAGAGTTATATTTATTTTGGAGCTCCAGTCTCCACTAAATTCAGGTCCATTTTACTGCCTCATGGTATTACACGCGTCAGAACATGCTGATTTTTCTCCAGTCTCAGATACGTGAAGGAAATGAAGCATGGAAATGGAGAAATTACAGTACAGCAATCGAGCCCGCCATTCATCTCTCAAAAAGGAGCACAGCTACAAGGACACACAGTCATTCTTCTGAGCTATTACCATGTCTGAGACATTTGAATAAAATATTTGTACATTGCATTTTCGAAAGAAGACTCAGAGGTAGTTGGGAGTGTCTTTAGTGCGAGATTTAGTTTTCAAGGTCACATGTCCTATGCGCTTGGAAGACTTTAAAGACCGTGGTTTTTTCTCCCCTTCTCTTTTGCTGTTAATGAATCACAGTGAAAGACTGTTTAAAATTTCTTTCATATGTTAAGCAATGTAATGCTATAAACTCCAGAATCCATCTTTTGATCCTGATTCACATAAATATTTTCCCCAGAGGAATTAACTTCACAACACATAATTTCTACACTGATTCAGGAGTGCCAAAATAGAAGGACAATTGCAGTAGGTTAAAATATTGTACAATTTTGAAGTAGGGTTTCCTAGAATAAGACTTTTTTTATAATTCTGACAATATTTATACTTCATCTTTCATGATTTATTATTAGAAAATAAGGCATATATTCAAGTAGTAATAATGTTTTCTTTTAATATTCTTTCCATTTTTTTCCTTTTTGAAGCATATGTAGACGAGTTCCTAAATAAGGCCCTGATTTTACAAACATTATTCATGTGTTAAATTTCAGTGACTTGACTTTGTTAGGACTTCAGCATAAGTGTTGAAGGGTCGGGGCCGAAGTATGCCACGAGTAGTTCACTCTGAAAGTGCTTCTTTCTGAAAAGAGGAGCCTTACAGTGAAATCCTAATGTATGGATGCACATGGGGGTGGGGGAAGATATCCTTAAGGCTTTGTAATTCTTGCAATCCAGCATTATCAATTAACTATGTGAAAGTGGCCTTCAGCCTCATTAAAAACATAATTTTGATTATCTGCAACAAATTTATTTAATTTGGATAACGTTTTTGTAGACAATCATTGCTTCATGATTGAGTAGATTTGCTTATAGTTGTATTAAATCTATATATATATATAGATATATATATAGAGAGAGAGATAGATAAATAGATAGATAGATGACCGATTTTGTAATGGAATTGAAAGATATTACCCATGACTTTTAGTCACATATGTAAGATTTTCAATAAAAGAAAGTGAAAAAAGTATCAAGCGTATGCAGTTCAATAAAAGTAAGGTGTTATGTTGGTGTTAAATCAGCAAAGTGCTGGGAGAACAATTTTATAATAATCTCCTTGTTGGTGGGAAGATAAAATAATTCATGCATTTGGATTATGAAGTCAAAAGTGCTGATTTTAGCACATATCACTCAAAGGAGATTTCAGTGTTATTTAAGTAAACAGCACAACTGCCTTGCTTTTTTCCTGTTTTATATTTATAAAAAAAAATATATCCCCTTTCTCATAAAAATGTGTCAGCTTTGCCTTGCATTTGCTATGGGAAGAAATCCGTTCCACTTTATTTAATGCATTGAAAATTCTTGCATGTATCCATTTTCCATTACACAATTTGAAGATGATCCTGAAACTCTGTTGTTACACTACACACATTTGTCTGTTGGGTATAAAAAGTATTATATTTAAAAAATCTCTAATATTTGATGAGAGATATTACTATAGTACATATAATGCAATTTTTAAAAGGACTTTTCACAGCGTATCACAATTATGGTGTTTCATATTTTTTCATTGGATTAAAATTCTTTATTTTAGGGGGGTTTGTTGTTGTTGTTCTGGGGCCTAATGTTGAAAGCCTTATTAAAGACTAAGTGGCTGACTAACTATAAGATCTTAAGAATGGCTAAAATGGATCAGACCAATGGTCCATCTAGCTCAGTATCCTGTCTTCTGACAGTGACTGGAGCCAGATGCTTCAGTGGGCATGAATAGAAGAGGGCAATTCCGAGTGACCCATCCCCTGGCATCCAGTCCCAGCTTCTGGCAGTTGGAAGTTTAGGGCATCCGGAACATGGAGTTGAATCCCTAACCATCTTGGCTAATAGCCATTGATGGACCTATCCTCCATAAACTTATCTAATTTTTTTTTTCTAACCTGGTTATACATCTGGCCTTCATGACATCCCAGATTGACTTGTGTGAAGAAATACTTCTTTTTGTTTGTTTTAAACCTGCTGCCTATAATTTTATTGGTTGACCCCTGGTTCTTGTGTTATGTGAAGGGCTAAATAACATTTCCTTATTCATTTGCTCCTCACCATTCATGGTTTTCTAGACCTCTATTGTATCCCCAGCTTAATCATCTCTTTTCTAAGCTGAACAGTCCCAATCTTTTTAGTCTCTCCTCATACAGAAGCTGTCCCATACCCCTATTCATTTTTGTTGCCCCTCTGTACTTTTCCAGTCCTAAACGGTGAAAGTAAATGGTGCTACTTCTTTTTGTGTGTCCCACAAGGACAATGGAACTTTCCTGAAGAGCTCTTTTGAACAGACTTTCCTTCACATTTTTTTTACAAAGTTTTCATGAACATTTTTAAAATTTCTAACTAGCTCTTGTAGTTAATGAGAGTTCATTGAAGTCCTCATTTGGCAGAATATCAAACAATCTGCCACCCATAATTAAAATGTAACTCCTTCCTGTTCCCGCCAAGTCACAACTGAGTTGTATGGTGTGCATGTCTAGCTGAAATTCCCCGAGGCCTTTACAATTGTCTCGCAGGACTATTGATAAAGTCTGGGTAAACCTGTCACACTCAGGTGAGATTATGGGCCAGGATCTTCACTCTGCTATAAACATGTACATCCACTGTAATCAGTGGAGTTACTCTTGTGTAAAACTGATGTAACGGAGTGAGTAATCTGACCCTATGTTTCTTATTACCAAAGGAATAAGGTCAGTATCTACACAGCACTAATATTCAAGAGAGATCTCAGTCCTTCTTGAAATAAATGATCCCGTTAGATGAACTGATGTGATCACTCCAGTACTTTTACCAGGTGTCATGACATCAACTGTTACGAAAACAGATTATTAAGGATTGAAGATATTATTGCTTCTGTTGTGTTTGCTTTTTTTCACTGAGGGTTTTTTCTTCAAGGATTTCTCTCTTGAATCAATGTTTCCCTTCTAAATTACTTTTCTTTATTGATTTTCTGTGTATGCATACTTGTCAATATCAAAACGTTTCCCGTTCCTCGTTTCTTGTACAGATTATCGGTGAAACCATGTTATGCAATATAAAATACCAATCACTTATGTTTCCAAAGTACCCACCACTGGATGACACAAAGTCAAGTGGTATTTTCTGACATGGTCATCATGAAAAGCAAATACATTCCAAACCACACAGTTGTATGCACTTGTAAGAATACTGCAGAGCTGAAACGGGAACACACTGCTGTTGACTGTGGTTTCCAGCAAATCTATGATCAAATTCATGGTTGTAGCTGATCACATGGATGATTTTTTTATATAGAGAGCACTTCTCCTTGAAGTGCTATGCCCATTTTAAAAATCTGTGGATAGTTATACTGATCTGAGGAATGCTAAGCAGCTTCACATTCACATCAGCACAGATAGCTGAAATAAGGATCACACATAAATGATACCTAACTGTAATATAGCACTTTTTCATCCATCCAGCTCAAAATGCTTTGCAAAAAGGAGTGAAACATCATCATCCCCATTTTACAGATGAGGAAAGTCAATGAAAGCTAGGAACAGAATGCAAGTCTGCTGAGTCCCAGTTCAGAGCCCTGGCCATGACATCACATCCCCTCCCACATTGTCCCATCTCGGCACATAGATCAGTCTTGCAACTGATCTATAAACTATAAACAACTGTGTCTTAACTCAGATTCATCACAAGTGCAGCAGGAAACGTTCAGCACTGTTCACAAAAATGGTTTTAGGGATGGCTAATTGTCCTTGTGATCTCTGAGCTACAAGAGTCAGAGATCACAACAGGAGTCTGTCTTATCCAGCATATCCTCTAATGGCTCAATTCACTGTGTGAGACAAGCTTGCCAACCAGTGTGTGTAGTAAAGCACCCTGGCTAGGGAAAAATGTCATAGTGTAAATTACGTTTTGGCTTGCTAGGGAATCATTTTCTATAAGATGAGTGGGATACTTGAAAATACAGGAGAGGTGTTGCATGAAATCTGCAAACTCATAGATCATATTGTTACTGCCAGAAAACAACTGGACAAGTATTGCCTGAAGAAATCAACTTACCTAATTATTCTGAAGATTCTGCAACAAAAGAAAGGGATGTGTGGAAATCACAAGAAAGAACAAGTACAAAGTACTTCTATCAAGTGAAATCCTGTTGTCATTTTGACTAACATCTTCTGACTGTTTGTTCCAGCAGCCGTAATGATGATACATATAGGCCATGTGCTGCTCCTTGTGAGGTATCTCCACTTCCTCTTTGCAAACTGAATACCTGAACTGAAGAGAACACTGGAGAAACCTAGAGTACTAATATTGTAAACATAGATATTGCTCTCTATAAACTCTCAAATCAGTGGAACATTTGCTTCCAAGTAAAATATAGTGAAAATATTTCTTAATCTATGTATACAGATTGTTCTAAAGAACCGGAAGTCAATGGGGTCATGTATCATTATGCATTTTATCTTTATTCTCTTTAGATCCCAAAAGGGAAAACACATCTCCTGCAATTAAATGTGCATTTAACCATCCCACACACCTTTTTTTTATGGAAAAGGACCTAGCGTCAGTGTGTATCCCAAAGAATCAGGTCAAAGAATCTTCCCTAAAACCATAGGCCATCCCTATGCATAATGGTGTGATAGCAGTGAAGAATAATCATTTACATGTGTTGGTGATTGTATCACAGGCCCACCCCAAAAATGCTATGATTGGCTTTGACGGGAAAATCTGGTATGCTTATAATATGTTTGACACAAATAAATTCAGGAAGTGTTGGAAATATTTCTGGAACTCCTATTCCTATGAGATTTATAGTCCATTTGTTGCATACCTGCCGTAGTCTCAAACTAAGAACACAGAGCAGTTCACTTTACTCACTACGACTGCGAAGTTCCTCTGAGATGGAATGGTTTAGCCATTCTACTTTACACGCAGCAACATGCCACAGTTTAAGTTACAAGAGAATTTTAAGCAGGAAGAAGCAACTGGGATTTTATTTGAACCCCATCACTCTCCCAAAAAGCACAATGCTAATTTCCAAACAGATCCTAGCTCTCCTTAGTTACAAGACCCAACAACTTGTAAGTTGCTGGGTCCCTCATTCCTCCCAACTATAAAGGATGAGGGAAAGAGAAGAACCAACCCAACCCTGACTTCTCCTCTGCTGGTTCCTAGAGAGAGAAGATCACGAGTCAGCATAGCTCCTCCATCTACTTTTCTGCCTCATAAACATTAGTGAACTTATTCTTACAATATCTCTAGGAGGGAGGTAAGTTTAAACCCTATTTTATGGATGGGGATGGGAAGTACAGCGTAACTAAAGTGGCACACTGATTCTGTGGCAGATCCTAAATTGAAATTCTCAATCCTAGTTTTGTTCCTTAACCACAAGAACCATTCTTCCTCTTCTGGATGTAAGAGGAAAGGTACCTCCTTCTCTCATCTCAGAGGCTGGGGAGAAAGACCTATACACAAAGGAACATCAGATGACAAGGTGTTATAGTGACCATTAATAAGGTTACTCTGTTATTAACATCACCATTCATATGGTACTCTAGGGCTAATACTTCACCTTCAGAATAGTGTCATTTTCTACTAGTTTTATTAGTAACATTTAGGTGTTTAGCAAAACTAAACCTTAGGATTTTTTGAGGTTCATTACCTTTAACATGGTTTCTTCACTATAATTTATAGCATTCACTTTATCTATGTGCAGAAAGAGAACAAAAAATAGAAAATTAAACTGAACCAGCACATGTGCAAAATGCCCTATGTACACTGACATTTATTGCCTTCCTTTAATTACTGCTTTGCCTCAGTACTCCACAATACACTGAGAGCTTTTCCTCTTATTGAGACTAACTACTCATCAGTTAGGCATAAGTGTGCTATCAAATTAGACATTCAAGCCACATTAGACCATTTGAGTCTGACAAGATTGGGCAGTCTGAATTGTCTTTTTATTTCCTTACTGATTAAAAAAAACAACCCTACTGCATGAAAAATAATATCACATTGATGAGGTGGTGGTAGGAAGAAAGACGAATCCATTAATACACAAAAGATGAAGGGTAAAATCACCCTCAGTGAAGGATAGAAAAGGAAGAGTGATAAAATGACGATTGAAAGTGGCAGGAGAAAGGATAGTTGGTCAAGTTTGATGCTCTCTCCTTTCTATCATTGCTTTATTCCCCTTCCTCTGTTAAGAGTCACTTTTCCTTGGCCTACCATCAACCAAGCATCATCCACATATTTTATGGTACTACACCTATCTTACTAGGATGGTTTTAATGGCATAATCTAGTTGCTTTCAACAGAGTGCATTTAACCTTGATGTCACAGATAATACACTTGCTCTCACAGGTCATTTCTGAAGATTGATACCTCTGCACACACTAAATATGAATAGTGTTGCAAGAGGTTTATATTTTTGCATGATGTACAATACTGACTGGGAAAATAGCATTTCAGTGTTTTCTAAAATTCAGAAAATGTGCCTTGTGATGCTGCAAGAGATCTTCATGTAGGGCCAGATTCTGATGTCCTTACACACACTGAGTAATTCACAGGCAATTCCATTAACTTCAGTGGGACTAACAGTGGGGTACGGTACTATTCAAGTGTATCACAACCCTTTCTGTTTGTGTGGGGGGGGGTCACTTAATTGTCATTTTTGTTCTAATAAACGAAATAAATAGAAGGGGGGAGAAAGGAGGACAGAGACATGAAACAAAAACATTTTGCCTTGCTGCTTTCATTGCTTCAAAAATGATCCAGTGACAAAAGGGAGTAGTTTTGCAGGAATAAAATTTCCCCAGGGAAAATGAAATTGCCCTATGGATTAAAAAGTTCCAGTCTTAATAATGCATAATAATAGGAATGATACCACATAGCAAGCTTAATGGGAAGTATGAAATTCCCAAAAGCAACACGTTTTTGCCAATGGGTATTTACCCATACTGATCCTTATCAATGAATGAAGTCCTCAGAAGAAATGCATTTTGTTGTTGCTGTTAGTATATTTAGTAGGGAATAGCTCCATGTCTTTTGATGTTTTGTTTTTTTCCCCCTTCAATTCCTAGCAGTGTTTGACTGTAGCATACGGCAGACACCCAGAGGGATAAAAAGGTGTCCTTCTTCTGATGGTATATGGTAAATCCAAGGACATTGCAAGAATTCATGCAATGTATGAGGCTAAAAATTGCTTCCTCTCATTTGAACTAAATAGACTAGTGGAAAGATGTGTGTTTCTGTGTTCTTTTTGTACAATTCCTGTTGGTCCCCAAGACACAATATGATTGAGGTTTTTGTTAGATATCATTTTTCTTCTTTGGGTACTTATTCATTTATTCTCCCTCACAGTGAATGTGTATATGGTGTAGAATAACCAGGCAACACAGCTGAAGCTTGGAAATAAGAAAAGGGATTTAATAGTTTCTTCCTCTTCACTATTTGGGTGATCTTGGCAAACTGGTTGCAAGGAAATTAAATGCTCATATTTCCAGAAGGGACAATTATCCTACAATGTACAGGGATCAGCAACCTTTGGCATGCAGCCCTCCAGGGTAAGCTCTTGGCAGGCCGGGCCAGTTTGTTTACCTGCCACATCATCAGCCAAACCTGCGGACGCGGCAGGTAAACAAACCTGCCCGGCCCGCCAAGGAGCTTTACCCTGGCGGTCTGCATGCCAAAGGTTGCCGATCCCTGTCCTACAACAATACAAAAATATAAAAATAAAAATTAATAATGGTGAATAATTAATCATAAAAATAGATGAATAAACCATAATCCAATTCTTATGACATGGCAGAACCCAATACCAATGATTAGAACCAAATATCAACACTGATAACTGGAAGCCTAAGTTTAACCTAGACATTCTGGTCCAGATGCTGCATCAATCCTTGGGGGGAGGGATAGCTCAGTGGTTTGAGCATTGGCCTGCTAAACCTAGGGTTGTGAGTTCAATCCTTGAGGGGGCCATTTAGGGATCTGGGGCAAAAATTGGGGATTGGTCCTGCTTTGAGCAGGGGGTTGGACTAGATGACCTCCTGAGGTCCCTTCCAACCCTGAGATTCCATGATCACTTGTATGAAGTGACTTTTATTCAAATACCTAGCAGCAGACCTGGTGATGAATCAAAACTCAAAGTGCTGTACTCTCATGGAAAGATGCTGAGATAAGCAGCAGCCTTAGGATTTCCATTTTCCTTGAGGGTGGAAATAGTTTCACATGGAGTTGGAGGTGAGGAGTTAAATTCAATGGCAGCTGTGCACATCTAGAGCTAAGGGCAAAAATCTGACCCTACGAGCATTGCTGCAATTGGATGATTAGTTGAACACCATTTTAAAGAACCCCTGGAGGCTGGAAAAGGAATTCTATTGTAGTACTGAATGTAGGGTGACCAGATGTCCCAATTTTATAGGGACAGTCCCAATTTTGGGGGCTTTTTCTTATATAAGCACCTATTACCCCCCACCCCCATCCCAATTTTTTACACTTGCTGTCTGATCACCCTAACTGAATGATGCTATAGTGGAAAAAGTCATCAGCCTCACAATGAAAGGGTGATGATTCACTGTGTTGTAATGATGGATTAGAAGGACATAGAGAAAGAAATTGTAGTTGTGGACATTTTAGAAAACAGTAATAAAATGTAAGAGGTAAGAAATGTTTAATATAGTGCATGAAAAAAGGTCATTAGGCCCACCAAGTTTCACAACATGACAACATGGTTGTGTCCTCTGCTGGTGTATATCAGCAAGCATTGAGTTCAGTCAAGCTACACAGGTTTAGAGTAGCTGAAGACCTGGCACAACATTTTCAGGTAAAGGTAACAACTGTGGTACGTCTACCATTTCTGTATGCACATAGATGCATATCTGTAGTTATTCTTTATTGAGACAATGTGTGGCTGTGTCTAAATCTTGTTAATTCTTCCTTTCTGTAAGGTAAGGCCTTTCCTCTCCATCCACACAGCTAAAACTCTTGTCCATGCTTTTATCTTCTCATGTCTCAGTTATTGCAACATCTTTTTCTCTTGCCTTGACAAATGCATTCTTGCCCTGCTCAGACTCATTCAGAATGCTGCTGAAAAGGTCATTTTCCTAGGTCATCACTTTGATTATGTCACCTTTCATTTTGCAACGCTCCTTTGGTTCCCCCTTCTCTGTTGCATCAAGCATAAGCTGCTTGTCTTCACTTTGAAGGCCCTTCACAACCTATACCTATCTGTCTGTATCTACCTGTAGTCTCTGTTTTATATGCTTCTTGGGGCACAGAACATCTTTTTGTTTTGTGTTTGTACAGTGCCTAGTACAACGGAGTCCTGGTCCACGTCTGGGGCTCCTAGGTAAATAGTAATTAATAACATGGTCAAGCAGCAAGGCCACTGGGCTTGGAGTCAGCAAACCTGAAACTCTATTCCCAGCCTACCACTGACCTGCGTGGGACCTTGGGCATGTCCCCCACTCTGTGTCTTCCATATTCAAATCTACAGATATAAAGTTCTGTATAAGGGTTAGTGTTCTAATTCTAAATACAACACATCAAATACTATGGCTTTGTACCCCCAAATAAATGTTTGTCAAGTTTTTAATTGAAGCCACTGCACATAATAATGGATAAAATTCAGCCCTAGTATAAGGCTGGAGTAAGCAGTTTTAGGGTCAAATTCAGCAACAGTGTAATTTAAATGTTGGTTATAGGACAGCAAATGTGTGTAAGTGGCAAAGGTACATAGCTTGAACTGAGCTGGAATTCAGGCTGTGTTCAAAATGAATGCGACTTATGTGCCAAGGGACATAGAAGGAAAAACAAGTAACAGGAGCTAGGAAGTGCTTTCACTATTTCAGAAGTTCCTGCAAAACAATTCCCCCTTGGTCTTGATATACCGATGTCCCAAACACTTTCAGAGGGGAAAGGTGGGAGGCTCGGATAGCTGCTCATTTGTTTTCCCTTTCAGGTGCTTTTTCAAGTCCCTAACCAAGAAATCAACACCACTGGGCCTCCAGATATATGAAGGGCAATGTCTGCTACTAGCCTATCTGCTCAGCCCAGTTGGATACAGTGCTATGCCCCAAGTCTTTCAGGTACTTGCCCAGGATGTAGTGTTTTTATCTTTTGTCTAAATTTTATGTTTAAACAATAAAAAGCAGGTCCTCTATCCACACTAGTTACAGCTTCTAGAGGCTCTACCCCTTGCCTCTCTGTGTTGAAAGAAGGTGAAGCCCATCCAGTCCCCCGCTTCAAGTCTTACTGCGGGAGCCAAGCGAGGCCAAACCAAGCCAAGACCCTCCCCCAGATCTCCCTTCAGCTGAGTTCTCTCAGCCCTTTATAGGGATCGCTCTAATCCTTTCCCAGCTGGGCCTGATAATTGAACAGAGCTGGCTGGCCCCAGCCCTCCTGGCACAGGCAGTTTTAAGGAAGAGTTTATACTTTGTTCCTGAAAAAAAGAAACAAGTTGAGTATATGAGTAAACAAAGCCCAATATTCAATTGGCGATCTAAACTGGTGAATGAAGACATATTTTCCTGTATGACTAGGAGGAGGGTTTGAGTGTATCCTTCTCTGCTTTTTTTTCTTTTTTGTTGGGGAGGGGGGAGAGCACAATATCTGATACTTGTTCTAAACCATTCCAAAACCAAAATATTTGCTCTTCAGAAGTAATATTGTAAGTCCCAGGCTGAATTAATTTCAGAGGGTAATACATTAAAAATTCAGGGAGGGGCAACTGCATCAGAGGAAAATAATTTCATCCTTCCTGCAGTTCAGTCATATAAATCAGAAATTAACAAAAATTTGAAAGCTGAGCCTCTTCAGAAAAAGGAACTCTATTGTACCCCCTGCAGACAAGTCATGTTAGCAAGCAGCATGGAGGAAACTTACATGGCTGCTGTTGCATGCCCCAACTGGGTACTCTCCTTCATGCCTCACCGCTAAAGAAAACATGACCCATACTTTGGGAAATACCAATTTAAATGTTATAATTCTAAGGAAAACAGTTCAATCAGCTAAGACATCTTGGGTAAGTTCACTTAATAAGTTATAAAAATAGTTCTGCTTTGTTATTTCTGTTTCCTGATTTGCCAACATATGTGATTGGCCAATACAGCAAATGTTTCAAATTGTGAATTTTACAGTCAAGTAGACAATCTGGGAGAAATTTTCTTGGTAAAAATTGGCTTTTCATGAGGATTCATGCTGGTGAAGCTCAAGTGCTCAAATATTGGTTGAAAGAGAATTCAAAAGTATTGGAAATAAAATGATTTTCAAATCAAAATGACTGTCCATAAAGACATGTTTTCTGTTATGAGCTCTGCTCTATAGAAGATCCTATCCAAATGAAAATTCAAGAGGAATTGAAGTTAGGACACAGGTGGTTAACGGCCCTGCTCTTTCACAAAGTCCAGTAGGATTTTTAGCAACCACAAGGGGACAAAGTCTTGGTTTTAGATCTCATCCAGCAGAATACACCTTTAGTAGAGCAATACCATTCTTTAATTCTGTGCTGGGGCAATTGTTCAATACTGACTCAGAAAGCAGAGTACCACCAACCACTGAATAGCCAATAGCTCTGGGGAGTATCACCTACACTCCCTAGAGCGCTTCCAACGAATTATTGACTAAGTCTAACTTTGCTTAGTCTATTAAATGTGGCAAGATTGACTGTAGAAGAAAGGGAGGTCATATGCAATCTTCACCTTTTCATGTTATGTTATTATAGTGAAACAGATCACATCAGCTTTTTATCCTGATATGTCCAAAGCACTGCATGAGTTTTCAGCTGCACAATTCCTTCTGAAGCCACATAACCTAAAATTCTTTTGAAGACTCTCCCTTGATCTTACTTGGGGATCTTTGGTAGCTTACATAGAAAACTTTTATGATCTCTAATTATTTTTCAGTTGCCCTGCTTCCCATCTCCAGCTGCTGCATGAGGAGACATATGATTGGTCAAATAATACACCTTCTCTCTTTCTTATTTGCAGTTTTTATAAACATAGTCACTTTGACATACAACATGAGCCCAATTTTAGCACCAAACTATCTTTCTGATTTAGAAGAATAATGAGCTGGCTAAGTTTAGAAGTGTACAGTATACGATTATCTCTCATCAACCATCCCATGTGTTGTTGTGGGTTATTTTTGTTTTGTTGTTGTTTATAAATGAATGCTTTTATTTTTGCTGACTTTTACATTCCAAGACACAAAGCAAATTAAGTACTTTTATGCATATTATCTTAGGAGTCAGAGTGACACATCATTTACAGCCAACAGGCAGGACTGTGAGTCATGTACAGGGTGACATGATGTTAGCATATGAGGCTACAACCCTCACCAGCCCAGAAACAGGATGTCTTGTTTACAACTGTCTGTATTCATCAGAGAGCTGTTAACTGGGAAGTATTAAATTTAGTGCACTTTAGAAAATGTAAAATGGAGCACAGGAGACTGAGGGTATAAATTGTATTCTAGAGGCAAATAAATCTAACCTTCTCCCAGGTCTAAAATAGGTATAAATACGCAGTGTAATGTTAGAAGACAATTTAGAGGTCAATCATTGTGGTAGTCCATCAGTATTTTATAGGGTTGCACCTTGGTGGCTTGAAAATAAATAGCTAGTCACATGATCTCTTAGACTTCCTTTGCTCTTGCATGCCTTCACTCTTCCCTCTGTTTTTTCCTCTCTTCAGTTCCCTTTCCTTTTTCCCTAATAAATTGATTTTATTGTACAGATGCTCAGTCTTATAAAGGTAAAGATTTACCAGGTACACTTGCTAACACAGAAACAAAATCACTGGGCTGAAAAATTAGACTGCAGTCCTGGGCCCTTTAATCAGTGCCTCTCAAAGTGCTTCATTCTCTTACGGTTGTTTAGAACCAAATTCTTCACTGATTTGCATATGGGGGTTGTATTTGGTATAATTCAGTAGAGAATTTGGCCCTTAACCAAGTGGAAGACTGAGATGAGGTGTTTAAAAATAAAAAGGCAATTTACTCTTGCCTTTATTCCTATCTTTGTATCCTTAAAGCTTTCAAAAATAGATCTGCTTTGTAGAAGAAATGATTAACAGGCAAAAAGGAGGTTATGGCTCAGGAGATTAATAATTACCTAAGAATACTTCCCCTGTACAGTAAAATGCTCATTTGAATGGGGCTCTGGTCAATAGTCTCTGAACTGCATTATCTTCTGGTGGCTATTGTGTGGTCTGTGTGAAATGTTTGTTATACGAGTCCAGTTCACAGAGGACAACTGTCCACTTTACATCTTGACCATGAAACTTGCACCTTTTTTGGCAGTTTCAGCATAGAGGGAGAGTATTGAATTGATACAGAGATTAAACTGTTTTCTTGCCCTAGAACTGTTCCCTTCAGCTCATTTTTGAGCCATGTTGGTGGAGAGAAATTGGTGGGTACTAGCCGCTGGTCAGCAAGAGCAATATAAGATTTCAGATGCTAAAGGATGGTAAATTCAGCATCTTTCATGAGCAACACAAAAACAAGGAAAGTAAAACAGCTGAGTAGGCTAAGACAACTCAGGCTAAGTTATGGTCACTTATAAAAACTCTTCTGATATTTAATCAGCTATCAGGCTTAACATTCAAAACCTCCAGCAGTTATGTTCTAAGGTAGCTTCAAGTCGTCATTAGCATTTATGCCACGGACCCATTTTACCTTTCTTTTAAAAAATACAATATTACTCCAGTTGGCTAAGATTCCAGCATTCTGTTTTTTATATCTTTGTACCTCAACTTACAAAAACTGCAGATGTTCACGATGTATTCAGCTGTGAGTGTACATTACATATAAACTTTGTTGATCAACTTACCAACCAAACAACAGTCAATGCACTGCCAGGGCTGTTGAACTTATTTTGCAGATGTTGAAACCCCAAATTAGTTGACTGACTTGTGCAAAGACACCAAATCAATGTTAGAACAGGAAACAGAACTCGGATTCTCTGACTCCCATTTTTGTGCTTTAGCCACTAGACAATAATTTATTGTTCAAATTCGGATAATATATAAACATATTGATAATAGCTGTGGGCGTAGACCCTTTAAATCTTTGGGGGCCTGATTCCAGTCTTACTAACACTTGTCATTCTAAAATATATAGTGAGAGAAACTCTGCTGAAGTTAATGGAGTTAAATATGGTCTAGGATCAGAATCAGGCCCTTGCATTCTATTTTGTTGCCCAGGAAAATTCATTTGCACAGCCATGAAATGTGTGTGAAATTGAAAAATTTAGGACATGAAAGAATAATATTCTGGCTGTTATAGTTAGTTGAATGCTGCATATAACCACATCTGCCAAGTCCCTGGCTTTTGGCCAGAGATGCTGGCTTTCTCCTCTGTCTTCACACACACTTTGGCTCACCTCTCACTACCTCCAGCTTTCCTGGCTGGCTGTCAGAAACTTTTTTTGTGTTATTGTTCACTTTCTGCCCGTCACTGAGGCCAACACTCCCTGCAGCTGATAGGCAAGAAATAGGTCACCCTGGCAGAATCTTCCTTTTCACAGCTCTGCACGGAGCTCTCTGCTTCTCAACTATACTTGCTCCTGCTTCATAGCTCATTGTGGAATTGGAGGTGTTGAAGAGAAATGAGGAGACAGAGCTCCTTTTGTATATGATATCATGCGGCACCACTCCAACACCCTCCTCTTCCTCCGTGGGGAACGGTGCTCCAGAAGGGCAGGCAAGCAGCAGTGAATGCAAGGGCAGAGGATCTATGAGGGTCGAAAAAATGATAGCCTGAGAGCGAGGAAAGAGGAAACATGAATCTGGATGTTGATTTTGATGGAGTTGGAGAGGAGATTTGTATAGCTGGGATCCATTTGAATTTTATTGCAATTTTTATATTGTTTTTCCCCAAGGCTTTTTGGTGTGCCAGAATAGGCAGGTCTGGACCACCTCTATAGGAGCCCTTGTTTTATTTTTGGGGGTTTTGTTTTTGTTTTTATTTTTCCAGTATCTTTTCCTGATATAGTCTGATATGGATGGTAGTCAGGGAATTTGTTGTACCTTTAATTGCTTTTTTTAATTTATTTTTTTATTTTATTTTTGACTTTGAGCAAGTGTTCATTAGTTTGTACATAATAGCTTTTTTACCAAAAATATTTGTTTGTGAGTAAAGCCATTCATCTAAGGAAAGGAGAAAATTTAATGCCTTGAAATATTAAAATAACTTCCTGACAGCTGAATCATGCTATATTTTAAAACCGTAATGTAATTGTTTCCCTTCATCAGGGAAAGGCTAATAAAAGTATAAGAATTAAGATCATAATACTGTACATTTATATTGAGCTTTTCCTCTAAGGATTTCAAAGCACTTTGCAAGCTTCCCTAAACCCAGTAAGGTAGGTGTTAGTGCCCTATTATCCCATTAGAGACTGGGCAATGTTAAATGTTTAAATGACTTGCCAAAAGTCACATGGCAATTCATTTGCAGAACCATAAATTAGAATCCAAGATTCCTTGCTCCTTGTCCCCTCTTTCCTGCCAAGCATCTTTCTTGTAGACAAATATCCTACTGCTTAGTGTTGATGTAAAATAAGAGGAAATGGAGGCCGCCTTGTATGATTTTATGGGGGCTTGTCTATATGGTGGGGTAATGCACTCAACAGGGGTATGCTTTCTAAAGTGCACTAATGTGCTGCTTATAAATTGGTTGGTGTAGAGCAAAGATGGCACGCGAGCCGATTTTCAATGGCACGCTGCTGCCGGCCGGGTCCCGGCCGCTGGCCCTGCTCAGCCCACTGCCGAACCCAGGCCGGGACCCTGGCAGGCAGCAGCATGCCATTAAAAATCCTGCCTGCCCCATTCCGCTCTTCTCTGCCCTCCTCCCATGGGGACAGGGTGAAGAAGCTTGGTCCTGTTGGCTGCTGCAGTAGGGCAGGCAAGGTCCCTCTTCCCCTGCCTCCTCCCCGCCATGCTGGGTTCCTGCCCCCCCTCCTCTCCCTCCCTCTTGCCCATCAGCTGATGGCCCTTGCGAGGGAGGGGGAGGAGTGGAGCCGCAGTGCGCGCTGCTCCGGGGAGGAGGCGGAGAAGAGGTGGGGACAGGGCCATGGGGACAGGGGGTGGAATCAGGACATATCCATTCCAGCCCCCTGCCATGAGCTGCTCAGGGCAGGGGACTGGAAGCACCCCCATGACCCCAGCCCACACCCGCAGCCCTCTGCCCTGACCCCTGCACCCCCCCCACACACACCCAGTCCTCTGCTCTGACCCCTGCACCCCCACACACCCTCCCAGCCCTCTGCCCTGACCCCTGCACCTCCCTCACACACTCCCAGCCCTCTGTCCTGACCCCTTCACCTCCCCACACACCCTCCCAGCCCTCTGTCCTGACCCCTGCACCTCCCCACACACCCTCCCAGCCCTCTGTCCTGACCCCTGCACCTCCCCACACACCCTCCCAGCCCTTTGCCCTGACCCCTGCACCCCCCACACACCCACCCAGCCCTCCGCCCTGACCCCTAGACCCCCCTCACACACACCCAGCCCTGACTCCAGCACCCCCACACATACCCAGCCCCCCCATGCCCTGACTCCTGCACCCCCCCACATGCCCAGCCCCCCCGCAGCCCATGCCCTGACTCTTGCACCCCCCGTATTCCCACCCCCACCCTGAGCACCAAACGGGAGCTCCTGCACCCCCACACATTCCCAACTGCACCCCTTGCACCAAATGGGAGCTTCCCAGGTAAGCGCTCCACACCCAAACCTCCTGCCCCAACCCTGAGCCCCCTCCCCCATTCTAGCTCCTGGCCAGACCCTGCTCCCCAACCCCCAGCCTGCTCCTTCATCCCTAGCCCTCAGCTCTGTGCATAGAGAGAGGAAGAGAATGGGCTAGAACCATGGAGAAGGTAGGTACCCACTCTGTGTGGGCAGGGCCGGGATCCCAGACCGGCAGCGAGCTGAGCGGGGCTGGCAGCTGGGACCCTGGCTGGCAGGAGCCAGAGGATGGAACCCCAGACCGGCAGCGGGCTGAGTGGCAGCGGACTGAGCCGCTTAGCTCACTGCTGGTCTGGGGTCCCGGCCGCTGACCCCACGTAGCCCACTGCCGGTCTGGGGTTCTGGCTGCTGGCCCCTTGCCAGCCAGGTTCCCGGCCGTAGGCACCGCTCAGCCTGCTGCCGGCCTAGGTGAACGGAACCCCAGGCTGGCAGCGGGCTGAGCGGGCCGGCGGCATAAGATCATCATTTTAATTTAATTTTCAATGAAGCTTCTTAAACATTTTGAAAACCTTGTTTACTTTACATACGACAATAGTTTAGTTATATAATATATAGACTTATAGAGCGAGACCTTCTAAAAAACGTTAAAATGTATTACTGGCATGCGGAACCTTAAATGAAAGTGAATAAATGAAGACTCGGAACACCACTTCTGAAAGGTTGCCGACCCCTGGTGTAGACCTTGCTGGTGTGCATTAAAGGTTCCACAGTATGCTTTAACACAGTACTTTTTCAAACAGTAATATGTTAAAGCACAGTAGGGAACCTTTAGTGCATGCCAGCAGAGTCTACATGGACCAATTAATGCTCAGGATGCTAGTGTGCTTTAGAAATCACACCCACCCATAGGTCAGATTACCCCACTGTATAGGCCAGTTCTTAGTTGACGTCATGACAATGCTGCATGGATTTTACCTTTCTGGGCCCAAACGTATAAATAATTTTCTTTTATTTTTCTCCTGTAAACCATTCTGATTTAAGAAAGATGCAGCTGTGCATGTGAATAAGTAAAAAATTATAATAATAAAACTTTGCTCACATGGCAACAGTGGTGGACTGAAGAGTAGTAAGGAGTAGCTGTGATAGCGAAGGACTGACTGCATTAAGAACTTAAACAAAAGTCAATGCTGTATTAGATAGAAATGTGCAGGAAAATAAATACTTTCAATCTAAATATACATATGCTGCCACTGCTGTTTCCGAGGTAACACAATGTGCCGCTCTGAACTGTCATTCCCCAAAAGGAGTCGTAACTTTCAAGGGATGCAGAAAGACATTCAGACCCACAACATCTCTAACACCAATTAGTTATTTTAGTTGATTTTTTTCAGTCCTAGACCTTTATATAAATACCATGCACAATTCCCTCTCCGTATGGGTACAGAGAATGAATGGTAAACTATCAATCTTCTGGCTATCTTCATCTCTGTTTCTTTCTGCATAACCTAAGCTATAGTAAGTCATTAGCAATCAGTACCAAAAAAAAAAAAAAAGAGGGAGAGAGAGAGGCTGAGAAGAAAGGCAAGTCAAGGAGCCAGGTGAGCATTCGCTGGAGCTCTGCTGTCTAACAATTTTGAAGCTCTTGTCTGTCAACCATTTTGTAAATCCTGTGCTTTTGCAAAACTGGGCAATCGACTAGGAACAGGATTGCAGTTCTGAACAAGCTGCGGGAGGCAGTGTGTCTAAAGCCTGATCTGTACTTGAAACTTAGGCTGACAGAGCAACAGTGTCAGTGGTGTAAAAACACAGCTAGGACAAAGGATGCATTTTTCCATTGTCCTATCTACCACCACTTGGGGAGGTGGCGTTCCTACAGCAATGAAAAACCCCTTCCATCACTGTAGTCTAAGTCTAAACTATGGGATTACAATGGCATTGCTAGATGCTGCTAGAGCGCCGGTAGTATAGACCTCACCACAGCCTTTTAGCTTGTGCAGTAATTTATACTTGTACAAAGTGGTGTACAATTCTACCATTCTGATTTCTACTCGACTCCTTTTTGCACAGATATAAATGATTACGTAAGACAATGGAGAATCAGGCTCTTTCATGTTATGGGGACAAAAACTAGGACAAGGATGAATGAGCGCATTTCCATAGATCTTAACTTTGCAATAAGAGTCATCAAATAATATGTATGAAAGTGAATAATTATAACAAATATTCAAATTGTGTAAAATCTTCTAGTAGGATACCAATGTATTAAAAGCTATTTGCAAAAATATATTTCTTAACATATCATTATCAAATGTCATAGAATTATCTCTGCAGAAATCTATTTGAAATATGCACTAATTGAGAAAACTATAAAGTTATTACTTTCAGGACTCCATAGTGTGCCTATTAGCATGTCATTCAAAGTGCTGGTGGACGAAAAAATCCAACAATGTATGCAGTCAATATACAATATTTCTTTGTTAATCTTTTATATAGTCCCTTTGTTTATCTTGCTGCACATAACTTAGTTAATTTGTCATATACCCTGAGGCTGCTTTACCACCAGAGATTGTGGTTTTGCAATTTAAACAGCCTTTGTGGGATTATTCTTGTACATGGTGAAATAGTCCAGACAAGGCTTTTACAGACATGATTGACTATTTGTTTCTCATTCTTACTCATAATCTTCCTTCATAAATTCAAAATAGAGTCCTTCAGCCAAAGGCTGTTTAATTAGCTGTATTTGAACACTATGGCTCAGAGCCATCATCCATAATGTCAGGTTTCAGAGTAACAGCCGTGTTAGTCTGTATTCGCAAAAAGAAAAGGAGTACTTGTGGCACTTTAGAGACTAACCAATTTATTTGAGCATGAGCTTTCGTGAGCTGTGAGCACGAAAGCTCATGCTCAAATAAATTGGTTAGTCTCTAAGGTGCCACAAGTACTCCTTTTCTTCATCCATAATGTGTATTTCACCCCTGGCAGATTATGGCCCTGAAGACATTGTAGCTGGTCATAGGAGGAATGCTGTAGTGTAAGGGACTTAAGGGGGGGCTTAAGGAGGACAGTACACCACCACCCACTCAAGTTCTGTCCCTGACACCTTGCAGACCCAACTCCCTACAGAACTCCAGTTTGGGGAATTGTGTGGAGTGTACAGGAGGCGATGTGTTTATTTCCTCCTAGTGCATATGGGGCAGAGGTCTGATGGATCACTATACATTGTTTAATAATTAAAAAATATTAATCTAGGACTCAGTTATGCGTTGGTAGTTTGGAAAGGGGCAGAACTTCTCCCAGGGCAGAATACTCCCCCTGCTGCACCTGCACAGTCAGATAACTCCACTGGCCAGTGAAGAGAGGCAGTATGGGTGAGTCTTCCTGGCAACTTTTGAGGTATCTTGTGTTCCAGTGCTCAAGATGCAAAGAGAGAGCAGCTTCCAAGCTTCGGAATGCAGGTCTGTCAGATTACAAAAGGTGTATCTAGGAGATATTCTTTGCCCCAGCCTCATTTTGTACATCTGCAGAACAGGCAAATGCAAATCAGTCCCTAACAAATGTAAGGGGACTGTTGCCCCTTTACTAACATTCACTGGGGGTCTTTTAGTTGCTAGCTCCCAGGACTAAAAAGGGGAAGGGTCGATGGGGAATCAGGACCCTGAGACTGACAGGGTGGGCAGGCCAATCAGAGAGTCAGGAGCCCAGAGAGGTCATGTCCTCTGTGTGAGCTGGATTTGCCTGGGTCAGACAGAGTGGGGTCCAGCTAAGGAGAAAGCAGGGTCCCAAGCTGAGCTGGGGAGCAGAGCTGTGCCAGATCCAGAGGGACCAGAAAAGCAGCCCAGAGAGAGCAGACCCTGTCCTGGGAGCAGAGCTGCAGCCCCAAAGCCAGAGGCACAGCCCAGAGAGAGCAGACTTGGCCTGGGAGAAGAGCTGCAGCAGCCAGAGCCAAAGGGGCCAGAAAAGCAGCCCAGGAAGCAGGTCAGTGCTGGGAGCAGAGTCACAGAAGCAGCCTGCAGAGCAGACCTGTCCTGGGAGCAAAGCTGCAGCAACCAGAGCCAGAGGGGCCAGAAAAGCAGCCCAGGGAGCTGGAGGCAGAGCAGCAGCTGCAGCAGTGCAGAGACCAAGTGGTGCAGCTGGGGCTGGAGCAGTCCAGAGCTGGGTGTGGTGAGCAGCTGGGGAGACCGAGGGGGACCCTGGGCAGCAGGCCCAGCACAGGGAGACACCTCAGCCAAGAGGCTCTGCAGGCCAGGCTTGGATCATAACCCCGACAGGGCGGGGGTGACACTGGGAAGAAGGGCCCTACCACTTAGAGCCTGAGAGTGTGTGGCCACCACCAGAGCAAGTGTCCAACTCACAGCATCCCTGCAGCACAGGCAGGGCCTGAGAAGAAGGCCTGGGACTTACAAGGAACAGACTGTGAACTGCCCTGACATTCCAGAGACACTGTTTGTGATGTTCCCTGCCACAGAGTGGGATGATGTGTTTCCTTTAACCTTTCCCATTTTTCCTTATTCTTTTTAATGTTAATTGTTGATTAAATAACTTGTGTTTGCTTTAAATTGTATGTAATGGTCAGTGGGTCAGAGAAGTGCCCAGGGCAGAGAGAGTACCCCAGAGTGGGGACACCCTAGCCCCTGTCCTAGGTGACCCCAGCAGGGTTGGGGGTCGAGCCTGGGCCCAGCCTTGTTGGGGTTACGAGGACTCTGCCAGACAGGAGAGTGGAAGCGGAGTCCACAAGGGCATGGAGGCCACTGGGTAAAGTACAGAAGCCAGAAAGGTTCCCCACAACAGCGGGACTATTCCCCCGTTTACACAAAGTAGTACAACATGTGCTGAACAAACAAATCAAAGAATTATTGTCCTGATGTTAATGCAGGAAGTCCAGAAGTGAAATACAAAGGAAATTTCATATAGCTGTGTTTAAAAAACAAACAAAAAATTATACAATGCATTGCCTATTGTGTCCAGTAGCTTCAGTTTACAATTTATCATCAATTTTCCCCATTGTGTACTCTATAAACTTTAAGTGGAGTGTGAGTGAAAACTGCACAGATTAATGAGTAGGCAGCTGTTTAGAATGTTAACAACAAGCTGCCTAAATTTACAGTCTAATTTTTAAAGTAATTTTGATCATCTCACTGTTGGGAGGTTGGTCACTGTATAGTTAATATCACTTCGTTTCAATTCTGAACCTTAGTTTAAACATTCTGTCAATGGTTGTTTTTCCTCCTTTTTTCTTTTTTAAACAAGAAATAAATAAAACTAATACTTAACAGCTATGACCCAACAACCACTAAGATGAGTTCTCTGATGACAACTTAACTGTGAAACATCATTTTTTGTTCTTTGGACAGCTCTCAGAATCTTGCTGTTTTCAATTCCTGCTTTTTGTTTAGCCCCTGTGGTGGCTTGATTACATGACTCAGCAGAAGGCATTGGGCCTGATCCAGAGTCAGTGGAAGTTATTACATTGTCTTCAATGGGCATTTGATCATGCTACTGATCATTAGTTGGGGGAAAGGAGCCATATATTTAGCTGTGGTGTCCCTAGGTGGTTTCCACTGCACAGAACAAAGATGCAGACGAGACAGTAGGGACTTTTAAGTCTGAATTTAGGTTCACAGCCAAAGAAACAGAAGCAGCAGCAGCATTCCCCAGCTGTGCTTATTACGATGGCACAACAATTATAATTACCGAATTTCTATATTTATAAAAAACTCATGCCTTCAAAAATATCCAGCTGTGCTTTTATCTACATACGGTATGTGACCATTTTCTATAAATAGAGAACTTTTGTAGAAATATTTGTTAACTGTTTGTTAAAATACAAAAGTAGATCTCTTATAGGAATGCTAAAGATATTTTTTTTTAAATTCCTATGAACATAGGTTATCAGAAACACCAATATAAGACACTGGCATTTTCACTGACCAACAGTGCAAGCGTTCTGTGCTTTTGACCTGGAGGGCTACTTAGAGCTCAGCTGCAGTATGGGCTATCTTAATAGGAAATTAGTAGATCTGTAGCGTTTCTGGCTAGTCTGGCTAATCTACCTAGTCACATAATTGATGAGTATATTGGGACCAATCATGAAAATGCTGGCATCAAGCAGCCCATCAATGATATGAAGAAGCTGCACATCTAGAAGAGAGCACATACACCAATGTAGGATAGATGGAGCATTTCAATTATTTTTTAAAACAACACCACCTTTGTAATAGGTTTCAGAGTAGCAGCTGTGTTAGTCTGTATCCGCAAAAAGAACAGGAGTATTTGTGGCACCTTAGAGACTAACCAATTTATTTAAGCACCTATAGAGAGAATATTGTCAGTAATTAATGCATTGTGGATTCAGGGCAAAAGCAGCCCTGGGTCAGCATCAACACCCTGAAGGCAATGAGAGTGTCTGGGAGCAATCCAGCTGAGAACTTCAGGGAGTTGTGAAAATGTTTGCAAGCAGCTTCTTAAGAAATATTCATCTAAAAATGACTACCTATAAATGGATTATAGTATGTAAAAAGCCACATGCCGTTATATCATCAGTGCAGTATTGGATCTTTTTCCATCTTGGCTAATAAGATTTGCCTTAAAATTTGTGCCCCTTTTGACCAATAAATAAATAAATAAATAAAAATCCCCCAACAACCCAGCAAATAGCAAAAAAACTGTTTATGTTAGAAAAAGTGTTTCTTTTAGTTAATCCTAATGGTTCTTAAGACTTTTTATATAGTATTTGCATACTGTTCTCCATGCAGTCGGAGCTACAATATATAATATGACTACACAAATCCTGCAAAATAGATTGCAGTTTCCTGCTGATGTACCATCCCATTTCTGCCCCCTGGACTGAATAAAGGGTTAAGGTTAAGGTTTAAACTATTAGCCTGTTTCTCTGTAGTCACTTGGGTTCCCTTGAGGTTTTAAACTTTTCACCTGTTAGAAGCTCTTCATTTTTAAAAAGCACCAAAGGAACCCAAAGCAATAAAAAACTGGCAGAAATCCCAATGTTATCAGGAAAGAGTGAGGAGAATTCAGGATGCTAAACTACCGTTGAAAATGTCAGCAATTAAAATTAATTAAAAATAATTAAGTAACTCTCTCCCATCTTCTTGTTCCCCATTGGTGTTTGTTTAATTTTGACATTACAGTTGCAATCAACTCATGCACCGATGGAAAACAAGCTGCGTATCCAGGTCTAACAGTGTCAGTGATCCACTTATTTTCATTCTTATTATCTTTGTTATTCCTGGAGCAAGTGACATTATTAGGCCAGATTCTCTTCTCATGTGCACCATTGTAAAAATGGTATAACTCAATTTTAATAAACCCAGGAGGAAGCATACCCCGTGGATAGGGCACTGAACTATGAGTTAGGAAAACTGTGTTCTATTTCTGGCTTAGACACTTACCTGCTGCATGACCTTTCATCAGTCCCTTCACTTCTCCCTCATTCTGTTTCTTCTCCCACCCTCAATCATATTCACTGCCATCTCCCTTTCACGGTAAGCTTTCAGTTACTGATGTACTATCTGCCCTGCTCCTCTGCCATGGGGCTTTTGTGTAGCATAAGTGACCTCATTCACTCTATCACCTCAAAAGGTCCTTCCCAACAATCTTGCATTTTGTATTTCCTCACTGGAATCAACACTAACAACAAATGGCGTATGTCAAAAAATCTTTCTTCAGCATGTCTCTCATACCAAACTTATTGAACCAGCTGACTAGTTAAAACAAGTGACATACTCCCCTACAGATTGTCCTATCTCCTCTGTACTATCCTCACAAGAGTCTTGATTTAAATCACTAGTCTTCCATAGAGGGAGCAAAGCCAATAGGTTCTTGGGGATCACATCTATATGTGAATGACAAATAAGGGGGTAACATATCCCAGTCATTCATTCTCCTGGTAATGTATCTTTATCATAGTTTTAAATGTCCCTGTGATCGCCCTCGTTCAGCGGGGTTTTTTTTATAAGATATTCTCCTCTCCTTACATAACTTCTCAAGGTCTTTTGTCTCAAGACCATCATATGAATTTGCTCCACTCATTGGGTCTATTGTTTGACATTTCAAAACTCTCAATATCAAGTTTAAGCTTTTAACAGCTCTGGATTATGATCTATAAATCCAGTTGACCTGTGGCATGTGAATCCTGCCAAGACTATGCCAAATGGCTCTTGAGAGAGAATAGGAGTCACAGGGTAAACTGGTTGTGAGTTCTATACTTAGCTTCAACCAACAAATATAAACTCCTCAGCCTTATCATGGAGTCACAGACAGTCCCCTTGGATATTCAGATCTATTTTGTCAACCGGGCAAGCTTGATTCTGTGATAGATGGTCACTTTACATCAAGGATCACAAAATATTTAGGAAAAAGAAAAGGAGTACTTGTGGCACCTTAGAGACTAACCAATTTATTAGAGCATAAGCTTTCGTGAGCTACAGCTCACTTCATCAGATGCATATCGTGGAAACTGCAGCAGACTTTATATATACACAGAGAATATGAACCAATACCTCCTCCCACCCCACTGTCCTGCTAGTAATAGCTTATCTAAAGTGATCATCAGGTGGGCCATTTCCAGCACAAATCCAGGTTTTCTCACCCTCCACCCCCCCACACAAATTCACTCTCCTGCTGGTGATAGCCCATCTGTGTATATATAAAGTCTGCTGCAGTTTCCACGATATGCATCTGATGAAGTGAGCTGTAGCTCACGAAAGCTTATGCTCTAATAAATTGGTTAGTCTCTAAGGTGCCACAAGTACTCCTTTTCTTTTTGCGAATACCGACTAACACGGCTGTTACTCTGAAAAATATTTAGGTTACTCCCATGCCAAAAGGACCAGTCACTTACACCAGGTCAATTTGCACCTTAAATCTCCCACCAAAGACAATGCTTGTAGACAATCCTCTAATAAACTAACTAAAGGTTTATTAATTAGGAAAAAGAAATAAGAGAATTATTTACAAGGTTAAAGCTGGTAAGCACACACACACAAATGAGATACAATCTTAAGTTCAAAAGGTAATAGAAGCTTCTATAATAAGCAAGTGTTTATGTCGTTTGGGGCTAACCCAAGCCAAGCAGCTTGGAGATTGGTTGCTTACGTTTAGGAATCTTTGCCCATTAGAGTCCAAACAACGTAAAAATACCCTATCACCCTAGAGTCCAAGGTGATGGGATGAATGCTTCTGCACATAACTTCTTCATGGGTGGGTAGGTGGTGCAATCAACAAAATCTTTGTTCCACAATGGCCCATTTGTATTCAATAGTCCTTCCTGATGGGCAGGAGATAACACCTTCTCTAGGAATCCAGCATTTTGCATTAGGTGGAGATTTTTTTTCCTCTTTGGTGAGTTACAGAGTTGTAGAACAAACATGTTATAGTTATAGAGCAAACATTTAAATATTACCTTATAGCATTGGATACTGCTATTATATGTAGGCGTAATACATGCAGCATCCTATAAGCATTTCATAAAGTCTAAACACTAAAAACGTTCTTATAACACGAATATCTATTTTAACTGTACTAATCCACAGGTCAGCTAGACTGGTTTCCAGCTATGCATTGTTCCATGAGGCCCGGGGTCTTGGCATTAGCTGGCGTGTGCAAACACTAAAACAAGACCATCCCCAGAACAAAATCACTCAAAAATCAAGTCTACACCTGCAAAGCACAAAACTACCTCTCTTCTCTCAGGCCAATCTCCCACAGAAACTCTAGTGTTAGTGCTATTGTAATTGGTTCCACCTGGTGGAACGTTGCTGTCAGCTACTCACCTCATTAATCTGGCCCTCGCACCATTTCCTCTGTTCAGTAACCAAAAACCAAAACTTACCAGTTGCCGAAAACTGAAACCTTTTGGGGTTTCAGCACGTGAAAACTATGTTTTGTTTGTTTGTTTGTTTTAAGGTTTGGCATTTTTTAATGGAGATATGAAAAATTTAGATGAAAATCATTTTATACAAAACTGTTTCCCATTGAATAAACTTTTAATTGAAAAATGTTGACCAAGTATAATTTTTAACCTCTCTTCATGAGTTCAGCAAATCTGGGTCTGGGCCAACATCTTACTAGATGAGGGTGATACCAGTTTTCTCAGACTCTTCTCTAGTCAGTATCTTCTCTTACTCTCTATTGTTAATGTTATGCTTGCACTAGCAAAAGAATGTGTAATGCTCTTTAGCAATATCTTAGCCTTTATGGCTTCATTTTTCACAGCTCAGTAAGAGAATTTTCTCTCGAGGATACTTGCTGTCTCATCAGGTCTTCCCTTATGTAAACTGCTTTGCACCAATCCCTCTATTTCCTTTAATTTATTTCCTGAACTTCATTTTGAATCAGTGTCTTTTCTCTCCTCCTGTTGGTGTACTGGAAATATACAGTCACATTAACAGGTGCCTTAGTCAGCATAGATTTCAATGCTACAAGACCTAAATGTATGGCACAAGCTTTCTTAATGTATAATAAAGGTCAGAGCTAGCTGTATAAATTTTTAGATAAAGTGCAACTATAACCCACTGGTGAGTGTGGGTTACAGTCACCCTCTGTGCCTGATCTACAGATAATATTAGTCTGTTATAGCAGTGGCTAAAGAGAGCTGTGTCTTCAGCTGAAGCTGAATAAATTAACACTGCTAGTTGTGGCGGTCCACTGTTGAATCCCTGGCAGTGGTCAAGATGGCAACCATCACAGAAGAATCATATAGGGAATTGGGCACCAGTTTCTTGGATCCACCATCCACCCACATACTGTAACTGTTCCAGGTTCAATCTTCCTTAGATAATCCAACCATCTCCACATCAATTTCCACCCATTTTTCTACTTCTTGGTTTTCTTGCCATGTGAAAACCAGTGGCCTGACTTCCTGCAGAAGAGTGTCAGCCCCTCTCAACATTTTAGCCTGCCTGCATCCTCTTGTTTCCTCCTCCTTTGCATGCTTGTTCTTTCCCATCTTAATCTTAACTCATTTATTCAATTTCCTTTCCCTTCCACCCAAGCTTTTTCTACTGTGTTGACTACTGGTCATGAGCCACATGCACCCACACTTCTGGAATCACCTGAGAACCAGTTTGAACAAAGACCCAACACCAAAAAATGTTAGGGCTCAGAGGAAGAAATAAAGTGGCTTTTTTTCTGGTACAGTTTCTGTTCTCTTCTGTATAGATTCTTATACCACGCTCATCACTGTAGCAGCTGAGCTCTTGAACACTCTAACTATAATTTCAGTGTAAATATTTTGCATTTCTTGTGTTACTATAATTTACATTCTTAGAATGAGAGATCATACCAGAGTTTTTGATTTGTGTAGGTTCAGTGGATCTTTCTTTCAGTTCCCACAAGTTTACACCCATTAAATTCTGCTTTGAATTTTGGGTTCAACAGGATGTAGCTCTCATCTTGTAAGATCTCATCTTACATCTAGAGGCTACTTTTCAAAGGTAATTAGCTTTCCTATTTTGACTTTTCCCATTTTATTCAAGTAGCTCAGTGACCTTCTATCCAATGTCTTCTCATGAATAATCCTTTAAAGTGGTATTTGGCTACTGGTGAGGGGGCAAAATGATATGCTCAAACAGGCAAAAATGTCCTAGTTGGAATTCTACACCTAAATTCCCTAAATTTCAGTGAGTTTCACTGAAACTTGGTGAACCACTGAGAGTTGCATGTTCATAATAAAATCAGAAGTTGGGTGAAAGTTACCAGCTGTCAGGTTCGATAGAAAAGTCTGATAACCCCTTAATTTACTGCAGATTTTTATATAGTATCTGTACAAACATTTCACAGTAATATTAATGACCAGCATGATCCCGGCTTTCATTTGATACTTCACATGACATTCTTTGGTGAACCAGAATGTACACACCAGAATCAGGACATTCCTGTAACCCTCATGCCAGTTGGCATTACGGGGTTCTTGGGTCAAACAATGCTGGCCTTTTGAAACTTTCAGAATACCCTTCCTCATTATGGGCCTGATTTAAAGCCCACTGAGCACTACAGAAAAGCTCTCCTTGACTTCATAGGGCATTGAGCCACACTTTATGGGCCAAATTCATCACTAACATAAACAAGCACAATTGTAATGAAGTCAGTGAAGATTTGCTTCTGCCGGTAGTGAATTTGGCTCTAGCTCTCTGAAAGAAACATGGCAATAAAATGTTCTTTAAATGTTTGTGTTTTTATTGGTAATTTGTTTTTACATTAAGTTTTGCAAAGTGCACCCACAGTTTTGCAGACTTTCACACCTGCTACATTTACCTGCATTTTTGAAGTTCCTCCCCTCTTAAAACAATGAAGAAAAAAAAGTTTCACTGTGAAAAGTGGAGGCAGAGAAAATTAGTGCGTTTTTTCACTCCCCATCTCCAGTAATGATAGTATCTATTTTCTCACACTTTCATCCTTTGACCCTCATGGTTTCATTACTGCTTTGCTAGCAGTTACCTCAGTTTCATCAGTTAATGGTGACAGGGGAAGCTTTCCTTTACAAGATCTTTTGTAAAGAATCTTCCTTTGGGAAGCTAACTGACATCCCAGCCATTTTCGTAATGAGCTATTGATTTTCTTGTGCTTTCTCTCTATGTGAGACATGGGAACTTCATGTTTTAAAGATGCTATAACTAGGGAAGCAATTCAAACAGTATATTGTGAACCATATTTTGAGCTCCTATTAACTCTTGTTCATCTTTCTCTTGCTATTATTGTTTTCTTAACCTTTTAATGCTCTCTCTACCATGCAGACATATCTCCAAGGACTTGACAAACCACCACAAGTGTTAAGTTCTAAAGCACCCTTCAACTTTTCAGAGACTCCTTTGTCTTTTCTGAGACTTCTGAAAGTGGAGCAAAAAATATTCTAAAATGGGAAGAAGCAAACAAACAAACACCGAAACCTCACCACAAAACATTTGTTTTTTCAAGAGAAATGTATATAAACAAAATAAACTAGATTAATTTATGGAGCAAACTCTCTGTCCTTATCCACTTCATTCATGAGGTACAAGGGAAATGGAAACCTCCTCTAACCTGCTTGGGATACCCTCAGCAAGGAGCAGCCCCTCTCCCCCTCCCCCCCACCCCCCCAGCAGGTATAAAGCTAGGAGAGCTGACCCCTATATTGGGGTTTAGAGGCATAGGGAGTGACTGGATAATGATCTTTCCTCTCCCCCACCCCCTCTAAAGTCAGTGGGAGCTGATGGGTGAAAATCACTTGTGAAAATCAGGCCATTCATTTAGTCAACTAAATATGCATTTAGGAACCTAACTTTTAACATCTTGGCTTTTTCTCTTTCTCTTCAAGTTTCAGTTTCTCTGTCTCAGGTATACATTTTCAAAGGCCTGGCTTCCTTTAGCATGCACATATATTGTACTTGTCTATGCACAAACTTGTGACTGCAGCGGGCAGGTACAAAGACCTGAACAAAACACTAAATAATTTAAAGTCTGCAAGAAAACATGCTGTTTATGTTGACATTGGTTAGTGCAAATTCTAACATTTGTGCAAACCAAGATATAAGCATGTGTTAAGGCTGCATGCAGATATTGGAATCTTTGACACATGCACACAGGTGCATTTTCACTTTCATTATGTGAGCATCAGTAACTTTACTGGCATTGGGAGCCCAGAAATGGCATTGGGAGCCGAGATGAAAGTGTACCCAACAAAGGGGATATGGGGAAGGGAAGGCTGGTATTGCCCATCCTCTTTTTAATCAGATATGGTCCTGAATGTACCACTGATGGGCATTAATTTTGAGTGCATCTTTAAATGAGTCACCCTTTCTGGATAGCTATACAGCTATACATATACATATACATAGTCACCCTTTCTGGATAGCTATACATACCTAAACATATTCAATTTTAAACAGGCATTAAAAGCATCTGCTTTGTTGCCACCTATTTAGCTAATATTATCAAAAGGTTCTCTTCATAAAAAGTAAGAAAGTCCTCAGAAATGGATTAAAGAAATCTGGATCCCAAGGCACCCACCCACCACAGCCTCTCTGCCCATGCTCTACCCCCACCCCTGCTTTGGAGGATTTTGGCATATATCCACACAAGAGCCATATACTAAATTTGTAAGTGGCTTGCAAGTGCTCCTTTTTTGGGCAGGCTGGGGATTCTTTCCTCATCATACCAGTGCTTCCTGCCTCTCAAGCTGGCTGGGTTCAGTTCAGGAGTGACGATAGAGCCCTCACTCACTCAAACAGAGGATTGTGTGGGTTCCCACCATCATTATCTCAGCATAGCATGGGCCAGTGGCAGGAGAGACAGCATGGCCCCACAAGCAACAGCACGTGATATCCCTGGAGCTGCAGCTGGTCCTGTTTGCTCTTGATCATGGGTGTGGATTCTTCCCTGGTTCTAAAAGCTGCTGTGCCTTCCTCAGTTGAAGATGGTCTGCAGACTCAACAGATGTCATAGGCAGCATGGGTTCACTTTTTAAAGATTTTCTTCGTAGCCATGAGAGCTAGAAATATTATTTTTCTAAATGAAAGCTTAGTCTGATATAATCACATGACCCCAGGAGCTGGAGACAAAAGCACAGGCCTATTGTTCCTCCTATTTTTAATCTAACCCTAGACATTTCATTCATATATGTATGTATATATATATATATACATTGCATAAATGTTCACCATTTTTGAAAAGGTTGAGTCTCCTCCAAAATGTTCCAGACAACCTATTTAATATTCATAGTGTGCAACAACAACGTAAAATAGATACATGTTCTTGTCAAGCAGGTCACCGCTTTCAATGTATTAGGGAAAGTTTCCTGAATGGGGTCAGAAATTTCCAGCAAGTAATATTAATTTAAGTGTCCACTGAATTAAAGCACATACAGTAAGCATTATGATGGGTGTCCTCGTGGTCTGAGGGTTTACCAGATTCTCCATCAACCCATTCATATTTGACAGCTGGTCATTTATTTTTATTGATATTATTTTGTATGGTTTGGTTTATAATCATTGACCAAACGGAGCCAATGCCAATTAATGATTGTCACCTATCTATTCCTTCACTAATATATGAGTATCTCTTAACCTTTCTTTGTTTCATTGTTTCCCTTCTATTACTTTAATTGGCTTCTGGTCTCCCAGTAGTAAATTGTTTGACTCTGTGCTCATAGAAATGTAGCCAACTTTCTAAATTCCTTCATTTTTAAATATTTAATGAGTCTGGCAAAATCACCTTCCCAAAGACCTTTTACATCATTCCATAAATAAACTAATACAAAGCCCAGAAGTTCTGACCTCAGTTAGAAACTGAAACTTCAAGCAATTAAGTCAGCAATCATTATCACATAGGTGTATAGGAGGTTTTAGGAGATAAGAAAGGCAGAAAGCACATCTTTTTTTGATTACTTCCCTGGAGTTAGCAGTTATTCTCCATAATAATTTGTTCTCTTCCAAATATTGCATCTAATTCTATTGCACATTTGTGTTTTTTTTACTAATTGTTCCTATTGCTGCTTTTTGATCATTGATTCCATCTAACAACTAATCTATGTGTAATGACTGAGATTCCCTCTGAATATCCTCTGTTCTCAAAAAATATTGACTTAATGATTCTTTCCTTTTTTTGAGTAATTAAGGTCCCTGACCCCATCTAAAAGAAGGTGAAAGGTGTAAACGTTAAGGAAAGTGAGCAAGTGATTATAGTGGCCCAAGGTGATGTAACCTGGAGTTATGGAATGAAACTAAGAAAATAAGTGTAGGTTGAACACAACTTTTTCAGTAGTTGACTGTGAAATAATCTTCCAAGAGCACTGGGGGAAGACTGTGTCATTAAATAATAATATGTAGTAAAGGACAATGGGGTGGGGAGGAGGAAAGAAGAAAAAAGAAAACACACAATAAAAGAAGAATCTAGAGAGAAAATGGACAGAAAAAAGACAGATGGTGGCAAATGTGTCAGGAGATGGCAGGAGGGGATAAGGGAAGGAGTGCCCATGCAGCAATTCATCCTAAGGGGCTCCACCAAAATTACTTGGGAGCCAGTGTCCTAAACAGAAACAGAATGAATGCAAAATGAGAATCTATGGAAGTTTGGAGATAGACCAACATCAGATTAGGGCAGCCTTTTGATGTCAAGTATTAAGCAGTGAGAACAGCTGCCTCTGGGATTGATGGATGCATATACATGTGGTTGTGAGCATCTGGCCTTTGTGTGAAGGAATAGCTGAGACTCCCTTACAATAGAGGGAACATCCACCATCTCTCTCTTTAGTCTGACTAAAGCCAGGGAAGTGAAATGTGACAAATAGGACTGCTTACATGCTTTAAAGGAGTCACATGCTGAAAATACCTTGATTAATGGGACTTAATGACTCGCCCAAGGATCATAGATGGGCAAGAACAAAACTAGAGTTAGAATTCAGCACCTAACTTTGAGCTCTCTTGACCACATCATGTTCTCTCCTACATTATTGTTAGATTTGGGTTTTATAGGGAACTGTAGGAGCTGAGAATGCTCAGCCCCTCACAGAAATGGATCATTAGTCTCTTCATTATCTTTAATTTCAAGCAATTTATTCTATCCCATGAGCAGTTCTGCCAAAGAGTCCAACTTCATCTATCTCAATAGGACGCGTCTTTCCCCTTCCTGTCCTCAGTGATCTGTAAACCTTCTATATTATTTCATATTTAGCCCCTCCCCCCATGATTTTCACTCCACTGCCATGTTTCTGTTAAACATGTTCACTTAAATGGAACAGTCGCCTGTCTTTGTCATTAAAGGGCACCTGTTTGAAGAAGTTAAAGACCTCAGAGCAGCATATCAAAAAGGTTAATGGCAAATGAAATGGTGCATTTTAGTGTCACTCTGGACCTCATTAAAATTTAGTATCAGCTACTGGTCTTTTTAAGATTTCCAGCTTCCATTGAATCATCTGATTCTACCCTTGTAATTTCGTTAATAATTCAAAAACTTTTGTTTCATACACCACAAGTCAGCATCACGCTAATAACATTAATATCACCAGAATATAAAAATAAGGGAGTTCAGTGCACAGGCAGAGGAAGAAGACTGGAATCAAGCCTTGCAGTAGCAATCAATCAAAGACAATGTATTTTCCATTGAAACATCAGCCCACTAAAGAGGACATTGTATTTATTTATATAATTAATATTTTATCATATGCTAAATAAAATGCATTTATATTGTAGGGAATATTCTTACACAGTGCAGCTATAAAATGCAAATAACAGATCATATAATGTAGACATTTCATAGTTGTTTAATGTCTGTGAGCTAATACTATATCACCAGACTTTGCCATTCAAAAGATAGAGAGAGAGAGAAGAGTGTTAAAATGTGTGTGTGTGTGTAAATCTTCATCTCTAGACTTTGACACAACTTGTCCACAAGTGGAAGATAAGTAGGATGCAACTTTCTCAAGTTAATTAATTAATAGGGCACCAATTATTTTTTATTTATTATTTTTACTTATATAGGATGAAATTTAACAGTGGTGTAAAGATCCAGAAAGAGACCAATGCACCACCCAGGTAAGCAAGGACTCAGACTTAAATGGTGCACAGACCTTGTCTTTGCCCACTGCACAGGAATGTTAATTTCATTTCTTGTACCAGAAGTGTGCTAAAGTATTTTACAGAAAAAACATATAGACAAAGTCTCTGTCCCAGAGTGACTAGACTGTAGAAATCTTTTTTGTTCTGACCTCTCACATATAACAATATCTAATGAAGTATGCAACCTTACTAAAACATAAGCCATATCCCCAGTTGGGTTAAAACGGTCTAGGTCTAGTTGAGGATCTTGCTCTTTAGAGTGTTGACTTCAATTTCCAGTTTGTTTTTTTTTTCAAAATTATTCTTTTGACAGCCATTGCAGCTCTTAGGAAGTATCTCTTTTCACTTTGGCTTAGAGAACAGACAAACAGTGTTTGCCAATGATGTGGCTCTACACAGAGAATTTAAAGAAAGTCTGAATAAAGAGGAAAGGAGTACTTGTGGCAACTTAGAGACTAACAAATTTATTTGAGCATAAGCTTTTGTGAGCTACAGCTCACTTCACTCACTTTTGTGAGCTACAGCTGTAGCTCATGGAAGCTTATGCTCAAATAAATTTGTTAGTCTCTAAGGTTACACAAGTAATCCTTTTCTTTTTGCGGATACAGACTAAAATGGCTGCTACTCTGAAACCTGAATAAAGAGGAGTGCTAATAAATCAATTCCATAGTGAACCCAAGTGTCTTAAGGTTTAGTCTCACAATAGTAACTCCAAAAGAGTCATACTAGTATAGGATAATCTAAGGTTGTGTATTTTCCTTACACTTATAACGTCATACAAGTTGCATAATACTCATATGATACAACTGAGTTCTGAACACTCATAGAATATCAGGGTTGGAAGGGAACTCAGGAGGTCATCTAGTCCAACCCCCTGCTCAAAGCAGGACCAATCCCCAACTAAATCATCCCAGCCAGGGCTTTGTCAAGCCTGACCTTAAAAACTTCTAAGGGAGGAGATTCCACCACCTCCCTAGGTAACGCATTCCAGTGTTTCACCACCCTCCTAGTGAAAAAGTTTTTCCCAATATCCAACCTAAACCTCCCCCACTGCAACTTGAGACCATTACTCCTTGTTCTGTCATCTGCTACCAATGAGAACAGTCTAGATCCATTCTCTTTGGAACCCCCTTTCAGGTAGTTGAAAGCAGCTATTAAATCCCCCCTCATTCTTCTCTCCCGCAGACTAAACAATTCCAGTTCCCTCAGCCTCTCCTCATAAGTCATGTGTTCCAGTCCCCTAATCATTTTTGTTGCCCTCTGCTGGACTTTTTCCAATTTTTCCACATCCTTCATGTAGTGTGGGGCCCAAAACTTGACACAGTACTCCAGATAAGGCCTCACCAATGTCGAATAGAGGGGAATGATCACGTCCCTCAATCTGCTGGCAATGCCTCACTTATACATCCCAAAATGCCATTGGCCTTCTTGGCAACAAGGGCACACTGTTGACTCATATCCAGCTTCTCGTCCACTGTAACCCCTAGGTCCTCTGTGAATTACATTGTATATGATTAACTCAGTCTTGAGCAGTGGATCAACCATGGATTTTTTAATGACCACATACTAAGCCTATGAGTCCTGAGTAATATTCATTGCAAGATCTTTTTTCAACAATAACATCATTAGAGTCTTGTTGTCTGTTCCAAAACCTGGGTACATTTCAGCATATGCAAAATCATATAAGATAGTCCAACACACACACAATATGGGAAACAGAGTGGGAATTTTACCATTGATAACAAAGTGGCATTTGTTTAAATGAGTCACTTTCATTAGATCTATAGTAAAAGAAATCTTTTACTGAGAAACTATTGGAAGATTTCACTTTATTTGCCAGTATGTCCACAAAAGAGTGAATACTATATGCTAGAATACCTAATGCCATAAAACAAGGGAGATTTGCCAATCTGCAGACAAGATCAATCCAATAAAATTGCTGGAAGCAAACTGGTGTCTTAGCATTATGCCTGCAGTGTGTGTGCAAGGCATTTGCTTATTTTCTATAAGACAATTGGAGTTCTCTTTCATACATGGGCATGAGATTAGCTTGTGTTATGGAAGTACAGTATATGGCTCTGAATGTTTCAGAATCCATAAAGAGAAATGATTAATAAATGAGAACTACTCATAACATACAGTAAGAATCATATTGAATGTGATGCTGTATAAATGAAGGTTGGGTTGATTAAGTTCTCCAAGTGAGGTACAAATTTGTAGTTTCTTTATAGAAAATCTTGTATTTTTTCTCCTCTTATAGAAAATATTTAGAGTCTCTTCATTCTACAGGGACTCCTCAAAGTTTCAACACAATTCGTTCCTCAGAATTGCGTTGAGAGTCAAAACGTTGTAAGTCGAAACCATTTTTCCCATAGGAATCAATGGTATGAAGGGGGGATTGGTTCCTGAACCAAGACTTGATACACTATTTTCACCACAATAACCCAGATTTTTGTACTAAATGAATTATCGATGACGAATGTTGCAACATCAATGTATTTTGTAAACAGCATTCAAATAAACATGTAAAATCACATATGCTACTCAGAATGCTGGCAACACAGGCTCAGAAAGCCAGGGAGAATGGCACATGTGCTGAGCCTCAGCCAATGACTGTTTAAGCTTTCTGATTGGCTGAGTCCAGGGCCAGGAGCCAATCAAAAACAAGCGGCACCTCTACCTGGCAACAAGCTACCCTACTGCCTTAAAGCCAATCAGAAGTGACCCCTTCCAGCTCCATACCAGTATAAACACGAGGAAGTGATTTCAAGCGAATGTTATGCAAATCAAGCATCATAAGGGAAAAACAGATGTCATGGGGTGAAACGGGTAATCAATTGAAAAACATCGTAAGTGGCATCCAACGTAAGCTGGGTGTTGTAAGTCTGAGGACTCCCTGTATTTGAATAGATACTTGTGAATTTTCCAGGGTAACATGCAGAGCAAACAGTTCAGTATCAGCATGATGTTCAATTTCATTGTGCTAAACCTCCCAAAAACCAAAGATGGAACAATTTCCATCTGTTTATGCTGGCTAGAATTTTGCAAAGAAAAGGGGAGGAAGTTACCCATCACTAATATCTGTGAGACAATTTTAAAGTGCTGTGTAGGTATTTCATGTACAATTTATGTTTGTTATTGAATCAGTGCACGAAGCTCTGGATATGCTGCTTTCTATCATAACACTGTTTTTCAAACACTTTTCATAGATGATAAAACCTCAGTTTACATGGACTATGAATGTAACATTCTCAAAGGAATATTAGGGCCAAACTGAACCTCAGTACTAAAACTGGTTGGAAATTTTCTGACTAATCCTTCAATGGAACATAGGCAGGTTTTGAAACTTTCCTGCTGGACAGTTTCCATCAGAAATCTGCCTGGTTTCCTGCCACCTCACCTGCTCAGCTCCTTGGCAGCCCACCTGACCAACTGCCTCAGAGTCAGGACCTGGATCAAGAGCAATCGTCTATGCAGACTGCTCCAGGATCAAGTGCTCCTGGGCTTCCAGCCTCCCTGACAATGAACCAGGCTTATGGCAGCCCTGGGAGCCCTGGCTCCTATCCTCATGGCTCACCCATGGTTCCCAAGACTTGTCAGCTCCCAGGTCTCCATCAGCAAGCCAAGAACCTAGAAGCCCTGAAAACCATGGTGTTATATCAAACAAGCAAGGTACTAACAAGTTTCAACAGGACTTTATTTTCAAAGTGGAAATCTCTTTACCAAGCTGCTGCTGCACCCTCTGTAGCTTTCTCCCAGCATCTCAACTCCTCCCCCCTCCTTCCTGTTTCCTGTCCTTTCAGACTCCCAAAAGCCAGTGCTCCCAATTCTAATAATTACAAGCAACATCTGAGCACCACACATGGCTGGACCAGGAGCTTAAGAGCTTGGGTTCCCAGGTGCAATTCCATTTCAAACATTTTTTAAAAAATCAATTATTTATAAACATTTTTTCCAGAATTTCCCTTGTGTGTGTGAAATATCAGTTTCTATTCTTCACTCTGAAATGGAACAGGGCTGGTTTTTTTTTTTTTCATAATTTCTGAATTTTTCATAGAAGGGATATTCTGACTTTTGACCAGTTCTAGTTAATACAGTCAGATGTGGTTTTAGGATTTTAGAGGTCCTAAGTAATGAATAAGTTCGAGCATCTCATAATACTCCCATCTCTGCATTGTTCTCCGGGTGGTATGGCTCTTTTATATCTTTCTACAGTTCTCCTAAAATTTATACTGAAGACCAGTCCCTTTTCCAGCTGCTTTGTGCTAATCCTGCAGTGCAAAGCTACTTGAAAGCCATCATAACAAGTTACCTGGTGATTCTCTTGGAGAAAGTGGGATATCCTTGAGTGTAGAAGTAGCATAGCTACTCTTTGCCAGCCCCTTTGGTATGGAGAGAGGTGCGGGGGGCTGAGGGGGGACTGTCATGAGGCACAGCCAGGTTGATTGGAGCACCGCTGTACCCTAGCAATACCCAGGTGCCAGAATAGCCCATTAGGGAGCTTTTGCCACTGGGCACAATTTAGAACTTCCCTAACACTGCTATAAATTATGCCTGGGCTCAACTGGCCCCTAGCTGACCATAGGATCCAGGGGAGAAGTACAAGTAGCATAAAGACACCTTTGCCCTCCATAAGCAGTGCCGGGGATGTGTAAGAGTACAAATAATGGGTTTGATTGTGCCAAAAAAGGCACATTGCTGGGGATTGCTGTGAAGATGCACTGCTCTTGGGGGAGCAGCACAAAGTGTATTATCTACTGCATGAAGAGATAGTGTGCCTACTATTAGCTAGCCCCTGCACTGAATCACTGTGCATCTCTGTAAAGGACAGATAGAATTTGTCCCTAGATGATTTTCAGAGAGGGGATGGCAAACTTGTATGGGTGTCCAAGGGTTTCTTCCTTAGGAAGAGCATTTTTAGTGTGATCTGGCTCATGCCAGAGGCAAAACAAAGAAACCCTATTTATGAACCAGGGATGACAATTGTCTGTAGCAAGGATGGATAAGTACTACTGAGGAAGGACAAGAGCATGGGGAGATGAACTCCACCAGAGAGAGAGGGAAATCGACTCTCCCTCCCTTTCAGTTAGAATGCCATTATGGACTGTAGGTGTTTCTGATGGTTCTGTTCTCTGGGGTTTATGGCTTCAGGTTTCTAGAGAGGAGTAAATTCAGGGAGGCTGTAATTTGTAAATCTCTACAACAAATTATTTGTGTAACCCCTGACTTTTTTGGGGCTAATATGTCTTTTGCAGATCTGATGTCTTTATTCTCAAACTGACATTGATTTCCTTTTCAGAAATCAAAAATAGGTTCAGGTAGAAAAGGAATCACACCATTAGTAAAGATGTCATTCAGTATTTATAGGAAAATACAATTAAAGTTTACAAAGAAAATTATTGTAGTAACCTATTCAAACCATATCCTAACCTGGTACAGAGTAATCTTAATTATTAACCTTAAATTAGTTACTATATGTAGTCTAGAAACATAGACTGGTAGGACTGGAAGGGACCTCTAGAGGTCATCTAACCCAATCCCCTTCAACCCACCCACTCAGCCCAACTAAGCAAAATTCAACAAAATATTACAACCCACATGAGAGTAGACTATTGTATCACTTGAACTCCACTAGGTAGTTACAAATGCGCAGAAAACAGAAAATGTGCACAAGGATTAAAGGCAGCCGAATAAAAATAAAATAGAGAAAACAAGCAATGACATGTATAAAAAAGACAATAAGTATGAAGTTAAGAAAAAGAGAATATGGTAGTTGGATGTGAGTTTTATTAGATGTAGCCTGTATTGTTTTTCTCGGAATTTTCATCCTTCAAATGCAGGAATTATACTGAAAGAAATACTATTTTTCTTGATGTGTGTGTGTTTGCATGCATGCATGCAAATCCAAATGAGGCACTTGTATCAATGGTGGCTTGATCTGGCTTGAGTTACTTAATACAAGTATACAAATGATATTCCTGAAAAGTCTCCATTTAAAGCTTTTTTTTAAGCATAAGATGCCTTTTCAACAAAACCAAAAAAAATCATAAAAATACTAATTTTGTTCAATGTTTTTTTTTTCATGGTAATGATTTTTGAAACATTATTTTTAATGTGGAAGGGTGGGGGGAAGCACCTCCATATCTTACTTTTTTACTGGAAAAAAGGTTGAGAAAAATCACTGAAAATTTTGAACAAAACATTTTTTTTATGTTAAATATACTTGTTTTTTTTCCAATGAGCTATTATCATTTGAGGGGCCCTCTAGACTAGTATCATTGTTTGTCCTTGCTACTGCCTAGGGATCTGACAGAAATCCTGTAGTTCTCTTAACACACACTTTACTCAAGCACCTTCCATTGACTTCTAGTAAAACTTTCATTTACTTCAGTACTTCCATTATTTTCCTGAATCTGGAGGAGAAATTTGCCAAATCTGAGATGAAATGTACCAATTTTGGATTAATATTTGCAATTTTTAGATCTTGTATTTTGCTATTTTAGCTGTATGAATATATTAAAGAACATATAGTTCAAAAATATTTCAAATCCACATAGCCCTGAAAGGTTTCAGAGTAGCAGCCGTGTTAATCTGTATTCGCAAAAAGAAAAGAAGTACTTGTGGCACCTTAGAGACTAACAAATTTATTCACTAAAGCTTATGCTCAGATAAATTTATTAGTCTCTAAGGTGCCATAAGTCCTCCTTTTCTTTTTGTGGATATCCCTGAAAGACAAAGATGAAATCTTGCTAACGTAAAAACAGGAGAAATTAAAATTGTAAAATGTCGTGACATTTCATCTGTCATGAGAATCTATTTCTCTGCTCAGTCCTAGCAAGGACTGCATTTTGACTGCAGAGTCAGTTCTATGATTAGTTGTTTATTCCATTTAAGGTACTCTTCCACCTCTATTAAAGACCATTGAAATATTTCTTTTTTTGTTTCTGGTAACCTTTCACAAGTCATGTTTTTATCCACATCAGAGCCCCAGTTTTAAGGTTGTCTTAGGGCTTTAGAATGTAATAATTAAATCTCCTATCCTGCAAAGGCTGAATGTGCCTAAATGCATAAAGTTAAGCATGTACGTAAGTCTTACAGCACTAGGACCCAAATCTATACAATTATGTTTCTGCTTCTTCATCTAGCTGCATCTTAGGACAACTGTAAATGCTTCCTTCTGTATTGAGATGTTGCCCTATAGATTAAATCTAAACTTAACATCTATAGTTTGGTTAAGATTGTGAAGAAAGCAGCTGTTTTGTTACTTTAGTGTTTTTGCGTCAGCTGAAATAATTCTTTCCAAAACTATATTTCCCCCTCTTTACCACAAATTCATGGTTGCAAAAGAAAAAGGCAATCGTACCAGAAATAGCACAGAAAGAGACGGTGATTTAGTGTAGCCATCCTTACAGCATGTTGTGTGCTGGCTGACTTTTATCTTGTAATTGTTTCTTGAATCTGCTCCTAAACCTTTTGTTCCCTGGGCAGCGCCATCTTTTGCATAACACACCATCAGTATGCGTTACTAATACATCACTGGCATGACAGCTTCAATGGTGTACTGAAACAACAGCTCATCAGAACAGCAGCACACTCTGATGATTTATCACTGTAACACATCATCAGAATGAGGCAGTCTAATAATATATTATTAAAAAAACCTACACAGGTATTATGCAGGAGTGAATGCAATTTAGGCACCGGATTGAAAGTATGCAAGAACACTTCCAAACTATTGTCACTGATATTTGCATTCTTGCGGGGAGTCACATACTTCTCTCCTAGACACCTTGTCCATTTAGCTCTCACCCTGATGCTCTAAGGAACATCCGAGGCTGCAACTCAGTGGTACTATCTTTTTGGTTTGTCTTGCAATGAGACAATGGTTTTACTATGCTCTAGGGTATGGTTTTATTCACATCTCTGCCCAGGCTAATGGAGTCATAACAGATCTGTCCATAATGGACTAGTAATGTGCTTCGGAGAGATGCTTTCAGAGGGTGCATCCTGAAATATGATGCAGTCAAATGGGATTATATCATTTATTATCACTGGTTACAAGGTCAAAGTCATACAGCATAGGAAACATGAAATGAAAATTGGATATACAGAGGCTGCATACTTAAAAATGATCTAGTAGATATGTTCTTGCTGTTGGGAAGCTTCACTACAGGGAAGGATAAAATAAAATGAAGAAAGTTTATGAGAACACCTTCTTAGAAGTTATGGACTGACATTAGTTTTGGGGGTTGCCATATATGCTTACCAAATCTAATATCTACTGAGAGAAATCAGTAAAATCTTTCTCCTTTGGTCTCAGGTCTATTGGTCTCTTTAGGAGCCCACTTGCCTTCTCTTCTGAGTACTCTGAGGAATATTGGCTGCATATCTGCCCTGCCGCCCCAATTACATAATTTAAACATCTCACCCTTTTTTTTACTACAGCAGTTTGTATGGCTAATAACAAAAGACTTCAGTATGTGCTAGGGGTATTACATTACCTGCAGATTTCCCCCATCCCACTAATTCCTGTGTTTGGGTCATTTAAATAATGGGATATTGGGATGTTCCACTTATTGAAGAAGTGCTTTTCAACTTGTATTACTTTTTTCATATTCAGTGTTCTACATGAGAGACAAATAGGGCGAGACTCTGTTCTCACACCTTTGTAACCCTACTGATGTTAAGGGAAACTGCTCCTGATTTATACTGGTGGAACTGGCAGCAGGATCAGGCTTTTAGACTCCAGAAGGGGAATGCAAGACTCTTTAGAAGCCATACAATAATAATAAAAATAATAATAATTAATAATAAATAAATTTTAATGGTTAAGGCTTAATATTTTTTCATATAAGAACTAAGTTGAAGAGAGACTGGCAATAAAAGGATGGTTCTTTAGTTAACTCGCAGAGAAGAATGTTTTCTGTATGATTTATATAGGCTATTTAATAGCAAATATGATGCTTATATATTTTCAAATTAGTGTACAAATCTTGGCAAACTAATCCATTTATGCTAATCCATTTAATGAGAGCACTTTAATCCAAGTGACCTTTCTGAATCATGCAGAACTTTTTTCTCTTTCATGAAATCTTCTCTGCAAATCCTTCTTCTAGTGGTCATTTTCCTTTCCTAAAGAGCCATGGAATCACTCATAGGAGCAGAACTGCTTGAGGCCACTTAGGCATCAACCATAGATACAAATTATCTAGAACTCAGGAGGAAGCCACTGCATTTTTTTTTCCCTTGGACTGCAGAGTTCAATTTATTTGTACCCTAGCACCAGTGCTTCCTTGGATCCTATTGAGGCTGCAGAGCGTAGATCATCTTGAAGTATGAGGCACCACATCTCAGTAAGTGCTGAAAGAGACTTCAGATCTTTCTTTTTGAAAAGAGTCTGTTTCAAGACCACTCCAGGTTCCAGAGCAGGAATTTATCTGTAGATTTGCAATGGTCCTTGGGTCCAAATCACCCCCCTATTGAAAAACAGCCCTAATTCTGGCTTACTTTTTATGTAGGGGCAGCACCAGTGTAGTCCCATTTATCCTTGCTTTGTGTGAAGGTGCCTCCCATAGAATGGAAGTGAAGGCTTCAGCTCTGTTAGGGAATCATATTTAAGGTAATTGGCCCTCTCAGTCCTAATGGCTTCGTCTGCTTTTAGGGAATCCTTCTAGTTGAGAGTCTCTGTGGTCAATCATTTGCATTCAGCTTTAGTTCTCTGTCTTTGGCTTGGGGCTCCTCTCTTTGAGGTCAGGAGTTTCACACTCCTTTCAGGATATGTGGCCTATAGAATGTGTGGCCTTTGATTCCACCTCATCCTGGTGCTGTTGGTGAAACACTTGCTAGGAAGAGAAGAGATAGGTGATGTGTATGTGTATACAATGAAGGGCATTGTAATTACATGACTGCTCAGTGCTGTGGTACACCAAACCTCTTAAGCTACCCAAACAGCATGACTCAGAGGTGAGCACTTAAGGCACTTCAACTGCTAGCCCAAGTGGTTCTCACCTTGTCGTATTCAACAAGCACTTAGACTCATAGCTAAAGTAAAGAGATAGTTTACTAGATTGTCAGAAAAGGAAAAGACTGTAAATACCCTAGCTATATCAGTTTAAGCAGTTACATGTCAAGATAAAACATAGACATTCCTGTCTTGGGCACTGAGAGCATCTAATCAAAGGTGAGGGCTCCTCAGGCTTAGAACCTAAAGTGATCTCTCCAGGGTAGTCCTCTATTAAAGGCAAGTAGGTAACTTGCCAATATCCTGGCCAGGATCAGTCTGTGTTGTCTTATTGTGGGGCCCCTCTGCATTGTCCCTCTGCTGCTGCTACCGCCACAGCGTTTCCAGCATAACCTCTGCTAAGTGGCCTGCGGCAACTGAGGTGGTAGCTAGGCTACAAAAGGCCTCCTATAGTCTCTGGCTCTGTATATTGTCCTTAACAAAGACTTGCTAGGAAGAGGGTCTAGCAGCCAGTCAGAACACACAGGCTACCACACAAACTTCAAAAGCATTCCAAGCTACTCATTTTCATATGTCTTTTTACAAAATAAACTATGAAAGAAAAAACGGTTGTGAAAAATCTCACCCTATAAAAAATGTACTACTGATGTTGTTTGGAACATATAATATCTCTGAAGCATATGAGACTGTTCACATAATTACATTTGGTTAAAATATATCCACATTAGTGTTAAGTGTATCCACATTAGTGTAAATGGCTCTTACAAGAATATACGCAAATGGCATTTATTTTTTTTAGTTCAGTCTTACTTTTGAAAGTACATTCAGTTTTTCTCTCCTGGATTTGTTGGGAGTGTCCTGTTTATACTGCATTATTCTCAGGCAAACTTCCTACACATGATCATTCTTCAAAAGGATTCAAATTCCCAAACCTCCATCCACTGTCAGATGATATTTTTTTTAACTCAGTTATTTACCATCAATTCAGCAATAGGATTTCCTGACCAATTTTAGAGGTCATCAAAGGAGGCGAGTTGTTCCTAGGCAGTGATTTAGAGAGGTTTAAATCTTGGCTTATGCAGACTTCATTTTTGGCCTTCTGTGCCATGTCTAATATGAATTGGGGTGTCTCATGGGTAGTGTCACAAATCTCCTGTTCTTTGTTATCTGTGTGCTGCATTTAGCTACACTAATTTGTCTATGTAATCCAGGATTTCATTGCTATCCAGAAGAAACACCAATTTACATGAATCTTCCAATATCTTATAGCCCTGTTATTGTCCCAATGTCTTTCATATGTCCAGTAGTACTAGTTGGATTAGCTGAATGAAAAACAACACTGAAAAGAATGAAATGATGACAGTTGTCTTCTTAGCATCATTTGGTTGGCACTTATATGAAAGAGTCTTTAATTAGTAATGTATTAACAGTATCTAGCATTAGGAACCTGATGATGCCAAGGACACAGAATTGACAGACAAGTAATGATAGTCACATGATAATAAGCAAGATGCATATTGCAATCTAAGCAGTAATTATTATATTCACCTAGATTGCTTCCTAGATATTTGTTGTGTCTTGCTTATTTCTAAGACTATAGGCACCGGTCTAGCAGAGAACATTAAAGTACATATTTAACTTTAAGCACATGAGTACATCCATACCTCCAGTGGATCAGGTCCATAGTTTACTGTTTTATGGTCCTCTCGATGTCATTATGGACAATCTATGACCCACATAGGGTAAGAATATTGTTGATGTGATTTAGATAAATGCAGCATATTTTCTGAGAGCTCAGTCCCTTCCACTGACACCTGATCAGGTTTTATATTAATTTTAAAATATGTCTTCTGCTTTACAAGACCTTGTATGTCCTTGGAGTCTCACCTTAATAAGCTGTTCTCTCTTCATATTTTTGTTGAGGGCTAATATCTCAAGATGCAAGTCTGTTGTTTGTGCCAAAATTGAAGCTGAAATAGCCAGTGGAATTCCACTAACATCTAGAATGCGGAAAAGTACTTTTCAAAACCAAAGTCAAGGCATTTCAAAATTACATCGTGTTACCTGCATTCAAATGATCATGCATGTGACAGGTGGGGGCCTTGCTAGTCGAGCTGGGACACCTCCATCAGTCCTGTATGGGGGTGGTCCGCTCTGCCACTCGGTCATGGGCTTCCCCGTTAAGTGGGTAATTTCTGCCAACTGTTGCCCAACCCCCAGATGGGGTCACCGAAATGCGTAATCTGTGTATTCTGAGCAGCAAAACAATCAAACCATCTGGGGAATTAGCCCCTGGTCAGGGCGAAGCAGCAAGCAGGCTGCAACTCCTACGTGGGGCAGAGTAAGCAATTAGTCTATAACCCGGCAGCCTCCTGGCTGGGGCAGCAAACAATCGAATAGCCTGGGGAATTAGCCCCCTGGGCAGGGCAAATCAGCAAGCAGACAATGAGTCTATAGGCCTCACATCTCTTGGGGCTGGAGCATAGTTTAGGCAGCTTCCTCAGTGGGCAGGGGCCTGGCTTCCACAGTGGTCTCCGCAGCTGGTGAGTCATCTGGCAGGTAGTCCCGGTCCCTGGGCTTTACCCCCAGTACCTCTGCAAGATCCTGCAGTATACTCTCTTCCTCTTCCTCTTCCTCTTCCACCCCCACCCCCACCCCCACAGACTGGCATGAGCTGCCTCCTTTTATCTGAATTCTCCATTTGGAGCATGTGCAGCCGAGAAGAGGGGGCATGGCCACCTGGGCCCACAATGATTGGTCCACCCCTGGCGGTCCAATGCGGGGCTGGTACACCCCATCTGTGCATTTAATTAAATGCTCAAATTGTTCCATTCAGGAACAATTTATTTTCAGTCTCCTCACAATGCCAGTTTATTCTTGTTTAAAGAACTTTGTATTGAATTTTGCACTGTACTGTGATGGGGTAGTTATGTGTCTAAGCTTCAGGTTTGAAACCATTGCTATGCACATCCGTCTGAGATCTGAGCACTTCATTCTCTTCTTGTTATGTCATGTATCATCCACTAAAATCACTGACATGCACATAGAGGGCAAATGAGTCCCCAGATTAGTGCCATAGGGAAATAAAAGATGCCTCACAGACGCAAGCAATTTAGAGCCTGGTTCTCATTTACACTAAGGCAGCTGTACACCACTCAGGCTATGTAAAGCGGTGTAAATATAATTTGGCCTCATTACACTGCCAGAATGATGTAAATAAGAATCAGATTTCTAAAATTTAATTAAAGTGGGCCTGATTCTCCATTGCCAATTAATAGAAAATAAGTGTAAAACATTCTGATTTAGTAGCTCTTCACAACTACTTTGGATTCACTTAGCAGTGGTGTAAATGACTATACATATATAAACAGTAATCATTAATAAGTCAACATTTGCTAACAAGTGCCACACAATTTTCATAGTTACCACAGTTGTTTCCTAGTTTAAGTAAAGGGGGGAAATTCAGTAGCTGTTTTTTAAAAAAAATTAGCATATTACTTGACTTTAAATGTAATAGTGTGATGTTTCCTGGGAGTGCCTAGGTTTGGGAGGCTTCTCTCTATCACCAGCCTTTAGTGTGAGGAAGTTTGTCTGTACCTATCGTGGATCAGTTCCCTAACTTCACCGGCCCTGAACAACACAAGCACTGCCTTCTCGGCTGCTCGCTCTCTCGAGGTGAGTTATAGGCACACTCCAACCCCCGTGCCCTGTGAGTATCTCCCTAAAGTATCCAGTCCCTGTTCCACTGGACACTGACAGTGTTCAGATCACTGCTATATACCCCACCTTACCAGTTTCACTTCAGATCACCACTCCACTTGACACATAACACTAAGAAAAGTTTAGAGTGAAAACAAGTAGAAGTTTATTTAACAAGTATAGAGATACAAGTGATAGCAAGTAGCAATTTTAGAAACAAAAGGTAACAGAGAAAATAAAATCATAGTTCACATTCTAGAACCTAGACTTATTTAACTAGATACTTTCATGTCTCACAGAGCAATGTTCACCCAAAGTCCTTCCAACATTTTGCAGTCAGTCTTGGCTGTGGTCTTCCAATCATGAGACAAGTCACTCTACCAGATTGACTCCTCGATGAAAAACCTTGCTGTCTGTTTTCTATCTTGAACTATATCATAACAATCTATTGCCCTTATTCAGAAACAGGACACCCTCTTGCTGGTTATTTTTTCCTGTATACTCCTTTCTTGTAGATTTTGTAATCCCTCAGTCAGCATCTGGTTTACTGTGCAAATAGGCATATATTCTGAGACACACAATACACAATGACAAGACAGGAAATAAGCATACGTTACCCCCTGGCAGAAAGGAACCTGTCCAAGACATGTCACCTCCTGCTTACTTGCCTTAAGAACATAATTTTCAATATAGATACATACCTCCATAAATATTATATATGCATACATTTCACAGTGATTATGATGTCCAGTGGGCTCTCTCAGTAGAGACCTCACATGTCACATGAGTGCATTATTATGCATATTTCTGACCCTAGGATCCCTGTAAAACTCTGTGCATCCTCTGTGGGCCCCTCCCCCCCACCAGGTGCCACCAAGAGGTCCCTGAGTCACAAATAGGTATAAACAAAAAGTATCAGTTATGGAGCCCTGTAGGATCTTAGATTGTATATGCATATTGTTCTGTACAATTCAGGTGCTGATGCTAACACTGTCTGTCTTTAATGGTTGCTGTTTACAGTATATCCTGTTCAGATATCTGGTGGGAATATGACTGCATGTGACACACTAGCTTTATACTTATAAATACCACTTAAAAAGCAAAACCTTCTACCACTTTTTATTTTTAATTCCAATTACTGGAAATTAATTATATAAATAAAAATTAAAATTAAGTTCTTAACGAGCTTGGTTCATAATGAATGTTGTCCAGGGATTTTATTCAGATATATTTAAACAGCATGATAAAATGTAGCTCCAAGAAGCATTTGTTGGCAAAAATTAAATTCTGAAATGTAATTATAATTTTACCAATAATCTTTCAATGCACAGTATGGCGCTGCACTATGCATGAAGGAGTATGAAAGATAAGAAAATAGAAAGGGGGAATTTTTTTCTGTAATGGGATTACAGAATGAAAACAGACTGTTATGTAAATGTACTAATTACTAGAAGGCTTTCCTAGAGTGGTATGTTGACAAAACTCAATAATTACATTTTCTAAGTTACACTTTTAAATACAGAATGACTAACAGTTTTCCAATATTTAAAAAATCGGGTTAGTCTTAGATAACCTAAATATTACAAAACCAAAATAGCATTACCACATCAAAGAGACGGATAGTTTGATATGTTATGTGTCATATATAAATAGTGTTCCTGGCATTACCCCCAAAGCATGAGTTTCTGTCAAGGACTCATGCCCCTGTGTGACATCCCACTGAATACTACTGGGCGTAGGCGCAGGGGTCCATTGCAGTGGCTCACATTGCAGGATTAGGTCCCACATAATATAGAATTGTGACATTCTGGGGTGCAATCCAGACAAGTGAGGGGCTGTGTCACTCGTGTTCTGCAACCCGAGATGCCTCACAATGCTTTGCTGTTCTATCTTTCAACTTGGACCACTCACAGTCAGCATACAGGTCATACCCTGAGTGTCAGTGAAAAGCCACAACCCTGGTCCAGCTACTCTGACCCCAGCAACCTGTCAGCAACACAACAAGCACACTTTTGTTTCCAGCAGCCTTGGTTACTACAGTAAAAGCTTTGTTATCTAGCATGTTGGAGGCATGGGGGGTGCTGATTAATCAAATATTCTGGTTAACTGAGAAAAAAGAAAAGGAGGACTTGTGGCACCTTAGAGACTAACCAATTTATTTGAGCATAAGCTTTCGTGAGCTACAGCTCACTCATACTTTACCAATGGATTACCAATTTTCAAAGAATTAGAATACAATAAAATGAATAAAGTATAAAATACAGTAGTACATTATACAGGTTTCACCAGTCCAGTAGTAGTACTGTACTGCAGAGTGGTTGGTTTCTTGAAGCATTTAGGTGTATACAGGTAAATTTTTCTATACAGTAGGTTATCTTATGACACTACATATCACTAAGGGCAGCACATGGCGTACACCCAGATCACTAAAAATAAACAACACTAAAACTATACTGTGTTGTCAGATGCCACCGGTGTGGTGCTCTGCTCTGTTCAATGTTGACAACAGTCGGCTGCATGCACGTGTTCCCTCTGTGTGCTGCCCCGGCTTTGCACAGATAGCTGACACAGCAGACCCCAAGAGAACCCCCGATGACCACAGACTCCGATAAGGTATGAAGGCACCCGGCCAGGTTTATTGCCAAATGAAACACAGTCTCTAGCTCCCCGGATCAGATGTCTACAGTTCTGCTAGTACATATGTGCTCCCTGACAATGGACACAGCTCAGTCAGTGGTGGGACACTCCACTGCCCCCTAGGCTGGACAGAGACACTGCCCCAGGGATGCATTCTTGTACACAGGTACGAACAAGTTGCACATTACTCCTGACATATTGAGGTGCAACCCCCTCTACGTAACAAGGTACAACTCCTCTATGTAACAAGGTGCCTCTTCTCATCTTGTGTATGTTGGTTCAAACAAAACAACTTTATCCATCATACTGCCCCTTTGCCCCGTCTTTAGGATGGGTCAGCTTGTTCCTTGTTATGTGTGTGGAATGTGCAAGTATCAGAGTGTTCTGGTATCTCTAGTGTCTAGTACCTTTTAGGTATATGTAATTTTGCAACATCAGCCCTTTCCTTGTGAGCGTCTGTGAGCAGGGCCTGCCTCTGGCTCACAGCTTAACTTTGCTTTATGTTAGCAAAGTTTTGACCATTACTTTAGCTCAGGCCTTAGGCCTCATACCGGGCCTCTGATACAACGGTTTATGTTTCAGTGCCTTATTTTACTACGTACTGAACATAATTTAATATTTCTTTGATGATTTAGAAGGCACTTCAGGATCTTGCAGTGCCTCAGGGTCATCATTGTCAACATCAATTAACATTGTTTATATAGCAGGTGTAGGAGATTGGGCTGAATCTGTAATGACCCTAAGACACACCCTGGGAGCTGCTTTTTTTTATAAATCCCTGATGTCAGCTTGCTTACTTGTCTTCTGCTCTTTTGCATAAAAGTAGGGTGCAGAATGTGCAATTGCATAAACTCCTCGGCAGTATAGTAGTCCTGGTTGCTAGATTAAAGATTTGTATTGGGAGATATCAGAAATGCTGGTTAATAGAGCTTTCGAGTTGATAAAGTGCCGGATAACACAGCTTTTACTGTATTTTCAGGGTGATCCCAACACACTCCTAATCCTGAATTTCCTCCCAAAAATGTGTGTTCTGCACTGTCCAGCCCTCTCTTGACAGTCCAGATAGGTCAGTTGCCTCTCAAAAGGGATTAATATCCTACAGTTTGCTACTTAAAATGGAGTTAGCCATTCAGTTTAAACACGACACTGGATTAGTTTTGGTCAAAGAATAAAACAAGTTTATTTAACTACAAAGAGTTAAATAGGTTTTAAGCGAATACAAATATAAGGCATTAAAGTCAGAAATGCTTACAAGAGAAATAAAGATAAAATGCTTCCTCATACTAAAACTTAAACTAGACATGGTTCAAGTTGAAATCCCTTACCACATGTTCCCAGTAACACTGCTGATCAAATTCTCAAGCCAGGATCTGCTCCGAAAGGCTATTTCTTTTTTCTTCTTAGGTGAAAGAGAGAGATGGATCAGGAGAGATACCTTGAGGTCTTTTTGCCCCTCACTTTTATAGTCCAGTCCCCCTTTGAAATGCATTTTTCTGAGGGTTACTCCTAGATAAACTTCCTTCCCGCTTTGAGGACAGAGACAGGGAGTCTTGTGGTGAAAGAGGTTCCATGCTGTTCTCTGTTAAAATGAAGATCAGTTTGTTCTTGTCTCCTTTCATTGCCAGAGAATGGCCTCTCTACTGGTGATTGCCCATCAGCTTTGATGACACCAGGCTTCTGTCTTTGAGAAACTGATTTACCCAGATTTGGCTGGTAAACACATTTCATCTTATGTTTATAGCTTTACATCTAATATTGCTACACACATTTAATCATGATATTATTGACTAATGAGTTATTAGTTTTCAAATAATACCTCACAAGGCATAGTTTGTACAAAGATTATCGCAGTCGTGGGTAGGGTGTGAATACAGGGGTGCAATCAGTCAAAACTGAAAGAGTAAGTTTGAGGTGAGCCTTAATATGCAACCATATATATATATATCACTGTAGAAAACACTATCTAAATTCATGTTTTCATTAGGTAAATGCCTACAAGTCATGAGCTCATGGGAGTTTACTGGAGTAGGGATTGCAGGATTTGTTCCAACAGTAGGATTGAAAATCTGATTTTAAAGAAGGTCCTTTCCATCTAACTCTAATTTCAAAATTCCACCTGTATTCATCCATCCCCTGAACGTTTTTTGAAACTCATACCGATGTGTGACAGTAGAAAAAATATTTTGTTAAAATGCTCAAATGGTGTTCAAAGAATTATTGAAAAAATTTAAAATACGTTTTTGGTTCTGTCTGATGTTTCATGTTCATGGCACTCATGAGTAATGAGGCCATCTACATTCATGTAATATAAATATAGCCTGTAGGAAGCTATAAGATACCTTTTATACATTTAAATACATTAGCAGTGTTACCTGCACATTACTAAATTGCAAGTCAAATGGCCTTGACTATCTGGGGTATTCCATTTCCCAAAGAAGAACAGGAAAGAGCAGATTTTCTAATGTGCCATTTTCTAAGTTAATAATACTGAGATACCATTTAGAAGGAACATTACATTTGTTCTTCTGAAAAATATAGCTATAACACCACTTATTTTGATGGACTCTGAAATAAGTCTTCTCCTCTTGCCCAGTTCATTACACAACATTTTACATAAGTTAATTGCAAATTAAATGAAACAAATTGTAATCACTCAATGTTAAGTTAAGCACTCAAAATTCAGGAAACATGAAAGCTATGGTTGGGAAAATATCACCTTACTGCACTCTTGTGAGTGGAATTGAAGATGGTGGATCTGATTCTTCAATGAATTCCACTTGTGCCACCATTTACATGCATGAAGAACAAGCAAAAAAAATTGCACTTAAGTAAAATCAGTAAGCTGTTCATAGATTTGATACACATACAAAACAAAAACAATTTTCTTGTTATTGACATGGTAGTTTCATTATAGTTTTATGAGTGAAAATGTTGATTTCTGGTGAAAGGAAAGTAAAAGTTTTATTAATTGTTTTATAGCATTGTTTTATAGGATGGTGTGGATTGCACCGTCAGCAAGTTTGCAGATGACACTAAACTGGGAGGAGAGGTAGATATGCTGGAGGGTAGGGATAGGATACAGAGGGACCTAGACAAATTGGAGGATTGGGCCAAAAGAAATCTGATGAGGTTCAACACCTGCACTTAAGACGGAAGAACCCAATGCACAGCTACAGACTAGGGACCGAATGGCTAGGCAGCAGTTCTGCGGAAAAGGACCTAGGGGTGACAGTGGATGAGAAGCTGGATATGAGTCAGCAGTGTGCCCTTGTTGCCAAGAAGGCCAATGGTATTTTGGGATGTATAAGTAGGGGCATAGCGAGCAGATCAAGGGACGTGATCGTTCCCCTCTATTCGACATTGGTGAGGCCTCATCTGGAGTACTGTGTCCAGTTTTGGGCCCCACACTTCAAGAAGGATGTGGATAAATTGGAGAGAGTCCAGCGAAGGGCAACAAAAATGATTAGGGGACTGGAACACATGACTTATGAGGAGAGGCTGAGGGAGCTGGGATTGTTTAGCCTGCAGAAGAGAAGAATGAGGGGGGATTTGATAGCTGCTTTCAACTACCTGAAAGGGGGTTCCAAAGAGGATGGCTCTAGACTGTTCTCAATGGTAGCAGATGACAGAACGAGGAGTAATGGTCTCAAGTTGCAGTGGGGAAGGTTTAGATTGGATATTAGGAAAAACTTTTTCACTAAGAGGGTGGTGAAACACTGGAATGCGTTACCTAGGGAGGTGGTAGAATCTCCTTCCTTAGAGGTTTTTAAGGTCAGGCTTGACAAAGCCCTGGCTGGGATGATTTAACTGGGAATTGGTCCTGCTTTGAGCAGGGGGTTGGACTAGATGACCTTCTGGGGTCCCTTCCAACCCTGATATTCTATGATTCTATGATTCTATGAACACGGACAAGTGCAGAGTCCTGCACTTAGGACGGAAGAATCCCATGCACCGCTACAGGGACCGAATGGCACGGCAGCAGTTCTGCAGAAAAGGACCTAGGGGTGACAGTGGACGAGAAGCTGGATATGAGTCAACAGTGTGCCCTTGTTGCCAAGAAGGCCAATGGCATTTAGGGATGTATAAATAGGGGCATTGCCAGCAGATCGAGGGACGTGATCGTTCCCCTCTATTCGACACTGGTGAGACCTCATCTGGAGTACTGTGTCCAGTTTTGGGCCCCACACTACATGAAGGATGTGGAAAACTTGGAAAGAGTCCAGCGGAGGGCAACAAAAATGATGAGGGGACTGGAACACATGAGTTATGAGGAGAGGCTGAGGGAACTGGGATTGTTTAGTCTGCGGAAGAGAAGAATGAGGGGGGATTTGATTGCTGCTTTCAACTACCTGAAAGGGGGTTCCAAAGAGGATGGCTCTAGACTGTTCTCAGTGGTAGCAGATGACAGAACAAGGAGTAATGGTCTCAAGTTGCAGTGGGGGAGTTTTAGGTTGGATATTAGGAAAAACGTTTTCACTAGGAGGGTGGTGAAACACTGGAATGCATTACCTAGGGAGGTGGCGGAATCTCCTTCCTCAGAAGTTTTTAAGGTCAGGCTTGACGAAGCCCTGGCTGGGATGATTTAATTGGGGATCGGTCCTGCTTTGAGCAGGGGGTTGGACTAGATAACCTCCTCAGGTCCCTGCCAAACCCGATATTCTATGATCCTATGATTCTGGTCTGTGTAGCATGGTTACAGGCAGAATTGGAATGACATAGCAACAATTTCTGAGAATAGTAATTGCCTCTCCTTTGGGGGGTCCTTTCTACTGCCCTTTCAATCTATTTGTCCATTTGATGATTTTTTGTAGTGTTATGTGTGAACAGGAATATCCATGTTGTGGGGGAATTCCACTAACATGACATTTCTTTTGGTTCCAAATCAGAACACAACACTGATTTTTGAAATTTCCTATGAATTTTTTTTAAATAAATAGTTCAATCGAACATTCCATTTTGATGGAATCTTAATGTTTTGTTTTGGTTTTAATATACACATCCAAACAAACAAGCCATTTGGGAATGAAGCAATGAAATCTTCAGTTCCAAAAGTGTCAAAAGAACTTTTTTTTCCAAAATGATGTTTCATGACATTCATATTCCCCTGGAAAAAATTGAAGAAATTTTGATGAAACAGCATTTTCCAATAAAAAAAGATGTTCCATCTGAAAAATTTCAACCAGATTAAAATTTGGTGATGCCCCTTTAACTAGTTATGACGACAGACCAGGAAGCCATCATCTTTAGTCTTGCTCCCCACATCACTAACATTGCTAGGCCTCAGTTCCTTATCCATGTTCTCACATGGCCAAGGTATCTAGTCTCCTCTCATTATGCAGGAATCCGTACTCGTTTCAGTATGTCAGGGATTTACCTGCATAACTCCTATTGATACTAAATTAAGTGTACCCATTTGTCTTTTCCACATACTGAAAGAGGACTAAATTAAGTCCTTACTCTCAGTTTAGATTACTCCCCCTCCCCATTCAACACGCATCTTACTGAGACGTGTATCAGAGCACCAATGTCTTTGCACAGGCTTCTGGGGCACTTCTAAATTGAATCTCAGTAAAGTGATTTTTGAGTGACAGAGCATATATGATGAAAACTATTACTTCATTTGAAGGTGTAAAGGATGGTCATGTGCATTCATACTGTATTTTTGACATGGAAATATATCCTTGGGGGAATACTTAAATATGTTCTTGATGTGTAGTTCAATTAAATTTGTCTTTGGGTGTGTTTTAATTTATTGTATAACACAATATGAAAATTCATTAGTTTTGTGGCTAAATGAAATATAGAATGGAAAGATAGACTATTAGAAATGTGGAGGACTATTGATCTTCTCAATGCTATTGATTTTCTCACAGTAACTGAGTGGCCCAACTGGGTTTCATAATTCTAATGCAGAATACCCTTAAAATGCTGGTTTGCACTATCAATGACCTAATATGGCTATCATCTTGTTTGTCCCTGATCATTGGTATAATGTCTCTTAGCATCTCATTTTGTCATTATGCAAAGTCATTGTGGCATACAAATGACTTGCAACAGATTAAACGAGCAGGGTGCAAGTTAGGACAACAACAGGGAAAATCTAATTTTGGATCTGTAGCAAAAAAGAGATTTGTGGCATGCAGGGATCCCATTTTACCTACAATCTGAATTCAGATTTCCTTATCTTTCATTGATTCTAGAAAACAGTAAGTTGGTTTACTCCTGTTCTAATTTACGTCAGCAGCAAGATGGCAGCCTCCATGTTCTAAGTTTTATTGTTAACTTGTATTCCATGTTTTAAAGTAAATTCCAATAAAAGTGATTTGAAAAAAAGAAGGAAACGATTGTGAATTCTGGAAATAAACCTTAAGGTTAACCTTCAGTGTATGATTAAGGCAATACCCCTGCCCCTTAGCTTTCTTCCTTCATAGATTAAAATGAGGAGAAAGGTGCACTCCAACAGCATAATTTAAACAGGTGGATTGTGCATTTTCTCATTGACTCACTTCAGTGTAGCCAGCAAAAGCTAAACTGCCTATCAAATATTCAGTGTATAATGAACAGGTCTGTTTTTGCTGATTCCTAAGTAAAAATGATTAAGTAGGGAAGAGAAAATATTCCTTTCTTCATGTATTTTTGGCTTGTTACAGCCTCTCCTGGAAGAGATCAAGGCTTCTCCGGGGAGGTACACCTCACAATTTAAAAGATTCTAAGCTATATTCATAACATAATGAGCGTGTGCATTCATATTGTATTTGGATGTTTTTAATTAGTGATATTTAATAATAATTAAGCAAGACTATTTTAACTCAATTTTCTTAACAGCCGAATATAAAAAGCTATGGGGTGAGGCAACAAGTTTGATCAGATCATCTCATTATGAGTAAGAAATGCAGCCATGTTGCTTTCAACTATGACCTGCTTGGCTGGGTCTGTTCAGTAGTTGGATGGGAGGTAGGCCCAACAAAAATGTTGGTGAACCTGAAAGTGGCACTGGCAGTTCAGTGTTTTAGCTGGGGTTGTGATTAAACCAATCCTTAATATGTTTAAAGTGAAAGGTGCCAAGTTGTCATTTTAATGTATTTTAATTTTTTTTGAATTTTTTTTAAAGTTAGCTTGAAACAAATGGTGTGAACTAATTTTTTTTGGACCAATGTGTTTATTCATTAGGGGTTGTCAAGGCTTCTGCAGAAGCTGAGAATTGTTGTTGCAATGGGCCATAATTTTCTTCAGATGAAACAAAGTATGCATATATAAATTATTGAAAACTTGTTTTGATTGGACACTCCTTATGAAACAAAGTTACCACTAGAGTTGGCTGAAAATATTTTCATACAGTTTTTCATCAGAAAATGTTATTGTGATGAAACTAATTTTTTTTTGTGAAAAAATTTCAATTTAAACAAAATTGTGTTTAGCAAAAATTGGAAAAAAAATTGAAAATGTCAAAAAATCCCTAATGGAAAGTTTTGATTTTTTGTTTTGAAACAACTTTTAGTTTCAAAATTTATTTCATTTTTTACATATTTTAAAAAAATGAAAGGATCAAAGTTGAAGTGAAATGTTCTGAATTTATCAAAATGAAAAAAATTGATTACCCTGACATGATTTTTTTCAGAAATTTGTTTTCGTGAAAATATTCAACATTCTGGCTTTTCATCCAGATTCTGGACTTTTTTGTTGTTGTTTAAATCATAATATTTCACAGGATGGAAAATCTGTTTTTTGACTAGGCCTCTAGTTACCACCTCTTCTGGACCTCTCTTCTTTGGTCAGGCGGCATCATCACACCACCACAGTCAACATCATCAACATTAAAGAATGTGATTGTCACCACCACCACCACCAAATCCTGTGACCTAGAGATTTAGCATGCCTGTCATGGGCCATTTTCTTGATTCTGAAAGGTATGACTGGAACAGATGAGAGGGAACCAGATGTTATCACCATTTTGATAGTTTCATCTAAGCAACTTCTGAATTGTGAACCTAGAATTCCTACTATTAGCCCCTCTCTAATGTGGCTGTTTTTACACATGTATACACACACACAGCCCTCTGCTTACACACTTTATTCCTCCTATCTCTTTGCTGTCTCTCTCTCTTTGCTTTCTGTCTAATGAGCATGAACAAATGTGACTTTATAACACTGTTTGCCATAGGAGGAGAACATCTGACCCAATGACTACTTGTGACTACTTCTGACCCAATGACTACAAAGATTACTTGTGTAGCCTTTTCATTGATTTGGGTGCAAAATGTACAGGATACTAAACACAGGCTCTTTATGCAAAAAGCTACATGAGATTATTATTAGGGGTGAGATCGGTGAGCCACATATAGAAATATGAAATCTGTATTTAGTACTTAAATACAAAAAATAGAATTACTTATAAAATGTAAAAAAGAATAAGATAAGTACAGCAAAATGACCCCCTGCTCTGCACATACAAACAACTTTATGGAGACCATCAGAAGTGAAGATGAAAAGAATAGTTAGTGGAGGAAGCACCATAAGCACCAGGCTTCTGCCATCCCACTGTCCTTATCAGAGGCTGGACATACACCTTGTTTTATACATCTTTTCTGTACACCTACGCATGTCTGAGGCCATATTTAGACTGAGTCCTAGCCCACTGTGCATGTGTGGTATTGCAGTGAACCATAATTGGGGTTCCAATTACGGACATAAGCTTTTAGCATGAATGCTGTGTTAATATATTTCCAATACACCAATGGTTACACTTACCAAAAATCCCCTACAATTTTGTTAGAATTTTATTATGTTGTTCATTTGCAATGTATTTGGTTATCACAAGATACATATTACAAAATCTTGTAACCCTAGGTCAAATACTAACGCTAGCCTTATGGTAACTGCTCTGGTCTATTAGGCCTTAAACCTATTACCAAGTCTATTTCAATGTTTATACATTTATTCCAGCTTTAATATTAACATATTTAAGCACCTTGTTTCTAACTTAAATATAAGCACAAACCTTCCATGTTCAGGCCAAGGGTCAAAGGTTAACACTTGTGAATTGTTTCAGAATCAGGCCCTAAGTGATTAGCCTTGTAGGAGACAATGGAACTCTTTGGAGAGAAATAGAAGCTACCTTCACCCTCACCCAGAGGTGCATGAGCACTTCTATACCATTACCCTCTTAAATACCATTCTGTGATGAAAGGGGAAAAGAGGGCACTTTGTGATGCAGAAAGTCATGGTTGAAAGTCGTCATCTGACTCCGCTATGTTCAGGTTCACACACACATCACTGTTTAATATAAAAGTAAAAAAAGGAAATGAGAAGAGGGATAGTATATACAAGGTAAGGATGAAATTTAATTGGATCAGTCAGAAGGATGACAACTCACACATGGGCTTTAAGAATAAGAGATTAAAAATAGAATAATATGATTTGTTTATTCTAATTAGATGCTCTGTTTTCATACTGTCTGTTGAGTTGCTCAATATTGGATGCACTACATTTCACAAATGGCAGTAATGAGCAAGACCAATTGATCTATGTCAGAGATAATCTATTCCAACTGTTTTTGACTGATTATACTTAATATGTAATCTTAAATTTACTCAAAGCCACCAGATTCCATGAATAATTTGGCAAACAAGTGTTAGTGTATTCATATAAAGACTATGACAATGGAATTCTTCTCTAATTTATTTTATAAACACACTGCTAGTTGTCTGAAGAGACGTATACAGGATGTGTTTCACTACATTAAATAATCCCCATATGGATGTGTAATGAATAAAATGCCTATGATGTTAATATTTTCATTAGGCCATTTAATAGCATACAAGCATGGTAAGGTTTCCAGAAAATGAATTAACGTATAATTTTAAGCATGTCATGAACTAGACAACTGATGATTTCCTTAGTGAGATTTTATGAACGCTCTACACGGTATGAAGGAGAGGGGGGAAATTCACTCAATAGTTTGAATTAGGATTTTTTTCTTGTTTTCAGTATTGTGGGGAACTTTGTACCTCTTTATAAATTGTTGAAGACAAACAGCAACATTCTGAATATGCTGTAATCTAGATGGCTCAGTCTTGAATAGACTATATATATATACATACACACATACAGGAGGAAGTTTTGATTTGAAAAGGAGAAGAGATGAAAGCATAGACAATTTGGACGTGGAATTGTGATGGTGTGTTACACCAACAATCACATAGGCTTTTTGATAATCAGACTGTAGAAATAGGTCATGAGGTAAGAAATGCCAATTTCAGAACTAAGGATGATACCAAACTTATTGACAATGGAGAAAAATCCAAGCAGTAGGCCTCAGGTGAGCATGGAGATAGAAGAGATGGAATTATATTAAAAGATGTTACTCTAACCCATTATTTGTCCCCAATTCTGCAAGTCCCCATGCATCAAAAGCTCTCATTAGCTTTAATGGGAGTTTTGGGTGTGCAAAGACTGAAGAACTAGGCCCATGCTTATGTGGCTCCATGGAAACTATCCTATTTTAAACCAGTTGAAGATCTGAACCAAATACTTATGTTCAGACATTTTTTTCTGTAATATATATTATTTGAAAACCGTTGGTAATATTAATGTAACATTAAAGTTGAAAACACAAGCACATAAATGTCGGCAAGGAAATTTAAGGTTGAATGATCACCTTTAATTTTGCTCCTTATGCTTTTACTTTAAAATAGCATCTCTGTTTATGTTATTGCATATTGTTTGGTGTAACCTGGAATTTCCTATAAAGCGATATATATGCATGATATCTCTGCCATGCTGTACTACTCTATAATTTTCTTCATTAAGTAAAAAATAATTTTTAAAAACAACCCCCCCCCCCAGAATAAAGCATTTAGATGAGTCTCTTAATTAAATGTACATCTGGTTCTGCCACCTTTATTCTTATTGAGTAATACCTTACTCCATAAGTAGTCCCACTGAAAGCAGAATCTGCCCTATATTAAAGTGATAGCGTATTCAAAAATGCATTTATAAAATCCTAGCTCATGTTTTTCCATTATGCACAAGAATGGCTCCTACAGAACCCTCAAGGTTTAATGTCTTTGGCAATACCGAAGATCATGACCCTGCTTTCACCTTAGCAAATATTTACCTCTTAGGTCAATAAAGCTTGATATTTCACTCATCTGAAGTCACTATCTGCTTATTAGATACCCTTTTAACTGGTTGAAATGTCTCAATCAAATTCATTTCTAATTGGCACCACTGGAGAACTCATTGTTGCAAGGCTCTTGACACTATATAACAATATTGATCACATTGGCTCAAAAGGCTGCTTGTATATTTGTGCACTGACAGAACTTCCTATATCTACATGCTTTCTTGTTAATTAAATAGCTGCAATTAGTACACAAGTGCAGTCAGTGGATCCTTACACATTTGGTAAATTAGGCAGCGCCAAAAATGTCCTTTGTTAGTTTATGTTGTCAAAGGAGAATGTCTGAAAAAGGAAATTATGTATCAGTCTGATAGCTATGGCATCTGGAATATGTGGATAGCATTCTGATAAGGTCATTTGACTGATTCCAGTAATGCTGTCTGCCACTCTTTGAAATAACTCAGTACATAATGCAAGCAATGCATTGGTTACCGTCTACAGAGCTGTCACCACTCACCAGTTGCTCAGATAGTATATTGCATTTGTCAAAGAAGGAATGTCTATGTAGAACTGTTGACTGTATTAATCAATTATTTTGTCAATGTGTGTTATTCATGGTCTAAATACCTTTTCCTAGTTATTTTATTCTTCCTCCTCCTCTGCTAAGGAGTTTAAATAGCTCCCACTCTACAACACATGATAACTAATGCCACTAGAATATCTTGCCTAAACTGAAATCATTTTGTTCAATGTTTTACAGAAACATTTTCAAAAATAGCTGTTTGGCTAATTAGGGAAAATACCGCGGATGTTGAGAATTAATGTGTTTTACACTTTTAGAATTGTATATGGTTCCATATATAAAATAGGCTGCTTGGAGTTTGTTCATTGTAATGGATAACTCTTCCACCTTTATCTGTCAGACTTTTCCCCCTCTGCTCTGTCCCTTTTGCTGTTCTGTCAGAGGCAGAATTGGTTGAAAGTAGAACAGGATCCAACGCAATAGCTCAGATCTGAATACCCTAGAATTCTGAGGTTCTGAATGTCCGTACTAGCCCCAGTCTGTACAATGAGCTAAATCGGACCCCTGCGTCCAGTCACCCCTGAACTCTAGAGAATAATTTTGCTTCTTGAGCTGAATCCTGGGTGGAATATGGCATGACAAAACTGACACAGCACAAACCTGGGTCTTCCATTTCATCACATGGGCTCTAGAAATTTCAGTGACCTCACATTTTATTTTCTATTTGACTCTCAGTAATAAGAACATGAATGGAATATATAGCTCCTTCTAACACAACTACCCCATGCAGCGACTAACATGCACACTTTATTATATGGAAAGTGCAGTTGTAGTTAGCAGTTCCCAAGGAATAGTCAGATTTTTTAATAGGAATAGAGAAGCAGGAATTTCAGCCTGACTGCCTAAAAGAAGTTAGGCTCCTAACTTTTATTGAGGATTCTTTTCAACTTTTGGTTCCAATGAAGGTTAGGCTTCTCTTTAGGCTTCTAAATCCTTGTGAGCACTTTGTACTTTTGTGACTACAGTGAATTTTGATTGAAATCATATGTTGTATTTTGCTATGAATGTATATGTGGTAAAGCTTCAGGGGAAATTGCCTCTTTCCCAGCAAGTTCTGACCTTCCCCTCAACAAGAAACTTCTGTCTTTTTCTCAGACCTTCTGTTCTTTTGTTTATCCCTTTCATTTTCTTATATGTCCTCTATCCATTTTCATATTCCTTCTCTCTTTCTAAGTTTCAGAGTAGCAGCTGATGAAGTGAGCCGTAGCTCACGAAAGCTTATTCTCAAATAAATTCGTTAGTCTCTAAGGTGCCACAAGTCCTCCTTTTCTTTATAAGTTGTTTTCTTATTTTTGCATACTTCCCCTTAGGGTTAGGTTCACAAAGAAACACAGGCATGGTGATGTTAAGCATTGCCACAGCTGACTTTTTGCACCTAGAAAAGCCCTGGAATTTAAAGTGGCTTGTGTAGTCGCGGCATAGCGCTCAGAGAGAGCTCTCCCAGCACTTTAAAAAAAACCCACACCTCCACGAGGGGCGGAGCTCCCAGCGCTGGTGCACTGTCTACACTGGCACGTTACAGCGCTGAAACTTGCTGTGCTCGGGGGGTGTTTTTTCCCACCCCTGAGCAAGAAAGTTGCAGTGCTGTAAATTGCCAGTGTAGACAAGCCCTTAGAATGGGATTCACAAAAGCCAGTATGCTATGCAAGTTCCCACCCCTAAGCTAGGCAATGGTAGATGCTGAGGAAAGGGGTGTGTTTAAGCCCCGACACGCTCATGGAGAAACTCATTAAGCTAGGGCTGGACGGAGGCACCTCCCCTGCTTGAGATTCTCAGCTACAAACTCTGTCTTAGTATTAGGTACTTATGCTGTTTTTTGCAAGACACTAGGGGCAGGGCAGAAAGAGGAGGATCCCTATCAACTTTTAGCTCAGTAGTTAGGGTACTCATCTGGGATGTGGGAAACCTCTAGTTCAAGTCCCCCCTCTGCCTGAAGGGAAGAAAAGATTTGAGCAGTGATCTACCACCTCTCCACTGATTGCCCTAACCAGTACGTGATACGGTATACTGAACTGGAGCTCCCTCAGTCTCTCCTTTTGATGGTGTTCCATTGTGGATTCACCTCTTTATCCTGTCCCTCTATACTCTAAACTTTTTGCTTCTTTAGTGAGAGAAATTATACCCAATACTGATCAAATTAATATTTGCATATCTGTATTTCACCTGTGATCCTCCATTTTCATATCTTAAAGAAGCCCCGCATCATCATATTGTAAAAGATCCACTTATAATCTTGCACATTACATAACTACATTGCTAAAACATGTTAGACAAAGTAATGTATATTTTTACAGAGTACTTACTAATTATACTTCAAAAAATAGCATGCACTATTTTTAGATTTCAGTAAAAGATTAATTCAAACTGGGCTAAATTTTTAATGGGGAGAATGCAACAAGTGCACAAAAAATGTGCATGCAGATATTACACCTGAGATAAGACACCTGTTGTGTATAAACAATTTCGCCCCACAATCAGTTAATGGGTTTGCTTTTTTGTGAGTGTAACCATGGGTTCCTTTTTTGTAAATTTGATCCATAATATTTATAGAGTCTTTGGGTAATTTATTTCCAAATGAAAGCTTTTTCAGTGTCCCCCTTAATATAGTGAAATAAGACTAAAATGAATGCCTCTAATGAATGAAGATCTAAGTAAAAACAGCAGATCAGATTCTTTCACCTTTTGGAAATTTACAGTAATTGGCTTTCATTTGAACATTTGGAAGGACACTCATAATTACTAAATAGGAAACACTGGTTTTGAACATCCATATGCATATTTACCTAGTTAACCATTAAAAAAAGCCCTCTTTTGCATTTACAGATCTATCAAATCTAGTTGCACAATTATGCACAAACCTTTAGTTTTTCTTTCTGAAAATTAGTCCATTAATTCCCTTCTAAAAGTATGTATGTTGTAATTTCATGGTACGTATAATGAAAACATAAGCTATCTGAAGATTTCTGAAAATACACAGATTCATTTCTAGTGATCAAATAATATGTTTTATTTACACATTTTTCATATTTTCATTTACCTAATTTATTTGGATTTTTAAATGGCTTTCTGTTCAGTAGTGTATGTCGTCAGATGTTCGGCTGCGTGTGTGTTCTCCCTTTGTGTTGTCCCAGCTCTGTGCCGATAGCTGGCACAGCAGATTTCGAATAAACTGCCCAATGAACACAAAATTTGCTAAGGAGCGAGGGCACTTGGTCAGGTTTACTGTCAACAAAGCACAGTCCTAGCTCCCTGGATGAATGTCTACAGTTACACTAATACATGTATGCCCGTGACAATGGATGCAGATCAGTCAGTGGTGGGACTTTCCACTGCCCCCTCAGCTGGACAAAGACACTCCCTCTGAGATATATCTTTATACATCAATACAATCAAGTTACATGTCACCCTTTACATATGGGGTGCCACTCTGATGTATTAGGGTGTGACCCAATGCCTAGTACCTGTAGGTTCGATCAGAATGTCTCTATTCATCATGCTGTCATCCTGACCTTATCCTTAAGATGGGTCAGCATGTTCCTGTTATCTTTGGGGAATGTGTTTGGTATCAGCGTGTTCTGGCACCACCTTTATGGACTGCTTGCGCGAGTGCTTTTTGCCTAGCAACGCTTAGGAATATGTGTTTTTTGCAATATCAGCCTTGTGCTTGCCTAATTCTGTGAGTAGGGCCTGCCTCTTGCTCACAGCTTAACTTTGCTTTATGTCAGCAAAGTTTTGACTACTTCAGCTCAGGCCTCATACCAAGCTTCTGATACATGGGCTTATGTTTCAGGCCCTCTTCCTACTACAGTGTACATTATACATCTTCTTTTCTTCTTGAGTCCTCAATGTCATATTATTTCTTTATTCCCATTTTCAGACTTGGTCAGTTTAATGATATCAAGTGCTGCTGTTTCTCATATCCATTTAGCCACAGGCAAGTAAAATCAAAGCTAATATAGAAATGCAATGAGATTCACCCAGGATATTTTAATTCTGATTAACCAAATAAAAATAAATAAATAAAGCAAAACATGAGCTTTCAATAATGCAATTTTGAAGGGTTTTTATGTGAGAATTTACTAAAAATAAAACCCTATCTTACACAGATGGTGATTTTGATCTGATTTGAAAATGCTCAAAAATCATTGGTTAAATTTTAAGGTGCAGGTTACTCTGGTTGAATTAGCAAACAAAGAGTGATTCCCCCACCCCCAAGTAGAGATTGAGGTCAAAGAGACCAATTTCTTCATTTAGACCTCTCTATCACCATTTTGATCATCATATTTTAACCTTTGAATTTAAAGCACGGAAGGAAAAATTGCAAGCCTGACCCCTCCATAGTTCTGGGAGAAAACAAAAGAGCTTTGTTGAACTGAGTTTTTACAATGTGTGTAAATACACAAGACAGAACGAAGTGTTGCCATACCAGAATCAAGGTGACATTTTAAGTCACATTGCAATTAAAGCTTTGCAAACCCTGCATTACAGTCCATGGGATTTGGAAGGGAACCAACTTCTTAAGAAGTGAATTTCCCCTACAAAGGCAGATTCCCCTCTCTAGATCCCAGCCACAAACCTCCCCTCCACAGGAGCCCCTCTGAAGATACCAAAAGGAAAAACAAAAAATCTAAGGTTCACAGGTTGTATTGTAGAGGAGATGGAGAATATTGGTGGAATCAAGGGAGACTGGTTATATAGAGATGTTTGACAATTCCTCAGCTGCAAGAACAACCTTTACTCATATTTTGTGTGCTCTCTGACAGTTTTGGCAAACGAAGCTGAGGTTTGCATTGAGATTTGTGAATACAATTAATATTGAGCCTAAAGGCTAAATTCTGTTCTCAGATTTACACTATGAATCACTGAGACATGCAAAAGTTAAGCAGATGGAGCATGGTCTAGTGTTGACAGTGCTAGCCTGGGACAGAAGAGACCTGAATTCAATTCCCTGCTCTGTCACCGACTTCCTGTGTGACCATAGGCAAGTCACTGTGTGTCTGTGCCTCAGTTCCCCATCTGTAAAATGGGGATAACAACATTTTCCTACTTCACAGGGGAGCTGGGAGCATAAGTACATTAAAAAGTTAATGTGATGCTCAGATACAATAGTAATGGAGACCACAGAACTACCACAGGTAGATATTCTAAAGTTATGTTCCTAGTCCAGTCCCTATTAACTAAAGCAGCAGTCCAGCATGTTTAAAGATAGGCACATGCTTAATATTTTGCTGCACAGGGGCTTTAGCTACCAGGATTTGGACCCACGCCATATCCTTAATAGGGACATAAAAGTGAAAGGCTTTGTATCTCATTACCAAAGACTGAGCCTTTAATCTTTGACATATTAAAAAATCACTTCCTAAGGGATGGTAATGTTATCCCCATCATTGCAAGCATATTTAAAACTGTACTGGACATAAGGATTAGACTGAATATAGTTGGGATTAATGTTGCACTGGCCAGGGCATGGCATAAGTAACCTAATAGAGATTTGCTATCATTAATGTCTATGTTTCAGTAAAATAAATCAGATGACATTATCTGAATGGGTTATGGAATTTTAGATGGGTTAACAAAAAAACGATGACATTCGCTCAAATCAGTTTTTCTTTAGATGACCTCAAAGTTGATGCCAGTTAAACACAGGAAAGTAATAAAACCAAATGAGTGGTCACTTAATTGCCAGTGAATGGACAGATAATATTGTTATGCAAATAGAAACCAATTGTACTTGAGAATGCGAGGGTTTTGATACAAAGATGTCAAGGCGTCAGAGGCACGATTAACTCTTCTTAGATGAAGAACAGAAGCTCCCATTAGAATATCAATAAATAATCCATAGTGAGGTAAAGGTAAGAGATATTTTTCTCCATTTATGACAATCCCCATGTATGCAAGTAAATTATATATAAAGATTGTACAGTATGCCAGCAGTACATGTGTATGAACCAGGGAGCAGCAAAGCTGGGAGAACACAACAAAAGTAATAGGCTAAAACCCAGCAAAGCACTTGGATATGTACTTAGATTTAATCATGTGGGCTGTTAGACAATGCATGACCAAGATTCGTCACTGAATTTGGTCTGCTGGTTGGATCATTAGCTTTTCCGGCCCAGGCCCACTACTGATGGGAGTGTGATGTGAACACTGATCAATTGCAAGTTTATCTATGGCTGACAACATCTGCTGCAGCTACCAAGCTCATTTCTTCTCAGAAATTGACGAGGTCTTGAATGATGATATGCAGCTCAGCGCAGACTATTGTAGTCGATGGCACCTGCAGCTGAGCTGTCACAAGACAGTTTCTAGTGTATTTCATCTGCATAATGCAAGCGTAAGTGACAAGTAAAACATTTTTTTCAATGGCCAACATCTGCAGTGTGGTCCAAACCTGGTTTACCTCAGTGTGACACTGGATAGGTCATTAACATACTGTAATCACTTGAGGAAGACGGTAGCGAAAGTCAGCATTACAATCTGCTCAGAAAATTAGCTGGTTCAACCTGGGGTGCGAGCACCCGATGCTTAGAACATCAACCTTTGCCCTTTGCTATCCAGCAGCAGAATACTGCACTCTTGTCTGGTGTTGCTTGTCTCAAGTGAAGCTAGTCAATGTAGAGATTAGCAAAGCTACGTGTATTGTTACTGGGACTTTACGTGCTACTCCATTGGCATGCCTGCCAATACTTAGTAACATAGCACCGCCCCATGTTCATTGTGAGAAGGCCTATGGCATGCTGCTGGCCAAGATCCATGAGACCTGCCTTTATATGCAGAGCTCTTCAAACACCTGCCAGCTCGCCTGTCACCTTTGATGGTATTTATGCCACCACAGGATATGACAGCTCAATCTGCTTGGCGCAATGAGTGGTCAGCAACAACAGCTGTTAATCATTCACTCATCAGGGACCCAACTATCTGTCCATCAGGTTTTGATCTGCCAAGGCACCTGTGGTCATCTCTGAACTGGTTTTGAACAGGACAAGGCAACTGTGCAGCCAATCTCTTTAAATGTTTTTTTTTTCTAATGACCTGTGATGCAGCTGTGGTCAACTTCAGGCTATGTTGCATATCCTTGACGAATGCCCACAGACTTATTTTGATGGTGGGCTGCTGGATCTCCACCTGGCATCACGTGGCTGGGCATATTCTGAATACGCTGAGAGAGATCATGTGGGCGTTCTTGTGGGTGCTTAAAGTTAAGCCCATGCTTAAGTGCTTTGCTCAATCAAAGTGTCAGTGAATATTCTTGAAGATAAAATCTGCCAGTTTGCCGCACTGATAGCTTTACCCCTTTTTATTCTCTTGCTCACAAACATTTGGTTGAATGAGGCTTTGCAGTAGGTTCAGAGAAAAGAAAAGCATCAAGAACAAATATTTGGGAGAGAAATCAAACTGGAAGTACTCTCTTCTAGCATATTTTTGTCCCTATTGCAAATACAGCAATTCATGATTTTTTAAATATATATGAATTTTTCAAATAAAAAAAATTACCAATCATTTGTTTCCAGTGAAACAGTGAATGATGAAGAAAATATTGGATAAACAAGTTATTAAAATATAACATTTATCGAATGAGCTATTTGACGAATTTTACTCATTCAAGTCTAGTTTCAAACATTTGAAGAGCTCTGTTCATTCGGATTTTGCACAAAGATGCAGATTGGTTTAAAACTCACCCAGTCTGATTTACCCATGCTCAGTTCATAGACAAATGAATGGAGGCTATTTAAACTGGCATTAACTTTCCACGACTGCAGCCCTGGGAAGGGAGTCTCCCTCCTGCTATAGTGCCATTACACTGTTCCAGCAAAGGGACCGTAAAAACCTTGGATTCTGACCAGAAGAAAATTCCTCTTCTCTTCTGGTTCATACTGCCCTCAGCAATGATCATCGTGGTATCTGAGTACTGTCCAGCAGAGTATTAAGTGATGGGTTTAATATCTGTGAGTGTAAGAACTGAATAAGACAGCAACACACTGCCTGTAGAGGCTTTCTCTTCAAGCTCTGGTGCAGTGGAATACTAGGCGTGGACTCAAAGCCTAGAGGGGGAAGTGCTAAGGGTGGTGCTGGGAAGGGGCAGATAAAAAAAGGAACAAAGCCACAGCAGATCTTAGAATCATAAAAAATGTAGGACTGGAGAGGAGCTTCAGAGGCCATCTAGACCATCCTCCCACACTGAGACAGGGCCAAGTAAACCTAGACTGTCCCTGTCCAACCTGTTCTTAAAAACCTTTTGTGATTCGTATTCCAAGACCACCATGGAAGCCTGTTCCAGAGCTTAATGAACCAGCTGCTGATTAAGCCAAATACTTCTTTGCCCTACTTTCAGTGTATATGGAGAAAAATTGATCACAGTCCTCTTTATAACAACCCTTAACTTAACATCTCCATCTTCCTTTCTCAAGACAAAACATGCCCAGTTTTTTAAAAATCTTTCCTCATAAGTCAGGCTTTCTAAACCTTTTATCATTTGTGCAGCATTCCTCTGCTTGTATACTGCTACGGAAATTCTGCTGGGCACAGATGCCAGGTCAGTTTTGGCTGCTGTAATTTTGGTAGCCTAGAGTTATGCTGATTTATGCAGCTATGAAGTGCAGCTATGCTGAGCTACACCAGCTAATGATCTAGCCCATGTAAGGACAGGGAGAAGAGAATTAGACCCAAGCCTGCATTTAGAACCACAGAGGTTGACCTTTGTGCTTGTGTGGAGCCTCACAGATACCTGGTGTGCAGGGTCATGGGGATAAGGAGATAAGAGGATGTAAATGTATCCCCCTTTCACAGCCTTTTAGGATAAATTAAAACTTTGATCTAAGCAAAAGAGGATGGGATTTTTATTCAATTAAAATGGTTTGTTATTTGTTAATATGTATTTAATTCAAACGCACGACAGCCCTTTAATTAAGGTATGAAAAAAGTTCAACATTTTTTTAAAAATAGTTATTTATATTAAGGTAGTGTCTGGAGGCCCCAGTCACCACATTGTGGAAGGGACTCTACATATAAACATGATAAGAGACAGTCTCTTCCCTGAAGAGCTTACGCTTGAAATAGACAAGACAGAGGATGGAAGAAGAAAAAGAAGCATCGGGAGGTGAAGTGGCTTGCCCAAGGACTCCTGGACTATACTGCCTCTCATCTATAAGCCAGATGTCCAAAGAGTCCTGTAACAATACCTAGACAGAAAGAAGAGATTTGACATTCTTTATGTTCCCAAGGTAAAGAAAGAAAGATGATGACAACGAGTCTTTCAGGCCTTAATAAGGGGATAAAATGGGCTTAACTTTTCCACCTGCCCAAACCATCTCTTTTTTTTTTGCCAGGTAACTTTAAAGAGTTAATTTTTGGTCTTTAATGTTTTAGAGACTATATCATGGGCCACTATCAAATTTGTTTTCTGCAGTTTGATTCACAGTTTAACAATGTCCTCTCTTCCTCAGTTTTTGGCACCATGTAATTGAATTTATATTTGAAGGTGGTAATTAACTGCATAGACACTTTCATGCTAAGGTCTCTCACTTGTTGATTCATTATCTTCATGAAAGTGCTTAATGATGATACACCGTTTGTCAGGAATGTATGAATCCAATCAGAAGCTCAAATGCTCCCCTTTGGTGTGCAGTGCAGAGGGAAACAAAAGCTAAGATAATGCATGGTAACAGTAAGCACCATGGTAATGAGAAGTGTAAGGGCTCTAGGCAGCTAATGGCATTTTAAACACTGGGTTACCTATGTCTACAGTGCAATAAAAAAACTGCAGCACCAAGTCTCAGAGCCCCAGTGAGCTGACTCAGGCTCCTGGGGCTCAGGATGCGGAACTAAACATTGCAGTAGAGGTCTTTGGGCTTGGGCTGGAGACTGGGCTGAGACCCGCCCCTATCACTGAGGCTCAGAGCTTGGGCTCCTGCCTGAGCCCAAACATCTACACAGCAATTGTATAACCCCACAGCGTGAGACCTGAGTCAGCTGCGGCTGTGCTACAGGCTGTTTATCGCAGTGTAGATGAGCCCAAGACATTGTGGTAAAACCACTGGCAACTAGCACCCCCACAAGTGCAGGCGGGTTGTTCTGGTGTTAACAGTGATAGGAAAATTCCAATACTCTAGCACAGATGAAAATCTAGGGCCAGATCCTCAGAGTAAATCAGATACGCTCCTTGGACCCTAGTGGCATTATGTCAAATTGCCTAGCTGAGGACCTAGCCCCTGTGCAAATGTGGCTAAAATATTTCATTCTATTTTTCACTGCATCATGTTTTAGAAAGCACATTTCAAACTATTTCACTATCGTCTCAGTCACAGTGTACCCTGTTTAGGGATTGATTTAAAAGCAATGTACAGAGTAAAAAAAAAGCATTTGAATGAAATCTATATAAAAATAATAAAAGATAGCTAAAGTGTTTAATAACTATTAGACTGTTAATTTTCCAGCTATAGACTGAAATGTGAGATTTATTATATTTATTTATTTTTATATACAAAATGGAATGTATCAGGCATACATATGAAAAAAAATAAACTGGGTGAGATAGATAAAAATTCAGGGATTTTGAATGTTTTACCTCTTTTCTAAAGGTTAATTTAAAAGCAACATTTTTCTTTAATTATTTCCCTACCTGTGATTACATAAATACAGATTGTTCTAATTGATTATAAAGGGAATGGCAAAAGGGTACACCAACAGCAAGCAGAAAGTCACAAGTAAAACAAGAAATAAAAAATTGCAACCTAAGAAACTGTCATGCTCACTGATGAAATATGAAAAGCAGCTGGAGATTAAACTGTGAAAGTGAATTTATACCAAACCAGAAAATATGGGAGAACACAGCCATGAAAATCAATGCTGCAGGCAAAACAGGGACTCTTGGAAGGCAAGAAATGTTGGCATGACATCATAACTAATAACTAGGAAGTACTTAGCAGAAGGAAATATCTTTTCACAGGTGGAAGATGGCCACTGTATAGTAACCGTGGAGACCAAAACAGAAATAACAATAGGCTGCAAAGAGAGATGAATAATGTAACAGTTTTGGTGTCCAAATACACTTTAAATATATACAAACACAGAAGATATTGATTTATGATGTTAGAAGAATGTGTTCATGTATGCCTTGTGAATGATAGGTAATATCATTTTTAGATAATTGTAAGGTTGAGAGTGTATCAATAATCTGTAGTAAACGACATTACAGGGATGTTGTAATTTTCCCAAAATCAAGCATTAAAAACTCGGGCAATTCAGAATAAGCCACACAAACAACCTTTTCTCTGCCCTGTGGTGACACTATGAGATATACATATGATTATGACAAAGGCATTGTTGTATTTTTGACCATTTGAGATAAACATGATTGTTGAAGACGTTTCATTTTCACTATGTTGAATTAACATGTTTACTTGTAAATTCTCAGAAAATTCTCTCTCTAGTCAAAGAGTAAATGTTGTAATTTTAGGGAGGATGCACTGTGTTTTTCATATATTAAAAAGATGTACTTAACAAAGTGGTTGAAACCTGCTTAGAGTGCACAACTCACCTCAACCTTAACTTGCGTAATGTAAAAATATAAACATATTTGCTGAGAATGAGTTTGATTCTGTGAAGTGCTGAAAGTCTCCTGATAGAAGCCTCAAGCAACCTAAGATCAGGTTCTGTGAGAACAAGTATATAAAACCGTGCAGATTCATTTTCCCTTTTAGAACACATTGGGCCCAAGTTCAATTGGAGTTGAAAGGTTTCAGCACCATTCTGCAGACAGCCGACAGTCACTCAGAAAATCAGCGTTCTTGTTTCCAGACAATTATTCCACGCAGGGCTGGTATGAAATGTCAATTGTTCATGCAAGTGCACCATAGGATTAGGGCACCATCCAAGATAAAAGTAATAAGCACATTTTTTCAAGTGTAATTTTGCCGGATGTTCTCTTACTATTTTATTATTTTCCCTTAAACATTTTAAATTTTAATGCTAAAGAAACTGAAAGATGGTGAAAACTTACTACAGCCAGAAAGAATATGTCCTCTTATTCTGCAAATGGGCCCTATACAATTCTGCCAATACATGTCACTCTTCATTTGCAATCACTGTGACTCCGCACAGTGTGCGCACCCACTTCTGCAAATAAAACCTGAGGAAGAGGGCTAAAGGGAAGAAAATATCTGAAATGTTTTTCTGAGTAAAGATTTGACCTATACTGTTCTATTGAGGAGTCAGGGTATGTTTTCCCTGTCCTGCAGAGAGTCATGGGATCACTCCTAAATCCCATAGATCCCCTGTGAACTCTGTGGATCCCAGGAGATCAGAAAGAAGGACCATTGTTATCTGCATAAAGGCTCTGTGCATCTTCATTATCTCCCCTCAGCAGGTGGACTGGCATAGAGCCATTGAATGAACTAATTCTTCAGTGATTTACACCAGGTGAGAATCTGGCTCTTTATGTTTGTGCATTTCTTACAGGCTAATAGTAAAGATTTCTATACTTCGCTGAACTATGATACTCAGAATTAATCTAATTTACACATTTAACTTCATTGTATTAAGAATGTATTGTTTGAATGCATACATGAGCTTGGAGAACAATAGGTGCATTTTAAGAAGAAAAATAAAATAAGACCACTGAACGATACTTCTATTGCATTATGTTTTATAGCTGCAAAGAATAAACTTTAGTTTCAATATGGAGTAGTAAAATGAAATGAAAGCTAAAAAAATGAAATAGGGAGTAAAGTTTGAATAAATTGAAAATATTAATGAACCAATGTAATAAAGATGCATTAATGTTTAATGTTATTTTAAGTACAAATATTAATACTTTATGTATTCTTTTAAAGTTTTCTTGAGGCAGCAGCTCTGTATTTATGTAAATTACAATGCAACAACATTTTCCCTGGTCCTGTGGCTATGTATATGACTATAATTCAGTGTACTTAATTTAGTAAATAAGGTTTATATTAAATATTTATATGCCTAATTTTTCTTAAAAAATAGAACCTGCCAAAAGTTTGTCAAGTATCTTATTGCTCGTTCATACATAATAAAGTGATAGCGCAACTAGTAATGCAAAGTGCCAAAGAAAGTAAAAAAATAGGAAAGAGACTGCGTTTGAGGTTGTGGGAGTATTTATATATTTATATTTTGTACCAGTCATGGGCTCAGTTGCAGCTTTGCCATAAGCGTTGACCAAAGGTTAAGACCACTGCTGCAGACTAGAAGGCAGAATGTGAAGCTGATGGTCACACTCTGTTCATTGGGTTTCCTTTTGTTCTGAGAGGCAAGTACCCTCCGATGAAGTGAGCTGTAGCTCACGAAAGCTCATGCTCAAATAAATTGGTTAGTCTCTAAGGTGCCACAAGTCCTCCTTTTCTTTTTACCCTCAACCAGTATCCTTTAGCCAGCACACTGTTTTAGCAACACTAGCCAATGAACAGTAGGGACTGATAAAAGCCTCCAACCACTCCTCATCCCATGCCTCCCACTTGCATGGGGAAGGGGGTTGTAGCAGCCTTGTGGAGACTGTTCTCCTCCCTGTGTTGCAACCTGTGATTAGGGTAGTCAGTACACAGGAGTAATAATTTTTTATTTAATAAATAATGCACCCTTATTCCCTTGCATTGGCTACCCAGATTTCCAGTTCCCAATTACTCGAAATGGGATTTGAATGCCTAACAGCGTCAGGCTTCTTTAATAAACCTAGCTAGATCTCACAGCGGATGACATTTAAGCATCAGTATTTCCCCAGAGTTACCATATACGATGTGAGATACTACCGTTTCTTGGAATAGGAATAGCTGCTGTGATTTAGAAACTTTAAGTCCAGGTCCAACCTGGTGTAATTCATATGTAGCTCCATTGACTTAAATGAAGTTATGTTGATCTACATCAACTGAGAATCTGTCCCCTTCTATGGTAATTGTGAGTAGATGTTGATTTTTGGTGACCACATCTTGCCATATTAAAAAAGAAAGTGATTTTGTTGTTCAAGCTAATCTAAAAAGTATTCCATTCCTCTCAAACGGACATGTCTGCCTCATTGTCTGAGGAGGAATAATGAAAAGTTAAGACTTAGACTATTTTGTCCTACTCTGTAGCTTTACAAACGGTCCTTTGATGTAGTAAAGTGGTGCACAGCTATGGCACCCTGGGAGCAAGCCAGGGAATGAATGATTATTAAAGCTGTGTGAACACCTGATGTTTTAATTTGGTGGCCAAATTAAAGTAATTGAGAAAAAAATAGTTTTAGTTCAACCCAAAACATTTAATTCAACCCATGTCAAAACGGTTCCATTTCATTTTCAGATTTTTTAAAATTTATTTTATGAAGTAGAATGACAGGTATAATTCTAATGGAAATGGCGTTTTCAACTGAAGAAATAAAACGCCTTTCATTTCAAACATTTCAAAACAAAAGTTGAGATGGTTTTGGGTTGGTTTTTATTTCTTTTCTCCCTCCCCCAACCAAAACAATTCAGCAAATTCAACCCAAATTCACAAAGCATTTTGGTTGACCCAAATCTCATTTTTCAGACAAAGAAAAGAAAACTTTTGGGTAAAAATTTTGGCCAGCTCAGACAGTGATTTAGAGCTCTAGCTCCGCTTCTGCACCTGCCTTTGTTCCTCCGGCTTTCTCTCTGGTCAGCTACTCTGGGGATTGGAACCAGGGCTTCTCCTGGACTCTTATCCTCTTCTCATCCACCCACCCCTTACTCACAGCGGGGAGCCTCAGTTCTCTTCCCTTTGGTCTGCTTCAGCGCTGAGCACAGTGAAACAGGGAAATAACAGGGGCCTTACTCCTCCTCACTCCTTGTGTTGCCAAGTAAGGACTGTGAGCACATAACCTTTTGGTTACTTGTATGGCGATAACAGTAACACTACGTATTAGTGGTACAATCCTGTCTCCATCAAGTTCACTGAGGTCAGGATTGGATCCATTGTTCTTTGTTTGTATCTAGTTAAAATTGTTCTAATTAGAGCAGGTTTGGAAATATATTTTATTTCCTGTGAAAGCTTTGGAAGAAAACACAAACCCCTTGTCTTCATAGACAGCCTTGAGCAATTTTCAGATTTTTATCCAGTAATTCAGTAGCCAACTAATTCAGCTTTTGAAAACTGAACAATTTTTGATTTTCAGTTTTTCTATAATTCTCACTCCATTTTTAAACAAAAATAGAAATTCTCTCATGACATTTTTCATTGAATGGAAAAGACATTTTTGTCAAATTTTCAGCCAGCTCTAGTCCTAATACATATATTTTAAAAAGATGTTTCAACACTCATTTTATGTAAATCCTCATGGTATCCAGAATCTTTACTTCTAGCAAGGATATCTCATCACAATGAGTTGGAGGTCAGAGGGGTTTTATCAGAGTATAACTAGGGGGAAGAAGATATTAGTTGATCTTATAGATATTTATGATCACCTTATTTGTATATAAAGTTTTCAATTCTTTTTAGCATATTTGCTGAAACACACACTTCCTGACTGCGGTTTTACAAGACACAAAGATCTTTGAGGTTCAGTCTTCATAAAGATTGTATCCCCATACAATTCTGACAGTCCTTTCCTTGTCCACCGGTACACCAGAAATCGCTCTTCACAGCCCTGTCTATAGTTGGAAAGTGACACATTACTGACAACTGTTAACAACATCAAGTCCCCCATAACTCATGATGAAAATGGGCTAAGTGCTAATGTATGCCGGAGAAAATTATTATCGGCACCATTATAAAAGTGTGACTGAGAGTTATTTCACCCTATATCTGTCAATTTCTCAAGTTCCTTAAAGGTAGCTGCTCAAGAGTTCCACTTCAAGAGGTGGCAACTGCCTGAGATTACACTGTTGGGTGTGGCAGTTACTTTTAGAAATCCTCCTGGAACAAAAGAAGATATTCCCCACAGAACGGTTACTTTCCCATTCTTCCCTTTCCTTAGGCCCATCTGCCCAAAGCTGCACAAAACTTGGGGTAGGGTGACATCATTTGCAGGTGTCCCTCATTCCTGGCCACAATTTGCTACCCTCAGCCCCAAACAGCAGAAGGTAAAGTGGCATTTTTGTTGATTAACTGGATTTCCCATAAGTGTTTTGCATCCAATATTAAAGAGAGAGCACAAACCTAAAATATTAAGAACAAAAGTCTCCTTTCAGCAAGGCACAACTGCCTGACCTGTATCTAACCAGACCTATGCAGTCTAAGGGTATGTCTACACTACGAAATTAGGTCGAATTTATAGAAGTTGTTTTTTTAGAAATCGTTTGTATATAGTCGATTGTGTGTTTCCTCACACAAAATGCTCTAAGTGCATTAAGTACATTAACTCGGCGGAGTGCTTCCACAGTGCCGAGGCTAGCGTCGACTTCTGGAGTGTTGTACTGTGGGTAGCTATCCCACAGTTCCCGCAGTCTCCACCGCCGATTGGAATTCTGGGTTGAGATCCCAATGCCTGATGGGACTAATACATTAGGAGTGACTCGACCAGGTCATTTTCTTTAGTCCTGCAGGCAGTCATAGAATCATAGAATATCAGGGTTGGATGGGACCTCAGGAGGTCATCTAGTCCTATTGTACCATCTTATGGTGAGCAGGCAGGAGATGAGGATGGCTAGCAGTCCTATTACACCATATTCTGCTGAGCAGCCAGGAGATGTGGATGGCTTGCTGTCCTACTGCACCGTCTGCTGCCAGCCAAAGATGTAAAAGATAGATGGTGTGGATCAAACCAAGAAATAGACCAGATTTGTTTTGTATTCATTTGCTCCCCTCTCCCTCCCTCCCTCCGTGAAGTCAATGGCCGACAATCGTTTTGGTGAGGTCTGTTGGAGGCACCTTGAAAACTTTAATGGAGATTCAGTCCTGCCTGAAATACAAGAGGGAGGGATAGCTTAGTTGGTTGAGCATTGGCCTGCTAAACCTAGGGTTTTGAGTTCAATCCTTGAGGGTGTGACAGTTCTGTGTGACAGTTGTTTTTGTTTCTCCTTGATGTAAAGCCACCTGCTTTGTTGATTTTAATTCCCTGTAAGCCAACCCTGTAAGCCATGTCATCAGTTGTGCCTCCCTCCATCAGAGCAATGACAGACAATCGTTCTGCGCCTTTTTTCTGTGCATACGCCATACCACAGCAAGCATGGAGCCCGCTCAGATCACTTTGGCAATTACGAGCACATTAAACACCACACGCATTATGCAGCACCAGAACCTGGCAAAGCAAAACTGGGCAAGTAGGCGATGTCAGCGCGGTAATGAGAGTGAGGAGAACATGGACACAGACTTCTCTCAAAGCACGGGCCCTGGCAATGTGGGCATCATGGTGCTAATGGGGCAAATTCATGCGGTGGAACGCTGATTCTGGGCCCGGGAAACAATCACATACTGGTGGGACCACATAGTGTTGCAGGTCTGGGACGATTCCCAGTGGCTACGAAACTTTCGCATGCGTAAGGGCACTTTCATGGAACTTTGTGACTTGCTTTCCTCTGCCCTGAGGCGCAAGAATACCAAGATGAGAGCAGCCCTCACAGTTGGGAAGTGAGTGGCAATAGCCCTGTGGAAGCTTGCAACGCCAGCCAGCTACTGGTCAGTTGGGAATCAATTTGGAGTGGGCAAATCTACTGTGGGGGCTGCTGTGATGCAAGTAGCCAACACAATCAAAGAACTGCTGATATTAAGGGTAGTGACTCTGGGAAATGTGCACGTCATAGTGGATGGCTTTGCTGCAATGGGATTCCCTAACTGTGGTGGGGCCATAGACAGAACCCATATCCCTACCTTGGCACCGGAGCACCAAGCCGGCAAGTACATAAAGTGCAAGGGGTACTTTTCAATAGTGCTGCAAGCACTGGTGGATCACAAGGGACGTTTCACCAACATCAATGTGGGATGGCCGGGAAAGGTACATGGCGCTCGCATCTTCAGGAAGTCTCATCTGTTTCAAAAGCTGCAGGAAGGGACTTTATTCCCAGACCAGAAAATAACCATTGGGGATGTTGAAATGCCAATAGTTATCCTTGGGACCCGGCCTACCCTTTAATGCCATGGCTCATGAAGCCATACACAGGCAGCCTGGACAGTAGTCAGGAGCTGTTCAACTACAGGCTGAGCAAGTGCAGAATGGTGGTAGAATGTGCATTTGGACATTTAAAAGCGCGCTGATGCAGTTTACTGACTCAGTTAGACCTCAGCGAAACCAATATTCCCACTGTTATTACTGCTTGCTGTGTGCTCCACAATATCTGTGAGAGTAAGGGGGAGATGTTATGGGGGGGTGGGAGGTTGAGGCAAATCGCCTGGCCTCTGGTTACACACAGCCAGACACCAGGGTGGTTAGAAGAGCACAGGAGGGCGCGGTGTGCATCAGAGAAGCTTTGAAAACCAGTTTCATGACTGGCCAGGCTACGGTGTGAAAGTTCTGTTTGTTTCTCATTGATGAAACCCCCCTCCCCTTGGCTCACTCTACTTCCCTGTAAGCTAACCACCCTTCTCTCCTCCCTTTGATCACCGCTTGCAGAGGCAATAAAGTCATTGTTGCTTCACATTCATGCATTCTTTATTAATTCATCACACAAATTGGGGGATAATTGCCAAGGTAGCCTGGGAGGGATGGTGGAGGAGGGAAGGACAAGGCCACACAGCATTTTAAAAGTTTAAAAGTTTAAAACTTATTGAATGCCAGCCTTCTGTTGCTTGGGCAATCCTCTGGGGTGGAGTGGCTGGGTGGCTAGAGGCCCTGCCCACTGCGTTCTTGGGCATCTGGGTGAGGAGACTATGGAACTTGGGGAGGAGGGGTGTTGGTTACACAGGGGCTGTAGCAGCGGTCTGTGCTCCTGCTGCCTTTCCTGAAGTTCAACCATATGCTGGAGCATATTAGTTTGATCCTCCAGCAGCCTCAGCATTGAATCCTGCCTCCTCTCATCATGCTGCTGCCACCTTTCAGCTTCAGCCCTCTCTTCAGCCTGCCACTTACTCTCTTCAGCCCGCCACCTCTCCTCCCAGTCATTTTGTGCTTTCCTGCACTCTGACATTGTCTGCCTCCACGCATTCGTCTCTGCTCTGTCAGTGTGGGAGGACAGCATGAGCTCAGAGAACATTTTATCGCAAGTGCTTTTTTTTCGCCTTCTAATCTTCACTAGCCTCTGGGAAGGAGAAGATTCTGTGATCCTTGGAACACATGCAGCTGGTGGAGGAAAAAAAAGGGACAGTGGTATTTAAAAAGACACATTTTATAGAACAAAGGATACACTCTTTCACGGTAAACCTTGCTGGTAAAATTACATACATAGCACATGTGCTTTCCTTCCAAGGTCGCATTTTGCCTTCCCCCACCTCATTCCTCATTCCTCATTCATGAGGGCTAGCCCCTCATTCCTCTCCTCTCCCCGTGGCTAACAGCGGGGGACATTTCTGTTCAGCCACAGGCAAACAGCCCAGCAGGAACGGGCACCTCTGAATGTCCCCTGAAGAAAAGCACCCTATTTCAACCAGGTGACCATGAATGATATCACTCTCCTGAGGATAACACAGAGAGATAAAGAACGGATGTTGTGTGAACGCCAGCAAACATACACTGCAATGCTTTGTTCTACAATGATTCCCGAGTACGTTTTACTGGCCTGGAGTGGTAAAGTGTCCTACCATGGTGGACGGAATAAGGCTGTCCTCCCAGAAACCTTTTGCAAAGGCTTTGGGAGTAGATCCAAGAGAGCCACGAATCCAGGGCAAATTAATCATTAAACATGCTTGCTTTTAAACCATGTATAGTATTTTAAAAGGTACACTCACCAGAGGTCCCTTCTCCACCTGGCGGGTCCAGGAAGCAGCCTTGGGTGGGTTTGGGGGTACTGGCTCCAGATCCAGGGTGAGAAACAGTTCCTGGCTGTCGGGAAAACCGGTTTCTCCACTTACTTGCTGTGAGCTATCTACAACCTCATCATCATCATCTTCCTCGTCCCCAAAACCTGATTCCATGTTGCCTCCATCTCCATTGAAGGAGTCAAACAAAATGGCTGGGGTAGTGGTGGCTGAACCCCCTAAAATGGCATGCAGCTCATCATAGAAGCGACATGTTTTGGGCTCTGACTCAGAGGAGCTGTTTACCTCTCTGGTTTTCTGGTAGGCTTGCCTCAGCTCCTTAAGATTCACGAGGCACTGCTTCGGGTCCCTGTTATGGCCTCTGTCCTTCATGACCTGGGAGATTTTGACAAATGTTTTGGCTTTTTGAAAACTGGAACGTAGTTCTGATAGCATGGATTCCTCTCCCCATGCAGTGATCAGATCTTGTACCTCCCATTTGGTCCATGCTGGAGCTCTTTTGCAATTCTGGGACTCCATAATGGTCACCTCTGCTGATGAGCTCTGCACTCATCTACAGCTTGCCACACTGACAAAACAGGAAATTGAAATTCAAAAGTTGGCAGGCCTGTCTACCTGGCCAGTCTACCTGGCCAGTGCATCTGAGTTGAGAGTGCTGTCCAGAGCGGTCACAATGGAGCACTCTGGGATAGCTCCCGGAGGCCAATACTGTCTAATTGTGTCCACAGTAGCCCAAATTCGACCCGGCAAGGCTGATTTCAGGGCTAATCCCCTTGTCGGGGGTGGAGTAAGGAAATCGATTTTAAGAGCCCTTTACGTTGAAAAAATGGGCTTTGTCATGTGGACGGGTGCAGGGTTAAATTGATTTAATGCTGCTAAATTCGACCTCAACTCCTAGTGTAGACCAAGGCTAATTCTCTCATCAGTTGCATCTAATGGGTTTTCAGGGATGTAACAAAGGGCAGAATTTGGTTCCTGAGGTATTATAGACTTGGGAACTCAGAGTTAAGAAGTTAAGGAAGAAAAGGGAAGTAAATGTTTTATGATGTCTGGGGTATTCATAATTCAATAACTCATTAGATGTTGGCTATCACTTTCCCTCTGGTATACAAACAAAAAACACTGTTGTAAATCACTCTGGATTGCAACATTGATCTGAATTCACAAAAACTAAACACAGAGCTGCAACTGAACTGAAAATTCCAATGATTCCATGCTTATATATGTAACAAAAATATCAGTGAATGGAAATCCCAAACTCTGACAATTTTCAAAACAAGAATATAAACCAGGTTCACACACAGTGAATATGGAGGCTGGTATTATGTACTTGGCATTACAAAATGTCCTCATTTAAGCTAATGGGCAGCACAACACAGAAACTGCTCAATAATTTGAATTCAGAGAGAGCAATCTCTATTGTTTCTGCCCAACAGCACAGTACATCAATTCTTTTCTTCTAGATATTGCATATTGATGGGATACTTTTCTACTGACAGGCAACAAAAAAAATTAAGCCAGCACTTATCCAGTCAAAGTGGCTGAACGAATGGGAAGGTTAATGCCTCAAACTAGGTTTAAATTAGTTCACATTTCTTTAATAATTGCATTTCTGCATTAAACTTGTTTTAAACAGGAAAATGTTTGATTCACAGTTCCTAAAGGCTAAGTTACGTATGTGTGTGATGGAAGACTGCTATGCTTCAAAGACTATGAATTCATATAAAAATTACCGTAACTTTCCTAAGTTTCTGAAAGGTCAGTGAAGGACTGGAAAGTTGCATGAAAACAAGAAGAGCTATGGGGGGAATAACCAGAATTGATAATGACCTTTAGGTTGATAAAGAATGAAAATTATAAAATACTTATCCATATGGAAGAGCAGAGACTGTCATAAAAAGGCTTGAACAACAGGATACTAGGTAAAATAGCTCATTATAGCTGGAAATGATGACTGGTACTGTACTAAAGCAAAAGATTTCTTCCATACCGAAAAACCTCTAGGAAAATTTCATTTAATCAGTAGTACTCCCACTTCCTCTCAGCATCTTCGGACTTGATCCTCTGATGAAGTCATGAGTAAGCTACCATGTCCCACTGTTCCAGACAGGCTTTTCATCATATACCTTCTTGTTCAACAAGAATTAAAAATACAGAGGCCTAAGACAAGAATGTCATCTCATTATTTCCAGTTTCTATGTTATTTCTGTGAATACAAGATTAGGCTTAAAGAAAAGGAGTACTTGTGGCACCTTAGAGACGAACAAATTTATTTGAGCACAAGCTTTCATGCGCTACAGCTCACTTCATCAGATGCATTCAATGGAAAATACAGTGGGGAGATTTATATACATAGAGAACATGAAACAGTGGGTGTTACCATGCACACTGTAACCAGAGTGATCACTTAAGGTGAGCTATTACCAGCAGGAGAGCGGGGGGGGGGTGTGAACCTTTTGTAGTGATAATCAAGGTGGGCCATTTCCAGCAGTTGACAAGAATGTCTGAGGAACAGTGGGGGGTGGGGAAATAGTTTTACTTTGTGTAATGACCCATCCATTCCCAGTCTCTATTCAAGCCTAAGTTAATTGTATCCAGTTTGCAAATTAATTCCAATTCAGCAGTCTCTCACTGGAGTCTGTTTTTGAAGTTTTTTTGTTGAAGTATTGCCACTTTTAGGTCTGTAATCGAGTGACCAGAGAGACTGAAGTGTTCTCCGACTGGTTTTTTAATGTTATAATTCCTGACATCTGATTTGTGTCCATTTATTCTTTTATCTAGAGACTGTCCAGTTTGACCAATGTACATGGCAGAGGGGCATTGCTGGCACATGATGGCATATATCACATTGGTAGATGTGCAGGTAAACGAGCCTCTGATGATGTGGCTGATGTGATTAGGCCCTATGATGGTGTCCCCTGAATAGATATGTGGACACAGTTGGCAACGGGCTTTATTGCAAGGATAGGTTCCTGGGTTAGTGGTTCTGTTGTGTGGTGTGTGGTAGCTGGTGAGTATTTTCTTCAAGTGATCACTCTGGTTACAGTGTGTATGGTAACACCCATTGTTTCATGTTCTCTATGTATATAAATCTCCCCACTGTATTTTCCACTGAATGCATCCGATGAAGTGAGCTGTAGCTCACGAAAGCTTATGCTCAAATAAATTTGTTCGTCTCTAAGGTGCCACAAGTACTTCTTTTCTTTTTGCGAATACAGACTAACATGGCTGCTACTCTGAAACCTGTCATTATGCAAGATTAGGCTTATGTTCCAATCTGCCATTCCTCTTTCCATAAAAATTACAACTCATAACAGGTAACTGTTTTGTGGATTTTGTGTTTGTGGGTACATTAAGAAAAATATGTTACTGATAATTAACCATAGACCAGCAAACATGGTAGAATTGTGCTTACATCTCTCTATGGGCATAGTTCAAAGCCCATTGGAAAGACTCCCATTAACTTCACTGTGATTTGAATCTGTATCTATGTAGACAGAGGTTCAGGCTCAAAGTGCTGTCTTCAACAGGAGTTTAAGATTATTAGAATATGAAAGGATTGCTCAGAACTTAGCAGGATTATGATAAAAAAGTTCATCTGAAGTAACAATGAATGGGCAGGGAAATTCTCTTTCTACTTGGGCAGAGCCTCAGGATGCTCCCCTTGAGAGTCCTTTCAGGCCTTAGTCAGACATCATCCGATTTCAGGTGTCCTTCACTGTTCACTGTATTTTACTGTTTTGTCCCAGCACCTGTAGTGCTATTTACATATGTAGTGTTGCACTCCATATGTTTATGGAAATATGCTTATGAGTGTAAATATAATATAACTGGAATATGCTTTTTGAAAATGGAGGCTTGGGGTCTCACAGGACATGTAACCATGTCACCTGGTACTGGAATCCATCTTAAACCTGGTACTTTTCTGTTTAGAAGGAGGGGTGAGGACCCAGAGAGACAAAAGATTCACAGCTTGTGCCAAAGCCATAAAAGGGGGTGGAACAGACCAAAGGGGGTTGCCAGTCATGATAAATCCCCTAGTTACCACCTGAGCTGGAACTAACAAGAACTGTACCAGAGGAAATGATTGGACCCAGACTAAGAAGGAGTGTGATCTGTGAAAGAAGCTTATTGGAACATCTCTGAGGGTGAGATATACCTGTATTCAGTTTCTTAAATGTATTAGGCTTAGACCTGTGTGTTTTGTTTTATTTTGCTTGGTAACTTACTTTGTTCTGTCTGTTATTACTTGAAACCACGTAAAGCCTACTTTTTATACTTAATAAAATCACTTTAGTTTATTAATTAACCAAGAGTAAGTGATTAATACCTGGGGGAGCAAACAGCTGTGCATATCTGTCCATCAGTGTTATAGAGGGTGGACAATTCATGAGTTTACCCTGTATACGCTTTATTCAGAGTAAAACGGATTTATTTGGGTTTTGGATCCCATTGGAAGCTGGGTATCTGGGTGCTGGAGATAGGTGACTTGCTGAGCAGTTTTTGGTTAATTTCTGGAGCTTTGGGGGCATGGACCAGACTTGGGTCTGTGGTACAGCAGACTAGCGTGTCTGGCTCAACAAGGCAAGGTTCTGGAGTCCCAAGCTGGTAGTGGAAAACGGGCTCAGAGGTAATTCCAGCACATCAGGTGACAGTCCCCAGGGGGTCTCCTTGACTGAATCCCTTACAACATATATTTACAGTTCCCTTACTTGTTTATGGGTAAGGAAACTGAATTAGCAGCAGCCAGTCTTTCCTACCTCTATCTTCCTTCAGGCTCCCAGCACTCCCCCCTCAGCACTTCCTTCCTCTCAATTTATATGCTCCCTGCTGCTGGGATTGCTTCCCCTTCAAATCAACCCCTCAGCTATAGTTCTACCAAACTAAATGATCTTCCAATTATGTCCCCATTAACCTGTATTGGTGGGGATATGATTGACAGGCCCAGAAATTGTTTTGTAGAACCTTGGTGCTGATTCCTTATTTAAATATGCAATAACTATAATACAGAATTCTAGCAATAAATGTAAGATAAAAGAGGGTGAATGACCAATCATAGCTTGAGCTCAGTTTTTAGTTGAGGCACTGTTCACTCCCAAATACTGTACTGAGATGAGAATTAAGAGGATGTGCAGGGAGAAGGAGAGGAAAGGATTCTTATTTAGGCCACACACAGTCTGGTGCCTTAGCCTCAAGTATCTTTCATAGCTCCTAATAAATTCATGAAGAGGAGGGTAGGGAAAGTGGGTTATCATACGAGCCAATTACCATCTAGCCACAACTCTGGCCTGCTGCCCACCTTCCCATGTCCTCTTAGAGTGTACACTCCCCTGAACTCTCCCATCCCTCCCAGAGTGGTAACCTCATTAAGCAGTGTTGCCAATTTAGTCCTTTTCCAACAGTCCCATGCTGTAAATCTGAACACCCCCTATAATTTCAATTCCTTGGGAAAATACTGCCCTCAGACCACCAAAACAGAGCTTTTTGAAAAATGCAGAAATACTCTTGTAATTGGGGGGGGGGTTTGAAATATTTACAAAATATTTTTGCAGAAATTTCAAAAGTATAATAAATTAGTTTTTAAAAGATAGGGGAAAAAATCACTGTATATTTGAGTAATTTCCCCCAAATTGTAATGTAAATTTAGAAAATCCACCACAAAAATGTTCAACCTACTCTATACCTGATTCCTTGTGTGCACATCTAAATTCTTCTTGGTTGCACAATGCAATTGCAACAATACCACCACCAACTAGGCCTGCATGGTAACAGAGGCAGGGGCATGATCCCTCAGTCTTCTGCTATCATTCCCAGATGGTTCCATGAGGTACAGGAACCTTTCCTGAACTCCTGCTGCTTCAATGGAGCCCTTGATACAGTTTAAAGCAAATGAGCAGCTGACCTGGCATCAATCCTTCATCTCAAAGATGGAAACGCTGTGCTGCTCACCTAACGTCTATAATGGTACAGAAAATGTGGCTAAAGGTTTGTGTGAGAGTGTGTGCGAAGGTTTTTTTGTTTTTGTTTTTATTTGATTTTCTTATTTTCTGGCTATAGGTGTATTCCGAGTATTCTAAAGGAAGAATCGCAACTGCCAGTGACATAGAATATAATGTCCATTCAGCTGCACCTAGGATGTCACCAGTACAATCTGTAATCAGGCAAGGATCAAACAATGGAAGTCTACTATAGAGATACAAGAGCAAAAATAAACACGAGAAGTTAAGTACAACAAAACCTGTATTAATTATCACAGAAGAGACCAACAAAAATGATCTCTTAAGGGAAATGGTCTCTTACTTAAAATGGCTGAGATTTTTACTTAAAAATCTGAAATATTAAATCATATTTATTTGATTCTGGGTGGCAGAATGGGAACAACCTTGACAGCCCTGGGAGTCTCTGATAGCATGAGTGATGTTAAGGAGATATAGGGATAACTTATGAAAAGGACTGGTTTTCAGGGGGTGACTTGCCCAGGGTAAATTTTCAGGCTCACAGGTTATTATGAGGATAGAAGGGGAAAGATTTGGGAGGTGGGGGGAGAGCTGGATATCAGGAAAGGGGAGGATGGTTGGATATTAGTAGGGTGTATTGAGTTTTTTTGATGTTGGGGAAGATATTTTGTAATAAAATTTGTACATAACAACTATATAGTTATATTCCTTTCATTTCAGTAACCACCATCCAGGGAATTTCTGTAGCTTTCTCTTGCTGAGTCATGTATGCCATTAGAATGTACGTTATTTGGGGTGGGGACTATGTCTTCCTTTATATTTGGTAAGCACTTAGCAAATTGTAGGCACTCCTGAAATATTAATAATAAATTATACTAATTTATTTTCTGTCAAGGCAGATCCAACACTCATTGAAGTCATGGCAATATTTCCATTAAATGTACTGGTCTTTGGATTTGGGCTTTCAAGATGAATAGCTCTATGAAAATGTGAAGTGTTATAATTAACTGTCTCAAGCCTTCAGTTATTAAATGTCCAGAATATATTTTTATTCAAACATGTCTATAACAACTTGAATCCCATTTTTAATAACTTAATTGAGCTGCTTCATTTACTGCTTGTTTGTTTTAATGGCATTTATTGCTACTATTCCTTCTTATATTCTGAGACAGACATAACTGTGTTTTCCATGCATGACTTTGAAAAAAAATATTGGCAATCTTTGGATGATATGAAACAAGTAGACTTGTATCAGAAATAGCCATGTTTATCAAGGCTCTATCAGCTCAAATCAAGTTGACACATCATTTTTTTAGATTGGTTTTGGAATCATCCAATTCACTAAAAAGTAAATCAAATAGTCAGTTTGATTTTCCATAACATGAAAGATCCCTCAGAGGACTTCTCACATTTTAAATAAATCTGATTACTTATTTCCAAAGAGCTTTGTGTTTCATCAATGACCATCAAATATCTTTTCCACAGAATTTAGGCAATATTTTTTCACCAACATTAATATGACACAACAACAAAATTAAAATGGATATTTCCTGAGGACAGATGGTAGGACACAGCTTCAAAGGACTGTTTGTAGACATTATGCAGAACTCATATTTTAAACAGCTGATATGGTAATTAGAGCAGTTATAAATATGAACTTGATCTCATACTATTCACGTTTAATAGTCTCTGATCAATTCACAATACACTACATGAATTTTGAAAAGCTCTTCAAGAATTGATTAGAAAACTTGTAAAGAAATGTCAAAGGTTGCTAAATGGAGAACTCCTTGAATTAACATGGTACACACAGGCTATTAAATGGTTAGTCTTGTGGCTAGGGCACTCACATGGAACTCAAGACATCTGGGTTCAGTTATTAGCTCTGCTGAAACTTCCTCTGTCACCTTGAGCAAGTCACTTTGCCCAAGATTCTCAAAAATGGGTGCCTATATTAGGCTCCTAAATCCATGTTTAGCACCCAAATAAGTGTTGTTGCTGGTCTATTCTTACTGTGTTGGCCTTGATGTAGGGGTAAGCGGAACCAAGGCTTTGCCCCTTCTCTACTATGTCCCCGCCCATCTTTGACCATCTTTGTTTCTGTTCTTTCCCTACTCCTCGCTCACCGACTCTTAGGGTAGCGGATGGAGTAAGCTGGTGTTCCAGGGGTGCAAACCCAAATGGAGGTCTTACTTTCCTGCACAGGCATGTAATCCAAGTCACAATCTAGCTGTTGAGAAACTGATTGTCCTATGGGAGAGTTGTCGGCACAAGTATCCGGACAAACTCTGCTCTCATATACCCCCAAGCAACCTTATTCAAAAGCCATCATGTATTTGCCAGAAAGGATGAAACCTTACAAATAGCTACAGAAACTGAAAACAGACACCTTGTTACATAGGTACAGTTGTCACCATTAAAAATGAAATTAATCTTTGCCACATGTAGCAGTTAAGCAAGCTGCATTCAGAAGGGCTCAGTTGTCACATCACTTGTGTGATGGGTACCTGGACCAACAATTGATTTCACTATTGAATATATATAGCATATTCAAAGTTTAGAGAATGCTGATATAAACTGAAATAGAACATTGCACTAAATGATTATTATAATGGCCTGCCAGCATAGTATTTTAATTATTCTTTAAGAATGATAAAAGACTTCCAGGAACATGTTTTGCAAGCAAATAAAGGAAGAGTAGCAGAGAAAGAGTAAGAATTTTAAATACATTAATTTTCAAACTGCGTGTGTTTGCAGGACATTCAGTATTAGATGACATCTAAAATCAAATCTCACTAATACAAGCTCAGCACATAAGTGACTTAATTGTTATTCCTGCCAGTACATGGCTAAAATGGGCCGCAAACTAAGTGAAAGTGAGACAGAAGCATGAAAGAGCAAAGGATGGCAATCCATGAATGGAAAAAAATAGCACATTTTCTGAAAAGTCAGGTGCACAAGTTAATGTTGGCCTGCGGGTGACTTTAACTTATTCATCAGCACTTACAAAGATCATGCAGACACTGACCTCAGAAACATAATGGGCCTGATCTTTTGACAAAGATGAACTGTTCTTGAACAACTTGTCCACTCTGTGAAGCACAAATATGCATTCACTTAGGAGGAGGCATTATTAATTTCATATCCAACCTAATTTTCATTTTGCACAAATATATATTGCACTACAATTAATAATTTCACTTTCCATGTGTGATTAATCTCCAACTATTTTTTTGTCTTCCCTGGGAATAGGTAGAGAACAGGATTGTGTTCTGCATTCCTGTGACTTTTGTTGGAATCTAATCCTATGCTCTAACAAAGGGTGACGTTTTCTGCCATGCAGTTGTAATCTTACTCAAGCTTACATATGATTGGAGATTTAGAGTTGGTTCTTATTATGTCACATCAAGACAGATTCTAATACCCTTTTATTTTCTCTGGTTGAGTGTCATCTTTACTCCATGCCTGGTCCTATTGACTTGAGTGGAACTACTCATAGAATAAATTACTATTCCGTGTGAGTAAAGGGATCAGAATCTGGTTAATAGTGACTCCAGAAACAGAGTGAAAGCAAAAAGAAAAGGAGTACTTGTGGCACCTTAGAGACTAACCAATTTATTTGAGCATGAGCTTTCGTGAGCTACAGCTCACTTCACGAAAGCTCATGCTCAAATAAATTGGTTAGTCTTTAAGGTGCCACAAGTACTCCTTTTCTTTTTGCGAATACAGACTAACACGGCTGTTACTCTGAAACCTGTCAGAGTGAAAGCAGGGGCTTCCCGACCATTACTAGAGCTGGACAAAAAAAAATGTGGCCAAATAGTTTATTTGCTAAAAAGTGCAGTTTTGGTTGACCCCAAACTATGCATAAATTTGATAGAATAGTTTCAGCCTAGGACTTAGGTGCCATTCACAAACTGGCGGGAGGAGGTGTTTCTTTTATAACTTGTAGTCCAGCAGCTGGTAGAATTAGCTGGGATGTGGGAGACCTGGGTTCAGTTCCCCCTGACCCCGCGATAATGTTGAGAAAGGAGTTGAACTTATTTCTCCCACATTACAGAAGTGGGCTTTAGCCACTGCGTTATGATATATTCTTGTGCAGTTCACACTCAATTTCTCTTGCTGAAGTGTTCCCCATTGTATAAAATACTTCAGTGCCCATTGCTCCAGAAAGAGTGTGTAAAAATGACTCTATAGCCTGGTGGTTAGGGCACTCAGCTGGGTGAAAGGAGATCGAAGTTCATACCCCTGCTCCCATGACTCTTTATTTATACACACTGGAACAGCTTAATCAGGAAACAGCAAGGGCATGCTCCTGCCATGTGGGAGACCCAAGCTGGCCTATAAAAATTTACTGTCTACTTAGAATCAGGCTCACTAATATAATTTCCTGGCACAGCCTATTGTTTAAACCCTGTTGTTAGCAACATGCAGTCCACCCCCATATAAATCAAGGGGACTTTAAGTTGTATCTGTGATTGATATGAGAGTGATTCAAACATTTAATTCTACTTCCAAATTCTGAACACAGACACAAACATCAAACACAAAAGTCCCCATATACTGTACAATAATTCATGGGAATTTCTCCAACAGCCTAGCCAACACTGATTTAGCAAGGTCTTCAAAGAATTCCTCTGACAGCAGGGTCATTTGTTAAAAGTACTGCACCTGGATTTATCCAATGGGATTGCTCTATGTGGCACTCTAAAACACCCAGTCACATGTTATATGAACCCATTGAAGGCCAGATGAATGTAAGTGACACTGTAATAACACTTTCATTCAGCTATGCCCATTTCCTAGCCAGTTTCTAGCCAGCATGTAATTTACCTTTTGCTGAATTTGCCCACTGTATGTATCATGTTGCAGTATTGTGTAACAAGGACTCTGAGCCAGAGTGCAAGGGAATTACTCCAGAATTATGTAACTGAGATCAGCATCTGACAACTTGCCTGTATTTTTAATGATCAATAAGACTCTGATTGTGGGAGGTTTGTATATGTGGGGAAAGTGAAAAATAAACAACAACAATAAAAAAAGAATAGCACCAACAAAACAAGAGAAAATATTTCATGGGACAATACCTTGAATTTTAAAACTACTGAACCAGTTTTATTCAAATTGTGGCTCAATTGGTCAATCTCTAGAGATTTAAGGATCAAGCCTACTCTGAAGACTGTGGGTCATATTATCTCAGTTACACAAATGTAAATCCAGTGTTGATCAATGGAAGTGAAGGAATAATGACATTTTTATACCAAGGAAAAATAATTCATCTTCTGTCAATTGCAGTACAATGTACCGTCATATAGTATATATTGTATTATCGGAAACATTATATAGAATGTTATAACAGGAGACCATATTTTAAAACATATGCAGAATTATACAACTAAAAGTGGTTGTATAAATACAAGCTGCTCTATACAGTTATACAAGTACAAAGGAGCAGAGAGTTAAGATTCAGCCTGTAACATTACCTCTGTATTTTGCAGCTAGATTTCTCAGCCTTTGTAATTTTGCATGGAATATTACATACAGCTGATTGAATATTCAAAAAATATTTTCTGAATTAAGAATTAAGCAAAAAGTAGCAATATTGACAGAATGATCTATTTGACAAGTCGTATTTTATCAGCTTCAATACTAAATAATACATCCTGCAGAGTTTCTGTGTAATATATGGGCCAGATACTTAAGTGTCATAAATAAGATAGCTCCACTAAAGTCAATGGAGCTACACTGATTTACACGACCTGAGAATCCATTCCATAATCTCGTTTTTAATAAGTATTCTTGGAAGTAAGGGAGGTTCTTGTCCAGCGACTCCAGGTGATAAAGGTTAAGTGTTGATAATACAGTGGTAAATTAAGGTCCCAGTGGTAGAAGCACCAAGGACAACAATTTCTCCCCATTACAGTTTAATCCTTACCACTTATTCAAGTTCCCTATTATCAACTTGTCTTTTTAAAGCTGTCTCTTGGGGATGTGGGGATGAGGAAGAATATTTCTTTTTCACTTTGGTGAGGTTTTCTTATTCTAGAATTGATTTCTCATTTTAAAGTTCACCTGTATCCAAGCAGAACAAAAACAATTTACAAATAGTAGAAGTCTGAATCTTTTAAAATGAGATCTATTTACTTTGGTACGTGTAGTCATTCATCCATACTGACTTCAGTGTATCAGCACAAGCTACATAGACTACAAGTAAGTAACAGACAAAAGCAACCTTAGGAAAGACTATTGCACTTTACTTTAAGAGCTTTATTCCTATACTGGGTTACTCTGTAAGGTGGAGAGTAGGGTTTATCAGTCTTTCAACATCATTTATTGATGGCCCCTATTCTGCCTTTAGAAAACTGCAACATTTCAAAAATCTTACCAGATATTTTGTTAATATGTTTTGTGACAGGGTCAGGCCAGATGGCTACAGCAGAGTAATAGAAGGCAGATATATTAGCCCCAGGTTAGGCAGGTCCCTTTTCCCTGGGTAAGGTAACAGGGAAGGGTCCAGAACAATCAGGAACCTTCTGGAGACAATTAAGACAGACAGGCTGATTAGAACACCTGCAGCCAATCAAGAAGCTGTTAGAATCAATTAAGGCAGGTTAATCAGGGCACCTGGGTTTAAAAAGGAGCTCACTTCAGTTTGTGGTGTGCATGTAAGGAGCTGGGAGCAAGAGGCACTCGGAGCTGAGAGTGAGAAAGCATACTGTTGGAGGACTGAGGAGTACAAGCATTATCAGACACCAGGAGGAAGGTCCAATGGTGAGGATAAAGAAGGTGTTGGGAGGAGGCCATGGGGAAGTAGCCCAGGGAGTTGTAGCTGTCACACAGCTGTTCCAGGAGGCACTCTAGACAGCCGCATTCCACGGGGCCCTGGGCTGGAACCCGGAGTAGAGGGCGGGCCCGGGTTCCCCCTAAACCTCCCAACTCCTGGTCAGACACAGGAGGAGTTGACCTGGACTGTGGGTTCACAAAAACGGCCAAACTAAGGGCTGCTGTGAAGCTCCAAGGTGAGCAAATCCGCCAATAAGCGCAAGACCCACCAAGGTAGAGGAGGAACTTTGTCACAGTTATCTTTTCCATTGTGTCTATGTTTTTTGTTTCGTTTGTTTTCTTTCCTGATCGTTTGTACACGCCTAGAGTGCTTCTATGAAGAGTGCTTTTGAAATTCAGTGTTATTTATTGATCAACTCTAAGAAAACATGACCCATTTCAGTTGGCTCAACTTCTGCTTTCTAAAAGAAATCTAGAAAAGAGACCACATAGCTACACAAGCCCGATTGGCAGTAGTGTATTCAAGGGTAAACTCAAGTAAACTCATTCAGAGAATATGAAGTTTAATTTAGGTTAGTTTACTCATTCCTATTTTAACACTACACCACTGCTGATTGGTGCCTAATCCAAGAGTTCTCACACACACACCCTTCACATGCCATTCTCATAGGATGAATTTCAGCCATTGACAGAGGGACTGCATGGAAAAGAGGGAGTGAGGGATGAACATATGAGAGGGAAAGACACCAGTAGAACCAAGGGAAGTAGCAGTGAATGGTGTGAAGAGTGGGCCCAGAGTGCAGGTGAAAAGACACCAGGGGCAGGGGAGAAGAGAGACAGACAGCTGGAGTGAAGCAGGGAAAGGGATTGGGAGGGATGAACCAACAGATAGGAAGTGAAGGCAGATGAGAGATGAGAGAGGCCTGCATGAAGTCATTTGGAAAGAAGGAAGGAAGAGGACAAGGCATCTGAACGGGGTAGGAACTGGCAGTTGGAAGCAGGATGAGGTATGAGGAAGGATGGCCGGCATTCAAGCACAGGGATAGTGCACCAGCACTGAATGGAAGGTTTCAGAGTAGCAGCCGTGTTAGTCTGTATTCGCAAAAAGAAAAGGAGTACTTGTGGCACCTTAGAGACTAACCAATTTATTTGAGCATAAGCTTTCATGAGCTTTCATTGGATGAAGTGAGCTGTAGCTCACGAAAGCTTATGCTCAAATAAATTGGTTAGTCTCTAAGGTGCCACAAGTACTCCTTTTCTTTTTACTGAATGGATGGAGATTCTGGGACAAAACAAGGTGGAAGGACCAGCTGGCCAGATGAGGTGTAATTTTCACCTGAAATGATCAGTTTTCTAATTCATACAGCAAGGAACATGTGGTTCAAGTCTTTTCCCCAGGCTTTTTTTTCCCCCACATGCCCTTTTATTGTTGCACGCATGGCACCTGTTGCACTATTGTGTGTCCAGAGGTACATGGCAGCATTTCCATTTTTGTATACATTGTATCTTTTGGGTACCTGAGAACTCATCATGTCAGGATGTGGTGGGGTGGGAAGCAAAATCATAGATTGAGATGTTCTAGGGGAATTACAGTATACCCTGGAGTTAGTTTTGGAGCAGTTTAAAATTAGAACTGGTCAAATATTGTCCAGTGTAAACTGCACTTTCAACTAAACAAAACTTTTCCATGGAAAGTGTTTGCTTTCCACATAAAATTTCGACTGTTTGTCAGAAAGCCAAATCCCCCAAACATTCAGTTTACAGTTTTTCAACAAGTCAAAATGTTCCATGGGGAAAAAAAAAAACCCTCATTTTTTGAGCATCTTTATTTATAGGTATGCAACAATTTGCAAATATTATTTTAATGAATTTCAGGGCTGAGACAGTTTTTCTTTATTAAAACATCTTAATTATAATAGGGTTAAAATTGCATTTTCAATCCTTTGCTCTGTTTAATATTTTAAAGTTTTCCCTCATTAGACAACCCTCCATTCTTTCTGTAGTTAATAGATGTATTTTACTTGATTTGTTACTCTCAGAGGAAGTTCTGGCAGAGTGTTCTGACCTATAGTTTATATTTAAGGGTTCAGCAGCTTTTAAGGAACATTCGCTGAGACTTTATTAATCTTCAATAAACTTGATTCTTCCACTTCATTACATGGCTGAAATAACAGTATTTGCTTCGAAGACTAATTATAGAAGGCATTGCAACAGTCAAAATTCTGTCCGTGGCATAATTGAAATGGGCTTTGTTTATTTGCATGCTTTTATGTACCATCCAACTATACAATAAATAATGTCTCTGTTGTGTTGTCTATTTACTTCTGAGAAATTACATTTAAATTACTAATAGGAAAATATCCAGGTGAAATGGCAATCACAGCTTACATCTGATTGGAAAACAGCAAATCTCCTGAAGTAGCTAACATCCTAAAACAAACAAAAACAAGCAAAGTACTTTTCACAGAGGAGATCTGACTTGACAATTTCCAGCAGTAGGGGGTGCAAGCTGTGTATTGTGTTCAGACTCTCCAGATCCTGGATCTACTTCACTAAGCTTTATTTCTTTGTTTTTATAATTGCTTATGAACATATCGGTGGACAAAAAGCAGAAATTACACTTTGTGGCGTTTGGTAGTGGAGTTTATCAGCTATGATAAACCCATGTGCATCACGAAAAGACGAATTAATCTGTGGATGTAAAGGGCCACATGGCATCCTACCTGCTATACTCTTGAGGGAATACAGTGCCAAAAAAAAAAATCTTGCACAGGATTTTAAAATTCTGTAAAATACTGCATATTTTATTTGTCAATAATAAATGTGGAGTCTCCAGCATGGCAGTGAGGAGCACAGGCCACTGACTGCACAGAGGTGGGAGACTCTGCAGACCTCTCTGGGACATGGACTTGGTGGTGAGGCTGCACCTGACCCTGACACAGTGCAAGGGCCGGGCCTCCCCAGAAACACCTCAGGGCCCTGTGCCTTCATGCCAGGTGCACCAAGATAGCAAATGAGAGGGAAAGAGTTTTGCATGCACACCGACCCCTGACCCCTGATCCAGGTGTGGGGTAGGCAGGCTCAGCCCAGTAAGACCAGCTAAATCGACCACAGAGCTCTCCAGTTGACTCCGGTACTCCACCAGAATGAGAAGAGTACGGTAAGTCAATGGAAGAGTTTCTCCTGTCTATGCAGCACGGTGTAGACACTGCAGTAAGTTGTCCTAAGTTACATTGATTCCATCTATGTTATTCACATAGCCAGAGTAGCATAATTTCGGTCGACTTACCCCAGTAATGTAAACAAGGCTTTAGTTACTCATATCCTTAGCGATCAAGCATGGGTACCAGGAACAAAATTCTTGATAGAAGTTATTCCAAACCCATATTGGAATAAACAAGACTCAGATGCTCAGAAAAGGAGCTGTCTGCCTACTTGTCAGCTAAATCAGAGATCCAAAGATCAGAAATTTAAGGCTGGTCCAGAGATTCCAATGCAAACTCCAGCATGTCCATTTGTGACTCTCCTTTAGGGACTTTGGACTTATAAAAATGAAAAGCACCATTGTTATTAGTTTCAGAGTAGCAGCTGTGCTAGTCTGTATTCACAAAAAGAAAAGGAGTACTTATGGCACCTTAGAAACTAACAAATTTATTTGAGCATAAGCTTTCGTGAGCTACAGCTCACTTCATCGGATGCATTATTAGTTTATATCACCTTTCATCTGATGATCTCAAAATGCTTTACAAACATGAATGAAGTAAGCTTCACAACATCCTCATGATGTACATAAGGGAGAAACAGGAATCACTCAATTCCTCAATTGCCACTGAACTTGATCTGCCTCTGTGATGGCTCTTTAAAAATTCACAGCAGAACTATAAAATCAATCAGACAGGATGTGAAAAAAATAATACCATATTCAATTAAAGCTGCAGGGATTTAAATAGGCAGAATGTAACTTAGTTGCAATTTGCATAGAACATTAGAATTAGTGCCCCATGCTTTATGAAAAATGTTATGAAAGTCTGAATTAAAAGATATTGCTAGAAATTCAGTTTTACGTTTTATCTAAAAGAAATTAGGTCAGATTAATTGTGGATGGGAAGGCAATTGAAAATGGCACTTCTGTATGCCAGCCTGGCATGTTGTGCTCCAGTGAGGCTTAATCCTGGGTGGAAGACAGGTAATGTTTCTACCTCCTCTTGGGTCTCATGCAGACAGGATATTTGTACTTTGAAACAGGGGTATTTGCACAGACAAATAATCATTTAGATGCCTAGGCAGCCATTTGTGCACATAAGCATGGTGAGTGCACACACAAGTTAGCCAGGCAGTTGCACATGTGTTTCTTTAAATAGTGTCCCTAGGGTCCCAAAAGCATTTATACCTCTCAATATGTTCAATACTGTTTCTTGTTTTAAATGGCATATAATGTTTCTGAAGGGCCAAATTCTGCCCTCAGACTCTCATACATGGGGTCTAGTGACATCATTAAACTGCCTGTTTAAATATATTGAACATGAATTAACAAATTCTTGATGCAGAATTGATACACAAATGCACCTTGATATGAATGCATCACAGGACACACTGGCCAGTTTTTGCCCTTAGACCGTCCCTTGAGGACCCTAGACATAAAATTATAATTCAATCACTATAATGAATACTTGTTAAACACTTCTGCTATTGTTTTGATAATATTCCAAATAACATCCGTTTCTTTATTTTATCTGATGCTTTTCTCTCATTTTCAGTCTTTCATACTGAAATAGAAGACATTTTATTGGTATCACATTCAAGAACGGAGGGTCGGATTTTCAAAAGAGCTCAGCTGTCATTCAGACACCTAAATGAGTGGCCAGATGTTCAAAAGTGCTGAGCACTTAGCCCCTTCTGTTGTATCTACATCATTAGGTGCCTACGTGAAAGCTGTTGGTTTTATGTTAATTGAAAGAAACTGGGGATTTCTACAGTGTCCATAAACTAGCAGAGGTACAATAGCCAAACATCTCCATCTATTTCACAGCCTTTTATAAAGAAGTTTTAGAAGGGGGGGGGGGGGAATCACAAATGGTTTCACATAGAAAGTACTAGCATGCCATAATCAGAATGCTCCCCATCTAATGCTGTCCCTCTTTCAAATGCAGGATTATCACTTACTGACATCACAAGTAAAGTGCTCTAGGCAAAGAATATTGAAATGCTGTCTGCTGTAGAACACTGTTTTTTTAATTATGATAATAACAGAACAGTACTAAGTTATCAGCAGTGTCTAAATCATCGTACTACAAAAAGTTGAAATTGATGAAAATGGCAAAAGAAAAATAATAATTATATTGTGTTCTGCTTTTAATACCGGACTTATTGTGTAAAATGCAGAATATAGCACTTCTTCATGACTGAGAGCTGTTACACTATTTCCAATAGAAAACAAATGTACTAGCTTCCATCATTTTATAATAATCCGCTTTAAAATGCCCACAACTCTTGGATGGAAAAACAGGTTTTCAAGGCCTGATCTTGCAAGATGCTCAGGGTCACGATTATAGGGCTGGTTGTACCTCTTCTGGTCTCTCTGGTCACCCTCTCATATGTCAGACCTCGTGCTTTTACCTCTCCTGGGGTGGAATTCCACTGCTCTTCCAAATTTAGGCCAGGCTCTGGGCTACAGTACTCTGTGTATTGACCATGCTTACGCAGCAGATCCAACTGGGGTTTGCACCTGTAGTTCTTCCCTTACCAGGGCAGGGGTTACCAGGGGCACATAGTGACCAAAAAAGCTTTCTCAAACCAAAGTATTGTTTAAACATAACAGGAGGAATAAAACAGAATCTTAAAAAAAGATTTAAAATAAAAAAAAAGGTGTACATGCATGTCTATCTTACATAAAGACCTGTGTCCTTGGGTAGAGACCCTGAGCAGACTTCATTTTCCAGTCACCCTTACCTTCCTGGGGTTCAGAAGTCAGTCTTCTTATAACAGCCTCTCTGACAACCTAGAGAGAGAGAGACACTTTTTATGCAGCCAGGTTCTTTGTTCTTTCCGTTTGCAGGCATTTGGCCTGCTGTTCCATTTGGTAGACTCAGTAGGAGATGGAGCAATTCTCCTCATGGCCAATGGCTTTTCCCATTGTCTTGTAACAACCTCCAAGTGTTTGTTGAGGAGTCTCTTATCCTGAGTTATTATTTTGTCTTCCTGTTTGTTTCCCAGCAGCCTGTTGATTTAACTCAATATAGTAACAGTCAACATCCCAATAATCAGGTCAGCATACACTATTCATAAATTATTACTGAGCAGCCATACTAAGAACTTCCTGATAGGTGCTGAGTGTCCTTAACAGACCAAACCCTGAGCTCTTTAAATTGTATTTTTGCTTTTAATACTCAGTCATCACACAGGTGAAGGTCCCATTGAAAACAATGGGAAATTCACATCAATAAGAACTGGTACAGGCCTCAGGGTTTGGCCCACTGACCTCAGTAGAATTTTAAATTGCCGAGCACAACTCATGGGGGTCTCAACACCTTACAATAGGGGTGGCCAACCTGATCCTGAGAAGCAGCCAGAATTTACCAATGTACATTGCCAAAGAGCCACAGTAATACATCAACAGCCCCCCATCAGCTCCTGCCCCACTCCCAGCGCCTCCCACCCACCAGCGCCTCCCACTCCCTCCCCGCACCTCCCAATCAGCTGTTTCATGGCGTGCAGGAGGCTTGGGGGGGAGGAGGAGGAGCAAGGGCACCATAGGCTCAGGGGAGGGAGCGGAAAGGGGTAGAGTGGGGGCAGGGCCTGTGGCAGAGCCAGGGGTTGAGCAGTGAGCACCCCGCGGCATATTGGAAGATGGCACCTGTAGCTCCAGTCCTGGAGTCGATGCCTGGACAAGGAGCCGCGTATTAACCTCTGTCCCTGAAATTAACCAAAGTCCCTGAAATTATAGTATGATTTCAGAGGATGGATTTCTGAATTATGCAGTGGCCATCGATAGGACGCACATCCCAATACGTTGCCCACCAAAAGGGGCCAGTGAATACATGAATTGAAAAGGTTACTATTCACTCATTCTTTAAACAAATTATGTGTGTTGTAATAATCATTCAAGACCTGAACCTGGATAAAACAAGCATGAGTACTTTAAGTCATGTGTATAATCCCATCAACATTTTATATTACGATTATTATTTATTTGTATTACTATACAGTCCTGGAGCCCTAGTTAATGGACTACATATTTGAATAACGTTAATTATATTTGTATGTGTTTGCAGGAGTGGTCCCTTATGTATGAACTAGTTTGGTAGAAAATGCAATTGCAAAAAATATTCTGGCATTCACACACACACACACATATATATATAGACATATCTAGCTATCAAGCTGAATTTCTTCCACTGAAACTATACCGATACAACTGTGCTGCTGCAGTGCATCTGATGCTTCTCCGTGTGCACACGAGCTGTCATAAATATAAAGGGAAGGGTAACAACCTTCCTGTATACAGTACTATAAAATCCCTCCTGGCCATAGACACAAAATCCTTTTACCTGTAAAAGGTTAAGAAGTTCAGGTAACCAGGCTGGCACCTGACTAAAAGGACCAATAAAGGGACAAGATACTTTCAAATCTGGGGGGAGGAGGGGAGAAAAGGTTTTGGTCCATCTGTTCTGTGTGCTTGCCGGACACAGATCAAGGAAGCAAGCAATCCAACTCCATTAGAATCAGTAAGTACTAGCAAGGGAATGCGTTAGCTTATTTTTGTTTTGGCATGTGATTCTCTCTGTGCTGAGAGGAAGGTGTATTCCTGGTTTTCTTTTTGTAACTTTAAAATTTGGCCCAGAGGGAAATCCTCTGTGTTCTTGAAACTGATTGCCCTGTAAGATTATCTTCCATTCTAATTTTACAGAGGTGCTTCTTTTACCTTTTTTCTTTATAATAAAGTTCTGTTTCTTTTAGAATCTGATTGACACTAAAAAAAACCCCAAGGTTGGTCTGTGCTCATCTTGTTTATTCTCAAGCCTCCCCAGGAAAGGGGATGTGGGGGCTTGGAGGAATATTAAGGGGGAGTAGGAACTCCAAGTGGTCCTTTCCCTGAGTTTGTCTAAAACACTTGGTGGTGGCAGCGTTACCTAATCCAAGGTACAAGGGAGAATTTGTGCCTTGGGGAGTTTTTAACCTAAGCTGGTAGAATTAAGCTTAGGGGGTCTCTCACGCGGGTCCCCACGTCTATACCCTAGAGTTCAGAGTGGAGCGGGAACCCTGACACAAGCGCTTATGTCAGAGTAATTTATGTCGCTCAGGGAAGTGGAATATTCACACCCCCTGAGCCACTTAAGTTTTGTTGACGTAGGCTAGACATAGTGTAGACAGAGCCTTAGGTATCTCACAACCACTAGAATCTCTTCTCACTGTTTATACTTATCTATATTTACACGCACACACACGCACATGCGCGTATGTATAATTTATGTGAGTGAAGACATTTAGCTAGACACATAAAATATATGCATCCTGCTATTTCTGTTATCAGTATATTTAATCTAACTGTCAGGGAAGGGGGTTATGATAGCAAAGATAAAATGTTAGATTAAACAAATGCGACCCTTACTGATACACACGTTTCGTTCCTTGTACAATTCCAGTTATCTGTTTGTGAAATCTGCTTTCTTGAACCTCCTGAAAATCTGAGATCAGACTTTATCTTCAAGTTCTCTATAATACATTTTAAAGTCGAGCTGTCCAATGTTGCTATGTATCTTTCTTTTATCACTGAAATCTGTAAAGAAGGAGAAAAGAGACATCTGCGAATCTGCTTGAAAACAAAGTTCTGATTTTGTAAGGGTTATAAGGAGGTGAAATAAAAAGCCAAGTCAGAGTTTTTTTCTAAAAGACCAACAAGACTCAGTATGTCCAGTTAAAATAATCCCTGAGACACATGCAAGTGATAAAGATTGAAATTCTTTATTTAAGTATAAGAAAATACAACAGAAGCAGAGGCAATACAAGTTTCCCCCATATGACCATGAGATGAGAAATGCTTAAGGTTGGCTAAAAATATATATATGGAAATATGGGGGAAAATATAAAATTATAATTATAAAAATTAAAGGAAAGCAATCCTTTATTAATTGTTTTCATATCACTACATATTTCAGTACATTGTTTGATACACAAATGATGGAAGATCGCAATATTGTAACAGAGACAAAAACAGGCCTGGGTTCTACAATAGACTTTCACATTGGGATAGCTGTCTCTGAGGGGTGTGAAAAATCCACACCCCTGAGAAACACACCTATACTGCCCTAACCCCAAGTAGACAGCACTAGGGCAATGGAAGAATTCTTCAGTCAACCTTGCTCCCACCTCTTTGGGAGATGGATCACCTATGCCAATGGGAGAATCCCTCCTGTCAGCATAAGTAGTGTCTATACTGAAGCTGTTATAATATTGTGGTTTTCTACCATTTGTATATAGAACAGGAGTCCGCAACCTGCAGCACACATGCCAAAGGTGGCACGCGAGCCGATTTTTACTGGCATGCTGCTGCCAGCCGGGGTCCCGGTCACCGCCCCTGCTCAGCTTGCTACAAGCCTGTGAATGGAATTCCGGGCCGGGCGGCAGGCTGAACGGGGCTGGCGGCCGGGACCCCGGCTGGCAGGAGCTGCCGGTCTGGGGTTCTGTCCGCTGGTGTAGTGTATTAAATTTCTCTCAGTAGGAATATGCTATTTGCGGACCACCAGGACTGGCAGCCATAAGTAGTACACCATAAATAGCACATTCCTATAGGGAGAAATTTAACACACTACACTGGGGTAGGGAAGGCTGTGCCTCCCCAAACAGCCGGCTGACTTCCCGCCCCCTGACTGCACACCTCATAACCCCTGACCCATCCAACCCCCCTCCACCCTACTCCTTGTCCCCTGACCAGCCCTGCCTGGGACGCCCTGCCCCCTGACTTCTCCACTCAGAACCCTCCACCCATCCAACCCCACCCCGCTTCTTGTCTCCTGACCGCTCCCTCCCAGGACCCTCCCTCCCCTATCTGCTCCCCCGGACCCTTCACCCCCCCATCCAAGCCCCCCTGGTCCCTGTCCCCTGACTTCCCCGACCCCTCTCCACACTGCCAACCCCTGACAGGCCCCCCGGGACTCCCACACCTATCCAACCACCCCGTTTCCTGTCCCCTTACCATGCCGCTCAGAGCATCAGGACTGGCAGCCGTAAGTTGTACACCGTAAGTAGCACATTCCTATGGGGAGCAATTTAATACACTACAGCTGTCCCCACTCATCTCGCTGATGGTCTGGAGTTCTCAAAATATGTTCTCTTACCCCAAAAATTACTCTCCAATTAGCTTAAAAACTTTGTTTGTATATTACAGTAATCATTAAAAAATGTCTAATGTTAATAAATACGTAGGTTTGATGAAACAAAGTAGTTGTACTTCAGTGCCTGTGCTTAATTTGTGTTTTCGATGATTTACCTTCTAAAAAAATCTCGCATGTCTCGCACCCCCAGATAGGGCATCTTGCACCTGCATGCACCCCAGGTTAAGAACCACTGCACTAAACGGATAAGAGCTGCAGTTTAATTTAAGTTTAAATGAAGCTTCTTAAATATTTTAAAAACCTTGTTTACTTTACATACAATAGTTTAGTTACATTATATAGATGTCTAGAGAGATACGTAAAAATGCTAAAATGTATTACTGGCACACAAAACCTTAAATTAGAGTGAATAAATGAAGACTCAGCACACCACTTTTGAAAGGTGGCCGACCCCTGATATAGAACAATGTACTGAAATGTCTAGTGAGATGGAGACAACCAATAAAGGACTGCTTGCAAGAAAAGGCAATATATTACTTGCCAGACAATACAATATGCTCTGGTATTTCTAATTGGCACTGGTATTATTCATTTGTATTATAATGGCACCTAAGTGCCCCCACCAAGATTTGGGATCCATTATGCTAGATGTCGTACAATCACATTGTGACAGGCAGATTCTGACCTGGAAGAGCTTACAATCTAAATAAACAAGATGGGCAAAGATGATGAGGGGAAACAGAAAGCCAGAGAGGTTCAGTTACTTGCCCAAGGCCATGCGACAGGTCAGAGGCACCATTAGAAATAGAATTCTTGCCTCTTGACTCACTGCTCAGTGCCCTATCTGCTATCTACCCGTACCTGATCAATGAGTAAAAAAAGACTTCAGTCTCCATGCCTAGAAATCCAGAAGGTTTTACAAGCAGTAAATTCTCCAAAAGAAAAAAAAATAAATTTCAAGAAGTAAGGAAGCATTATTAAGAAAAATCAATAAAATCCGATATTAAATTTAAAGGCACCTTGTTTCCTATTATACTTGTAATTTCCATTGCGCCATTTCAGTTCAGCCAGACTTTTATTGTAATCATTTATTTTCAAAAACAATTCACGTTTGCTTATTTTTTGGCACCATTAACAATGGCTGAAATCAATGGAAACAGATTTACAATAAGCTTTCACATAAATCCTTTTTGTGGAAGAGACTAAGAAATAAGTCCCAGTAGATGAGGTACGAACAAATTTCATTTTGTAGTCCCTGTTATCTTCTATTGTAAATATTTTAAGACTAATTTCTTTCTTTGCTGAATTAATGGCCTGGTATTTTGTTTTTAGTCACAGTAAAGTCATCTGAGTGAAGCAGATGCCAGCTTTGTAAGATGGATAAATACGAGTTGCTTCAGAACACAATTATTTAAAACATGTTCATTCACCCCAAAGCAACAAAGAAATAAGTTATAATATCCAGCTGATTCTGCTCCCAAACACTATTGGAGACTGAAGTGCTAAGTGGGGAAGTATGCTGAGAATGCATTCCAATCTGAAAATGCTTGCAATAAAAATACAAAGCATAAAATTGTAGCAATTTCAGTGGTAAACATAGTCACACAAGTCACACTTGCCTCTCCACCCAAATAAATAAAATGATAAACAACATTTTGACAGGTACGGAAAATATGTTTATAAGCAGTGAATTCTTCTAATAATTAGGTAAAAATCAAGTCTGCATTCGATTCCCAAGATACAATGATGGACATACCTATTATGTGAACTACTTCCGATAAACTATCCTTTTAATTCAGGTTTTGCGCAAATCTGCTTTGACAGAAGTGAACATGCTTACAAGGCATACAATTCCTTCTTTACACAGAGTATAATTACTAAAGGAATTACTGATCTAAATCTACAGAGTCATTAATTGAAAAAGCTCATCTTTCAACAAAGAACATTCTAATAACGTTTGAACACAGCTGGCAAACTTCCCTTGAGCAGGTTTGTTTGTGGGATTTTTTAAATTGTATTTATTTACAACACTTTGTAAGTTCCATTTCCTTGGACATATTTGCTGAAGTTGTCAAACCTTTATTTTCATGATAAACTTTTATCTCTTTCTTGTAGTGCACAAGGAGATTTCAAATGCAATGTTTTATTCATTTTTCAAAGTCCAAAGCTCCTTAAAAGCCTCTGAAGGTTTTTTTTTTCTCCATTTTTTCTTTGCTAGCAATCAGCAACAATAAGGCTCTTGTGATGTTCTAAATACAAGTCCTTTTCCCAGCTTGGTGTTAAGGAGTCTGCCTTCTGACTGATGCTCTTTTGGATTCTAAGAGCAGATCTGTAGTTTGGGATTATTTTGTACTGAAGAGAGCTAGTCTGTTTCAATCTCTCACTTTGTCATGGGAGCAAAGGGAAAAGGCAAAAGGTTGCTGCGAAGAATTTGAAAGGCTTGTTTCTCTTCACTATCAGCAACTTATCTCACTGAAGCCACAGAGAGTGAGTCCAAATCAGTTATGTCTGGTCACAAAACTGCTGAATACTGTATATGCCTTAGAAAGAATGAGTAAGATGAAAAGAAGAAAATAATGTTATATGGTTATGATAAATTATCTCTTTTCCAAAAAAGAATACTTAAAAAAAAGTTTTGTTTCAAGTTTTCCAACCAAAATAAATATTCTAGGTTTTTCTTTGAAAAAATGGAAAATTTCCACACAAATATTTTTTCCATTTCTTTCATAATTTTTCACGGAAAATATTCACTGTTTTCATACCAAGTTCTACATGTTATTCATAGCTTTTACATATATTCATAGATTTTAATACCCAAAGGGATAATTTTACCATCTAGTCTGACCTTGTATATAACACAGGTCATAGAATTTCACCCAGTTCCTCTCTATATTGAGCCCAATAACTTGTATTTGACTAAAGTACACTTTCCAGAAAGGCATATATTATGTGATCAGTATGATTTTTATTCAAAATATTACAATTTCTGGCACAAGTTGGGGGCTTTATGTCAAGTGCTAACATTTTCTCAACAAGGAAAAAAGAAGTTCAGGGCACCTGGAAGTGGTGCTTTCTACGCTTAAGAGAAAGTATTTCCTACTATTTTCCTATGGCAGGAATTGGTGGGAAGGCAGGATGAAGAGACAAATTCCAGAGGAGAGGAAGTGGTTTTGGCTTTCAGGACCACTGTAAGGTTTTCCATTGCACATCCATTGTCTGAGAAGCAGCTGGGCCCAGGTCAAACACAAAATGATAGGGCAGAATTGTCTTGCCTCCACTCAAAGAAATATTTGTGGTAGATGGAACCAGTTGTGGAAGTCACATATGAAAGGAGGAGGAACTCCTCTATTCTTCCATCAAGTGAAAATTCAACCACGAGAGGGAGGTCAAATCTTTCTCATCTTATTCACACAAGTTTCCCCCCTGAAATCAGTAGAACGAATAGTCTGAGTAAGGTGAACATGATTTATGCCCAGCACATGCGTTTTTCTCTGCATCATAACTTTGCTGGAAAGAGAAAAGTGAGAGTGTAAGAAGAGAAAGAGTTGTGACTAAGAGAGATTGAGGGGGCCAACAGGCATGACTTGACAAAGCCCCAAGTGAAGCCCACAAAGCTCCAAGTGGCAGAATAGAAGCTTATGCGTGGATTGGTTTTGCATAAGTTTAAAAGGAAACATTACTCTCTTTGCAAGGCATGTTCACCAAATGATACTAATGGGTGCAAAGCAGTCTTGTGGGTAAGGCATAGGCCTGAGACCCAGAATAGCTGGGTTCATATTTTGCTGGGTTCAATTAACTTCCTGTGTGACTTCGGGGAAACCCTTTGTCTTCAGTCCTGCAACGGCACACGTGTGGGTGGAGCCATAAGCCTGTATGAAACTCCATTAACTTCAGTAGGGCTCTGTTCAGCATGGAGGTATTTCTATGAACATGCATTGTAGGGCTGGACCCTTAATCATTCTGTACTTCAGTTCTTTATCTGTAAACTGGAGATGAAAATACTTTCCCACATTAGAGGGGTGTTGCAAGGATGAATTTGTTAAATTTTTCAGGGATGCTCAGGTACTATAGTGAAGAACTCAGAAAAAAGCCGATAAACAAGTGAAATAAACATGTTTCAGAGTAACAGCCGTGTTAGTCTGTATTCGCAAAAAGAAAAGGAGTACTTGTGGCACCTTAGAGACTAACCAATTTATTTGAGCATGAGCTTTCGTGAGCTACAGCTCACTTCATCGGATGCATACCGTGGAAACTGCAGCAGACTTTATATACACACAGAGAATATGAAACAATACCTCCTCCCACCCCACTGTCCTGCTGGTAATAGCTTATCTAAAGTGATCATCAAGTTGGGCCATTTCCAGCACAAATCCAGGTTTTCTCACCCTCCACCCCCCCACACAAATTCACTCTCCTGCTGGTGATAGCCCATCCAAAGTGACAACTCTCTACACAAGGTGCATGATAATCAAGTTGGGCCATTTCCTGCACAAATCCAGCTTCTCTCACCCGCTCACCCCCATCCCAAAAACCACACACACAAACTCACTCTCCTGCTGGTAATAGCTCATCCAAACTGACCACTCTCCAAGTTTAAATCCAAGTTAAACCAGAACATCGGGGGGGGGGGGTAGGAAAAAACAAGAGGAAATTGACTACCTTGCATAATGACTTAGCCACTCCCAGTCTCTATTTAAGCCTAAATTAATAGTATCCAATTTGCAAATGAATTCCAATTCAGCAGTTTCTCGCTGGAGTCTAGATTTGAAGTTTTTTTTGTTTTAAGATAGCGACCTTCATGTCTGTGATTGCGTGACCAGAGAGATTGAAGTGTTCTCCGACTGGTTTATGAATGTTATAATTCTTGACATCTGATTTGTGTCCATTTATTCTTTTATGTAGAGACTGTCCAGTTTGACCAATGTAAATGGCAGAGGGGCATTGCTGGCACATGATGGCATATATCACATTGGTGGATGTGCAGGTGAACGAACCTCTGATAGTGTGGCTGATGTCATTAGGCCCTGTGATGGTGTCCCCTGAATAGATATGTGGGCACAGTTGGCAACGGGCTTTGTTGCAAGGATAAGTTCCTGGGTTAGTGGTTCTGTTGTGTGGTATGTGGTTGTTGGTGAATATTTGCTTCAGGTTGCGGGGCTGTCTGTAGGCAAGGACTGGCCTGTCTCCCAAGATTTGTGAGAGTGTTGGGTCATCCTTCAGGATAGGTTGTAGATCCTTAATAATGCGTTGGAGGGGTTTTAGTTGAGGGCTGAAGGTGACGGCTAGTGGCGTTCTGTTATTTTCTTTGTTAGGCCTGTCCTGTAGTAGGTAACTTCTGGGAACTCTTCTGGCTCTATCAATCTGTTTCTTTACTTCCGCAGGTGGGTATTGTAGTTGTAAGAAAGCTTGACAGAGATCTTGTAGGTGTTTGTCTCTGTCTGAGGGGTTGGAGCAAATGCGGTTGTATCGCAGAGCTTGGCTGTAGACGATGGATCGTGTGGTGTGGTCAGGGTGAAAGCTGGAGGCATGCAGGTAGGAATAGCAGTCAGTAGGTTTCCGGTACAGGGTGGTGTTTATGTGACCATTGTTTATGAGCACTGTAGTGTCCAGGAAGTGGATCTCTTGTGTGGACTGGACCAGGCTGAGGTTGATGGTGGGATGGAAATTGTTGAAATCATGGTGGAATTCCTCAAGGGCTTCTTTTCCATGGGTCCAGATGATGAAGATGTCATCAATATAATGCAAGTAGAGTAGGGGCTTTAGGGGACGAGAGCTGAGGAAGCGTTGTTCTAAATCAGCCATAAAAATGTTGGCATACTGTGGGGCCATGCGGGTACCCATAGCAGTGCCGCTGATCTGAAGGTATACATTGTCCCCAAATGTGAAATAGTTATGGGTAAGGACAAAGTCACAAAGTTCAGCCACCAGGTTAGCCATGACATTATCGGGGATAGTGTTCTTGACGGCTTGTAGTCCATCTTTGTGTGGAATGTTGGTGTAGAGGGCTTCTACATCCATAGTGGCCAGGATGGTGTTATCAGGAAGATCACCGATGGATTGAAGTTTCCTCAGGAAGTCAGTGGTGTCTCGAAGGTAGCTGGGAGTGCTGGTAGCGTAGGGCCTGAGGAGGGAGTCTACATATCCAGACAATCCTACTGTCAGGATGCCAATGCCTGAGATGATGGGGCGCCCAGGATTTCCAGGTTTATGGATCTTGGGTAGTAGATAGAATATCCCAGGTCGGGGTTCCAGGGGTGTGTCTATGCGGATTTGTTCTTGTGCTTTTTCAGGAAGTTTCTTGAGCAAATGCTGTAGTTGCTTTTGGTAACTCTCAGTGGGATCATAGGGTAATGGCTTGTAGAAAGTGGTGTTGGAGAGCTGCCGAGCAGCCTCTTGTTCATATTCCGACCTATTCATGATGACAACAGCACCTCCTTTGTCAGCCTTTTTGATTATGATGTCAGAGTTGTTTCTGAGGCTGTGGATGGCATTGCGTTCCGCATGGCTGAGGTTATGGGGCAAGTGATGCTGCTTTTCCACAATTTCAGCCCGTGCACGTCGGCGGAAGCACTCTATGTAGAAGTCCAATCTGCTGTTTCGACCTTCAGGAGGAGTCCACCTAGAATCCCTCTTTCTGTAGTGTTGGTAGGGAGACCTCTGTGGATTAGTATGCTGTTCAGAGGTATTTTGGAAATATTCCTTGAGTCGGAGACGTCGAAAATAGGATTCTAGGTCACCACAGAACTGTATCATGTTCGTGGGGGTGGAGGGGCAGAAGGAGAGGCCCCGAGATAGAACAGCTGCTTCTGCTGGGCTGAGAGTATAGTTGGATAGGTTAACAATATTGCTAGGTGGGTTAAGGGAACCATTGCTGTGGCCCCTTGTAGCATGTAGTAGTTTAGAAAGTTTAGTGTCCTTTTTCTTTTGTAGAGAAGCAAAGTGTGCGTTGTAAATGGCAAGACGACATTTACAGATTGTTTTTAAAAAACACTTCACAATTAAAGTGGTCAGCAAACACAAAATCCAACCATGGTGCATATATTTTCCAGAAATGCAAAATCAGTGAGTTACTAAAATCATAAATCAGAGAATTCTTTAATACATCCCTTTAAAAAAAAAGAAACCAATTTTTATAGCAATTTTAATGGATTTTTTCAACCTATTTGGACTACTATTCAATTATTTTTATTATTAATCAATTATAGAAAAAATCCAATACTAATCTTAAATTAGGAGAAGTCTAATGGATTCTACTCCTTTATCATACTAAAAAGTACATTTGTCTCATTTTTTCTTTTTTTAAATTTTTATGTATTCCATGATGTCATCACATGATGGATACTCATGGTAAATACCAGGCTCTCTCACAGCTTCTTTGCTTTCCATGAAGGTTTTACTTGTGTTCCTTTAAGTATAAAAATTCTGGGCTTTTGACCTGGTCCAAAGCTCATTGATGTCAAGTTTTTTGAACACTCAATCCTTAGTATTTTACATGGAGGAGTCATTCTGTTCTTCATGATAGATTTAACTGACTTTATTGAGATTGCACTTGACCCACAAATAATGATTTTTTTTTCATTTGGAACTTAAATAAATATACAATTAAAATGCACAATCACAACATATGTCTTATCCAGCATTCCTCACCTGCCCCAAATTCCCACTAAAACCAGATTGCGCCTCAAGTGTAATTAATATAGCACACTGTGTCAAGTGATGTTGACCTCTTTCTGCCATGTCCACACACACACAAATTGTTTGGCAACACCCTCTTGCTTCCATTCCCATCTGCATATTGAGTGATTTATCACTGTCTACCTCTTGGTGTTACAATCCTGCTGCTTTTCTCCCTAGCTGGCTGCCTGGTGTTACTCACTCTTATATGATGTCCTATAGTGTTGCCATCAGATACCATTGGCAGTGCTGACTTCCTGGTATTTCACTCTGGATGCCCTGTCTACCTTATCCATGTGCCAAATACTTATTTTATTCTATAACTTTTGGGGCCAGTTTGCTACTTCATCAGTTTCACCACTTGCAGATTCACATATGTAAAGTCCTGCTGTGCCAGAACACTCTTCACCACTAGTATAAAGCTGGCTGAGATGTCACAACCATCTCCTATGCCAGCTGTCTGCAAAACCATAATGTAATAGGGAGTCTCTTGTGTATTGTTGGCATGTTGGTAGCAGGATGGTGCATGGTGGAGCTTATCCCAATGATGGAGATTAGAGTAAGTTGGTACCCAAAGATCCTGGAATCACAACCTTTTCCCTGGGGCTAAAACAGACCACTATGTCCATATGATTGGGGCCTTTGCTATCCAAATATCAATTTTGTTTTCAACATATTCAGACATCGGGAACTCATTTAAAAATATCTGGGCCTGGTCTGCAAAGCTTCATTCACTCAAGGAATCCTCAGTCATGTGGATAGTTCCACTGACAATCTGGACTGCTTGAGTGAGTAAAGCTTTACAGGATCTGGCCCTATATTACAAGTAGCCAACATCTTCCTTCTCTTCCTGCTGTGCATAACTTCTTAATTCCCATCAAGGCTGCTGCTATGAAGTAAATATAATAGTAATTAGAAATAGAAAACTACATTTGCTCTATAGTATTATAGAAAATTGTTCTGAAGTCCTTTCCCTACTATGTCAGAATTTGTTCAGATGTTTGTACTTTGATATCTTTTGTTTATTTTTTAAAACAATCCTATATTTTTAGCTGTTCACTCAACAAACTCTGTCTTCCCCACCCCCCCATAAAACAATGTTCTTGTGCTTAAAAGCTAAAAACTAAATGGTCAAAGAATGATATACACGAGCAGAGATAACTCGATAAACTTTGGGATCCAAAGCTGCTAGAAAGGAATAAAACCAGGATTAAATGTCAGACCCAACACTAAGGCCCACAATGCTAGTTACTCACCCTTCCAATTTCTGTGACCCTTAAAGCTGTTATTTATTATTTTTATTGTAGTAGTGCCTAGAGGCTCCTTTGGGTTAGGAAATGTACAAACTATTGGGAGCGAATTGGGAATTTTCTGTGAGAACAATTTTCCCAATGGAAAATGCAGTTTCTGCAAAACTGACGTTTTAATTTTGCTCCCAAAATTGGATTTTTGTCAGGAAAATTGAAATGACATATTTTGGTTTGGGTCAGTTTAGACTCAAAACACTCAGAATGTTTGTTTCAAATCAGTTCAACAAATTAAACAGCACTTCGGCACAATTTTCTCCTATAGGCTCACTACAGAACACATTTCCCACAGTGCAATGCTGATCAAGCTGCATGGTGCATCTGAGATACATGGTACATAACTCTGGATGCATAATGGGAGATGTAATCTGGCCAGAGCCTGTCCCATAGAAGTAAATGTTGGCACAGGACTCCAGAACTAGAACTGCTGTGGAACAACAGGAAAATGCAGTTCAATGTTGAACTGACATGAAATTATGGAGCAGGTCCTCAAGGAATCAATTCTGAAGCACTTAGAGGAGAGGAAAGTGATCAGGAACAGTCAGCATGGATTCACCAAGGGCAAGTCATGCCTGACTAATCTAATTGCCTTCTATGATGAGATAACTGGTTCTGTGGATGAAGGGAAAGCAGTGGACGTGTTGTTCTTGACTTTAGCAAAGCTTTTGACACTGTCTCCCACAGTATTCTTGCCAGCAAGTTAAAGAAGTATGGGCTAGATGAATGGACTATAAGGTGGATAGAAAGCTGGCAAGATTGTTGGGCTCAATGGGTAGTGATCAATGGCTCCATGTCTAGTTGGCAGCTGGTATCAAGTGGAGTGCCCCAAGGGTCGGTCCTGGGGCCGGTTTTGTTCAATATTTTCATAAATGATCTGGAGGATGGTGTGGATTGCACCTTCAGCAAGTTTGCAGATTACACTAAACTGGGAGGAGAGGTAGATACGCTGGAGGGTAGGGATAGGATACAGAGGGACCTAGATGAATTGGAAGATTGGGCCAAAAGAAATCTGATGAGGCTCAACAAAGACAAGTGCAGAGAGTCCTGCACTTAGGATGGAAGAATCCAATGCACCGCTACAGACTAGGGTCCGAATGGCACGGCAGCAGTTCTGCAGAAAAGGACCTAGGGATTACAGTGGACGAGAAGCTGGATATGAGTCAACAGTGTGCCCTTGTTGCCAAAAAAGCCAATGGCATTTAGGGATGTATAAGTAGGGGCACTGCCAGCAGATCGAGGAACGTGATCGTTCCCCTCTATTCGACACTGGTGAGGCCTCATCTGGAGTACTGTGTCCAGTTTTGGGCCCCACACTAGGGGATTAGGGGACTGGAACACATGAGTTATGAGGAGAGGCTGAGGGAACTGGGGATGTTTAGGCTACAGAAGAGAAGAATGAGGGGGGATTTGATAGCTGCTTTCAACTACCTGAAAGGGGGTTCCAAAGAGGATGGCTCTAGACTGTTCTCAGTGGTAGAAGAGGCCAGGACAAGGAGTAATGGTCTCAAGTTGCAGTGGGGGAGATTTAGGTTGGATATTAGGAAAAACTTTCTCACTAGGAGGGTGGTGAAACACTGGAATGCATTTCCTAGGGAGGTGGTGGAATCTCCTTCCTTAGAAGTTTTTAAGGTCCAGCTTGACAAAGCCCTGGCTGGGATGATTTAATTGGGGATCGGTCCTGCTTTGAGCAGGGGGTTGGACTAGAAAAGCACCTGAGGTCCCTTCCAACCCTGATATTCTATGATTCTATGGTTCTATGAAATAAAGTATTTCAGGTCAATTCAACAAAATGAAACAAAACATTTCAATTTTGTGAATATCAAAATGTTTTGTTTTAAAATTTCAAATATCCAGATCATTTATCAAAAATGTCAAAACAAAACATTTGGACATTTCCAATACCCATAGTGAGATAAATTGATAGAAACCACAGATTGCTAGTCCTGAGACCATTGCTTCTGCTTTCCTATGCAAATTCACCATCAACTGAGTCATTTCAGAAGCAAAAATCAACCTGATAATGGATGTCTTTGATGCATATCTGAAGGATAAAGAACTAGGTAAACATTGGAGAGGTCCTGAAGGAACCAATATGTGAGGGAGGGAGAGAAAAAGGAAATCCAAGAATTTCTCATGTTCAACTGTTTATTAAGAAAGATAAAAATCACTTCTCATTTTTGCATCCTGAGTGGCATCATGCCTTTCTTAGACTTTTGCATTCCTCAACCCTAGAGACCTAACTGAAATGCCTTGACCCCCTCTGAGGGGAATTCAGTCATTTGATAAATCCTTAAAGAGCAATTTCATCTTTCTTGAAAAAGGTATACAGTACACTTATGTAGTTTCTTTACCAGGGAAATGCGTGAAAATCTAATTATTCATGGATCAGGCCCTATGAACTCAGGGCCAGTCTTTTTTCATACTGAATTCTAAAACAGAAATTACTCAGTCACAGTAGCTAAATAGAGGATAGAAAACTACCATCCAGTATTCTACTGCAGACTGAAAGATGAACACCAAGTGTTACCCCAAAGGGACTCGTGTGTGTGTGTGTGAGACACTCTGCAAGGAGGATGACTCATAGTCAAAATATAATTTGTTTTTTCCTGCTGGCTAAGAGAGACAATGAAACAGTGAGAATAAATAAATCACTGCAGGATTATAAAGGTATTCATTCCCAAGAACAGCAACTTCCTACTTCCCTTTCCCCATTGCCATAAGCTCTTTGGTCCAAAGGTTGTTTTACTTTTCTGTATTCCGCTGTAAGGATTAATACATTGTAGTAACATGATTATATGCTATAATGCTCTGCACCTTTGCTATAGGATAGTGCTTTTTAAAATTATTTTTCCTTAAATAAGAATGTTGCTCAGACCCAATTCTGTGTGAAAAAAAATCTAGTTCTTATTAAAGTTATTGGTGATATTTACTTCCTCAGTATGATATTCTCTATTACCATTCTGTCCCTTCGGGAGCAGCCTCAGAGGAGAGGTTAGCCACATGTTCTGATGCAGTACTATTCTGAGTTCCTCTGTTTCTGTCTAAGTTGTATAATGAATGACTGCTGCTGTGCCAACAGAGCCCTTGTAATGTTCTCTATTAAATAAATGTCTGGCAAATTCCTGGCATGCTTGAAATACTAAACACAGAACAAGCAGTTGGGAAAAAGTGCTTTCTCCAAATATTTTCTAAAGGATAATACTGTCTCACTGCATAACCTATTATTGTGATTTTCAAAGGGAACTACGATGAATACATGAAATAGTGGGAACAGCCAAACCTTTCCCCACAGTCCCAATGGACAGCAATTCATCCAGTTCATTATAGAGGAGGAAGTCTATTGTCCTGATTCTGATCTCTCTTAAACTGATGTGAAATTGAAATGACTCCATTAATTTCCAAAAGTTTCAAAAGGTCCTGATTTTGTTCCAGGGAGGGTTTCCATTACAGTTGTGTTATTCCCATTTTACATCAGTGTGAGAAAAATAAGACTCATGCACTATATGTCTTTTCAGAGTCTGAATAGAAGGATGATTCAGCAGAAATATGCTATTTGACTGCCATACCCATGGGGCATAGACAAATGTCCCGCTAGGGATTTTGTTGTTGGGACTCCTGATAAAATCTTTAGGATTCTCACGGAAAGCTGTGATACACCTGCCAGGCAGCAGAGAATTTGTGATCAGCTTTTACTCCTATGGCAAAGTATAATTTTCCTGGGAGCAGTTTGCAATTAGAACAGGGTCTAGGGAGTGGGATGATATAGTAGCTGTTCCCCTATTCCAACCTGCTGTTAAGACTGTGACAATCTTCTTTTGTAATGAAAATGTACATGAAGTGGATGTTCTGCATTGGGTTCCATATGATGCTAAATATTGCAGCTTCCAGTTGAAGTTTATGATCAATTTAAAGTTTGGAATGGTGAATTTAAAGGGACCATTGAACTTCTCCAGGCAAATATAGTGTAACATCTCCTTAATATATTTTATTTAGGTTCTGAGCAGAATTACTGTAGGTATCCCGTCAGTCACACACATTTTATCTGCTGCTCTACAGAACATTTTAGTATGAGTGGTGGTGTGAGGAAGTGCATGTACTGTGGTTCTGATGCACACAAGACTGAGGTCTGTAGGGACTTCATTAGATGCAACATGTGTGCAAAAAAGTGGACATGTTTACATGCAGTGCCCAGAGGCATAGCACAATTGGGAAAAAGCATCATTCCCAGCCTCGCAAGGACCCTTTCTGCTTGCCTGTGCCATGGGATCATTACATTCTAAGTAGCCTGTCAAGAACTAATGAAACCCTTATTTTGAATGACAAGGCCTCTCTACTTTTGAGGGGAAGGACAGAACTAGTCCTTTATTGATACAGGATTTGGAAGAGGTCAGAGTGAGGGAGTGGGCACCATTGAGAGCCAGGATGAGGACACATGTATTGGTAATATGAGGGAGAATATCTGAGATGTGGAGAGGAAAAAGAGAAACCGGGGAAGGAACATCTGCAGCCACAATTGATTATGTAGGAATCCAAGTCACCAGTAAGGGGTTGGCAGTACAGTAGGGTACAGTAGGCCCTATAGTTTGGGAGCAGATTTTGATGTGCTCGACTTCAGGAACAGAGAGTTTCTTGAAATCAGAGAGGGAAAGATGATCCTAGGAATCTGCTCGGGTTATAGTAACTGAGAGTGACCTACAACTGTCTGAACCATACAGCATTTTCACAGTTCAAATGGATAACAGGTTTTCTGTACTAGGGGCTGTTGCAGATGAGGGAGAGAAGCGAAAGGAGTGTGTGGATGCATTACAAAAGCATTCACTGTGGGATTTTTGGGCTTGAACAATTTCAAAACCTAACAAAGTTGGAATCAAGATCTAGGGACTCACAATGCACCCCAGTAGAGAGTAATGAACAAGGAAAGAGTGGTAGCTAAAGAAAAGGAAAGAGTGAGAGTGGGGTAACAGAGAATTTATTAGCATTTGCACATCCCGCATTAGAATCTTCTGGTCTGGAAAGAAAGTCCCAGCATGCAGTTTTTTATACTATCCAGTGTTCCTAAAGACGTATGCATCATGAACTTTCCGTGATGAACCCGCATTGATATCAGTTAAATGGCCCTTGTGATCAACCAGTGCCTGCAAGACCACGGAGGAGTAGCCCTTTCAGTTGATGCACTCTGTCACAGAATGGTCTGGGGCCAAAATTGGGATTAGCATGCCATCTATGGCCCCACCACAGTTAGGGAATCCCATTGCCACAAAGCTATCAATTATTTCCTGTACATTACTCAGAGTCACAGTCCTTTGAAGCAGGAGGTGATTAATGGCCCTGCATACTTGTGCCACTGCAACCCTCATGATGGAGTCTATAACTCCAGATTGATTCGCGACTGAGTGGTAGCAGTCTGGATTTGCCAGCTTCCACACAGTGATCACCACTTGCTTTTCCACTGTGAGTGCAGCTCATATTTTGGTGCCCTTGTAATGCAGGGCAGAGATTAGCTCCACACACGGTTCCAGGAAGTTGACTTTGCTCATCTGAAAGCTCTGCAGCCACTGCTCATCATACCATACATGCATCACGCTGCGATCCCACCAGTCAGTGTTTGTTTCCCGAGCCCAGTACCCATTGTTCACCATGTGCAGCTGCTCCATGAATGCCAGCAGCAAACTTGAATTGCTTCTTTTCATTGCACACAGCAAGGCAGGCACCACAGATTCATTTTCTGATTCCCAGCTCATGAAATATTGCATGACCAGCTGCATTGTGTTCATAACGGTCATCAACAGATGGGTCAGCAGTTCAGGATGAGATGGAGGGCGCACAGTTTACAGGAGCTGTTAAAAACAGTACAAAAAAAGTTGGAAGCTCATGGAATGATGGGATGGAAAGAACTGTACCGTGGTATAGTGAGCACGCCCCCACGATGCATTGCAATCCGTCCCCAGATCTCCCAGTGGTAGCAGGTAGCATGCTGCATCATGGGATAGCTATCCATGATACCATGCTCTGTCGATTCAAGATCACTGACTGTGGGTGTGCTCCACCAACACAAGGAGCATTGTGTGAATGTGCACAACTGATGGAATTACAACGGCATATGGTCGTCAATGTAACTTAAATCAACTTAACTCTGTAGTGTAGAGAAGGCCCTAATTGTGTTCCTGCCTTTCTTCTCTTATTTTGCTTTATGCCCAAATTCTTGTACACTGTATGGTTCCATGGCCAGGGAATCTATCCCTTTCTGCAGTATTGTTTTGAAAAATCTAAGCTTTCTTAAAAAAAAGAGACCCCCACACAAAAAAAAAAAAAAAATAAAATAAAAGCCTTTTGGTGGTAAAGAAACTCACCCAAAAGTGATCCAAATGTATCCAAAGCACTGAAGTGTTCCTGAGTCAGCAGACAACCTGTATAAATACACCTAAGAAAGGTGTGAATTGGCCCCATTCATCCCACTTGGATGAATGGAACTTAAAATATCTTGATCGATCGGTCCTTCAGCCCTTCTATTGATTGCGCCAATCAAAACACATATTCCATTCTTCTATTATCCTGGCCTCTCTTCTCCATGTGCGGCCAGGTTTTTTCATGATAAAATCTTCCCATCTCTTTGGAGGTCGGCCGAGTGATAGTTTCTGTTTCCGTGGGTACCAGTCGGTGACAGCCTCAGTCCCTCAATAGTCAGTGAGCCTCACTATATGCCCGGCCCATCACATTTTACTATGCCTGCTCTCAACAACGATGTCCTTCACTCCACTCTGCTGCCTAATCACTTCACTGGGGACTAGGTCGCGGATTGAAATTCCCAGAGTTCTTATTTCCGTCACCCTCTGCATGACAGACAGTTGCTGCTCTTCTGTCTTTGTCAGCACCCTTGTTTTGTTGCCATACAACATTGCTGGAGGTATTGTTGAGTTGAAGAGGCTGGCACATGTCACCTTGTTGATTTTCCCTTGGAGGACATCCTTCATAGAAATGAATGTGCAACAACCTGCTTTCTTTCTTTGCAAGAGTTTACCTTCCTGATCATGGCATATGTTAATTTCTTGGCCCAAATAGACATATTGCTCAAATTCTTCTATTTGTTCTCTCTCTCAGCTGCTGTTCGTCCAGACTTTGTGAGAGTTGGTTTGTTACTATTTTGGTGAACAGCTTGTAGACATGTGAGAGCAGGTATATTGGACAATTGTTTTTCAGATCTTCACAATCATCCTTCTTGTACAGCAGAACGGTGTTAGACTCCTTCCAGCTAGATGGTATATTCTGCAATTCCAAGTAATGGCTAAACCTCTGAGCAAGACCTGCAGCTCTTAAATATAAGAGTTTAAGATGGTATTATCAAAGGATCCATTGGGAATTCACCATCTGTTTCCCTTAGGGTGCTTCAAAAATCCCAACCTTAAATGTCAGCTTTAACCATCTCACTATTTATCATTTAGGGTCAAATCATGAGATGCTTGAGGTGGGACAGCAATGGGATTTCAATTCCCATTGATCTCAATATTCAGAACCTTGCACAAGTTAGCACTTAGCAGTACCCTTCAGGATATGTTCTCTCTCATAATTCGAAACCACCTCTACTGTGATTTACCAATAATCCCAGCTGCCTGACCTGAGCACTAAAATGGTTATCTCCCCAGTAATGTGTTCTACAATGCTGCTTTGCATTGGTAATACAAATGTCTAAGACACTGTTGAGGGCCCTGAGTTGCTTCATGATGGGACTCAGATGCTCAATAGCTCTCACAATTTGGCTTTTGGTGCATGATCCTGCTCCCATTGAAGTAAGTGAGATGTGAATGTTCAGCAGATCACACTGTGGACACTGCACCTTGCAGAATTGAGCCACTAACTTGCATGTCTCAACAACCTCCTGAGGCGGGGAAATCTAGTGATGGACTGTCCATCACATACAATTCTATTTCCTTCTATTGGTGCTAAATATGTTGTCCTTTAATTTTACAGAGCATTCCCTTTTTCTCCTATGGTGTAAAGAAAAAAGGAAGAATTGATCAGTCTTTCACATGCTTTTCTTAATTGTATAAGACTCCTGTCAAGGTTCCTCCCCCACTCTGAACTCTAGGGTACAGATGTGGGGACCTGCATGAAAAACCTCCTAAGCTTATCTTTACCAGCTTAGGTCAAAACTTCCCCAAGGTACAAAATATTCCACCCGTTGTCCTTGGAATGGCCGCTACCACCACCAAACTAATACTGGTTACTGGGGAAGAGCTGTTTGGACGCGTCCTTCCCCCCAAAATACTTCCCAAAACCTTGCACCCCACTTCCTGGACAAGGTTTGGTAAAAAGCCTCACCAATTTGCCTAGGTGACTACAGACCCAGACCCTTGGATCTTAAGAACAATGAACAATCCTCCCAACACTTGCACCCCCCCTTTCCTGGGAAATGTTGGATAAAAAGCCTCACCAATTTGCATAGGTGACCACAGACCCAAACCCTTGGATCTGAGAACAATGAAAAAGCATTCAGTTTTTTACAAGAAGACTTTTAATAAAAAATAGAAATAAAGAAATCCCCCCTGTAAAATCAGGATGGTAGATATCTTACAGGGTAATTAGATTCAAAAACAGAGAACCCCTCTAGGCAAAACCTTAAGTTACAAAAAAGATACACAGACAGAAATAGTTATTCTATTCAGCACAATTCTTTTCTCAGCCATTTAAAGAAATCATAATCTAACACATACCTAGCTAGATTACTTACTAAAAGTTCTAAGGCTCCATTCCTGGTCTATCCCTGGCAGAAACCAGCATACAGACAGACCCAGACCCTTTGTTTCTCTCCCTCCTCCCAGCTTTTGAAAGTATCTTGTCTCCTCATTGGTCATTTTGGTCAGGTGCCAGCGAGGTTACCTTTAGCTTCTTAACCCTTTACAGGTGAGAGGAGCTTTCCCCTGGCCAGGAGGGATTTCAAAGGGGTTTACCCTTCCCTTTATATTTATGACAATTCCATCAAATCATTTCTAGTTCATCTCCCTTTCAGGCTAAATAATCCAAGTCTTTACAATCTCATGACAGGATGGACTGGGTGTAGAAAATACATTATTTAAATAACTTCAATTATGTAATGACCCATTTGCATTTTAATACAGATTTTGACTACAGCAGCTGAGACTTCCAATAAGGCAGGGATTTATATTTTAAGGTAATTAAGGATTGAGCAGATTGTGAATTTTTCATTGATCTCTTTAACAAACCTTTACTGTTCTCAACAATAGTGCTACTGCCCCCCAACTTGTCCCAAACTATCAAGGGGGGAAAAAGTATTCTTTTGATAGCACAAGTTACTCAGAAAGTGAGGCGTTTTTATGTAATGAATATCCGCCTTTTATGGAGATGCTGCTTTAGTAATCATGTTTCTAGCTCTTGATGAACAAATCAGCAAAGGGAAAAAAATGAAGACAAAAATGCCGAATACGTCATTACAATTCCCTTATTACATAGAAGATTGTAGCTTTTGATCCAGATGTTATTTGCTCTGGTGTCCTATCAGTAGATAGGGAATAGTCCTGCATAACTCTTATTAGCATTAATAGGAGTTAGCACCATAAATCCTGGGAGTATTGATTGCAAAACAATGTGGATGCTGATTAAAAATGGGTCAGGAGTGAGATAATTGAACTGACAGAAGCTCCCATGGGGAGTTTCTATTTTTGAGATGAACGCAGCTGACTCTATTTGCCATCTCTGGCACAAAGGTGTAACTTACACCCTCCTGCAGGTATTCAATTTGGGGGAGTGCAAGCAGGCTTTCAGTGTCATTCTGCTGGGGAAGATCATTATAATTCAAGGTTGTATATCAACAGGCACTTTGTTCATGGAGGCTTTTTAGGGATGCAATGAATCAGTATATTCCCTTGGCCCGCTGGACATGTTCCCTTCTCCTGACAAAACAGCCCCTCTGCTTGAATCATGGTGCCCACATGTGCCACATGGTCAGTGTGATATTGGAAACAAGCTCAGATATTATGGTGATTTATTTTCACACTATTTAGCACTCATGTTCATGCACATGGCCATGCTATAGTGGTACCAGTGCCAGTACTATTAGCGTGGTAATCTCCTGTCGCTCCATAGTAGGGCAGTTGGAAGGCTAGACGTCATGACACACAGGTCTAGAACCCAGTTCTGAAAGCAGCCATACTCCAGCCATCCACTTGGATGTTAGCAAAAGCTTATCTGAGATCCATGAAGCCCCGTGTCGCAGGGTAGGTACACGCCATCCCTGGTGCCAGGTCACATACGTGAGAAGAAGGGAAAAAAAAACTGTATAGCAGCCAGTTAGTTCCTATGTTCGTGACCCTGACTATAAAACGTGGAGCCCAGCCTGGTGGCCAGAGTCAATAAAGCAGCCTTTCCTCCTAGGGCAGCATCACCTAATGGCCAGAGTCAATAAAGGTGCCAACTTCTGGGGTAATGTGTGGCCTATTGGGGAAGTGGGGCACACCTAGCAGTGTGTGGCACCCCAGGTAGGGAGACTCAGGCCCTCTCTGCTCCTCCAAGTCCCAGCCCAGGGCCCGGGCAGTTCTAGGGATGCTCCCAAAACATGCTGATTGGTTCCCCAATTTGCTCACCAGAGAAAAGTCTAAGTCCCTTGGGTTGCTTCCTACCCTTTCTCCCTCGGCGACACTCCACAGTTCCCCTGGGTATCTGGAAATGCAAGTGGCATAGCTCCTGCTGGCACGGTCTTTTCTCCGGGCTCATCAGGCAGCCTGAAGTCCGTTCAGAGTTGTGTGTGCCATGGCTCTGTAGTTGGGGCCTGTAGCAGCTCCCTGGAGAGAACCTGCAGTCTGCATCCTCCCCCTTCAGCAGCCTACCCCAACTGAGTTGGGCTGCTGCCTTTTATACTCTGCCTCCAGGGTGAGCATGTCCAGCAGAGTCAGAGGGGCAGGGCTTCCTCAGCCTGCAAAGCACAATTAACCCTTTCAGGTCTGGTGCAGGGTAGGTGCACCCCACCACACCCAGCCACAATATAAGGATTAGCCTTGAGGTCTGATTAGTGGTGTCCCAGAGTAGCTGATTGGCCCTCTGGCCCTACTTAAGACAGCAGGAGGAACAGAAAACTAACTGATCAACTGGACTACTGTTCTTATGACTTGATTTCCTGGCATCTCCATTCAGCTTGATCCCTGGCATCTGACTTGTGGTTTCCAACCTCCCGTTTGCTTCTTCGTCTGACCCCTAGTATCCTGACCCACCTTGACTCTGGTTCCTAACTCATGGTTCTGATCTCCAGTTTGCCTCCTGCTTCTGACATCCAGGTATTCTGTCCCAGCTGACTCCTGACTCTGGCTCTGACTACTAGGTCTCGCTGTCCACAGCTCAGCCATGGCACTTTAGCGCAGCTCCATGTTGTTGTGGTAGGGATTTGAGCAGTGGAAACCTACCTTTTGTGGATAAATTAGATCCTCACCAGTGTAAACTTTTATTCTTTGATATTTTAGGTTTATCTAACTTTCCTTTTTTAAGTGGTAAATTGTTTATGCTTCAAGTCCATAAAACCTTTCAAGGAAAATGTTGGCAACAAGAGTCCCCCTATCTCTCACTCTGTTCCTTTATCTCCCTTTTCAACAAACTGTGTTGACCTTCGGGTATCTTGCCCACCCCTTGTCCCCAAATGATTTGGGGCTTAAGCCTCCTCAACTTTATCACTCTTCCTACCCACTTGACTTTCCCATGGACCAGTGCTACTAAGCCCCTTCTCTCATGGACTATACTTTGGACCTGGGGCTTGGAAAGCAATCCCTCTGCCCAAGGGCATCCTCACTTACATAACTTTGCTTATCCTTCCTGAGATGCAGATGTCCGGCCCAATGGGGAATGAAGAAGGTACAATGATACCAGGACCATTGTATGAAGTCTGTGGAACAGAAGAATGAGGGGGGATTTGATAGCTGCTTTCAACTGTCTGAAAAGGGGTTCCAAAGAGGATGGATCTACACTGTTCTCAGTGGTAACAGATGACAGAATGAGGTTTAATGATCTCAAGTTGCAGTGGGGGAGGTTTAGGTTGGATATTAGGAAAAACTTTTTCATTAGGAGGGTGGTGAAACACTGGAATGCATTACCTAGGGAGGTGGTGGAATCTCCTTCCTTAGAAGTTTTTAAGGTCAGGCTTGACAAAGCCGTGGCTGGGATGATTTAGTTGGGGATTGTTCCTGCTTTGAGCAGTAGGTTGGACTAGATGACCTCCTGAGGTCTCTTCCAACCCTGATATTCTATGATTCTATGAAGACTTGTTTGTATGAGAGGCAGAGTGGCAGCATAAACAAATCACCCTGATAATAGAAATCATTGCTAGTACAGTATCATGAGTCCTTTTTTGCGCATTTGTGCAACTTCACTGGATTCATTGCTGAGTGTCTGCTGTGAAAAAGATACAGCCAAAATAAATACATAAATAAATAATCCTATGGAAAACAGGGCAAGTATTTTACAACACATCTAAAGCAATCATTTTCATCTTGGATCCCTAGGCTGGATCTTGATTTAGATAGTCTTAAATTTCTGTTGAAATGGGAGTTTCCATGAGTGCAAAGACAAGATGCCCCTTTCAGACCTGGGAAGAAAATATTGCCTATTATATGATTTTGAAAAAGTTCTAACACGATTTAGAATTCCAGATATTAGTGTATTCCTATCCTCATTATCTTAAAAAGTTCATGTTTAAGAATACAATGAATTATTGTCTTAAAAATGTTCCAAATACTTTAATCCATACTCGGTGAAAACCTGCTTCTTCACAGACTTAGCTGCATACATATTAACCTTTCATTTACCGTACATGCAGAATACCCAATCTTATCAGAATACCTGAAGAAATTAATAAAAAATGATAGCCTGAAATCTGATTTACTAATACAGCTCTAACTTTTACACTAATAAGAATGGCATTGATTGGAAGAATTTGAAGATGGGAGACTCTAAAAAACAGAGAAAAAGAAATACTACTTAACTACTTTATGAGTCTACAAATGGGATCTGAAGAAGAAATTAGGTCAGGATGAAGGCTTGGCTTTCAGTCTCTTAGGAGATCACTTTTCAAGTGATCTGTGCTTTATGTGAGGTGGAAGCAGGGTGACAATTCTGTTCTTGACACAGATCAATTAATGTTGCTCAGAAACCTTCTTCCCCTTTCAAACACTTCACAGATTTGTGAGCCTTGTGTGTGTTTGTGTGTATGTGTGTACTAGTTTAACTGTTGCAGTATCTCTTATGGTTTCAATTTCTCTTCTTTCAATAAGAGTTATCAGTTCTGGAGGCTAGATTCTGATATCTTTGCTCACACTGCATATTGTCCAGCTATACTGAAAGAAGGACAGGAGACACTTGATATGGATTTCATCAGTCTGCAACTTTATTATTAGATGTGTGGAACTAACCATCAGATAAAAGTGTAAAGTGCAGGTAACCCCTGTTTATTCTGCAATTACTCAGGGGTTGCAGAATAAACCAGCTCCCCCTCTTTTTTCTTCAGGTCCCTCCAGCAAATCCATTGCTGGGACTTTACCATCCACCCCTCCTCATAGGAGGGGTAAGGTGAGCTATCAGAAAGGTAAGTTGGCTCCCTGCCATTTCAACCATAGGGCCCCAAACCCCACATCATTCCGTTCCTTTAACCAGCAGCTCCTTTTTAAGTCCTTTACCAGACCATTTATCTGGTCACTGGATGCCTTCCCTATGGAGCACCTGCACTGGACATCCACCACAAGGAGGCACCAGCAATTAGCTTGGCTGCTTCCCTCCACCCCCAAGGATTTCCAACACCAGGGCTTTCACCTTTAAAGCCTTCCGCCCTTATATTTCAAGGGGTGAATCAGTGCTGCAAAGCTGACCAACACCCACCCTTGCAGCAGTTTCAGACCTTGTTCCCCTCCTCCCCCACCATAAAGCACTACTGCCTTCTTCCGGCAAGCCTGGATAACAACCCTGCTTTCAGTGCAGGGCAGTCAGTATTTTACTCCATAAACATTCCCATTTACTTCAGTGGGACTACTAGCGGAGTAAGGCATTACCTGGTGTAGTAAGTGTATCAGAATCTGCCCCTAAATAAGTGGCAGTACATTCCTAAAACTAGACCATATCATATGTCTATGGAAAATAGATAGGGGGTGGGGGAAAACTTACAAAGAAAAGCAAAGTTATCTCAAGCAGTAAAGCTATAAAACTTTCCTTAGGTAAAGATTGATAGTGATTTTGCAGATGGAGGGCTACGACTATATAGTCTGTTGATCTACAAGAAATTCAAAGCTATGATCCACAACTAGATTTTTAGGGCTCAAAGCCCTCTGTACCAGACTCCTACTCCCCATTAGCAGCCTTGTAAATCTGTGTTGCTCCTGGGTATTTAACATGAATTGCTACCTCCATTGGTGGGTATAAAAAATCACCCATCATTAACAACTGCAGATATTTGCACTGGGATTTATATCACACGAAACACGTGTAGTGGCTGCTCCATCTTATCTCCAGCTAGTCACCCTCTCATTGCCCATGGGCCTTTTACTGTGAAAAATTCATGCAATGAGGCTTTTCACCACTAGGGAGAATGATGGTGCATGTTTTAAAACCATTGTTACCCTCTGTCTCTCTCTCTGTGTTCACTTTGCTCCTGCCTGCCTGTCTGCCTATATTAGGTGAACATCTGGTGTTATTTTACACTTACAACAGACTTCCTGAATGATCATTTCTAATATGCTGTAAGTTTCCAATTTATGTTGGTGACTATTACAGTATCTGCATTCCTGATCACATGCTTCCAACATCAGCATACCTCACTTCTTTTTATCCCAGAATTCTGTCTTGGTACAGGATATGGGATTCCAGCAAGCTTCTACATCTTAGTGACTGCAGCCAATAGTGAATAGGAGGAATGGATGTTACCCATTTCTGCATCCTGGAAGATGATCTGCATGTTTGAAGCTTAGCCAACTACTAAGCCAACTTCCTTCACACAATATTCTTTGTGTAAATTTTCTTCAGCTCAAGTTGGAGGCAGCTTTCTCCTGGCAACTTTGTAGGATATTTCTGTATTTGATTTAAATAGGGGAATATATCCTGAGATCTTAATTGCCAATCCAATAGAATATTTTCAGTGCTGTAGCTTTCACTATTGAATAACCAATCTAACAACACAGAAGGGAGAGATCAAATTTCCATACAATCTTCAGCTGTAACATTACCTTCATCTTGTAAAGACTGTGCAAATATGTCAACTAATTTCCAAACATGAAGATTAATTGAGATGAATTAAACAGACAGAAGTAAAGTACTAAGCCAAGTTATATGCAGCCCTAAATCATGCAGAGCAGATAACTCATCGATTCAGGGCATATAAAAGAGAAAAGGGAATCAGAGTTTCAGAGCTCGATAAAGGAAGATACCTAAACAGACATCCTCTGGAAGCATCATACCTCCAGGCCCAAATGTCAATGAAAAGTGACCACATGTATTTTCCACACACCAATTATCAACAACACTCTGAATCTTTGTTAGAGAGAGTGCAGGCAAATTGATCCCCATTCAGACAACTTATGAAACTCCCTGATTCAAAATGCATGTGACATTATTCTTCATGCGCTTTGTAGAAAATATAATTTATCATAATTTGGGTAACACCACTAAACAAATAGCAAATAAGGTCTATTCAAAATATTAACCATACCTGCCAGGAAATGCCACACCATTCTAGGGCTCAAATATACACACACACACCCCTTTATATAACTGTAAAAATAATATAATATATCTGAACAAAAGTTAGTAGATATAAACAAATTACTGATCTGATCAGACAATCCGAGAAAGGGTACAAGAACAAATAGCCATAAACAGATATACTATTCACAACACTTAAATTTAAAAAATAATTCCTATAGTCTTTAATATGGTTTGAGTAATAATTACTCATGCTTTTTGTCCCACTGAAGCTAATGATAAGTTGCATTCATGAATAAAGTTCTGGTGGGACCTAAATATATAAAGAAAATGGAGGTCCTGAACTGAAACATCCTTTAAATCAGTGGTTCTCAACTTGCGGCCCAGTCAGCACCCAGCTGTGGCCCATGTGACATCCTCAGGGCCATACAGGTAGTATTGGATGCGACCCACATAACAAATGGTGGGCCACATATGCAGCCCACAACGGTAAATAAGTTGAGACCCACTACTTGAACGATATCTATTTTCTGGTTTACATACTGGTGACTTACACATGACACAAATGACACCTTTATACAGCTATGTATCACAACTGTATTGTACAAGTAATAAACTCCCTACAGTGAGCACCTACAAGTTTTAAGCCACTTACTGCTGCACCTACCCATGTTACAAGTGCCACCTCTTCTAAACATATTTTCACACTAAACATCACTGTACTGACTACATTCCTGATTACCTGGCATTTATATAAAAACTGACATTTTGTCAGGAGCATGCTTGATTTTACAATTCACTTTATATGTGTTTTGATTTCAACATATAAATATACAAAGAACTCCTGTGCTGGTTCTAGGTGCCCTGAACACATACTTTTTTTCCCCAAGTTGGATTGTTTTAAATTATCAAATCAGTAACCTTTCTCTGAACAAAAGAAACCAGCTCTAAAAAAACAAACTTTCCTCATCTCAGTTCCTGTAAATCCTTGTACCCTGAATAGAGATCCATATCCCCATCCAACCCTCAGGCCTCTCTATATATCTACCAACAGAAATGGACTTTTGGGATGACATTACTTTATGACCTATTACTTTACCTATTACTTATTTTACTTCATATAATATTTTCACTAGGGTGAAACTGAAAATTTCCTGAAATAACTGAAAATTAAATGTGTATCTACCTGCAACCATTTAAAATACAAATAATCAGTTATATATACAGAAGCTGTTCTCTGCCACTGATTTCTTGTTGCTCATAGTCTGTTTATTTATGACAGTCCTTATTGTTTAAACCTCATCATTTGCTTTGATTTTTTTTTTGTCATACAGGAATACTGATACATACAGCAACTTTATATCAAAGATGAACTTCTTTTCATCCTCTTCCATATCCAGATTTTCAGTTACAGCATTAGTAGTCCATTATGCTAAGCATATTGTATATCATTGTGAAGTTCTAATTCAAAGATTATTTTTTACACACAACAGAGAAGAAATCTTTAATCAGAAAATGGGATTGTGACAAACACACATTTTTGGCTTCCTTTTGTGCAAAGAAAATGGAGCTAACAAGAAAGATAATTGGAAGGCCGTTTAAAAAAAAAGTAAAATTGCTCGTAGTTGGCTGTGCTTTAATATTTCAGAAGTTTGTAGATAAAAGGTATTCTTTCTCTGACAGCAATCATTGTTCAGACTGTCATCACCCAAGTCAGCAATTTCATCACTTCACAGCAGATGCATCATAAAAAAAAAAAATCCAGATGAACTGCTAAATAAAGGCAAAAACTCAGCCAGAGAGAAGACTATTTTTCAACAAGTAGGACTTTAGGTCACCTCATTCTTTCAACATTTTTGGTCCTAACTGTATGAAGTGAACTATCTTGGCTCCTTTTATGGAGGGGAATGAAATTACTGAGAGTTGAGCAGTATTTTTTTTAGTTAAGTCTGACTAAAAAGTATGAATGCAATATGAAAAAAATCTACAAAAATCAAGGAAGACATTTTGTATTCATTTTTTCAGACTTGGTACAAAACCCATCTTCTAATGCAGTTCTCTGAATATGTAAATAAAAAACATACTTTCAAGATCTAAGTTGATCAGTTATTCTTCAAACCTCAGGTCTCTAGAAATTGAAGGTCTATAAGCATGAAGTGGTGAACAAGATGTTTCATGCTGTGTTGTGCTTATGGCACTTGAGTATACTGTAATATACTTACCCTTGATTTTGAAGATAGGGACAGAGAGTCTCATTTGAAGCTTAGTTTTTGTAATTGCTAAGGGAGATTAATATGATGGGTAATTTAAGCAGTCAGCACTTGACAGTGAAAAGTACAGATTAGCTGCCTACAAACAAAGAATTAGATCCAACATAATGTCAAATACATTTTATATAGTGTAGAGAATAAAGATCAAAATCTGTTTTATCTTTTGATATCTATCAGCATTTTCACACTGATATGAAAAAAAGGAAGGAAGTTAACGAGAAAAGACCATATGAAAATAGCTTTAAGGGCCATATGCTGGTCTCAATCTGCAGTGGAACTCCCAATGATATCAGTGAGAATTGGTTATACAGAACAACAGCAGTGTTTTTTCTAAGGACCTGATCCAAGCCCCACTGAGGTGAATGGAAAGATTCCTGATTATTTCAGTTAGACCTAAGTGCCAAATTTGGCAAAGTGGAAGCAAAAGTCTGTACATGGTGCACATATATATTAATATGTGCAAATTAAATAAAGGTTCAGGCAAAGAGATATACACATTAGAGCTGGACAATTCCTTGAAAACTCAGTCACAAATATTAATTCAAATAAAAACTCCACTTCAAAATTCAAATCAACATTATTCATAACCCATTGTACTTGCTTCCCTACAGTGTGGATACCATTAATTTTTTTTCTACTGAAAATGTCTAATGAATATTCAAGGGAATATATATTTATGTAAAGGCGGTTATCTGTGAATTAAAGTTGTCAGGAACCAACTACATTACTTTTCCTTTTACCTGAAAAAGTCCATATGGTGAAACTGCTCCCAGGTTTAACTGTGTATTCTGAAAGATCTAAAGACAATTAGGAATGAGAAGGAAGCAAGTTTTTTCTGACGGATGGTGAAAAGAACTATGTTATAATTTCTGTGCACATGAGAAGCTACTCAGTCCACTAAGGATCCACAAATAGAGGTGAAGATTTGGACAAATTTGATAATTTTGGATCTGCATAAGCATTTGTAATTTAAGTTTAAATGCTTGTCTAGCTGTAGAATGTGTATTACACATTTAAGGCCAGGTCCTATGCTGGTGTACATTGGTGTAGCTCCATTGACTTCACTGATGTGATAGGAAGCATATGGCAACTGGCAATAGCTAATGGCATCATCACTCAGAAAGAGCTGGTCACCCATTTTGAACTACAAAACCTGAATTTAGATCAGGGCTGGGCAAACTATGGGCCAGGGGCCACATCCAGCCCTTCAGACATTTTAATCTGGCCCTAAAGCTCCTGCCAGGGAGCAGGGTTGCGGGCTTGCCCTGCTCTGCATGTGCCGTGGCTCCCAGAAGCAGTGGCATGTCTCCCCTCCAGCTCCTATGCGTAGGGGCAGCCAGGGGTCTCTGCATGCTGCCCCTGACCCAAGGGCCATCACCACAGCTCCCACTGGCCAGGAACCATGGCCAATGGGATCTGCAGGGATGGCACCTGCGGACAGGGCAGTGTGCAGAGACACCTGGCCGCGCCTCCACATAGGAGCCGGAGGGGGGACATGTCGCTGCTTCAGGAGCTGCTTGAGGTAAGCACCGCCCAGATCCTGCACCACGGATCCCCTCCCATGCCCCAACCCCTGCCCCAGCCCTGATTCCTCTCCCACCCTCTGAACCCCTCGGTCCCAGCCAGAGCACCTTTCTGCACCCCCCAACTCTCATCCCCAGCCCCAATCCAGAGCCTACACCCCCAGCCAGAGCCCTCACCCCCTCCTGCACCCCAATCCCCAATTTCATGAGCATTCATGGCCCGCCATACAATTTCCATACCCAGATGTGGCCCTTGGGCCAAAAAGTTTGCCCACCTCTGGTTTAGATAGATCAGTTCCTCTCCCAACCTAGACAAAAGATTTATGTACACATACTGCTAAGAGTGATCTACTCTATACCCTCCAGGGTCATCTGGGAAAGGAGACAGTGCTGTTATCCTTCTTCTGGCCCTTTGTATGCCAGGAAAATGTAAATATCTGCACATCTTGTCCTGCATGTCAGAGGGTTCCCCTGAAAGGAAATATTCAGAGTCCAAAAGTCCCTATGTCTCTGATGGCCATATCTTTCAAGAAAATTGGAATAGATTTAATAGAGCCACCTGTTATGAGCAGTTATGTTTCAAATTATTTTGTTAACAATGGTACCAGATATCCTGAAGACATTCCATGCTGCAAAGCCATGACACTAATGATTACCAGACAGTAAATGCAGGTTTTATCAAGAGTGGGTTTTTGCCCTCTGTTATTTTTATTGACCAAAGCATTACATTTATGTCTCACTTATTACAATGGATCAGAGACTTTTTGAAAATGTAGCCAGTCCAGATTGCTCTCTACCACTCTCAGAATGATAGGCTGGTTAAATGGTTTAACCAAGCCTTTAAATAATGATATGGAAGAATGACACAGAAACCCCTTGGAAAAGGGTCCCCTATTCTTTGCAAACAGCTCTCACCTCAGACCTGACAAACTCACTATACCAAACACATGTATTACAGAATGTTTGTCACCAACATTTAAGGAATTATATATTTATATTGAAAGCACGCTTTATGGATTTGGAAATTAGTCACCAGGATGTAATGTGTCTCGATGATGAACCATTCACACAATAGGGAGGTGATGGGGTGGATAAATCCAGTGGACTATGACATTCTGCATCATGATAAACAAAACAAAGAAAGAACATTTACCATATAAACCTACTTAACCCATGAATGGCATCAAAAGACCTCTTTCCTGATCCAGAACAGGGAACAAAGAATTTCAGACTTTAAGTCCTAGAAGTAGCAAGCCTAAATAATGTTCCCCTGGAAGAAGTGCTCCTGAGGTTTTCAGTTGGCAGGTTTATAATCTGATGAGGACCTCAGGGAAGTGTTATGGGTTAAAGAGGGAAACTTAGTCACAAGTCCACCCAATTTAGGCTTAATCAATTTTTGCCTTTATTTATACAATTACAGACAGAACTATTGCCATTTATAGTATCTGAACATACTTTAGTACCAGAAAAATAAATATAGAGAAGACAGATTTGGTGAAGGCCCAAATTACCACATTCCAGGGCACTGGAAAGTCTTTCCATCTTCCACAATGTTTGTCACCAGCTCTGATCTCTTGGTCTGGTCTCTCAGTTTCTGGTGCAGTGTTTCTCTAGTTTGGGTCTTGGTTGCTTAGGTCTTTTATACATTTCTTCATTACAGATTACTTAACTTTTTTCCAATCAGCTTTTAGCACATAAACCCTTTATTTTGTATGAAACCCGCACATCTTAGTAGATGCAAGTCTAAGGGGAAAAACAATTGAAGACAGTTGGAAGTTTAGACATTATTAAGTGTACAAAAGCAAACTATCTATCTTACTGTGTAGGAAAGATAGGAAGTATGGCAAGAGTCCACCCTGGCTTAACCAGGAGATCTTCAATGATCTAAAAATCAACAAAGAGTCCCGCAAAAAGTGGAAACTGGGTCAAATTACAAAGGATGAATATAAACTAGTAACACAAGTATACAGGGACAAAATTAGAAAGGCCAAGGCACAAAACAAGATTATACTAGCTAGAGACATAAAAGGGTAACAAGAAAACATTTTACAAATACATTAGAAGCAAGAGGAAGACCAAGACAGGGTAGGCCCCTTACTCAATGGGGGGTGGGGAAAGGGGGAAATAATAACAGAAAATGTGGAAATGGCAGAGATGCTTAATGACTTCTCTATTTCAGTTTTCACCAAGAAGTTTGGTGGTGATTGGATGTCTAACATTGGGAATACCAGTGAAAATGAGGTAGGATCAGAAGAGGCTAAAATAGGGAAAGAACAACTTAAAAATTACGTAGACAAATTAGATGTCTTCAGGTCACCAGACCCTGATGAAATGCATTCTAGAACACTCAAGGAACTGACTGAGGAGATATCTGAACCATTAGCAATTATCATTAAAAAGTCATGGGAGACTGGAGAGATTCCAGAAGACTGGAAAAGGGCAAAAATAGTGCCAATCTATAAAAAGGGAAATAATGACAAGCAGGGGAATTACAGACCAGTCAGCTTAACTTTTCTGTACCCAGAAAGATAATGGAGCAAATAATTAAGCAATCAATTTGCAAACATCTAGAAGATAATAAGGTGATAAGTGACGGTCAGTATGGATTTGTCAAATTGTTTCAAACCAACCTGATAGCTTTCTTTGACACGGTAACAAGACTTGTGGATAGTTGGGAAGTGGTTGACTTTAGTAAAGCTTTTGATACTGTCTTGCATGACCTTCTCATAAACAAACTAGGGAAATGCAACTTGGATGGAGCTACGGTAAGAAAAACTGGTTGGAAAACCATTTCCAGGGAGTAGTTATCAGTGGTGTACAGTCATGCTGGAAGGACATAACAAGTGGGGTCCTGCAGGGATCAGTTCTGGGTCTGGTTCTGTTCAATATCTTCATCAATATTTTAGATAATGGCATAGAGAGTACACTTATAAAGTTTGTGGACAATACCAAGCTGGGAGGGGTTGTATGGGCTTTGGAGGATAGGATTAAAATTCAAAATGATCTGGACAAACTGGAGAAATGGTCTGAATTAAATAGGATGAAATTAAATAAGGCCAAATGCAAAGTACTCCATTTCGGAAGAAACAATCAGTTGCACAGATACAAAATGGGAAATGACTGCCTGGGAAGGAGTACTGCGGAATGATTGCACCACAGCTAAAGGGGGGCAGAATTTGTCTGGGCTTACCCAAAGAAGGGCAGCTTTGGGGGGGGGGAGGGGAAGAAGGTCAGAAACTGCTGTAAAAAAGGTGCTCGGTGGTCAGCTTTGCAGCAGTCACTCTCCCTCTTGCCCCCCTCAGGAATGTGCATAAAGGTACAAAACCTGAGTGGGGCAAGTCTCTTTGCTCCATGCGGCGATGAAGCCAGCACTCACCCTCTCTCCCCTAGTGGATGTGAATGGCAGGCTGGGCTGGACCTGCTGTGGGCTTTATGCTAGTCGCCCCTTTTAAAGGGGTGCTAGGAAGGAATTTTTCCTGCACCACCACAATTGGCTTTGGTGCAGTGTGCTTTTTTTGCCTTCCCCACAGCGGGTGTGAGGGAAGATCTTTTCTGGTGAGAAGTCAAGGTGGTAGGCCATATGTCGCAACTTATTTTGTATGGTTGGACAGATGTTCAGTGCAGGTACTCCAACGGGAGGGCAGCAAGTGACCAGATAAATGTCCTTATAAAGGACTTAAAAAGAGATATTGGATAAAGGAACAGAACAGGGGAGGGGGTTCGGGGACTCCTATGATTGCTACGGCAGGGAGCCAACCCCCCCCCCCCATTCTCATAGCCCTCCTTAACCCTCTTACGAGTCTGATGGATGGTAAGATCAAAGCCATGGGTCAGCTGGATGGAAACAAAGGGGGGGCTGGTGGAAGCCCTGGAGAATTGATTTGAATAAGCATGGATTTGTCTGCACTGTACACTTTATCTGCTGGCTAGTCCCAGACATCTATCTAATAAAGTTGTGGCCTGATTAAAACCCATAACAAATCTCCTATCCTTGTGGAGTACCCAGACAGAGATCTGGGGGTCATAGTGGCATACAAGCTAAATATGAGTCAATAGTGTAATGCTGTTGCAAAAAAAGTGATCATTCTAGAACGTATTAGCAGGAGTGTTGTAAGCAAGACACGAGAAGTAATTCTTCTGCTCTACTCCACACTGATTAGGCCTCAACTGGAGTATTGTGTCCAGTTCTGGGCACCACATTTCAGGAAGTATGTGGGCAAATTGGAGAGAATCCAGAGAAGAGCGACAAAAATGATTAAAGGTCTAGAAAACATGACCTATGAGGGAAGATTGAAAACAACTGAGTTTGTTTAGTCTGGAAAAGAGAAGACTCCGGAGTGGGGCGGGGGGAGATGGACAACATGATAACAGTTTTCAAGTACATAAAAGTTTTTTACAAGGAGAAGGGAGAAAATTGTTTTTCTTAACCTCTGAGGATAGGACAAGAAGCAATGGGTTTAAATTGCAGCAAGGGAGTTTTAGATTGGACATTAGGAAAAACCTCCTAATTGTCAGCGCGGTTAAGCACTGGAATAAATTGCCTAGGGAGGTTATGGAATCTCCATCATTGGAGATTTTTAAGAGCAGGCTAGACAAACACCTGTCAGGGATGGTCTAGATAATACTTAGTCCTGCCATGAGTGCAGGGGACTAGACTAGATGACCTCTCAAGATCCCTTCCAGTACTATGATTCTATGATTACACATGTGGAAGCTTCAGTTATCCAACTTCTCCATTTTTTTCTGCTGGTTTTGCAATTTCAATGTCATGTTGTTCTGTGTCACCCAGTTCCTGGGTCTTCCCAGAAAAGGCTTCTTATTGTTACAGGTTTGTGGGTTTCTACCTCAATATTATCAGCACAACATACTTTGTTTTGTCAGCAATAACATTATTTTAAGCAGATCACCAATTCTATGCAAAAGAATTAGCAAAATCACACTTATAGTAGCAAGTCTTTGTCCTAAGTATTTCTTCATCTAAATTCATTCACTATCCATATTTACAAATCATTAAAATATAGCATCAAAGTTTTTAATCTTACCATTAGCAATCTTTCATTTTATAATTCAGTGCTATAAGTCATATGTTATAAGTTATCCCATTAATCTATTTTTCTTGAGGGTGGGGGCAGGGTTATTGGGAATATGGTGACCCTTTTCTGTCAACATTTCTTATCTTATTTAAACATAGCTCCTCAAAGTCCTTTTTTCATTTGAAGACCAGTTTTGTTTGTGAATCATTACAAAAAAACTTTGTTAGAAGTTTTCCTGTGAATGCATTTTGAGGGATGTCTGATTTTTAGAGTCTTGATGTCTAGTTACCTTTAATGGTGCTCCAACTTCAAGTCCTAGAAATCGCAAGCCCTCACAATGTTCTCCTGGACAAAGTGCTCCTGAGCTATTTAAGTGGCAGGTTTGTAATCTGACAGAGGACCTCAGAAATGTCTTCTCTTTTTTTCAGTGAAAATTTCAGTGGTAGCTCTTGGAATTCAGATTAACTTCAAAACAAATCTAAGGGGGAAAATCCCTTAGAATCCCAGAAAAGATGCAAGAAGTGATAGCACAGGAAATATAGGAGATGTGACATTTGAAAGTAATCGCAGTGGCCCCAAGCAATTGGAGTAGATTGATAGGTCTAAGGCCAAAACCAAATGGAAGCATACATTTTGTATTAACTTAATGACTAAATTTCATATCCTAGTGTGATGCATATCCATTGCCATGGGTAGATAATTTTCTTGAACAACAGGGTCAAGCCGGTTTGATTAAAGGGGTACAGGAAAGTCCTCTTAATGCCCAAAGCATGAGAGAACCATTTTTGCAACTCCCCTTGGGTTGGTATCAGCACCTACAGTCTATAACAATCACCTTTCAGAAGCTAATGGATACAATGCTGTGCCCTTGTTAGTAGTATGTGGTGGCACCCCTGGATTACACACAGCTGGGGCATGTTGTTCCTTCTGCAGAACATCACAATGGCCTTGTGGTCTCTGTTTTGGGCTTTGTTTGGAGGTTTTCTTTCTGCATGAAGGAAGTGACTAGGAGCATGGAATTATCTCTTGCATAAAGCAATGGGCAAGCTTTCTGGGGTCCAGGACTCAGGCTTTCAACACAGGAAGGGGAGAGGTCTCTCTTTACATATTCTCCTCTGTAGTCCAGGACTACAGAGGGGAGTTTATCATAACCTGAGGGCCTGCAACCAGACAGCCGTGGGTCTAGCCAAGTATGTTTATTTTATGAGCACAAAGCATATTTTATAGTTTGTTCACCAAGCTCTACGGTGATGTGGGGGGAAAAAACTGGCAAAAAAATGTTTCTTTTGTTGAACTTTCATGGCCATGCAGGCTCTTTGTTTATTTTGGGACTTTTGATACCCTGGCTGGGACCAAGTTCAGTTTAGCCGGAGAGTTAAACCACCTTTTCCCAGGAGGGAGACATTTAAGGTTGATCCATACAGGATGAAGAGATCTGTCACAGTATAGAATAGGCCTTCATTATCAGGAAAATGGACTGAGATCTCTATTGTCTCTAATGTCTCTGACTGCTTGGATCCTATATGTCATAATATAAACAAAGGTTTCAGAGTAGCAGCCGTGTTAGTCTGTATTCGCAAAAAGAAAAGGAGTACTTGTGGCATCTCAGAGACTAACCAAATGACTGTGAAATTTAATGGGAATTTTCCCTAAATAAGGACTGTGGGCCTAATCCAAAACCCACTGAAATCAATGGAGAGGCTTCCATTGACGTCAATGGGATATGTATCAGCCACTTCAATATGTATTTTAATACAATTCAAGAATGTAGTCCTATTGACCCTTCCAAAACATGGCATAAAATCTTTTGTCCAATACCTCAGCTTTATGCCTTGTTTTTCTACAGATACAATTAAACTCACCAGTTTCTTTATATGAGTCGCAGTCATCACTATAGTAACTAGTTGCTATAAGAGAATTTAGCAGCAGAAAAGACCTATTACACATTCTAGTAGAAATGTGCATATCCAACCTAAATAATAAACTAAATAAACTAATAATAATCTGAGGGGCAGCCATGTTAATCTATATCCACAAAACAATGAGGATTAAGGTGCAACCAGACTCCTTATGGTTTTAATAATAATCTGAAAACCAAAATGTACTATTTTCCTTCCACTCCATACAAATGCAGAAAATTTCCAGCATATGTTTTGTACACATCAATTTATGGATTTGAAACACATATCATATGTGATCATTTTAGTTATCTGTAAAATATTCTGAAAAGCAAACAATAGTTTGTATCCTGTATTAATTGAAACTTGTTCACATACATTAAAATGCATGCACAAAAATCTTGAACAAATTGTCTTTGTTCTGGTGATCTATGCAGGCTTGATAGACACAGAATTCATTGTCAGTCCATGGGCAGAGCTAAGACAAGCACTGCAGCCTCTCAGTGACTTCTCTTTACCCCCTGGGCTGGAATAATGAACCTATATATAGGGGTTTAGAACAGCTGAATCTGAATAGTCATAGACCCACTGGCAACTTCCCTATGCTTTCCCCCTTTCTGTCCAAAAACTCTCAACATTAATTAAAACAGATATAGGCTGAAGCTGAGCTCAACTACATGAAGTGTACAAAGTCCCCTTGCATGCCTGCTCCAAGCCTTCCAGTTCACCACAGCCCACCTTCATCCTGTTGAACTGCGGAAGTTATTCTGCATTACAAACTTACTGTGGTCTTTACTAAGATGAGTGAATTTAAAATATTAGACAATTTATCTATGGAATAATTCAGATCCAATATAATATATCCCATCACTGCACACCTCCTTCCATGCCTGCAGACATCTTCACAGGGGCCCTTTTGCAGCTTTACAGTTGGACTAAATAGTTTTCTTGAAGGAGGGCCAGTAGGTCCTCAGCCACTCTTTGGCCTGTCCCCTGCATGGCTGTCTTTAATCCAATGTGCCAGAGGAACAGTTCTTTGGTTAAGACACAGAATTGGGATTTGGGAGCTCTGGCTTCAATTCCTTGCTCTGCAGCAGACTTCCTGTGTTCCTTAGACAATTCATTTAGGCCTAGATCCACAAACATATTTAGGCTCCTTACTTCCATGGAAATCAGTTAGGAGCCTAAATATTGCTGTGGATCTGGGCCTTAACCTCTCTGTGTCTCAATTCCCCATCTTTTCCTCACCCTTTGTTTATCAATTAAGATGGTAAACTCTCGGAAATGGGGACTTGCTCGAATTATATGTGTGTGTATAGTGCCTATCACAATGACACCTCAATCTTGTTTGAGGGGCCTCCAGAATGTCAGATAATTTTGATATATTTTGTACAAAGTATGCCTTGTGAGGTATCGTTTTCAAAGTCTTGATCTGTTAAACATATATATCCTATTGGACTGTATGTGCTATCATTGTATATGAAATTATGAAATTTTGCTATGTGTGTGTTACTGAAATATGGTGTGAGGTTGGGAATACTCACAACCAGCCTTTCAGGTTCCACAATGGAGTAGCCAGATGTGCTGATGGCCCATTGAAGGGAATCTACTCTCCCAACAACCATCTCTCAGAAGACTTCTCAGGGAGAATACATATACAATGGATACTGCTTCACCCACACCATAGCAAAAGATATTTCCAGGAAGCTGGAAGAAACTATAAAAGAAGAGGAAGTGACATCATGTCATGGCTTTACTCCCCCTCACCACTCAAAACCTGGAAACACATCTGGAGGACAAATAATTTGAATGTGGGATTAGGAAAAGATTAGGAACTTGCATTTATTATGATAGATTATTGTATATATGGGAATGAAGTTTGTAAAAAAATATTTTAGAAAAAAATACTGAAATAAGAGACATTTTTTCAGAACAAACATATACAAACAAAGGAATACGGACCTGATCTAAGGCTCCCATTAACTTAAATAAGTTTTGGATTATGTCATAGATGTTTCACTCCAATAGAAAACCCTCAAGAGAGGAAAAACTCCACTAGAAACTCTTCAAGGTTCTCCTGATGGAGTTTCCTCTGGAGATTTTCCCCTAGGTGAGGGGTATGAAGACTTTATGGTGCATAGGGAGTGGGTGAATACCGAAAACCTTATGGATTCATGGAAAAATAGAAGCTAACCCAGGCATATCAAGGAACCCTTAATTCAAAATCTTCTGCCAAGCCTTGAAATCCCCTTTTACTAGAGTTTTACATTGACTTCAATAGACTTTGGATCTGTCTTTAGGTACTTACACGGTCCCTGTCACTGTAGTATCTCAGTACTTTGCAGCTTCTAGGAGCACTAATTCCCACAGGCCATTTCCCAGAAAATAGAACAGGAAAATCTGCTTGGTTAATGCATTGGTACCTTGATTCCCTCCATAACACACACAAATAAATTTTGCCAAGCTTACTCCACTTATTCAGGAAATGTTTCTTGTAATTCTTGAACAATTTGAAATTTTCATAGGATATGGTACTTTTCACAAGCACTAAGTTTGGTGATTATAATAATAAAATAATAATAATAATAATAATAAATTAGGGAACTATCAGAGTTACAACAGTTAAGGAAGTCAAAGAAGAAGTAAGGAAACAATATTCTAGATGAATAAAAACTATTCTAAGCACAAAACTCAGCTTTAATAATTTGATCCAAGCCACTAATATGCGGGCATTACCAGTTGTATGAAGTGATCAAGGTAATCAGAGGAGAAGAAAAAAAATTGACATCCAAAGAAGAAAGCTCCTGGTGATGCACAGAGGAATGAATATCAATCAAGACCTGGACAAGATGAACATCCCACAATGCGATGGAGAAAAAGGTCTGTTCTATGTGGAGGAAGCAATTGACAGAGAAGAATATAACATCAAGATAAATGAGCAGTCAGCTAGAGTAAAAGATCAACTGGTTGTGAAAACAAACAATGGCTGTGCACACATCCCAGCCCAAGAAAGGAGAAAGCAAATCACCAAAGAAAAACTCTGAAGATTTACACAGAAACCAATGCTTGGAGAGTGGTGAAAAGAGCTCAGATCCATTAGTGATTGAAGATTAACAAACTCATGGCTTGTAGAAAGATTCCTCAAAAGAGAGAGAGTGAGCCTCATTATGAATGCACAGGAGCAGTCCTTAAGGCTTAATTACGTCCAAAACAAAATTGACCAACAGAACTGCTTCCTGAACTGCAGAATGGTGTTCCAAAAAGGAAGAGACAGTGGAACATGTTCTGAGTGCCTGTACGAGTCTGACTGGGGGACAATATATGAACCAACACAGGGACATCTTCAGTAGTCTGCACTGAGCCTCTGTGGCAAGTACAGTTTTAAAAGAACTGTGCGGTACTGCAACCACCTAATTGAAAGCGTTCAGAGAATGAAGAGGCTAAAAATGTTATGTGATCTGACAATTGTCATAGACTGAATGGTGCAGCCAAACAGGGTGGATATAGGAAAGAAGGGTGGATATAGAAATGAGATCATGTTAATTCATAAGACCATACCAGCAGACAGAAACATTAAAAAAAAAGAAACAAGAAGAGAATAAAGTATGAAGAACTCTACCAGAAAGTGGAATGATTATGGAAAATTAAAACAAAGAGGAGTCCACTGATTATTGGAGCATTTGAACTAATCCCGAATGCCATGAATGAACAGTTCAAGAACACATTAGCATGCAAGAGAGCACAAACAGTGACCACCAGAAGACAACGATCTCAGGCACAGCAAGAATTTTAGGGAAAGTCAAAGGAGAATGAGAGCATTTAAGCACCTAAAACACAGAAATTCTGCAGACAGTTTAACAAAACTCCTGAAGACCCAAATCAATAGAGTCACTTTGAGACCGGAATTTAATGGTTCTATTGTGATAGGCAGTGGGTACTGCTATGTCACCTTAACTCTGCAGCCTGGACTGTCTCTCACAATGCTTTGCTAGTGACAAGCAGCAAACCTCTCCAGGCGCTGTTATCACTCAGTACAACAGCATGTGGTGCCCCACACCCAGCCAAATTGCACAAATGCTCCCTGATCCACTCAGAAATCACACAGAGAAAGACATCAGCAAATTTCCCAAGCTCACAGCCTTGCAACCCTGGATTACAGAAGCCAGACTAGTGTAAATTCATTACCCAATCCACCTCTGCCTCAATGTGGCAAGGACAAACACTAGCCATTGTAAACTGAACTGAGGTTTCCCAAGAACTTCAACCAAAATACACTGTTTTAGGTAAAATATAAAACAGATTTATTAACTACAGAAAGATAGATTTTAAGTGATTATAAGTTGTAAGCATAGATATAATGGTTACTGATGAGTTCATTTTTCATATTAACAAAGTTGGGATCACGTCTCCACCTTTATCAACTGCATATTCTTACTCAAACTAATAGACCAGTGATCCCTCCTTTTTCATGTTAGAGTCTGACACCAGAATAAGAGAACTATTCCATTAGGGCTTTTGGAATTGTCACACCCTTTATTGAGAAATCTGACACCAAAGACTTAGCAGCAGAAAGTCTTAAAACCCCAAGGCTGGGATCAGTCAAGCGAGAAAAAGGAGAGTGATTCAATAATCTATACTGACTGAACTTTTGATTGCTGCTGTTCCTGGAAATAATGCTTCTGCCTTCCATTTTGAATTTGTGCCTCTATCTAAACTTCCTGACTGCAGTTCAATAACCTGCAGACTTTCTAGGATAGCCTGTGTGTATATAGGCTTGCTAATGGCAAGAACACAGTCAAAGTATCTAAAGCAGGGGTCTCAAAGTCCTGGCCCGTGGGACATCTGTGGCCCAAGACCCTCCCCACTGTGGCCCACGAAGAAGAGACACATGCAGACATGCTGCTTGCCGCCCCTTGCAGCTCCCATTGGTTGGGGGAGAGGGACAGAGATACCATCCCTAGTCGCCGGGCAGCCATGGAGGCAGCATCATTAGTTGCTGGGCAGAGTCAGTCATGGAGGGAGTGTCTCTTTTTTCCATAATGAATATAAACAAGTCAAAATACTGAACACAACTATCTGATGCCCACCTTGCTGCAATCCTGAAGGTTTCAACTGCTCAGTCACTGAGGCCAAACATCAACAAACTGACAGAACTGAAGCGCTGCCAGGTGTCTGGCAAACATTAAAAACTCTCTGGCAGGTGAAGAATTGTATAAAGTTCTGTGACAGTTTTATTATTTCTAAGAAATTTGAAATAAAAAAAATACAATATAAACATTTTCTTTTCTGAACACTATCTTCAGTGACATTATTGGCCTGCTGGGAGGATTTGAGGACTGGCACTGGCCCTAAGGTAAATCCCTGATCTAAAGGGATATTCTAATAAACTTATAGTTGTCAGAACTTCTTTACTTATGCATTGCAGCAAATATATTGTTGGGATCAATTTCTGTTTAAACTGAATCTATACTATATGTTCCTGTGGAGTTTTATAAGGGCAGTTAATATAATGATTTGTTTTAATAGTACTGCAGATGATTAAGAAGAAGAAAAGAGCATCTCAAAAGCTCTTTGTAAATTCCGGGAGTATACAAGGGGTCCTGATTATCATTTGTCCTTCCTTTGGATTGTTTAATGGCTGCAGAATACTTCTTAATGTTTTGTAAGAGATTAAGAAGGATAAGATAATAAATTACTGCCAGGTGTGCATTTCTCTGTGATTGCAACTTAATAAATGTGTTTTCTCAGGATACTGTCTGTGTGCTCATCGTCTGTATGCACTTGTGTTTATAGACCTAGATTTTGTGTGTGCTTCTTATGTGGATGGGGATGGGCTTGTGGCATATAGTGAGGGTATATTTATAGACAATGCACTTCAAAATGAAACAGCTATTTAATTATCTGGGATGGTGGCTGTTGGGGTGGGGAGATATGCAGTCATCATTCTTTAACTGAAGAGGACATAATTGTGCATGGGCTTCCTCTGTAGTTTTTCTTGTGTAGCCTGTTAATATTGCCTCCAAAAGGTACAAGAAGCAACATATATGAGTTTACTATGTGTAAGAATAGTATAACTTTGTATATGTTTGTTTGAAAAACAAGCCTGAGAAACTACAGCCTTACTAAACCAATATATTGTCTCATTTTGAAAACCCTTCAAAGAACTCCATATTTGTGTTAGAGATATATGTTCCTCTTACAGATTTCTCTGATGATTATAGAACTTGTTGCATCCCGTAGCGGGGTGGTTGCCCCGCTCCAGCTCAGAAGGGGTTAAAAGCCAGCCCTTGGAGAGGTCCCAGGCCTAGAGAAAAGCCTAGGCTGATTGGGGAAACAGCCACAGCTGATTGGGGCCATACCTCAATCAGACCACAGCTGGCCATATAAAAGGCCCGTGAGCCAGGAGCTCAGGCAGAGTCTCTCTCTAGCAGTGGAGAGAAAAGGGCCTGGCTGAGAAGGGTACCTGGAGCGGAGCGGAGCAAGGGCCATAGGAGCTGGGGAGCTCCAGCCTGGAAAACCCCCAGGCTGCAGGCCTTGATAAAGGCCAGAAAAGGTACTGGGGCAGCAGAGGGGAAGCCTGGGGATAGGCAAAGGAAGCAGGTCCTACCCCCTTGCTGATGATGAGTGATTTACAAACTGCAGTCTGCCCCAGTGAGCGGGGGCTAGATGGTGACTGGCAGTAGCCACTGAGGCAAGGTGGGGATAGAGGGTTGGGGGTTCCCCTGGGTGGGGAGACCCCAGATTGTGGGTTACTGCTGGGGGCAGAATATTGACATAGAGGGGCACCAGGGTCCAGGAGGGACATGGGAGCTAGCAGCAGGCGAGATACTGGCCTGCAGAGGGCGCTGTGGGCTGGAAGAGCTATTTCCCAGGATGATCAGCAGAAGGAGCCGTGTCATCAAGTCTTGCTTCGCTACACACCCTCATACATTTTAATTTTTTTTGTACCAGGATTCCGGCTAGAACAGATTGTAGTGCTTAATAACCTGAATTTAGTATTTTCATATAAAACAAGTGGACCATTGAATCATCACATCAGTATTAACAGAAATCAAATCCTTTTAATATATTCAAGCTGATCACCTGAAAATTGAAGCACCCAGCACATCACTCTTAGAAATCTTGGCCAATATTCTAACATACATTTGGAAAGAGATGTGACACTTTGGGGGTGCAACCCAAACCAGTTAGGGGTTAGAATCATAGAATATCAGGGTTGGAAAGCACCTCAGGAGGTCATCTAGTCCAACCCCCTGCTCAAAGCAGGACCAATCCCCAATCAAAATCATCCCAGCCAGGGCTTTGTCAAGCCTGACTTTAAAAACTTCTAAGGAAGGAGATTCTACCACCTCCCTAGGTAACGCATTCCAGTGTTTCACCACCCTCCTAGTGAAAACGTTTTTCCTAATATCCAACCTAAACCTCCCCCACTGCAACTTGAGATCATTACTCCTTGTCCTGTCCTCTTCTATCACTGAGAATAGTCTAGAACCATCCTCTCTGGAACCACCTCTCAGGTAGTTGAAAGCATCTATCAAATCCCCCCTCATTCTTCTCTTCTGCAGACTAAATGATCCCAGTTCCCTCAGCCTCTCCTCATAAGTCATGTATTCCAGACCCCTAATCATTTTTGTTGCCCTTCGCTGGACTCTCTCCAATTTATCCACATCCTTCTTTTAGTGTGGGGCCCAAAACTGGACACAGTACTCCAGATGAGGCCTCACCAATGTCGAATAGAGGGGGATGATCACGTCCCTCGATCTGCTTGCTATGCCCCTGCTTATACATCCCAAAATGCCATTGGCCTTCTTGGCAACAAGGGAACACTGCTGACTCATATCCAGCTTCTCGTCCACTGTCACCTCTAGGTCCTCTTCCGCAGAACTGCTGCCTAGCCATTCGGTCCCTAACCTGTAGCTGTGCATTGGGTTCTTCCATCCTAAGTGCAGGACCCTGCACTTATCCTTATTGAAACTCATCAGATTTCTTTTGGCCCCATCCTCCAATTTGTCTAGGTCCCTCTGTATCCTTTCCCTGCCCTCCAGTGTATCTACCACTCCTCGCAGTTTAGTATCATCCGCAAATTTGCTGAGAGTGCAATCCACACCATCCTCCAGATCATTTATGAAGATATTGAACAAAACCGGCCCCAGGACTGACCCCTGGGGCACTCCACTTGACACCGGCTGCCAACTAGACATGGAGCCATTGATCACTACCCGTTGAGCCCGACAATCTAGCCAACTTTCTACCCACCTTACAGTGCATTCATCCAGCCCATACTTCTTTAACTTGCTGACAAGAATACTGTGGGAGACCATGTCAAAAGCTTTGCTAAAGTCAAGAAACAATACATCCACTGCTTTCCCTTCATCCACAGAACCAGTAATCTCATCATAGAAGGCGATTAGATTAGTCAGGCATGACCTTCCCTTGGTGAATCCATGCTGACTGTTCCTGATCACTTTCCTCTCATGTAAGTGCTTCAGGATTGATTCTTTGAGGACCTGCTCCATGATTTCTCCGGGGACTGAGGTGAGGCTGACTGGCCTGTAGTTCCCAGGATCCTCCTTCTTCCCTTTTTTAAAGATTGGCACTACATTAGCCTTTTTCCAGTCATCCAGGACTTCCCCCGTTTGCCACGAGTTTTCAAAGATAATGGCCAATGGCTCTGCAATCACAGCCACCAATTCCTTTAGCACTCTCGGGTGCAACTCGTCCGGCCCCATGGACTTGTGCACGTCCAGCTTTTCTAAATAGTCCCTAACCACATCTTTCTCCACAGAGGGCTGGCCATCTATTCCCCATGTTGTGATGTCCAGCGCAGCAGTCTGGGAGCTCACCTTGTTCGTGAAGACAGAGGCAAAAAAAGCATTGAGTACATTAGCTTTTTCCACATCCTCTGTCACTAGGTTGCCTCCCTCCTTCATTAAGGGGCCCACACTTTCCTTGGCTTTCTTCTTGTTGCCAACATACCTGAAGAAACCCTTCTTGTTACTCTTGACATCTCTCGCTAGCTGCAGCTCCAGGTGCGATTTGGCCCTCCTGATTTCATTCCTACATGCCCGAGCAATATTTTTATACTCTTCCCTGGTCATATGTCCAACCTTTCACTTCTTGTAAGCTTCTTTTTTATGTTTAAGGTCCGCTAGGATTTCACTGTTAAGCCAAGCTGGTCGCCTGCCATATTTACTATTCTTTCGACACATCGGGATGGTTTGTCCCTGTAACCTCAACAGGGATTCCTTGAAATACAGCCAGCTCTCCTGGATTCCTTTCCCCTTCATGTTAGTCCCCCAGGGGATCCTACCCATCTGTTCCCTGAGGGAGTCGAAGTCTGCTTTCCTGAAGTCCAGGGTCCGTATCCTGCTGCTTACCTTTCTTCCCTGTGTCAGGATCCTGAACTCAACCAACTCATGGTCACTGCCTCCCAGATTCCCATCCACTTTTGCTTCCCCCACTAATTCTTCCCGGTTTGGGAGCAGCAGGTCAAGAAAAGCTCCCCCCCTAGTTGGCTCCTCTAGCACTTGCACCAGGAAATTGTCCCCTACGCTTTCCAAAAACTTCCTGGATTGTCTATGCACCGCTGTATTGCTCTCCCAGTAGCTATCAGGAAAATTAAAGTCACCCATGAGAACCAGGGCGTGCGATCTAGTAGCTTCTGCGAGCTGCCAGAAGAAAGCCTCATCCACCTCATCCCCCTGGTCCGGTGGTCTATAGCAGACTCCCATCACTACATCACTCTTGTTGCTCACACTTCTAAACTTAATCCAGAGACACTCAGGTTTTTCTACAGTTTCGTACTGGAGCTCTGAGCAGTCATACTGCTCCCTTACATACAGTGCTACTCCCCCACCTTTTCTGCCCTGCCTGTCCTTCCTGAACAGTTTATAACCATTCATGACAGTACTCCAGTCATGTGAGTTATCCCACCAAGTCTCTGTTATTCCAATCACGTCATAATTCCTTGACATCACCAGGACCTCCAGTTCTCCCTGCTTGTTTCCAAGGCTTTGTGCATTCGTATATAAGCACTTGAGATAACCTGCTGATCGCCCCTCATTCTCAGTATGAGGCAGGAGCCCTCCCCTCACAGACATTCCTGCCTGTGCTTCCTCCCGGTATCCTGCTTTCCCACTTACCTCAGGGCTTTGGTCTCCTTCCCCCGGTGAACCTAGCTTAAAGCCCTCCTCACTAGGTTAGCCAGCCTGCTCGCAAAGATGCTCTTCCCTCTCTTCGTAAGGTGGAGCCCGTCTCTGCCTAGCACTCCTCCTTCATGGAACACCATCCCATGGTCAAAGAATCCAAAGCCTTCTCTCCGACACCACCTGCATAGCCATTTGTTGACTTCCACAATTCGACGGTCCCTACCCAGGCCTTTTCCTTCCACGGGTAGGATGGACGAGAACACCACTTGCGCCTCAAACTCCTTTATCCTTCTTCCCAGAGCCACGTAGTCCGCAGTGATCCACTCAAGGTCATTCTTGGCAGTATCATTGGTGCCCACGTGGAGAAGCAGGAAGGGGTAGCGATCCGAGGGCTTGATGAGTCTCCCCAGTCTCTCCGTCACATCACGAATCTTAGCCCCCGGCAACCAGCAGACTTCTCGGTTTTCCCGGTCAGGGCGGCAGATAGATGACTCAGTCCCCCGGAGGAGAGAGTCCCCGACCACCACCACCCGCCTCCTTCTCTTGGGAGTGGTGGTCGTGGAACCCCCCCCATCTCAGGACAGTGCATCTCATGCCTTCCAACCAGTGGAGTCTCCTTCTGCTTTCTCCCCCCAGACATATCATCTGGTCCACTCTCCGCAATGTTACCTGTGGAGAGAACATGAAAGCGGTTAGTTACCTGTGACGGCGTTGCTGGAACCCAGACATTCCCCCTTCTTCTTCTGGAGGTCACATGTTGCCAAGCTTCTTCACTGGCCTCTTGGCTCCGCTGTGCAACCTGCTCTAAATCTTTAGAGCTTTGTGCCCGTAGAAGCATATCCCGACTTTTGTCCAGAAAATCCTCCGTTTCTCGTATACAACGCAGGGTCGTTATCTGTTGCTCTAGACCTTCAATCTTCTCTTCCAATATGGAGACCAGCTTGCACTTTGTACAGACAAAGTCACTTCTGTCCTGTGGAAGGAAGACAAACATGGCACATCCAGTGCAGGTCACAACAGCTGAACCCCACCCCTTCCATATCACCTTCCTACTATGAGCTTCCTCAGAGAAGTTGGCAAGATGTAAGCCTCACTGGGCTCACTCCAGGCGAACTCCCAGGCAAACTCCTGCTGTGTGCTGCTCTGCTGTTCCCCGCTGCTCTGCTGTTCCCCGCTGCTCAGCTGGTTCGCGAAGCTCTGGCTGTCACCACCTCCCTTATAACCCTGGGTGCGTCTGTGCTGTGCAGCTTGGGATCAGAACCCTGAAACCAGCAGATGGTTGTGTAATAAAAACAAAGATATTTAAGTGATACAACGTAGCGGGAATTTGGATTAAAAATGGTTACAAACAAACAAAAGTAAAAATATACTTCTAAGACTAATACTCAAATTAACAAATTAGACTCTTTTGTTCAAAGTTTTCTCACTAGGGTCATTCTTCCAGTGTGGCTGGCCCATCTTTAGCCAGGACCCAGCACATGGTGCAGTGCGGATGCTCAAGCATGGGCTTGGAAACATCAAGTCCACAAGCCCAGGTCCAACAAACCCAGACCTAGGGTATGTCTGTATGTCTAAAACAAAACCCACGGCAGTGAGTCTCAGAGCCTTGCTCTACAGATTCCTCATAGGACTCGTGCTACTGCATTAAAAATAACTGGGTATAACAGGGGTGGCCAAACTTACTGACCTTCCAAGCTGCAAATGACAATCCTCAGAAGTTTGAGGACTGGGGTGTGCTTGCAGGGGCTTGGTGCTTCAGCCCCGTTGGGAATGCCTCACATGGCTGAAACCCCAAGATCCCCTCCCTGCTGGGCAGAAGCCAGAGAAGGGGTGTGTGGGGGGGGGGGGGGAGCACGTGGGGGATCATGTGCCCCGCCCCAGATTTTTGTCAGGGTTTGCTGGCTCCGCTTGGTCCCATGATGCTGCAGGACTCCCTCTCTGCACAGCAGCTGCTAGAGCCTGCAAGCTCGGAGCTGCAGCCATGGGGAGAAGCAGCGGCAAACAGCTGGTCCCTGCAGGGAGAGCTGCTGCTTTTGCTGCTGCTTCTTCCCATAAGCTGCAGGGAGGGGTCACTGGTAGTAAGAGGGAGGTATGCCTGCAGGGGCATGACTCAAGCTGTTGGGGGAGGGGGGAGCACGTTTAAATTGTGCCTCCCCTTAGCAGGTACCAGTTGTCTCTGGCAGAAGCCCCTAGCTTCACCACCCCACCGCAAGGCAGAAGCCACAACCTCTACCTCCCGCAGCCTGGTAGGCAGAGAATGGGAGGGAGGGGAGCTCCGCGAGCTGCAGTTTAACTGTAAAAGTGCCGCATGTGGCTCATAAGCCACGGGTTGGTCACCCTGGTGTATGGCTTGGGTTCTGAAGCCCAAGGAGGGGGTGGGCTTCAAAGCCTGAGCTCCAGCCTAAGCCAGATCATCTACATGGCTATTTTTAGCACTGTAGCAAGAGCCCTTTGAGCCTGAGTCTGCAGAGCCAGACTGTAAGACTCACTACTGCGAGTTTGTTTTTTTTTGGGGGGGGGGTAAAGGGGGCTGTTACCTTACGTGTGCAGTGCAGACACGCCCTAAAGAACAGAGCCTTTTGTAGCTGCATAGGACACAGAAGCCTAAAGACATCAAGAAAAAGTTACCTTAGCAACTCATGAATTTACTGATGTAAACTCATACTTTTGATCTCATTGGATTTGCTTTGCAAGTTTACTGTTCACCTATTTCTACCAGTTGGACTTTCTGAGAAAAAGGGGGGGGGAAAGGACAAACAGATTCTAGAGAATACTGAAAAAAAACCCCATGTTAACATCAAGCATTTCAGCCCCAGTTGTAGCTTACATAGATCAAAGCTATAACATATGTAATCATCTAATATGAGTGGATAAAAAGGATCACATAAAAGTGAACATAGAATACCAGAAACAAGACACAAGCTACATTGCTTTACATCCTAAATAATAAAGTGAGGCTGCTTTAGTGAAGTCAATAGTTGAAATCCAATGGAGAAAAATATCTTTAATTTACTCCATTGAAAAACCGAACAAGATGTAATTATTAAGATCATTTTAAGACTCAGTCTAAAATGGATAAACAATCACGTTCATAATTACCAATACGTGACAACTTCCAAGCACATAAATATCTACAAAAAGCAAAGCAAATCCACAGAAATGCTTTAAAGTAATACTCACATTTTAACCCCACATTTAATTGATTATCACTGATGTCCAGTGACAGCCAAATTCACTAATGTACAGCTATGCAACATTTATCAAAGTGGGCTTTTTGATTTTTCAGTGATCAGCAGAGATTTTTATTTGGGGGGGGGGGGGAGAGAGAGAGAGAGGATTCCATAAAAGGCTTGCTGCAAGAATTCTCACTAGTAATCATTGTTTCCCAGACACACTGTCTGCTACTTGGTCTTAATGTTACTTAGGAAGTTAAATTGGATTGCAGACAGAATCCAGTCAGAAAGGAAAAGTTCAGTGGCTCTTTGCTAACTTAAATGTGCATGTGTGTTTTGTTTTTTAAACAGTTTCTAGCTTCCATTGGCCTTTATATCTTCATGTCATACATCCAGTGACTTTCTAGCTCAGTGGCTCTCAAACTTTTTTACTGGTGACCCTTTTCATATAGCAAGCCTCTGAGTGCAATCCCTCTTATAAATTAAAAACACTTTTTAATATATTTAACACCATTATAAATGCTGGAGGTGAAGCGGGGTTTGGGGTGGAGGCTGACAGCTCTCAACCCCCATGTAATAACCTCACGACCCCCTGAAGGGTCCCGATTCCCAGTTTGAGAGCCCCTGCTCTAGCTCATATACAGCCTTAATAGGCAATACTACATTGGAGTGTACTTATTGACACAAACAGTGTCACTGAAGTGAATGGCACTACACATTCAAGTATGCACTCACTTATGTGAGTAAAGGTAGCACAACTGAGCAAAAAATAAAGTGTAAAAAAAAATATCTCAATCACCTTAATCAGTTTCCAACACACTTTTCTAAAATCCAGTCACAGGTGTTGAACGTTTGTCTTCACACTCCCACTCTTTATTGTCATATACAATTTGTAGATCTCTGCTCACTGCATCTTCCCTACAGGTAGGCACCTAAATCCATAATGAGTGGTCTGATTTCCAGAGATACTGAGCACTGAGGGCTAGTGTGTTTTCAGGAGCTCTAACAATCAGATCATTTCTATAGATACCCAGTACGAAGGCAGGTTAACTAACTTTAGGCACCCAAGTATGAAAATGTTGGACTCTTATTCTGCTGATCAAGCTTTCTTATTTTCACCCTCTCTCACGCTCTCTCTCAGTAGAAATTAGCATACCACTCAGTGATAGAATAAGAGAGGGCAGAACACTTATGTCTTTTGGTTTTCTGTGTGCTCCTTTTAAAATTCCCTATATACATGTATTAGCATTTCAGTAGATTTAATTAAATTCTGTTTTGCAGTAGATAATAGCATCAGAAACATGAATGGAAATCTTGCACATCTAATTTTGCCACTTCTCATCTAACACTAGTCACATTTCAGATTAGTTTTCTTGTCTATTATTTTCAGTGTTAAACAATATTGGACCATTTTATTATTTTTTAAATCTAATGTTCAAACTCCTGACCTCCTGCTAATTTTTTTTCCAAAAAGTCTTCATATTTATATCTCTTGCTCTAATAAGAAAAAAAGTCTGCCTTTGAAAAGTGTTCCTCCAAACTCTCACTCAGTCAGAGTTATAGCTATATGTTCATATTATTGGCATTATTTATTTTGTATTGCAGTAGCACATTGAGGAGCCAGTAAGGAATCCGGACTCCATTGTGCTAGGCACTGCATAAACACATAACAAAAAGATTGTCCTTGCTCACAAGAGATTATTGTCTATGCAGGTGGATAAAGTCTTTGGGTCTCCCTCTTTGAGTCCCATGGTCCCTACTGCTTCTTTGAGTGTAAGGGTTTCCTGGAGGTATGGAAGAATGAAAGAGGAGGGACATAAATGTATTTCTGTCTGCTCCATAGTGCCCCTGAACATCATGGAAACTTCCTTCTCAACAGGCAGAGTAATGGGGCAATTTTCACATACTTAATGTGAAGCACATGCTTAAGTGCCTTCCTGAATAAGGGGCAAAATGGGGTTAGCCATTAAAAAATTACAGATAAAGAATTCAGTGTTTTGGAGAAGTTGGAAAATAGAGATCAGAAAAACAACTGGACAGGTTTTCAGAAGCCATCCAAATTTCAGTGGCTTCAAAGAGATCATAGCTAAAACAATTTTTTTAAAAAGTAAATGCGGATATAACATTTACTTTAATCATATTTTTACTCCCTCTCTCCCCCACAGCAATACATAATGGTTGATGGGACATTGTATGCATACATAAAGAGAAGCCTGTAATCAAATTACAACATATATATATTATACTGTCAAGCGATTTTAAAAAATCACAATTAATCACATGATTAAAAAATTAATAGTGATTAATCACACTATTAAACAATAATAGAAGAACATTTATTTAAATATTTTGGATGTTTTCTACATTTTCAAATATATTAATTTCAATTACAACACAGATCACAAAGTATACAGTGTTCACTTCATATTTCTTTTTGATTACAAATATTTGTGCTATAAAAAACAAAAATATTTTTCACTTCACCTCAGACAAGTACTGTAATACAATCTCTTTATCATAAAAGTTGAACTTACAAATGTAGAATTATGTACAAAAAAATCTGCATTTAAAAATAAAACAATGTAAAACTTTGGAGCCTACAAGTCCACTCAGTCCTGCTTCTTGTTCAGTCAGTCACACAGACAAACAATTTTGTTTACATTTGCAGGAGATAATGCTCCCGTTTCTTGTTTACAGTGTCACCTGAAAGTGAGAACAGGTGTTCACATGACACTGTGGTAGCCGGCATCACAAGATATTTACATGCCAGATGTGTTAAAGATTTATATGTCCCTTCATGCTTCAACCACCATTCCAGAGGACATGCGTCCATGCTGATGAAGGGTTCTGCTTGAAAATGATCCAAAGCAATGCAGAGCAATGCATGTTCATTTTCATCATCTGAGTCAGATGCCACCAGCAGAAGGTTGATTTTCTTTTTTGGTGGTTCGGTTTCTGTAGTTTCCACATCAGGCTGTTGCTCTTTTAAGACTTTTGAAAGCATGCTCCACACCTCATCCCTCTCAGATTTTGGAAGGTACTTCAGATTCTTAAACCTCAGGTCGAGTGCTGCAGCTATCTTTAAAAATCTCAAATTGGTATCTTCTTTGTATTTTGTCAAATTTGCATTGAAAGTACTCTTAAAACTTACAACATGTACTGGCAAAAAGAAAAGGAGTACTAGTGGCAGCTTAGAGGCTAACCAATTTATTTGAGCATAAGCTTTCGTGAGCTACAGCTCACTTCATCGGATGCATTCAGTGGAAAATACAGTGAGGAGATTTATATACACAGAGAACATGAAAAAATGGGTGTTATCATACACACTGTAAGGAGAGTGATCACTTAAGATGAGCTATTACCAGCGGGGGGGAGAAGGGGGAAGAAAAAACCTTTTGTAGTAATAGCTCATCTTAAGTGATCACTCTCCTTACAGTGTGTATGATAACACCCATTTTTTCATGTTCTCTGTGTATATAAATCTCCCCACTGTATTTTCCACTGAATGCATCCGATGAAGTGAGCTGTAGCTCACGAAAGCTTATGCTCAAATAAATTGGTTAGCCTCTAAGCTGCCACTAGTACTCCTTTTCTTTTTGTAAATACAGACTAACATGGCTGCTACTCTGAAACATGTACTGGGTCATCATCTGAGACTGCTATAACATGAAATACATGGCAGAATGTGGGTAAAACAGCAGGAGACATATTCTGCCCCAAGGAGTTCAGTCACAAATTTAATTAACACATTATTTTTTAACGAGCATCATCAGCATGGAAGCATGTCCTCTGGAACGGTGGCCAAAGCATGAAAGGGCATACAAATGTTTATCATATCTGACACGTAAATACCTTGCAGTGCCGGCTACAAAAGTGCCATGCAAATGCCTGTTCTCAATTTCAGGTGACATTGTAAATAAGAAACTGGCAGCATTATCTCCTGTAAATATAAACAAACTTGTTTATCTTAGTGATTGGCTGAACAAGAAAAGTAGGACTGAGTGGACTTGTAGGCTCTAAAGTTTTATCTTGTTTTGTTTTTGAGTGAAGTCGTGTAACAAAAAAATCTACATTTGTAAGTCGCACTTTCACAACAAAGAGATTGCATTACAGTATTGTATGAGGTAAATTGAAAAATACTATTTCTTTTATCATTTTGACAGTGCAAATATTTGTAATAAAAATAATATAAAGTGAGAACTGTACACTTTGTATTCTGTGTTGTAATTGAAATCAATATTTTTGAAAATGTAGAAAAATATCCAAAATATTTAATACATTTCAGTTGGTATTCTAGTGTTTAATAGTGTGACTAATCACATGACTTAACTGCGATTAATCAACAGTCCTAATATGTATATATTTTTTCCTCATAGTTTGAATTCTTTGGTGTGAGTCTCTTGCTCAGATTCTTTATTTTATTCCTCTATTAACTTTTTACTCCCAGGGAGCTTTAAGCAGCACAAAAATTTGTTTTAAAATCCCTATTTGAGAATTAAGTGTACATCCAGCAAAATGTCTGTGGGTCAAGGTCTCAAAATGTGGACTTTTATTCTGATGTGATAATGTACTATATATGTACAAAGGAAAGTGTGGTGAGAACAGAAAGTTTTCATATACAGTAGCCTCTGATGAACGGGTGAGAATGTAATTAAAAATGCTGCTGTTGATGGGGAATAAATTGAAATATTTCCAAGCTGAAATGACCTCATCAGAATTTGAATATTTTGAAATTGTATAAGTAAAATGATAACTGAATTTATTTAATTGACATACATGCAATTCTCTGTATTCAGGTCTTGTTATGGAGTGACTATTTGTTTCTAAATGAAATATTATTCATCATAGCACCTTACAATAGCTTAATTTTGAAAATTTACATTTAAGTGCTTGTGTGATAGGTTCTTTTTAATTGTAAGAGACCTATGTTGAATTTAATTTTTTTTTTAAAAAAAGATTTCACTGCAAATATCAACTGAATGCAAATGTAACAGAAGCTATTCTTGTAGGAAAAGTAACATAGCAACATGTGTTGACTATGCTTCTGTTCAACCTGCAATACTTGTGACATGAACAACAATGAGGCTGGATTTCCAGATAAAATGCTTAAGCTCTTGAGAAATGTACCACAATTTTCTTTGTTGGGAAAGGGAATATAAAAATAGTGTTCCAGGATGAAGAAAAAAAAATATAAGAGTAAAATAATTTAATAAAATGATGATGAATTCCTGTAGAAATGAGACCAGAATTTATAGACAACTAAAATGAAAAGTTTGGATTTCTTATCCATTTTGTATTACAATTTACTGAAGCAAAGCTTTCCAACTTGTAAGTTCTTATATGTTTATTTTTACTTTATTAAGGTTAAAGGTTTAAAAGACATTGTATTTATTCTGTACTCCAAGATATTGATATATTTCAAGTACTATGCTTTATTCTGCCATGAGTTGTTTGTCTTCCCCAGAGAATCATAAGAATTAACCCTTTACATGGAGCCTTTCCTCCCTGCAGACCCCTGTTCACAAAGGTCACAGAGACAACAACCAATGCAGGATTATATGACATGTGATTGTATTGGAGTCATACTGCAGATAAGCTGAAAGGGAGCTGCTGAGGAACCCCAGAGACAGTGCAGAGCAACTGGGCTATATTCAGAACTACATGAGGGATTTCAGGTTTCAGAGTGGTAGCTGTGGTAGTTTGTATCAGCAAAAAGAATGAGAGGTACTTGTGGCACCTTAGAGACTAACAAATTTATTTGAGCATAAGCTTTCATGGGCTAAAACCCACTTCATTGGATGCATGCAGTGGAAAATACAGTAGGAAGATAGATAGATATACACACACACACAGAGAGAACATGAAAAATGGGTGTTGCCATACACACTATAACAAGAGTGATCAATTAAGGTGAGCTATTATCAGCAGGAGAAAAAAAATCTTTTGTAGTGATAATCAGGATGACCCATTACCAACAGTTGACAAGGAGTGAGTAACAGTGGGCAGGGGGAAATAAGCATGGGGAAATAGTTTTACTTTGTGTAATGACCCATCCACTCCCAGTCTTTATTCAAGCCTAATTTATTGGACAGGGCAGTCCTTCCTTACAGAGAGCCCCCCAACCTGATGCAAATACTCACCAGCAACCACACACCACACAACAAAAACACTAACCCAGGAACCTATCCTTGCAACAAAGCCCGTTGCCAACTCTGCCCACATATCTATTCAGGGGACACCATCATAGGACCTAATCACATCAGCCACACTATCAGAGGCTCGTTCTCCTGCACATCTACCAATGTGATATATGCCATCATGTTCCAGCAATGCCCCTCTGTCATGTACATTGGCCAAACCGGACAGTCTCTACATAAAAGAATAAATGTACACAAATCTGATGTCAAGAATTATAACATTCAAAAACCAGTCAGAGAACACTTCAATCTCTTTGGTCACTCGATTACAGACCTAAAAGTTGCAATTCTTCAACAAAAAAACTTCAAAAACAGACTCCAACGAGAGACAGTTGAATTCGAATTAATTTGCAAACTGGACACCATTAAATTAGGCTTGAATAAAGACTGGGAGTGGATGTGTCATTACACAAAGTAAAACTATTTCCCCATGTTTATTTCTCCCCCCCTCCCCACTGTTACTCACACCTTCTTGTCAACTGTTGGAAATAGGCCATCCTGATTATCACTACAAAAGGTTTTTTTATCCTGCTGATAATAGCTCACCTTAATTGATCATTCTTGTTATAGTTGGTATAGCAACACCCATTTTTTCATATTCTTTGTGTATATATCTATCTTCCTACTGTATTTTCCACTGCATGCATTGAATAAAGTGGGTTTTAGCCCATGAAAGCTTATGCTCAGATAAATTTGCTAGTCTCTAAGGTGCCACAAGTACTCGTTCTTTTTATGAGAGATTTTGGTTTCTTATGTACAATACTTGCAACCAGCCCAAATCTAATACATGGGTGGGAGCTGGGAAATGTGACAGGTAACTTAATTGGGAAATGATGTGGCTGCTGATTTCATGGTATTCACTGGTTAGATAGATAATATAAAAACTTCAATATTGTGGTGCAACAGGTTCCCTGAAAGACAAGTATTGGTGAAACTCTCATTCTAACTGTGAAGGGGACTATCTGTTTTATTACCATTGTATTATTAATATGTTAAGATAGTAACTCCAACACAACTAGACCAGGAATTTATTACTGCTGCTTACTCTCTCCCTCATTTAAGAAAAAAGCAACCGATATTTTCTATTCTGGCCTTCACACATGTAGACTAAAAAAAGGTGACTTCACACTGCCCCACAAAGGTCTGTGTTTAAATGGCACAATCAAACCTCAGGTTATATTAAGCTTGCTTCCTGTTTTCGAAAGCTAAGGTCATCCAATCATGGTCTAGAACACATGACCATGTTATTTAGGTCACTAATTTTGAAATCCAAATAATAGCATGAGACAATTCACAAATAGTCTAGAGATTGCTACTTTGCTTATACGTGCTACTAATTATTTTCAAATGGCATATACATTTGAGAAAAAATAGATTGCTTTGTGAATGCTTGAGAAAATATATGATCATGCCATTGACATCTGTGGGCCCAATTCTCAGAAACTCCTATCATCTCCAGCCTATCATCTCCACCTCCATGAGAAGAGAGGACAAGAAACTATGTTTGAAAACTTGTGGCAAGGAAAGTTCCAGACCAATCTTGCACACACAGGTAGCTGTCTCAGCAAGTTCTGATACCATCATTATTCTTTACATTTCTTTACCCCCAAATGTGGTCCACATGGCCGTCCCACTCTTTCTCTCACCATTCTCTCTTGCAACACCATGGGAAAGCAGGCATGTTGCGTAATGTTGTTATGTTGAGAATTATTTTATTTTTCTAATGCCTGCATTACTTCTTCCCCTGTATATATTATCTCCATAGTTACAGTAAGTGCATTTCTTCATGACTATGTGAAATAGAAAGATGGATCTGAATGCTGACTTGTCTCTTCTTCTGTGTCAGCACTATTTTCTGCTTTTATTTACTATGGCGTTCTCATGTAAAGAATGGGGCTATTCAAAGAATTTGGTACTACTGCACATAAGTAAGGGTATCAAAATCTCTCTCTTTGGAATTACTGAAAATGCTCTGGTTGGGAAGAAAAAAAATCAAGAAAAAAAACAGCAGCGTTTTGGGCTGTTCTCTTTAGCTAACCACATTCACAAATCATCCTTGGTAATGGCAATCCTCAGAGAAACATAATGTTACAAATCATATGACTTGCTTCCAGAACTACAGAAAAGCATAATGTTACAAATGAGAAAAAAAAATATTTTTAATCTTCCAGGATTATGGCCAGAGCAGCAGGAAGATGTCAATTGTTTAACATTTTTGCTAGATACACATCAGTGGTTTGCATGAAGTTTATTTTTAAATGAAACATGTTAAGTCACCGGCTGCCAATGAAACTCCATCATGGTTGGAATAATGCCCCAGAGAAGTTCCTCAGCGTTAATGCTGTCTTAGCTGGTGTCATTTTTGAATTTCAAGAAAATTACAAAGAACAGCAAAAAACATTTCTATGGCATGTAACTTTGACAACTTGTCACTGAAAAATGAAAACATGGCTTCTGTCTGGCAAGGCTGAAGAATGTTGAAATTAAGCAAATGCAGAGAGTAATACAAGAAATTTGAGTAACTTATGTAGTAGATGATGAGAGGAAAAAACCAAAAGGATTCCTTTTGAAATAAGCCCTTTCCAACTGACTTAGGCAGAACAATTTAAAGGGAGTCCCAGATACACGGCAGTAATATGAAAAAAACAACTAACAACTTAACATCAAACGTAACGTCATCAACATCCAATATTGTTAAATTTACATCCATGCAGGTGTTACAGCTGACAGTTTGTGAGCTAAGTTGCTTAAGTTTTCAAAACATATTTCAGAGCCACAGTCTAAAGTACTTTAGTTAGAATTCATTTCCCACATTACAGGGAATTACAATACAATGCATTTTATTTTGTTTCTTTGGTAGGAAGAATGGATGTTTTTCATAGAATAAATCAAAAGGCTGAGGATACATTAGAAGTAAAATAAGCACATATTTTAGTTACTTATGATGTCAAAGCAGACACCTGTTTCTTCAAGTAACCTTAACACCTCATTCACCCACACACACACAGTTGCACACACACTTCACAGAAACATCCACACCTCTATGCAGCTCTCATTTTTAGTTTTCAGAGTAGCAGCCGTGTTAGTCTGTATCTGCAAAAAGAAAAAGAGGACTTGTGGCACCTTAGAGACTAACAAATTTATTTGAGCATAAGGTTTCATGAGCTACAGCTGACTTCATCGGAGTGAAGAAAGAATAGTTTTGAAGAGTTGTCACTGTTGAAAGAATAATAAAAATTCCAATCCAGACTGCTCCACAGAAATTATTTAGCAAGTGACACAGTTGTAGCAGCCACTGTTTAAAAAAAACAGATACAGTGTCAGGACAAGTGTTCATACAATATCCTTTTGCTCATTCAGGACAGTCCTTGTTGCTTCCCATATGAAGTGACTGGTATGGAAAAAGTGAGAATTGGCCTTGAATAATAAAATATTAGCTTGTTTGCTTTTAACTTACCACCAAATATGAAAAGCCCACTGTGATGGGTTGGGTCACAGAAACCCCCTTGGGAACTGCCACCTGATGTGCTTAGACTACCTCTGAGTTCGTTTTCCCTGGCAGCTTGGGACTTCAGTGCCCTGCCTGATTGTGCCAGACACACTAGCCTGCTGCAAACATAGACCCATGTATGAACCACGTCCTCCACAAGCTGCAGGCTCAACTGAAAACAGCTTAAGAAGTGCTCCTGTCTCCAACACCCAGATACCGAGTTCCCAGTGGGATACAAATAAATCCGTTTTACTCTGTATACAGCTTATACAAGCAGGGGTGGCAGGTTTGTAGAAATTTTGATGGTGCGCAGAACCCACCCCAGCCCAAGGCTTTGGGAGGGAGTTTGGGTGTGGGAGGAGGTCTGGGGTGCTGGGCCTAGGCTGCGGCAGGGGAGTGGGGTGCAGGCTCTGGGAGGGAGTTTGGGGATGGGAGGGGGTGCAGATGGAGGGGGTTCAGGGGTGAGGGCTGTGGGGTGTGGCTGCAGATGAGGGGTTTGAGGTATGGGAGGGGCTCAGGGCAAGAGTAGGGGTGTAGAGGGGTGAGGGCTTTTTCTGGGGTTTGGGGTTAGAGAGGCTCAGGGCTGGGGTAGAGGGTTGGAGTGCAGGGGGATGAGGACTCTGTTTGGGACCTGAGATGAGGGGTTTGTGGTGTTGGAGAGGCTCAGGGCTAAGGCAGAGGGTTGGAGTGCAGGGGGATGAGGGCTCTGGCTGGGACTGGGGTTAAGGTGTCTGGGGTATTGGGGGTTGGCTCAGGGCTAGGGTAGAGGGTTGAGGGTGTGGTGGGGGGGTGAAAGCTCTGGCTGGGGGTGTGGGCTCTGGGGTGGGGCAGGGCTGGGGATGAGTTTGGGGTGCAGCCAGGATGCTCTGGGACAGGGGCCAGAGAGGAGGACTCCCACCCGCTTTTTCCCTGCCAGCAGCAACGAGCTCTGGGGGAGAAGCCCCTCCTTTCCCGCCCCCCCCAGCAGCACACTCACCCCCACCACTGTCACTGCATGTGCTCCTAGGACCCCTCTCAGGTCCAAGAATCTCCCTCACCTCCCCCATGGTGAGTGCCGGGGGGTGCTGCGTGTGCCTCCTCCCCTGCTGTTGCCCGTGACTGTAGCCACACTGGGGGTGAGGGATGGGCTGCTCCTTGCCCAGCATGAGGCAGGAGCGGTGACTGCGGGTGACTTTTCTTTTCCAGAAAAGGGAAAGGTCTGAGGTGGAAGGGCAGGCTCAGTCAGTCTGCCCTGGCAGTGGAGGTGAGGGGTACTAGGACCCTGCAGCAACTTGAAGCTGCATAGAAGAGGCAGAGGCAGGGACGCTCTGCTCTGGGGCCTGGGGAGAAACACGGGGAGGGGGCAGGGGCAGCAAGAGGGGGCCGGGGGACACTCAGGGGAGGAGCAGGGGTGTGGCAGATGGGCTGGAGGGGAAACCCAGCCTCAAATATTGGTGGAGCTGGGCCCCTGGGCTCTGAATATTGCTGGTGCTAAGGCACCACAAGGAGATATAACTCGCCACCCCTGTATACAAGGTAAACTCATAAGTTGTTTGCCCTCTGTAATGCTGATAGAGAGATATGCACAGCTGTTTGCTCCCCCAGGAATTAATTACTTGCTCTGGGTTAATTAATAAGTAAAAAGTGACATTATTAAATATAAAAAGTAGGATTTAAGTGGTTCCAAATAATAACAGACAGAACAAAGTGAATTACCAAGCAAAATAAAATAAAACACACAAGTCTAAGCCTAATACAGTAAGAAACTAACTGCAGGTAAATCTCACCCTCAGAGATGTTCCAATAAGCTTCTATTACAGACTAACTTCCTCCTAGTCTGGGTCCAGCAATCACTCACACCCCTGTAGTTACTGTCCTTTGTTCCAGTTTACTTCAGGCATCTCTTTGAGGTGGAGAGGCAATCCCTACAGCCAGCTGAAGACAAAATGGAGGAATTTCCAGGGGCTCATATAGTTTCTCTCTTGTGAGCGGAAACCCCTCTCTCCTCCTGTGTAGAATCACAGCTATAAGATGGAGTTTTGGAGTTACATGGGCAAATCACATGTCCGTGCATGACTCAGTTCTCTACAAGCCGAGCCATCACCCACACATTCCCAGGAAAACTCAGATGTGGATTGACATCTATCAAGGTCCATTGTGATCCAAGTACTTCCATTTACTTGAATAACCCTTTCATACTATAAAAAGAAAAGGAGTACTTGTGGCACCTTAGAGACTTACACATTTATTTGAGCATAAGCTTTCGTGAGCTACAGCTCACTTCATCGGATGCATGCAGTGGAAAATACAGTGGGGAGATTTTATATACACAGAGAACATGAAACAATGGGTGTTACTATACACACTGTAACAAGAGTGATCAGGTAAGGTGAGCTATTACCAGCAGGAGAGCGGGGGGTGGGAGGAAACCTTTTGTAGTGATAATCAAGGTGGGCCATTTCCAGCAGCTGACAAGAATGTGTGAGGAACAGTGTGTGTGTGTGTGGGGGGGGAATAAACATGGGGAAATAGTTTTACTTTGTGTAATGACACATCCTCTACCAGTCTTTATTCAAGCCTAAGTTAATTGTGTCCAGTTTGCAAATTAATTCCAATTCACCGGTCTCTCATTGGAGTCTGGACAGTCTCTACATAAAAGAATAAATGGACACAAATCTGATGTCAAGAATTATAACAGTCAAAAAACAGTCGGAGAACACTTCAATCTCTTTGGTCACTTGATTACAGACCTAAAAGTGGCAATTGTTCAACAAAAAAACTTCAAAAACAGACTCCGACGGGAGACTGCTGAATTATATTATTATTATATATTATTTTTATATCTGAATTATTAACTTCAGATATAAAAATGGTACATGCATGTGAATAGGATTAATACATGCAGTAAAACATAACCTTTGCAAAGATATATTACATGGGATATCTAGCACAAAACATATTCCAGTTATTTCTGTAAAGCATTATGGAGTGCAACATCACACCCATCATCTATCCTCCAAAGCCTGGATGATGTAATGTAGGAAAGTATAAAACTCTTGAGTTTTATACTGCCAGTTACTTGAAGACAAGACCTTGCTTTCCAAATCACTTTCAGGTACCGTAGTCTATGAAGACCTAAAATGAATAAAAAATTAGGATAACTCCCAGCCTGGGATCCTCTGCTGAATATAATTTACTCCTTGTAGGAAGGTGGGTGATTTGAATAATTCAGCATGTTAACTTGCTTAAAATGGTGGCATGCAAAATTCTTATTGGCAACACAGATCCTAATCTTAATATTAATTCATATAGGTACAAATCCTCATTATATTTATGTCAATAGCAAAACACTCATTGACTTCAGAGGGGGGGATTTGACTCATAATGAGTTGCTATATGAAGTGAATTCAATCAGCTGGTAAAGCATCTAGAGACAATGTACATTATTGGAAGAAAAATATGGAGCACTATCCAGTTGGAGACTATGTATATGGATGGGCAGAATCATTTAGAAATGTGGAGGAAAGAATAGTTTCAGCAGTGTGTCACAAGTGAAAAATAAAATATTGCTGGTCACTGCAGCTCGCTTGCCCGCTTATAAAACCCAAGGAGTCTACTATGAAACCTGATAACAAAAAGTGTCCAGTTATGCTACAAACAGAAAAGTACAAAGGGTCCCTTTTTTCAGGTACTTGTTCATACTAACAAGTTCCTATTAATCTTTTTTCAATTTTCTCGGGAGCTATATAACTCACTGTGTATGGCACAAATGTAACCATAGGGTGTTGCATGTATGCATGATTGGTTTAGCAATGGGGAGGTGAAAAGCTTTACGGATTATTCCATAGTGCCTGATATCCCTCATAAGCAGATTTCTGTATGACTGCAGTTTAGAATCTCTCTTTACCCTGGGGAAGAAAAAGAATTGAGTTTGAAATGTGTGAACTGAACCAGACAATATGGACATCCCTCTCCCCAAAACATTTTTACTCAGGCACATAGCTTTCTTCTCTGACAATTGGGAAACAAATGAGTTGGCTCTTACTTCCCAGGAAAAGGACTTAGGAAGAGGACATGCCATATCACAATGAAAATACATAAACAGTTCAAGCAGTGCACAACATCATGATTACTGCAAGCTCAAAACTTCAATGCTTATTGCTCAGAGACTATTATTTGTGATATGTGTTATGGAATTTCTGTATATGTCCAACATTTAGGAGATATTCTACTTCGTGTAACTACCGTACATTATGTATAGCTATACAAAGTAATAGTTAATATACACTGGTTTATAATACACTTTGGATCCTTACATCCTTGTGGTGAGTATTCCAGAAATAACTGGGAACAGAAAGAAAACAATTAGTTAACAAAGACATGATTAGAAAAAGGCCAGGAATCAAATCTTGATCCGTTCATAGGATAATTACCCTCTAGTAAACTAAACAAGTAGCTGAGGCTGCTGAAATTATTCTTACGGGACTCTGAGAACACTCCTAACATCTCCCTCCTTTCTCAGCAATTATTGGATCAACAAAGGTAAAGAAAAAAAGACAAAAGGAGATGTGGGAGAGTTATGGATCCTACATATGAATAAGAGTCAATGAAACCTGACCCAACAATGAAAACATCTGTTTCTTTTTGTTTTTGTTTTTTTGTTGAAGACCAGGAAATGGGCCATCTGAACAGGTTAAAGGCATTTCCTCACTGTTGTTCTTTTGATAATAAAGAAAAACACAATATGCAAAGTGCATACATTTGATGTCACTGGAAGCCCAGGCTAACATGTGCCCAGGTGTTGTTAGTACACATGCAACATCCTAATCTCTGCAATAAAAAAAACAATATATATAAAAAAGTCAAGAAATAGTGGATTTAGATTGAAACCAGAAGAGCTCAGGAGACACTTTATACATATGGTCAACGAAGCAAGAAAATATATGTTCCTAAAGAAGTTGGTGGAATCAATAATTTTAGATACCTCTAAGTCTTAATAACCTTCTTAAGACATTTGACTTGTAGAAGAGAGGGAGGCAGATGTGGAGGATTTACTACATATTCCTTCCATCTCACACAATTCAAATTCTACCAAACATTGTGTGCTAATATTGAATATTAATAAATGTGTGTTCCCCAGTGATTTTTTATGAAAATTATGATACTTTCAGACTATAGTCAGTTTGTTAGTGATAACACATTACCTTATATATTGACAGAATTTGGTGAACTAAGAACCAGATTCTGCCACTCTTACTCACATTGAGAAGTAGTACTCACAGCAAATAGTCTCTATACCCCCTCCCCCCAATAGTTCTACTAATATGATACCCATTATGAGCAAAGGTAGCAGAGTCAGATCCTAAGTTAACTGAACTAGTTTTAAAAGATTGTACATAGGTGAGAATTTTTTTTTTAAATATAAGCATGTGTAAGTCAGGGGCCACATTATCAAAATTTAAGTTTACATTGCAAAATGTTTGTTAAAACGGAGAAAACCATTTAGCTAAGTTTTTTTCTTTTGCTGTAAATACGGTTTAATGGCTTCTATAGTTCCTGTTTAGGTATATTCTGCTATGACTGACAGCTAATTTTCTAAACTGGACACACCTTCCCCTTTATTTAGCACTGCGTGACAAAGACAGTATGTGCCTGGTAATACCCAGAAGAGCTATAGAGCACAAGCTTTAGTCAGTGAAAAACATTGCCATGAAATCTGGATGTTTAAGTTAGTAGCACTGCAGGTCACTAACAGACTGAAATGGCAAAACAAATCTTTAAGTCTTTAACTGTTCTAAATGGTCAGTGGAAGGAAAGGTTAACATGCCATGAGCAGAAGATCTTTGAGGAGCGAGGGATAAGATTGTTTTAAGAGAGCAAATCCTTTCATTTATGAGAAATGAAGCCAGTTTAACATACTTTCATAGAATCATAGAATATTAGGCTTGGAAGAGACCTCAGGAGGTCATCTAGTTCAATCCCCTGCTCAAAGCAGGACCAACACCAACCAAATCATCCCAGCCAAGGCTTTGTCAAGCCAGGCCTTAAAAACCTCTAAGGATGGAGATTTTACCACCTCCCTAGCTAACCCATTCCAGTGCTTCACCACACTTTTCGTGAAATAGTGTTTCTTAATATCCAACCTAGACCTCCCCAACTTCAATTTGAGACTATTGCTTCTTGTTCTATCATCTGCCACCACTGAGAACAGCCTAGCTCCATCCTCTTTGGAACGCCCCTTCAGGTAATTGAAGGCTACAATCAAATCCCCCCCTCACTCTTCTCTTCTGCAGACTAACTAACCCCAGTTCCCTCAGCCTCTCCTTGTAAGTCATGTGCCACAACCCCCCAATCATGTCCGTTGCCCTCTGCTGGACTCTCCAATTTGTCCACATCCTTTCTGTAGTGGGGGGAGGGGGGAACCAAAACTGGATGCAATACTCCAGGTGTGGCCTCACTAGTGCTGAATAGAGGGGAATAATCACTTCCCTCGATCTGCTGGCAGTGCTCCTACTAATACAGCCCACCGTGCCATTGGCCTACTTGGCAACAAGGGCACACTGCTGACTCATATCCAGCTTATTGTCCACTGTAATCCCCAAGTCCTTTTCTGCAGAACGGCTTCTTAGCCAGTCGGTCCCCAGCCTGCAGTGGTGCATGGGATTCTTCCTTCCTAAGTGCAGAACTCTGCACTTGTCCTTGTTGAATCTCATCAGATTTCTTTTGGCCCAATCCTCCAATTTGTCTATGTCACTCTGGACCCTACCTGTACCCCTCAGCGTATCTACCTCTCCCTCCCAGCTTAGAGTCATCTGCGAACTTGCTGAGGGTACAATTAATCCCCTCATCCAGATCATTGATAAAGATGTTGAACAAAACTGGCCCCAGGACTGACCCCTGAGGCACTCTGCTTGACAACTAGACATCGAGCCATTGATCACTACTCGTTGAGCCCGACAATCTAGCCAGCTTTCTATCCACCTTATAGTCCATTCATTCAATGCATACTTTTTTTTAATTTGCTGGCAAGAATACTGTGGGAGACAGTATCAAAAGCTTTGCTAAAGTCAAGATATATCACATCCACTGCATTCCCCATATCCACCTTCAAATACTACACAACACATGTCCATAACAGTCTTTGCATAAACAATTTGTGTATAGTATGTTAAAAACTGTGGAACTGGAAGGATCACTGCTAGATAAAGAAAGTTCTTTGGGCCAAATTATGTTTCCGTTATACATATTGGTGAGCATTTACTCACATGAGTGCACATAAAGAAAGTTCCATTGACTGCATTGGAAATACACTAGTAACTGCTCACCAATGAAAATAAAAGGGCTCACAATGGGGCCCTTTGAGTCCAATAGATTCAAATGAGACTTTAATCCATCTTAAAGAAAGGTGAAAAATAGGTCATCATCCTCATTCTACATTAACAAAATATCCAGACAACCCATTTTTAGGATGGCTTGGGTGTGCTTGCTACCAGTTTTGGAAAGTTCAGCAAACAAAAGACAGAAAAGCTTTCTTACATGAGGACTTCTTTGGACTTCCTTGAGGCCCAGCAGTACCTGAATGTAGTGAGCGTCACAACCATCATATCATGATGAAGCTGGCGGACAAAGGGGGCTCCTTTGCAGCCCTCAATCATGATGACTAGGCTAATGAGGCCAACTGTCAAGGTTCCTTCCCCACTCTTAACTCTAGGGTACAGATGTGCGGACCTGCAAGAAAACCCCCTAAGCTTATTTTTACCAACGTAGGTTAAAACTTCCCTAAGGTACAAACTATTTTACCTTTTGTCCTTGGACTTTATTGCTGCCACCACCAAGCATCTAACAAATATATAACAGGGAAAGAGCCCACTTGGAAACGTCTTTCCCCCAAAAATCCTCCCCAAACTCTACACCCCCTTTTCTGGGGAAGGCTTGATAAAAATCCTCACCAGTTTGCATAAGTGAACACAGACCCAAACCCTTGGATCTTAAGAACAATGAAAAAACAATCAGGTTCTTAAAAGAAGAATTTTAATTGAAGAAAAAGTAAAAGAATCACCTCTGTAAAATCAGGATGGTAAATAACTTACAGGGTAATCAGATTCAAAACATAGAGAATCCCTCTAGGCAAAACCTTAAGTTACAAAATGACACAAAAACAAGAATATACATTCCATTCAGCACAGCTTATTTTATCAGCCATTTAAACAAAACAGAATCTAATGCATGTCTAGTTAGATTACGTACTAAGTTCTTAAGACTCCATTCTTTTTCTGTTCCCAGCAAAAGCATCACACAGACAGAGAGAGCCTTTGTTTCTCCCCCCTCCAGCTTTGAAAATATCTTGTCTTCTCATTGGTCATTTTGGTCAGGTGCCAGTGAGGTTATCCTAGCTTCTTAACCGTTTACAGGTGAAAGGGTTTTTCCTCTGTCCAGGAGCGATTTTAAAGGTGTTTACCCTTCCCTTTATATTTATGACACCAACAAACAAATCTCTGACACCACTACTAAAAAAGAACTCATAGAAGATCCCCCACCTCTATTTACCCAAGAACTTAAGGATATCATCAAATTCTTCTCCACAAACTCCAAGGGAAACGCTACAAAATCATCTCCCATGAACCAACCCCAGGGACTTTCTACATGCTTCCCAAGATACACAAACGAGGAAACCCAGGCCAACCCATCATATCTGGCCGTGGGACTCTTACTGAAGGAATATCAGAATGCTGAAAAAACATCCTCAAACCACTCACCATGCAAAGAGACATCTTCTTCCAGGATAAAACTGACTTTCTCTACAAATTATGCAATATTAACTACCTGTTTTGAGACACCGTCCTTGCCACCATAGATGTCATTTCCACATACACCAGCATGACTCACAATGACAGCAGAGCTGCCTGCCTCAAATATTTTCAAGACAATGGAAAGCCCTCAAATATCCACCCCAAACACATGTCCAAACTCATCCATTTCATCCTCACTCATAACAATTTTACATTCAACAACAAACACTTTGTCCACACCATAGGAACAGCCATTGGTACTAAGATGGTTCCTCAATATGCCAAACTTTTTGTGGGCCACCTTAAAGAAGAATTATGGGACAAATGCACAACTAAACTAATGATATACCTGAGATACATCAATTATATAAACTCCATCATAGATTTTCAACACAACTTGAACAGCCACCACACATTCATTAAACTCTCTCCGGGACATTCTCACATTAGCACCAGCCTCCTGGACACCATAATCAGCCTCAACAACAGAACCCAATAGAAATTCAAGAAACCCACAGATCACCACACCTACCTTCATAGATCCAGTAACCAAGTCAAACACATCAATAAATCTGTTATCTACGGCCAGGTACTCAGATATCACAGGTTTCAGAGTAGCAGCCATGTTAGGCTGTATCCGCAAAAGGAAAAGTAGTACCTCTAGCACCTTAGAGACTAACAAATTTATTTGAGCATAAGCTTTCGTCAGATGCTCTCCGAAAGCTTATGCTCAAATAAATTTGTCAGATATCACAGGATATTCTCTGAGGGGAAAGTCTGGGACATACAGTTTAATGCACTTAAAACCATCTTCACCAAACAAGGACACTTTACCAGATAAGTGGATCACATCATGGAATGGGCCACCCAAATACCCCAAAAGAGCCTGTTTCAATACAGAAATAAAACCCCATCCAACTGCACACACCTAGTTATCACTTACCACCCTACACTGGAACCCATATACAGCATCATCAAATAGCTAAAACCCATACTCAATGGTGACCCCATCCTGAAAAAAAGTCTTTCTTGAATCCCCACTTCTGGCCTTCAAACAACCCCCCCAAACTCTCCAAGCTCATCATGAGAAGCAAGTTCCCCACAGACCAGAGGCCACGAACTCAAAGTGGCACCAGATCCTGACAGAATAACAGATGCAAAACCTGAAGACATATGTCCACTGCTACAATGATGAACACCCCCCACAAGACACCTTTCAAGATCCATGGATCCTACACGTCTGTCACAACATGTGGTGTACCTCATCCAGTGAACTAACATCTATGTGGATGAAACACTCTCAAATAAACTCACAGGAAAATGATAACAAGACAAAAACACCCTATCACCTGTGGGTGAACACTTTTCACAAAGCTATCAATTTATATCCGGTCTATCAATCCTCATCCTTAAAGGAAACCTGCATAATACTTTCAAAAGACGAGCCTGGGAGCTTAAATTCATTACTCTGCTAAGCACTAAAGATCATGGATTGAACAGAGACACTGGATTTATGGCTTATTACAACAATCCATAACCCACTAACCCCCTTTTTTGTCCTAGGACTGCAAAAGTGTTAATAGGTCACTCAACCTTGAATGGGTTCCTTAAAATAAGCTAAACAATCTGTTGTGCCATGTATTTTGCTGTGATGCTGAGAGTTCCTTTCCCAGACCTGAAGAAGAGCTCTGTTTGGCATGAAAGCTTGTCTCTATCACCAACAGAAGTTGGTCAAGTAAAAGGTATTACCTCACCCACTTGTCTCAGCAATTAAAGAAGACATTTTAACTTAAGTCCTCCTTCATTTAATTTCATTTCAATGTTGGTTTATTTTATGGATTGCTTTGTAGTATGTATGTTTCCCATTTTGTATAAAAAACACGGAGATATCCTGGCTATAAATATCTGAAAAAAACCCTTATGAGCAAACCTCCAAAAAGATGGAGGTTAAAATTGAAGCTACAAGTTAGGAAACTTTCCTGAACCTCTTGAATCTCCAAAACTGGGATGGAAATTTCATTAGAACAGGCTCTTTCAGAATATTTTGATATTTACATTCTGGTCCCAGTTAAGACCCAAAAATGAAAAATGTGATTTTTAGGAAATAAACCAAACTTTTGTAAAACTGCCAAGAACTTGGTTCAAGTTCACTTTGAAACTGGAAAATGGTTTGGGTCATCTCATATGTTATTCAAATACTTTGCTTCGATCTTAATAGCCTGATTGTACAAGCTTTTTATTAAAGGGTGGTCATAATGGTTTATTGTTATTCACAGTCAGTGGATTTATTTTCTACAATTAACATTTTAAATTCATTTCTTTTTCTGCCAATATACCCTTTCAGATTACAAGTTATGAATTTCCATGTTTTTTCTGAACTGTGTCCCATATTGAGTGCCATTCCTCAAATGTGGTATTGTTACGTGAATTAAAGGTATCACTGATTAGACCATTTACTAATCAATTTCCTTTTATTTAAAGTGTTTTGCTAATAACATTTATTTGAACATGGTACTTTTTGAATGACTGATTGCTTAAATGTCAAAAGTGGGCTACTTTTTAAATCCATTTTTGCAATATACCAATTAATCGCTATGCAATTCTTTCCTTTCCTGATACAAAGAAAAAAAATCTCACTTATTTTACTAGATTTCTAAATGCTACCTAATTTTAGTTGTCCAGATTCTGTGCTGCCTGAGCACAACTGTCAAGGACTGAAAAGTGCAAACATAACTTTCTGCAGATTGTCATAGAAAATTTGGGTTTGCTACTTTCAAACATCTGCCTGGGCAAGAAGCAGCTTAGGCTAAAGAAAGGGATAATTAGCTCTGATGAGAAAGGGGAGGAGTGGGGAGAAATGTGAGAAGGCTCAGAGTCTCAGTCTGTACAAATCTCACTTGCCTCCCCCATAAAATTAATAAAAATATCTTTTTCGGGGTCTCCCTCCCATTGCACATCTCCTTGCCCCATCCCTCTGTAATGCTTATAAATCCAATCTATAAATCTGGCCCATATTTCTTTAGAAAACAGTTACCCCATTATTAGACCAAACAATAAAGAATTATTAGTCCATATCTTTATTCCTGAGTGCCTTGTAGAGTGTGAGGTGTACCCTGACCCAGCATGTTCCATATGAGAAGCTGCCATCAGGGATCTCTGCCATTGTTCTCACTACACAAAAGTTTATGAAATACACCAACATTTAAAAGATATTAAAAAGGTGAAATCTCTGTAAGAGTCCATCTTAATTAAGCAACTACCCTGTTAAATGACTGCTTCAGGTTATCTCCACATATCTGGAGTACAGTTTTCTTCCATCCTTATTCTAGCATATCAAAGCTGTTATTGTGTAATGTTCACAAGTGCTCAGCCATCGCCATTTAAAAACACAAATCAAATCATTAGATAAAAATGTACCATTTTTGCAAAAGTTGAAATAGATCAATAAACTCATTAAAACCTTCATGGCCAAATTCTACTATCCTCACTCCTCCAATGTATAGTCTGAAAGTGAATGGAACCATTAATATGAGAGGCCAGCCACAGAGAGCATTCTGGTCCTAGTCCCATAAAGTGTCGGAATGGGGACTCAGGGTGCTTCACAGCACTGCTCTAATGGGGCTCTATCCATGTTCAAGTTTTTGGGAGAAAGCTAAGAGGGACAAGGGCACTGCTAGTGTGTCTGTGCCTAGAGAGGTACACTGGCCAAAACCTCCCATATAGTGAGAGAATGGTGACTTGTCTATGGAAGTGGGTACAAAGCTGCAGCTCCGTTGTTCTGTGACCTTGGGGGGCAAGAACTACATCACCCTAGTGCCCACGGAATTTCCTTGCCTAAACCCATTGGGCATTGAGAGTTATAGTCCTTAGATACGAGAATACTTAATCTAAATTTCCAAGGGATTCCTTTTGCAATAATGTCTTATGTATTACATCACTTTAATCCACTCTTAACTGATCACATTACTGTGCATTTGTAATGCTTGGTCCTAAGGTGACTATGTCACTATCATATATCACATGTGGCTCTTTGACACTTCCTTTTCCCCAGGAGAGAAGGAGTGGGGGGATATTACATGGGTTCTTTTTTTTTACTTTTAATTTATTTCTGTGCACTGCACTATGCATTTTTAATAATGAAAATGAGGTTAAAAAAAGTGAGCATTGCACTTGGAACGTATGGTGATTTGGTCTGTGGCGGTTCTTAGATCAGGTTCTTAAATATTCACTGTGCTTTGTAATTGAAAGCTGGAGGGGATAGAGTACTTAAAACATTGAATAATTATGTGTGACAAGACAGGACCATTGGATGGTGCCATTTTGGTACAGCTGTAAGACTGCTATGATACTTTATTAAATAGAGTTCTGGTTGCTAGCCCACATCTGTGTAAATCCTGTCAATTGTTAAACAAAAACACAAACTTTACTTTACATTCCACCTATATTACAATTATATATTGTCTAGTTGGTATATGATGTGATGGGACGACTGCAGAAAAGGGGTTAAAAGCAGCCCTAGGGTGGCTGTGCCAGAGGCAGCCTATCAGAGAAGGGCTGAAGGGAGCAGCCTATCAGAGCCATACAGCCCCTTATAAAAAGGGAGCTGAAGGGCAGAGGAGGGAGTTCTCTGCTGGGAGCCTAGGGTGAAAGGAGTGTATCTCTGGAGGGCTGAGAGAACTTCCAGCACCCTGGACAGAGCAGTGTTGTGTGCAGGAACCAGGGGAGCGAGAGACAGCTCCTGGCTGGCTGCTGGGGTTTGCAGGCTGAGGCCCTGAGCCAAGGGCAAAGGGGATGCGGGGGCCATGCGGGGGAAGTGGCCAGACAATTTGCTGCAGTAGCCACTAAGGGAAGTGGCTGAACAGCAGACTGCAGGTCCCCCAGAAACGGGGAGCACAGTGTGTAACGTGGCCAGAGGGCTGTGTCACTGAAGAGTATGCCATGGTCTTTGGAGAAACGTGGATCCTAGAGTGGGAGTGATGGTGGGGAGGCACCACCCGAAGAGGGTACACTGCCATGCAGAACTACTTCCCAAGACAACCAGCAGGAGGCACTAAAGTGTTGAGTGCATATATGACATCTGGTATTAGAAGGAAACCAGTGCTACTACTGAATGAATTCTGCATACCAACAGTCTTCAAGATTGTCATGTGTATTCACTTATTCAATTAAAAAGAAAAAAGGAACACATAGACACATAAAAATCCTTTAAAAATGTTAAGATAATTTTTAAAAGTTACTTGACAAATAACTATCTCATTCTATAGTGGTTTCATAGTTTCATGTAAAGTTAGCATTTTTATATTCATAGCAAAATTGAATCAAGACCTGTAAACTTCCTCATTTAATCCATCTATTTACCACCCAAATCCAATATAAATTCTGATTACATTAAAACAAATCATAAAGCATATAGCAACAGGAATTCTATCAAGTCAAATACCTAACGCTTTATGCAAGTACATGGTTAATTCCAAATGTATTATTAGCCTTAAATATTTGTAGCTGAACTGATTTATGTAATAGTTTTGGCTGAATGGTTGCATTCATCGTTGTGCATAATTATTTCTGAATATTCATGGATTAATATGGTAACGTAACACACTATGGATTGTCAAGATCTAGAATAAGTAATCAGAAAAGAGGGAATGACGTGACCTCTATTCCATTTTGCTTGCTTTAAGAGTCGGCCTATTACATCATCCAAGATGCTTTATAAAAGTCACAATACCACATATTGAACCTATTAAAGAGTTTAAGAACAGTGCTTACTTTCAAAAAGTCACTATCTAAATTCATATAAATCAAAACTTGTTTGTCAAATGTTTCTGTTATGTTGTTTAACACAGGTAATTCCTTGTGCTAAAAAATTAAAATATGAATATTTATAGTTTGTACATACAGTACAGCTCTTTTGTACATACTTATTATGTTGTTGCTGAATCTGCACACAAACTTCTGTACGATAATTGTGCAGATTAGTTCCTCATAGTTACAGACAGTGCTGGCTGTGGATGTGAATGCTTAAACTACTAATCTTATATTGTAAATACTACTGTGAAAATAAATGTATCATTGATATTGTTATAAGTAGTGTTTGTTTTTGCTGATTCAACAAGAATGCAAAAATAGATAATGCTACTCATAAATCTAACTACAAGACTACATTAATATTTTATTAACATATATCTTTTTATACAGACATATTTCTTTAATATTGTGTATTCACAGTGCTCTCCACTGCGTGAAGAAGAATTAGAAATCTTATCCCCCGTCTTGGAAGCTTAGTTGGCTGTGATGACTTTTTATGCTGCTTGTTAACAGAGTCTCCAAAATGGTAGAGATTGATGATGCCTCATGGGGAAAGTTTGAAACATGAACATGTAGGTATGTGGAAAAAAGTTATGCTGATCATCTCATTTTCTTCTTGTGTCTTTTTTTTAAACCAAGGATGTTTGGATCAAAACGGGATATTTTCCGCTAAATAGCTCAGCTGCTTCTTAATATTTTTGTGTGTGTGCTGTCATAATCATATTCCCAGGTACTAAAAGTAAGTACATGTGGCCTAGTTCACGCCATGGGCTTTCAGTCATGATAGCCCATGAATAATTGTCCTTAATCTGTCATAGGCTGGGGAGCTGAAGTCCTATCATTACTCCACTTCTAACTGCAAGGAAGGATGATTTGAATACAGCAGCACAACAAAGGAGATACTCATTGTTAGGTGGGAGTTAGCTACTCATTATCTCTCCATAAAACCCACTGGGGAAGTACATACAACATTTAAGGCTGACCCTGTTAGTATTCATTTCCACCTCTCCCCTTTCTGTTTTGGGAAATCACCACTTCAGTGAGAGAGCTTGATCAAGGTGTGAATGTATAGTCCATACCAGCACAGTCTGACAGAGACAAAAGCAGAAGATAGGAAACAATACGGAAAGGACTTTCCTCTCCATGTAAATATAGGCCTTCTGCAAATGCCCTGAGATCCATGAGGTAATCCTACTATTCTTAGAGCGTCCAGGGGTTTGGAGGGCTACACTTCAAACCCATAATTGAGAGAGACAAATTTCCACTTCCTGACTGCATACATCTAGAAAACATTGTGCTCTGAGTATTCCTCATCCCAGTGAAGGTTTTTGCACAGAATGCATGGCTTGTCTCTTTGATTTCATGTACAGAAGAATAAGCTGAACTCCTACTGTCCCCATGCCAACCAAACTGTTTTCTTTGTTGTGAAATTTTTGCTGATATGGATCAGGACCCACTGTGGCAGTTGTCACTGATCTCTGTCACGTGATAGATGCATACACTTTATTAACACTGAACAATGTCAGGTGACTGGGGCCAGGAAATGAAGAGCAGTCTCTTTACAGCACATGTGTCACACCTTTATTAATCAATCCAGTATCCCTGATTTCTTGCAAATGTGCCATTGGGAATGTAGAAAGGGGGGGAGTTTGGGTCTCAACTTCAATAGAGCTGCAAAAGTTTATAAGAGGTGAGAATCTGGTCAATGATTTATAAACTAAATTGAACTTAAATAGAGACTTTTCCACCATTTTCCATGAAATCTCTTCCTTTTTTTAAAGAGAGAGATCCATGCTCTGTGGACAACTATATTTTCCTCAACAAGTGGTGCATTTAAAGTCTTGACATAATGTGAAGTTAGTTATATGAATAATGTTAAAAATGACAGCCTTTATACAGTGACTGTATTTGCAGCTATTGCTACTGATCAATTCAATTTCACTGGTGAGCTAATCCAAGATTTGCAACCAGGATTCTCGAGATGGAGAGGCCAGTAGACTAACCATTAGCTACTGACTTATTTTTATACTAATTCATTTTCTTTCTGAGCCTTTGATGAAAAATATGTAGTGTGATCATTTTAATTATGTGCCATAGTGCACTTTTGTCCTCGGGACTACCCCGCTTTCTGGAGAGCAAGGCAAGTGGAGAAGAATTATATTATTTACTGAAACCTATTTATAATGATTAGTGCATAGCTGGTGGTTGAAGCAGGACTCCAAGTTTTCTTTGAAAATATGACTCTGATCTTGCCAGCCTCTTCCCGAAGCAGCCTGCTGAGAGTTATGCTACAGGAGTGCTTGCCTGACTTCTTTGTACTGAGAGATTCTAAACATAGGTCCTTTTTGCCCTTTCCTCTCCATATCCTCCTCCAAGACCCTTTGATTATCTCTTGGACACCATACTTCAATCCATTCCAAATGCTGATGAATGTGGGGTGATTTGGACCAAATGTGATTTGGTGTGTGGTGCTTCTTTGATCAAGTTCTTAGATATTCATAGCCCTTTGCAACAGAGAATTGTTAGACCATTTAAAAACATTCACATTGACTAACTAGATGATCTGGTTGAAAATTTTCAGCCAACCCTTATTTATTTATTTATTTATATTGGATGAAAAATACAAATTTGGATTGACTCAAATATTTTGAAAACTCAGACTGAATTCACCAAATTGTTTTGGTCAAAATAAACTACAAATTCTAAACAAATTGAAACATTTCACTTTGACATTTTAAAAAATAAACATTTTGATTTTTGGATTCAAAATAGCTCTTTTGTTTTGTAATTTCATTCAATTTTATTTTAAAAATACAATATTAATACAATTTCTCAATCAAAATGAAATGTTTTGTTTCAGATCTAACAAAATATTCTGCTCTAAATTTTTGTTTCTTGTTTGTTCACCAAAAAATTCAAAGAAATTCCAAAGCAATCTTTTCCCCTGATTTTTCAGAACCACTAGTGAACTGAAAATTATTCAAACATCTCTACTAACTCTTCAGATCCTCCTATCCCTGTCTCTGTGTCTTCGTCCATGCTGCCCAATATGATTATCATTCCCTCTATGACCCAAAATGAAATGCCTCCTACATCTTTAATTTCCCCCTGAAAAAAACACTTCTTTAAGTACTCTGTCCTACTCACTGTGAGTAAAGGTAGCAAAAAAATGTCTTGTCTACAGTTAATTGAAAAAAGGGGGAAAGACAGTAATGTAGAAATCATCCTCCACATTTTTTTCTCAGTATTCAAAATCATGGTCACTTGATCATGGCTTATAAGTGCCTACATGGGGAACATATTTCTGATAGTAGATGTCACTTTAATCTACTGGAAAAGAGCATAATAAGTTTCAGAGGTTGGAAACTGAAGTTAGACAAATTCAAACTAGAATTAAGGCTGCACCTGGCATTGGCCACTGTCGGTAGACAGGATACTGGGCTGGATGGACCTTTGGTCTGACCCAGCGTGGCCATTCTTACGTTATGTTCTTAAAGCACAAATTCTTATCACTGAGGGTAATTGATCACTGAAGCAACTTATCTTGGTGCGGTGGATTATCCATCATGTGGCATCTTTAAATCAAGATTGGATGTCTTCCTAAAAGATATGCTTTCCTGATGTTATGGTCTCGATGCAGGAATTACTAGATGAGTTGCTGTGATGTGCAGGATGTCGTACTAGATAATCATAATGATCCCTTCTGGACTTAAAGTCTCTGAATCTATGAAAAATCATCAAAATGTGTATATTTGATTTTTTTGGACCAGCTCTAGTCTTGATGTCTCAGTCTCCCCATATATAAAATGGGGATAATACTTACATATTTCATAAGACAATTGTGTAGATTAATTGGTCAGGATGGAAAGTTAATGGGCATTAGGCTCTTAAGCACCTTAGTCACTTTGGAAAATGTTATCCTTAAAATTGGTAAAATGAATTGAGTACTAAATATTATTATTTTATATTAATTTACTACACAGTTAAACTTCAATTTCTTTTTCACTGGGAAATCTAAGGCATGACAGAATGGATAATTTTAAATTAAATAAGAATCTCCTCTAAAACTCCAAACAAAAATCAAACCAAACTTTTTTTGGAGGTCTAAAAAAATCATTTAACTTTCTATCCCCATTCATTTTTATTTGTGTATGCTTTTACATGTATGTCTTCCCCCATATTGAAAAGCAGATATGACAAAATATCAAGAAATAGCCTGTTTTCAAAAGACATTTAACCCAATTTTGCAGATTCAAGAGGTCTGCAGATAGTTTGAGTGAGCATCAGATAAATATCCCCTAGTCTTTATGATGTACATCTGAGTTTAACCTAACCTCCAATTATTTGGAATTTCACTTATCTCGAATCTATGAGCATGCCTCCAAAATTTCAGGGCATAAGTAGGACAGTTGATCTCTTTTTGAATATTCCTCTGCCAGCTACTCATATCTGGGAGTTAAGGATCTTGCTTTGGGAGATGAGTTCATATACTAGGACAGGGATCGGCAACCTTTGGCATGCGGCCCACCAGGGTAAGTCCCCTGGCAGACCAGGCTGGTTTGTTTACCTGCCGCGTCAGCAGGTTCGGCCGATCGTGGTTCCAGCTGGCTGTGCTGCACCTCTCCAGGCCAATGGGGGCTTTGGGAAGCAGCGCAGGCCGAGGGGTTTGCTGGCTGCTGCTTCCTGCAGCCCCCATTGGCCTAGAGCGGCGAACCGCAGCCAGTGGGAGCTGCGATCAGCCGAACCTGCAGACGTGGCAGGTAAACAAACCAGCCTGGTCTGCCAGGGGGCTTACTCTGGTGGGCCACGTGCCAAAGGTTGCCGATCCCTGTACTTGGAGATATACCTGTGGTCACTATTTCAGATAATATCAAACTCCATATTTGTGTCTTCATTGATGTGTACATTCTTGGTTCAGGGTGCCTTCTTCTGGCTGGCAAACCCAGACCATGCTTCTTTGTCCCCCTTTCTTGAATTTAGACAGAATAATAGCCAAACTGGAACTAACATCATTGGGCTGAACCAACTTTATATTTGTGTTGAAAGACCAGGGCTATAACGATTTATCTGAAAGATTGTTGAACTAAACCTAGATAATATTTTCAAAAAGATATTAATGGTAACTCGTCTATTGGATTCTTTGTCAAGTTGTGCTTATTGTAAACAAAATATTAGGCTCAAAAGAAAGTAGTAGGGACTGTTGCAATTTGTGCCATGCACTCATGTCATTGAAGTGAAAAGAATATGACAAATGGTTTGTGTGTATGATGGATCAGCTAGGTTCCACTTCTACAAATTAGCTGTGGCTTGGTAAAGACAACTTGGTTGCATAGGACAACCACAAGTCTTACACCATTAACTTCACTGATATTCATGTAATTGCTAATTTCTATAGGCAAAATTCATTTCAGGCAGAACTCCATTGACTTTGACATTCTTCTTCCATAGAAGCTCTTAAAACAGATCCTTGCACTCATATTTTTCTCTTTTGACATCCATACTCTCACACATTTGGAGAATCAGATATCACATATGTACAATGCTAATTAAGTGCTTATTCTTCATTGTGATGGTCCTGATTCTTCATTGTTTTACACCTTTCTTATGCCAGTGTAACTCAACTGAAATTTACTTTGATACCCTCCAAGCTGGACTTTTGTTTCATCACCGTTCAGTTTACTGAGGCAAAGGATGCAGTTTCAATCTATTTAAACAGACATTTCTTAACAAAATAAAGGCAAGGAAGTGGTTCAGTTATTCTCTCTGTCCATACTGTCATCTTGCTGCTTAGTTTAATTCCTTTACCTATAAGCAAAGTGTAGTTTATGAAGAACACTATTTACTCTAACCTTACTAAATAATAATGAGATCTCATTACAAAGCCCAGTTTCTCCTGTGTCTATACTGATTTCCACTGAGGATGACAGAGCCTTTTGGTTGTGTTAAACTCTCTGAGGTCAAGAGGGGAGTTTGTAACAGCTTTCCATTGCTACAGGTACCTGCAGCAGGTAAATGGATTCAAGGCATCTCATCAGCAGCCTTCACCAGCATACAGGTCATCAGCAGCCCTCACCAGCATACAGGTTCCTCTTGTGGATACCTGACCACATCTTAATGCTGACCTCCTACTGTAGAAACTCCACTAGCAGACAGGCAGTTACAACACTTTCAACTTTCCCTTGAACTGAATCCCATGGTGTGCCAGAGATGTAAGTTCGACCTGCTTAGACTCCAGGGTCCTATGATCTTATTTTCTACGTTCAAGTTCGTGCCTCTACAATGACTGAAAAATGGCACTCTAAATAAAAATACATTCTTTTTCTAACAAGAGCTATAATGTTGCCCATAGTGAAAGCAACAATTTTTACTTTTATTGGTAACCATTTATACAGTAAGACACTAATTATGCTGAAACTGCTATACAACAAAAATATAACTCTGGTAATATTTTGCTCCTGATGTGACATAATATATTGTCACATACATTACATCTTTGTTACAAACTACAGTACATACAGTAATTATGCTTGTGATTATAATTAGGCTTTAAAATATGGAAGTCCAGAATCAATAATCATAGCACAGAAGAGTCCATAAAAAATATTATGCCATCAGTGACACTTGACGTGCAATAATGTTCCACAGAAAGTCACTTATCAAAATTGATTTTACAACCATGATGGACTGTCTCATTTTACTTCTCCAGGATGTCTCCTACATTCACAAAGTATTTTTTCGTTTACTTTTGCATTTGCAGCACATGTGCTTTTGCGGCTACCGCCAGTCCCAGATGCACAGCCTAATTAGTGTGCTCATTTGACCTATTTTTAGGGTGTTATTTCAAAAACCACAATGCTCTTTTATTTAAATGAGAGCTACGTATACAAATAAAGGCTTTTGAAAAACGAATATATAGTAAATAGCATAGGTTAAGAAAGATTCCACCAGGCCATATATCAGAGTAAAATGCTAGTGCTAGCATTCCAGTCCATTTGTAATATGTAAAACAGTCCTTTTTATTTTAAATATATACAGAGACAGATTTTGTGTGTCTTTTTCCAGGAGGGAGAGTGAAAACATAGGTATGAAGACTGAAGCAATGTGTCCCAAGCCACTCTCTTGGCTCTTATTCATTATCGTGGATATTTTGAGTTAAGAGTCGTGTGCCTAGACAATTACTTCTTAGAGTGTCTAAGTCTTAATATAGTTCATGGAATTTTTCTATAATAATTCAATACAAATCAGTAGGTGTTTCAGTCCCATTAGTCTTTTATCAGTTTCCTGCATGACATTTTTGGAAATTAAACTCATACAAAATTAGTATACTTAAAGAATTAAGTTTGAATACATTGGTTTGGGTGGATGAGAGGTTGATTTGCCTAATATGAAATGACAGAATAATTCCTACAAGATGGCAAATATTTTCAATATACAAGAGAAAATTATTCAGTATAAGAATATTTTTTCTGCGGTAAAATTTTGATTCACAGAATCTATATCTGATTTAGCAGAACAATTCACTACTATGGGATTCAAAATCTGTGATGAATAGAACTTATCTTTTGCTAGTCACATGAAATAAAAAGCCAATCTAAGTCTAAACATTATATTTCCCTGGTCTGGTTCTTTGTATTTTTACTTAATTTTACTGGGACTATATTAAAATAAACAGAACAAGACAAAAGCAAGAAGGAAAAATGGTGAGTGTCAGGTGGTCCGAGTACAGGGATAATTCCTCTGTATTCTGCTGTTGTATCTCTGGAGGCTATAGACTATTAAACTGCACTGATCATACCTGTTACCCTAATGCATTATTCATGAAATTGGCACCGCAACATCTTCAAACAGCCTGTCATTTTCCATTACTTTCCATCAAAGAAGCCATATGCTGTTCTCACAGTATATTGATACTAGAGCATATACAAAGTAGACAGACAGGAACATAGAAGCATTATCTGTTTCCAGATGAGCTTTTCAAATAGTTATTATTAAACACTGATTTTAATGGTCTGTTTGATTATTCAGTGCTTAAACTATGAAAATTCAACACAGAGAAAGACAGATGACTGCTTCCTTTACAGTGAAAATGATGCCATTCTCATAAACAGCTTTCCATCCAGTAGAATTATGTTGACAAGATATTTAATCAAGGAGGTTATATGGTAGATTTTGTTTTTAAAAACTTTGTTCTCCAAGCTTCTCCCAAGTATAGTGTAAACACCTGAGCATTAGTACTTGTATATCAGCCTTGCAAAATTCTACCTGGCCTCTCACAGAGGGTGAATAATTGTCTTTAACCAGAAAATAAAATACTGAACTCTTTTTAATGATCATCTTCATGGTAAGTCCTGGCAAGTAGATTTAGTGCTTTGGCTGGCAAACACCCCCGGTACTTTTGCAAGACTAACTATGCACAATATCAGATCTAGAAGAAATTTGGAAAAAAAAAGAAAAATAGGTGCAAAGTACTTAATGCTACATATTATCAGTTCAGGAAATATTACATAGAGTATTTGCACTGTAATTTTTCCTCTCTTTCTTCCTACACGGGGTCTATGCTATATAATTTTATTGTATTAAATGATGAAGCTTTGCAAACTGTCAAAAATACTCAGCTCAAATAGATTTAATTTACTGAAGTCTGCTTATGCATCATTGTTCATAACCATCATACTCATCAAGATGTTCAGTAGCATTCATTCATAAATTATCACCATATCTTGCACATTAAGGTTTTATTGGATTAATACAGAGAAAGGCATCAAATTTCCTCAGATGTTCAAGATGATTTTAAAATTAATGGAGTTATCTCAATTCTTCATTTGAAGATTGTTCGTTTGTTCCTTTAATACCCCTGAGCTGAAATGGAACTGAATATCATAGGCACTGACTCTCCTTTCATTTACACCAGTGTAAATCAGAAATCACACAGGTGAAGTCAACGAAATTACAATGGTGTAAAATTGATGTAAGTGAGAGCTGAATCTGGCCCATATCTCCAAGCTGTGTTACATAGTAAAATAATAAAGAGCACTGTATTGATTTGGGAGTTGACACTTGCCAGGTATCTCTTTACCAACATCTTGGAGCTCCCATCAATGGGTTGGTTTAAAAACACGAAGATAAACACAAGGGATTTTAACCGTATTTTGGTTGTCAATAAGATTTTGTTTAAAAAGCACCTGAGCTACATCTGGATGAAGCTATGAGAATCTCAGGGTTTTCCTATCACTTGTGAACAATCTGGGGAATAAATGAAGAAATTAGGCTACAACTCATATGTAGTATTTGCTTCATGTAAGCAATTTTCACGGCTGTCATATCCTTTTTGAAGAGGAAGAGCCTTCCTCACCTAATACACAACGTAGAGAAGTAATATAGGATTCCACATTGCAGGTTTTTTTTTTCCTTTTCCCAATACCCACACTACACCTAATGATGAACTATGCAGAAGAGTAACTTACAGTAGAGTAGCCCCTGTCATCCACAAGATTCTCAAAGTGTACAAATTCAGTCCTGGTGTGCAGGGCCATCAGAAGGCCACCAGACTCACTATAAAGCAGTGAAAAATTGCTGAACAGGCGAGCAGAGCAGCAGCTAACATTGGTCTCCACACCTCCTGCTTCTTGGCCTCCAGAAGAGCAGTATGTTAGTGGGGTTTGTGGGTAAGCCAAGGGCAGGACCACCAGATCTGTGTTTATAGTCAATGGGACCTTTCGCCTCCAGGACAAAGGCCCAAATCTGGCACAAACCAATAGTAGCCAAACTATTTTACAGTACAATAGATGGTAACAATTTGAATGGGTTAGGGTCTTCAGTTGCTAGAGGATTAGTGTCCACATCACAGATACCACTATCACAACTACCATTCATGAGCACAGAGCAAAACATATTACCCTTTTGCCACTGGAGGAGATCTCCCCTTAAGGTTCTGGCACTGTAGTGGGTTGGTGTAGAGGAACTTGCCTATATTGTATTCTGTGGATACAATTTACGCATAAAAATAGCTCATAATATATTGGAACACATTTTCAAAAGATGGACTCTATGTTCATGAGTAACTGTGCAGGTACAATCACTTGCATGTACAATTTACGTAGCAGACCAAAATTCATATGAGGGGGGAGAGTTGTACATCAGCTCTATCGTTTAATTGACAGTTCAAAAGGAGCTGCACGTGTAAAATGCTTGTATGTTTAAAGTCACTCACAAATTAACATTAGATAGGCGCACTTTTGAACTCTGATCAAATATTTCAGAGCCCGTATGTATATCTGAAGAGAGCAGTTGCTACGGTAAGAGCATAGTAAGAGGAAAAAGCCTTATTCAGCAATTGTGTGATTTTTATGGCTATCCAAAACCAGGTCTATCTTTGACTACATTTTCTTCTCTCTTGTGAATACACTCAAGCTGGAAAAGTTTTTTTTATTTTTCTTTGGTCTCACCACTTTCTTTTATTTTAATATCTCTTGGGCATATACCTGGCAGCTCATTTTAAATGGAAAAAGAGAACCAATGAATAACAGAAATGCTTATTTTATTGTAAACAGAAAAACAAATGCTTCCACACCTTGCCAACGACCAGGGAAAATAGTCCAACAAAGTTTTCATAAACAACTTCTACATACTACTGAGTTGTCCATGTGTTATTTTCTGACATTTTTTTGTTTTTTTATTAATGGAATAGTATCAGAATGTGGTGATGAGCTGAATGCAATTTGGAACAGGAATCCTATTATTTTTTCATCCATATCCTTCAGCTTCCATGAAAGATGCATTTCTGTAAAGCAAGAGCCTTAAAGGAGGACAGCACAGTAAAAACATATAACCAGAGGAAGACATTTTTGAACTTTCCCCAAAGAATTACTACTTCAAAAGGCAAGCAATAGTTTCTTAACATGCATGGAGTGCATTTACATTCATCCTGCATTTTTAGAAGTGCTTTTCCTCCTACATTATAAATTAGAGCAGACATTTCCAAATTATGATCCATGGACCACGGGGTGGTTTGCAGAGCCGTGGCCTGTGGAGAACTGACTGGTTACTTGATGTAGATTCTTCTTGTTGCTAGCTTCTGAAAAGGATTTTTTTTCAAAACTAAAAGTACATCAGACATTTTTCTCTTGCTGTACTTTGTAAGTTATTGCTGTAGCTGTCACATGGATGTTATTCAGATACCAGTGGAACGAAATGTATTCCATGCAACCATTAATAGGAAAGATAGCCTAAAACCCGTCCTCTATTTAGGAGTGAGTCCAGTATGAATGAGAAAATGCTGTGTACCTTTTCAACCTGTGTTATTTCTTGATTTTACATTTGCATTATTCGCTATTCCTGTAGTGATATAAGAATAGCTTTGGATAATACAGCATGGAGCAGTCAATACCTTTATAGAGACAGGAGTTCAAGTTGTTTAAATATAAATGATGTAAACTAACCAGATGCTTTATTTTTGTTATTATTTTGTTCATTATGAGTGTTACCTATAATTTATAGAATGCTTTGCTGGTGTAAGGTAATGTTATGCAATAACTTGATTTTATGTCAGAATAAATTACTGTATTTCTTGCTTTCAAAGTTGATAGAACTGAACTTTGACAAGTTATATTATACCATGATTTTTTTTTCAGGAACATTTAACTGAGTTTATTAAAACAAGCTTTTTATCACTTGCTAAATGCTCTTAGTCCTTAAATAAATTACATGCATACACGTACATTATGAAAAATTCCCATAAAACAAGTATCTCAACATTTGCTATCTACAGTTTAGCATCTGGAATACAAAATGTTTTGCAGTTTAGAGTTCAGCAAAGTATTTGTAGGGAACATACATACATATCTGAATGTTAAAGGAGAATGGATGGAACATGGGTAAGAACTTTTTCAAAGCCAATTTTTATATAATTTATTTGGGTGATTGTGATTACTTTCTTGTTCTTCTTCTTGTTTATTTTCTTATGTTTATTTTTGGGCTGTATTCAGAGGCTCTATTTCTTACTTATAGTGTTCCATTGATTAGCATGACAAATCTGAGCAGAAATAAGCCACATGATTCATTTTAATATATAATTTTCTTACCATAAATATATTTCATGTAGAGGTTCAACACTATCTTTTACTATTTTGTTACTATTTAAGAAATAATGAACAACTCACAGCAATATTTTACTTCACTATAATTATTTTCCCCCTTCTGTATTACATAACCAAGGTTGAGAAAAATATACTGTTTTCATTTTCTCTCCATGTCAGTACCACATACACTGGTTGATGCATAATAGAAAAATCAACACCAGCAGCTAGAAGAATGGCAAACTGAAAATTACCTCTTTTGCATGTGGAAAAGAATGTGGCAGACGACCCCAGGTGCTAAAGTAGTGATCTTTCCTTCCCTCACACAGGAATTAGCATTTTTCCCCCCTAGGATGGCTAATACCCTAACTCCAAGACCATTGTATGCAAACTCCTGTTTTTGTGTGTAGACTTCTATGGTGTATGTGTAAATCGAATATGCGCAATTTTCTTCCTATTTACACTGGTGTAAATCAGGACTTCTATAATCCCACTGAATGGAAGAAAGGCTCCAAAGACTGAAGGGAAAGTGAAAGACAGACAACACAGACCACAGCTTATTGGCATAACTGAATAAAGAATCAGGCTCCCAACATACATATGGACAGCAGTGACACAAGTTGCAGTTGTGGTCTCACACTAATTTTTCATGGGTGTAACTATTAATTTCAATGGAAATTTTCCTGATTTACATCAACGTAAGTGAACAAAAAGTCATGCCAAAAGTTTAAAACACTAGTTCTAAATGGTGCATTGTATGCCTCCGTTGAATTTAATAAAATAAGCATGACATTTTTTGCAATAAATATGACAAAATAGTTTATACAAAAACAAGCTTTTCAAACTTCGGTTATAGTAATTTGGGGAGTGGAATTTGACAAACTTGCAAACACTGTTGTTGATTACAGTCATTTCAAGAATTATGTCATCCTTTTGTAAAAAAATTACAATAGTTTAGCTCATTTTGCTATCATTTAATGAAGTTCTTATGAAATCATATCATCAATTATTTCTAAAAACAGAAAGCTATCCCTCTTTTTGGCACTTAAATAAGAGAGGAGGAGGAGGATATCAATCAGGTGTTAAGGTAGGACAAAAATAAAAATAAAATTTAAATTCAAACCTAACTCATCATACCCAGAATTCCATTATTTCTCACTTTGTTCAGCCTAATATTTGTGCATCCTCCTCAGAACAATCTGGTTGTTGAATCCCGTTCAAGGCTGACACCCTTTGAATTGTATACTCTGCACTGCTGTCCTGTGTCAGGTCATTCTTGTTTACCCATTTGCAGCTGAGATTTTCTAACCATCATGTGGAAAATATTTTGTTGCATTTCATATTAACGTGTCTTTCTGTAATTTGCCATAAAAGCAAAAAAGGACACACAAAAATTTTGGATCTTAGCTTGGGAGAGGTAGATGGATGGGCACTAGAAGCTGGAGCAAAGTGTGCCCTAAGTCTGTGCACTGGAATCATTGTAAAAGCATATTTAATCAGGCCAACTTCCTTCTGATTGCTCAGCCTTGTGTCACAACCCAAGGGCCCCCTCCCTTAGGGGGTTCCATGGGGAGACTAATAATCATTGTATGTTGCTAATGCTGTTGCAAGCATTACAGAGCATGTTGGGGAAGGGCCAAATGTGTGAGTGTGGAGTAGAAGATTCCTTTGCAGGTTGCAAGAGGCCAAGAGGGGGTGGAAGGAAGAGATCAGAGAATGGGTTAACTCAGCTAGCTCTGTCTGAAGATAAGACGCTGGCCCCAGTCCAAGGTCAGGGCCTCGACGAGAAGTCGGCAGCTGCATTCACATCTTACCCAACCCCTCCCCCTGCTCCCCGCCAGCCGTAAGAAGAGGAGAACTAAGTGGAGCAGGGATGCAAAGATTACAGTGAGAAAGAATGAGATGGTGAAGGCCAATGGGGGCAGGGGAACAAAGTCTCTAGAGCCCGTGTGTTTTGGGAAAGCCAAGGAGGCCATAGCAAGCCAGTTTGGACTGGTACAAAGAGCACCAGGAACAGAAGCCAGCAAATGAAAACACCCCCAGAAGAACCCAGGACTTAAAAATCCTCCTAAGAGCCACAACAATTTGGAGATCAACAGTGGACCCTGGACGACCTATGCACACAGGACAGAACTCCCATCCACCCTTCCCCCTCTTCTTTTTATGTTACACCCAGGCTTGGCCAGCCTCGAGTAGTGCAAGTGTGAGTATGAAAGTGGGTTAGAGCTTGGGGCACTAATACTTTCTTCCTTCATTTGAGTGACCTGGGGAATGGAATTTCCAGAACTCTCTGCTGTTATTTTATTGTTTTATTAATAAAGTTTTAAACTTAGACCCTTGGTGTGCTCTTTCATCCCCTCCCACAATGATCCTGCGGCCTCAGCCTGATCACCTGATGCCTCAAGCAGATTGGTAACTGAAATCTGTCACACTTGTGTGAAAGATATGTGCATACTAAGTAATCTTCTCAAGGCCCTATATGGTAGTCAGCAGTCCCTTCTTTGACTGCTTATGTAAGGAAAGATCATGTGTGGAGACAGTGCCCTGGTCTATACTGAGTTTAGGTAGAATTTAGCAGCATTAGGTCGATTTAACCCTGCACCCATCCACACGACCAAGCCTGTTTTGTCGACCTAAAGGGCTCTTAAAATATATTTCTCTACTCCACCCTGGCGAGGAGAGTAGGGCTAAAACTGACCTCTCTGGGTTGAATTTGGGGTAGTGTGGATGCAATTTGATGGTATTGGCCTCCGGGAGCTATCACAGAGTGCTCCATTGTGACTGCTCTGGACAGCACTCTCAACTCAGATGCACTGGCCAGGTAGACAGCAAAAGCCCCGGGAACGTTTCAATTTCATTTCCTGTTTGGCCAGCATGGCGAGCTGATCAGCACAGGTGACCATGGAGTCCCAGAATCGCAAAAGAGCTCCAGCATGGACTGAACAGGAGACACTGGATCTGGTCGCTGTATGTGGAGAAGAATCCATGCAGGCATAACTCCATTCCAAAAGATGAAATGCCAATATATTTGCCAAAATCTCCAAGGGCATGATGGACAGAGGCTACAACAGGGACACACAGCAGTGCCGCGTGAAAGCTAAGAAGCTGAGGCAAGCCTACCAAAAAACAAAGGATGCAAACGGTCGCTCCGCGTCAGAGCCCCATACATGCCACTTCTATGATGAGCCACATGCAATTCTAGGGAACGCCCCACCACTACCCCACCACTCTCTGTGGACACCTGCAAGGGGGAGTCTCACACAACAGGGATGAGGATTTTGTGGATGAGGAAGATGAGGAGGAGGAGGAGGTTGAGGATAGCGCACAGCAGGCAAGTGGAGAATCTCTTCTCCCTGGCAGCCAGAAACTGTTCACCACCCTGGAGCCAATGCCCTCCTAACCCTCCCAAGACGGGCTCCCGGACCATGAAGCTGGAGAAGGCACCTCTGGTGAGTGTACCTTTGTAAATATAATACAGGGTTTAAAAGCAAGCGTGTTTAATGATTAATTTGCCCTGAAGACTTGGGATGCATTTGCGGCCAGTATAGCTACTGGAAAAGTCTGTTAACTTATCTGGGGATGGAGTGGAAATCCTCCAGGGACATCTCCATGAAGCTGTCCTGGAGGTACTCTAAAAGCCTTTGCAAAAGGTTTCTGGGGAGGTCAGCATTATTCCATCTTCCATGGTAGGATACCTTTACCATTCCAAGCCAGTAGCATGTAGTCTGGAACCATTGCAGAACAAAGCATTGCAGCGAACGGGCCCAGGCTTTGGTGGCATTCAAGCAACATCCATTCTTTATCTCTTTGTGTTAGCCTCAGGAGAGTGATATCATTCATGGTCACCTGGTTCAAATACGGGAAATTTGTTAAAGGGAACATTCAGAGGTGCCCATTCCTGCTGGGCTGTTTCACTTTGGCTGAAAAGAAATCATCCCTCTGTTAGCCACACGGGGCTGGGGAGGACAGTTCATGCTGAGCTATTTGCGTTTGGCTGAAAGGGATCTTCTCTGATACTAGCCATGCGGTGGCAGGGTGTGGGTGAAGCGATCATCCCAGAGAATTGGGGGGGGTTGCGTTGTGCTGCACATTCACCCTAAAACCACAGTCCCTCCTTTTAAATGGCCAAGCCAACAGGCTTTGCTTGGTATTGGAAAGGAGGGCGCTGCTGTTTGAAACCGTTCCCACATGCTATGAAGGTTGAAGAAGCTGAAACGCTTTGCCTTACCATGGCTGCCTGAAAGCCAAATTCTATTGCCCAGCTGAGCATGTGTGAGGTCTCACACCAAACCGGCCGGCACTCAATATAAGAGGCAAAATGCAACCTTGTAACAAAAGCACATGTGCTACGTAATGTGAATTGCTTGATTCAGTGTGAAATAGTCTTCCCCTTTGTTCTCTAAAATGTTTCTTTTGAAATACTACTCTCCCTTTTTTTTCCCTCCCACAACTGCAAATGTTTCTATGCTCCCCCATCATCTCCGTCCCAGAGGCTAGCACAGATTAGAAGGCAAAAAAAACGCACTCGCGATGAAATGTTCTCAGAGCTCATGAAGTCCTCCCGCACTGAAAGAGCTCAGCAGAATGCATGGAGGCAAACAAGGGCAGAGACCAGGAAAGTGTTAAATAATGTGATGAGAGGAGGGAGGAGTGCGATGAGAGGAGGGAGGATGCAATGCTGAGTCTAATGGACGAGCAAACTGACATGCTCACGCGTCTGGTGGAGCTGCAGGAAAGGCAGCAGAAGCACAGACTGCCACTGCAGCCCTGTATAACTGCCTGCTCTCCTCCCCAAGTTCCATATTCTCCTCACCCAGATACCCAGGAATGTGGGGGGAGGCTACGGGCACCCAGCTACTCCACCCTGGAGAATTGCCCAAGCAACAGAAGGCTGGCATTCAATAAGTTTTGAACTGTAGTGTAGCCTTGTCCTTCCCTCATCCACCACCCCAGCCGGTGCTTCCCTCCTCACCCACCCCTCCCAGGGTACCTTGTGAGTTTTCCCCCTATTTGTGTGATGAATGAATAAAGAATGCATGATTTTGAAACAATAATGACTTTATTGCCTCTGAAAGCAGTGATAGAAGCGGGGAGGTCGTTTGGCTTACAGGGAAGTAGAGTCAACTATAAGGGGGTGGGTTTTCATCAAGGAGAAACAAACAGAACTGTCATACCATAGCCTGGCCAGTCATGAAACTGGTTTTCAAAGCTTCTCTGATGCGCACCACACCCTCCTGTGCTCTTCTAATCGCCCTGGTGTCTGGCTGTGTATAATCAGCCACCAGGTGATTTGCCTCAACCTCCCACCCTGCCATAAACATCTCCCCCCTTACTCTCAGAGATATTGTGGAGCACACAGCAAGCAGCAATAACAATGGGAATATTGGTTTTGCTGAGGTCTAACCAAGTCAGTAAACTGTGCCAGTGTGCTTTTAAACGTCCAAATGCACATTTTACCACCATTCTGCACTTGCTCAGCCTATAGTTGAACTGCTCCTTACTACTGTCCAGGGTGTTTGTGTATGGCTTCATGAGCCATGGCATTAAGGGGTAGGCTGTGTCCCCAAGGGTAACTACTGGCATTTCAACATCCCCAACCTTAATTTTCTGGTCTGGGAAGTAAGTTCCTTCCTGCAGCTGTTCAAATAGACCAGAGTTCCTGAAGATGAGAACGTCATGCACCTTTCCCAGCCATCCCACGCTGATGTTGGTGAAACGTCCCTTGTGATCCACTAGTGCTTGCAGCATCATTAAAAAGTTCCCCTTGCGGTTTACGTACTAGCTGCCAAGGTGGTCCAGTCCCAAGATAGGGATATGTGTTCCATATATCGCCCCACCATAGTTAGGGAACCCTATTGCAGCAAAGCCATCCACTATGACATGCACATTTCCCAGAGTCACTACCCTTGATAGCAGCAGCTCAGTGATTGCATTGGCTTCTTGGATCACAGCAGCCCCCACAGTAACTTTGTCCACTCCAAATTGATTCCCGACTGACCGGTAGCTGTCTGGCATTGCAAGCTTCCAGAGGGCTATCGCCACTCACTTGTGAACTGTGAGGGCTGCTCTCATCTTGGTATTCTTCCACTTCAGGGCAGGGGAAAGCAAGTCACAAAGTTCCATGAAGGTGCCCTTATACATGCAAAAGTTTTGCAGCCACTGGGAATCATCCCAGGCCTGCAACACTATGTGGTCCCACCAGTCTGTGCTTGTTTCCCAGACCCAGAATCAGCATTCCATGTCATGAGCCTGCCCCATTACCACCATGATGTCCACATTGCCAGGGCCTGTGCTTTCAGAGAAGTCTGTGTCCATGTTCTCATCACTATCGTGATCATGCTGTCATCGCCGCCTCACCTGATTTTGCAGGTTCTGCACATATTGCAGGATAATGCGCGAGGTGTTTGCTATGCTCACAACAGCAGCAGTGAGCTGAGTGGGCTCCATGCTTGCCGTGGTATGGCGTCTAAGGGAGGAGAGCAGAGTTGCAGCAGAAACAGTGGATGACGATGGATGCCACGAGAGTAGATATTTATACAGAATGATGAGAGGACCTGTGAGGTGGATTCATGGCACCAGGAGAGCAGAGTTGCAGTGGAGGACGACGGTTAGCACCGCGCACATTTCCCGAGGAAGAACACAAGTACCCGGGTGAACATATGACAGACAACATGGAGAAATTTGCTATTGAGATAAGAGCAGCAGAGCAGAGTTGCAGCAGAAGCAGTGGATGACGACGACGGTTAGCAGTCTTACTGCACCGTCTGCTGACAGCAGTATGGCGTCTGCACGGAAAAAAGGCAAGAAACGATTGTCTGCCATTGCTTTCATGGAGGGAGGGGCGACTGATGACATATACCCAAAACCACCAGTGACAATGTTTTTGCCCCGTCCGGCATTAGGAGCTCAACCCAGAATTCCAATGGGCAACGGAGACTGCGGGAACTGTGGGATAGCTACCCACAGTGCAATGCTCTGAACGTTGATGCTAGCCACTGTACTGTGGACGCACTCCACTGATGTAATGCGCTTAGTGCAGACATACACAATCGACTGTATAAAATTGATTTCTAAAAATTGATTTCTATAAGATCGACCTAATTTCATAGTGTAGACATACCCATAGGGTATTTTAAATTAGTTTGGGTGCTAGAGATTCAGAGAGCTACAGGGTCTTGTGTGTGGGAAATGGTCTCAAAGAATGGTCGATGTTGCTTAGTGAATCTCTCCAATCTTCACAGCTTTCAAAATGAAAATTAAAGGTAACAGATGCAATTATCAATTTTTTCTTAGATTTAATCCTTTCTACTTTCCTTCTGGAAAGTCAGATCATATTTTCTTTTCCCTTGGCAACCATTCAGCTAAATACCACTGGATAAATTAGCAGTTCAGTGCCAAAAAACAGCTCTTCACTTTCACTTGAAAAACTGAATCAAGAAATAGACATTTCCCCCCCCCCCCGACAAAAACTAAAAGTTTAGCTAGCTCAGCCTTAATAAAAATATTCTCCCCAGTTCCAGTATATATTCATTTCGTATGAATTACTGTATTATAACAAAACATTAGCATTGCTGCAGTTATGATTGTGCCAGCACTTCCATTATAAAACTCACTTGTCCAGGACTTTATTACTTGGAATTTAAATTCTTTTTCAACCCAATAATGACATTACTCTCCAATTCTACAAAAAAGTGTTGGAAATACACAAGTGTCAAGATTGAAATTAATTGCTTATAATGATATAAATGTGTGAACATTAAATAAAAAATATTGTGTGTGACTGATGATTTCACTATAATACCATTTTAAGGTAAAATGCAGGTTATAACTATACAATTAGTCAAACAGCTAAAAATTGGCTTTTAGTCATATTACATATTATAAACTAAAAATTGACTTTAATGTAATATTATGGTTTATGTGAGAAAATTCCCATTAACTGTAATTCAACCCAATATTCATATGTAGTATTTGCATTTCTGTGTATGACATTAACTTTAATAGTGTTATATCAATTGTTCTGTGACTCAGATAGGAAAGCTGTGGGAATCAAATATGAACTGTCTGATTTTTTCCACACTAAAACATTTCCCCTTCAGTTTTTATTTGAAAATGAAAAAGGGAAAGAATTATAACTTAATTCACATTTAAACAAGCGTTGCCTGCTTCTTTAATATGGAGATATACCTAACTCACAGAACTGAAAGGATCATCAAGTCCAGTCCCCTGCCTTCACAGCAGGGCCACATATGGTCCCTTATTTTTGCCCTAGATCCCTAAGTGGCCCGCTCAAGGACTGAACTCACAACCCTAGGGGTAAAAGGCCAATGCTCAAACCACTGAGCTATCCCTCCCACAAGTTCATTCAAACACATTGACTTAAGGTCAAAAACCTTAGGTCTTGCATCCCTCATTGTATGAAGCCTTCAGAACCTCTACAGTCCATTGGTCTCGAAAGTCACAGGAAAATGAAATATCCCTCTTCCCCCACCAGCAGAACTCACATAGCTCTTACCTGTGAGTTACCTAACCTCATCCTCTGTTCCTGAGATCAAGTCCATGATCAAACCATTCCCCTCTTCTAATTGCCATAGAAGATAGAAAGGGAAGCTGGTACTAACATCAGCTGGAGGTTGTTTTTTTTCCATGGGCTGAGAGAGTTAGAGCTAACAAACTGTGGAGCCTTCCTGGTTCAGATGAACAGCTTGAAAACATAACCCACATAAAGAAAAGGAGTACTTGTGGCACCTTAGAGACTAACCAATTTATTTGAGCATAAGCTTTCGAAAGCTTATGCTCAAATAAATTGGTTAGTCTCTAAGGTGCCACAAGTACTCCTTTTCTTTTTGCAAATACAGACTAGTACAGCTGTTACTCTGATAACCCACATAGGAAGCTTGAAGCAGTGGCTCTAAGAAGTATGAATTGTCCAGTGAATCATAATATGGTATTATCCACACTTTAAAGTAATAGAGGGAGCTACCTACATGACCTCCACAGACAATTCTGTGTTCAGCAGAAGAGTTCCTTGGGCCTGATCCTCCACCGTACAAACAAATACACCCTGTCATCCAGGTTAGGAAGAGCGGGGGCTCCATCTTCTACCATCCCTGCTACTTCAGGGAGGGAAGGGAACTTTGTTATCATGCCTGCTCTTCCTAAAGGTAGTAGACCCTCCTGGAGGGAAAGGGTGGCTCCATGCTGTTGGTTCTACCTCTCTGTGAGGGAAGACAACATCCTCTTGCCCACTTGAAATGGCGGTGGTAGGCCACAGCATGTGGCTGTAAGGGCAGAGCCATAGTAGGTTCCTGTGTCATAGTGCATCTATGGCCCCAGGTTGCCTGAATCCAGAACTGATCAGGAGAATGTTTTGATGTGGAGCTTTCAGAAGAAGATGGGCCTGCCAGGTTGAACTCTACCAGAATCTTCACATCAGAAGGGCATACTTTTTCCTCCTGAAACTCCTCTACCCACAACAAAGCTGTTTAAATAACTAAAACAAAAATGAAGAACAGTCCCATTTACCATTAGTAGGTTGCTTTCACTCTTTATGATCTTGTGATAGATACAAACCCACTCTCCATCCTCAAGAAGCATTTCTTCCTTTGTTCTCTAACCTATACCCCTGACACTTTCCAGAGAGACCCCACTATTTTAATTGATTATAAATAAACAAATATAAAACAGTGGGATACAAGTCTACTCATAGTACAGGAACCTCCAATGACCATTCACTATTGCAGTGTTCTAACTCTCATATCTTTTGCCTCCACATATTATCCCTTCTTGAACTTTGTCTAGTTTAGACCTTGAAGTCTCTAATCTTTCTGTAATGTTATACCTACCTATAGAAAAATAAAATATTAAAGAACTAATACATTTTGTAATATTTTTAAAAGTTAGTTGCCCTGAGTTTCTTAAACATTAAAATTAGTACTAAGAATAGAGTATATAGGCACATTAAAATACTATAATGTGTTTATCATAATATATAAAAAGAAATTAAACACTGCTTTGAATGGAACCCTACAAGCACTGATCTGGCATTCATGCAGTCAAGATGATAAAGTACCCAGTTTGAGGAATTGGGAAAGCAGCTGGGTTTTATATCTTGTTGAAGCTAATTGAGGGTGGAGTAATAGAAGGTCTTAGTTCACCTGTGGGCTGGTTAAGGATTTGCTTGCAGTTTTAAAAGCCTCATTTGGGGATCATAGGGAGAATTAGGGTGTTCAAAGGGAGAAGGGTAGTCTGTCAGTCTATCTGTTGTAGGATTACTGTGTAAAGATAAAAAGAAAAGAAGAACTTGTGGCACCTTAGAGACTAAAAAATTTATTTGAGCATACGCTTTCATGAGCTACAGCTTATGCTCAAATAAATGTGGTAGTCTCTAAGGTGCCACAAGTACTCCTTTTCTTTTTGTGGATACAGACTAACACGGCTGTTACTCTGAAACCTGTGTAAAGATATATTTTCTAGAATCTTTTTTTCCTTTTCTGAGGTTTTTTTTCCCTAAAGTGATACCCTCTAGAAACATTTTCCTTTGTAATGTTTTACCTAGAGAAGCAACTTTTATAGGCTCTATTACCTTTAAAAAGGCTGGCTTAAATCTTACTAGACTTTGTTTCCAAGTTTACCTCAAAGTGGGAGTTAATATAGAAGAACTTCAGCCCAAAGAAAGAGTACTGTGTGTGTGTAAGGTGGTAATGGGGGAAGAGGACCCTATAAGATCTTGAAATTAAGGTTTGAGTACCTGGTTCTACAAGTCTTACTCTGATGAGAGTAGCTCCTTTAAATCATCAAAACATCAGATGTGCTTTCTTGACCATAATTACAATATTGCTGATGAAACTATAATATCTGTCTCTAAACTTGCAAATTGCAGATCCCTTTTAAAGCAAGATTTAAACTATATACTTTTAGTTTTATTTCCTTAAATTTTGTCTCCTAGACAAAGATATTCTAAATCTTCAATACTTCCCGTGAGGCTGAAATAAAAGCTACAAGGCTTATATGGTGGTGGCTGTTTATTTTTTGTATTACTGTGGCACCTAGGACACCTAGTCATTGACTAGGATCTTAGTATGCTAGGGACACCAAACAGAAAGATGGTCCCTACACCAAAGACTTTACAATTGTTATCCAAAAGGCAAAGATTTTATGCTGAACAAAAGTAACAAATTAAGTCCCAGGCATTAAAATGTTTTCTGTTATGGCTTTGTGTGCCAGAGGTAGACAGAGGAAGGACCTTCCACTGCAATCAAGAATGCCTTGGGGATATAAAGGCAGTACACTTAGAAGCAGTGTTTTGCTCCTCCTGTACAGAGTACTCTGCTCCCCTAAATGTTGTTCTGTGGTCACAGAACAACAGGGAAGGTATCCAAGTTCATGCCCCACCCTACATTCAAGACGTGATCTCTGGAGCCTGAAGTGCTGCTGTTAGTGGAGGCTGGCTTCCTTTTATTGCTCCTGGGGCCTGATTTTCAGAGGAGGAAAGCATACAAACACGCTGCTGAAATCAGTTATAGTAAAGGGTGTTCAGTGCTTCTGAAAATCATGCCCCTGGAGTGCTAGCAATCAAAGCATAGCTGCCTATGATGTGTGCTAGCAGGAGAATGGGACTCATTGTGCCCTCCATGTGTTAGCACACCCAGGCCTAGAGCTGTCTAAAGACAGTCTTCCAGGATGAGTGATATTCGGGCAGCTGTTTCTTCTTCCTGTGGTCATGGTAAAGCTGCATGCGTGGAGGCAAGTAATTATCTTAGTTAGATTCAGGAAAGAATCAGACAGTTCACAAAAGAAACAGATACATAGCCACAGCAGCAGTATTTATGTCTAAATGAAACGACAGCATAAAATTCAAATATATCCAGTTGATAACACAGCAGGAATATGACATCCAATTATAACTTAAAAAAGCACTAGTCTCTGACAGGAGTTTTAATTCAAAGGATCCTCCCAAATAATCAGTGAATTTTTTAAAGGAAGAATTCTTAAGTAAAGAATATATTTTAATACCAAAGACCATGCTGGCACCTTTTGACAAAAAGACAGTATAAAGAATCTCCCTACAGCAGTAAAACATCAGTAGAAATATTTTTTGATATTGCATAGAAGCAGTATGATGCTATTGTCTGTTTGCAGTATCCTCTTTAGTGCTGTGGGCCTCCTTTCACTTATGAAAACATCTTGAACTTCAATAAGTTCAACTTCAACTTCATTAATACTTGGAGCACACAATATAGTGGGTATGTATACAGGGGACATATGGGTTTCATGTTCTTTATCATTGATTTCCTATTTGCTGATATAGCAATTATTAGATAAAAGAATGTGGTCAAAACTGTAATATTTAGGATGTAGGCTGTTTCCTTTAATTTGAAAGCAACCCTGCAGAGGGAATTGCTTTTTATAATAGTTTGTACACAGGGCTCATAATAGCATCAGTCCAGTGGCCTGTGTGCTCTATAGCAAAATGGCTCTTTGCATCCAGGCTGGTGAGCAAATACCAAACTACAGGTGTGCAACAGAGATCTCAAACCCTGGTAATTTTTTCACATGGTACATACATAGGCTGTCTGGGGATGACTGACATTGTCACCAACTCAGTTCTATAGTGCTCTGCCATGGACTCTTATACCTGTAGAAAGTCCTACTGAACTCAGTGAATTTCCACAACAGCACAGAAACAAAGCTCATGTCTGCATAATGGTGGAAAAAAGGCGGGAATGGGTGTGTAGTGTGTGGCAAATTGGGGTGGCCATGAGTAGACCTCTGTACACTGATCCTATCAAACAGTATAAACTGTAGTACTACCAAGATATCATAGATAGTGATATCATTTTCATGCAGGTAAATGAAAGACAGAAATACTGATAGATTTAAGCAGCAGGGTACAATTTTATTAAATTAACAGTAGGAAGAGGCTCCATCTCTACGCCCCCTTTCAGATATTAAGCACTTAATTTGGGACAGTACAGTGTTAAAGGGCTCACATCCTATAACCAATCATTTGGGGTAGACCCTCTTCACTCTGACCCCAAGAACTCAGCACATTGCTGAATCATCTCGCCCTTCTGGGGTGGATTGTACCAAGGAGGACCTCAGTCTGAAAAGACTTCAGGTCTCCCCTTCTCCTTTCAGGCAAAAGGTCCACCAGCCTTTTCTTGGGTCTCATTTACCTCTGGGAGTTGGCCCTTTTAGCCTTGATCTGCACTGACCACAAGCTACAAGTTGTGATGGATTAGCCTTCCTATATTCCTCCCAGCATAAAATTCCTGTTTTTTACACTTTTTATCCTAAACCGTGGCTCCACAAAGCTGTGAGGAAGGTGAAAAACACTTTGGACAAATGGAAACAAATTCCTTCCTGAGTCCATAAAAAGGCACTCAGATCTACAGCATCCTGGAAATGCAGTTCAATATACTTCAACTACAGAGGTGAGGCCGGTGGGTGGGAAACTAATTACAGTAAGATTGCTCCAGATGCCTGGGAAGACTTTACACTGAGTAGGAGGGCGGTACCCATAATTTCCAACCTCTGCTGGCCAATGGGAAGCCCCACCTTCTCCCGCCAGGCACACTCCCACATGCCCCTTGAGGCACAACAAGGGTTAGGCTTGAGCATGTCTGTTCATAAGATCTTCCTTCTCTTGGCCATGCCCTTGTTTGGACTGACCAAACTTTAAATCTAATATTTCACAAAGTATTACAGTATTTATAATTATTTATGTATTACTGTAAGTGTACACCATGCTCAAAAGTAGGAGAAATATTACAGATAATGATTTCCTAAAGATGCTGCTGGAGCAGTAAAATAGAATACAATCAAAAGTATGTCTGTGTTTGTGTGTGAATTTGGTGTTTGCACAGTGCTTTGAAGATGTAAAGTGTCAGTGTATATGTGCTACATTAGTAAGAATTTAAAGAATATTAGTTATGGGATAAATCTTAAAACAGTCAAAGTCTGTGTGTGTATGCACGTGCCTTAAATCTGAATGGTTTTGAAACATAAATGAAATACAACTGTCTGGGTTATGTGTCCTACTGGCTCTATTACTACCTTGACCTAATTTTTCTCTCCTTTCTGAAACTGAGAATAACAGATTCTGGTTGGGATTTTGGTCTAAGAGATAATTAGCTTTTTCATGTTTTGAGAATATTATCTAGTTGACTTTATGTTCCAGCTCTACAATATTCTATAAAATTAGTAAGTCTCTTCCCTTTGGGTGTGTGAATATAAAATTAGCAATTGAGATAAAAGTAAATTGTATACAATTATTAATCCCTTTGCTGCCCAGCTCTATTCTCAGGGATCCAATTATATTTATATTTCTCCATGAATGGGGGTAAAATCCATTCCTGTGCAGGGGGTCTCACAAGACACTATCAAGCACTTAAACCCTTGTACAGAGGTGAATTTCACTCTGGATTTCTGGAAAATGATGCCCATAAATTTTTAAATGGCTTATTTAAGTAGACTATTTCTTAGAACCCACTAGTGAGCAACTCCCAGTGCTTTGGCTCTTCTTCTTTCTATTCCTAATAAATACAATGGTCAGAACTATTCTTAAGTCCTGTGATGTCTTTATTATGTCTAATGTTATTAACAACACCACAACTAATTGGCATGGAAAATCCTTGAAGAGATGAGCAATTGCCCACTCAGTAATTTCCTTAAAATGCCCACTTTTAATGAGATCCTAAACTGGTGGGGTGCCTGTTCCTTCCCCTCACTTTGCCAATTGGTATATCCATGCCCAGGGCCATCCCTAGGGGGGCCCGGGGTGGAAGTGATGAATCCAGGACCAAACATGCCAGCCAATCACACTGGCCCATGGGGCCCGGAGCGGTTGTCCCAATTCGCCATACCCACGGGACAGCTCTGTCTATGCCAAAATTCATCCTGGGGATTTCCACTGAAGCCCTTTGGGGCCCTATTTAGTGTAGCCATGACTTAACATTAGTGACTTGTCCCCAGCCACACCTAAACCTGTGGCAAATCTGAGATTAAAATTTTGGATTTGTGTCAGTAACAATATCAGTTCATACTCAGAACCACATTACCTCCACAAAGGAAGAGTTAAGGGGATGGTATGCTTTCATCTGCTTTGGTCATCTCAAACCTTGTTTCCTAGGGAGAAGGATTGTGAGTGAGATTTTCAAAAGCACCTAAGTGATTACCTTTTTGGTTCAATAATTAGCTTGTTAGTGGTCTGCAAGAGTTTGGTCCCCAAATTAGCTATATTGTCAGAACTGTATTAGAATGACACCTAATGAGCACAGGAGAAACAGCTTCTCTGATCAGGTTTACTTTATTAAAAATCTTATACACAAAGCAAACAAACCAAAAAGCACTGTCATATAACAAAGGAGAGAAACATAATACCAAAAATCCAGCACATGCATCACTTATTCATTCTTTGTGGAGGGCCCTGAAGTAGAGGTGAGATGATCTGAAAGTGATCACCAGTCTGGCATACCTCAGTAAGTACCAAAGCACATAGGCCAGGCCACAACCTATATGGTTGTTACATTAACACCCACTCTATCTTATGCATATTCAGCCCCCTGAGTTCAGCCCCCTTGCCTTATCTATGAGTTCTGTACTCTACTAATAATTATTTTAATTAATCATCTACATTACACTTACTAGCATTCACATTAATTGGGTACTAGGCATGCTGAATGTATGAAAGTTTCACTTATACATATTTCCCAGGAATCTCACAAAATGTCACAACTTGTGTTTTGCTGTTCCTTTCTTCATCTCCATCAGCACTTAACATATTTGCTCACTCAGAGGCTTTATCTTGTGACTAAAGGTCACTTATCTGTTAGTTGTTCATGTCAACCTAAGACTTTAGGCCTCAATTAGCTTGGCTAAGCTAACTGTCTTGGAGGCCAGAGCATTGCTGGTTTCTCTACTTGTGTTACAGCCTTAATCAATACCTATATCCTTACATACCTAAATGCATGTACTTGGCTACAGTGAATTACATTTCCTATTTTCATTGAAAGTCATGGCAGTTGGGTGCCTAACTTTGGGTGACACCTTTGAAAAAATCATGTGTGTTAGTCATTGAAAGTAATTGGGAAGAGATGTAAAAAACTGTGAAAAGAGCACTTTGTCCTTCTCTTTTGGACTGTTTATAGCACACAGTGGAGACATCAACACCACAGCCTTATACCATGAATGCTAACCCAAGAATGCTTTCCAGATCTCTAATGCAATCCTTGCACCAGGGCACAATATTTAATTATCTTGTCTAATCTAGTTATTAACAGTCATAGTGATGATATCTCTCTGGTCATCACAGGTTGGCCAGGTTCTGTATTTTGCTGTTCTGTTGTTCAAGCTTTTGCAGGGCCATAATTTTCAAAAGCTAAGACCTACCTACATGAAGGAATTATGTTTAGATACATTCACTCACATTCAGAAGAGACTTTTGCGCATGCAAAGTGAGAAATCCATGTGCAGATACATATTTGCATATATTACCCAGTGTCTTTATGCAGAAATAGGGGCATTTTTTTTCCTGTTTCACACAGCTGTACTTTTGTGTTTTTGTGGTTTTTTTAAAGTTTTTTTTGGCACATATTTAGAAAATGTGTTTTTTATTTGTGTGCGCACAACCTTGGTGGGAAATCATTTGTACACAAAAGGCAAATTTCTTTGAAATGGTGTGACTGCTTTGCACTGCTGGTGAAATCTGTCCCTGAAGAGTGCCTGACTAACCCAGGAGGATTCTCCAAGTGTTAAGGCAGTCCCTTGGTGGAAAAGCTCTGTGATGGGGCAATTATGCCTCTCACCACCCCTCTGTTGTTGATATAGTAAGAAAAAGGCAGCATGGCCAGAGGAAAGGAACATAGCCTGGATGCCCTTGCACTGCACTTATCCTTAGGTCATTTTAGCTCTTTGCAGTTGTTGCAGCCCTTGTAGTCCTTCGGCTACATGCTCATGGCATAAAACAACAGCAGAGATCTCCCACAGAATCAGAAGGGTGCCATGAGTGGTGAGCTTTGAAACATTAATCTCACCTTCATGTGTCAAAGTATTGTGTACCCTTCGTTTTCAGAGAGCAAAATTACTTGACAGAGTGCTGTATTTGCCCAGCAATTAACCACAGGTAATTTGTAAACAACATCTTGATAAGTGTTCATGAACCATGACTGGTTGTCTGTAAAATCTTGCGTTTTGCAAACAAAACTATGGACCTGCAGTTCCAGAAATGGTGTGAGCTTGGTTCACTGTTGAGCAGAATACAGGGAGGGTGAGAGAGCGAGTGCTCAGAAAAATGGGAATTTTTCACTTTTATGACTAAACATATTTTTGAAAAAATTGACTGCTGATATCTGAAAACTGCTTAAACATTTAATAAAAACTTGTAAAAGTAGAGGCCATAAGAGAGAAACAAATGATTTTGAGGGCTTATGATTGCTCATTTTCCCAGAAGTTTTGAAGAAAAGAGTGTAATTTCCACAGTTACAGTAAGCCATTTGTTCTAAACACAACAGGAAAAGGAATATCTATCATCTGGATATTTTTGAACTGTCTTCCATAATACATTCCTGATAAATGAACCATTGCACTGCCAGGCTATAATGGGTGAACAGCTTTACCGCTGAAAGCACTATTGTCCTTGTGCTAGCTTTAATCTCAAACTGCAGATTCACAAAGAGCCTTTGCTGTTTGAAGAAAAAAGTTTGTTAGTAGGGTTCAATGCATTTTACTTTGGAATAGCACAAATACATTCAGTCATTCCCGCCCCCCACAAAGAATCATTCATGAAAGCAATTATCAAAGTGAAGAGACTTTGACCTTCTGTTCCTATAGCATTTCCTCCTCATTCAGTCAACCGTCTAAGCAAAGTTGAATTTGGTTTATGACTGTCTACTGCGACCATATTCACAGTCTCCAAAGACCATGCTGTCATAACTGTAAATTTTTGGAGCCAGCATTATTTTGCACAATGACATTTAATGAGTGGTCAGGTCAGTGATTACAAGATATTAAAAGTAGCATTTGAAAACCCTTCATGAGCAAGCATGCTGAAAAAAAGAATGTTAAAATTTATCATTGATTAATATCAAACGTGGTGATTCAACAAACAGGGTTTAAAGTTTAGGTGCTCAAAATTCAAGTAAAATATAGTTTGTCTATGATACAATGTGATCTAGATAGGAAAGTTTGACCAATGGAAATTATAGTCCTATCAATCTTCTCTCTGGCTCTGAAGGGAAGTTTGTTTATTTAACAAACTCTGAAGATTAAATGAGACCTGTAGCAAAAAAATATTGTTACTTTATTCATTAAAGTAATTCTTCACCTTACATGCCAATAGGTCATCTGAGAAATACAAAATGTTCTATTTATTTAACAGATTTCTCCTGGGTCATAACAACCATCCATAAATAATTCTGAATTGCATTTTGTAATAAATATTCATAAAAACATGTTCATAAATGTCCACTAACATTAATTAAAAAGCTCACGGATGTACAATGAATCAGTTCTAATTAATACAAAATAATACATATTTATTTTCAATAGGTTAATGAACTCAGAAAAATGGTAGAAATATTAATACAATAAAAGTTTGATCATTATTAATAGGTGATAAATATCCACAAGCAAGATAATAGTTGGAGACTGACTGACTGTGAAAGGCATTTTTTAAATGAAATTCTGCAGAAAATACACATCTGGTTCTTAACATGAGGGTACAGGTATTTGTTTAGAGCAGGAATATAACTAAATTTAGTACAAAAACAATATCCTGGACTTTTCTGGATTTCTTCTCCAAAATTTCCACTGAATACAATTGGAGTTCTGGATATAGGACTGCAGTAAAAATATTATTATAAAACAGTAAAATGAGTTAAAAAAACGGGAGTCAGTAAAATTAAAGTGTGCATAAATATGAAGGAAGAGGGAAGGTTATGAGAATAGATGTGTATGAGCATGAGTAAATGTATACTTAAATTTTAACAAGACCAACATGGGCCCTATACTAACATGCAGCTCTTTTTTTACTCTTATATTCACATTTATATGTTTCTTTAAACAGCTTTCTCCATGATAATGTCTCTTTTGTGTTCACTTTTCACAAAAATTTGTGCAAGTGAGTTGTACAGCAAATAAATTATTAATGTTGAATGTGTGAGCATTCTTGGAAACGGAATTTAAATTCACATTTGCAAGCATTTGCACAGTGGTTCAATGACTGACTAAAGACCAAAAACAATACTGCACATTTAGAATTAACCAACATAGATGAAATAGTGAGTACTCACAGGGAACTGTTCACAACCAATCCAGAGAGAAATTTTGACCCCAAAATAAATTGTTACATAATTTTGAATCACAAATACATTGGAGAAAATTATGATAGTCTTGAACATATTATGTATGCAGAGGCTATATTGATAATATACATTTGTTGTGAATTAGTCCACTTTTAGTTAACCTAAGGCAAATTTTGAGATATAACCAAATTATAGCATTTGTTGTGTTTTCTGATTTCAAATTTAGTTATAAAAGGTGTGCACACAAAGGCATAGAGTTATGGTTTCTATAAAAACCATGACATTAATGGTTATGACTTTTGTGCAATTGAATTGTTTTGTATTCTCACTGGCAGTTTTGCAGTATCAGCAGTTTGTGCATATATTTTCTTTCTTATATAAAAAGACTCTTGAATCACAAGTAGGTATCTATCAAAGATTGCAAGTGACATCTGATTACTATTCAAAGGTGCATGCAATGAGTTTAGTGGTCTCTATCCAGCTGCTACTGGACAGGTGTCTACATGACAGAAATTACTATGAAAACTTAGTAGTTGACATCCTGGTTAGCAGTCTCTTCGGAGAGGCCAAGAACAGAATGGGCACGGACACTAACTATTCCAGGGATCAGCAACCTTTGCACATGGCCCTCCAGGGTAAGCCTCTTGGCGGGCCGGGCCAGTTTGTTTACCTGCCATGTCCGCAGGTTTGGCCGATTTGCAGCTCCCATTGGCTGTGGTTCACTGTTCCAGACCAATGGGGGTTGCGGGAAGCGGCGGCCAGCACATCCCTCAGCCCATGCCGCTTCCCGCAGCCCCCATTGACCTGGAGTGGCGAACTGCAGCCAGTGGGAGCCGCGATAAGCTGAACCTGCGGACGCGGCAGGTAAACAAACTGGCCCATCCCAAAGGTTGCTGATCCCTGAATTATTCTCTTACTATACAGGTGATGAAAATAGAGCCACATTGTTGGATCAATGTAGGAAATATTGGACGGCTGCTGCCTATGCATTACTTGTTCTGCAAATATATAGGCAAAGAATTTTGCAGGCTATCAATCAGCAATCTTTACAAGTTCTAAATTTACATGAACAATTTCAAAATTAAATACCAGTATTTTTAAAGTAGTGACAAATAGCTATTAAGAATGCAAATTTTAAAAATGAAGCAAGGGATAAGAAAGGAAGTAGGGAGGATCTGAAGAGTGAATGAGCGATAAATGCATATTGGTACTCTACATAAAGAAAAAAAGAGATCAATTTTCACTGTTATCACAACAGAGTATCTACTGAGATGAACATTTTCAGTCATCATTGTTTCCATCTCAACATCCTTATCTTGAAGCAAGAACTCTCTTTAACTGTTTACTTACCTCCTAAAAAAAACCACTTCATTAATGTGTAAAGATTAAACTAGTAATAAATAAAAATAACTAATACATAAATCCAAACAGGCAACAATACATAAACATTGTAAAGTCTGATGTGGACAGTAAAAATTAGAGGAAGGCAATTAAGTAAGCTGCAAGCTGAATGGAAATGATTCAAAACACTATACTAGAGGCTCAATTTAAATTTGAACCCCTACCCTCCCCCTGACAAAAGTAAGAGGTCCAAAACAATGCCACCATGGCTAAACAGAGTAAAAAAAGATAGTTAGAAGCAAAATAACATCCTTTAAAAGTAGGATGTCAAATCCTACTGAGGAAAATAGAAAAGAGCATAAACTCTGGCAAGTCAAGTGTAAAAATAAAATTAAAGTGGGCCAAAAAAGAATTTGAGGAACAACTAGCAAAAGAGACAAAAAACAACCACAATTTTAAGTACATCAGAAGCAGAAAGCCTGACAAACAATCAGTCCGGCCACAGGATGACTGAGGTGCTAAAGGAGTACTCAAGGAACACAAGTCCATTATGGAGAAGCTAAACGAATTCTTTGCATCCATAATCTTCATTGCAGATCATGAAAGGGAGAGTCCCACACCTGAGCCATTCTTTTTAAATTACATATTTGAGGAGCAATCCCATACTTAGGTTTCAATAGTGGAGGTTATGAAACAAATTGATAAAATAGTAAGTCACCAGGACCAGATGGTATTCAATCAAGAGTTCTGAAGGAACTCAGATACGAAATTACAGATCTACTAACTCTGATACATAACTATTGCTTAAATCAGCCCCTGTACCAGATGACTGGAGGATAGCTAATGTAATGTAGATTTTTTTTTAAGGCTCCAGAGGTGATCCTCACAATTACTGAGTGGTAAGCCAGACTTCAGTATCAGGCAAATTGGTTGAAATAATAGTAAGGAACAGAATCATCATCCATATAGATGAATGCAATATGTTGGGGAAGAGTCAATGTGGCTTTTGTATATTGAAATCCTATATCACCAATCTATTGAATTTGTTGAGGGTTCAGAGAAGAGCTATGAGACTGATCAAAGGATTGGAAAACATGCCTTTACAGTGAAAGACTCCAGGAATGCAGTCTATTTAGCTTATCAAAGAGAAGGTTCAGTGTGACTTGATCACAATCTACCTACATGAGGGACTGAATTTTGATAAGAGGGCTCTTTCTATCAGACAAAGGTATAATAAGATCAAATGACTAGAAAATGAAGCTAGACAGATTAGAAATTAGGCAGAATTTTTTAACAGTGAGGATAATTAACCATTGAAACATCTTACCAAGTGCTGTGGTGGATTCTTCATCACTAGAAAATTTTATATCAAGATTGGTTGTTTTTCTAAAAGACTCACTCTAGTTCAAACAGCAATTGATTCAGAGAAGTCTTATGACCTGTCATCTGATGACCACAATCGGACCTTCTGTCCTTATAATCGATGAATCTTCTGTAAGAAACACCAAACAGCATTCTGAGAGATTACCTCCGCCTGCGTGCCATATGAAAGAAGGTATGCTCAATTAAGAAGCAAAAAAAGTTGATAGAAGTCATACCCAGGAAAAATAAGCATCCAGGATGGATTCAGCTTTCCATTGTTTAGATTTGCAATATTACATCAAGCATGCCCATGGTGGGATTTTTCAGTAAATTAAGTGTAGAAGCTGTAGCAAGTGAGGACATGTGACTTGTGTTTCATGTGTACCACAAAAGAGAGAGGAATTCAACAAAGAGAAATACATTTTGGCTGCAGTTATGAAATGCCACGTGGGCTGTGAAAGAGCCCATTACAAAATTTGAACCTGTACATAACAAGATGGCTTATGATATGAGACTTTTCTAGACTCTTTGTAGTACAGAACACTCTGGATACTCCATGTTGGGTTAACGTAAATATAAACAATGTAAATAATCAGAATGAAAACTGATAGAAACACTGCACTGTCTGTAATTTCTAAAGAGAGGTCTATGATAACAATTGCTAATATTAGAGTTAACAAAATTGTTGTAGTGTTGAAAAATTATAGACAAGGCAAGATAAACATTTTAAGATACCTTTAGGTCACTGTAAAGTGATTCCTTTTACCAATAACTTTTACAGGGTCCTTCATTATTTAACAGAAATTGGATTAACAAAATACTGCTGTATGAGAGTACTGTGCATCCTGTGGTAGATCCAGTGGTAAACTAAAAAAAAGAAATATTAATCTTTTTTTATTCACATATAGCTTTAGTGGAAATCATATAGCAAAACTATATGTAGTTTAAAAGGACACACCTTTTTTTAAAAACGTATCCTGCTCCTTTTGTGAAAACTTGTAGGAAAATAATTAGAAGAATTGCAGAAATAGGGAATCATTTTATCTGGATAATGAATAGGCAGGAGCAATTGTATGTGTTCTTTAAAATTTATGCAAGTGTGAGGATTTACATCTGGAGTCATCATGTATATCTGATTGGAGGTGGATCAGTGTCCAGTTCCAAAACCAAAAAATTTTCAAAAAAAAAAAAAATTATTGACTAATCTGGCAAATTGGGATGAAGACATAATGAAAATAAAACTTTGGATGCAAGTTACTCTTAATAGTTAGGCTTTAGACCAGGCTAGTGAACAAAAAAATGTATGTAAACACTGTAACTGTCTCTGAATCATACCTCAAACTGTTCTATGTTTTCTATGAAAGAGGGCAATATGCCTTGGCAGAAACTACATCTGGTTTTGCAGAGAAAAATAAATAAATGTACTTAGTTATAGTTTGTGTTTGTTGAGGGCCAGAAATGGTACATATGACAAACACTTCTGTTGTAAAGACTATGAAGGCATACTGTGATTTGTTTGCCACATATGTTTTACCTGAAGAGATAATATTGGATAAAAAGCCTCAGTTTGTTCCTGCAGAATTTCCAATTTTCCGCAAGGAAAAAAAAATAAAGCAGTAAAACACACTAAAATCAGATACTTATTACCCAGCTACAAAAGGATGGCCAAAATACTTTCTGCAAACACTAAGAAAAGGCAGTAGAAGAAAATGGGGGCAGAATCTTACAACAACATATTGCAAACTTTTATTTTATTATATAGTTCAACATCACAGACCACCACGCAGGAAGAAAAACAAAGAAACAAGCCTCTCAGAGTTGTTTCTTACAATAAAGAATTAAATTGGATTGGCCTAGATGAAATTTAACCAAAGAACTAATGTGAAAGGCTCCGTAAAAGAATCCACAACATGGACCTCCTGGTTTGTATGACTAGGTGAAATAGGACCTACTGGGGAAAACTTACTCAGGAGGAAAGGTACTTATTCACTTTTGCTTGATAACCACTGTAGCAATGCCAATATGCTCACTGCAACCTTCATTTGTGAGGGTCTTTTTACCGCTAGTTGGAAGAAAAGGACTGTTGCCCCTTTAAGCGCTCATTTACAGGAAGTGTGGGAAAGGAGGGAAGTTTATAGGGATGGACAGGAAAGGCAGGAAACAGCTGGGGCCAGGTCAGGAGTAGGTCACTGCACTGCCCTTCCTGCTGACTGGAAGAGTGGGTGGAGTGTATTTATACCTCATGAAACCCTGGAGAGACCCTCTGTACCAGGATCAGGCTGGCAGAACCCACCCATCCCTGACCTTTTACTTGTAGGGGTGGGAAGAAAATTTTCCTCCATCACCAGATTGGCTGAGGTGGGGTGGGTTTTATTGCTTTTCCTAAAGCTGGTCTGGGACCCAGTGGGTTGGAGTAAGGGGATAATTTATAATGTCACAATTTAATATGAAAAACTTGTGGCAGATGTCCAGTGCTGGCACTTAGCATGGAAGGGATACAATTATCAGATAGAATCGATTGGAAAATAGTTTGAATGAAAGCATCCCTTGAGGGAGGAGCTGAGTAAGGGGGGTTTGGGGCTCCTATGTCTATAAAGTGGAAATCCAACCCTCTCCTTTTCCTAGCCCTCTAAGCTGAGGAAGGTGGTTTGAGGCTTCTCTGTCTGCAACAGTGGGGAGCTCACCCCCTTCTTTCCTGCACTCTTCAATTTGTTGCTAGGTACTCTCAGATATTTTAAGTGAATAAAGTTGTGGCTTAATTAAGCCACGTCCATTGCCTCCTGTCTTTCTTCCAGCATGGATGGACAAAGAGGCCATTCTATGTCCAAATTAAAGTATCCACAAATAGATTGAGAGCTTTCCAAAAATGAGAAACAGTTCACTCTGAAACTGGATGGAGGCAATCTGGGTTATTCAAATGGCCTGTCCCCTGAATTAGTTCTGATGTATGGGATTTCAGATGCTATAGAAGAAAAATACATTCCTATGACACAGAGGTTCTAAAACTGTACCAAAATTGATCATATGATCAAAATCGATTAATTGATCCGAATGGTCTGAAGTAAATAGGATTAAATTCAATAAGGACAAATGCAAAGTACTCCACTTAGGAAGGAACAATCAGTTGCACACATACAAAATGGGAAATGACTGCCTAGGAAGAAGTACTGCGAAAAGGGATCTGGGGGTCATAGTAGACCACAGCTAAATATGAGTCAACATTGTAACATTTTTGCAAAAAGAGCAAACATTCTGGGATTATTAGCAGGAGTGTTGTAAGCACGACATGAGAAATAATTCTTCTGCTCTACTCCACTCCATGCTGATTAGGCCTCAACTGGAGTATTGTGTCCAGTTCTCGGTGCCACATTTCAGGAACGATGTGGACAAATTGGAGAAAATCCAGAGAACAACAAAAACGATTAAAGGTCTAGAAAATATGACCTATGAAGTAAGATTGAAAAAAATGGGTTTGTTTAGTCTGTAAAAGAGAAGACTAAGAGGGGACATAACAGTTTTCAAGTACATAAAAGGTTTTTACAAGAGGAGGGAGAAAATTGTTTTTCTTAACCTCTGAGCATAGGACAAGAAGCAATGGGCTTAAATTGCAGCAAGGGAGGTTTAGGCTGGACATTAGAAAAAACTTCCTAACTGTCAGGGTGGTTAAGCACTGCAATAAATTGCCTGGGGAGGTTGTGGAATCTCCATCATTGGAGACTTTTAAGAGCAGGTTAGACAAACACCCGTCAGGGATGTTCTAGATAATTAGTCCTGCCATGAATGTAGGGAACTGGACTAGATGACCTCTTGAGGTCCCTTCCATTCCTATGATTCTATGATATTCATTGTTTAACCCCCTTCCATTATAGTCTTCTCACTTCATCCCTCATGAGTCTCTGGTGTGCCATCATGACATACACAGATGATGAGGTCGGACACACTTGGACACACTATTGATTGTCATGAACATAAGATGGTGTAATCCATCAAGTCATCCATTCTTGTCTCAGAAGGTATGTCTGAACTGCAATTAGACATGTGCAACTAGCCCATGCCAGCTGACTCGGGCTCACGGGGTCTGGACCTAGGAGCCCTTTAATTGTGGTGTAGACATTCAGGCTTGGGCTGCAGCCTGAGCTCTTGGATACTCCTACCTATCAGGGTCCAAAAGCCTGGGCTCCATCCTTAGCCCAGACATCAATGAAACAGCCCTGCAAGCCCAAGTCATATATATTTTAAAAAAATATGTATTTTCAAAATAAATTAATTTTTGTGCTGATCAAAATACAAGAAATTTATAAGTGTTTAGAATTAAAGTACCATCTTAACTTTAACTGTACAACTATGCTTATCAGGCAAATTCTCTGCCAAACATTAAGAAATTCAGATATTCATCACATTTTATTCAATAGCTTTAATTAAACCAGGACACATGGTAAAGAGAATACTTTTAGAAGCTCAGACTTGTGCTATAGTGTTTTGATATTGATTCAGTGCATAAAATTAATTATAGATATTGAAGACTACTTTTCCATCTGTGACAAGTTTCAGAGTAACAGCATCTGTATTTTTTTTTCAAAATGTATGTGCCTGATTCCTTCCTAGCTAGAGTACTCTCTATTACAGACCAAATCCTTCTCCACAAAATACCCAAGTAGCCACACTTGCCGCATGCTAGGAATGCTGGATTTTCAGGGCAAAAATGATATTTTGTCTGGGGTATTTGGAGCCTCTGGTGCAGTTAAGGATTGAAATAGTGGCTTAAAGTCACCATAATCACTTCTTCCTTTGGGCTGTGAACGTTGTGCTGCTCCTCTTCAAGGAGCTTGGAAAGGGGACTCTTAAGTAGTAATAGGTTCCTTTATCTCTGCATTTGGCACTGCTCTGGCCACTGCTGGAATACCATGTCCAGTTCTGGTGTCCACAGTTCTAAGAAGGGTATTGATAATTTGGAGATAGTTCAGAGAAAAGCCACAAGAATGATTTAAGGATTAGAAAACATGCCTCATAGTGATAGACCCAAGGAGCTCAATCTCTTTGTCTTAACAAAGCGAAGGTTAAGAGGTGACTTGATTACAGTATATAAGTACTGACATGGGGAACAAATATTTGATAATTGGCTCCTCAGTTTAGCAGACAAAGATATAATATGATCAATGGCTGAAAGATGAAGCTAGGCAAATTCAGACTGGAAATAAGAGAAATATTTAACAGTGAGGGTAATTAACCATTGGAACATCTTACCAAAAGTCATGATGGATTCTTCATAACTGGCAATTTTTAAATCAAGATTGGATGTTTTTTTCTGAAAGTTATGTTCTAAAAGATATATATGTTCTAGTAATTATTTTGAGGGAAGTTCTATTGCCTGTCTTATATGGCATAGAAGGCTAGGCTAGATGGTCCTAATGGTCCCTTCAGGCCTTGAAATCTATTAATCTAAGGCACAACACGGAATCTCACCGTGACTCCTAATACTATTAACATTTAGTATCCTTTGTATGTCTGATACTTACAAAAAAATGCATTCTATTTTGAGAAGTTTCCATTGCAGTAATATTGTGAATGGTGTATTGATATTTGTCTAACTTATATGAAGTTTTCTTTGGATAACGTGCATTGTGAGGAGATAATTGGTAAGATCCCCATTTGGCATAAATCAATATCATGCCAAGTCAATGGAAAAATGCTGATTTACACCATCAGAGAAGAATCTGAACTTGTCTCCATTTTTTTTCATCGTTTGTAAACTCTCAGGAGTGTAGTAAAATATTAACTACCTATGAAATACAAGAGAGACAGGGTGGGTGAAGTAATATTTTTTATTAGACCAACTTCTCTTGATGGAAGGGGCAAGCTTTCAAGTTTCACAGAGCTCTTCCTCAGATCTAAGAAGGAAACCAGAGCTTCCAAGTTAAATACAAGCTGGAACAGATTGTTAAGCATGAAGGTTCATAAAAATTGTAGGAGGCCAAAGAAAATAAAGTGAGACAAAAACATTTATAAGGCAAGTAAGATAACTGGAAGTATCAGTGAAGGAGTTAGATATCACATCTAACAAAGAATGGAATGGAAGATTCACCACTAGAAAGCTGGGAAAGAAAATTAAGAATGAGGGTTTAATTTTGGCCTCTGTTACAAACATGCAAAACTCCTAGGCCACATTAAGCATTGCGTAAGCAAGCACATGGAGTTCAGGAGTTTTGCTGGCTAACTATATGCCAATGATAGATTTGTACCATTGATTTCATAATACGTCATAATTATTAGGTTGGGCAGTATGCATACAAATTAAAGCTCTTTCTAATGACAGAAAGTCCGTTAATAGAATTTACAATGATGTAAACACCACATTCAGCCAACACTCAAAAGAGACCTTGAACAGCAGGGGAAGAAGACTTCTCAGAAACGTATTTCTGCTTAAGAAGACTAACTTTATTCCCAATTTAATTTACTCATCTTTTTAAAAAAAAATTATGAACATACTGGACTTTTTAAATTCATACCATTTAATAATTACATGGCTTGAGAACTGTTTCAATGTCTATGAGACCTAGTTAACTTTTTCAATGTACATGGAGCATGGGCTAGATTTTTAAAGTGGATGCATGCTTACCAGTCCAGCTACTAATACTGCCATTGGGATTAGTATTTGTTATGTTTTGTATAAGATCATTATGGTTAGAGCTGAAGAAAAATGTTTTGGATGAAACTTTTTTCACCATAAAATGCAAATTTTGGTTAACTAAGACATTTTGCAAATTTGTATTAAAATTGCTGAATTATTTTTGTCCCCACAAAAAATCCACCCTAAAAAAGTCAAAATGTTTTGACTTTTCAATTTAAAACAACTTTTTTAAATTGGACCATGTATATTTTTTTTAATAAAAGCTAAGAAAACCCCCTCAAAACCAAACCAAAACATTTTACTTTGTGTGTACAAAGCATTTTGTTTGACATTAAGCAATTTTTTTCAATTTTTTTAAATTGGTTTTGTGTTAACTTGAAACTATTTTTTTTAATGTATGGCTTGGTCATCAAACTGAAAAAATAGTGATTTTTCACAGCTTTACTCATGGTATCAATGTACGTGCTATATATCTACCCACATTCCCCAAAACAATGGCACTTTTGGAAAAATGTTGCTATGGGCATTGGAGTAGTGAAAGGGTATAAACTGTATTTCTAGTTTCCCCACTAAAAAAGAACCTCTGTAAAGCATCCTTGAAGATGTGTGCTTGACAAATAGCCTCTGTGGCATGTGATAGGGAGCACTACTTATCTGGTAATAAGAAAGGTAAGTGTACAGATCAAGAGAAGAATGGTGATGAGAGAGAGACAAAAACTCTTTTGGAGAAGGATTTATTAGCATGTTACTTTATTCCTTTTACAAGTATTCATAAGTATTTCAAGAAGTCCCTGCCACCTCAGCACTGCTTTGGTTTATGTCATTGCAAAAGGGAAAAGGCTTGCTACCTTATTATTAAGAGAAGGCTTAGTTTTTTCTCTTGTCTCATAAACTCTTGCTGTGGAGACATCTTCTTGTTTCACATAATGGGCGCCAATAATGATGAGGTAACATTTTACTAGGGAGAAATTAATATTCAAAATCCTAAGGACTTTGGGTCAAAAAAGAGTAGACTGTTTTAATTAGATCATTCTGTAGCCTTGCTTTAGGGGGAAAAAACTGGTATGACTAGATATAGTACCTTAGATTGGTAAATAAATATTCTTACTCCTATTTGTTCACAGGGTTCAATGCTCCCCAGTGGAATTTACCAAATTCCTCCATCGGAATGAATCATTGGGAAGTTCTGCCAAGTCAGTCTCATTGAATTTCCTGGTTCCTCTGTGGGAAGGAACAACTTGTCCTTTTCTGAATGCCGAAGCATTTCCACAAATAGGTGATGCAGCATGTTGCATTATACATAATGCCATGATTGGTCACATAAGTGCACATTTATCCCTAGTATGTAAGAGGATGCAAATTCATTGACCTGAAAGTAACATTGTATGCACATCTCACTGCAGATAACCCATATATGGATAATGTTCTCAGATTTAGTGTCCCCCTCCTAACCCCCCCCCCATTCTAATATTGCTTAAGAACAGATAATTTCCTGGTTTGGAGGGGAAAATATACCAGATTACCTGGATTATCTGGAATTGTAATACAGTTCTGTTTAGCAGTTGAAATTAATTGTTTGTGCATGATGGTTTAGTGACATATACACTTATTTTCCTAGAGCTCATTGTACCTTAAAACAATGGGTTCAACCCTAACAACACTGCCATGTGAATAGCCAGTACATTAATTAACAACCCACTCTAAAGCTTAAAACCATGGTAAATATCTGTTATGAAAGACTATTCTGCAAACAGCTGTAGTTATCTATCACTTGCACTAGGATTTTTCCTTCCTATCTATGATTTTAATAAACAGTAAGCAGAAAATATTAACATACAAATTTAAATTGTAATACATGTAATACATTCACAAGGTGCATTGTTGTGCACAGTACAGTATAATCAAATTCACATATTTGTAATCCTTACAAAATGTCCTGTGAAAGTTTGGAAAAGGTTTTCAAACTCACAGGTAACTCTAAAATCTAATATAAATCATAGAGGGAAAAGTATTGGATTTCTCTCAGAGCTTAATCCTAGCAACAAAAAAAGAATAACAATTTCAACAACAGCAGTTTAATATTTATTAAAGAAAATTGTTTCAGGATTTATCAGAAGGAATTACACCTATATAATATTAAGATATTGAAACTTTAGGAATTACTGTTCTGCATGAATGAAAACTATTAAATAAAAATATAATCATCGACGGTTGCCATTTTTTGTTTCAATATGTATTCTTTATTTTAACACTGTTTATTCCATTCCAAAAGACAAAGATAAACAATATGTGAACATCTTGGCTAATCTGAAGTGTCCTTTTATTGAAAAATATTTTAAAATGAAGAAAAATCAAATATTGTAAAAAATTAAAATATATCATAAACAATAATTTTAAACCTCAAATAATTTTTTTTCAGACACAGGTGTACCTTGCATAGTTTCAGTCCTTTTTGGAGTTAGTCTTGTTAACACCTACGGGAGTTAAACTCTAATCTTGAATCTCCATATGGCACAGTCTAAAAGAGTAGAACTGTATCCAATGGATTCAGTGGATAGTTCTGCCATATGGCTGGACTATAATCTTTAGTAACTCAGATCCATTTTATGTCATCCTTCCTTATCTTATTTTTTTTATTTAGAAATTGAGAAAAACCATTAAAAGGATAAAATTAACAATACTTATGTGTAGTTTCTTCATAAACTATAGATATTTAACCAGATCCCTTGGTTCACTCCTCCGCTTTGCAACACTCCAGCAGTAAAGCCAGCTTAACCAGCCAACTGAGGGTTCTCCATAGCCATGGGAAACCCAGGAGGTAAAAGGCTCATATACAATCGCCCTTCTAGGATCATGCTCTAGGTTCTCTTGCCAGTGTGTCCCAGTACCCTGGCAATCCCTTGCTGCTGAAACAGACCCTAGGGGTGAGAGGCCAGTGGCCATAATTTACAGGAATTTGAAGGCTTCTCTGGCTTCTACTGAGCATCGACTCAGAGCACAGCCATCCCTAGGATTAGAGGATTGTAAAGGTGGCTGAAAGTTACCCTTCCCTTATACTCTCCAGTCTTGTGCAAGCAGTTTGGACACCATTCAGCCACTGTCTTGCACTGACATAAATATGCTTTTATGGCCTGGAGCAAACAATATGACAATGATATGACTGTTTCAAGGAGTGAAAGGAAATATTGTAGTATGTGTTAAAAATGACAAGATAATTAAAATGTGATTCTTCTACTGATTAAACTGTGCTATTTAATACACTATTATTGTTTACCCTCTGAGTCATGAGAAATAAGTACATTGAATTTTAAAGGGAAGGGATCAACTCTGGATCCTGTGATGCAACTTTGTCTCCTTGACTCACTGTACCAAATTCTTCCTTACAGTAATTCTTTTGATGCCAATGGGCTTACTACATGAATAAAATTGATTCACTGACTTGGGGTCATAGTATTGGCCTTCCACAGTCTGATTGCGTCTTCGATCTGGGTTTCATGGGTTAAGTGCTTTGTGGATTTTCACTGCAATCAGTTAATCAATGTGATAATACATTTGACTACATCTCAAGAAAATGAATTCACTTATGTTCTCTTTCAGTTTATATATTGAACTACAGGATCACATATCTCTGTTGTAAAGGACTGGAGACAATACCAGGTGAGTGCTGAAAAGGACAATATAGTGATGAGAGAAGTTGAGACATTTAGGTTCAAAAGCTAAGATGGTAGTAAAGATTGAGCAATTAATTTACAAAATCAGGATTTAGATGTAATCTTGCCTACAGATAATTAATTACTTCTCAATCAACTTTAAAAATAAGAAAATTGAATGGCTTAGACTGATAATGAGAATAGAATCTTTCACTTACAGATCTATATCATTTGAAATTTAGCCAAGCCGAATAGTGATCTTACTGCAGTTTTGTCCGTATGGAATGAATTGTTGGATCTCAGTCCAATTCCTAGTGACAAGATGCATAGATCAGAAAAAAAAAAGAAAAAAAAATCAGTCAGTGCCCTTGTCAGTATTCTCAGCAAAACATCCAATATCAAATCGACATGGATCTTAAAATCTGCATTTTCACTCCATATTGGTCGTGCCAATCAGTTGAATGACATAAAAACCTGCATTCGTTCTGACCCTTCCATACCTGCTCTGAATATACTGCCTAGAAGACTTCAATCTCCAAATACAAGACTAAATTTATAAATATATACAAAGTGGAGGATTTTTTTTAAGTAGCTGTTCATAGTGTAATAACTTCCTTGGAAATGAATAAACTGAAGATAATTCTAGTATCTGTGTAATTGTAATCTCTAACGGACATTAAGTGCCTTTCTCATTATGAGGAATTTATGCTCCACAATAGCTCAATAACAGACTACAGCAATTACATATGTTGCATTATGTCATCTGTCTGGGACAGAGTTCTTGTTTGATAGATTCATAGAGTCACAGCCTTTAAGGCCAGAAGGGACCATTATGACAATCTTCTCTGACCTCCTGCATAATACAGGACAAAGAACCTCACCCAGTAATTGTTGCATTGAGCCCATGTCTGAGCTATGGCATATCTTTTAGAAAGTCTTGATTTAAAGAATCAAGTGATGAAGAATCACCATGTTCCTACATATGTTGTTCCAGTTGTTAATTATCCTCATTGTTAAAAAGTTTCACCTTATTTCTAGTCTGAATGTGTCTCACCCCAGCTTCCAACCAGTGATTCATAGATTATAAGGCAAGAAGGGACAATTGTGATGATCTAGTCTGACATCCTACATAATACAGTCAATAAAATACTGTTATGCTGCCTTCTGCAAGATTATAGCATTATCTATCAGAAACTTCTTCCCACATAGGTATTTACTGACTGATTTCATTATCTCTTAATCTTCTCTTAAATACATGAATAGAGCTTCTTATGTTTCTAGTATAAGTAAGGCTAGAATTTTTTCATGGACGTCATGAGCAATTAACAAAAATTCATGGAAGCCGTGACTTTTACTAAAAATGTCCATGACAAAATGGGGAGGGAGGAGGGTCGAGCACCCTGCCCTGCGGTGATTGGGAGCTACGGCCCCTACCCCGTACCTGGGAGGGACCCCTGCCTGTGATGGCTGGGGAGCTGTGGGGGATCCCCTGCTGCCCAGGGACTGGTGAGCTCTGGGGGATCCCCCACATGGAGCCTGAGGAGCTGCAGGGAGCACCCCACCCGTGGGGAGTGGGGTGCTGCGGGAGACCCCCACCACTCTGGGTGGCAGGGGTACCCTGGAGCTCCTAGCCACCACGGGAGGTGGGGGTACCCTGCAGCTCCAAGCCGCTGCAGGCTGAAGTCATGGTGGTCTGAGGAAGTCACTGATTCCATGACCTCCATAACCAAATCGTAGCCTTAATTATAAGGCATATTTTTCAGACCTTGTATCATTTTTGTGGCTTTTTTCTCAGCCTTTTTTTCAACATTCTTTTTGAAGTGCAGAGACCAAAGTTGATACAGTCTTCCAGTATTGGTCTCACTAATGCCATATGTAGCGGTATTACCACCTCTACTCCTCCTGATTGATACTCCCTTCCTTTTACCTCCATTGATTGTATTTTGCCCTTTCGCTCATAGAAATTTATGTTTAACTGATTTTCCATCATGACCACCAATTCCTTTTCAAAGTCACATCTTTCCAGGATACATCCCCCCTTTTAAAAATGTGACCTACATTGTTTGTTCCTAGATTTGTACCTTGCATCTGTATAACTGACCTGTCCCTATAATTATTTATCACTCTATCAGCTTTTATGTCATCTGCAAACTTTACCAGCAATGGTTTTGCATTTTCTTCCAGGTCATTGAGAAAGGTATTGAATAGCATTGGACCAAGCACAATTCCCTGTTTGACCCCAGTTGAAACACTCCATTGGATGAAAATTCCGAGTTGAATTTTATTAGTGCCAGATATATTTAAAAAAACCTTCCTGTTTTGCTCACCTTTGGTAAATAGACATATTATTTTGATTACTTGGTGTTAATAATTATCCCTTATAAAAAAGCAACTTTAAGAACAAGAAATGGTATGGCAAGGAATAGGTGATTTTTTATGTCTTCTACAATGAATGTGCACATATGCTGTACTAGTTGCAGAGTCTGAAGATTTCAAAGCGCTTCACAAATATAAATTAAGCCTCATAAAAAACAATTACACTCATTTAAGTACAGAATTAATGTTACCCAGAGAGTAGTTATGGCCTAAGTTTTTTTTAGAAATGTATTTGCAAAGCACACAAAAAAAAAATCTTGTGTCTGAGATGAGGTGTATAAAATGTTTGAGTCATGTACATAAGATATGTATTGGACTAAGTAAGTGTCTACCAGGTCACACAATGATTCAGTGGAATAACCAGGAGTCCTTCTGGCAATCAGTCCCCTTCTGTAATCATTTGATAAGAGTGCAAAAGATACTTGTCAGAGATGCAAAGGTGTATCCTGTGATCGTGGAAAGTAGCCTGGTTTTGCCTAGTGAAATAAAAGGCAAGTATAATTATATGTTGTAATGTAAGGGTTTTATTGTGACTTTAAAGTACTGGCCCCTGGAGATCCTCAGCATGCAATCATTTAAGAGGATATAGCATGCATTCCCTCCTTAGCTGGGCAGTAATGCTGGCTCCTTCAGAAAAAGGGGGAAAGGGGAATTTCAATCACACTCAGTCTGATGAGCACAAGAACTACAGTTCCGAGTAGTTCCAGAATCTGGATTAAGGGAGTAAGATTGATTGCAACCTCCTTAAGATGGGAATAGACTATTGAAGTGAAAAACAGGAACAGCTCTGTTGTGAAAAGTGGACAGTTTTGGTAGGTTGAAGGGAAGATGTATTCAAAGGATGGTTCAGAAGCTGGAGTGAGTGACTTGTGTTGGGGGCATGAGGACAAATTGGGAGGCTTTATCTGACAGGCCTGGTCAGTCAGGTTAGAGGTGTTCCTTAAAGTAAAACATTTACTCAGGCTGCTATTGATTTTACTGTTTTTTGAAAGCCTCCACAGTCCTTTAGGTGACAGGCACACTGGGAGAGATCCTGAAATCAGGGACATGTTGTCAATATGTGCACAGTCTTGTCCTAAGTTTTATTCCATTCATTCCATTTCATCAGCTGCATTTTCTCCTGACATGTAAGAATTTCTATTTGACAACAGCTTGTTAGGTCAATATGATTTGTTTTGTTTTGATTTTTTTAGCTGTGTCTTCAATCTTGATTTTCATTGGGAACCCATTGGGCTTATTAAGGACAAAATTGTAGAATGCAGGCACCAGGTGGTTTCTCCACAATTGGTTGCCATCAGACACACAACTGTCTACATCTCTTATTTGGAAATGGAAGGGGAAAGTTTCTCTTTTAAATGATTCATGGACTGCTCGGGGAATGCCAAAGGCAAGGAAAGTAAAGCAAAAACAAAACAAAACACAAAACAATTACTAAAGGTTTAAAGCACTATGTGGATAGACACAATTCATACATACGCAAGAGTTAAACCTTTCAGCTTAGTCTCTGTGTTGTCATCAGTACCTTTATACTCATTGGGTTGTCCCTTCTCACTTTGCCCAGCACAGAGCTGGGAGAGCATTCAGACAAAGAGCATTCCAGTGAGTACACAAAGTGTGACATTTTACTTCTAGAACTTCAGTGTTTGGATATAAAGCATTGTAAAACAGATGAACATTTTCAAATAATGGTGTCAGACTGCTGAAGGACACTCAACCAGTCTCAAGCCAAGAAAACCCATCCAGATTACTTCAGGCCTGACTTGTGGACAAAGAATCCTTAGGATACATTTCTAATTTTTGCTTTCTAGTTATTTTATGCTGATCAACCACCATTTTTACATCACAGTCCAACTTGCTCTCTTCCTTCCTAGTTAAAAAACAATAGCAACCCTGTCTTCCAACTTTTAATGATGTTCCAAAAGCTACCTTACTTTACTCATTCAGAGAAATACACAGCAGATTTGAAGGTCTTATGACTGCAAAAGGCAGGAGTATATAGAATCCTTGGCTGGCTAAAAAGCAGGGTTGCAGAGTAGTTACTTCAGCTACTGCTGAGGTATTTAGTTGACACTACTCACATTTTTACACACTTCAAGCAAAGATCTGGTAAAATATCAAATTTGTGTTTGACTGATAGCACAGCCAGCTCACTAAATTGAACAGAGCAATATGTCATATGAGATGTAAAGGAACAATCGAGCCCTTAGACAGAGACTGTCATCATCATATGTGGCCTCATATCTGGAACCTACAAAACAGGCTATTGGTCATCATTAAGGCTGGTTCATAGAATCATAGAATATTAGGTTTGGAAGAGACCTCAGGAGGTCATCTAGTCCAATCCCTGCTCAAAGTAGGACCAACACCAACTAAATCATCCCAGCCAGGGCTTTGTCAAGCTGGGCCTTAAAAAACCTCTAAGGATGGAGATTATACCACCTCCCTAGGTAACCCATTCCAGCTCTTCACCACTCTCTAATGAAATAGTGTTTCTTAATATCCAACCTAGACCTTCCCCACTGCAACTTGAGACCATTGCTCCTTGTTCTGTCATCTGCCACCACTAAGAACAGCCTAGCTCCATCCTCTTTGGAACCTGCCTTTGGGTAGTTGAAGGCTGTTATCAAATCCCCCCTCACTCTTCTCTTCTGCAGACTAAATAACCCAAGTTCCCTTAGCCTTTCGTCGTAAGTCATGTACCCCAGCCCCCAATCATGTCCGTTGCCCTCCGCTGGACTCACATCCCTTCTGTTGTGGGGGAACCAAAACTGGACGCAATACTCCAGGTGTGGCCTCACCAGTGCTGAATAGAGGGGAATAATCACTTCCTTTGATCTGCTGGCAATGCTCCTACTTATACAGCCCAATATGCTGTTGGCCTTCTTGGCAACAAGAGCACACTGCTGACTCATATTCAGCTTCTCGTCCACTGTAATCCCCAGGTTCATTTCTGCAGAACTGCTGCTTAGCCTGTTGGTCCCCAGCCTGTATCGGTGCAAGGGATTCTTCCTTCCCAATTCATGAGTCTGCACTTATCCTTGTTGAACCTCAGCAGATTTCTTTTGGCCCAATCCTCCAATTTGTCTAGGTCACTCTGGACCCTATCCCTACCCTCCAGCGTAACTACCTCTCCCCCGCAGCTTATTGTCATCTGCAAACTTGCTGTGGATGCAATTCATCCCATCATCCAGGTCATTAATAAAGATGTTGAACAAAACCGGCCCCAGGAATGATCCCTGGGGCACTCCACTTGATACTGGCTGCTAACTAGACATCGAGACATTGATCACTACCCATTGAGCCCAACAATCTAGCCAGCTTTCTATCCGCCTTATAGTCCATTCATCCAATCCATACTTCTTTGACTTGCTGGCAAGAATACGGTGGGAGACAGTATCAAAAGCTTTGCTTAAGTCAAGATATCACACCCACCGCTTTCCCCATATCCACAGAGCCAGTTATCTCATCATAGAAGGCAATCAGGTTGGTCAGGCATGACTTGCCCTTGGAGGAGAGGAAAGTGATCAGGAACAGTCAACATGGGTTCACCAAGTTCTTCAAAATGGATTCCTTGAGGACCTGCTCCATGATTTTGCCAGGGACTGTGAGGCTGACTGGTCTGTAGTTCCTCGGGTTCTCTTTCTTCCCTTTTTAAAATATGAGCACTATATTTGTCTTTTTCCAATTGTCCGGGACCTCCCCTGATTGCCACAAATTTTCAAAGATAATGGCCAATGGCTCTGCAATCACATCAGCCAACTACCTCAGCACCCTTGGATGCATTAGAGCTGGACCCCTGAACTTGTGCATGTCCAGATTTTCTAAATAGTCCTTAACCTGTTCTTTCACCACTTTCATATATAACAAGTTTCACTTTCTCCATTGATACCTGATCGATAGTTGAGAAATATATAAAATAAGCTTTTTTAAAATACTGTATCACATATTATTAAGTTACTGAGCTTTCATCTTTGGTTTCAACCTATTTGGTATTTTTTCCTGATGAACTTATGATTTCCTCAGCTTTGGTAGCTTTGATTTTTTATACTGATATACATGCCTTTGACATCAGAATTACCATTTGTTATAATTTTATTGTTTGGTATTATGCATTAACTCAATCTCTAAAAAGTGAATGTGCTTTTGAAATTGTCTAATATGAAAGAAAATACTGTTGGCCATGTAAACTCAGTTATTTTATTGTGATTGGTGTGGTTTCTTTTTACTTGCAAGCTTTTCATTACAAAATTATCTTAGTGTAATACCAACGTTGCTCCTGAGCATGTATATTGGCAAATGATAGATAGTACAAAATTCCTCATACCCCTTACTTTAACTTCCTGATAGAATTGTTGACCTCCTGCTATATATTTAAAAAAAAATGTTATTAATAGCTATGCCATTATCTGTTGCTGATTGTTTGACTATAAGCCAACTCAATACCATTTCACACAAGACTAATATATTTCCCAAACAGAGATAATGGGTCTTCTAAAGTTACATTTCAGGTTTCCACAAAAGCATCTCTAAAGTTGGAATATATTTCAGAAAAATAAATTGGACCTGATGCCATAACTACATCCAAGACTAATAACTTTAATGCAGGTGACTGCTGAGGAATAGGGTCCTCTTCATTTGATTTAGCACAATTGTTCCTGTAAGGCTTAGAGACTACCAAATAAGTAGTACTATAAAGTAATGTATACAGAAAACATTATGTCTGATGAACGAGGCAACAGCTACTCTGCAAGGTTTCCCTCAAGGATTGGTTTTAAGGTCTTGTTATATTTAAACACCTGTATTAAATGATCTTTGCCTGCAGTTACAGCATGTTCATTTGCATTTTAATGTGGATGATATCATTTGGATGTCAGTGGGCCCTGTTTAGAGAAGTTCAAGGACACTCATCAGAAGGCTTTTGATATAGCACACATTTAGATCAGCATCTAAGTAGGTATATATAAAATGAAAACAGTACTATTTTCATGATAACATATACATTTGGGGAAATTTTAAGAATTTGGAAGCTTCAAAATACATAAGTGCACAGTGTTTCTTTAGATATTCTGTATTTATACACATCCTAGGCTTTTTCTGACATAACTAATATATCCTTTGACATATATACAGACTTTTTTGTGCGAGCGTAAGACTCATTTTTTTTCTTTCAAGAACATACATTGTTTCCTTTATAAAATCCTATAACCTCAAGCTAGTTAAGGCAGTTTTTTCATTCAGTTATTCAAATTAGTCCTGAACAGCAAATCTAATGTGCACTAGTGCAATTAACCCCTTAACATCAGTGCACACATGCCTGAGAATGACCTATATCCAACAAAGTCATATCTGAATATATAATAAGTGGGAGAGATCACTCTTATTCCTTTGTTGCTTGGTGGAAATCAGTACTGCAGTTTAGGTTGGGGCAGCATTGTAAACAGGGGTAAGGAAGTCAGTTGCACTACATACCATATCAAAATACAGATTAAAGAAACTCATTTTTTGTAGCATTACAAACTTAAAAAAAACCAATCAAACCTATTTTACAAACAAAGTTTTCTGGACAGCTGGACATAAAAAGTAAAATATTTGATAGAAGAAACCTTTTTTTTAAAGGATTGGTGTTTTCATATTATCTTTTAATTAGTGCATCATTTATTCTGTTAAAAATATACCTGCAGGTCTTCCATAGATTATTAAGCACCACCGTTGTGACTCTCAGGGCAGAGATGTCAACGGAGATTGGGGCCCATTGTGCTAGGTACTGTGCAGTCTCATATCAAAAGGCAGTCCATACCCCAACGAGCATTTAATTAAGTAGACAACACAGACGGAGGGTGGGAGGGAAACAAAGGCACAAAGAGACTTAATTTTCCGAAGTCACACAGTAGGTTAGGAGCCTGTTTTTCTGAGTACTACTCTACTGCTTTATCCACAGAACCACACAGCCTTGATTGAAGTTAGTATGTAAGACATTTCAGAGGAACCTAAAGACCATTATTTAGGATTTGAGTCTAAGACACTTATGCACTCTAAGGGTTTGTCTATGTGGAGCGACAAACACACCAGACTGGTATGATTTGTAAAGAACACTAATATACTGTGCTGGAAATGGCCCAACTTGATGATCACTTTAGATAAGCTATTACCAGCAGGACAGTGGGGTGAGAGGGGGTATTGTTTCATGGTCTCTGTGTGTATATAATGTCTGCTGCAGTTTCCACGGTATGCATACGATGAAGGGAGCTGTAGCTCATGAAAGCTCATGCTCAAATAAATTGGTTAGTCTCTAAGGTGCCACAAGTACTCCTTTTCTTTTTGCTAATATACTGTAACTGCGCTTGGTAGATACTGCTGGTGTGCACCAAAAGACATCTAATTTGCATTAACATGATCTCAGTCTGAAATAGATATATTTTAGAGTGCACCAGCAGGATTTACACGGGGCAGTTAGAGCACTTTAGAAAGCACACCGCTCTAGTGGACTTTGCTGTAGCTGTGTAGAAAGCCCTAAGTAGCACTTACAGGCATAATGCCATTACATTATGGGATTTATTTCCTTTCTTGATTTCAGTGGGACTGCTCACATGAGTAAGGGTGCTCAATGTGAGGAAGATTTCGGCCCATACATTGAAGGCTCGACCACTGAGCTGGACTGAACTGTTATATTAGCATAAATTTGGAGAAACAACATTTATGGTTTCAATAAAGTTGGGTGGAGAAAGGTAATTATATTTTGCGGAGGATTTCAGTATTGGTTTCATTTTGATTTGGAATGATAAACTGTGTGTATGACCTGGAAGGAAATCAAGCAGGTTTATGACAGAAATCTGGCAAGGAAATCTTGAACCCTGCCTGGTTTCTTTTGGAATTTTGTCAAAATCAAACCATCTCCGCAAAACATTTCAGTATTGATGGATCAGCAAATTCTAATCAAAAGAATATTTTATCGGAACTTTTCTGATCAGTTCTAATTTACATGGCAGTGACTGAGAACAAATACCACCCAATGAACATTCAGTCTTTTTGTCATACATTAAGTGTACTTACTGTATAAAATTTGCATCAGTAGGAGAGCAACTCCCCTTTTGTTGTTTGTTGACAATCTGTCTACATATATATTTATAAGGACATCCTTCTGTGTTTTTCTGTATTTGTAAAGTGCTTTTGTGGATGATACCTAGAATATAAAACACAGGTGAGGGTGACTAAGTACTTAACCATCTGTTTGATACATCAACCGATAAGGGAGAAAAAAAGTAGAGAAGAACATAGCAAACTAAAGTGATAAAAGCAAGGAGACCATAAAAATAAAATACAAAGGTAAGAGGCATGACCACAAGGACACCATAACTTTATTGTACAGATGAATAGTTGGTAGAGATTTGTTAAACCCTTCCCAGTACAGCAATGAGGGAGTATAAACGAGACAAAGTTTTTACAACTGATCAAGTGACAAGTCTAGCAACTGGTAGCTTTTTCCATCCTCAGCATTTCCCCAACCAGTTGGTCAGTATGTAGGAAGGGAATTTTATGTGCCCTGGCCCTAGTCAATGGCTCAGATAAGTTTGTGAAGAATAGAGTTCATGCTGAGCTGTGCTTTCTTTCAATATATGTTAGACTATAGAAGTAGTTAGCAGGTATTTTAATACTCATACATCTCTATATATATTCATTTTATCTTGTTTTTGTTAATGTGGAAATAACTAAAAAAATGCAGTCTACTTTTTTTGCACGTTGTCACATTCTGTGACTTTGTGTACATAAGTGGTTGAATAGGGACCACCAGTATTATTCTAAATGTTACAGGCCTTATAATCAGAATTAAGTACATTAAGGCTGAATTCTGAATTGTTCATCACTGCAGTACAGGGGGAAAAAAGCCCTTGAGAATTTCTGCAGCTAAAATATATAGCAGAATAACAGAAGACATATTATAAGAATTCACAGATAATAATGCATTAAGGACAACAAAGTCTTTTTAAACTAAGTTTCAGAGTTAAACAGATGATTGCAATACATTTATTCCTATTATGACACATAAAAATGATTGCATATAAATAATACTATATGTTCAACATTTATTATGCATGTTTGACATATGCACATTGAAAGACTAATTTCACATTCTACTCCCCTGTGGCAACATCTGAAAGTGTTATAAATTAATAACTCACAAATTGTCATACAAATGAAAAGCAATCATACACATTAGTCTCTTGACTTATAGCTGGACTTTGGAGGCTCTAGTCATTGTCAGTTATGATAATCCTCAGTAAGTCTTCCTGTTTAATTACTAACCCTCTTGTATGCATACGATTTAATAATTCATGCAAACTACCATGCTGTTTGTTGTGATAAAAATTTTATCTGTGCACACTGGGAACAGATGAGGAGTAGCATTAGTGCTCAGTTTATTCTTCCCCAATAGTTCATGACATTTACATCACTCTCCTGTGATCGTTAATATGCCAATCCAACAATTATTTTCAACCATGCTTTTGGATGATTGGCACGCTGTCTATAAAAATCCTTTTTAATAAATAGAAGCCAACAATATGTGAGCTCATCACAAATTCAGTATCATCCAGCAAAAATGTTCAATTTACTGGTCAGCTGCTTGCAAGATATTCTTTGTTCATTCTTTATTAGACTACAGTCTTATGATCCAACATCAGAACAGTTATAATTCGGGTACTGATGCTAAATAAGCAGTCTTTATCATAAAAATACAGGAGGAATACATTAAATGCTAAGTAAAAAAATTAAGACCAATTCATTCATTCATTCAAATCTGTTTGCATATGGAAAGGTTGTTTTTTAAATATTTAAACAGAGCCCAGCATGGTTTATGTCCACTTTAAATAAATAAATAAATAAATAAACTCACACAATTTTCACTTGTTTATGGAAGGATATACGGTTTGCTTTTAGAGGATAGAACTTTTATGTTTTATCTTAATGACTCCATCCCCCACACACTTATTCACATTCTTCACTTTAAAAACACAGATACTCAAATTGAAATTAGAGGGACTAATCCCATGAATAAAAATAAGCAAGTGTGTAAGCGTTTGCAGGGCTGGCATTTGCGTTAGCAATACCAACAAGGAGTATATATAGAGAAGTATTTAAATATACTAGTTTAAAGCACCTACTGGCATTATCTGAGAGGGAATATATTAAATAACAGAATTTCATCTAGAAAAAGGGAGACAACAGGAGAAATGAAAAGTACTAAAATAACCTTCAGCAATATAGTAGAGGGCTGAGATTTTTCTCTGCATCAATGTAGCCTTTTTGCCTTCTGAAATTCATGAGCTGACAGAGGGGGAAAACATTCAGATGATTTTTTGAAAAATATTACAGCCTTATAATAGAGTAGTAAGACATAAAATGACTTGTGACTTGCTAATATTTCTATCATATTAACACATTTTAGAACAAAAATATATACTATTATGGAAATTACAAAAATTTCTGAGATCTGGTAGCCCCGTCATTTGAGGGGGGTGTACATCATTTGAGAAGGAACATAAGACTTCAAAGTACAAATATCAGGTTCTTAGCGGTATTGGTGAGTTTGCAGTACACTGGCATATATATATATATCTCTGCCAGGTTGAAGGTCTGCAAATGGACCGCAAGTAGGATGGCTGGTTTGTGCAGTGTTAAGACAGAGTTAAGAAAGGCCTCCTTCTATTTCTTTAAGATGCCTCTGACCCCAACAGTGCCAAAAGTTTCATATCTCATTGCCTCCTCCTGATGGTCCTTCTGCGTGTTGAAAGAGAGGTCCATCGTTTCAAGATGAAACGGTGGGAAGGTTGGCCACCCCCTTTCATCTCAGAAACTCTAGTTGGCCATATTGTACTTATAATAACTGACTCTACGGGAAACAGATCAGATGAATTGGATTTAGAGGACACCGATAAAAAAGGAAAAGGAATTATTTTCTCTCTGTCTGATACACAAAGTCCAAGGAAGTAGCCCAGACAAGCAGTCCCAATTTTTTTTGCTTGCAGTTGCCTGTGGATAAAAGATTAGGGCAGAGGAAGAAAAGAAGCTAGTTTAGGTCAAGGAAGGTAGAGGAAAGGGTAATCCCAAGTTATTGAGGGGATCAAATGTCATCTGAGTCCTGACTGAAGGGAAGGAAAGAGTATTTCCATCATCCCTGTGTCCCTCATCTTACAATAAGCAAGGGTTCAGCATTGGTTAAATGAACCGGTTAAATAAAAAACATTCTAATTAAGACACATAAAATAATAAAATATTAAAAATAAGGGGGGAGTATGAAAACTCTCTCCCACTTATTTGTAATATTATATATTTAAAATATTTTGTAAAGGGCAAAATTAAAAATAATGCCTCAATTATGCAAGTATTTATGCTTGTATAGATATGTGGCCTTGTCAAGGTTCCTCCCCCACTCTGAACTCTAGGGTACAGATGTGGGGACCTGCATGAAAAACCTCCTAAGCTTATCTTTACCAGCTTAGGTCAAAACTTCCCCAAGGTACAAAATATTACCCCCGTTATCCTTGGAATGGCCGCTACCACCACCAAACTAATACTGGTTACTGGGGAAGAGCTGTTTGGACGCGTCCTTCCCCCCAAAATACTTCCCAAAACCTTGCACCCCACTTCCTGGACAAGGTTTGGTAAAAAGCCTCACCAATTTGCCTAGGTGACTACAGACCCAGACCCTTGGATCTTAAGAACAATGAACAATCCTCCCAACACTTGCACCCCCCCTTTCCTGGGAAATGTTGGATAAAAAGCCTCACCAATTTGCATAGGTGACCACAGACCCAAACCCTTGGATCTGAGAACAATGAAAAAGCATTCAGTGTTTTACAAGAAGACTTTTAATAAAAAATAGAAGTAAATAGAAATAAAGAAATCCCCCCTGTAAAATCAGGATGGTAGATATCTTACAGGGTAATTAGATTCAAAAACATAGAGAACCCCTCTAGGCAAAACCTTAAGTTACAAAAAAGATACACAGTCAGAAATAGTTATTCTATTCAGCACAATTCTTTTCTCAGCCATTTAAAGAAATCATAATCTAACACATACCTAGCTAGATTACTTACTAAAAGTTCTAAGACTCCATTCCTGTTCTGTCCCCGGCCAAGACGACTACAGACAGACACACAAACCCTTTGTTTCTCTCCCTCCTCCCAGCTTTTGAAAGTATCTTGTCTCCTCATTGGTCATTTTGGTCAGGTGCCAGCGAGGTTACCTTTAGCTTCTTAACCCTTTACAGGTGAGAGGAGCTTTCCCCTGGCCAGGAGGGATTTCAAAGGGGTTTACCCTTCCCTTTATATTTATGACACGCCCCCCAAATCTCAGCTAGGGTGAAACACTGGCTGGGATTTCTTCCTGGAGCTCTAGGAAAACAGAGTTAATAAGACACATGCATCTCTAAATATACTACCAAGTACATAAAGACTAACAATATTTTCCACATCTCAAGGACGATTTTAACCAGTTGATTCTGGGAAACTTTCACGGGAGAGTGCATCAGCCACTTTGTTAGAAGCTCCTGAGATGTGTTGGATGTCGAAATCAAAATCTTGGAGAGCTAAACTCCACCGAAGAAGTTTTCTGTTAGTTTCTTTGACGGTGTGAAGCCACTTTAGTGCAGCATGGTCGGTTTGCAGGTGGAAACGCCGTCCCCAAACATATGGGCGTAGCTTTTCCAGAGCGTAGACAATGGCATAACATTCTTTTTCAGTGACTGACCAGTTGCTTTCCCTCTCAGACAGTTTTTTGCTGAGAAACACTACAGGGTGGAATTCTTGATCAGGTCCTTTCTGCATTAAAACTGCTCCCACACCACGCTCGGATGCATCTGTGGTTACTAGGAACGGTTTGTCAAAGTCTGGGGCCCTTAGTATAGGGTCAGACATGAGTGTCGCTTTAAGCTTGTTAAAGGCCTTCTGACACTTTCCGGTCCACTGAACAGCATTTGGCTGTTTCTTTTTGGTTAGGTCTGTCAGTGGGGCAGCAATTTGGCTGTAGTGCGGTACAAATCGTCTGTAATAACCGGCCAAGCCTAAGAAGGATTGAACCTGTTTCTTTGACTTTGGGACAGGCCACTTTTGGATAGCATCCACTTTGGCCTGTAGGGGGCTGATAGTTCCTTGACCCACCTGGTGTCCAAGGTAAGTCACTCTGTTTAGGCCTATTTGACACTTCTTAGCCTTAACAGTTAGTCCTGCCTCCCTTATGCGCTCAAGGACTTTTTGTAGATGTTCCAGGTGGTCTGCCCAGGAATCCGAAAATATGGCCACATCGTCAAGGTAGGCAACTGCATATTCTCCTAATCCCGCTAGGAGACCATCTACAAGTCTTTGGAAAGTGGCGGGTGCATTTCGCAGCCCGAAAGGGAGTACATTAAATTCATACAGCCCGAGATGTGTGATGAAGGCTGACCTTTCCTTGGCAGATTCATCTAGCGGTACCTGCCAGTACCCCTTGGTTAAGTCCAAGGTAGAGATGAACTGGGCCCGTCCCAGTTTCTCTAATAGTTCATCAGTGCGTGGCATTGGATAATTGTCTGGGCGAGTTACAGCATTTAGCTTACGGTAGTCCACGCAAAAACGTATTTCCCCATCTGGTTTGGGAACTAGAACCACTGGAGATGCCCATGCACTTTCAGAGGGGCGGATTACACCCATCTGTAACATATCCTGGATCTCCCGTTCTATAGCAGTTTTAGCTTGAGGAGACACCCGGTAAGGTTGGACCCTAATTGGGTGAGCATTACCTGTGTCAATGGAGTGGTATGCCCGTTCAGTCAGTCCTGGGGTGGCTGAGAACGTTGGCGCGTAGCTAGTGCACAGCTCCTGGATCTGCTGTCGCTGCATACGCCCAAGGGTCATGGAGAGGTTCACCTCTTCCACACCACCAGCACATTTCCCTTCGTAGTAGACACCTTCAGGCCACTCAGCGTTGTCTCCTCCCTGGGCTGTAAACTGACAAACCTTTAATTCTCTGGATCGATTAGAAGAGCTGAGAGGCGGTGGGTTGCTCCGTGCCGCCGTCCAAGCTCTCTGGAGGCTTTCATCTGCTTCCTGTTCGGTCTGGAACTGTTCCCTTGATGCTGGAGACATCAGTTCCTCATTGGATTGGGGACATAGGCTTGGTCCCTCTGGAAGCGATATAGGGGATGGAGCTGTTTCTGTTGACTGTGAACCGCTCTCCGCTGGTGCACTATGTTGGGATTCAGGCTCCGGCTGAGCCTCTTGTGTAGGGTTATCGGCTGCTGCCAGTTCAGGTTCGATGGGGCCCTCTGGTGTTGAGGTTGCAAGTACTGGATTCAGTGCTGACACGGGGTCTGGTGTTGGTTGTTTGGCTGGTTCCGGTTCTGGGACTGGTTCCGTCTGGGTCTCTGGGACTGGATCCACTACTGCTGTTGCAGACATTGGCCTGGGGTCCAGGTCCATCACCTCTGACTGGGTCCTGATAGAAGTTTCCGGAACAGAGCTAGGCCTCACGGCTTGTTTAGCCTGGTTGCGGGTGACCATTCCCACCCTCTTGGCCTGCTTCACATGATTGGCCAAGTCTTCCCCCAACAGCATGGGGATGGGATAATCATCATAGACTGCAAAAGTCCACATTCCTGACCAGCCCTTGTACTGGACAGGCAACTTGGCTGTAGGCAAATTGAAAGAGTTGGACTTGAAGGGTTGAATCGTCACTTGGATCTCTGGGTTGATTAAATTGGGGTCCACTAAGGAAGCATGGATAGCTGACACTTGTGCTCCGGTGTCCCTCCACGCGGTGACCTTCTTCCCACCCACACTCACAGTTTCCCTCCGCTCCAAGGGTATCTGGGAGGTATCTGGGCCTGTGGACCTCTGGTGTGATTCCGGTGCAATGAACTGTAATCTGTTGGGGTTCTTGGGGCAGTTGGCCTTTACATGCCCCAGCTCGTTACACTTAAAACATCGTCCAGCTGACGGGTCACCGGGGCGAGGAGGGTTGCTGGAGAACGGGGTGGTGGGACGATAAGGGGTCTGGAGGGTTCTTTGGGAGGTAGGTGGGGCTTTGGGCGGCCCCCGGTAATAGGGTGTGGTCTGGGGTGGTCCCTTCTGGTCTCCGCTCCAACTGCGACCAGTTTTCTTCTTCTCTGCCACCTCCACCCATCTGGCTCCAATCTCTCCTGCCTCAATTACAGTTTTGGGTTTCCCATCTAGGATGTATCTTTCTATTTCCTCAGGAACACCCTCTAAGAATTGTTCCATTTGCATTAGGAAGGGCAAATTTACTGGAGATTCAACACTTGCTCCTGATATCCAGGCATCCCAATGTTTTACAATGTGGTAGGCATGTCGGGTAAATGACATGTCTGGTTTCCACCTTAGGGCTCTGAACCTCCGACGAGACTGCTCGGGTGTTATCCCCATTCTGACTCTCGCCTTGGATTTAAACAGTTCATACTTGTTCATGTGTTCTTTAGGCATTTCAGCTGCCACCTCAGCTAAGGGTCCACTGAGCTGCGGCCTCAGCTCTACCATGTATTGGTCAGTAGAGATGTTGTACCCAAGGCAGGCCCTTTCGAAGTTTTCTAAGAAGGCCTCAGTATCATCACCTGCCTTGTAGGTGGGGAACTTTCTGGGATGGGAAGTGGTACCTGGAGAAGGATTGCTAGGGTTTGTTGGTATATTCTGCTGGGCCTTTATCCTCTCCATCTCCTCCACATGCTTCCTTGCCTCCATTTCCCTCTTGTGGGCAGCCTCCTGTACCTCCTTCTCCAGCCGCATGAGTTCTATCTGTCTTTCATGTTCCCTTTGTTTTTCCTCAGCCTGAAATTTGGCTAATTCCAGCTGTAGTCGAGCTGAGGATTTGGCCATTCTAACCTCTCTGTTTTTAACTAACTTTACACCCGAGGTTTAGAAATAAACAAACAAAACTTGGCTGTAAACTTTTGCTGTGCTGGAATAGAGTACCTATTCTCTGATAGTGATTGTCAGCCTACAGAAAAAGACAATTCCCTTGTCTCTGCTCTGGGCCCAAATTAAAGCAAAAAACCTCCAACTACTTGGAAAACTGCTTACCCAGCCCAAAGAAAAAAAAATTTCTTTTCAAACCTGTGCTCCTTGTAAAACAAAAAAAAAAAAAATCAAAATCCTAAAAAAAAACCCTGCCACTTTTGTCTCCAGGCAAATGGGTAGAGCACACACCCCCTATTTACTTTTAGGAAGAAAAGAAAAAAAAAAACCTCTGGGTTGGAAGACTGTGAATTTCCCTGCAGGAGTTAAGTACCCTGCCTCCAGGCAAGAAAACCTGCAATTCACAAGATAATCCCCTTTTGTCTCTGCTTGGCCACAAAGCAGAGAGAAACCAAGCTGCTTTCAGTTTCAAAGCTGCCTTCTGGACTTCCTAAAAATTCCTTTTTAAAATCTGTATTTCTAGTTCAAAAAATCTCAACTGGATCTCAAAATGATTTCAGGTTAATCCCACCACTGTGCCACCATGTCAAGGTTCCTCCCCCACTCTGAACTCTAGGGTACAGATGTGGGGACCTGCATGAAAAACCTCCTAAGCTTATCTTTACCAGCTTAGGTCAAAACTTCCCCAAGGTACAAAATATTACCCCCGTTATCCTTGGAATGGCCGCTACCACCACCAAACTAATACTGGTTACTGGGGAAGAGCTGTTTGGACGCGTCCTTCCCCCCAAAATACTTCCCAAAACCTTGCACCCCACTTCCTGGACAAGGTTTGGTAAAAAGCCTCACCAATTTGCCTAGGTGACTACAGACCCAGACCCTTGGATCTTAAGAACAATGAACAATCCTCCCAACACTTGCACCCCCCCTTTCCTGGGAAATGTTGGATAAAAAGCCTCACCAATTTGCATAGGTGACCACAGACCCAAACCCTTGGATCTGAGAACAATGAAAAAGCATTCAGTGTTTTACAAGAAGACTTTTAATAAAAAATAGAAGTAAATAGAAATAAAGAAATCCCCCCTGTAAAATCAGGATGGTAGATATCTTACAGGGTAATTAGATTCAAAAACATAGAGAACCCCTCTAGGCAAAACCTTAAGTTACAAAAAAGATACACAGTCAGAAATAGTTATTCTATTCAGCACAATTCTTTTCTCAGCCATTTAAAGAAATCATAATCTAACACATACCTAGCTAGATTACTTACTAAAAGTTCTAAGACTCCATTCCTGTTCTGTCCCCGGCCAAGACGACTACAGACAGACACACAAACCCTTTGTTTCTCTCCCTCCTCCCAGCTTTTGAAAGTATCTTGTCTCCTCATTGGTCATTTTGGTCAGGTGCCAGCGAGGTTACCTTTAGCTTCTTAACCCTTTACAGGTGAGAGGAGCTTTCCCCTGGCCAGGAGGGATTTCAAAGGGGTTTACCCTTCCCTTTATATTTATGACAGGCCTAGAAAGAAAGAAGGCCAGTGGTAAAGTGATGGTTCAGTCAGGCCTAGTGAAGAGTATAAGAAATGCAGCCCAAACACTAAATACAGTATATTACCAAGTGTGTAATCAGAAGTGCCTAGGGTAGCCCTCACTGAAAATGCCAAGGCCAGGGCAGGCTGCAAAAGGAGAGGAGATACTCCCAAAACTGTTGTTTACTACTGAAGTTAGATTCACCAACCAGTATTAATAATATAATAAATGGTCACCCATATTCCATACTGCACTGTAAAGCCATTGAGCTCAAAGTATTGGCAGTGGTCACTGTACTACCCAGAGGAAGTTCATTTCTCTGCCCCTCATTCTTTCATAGAATCATAGAATATCAGGGTTGGAAGGGACCTCAGGAGGTCATCTAGTCCAACCCCCTGCTCAAAAGCAGGACCGATCTCCAATTAAATCATCCCAGCCAGCTTTGTCAAGCCTGACCTTAAAAACTTCTAAGGAAGGAGATTCTACCACCTCCCTAGGTAATGCATTCCAGTGTTTCACCACCCTCCTAGTGAAAAAGTTTTTCCTAATATCCAACCTAAACCTCCCCCACTGCAACTTGAGACCATTACTCCTTGTCCTGTCCTCTTCTACCACTGAGAATAGTCCAGAACCATCCTCTCTGGAACCACCTCTCAGGTAGTTGAAAGCAGCTATCAAATCCCCCCTCATTCTTCTCTTCTGCAGACTAAACAATCCCAGTTCCCTCAGCCTCTCCTCATAAGTCATGTGTTCCAGACCCCTAATCATTTTTGTTGCCCTTCGCTGGACTCTCTCCAATTTATCCACATCCTTCTTGTAGTGTGGGGCCCAAAACTGGACACAGTACTCCAGATGAGGCCTCACCAATGTGAATAGAGGGGGATGATCACGTCCCTCGATCTGCTCGCTATGCCCCTACTTATGCATCCCAAAATGCCATTGGCCTTCTTGGCAACAAGGGCACACTGCTGACTCATATCCAGCTTCTTGTCCACTGTCACCCCTAGGTCCTTTTCCGCAGAACTGCTGCCTAGCCATTCGGTCCCTAGTCTGTAGCTGTGCATTGGGTTCTTCCATCCTAAGTGCAGGACCCTGCACTTATCCTTATTGAACCTCATCAGATTTCTTTTGGCCCAATCCTCCAATTTGTCTAGGTCCCTCTGTATCCTATCCCTGCCCTCCAGCATATCTACCACTCCTCCCAGTTTAGTATCATCCGCAAATTTGCTGAGAGTGCAATCCACACCATCCTCCAGATCATTTATGAAGATATTGAACAAAACCGGCCCCAGGACCGACCCCTGAGGCACTCCACTTGACACCGGCTGCCAACTAGACATGGAGCCATTGATCACTACCCATTGAGCCAGACAATCTAGCCAACTTTCTACCCACCTTATAGTGCATTCATCCAGCCCACCTTATAATGCATTCATCATATCCTGTTACTTTTACACTTTGCGTACTGGCCAACAGAAAGGAAAAAAAATCATTGTAAATGTGAGGGCCTTGGAACAGTTTAATGGTTTTCAGTTTTTAACACATTTTAATAATATTATTAATTATGTTAAGTCAACTCACATTTGTTATCAGAGTGGTAAGTCTGCAATCTGCCAGGAGATGGCAAAGGAAACCTGTCTTTTTAGGAAGTGGAGGCATGACTGGGATACCTTTGTTGTTTGATACTTACAAAGGAGATAATAGTCTCAAGTCAGAGATTCCAGAATCTGTGAGTCATCCAGTAAGAAGCAGACAAAATGTGACCTGGAAAATATCCTTATGAAGAAGTCAGAAGCTGCATCAATAAAAAAAAAATGGAAGAACTAAAGAGCCTGATTATGCTTGATGTAGTTACCTCCAATGTTGGGATGAGGGTCCCAGCATGGGCCTTTCATCAGTGGGGAATAACGGTGCTCATCATTTCACCTGAGAGGAAGGACAGTCTGGTTATTTTGTTGTTAAGACAAATTCAATTCTTGTCTCTGCCACAGAAGTTCCTTGGACAGGTCAATCTCTCTGCCTTACTTCCTGATCTGTAAAATAGAGAAAATAAGAATACAGACTTTCTCCCACTCTTTTTCTGGATTGTCTTTTTAGCTCTTCAGTGCAAAGTCTGTTATTCTTTTTAATATGTGTGTGTTGCACATAGTGCAAGGAGGAACTGATCTTGGTTGGGCTCTCTAGGCACTTCAGCAACACAAATACATAATAAGAGTAACAAATAAGCACCCAGTACCTTATGTGATTGGGGCCCTCCATCTTTTTTTTTGAAGTTATAAAACAGACAAGCAAATAATGTCCAATTTGCAGAAACCAAAAGCTATTGACCAAATAGAGGTCTTTTAGAGATAGGTGCTAGAGACCTGCCATTTCTCTCAGGGGTAAGAATGACGATATTATTTTATATTGCATCCTTACTTTTTTTAAGCCAGTAGGTATGGATGAGAGAAATAGATTGAAGTGACAGAGGTGCTGGTTTGGGATATTGATTTTTCATGTTTCTTTTTTGTAATAATGTGTTAAAAGGACCTGCTTTGATGCTCATTGTAGACAATGGAAAAAAAATCTCTGACTTCAATGGGCTTTGGATAAGGCCCTTAAATGATCAGCTTATTAATAAACTGCCTTACCCATGGTTCTTTAATAGTGTTTAATGGTGTGGTTCATAGAGATAATTAGAAACCAAATGGAAAGAAAAGAGCCCCTAGGTTACATTTTTATTTGCCCATGTGATGCCAAAAGTTTTATTTCAATATCTTGACTGTAACTCTGATTACTTGTGGAGTACTGGGGAGCTAGCTTGCCTTTAAAGAAGAAATAAATCTTAATTTCATGAGCCTAAGGCAAACTTCAGTCTATTATCTTCTGTAGAGTCTACAAAAGTAAGAAGAAATTATTAGAGCATCAGCAAACAGCAATAAATACAAATAGGTCAAAGATAGACAGACTGAAACACAAAGCCATGGTGCTTGTCAACATTGACATGAGCAATGGGAGGAATACAGTTGGCAAAAGATGAATAATTTCATGTTAAAAGCATAACTGGCATTAATTAGCACCCTGGTTGGAAGTCTCAGCACACAGGCCAAGGTGACACTGCTGATCCAAAGCTCACTGAAGTCAGTAGGAATCTTTTCATGGTTTGGGCTGAATTATAGGCTGAATTCATATAGGCATAGGAGGCTTACCATTCCTCCAGGTCAAGATTTATGCACTTTGGCAGAGCAATACAGGGAAGCTTTCACTATTACTGCCTGTTGGCTACAGTGAACAAACAGGGTGCTTCACACACCAGCATGTTAATTGTGGCATCTGCAGAGCACTCGAATCACTTCAAGTTATAACTGAATTATTTTTAATAAGAAAAATGAAATGCTAGAACTGGGGTAATACTGTTATCTAGAGCAAATCTATCATATCCTAGATTCAGGAATCCTTCACCATTTTAAACCGTCTCCTCCCCGATTTATAGAAGTAAAATCAAATATACATTTCAATCAAAATTATTCCCTGTCCCTAGCATCCCTGCTAGGATGCAAGCTCTTGCTATGGTGTTTTGTTTTGTTTGTCAGGATTGTACTAGAAAACCAAAAGTGTTGTGGTTAGACAATATTTTCTAACCTATGTTGTACAAAATTTATTTTCAGGGAGAGGATAAAGTCTTCTGGGAGATCCATTTTCTTTCACTGGATTTTTTTTTAAACTACATGGTATTTTGGGTACAGTGAGATACATGCCAAGGACAAAAAAATTAACTTGCTCTTCAGACATATCCTAGACAGAATTGACATTTATCCTTGTATCTTAAAGGTAAATGTCTGAAAAAAAACCACTTTTTTATTTATTTGGGTTTAGGAATATATGAGGATACCCTCTCTATACAACCATATATGATAATATTTATTACATAATATTAGAAAAGTTTATCATATTGTGATTTCATGGCATTCAAGTTTCTATTAAATTAAGTTTAATGTTTTAACTAACTATATCTGCTATTCTTTATACTATCTTATTTCCCTGTTCTCTTCCTTCTTTACTTTTTCCTCAGTTACTAATTTTTATTATTTATAGGTGTTACAATATCAGCTAAGGGGAATAATCAAGATTGAGGGACATTTTCCTAAAAGCTGTAGAAAACACTGAGTAAAGTTTAACTCTTTCATCTCTTTTTCTCTCTTTTAGGGCTTGTCTACACAGGGACAGCCAGGAATATTAATCCAAATTAACTAAATGTGTGAATTTGCAGTGAATTAGTTAAACCACTAATTAGTTACACCACTTTACAAAATTCACAAATTAAGCTAAACCACAGTAAGGCCACTTTAATTCTTAGGCTTTGTCTACACTACCACTTTTGTTGGTAAAATTTTGTTGGTCAGGGGTATGAGAAAAACACCTCACTGACATAAGTTTTACCAGCAAAAGTGGTGGTGTGGACAGCGCTGTCGGCCGGAAAAGCTCTCCCCTCGACATAGCTAATGCTGCTTGTTGGGTATGGTTTAATTATGCCAGCAGGAGAGCTCTCTCTTGGAAGCAAAGAGCGGCTACATGGGAGACCTTACATGGGCACAGCTGTAGCGGTACAGTTGTGCCGCTGTAAGGTCTGTAGTGTAGACATAGTCTTAATAACAATGTCCACACAGGGATTTAATGTTTAACTAATCCACTTCAGATTCACACCTTTGTTAATGCAGATTCAGTTTCTTGGATGATCCTGTATAGACAAGCCCTTAGTCTCTGGTGTTCCTTCTTTCCTTTTCTCACACCCTATTTTTGTATCTTCCGATGAGTTTTCTTTGTCTCCCTCTCTTTACACTATTTAAATTTCTCCCTTCTGACCCTCCAGTTCGCCTTCTTTTTCACTATTATTTTTCCAAATTTCTCCCTCATTTACCTCCCACTGCAGCTCTGGTCCTTTCTTTTTTCTTCATCTCCCCCTTTTTCTCTTTTCCTGCCCCCCCTCCAGTCCTGTGTACCACCTCCCTTAGTGTCTGCAGTTCCCAGCTACCACCATCTTCTTAACTGCTATTCTCCTAGCAGTGATCAGTCAAAGCCTCCACTGTTAGCCTGTAAGGAGGATTTGGCCAGCCCCAAACTCTGCTCCCTCCCTCTCTTTATGAGAAGGACAAAGAGATTGTAGGGAGTAGAGAGCAGGATGTTTCCCAGCTCCTCCACTTCCCATTACCCTACCAATGTTTATAAGGAGAAGGTTCTTCTGAGGGTATCCTCTCCCACCATAGCAAAGGAAGCCATGTTAATAGATTTGATGCTCTGTATAGTGTTCATCTATCCAAGTAGTGAGCTGGTACCACAGACCTCTTTGATGGATCTACAGCTGGAGAGCCCATGCTTGATCATTTGCTGCTTAATTTAACTATTAGAAGTTTATATTATAGAGATATAGTTGGATGTTTGTGAATACGTATAGACATCTTATTGTATGTGTAGACATATTATGTGCCATCTATATGCACATAAAATATGTAACATCTTTAATAAATTTGTAAGACCAGTTAAGTTTATTGTTGTGCACTATACTTGACTTTCAGATTGCACAGTTTATAACACTAATTGCCATGATATCACAAGTCTTTGCCAAGTAGTGCCCCTTCCTCTATTTTTTTACCATTTTTCCCAAGTCCAACCATAGCAATCATTGTCTCAATCAAATTAAATGTAATGTAAACTTACGGAGAAAAGGAGCAAACAAAGATACAGAGTAACTATAAATTAATATGCATGGTCTATTTTCCAAGTCAAGGAATTCAAGATGCTTACATGCTGCCGTAGGATTCATCTTTAGAGGATTGCTTTTGACCTTGGAGTCTGTTGTCTTGAACTGAAATTACACTCCACTCATCACTGTCAGTGTCAAAAGATATATCAGTATTCACAGCAGCAACACAAGCAGCAAATTCCAGAGGAAAAATATCTGTTTACTTTTAACACTGTCAATCGTTCTGCAATCTCAATATTTAGTAAAAAGAAAAGGAGTAGCTGTAGCTCACGAAAGCTTATGCTCAAATAAATTGGTTAGTCTCTAAGGTGCCATAAGTCCTCCTTTTCTTTTTGCGAATACAGACTAACACGGCTGCTACTCTGAAACCTGTCAATATTTAGTCTTACTCATCAGTGGGTAATACGATTTCCAAATGCACAGAAGGCTTTTAAAATTAAACCTGGAAGATTAAATGCTGCGCAGAAAGTAGGCCTATTTGAGGGGCTTTTTTAGTTGATTTGTTTGTTTTTCCCCCCCTCTCATCTATTTTTCAAACCAATAGGCAAAGGAATCTCTATAGACAAGCTTTTTTGTTTGGTTGGTTTGATTTGGTTTGTTTTTTTGTTTTATTGCTCTTAAGTTTGGGTAGGTTTTCTATAATAAGAGAGTATGGTCAGAGTCAGACAGTGACCTTCTACTTCTTTTTCTGAATTGTAGTGGTGATTTTAATTCCTTTCTTGATTGTGAGACACAGGGTTGGAGGTTAATGGGATAAGCATGAGGAGGTATATATTGTAATGTAATTGCACTGATCAGCAAGTGTCAAAGGTTTTCTTTTTCTCTAGTTTATCTAAGATACAGAAGATCCAGGGCTGGACTAAGATGTTGCTTTTGGATGCTCTATCTCAGCATCTCTTTCAGCATAGACCTATAAGAATCCCCCAGTTGTTGGTCCATCAGAACTTCTCTCCCTTCATTATGGAAAGATTAACTTGGGGATTCAGCTGACTCCAATCTCCCCTTTCAGAGGAACCACCATCACCTGATAGCTGATAAAAAAAACCAAACTAACCACCACCACCCCTTCTTGATGATGACTGCATTGGTATTTCTGTTTTTGGCCAAAATATTTTTGGTTTTCAGGCATTTGGTTTTTCAAGAAAAAAAAATCAAAATATTCAGTGGAAAGCAGACACTTTTGGCCAAAAAATGCATTCCATTGAAAACCCAATTTTCCACTGAAAAGCAGGTTAGATGGAAAATTTTCCACCAGCCCTAGTGGAAATTTTCTGGCAAGGCAGAGGTTCAGCTTTCATAGATTGTTTTTTGTTTTTTTTCCCCCCGCTTCTACTTCTCTGTCGCTCGGGCCTCTTGGTATTAAAATATGTGCACATGATTTTGTAAGCTTGTACTAAAGTGTGTAACACTAAACTGCTATTCATGTGTGATCGCCAACTCAAACTGCTCTTGCAGCATTGATTCTATTGTCAGTTAAAATTAAAGCAAGACAGAGGTATTGGGAGGTAAGCTACACATTTGTTTGGACTTTAAACTTTGACAGTATGTTGGCTGCTGTGTGGACTTTATTAGACCAAAGATACAACATGCGACTTGCTTTAAAAAGTTCATTGCCACTGGCAGAGACAGAAGCTTTTGGGAATGTCAGACAGTGAGTTCTGACGCCATATCACTTACTGTGGGGATATGTTTACATTCATGCTGTCTCATCAGAGGCAGTTCTATTAAGTTAGGGATGGTGTTGTACACCTGATTAATTCTATAGATTTTCCCTTATTGTAATGTGGAGGCAGCACAATTTCTTTTATTCCCTTACCACTTCCAGAAAGCTGGGTTCAGTTCCATATTAGGCACAGTGATCATACAGGGGGTTTTCTAACTCAAAGGCCCTAGTTGGGGTATTTATGCACATAAAAAATTACAAATAGTCTTGTTCTACCCATTAATCAATTATTTTCAAAATTCTCAATTTCCATTCTATGTATTGTAGACATTATGCGCTATATTCATCCCTCATATCATTCCATTGATTTCAGTAGAATAACACCAAGAATTTTGTTGTCTGTTATGTACTTGTCCTTAGCCATTTTAGGCTAATCTAATATCAACATCACTTATGAGGTTGACTGCTGTTCCTGTTATCTACTATGGATGGGATTTGGAGCTGATTGAAACATGAGAACATTATTCATTAAAGTTTTAGTTAACCAAATGTCCCTTTTTTCTTTAGAATATATTTTACTTTGAAAACATTTCTGAACAGGCTTAGTGGGATTTTCAAAATTTAAGCATTACCCTAATATTATTTCCATTGAAGTACCAATGGGTAAATAGCCCACTGAGATCACTGGTTGAAGAGTTAGGTTTAATGCTGAGTGCTTTTGGAAATCACACCCTACTTATTTATGATGTTCTTTAAATTATTATTATAAATAATTAACGGAAAATGTCACATGGCTGTTCCTGAGAGCTCCCTGCCCCAGTTTTGCATGCCCAAGAGGTTCAACCTGAGTGTTCCCACACAGTGAAAAGGAAAGCTCCACTCAGAATAATACCATGAGTCCTTGTTTTTCTACCTCTCAGCTTTACTCTTTTGCTGATGCACAGGCCAGAGCTTGGGCTTTTCAGGACTTTTCAGAAAGCCTCACACAAAGTTAAACTTCAGGGCTATTGAATGAAAACCCCTGGTAAATAAATATTGAAGTTCACAATTTCAAAGAGAGGGCTATACACTTTCTTGGTTATTTAAGGCATTAGAAAAACACATTGTAACTCGTAGATAACCTAATTAGTATTTGAAATACTATGAATAACTTTTAAACAAAAGCTATTAAACAGTAAATCTACTGATTTCTTATACAGAGTTTCCCCCTTTTGTTTATGTTACACACATTCAAATATAAGATTTCAACATAATTTCTATACTTTAGCACACACATGGAAACACATTCCCTGCTGATCTTCTCGGAAATGATTTCTCAGTCTTTATGGCATGACCATAGGATTGTATGTGTATCAGCTGGACCATTCAGAACTTGCGAAATGACAGCATCTCAGTCCCTTCAAACACTTCAGAACCCAGTCAGCAAACAGTCCGGAGGTCTCCATAACTAGACGCATTCCAGCACCAGAGTTAATAGCTTATTTGTCTTCTCAGTTGCTGGTGAAGCAGAAGTCTGTAGCTAGTATCCTATAGCTAGTGGTACAGGGATTGGGACCCAGCCCTTACAGCAGACATATATCTTAGTTCTGCATTGTCAGCTACTGAGTTCACAGCACTGTCTTTAACTCCTGTATCTATAATCTCTACTCACCCACCCCCGCACTCTGATTGGCTCAGCTCTCAGAGGGTGACGAGCATGTGACCTGCCAGGTTGGTTGCTAGCAATGAACTTCCTATACAGCCTCAGAAATAGCTACTGACCATGTCTAATAACTGTCACACCCTTTCTGGATATTTCTGCATCCTTCTAGCTAAGTTGTCCTTCTCTGCTCTCTACACATATGCAGAGACTTGGATCCAACCAAGATCCATGTCTCATCCCCACTGCTTTTCTTGCCTTCCCCTTGAGAAACCAAGTCAGTGCTGCTGTATAAATCATGTGGGTTACCTCATCTTTGTACAAACCCACAACTCCATGTGAAATTTGGCCCTGCGACCTAAGCCCGTAGATTTCACACAACTTTCCCACTACTGTGGTTTTTAACATTCAATATTAATTTCAGTAACAATTAAATCATCACCTGTGCATATACACCCTGTGCTGCACAGCTGAACAGTAAAATATCAGTTCAACAACATAATTTTGTTCCAGCACCCTTAATTCAAAACAGTAAAGTCTTTTTTTTAAAGGTAAATAAGGTGTCTAAGGGGTTTTGTGCAGGTTTGTTTTGTTTAGTATCTTTGTCTCATGTTCATGATGACTGCTAGTACATGTGCATACAACAGCTGCAGAGATCTGATACAGCATGGATCAACTCCGATGCCCTGTTCTCTCTACATGCACCATGTGGATGTTCTGAGAGAGTAGCTAGATAGAATATATGATCTGAATTTTTGTCAGGTGGCTTAAAAAGGAAAAATGTGCCTTGATCAGTTAGGAGATAACACTTTTAAAATTATATATGTGATCCTCCTGGTCATTTCTATGCTACATTTTTTCATTTTCTTAGTTCATACTCAAATGCCTTTTTTATGCTTTATATTTCTTCCCTGCTTGTCATATGACAATGTCATCATCTCTCTATATCACATTATTATAGTACTTTATGACACATCTCTTTTCTCTCTCTTTTATCATAATGTCTCACTATACTTTTATCACATTATATCATTTTAGAGTCTTTTTTTCATACATGCTGGTTTCTTATAATTTTTCCAGATTGGAAATTTTAGACTCCTACTTGCTCTTATTGTACTTTAACATGCTTCTCTCCTTCAGCATTGTGTAATTCTATGTGCAACCTGTCTGACCTAACTCTTGTTTTAAATGCCATGTCTCTTTTAAATGCTGGTAATGTACACTCCTCTGACAAACCGGATTTCTATTTTAGTTCAAACTCATCATATATGTTGTCAGATTGTCATATCTAGTTCTGCAGAACATAGGCATTCACATAATAGAAACCCATCCACAGATGATAATATTCACAGCTACTAGATTGATCTTTTATGATCTTTTATTTGAGAAGCAATACAGACTAATGAAGGGAGTACTGGATTGGGACTCAGGGGACTTTGGGCCTGACCTGCCTACATGACTTTGGGCAAGTCATTTCAACTCTCTCTGCCTCTGTTTCCCCTCCTGTTTGTTGTCTGTACTGTCTGTTTAGATTGCAAGCATCTTAGAACAGGGACTCTCCCAGTGTGTTTGTACAATGCTTAGCAGATCCAGGCCCTAATCTCATGTGTCCTCTAACTAATACAAATAATAATAATTTAATACTCCAACCCTGACTTATAATGGGAACTTCCAGGAGTGAGTGGCTAGACTCCACACCCAGTATCATCAGCCTCTGTTTAAGACTGAAATCAGAGGTGGTAAATGTGCTGTGCACACTTGTTCACTATGAAATGGACTGAGGCAATCATAACCAGCTAAATTCACATAATTGTTGATCATTACTAACCTGGGTTAGATTTTAACGTGTACGCAGATATGAATATCTCTAACTTATATCCAATTTATCATAATAAAATAGAACTTATAATTAAATTTCATTATATATGTTAGACTTCCTTAAGAAATAAAGAAACTTAAAGAAAACAGGATCTCCATGATTTACAATTTGAAGCAACGGTGATATAATTTATCTTTAGCATTAAATCCCGTGCAGTTTTGCTCTCCATGAAGCACAAATGCTCGCTCAGAACTGAAATGGAAAACAAAGCACAGGCCATGAAGACAATCTAATTGCTAGTCAACACTGTTCCTCAATTGGCACTACCCATATCAGAGATGATATCCAGACATTTAATTTGAGGGTGAGAAAGATACAAAAGCACTAACTTTATATATGAAAAATAATAAAGGAACAGAAAGGAAAGGAGTAGTTTAAATGCTGCATAGCTCTCAAAGTAAAATGTCTACATGTTGTGATTTAGAAACATTAATTTAACTCCTTCCATGTTGGAGACAAGGGATCAAATCCCAAGGTAGGTCCTTACTCAGTTACTCAGGCAAATGCCTAATGAAATTAATGAATAAGGACCAAATATGATTGAATGGAGGACATCATAGTTCTGGCCCTTTGTGAGGGACAGATTCTTGCTGACAGCTGCACAGGTGCCTAGTCTCACCCCCAAAATATGGGGGTATTCAGGGCCCTCTGGAAAAGAGGGAGGTACAGCTAAGTGTGAATCCCAACTTTATTATCTCCTAACAAGAGGAACCAATACTTTACAGTATTTAGCCAAGCACAGCAAGCAGTTATAGGCCAGACAAAGTAGGCTTACCCTTCCCTAGGTTAGAATAAAAGAATATCAGGGTTGGAAGGGACCTCAGGAGGTCATCTAGTCCAACCCTCTGCTCAAAGCCGGACCAACCCCCAACTAAATCATCCCAGCCAGGGCTTTGTCAAGCCTGACCTTAAAAACGTCAAAGGAAGGAGATTCTACCACCTCACTAGGTAACGCATTCCAGTGCTTCACCACCCTTCTAGTGAAAACGTTTTTCCTACTATTCAACCTAAACCTCCCCCACTGCAACTTGAGACCATTACTCCTTGTTCTGTCAAACAAGGTTGGGGGGAGACGCGATCGTCTAGTTGGTTCCTCTGTAGTTTCAGTTCCCATCTCCCCTGAACAACACAAAAATCCTCCCTTATATACATTTATTTCATTCTTGGAACATTCAGATTTTACATAGCTATCTTAAAATACACACAGGCTGTGTGGCTAAAATCTTCATTCTGATTGCACAATGCCTTCTTGATTACACAGTGCATTTTTAACTGACACAGGTTAAGTTAGAGAGATCTGGTGGGTCTACAGACACTTTGATTATATAATGTTTGCTGCTTGCAACACAGGTCATAGGGGCTTTGGGTTACACACAGATTGCTTACCCAACACTTGCAATGTACACAGACCCCAGACCAGGTCAGTTGTGAGAGCTTGGGTTAAACTAGAGTGGGGGTTGAAAGGTAATATCCCACATTGTCCCCCTGCTCTAGAATCAGAAGCTGCTTAAATTCTGAGGTTTGCCGTCCCTGATCCTTGTTGGGCCCCAGAGGCTGCTAGCTATCTTGGAGAATGAGTAGGGGCAAGTGGATGGCAGTGGCAAGGTTCTGCCCCCTCTTCAGTAGCCAAGATTACAATCTTGGTGCAGTGTTGAGCACACCGCATCTTCTCCAAAGGCAATGGAGCTACCAGTCTGGTGTGTGCATTCCAGGAGCTTGCCGGAGGAATTCTAGCTGACTCAACAAGAATTCATTCTGGGGACTCCAGTCACAGCAATGCCTCTCTGAACCACTGCCTCTGGAAACTGCCGAAGCACAGGGCAAAATCTTGGTGTGCCCCTATAATGTGTATCTAATTCCAAAATTACTACTATTAATTCATTCCAAATTCACTACTATTAATTCAAAAATTACTAATATTAATCAAGGCTACAGAGATGGTCAACTGTGATTAAGTGAGCATGTTAATTAAGAGATTATAGGACCAACTCATCACTCAATAGAACTATACCATTTTACACGAGCTGCAGATCAGCCCTGAAATGTCTTGTTGCTAGATTTTTACCCTCAACTTTATCTCAAAAGAAATGATCAGTTCTAAAAGCATTCAAACTGTCTAGAGGAAATCTGGCCAGGAAGGTATTTCTGATTCATAAAACATATCTCCACAGTCCTTCATGCTCATTTTTTGCCACCCGTCAATTTAAATTAATTGATATACTTTTACAGGTGAACAACAGCAATGAGAACAGCTTGGGTTTTCCAGCACGGATATGTGTACTCTGCTAAGGACCACGAATTACCAGCAACATTTGGAGTAATGAGGCACAGCTCATTTAGAATGTTTGTACATTTAAAATCAAGCTGAACACATGATGATTTTAAGAAAATATTTTAAAATCAAAAGCAACAAAATACCTTGTATCACACCTCAGTATGGCATCAGAATGAAGTATATCAATCCCATTATTATATATGTGGGAGTATATCCTGTCCATAAGAAATATAAGGCTACCAATACAGCAATCTGGTTATAATGCAGTGTAATACCATGTGAGGAATCTAAGTTCTAAACTCTACTACAGTCCTTGGCTATCTGAGCTAAAGTGGCTTGCAACACTTTTACTTGTTAGTGGAGGGAGTATCTCACACTGAGTTCTAGTTATCCCAGTGAGCAATCTGGGAGTACCAGTCCTCTTCAGTCAACAGGGTGGTTAGTGGGGATAGTAAAAGAATTAACAGAACACAGACTCCCAGGTCTTTGAGAAGACCATTCCTGTCCAGAACAAGCAAAAAGCTAATTTATTAACTAGAATTGGAATAAATCAAGTTAGTAGCATTCATACACCGGGAACCCAGATATATTTTGAAGGGTCTATACATATGTAGAGTGTATTTCTTGCCCATGGCTATCTCAAAACTGAAGTCCCCTTCTCACTATCTCAGACATAAATCTCAGAACTGTCCCCCTCTCCTCCCCCCGGCCCTGTCAAAAACAAATCATCTCTACTCTTTCATCAGCGATATACATTTAAAATACATATAGCTAAAACATATGGATTGCTGTACGACACTGGGAGTCTAGTGGTTGTATTTACCTGATACATAAATCTTTCCTCAACCCCTAACAGCTAGATGCACTTGCATTATTTCGGTCTTCATGACTGTGGTGTTGAGAACCAGATGGATGCCCCTGGAAAAGCAGCTCTGCTGGTGCATTTGAGCTTTGTTGGTGTTCTTGGCATGGTTCAAATTGTTCATCAGTGTGCTTGGTCTTCTCACTTGTCACAGAAACAGGAATGAGATTGAGCTTAATGGTTGCCAATTTAGTATTTTGGGAACACATGACCTGAGAAAAGTCTGTCTTTTGGGTCTGATTCCATTTCTGCAGTGACATTATAATAGCCGCTTAGTAGCACTACTGAAGTTAAGGGGTTGTCAGACTTTTCATTACAATCCCCTATTTTTAGGAGTTTTCAGGTTAGAGAAAAGTAACATTAGCAAATATGGCATTAACAAGATAGGAAATTTGCTTTGTAAAGTTTAAAGAATAATACTTTTTTGTGAATTTCTGGCACACAAAACAATAAAAGATTTTATCTGGTTAAGAAGTTTTATGCACTACAAACTCAGCATGGCTGCTTCCTCCCCCCAAATGACATCAATTAAACTACTTCACATGCTTAAATTTAAGCACATGCATGAAGATTTTTTTTCTGGATTGCAGCCTGGTGGTGTGGTGTGTGTACATGTTGTTTTCTACAGCTAATGACATCTAATTTGAGGAAAAAAAATAACTTATTGCATGTAGGCTCTGATTTAGGAAAGCATCCTTATTCAGGATAGCTTCTAAGCATGTTCTTAATCTGAAGCACATACTTAAAACCAAGGGACTTCAGATAAATTAGATTTGCTAAATTGTGGCGTAAAGTATCAAATAAAGACTGGAGCCCATCTGTTAGCCAGGTTATGGAATTCAGTCTCCTTTGTGTAACCATTTTAAAGGTCAGCATATGTTTCCTAGTGTTACCCCAGAATTTGACAGTACTGCAGTCAGACATTTTGTATGTTGAACCACTGCCACTTGAAAACCAAATACCACATACTGAAGAATAATCATAGGCCTTTGTGAGGCAAGGTGAGACAGCTACATATTTGCAGTTTGTTAGTCAGAATGGGAGGATGGGAAGGAAAGTTATGGACGAGAGTGAGTTAATAGCAACTGTGGTTTAAGTGACCCTGTTACATTGTTATGACTAGAAATATTTTGATGATAAGAGATAATGAGTAGTTTTGCTGAAATTAGGAGTATTGGTGACCTATAGGAGTTACTGTTAGGATATAGATATTCAGGCCTGTCTGTAAAGGCCTATACGCTAAGAATTTAGGTGTATTCTTATCACTTGGCTTTGATTTGAAAGAATCAAAATCACTGTCTGCTGGTGTAAGAGCCTTCTCTTACTGTGACAGGCTGAGGCCCTGTGCTTAGGCTAATGCCTTTGGCTAAGCAGCGGAGGCAGCCATAAGCTGGGAAGCAACCGATCACCTTCTCACATTCCAAACTAGTCACATTGAAATAAGGTGCTATTGGTCTGTTAGGAATACAATCCTGTCCTGATAATGCCGATCGCCTCCAGAGAAAGGGAAGTGCCTAGAAAATGTAAAAGGAAACTTAGTTTGATAGCATCCTATCTGGCAAGAACTCACTTATCAACAGCTGGGATATGAAATCCTCACTTCTGTATTGTTTTGTCATTATAGTTCCCACTTTGCTATTATTTGTCTGTATAATCTCTGTCTGGTTCTGTGGTTGTTTCTGTCTGGTGTATAATTAATTTTGTTGGGTGTAAACTAATTAAGGTGGTGGGATATAACTGGTTACATAATCATGTTACAATATGTTAGGATTGGTTAGTTAAATTTCAGGAAAATGATTGGTTAAGGTATAGCTAAGCAGACCTCAAGTTTTACTATATAGTCTGCAGTCAATCAGGAAGTGGGTGGGAAATGGGAACAGGGAATGGGGGTGGGGAAATTGGAATCATGTTTTGCTAAAGGGGGAAATGGGAACAGGGACACAGGTGTAAGGCTTTGTGGTGTCAGAGCTGGAAAGGGGGACACTAAGGAAGGAAACTGGAATCATGCTTGCTGGAAGTTGACCCCAATAAACATCAAATTGTTTGCACTTTTGGACTTCAGGTACTGTTGCTCTCTGTTCATACGAGAAGGACCAGGGAAGTAAGTGAGTGAAGGAATAAGCCCCCTAACAGTTACTATAAGTTATGTGCTTTGTTTGAAGTTAGCTATACAAAAATTAGGTGAAAGAATATGCTTTGGAGTAGTCAAAGGGAGCTTTTCTTCAGGCAAGGAGCTGACATCTAAACTCCCCATCAGCTTGACGGAAAGAAGGCCCCTGGAAGCCTGGGATGTCCTAAACCTATTGTGTGGGTGTGTGTGTGTGTGCGTGTATGTGTGCTTAAAGTCTAATAAATTGAAGTTTAGATATGAACACACTTGCTACTATCAATGATTTATTAGACAGAAGAGTTGTGCCCCCTATTAATGTATACCTGACACCTCCTGGAGAGAAACAGTTAAGTTACCACAGCTTTGGGTTCTGAGAAACCCCGGGTAACAAATCTGGAGAGCCAGTTGCCAGGAGTGATGGAGAGGAAGGGGATGATTGATGCAAATAGTATGTTTATTTTCAATAGAGGGAAGGGGACAGGAGAGCATAGTTGCATCCTGTAATTTTCCATGTTGTAGACCTAAATTGATTTATGGATGCATTCTGCAAGTGATTCAGGGTTCAGGCTAATAAGCCTGGTTGAATGAGAAAATATGTCAGAAGGAAAGGGAACATCTGGAAAGTTAGAGATAGTGTTGGGAAACAGTTTGATTGATTTTGTACAGGAGCATGATAATGATTTTGAAAGCTTGGTGCCTTTAGCAGCCCCAGAGCATTCCTGCAGCTCTGTAAGCAATGGGAAACCTGGATTAGGGTGGGAGTATGGATTGCAGCAGTGGTTTTAACTGAGTTACCACAGGCATCCCAGGACCCAGGCAGGCCAAAGGGAATGAAAGTTGTGCTCTCAAAACCATGTTGGGGGAGCGAAAGGCAATAGTAGCTGTGATCAGAGGGAGTCATAGCTTAGGAGGGGGGGATAGGTCAGAGGAGGATCTTGACTTGTATCCTTCTCATTATGAGTATAAGAGGAATGATCCCCATGAGCCTTTTTTTTCCCTTGGGCACTTCCAGGCAGTTCCCACATGGTCCCTTGCTTGAAACACTGGAAGAGTTCTGGATGCCCATGCCCATAGCCCCACGGTGAGGAAGACTGGTTTCCCAAAGGGGTAACCAAGGAGGGGAAGAATGGGTAGAGGTCAGGCCCTTCTCCCCTAACCAAGCTAGAGCTGACGGGAAATTGGTTGGCCCAGTAACCCAGAGAACAGCCTTGGGATGGCTGTCAAGGATAGTTGGCACCTCCAGTCTCACTCCAGCAGATGTGGTAGCAACTCCCTCTCTCCGCTCAGAGCCAGATAGAGGGTAGGAGTAGGGGTTCCCAGATGCTTTGACTATGGAGCCCCACTTCTAGATTTGTTTTTGCTTACAGTACTTTTTCTTGGCTTAAGTTTCCCTTGTCTCCTAAGTCCTTCTCTCTCCCCCTCTCCTCCCTTTTTTTCCCGCTCCTCTCTCCTCTCTCTTCCCCCTCGCTCCACTCCCTTCGCTGTTTTCTTCTTTTGTGTTTTTTGTTTTGAAAGTTAAGGGTTAAAGCCACAGTTGGCTTTACTTTACTGAAAGTATTTTATTGTCCTTGAAAATATGGTTGCCTAGCAATAAAGAATGTTGCTGTTGATCCTTCTTGGAAGCAGTTTTGAGAAAAGCAGTAAATTAATAAAATAAGGATCGAGCCCAGAGCTTTTAATTTTCATGGCCATAAGGATTTGCGGCTCTGCCTGAAGCAACCTCATTTAAACCAATAGCCCTCCCAGATAAGACTTTAAAGGAAGGCGAGGCTAAAGGGGAGAAAGGAAAGAGAAAGGAGACAGGCCCTACAAAAGTCGGGGCAGAGCCCTTGATCCCTGGTGGGTGGAGACAGCTCCTAGGGAAGCTTGTCCACCCTGGAACTTTTGTTAAGGCTGCCTGAGCACAAAAGGAAGATGCCCCCAGCTCCCACGCATTTGGGCACTGATGGGTGGAGGAGATTCATGGTTTATGTGGAGTTTGAAGGAGGGGCATTCAGACAGAATTTTTTGTTAGATACAGGTGCCAGTTATTCCTCGTTGAGTACCCATAATGAGAACCTGTTTGAATCTCCAGATGGAGTTAACCTTACAGGGGTTTAATGAGGCATACAGTGTTGTTCACTTTTGCAGAAACATTCTGTATCAGGGACAGTAAAGAAGAAATAAAAGGCAATTTGGTTCAATGGATTTGGGAGGAGAAGGGATCCTGGGAATTGATGTCTTGAGAGAATTAAGAGTGTTAGTTGATTTTGCTAACATGGTCCTATAGGAAACACCTCCTGGCACACCAGTGAAAAGTTCAGCGAGCTACCACATAGCAGCCCTTAAGGCATCTGAAGAACTGGAGTGCCCCACATGCCCCCCCCCCCGAATTTTTGGCAATTACACCAGGAAGTGTGGGCCAAAAATAAAATAGAATGTGGTAAAACTGAGGCAGAAATCCTAGTCACAGGCCCCGATCCCCCACACCCCAGAAGCAGTGTAGGTATCCAAAAGAGGCAGAAGCCAATCAGAAAGAAACAACTGATCATCTTTTAAGCCAAGGGGTTTTTGTGGATCAGTCAAAGCTCCAATAATGCTTCCCTCTGAGTGGTCCTTAAAAGTGATGGCAGGACTTGAATGCTGGTAGTGGATTCTTGCCCCCTTAATTCTGTGACCCCACTGATAGCTCCCATTGTGGCTAAGTATCAGGAGGTGATGACCTCCATTGTAAGAGAGGCCCAGTCATTTTCAGTTTTTGGATTTGGCCAACGCTTTCTTTGTTATCCCTTTACATTGGTTTAGCTGTTACAAATTTGCTTTTACCTTTCAATGGAAGTAGTTTTGTTTTGCCAGGGTCCCCATGGGCTGGAATGATGCCCTATTTGTCATGCCATGTAGTCAAGATGTGGGATGGGATGCCTGAAAGGGACAGTGATATTGATATATATAGATATAGATATAGATATAGATATATAATATATATATTGTGTCAGGGCAAGCCCAGATGGCTATAGAAAAGTAGTGGGAGATAGCTATATTAGCTCCAGGATAAACAAATCCCTGGTACCAGGATAAGTTAAATGGCAGTTGCTCCAGGTTATTTAAGATACCTGGGGCCAATTAAGAACTTTCCAGAAGGCAGGGAGAATGCTAGGTTGATTGGGACACCTGAAGTCAATCAGGGACTGGCTGAAACTAGTTAAAAGCCTCCCAGTTAGTGGGGTGGGTATGGATGTAAGGAGCTGTGGGAGGAAGTTGTGCTGTTGGAGAGACCGAGTAGTACACACCATATCAGGCACAAGGAAGGAGGCTCTGAGGTAAGGGTGAAGTGGAGCTTGAGGAAGTGGGGGCTGCTGTGGGGATGTAGCCCAGGGAAATGTATGTGTCATGTTTCTAAAAGGTCAGCTACCATAGCTGATACTATTAGGGTCCCTGGGCTGGAGCCTGGAGTAGAGGGTGGGCCTGAGCTCTCCCCCTTTTGCCCCCTCCCCAATTAATCACTGAGACTGGGAGACAACAGAGACTGTGCCAGGGAGGATAGCTTTGCCTCGCCTCCCTTGCTGGCTTATGATGAAAATGGGTCAGTAGACTGTGACCCTTGTCTCTAGAGAGAGAAGGGTTAAGTGGAGGGTCACAGTGAGCCTCTGAGGCTAGCAAAATCCACCAGGAAACGCGGGACCCATGGAGACAAGGACAGAGCTTTGCCACTATATATATATATATATATATATATATATACTTATGTGGATGATATCCTGATTTGCATTCAGACCAGGGGACAGAACTTAGAAGTATTGGATAGAGTGTTACTTTAAACCCAGTTTCCCAAATATTTTGAAAGCCCAAAGAAGGCCCAGTTGTTCTCCCAATAAGTAAATTACCTTTGTGTGACCTTGGGACAGGAGGGGTGCTTCCCTGATCAACAGAGAATGGAGCTGATTCTTAAATTTTCAGCTCCAATGGACATTACAGATCTTATATTCTTTTGGGGAATGGTTAATTTCTTCTGAGATTTTGTTGAGGGATTTTCAGAGAAAGCAGCCCCACTGCCTGAATTGTTAAAGGAGAAAGTAGGGGGAAACAGCCATTTGTGTTGCAGCTGACAATCACTTGAAAGGGGGATGGAAGCTGTGTTGAGTCAGAGCCATGGAGCAGGGCTCTGCCCTGTGGCTTATGCCTCCAAAACTTTAAGTAAAGTAGAGAGGGGATTCACCCCCTGTGAAAAAGAAGGTTTTGGCACTAGGTTTGGCTTTGCAGCATTGGGAATATTTGGTGGGATTTTCCTCTGTGTTACTGGAAATTCGCCCACTCTCTAGCGAAATGTGTGTTTACTGGCAAGATTAATAATAGCCATGTTTCCAGCCCCAGCAAGCCCCAAGCAAATCAGCTCTAAGCTGAAACTCAAGTGTGTGCTCAAAGCAAAGTTAAAAGTCCAAAGGGTGGGGAAAAGAGGGACTCATGCCTAGACAGGTCTGAGTAAAAGTTAATACATTTAGTTTAAATATTTAGTGATACCTCCTTTATATAGGGAGCAGGAAAGTTTGTTTTGCTTTGTGTTTTAGACAATCGTATGGAAGCTGGAGGATCTTGGAGATGATACACTCCTGCATGTTGCTTTTGCTGGTGTTTGGATTGCAGACCTGCTCCTTTGGTGGTGTGAATCCAGAACCTGTTGTGCTCGAAGTGTAGGGAGACTCTCCATGGATGACTGTGGAGTGTGAAGTAAACAATGCATAAGAAATAAATGTTAATGTTGAGGACCCAGGAAGAAGGAAACTATGCTGCCAGTGTCTTTTTGGCATGTCCCACCACTGGGACAAAATGGATGCCCATGCCTCCCTCCCTCTTCCAGACTTTCCAAGAGCTAATTTCATGTTAGTAGAGGGAAGACATGATAAGAACTCAAGAATCTGGGAGTGCAGATGGGTAATAAACTCAGTTCTTTTCTCCTCTGCGAAAGTCAGTGCGTTCACTTATGGACTGACATCCCGAAGCGGAGAGCTATGGGGGAAAAGACAATTCATTTTAGGCTGAAATACTCCCTTTCATTCCCAAACACTGGACAAAAAGATCTGGGGGAGACAATACTAAAGATAGTGACACCAGGAGGGAAATGGGAAGTTATTTTTCCCTGTACTTGAGAGGCTGCAGGTCCTCAGGAAATGTGTAAGAGGGACAAAAGATATTCAGATAATAAAGTGTCTATATGGTGCATTAGTAAAATTATTATTAATATGTAGCCAAATGTGACAGGGAAATGGCTACTGCAGAGACCCCATGGAGTAAAAGATGTACAAGTGTGGATTTTGGAACCACTTGTGTCATAAATATAAAGGGAAGGGTAAACCCCTTTGAAATCCCTCCTGGCCAGGGGAAAGCTCCTCTCACCTGTAAAGGGTTAAGAAGCTAAAGGTAACCTCGCTGGCACCTGACCAAAATGACCAATGAGGAGACAAGATACTTTCAAAAGCTGGGAGGAGGGAGAGAAACAAAGGGTCTGGGTCTGTCTGTAGTCGTCTTGGCCAGGGACAGAACAGGAATGGAGTCTTAGAACTTTTAGTAAGTAATCTAGCTAGGTATGTGTTAGATTATGATTTCTTTAAATGGCTGAGAAAAGAATTGTGCTGAATAGAATAACTATTTCTGTCTGTGTATCTTTTTTGTAACTTAAGGTTTTGCCTAGAGGGGTTCTCTATGTTTTTGAATCTAATTACCCTGTAAGATATCTACCATCCTGATTTTACAGGGGGGATTTCTTTATTTCTATTTACTTCTATTTTTTATTAAAAGTCTTCTTGTAAAACACTGAATGCTTTTTCATTGTTCTCAGATCCAAGGGTTTGGGACTGTGGTCACCTATGCAAATTGGTGAGGCTTTTTATCCAACATTTCCCAGAAAAGGGGGGGTGCAAGTGTTGGGAGGATTGTTCATTGTTCTTAAGATCCAAGGGTCTGGGTCTGTAGTCACCTAGGCAAATTGGTGAGGCTTTTTACGAAACCTTGTCCAGGAAGTGGGGTGCAAGGTTTTGGGAAGTATTTTGGGGGGAAGGACGCGTCCAAACAGCTCTTCCCCAGTAACCAGTATTAGTTTGGTGGTGGTAGCGGCCAGTACAAGGTGTAATATTTTGTCCCTTGGGGAAGTTTTGACCTAAGCTGGTAAAGATAAGCTTAGGAGGTTTTTCATGCAGGTCCCCACATCTGTACCCTAGAGTTCAGAGTGGGGGAGGAACCGTGACAACTTGTAATTAGTTTGATCTGAGCATATGTGTTTCAAACCAATGTAAAGAAACAAATGGTGATTAATACAATCCACACCCTGAAAAAGGTTATTGTGGACTTCAGCTTAGGAAACATCTCGGCAATAGATCCCTATTGTGAAAAGTTTCTCCAGCCATTATATGAGGCTGGAAAAAAATGGATTAATCTACATGTTGTCCCCAGACAACACAAGGACTGAGTAAAAAGTGACCTATTGGGATCATTTGGCACAGGGTTAGGATTTCTCAATAGTATAAATGAGGAGCTGATTGCAAATTAAATGAATGCAATGGGGAACACACAAAGGACTTAGCAATGCCCCCAAGGGTATTCTTAGATTGGCTAAGCTCCAAATAGAATTGGGTGGCACAGGTTTTTAAGGAATGGGAGCAATCCCAATAAAAGGAACACCTCCGTCTCTTGCAGGCTGTTGGTGCCCTCCAGAGTAATGTTTCCTTGGCCCTGACATGCATGCAAATGCAGATGTGGATTACTGATGTTGTAAAGGACATGATTCCAGATAGTATGAGCGGGGTACTTCCACTGAAAATTAGGAACATTATTTGGAAAATATTCCACCCAGATTGAAAGGGATTTACAATCCTGGTGGAGAATGGTAAAAGTTATCTATGATGAAATATCTGGAGAGATCACTGTATTTGTGTTATTAATGTTAGAAGCAGAAATAAAGTGGGTTTTCCCCCACTGCAGTCTTGGACCTTAATGTTAATAAGACAGTGATGGAGCCCATGGGCCACAGGGTATGGATAATAAAACAGGCCCGGGGTGGAAGACAGTAGAATTGGGAGCCATCTTAGAAAAATCTGGAATTGGATATGAATGCAACACAAATACCTTGCAGCCACAGGATGTGTATTTAGAAATATAAGAGGGAAAATGTTGTTATATTATTAATCCATTTATGAATGAATTTGTGAGAGTGTATGTGAGTGATAATTGTGTATGTCTTAGAAGGTAGTGCCCACTGTTCATAGTTATGTGCATTGTGTACTTTATAATCCCCATGAATATAGATGTTTTTGTTATATTTTAGCTTTTGAGGCATTATTTACATGTTGCAAAACAGGAGGCATTAAGATTGATTGCTGTTCACTCCACCAGTGAGATTAAACAAGTAATTGAGTGAATTAGCAAATATCTAGAATACAAATGGTGGGAGACATTGTTGGGATGGTCCCCCACAACAACATGTATTTGAAATTTGGCTTTACATTCAATTGTGGTGACTTTTGGAGTTTCAGATAATGATGATAGTTTTGTTCCTAGCACTGACATACTGGATGTGAAGGAAGATAGATAGGTTGCAAAGCCGATGTTGTTGCAAACCATGGGTACTCCCTGAGGAAATCTGTATGAAGTCTAGTCTATAACGACGTAGAATCAGGGGTGAAAACTGAGAGTCCAAGTCAGAAGATTATCTCTTCGAGAGCCTGGAGCCTATAATGGGCCTCATTAGTAACTCAGTGAACCTGTTGTGTACATGTGTGCAGATCTTAATATTAAAAAGATGTGGTCTGCAAGGAGGGGAGTGTTACTCCAGAACTTGACATTCCGGTGTGTACCCCAGAATTGGACAGGACTGCAGTCAGACATTTTGTATGTTCAAGCACAGCATCTGAAAACCAAATACTACATAGTGAGGAACAATCTTAGGCCTTTGTGAAGCAAGATCAGACAGCTGCATATTTGCAGTTTGAAAATCAGAATGGGAGGATGGGAAAGTTATGGAAGAGTGAGTAAATAGCAACCTTGGTTTAAGTGACCCTGACACGTTGTTGTTGTTATGACTAGAAATGCTTTGATGATAGAAATAATGAGTAGTTTTGCTGAAATTAGGAGAATTGGTGACCCACTTGGAATCATTAAGTTATGTGCTTTGTTTGAAGCTAGCTATAAAAGATTAGAAGAAAGATTTAGAATATTCTTTGGAGCAGTCTGAGGAAGCTTTCCTTTAGGCAAGGAGCTGACATCTAAACTTCCCATCGTCTGGATGGAAAGAAGGCCCCTGGAAACCCAGCTGGTGATCATTCTAAATCATCTCAGACTGAGAGTAACTAGTGTGTGTGTGTGTGTGTGTGCTCAAAGTCTAAGAAATAGTAGTTTTAGATAAGAGCATGCTTGCTTGTGTCAATCATTTATCAGACAAATGAGTTTTGCCCCTTATTGATTTATTTCTGACACCGCCTGGAGAGAAACAAAAGTTACCACTGCTCTGGGTTCTGAGAAACGCCAGATAATACTGGGATTGACATGCCACACTGAATGTAACAATGAGCAGAATTATGACTATTCTAACTCATAACCCTTCTATGCTCAATAAGGAGTACTTTAGTATATGCTAGTTCAGGGATCGGCAACCTTTGGCATGCAGCCCGCCAGGGTAAGCCACCTGGCGGGCCGGGCTGGTTTGTTTACCTGCCGTATCCATGGGTTTATCCGATCGTGGCTCCCACTTGCCGAGGTTCACCACTCCAGGCCAATGGGGGCTGTGGGAAGTGGCGCGGGCCAAGGGATGTGCTGGCCGCTGCTTCCCGCAGCCCCTGTTGGCCTAGAGCAGCGAAGTACAGCTAGTGGGCGCCACAATCAGCCGAACCTGCAGACGCAGCAGGTAAACAAACCAGCCCAGCCCGCCAGGGAGCTTACCCTGGCAGGCCGCATGCAAAGGTTGCCGATCCCTGTGCTAGTTGATGGTCACCCTCTCTTTAGAAGAACGTGGCAGTCAACATCATTATCTGCAATCTACCGCTTCCTTGCAAATTTTGCAGAATTGTTGCATTTTATAATTTAATCTGGAATAGGTCTACATATATCAATGTACATATTCCTTTAGTTTAATCATCAATTCCTTATTTATCAACAGGCACTTCAACATAAGCCACAATTTTTGATGTATGATTAAAATGTAATAAAATAACTTCACCATACTGTAAAATACTACAAAACTGGTAAATAAGTTATATTAATATCATAACAACAACATGTTGTTGGTTGTGCTTATTTAACTGAGAAAATTACATTTGCAGTTTGAAGGATGTTATTTTCCATATTATGTTTCTCCACCAATAGTCTAATATGCCAAGATCAAAGATGTCCTTGTGAAATGTACAATAGCACATGAGTAAATAATTGTTTCATTTACACTGGTATAAATTAGAAATAATTCCACTGAAGATGAGAGACTTACAGTGGGGAAAACTGGTGTGAATGGATAGTCAGATCCATTGTCTCTGATCCAGCAAAGCCTGTGCTTAATTTTAAGTATGTGAGTAGTTCCACTGAACTCACTTGTCAATGGAACTAGCCATGTACTTAAATTTAAATATTTGCTCAATTGCTTTGCCAGATCATGGTCTTACTCAACAGTAGAACTGGTCAGGAAGAGAGATTTTGGAAACTTTTTTTAATAGACATTTCTGAATCAGATTAATAAAGTAGCAATCAGCATTAAAATGATTGTCATTTTGTAATCCTCCATCCAAGTAACATATTTATGGAAATGTTATTTGGAACAATTTGAAAAACAGATCTCATGACCCAAGATGTTAATTTCTCCAAACTGGAGGTCTCATACCCAAAATGACTATTTCACAGAAGAAATCAATATAGTCTTTTAATTTTTTTTTCTCCAAAAACTCGCTAAAGGCACTTAAACTGATAAAAGTGAATAAAGGGAACTTAAGACTTTTGATCCCTTCAAGTGGAAAGGCGAAATTTCTGTAGTCAGCCTCCCACAGTGAATTGGGGGGGGGAGTTCAATTTCAAGATTCTGACACAATAAAAACATGGGAATTAGCTGTGTCAGTCAGTGACCTGTTACAAATATCCATATTATAATAGATGGAAATCCAATGAACTGATTACGCTCACAAATATAAAAATGTCATGTCAGAGTTTAGCCCATACTGTGCACCAAAGCAAGAAGTGGAGATAGTTGACTAAGAACATTGGTCTGATCCAGTATGGCCATTCTTATGGTCCATCTAGCCCAGTATCCTGTCTTCCAAGGGTGGCCAATGCCAGATATTTCAGAAGAAATTAACAGTACTGGCAATTGTTGAATGATCCATCCTCTGTTGTCCACTCCCAGTTTCTGGCAAACAGAGGTTAGGGATACTCAGAGCATGGGGTTGCATCCCTGTCCATCTTGGTTGACCATCCTCCATGAACTTATCTAGTTATTTTTTTGAACCGTTTTATAATTTGGCCTTCACATCATCTCCTGGCAATGAGTTCCATAGGTTGACTGTACATTGTGTAAATAATTTTCTTTTGTTTGTTTTAAACCTGCTGCCTATTAATTTCATTGGATGACCCCTGGTTTTTGTGTTAAGTGAAGAAGTAAATAACACTTCCTTATTCTCTTTTTCCACACCAGTCAAGATTTTATAGACCTCTATCATATCCCCTCTCTGTAGTCTCTTTTCCAAGCTGAAAAGTCCCAGTCTTTTAAATCTCTCCTCACGTGGAAGATGTTCCATAACTCTACTTATTTTTGTTACCCTACTCTGTACCTTTTCCAATTCTAATATATCTTTTTGAGATGGGGTAATGAGAACTGCATGCAGTATTCAAGGTGTGGTTGTACCATGGATTTATACAGAGGCATTATGATATTATTATAATTTTTATTATATTTAGACTGGTGTTTGTGATGTCAACACACACACCATTTGCCATTTACTGGGTTTATTGGATGCAGTTTGTCTTAGATTTAGTATAATGCAGATGCATAGCAGGGACTATTGTCCTGTGCATGGAAGCTGAAGCTGCCTACAGTATTAGGATGCCTAATTCCCATGCAAACTGATTGGAAATGGGCATGCAAATGTCCTAGATTGCTTTGGAAATGTCAGCCAGAGCCATTAAGGTTTAGATACCTGATAAGAGCAGCACCTTTAGAGCCTGCCTACCCTAGTGGACTGATTGTGAAACCTTTACTAACATTGCTAAGCAGTCATTCACATGAGTAGATTCACACTACTGAAGTCAAAGGGACTGCTCCTATGGGTAACTGCTCCCCATTGTTTACAGTCTGTCCCTAAGTGAGGAATCCATAGCAGAGACATTTGTCATACAAAATACATTGTTGCTTTGCTTGTCCTTGTAACAATGTAACACATTTTCCTGGTTGAGCCAATTGTATAGCAGGGTTTGTAGCTGCTGTTCAAACTGGGGAGAAATCACTGTAGATTGCACTTGTTCAGACAGGTCAGAGAGAGAATGACTGGCGCTCAGATATTGCAATCACAGCCAATATTTGTATAATGCTTTGTATTAAAAACAGCCTCACAGGCATTTAATAATCATTGCAAGGTCAAGGCAATCCAAGAATGGCTTATTACATTTTTTTTCTTGGTATAAATACAGACAGTCACAAGCCATCTCCAGACTCTCTCCTGTTGCACAGCAATTACTGCTTTCTTCTTCCTTCCCTCTGAGTAAGTAAGGAGGAATGCACAAACATTATTAGTTCTGTAACAATTTACATCTGTAAAAAGGGCTTGCAGTATAATTGAATTAAATTTGATGATTTTAAATGTGGTGCTTTTTGATTTATGTTTTGACTTGTGCATCAAAAGTGCATGAATGCTAGGTAGGTCAGGTATTTTGACGATTAGGTCAGCTATTTCTGCTGCCATCTTGCATTACATCATTCCCTGAAGATTTCCTCTATGCTATTACCTCTAAGTCACAGCTGATTTTTTTTCTTTTTCCTGTCCGAGTATTTCCCTAAAGAATAATGTCTTGCACATTGACAAGATTCAATGTTCTCTAATGGGGGTGGGAGGAAAAGCAAGTCAATGTATATGGCTTGCAATGGTCAACTCTTTTCTTCAATCTTAAGCTTGCTATCCAAATGAAAGCTATTTACTATGAGTCTTGCTATATGATGACCCTGAAAGTTGAAGTTCTTTATTTTGGGTCTAAATTATTTGGCAGTGAATAAAAATAAATATTTAGGAACTCAGTAGGTTCTGCAAAATACTAAGTGGACTCAGTTGAGTTGCTCAGTGCCTTTTGTCCACATTGCCCCATGACAATGGTGCAAATGTGTAGGAAAGTGGGCACCATGTATGCTGAAATGTATAGGTCCTGATTCTCATTTACATGAAGTATCTTTTGCACTGCTGTGGCCTTAAAGTGAAACCCAATAGGTCAGAGCACTGTAAAGGGCACTTACTGTAAATGAGAACCTGCACCATATGGCTTGATTCTTTCAAGTGTTGAAGGCTCACAACTCATGGTGTAGAGTGAAAAAGGTTGTACAGCTGTTTTCTGTGCAGTAACTCATAGGACCCAGTACCTCTTGCAGGGTGATGAACAACACCTAGGCCCAGATCTTCAAAGTTATTTAGCCAACTAACCCCCACTGAAATACCTTTGAGGATCTGGGCCTTACTGCTTAAATAGGAGTTGTGGCTACTCAGAATTTCACCAAAGGTGCTCAGCACCTTTTGGTTTGGGCCTAAGAGGCAGCATGGGCAGCAGCAGTGGAAATTTTCCCATACTGCATCACCAAAGCATGTCAGTCTGTTCCTCAACTTCACTCTAGGAGTGGGAGCAAAGTTCATTCCCTGGCCAGTGTGTACTCTTTAGTTTCTCTAATTGAGCCAGTTAACTTGAATCAATTGTGTTACTGGGTTTGTTGTGTGAATAATTTTATCCACCAGAAACCAGATTTGAGACCATCAACTCATTTTACACAGATCACTGTCAAAACATCATGCAATGACAACTTCTGTCTCCTCCAAGCAAAGTTGTTAGCAATTAGTTTTGAATGGGATATACAGGTAAAAGTACCTAAAAGCTTTTTTTTTTAAGGTAAAAGATATACAAACGTTTTTGCATTTTGTACATGTTTGCTATATAAATATGCAGCACACCAAGGATTGTGTTTGGTTTGCATGTCAATAATTGTCTCCCACCTTACAGAATCCATATATTTTTCTCTGTAATTGTGTGAAAAAAATTACCTCCAATAATTGAGCTGATAATTTGTAGTTTAATTTGTGATGATGCAAGCCAAAAATGTGGGAAAAACAAAAGGGGGCACTTAGGGAAAATGTATTTTTAATATACAGAATAGCCATCACTGACTGTAACAGAATACTATCTAAAAAGTCTTGTCACAATGGATGGCAGATTTTACTAAAACTTGGACTAATGAGTCTATTGTTTTCAGTCTGAATTTCTTACCCAACAATATAATTGCTGCTATCAAAAAAAGTCTGAAAACACTTTCAACACAGGTGTCAAGATAATTTGCATTTCGACACTGAGCAATAGACCTCCCTCCCAGAGGCAAGAGGAAAATTCTCTACTTTAAATTAGAACTAGTTTTAGAGAAAGTGAGCTTGATATTTTCAGTTAATGAACTGAAAACAGTTTAGAATGAGCTCAATTGACAAAGACATATTTTACCAATTAACAAATATATAATAGGTAAAAATGATTTGTCAGCCCACTTAAAAATAGGCCCTGAGGCAAATGGCACAAACTGTCTTTAATACAGCACATTTTCTGCAGCATATTTTGAGGCTCTATAATGTATCTGGTCCTTAACAATAATCACCCCTCCAAATCTAAAATCATATGCAATATTTTTCTCTGATCCTAACCTGGAACTGAATTCACATAAATGTTAAATGCATAAATGCATTTTAACTCTAAATCAATATACTTGTCTTATCAGAGACACACAAGCTATGTTTAGAGGTGTTTATGTATTGTGGGCCACCTTCCCTCATTGGGTAGTGGGCACCACATCCTGATCTGTGATTAAAAGAGTATGAAAAATATGAGCACCCTGTATGACATCATCCCCTGGCTTTTTGAGTTTAGGCAGCAAGTCTATGTGGGCATGAGTACAAAATACTCTTTGATTCATAATCCTTGGCTTTCTCTGGGAATGTCCCATTAGGAGTCAATGCTGCAACTTACGTTTTGTGGCTGCTATGATAATACTTAGCCACAGAGCAATCATCCAATGACTGGATGCCATCTTATGGTCTTGTGCAGCCTGTAGGGATCATGGGAGCAGTGGAGCAGCTCCAAATTGGCCACCTCTTGTCTTTCTTTCAGAGTACTGGGAAGCTGTGCTCAATCAAATTCTCTGTCCCTCGGGCTCCAGCTATCTGACCTTTATGGAATAGCCACATACAATTTAATAGAAAAAAATATAATCTTTCTAAAGACTAGATCTTGGAAGATACTAAGCACCCTGTTCCCAATCAGCAAAGCATTTAAGCACCTGCTTCCCTTTCAACAGGTGAGTGAGACTACATGGGGCTGATCCACAGATGACTGAAAGACTCCTACTGACTTAAATATGCTTTGGATCAGGCCCACAGAGAGGCTAGGAGGTCACATGCAGAATATTATCCTCATGTTTAAAAGCTGAGGTTTAAAACTTATTATATAACATGTTGGGTGGACCGAGCTAGTCAAAAGAACTGCCTTTGTGCACATACAAATACAAACAAAAGTTGTAAAAAAGTTTATTTTTAAATGTATTTTTTGCTTTGTTTAAGCTCCATATAAACCCACTAGTAGACTCAAGAAAGGGATAAGGTGCCACAAGTACTCCTTTTCTTTTTGCGGATAAATCCCAGAAACTCATTCTCTCTGTGGGAAGATAGGGATTTATTTATTTACTTTTGTTAACAGGTATTAAATAGCATCCTAACCTCAAACCTCAATATCTTTGTAAAAATATTCAGGTAACACACATCTATGACCCAACTTTTGTGATGGTATGAAAAAAACAAAACCCCACAGCTGTTTACATATCATAAAAAAGATGGTTTAACATGAGATCCCATTAAAAATGAGTGTTGTATGTTTCTTTGTGCAGTTATTTTTACAGAATAACTTAACGTGTGCCTTTATGGGAAAGTTCTATCAAATTGTATTAGATAGTAAATTTTCTATAGACTTTAAAAAAAGAAAAGGAGTACTTGTGGCACCTTAGAGACTAACCAATTTATTTGAGCATGAGCTTTCGTGAGATTCATGAGCTCACGAAACCTCATGCTCAAATAAATTGGTTAGTCTCTAAGGTGCCACAAGTACTCCTTTTCTTTTTGCGAATACAGACTAACATGGCTGTTACTCTGAAACCTTTCTATAGACTTTGTAATCTGACATGTAGAAAACTATAGAATGACTGTAGGAATGGTCCAAATCCCACTGAAATAAACAGAAAGACTCCCATTAACTTTTGTGAGTTTTGGATCAAGCTTCTCTTCTCTATTTTATTCTATAGGAGTGTTTAAACATCTATAGTAAAGATATTATTCTCTATTACACTCTATAGGACTTCACAATCATTGCTATAATAACTGTATTTAATTGCTAAAAATCATTATTGTTTTAATCAGTATCCGTTTTTCATAAAGGGACTTTCCCATAAAGGGATACTGCTCAAAATATACAAGAAACAATTTTTTAACCAACATTATTATTCAGATGCATATCACAGTATATTATAGATGTCAATCAAAAAGAAATTATAAATGGGAAGGTAAAAATGGTCAAAGAATTAAGATATAGACTTCATTCTTCAGTTACATCTGTGAATATCAATAGTGAAACCAACAGAGCTATAACAGGATAAAGAGGATTAATCCCAGAGTATCTATCCCACTAAAGACAAAAATATACTTGAGGATTTCTCCCCATTACTTATCCATCAAAAGAATCAGCACACATTTTCTTAGCAGTCACTGTTCAGAATCCTGAAGAGCTTTAAAGTCCATGTTACATTTTCACCAGCTGACAATGTACCATACTATAAATACCATGAATATTTTGACAGTTAGGATGAGATTTTTAAAACCAATAAAATCATTGATTTCAAGGGCAACAGAGTCAGGGCAATACTGAGTGCTTTAAAAATCCTTCAACTATTTAGGCCCCAGTCCTGAAGTGAATACGTGTGTAAGGTTAAGTGTGTAAGTGTGTAAATCTGTGCAGGATTAGGACCTAATAAGTAGATTGTCCCAATTAAATACTAAAACAAACTTGGAAAACATATGTGCGTGGGGAGGTGGGGGTGGGAATTTAAAACATACACTCTCTCTTCACTCTCTTGCTCCAACATCATTATGTCCACATCATAATTTATGACATTTTATAATTTATAAATGTGTAAAACCTGAGAAGATGTATAATTTATCCTTCAGATCAAAAATGTGTATGTATACTACTCGAGGGATCTGGAATCTATCTATCTATCTATATATATATATATATATGCATGCATCCACAGTGTATGCATCCACAGCCTGATTCTGAAATTTGCAAGCTTTGGCATCATGATCAGTGAGCAATTTTCTGAAATCTTGTGGGTATTTTTTCTTTCTGTACAGATTTAGAAATGTAGCAACCTGGAAGGCACATTTATTTCCAGTGGAATAACACGCACAGGATTAATCTAGAGAAATTAGTATAAACATTAGTTACAAAACATATTATTGGTCACTTTTTCTAGTTAGAGGCAGATCAAGTAGGATAGGCATAAAGGTCCACCCATTGTGGAACTAGATCCTGTAAGAGCATCTTTGAAATCTGAGCTCTAAAACAAAATGGGGTTTACACAAAGCATTTAGTCAGAATGGACATAACTGGTTTGCAGGAAGTGGCTGTATTCTGTGGTGACCTTCCTTGGTACTAATATCAAAAGTCTGATCCAAAGTCCATTGAAATACATGGAAAGATTTGAATGGCCTTAGGATATATTTTAAGGGTATACTTCAAGTATCCAGTGCTGCAACTGTTCTGTACAAGTTGACCCCTGCACAACCGCAGGGGTCCATTGAACTCAGTTCAGAGTATAACATACTGTGAGACTCCTCCAGCAAAGGCAGGCTTGTCTGACAAGTAATGAATTAACTGGTTCTCTGCAGGGCACAAGCACCCACCCATACTAATCAGCTTAAATGATAGGGCCTTCATTTGTGTGCAGGAGGGCTGATTGCCCAGGAACATCTAAATTTTGGTGGATTTATTTCTTACACAATGTTAGTTTACCTTTGTCTAAAGGACATTTCCAAAATAATCCTGTGATCCCAGATGTACTGTATAAGTGAGTTATCCTTTGTCACAGAATACAGCTGTAATTATTCATCTGATCATACTCTTTTAAGGAAATGTATAGCAATCCCAGTGAGTGAAAGTAGGTGCAGATAGAACCATAATTCAGTAAAAATTAAATTAAATGTTTTCTAGATTTTTTTGTAAAGGAAAAATGGAAAGCTAATTACTGACAAATATATAAAAATTAGGTACTGATCCATATGGTTAAGACACCCATTGAATGTAAAGAGCCCCATGCAGGGTCAGGGGTCTGCACATTTTGATGCTTGTGCAGCATTTTGAGTCTTACATTCGTGTGTCATGTACTGTTAATATTAGAGATTCAAATATTTATATTGGCTAAAGCACAAAAGCTGCATTTTTAGTAATAAGAATTAACAGATTGTTTAAAAAAATGATTCTAGTGGAAGTCAAATTGTGAAGGTTGTTTGGCACTTTGCAAACAAAATACTTTGGAAAAGCATATTAAATAATGGAAAGTGTGGTAGGTTTGCAGTGCATGAAGTAGGAAGCAATACCAAACATAAGACATTGGAATTAGGTTTCCACAATAGTCATCAATTTTTGTAAAAGATAATAATTATCATCAATGCCTGAAAGGAATTTCCAAGACACCAGAAAACTTACACTCCATTATCTTAATTATCTAAATTGTGCTCTGTTCTACTTACAGCTTATGCCTTGAAATGACATTCCTGTACCAAAATGCTAGAATGACAAGACATTCATTTTTCATAATTGTTTGCTTTTGAATTGCTTCAGTGGTTAAACTAGTAACCCCCAATCCTCTAAAACCTCATAATCATACCTACTAATGAGGGCAGAGCTGATCAGCCTCAGGTTACCTTATTTAATTAACCATCAAGGGCCAGATTCTGATACCCTTTATAAAAAATGTTGAGTAGTACCTTACTCTTGCAAGTAGTCCCATTGTTTTAATCAAATAAGGTACTAGTCGATGTGAAGAAGACTGGATGAATCTGGCCCCAAATCAAGCCTTCCTTTTTGTGCCTGATTCTTCATGGTGCCTTACAAAACAATGTTTGTTTCTGCCTTGGAGCACAACTACTATAATTACTGTTTGTGGAAACAATCACATGGAACACCAAGAACAATGTGCCTAAACAGCCGCCTGCCACACCAAGACAGAGATGTCGTGTGTGACTTGCCATTTAGTATTGTTGAACCAATAAAACCCTGCTAAGAGTAAATGTTTTTTGTTTTCTTTTTTATGTAAACTACCAGGGATTCATTTACCATACCTCTGCTTTTAGGGAAGGGAAAATGTTTTTTTTCCCCAAAGTAAATAACAGACTTACTACCTGAGTGCAGCAAAGACCTAAAAGCCATTTCATAACTCCAAGCTGTCTTGCAACCTTGGCAGAGCAGTTTTTTCCAAAGTCCATCAGAAATGAACCCCTAGGGACAGATGCTGTGGGAGTGAGCTTGAAGGAAAATCCTTTCCCTAATCAGCATTTCTCAAAGATAATTTATGTCGGCCTGATTTCCAAAGATTGGTTTTGAGATTGCACATGTTGGTCTGGTTATTTCTCCAGGTTCTTGTCAGAAAATTGCATGGCTCCTCAGTTCTTTTCAAAGAAAGAAGCTTGTGCTGCTTCAAATTAATTGAATCCTCCTCCACCAATGTACTTTCATGTCTGCTGCTTTCCCAAAGGCAGGCTTGTCTGTCACATAATCACTCTGCTACTATTCAGCAATTGACCTGATTCAGGTACAGGGAAGGAACAAGTGCTCCTGTGCAATCAAACTGGGTCCAAGGTACACCAAAGACACCTTGATAAACTAATTTAATACCAGACAGTAGTGGTAAGTCAGACATCATCTAGTAAGGCAGATTGCATTGGGGGAAAAGAGTTCCTTTGCAGGTGACTTGTTTTAAATCTGTTCATCAAGAAGCAAGTATGAGAATAGGGTAATGTCCATGCATACACTCTATGCATATTAAACATGCATGCCCTCAGCTGTGACTGCTAGCTGATTTTGGAATCAGCATAAAATACAGACTTATTTGGGAAACTCAGAATGTTAGGTTTGTCAAAACTGACAAAAGCAAAATCCACAAGGGAACGGTTCAATGGCACTTTTGTCTGAACTGAAATCTAAACAATTGTAAACTTGTCACTGAAAAGTAATAAGTTCCAAATAAAATATATATATATATTCAAATGAGAAATTTTAGACAATTTTAAATTATGTCTTTCTAATGAGCAAGACATAGTTTTATAGCACCATTGAATTGTCATACTGAAGATTTATACCTGAAAGCTTTAGCACCAAGGTCATAAATGTGCTCCTGATGGCAGGAAATAGAGAGGTTGCTAAGCAGATCATTCAGGCATTTTAAATATTCTCAGCCAATATAACTCTTAAAATAACCGAGTTCCTTTTCCCCTAATACTCCAGACATCAAATTATGTTATATGACAGACTAATACATATGGTACAATAAGAGGTAATCACCTGCTTGTAATTGTTGTTCTCAGAAGATATAAATCTCTGAGGATTACCACCCCAGGGTAAGTGTGCCTGAGCACTGGCCTGCCAAGAACTGTGCTGGTTCTAGAATTATAAGATATTGGACATGGTAGGAGTAGTCTCACTAATTATGCTGGCCATCATGCTATAGTAACCAGTTCCTTTGTAGCAGGAGGTAAAAATATATTCTGTAACAATAGCCTATTTCAACAGAATTTTAAAAAAAACAGCAGGAAGTCACAGAGCCCTCTGTTTAGTGAGGAGCAGAGTGGCAATGGACTGGCAATGCATTCAGATGTATATCTTCAGTGACTAAATTATGTTTAAATATTGCTCACAGTATCTGCAGCTCTTCTCTGGAGGGCCCATTCCTCCGAAACCCCACTCTTAAGACTAAATCTCTCCAAGGATCTTTCTAAAGGGAAAATGTAACAGTGTGGTGGGTGGGCTTTGAGTTAAGAATAATAACTATTTTTTAAGTTGGAGGGATAAAATACTTCTTAAATATAACCCTAAGGAATGAAAAAAAAAAACCATCAGCATATCTAACCTAGAAATAGTTACTGTAATACTAACAGGCCAGATCTGGGTTTGAGCGATGATTATATGTCTGCTGTGGAATTCTCCTGGCTGGATACATGTCAGTGGCTGGCTGATGTAGTAGTCTTACCTCTCCCAGAATAGACATTTACATGACCTGCAAGTTAAAGGCCCACCAAGGTGCAGCTGCAAACAAAGAGCCAATTAGACATGGTTCTCTTGGAGACAACAAAACTTACTGATTTAGTGTCAAGTCAAATAATAGATTGGGTGGCTTTAGGCTAAAGGCTTTAATCTAATTTAGTTTAAAGTCTCTGACCCTTTCCACATAGAGCTGAGGAAAAGGTCTTAGCTAGGAGGGGCAAGCATCTTGGGGAACGTGTCCTCAAGTTGATTAACTAATTACTAGAGTTGGTTCGGAACTCTTCTTTGTGAGAAGGTGCCAATTTGTCAAAACCAAAGCTTTTTGCAGAAATGTAATAGAACAGCATCATCAGGAGAGAGACTCTCTAACCCAGTGCCCAGAGCACCAAGCTGGACTGTTGGAGACACTGGTCTGAGTAAGGCAGAACAGGAACTTTAACCCAAGTGTCCTATAGTCTAGCTGCATATCCCAACCACCAAACTATTGGCTGGTCTTTCTTGCTTTCTGTCTTCCCCCACCCCCTCTGAGAAACCTTCCCAACAAAACTGTAATCAAAACCAATATGTTTTCATGAAGAATTTTTGTTACAATTAATTAGCATTTTCCTACAGATGTATTTTGATTGGTGGGGAGGCCAAAAAATCTCCTAAGCAACTCTAGTGAGGAATAAAGTCAGACCTTCCTACCTTAATCTGTGAACTGAGTTTGGAATGTCACATTTCAGGTATATCCTTTAATTGTGTGTATTTCCCCATTGTTAGGATTCACAAATGTACAAATTGAATTATGCCAACTGTACATTTTATGTAATAAGTAGTATTTATTTAGAATACAATCACTGTAGGTCAAGTCAGGTCTATCCCTTTTTAGAACAATCTCTAACCTTCAACTGTCAAACTACCTTTCTCTTGAAAACTTCACTGAAACACCAGCTTTTGCTTGCACTTGTTTCTTTGCATTACTTCCTTCATCTTCCATCCCTTTCTACCATATTCATTTTACTGTATTCTAACCATTGAACAATTTAACCCATTATAAATGAGAAACTGAAGATTAGAATCAATTTAATTTGTCTCTAATTATATTAGAAAGGGGGAGGGGGTGGCTGAGTGGTTAAGGTTCTCACTGCCAATTAGAAAAGTTGTGAGTTTGAGTTTCACTTGATCTCACACTGAAAGGCTTCTTCAAGATCACAAACCTACAAAATGGGTATCTGATACCTTGGGTTTGGGGAATCAAAGCTGGTTGGACATGATGCTGGCCATATCACCCCTTGCTCTACTAAAGGCTATGAAACTAACATGCCTTAACCCCATCAGACCGATGACCCATTGGCTTGGGGGAACATTGGCTTCTTATATAGAATGTTCTGAACACTTTTCCCTATGCAGTAACTGGTGTGTGTAAGCCAGCAGCGTTCTGACTTACCACATCCTAAATCGGGGGGAGGGAGGGGGAAAATACACCACCATACATACAAAACCAAAACAAACCCCCCCTTTCTCCTCTTGTCTTGTTTTAATATGTGGAGTTAACATTATCTTCAAGATTTGGATTTGAAAATTATAGCTTTTTCCTAAAAGGAAAGATAAATAATAAGCCCATTAAGTACCTAGCATGGGGGAAAAATAAGCAGATTCATAATCCCAGTCAGAATGATTTCCCATCACACTGTCCCCTTTGCTGCAAAGAGCCACATTAGTGATGTACAATCATGACAGATAAACACATGTCGGTAGGATTTTAACATAAAAGCAGGGAATCATTTGGGTGTTAGTCCTTGTTTTTCTGTTAACCATTTTCACTTTGACAAGTTACTATGTGCCTTTGTTTCAAATTCACCTTTTATCTGACAGTTGTTTTTTTTTTTTTTTAAATAGAAGATAAAAAGAGAGAGAAAGAAAAGTGTTTTCTCATTTCCAGTCTCTGAAGACACTAATCCTTCTCAGACATATTCAAATCAGAAGATCTGTGAAATATTCAATAATTTGATGAGAAGAAATGACAGCTAAACCTTCTTGACCTTTTGTACAGGCTATTTACACAGTCTAGTAACACCTGCTTTGTAATTAATGTGCTAATCAAGGCAGCAGGGTTCACCCGTTACTGTATTTCACTACAGCATTCCAGATTTGTTTCCACAATTCTATCTCAATTAGTCACCAGCAGCTTCTAATGTAGCCTCTCATTACAGAAAGAAAATTGCTTTCAGATTCTAAATGTATCAAAGCAAAACAATCCTTTAATGTATAGGGAACTTATTATGCATTATACTGAAGCTAATTTTCTTTATACCACAAATTTATATGTGCTCAAAAACAGATACAAAATGAGTGATATTTAAGTTTGCACCCAAAAGACATGTTTGGGAATAGTTCATAACAAACTGTCATAGCCATAGATTTGAAGGAGATGTTCCATAAATATACTGTTTGGTTAGGTTCTATACACACACACACATACCATTTTGTGTCACATACTTCATGTCCACTTGCAATATTAATACCTTTTGGAATTACTAAAATGTCACCTGGAAAGCAGAGAAAATTTGGAAAACTGTCATGTGGATAGGGTTCCCATGGAAACCAATTTCCTCAGTATCCATGTGCTCAATGCAGCTCCCTATATTTTTGCCTGGCTTGTAGTGAAAAAGCTGTAACAATAATTTTGACCAAACTTGTACATTGTTAATATGATCAAATCCCTGCGTACTGCATTATCCGGCACAAAGAGCCGCATAAAAGCTGTGTGACTTAGGAGCCAGAACATCCTACTGGGGCACAGGAGACCTGAGCTCTATTTCTGCCTCTGCTGCTTGGTGACCTCGGGTGACTCATCTATCTGTGCCTCAATTTCCCCATCTGTAAAATGGGATAATATTGCTGCCCTCCTTTGTAAAACACTTTGAGATCCACTGATGTAAAGTGCTATGTTATAATGATCACCTCATCATTATGCAGCACCATTTTGAAAGCACTGACTAAAGTGCTACATAGGGGGTGTACAGTGGTGCCTGAGATAACTAAAGAGTTGTATCACAATATCTGCAATATGCTAAGTATTGCCAATAATAAATATAGGGAAGGTAACCTCAACAGAGTATTGGTAGCATTACCTAAACTATTTTTCCAATTCAAAGTTCGCAAGTGAGGACTATACTTAATTATTTGCACTAGAGTTCCTAAGCACAATCAAGGCCCAATTGTGCTCGCTGCCATACCTACGTGTAGTGAGACACAGGCTGTGTCCTTAAGTGTTTACAATCTAAACAGAGAAGACAGACAAAATGAAGGAAAAAAATGTACCGAGATTCAGAGATTAAGTCCCTTTGTGAATCGAGTCCTTAGATTTTTGCTAAGCTCCTGGACACCCTGCTGCCTAGAGGAATTCTCAGCCCTGAATTAGGTGCCCAGGCTCCCTGAATAAGTCTTGAGGAGACTTAGGCACCTAAGAAAGGGATTCTCCGAAGCCAAAAAGCTGAGCGGGGAGCTGCCTAAGCTTTCAAGGTGTGAAATGTAGAGGAAAGTGGAGGGGCTTAAGGACTTAGGCAGCCCCTTATGTGTCTGGGGACTTTAGGGCTCACAGAGTTAGGTGGCAACTGAGGAGTGGTTTTGAGAATAAATTATTGGACTTAAGCACCTAAAGAGGCAGTGAGGTTAGGGTTGCCAACTTTTCTAATTGCAGAAAACTGAACACCCTTCTCACGCCCCTGTCCCACCCCTTCTCTGAGGCCCCACTCCTGCTTATTCCAACCTCCCTCCCTCTGTCACTCACTCTCCCCCACACTCGCTCATTTTCACCGGGATAGGGCAGGAGGTTGGGGTCTGGGAGGGGTTGAGGGCTGAGCCTGGGGGGTGCAGGCTCTGGGGTGGGACCAGGGATGAGGGGGTTGGGATGCAGAAGGGGCTGTGGTTTGGGACCAAGGGGCTCGGAACGTGGGAGGGGGCTCAGGGGATGGAGGAAGTCTGCGCAGCTCCCAGGAAACGGCGGTATGTCCCTCTGGCAACTAGGTAGAGGGGCGACCGGGGGACTCTGAGCGCCTCCCCCACCCACAGGTGGCACCTTCACAGCTCCCATTGGCCATAATTCCCGGACAATGGGAGCTGCAGACCCAGAGCTTGGGGCAGTGCAGGGAGCCCCCCGGCCACTCGTCCACCTAGGAGCTGGAGGGACATGCCAGCTGCTTCCTGGGAGCCGCACAGAGCTGGGCACAGAACCTGCCTGCGCCATCAGCTGTGCTGACCTGATCTGTTAGGGTCCCTCTTTGACCAGGAATTCCAGTCAAAAACCAGACACCTGGTAACCTTAAGTGAGGTGAGTAAGTATTTTTGTGACTCTAAGTGACTTCCCCAAGGTCACCTATATTAAGTGCTGATGTAAAGAACAACCAGAGGAAGCCATTTTCAGTGCACAGAAGCAATTTTGATTAGTTCAAGAAAACCCAGGAACTATGCTATGCATCATCTACTGCCACCTTATCTATTAACTAGTGAGGCTGGCTGCGAAACAATTTTTTCATTAAATGGAATTCTTAAGGTTTTGGAAATTGCTTTCATTCTGCATGGGAACGAAACTGAGTCTTTGTGATATTTGTCATGAAATAACTCCTATTATTTCACAGAACATTTCAAAAGAGACATATTTCACTGCAGAATAACCAATAACTCACTGGTTAGGTTACTCATTTGGTATAAGTCTGTTACATAACAGCGAAATGCTCTAACCATTGGCCTGTTGGCTATTCTAGAAAAGATAAATATGTAGATCATTTTGACCAGAAATCACTTCTTGGACCTGAGGAATCATTGCACCAAGAAGCTTCAGTTTCAACAAACCAGCATTTTCTTAGGAAGAAAAAAACAAAACAAAAATTGAAAAATTTCTTGCCTGTTAAATATTTACATATATGCAATGAGAGAACATTTCTGTAACAACCAAGGAAGTATGTGGCAGAACTATCTTTAAGAGTGTAATTCTCTATTTTATTTTATGGGGGTGTTTTGGATTCAGCTTTGGAGCGCATTTACTTTTTTTCTGTTTCTTCCTGTGTTGTCTGACTGCACTGTTAGTTTACACTCTGTATAATGTCAGGTTTCAGAGTAGCAGCCGTGTTAGTCTGTTTTCGCAAAAAGAAAAGGAGTACTTGTGGCACTTTAGAGACTAATAAATTGGTTAGTCTCTAAGGTGCCACTAGTACTCCTTTTCTTTTTACACTCTGTAGTAACCCACTAATTACTTTGCATATAATTGCATAGTTCTCGGTCTATTGCACAATTATAACTGAAATACACTGTCATGTGTGGCTTCTGTGACCTACTTATGCTTTACACTACAGAAACTTCCTTCATCTATACTGAGGATAGAGCTGCTTGCCAAAGCCAAACCAAAACCTGACTCTAATACCGTTGATCTTCATTCTGTGCTGAGCAAAACAAATCTAAAAATAACAAAGTTAAAATGTACTATGAAAGTCAAGTATATTGTGTGAGTATAGTCCCTGGTTAGAGTTATTTTGCGGTAGGGTCTGTCTCATAAGCTATGACTTCTGCTGTGATCAGCCCTTTGACAAACTTGCCTTCAGTAATTTCTCAGGAGGATCAGCTGATCTGTAGCTCTCAGTTTATCAGTAGAACTCAAACATTTTCAAAAATCCAACACTCTAGAGTCTTATAATCTCAGTGGGAAAGATCAAATTGTGTTTAGTCACTTCAGTGGATGTTTTAATGTTCTTTGGGCTGTTTACAAAGACTATGATTTTTGTTAGTTTTGTTTTCTGAAGTGAATCCTTGAAAACAAAGATGTCATACTGTCTTATTCCCATTTTGTAAAGTGAAATGCTTGTATACTATAAATACTTTATGGATCAATGTCCTAACAGAAAAAGAACAAGATAGGTAACTAATTGGTGTCTGATACAGACCACCAAATCACAGTAAGGAACAGGATGGCTGGCATTTTGTGTACCAAACTCTAGTGTGTAGGAGGAAAAAGCTTCATGATCTTGGAGGACTTCAATTTGAGTGACAAATGCTGAAGGTCTCATGCTGCGGGTAGTAAAATATCCTTGGAATTTCTAAATATTATAGATGACAATTTTCTAACTCAAAAGTGTTGCTTACAACATGGGGGAATTTCATATTAGATCTCGTGCTGTCAGATAAAGGAACTGATCACAGAATTAAAAATTAATGGTAGCTTAGATACAAGTGATCATGACTCGATCATGCTTATCATGTGCAAATAGAATAAAGTCTAGACCAGTTTATATATATACACACATGGCGCTTCAAAAAGGCCAATTTCACAATTAAAAAATTATGAACCAAATTAGCTAGGAGACAGAAATTTAATCAGAAAATATGGATAATTGTTGGGAATTTTAAGAACATTTTCCTAGATACCTCAATTATGAAATAGTCACTTTTGGGAAAGAAGACCACATTGGTTAAAAAATAGCCTCATTAACAATGCTGGATACTATAAAAATATATATATATATAAAATGGAAGAAAGGGGAAGCTGATATTAATTGTTTACAAATCAGAAGCAAGAAACTAAAAAAAAGGGAAGAAAATGGGAGACAAGGAGAATTCTATAGACAGCAGAGTTGAGGACAATAAGAACATGAGGAACAAAATGTAACCTAAAAATTATATTGGTCCATTGCCAGATGGAAATGGCAGAATTATTGATGATAATGTAGAAAAGGTAGACGTGTTCAATAAATAATTCTGTTCTGTATTTGAGAAAAAAAGATGATATAGTCATATCTTTCCATTCTGCTTGTATCTCAAGGAGATGTTAAATGTCAGCTGCAAAAGTTAAGATATTTTTTAAATAATCAGGTCCAAATAATTTGTATCCAAGAGGTTTAAAAGAGCTGGCTGAAGAGCTCACTGACAGTTAATGTTGATTTTCAATAAGTCTTGGAGCACTGGGGAAGATCCAGAAGACTGAGAGAAAGCTAATGTTTTTGTCCATTTTTAAAAAGGGTAAACAGGATGACCAGTATAATTATAGGCCTGTCAAATTGACATTGATTCTGGGCAAGATAATAGAGTGGCAGATACAGGACACAATTAAGAAAGAATAAAAGAGACTAATATAAGTAATGCCAATTTTTTATGATATATACATGCTGTCAAACTATCTTGATAGCTATTTTGTAAAATGTGATTACAGCTTTGGTTGGTAAAGATAATAGTGTTGATGTAATATGCTCAGACTTCCGTCTGGTGTTTGACTTGGCAGCACATAACACTTTGATTAAAAAAACTAGCCCAATATAAAATCAAGATGAAACACATTAAATGGGACAAAGGTTGGCTAATTGATAGGTCCCAAAATGTAACTGTAAATCGGGAATCATCATTGAGTTTTGTGTATATTTCTAGAGGTTTCCCAGAGGGATCAGTTCTTGGCACTATACTATTTAACATTTTTATCCATGGCCTGGAAGGAAACATAAAATCGTCACTGACGAAGTTTCTATTAAACACAAAAAATTGGGGGAGTGGTAAATAATGAAGAGAACAGGTCATTGATTCAGAGAAATATGGGTCACTTGGTAAACTGGGTGCAAGGAAAAATATGTATTTAATATAGCTACATGGAAATGTATATACATAGGAACAAAGAATCTAGGCCATGCTTACACAATGGGGGACTCTATCCTGAGAAGCAGTGCCTCTGGAAAGGAGTCTGGTTTCTTGGTGGTTTATTAACTGAAGATGAGATCCCAGTATGCTGCTGTGGCCAAAAGGCCTAATATTATCCTTTGATGCAAGAGTCTTGAATAATAATAGAGAGATTATTTTACCTCTGTATTCTTCACTCGTGCAACCACTAATGGAATACTGTATCCAGTTCAGGTGTCCACAGTTCAAGAAGGATATTGATAATTTGGAGAGGGTTCAGAGAAGAGCCATGAGAATGATTAAAGGATTAGAAAACTTTCCTTATAATGATAGACTCAGAGAGTTTAATCAATTTAGCTTAATAAAGAGAAGGTTAAGGGGTGACTGATTACAGTCTGTAAGTCCCTATATAGGGAACAAATATTTGATAATGGGCTCTTCAGTCTAGCAAATAAAAGTATAACATGATCCAAGGGCTGGAAGTTGAAGCTAGACAAACTGAGACTGGAAATTCCATGTAAATTTTTAATAGTGAGGGTAATTAACCATTGGAAAAAATTACCAAAGAATGTGGTGAAGTCTACTCACTGGCAATTTTTAAATCAAGATTGGATGTTTCCCTAAAATATATGATTTAGGAATTATTTTGGGGAAATTCTATGGCTTGTATTGTACACCAGGTCAGACTAGAGGATAACAATGATTCCTTCTGGTCTTAGAATTTATGAATCTACAACAGAAGAACTAAAAAACAGCAAGGAGTGAACATACTCTAGCACTTAATATTGCTTCTAAATTTTATACCACAAAAATAAAATTAGAAAGTTATTGTGTTTTTCGAAACAGTAATTAATTTCATTAAAATGAACCCAAGAGCAGATTGGATTTTTTTAAAAATGAAAACATGTTTTAATCAAAAATGACCATTTTTTCAAAATTGGAATTTTTCAAGTTAAACTGTTAAAATTATCAGTTTTTTCAGTTTTTGTGAAATTTTCTGCAAGGTATTTCAATCACTTTTTTTATTAAAAATTCAGTTCAGAAATGGCACAAAACCATTTGAATTAGAAAATGGGTCCCATTTCAAATTCTGACAAAAACGTTTTTCAAGGATTAGGTTGTTCATCAAAGTAGAACTCTCTGATGCTATCTTCATTATTTCTGGTGTACAGATCAGGTCCTGATAAACCACTTATGTAAGTGGGAGGTATTTGTTGATCTTCAGATTGCTATGTTTTCTTCATCTCCATTCAAAACCCTGAAAATGCTAAAAGGACAATGTCAATAAAGACAAATGCTTTATATTATAAAAAACCCAAAACTTACCTTGGGACTGCTTTCAAAGGTAACTGTCCTTGGCCCCAGTTCAGAATAGGAATTAATTATGTGCATAATTTTAAGCGTCTGGATACTCCTATTGACTTCAGTAGGATAACTCAGTGATTAAATTATGCACGTTTAACTGCTTTGCTAGAACTGGGGTTTAGTGAGGATTGTCTCCTGTAAATGTGAATGATTTGCAATTACATAGGAAATGTGGATTGGACCCATTATTATCAAGATCAGCTTTTTCTGCATTCCACCTTTAAAGCTGGCTTTGAATGCTGCATAACTCCAAGTAATTCTTTCTGAACTATTTTTCTCCTCTGTAAAGGACTCTGTTTATAATACACTTTAGTGGACTGTATATCTGAATGGTAGATAGCCAATATTACATTTTGCAAATAATTGCTAAAGTGACTAGAAATGAGAATAAGACTACTATTAATAATTACAGAGACCTCATTTCCTTGGATATTTTTCCCTGAACATATTTTTGTCACATAATGTGAGTGACTTTGCATCTCACCCAGCTGTAAATTAAAATGAAACAATTAAACACGTTTAATTAGCATTCCCAAGGCCTTTTAAAAATGCTGCAGGATCTTTAACCCTTACTACACTGGCATATTCTAGAGTGGCATCTAAAAGAAAGCTTAGGATGATGTGTAGAGTATATGTGTCTGTTTTCAGAATAAACTAATACATACAGGAAGGTCAGGAAGAAGGCAAGAAAAATATATCAAAATATATTTCTAGTTTTCTCTTAATTTGTATTAGATAAATTAGGCATTCTAATGGTGATTCCTGAGCAGAGGAAAGGCAATCTAAACATAGAAACAAGTCATGTGCAGCTGCAAACTATGAGGGGAAATACCTATGTGGAAAAGCAGTTGCAGACTTTTAGTATAGTTGAAATTTTCATAACTTTGAGAAGGATTAATGTCCTTTTCTCATATATCACACACACACAGACACTGATGTGCTCAGACCCCATCAAACAATAAAAGCATAACTGTCTACATAACTGGTCAAATCTACAGCTAATCACCATCTGGATTCTTATGGATTCTGGCATTGTCTTCACCTGAGGAAGAAGGATGGCAATAGGTGGCCACTACTATGTTTTCTGAAGTCTTTTAATTAAAAAGGGATTGCTGGGCTTGCCTAACCTGCATATTTTCTGGGTAGTTTTGTGGTAGTAAAAAGTTATCTCCCATACCATTCAGCTGAGAGAGCCATAAAGCTAAGCAAATCTGCCACTTAAAAAGGTTATGTGACATGTTACCATTGAACAATGAGGAGATACTTAAGTATAGTAATTTCTATATTGGAAATAAACTATTCAATTTAGAAACATTGTTTTCTATTTCCTCATTATTAAGCTATGATTAACCTTGTTACTAAGAGTATTTTTATGTCTTCTGTAACATCCTCTTCCTGCCCCAAACAAAAAGTCGCCCAAGAAAACAAGTTTTTTACATGCATACAGGGGCGGCTTCTGATTCATTAGGTAAAATGAACACTTTTATTGCTAAAAGGAACTAGCTTTCCCCTTAAATTGTTAGTTTACAGAACAGCATGGGAATTGTTTACACTGTCTCTCCTTTATTATGTCATCTTGGAATTTAAATGATATGTTTAATAATTTTTTTAAAGAACGTTCACATTGGTTTGCATAATTTCCATTGCTTTGCTTTTCCAGTAAGAATTTGCATTCTGAAAGCAGATGTGTTTCTAAACTGCATCAAGCGATCACCCTGAGACTTTTTCTGGACAGCTACAGGGTTTTTTTTAATCCCATATATACTAATTTTCCCTCTGAATGCTCATGATGACATCTTTACAGCACCTCAAGAGTACATCCTAACAAATAATTGTAGGAAAAACATATTCCATTGCCTCTCATGCATTCTGATTTGGGCTGCAGGCCAGAAAGAAGTAGAAAGAACCCCACTTATGTCCCTGCAAGGATCTCCTGGATCTTGGGTGAAATTCTGGTCCCTCTAAAGTCAATGGCAAAGCTTCCACCAGTATAAATAGGTCCAGGATCTTCACCCCTTTTGTCATAAATAGAAAGGGAAGGGTAAACCCCTTTGAAATCCCTCCTGGCCAGGGGAAAGCTCCTCTCACCTGTAAAGGGTTAAGAAGCTAAAGGTAACCTCGCTGGCACCTGACCAAAATGACCAATGAGGAGACAAGATACTTTCAAAAGCTGGGAGGAGGGAGAGAAACAAAGGGTCTGTGTCTGTCTGTAGTCGTCTTTGCCAGGGACAGAACAGGAATGGAGTCTTAGAACTTTTAGTAAGTAATCTAGCTAGGTATGTGTTAGATTATGATTTCTTTAAATGGCTGAGAAAAGAATTGTGCTGAATAGAATAACTATTTCTGTCTATGTATCTTTTTTGTAACTTAAGGTTTTGCCTAGAGGGGTTCTCTATGTTTTTGAATCTAATTACCCTGTAAGATATCTACCATCCTGATTTTACAGGGGGGATTTCTTTATTTCTATTTACTTCTATTTTTTATTAAAAGTCTTCTTGTAAAACACTGAATGCTTTTTCATTGTTCTCAGATCCAAGGGTTTGGGTCTGTGGTCACCTATGCAAATTGGTGAGGCTTTTTATCCAACATTTCCCAGGAAAGGGGGGGTGCAAGTGTTGGGAGGATTGTTCATTGTTCTTAAGATCCAAGGGTCTGGGTCTGTAGTCACCTAGGCAAATTGGTGAGGCTTTTTACGAAACCTTGTCCAGGAAGTGGGGTGCAAGGTTTTGGGAAGTATTTTGGGGGGAAGGACGCGTCCAAACAGCTCTTCCCCAGTAACCAGTATTAGTTTGGTGGTGGTAGCGGCCAGTCCAAGGATAACGGGTGTAATATTTTGTACCTTGGGGAAGTTTTGACCTAAGCTGGTAAAGATAAGCTTAGGAGGTTTTTCATGCAGGTCCCCACATCTGTACCCTAGAGTTCAGAGTGGGGGAGGAACCTTGACACCTTTAGTTTAGGAGTAAGATCACTGAATGTCTTTTCCTCGCTCATCCCTATCCATAAGTGGGTGGTGAGCAGTCAGAGCTTTGTCTCTGTATCAGCACAGAAGATGTCAGTAATTTGCTGCTCATACAGGCCAGTGTAATTTTACTGCCAATAACCCCTTCCTTCCCCCAGAAAGGGTTGAAGCAGCAAGAAAATCTGACAGAATTCCTTCCCTGTCCTATTCTTAGGGTGGTGAAGCTGTGCTCCATACACTAGGCTTGTGGTAAAAACACTGCTTTATCTTAAATGATGGGGTTTTGCCCTGCTTTGGCTACCAAAGGAGTCACATGTCAAGAAGACATGACAATTTTTTTTTAATATGCAACCAATAATGTCTTTCTCCTCTGAACTTATTTTTGACCTAAGAACATAGGGAAGATAAGTATATAGCTATAATTTGACTTTCTTTGCACGCTAATAATAGCATAGTCAGGTATCCGGTTAGTGAATAAGATGTGGGGGGAGGCAAGAGTATGATCTGTGTTCTACTCCTGACTCCGCATCAAATTCTCTATGTAAGTCTTCAGTTTACATTTACCCCATCTGTTCCCTTACCTCGGAGCAGTGATGTGTAAAGCTTTATTCATTAATGTTTGCAAAATACTTTAAGGTACCTAGATGGAAGGCACTGTAGAAGTTCTTACTTGGATGGAAGGCACTGCAGAAGTTCAAAGTATTACTATATTTATCATTTTAAATTGAACAGTGTCTATCACTCCTTTTTGTTGTTCAACAATCATGACAAATTCTTTTTTTTTCTTTCCATGTAAATAGAAAATAATATAATAAAATGTTTAGTTCCATGGCATTACATCAAGCACACTATAATGGCACAATCCAACATCAATACCTAGCAGAAATAAATGTGGATACATTTACATGTGTGTTTTCCTTTAAATGGGAAGATCTGTGACTTCTGTTCTTTCCACTGGTTTCTTGTGTTAGGCAGGTCTAGTGTTTTGCTCTGTAAAGACGTAATTCTGAGCAGCTCCTGTGTCTGAATCTTCATTTACAACCTGATCTTCAGCAACAAGCTGCCCATTCAAGCTTGTAATTTCAATTTTCCACACATTTTTGTGTGTGTTCTGTATATCAGTGAAGTCTCATCTAACCATCCCACAGCCTTAAGTTAACCATTTGTAACATAGCTTGGATTCAAAAAGTCAAAGATAATGGAAAAGGGAAAACCACAAAAGAGAGAGGTGACCACATTCATTCTTATGTGTTCCAGCTTCACAGGCTCAGTGCATTCTACTGATTCATCATCTAAACTTGATTTAAAGTGACATAGCTGATACCACTTTAGCAGCTGCTGGGTCTTATTACTGTACATCAAAAGAACACCTCCTGGTGGACAGCAAACTGTCACTGCTGTTGGCTAACATTAAAAAAAAAAGTTATGTTAGCAAAAACACCATTGGTACCTGGATTTAAATTGTTACAGATTGATTTAAAAAAAATTGGAGGGGGAGGGTGAAGTGACTTTAAAACAAGATTGGGTTTTTATAAGGAAAAACTCATATATTGGAGAAGTTAGCACAGCAGCTGTCACTGGACTGAGATGGAAGGTGACCTTTTGCAGAAGGAAGGTGCCTCTGGGGTTGTCTGGCTGTCACCATATCAAGTCTGTCAACTTAAATATTCCATAATTCAAGTGGATGTGGATGCATGGCACAAAGTCAAAATTCAATTGGGAGTACACAAGTATATATCACCACTCTCTCCAGACCTGGGGATCCAGATTATTCTGCCTAAGGACCTGATACAAGACAATGAACAACGGAGGGCTACAAAGATGGTAGGCCATAGTCTGAAGTGACTCTGAGGAAAACTAATTTAGTCTTAAAGATGTCTAAGTAGATTGTAATTTAAACCTCACTCCCATTCTTCAGTGCACATATTACACCTAATTAAACTCCCTGTGGTCAACCGTAGACTCACAATCACCTATCAATGTGTAATTTAAACTCTTAAATTCACATTGCCTCTGAGTCTGAGTAGAATGGCATCTTCACTGATGTAACTCATATCAATGGACAAGAAGAGATGAGTGAAGCAGTAGACTAACAGGATAGTATAAAATTGTATAATCCAAAGTAAGATACAATCTGAGGGCTTGGCTACACTTGCGAATTCGACTGCATTAAAGCAGCCCAGGGCTCCCTAGCTCACTACCTGTCCACACTGGCGAGGCACATAGAGCGCTATGACTCCACGGCTAGAGCGCTCCTGGTACTCCACCTCGGCAAGAAGATTAATGCTTGTTGCGCCTTGGCTGAAACACCCAGGCATCAGCATGAATGAGGTGCTGCATTACTGTGCTCTGATCAACCTCCGGACATATCCCATAATCCCCTTAAGTCAAGTGGCCACTCTTCTCATTGTTTTGAACTCGCTGTAGGAATGCAGAGATTCCCTTTAAAAGATCTGTTTCTGATAGCCGGCATGCTTATCTGCTCCGAGACAAAACAACAATTACTGTGGAATACTGTGTGTGAGAGAGAGAGAGGCAGGGGGGAGTGGGGTCTGCTGCTGTCTGAACTTACAAGACAGCATGCTGACATGCTCTCAGCCCCCCCAAAAACCCACTCTTCCCCCCCCCCCACATACACACAACACACTCCCTGTCACACTCCACCCTACCCCTCCCATTTGAAAAATACATTGCAGCCACTTGCATGCTGGGGTAGCTACCACAATGCACAGCTCTCTGTGGCCTTTGCAAGAGCTGCTAATGTGGCCACGCCAGTGCACTTGTAGCTGTCAGTGCAGACAGATTGCAGCGCTTTTCCTATTGCTCTCTGTAAAGGCTGGTTTAACTTAAAGTGCTCTACATCTGCAAGTGTAGCCATGCCCTTAGACCTCCTGGTGATTCCCTTAGATTTCCTTAGACTTATGCATGCCCACTGACCAATATATAATTGAATATGAGCAACTCTGAAGTTAGTATAGTATGGAATAATTCTCTCCACTAGTGTGAATTAAGAGTAACTCCAGTGAAATCAATGGAGTTATATGGGGGTAAAATCAGATACTCAAAAGAAGGATCAGATCAAAACAGTGTAACTTACTTGACTTTTACACCTTACTCAAACATTTCCAAGGTGGAATTTCCTCTCATCAGAAGAACTAAACGAAGATTCATGTTATGTTATTTATTTTCTCTATATTTGTAAATCAGGGGGTTTTGTCTAACAAAATAAAGTGATAGAAGTAGAAGAAATCTGATTTGAACTAAGGGTTTGCTTGAAAAGTGTGTAAACACTGCTATTGAACATAATCAGTAGTACATGAAAAGTTGTGAATGGCGTATGCGGGGGACGAGGAGATCTTTTGAAGGTCATGATATTTTAGTCGCATGAAACTATTCAGAAAAGGAAATTTCCTGGCTCCGTGCACAGGCAGTGGGACCTAAAGAGACAGAGAAAAAAAAAGACTGTAAGACAAAAGTGGAGTTGCATCAGGGATGAATATGGTCCATGATAAGTGGACGTAAGAGACAATATCTATGGCAGAGGAAAAATATGATGCACTTGGTTGTAGTCACGGGAAAACACAGTTTAAAATGAATATGTCTTGCAGGTACAACCAGTGGCAAGTCTTTGAAAATGTAATATTCTATATGGCAGGGTTCAAGCAAAGGCTGTGGGAGAACAGAGTGAGGTAAGCAAAATACCTATAGACATGTCATACCTGCTGAGGAGAAGAGGAACTTCAAGAAAAAAACATTCTAAGGCCTGACCCAAAGCCCACTGAAATCAATGTAAGTCTTTCCATTGACTACAATGGGCTTTAGCTCAGGGGTCCTAGTGCCGATAAGTCTACAGAATAAAACACATGGTGCAAGGCAGCACACCAACATTGAAGGTATAGGACAGGAAAAAGTTAGAGAGCTCAGAGAATTATGGGGCTGATCCTCAGCTGTATAGCTCTATTGAAGTTAATAGATTTACACTAGTTGAGGACCTGGCTAATATATTTTTATTTGAACCATGAGAATGTACAAGCTTTCACAGCTCTGATGAATAATTTACTAGAGTAATATATACATATTTCTCATTCTGTTTCAGGCACTGTGAACCATAAATAATTCTAAAAGCTATTGTTTTACTGAAAATAACTAACACCAGCAATTAAAAAATACTGGTCAGTTCATTACTACATTAAAAGATGCTGAATAACAAAACTGTCTTTCTCATATTTTAGATTAATCTATTATCTTCATTATCAGAGAAGAAACAACTTTGAATTAAGTGTCACCGTCCACTGCAGATAATTCCTTTTAAAAAAATTGTTTGATTTAAGGTTTCAATTATCTTCTCATAGAAAAACTGCATGGTGACCTGAAGTAGAAAGTTTTAAATGTGCAATGAAATAAGGAAGCATTTAAATAGTTATAATTTAAAATGCAAAATGAATACTCTAAAATAACATTAATAGAAATATATTTTATAAATATAAATATATTTCCTTTCATAATTTAAACTTCTAATAAACAAGAACAGTTTTTATATCTACATACAAAACTTCAGAGCCTTGATTATGTCAGTCAGGGAAACTGTTAACATCTTTCTAACAAACCATGTTTAAAAGGGTTCTTGCTACAGTCATGCTAAAGCAGTTTCCCTAGAAAATGGATATAAGACTTAATTATACTATAAACTAGGCAGAGGTTCCTGAATCTAACTAGATTGTAAATTTAGGCAACAGTTTTGTAAATTATTTTATAACATGATTACAGCCAGCCTCCTCTATAGCTTTATTTGGTGAACCAGTTTATAGTCACACAAATCAGAAACAATCTATTAGCATGAATCTAGCAAGAATAATGCTTAATCACATACTGCTAAACATGTCTGATCTTGCTTTCATTAAAGAAGACACTTAGTATGGATTTAATCAGGCCTCAAATGTATTATTAGATGTCTGGGACTACCCAGCAGATAAAAGTGTACAGTACAGGCAACTCCATTTTCATTCAAATAATTACCTGGGGATTCCACTTGTCCCTCTTCATTTTCCATCCAAGTCCCCAAGCCAACCCATGGCTTAAACCTTACTATATACCCCACCTCGTAGGAGGGTTAAGGTGGACTATAAGAAAGGGAGGTTGGCTCCATGCTTTACCAATCATAGGAGCCCCGAATCCCCTCCCTCCATTTCATTAACCAGAACCTCCTTTTTAAGTCATTTACCAGGCCATTTATCTTGTCACTGGATGCACTCCCTATGGAGTACCTGCACTGGACATCTGCCACAAGCAGGCACCATCAATTAGCTTGGCTGCTTCCCCCCAAAAAACAAACAAACAAATAAACATTTTGGTCTGGCAGCCAAACACCCAATGGCCTCTGGTCTGGCAGCCAAAAACATGTCAGCCCCAAGTCTGACAGGTGAACACCCATTCTTCCAAAAGAACTTGGTTGCCCCTTGCACTATCCCAAGATCGTCGAGGACACAAGCAGATGGGTTGCCAACAGCCATGTACCACAGCACCTGCCCCTCTGTGATGAGCCATATCGGTGACCAGCATTCTGGATCCTGAAATTGGAAGAACTCATTAAAACTTCCTCCATAGCTCAGCCATGTGCCCAAAGCCAAGAATCTCCATACCCCCTGCCAACATCATATGCTGAGGCTCCATAATGCAAGAGGGATCTGCTCGGGTTCATTGCTAGCTCCTGGTGCAAACTCCCAAAATCTGTTGAAATGAAAACGAGACAGGGCATCCGCTATGCCATTATCTATTCTGGGCATGTGCTTGGAAGAAAAATGTATGTTAAGGCTTAAACATTGTAGCACAAATGCGTTCACTTACTTAATAACCCTTTGTGATCTGGAAGTCTGGTGATTGATAACACGTACCACTGTCATGTTGTCGCACCAGAAACACACCCTTTTATTAGCCAGCTCCATTCCCCAAATAACCACTGCAACTAAAATGGTGGTGGTGGTGGGGAATCCATATCACGCACTACCCCATTTTTTATCGAGATGGAAGGCACACTACCTTGGTAAAACACCCCAAAACCTGTATCCCTGAAGCATCTGAATGGATTTTCAAACCTGCCTCTATTAACCATTCCTTCCTCCATAATAACACCCCATTAAATTGACTCAAAAAACTTTCCCACACCTTCAAGTCTTCCTTCATCCCTTTAATAACTCGTATGTAATGGTGTGGCCAAGCTATGCCCATTGTTTCCACCTCAAGCCAGCACAGAATGCCTGTCCCAGGGCAATAACTCTGTAGGCAAAATTCAGGTCCTCCATAATAGACTGAAGGTCTTGTAGTATGAGTTTTTGGCTCATACAGCTCTTCTGAGCAATCCCAAGAGCTCCGGAGGCTCATTCTGAAGGAGTCGTGATGTGCCCGCCCTTGTATCCAGTTTGATCACCAGATAGGTCAATGTAGTAGAAGAGCCATATGTTTTTCCTTCCTCCAGGGATACCCCCAACTATTTAGCCAGAGCCTGATATGTGTCCAACAGGTGAACACACTCATCTGACTCAGCTCGTCCCACAAACAAAAAGTTATCTAAATAATACACCACTTGGCATAGTCCATCTGCCTGCACCACTGCATGGTGCAACATGTACTAAAATTTTCAAATTCTGAATAGGATATCGCACAGCCCATAGGCATAACCTTGTCAAAATAACATTGTCCCTCAAAAGAGAAACCCAAAATGTCAAAGTCCAACAGATGCACTGGCAACAGTTGAAAAGCAGATTTGATATCACACTTAGCCATTAGTGCCACAAGTCCTAACCACACAAAGGACTTCATTAATGGAGGAATAGTGCACAGAACATAGCACCGGGTCTATTAATTGTTAACGGAACCACCTCCTGGTTATGAAGATGATGAATTAATTGATATTTCTCTGAAGTCCTCTTGGTGATCAAACCCCGGAGAGAAACCAATAGGTAATTGTTTAAATGACCCTGCCACCCTACTCTCATTTAATTCCTGTGTAATCTTTTTTTGAACAATATATCCCATCCGAACAATTGACTTCAAATTTTTGACATCACATGGCTCCCACTCCCCAAAAAGTCAATTTGAAATCCCTCAGTAAACCCCTCACACAAATACACCCCATCTGTTTTGTTAGCATAATCCCATAGGAGAACCATTAACATCTCCAACCTAACTGGTGATGGTGTTCATGCCCACTGCACTGTCCCCAGCTCACCCCCTTCGCCTGCTTGTGTCTGTATTCCATAACCTGCTCTGGTTGAGTCAAACCTGTGGCTTTGCCTGCTGTGTGGAGAAGGGGTTTCCATTGCCAGGGCTTGCAACTTTTAAAGTCTTCTGGCCTTACATTCTCAGGGGATGAGTCAGTGCTGCAAAGCTGACCACCACCCATCTTTCTGCAGCAGTTTCTGACCTCTTTCTCCCACTTTCCTCTGCACCATAGCACTGCTATCTTCCTCTGGCAAGCCTGGACAACGTCCCCCACCTGCTTCAGGTGCAGTCATTGGGCTTTGACTGCAAGGTACTATAAAATAAGTCCTCCAGGAAGCGTGAGGATGTTACACTCCCTGTACACTGTATATGGTTATTTACCAGTTGATGGACTTCCTGCTGGATAGGAACAAAGAAGCCCAGGACAGAGCAGTCACAGGCTGCAGCTGTACAGATTAGTAACTCATTTGTTACCTCATTTTGCACACAGTTCTGTTCATAAAAAAGGGTTTATCTTGACACCAATGTGCTTGTCAGTAATATAGTACACACAGTAGCATTGGATCTGTGCTTGCTTGGCCAGTGTAGGGAGGACTTTTGTGCTAAAACAAAATGGGGAAAAGGAAATATTTGTCAAGAGGAGAGCAAGCAATGTATTTGACTGGTCATTATTTTTTACAATATCTATATTACTGTTTCATAACATTTAATGTAGTTCTTTCTCCTGTGTTCAACTAATCTTTCTGTTTGATCATGTAGTCAAATTATAATTCCATGTTTTCAACATCATTCTTATGCTGTGTAAGTTATTGTGATGTTAAAAATACAGTATTATGCAGTTTCCCTCTGCAAGATTGACTAGGATAAATTTCCCCTTATTGTAGTTTAGTTTAATATTAGGATGACACACAAATTGGGGCAGGGCAAATAATGAAGAGGGCAGGTCACTGATTCAGAGCGATCTTGATTGCTTGGTATATTGGCTTCAAACAAACAATATGCATTTAATATGGCTAAATATAACTATGTATCTAAGAAAAAAGACTGTAGGACTTACTTACACTGTATCTTTGGAAGCAGTAACTCTGATAAAGATTTGAGAGTCATGGTGATAATCAGCTAAACATGAGCTCCCACTATGATGCTGTGGCTAAAAAGCTAATGCAATCTTGGGATGCATAAAGAGGGGACTCTTGAGTAGGAGTAGAGAGGTTATTTTACCTCTGTATTTGGCACTGGTGTGACCACTGCTGGAATACTGCATCTCGTTCTGGTGCTCACAATTCAAGAAGCATGTTGATAAATTGGAGAGAGTTCAGAGACGAGCAATGAGAATGATTAAAGGATTAGAAAACATGCCATAGTGATAGAGTCAAGGAGCTCAATATATTTAGCTTAACAAAGAGAAGGGTAAAGGGTGATTTTATAACAGTCTGAAAGTATCTACATGGGGAACAAATATTTAATAATGTGCTCTTCAATATAGCAGAGAAAGGTATAACATGCTCTAATGGTAGCAAGTTGAAGCTAAACAAATTCAGACTGAAAAATGGTGCATTTTGTTTTATTATTAAAGTGGCAAATCATTGGAACAATTTACCAAGGGTTGTGATGGATTTTCCATCAATGATACTTTTTAAATGAAGATTGGATGTTTTTTTTCTAAAAGAGAATGCTCTAGGAATTGTGTTGGGGAAGTTTTGTGGAAGATCAGACTAGATGATCATAATGGTCACTTCTTGCCTTAGAATATATGAATGAGTTAAATTGTGAAGAAGACAGCCATTGTTAAAAATACAAACATGGAACTCACAAAAAGGATTATCATTTATGCTCTATGAGCCAAATCCTTGTGAAATTCTACTAAAATCAAATGAAATTCTGCCATTAACTTCAATGGGATTAGGAACTGGCCTTATTATTGTATTCTGCAGTGCCCAAAGAATGTTCCAAAGAACAAATAAAAACTTGACATTCCTTACTCAACAGTACTTACAATCTAATTTTAGATACACTCTTCTTTGTTATGCTCTCTTATTGTGTTGTATTTTAACTGTGATAAAGGGCCCAAAACTGTTGAAGGGCACTAGTAAAAATGTCAAACGTATGTGAATAAAATAAACAGGAGTGGAGGGAGTAAAGGAAGATACAGTGTTAACACACTGTGGTTCAATGAGCCCTAAAGCTTGATATTTGAAAATTCCCCACAGTATTTGTTTGTATAAAGATTCCCCTTACTGTGCTTTAGTTTAATGTTTAGGAATTTCAAACCACCACCGCCCACAAAATGAAAGCTCATTAATCCTGTTGTATGCTGCAACTGCTGGTATTTCTAACATAATATGGGCTGTCCACTGGCAGAGATCTAGGAAGATTAAATGTATAATGACATGTGACTTGATGTGAATATTGTATCATGTCCATTGTACTGAAATGAATTTCCATGTTAAAGAAATAAGCCATTTGATATGTGCTGCAGAAGTTGCTGAGAAGTTCTCTCTTCTTACAATGGAGTGCCCACATGAGGTGAAGTCCTGCAATGTGCTGATGCTTTAATGATAGACACCATACAGCTTTTCTTGTTCAAATTCAATTTCAGAAACCACAGAATATATTAGGGATGACTTGCAGCAAGACAATGGAGTACTGAAATGCAGATTATCTTGATGTGCTGCATGCCTTTATGTAGTAATGGTGCATTTTTCAACAGTCTTCGTATGGACAGATCATATTTGGCTCATTGATTATTGCTTAGTGTAAATGTTCATGTCTAATTGTTTTCCCACAACTTCAAATTATAGGAAACATTAAGAGGATAATTGATAGGAATGTATGTGAGAGAGCTAACATTAAAATGAAGTCTCTAGGAAGAATTTTGTATATGTGAATATGATTTATATTTTAAATAAAGGTGAAATGTCTGCCTTGTTTTCTTTAGCATTTCTAGCTAGTGCTATTCTGATTTTTCATTGTGCTCTCTGTTTGCAAAGATGTTCCTCCTCTTAGGCAGGTATCTGTGTTACAAAGGCAGTGTTGTCTTGTTTATACATATGTCCTTTATTCACATTGTTCTCCGTTGCATGGGGACTGGATGGCTCACATAATTCTTAATGACAAAACTTTTCAAATTTAGGCCACATGATGGCTGAAGATGAAATGTTACTGTGGTTAATCCCCACCTATTAAATGTCCTTTTGTATTTCTTTTCAAAATGAAACAAAAGTTAAATATATTTCTCTTTCTCCCCTTTATTCCCAGGGTATGTCTTGACTGGTATATAAGATGTGTTGTGTGTTAGCTAACACACTCTAAATAGCAGGGACTACAAGTCCCAAATAGACAGACAGTGTAGATTTAGGCCATGTCTACATTACCACTTATGTTGGCAAAACGAATGTCACTCAGTTATGTCACATCCCTGGGCGACATAAGTTTCACCGGCATAAGCAGTCATGTGCACAGCTCGATGTCAGTGAGAGAGCTTCTTCTGCCAATATAGCTACCACCACTTTTTGGGAGTGGTTTAATTATTCCGATGGGAGAGCTCTCTCCCATCGTCATAGAGTGGCTACTTAAGAAATCTTATAGCAGCGCAGCTGCCTTGGTACAGCTGTACTGCTGTAAGCTTACTAGTGTAGACACAGCATTAATGTAGCCTTCACTAGGTAAAAAAGGTTACCTTAGGTTAGCTAACATATGCTAACTAACATCTGGTAAAAGCATAGTGAAGACAAGGTAGTTTGTAAATTACACACATATTAACAAATTGTGGTAAACACTAGAGTGAAGCCTAGAGAGTCTCAGAACCACCTCAAGATGCCTGAATGGAGACTGTGTGCATGTGTGTGTGTATGGAAGAGCTGACCCTCTGAGTCTTTGAATTTAAGGAAAAGGGGCAGGAAGGGAGAGTGGGTAGATCTGCAGCCTGACGGGTTCAGTCAGACAGGTGAGCAATTAGGGTTCAGTGTGTGGGGAGGGCTTTGGACTCCAGGAACTCGGAGTTGATCTAATTTACATGTAGTTGTCTATGTCTCAAAGAAGATGTTCTAACATTCTGGAATAGCTGGAGTTCAACATTGCTCTGATTGCTCCCACATAGAATGTGTGTTTGTTTTACCATGCACAACAATGCAGGTTAAAATCTGATTGGGATGTCATCTTCTCATACTAGGTGACATTGTTGTCCTCTGTGCAATTAGGAGTAGGGATTGGAATAGAATGGTTGCAACAGTTTGGGCCCTGGTAAGAGGATTCTTGGCAAGTAGATCTGGACTGCTGAGGTGATACATTGACAAAAATGGATTTTACCTTGTCAGTACTATTCAGAAGGGAGAGGAAATTATGAAGTCTATACAGCCAGATCTTCACTAATGTAAATCAGCATACTTACACTGACTCAACAGGGCTATGCAGATTTATAATCCTTGAGGATATGGTCCACCTAGAAATGATCTCTGCACACTGAACTGGATCAGCAGCGCTGTCCTTGAGGACATCTTCACAATTCTGGGTGTCTGCACTGAATTAAATAGGAGGTTTGCTATTGACTTCACTGGGGCCAGGATTTCATCTTCAGAGAGGACCAAATTCTGGACCCATTCAAGTTGATAGCAAAACTCCAATTAACTTAATTGGGGCCAAGATTCAAACCAGAGAGATTAAAGTGTAAACAGCTACACACAGAAGATGTAATAGATACTGTGGACACTACTTGGTATAGGGCTTATGATAGAGCTTATTATTACATCCTAGGGTATGTCTACACTACGGAATAAGGTTGAATTTATAGAAGTCATTTTTTTAGAAATCGGTTTTATATATTCGAGTGTGTGTATCCCCACAGAAAATGCTCTAAGTGCATTAAGTGCATTAACTCGGTGGAGCGCTTCCACAGTACCGAGGCTAGAGTCGACTTCCGGAGCGTTGCACTGTGGATAGCTATCCCACAGTTCCCGCAGTCTCCGCTGCCCATTGGAATTCTGGGTTGAGATCCCAATGCCTGATGGGGCTAAAACATTGTCGTGGGTGGTTCTGGGTACATATCGTCAGGCCCCCGTTCCCTCCCTCCCTCTGTGAAAGCAAGGGCAGACAATCATTTCGCGCCTTTTTTCCTGAGTTACCTGTGCAGACGCCATACCACGGCAAGCATGGAGCCCGCTCAGGTAACCGTCACCCTATGTCTCCTGGGTGTTGGCAGACGTGGTACGGCATTGCTACACAGTAGCAGCAACCCCTTGCCTTGTGGCAGCAGATGGTACAGTACGACTGGTAGCCGTCATCGTCATGTCCGAGGTGCTCCTGGCCACGTCGGCTGGGAGCGCCTGGGCAGACATGGGCGCAGGGACTAAATTTGGAGTGACTTGACCAGGTCATTCTCTTTAGTCCTGCAGTCAGTCCTATTGAACCGTCTTATGGTGAGCGGGCAGGCGATATGGACTGCTAGCAGTCGTACTGTACCATCTTCTGCCGAGCAGCCATGAGATGTGGATGGCATGCAGTCCTTCTGCACCGTCTGCTGCCAGTCAAAGATGTAAAAGATAGATGGAGTGGATCAAAACAAGAAATAGACCAGATTTGTTTTGTACTCATTTGCTTTCCCCCCTCCCCTGTCTAGGGGACTCATTCCCTAGATAACGATACGTACCCAGAACCACCCGCGACAATGTTTTAGCCCCATCAGAGTGCTCCATTGTGACTGCTCTGGACAGCACTCTCAGATGCCCAATTGTTTGCCGTTGCTCTGACGCCTTGCCTTGCCTCCCCCCGTCAGAGCAACGGCAGACAATCGTTCCGCGCCTTTTTTCAGTGCGGATGCCATACCAAGGCAAGCTTGGAGGCCGCTCAGCTCACTTTGGCAATTAGGAGCACATTAAACACCACACGCATTATCCAGCAGTATATGCAGCACCAGAACCTGGCAAAGCAATACCGGGCGAGGAGGCGACGTCAGCGCAGTCACGTGAGTGATCAGGACATGGACACAGATTTCTCTGAAAGCATGGGCCCTGCCAATGCATGCATCATGGTGCTAATGGGGCAGGTTCATGCTGTGGAACGACGATTCTGGGCTTGGAAAACAAGCACAGACTGGTGGGACCGCATAGTGTTGCAGGTCTGGGACGATTCCCAGTGGCTGTGAACCTTTTGCATGCGTAAGGGCACTTTCATGGAACTTTGTGACTTGCTTTCCCCTGCCCTGAGGCGCATGAATACCAAGATGAGAGCAGCCCTCACAGTTGAGAAGCAAGTGGCGATAGCCCTGTGGAAGCTTGCAACGCCAGACAGCTACCGGTCAGTTGGGAATCAATTTGGAGTGGGCAAATCTACTGTGGGGGCTGCTGTGATGCAAGTAGCCCACGCAATCAAAGATCTGCTGATATCAAGGGTAGTGACCCTGGGAAATGTGCAGGTCATAGTGGATGGCTTTGCTGCAATGGGATTCCCTAACTGTGGTGGGGCTATAGATGGAACTCATATCCCTATCTTGGCACCGGAGCACCAAGCCGCCGAGTACATAAACCGCAAGGGGTACTTTCCGATAGTGCTGCAAGCTCTGGTGGATCACAAGGGACGTTTCACCAACATCAACGTGGGATGGCCGGGAAAGGTGCATGATGCTCGCATCTTCAGGAACTCTGGTCTGTTTCAAAAGCTGCAGGAAGGGACTTTATTCCCAGACCAGAAAATAACTGTTGGGGATGTTGAAATGCCTATATGTATCCTTGGGGACCCAGCCTACCCCTTAATGCCATGGCTCATGAAGCCGTACACAGGCAGCCTGGACAGTAGTCAGGAGCTGTTCAACTACAGGCTGAGCAAGTGCAGAATGGTGGTAGAATGTGCATTTGGATGTTTAAAGGCGCGTTGGCGCAGTTTACTCACTCACTTAGACCTCAGCGAAACCAATATTCCCACTGTTATTACTGCTTGCTGTGTGCTTCACAATATCTGTGAGAGTAAGGGGGAGACGTTTATGGCGGGGTGGGAGGTTGAGGCAAATCGCCTGGCTGCTGGTTATGCGCAGCCAGACACCAGGGTGGTTAGAAGAGCACAGGAGGGCGCGTTTACGCATCAGAGAAGCTTTGAAAACCAGTTTCATGACTGGCCAGGCTACGGTGTGAAAGTTCTGTTTGTTTCTCCTTGATGAAACCCCCCGCCCCTTGGTTCACTCTACTTCCCTGTAAGCTAACCACCCGCCCCTCCTCCCTTCAATCACCACTTGCAGAGGCAATAAAGTCATTGTTGCTTCACATTCATGCATTCTTTATTCATTCATCACACAAATAGGGGGATGACTACCAAGGTAGCCCAGGAGGGGTGGTGGAGGAGGGAAGGAAAATGCCACACAGCACTTTAAGCACAGCACTTTAAAAATTTACAACTTTAAAATTTATTGAATGACAGCCTTCTTTTTTTTGGGCAATCCTCCGTGGTGGAGTGGCTGGTTGGCCGGAGGCCCCCCCACCACGTTCTTGGGCGTCTGGGTGTGGAGGCTATGGAACTTGGGGAGGAGGGCGGTTGGTTACAGAGGGGCTGCAGTGGCAGTCTGTGCTCCAGCTGCCTTTGCTGCAGCTCAACCATACACTGGAGCATACTGGTTTGGTCCTGCAGCAGCCTCAGCATTGAATCCTGCCTCCTCTCATCACGCTGCCGCCACATTTGAGCTTCAGCCCTGTCTTCAACCCGCCACTTACTCTCTTCAGCCCGCCACCTCTCCTCCCGGTCATTTTGTGCTTTCCTGCACTCTGACATTATTTGCCTCCACGCATTCGTCTGTGCTCTGTCAGTGTGGGAGGACAGCATGAGTTTGGAGAACATTTCATCACGAGTGCGTTTTTTTTTCTTTCTAAGCTTCACTAGCCTCTGGGAAGGAGAAGATCCTGTGATCATTGAAACACATGCAGCTGGTGGAGGAAAAAAAAAGGGACAGTGGTATTTAAAAAGACACATTTTATAAAACAGTGGCTACACTCTTTCAGGGTAAACCTTGCTGTTAACATTACATACATAGCACATGTGCTTTCATTACAAGGTCGCATTTTGCCTCCTCCCACCGCGTGACTACCCCCTTAACCTTCCCCCTTCCCTGTGGCTAACAGCGGGGAACATTTCTGTTTAGCCACAGGCAAACAGCCCAGTAGGAATGGGCTCCTCTGAGTGTCCCCTGAAGAAAAGCACTCTATTTCAACCAGGTGACCATGAATTATATCTCACTCTCCTGAGGATAACACAGAGAGATAAAGAATGGATGTTGTTTGAATGCCAGCAAACATACACTGCAATGCTTTGTTCTACAATGATTCCCGAGTACGTGTTACTGGCCTGGAGTGGTAAAGTGTCCTACCATGAAGGACGCAATAAGGCTGCCCTCCCCAGAAACCTTTTGCAAAGGCTTTAGGACTACATCTAGGAGAACCGCAAATGCCAGAGCAAAGTAATCCTTTCACATGCTTGCTTTTAAACCATGTATACTATTTGAAAAGGTACACTCACCAGAGGTCCCTTCTCCACCTGCTGGGTCCAGGAGGCAGCCTTGGGTGGGTTCGGGTGGTACTGGCTCCAGGTCTAGGGTGAGAAACAGTTCCTGGCTGTCGGGAAAACCGGTTTCTCCGCTTGCTTGCTGTGAGCTATCTAGAGCCTCCTCCTCATCATCATCTTCTTCGTTCCCAAAACCTGCTTCCGTATTGCCTCCATCTCCATTGAAGGAGTCAAACAACACGGCTGGGGTAGTGGTGGCTGAACCCCCTAAAATGGCATGCAGCTCATCATAGAAGCGGCATGTTTGGGGCTCTGACCCAGAGCGGCTGTTCGCCTCTCTGGTTTTCTGGTAGGCTTGCCTCAGCTCCTTCAGTTTCACGCGGCACTGCTTCGGGTCCCTGTTATGGCCTCTGTCCTTCATGCCCTGGGAGATTTTGACAAAGGTTTTGGCATTTCGAAAACTGGAACGGAGTTCTGATAGCACGGATTCCTCTCCCCAAACAGCGATCAGATCCCGTACCTCCCGTTTGGTCCATGCTGGAGCTCTTTTGCGATTCTGGGACTCCATCATGGTCATTTGTGCTGATGAGCTCTGCATGGTCACCTGCAGCTTGCAACGCTGGCCAAACAGGAAATGAGATTCAAAAGTTCGCGGTTCTTTTCCTGTCTACCTGGCCAGTGCATCTGAGTTGAGAGTGCTGTCCAGAGCGGTCATAATGGAGCACTCTGGGATAGCTCCCGGAGGCCAATACCATCGAATTGTGTCCACAGTACCCCAAATTCGAGCCGGCAACGTCGATTTAAGCGCTAATCCACTTGTCAGGGGTAGAGTAAGGAAATCGATTTTAAGAGCCCTTTAAGTCGAAATAAAGGGCTTCATTGTGTGGACGGATGCAGGTTTACATCGATTTAACGCTGCTAAATTCGACCTAAAGTCCCTCTAGTCTCCAAGTAAGACTACAAGGTACAGGAAGTACGAGGTATGCATACCACCAGACTAGCAAAAGTGGATATTCTCTCTTTTATATTTCATTTGGCTTTTCTGTTCTCTGCCCATTTTTCATAGTTCCTTGTTATTTGTTTTTTCCCTCTGTCCCATTTTGTGCTCCTTTCACTTCCATTTTTTTCCACTGGTTTTTTTATCTGTCCTCCCCTTCTCCTTTTTCACAGTCTCATCTGAGAGGAATGCAAGCACTGTACCCAGTTAGAATTCAATTCAAACTTTCAGTCTCAAAGGGTTCAAAATCTGGCTAGATGAGTTTACCATCCTTATTAAATGCACTGTTATCTTCTTTTAAAGAAGTGATAGTAGCTTGCTGTTTTGGATTATAAGTACAGACATTTCCCTATATACATATTACATGCAGGATCTTATTTTTAAAAAGCTGTCGTTACATGGTAAATTTTTTCAGCACATCCAGAAGTTTTGTCCAGAGCATTAAACATAGATCTCGGCCAGTGAAGCTTTGCTGATTTGCAGCCGCTGGGTATCTGGCCCAGAATTTTCCAGAATCCTTCAGTTCCTAATCAAAACACCAGTAAAGTTGTAAGATTATGAGGTTTTGACTTACAGGCTTTACTGTCCTGAAATATGTGCAAGTTTTATGGATCACTCTAATAAGTGTTAACATTCAGTGATAAATAGAACTGCCAAGCATTGTCATTCTACAGGGAAACTGTAGCAGATATGAATGTGACTCAGAATCTCAACTAATGTTAGACCTATTTCTCTCTGTAACTTGGTAATGTTGTTAACAACAAGGACATATTTGCATGGGCATTGCTATTGTACTACACTAATAAATTCCAAATGTTCTCTCAACTAAAAAAATATACAATAAAATATTCTCTTTTCTCTTCAGCTGCTCAGCATGGTTTGGATGAACTTCTGAGAGCATTATCAATGCTGTGAAAACCAAAGGGAGGACATTAAATCCCCATTTTTCCATCATTGTGAAGGCTAAAGCAGCACTGCGGTACCAAAGTAGAAACTGATTTTGTTACAGTCGAGTTGTAGGGAAACTTGAAGCATGCCACTACCAAAACCACATTATTGTTGATCCAGAAGAAAGGAAAGAGAGCTAGGTGCTCATGTAATAGTAAAGGAAGTCAATTTCAAGACATGCAAAGGTGGAAGTGGTCCCAAAGCCACCACTAGTATGAAAATACTGGAACTGAAGAGGATTTTTATGGTGAAAACATAGGAATCAGTATCCCATACCCCATTGTTATCATAATAAAAACAATTACAAAACCCCCACAAAAGTTATGACATACTCTAATGTGGTTTGCACCCACCTCTCACGAGCACCTCCTGGTCAAGTGTGTGTGTGTGCCTGCAGTTTCCTCAATTTCCTCTGCTCATGGTGCCCCCGTCAGCCACTGTGCTTGTCAGCAGGTCTTTGGTGACTCAGCCTTGTGGCTGAGTCACACTCTGTCCATGTGTGAAACAAACAAAACAAACCCCTTCCAGAGTATATTGTCAGCTGGACCTATCTCAAAGCCCTTGGTATGGTCCTGCAGCCATCTCTGGGCTCAGTTCTTGAATAGTCCAGTAGAACCCATCATGGTACACTCAGTTGGGGTCTGGCTACCCAGCAAAGGTTCCTGCCTTGGGATGAAGCATTGTCCTCAGGGCTTCCTCCATGGAGACTCTCTGCCTTCACTTGAGTCCTCAGTGACCCCAGCTCTCTCACTGAGTCAGCCTCAGTTCAGCCCCCTTCAGGAGTGAGGGTGGAAGAGGGGTAACACAGTTCCAGGTATAGCCCTTGTCTAGCCCTCTTTAAACTCCCTTTTTCAGGGTGTAGGCACTTCCCCGGTGGTTTTTGGGAGAACCCAGGCCTGCCCACTGCTCTGGGCCCAAACCCAGGGACCTTCTAAGTAGCGGCCATGATCTGCATCCCTTTAACTAATTGCTGCTGTTTCCCTGGGCCACTTCCACATAGCCCTTATCTTTACCAAGTCCCAGCAGCCAGCCAGGAGCACCTTCCTTGCTCCCTCAATCCCTGCTAGTAACTGCTTGCCTTGGCACTTGCAGCTCCTGCAGCCAGCCAAGAGCACCTCTTGCTCTCCAGGTCCCTGTCATCATACTGTTATTACCCATGGAGGGGCCACCCTGATCTTTGGAGTAGACCCCCACCAATTGGTTCCACTGTAATAACAGTTCTAGTAGTCACATTTCATGATTGAACAGTTCATTTTAATATGCCCAGGCTGGTCATACACGTAACAGGCCATACCCGTAACATACTCCTAGCTCCTTCCTGCTAATACTTCCCCTAGACTGCAGGGCACCCCAAACCTTTTACTGTTGCAGCGTGCCCCTGAGTATAGAACCCTTGGGGCTTTTTCTTTCTGCCCTGTTCCCTGCTAGCACTGAGCTGTCCGTGGTACTGCAGTTCCCTTTGGACGTTCAGGAGCCCCCATCTGCACTCCTCTGCCGCCCTCAAGGAACTGCAGCACCATGGACAGCTCAATGCTAGCAGGGAACTGGGCAGGGAGGAAGAGCTCCAAGCTGGCTGCTGGACCAGAATATAAAAGAGCTCTGAGGTAACGGGGAAGCATCAGGGAAGGTTGGGGCTGGGAGGAAGTGGCCCATGGAACTGAACACAGTTAGTTAAAGGGACAAGATGGTGTGTGGTTGCTATTCTTAGGGTAGCTGGGCTGAGACCTGGAGAAGTGGGCAGGCCCAGGTCCCCTCCCTGCCTATAGGCCACTGGGGAAGTGGCCTACTCTTGTACAGAGATAAAGCCCAGGAAGGGAAACTGAACTGTTAAGAGGCTGAGCTATGTCCCAAATAGACCAAAAGCAGTGAAACTATTGCCTCCAAGGTGGAAGCCCTGAGGGTTCAGTCCGATACCAGGGCTGGGATAATTTAAAGACTTGAAGACACACCCGGCCAGAATGGTTGCTCATGAGAGGTGGGTGCCACGCTATAACACATACATTTAAGCATTTTTCCCTATTTATAAAAATGCACTTATTGTGACCCGTAGGTACATGGAAAACAATTGACAAAATACTCATAGGACAATATTGTGTCCCCATTTAAGTCAATCGGAGTTTTACTACTATTTCCGTGAGGCTAGGATTTCAACCCTACTGTACATTTATTCCTCAAATGCTACAAAGTTAACCAAAATATTAGTGGCAATTAATTATCATCTTCATCTGATATATTTCTGGCATTGCCCACAAAATGCTAGATGGTTTCCAAAACATAGTGTCTGCCCTGAATTGTATTCTAATAAAAACTCTGCAACCAACAAAATTATTACAAAATCCATACCCTAGTAAAAAAAAAAAACAAATTCAGGATTTTTTTTTACAACTTTACTTTTCACATATAGAGTTGATCGCTGTAATTAAATCATACTGGTATATAGAAGCTAATGCTAGATTTTCCATATTTGATTTCATGAGCAATGCAAATATATATATATAAAACAAATTAATGCTTCAGTAATTTGATTAGGGGTTTATGTGTGTGTGTGTGTGTATTTTCCCTTCTTCACCTAATCAGTAAGGGTTAAGTTTGTGGCTTAAAGCTACAAAATCAGATTTTCAGTCTAATATTCACCAGGAATGGGAGTGTAATCTGTCTGCAGCTGGCTAGTTGTGAGTTTTCCCAGTGGAGGAGAATTCTCATCTGGTGTAAAACCAGTGGAGCCAAGTGTTATGCCAGCCTCCTTCTCATCCCAAAACAGAATGCTGACAAGAGGAATGGTGTGATGAAGGCAGATAAAGGGTTTGATCTCTCTTACCCTGTGGCAATTTTCAGTCTGCATATGGTCCCTCAGTGTAATAATTTCTCATAGCTGAGAACAGGGCAGGCTGAGAGTCAAGAAGCCATATGTGGCTCCCTCACATCATTCTTCCCACCCAAACATATTTTGTTGTAGGAGAGAGTCTTTCCCACAGTCTTCAGCACGAGAATGGGTGGCTAGGAGGAACACCAACCTAATGACAGTTTGTAGAGGTCTGAGCAACTGTTGCCTGGTACAGAGGGGGTCCAGAGCCCTACCCAAGCTCCTTCCTGTCCTCTACAGGTGTTTTAGTGCTGAGATCAGCACCAGAATTTCCTGGTCCTTGTGCATTGAGGGTACAGAGGGCCAGAACAAGGTCTATACCTGACTTCAGTGACATTTACACCCAATTTTGAAGACTAAGAGAAGACTTCAATGATGCCTAAGCCTTATCCTGACCTTCTTTGTGGGGCTTACTTTTACCTCCAGTGTATAAGGCCAAGAATGGAATTACTTAAATCCCCTTTAAGTCCTTAAAATAGGGCTTTAGTGGCATTGAAGTATCTCTAGTTGGGGAGGGGTGTACTCCTATGTGTTTCACTGTCCCTTATGCACTCTCCCTGTGCTAGGTACAACCTACCTCTACATCTCTTCCTAACCATATTTGTTTGTATTTGTAGCACTGTACAAAGTAACAACCATGTTTCATTTATGAGCTGAGTGATGTAAATAAACATTTAAAATGTCTTAGAAATCTAGAATGAAAAATAAAGAAATCAGAAAGAACTTTAGCTTCTGATGTATATACAGCCATTGGCTTGGGAAGGTAAGCAGACAGGGAAATTTGCTTACTCTACAGATTACTGATGGAGCTCAACAGAGGCAGATGACATGCCAAACAGCTGAGCTCAAAAAGAGACTTCAAAATATGTCAAACATTGTTCCCTATCTTCTGATCCAGAACAAGAGACACCAAAACTCAAAAGTAAGGTAAACTATGGAATACATACAAATGAGAGGAGTTGGGATGACACACTATTGAAGCACACTAGTCTATTATGAAATACGGTAAATAAATGAATGAATATCCTGCTCAGATTTGTATCAAGGTATTGTTTTAAAAATCAAACTTTGAATAAGCTTGTCCTCATCACTGTTGGAACTGTAATTATATTCATTACAAACCTGCAAGCGATACTTCTCCCAGAAGTCTCTATAGGAGAGATCATTGCCTGGGTACTGCAAGAGGAGCTAGGCTCTAGTGGATTGTCTGGAGAACAACTAGGCCTCTAAGTGGATAAAGGGATAATAGGGTGTTACTTTAAGCAATTAAAATATAGATTGGGTTCAGAATGATTTTTAGTTGTTTTATCTTTCTTTTTTATGTAGGTTGCTTGCTTTGCATTGACATTTTGAGATAGTCACTGAACTAGTTTATCTTTTTTATAAAAGTATTATAAAATTAAACAAGTTATAGAACAAATATGAGTTTAAGACAAATAAGTTACCAGCTAATTTAACTTATAGTTTGCCTAATCTAATTTAAAATTATACAATACAATAGTCAAATCAAGGTTATGATTAAATGTAATCAGTACATGAATGGTTTAATTTATTTGGCATGCCAATTACTATAGATAAGTAATTAAATAAAATTATAATGAACAAGTTAAGGCAAACCATGTTTTAAATATTTCACAGGAAGGTTAATTGGCAAAGTTTGATTTCAGCAATTCAGCTAAGATTCTGATAAAGGTGTAGACTAGTCCCTGCTGTGGTTTTAAGAATATACAGCTCTTAAAATGATAACTTTCTCCTTTTGGCTAATTTCTCCCATTAATCTTCACTGCACATAAAAATCCCATGAATTTTTTTTGTTTATCCAGTTTAATTTCCCTCCTAGCTTTAACATGATGCCTGTATTTTTTTTTTTGGCAGTTAGGCACAGATACAAATTCTTTATATAGTCTCACACTTTATAGCAGATTTAGAATGACATTGGTTTAACCCAGAGACCTCTTACTGTTTATGTACTAGTGTCAAGGTTCCTCCCCCACTCTGAACTTTAGGGTACAGATGTGGGGACCTGCATGAAAAACCTCCTAAGCTTATCTTTACCAGCTTAGGTCAAAACTTCCCCAAGGTACAAAATATTACCCCCGTTATCCTTGGAATGGCCGCTACCACCACCAAACTAATACTGGTTACTGGGGAAGAGCTGTTTGGACGCGTCCTTCCCCCCAAAATACTTCCCAAAACCTTGCACCCCACTTCCTGGACAAGGTTTGGTAAAAAGCCTCACCAATTTGCCTAGGTGACTACAGACCCAGACCCTTGGATCTTAAGAACAATGAACAATCCTCCCAACACTTGCACTCCCCCTTTCCTGGGAAATGTTGGATAAAAAGCCTCACCAATTTGCCTAGGTGACTACAGACCCAGACCCTTGGATCTTAGAACAATGAAAAAGCATTCAGTGTTTTACAAGAAGACTTTTAATAAAAAATAGAAGTAAATAGAAATAAAGAAATCCCCCCTGTAAAATCAGGATGGTAGATATCTTACAGGGTAATTAGATTCAAAAACATAGAGAACCCCTCTAGGCAAAACCTTAAGTTACAAAAAAGATACACAGACAGAAATAGTTATTCTATTCAGCACAATTCTTTTCTCAGCCACTTAAAGAAATCATAATCTAACACATACCTAGCTAGATTACTTACTAAAAGTTCTAAGACTCCATTCCTGTTCTGTCCCCGGCCAAGACGACTACAGACAGACACAGACCCTTTGTTTCTCTCCCTCCTCCCAGCTTTTGAAAGTATCTTGTCTCCTCATTGGTCATTTTGGTCAGGTGCCAGCGAGGTTACCTTTAGCATCTTAACCCTTTACAGGTGAGAGGAGCTTTCCCCTGGCCAGGAGGGATTTCAAAGGGGTTTACCCTTCCCTTTATATTTATGACACGCCCCCCAAATCTCAGCTAGGCTGAAACACTGGCTGGGATTTCTTCCTGGAGCTCTAGGAAAACAGAGTTAATAAGACACATGCATCTCTAAATATACTACCAAGTACATAAAGACTAACAATATTTTCCACATCTCAAGGACGATTTTAACCAGTTGATTCTGGGAAACTTTCACGGGAGAGTGCATCAGCCACTTTGTTAGAAGCTCCTGAGATGTGTTGGATGTCGAAATCAAAATCTTGGAGAGCTAAACTCCACCGAAGAAGTTTTTTGTTAGTTTCTTTGACGGTGTGAAGCCACTTTAGTGCAGCATGGTCGGTTTGCAGGTGGAAACGCCGTCCCCAAACATATGGGCGTAGCTTTTCCAGAGCGTAGACAATGGCATAACATTCTTTTTCAGTGACTGACCAGTTGCTTTCCCTCTCAGACAGTTTTTTGCTGAGAAACACTACAGGGTGGAATTCTTGATCAGGTCCTTTCTGCATTAAAACTGCTCCCACACCACGCTCGGATGCATCTGTGGTTACTAGGAACGGTTTGTCAAAGTCTGGGGCCCTTAGTACAGGGTCAGACATGAGTGTCGCTTTAAGCTTGTTAAAGGCCTTCTGACACTTTCCGGTCCACTGAACAGCATTTGGCTGTTTCTTTTTGGTTAGGTCTGTCAGTGGGGCAGCGATTTGGCTGTAGTGCGGTACAAATCGTCTGTAATAACCGGCCAAGCCTAAGAAGGATTGAACCTGTTTCTTTGACTTTGGGACAGGCCACTTTTGGATAGCATCCACTTTGGCCTGTAGGGGGCTGATAGTTCCTTGACCCACCTGGTGTCCAAGGTAAGTCACTCTGTTTAGGCCTATTTGACACTTCTTAGCCTTAACAGTTAGTCCTGCCTCCCTTATGCGCTCAAGGACTTTTTGTAGATGTTCCCGGTGGTCTGCCCAGGAATCCGAAAATATGGCCACATCGTCAAGGTAGGCGACTGCATATTCTCCTAATCCCGCTAGGAGACCATCTACAAGTCTTTGGAAAGTGGCGGGTGCATTTCGCAGCCCGAAAGGGAGTACATTAAATTCATACAGCCCGAGATGTGTGATGAAGGCTGACCTTTCCTTGGCAGATTCATCTAGCGGTACCTGCCAGTACCCCTTGGTTAAGTCCAAGGTAGAGATGAACTGGGCCCTTCCCAGTTTCTCTAATAGTTCATCTGTGCGTGGCATGGGATAGTTGTCTGGGCGAGTTACAGCATTTAGCTTACGGTAGTCCACGCAAAAACGTATTTCCCCATCTGGTTTGGGAACTAGAACCACTGGAGATGCCCATGCACTTTCAGAGGGGCGGATTACACCCATCTGTAACATATCCTGGATCTCCCGTTCTATAGCAGTTTTAGCTTGAGGAGACACCCGGTAAGGTTGGACCCTAATTGGGTGAGCATTACCTGTGTCAATGGAGTGGTATGCCCGTTCAGTCAGTCCTGGAGTGGCTGAGAACGTTGGCGCGTAGCTAGTGCACAGCTCCTGGATCTGCTGTCGCTGCATACGCCCAAGGGTCATGGAGAGGTTCACCTCTTCCACACCACCAGCACATTTCCCTTCGTAGTAGACACCTTCAGGCCACTCAGCGTCGTCTCCTCCCTGGGCTGTAAACTGACAAACCTTTAATTCTCTGGAATAAAAGGGCTTTAGAGAATTAATATGATACACCTTAGGCTTTCGGTTGGAGGTGGGGAATGCTATGAGATAATTAACAGCTCCCAGGCGCTCCTGGACCACGAATGGCCCTTCCCACGATGCTTCCATTTTATGGGCCTGGAGCGCCTTTAAGACCATGACCTGGTCTCCTACTTTGAAGGAACGCTCTCTGGCATGTTTATCATACCAGGCTTTTTGCTCTTTTTGAGCATCCTGTAAGTTTTCTCTAGCAAGGGCTAAAGAGGTTCGGAGGGTGTTTTGTAGGTTGGTTACAAAGTCCAGAATGTTAGTTCCTGGAGAAGGTGTAAATCCCTCCCATTGCTGCTTCACCAACTGCAATGGCCCCTTAACCTCACGGCCATATACAAGTTCAAATGGGGAAAACCCTAAACTGGGATGTGGTACAGCTCTGTAGGCAAAGAGCAACTGCTGCAATACTAGGTCCCAATCATTGGAGTGCTCATTTACGAATTTACGTATCATGGCCCCCAAAGTTCCATTAAACTTCTCCACCATGCCATTTGTTTGATGATGGTAAGGAGTGGCAACCAAGTGATTTACCCCATGAGCTTCCCAAAGGTTTTTCATAGTTCCTGCCAGGAAATTAGTCCCTGCATCTGTGAGGATGTCGGAGGGCCAACCTACCCTGGCAAAAATGTCTGCTAGTGCCTGGCACACCCTTTTAGCCCTGGTGTTGCTTAGAGCTACTGCTTCCGGCCATCGGGTGGCAAAATCCATGAAAGTCAGTATGTACTACTTTCCTCTGGGTGTCTTTTTCGGAAAAGGACCCAGAATATCCACAGCTACTCGCTGAAATGGAACTTCAATGATGGGGAGTGGCTGGAGAGGAGCTTTGACCTGGTCTTGGGGTTTTCCCACTCTTTGGCACACCTCACAAGACTGGACATAGGTAGAAACATCCTTGCCCATTCCCTCCCAGTGGAATGACCCCCCCAAACGGTCTTTGGTCCTGTTCACCCCAGCATGGCCACTAGGGTGATCATGGGCTAAGCTCAAGAGCTTGGCCCGGTATTTAGTTGGAACTACCAACTGTCTCTGAGGATGCCAGTCTTCCTGGTGTCCCCCAGAAAGAGTTTCCTTGTATAAAAGTCCTCTTTCTACAACAAACCTGGATCGATTAGAAGAGCTGAGAGGCGGTGGGTTGCTCCGTGCCGCCGTCCAAGCTCTCTGAAGGCTTTCATCTGCTTCCTGTTCGGTCTGGAACTGTTCCCTTGATGCTGGAGACATCAGTTCCTCATGGGATTGTGGACCTAGGCTTGGTCCCTCTGGAAGCGATATAGGGGATGGAGCTGTTTCTGTTGACTGTGAACCGCTCTCCGCTGGTGCACTATGTTGGGATTCAGGCTCCGGCTGAGCCTCTTGTGTAGGGTTATCGGCTGCTGCCAGTTCAGGTTCGGTGGGGCCCTCTGGTGTTGAGGTTGCAAGTACTGGATTCAGTGCTGACACGGGGTCTGGTGTTGGTTGTTTGGCTGGTTCCGGTTCTGGGACTGGTTCCGTCTGGGTCTCTGGGACTGGATCCACTACTGCTGTTGCAGACATTGGCCTGGGGTCCAGGTCCATCACCTCTGACTGGGTCCTGATAGAAGTTTCCGGAACAGAGCTAGGCCTCACGGCTTGTTTAGCCTGGTTGCGGGTGACCATTCCCACCCTCTTGGCCTGCTTCACATGATTGGCCAAGTCTTCCCCCAACAGCATGGGGATGGGATAATCATCATAGACTGCAAAAGTCCACATTCCTGACCAGCCCTTGTACTGGACAGGCAACTTGGCTGTAGGCAAATTGAAAGAGTTGGACTTGAAGGGTTGAATCGTCACTTGGATCTCTGGGTTGATTAAATTGGGGTCCACTAAGGAAGCATGGATAGCTGACACTTGTGCTCCGGTGTCCCTCCACGCGGTGACCTTCTTCCCACCCACACTCACAGTTTCCCTCCGCTCCAAGGGTATCTGGGAGGTATCTGGGCCTGTGGACCTCTGGTGTGATTCCGGTGCAATGAACTGTAATCTGTTGGGGTTCTTGGGGCAGTTGGCCTTTACATGCCCCAGCTCGTTACACTTAAAACATCGTCCAGCTGACGGGTCACCGGGGCGAGGAGGGTTGCTGGAGAACGGGGTGGTGGGACGATAAGGGGTCTGGAGGGTTCTTTGGGAGGTAGGTGGGGCTTTGGGCGGCCCCCGGTAATAGGGTGTGGTCTGGGGTGGTCCCTTCTGGTCTCCGCTCCAACTGCGACCAGTTTTCTTCTTCTCTGCCACCTCCACCCATCTGGCTCCAATCTCTCCTGCCTCAATTACAGTTTTGGGTTTCCCATCTAGGATGTATCTTTCTATTTCCTCAGGAACACCCTCTAAGAATTGTTCCATTTGCATTAGGAAGGGCAAATTTACTGGAGATTCAACACTTGCTCCTGATATCCAGGCATCCCAATGTTTTACAATGTGGTAGGCATGTCGGGTAAATGACATGTCTGGTTTCCACCTTAGGGCTCTGAACCTCCGACGAGACTGCTCGGGTGTTATCCCCATTCTGACTCTCGCCTTGGATTTAAACAGTTCATACTTGTTCATGTGTTCTTTAGGCATTTCAGCTGCCACCTCAGCTAAGGGTCCACTGAGCTGCGGCCTCAGCTCTACCATGTATTGATCAGTAGAGATGTTGTACCCAAGGCAGGCCCTTTCGAAGTTTTCTAAGAAGGCCTCAGTATCATCACCTGCCTTGTAGGTGGGGAACTTTCTGGGATGGGAAGTGGTACCTGGAGAAGGATTGCTAGGGTTTGTTGGTATATTCTGCTGGGCCTTTATCCTCTCCATCTCCTCCACATGCTTCCTCTCTTTTTCCTTCTCCTCCTCCTTCAGCCGCATGAGTTCTATCTGTCTTTCATGTTCCCTTTGTTTTTCCTCAGCCTGAAATTTGGCTAATTCCAGCTGTAGTCGAGTTGAGGATTTGGCCATTCTAACCTCTCTGTTTTTAACTAACTTTACACCCGAGGTTTAGAAATAAACAAACAAAACTTGGCTGTAAACTTTTGCTGTGCTGGAATAGAGTACCTATTCTCTGATAGTGATTGTCAGCCTACAGAAAAAGACAATTCCCTTGTCTCTGCTCTGGGCCCAAATTAAAGCAAAAAACCTCCAACTACTTGGAAAACTGCTTACCCAGCCCAAAGAAAAAAAAAATTCTTTTCAAACCTGTGCTCCTTGTAAAACAAAAAAAAAAAAAAATCAAAATCCTAAAAAAAAACCCTGCCACTTTTGTCTCCAGGCAAATGGGTAGAGCACACACCCCCTATTTACTTTTAGGAAGAAAAGAAAAAAAAAAACCTCTGGGTTGGAAGACTGTGAATTTCCCTGCAGGAGTTAAGTACCCTGCCTCCAGGCAAGAAAACCTGCAATTCACAAGATAATCCCCTTTTGTCTCTGCTTGGCCACAAAGCAGAGAGAAACCAAGCTGCTTTCAGTTTCAAAGCTGCCTTCTGGACTTCCTAAAAATTCCTTTTTAAAATCTGTATTTCTAGTTCAAAAAATCTCAACTGGATCTCAAAATGATTTCAGGTTAATCCCACCACTGTGCCACCATGTCAAGGTTCCTCCCCCACTCTGAACTTTAGGGTACAGATGTGGGGACCTGCATGAAAAACCTCCTAAGCTTATCTTTACCAGCTTAGGTCAAAACTTCCCCAAGGTACAAAATATTACCCCCGTTATCCTTGGAATGGCCGCTACCACCACCAAACTAATACTGGTTACTGGGGAAGAGCTGTTTGGACGCGTCCTTCCCCCCAAAATACTTCCCAAAACCTTGCACCCCACTTCCTGGACAAGGTTTGGTAAAAAGCCTCACCAATTTGCCTAGGTGACTACAGACCCAGACCCTTGGATCTTAAGAACAATGAACAATCCTCCCAACACTTGCACTCCCCCTTTCCTGGGAAATGTTGGATAAAAAGCCTCACCAATTTGCCTAGGTGACTACAGACCCAGACCCTTGGATCTTAGAACAATGAAAAAGCATTCAGTGTTTTACAAGAAGACTTTTAATAAAAAATAGAAGTAAATAGAAATAAAGAAATCCCCCCTGTAAAATCAGGATGGTAGATATCTTACAGGGTAATTAGATTCAAAAACATAGAGAACCCCTCTAGGCAAAACCTTAAGTTACAAAAAAGATACACAGACAGAAATAGTTATTCTATTCAGCACAATTCTTTTCTCAGCCATTTAAAGAAATCATAATCTAACACATACCTAGCTAGATTACTTACTAAAAGTTCTAAGACTCCATTCCTGTTCTGTCCCCGGCCAAGACGACTACAGACAGACACAGACCCTTTGTTTCTCTCCCTCCTCCCAGCTTTTGAAAGTATCTTGTCTCCTCATTGGTCATTTTGGTCAGGTGCCAGCGAGGTTACCTTTAGCATCTTAACCCTTTACAGGTGAGAGGAGCTTTCCCCTGGCCAGGAGGGATTTCAAAGGGGTTTACCCTTCCCTTTATATTTATGACAACTAGTTTTAGGATTTTAGACCCAGATCTAGGAAACAAAGTCCTAGATATGGCTCCACTGTAATCCAGAAGACTGCTGCCAAACTCTGTAAGCAACTAAGTTTTCATGGTAAAAGTTCCCTCAACTCCTATGTTTCTGCTATGACCATGTGCACTGCTGCCTCTGTCTTTGCTCCCAGATGCCTATCTCCCATTTAAGCCCCAGAGCAATCCAGGAACTGGGGAAAGTGAAGTGTTTAGCCACCTAACTCACTTGTGAGGTCTGAATCAGTGGGTGTTTTCACAGGCCACCAACCAGATTGGGTTGCATTCAAAACCCAGCTAGAGCACTTGGTAGTGCTCGTCTTATAACTTTTATCCCAATGGTTAAGGCACATCCCTGGGATGTGGGAGACCCATGTTCAATTTTCCCTCCTCTGCCAAAGTGGGAAAAAGGATTTGAAGAGGGGTCTTCCAGCTGTGAACAAACCACTGAGCTATAAGATATTTGGATGTTTGTATCCAATGTGGATAAATACTTAAGTAGTCCTTGGGCCAGAGAGCAAGTGACTCTGTATTCCAGTGGTTTGGAAACCCAGCTGGAAGGCCTTGGGTGCAGTCTCCTTACTCTAAACATTATTTTGTTATTTAGCTATAGTGGAACAGCTTTAGCATGCAAGACTGAGGGAGCCAAGAAAGCCCCATAGCTCAGTGGTTAGCACACATTCTGTTGAGTTAGGGGATCCTTTCTCCCCCTCTGACAGAGAGGGGGAATTCGTCCTGGGTCTCCCACACCACAGTCAAGTGCTCTAACCACTAGACTAAAACCCACAATATGGGCGCCACCTCATCTTCCAGCCATTTTCCATGTAGCAAGGCAGGTGTCTGAACTCATTCCAACAAGAAATGGCTCAGATGCCTAAACCTCCTGATTCCAGGAAGCAGGTTGCTAAACAGAGATAGGTGCCTCCCAGGAGCCCAGACTTAGGTGTCTATATCTGTTGGAGAGGAGGAACTTAGCATACACTCTTCTGGTCAGCATCTCTCATTGATTATCTCAGGCGGATCAGCTCCTAGCATGCTAGCTAAGATCACATTCTTAGGTATCTATTTGTCCTCATTCATTGAATAGGGAGCCTACATTGGGAAAGAGTTAGTGACATACAAAGACACAGAGAGAGAGAGAAATGGGTGTTGGAACAATTCACATGTTCTCAAATTGCTCTACAAAGGAATTTTTGTACTTCTTCTCAAAGTCTTTAACTCACATGACTGGTCTTAGTTTGGAACTGATATTTACTGGTATGTCTATCAATGACAGGGTGAACTGGAAGCTTTTTGAATGTAGGGAAATCTCTCTGAATCTCTTAGTTGTAAACTTCAGGCTTGGCTTATCTGATGTTCAGAGTTTTATACCTCTCCATCTCTGGATGGCTGGTCCAGAAAGAGTGCAGGATATAGCGTCCGATGTCATTGTAGTTGTGAAAGAGCCCCATCTCCTTCCTTCCTCATGGTTAGGATCTTTTGTGTGGATCAATGTTCCCTTTTTCACCTCAGGGCACACCTCAATATCTTCAAAGGCCAATCAGGTGAAACCTGGTAACTTGGCCTGGCATCTTGACCTTGAAATCACATTGAAGTTTCCAGGTTACTGTATATGTGTCTTACAACAATCTGTTGATAACCACAAACAGATGTCTCTTGAAAACAGGACACAAGAAGGCCCAATACATAAATTCCCTAACTGTTTAAATATAATTAATAGCTCATCAGCATTTGCACATTCCCACACATTCTCATGACACTGAGTTCTGACACTGGGAAATTCACCTGAGAGATAGACACAGATTATAGGGCAAGTGAATGATCTTCCCCTGAAAACCTTTTGCCACAAACCAGAAAGCTACTTTGGATATCTCCTAGCAATGCTGTTTCATTAAACAAATGGCCAAGTAAAGTTTCTCAAGCCTAAATCCAAATATGGCCTATATTTCTTACATGGATCACAAACCTTTGGAGCCATGTGGTGGATAGGAGGAGACTTATTCAAACATGAAAATCACTGAAATGATTACTATCTCAAAAAGTTTAATAATAGGATATGAAGTTATAAGCACAGAAATTTCCATAATTGTTCTGACCTGTGCTCCATCTATTCCAGCATCTTGTGTTTGGGAGTGATACAAAATGCTCTTTGAATCAGGTTCTCTAACAGTGGCCAGTTCCAGATATTTCAGAAGAATGTGTGTATCTATGTAATGGACAATTATAGAATAACCTACCCCTAGGAAAACATATTACCTAAATCAAGGCTGTTAATTTGCAGCTTACTCCCTATAAAATGAACATGTATATAAAGACCTGGTAGCAGATTGTAATGTTTCTGGAAAACATTGCAAGACTGGGCCATCTCAGTGCTAAACTGTTGCCAGGTTGAAAATTGATCAATGCTTCCTGGCCCAGACAAGAAAAGAAAGTGCAGTGGTATAAGAAATGAAATTTTATAGTGAAGAAAAAGATCTGATTATTTCTTTTGAACTTGAAATAGTTGTCCAGTGTGAGGTTAGAGTTAAGATTCAGATCGATATTTGTTTTATCTTAAGCTGTTTCACTCATCCCCATTACTAACCCCTGCTAACAGTGTGTCCTGTTCCACTGATACGAAGGGGACTTATTGAGGAGTTTCCCAGCACAAGGGAATCTTTGGCTGGCTAAAACCAGTGTTGGGTTTCTTCAGCGATAGGCGGGGATGGAGTCAGAGCACATTGCACCCTGGAAATTCCAGTACAATGGAACAGTTGTTAAAAGACCATTTCAGACAAATTAAGTTAAAGCAGACCCTTGGACTGTCCCCTGGATTAAGGAAGGAACACATATGGTTTACAATCACCTTCAACACTCTTCCCCACTCATCTGCAATGAGTGGGGATCCAGCAAAGGGTATCTGCATTAAATATTGTGGGTTGTTTCATTTTGCTTTGGGATTTTTTTTTTTTTTTGCTGTTGCAATTATAAGTTACAATGTAGGTATTTAGCTTATGTACAGATGGAACATATATATTACAAAGATTACAAAATAAAACATCAGAATATCCTATCAGATGTCATCTATTGTAGATAGAAACAAAGTCATACAAGATATAGAAAAGAACAATACAGTGTAGCAAGAAGTAAGAAAATACCAGAGCCTCATCTGGTGAAAAACAATATAGTTCTACTGACTTTAGTGGGACTACACTCTGATTTACATCATCTGAGAATCTAAGTAAAGTTTATTATTTTTAGAACACAGAAGATTTGGTTTTCTCGGGACTCTTTTTTTGGTATAGTCATGAGGCTCCTCAAAGAAGTTAAAGCTGAAGTAGAATCACTTTTCTGAAAAAAAAAATATAACTGATATCATCATACACAAAAATGTCAAGGAAAATAAATAAATCACAATAGCAGAATCATTCCTAATGGAAAAGAAACTCCTGTGACATAGAGTTCTCTTATGTTTATATATACTATATTAGAGATGCAAGTTACCACAAGGCCTTCAATTGATTTGATTTTTCTGTGGTTGGTTTAACTCGATATTTCAAGGTCTTGCTTCTTTGCTACGTTGCCCTTTGCTTCTTAGTTAAGCCTTTATTTTGAAGTATTATAAGATGCACTAGTTTGAGCATCAGTGAAAAGAGAGAATATGTATTGGTTCATATTGAATCTCACTATATCCCAGGTCAAACTGATATTTGGTCCATTTCTCCTCTCAACGCTCCTCCGCTCCCTCCCCCCCACCCAAAAAAAACCCAAAACAACTAACCTTTAGAAAAATTCAGTTAGAAAGATGAGCTATTTCAACAAAATAGGTGCAGGTACAAAGGATTCCTATGGCTGAACGTTGTGTGCTGCTGTTACATGTGGGTTGTTAGGAGTGGGCCAGATACATGGGGCTGATCATTTGTTACCTGGAACAACTTGGGGAAGGGATAGGAGAAGAGTGTACTGAAAAAGTGGCATCTTTGCAGCTTCCTGATCTTTGGGTTGCCAAGCATTAGTCTAGGAAGTAGGGGCAATTTAGAGTGGACTTTGAGTTGCTGTAAAGTGCACATTGGCTACGATGGCTCTTAAGGAGCTTTTCCAGCAGTCGAAGGTTGACAGCACACAAGACTGCTTTTGGCCAGGCTTCTACACTGGTGTAGCGCTAACTACAATAGACATTTTTCCTGAGTAAAACTAGGTAAAGATTGAACAATGTGGGGTGAAGGAGTTGTTTTATGATAGTGTACTGCTTGTAACTAACAATTTAACTTCTTATACTTCACCATTTTTTGATAAACTGAGTGTAAATAATCCCTGTAATTCAGAACCATTTATTCACCTTCCATATATACATAGAATCTGACACTTTTTTGAAAGTCATTTGCTTAAACTGCCTCTAATGTTCTGTAAAAGCTCCTTAACTAAATGTGGACACAATGCTCAGAGTCAATGAGAAGAGATTGCTCAATCTAAACAAATTTGTGATAAACTTCACTGGATGAGATTTTATAATGCATTTTTAAAACATTGAAAACTACCAAAACCTGTTTGAGTATTGCCCTGTTCGCTCATATCTGACATCATTCATAGTGATTTCTATCTCACAGACTGTTCTATGAACATTTAAAATGACACCTAATTGTATTCTCTGTTGAAGAGTCAATGCATTAATATTTATTTCTCTTAATGTGGTCTCTGATTTTTATTTTGAAGCACTTACCCATATAGCACAGGTTAAAAAAACAAAAATAAAAAAGAACCCTGATTCTAAAAGCTTAAACACCAAATGTAACAGATGTTAGTGGCATCACGTAATACACTACTAGAAGATGCTCAGATACTTTGTTGATGAGTGTGGTATAGGAACCTATATAGAATACAGACTAAAGATGATGCCAAGAAATGACTAACAAAACACTAGGGAGGGACTGGAGAATGCAGATCAAGCAAATGGATAACCAATGAATGCTAGTTCACAGCATGATAGAGTCAAGAAGTGTATTGACATTTGAATAAAGAAAAGATTGAAGCCTTGCAGACCTGCTGCACACATAGGAAGTAGCATGCAAAAAAAAGTATGATGCCAGTTATGTGGAAAGTGGTCAAAAGTGGGAGGGGGTACAGAAGGGAGCCTTACTAGCAGGATGGAGGGGATTTAAGGGATCTGGCAAGAGAAAATGTTGGATAAGAATTCAGGACAGAGTTGTATGGGAACTTTAAAGCAAAGAGAAGAATCTTGATCTATGTGCATTAGAGAAAGGGGAGCCAGTAAAGAGGTTCACATGGGGTGACATGGTGAAATCAATAATCACTATCAATAAGAAAGGATTTAGACATGGCATAGTGTGGATGAGAGAGAGAGAGGAATCTGCTCAAGATGAACCCGAGGTTACAGATATGAGTCATATGGAGTTTGGTGATGATTTCAACAGTGATTGAGAATGGGAGGCATGAAATAGTTAAGGAGGAAGGACCAGGAGTTCAGTGATATCCACACTGGTCAAGTCTGATAGTGAATATGTTACAGATGAAGTTAAAATGTGTGATTAAGCACAGGGCCAGGAGAGGAGAGGAAGTTTGTGAATCATCATCATAGAGGTGGTAGGTGTGGCTGGAAAAAAATAATTCCATTTCACACAAAAAAATGAGGTTTCAGAATTTGTTTTTGTTTCACATCAGAATGAGACTGAGATTTTTTGAAAACAACACAGCTCTCAATCAGGGACTTGAACCTGAATCTCTTACATACTGGAGAATAGATCAGAGAAAATCCCCAACCACTGAAGTGTTCTGGGGTGGCTTGCACTTGCTATTTGATCAGAAATTACATACTGGACCTGAGAAACCTTGCCAATGAAAGTTTAATCAAAACTAATAAGTTTCTGTGAAAAGTTTCCATTTCAATGAATCAGCAATGATAAAAGATTTAGAAAACCTGACCTATGAGAAAAGGTTAAAAAACTGGACATGTTTAGCCCTGAGGAAAGAAGAATGAGGGGGGACCTGATAAGTCTTCAAATATGTTAAGGGCTGTTATAAAGAGGAAGGTGATCAATTGTTCTCCATGTCCACTGAAGGTAAGAAATAATAGGCTAAATCTACAGCAAGGGACATTAAGGTTAGATATTAGGAAAAAACTTTATTACCTGGAATAGGCTTCCAAGGGAGATTGTGGAATTGCCAGCATTGAATATTTGTAAGAACATGTTGGACAAACACCTGACAGGGACGATCTGGTGCTTTTTTGGTCCTGCCTCAGCACAGGGAGCTGGACTTGATAACTTCCTGAGGTCCCTTCCAGACTTACATTTCTATGATTATATAAATGTCCATAGAAAAACCATTTTGTTGAAAAAATCCTGATCAGCCATAGCTGAAATTTGAACTCTATGAATAGATGAGATCATGCAAAGGAAAAAAAGTGTGGGGAACAAGGTCAGATCCCTGAGGGACGGCAATGGAAAGTGGGAAGGGAGTGTAGAAGGAGATGCTGAAGAAGTGACCAGAGAGATAGTAGGAGAATTTTTGGAGGGCAATACAAACCAAGATGTGGAAAAGTGGATAACATAGAAATATCCAACATATATAACACCAATGTTAAAATGATGGTGAAATGACAACCTGTTTTATGATCTGTTTTATGTAACTGAACATGATAATGTTTGAAAGTGTCTCCTGTTTTTGTTTCTTTCCCTCAGTTTTTGTTCTTTATACTTTTCTAAAGTATTTACTCTATATTATTTTATGTACATATATTTTACATACATATATTTTCAGTCTAACTCCAGCTTTCCCATCTCTTTTCAGTTATAGATCATTTTCCCATTAGTCTATTTGTCTTGAACTTTTTTATTATGTATTTCTGTTTCTCTTTCACTCTTCTGTCTTTGTTCCTTTCAGGATGTTTACTTCTACTCTGTTAATTTTATTTCTTAATCTCTTTTCTTCTTTCTGCACTGGTAAATTTCTCCCTGTGCTCTTTCTCCCTATCTCTAATTCTTCCAGTCAGTCTTCTTCCCTTCCCCCTCTGCCTTCCTGGAATGTTCCCTTTCATTCCTATTTCAATTCTTTCCTGTACCCACCTCTACTCTCTTTCTTCTTCCTGCCTCTGAGACCCAGATTTCCCCTTCTCTCTTCCATATTTGTACCCCAAAATTGCCACAAGTCTTCCCCTTCATATTTAGCCAACAATCCCAATAAATGCTGCCTTTTAAATTTACCACTGTTTACCTCCCTCCAGATTTAAGTCCCAAAATTTGTCCCAGATTTTGCTTTCTAGATTTGACACCTGGGATAACCACATTCCCCCTTCTCATTTTACAATTTAATCTTCCCCACATTCACCAGAGCCAGCTGTAGCCTAGCAGGGGTTTTCCTTGCAAGTGTGGCTATTGTCCACCAGAACTGTGCTACTTTTGTTCTCTCTCTCTTTAGGGAGAAGCATGACAGGATGAGGAAGTGATGTGTATACATCAGTGTTACCTAGTAGTTCACAGATAGAAGAGTATTAATTGTTCAAACTCCTGCCACTGTTGAGGCTGAGATGATATACAGCATGATTACAGAAATGAGATGATTCCAGAAATGGCAGCTCCCTTGCTGGAATGTGAGAGCCTCCCCCACCCCACCCCTCAAACAAATAAACAAAAGACCTATGTCACTGTATGGAAAATCGGTACTCGTTCAAAGCTCTGCACATTCATCAGTTACAATTCCATGCAAAAATCAGATGAAAGAGCTATAGAAGTGCTAAGTATTATTTCGATTATTAGTGATCCTAAGAACAGAGTCGTTTTTCAGGGCAGACCTGTGAAATAATTGGTATATAAAAGGAAAGTTAGCCTAGATTTGAAGTTCTGCTTTAACTAAGTCAATTTCACACCTGCTCCTTTTATCAGTCCATATGTTTGTCATCAATGAAAAATCCTCTCCACAGGAGCATTTGCAGTGGGAATGATGATGACACATTTCATTATCTTCAATAAATTGGATGATTCAGTCCTTGAACTGTGGAATACCCCACACGGTCTTGTCTGCATTGCAGACTTCACTCAGTTATAGCATAATTGAGTTGAACTCATCATACAGAACATACACTTCCAACTCCATTGTGAGGTGAAGCTTTTCAGCAGAGGTACAAAGAGTGTGTAGGATTTTTTTCCCCACAAATCCAAAGGTCATAGACATTTTAAATAACTGAAATTAAGCAATTTCAATAAGTAATCAATGGCAGCCCTCTCTAAGGCTCTCTGAAGTTGGTCAGCAATTTTTAAAGCTGCACATTGATTTCAAATCACGTATGTGTTCTTCATACCTTTGGTCAACTTCTAGTGTACTGAAAGATGGTTATTGCCTTATTTCTTGCTATCCAAGAGTGTGAATTACACCCTATAGCACTTTTAGCACACTATACAAACTGGGCCAATTAAAGCACATGTAGAGAGCCATATGAAACAATTCAGTTGGTCCTTCCAGCTATATGGCCAAGATTCAATATGCAATGTACTCCTTTCCACACTGAAAACTCTTATGCAATTCCATTTTGGAGTGGAAAACATGTCGAGAACTGGTGTGTGAAAGGAAGTTAGCAGAATCACCAAAGAGCTCTGTCATGATATATGAAACCACAATCCTCCTTAAACAAGAGGAATTTATTAAAGAAAACAGCTACTAAAACAGACCTAAACAGACTTGCACCTTTCTTGATTTGTTGCTTTGTCTTCTTTGTTTATTAGGGACAGTACCGTGCCTGGAACTCCATACACTACACAGAGAAATCTAGTGGATTAATAATATAGTACAAGCAAATATATACAGTCAGCATGAAATAATTCATATTCCACACCATGTGGCAGTGGAACATGGACTGTAAACAATGCAGTAGAATGGCATTGGCCCAAGGGACTCAGGCAAACTTTTGCAAATACAAATGCTGATGCAAAAGAAGCATTTATGCTTCAATAGAAATCACCACTTCTTCACCTTCATGAAACAGTTTTATCTTCCTAATGGCTTGTGAACTAGTTTTCCTGTCCTAGGCTTAAGAAATATCACTGAGGAGAGGCTCAGCAATGAAAGATACAATCAGTTACAAGAAGCTAGTTAATTATTTTTAGTAGTAAAACTAATTATGGTAAGGCACAAAAGCCCCAGTGTGCTGGGTGTGGTACAAACACGGAAAAGAGACAATCCGTGTGTTGAAGTTCTGTGGAAATGGGCCATGCAGGATTTTAATTAACGAAATATTAACCAAAGCAACTGAAAATCATAATTCAGCTTTGGGCTCAGCTGAGGAAGAGAAGTGATTTTATGTTTTAATGAAGAATCCTTCAGCATTTGAAGGGCAACTTGTTTATTACAGGCTTTGCAGTATCATGAAAAATTTGAATTAGTTTTCAGGAAATAGAGTTCTTGTCTTCAGCTTCAGTAACTAAAACAAAGAATGATGCCTCATGTAGAACCATGTCATGTTGCAGAAAACCAGGATTTGGATTTGTAAGGCAATGGTGACCGCAGCACTGGTGTTACCCTTATCATGGAAACCTGGAAAACAGATGACTAGAGAAACCACAGGAAACAAACAAGAGCCATGTTGGCTTGTTTGAGAGATCAGCATAGACAGAAAAGTGGGTTTTGTTTTTGAGTTTCATTAAAATTTGTTCCCAAAAGAGCAAGAGAAGGTGAGCCTTTTTCATTTTTTTTTTCAGTGCATGACACTTACATAGTTGCTCACTTACAGTTTTTCTGGTAAAATCAGACTCTTGGCACTAAGCAGACTGGTGCTAGAATCCATGTACATGTTCAATAGTAGAGACTATCCTGTGCTATCTATATAACCTCATCAGCTAGTATTCTGTGTACCCTGTGCCTCTTTCTAGCTATTGACAAGGATTCTGAATACAGATGCTTCTGATCTCGTATTATACAGCAGATTATTTCAGTACTGAACTCCTTCAGTGCAGTGTCAGATCATGCCCTCACTATTGGCAATATTGACATTTCTACTGCACATCTCACCAGATGCCTTGTTTACTTTTCCATGACATAAGGGGAAAAATATTTCTCCACTTCTCCAACCCTCCCCAATTTTTCTATAAATGTACATTATTTTCTTTATGGCTGTTTTTTTTTAAATTTTTTTTTTAAACATGGTTATGGGTTTCAAACATGAGAATAGTAATATATAATTGTAACCTTTCCACCAGTCAGAATTAGCATCAACAAAGGCCAGGTTCAGTATCTAGGGGTTCCTTTTCAACAATACAACACAAAATTGTCTTGAGCCCACCCCCAGTGACCTGGGATAATTACACACCATCCCCTGGGTGCCTCTAAGAGGCAATACTTCCCTGCTCACAAGCACAGACTCTGAGTTTAGCAAAAAACTTAATAAAAGGAGGGAAGCAACTCAGCATTAATTTGGGAAAATGCCGTAAACAGGGTTAATAAACATGAGCAAAAGACCCATCCCCAAGTAAGTTGGGCAGTGTCTTTTTCCCCTCAGGTTCCAGCAACCCAAAAGTCTCTTTAATGTGCCTGTCCTTTCTCTGCACCCCATTCACAGTTGCTGTCCTTTGGTCAATGCAGATGCAGAGTTCACCTCCCACCCTGGGTGGAGGAAGGGGGGAAAGAGGAACCTTACTGGCTCCACTTCTCAAGCACTCACTCACTACCCCTCTCCGCCCACCACCCTATTGGCCGTGCACTTGCTTGCACCTTTCCGCTCGCTCCAATTCTCTCCACCAGCTGCCCTACTGACCAATCACCAAGATGTTTTCAGGGCCCACCACTTAACACAGCTCTCAGTGATTTCAGCTGTTAGTGGGGGAGCCTCACTGCTAGTGCACATAGAGCAGCCTTTTGCATCCAAGACACTGTCCCAAACCAGGTCTAATACTTACACCTAGGTATCAGTGATTTAAGCTCTGCAGCATGTAACAAGACTCTCAATTGAGTCTAAATTTGCTCTTTTATTACATAGTGGAGACAGGAAGGGCCAAATGGTATCTACAACCCTTAAGCAGGGCCCACATGACCAGGTAAAGATATCTGTCCCCCTCCTCTCTCTCTACTCACTGGGCTTTGGTACCCATGTCCCTGCCAAGCGAGTGCCATTTAGTTGAGGGTGAGTCCCTCCATAGGGATGCGCCAAGAACACTTCTGCTGCCCTCGATTCACACAGCCAGGATAACAACCCTTTATTACTCCTGCCCCAATAACAAGGAGACTGGGGATCCAACACCAGCCAAACGTGATAATTTGGGCAAGCAATCCCATCCTGCTGAGCACTAGGCAGGGTATGTGTACCCATGCAAACAAGATCAGCTCCTGAAGTCCTCTTCCATAGCTCATCACTAGATGTCAGTGGAGAGCTCATTCAGACTCTGCTTACATAATTAAAACCGTACATACAGCGAACAGACAAAATACACAGCTATCAGGCACTACAAAAAAGAAAAGGCTTTTATGTCATCTATGATGATATTATGTGAAAGGACAGAGGGACACCTCACGCTAGATTAATCGAGACATATAGGTGCTATGAGTGAACTTCATCCCTGTGCAGAAAGCTAGCAAAAGTCCTACTCATCACTTACCTAAATTGCCCTTCAGTCTTATTTTCAAGTACCAAAATCAGACTGAAGTGGTGCATAAGCCTTCTACTGGGCTTTTGCACATGGGTGAATTTCATCTTATATGCATGAAATTCTATATGACCAAAGTTTTCACACACTTAAACTGTCAGCTCAGAATTTCCTCAGGCATCTTTTCTTATTTCTCAACTGATGTAATTTCTGATATCCCGTAACAACTGATCTCTCCAATATGAAATCTATACCACTTGATGAAGGTTGGTGTTTGGTCATTTCCAGATCTATTTTCCAGCCATATTTCTTTTACAAGTATATTTAACCTTTGAAAGTGTAGCAGGGTGGCTTGCCCCTTTACAGCTAGAGGCCTGGAGCCAGCCAACCTTGATTACTAAGGAGGCACAGCTGAGCAGGAATCGTCTGATTCCCCTATAAAGGCAGCAGGAAGCTGTGGAGAGACAATTCCCAAAATAAATAGAGGGGCTGATGGGAGCAAGTAGGTGCCAGCAGAGACACCTGGGACTTGGGGAGTGAGACAACAAGCAGGAAATGCCTGGGAGACTTGAAAACTTTATTTGGAATGTTTGTTAATCTAATAAAGCTGAACCCAGACTGGGGTGGGAGTGGACAAAAGAGTTCGTGAATGATTCCCTATAGGGGGAAAGTGAGGGGAGGGGCTGCTTGCAGAACTTCCCTGATGCTACCAGAGGATGCCTGGCTGTTGGTGTCTCATTGATAGTTAGTTAATATTATCAAATAATTCTGATTATCAATTCCTTTACTAATCATTGTAATAACATTGATCATGATTGATTTACTTAGCAATAATGTGAATGTCTTAAGGGCTTCTATAGGATTTCCAGTGTAAATTCAACATTAATGATTGTGGCTTTGATTCCAAGTGTTATTCTTTCTTGCAAATTATGTTCTATGGGTGACAGAAATAGCTATGGCATCAGTGGAGAAAATACAATTTTATTGCTTCCTTGGGAAGATGACATTTCCAGAACAATGGCTCTGTTTTTCTTTACTTGTTTCCTCCCTGGAAAAGGTTAGTGTCATAATAAAAGAAGCCAGCTTCACCCTTTCAAAGATGAAAAGGAAAGTTTTCCTTTTTGCTTGGGATTTAGCTAAACCAGATCCAGATGTGTTAAATACACAGGTGTTAAGCCAGATGTGTTAAATACAGAATATATATAGTACTATGGATCCTTCTTATGTGGTGAAATTTTGCCCTGTGCAGACAGCTAGCACAAGCCCTGTGCACCACTTGGGGAACTGAATGTTACACAAACATTGTATGGGCCCTCTGCATGGTGGTGAATTTCATCCATAGCAAATTGTAAACTGGGATATCACAGTGAACTGGAAGCAATTCAGAGCATTTTTCACTACAGTTTCTATTCAGCTACACTGAATCAGATTCTGTTGTAAATGATTATTTAACAAGTCTAAAGTGAATGTGATCAAGTGTGTGAGAGAGAGAGAGAGATGTGGGGGTGGTGTCATATCCTCATGTTAAAAAAGAAAATCCATAATGGAACATTTTTTTCTAAAACAAGCCCTGTCAGTTTAAAGATTGGAAGAAGTATTTTTAAATGCATTTTGCTTTTCACTGTTTTTGCTTATTTAGGGCATTTATCTAAATTTGACAAAGGAAAACAATTAAGACAGTTACATTTTCAGGTTATTTTGTGCTACAATTACTGTGAAAAAATGTTTATTTCAAATAATTCCAACATTTTTTTCTAAATTGTGGCAATATTTCTAGCTGTCTTACAATTGGTAATGGGGTTGTTTATATAAAATCTGCTTTTAGAGGCAAATGCATTAGTGTCTCTTTAAACCTGTAATGAAATATTTTGGCCCGACCATACCACTGATTTCAATGGGACTACTCTCAGTTTATGCAATCTGTTCAACTCTAAAAGTGTCTGCAGGATCAAGCTCTAAATGGACAGACACAGTGCACTCTGGGACCGATGACCGGAGAAAGATTATTAGAGGGGTGGGTTTTAAAATCAGGTGTTCAGTAGCACTTTTCACTTAGGTGGATTAGTAATGTAGCTGTAACAGCATTGAGAGAGAGACTTTTTAAAGAAAACTCCAAGGGTTAAGTACTCACCTATTCTAAATCAGTATAGTTCCATTTACTTTAATGGAGCTATGCTGGTTTGCTACAGCTGAGGATCTGGATCAGAAGTTTTTAACGGTGTAAATGCCTTGGGGAGATGAGGAGTTTCAATTTTAATGAAATGTTGTAAGGCTGTCTGTATGCTACTCATAAAACACTTTCTGTGATAAAACTACCTATTTATTTTTACACCAGATGAGAGTCTGGCTCAATGATACAAGAAATGGAAGTTTTTCTCCTTGGCTAGGACAGAATTATTCCTTTGAATACAAATAGTTTTCAAATTACGCTACTTCTTATGAGCATCTGAAACTTTTGTGTGTGTGTTTTTGTGCTTGGCAAATGGACAATCAGAGGCACTGATCATCCTTTATAATTTTGCCCCTCTAGCAAAGATGTTATCTTCAATCACACCTCTGGTTTAAAACTTAAAGGAGATCAGTACTGTTTTTATTTTGCTGTTTGATAACTTGCTGAAAATGCAGTTCGTGTTTCCTATAATACATTTATTTCAGTGACCATTTGTCATTTTTCAATACTTTAGATGATATGGAAACATCAAGAGACAGTAAGCAAGGCAAATATATCTACGCGTGTCTCTCAACGTGTCACCTGCCATAAAGAAGACATCCTCAAGAGGACTTGCTGAATGTGCTAACCAGCTTGCCAGGCACCAGTGAGGATGCCTATTGCATTGCAGAGGAAGCAATGAAGGATATATATTACTATTTGCTGGACAACTGTCCACTGCAGGCATATAGTATATTTTATATTACTAATTGACTCACTTCCTTTCCTCTTTCTTCTCTGCTTACCAATTACTCAGAATATATAAGGACAAATTTTCAAAGGAATCTTCTTAATTGATGTATTTTGTGCACACATAAATCCTGTAGGCAACTGCTGTGTATTATGCCTGTTTGAGTGGGATATTTTGCACACAAGCTGATACAGGTGCAGATGTTTAAGGCAATATTTAGAAGGGTTTTTTTTTATAAATTACCCCACAAATTATCTCTCTTCTCTAGAAGGCTCAGCCAGTTCTTAGTACTAAATACTGTTAAATTTTGTGGTGATCTCAGGTAGTGAAATTTACTTGTAGAGGCACAAGGCTTATTCTCTGCTTAAGACCTAGTTGGAGGGCTTAAGGGGGATTTATGTGAGCTGGTCAACAAAACCAGTTTAAATTATTTTCTGTGCCATACGGCCACTATGTTTAGCTTTTCATATGGCACAGCATATACCATGGCTGATACACAGGTATTCGGTGTACTTTTTGCCACAGTATATAGAGACTTCATATAATAAGGGACTTAAAAATGGATCCTAAGAAACTCAAAGAATTGGTGGATAAGGTTCCATAGGAAGAAAAACTTAAGGGATAAAGTAGTTCAGGAGTGCAGGCAGTTTCTCAAGAGACAATAATAAATGTACACCTGAAAACTATTCCAACGTGAAGGAAAGATAGGAAGAACAGTAGGAGACCAATATGGCTCCATCAGAAACTCTCTAATGACCTGCACATTTTAAAAAAAGGAATCTTATAAAAAGTAGAAACATGGACAAATTGCTAAGGATGACAAAAGATTAGCACAAGTAATCAGAGACAAAATGAGAGAGGCTAAGGTACGTAATGAATTACACCCTAACTAGGAACATAAAAGACAAGAAGAAGAGATCCTTTAAATACATTAGAAGCAAGAATAAGATGAAGGATGGTGCAGTTCTTTACTCAGTGGGAAGGAGAGCTAATAACTGATGACACCAAGAAGGCTGAGGGCTTTAATGCCTATTTTGTTTCATTCTTCACCAAAAAGGTTAATGGTGACCAGATAATCAGCACAAATAACAACAACATGCTGGAAGGAACAGAAGCCAAAATAGGGAAAGAACATGCTAAAGACTATTTAGATGAGTCAGATGTATTCAAGTCAGCAGGGCCTGACTGAATTCATCATAAGAAGCTAAGTGAAGCAATCTCAGAAACATCAGCCATTATATTTGAGAACTCATGGAGGATAGGTGAGGTCCCAGAGGACTGGAAAAAAGAAAATATAGTACCTATCTTTAAAAAGGGGAATGAAGAGTATGCAGGGAATTATGGACCAGTCAGCCTAACTTCCATATGTGAAAAGATAATGGAACAAATTATTAAACAATCAATTTGTATGTATGCACCTGGAGGATTATGTGGTTATAAGGAATATCCAGCATGAATTTGTCAAGAACAAGTCATGCCAAACCAAACCAATCTGATTTCCTTTTTTGACAGGGTTACCAGCCTAGTGAGTAGGAGGAAAGCAGTAGACAGAATATATATTGATTTTAACAAGGCTTTTGACCCAGTCCCACATGACTGTCTCATAAGTAAACTAGGGAAATACTGTCAAGATGAAATTACTATAAAGTGAGTTCACAACTGGTTGAAAGACCATACTTAGAGTAATTATCAAGGATTCACTGTCAAAGTGGGGGTCCTATACAGGGCAGTCCTGGGTCCAATACTATGCAATATTTTCATATGCTTATAAAATTTGCAGAAGACACTAGCTGGGAGGGAATGCCCTTGACAAATGATAATTCATCTGAAGTCAACAAGAATAAATTCAATAAAAACAAATTCAAAATATAACTTTTAGGAAGGAAAAAATAAAATGCACAACTACAAAATGGGGAATAAATGGCTATGTAGTAGTACTGCTGAAAGGTATCCAGGGGTTATAGTAGAAGGGATCTAGGGGTTATAGTGGATTAAAAATTGTGTATAAGACAGCAATTTGATGCAGTTGTAAAAAAGGATAATAGCATTCTGGAGTGTATTAACAGTGTCATATGTAAGACACGGGAGGTAATTGATCCTCTCTATGTAGCATTGGTGAGGCCTTAGCTGGAGTACTCTGTCCATTTCTGGGTGCCATACTTTAGGAAAGATGGGGATAAATTGGAGAGAATCTAGAGGGGAGCAAAGAAAATGATAAAAAAGTTTAGAAAACCTGACCTATGAGAAAAAATTAAAAAAACTGGACATGTTTAGTCTTGAGAAAAGGAGACAGAGGAGGGACCTGATAATAGTCTTCAAATATATGTTAAAGAGCACAGTGATTGTCTTCCCTTTAGTGGACATGGAGAACAAATAGCATTTAGAACTGATCCAAAGATGAGAACAATTTTTTTTCCAAAAAATGCTGACATTTCTAAGTTGGTTTCATTCAGAAATGTTTGAAATGGACCCATTTTGGTTTTATTTTTAAAAACTTATTGAAATCATTAATGAAAACACTATGTAAATAGTTAGATTTTTTCATTTACTGACAAAAATTGAGAAATGAACATTTTTCTATAGTTCATGCTTTTTAAAAAAATTGCATGCTTTTTTAAAAATTCCCAGAGAAAGGCACAGCATTTCTCTTTCTCCCCCTCCCCCACTCTCTGTCACACACAAATAAACAATGTAATCCATTTTTGATGAAAATGTATTTTCTGTAAAAGCCATTTTTTCAACGGATGTTTATGTTGTCTGTGTGTGTGTGTGTGCGCACATGCATGCATATACAGTGTCTTGCAGTAGCAGACCATAGTTAAGGTTGTGTTGTATTTTTGTTTATTTGTTTTACAAGGTCTGTACCTCAGTGTCTCTAAGCTTTCATCAGAACATTTTTTTGTAAACATACCATTGGAAAATTTGAGCCAAATTCCAGCCACTAATTAATGTGTCTAGAATGATCTTCAATGTGTATCTTGTTGGCTTTTTTAGGAAATTTGCAGAAGTTGGAACACCAAAACTCTGATTCCCCCTCACCACATACACAGTTCACATTCACTGCCCCATTCTGCTATCTGAGCAATAACATTATGACATCAGAGAATTTCTACTGATCGCTCCCTCCCTCACTCCCGTTCATTGTCATGCTTGGCAAGAGTCAGTGTGGTCCTGGGAACAGCTTCCTTTTTCATAACTGACTTACCTCATGTGACAGGGTCAGGCCAGATGGCTACAGGAGAGTGGTCCTACTGGGATCCGGGAAGTGGGTGGGCAGAAGAATTAATGAAAGCCCTCCCACTGCTAAAGGGCCTCCCCCCAGCCTAAGGGGAGGATCCACGTGACCTGGAAGCCAAATGAGTCCAGGGGACAACTAATGAGATAACAGGGACAGAAATGAGGTCAAAGGGTCAGACAAAGGGAACTTGACAGGGACACCGAACAGAGAACTCCAGACAGCACTCACTGCTCCTCGAAGGCATCAAGGGAGCCAGTGGATGCCGCCCAGAGGAACTCTGCCCAGATGTGTGAACAGACACAGATGGATATTTTAGCCTGGGCTAGGAGGAAGTTGACCAGGAGATCCTGTGACTTTGGGGCCATGGATAGGGAGTGCATAGATAAGAAGGTGAGGGGAAAAGTGCAAACAAAAACATAACAGGATGTCTAAGAGGAGCCGGAAGAGGGGCTGCAACCTGGCGCACTTCAGCTAAATGTGCACCAGGGTCTCCCTCTCACCACAGAAGGGGCAGGTGTCAGGGACGGATGTGAACCGCACCAAGTACATGTACGTGCTCACAGCTCCATGAAGGAGCCACCAACTGATATCCCCGGAGGGCCTCAGGACCAGGGTGGAATATAGGCTAGCCCGCCAGGGTTCCTCAACCTCCAGAGGTGGCAGTAGGTCCTGCCACTTTGTGTCGGGGTGGGGCGCGAGGGTGAGGACGTAAAGGGTGTGGAGCACGAGCATGTATAGATGTTTCCTCGGTGCAGTCTGGAAATGAACTGGCTACAAATTGTGCAGCCAGCTCATGGTGAAGGGGCTGGGGGGGTGGGAGCTGGTCAGGTCCATGGGACAGGGGCCCATGAAAAGGTCCGGAGGGTCTGGGGTGGAGGGTGGGTGGGGCGTGCCCTCTTGCAGGACCCAGTTGAGGTAGGCCTGAGCACCGGACGGTAAAGCGGCCCTCACCTCCTGAAGTACGCGCCAGGAAGTACGGATCTGGAGACCCCCATTCACCAAGCAAGTGTCAGAGGATCCAGCCAGTCTCCCTGGTTGTAGTCCAGGTGGACTCTGGTGACTTCTGCCAGGACCAACCTCTGGTGCACCGAGGGGGACCCGCCACCTGCACATGGAGTGTGTAGCAGGGGCTCCGCTAGAAGATCTTCTCCCTCGGTGGCTGCCACAGACCTGGTCTCTGAGAACAGTTTCCAGGTCCAGAGGAGGTCCTGGTAGAAGAGCGGCAGCCCAGAGAGGTCTTGTGGAAGGCCTCAGTTCGGCTCAGGGATCTGGGAGGTGGGAAGGGGGTCAGTTGCCCCACACCTATGAGGGATACCCCATGGGACTCGGGTCCCAGCCGCGTGGCACTGGCTGTCGCCTCAGTAGGGTCGGCGGCTGTCAGCAGGGTGCCACCTGTGGCTGGGCAGATGGAAGAGCCCACGGGACCTTTGGAGGCGGGAGCAGAAGCTGCGGTTAGGGGGATGGAGCATGGGGAAAGAGGGCCGGGGTGAGGTCATTTTGATCGTGGCCCACTGGAAGAGGGTCATCCTCCCCTGGGTGACCAGGGTAAGACCCAGGCCCTTGATCACCTCATAAATGGAGGGGAGATTACCTTCCACTACCTCGGGGTTCTCCCTGCCGGCACCGGAAGCGACGCTCACTTCACGGCTCACAGGGGCTTCAACTGTTAATGGGGGCAGGAGGGGCTCCATTGGGGGCCTCTGAGGGAAGGGACAGTAATGCCCTCCAGTTCTGCCATGTCTTCCCCAGCTGGTACTGGTGGACAAAATCCACCTGGGGCAAAGTGGAAGGCCCGGCATTGGTGCCCTCCTTCCTGGTCTTCTGTGGGACTTCCGCATCGGTGGGAAGGAGTGGAGCTCCAGCATTCCGCTTGCCCCACTTCCCCTGTACTAAAGTCCAGCCCTCTACGGCATCATCTGGGGGCTGGCTAACAGGGGTTGGGTCGGGGGCAAGGGCAATGGCTCAGGGACTCAGGAGGTAGGGGTGGGGCAGCATGAGGGAGGAAAGATTCCCCCTGGGGTGGGACCTCTCCCATGCTTGGTGGTATCCCCGCCTCACCCTCCTCCACAGGCCCCACCAGATTGCAGGCAGCGGAGGCGGGGCCCTCCTGCTCATCTGGGCATACTGGGGGAGGTTTCTCTTGGGCCAGAGTGGGAGCAGTGGTGGGCTGGGAAGGAGGAGGGGCGGCACTGGGATGCCGTGGACGACGACACCATCATCACCACCAGCTGCGAGGGGTCCTTTCTGCCTGCCTAGCCATTGGACTGCCACCTGGAGTTGATGGAGCTGCTGCTGTGTTTGCTGCCTAGAAGCTGCTGGAGCCTCGAGGAGGAAGACAAAGAGGACCATTTGCCACTGGGGGAGTGCTCAGAGATTCTGCAGACCACCATGGAGGGGGCCTCACAGACTGAGTACCTTTTGAACTGTGCTTTTGTGGTGGGGGTCTTGACTGTGTTTGTGAGGACACAGGGGGTGTGGTGTGTACCCTTCCCCCTGGTCCATCCATGTATCCCCCCTTTGTCTCCCCCACCATCATCATTGCTGCCCCCTCCACCACCCACAGTGGACACTTACCATCTGCTTCAGCTCCTGCCTCTGGGACTCAGCTGCTTGCCTCTCGGATGGAGATAAAGGATCTGCCAGTTGTATCAGAGCTCTCGGAAGCGGCGCAGGAAGGTGTGCACCAGTACGCTCCATGCTGGACTACCTGCACCATAAAGGAGCCTCTGAAGGGCCTGAAGGTGGAAGACATGGACCTCAGTGTGTAGACACTTCAGGCCATGCCCTCCCTCCTCCAGGGGCGTCCACAGCAGCAGCAAGAGCTGGGGCAGGGGTCCCTCACTACCCTCCTCTGGGGAGTGGGCCAGCAGACCGCCAAAGGGCTGTAGATGGAGCAGCAGCAACTGAGGGTTGGGGGTCCAGCAGCCCAGCAGCAAGCTGGTAGCAGAGAAGTGGGGGGTGGTGTCTGGCCCAGCCAGGAGAGTAGCTGGAGCAGCAGCAAGAGCTCAGGGCCTAGCAGCACCAGGAGGAGCAGCAGCCCTCTCCCTCCTTCCTCCCTCCAGGCCAGAAGCCTACAGGAGAGTGGGAAGTGGGAGGGCAAAGCCCACCCACTGCTAAAGGATCCCCTCCCTCCCCCAGCCTAAGAGGGGGATCCACAGGACCTGGAAACCAAATGAGTATGGGGGACAACTAATGAAATAACAGGGACAGGAGTGTGGTCAAAGTGTCAGACAAAGGGAACCAGATGGGGACACTGAGCAGAGAACCCTGGACAGGGCCCAATGCTCCTCAAAGGCATCAAGGGAGTCAGTGGATGCGGCCCAGAGGAACTCTGCCCGGATATGTGAACAGACCGAGGATCGGAAATAGGCCCCACAGTCACAGGAGACTCCATCGGCAAACCTCCTCACCCTGGTTTTATAGATGGCCATTTTAGCCAGGGCCAGGAGGAGGTTGACCAGGATGTCCCATGACTTTGTGGGGCCATGGATATGGAGTGCATAAATAAGAAGGTGAGGGGAAAAGTGAAGCCAAAAATGTAACAAACTATCCGTGAGGAGCTGGAATAGGGGCTGCAACCTGGCACATTCCAAGTAAATGTGCGCCAGGGTTTCCCTCACACCTCAAAAGGGGCCGGTGTCAGGGATAGGGGTGAAACGGGCCAAGTACTCGCCCATGCTCATGGCCCCATGAAGGAGCTGCCAACAGTTATCCCCGGTGGGCCTCGGAACCAGGGTGGAATATAGGCTGGCCCACCGGAGCTCCTCACCCTCTAGAGGTGGCAGGAAGTCCCACCACTTTGTGATGGGGCAGGACACAAGGGTGAGGACATGAAGGGTGTGAAGCACGAGCGTGTATAGTTGTTTCCTTGGCATGTTCTGGAAGCAGACCAGCTGCAGATCGTGCAGCCGGCTCATGGCGAAGGGTGGGGGGGAGGGGGTCGGTTGGGTCAACGGGGCAGGGGCCCAATGAAAAGGTCATGAGGGCCTGGGGTGGAGGGTGGGCAGGATGTACCCTCATGCAGGACCCAGTCGAGGTAAACCCGAGCAGCAGGCGGCAAAGCGGCCCTCACCTCCTGAAGTACATGCCAGGGAGTACAAGATCTGGAGAGCCCATTGTGCTGAGCGAGCATCAGGGAATCCAGCCAGTCTCCCCGGACATAGTCCAGGAAGTCTCCGACTCCTGTGACTTCTTCCAGGACCAATCTCTGGCGCACCTAGGGGGACTCCACCACCTGCACATAGAGCTGGGGGTTGTGTAGCAGGGGCTCCACAAGGAGATCTGCCCCAACTGTGGCCGCCACAGACCTGGTCACTGAGAACAGTTTCCAGGTCTTATTGGAAAACCCAGGAAGTGGGTGGGCGCAAGGACATCTTGGTGGGGCCTGGGACAGTGTAGGCCTGGTCCGGGTGAACCATGTTCGCCAGTATGGACCCTACCCACAGCAAAATGGCTTTCGCTACGACTTTGTAGTCCATGCCGAGGAGCAAGACGGGATGCCAATTTCGTAAATCGCGGAGGTCCCCTTTCTTTGGCAATAAGGCGAGCATGGCTTGCCTGCACGAAAGAGGGAGGACTCTGCTCTGCACAGACTCGGGGCTGGTGGTCAAACGCCTCTCCAGCTCTAAGACCTCCTGTTCCAACTGGTCTATCGCCACATCTCTCTCTTGGCTGGCGCCCTGGGTGTAGTCACGGCAGAAGAGCCAGGCACACACATTCCCCAGGTCCCACCACTGCCACACCGAGCGAAAGGCTTCCGGAAGGAAGCCACAAAGCCCACATCCTCCAACAAGCTATTGTTGAAATGCCAATATGTTGTCCCGGCCTCTTTGCGCAGAGAGAGGCCATCACGGTGGCTAAATGATGATCAGAGAATGGGGCCAGCCAGATGTTGGAGGAGTGGGCCCGTGAAAGGTGGAACGTGATAAATAGATGCGGTCCAACCGGGCGTGGCATGACCGATGGGCATCCACCTGGACAAAGGTGAACGTCGAGATGTTGTCTGGGTGGTGGTTGTGCCAGACGTCCATCAGGGAGTGATGTTCGACTATCTCCTAGAGGACGTTCCGCTCCTCGAGGGTCCCAGGTGCCGAGGAAGGCGGACACCTGCTGATAGAATCACAGCCACTCTGGGCCCAATGTTGGGGCATAGATGTTAAAGAGGTTGACCATGAGCCCCTCCATATGGACCTGGAGGTGCAGCAGGCGGCACGGCACAGCCTCGGTGACCCCCACCACCTCAGGCCGTAGGTCGGGGGAGAATAGGGTCATCACTCCAGCCGTACGAACTGTGAAATGGCTAAAATAGACCCGCTCCCCCCACTCCAGCCTCCAGCTGTCTTTGGCAGCCGGATCCATATGGGTCTCCTGCAGGAAAACCAGAGTACCCCTCCCCCAAGGAATGAGAGCTCCTGGGACCTGCAGAGGCCCATCCTACAGCCATGGGTATTCAATGTTGCAATGATTATAGATGCCATGAGGAGGACTGGGGGGGGATCCTTGCCAGCAGGGTTGCTCGCGGCCCCCATCGGGCCTGGCAACAAACCGTGACCTACCCCATAGGTGAGCAACGAGTCACGGAAGCCACGGACCCTCTGGTAGGCTGCGGTGGCCTGCTTCCCAGTCCTTTTACACTCGCCCATGAGGGCCCTCGGGGCCTGGAGCATTTGATGGAAGTCCCCCCATTGCTGGAGAGTGAGCTGCACCTTATTATGGGAGCCACAGATGTCTTCAAGGAACTCCCACAGCTCTTCCCGCAGTGTATGGGGGGTCAGGGTCACTAGCCCCTGGCTATCCTCCGGATGGATCCGACACAGCCCCGTGGCCTACCAAGATGCCCAGGCAAGGGGTCGACCCAGCACCCAATGGGCCGGCCCCACATGGCCCACCTCGAACCCAGGCTCAGTAGGGGGTGGCGGAGGGAAGATAGCAGCCCCTAGTGGGTCTGGACAGGGAAACACAAAGGCTGCTCCCTGGGGTCATCTTCTGGAAAAGGGAAGGAGACAGCCCCAGGGGCCGCAATAACATTGCAGGAGGTGAAAGGAATAGGGACAGGGTTGGCATCAGGGACAGGGCTGGTGTCAGGGACAGGGGCAGGGGAAGAGGTGAGATTCTTGGCTCCAGAAGCTGAGCAATTGGGTGGTGGAACCTCTAGGTCAGGCTCAGGGGTTCGGGCGGTGGGAAGGGGGCTCTCAGCGATGCTGGGTGCAGGCTCCATGGTTGGTTTGGCAGCCACGGCACCAGGAGGTGAACTATCTTCTGTAGGGCCCCCACCAGGGAAGGAGGTCGATTGCCCCACACCAACGAGGGGTGCCTCTGGTGGCTCAGGTCCCGGCTGCGTGGCACTGGCCATCGTCTGAACAGGCTCGGTGGCCATCAGCAAGGTGCCATCTGCAGCCGAGTTGGTGGTAAAGTTCAGGGGCTTCTCGGAGGCAAGAGCAGAAGCAACAGTTAGGGGGAGGGAGCATGGGGAAAGAGGGTCCGGAGTGAGGTCTCCCAGATTGAGGCCCACTGGCGGAGGGTCGTCCTTCCCGTAGGTGACAGGGGTCAGACCCAGGGCCTCGATCTCCTCATAAATGGAGGGGAGATTGCCTTCCACCACCGCGGGGTTCTCCCCGCCGGCACCTGAAGTGACGGTCACCTCGGGGCTCACAGGGGCCTCCGGTGGTAACGGGGCAAGAGGGGCTCCATCGGGGGCCTCTGAGGGAGGGGATTCCCGTGAAGGGGCAGCGCTTTTCTCCGGTGCCGGCACTCGTTGGTGGAATACACCTGTGGGCAAGGTGAAAAGCTCGGCATTGGTGCCCTCCTTCCTAGTCTTCCAGGGAGCTTCAGCATCGGTGGGAAGGAGTGGAACGCAAGCCTTCTGCTTGTCCCGCTTCTCCTGTACTAGGGCCCAGCCCTCCATGGCATCATCTGGGGGCTGGCTAGCAGGGGTCGGGAGGCAGGCCAATGGCTCAGGGACTTAGCGGGGGTAACAGTGGGGCAGCACGAGGGAGAGAAGATTTCCCCTGGGGCAGGCCCTCTCCTATGCTTGGCTGTATCCCACCGCTCCCTCCTCCACAGGCCCCCCCAGATTGAAGGCAGTGGTGACGTGGATCTCACGCTCGTCTGGGTATAGTGGCGGAGGTGCCCCTTGGGCCGGAGTGGGAGCAGTGGAGAACTGGGAAGGAGGAGGGCTGGCTCCAGGTGCCAGGCAGCCAGGGGCACCAACGATGACAGGGCCGGCACCCTGCCAGGGCTCGGGGGTTCCAGATGCCCCTCCTTGCCAGGTCAGTGGGCAGTCTCACCGGATATGCCCCATCGCCCAGCTGAGGTAGCACTGGGCCTCCCCCGTAGAATAATGCATGCGGTAACAGGCCCCTTGGTAGAGGACCAGGAAGGACCCCTCGAGCGCCTCTCTGTCACGCGCCACTGGCGGCAGTTGAAGTTGTACTTGCCAACAGAATGAGATAACATGACGGAGGGCAGGGTCTTTGCAGCCCAGTGGGAGAGGGCTTACAACATAAATGGGCTTCCCCAGGGTAGAGAGGGCGGGTAATAGGGTGCCATTGGGATGGAAAGAAGGGACCAGAGGTCAGGACTAGTCATACGCCCAGGTCTTCTAGAGGCTCTAGGGGGACGAACACACCTCGCCCCGTCAGGCCCTTCTCCTAGGCCGCAGCCTCCGATGCCAAGAAGAAGATGACCTTTCCATACATTTTGGAGGCTGCCACAATGGCTGTGGGCCCCACCACCCTCACCAATGCCCACACGTAGGCCTCCACGTGGGCGAGGCACGGGTACCAGGAGTCAATGGACACCGTGCTTCCTGGTCATGGTGGGGAAGGGGCCCCAGCCTCTATAGATGGTAGCAGAGGAAGTGGGAGGGAGAGATGATGTAGTGGCAGGCAGGGAGGCTGCTGCCACCTGGGCGTACGCCCTGGGGACCAGGGGAGGGGCAGCTGCAGAGCTGGTGGAGGGAACAGTGGGGTGGGATGCCACGGGCACGGGGGGCAGCCCCTGCCATAGAGCCTTGGTCTTTTTAGTGGGGCCCTTCCCCTTCTTTTTACCCTGGCCCTTCCTGGCGGCTGGGGGTGCTTCCCATGTGCCCATGTGTGCTTGCACAAAAAGTCAATGTGAGCTGGCTGCTGCTGCTTCGGACCCAAAAGGTGGTGAAAGGGCATGGCAAGCTAGGGGAGCAGCTGAGTCCCAGAGGCAGGAGCTTGAGGCAGATGGTAAGTGTCCACTGGGGAGGGTGGAGGGGGCAATGATGGTGGTGGTGGGAGGAGTTTGGGGGGACACAGATGGATCGGGGGCAAGCTCCATGCCACACCCCCTCTGTCCCCACAAACACAGTCAAAACCCCCACCACAAGAGCACAGTTCAAAAGTTACTCAGTCTGAAAGGCCCTCTCCACGGTGGTCTGCAGAGTCTCTAGGTGCTCCACCAATGGCAGACGGTCCTCTTCTTTTCCTTCTCGGTGTTCCAGCAGCTCCTCAGCGGCAACCACAGCAGCAGCTCCAGCAGGCAATCTGGTGGTCCAGGCACACAGAAAGGACCCCTCTCAGGTGGTGCTGGTATCTGCAGCAGTAACCGCTGAACTGGGGTCCCTCACTCCCCTCCTCTGGGGAGCAGATCAGCAGCCCGTCCCCAAGGGGCTGTAGTTGCAGCACCCGAGGGTGGTGGTGGGGGTCCAGCAACCAGGTAGCAGAGAAGGATGGGGGCATCTGGCCCAGCTTGGGGAGCAGCTGGAACAGCAATAGCAGCATCAGGGAGAGCCCTAGCAGCCCTCTCACTCCTTCTCCCTCCAGGCCAGAGGGCTATAGGAGAGCGATTGAAGTGAGAGATCTTGGTCCCCGATTAACCAGGTCCCTTTTCCCTGGGTACGATAACAGGGGCAGTTTCAGAACAATCAGGAACTTGCTGGAACCAACTAATTAGGCTACTTAGGACACCTGGAGCCAATTAAGAAGCTACCAGAATCAATTAGGACAGGCAGGCTAATCAGGACACCTGGTTTTAAAAAGGACCTCACTGCAGTTAGTGAGGTGTGTGTGATGAGCTGGGAACAAGAAGTGCAAGAAGCTGAGCAGGCATACTGCTAGAGGACTGTGAAGTACAAGTGTTACCAGACATTGGGAGGAAGGTCCTGTGGTGAGGATGAAGAAGGAGGAGGAGGTGGTCATGGGGAAGTAGCTGAGGGAGTTGTTGCTGTTACAAGAGATACTGTAGATAGTTGCAATCCATGGGGCCCTGGGCTGGAACCCAGAGTAGAGGGCAGGCTTGGGTTCCTGCTATTCTCCTCTCATCCCAAATAGGGAATTGAGAAGGTGACTTGGATGGTGGGTCCCACCAGAAGGGAAGGTCCCTGCCCTGACCCACTAGCTGGGTCAGTAGATACTGTGGGGTTTGTTCTCCTCCCTTTCCCCAGGCTGGCCAGTGATGAGGTTAGCTGAGTGAATGGCAGTTTTGAACCACTAGTAAAAGTGGACAAACTGAGGGCTGTCATGAATCTCTGAGGCAAGCAAATCTGCCAATAAGCACAGGACCTACCAAGGCAGAGGAGAAACTTTGTCACAGTCAGCTTACTATAACACTATTCTGAACAAGGGTCCCAGGAGGTGCTGCAATGCAAGCACGCTGGGGTTCGATAAGCTCCTGCTTTGCTCCTTTGGGCTTATACTGTAGTAAGTTCTAACGCAGGGATTGGCAACCTTTGGCACGCCACCTGCCAGGGTAAGCCCCCTTGGTGGGCCGGGCCGGTTTGTTTACCTGCTGCATCCGCAGGTATACTCCCACTGGATGCATTTCGCTGCTCCAAAGATTGCTGAACCCTGTTCAAAGGGAAATTGTTAGTTACTTCCTCAAAAAGTCTTACATGAAAATAATATGCAAAATACCAGCTCATTTTCATGTATAAGTTTCCTATAAACTGGGGGCTCTGGCTTTCTGAATATGTATCTTAAAAAAAAAAATGGAAGTGATATATGAGAGCCCATACTCTGTTTTTTTTTCTTACTGTAACTTTCAGATGACTTTGTTTTTTAATTGTGTAACAGTTATTTACTATTTATACTGTAAATACTGATGTTGGAAGGTTTGTAGTAAATGAGAGAGCTTACTGTTGAGAAAGGATGGTCTCATGGTAGAGCAGTTGAATGCCACCCTGGAGACTGGGATTCTTTCTCTGCCTCTGTCGCTGGACAATTCACTTACTACCAACTTACACAGGTAGTCATTTTTTGCATGTAATTAAAGTCTGTATCATAATTAAGGCTATGATTTTTGTCATGGACAATTTTAGTAAGTCACAGGCGATTAACAAAAATTCACGGAAGCTGTGATCTGACTTTTTACTAAAAATGTCCATGACAAAACAGGGAAGGAGAAGGGTCGAACACTCTGCCCTGCTGTGTCTGAGAGGGACGGCTGCCTGTGGCAGCTGGGGACTGGAGTGCTCTGGGGGATCTCCTCCCCATCCCCACCCCACCCCCCGCAGCGGCTGGGGAGCTGTGGGGGATCCACCCACCGCCAGCACCAGCTCAGGAGCTCTGGGAGATTCGCCCCCCGCCACCAGTGGCTTCTGGGGAGCTGCCAGGGATCCCCCCCACTCACAGGGCCTGGGGAGTTTGGGGGGATTCTCCCAGTGGCAGCTGGGGAGCTGTTGGCGATTGCTCACCACCTGTGGGGACTGGGGAGCTCTGGGGAATCCCCCCTCTGCCCCCACAACAGAAGCTGGGGAGCTGTAGAGGATTCCTCCACCACTCTGGGTGGCTGTGATACCTTGCAGCTCCCACCCTCTGTGGGCTGAAGTCACTGATTCTGTGACTTCCCCGAACTCCATGACCAAATCATAGCCTTAACCATAATGCCCTAATTTATTGTAGTTTAGGTTTATTGATGAGACACTTTAATTTTAAACTTTTTTTTTGTAAATATATATTTTGGAAAATGTCGGTCTACTCTAATTGTAGTGCTCTAAAGAGTGCTGGTTAAACAATGCATGATTCATATTATAGAGTACATCTAAGGAAAATTAATGAAATTGCATTCAGATAACTCTTGGCAGCAATTTCCAGTGAGGGGAAACTCTGGAAACTAATTTGGGACAGAGCAGGAGGCTTCCTGAAATATCAATAAAAACAGTGGGGATGTTTAAAAATATACAGTTCAAACATGTTAAGGAAAATAATGCATGTAATTTAGGTGAGGGCTATGTGTGTTTTTGTTTTTGTGTTTTTTTTTTTTTAATCTCATTTCCCTTTTTCAGGCACAAATAACTATTAGGGCAATTAAAGCAATTTAGAAGTCTTATCAGGTACCATCATATGTCAGAGCATTCAAGTGGTAAAATATTTGAATGACCTCAATTACACCTTTTAAATTGCAAGCACACAAAGAAACACTGGTCTTAAAATCAAACCCAGGAAATTTGGTTTATGGGAATATCTAGTTAATCCAATGAAGAACCGGCTTGGTATATTGTGATTCAAATTAATTTGTGAAAGAGAGAGCTGTCTGGTTGTGGGCTATAGATAACTCATTGTGTTTGTGATATCCCAGATGAAGAAACATGAATTCCAGGTGGTAGATGGTGTACTGAAGGGTAAGAGGTAGGAAGGAGCAGTCAGTCAATATAAAAGGAGAAGGCAATAAAATTGACAATGACTAGAAAAAATGGCAGATACATTTCTTAGGAAATTAAACAAATTTAAAAAAAGATAGAGGAAGAAAGGGAATATAATGTAGCCTCAATACTGAGGCTCTAAAGAATACTGAGCAAAAGAAGGATGGTAGATAAAACTCTAATCTTCTGTCATGGTATCCAACAGAAGAAAACAATCATGAGCTTTTATTAATAGAAGTAAAGTGTTGAACATAAGTCAGAGAAATGATATATAAATGCAGGAAGTACAATACAGTACAGCTAAGAAGGAACCTGTGATACAGTATTCCAGTTATCCAAAAAGTAAAGAGAATATGAATCTTTAGAAATTTAAAGTGATGTGCACCCTCAAACAAAAAAGAGCTGAACTGTGTCATACTTGTTCTAGCAGCTAACAATAAGGGTCTAGAATCATAGAACATCAGGGTTGGAAGGGACCTCAGGAGGTCATCTAATCCAACCCCCTGCTCAAAGCAGGACCAATCCCCAACTAAATCATCCCAGCCAGGGCTTTGTCAAGCCTGAACTTAAGCTTCAAAGGAAGGAGATTCCACCACCCGCCTAGTGAAAAACTTTTTTCCTAATATCCAACCTAAGCCTCCTCCACTGCAACTTGAGACCATTACTCCTTGTTCTGTCCTCTGCTATCACTGAAAACAGTCTAGATCCATCCTCTTTGGAACCCCCTTTTAGGAAGATGAAAGCATCTATCAAATCCCCCCTCATTCTTCTCTTCCACAGACTAAACAATCCCAGTTCCCTCAGCCTCTCCTCATAAGTCGTGCATTCCAGTCCCCTAATCATTTTTGTTGCCCTCCGCTGGACAATTATTTCACATCCTTCTTGTAGTGTGGGGCCCAAAACTGGACACAAGTACTCCAGATGAGGTCTCACCAATCTCGAATAGAGGGGAACGATCACGTCCCTCGATCTGCTGGCAGTGCCCCTACTTATACATCCCAAAATGCCATTGGCCTTCTTGGCAACAAGGGCACACTGTTGACTCATATCCAGCTTCTTGTCCACTGTAACCCCTAGGTCCTTTTCTGCAGAACTGCTGCCTAGCCATTCGGTCCATAGTCTGTAGCTGTGAATGGTATTCTTCCATCCTAAGTGCAGGACTCTGCACTTGTCCTTGTGGAACCTCATCAGATTTCTTTTGGCCCAATCCTCTAATTTGTCTAGGTCCCTCTGTATCCTATCCCTACCCTCCAGCATATCTACCTCTCCTCCCAGTTTAGTGTTCTCTGCAAACTTGCTGAGGGTGCAATCCACACCATCCTCTGGATCACTAATGAAGATATTGAACAAAACCAGCCCAAGGACCGACCCTTGGGGCACTCCACTTGATACCGGCTGCCAACTAGACGTGGAGCCATTGACTACTACCCGTTGAGCCCGACAATCTAGCCAACTTTCTATCTTCCTTATACTCTATTCATCCAGCCCATACTTCTTTAACTTGCTGGCAAGAATACTGTGGGAGACAGTGTCAAAAGCTTTGCTAAAGTCAAGGAATAACATGTCCACTGCTTTCCCCTCACCCACAGAGCCAGTTATCTCATCATAGAAGGCAATTAGATTAGTCAGGCATGACTTCCCCTTGGTGAACCCATGCTGCCTGTTCCTGATCACTTTCCTCTCCTCTAAGTGCTTCAGAATTGATTCCTTGAGGACCTGCTCCATGGTTTTTCCAGGGACTGAGGTGAGGCTGACTGGCCTGTAGTTCCCCTGATCCTCCTCCTTCCCTTTTTTTAAAAATGGGCACTACATTAGCCTTTTTCCAGTCATCCGGGACCTTCCCCGATCGCCATGAGTTTTCAAAGATAATGGCCAATGGCTCTGCAATCACATCCGCCAACTCCTTTAGCACTCTCGGATGCAGTGCAATCGGCCCCATGGACTTCTGCTCGTCCAGCTTTTCTAAATAGTACCTGTCATAAAAATAAAGGGAAGGGCAAACACCTTTAAAATCCCTCCTGGCCAAAGGAAAACTCCTCTCACCTGTAAAGGGTTAAGAAGCTAAAGGTAACCTCGCTGGCACCTGACCAAAATGACCAATGAGGAGACAAGATACTTTCAAAAGCTGGGAGGAGGGAGAAAAACAAAGGGTCTGTGTCTGTCTGTATGATGCTTTTGCTGGGGACAGAACAGGAATGGAGTCTTAGAACTTAGTAAGTAAGCTAGCTAGGTATGTGTTAGATTATGATTTCTTTAAATGGCTGAGAAAATAGCTGCTGAATAGAATGAATATTCCTGTCTGTGTGTCTTTTTTGTAACTTAAGGTTTTGCCTAGAGGGATTCTCTATATTTTGAATCTAATTACCCTGTAAGGTATTTATCATCCTGATTTTACAGAGGTGATTCTTTTTTACTCCTATTAAAAGCCTTCTTGTAAGGAAATTGAATGCTTTTTCATTGTTCTAAGATCCAAGGGTTTGGGTCTGTGGTCACCTATATAAATTGGTGAGGATTTTTACCAAACCTTCTCCAGGAAGTAGGGTGCAAGGGTTGGGAGGATTTTGGGGTGGAAAGACGTGTCCAAACTATGTGTGTGTTTTGTTTTGTTTTTTTTCCCAGGAACCCAGATAAAGTTTGGTGGTGGCAGTGGAAATCCAAGGGTTAAAATTAATTTGTACCTTGGAAGTTTTTAACCTGAGCTGGTAAAAGTAAGCTTAGGAGGTTTTCATGCAGGTCCCCACATCTGTACCCTGGAGTTCAGAGTGGGGAAGGAAACTTGACAGTCCTGAACCACTTCTTTCTCCACAGAGGGCTGGTCACCTACTCCCCATGCTGTGCTGCCCAGTGCAGTAGTCTGGGACCTGACCTTGTTCGTGAAGACAAAGGCAAAAAAAGCATTGAGTTCATTAGCTTTTTCCATATCCTCTGTCACTAGGTTGCCTCCCTCATTCAGTTAGGGGCCCACACTTTCCTTGACTTTCTTCTTGTTGCTAACATACCTGAAGAAACCCTTCTTGTTACTCTTAACATCTCTTGCTAGCTGCAACTCCAGGTGTGATTTGGCCTTCCTGATTTCACTCCTGCATGCCTGAGCAATATTTTTCTACTCTTCCCTGGTCATTTGTCCAATCTTCCACTTGTAAGCTTCTTTTTTGTGTTCAGCAAAGCTTCCACTGTGAAGCCAAGCTGGTCACCTGCCATATTTACTATTCTTTCTACACATCGGGATGGCTTGTCCCTGTAATTTTAATAAGGATTCTTTAAAATACAGCCAGCTCTCCTGGACTCCTTTCCCCTTCACGTTATTCTCCCAGGGGATCCTGCCCATCAGTTCCCTGAGGGAGTCAAAGTCTGCTTTTCTGAAGTCCAGGGTCTGTATTCTGCTGCTCTCCTTTCTTCCCTGTGTCAGGATCCTGAACTTGACCCTCTCATGGGCACTGCCTCCCGGATCCCATACACTTCTGCTTCCCCTACTAATTCATCCCGGTTTGTGAGCAGCAGGTCAAGAAGAGCTCTGCCCCTAGTTGGTTCCTCCAGCACTTGCACCAGGAAATTGTCCCCTACACTTTCCAAAGACTTCCTGGATTGTCTGTGCACCACTGTATTGCTCTCCCAGCAGATATCAGATATTACATTTGTACAATACCTTTCATCCTGAAGGTTTACACCAAGTGAGGATCTGGCTCATAGTACCTAAAGCTGACTCAGTTTTAAACAGCATAAATAAGAGGACACAATTCCAAATTCCACCATACTTTTAGTTTGATAAAACAAGGAATGGTCTGAGTGGGAGGATCAGTTCATCAGATTCCAAAACTCCATTTGTAGGAAATAATGGTGAAAAACAAGCTTTCAACTCTAATAATTCACGTACATCATCACTTTCCCTTGGTTTCCCTTTTCAAGGCTATCTTTGTAAGGAAAAGAACTAAAAACTCACCTTAAAAAAGAAAAGGAAGCGAGCGGGGGGCAGGAAGAAAGATGCTCCTTCACATTTCTTGGCCCACACATTAGGGTGAAGTTGTCAAAGTTGTAGGCCTTAGGGGACTACAAAGCCTGGCTTCTTGGATTTCACCCTGTAAATATATATTTTTATATTTCCCAGATGCAATTGGACCTGCAACTTAAAAGACCATCCTGTGAGGTGCTGAGAATGCTCATCTCACAGATTTCAGTGGAAGTGGAGGGAGCACAGGCTCTCACAGTAGTGAAAACTTAAGTATTGGATAAACATTTTAAGTTGCATATGGTCAAGCAAATATTAAATTCCAACATTTTCTGACTTTATTAATTCTATTCCAGTAGTGTCTAGAGGCCCCAACTGAAATCAGGGGACCATAGTGCTAGGCACTCTATAAACACATAATGAGTGACAGTCCCAGACATGAATAACTTGCAATCTATATAGACAAGAGGAGAAAGGGAGAATAATTATTCTTATTCTTCACACATGGGGGAACTGAGGCAGAGAGAGATTAGCTGATTCATCCAGCATCACACAGGAGGTTTGTGTTAGTCAGGATCTGAACGCAAGTCTTGCGGATCCCACTTCAGTGCCATAGCTGCAAGACCATCTTCCCTCTCTAGATATTCAAGGAAACATATTGAATGTTTTATGTTATGAGGCATAATTGTGATTGACTGTAAGGAAGAGCATGCTGACATACTGATGGCGGTGAGATGCCCCTACTGCACATAATACTTAATAGTATTGCAATACCCCTTTTGTGCACCAAACATAAAATATAGCTTTTATTTAATTCTAATGTTCAGTGACCTCCATACAATCCCTACCAGCTATGTATTTTTTTTAAATACAAACTTAGCTTTAGATTAACTTATTTTTATGGAATTCTGCAAGCAGTTATTAGTCCTTCTTTATACTCAATCCATTCAAACATAAATAGAAAAGAAGAAGGAAATGAGGCTTGTCTTGTCAGTCTCCTAAACTAATTCCACTTAGTGGAAAGTAGAGTTGCACATTTGTCAGTCACACAAACAAACAACACTTTGAAAGACTCTACATAATTAAGCATCTTCTATTTAATTATATATATATAAAATTGTGTCACTGCTTTGGCACTTTCCAATTGCTTCCTGCCGTTACATAGGCACCCTATTCAAATGGATAACCAAAGGCAACACTGAGGTCAAGGAAACAAATTCTGGAAGTCTTCTCTAGGCCATTGACCTCCATAGCCCAACTGATGTTTTCATTTGTATTTTTAATTCATTCCGCTTTATGAAAAAGAACAAAAAGTCACCAACCTGCGGAACCAGGAGTGTGTGTGTGCATATATAGTTTCATTCCTTTGGGACTAAATTGGCTGAAATATTTTTCATTCATACAATCACAAATCTCATCCCCAAAATATATTCATGTAGATTTGTTTAAAACAATTTAGTCCTTTTCTTTTTTAAAAAAAGGAAAAAAACTGTTACTCCTTGGAGTCATATGAGCTAAATTAGTGAGGAACTATTTGGTCACTAGTGTGTGGTGTAGTGTGTTGTTTTTTTTTTTTTTTTTTTAAGTTCAGAAAAATAAATTTAGCCTGTGACTTAACATATAGAATAGTCATAGAATAACTGAAGTTTCAGCACCTCTGAGAAGGGGGGGGAAATATTTTGAAAAGGAATGAGGAAAACTCTGCATGCTAGACAGGACTCTGTAGAGCAAATTAATAACCCTAGTGTTGAAAATGGTGGCTTCTGTTGAGCAATATAACTTCAGCCTGTGGCTACCATCATTCTGTCTCTCAACCTCTCATAAATATAAAGGGAAGGGTAACCACCTTTCTGTATACAGTGCTATAAAATCCCTCCTGGCCAGAGGCAAAACCCTTTCACCTGTAAAGGGTTAAGAAGCTCAGGTAACCTGACTGGCACCTGACCCAAAATGACCAATGAGGGGACAAAATACTTTCAAATCTGGAGGGGGGCAGGAAAGGCTTTTGTCTATCTGTGTGATACCTTTGCCGGGAACAGATTAAGGATGCAAGCCCTCCAACTCCTGTAAAGTTAGTAAGTAATTTAGCTAAAAAATTCATTAGGTTTTCTTTGTTTTGGCTTGTGACATTCACTGTGCTGGAGGAAATATGTATCCCTGTTTTTGTCTCTTTTTGTAACTTAAGGTTTTGCCTAGAGGGAGTTTTTATGTTTTGAATTTGACTGCCTGTGAGATTTTTTTTTATTTTGATTTTATAGAGTTGTTTTCTTATCTTTTATTCTAATACAGTTCTATTTAAAAAAAAAATCTGACTGGGTTTTTTTGGATCTTAAAAATCCAAGGCTGGTCTGTGCTGATCTTGTTTATTCTTAAGCCTCCCCAGGAAAGGAGGTGTAAGGGCTTGGGGGGGATATTTTGGGGAAATAAGAACTCTAAGTGGTCCTTTTACTGATTTGTTTGTTAAATCACTTGGTGGTGGCAGCATACTGTTCAAGAACAAGGTGGAATTTGTGCCTTGGGGAAAGTTTTTAACCTAAGCTGGTAAGAATATAAGCTTAGGGGATCTTTCATGAGGGTCCCTACATCTGTACCCGAGACTTCAGAGTGGTGAAGGAACCCTGACACAACCACATGCCAGTAGTCTTCCAATCTGAAGCCTTAGCTTCAGTCAATATAGGCCAGATTGTTCTTGACCCTGGCATGAGTGCATGAAAGGCGACAGAGCACAGCACAAGAAGAATCCTCACACTTGACCTATATAAACAAGCCAGGGACAGTCAGTCTCTAACTTGAAGAATACAAGGACTGCTCATTCCATGAACCCAGGGGGGAGCAAATTTCCTCCAAAATAATGGGTGGGAAGGTGGTGGGACACAGCACTTCGGAAAAAGGCAGGCACAATTTATCTATACCAGACCATAGGGAAAGGTTGCTACATGTCGCCCAATAGTCAGAACTATGCCTTAGTGTTGCAATCTTTCATAACACATCATTTTCAAGTACTATGTGAAGCATCCTGTTATATGGTTTTGTAACTAATTGACAGTGACACTACTGGTCAAATTCATATAATAATTAGAGACAAATGTTTAAAAATACGCTATAATAAAATGATACATTTGTCCTTTCTTTATTTCCCTCCTCTAAAGAAGAGGAAAATAATCAGTTCTTCCCCTCTGGCTCTCTTGGCCCTTTGTCTCTCTTTTAACAGCTCTTGGACAAAGTTAATTTTCTTTTTAAAGAAAGGAACCAATGACTTCTAAATACAGCATTGCTTTAGGCTTCCTCCTTTTTCCTCCACAAAAAGTTATAAATTAAAAAAATAAATACGAATACAATTGCACTTACTGTTTGTTGCACTTTCCATTAAATGATCTCATAAGATATATCAATCACTAATTAAACAAACTTATCAACGCTCCTATGGATAGTTATATACACATTATATAATTTTTAACACAGAGATTAAGTGACATACTCAAAAGCACACAGTTCCATTTTCTAGAACGGTTAGATTTTTTTTTTCACTGTAAACTTTGATGAAAACACACACATTTTCACTTCTATGACAAATTGCAAAATCCAACTTTTTTTTTGGTGGTCAGCACCCATAAATCAAAATTTAAAAAAAAAAAGACCAAAACCTGCTGAAAACTAAATATTTCCTTTTTCACCCAAATGTTTTTGCTTTTCCTATGAAAATATAGATACTTCCTATGATAGCTTTTATTTAGAGTACATCAGCACAGCTGCTGGGAGGTGTAATTCTTAGCATGGGTAGACATACACATGCTAACTGTTAGTGCATGAAAATAGCATGGCTGCAGTGACTTGGGATAGCCATACAAGTACAATTTTGCTGGATCCCCTGGGTACAAAATTGTGACTAGCCTGAATCCCTGCCCAAGCCATCTGCTATTTTTGTCATTCCTTTCAACTGCTGTGTAGAAATACCCTTAACTGAAAACCCAATTTTCCATTAAAGTTTTGACAAACTTTTCAACCAGTCCTAGTTATTTCGCATAGATAAGTACCAACTGCTTGGTGTTTACATGAAGCAACTTTCTTGGTTATCAAGGGAATATCTTGGTTACTTATTTGAACTTCTCTGTTTCAACATCATGATGATTTCAGATCCCTCCTGCCATCACTCAAGAATGGGCTTGGCATGTGCCGGTGAAATTTCAATTACATGAACATTAAATAGCTATGGAAATTGTTTTCTAAGCCTACATAGCCATAGGTGAACTTCTATATTTCTTTTACAATTCGTTTAGGACATTGCTGCCTTTCTAGCCTGATACTCCGCTGACAATTTACAAAAACCTGAAGAATATGTCACAGATAGTAAAGTAGTTCATCACAAAATTTTGCAGCCGCAAAGTGGACCTCAGTCTTTCAGTTAGATGGCATCTCTCTCAAACTTGCTGATGGTCCTCTAATGTAATTGACACTGTCTGTTTAGCACTGTATCACAATAGCCATTCTCTTGCCATCTAACTTATGCAACATTTTATGACTGGGAACATGGCTGGAATAAAAATAGATCAACACATCCCAAGACTGCCAAAGGACATCAAAGCCTGAAATATGCATGTTGCTGTTTTCCCCTATAATCTCTGCCCAATGGGTGAGACATTTGCTCATGTCACACTGGTTTAAGGTGCAATTTCATTCCATGTAAACTGGTATTAGTAAAATAAGGAGTCTCGCAGGATTTCCAACAGTTTGCTCGAATACTGAAGATACTGTTTCATAGACTTGGATAGTTCATGGAGGTTGCCTGCATGTTTGTTATAGTATTGCAGCTTCCAGATAAATAAGAAATGGAGCAATTCTGGCTATAATTTGGTGCCATTCTTATAGTTTGGGGTTAGAGCTAATTCCGGCTCCAGGCACCAGCAAACCAAGCACATTCTTGGGATGGCACAATTCCAGGGGCAACATTTCGGGTGGTGGTTTTTTTTTGTTTGTTTTTGCTTTGGCAGTTGTGCTCTTAGAGGGGTTTTTTGTTTTTGTTCTTTTTTCCTGCTTGGGGCAGCAAAAAACCTAGAGCTGGCCCTAAGTAGAGTCTATAATTATGTGTCTTGTTGTATCCAGTTTGATATCCAGAATACTGCAATGGATTCAATAGTTCCAGACAAAGGAACAAAATTCAGCAGAAGAAAAACAGTGATCAAAGGCAGCTAACCACAGGCTGTAGTTCTCAGCTCCTCTAGATCTAACCATAACCATGGAAGGGTGGTGACTTTGTGTGCCTAGTTCTTGCCCTTTCTTTCCTAGGTGTCGACACAATATGAGCATTGGTTCTAGATCAGTGACAAAGTACTCCAGGCTCAGCCTGTGGGATTCCCAACTCAGAAGATAAAATTGTCAAATTCTTTGGCATGATATAAATTACAGCATCTGTTGATGATTTTCCTCAGTCTGCTTTGCTTGTCCAGGCTTGCAGGGATCTGGAAGTCAGAAGGTCAAGCTATCGTATTGCTTTGGCAGGATACAATTTCCAGTAGCTGTTTGATGATTTTCAAGACCCTTACTCTGAGTCTTCATATACAAAAGTACTGTCAGATTCTGATGGTCATCATGAAAGAGCTTAAGATTTCAAATTTTCTAGACTATATTGTAAGGCTTATCTCTTGTGTGTAGATGAACTTTTACATCAGTGCAACTACTAAGCCTTGTAAAATGCTTTCTTCAGTGTCTCCTCAAGGTATCAGTGATGTCAAAAGAAAGATTGCTTTAAGAAATGGTTAGGTTGGACTATTCCACATCCTTGTTAAAGCCTTGTTGCGAGAATAGATTTCTTCTGTCCTCATTAGAGTTTGAAAATTGGGAAAGGAAAGTGGGGGAAAAAAAACATATTTTTAGCCTTTGTTACATGTAAAAGGTCACAGTCAATTGGTTTCATAATATCTGTCAAACAACTGAAGATAAATGTATGCCAAGTTTCTTAGATATTCTGTGGTTGATGTTCAAATCACTGTGTGGCCTGTTTTCAGATGCTGACCTTTATTAGCAAGACAACATGTTGCAGTGATTCTGAGCTATAGCAAAGAATCAAAAGGAAAAGCTAAACAAACAAATGTATGGAGAGAGACTAAAAATATCCTAGGTGTGTGATATAGTAATTCTATTTGATAATTATCATAGAATAGGAATATGATCTTTGGCATATGTCTACTTTCATATAAAGTTTAGGGGTAGATGGGGAAAATGCATTTACCATAGGGACCTCTAAATACAGTACATACTCTTTTTAACCAAAAGGAAACATTTGTCATATATTTCTGCTATCTACTGTGTTTGGGGCTTTAATTCTGATCCTGCTCCTGAAAGTTATACTTTGGTTACTGACAATACACTGTTGGATTTAAACTGGCTTGGGTGTTTACTGAAGTTTACTAAAGAACCATTTTAGATGATCTTCATAAGACATTTCACGATACATTAGCATGGTGCCAACAATGCAAGTTCTTGGCTTGGTAATGGCCATTCCTGCAAGAAGTGAACACTGAGGTTAAAGGTAATGCTTATTAAAATAAAAATGTTTATGGTTGTATAATAATTCAGTTACATTTATCTCTGGCTGTTAAGATAAACCATTTTCAAAACAAAACAAAACCTTTGTTTGTCTGAACATGTCTTCATTTGGTTTTGATTGTACCAGAGAGGCATCCCATTATGGGAAGGGGTTGGTGGGAATGAAACAAATATTGCAGACTGGGGGTAGGGAAGGACAGATTAAGAGGCTGCTGGGCTGGGGAAAAGAGCAGAAGATGGGGAAAGCTGAGAGATGACACAAGGGTGTTAAGAGGTGATGCTAGTAGATCTACGCCAAGCCAGCAAGGCTGGAGAAACAGCAACATAAACAACCTCCGTGAGGACCTGTTTAGATTAAAGGGGTGCAGTGCCAATAAGGCTGTTGCAACTCTTCAGAGTGGCACCACTGAAGTGAAAGTTAGGACCCAAACACATTCAATAAAGGTTTGAAGTTAAATTTGAAACAAAAAAACAAAATCTACTTTTCCCCCCAATCTGAATTAGAGAGTGCACATAGATCTCCCCATTAGAGCTCATGCATCAGCACTGATTGGGAATGACTATGAACTGAAAGAATATGTGGAGTACATCAAGCCTTCCACTTTGAAACTGACGGGTTTGGGCATACCTGATTAAACACAGCTCCAGTCTGTAAGTTACTGTAACATTCCTGGACACCGTAATATTGAAAACACAGTGGTATGCCTGGTGTGCTTACCTGCAAGTCAATACTCTGAATGCTTTTCCAGATCACAATTTCATAACAGTGTTGTTGTCTAACCTCTGGCAAAAAAGTGAAAGTTTTGGGAATGCCAATTGGATTCACTGAGATCTTTCCTGTGTGTGTGTGTGCGTATTATATATATATATATATATATATATATATATATATATATATATATATAATATAGCCAGAAATGTGTGTTTTTTCTACTGAAACCAATGAGCACTGCAGAGTTGTTCGTCTGTCTCTGAAATCCCTTCCCCATGAGTTTTCTTAACATGCACATTTGAGCCAGTCTGACATCATTAAAATAGGCCCCCTTTTATGTATGGTCATGAAAGGGAGGAACAGAATCTTGTCCCATGGACCACAGGATGGGATTATAAAAAAACATATATCTGTATTTCAAAAGGCTGTGGTGAGAAATTTTCAAATCCAAAATCAGGATTAAGCTTTGCAGAAATCAAAGTAAGAGAACCTTGCTGTTATTCCATAGATAAAATTTGGAAGTTGCTGATATTATGTATGAAAGTTATTTATTATCCAGAGTACAGCCATACCAAATGATCAGCTTAGTATAGTGAATGCAAAAAATGTGTTTTGTTCTGACAGTAGTAATGTCTGCTACCTTTCATACAAATCTAAGACCAGAAATGAGGAAACAAGAGCAATGGTTGTCAAAGCATCATCAGTTGCCCATAAGTCGGGAGTTTTGTTTTTCTCAATTTACTGAGACAATAGAATGTATATCTCATTATAGTGGGTTTTTGTCACCTGCAGAGAATGGTGACAAATTTATTTAGAAAATTTCCTTCTATGACAAAAGAATAGGTGCACTGTAGCAAATGTATATATCCATAGTCTGGCACTTTAATTAACTGCAAATTGAGAATGCTGCTGACCTGCTTTTCTGAAAGGAACTCTTTTATGACTGCAGTTAGAGAATTTAATCTAGAAAGACATTGACTGCTTCTGGTTGTATTTGTTACCAAGTAGCAAAGCCTGACATATGGAAAATATAGTTATCAAAATGAAATTTACAAAGAATATAATACAAAGAAATGATATAAGATGTAAAATTGTAGTAATTGTTTTTTCAAGTGTTCTGCTAGAAGAATTAAAACTCACATTCTGACCAACCTTTCCTGCTCTGGTTAGCAGTGCATGGTATGGCTACATACTCACCTTATTTGTTTCAGCAGAACTAGTAAAATATGCTCAGATACTGTAAATCAGTGTAGCTCTGTGGAAGTCAATAGAGCTATGCTGATTTACACCAGCTGAGGATCTGACCCCCTAATGCCTCCAATCTCCAATGACAAAAATGAGATGAAAATCATGCACATTTATTATTATCAGTCATCAAGCACATGTCCGCATTCCTTGCTCACCTAAAAGTTCCACTCGCTTAATAGAAGCTTTGGGAGTGCGCAGAATACAGGACTGAAATTGGGATTTTAAAGTATGTACTTTACATCAGTGGTTCTCAAAGCCAGTCCTCCACTTGTTCAGGGAAAGCCCCTTGTGGGCCGGACAGGTTTGTTTACCTGCCGCGTCCGCAGTTTCGGCCAACCGTGCCTCCTACTGGCCGCAGTTCGCCGCTCCAGGCCAATGGGGGCTGTGGGAATGGCGGCCAGCACATCCCTCGGCCCGCACTGCTTCCTGCAACCCCCATTGGCCTGGAGAGGTGAACCGCGGCCAGTGGGAGGCGCGATTGGCCAAACCTGCGGACGCAGCAGGCAAACAAACCGGTCCGGCCCACCAGGGGCTTTCCCTGAACAAGCGGCGGACCGACTTTGATAACCCCTGCTTTACATGGTTTATACTCTGTCCCAGGGAAAGTAAAGCTAAATTATGTTGACACAATGGAAAGTGATTGAAATGATAGGCAGAAAATTGTGAGATTATGCATAATAATTGAATCTGTTTGAAAATTCAAAAATATTGTGGCACTATTTAGCATTATTATTTACAGCATCCAAAAACATGCCAAGCTCTTTACAGAGCCATTCTTAGCATAGGCACAATGTGCCGCAGGTGGCACGTGACCAGGATTCATCACTGAAGCTGATCTGCTGGTTGGATCATTAGCTTTCCCGGCTTGGGCCAGTTACTGATGGGGAGTGTTATATGAATGCTGAAGCAATGGCCTTCCCCAGAAAAGAATACAATATGAAAAATAAACTCATAGGCTCATATTCTGTTTTCACTCAGTTGCTACACAAGGAAAACTCCTGTTGAAGTCAGTCAGAATTCTGCCTATGTAAGGACTGAATGAAAATTAAGTTTGGGCCTCAGTTTCAGATGTGATATACCCTAGGGAAAGGCAAAACTCTCAATTCCCAATAGGCTCCTGACACCATCTTCTTAGCGTATGTGCAATGTGCCTCAGGTGGCATGTGACCAGGATCCATCACTGAATGTGGTCTGCATAAAACTCCAAAGTCTGGAATGAAAACCATGTGAGCAAACTGATCTGCATTTATTATTCTGTTTCTTGTATGAACACTTGCATAATGCAGAGACAGAAACTCCAGAGTCCAGCTGTTCTACAAGATGGGCTCAAGGTTGTTTCCTACTGTAATACAAAACACAGATTAATGTAGCCCCAGAAACAGAAGTGTACTGAATGTCTGAAATGCAGAAACCACTCCCTAGGGGCTCCCCCAGTGATGTATCCTTTCCCACAATAGGCAAGGAGGGTAGAGAGAAGGCAAGGCGGTAAGTCTGCTCTCCATGCCCACACACACACACACATACCAGAACTCATTTGGCATGCAGAAGGGAGTATGCTGCCCCCTGAACTTCCACATGCACGTTCGTTGAGACAATGAAGCTGCACATTGCAAACTGTGCCTAAATGAGATGACAGAGCCCTATATTCCTATTCCTTGAGACATGCAAGAGTGATGACAATGCATTTGTGGGATTTATTTTTAAGCTTTCTGCTTTTATTTTTATTTTTTTAAATTTCTGGGTGGCCACTGTCAGAAGACAGGATATTGGGCTAGATGGACCTTTGGTCTGACCCACTATGGCTCTTATTAGATTCTTATGTGTAATATCCTCCCAGAGTGTTTGGGATACACCTCATAATATAAGAACATTCCAAAATGACAGAGAAATACATCACCTCTTAATAAACATGTAGGGCTAGATGGTGTAACACTTGTGTTGGTGAGCACTTCTGCTCAGCAGGACAAAATGAGAGTTTTGCCTGTGTAAGGACTGAGTGGAAGCTGAGTGAGGACTCTATAAGATTGATGGATTGTATTCTCGTCTAAGCAGGCCCATTGCCCTTTAATGGCTCTGTAAAGTGCCTAGCACAGTTTTGGATCCTGTAAATAATAATAATCTACTTCAGTGGAACCATTGATGCACACAGATGTTCACCAGTGTGTATAAAGGTTGCATAATCTATCCCATCGTTAATGGTTGTTTGAAAACGTCCTATTTTGCATGTGGTATAAGAGCTTCAAAAGCCAAATTACTGTGTGTATGCCAGAAAACCTGACCACCGAAGCAGGATTACATAGCAGGAGCTGGCTGCTCTAATTCTAGTTTCTCCAGAAACTCAGAAGGCTTCATTGCCTTATATGCAAGATATGAGTAATTCCCATTGGTTATAAAGGTAAATTACTCATATCCTGTATGGTTTCAGAGTAGCAGCTGTGTTAATCTGTAACTGCAAAAAGAAAAAGAGTACTTGTGGCACCTTAGAGACTGAGCAAACAGGAGCCATGGAAAAATTTCTCTGTAGGTCCTCTGTGCCCCCATCCAGGAGGGGTGAAATAGCTGTGGTTGTCACATACAGTGCTACCTAATTTTATCATATCTCATTCCCTGGTCTCTCCTTGCCCTACCATTTCCTTCCTGATGAATGCTAAAGAAACTGGCATGTGGTGTGTATACCAGATGGATGAGCAATGACACACACACAGATATTCTGTGCAATCCTTGCATATATATATATATATATATATATATATATATATATATATATATATATATATATATATATATTGTCTTGAATTTATTAGCTATCTAGGTTCCAACAGCAGCTGTCTCACAGACAATGTTGTTCACTGTCGCTACATTAAAAATAGTTAGACAAGGGAGAACCAGTCCGAATAAAATGAGCTTCACCAGAGCTCAAAATGAACCAAGTTCAAAACCAATTTGATTAACTTTTCTGGCTTGCATTTCATTGCTTCAACTGGAAGTGCTGAAATATTGTGAGAAATTCCATTCCCATGCTGAGTCCACCAAACAAACTTACATTTCATCTGACAATACACTTTTTCTTTTCAAAGAGCTGTAACACCCACTGAAAGGCTTTGCTGATGCTAGAGAGGTTTTGCCAATACAGTGATGCTGGTATAGCTATACCGACAAATCTCCCAGTGGAGACAGAGCTTACACCAGCAAAAGAGTCCATTACTGGTTCCCAAAACAAAATAAGCTCTACTGGAAAAATGACTTTTTGGACAGTATAACTGCATCTACGCTAGGTATTTTCCTTGCAAGATTATGTTGGTTAGAGGTTTGCTTTTATTTTATTTGTATTTTCCTCGCTGCTAACCAACATAGCTCTACAGGCAAAACTTTTAAGTATAGATCAGGCCTAAGTGTCTGAACCCTTAGGTAAACATTTGCCTCTCTTATCTGGATTGAATGAAAATTTAGATAGTGTGGAAGTTTTTAAAACAAAGTAGAGAAATATTGCCCTGTAAAATAATGTTAATAGAAGATTAGTTTGGGGGGCCTTTTTGTTTTTTTTTTTTAATTCCTAAAAATTAGACGTTTGAAACATTTTCAGCAATTTTTTTTTATTTTGTTTGAAACCAAAAACAGCTGTTTCATTGAAGCCAATATGTTTCCCAGAGATCTGCCAATTTCAGCAATGTCTTTGATAGGGTCAGATCTCAGAAACCTTCCCCTTTTTAAATCCAAAAATAAAAGTCAATTTTTCAAAAACATCCAACAGCTTTATTACAACTTGTGGCTAGATTGATACAACCCTCACTCCCCTTCTTGGCCCTTTTCAGATTGTAATGTTGTCTATGATAGTGAAAGCAGGGATTGTGTGCATAATCTATGAGCAAGTGGGCAAAAAGAGGATGGATGGGGGAGGAGTCCTGGCTTTTCCCACTGCTACCCACTAACCAAAGTAGCTGGCCTGGTACACAGAATGAAATAAGCTAATTCATTCAAAGAGGTGAAACATTTACTACACTCAGATAGCAAGGGTGGGGCAGGGAAAAGATTGACTTTTAGAATTCATTCCTTGCTCTGCTCCTGAGGTAATGCAACTATATACTACCTTTCACTCGGGGTAGATTGTAAAATTAGTCTTGCCCTAGAGAAACAGGGAATTTACAATTACAAATTCATCATCAACTTGAAGTCTGCTCTGTATTATCAGCAGTTCTCCACCTATGTATTACAGGGACTCTGGGTTCATGTGGATTTTTGAAGTGGATTACTGAAAAGTGGATTGGCCATATGTGGGCCTTATGCAATGTTCCCTCTAATTTTTGACAGGCCATGTGTGCAAAAAATTTCTTCTGTGCAAATTTTTTGTGCACGGTGTTTCACCATGTGCGCCAAGTTTAGGATCTGTGTGTGCACGCACAGCTTAGAGGGAACAGTGGCCTTATGCCAAGCTCATGACTACTATTGTGAGATATGACAGTCTTTTGGAGACTCTTAAAAGCCAAGCTAAACGGTGATATATTTACCTATGGTACTTTGCACAGTACTTGCTAAACAACTACTGGCTTCTCCTAACAAACAGTATATATTTTTGGCCTTCATTTCACACTGAATATCAATGGGCCCCAAAATAAAAAATCTGAGCCAAGGCTATTAAATAGTTTTGGTCCCTTGAAACTAAGCTGCTGCATAATAGGCTTGAGAGAAAGAATAGAGTTGGTTGGGATTTTTTTTTTTTAATGGAAAGTTGTTTTTCAGAAGGAAACCTCAGTACCATCATGTGTGTCAGGCCAGGAAACGCACACTCACACACAGAGCTGACCCATGGATGACCATTGTTGGTTTTGGCACAGTGTGGAAAAACTAATATGATCTACATCCTCTGTCAGGTTTGAAAGATGTAGATCTATCTTCACTGTATGTGGAACCACAGGCTACATTCTTGTTTATGGATGAAACAGCCATTCCACTACCTTTCACGTGTCTACAAAGACCCGCCAAGGAAATTATTTCCACAGCACACAAGATAGGGCATATAGAATCCTGTTGCCCAGTTTTATCTTCATAGATTTCCATAGCCCTTAAATGCTAACATCTCAGGATTTAACCCTATATTTGAGTTTGATTGAGATTCACCATATGTAGGATCTATTCCTTCATAGGATACATCCTGCCTGGTATGTTTCTTCTGTAACGAGTTGAGTGAGATTGTAAGTATATATTATATAATATTTCTGACCTTTACAAAATGTTAACTGAGGATTTTCCCAAATCGACTCATCCTAAAACTAGACATTCTCAAAACGTATTACCTTCTAGGTGACTCTCCCATTAAACTTCCGGGCACTACTATTTTACCTCATCCTGCTAAAAGCCTTTACCTCATTTGAGTCCCCAAATTGTCACAAAATTGGCTAATTTATTAATATCAAGATCTAGCCAATTTCCAGTAGTTACCAGCCTGCCTTTATGTAAAGACACACAAAGGAATATGTAATGATTGACTCCACGTTGAGAGGTCCTTTTCACCTATATTAACACCATCACTGAAAATACATTAGTACAAAGAACAAAAGGTGAGGGCAGCTAGTTCATTAATATTTGCTAAAGCTATAATTTGTTTAATAGGTCAAACTTGACCTGATTAAATGACTGTAGTCATCTGAGAGGAAAAATAAAGAATTTGAATGGTGGAGGGAGGATGGAGGAAGGGAAATCGTATGTTAAAACCAAAACCATGTAGCTAATAAGAGATGCAGCTATAATTACTCTGATCACTGTGCTTTATATTGCATCCCTTTCCCATTCTTTTCTCTTTTTAGAATGTACACTCCTCAGGACAGATGGTGGGTCACATCCTGAACTTGTGTAAATCAGAAATGTGTAAATGTGTGGAATTATATCTCTATAATTTCTGATTTCTGATTGATTTTTGTGAAGTTGTATGATGAAAATCAGCTGTGCAATGAGTGTCTGTATGCATGTGGCTCCAACACTCCTGACAAGTCCAGTGGCATGTATGCACCAGACAGATTCAACAGAAAATGGTTGGGATTTAATGACATTATTCAAATACAAATGAGAGGTACAATGAATGAGCTGCATCCTTAGGAAACCAGTTGAACTGATTCTTCTGAAGGGAACGGAAAAGTCAGGAGCAATGGAAAGTTATCAAGAGAAGAAAAAAGGTGACCAGGAAGAGTTTAAAATGAAGAGCCAGAAGGGAAGAGGAAGCATGGGGCAGGAGAAAGCAAGGTCACATAAGCTGTGAAGGGGATCTATGTGGGAGAGAAACCAGCTAGTATGCAATAGTGTGCATGGGAAGGGGACACCTTACCTGGGCACCTGTGGCTCCCCAAGGGCTCACAAGGGAAGGATAAGACAAAGTGAGGGATATTGCAGGTTAAGATGTTTATTGTTTTGTTTTGGCTCTACTCTCCTGTGCTTTAAGTATAAAAAAGCATAAATGTGTTTGACTGCATAATGTGTCTCTCTGCATGATAAATGCTTGACAGCTGCTGTGTATCCCTGAAGGGGAGGAGTTCTGAGAGAGCGATATGTTTAAGTACTTGGGGTATCTTGTGGGTCAGTGCAGGTTCTGTGGCCTAGGGGGAGCGCTATTTCCAAGAAGAACAGGCTGGGATTCAGTGCCCAGACAATAGGCCAGAGAGGCCAAGGGAGGAAACAGTACTACAAGCTGCTGAGAATCTAGAAGCTTTACACCCCCATGAGGAACACAGTGTACACAGACTTGGATTCCCCTCACAGCAATCATCGTGAGTGGCCAGAAAGGGGAACTCATTAGGTTCTGTGATAGGCTCCACTGACATCAATGAAATGATGTTAATTTATGCCAGATGAATCTGGCCCATAGGGGCCTTCCTCTGTATTTGAAAAGCACCTTGTACATTTTGGAACACCACTGCAATGATAATTATCACAATCACCACAGCTTAACTCTGTCCAGTAGACAGTAGATGGCTGCCTTCCTTTTTATAGCAGTATATTCAGAGTTTACAAAAAGGTTTTTTGTTGCAAGATTTATACGTTATGACAAAAAACACTATATTTTCCTAGGAGTTCTGTAAGCATAGTTAAGCACAGAAGCATTAAAGATAAAGAAAAACACAGCTAGTTGGCCCCAAGTGTAATAACTTGAGTGTTAAACAGACCTTCATCCTGGTTTCAGATCATTATATCTAATCATCTAACTTAACAAAGGGCTTCCCAAACTTTTCTCTTCTTGGCCTGTGATAAACACAATGGACCTGGAGTAAATCTACTCAGAGTCAGGTGTGATGAGGGACAGGGAGAATCTAGTCATTCGTTTTCCATTTTAACCAAAAGCACTTTTCATAATTACAATCAATAACGGAGATGGTAGATCTAATCATCAGGTGGTATAAATCAAGGTAGCTCCACTGATTTCAATTAAACTATGTCAGTTTACAATATCTGGAAATGTGGCCCAACACCAATTGGCAAATCTATTTGGGGCTGCACTTTTCTAAAAATATTTGTGCATGGTTCCAGGAAAAAAAATATGCTGAGTTATATGACATATTGATGGTGCAGGCCAGTGCTAATTTGCACAATTTAAAGTGAGGAACAGAAGAGCTCCATACTGAGAAACAGAGTACTATCTTTCACTGGGAAATATTTGAAAAATACTTGCCATCCAATACAAACTGGTTTATTCCAAATGCAAAAGAAAAAAACCTGCCACTCAGAATTAATTTTATGAGGCCAGAAATAATTTAGGGATGGCAGAGATGATTTAGTAGTATCCAAAAAGCTGGCAATCCTGAATAGGTGGTATGAAATCAGTCCTAGTTGGATAGTGTCTCCTGTTGAATAAGAGACTCCTAAGTGCTCATGGGAACCTCACCCTATCCATCGCTCGTCATATGAGGTGTGTAACAAAATTATAATGGTTTCATCTATTTAGAAATCAGCCCATGCTAGCAAGTATCCACGTTGAAACAATAGCCAATATTTTGAGCTTTAACCTTGAGGTTAGACTATCATCATACTTTATTTTATGGTCTTTCTGAGAATACACTGCAGAGGCTCCAACTTGAGCAAAATGCAGCTGTTTAGAATTTTGCTCACACTAAGTGCCTCAGCATGTCATTCGTATCCTGAAGGAGATACATTAGCTCCCTGTCAAACATTAAATTGATTTTAAAATTGCTTTGATGGCTTATAAAGCAGTGCAGTTTGGGAAGTGTATATTTACCTGAGTCACTATCCCTGCATGAGCCTAGTCTTGGTTTGAGATCATCCGAAGCAAGTAAATTGGCCATTCTGGAATTTTATAATAGGTTAAAAACCGAAGGTGCACACATTTAGCTGTTGTATAGCCCAGGTATGGAATTTAATCTTTGACGAAACTGTCATGGTGAGTCAATTGATTCAATTAAACCTAAACTGTTATACATAATTTCAGATGTTTGTAACAGATGACAGAGTGACAGTTATTTGGCTAAACACTATTAGAAGGCTTTAGATTAGCTATTTCTTGCCTTGGTCCAGAAGAACCATAGTTTCATAAGCCCACAACACTGGTTTACAGTTTCATAGCCTGTTTTCCACCTACTTTACTAGGTTCAGTGAAAAAGTCAATTAATCCAGCTCATAGCTAAATAAAATCATAGTCTCAGATATAGCAAATACAAAACTCATATTTTGAGAGAACAAATGACAAATATATTATTTAATATTTATATTGGGTAGCACCTAAAAGTCTCAACCAGAGTGGACCCTATTGTGCTAGGTGCTGTACACATGTATAATAAATCTTAGTCCCTGAATAAAAGAGATTTTAATTGAGCAGCAATAGTTCACAGGCGAATCTGAAGAATCAAAGGTTTCAGAGTAGCAGCCGCGTTAGTTTGTATTTGCAAAAAGAAAAAGAGTACTTGTGGCACCTTGTTAGTCTCTAAGGTGCCACAGGTACTCCTTTTCTTTTTGAAGAATCAAAGGTATTTCACAAGCTCATTATGCCATTCCAAAGAGGCTCCTTTCCAAGGGTTGAGCTGAGACCAACTGACACTTCCTCTGCAACTTCCTCTCGAGCTGGCATCCAGTTTACTTATGGAATTAAGTTTTTTGTAGGATCAGTCCCAGTTTTGGAAAAAAAGCAACTGCGTTTGTCTGGCAAGCATTGTTCTGTATTATCTCATGCTATTTATTGTTCCTATATATTTCTGTCCCCTTTTCTTTGTGGAATGAAGCCCCAAAAATTAAGGGGATTCGCTAATTTTGCTTGAAGCAACATTAAATACCCCTATTTGCTCTACAGCTACACCTGTGGAATCAAGAATGACAGTCCATGGACCGGAAGATGATGGCATCCATTGTTGGAGGCATCTGGACAATACATGGAAGGGAAGCCCACCTGTGTGCCAATTGGAGATGTGCCAAAAATTATGGCCTTAACTCTGATTCTCTCTGGTCCCTGTTTATTTTTATGGACGTGATACTGAGTTTATCCCAAGATGAGGGGATAAATGGCCCAGTTGGTTTGGATTATTATAGTGTCTCTTCTTTATTGTACAGTCAGTTCAAGCAGTTTCTCTAATAAATACTTTTTGTAATTTTTGAAGATTATACAGCACCAATTGTAAAGTATAAAAAACAGTATTTTTGAGGATTATTTTAAAAAAACCCACAAACATTCTATTGCAACAGTGGCAGCTATACTATAACATGCAAAGCAAAATGTGTGAAACCAAACTGCAGTGTCAACAACAGTGAAATGTTTCTACATAGAAGGTATTTTGTGCATTTTAACAGGCCAAAGTACATGTAGGGAAAAAAAAATTGGATGCTAGTTGTGGCTCTGCCATTGAACTACCATGTAATCTTGGCAAGTCACTTTGCTTCTCTGTTTATCCTCCTACTTTTTGTCAATGCAGATTAACTGTAAAGTCTTTGAGATAGGAATGGTCTCTGTATGTTTTCATATGGTGCTCTGCACACTGGTGGCTCAATCTCAGTTGGGCCTCTAGGCACTATGATATTAAAATAATAAACACCTAATAAATACCTTCTCAAGTAAAGGACCTTTTTTTGCAAGGTTTCACTTGTATTATGTATTTTTAATAACAGGTATCAATATTCAAGCTGACATTTTCCGTATGGCTATTAATGTCCTTCATTAAAGTTATTTGAAGTACTTTGAACTTTATGAACAGACGAGACTGAAGGAATGCCAGTGACATTAGATTTTATGTTTTTACTGACATGCCTCTGTGGCCAAAGTTTAGAAAAAAAAAAAAGAAAAAGGAAAAGTGTTTTCCCATTGAGAATATAAAAATCAATTATAATTATGTCAGAAAAAAATGATAAAAGTTAAAGATAGAAATGAGTATTTTGTCAACTTTCCTAAAGTTCAATTATCTTGAAAAGTTCAAGGCTTTTATTAAACATTTCCAGTGGGGTGCCCAATCTTCCATGGAATGTAATGGAAGTTTTGTCATTGACTTCAAAGAGAGGCGTGGGTGCATGAGAAATTAGACTAGTGGCACACTTTTAGTTTCCAAGAATAATAAATAAATAATCTCATGGAAGCCAGTCTGACTGGAAGCATGAACAAAGGAAGCATGTTACTTAACATACAATAGGCTAATGGTTTCATACTTGGCCCCAGTCCTGCTATTTAATATCTGATATAATATGAAGGCTGTGAATGCTCAACTCTGAAAATCATGCCATGTTAACTTAGATGCTTAAATATGAATGTATTTGCCTAAGTTTAGACACCCAGGTTTGAATATTCTAGCCTTATTGTTTACTTGGCACTTCCATTCAAAGTCTCATTTTTCTCAAAACTTTTAAATTAATTCTAGATCTTTTGCTTAGATAACTTAAAAATGTTTCACTTCACCTTTCCTACTAAAAGTTGATCAAAATCTAACCAGATTTCCATTTTGACTTTTTTCAACAATGCGTTAGAAATCAAATTGATCCTGTTTTAATGATAATGTTAAAAAGTGGTCTTTTAAAACACTGAGCCAGATCCCTAGCTGGTGTAAACTAGGATAACAATGATGTTAAAACAGTTTACACCATCTCAGGGTCTGGCTTCAAAATGCTAAACATGCATTTATAAATGGACTTGATTTTGTCTTTATAGTTGACATACTCGGCAATAGTATTCTTTTTTAGGTGGCTCCTAAGAACAGTGTGAGCAATGCTAGAAAATAATAAATGAAAATAAGTCTTTTACTTAGGCCTGTTCTACACCGGGGTGGGGGTGGGAATCGATCTAAGATACACAACTTCAGCTACGTGAATAATGTAGCTGAAGTTGACTACTTAGATCTACTCACCACGGTGTCTTCACTGAGGTGAGTCGAGAGCTGACGCTCCCCCATCGACTCCGCCTGCACCTATCATTCCAGTGGAGAACCGGAGTCGACGGGAGAGTGCTCGGTGGTCGATTTATCGCGTCTAGACCCCCGCTGGATCGATCGCTGCCTGTCAATCCTGTGGGTAATATAGACAAGCACTTCGACTCTTCTCTCTCTTATGGCATTGTCAAGAATCTTTAACACTTCTTTTCCCACTGATTATTTTTTTAAAACATTGGAAGCCAAATCATGCTCTCCAATTCCATGAATAGAGAGAAATGATATCTGGCTGCAAGGGCATGGAAGGGTAGACCACCTACCCTGATTTTTCCCTCCTGTCCTGGAATTCAACAGAAGCTCTCCACTTCAGCTGTGCAAGGGAGTTGGGACACCTCCAGTGCACTAGATAAACTTTTGGATTTCCACTCCTAACTTGGTGCTGGCTGAACCAGCTTTACCTGTGGCTCATGTCATAAAAATAAAGGGAAGGGTAAAACCCCTTTAAAATTCCTCCTGGCCAGAGGAAAAATCCTCTCACCTGGAAAGGGTTAAGAAGCTAAAGGTAGCCTTGCTGGCACCTGACCAAAATGACCAATGAGGAGACAAGATACTTTTCAAAAGCTGGGAGGAGGGAGAAAAACGAAGGGTCTGTGTCTGTCTGTGTGATGCTTTTGCCGGAGACAGAACAGGAATGGAGTCTTAGAATTTAGTAAGTAATCTGGCTAGGTATGTGTTAGATTATGATTTCTTTAAATGGCTGAGAAAACAGCTGTGCTGAATAGAATGAATATTCCTGTCTGTGTGTCTTTTTTGTAACTTAAGGTTTTGCCTAGAGGGATTCTCTGTTTTGAATCTAATTACCCTGTAAGGTATTCACCATCCTGATTTTACAGAGGTGATTCTTTTTTTTTACTTCTATTAAAAGTCTTCTTGTAAGAAAACTGAATGCTTTTTCATTGTTCTAAGATCCAAGGGTTTGGGTCTGTGGTCACCTATGCAAATTGGTGAGGATTTTTACGAAGCCTTCCCCAGGAAGGGGGGTGCAAGGGGTGGGAGGATTTTGGGGGAAAAGACGTCCAAATTCCGTTTTTTCAGGAACCCAGATAAAGTTTGGTGGTGGCAGTGGAAATCCAAGGGCAAAGGGTAAAATAGTTGGTACTTTGGGGAAGTTTTAAACCTAAGCTGGTAAAAGTAAGCTTAGGAGGTTTTCATGCAGGTCCCCACATCTGTACCCTAGAGTTCAGAGTGGGGAAGGAACCTTGACAGCTCCCCATCTGCAGCTTCTCAGAAGTTCTGTGCAAGTATTCATAGATCCATATATTGCAAAGCCAGACAAGACTATTGTGATCATCTTGTCTAACCTCCTGTATAACATAAGCCATAGAACTTCCACAAAATAATTCCTAGAATATATATTTTAGAAAGAAATATCCACTGTTGATTTATAAATTGTCATTAATGGAGAATCCGTCACAACCTTTGGTAAATTGTTTCAATGATTAATTACCCTCACTGTTAAAATGTTATGCCTTATTTCTAGTCTGAATTCGTTACCTTCCACCCCATTATTAAATATTTATTTCCCACATAGGTACTTATAGACTATGATCAAGTCACCCTGTCATAAATATAAAGGGAAGGGTAAACCCCTTTGAAATCCCTCCTGGCCAGGGGAAAGCTCCTCTCACCTGTAAAGGGTTAAGAAGCTAAAGGTAACCTCGCTGGCACCTGACCAAAATGACCAATGAGGAGACAAGATACTTTCAAAAGCTGGGAGGAGGGAGAGAAACAAAGGGTTTGTGTGTCTGTCTGTAGTCGTCTTGGCCGGGGACAGAACAGGAATGGAGTCTTAGAACTTTTAGTAAGTAATCTAGCTAGGTATGTGTTAGATTATGATTTCTTTAAATGGCTGAGAAAAGAATTGTGCTGAATAGAATAACTATTTCTGACTGTGTATCTTTTTTGTAACTTAAGGTTTTGCCTAGAGGGGTTCTCTATGTTTTTGAATCTAATTACCCTGTAAGATATCTACCATCCTGATTTTACAGGGGGGATTTCTTTATTTCTATTTACTTCTATTTTTTATTAAAAGTCTTCTTGTAAAACACTGAATGCTTTTTCATTGTTCTCAGATCCAGGTCAAAGCTCCTCTCCAGCCACTCCCCATCATTAAAGTTCCATTTCAGCGAGTAGCTGTGGATATTCTGGGTCCTTTTCCGAAAAAGACACCCAGAGGAAAGCAGTACATACTGACTTTCATGGATTTTGCCACCCGATGGCCGGAAGCAGTAGCTCTAAGCAACACCAGGGCTAAAAGTGTGTGCCAGGCACTAGCAGACATTTTTGCCAGGGTAGGTTGGCCCTCCGACATCCTCACAGATGCAGGGACTAGTTTCCTGGCAGGAACTATGAAAAACCTTTGGGAAGCTCATGGGGTAAGTCACTTGGTTGCCACTCCTTACCATCATCAAACAAATGGCATGGTGGAGAAGTTTAATGGAACTTTGGGGGCCATGATACGTAAATTCGTAAATGAGCACTCCAATGATTGGGACCTAGTATTGCAGCAGTTGCTCTTTGCCTACAGAGCTGTACCACATCCCAGTTTAGGGTTTTCCCCATTTGAACTTGTATATGGCCGTGAGGTTAAGGGGTCATTGCAGTTGGTGAAGCAGCAATGGGAGGGATTTACACCTTCTCCAGGAACTAACATTCTGGACTTTGTAACCAACCTACAAAACACCCTCCGAACCTCTTTAGCCCTTGCTAGAGAAAACTTACAGGATGCTCAAAAAGAGCAAAAAGCCTGGTATGATAAACATGCCAGAGAGCGTTCCTTCAAAGTAGGAGACCAGGTCATGGTCTTAAAGGCACTCCAGGCCCATAAAATGGAAGCATCATGGGAAGGGCCATTCACGGTCCAGGAGCGCCTGGGAGCTGTTAATTATCTCATAGCATTCCCCACCTCCAACCGAAAGCCTAAGGTGTACCATATTAATTCTCTAAAGCCCTTTTATTCCAGAGAATTAAAGGTTTGTCAGTTTACAGCCCAGGGAGGAGACGACGCTGAGTGGCCTGAAGGTGTTTACTACGAAGGGAAATGTGCTGGTGGTGTGGAAGAGGTGAACCTCTCCATGACCCTTGGGCGTATGCAGCGACAGCAGATCCAGGAGCTGTGCACTAGCTACGCGCCAACGTTCTCAGCCACCCCAGGACTGACTGAACGGGCATACCACTCCATTGACACAGGTAATGCTCACCCAATTAGGGTCCAACCTTACCGGGTGTCTCCTCAAGCTAAAACTGCTATAGAACGGGAGATCCAGGATATGTTACAGATGGGTGTAATCCGCCCCTCTGAAAGTGCATGGGCATCTCCAGTGGTTCTAGTTCCCAAACCAGATGGGGAAATACGTTTTTGCGTGGACTACCGTAAGCTAAATGCTGTAACTCGCCCAGACAACTATCCCATGCCACGCACAGATGAACTATTAGAGAAACTGGGAAGGGCCCAGTTCATCTCTACCTTGGACTTAACCAAGGGGTACTGGCAGGTACCGCTAGATGAATCTGCCAAGGAAAGGTCAGCCTTCATCACACATCTCGGGCTGTATGAATTTAATGTACTCCCTTTCGGGCTGCGAAATGCACCCGCCACTTTCCAAAGACTTGTAGATGGTCTCCTAGCGGGATTAGGAGAATATGCAGTCGCCTACCTTGACGATGTGGCCATATTTTCGGATTCCTGGGCAGACCACCTGGAACATCTACAAAAAGTCCTTGAGCGCATAAGGGAGGCAGGACTAACTGTTAAGGCTAAGAAGTGTCAAATAGGCCTAAACAGAGTGACTTACCTTGGACACCAGGTGGGTCAAGGAACTATCAGCCCCCTACAGGCCAAAGTGGATGCTATCCAAAAGTGGCCTGTCCCAAAGTCAAAGAAACAGGTTCAATCCTTCTTAGGCTTGGCCGGTTATTACAGACGATTTGTACCGCACTACAGCCAAATCGCTGCCCCACTGACAGACCTAACCAAAAAGAAACAGCCAAATGCTGTTCAGTGGACCGGAAAGTGTCAGAAGGCCTTTAACAAGCTTAAAGCGACACTCATGTCTGACCCTGTACTAAGGGCCCCAGACTTTGACAAACCGTTCCTAGTAACCACAGATGCATCCGAGCGTGGTGTGGGAGCAGTTTTAATGCAGAAAGGACCTGATCAAGAATTCCACCCTGTAGTGTTTCTCAGCAAAAAACTGTCTGAGAGGGAAAGCAACTGGTCAGTCACTGAAAAAGAATGTTATGCCATTGTCTACGCTCTGGAAAAGCTACGCCCATATGTTTGGGGACGGCGTTTCCACCTGCAAACCGACCATGCTGCACTAAAGTGGCTTCACACCGTCAAAGAAACTAACAGAAAACTTCTTCGGTGGAGTTTAGCTCTCCAAGATTTTGATTTCGACATCCAACACATCTCAGGAGCTTCTAACAAAGTGGCTGATGCACTCTCCCGTGAAAGTTTCCCAGAATCAACTGGTTAAAATCGTCCTTGAGATGTGGAAAATATTGTTAGTCTTTATGTACTTGGTAGTATATTTAGAGATGCATGTGTCTTATTAACTCTGTTTTCCTAGAGCTCCAGGAAGAAATCCCAGCCAGTGTTTCACCCTAGCTGAGATTTGGGGGGCGTGTCATAAATATAAAGGGAAGGGTAAACCCCTTTGAAATCCCTCCTGGCCAGGGGAAAGCTCCTCTCACCTGTAAAGGGTTAAGAAGCTAAAGGTAACCTCGCTGGCACCTGACCAAAATGACCAATGAGGAGACAAGATACTTTCAAAAGCTGGGAGGAGGGAGAGAAACAAAGGGTCTGGGTCTGTCTGTAGTCGTCTTGGCCAGGGACAGAACAGGAATGGAGTCTTAGAACTTTTAGTAAGTAATCTAGCTAGGTATGTGTTAGATTATGATTTCTTTAAATGGCTGAGAAAAGAATTGTGCTGAATAGAATAACTATTTCTGTCTGTGTATCTTTTTTGTAACTTAAGGTTTTGCCTAGAGGGGTTCTCTATGTTTTTGAATCTAATTACCCTGTAAGATATCTACCATCCTGATTTTACAGGGGGGATTTCTTTATTTCTATTTACTTCTATTTTTTATTAAAAGTCTTCTTGTAAAACACTGAATGCTTTTTCATTGTTCTCAGATCCAAGGGTTTGGGTTTGTGGTCACCTATGCAAATTGGTGAGGCTTTTTATCCAACATTTCCCAGGAAAGGGGGGGTGCAAGTGTTGGGAGGATTGTTCATTGTTCTTAAGATCCAAGGGTCTGGGTCTGTAGTCACCTAGGCAAATTGGTGAGGCTTTTTACCAAACCTTGTCCAGGAAGTGGGGTGCAAGGTTTTGGGAAGTATTTTGGGGGGAAGGACGCGTCCAAACAGCTCTTCCCCAGTAACCAGTATTAGTTTGGTGGTGGTAGCGGCCTGTCCAAGGGGTAATATTTTGTACCTTGGGGAAGTTTTGACCTAAGCTGGTAAAGATAAGCTTAGGAGGTTTTTCATGCAGGTCCCCACATCTGTACCCTAGAGTTCAGAGTGGGGGAGGAACCTTGACACACCCCTTCATTTTCTTTTTGTCTATCATTATAAGGCATGTTTCCTAATCCTTTAGTCATAGTTGTGGCTCTTCTCTGAACTCACTCCAACATCAACATACGTCTTGAATTGTAGTCATCGAAACTGGACATGGTGGTCACACCTGTGCCAAATGCAGAGGTAAAATAATCTCTCTACTCCTGGAGATTCCCCTGCATATGCATATCAGGCTCACATTAGCCCTTTTGGCAACAGCATCACACTGGGAGCTCGTGTTTCCTGATTACCCAACAGGACCCCAATGATGGTTGGTAAAAAGCAGCAATGTCTTCTTGCAACACCTGTGCTGCTAATAGAGAGGGGCAGTCAGAGCACTAGTGCAGAGAGGCAATGTTGGCACTTGTGGCTCTTCCCCCTGTAAGTAAACCAGTTCTGCAGGGCTGGGAGAAGAAAATTGCTACGTGATCAGAGCTCTGAACCTCTTCTTCTGGATGGGAAGATTAAGAAAATCTGCAAGCTCATGATTATGGAATTCACTGCTTGTCTTTTTTTTTTTCTTTTTTAATACCTGGGATATTTCTGAAAGAAGAAATCACATTTTCTAATGGTGATACCAGAGTCTCCTCTTACTTAGTGTCTTCATGCTAGTGTAATTAAATTGACTTCAGAGAGTTGCTCCTGGCTTACACCAGTGTAATTCAGAGGAGAATCAGGCCACAATTAGCCTCTTAGAGATGTCAGAAAAGGACTAATCAAGCTCAGGAAGATTTCAGTTCAGTTGTTGCCAGTGAATTATAAAATTAGCAACATGATACACATAGATTATGTTCATGTAACTATTTCATTAAGTAATTATACAATGTATTTACAGCTCACAGCCATTATAGATATCAGCAACCATTACAAATTTTTATATTTTAGAGCAAGTTTTGTGAAGTTTATTATAATTGGCTTGCAAATGTTTACTTAATGTTTATAGTGAAGTATATTTTTGAATCATATAAATCAACAGCTGCCTCTAATAGATGCATTTTGTTTTAGAGGTTACATATTTAATTACAAATGGCTTTCTAATTGTATATTGTGCATGTCTATTTGGATGTACTGTACAGTACTTTACAATGGATAGTGCATTACAGAATTAGATCCAGGACATGCCATGCACAGCCTGAAAAATGCACAAGAACATATGTTAATAAAAAATTAAATCGCCACTTACCTAGCATCTATATTAAAACCCCATTGTAGTCAGTAGCAAAATACCCAGTGGAGCCAAGATTTCAGCCATTGTACAAATTAACAAATGTTAAATGTATAATAAAGCTATTCAAGATTTATTTGATTAAATGTTTTGTGTTTTTTTTTTTGTAGGAAGATGTTGATTTGCAAACACTTAGTGGAAAGGTATCCGTTTTAACAGACCTTTTTTTGGACAGGTTTCTTTGTACAGGATGGGGCGGGGGTCTCAGGTCAAAAGCACTGAGAGACCGATCTCACGCAGGCCAGCGAAGCATAACCAATAACCCTGTAGTGAGGGCATTCAGTTGAGATATGGCAGACCCAGGTACAAGTCCCCACTTTGAATTGGGAACAGGAGGGAGTAGTCCCTGGTTTGCCTTCTGATTCAGGCAGAGCAGGGATTTGAGTGTGGGTTGCTCACATCCCCTAGTGCAGTGGTTCCCAAACTTGTTCCGCCGCTTGTGCAGGGAAAGCCCCGGCGGCTGCGCCAGTTTGTTTACCTGCCGCGTCCATAAGTTCGGCCAGTCGCGGCTCCCAGTGGCCATGGTTCGCTGCTCCAGGCCAATGGGGGCTGCGGGAAGTGGCGCGGGCCGAGGGATGTACTGGCTGCTGCTTCTCGCAGTCCCCATTCCCTGGAATGGCAAACCACGGCCAGTGGAGCTGTGATCATTCGAAACTGCGGACACTGCAGGTAAACAAGCCATCCTGGCCCACCAGCAGATTTCCCTGACATGCCAAAGGTTGCTGATTCCTGCTTTAGATGCTCCTGAGCTGCTAGCAGTGGCTGAGGATGGAGCTGTGTACCCTGAGAAGGAGGGCAGTGTTGGGTTAGGTAATAGCTTCATGTCTGGAGCTCTCAGTGGGGTGCTGTGTCTGCCTGGCAATAGTGAGTCTTCAGGCTCCTGATCCTGCATGCTGTCATGATGATGCTAGTTCCCAGCCTGGGGCTGCACTACCTACCACTCTTGGGGAAGTGAAGATTTTACTGAATCTCTCTGCTTCCTGTATGACGAGAATGTTACAGTGGTGGCTCAATACTCTTCTTAGCTGTTGGAGTCTGATGGAGATGAAGAGGATGATGATGATCTCTTTGACTCCTCAATGGTTCCTGAGGTCCTGGCCAGTCAGCTAGATAGGAAGGTGGGATACAGTGTGAAGGAGATTAGTGACTTTTTGGACAGAAATAAAGGGAAGTGGGGAGTTGAGGTCAAGGTCTATTTCCCTGATTTACAGCACTGTGCTCACACAGCTGCCCTTGTCTTGAGAGATACCTCAGTTAATCCTATAAAACATTTCTGCCTCCAAAATTTGTTGAGCAAGATGAGGATGCATGTGGGGATTGTTCAAGATATATAGGTTTCGCCAGGGTCCTTTTTGAAAAGTACTTCCACTTTCCATTGCCTTTCTCTTATGCTTGACTCCCTCTCCTTCTAGTCTCCATGGTGCTGCTCAACTTTGGCTTTCTAAATATAAATGGATGCCAGGATGGTCATAAAAAAGGTATAAATCTCTTTAAATTTCTCAGACAAAAACAGGCTGATGTTGTCCTTTTGCAAGAGATGCACTCAGACCGTTATAATAAGTGAAACTGGCTGAAAGGATGTTTTCTTGAGCCATGGCTTGAATGTCATTGCTGAGGTAGCAGTTTTCTTTTTCCGGGGAGCCGTGGCACAGATCCTTTCTGATAAGGAGGTTGTGCGGGGCTGGCTTCTCAAGGTAGAGATGTATTGTTGCTATTGTTTTTAATCATTTTACTGTGCATGGCCCCATACTGGGGCAAGATTGTCTCCTTTTTGCAGACACTGGACCATGCCAGGCTTGGCTGTGACACCAGTACTGTTGATTTCCTTGGAGGGGATTTCAATTGCACTGTAGATTGTTTTAGACAGGAGACATGGGGAGCCGTACCCTCTATCAGCCAAGGAACTATATTGTCTACTACAGACCTTTGGGTTAGTGGAGGTTCTCTCACCCCACTGTTAGTCAGTACCCTTGGCTGAAGGCTACTCCCAACTACGTCTCAGGGGTCTACTGGATTATTTTTATACCACAAAGGCCACTATGTCAGTTTGGTCCTTCATGTCTCCATTCACTTGTCTGATCATCTCTGTGTCTCTCTCCCTCTTCCTGCCTCTGCTTCCTGCCACTGATGCTTTAATACCAAATTATTACAGGACTTGAATTTTACCAAGACATTTGCTATTTTTGGGAGCAATGGCAACAGCTATATGAACCCTTGAGACAGTGGTGGTATATCGGAAATGTCCAGATGCAGCAGTATACCCAGGCTACAAAGCAGTTGTTGCATCAGTGCCCTGGAACAAAACATAGATTCATTGACTCATAGACTTTAACATCAGAAGGGACCATTGTGATCATCTAGTCTGACCTCCTGCACACTGCAGGCCACAGAACTTCACCCACTCCTGAAATACACCTCTGGCTGAGTTACTGAAGCCCTCAAATCATGGTTAAAAGACTTTTAAAAGAATTCATCATTTACACTTGTTTAAACCTGCAAGTGACCCTGCACCATGTGGCAGAGGAAGGCAAAAAAAAAAAAAAAAACAACCCCCAAACAAACCCAGAGTCTCAGCCAGTCTGACCTGGGGGAAAATTCCTTCCCAGCCCCAATATGGCAATCAGTTAGACCCTGAGTATGTGGGCAAGATTCTGGTAAAGAAATCTCTGTAGTAACTCAGATCGCTCATCTAGTGTCCCATCTCCAGTAGCTGGGGATTTTTCCTAAGAGCAGGTGACAAGGAGGCAAATGCCATCATAGGCAGTCCCATCATACCATCCCCTCTGCAAGCTTATCAAGCTCAGTCTTGAAGCCAGTTAGGTTTTTTGCCTCTGCTGATCCCCTTGGAAGGCTGTTTCAGAACTTCACTCCTCTAATTTCAAGCCTAAATTTGTCGATGGCCAGTTTACGTTCTTGTGTCTACACTGGCGCTTAACTGAAATAACTCCTTTCCCTCCCTAGTACTTATCTTTCTTATGTATTTATAAAGAGAAATCACATCTAACTTCAACCTTCTTTTGGTTTGGCTTAAGAAGCCAAGGTCTTTGAGTCTCCTCTCATAAGGTAGGTTTTCCATTCCTCAGGTCATCCTAGGAGCCCTTCTCTTCACCTGTTCCAGTTTGAATTCATCTTTATTAGACATGGGAGACCAGAATTGCACACAGTATTCCAGATGAGGTCTCACCAGTACCTTATATAATGGTGCTAACACTTCCCTGTCTCTACTGGAAATACCTTGCCTGATGCATCCTAGGACTGCATTAGTCTTTTTTCATGGCCACATAATACTGACGGCTCATAGTCATCCTGTGATTAACAAAAGACCAGGGTCTTTTTCCTCCTCTGTCGCTTCTGTGATTGCTAGTAGCAAATACCTGCAATGGATGGTGATGGGACACTAGATGAGAAGGGCTCTGAGTTACCACAGAGAGTTCTTTCCCAGGTGTCTGGCTGATGGGTCTTGACAAAATGTTTAGGGTCTAACTGGCCACCATATTTGGGGTTGGTAAGGAATTTTTCCCTGGGACACATTGTCAGAGACCCTGTTGCTTTTTTCTTTTTGTGTTCCTCTGCAGCACGGTGCATGGGTTACTTTCAGGGTTAAACTGATATAAATGGTAGATTCTGTATTACTTGAAGTCTTCAGATCATGAGGAGTGAGTGAGGTTCTGTGACCTGCAATGTGCAAAAGGTCAGACTAAATGACCGTAATGGGCTCTTCTGGCCTTAAAGTCTATGAAAAATTTAGTTTTTTTAATTGTTAGAATCATAGTATCTCAGGTCTGGAAGGGACCTCAGGAGGTCATCTAGTCCAACCCCCTGCTCAAAGCAGGACCAATCCTCATTTTTTGCCCCAGATCCCTAAATGGCCCCCTCAAGGATTGAACTTGCAACCTTGGGTTTAGCAGGCCAATGCTCAAACCACTGAGCTATGTTATTTGATATTATTTTAAAAATCATGATTCCAGTTAACATTTCTGGCAATAAATGTATTTGCTAAAACATTTGCAGAAAGCAAACCAAAAAGGAGTGCATATTAAGTCAGTGTGAATTCGTTTAAATATCTATATATTTGCCTGGACATGTTTTTTTTTTTTTTTTTTTACATTTATACAACTAGCTCTACTTATAACTATTGTGATGTAGTAATGTAATTAATAATAATCATTTTACAATAGCCCTGAGAGATCCCAACTGAGGTCAAAGCCCCCTCCTGCTGGGCAATATACAAACATCTAGTAGCGGGAGACAGCTCCTGCCCCAAAAAGCTTAAAATCCAAATACAGAAGACAGATATAGGATGGGAGGAGAAACATGCAAAGAGAGATGAAGTTATTCACCCAAGGTCACACAAAAGTACAATGCCCGAGCTGGGAAAGGAACCTATTCACTGGACTAGACTATGCTGTCAACAAAGCTACACTGTAGCAGTTCTGTTATGTAAGATAATGTTTTTACTTTATCTAACACCGTGTCTAGCCTGTTTGCTTATAGGGTCTCTGTCCTGCCATGTGCTGTTTTCCTTAAATTAGCACTGACTTCTACAGGAGTTGATGGTCCTCTACACCTCGGAGGAATGTTCAGCAGTATGTATGATTAAATCTGTTGGCTAGATCTTACTGAGATCTGGAATGTCCTAAACTCTGGGATATCATCTTTGCAGTACAGGAAAAGGTGACAAGAAAGCCAATGATTCAGCTGCGCCTTGTGCTACTGAACTCTACCAGTCATGTGAAAAAGCAAACAGATGGCTAACCTGACATAGCCTGCCCATTCCTCCCCTCTGAGTAGCACAGATCATTAAATAAAAACATATTTTTTGAAAAATATTGAAGCTGACTTTGTCTCTGAGTATTCAAAATTGACCCCTTTAATGTTTTTTTAATTTGTTCTGATTTTTTTATTTTAAAAGGTTTTACTAAAAAAGTTATTTACATGATTACATATTATATAATTTTGAATAAGAAAAAGTGTTTAAATATCCCAAAGGCACAAAATAACACAGAATGCTGCTGAGATTACTGTAGCCTATGGGGCAGACCCAGCAAGGCTTCTGTAACTTAGACAGATCCCCAAGACTGTTTCTGTTATGCCAGGAGCTTCGCCAGTCCTGGGCACAGCCTAGAATTAGGCTGTCTCATGGCTTAAAGCTCTACTTCCATGAGGTTATGATCTCTGTGAAGTACCTGTTAGTGTTTCTATATTTCTTTGCTTATAGTAGCCATTGTGTAGCACACACAAGTACTTCTTTGCTAAAGTTTTATTACTATAACAGAAGTATAACATTAACTAAATACTATATTGATCACGTCCCCCTAAATTACCCCAGAAACAAACAAAAAAGGGAAGAACTCATTCAGTCAAACACAGTCTTGAAAAGTCAAAGACACAATAATGCTCACCATAGACCATGTCACGTACTTCTAATCTACCATGTTCAATAGATTCCTAGGTGATGGGTACTGTAAAATTGCCAAAGATAGGGTGGTATTAGATTAAACAATTATGTGTAAATAAAGCATTCAGTAATAGAACTCTTACTGCCACTTTAAAACTAAAAACACAACATATATTATTTGTTTTCTGTCTCCTGATTATATCACTGCAAGAATTTCTGATTAAAATACCCCTGCCCCCAAATTCAAGTTAACATAAACATGTCTTTCTGTGATTGGCTCAATCACTCTTCTTAGGCCCATACAAACCATTTAGGGTTGTGTGAATGTGAAGGGAGAATAGAGACAAATATTTAAAATGAGACCTATTTCTCAAAATATGCTATATGTATGCACCTATCAACCCTAACAATGTATAGTTACTATTTTTCCGGCACAGCTGGACATTATCTGCTCATTAATTCAGATTAACAATTGGGAGTTCATGGCATTCAGTTTCAGGGTGACATATCTAGGACATCTTTGAAAGCCACAGTATTACCAATAGTGCAGGCACATTAAATGTTCTTGTTCAGAATGTTGAAATTCCCCCATTTGTGATAGGGATAGTACAGGACCACAACTCCGTGGTTTGACAAGTATTGAGTAGGAACACTTTTCCCTCAGGTATATGCGCTCATTTCACTTGAACACACTTTGTTGCCTGGAAAACAGCTGTATTTGGCACTAAAAAATAAGGGGTGAAATCTCAGTCCCATTGAAGTCATTAGCAAAACCCCCACTGACTTTCCTATTTTTCATAGCTCTTACACATTTACTAAATGGGGTGAAAGAATGGGAGAACTACACTTGCTCAGCTGCAGAAAACTACAGGGAGAATAAGCTTTCTATTGCTTGTTCTTCAATACAGCTAGTCTGTGAATGCATCACAATAGTGTTTTATATATTCTTCACGTCTAAAATAAAATAATTGTCAGTTTTCTTGTTTAGTGTAGCAAAGTTCATGGAACTGTCAAAGATACCTTCCTTCTTTAAGAGTCAACATGCCAGATCCTCAGCTGATGCAAATAAGAGTAACTCCACTGATATCCAGGGAGCTACATTGACTTACAACAGCTCAGGATCTGCTCCAGAATTGCTATAACTAGATCAGTATTCAGTAGTGTATGTATGATTGTAGTAACAGAGGTATTGCCTGAAGATAATTCATTAGGTCAAGGGGACTATTCACACGAATAGGGGATTGTGGGATCACATCCTAAAAAGATTTTTGAGGCAGGAAGGCTTCTTTTATTACTTGGCAATACAATGCCTGACACACTGTAGTCACTATATACATCATTAATAACATAATAAAACATAGCTCTGTGTGATTCCTTATGATTTGTTTTGCAGGTTTTGATGTTACCCTGTGGTCAAGAACTGATGGGAAAGATGGACTAATTTTAACATGTTGTGTCAGATCCATAGATGGTGTAAATCAGAGGTAATTTAGTGGAGCCACACTGATTTCCACTAGCTGAGGATCTGGCTTGTTGACCTGAAGGCCTAATTTCTCCCTGCTTCCACATTCTGTTGAGAAGATGAGGTTTACCTGTCATATTTCTAGTTCATTAACTTTTTGGAAAAGTTTATGGAGTCTATCATATGTAAAATTACAAGCTGATATGGGTTTTCCAGGCTTCATAATTATAAATAAGAGGCATATAAAAATCTGTCACCAAGAGTATTAAAAATGCCTTTTCAAATGGCAGCAGAATATTAATACCTCAGATATCACAATGATGGGTGTAGTACAGATGTTGGATGGAAGGAAGGGTAGATAAATAGATGGGGAAGGATTCTTTTTGTTTACACCATTCTTGGAAGATACATTAGTGAAATTTTCACTGCCTGTATGGTAAACAAACGGCTAATAGATAATGTATAATTCTAATTCTATGCAGCCAAGTCTGACAGAAAAATGTAACAAAACAAACAATAAAATTTTATCACATAAGCTTGGTTTGCACAGGGTTAGTGTTATGAAAACTGAAAAGGGTTCTCTGCCTGAAAGTAGCTTCATAGCCTGATAGATTTTCCACAGGTAGCTGGCATTTATCTGGACTAGCCCTATTGTTATTATTGTGTCCTATGCAGTATAACAACAGTATGCATCTGCATCGACATATGCTGGTTTACTGACAACAATTTAAATTGGCACACATAAGATTTAATCTAGGAAAGCTTCTAATTGACAGGCTGAGCCAGTGGCCAAAGAGGGTAAATGATTGTGTAATTCCTGGGCTGAAACACTGCTGGTTTGTCAGCCTCTGAAATTACTGACAATCTCCTAGTCCATCTCTAACAGCTGAGAGGATGTGGTGCCAACTGGTGGCAAGCTTTCAAGAGGCTTAGAAAAGCAGTCAATGTAATTGTCATTTCTAGCGCTGAAAAAGTGTTTAGATGCTTAGGTCTGTTAGGAAATGTGTAGATAGAAAAGGGGCTGCAGAATCTTGGAAATGGCATGGTCTTCTTCTTGCCCACTTGTTTTAAACCTATAAACAGAAAATCGTAAACAGGGAAATGATACATCCCAGTGAGTAAAAATGTCATAAATGCAGCCCTGACACTTGTTCCAGTTGCCTGTGCTACATAGATTAGTGAAACTGGACAGTGGGTAGGCGCTTAAACAGGCAGAAGATCCAGGGATAAAATGATAACATGATCAGAACATTTCAAAAATTGCAAAGCTGAGGTGACTCTGGGCTTTGATTAAACTCAAAACTTACTATCACAGGGAGAAACTAAAAGTGAAAGATCCCAATAAGCACTGATTGGAGGGTTTTTTTTTAATATCTAGTGTTTTGGTATCTTTATTTATTCTGGGGAGGAAATGAAAAGGCAAGCATTGTTATGTTTTAAGTACTGGTAATAAAATATCCTTCAAACAAGCCTGGCAAAAGTATTAAAGCTACTGAAGTCATGTCTTGTATCAAGAGGCTGATAAGCTCCAGTAAAAATTCTTGCCGCCTTTATCACTGTACTAAATTGATTATTTCCTGATGGGAGGAAAAGAGAATTGCCTGACCACCAGTCACAGAACTATAAGTGTTAGGTGATGCAGTGTTAAGAAAAGAGGCTGGAAAATTCACTGTTGTATCAACTAATTTAATTGTTCTGTGCCATATTACTCAGTAGAGTAAAGACAAGAGCTTATGTCATATCAAGAGTGAACTGTGACAAATGGGAAGAGGTACTCTTAACTCTTTGACTATTAACTATTTTTAAGCCATCCAACTTTGGAAACATATAAGGGGAGGAGTTCTGGGTGGTGTGAAAAGTAAACATTTTCCTGCTTCTCCCAAACAGCATAGCATGTACATCTCTCACATAAAATGTCTGTCCTTCTGTCCATCTGGCTCAGCAAGTACTTTACGCACTAGGGGATAAATTCAATGGTGTTTCACATAGGATATTATTTAAAGTAGAATATCATCCATTAATTTGGGTTTACTCATGTAGCGGTGAAATTTTAATAAAATCAAATAAAAATACCATATAGTCAGAAATGTTTAAATGTAACATTTGTTCGTTGTAGTACAATGAGGAATAGCGATACCAAACAACTGAATTATATATGTTATGTTATTTTTAATATAAAATTAGCAGTAGACCAGAAATAAAAATGCTGGCTAAAATTAGATAATGCAATGTGTGGTGTATACTTTGCTTGATGAGCATCTTGTACAAGACACTATTTCTAAATGTTTTCAAGCTACAGCCCTGATTCAGCAATCCACCCTTATTCTCAGTAGTGCTTAATATGTTCTTAATTTTAGGCATGTGCTTAAAGTAAAGCCTGCCTTTAAGTGCTTTGCTAAATAGGGATGGACTTAAACATGTGCTTAAATGCTTTGCTGAACTGGGGCCTACAAGCCTGATCCAAAGCTCTTTTAAATAAAGTCTTTTGCTAATTTCAGTACATTTTGGATCAAGCTCTAAGTTCCCATGTCAGCAAGTACCTTAGCAGAAACCTATATTTAAACATTTGAATAGTTCTATTCATTTCAGTGACAATACTCATAAACTTAAATACCTTGCTGAATTGGAATCTATTTCATTTAGCCACTGAAGAATTACATTTTGTTGAGAACTCATTCTAGCTGACCTGAAATATCAAAATAATGTCATCTTCCAGTAGATTTTTTTTGTCTCAGAAAATAAAAAGCTTATTTGTTTTTTTCTTAATCTTTGAGTTATTGAATTATTTAAACAGGTGACTTTCCCTTCCTTATTAAAACAGCCTTATAATTTACTTGCATATGCACATTAAAAATGGGAGTCAATGCGGGAGACATCAGCACCACTAATGGAAAAGCATATTCCAGCCATTTAAGTTACAGGTTGTAGTCTCGGAATTCTATTGATGCTAGGTTGCTAGCAGGAGCTCAGCTGCCTCAAGTGGGCAAAAAAAGAGTCTTTTATCATATTTGTTAAGGAGAGTGTACCCTTTCCCTTCCTTGGTATATTTTGTTGATGTTCAATTATACAATAAGTGGGAATGAATTAATGCATTATTAAAGCATCTTAGTCATAAACTGACAATTCAGAAGCATCTGCTTTGGCACACTTGTATAGTAATTAGGATTGGAGATTTGGTAAATGTAAAATATCACCGATGGCCTCCCTACAGTCTACAGACTAAATTAAAAGGGATATAATTTATTGACACACAATACTGGAATTATTTTAATGTAACCCTGAGTAAATATATTCCTTTCTGAATTTCCCAAAGATTAGAGTTAGTTTATACTTCATGTAAATAAGGCTAATGAGGTTCACTAGTTTAATCACATCTTTTTCTAATCTCAGAAGTAATTACCATCAACCACTTAGTGCAGATTGGACAATTGGTGTGTATGTGATGAAAATAAAATAAGTCTATGCTAATGAAAATGCAAATTACGTTTCTTTATTTGTATTCAGCTATAGCAGGTACCTGTAATGTGCAGTATTTATCTGTATTACACAAAGAAAATAATTAGAGATTTAATTAGCTACAGAAAAATGTTTGTAAAATAGAAACTACCTTATAAACTTGACAACTGAATACTGGGAATATCAGCCCTTTCCTGCAACAGTAACACAAGTAGTAGGCCTGATTCTCTTCTCGCTTACTCCAATGTGAATCAGGATTAACATCACTGCAGGCAATAGAAATGCACTGGTGTAAAGCTTGGGTCAATGAGATGAGAGCTAGACTCAGTGTTTCTTGTTTACAGAGATCCATTCAGCAGAAGCTGTAGAAGACTACTTCCTATCCACCAGTGTTCTGAGGAAAGGACGATGAGGTAAGAGGTACTGCTCATTGTGGAAGGGGAACATGGGCAAAGTGGGAGATTGCAGAAAGAGTTTAGATGGTGGTTCTGTGCATAAAATATGTTCACCGGTTCAAAAACATCTACAGTGCAGGAGCAGTGAGCAGTGTTCTTATTGCTTCTCTCCATAGACAGAAATAGTGAGTGTGGGCTGACTGCACAGGTACCTTGGCTCCTTTTTACAAAGTGTGTGTGTGTGTGTGTGTGGAGGGGGGAGGGGGGATAATTGTTTCACTGGGTTCACTGAACCACTGGGTTAGACTCTTAAACTGCCTAAAGTAAGCAGAAGGCAACAAAAAGCTCATTTTCACCTATGAACATGTTATGCAAAACTTGTTGAAAGAAAGCAAAGAACATAGGCAAAGGCATGATCTAAACTGAACTGAAAACTGATAGCTAGGGATTTGCAGGGGTTCTGGTGAGGCTACAAAATTGTTACATACAATGTGCATACATGAGCAATTAGAAACTTGTTTTGATTGGTTACTTAAGCAGGTTCAGTGTCTAATTCCCATTGAAATACAGCACTTAATTCCCACTGAAATACAATGGGAGATAGGCAACTCATTCACTTAGGCACTTTTGTAAATCCCACTAGATGCTTATTTTCATCTTTAGAAGCATAAATACCTTTGTAAATCTGTCCTCAAGTTCCAAAGTCTCTTTTGAAAAAGGGACTTAGTCTCGTAAGACACTGAGGCCTGGTCTACAGTACACGGTTATTTCAGAATTAGCCGAGTTAATTCGAAATAAAACTGATTGCGTCCACACGACCAGGCTGTTTTTTTCGATTTAAAGGGCTCTTTAATCTGGTTTCTGTACTCCACCTTGGCAAGTGGAGTAGCGCTAAAATCGAGATCACAGTTCCGGGTTACAGGTACTGTGGACGAAATTTGACGTTATTGGCGTCCGGGAGCTATCCCAGAATGCTCCCTTGTGACCGCTCTGGACAACACTATCAACTCCGGTGCACTAGCCAGGTAGGCAGTAAAAGCACAGGTGACCATCAGCACAGTCCACCATCACAGGAGACCAATCAGTCCATGATTCGCAGACAAGCTCCAGCATGGTCTGAACGGGAGGTACTGGATCTCATCACATGTTGGGGAGATGAATCTGTTATGGCAGAACTACATTCCAAAAAACCAAAAGCAAATACGTTCGCTAAAGTCTCCAGGGCCATGACGGAAAGAGGCTACTCCAGGGACACAGAGCAGTGTCGTACAAAAATCAAGGAGCTCAGGCAAGCATACCAAAAAGCCAGGGAGGCGAATGGGCGCTCTCGGTCACAGCCCCATAATTGCCGCTTTTACCATGAGCTGCATGCAATTATGGGGGTGACGACACCACTACCCCACCACTGTCCGTGGACACCTGCAAGGGGGGAGTTGCACAGAGTGAGGAGGATGAGTTTTTGGAGGATGAAGAGGAGGAGGAGGACAGTGCACAGGCAGCAAGTGGGGAATCTGCAATTCTGCACTTGCTCAGCCTATAGTTGAACTGCTCCTTACTACTGTCCAGGGTGCCTGTGTACGGCTTCATGAGCCATGGCATTAAGTGGTAGGCTGGGTCCCCGAGGATAACTATAGGAATTTCAACATCCCCAACAGTAACTTTATGGTCTGGGAAGTAAGTCCCTTCCTGCAGCTGTTCAAACAGTCCAGAGTTCCCGAAGATGTGAACATCATACACCTTTCCGGGCCATCACATGTTCATGTCGGTAAAACGTCCCTTGTGATCCACCAGTGCTTACGCACCATGGAAAAGTACCCCTTGCAGTTTACGTACTGGCTGCCCCGGTGTGCCGGGGCAAAGATAGGGATATGCGTTCCATCTATCATCCCGCTGCAGTTAGGGAACCCCAGCGCATTAAAGCCATCCACAATGGTCTGCACATTTCCCATAGTCACTACCCTTGATAGCAGCTGGTCAATGATTGCATTGGCTGCTTGCAGCACTGCAGCCCCCACAGTAGATTTGCTCACTCCAAACTGATTTGCGACGCACCGGTAGCTGTCGGGCGCTGCAAGCTTCCACAGGGCTATGGCCACTCGCTTCTCAATTGTGAGGGCTGCTCTCATTTTGGTGTCTTTGCGCTTCAGGGCAGGGGACAGCAAGTCACAAAGTTCCATGAAAGTGGCCCTACGCATACAAAGGTTTCGCAGCTACTGGGAATCATCCCAGACCCACAACACTATGCGGTCCCACAAGTCTGTGCTTGTTTCCCAGGCCCAGAATCGGCGTTCCATGGCATGATCCTGGCCCAATGCCACCAGGATCTCCCAATCGCCACATGCCATGCTTCTAGGAACGCCTGTGTCCATGTCCTCATCAGTATCATAATCGCGCTGTCATCACTTCCTCACCCGGTTTTGCAGGTACTGCTCGTACTGCTGGATAATGTATGAGGTATTTACAATGGTGAAAACTGCAGCAGAGATCTGAGTGGGCTCCATGCTTGCCACACTATGGTGCCTGCATGGGTAATCCTGGAAAAAGGGCGCAAAACATAGGAGAGCAGAGTGGCAGCGGAAGAGGTGCTGTTCAGTTCATGATAGCCAAAAAAAGGCAGGAAACGGTTGTCTTCTGTAGCTTTCCAGGAGCTGGGAGCCCAGGGCAGACAACATGGAGAGGCTCGGTAGCGCAGCAAGAGCTGGAGAGCAGAGTTGGCGGCGGAAGCTGTGCTGTTCGGTTCACGATGGCCGAGCAGAGTTGGCAGCGGAAGCGGTCGACGAGGAAGAGAAAGAGTAGATATTATAGAGATTACACAGGAAGATGAGAGGAAATGCAAAGTGGATTCATAGTAGCAGGAGAGCAGTGGTGCACCATACTGCACCATCTGCTGAAAGCAGTATGGCGTCTGCACGCCAAAAAGGTGCGGAACGATTGTCTGCCATAGCTTTCACAGAGGGAGGAGCGACTCACGACACACACCCAGAAAAATTTGTGCGAATGTTTTTGCTCCATCATGCACTGAGAGCTTATCCCGGAATTCCAATGGGCGGCAGGGACTGCAGGAACTGTGGGATGGCTCCCCACAGCGCACTGCTCCGACATTCGATGCTAGCCTTGGTACTGTGGATGCACTCCGCCGAATTCACGCGCTTAGTGGAAACACACAAGACCGAATGTATAAAATTGCTTCTGAAAATTCGGATAGAATAATTTCAAAATAATTTCATACTGTAGATGTAGCCTTAGATGCTTTTGATAACGTTACCCAAGGACTCTAGCAGTGTTATATTCTAAGAAAGCAACATCTCACAGAATATAATAAAAAAATAGGATCTTTCTACTTTTAAAAAATATACTTGTAAAGTATTTAATAGACCATGATGTCCCTGCAAAGGAATATGTTTGAATGGTTCAAATATCTAATAGAATGGATATAATTACCCAGTAAATTCTATTGTAATGTCTATAGAAACCTAATGTTTTCATCCCTATTATATTCTCTAGGACTTTTTTCTCAGGAGAGGATTTAGTTCCTTCTGTAATGCAGTTCAGAAGAACAAATAAAACAGTTTTATAACAAATGCAAAATAATAAAAGACTTTTTATTCCAGTTCTCCCCCTTTAGGGCAGCTATGAGTGGTTCTGCATGTCCTAGGTGGGAAGTACCATGATATCTTTGGAGCAGATTTGAAGAGTAGTGAGACAGGTAGGGTAAAGTGGATACCAGGAAAAGGGAGTGCTGTATGAGTTATGGATTGAGGCTGACATTCTGTCCACTGAGATTGAGTGCATTGCCACCATTGCCTGAGTACATAAGCAGTGTATATTAGTGACTGTCTTAATATATTTTTAGAAATGCAGAATGGTATTTGCCTCTCTACTGTGTTACTAATAACCAGAACTCCACTTGGAGTTATATGGAATGAATGCTTCAAAATGGATAACAGTGCGCTTCAGTGGTTTATATTGCTGTTAAGCATGACCATAGTTGAACTTTTCAAGTTTATAGGGAGTGTAGAAAAGCAAACTACTTTAGAAGTATAAGGTGAAAATTTTTCAATATAAAGTTGATATTTCAAAGGCATAAAACTTAATCTTGATTTGGAAGCGCTAATCCCATGATCTAGTCACAGTCCAATTGATTTTTCATATTAAAATACTACAATAAAGTCCTCAAAATACTCTGTGCCTTATCATGATGTCCTCATTCAGGCAAAATTCCCACTAAAATCAGCAAGATGTTCCCTTTTAATCTTGGAAAAGCCCTTGGAGTCCAAAATTATCTTCACTTCAGTGTGACTTGTAGCAAAGAGGAGCATGTGTTCCCCATATGAGTGATGGGTTTGCCTTCCTCATAAACATTAGGCATAGGCCACTGCTGGAGGAAAGACACTGGACAAGAAGGACTAGTGATCTCCTCTAATACTGCAATAGTTATGATCTCCTGGGTATTGCCTGTATGTCTGTAAAAAACAGGGATACTGAGGTCAACTTACCATGTGTACAGATCAGCTTTCTGGAAAACTCCCAGTTCAGTGCTGCAGTAGATACTATTGAGCAGAAGCTATCCTGGATTTCTCTTTGTAAAGGTACACGTGTTTGGCTGAGAGTGAGTAAATGGCTATGAGGTATGGCTGATGACAAATAAGGAAGCAAGTGGTTGCACAGAAGGGAAGTCATTTCAAAAGTCCTTGTGTACTGTGCACATACCATGAGTGTTAACTAATAAATGTGGGAGCCAGTTATTTATTGTGGCTCTTTATCAAAGACAAGGTAAGGCTCAGATCTCTGGCTTAGTTCTGCATCAGAAGCCCTTTGACTATTCTCCTAATATATATTTATATGCAGTGATGAGCCAGAAGGTGAAGAACTGGTTCCTTCAGTTGCTTCGAGCCTTTCGTGGCACTTCGGCAGCACATCCTTCAGTCGCTCCGGGTCTTTGGCGGCACTGAAGGACCCGCCGCCAAAGTGCCGCCGAAGGCCCTGAGCGAGTGAAGGACCCGCTGCCGAAGTGCCACCAAAGGCTCAGGGTGCCGTCAGGTGAGTAAAAATTCACAGAGGAGCCTTCGCAGCCGACAGCTCAGGTGGGAGGGACAGGACGGTCCCGTGGGCTGCATGTTGCCCGCGGGCCAGAGTTTGTCCACCCCTTTAACAACCAGTTCTAAATCGGCTTCAAAATTTAACAACCGGTTCGTGCGAACCGGCTCCAGCTCACCACTGTTTATATGTTTTATGCTATAGCCACTGATACCACTCATTACGTTTACAAAATGGGGGTAAATTTTTCATGAAAACAAGGCCTGAATCAGGGTCTAGGTTAACGAACCAAACTCTTGAGAGGTATATTCTAACACATAACATTTTTTTTAGGAAACACAAGCATTAGAACACTTTTTTTCCTACTTACAAAGAATGACTATGACCCTATATAATATTTTACATTCAAAAATGGAAGAAAATTTCATTAAAAATATGGCCATTAAATAACCAGTCAATAACACAATCAAGAGATAAAAATTAGCACACTCTTTGGAGTTCAACTTATGATGTAAATTCTGCAGCATTTTTGTTGGTTTTTTACTCTTGGTGGGCAAGGCCAGCTAAAATCATCCAAAAGTGACAGACTAGAGTGAAGCATCAACATATCTCTGCATTTAATTAAGATTAAAAATTAAAAAAAAAACATGAAGTGAAAAAGAGATCAATTGATTTGAGCAATAAACTGTATTCAGTGGTTAAGTACAATCTCAAAAAAGAATAATAAATATTAAGAACATCTAAATTAATAAGAACAAGATGAGCTGAAATGATTATAATATTTTGAAAATAATAGTTTTACAGAAGTCTTTCATCCTTTTATATCTTAGAATAAAATCCTTTTTTTTTCCCCAAAAAGACTAGGAAACAACAATTGTGTAGGCATTTGGCAGTAGGTTATACAATGAAAAAAAGCAGAAGAAAACAATAGTGAGTGAGGATGAAAAGTTGAATGTTTATATTCTGTAGTGTAGTGTCATTAAGCAGGCATTAATATGTTCAACATACCAGTGTGTGAAAACAGCTGTTATTATACACAACCCAAAGAAAAGAGTTAAAATCTATAGGGTTTTTAAACCAATACATGAAAAGATGACAAATGTTATGAAATATTTTAAGATGGTGAAAGGTCAATTCTTTGCTTAGTTTTCATCAAAGATGGATTTTTCTGATAATAATTGAATCAGATACTGAACTTCAGACTGTGTTTTCAGATCCTATTCAGCCTTCTGACTGTAGAGGAAATATTTTATAAATGTGTTAGTGTAAACATAATTAACACTAAATTGATGTTAATTTTGATTAAGTATATGCTAAAATTAAGCATATGCTTAAGTGTTTTGCTGAATGAGGGAAGACTGATGAATTAGGACCTTAGTGTTCTAAGTGAACCTAGGCAAATTATAGATGGAGAACCATTCATCCAATTAACTTAATTTTTGTGTTCATGAATTATTTGCAAACATACTTCGATTTTAACTAATTTGTATGCTACTTAAAATGGTGTAAGAAACACTTTATGCTGCCATAATTCAGCCTATAGGTTGCTTGTGAGCTGTCTTTGCTGTGTGTATTTTATATCCACCGTTATCCAATGTGATTGGCACGTGCAGTTAAAAAGAATTGTTTCAGTTCCCTAACTGGACAAATATACTGGGATAAAGAGTGGGCTCAAGTCACTGGACCTTTGACTCTCTCAGAACCAGGGAGGGATCCATTTAAGAGATAAGAAGAAGCCACACCAGCAGAATTAGGAGTGTTTAGGACATCTTAGACAACTTGATCCCTTTATGATTCAGTCAAGATGGAGGGAAAACCTGTTGCAAAATAAGACTTGAATCTGGACACAGTCTGGAGAGCAGGGGGCTACTTGCCCAATAGTCCCCTCTGAGAGAAAATGGGCAAGATGGGGTGGAGGGAAGTGGGGTATATAATAGCCCTGTCTCTACTTAACATAACGATGTGTAGATAGAATAGTAAATATGGCTTGGCTTAACAGTGAAGTCCTTGCTGATCTTAAACACAGAAAAGAAGCTTACAAGAAGTGGAAGATTGGACAAATGACCAGGGAAGAGTAGAAAAATATTACTTGGGCATGCAGGAGTGAACTCAGGAAAGCCAAATCACACTTGGAGTTGCAGCTAGCAAGAGATGTTAAGAGTAACAAGAAGGGTTTCTTCTGGTATGTTGGCAACAAGAAGAAAGCCAAAGAAAGTGTGGGCCCCTTAATGAATGAGGGAGGCAACCTAGTGACAGAGGATGCGGAAAAAGCTAATGTACTCAATGCTTTTTTTGCCTCTGTCTTCACAAACAAGGTCAGGTCCCAGACTACTGCACTGGGCAGCACAGCATGGGGAGGAGGTGACCAGCCCTCTGTGGAGAAAGAAGTGGTTCGGGACTATTTAGAAAAGCTGGACGAGCACAAGTCCATGGGGCCAGATGCACTGCATCCGAGAGTGCTAAAGGAGTTGGTGGATGTGATTGCAGAGCCCTTGGCCATTATCTTTGAAAACTCATGGCAATCGGGGAAGGTCCCGGATGACTGGAAAAAGGCTAATGTAGTGCCCATTTTTAAAAAAGGGAAGGAGGAGGATCAGGGGAACTACAGGCCAGTCAGCCTCACCTCAGTCCCTGGAAAAACTATGGAGCAGGTCCTCAAGGAATCAATTCTGAAGCACTTAGAGGAGAGGAAAGTGATCAGGAACAGGCAGCATGGATTCACCAAGGGCAAGTCATGCCTGACTAATCAAATTGCCTTCTATGATGAGATAACTGGCTCTGTGGGTGAGGGGAAAGCAGTGGACATGTTATTCCTTGACTTTAGCAAAGCTTTTGACACTATCTCCCACAGTATTCTTGCCAGCAAGTTAACGAAGTATGGGCTGGATGAATGGAGTATAAGGTGGATAGAAAGCTGGCTAGATTGTCGGGCTCAATGGGTAGTGATCAATGGCTCCATGTCTAGTTGGTGGCTGGTATCCAGTGGAGTGCCCCAAGGGTTGGTCCTGGGGCCGGTTTTTTTCAATGTCTTCATTAATGATCTGGAGGATGGTGTGGATTGCACCCTCAGCAAGTTAGCAGATGACACTAAACTGGGAGGAAAGGTAGGTATGCTGGAGGGTAGGAATAGGATACAGAGGGACCTAGACAAATTAGAGGATTGGGCCAAAACCAATCGGATGAGGTTCAGCCAGGACAAGTGCAGAGTTCTGCACTTAGGACGGAAGAATACCATGCACAGCTACAGACTAGGGACCGAATGGCTAGGTAGCAGTTTTGCAGAAAAGGACCTAGGGGTTACAGTGGACGAGAAGCTGGATATGAGTCAACAGTGTGTCCTTGTTGCCAAGAAGGCCAATGCTATTTTGGGATGTATAAGTAGGAGCACTGCCAGCAGATCGAGGGACGTGATCGTTCCCCTCTATTCGACATTGGTGAGACCTCATCTGGAGTACTTGTGTCCAGTTTTGGGCCCCACACTACAAGAAGGATGTGAAATAATTGGAAAATGTCCAGCGGAGGACAACAAAAATGATTAGGGGACTGGAATGCATGACTTATGAGGAGAGGCTGAGGGAACTGGGATTGTTTAGTCTGTGGAAGAGAAGAATGAGGGGGGATTTGATAGATGCTTTCAACTACCTAAAAGGGGGTTCCAAAGAGGATGGATCTAGACTGTTCTCAGTGATAGCAGATGACAGAACAAGGAGTAATGGTCTCAAGTTGCAGTGGGGGAGATTTAGGTTGGCTATTAGGAAAAATGTTTTTCACTAGGAGGGTAGCGAAGCACTGGAATGTGTTACCTAGGCGGGTGGTGGAATCTCCTTCCTTTGAAGTTTTTAAGGTCAGGCTTGACAAAGCCCTGGCTGGGATGATTTAGTTGGGGATTGGTCCTGCTTTGAGCAGGAGGTTGGACTAGATGAGCTCGTGAGGTCCCTTTCAACCCTGATATTCTATGATACTTCTGCTAATCACTGGCAGAGCACTGGCTGGATGCACAGAAGAGAATAATCCATTCCACATAAAAGAGTGAAGTGACTTATATTTGTCTTAAAGAGCCTGGGCTGTCTGTCTGTCTGGTACAAATTGTGGGGTAATACAGCATACCCAAACATGGCATGGTGGGTATGTGCCTAAAGTAACAATCGAGTTCTGAATTTATTCTGACCTAAAATGTTGGGTTCATTAAATAAGGATATTACAAAACTCTTTCTTTAAAATACAATGCCCCATACTAAAGTCAGTCATAAAAACTGTCACAGTTTCAGGGAAATTGTGCCTGCATTTCCCTTCCACGGTCCTTCCAGGTGGCCCGTGTAAAGATTTCCAGCTTCCAGCCATCACGTCACTAAAGTGAAGACTCGCATCTCTCTCCCGTGCTGACAGGGGAATTTCCAGGCTACACAGTTCCCTACCTTCATTGTGATATTCCCAGAAAGCCAGCCTGCACTTTACTTTCTCTTCAGAGGCACATATATTCCTGAATAAGCACATTTATTCTTCAGGTGAAAGCATTACAGAGAAAATATGAAAACAATAAGAGAACTTTCATGTATCCTACAAAAGCTTACCATCACCTCAACTGCAACCTCAGGTTCTGGTAGGTGTCAGTCCCTCAAAACCCACAAATGGGTTTTCTCCATGGTTACAAATTCATAATTGCCTCAGATTCAGAACCAGAACCCCGGCTGGGCAGTTAGGTGTTTCTTTATCCAGCTTGGATCGTTGTTCTCCAGTCTTCAGGAACAGGTAATCAACAGATAGAGACCCTCTCCTCAGGGCATAGCTTCAAAAGGCTGGATTTTTGTATAACCAAAGGTTGGGAATTTGTGTTAACTTCTCCCAAGGTATTTCTCAGGAATCTATTTCATACTTATTATCCCAAAAGTTTATTCTTGTCTGGAACATTTTCAATATAGTCCTTTGAACTCCCAGGCCTCACATCTGTTACGTCTCCCTCCTAGAGAGGTTGCATACAATTCCAGGCCATAGTAATATATAAAATATTAATTTAATACAACGGACCTCAATGATACTTTAAAACAATTTAATAGGGTCTCCCAAAGTTTGGCAGGACATTACCATATCTATCACAAAAACTATCAATGGAATGTTTTTGGGGTTGATTTTAATGAACTTTACCAGTAGTTTTCAGAGATCCTGTAGAAAAGTTGTCTTTCAAAAATCCCGTAGAAAAGCTATCTTTCATCTACCTAGACGTTTCTTATTTATAGGATCTATGACCTATGAACAGTGAAAAGGTCTACATTCTTCTTTTAGCATCCCTTTCTGTTATTTCCTCCCTTCTCTTTCTCAGTTTCACTTCAGCCATTTTTTTTCTTTTATGTCCCTATGAAAAGAAGTATAAATTGAGGTAATATAGGTTTATGGACTTGTTGGGTAAGCAGCATAGCAAAAAATAAATCACGATAGCTTTATCAACTACTCTGATCTAGGCATCTTGTCAAATGTGTGGTCCCAGCGGACCTTTGGTTGGGGCATCCAACCCTGAAGAAGCATTCAACCTTTGCATGGATTTTGTTCCAGTTCTCAGCCCAAGATATATACAACTAGGTATCAATTAATAAATTACGTTATTCAGTGGACACCGATATACAATTTTTAAAATGGTCATTTTGCGAAGACTTAAATTAATTCTCTTTTTTTCTCCCTTTATTCTTCAGCTTCTAGTGCTCTGATCTTGCAGATAGAGAGCTAGCATGGACCTATCCTCAAGTAAATTGGATACTGAAAATAAAATGAAGGGTGCCTGCATTAGCACAAATATCCAGAGAATTGGAGGCTAAAATAGAATCATAGGGTTAGAAGGGACTGCAAGGGTCACCTAGTCTAATCCCCAGCTAAGATGCAGGATTTGTCATGTCTAAATCATCCTAGACAGATGGCTATCCCACAAACCTCTAGCAAAGGAGCTTCCACAACCTCCCTCAGCAGTTTGTTCCATTGTCCTTCTGTTCTTATAGTTAGGAAGTTTTCCCTAAGATTTATTCTAGTTTGAACAAATTGCCTTTTGTCTTGTCCTCTGTGGCAAGACAGAACAACTTGCCTCCATCTTTTTTTATGGTAGCCTTTCTAGTATTTGAAGTATTTATCATGTCCCCCCACAATCTCCTCTTCCAAACTAAACATATGTAGTTTCTTCTGCCTTTAATCATATGACTTGCATTCCATCCCTTCCATCATCTTTGTTGCTCACCTCTGGATCCCTTCCAGTTTCTCCACATACTTTCTATACATTGGTGACCAAAACTGGACACAGTACTCGAGATGAGGCCTAAGCAGCACCAAGTAGTGAGGTAATATCTCCTCCTGTGACTTGTATTCTATTGCTCTATTAATGCAACCTAAAATTTCATTTGCTTTTTTTGCAACAGTATCACATTGCTGACTCCTGTTGAGGTTGTGACCCACCACAACTCCCACATCCTTTTCAGCAGTGCTGCTGTCAAGCCAGTTATCCCCTATTCTGTTGTTGCACAGTTGTTTTTTCTTCCCTAAGTGTAGGGCCTTGCATTTGTTTTTCTTACATTTCATTTTGTTGTATATAGCCCAGTTCTCCAATTTATCAAGGTTCCTCTGAATTTTAGCTCTATCCTCCAAAGTGTTGGCAACCACCCCCAGCTTTGTGTCATCTGCAAATTTGATCCATGTGCTCTCTATTCCTACATACAGGTCATCAACAAAGATGTTAAACAACACCAGACCCTGAACAGATCCTTGTGGAATCCCGTTTGAGACCTCCTTCCAATATGACATAATTCCATTAATAGTTACTCTTTGTTTGCAGTTGTTTAACCAATTCTGTAACCACTTAATGGTAGTTCTGCCAAGCCCACATTTCTCCAGCTTACTTATCTGAATGTCATGTGGGACTGTGTCAAAAGCCTTGCTAAATTCACCGCATTCCCTCTACCCACCAGACTAGTTACTTGACAAATACTTGACAATTTGGCCACTTGAAGCTCCCTTCACAGTTGCACTCAGGAGACTGGCACCATTTAAAATCAATTTCTTACAAAAAGGATGAAGCATTGTTAGTATTTCTGTTTACATTTTTTTTTGCAATCTATGTTACTGAGATATTACATATAGTTAAGTTACATTAGACCTCAACATGTTTTAAAGCCATGGACTTCTGGTGCATTACAGTCCCCGAGAAAGCACATTTTAAAATACTTTATTGAAATGTAGAGCTGGTTGAAGCTTTTACCCAGAAAATGTTTATTATATTTAGTTCATAGAAAACATGAGCCTGCATCCCATCATCACATGAACATGCCCCGTGGAGTTATCGGGCTACTCACGTGAGCTAGTGTACGTGGGGGAATAAGGGTTGCAGGACTGGCCCCAATGTTTTAATGAAGAAACTAACATAAATGCTTAGTACAGGAAAACCTCTACATTTAGGAATACTCCATTTAATAAATAGGGGTGATTATCTCCACTACTCCTTTTGGGAAGATCTAGTGGTCTGAACACTCCAAACAGCTAGCACAGAAGATATGTAGGTCTTTATTTGGAATTGTCATCATGGCAAGAAGGGACACAACAGAGGAGAAACAGGGTTGCCCAGCTGCCTCATTAATTGACTTTGGACTGAGAGTAGAGTTCTCTAGCCCTTCCACATTTCACGCACTTTGGACCAAATCCCTACTTGATGCATATTGGTATAGATTTAATGACCAGTACATGCTTGCTACTGCCACAGCACAATTCTCAGAGCATTGCTGAATGCATGGAGCACTTCAGCAGTGTGCCAAGCACCCCACAGATCAGAACACAAGCCAAAGCCTGCTCATATACCAGGGGAGAGGCTCTCGTGGAAAGATAATACATGCACTTCAAAGGAGCACACAGCTCTACCATAGAGCAGGGAAAGGAATTCTGTCTGAAGTTAGCTCTTTGGCTTTCTGAAGTAGGGACACCATGACCTAGCCAATTTTCAGATGTGCCCCTTCTGTAGCAGGGTTGCCTGAGTTCAAGTGCATGGTCCTTGTGATACAGTTGCTTGGTGTCTGCAGGTCCCTGTATGTGAAGATGGCCCTTACACTTGTAGCTAGTAGGCATAGGGGAATTTGGTGGTGGGAGGAGATCCATCTTCCTGGATAGTACATCTTCAGTGGGTGTAGCACCATGTCCCAACTCTGCCCATCATCACATCCCTTCTGCCCTCTGCCCACTATGTGGGGGCCATACGTGTGTAGCTCCCTGCATCAGCTGCAACTAGGGATTTTCACTGGCAGGGTCACTGACCTGTCCTTAGCACTGTTGTAGATCCAATCTGCGTGATAACCATACCCTATGTGCCACAGGCAGGATCAAACCCCAGATGAGGACTTAGATTTCTTTTTACATGTGGGGTGCACACTCAACTTTTTTTTTTTAAATACATGGACTGATTGCCTGTGTCTGTCTCTTACCCAGTTTGTGCTTCTCTCTTTGTTCAGTAATTTATAAATTAAAGCATGCAATGTTGAGACAAAGAATCAGTATCTCATGCAAATATTTTGTTCTGTGAACAGAATCAGATTCTATCCACCTCTTCAGGTATCTTAAGTTTCCTTCTTGCTCCTTTGAGCTTTAATTTTTCAGAAGAGAAGTGCAGCAATGGAAACAGGAAACTTAGAGAAAAATAAATAATGATGGAAATATGAGTTGCCCAAATCATTTTAAAACTTGAAAAAGGTTTGCTTCTGGACCATTGCAGTTTGTACTGATGGTTTTGAATAGTTTCCCCCCTCCCCAAAAAAATTAGTTTAATAAACAAAAAATAATATGGTTGGGACTAAGAAATAGGGTTGAGAAATTCAGAGCACTACATGGCATTTAGCCACACATCTTAACTGTAATGGAACATGTATAGCCAAATCTTGTGTCAATGCTTTGAAAATCTCAGATATCATCTTGGGTGTGCAATAATGCAACAGGGAAATTAATAAAGCTGCACTTCATCCCTACAACATGACATTAGAGATGTGCACAATGACATTATATTTCAGTTGTGGAAATTGCAGTAGAAAAAGGCTAAATGACTTGTCAGAGTTCACAGAAAAAGTAAGTAAGTACCAGAATAGAACTCAAGTCTCCTAAGGCCCAGACTTCTCCTTTAACCACTGTACTTCCTATTGCAATGAAAGGACTTTTCTTTTGCCATCCTTTCCTAACACAGTGATATATTCCTTATTAATTTTAAATGAAAGATAAAAGCCTGGTGTTCCTTCACTCAGTGGTACAAAAATGCATTAATAAAATACACTCTAGAAAGAGAAAATAAGATTATAGGTAATGCCTCAGCCACAGGGCCTTCTTTGGACTGTGGCAAAATATTGAACAACATTAGATTAATGTTCCCTCTAATCTTTCAATTTCCTTTTTTTTTTTTTTGTTCTTTTTTCTTTCCTTCTTAAAAATTCCAAATTCAAATGTTTTAGGGACTTGGTCTCTTGGGCGCAGTGAAGAGTTAGAATTCCTCTAATAACATTATGCCTCTAGCCTTTCATTCAAAAACAATTTTAGTTTATAGTGAAGTGTTCCTACCAATAAATCACATGTGATTTTCGTACAACCTTTATTTATTAGACACCCATCCAGCAAAGAATTTAAGCACATGCTTAACTTTAAACACATGAATAGATTCATAGATGTATAGGTTATAAAGCCAAAAGGAACCATTGTGATCATTTAGTGTGACCTAATCTAATCCTATTAATTTAAAGTTAAGCATCTACTTAGATATTTTTCTGGACTGGGAACTTGGAATACATGTTACAAGTGATACTGGCAACTCTTATAAAGTTTATTTTAAAGTTTCTATTATTAGTACAGCTGGTTAGAAAAATGTCAATGAAAATGAAATTTCATCCAAAACAGAAACAATATTTTATGAAAGTGTTTGTGATTTTTCCTGTAGCTTTCTAACCAGCTGAAATTATTCTTCCCCCATGTTTTCATTCTCCCATAAATATCTGAAACCTTCATCTTTACAGCTCAAATTTTCTATGTCTCTGTCCAAAGTTGAATCTTTTTTTGAAAACTGGATTCAGAAACAATGTTTAGCTATTTCAGAGTTGGACAATCTTTGCGAGACTGAGACCTTCATCGCCATGAGCCTGGTGCCTTAACTAACATAAATCAAACAGTCCGGGGCTCAAAGGGAGGAAAATTGCAATTTTTATCATTACAACACATGGAAAATGACCTAGACTTTCTATACACAAAGGGCCAGATTTTCAGGTGGTGTAAATTAGAGTAGATCATTAATATTAATTAATGTTACTAATTTACACCAGTTAGGATCCGGCCCAAACGGTCACAGTTTAATTCACAGTTTAGTGAATGCACTATAAGGTGGGTAGAAAGTTGGCTAGATTGTCAGGCTCAATGGGTAGTGATCAATGGCTCCATGTCTAGTTGGCAGCCGGTGTCAAGTTGAGTGCCCCAGGGGTCGGTCCTGGGGCCGGTTTTGTTCAATATCTTCATAAATGATCTGGAGGATAGTGTGGATTGCACTCTCAGCAAATTTGTGGATGATACTAAACTGGGAGGAGTGGTAGATACGCTGGAGGGCAGGGATAGGATACAGGGGGACCTAGACAAATTGGAGGATTGGGCCAAAAGAAATCTGATGAGGTTCAATAAGGATAAGTGCAGAGTCCTGCACTTAGGACAGAAGAACCCAATGCACAGCTACAGACTAGGGACCGAATGGCTAGGCAGCAGTTCTGCGGAAAAGGACCTAGGAGTGACAGTAGACAAGAAGCTGGATATGAGTCAGCAGTGTGCCCTTGTTGCCAAGAAGGCCAATGGCATTTTGGGATGTATAAGTAGGGGCATAGCGAGCAGACCGAGGGTTGTGATCATCCCCCTCTATTCGACATTGGTGAGGCCTCATCTGGAGTAGTGTGTCCAGTTTTGGGCCCCACACTACAAGAAGGATGTGGATAAATTGGAGAGAGTCCAGCGAAGGGCAACAAAAATAATTAGGGGTCTGGAACACATGACCTATGAGGAGAGGCTGAGGGAACTGGGATTGTTTAGTCTGCAGAAGGGAAGAATGAGGGGGGGATTTGATAGCTGCTTTCAACTACCTGAGAGGTGGTTCCAGAGAGGATGGTTCTAGACTATTCTCAGTGGTAGAAGAGGACAGGACAAGGAGTAATGGTCTCAAGTTGCAGTGGGGGAGGTTTAGGTTGGATATTAGGAAAAACTTTTTCACTAGGGGGGTGGTGAAACACTGGAATGCGTTAACTAGGGAGGTGGTAGAATCTCCTTCCTTAGAAGTTTTTAAGGTCAGGCTTGACAAAGCCCTGGCTGGGATGATTTAATTGGGGATTGGTCCTGCTTTGAGCAGGGGGTTGGACTAGATGACCTCCTGAGGTCCCTTCCAACCCTGATATTCTCTATGAAAGTGCAATATTTCAGTGTCCTTCGAGTCAAGAAGGAAATGCTATTTATCCTGTCCTGAATTAGGAATCTTCTCTTTCCAAGGGCATAAAGATCAGGTTTCTAACCTTGAAGGGTTTAGCATATGTTAATACCTGTCACTTGTTCAGAATGGTGCATCTCAAAGCAGTGTAATTTGTGAAGAGACAGGAGATTTCACATTAGAGGAATAGAAGGTAACAGTTTTCTAGCAGGTTATTTTATTTCAATAACTAATTTCAAACAGCTGGTATTTTGAAAAAAAAATCAACCTGACTCCAAATATGGAATTCCGCCCCCCCAAAATCACACTCATCTCAATTTAACTAATTGCTATTATTTCTTTTAAGATGAACGGCCTCATGCTTTTGACTCTCCTGAGTACTGTGGTTGTCCCAAACTCATATGGGAAAAAGCTTTATATTGCCATCATATCATATGTGCATCCCTTTGTTTCCCCTGATTACTTCATTGATGTTGTTTCTACTTATCTGACCACTGAAAAATATTTGCAAAAGAACATCTTGCCTAAACACACATGAGCTATGTTCTTTACTGATTGGATCCATTTTCATTGGGTTGTATTCCTTAATACAATTCAGTATGCAAAGGAAGCACAACAACTTCAGAATGCTCTCTTTCTTCTTCCCTTTGGTTGTAGCACCTCTGAAGCACATTGTGTATATAGCGTGAAGTATTTTGAGGTGTTTTTTTTAAAGATGCTATATCAAAGTCATTTTATTTATGTTACATCCCACGGATTATACAAAGAACACAGATCAGGGGTCTGTTAAAAAGGGGAGAAAGATATTTTATGAATGACTATTTTGTCTTCGAAAGATATACATTTGAGATAGATAATATTTACTGTGACAATTTTTCAAAAGCTAAAGTATTCATAGATTCCAAGACCAGATGGGACCATTGTGACAATCTAGTCTGGGCTCAGGTACAATGCGGGACAGAGAACTTCCCTAAAATAGTTTGTAGAGTATATCTTTTAGAAAAAAAATCCAGTCTATATTTAAAAATTGCTAACGATGAAGAATCCACCATGGTACTTGGTAAATTGTTCCAATGGTTAATTATCCACACTGTTAATCATTTCCAGTGTGAATTTGTCTAAATTCACCTTCCAGCCATTGGATTATGTTATAACTTTCTTTGCTAGATTGAAGAGCACATTAGCAAATATTTGTTCCCCATATAGGTACTTATAGACTACAATCAAATCACTGCATACCTCTTTCTTTGTTAAACTAAATGGATTGAGCTTTTTGAATCTATCACTATAAGGCATGTTTTCTAGTACCTTAATCATTTCCACGGCTCTTCGCTGTACCCCCAACAATTTATCAATATCCTTCTTGAAGTGGACACATCAGAACTGGTCACAGTATTCCAGCAGCGGTAACATCAGTGCCAAATACTGAGATCAAATAATTTTTCTACTCCTACCTTAGATTGCCCTGTTTATGTATTCAAGGATCAAGTCTTGGATGTGCAGTGTGCAAACAAAAATGTCTGAAGACGTTTCTCTATGATTGTACCCATGTTTACCACAATTGTATTCACATTATATAATTGTACACTTTTTGAATAATATTTCTATGTATTGTTTTTGCAGCCATATTCTTGAAAATGTGGCTCAGAACAGTTTTATTCATGCAATTTTAGCTTCAGTATTCCCTCTGATACCTGGTGAGATGTTGCTTTTTGTGTGTGAAAATAGAGATTAGTAGGCTTGTATATCTGTTGACTATGAAAGTGATCTTTTAACTAGCCACTTTTACATTAAAAATAAAATTTGCCTTTTAACATATTTCTAAAATTGTGTTTTCTTTTGCAGAAATGATATACATTAAATGCTTAGATTAATACTAAATTTAGGGAGGAAACAGCTTTGCAAGTACAGTTGAGTTCTTTTTTTCAATAAGTAAAAAGCAAAATTGCTTTGTGATTATCAGAAATTAAGCTTCTACATTACAGTGTGGGAGGGAACCAACTGGCTGACTCCGTAAGTAGCAGAAGATTAAAAAATAGGAAAAAGAACAAATAAATGCAAAATAAATACAAATCAGATTTTTTTTCAGACAACACATAGTACAATGGGGCCTATAGGTGCTGGAACTAGAGGGGCAGGGCGGGGTGGTGGGGGGCATTCCCCTGGCTTGAAGTGGTTTCTGTAATATACAGGGTTTATGGTTTGGTTCAATGGCTCTCAGTTCCCCCACTATACAATTTGTTCCAGCACCCCTGGGGGCTCCAATTTTCTTGGAGGTTCTGAGCACAACTATAATTAATACAGTTAATAAATAAATACATAATAACGATAATTTTCAGGGAGGGGGGAGTTGGAGAACAGAAAGTAAAAAAAAGGAGAATGAGTATTTGTATTTGTTCTTTGTGTAAAATTTCTAAATGGATTATTAAGGAATCGTGTGTCTGAGTAATTTTATTTGGTGGGACACTGTCTCTAGTTGTCACATTGGGAATGTACATGCAAATGCAAGCACACACACACAGCGTAAAGTATCCCCAAAAAGAGAGAGAAGTAGGATTTGTTATATTACATGGAAGTGTCTTAGCTTGTTGGAAAGAAAGTTAAATAGAAAACAAAGCTAAGATTATCCACGTTAGTGGCCTCAGGCTGCTCAAGGACTTCATTGCTTGCGAAATAAACCTCTCTGCCTTCATGGTAGATTGCCTTGCTGACAGTAGCAGTAGGCTTGATGATTGATCTATAGAAAATAATGTAGTGCTCAGAATGTGTTAAATTGTTAGCAAGGAAGGACACTACTTTTATACTAAACAAAGTTTAACCATGGTGAGCTTTACCTGTACCAGCCATGCATCAAGCAATAGTTTTATCTATTTCTAAGTACCTATATATGAGAAGGTTTTGTTGTTGTTTTTCCCCAGGGTGTCTTACAAAATTACACACATAGGGCCTAATATAATTTAATCACACTGTTAAACAATAATAGAATACTAATTTAAATTTATTATAAATATTTTGTATCTTTTTTCTACATTTTCAAACATATTGATTTAAATTACAGCACAGAATACAAAGTGTACAGTGCTCACTTTATATTATAAATTTGATCACAGATATTTGCACTGTAGAAAAGAGAAAAGAAATAGTATTTTTCAATTCAGCTCATAAAAGTCCACTCAGTCCTACTTCTTGTTCAGCCTATCACTAATTTTTTTTTCCAAAATGTTTTTAGATCCATTCTGGTTTCTTTCGCTTTTCAAAAATCAAAAAGTTTTTGGATTTCAGGTTTTAACTGAAAAAAAAATGGAAAATTTCAAAAGAAATAAAAATTTCTCTGTGCAAATTTTAGTTTAAGGGGGAAAGCCATTTTTCATCCAAATGTAATATATAAACTTAGCAAGTTCTGTTGCTATCTGTTTAGTACTCTGCCCTCTACTTTTGATTGGTTTTTGATTGAGCAGCAGCTTGTTTGACTTTGAAATAACTTTAGTTTGCAGTATATCACTCTACATTTCACCCATAATTTTTCCCACTGCTACCATTTATTTCAATGAATATAATCAGCAGAGTGAATACCATATACAACACTTCTTATAAGATTCATATCTTAGTCAGGTTGTGGCCACTGGCCAATGCAATCATTTCCTGAAAACAAAACAAAGCAAACATAGATCTTTTTGCTCCTCTTCTCTTTTATTAAGAATTTAATAAAATGCCCAAAGATATTCATGCTCATTTTTTAAAAGACAGATGTTTGAAGATGATCACCACACATAGCCATGTTAGATTTTAAAGACTTTATTTTCAGCACAAACGGGTGTATCTGAATTAGACCCAAATACTACAGTTGAACTCATGCAGGCAGACCTCAGTGTCTATGAAGATCCCCATTGACTTTCACAGAGCCCTTCATGGGAGCATGCAGTCCATCATTTCAGAGACAGTTGAGGGATCCAGATATTAATAAGATAGGCATGGCCTAGTCAGTGACTATGGGCCAAGGGGATCATCCAAGGTAATCATAATAGTCTCGCTAGCCTTTCAAATCTATGAATCTAACAATCAATATGCCTGCAACAATCCGTACCCAAAATGTCATTATGCCAAAACTAATTATATAGAAAGGCACTATATCTCCCTGTCACAAAATAATATTTATCTCTTTGACTGAAGGTTAAATATCTGTTTCTTCTCCTTCATTTACTCTTAATAAGGAATCTCATTTAGAAATGGGACATAGCCCTCAAGGATTGTGTAAATGTAGAAACTGCTATTGCAAGCGCTCTATTAATGATACAAAGTTTATTGGAACTGATTCTCTTCTCACACATACAGCTCTTACATGCAGTTAACTCCAATGCCCTAGGTGGAGTTACTCCTGATCTGCACTATTGTAACTGAGAGGCCTTAGAGCTTAAGGTGGAAAGGCATTGAAACTAAACCTGTAGCTTTCATTTTCTCTTGGGCATTTCCAGTGCCTTCATGTTGAACCCTTGATACCTTTTATAGTACACTTGTCAAGAAAATATTACTGTATTATTATTTCAGAGCTCAGATGGTAGTTTTTTTCTTAACTTCCCTAATTCCATCTTATATGGAACATCACAACATGATTCTCTGGTTGTTCACCGTTACCCTATTACACATTTTTTGTAGGAGCACATGACAGAGTGAAATATTTCCAAAATATATAAGGAAATAACTTAAGCATCTTCTTTGTTTTAATGCTCCTTATCAAGATGCTCATGGCTAGATTCACAAAAGGAGAGGGATAGCTCAGTGATTTGAGCATTGGCCTGCTAAACCCAGGGTTATGAGTTCAATCCTTGAGGGGGGCATTTAGGGATCTGTGGCAAAAATTGGGGATTGGTCCTGCTTTGAGCAGGGCGTTGGACTAGATGACCTCTTGAGGTCCCTTCCAACCCTGATATTCTTTGATTCTATGACTTAGTTGTCTAACTACCACATTTGGCACCTAAATCCCAGAATCAGGTCCCACTGGTATCCACAATCCCTCCACTCAGCATCTCTCGAACCTTGGGTGCTGAATGAGTTTAGGCACCTATAAGTGTTTTCAATAAAATTCCTTAGGAGCCTCTGTTTCAGCCTCTGGACACATGCACAGCAGCTTTACTTTAGGTGTCCAGATGCCTAACCCAATGGTGGTTAGTACATTCATCCAGGATGTGGGAGATCCAGTCTCCTGCTCCAATAAATTATTTATACACAGTAAAACAGCTTCAACAAGAGAAACTGAGGGAATCTGACCTCAGACTATCCCATAGCCTAGTTGTTAGAGCAGTCACCTGAAAGGTGGCAATCCCAAATCAAAGCCTTCCCTGCCTCAGTTTAGGGAGTTTTTCCACATCTCAGATGAATATGCTAACCACTGGGCTAAGATTAGGAGGGAACTTCTCCTCTTTCTCACAAAAATACCTTAGATGCCCTAAATCCACTGAGAATTCCAAGGAGAGGGGGGCACTGAACTCTGCGAGAGGGATGGGGCTTAAGACATACCCATCTCTTCAGCATTTCCCATTGGCCAGTTTAGTCAGGGAGACACTTATCATGGTGACTTTTGTGAATCCAGTTCTTAGGTGCATGTCTCCCTTTATTCATTGTATAGGGATCCTGAGCCCTAACTCAGGCTTAGGGAATCCCAGTGATTTCTAGGCATATAGAAGTTAGGCGTGGTGATTCTTATGAGTTAGGGAATGAGGCTTTTCTACTATTGCACAATTTCCCCTTAATTAATTATACAAACTGCACCCTTCTCATAATCAACCTGGTAACAAGTAACGCGTTTACTCCCCTTAGTGCGTCATTTAAGTGTGTCTGTTTCCCCAGGCGCTGACTTTTGTTTTTGCCGGTGGGTTCTTCTCTCTCTCCCACCACCCCCGTGTGAGCGGCAGGTGGAGACTTGGGGGGTAAGTGGCTGAGTGGGGGCGTGGCCTCAGGGTGGAGCACAGGTGGAGCAGGGGGGCTGGGCCATGGTCCTGGAGCCAGGGCCCACAAAAGATTAATCTAGCCCTACGGGTGCGGAGCATCCCCTAATTTGTTTTTGCTGGGTGCTTGAGCCCTGGAGCACCTACAGAGTCAGCACCTATGTCTGTTTCTGAGCTTCCAGGTGAAATTGTTGCTCACTAAAGGGAATGGCTGAGAGCACTGATGAGGGCAAGACAGTGTGGGTAAGTTCTGACTGTATGAAAAATTCAAGATATGGGAAGAGAGGGATGAGAAAGGCACTCATAACTGTTTCATTCACAAAGAGTGAAGATGAATACAGCTTAAGCTGAATAAGTGAATAAGGCAGAGTTGAATCATAGAATATCAGGGTTGGAAGGGACCTCAGGAGGGGTCATCTAGTCCAACTCCCTGCTCAAAGCAGGACCGATCCCCAATTAAATCATCCCAGCCAGGGCTTTGTCAAGCCTGACCTTAAAAATTTCTAGGGAAGGAGATTCCACCACCTCCCTAGGTAACCGCATTCCAGTGTTTCACCACCCTCCTAGTGAGAAAGTTTTTCCTAATATCCAACCTAAATCTCCCCCGCTGCAACTTGAGACCATTACTCCTTGTTCTGTCATCTGCTACCACTGAGAACAGTCTAGAGCCATCCTCTTTGGAACCCCCTTTCAGGTAGTTGAAAGCAGCTATCAAATCCCCCCTCATTCTTCTCTTCCGTAAACTAAACATCCCCAGTTCCTTCAGCCTCTCCTCATAACTCATGTGTTCCAGTCCCGTAATCATTTTTTTTTGCCCTCTGCTGGACTCTTTCCAATTTTTCCACATCCTTCTTGTAGTGTGGAGCCCAAAACTGGACACAGTACTCCAGATGAGGCCTCACCAGTGTCGAATAGAGGGGAACGATCACATCCCTCGATCTGCTGGCAATGCCCCTACTTATACATCCCAAAATGCCATTGGCCTTCTTGGCAATAAGGGCACACTGTTGACTAATATCCAGCTTCTCGTCCACTGTAACCCCTAGGTCCTTTTCTGCAGAACTGCTGCCAAGTTGCTTCCAGCCTAACTTCCCACCTTCCCTGTTCCACTGGTGTCCCATCGAGAACAGTTCCTCTAGGAAACATGGGCCCTCTGACTGCAGTTCCACTGATCATGATACAGTAACCACCCTCCAAGCTCCATCACCCATTTGTGTGAACTGGTTGCTTATTCACAGTTTTCTCACAGTGCCCTGGGCAGAAGATACTGCAGCTCCAGAACAGTAGTAGCTCCTGTCTGGGAGGAAGAGAGGCAGGAAAAAAGAAGACCAAGACCAGGATCCATCCTCCATTCTCTTCACTACAGATCTTTAGGAATAAGGTATTTCCCTTTGCATGATTTCTTAATGTATGGAGTAAGTATTACTATGCATTTACTGCAATAATATTTTCCACTTGGTCAGAACTCCTTATGCTTCATTCTTTTTATTTATTTTATTCTAAGAATGATTTGCAAAATGATTATTATTATTTTATTATAAATAATAACAGTAATACTTAATAATAACACACACACCCCAAGCCCACCAGATCTACTGTAGTAAACAGAACAATTTCCCAAAGGGACAAACAATAGAATTTTAAGGCCCAAACATTCTAAAAGCATTTAGTGACCGTTACAGGTTACAAAACTGGATCTTCCATCGTAAATCACTTGCTGTCACATACAGTGCTCTGTTTTATAATTAAATCAGTCATATAAAGGTTATTGCAACTTGAAAACTTAACTCATGCAACATTATGGGAGCATAGCTATCCATTCCAAACTAGCTGTAAATTCACCATATGCTGTGATACAATAAAGGTTAAATTCTTCCCTTGAATAGCATTCACAGTGGACAGCCTATGGCTCTACGTGTTACTTCGTCAAATACATTTCATTCATTTTTATACTACATATAATCTCATAGAAATCAAGATATTTTATTTTATCCTCTAAATGGTTTCATGAAATGCTGCAGGGTTAAATGTTGATGTAAATTTTATCACAATATTATTAAGCCAAATATTTGAGGCTTCCTGCTCAGTATGCCTCGTCAAAGCCTTAAAATTTGATAATTCATGGATTTCCTATCTCAAAATCCCAAATGAATTTACATTTAATCTACCTTTTAATAAAAGTTTGGAAATTATGGGTTAGATCCGCAGCTAGCGTAAATTGGCATAGCTCCATTGACTTCAATTGACTTGAAGTTATGAGAGTTACATCAATTTACACCAGCTAATGAGCTGGTGCTTCATGTTTACATATAGTTATCATTTTATACATAGAACATACATTCCATGTGGCAATTTGCCAATAGTTCTCTAATATTCTTCATTCTGCAATTTGCTAGATTCATTCATGAAACCCAAACTTAGTTTCTCTGATGCTGGATTCTCGGAATATTTCATTTTGCATCCCATCAGGAAGAGCTCTGAGAAGTATAGCCCAAGAATTTGTGTGACACAGCATGGTACATCAAAGAGGACTGGGCCAGCAGATCCAAAGTCCACATCATTGGCTGATATAAGACATAAGACTTTTTCAACCATAGATCCCAAAGCACTCAGAAAAGGTGGAAAAACTGAATTGTTACCACTTTAAAGATGGGAAAACTGAGACACAGAGAGATAAAGCTAATATTTTCACATTTGGATGCCTAAAATCAGGCCTCTCTATATATATTTCAATACCTAAATTTGTAGTCCGATTTTCAAAGGTTTTCAAAGATTTTCACCTTCACCTTTCACTGAAGAAAATGGGCCTACTCATGAGGCTAAACAGCACTCATGATAGTGAGTGTATGCATGACCTAAATGCCGGGATTCAAAATAGGATTATACATGTAGATAGATAAGGAGAACTTTAGTTTCATTAGATAGGATTATAAAAATCAAATTGTAGTTGCTTCCAACCTCCAAATGAACTGGACTTCAAGAAATCTTTCCTGTGTATTGAGCGTGTCACTCCATAATAGGTGAGAGCCAGGTTTCTGACAGCTTGCAGTGAGCCATCTATGTCGAGCATCAGAGGAAGGCACTAGTTTAAAAGGACCACTGGATTAATCTAGAATGATATTATTTATATTCCTGAGCAAATGTCTAGCAGTTGCACCCTAGCCTCTCTGAGAGAGGTGTTGATGGTCTCCACTGATCCTGGACTCTATCAGATTGAATTGCCCATTATACCAGTGAATATTGAGAGTAACTCCATGGAAGCCTATCACAAAACCAATATAAGTGAGAGGAGATTCTGGCCCATTATGGCTGTTAGATTTCATTAAGCAAGAGAAAGAAGTGTCTAGTTTGTGAGTGATGAAGTGAAGTTTCTCAAACCCCACATCTGGAACAGAAGTCAAGGCTAGCACTCAGAAGATCTCATGTTTGTGCTTCTGCCCCAGAAATGATTCTGCTGCCGAGGGAATAAATTTAAAAAAAATCATATTTGAATAACAAAAGTTTAAATTAGAGGAAAGAAAATGTTGCAAACTTTTACTAGCTCTAAAACCAGAAAATCTATTTGAAGAGGCTCATGAAATCTCCAAGTTTGCAAGCTTTGCCTATATCTATTTTGCAAGTCAATGTTTAAGTTTTTTTTGCGGAAATGTGTGGTAGAAAACCAAAGAAAAGAAAGAATAAAGAAGAGAATACAGACTAAAGAGATGGTTTATGTTAAAGCAGTATATTTCCAACTGAAGTGTTCTGCTGAAAACAGACATAAATTTATTAAGCCCCGGAATTAAATATCCCATCTGAAAAGTTAATCACAATGTGAAGCTAATCCTGGATATCAGGATTTTCCCACCAATAATCTCTATGCTATAAAATATAGACCCTACTGTAGCACATCTATGCTTTACATGCTCATACTTGAACCCATATAAATCACCTTAAGGTTTAAAAAAAAAGAAGCAAGCAAGAAAGAAAAGGAAAGAAAAGAAAAGAAACACAATAATCAGCATTTAACCTAACACAGGAGCATGAAAGGATCTATATAATCACCTACTTAGTGGAAGCTGCTTGTAAAGTAATTCTCAGTAAGCACTGGCTCCAGAGGTCTCTCATAAAGCCATGAACATTTCTCATAGATGAGAAAACTATTTCCCATGGTCAGCAAATAAAAAGTTGCAAACATAGCCATAATTATTGTTAATAATTTTGAAAAAAAATCCTTCAGTTAAAAATATCTATGCTTTTCATAGGCAAATTATAATGATGCAGATTCTTCCTGAATGCTTGTTTTACTATAGAGATTCCAAACCCTTATCTCCTTTATAAACATACTGTATTAAAATTCAAAAACGCCATGGCCAATCTTCTCTCCACTCCAGGAAGATCTTGGGATGCTCTCGCCATGCAAAGCAGCTCCAGCATAACACAGGAGCGGGACCAATATTTTCAGTAGTCTTTCTGTGGCATATTGGGCTATAACTTAAGAATACTATACCCATACAAATGCAGAAGGTGAATAAATTAAAATCAAACAATTTAATGGGCCTATTCGCTGGTCAAGGAACTCACAGTCTTCTATCTGCAGTTATGTTATTGCTCTGTGTTTCTTTCTTGGTCAACATTAGGCTTAGCAAGCCACACTAGCAATAAGTAACTTCATGGTCAAAGCAACTAGAATTTTAAAATATCTCCAATGTGACTTTATTTGATTTTTAACACCACTTCTAAGATATATGTTTTCTTTTTTCCTGATCCTTTATGTGGTTATTCAGTATTGGTCGTTGAGGCTTCACTGCAATGATTTTCTAGGAATATTTTTTTTCCTCTTGAGCTTTGATGGGTGCTTGTCTGCTCACAAGCTCTAGAAACTACTGCAGATTGACAATTTCATCTTTCTCTAATATCAGTTTTGCAGGCTATGCCATGTAGCAGTTTAGGGATCTGAAAATAGAGTTTAAAGGGTAGTTTTTTTTTTTCATTGCTCTTATTTTGTAAATGATGGGGTTAAGTGTGCACTGGGGATTTGGTGTACCAGGTTCAGGTATTAGGGGTTTAGAACATGTGTTGTAAATTGGATAATTAGCTTTTTGATGAGGAAGCATGGAGGATAAAAAGGAGGCATCTGGGAGCACAAAGAGGAAGTTTCTGAAAGTTGTAATGTCAATTGGAGCTGGACTGTTGCCTGGAACGTGTCCCTGTTCAATGATTAGTTTATGAACTAAAAGGGGGGAAGGGGAGATTACAAAATCATTTCTAGATAGGGCAACCAAAACCTGGCATTTAAAAATTAATACATTTTTGAGAGTGTGGAAGGTGAGTGAAGGGCACTGGCTACTAGTGCAAGGTACTCAGAGGGGAGAGAAATAGGGCATTTATGCATTGTAGCCAACTCTCCGAAGGGATGTGTGGAAATAGAGTATTTCTAGTATGCCTACCTTTAAATTATTAGCAGAACTATACAAAGGCCAGTGGATTTGTTTCTCAGGGGCGTCGCAAAAATATTTTTCTTTGGTTTTGAACCTCATAGGCCCACACCTTCTGTCTCCTTGCTATTTCCATTCCTCTCTTTGAATTTCAACTTGAAATGAACTCAAAACTCAGTCAAATTATTCACTTTCACTATGCTTTTCAGTGGATTGCAAATTAATGGTTTCACAGTAAAACCACGCAAAATATACTCAGCTTCACTCTAAAATTTGGCCATGTTTGTGAACTTTTGATGAACTGCTCTAAGTGTTAAGTTTCTAATAAATTATGAATTCAGGTAAATTTTGGATGGTTTCAAGTCTTGATCTAACGGTTATCATTTTTGCATAGCAAAGAATTGTTGGATATTACAGAAATAGTAGGGATTTAAGAAATAAGGGTTTATATGCTCTCCCTCTCTTAATATATGAACTACAATGCAAGAAGCAAACTTGCTTGCCTCTCCCCCAAATCTGGCTAAAAAAATATCCTTTGCCTTGGGCTCAGATTCTACAAGCAGCCTTTTAGGTAGCCAGATGGCTTCTGCTAGTTAATAGCATGCACGTTTCTTTCCCCTTAGCTAGAACCATTTTAGATATAATTAATATACAAGATCACTCATTTCCAGCCCTTAAAAATATATTGCCCATTTAGTTACTAAAACAGCTTTCCTATTTGGGGAGCCTTGACACACAGATAATATGCATAATGGACAAACTTTTTTTTCTGTTGTATTGCTGCAATTCTGTTAACTCAGATAGTAATATCTTCCCTCCTCTGATTTTTTTCTCCATATAATTCCTTCCAGTATTCATCGATTTTTGCAGCCAAAAGGAACCATTATGATCCTCTGCTCTGATCGCCTGCATGCAATGGAATAGTGTTAATCTAGAGGCTCTCTTTCTGGTTCTGTATGACATTCCTATCTTTGCCTGTAGGGAAGGACATGGTTAAAGAACAGGCAAGGCTACTAGGCACTCCTGAGTTCTAGTCCTACTATTAATGATTATCTTTGTTGCCAAAGTCAAGTAATTTGATCTCTCTGCTTTAATTTCCACCTCTGTAAAATTCTAAGAATACCTATTTTTGGGAGGAAGGTGGTAAACACTAATTAATTAAAGTTTACAGAACTTTTAAAAGGCTGTTTACAGTAAGGGCTAAGCATTATTTCATGCAGCTTCTATACTTTTTAAAGGATGGAGAGTGAGACTTTCAGTTGAGGAATAGGTGAAATTTCATTCATTGGGCTGGAGTACCAGTGGTCCACATCTCAACTTCAGTAGTAGTCCACACTTACAAACACAAGGCTGGAAATTGCACACAGCTAGAAGTCTGGTGTTGATAACACAGTTTCACTCAGTTGGGTTTGGATTAAGAAGAGAATTCAAAGTGAACTCAGTTATAGGAAAATCTATGGCGCTCCAAATAGAATGAACCTATGTTTTTAGTGAAGTTGCTCTGAGAAAAAAGTGACTGCACTATGGGGTTCAGTGAATGACAAAGGTGTTTCCTAAGTGCACCATACTATATGTGCTTTGTGTTTTTTGCACCAGATCAAAGCTTTCCCATGTTGTATCTATGGACTCCACTATTTGACCTGGCTAGTGTTCTCCCTCCATATATTTCTTAACAGTCTACTGACCATGTAGGTTTATATGTAACTACTTATATGTTCCTCACCACCACAGTACCAGATCCTCTTATAGCCGTGAATAGCCTTCTTTTGATGGGAAATGCAGTTGCACTTTTATAGTATAGGGTGGCTGGACGCTTTTTACTTGTTTATCATTTAATGCCCGCAGTGGGTTTTTATACACGGTGAACTCTGTCATTAGACTTTTGCTTTTCTTATTTAGCCAATTGTCCTGACTAGCCTTTCCTAACAGTTTTTCAAGAATCTGATGTTACTGTGTCAGAAGGATATTGAGTCCTGCATTTAAAACAATAGCTCTTCTTATATTTGTCAGTATATATATGAACGGCATCTTGTGCCTTGCAAAGGGAAAATGAAGTTCCATGTTATTTATTCATTAGACTTTAAGCAGTTGAGCAGTCAGGCAGATCCAGCTCTGAGTGTGTTTGACAGTGTGGGCTGCAATGGTATATAGACCTAGCCAAAGTCTCAAATAGCTTGTTGAGTTTATTTTCTTACTGGTCATGCTTCATGGGAATTTACTGTTCGGAAAAAAAAAAAAAGATTTTCTTCCTGAACAGCATGAGGGACTCATCAGTGGAAATGCTCTGACCAAAAAGTGCACACCTGGTAAAATTGTTCAGGCCAGTAGATCAATAAGTAGGTATAACTTGAAAAGCTGAAACTGTTGGGATAGTCTCTGGAGAGAGAGCCTAAAAATTGTAATATTAATGAGTGAATCTCAGGAGCAGTAGATCAGTGGTTCCCAAACTTGTTCTGCCACTTGTGCAGGGAAAGCCCCTCGTGGGCTGGCAGGTTTGTTTACCTGCTGCGTCCACAGGTTCGGCCAATCACAGCTCCCAGTGGCCGCAGGTCACTGCTCCAGGCCAATGGGAGCTGCTGGAAACAGCAGCTCCCATTGGCCTGGGAGCCGCGATCGGCCGAACCTGCGGATGAGGCAGGTAAACAAACTGGCCCGGCCCACCAGGGGCTTTCCCTGTACAAGCAGCGGAACAAGTTTGGGAACCACTGCAGTAGATTCATGCCCTACATACTGCAAAAGAAAATCAGAGAGCTGGATGGGCTAATCAGTATCAAGAAATATTATTCCTTTTTATTTAGATCACATCTTGTGCCCGACCTAATACATTATTTCAAAAATGTTTGCAAGGACCCATTTAACCTACAAAGGATGGAATATGATACTAGATTGTTCTCATTTTGCATTAGCTGTTACACTGAAATCTATACACTCTCTCAGTAATGACTTACTTTCTGATGTTCTTTTTATGTATAACAGAAAACACTACGGAAAACTTCAAATTCATCTCTATGTTTGTGAGTTCTTTGTCTAACTTATTTGTGAATTCTTAGATCGCCACTAGTGTCCCTGAACATATTTGCGTACCCTGAAAGTTTTGTCATTCTCCTGATAAAGTTTGTCCTCCGATCGAGGAGCAGCTATTCAAATATTGAAAAACAAACGGTTGAAATCAACAGTTTGTGAAAAATCAGCACTCTGAAAATTATTCATCTGATCTCTTTGGTGGATACTTACAAATAGCAGATATTTGTAATTGGAGAATATTCAACTCGGGTGAGAGGGGTTTCAAACTAAAATTTTGGTGACCGCTCAAGTGATTTAACTTTGAAATCCTGCATGTTGTCTGGCTCAAAGGAGAACTAAGAACCTAACTTCTTTGGATCCTGTGTCATCTCTAGGGAGGGCTAATCTCTCTGTGTTGTTCAGTGGGTCCCCCTTCCCCATGCTGACACAGGTCATATAGGAGTCATGCTGCCACCTACTCCTTCATTTGCAAGTGACCATTCACCAAAGTGTCCTGGAAGCTGCAGAAGGGAGTTACAGTGGAGTGGAACACCATTAATTACCATCTGAATTTCCTCTTGGAATTTTTCCTGGTTGCTGAGAGAGAATGACATGGGGGGACTTGGTGGGGAAGGGGCTCAGCTCTTTTCCTTTCATCACATTCCATCACACCTCTTCCCACAAACTTTTGAACCCCAAGCACATGGAGGAGTTTCATCGATGATTAGAATTTATCACCACACCTACTTTGAGACTTAACCCACATTTGAGTGGACTTTCTGCTTTGATCCCTTTTGCAACAGGGAACCCAAAAAGCTCTAAGAAAAGGTACACACAGTTAATGGAGAATAAAAAGATCATCCTCAAAAATGCTGATGGTGCTCTTTATTTCTAACATACAGCCTTGCTCCTATACTGTGCCCTTAACTTGCACTTGTTTGTATTTCAAAAAGCTATTCATATGCCCTCATGGTCTAGTTCCTGTGGGGAAAAAATCATCATCAACAAAAGCAAGCAGTTGCATTACTTTGACCTGACTTTACAGTGATCACATGAGAAAAAATGTTCAGTGTGACCTACAGAAACAGAGAGGAGACCTAGTCAGCTCAGATGAAAACAGCGTTTTTAGTTTAATAGCTGTATTCCCCTGAGGTGCTAAGGAATTATGCCTAGAGCTACAAAAATTAACTGAAATGTTCCAATAATGCATCAAAACCAAAATATGTATGTATGTAAAATAAGTGAGAAAGGCACTGGACTAGAAATCAGAAGACTTGGGTTGTATTTCCAGCTCAGATGCTGAACTGCTGTGTGACTTGGAGCAAGTCATTTCCCATCCTTTGTCTGTCTAGTGTATTTGGATTGTACAGCCTTCAGGACTGGGACTGCCCCCATACAGTGTGTTTTCACAGTGCATTTCAACTGAGACAACTGGTCTTTAGTGGGGCTTCTAAATGCAACAGTAATACAACAAAACAATCATGAGATCAAGATTGTCAGATAAGTGTGGTAGAGAGAGATGTTTATGAAATGAGTTTTAATTGCTAAAATAAACCATAGAATTTGTTTGTTGTAATTTTTCTGTTTTTTCTCAAAAAAAAAAAGTTTGAACACTAGCCCTCGAAATAGGCCTCAAATGTAAAAATAAAAGCATGCTTGGTTAGTTCCTCCCTAATAAGAATTATTAAACCTTGTTAAATGAACTGGCTGTGTGGATGAGGGGAAAGCGGTGGACGTGTTGTTCCTTTACTTTAGCAAAGCTTTTGACACGGTCTCCCACAGTATTCTTGCCAGCAAGTTAAAGAAGTATGGGGTGGATGAATGGACTATAAGGTGGATAGAAAGCTGCCTAGATTGTCGGGCTCAACGGGTAGTGATCAATGGCTCCATGTCTAGTTGGCAGCCGTTATCAAGTGGAGTGCCCGAAGGGTCGGTCCTGGGGCCGGTTTTGTTCAATGTCTTCATTAATGATCTGGAGGATGGCGTGGATTGCACCCTCAGCAAGTCTGCAGATGACACTAAACTGGGACGAGAGGTAGATGTGCTGGAGGGTAGGCATAGGATACAGAGGGACCTAGACAAATTAGAGGATTGGGACAAAATAATCTGATGAGGTTCCACAAGGACAAGTGCAGAGTCCTGCACTTAGGACGGAAGAATCCCATGCATCGCTACAGGGACCGAATGGCTAGGCAACAGTTCTGCAGAAAAGGACCTTGGGGTTACAGTGGATGAGAAGCTGGATATGGGTCAACAGTGTGCCCTTGTTGCCAAGAAGGCCAATGGCATTTTAGGTATGCATAAGTAGGGGCCTTGCCAGCAGATCGAGGGACATGATCGTTCCCCTCTATTTGACATTGGTGAGGCCTCATCTGGAGTACTGTGTCCAGTTTTGGGCCCCACACTACAAGAAGGATGTGAAAAAATTAAAAAGCGTCTAGCAGAGGGCAACAAAAATGATTACGGGACTGGAACACATGTCTTATGAGGAGAGGCTGAGGGAACTGGGATTGTTTAGTCTGCAGAAGAGAAGAATGAGGGGGGGATTTGATAGCTGCTTTTAACTACCTAAAAGGGGGTTCCAAAGAAGATGGATCTAGACTGTTCTCAGTGGTAGCAGATGACAGAACAAGGAGTAATGGTCTAGTTGCAGTGAGGGAGGTTTAGGTTGGATATTAGGAAAAACTTTTTCACTAGGAGGGTGGTGAAACAATGGAATGTGTTACCTAGGGAGGTGGTGGAATCTCCTTTCGTTGAGGTTTTTAAGGTCAGGCTTGACAAAGCCCTGGCTGGGATGATTTAGTTGGGGAGTGGTCCTCCTTTGAGCAGGGGGTTGGACTAGATGACCTCCTTAGGTGCCTTCCAACCTTGATATTCTATGATTCTATGAAGACAAAATCCTCCTTTTATGCTAAGAGCTTGAAGATCTGGACTGGGCATATGAGTGGTTCTAGGGAAGAAAGAATCTTCCTTTTCAGCTCATGCAATGTCAATGGAACTATATTATAGTCACATGTCCCCTTCTGAAGAGAGTGGGGAATAGCTGGTGGATTTGTGTAGTTGTGCATTGATTGTCCACCCCACCCTAAAAAACACGTTTGCTGTTGTTAAAGGAAAGTACATGGGGGTTGGGGATGGCATGAGATCCCTACATCCTTCTCCCACTCCACACAACAGAGGGAGAGCAGACTTGGTTTTGGTTTTGGGGTGATTTTCATTACAAAATCATATTATCTGATGGTGAAAAGAGAATTTGGTCCACAATGTGATGGTGTTTAAAGAAGGGCCTCTTCACTGTGAATCCTCCAGGGTAGCACTGGGTGTGGACTAGCTGCATAGGGGCCCTCTGCACATCCTTTGTATCTGAAGTGGGTCTCCGAATCAGCCAGCATGCAGAAGGCCCCTGGAAGTAGATTGCAGATGCGCTTACTGCAATTAAATACTATCCTGTCACCTGGAACCTTTGTTTATTAATGCAGAGGGGCTGTAACAGATGTTAGGTTAGAATAACTGTTGCTGAGGTCCAAAATTCCCTTTGCAAAATGTGTCTGTGCTTTGTGTGGGGATGGGGTGAATTTACTCCTAAAAAACTGTACTTTGTGATTATTCCATATTTCTTCTCATACCAATTTCATTAGAACTTACATAGGAGTAAACAACATTAGTTTATGTATTGGCCTGTATTGACCTGTATATTCACCGCTATATTATAAAAGAAAACAATACAGTTTTGAAACACAATGTAAAAGTTTCAACATTCAGATAGCACAGATTATTCTGTTGTGACATCTACTATTGTAGATCACTGTTGATGGCTGTTAACGTTCTCTAAAGTAGAATGTCCTCTCACTATTAATGCTTCCCCTTTTTTTCAGGTGCTCTTCATGCCTGCCAATGCCTGTAGATTTGGATTTGAACCTCATACATGGTCTTGATCGTTGTTATATCCCTTTACATCTTTATGGGTAGAATTCACCCCTGTGCCAAGGGCCAGCACACAACCAGTGCACCATTTAATTTCCCCTGACCTCTTGCACCCTATGTGTTGAAACTGAGAGGAGAATGTGAAGGATTAATCTTTTTTTGATATGTGAATATGAGATGTAAATTACTACTGTGAAAAGGAGTCTAACCTTACATAAATAATACCAGACCATATTTTTATGTATACATGCTTTTACTGGCATGTCAAACAATTATGTGTTCTATTCTCATGATTTGTGAGCCAAGGGTAAAACTCATTCTTTGCCATATGTAATATCATATAAACTCTCTTAACTCCCACTTCTAGAGTGGAATTTTCAGAGAAAAAGTGTGCATTAAAACTACTTTAAGACATAATAATATATACTGTCTGTTGAGTCCTATCTTCCTCTTATTTGACATGGTTACCCTGTACGATTAAGTACGCATGCTAAAACAACTGTATTTCCAATGCAAATTTAGCAAGCAAAGCTAGTATAAGAATGACAGTATTTATGGCAGGAGATGTGGATACATTATGTGAATTAAAGATTATCTCTAAAATGTTGGAAAATATAATCTCAACTATACACACGGAATTATGGGGGTCTACATTAGCTGTTAGCACTCAAGAATTATATCTTGAAATCATTGTGTATAGTTACATAAAGTCATCTGCTCAGTGTGCAATGGCAGTCAAAAAAGTTAAGAGAATATTAGGGACTATTGAGAAAGAGAGAGATAAAAAGACAGAAAACATCACAATGCCAATATATAAATCCCAAATATGCCCTCATCTTGAATACTACATGCAGTTCCGGTTGCTCCATCTCAAAAAAAGACGTATTTGAATTGGAAAAAAATATAGAGAAGGGCAACAAAAATGATTAGGAGTATGGAACAGCTTCCATATGAGGAGAGATTAAAAAGACTGGGACTGTTCATCTTTAAAAAAAGAGACAACTAAGGGGAATATGATAATGGTCTATAAAATCATGAGTGGCATGGAGAAAGTAAATAGGGAAGTATTATTTATCCCGTCATAGACACAAGAATTAAGGGTCACACAATTAATTAATAGGCAGCAGGCTGAAAACAAATATAAGGAAATACTTCTTCACACAATGCAGTCAGCCTGTGAAACTCATTCTGAGGGGATGTTGTGAAGGCCAAAAATATAACTTGGTTCAAAAAAGAATTAGAAAAGTTCATGGAGGATAGGTCCATCAATAGCAATTAGCCAAGAATGTCAGGGATGCAACCCCATGCTCTGGGTGTTCCTAAAACTCTGACTGTCAAAAGTTGGGACTGGGTAACAGGGGAGGAATCACTTGATAATTGCACGGTTCTGTACATTCCCTCTGAAGCACATGGCACCAGCTACTGTCAGAAGACAGAATACTGGTCTAGATGGACCATTGGTCTGACCCAAAATAATATTCTTGAGATTATTTTTAGCAGCAACCAAGAGTTTCTCAGTGTTCTGATCATAAAAATACAATTTGAAATGCAAACGAAGGCAAATGACACATTTTTTGGGAAGTGAATGAGCAAGACTTTTTCTCCCCTTGAATCATAACAATGACTCATAAGTCACAATGTGTTAACACATAACTTTTGCTTCACATTGCTTTGTTATACCAAATTTATAATAAGTTTACAGATAGCCTGTATTTCCTTATATTCAAAATATAAGAGTATTCCTTATATACCAAAGTGTGAAATCACTACAATATCAGAAGTTAGATGTGGAAAAGACCTATCATTAGGTCCTCTAGTTCAGCAGTTCTCAAACTTTTCCAAATTGTTACCCTATGTTACAAAAGAATATGTCCCTTAGAGACATGAAGAATGGGAAAGTGGTCATGATTCTTCTGAAAAATGTTTATAATCTTCCCATGAGTCACGAACTCCAGACTAGGAATTAATGACCCCCTGCCACTGAAGTATTGTTTGTTATGCACCTATTCAACTGAATTGTCCAGTCTGATTTTAGATGACCTAAGTAATGGAGGTTTTCCTTAGGAGGACTATTCCAGGTGGTGTTTTGATGACTAAGTTGGAATTGCAAACTATTGCTTTGAGTGGGGGTGATTTCCTGTTCATGCTTGCAGGATAGGGGGCTCTGTAAGAAAGCATGCAATCAGACTGATTATGGAAAGAGACAGCCTAGAAAATGATGGGGTGAGTTGTCCATCTCTGCTTTAGGGGGAAGCCTGCTCTGTCTCTTTTGTGTTTTCATGTGTTATCATTCTGGATTATAAGAAATAGGGTTAAGCTGCAACTTTTCCATCAAGAGTATTTATGTTTTTATCTAACTGCTCTTTGTTTATGCTGTGAACGTAACATTCCATAGCGTAAGAGATCTCACAATGAGGAATTATTTCCTGGTATTCGGCCTACACTTTCTCTTTATTAGTTTCATCCCATTATCCTTATTATATATCCCTTTAATCTATTTAAGTAATTCCTGTCTCTTCTTGGTGTTTACATTCTTATATTTGTAGACTTCTAATAATATCCCTCTTTGGTCATTGCTTGGCCAAACTAAACATGGTTTACTTATATAATGTTTGATCATGTCAATATAGGAACACAGGATTTGTTACAATTGATCAGACCAGTGATTTGCTGATTTTTTTTTAATCATATATAAATATGTGTCCACATGATTGACCCTGGGCCTCATTATCAGAAATCTTGTTGAAATCCACTCCAGTGCCAACTTACAATGACGGCTGCTTACTGTGGAATTTAACTGCAGGACCCTCATGACTAGAAGCATGGTCCTCTATCACTTGAGCTAAAGGAGTAATTTCTTTAGCTGGTAACAGTAGTAGTCTCTTACCCTTTTATGTGAAGCAGCTACCAGAACAGGGATGGCCAACTTGTGGCTCCAGAGCCACACGCGGCTCTTCAGTAGTTAATACGCGTCTCCTTGTCCAGGCACCGACTCCGGGGCTGGAGCTACAGGCGCCAACTTTCCAGTGTGTCTGGGGGTGCTCGCTGCTCAACCCCTGGCTCTGCCACAGGCCCTGCCCCCACTCCACCCCTTCCCGCCCCCTACCCTGAGCCTGCAGTGCCCTCGCTCCTCCCACCCATCCCTGAGAGTCTCCTGCACACCACAAAACACCTGATCGTGAGGTGCGGGGAGGGAAGGGGAAGTGCTCATTGGCAGGGCTGCTGGTGGGTGGGAGGCGCTGGGAGCAGGGTAGGGGAGCTGATGTGGGGCTGCTGACATATTACTGTGGCTCTTTGGCAATATACATTGGTAAATTCTGGCTCCTTCTCAGGCTTAGGTTGGCCGCTCCTGTACTAGAAGGAGATATATAACACAATGAACCAATAGGACACAGTTAAATAATTTTGTAATTATTACATGAATATACACTCAAACTGGATGATATATGGAACACAACTTCAAGCAGGATGAAAGGCAATATCAGCATAATCATGGATTGTATCCTAGTCCCCTGTCTGAACAATTGAACAGTGATCATTTTCTCACAATCCATGTTGAGATGCAGAGGCTGACATCCTTCTTCATAATGAATGCTATTCCATTCCACAAGGGGTTCAATTAAAGACAATGGGACCAATTGTGGAGTATGGTACCTCTTACGGTTTCAGAATCTGGATGTTGATATGTACTCCCTGTAAAAGATCTCCCTTATGTTTTTCTCCCAGATGGTGGAAGACACTCACTACACCCACTTATTTACACTGGATGGTTCATGCAGAGGGCCCAGTTTTTTACTTCTTGCAAGGGGACTCTCCCCTTTGTGGACCTTCTTAAGTGCCTTCTGATAGAGGATTCTAAGGAAAGTTAAATGCTCCAGCATACCCCAAAATAACTTTTTACTAGGGCCATTCAAATGGAAAAAGTCCAAAAGTACAGCATCTGTGCAATGGTTTTCAAGGAGTCCCTCTGGCGGGGCTCCTGAATTAGGCTCATGCTGTCATGCTTGCCCTGGGAGTTTGCTGGACTCTTCATAGGGTCACAGTGGAGATCTTCTGGATGGGAGTTCCCCCCTGTGGAGCTGCTCCAGCAGTTTCCTGCTAAGGGTGATCTCTCCTCTCAGCTGACTGCAGTTTATTCCTTTTTAAAGGTCACCTCCCTCCAATACATGGTTGGCAGGACCAAGGGGTGGAACTAGCCCCACACAGAGGGACTCTGGCACTTTTCTCATCTGTGTGGGTTGTATATACCCCGTCACACTCCCATCCCACAAAACAAACAAATACAAGCTCATGTGTTGTCTCATTCCCATTCTTTTCCATGGAGCTAATGATTGATATGCACAATATTATCTAACTAGAAACCTTTTTGTCACATCTGTCTGCGTCCCATACAAGCATTTGATCTATTATTGCAATGCTTAACTGACATACATCTTTTAAAGTTACTCTGTGACAAATCTTCTATGGAGGAACTTAGCATTGTTCTCACAAAAAAAAAACAAAACCCTCAACTTTTCCCCATTATACATGTGCTGGTTCATCGGCTGCTAGTCACATGCTTGATAATATTGTTTCAAGAACAAATAGCATCCATAGTTTTTTTTCTCTGGACTCATACCCCTTTGTGTCCTAATTCCCTTACTTTCTCATGTGTTTTATTTTTAACTTGCAGGTATTTAAAGTGTTTCTGTACTGGCATTTCTGCTTAGACTACATCCCTTGTTTTTCTTTAATAAACAAACAATTGTACAAGCTCTGTGATGTTTGCTATGCTTCATGCATTTTCATTTCTTGTATAAGATATGCCTAGCTTTCTGTAATTCAGTGGAGCTTACCTGAGAGCTTAAACAAAAAAGCTAATTGCTTTTCCTCTTCCTGATGCCAGCTTTCAGCTGTTGAAATGTTTCAATTGATTACATGTTGCAGATGCTGTAAAATAAACAACTAATGGAAAAAATGGTGAATAAATATAAGGCAGACCCTTCCTCTCTTAGTCAGCATTTGAATATATTTGATGGTTTTTAGAACACTAAATTTCTGTTGATCCACCATACAGATAAGTGAAAGGGAATAGTTCTGAGACAATTTAATACTCCCGACAGACTGTGTAAAAAATACAGTGGGAAATTAATTTTGAAGTCTGACTCGATTCCTTCAGTATGATGTGGGATCATTTTCTGAAGAACCGGATTAACATTAAAGTGTTTTATTTTCTTATTATCTAATGTTATACATCAAGTTTTATATACATCAGCTTAGCATTTTAAAGATCTTTAATACTGTTACAATAAAATTGAGTACTGACGCTAATTTTATATTCCATAATAAAAAATATCTGTGCTGGGAAATCAGTCATCTTTTAAGCTCTTATAAAAGGGGAAAAGCCCAAATATGAATTGTATTTGATGCTATGCACAGTAAAATGTAACATGGTTGATACTACTCTATATAAGTTGAATATTGATTCAAACTTGAACCTAATACTTTTTGTCTTTTATAATTTTTGAATGCATTAACTGAGAAATTAATTAAGAATTTAACACACTTTCCAGCAGTTTAATAAAAATTCAAATTTAATAGTGAATAAATGTTGACTGTAACAGGCCTTTATTTCTACACAGCTAAAAATGGTATTTGCTTTAATTTTATGCTAAAAAAATAAATAGAGGACTTTGTAAGTGTTTATGGCAATCATTTAAAATATTTCTGGTGTCTACATTTTTTACACAATAGAATTTATATTACCAAACATAATACAAATATGCAAGCTTTAACTTTGGTTAATTAATATAAACAAAAAAACCCTACAAGTCAGCCTTAATTTTGAAAATAGTTGTAAAGCCTAAGCTAGGTCGAGTATTTCCAGGAACCATAGTTTTTTTGTTTTTTTTTTCCTGTACTTGTGGGACCTGTTTTAAGCACCCACCATTGGAACTAGATTTTCAAAGAAGTGCAGCTTGTATGCAAGCAACTGAATAAAATCTGACTTTCAAAATTGCTGAGCATTCAACACTTCTCAGAGTGATGCTCACGGGCAGATTTTCAAAAGGTTCTCAGCATCCACTATCCTTTTGAACTGCTCTTCTTGAAAATCTGGCCACTTTTTTTGATGCTTAAATTGGTCTCATTTTCAAATCCAGACTTGATTTTGATTTGAGTACTTTTGAAAATGTGGCCCCTAGTGGCTGCTAATCCGTTGCACTCTTAATGGGGTCATACATGCATGCTAGTTGTTTAAAGTCTGGCCCCCGCTCAGTAAGATAATCAAAATTCTCATCCACATCTGACATGCTTGATCCTAAAGAACTGAGGGATCCAGCCAGTGAGCCAGTCCCCTCAAATGCATATGTCTGAAGGGAATCGTATGGTGGAACAGTAGGATCTGTATTAGCTTCTTTAAGCTTTTCTAAAATGAATTCCCTGAACACAGCACTGTCAGGACCAACTTGCAGAGATTGTCTGTAAAGGCTTTGGATTTCTGTTGTGATGTTTCTTCTAGACTTGTGCTCTCTCATAACAGTACGAGTCCTGAGTGCTGAAATATCAAAAGCCTCTGTGTCCTCCTCTCCACCTCCTTCATCATCATACCTGACAATGTTCTCTCTGAACTCTTCAGGCTTGTCAGGAAATAGGGACTGCTTCCTCCGTTGCCTTAAAACCAGCATTGCCAAAAAAAACACTGACACAAAAAAAAAAAGAAAAAAGAAAAGAATCAGAGACTTTTTATGTGTTTGGAAAGTCTTAAGGGTAATAAAACTTCCTAATGTTGAAGCATATGCAAACTCAAGCAATCTAGGTGGATTTGTAGAGCTGTGATTTTTGTGGATTTATGGTTGCAAGATGTAGTATTTTTGGTGGGGAAATGGCTACAAAGGGATTTATAAAATGGGTTAAGGAAATGGAGCAATTTGTTTGGCCAATGAGAGTTTGGAGCAGTGAGGGAATCATGGGTTACTTGTGCTGTTTGAAACTCGTTTGTTTTATTACATAATATATCAATGCTCCATTCAAAATTTCATTTCCTTCTCCCAGATCAAAACCACTGGAAGGGCTGGGAAATAAAAAAGTAACATTATTGGGTTAGATCCTCTTCAGTTGGTGTCAATTGCTTCAACTCCATTGACTTCAATGAACCTAAGCTAAGCAGGTGAGCATCTGATCCAATAGTTTCTAGTAGCAGGTCTTGCACATTTGAGAAATAAGATTTTGGGGATGTTGTACCTCATATCTGTGCACCAGCAAGCTCTGTCTGTAAGAATGCCTTCTTTGTAACTGACATAAAAGCTTGAATTGTAGAATGACTGGCTCAGATAGAAAAGATTTTCCATTTGTTTATTTTTTTAAAATAAGCATTCATTTCCCCCCTGCCACCCTCCCTGCACCAAATCCTGGCTCACTTCATCCCAAACTGAAGGGTCCATTTCAAATACACAATGGGATCCAAAATGATGCATGATTTCAATTTGTAACTAATTAGAGCTGAAAACTGAATTCAGTTTTAAGCTTAAAAAATAAACCAAACAAATTTGATTGACAATTCTGGAAACAGCAATTCTTTATCCAAAACACAATATTGCACAGTACACTTGTGGTACTTAGAAACGTGGCAGTTTTACCTCATTTAAATAGATAAGGTTACTGCAATATTCTTTGTACTTCCATATAATTGCTAGAGATAATACTTTGAATACTGCAGATATTAATTGATACTAATAGATATTAATATTATTAATTAATAGCAGATCATAAGCCCCAGTCCATTTATCTAAGGCAAATAGCAAGAAGGTCAGACTGAGAGTCAGAAAATGTCACAGTACAGGTAGGGTGGCTTAGATCCAACTGCTGTGAATTGGACCCAGGAGATTGAAGCTGAGATCAGAGTAAGGCCCATAGTCTTCATTTTCAAGCCTCACAGCTCTCCTGTGATTAGTGATATCCCACTCTTTGTTGTACAAAATAGGCTAGCAGAGGTTTTATTTTGTAATGAGGGTAAAATAAAGTGTTTATTTTCTCATGATATGCTTCACTTGAAAATATGTAGGGCTTCCTTAAGATGACTTTGTATTCACTTTCAACAATTTAAAACAAAGTTCTAAGACAAGAAGAAATAGTTCCCATTTATTTTGACCTCTTTAGCTAAACTCGGGCAATTAAGAAAATATTTATCCATAAAGGTTTGGGTTGTTATTTTAAAAAATATATTGGAACATTTTTAAAATTATTTTTCTCGTTTCTGATGCTACATCTTTGGGGATAGTTTTCTTAGGAAGCATTCTGAAGGGTTGAAGAACAAGTACAATTCATGCCATAGCTGCACGATTTAGAAAGGTAACACCTCTTCGTTATCATGCCCTTTGTAACAGTGGAATCAATTTTAAATTGAGATTCTACTCATTTTTTTAATTAAAATTTCACTTCCAGTGAAACAATTATGTTTGCCTAACTTATGACTTTTAAATCACACCATCTGTGAAATAACTCTAGTGCTGGTGAGTTTATATAGTTCTGATAGTAGCTGATAAGAAGGCACTGAAAAAGTTGTCCTTGCTTTTGATGACCCACATCTTTGGATGATGGATGGTGTTTTGCCCATGTCATGCTATCAGAAATTGTAGCATGTCAAATGATGTGCTATGCCAATGTTACCATAGGAAACACGTTCTTTAACAAGCTCACAGGGGTTGATGCATCCATCTAAGGGAATGCTAAATGAACACTCTAGTGCTAGCAGGGATTACTGTGCATTACATTTAGATGGAAGTGCAGTGTCTGAGTGGTTACTGCAGGGTTTCATAAATTATTTGCCTGCGTGAGCCTATTTTGAGGCTTATTGTGTCCTTTGACTTAAGATAGCAACAAAGCACCACAGCAGCCAAGGAATCCAAGGAATTTACGCATTAAGTATGTTACTTAATGCTCTTTGTGATGCATGGGCTTGCATATTGTGACACAGCTTCTTCATGTCCAGCAGTGAGGTAGAAATTGCACATCTAATCTCTGATGTGACATCAATGGTAGATCGATACTGAGACTTGACGGACACGAATGCTGAATCCAGCTTCACAGAAATACATGCTCGTGAATGGCACTATCAGTTCTGAGGTACTTCTTGACCATACATAAGAACATAAGAATGGCCATACTGGGTCAGCCCAGCATCACATCTTCTGATAGTGGCCAGTGCCAGGTGCTTCAGAGGGAATGAACAGAACAGGTAATCATCAACTGATCTATCGCCTGGAACCCATTCCCAGCTTCTGGCAAACAGAGGATAGGGACATGGTTTTGTATCACTGTCTACCATGGCTCGTAGCCGTTGACCAACCTAGCCTCCATGATTTATCAAGTTCTTTAACCCTTTTGTAGTCTTGGTCTTCACAACATCCTCTGGAAAAGAGTTCCACAGTTTGACTGTGTTGTGTGATGAAATACATCCTTCTGTTTGTTTTAAACCTGCAGCCTATTAGTTTCATTGGGTAACCCCTAGTTCTTGTGTTATGGAAAGGAGTAAATAACACTTCCTTATTTACTTTCTCCATACCAGTAATGATTTTGTAGACCTGTATCATATCACCCTGTATCATATCTCTAAGCTGAAAAGTCCCAGTCTTATTAATGTCTCCTCATACGGAAGCTGTTCAATACCACTAATAATTTTTGTTGTCCTTTTCTGAACCTTTTCCAAAGCCAATATATCTTTTTTTTTTGAGATGGGGAGACCACATCTGCACTCAGTATTCAAGACACAATATGATATTTTCTATTTTATCATCTATCCCTTTCCCAGTGATTCCCAACATTCTGGTAGATTTTTTGACTGCAGTTGCACATTGAGTGGATGTTTTCAGGGAACTATCCACAATGATCTCTTTCTCTTTAGGTCCCATAATTTTGTCTGTAAAGTTGGGATTATGTTTTCCAATGTGCATTACTTTGTATTTATCAAGATTGAATTTCATCTGCCATTTTGTTGCCCAGTCACCCAGTTTTGAGAGATCCTTTTGTAGCTCTTTGCAGTCTGCCTGGGACCTAACTATCTTGAGTAGCTTTGTATCATTTGCAAATTTTGTGACCCCACTGTCTACCCCTTTTTCCAGATCATTTATGAATATGTTGAATAGGACTGGACCCAGTACAGACCCATAGGGGACACCACTATTTACCTCTCCATTCTGAAAACTGACAATTTATTCCCACTCTTTGTTTCCTATCTTTTAACCAGTCCAGTTACAGTTCTATGAGAGGACCTTCCCTTTTATCTCATGACAGTGACTCAGAACTCTGGGAAAGAATATTGAGTATATGTTCCTTGCAGGAATCGATAACAGGAAATTTCTGTGCTGTTTGATTTCAGCTGCTGGCAAACCAATGGCATCAGCCTTGCTTTGAAAGGGGCTTCATATCTAATCATACTTTGTCATGTCCAAGTTGGAGAAAAACGATACAAACTGGTCCTTCAGCCATCTGAGATACTCAGCCATCACCTGTGTGTCAGCCAGGAACTTGCAAAGCTTGAGGAAGGATTCACAGTTTATGTTCAGCAAATTATTCTTCCTGAAAACAATTTTCTTTGTGAATCCTGTGTTGTGATCACTCAGCTGAAAGATGTGGTGTTCTTTCCTTGCAGACATGTATTCAATTAATTCAGCTGTCGTCCCCTAATGCTCCTACTCTACTTGTGCTACATTGATGACATCTTCATCATCTGGACCCATGGAAAAGAAGCCCTAGAGGAATTCCACCATGATTTCAACAATTTCCATCCCACCATCAACCTCAGCCTGGACCAGTCCACACAAGAGATCCACTTCCTGGACACTACAGTGCTAATAAGTGATGGTCACATAAACACCACCCTATACCGGAAACCTACTGACTACTATTCCTACCTACATGCCTCCAGTTTTCATCCAGACCACACCACACGATCCATTGTCTATAGCCAAGCTCTACAATACAACCGAATTTGCTCCAACCCCTCAGACAGAGACAAACACCTACAAGATCTCTAACAAGCATTCTTACAACTACAATACCCTCCTGCTGAAGTGAAGAAACAGATTGACAGAGCCAGAAGAGTACCCAGAAGTTACCTACTACAGGACAGACCCAACAAAGAAAATAACAGAACACCACTAGCCATCACCTTTAGCCCCCAACTAAAACCTCTCCAGCGCATCATCAAGGATCTACAACCTATCCTGAAGGATGACCCATCACTCTCACAGATCTTGGGAGACAGGCCAGTCCTTTCTTATAGACAGCCCCCTGACCTGAAGCAAATACTCACTAGCAACCACACACCACACAACAAAACCACTAGCCCAGGAACCTATCCTTGCAACAAAGCCCATTGCCAACTGTGTCCACATATCTATTCAGGGGACACCATCATAGGGCCTCATCACATCAGCCACACTATCAGAGGCTCGTTCACCTGCACATCTACCAATGTGATATATGCCATCATGTGCCAGCAATGTCCCTCTGCCATGTACTTTGGCCAAACTGGACAGTCTCTACGTAAAAGAATAAATGGACACAAATCAGATGTCAAGAATTATAACATTCAAAAAACAGTTGGAGAACACTTCAATCTCTTTGGTCACTTGATTATAGACCTAAAAGTGGCAATTCTTTAACAAAAAAACTTCAAAAACAGAATCCAACAAGAGACTGCTGAATTGGAATTAATTTGCAAACTGGATACAATTAACTTAGGCTTGAATAAAGACTGGGAGTGGATGTGTCATTACACAAAGTAAAACTATTTCCCCATGTTTATCCCTCCCACACACTGTTCCTTAGATGTTCTTGTCAACTGCTGGAAATGGCCCAACTTGATTATCACTACAAAAGGTTTCTCCCCCCCCCGACCCTCCCCCCACTTTCCTGCTGGTAATAGCTCACCTTATCTGATCCCTCTTGTTACAGTGTGTATGGTAACACCCATTGTTTCATGTTCTCTGTGTATATAAATCTCCCCACTATATTTTCCACTGCATGCATCTGACGAAGTGAGCTGTAGCTCACAAAAGCTTATGCTCAAATAAATTTTTTAGTCTCTAAGGTGCCACAAGTACTCCTTTTCTTTTTGCGGATACAGACTAACACGGCTGCTACTCTGAAACCTGTCAATTAATTCAGTTTCCCAGATATGTCTGTTACATAGGACAGAAGGCATATCTTCCTTTGGTCACCCAGAAAAAATCAATGAACTCAGTATTTTTTGCAATCCATTACATAGGCATGCAGCTTGTCTCTCAATTCAAAAAATCATCCCAGTACTTTCCCTCTCAAGAGCCAAAAACCTTCACTGTCAAAGAACAACACATCATGATTGGATTCCATTTCTTCACACAGGTTTACAAAGAGGCACACGTGAAGAGGCTGAGTCTTGATGTAGTTCACAATAGATGAGACCTGCTGCAAAACTTCACATAGCTCTGGACTCAGAGCTTTAGATGCTAGTTTTTCTCTTTGAATCATACAATGAGTTCACACAGCAAAGGAGCTACTTTCTCTACCAAGGCATGCACACCTGCTTTGTGGCTTGCCATAAACAGAGCTCCATCTGTGCAAAAGCCCACCATGCAATCACACCATAATTTTTTGTTTTGCATGTAGCCATGTAGCACATTGAACCATCTTGCACCATCTTGTGTCCTGGAAGAGGAAGAACAGAATGTCTTCAGAAACTACCATCTCATGTGTATTTCACAAAAGCCAAGAAATTTGCATCACAACCCTCAGTGCTCACATCAACTTGAAGAGCAAAAGAATCTGTGTTTTTCAGATACTCCATCAGTATGTTTTCTTGATCTGCGGCTGTCACTTTGATCCTTTGCTTCACTGTGTTGTTGGAGAGTGGTATGGATTTGAGCTTGTTTGCTTCAGTTTCCCCAAACATTATGTTAATCACATCAGTTGCAGCTGGCAAAATCAAAGTTTCTCCAATTGTATGAAGCTGCTTGGCCTGTGCAACGTGGTAACTCACCTCAAATGATGCCTTTTGAGCATGATCAGAGATGAACATGACTCTTTTGAATTGCAATTGTTGACGTGAAAGTTTGTCTTTCTGACACTGGAAAAATATCCTTAGTTTGTCTGTGTGTTCCATGTGAAGGGTTTTTAAGTGTTGTTTAAGCTTCTTAAGCTTTATGCTTTCTCTAAGTGACACTGTGTTCTGGCAGGCATTTTGGCCTTTCTTCTTTCTTGATCAAATCACTGGTGAAGTCATAATCAAAGAAAGCCTCATTATATTTTTCAAGCATGTTTCTTGGACTCTTTTTTTTGTTCATAACTGCACCATTAGATTCACTGCTGGAGGCTGAAGCAGATACTCTGGGTAAAAAAATGAGTCCTCTGTGTTTCTTATCACAAATCTGAAAGAGGAATTCACTATTCAGCAAATGAGGCCAGGACTTAGGAAGGCCCTGTGTGGTGATACTAGGGCAGCAAAATGATTCTTTATCCTCAAGTGACAAGGGTACTCAGGGTGGCATGAAAGAAGATACGGACCCCACCCTAGTGCAGATTCCCATCTCAGAAAAGCTTAGCACAGGTTCCTACTAGCTCAAGCAGAGAGGAGGCTCTCTTGTTGAGGCTGCTACCCACAGATAAGGATTTTCTGCATTCAAGTCCCTCAGATGGATACTTGCACAGCTGCATGGTGCAAATGGCCAAACTGGTGTCTGCACAGCAATCTCTACACAGACAACATGTCTGAACCTGCTTCACAAATGCCGCAACAAGAGCCCAATGTTATACTCTACAAAATGGTGGTCTCCACAAAATGTGACCTCACATGCATCATATATGCTAGGTTATGCTGCAAGGTTGCCATTGTGATCTAGAAAATGACAACTTCTGCACAGCATGACCTCGCACGCACTGTATGTATGAGGTTATGCTATGTGAAGACCTCCATTTTGTAGATCAAAATGGGGGCTTCCTGATGCAGTGTTTGTGGAGCAGGTCCAGACATGTTTGGGGGCAGATGCATCACAGTTTGGCAACTTGTGAGTTAAGGCACTTGATTACAGTCCTGAAGGTCTGTATTTGAGTCTCGCTCAAACTCACACTGAAAGTTTGGACGGACCAGATCACTGCCCCTTGTGCTCTAGATCTACTCTGAATGGGGGTGGGCTGAGAAAAGAGCAGAAACAAACAGTTTCTGCACTCAGAGTGCAAGGAGTGCAGGGCCTGCTACTGTGAGCAGTCCTTTCACAGCAGGGCAAAAGGGGAAGCTTCTTGCTTGAACCTTCATCCCTGTGCAGGCATAAGGGGTTAACACACTCTATCCCTATATTTATAGGGAATATATCTCAAACTAGTAGAATCTGTCTAAATGGAGGAAACATTTTAGTGCACAGACTGCATATGTCACATCAGGCCTAGCACTCTGCTTCCTAAATGTGTATCAACAGACGCGGGGGTAGGGAAGAAAGGGGAAGAGTAACATAAGAATGGTTGTATTTGAAGAAGAGACTATGTAAATATGTCACTTTATTATTCAACAGATCAACTCTGTATTCAGAGTCATAGCAGCCTCCTTTATGACAAAAATAAATAAAAAGAAACAGTAAAAAATTATCTTAGCTCTACAGAACCACACAGTTATGGTGGAGAGAATTGGATTCTATTCCTTCTCATGCATCATCAGTAGAACTGTCAGCTAAATTTCAACTGTAAGGCTAAATTCTGCTTTAGTTTTATGTGTGCTAAGACAAGATTTTAGCCTTCCACATCTTTACGACAGCTGATGATAGATGTGCATACAGGAACACACCTACACTTTGGCCAGATTTTCAGGGCTGGCAGTTACAAAGACTTTTTTTTTTTTTTTTACTTGTAAACTGAACCAATTTGATTTGTAATCAGTGAAACACAATAAACACAACAGCATAATTAGCTCAGCCAAACCAAGGAACCTCTATTCAAATTATCAAGTCTTGCATATAGCAGAAGAGGGCAGTGGGACACATATATAAATACTAAAGCCATCTCACTTATTTTTTCTTACCTAATATTATTAGTATGCAAGCCGAAACTGCAACTAAGGTTTCTATGCTGAGACCCATGGAAAACATGAAAGCTCCAAATCGACAAGACTCGGCACTGGCTTCAGTATCACAATCACAGACGCTGACAGTTAGGGTGTTTGTGCTGGTAAGTGAGGGGGTTCCATTGTCCACAATTAGGACTGGCAGGAAGAAAGCAAACTGCTCTTGTCGACTGAAGCCATTTTTTGCTGTAAGAATTCCAGCTGTGTTATCTAGAAGATGAAGTATTTGTATCAGATATTTGTCACTTTAACAAAAATAAATAAATAAAAAAATCTGGCTAATAACTTATCCTTATTTGCAATGAATGACATTCTGAAAAGGTCAGACTGAGAGTCAGAAAATGTCACAGTAAAGGTAGGGTGGCTTAGATCCAACTGCTGTGAGTTGGACCCAGGAGATTGAAGCTGAGATCAGAGTAAGGCCCATAGTCTTTCATTTACACAGGAAAGCGAAGTGTGGGGAGGACTTTACTGATTTAAATGCTTTTATAAATCACCAAAACCAGGTAAAATGCAGGATGTTCTAAGCAAGATGAGATATTTCAATTTTGATAGATTAACAAAGCATCAGTTATAATGCACCATGCAAATCAGCTTCCAGGGACAACTCATTACTGTTTTATACAGTAATTTTCTTTAGTAAATTAATATAAAAATGGGCCTAATACAGAGCCATTTATCCAAACCTTCTGTACTTTGCAATATAAATATGGCTGATCAGAACAACCCCCAGGCTTTGTTTTGTAAAACCAGCTTTTCAACAAAGTATGCAAAACAAATGAACAAATATAAACATTCAGTTTTGTTTGCCTGCATATCTGTGGTTGTTGGTAACCTAATGTGTGGAGGGCAAACTCTGCTCTGTGTTACATCAGTAGATCCAGAGTAACTCCATTTACTTCAATGCAAGTATTCCAGAAGTGATGGCAGAATTTGACCAAGAACTTTGTATTAATGTTCAAACCCAAAAGTGGGGAAAAATACCTACCCCATATTCAAACTGATGAACTGATTTTTTGAAATGGACCCATGCAACCAGCTACCATCCTGTCCAGCTGTTTGTAGAGCATATTGTATAAGTGGCTAATCAAAAGGTTCAACATTCAAAGGATGGCTTTCTGATAGGTGGGGGGGGGGGCAGACAAACTTGGTTGTGAGCATCCACAACCTCAAAACAGGGGCCAAGTGTGCTCCTGCTACTTTGGCCAGGGACTTCAGCTTAGAAACACTTTAACTATGTAGCTTGTTGGAAAAATATGCAGGGCAGGTGGCAGGGTTGTTTGGTTTTGTGTGATTAGAAAGTTAGCGACCCTACGTAGGATTCCACCTCCTAGCAGTGGGTCAGAGGTAAATGAAAACCAGAAATTTAAATATGTATTAAAACATTGCCTTTCCTTTTGGAGACATTAAGAAAACTAGTTTTCCTATAGAATGAACTTTCCAAAAGTTAGTCCCATTGATTTATTCACCTAGCCAGACATTCAAATAATTAGCAAAATCAATATAAGTAATGTGTATTTTAGTTGAGTTTGAAAGAAGCTCTTCTTCTAAGTCTCAGAAGACTGACTTTAACTGGTCATCTTTCCTGTAATATCACCAGCTGTTAAACTTAAGTTTTCCCTTCAGATTAGTTTCGATTGGTGACCCCCTAGACCATTCTTTTGAAGCATCTGGATCAATACCAAAATGGTACAGCATTAGGATATGCAGAGAAGTCATTCATATCATGTCATCAGTAATCAATGCATACAGTTTTAAATGTAACAGGATGCAAAGTTACATAATTGTGAATTGTGCTTCTGTTTATAATTCTATTTTTGCTGAACTGAGTAAAAGAGTGAACCCCTATTAACAGCATCTCTCTAATATTCTTTTTTTAACACCAATATGTGACAATTTAGGAGTTAAAATTATGCTCCATAACGTATACTATATTTAACTATCTATTAAGTAATATAAATCTATTTTTCTTGATTTTGTGCTAAGTATTTTTCTCTCTTCTATAATACTATCTTTTGTTGATTAAAGTTATTTAGATTCTAAAAGGACTATTTATTCTACATGAGGTTATTGGATTATATTATTATTAAAGTTTGCTCATGATAACTCTTTTGCCCTATTTCAAACTTAACACCAAACATTTCTCTGTATGGCTGGATGTGATGGTGATGTGAGCACTATTAAAGCATGAATATTTCATGAAGGGATTTTTAAAAAGCTACATGAATGACACTACCTTGATTATCTCTGACAGTAAAATTTGAGTTGTTTGTGGCCTCCCGAGCCAGATCGAAGTAAAAATGATGGCCTTCTACTGAATCATCTTTATCCACTGCACTGATGGTCTGGATTAGCTGCGAATAAACATGACTGTTTAAGAATAAACACTATTTACTTTCTTTTAACACAATAAATGTCAGCCATTATAATGAATTGCTGAGGCTACAAATTCTGCAGCAAATAAATGTATATAATTGTAACCTTGTTGGGGTTATCGGTTTTCTAATGTATTTTTAGTGTCCTGCCATTATGCCATTTGATTTTGTGTTGATTTGAGGGAGATAAGCATTAAATGCCTAGGATAATGTAAATGGCTTCCAGAATCAAAATGCAAAGTGTAAATAAAGTTTTCATATGCAAACAAGAATCATATATAAAATATTTTGCCCTTTCCTTTTTCCCACAAGGTGAAAAATATATCATTCTCCATTTGAACCAACCCTCTAGTGCAAAAGCTATTTCCTTCCAGCCCATAAACATAGCAGCATCATTCAACTGATGTATTATAGTGGCAGTAAGTGAAAGATGGTGACAAACCCATGTGCTGAATTGTTGGTTCTGGAAATTATGATAGACTGATTATGGAAGTTTTTGTTTTGGTTTTCAATAAAACAAAACAGGCCTTAGTTACAAATGTGTCAAAGCAGATTGTCATTTGCAAGAGAACAAAGTCAAAATTAACATCTTAGCCCTGAAAATAATATCTTCCATCTACATGAATAAACAACCAAGATGAACTCAATATAATGAGCAATATTTCTGCTTGCAAAGAGCAAGTATTTATCACTATTATCAGTTGCTATTCAGTGAATTATGCATCATCAAGTACATCATTCAATGAAGATCTTCACAGATCACTACAAAAGCCAATTTGTTTCTTTCATTAGCAGAGACTGGTTTCTTAAAAGTATGTTTTAATTAGATAAGGACCCAAACCAAAAATCCAGACCTGAATCTTTGATACTTAGGAAAATGTCATGTCCATTTCGAATAACGTGACTCTATTTTATCAGTCACTGTGTCTTCATTTTGTATATGGATTTGAGCGTCCAGGACTCTGAGTACACTCAACTCCCATTGAACACAGTGAAGCTGAGAGACCGTCACTCTTTTGGGTGCTACAGTGGAGATTTTCAAAGGCACTTAGCCAATGGGAGCCCAGCACCTAACTGCAATTTGTCTTCGAAAATCTCCCCCAATTACAAATATTTTCCATTCAAAGTTCTAAGTAAACATAAAATTCCATTTCCTTTTAGGCAAGATAATAATCATGGGAGTATCATGATATCTGTCTTTTCTGCCATGATACTTAAGGAATGTACGAGGCAAGTGTGAAAGCAACAGGATATGCTGTTGTTGTGGGTGCCCCATATTCCTGGCACTCCGTCTTGTTCATGTGACCAAGCCATCTTTCATCTGTGTAAAGATCCCATGGAGAAACAGAAGTCCTATGTAGCCTTATCTTGGCAGTGCTAGAACACTGATTGCTACTGCATGGGATGTCTCCCACATCAGACAAAAGGGTGTCTTCTACATAACTGTTAGGAATAATGGGATGTTTCCTCTTCTCCCAGAACTAGAGAGTATCTAGGGTGATTCAACTATGCAGAAAGGGGGGAGAGCGAACTAGCCCCAATCATAGCAGGGAAAGCTGCTCTCTCAACACTATTGTGAGAATAGATGCAAGATTATCTTTTGAAAAGTGAATGTAATTGTCACAGATAGTGCAATATTGACAGAACTAGAGAATGAAGCCCTTTGCTTATGCATGTATCCAGTACAGAACTGGAAGCCATGGTCCAGCTTCCTCATGCTATTCTATCATGTACTCAACAAACTAATGTGGCTATCTCAGCAGGTTTGATGGTAATAATCTCCATGCCTATAGCTGACAAACTGTATGGCTGTGTGTATTCCACAAATATTTGCTTAAATTCAAAAGCAAATTACAATTTGGTTGTGTTCATGGCAGTTTCATGGTCATTTTCCATCAATTTTTGAACTTTACTAATGTGAGTTTCAGGAAAAATGAAAGTTGAGCCTCAATGTTTGACTATTTGATTGTAAAATTTGTACCTCATAATTAGCAATTTGTGCTTTATTGGTTAGTTATGTCATGTGACATTCTTTCAATTCCATGATTGGCTAACTATATAGCTAACCAAGATACTGATGCAGTGGTGAGCTCCATACAGACAATGTAGTCTGGTCACATGGAGCTCATTGAAGATTGACATTATCACAGAAACTATTAATTATTTATTTGATTCTGATACTCTCAATTTACAATTGCATTGTGCTGATTAGTAACATAGCCATCTAGTCAGGAAACAAATCATTACAAATCCATCATGTTTGGAATTCTCAAAATATCTGCAGTTTCAAGTCAACAGAGCTGGTCTGCTATTTCACTATTAATTCATTGTGACAAAGTTCCTCCTCTGCCTTGGTGGTTCCTGCACTTATTGGCGGATTTCCTTGCCTCATTGACTCACAGCAGCCCTCTGTTTGGTCACTTTTGCTAGTGGCTCAAACCTGCCATTCACTCAGCTAACCTCATCACTGGCCAGCATGGGGAAAAGAAAGGAGAACAATTCCCACAGTCTCTGCTGGTCCACCGAGTGGATCGGGGGACAGGCCAGGGACCTTCCCCTCTAATGGGACCCACAGTCCAGGTCAGCTCATCCTGTATCCAATAGGGAGTTGGGGGGATGGGCAGAACCCGGGCCCACCCTCTACTCCATGTTCCAGCCCAGGGCCCTGTACATCACAGCTGTCTATAGTGTTTTGTGTAACACCTGTGTGACAGCTACAACTCCCTGGGCTACTTCCCCATGGCCTCCTTCCAACACCTTCTGTATCCTCACCACAGGACCTTCCTCCGGATGCCAGATAGTGTTTGCACTCCTCAGTCCTCCAGCAGCACATCCTCTCACTCTCAGCTCCTTGTGCGCTCTGCACTGACTGAAGTGAGGTCTTTTTTAAACCAGGTGCCCTGTTTAACCTGTCTTAATTGATTCTAGCAGCTTCTTAATTGGCTCCAGGTGTCCTAATTAGTCTGTTTGCCTTAATTGGTTCCAGCAAGTTCTTGATTGTTCTGGAACTGCCCCTGTTATCTTACCCAGGGGAAAGGGTCTGCTTAACCTGGGGCTAATATATCTGCCTTCTATCACTCTCCTGTAGGCATCTGGCCTGACCCTGTCACATCATGTATAGCTAGCTAGCTAAATAAATAATATATAAATAAATGTGGGCATCTGTATATATATTTTTCCATGCAGTATCAGTTATAACTAAGCAAAATGAATACTTCTTTGACAAGTTCATTTTCAGTCTGGAATAATAACAAGCTGACTTTTTCCTTGTTTATGTCTTTGCTATTTAAAAAAAAAAGAGAGGAAAAAATAAGGGAGGGGGGAATGGGAAACCTGCCTCTTTCTGACTATTCTAAGCATATGCATGTATCTTGTGAGCTTCATCCTAGAATTGAAGGAATACTGTCAACATATAGGTAGGGAAATGTCTTAATCTTTATTTCTTATTGGATCATTTTTACTAGGAATCAACATAAACCATATAAGTCTATAAATGATTAAGTGCAACAGAAAGCTCTGATTTTTCTAAGTGTGAAGTAAAAATGATCCAGAAAGAAAGAAAAAGATATATTTTTCCAGTCTCCCTAGTCTTGTTTGCATCTAACCTGGGACAGGCTGGCACCTCAGTGCAGTGCAGTGAAGGCAGCATCACAGTTTGAGAAGTTCTGCACTAACTGCTTGTGAATCAAGATCTACAAATCCTATGTGCGTGATGTCGGGAAAAAAGATAAGGAGGTTAGGTATTGCTTTCATACAGTTGTATAAGATGATTGGATTTAAATCTAATTGCCATGAATTGTGTTACTTTGAAGCTCATTAATCTGGAAGCTCTAATAATCTATGAGCCAATTTGAAAACGTGCATTTGTTTTTAAACTGAAATGTATCCATTATTTCTTCCCCTAGAGATGTGGTTTGGAGTTTTCCTTGGAGTGGTCAAGTCCACTGATTCTTTACACGAAAGTTCAGCTCTTTTTGCCAGATTTATCAGAGGTAGATGGAGCTGTCAGTCTGGATAAACCATGGGCCTGCCAGAAGTGTACTAAATGTTCACAACCTGTTATCCACGGTATTCATTGTTTGAAATTATTCACAAGTTGCCTCCTTAAAATTCATTGAAATTATTTCCACTTTTGGACAACTCTTGTATGAGCACACTCTACCAGATCAGCCTCAACTATGTGGTCAGGAAAAGCTCATGCTTTAGCTAACCATAATTACAATACGGCAACTTGGTCCATAGTTACATACCCTCTCAAAATACCAGAAGCTGGATTCCCATGCATCAGCAGATTCAGTTAGGGCAAGAGGAGGTTTAAATCCCTACACACTACTTCCGTTTTCTTTTATTGTCTATGGAGATATCCCCATTTCTCGTCCTCCCTGTTTTCTTATCACTCCTCTTTATGTGCTACTTGTACATGATCAATAGACATACCAAGGTAAAATAATAAATGTTGTCTTACCCATCAATTTCTCTCTCCTGATTTCAAAAATTCTTTCAAAACATGACTTGTTAGGAATGGTCTATTTTTGCAAACTGCTCATTTTCAACCTGAATCATGTACAGACAGTTCTATATACAACTTGGTATTCTTTGTGAGGGTTTTGTGTGTGTGTGTGTGTGTGTGTGTCTGTGTGCTACAATTCATTTTATAGGAAGCTAATATCACATAAATTCTCTTCACTTGCACTATAACTACTGGCTATTTTATTATATGCTAAGTAGTTGGGTAAATGCATGGCTTTTTCTGATCTCTAACTCAAAGTGCAGATTACGTAGTCTCTGCTTTTGGATCTAATAAGTAAAATTACAAAGTAAACTACAACATCAAAGTCAGTTCATGTGTGATCATCAAATTAGAAGAATTCATGCAAAACAAATATACATTAGAGAAGACAGCACTCATTCAAAATGTAGGTGAACTCAGTGCAGCTTGTCTTCAGCTGAAATCTGCTTCTTGCCTGATATGAAGAAAGACTAGGAGCCACAAGGGGGTTGAAATTACTATACATATAACTGGACACATTCTGGATGCTCAACTCACTTACCCTATCCCAGAAAGTCATTTGATGTAGTACATTTAAATCTCTCAAGCTGCAGTTTTGAGCTAGAGTCAATTCATTAATGCCCAGTGAGTAAGTCTTGCTGGGCTAAATTCATTCTTGCTATGACATCTGTGGTCTTACACCAGGGATGTATTTGGTCCATTTTGCTTACTGGCCATTTTTATAGATTTTGGTATAGAATTCAACGGAGTTTGTAACTACTGTAATAAAAGCAATAAAGAAAAACTGTCACACTGTGGTCAACAAGTTCCCAAAACGGATGAGCCTATTATTTATATATATATAGTGGTAAGGTCAAAGAGATTCAATGTGAATCCAGAGAGAATCCAACAGCCACATGGTTTACTAATATTGTTCTATTAGATCTGATGCTAGCAATAGCTATAATAGGATAGTATTCTATTTTATATAGCACCTTTCATGCTCAGGTTATTTTGAACATAATAGATTTAATACTGGTAGTGCAGTGAAAGTGGTTTCTCGATGTGCAAAAGGAAGCTGCCTTCCTGGCTACTATGCAGTTGATGTGTGGATTATAGGAAGGTGCAGAACTATAAGATAAAATGGAAAATGAAAAATCCATTAAAATGTCTGATAAACCTGATGGATGGATTTGGACCATAGCCAAAAATATCCATCTTCTTTTACATTCTTTTTTATTGTCAAGCTATCTTTTCAGATGATAGTCCCAAGGACCCAAATGCAATTCTTCTATTTGAACCACTTCCAGGGGCTAGGAAACATAATATAACAAGGAAAAAATGAGAGCAAAAGTAATTTGCTAAAAATAGACTGAGAACTTTTTAATAATCTTGGGGGGTTTTCTGCCAAAAAGAAAAGAAAATGTAATTCAAGGTTAGCATTGTTCTTAGATATAAGCTATAGTATCACCCCACTGTCTTTGAGTTTGGCTAAGCAAAAGGGCATTTTATTCTATGTATTGTTATAGTTCCTTTGTTTCCTAAAATATGGCCCTTTTATGCTCTTGAATCATTCACAAATAATGTATTTATATGTATTTGCTTTTTGTTTTCACTTACAAACTGGATTGAAGTCAACAATAAAATCCTCCAAATCCCAGAGCATAAGGAACTTTTCCCCTTCAATAACTCCTCCCCATTCTGACAAACCTGAGAATACAGGGTAAGCTTTGCAGTGCCCCATGAAAGTAAACAAACTCCAGCTCTCTTAGGCTAAGGAAGGAAGCAATTTCCAGAGGTAGGAGCCCTTCAATGAAAATACCCCTCAATACCTTTTTCAGACATAAATAGGGGGGAAGCTACCTCAAGCACTCCAGCTTATCATGATGGCCTCAAAAACCCTGATCTACCATTGCCATTGTGTGGACAACCCTGGGCCATCATAGAGTCAGTTGAGGAAAGATGGCCAAAAAGAGGGGTTGTATTTGACTGACTGTTCAAAGCTGACTGAAATCAATGGAAACCTTTCCACTGATTTCAGTAGTCTATATATCAGGCCCTTAGAGTTTGAAAGAGCTCCATTGCATTCAGTGGGCTATGGATTGGAATCTGAGTTAGGCAGGAACTAAACCATTTAGAGCTTCATAACGTGAAGCTTACAACTTTAATTGCCTTGTATTAATTCTCACTATATATAAATTCTAAAATCTAAATTGATCTGTTAAGTGATCATCATAAAAATACTAATTTTTATCTGTAGACTCCTTCTGATGAAAATATAAAAACATTAATAATATCTATGTATCTATATGGAAAGCCTACAAAAACAGTCTGTTAAAAGTAAAGGAAGGTAAAATTTATATTACACATCAGCCATAACAATCTCTTTTTTATACCATTAAGTTAAGTAAAACATCTTAATCATTGACTGTGATAATTATGCATTTCAGTAACAATTTCTTATTATTCCTTCCAAGAGTGTTTGGTGTTGAGCAAGTGACTGAACAAATCTCTGTTCTATAGTTTTGCCACCTGTAAGCTCTGATAAATATTATTTTCCTACTTCAGATAGGTGTGGTGAGATTCCACTCATTAATGTGTATTATTGTTTTCAGCAGTGCCTTTCTTCCTAGAGGATTCCAGAGCACCGTGGAAATTATATGTAAATTCAGAGATTTCTTCACCTACTCCTGAAAAGAAGTCATCTTTGGGGCAGAACACAACAGCAATTCATCAGCACACAACAACATTATGCAACAGTAGTAACTTTAGAAAAGAAAACCAATGTCATTTTGAATTATGAACAAATAAAAAAATATTGATGATATAAATATTTGTTTGTAAATTATATTATTTACTACAATGATATCATTGCATTTTTAGTTAAAGCATTAAAATATGCTAATAGCACCCGAAAGACTTCATTTTACTTCAATGGGCTTTTGATCAGGGTACATAATTAAAGATTTAAACCTTACTGTATTCTAAAAGACAATGAATAATCCTCTCAAAATGCTATACATAATTGCTGAGAATCTCAGTCCCAATAGGATTTTGTCTCTGTGACATTAAACTGTACTAAAATTGTGGTGTTTTTTTTTACCAGTTTCCTTCTCTACCCATCTAAGATTATGTTTTCTTGTTTGGTTGCCAGGGATATTGTTCTTATTGGAAAGAAATATTATACTCTATGCGATTATCCTGCATTTGTAATATCGAAATAAACTGGGTTCAAGCAAATAGCAATACCATATGCCAAATGTCTTAGGTCACTGAAAAGGGAAACAATATGGTTACACAACAACTTTTCAGCCTCTTACCTGTCCAGATCTTGCATTTTCACACACATAAATCTCATAGTGTTTTGGGAATTCAGGAGCATGATCATTAACATCAAGAACTTGAACATACACAGTTACTTCAGAAATTTGTTCTGGATTTCCTAAATAAAAGGAGGAAAGGACATCAAGAATCAATGGTTACGTTCTAACCCATTGCATGTTTTCAAGAAATAAGGGTATTCAAATTTTCTATTAAGTGATGACAATCTTCAGCTGAGAAGGAAATCCTTACTGATGCCCACAAATATTGCCCAAAATATTAATTGGTTGGGGTATTCCTATCCATTGCGCTGTAAAATTATTTTAGCAAGGTAACACTTCTGATTATAAGATTGCAGCAGCAACCAAGAAGATTTTCTGATATTGTATTTCATTTCGAGAAGCAGACAAAATTGTAAAGCAGAATCTCTCTTTATTATTATTATTATTATGATTATGATTATTTTCTGTTAATCCATTGTCTAAAAACACCCTTCCACAAACCACCATATTTTTTTTAAAAGGCAATTTTAAAATCATCCACAATGCTTTCGTTAAATGTTGGATTTGTTAATTCATCCATTGGATTATAAATTGATTTATTTTTTAAAAGGAAGCTATGGGACCTGATCCTACAAGCTGGTCAATGCATGCCAACTGTTGTACCAGCACAGAGCTCCATAGACTGTAATGGGGCTTTGCCCATGCAGAACACTGTAGAGTACTGGAGTCATGGATGCCACTAGAGCTGGTCTTAGTTGACATTTCAGAGGTTTGGGCAAAAACAAATTTCCCCAAAATTCCCACTGTTTCAAAAATATCCAGCCAGCTCTAGCCATAAACCAATCAGGATGGATGCACCATCCTCTGGTTCATGCCCACGGGTTGAGAAACTGTATTCTACAGAAATGAGGCCCATGGGTGACAACATATCCATAAGCCTCCAAGCACACAGATGGGTGCAGAAACCTGAATATTTCCAAACTTTCCCAAACTAGCACCTTTGTTCAAAATACGCCTACATATAAAAGGATGACCTCTTAGGTCTTGTCTACAAGCCTATGTTGTATCATTTTAACTATATTGATACAACCCGTCTGGTGTGGATACAGTTATATTAGTATAGCTGTACTAATATCTTTCTCTGGTATGGAAAGGGGATTTAGCTACACTTGTATAGGGCATCTTTTATTGGTATAATGGTGTCCACAGTAGTGGGTTGTAATGCTTCCCAGGGGGTTATGAGACACCTCGCTACCACTTGCCATTAGCATGAGGAAGCCTTGTTTGTGCCTGCCATGTGTCAGCTCCCTGACTCCTTTGGCCACAGGAAACACAAGCACTCCCCTCTTAGCCAAATCAGGCTCTACTGTCTAGTGATAGGCTTGCTACAACCCCTCTGACCATCTCCCTAGAGTGTCGAAGACTTGGTCCATTAGAAACAGACTTCACAGATTTGCTACTTCCAAAGTAGCAGCTTACAATTTTCCTCTTAGATCACAGCACTCCTTAACACACAACACTTAGATACGTTCATAGCGAAAACAAGCAAAAGTTTATTTAACAAAGAGTAAAGATTCAAATGATAGCAAGTAGAAATATTGGAAACAAAAGATGATTGCATATAAAATAAAATCATAACTCAAATTCTAGAACTTAGATTTATTTAATTTTCTACTTTCATATTTTACAGATCAATGCTCACCCCGAAGACCTTGCAGTGTTTTTCAACCAGGGTTGATCTTTCATTCATGATATAAGTTACGCTGCCAGTTTGCCTCCTCAGTGAGAGATGCCAGGGGGTACCTCTGCTCCCCTGAAACACTCCAACAATCCACTGTCTTTACTCGGAAACAATATTCCCTCCTGCTGCTTTATTTCTTCCTGTAAATATCCTCTCTCATATAGTTCACAATCTCTTGCTTCGAATTTTAGCTCAGTATGTAAATAGAGTTGTACTGTGAAGCAGACAATACACAATTCCCAGCCAGTGAGATAGCTTCTATTACCCCCTGCCTGGAAGGAACTGGTATGAGGCATGTCACCATGTTTATCTAAACTCCAAGGCACTGAGAATATAATTTCCAGTATAGATGCCCAACTCCTTAGGTGTTATCTGTACATTCATTTTGAGATAATTATGATACCCAGTGAGCTACTGGCTCTCAGTAGAAATCTCACATGCCATCATTTTGTGAATTATTGTGCATATATTTGACCCAGGGGATCCCTTTAAAAGTCCATGGACCAGCCGCCCATTCCCTCACCCAGTTGGCACAAAGAAGTTCCTGGGCCACAGGGTACTGATATAACTATTCCAGTAAAAAAAAATCACACCCTACTCAGAATAGTTATACTGGTCCACAATCTGTATGCAAATCAGACCTAGACATATTCTTGCTCATTTATTAAAAGATTCACAGAATGCCTCCTAAAGTCAATAGGAGCACGGCGGTTGAGGGTGATCAACAACTTTTGGAAGCACTCTTCACATTACTGAATCAAACCTCTACTGAGAGAGACAGTACAAGAATGTACGTGTCACAGGCACCCTAATAAACATACCACTTTGGCCCCAATACAGCAAAGCACTTGAGTACATACATAGTCCCACTGAAGTCAACAGGAATACTCACATGCTTAAACTCAGGTGCTTTACTGGATCAGGAGCTGAAGCATAATATTTTCCAGTGAATAGAACCATTGTAGTACATTCTTGTTGATGAATGGCACAACCTGGTCTGTCAGTACAGCATGATTGATATTGGCAAGACCCTTCACAGTAGTTGACAATGTGTGCTAGCATAAACTGCCTGGTGACCAGCCTTCCCATCAGGCTGCTTCCTCTACTCAGGAAAACGAGTCAAATGGATCATGAAGATCAACAAACACTGGAATCTGAGCTGATGCAAGAGGGAACGGTATCAGAAATAACTGTAAATAAATCAGGTCAGATCTGTAACTGGTGAGTAGCGGCAGAGCCCCATTGAAACCACTGGAGCTGGGCTGATCTATGGTAGGCATCAATAGTAGGCATCAAAATTCATGATAACTCCTTATATTAACCTCTTCATATATTTCTTGAAAGATTTCTTTTTGAGATGAAATTTCTCATGCTTAATGTTAATAAGAATTGATTGGGAATGTATCAATAAAATTGGTTGGGCTATTTTTTACATAACACAAGCATGGAAAAAATAAGTATCTTAAAAACAATTTTGACACTGCAGCCCTCACCCTATTTGATGCAGGTATGTGGTGAGGAGATTTGGCTGGGATGGCAGAGGGAATACATCTCTGAATTCCTGGCTAGTATGGGAGGGAATAGCAGCGCCTCCCCGCCATCCCTCTTGACAGCTTCATGGACAGAGCTTTAGTGGAGTGGGCTGATTTTAGTTCCTGCCCTCAGAGCCTGATTGGCCCATTTATAGACTGCATGGACACTTCATTGGCCTGATGGCACCCTCTGAAAATGTGAGTGTCGGAAGTTTATATTGCTCCTCCTGGCCACGAACTACCATTCACACTTGTTTTCTTTCCCCAGTTACCCTTCCATTTGGTATTTTTAGACATTTCTCTGTTTCTAATGGTAGATTCCAAACTTTTCTCTTAGCTTTTGGCCAGAAACCCCCACATAGCTAGTTAGCACCTTCCTCAGAGAACACAAGAGGTTTTTCTTGAGATGAAATATTGTACTATTGAGTTATTTGTCACAACTGTGTAATATCTGTCCAGGGAATGTTAACTGAGGTAGCAGGGGGAACAGAGTTGCTTCTGCAGTCCTTGGCACTGGCCAGGTGGCATCTGACTAGACCCTTGCTGCACATTGCATGGTGAGGGAAAGGGGTCAATACCTATGCAGAAAGACGTACCTCTTGTCTCACCACTTATCACTTGCGCAAGAAAATGAGGATATCTGGATCTGAGCATAGCTATTTTACTCATTGCCTATGATACGATAAGCAGAACATTTACTACGCAGAGCACAGTCTGCATGAGAGGAAGAGGAAGCGGAGAGACAGCTAGATTCCAAGACAGTAGAAGATCCACAGTAACAGAGTGGCTGGTGTCTAGGAAGGTTCTTTAAGAAGAAATCAAGGTTGTAGCAGTAATTATTGGAGACCAAACTGGCCAAATCATGCAGAAATCAAAACAAAGTTTGCTAATGTAATAATGTGATTGTCCCTAGTGATAAAATCCTATCCAATAGGTGCAGAAAACTAAAGAAGTTCTGGACTCTCAAAGGCCAATCCAAAGTGAGGTAGGAGAAAAAAGCCTAGGACTAATCATGATGCCAAGAAGAATATGCCCTTGGGAAGAAACAGAGGCCTCTCAGAAAAAACAGAAGTAATTTATACTCAACATAACCAAGTAAAGGTATCTCAGTCATCATTGTGTAAACAAAAAAAGATTTCAAAGTAATTCATTGTTATTAACTGAATCTGTAAGAGAATGAAACAAATTTATGACACTGCAGATTCATTTGGGAAGAGTATGAGATGTATTGTAGCAATTCAGCCAAGGCAGACGGGGTGGGCTTGCTTCAGAGTAGCACAGAGATGCACCACACCATGGCTGAAAGAGGATGTCCACTATTTGCTAGAGTCATTCCAGAGCGAGAAATAGTTTGTGAGAGAAGAGCAATATGGGGAAAACTTTCCAGTGTCCTCTCTGTTGCTGTGACTGACTGGAGTCACCCTATGTGTTGGCAGTGACATTTTTTATCAGACTAGGAGGAGTGAGGTTGTGTGTGTATGTATGTGTGTGTAACAGGAAGCAAACAGGTTTCAGAGTAACAGCCGTGTTAGTCTGTATTCACAAAAAGAAAAGGAGTACTTGTGGCTCCTTAGAGACTAACCAATTTATTTGAGTATGAGCTTTCGTGAGCTACAGCTCACTTCATCGGATGCATACCGTGGAAACTGCAGAAAGTCTGCTGCAGTTTCCACGGTATGCATCCGATGAAGTGAGCTGTAGCTCACGAAAGCTCATGCTCAAAGAAATTGGTTAGTCTCTAAGGTGCCACAAGTACTCCTTTTCTTTTAGGAAGCAAACAAAAGAACAGTGTTGGGCTAAAAGCATTAATTAAAATGAGAAACAAAGAAAATGTTACAGATGGAATCCTGGCCTGACTGAAGTCAATGGCAAAATTCCCACTGACTATTATAGGGCCAGGCTTTCACGCTGCGTATTGGGCTGGAGGGAGTGGAAAGTGTTTCAAAGATAGAAGCGTGATTTAAATGGCAAACATTGTATTTGGAATTATAGGAAGATGCCTAAACTTAGTCTGAGTAGCTTGGCTTTTATGAGTACCGAGCACCCAGCAGCTCCTGTTAACTTCAGTGGGAGATGCTGGTTTCTCAGCCTTTTTGAAAATCAGGCCACACATTTAGGGGCCAGAGCATATCTGTAAGCATCCGTTTTTGAAAATATTGACCTAAATAATTATACTATGTGTTGAATCAGGCATTGAAATGTGAACATTGCTGGGAGAAATGCATTAAAGTGGACGATCAGTGAAAAGAATTCCTCGAAAACCTAAAAGACAAAAAGAGTCAATGAGTATTTCCCCCCCCCACAATAAGCTCACTTGTAAATAAAATTTAAATGGAAAAAAAATCAGATCACTTACTTGATTAGCTGAGCCAGGTTGTGACTGTGTGTTCTCCCACCTCATTTCCTAGTGGAGATGAGCAGGAAGGAAGTATTGAATGGTAATGCTAAAAGCTAAAAATATAAAAGAACTGTATATAAATTGAAAGGCTAATCAATAAAATCACACTTATCAGACAAAACTGGAGAGGTGAGTTAAATCCTTTACCTTCCATGCTTACGAACTGGAGAGAGTTGTGAATTCTGTAGTCAAAAGAAAATTCTGAAGCTCAGTATAAAAGGGGGGTGGTATGCTGAACTATTCAGGACAGATGGTGCTTTCTGTTATCTCTTGCTGGTAACTACTTAGAGCTGGTAGCGAACCACACCTCTGGGCATCCAAAGAAATAGCAAATTAGAGTCAACGTTGTCCCATGTTTCAGTCAGCTGTCACCATCAGAAGTACTTGATGGAGATGTATACTTCAATTGACAGAACTTGGAGGCAGACAACATTTTGGCCCCTAATGACCTTCCTTTTGTGAATGAACAAATCACCTTCAAGTCAGTCTGGTGGCTCAAGTTTTCTTGTTCTGTTTGAATTATTAGAGTGCTATTATTTCTGGTTTGGATTGTGTACTCCAGGGATCAGCAACCTTTGGCACGTGGCCCGTCAGGGTAAGGACCCTGGTGTGCTAGGCCGGTTTGTTTACCTGCTGCGTCTGCAGGTTCGGCCTATCATCGCTCAATGTGGGCTGCGGGAAGCAACGCAGACCGAGGGATGTGCTGGCCGCCACTTCCTGCATCCCCCTTTGGCCTAGAGCAGTGAACTGCAGCCAGTGGGACCGCGATTGGCCAAGCCTGTGGACACGGAAGGTAAATAAACCGGCCCAGCCCGCCAGGGGGCTTACCCTGGCAGGCCATGTGCCAAAGGTTGCCGATCCCTGGTGTACTCTATATAGGCAGATTAGCACCTACCAAAAGACAGAAAATATTTGGCTTGATTCACTGTTGCATTGGAACTCCACACAGTGCATGATGGAAGAAGGGTCATTAGGCATCTGGTTCTGGCTCTGAGAATCTCAAGGTCAGACCTGGCACAAGTAGACATACCATATGTTGTGCCACTGATGTATGCTCCTTAATGCAACTTACATCAGTGGAGGATTGCCGTGGAACTCATCCCTGTGCCCCTCAGCCCCCTATACTGAGAAATGGTTGGGGATGGAGGCATGACTATGGTGCAGATGCCAGGACACTTACTGGATTTGAAGCTGGATTTATGCCATCTGGTTGGTGCAAAGGGACTGTAACCATACATGGCCCATATGGGATGAAATCCAGGTTCCACTGTTATCAATGGTAGTTTTGCCATTGGGGTCAATGGAGCCAGAATTCCACCCATAGTTTCTTTGTTTTTCAAGAAAATATTGCTTTGTCCACAGGATAGACATGATGATTATTATTCAGGTGTTAAATGTTATTTATTGATAAAGTAAATCATCTTCAAGGATATCCAAACCAATGTGAAACACCTTTAATACCTCTGGATATCATCTTATTAAATGGTGACCTTATAATCATTAAAGAGCTGGAGAATAAATGTAGCAAAATGAGAAGGGCTCCCTCTTCTTACAATACATATCTTAATATTTCTTGACATTGAAAGCCTTGGCATTTCTTCTGGTTCAGGAGACATTTATTCAATTGTAATGTGTGGGTCTCTCCCTTTTTAGTGTTTAGCTAAACAGAAAAGTCACAATCCTAGACTGAAGTCATCCTGCAATGTTTCCATAGACCTATTCAAGATATGACAAAAATATGCCAGAGATGCTTTCCATTACACCATATCACCCGCCAGCTGTCCAATAAAGTGAAAAAGAAGATACATTTGTGTTAAAAACCTCATAGATAAACCAAGAATTCAAACAAGACTATCAGTTCACAAATATAAAATGAGGGTTGCAGTAACTATTGCCACCAACTTTACTATATTAAGCTCACTATTGCATCTACTATTCTGATATATACATGGGGAATGCTTTCTTATGGGGAATCTATTGGATTAACATATAGCTAAAGGTTGTCTTTTTCACCAGAGACAAGAAGCTGGTCCAATAAAAGATGTTACCTCACACACCTTGTCTTACACATATTTCTAAATAGTCATCATAAAAAAACAAATGTATATGACACAATGTCTAAACCACATGCTAGTTATTAAAAAATACATGGCAATAAGTAGTTCATCCATTGATATCCTCCTATTTTGTTGACCTTTTCTCTTCCTATGGATGATGTGATTAATTTTAACTGAGAAGAAACACATTTTGCCACATCCAGTTCCAAATTAGCAAGCAAGCATTTTCCGTAATGTTGTCCCAAAGATAGGGCAGCTGGATAACTGAAAGCACAAACAGAGGCAATTTGCATTTGACTTTCAGACAAAACTGACAGGTGAAATCTATATAAAGGATAATGCCCAGACTTAACTGTCACTGTAGAGAACTCTAGCTGATTTAGGCCCCACATTAACCATTAATTTGAAATACAGGTTTCCTACTGGTGTTAAATTAGACCCTGGCTAATTTTACACTAGTCAAAAATCTGGTGTGAAATTAACCAGGGTCTAATATAACATAAGATCTTGCACCAGGGGAGCAATTCATATGCTTCAGTATAACTTGAAAGTGTTAGAGTCTTCATCTCATTACAATTTCTTTTCTTTTCTTTTTTTTTTTTTTAATAAGGTCATCTTTTATGAAAGAGCACAAGACCTTGGAGCTCAAAAACATCCTGCTTCCACTGAACTCATCATTTTAATAATGCTCCTTAATGTAACAAGAAACAGCAATATAATGAGAAATTAGCATGTATTCTCCATTTTAAAAAAAGGATGTTCAGATGATAATTACACTAAGTGCATGCAGGATACAAAACATAGTGTTCCTTAAATTCTTACTCACTTGTTTCTGTGGCTGTAACAGTTATGTTGTGCCAAGCAGCTGTCTCTCGGTCCAGAAGCTTAGTTATAATGATTGTTCCACTGTGTGCATTGATGCTGAACAATCTCTTTAAATACGTGCTGTGGACAATAGAATACCTGCACCAAAAGAGTAAAGAGGTTGCCTAATACTGAAATGTTCCATCTTGCAGCTTGGACGTATAAAGCTATTGTCAGTCGAGAAAACAGAGCTGTGCATATATACATATAAATGTGTGCAGCAGCAGCTCAGAAATTATGAAAAATGTACACTTATAAACATTTAAAATTCACTGCTGCCAAGATCAAAGCTCTTCTTTTCATAAAACTAAATATGCCTCAGATCTATATTAATGTGAACTGAATCTAAAATGCATTATTCATTCTTATTTCTCAGTCGGTCTCACAGCAGGTGAATGACTTGGTTGAAAAGAAACAGCAAAAATGCCTTGTGAAATGAATAACACTGGAAACTAAGTAGAGGTATAATGGTAAATCTATTTTATTGTTGCTGACATGTTATGATGTCGAAGGAATGAGCATTAGGGAAAAAGAGAGGCATCTGGCTATCTGTAATGAGGTGTCTGCTAACCCCAGGTACAAAATCCAAAAGTGAAAAATGACTGCAATGAGCCCAACTTGAAGCTCTATTGCAACAGCCATCATTTGAAAAGCTCTGTGTGCCATGTTCATATGCAAACATACAAAATGCAGGTGGAATGATAGTTACATTCTTATCATTGGCCACATATGAGTGACTATAAAAAGGCAGAGAGTGAAGTCAAATACATAAATTAAAATGTCAGAGATTTTTAAATGATTGGATTTTTTTTAAAAAGATAAAACTAAATGTGTGGCTTTATTCATAAGGTACAGTAGGTGGCTGGAAGTGAAATTTGCGCATACTCAGAAAGTCTGCATTGGTCCTGTGCAGAATACCCATACTTAACAATTCCCTCTTCTTCTTCAGCTTTCATTTTGCTTGATAAAGTCTTTATATAACAAATTGACACTTAAGACTCTTCTCTGATAGCCCTTATTAAATGCCAGTGGTTGGATGACTCTCTAACTTTTAATTTATAGTTACCATGCATCCTGTGTGAAAATCAGCAAGATACTAAATCCAAGAACTACCATACTAGCTTGTAGTCTGTTCACTTTAGTTTAGCAAGAGACTTGTCAATGTCTCCTTTATAAACTGCTATTTCAGGGATTTATAACTCAGCTTCAAACATATTTCATTTATGAGAATATCTTCTCATATTCCCTCCCCACGCAATCTTTTCTTGTTGTTGTTTCTGTTTTTTTTTTCTGATTTCAGACATTTGTTTGTTTTAAATAAACTTCATTTATTATAACATATATTGCTGTTTGCAAACTAGTGTCCATAATGGCAATCAGGCCTGGGTTTGTTTTGTTTTGTTTTTGTATTATAAGAAAACACTGAGAGCTGAGTTGTTGTTAAATAATTGGCTGCATATGCATATACTTTCCCAAAAACATACATATATATGTCTTAAAATCATAGTTGATGCACACTGTAAAATGAAATGTTCCATCTTAAAGGAAGTCTATGGTGCAACAACCCTGCTTAAACATTGCTGGTTTGGGGCAATCGACACACATTTACATCACAGCAACCCCTAGAGTAATATTTTATTTTGAAAAAATATACTATACAAATGTTATAAATATTCACAGTATTTACATGTTTTGGTACAGATGCTATAATTCTCTGAGAAAAAAACACCAAGTGTTTTGAAAAATTCTGTACATATATTTGTACTTTTTTTAACTTAATTTTACCCCAGACTAAGTCTTAAAATAATATAATAGGAAACTAGTATTATAAAAGACAAAAATATTAGAAATCTATAGTATATTGAAGCATAAATAATAATAGAATATATCATCTACTAAGAACTTGATAATGTAGTCCACACTAGTGTATTATTTTGCACCAAACTAGTTTATACTGTACCTTAGGTTGTCTAAATTAAGTGATGTTCAATTATATCAACTGACTCTACAAGCTATTTTAATTATAAATCAAATGCTAAAGATTAATCAGCTGTGCCCTGCCTTAAGATACATTAAAACTATATTGTGAAATACATAGTTTGTAGAATTGTTCAGTATAAAATTTCACTATTGGGGCAAATACCAGTCATAGAAGGCTGAAAGAGAAGGAAACTGGTACAATTATGTTACACAGAGCTAGCTGGCTAGATCCTGGCTGTTGGAGTGGACACTGTTCCTACCCAAGTCTAAAACATAACACAGCACTACAATATTTCCCTCTGCCCCTCTGTAAAGGAGATTTTGGGGAGCAGGCTGGAGTAGGGATAGGGGCATAGCCAGTGGATCAGCAATTATTCAGAACACCCTGACATCTGTGCTACTGCAGGCCTGAGGTTTTAGCTGTGAACATGGCACCACAGTTCTGCTGTTGCCCCATATCCTCTACAGGGCCACTATTTGATCTATTTTTCCATCCACTGGCTACTATGAAGAATTGATTTACAACACCCATTTATTCAGGCTTTGTACAGGGGTCAGGATTAAGCCCAGAGGGAGGAAATGACATTTTACTATTCCAGACTATTTGGCTTAAGGATATCCAGGCTATCATAACGTAGGTGAACTTTAGTTCAGTCGTGAAGCACAGACCTGTGTAATGGAAAAGAGTCCCCTGGGAATTTTTCTCACTTGAATAGTCTTGGGGCCCCTTTGATATCTCAGCCCTGTTTTTTAAATCATTTCTTCCTAGCATACCTATTTACATTGTACGGTGTGTACCTGATGGGACTGTTGGCATTGTCTGGATCTCTGGCAGTGATAGCACCAACCAAGGAACCATTTGTGGCCCCTTCAGCGATTTCCATCACATAGTTCTGTGAGGTGAAAACTGGAGGCTCATCAGCATCTTCCACACTGATCTTGATAATGGTTGTGTCTTCAAAGGGCCCTTCCTTCATAAAACGGCCATCCATTTGCCTGTTGACTGCTTTTGTTCTAACACTGTATCTCCTTTTGCTCTCATAATCCACTCTCTGTCGACAAACAAAGTGGGAAGTGGAATATTCCTTCTTCTTTTTTTTTTTTTTAGAATTTTAAAATTAATAATACATTAATGACTGATGTAAGATTAAAGACAAGAAACAGTGGTACACTTCTTTTGGGAATGTTTTAAAAGCAGTTACACACACACACATATACACACACTGCAATAACAGTTTAATTATTAATCTGTCTTACTTTAGTTTGCTTTCACTATTAAAGATTGATTTCCTTGGCTTGCTCTGATGTTATGATTTAATAGTATTGTAATGGATAGCTTCCTTTACTTCGTCACTTATGTCTAATGTAGGTTTTATGTTCTTAATGCCTGTAGAGTTAACACTATACAATACATCATATGAATTTTCATGTAGAATAAGGGGAATTAATTAATTTTCAGATGCTCAGACTGAGTTTATTAAAGTTTAGTCTTCAGAAAAAATAACTCTGCCTCCCCTTTAAAAAAACAAATGAAGAATAACTCTCTGACCATACTGTCTGTCCTACTATCTGTTTAGTCAGGGTTAGTAATACAAACTATAACAGGAAATATTAGCGAAATAGCTTCCTTTCCTTGTAACTGTTCCAAATGGGCAAAAGACAGCAACATAAAATTCTTTAGTCTCCCATACTTCACAGAAGTGCTGACATTGTCTGAGTAAATACCTTGTGCTCTCTAGCTCCATCACAGAATATTTTTTGGCTTTTCATACCATGAGAACACAGGTAACCAACTCAGTGAACTTACTTTCTGTCTTTTCCCTCCCCTTCAAGGTTTAAAATGAAAACTTGTCATCAGTTCAATTCTAGTAGCTAACTCTTTTTCTCCCTATGTGATGCTAAAGTAAGTCCCATATACAACTGAAGCTTCCTGAGTATGTTTCAGTGAAGAAATCATAACACTTTTCACTAATACACAGAAGTACCTTCCATCTCAAGATCTTAACATTCTTTACTAACAGTGAGTTATGCCTCAGAACACTCCTCTCCAATTATTCTTTCCATTTTACAGGTGAGGAAACAAGGCACAGAGAGATGAAGACATTTTCCCACAATCACATAAAGAGACAATTACAAAGCTGGGAATAAAACCCAGATATCCAGACCCCAACTGCTTGAGCCACAAACCAAAAATATCATTCTACTTTCTAAGCTAGTGAGGTTGTTTTTCCCCACATCTTTCCAGATCCTACTTTCAGTCAGATTATTAGTGCTTAAAGAAGCCAGATAGAAAAACATGGAGACAACAACATGCAGTGTTGTTGTTTTAGTAGTAGTAGTTATTATTTTATTATTTTAAAAGATTATGATATGTGTCATTTTAGTGAGTTTTTTAATGCCTCACCTCTTTTAATATAACAATTCCTTCTTGGGTCTCATTGTTAGTAATGATGTCAAAAACAAGTGACTCATCTCCTTCGATGACATAATTCATGGCTGCATTCTCCCCTATGTCGCTGTCTTCTGCCATGATTTTGCCTATGGTAGAGCCCGCTGGTGCTGCCTCAGAGATATTCATGTAGTAGAACTCTTAAAGAAACAGCCAAGTACCTTTAGATTAAATATTGTCAACTTTGTCAACAGTAACAGTTGAAAGCAGTGGTGTGCAACCTGTGGCCTGGGGAATAGTAGTGGCCGTTGAAACACTCACCTGAGGCCATGGGGGGGTGACTATTTAAGAAAAAAATGTTTGCCTGAATATAAATTGAAAATATGTCTCCTGAGCTGGGTAATGTGAGTTTCAAAGGGAAGTGTTTGAATCAGCATCATTCCCATGAGGAAGCACTAGGGGGCAGCAACTCCATAACTGCATCACAACTGCTCCCCTGCAGCCTGGGAAACCACTCTGAGGTGAGCTGGGAGCAGATTCTGTCATATTCCTACTAGAGCTGCTCAGCAGTGACCCTGTTGCTAGCCTGCTACTTTGCAGGAATAGGGATCGAGTAAGTCCCTGCAGCTGCAGCTGCTCAGCACTCCTGACACCCTAACAAGCCAGCTGGGATGCCTGATGAACTGCCTTGCCTGATTCGTTGAGGAAGCCAACAGGCTGGTTCTTAAACTCAGCAGCAGTGGTAGCTCACTGGTTGCTCAACGCCCACACTCTCTCTGCCTCCCTGTGCTTGTCTCTCGCCAAGCCCTGCTCCTCTTTTGCTCCTCCACAGCTCCAGTCCAGATCCTACCCTGCACCAAGCATTGTTCCCCTCCTGTCCTCCTGCTCCTAGCAAGCCAGTTCTGACCTTTGGCTCTGCTTGCTGGTTCTGGCATTTGGACTCCGACCACTAGCCCTGACTCCCACTCCAACCACTAGGCCTAACTGCCTACAGCTCAGTTTCCTGGCCAAGCGAAGGGAGGAGAGAGAAGATTAAGGTTCTACACTTCCTGTTTTCTTGCTAGATTGTGGGATCCATAGGGAGGACAGCATAGCAGCTCAGTTGCCTATGCCTGAGCAGAGGGAAATAGAATATTGATTGTGGCCCTGTGGCCTTTTTAAACTGCTGGATGAAATCTTAGCTCAGTTGAAATCCATGGCAAAGCTCACATTAACTTCAGTGAGACTAGGAATCCAGCTGTTAAGTTTAATTCTAATGCTGAAAAGTTGGACCCAACTGGTTTACAGTATTTGAATGGTGTGCACTTGCAACATCATTATTATTTACTGTAGGTTTCTGAATAAAAAGTATCTAAGTCCAAATTATTTCCCACCACTTCATTCTGTAACCACCTTTGTTTCCCACACTTTTACAATTAACCTTTATTTCAGATCAGTGACCACAGGGTGCAGAAAACTAGTGGTGTGAAAGCTCCTCTCTACATATGCACACTCTGGGAAGACTGCCATTAAAATATAGATCTCTGTATTAATCTAGCATAGTGTGCTTCTTTCTCCTGAATGCAGCTGCATGCTAGATAGCAGTGGCGATGCATAGCTTCCCTACTAGTTCAGTTTGTATTTATTGTTTAAGTAGTCAGTCCTGAAAGAAAGAATTTTTATCCTCAGATAAACATAATTTTACTGTTGTCAATATATTAACAGTAATAAAGAAAAAATATGCCCTAAATCCCAAGAGAAAAAAAACTCCTTTTTTGTATTTAACTTCCCTAAAGGTATCTTTTTTATCTCAAAACTATAACAAAACATAGCACTGGCTTGAGCTCTCAAGATATTTAGTCCAGGTTATTTTTTTTATGGAAAAGTTATTGGTTTATCAATCTTTTATTTGACTATATGAGACAAAAGGCAAAATGTAGATCTGATCTAAATGGGTATACCACTGAACTCACTGACATTGCACTAGGACTAAATTTTCCCCACCGTTTCTTGTGTAATAATAAAACTTCTTGGCATTTACTCACTTTGTTGAAATTTGGGTTTGTTGTCATTGATGTCAGAGAGGTTGATGGTTACAGTTGCTGTTCCTGAAAATCCACCCATTTGCCCAACCATATCTTTGGCTTGGATAATGACAAAATATTGCTCCTTAGTTTCTCTGTCCATTTGGGAAGAAATTCTAATGACACCTGGAAGATACAGTTAGCTAAGCACATTATTTACAATATCTGACCGGACATTAAGAGTACAAAAAGAAGCACCAGATTTGGTAGCACTAAGAGCTCTCACAATTCATAACATCTGCAGGCTGAGCTTATTCTTCCATTCCCACACTCCCACCCATGTGCCACCGTCCCATCATACTTTATTGCAGGGGTTCCCTGCACCCTCCATCCCTTCCCTCATGCCAAGGGCTCTGGGTGATGCCTTTCCACCATGCAAGAGTTTCCTATTCCCCTATGCCAGGGCTCTGTATGCATCCCCATTCCCCCATGCTAGGGATTCTATGTGCCCCCTCCCCATTTGCCCTTCCCCCACACAATGTCCCCCATTCTCTGCTCATGCCATTTTAAATTTTATTGGGAGGATGGACAGAAATGGGATATTGTTATGCTCAAAGGCATTAATTGGTGCCATCAACCAGTGGTTTAATCATTATACAGTTGCAGAGGTACTTGAAGCTGGGTTAAACAGAGTAAAGGGGGCTACACATGTCCCTCGTGGTCCCCCAAACCAATAGGGTTCTGCTCATTGGTTCATAGAATATTCCCTGAAGTTTTGGAATTGATCAGATTCTGTGTTGAAAAGCTGTTGTGTTACATACAAATAGACAGACAGACAAACAGACAAATGCCATCAAGTTTTAAGTAGATGGCCACAGCCAACAATATACATACTAATTAGTTCATAGCACATGTGGCCTTGTGCTGGAAGTTAGGGCTTCTTGTTTTATATATCTTGGGTATCCCACTGTCTCACTTTCACCTTTTAGCAAGTCTTTTAACTTTCTGTGCTTCCGCTTACTCATCTCTGAAATGAGAATAATAATATTCCCTACTTCAGAGAAGTATTGAGGCATAAATAAATTATGCTGATTAAATTTTGTTTGAGGTGTTAAGCATAAAATCTTATAGACTTGGGAGTATTATTATTATATGTCCTGGAATTTAATGTTTGCATCGTGACTATTATTTGAACCAGTTTTATATATGTCTTAAAAATAGAGAGATATCTGAAATGTCTCGCAGGCTGAAATTTTCTTAGATTTATGTGAAATGTATTCCATTTTATTTAATGAAGTGACTATGGGCGCCATCCAAAAACAACTGAAGTAAATATGACTCATTCTATTGACTTAAATGGTCTCCAGATTGGGCCCTAAGGACTTGATCCTGTATTAGTCAAGTCAATGGGAGTTTTTCCATTGACTTGAGCAGGAGCAGGATCAAGCCATAAATCAGGAGACATTCAGATACTACAGTTGTGGGTGCTACAGGTAGGTAGATTGTCTGATCTGAGGAAATTATATTTGTGCTGTCTTGAGAAAATAAGATTACAATCTATTGTAATTTTTATCTGACACACAGCTATTTTAGGAGAGTTCATGAATTAAGCTTGGGTTATAGGAAGATCTAACAATACCTGTCTTTGGCTCCACAGAGAAGTAGGGCTGTCCTTGCAAAATACTGTAAAGCAACCGGGCACTATTGCCATAAGCAGGATCATCTCCATCTGTAGCTGTAACCTGTATCACCGAAGTACCTGAAAAGAAAAGAAGTGAACTAAGAAATTTCTTATATATATATATACATTTGTTTAAAATGAAATGACTGTTTGCCATATAAATAACATATAAATCTCTCGTGGCATATCTATAGCTTTTAACCAGTGTCTGATTCTCTCTTCTTGTCTCATCTTTGTCTACATCTTTTTTTTTACCCATTTAATATAAAACAATTCATACTGTATGGAACCCACCCTAGATATTCAGTACTGGCCAACTACCACCCAGTGTCAGACGTCTCATTCCTGAGCAAGCTCATAGAGAAGCTAGCAAAAGGCCAACTAAATGCTCATCTAACTAAAGCTAACATTCTAAACCATGCATAATCTGGATTCAGGTGAGGACTTGGAACTGAAACTGCCTTAATGGTACTGATGGTTGATCTTCTGCTGTCAATGGATAGAGGACAGACAACCATTATCATCCTCCTGGACCGCTCTGCAAGATTCAACACTGTTTACCACAAGATTCTGCTGTCTTACCTGAGAGAGATGCAAGGGTTCAGGGTAATGCACTAAGATGGTTTGAGTCCTTCCTGGAGGGATGCACATAATGAGTAATGATGGGAAACTGCAACTCCACCACTAGACCTGTTACTTGTACAGTCCCAGAAGGATCAATTCTTTCTCTGGTTATTTTCAGGATTTATACACAAACACTAGGTGAACTAGTCAAATCAAAACTTAAATGACAGCAATATGCTGATGATACACAGCTGTACCTATCCTTCAACACATCTGACCATATCACAACCACCACCAAAAAGGCCCAATGTTTGGATGAGATCAGCTCTTTGATGAAGAAAAGCTGGCTGAAGCTGAGGCTGATCAAGACGGAGGTGATGCTGGTGGGCAGAGGACAAGATTTCAACGAGTTTGCAACCACAGTGTACCCACAATTGGTCAATTCAGTCCGTAAAGGAGTACTCTTATATTCCTTTCTGAGGTTGAGCTCTCACATATCAGCATCTACAAATAAGATTTTCTACCATCTCCATCTTGCTTGGAAACACCATTCCATCTTGGTGCATGAAGACCTGGCCTTTGTCACCGCTCCACTGGATTACAGCTTCAAATACAGTTTCAATGAAGACACACAAATGAGGGTCATTCTTGTCAGTTGCCAGCTTGTGCAGATCAAGGAGTGACTGGTTCACATTCTTTTCCAGGTGCAAGGCACACTCCATTGCTGTCAACCCTGGTCATGAATCCTTCAGCACTTAGGAAACTCCAAGTAGTTCAGAATGTTGTAGCACATCTCCTCAGCAACAAAGGCTGCTACAAATACATCAAACCCACCTTCCACTCTCTATAGGCTTCCCACATAATTTAAAAACAAGTTAAAGGTCTTTGGTCCTTATCTTCAAAGCACTCCATGGCCTAGGCCCAGGGTGTCTAAAAAAAACATCTGAAGCTCTGGGACAAAGACTGTGGTTGACAACTATGTTCCTGTGACACAGCTGGACTCTCAAAATTAAGAGTAAATCTTGTCTGTGCAGGAGACAAAATCTCCAGAAACTGTCTAAGGCTGTGGAATTAACTCCTCCAGGAAGTAGGGACTATTACAAACCACTTCACATTTTTGCTCCAGTGCAAGGCTCATTTCTTTGATCTTGCCTTCTAACAGAACTACATAGCAGCAGTATGTGTGTATATATATATATATAAGGTACACACTGCCAAAACAAGACACTCTACTGGAGAGCAAATGAGAAAACAAACCTGTGATAGATATGTAGTCATGCTGCTTAATGCAGTACTGGAAGGTGCTCAGGTACTATGGTGATGAGTGTGGTATAAAAACCTATATAACTTAGAATAGAATAGTACACTGTACCTTACTTCTAACTAGGGTGACCAGACAGCAAGTGTGAAAAATCGGGATGGGGGTGGGGGTTAATAGGAGTCTATATGAGAAAAAGACCCCAAAATCGGGACTGTCCCTATAAAATTGGGATATCTGGTGACCCTACTTCTAACCATTTCATGTACCCAGCTATGTCATCCTGCAGTTCAGAGAGAGAATGGAAGAGTGTATATTCCAAAAATAGGCTCAATAGAAGGCTTAATATTTCTTCTCTTCTTCAGCCTCTGTTCTGGTTCCATTCTCCTTTTCTATTTATATTAAAAAGAAAGATTAACTTGCGCCTTTCCAGTGGGATTTTTATCTCTATATTGGCAAATACTGTATATTGTCCTCAGTTTTTTTCTAATTTATGATATGTGAATGGGCTACTTTCAGATTTATTTTCCATTGGATATGTTTAAAGATGTTTTATTAAAGTGTTCCACATAAAAAACAAGCCAAAACAAAAGACGAATATTGTATGAACCTCTAATTTAAAACCTACAGAGGAGCTGATAGAAAAAAAAAACCTGTTAACAAGCAAAGCAGCCAGGAAATAGAACAAGACTCTGATAGCATTTTATATCCTTGAGGCCTTTAATGAGCCTTTCCTACTGCAAAAGAGATAGCAAAATCAATCTAGAGAACATGATTTCATCTCTAGTTGGGAGTCAGTCATGTCCTAGATCCAAAATTGACAACATCCCCATGGGCCATCCATGAGGATATCCTTGCAAAGAAATATTCCTCAGCATCATCATTTTATAAGAAAATGATTATGTTTATCTTATTTCTTACCTGATTTCTATATAAGAATACAAATAGCTACCTCACTTGAGGAAAAACAAGACCTAGAGCCACTTTCCATGACTTTCTAACATATGATCACATTATAACATCTTATCATAAGACAGTCTCTCCCATTGCATGTTTTCTCTGATAATTAAGTCAGCAACACCCAGAGGGTCTGGGGTCATGAGTGTAAAATACAGTATCCTCTCAACATATCTTGCTCTGAGTGGAGGCCACTCTCTGGATACTAAAATACTCTTTTAGAAACTTCTCAGACTAAAGAATCAGTAACTTGGCTACTCTGAAGCAAAATGCTGTTCCTTTGCTGTTGACTTCAAGAGCAGTTCTGTGTCTAGAGCAAGTACAGAATACCACCCGCAGAACATGCCTATAATATCAGTCTCAGAGTGAAACTAATCGGGGTGGGGGGTGGAGAGAAGAGAGATCCCCCCCACACACACACACATTCTCATGGCCTTTAGGTGTATATGTGGCACTTTTTCAAGCGTATTATGCAGAATCAACTCAACCTATAGGCAGACTAAACAGCTGCCTAGGTCTGCAAATTTTGAGGCCTCAGATGGGCAGAAATGGTATAAATGGCAGTGGTGATGGCGTGGTATGAAGATGGTAGCGCTGCCCAGTGCAGGGGGTGGCTGGGGCTCTGAGCAGCCAGAAGTGGCCCTCTACTGCACTAGGGGGAAGTGCTCCTGCCCCTTTCCCAGGGGCTCCAATGAGCAGGAAGCTTCCCCCAAATAAGCTGTGCCTGCTGAGGAAGCACTCTTGCCCCTCCCCCCAGCCACTCCCCACCCCCCTAGCAAATAAGATCATGGGTACTACCAAGAGCAGCCCTGAGCTGTTCGGCACCTGTGTCTGAGATTGGGGCTGTGGCTACAAATGCAGTGACCCACCTGGCTCTATGTTGGTGCCAGCCTGCACCTGCTGCTCTGCACCCAGTCTCTGTGGATCTTGCTGCCCCAGCTGCTGCTGCCACCACTCTGGGCTCATGCTACTGCTGCTGGTGGGGCAGGCAGGGGAGGGAGGCTGGGGGTGTGGAGTATGGGGGGACAGGAAGGGGGTCCCATTGTGGTTGAACTGAGCAGCTCCAGGGACAGAGTTGCAAGGGCTAGATGTGGAGTGTGTCCCTGGCCCCAGGGGATGGAGGAGACCATGAAGCATTTCAGGGAACAGATGGGGAATGCTATAACGGTGCAAGCCAGAGGGGAGGTGCAGTCAAAATCAAGGGATGCATCAACCACACTTTTTCGACCCATTATCCCCCTAGTTGCAAAATCCAGCTCTGCCACTGATCAAACTAGTGATATATACATCTTTCTATTGCTGGTGAGAAATTTCAAAGATAAATTGACAGGTTAATCTTCAACAACCGCAAATATTTGAGGCTTTCAACTTCAGAAGCAACACCCTTCTCAAACATGACTGATGAGTAAGGGGTGTATATATATATATATACACTCAAGTACATAAATGTTAACTCAAAACAAACTGTGATCTAGAAACAGAAGGTCACCAGAGATCAGTCTCACTGAACCACTCCTGCATATGAAAATCACTGTTAAGCATGAAAATAATGCAGCCCTTTTGAAGTAACTGAGTATTAATATTGACAAAAGCTACCACTGTGGATAATCCAGTGGATACAGTGTATGATTAATGCCATCTCTGAAACAGGAACCAAAATATAAAAAGTAAAGCTCAGAAATGTGCTATTTTATGGGATTATATTTAATAGATCGGGGATATAGACACACAGAAAAAGAGATTGCTTATGTGACTGCAATATGATGATTACAGCCTATTGGATCTTATTCAGTTAAGGCCATGTTTTATTTTCTACTCATTTTATTAAAAAATGAATACTTGAAGCTGTGATTTGTAGTACTACCCATTTGGGCAGCTCCAGTCCAATCCCTCTGGTTCTGTGTTGGGTCTGCTGAGGTATAGAAGCAGGCAAGGAAGGGCTAAGGAGCATGGAGCTCATACAGGTGGGCTCTGCCAGGCCTAGGTGCAGGGTATAAAAGGAGAAGTAAGCAAGTGGTGGTAATCTGATAAAGAGAGGCCAGGCTCAAGGCAGGGGTAAATGCTCCTCTCCTTCTTGAACCTCAGATGGAGGAGAACTTCCATTTTAAAATGTGGAATATATTTTTGAAAGGGATGGGCTTTATTTTGGGATTGGCTTCTCACATCTCCCAAGAAATGAGATTTCACATCATAGATTAAATGTGGACTTGGTACTAGGCAGCCCAATAAGGAGAGATTCCTTTCCAATTTTGAATTGCTCACCTCAAGTGGAAGATGTTTCTGTATGGGTATTACCATACAAAAGCAAGAAGTTACCTCAGTGGAATAGTTCTTCATTAAACGTGTCAACATGAGCAGTTATGCCTGAATAATAAAAAGTTGCCACTGCTACTTAGCATCCCTGAAACAATAGTATAAACAATACTTTCAGCTTCCTCTTTGGAATTAAAAAATAAATCAGCAAATACAAATGTTGTACTTTATACTAATGGGCTCACACATTTTTAAGCAATTTTCTGAAGTTCCAGGAGTAAAATGACATAACTGATGGCCTAATTGGTATTGTTCAGAGTTATGATACCATTTATGGAAGTATCATTTACGCAGGAATGGAAGTTTGGAAAGGACAATGAACTTGACTTTAGTATGCCGAAGATGCAAGTTACTCAGACATACCCATCAGCTTTCACACACTTGTGTCTTTGAATACAATACAGTTAGATTACACAATACTGATAAAACAGTTCAGACCCAAATATGTGTTTTATGTGTTCAAACATAGATCTAGTTAATAAATCAATTTACACTTTCTTTATGATACTACTTTACCATCTAAGTTGGGTACACTGCTTTCCGGTATGTTCTCTTTAAAGATAAAATTGTTCTCTTTATTATTGGTGCCTCCTATGGTGCAAACATCAGAGTCGTTTACCTATTATAACATATTAGGTAGCTACAGGAGAGTCATATAGGAAATATCTTTTTGTTTTTCTAACTAGTCCCCAAATAGATTAAAAATATTACATATTGATATATCATTGAATCTGACTCCTACCCATTCTATAAGATGTACTGCATTTGTAGGAGTTTAATAGCGCTATGGGAAGCACTTTATGTAAAATCATACCAAATGCCTGAGGGAAAACCATAGTCTTGTACTCCCAAAAGAGTCCATTTACTGATACATGTTTCATTTACTATGACACTTGCATAACAAATCCTAATAAAATTTAAATCCCGCAGATGTGGGAGATCTTAGAAAGCATACTCTTATGCTAATTTTCATTTATGTTCATATAAATATTAGTACTTGAACCTAACTTTGGGCTAAATTTTTCAGTGTATGTGGCAGGTCAGTGTTGGGGGCGAGGACATTCTGTGTCATACTAGGAAAAGTAATGCATTATTGTCTTTGGCTAGGCAGTGCTTTCTGTCACCTTATTTTCCTTGGTCTGTGCTTGTCTGCCGGCAGAGAACTCTTTCCCAAATGCAGAAGATGAGCACAGAGCCTTGTAGTGCTGTTTCCTCACTAGGTGATGCCCAGATCTGAAGGGAACCTAAGCTAAAAGATAAAAGCAAACTGACATGCTTAACTCAGCCAAGGGAAATTCTATGTCTGCTGTGAGAGAAGAACTGGTTTGCTGAACTGATATGGGGTTGATATCACAAAGCTTTGCTGTTTCCAGTCTCCATCTGCTGGCAGGTTAGAGGACCCTTTACTGGAATTAATGTTTTAGGATGCCGAGAAACTAAGGTCTTTGGCTTGACTCTACTTGCTTTGTCCAGATTCAGGGTGCAGTCTCTACACACGATGCAGCAACTGGTAGCCAGTATTTAACACCACTCTGAGTTCTAAAGAGGGTATGAGTGAGGGTAAAGGGGCATGTTCAGCCAATGTGCGTATGAGAGTTGTCTGTAGCAGTATAACTCCTGAAATGACCATGTTGTCAGTGCTGCAGGGGTTCCCACACCATGGTGCACCCCAAGAAAGCTGCTTCATGTGGGTGTCCACAGATCTGCAGGCTTTCACCTAGATTTATGTTCATGACTCGGGGCGATCAGAAGACCATGAATCTATCACTTCTGTAAACCAAGTGTCTCTCCAAGAGGGAAGCATGCAGAGAGTCTCCTCAGAGATCACCCATTCAGGTAAGGTTGGGGGAGTTTACTTTTGTACTTTCTGTGCTAAGGGGAGGATATAGGCTTTAGATCTGTAAAATTTCCCTAGCACTGTCGAAGTACAAGTGCTACATGATCTCAGAGCAGGGATTGGCAATTTTTGGCATGCGGCCTGCCAGGGTAAGCCCCCTGGTGGAATGGGCAGGTTTGTTTACCTGCCTCGTCTGCGGGTTCGGCCGAACACGGCTCCCACTGACTGCAGTTTTCTGCTCCAGGCCAATGGAAACGGCAGCCAGCATATCCCTCAGCCCGCGCCGCTTCCTGCAGCCCCGATTGGCCTGGAGCAGTGAAATAAGGCCAGTGGAAGGTGAGATTGGCCGAATCTGAGGACATAGCAGGTAAACAAACAGGCCCTGCCCGCCACGGGGCTTACCCTGGTGGGCTGCGTGCCAAAAGTTGCCGATCCCTGTCTCAGAGGAATATCTTAGATTAAAAGAAACCTTTAACCAAATGGAATATTTAATTCATCTTATTCTATAATCCTGTGATATTAGAATGGAAATATATAATAGATGACTCAGGGGATTGGTTATAGGGTTTTGAGCCTTTCATTTTATGTGGTCAATTTCTATCCCAGGTCACTAATTATTTTAGAATCATCTAAAAGCAGTTTGCTGGACTATTTGAAATAAGATGAGGCTTTAAAAAAGGTTTCTTGGGAACATGTCTCCACATACCCTCTCTCCCCACACACACATATCACCACTACAATTGGCCCTAACTGTCACCCTTGTTGGCAGGCTCAGCCAAGAGGTCAAGGCCCAAGTTTATTCCTGTGGAGATGTAAGTGTCAAGGTTGAGGTTAATTGACAGTACAGCGCAAGAAAGCTTTCACAGCTGCACCCCATGTTGTAGCTCTTTGAAGAATTATAGAAAAATATTGAGCCAAAACTCACATGATATAAAGTGGCATTGCTCACGGGCTCCATAGCTGAGGATCTGGCCTACAATCTCTTGATGTGTCACATCAGCACTTTTCATGGACAAGAATTTATCTGTCACATACTTAATGGAAACAAATATACAAATAACACTTAATGTTAATGTACACATGTAAATTCAGAAACCAAAGGGAAGTGAAACATTTTGGTTTAGCCGTTAATTCCTTATTAATTCATCTTCCACTGTGGCATTTTCTAGAATATTTACATTTTAAAACCATTTTTCTTGGGTTACTGATGCCTGTTTATGCTCCTATTTTTATGTTAATTCAATATTCGTATCATGTGTATAGTCAATTCTAAATATCAATTACATAGACTAAGGGCCAATTCTAGGTTTATGCCTGCCTCCATGCAACCCTAAATGGAGGGGTTTTAAGGCCAAAATGTCTGCCAGGACAGAATTCTGTGGCAGTGAAGGGCCCAGAACAGGCCCCAAAGTGATCATCACTGTCAGGACATGGGTATAGCCTGGTGGTGGTAGATATGCTGATTAAGTGGATCTGCCAGTAGCATCTGCTAGTGCGGTCTTATGGATCCCTGGCTATAGAATGAAAGTGCTCCCTCTATGGGAAGTCCAAATGAGTGTAAACTGGCCTCTCAGAGTAGGTTATCATGTTATAATTTGAAATACATCCAAGGGTCACCCTATCCCAAAATCACTGACCATGAGATGAGAGCTGGGGGCAGGGTGTGGGTGTTACACCATGATAAATGATTATTTAATGATAGATAAGATGGTTGTCAAAAAATAAACGTAACAGGGATTTTATTTAAATCAAAACAAAAGCATCTGGTTTCCATCTACTTCCAATAACATTAAATATATGAAGAATGCATATAATAAAAAATAACTATTTGAATAAACACACACACTTTAACTTACTACTAAGTGTACCTAACTAAATATAACTCTCTAAATAAAGAAAAAAACCTATATCTATCTCAGTATGCAGAGGCTATTATCTTATAGGTTATTGTTATTATTATTATAATTATTATTAGTTCTGGGCTCCCCTTTCCCCAGATATCTCACTGGGTGCTGTCTAATACTCAAGACAGTCTTTGAGCCCCATGTGCCTCTCGTGACTTCCTGAAAAGATGGACTTGATTCCAGTAGTGCTTACTTGTGGTGGTGCACATTTAACCAGACCCACGGGATCTGAAGGACCTTTGGTTCTCCTGTTCTAGATCTCTGGGACATTATGAATCAATGACAGGAGATGACCAGATCCAATGCTCAGGAACCTACAGGAATGGTTGCTCAGGAACATGCCATCAAACACAGACTGACTTGACCAGCCAGCATTGAACTCAGGGGACCCTCTCCTACACAAATGTCTGTTCTGCTCATCCTCAGCTTCTCCACTTACTCACGGTTTCTCTCAGTCCTGGTTTCCCTCTGTCCATCTGTCTACCCTTCCCCTCAGCCTGTTTCTCTCAGTTTACTCACTGACTTTGTTTCTGTCTCTCTCTCAGGTTCCCCCTGGCCTGCCTCTGTCCCTCCACCATCCACCTCTTCTCCTCCAATTGTCAATTCCTCTCCTCCCACTTTCTCAGAGAGAGGGGATAGGAACAATGACAGTGCAATCACATTGAACACACTCTAAATCATATATCCCAATACTGGGTCAAATCCCTTTACTATATTTACATGAGGGAAGTACTGCCTGCTGGCCTCTGGACTAAATCTCTCCTTCTTGGAAGCTGAGATCCAGACTGGCACAGGAAGTTGTAGTTTACATCTCGCTGTGAGGCTGTGAGGCTTTCCTTTTTTGACAGTATGGCATCTTTACTTATTCGTTCAGTACCAACCTTCCAGACATATTCCAAATCCTGGTCCAAATTCTGTCTGGCCCTAACATAGGGATGCTGGGACAGAGAGGGAATACAAATTACCTTCAAGACCCTTCCCCTCTAATGCAGCCTATCCAGGGGGCAGGGAAAATTTCTGTCTCCATGCTTAAGGAATACAGAGGTGTTTCCCTTATTGCACCTCCAGAGCATAATTCATTCTAAATGGAGAGAAACTGAGTGGGCAAGGATTAGGGAACAAGTGCCGCCAGTCTAAAGGATGGTGAAGTGTGAACACTCTTACTGCCAGAAAGTTTGGGAAGGAATTGTACCTTTGGACAGTGCAGCTCCACGCCACCCTATTGCATCCGCACACAATCCCCAGCATAAACCAGATTAGTAAACTTGAAATCTGGCACTAAGGGGAAATACTGACTACCCATGATGTGAAAGGCACTCTTTTCTGTTCCATTTACAGTACATGGTGTGTTACATGGAGTGTAATAAAAGCTTATGATTTAATCATCATACAGAATCAGAGTAGCCTGAAAGAGGTGATCAAGTAATTTTCATTTAGTTTGAGCTTACATTTATGTACTTAAAGGAGTCAATAGAGGTTATAGGCCTTTGCAATTTAAATGTATAATGATAGATTTCCATGGATATAAGCCTGAAGAACAGACATGTTGTGACCAGTAAACATGATAGTGACACTTTTTGAAAGATTAGAGGATTGGTGTCCTAGCCAACTTTAAATTTGAATGTTAGATTCTGTTTCCCTCGCTTCTCCTTTGCAACCTCAACTTGATACAATATTCTGCCTGTCTTGAAATGTAATGTTGCTGTGTCCTGATATTCAACACTACTATTTTCAAGCCTAGAAAGTTAGCTGTGTTTCATTGGTGTATGAAGGGATGTACCATAGTTATATATCTGCTCATTACAACCCTGATTTTACAGAGACTTATGCACATGGAGCTACTCACATACTTAAAGGTAAACATGCCCAGGGGTTCAATAGGACTACTCACATACTAAAGTTAAGCCTGCATTGTAAGTCTTTGCAGGGTTAGAGCTCCCCTTTGGGAAAATGCTCTAGAGCCCTTCTGGAGCCCTTTATAGAGTGTCTTCTGAATGAAAGGCAATCTATAAAATAGGATATAAATATTTTAAAATAATATAACTGTCGAGCAACCTGGGAAAAAAAGAGTTGGTTCTTGACTTTCTTTTACCTTCAGGAGACATCTCGGGAACAGTGGCTTCATAAGGTCCATCCAAGAACTTTGGTTCATGATCATTGATATCCTGAACTTTGATGATAAATTCTGACTCAGGTTCGACGGGCAGCTGGGTATTCCTGTTAATTGCCTGTGCTCTTAGAGTGTAGAAAGGTTTCTCTTCTCGATCAAGCTTCTGTGTCACATGAATTGTACCTGTATACTCATCGATAGTAAAAATGCTTCCCGCTCCATCCCCCGTCAAAATGTATTTGAAAGTGCCATCATGTTTGTCGGAATCAGACTTCAGCTACAAGGGAAAAAGATTACTATTTATTTTCTGGGTAATAAATCAAAAGAATTATAGCTTTTTTTGTTCAGACCTATATGAATCTGGTCAACAGTGAGCATTCTTAGGATCTTATACAAGGCTGAGGCTACAGGGTATTGTAATAGATCCATCCAACCATGCAGTAGTTGTTGTTGATTTATGGCCAGAATTGAACTAAACATATAAGCACCTGCTTTACTTTAAGCACATGATTAAGTTCAGTTGACATCAATGTTTGATGTTTGAGTGCTTTGCTGAATTGGGACCTATATATCTATATAACAGGGTAGTGAAGGGGTGAAAAACTGTTCTTCCTTTTTTCATATATAGATATAGATATACTATTTCTCTCTCTATATATACTATATACTATTTCTCTCTCTATATATATTATATATATTTCTCTATATTATTGTACTATATACTATTATACTATATACTCTTATACTTTTGTATAATATACTATTATACTAAACTATTAACAATAGTAAATCTAAATCTGAACAAGAGTGGCACTGTACCTATACAGTAATAGTAAATGGATACAAAGCCATTTGGAGGAGGGTGGGAGGAGTAATTCTGTGTTATTTATTTTGAAATAATTGATTGCTGTTTCTCCTTTCTTTACAAAGTGGTGGTCTATGTTCCTGTAGCTAAGATGAGGTTTGCTCTAATCATGCTGAGCCACAGGGACAATTTTGGTCCAGCCACATTTGTTCGTGCTGTCATGATTATTTTCTTAGTATTAACAGCACTTTTGTCACCATTTATGCAGTTCTAATTTGCCAAAGATCTATAATTATGGTATTTTGAGAACACCAATTTCCAACATGTCCTTTATTTTATAATGTTCCATTTATTTCCTTTTGATTTTGAATCATAATCAGTGCCAATACACAACCTCTGAGCACACTGCCAATTATATAAAATTAAAAATCCAGTCTCAGTCATTTCATTCCTTCTATCAAGCAGAAGCTCCCTCCAAATACAGATCTCAACTCATTAGCTAGTGCTTCACTGTTCCCTACTTTTCTGTAAAAGTCAGTGAAACGAATGGGCTCTATATCACACGCTGAAAGTTGGCAAATCCACGCTATTTGGGACCAGGGAAAAGAAGGCACGTCAAAGTTCCATCATGACCTTGTGAAGAATGAACTGCCAGCCATCTTCTCTTTTCTATCAAGGGGGATGTTGAATCAGGACCTCTGCTGGCTGCTACTGTGGCAGTGTACCATGAGCAGAGAGATAGTCCCTCATGTAGGCTCTAATTATGGTTATTTACTTCCCAAAAACTTCATTAATGCACAGTTACAGTTAACTGGCAATGTCTCATAGCTTTCCAGAATGTCAAGTGCACCCATATTTAAAACTCTAAAAACCAGGAAACAGAGTTAAGGTACACACCAGCCTTGTCATTTCTCACAAGCTAAACTCTGCCCTCTCTGGAGCTGGCAAGAGCCACTGGGGTAACACTGTAAGTATGTTTCAGCCAGGGTTGCCCTATGATTAGGGCCCTACCAAATTCACAGTCCATTCTGGTTAATTTCACAGCCATAGGATATGAAAATTAGTCAATTTCACAATTTCAGATGTTTACATCTGAAATTTCACTCCCTTGTAACATAGGGGAGGGGTTGCAAAACTGTTGTAAGGGGCGGATCACAGGATTGCCACCCTCACTTCTGCACTGCCTTCAAAGCTGGGCTCTGAATGCAGCACCCCCAGAGCTTCCTGCAGCTGCAGGAGGGTCCTGGAGGTGGAGGTGGAGGTGGGTCTGATCTTCCCCATGCTGCTGGGAGCACCTCAGCCAGAGGCTCCTAGCTGCTAGTTCTGGCCAGGCTGAGGAGGCACAGGACTTGTTCTTCCCCTGCACGGAAGAGCTTGGAAGGAAATCAGACCCACCTCCAGGTACCTCCCACAGCTGTAGGAAGCTCCGGAATTTGGCAGCAGTCTTGGAGCTTCCTGCAGCTGCAGGAGGTTGCCAGAGGTGGAGGTGGGTCTGATCTCCCCTCAGGCACAGCCGTGCAGGGGAAGAGCAAATCTGGTGCCTCTCCAGCCCAGCTGGGACTAGCAGCTAGGAGCCCCTGGCTGGGGCACTCCCAGCACCATGGGGATTATCAGACCCACCTCTGGTAAGTTCCTGCAGCTGGGGTAGGTACACAGAGGTGGGTCTGATCTGTTCAGGGGAAAAGTAAGTCCTGCCCCTCCCCAGTCCCCTTGTTTCAGTGTTGAGCTATGTAGGCTGTGCAAGCAGAGGAGCACAATAGTGAGTTCTAGCCATTGGAATTTGTAACAATCTGGTTGTGTATGTGACAGTGCACTACAAGGCAGAAGTAAGTGCAGGTAATGTTCCAGAAAGTCCTTAGTATAATGGCCAAAGGGTGGTAACATCTGGTGACTAATGAGTGGTTTGTTCAGTGTAGGGGAAGTGGTTGAGTGCAGGCCAGGCAGATCCAGTTGGTTTTCACTAAGCTTGCTTTAAATGTGACTTTTGCCTTAGTGGGGATGTGGTCTGACAGTTTCTCCTACTGTATCCACATGTTGTGTGCTCTGCCATGTTCCATATCATATGGAAGGATAAAATGCTACAATGTCTCTTGGGGTAGATTGTGGCATCACTGAAAGAGGACAGAGTTAAGCTTATGGAGGTGGGGATGATGTGAACCTTAACTCTGTATTTTCTGGCTTTCAGAGCTTTAAGTTTGTTTTGTGAATTTTCCTTAGGGAAGCAGTGGTAATGAGAGGGGTATGACTAAGATGCACCTGTGGGGTACGCATAGACACTTTCTGAGAACAGTTCACTGCACTCAGCTATCAGATTGGACTTTCTCCTTGCCTCTCTATGGCCCCAATAGGGCTGAGAGGACCATGGGGAGGAAGGAAGACGGTAACTGAAGGATTGTAAGTAGATATGTGCAAATTATCAAATTGTCAGTTCAGTTGCTGACCTGGAAAAAAAAAAAAAGTTTTGGGCCAACCTAACTTTTTTTTAAAATTTTTCAGCAAAACAGTTTTAAAAAACCATTTCAGGTCAAACTAAAGATTTTGTTTGATCCAAAATTAAACATTTTGACTTTTTTAATCTTTTAAAGATCAATACAATCCAGGTAAAATTTAAAATGAAAAGCCCTTTTGAACTGAAAAATCATTTTAACTTTTTTCAGATTTTTCTTTTTTTCAGCCACAGCAATTATGCAAATTCAACATGAATTCATTAAATATTTTGTCTAACCAAATCTGCATTTTTTTAGAAATGAAAAAAAGATTTGTCCACATTTTTTTACCTAGCTCTAGCTGTGAAGAGCACATCTTCCAGCTGTAGTCAGCAAGGAGGGAAGACTCAGACTCTATACTTCTCTTCAGGGGCAGTGCAAAACCCTCTGTGGTTCTCAGATGAATCACAACATCCCCTGGAGGTGAATACAGCCCGACACAACAGCTCTGAGAGATGTGAACTGACCCATTCATCAAAATGGGTGTTTTCCTTCCTCCTTTCCCAAAGTCCACGTGTTGTGGAATACCAATTTTCAGGATAATCTTGGTACGCATGTAGGTTTTACTTCAATTTGAAACTAAAATCAACAACTTATTGTGGGGGCTATATCTGAGAAAGCCGTTGACCAAATTACCACAATTTCAACTAACAACTTCAATGTTGGCTCTAATGTGGCACAACAAATATTATGGATGGGTAGAGTTGCTACTACAGTTAAGGCTGCACCAGGATTTCCATTTGTATAGGGAAGAAGATGAACTAAAAGTCTGTCTTTCAGGTTAGAATAGCATTTTTGAATGTTGATTGTCATTTTCACACTGCTTGTTTTTTTCTATAGGGAGGGAGAATATAATTTGAGATTTGTTACAACTGTTTTTTAAAAGGCTATGTGATTTGTTTTCTATTTGATATTTCCTTTGGACCCCCTTTTTAGAAAAAAAACACATCACTTTGAAGGGTAAAATTGATAGGCATGAAACTTAGGTTTATGCACGTTGGATGAATTCTTGTAGAAACTTGGTTTGCAGCTTGTTCAGGGGAAGACCCTGGTGGGCCGCAAGACGCTTTGTTTACCTGAGTGTCCACAGGTACGGCCACTCGCAGCTCCCAGTGGCCATGGTTCACCGTTCTTGGCCAATGGGAGCTGCAGGAAGCAGTAGCCCGGGGATCCTAGTTTTCCACTACTAAAAAAAACAAAGTTCTCCAATAAAAACATAACATAAAAAACATAAAAACCCACATTTTTCCATGATTAAAATGAAACACTGAACTCTAATTTTCCTAGCCACAGTATATACTGGTATCAGTTGAACACAATGTTTTATTGATACAGGGGAACCCTGTTTATCTGATCTAAGTGGGACTGGGGCCAGATCGGATCATTAAAAAAATCAGATAATTGTAGAGCTTCAGACATGGACGAAGGGGTCCCTCTGTCAGCCCCAGTTCAGTTAATACAGAAGAATGGATAATGGAGTCTCAGATAAATGGGATTCTATTTTATTTTTTTTTTCACAAAATATAAAAACGAAATATTCTCTCTAAAAATGCAAATTCCATTTTTTTCTGCATTTTCACCTAATTATAAATAAATTTCCTGATTCTCAACAACATCTTTGATCATGCTGACATTGATGAAAGTCACAGCTATTTGCTTTCCTTTGATCACATGCAGTCCCCTTGTTCACAAAATGATTGAGGAGCACATGCCATGATTCCATTACCCTAATGCTGCTGCTTGCTAGAGTCTTTCATTTTCTTTCTATTTACATAATGGTACTTTCCTTGATAATACTTCTAAAGTAAAATCTGAGTGTGCATATGAATTTCAGAGTATTTATAATATCAGTTGTTAAACCAGAAGCTTTGCTCTCAGGTCAAACTTTCAGAAGAAGCCCTGCAGATTGCAGGTATACACATAATACACATTCTCAGAAAGCTGCCAAGTGTAGGATTCAGCGTCTCAGAATATAAGAATGACCATAATGAGTCACATCAGTAGTCCATCTAGCCCAGTATCCTGTCTTCTGACAGTTACAAGTGCCAGATGCTTCAGCAGGATTGAACAGAACAGGATAATTATTGATTGATGCATCCCCTGTCATATTTGTAGTGCTATACTCTTATTACTCTAGCGTGTGATTTCCATCCATAGCGATTATATGGTACACTTTGTTTCATTTAAGGTTTTTCAACTTTTAACTCGATGCTTTCTTTCACATATAGTGCCACTCCCCCACCAGCATGACCCTACTCTGTCCTTCCTATATATTTTGTACCCTGGAATTACTGTGACCCATTGATTACAATTGTTCCACTAAGTTTCTATTATGCTTATTATATCAATATCCTCATTTAACATCAGGCACTCAAGTTTATCCCATTTTAGTATTTAGACTTCCACTATTTGCATACAAGCACTTAAAAATTGTCAGTATCTAGTAGTCTGCCTTATTGTGATATAACTGAGTGGGACTCTTTTTCATTTGACAGTTTCTCTTCAGGTTCCTTCCTGTACTTTATCAGCTTCTGTCCTCTTCTCTTTACTCAGATATATAGTATCCCCTTAATACGCCATCCCCTAATGGATGTCTCTGTCAGAAATGTGTGCTCGCCTGTACCTGTTGGCTGTACTCCAGCCGCTAATTTAAAAACTCCATTATGACCATTTAAAATTTACATTCAAGTAATCTGGTTCCATTTAGGTTTAGGTGGAGCCCATCCTTCCTGAATAAGATCCTGTTTTCCCCAAAGGTTCCCCAGTTCCTAATAAACACAAATCCCTCCTCTAAACACCACCATCTCATCCACACATTGTGACCCTGCAGTTCTGCTGGTCTAACTGGCCTTGCATATGGAATAGGTTTCAAGGTAGTTGCTCAGGTTCAATGAGTACGGCAGGTCACCTTGAGCCACACACTTACTTTGAGATCAGGTTACCTACAAACACTAACTTGCAACAGAATAATAGCACTGCTGCACATGTGCAAATAACTCTGGAGCATCATCTTGGCTCTAGCCACAATGTAGACCCAACTTTTACCTGGAATGACTTTTTTAAATATTGCTTCCCCACAAGGACACTTGCTTCCCCACAACTAGGTGCCAGACACTAACTGAGATCCGTCCTGAGTAGGTGATATCAGTTTGAAGAAGATCAGCATAATAGTTTGAGCTCCAGGTGTGTTATAAGAACCAAAACATGTTGATGCCATGTGATTATTTTTAATGGGGCTGTATCTTGCTTAAATAACCTCACATTTAGACCATTAACTAGAGATGATCAGAGGATGAACATTTTGTTTTGTGGCAACTTTTGAGGTTTCACAATTTGTTTTCATTCCACCTTGGAACAAAACCGAGACTTTTTATATATTTTTTTATGAAATGTAATTGGTTCAAAATGTCTGGTTTTGGACCACAACCAGATCTTGTTGATTCAGTACATATGTATATGTCCAAGTGGTTAGGATAACGGTTTGAGATATGGAAGACCCAGTTTTAAGTGCCTGTTCTGCCTGTTTCTGAGCAGAATCCTTCATCCCAGATCAGTATTAGCCTTATAGAGACTTGGACCTAGATTTCTTACATCCCAGGCTAGTACCGTATCTACCAAGCTATAGAGTGTGAGAGACTCTTTTTCTCTCTTCTCCTCCCGCATTCCCAACAAATAGTTAATCAAAACCAGAATATTGCTATGAAATTCTTCAGCTTCTGTGAAGTTAAATTTCAATGAAAATGTTCCAACCAGCTCTACCACTAACATCACCCCCAGATGCCCATTGAATGCACTGATTTTCAAGACAAACCATGTAAGCAGGTGGATTTTACAGCATTTAGAAAAATCAGCTGTAAAACAATCAGCTGGTCTCATTGGTCATTGGTCTCTTAACCAATGTTGTGCTACCATCCTTGTAACCAAAAGATTGTATTAGGTGACATGACCATATTACATAAAAAGAGGAGACTTTTTATATTGAACATTTATTGCAGATCCATACAAAGGACCTAATTCTTATTTACACTAAGAACTCTTTGTGCTACCCTGGTGATGTAAAAGGACCTTAGAGTGAGTGTAAATTGTATTAAGTCAGAGAGGCATAACAGCAAAGTAAACGGTCCTGTATTACAAATGAGAATTAGGCCCAAAAGGTTTTATGTACTTGGTTTAAGAATATATCTGGGGTTATAGATACATAGATTCCAAGGCCAGAAGGGACCATTGTGATCATCTAGTCTGACCTCTGTATAAGACAGGCCATAGAACAGCCCCAAAATAATTCCAAATGTGATGTTGATGGAGACATACCTTTTCACATATGTGATCACTGCAAAGGGATTCATAAGATTTATTTACATTTGCAAATCTAGGAGGGACTGATTTAAAATTGAAGTTGTAGAATCATAAGATCTGATTGTATAATCAGAGTGTGTAGGGGAGTTGTGAGCTGGAACAAGTGACAGTTAATAACAGAGACAGTCTGTTTTTGGACTCTTGTTGATTCAGTTCCCTGCAGGGCCTTATTTACTAAAAAGACACTGGCTGATCTTAGATTGTCACTTCCCTACTGATAACAGAACATGTGCTTCTTGGTGGAACATCACAAGTAAATGTGGCTGATTTAAACAGCAATAAGTTAATCATAATCCTCAATTACAATTCCATATCAATTTACCTGTATTACTGTGAAGAACAAGAAGGAAAGAATATAAGAATTATATTAAGGGTCAGGGAAATCATAGCATTTCTTTGGCATGAAACTAAATTCCTAGCCACAAAAGCATATGCTGTATCTACACTTGCTCCTTTAGAAGTGAGACATCATACTTCTACATTAGTTACTTTGAAAGGGCTGTGAAAAAGTAATTAATGAATTTTGAGCACTTCACCCTCTGGGCCCAATTAAATTTTAGTGCTAGTTAATTAGTGGTTAAAGTTATTTCAGTTCATTCATCTAGAAAGTGCCTTACAGAAAAGGACACCAGATCTAGAGATTATAGTTATTTCTGGTTGAAAAAAAAAGAGCAACTAAATAAATAAATTATTAATAATAATAATAATAATTAATAAAAATAAATAAGCAGAGAGGGAGATCTCATTTAGAAAATTATCTTAATGCACAATTTTAAAAGAGGTTGAAAAATAATTGCTCATTGTGCTAAAGCTACATTAATCTAATGAACCATGCAGGTTCCTATAGCTTCTCAATGGTAAAAGGATTTAGTATTAAACTGCTTCATTAAAAATTAATGAGGGGTAAATCACCTGCTACTTAGTGTAATAGAAAATCATGCTAAATACTGTTTGTAAACTGCATTGCACTCAGTATGGCTGCTTTCATACAGTGCCAAAAATAGCATAAGCAAATTGCCAGATGTTGATAAATGAGTCCTTAGCTTTCATTCAGAAGATAAAAGGAAAATTTAAAGTCTGATGACAACATCTACTGTGTGTGATTTTACTTTTAATTGCATAATGAATTTGGTGTTGAGGAAGATTAAGGACTTATATTGTAGCACTGGTAAAAGCCTGGTATATGTAGGGCTCCGACCCTGCAATGATCTTCCTGATTGTAAGATTAGGACCATAATAAGGGGAAATGTGCAGACATCTGACAAACCTTTCGGCCAATGCACTTTCCCTCCTGCCTCTGAGCACAGACTTCCAAATCTCTGGAGGTGATTGCTCTGTCGATGGCCAGATTTATATGATGCAAACAGTTGTTAATCAACTTGTTAAGTCAAAATGTTGCACTCTATGTTGCCGTACCTCCCACAGAACGTACCTGGCCAACACACAAAGGCTCTGTTAAAATCTGTTCTTCCAGCACAAAAAACTGGCTCCATACCCAGCCACGTTTGACTCTCTGAAGTGTTGCAAAAGGTTGCTTCATTTTGTGGGTGTTATGGTTCTGCATACTTGGAAGGCAAGGCCGTAGCTGACCAAGTGTTAGCAGAAGAGATAGCCAAGTATAACAATTCATACTGAAACCTCCTTTCAATCAATATTCATCTGTGGAAGGAAAAAAAAAAGAAAAGCTTTTACAAAGTAGCACTTCCCCAGCCCCTTACAAATATTGATTCTATGTTAATCTAACAGATAATTTTTACGATTAAAAAATCTTCTATTCCTAAAAGAGAAGAACCAGAAGAAAGGCAACTTCTGATTAAAAAAGAGAGGTATTTTATTAGGGATTCAAAGGTATAAAAGTCTGCATTCAATTTCCTTTTTATGAAATCCCTTCAGAGGGACCATCTATGCAAAAAAGAAAATCACCCTTCAATTAATTCATCCTCCAAATTAAGCTGGATAATTGTATTGTGTAGACCAGCAATAATTTGATTGGAATAATTGTACATTTCTGCTTAGACAGTGCTCATTTTGAGCTGTAGTTACTGAACTGCCTGAAGGGTGAATAAGTAGCCTGGGTGATCCTAATGACTGACAGCTAAAATGGAGGATTGCCTACAGTTGTTTTTAACCTCCTCATTCCCTCCCTCCTATCACAACAAAATCATCCTGCTAAAAATGCCAAAGGAGCTAGCGTGGTAAGAAGAAGCAGCTAAAATGTGCACATCTCTTCTTTCCTGATCAATAGAAATTAACTGTCTCATCCGATTCTACCTCCTCTGACATTTCATATTTTCAATTAAACGGACGAAAGGAAAATATAGCCTGGAAGCCCTTGGGTTCCACCAGTCAGTTTAACTGATCACACAAAATATTCTTTAGGTAAGCCAAGTCTTTGCACAAGAGGTATGCTATTATCATTTGTTGTGAGTGGATCCTGCATTGACAGAATTAACAGAACTGTCAGTTTGAAATAAAGTGCAATGCTTGACTGAGAATGGCCATCCTCTCTGAGGTGAAATAAAGGATTCTGCAATACTTGGCCACACACACTTGTTAAAGCCTTACTCGTAAACCCAGTCTCTGGGGGCTATGGGGTTATCTAGGTATGAGAAAAAAATTGTTTTATGAGCTGACTCCATGTCCGTCAGTTCTTAGAATATAAGGGAGGTTTCCAGCAGTGACGACACATCTGGCTATACATCCATTTAACCATGAACAACTGTCATGTGTCCTTACCTACCCAGGCACATCTATTCACCTACCCTTAAGCATGATGATATTAATAATAATAGTAATGAATACCAACACAAACTAAAGACACTTGACCTGGCCTGGGGTTGGGGACACATGCTTGCCCTGAAGGAATGGAATCGCACAAGGCTGAATTACTTGGAAAGAAACTGAAATGTCTCTCACTTATAATGCAAAGTGTCACATTTTTAGGTGGGTGTAAAGGAATTTAAGTTGAAGAAATTTTACATGCTGAGGGACGAGAAGAAAAGAAAAAGTGCTAGTAGGAAGATATAAAGAGTTGTATGTTTTAGCTTTTACATTCATGCACATTCTTCTGTTTCTTCCATATCAAAGCTGTAGTATCATAGGGGAGATTTTGAAAGGAAGGAATTGGAGTTAGGTGCTCCATTGCCATCAACTTTCAGTGGGAGTTGGATGCCTACCCACTTTGTACCTTTGAAAATCTCCCCCTCATATTCCTTAACACTCAATAAGGATTAATTTCAAGGCATGTGAGAAGGCCAGAAAAAGGTACACTTTAGCTCCAAAAATAAAGCTTACAGAGGACTTAAGTAGTGCATAGGCCTTGGGCTTTTCTTCACAGAGGGTGAATTTCACCCTCACTGATGTGTGATTTACAATCTCTCTCAATTTGGGCAAAGAAGCCATTGGAATCTAACATATACAGTTCATTGTACTGTATTTCATAGCAAAGGAAAAACATGCTGAACAAAATCAAAACCATGTGGCCTTTTGAGATAATTCATAAAGAAAATTATTTCAATCATGACTTAAATCAACTGACAGGTGTTCAGCTTGTGCTTAGGCTACTTCTGGCTTAACCTGCTTCTGGCTACACATTAGCTTGTGTTTCACCCATCCATTCTGATGCTACCCATCTTACCCATCCAGTTTAATAGTCTCCTTCAAGCATGTTATAAACTAGTATTTCAAGCAGAAGGAAATCGAAGTTTGTTAGTAAACTCATCTGACAAACACTGTATGTATACACATCAACTTAATAAGTATACAGAATAATACTATGTTACTTACTATTGCTCACCCATTAAGAAGGCACTCAACAGCTAGCCATCAATGACAGACAACTGAAAGAACATAATTAATACATTTCTCCTGTATTTCTTATTTGAGATGATGGCTATGATACTCATAGAATAGTATTGTATCTACAGTATGCTGTAATTACTTCCATTGCAAACCTTCAATTTAAGGGGGATAAACATTGTTCTTGGTTTCAGGTGTTGCATACCGTTCACTAAATATGTAAAAATATTAGTCCAGTTTAAAAAAAAAAGTGTGAGATTTTTAACAGTGAGTGGTTTTGAACTCATAAATGATCCTCTTTTATGAGATTTTTAACAGTGAGTGGTTTTGAACTCATAAATGATCCTCTTTTATGAGAAAAAAAAAGAAACAAAATCCAATTTATTGTCAAGTGGAGGTTGTATTTAGGAAGGGTTTGGATGGATAAGCAAAAGGGCTTACACAGATAATTTCCACATGGAGCAAGAGGGAAATAGGGACCAGATTGTACATTTCAACATAATAGTCTGGTCTCTGCCCTACTCTTCAAACGGTGCGGCTACATGTTGCCCCATACTTAGGTTGGATTGCACCTATTACATTGATAAGAATAATAGGAATATCAACTGCAGTAATACTAGACAGGCTGAAACTTTTTAGGGGGCTGTGGTGATTAACTTGTTATGGATTAGGAAGAAATTTACCCCAAGGACATCATATTGCACAATAGTCTATTTCTGGAGTTTGTGACACAGAGGCTACTTATCAAAAGTCCCCCTTCTTTGGAAACAACTCTCCTTCAAACCTGAAAAACTCACTACACCAAACTTTCACTACACTAAACATCTTACAGGATATTTATTATGGAGAGTAATGCAGAGGTTCCCCAACTTTTCTTATTGCATACACCCTTCCAGAGCTACCAGCTGCCTACACTTCTCATGACTCATACTTTGTGTGTTCTTCTTAACACTAACTGTCTTTAGCCAACTATCCATGTTTCACTGTTATGTACAGATATAGTTATAGTGCAACATATACAACTGAAAGGAAAACCCTAAATTCTGAGCTCAGTTACACTGAACAGTTGCTGGGCAACTGAACCCATGCTGGATAGTGATTGGAAGTGAGGGCTCTGTATGTCAGCATCTTTGTGTAACTGTCTTCTCATTGGTATATCTTGAAGTAAATTAACTACTGTATTTTATATAACAAATTCCCAAAGTATTATAAAGCTTATGAAAATTATGAAAATTCAATAAATAAAGAAATTAATACATGAAATCCACCATTACACAATTTATCCCATGTGCCTTCAGAGATGTCTTGCATGCTCCCAAGGGTCCACATACCACAGTTTGGGAACCCCAATGTAATGTATATACAGAGATTCATAACAATTGTGAAATACATGTATGGGTATTATTTAAGTATTTGTATTGAAAGGACTTGGAGTAAAAAATAGTCACGAGGGCATAAAGTGTATCAGTGATAACCCATTCAGGCAGAAGAGAGTTGTTACCCACTATGGTTAGCTCGTGATGCATTGCAAGGCTCATTTGCTTCGCCTTGCACAATACTAAAACTTTGAATGGAAAACCAACAGAGGAAACTGCAAGCAATCAAAACCTCTTAAAGTTAAAAAAAAAAAAGGAATTTTTACAATAAGACAGGGGTTTGCCCTGTCTGTAAACAGAAGCAAAAGACTGTTTTAGTAAAATACAGAGGAGAGAAAGGATCTCTGGATCTATTCACTTAGTAACCCCCCTGTGGAGTAGGGTGTTTTCATGAACATTGAGATCCTGGTTCTTGTGATACCAGCCAGCTCTGCAATGGATGGAACTTGGGGGGGGGGGGGATTTTTACTTTATTAGCTAGGAAAGGTAACTATTGATAATGTAGACCCAGGTTCACATTTTAAGATTTTTTGTGTGTGTTATAACCATTTGTTTCTACCACTCTCTCTTGTTTCTCGTTAAATCTCTATTATTTTTAAAATAAACCTATTTTTTATTGTAAGTGCTCTCACATGCTATGTGTAATGCAGGAGTGATGGATTAAGGTAAAACAGATGAACTGGTGTACACTGCAGCTTTGGGGGCAGAGGATCTGGAATATCTGTGAGTTAGTAGTGTCAGGGGCTAGATATCACAGGGGAAAGATTCCAGGGGGACTAGGGTGCACCTATTGGTAACCTGCAAGATGAAGACAAGGGTGCCATAGACCAGAGGAGAGTGCAAGGCTGGTTGTGTCAGGGAGCCGACAACCAGCTAGGCACAGGCAAGACTTCCTCATGCTGGAGAAAGGGGTAAGAAGGTGGCTTACAGTCCTGGGTGCCCCAAGGACCATCACAGGGTTCTACTCCTTTCTTCTCCACAAATAGCCAGAAACAGCATACTATTTTAGATGTATCACTAGTTGGATCAGGTTTCAAATTTCCTATATTCCTATCATGGTAGTGTTGCCCCTTTTTTGACCTGAGTTGTTAGGTTCGTTTCCACTAGGATTGTTTCCACAAGTAGGAAAAATTGATGATGGAGTCAGGTATTTCTTTGATGCAATCCTGTTTATTTATAAAGAATGGGACAAGTCCAAATTTCTCTGAACACAATAAGAATCAAACTACAGGAGACAGGCTTGGAGCTGTGAGCAAAGAAACTTTTTTCAGCTAGCACAGTACCCAAAAACTTCTCTCGCTAGGCTTTTTCTTAGGGCCATGCTTCCAGTGCTTCTCCTGGCTGTCTCCTTGGCTTTCTGTTCCTTCTTTATGTCTGTTTCTGAGGTGTTTCTCACGGCCTCCCTCAAACACATGGATGCACACAGATCCACAAATCAATGCCCTAGCCTTAGCTTTTGCAATATCAGTCCTCAGGGAAGCACTTTGAGTCTCGTGGCTCAGCTTTTTCTCAAGCTTAGCCATGTCTCTGTGTTTTGGACGGTGCTCCTGTTGCTTCAGCTACCTGGTTCTAAAAAGGAACTCCTTTGCTTTTTACATTTATCCAGAATGAAAGGCAACTGTTAACCTACTAGCTTCACTGAGGTTTAACCCAGCTCTGAAGGAGTTTATAAACCTCACACTGTAGTTGAGGCAGGGGAAAGGATGGAGCAATACAGGAAAGCTCTGTTCCTCAGACATGGCAAAGCATGCTCCTGAGGAAAGGAGCAGGATAAAGAGAGCTACAGCAGCACAGGCTCAGGGAGGAGAGAAGTCATTTCCAGGAGGAGCACAGCCTGGAGAAGAAGACGCTCTTTCCAAGGATGCCTTGGAGTCCCCTCATCATCCAAGGGATAGGGAGGACCACGGATGGGGGAAGCAGAAGGTTCTCTCCAACAGCCCTAAGACTACGAGGCTGCAAAGGACTATAAATAAATAACATGCTACAAACTGAGGCATTGGATGGGTAGGAAGTGGCCCAGGGAAAGGTGTGCAGGAGGTGAGCTGAGTGAAGGCCAAACTGTGCTGTCACAGTTACAGGGCCCTGGGCCAGGATCTGGTAGAGTGGGAGGGCCTCTGTCCCCCTACCCACTCCAAATTACCCAATGCCTAGCCCTAGTATGGGCTGGACTAGAAGGTTACTGTCAAGGAAACTAACCAAGCTGACCCCCATTCAGGGAGTCCTGGGCACAATGAACTGAAAGAGAGACTGGAACAGCAGGGCCTGACCACTAGGTCTGCTGACTGAACAGACAAACCTGCTACATCAGCCAGTGGCAGTAGCATATTATAAATCATATCCATGTTATTTCATTACACAGAATATTACATGTTACATTGCACTGCTATCTAAAATGGGAGAAAATATTCTTTATTGCGTTTGGGGAGGGGATTAAGGCAAGAAATAAACAACAAAAACAAAATATGGACAACTCATATGTCTTTTATAATGAAAATATTAAGGTTCAGGTAAAATTTTATTAGAACAACTTCTTGAATTAAATATTTCATCTGGCGGATAGGTATAACCACATAATATTCAGTTTACATCTGTTGTGTATATTGCTATCAGTGTAGTGAAATGTATCTTTATTTGTAAACTTTCTGAGTTCTTGATAACCTTTATTTTTTTCTTAGTAGGTTTTGAGGAAAAGGGGGTTTGTAAATAATTTTTAGAAGAAGCTACTTCAGTAGAAGACTTTAAGAGTTAGAATACCTTCACAACTTCAGCTATGCATCTGGTATTTGATTATATGTCTTTTATATGACAAGCTAGTGATAATTTTACTATATTAAAATGTAAGCTGTTATATGTTTCTTTGAAAAAAGATTACCTCAGCAAACATGCTACTGTATACCACCAGCGACTTAGGATTCAACCAGTAAGTATGGAATTTATTTGAAATGTTATCTTTATTATTTCTGTAATTCCCAAGGGATGACTCATATATGGATCAAACTATATAATTAATGTGTATGGTTTGTTGTTTTTCTTTGTAACTGTTTTTTTTTTTTTAAGGAAAAAAACACATCTGTGCAATAATAGGTGTGAAATTATTAATTCTTTCCCTGTGTGCCAAATGGTGGACACCCTACTAGATGGCCAAAAAGCCACAATCCCATAACTGAGGAAGAAGGTCATACTGGTTAAAAACTGACCTGCTTTAATGGAAAAATGAAGACAGTGCATTCTCTCTCTCAACACAGATGGGAGAAAGGAGAAGTTGATGAAAATGAATGTAAATCACAAGTTAGGAATAATAGAAAATTGATAAGGGAATCAAAGTGACACAAGGGGAAATCTATGGCCAACAGATAGATAGATATAGGTTCATTAGTAAATGGAGTTGGTAGAGTTGTTAATAATAATTCAGAAAAGGCAAAAGTGTTCAATAGTTTTGTCCTGTATTTTGGATGGATGATGTAGTCTCATTATATGATAACACTCTTTCCATTCCACTAGTATTGCTGAAGAATATTAAACAGAAGTTAGTCAAGTTAGACACTTTTAAATCAGCAGATCCTGATGACTTGCATCTAAGAGTTTTAAAAGAACCAGTTTAGGAACTTGCTGGACCATGAATGTTGATTTTCAGTATTTCTTGCAACACTGGGGAAGTTCCAGAAGACTGGAAGAAAGCTAATGTTATGACAGTTTTTAGAAAGGGTAAATGGGATGTCCCAGATAAATAAAGGCATGTCAGCCTGACATTGATTCCTGCAAGATAACTGAGCAGCTAATATGGGACTTGATTAATCGAGAATTGAGAGGGTAATGTGACTAACACAAATCAACGAGTGTTTATGGAAAATAGATCTGTCAAACTAACTTGATACCCTTTTTATGAGGTTACAAGTTTGGTTGATAAAAGTAGTAATGTTGACATAATATTTTTAGACTTCTTTAAGGTGTTTGACTTGGTACCACATAATATTTTGATGAAAAACTAGAAAGATATACAATGAACACAGCACACATTAAATGGATTAAAAATTGTCTAACGGATAAGTCTCAATGTAATTGTAAATGCAGAATCATCACAGAGCAGGGATGTTACTTGGAGTCTATGAATAATCCAGTTCTTACTACTTCTGTTGTTGAATTCTACCAAGATGGTAAATAGAGACCAATTACAGCAGGCTTGGTGTGATAGAACCTCTTCATTATTATTCCTGCTTTTTAATTATAGCTTTATCTTTTTGGAACCTATGTGAAGGATAGTCTGATGTAACTTTTTTACTCTTTAGTTCTTTTAATAATACTGTGCATTCTACACTAGAAAAAGGAACACACTCAATCTAGTGGAATGAGTATGGCATTGGGAATAAGGAATTCCTTAATTCTAATCTTGGCTCCACTGAACTTTCTTTTTGGCCTTAGGTAAGTCACTTCAGTGATTATTATGCTTATTAGAGCTAACCCCCCACCCCACCCCCAAAAAAGGCACTAGAAATTTTGTAGAAGTTTACAACTTTTTTCACTGAAATTTAATTTTTGACTAAACTTCCCAAATAGCTCTAATATCTACCTTCCAAGGGAATTGTGTGGATTAGTTAGTTAATATTTGTAAGGTAGTCTGAGCAAGTGAATTGTAATATTAACTGCCAAAAACTTTGTTAACACAGAGTAAAGGTTGACCAGCCATGCCTTGTACCTTCCAGAATATGAATATATTTAAACCTCTGAAAACCAAGAAATACAGAATCAAGTTGGCCCACAACCTTAATTCTGCCTCTGGAGAGAAGCCGGCAAGAGAGCTGGCAAGAGCTATTGAAGATATGTTTCAACCAGGGCTTCCCTATGATAAGCAGACATAAGGAATGAGTAGGTAAATGTGCCATTTTTTATGGCATATTGTTGTAACTCATTGTATTCTCTCATTCATCTGCATGCACCTAGTCCGCCCTTTGCTGTGTTATGACCAGCTGAAATGGCTGAGTAAAAGCTAGGTGTAGCCAGATGGAGTTTACTTAACCCTTCCTAAATGCAACTTTTGCCTCAATAAGAACACAGTTTCTTCTACTCTTCTCAAGTGCTGTGTCCTTGCAGTGCTTGATATCATCTGGTATAATATAGGGTGATACAATGTCTGTCATGGGTGGATTGTGGAATCACTCAAAGGGTGCTATCAGGCTGACCTGTGAGTTGTCAGAGAGGAACATTGTTTTTGAAAGATGTAAGGTATCTTTCCTTTTTTTTCTATAACTAAGCTGAGGAGGCCTATCTCATTTAGTTTATGAAATGTTTGCATAATATTTCTAGATTTTCACCATTTCTCCTGTTTTCCATTTTGCCATTCTGTTTTTTCTTTAAAAAAACTATTGTATGGATAACTTTTATGCATCTCTTCCTCAAGAGAGTGAATCCTGCCACCTCTAAGGAGAGGTATACCAGTATGGATAAGCCTTTCGCCAACCTGAGAATGACTAATGTTGATGCACTCCGCCATATCTGAATGATTGTCTGGCAACTGTGTCACAATCTCTGTATACATACAGTGGTCATTAACTGCTGTCATGTTTTGTTTCCTACTAATAAATCTAATTTCTGAGATCTTAGTTAGATGCAACATATGCTTTATTTTAAATGTCACAATATACATTGGCCTGGCATATGTATAATATTTATGTAGGTCCATAACTAATGTACCTGGGTCCAAATCAACCCTTAGTTAAATAGGCACAAATCTGAAGTAGCTCCTTTGATTCCAGCTGTCTGGATTTGCATCTGTGTATGTGATAACAAAACTTAGACCATTCCTGAGGCCTAGTATTCAATCACTGCTCTACAGCTTAGGACAGTGCAAGCAACTACAGTGTGCTGGAGCCCAGAACTTCCATCTCTTTCACTCCACTGCAAGAACATGCATACCAGCCGTGGGGACAGGATCACAGTGCATGACTAGGAGAAAGAGAGGGAGAAAGAGGATAGGCACAACATAACCCTGCAAAAGAGTTAATGGCCCCTTCTAACCATGTCTCAAAATGTATTTTTGCAGGTACTTCTTACCTACTTCTCCCTGAAAACATCATTAAAAATACACAAAGAATTGGTCACAATAGCAAAAGCCAAAGGACTTGATTTAAATGTTAGATATGGTAGAAGAATCAGCATCTTTGTTGTCAGGCTGCACTTCCTACTGAATCCTACATGTGGAGGTGCTGAGAATGAAAGCACATTTGGAAAACTAGTAAAAGACAATATGGTGTGGTGTTGTAAGAGGGGACACTTTCTCCTCGAAATCTTGTTTGGCCACTGCTTTTTCAAAACATAAAGAAAGGCATAGGACACTTCTTGGGACTATAACGAGGACTCAGGGAGACTAATATTGTAAGGAGCAAGTCACTATCAAATGCAATTGCCTTTTAGTGCAACTATTTACATTTTGTTCCTCTTGTTATTTTTATCACATAGCCAGGTGTGTTATCACTTTAATAAATGCTCAGGTCCCTAAGATCCTCCTCAGGCAAGGACTACCCATCCAGAGTCTCCTTCCCTCCAAACCACTGCTCAGTACCTCTCCCTCATTCCCTGGTATCTCCTGCAGGAGGGAGATTCCACAGTGCTCGGTGGGAGGACTCTGGGTAAAAATTTTCAAAAGTACTTATGTCCTGTTTTCAACATGACTTACGCATTTAGGTTTCTAAGTCCCATTGACTTTCAATGAGTTAAGCCCCTAAGCCCCTTTCATTTAAGTACTTTAGAAACATTTACTCTCAGCCATTTGCGATGGTGTTGCTCTTTATGGTAATATGCTGCATAAAGTAGCTGGCCCTTTGTGCCCCTCCCCTCCAACCCAAATTCCAAATTATATTTTCCAACATGTTCCTACTGGTTCTATTTGGCCAACATTTTTTTGGAACACAACAACGGGTCTGTTGATCTTCTGGTTCCTGGGGCTATATGTTCCTGAGACTAGATTAAGTCCTAGGCTCAGAGTTGTTAGGCTAATGCTCCCATACTTTAGATGGGAAACTGAGGCTGCTTCTGTGCCTATCTCTGATGCTTGTCTTCCACCGAGCCAAGGCCACTGCCTCTTTTGCCATTGCTGTGGCTCTGGGGAGGGCAAATGAGGACGAAGATCCTGGGTGTTCTGGAAGGGTAGGACTTCTCTACAGATTGGCCTGTCACTCACAGTTTGAGCCACAGTCTTCTATCCCCCTCAGATTACCTCAATGGCAGATGCCACCATTGTACTTTTTTCTGTCAACATGCGGGAGAACAGGATCCAGTAGCATACCACTGCCATTCTTTTCAACCTCCACCTGAACAGAGAGCTCTGTGAAGACTGCCTTCCCCATCCAAACAGTCATAGGACAGACATGTCATCCATACCACTCCTGCCACATGAGTAGACGGCTCTGTTTGTGGGTGAGGGACATTGAGAGGACTATCGCCAAAGCCAATGGCTCTGTGAGGGTGCTGTCCTTCCCCCACAGACAGTGAGCTCTATGGGAATAGTGGCTCCCCTACCCTAACAGTAGCTCCTATGCATCCTTGCTGCACATAGAGTAGATGTAGAGGGAGTTGCAGGGGGTTGAGGCTGAAAGCAGGCTTATATTCAGGTCAGCCCAAATAGGGCCCAACATTGCCATAATCCTGCCCTGTTAGTTCTTAGAACTATTGGTCTTTCAACTGAAACCAACAGAGACTATTTGAAAAAAAAATGAATAGAGATCAGAAGAAATTAACAGAGGACAGCTGAATTAGTGTAATGGAGTCTGCTGGAATTCCCAGTAGGACTCTGCATGAAACAAGTAGGGGGGAGCTTACACAGGTTCCAGAAAGGTGCTCCCCTCCTTCTGCATTTCCCTAGCCCAAGCAATGCCGGTGCCATACTGTCTGCTTGCAGAAGCAGAGGACAGCCTGTGTCATCAGACTGAAATAAGCAATTTGAATAATCTAATTCGAATGAGGTTGCTTGGGGGAGTTTTTTATATTTATTATTGTGTAATATACACTGTCTGATTTTAATAAAAAAGAAGTAATGCTATTTTTGGCTCATTATCAGCAGTATTTTTATACTGTAATTAAAGAACTGTTGCTTCAATTATATCAAATGCTTGTTTTAAGGAGTTTAAGCCTGAAAACTAAAAGGTTGTTCCAAGCCAGCATCACAATCGGAGCAATACATCATAGCAGTCACACAAAAGAGATTATGCACAGAGTTTATGATATACCTGTAGAAGAGCTCAATCCCAAATCCCCTTGGATTACTTAGCATTTGCCAGCAGATATTAAAATATGGGTAAGAAGTTTAATGCATCTGATTAAACTTCTGATTAAAAATAGTGTTTATCTCTAACACTGACGAATAAATAATTATCTCCTGCTCTCCTTCACAGATTACACTAGTATAAAACCAAACCCTATTTAAATCAAATTGCAGCTGGATGCTACCAAGCTGAAGAAAAATTGAAATCTTTATCTGCAAATTGAATATTATGACAAATTACATTCACTTTTACAGTCATTCCGTAACTATAGCAATTTTATTTAGAGATCTCAAATCAAGAAATCAATTTAGCAAACAGATGCTTGGACTCTAAAAATTCAATTATGTCAATGCTTGAAGTACAATCTACAGACTAAAGTAAGAAAATGTTATATTTGAATTGTAGTTTTTTCTAAGTGTTCTGTTAGATAGATATTTTTGAAGATAGTTTGTGCATTGTGTGTTCAAAAAAAAAAAAAAACCCGACACCATGTCCTTAACATAAATGTTTTGATGATTTAAAAACACCCAAACACAGTGGCAACAACAAAAATCACTCCCTTCAGTACCCAATTTCTATTGTAGAGAAATGGCAAATCCAATTACAAAATATTTGACTCACTGGGCAAATTCTGGAGGAACACTGTCAACTCTTCAGGATATGACTTAGTACTGTAACACCACTTGTCAGCATAACTTTGTAAAGGACCACATTCTGTGACTTAACACACTTGAATCTGTTTTGTCAGATGATTTTCAGGAAAGCACTTCCTGAGACATTCCACTATGTTTCTTTGGGGTTTGGTTCCTTTTTGTCTTCATTCAAATTTGTCTTCCCATGTAAAAACTAACAACATAAATGCCTGAATCTTGCTCACATTGAAATCAATGAGATAGTCTCAAAGATGTCTAAAGCTTTAGTATCCTCAGCTAGGTCTGTCTTTCTGCCTTATCTGACAAATCATGATGGGCTGATTTTTCTTTCACTTACATTGGTGTAAATCAGGATTAACTCTGACGGAGTTACCAATGGGAAACCAGTATGAGATCAGATCTAGGCACTTATATGTGAGTAATATTACATTCCATAGTAATGTAACAAAAGCCCTCAGGTAAACATAAAAAGTAACCATAACAGAGGATGAGATTTTGGAAAATGCCAATAGGATAATAGGAGCAACAAGAGGGCAGAATCTGTTGAACACCTTAGATGCCTATTACATAAATGCAAAGAGTATGGGGAATAAACAGGAAGAATGGAAAGTATTAGTACATAAGCTAAACTATGATTTAATTGGCATCGGAGAAACTTGGGATAACTCTCATGACTGGAACCTTAGTGTAGAGGGGTATAGCTTGTTCAGGAAGGGAGGTGGTGGTGCACTATATATTAAGAATATAGAAACTTGTTATGAGGTCCAGAGGAGATGACAGGCAGAACTGTTGAGTCTCTCTGTAAAGATAAAAGGATGTTTAAAATAGGGTTTATCTCATGATACTACCAAATCAGGAAGAAGAGGTGGATGAGTAATTTCTAGAACAAATAAAAAATATCGAAAAATCAAGACCTGGTAATAATGGAGGACTTTAACTACCCAGCAATATGTTGGAAAAGTAATAGGGAAAAACACAAAATTTCCAGTAAGTTCTTGGAATGTATTGGGGACACCTTTTTGTTTCAGAAAGGAGGTAACTAGGGGAACAGCCATTTTAGACTTGATTCTGAACAAAAGGGAAGAATTGGTAGTGAATCGGACGGCAATTTAGATGGAAATGATCATAACATGATAGACTTCATGACTATAAAGAAAGGAAGGAGAAAGAACAGGAGAATAAGGACAATGGAGTTCAAAAAAGCAGATTAACAAAAACAAACATCTGGTAGATAAAGTCTCATGGGAAGAAAATCTAAGGGGAAAAAGGAGTTCAAAGGAGATGGTAACTTCAAAGGAGACAATATTAAAGATGCAACTGCAAACTATCATGCAAAGGAAATATAGAAAGAACAGTAAGAGGCCAATAGGGCTCCATGAGGAGGTCTTTAAAGATCTGAAAGGGTCAAAAGGGATCCTACAAAAATGGAAATATGGACAAATTGCTAAGCAGGTGCACAAAAGAATAGCACAAGCATATAGGGACAGTCAGAAAGGTTAAGGCACAAAATGAGTTACACCTAGAACAGGACATAAAAAGCAATAATAGGAAGATTTTAAAAAACTTTAAGAGCAAGAGAAAGAGGAAAGAAAGTATAGGTCCTCTATTTAATGGGGAAAGAGAGCTGATAACTGATGACATCAAGAAGGCTGGGGTGTTTCATACATGTTTTGCTTTAGTCTTCACTAAAAAAGATAATGGTGACCAGATACTCAGCAGAATTAATATTAACAACAAGGGGGAAGGAACACAAGCCAAAATAGGGAAAGAACTGGTTAATTGTTTAGATAAGTTGGCAGGGCCTTATGAAATTCAACCTAGGGTACTTAAGGAACTAGCTGAAGCAATCTCAGAAGCATTAGTAATCTTCATGAATTCATGGATAGGTGAGGTCCTGGAAGAATAGAGAAGAGCAATCATAGTTCCTATCTTTAAAAAGGGGGACAAAGAGGACTTGGGGAATTATAGACCAGTCAGCCTTACTTTAATACACGGAAAAATACTGCAGCAAGTTATTAAACAATCAATTTGTAAACACTTAGAGGATAATGTGGTTAAATAATATCCAGAATTGATTTGTCAGAAGCAAATCATACCAAACCAACCTAATTTCCTTTTTTGACAGGGTTACTGGCCTACTAGCTAGGGGGAAAGCAGTATTTGTGATCCATCTTGATTTTAAAAAGAACAGGAGTACCTGTGAGACTAACAAATTTATTAGAGCATACGCTTTTGTGGGCTACAGACCACTTCATTGGATGCATAGAATGGAACATACAGTAAGAAGATATATAGATATAGATATATACACATACAGAGAAGGTGGAAGTTGCCATACAAACTGTAATAAGCTAATTAATTAAGATGAGCTATTATCAGCAGGAGATAAAAACTTTTGTAGTGATAATCAAGATGGCCCATTTAGACAGTTGACAAGAAGGTGTGAGCATACTTAACATGGGAAAATAGATTCAATATGTGTAATGACCCAGCCACTCCCAGTCTCCATTCAAACCCAAGTTAATGGTATCTAGTTTGTATATTAATTCAAGCTCAGCAGTTTCTCGTTGGAGTCTGTTTTTGAAGCTTTTCTGTTGCAGAATTGCCACCCTTAAGTCTTTTACTCAGTGGCCAGAGAGGTTGAAGTGTTCTCCTACTGGTTTTTGAATGTTATGATTCCTGTTGTCAGATTTGTGTCCATTTATTCTTTTGTGTAGAGACTGCCCTGTTTGGCCATGTCAGGGTTCCTTCCCCATTCTGAACTCTGGAATACAGATGTGGGGACCCGCATGCAAGACCCCCTAAGCTTATTTTTTACCAGCTTAGGTTAAAAACTTTCTCAAGGCACAAATTCCACCTTCTCTTTGAACAGTATGCTGCCGCCACCAAGTGATTTAGACAAAGAATCAGGGAAAGGACCACTTGGAATTCCTGTTCCCCCAAAATATCCCCCCAAGCCTTACACCTGCTTTCCTGAAGAGGCTTGAGAATAATATCCTAACCAACTGGTTACAAAGTGAACACAAACCCAAATCCCTGGATCTTTGGACACTTGATTTTAGTAAGGCTTTTGACACAGTCCCACGTAACATTTTCATAAGCAAATTAGGGAAATTAGATGAAATTACTCTAAGATGGGCACATATCTCATTGAAAGAGTATATCCAAAGAGCAATTATCAATGGTTCACTGTCAAACTGGAAGGGAATATCTAATAAAGTCCTTTAAACTTGGCTCTGCTACTATTCAATATTTTTGCTAATTACTAGGATAATGAAGTAGAGTGTGTGTATAAAATCTGCAGATGGCATTAAAATGGGAGGGGTTGCAAGCACTTTGGGGGACAGGATTAGAATTCAGAAGGATCTTGACAAATTGGCTAATTTGTGTGAAATCAACAAGATGAAATTATTTAAAGATAACTGAAAAATACTTCTCATGGGATGGAAAATTCAAATGCACATTTCCAAATTGGGGAATAACTGGCTAGTTCATTGGTGGGCAACCTGTAGCCCATGGGCCGCATGTGGCCCATCAAGGTAATCTGCTGGCGGCCCACCAGACAGTTTGCTTACGTTTGCATGGCCACCCGCAGCTCCCAGTGTCCGTGGTTTGCCGTTCCTGGCCAATGGGAGCTGCGGGAAGCGGCACGGGCTTCAGGGACTATCCCCCCTTAGTCATCTCTTTTCCACTGCTCTGCACCTGGTACAGTCGCTTGTATGGTAGCATTTTATATTTCCTGTTTGCACTTACTCTGCATATATATTAAATGGGAGAATCAGATCCCAAATGTAAATATAGCCAGAGGCTTCATGGCACAAATGCCTCAAAAATTAAAAGCTATTGTTATTAGTAAAATTAGTAAAATAATCAATTTCCTTTTGGGCTGTTATGTTTTTCTGGAGGCAGGTTTAATTCTTCTAAATCCCTACTCTTCATGGTATCTTGGATGCTGGCCAAATATTGTGTATCTAAAAGAAACAGGACTATATCAACCCCATCCTCATCTCTATGATGTGCTCTCTACCCTTCTTCTTTGACCTTACATCCAGTAAATTCCCTGCCCACTTTATCTGTCTGTCCAATTTATCTTCCTTGACTCACTGCAATGCTGAGTCACTTTTTTACTTGCTCTCCCCAGCCTACATAGAATTCTCCCTCCCCTCTCATAAAGATATTAAATCAATTTCTTTCTTCCAATCTTAATTTAAAACCTGCCTGTTTGTTTGGGTCTAAGATTGATCATCTACCTGCTCACTAAAGCACCTGTCAGTTCTATCACCACTACTGTAACTTATCTGCCAGAATACTTTATTGCACCTTGATCCAAGTTTCCTAACTCTCTTCAATCTTTGTATGTCATTATTCCCTCTTTACCTACATGAGCCTCTGTAGCTAACTCTGTTAAATGTTATCATAGCTCTCTGTACAGCTTTTTTGATATTTTGCTTCATAGAACACTATTGTAAAAAAATAAATTGTGCTATATTATGTTGTTGAACTAAAGTCTCTGTGACTCATTCAGAAGGTAATTTAGTCTACCTCAAGAGCTACTAAAACTCTGTAATCTCATTTTTCATATCTCAAACTGAATAGTGTTTGATATCTTCAGTGCTTTCTATGTCACTGTAGTGTTAAAATGCATAATCAAACTGTAGATTTTTAAACTTTATTACATACTTTTCTCTTTCCCGAAGAGATACAACTCAAGCTGAGAAGCCAGCAGAGGGAAAAGATAGAAACAGAATGAGTCCACATTAAAAAATAAATCCTGGCCAGTTTGAGAGAGCGTGAGAGGATTAATGGAGCGGAATCTGAATTAGAAGCAAATGACAAAGAAAAAGTGAGTGACTAGTAGAGGCTGTCCTTCAGAATGCATAACAAAATAAAGTTAACTTAATTCTCCTGCAGTGGTTGGGAAAGTAGCCAGGCACTGAGTTAGAACCTAAATGGAGTTAGAGGGAAACAATAGCTATAGAGGGTCTCCAGCAGTTTAGTCCCTCATTTATTCCACATAGAGCAGTATCCTGTGTCCACAGTCATATACTAGGATACTAGAAATCAGGATGGAATGTTGTCAAAAGTTGCAGTTTTCTTCACCATTTTTAGGACTCATTGGAGATTTTAGACAAAATCTGCAAGGAGTTTCCATGTAGTTTTTGGCTCTGGTAGGGTAATTCAAAATATTATTATTAAAGTGATATTCTGTTGCTGGGTTGAACTTTTCAGAAACCATGCAAGATCCACTAGAAGAGTCCCATATTTTGTAGATGGCAGAACTGTATTTTAAATTTTAAAGCCTGTCACAATTGTCTCAAATTACTAAGCAAAACACTATATATAGGGCTGGCCTTGTTGCTATGTGGTTAGTGTATAACACTGCAGGGTCTGAGTTGATATCTACCTTCCAGATCCAGGTGAGTAAGAGATTGGAGCAGGAAATAAGAGTGTTACAGATGCTGTATGATCAGACCTTGTTAAAAAGGTAGACTATTATGTAGTTCTGAAATAAATCATGCAGCTGAACAACAAGCAGAGTTCATGGGATGCAAAGTGAATCACAGCCTTCCTTCAAAGACAAGGAATATCATTGGGACAGGAGGGATTTGGATGCTGGGTTATCAAGTTGGGAAAACAACATGAGGCTCTGGAAGATGGCAGGATTGTCCTGGGATGTAGGAAGTTTAGGCAGCTAACAGAGAATTAGACAATTTATAACTGTTGTTAAGACTATGTCCTGGGATGGAAGGGGGTTGTTTCTATAAATAGCTGCTCAAAATGTGCAATGAGATGTGCGGATACATAAAGAATCAAAGTAACAAGGCAAAATTTAAAAGAATTATGTGAATCTTGTAAATATATTATTGCTAAAGCAGAGTTTGTGTATCTGCATTTTTTCACATTATCTGGGTTACTGAATAGAAGCTATTGTATCATGTGATTGACAGAACGTAAATCAATACATGTGTGATGTTGCACTCCAGATGATTTTATGAAAATATGTTAATGAATGTGAATATAATGTAACTGGAATATGCTTCATGCAAAAGGTCTCTTGTAAGGTATCATTACAAGCTTATAATCTACTGAGTGTGGTCATCCTATTTTTATAAATGTATCATTCTTGTATCTGAAACTAGAAATATGAAATATAACTCTGAGGTCCTATTGTAATTATGCAAAGTGTGGGCCATTAATGGTGGTATGGAATCTTGATGGCTCCCATCAACTAGGACACTTGGTTGTAAATGGCTCTGTTTTCTTGCAAGCCTTCCTGTGAGTCAGACCAGGAAGAATGAAGGCTTGGGATCTCACAGGACATGTGACCATGTCACCTGGTACTGGAATCCATCTTAAATCTGGTGCTTTTCCATTTAGAAGGAGGAGTGGGGACCCAGAGAGACAAAAGATTCCTGCCTTGTGCCAAAGCCATAAAAGGGAATGGAACATAATAAAGGGGGTTGCCAGTCATGATAAATCCCCTCGTTACCACCTGATCTGGAACTAACAAGAACTGTACCAGGGGAAATTATTGAGCCCAGACTAAGAACGAGTCTAGTCTGTGAAAGAAGCTTATTGAAACATCTCTGAGAGTGAGATTTACCTGTATTCAGTTTCTTAAATGTATTAGGCTTTGACTTGTGTGCTTTGTTTTATTTTGTTTTATTTTGCTTGGTAACTTACTTTGTTCTATCTGTTATTACTTGGAACCACTTAGATCCTAATTTTATATTTAATAAAACCACTTTTGCTTATTAATTAACCCAGAGTAACTGGTTAATACCTGTGGGAGCAAACAGCTGTGCATATCTCTCTATCAGTGTTATAGAGGGTGGACAATTTATGAGTTTACCCTGCATAAGCTTCATACAGAATAAAACAAATTTATTTGGTATTTGGATCCCATTTGGAGCTGAGTGTCTGGGTGCTTGAGACAGGAGCACTTGCTAAGCCATTTACAGTAAAGTCTGCAGCTTTGGGGGTGAGGGTCAGACCTTGGGTCTGTGTTGCAGCAGATTAGCATATCTGGCTCAACAAGATAGTGTTCTGGAGGCCCAAACTGGTAGAGAAAATGAGCTCAGAGGTAGTCTCAGTACATCAAGTGACAGTCCCAAGAGGGTCTCTGTGACTGAACTTGTCACAACATGGTTTTGGTAACTTGTCAGAAAATAATTAAGGAGACTCAGACTAGCTATGACCTGGTTTGCTTTCTCTCATACTGATTTGTAAAGTTCATTTAATTACTATAATTATTATTTTAAGGAAAAGTTAGCATATGTGACTTCATTTTGGTTTGGGGCCCACCATTGTCTAAAAGCAAACACATCATGCACCAGGAGGAGTGTTCCTTAGATATTGCATTCCTGTGAACCCTCTCCCCCACCCCTTGTTTCCAGCCTGTCTTGACTCCCGGTTTCTGTTCTTTGTCTGTTCCTAACTCCCTGCCTCCTGGCCTTGATGCGAGCCTCCCATCCTGATAAGAAAGGCTACTAGTGCATTGCTTTAAAACCATGTTGTGTAGTTGAAGTAATGGTTTAGCACGGGGGATGCACTTAGCAGGGATAGGTGGTAGATAAGGGAAGGGTTTGTCTATTGGCTAAGGTTTCCGATGCACGAGGGCAACATGCTTTGCTAAAAGGTATATAATATCTGTATAACCTGCATTCGGGGTCCCCTCCTGATTAGCAGGGGGGCACCATGCTTGAGCGTAATAAACTTAGTATCTTTGGGAACTCTGCAGTTGTGGACTTTGTTCGTGTGCCTCAGCCTAGACTCGAACTGTGCGTGACCTATCGGGTATAATTCGTAGCAGTTCCTGTGCGTGACCTATCAGGTATAATTTGCAGCAGTTTGTGTCCATGACCTGTGAGGTATAATTCGTAACAATTAATAAAATATTTATATAACACCATGGAGTTCAATCCACAGTGAACAATAATCATATTTAGAAAAGGACTCTGCCTCTCAAAAATTATTGTGCTTGTGCAGGGCTTTGCTCCAGAAAATATTTCAAACTCTTAAAAAATATCCTATCAGGGGGATAGTGTTTATGAGCAACTCTATGGAAACACACTGGTCTTTGTGAGGAGGTCAGTAAATTCTGCATGAGGAAACTGATTTAATTTTCAAATGAGTTGTTATAAACAATAGTTGGAAGAAAATACTTTCACAAGTATGAAAAATATTCTGTGTCCTCTAAATGGTTGATATTACTGGTGATTAAGAAAAATGCTATTTGCATGCTGATACTGATTTTTTATATAAAAATGGGAATCTGTTACATAAGGAGGCCTTAAATTCCCTCTCTCTTATACATTCACTTCTTCCACACTCTGCACAAAGCTTAAAGTGGACTTTGTGTAAGGAGCTATGGAGGACTAGATGAATAGAAATTACTTCCCAGTGTTGGGCAGGATTGTAGGAGGTAGTTCTTCAGCCCTGTTATGTCTACAGCTGCACCCTGAGCTGACTCAAATGGTGGTCATGAACTTCAGCAGCCCTCTGTATTTTTCTGACAATTGGATTTGTGTAATTGTGGACCTAGTGGTCATACTTCTCCAAGCTCCACCACTACTCCTGCCACAGTGACCTATGCAAAGCTGCACTGTAGGAGACCCTGCTTCTGTCAGGATCCTGGACAAAGGTAGTCACTTCTAGTGACAGGAGCTCGGTAGGTAGGAACAACCATTGGGGTTGAAGTCAGTATTAGGGCCAGTAGTCAGACCTATGATCAAGCCAAGGTTCAGACAGAAGGGTAAGACTGGAGACAGGTCACAGATCAGGCCAAGGGTCTATACCAGTTATCAGGTCAGTTGGGTGTTGTTTGGAAAGCCAATTAGGCACCATGAGGCTGCTGTCTATTGAAACCCTTGAGGCAGGATTGCCTGTGGTCTGTGACTGCAGTCGGGCATGGGTAGGGAATTGTGAGCCGGTTAGAGCTGCCATTGCGTGGCAGTGTTTGCATGGCAACTCGACAGGCCTGGGTTTGAGACCTTCTGGGCCTTACAGCTCCAAAGCCCTTTGAAGCAAATGGGTATTTTCAATCAACTTCAAAGGTGTTGGGCCAGACTCAAAGTGTAACATCTCCCTGTGGTCCTGCCTTGTAGCTACATCTGTCCCCTTTCAGCTACTGTGCTGCATTGGGACATTCTCTGGCCTCTACACTGATGGCTGACTGTCATCCAAAAAAACTTTGACACACATATAGGTGTATGTAAATATATATGTATAAAACACACAAAGATGGTTTTAATTTTGATTGCCTTTTAGAATTGTTTACAATTGCCTACAAAAAGTAAACCCTGACAACAGGAAAACAATATGAAATTAATTTCTCCATATAATCTTTCTCCTTTAAAGTTGGTTTTCCCCACATAATTCTCCTTCTTGCAAAAATCAGGGATCGTGACCACTGAACACAATTCATCGTGAGCTGGACAAAATTGGGCAGGCCATAATGTTGCCATAGTAACTGATTGGACAAGAATTAATTCAGTTGTCTGGCTGAGCCAGAACTCAGATTCAGCAGACAGTAGAGGTTTTTAATTATTTATGTATTATCTATAAAGTACACTGAATGTGTAATGAAATGTGTATATATATATTTAATAAATAGGTGCCAGTTCCTTAATAGTAAGAGATGTGTTTTGATTGTCCCGTACTGGCACAAAAGCACTTTGTGTTTGATATTCAGGCAATCAGGAGGTCAAGATGGATGGATAGGAACAGGAGAACACAATTCAGTAACACTAATTCTTTTCATATTAAGGTACAGAATGTGATATGTGTCATTAATTTATTAGACATTTATTTTGATAAGCATAGTAAAAAAGGTCTCAGAAGTGCAACAGTTAAGCTCTGTAAAAATAGCGTGGACAGTGTAGTAGCAGGGGGCAAAGTGCTTCTGGTTTTGCAAGCTAATGAAAATTGGTGGGCCAGTCCTCTGTTCTCCCTGCTCTAGTTCACAAATATAATTTGTGAAGAGCACTGTTTGCCCAAATAATGAGCAAGCTGTGCAACCGGGCAGGGGAAAAGGCTTTTGGAAAATATTTGATGCATTACATCAGTATGTCATGAGATGTGCCATTTATTTTGATGTATTTGAATTCTGTTATGTTGGAATATGTGTGATGTGATGCAGTCATCTGTTATGTTCTGTGATGTCAAGATGGAATGTGTCAAAATTAAGTAATAAAAAATGACACATTACCATTAGTTCAGAGAAGTGGCTTGCTTCTCTATGTATTTGTCTCTGTGATGAAGCAGAGAAACTGCCCACCAGCATGGCAGGAGTTAAAGAGAGTCTTTGGGCCCAGCTAGCCCTGCCCTCTTATACATGCAGCCAATGCCAGTTCTGGAGGGGGAGAAAAGGAGAGAGCCTGGCTTAGTTCATTGCTGACTGGTAAAGAGGTAGGAGCTACCTGCCTGAGCACATACTGTCCCCCTAGCCAAGGGTGATTGTGGAAGATACCTAGGAGTCTCTGTAACTGAAGCCCAGAGACATTGTGGGGTTTGGTCTCACTAAATTTGCAGCTTCCCTGCCCAAAGGAGCCTGTCCCACATCTGGAACACAGGCCTGGGGTCCCCAGACAGTTGCCACATCCTAGCTTCCACCCAATGGCTGCTGAAACCAGTGGGCTGTGAAGCTACTAAGGCTATAGTCCCAGCCAAGACACCACCCACAGGAGCTCTGATTGGAGGATCACACTGCTCCACCAATCAGTCCGACTGTGCTACTTATACCAGAAGGAGGAACAGGAAATTTGAGCAACAAAGTAGTTTCCTGTTGTGGCTGTATTGGACTTTGCTTGTACCTGCCTCTTGCACTCAACCTGCTCTGTGCCTGCCTTACTCCTGCCTGTGCTCCTGTTTCCATTGTGCTCCTGCTCCATAGTTGATCCTTGCGTCTCCTCCTGTCCTTATGACTCACATCCGATCCTCAGTGACCAGTCTTGGCTCCGACTCTGACTTCTGATCTTGACTCTGGCTTGACACTGTGCTCTGGCATTTGGTATCTGACCTTGGCTCTGACCCTCATTATCAATTCCTGGTTCTGATTCTGGCTTGACCCCTTGCTCTGGTAACTGACAGTTGACTCTGGTGCTGACCCTTGCCTTCATTCCCCAACCTGGATGCCTTCTCTGCCTACTACATAGGACTCCTGCTCTGATTACTAGGCCAGACAACCTCCCTCCCAATCCATAACACCATGGCAGGGTGACACCCAAGATCCATGAGAGGACGCTATAGGAGGAAAGCCACCCCAGCAAATTCGACTGAAGGGTCCATGCCCCAGACTGAAGAGACATTGGAAGAAAGTAGCCCAGGGAGCAGGATTTAGACTCCCTGGTGGTAGGGCTCCCTGTTCAAGGGTTGACTCATACAGGCCCTGGGCAGGGACCCAGAGGAGAGGGTGGGCCCGTGTCCGCTACCCCACCACCTACAAAAATGAGGCAACTCAAGGAGGGAAACAAGGGGCCAGAGGTCAGGCATGCCAATTGCTAGGTAGCTTGGCCTTCCAAGCAGCCTGTTATAGTCTCTAACACCAGATCTTTGACTATTAATTGTATGGAGGTCACACACTAGTTCTGACCACTTATCACTTATAAGTGTGTTCTTTGATCTATGCATAATTTCATATGTGAGAACTGGGTTCATTTCCCTGCAGTCATTTATAACTGTGATATGTTTAAAATGCTACCATTCTGATTGGTTAGCATGTGAAACCGACTTCCCATAGTGTAAACCAGTGGTTTTCAACCTTTTTTTCATTTGCAGATCCCTACAAAATTTCAAAGGGAGGTGCGAACCCCTTTGGAAATCTTAGACATAGTCTGTGGACCCCCAGGGTTCTGCGGACCACAGGTTGAAAACCACAAGTGTAAATGATTACACTAGGTGCAAAAGCAGTGGAGAATATAGGCCACTTTGTTTTAATTGCCCTAACTTGTTCTAACTATTCATAATCTTTGTATATAAGATTAAATGTACGATTGGAACCAACCCTACACTGGCAGGGAGATGGACTAGATCAGTGGTTCCCAAACTTGTTCTGCCGCTTGTGCAGGTAAAGCCCCTGGTGGGCCGGACCGGTTTGTTTACTGGCCACATCCGCAGGTTTGGCCGATTGCGGCTCCCAGTGGCCGCAGTTCGCTGCTCCAGGCCAATGGGAGCTGCTGGAAGCGGCGCGGGCCGAGACTTACTGGCCGCCGCTTCCAGCAGCTCCCATTGGCCTGGAGCAGCGAACCGTGGCCACTGGGAGCTGCGATTGGCCGAACCTGCAGATGCAGCAGGTAAACAAACTGGCCCAGCCTGCCTGGGGCTTTACCTGCACAAGCAGCAGAACAAGTTTGGGAACCACTGGACTAGATGATCGATTAAGTCTTTTCCTATCTCTAGCTTTCATCATTTTATATAACCCATACTATAAAATCTAATAGCCTAGATGTGTAATTTCATGGGACCACTAGATTCTCCCATGGAGCTATGTCACTTTCTCTTGGGGTTTCTGACGACTCCACTTACTTTAATATGGCGTGCTTGATATGGGTAGCAGAGGTGGGGACCTGAGACTATTGCTTTCATTATTTTAAATATTCTAACCTTACTGTCACCTTGTGTTCACAGTTTAGGGTGAGCTGTACTTGTGATCTCTCTCCATTCCCTCCCCATGAGAACTTCTTACTGTTGACAGACCAACACCTACACTATACTCTTAGCGTGGAATCCCGTGATTCACCCCAGTTTAAGGCTGGCTCACAAGACAACAGCACCTTCCATTTCCCAAACATATTCTCTTTGCATAAGAAGATTTTCAGGGTAGGAAGCATAGATAGAGAAAAGGGAGGATTACACTATGGCAGTCCTCCACTGGTGGAATGGACTGTTGGGGTCACGTGCAATGGAAATCAATTAGAGAAGACCTTCAGATGCTTTCAGGTACACCAGTGTCCCCAGTCACCCTGAGAACTGAGGGGCAACAAAGGCGGTGTACCTTACCCCTAGCACAGCTTACATGGATCAGTTGTTGGCCTCCAGTTTTGGGTGCCTCTGATTTCAGGTGACTAATGTTAGATATGGACAGCTGATTTTGTGAGCACCCACAAGTCAGCGGGATCTGTGAACCGTCAGAATCTCCTAGTGAAGGTCCTAAGGGTTAGATTCTGTTCTACACCCCTTCCTCATTCCTTCCCACCCACTACATGCCTTCTATGCTGGAAACTGCAGGAGATGATGTGCTTCTTATACTGGCTCTATGCCCACTCAGGGCTACACCACTGTGTAGGAATTCCTATCTGGGGAGATCTCTTAGAGATATGCTATAGGCCCTTCTAGATTTCTGATCCTGTCTCACTATGGAGTTTATCTCAAAGAAAAAGTCTGGCCCAGGGGGTCTACAGTTGGATGCTCATAATTAGATGGCACTTTTGAAAATTTTGACAAGGATTTTCCCAAGCATGCAGCTTTGGCCTGACCACTCCAACTGACATCATAGTAATTCCCACTGATGTGAATGGATACAAAGTTTTTGAAAATCCCACCCAAAGCGTTAGGAGATGTGCAGGTGCTCTTGGTAAACAATGTAGAACTCATGCTCATCAAGGCCAAAAGGAGCAGTTAGCTGTACTTTCACAGTACATCAAACATTATACTGACGCTTTGCTGAAGCAGATTGAGGAGAGGGAATTTTAAATGACTATTCTGGAATAAATTTATGCAGAGGGACAACTTGAGATTTAGGTCAATTGTTGGTCCTAATGTGTTTTGCCATCAAAAAACACAGGGTCCTGAGAGAGAATTAAATACATTTTGGGTTTAGCCTCCATTCTGGATGTTACCAATATTCTATTTTTCTGTCTTAGGCATTATTGTACTGAGTGTCTTGCAATCACTAATATAGTTATCCTCCCAGCACCTCTGTGAGGTAGGAAAGTTCTATTATCCCCACTTTAAAGATGGGGAACTGAGACACAGAGACCAAGTTGACTTGCCCAAAGTAACACAGGCATAGGCAGCGAGTTATATTGGCCCGTGGTGCCTGTGATCCATCAGTATTCATAAAGGTGGGCCCGGCTCCACCAATGTTTGGGCCACAGGCCCCGCACTTTGTGGGGCCCCGTGCCCTCGGTCAGCAACGTGGGGTGCTCTCACCTTGAGGACAGCTCCCCCACCTCCCCACAAGCAGCTTCCCCCCCGCCTCCCAGCATCCCTGTATGTCAGCGGAGGTGAGTCTCAGCGGAAGTGAGTCTCCGGCTCCATCTGTCTGTCCCTCCTCCGTCCCCAGTGCTGACCCAGCTCCTGTCCAATGGGAGCTGTGAGGGGCAGGTGCCAGAGCTGCCTGGACACGCCTCCACAGCAGGGAGGGGGAGGGAGCCACAGGCAGCAGCTTTCAGCCCCGGGCAGAGATAGCAGCAGGAGTCTGTCACTGTCAGACAGAGATGCACAGACACAGCCGGGGGGTTGTGGGCAGCGGCGTATTAATGCCTAGGCCAGCAAATTTGCAGGGGCAGCAAATTTATAATAGCAGCCAGAGGCCGCTTCCCCCGGCGTGGGTTCGTGCCCTCCGCCCCCGGCCCCGCCCCAACTCCACCCCTTCCCCACCCCCATCCCTCGCCCTCTCCCTGCCCCTATTGGTCCCCTTCCCCAAATCCCCTCCCTGGCCCCACCTCCTCTCCTGAGTGCTCTGTGTTCCCCCCACTTCTCCCCTCCTTTGTGAAGCTGTTTCGAGCACAAGCACTGGCAGGGAGAAGCAGGACCCAGCAGCGCACTCAGGGGAGGAGGCAGAGGCAGAGTGGAGGTGAGCTGGGGCGGGGGGGTCGGGAATTATTTCAGAGCTTAGGGGCGGCAAAATCTTTAATCCGCCACTGGTTGTGGGGACAGAGAGATGGAGCCTGAGGGAGGGGAAAGGAGCAGCAATGGGCACGCAGGGGCTGGCATAAAATATAGAGTACAGAAGGGGATTCCTTGGGGGGCTAGAACAACAGTCCCGCCCCCACCACAGAGCAGACCCGGGATGCAGCTGGCTCTGTCCATCAGTCCCCCCCACCACCCAGAAACCCACACAAGCCCCTGCCTCCCCAAAAGACACCCACCAGCTCCTGTGCCCCCATCACCCCTCTCCAGAGAGCCCTCCCTTTGAGCCTCCTGAGACAGCTCCTTTCCTGTTTCCTCTGCTCCTGAGCTCCCTACAATCTCTCCCTTTGCATTCCCTCTCCCCACCCGAGCCCATTGGCCAGGAGGCTCACAACCTATTGCCCACCGCGGCCAATGGGAGCTGCACCTGAGGCAGGGGGCCTGCTTGCAGATGTAGACCTGCCTGGCCATGCCTCCACAGCACGGGGAGGGGACACCACAGGTGAGCAAGCCCTGGTCATCATCATCACAGGCACAGCAATTATCTGGGTATTTAATTTCACAGAGGCAAGTAATTCAATCTACTCTTCCTTTCCAGACACTTTGTGGCTTTTCCTGTAGGAAAACTTACAATTTCTTTGCAAAGAAGTCCATTTAGTTTTTCACTTGAGAAATATATTTTCTGGTTGTTCATAAGCTCATTTATTTTGTTAACTCAGTTTCATAGGCAATTTTAAAAGTCACTTGAATTGCACCTGTTTTTTTTCCATTTGTCCAAAAACACATGGAAGATGTGTAGATTTTTATTTCTGTGCGCCAAACCACCCTATGTAGAAATGTAAATGTTGGAACTAGAAAAGTTCAGCAAGAGTAAGAGTCCCTTCAGGAAATTGTCTGTAAGTTATTCATTCTTCTGGGCATTCCATTCTATTGTTCCCTCCTATAGTGATAGTGATCAGTGCTTCCACCCACAGGGGAGAGGCAGAAGACTGGGTCAAACCTGCAGCCACTCTGCCTCTACTCTTGTTCTCTGTCCATTCCCTCTACCACGCACGCACGTTGACCTCCCTAGGATTCTCCCTACCATTACTCCATCTGGGTCTTCTTTCTCTGGAGCGTCTCATGAAGTAAAGTCTGTCATTACAGGTTCTTATCTCTGCAATGTATTTAATTGTGATGCATTGATTAAGTGTTAATTAATGCACTATAGGAGTCCCCCTTCAGCCCTCTGTATAAATTGATCCCCTTCTTTCCATATGTTTTGCCCATAGGGTTTTCTACAGCCCTAGGGCAGCCAGCAATAACCCCTGTGCCTTTGCAATGGAGTGAGGGAAGGGGACCATCGGTTCCCTATTTATGTGATTTGCAAGAAGTCTTATTATTACTCAGGGTACCAAATGTGTTTAAATGATATAAGTGCCTTGTAAAATCCCAAAGCAAATTCATTTTCGTTTCTCATGTAATAATCTCATATACAGTATACACACATTTTTTATTAATTATGAGTTGAATTTATTATCTATTATTATTATTAGATAAGTTACTGGGTTTTTTTCAGTGCGGAGCAGAGCGGAGCGAGGCAGACTGGGGCCGGGTTGCTCACTGCTGCCAGTGCCAGGCCCCCTGCTAACTCCCCAGGCTGCCCTGGACCCCGCATCCCCCCTCAAGTGTGGGCTCCCCCAAAATGTGGGGCCCAGGATGGTTGCCCCAGTTTGTCCTATGGACAGGATGGCTGTGCTTGAGCACCACCAAAAATTATACAAACCTGGCACCCATGCACACAGGGAATTTATGGTGGATCAGGGGCTTGAACTCAGGTGTCCTAAATCCAGGCTAGTGCCCTACCCAATAGATCATTGTTCCTCTCTCATGCAATGCTTTTTGCCATGCCTTTAAAACAGATTAAAATTGACTTTCTAAATATGGAAGACAGGCATACCGATTGCTAAGAGGCTCTTAAAATTGTTTCAGTGGAAAGTAACAGTGAGATACCATTCACAATATATATTTATCAGGAGAACAGAAAGACACTGGGAATGGACAATCTGCTAGGTAGATTCTGTAACAATGTGGCTTGCCGGTGGACTGAAGAGCCTCAGGCTAAGCCAGTCCTGATTACAAGATGAGCCCAACCTGAAAGGTATGACCTGATTATATAAAAGGCAGCTGCAGGGAAGGGTGTGGATGAGAGAGTAGCTGAGAGCATGGGAGGCAGGAAGCTAGGAAACAAGCCTGAGAGGCTGTAGCTGGCTTGAAGAAGCAACTTCAGGGGGGCAAGATATTGAGCTGTGACCCACCGTTGGGAAAGAGGGCTTGGAACAGCCTTACATACACCCCTGCCTAATGCAGAAAGACATGTGACTGGAGCCTGAAGGGCCAACGTGTACCTGAGGACTGAATAAATTGAATCCAGGTAGGAAAAGTTTTAATTTTTCTTTGGACTGTGTAGAATTTGTTGAAGGAGCCCTGTGAAGGAGAAAAACAGGCAGGGCACTGTAGAGGTGCCCTTGGCCACAAGGGGGTGCTCAGTAATTGGTCACTGTGCTACAGGCTCTAATAGGTATACAATATGGAGTAGGTACATGCATATAAGAGTTCACTAATGCTGTTTTGTCAACCTTGTCCTGTTTAAGGATTTTGGTGGTAAGGAATTTAATTGTTTATCTGACTTCAAACCAAACAAAATTTGATATAAACTAATGTTTGTAGGGGAGAGGAAATGTGACTAGAGATACCCAGATGTGATGACTGAAATACACCATTCATGGTGGGAAATACATTATATTTACTTAGTCCATGTTCACTCTTCAGGAGAAAAATGTTACGCTTGTCATCTCCCAACCTCTACATAAGGGCCCAGCTTCTGTACTATAAAAACATTTATCCTGCAAAAACTATCCCTACATCTGGTATAAATGTCCTCGGACTGATCATCCTGATGTAGGGAGCTTCTTAGGTGGTATAGGGATGCTCCTAAACTAGCCTTTATGACCCCAATACTTTTGTAGGGACTTTCTGTCTAACTGCCATGTATCTCCCTGAGCACTTGGCTAGCTGGTATAAAGTAGACCAGAATACAGGCACTGTGTCCATACCCACCCAGCCCAAGACCAGTTAAGCAAAAATATGAGCTTTATGCCACCTTTGCACCCCTACTTTCCTTGTTGCCAGTATTTAGGCTAATTATGCCAAAATGCTGCAATCAAATACCTGATACCTGAAGATTAGCTATCAAATAGGCTTTTCCAGAACACAATATCCAAATAATTTTATGGATGGTGGAAATGAGATCTAGGTTCAATTCCTCCTTCTCGGCCAGAAGGGGGAAAAAAGAAGTGAACCACCTCTCCAAGGGGTACTCTAACCATTGAGCTATGCGATATTCTGAATTGGGTTTCCTCTGCTGAAGGTGTTCCACTGTGGATAAATAACAAAAGAGTGACTGGAACCGGGAGACTGGGCCCCGGGTCTCCCACCCCCCAGGAGAGTACTCTAACCATTGGACTGCAGAGTCCTATTTTCTTTCTCTCTCTCTCTCTCTTCCCTGCCCCCCCCCCAATGATTGTTCCTCTCTGGATAAATACTTAGTCATCTTGTCTATCCCCATGCTAGTGAAATATTTCCTCCCTTAGATTAGCTAGTGCTTTATCCAGTCCTATTTTAAATGACTCAACCTATTTTTTTAGTGTCTGATTCTGATCTCCTTCCTCAAATTGCATATCTCTTTATTTTAAGCAGTCCCACTTACTTCAGTGTTTATAATAATAGTAAAGAAGACCATAATTTTTAAGATGTTACTCTTTAAATTAGAGTTTAAACCTGGGTAGTTCCTAGTTTATACCTTATGTATATCATGTATCTCAGGTAAAGATGGATAAATCTGTTCAGACAAATAAGAATGGGAAAAAATGTTACCCAAATCCAAGTTTGTTTGTTCTTTTTCTCCAGCTTGGGAGAATGTTTGGTGACTTAAAAAATATTATTTTGTTGGCTACATTATTTCCTAGCTCAGTTTTAAAACTGAAGATGTTCAGATAAGATTTGGATAAACAGCTGATCTCTTGGATGTTTTTCCTGAATTGAAACGCTAAAACAATCAACCCTTCCCTTTTCTCAAGTATCAAAAGAATGGAAAAACGTCTTTTTTGGACAAGACTAAAAATCCCTTAAGTCTGTCTTTTCATGTTCTTATTTTTGTGTGTGAAGGAATTTATCATGTTAGTGTCTCAAGCCTGTTTAGTGCAATATTTCCAGTAAATCACAGCAGATTGTAATGCTGCTGCTCTTACTTTTGCTGGTGGTTAGTTCAACCCTCTGCCCCAGCACTCCCCAAGATCAGGAGTATGTGAAAGGAAGTGTATCCCTCCCTTTGCAGAGGTATATATGGAAATGTGTCCTCAACACAAACATAACAATTTGGTCTGTGTAATGCTTTTGCCGGAGACAGAACAGGAATGGAGTCTTAGAATTTAGTTAGTAATCTAGCTAGATATGTGTTAGATTATGATTTCTTTAAATGGCTGAGAAAATAGCTGTGCTGAATAGAATGAATATTCCTGTCTGTGTGTCTTTTTTGTAACTTAAGGTCTTGCCTAGAGGGATTCTCTGTTTTGAATCTAATTACCCTGTAAGGTATTTACCATCCTCATTTTACAGAGGTGATTCTTTTTACTGTTTCTTCTATTAAAATTCTTCTTGTGAGAAACAGAATGCTTTTTTCATTGTTCTTAAGATCCAAGGGTTTGGGTCTGTGGTCACCTATGCAAATCGGTGAGGATTTTTACCAAATCTTCCCCAGGAAGTGGGGTGCAAGGGTTGGGAGGATTTGGGGGGGGGGGGAAGACATTTCCAAACCACGCTTTCCTAATAAATAAACCCAGATAAACGTTTGGTGGTGGCAGTGGAAGTCCAAGGGCAAAGGGTAAAATAGTTGGTATCTTGGGGAAGTTTTAACCTAAGCTGGTAAAAGTAAGCTTAGGAGGTTTTCATGCAGGTCCCAACATCTGTATCCTAGAGTTCAGAGTGGGGAAGGAACCTTGACAGAGATATAAGAGTTTCTGTAAAGATGCCTCTTGCTTTGTTTACATAGCTGCTGTTACAGCTGTTAACATTATTGCTTAGTTGTTCCAGTCAGACATTTTGTATATTTAAAATAATTCAGGTCAAAAAAGTGCAATGTACCTGGAAAGACTTTGAAAAATATGTGGAGGTGTTTTCTTTAAATTATGAAATCTCTAGTATTGTCCAAGTGTAAAAAGCTTGCTAACTAGGATCAAACTGCCACCACATTATTCCTAAGAGTGAGCAGTTACTTGCAAAGATAATCCCATTGACAATAACAGAATGATTTAGGTAAGTAACTGCTCACAAATGTGAAAAAAGGGCTCACAACCTGACCCCCTGGATAAGCATCTCAGGGTTCACTGAGCTTCCATTAATGATATGGTTACATGCAGCTTATAACACCACTATCTATTATCATATTTTTATATACCTTTCTTACAATATTCTGTATTTTTATATAGCTGTACTTCAGGTTCAGGTCTCGTTTTCCCTTAAGCTTTCAAAGGAGAAAAGCTTTTCACAAAAGGATAACTGAATGATTAAAGACTGAGCTAAAGAACTGAAAAGCATAATATTTTATACACAAAACACTACTTGTCTTATGCTGTTCAAAAAGGCCTTATTTTATAACATTAGCATATTTCTCAAATGCACACATGAAAAGCTGAACCATCATCACAGTCTGTCTCCATGTGATATTTCCAAATGCTTTTTATATATTTCATGGGTCAGTTTCTTTATGAAAATAGCCCTGCACATCAGCAATCTAATCTGGCCTTTTGAAACCAATTCAATTTGTTACATTTGTTGTTGGGGGGTGGGGGAGACAGATTTTCTTTATGTAGGACTGGCTAACATCTTTTTAATTTGTATGGAATTTGTTTTTATTTTCCAGAGCTATACCATGAATGAAATAAAAAGATGCTAACTTGCCCACCGTTAGGGCCAAAATATGGCCTCGCTAACATCTTGGCACTTGGAAAAAGCCACAATTTAGCCCTCGATCACGAATACGAAATTTTTGAAAACACAAAATGTAGGCTACAAGTGTGCCTTAAGAAATGTTGGGAGCCTTATTTTAAAGCATTATTGAGAATTCAACAGAAAAGAAGATATAAGAACTTAAAAAGCAGCAGCAGAAATCCAGTCACTGAAAAAATGTTGGTACTTTAATTGACAATGTTTTCTATCTCCCTCAAGTAAAGAGTCATTTTGTATAAAGAGATTGTGGCCACTTCTATTGCTTTAAACACTCTGGGAAAAGAGTTCAATTTTCCACGGGCCTTGAAGACATACTGTAGCTGAAGCTATTTCATAGTATCAGAAGAGGTAAAATGAAAACTCTTCATCTTTCAACATTCAAAAGGGAACTCTTTTTGATGTTTTGTGAATAACCATGGTAAAGTTTCCAGTGGCATTTTTTAGGGATTGATCCTGTTACTACTGAACTCATTTTTGCTTTCTGACTTCAATGCAAACAGATCTGGGCCCTAAACTACCTTTACATAACGTACAAAAGGTTTGAGGAGTGCGTGCCCTTACATGTGCATTTAAAGTGCAAGCACATTCTCAAATAATTTAATTCTGATTTAATAATGTAGATACTTTAATAAGTACACTAAGATAGATTGTGGGTTTAGCACAAGCTCTGGAAAAGGGGCAGCCCAACCATGGATGGAAACACAATACGATCTCTGGTTTCCCCCAGGCTCCAGGAAAAAAGGAATCTACACTAGCCCGGGATCTGGTGGAGATTACTTCCCACGCTGCAGCAACACAGTTGTGATGGCTTGTGCATTGGGGGAGGCAGAATCAAGTCACTGTCTATTCCTAATTTACGCTTATCGACGCCTCTCACACTTGCATGGGAGGGTGAATAATGGCACCACATGGGCTCTTCTGTCTTCCATGTGGCAACCTGCAATATGGGTAGTTCATGCAGGGAAACAAGAAAGCTCTTCATACCTGCCCCCCAATTATTCCTCTGTGCTGGCATGTACTGTGGGACACAATTGTGCCCTCTAAAGGTATGTCTACACTTCGAAATTAGGTCGATTTTATAGAAGTTGATCTTTAGAAATCTCTTTTTATACAGTCAATTGTGTATGTCCACAATAAGCGCATTAAGTTGGAGTGCGTCCTCACTACCATGGCTAGCATAGACTCATGGAGTGGCGCACTGTGCGTAGCTATTACACAGTTCCCGCAGTCTCTGCTGCCAATTGGAATTCTGGATTAAGCTCCCAATGCCTGATGGGGCAAACACATTGTCGTGGGTGGTTTTGGGTACATGTCATTAGTTGCACCTCCCTCAGTGAAAGCAATGGCAAACAATCATTTAGCGCCTTTTTTTCTGTGCAGATGCCATACCACGGCAAGCATGGAGCCTGCTCAGCTCAGCTTACTGTCACTTCTGCTGTTGCGTCCTGGGTGCTGCTGTCAGCAGAAGGAGCAGTACGACTGCTAACCATCATCCACTGCTTCCGCTACAACTGTGCTCTCCTGCTCTTGTAAATGAGCTCAGTCTCAATAGCAAATTTCTCCATGTTGTTGACATCCACCGCTTCCGCTGCAACTCTGCTCTCCGGCAGACACCATACCATGGCAAGCATGGAGCCTGCTCAGCTCACTGCTGCTGTTGTGAGCATTGTAAACACCTCACGCATTATCCTGGAGTATATGCAGAACCCGGCTAAGACACCAGCACAAGGACGAGTTTGATGAGGATATGGACACAGATATTTCTGAAAGCACAGGCTGTGGCAATTGGGACATGATGGTGGCAGTGGGGCTGGTTGATACAGTGGAACGCCGACTCTGGGCCCAGCAAACAAGCACAGACTGGTGGGACCGCGTAGTGTTGCAGGTATGGGATGATTCACCATGGCTGAGAAATTTTCGCATGCGTAATACCACATTCCTGGAACTCTGAGTTGCTTTCACCTGCCCTGAAGCACAGGAATATCAAAATGAGAGCTGCCCTCACAGCTGAGAAACAAGTGGTTATTAGCCCTGTGGAAGCTTGCTATGCCTGACTGCTACCGGTCAGTTGGGAATCCATTTGGAATGGGAAAATCTACTGTGGGGGGCTGCTGTGATCCAAGTAGCCAATGCCATCATTGATGTTCTGTTATCAAGGGTAGTGACTCTGGGAAATGTGCAGGTCATAGTGGATGGCTCTGCTACAATGGGTTTCCCTAACTGTGGTGGGGCGATCGATGGAACGCATATCCCTATCTTGACACTGGACCACCTTGCCAACCAGTACATAAACCACAAGGGATACTTCTCAATGGTGCTGCAAGCACAGGTGGATCACAAGGGACATTTCACTGACATTAATGTGGGATGGCCAGGAAAGGTGCATGACGCTCACATCTTTAGGAACTCCAGGCTCTTTGAGCAGCTGCAAAAAGGGATTTACTTCCCAGACCAGAAAATTACTGTTAGTGATGTTGAAATGCCAACAGTTATCCTTGGACCCAGCCTAACCCTTGCTCCCATGGGTCATGAAGCCATACACAGGCAGCCTGGACAGTAGTAAGGAGCAGCTCAACTATAGGCTGAGCAAGTGCAGAATGGTGGTAGAATGTGCCTTTGGATGTTTAATAGCTCGCTGGTGCTGTTTGCTGACTAGGTCAGATCTCAGCTCAACCAACATTCCCATTGTTACTGCTGCTTGCTGTGTGCTCCATAATATCTGTGAGAGTAAGGGGAGACATTTATGTGGAAGGTTGAGGCAAATCGCCTGGCATCCTATTTTGAGCAGCCAGACACCAGGGCAATTAGAAGAGCACAGCAAGGCACGCTGCGCATCAGAGAGGCTTTGAAAACCAGTTTCATGATGAGCCAGGCTTTGGTGTGACAGTTGTGTGTATTTCTCCTTGATGCAAACCCTCCCCTTTTTTGGTTTTTAATTCTCTGTAAGCCAACCACCCTTCCCCCTTCAAAATAAAGTAACTATTCTTTTGAAACCATGCATTATTTCTTAATTTAAAAAAAAAAAAAGAGAACTGACAAGGTAGCCTGGGTAGGGTGGGATGGGGGAGGAGGAAAGGACAAGGCCACATTGATTTGTAGTGTGGCTACAATAAGCAAAGTGTTTCAATGACAGCCTTCTATTGCTTGGGCCGTCCTCTGGAGTGGCTGGGTGCCCGGAGCCTTCCCCCGCCCCACTGCATTCTTGGGCATCTGGGTGAGGAGAATATGGAACTTGGGAAGGACGTCAGGCAGTCATAGATTGGATGCAGTGGGGGGTCTGTGCTCCTGTTGGATTTCCTACAGCTGCACCAGATGCTTCATCATGTCCATTTGCTCCCCCATTAGCCTTAACACCACCTCCTGCCTCTGCTCTTCGCACTCACTTAATGCTTTCCTAGCCTCTAACACTGAATGGCTCCATGCATTCAGCTGTGCCCTATCAGTGTGGGAGGACTGCATGAGCTCAGAAAACATGTTATCGTGAGTGTATGGTTTTGTTTTTTTGTTTTTTCCTGCCTTCTAATAGGCAATAACCTCAGGGACAGAGATGATAGGGGGAGCCTAGAAACATCTGCACGTGTGGGGAGATAAAAAGGGAGAATAAAATTTAAGATACATTTCTGAGAACAAAAAGGAGACTCTTGCACAGTGAATCAAGCAATTCACAGCAGACAGCACATGTGCTTTAGGTACAAGGTTGCATTTTGCCTTTTATATTGAGCACTTGACAGTATGGTGACACATTACATACAGCTGGGCAACAGAATTTGGTTTCCATGCAGCAGCCATGGTAAGGCAAAGGGTACGTGGGGTTGGCTTCTTATGCATAACATGTGGGAATGGTTTCAAACTGCAGTGCCATCCTTTTCCATAGCAAGCAATGGTTTTGGCCTTCACATTTAAAAGGAGGGGCTGTGGTGTTTGGGTGGATGTGCAGCACACACCTCCCCCCCCACCCCCAATCCCATCTCTGGGAAGATCCCTTTTAGCCAAGCACAAACAGACCAGCATGAACAGGGTCCTTTTTACTGTTCCCTTACAAAACTTCCCCTATTTCAACCAGGTGACCATGAATGATATCACTCTCCTGAGGCTAACGCAGAAAGATATAGACCGAATGTTGCTAGAATATGACCAAAACCCAGGACCATTCGCTGCCATGCTTTGTGCTGCAATGAGTCCAGAATACTTTCAGTGTACCTCCAGGAGAGCTTCATGAAGAAGTCCCTGGAGGATTCCCGCTCCATCTCCAGACATGTGAACAGACTTTTCCAGTAGCTATACTGGCCACGAATGCATCCCAATGCTTCGGGGCAAATTAAACATTATTTCTTTTTTAAACCCTGTAATGTAGTTACAAATGTGCACTCAACAGAGGTGCCTTCTCCAGCTTCAGGGTTGGGGATCCAGCATTTGGAGGGCATTGGCTCCAGGGTGATGAAAAGGTCCTGGCTACCAGGGAGAATGGATTCACCGCTTGCCGGCTGAACATTATCCTCTTCCTCATCCACAAAATCCTCCTCCCTGTTTGTATGAGACTCTCCCCCTTGCAGGTGTCCACAGACAGTGGTAGGGTAGCGGTAGGGTCCCCCTCCTACAATGGCATGTAGCTGATCATAGAAGTGGCATGTATGTGGCTCTGATGTGGAGTGACCATTTGCCTCCTTTTTCCTTTGGTAGGCTAGCCTGAGCTCCTTAACTTTCATGCATCCTGCTGTGTGTCCCTGTTGTAGCCTCTCTCCAACATGCTCAGTGAGATTTTGGCGAATATATATGCATTTCTTCTTTTTGATCAGAGTTCTGCCTGCACAGATGCTTCTCCCCATACAGCATTCAGATCCAGTGTCTCCTTTTCGGTCCATGCTGGAGCTTGTTTGCAGTTATGTGGGGACTGCATGGTCACCTGTATTGCTGAGTTAGCCATGCTGACCAAACAGCAAATGAAATTCAAAAGTTCCTGAGGCTTTTCCTGTGTACCTGGCTAGTGCATCGGAGTTCAAAGTGCTTTCCAGAGCAGTCACAATGGAGCACTCTGGGATAGCTCCCAGAGGCCAATACTGTCCATTTGCATCTGCACTACCCCAAATTCGACCAAGCAAGGTCGATTTTAGTGCTACTCCCCTCATGGGGGAGGAGTACAAAAGTCAATTTGAAGAGCCCTTTAAGTCGACAGAATGGGGTTGGTTGTGTGGATGCAGTCATTTTAAAATCGACCTAGCACGGCTAAATTCGACCTAACCCCATAGTGTAGACCAGGCCTCAGAGTGTATATGTGAATTTATTTCTAAACATAACTTGCTACACCTATTGTAATATTTATATTTCAGATCTGATAGATTAAATATTTTGTTATATATACTACAAAATATTGAGATTATTTTATTTATATACACATAAAATATAACACTAGGAAACATAACCCCTCTTTCTCCCACTCTGTTTTTTCAGTCTTGTTTCCTAGTGCTCTATTTTGTGAATAAAGACCATACATAATATTTGTCCTGTGATGCCTGGCTATCTTCTGGATAAAATTCAGGGTGCTGCTTATCTACAAATCTCTGAGAAATGACCACTAGTTCAGTACATGTTCACATTTCTCATCTTTTAATATATCACAACATTTTCATTGGATTGGAACTCTTAAGCTAATTTTCCCCAAGGTGAGAGTCTAGGGGACTAGGACACCAAAGCATTTTATGTAGTATCCAAACCTGTGACCGTACCAAAAATACATGTCAACCTCAACTTGAGTACACTGAGAAAATGCTATATAACACACCTCTTTGCCTTGGGTTTTTTTGGTTAACTTTTTTTCCTGAGATCTAAACCTGGTAAATTTCAGTATTTCTTCAAATTATTGAAATTTTTCTCAATCATGTTTCTACCAGCTTCTACTAATATCCCTGGAATTCAATCTATTGGCAGGATTTCTGTAGACTCATAGTTTTATTTATATTTTTAAGGCCAGGAGGGAGCATTATTATGATCCAAGATCAAAGAACGTCCCCTAATATTTTCCCCCCTAACTTCTGTTTCAAATATAGCATCTCTTTTAGAAAGACATTCAGCCTTCACTTAAACACTGCAAGTGATGGAGAATCCACCATATCCTTAGCTAAGCTGTTCCAACAATTAATTATGTTCACATTTTCCAGTCTCCATTCTGTAAAGTGGCTGTGTTGGAAAGGTATGCTGGCACCCTATGCTATATTTGGGCAGTTTTATTGCTTGCAGTGTAGAGGACTTAGACTGCAGATTGTATGGTGGTAGGTGCTATATAAATACCTGCAAAGAATGAATAAATTAAATATGGTCTATACAATCTATATGACTGAGGGGGAAAAGGTTATGGTGCCATTTTACATTTAGGGTTGTTACTCATTTTTAATACATTTGTAGGAATAAAATGTTCAGTTGACATGACCATGAGGAATCTAACTTCAAGGTAAAAGGACCTAACAATTGTTATCCACACCAAAAGTAAAATCCCTGCAAGCTGCATGGAAACTTTTGAAAGAAACCAAAATAAAGGCTCAACTTAAATGTATATCCCAAATTAAAAAAACCTACTAAGAGAACCAAAAAAGAACCCCCATGTCTAAACAACAAAGTAAAAGAAGAAGTGAGAGGCAAAAATGCCTCCTTTAAAAAGTGGATATTAAATCCTAGTGAGAAAAATAGGAAGGAGCATAAATTCTGGCAAATGCAGAGTAAAAATATAATTAGGAAGGCCCCAAAGGAATTTGAAGCACAGCTAGCTAAAGACTCAAAGTAATAGCAAAATAAATAAATAAGTACATCAGAAGCAGGAAGCCTGCTAAACAACCAGTGGGGTCACTGAACAATCAAGATGCTAAGGGAGCACTGAAGGATAAGGCAATTGTGGCAAAACTAAATGAATTCTTTGCGTCGGTCTTCATGGTTGAGGATTTGAGGGAGACTCCCAAACCTAAGCCATTCTTTTTAGGTGAAAAATCTGAGGAACTGTCCCAGATTGAGGTGTTATTAGAGGAGGTTTTGGAACAAATTGAAAAACTAAACAGTAATAAGTCACTAGGACTAGATGATATTCACCAAGAGTTCTGAAGGAACTCAAATGTGAAATTGCAGGACTATGAACTGTAGTCTGTAACTAACCATTTAAATCTGCTTCTGTACCAAACGACTGGAGGATAGCTAATGTGATGCCAATTTTTAAAAAGGGCACCAGAGGTGACCCCGCCAATTACAGGCTTGTAAGCCTGACTTCAGTACCGGGCAAACTGGTTGAAACTATAGTAAGGAACAATTGTCAGACACATAGATGAACGTAATTTGTTTGGGAATAGTCAACATGGTTTTAGTAAAGGGAAATCTTGCCTCTCAAATTTATTAGAATTCTTTGAGGGGGTCAACAAGCATGTGGACAAGGGGGATCCAGTAGATATAGTGTACTTAGCTTTTAAGAAAGCCTTTGACAAGGTCCCTCATCAAAGGCTCTTAAGCAAAGTAAGCTGTCATGGGATAAGAGGGAAGGTCCTCTCATGATTGGGAACTGGTTAAAAGATGGGAAACAAAGGGTAGGAGTAAATGGTCAGCTCTCAGAATGGAGAGAGGTAAATAGTGGTGTCCCCCACGGATCTGTATTGGGTCCAGTCCTAGCCAATATATTCATAAATGATCTGGAAAAAGAGGTAAATAGTGGGGTGGCAAAATTTGCAGATACAAAAGTACTCAAGATGGTTAAATCCCAGGCAGACTGCAAAGAGCTACAAAAGGATCTCAAAACTGGGTGACTTGGCAACAAAAAGTTAGCTATTACCACTCAAGAAAGAAATCTTGGAGTCATTACAGATAGTTCTCTGAAAACGTCCACTCCAGTCAAAAAAGCAAACAATGTTGAATTATTAAGAAAGGGATAGATATTAAGACAGGAAATATCTCATTGCCTCTATATCAATCCTTGGTACACCCATATCTTGAATACTGTGTACAGATGTGGTCGCCTCATCTCAAAAAAATATATTTTGGAATTGGAAAAGGTTCAGAAAAGGGCAACAAAAATGATCAGAGGTATGGAGCATCTGCCATATGAGGAGAGATTAATAAGACTAGGACTTTTCAGCTTAGGGGGGGGAAAGATGACTAAGGGGGGATATGCTAGAGGTCTATAAAATCATGATTGGTGTGGAGAAAGTAAATAAGTGTTATTTACTCCTTCTCATAACATAAGAACTAGGGGTCACCAAATGAAATTAATAGGCAGCAGGTTTAAAAGAAACAAAAGGAAATATTTTTTCACACAACATACAGTCAACCTGTGGAACTTTTTGTCCGATGATGTTGTAAAGGCCAAGACTATAACAGGGTTAAAAAAAGAACTAGATAAATTCATGGAGGATAGGTCCATCAATGGCTATTAGCCAGGATGCGCAGGGATGGTGTCCCTAGCCTTTGTTTACCAGAAACTGGAAATGTGTAACAAGGGATGCATCACTTGATGATTACCTGTTCTGTTCATTCCCTCTGGGGCACCTGGCATTGGCCACTGTCAGAAGACAGGATACTGGGCTAGATGGACCTTTGCTCTGACCCAGTATGGCTGTTCTTATGTTCTTATCTTACTTCATGCTGCTCTGGGTAAATAAGCTGATCCTTAAGGGAATTAGGAAACGATGGAACAAAGTTGATTTAGCAGAAGAATTTTAGCCTTGCTAGAATTGAATTATCCTAATAATGAATGCATAGGGCCAACACTTCTTCTCACCAAAGTCAAATATTGTGTTGCTATTGACTTTAATGGGAATTGGATTTTGCTCCTAGTATGCAATAATTCCATACCAAACACACAAATATTTTTAAGTTACAATGTCAAACATTCAGATGTTAGAAAATGCCAAAATTAAAGTTGCCTCTGCAAAAAGAGTTTGTGAGTAAATAATTAGACTGTATCATAATGCACAAGGGGGCAGAATTGAAGTTGTTTGGGCAACCTTAATTCTAGCATTTCTTAACTTGATTTTGCATCCTTAAATACCAACCAAAAAAAAATGCAGATTTTTAAAATTTCTTATGAGATTTAAAAAAGAAAAGAAAAATCAGTTGGGTAACAACTTCCCACATGGGTCATTAGCATGGTTTGATTTACCTCTTCACCTAAATGAGTAGTAACTCAATCAACTGATAGAAATAGGATATTATGCCCCATGTACATCAGTCATTTGATGGCAAAATGACACACTTTTTGCCAGTTGGTCACACAGTTATTCGCTAGACACCAGCACAATGCTGAGACTCTGGATTCCTGGATTCTATTCCTGGTTCATAGAGAAGAGTGATACAGTGATTAGAGAACAGAGTGAGAGTTAGGGGTCCTGAATGCTTTTTGTTAACGAAGCTTTCATTTATTTAGCCCTTATCATTTGTGTCTTTCAAAGGAAGTATGTAGGAGTAACCCCATTTTAAAGATACCATAGCTAGTTGCATATATTTGTCATATTCATTTCAATAGGCAATATGCTTAAAGGAATAACATATGACTCTGCCATATTAGAAACTTGGGTTGTATTTCCAATTTGCCCAGTGCAAGATCTTCTGCAAGCTCTCTGATCCTCAGTTACTTTCTCTGTAAAATGGGGAACATATGTTTGCCTTATTCCTAAGGTAGGGGCATGAGCTAAGGGTTGTGATTAATGCTAGTAACCTGGGGTCTTGTATCCAAGTCCAGTGCCTCCTCTTCTAGGCTAAAGAGTATTTTCTTGGGATAAAAGTGTTGGAGAAATAGCAGTAAGTGGAGGAGGAGGTAATCTTTGGTTGAATTGTTCCCCTGGCTAGAGCTCTAGCTTTGTGTGTTGTAGGTATTCACTAAGAGAGGCTCTATGGGGTCTGGGAACAAGGTGCAGTGCAGTTGGAACATTCACAAAATGAAGGGACAAGTGTGGAACAAGTTCTACTGCACATGTGGAAATGAGATTTTTCTCTGGCATATAATCCTGACAGATGTGTGGTCTTTCTTGGGGACAGACTGAATCTCTCCAGTCTCAGCATTGCCCCCTTGTACATTTCAAATTTCTGTTTCAAACCACATAAGCTGTAAAGAGGTTTGCAAATATTGCACTAATCACATTCTTGGTAATGGCCAAACATTTTTTTTGATCAAACCTAATATAATTTAAGTAAAATTGAACTTGAGACAGAGACTACACATGGAAAATGTCAGCCCAAATAGTTAAAATTTATAAAGTTACAAGCAACTGAAAACACAGCATTAAAATGAAAAGTGATCGGCAACCTTAACTATAGGCATCAATCCAGCTCCAACTGTTAAACATAGCACATATATTGACTTTTTATTGAATATAAGAGAATATCAAGATTTATTGATCTTGGTCAATATTTATCACTTGGGTCAATAAATTCTCAGTAGTCACTGAAATAGGAAGTCATTATTGTGAGAATTTGTGAAAACTCTAAACATTGGTCTGCACAGATATGAAATCAATGCTGCATTTCATAGAATATCTGACATCGCTAAAAATAGTTTAAATTGCAGTTCTAATAATAATCCAAATGTACTGATTTGTTTTAACCTCTTCTATTATGTATGGCTCTCCTCAGTGTATGTTGATACCCCAAGTGATATTAAACTCTTTCCACTCCTCCCTTAATTAAAAATGTCTCCATGCATGGATTTCATTGTCCATTAGTTGGCCATAAGTCTGATGAATTAATGTGAGAAAAGGCAATAAAAACAGAGCTCTATAGGCGCACACACACCACATTATCTGTCTGGTTCAATCATGTACAACAGAGATAAGCCAAAGTTTTTAAAATACATCTCTCCAATCATTCTTGGTTGAGTCCACAGACAGAATTCTGTATTTAGTTATACTATTGTGACTCTTAACACTATTGTGACACTGAAACTAAGTGATTTTTTGCATAGGAGCAGAATTTGTCTCCAAGTTATCATATATTATAGTGGTGAAATAATAACCCATATATCTCATAATACAATGATGTTTAAAGTTCAACACACTGGTATACATTTTGCATTGAAATGATGTATTTTCAACTATTAAATACCTCTTCTTTTTTTCCTGCTTGTCTTCTTTAGTCCAGTCTAACCTCAGAAATGTTGTACATGAAAGAAAAGCAAAATACCCCACCAATATTCTTGGAAATTTTACTTCTGGCTAATAGCGGGTTTACAAAGGAAAGCTCAGTTAGAATATATTTATGGTATACTCTATTAATGTTTGAAAAATCTTGTTTTTCGGGCAAGCACCATTTTACACGTGAGATCTAATAAAAACACAGCAATAACTTTCTGCAGCCTGAAAGGCATTTTGATTGTCAGATATAGAATTATAAAGTGAAATAGGATCAGATATGTGCATGTACAGCATAGAAGGCTAAACATTTCTTATTCCTACAGTAGGATGCTGAATTGTGGAACAGATAACACTTCTAAGTGTTTCTTCAAGACAGCAGGAAGCTTTTTCTCTCATTTCTGTAGAGTCACAGAAATTGTGAACATATTAAAAGAAAATCTCCTGGATGACTATGGAGTAGATGTTTTCATAAACTGTCAGGAGAGAATGCCTTTCAGGACACAGACTGATAATCAGCAGGAGAGTTCTAACATGCAAGGTATACAGAACAAGTGTAGTCAATGACTCCATCAGGTGAATCAGAGTAAATAAAGTCAAGTTTCCAACAATTACAAGATTCCCAGTAAGTTTTGAGAAAAGAGTACAGAAGCAGAGCCCGGCTACTGAAGGGTTTTTTAGTGGCTTCTGGTTTTGCCTTTGTAGATCTTTCAGATGTATACTAGAGGCACTCAGTTAAACATTTTTGCATTTGATTGGTACAGATAATGAAGAAAAAAATATCACAAACATACCTGAGGCCTCCGGGCCCTCCTAGTCTTAAAGCAATGAGTAGTATAAAATCAGATTAAACATCTGATGAAGAAAAGGAAGGAATTCTCTTTTAACTTCTCAGCCTCCTCCTCAGAAAATTTTAGAAGTTACAGCTTCCTGCCAGTAAGACACTTGTGCTTTTAGTTTTGAAAACTCACAGTATGTCACTGCTTACTGCGTGCTATTTTCAGTGCCGGAAGTAAAAGTATGAACACAGGCACTTTTGTGCTAAACATCATAAGGCCCCTCTGAAGTTCACTGAGAGTCCAGAATTAAAATGCAGAAGGATCCAGCAAGCAAAATACAAGCTTATTATTTTCTATTTTCTAGTGGAAAATAAAGTACTTCTTGGCATGTAACCGAAGTGGTAAGAAAGTAATTCATCTTGTGTGAGAGTATTTTGCAAATGAAAGGGACATGCCGTCTGTTTAGGGAGTAATCAGGGAAGCAAATGATAAATTTAGAGCAGTCACAAAAATTATATAAAAGAGGAGAGGGTTTCAGCAGTCTGTGTTTTTGCTCTCCAGCAATGACTTTTCCGAATCTTTTCCTTGTTTCTGAACAGAAATGATACTGTGAGAGAACCATATCCATAGTATAGCTTTGTCTTGCCTCTTGTTTTCTGACACTTTATGAAATGTCTCATTTTATCTTCCTTGTAACTGACTAATAAAGCTAATTTTGATGCTTAGTTTTCACAAAAACCCCAAAACAAACCTTAGTCTACCATAATAGAGAATATAAAATGATTATAATTTGGGCTGTCAAATTATTTTAAAAGATAATTGCACTTAATTGTGAGATTAAAAATATAGTAGTGATTAAATCAGTTTTAATTGTACTATGCCAATTTCAATTTATTATGCATGTTTTTGGATGTATTCTACATTTTTCAAATATACTGATGTCATGGTAGGGGACTACTGTACAGCACCTAACTAGGAAAACACGAGGCTATTTTTAAATCAACTAACAAAATCATCCAAAGCACGGGACTTGGTGTTGGTGGGGTATTCAAACTACACAGACAGCCGGTACGGCAGGGTAGATTATCCAAACAAGTTCTTGGAATGCATTGGAGATCACTTTCTCCATCATTTGTAATACAAAGAAAAAAAAGTTACTGTGGGAGAGGCTCTTCCTCCTATTTGTCAGAATCAAATCTAGAACTAGTTGAGAATTTGAGGGTGGAAGGCAGCTTGCGTGAAAGTGATCATGAAATGATAGTGTTAATGATGCTGAGGTATGGTAAGAGGGAAAACAGCAGAATACAGACAATGGACTTCATGGATGCAGACTTTAGAAAACTCAGAGAATTGGTAAGTTCCTATGTGAATCAAGTCTAAAGAAAAAGGTTCAGGAGTTTTTATAAAGAGACATATTATTGAGGGAATAAGAGCAAACTATCTCAATGTGTAAGAAAGTTTGGTTATATGGTAAGAGACCACTCTGGCTTCACCAGGAGATCTTTAGCCACCTGAAACACAAAAAAAAGTTATACAAAAAAATGGAAACTAGGTCAAATTATGAAGGATGAATATAAATAAACCCACCACCACAAGCATGTACAAAATTAGAAAGGCCAAGGCACAAAATGAGATTAAATTAGCTAGGGACATAAAAGGTAACAAGAAAACATTTTACAAATACATTAGAAGCAAGAAGAAGCCTAAGGGCTGGGTAGGCCATTAATATGAGGAGAGAAAGATGATAACAGAAAACATAGCAAATAGCCAAAGTGTTAAATGCCTTTTTTTGTTTTGTTTGTTTTTTCACCAAAAACTTTAGCAGTAATCATATGATAGTGCAGTGAACATCAGTTTAAAAGGGGTAGAATCTGAAGCTGAAATAGGGAAGAACAAGTTAAAAATTACTTAGAGAAGTTAGATATGTTCAACTTGGCAGGGCCTGATAAAATACTTCCTAGAATACATAAGGACCTGGCTGAAGAGATCTCTGAGCCATTACTGATTATCTATGAGAAATTGTGGAGGACAGGAGAGATCCCAGAGAACTGGAAAAGGGCAAATATAGTACCCTATATATAGAAAGGGGGAATAAGGACAACCCAGGGAATTATTGGTACCCATAAACATAATGGAGCAAATAACCAATCAATTTGTAATCACCTAGAAGATAAGGTAATAAGTAACAGTCAACATAGTCTTGTAAAGAACAAATCACTCAAACCAACCTTCTTTGACAAGGGTAACAAGCCTTGTGGATGTGGGGGGAAGCAACAGATGTGGTTTTTCTCAACTTTAGAAAGGTTTTTGATACTGTTTCACTTGAACTTCTCATAAACAAACTAGGGAAATACAGCCTAGATGAACCTACAATAATGTGGATGCACAGCTGGTTGGAAAACTGTACTCAGTAGTTATCAATGACTCACAATCAAGGTGAGTCTCTAGCTCTATTCAATACCTGCATCAATGATTTGGATAATGACAGAGTACACTCATAGAGCTTGTCGATGATACTAAGTTTGGAAGGTTGCAAGGGCTTTGGAGGACAGGATTAGAATTCAAAATGATCTTAAACTTCAGAAATGGTCTGAAATAAGTAAGATGAAATTCAGTAAGGACAAGTACAAAGTACTACACATAGGAAGGACTAATCAATTGCACCAGTATAAAATAGGAAATGATGCCTGGGAAGGAGTATTGCAGAAAAGGATCTGGGGGTCGGGTAACCAGATGTCCTGATTTTTATAGGGACAGTCCCGATATTTGGGCTTCGTCTTGTATAGGTGTTTATTACCCCCCGCACCCTATCCCAATTTTTCACATTTACTATCTGGTCATCGTATCTGGGGTTATATGGATCACAAACTAAAATAAACATGAGTCAACAATGTCATACTGTTTGCCCCCCCCCCCCAAAAAAAAAAAAAACATCATTCTAGGATGTTTTAGCAGGAATGCTATAAGCACAGATTAGGCCTCAATTGGAGTACTGTGTCCAGTTCTGGGCACCACACTTCAGGAAAGATGTGGGCAAATTGGAGAAAGTCTCAAGGAGAGCCACAAAAAATGATCAGAGGTCTAGAAAACATGACCAACAAAGGAAGGATTGAAAAAAATGGATTTGTTTAGTCTGAATAACAAAAGACTGAGTGGGGAATATAACAGTCTTCAAGTACGTTATAAAGAGGAGGGTAATAAATTGTACTTCTTGTCCACTGGGAACAGGACAAGAAGTAATGATCTTAAACCACAGCAAGGAAGATAAAGGTTAGACATTAGGCAAAACTTCCTTATTGTTAATAATTGAAATCAATTACAGAAAGAAATTGTGAAATGTCATTCATGTTATGTTTTTAAGGGCAGGTTAGACAAACAGCTGTCAGGGATGGTCTAGATAATACTTAGTCCTGTCTCAATGCAGGAGACTGGACTATATGATCTATCAAGGTCCCTTGCTGTCCTACATGTCTATAATTTCTATGACTGTCTAATTTGACCCATGTAGTTATTTGGGTATGTGATGCACTGGATGAGGTACACCAAATGTTGTGGCAGGCATGCGTCAGATGCTTAAATCTTGAAAGGTGTGTAGTAGGGGGTACTAATCAACATAGCAGTGGAGATTAGGGCTGTTAATTAATTGCAGTTAACTCACGCAATTAAGTTAAAAAAATCAATTAAAAATTAATCCCGATTAATCACATTGTTAAACAATAGAATACGAATTAAAATGTATTTAATATTTTGGATGTTTTCTACATTGTCAAATATATTGATTTCAATTACAACACAGAATACAAAGTGTACAGTGTTCACTTCATATTTATTTTTGATTACAAATATTTGCACTGTAAAAAAACAAAAGAAATAGTATTTTTCAATTCACCTAATACAAGCACTGTAGTGAAATCTCTTTATCATGAAAATTGAACTTACAAATGTAGAATTATATACAAAAAATAACTAAATAAAACAATGTAAAACTTTAAAGCCTACAAGTCTACTCAATCCTACTTCAACCAATCGCTCAGTCAAACAAGTTTGGTTACAATTTGCAGGAGATAAAGCTGTCCACTTCTTGTTTACAGTCTCACCTGAAAGTGAGAACAGGCGTTCAAATGGCACTTTTGTAGCCAGCATTGTAAGGTATTTACATGTCAGAAAGGCTAAACATTTGTATGCCCCTTCATTCTTTGGCCACCATTCTAGAGGACATGCTTCCATGCTGATGATGCTGTGACTGAACTCCTAGGGGGAGAATTGTATGTCTCCTGTTCTGTTTTACTTGCATTCTGCCATATATTTCATGTCAGCAGTCTTGGATGATGATCAGAACATGTTTGTTTTAAGGACACTTTCACAGCAGATTTGGCAAAACACAAAGAAGGTAACAATATGAGATTTCTAAAAATAGCTACAGCACTCAACCCAAGGTTTAAGAATCTGAAGTGCCGTCCAAAACCTGAGAGGGATGAGGTATGGAGCATGATTTCAGAAGACTTAAAAGAGCAACACTCAGATATATGGAAACTACAGAACCCGAACTACCAAAAAAGAAAATCAGCCTTCTGTTGGTGGCTTCTGACTCAGATGATGAAAATGAAGCTCTGCTTTGGATCATTATGGAGCAGAACCTGTCATCAGCATGGACACGTCCTCTGGAATGGTGGTTGAAGCATGAAGGGACATATGAATTTAGCGCATCTGGCACGTAAATATCTTGCGGCACTGGCTAAAATAGTGTCATGTGCACGCCTGTTCTCACTTTCAGGAAACATTGTAAACAAGAAGTGGGCAGCATTATCTCCTGAAAATTTTTACCAAATTTGTTTGACTGAGTGATTGGCTGAAGTAGGACTGAGTGGACTTGCATGCTCTAAAATTTTACATTGTTTTATTTAGGGTTTTTTTTTGTACATTCTACATTTGTAAGTTCAATTTTCATGATAAAGAGATTTCACTACAGTACTTGTATTAGGTGAATTGAAAAATACTATTTCTTTTGTTTTTTACAGTGCAAATACTTTTAATCAAAAATAAATATAAAGTGAGCACTGTACACTTTGTATTCTGTGTTGTAATTTAAATCAATATATTTGGCAATGTAGAAAACATCCAAACATATTTAAATAAATGGTATTCTATTGTTTAACAGTGCGATTTAATTGTGCAATATTCTTTTTAATTGATTGTCAGCCCTAGTGGAGCTATATCTGGAGGATTTTCATCTGTTTTGGCAGGACCTATGGGGCAGGGTGATGATTTGGGTTGGTGTTTCCTAGTCTGTGGGGAGCTTGCTTTTGATGTGTTTTTTTTTTTGCGGGGGGGGGGGGGGAGTTGAAGGCCAGAAGAGTTCAGGAAAATTTTTCGGGACATGGTCATCATAGATACAATTTTTTGTACACAAGTGGTTGAAATTTTCTCATCAACTAGAGAGAGCATAAATTCCAAGATATCTATTTGTTCTCTATGTTCATTTCATCTGGCTTCATTTGGACCCATTTTAATTATTTTGTGAAGTGAAACATTACCTTATGGTATTTTTTTTAAAGTGGGTATTTTGTAAATAACTGCATTTTTTTTTTATTTTTACTTATTTATTGGCAGCTAATTTTATATAAGGAAAGGAAATGTAAATTACTATAATTTGACTGCATTATTTCTGAGTGAAACTCAGGTTTAACAAACCTGGTTAAGGTCTGAAAAACTTGCAAGGGGATTATTTTCTTTCCCTGCATAAAGCTACACCAGCAATTCAGTGTTTTTGTTGTCGTTGTTTGTTTCCCCCGGCCCCGGCAAATTTAGCCCTTTATTCTGTTCACAAATTGTCCACGTATCAATTGTGGATTTTTATCATTTTGGCCCTGCCCTGCAAAGTGTTCTGCATGGGTACAGAGGTCCTCCTATACAAAACAGCTTGCGGAATTGTGGCCTTGTTCATTACTTGCATTGGTGTAATTAATCATTTGTGCAAATTAATTTCTAGATGCACTGACAGCAAAATATTCATTCAGCTATTCACTTCTGATGATTTGATATTTGCACTGTGAGATTACTAACTTAAATCACACAGAGCTGTTTTTATTTCCTGATCAAATGACCTGACTTACATGTCCCTATCTTTTTTTTTTTTCCTTCAAGAAGGATGTGTCTGTAGATTTTTTTTACTTTAACTAGTCAATGGCTAACCCTTCATCTGAGGATCAAGAAGTTGCTCTGGATTTAATAGATTTCTTCTTGAATTTGGCAATTCCATATTTTGCAGGTTCCTCATTAGAAAATGAGATTACAGGATGCCTATGCTGGACTTGGCATAAAATTTCTTCTTCACCTGATAGCTCGTAAAAGTTACTTTTGACAGAAGTCTCCCCTGAAGATGATCAGGAGGTGAAAGGTTTTCTGTTGATATGCTTAGGTTCGCTTCTAGCCTTTAATTTGACCCATTGAGCACATGCTAAAATACAACTTGCTTTGTCCTGACTAGAATTCAGAGCATGTTGGAGTAAGTTAACTAATGTGAGGTTTCAGAGTAACAGCCGTGTTAGTCTGTATTCACAAAAAGAAAAGGAGTACTTGTGGCACCTTAGAGACTAACCAATTTATTTGAGCATAAGCTTTCGTGAGCTACAGCTCACTTCATCAGATGCTTATGCTCAAATAAATTGGTTAGTCTCTAAGGTGCCACAAGTACTCCTTTTCTTTTTAACTAATGTGATCTAACATCACACCTTTAAAGTTTAGGCTAGACCAAGATTTAAAGTCAGATTTTCCTTCTTACTTCTGAAGTGGTAGTTCTCGGAAGGAATTGTAACTTCCTAAGAAATGTGAATCTGCATCGGATTCAGAGCATGTGAATAGGTGCAAAATACCATCTGACGACACAGACTTTTTAGAGCTTAAGATGTCTGTCTCCAGAACTGTCTGTCACATCACAGCACTTCCTTAAAGAATAAAGTGAGAGGTCTAGCCTCTAGCAGATGACCTGAAGGGCTACACATGTAAGACTATGCTGTGAAAGCCCTCTTTCTGTATCTGCAAAGAGTGGAGATATATGGATGGCATGACAGTGGTATGATGAGATTTGCTGCATTAGAAATACTTTTGCTCTTACTATTTGTGTCATCCTTCATTATTTCTCCAGTGGAGATGAAAGTTAACTCAGAACCAACAATAACGTAGAAATAGGCAGAACACAGCAATATCCTCACTCATTGAGGAGATGGGAAAAGGCTGTGGACAGAAACTGGTGATGGGAATTTACCTAGGCTATCTACACAGACCTGCAGCCAGGAGTCTAAGTTGTTCAGGGCAACTATATCTGCATTTCCCCTTTGTGGTTCAGCAAGGGCACTCTGTCTCAGACTTCCAGCTCCTAGTCATTGCCTTTTTTGGGTAGAGACCCATGTCTGTCTCTCTTCTGACCAGAGTATTTTCAGGATAAATGGTTCCTTGCCTTGACTGTGTTACTCTGAACAAAAGATGGGGAGCCTAAACAGAGACTAATAATAGCATAACTGTTGGCAATTACTCCATCACAAAGTACTTCCTATGCATGCACATTTATTCTTAGGATAAAAGCATTACAGAGAAAATATATTCAAAGCAATAAAAGAATAAGCTTACCAGAGTTCTCTGCAACTGTCTCCAACTTGGGTTCTTAGACCTCACTCCCCTCCAAGGGGTCTTTTCTATGGTCACAACTCCATAACACCCTCAGGTCAGAACTACAATACTCATGAAAAAATTAGCCCATCCTTTACACCATTCAGGGGTCCTTTTCTGGAGTTTTCAGCAGCATGTAAACAGTAGGCAATGAGTTTTTCCTCAATGCACAGCTTCAAAACTTAGAGGGGGGTCATTTGCATTGACTTCAACACAAATATTTCTTAGGAAATCCACTTAACAAATATTGTTCCAAAATCCTTTCAAGGTCCTACTCCTTCCCAGAGATTGCATTAGTCAATCTACAGGAGAAGTTACATATTTTCACAATACAATACACACAATTGTGTTTTTAATACAATGGACCCCAAAAGTATTAAGCTTAGTTAAATAATGTTTATCTTAATTCCATAAGGTTTGTCCAAGACACTGCAGAATATTGTCATATCTGTTATATGCGCATCAAAGTTGTATCTACTCTGTGTAAACCCTGCTGCTGTAGTGTTGCTGTGTTGAACTACTAGGATTATGTTAATGTGAACTAGGTACCTTTTAGTTTGCTCTAGCAGGGTCTACATGGGGCAGTTACAACACACTTTAGTGCACGCTACAATTCATACTCCCATAGTCCTGACTGTGAGGCCATGTAGATGAGCCGTAAGTAGGGCATGCTAAGTGCATACAGAAGAGAAAGGACAATAGGAGGCTACTGGAAGTTAGAGGTTAACAGGAAAGAAAGTAGAACTGATTAAATGGACTGGCCAGCTATGATAAGCACACCTATCCCATGAAATGGGGAACCATTGGCCAGAAGCAGATAAGCTTGCAGCAATAGATGGCACAGAAAGATGGGCTAGGGTAAGCTGCACTGTGTGCACAACTTTCAAAGCTATGAAAAAGTTAAGCAAGTTTTTTGCTGCCTTAAAATGGCCATATTGAGAGGGAGAGGGCTTCCCATGATTGTGAGAGGAAATCTCCCAAATAATTTACTCTGAGGAGAACAGAACATCATCTCCCAGACTGTGGTCAAAGCAAATTAGCTCAGCGGCGACCACCAAATTGGGGGACGACTGATTGTATGAGAAAATAAATGGAACATTAAAGTAAGTTCTTGGCAATAAAGGGTAAGAACCACATAAAATCACCCTGGCTATGTGTTTGGCTAGTGATGCACATCCCAATGTGTTTTACTGATGTATAGATAGATAAAACAATGATTTTTAATACATCTACTAATTACCACCAGAACTTTTTGTTATAAACATTCAAAGTAAATAATTAGGACTGCCATATTGTGACAAATAAAATTACCCTGATATCTTTTCCCTGAATCTCGCAGGTCACAGTCCACTACTTCCAACAGAGAGGTATCTCACAGAAAGATGGTACCTTTCAGCAGACACTGTCACCTTGACTGTTGTCACAGCTTCCCTCCAAGACACATGAAAGACCTAACATCAGCTATCTCTACAGGGGAGAACCTCTGCTTGCTGACAGTAAAATCTGTATCACAATCAAAAGGAATAGGCAAACTAGGTCAGCTACAGTTAAGCAACAACCTGAACATTTGCCCATCACTTTTGAAACAAATGTTTTTGAAGGTTGGAAGAAGCTGAGTTTAAAAACAAATGAAATTTTAATTTTCATACTAGTGAATATTACCTGGGTATTTGGGGCAGGGGCTGGGGGAGGGGAGAGTGACAGAATTCCAGCTGATTTTTTTTTCATATTTTTACCTGGCCAGAAGAAATTTTATATAGTCAAGAGCGCTGGATATTTCCATTAGGTGCTTATCTGGATAGTTAAAATAAGGTGCCAAAAATGGGTACTTATCAAAATCACTAAATAATTTTGAGGTTTTGCCCATTAACCAATCTTTCTAAACAACCTGCAATTCAACCTCATTCCACCCTTTTGCCAGGGAGTTTAGTATTGCATTACTGTTTAAATATAATGAAATGAGACCTTTTTAATGTTTTTATTGTGATGGCTTAGTGGGTTAGGGTTAGTGGAAGAGAATTGCAGCAGAAGTTTGTTTAAATATTCAGAATAGAATAATTACTCTGTTTGAAGAACTCAAGTTGTTTTCCCCCGGTTAAACAAGCATTGGCTATAACACTTTCTTTTGATGAAAGAAAATGACAACTGGCAACCTTTAAAAAAATAAGATTTTAAAATAAAACAAATTAAAGTAGGACAAGCTCTCAATTTAGCACAATAGAGGGCAGGCATCACTGAAAAACTGCTTTCTAATGATACCACTCTGGTAGATTCATCCAGCTGTATTAGTGGTTGTGATGTTTGTATACCCCACACTGTAGAACAAGGGGCTAAGGAGCAGATCTGGTTCAGGCAGTGCTGCTGTGCCACACCTGCAGAGACTGCACAAGCTGGAGGTGAGGTTCAAAAGAGAAGCAGAGCCACTTGGAGAAGGCAGGGGGTAGAAGGAAGCTCTCCTCTGAGGTCAGGGGAAGTACTGCCTGGAGTTCTCATTGCCTGACATCTGGCAACACAAACCTCATATAGCTTGCAGAGGAGAGACTAGTGAGACTGATTGCGAAGGTCAGAAACTTTCTTTGTGGTTCTTTAATTTGCTGTGGGAGAAAAAGTTATTCTGCAAGTTTGGAGGGTCTAAGCCCATGTTAAACTGGGACCTAGGGCTCTGAGCCCAATTGCTTTCCTGTGTGCCCAGGGCCCCAGCTTGACTAGGTTCTGGAAGTCCTCTGGTTGTATCCCAAAGTTCCCTGTGGCAGAGGAGCAGCACAGTTGGCCAGAAGTGCCATTACTGCCTGGCTGAGCATGTTCCCCATTCCTGCTCCTCTCCTGGTAGCAGCAGTTCCGGCTTCATCTCCTCCCCACTGCTGTGCAGAGCTTGCCCAGAGCAGGGAGCAATGCTGACACATGGGAGGCACCCCTTAGTTGTACTGAGCCAGGAGCCTTGCCATTCCCCTTTCCTGCAAGGCAGCTGCTTGGCGCCTGCTCTGCTCTCTGGCCCTTGCTCCCGGCCTTCCCCTGCCCCTCTTGGGGCTGCATATGCAGAAGCACTTGGGCTTTCAGGGCAGTAAATGGGAATCAGCCCCAGTTAGATATATCCAGTTACAGATATATATGTAAAGGGGAGTTCGTCAAGGAGGGAGACAACTTGTTGCTCCCTCGCCTGACTACTAGGCAACACCGATAGTGAGTGTTCCCCTTTACAGTGGACTTCAGAAAAATCTGTATGTATTCCTTGCCCATTATGTGGAGGTTTCACCATAGTGAAGGATGTCTTAATGTGGGAATTTTTGGCATCCCAAAGGAGAAGTCAGACAAATCTTTTTTCACCTTCAGGGCAAAAAATGTGATTCAAACCTTATAATTTTTCTTCTTGCCTTGTTTAAAATTATCCTTCTAACGTACAGAATGGGCTGACTATACAGAGAGAGAGGCTTAAATTGGATTTCAGTGATGGATAAGCTTTGTGCTGGGCCTCTGTACAGAGTTGAATTTTACACACTGAACATAAGAACCCTGAAACTAGAGCAGAGTATGGAAAAAGAATGAGTATTGCACCACAAACAAAGCTGCCTTTTTTTTTTTTAATTTTAGGAAGATTTATGGATCTTAGAGAAGGTGAAAAAATAAATCACAAGTGCAGCATGGTCATTAAAGGGAGAGAGAGAAAGAGGGGGGAAAGAAAATAATCACTTTGTAAAACTACTGAACATTTTGGCAAGAGGTTAATGGAAACCAGTCAAATGGCCTCCAAGTGTCCCCATTGCTGGCAAATTGATGTGTTTTATGGCACTGCTCTATAAATGAGATCTGTCTCTAGAAACGCAAATAGTTGGCTAATAGATAAATTGTCAATACATACTGATCCAGAATATATTAGCATCTTTCCTGGATTTTGAACAGTGCCAACAGAATGGGAATGTGGTGTACACTGGAATTGGCTTCTTGTGTGTATGTCTTTACATGGTGCTTTTATCACTGTGCAATGAGCAGTATTAGGGAAGGTTATCTCTGGGAGTTTCATTCTTAGAAAGGGCTTTAATCTGATGAATTCTCAGCTCATCAATGATACCAAAAAAAAACAAACAAACCTCAAACAAAAAAAACGCCCCTACATATTTATGTAACCTACAATTTAATAGAAATAGTATAAGAAATTGAGGGATATTTAGATACTGACCTAATATGCAGGTTCAACTTTGTTCAGATGGATGCACAATAAAAGGAAATATATACACACACACATTCCTGTTTCATATATTGCAGGCAGTGGACACAGTGGAAGTCTATAAGTGTAAGGATTACTTCAGGCTAGAGCAGCAGTCCATGCTTTCCAAGGATAGGGAGGGAGAGGACCCTACATACAGACCAGCCAATGGGTCCTAGCAGAAATAGTGGGAAGGTGCATTACAGCCTCTTTAAGGATTGTGTAGTGGCTGTCTTCCCCTGGATTCTAGTAGATGTTGAGCCTGACCCTAAGTCAACGAGAATCTCTCATTGGGGTGTACATAAGAATGGCCATATTGGGTGAGACCAATGATCTGTCTAGCTGGTATCCTGTCCTCTGACAGTCACCAGTGCCAGAGGCTTCAGAGGGAATGGACAGAACAGGACAATTATTGAGTGATCCATCCCATCATCCAGTTGCAGCTTCTGGCAGTCAGAGGCTTAGGGACACCCAGGGTTTCACTCCTAATCATTTTTGTTTTCCTTCTTTGTACTTTTTCCAGTTCTAATATATATTTTGAGATGGTTTGACCAGAACTGCACACAGAGTTCAATGTGTGGTCATACCATGGATTTATATAGTGGCATTAAGATATTTTCTGTTTTATTATTTATACCTTTCCTATTCGTTTCTAACATTTGTTAGCTTTTTTGACTGCCACTGAACACTGACCAGATGTTTTTAAATATTTACCTATGATGACTCCAAGATCTCTTGAGTGGTAACAGTTAATATAGACCCCATCATTACGTATGTATAGTTGGGATTATGTTTTCCAGAGTGCATTACTTTGCATTTATCAGCACTGAATTTCATCTGCCATTTTGTAACCTAGTCAGACAGTTTTGTGAGATCCCTTTGTAACTCTTCTCAGTCAACTTTGGACCTAACTATCTTGAGTAATTTTGTATTGTCTGAAATACACTGTTTACCCCTTTTTCCAGATTGTCTGAGTATGTTGAATACCTCTGATCCCAATAAAGATCCCTGGGAGACCCCACTATTTACCCCTCTCCATTCTGAAAATGGACCATTTATTCCTACCCTTTGTTTTATGTCTTTTAACGTGTCACTGATCCATAAGGATCTTCCCTCTTATCCCATGACTGCTGACTTTGCTTAAGAGCCTTTGATGAGGGACTTTGTCAAAGGTTTTCTGAAAGTTCAAGCACATTATTATATCCACTGGATCACCCTTGCCTGTATGTTTGTTGACCGCCTAAAAAAATCCTAATAGATTGATGAAGCATGATTTCCCTTCACAAAAGTTGTGTTGATTCTTCGCCAATATTTTATGTTCATTGATATGTCTGATAATTCCATTCTTTACTATAGTTTCAACCAATTTGTCTAGTACTGAAGTTTGGCTCATTGACTTGTAATTGCCAGGATCGCCTCTGGAGCTTTTTTCAAAAATTGCTGTTACATTAACTATCCTTCAGTCATTTTATACAGAGGCTGATTATCTATCATATCATAGTTATCTATCATAGTTAGTTCTCCAATTTAAAATTTGAGTTCATTCTGAATTCTTGGATGAATACCATCTGGTCCTGGTGATTTATTACTGTTTAATTTATCAATTTGTTCCAAAACTACCTTTAATGACACCTCAATCTCTGATAATTCATCAGATTTGTCACCTAAAAAGAATGGCTTAGATGTGAGAATCTCCCTCATATACTTTGCAGTGCAGATTGATGCAAAAAATCCATTGAGTTTCTCCTCCACTGCTTTGTCTTTCTTGAGTACTCCTTTTGCACCTTGATCATTCAGTGGTCCCACTGATAGTTTGGTAATCTTCCTACTTCTGATGTACTTAAAAAAAAATTGCTCTAAGCTTTTGTCTTTTGCTAGTTGTTCTTCAAATTCTTTTTTGGCCTGCCTAATTATACTTGTAAACTTGACTTCCCAGAGTTTATGCTCCTTTCTATTTTCCCCAGTAGGATTTATCTTCCAATTTTGAAGGATGCCTTTTTTGCCTCTACCCGCCTCTTTCAGTTTGTTTAGTGATTGTGTTTTGGATTATGGCCATTGTGCTTATCTGAGATACACCATCCCAATGAAATCACTGGGAGGCATTGTATCTGTGCATCTCCCTTTCACAATATAGCTTGAAGCCCTTATGTTGAATAAAAATATTTCCCTTTTTGCCCTTTTGTTGGTAATGACATCCACACAGCTAAATCCTACCTCCCCCATTAGAACTATTATAAGCAACAAGTATTAACAATAAATCCAGAAACCATAAATTGGTCAATTATCTTTAGCCAAAAGGTGTGCATACAATATGCAATATCAATGGATGAATAACACAATAATCCCATTTCCTTATAGATAGGATAATTGCTTTAAGTAGCCACCACAAGCTGTAACTTCCCTTTTGACAAATCGGACCCCTTCCCTTGGTAATCGTGACAATCAATTTCATTATCTGGTTTTTAATATTGTTCCTTAATTGTGTGCATTTATGTACTATTTATGTTTTTCCTCCTCCATCTTTGACTCTGCATTTCCATATTGTGGAATCCTTTTTGAATGGGGATAGGAGTTTAATGAATCACAACAAAACATAATTACTTTGGGAAAAGTGTAGACTTAGTAAATGTGTGAAAATTAGTGGAAATGGTGCATAACCTTCTTAATGAAAATAATCTGAACATTATAGTGTAGTCATGCCTTTCCAAAGGTGAATCTTTCTTTTTCTAAACAGTGCAATTAATATTGCTATTATGGAGTGCATTGTGTCAGAAAGAGAACATACTCAAATTCTGTCACTCTTTCCATTCATTGCACAGGCTAAAACCCAGGGGAATGGGCTCAGGGCAAGGGAATCTCCTGAAGAATCCCCTTTCAGAGGGGATCCCCCTCTACATTTTTCTGCTAGAGGTTGATACCCCCCCCCCCGCCACACACACACCCTGGAATATGTCACAGAGCCAATTTGGGACCCCTGTATATCCTAAGATAGGCACCAGAGACTAGAGTAATTCTGCTCCACCACAAAAGTTCTGGCCCCTGGTTGTTCCACTGCTTCCTGGTGGTAGAATTAAGCCATGCTGCCATGAACTCCCTCTGGCTGCAGCAGCTGCACCTGCACCCAGATGCCTCCTTAAACAGGGATCCCTACTGCTGAGTTGTTTACTAAGTTGGACTGATTGTAGTTTTATTTTCTTCACAAAGGTTACCACAATGAGTTAATTGAAACTAGGTTTATTTGATTTTTACAAGAATTAGTATAGTAATTAGTTTTGTGTGTGATTAATCCCAGTCACACTTGAGAGCTGGGATTTCATTTTTTTTTACCCAGAAGGCACATCTTTAAATTGCTGCATTCTTCATACCTAGTTCAAACTGAAAAGATTACTAGTTGAAAGCAAAGAAAAATAAAGGTTGAGATAAACCTGTTTCCCTATTGGAAACAGGCTAAGTGGGATTATTTCAAAGGAAAGAGTTAACGCTCACACTCTTTCTGCATTAGGCTACCTCCTACACTTGGAGGTAGGATGTTGATTCCCACAAGAACAAATGAATATAAACTGGTGATTGGGAAGTTTAGACTTGAAATTAGATGAAGGTTTCTAACCATCAGAGGAGTGAAGTTTTGGAATAGCCTTCTGAGGGAAGCAGTGAGGGCAAAAGATCTATCTGGCTTTAAAATTAAACTTGATAAGTTTATGGAGGAGATGGTATGATGGGATAACATGATTTTGGTAATTAATTGATCTTTAAATATTCATGGTAAATAGGCCTAATGGTCTGTGATGGGATGTTAGATGGGGTGGGATCTGAGTTACTACAGAAAATTCTTTCCTGGGTAACTGGCTGGTGAATCTTGCCCATATGCTCAGGGTTTAGCTGATCGCCATATTTGGGGTCAGGAAGGAATTTTCCTCCGGGGCAGATTGGAAGAGGCCCTGGAGGTTTTTCGCCTTCCTCTGTAGCATGGGGCACGGGTCACTTACTGGACGATTCTCTGCTCATTGAAGTCTTTAAACCATGATTTGAGGACTTCAATAGCTCAGACATAGGAGAGAGGTTTTTTGCAGGAGTAGGTGGGTGAGATTCAGTGGCCTGCGTTGTGCAGGAGGTCGGACTAGATGATCATAATGGTCCCTTCTGACCTTAGTATCTATGAATCTTCACATTAGCTTTCATTGAACTAGTGTGCTAAAAATAGTAGCATAGCCAGGGTAGCATGGGCAGCAGCTAGTGGTCGCACAGGCTACCTGTGAGAAGTACACACCCATGAGGTTCAGGTGGTCTTGCACTCAGCATAACTAGCTCATGCTGTTGCTCACTGCTGCCTATACTACACTTGCTACAGTACCATTTTTATCACCTTCTCTTGATGAGAGCTATTGTGAGTATGACTACACGAGCTGGGAATCACATCCCTAGCTCTAAGTGAAGACCAGGGATTGGCAACCTTTGGCACATGGACCATCAGGGTAAGCCCGTGGCAGACCTGGATGGTTTGTTTACCTGCCGCAGTTCGCTGTTCCAGACCAATGTGTGCTGCGGGAAGTGGCGCAGGCCGAGGGATGTGCTGGCCGCCACTTCCCATAGCCCCCATTGGCCTGGAATGGTGAACTGCAGCAGTAAACAAACCATCCTGGCCCACCAGTGGATTTCCCTGACAAGCCGCTTGCCAAAGGTTGCCGATCCCTGGTGTAGACATACACTTACAGCCAAAGTAATTAGCAGAGGTGGGAGTAAGAAGTGCCCAAAAGAAGTTGTAAGCACTGAAAATAGAGTTTACAGAGTGAGCATTATCTTAGATTTCATTTTCTGTTTTTTTCCCCAATTTAATTTGCCAGCATCTCTACCACCTCTTCCTCGTTGTTGTTTTGCAAGAAAGGGCAGACCTGGCTTGGACATCTACCTCTAGATGGGGGGGTCACAGAACCTAAATGCCAAGTGTTGCAACTCTGAGTTTAAGTTCCCTTTGTGGATCTAGTGTCCCATGACCAAATGGATTTGAGCTTCAGAATTCTGGCTTCACCCTTGTAATAATTAATAGTAATATTTTCATGAATGGATTTTTCATTCTGATGAATGTCATTGCAGAGATCGTTACTAATGAATTAGCATTGGCCAAAGTTTACCACAAAAATGAACCTGAAAAACCACAAGTTTGCCCTGTACTTATAATAGATTTAGAAATAACTGATATTTCATATACCACTGAGTAATAACTGTTAACAGATGCTGCCATTTGAACAATATAGGTCAGATTCTCAGATGAGGAAATGTTGGTCTAGCTCCTTGATTTCAATACAGAGGACGCTGCTTTAAACTAACTGAGGATCTTGAAATAAATGTGTATATAGTACAACTGAGATGCAGCAACCTTAAAGTTTCCAAAACTAGATGTCCAAATATACAACACTGCACAATAGGAGTAGGGAGGGAACATTCTGTGGCAAACCCAGGTGAGATGGGATCTGTAATAATAGAATAATCATCCACATCACCTATATAGTGTTTTGCATTTACAAAACATATAATCATGAACTATTTATTATCAATCCAAAGGAGACAAGACTTTGGTTTTACAGATATCATTCTATTTTCTGGAGTTTGAATGGCTAGAGTCTGTTTTCATGTAATGCTTACAAAGTGACTATGTTATAATAGGCAGTATTTTACCAACAGAGGGGTGAAAACAAACAAATGAACAAACAAAACAGGTGTATAAGGCTGATATGGATGTTTTGGAAAAGACCATGAAGATACAATTACAATATAAGACGGATTCTGTAGCTGGTTTACAAAGGACTACAGCAAACTATTAATGGAACGCTGCATAAATGAGGAAAGTGACAGTAAAGACGAGAGATTCTTAGGTGGCTCTTCTGCCAGCTAGAGCAGAACAGTAAAGAAACAGAAGAAGAGGCACAGAAAAAGAGCCAGATTCAGTCTCTGCATTAGGCAGAAATCAAGCCAGAAATAAGTGAGGATATACAGTAGCAAGGCTGTAGGAGGAGTGTGTGGGGTGACTATATTAAATTATCAACAGACGGCAAATCATTCCAAGAATAAACCAGATGGAGAAGTTGCAAATGGGTCATCTTGGCCACCAGCCAGATGGAGAACCAGCTAGCGTGGCAGCCAGGAGTGGAGGAAACCATGCTAGAAGCAAAACAGCAAGGTCCCAATCAGATTAAGAGCTAGCTACCCAGCAGCAAGGTCACTCCTGTCTTGGGAGACAGCCAACTAACCACCAGCCAGATGGAGAACCAGCTAATGCAGCAGCTCGGCCTACTCAGTTCCACAGTCAGTCAGCCTACTTTGCAAACAGCAAGGTCAAGGGATTGCAAACAGTGGAAAAGCCTGAAATGAAAAGATGGCTATTATTATTGTTAAGCAGGTCTACTTCAAGATGTCTGAAAGGGCATAGGGATCCAATTAGCTAAAAACAGTATGATGCTATTATAGTGTGTTGGTTCAAGCAGGACATAGGCTATCAGGAGTCCTGGGCTCTATTGCCTATTCTGCCAGTGATTTACTGTTTAGCCTTTTTCAGGTTACTTGTCTGCCTTATGACTCCTGAACTGTAAAAGCAGGGTAATTATATTTACCCATTCTGTAAAGTACTTTGAGAATCTCAGATAAAATTCTTTGTGGGCTCAGTCCAAAGTCTGAAGTCAGTGGAAGTCAGCCCTGTATAACTGCAAAGTATTGTTATTGAGATTTCTTTGTTATTCTAATAAAGATTCTGGACTTCATTAGAAAAAAACAGATTAGCACAAGAATTTATCTCAGTTTTTCCTTAAAGACAAAAGGGTCTGACTCTGCTCTCACTTATTGTATCTAATGCAGTGGAGTTACTGGTGTAAAACAACAACAGAGCAGAATAAAGCTGAAAAAATAGCTCTAAAAATAGAAAACTTCACATTTTCTTCCTAGAGGAACACTGTTCTCTCTTTCTATTTAATAGCTTATAAAATATTCACACTTAAAGATAAACTTTTCCTTACACGCACATGCGTGCACACACACACACACACGTTGGGATCCACTTAACTTCGACAGGAACCTCTGCTTATAACCAAAGGTAGAATTTGCACTCCGTGTCTCACATTGATGCAAATTTGTACATATCTTTAATCCAAGGGTTTTTTTTGCTTTAAATTGTTGCTATCACTGATTTGCAGTGGGTTTCTTATGAGGGAAGTAGTGGCTTACAGGTGTAAAGCTTCAATAATTCCATGGCCTATTACAGAGAACAAAATGGAATGGCATGTGCCAGTCTAAACTCTGCCTTACAAATATACCTTAAGCCTGACCTGGAGAAAACACTGCTCTAATGTCAGTCTATTTGCTGGTTCAAAAGTATGATAGTTTATTGGATAGGGTCTGGTCCGGAAGGCAGGCAACCTGGATTCGGTTCCTCTCCCACTGACTTGCTGAATGGCTTTCGACGTCTTGATTTGGCTAAGCAATTGCTTAACTATAAGCATGTGCTTAAGGCCATCCCTATTCAGGAAAGTATTTAAGCGTGTTTTAGTTTAAGTGTTTTGCCTCTGTGCTCCAGTGTCCCAGTCTACAAAATGAAGACAATATGTCCCTCTTTTGTGAAGCAGTGAGATATATGGATGAGAAGAGTTATATAAATGCTTAAGTTTTGTTGTGGTAACCTTGTTTGGTCCTCTAGCAAGGTTGCTAAAATTTTATTCACATGCATGCACTCCCCTTCCTGCCCACTGCCTCAATTTCAAAAGAGACGATTAGTCTCTAATTTCTGTTCAGTTTAGAGATTCAACAGAGAAGTCAGAGATATTTATAGGGACAGTGCTTTAATCACTTGTTAGATTAAATCATACACACCACATCTTTATTGAGAAAGTATAATTCCTTTGGTAATTTTTAATACCTGAATTATAAACTAAATTCTCTGAAATATAGAACATAAACATTTTTGCTCATGTCCACTGATTCAAGTATAAAGTGTTCTTGTTTTTGTTTTTTGGTTGGTTGGTTGACTGGTTGGTTTCCGCCCCCCCCCCTGATTCATGAAGTTTTTCTGCACATCCCTAAAGGAACATTAACAGCTTTTAAGTATTTCTGCTTTAACCCAATCAATCAACAAATAAAGGCAGCTTTCACTGTTAAACTGACATCTCCAATGAAAATTACACTGTTTTGTCCCTGTATATTCCTGCTAAAGAATCTCTGCAGCAATGCAGCAAATGAATGCACAACTAACTTGGCTCATTTCAAAAACTACTGTGCCTATGTAAAGAATTTTACTTCAGTAAAACCATTTATAAAAACCCTGTAATACACAGTGTTTGTGTGCTGTTCCCAAGAAGTACAGAGTCACCTCACAACTACTTGGAGTGAAATAGTCTTCTGTGTCTGCTGCGGATCAGCTCCCTAAAACGAACAGCCTATTGCAGCACAGCACTCCCTTACAAGACTTTGTAGACCTTGCACTCTCTCTGTACGACCTGTTAGGTAGTAACAGGTTCCTAAGCCCCCAAACCCTCAGAGCATTTCCTGTAATGTCCAGCCCCTTAGCTAGGGTTTCCAACTTTCTAGTTGCACAAAACCAAACACCCTAGCCCCTCCCCTGCTCATTACATTCCCCCACCCTTACTCACTTTCGCCAGGCTGGGGCAGGGGGTTGGGGTGTGGTAGGGGGTGAGGGCTCTGGCCTGGGGGCACTGGTTCTAGGATGGGGCTCAGGATGAGGGGGTTTGGGTGCAGGAGGGGGCTCCATGCTGGGGAGTGGGGCTGACAGATTTGGAGTGTGGGAGGGGGCTGCGGGTTGAGGTGAGGGGGTGAGGGCTCTGGTGTGGGGCTAGGGTTGAGGGGTTCAGGTTGTGGGAGGAGGCTCTGGGCTGCAGCAGGGGGTTGGGGTGTGGGCTCTGGGCTGGGAATGTGGGGTTTGGGGTGCAGGAGGGTGCTTCAGGTTTGGGGGGGTCAGGGCTGGGGCATGGGGTTGGTGTTTTGGGTTGGGATGTGCGTGGGCTTACCTTGGGTGGCTCCTAGTCAGCGGCACAGCAGGGGGGCTAAGGTAGGCTGTCTGCCTGTCTTGGCACCACGCTGCTTGCACCCTAGAATCAGCCAGCAGGTCCAGGTCTTGGGGGCGGGGGGGAGGGGGTCATAGATTATTCTGAAAAAAAACTTTGCACTCAGGACACTCAAGCTCCTGGAGTTTCTGCTTGATAGCATATCATGATAGACTGTTTATCAGCACTACAGTTATTTAAAAGAACACAGAAACGGCTATATTGGCTGAGGTGAGTGGTCCATTTAATACAGTCTTTGGTCTCTAACAGTGGCCAGTACCAGGTGCTGCAGAGGAAGGTACAAGAAACCCTTTAGTAGGTAGTTGTGGGATAACCTGGCTTCCTAATCCTCAATAGTTAGAGTTTGACTGAAGCACAAAGCCCTTCCAGGTTTCATAGGCCTGGGCCTGAACAGAATGCAAAGACAGAAACTCTTTGTGGGGAGTGGGATAGATCAACTGATTAATAATGGACCCCTTCCAATAACGGTGAAGATGTCAGTTCAGATCCCACCTATAGTAAATCAGTAGTGTCCTAAAGTCATTGTTACAATCTGATGGCCTCTGAAGTGAAATGAGTTGGTGTTCTGAACCACATCTTAGTGGATAGATGGTCAGTTCATAAAGACTAACATGACAATTGGTATCTTTGTTTGTGGCCTCAGGAGAAATCCCAAGACAGAAGTGGGCATTAAGAGTCTCCCACTTGGGAAGTGCCTCTAAGAAAGGATTGACATGGACATATTGCAAAAACTTTGCATAGGTTGAATGTTTACTTCCTTTTTTATTTTGAGCCACACTGGGACATCCATTGCTAGCCATCAGAAGTAGGTTTCTCAACTTTGACAACATGGTACACTGATTATGTGATTGTGGTTAAGGCTCTTCAGCAGACTGAAGAGTGCATGTCAAGATACTTGGAATCAGAAGCAGGAGAGGAAGCTCTGCTCCAGTGTGATCTCTTTCCCTTGTGGCTTCTGACTTCCTTTCCTCTTACTGCACCTGAGTCTCCAGCCCATCTGCCTTCTACACAGTGATTTTTTCCCCTGCTTTTTTTTTTCTCAAGGGATACCCTAGCTCTGGAACTCTGGCTAAGAACTGGATTTGTGACCGCAAAATAACAACCTCCCCAACCCCAAATATCTGATGCGCAAGATTAATGGGAGCTTTTTATTTGTTTCGAGAGGGTCTTTATCAGATCACTAGATAGCTAGATAAATGGAGAATCAATAAAAATACATTAGTGATGTCTGCAAGGAGAACCATGAAGAGCTTTACTAATGTCAATGGGATTCTGAAAAAAAATAGTTTCTGCAGAAAAGGACGTAGGGGTTACAGTGGACGAGAAGCTGTATATGAGTCCACAGTGTGGCCTTGTTGCCAAGAAGGCTAATGGCATTTTGGGATGTACAAGTAGAGGCATTGTCAGCAGATTGAGGGACGTGATCGTTCCCTTCTATTCAACATTGGTGAGGCCTCATCTGGAGTACTGTGTCCAATTTTGGGCCCCACACTACAAGAAGGATGTGAAATAATTGGAAAACGTCCAGCGGAGGGCAAAAAAAATGATTAGGGGACTGGAACACATGACTTATGAGGAGAGGCTAAGGGAACTGAGATTGTTTAGTCTGCGGAAGAGAAGAATGAGGGGGGATTTGATAGCTGCTTTCAACTACCTAAAAGGGGGTTCCAAAGAGGATGAATCTTGACTGTTCTCAGTGATAGCAGATGACAGAAGGAGGAGTAATGGTCTCAAGTTGCAGCGGGGGAGGTTTAGGTTGGATATTAGGAAAAACTTTTTCACTAGAAGGGTGGTGAAGCACTGGAATGCGTTACCTAGGGAGGTGGTGGAATCTCCTTCCTTAGAAGTTTTTAAGGTCAGGCATGACAAAGCCCTGGCTGGGATGATTTAATTGGGGATTGGTCCTACTTTGAGCAGGAGGTTGGACTAGATGACCTCCTGAGGTCTCTTCCAACCCTGATATTCTATGATTCTGTATGAGTACCGGGATGTGCTATGCAGTACTCTTGGCAACTACTGACCTCAACAATAACCTTCAAGATTTGGGTTCAAAATTACTCTAGTCCACATTGATGGATCAGGTGCCACATTAGTCCCAGGGGACTGAAAAGTTTTCAAGTCCAATGTATGTAAAGTAGTGAAAAGGTCCCTTACCTTGAGCTATAAGCTCTCTGCAACTAGAAACTACAGCAGAGGTGCTGCTGAAATTTAACTTGCTTACACAGTTACAAAAAATGAGAGCAGTCAAGTTGGCCACATGTGTGTCAAATCCATAACAAGACCCCATAACTAGGAAATTAATTACTTTTGCTCAGCACTGGGTACCAGGGGGTTATTTACAACAAACGTCAGTGTGCCTATAGTATGACTAAATGCAATACTGATACCCCAAATTCCATTAGAACCAAACTCCACGTAGAATTTGGGGATTGTTTTATTTCTTATTTTACAAGTCTTGAAAATGTTCTGATACTAAGAAACAAAGTCAACCAGTGGGTCCTAACCTGGTGAAATGTTCTGATGTCAAATATAGCCTGAGACTGAATTGAAGTGTTGACAATAGACTTCTTTTTAAATTTTGTAATGAATTAGGAAACAGTGAGGAGTATATTGGTATATAAAATACCAGTGAGGAGCAGTTGGTATATAAAACGAACAGATGTTAAATATCATTATTACAACATTGCCATGGTTGTAATAATATTTATCTTGTAATAAGCAATATATAAATAAAGAGTACTGCCAGAACGAGAAAGGACCTGTGCAGAAAATGTTCTGATTCTTAAGGATAGAGAAAAAAAGTTCTAGATAAATACTAATTGAGATTTTTGAAAAAATGGTATGTGCCCATAAATCATTAAAAGACACACCCAGTTTTTCCTCATTAAAAGGAAAGTAGAGATTGGTACCATTAGAACAGAGAAGGAACCTTATGTACATAAATCAATGCAAAAGTTCACTGAGCCCTCAGAATGTAGAATTAAAAACTGTGAGAATGAAGAGTTATTGCATAGTGCTTAATGGGAGAGAGCAGATCCCATTGGCAATGGAACAGATGACAAACATCATTATTGTGAACATCAGTATCATCATGCAAGTTATATACACATTCTAACCGGGCAAAGGTGAAACTCCCAAAAGGAAAAAAAAAATCACTCTTCTGCTAGCCAAGAAGGGGTAAAGAGCTACATTTCCCATATTCAACTGTAAATGTATTGTCTTGGATTCAGTGTCCAATTCAATAGAGACTTCATAGGAGCTATGCCAGTTTACATAAGCTTAGAATCTGACCCAGTGCAGGACTAATAGCAAAAAAAAAGATAAAATTCTCCAGTAGAAGAAATTTCTCAGTGGAAACTCAGAACAGAAGGAGTGATATCATACTGAAGTCAATTATGATTTTTCCAGTGACTTCAATGGTGCTAGGATTTCATCCAACCGCTCAATCTGGCAATTCTACAGTAGAAAAATTGACAAAACAGGTGGAACTCCTCACCAGCCTTGAGAGAGAATTTAGGAAAATGGTTTGTCTTGATTCTTCAGAGAGATATTCATTATTCTTACATACGCTGCAGTTACCTGTTCTACTGTATAACAACATTGGCAACAAAAGAGAATATTTTACAAGAAGAGTGTCTTTTAGGGAACATGCAGGGTAATAATATATTTTGGTAAAAATGATCAGATAACAGGAAAAACAACTTAGTTACTTTTTTAATAAGGCTTTCCAAAAAAGAAATGCATGGCATTCAAAATTATCGTAGGACTATACAGTCTGCTGTTTGGAGAACAATGTATCTGATGTAAATCAGCCCCATTTACTTCAGTGCAGCTTAGTCAATTTACACCATCTGAGGATCTGACCTATTTTTCCAAGGATTAAATATCCCTGAAAACCTTCAGCATATTATATGCTCAGGATTTGGTGCGATATCCCAATATTTGTATTTCTTCCCATAATTTTTAGTATTATTCTTGGTAATACAGTTTTATTTCACTTTTGATTAAAGGACAATACTTTACTTTCACTGAAGAAGCCAAATCTGTAAAGGGAAAAATATGGTCATGCAGGGGAGAAGAGACTTGTATTTCACACTAAAGTACTGTAAGTGGCTCATTTAGATATAGTTTTGACATATGGGCTAAATTAAGGCTCTAAATAGTGCAATACATCTTTTAATGCAAAAGGAACAGCATAAATGGGGACTCAATTAATGAGCAGAAAATAAAGTATCTGGAAAGAGCTATACATTGCTTACTAAAATAAACCACCAAAATGAATACATAATGACTCCTGTAGCTCACTATCATGCCCTCCAAACCACAACACTGATCGGAAAAACAAACAAAAACAAAACATGATTATACCTCAGGTTGTGGGGCTGTTTTTTTTGTTGTTGTTGCTGTTGTTTTTGCACTTGCTGAAGCTACTAGGGTGAAAACAATGATGGTTCAGTGTGCTGGGGACAAATTAAAATAGCTTTTAAATTGCCAACTCAGACGTATATCAGAACAGTGTGTAGAACGTTAATGCTTTCAATCTCACCATCGCAGGCCTCTCTTCCTTCCTCCCCTCCTTCTCTCTGAAGTGCAAGTAGCCATTCATCAGGCTGTTCTGAAATCTTCAGTGTGGAGAGTTGGCTTTTGCCCTCTCCTGTTATAAAGACTGACTGCCTCTCAATTTCCAGCTCCTGCAAGAGCAGTCTGTTCTGCCCTTCGCAGGCAATGCAAAGCAGACAGTTGAGCAGGGGGGTGATGAAGGCCACAACGAGGCGGGGAAGGTCCTGGCCTCTGTCAGAAATCAAACAATGGCAATTTGACAATTTGTTGCCTTTTTCCCATGGTGTGGGGCTCTTAATCACAAGGTAGGAAATTACATAATTATCTGTTTAACCACAGTAAGATTACTACAACTTCAGGTTTCATTCCTGCCTGTAAGTGTTAACAGTGCTGCGCATTATCACTTTGTGAGTTAAATAATCCACTTCATGCTTCAGTGATTTTACCTGACGTTTAAGAAGGGGGAAAAAATAGTGGTGGATTGTGATTCTGAATCATGATTTAGCATTATCACCCCAAACCAACTATTTTACTGGTTGGTGGGAGACGCTCAGTCCTCCAGATGTGATAGCAGCTAACTCCCTTTTTTATTTTATTGTAATAATCAAATATAATTTTAGTGCCTCACAAAACCAGCACACATTACTAATTTTATTGGACAGACACAAACATGTACAACATAAAATTGCAATATATTTCCTTTACCTGTCCTTTCCTTTCTGTCCACTTGCCTGAAATATATCTGTGGACCTTATTAATCTCTCATAATGATATTTGTAATATCCCCTGGGTCCGTCTCAGTTTCCCCCCTCCAGTTTATCCAAAACTCTGCACCCAACACTTTATCACTCTCAACCTTGAATCCTGACATGGCTTCTTAGATTTTTATTGCATCAGATTCAATATTCTAATCTTTAAAGCTTCATCTAATTTCACCCCATCTTTATTTCTGCTCTCATTTCCTCCTGCTCCCTATGGACCTCACAGCCCTCTTTCCTTATTGCTCTATGTGCCAGTCTCTGTAATACTGCTTCCTATGGCTGAAGAAGTGTCTCATTTCTTGCCCCCCAGGGGCTTTCTCTTCACCCAGTCCTCTCCTCAAAGCACATTTCTTCCTTGAATTCTTCTTCTATTGCTCTTCTCTGCACAGCCCATATATATTGAAATCCCAGGAGCCAGAAACTGCAGTTCTAGAGGGTCAGGGAAGGCTAAGTAAGTCTCAGTCTGCCCTACCTGGGACTCGAGAAGAACCATATTGGTCTGGAGCTCTATCATCCTGCCAGAGGCACTGGCAGAATCCTACTGGGGCAGAGGAAGACTCTAGTTGCTACCTAATATTGCAGCCTCACAGTCCTGGATTCCACCCTGATACATGGGCGTATAATATGGTGATCTGCTCATTTGTGACTGCTTGGAGGGAGGCAAATGAAAGAGCAGTAGCAGCACTGATATCAGTCAAGAGAGATCTACTCCTATGACCTTTAAAAATGGGAAGCACCCTATCCCATTTTTGGAGTGTTTTTTGAGGGTCAAAGAAATCCAGTATGGTTATTTTTATACCTGTCTAGAAGATATTTCCATTTCATGACAACTTTTGAGATGTAGAAATATGGTATTGTTCTGCATGGTTTTTGATTCAGGTCTCTCTCTTTCTCTCCGTGTTTAGAAGTGATCAGAATGCCCTGGATCTCAAAAACCTTCCTGATTAATCATAACTGGTACCTCTTCTCAAAACAGCACATTTCCATGAAATTTTATTTGGTCTAAAACGTTCCAACCACCTCTACTCATTTTCTAACTACTGGTTTCAGAGTAGCAGCAATGTTAGTCTGTATTCGCAAAAAGAAAAGGAGTACTTGTGGCACCTTAGAGACTAACAAATGTATTTGAGCATAAGCTTTCATGAGCTACAGCTCACTTCATCAGATACATTCTGAAAGCATCCGATGAAGTGAGCTGTAGCTTCCGAAAGCTTATGCTCAAATACATTTGGTAGTCTCTAAGGTGCCACAAGTCCTCCTGTTCTTTTTTCTAACTACTGTTCCCCAGCTACAATGAACTTTGTCACTGTTTTAAAATGATGGTGTCCTTCTCTTAGAAGTACACCCCTATGGTAATATTGGAGCTGGTTTACAGTTTGGGGACAGACACAGGAAATATTAGTGCCTTTCTAATATTCCTGGATGTGTCACCTACCTGAGGCCGCACTTCCAGTAATGAAGTCACTCAGGATAAGCCTTCAGATATGTGAGCATTTGGGGGCTTATGCACGGTACTGTTACACTGGGTACTTTTGCATTGGGTATTTCAGTGATAACCTTCACTTTATGCTGGTTTCTGGTACTGTTATGTACTGGGCAACAAATTAGACATAAGTTTACAACATGACGTGACAGCAAAAAAAAATGCTAATACACTTTTGGGCTACCTACATATTGTTCTGAATTGAGAGAGAGTGCAAACATACCTGGAGTATAGTGGGAACTGCATTAGCAGGGTGATATTCACAAAATGGAAGGGGTTCAGAGAAAGGCAAAATAAATTATTGGGGGCTCTGAGAAATAATTCACAAGAAAAGAGTATGGGACAGATTGTCATTCCAATTAAGGACCCTTAGACCACTCTGAACCCCTTTACATTGACAGACTGGGCTTTAAAGGGTTAAGTCTATGCAACCTGCTTAAGTGCTGATAAAGGGAAGGGACAAGATAACAATCTAAAACTATATGAAGGGTTTTATTACAAAAAAAATAGAAGAATTATTTTGGCTAATACAAGACATATAAATAGGAGTAATGGATTGAAAATAAAATGTAGAATATTAAAGTTGAATACCAGGAAAACATCCAAACAATAGGATTATGTTAGACTCTAGGACAGTCTTCCCAAAGAGGTGGTGGAAAATTTACTGCTTGGGACATTTAAAAATAAACAAAAGCAACATTTAATAAGGAACAACCCAACAGTGGCAGGGCAATAGACTGCAATACCTGACTTTGCAGCTAGGGAAATATAGGTTGGGTATTAGGAATAACTTCTTAACTATAAGGATAGTTAAGCACTGAAACAGGTTACCTAGGCAGGTTGTAGAGTCCCTGTCACTGGAGATTTTTAAGAACTGGATAGATGATCATCTGTTGGGGATAGATTAGGTAGACTTAATCCTGTTTTAGCACAAGGGGATGGACTAAATGATTTCTTGAGTTCCCTTCAGCCTGACATTTCTATGATTCTATGACTTCAAAGGACTTTGAATATTCTAATATTTTAAAACTATCTAATGAAACTGTGAATGTTCTTATTGTCCATATAAATGCCTAATCTTCTTTCTTTAATTTTAAAAAAAATCTTGCTATGCTCTTGGCCTCAATTGTATTTTGTGGCAATGAAATGAAGTATATGCTTAAGTGATATTCTGGGTCAGAGTCAGAAAGTTTAGCTTATTTAGCTCTGTCCTTCTGCTGGGGACATCAACTGCTTGAAGATATATTTCTTTTCTTGTCCCTATTCTTTTCCTCTTGCTGTGTCCTATCACCACCAGATAATATGATGCCGGGTCATCATGTAATTTGACGTCAAGACCTGTGAGAACAGCCACCAAAATTGGTGATGTCTTCCTCGCACTTTAATCTATGTTAGCCACTGTAGGGGCTGGAGCTCATCTGAAAATCTGACTCCTTATATTCTAATTCTCAGTTTTATAACATCAGGTATATTTACAGTTTTTTCTAGATCATGTCAAGGGCTCACACATGACTTCTGAGGATTTCACAGCCGCACACCTTTATTTGCTAGGGACCAGGGACTCAGAACAATCAATGGTATTCCTTTCTTCAGAACAAGTTCTTTCACTACTGAACTTGAATATTTTAGAAGTGTTCTTGAGGTTTATACTGTTGTCAGACCGAAATTACAGCTGTAGCAACCTATCAGTGAATGTGCTGTTCATTCCTACACAAAGTTAGCTAGGACAAATTTATGAGAGGAAAGAGAATGCTGAGAAAGTAAAATAGGTTTCACATGCTGATATATACATTGTATTAAATTCTTTTGAGCCAAAAAGGAATACCCAAATGCTAGGCTTATTTGTGCTATACAAGTTTATCCTGGTTAAATAAAAGACCTTGCATAACTGCTGAAAGCTCTTTTGCTTGAAGATAAATAGTCTGGTGCCAGTGATGGAATATATCCTAAAGTGCTCAGCATCAACAAAAATTAGTATCATAGGTATCTGAGTGAATTTGTGCATCACATTAGGTTATTTTTATGTCAGCCCTGCAGATATACGATTCCTCCACTACATATTTCCATTTAGATTTAATAGGTTATCTTTAACAAGTACACTTTTCTTTTCTTTCCTGGAATTTTTCTGTTGTGGCAATTGTTACTGGATACAATCTTTTTTCTACTGCACCTCATCTGAGTTTGGCTAACAGTTGCAAGGGAGCATATATTTTTGAACTATCAGTAAAGCAACATTTAATAAAGAAGACCTTATCAAGGCTAGAGTTGTCCTTACTTTTCATACTGCTGTGAAGCAACATGACAGGCTAGGAGGAGGAATCTTGAAGTGCTAGTCACCTGTGTAGAAATGAATAACCAAGGGACAGAAGTTGAGTGACCTTTGTCTGTTATGTGTCACCATGCTGCTATATCAGTGGCCAATGTTAGCAGGGTACAAGCAGCTGCCTTAGTGAGCTAGTCTTGCTGTTGCCAGTGTGTGTCAGCTAGTGCTGTAGAATGTAAAAAGAGAAGATGGACTGGAGATTAATGGGCAGGGGGAAGACTTAAATAGAAATCTCCAAAGAATATGAGTCCTGGGAGAAGTAGTGTTAGTCTAGCAGGCATTATATTTGATTTTTACTTGGTTACGTTATCTGATTTTGCTGCTGAAAATAATATCTTACATTTATATACAACCTTCCATGCTTTGTGAACTGTAATGATGATGATAATGTAAGAATCACTTCATCTAATCCTGAAGCTCCGCTAGCTCTGGAGTGAAACACAGCAACATCCGAACAGTGCACAGCAACACTGTAGAACAACAGACAAACTTGTTTCAGCTAAAAGAAAAGGAGTACTTGTGGCACCTTAGAGACTAACCAATTTATTTGAGCATGAGCTTTCGTGAGCTACAGCTCACTTCATCGGATGCATACTGTGGAAAGTGTAGAAGATCTTTTTATATACACACAAAGCATGAAAAAATACCTCCTCCCACCCCACTCTCCTGCTGGTAATAGTTTATCTAAAGTGATCACTCTCCTTACAATGTGTATGATAATCAAGTTGGGCCATTTCCAGCATAAATCCAGGTTTTCTCACCCTCCCCCCCTCCCCCCACAAACCCACTGCTGGTAATAGCTTATCTAAAGTGACCACTCTCCTTACAGTGTGTATGATGATCAATGATATATGCCATCATGTGCCAGCAATGCCCCTCTGCCATTTACATTGGTCAAACTGGACAGTCTCTACGTAAAAGAATAAATGGACACAAATCAGATGTCAAGAATTATAACATTCATAAACCAGTCGGAGAACACTTCAATCTCTCTGGTCACGCAATTACAGACATGAAAGTTGCTATATTACAACAAAAAAACTTCAAATCCAGACTCCAGCAAGAAACTGTTGAATTGGAATTCATTCGCAAATTGGTTGCAATTAACTTAGGCTTGAATAGATACTGGGAGTGGCTAAGTCATTATGCAAGGTAACCTATTTCCCCTTGTTTTTTTCTACCCCCCTCCCCCGCCCAGACGTTCTTGTTAAACCCTGGATTTGTGCTGGAAATGGCCCACCTTGATTATCATACACACTGTAAGGAGAGTGATCACTTTAGATAAGCTATTACCAGCAGGAGAGTGGGGTGGGAGGAGGTATTTTTTCATGCTTTGTGTGTATATAAAAAGATCTTCTACACTTTCCACAGTATGCATCCGATGAAGTGAGCTGTAGCTCATGAAAGCTTATGCTCAAATAAATTGGTTAGTCTCTAAGGTGCCACAAGTACTCCTTTTCTTTTTGCGAATACAGACTAACACGGTTGTTACTCTGAAACTTGTTTCAGCTAATTGCTAGTGTTCTAGTTCTGAGGTAATACTAAATGCAGTAAGGAAAGTGCAAAGCATTTGTCACAAAACCCCCAAGTCAACCTTTGTTTAGAAAAAGAGTCAGTGATCTTTGTTAAAGTTTCAGTGATCCTGGACACAGGTTTAATTCACTTCTAGGACACCAATCTCCAACAGGCTCTGGACCCATATAACTCTCTTCTATCTTCTAGATGTTGAGTCTGGCAGGCTACAGTTCTTTTGCTTGACAACATTTTCAGAGATAGGGTTGGGTTGCTGGCTGGCCCTATCCTAAATTCCATGGATGCCCAATCCATAAATATTGTGGTTGTCAGTCCTAAACAAAGCCTGGCTACATGATGGCATACCTGTTACAAAAGGTAAAACCTTTGTACTCACAGCTTTAAAAAACCTCAAGGCATATGAGTAGCTAACTGGCTTTTCTGTCATGCTGAATCAATCTAAAGCAACAACTGAAAGATTTCTCTAGTAATAATGGAGAATGCTGTGGCTGCAGAGAATGCTCTACAGCCATTACCTCTAGAATGAGCCCCAGGCTTCCTTCTGAATAGTGACATGCTTTTTCTAAGGCAATGAGCAAATAATTATAATTTAACAGTTTCACAAACCTTTTGGGGGCCTTTTCCTAGCTGCCCAAGATGTACTATTTGAATCCTAAAGAATGAACAAGATGGGAGACTCCTTACCTTTTTCCTAAATCTGTTTCTTGTTTTTCACTCTCTTGAACCTGAGGCACAAAATCAAAAAGAGGGATAGACTTTTTTTCTCATTTGAGCTCTGCACATTAAACAAAACAGACTTTTCTACAATTCTGCTTTCCTAACTACCAAAGAGCACCATGCTGGAACAATGACACACATTGGATGGGGTTACTTAAATGAGTAAATACTATGCAATGTGAGTAAAGGCTGCAGAATCTGACCCCAAAATGGTGAAAACCCTCAATGTTGATTTTTGTGCTGTAGGCAAAATGATCACTCACTCTATATTCTTCCAGGTAGCCAGCACCTAACTCTTCTGCACAGGCTACTCAGCGTACACGTAGGTCCATATGGGACTGTGCAGATAGTGTCTTCAGTGGGGCCTCTTCTCTCTGCTCCACAGTGTGTTGGCCAGTGCCTTTGAACCAAGTTGGAGGGGAAAATAATCTATGCCAATACTGGGATGACCCAGAATACTTTCTCACTGGAACAAGAGGGGAACCAAGTGCCATATTGTGATTCAAAGTTTTTCCTGAGTCACACTATGATCCTTAGTTTGCTCCTGGTGCAGCACAGCTGCATGCTGCCCCTTATTCAGTGCTTGTGGCAGAGCTGCAGTCTAGTCCTATGTGAGTAAGAATCATGCAAGCTAAATTTAATAGTTGAAATACATGTTTTTAAAAAATTGCTTCTGAACCTTATCTTTTCCCACAAACAAAAAAATATAGCCCTGCATAGATTTCCTTGAACATGCCAAGGATCAGTTAACCAAAACTGTAGTTTATAGGCTAAGACACATAAATTGTGTAGAAGTTGATTGACTTTATCATGAATGTGGACTCTTATCAATGCTAGCAGGCATCTGGCTGTATTCACTTTGATTTACTCAACCGAGCATTTATTCTACTGAGCATTTTTACAGATGTAAACCTGTTTTGCCAAGACAAATGGAGTGGTAAATATTATAAACGAAATTCTCATAGTAGGAGAAAAAGGAATTGTCAGGGCGCTAGTTGCAGAAGAAAAAAGCCCATAAGATACACCCTTCATCTTTCCTAAAAGATAGACTCCAAAGACTGAATTAAAAATAAAAGCCTTTCTGAAGAAGAAGAAAAAGAAACAGCTACAAAGATGGAGGGGGCAGAAGGGAGGGGGGAAGTAAGAGACAGCCCTGCTGAGGTTAAGGTTCCTTTTTCCCCCACAAAAGGCAGCTCAACAAACAGTGGCAGATGTCACCCTGACAGGGAAAGTGGCAAGCGGCCATCTCAGTTCTGTTTGTGACTTTTTTCACAAGAGTCAGGCTGCTTTTTCCACTCCATTCAGCATGTTTGTGAATGCTTGATTTTCTCAGAAGACAAAAGAGGGCAAGAGCTCTAGAATTCAATAGAAGGTCAGAATGGCAATCTTTTTGCTGGGTCCGGCTTCCTTTTATACTCTGACATCTGGGGCCTATTACCAGAACAAATTAGAGCAATTCAAACCACCAGCAGGGGAAAGAGAGTTTTCTGTTTTTCATACAGCATAGCTACAAACTCAGGAAGGGGAACTGGGGCTCCTGACAATACAGCATAGCAATAGATTTGCCACACTTGTTTTACAGACATATACTGCAACAAATGTAATCAGTGATTAAGTAAAAGATGTCTGGTCTTCAATATGTCCCCCACAAAAGGAAAAAAAGAAATAATTAAACTGATGAATTTACACTTAATTTTCAGCCTGTTACAGCATGAAGCTCTAACTGTTTCAAGGAGTCACATTAGCAGAATCTATAACATGGGTCCCCTTCCCCCCATCTGGCACATTAATATGTGTGGCTTATGAAATTTCATTTTCTTCTGCATTCCAATAAATAACAAAGTATTATACTCTTAGTTGAAAGCGTAACTTTACTTAATATGTCTGGAATGTTATGCCAATTGGTGGTGGTAAACATTTTCACATATTTATCCTTCTTTTAATTGTGTTTTTCAGCATTCCGCTTCGCTTTCTCTTAGAAGTCAGTCTTTGGAGCCAAATTCCTTTTACTATCTGGGAAGCAGAGACAGGGACAGTTAACACTCTTTCTGGGTACATTGGCTGGAGGCAACAACAGGTCTTAAACATGTAATCTGTACTTGTTAGAGGGACTCATTGAGCAGCAAGGCAATTTATTCTGTCAAATTGGTCTGAATTCTCAGTATGGGGGATAAGCGTATTCACTGAAGCTTTTTGCAGTTAAACTCTTTTCTCCCTGGGTGAGATTTACTTTTCAGTCCAGTCTACTTGCTGTGGAAAGCACGTTCTGCTGGTGACCCTTCAGTTGACCGGAAAAATCAGGTCTTGATGAAGAGGAGAAAATCATAGACATGATACAGAAAATGAATAATTGTAATAATAATAAAATGTTTTCTAAATATGGTGTGCCTTATAAAGCCCTCTGTTAAAATCCTACCCTAATGCTATATTTGTATTATCATTTTCATCCCTTTGCAGGGGCCCTATTATGAGAGATGTTATCGATACATTGGTATTGTGCTGGTGTTCTTCATGGGTGTGTGTGTCTGTGTGTGTACTTTTGCTAGTAACACTCTTTTGATCACTTGACCCTGTTAACAGATATGTGAATAATATCCAAGTTGGTAATATATATTGAAAAAAATATGTTGACTAGATTTGTGCCATATAAAACATTTTCAAACAGCCTTCACTCCCCACGCTCTCTCTTTCAAACAGTCCCCTTTAAAGCCTCTGCTATTAATGTTAAACTGGTCTGGCTAGGGTAGAACATGAGACTCTGAGAGGACCTATTTCATAGTAGTGCATTCTCCAGTGTTGAGTAAACTGACCTGTGAAGAAGTGCTGGTACTTACACGTGCTGTATATAATGCTTTTCATCTGAAGATCTCAGTACACTTTAAGACTTTCAGTTATTTTATTCCCACAACATCCCTTGATGTAAGTACATATTATCTGCATTTTACAGGTGAGGAATCCTGAAAGTAGTTGGGGAGCACCATGGTTCAAGATTATCCAGACACATATCCTATTTTGTGGGTGAGGGCTATACCATAGGAGCTGCTCCAGTAGCTATTTACAACCTGAGGAGGAATCCTTAGGAGGTTGGATCCACTGGGTTTCCAGATTTTGTATTTTCCGAATGATACAAAGTGATTGGAAAAATGGTCAGGATCTGTCTTTCCTTTAGTCTGAACATTGTTGCCCATAGTGTGCCTTTGCATAGAAGCAAACACATGTTCTCCATTCTTTGCTGGATTGTTTGAATATTTCTTTATTCTTATTCTTTCACAATTTAGAGAACAACAAAATACCTTTAAAACCTTTTTCACTTTAAAATGAAGTAAGTACTGTACCTCTTTGTTTTCATCTACCTCTATAACTCTTCTTGCTTCCAGCAAGCAAAACACATTAGTGGCCTCCCAAGGATCAGGTTGTCATAATGTGGGAGATACGATGGGCCGGATTCTCTGGTCAAGCCAAGTAGTGTTTGGTGATAAGGTTTGGTCATGGGAGGGTAAGGCAAAAAAGGACTGAGGCAACTTTAAGGCACCTTTATGTTCCTGCAATCTGAGGGCCAGCCAGAGCCCAATCTGGTCACTGGAGTAAATTAAAACAGACTGACCGGGAAACTGAGAGTAATGGATTTTTTTTCTCTAACAAATTAGTGTTAGAGAAGCCTTCTTTAATGGTAAACATTTATGTAGCATTGATTCATGTTAAATCAGAAATGTTCACATCGTGGTCAACAGAGCACCAGTGGTTTTCATAGTCCTTGCAAAATTAAATAGTTTGAGAACCATTTATGGGGTGACTGGAGTATTGGAAGAGGGAGTGATCTATGAAAGGTGACTCTGCTTGCCAGATGGTCTGCAGAATGAAAAGGGCAGCAAAATATGACCATGTCTGTGTCTTCAGAATTGATGATGCCACTCTATCTTGGGTAAATATTGCAACCAGTGAAATAGATGTGCAATGGTGCAGCTGGGAGACACTGAGATACTAACACCAAAGTAACAACAGGTAGAATGAATTTTCCATTACTCTCCTACTCATTTTCATTGGGGGCTTAGTAATGGGGGGCTTAGTGAGGCACAAGAATGTCAGAGACATTTAGATATATTATTACTGTTGTTTTTCGTATTTCTAAAGCACATACCCTCAGTGTCTGCATGCCATGGTCCATTATACATTTTGAAGCACATCAGCTCTCTCGGGAAAGAACAAATCTACATGCTGTTTCCCACAGATCGAACCTACTTATGGAAGAAAAAACAACAAATAATCTTTCCCAGTCAAGACCATTTTGCAGCTTGAGGAAAAACTTCTGGAAAGAGATGATCTTCATAACTACAAATATTAGAGGAGCTGTTCATTGGGTGAAAACATGCAACGTTCCAAATATATAGTGATCCTTCTCTCCAACCGTTTTAAACTCATCTTGCAGGATGTTCTTTTCTCTGGTGTAAGAGATGCACCCGTCTGTGTATTTGTACCAAACTATTTTACAAAGAAAATAAAATCTGTAGTTCTTTGTTCTGCATCTGCAAAGTGACAGTCACACACTGTCCTTTTCTCAGGAGTTTGGCACTAAAATAGCCTAGCTCTATTGCAGGCTTACAGACAAACATTTTATGCAGGCTAACAATAGCAAATGATTTCATAGGTAAGGGATCCAACCCTGAGTCCATCCAGAGGCTTAGGGTGAATGACTCTATCTCCCAGACCCACTTAGTCCTTTCCCACTTGTCCCCTTTCATCTAAATTCAAAACACTAACTGTCAAGGTTCCTTCCCCACTCCGAACTCTAGGGTACAATGTGGGGACCTGCATGAAAACCTCCTAAGCTTACTTTCACCAGCTTAGGTTAAAACTGCCCCAAGGTACCAACTATTTTATCCTTTGCCCTTGGACTTCCACTGCCACCACCAAACTTTATCTGGTTCCTGAGAAAACGTTGTTTGGAAACGTCTTTCCCCCCAAAATCCTCCCAACCCTTGCACCCTGCTTCCTGGGGAAGGTTTGGTAAAAATCCTCACCAATTTGCATAGGTGACCACAGACCCAAACCCTTGGATCTTAGAACAATGAAAAAGCATTCAGTTTCCTTACAAGAAGACTTTTAATAGAAGTAAAAAAGAATTACCTCTGTAAAATCAGGATCGTAAATACCTTACAGGGTAATTAGATTCAAAACATAGAGAATCCCTCTAGGCAAAACCTTAAGTTACAAAAAAGACATACAGACAGGAATAGTCATTCTATTCAGCACAGCTATTTTGAAAGTATCTTGTCTGCTCGTTGGTCATTTTGGTCAGGTGCCAGCGAGGTTACCTTTAGCTTCTTAACCCTTTACAGGTGAAAGGATTTTTCCTCTGGCCAGGAGGGATTTTAAAGGTGTTTACCCTTCCCTTTATATTTATGACACTAACCCTCTTGACTGAATTCTGTATTTGTTTGAAGCTCTCTCCCCTCCGTTAACTGACAGTTCCCACACTAGTTAAGTAACAACTAGTGTGCTCCTGAGTGCTTAGGACTGGACATTTGAGACCCCTTTCAACAGTCTCAGTAAGGGTATGTCTACACTACAAAATTAGGTCAAATTTATAGAAGTCGTTTTTTTAGAAATCGGTTTTATATATTTGAGTGTGTGTGTCCCCACAGAAAATGCTCTAAGTGCATTAACTCGGTGGAGTGCTTCCACAGTACCGAGGCTAGAGTCAATTTCTGGAGCATTACACTGTGGGTGGCTATCCCACAGTTCCCGCAGTCTCCGCTGTCCATTGGAATTCTGGGTTGAGATCCCAATGCCTGATGGGGCTAAAACATTGTTGCGGGTGGTTCTGGGTACATATCGTCAGGCCCCTGTTCCCTCCCTCCCTCCATGAAAGCAAAGGCAGACAATCGTTTCACGCCTTTTTTCCTGAGTTACCTGTGCAGACGCCATACCATGGCAAGCATGGAGCCTGCTCAGCTCACTGTCACCGTATGTCTCATTTGCAAACCCGCCCCCTGTCTAGGGGACTCATTTCTCTAGGTCACACTGCAGTCACTCACAGAGGAGGTGCAGCGAGGTAAATCTAGCCATGTATCAATCAGAGGCCAGACTGACCTCCTTGTTCCAATAAGAACAATAACTTAGGTGCACCATTTCTTATTGGAACCCTCCGTGAAGTCCTGCCTGAAATACTCCTTGATGTAAAGCCACCCCCTTTGTTGATTTTAGCTCCCTGTAAACCAACCCTGTAAGCTGTGTTGTCAGTCGCCCCTCCCTGCATCAGAGCAACGGCAAACAATCGTGCATCTGAGTTCAGAGTGCTGTCCAAAGCAGTCACAATGGAGCATTCTGGGATAGCTCCCAGAGGCCAATACCATCAAATTGTGTCCACAGTACCCCAAATTCGACCCAGAAAGGCCGATTTAAGCGCTAATCCACTTGTCAGGGGTGGAGTAAGGAAATAGATTTTAAGAGCCCTTTACGTCAAAATAAAGGGCTTCATCGTGTGGACAGGTGCAGGTTTACATTGATTTAAAGCTGCTAAATTCGACCTTAAGTCCTAGTGTAGACCAGGGCTAAGTGTCAAGGTACCCTAAGTTCCATTGTGCATGGTTCATCTAATGGGACAAAGATAAGGTAGATTTTTTTCAAAGCAAATGAATGGGCTTCTATAATCTATTATGTGTTACTTGTGAATATGGCTTGATTCTGTTTTTGTAAGTGATTTCGGTGCTCGTGATTGGTGCCATATTGAAAACCATGTAAACTTCAGTTCTCTATTTATTCACAAAGCAAGGACAAAGTGAGCAGCAGAGATGAATCACATACTGAACTTCCAACGTACCTTAATCCTGACCTGAAGTGCTAACTTCTAGCACTGCAAGGGTAGTTCATTTTCTGTGGCGTTTGAGCTTCTGCTGTGACTAAACTGATTGGCATTAAAATATGAAATAAAACTAGCTTGTACCACAGCATGGTATTTGATTGTGATGCCTTATTTGGAGCATACCCTGTACTGAGAGAAACCCAGTATGAGAGCAAGGTCCTATAGTTAAGGCACTGGACTGGGACAAAGAAGATGCAGTGGATTTAGATTTAGGAAATTTAGATTCAGTTAACATTTCTGTTACAGACTTTCTCTATGGCATGTCACTTAGTCTCTCTGTCCTTCAGTTCCCCATCAGTAGAATGTGGATAATAAATGCTTTCTATCTCCTACCCTTTGTCTTTCATGTCTATTTAGTTTGCAAGCTCTTAAGGGCAGGGACTGTCACTTACTATATTTGTACAGTGCCATGTGCAATGAAGTTAGATCTTGTTTAGGGCTTCTAAGTCCTACTGAGATTATATTAATAATAATGGGCAATATCAGGGAATATTGAAAACACTACATTAAATTTAATAGCCACAACCAAAAATCATGCAAACTAAGATTTTTTTTGGGGGGGAGGTGAAGTGAACTGAGCTGAAGACTAACATATTTATCAAAGTCACCAAATATCTCACAGGCAGTAGCTATTTTTCCTTACTACGAACCTGTGCTTCAATTAGACTGATCCCATCCAAAGATAGGCATCAGTCCTACAGTGGTGCAGTGCACAGATGGACTAATGAAGTCTGGAAGAATCTCGCAGACTTCAATGGGGCTGTACACTGGTGCAGCAGTATGCCTATGCTTCTTAGACTAAAAGAACTCTTTTGCACTGTGTTCACCTGTAAACACAATTACTGGTTTCAGTTTTGCATATCATAATTTTAAATAGCTGGAAGCATACTGGAGAGGAAGCATGCTGCACAGGCAGCTGTGGCATGCACAATTCAAGCACTTGAAAACAATAACAAGCAAAACCCTTCCAGGTTCAGAGGAATCTTACAAATCTTTTATTCAAAGCTTTTTGTCCCTCTTCTCAAATCTACCTGTTCAAATAAAGCTGGGGACATCTGAAGTCTGACTGTTTTCCTGCAGTTAGTTTAAACTTTTTTCATGCAGTCATATTCCCACTGATGTCCAGTGCTAGCAATCTGACATGTCTTAGTTGAGAAAAGTTGTTTCACATCAGTGACATTGTCCCTTTAAGGGACCATTTTTCACAGACTTGAGCCTCCTCTAGGAATTCTGTTTTTAGCAGATAAGAGCATCATTTTCATAATAATGTTTTACAGATTTTCACAACTTGTTTTTGTTGACTAAATCTATAAAAACAAGGAGCAGGTAGGAGTGAACTGTGCTGTGGTTTGTCACATCTAACTTGTTTCCTCCTAATCTTGGTGCTGAGATAAAGAAGACTAGAAGCATGATTAGATATCAGAACTGTATTCCTAACACAGTTAGAGCTGAGAATCATCATAATAAGTGGATAGGTTTTATCTCCTTTCATTGCAGAACTATATTACAAAACCTAGTATGGTGCAGGTGCATTTTGAATACTTCCCTCTCCAAACACCCTCCATTATTCTCTCTGGTACAGAAAAGGAATGGTAAACTGCCACATTTTTACCTTGTAATTTTCCCCCTGTTACTTTATTGCCTGGTTTTCATTCTTCTCCACTCTGAGCTGCTGCTGCTTCTTTTTTTTTTTTTTTTTTTTTTGTATTTACAGTGACTTTCAAGTTAGACTTTAATTTTAAGATGCAGACATCCCAGCTAAAATATGGGTCTGAGGTACTGATGATAACTTGTTTTACTTCCTCCCATGTACCTCACAATTTATATTGTCCTGACATAGTACTTTTACACTTATCTTCCTTCGTGTTTGGCACTGCTGTTCTAGTTTAGGAGTGTTAAGGAAGCCACCTGCTATGCCAGCAATATGGTACTGCATTTTGAATCTCTGAGAAATAGACTATCCCATATCCCTAGAATTATAGTGGAACAAAGGTTTTTGTTTGTTATGTATTATGACAATGATGATTATTTTCCATTGAATCTGGAGCATATAAAAGTGCTCTGGGACACAGTGTCCTTCATCTCCTCACTAGTACTGAAAATGGTCATGTGGGACCAGCAATGACTAGAAAGATCCAGCTGTGATGATTGGCCTTGTGGTTTGGTAAGCAGCACTCTGAGACTTAGGTTCAGGCCCATGGTGTGTTGCAAGAGTGATAAGCTGGGGCTCCAAGGGAAAGAGGAAAAAGACGTGGATGTTCATTACTTGACCTGCTTGACCTACGTGCAGCGAAAGATATATTCAGTGAATATAACCCTTTCATCTCTTTAAGAACAGACTGTGACTTTTGCACTAAGTAGCATCTGTGCTGAGGCTATCCCTAAGAACTAGGGAGGCATAAGAGGTTCTTTCTTCCCATTCTTTTGTGCCAAACACAGCTCTGGTTCAGGTGAAACTAGACATTAAACTAGTGATGATGAGAGGTAAATCAACTCTTCAATTTACAGTATAAAAGGTTTCATTGTCCTTTCTCAAAGAAGTATTACTTCTAAAAGAAAACACTTTTCCACGGTATGCATCCGATGAAGTGAGCTGTAGCTCACGAAAGCTCATGCTCAAATAAATTGGTTAGTCTCTAAGGTGCCACAAGTCCTCCTTTACTTTTCACACCGAAAAGCCAAAGGACGGTTTGAGTCTTATCACCTCCATTTCTGGTCCGAGCACTTTGGCAACATTCAAGGAACTTCTAACAACTGAATCTTGGCTCCCCTGTATTAAAACAGACAAAGAATCCAAACTAAACATTAAACCAAAACAACCAGTCCCTGTATCCAAACACCCATAAACCTTAGAGCAACATTTGCCAAAGTGTAGGACGTGCCACTCTGTGAGGAAGTGAAAGTATATCAAGGGATCATGGAAGATGCATACACTAAGATGGGCAGGCATTTAGAAACAGCTGGTGGTACTATTGGTTGCTCACTAGTAATTTCTCTGCAATAATAAACCCAAACGCTGCAGCTTAGATAGTACTATATAATATTGTGCATCATTACTGAAGAGAACTATGTATCTTTTGTAAATCAGCCCTGTGCTGAATTAATATTATTGACACAGGTTGAGCAAATGATGGGAACAAGTTGGAGAGCAGCAGCAATTGTAATGCTGTCAAAGGTGAATGCAGCACCACTTCTTACATTACTAATTTATTTAGCATTCAGAATTTACTGAGGAATCTTTTGTCACATCATCCATCACAGATCGGCACTAGAGAGATAGAAGATACGAAAATTAAAAACCTGTTTATTACCGTAAACAAAAGAGCATGAACAACATCCATCAAAGACAGACAGAGATGGAAGATAAACAAGAATTGTCTAGAGCCAACTCATCTGTGCTTATTTTTTAAAACTATTTATTAAAATGTTCTAGATACAGATTAACTTTCTTTTGCTCAATATTATTTAATTTGCCTTGAAATGGAATGGCAAACACTTTGATAAATTAATTGTAAGGGTCCCTGGTTTCACTCACTTCTTTTTAAATACCTTTGCATCCTTCGCTGAAGTGTAATTTTGTAACTTCTTTCACCTATACTTCTTCCTGAATTGCAACAAATGCCACTGACACACCCTACAGTGGCAATTAAGAAAGGGAGTGTTTTTCTTCTTTTTTGCTGGAAATACAGGAGGTATTACTGGAGGAAGGATAAAGGCTAAAGGCTTGATCCAAAACTCATGGATGTCACTTGAAGGCTTTCCATTGACTTCTGTCAAGCCCTAGGGAAGCCCTGTGCATTCCTATGGTTTTACTGAGGAATGAGCAAAACAATTTGCTTTTACTAAGAACCAGTCTCAAACTCAGTCATGTTCCCAATCAGACTAAACCTTTTTAGAGACAGATTAAATAATGCTAGCATCTCCCAGAGCCACCTATCTTTGTTGGTAAAATTGCAAGATTCATCATCTATGACAGACTTGCTACTGGGCCCAAAGTGCTACACAATGTAAAGACTGTGCTCTGATACACAATGCACAGTGGGAAACTTCTAACATGGAAAATCCAAGTATGTGAGAAACATAAATTCAAAGAATGTAGCCAAGAGGCAGCTACAGTTGCTCTAACTAGCAAGTATATAGGGTGACCAGACAGCAACTGCGAAAAATCAGGACAGGGGGTGGGGCGTAATAGGAGCCTAGATAAGAAAAAGACCCCAAAACTGGGACTGTCCTACAAGTATATCAATAAGAACAAAGAGAATGCAGAAGGGTCTGTTGGTGCTACAGGGTGAAGATGAAAGTTGGAAAGAGTTCTATGAGCCTGTCAAGGACAAAACCAATGGGAAGGATGAAGGTCATGATGTTCAGGATTCTATCTGGAAAGGTTTAAATAGAGGGAGGTCATTAGGTTGTCAGAAGGTTGTCACATATAGAAATAAGAGGAAGAGAGAGGGAACACAGCACGGGTGAAGAGTAAAATGCAACATCATCGGATAACAGAAAAATATTCAGAATGTCCACACAAGGGTAACGGTATGGTATTGCTAACGTACCTATCTAAAACAGGTATCTAAGAACACGATAGCAGATGATATTCATTGTCATCAAGTGCAAAGTATTATACCTTGGAAGGGGGAAAAATAAGCTACTCCTAAAAATGGATAGTCTAAGAATTATGGTATGTGTCCACAGCAGCTGATAGTGTGGTGCCCAGCACTGGTACAGACGTGCACTAGGGCTGGTCAAGCTAGTGCCCTGAGAATAGCAGTGTGGCTGGGATAGCACAGGCAGCAGCTTGGGCTGGCCACCAAGCACAGATCTGCCCGACCCCCTGGCTATGTACTCAGACGGATACCCTGAGCTGCTGCCCAGGGTGCTATGGCCACACTGCTATTTTTCGCATGCTAGCTCAAGCAGCGCTAGTGCATATCTGTCTACCCAGGCTGGAAAGCACAGTCCCAGCTGCTGTGGAGACATACCTTTAGTTTCCAACCTGGTAGAAAAAGAGAGCCGTGCATCAGTGTGTACAGCTGCTTACTGCACAGAAGTGGTGAAAAAAGCACATAACATTTCTCCTGCATTAGGAAGGGATAGATAATAATATGAGAAAAGGATAAGTCCCTTCTCATTTTGTGAGTACTGGGCCTGATTCATAATTGCATTGTTCCAGTTTCATGCCAGTGTAATTCCACTAAAATCCGACACTCGTGTAGTGTCCAGTCAACCAGGTGCACAGTATTTTGTTTGCAGAGTTCATTTCTCAACAGAAGCATGTTGACTTGGCTGCTGGCAGAGTATTCTCTACAACAACCTCTCCCCTTTGAAATTCTCTGCCCCGCCCCCTGACCGTCCAGGCACACTACAAAGCATGTATGTGGTGAGGAGCTTTAGGAACCCTGTTGCCCGGCTAGGTCCTGCATCCACAGTAGCATCCACAGTCACAGCATGAAAGATTAGGAAGGGAAGCTCCCTGACATGGTGATAAAAATATATAGGTGGTACAGCCATCAGGCTTGATGTGTCCTTTTCTGAGGGGTAGAGTCACAGACTCCACCCCATCCTTGAGAGCTGCTTAACTCTTTTTGGATGTCACACACATCACTAAAAGAAAAGGAGTACTTGTGGCACCTTAGAGACTAACCAATTTATTTGAGCATGAGCTTTCGTGAGCTACAGCTCACTTCATCGGATGCATACCGTGGAAACTGCAGCAGACTTTATAGACACACAGAGAATATTCAAATATTCAAATATTCAAATATTCAAATTCAAAGCTTATGCTCAAATAAATTGGTTAGTCTCTAAGGTGCCACAAGTCCTCCTTTTCTTTTTGCGAATACAGACTAACACGGCTGTTACTCTGAAACACACATCACTGTTTCTCTTTGTCCTTTCTTTCCTGCTCCCTGTATAGGCTACTCCTGCATAACAGACTAGTTAGAGAGCTGATCGGTTCTGAAATATTGGATCCTATGTCCCCCATTTTTTTAAGTCCATACATACCAGAAAGGGAAGGCCCAAGTTTTTCTTACATTTAATCTCTGAATCCAAAACAATGAATGCAGACTGCACTGTATCCCCCAAATACTGATGAAAAATTGACATCCTTTAGTTTTCTATAAAACTTTTTATCTAAGTTGTTCCATTGAGCTTACAGCATTGCTAACATCAGTACCAAACCCAGAAAGAGAGAGACATAGTTAGGAAAGCTCCCTTTCTGTCATGAAACAACTAAAGAAAGAGAGAACTTTTCGGTTTCTTTTCAAGTGGGACATAGTTTTCACACGTATCACAGTTTTATTTTGTTTGTGTCTCTCTAGACTCTCAAAAACTGAACACTTGGGGATCAGTGCTTAGGGCTTATCTTCGCTTTAGCTCAAGTGTTGGCCCCAGCCCCAATTCCTATCCACACTTGCATATCTGTAGCTTGAGTTACTCAACCTAGCCAGCCTATTAGAAGGTATGGATGAAAGCATGAGTGCTGCTGATGCTGCAGCTAGTAACACAATGGGGACTCAGCGACTCTGTGGTGCTAATCTAATCACTCTGTGCACTTTGAGTGTTGTTTGCAGGGTTGTCAACTTTGGTTGAATGAATTCCGGGAGGTTTCATCACATGACATTATCTTTAATCAAAGACTAATCTTTAATTCCTGGAGACTCCAGGACAATCCTGGAGAGTTGGTAACCCTAGTTGTTTGACCAATCTCTCTTGAGCTAGGCTAACTCACAAACAGTTAACTTGAGTGTAGGTAACACGAGCTCACATTACAGTGAAGACAAGCCCCTGGTTGCAGCTGAGGTCTGCTTTGTGCAATTGAAGAGAAGGAGCAAAGATGTCTATCCATCTCTAGGAAAAAGAGAGAGAGAATAGTTCTTATTCTAAACTCATTTAATCCTTGGTCCCTTTGATGAAGCTGCCAAAGTGTGCTTGTTTTGAAGGTGGCTTTGCTTATGAGAACCTTGTCTCCCAGGAAATGTACTGTCACCATCATCTAATTTTTTATATCCTACTAAACAGCCACCCCAGATTTAAGCAAATTTCAGACCATGTCTACCTGAGTCAAATACAAACCAAAGTCCTACCGATAAAAATCTTTCCATCAAGTAAAGCCTACTCAGCCCATTGTTATCAATCAATGGAATAAAATAAAATCCATTTTCAAAATAAACCCAACCCTGCATTTCTTTCACAGTTTAAGTAACAAGCTAATTAGGTCCCAATCCTGCAAACACTTATGCATATGCCTGATTAAAGTAAGACTGCTCATAATTGAAAAGTTAAACACATGTAAGCATTTAGAGGAGCAGTGTCTTATTTGGGGGAAAAAATTACCCTGAAATACAGCTATAATCCTATTTTAATATACAGTATATTAGGGATATTCTCTCACACTCTCCTCTCTCTTTTACCACCAGGGTGGTGCACAGAGAACAGAAACTGGCTGCATCTCCCTAAATGGGGATTCCCTTTGCACACTGCAGTGCTCAGTCAGCATGTATGCAACCAGCACCAACACCATCCTTAACTGCACCCCCGGTGCGGGTAGCATAAAGGGGGTGTAACCAAAGTGTGCTGCGGGTGACTACTACCAACTGGCAAAGCTTAGGGCAGTGCCCAGGCTACTCAAAGTCCAAAGAGACCACTGTTGGCGTAGAACCAGCCATGGAATCTGGGAACTTCAACTGTTGTTCTGGTTATCATCCCTCTCTGCTGCACCCAGTTGAAATGGAAAGTCTGCAGACAATAAGAGCAGAAAATCTAGACCTATGTGTTTTTGAGCACATATCAATACCCCTTATATCAAGCTCAAGTAGAACATGATTTGGGTTTATTATTAATCTGTGTATGTATTTAATAGTGTAAAATATGTGTCCATGTGGATACAGATGGGGGGGGGAAACATTTTCCTGCTTCGAAATATTACTATGTTCTGAATTGTTTCAAAAGAACATATGAGCTCTGTCAGCATGGCTAAAAACATGTCATCAAGTCCCAAGAGATGGGTTCAAATCTAGTTTTCCAATTTATGAATGTCACTGATAAAACTTAATATGCATTGGTGAAAGAATTCAGCAAGTTGGGAACATTTTCTAATTTTATACACTAGGAACAAATAGAGAACTGGAACAGAACTGGTTCATACAAAGGGTAATAAATCCATAGAGTAAGATACAAATACATGTGAATAAAGGAAAGCGTATAAATGAGTTCAAGAGACTCCTAGCATAGAATTATTTCTAAACAAGGAAGTGATTGATGGATATGATGAAAAGGTGAGAAGTTGAACCATGGGAATAAGTTAAACCATAAAAAAGTATGCATGCTGAGCTTAATGGGCATTTTATACTTCAAAAATGTCTTATGTTCACTAGCGTCTGATAGAATTTATCAGTTTAGTTTGATTTTACTGCAGGGTGCTCTGTAGCAGATTTTTGCCACTGTTGCCCATTGCTTCAGTAATACCTATTAGCTGAAAAGTGCATTGGGGTCTTTATTTCCCATAAAAGATGGTACCTTATCCTGTGGATTGTATATTATGTTTAAACAAGAGTTTCAACCTTAAAGAAAACATATGTCCTAGTTTTTACTGGGAGACTCATGGATCTTCATCTGAAGTTCCAAAAATATTTATATGCAGGATGCCTAAAGTGTCCTGGCTGACATTTTGTCAGTTAAGATATAAAGAGTTTTATAATGACAAAATGTCTGTGCAAGTCATATTGCTAGCTATCTTGATACAAAGTGCCTTGTATAGCCTCGTTTCACTGTCACTATGTATTGAGTGTGTGTTTTGTTCTAACTATAGTATGAGGATGAAGCTTGTCGGATTTTATATGAGGTTTATGCGTTGGCAAACCAGTCTAGCTAATGCAAAAACTTGTTCAAGACTTCCGCTCTGGCCCCTTGAGGTGCTTGAGGAGTGTGAATGCAGGGAGTGGGCACTTGTGCTCTCTCTGTCTCTCCTTGTCTTCCCTCTTTGAGGGCTGCAGGGGAAAGGAACACAGCTCACCCTTTCTTCATTTCTTCTCCACTGATCCAGGTGCAGCTTTTCCATCCCAATTGGAGCCAACCAGAAAGTTGAGTGCTTGAGTATCTTGTAACCTTTAACCATGTTGCCAATAAAACTCTGGGCATTTGCTTTTGAAAATACGGTCCCATTACTGAGCCTACTGTCATTTAATTATGGTGAGTTTTAGTGTTGATTTCAGTGAGGGTCAGAGCAGGCCCAGAAGAACAAACATATATTAATCAGATCCAGTTATATAGACTGAATTGTCTGGTTGCAATTTTTTTGTATTTCATTTGAGAGTTTTCATGCTCACTTAACCCTCTGGGCTTCTTGGCCCTTTAAGTTAAGGGAGTTGTTCACAGAGGCCAAAGCTACAATCAAGAGGGACAAAACTTGGCAAACAAAGGCAGGAAACACTGTCAGCCTGTCTCTCTAGTCTGTCACAGTTTCACTAAATATTTCAGGGCCAGTTGTACCAGTTCAGCACAGTCACTGTGTAAAAGGATGGGAAAAGCTTACAAGGCTTATTTTGAGTCGGCATCCCAACATGTAAGGATCATTTATCTGAGCAGCTCAACCTATTTGATCTGGATATCAGAGCTTCCTGAAAGGAAACGGAATGCTCTTTATTCTGTCTGTCTAGAACAGTGGGAGAAAAACTTCCCTCTCAGCACATGCATGAACTTCCTAAGTGTTCAGTGGTCCGGCCCTGATCCAACAATGTATTTTAGCATGAGTTTACCTTTAAGCACATACATAGTCTCATTGACTTCAATGGCACTATCTATGTGCTTCAAATTAAACTCATGAGAGAATGCTTTGCTGAATCGGGGCCAGAGTACAGAATCGAGTCCTCTTTCTCTTTAGGATATTGACCTAATGCAAGAAGTTCAAAGATATGTGCATAATTTAATTAAAAGGTTTTCCACCCTCTCCTTAACAAGCCCAACCCCACAAAATAGTGCAGCTTTAGTCTGCGTTCTGAGTGAAGTCTTGTGTTAACACTTATTTAAACCATCTTGAATCACCTGAACAGCAGACTACTTTTGTTTCTTCTTCCAAAGGCTTCTCTGTTTTGTATAGCTAAAAAAATTAATTACGGTTCTACTGTTAGGTTTACGTCATGGCCTATTTCATTTACAAAAACATGGATTTATAATTCTTGAGAAACTTCCCAGCTATATTGAAAGTGAGGACATTAGAACTCCAGCAGCACCTTATCCAACCCTGGCTGGGACTCTTCTTTCTTATTTTGATCATCTGGTATTTTATGACTCATGAGACGGAGATTAAAGTTGGTGTTGTGAATAAAAATAATTTGCTAACGCACATTCTGCTTTCTGCAATATTCCGATAAGAAAGCCTCACTTAGTATGTAACAGATTCCACATACCTCCAGTGCCAGGATCCTCATTAAATGAATGCATATTTTACAGATTGGACCAGCTGAGCCATTTTCATATGAATAGGTAGCTAATCAACGATAGAAAGCTCTTGAAGTATATAAATGATTCTAGTAAGGAAATCCAAAGGAACAGGCAATGTTAAGTGTGTAACGGTATGACACTGCCTGCTGCGGTATATTGTGACAATGTGAAACTTGTGAACTTGAGTTGGGTATTCAAGGAGCAGAGACTCTTGATCTTCTTCTTCACTACAAATGTGAGGGAGCTTCTGGCAGAACATTCTCTGTAATGGCCTCCTACCTCCCACAAGGTCAGAAAGAGACCCAATTTGTTGACTTTTCAGGCACATTGCTAAGACCAGCTCTTTGAATGGTCATCGGCAAAGGACTGAGGCAACTGAGAGTGGAATGTGTATCTTGTTGGAAAGTGTGTGTTGTTTTAAACTATATTAGTCATATGACTGGATCAAATCATGTTCAGTAGTACGGGAGAAAGAAGTGCTTCTGCTTTGGTCAAGTTTTACTTTCTATCTTTTCTATTTGTTATCTGCATGGCAAAGGAGCCCAGAGCCATGGATTTGATATAAGACTAGTCTGAATAAATAAAGACAGTATTTGTGAGTGGAAGATATGCAGATAATTGCAGTGCCAGATGCCGATGCTCTACCACACCTGAATTGTCAGATCTCTAGACTTCAGTCTTCAACCATCAATTTCACAGAGAATACCTTTTCAGACTCAAACTATAGCTATATTTAGCTATGCATGCAATTCTTTTTGAAAGAAATCTTTATATATTTTTTTCATTTTCTTCTCTCCAGTGTTCTTGTCAAATTTCAATCCAAATTCCTAGTCTAAATATCAGCCAATCAGACATTCTATCTAACTGGCCTATTGCTACATTCCAAGTATTATTTACTTGATTATAAAGCCTGGTTTGATGGGATACAATCACTATTCTGTTCTCAATTACTCTTTGAATGTTGTATTACTCAGACACCCATTTAGATGATGTAAATGACCTAATAGGTTAGTATTCTACCATGGTGATAACTGAACTCAAATGTCAAAGCATACTTGTAAACAAAATCTGCCTTTTTGCTTAACTGAAATTATGATCCAAAAAGCATAGGAGTATTATCTATGGCAGTTGGTTATTTCTTATTTCTTTCACTTACATGACATAGCTATATGTCTCTAGACACATACTTGTTATATAGGGACATTTCAAGATTTTCTCTACAATACAGTGTAAAGGAAAACTGAAAATGAATGAACAAAATGACATTTAATATAAAACACAGCAGATTGTTATTGTATTTTGGTTTTACCATAATGTGAACTGAAATATATTTTGATTGTGGGGGAAAGTTCTGAGTGAGGAAAATGTCTGTCTCTATTTGTCATTTTTAATTTACTTTTGTTTAAAGTCCTGTAAGTAACATTTCATTGTTCTATGACTAAAAACATATATCCCTTATCTGGTCAGTCCTGTCCTCATTAAAATAATTCTTTGCAGATTATAACCTATAAGTACTTTTGAAACACTGAACCTGATTCTATTAGTTCAATATAAGATATGGATTTGGTTCTAAACCCAAATCTCTCTCTTTCTCTGTCTCCCACATGCATTTTTGAAATGGTACCAATTACTGTAAAATTTGAGTACTTCCTAAAGAGTTGGAAGCCAAAAATTTACAATTAGCCAATGGTCTGATTTTCCTTCTCACTTACCCTGAGGTAGTCAGATTAATTTTTGATTCTAAATTTTTCTGCTTATTTTTTGTTTAGTTTTATTTCCTCCTTCTCTCTTCTCTCTTGTCTCCATTGCTTTATGCTCCTCTTCCTCTTAATTCTAATTCATGTGATCATAATCTCCAGTGGATGAGAAAGCCCTGTCTCTCACTCTCCCAAGCTTCACCCTTGAGGTTTTAATGTCTTAATTCCTGAGGAACAGGGCTGTTGAGAGAGAGATTATTGTCACCTACAGAGATGTGTTGTCTGAAATGCCCATGACCAGTTCTATGGAGTGTCCTAAAAATTAGGATCACAATTTTGAAACTGACATTATTTTCTGTGTCACATTGTCATGAGCAGATCACCAGAATGAGATTCTCTGAACTGCTAGAATTTTTGGGGGAGGGAGGCTGCTGCATTCTGGACTGACTGAGGCTTTTGTAAAGTTGAAGTGCACATTCCATTGGATAATATGGTGCAGTAATCAGCTTGGGGGACAAAAAGTGTGGACCGCAGTGACAAAGCAATTATCTGAGAGGATGAGACTCAGTCTTTTAACCAGTCTCATGTGGAATAAGGTGTTTTTCACAGCTGGAGGTAGTTGAGATTCCAGCAATTGTGAGAAGTCCGAAAGGGACTCCAAGGGAAGAGCAATTTGACAACTTGGTGACAGACTCTTGATCTGAGTGTCTGTTGTGGGGTCAGTGTCAGTTTGACAGTTTGACCATGTGCTTGATTGGTTGTTTGAAAAGTGTGAATTGGGAGTGCTTTGTTCCAGGTGAGCCTTGAGTGGGCCTGACTGTTTTAAAAAGCCAGTCAGCTGAGAACAGCAGAGAGGCTAACAGAGGGAGTTTGCCTGGGAGTTCACCTGGGGAGAGCCCACTGAGGCTTACATCTTGCCAGCTTCTCTGAGTAGTTACTACAACTCCTGAGGAAGCTCGTAGAAGGAAGGTAATATGGATGCAGAGTGTTCAGCTGTTGTGACCTTCACTGGAAGTGCCATGTTTGTTTTTCTTCCACAGGACAGAAGCGACTTTGTCTGTACAAAGTGCAAGCTGGTCTCCATATTGGAAGAGAAGGTTCAAGGTCTGGAGCAACAGGTATCGACCCTGCATTGCATAAGAGAAACTGAAGATTTCCTGGACAGACGTCAGGATATGCTTCTACGGACACAACGTTCTGAAGATTCAGAGCAGGCTGCACTGCGGGGACAGGAGGACAGTGAAGAACTTCGGCACATGTGACCTCCAGAAGAAGAAAGGGGAGCGTCCATGTACCAGCAACACAGATACAGGTAAGTAACCATTTTCATGTTCTCTCCACAGGTACTAATGTGGAGAGTGGACTAGATGATACATCTGAGGGAAGGGAACAGAAGGAGACTCCGCCGATTGGAAGTCATGAGATGCACTGTCCTAGGGTTGGGGGTTCCACAACCACTGCTCCCAACAGAAGGAGGCAGGTAGTGGTGGTCGGGGACTCTCTCCTCAGGGGGACTGAGTCATCTATCTGCCACCCCGACCGGGAAAATCGAGAAATCTGCTGCTTGCCAGGAGCTAGGATTTACGATGTGACGGAGAGACTGCCGAGACTCATCAAGCCCTCGGATCGCTACCCCTTCCTGCTTCTCCATGTGGGCACCAAAGATACTGCCAATAATGACCTTGAGCGGATCACTGCAGACTATGTGGCTCTGGGAAGAAGGATAAAGGAGTTTGAGGTGCAAGTGGTGTTCTCGTCCATCCTCCCCGTGGAAGGAAAAGGTCTGGGTAGAGACCGTCGAATTGTGGAAGTCAATGAAGGGCTACACAGGTGGTGTTGGAGAGAAGGCTTTGGATTCTTTGACCATGGGACGGTGTTCCAAGAAGGAGGAGTGCTAGGCAGAGACGGGCTCCACCTAACGAAGAGAGGGAAGAGCATCTTCGCAAGCAGGCTGGCTAGCCTAGTGAGGAGGGCTTTAAACTAGGTTCACGGGGGGAAGGAGACCAAAGCCCTGAGGTAAGTGGGGAAGTGGGATACTGGGAGGAAGCAAGAGCAGGAGCGTGCGAGAGGGGAGGGACTATCAGTGAATTATCTCAAGTGCCTATACACAAATGCAAGAAGCCTGGGAAACAAGCAGGGAGAACTGGAAGTCCTGGCACAGTCAAGGAATTATGATGTGATTGGAATAAAGAGACTTGGTGGGATAACTCACATGACTGGAGTACTGTCATGGATGGTTATAAACTGTTCAGGAAGGACAGGCAAGGCAGAAAAGGTGGGGGAGTTGCATTGTATATAAGGGAGCAGTGTGACTGCTCAGAGATCAAATATGAAACTGCAGAAAAAATGGAGAGTCTCTGGATTAAGTTTAGAAGTGTGAGCAACAAGGGTGATGTCGTGGTGGGAGTCTGCTATAGACCACCGGACCAGGGGGATGAGGTGGACGAGGCTTTCTTCCAGCAACCCATGGAAGTTACTAGATCATAGGCCCTGGTTCTCATGGGAGACTTAAATCACCCTGATATCTGCTGGGAGAGCAATACAGCGATGCACAGACAATCCTGGAAGCTTTTGGTAAGTGTAGGGGACAATTTCCTGGTGCAAGTGCTGGAGGAACCAACTAGGGGCAGAGCTCTTCTTGACCTGCTGCTCACAAACCGGGATGAATTAGTAGGGGAAGCAAAAGTGGATGGGATCTGGGAGGCAGTGACCATGAGATGGTCGAGTTCAGGATCCTGACACAGGGAAGAAAGGAGAGCAGCAGAATACAGACCCTGGACTTCAGAAAAGCAGACTTTGACTCCCTCAGGGAACTGATGGGGAGGATCCCCTGGGAGAACAACATGAAGGGGAAAGGAGTCCAGGAGAGCTGGCTGTATTTTAAAGAATCCTTATTGACGTTACAGGGACAAACCATCCTGATGTATAGAAAGAATGGTAAATATGGCAGGCAACCAGCTTGGCTTCACAGTGAAATCCTTGCTGATATTAAACACCAAAAAGAAGCTTACAAGAAGTGGAAGATTGGACAAATAACCAGAGAAGAGTAGAAAAATATTGCTCAGACATGCAGGAGTGAAATCAGGAAGGCCAAATCACACATGGAATTGCAGCTAGCAAGAGATGTTAAGAGTAAAAAAGAAGGGTTTCTTCAGGTATGTTAGCAACAAGAAGAAAGTCAAGGAAAGTGTGGGCCCCTAACTGAATGAGGGAGGCAACCTAGTGACAGAGGATGCGGGAAAAGCTAATGTACTCAATGCTTTTTTTGTCCCTGTCTTCACAAACAAGATCAGCTCCCAGACTACTGCAATGGGCAGCACAGCATGGGGAGGAGGTGACCAGCCCCCTGTGGAGAATGAAGTGGTTCGGGACTATTTAGAAAAGCTGGACGAGCACAAGTGCATGGGGCCGGATGCGCTGCATCTGAGAGTGCTAAAGGAGTTGGCCGATGTGATTGCAAAGCCATTGTCCATTATCTTTGAAAACTCATGGTGATCGGGGGAAGTTCCGGACGACTGGAAAAAGGCTAATGTAGTGCCCATCTTTAAAAAAGGGAAGTAGGAGGATCCTGGGAACTACATGCCAGTCAGCCTCACCTCAGTTCCTGGAAAAATCATGGAGCAGGTCCTCAAGGAATCAATTCTGAAGCACTTAGAGGAGATGAAAGTGATCAGGAATAGTCAGCATGGATTCACCAAGGGCAAGTCATGCCTGACTAATCTAATTGACTTCTATGACGAGATAACTGACTCTGTGGATGAGGGGAAAGCAGTGGATGTGTTGTTCCTTGACTTTAGCAAAGCTTTTGACACGGTCTCCCACAGTACTCTTGCCAGTAAGTTAAAGAAGTATGGGCTGGATGAATGGACTATAAGGTGGATAGAAAGCTGGCTAGATTGTTGGGCTCAACAGGTAGTGATCAATGGCTCCATGTCTAGTTGGCAGCCGGTATCAAGTGGAGTGCCCCAAGGGTTGGTCCTGGGGCTGGTTTTGTTCAATATCTTCATAAATGATCTGTAGGATGGTGTGGATTGTACCCTCAGCAAGTTTGCAGATGACACTAAACTGGGAGGAGAGGTAGATATGCTGGAGAGTAGGAATAGGATACAGAGGGACCTAGACAAATTAGAGGATTGGGCCAAAAGAAATCTGATGAGGTTCCACAAGGACAAGTGCAGATTCCTGCACTTAGGATGGAAGAATCCCATGCACCGCTACAGACTAGGGACCGAATGGCTAGGCAGCAATTCTACAGAAAAGGACTTAGGGGTTACAGTGGACGAGAAGCTGCATATGAGTCAACAGTGTGCCCTTGTTGCCAAGAAGGCCAATGGCATTTTGGGATGTATAAGTAGAGGCATTGCCAGCAGATTGAGGGACGTGATCTTTCCCCTCTATTCGACATTGATGAGGCCTCATCTGGAGTACTGTGTCCAGTTTTGGGCCCCACACTACAAGAAGGATGTGGAAAATTTGAAAAATGTCCAGCGGAGGGCAACAAAAATGATTAGGGGACTGGAACACATGACTTACGAGGAGAGGCTGAGGGAACTGGAATTGTTTAGTCTGCAGAAGAGAAGAATGAGGGGGGATTTGATAGCTGCTTTCAACTACCTGAAAGGGGGTTCCAAAGAGGATGGATCTAGACTGTTCTCAGTGGTAGAAGACGACAGAACAAGGAGTAATGGTCTCAAATTGCAGTGGGGGAGATTTAGGTTGGATATTAGGAAAAACTTTTTCACTAGGAGGATGGTGAAACACTGGAATGCATTACCTAGGGAGGTGGTGGAATCTCCTTCCTTAGAAGTTTTTAAGGTCAGGCATGACAAAGCCGTGGCTGGGATGATTTAGCTGCGGATTGTTCCTGCTTTGAGCAGGGGGTTGGACTGGATGACCTCCTGAGGTCCCTTCCAACCCTTATATTCTATGATTCTATGATGTTAACATTCTGGTCTTCAAAACATTTTCCTCTCCTACGCCAACATCAACCCTATGCCCTGTCTTACTGGGATTCTTCTTCAGCCAACAGTGTTTTATTCAGAACTGCCAGGCACTGGTAATTATGGAATTCTGTGGAAATGATGGAAGTGAAGCATACAGGTCGGCATGAGTGTGTCAGTAGCAGCTGCCAGTGTCACCTTATAGAATCTGACTGATTGTCCACTTCTCAGCTCTTCAGATGGGCATGGTTTTTATCTGGCTCCATGGGGTGAGCCATAAAAGGCAGAATCTTTTATTTCCTTGTTTTGTTTTGATCTCTGCTTTGAGGAGGTAGTGCTCTATCAGAAGGGTTTGCTCCTACCTTTTCTGATGTCTGCTTCTAGGCTAAGGATCCAGTCTTGAGTCTGATCAGCTATGTGAGTTGCACATAAAGTCACATGTTGGAAATCTATCAGTGGACTGAGGGGACAAGAAGATTTGGTCCACTATGTCTGAGGTGTTGCCAACGTGGATATTAAAGTTTCCTTGGTCACTTGTCCTGTGGACACCATCAATGAGTCAGAAATGTTATCAAATCCTCTGTGAGGTCTTTGTTGTCTAGGGAATCTGTAAGTAGTATGTCTATGTTAGTAATATTGTGTCTTCTTAATATATCTTGCGTTACTGTGAACACAAGCTTAAGGAAGATCTGGAGTAATTCTTTGTTAGGATCCCTCAAAATGACCAACAGCAGATTGAGATTCTTGTACCTACCTCACTTCTTCTACATACAAGCACATGAAGCTGAACTGAGGAAGGAGTTTCTACATTAAATGAATGTCCATACTTTGGTGGGTTTCATTCACAAGATAAATATTATTGTGAGCATCTAATTAAAATATACTATAAAATATTTGCAACTTCAGTACTTTTCTTCAAGAGTGAGAGCAAATGGGAATAATAAAATGTGACAGGGCCGGGCCAGAGGGCTACAGGAGAGTAATAGAAGGCAGACATATTAGCCCCAGGTTAAGTGAGTCCCTTTTCCCTGGGTAAGGTAACAGGGAAGGTTCCAGAACAATCAGGAACCTTCTGGAGACAATTAAGACAGACAGGCTGATTAGAACACCTGCACCCAATCAAGAAGCTGTTAGAATCAATTATGGCAGTCTAATCAGGGCACCTGGGTTTAAAAAAGAAGCTCACTTCAGTTTGTGGTGCGCGTGTGAGGAGCTGGGAGCAAAAGGCGCTAGGAGCTGAGAATGAGAACATGGACTGTTGGAGGACTGAGGAGTACAAGCATTATCAGACACGAGGAGGAAGGTCCTATGGTGCGAATAAAGAAGGTGTTGGGAGGAGGCCATGGGGAAGTAGCCCAGGGAGTTGTAGCTGTCTCACAGCTCTTTCCAGGAGGCACTCTAGACAGCTGCATTCCACAGGGTCCTGGATTGGAACCTGGAGTAGAGGGTGGGCCCGGGTTCCCCCAAACCTCCCAACTCCTGGTCAGGCACAGGAGGAGTCGGCCTGGACTGTGGGTACAAAAAAACGGCCAAGCTGAGGGGTGCCGTGAAGCTCCAAGGCGAGCAAATCCACCAGTAAGCGCAAGACCCACCAAGGTAGAGGAGGAACTTTGTCACACAAAGTAACCTGAGAGGACTAAAAAAACCAAAACAAAACAAAAAGTCAACCCTTTTTAGAGAGCACAGGCTACTTGTACAAAATATGAGTTAAAAGCATACCACTTTAGGCTTTGTTCACACAACAGCAGAGACAAAAATGGTACTTGTTCATTCTTTTTTTGGGTGACTTTGCATACGGGATATGGTATGAACAAAGCAAATGTTCAAGCAGGGTTCATGGGCAAGAGAGAGACTTGCCCATAAAGTTCCCCTTAAAAGGTTATATTTAAAATATTTCTATAACTTTTTTATTACTTCATTGTTAAAACATCTGTATTAACCTAAGTAGAATGTTCAACCTATGCCATCCAGTTTAGCTTGGGTATCTTTATTGTTCACAAATTTTGTATTTAGTAACATAACATGAAATAAACTAAGCATATTGTTTTTATTATTTTTCTTTTGTATGCAAAAAATTAAACAGAGAGTCTGAATCACTCATACTGTCATCAAATGCATAGGATTCAGAACATTTGCATTGTATTCTACAGTGTTAAGGAAACATCTCCTATATAATAACTATCTGCTGCATTTGTATTCCTTTAGCATATCTTTGTTATTTCTTGTCCTTTGTTTTTTTAATCCTTGTTAAATCTGAAATGGGAGTAATTAATTGCATGTTCCCCATGAGTCTATCACAACAACCTTGGGAATCAGAAAATAAATGGCCTACAATTTCCAAGCCATGTCATCAAAATTATTTTACTGCAATGTGATGTTCCTTGTGCCATTCTAATAAAGATCACCACATTTCACGCACATAAAACTATACTGACAATCAATCCTACACACTCTGGGTTTCCCTACCTGTTGTTCACTTTCTGTAATACCTTTGGACACCTACATTAACTTATTCTATGGTACATCAGCTGCTTGAATGCTTAAGCTTTTAAACAAATGAGCCAAATTTCCAAATAGAACCTTAATCAAGGGAAGGGCAAACCCTTTTGATTGTGATCATTGAAAGGAAGTGGTGACTGGGTTTTTCAGCACCTGGCTTAGCTCACCTTTTATAGAAATTTCAATGACTGCTTTGATAACATCCATCACTAGTTTTAGTTCTTCATCTGCTATTCAGGGATAATATTTAAGAGACCGTGGAGGGGCATAAGGGCCAAAATAGAAATAGATTATATGTATTTTTGTCTTCCGGTGTTGACACAATGGCCCCTATCCCTTGGTAAACAAATAATCTCTGACAAATGAAGAGGAAAGGAATGAGACTACTGCACTGGTGGAAAAAAAAAACAAACAAAAAAACCCCACATTCCAAATCTGACAGATTGCAAATCAGAGAGAGACTTTCTATGTTTTCTAGATCACTGATGTAATAGAGGCAAAAAGTAAGTGTCCCCTACACTTCTCTAAAGTCTAGACCACTAGAATTAATAATTCTAGTGAACGGCATAGTGACTCTAGACCAGTGATACTCAGACTGTGGCTCGCAAACTGCAAATGGCTCTTCGGTGCATCTTCTGTGGCTCTTTGCAGCATATAATAATTAAATCACATAATGTTTTAATATCAACCAGTCTAAGTTATTAACCAATCAGGATGCTTTTACTACGTTGTTAATAAATTATGTTATCAACTTCACTAAGTTATTAACTTATTTGCTGTGAGTATAATATATACATAAAATATTATATTATATTTAGATAAACTAAATATTTCCCCTGCCATACTATTTAAATATGAATTAAAGAACTTTGGGCTGAGAAGGTAACTGGAAAGTAAGTGAGTTCTTAAAAGTGTCCTGGTAAAGGGAAACTGAGGCAAGTGGTGGGCATAGTACTACATCTCCCTCTGGAAGGCAGAACACAGGCTGTTCTCAAACAAAGAGGGGTTATGCCCTTGCTAAATAAGCTAATACTTAATGTTAATGACTCTATTAATTACCACCCTGAACCTCCCTTTCTGGGGAATGTTACTGGACAGTCCATCATTGGGTAGCTTCATCTTCATGTGAATTATTCTAAATTTCTATGTACCTATCAGTTGCATGGTTTCAAATTTGGTTTTGGTTTTAAAAACTTCACTAATTTGGTCAAAGGTCAGATGTTCCTGTTGACTTTAATAGCTCTGCCATTGGCCTATTTATACTTCTGATGACAAGATATTGCTAACTCAGCTGAGCGATCTGACAGGGATGTGATAGATTAGGAGTTGCTCCTCAGTGACTCTGTTCCTTTCTTTTTGTGATTGTACTGAGGAGAATGTAGCATTGCTACCCACATTTATGAGATTTTTAACAATAATGCATTTAGGGTTTTCTTTATTTGCCTGGCCATGAACCCGGAAGACCTGCTGGATGCTGTTCTACCACCTCTCTTCCTTTTCATGTGTAGGTAACGCTATAGGGGAGACTTTGTGTAATTTGGAATGTGAGTAGGCTTGATTCTCAGCTGGTGTGAATCAGGCCCAATGAGCTCTTCCTCCACTTATTGTGACATCTGGATGATGCATTTTCCTTATTTTTGCAGTGCCTAAGAATGAGATGGCTAAGGTTTAGTCTGAATACTAATCAGCTGATCCTGGTCAGCAGAGGGAAAGCAATTAAAACCTTCCCCTTGCAACTAAAGATGTCTCTTCTAATGCAGAAATACAGACTTCACAAAATTATATTTCACAGCAAGCTTATGGTAACTGAGTTTTAGCAGCTGTAGCATAACAATGCCTTTTCTTCAATGTGGAGGCAACATAGCACATTATTAAATACAATGGATTTTTTTCGGATAGGGTTGTGGTATACAGACATCTGACTAGATGTTAAAAGTTTTCACAGACATAATACTGCAAATCAATAGTCACAATAGGGATGACAGCAACTCTTAAGTAATGTTACAGCAAAAAATATGTATTGTTATACCCAGCGTTCACCAAACGGTGCTGTTACACATAGTCTTACAAGTTCTTCTTAGTATGTGAGCTAGGATTTAATCTTGGAAGAAATAATATATTGCTGTTAGTGGTGGTGTTGTAGCTTTTCTTGGGAAGCTGTGGCAAGGAGCAAAGGATTCTGCTCTCTGGCTTAATCTCTTGAACTAGAGTCAGTTCTCCAGGTAGAGTTTGTCCCAGCAAACTGGGCATTAGTGGCTGGGCTAAGATGCCTGGAAAAAAGAGAATTGCCTGTGTGCTGTTTGACGCCTCCTCTATTCCAAAAGTGGTGTATATTTGTAAATCAAGTTGTACTAAAATATGCACAGAACCAACATCACTGGAGCCTTGCAGGGCAATTTTTTATTGGAGAAGAAATTGGATATCTGCCACTGATCAGTGGAGAAGCAACAATATTTAAACTTGACATAAACATCATTTAATTTGTTGAAACCATCTTTAAGATACTTCATCTGAACTCACTGTTCACATTCTCATTGTTTAAAGTATGTTGTTTTATCACAGCTGACTATCCCTAATTTTTATAAAACAAACAAAATACATTGTCCAACTATGAGAGCTGATTTGAAAAAAAAAAGTTTCTTTTTGTATAAATATGTATGTAGCATTAGGTAAAATATATATTTAACACTTTCAAATCTGTTATATATTTGACAGGTCTCCATATTTGCTTTACAGCTGTTGTGGTATATTAAGTAACTGTGTTTGTGTCCAAATTTTGAAAACACAGATTTACACAATGGACTAGCCACATGCACTCTTAAAGTAGAAAGTTCTAAGATATTGTAATACTTTGCACGAACCTTTCTTTATTTGTGGATCATTTTCCTGGTCGACTGAAAAGGCAATGGGCTCTGACTGCTTATGGTCTGTCACATCAACCTGGTTGTGACGCATATGAACTGAAGTCCCTTGACTCCCAGTTCAGTTCCCTAGCCAACAGATCACGCTGATTTTCACCCTTACTTGGGTGAATTTCCTTATGTGAAGTAAGTGATTACCTTTTCTAACACACACAGGGTTAGTTTTGATTCTCCTTTAGGGGAAAAAATATGGGGTTTTAGGCTGCAATATTCTTTCTAGAGTCAACAAACTCCTCAGGGCAGATATTGTCTTCCTGTCTGCATGTCCAATACTTAGAACAGCAGGGAGCAGATCCAGAAAGGATTATATACCAATAATAGCTGAATGCAAGTACATGTTTGTGTTTGGTGGGTTGGTTTTTTTTTTTTTAATATTAGATCTGGCATCACAAAAAAACAACTAAACCTGATAAACGTTAGGACCAAATTGACTTCTGGTCTAAACTGGCTCAGCTCCTTTGACTTCATTAGAGTTTTCCCAACTTACACCAGCAAAAAAAAAAAAAATTCCTTTGTGTTTTTTTTTAAGCAAAATCAAAACTAAACTACATTTAACAATGATCAAATTGATATAACACTTCAACATTTGCCTTATTTTTTTCTCCTGTGCTGAGATCATAAAGAAGTTTCAATGGGCAATAACATTTTTTAAAGAAATTGAAATTTCTGTGCTCTAATATAACAAGAAAACCACTTATAATGGAGATCATCTACTTTGCAGCGTAGCATTGAGGACCGACTCTGCAATAAGCTTGCTGATTTCTACCACACTATTGGTTTCATAGGATTTTTGCCCTCTGAAGGTCTTACAGTGACCACCATGTGCATTAATTTCCATTTTTTTCTTCATTTGGGATTTCCTCATGTGGCCTGTTCATTCCTTAAATTCATGCTTAGTACGAAGGTTTGCTATCTTGCATAATAGAAAGGAAGATATACTACATAATAAAATCTGACAAACATACAAATGACTGTACCATGTTTGTCTGGCTGGTTTATTATACTCTGTATTTAGACACAAATAGTATCTAACAAAATTATTTAAAATCTTACATTAGAGTCCAACACTCTATCCAGTGGCTGAATGTTTGACTCATCAGTAACTGCCTCTCCACCACATCAACCCAGACACGTAATTTGTATAAATATATCACTTTAGCATTGAGTCAAAACCTTTTGCCAGAGAGCTGATGAGTAAGTGGAATTCTTTAGTGCCCGTGACATGTCTTATGTGGAAAGGGTAGCTAGAAGATGCAAAAAGAACCAAAAATCTGAGAAACAAGTTTAGAAAGTGTCTTTGCCACTATGCCCCGTTTCCCCCTATTTCACAGAGGTGTTTCAAGGCTTAATTAATTGGGCTTCATTCTGTGGTGGTGTAAGCGGGCACAGCTCCACTGACTTTGGAGTTGTACTAATTTACATCATCAGAGGATTTGGCCTGCTGTTTCTAAAGTGCTTGGAGATCCTTAGATGAAAATCATGACTTCTGTATGTATCCATCTTTTAGCACCTGATCTGTAGTTATTCTGTCGATACTCTGACCTCTTTTCAGAATACACCACAGAGTAGTGCAGTGGAGACATCCTCTATTTCAATAGGTATCTAAAGAAGAGTACATGGCTTTCCCTGCACGCTAACAAAAGGGAGTAAAGAGGCATATAAACAGCCTATGATGCGATGTATAAACCCTGCACCAGTGATGAAGGTGTTAAAAACCTGCTGCGGGCAAGGCTGGTCCTGCTTTTCCAGCCCAATCAGTCATGTCAAGGGTGGAATAAGGATTTAGAAACATGAAGTTCCCAGCAGTTGCTGAGCAGTGGAGGGGAGAGGCCAGATGGCAGTGCTATAGCTCCCAAAGGGGATTCCTGGAAGCGTTTGGGCAACTACCCTCAATGAAGGCCCTCGGTATCATTCCTCTCTCCCTCCTCCTTCTTCCCTCCTCCATATACAGGGAAACAGTGACTCTGGTATACTGGTGGTAAAGACAAGTTGGGTAAGCCCCAAGACAAGCTGATTAGGTGGTTGGTGCCGTTCCCTTCTGCTCCTGTTGGAGTTAGACAATCTGAGAATTGAGTAAGTCTAGGAGAGTGGGAGCCAAAAGGCCCATCCTCATCAATCCAAAAAGATTTTTTAAACATTGTGTAATTGGGGCTCCTACTTAGGCAGATGGAAGCACCATAAGGACTTCTAAGCACCTCTCTGGTAGGACGAGCCTGTCAGCAGCCTGAGAACTATGACAGAGCTGCATCAGTGGTAGTTACGGTTCAAGGTGGCAACTCCTTGCTCATCTGCATGGTAAGGGCAACAGACAAAGAGGGGCAGGCAAAGTGACTCCACATCTTGGTGTTTTGGCCGGCATAGCTAAGACATGGAGGAGAAGCAACTTGCATCAGGGAAAGGGTTGTCATATTACATCTCCCTGGAGCAAGGACAAAGGTTGAGGGATTAACTAGGGACCAAACTGTGACTTTTACAACTCTGTGCTGCCCCTTATTCAGGGCTTGTATTCTTGTATTCAGGGCTTGTATTCCTGTATTCAGGGCTCCATATTCTAATCCTAAAAAAAAAACACTGACAATCTAGGAAACCATTGAACAATATGGTCCATAGAAAGCATAGAAGTCCATAGAATATGGTCCTATGCCACAATAGGTTAACTATTTCCAACTTTCTCTTCCCTGTATTCTTCGTGATTAAGAAAATGGCCATTAAAACAGGAACTCTGTGTAGGATTTCATCTATACTTGCTCCTTAATCCCTATTTTTATTTCCCACTCCTCTTTGTGACATCATAATTGGTCAAGTGGAAACTAGTCTGTCTCAAAGGGTTATAATTTTGGGTGGGAATTAAGCAGAAGGATAATAATGAAAGTAGGAATTGTGTCCTTACCTATACCAATGGGATTAATCCTGATGACTAAAGTGAACAAAGTTGGGCCCAGGAATTTTTTTTTCCTGTTTCCATGAAATTGCAAAAATGAAAAGCTTGGAAAATATATGGTCAGTATGAAAATGAATTTTAAAAACATTTTCACTCAGTTCCTTGCTCCTGAATGAGAAAATGCCTCCTGTCAAACATATACTTCCCTACTAATGGACACAGAAACATAAAACTGAATCCTTTAATATTCTCTATTTTAATGTACCCTGACAGGTGCTGAGCACTTTCCGCTCCCAATGAAATCAACAGGTCTGCTCTGATGTCCACTTAAATCAATGGAAAGGCTTCTTCAGTGAGTGTTGGATCAGGCTCAGTGGGCTCAGTTCTCGAGTTGAGGTCAATTCCACTTTATACAAGACCCAAGGGAACAGCAGCCAACGATATGACCTTCCCCTTTTCCCCAAAAGCCAGTTCAGCTACTGGCACAAGTCAGAGAAGGCCTATAGCCCATGAGTCAATCCTTTGCTGCTTCTGATGTTGGTAATACCCCCACTTCTACCTGCTATACATGCGGTCTTGGAAGGATTAGGGGATTTTATTGGTAAATATCAGTACATGTAGACATCACCGCACACACAGACTGACAAATGTTTCCATTAATAATCAAAATGTATAGAGATAAAGGAACAAAAATGCTGCTGGAGAACTTATTAGGTTGACCTAATGATTTTTACTTTGCATCTTTTGACGTGTGATGTAGACAGTTCTGTTTTAACTGTTATAAAGCTTTAACTTCTTGAATCATCACCTGTACTGTCATGACACTGCCATCATTTCCTGCAACTAAACAAATTAAATTGATAAAATTTAAAAAATGCTTAAAACCCATAAGTTTGCACAACTGAATTTAAACGGACAAAAAGAAGAGCTCCAGCATTGGTATGTGTGTAAATGATAAACAAATAAAAACTGGATTCTGCCAAACCTATATATGCAGCATAGGCATATGATACTGTTGCTACATTACACCACCATCAGGATTGGTGGACTATATATGCTGCTGACTCCTAAGCCATCTTTTGAAGAGTTTGAAAATTAGATGCTGAAAAATTAAAGACGCCAAGATGCATAATTAAAAGATAGTGACTGACTGAGGTATTGAGGTGTGAAACGCTATACTATTAATTTATCTTATTTAGTTACAAATATACTTTAATATAGCTCAATACAAGAGATGGGTTAGCTTGGTATACCCAAACACTCTTAAAATAAACATAGCCAGTCAGTTTGTGGTCCTAGAGAGAGATAAATTCAAATCAGTGATGGGGTACAGGGGTGGAAAGGGAAAATTAGAAGAAAGTAGGGCAGAAATAAATAGTAAAACAATGCTGGATCTTGAAACCAGGATTGATGGCATGATTGATGCAAGGGATAGGACGCATCAAGAAGAGGGAACTTAATAAATTGTTAAAGCTGCAGTGTGGCAGAATTGCAGGTAAAAGGTGAGGGGAAGAGCAGAGGGCATAAGAACTATATCGACAGAATGATGGAGACTTGGGAAATGATTCAATGAGCTACTGTGTGCCCTCAATTCCCACCTTAACCAGTTAACTATGCACAGCACCACATAGAAAACACTCAGTTCCTTGTAGCATTATGCCTTTGTTGATCAATATCCATGGCAGAAATGCCCCACATAGGTGATCACATATGCCAGTGTTCTCTCCCATTCCTTTCTAAACTCAATTTCTATAAAAATCTATAGATTATTTGAAACATCACCTCCCCTAAATAATATATACAGCAGTAGGATAGTGATGTAACAAGCCCTAATAAACTCGTAGAGCAGGTAAAACTGTACTGCTTCCTATGCCTCTTCCAAAATCATAATGTCCTCCATTGAAAATATACAGCCTAAATGAATGTCTGGGAGGAGAATCTACTAATTTAAAGTGCCCTCTGTTTTAGAAAGAACAAAAACAGACAAGCAAGTAAAATAATGAATTCCATACCTGGTCTCCCAGTAAAGTCAATTCTCCCGTTTGGAGGATTCCTTCTCTGTGTTTCAGTATCTCAGCATTAATTCACTTGCACACCATTCATCACTATCACAGATGGAAGCTATACTAGCATCTGTAACAGCTGTAATATGCTTTGGATGAAAGATCTCCCTGTTTCCTGATAACAATGGCAATTGTTCTCCAATCTCAGTATTCAGAGTTGGCCTTTAGTAGTTAGAAACAACATACCCAGCTGTGCCGGGAATGAATTTTGCATAAAAACTGGCCAGGCAGCTAAAAACTCAGTGGTATTTATAGTCCATGAGGACCATACTTTTTGAATCTGAAACCAATATATGAGTGTATTGTGGTAGTCTTCCTCTTGCTAGACTGATACTGTTGTATAGTCATGTAAATAGACTTCCATCAGAGATGAATCTGGCAATGAATGGCAGTGGCCTATTTCTGCTAGATATCTCACACAATTTAAATTCCATGGGCCAGATCCTCAGCTAGTGTAAATCTGTGGCATCAAACAATTGTTCTCATATTTGTTTGTAGCCCCAATTTACAGTAGTTCATATAGTATAAGGTAGAAGAAACAGAAGGCAGATGACTGGCTTCTATTTATAGCTTACACTCTGTATCAATGAATGTTGTGTTTGCTGGAGTTTAGCTCTTATTAGCTGCTTTTTGTGATCAATTCTTCCCCTCTGCCCCTTAAGTGAGGTTAATACTCATGAAAAGTGCCAGACTAACAGCTGTACAGATCCAATTCCTTCATTTGTCCTCAGGACAGAAAGCTTCCCATGCTACCTCACTGGTGGCCTTCTTCCTTAAACCACCCAGACTATCAAAATGACTGAGAGGGTATCTCCATTCAACCTTTGGCTTTTCTGTCAATAAGTCTACCATTTAATGCTAACAGGTGGTGACATTCGGTGGTGATTACTTATACAGCAACATAAGTGTTGATGAGGATTCACAGACAAGTTAAAGAAATGGTCCCTAACTGGAAGACCCAGGAATCCCATTGGATTCCTATACACTGCAAATCAACTCACATCAAGTAGGCGTTCAGAATCCATCTGAGGGAAATGAATTTTGATGACTGAGTAGGATTAAGAACTGTAATCTTACACTGAAAAGGCAACACTCCTTCTCTTTGTACGTAAACATTTTATTTTTATTTTCAGATTGCATCTGTATTCATCAACTTCATTCCAATATTTGGAATATTTGGCCTAATACTGCTCTTAAGTCACTGATTTTTACATGGTATAACGCCTCTGGCTTCATTACTGACTTGTATTGATGTGCGAGGAGAATCTGGCCCCTTATCTCTAGGTCTAGAATGCTTTCCAAAATGGCTCTTTGTGATGGATAGCAATATGTTTTTCAATGTCTCCATCCAAATATTTCAATATCTGATCTTTTTAATTGATCAGAGATTAGAAAAACACATTTCTTTCCCTGTACCTTGTACACCCTTTGTATCTAGAGTATTAGTTTATTCGTGTATTTGTTGTTCCACGAGCCCTTTCACCAAGTGGGGAAAAAAGTTAAGTTGGAACTTCTGGTTTTAATTTGAATGACAGAACATAGTCTATCTCCAGCAGTTCTCACATGGGTTGAGGGGCTTTTTATAGTGACTAAAATGGGTGCAGATATTGTGAGCATCTGCTAAAAAAAGATTTGATACTTCTTTCTAAAAATATAAAAAATATGTCCTAGTAACTTGAGAGGGAGTTCAATATGGTCCACACACACACACACATACCCCCCACATTACATTGCTCTTACTGCATTAGTATCACAGCCCGTGCTAACAGCTCTGGGAGGAAAAAAAAATTGAGCGGGAATATTAGTTCAACCAACAGACTCAAAGCGTAGCTTCCTTTTTAAAAGTTACAGCTCTTGGCTAAGACCATCATCAGAAATAACAAAAGGTGAGCTGTGAAACAAGGGAAATTGTTTGTCAACCTGCCCACGTATCAGTTCTTATGTATCTTCCTTTCATTTCAAGACTATTTTATTCCTTTAGGATATTGTACAGAATAGGTGACATATTATGCAGCCTCATATATTTGAGATGCAGGGTTTTGTTTTATTTTTTTTTTTATTTTGTACTTGTTTTATAGATTATAAACAAATGGTGGACACCATTTATCAAGTCATTTGCCAACCATTACTACACAGTGGTATCTGAAATATTTATATTATGTTAGTGCTTTGAGGCACTAACCAGGATTAGGAACACATCATGCTAGATGCCGTATTTACATATCAGAAGAATCAGCCCCAGTTCCAAAGAATTTGACAATGACAGTGGGAAGAGAAACAGGGATAGAGTTTAACTGATCAAATTGGGAGTAGAAACAGGGCCTCCTGACTCCCAGTCCAGTGCCCTACCGGATCACACAATCAAAAAAATCCACTGAGTTTAAAATATTCTTTATTCGGTTTTGGCCTCTTTTAGGCACCTCTTTTTTTATTTGAATGAAATTAACTTGTAATTTTAACCTAGTTACTTAAGTACCCAAATTTGCAAATCTTGCACTCCCGTTAATATCACTGAGAGTTTTGCATGCAGGTTCAAGCCCTAGGATTTTGGGTTTTTTTCTTATGGACAATAACAAAGCTCTCATCATGAAGGGTTTTGTTTTCTTTCCTGTTCACATTATGAAAGACAAGAATATTGAACTGAAGCACCAAGAGCAGAATTTGGTGTGTGGTGTTTTGAGACAATGGACTAAATCCAGGGACTAAAAGTCAGTACTATGGGATTTTATTCCCAACTATGCCACCATTTGCTTAAGCAACCTTGAAAATTACTTTGGTTAAAAAAAATCATATGTGAGCCCCTACCTACAGGTAGGCACCTAAACTGTGGGTTGTCAGTAATCACAACTGAAAATAAGGCCACTTATTTCAGTGGCTAACTGCCTAGTATTATCTACCTTGCCTCTCTTGGATGGCTAAAAATCTTTTATTGGACTGACTTATGTTGGTGGGAGGGACAAGCTTTTTCACTTCACAGAGCTGTTTCTCAGATCGGGAGAAGGTAACTGGAGCATCTGAGCTAAATACAAGGTGGGGCTGCTTGTTAAACATACTAGGTTCTCATCTTTTATTTAGCTCAGACACTTCAGTTACCTTCTCCAGATGTGAGTAAGCTCTGTGAAGCATAAAAATGTGTCCCTTCCACCAACAAAGGCTGATCTAATAAAATATCTTATCCCTCATCTCCTGGGCTGGGATCAACATGGTTACAGCACTTTAGCCACCCAAATCAGAAAATGTTTCTCTATTACCTGTGTTCCTTGTCTGAGCCATTTTTAAAATGAGAATGTGTGCCTTCCTCAAAGGAGAGTGATGAGTTTTCATTCAGCAATGGTTGTAAAATGTTTTGACATCTTCAGATGACAGGAACAAATTAAAAGCATGTAAAATGTGATTAGGATAAATAGCATGGGACATATTCACCAATCAAAGGGAAGATACTGTATCCCATCTGTTTCATCAGGAATTAATTCAGTACTATTGTCTGACTCCATATCGCTCTGTCCCTACCAGTCCTTGAAACAAATAATAAAAGTTCTCTAACACTTCTGTCCATTCCACCAGAACACATATTTAAAAATCCTCTTGCCAAGGTAACAATATATTGTTCCCTTGACTCAGGCTCTACAACTGTAGCCAGCGGGAAAGATATGACCGTAATAAAGCAAGCATTCTCACCCAGAGTTGTCACAGAAGCCATTCTTTTTTTATCCCCACATTAAGGATTTAATATAATGGAAAACTATTTGTTATACAGATTGTCATACTCTCTGAGAACTTTGAGCAGACACGCTAACCAATAGTGACAACTCTCGGCAATATTTTGTTGGTGTTGTTCTTATTTAAGAAATTTAGTTCTTTAACAAAATATTACTTTTGTGTTTGGGCTTCTTTTTTGCAGCATGAATTTGACATGAGATGTGGTCTCTTGAGGAAAACATACTGAGCTGTTGTGATAAAGAACCCTGAAGGACATTGTTGCTAGGAACCGAAGAAATTAAAAACACTCGATATATTTTAAACCTTTGCAGACTCTATGTGGGTGTACAGAGTGTGGTTCTGAGTTTGTAATGGTCTTGCATGGAAAAATCAATAACCAGAAAGATTTTAGAGAAAATAACCATGTACATAACTTTATGCTGTGGTTTTGTAAACCTATAGTATGAACACTTTTAATTTCATTGAAATGCATTTGCCTTCCACAGCTCTCTTCCTTGTCCCTTACTCTGACAACCTGACTCTCACACACAGTAGTTTTACACTTGTGAATTCCATTGAGCTCAATTTTTGTCTGTCTAATATCGACTAAGAGTAGTTGAAGGTGTGTACATGCAAAGAAGCTGTTTGCGACTTCCCCAATCCTGGGGCAAAGTGTTGGTTATCCTACAATATTATATCATGTTTGTGGTGTTTGGCTGTTACTGTATGTTGTGAAGGCTATTTCTTTATAAGATCTTTCAGTATAAAAAAAGGGAAAGCTACTGTCTACATTGTTTTCCCCTATGAGCCACCAATAAATCCTCCAGCAAACTGATTTCCTAGGTTTGGGCAGTCAGGAGTTTAGGTGTTCAAATGCACTCATTCTCCTTTGAATTTCCTTTTAGTTCTCAGTGTGTAAGAGAGCTGTCTTGCTGAGGTCACCAATTATGAAGTCTTGCACTCCTAACAGGTTTCTGAGTTGCTCATTCACACTCTTAGGGATGAATGTTCACTGGAATCATCTTAGTTCTAGTCTTCCATAATCACTTCACTTCATGGCAGAGTTCTTCATACTTCGACATCTTTTCTTCTTGTTTCTCTTCTATGTGGCTGTCTGCCGGTGATATCAATTAACATGGTCTTTGTCTTCCTTTCCACAACTACATCCTGCCTGTTTGCCTGCAGGGTTTGGTCTCTGACAATTGCCAGGTCTCATAAAATCTTCATTCATTTCTGTGGTTGTAATACTGCATGGTTTGTTGAAATCCATACTTGCCACAGAGGCTCCAATGCAGATGCTTGGTGACCTCATTGTGTCTGTTCATATATATTCTCCCAGCCAGGCTCCTGCAGGCACTCAACACATGCTCTACATCTCTCCCTTTATGAAACACATTCTGCAGTTTGGGGAGCAGTTCTGTTGGTCAAAATTTTGTTTTGAACACAATTAATCCTTAAGGACTGCTCTTGTGCACTCATCATGAGGCTCCCTGTCTCTTTTGAGATCCTTATCGAAGCCATGAGTTTGTCAATTTTCAATCACTAATGGATACGATTTCTCATCACCATTGTCAGTGCATTGATTTCTGTGTAAATCTTTTCAGTCTTTCTCTGGTGACTGATTTTCTCCTTTCTTTTATGTTTCTTTGGGGTTCGGATCCATTCCTGGCCATCACTTGTTGCAAACAGAACTCACTCTAGCATTAATTAAAACTAGCATTTTTGTACTACAATGGTGTCTAGGATCCCAATCATGGACAAGGACTCCATTGTGCTCTGTACTGTACAAACACGCAACAAAAAGATGGTCACAGAACAAAAACATTGTGTAGTGTAGAAAAGCTGTAAAGCTCTGAACTACTACAGGTGGCCTATAAAACCCCCGGTAGATCATCTACCAGCCGGAGAATGCTCATGAGTTTGGTAAATACCATTTGACCCACTTTACAGATGAGGAAGATGAAGCATCGTGGGGTGAAATGATTTGCCTGAGTTAATAAAGCACTAAGAGAGATCCAGGAATAGAATCTAATTTCTTGAATCCCAGTGTCAATAACTTGGCTGCCTATGCAACTTGTCTTTTTCTTAAAAGAACATAAAACACTACATGAACACGATGTCCTTTTATTTTATCTGAATTCCATTTTTCTGGTGCTTCCTTACCACTTGCACGCCTCAAGTACCGCAAAAAAAGCAGTCTACACTGGAAGACACTAAAAAGTGTAACCCTCCCTCAGTAAATGTATAGGGTTGGCCTACTACTGGTTGCATATGCTCCCCGAGAACTGAGTACACTGTTTCAGGGGGTCTTTACTATAGGAGTCACAAACTCATTTATAATAGTTGCTTCAGTGGCCTTTTGTGACAAGCTGTTCCATGAATTATTAACCTTTTGCATAGAATTGTTCTGCCAAAGTTCATCCTCCTCCCCGAGCTTCCAAATAATTGAGTCTTTGTTCCTCAAATGAGAATTGCCTCATTTTTCTGATTGTGCTCAGACATTGATCCAGTACCTAAAGATTCAACAGCGTAGTATTAAAAACAAACTTGTTCTCAGTTGTTGACTTTATTTTTCTGGTCGTCCTGGTTCATGACAGCAACTGAGGCTGACATCACTGCCATTAAAAGAACAGATACTTCTGACTCTTTTTCTGTACAACTAACTGGGAACATTGACACAATTATGTTCTGGCTCCAGAAACTCTAGTGCTTGAAAGAAAGCATTGTATTTTGTTTTTTATGAACCATTGGCCTAGCCTTCGTCTGTTTTCCACCCCTATGTTTGCACAAATATGTCCCAGCTAATTCCTTTAGTAAAAAATAGCAGGCTGCTTGAACTGTTCACTTTGGGGATGATTCTGAACGGAAATAAAAATCCATATGTCTTCTATTGAAAAAAGATGTTCATGATATGGAAAGCAGCTGGATTTTTTTCCCCCTAAACCAGGTCCTTCTTAGTGCTGATATTACTCATTTCCAATTCTTAAGCCTGCTTATCTGTGTTGTGTAATATAAAGACCTAGAATCAAATAGATCACTGTCTTAAAGGAACAACATCTCTTCCAATTCACTTCCATCTGGAACATTTTGTGCTTGCTGTTCTTACAATTTAGAAATACCACCTAGGATTACTATGAAGGAAAGATAAGAGGGGCCGGGAAGACTAATCCTTTTGTTTCAATACTTTGTGCATGTGAAAAAAAACTATCTACAGTTAACTTCAGTTTCCCATCAGAAGACAGTCAGATTGCCCTGTTATTCATGTGTTTCTTTCATGCAAGAATACGGAAGAGAAAAGCTTTTTTTTTTTTTTTTTTCAAACTGGAAAAGGTGATTGTTAAATCAGAAAAAAAAAAAAAAAAAACCTGTCAGAGGAGCTCTTTAGCAAGTGCAATAACTGATTTATTTTTAACACTTAAAAGAAAAAGTCTAAATTTCAGTTTGAAAGGCTGTCAGTGTCCCTTGAAGTTCATTGAAATTTTCCCTTACTTAAATAATCATACAGTACTAAATTCATACAATCTATTTTTGCTGCCTTCTGAACTTCATACCCTTCATGAAGGATTTTGCTCAAACATGAAGATCAAATCCTGATTCGTTTCCTATTTTCTTTATGAAAGCACATATAAACACACAATACTTTTTCAGACTCTCAAACGTAAAGATGTATTTTAGAAATAACATCGGCAGCAAAAAATATTTCACTAATACATCAAATTTCTTATATTATATACGTATTTCCTGTATCTTAATTTTAAAATTCCCTGATACAAATATATGTATAATACATAGTTATATATAGGCCCCAATACAGGAAACACTTGCTTACATGATTAATTTAAGCATGAGAGGAGGCCCATTAAAATCAATGGGACTCTTTATGTGCGTAAAACAATTTAAACATATGTATATTTGCAGAATTTGGGGCTTTATTTATTACAGGGATTTTAGGCACTCTCTGAGTGTGTGTGTCCAGATTTCTTTATATCTAGACCTATATACACACCCCAATTAATAATAAACAAAATGGCAGTATCTTTCAATAATATTACTTAATTTCCTTTCTCTTCCTCCTTTAGTAACCTTTAGGATTTGCATGGGTACTCTTTTCTCAACCCCAAAAGGATTACAGCCTATTCTCTTCTTGAAGCAGCTCTCTAAACAAACACACACTCCTTCCAATGGCCTTTCAAAAAAAAAAAAAAAAAGGTGGAAACCTTTGAACATCCCACTGAAGAGCCCAGCACCTCTTGGAAAGCTTCTCTTCTGAGTCTCAGTTTCTAGGACATAGACATACCATGTGTTCTGTCAAGGTTCCTTCCCCACTCTGAACTCTAGGGTACGGATGTGGGGACCTGCATGAAAACCTCCTAAGCTTACTTTTACCAGCTTAGGTTAAAACTTTCCCAAGGTACAAATTAATTTTACCCTTTGCCCTTGGATTTCCACTGCCACCACCAAACTTTATCTGGGTTCCTGAAAAAACGGAGTTTGGACACGTCTTTCCCCCCAAAATCCTCCCAACCCTTGCACCCCACTTCCTGGGGAAGGTTTGGTAAAAATCCTCACCAATTTGCATAGGTGACCACAGACCCAAACCCTTGGATCTTAGAACAATGAAAAAGCATTCAGTTTCCTTACAAGAAGACTTTTAATAGAAGTAAAAAAAAAAAAAAAAAAGCACCTCTGTAAAATCAGGATGGTGAATACCTTACAGGGTAATTAGATTCAAAACATAGAGAATCCCTCTAGGCAAAACCTTAAGTTACAAAAAAGACACACAGACAAGAATATTCATTCTATTCAGCACAGCTATTTTGTCAGCCATTTAAAGAAATCATAATCTAACGCATCTCTAGCTAGATTACTTACTAAATTCTAAGACTCCATTCCTGTTCTGTCTCCGGCAAAAGCATCACAGAGACAGACACAGACCCTTTGTTTTTCTCCCGCCTCCCAGCTTTTGAAAGTATCTTGTCTCCTCATTGGTCATTTTGGTCAGGTGCCAGCGAGGTTACCTTTAGCTTCTTAACCCTTTACAGGTGAGAGGATTTTTCCTCTGGCCAGGAGGGATTTTAAAGGGGTTTTGCCCTTCCCTTTATTTTTATGACATGTTCTGAGGTATGTTAGCAAGGGAGTTGCTCACCATGGCACAGAGCACATCAGATTTTAATAGAATAGTTAATGGAAGCCAGGCCCAGTAGAAATTCCACCCGAGATGCTTGACTTCACCAATGCATTTCCAAAAGTGAGAGAGAATTGAAGGAAGGTTGGGTGATGAAATGAAGAAGAGTCAGATGTGCAGACCTATTGGCAGAGCAAATATTAGTAGGGAGGTAAAAGAAACATAAATGAGCAAGACAAAGACAGAATCTGGAGACTATTGCAGATGGGGAAACCTTACTCTTGTTGACTAGGGACAGGAGAAGTGAAGGATTCTTACCTCAATCAGTCTACGTCTGTTTCACTTCAGGTGATAAATTAAGTTTGAACATGGTTTGCTCATATTTGAATTTTTAATTTGCCTGATTTCTGCACAAGTGCCCAAAATAAAATGTTAAAAGCAATAATGCAAACAATTGCAAATCAGGCCCACAGACTTCTGTCTGAATGGCATTTAGAATCAGATAATACTAGAAAACATATGCTGAAAATTAGCACAAATTAAACCATTTGAGCACTACCATTTGGACATATGTTGCTTCTATTTAAAACTCCTCCCCCCCCCCTTTTTTTATACAATCTGGGATGGAGAATGGTTTCAGAAGGATTACACATTTTAAAAACTCAGTTTGGGCTTTCTAGCTCTCCTGGGTTAATATTTTTATTATTAGTGCATCTAACATCACTGAAAATAGAACAACAGTTATTTCAATTGTATTCACTTTAAATGCCATTACTCATAAATATCAAGATAAACTTTGTCTTGAACTATGTACAATGTAACATGTCAAATCTCACATCATAAAATCAGAGCATACTGTAGGTGGGATTTGCCAATATCTAGCTGTCAGTCTTATTCAAAGATGTGTGTAAAAAAGTCAAGCACTTTGCTATTTCTCTTGGAAATAATGTCACAGAAAATTATGCAATAAAAGACTGTAGTATAAGCTCAGAATTTCATATGTTCCTAAAGTAATCTTTCCAGTAAGGACAAAGTGCTTTACAAATGTTAATAAACTGACTCACAACAACCCTAGGAGGTAGCTAAGTGTGATCATCCCCACTTTGCAAACAGAGAGGCTGAGACAGAGTTTCATTTGCAAAGAGTTCAACTGAACACAGATTAAGTTGAACAAGTGGAACTTTGTGGATCAATTTGTGGATCACTCTGTCCACCTGTCTGCATTGCCTCCAGTCTAACTCCATCCATTTCCTGTTGTTCTCTTCAATCACAATCCCTCCAGGGAATACAGGCCCTCTGACTGGTTCCACTGATCGAGATACAAAAAGAGGTTAAGCGATTTACCGAAGGTTATACTGAAGTCTGTGGTGGATCAAGGATTAGATCAATCCTAACTCTCATTCCCTTTTGTTTTGTTTTTTGTTTAAACCATACAAATATATATTTTTTTTGCTTGTCAGTCATTGAACTTCTGGCTTAGACTCAAAACAAACTTGAGAGGTTAGATAGAGTTTAGATAATTTTTTAGTAAGATAATGTGCATGGTTGTTTTTTTTTACTCCCCTTCCCCCCTCCCCGTTTGATTTTGTCTGTGTATGTACATCCATGTACCTCTGCATTTCTAAGTTCTGGTCAGGATCAGAAGCAGAAGCACCAAGATAAATGCAAACGCCTCTTCGCCTTGAAATTTCAGACATAGCGAAAGTATAAAATATCAGGAATCTTAAAAACCTGTGCTAACAAGATTCACTGACAGTGGCTGTACTCTTTATCGTGCTCTCTTCTCCCCTTTGTAAAAGACAGTACTCCATCCTTATTCCAGATGTCCCATACATGAAATGATCAAAGTTTGAGAAACAGTTCTTATTTTAATTTTGTACAGTTTAATTAAAAAATGTAAAACCAGATTTTTAAGGTATTTGGGATTTTCACTGAAATACAAACATTCTGAAAAATAAAAATTGTGGGAAACTGTTTTTAAAAACATCATTTGTTTTAACTTTTTAAACTTTTCAACTTTTTAACCAACTATCTCCCTACTCCTCTTTCTTTGTTCAGAGGGCCATCATAAGTAGACGTGACTCCAAATTTACCCTGGGAGACATTTTAGGCAGTTTGTTTATTTTAGATGCAAATTACATTAATAGTAACAAACAAAATGTGCCCATCCCAGGATCTGGGTACCCTTGCCATGTCTTTAAGAGCATATATTTAAATAAGCAGACTCCTTCAATTACTCCCAGATTATAGGATGATAGGACTGGAAGGGACCTCGAGAGGTCATCTAGCCCAGTCCCCTGATCATAACAGATCAGAGAAGAAAAATAAAAAACAAAACTATGTGGTGTATCTCAGAATGTTCGAATGCTCTGATTAAAATTATGTAGGTGAAAACAGACAATCTCTATGTTTTCAAATAGCGTTGCCAGGCATCCAGTTTTAGACTGGAACACCCCATTAAAAGTCCGGTTGGCAGTGCAGCAGGGCTAAGGCAGGCTCCCTGCCTGCCCTGTCTCCACGTGGCCCCTGGAAGCAGCCAGTATGTCCAGCTCTTAAGTGCAGGTGCGGCCAGGGAAGCTCCATGTGCTGCCCCCCGCCTCGAGCACCAGTTACGCAGTTCCCATTGGCCGGGATCCACAGCCTTTGCCATATTGCACCACTGACCAGGAGCCACCTGAGGTAAGCACCACCTGGCTGGAGCTTGAGCCCCAAACTCCCTGCCCCAGGTCAGAACTCCCTCCTGCACCTTAATTTCCTCCCAGAGCCTGCACCCTGCAACCCCTCCCGTATCCCAACTATCTGCCCCTGCTCCTGCTCACACACTCAAACTCCTTCCCAGAGCCCCTCACCCTGCACCCTCTTCTGCATCCTGCACCCTTCCCAGAGCCCTGCACCCTCTCCTGCACCTCAACTATCTGCCCCAATCCTAAGCCTGCACTCCCTCCCACACCCCATGCCCTTACCCCAGCCCTGAAACTGCTCCCACACCCAAACTCCTTCCTGGAGCAAGCATCCTGCACCCCCTCCCGCACCCCAACCCCCTGCCCCAGCCCTGAGCCCCCTCCTACATCCCAATCCCCTCAACCCTAGCCCCACCCCAGAGCCTGCACCCCAGCCGGAGCCCTCACCCCACCTGCACCCCAAACCTCTGCTCCAGCCTGGAGCTCCAACCCACACCCTGAACCACTCATTTCTGGCCCCACCCTGGAGCCTGCACCCCCAGCTGGAAGCCTCACCTCCTCCCACACCCCAGCTCCCTGCCCCAGCCCAGTGAATGTGAGTGAGGGCTGGAGAGAGCGAGTGTCGGCGGGGGGAGGCAGGGAAGTGAGTGGGAACCGGGCTGCAGAGACGGGGCGGAGCAGGGGTGGGGCGTCAGGGAAGGGGTGGGGCAAGGGTGTTTGGTTTTGTGCAATTAGAAAGTTGCAACCCTGTTTTCAAATGAATTATGGAAAATATGACAAAAACACTGTATCCCCTGTGGCAAACATTTTTCACACAGCGATCTGATCTTTTAATACATGTCCTCAAAGGAACCATGAACAACACCTTCAAAAGGAGAGTCTGGAAACTTAAATTCATAACTATGATTAGACACCAAACACCATGGACTTCACAGGGACCCTGCTTTTATGGCTCATTACAAGTTGAAACTCACCATGCTGCCTGCTACCCTTAATTGCCCACTTCAAACAATATAACCCACAATTGCCCACTTGATTTCAAATGACTGCCTCTGACATGTTACCCATTCTGCTTAACAATCTGTCCCAAAAATCTGTATTTCGCTCAGAGTCAGACACTCTCTGTTTCCTTCCCCAGAGCTGAAGAGGAGCTCTGTGTAGCTTGAAAGCTTATCTGTGTCATCAACAGAAGCTGGTCCAATAAAAGATATTACCCCCCTACCCCCTCACATCTTTCTCTGTGAAAGTCTATAAAACTCAGTCATAAGAAATAATATAGTAAACCACATGTCTATTAGGCTACATTTTCAAAAATGCAGAAGTGCATCAGCAAGGTGGATAGATGCCAGAATGTATGTGTGAACTGATGTATCACTGGTTTAAAAAATATATTGAGTAGGGGATTAAAAATGTTTGAAAAAGAACAAGAAGTTGTACCTTCATGAAACTACTGCCACAGATGAAATTGGTAGATTAAAAAATCAGGTGATAAAGATTAGGCTGCTGGTTCAGTCCTGCACAGCTGGTGAAATCAATGTGATAGTAGTCAACAGTGTACACTACAAACTGAAATCAACCTGTGGGAGACTGGAGCCCAGTGGGGAGCCTCAGTGAAGCCAGGGTCCCAGTGGGGAGTGAGGAGCTGGGAGCCTGGGCAACACCTGTGGTCCTGGTGGAGAATTGGGAGCTGGGAGCGGGGCGCTGAGACTTCAGGGGCAGCCTGGTTCCAAAGTGGGGAGCCAGGCACAAGGAGCCCAGGCAACAGCTCTGCTGGGAGCTGGGCCCTTGGGGCAGCTTGGCTCTGAGTGGGGAACCTGGCCAGCACCCCGGCTCGGAGAGGGGAATTGTGAGCGCAGAGCCCAGACAGTAGGTTTGCAGCCCATCCAGGTTTTACATGGACAGTCCAGTTTTTAGCTACTGTGTCCGGGTGCCAAGTGCCTGTTTTTTTACTGGAAAGTCCATTCGAAAAAGGGATTGGTCAGTGTCTGGTCAGCACACCTGACCGGACACCAAAAGTCCAGTTACTGCAGGACAGAGGTAGGTGCTGGGTCATTAACCCATGCCAGCCTCCGATGAGCTGGGGCAACCTCCTACCTGCAGGTAGGCTCCTTGTCAGGCTGCAGCATCTCCCATCCCATCCCTGGAGCGGAGGGAGCCCAGGTGGGGGGTGGGAGGTGGAGACAATCCAGCCAGTGATGGAGGTGAGAGGAGGGGAGCGAGTGATGAGGGTGGGGCCTCAAGGGAAGAAAAGAAGGGGTGGGGCCTCTGGGGTCCAGTTAACAGTAAGATGGCAACCCTACTGGGGTTCTGCCCAGCTGGGAGTGGAAGCCGGGGGCGGGGGCATCTGAGTTCTAGCTGTCCCTGGGGTGACAGCCTGAGCTGTGAGTGGCTTTCTTGTCAATTTCACAGCTCTAGCCAACAGTCAATGTAAGTAACCCTCAGTGTCTACACAGAGACTTGTGGAGGTGGAGTTATTATGTCGGTGCAGTAGGGCACTTACATCAGTGGGAGCGAGGCTGTAGTGTGTACACTGACATAATTAGCTTGACAAAAGCTGCCTTATGTTGACCTAGCACTGTAGTGTAGACCAAGCCTTACTGTCTGCTCCCACCCTTTTCCCCAATTTGTGCAACTGATACTTATCAGCTGGACTCAGTTTCCTCCCTCTGATTGGCAGCTCAGTGCTATTGCTCTCCTCATGCTGTACCTCCCTTCTGACTGTTCGTTCAGTTTTTTATCTATGTACTGGCTTATGTGGCTACCACCTTGCTAGTATCAGAACTCCTCACCATTGTTAATGTGTTTCTCCTCACAACATTGGTACACTTCTCAAGACATGGAAGTTAAATTATCTGTAAAATGGGGAACTGATGGACAGAGAGATTAAGTGACATGCCCAGGGTTACACGGGAAGTCTCTAGCAGAGGCAGCAACATAACAAGTCTCACTTCAGCACCTTAGCCACATGACCATCCTTGAGGAAGTAAGCTGATCCAGCCATTTTCCTGGAAATGCTTACCCCCCTTTCCTGCCCCTGTACTGTCTCAGCTGCATTGGCTGATACATTTAGTGGGGCCAGAGCCTTGACTCCCCCACCCCTTGCCTATCTGACCAGGATGAAGAGTAGCCACCCAGTGATGGCTGCTCTCCCAGTGCTGTGTTGTGATCCATAATGTGGACAGCCCTGACAAGGGACTATGCGCGTACTTATGCCACTTACTCCCCTGTGTGTGTGTATAGGTAAGGTCATGACTGAGCCTAAATAATGGACCCAATCTTTATAGTCTGCTGTATTAAAAGGCACAACCTCTGCAGCATAATAGTGAAAATGCTTCCGCTGCACTGTTTTATGAGGAAATCATTTTTATCTCTCATCGGGATGGTCTACTTGTCCTTCAGCCTCATAGCTTATCCACTCAGGAACAAAATTATGGTCTCATAAAAGAGCACAGTGGTTCTCTAACTGCTTAATTAAGTCTACAATATTTTATATTAAATTCTATCTAGAAGGGATTGTTTTGTTTAATTGCTAGTAATACAATAATATTAAACACCATTCTTTGAATAAGTTTATATATGCAAAACAGTGTAAAGATATATGCAAATAATATGTATGGTATTACTATTAAGTGTCCATATGGACATCCTTAATTTTAGAAGGCTTGCTAGATGTTTGGTATTCTCTTTCGGACTACATGACAGAATACTCCAGGCCCCATTTTTCACATGCCTGAGAGATGCAGCTATGCCAGTGTAGGTTCCCGGTGTTGACCACCCTGAGACTCAGAACCTCTAAAAGAGGGTTGGGCAAAATTCAAAGGGGAGAAAATTGTTGCTACCTAGAAGCTAGGCCAGGTGCTCTAGCCTAGGGACTGAAGAGCTGCCCTGATGAAGTAGCGTTGTTTATAGATGGTTTCAGGTGTTGCGGTTTACAGATTTAGCTCCAGAGCACTTAGGGCTTGTCTACATTTAGAAAACTGTAACAGCACAGCATCGTGGCTGTAGCATGTCAGTGAAGATGCTACCTATGCCAATTGAAAGGCTTATCCTGTTGGCATAGCTAAGCCACCTGCCCGATAGGCAGTAGCTAGGTCTACTCCAGCACTGTTTTCATGAGGGGTTAGGTTGGTTTAACTGCGTCACTCAAGGGTGCCAATTTTTCATACCCCTGAGTGACGTAGTTATACTGACCTAGTTTCCCAGTGTAGACCAAGCCTTAGGACTAGTCTGCACTGGGATCCTACATCAGCATTGCTACATCTCTCAGGGGTGTGGAAAATCCACACCCCTGAGCAACACATTTAAACCAACCTAACCCCTGGTGTAAACAGTGCCGGGTCAACCAAAGACACAAAAACAAACAGACCCTGATGCCCCAAACTGTTTTGTTTGGTTGTGTTTTTCACTATTTAAAAAACAAAACCTGAGACCCACGGAGAGTTGATTTTTTTTAATCTTCAGCCTCACAGCTACATTATAATCTGTCCTATGTATTATCAATAGAATTGTGTACCAAGTTCCATATATATATATATATATATAAGTTCTATATGCAAACATGGAAACTGGAAAAGACAATGATTTAAAAACAAAAAAAAAAGATTTAATTTACTTCTTTCTCTGCCCCTGTCTTTTTTTTTTCCTTTTAGCGTTTTTAAGTGGAATCAGACAGGTTCAAAGAAACTGGAATAGATAGATATATAATTTTTAAAAAATACCTTTAATTTAACTGGAATAATTGAGTTGTGTAGTAGTTAGGGTTATACAACTATGGCCATAAATATGCAAACATTTAGGTACATACTTACAAAGGCACTGACTCTGTGGGTGCTCTGGGACTGGAGCACCACAGAGAAAAAATAGTGGGTGCTCAGCACCCACCACCAGCCTCCCAATCAGCTCCTCCTGCTCCCCGCCAGCAGCTCCTTCCAGCTGGTGATCAGCTGTTCAGTGTCATGTAGGAGGCACTGGAAGGGAAGGGGAGGAGCGAAGGCCGGGCGGGCATGTTTGGGGCAGGAAGAGGGTGGAACAGCATGGGAAGAGATGGGGTAGGGGGATGGAGCAGGGGCGGGAAGAGTCAGGGTGGTGGTATGGGCTTGGGGGAAGTTGTGGAGTGGGGTCGGAGCCTGGGGCAGAACAGGGTTCAAGCACCCTCCGGGCAACTCAGAACGACTGCGCCTCTGCATACTTAGCTTTAAAGTTGAAGTCGATGGCACTATACACCTGCCTAAGAGTTTGCTGGATGGGGATCTATGTGACCCTACTCCTCTTATTCTCATTCTCCCTCCCTTTTTCCTCCTCCTATTTGTTAAACCCACTTATCATGACTTGTCTCAGAATTAGAATGTAAGTTGTCAGAAAACAGATCTTACTATGTGTCTGTACAGCTCCCAGCACAATGGGGCTCTGGGAACTACTGTAACAACAATAAATAAGAAAGTTAGGATAATGGAATTGAACGGGTACCTAATTGGTCATACAGAATTGCTATCACTAATGATGTTGGAGAAGAACGAGAGATACACCCCCACCCCAACATGCCTTTCAGAGCCCAGGTTGAATTTGTAGGCTTGATAGTCAGATTAAATATCTTTTTGCAGGCAAACTGAAACTGAGCATATTTGGAAATCGCTGAGAGACAGCAAAATGGAACCCCACCATGCCAGTTTTATAGTCACTCTAAAAGAACAATCCAATATGTCCTACAGACAATACATTTTTGCAATTGACTTCTGAAGGAAGTGTTCATAACTGAGAAAAACTCACTTTAAAAATGATAGAAAAATGAAATTTTCTCACGGAGCTTGCCAGTTGGGGGATCCCCTAGTGGGCTTCTTGGTGATGAGAATATGAGGTAAGAGTTACTGAGTATAAAACTATTCTGAGGCTTTTGGAGGTTTTAAGTACCAACAGATAATTTGTTGTCCTCCTTAACTGCAGTAGAAAAGAGCCTCAGATTGATGGAAAGCAGGCTTGAAAATGTGGTATTCTGTTCACTGCTTTAAGCACTCAGTTTTCCATGATGGAAAAGGAGAATTGTGACAATTGATCATAAAAAATACTATCTCAAGAGGGCCAGGTGTTTACTCTTTATAATAATTGGAAAGTATGGGCAAGAAATTTTCAGTAGTAAAATTATATATGGAGCTATTGAAAAATCAGGTAAGGTCTAAGAGTTTATGGCAATGTTCCTATGTCTTTTATAATACTTTTGGAAGCTGTTCTGTGCTTAAAGCTGATGAATGATTCTTTGTACGTTACCAAGGTTCAGTATCCATATGCAGACACCCAAAGGCACAATAGCAGTGGGAGCAATATGATTTTTATATTGTGTATTAACTAGAGGTTCATGATAAAGGTAGGATTCTAACACATGGCAAGCAGCACGCAGAGTTCTGGATTTCTTTCCTCCAATGTTACTCCCATCACACAGCAGGAAGGATAAGAATTATCACTGAGTCAAACCCATAGTAATATTATATCCAGTTGAGTTTCAAGTAACCTTTGTGATGAGCAGTTTTTGTTCTATAACAATAAGCCAAAGAGAAGCTGTTGTTAAAGCTACCGCTAGAACCTCAAGTGGGGAGCAGAGAAATGTTGAAACATCTCTTCCTTTTCAAAATCATTACTCAGTGTTTGGCATCCTCTCATGCTGCAGTTTACTTCTTCTTTCTGAAAAGATCAAAGAGACAAGATGTGTAAGTCAATATCTTTAATTGGACCAACATCTGCTGATGAAAGAGACAAGTTTTTGAGTGTTTTTCTTTGGATCTGGGAATGGTGCTCAGAGTGTCACAGCTAAATACAAGATGGAAGAGACTGTTTATCATAAGCAGTTACCACAAATTCTAAAAGACCATTCAAGGTGAAATGTCCCATAAACACTTTTGCAGTCATAGGACAAAAAAGGGGGGTTTAGTGGGTTATAGATTGTTGTAGTAAGCCATAAATCCAGCATCTTCATTAAGACCACGATTTTTAGTGTCTAGGAAATTTTTATGAATGTAAAATAACCTTTTGAAGATGCGATGGAGGTTTCCTTTGAGGAAGAGGCCTGAAGGTCAGATATAGAGTGATTGTTTTGTGAAAAGTGTTCACACTCAGGTAATGTGGTGTCTTTGTCTTTCACAATTTTTTTATGTGAGTTCATTTGAGAGCATAGTGATTGTCTGGTTTCACCCACACAATTGTTGGGCCATTTAGTGCACTGCATGAGATACATCACATGTTGTGATAGGCATGTGTAGAACCCATGGATCTCGAAAGGTGTGTTTTGGGAAGTACTGACTATCATAGTAGTGGAGATATATCTGCAGATGTGGCAACTGTTGTTCTGGCAGGCTCTGGTGTCACTCTGATTTGGTGTTTCCTGGTCTGCTTGGAGTTTTCTTCTTCTGATGAGCTTGACGAGGCTGGGGCATTTTTTGAAGGGCAGGAGAGGGGGTTAGGGAAAGATTTCTTTCAGAATGTGGTCACCATCAACTATGGGTTGTAACTGTTTAATGATACCCCGTATGAGTTCCACTGTGGGGTGATAGGAGCCAACAAGGCGTGTGCAGTCAAAGGTGTTTTGTTATTTTTCCAGTATTGAAGCAGGTTCTCTTGATATGTATCCAGGATAGTATGTATCCCGGACTTTTTCCTTAGAACTCATTCTGTAGTATTGAGTGCCTGGCTGTAGATAACCAATTAATTGGTGTGTTTGGGGTGGTTACTGGATCTGTGAAGACAAGAGTGATTGCCTGTGTATTTCTTTATATACAGTAGGGTATTGTGGCATTCTATGTTTCAAAACAGCATCCTGGAACCCTCATATTCACCACTGCCATATAATTCTGATATGTTTTATACAAAGTATGCCTTGTAAGGTGCCATTTTAAAAGTCTTGATCTGTTTAAACAGTAATATCCTGTTGGATTGTATGTGCTATCATTATATAGGAAGATATGAAGGTTTTCTATATGTGTGTTATGGAAATATGTTGTGAGATTGGGAACACCCACAACCAGCCTATCAGGTGCAACAATGGAGGAGCCAGATGGTCTGTTAAAGAGAATCCACACTCCCAAAGACTTCCAAAGAACAATGGAGACCTCTCAGAGATAACATGGAGACTGCTTGACCCACATCATAGCAAAAGACCTTTCCAGAAAACTGGAATAAATTGTAAAAGAGGAAAAGTGACATCATCACTTGGCCTCACTCGTCCCACAACTCAACACCTGGAAACCAGTCAGGACAAAGATTTTGAACTGGGGAGGATGGTCCCGAACTGAAGGAGAGTTCCAGCCTGTGTATTGAAGATCTGTAACCTGCTTGCAATATCTGTCAGGGTGGGACACTGCTCAATTCAAATCCTGTTTGGTTTATAGAACTTAGAGCAAAAAATTTATTTTATTTCTTAGGTAACCAACTTTGATCTCTATGCTCACTACTTATAATCATGTAAAATCCATCTTTCTATAATTAATAAATCTATTTTATATTTTACCTAAAACTGTGTGTTTTGGCTGAAGTGTTTGGGAAATCTCAGATCAGATTACAAAGGCTGGTGCATGCCCACTTTCCTTTGCAGAACTGGCAAACTTAATAAACTTTTCCACTGGTCAGGTTTGTGCCCAGTGCAAGATGGTACAATTCTGGGCATAGATGACTGATGGCTCCCCATAATGGGGGGGGTCCCAGCAAAATGAGGAAGACAAGTGACCTCCCCACATATCTCCTTCCTGTCCCGCACTCAGCCTGGGACACCAGTACTCTCCCCTTGCCCCACGTTACCTGCGGGGAGGGAGGGCTCATCCTCCAGTTATGTGGGCTCCCACCCTAGCATGTTCAGCTGCCCTCCCTGGCAGCCAGGCCTGGGCGGGGAGTGGGACAGAGCTTCTCCCAGATGCTTCTCCATGCAGTGTAGCCTGGTGCCTGGGAGAGAGCCTGGCTGGGGAGGGGCAGCAGCCCACTCCCTGTCCAGGTTTGGCTTCCAGGGACAGGAGCCAACTCCAGCTCACTTGTCCACTGTCACCAGAAGCCAGGTCTGGGCAGGGACAGCCAGTTGCCACCTCCAGGCACTCTCCCAGGAAGCTGCTGTGTAGGCCTGAGACCTTAACTCCCCTCCCCTCTCCCCACATTAAAGCAGCTTTGGGTGAAACTCAGGGAGTTCACCACTAAAATTTAAAAAAAATATTTTTCTGCTGCTGATAAAGCACCCCCACCTCCAGAATGTCCCTAAGGAGAGTTATAACCACCAAGGCTGTAAAGTAGAGACACCCAGGCACTTGGAAATTAGGGATGATACAGAAAGAGGCTCAATAAATCGTAAAATAAGCTCTGACCAGTGTTTTAATGTTGACCATCTGCATAAGCAGAGAAGGTCTGAGGATGATTTCTATGAGTCCTGACATTCCTGCAGTAAGAATGCCATGGCCAGATATTATGGGTCTTCCTAGGTTCCCTTGTTTGTGTATCTGAGATACATGTAGAAGGTCCCAAGTGTAGATTGGTGGGGGATTAGGTTGTAAAGTTTCTCTTGGAGTTGTTTGGGGAAGGATTTGATAATATCCTTAAATTCCTGGGTGAACTGTGATGTGGGTCGTCTTTGAATCCTTTACAGCAGGTGGTGTTGGTGAGTTGTTGGTTGGCCTAATTGACATGATTATCACAGTTAAGAACTATGATGACTCTCCCTTTGTCTGCTGGTTTGATCATTAGCTGTTCATTGGATTTCAGAGACTGCATAGTTGTTCTCTCAGCAGTGGAGGAATTGTGGTGGATGTGATGTTTGTTAAGGATTTCACAGTCAATTTTTTTCATAAGCGATCAATATAATGATCAAATATGTGGTTTCATCCACTGTGGGGTGTCCAGTCAGATGATTCTTTTTACTTATGACTGTCAGTGGGGACATGGTAGCTGTGGGTGGTTTCATCATTTTTGTGAAAGAATTATTTGAGGCAGAGTCAGTGAAAGAATTATTTTAGTTCTCCATGTGTAAGTACAGTATCAGGTTTTGAGGTGGGGCAGAAGTTCAACCTATTTGCAAGTATAGACAATTCGGGTCCAGATAGGGGTGGTCTTGATAAATTGACATTTGGGTGTCATGTTGTGTCCACATGGTGGGTCCTGATTTCATGGTATCTCCCAGAGGTGGTATTCTGTGAGTTGTACAGTTATTGTAGTCGATTCCACTTGTGGGCAGTTATGGGGGTTTTGTTGTTGTTGTTTTGGTTTTCTTGCATGATCATCAGGTAGATTTACTGATTTTTTTCTTCTGTGGGAGTATGTGATCATTTCTTGTGTGAAGTGGTCCCTTAGAATCAGAGAACCGTAGGGTTTGAATGGAACGCAAGGGTCATCTAGTCTAACCCACTGCCAAGATGCAGGATTTGTTGTGTCTAAAGTGGCAGTTGGTGGTGATGTCATCATTATTGTGAAAGAATTATTTGAGGCTGAGTTGGTGAAAGAATCCTTCTGAAGTCTATGAGGTACAGGAAATGGTTCTTTTTTTTCTGAAGAAAGGTCAGTTTTAAATTCTGTTTTAAAAAAAAGCTTCTAAAAGTATTCACATAATACCATGAACATTCAACATTTGTAAGTAATGTTATTATGTATGAGGACCTTTTGTTAAACATGGCCATATGAGTTATTTAAAAACATTGTAATGAGGCACTGAGAGCAGAGCGAAAAGGAGTACTTGTGGTACCTTAGAGACTAACAAATTTATTTGCGCATAAGCTTTCGTGAGCTACAGTCTCTAAGTCTTAGTCTCTAAGGTGCCATGAGTACTCCTTTTCTTTTTGCGGATACAGACTAACATGGCTGCTACTCTGAAACCTGAGAGCAGAGAGAAGCCAGGAAGATTAACCTGGAAGACACCGACTGACTTAAAGAGGTAATAGTCATAGCCACACTCTGACCTCCTTCCTGTCCAGCCATAGTTATGAGTGTGGCTTGTGTAAGCTGATGGGGGATAAAAACTAAAAAGAATTCTTGTGGCAGGACATGAAGACTGAGGATATGAACAGGGAGCTGAAAGCCTTTAATATCCAGCTGAAAATCTAGAGATTAGGCCTTTCTGCCCCACTGCCATAGGTGGATTTCTGGCCAGATTGATGAACCTACCCTGAGCCTCAGGAAGTTGCTTGTGGTTAAAATTGTCCCTGAACATTATTAAAAATAGAATAGTGAAAAGGAAATCCTCTGACTCATGGCCATGACTTCTTTCACTGATACTGTAAACAATACTGCTTCTTCTTGTAAAAGGGGTGGTGGTGTTGATAAGACATTGTTACCCAGGGTTTTCAGAACCCACAGCAGGAGCAACTTAACTATTTCACTTCAAGCAGTGTCAGGAATAAAGCAATAAGAACACAGCAATTCTGTCTGATTAAAGATTAAATGCAAGTAAGCATGTTCTTGTCTAACGCTGCCGTTTATTAGATTTAAGTACACGCAAACATAAGCAATAAATTTAGAACATCCCAGATATTTACTTAACATCTGGAGTGGTATTCAGTAATTAACAGCAGGTTCACGGTGGCCAGTTGCTCACCCACTGGGGTGAAAAGGTGTCAGGAAAAAATATCTCTCAAGATGGCTTCAGAGGACTGCTCCAAAGTACACTTAACTAATCTTTTATAACTAACTTCTAGAAAACACATAGGTCATAATGACCCCTAATAAATCATCACTTTTTCTAACTTTAATAAATTTTTAATATCAGAGGTGTCTAGACTCAAGGTCCTCCATCCACTTATCTTCTTTCCGTCTCAGTTGTTGACTTCTCTTTCCTTACTCCCATTCTGATTAGCAGAAACTGCCAGCAAGTTTTGACCATGTATCTAAAAGCCTGCTTTCCAATGAACCCTATACTATGTGGTGTTCTATTTCATTAATTCATAGTAGCTGAATGCACATAATATGGTTGCAATTGGCTTGATCACATTCTGGGGCACACACACCCCTCAAATCCAGGATAACAGCATATATATCTCAAATAGAGTATTAATTCCACATTTTGTATAAAAGATATTCAGCATTATTTGTATTGTATTAAGTATTCAGCATAGTTGTACGCATATTAGATCTTTCATGCTTTCATGTGACCCATAGATTTTTCATTAAGAGCCCACACAATATCAACTATTTTACAAGTACATGCAGTATCATGTAAGAAAAAAACCTAAAGATTTTCCCCTAATCTATATGGGGGAATATTAAAGACTCTTAATTAAATATATCTCCATATGTGAAAGAGCCAAATGTAGACCTAAAACCTTTGAACTGATATTTGCCACAATTATATAAAGAGCTATTTTCTTGACTAATGGTATTAAGTAGAATTTCTTAGACCATCAAAAATGGTCATCAATCGTTACTATTTTTTTTCTTGTTTTTTGCCTATTATGCATAAATGCACTTCCATTAAAAACATTTCAACTAGGACAATCCCATATGGACAAGTAGTTGGAAAATAAAGCCAAACAACTACAATTTCAATGGCTCAGAGATCAGCATAAATTGCTTACTTTGCCTGTAATTTTGCAAATGTTTAGCTAGTTTCAACTGAGGAATAAAAATTTAAAGCCTTTCACCAACCCCATCTTGTGTTTTAAAAGTCCCTGGTTTGTGTGTCACTTACTTTGGTTTTACACAAATGTATTTCCACTGACTTCAGAGAGGATAATCCTGATTTGCTTCAGTGTATGGCAACAGAGAAGAGAATGATGCTCAATGTGTGTATAAATGTATAATATATATATATAGATAGTTAGACAGATATAAAGGTATGTGTAGTTTGACATTTTTAAAAATGATCATTTTTACCTTCCAGTATCCTTCTCTTCCAATGTCAGTTCCAATGAAGAACAAAAACAGACTTTGATACCTCAAAAGATGCCACAAAATGGAATTGTCCTCCAGTCATTATTGGTAGAAACATTATTTTGTAATCACCTTTCCTATCAGCACTCTTCAAAGTGCCTAATAATTTGTGAATGCTCCATTCTTGTTGTGCCCCATTTTGTGGACATAGGGAAATTAGTTCCAAATAAGTTTATTGTGGTTTACCATGACTCAGTTTCCATACAAGCATTCCTTTATTAGTCCAGAAGCCACCTAATGCTGGCTACATACAGAATACAAATATAAGCCGATACTGCAGCCAATATGCATGCCCCCGATGGAGCATGCAGAGGTGTAATCAGGAAGGCCAAAGAACAACTGGAGTTGAAGCTAGCTTGGTATGTGAAGGGTAACAAGAAGGGTTTATACAAGTATGTTATCAACAAGAAGGTCAGGGACAGTGTGGGACCCTTACTGAATGAGGAAGGCAACCTAGTGACAGATGATGTGGAAAAAGCTGAAGTACTCAATGCTTTTTTTGCCTTGGTCTTCACAGACAAGGTCAGCTCCCAGACTGCTGCACTGGGCAGCACAGTATGGGGAGGAGGTAAGCAGCCTTAGTGGTGAAAGAACAGGTTAAAGACTATTTAGAAAACCTGGACATGCACAAGTCCCTGGGGCCAAATCTAATGCATCTGAGGGTGCTGAGGGAGATGGCTTATGTGATTGCAGAGCCATTGGCAATTATCTTTGAAAACTCGTGGCAACCTCCAGATGATTGGAAAATTCAGATATAGTGCCCATCTTTTAAAAAGGGAAGTAGGAGAATCCTGGGAACTACTGACCAGTCAGCCTCACCTCAGTCCCTGGAAAAATCATGGAGAAGGTCCTCAGGGAAACCATTTTGAAGCACTTGGTGGAGAGGAAGCTGATTAGGAACAGTCAACATGGATTTATCCAGGGCAAGTCACGCCTGACCAACCTGATTGCCTTCTATGATAAGATAACTGGCTCTGTGGATATGGAGAAAGCAGTGGACCATGATATATCTTGACTTTAACAAAGCTTTTGATACATCTCCCACAGTATTCTTGCCAGCAAGTTAAAAAGTATGGATTGGATGAATGGACTATAAGGTGGATAGAAAGCTGGCTAGTTCATCGGGTTCAATGGATAGTGATAAAAGGCTTGATGTCTAGTTGGCCGCCGGTATCAAGCGGAGTGCCCCACTGGTCTGTCCTGGTGCTGGTTTTGTTCAACATCTTCATTAATGATCTGGATGATGGGATGGATTACACCCTCAGCAAGTTTGCAATAAACTGGGGGGAGATGTAGATACACTGGAGGTAAGGATAGGGTCCAGAGTGACCTACACAAATTGGAGGATTGGTCTAAAAGAAATCTGATGAGTTTAAACAAGAACAAGTGCAGAGTCCTACATTTAACATAGAAGAATCCCATGCACTACTACAGGCTGGTGACTGAATGGCTAAGTGGCAGTTCTGCAGAAAAGGACCTGGGGATTACAATGGATGAGAAACTGAATATAAGTCAACAGTGTACACTTGTTGCCAAGAAGGCTAATGGCATATTGGGCTGTATTAGTAGGAGCATTGCCAGCAGATTGAGGGAATTAATTCTATTCAGCATTGGTGAGGCCACATCTAGAGTATTGTGTCCAGTTTTGGGCCCCCCACTACAGAAAGGATGTGGATGAATTGGAGAGAGTCCAGCGGAGGGCAATGAAAATGATTAGGGGGTTGGGGCACATGATTTATGAGGAGAGGCTGATGGAACTCGGCTTGTTTAGTCTGCAAAATTGAAGAGCGAGGTGGGGATTTGATAGCAGCTTTCAACTACCTGAAGGGGTTGGGGGTTCCAAAGAGGATGGAGCTAGGCTGTTCTCAGTGGTGACAGATGACAGAACAGGAAGCAATGGTCTCAAGTTTCAGTGTGGGAAGTCTAGGTTGGATATTAGAAAACACTATTTCAGTAGGAGGGTGGTGAAGCACTGGAATGGGTTACCTAGGGAGGTGGTGGAATCTCCATCCTTAGAGGCTTTTAAGGCCTGGCTGGAATGATTTAGTTGGGGTTAGTCCTGCTTTGAGCAGGGGGTTGGACTAGATGACCTCCTGAGATCTCTTCCAACCCTAATCTTCTATGATTCTATGATATTCTCTATCCTACCAACAATACAGTTATAAGTACTGGCCAAGATACTCAAAACAGGATTAGGCCAGGGAAGTACCTTTGCATCATGGCATGACTCTAGAGAGGTAAGGGAAAGCTCTGACAAAGAAACCTCTAAAACAGTGATGGGCAACCTGCAGCCCGTGGGCCGCATGCAGCCCACCAGGGTAATCTGATTGGGGGCTGCGAGACATTTTGCTGACATTGTCCATCTGCAGGCATGGCCCCCTGCAGCTCCCAATGGCCGTGGTTTGCCATTCGTGGCCAATCGGAGCTGCAGGAAGCGGTGGGCTGCAGGGACGTGCTGGCCGCCACTTCCCGCAGCTCCCATTGCCTGGGAATGGCGAAGCGCAGCTAATGGGAGCTACAGAGGGCCCTGCCTACTGATGGTCAATGTCAGCAAAATGTCTCGCAGACCACAATCAGATAACCCTGATGGGCTGCATGCAGCCCACAGGCCGCAGTTTGCCCACCACTGCTCTAAAACCTTGTCTTTGTATGTGCCATAACAAACAAGTCATGTCATTGCTGGTTATCGGATCTTAGCTAAGACCAGAAGGGCAATTAGGGCTGAACGCTATTCTTTTGCCTAGTCAAGACAAAATTAATGGCTGGGCCTCTTTCTCTAGGTCTTCTTCATATCTTATTTTCCCATGTTTCTTCCCAACTACAGGACTAAGCCTTTCAAACCAATTATTTACAGCACTTGGTGTGAAATTAACTATGCTTCCTTTATTTTCATTACCTCGATCTGAACCTGAAGGGTCACTACAAGTTTAACACAAACTATTTTCTTTTTCATGTTGCTCATGGTAATATCCAAACTTAATTGAAAAGCGTAATTCACCCAGGTCTAACATGGGCCTACATTCCTCCAGTGAGCCAGTTTCATCTTTTAGTTCTAAAAGTCTTGGACATTGAAACACATGTGGCTACCAAAAGTACTTCTTTGTAAGAACAAAGAAAAATATTTGTGGTATGTTTTTAAAGTTTTCTAAATGAAGTTCTTTAAAGTGGAAGGAAGAGAGCACCTTCCCTTCAAACAATTTCATGGTGTTTAGATTAAGCCATTATTCAACATCTAGAAGAGGACACTAAATATGCTAAACTAATCACAGTATATTTACACCACTGAGTCAGCACATCACTTTTTCTTTTCTCATGTAATGATAATAAAGGTTGTATGAACTTCAGCACTTCAGCTCATGTTATTTCTTTGTATTTGGCAGGGTGACTTTTGACGATTATCTTATTTATACTGTCTGTGAAGTCCCAGGATCACAGAAATTTCCAAATCTGCACTTATGGGGAATGGAGATAAAATATTGTTTTATTTTCCCCTAGGGAGAGTCCACCCTTAACTCCTTTTGATACTCTTTCACTCCTTGTATTGTTCAATAACTAATAATGATGGACTATCTGAGCAATGTTATGCCCCTTAAAAGATCCCTAAATACAAGAAATGAAGTGTTACAAATAACAGCTCTGTAATTTCAATATGAGATACAGGTCTCATCTTAAGAGGTTTATTACAAAGGTTACTACTGAATGAATAATATGCCGAAGAAAGATATTTAATAGAAGTGCACAGAACTGCAACATCTCTGTAAAATCTAAGAACTCGGAGGCAGTTAGGATCATTTGAAGGACAGACATGAGAGATATTGTTTTTATGTGACATTCCTTGTAGTATTTGTTAGATAAAGAGGAGAAAAATCAGCCTAACTTCAGAGACTAAGGCCTCGTCTACCCTGGTGCATGCTATACCCACATCGAGTGACCACATAGCTGTGCTGGACACAGGTATCACTCTGTGTACACATGTATACCCGTGTGCACACTGCCACTTTTGCTACATGACATTAGTGCTACCATGTTGGTGGTTGAACCCCTGGTACTGTTCATCACAGAAGAAGCTCTAGGAATAGCTGTGTGTTGTTGGTACAGTCCTTTGCCTTCACACATTTGCCGATGGCAGTTCCTGCTCACCTCTCATTTCTGCCAAGCTGGGTGGAAGACATGGAGTAACTAGATGATGATATGGTTCTGCTCCTGCTCCTTATTGTGGTTCAAACTGTTTATGAGGTAGAGCAGGCAATTGACGAAATGCAGGAGGGAATCTGGACAGAATTTTCTGACACGCTGAAGATGGCTGAGCATGAATGACAATCCATTCTGGTCACTTGGAACAGATATGATGAATGCCAGTATTGCCATGATACACCCATAGGTGGACTGTTACTTCTGGTGTGGAAGAATCAGCACACTTTGGAGAGATCACATTGTTTTGTAAACCTGAGATGAGCATAACTGGCTTCAAAACTTCTGAATGAAGTAACTGACCTTCATGGAGCTGTGTGACAAGCTTGCACCACACCTCCAGTGCCAGAACATTCGATTCAGGGAAGCCATATGAGTGTAGACATCTATCGGTGAGTTGGAAACCACTTTGAGGTTGCAAAGTCCACTGTCAAGGTCATGTGCAGGCAAACAGCACCGTGATCTACCCGCAGCTGGTTGCCATAAGCCTGGGGTGGGCAAACTTTTTGGCCCGAGGGCCACATCGGGGAACAGAAATTGTATGGCAGGCCATGTATGCTCACAAAATTGGGTTTGGGGTGCGGGAGGGGGTGCGGGCTCTGGGCTGGGGATGAGGAGTTTGGGATGTACGAGGGTACTCTGGGCTGGGACTGAGGGGTTCGGAGGGCAGGAGGGGGATCAGGGCTGGGGCAGGGATGCGGGAAGACGCTGAGTTTAAAATCAGGAATGTAGCACCAGAGCAAGAGGAGCTTTTGGCAGGGAGGGTGGGGACCAGACTCAGTTTCAGGGTTGGACTAGATGACCTTCAGGGGTCCCTTCCAACCCTGATATTCTATGATTCTGGTTCCTGCTGCGGTTCAGGATCCACATCAGGCTTTTTGGGGAGACTTCTCAACCGGCTTCTCTGGGTAAAGGTGCAAAATGCCATTCTCCTCATCTTCCAGGTGTTCTAGGGTGTCCTCCAGAGTCCCCTTTGCCCCCCTTGTTCTGGTTCTAATTGGCATCCGATCAGGTGACAAGGCTGACAGAGCTGAGGAGGGGATTGTTAGCCTCTTCAGGCTCTGTACTGGAAGACCACTGGTAGTACCAAGTCAAGCTTGTTGTAGAAGGGGCACATACAATGAGCCCTTCCAGAGTTACTGTTGGAGTCTTTTGCTCTCCAGCACAGGAGCCTCAGAAGCTTGATGTATTCCTGGTACTAGGCCAGAATCTGCTCAATGCCTGCCTGCTCCAGCCTCTGTGAAATTTCCCTGTACAGGTAAATGCACTTGTTGCTCTGGAAGAAGTCATTGAGGAAAGTGTGGTCAGGTGGCTCCTCTCAGAGCAGGGTCCATGTTCACCTGTCCTAACCAACAGTGCAACAGAAAACTGTTCTGATGTGGTCAGCACAGCCCGCTACTATGGGTGAAAATGCGGGGAGGGACAGGGACCTTTTACAGATTAAGTAAGGGTCAGGTAGAAAAGGGGTCATTTTATTGTAGAAATGGAGGTGGAAGACTATTGAAACTCAAGACCTGGTATGTTCCCCTTGCTCCCATCCTCACTGCACACTGGCATGGGTACAGGGCCATGCCATAGGCTGAAGCATGTATTGACCCATACACCTCCGGTGGGCTAACTTACTCACTCTGTGTAATGTACTTCTGTACCAGATATGTTCTGGTTTAAGAACTTCTACACACCAGACATGTTCATTATAAGATCCTTTAATGCTCTGCTGGGTATGGCTAAGGTTAGCTTTAAATGAAGTATTTTATACATATCTCCACTGAGTTGCTGAACAGTATAATACAGTTTAGCATTCAATTATACTGCCCACTAAGTGTTACATTCCTACCATTTACAAAATATACACACACCATCATGCTATCTTTAAAGTTCAGTACAGATGCATCTATTAAGTGTCTCTGAATTGTACTAGTTTTCTAATTGCATGACCCAAATGCATAATAACTTGGTTATCTGGCTTTCCATTAGTTGCAATGACTTGCTGTGATTTATCTGGAGTTCTTCAGTTGTTGTCATCTTATTCTGCATCTGCATTTGTAGAGCTTGCTCTGTTGTTTGTTCGTTCTGAGGAACAACCTATAGACTTTGATAGCTTCTCAACTGTCAGTCTCGATTGCATGTGATCTAGCACAGAAGTACATGACATGGTGTCAAGAATAAACTAAGAACAGAAACAGAAGAAAAACAACAAAGGTTGCAAACAGAAGGAAAACAGCAACAAAGATTGCAGGATCACATCAACATGCAACTCTTCAATGCCCCAGAGAACTTCAGCTTTGACATGTTTTCACAATGGACAAACTGGAAGCCATATTTTGAAAAATTTCAATTTCCAAACAAACCCGAAGAAACTGGAAATAGACAGGGATTTTTTTTTTTAATGTATGTGATGTGGAAGGAAGCAGAGTGTATCTTTAAATCCTTTGACTTTACTGAAGACAAAAATCTTCAGCTGCTGGATACAGGACACTAGATGTGGAGGATTCTGAGTTGCTACAGATAATTCTTTCCCAGGTATCTGCCTACTGGGTCTTGCCCACATGCTCGGAATCTAACTGATCACCATATTTGGGGTTGGGAAGCAATTGGCAGAGACCCTGGGTTTTTTCCGCCTTCTTCTGCAGCATGGGACTCAGGTCACTTGCAGGTTTAAACTGGTGCAAATGGTGAATTTTCTGTAACTTGAAATCTTAAAACCATGATTTGAGGACTTTGGTAATTCAGTCAGAGATCTGGAGTCTATTTCAGGAATGGGAGGATGAGGTTCTGTGGCCTGCAATGTACAGGAGGTGAGACTAGATGACCAAGATGGTCCCTTCTGACTTTAAAGTCTATGAGTAAGACAGTCATAACCCTTTACTAGTCAACTTTGTTACTATGTTTGATGCATACTTTATGCCTCAGACAAATATAGGTTATGAAATGTGGGTTTCCCCAGAGAATTACACAACAAGGGGAAAATGTTGCATGTTTTAGAAGAGCTCTATATACATTGCTGAAAACTGATTTTTTGGGGAAAACAAAACATAAAAATATAAGAGACAGTCTGGTTATTAAGTTAACAGAGAACCCTTTCACAGCAGCTCCAGTTAAAAAGAATTTTTATCCTTGTCAGACTTAAAAAAACAAGACACTAGCTTAGAAGCTGTAAACAGATGCAATATGAGTGCTAAAAGTTGCTACTATAAGACCCCCGAGGCAAGGAGAAATAATTCTCAAGCTAAGAGGGACAAATTTCAGCCTACTTGCACAATGTGTGGAAAAAGTCATATCCTAAGAAATGATGCATGGCCAGTCAGAGATGCCCAGTGTAAATACATGAAATATGGACATTTCGCAGCTGCCAAAGCTGTCAGGGAGTTGACTTGTATTGCAGACTATCAAAAGTAATTTTTTCTGGGCTCTATCATATGTGAAGACATAGAATCTGCATGAAGAGTGAAATTAAATAATCATGGCAAGACTATTGATTTTAAAATGGACTCAGGAACTGACATCACACTCATCTCAGAGGGACTTACAATCCCCTTCAATCACACCCAAAGCTGAAGTCACCTGACACAACTCTGAAAAGCCATGGAGGTACTCTGCACTGCATGGACCAGTTCATCACAAAAACAACTTACACTCTGAATACACAGTGTTTTGTCTTTGTATGTGATCAAAGGACCATAGAGCAAGAGACTTCTCAGCCACAGTTGGCAGCCAAGATGGGTCTAGTAAAAAAGGTGGAAGAACTCAATGGACTATTGCTGATATTGTATTTTTGAAAGGTGACAAACCCCTTAAGAGGCAATGCTAAACCATACAGTGTGCATACACCTTGTAGGATTCCTATCCCATTTTTGACAACACATCATGTACTTCTGTACCAGATACAGACTGGTCACACAGCTTGCTTGTACACACCAGACGTGTCTGTCATAAGATCCTTTTAATGCTCTGCTTTAAGGTTAGCTTGAAATAAGCACACTTAGTGGCTGAACAGTATAGTAAGTTTAGCATGCAATTACACTCTGTACTTGTCTTCAGATACATGCTTCCAGGGTTTAGATATGGGAGCAGAAGGACTATGGCACAACTAAGTGCATGGTCATATGTACAGGAATGAAGATGTCCAAGGAGATATGGATTGAAAAACAATGCTCTAAAATTGAAGAGTATATCAATAATAAAAATAGCAAATGATCCTTCCATGTTGTAAAAGATCTGACAAAGGAAAGTTGGACGAAAGCTAATGCAATTCAAGACAAAGAAGGGAACAGTCTTACGGAAGAAAGGGACACCATCAATAGGTGGACAAACTACTGCTCTGCTCTATACAACCGCCAGAAAAATGGAGAGCCTAGTGTCCTAGACAGCCCAGATTCAACAGAGGAGGATGACTTTCCAATACTACATGAAGAAGTGGAAACAGCTGTGAAATCACTCAAGAACAGAAAGGCTAAAGGTATTGACAACATCCTAGCCAAACTGACGAAATTCGGAGGAGAAATAGTAATAGATGTACTCAACAAGATCTGGCAGATCGGTGAGTGGCCCTCCATGTAGACACAGTCACAAATCATCACTCTGCCAAAGAAAGGCAACCTGCAATTGTGTCAAAATTACTGGACCATAAGCTTAATTTGCCATCCCAGCAAAGTGATGTTGAAAGTCACGCTGAACAGATTAAAGCCACGAGCAGAGAATATAATCACTGAAGAACAGGCTGGCTTTCATGCTGGAAGAAGTATCACAGAACAGATCTTCAACCTTTGTGTTCTATGTGAGAAGTACTTAAAATACCAACAGGACATTAACCAAATCTTTGTTGACTTCAGAAAGGCATTTGACAGAGTATGGCATAAAGCTCTCTGGGCAACCACGAAAAAAGTTGAAAGTTGGTTGTAAGCTTATTCTTACCATTAAACAACTGTATGCCAAGGCCAGCAGTGCAGTTCTTGTCAATGGCACAATAGGAGAGTGGTTTCACACCACTGTTGGAGGCTGCCTTCTTTTACCCACACTGTTCAACATCTACTTGGAGAGCATAATGACTGATGCCCAAGAAGATAACACAAGCACAGTCAGCATTGGGGGGCACGAACAATCTCAAATCTTCGGTTCGCTGATGACATTGATGGCCTGGCAGGCAGCGAAGAGGAACTTGCCAACCTTGTGAAATAATTGGATGAAACTTCTGCAAAATATGGCATGGAAATCAGTGCAGAGAAAACCAAGCTGATGACAAACACACGTGACAGGATCAGCTCACATATCACTGTCAGTGGACAAGACCTGAAGACAGTGAACCAGTTCAAGTATTTGGGGGTATAATAATCACTGAATAATCACTGATGAAGGATCAAAGGCAGAAATTCTGGCAAGAACTGAACAAACAATAGCAGCAGTGGCAAATCTAAAGCCAATTTGGAGGAATAAGAACATCTCCCTGGAATCCAAACTGAAACTGCTGCATGCATTGGGTCATCTCTATTTTTCTGTATGTGTGCAAGACATGGACGTTTACAGCAGAACTTGAATGGAAAATGCAGGTAGTAGAGATTAGATACTTCTGTAAAATCCTGGACATCTCCTACTTTGACCATGTCACTAATTAAGAGGTCTGCAACATCATTACCCAATGCGCTGGGTCATATGAAGACCTCCTGATGACCATGAAGAAACACAAGCTGAAGTGGTATGGCCCTGTAACACGATCATCTGGCCTCGCCAAGTAACATTCTCCATGGGACAGTACAGGGGATGTAGACAGAAGAAGAGATGGATTGACCACATAAAAGAGTGGATAGGAATGGACTTTGCAGAGACTCAAGCACTGACACCCAATCGTCAGGGTGGAGACAATTGATTGATTGCTCATCAGTGATGGTGCCCCAATGACCCATGCGGTTAAGGGAATGATGATGATGATGATGATGATGATGATGAAATGTATACATCTAGGAACAAAGAATGTAGGCCATATTTACAGGATGGGAGGCTCTATCCTGGGAAGCAATGACTGAAAAAGAGTTGGGGGTCATAGTGGATAATCAGCTGAACATGAATACCCAAGACAGTGCTGTAGTCAAAAGGGCTAATGTGGTCTTTGGATACCAAAAAAGAAGGCTTAGAATACTGTGTTTAGTTCTGATGCCCACAATTCAAGAAAGATATGGATAAATTGAAGAGGATTCATAGAAGAACCACAAAATGGCATTGCTTCATAATCACATGCCTTTTCGTGATAGGTCTATTTAGCTTAACAAAGAGAAGGTTAAGGGGTGCCTTGATTACAGTCTGTAAATATCTACCTGGGGAGCAAATTCTTTATAATGGGCTCTTCAGTCTAGCAGACAAAGATATAGCAAGATCCAATGGCTGGAACTTGAAGCTAGACAAATTCAGACTGGAAACAAAATGTAAAATGTTAACAGTGAGGATAATTAACCATTGGAACAACTTACCAAAGATGGTGTTAGATTCTCCATCATTGACAACTTTTAAATCAAGATTGACTGTTTTTTTTTCTAAAAGATATGCTCTAGGAATTATTTTGGAGATGTTCTGTGACCTGTGTTATATAGGAGGTCAGACTAGATGATCAGAATGGTCCCTTCTGGCCTTGGAATCTTTATAGTAATAATCACAGCTTAATACAACATATATATATATATATATATATATATATATATATATATATATATATATATATATATATGTTTATATATACACTATAAACATGAGTTCCAGGACTTTTTAGGTGGTGGTACTTCAACTGCAGCTCTGATTTTTTCCCCCCTGTATCTGCTTTCAACTTGTCTGACAATCACATGTCCTAAGAACTATAGTGTTTTCCTTTATCATGGTACAGGGTTTTATTTCCTATTTAATTTTTATTTCATCAGCCTCAGTGACTTTAAAAACTTGCTGTAATGATGTGGAAGATTCTTCTTAATTCCCATAAACTAAAATTTTATCTATTTCCAGTCACAGTAAGGGACATGTGTCCATATGTCTTAACTTGTCATTCTATAATGTGACTTACATATATGTAACAGCACACTTAACTCGCACATATAAGTCCATGTGTTATCTTGGTATGATAAAGTCTGGGAGCAGAGAGGAGATTTGGCGAGCGTATTTGTGACTTACAAGATACTTGCAGGTCTTCATACTTTCAATCTAGTGATAGACCACAAACAACTCACATCATTAATAAACATGAAGACATAGACCATTTGCCCAGTAGATGCCTTTAGATTGCTCAGTTACTTGATGAGATTTAAGCCTATTGCAGAATATGTACCAAGGAATTCCTTAGTAGTAGCTGACACTTTATTGAGGAGTTATTTTGATTGCTCATATTTTCCAGCAGCTGGGGATAATATCAAAGCACTATAGGAGTGTATTTTTTTAGTAGGGTGCCAGCCTCTTCTGCCACACTTGGAATGGATGAAAATAACCACTAGTGTTGATACACAGCTGTACACGATATCCAAATTTATGACACATTTGGCTTAGTTATTTACCAAAGGTCTCATATCCAGCCCCTAATGTCTGTGCAATAAGAGTGGAACTCTCAGAAGTTGAATGTCTGAGTAGCTATGACAAGTTTATTGCAGTCCCACAGTACTTAAAGGATAATATATTGGAAAGGATGCATGACGGAAATAGAATTTCACAAAATGGAGGGAGGAAGGGAGCCAAAAAGTGGACGTGATATCTTAGTGTAAGGTAGGACTTAACACACAAAGTGGAATTATAGACATAAGGTGGGTGAAGTAATATATTTTATTGAACCAGCTTCTGTTTGGTGAGAGAGACAATCTTACCTCACCTAATGTGTCTCTAATCTGTGACTGACTGGCTACAACAACACTGCATACAAAAGTAGAATTATGACAGCTTTGCAGAATGCCCACAATGTCACAATACAAAGAATCTCTTACCCACAGAATTACTTGATAGGCCTTAAAAAAGAATAATCCTAGATCTGTGTGAAGAAAAGGGAATCGTTTTTTGGTAGCCAGTGATTCCTCTAGTTTTGTGGAAATTCTCATTAGGCCCACACATCAGCTGTTCCTATAAGAGTTCCAAAGCACATATTTTCATTTTGGAAGAAATAGCTACTGATGACAGATCACAATTTGCCATCTCTGAATTCCAGACTTTTCAAATAGTGTATTTTTTCAAGTACTGCTAGCTTCCGAAAGATACAAAGGAGAGTATTGGTGGAGAGAGTAGTAGAGGTGCTAAGATCATTTTACAAAAAAAAAAAAAAAAAAAAAAAAAAGAACTGATATTAACTTTGCTGACTACTAAGGTAACCTTCATCTCAGTCCCTGGAGTAAGCTCAGATCAGGCTATGACAACACTATGACCTAAAGAGGTTCACTCATATGCTATGGCTGCTTTACATTATGGGGATGGCACAAAACACCAAGAATACACCAGTGAATGTTTCCCTATTTATAAATTGATAACCTTATACAGTAAAACCTTAGTTAACCAGAATTTTGGACTTACCGGCACCCCCCCAATCCCACAACATGCTGGATAACAATCAGGGCGAGAGTTTGGGTGCAGGAGGGTGCTCAGGGCTGAGGGTTGGGATATGGGAAGGGGTACAGGATGTGGGATCTAGGAGGGGGCTCGGGGCAGTGCGGGAGGAGTTTTGAGGTGCTGGATCTTGGAGGCACTCCCCTTGCGTGGCTCCCTGCAATGGCCAAATATCTGGAGAGGTGTGGCCAGGTGGCCCTGCGCACTGCCTCCGCCCGCAGGTGCCCCCCCCACAGCTCCCATTGGCCAAGGTCAATGCTCCTAGGCCAAAGAATGGCCACGGGGGCTCCATGTGCTGCCCCCACCCTGCCCCAAGCACTGGCTCCATGACTCCCATTGGCCGGGGACCGCAGGCACCACCCCTGCATGCCCCATTGGCTTCCTCTCCCTCACCCCAACCCCCTGCGCCAACCCCCATCCCGCACCCCAACTCCCTCCCAGAGCCCACACCCCATACCCCATCCCAAAATGCCAGTTTATAGAGCTTTCCAATTTGTACAATGTTGCCAGATAACACATCTCTTTCTGTAGTGTCTTTCATACATAGCACAACAAAATATTTTCAGTCCAATGCAATGCATACAAACATATACTGCTTCTAATCAATAACATAAAGTGGTTTGCTGTGTTTTGTTTAGTTAAATATTCTATGAGACCATTTTACAGTGATTGGTTGGATTTACCTGGAACTAAATTTATCAGCCAGCCTGTCATTCTGTCTTTCTACTTATAGTAACTATCACATTGCTTCTTAGGCAGACTTTGAGATACTAATGTTGTCAGATCAGCCTTTAAAATACGATGCAATGTTTGCTGAAATTTTGATAATTATTTTCCCATAAAGTTCCTACAGTATCATGAATTTTTAAGTAGTTATTCTGAAATCTGGGCATTCTGCTTTATTCGGGTTCATATACTGTGATGATTTATGATTGAAACATGATCATTTATATCATTAATATTGCCACTATTAGACAATTGCAACAAATCTTGTACAAAGTTTGTCATGTAAGGTATCAATGGAAAAGTTGTGATTTGCTGAATATGATTATCCTGTGTGTATGCACATATCATCTTTGTATCTAAAGTTATGAATATTGAGTAAGTACTAATATTTCAAATGTTTCTGTCCTGTGGTAACACCCACCAGGTAATTGACATTCAGTCTAGCCAGCACATTATGAATGAGCTATTCAAACTTATAGCCCATCAAAGAACACTTAGCTCTCACAGTGCCTGTAGAAGAAGCTTGTCCCCACCTGGTGAGCCTTCAAGTGGATGCATTAGCCAAAATATGGGTAATGGCTCCTCCTATGAGTCATCAAAACATGTAAGGACATGTGACTTGATCATGTGACCCTGTACTCCATCTTGTGCCTGTAATTTCCCACAAACTAAGACTCAGAGTGTTTCCGCCACCTGGGAGAAGGTATAAAAAAACCTTGGAAGTGTCTCCACTTTGCCTCTTTTCTGCTCTGATCTCTGGACTTACACTAAAAGGACCATTCCAACCAATGGACTGAGGACCTTCCAATAATTTGGAATTTACTAGAGATTTTACAAGCCAGCATTCTGTAACATTACTGCTTCAAACTTGACACAAGAACTTTGCAAGAAGTGTATGTATTTTTTTCTTGACCATTTAAACTCTCTCCTCTTTCTTTTTTCTTTTAAATAAACCTTTAGATATTAGATACCCAAGGATTGGCAATCGCGTGATCATTGGTAAGGTCTGAGTTAAATATTGACCTGGCTGTTTGGCTGATCTCTTGGGAGTAGAAGGACACTTTGTTTGATTAAATTGGTTTTAAATAACCACTCATCACAAAGTCTAGCATCTGGGTGGTGAAATAAGAGCTGAAATGCCTAAGGAGAGTGCATTTCTGACTTCTTGTTAACCAGTTTGGTGAGACAGAAGTTTACTTTTGTTAAATCTAATGGAAGAATAACCATCAATTTGGAGTGGGTCTGCCCCATTTCTCAGCAGTTTGTCCTGAATTTGGCATCTTCAGCTGTGACCCACTGAGACACGATGACATTTACAAAACCTAGAATCTGAATGACTCCCTGTAGCATGCTAATCATTAGTCATTGGAACAACTTACCAAGGGTTGTGGTATAAAGCAATATGATCAAAAGTGTAGAGTCATGGCTTATGAATCATGGGTGCTAACAGAAACTGTCAGTATGCTCAAATAGAGAGGGAGGCTGTGGCTTTAGTCTATTGGTGTAAAATGTTTCATGTCTTTATTTATGGGAGGCTGATGTTAACTGAAACTGACCATAACCCATATATTGCCATTGCTGAAAAGGGGATTTGCCACAACGCTGTGAGTATACAGAAATTATTTTTGAGCTACAAATGTGTGATTTGCAAATAGAATACAAACCTGGGAGAGATCTGATGGTTGCAGACATAATTATAGAGCATTTGACAAAATGCATTGGAGAAAAGTCCAGAGTTTGATTTTTTTACAGGTCAAACTGATTAAAAAAATTCTATCCAGTCTCAGATAATATGTGGACTGTGATTACCAGAGCTATTGCTGAGGATGATATGGTGCAGAAAATAATTAAGGCTTTTGGGAGGGGTGGTTGGGGCAGCATGTTTCCAGCCTTTATTATAAATTGAAGGGGTGCTTTCAGGACTAGAAATGGCACCAGGATTGTGATCCCTGAGGTCTTACAGAAAAAGATATTTAAAAGGATACATAAAGGTCATGTAGGGATTAAAAACTCTCTGAGAAGGACTAGAGACTTTTTATACTCGCCTCAAATGAACAATGGCATTGAAGAAGCTGTTAAAGCTTGTCATATATGCCAAAATTGCAATCCTAGTCAAGTGAAAGAGCCCATGTTGGAGGCACAGGAATAAATGGCCTACTGGAGCAAAATGGGGATAGTTTTATTTACGCTGGCTGGAAAAAAATACATACTTGTCCTAGATCATTATTCTTACTTCCCTGAGCGTCTTACTTGAATATATTACAGCTAAACATGTGATTGTGCATGTCAAATCTATTTTTGCTAGACATGGCATTCCTGACATAGTAATGTCTGACAAAGGGCTACAGTTTAGTGGGCATGAGTTTTAAGCAGTTTGCAGTGAAGTTTGGATTTAGTCATGTGATCACTAGTCCCCATTATCTCCAGTCCAACAGCTTGGTGGAAAACTGTCAGAATAATAAAGCATCTTCAGAAAAAGGCTGCAGAGTCAGGCTCTGATCCATATTCAACCCTGTTAAATTACAGAATGGCACTAATGAAGCCTGGTTGCACCTGCTGATATTTATTTGAACAAAAAAATGAAAAAAAAAAAAGAATGTCTTCACTGTTGGAAACTCACGTTAGAGTCACTGGGGATTTGTGGAACCATGTAAGGGTCAAAAAGACAAATTTTAAAAGTCAACATGTTTTGGGGTTCTGGAAGCTGCCACCTCTTGGCCGAAAAAAAAGAGTTTATGCATTCTGACGATGGGTGACAAAATGGTCATAAGCAGCAGTGGTGTCAAAAGATGTTGCCTTAGAGTCATATGAAGTTGTCACACCAAATAGAGTCATACTGAGGAGGAATAAGTGACAACTTCTCTAAAACCAAGCAGGGAATGAGATAAGAGGAAAGAAGCAGACAACAACCACAGCAGGTCAAGACAATACAGCCCCAGGACATGTAACAACCATTGTAAGTGGACTTCAACAAAAAAAAAGGCGTACTTGTGGCACCTTAGACTAACCAATTTATTTGAGCATAAGCTTTCGTGAGCTACATTTCACTTCTGAGCTGTGCCACAAGTCCTCCTTTTCTTTTTGCGGATATGGACTAACATGACTGCTACTCTGAAACCAGTAAGTGGACTTGACACCTTCAAATAGCAATAGTGCTGATGTTTAAAGGGAGTCTTTGAGGGCTAAGTGATATCTCAGGGCACCTTAAAGACTAATAGAACATCAATAGTAAATTTGGTTATGAGGTTGGTATGCTACATGAAAAAACTGTTTTAAACTTATAGAGTGCAATTTAAATTATATGTTTTTTTTTCCTGGTCCTGCTTGCAGGCTAGTAGGCTCTGTAAGGAAGCATACAATCTGGGCCTAGCACATTCAGTTCTCCAGAGAGCCAGCCTACTGTAAAGTGGATTGAGTTGTTGTTCCCTGATGTTGGAAGCAGCCTGCTTTTTCTCTCCCTGTTTTAGATTAATGTGTGTTATTGTTCTGAATTCCAATAAATAGTGTTACTCTTGCTTTAAGGTTGCAGTGTATTTTTATGTTTTTATCTGACATCTCTGTAAACATAACAGTTGGATACAAGGATTTTTAATTATGTATTATATTGTGTTGGGTTTTTTTTTTAATGTTTTTGTTATGTTTTTGCTGGGAAGGGAAGATGCGGTATTGGGAACTATGCCTTTAGGGGTTGAGTTTCCTAGCCCTGGTCTACATTAGGACTTTATGTCAAATTTAGCAGCATTAAATCGATGTAAACATGCACCCGTCCACACAATGAAGCCCTTTATTTCGACTTAAAGGGCTCTTAAAATCGATTTCCTTATTCCACCCCTGACAAGTGAATTAGCGCTTAAATCGGCCTTGCCGGCTTGAAATTGGGGTACTGTGGACACAATTAGACGGTATTGGCCTCCAGGAGCTATCCCAGAGTGCTCCATTGTGACCGCTCTGGACAGCACTCTCAACTCAGATGCACTGGCCAGGTAGACAGGAAAAGAACCTCAAACTTTTGAATCTCATTTCCTGTTTGGCCAGCGTGGCAAGCTGCAGGTGACCATGCAGAGCTCATCAGCAGAGGTGACCATGATGGAGTCCCAGAATTGCAAAAGAGCTCCAGCATGGACCGAACGGGAGGTACAGGATCTGATCACTGTTTCGGGAGAGGAATCCGTGCTATCAGAACTCCGTTCCAGTTTTCAAAATGCCAAAACCTTTGTCAAAATCTCCCAGGGTATGAAGGACAGAGGCCATAATGGGGACCCGAAGCAGTGCCACGTGAAACTGAAGGAGCTGAGGCAAGCCTACCAGAAAACCAGAGAGGCGAACGGCCACTCCGGGTCAGAGCCCCAAACATGCCGCTTCTATGATGAGCTGCATGCCATTTTAGGGGGTTCAGCCACCACTACCCCAGCCGTGTTGTTTGACTCCTTCAATGGAGATGGAGGCAATATGGAAGCAGGTTTTTGGGGACGAAGAAGATAGCTCACAGCAAGCAAGCGGAGAAACCGGTTTTCCTGACAGCCAGGAACTGTTTCTCACCCTGGACCTGGAGCCAGTACCCCCCGAACCCACCCAAGGCTGCCTCCTGGACCCAACAGGCGGAGAAGGGACCTCTGGTGAGTGTACCTTTTAAAATACTATACATGGTTTAAAAGCAAGCATGTTTAATGATTAATTTGCCCTGGCATTCGCGGTTCTCCTAGATGTACTCCCAAAGCCTTTGCAAAAGGTTTCCGGGGAGGGCAGCCTTATTGCGTCCTTCATGGTAGGACACTTTACCACTCCAGGCCAGTAACACGTACTCGGGAATCATTGTAGAACAAAGCATTGCAGTGTATGTTTGCTGGCATTCAAACAACATCCGTTCTTTATCTCTCTGTGTTATCCTCAGGAGAGTGAGATATAATTCATGGTCACCTGGTTGAAATAGAGAGCTTTTCTTCAGGGGACACTCAGAGGAGCCCATTCCTGCTGGGCTGTTTGCCTGTGGCTAAACAGAAATGTTCCCCGCTGTTAGCCACAGGGAGGGGAGAAGGTTGAGGGGGTAGCCAAGCGGTGGGGGAAGGCAAAATGTGACCTTGTAACGATATCACATGTTCTATGTATGTAATGTTAACAGCAAGGTTTACCCTGAAAGAGTGTAGCCACTGTTTCATAAAATGTGTCTCTTTAAATACCTCTGTCCCTTTTTTTTTCTCCACCAGCTGCATGTGTTTCAATGATCACAGGATCTTCTCCTTCCCAGAGGCTAGTGAAGCTTAGAAAGAAAAAAAAAATGCACTCGCAATGACATGTTCTCCGAGCTCATGCTGTCCTCCCACACTGACAGAGCACAGACGAATGCATGGAGGCAAATAATGTCAGAGTGCAGGAAAGCACAAAATGACCAGGAGGAGAGGTGGCGGGCTGAAGAGAGTAAGTGGCGGGCTGAAGACAGGGCTGAAGCTCAAATGTGGCGGCAGCGTGATGAGAGGAGGCAGGATTCAATGTTGAGGCTGCTGGAGGACCAAACCAGTATGCTCCAGTGTATGGTTGAGCTGCAGCAAGGCAGCTGGAGCACAGACTGCCACTACAGCCCCTGTGTAACCAACCGCCCTCCTCCCCAAATTCCATAGCCTCCACACCCAGACGCCCAAGAACGTGGAGGGGGGGCCTCCGGCCAACCAGGCACTCCACCACAGAGGATTGCCCAAAAAAAAGAAGGCTGTCATTCAATAAATTTTAAAGTTGTAAACTTTTAAAGTGCTGTGCTTAAAGTGCTGTGTGGCATTTTCCTTCCCTCCTCCACCACCCCTCCTGGGCTACCTTGGTAGTCATCCCCCTATTTGTGTGATGAATGAATAAAGAATGCATGAATGTGAAGCAACAATGACTTTATTGCCTCTGCAAGCGGTGATTGAAGGGAGGAGGGGCAGGTGGTTAGCTTACGGGGAAGTAGAGTGAACCAAGGGGCGGGGGGTTTCATCAATGAGAAACAAACAGAACTTTCACACCGTAGCCTGGCCAGTCATGAAACTGGTTTTCAAAGCCTCTCTGATGCGTACCGTGCCCTCCTGTGCTCTTCTAACCACCCTGGTGTCTGGCTGCGCATAACCAGCAGCCAGGCGATTTGCCTCAACCTCCCACCCCGCCATAAACGTCTCCCTCTTACTCTCACAGATATTGTGGAGCACACAGCAAGCAGTAATAACAGTGGGAATATTGGTTTCGCTGAGGTCTAAGCGAGTCAGTAAACTGCGCCAGCGCGCCTTTAAACGTCCAAATGCACATTCTACCACCATTCTGCACTTGCTCAGCCTGTAGTTGAACAGCTCCTGACTACTGTCCAGGCTGCCTGTGTACGGCTTCATGAGCCATGGCATTAAGGGGTAGGCTAGGTCCCCACGGATACATATAGGCATTTCAACATCCCCAACAGTTATTTTCTGGTCTGGGAATAAAGTCCCTTCCTGCAGCTTTTGAAACAGACTAGAGTTCCTGAAGATGCGAGCATCATGTACCTTTCCCGGCCATCCCACGTTGATGTTGGTGAAACCTCCCTTGTGATCCACCAGAGCTTGCAGCACTATCGAAAAGTACCCCTTGCGGTTTATGTACTCGGCGGCTTGGTGCTCCGGTGCCAAGATAGGGATATGGGTTCCGTCTATAGCCCCACCACAGTTAGGGAATCCCATTGCAGCAAAGCCATCCACTATGACCTGCACATTTCCCAGGGTCACTACCCTTGATATCAGCAGATCTTTGATTGCATGGGCTACTTGCATCACAGTAGATTTGCCCACTCCAAATTGATTCCCAACTGACCGGTAGCTGTCTGGCATTGCAAGCTTCCACAGGGCTATCACCACTCGCTTCTCAACTGTGAGGGCTGCTCTCATCTTGATATTCATGCGCCTCAGGGCAGGGGAAAGCAAGTCACAAAGTTCCATGAAAGTGCCCTTACGCATGCGAAAGTTTCGCAGCCACTGGGAATCGTCCCAGACCTGCAACACTATGCGGTCCCACCAGTCTGTGCTTGTTTCTCGAGCCCAGAATCGGCATTCCACAGCATTAACCTGCTCCATTAGCACCATGATGCATGCATTGGCAGGGCCTATGCTTTCAGAGAAATCTGTGTCCATGTCCTGATCACTCACGTGACCGCGCTGACGTTGCCTCCTCGCCTGGTATCGCTTTGCCAGGTTCTGGTGCTGCATATACTGCTGGATAACGCGTGTGGTGTTTAATGTGCTCCTAATTGCCAAAGTGAGCTGAGCGGCCTCCATGCTTGCCTTGGTATGGTGTCCACACAGAAAAAAGGCGCGGAATGATTGTCTGCCGTTGTCTGACGGAGGGAGGGGCGACTGACGACACGGCTTTCAGGGTTGGCTTCAGGGAGCTAAAATCAACAAAGGGAGTGTCTTTACATCAAGGAGTATTTCAGGCAGGACTTCACGGAGGGTTCCAAAAAGAAATGGTGCACCTAAGTTATTGTTCTTATTGGAACAAGGAGGTTAGTCTGGCCTCTGATTGATACATGGCTAGATTTACCTCACTGCACCTTCTCTGTGAGTGACTGCAGTGTGACCTAGAGGAATGAGTCCCCTAGACAGGGGAGGAAGCAAATGAATACAAAACAAATCTGGTCTATTTGTTGTTTTGATCCACTCCATCTATCTTTTACATCTTTGGCTGGCAGCAGACGGTGCAGAAGGACTGCATGCCATCCACATCTCATGGCTGCTCGGCAGAAGATGGTACAGTAAGACTGCTAGCCATCCTCATCTCTTGCCTGCCTGGCAGAAGATGGTACAATATGACTGCTAGCAATCCTCATCTTTTGCCTGCCCGGCAGAAGATGGTACAGTACAACTGCTAGCAATCCGTATCGCCTGCCTGCTCACCATAAGACGGTTCAATAGGACTGACTGCAGGACTAAAGAGAATGACCTGGTCAAGTCACTCCAAATTTAGTCCCTGTGCCCATGTCTGTCCAGGCGCTCCCAGCCGACGTGGCCAGGAGCACCTCGGACATGACGATGACGGCTACCAGTCGTACTGTACCGTCTGCTGCCACAAGGCAAGGGGTTGCTGCTACTGTGTAGCAATGCTGTACCACGTCTGCCAGCACCCAGGAGACATAGGGTGACGGTTACCTGAGCGGGCTCCATGCTTGCCGTGGTATGGCGTCTGCACAGGTAACTCAGGGAAAAAAGGCGCAAAACGATTGTCTGCCCTTGCTTTCACGGAGGGAGGGAGGGAACGGGGGCCTGACAATATGTACCCAGAACCACCCGCGACAATGTTTTAGCCCCATCAGGCATTGGGATTCCAACCCAGAATTCAAATGGGCAGCGGAGACTGCGGGAACTGTGGGATAGCTATCCACAGTGCAATGCTCCGGAAGTCGACTCTAGCCTCGGCACTGTGGAAGCACTCCGCCGAGTTAATGCACTTAATGCACTTAGAGCATTTTCTGTGGGGACACACACACTCAAATATATAAAACCGATTTCTAAAAAAACGACTTCTATAAATTCGACCTTATTCCGTAGTGTAGACATACCCCTAGACAGAGTCTGCGTGGGGTGCTTCAGTATCTTGTGTTGCTGTCATGAACAGTCATTTGGAATTGGACACAAAATTAAGCTGATTTCTTTTAAACACTACGTGTTCACTGATCACTATAGTGAGCAGAAAATGAGCATATTGAAGAGTTATGACTCTGTTATGTGTTTCATGCAAATGAATCACTTAGCTATACATTCCCTCTTTGGCCTTATGCTTTCAACCAGGCAACTACATTTAAGAAAGGACATGGATCTCATTAACGCATGGCCAGTGTCACCTATATTCTTTGTCCTGATCATCATTTATAAAGTCTCCCTAAATCTTGGTTAAGGGTTATACGAATGACTCTCTGACCCTGAAGTGCACATGATTATCCTTTCTAGGTATTATATAGGGAAAAAAACAAGAAAAACATACCCCTACTGAAGAACCTTGGTAATTCACACTGACTAGGACACCAATGGGGAGGTACTAAGCAATCAAATGTGACAGAAGTATGTTGACAACAATCAAGGATGCTGTGGTGTAAAAAACGCTTTGTGTATGTATTTTCACAAGTTTTGTTTTAACTTTTAACTTCATGAAATGATACAAAATTATTATTTGTGGATGAATTGTGTGCTGGACAGAACATAAAAGATGTGTGTGATCCTATGCTCTATAATCTTCATAGAAAAATACTTCTGATATAAATATGACATAATTAAGATGTTTTATGCAAGATGTGTCATGTGAGGTATCATTGGAAAGACTATGATTTACTGAATGTGATTATCTAATATGTATGCATGTATCATTTCTGTATCTGAAGTTAGAAATATTGACTAGTTGTAATAATTATATAAACTGTGTGTATTTGGGGAACGCCCACCAGACAGTTTGCAATCAGCCTGGATGGGCCATTAGGAAGGACAATAGAGCTTTGAAGATACTAATCACCCTCCTTCCTGAGAAGTTTCCTGGGAAGCTGATTTGACACGCCAGGGTCACGTGATCGTGTCACCTGGTACAGAATACATCTTGAAATATTGGTACTTCTCCATGGGAAGGAGGTGGGGGGTCAAAACTGGTAAACAAAAGATTCCTGCCATATGAAAATCCTATTTAAGGCTGGGGAGTGAGTTAATCTGGGCTCTTCTCAACTGCATCCCAGCCCAAGAAAGAAAACTGCTGAAAACACCTGAAGAAACAAAAGAACTAAGCTAGGGGAGGAAGGGGTGAGCCCAAACAAGACAAGATCAGCCTGTAAAAGAAATCCCTGAAGATTTAAGCTGCAAGTAGTGCAGTTTACCTTCAAGAAACTCTGCAACCTGCTTGAAACAACATTTAGGGTGAGAAATTATTATTTGTAGCCAGTATTCCTTAGTGTATTAAGCTTAGTTTGCATGTTTTGTTTTATTTGCTCAGTAATCTGCTGTGTTCTGTTTGCTATCCCTTATAATCACTTAAATTTCACTTTTTGTAGATAACAAAGTTGTTTTTTGTTTATCCAAACCGCAGTTTTTGCCATTCAGAACTGGCGGGGGGCTTAGAAAGCTAGGCATATCTTCCTCCACATTGAGGGAGGGGGCGAATTTCATGAGTTTGTGCTCTATAAATCTCTAAACAATGCAAGACAATATAATTTTGGGTTTACATTCCAGAGGGTGTGTTCCCCAGAGTGCTGGGCAATTCCCCAAGCTGAGCCCTCCCACACAGAGCTGATTGCAAACTCTGTGTGATTCTAAATCTGGGTGTGTCCCTACCTGTGTGTGTGCTGGAAGGGGGCTTGAGAGCCTGACACAGTAGCACAGAGTGGGGGGGGTACCCAAACTGGTGGGACAGGTGGGCTCAGTGGGACCCCAGCACATCAGATGGCACCCCGAAAGGGGGTCAAACCTATCACCCTGCCCTTGGAACTCACATTCAGTGTAGTTAAAATGCAGTGTTTTGTCAAGGTTGTAGCAGCTCTAATAGGAGAGAAGAGATAAGATTTGGTTGTAATAAGCCTAAAGGAGATTATCCTCTTTAAAGACACAAAGAGGAGCCTATAGTTCTGCCTGGCACTCAAGCTCCCAAAATATGTGGACACAGCCAGAGCTGCCTAATGTCAGACTCACTGCTTAGGGTCTTTGTACACCCTGGTCTGGGTTAGGTGGTCATGTAAGGGACTGTGACTGAACAAAAAAGGAATGAAAACAATACAAAACCTCAATACAATCCTCTATTAAATCTATGCAGAAAAGTTGGGTAAGACCAGTAGGCCTTGTGAAATATATGGGGTTTGTGGAATAATGAAGTCAAGACTAGTGAGATACTACTGTATTTAGAAGCACAAAACAACAATAAAATGAAAGCTGGAATATAAATTCACATGTTAGCACAGAAAATGAAATAAAGAAAAAAAAAGTGTGTGTGGGGGAGAAAATTTGGCTTTCCTTTATGTCAGATTTTGCTTTAACACAATCTCTCTCACCAAACTGTGATTGTCCATAAATATTTGCTATGCATTTGGACCTACAGCCAAGTGTGACCACTTACAATAAAACATTCATTGTGATGCTTTGAGGTCTTCAGAGGTACATAAAATAGTTCCCAAATTGCACATTACATGCAGTTTTCCATTACATACTGCACAAAATGTCCTTGACATTCAAGAGTTTGCCATACACATTTTAGCATGCATCACTCCAGGGTGTATTTGAAAATACCCTCCACTTGCCTTTAATAATAATGACATGTCATGTGGAATCCAGATCTTGGTTAATCTAACATAATATGTACTTGATGGTTTTTTATTAACTGTCAAAGGAAGCCCAATAGCCGTCAGAAACATTTTTCCCTTCTGTCATGCATTTGTTCCCAGCATGTTTCATTTCTGACCACTAATGTAAAAGGTTAATAAACTACAGGATTAGATGTCATTAATATTTAGTGGCATGGCAAGTGCATAATTTTGCAGACTTTTGATTTTAAAGATATTGGCCATTAATGTGACTATTTTACAGCCTTGTAAAAGTGCACTATGCCGCATGCATCCTCTAATTTGAAAACTAACAAGTCTGAAGAATCTTTGCTATGTTAGACTGTTCTTACCTTTATTGAAATTCAGATGATTGCTTCTGAATTTTGAAGGGCTAATTTTTCCTTCATATTCAATCTTCTTCCCTTTATTTTTTTTCTTCTTGTTATTTATGAGTTATTATTAATCTATTTTTCTTTTATACACCTCTTCATTACGTGTTGAATGTAAAATGGATATAGATAATAGAGGCTGACACTAGAGTTTGGGTCCAATTGATCATTGATCACTACCTTTTTGATGATGATGGTCATTTGTTTTCTATATAGTATTATATCTCAAACAAAGAAACTAAGTCAGTCCTGAGTTATAATTATACAAATGTAATTCTATGTGTGCTAACTGGAATCATTAAAGGTGCATAGAGCTATGGGAATATGGATCTGTACTATATTTACTGATGTAATTATGGAGTAAAATCATTGATGGCACTGGAGCTATTCTTGATTTACCTGAGTGTAACTGACATCAGAATTTAACTAAAAGAGTTCTATTGACCTAAGCCTTCAAAAATGGGCTTTGTAATTTGTTTTCTTTTATAAAAGTCCACTATTTCTCACTCCAGCCTCATTTAAAAACTATTTCAATTTCATTAGCAAATTATTGTTTAATAAGTTTATTTAACCAGTTGTTTGTTTCCCTCTTTGGCTTGGCTTATATGAAAACTTTTGTTTGAATGGGAAAACAAATGAATAGATTCTCCATGTTCTTCACTCCACCTTTCTGCACGTTCACAGAATCCTTAACTTGGCTTTCCTTCAGTAAACGCTATGCATGCCCACACATGTGCTTCTTAAGGTGTATGGGTCCAAAATATTGCAAAGAAGTTGGAAGATCCATATGATGCCCTCGGGTGGCAATTTGTTTTGTACTGTCTGGGTTAGCTGAAAGATGTATAGAATCACATATGGAGAAAGAAATCATATTTCTTTTGATTTTGTTGAACTGACTTGAAACACTTCCTTTCAAATTTGATCAACATCAAACTGCATTTCTTTTGCCTTATGCAAGGTGTAGATTGGATCCTTTTGTCTTCTATGTGCTCCCTGGAGGACTTCATCTCCCACAGTGCAATGCACACCCAACTGACTGAACTGTGTGTACATCGGGGAGTCATATGGCTCTAGGGACATCATAGGAGGTATACTTTATCCAAGGATGCTGGTCCATACTGGAGGATATCTTCCATGATGCATCCAGAGTTTGCATCTAATATACCACCCAGTTTGGTCAGCTGGGTCTACATGGCATTATGGGAGAGGTAATCTGTTTTGGATGCTGGCCTATCAGAGACAATAGTGGCCCAAACTACAAATCCTAAAAGGCAATGATCTAGGGAAATGCAATTAAATTTATTTTAATGGTCAACTCAATAAGACAAAGTATTCTGATTTGGGTCAAACTGACCTAAAACAAAATATGTAACTGATTTTTCTCAATGCAAAATAAAAAAAATGGAAAAATTGAGATTTTCCCAAGTAAAATTTCAATTTTTAGAGAAACTGCACTTTCCACTGTAAAATCATTCAGATGGAAAATTTCCAGCTACCTCTTATGTCAGCCTTCTGTTGGGTTAGAAATATGCACATTAGTGATTAAAAATAAAGTTCATAGTGCAATCATCTTGTCTATTGTAGCAATGGCATGATGTCTTGAGTTGCTGACAAAAATTTCAGTTATGAATATTGAATAAATCAGGCACCTTGGTAACAACTAAGGGCCTAACTTTGCCATATTTACTCATATAGAGTGGTAGCCAGGTTAGTCTGTATTAGCAAAAACAACGAGGAGTCCTTGTGGAACCTTAAGAGACTAACAAATGTATGTGGGCATAGGCTTTTGTGAGCTAGAACCCACTTCATCAGTTGCATGGAGTAGAAAATACAGGAGCAGATATAAATTCATGAAAAGATGGGAGTTGCCTTACCGAGTGTGAGGTCAGTCTAATGAGACAATTCAATTAACGGTAGGATACCAAGGGAGGAAAAATAACTTTTGAAGTGGTAATGAGAGTGGCCCATTTCAAACAGTTGACAAGAAGGTGTGAGTAACAGTAGGAGGAAATTGTATGGGGGAAATTTAGGTTTAGGTTTTGTAATGACCCAACCACTGTGTCTTTATTCAGGCCTAATGTAATCGTGTCCAGTTTGCAAATTAATTCAATTTCTGCAGTTTCACATTGGAGTCTATTTTTGAAGGTTTTTTGTTGAAGAATTGCCACTTTTAGGTCTGTTATTGAGTGACCAGGAAGACTGAAGTGTTCTCCTACTGGGTTTTGAATGTTATGATTACTGATGTCAGATTTGTCCATTTATTTTGCATAGAGACTGTCCAGTTTGGCCAATGTCCATGGCAGAGGGGCATTGCTGGCACATGACAGCATATATCACATTGGTAGATGTGCAGGTGAACGAGCCCCTGATAGTGTGGCTGTTGTGGTTAGGTCCTATGATGGTGTCCCTTGAATAGATATGTGGACAGAGTTGGAACTGGGGTTTGTTTCAGGGTTTGGTTCCTGGGTTGGTGTTTTTGTTGTGTGGTGTGTAGTTGCTGGTGAGTATTTGCTTTAGCTGGGGGATGGGAGGGTGTCTGTAAGTGAGGGCTCCACTCTCACAGGCTTTGGGAGACAGGCAAGGATCATCCCTCAGGATAGGTTGTAGATCCTTGATGATGCGCTGGAGAGGTTTTAGTTGGGGGCTGTAGGTGATGGCTAGTGGCATTCTGTTACTTTCTTTGTTGGGCCTGTTTTGTAGGATGTGAATTCTGGGTACCCTTCTGTTCTCTGTCAATCTGTTTCTTCACTTCAGCAAGTAGGTATTGTAGTTTTAAGAACGCTTGAGAGAGATCCTGTAGGTGTTTGTCTCTGTCTGAGGGATTGGCGCAAATGCGGTTGTATCTTACAGCTTGGCTGTAGACAATGGATCGTGTGATGTGGTCTGGATGAAAGCTGGAGGCATGCAGGTAAGTATAGCGGTCAGTAGGTTTCCAGTATAGGGTAGTGTTTATGTGACCACCACTTATTAGCACTGTAGTGTCTAGGAAGTGGACCTCTTGTGTGGACTAGCCCAGGCTGAGATTGATAGTGAGGTGGAAATTATTGAAATGGGACAACTCAGAATAAAATTCCACTCCACATTAATAATTTGGAAAATGGAGGCATTAAATTAATGGGCTATTCCTGGGATTTATGGATTACTGTAACTTGCTTAATTAAAAATAAAAATGGACAGAAGAAAAAAGTTCCTACTGATTTTTAAAAAGCAGTTAGGACTATGTAAAAACAAATGATGACTAGAGAATTTAAGAATCACATAACCTCAGTTTAGCTTTAGAACTTTTCTGAACTACAGGGGAATCTTCTGTTGATTCTTTTGAGGGTTTCTTAGAAGAGAAAGTCTTCAAAGTCCTCCCTCCTTGGCTCCCTGCAAGGAGATTTAATCATTTAAAAGTACAGTGTACTTGTAGCTTAGTTGAAAAACCAGTGTCTATTTAATCTAGGTCAACAGATCAAACTCACACTATGAAGGAGAACTCTAGTGGTGAGTGAAACTCTTTCAGTCCTGTGAGATCATGAGAGAGAGAGTGTAAGTGTTCTTACATTAATGAAGTTCATACTTCTAGTTCCTGTTATCTCTCATGGAAATAATGGATTACTTAACCCCTGTGACTGCACAACATTGTATGCAATTTTCATGCCACACTGCACAACTACACTGCCTATATCATTTGCTCCACTTTAAATCCCAGTTAGTACTCTTTGGTGTTATTAATAGAAAGTCAATCTTTTTAACCATCTGAAAGTGATTACTTTTAAACAAACCTAAAAGTAAGCAAATATTCATAGACAGGAATTATCCATGAATATTAAAATGTACCTACTTCACATGGTCATTCAATCAGCTAATTATCCATAAAAACTTATTTGCCACTTGAATTACAGCTTTCCGAAGAGTAATTTTGGCAGACTTAGCAACTAAACCCTGCCAAAAACTCTCTTGCATGTACCGTATGGTGTGTGGTGTGGGGAAAACCCTGAAATAATGTTCAGAAGAGATACAGTAATTACTTTGATATGGGGTGGGAAGGTTGCATTGTATCACATCCTATTGTGTTGTTAATTAGTTTTCACTAGTTAAAAGGAATCTAATCATACAATGTTCTCTGAGTGCAGTATATTTCCATACATTTTGCCTGATTTAATTGCAGAAATTGACTATTGAATATATTAAACACAGAACTTGTTGCCAGCAAATTTTTACCACAACCTGTTGCTTAGAGTGAACATTCCAGAATGAAGACTCTCACAAATCCCTAGCCTATTCTTTCATGGGAGCCATAGTGGTGCTCCCCTAACTGGACACTGCCAGAGTGCTGTCTTTAGGGCCCATGTACTCCTTCATGTCCCTTAAAGTTCCCTTAATATGAATAGGTGGCAGCACTGTCTCTTTCCTCAGCCTCTCTACCATGCTTCCTAGCCACAGAAACTCTATTTCTTACCTTTTCATGAAAATGGGACCATACAGCCTCAGTGTCAAGGCCCCAGGACTGGTGCTGACAACCCCTCCTCAACTCCCCACTCCCAACTCATCAGTTATTTAAGCATATTCTTTTCCAGAGCTCTAATCTTGTGAGCATCTACGTTCACAGTTACCCCTTCAGGGACATGGGATAGTGAAGCAAACAGACACACTGACTCTGTAAGGGGCCACAAACCAGTCATTCTTTACTAGAGCTGGTTGGGAATTTTCCAACCATACAGGTTTTTGCTGGAAAATGCCTCTGTTGAAACTGAATTTTTTGTGTGGAAATATCCCAATATTGATTAACTTCCACCATCACAGAGGCAGATTTCCATTTGATTTCCTACCAGCTCACCTGGTGGGTTGCTGCAGACCCTGAGCTCCCAAGAGCTGCAGCTCTGGGGTACCCCTGTCATCCTGACTTCCTGAGATCTGGGAATCTTACGTAGTCCAGGCTCCTAGCTCCACTGCTGGCGCATCTCCTGACTCTGAGGGACTCCTTAAGATGTTCCCCCAAGATCTGGATGCAGCCTGGGGAACCCCTGGAGTTGGGACAGCCACTGCTCTGTTTCATTTATTGGAAAATCCAATGGAAACATTTTTAGTTTTCCAAAATGATTTGAGGGGAGAAGGGGAAGGAGGAATCTCCTTTGCATGGGAAATTTCAAAATTTCAAGTTTTTTTTTTTTTTGTTTCACTCCACAGTTACAGCTGCACAACAGGGAGAAGAATCTGGCCACTGTTCAAAACTCTGAACCTTCTTTTTAAAGGCTACCAGCAATTACTTTTTTAAATGTAGTACCCTAGATTCCACACGTATGTGACTTCAGTTGCTCACCCCCACCCCACCCCCAGGAAGGGCAGTAGCAATGGGCAAAGCAGGGGTGAGAGGGATAAGAGGGACTGCCCAGTGGTTGTGGGGGTAAATTCTATTTCCCCACTTCCACTTAATTCCTTGCAAATGGGCTTTGTGCAGGAAGGGTTGAACTCCACCGAAGTTGAATCCACATATAGACCTAAACATTACAAATACACTGAGTATAGTTTAAAAGTGAGATGCAGTGCTGCAACCTTTAATTAACAATATAAATATTTTCAAAATCACATTGTACAATGGCCATGAGACACTCCAATATGAGCACTCTGTAGTGCTAATTCACACATAGTCACATTGGTGGTGACTTATCCTTCAGCCGCCTGGCTTGCAGCAATACACTAGGCATGAATTAATGCAATGCAGTTTATGTCCTGCCATATCTTATTGCTTATTAAACAGTGAACCAGTTTATTAAACTGGAGAGATGGAATTTCTGGCCACCATGACTGAATAACTCTTTAAGCAGTGCAAAGTTTTCTTTCAAATTCCCTTCTCCAAAGTTTCTTATAAGAACTATTCACACAAACATTTGTTGGCTGTTCTTGAATGCAGTTGCTCCTTCATCACTGCTGTAATCCATGTATTGCAAGATAATAAAGGGTGGGGATACTGACATTCTGCCCCTCTTCTCCCCCCCCATGTCTTTTAAAATGATGGTTTAAACTATGACACTGAAACATCATTTCAGGAAGCATCCCCCAAACAAACATTTCTGACACAGCACTATAATTTCCAAGAATACTATAAAAAGAAAAGGAGTACTCGTGGCAGCTTAGAGACTAACCAATTTATTTGAGCATAAGCTTTCGTGAGCTACAGCTCACTTCATCGGATGCATTCAGTGGAAAATACAGTGAGGAGATTTATATACACAGAAAACATGAAACAATGGGTGTTACCATACACACTGTAAGGAGAGTGATCACTTAAGATGAGCTATTACCAGCAGGAGAGTGGGGGGTGGGGGGGCGGAGAGAAAACCTTTTGTAGTGATAATCAAGGTGGGCCATTTCCAGCAGTTAACAAGAACATCTGAGGAACAGTGTGTGTGTGTGTGGGGGGGGGGGAATAAACATGGGGAAATAGTTTTACTTTGTGTAATGACTCATCCACTCCCAGTCTCTATTCAAGCCTGAGTTAACTGTATCCAGTTTGCAAATTAATTCGAATTCAGCAGTCTCTCGTTGTAGTCTGTTTTTAAAGTCTTTTTGTTGTAATATTGCGACTTTTAGGTCAGAGATCGAATGACCAGAGTGATTGAAGTGTTCTCTGACTGGTTTATGAATGTTACAATTCTTGACATCTGATTTGTGTCCATTTATTTTTTTACGTAGAGACTGTCCAGTTTGACCAATGTACATGGCAGAGGGTCATTGCTGGCACATGATGGCATATATCACATTGGTAGATGTGCAGGTGAATGAGCCTCTGATAGTGTGGCTGACGTGATTAGGCCCTATGATGGTGTCCCGTGGATAGATATGTGGACACAGTTGGCAATGGGCTTTGTTGCAAGGATAGGTTCCCGGGTTACTGGTTCTGTGGTGTGTTGTGTGGTTGCTGGTGAGTATTTGCTTCAGGTTGGGGGGCTGTCTGTAGGCAACAGACTCCAAGGAGAGACTGCTGAATTGGAATTAATTTGCAAACTGGATACAATTAACTCAGGCTTGAATACAGACTGGGAGTGGATGAGTCATTACACAAAGAAAAACTATTTCCCCATGTTTCTCCCCCCCCACACACACACACACACTCTTCCTCAGACATTCTTGTTAAGTTCTGGAAATGGCCCACCTTGATTATCACTACAAAAGGTTTTCTCTTTTCCCCTCCCCTCCGCCCCTCCCCTCCCCCCCCCCCCCCCGCTCTCCTTCTGGTAATAGCTCATCTTAAGTGATCACTCTCCTTACAGTTTCAGAGTAACAGCCGTGTTAGTCTGTATTCGCAAAAAGAAAAGGAGTACTTGTGGCACCTTAGAGACTAACACATTTATTTGAGCATGTGCTTTCGTGAGCTACAGCGTGAGCTCATGCTCAAATAAATTGGTTAGTCTCTAAGGTGCCACAAGTACTCCTTTTCTTTCTCCATACAGTGTGTATGGTAACACCCATTTTTTCATGTTCTGTGTGTATATAAATCTCCTCACTGTATTTTCCACTGAATGCATCCGAAGAAGTGAGCTGTAGCTCACGAAAGCTTATGCTCAAGAGATCCACTTCCTGGACACTACAGTGCTAATAAACAATGGTCACATAAACACCACCCTATACCGGAAACCTACTGACCGCTATTCCTACCTATATGCCTCCAGCTTTCACCCTGACCACACCACACGATCCATCGTCTACAGCCAAGCTCTGCGATACAACCGCATTTGCTCCAACCCCTCAGACAGAGACAAACACCTACAAGATCTCTATCAAGCATTCTTACAACTACAATACCCACCTGCTGAAGTGAAGAAACAGATTGACAGAGCCAGAAGGGTACCCAGAAGTCACCCACTACAGGACAGGCCAACAAAGAAAATAACAGAACGCCACTAGCCATCACCTTCAGCCCCCAACTAAAACCTCTCCAATGCATCATCAAGGATCTACAACCTATCCTGAAGGATGACCCATCACTCTTACAAATCTTGGGAGATAGGCCAGTCCTCACTTACAGACAGCCCCCCAACCTGAAGCAAATACTAACCAGCAACCACACACCGCACCACAGAACCACTAACCCAGGCACCTATCCTTGCAACAAAGCCCGTTGCCAACTGTGTCCACATATCTATTCAGGGGACACCATCATAGGGTCTAATCACGTCAGCCACACTATCAGAGGCTCATTCACCTGCACATCTACCAATGTGATATATGCCATCATATGCCAGCAATGCCCCCCTGCCATGTACATTAGTCAAACTGGACAGTCTCTATGTAAAAGAATAAATGGACACAAATCAGATGTCAAGAATTATAACAATCATAAACCAGTCGGAGAACACTTCAATCTCTCTGGTCACTCGATCTCTGACCTAAAAGTCGCAATATTACAACAAAAAAACTTCAAAAACAGACTCCAACGAGAGACTGCTGAATTGGAGGTTTCAGAGTAGCAGCCGTGTTAGTCTGTATTCGCAAAAAGAAAAGGAGTACTTTTGGCACCTTAGCGACTAACCAATTTATTTGAGCATAAGCTTTCGTGAGCTACAGCTCACTTCATCGGATTAATTAATTTGCAAACTGGATAGAATTAACTCAGGCTTGAATAGAGACTGGGAATGGATGAGTCATTACACAAAGTAAAACTATTTCCCCATGTTTATTCCCTCCCGCCGCCCGCCCCCCCCCCCCCCCCCCGTTCCTCAGATGTTCTTGTTAACTGCTGGAAATGGCCCACCTTGATTATCACTACAAAAGGATTTCTCCCCCCACCCCCGCTCTTCTGCTGGTAATAGCTCATCTTAATTGATCATCTCCTTACAGTGTGTATGATAACACACATTTTTTCATGTTCTGTGTGTATATAAATCTCCTCACTGTATTTTCCACTGTATGCATCCGATGAAGTGAGCTGTAGCTCACGAAAGCTTATGCTCAAATAAATTGGTTAGTCTCTAAGCTGCCACAAGCCCTCCTTTTCTTTTTGCAAATACAGATTAACACGGCTGCTTCTCTGAAACCAAGAATACTATGTAAGGAAGGAGCACCACAGAAGATATTCCTGGAGATAAAACTAGGAATAGAAGTAGCACCTCTTCCACAGAGATGTAGCAGTAATTTGCATGTTCAAGGGCAAAACAAAGTAATAAATATCTGCCCTACAATTGGGTAGTAAAGTTGATTGTGGAACACACGTTAATTCTGAATCTCATTGTTACAGGGTGTACCCGGCATTCACTATCCCCTCCCATCTCCCAGTGGAAACCATGCTGTGTTAATGCACCATGCCCTAGGAAGTGGACCATTAAGAAAAGAAGGGCAGCAAGTCTGGATCTGCGGGGTTGCCTATAAGGCCTCCCAGGGCCAGCTGTTGGTGTAATGAGAGAGACATAGTCCTTCAGCAGCTAGACGGCCTGGGACTAGGCAGAGGCCAATCAGGGCCCAGTAGGACAGATAAAAGGACTGTCTGCTGCTGTCAAATTTCAGTTCTGGGGATGCCATGAGAAAAGAGGAAGGATTCTCCCTCTTCCTTAGCCCAAGAAGCCAATCCTGCTCAGAGGCTGATCCTGACTGCACTTTTCATTTTAGTCAATGAGAGACTTTTGATTTATTTTGTGGAGTATAAGGCCCAGGTAGACCATTCTAAATTAGACATTAGGGTTTTATGGGTCACCATACCCCTGAGGACAGTTAATCATCAACAGGAGCCTTTGCCTGGTGTCCCTCTGCTTTGGCTGCAGTGGGTTTCAAGGGCCAGGATTCCTAGCCGCTAACTGGTGGTGTCTCGACCTGACTGTTTACAGTAGTCAGGAACGCTCCCTTACCTTCCTATGTGGTTTTGACGATTCCCACTTGGTACTTATCCCTGTGACTATCCTGATACCTGATATATATACTGCTCTGACACCTACGTAATGGATGAACCAACAACCAATGTACACTTTATTTACAAGGCAAAATATAGAGGAAAGCATATAAAGGAAAGGGGAAGATTGATTTGGAGGGGATACATTAGTAACACCGTACAACCCACAAGTAACACTAGCCCAGGGTTGATTCCCCAGGATTCACAAATCCAGATTATTCCACACTAGTGGGCTCCATAATGTGGAGGAAACTATATACCTTAAAGAGTCATTGCAGGCCTGAATGCCCTTGTGTGGTGAGGTTGTTCAGTCCCATTATCTGACAGTCAGAGACTTAGGGACACCCAGAGCACAGGGTTACATTCCTGACCAGCTTAGCAAATAGATAAATTCATGGAGGATAGGTCCATCAATGGCTAATCCTTTTTTGAATCCAGTTATACTTTTGGCCTTCACAACATTCCCTGGCAACAAGTTTCACACGTTAACTATGCATTGTGTGAAGAAGTACTTCCTTTTGTTTGTTTTAAACCTGTTGCCTATTAATTGCATTGGGTGACCCCTGGTTCTTGTGTTCACTCAATTATTCCATATTTTACAATTATTCATTGATTGTTTAGAAGAATCTTAAAAGTGAATTTAGTGTTTCTAGCACTCATTTTTTTTCAGTAAATAGAAAACACTCTCCCCACCCCAAACTGGTAGATATTTTCCATCCTTAACTGCAGTTTAACAAAGTTATCTTCCATCTACTTCTTGTTTCCCCCTCAATAATTAATCAATGCCATTAGGACTCTCACTCTACAACTGGAGAAGCTGATTCCCTCATATGGACAGTTCTTTGCTCCCATATTGGCAGCTGTTTACCCAGTCTCAGGGGACAATTTGCATTCCCCTCTTAGCTCATTTGGTAGCTAGGTGAGAAGATACTATACATACTAGACAGCTATGGGGAAGGAGCTGTGAAGAACAAAACTAAGCAAATAAGTCAGTGAGAATTGTGAGAGGAGGGTGAGTCATTTTTTCATTTCAATCTTTGGAACACAAGAGTGTCTTCCGAATAAATTTAATTTCTATACATATCATCCTTCCAAATTAAAATCTTATCCACTGTAGTGAAATTACGAAGTGACAGATTTATTTCCATTACTGTGCTTCAGAAATGAAACTATCACTGTTTTTATCCAATTATGAGCTCTGTTTGTTCCTCTATTTGTATTCCCCTAATTGTCCATTGCTAAAAGTCTGTCACTGCATAAAGCTTGAGTACATTATCAAACATTTTGGTAATGACTCATGCAGAGAAGAAATATCTTTCTTTATTTGCCTAATCAGTATCACACTTTTCAATTTTACTAGATCATTACCTCTGGCATGTGTCACAATACTTCTGGGGCCTAGGAATTTAGCTAACAATTAAAAAAAAAATATCCAAACAGCCAGTTGCAGCCAAATAATTCCTTTCTATCCAAATCATTTAGCAGAATGTTGTAGACAGACATTTGATATTTTGAATTATTTTCCTTAAAATGTGTTTTTGGCCCTAATAAATATTAGAACGTCCAAAATAGAGAGAAACAACATATTTGCATATGTATATATGAGGGATAGACTATAGAAATATTGAACATAACAGATCTTTCTAGGCATTTATATTTGAATGACCAATATGAATATGCTGTATGTTTTGTACTATAGTTAGTGGCGCCTACAGGCAAGGTTTTGATGTGCCCCACTATAAAACTGTTTTCAGTTGCTTATTACTTTGCCAAACTTTATCTTACTGGACCGATATTTTACATGTTGGGTGTCACCTCAGGATGAAAGATTTTGGACGGTTTCAGCAAAAAATGGTTCAGCCGTTCCTGAGAATGATATTAGGGGAAAATATGTTGTTTTGCCCCGTGACTGACTTGATTTATTTATTTAAAGAAGCTCTAGTAAATCTATGCTTTGGATCAGAGACTGGAAATTTGAAAATTTCTCCTTTTGTGCCAGGGGTTTGCTTTTTTTGCTGTCCCTATTTCTGAAAGCAAGCTCAAATTTGGTTAATTTGTGAGCCTTTGGAAAACCTCAGTTTGCACATACTCTTTAGAGACTTGTTAGAGTTTCACTGCTCAATTATCTGAAGATTCTGTCTTCACTGAACATGCTGTAGCCCCTTACAGTTTCCATGTTTGCATGTACGCCATCCACACAAAGCAACTAAGCATGCTTAGCATGGCAGCTGCAGGAGCTGAGCTGATTTTTTCTCTGCAATTGATGTTCAGGACACTGTGTTGCTGAGTCCTAGAACTGAGAGCAGCGAGCATATGTCTCGTGCATTTTCAGTGCTCTGCCTACTGGCACCCAAGCGCTGGGTGAGGAGCAGGAGGAAACATCTTGACTTGGAAAGGAGGGTTTGTTGGGGCAAGGGGTTGCAGGAGACAGAGGGATGGGGGAAAGTAGATTAAAAGGGTAGAAATAGCTGGAAGGGGGAGGGGAAAGAAGTGGGAGAGAAAAGCTGGTATGTGTGTTGGGGGGAGTAGATACAGCAAGGAGAATGGGACAGGTGCCAATAGAGGGAATGTATAAAAGAATTCTGGGGAATACATAGGCAAAAATAGGGGGAATGGATAGGAGCAGGGGAGTAGAAGTTCTTTTTTTGGGAGGGGGTGATATTGATAGAAGTGGAGGGGAACAGAGACAGGCTTGGGGAGATAGGGACAAGTGTCTAACTGCTAAAGAACATTCCTCTACAGCAGAGGTTCTCTTAGTTGGGGATTGGTCCTGCTTTGAGCAGGGGGTTGGACTAGATGACCTCCTGAGGTCCCTTCCAACCCTGATATTCTATGATTCTATGATTCAAACTATAGATTGGGACCCCATAGTGGGTCACAACTCCATTTTAATGGGGTCACTGAGGCTGGTGTTGGCCCTGGGCCCCAGCAAGTCTGAAACCTAAGCACAAGTCCCACCGCCCAGGGCTAAGGTTACATACCCTCCACCCAGGGCAGAAGCCATTGGGCTTCAGCTTCTCCCACGCCCCTTGCCCATGGCAGTGGGTTTCAGGCAGTCTCAGTCTTCAGTCCCCCCTCCTGAGGTTATGTAGTAATTTTTGTTGTCAAAAGGGTCATGGTGTAATAAGGTTTGAGAACTGCTGTCCTACAGAATCTGGAACTGAACCCAGGAGTCCTTAGCCTCTAATTTCCCTTGTAGTCCGCAAATCCACTGGTGAAATCGACTGGCAAAGTGTGTTTTTCACCCGTCTCTAATACTTGATCCACACCGAGGTTAACAGACTACTACTGCTATCAACTTCTCCATTAGCTCAAGTGTCAGAGGCCTCTGCTGTGCACCTAACACTCCAAATCCTGCTATTGACCCCTGCTAGGTGTCGGTATGGTTACACATGATGAAATGGAATGAAAGATAGGACAGTAATTATTTTTGTTTTTGGATTTATTACATATTTGCTGAGCCCAAATTACACACCACTATCAATCAACTTTTCCAAGTTCTAGAGCAATAGTTTTCCACTGGAAACAACAACAGCCAATATATTATGCATATAATATTATTAAGAGACAGAGCAACCTCTTCATAATTAAAGGTCAAATTTTCTCACTCTTAATGGCGAAAAAAGACCTCAGGGGGTGGGGGGGAATTCCTGGGAACCACAAATTAAAACAATTTTATGGCAACAAAACCTCAATTTTTGTGTAGAGGTTTGGGAATTCTACCCACTTTGAAAGTCTGAAATATATGTTGAGTGTAGGCAGTTTTAGTAGTACATATTTCAAGAACATTTTGGTTTCCCCACAAAGTTTTAGAGCAAGGTTAGATTCGCACACCTCTATTTATAAAAATCGATGCTTTCAAATGAATAAAATTACTACACATCTCACAAAGATTATACAGGGGCTATTCCTTCATTCCTTATGCAGAAAATGTTTCCTATACTTTTATAAATAATAATATTTAGCACAGTAGCGCTTTAGATTTTCAAAGTGCAGTATAAACTAAGTAATTAAACAATCTCATTCAGTGCATATTAAATATGTATCCTTTTCCAAGTGACTAAATTGGTGGGAAAATGCCAAATGTGTGCCTTAAACCTATTAATCAAAATATATACGCAATGGTTAACTCATTATTTTTAGGTTTTGTTTAGAAAACAAGAAATCTAAGAACTACGTTTTTAAAAGTATTGAATGTTGTCCCTTGACAGTAATTAAGGAGCCCTTTAGCAGTGAGAACACAACTTCATATGTGCTGCAGCTAACAATCTGAGGGGATATTTCAAATTGGCCATCATTGTCCAGGCACTTAGCCAATCACTTTGTAGCCTGGGGGTGTAAATAGACAGATTGCAGAGGGGATTTGCAGAATTACATGAACGTCAATATACTAGGTGACAATAGAGAACACAGATATGGGAGGGCTGCTGCTAGGTGATAATATGCCTCAAGAAAAGAGATATTATAGATCATAGATTTCCATGAATTCCATTTTGCAGCAATTTCTACCTAGCAGTAGTGAAGAAGAAATAGCATATACTTAGTTATGTCTTTACAACGCTGGAGCCGGTCAAAGAGTTAGAAACCACTTACAACAAACAAATATCCATAGAGAGGATCCTCTGGTCATTTTCATGATAATATTCAGTACAGAGGGACTCCTGCACAGCGCACAAGGCTCTATGATGGACTGAGATTATAATTATTCCAGAAGGTGAGTAGGAATTAGTTAATAATTTTGACCCTCTGAACCCTCGCCAGCTCCTTTTTTCAGCTCCCACCAATCCTCTATATCTGAAGCAAGGGGCCGCTCAAACTCTTGTCTACACACCATAATAATGAGTTTAAGTACCATTAAGAAAATCTGACTTTCATTCAATAATTACATCATAGTATTAATAAGTCACCCAGGGTACAGCCATTGCTGATAGATAACTGAAATTTCCAAGTTTGTTTCAAGAAAGAAGGGTCCATATTTTGTGTCACAGCACCATTACCTGATCTGGGAACCACTGACAAGCAGATGGGGAAATTTGGCTATTATTCTGAATACATTCTAAATGTGAACTGCTGGAAGTTCAGTGGATTCATTTTTTGGGGAACGTAGAAAAAATATTTGTTTCCTTTAATAGTGTATTTGTCCTCAAATTTATATTTCTATTTGGAGATCTGTGATGGGATGTACAAACTCCACACTGAGCAACAAGGGGTTAAGGAACTACTCTGGGCACAGTCAGCCCCACACCACCACACCTGTAGCAAATCCATGGACCAGAAAAGGAATTAAAAGGCAAGTGATCAGCTCATTTGGGGAAGATTAGGGAAGAGAACAGACCTGCTACCAGCAGCTCCAGGGAGCCAAGCTAATCGAAGGCGGAATCTCTCCCTAAACAACAGCCCAAGGACCCCTCCCTGAGGGAAGGGAGAGCCTGCTGCAGAAACCGCCTGAGAGGGAAGCATTCCCCTCTTCTATGAAGTCTGGACTGGATTGATCCGCTTTATTTTGGACTACCCCAGCAGGGGAATGCCTTGGACTTAGCTGGCCCAAGAGGCTTGGCCATACCCCAGGAGGACACAGTTGCTGCCTTACCCCAGATGGTGACCTTGGGACAATTGCAGGGAGATGATAGGAAGTGGATCAGGGAGAGCTGCCTTAAGCCTCCCTCAGTGTTAGAGCACTGATTGCCTCAAAGGGCCCTGGCTCAGAGCCCAGGTTCTCCTACAAACAACCCCTTGGTATTTCACCAGCCTAAGCCTTAAGCATTAGGTAGTGCTTCCCGGTTGGGACAGTGCCAAATTATTATTATGAATTACTGTGATTGATATGAATGAATGTGGTGAGCGTGAGTTTGGTGTGGCTTGGCACATCTGAATTTGCTAGCGGTTTCTGGGAGCAGGGTTATCTTAGCATCAGACCGTTGGTATGGAAATTTACTAAGAGTGCTGAAATTGGTTAATCAGAGGCTCTATCTATGTGTGTGTTTCAGCTTGAAACTTTGGTCGTATCAGCTGATGGCCATCTCATGAAAGTAAAGAAAATGCAGAAGACACGTTATCAGTGATCTTGGAACAGGCTGACCCTTAATCTCTGACTGTTTTGCAGCCCCTTCTAAAATATTAATTAGAAAAACCAATAATGGAATGCCCACAGAGCATATTTCTGGGACATGTGACTCCTTTGAGAATAAGAGGCATAAATGCTAAGGAGAATTAGTTAGTTAGTTCCCAAATTAACATCTGAAGAGGTCTGTGATGCTGTAAGAGAGAGGGTCTCAGAGTAGCCAAGACCCTGACTTTCTGAGGACTTTTGAACCAGAGGGGCTCGGGGTAACCAAGACCCTGCTTTGGGGAACATTTGACAGACCAAGTACTTGAGGAGAAAAGAAGTCTCCATCTAGGACTGGTAGTTATACTTGTTTTGTTTGCCAATCTGGATACTGAGTAAGGCCAACATAGTTACTGAGGGGTTTATACTTGGGGAATGGAGGCTTATTAAGAAGACATATTATATAAAATTTTACTGCTTGTGTGATTCTTTCTCAAAATAAACTGCTGTGCATTGAGCACATTGAATCCGATTGATACCGGTAACAATCTGCCCAGCTGCGGGCCATTAAAGATCCATTTCAGCATTCTCTACTAACCAACCCTGAGTGAGGGCCATCACAAGTTTTTATATTCAGAAGTGTTAGTCAGAGCGGCATATATAATTTTATACATAGGAGAATGAACACACACACACAATTAAAGGTGCTTATGTGTATAATATCCCAGATGGATATGTGTTTGTTTTTTCAGAGTTGAATTTTCAAAAGGAGGATTTGAAATTGTGTACACTTTGTAAGTGCATAACTTTACACATACTTATTTTGATGCTTAAATTTTGGCACATGCTAAAACTGAATTTGCATCTGAAAAGTATATCTGCATGCATTGCTCAGGTGGAAATTATCCAGTTTTCATATATCAAGGCAGTTTGCACAAGCAAATCAAAGTTTTTGCACATTAGTAAAAATATATGAGCAGTCCAAAAGGTACCACTATAAAAGTTGGGTTAAGTTCCTTTTCCAAATGAGGCCCATAGAGACTAATGAAGGATTAAGTTCTTATCTTTCAGTTTTGCCTAAACTTTTCAGTTCTCCCTTAGAAAATTGAAACAAAATATTTGGTTGATGGCAAGTTGGAATTGACACATTTTGGTCTGTTGTACTGAACTGAAATGTTGCGTTATGTGCCATATCAACATTCATCTGCTCTGCTGCAGTTCCTCATAGGAGTTATAGTTTGAGTGCCTCATACTCCCACTCTCCTCTATAGTCCAAGCTTCCTAGTTGAACTACATCTCCTATGAAGCACTGAGATCTCCACTCTGGCTGAACCAATGCAGGTATCATGGACGTTCATGTGACCATGATGAATCATAAGGGATCTAGTCTAGTCAGGAAGCTTGTCTTATAGAGTTGAATGGGATCAGGGAGCATGAACCATTTGAACTATAATTCCTATGAGGCACCGTGGCACCTAAGAAAAACACATATTAATGTCCAAATGAGCTAAAAATTAATGTTTTGATTCATAGAATCATTAGGGATGGAAGAGACCTCAGGAGGTCATCTAGTCCAACCCCCTGCTCAAAGCAGGACCAATCCCCAGCTAAATCATCCCAGCCAGGGCTTTGTCAAGCCCAACTTTAAAAACCTCTAAGGATGGAGATTCCACCACCTCCCTAGGTAACCCACTCCAGTGCTTTACCACCCTCCTACTGAAATAGTGTTTCCTAATATCCAACCTAGACTTCCCCACTGCAACTTGAGATCATTGCTTCTTGTTCTGTCATCTGCCACCACTGAGAACAGCCAAGCTCCATCCTCTTTGGAACCCCCCTTCAGGTAGTTGAAGGCTGCTGTCAAATCCCCCCTCACTCTTCAATTCTGCAGACTAAACAAGCCCAGTTCCCTCAGCCTCTCCTCATAAGTCATGTGCCCCAGCTCCCTGATCACTTTTACTGCCCTTTGCTGGACTCTCTCCAATTTGTCCACATCGTTTCTGTAGTGGGGGGCCCAAAACTGGATGCAGTACTCCAGATGTGGCCTCACCAGTGCCAAATAGAGGGGAATAATCACTTCTTTCGATCTGCTGTCAATGCTCCTACTAATACAGTCCAATATGCCATTGGCCTCCTTGACAACAAGGGCACACTGCTGACTCCAGCTTCTCATCCACTGTAATCCCCAAGTCCTTTTCTACAGAATTGCTGCTTAACCAGTCGATCCCCAGCCTGTAGCAGTGCATGGGATTCTTCTGTCTTAAGTGCATGACTCTGCATTTGTCCTTGTTGAATGTCATCAGATTGCTTTTAGCCCAATCCTCCAATTTGACTAGGTCTCTCTGGACCCTATCCCTATCCTCCAGCGTATTCAGTTCAACAAACCACAGCAAAATATTTCAGTTCAAGAATATCAAAATGTTTAATGGCCATTACAAATGTCAAAATGAAATATTTCTGAACTTAATTTTTTGAGAACTTTCCATTCTGAAAAACAAACAAACCAGCTAACAAAAACAAACACTTCCCCCACAATATGTTGACTTTCTTGTCCCAATTCAGTATGAAAGCAAATATCAAGAGTATCAAAATTGTGTGCAAGTCTGAAATTCTCAATTGAGTGATTTTCAACCACTCTTTATGGATGTGTAAGTGTCAATGCTGAATACTGACTTAAACTATCCTCTCACCCCGAGAGCTAGCATTTTCAGAACAGAGTTGAGGAAAATGTGGAGAAACTTTCCCTGTTCCTTCCCATTGTCATCTGCTGTATAGATAAAGCTGTGGTTTTCATTATCTAGGGCTGCTAATCTGACATATGATCCAACATTTTAAAATAATAAAAAACACAAACATTTACTTATAAACTGCTGACTGGTTATAAATAACCTGTTGGTACTAAATGTGTGAATGTCAGAAAAACTTTTCATGGTTTTTATACAGAATCAGTAAAGAAAGAACCAGAAATTACAGGTTTACTAAAGTCCAACTTGATAAGAAATATTGCACAGATAATCTCCTGATTGCACAGATAATTTTCAAAGATACTTTATCCTCTATATGAAATGACTCAGTGAATTCACTTAACCCCATGAAGGACGATAACAAATGGGAATATACTTTTCTTTTTGGAAAGATTATTGTGCTCTTGATTAGCACTGCAAATCTTGGCACATTGACCATAGAAAATGTGATTCTTGCCATGAAGAACATGGCAAAAAACTTTCCCATTCTGTGCTTAAGGTTTATATATCTCATATTTGGAACACACAGAGAATAATTTTGATGCCCCTAATGATGTATTACAGACCACAAAATTATGGGGGAAACAGCCACACCTCACTCCCACCCCCAACAAAAAAAGAACAATGGAGATTCTGTCATGATAATCTAGACATGAACGGGGATCACTAGAATGTCAGTAATATCCAAATGGTAATCTGGCTGAGTTTTCATAGTTATTACAAGTGAAACAACTTTTGAGCATATATCTAATGTTATAGCAGCTAAACAATAGAGTAAATTACAACACTACACTGAGCATGGAAGATCTGGCTAGGAATGGATGAATACCAACAACATTCAAATAATGTTTTATACATTTTTTTTAAAAATGTTTATTTTACAATGATTAATATACATTTAAACTTTCCATACAAGTATTAACAAATTGTATTCCTAACTTGCATTAGCTACCTTTAAAAGACTCATTTGTGTTTTGTCAATATTTTATCATTATCAACACCTTTATCACCTTCATTTTGTACACATTCAAAAAATGGTAACCAAACATAACACCTACTTGACCTTATAGAAGCCTGTCTGTCATTATTTTCCTTGAAAGAATTTTCCATAACTTATACCACTAATGGGGGATCTGTCCTTTTTCCAAAAAAACCCTCTATTACATACTTGGCTGCTAGCAGTAATTGTGTTATACAATGTGTTCTCTTTTAATACATTCTTATTTATTTCAGTTTTTATTTATTTGATTTAATTTTAATTTTATTTTCATATAATTTTCCATTGATTTTAGCAATTCTACTCCAGTCAATGATTGCCTTCTAGTCATGTTTAGTTTGTTTTCACATCATTTTAGCCAGAATAGGTTATTAAAGAAGGCATCTACAATACGTTATATTCACCAAATGTGTTGGAACCTTACCAACTTGTTGTCCTCTAGAAAAATAGTATATGATCTTGACATTAAACACTGTAACATAATGTACACATGCCAGAATTAAGGTTGCAATACAGCCTCAATTCTACTCCCTGCCATTTCCTAACTTTTGAATGCTTGACTTTTGCAACCTTAATACTGTTCTTTTAATGTAGTTTTTGTGTGATATATATAATTTTGAATAATGGAATGTAAAACTGGGCTATTTCAGGGTTCCTGAAAGAAGGTTTTTGAACTTCAGAACATGATATGAAAAATGACGAGTATCCCAAACTTGGTCTGGCCCACATTCTCTGATTTACAACATCACTGCCCGCGTTGCCACCACTAGTGGAACGATACTACCAACTGTGGGGAAAACTGGACTTACAAAGATCATTGTACGGGAGACCTAGGGCAGAATCCAAGTGTAAGAGAGAGATCCTTTCAGTTTGTCAGAGTTTCAGTGATTCTGAGGTTTCGGAACCATTACTTGAAATGCGTATATAGAGTTTTCTTTTGGTCTAACCCCCTATTATTGGCCCTACTATCTTACAGTTTCTCATAAAAGTTCCTAAACATAGTACGTTTTTTCATTCAGATTTAAAGTTTCCTTTTTAATATTAGCCTATGATTGAATTTAGTTTTTATCTTCATTTGTGATTGCAGCATCAATATGCTACGAGATGAAGTTATTGACTACACTGTATTTTATATTATTCTAAAATATATTAATCTTACAGTATCCGTACTTTTATCTATTGCCTATAGTAACTACATTCATAGATGCCAAGGCCAGAAGGGAACATTGTGATCATCTAGTCTGACCTCCTGTATAAAGATAATTGCAGGGCTAAATTAAATGCATAATATATATATTTAACAACAATTAGTTTTAGGGCATTATTTTTTGAATGAGGGTTCTATTACACAACTCTTCCTCATGTTGAGTAGAACCTCTTTCCAAGCTTAGGCTTAATTCTCATGCCTAAAGCAGTATTTTAAGTTTTACCGGGTTTGCAGCAATTCTGTGTGTCTCGTGACTTCAGAAAATGTCTTCCAGGAATAAAAAAGTGTTAGTCATTGCACTTATGAAGCACCTTGATTAGGTGTCAGATTATATTCCCCACTCCCCCTGTGGCCCAATGTGAATAAAACCAATATTTCCCATGTTGTCCTAAGTAGTGTGAAACTGACTGCCATGAAGATTGGGGTCCTAGTCAATTTCACACTGATGTTGGTGGAAAGTGCTTATGCACAGAACAATTCAAATCAATTTCCTTCTACAACTACTGGCACCTGAAAACTTGTGACTGCAAGGTGAGAGTGTGTGAAGTGTGTATCAGTGTTCCAAAGAAATTTTGGAGTAACTTGGTTATTCCCCCACAATTTCCAGTATCAAAGTTATAGATGTTGTACTGTATTTTTCTGCAGTGATGAGCTGCCAAAATCTTAACAACGGGTTCCCTCCTCACCCCACGAGAGGGTCGTTGCCCACCGCCCCCCCGGGACTTCTGCCCCATCCAACCCCCCTTCCCCCGTGTTCCTTGAAGCCCCCCCCAGGACCCCTGCCCCATTCACCCCCCTCCCCTGTCCCCTGACTGCCCCCAGAACAAGGCAGAAGGGTCTCGTGGGCCTCTAAGAGACAGAGGCACCTGCCAGGGGGTGAAGTGAGGAGTCCTGGCGGTCCTTACCTGGGGCAGCTCCCAGGAAGCATCCGGCAGGTTCCTCTGGCTCCTAGCTGTGGGGGAGTGTAGCTAGGCGGGGAGTAGGGGGCATGGCCGCTCCCCCCACTGATCACATCAAAAGTGGCACCTTAGGCGCCGATTCCCTGCTCCTTCCTACCAGAAGTTTCATCCTTTTTTTCCTCAATGGTGATATCAGGCCACACTTCTGTCTCCAAATTCTTGAAAATAATTAAAAAGCTCTTATCCTTGTACACTAATGCCTAGCACTTCAGAACATGATGAATTTAATCAGTTCATATTTGAAAGACAAAATGCTTGATGTACGAAGCTGCATCAGCCAATAAAGTTAAATGCCATTTAACTTATAGTATTACAAGCCTTGACAGTTTACTGAACCTGTGCATTATTGATACAAGAACAGTTCAATTGAGAAATGTTTCTTTGGATGAATAATCGGTGCATTACTTAGGCTTTAGAGGAGCACTTAGGTTAATTTGTGAGGCTATAATAAAGTTGAGGCTGTGAGATAGAAATATAAGCTCAAATATTCAGTTGTGGTTTATGTCATTAAAAAGTAGCTCCTTTTATGTTTTGCATATTCTGTGACTGTTCAGAAACCTCAAGGTCTAAGTGAAGATTTTGGCTTGATTAATGTGTAGGATCCTCAGTTTTTCAAGGCTAGTTAAAATTACTAGTCAGCTTTATTATAGCTAGGATTGGAATCTTTGGAGCCAAAAGGACTTTGGACGTTTAAAAGAGTCACAATGGACTTGGATTTTAATGTCTTTTGCTGCCCATTGAGTCCAAGAACTTTTCTACCGTTATACTTTGAACTCCTAGTTTTAAGTAGCCATATACACTAGAGCAATGATACTCACACATCAATGGTTCAGGAGCCCAATTAGAGATCAGTACTACGCAAAGGAGCCACAGTAGTGTGAATTATTGTTTCATTTCCTGTAGTATATTTAGTTTATATATTATATGTAGTCATATATAATAAATTGTCAACAGCAAATAAGTTAATAACTTAGTTCAAGTTCATAATTTAATTGGTTATTAACATAGTAAAAGCACCCTGATTGGCTAGTAACTTAGACTGGTTAATAATCAGATCACACACTGTTTTAAGATCATGTGCTGGAAAGAGATGTAGGAGATGCATTAAAGAGCAATTTGTGGCTCACGAGTCTGTCTGAGTATCATTGGACTAGAGTAACGGATGACTGGGGCTATATTTCCAGGCCTACGCACCAAGCAGGCCACTACGTAGCCAGGGAGGTTGCAGAGTTTGACAAAAAGTCAGTGGCTATAACTCTGAATGAAGAAAATGAAAAGCTCTCTGGTGGAAGTAGATGCAGATTTTGCATAATCATTTTTTAAAAGGTGAACCAAACTCTCATGGACTTCAATAGGGCCAGGATTTTACCCTAGATCTTAATTTTTTTCCAGTATTTTTTCTTCTTCTCTCTCAAGGTTGTTTTGCTACACCTGTTGAATACTACAGCAACCTTCATTGAAATCATGTACTCAATGCACACAAACTATTAGTAAGATTTATTTAAAAAAAACCCAAAACCTTTAAAATACTGAGAAAAATCTCATTTAAGTTAAATAAACATATTTCAAAACTTATAAGTGAAATAAATTCATCAGCAACCTTAAATCAGTTATAAATCAATGTACTATACCATAGGACTGTACTTTTAAATTTAAAGACCATTTACAAGTCATTTAGAACTCACAATGTATTTCCAGCAGAGAACTATAGTACATCAAGAACTACTACAAATGTACAGTCTTCATTATCAGGGGCTATCTGTTCCATTTTAAATGGCTTACTAAAAATTGTTATAAGGCTATCTAGAATAAACTACAGAATTCTCAAAATAAATACTTTTGAAGTAACGTATATGTTATATCAGTGCTATGATGGAAATGTGCCATAAATCCCGTACATTACTAAATACCAAAAAAGTGTGCATATAGGTTCTCTCTTTACAACTCATTAATCAGTATCACTTTAAAATAAGTGTCTTGAAACATGTCTTTCTAAAAAGAAGAAAAGAAAAAAAGAAATCAGTTATAATATGGAATACATCGTTGATTTGGGATTATTCTTTCACTTCTATACATTTTAACCACAGTAAATAAATCCTGGTAGGCTTGTTTGCTTTAGGTTTTTATTTGACAGCGATGGCCCTATACAAGTTTTTACTTGTACAAGGTTTACTTGAAAGTAACCCGTTACATAAAATTGCATTACAAAACATGACATTAAAACAATGTTAAGGCTGCAGAATCAAGGAATCAGAATTTAGATAATGTCTGGAATAAGGTTGCCCATGGAACCTTAATTTGGCCCCCTTGTGCCAATGCATTATGATACAGTCTTTAATTACATGATCACATACTATTTTTTCCATGAGCAGCCCCCAGCAAAGAGAAATAGTGCCTAAATGGTTTAAGTTTGGCAAAGTTATGAGCAACTGAAAGCAGGGTCTATAATGGGAATTATTGGACAAGCTTAACTATCTTACCTCCACAATCTATTATACCAAAATGAATATAAATATTCCCCAAATTCTCCAAACAATTCTGTAGTACTGCCTGGATCTGTAATGTCTGATATGGTAATTATGTGGCTGGGAGGTTAGAAAGGGGGATTAGAATTCAGGTCTTCTGTTCCCTGTCTTGAGTGACTTATTTTCCGATCTTTGGCAAGTTATACAACTCCAATGTGCTTTAGTTTAACATTTTATGAAATGGGTATTATAATATTTATTGATCTCCCATGTGAATTTGAGGCTTAATTAATGTCTGTAAGTGTAATTTAAGATCCTCATATGAAGGTTGGTAAAAATTTAGCAAGGATTGTACCACACTCCTCCCCCATTGCTTAACAGAAGGTGTGTGCTTACAACATGTTACTTGAGTTGACCAGCTAGAAGTACTGTTGGTTCACCAGTTGCTGTTGGACAATAATACAGCAACACTGATTAAAATGGCTTTTTTACATATGTCAGGCTGGGATGTTGTGGCCGTTTCTTTTGGGATCCATGCCTTTATAACCTTGAGATTTGTTTATGGCAATGTTCCTTGGTCAGACAGAATGTTACATCCAATGGGAAATTATTCAGATTGGATTGTATGTGTTTGAAGGTATGTCTACACTAGTCTTTTTTTGTCTCCGTTTAGTGCTTGAACCCTCTTGTTATCATGGTACCAATACAATCCAGAGTATAGTGTTGAATTTTCAGATAAAGGCACCTAAATTTTTCATGGAAACTAACTATTAAACATGCAAATACATGCTCTGGCAAAAAGGGGCCAAAAATTTGCTCTCAGTTACACCCTGAAACTTCATTGCATTGATGTAAAGTGTAACTGACGAAAGCATTTTCTACCCATTGCATTAAAAAAGGCTCATTTTCTGTGCAATAACTGAATGTTAGGGACTGTTCATTAATTTCTTCTGCTTTTATCGTGTGGATCCTGAACTGGCAGCCTTAATTCTGGCATTTCCTAACTTTCAAGGGTTTGACTTTGCAAACTTAAATTCTGTTATTGCTCCTTATATCACCTCTTATGGAAAATGGAGCTGAGAAAAGACTTGGTTCTTGAGCCTGCAACCTTCGTGCATGTTCCTAGTCCTTTTTCAAAAGGGATAGTAGTCCTGTCTTCATTGTGCGACTAAGGTATCAGTCACATAAGGATTGCAAAATTCAGTCCTTATTAGGTCTTTACTCCATCCTCCTGTTATTGACGATCTGTTCTTTACAGTATACTTTCAAGTGCTTTGTCAAATCTAGCTTGAAATTACATAAATGTTTGGGCTTCCAGCACTTATCTTGAGAGACTCAACTAAAATTGAGTAGAATTTGCTGTTAGGGAATATTTTTGTGTTTTCCTTCAAATACGGAACTATATTTTTCCTTCTCTACATTCATCCAATTGACTGAGTTTTATGCACCTTTAGAGAATCTAAACAATTGCTCTCCTTATTTGGTGATGAATTCTGCTGAAACATTTTCTGTATGTTACTGTGCTAATTATTTACTAAAAGATGCATTAGATGCACTAGTATGGGGAGGAAAAAGTTCAGGGCTCCAAAAAGTCACTTAAAGTCACAATGCATGTATAAAGGGGAAGGGGGGGGGGGGAATAAATCAAGACAAATGAATCAATAATCTTTTTATATAATGCAATATACAGGAAAGGTGGTTTTCCAGGATCCTACAGTACTGTTACAAAAAGCTTTTAAAATAATTTTTCAACTGTCACATTCTTATTGCAAGTGATTCTTTTAAAACTCTTATGATTAATACAATATTTTTCTTATTTTCATAATTATAATTAGGGCCTTACCAAATTCACAGTCCATTTTGGTCAATTTGGTCATAAGATTTTAAAAACCATAAATTTCATGATTTCAGCAATTTAAATCTGAAATGTCATGATGTTGTAATTGTAGGGGGTCCTGACCTCAAAAGGTGTTGCGGGGTGGGGGGCGGTGTTGCAGTACTGCTACCCTTACTTCTGCACTGCTGCTGGCAGCCGCTGTTGTCAGAGCTGGGCAAATGGACAGCGGTGGCTGCTGGCCAGGAGCTCAGCTCAGAAGGCAGAGCCACCACCAGCAGAAGTAAGGGTGCCATGGTATGGTACTGCCACTCTTATTTCTGTGCTTCTGCTGGTTGGGCTCTGTCTTCAGAGATGGTCGCCCAGCCAAAAGCTGCTGCTCATCGGCCACCCAGCTCTGAAATCAACACAGAAGTAAAGGTGGAAATACCATGACCCCCTTAAAATAACCTTGTGACCCCCCTGCAACTCCCTTTTGGGTCAGGACCCCCAATTTGGGAAACACTGGTCTCCCCGGTGAAAGCAGTATAATATAGGGTAAAGGCACAAAAGAGGAGATTTCACGGTCCGTGACAAATTTTTCATAGCCATGAATTTGGTAGGGCCCTAATTATAATATTTAATCAGTAGCTACTGCAACATCTTCTTTTGAAATAGGAGACATTAAATATAAGTAGGAAATCAGTGGCATAAAGCAGTCAGAAAAACTGCCCTAAGGGCAGCCAAGGATCCTTCCTTGCAGAGGGGAATCTGCAGAGGACAAACAGCCAGATACACCCACTTCGTCTTCACATAGGTTGTAGATTGGGCTGGGAAGTGGCTGTAAGGGAGAACATGGAGATGGCCATGGGAATGTGGGGCTGATGCAGCCTCCATACGTTAAAGAAACACTTCGCCTGTCCTAAATTATGTGGGTGTCTTTTCAGAACCCATTTAGCCCATGTTTGGAGGAGCAGAGAGGTGGCACAGAACCAACTTTCCACCCTGGTGTCCTGTAGCTAGGTGTTCAAGGTGTCAAAATATGGGGGACAAATTTCTCCTACAATTATTTAGGCCTACAATTTGGTGTTGCAAAATTGAGGCCCTGTTAAGGCCTGGATGAAAATTTAGTTTCTGTTGTCTAGTAGTGTACACAAAAATTCAGTGAATTTATCTTTACATCCAACTGCAATGATGGACATCATTTTAGATAATATGTAAGAATCTGCTGGTCTAGAACCTGGGTTTGTAGGGGTTTGCATGTCATCACTGGGGAGCCAGGTGAAACAGCACCCAACTATTACTAGAGGGTTAAGCACTGCAGGAAGTACTGACCAAAGAGGCCAAAGAGACAGAATCCTGCAGCTACCTGATTGTTCCACAACAACTCTTTAAACCAGGAAGTTGCCCCAGGTTGCTGTGTGAGCAATAATTCAGATTCTGGCTCACTACTGTTACAGATCTTGTCTTTTGCCCCCATCTTGCTCCTGACTCTTGCCTTCAACTCCAGCCTGACTCAACCTTTGTATTTGTCCCCCATCTAGGCATGATAACCAGGACTTCTGCCTTTGGTCCCAGCTCATCTTGACCTTGGTATCTGTCTCTTGACTTGGTTTAGTAACTAGTCCCGACTCCTGCCTTTGACCCTGACCTGGCTGCCTCTCCCCTGGCCATCACAAAATTTTGTTTAGACTTTATTCGCTCCTTTTCAGAAGGCCGGTAAAAGGCATGTACACACAGGTTAAGCCCCACTAAGATTCAAAATGGGGCTTACAAAGGGCTTAAATGGTGCACAGACTTTGAGCTGGCATTCTGCACAGGGGTGAAATCCCCCCTGGAGGCCAAACTGATTGCTTCCTGGCAGATGCAAAATTTCAGATACTTCAGCAGGAGCTGAGAGTACTGTCAACTTTGCAAGACTAGACCTTTTGGTGTCCTTAAAGCAACATGTCTTCCCTTTTTAACACGTTTATTTGGGGGATGATGTGCTTTTTTATCATAAAATATCTGCTTTGCTAATGAAAAATACAAGACTAGAATTAGCAAGTGTTGCACTGACTTTTTAATCAACTGACCCAATTAACAATCAGCTGAGATCTGAGCAACCCATATTTTGTCTGATTGCCAAGTTTTCTGGTGGGAAGCATTTACAACAAGCATGTTCACCTTCCATTAGGGTTTTTACACCACAATGAGCCTGAGGTACTATTGATCTGCCTTAGCATAGTTGCCAAAAATCTTTCTACCAGGACAATTTCCTGTAATTGCAGTTGTAGAAAAGAAAAGAATAAAATGTCATTAACATTTAAGGGAAATTAAATTTATATAATATTGTAGAGGTGCCAAGTATATTAAATACCATATTTATATAGGGGTAGATTAGCAGCATGGGCTTCAGGATGGCAAATTAATGCTGCTGCTTCCTTATGATACTATATACATATATATATAGTATCAATCATACTGTATGTATAGTTATAGATAGATAGATATAGATATATCAAAGATGTATGGGCATCATCAGCCTTCCTCCCACTGGTAACTAAATAAATAATTCCCATGATGCACTTACCTATGATCAAATACTCCAGATAAGAACATAAGAATAGCCATACTGGGTCAAACCAAAGGTCCATCCAGCCCAGTATCCTGTCTACTGACAGTGGCCAATGCCAGGTGCCCCAGAGGGAGTGAACCTAATAGGTAATCATCAAGTGATCTGTCTCCTGCCATCCATCTCCACCCTCTGATAAACAGAAGCTAGGGACACCATTCCTTACCCATCCTGGCTAATAGCCATTAATGGACTTAACCTCCATGAATTTATCCAGTTCTCTTTTAAACCCTCTTATAGTCCTAGCCTTCACAACCTCCTCAGGCAAGGAGTTCCACAGGTTGACTGTGTGCTGTGTGAAGAAGAACTTCCTTTTATTTGTTTTAAACCTGCTGCCCATTAATTTAATTTGGTGGCCCCTAGTTCTTATATTATGGGAACAAGTAAATAACTTTTCCTTATTCACTTTATCTACACCACTCATGATTTTATATACCTCTATCACATCCCCCCTTAGTCTACTCTTTTCCAAGCTGAAAAGTCTTAGCCTCTTTAACCTCTCCTCATATAGGACCCGTTCCAAACCCCTAATAATTTTAGTTTCCCTTTTCTGAACCTTTTCTCATGACAGTATATCTTTTTTGAGATGAGGCAACCACATCTGTATGCGGTATTCAAGATGTGGGCATACCATGGATTTATATAAGGGCAATAAGATACTCTCTGTCTTATTTTCTATCACTTTTTAAATGATTCCTAACATTCTGTTTGCTTTTTTGACTGCCGCTGCACACTGTGGACGTCTTCAGAGAACTATCTATGATGACTCAAAGATCTTTCTCCTGATTAGTTGTAGCTAAATTAGCCCCCATCATATTGTATGTATAGTTGGGGTTATTTTTTCCAATGTGCATTACTTTACATTTATCCGCATTAAATTTCATTTGCCATTTTGTTGCTCAATCACTTAGTTTTGTGAGAACTTTTTGAAGTTTTTCACAGTCTGCTTTAGTCTTAACTATCTTAAATAGTTTAGTATTGTCTGCAAACTTTGCCACCTCACTGTTTTACCCCTTTCTCTAAATCATTTATGAATAAGTTGAATAGGATTGGTCCTAGGACTGACCCTTGGGGAACACCACTAGTTAGCCCTCTCCATTCTGAAAATTTACCATTTATTCCTACCCTTTGTTCCCTGTTTTTTAATCAGTTCTCAATCCAAGAAAGGATCTTCCCTCTTATCCCATAAGAACTTACTTTACGTAAGAACCTTTGGTGAGGGTCCTTGTCAAAGGCTTTCTGGAAATCTAAGTACACTGTGTCCACTGGGTCCCCCTTGTCCACATGTTTGTTGACCCCTTCAAAGAATTCTAATAGATTAGTAAGACATGATTTCCCTTTACAGAAACCATGTTGACTTTTGCCCAACAATTGATGTTCTTCTATGTGTCTGACAATTTTATTCTTTACTATTGTTTCAACTAATTTGCCCAGTACTGACGTTAGACGTTGTAATTGCCAGGATCACCTCTAGAGCCCTTTTTAAATATTGGCTTTACATTAGCTATCTTCCAGTCACTGGGTACAGAGGCAGATTTAAAGGACAGGTTACAAACCAGAGTTAATAGTTTCGCAATTTCACATTTGAGTTCTTTCAGAACTCTTGGGTGAATGCCATCTGGTCCCGGTGATTTGTTACTGTTAAGTTTCTCAATTAAATTCCAAAACCTCCTCTAGTGACACTTCAATCTGTGACAATTCCTCAGATTTGTCACCTACAAAAGATGGCTCAGGTTTGGGACTCTCCCTAGCATCCTCAGCTGTGAAGACTGAAGCAAAGAATTCATTTAGTTTCTCTGCAATGACTTTATCGTCTTTATGTGCTCCTTTTGTATCTCAATCGTCCAGGGGCCCCACTGGTTGTTTAGTAGGCTTCCTGCTTCTGATATACTTAAAAAGCATTTTGTTATTATCTTTTGAGTTTTTGGCTAGCTGTTCTTCAAACTCCTTTTTGGCTTTTCTTATTACATTTTTACATTTAATTTGGCAGTGTTTATGCTCCTTTCTATTTACTTCACTAGGATTTGACTTCCACTTTTTAAAAGATGCCTTTTTATCTCTCACTGCTTCTTTTACATGGTTGTTGTTTCTCAGATCTCCTTCTCATTATGGCTGAACAACTGCATACTACTTCGAATTTTTCAGACTGATCACTTTCTAGACTATGATCTAAGTATGTACCCATGCAATGGAAGAAAGGGGAATATGAACCCTCTTACACCCCCACAGAAGCAACCTGGACCGTGGGTCCAATCATAGCACCCACTTACTTCTGGAGCAGCTGGTGTGAAATGATGAGGACTAGCCAGATCTTTTGCTCCTACCCTCCAGAACACCAGTTACCAGAGCTGATCTGGTATGGGGGTTAGAAATGGGCATTGTAAATTCTTATGACTTAGGCCCACAGCAAATTAATACCTCTGTTCTCCCTATCTTCATGGAACAAGAGAAAGCAGAAAGGATGTTTTGCATAAAGGTAGTGTCTTTGAGGGAAAGTGGGTGCTAGAGTTGATAGTAAAACATTTTTGTCTTGGAAAATGTCAGGTTTTTGGCAGAGTCAAAATCTGAACTATTTTGGCCACCCTCTCCCCCACCCCAAATATTTCTATTGTGAAATACTGTCATGGTGTCTCATGGGAGTTGAAACTCAGGTGTCTCATGCTCCCATTTTCTTCTGTAGGCCAGATTTCCTGGTTGGATTACATCTCCCGTGATGCATCACAGTCTCCCCCTGGTGAGGGAAGCCATGCCTGAGGCAGTTGCATGACTGCGGTTTATTACACAACAAGAAATCTGGCTTGGGAGCCTACCCCAGAGAGGAGAATGGGAGCATGCGACATCCATCCTACAACTCCCATGAGAGTCCACAGTGACATTGCAGAATATATTTATATAATATTTGTTTTGGTGTGGGGGCAATCTGTTTTTTGACAAAAGCCAACATTTCCCACAGAAACCAGACCCATTTCATGAAAATTTTCCTTTAGTTAAAAATCCAATATTCCAGCAAAACAATTTTCATGGAAAAATTTCAACCAGCCTTTATTGGTGCAACCAGACCTCAGAACCATGTCAAATGGCACAGTCTAACCCCAAGGACCCAGTTGTGCTTAGATTGTAACACACTGCAATCTGAGCAGTCAAGTGGATTTCATTGGGTGTATTCATGGCATAAAGTGCTAATAAGGGAATCAGAGTCTGGCCCTTAATGGGCTTGATATACTTTTTACATTTATAATAAATAAGTATTTAGAAAATATGTTGTAACAATTTTATTATAGTTGAAACTAAATTAGTTGAACCACCTGAAGTAAGTTTGGAATATTCATAGGCCCTAAGGGACTTAGGTGACCAACTTCCATTCATCTTCAAAGCGGTGGCTTAACTCCCTTAGTTCTCCGTGGAAATCCCAGTTTAAATCTTTGGGTATAAATTTTGTCATAAGGACACAGCTCACATTAAGGGTCAGTGTATAAACTGTACCACACCAACAGCTTCCCAGAATACACTCCTTGAACCACAGTTCCCTTCATGGTCTACCCACTAGCTTTCATAAGGAAGTAATTAACTACTGGCCTGTAGCAGGAGTACATATCTACTCCCTCCACACTACCTCCTTTTTGACATGTACTTTATATCACTCACCATAAATCAAATGCTAGAAATTTGGCTTATTCTTCATTGGAGATTAACCGAACCTCTTAGAAGGGAAGTGCTTGTTGTCAGTACGCATTTCTTATGTTTACAAAATAGCGACCTTGTGCAAATCACAAAGAGATGGAAAGGACACAAGAAAAAAATGGTTTAATGTTAGGTTATTCCTTGAAAATAGCTAATTACAAGGTTGTGTAACTTACTTTTGAGAATCCCCGTCATTATAAGTACCTAGACCTCATTAGCAGTAACAGATGTTGACACCGACATGTCTGATCCAGTCTTCCTGGTATTTTATTGTCACTTTTCCTTAAGCATGATATTTGCATTTCCTGCATTGATATGATGATCAGCCCCTCCTACTCAGACATATAAATCATGTTCTGAGACATTGCTGTAGCTGTCTGCACATCTGTTCTGTGCCCTTTCCTTCCTATGTATGGCACATTTGCTGTCATCGTTGATTAAAACTTCACAACCGGCAGGACATTCTGACCTTTGTGTTCGTATATGCCTGGCAAAAATTTATTTTAATTAAGAGCTTTCTGCCAATTAGTGCCACACATGTTTAATCTGTCACAGTATAGCAGTGCCTGGGGTACTCTAAGGGGAGCTGTAAACTTGATAAAAAAAAGAATAGCTTACTCAGTTTGGCTCAGTATTATTAAAAAGAAACGGTTAGACGTCTTCAAAGAGCTAAACAACAGCCTTCAGTTCTGTGACTGTAAATCACCACAAATACTTTGCTATTCATCTAGGATAGCTAATTGAGTGTCTTCAAGATTATGTATATTACACAAACATTTCCCTACAGTTAAACCTGGTCAACTGCATTGAATTCAATGTCACACAGGGAAATGAATCGGTATAGAACTTGGCAAACTTTGTTTTAATTTCAGGGCCTGCTGCTGCTCCCATGAAGTCATTGGCAAAACTCTATCAACTTTATTGGGAGCAGGATTAGACCACTACTCTTTTAAGCATATTAAAGATCATGACAATAGAAAACTTAAAAAACAAAACAAAAACCTACAAACATTAATGCAGTGATATCATACAAAATTAAACAGTAATATTACAGGCAAGATCTGGCTTCTGGGCACACACTGCAAGTATCTTTTCAGCAGTACAGTTCTCAGTTGCATATTCTTCACTAGATCCCTGCACAGGACTTTCTTTAACAGCAATGTGGGGTTTACATGAAGGACAAAATAATAACAGTCCTCTCATTGTGGGCGAGAGGAAAGAAACTTACCCAAATATGGTAACACAATTCACGAAAAGATACTTTTCAGAGTAACAGCCCTGTTAGTCTGTATTCGCAAAAAGAAAAGGAGTACTTGTGGCACCCTAGAGACTAACCAATTTATTTGAGCATAAGCTTTCGTGAGCTACAGCTCACTTCATCGGATGCATACTGTGGAAACTGCAGAAGACATTATATACACAGAGACTATGAAACAATACCTCCTCCCACCCCACTCTCCTGCTGGTAATAGCTTATCTAAAGTGATCATCAGGTGGGCCATTTCCAGCACAAATCCAGGTTTTCTCACCCTCCACCCCCTCACACAAATTCACTCTCCTGCTGGTGATAGCCCATCCAAAGTGACAACTCTTTACACAATGTGCATGACAATCAAGTTGGGCTATTTCCTGCACAAATCCAGGTTTTCTCACATCCCCCCATGATGTGATGTTTTCTCACATCACTCCTTTTCTTTTTGCGAATACAGACTAACACGGCTGTTACTCTGAAGCTTATCTAAAGTGATCACTCTCCTTACAATGTGTATGATAATCAAGTTGGGCCATTTCCAGAACAAATCCAGGTTTTCTCACCCTCCCCCTCACCCCAAACTCACTCTCCTGCTGGTAACAGCCCATCCAAAGCGACCAGTCTCCCCACAATGTGCACAATAATCAAGGTGGGCCATTTCCAGCACAAATCCAGGTCGTCTCAACCCCCCCCCCCCCCACACACACACACACAAACTCACTCTCCTGCTGGTAATAGCTCATCCAAACTGACCACTCTCCTTACAATTTGTATGATAATCAAGGTGGGCCATTTCCAGCATAAATCCAAGTTTAACCAGAACATCTGGGGGGGGGGGCAAGGGGGGAGGAAAAAACAAGGGGAAATAGGCTACCTTGCATAATGACTTAGTCACTCCCAGTCTCTATTTAAGCCTAAATTAATAGTATCCAATTTGCAAGTGAATTCCAATTCAGCAGTTTCTCGCTGGAGTCTGGATTTGAAGTTTTTTTGTTGTAAGATAGCGACCTTCATGTCTGTAATTGCGTGACCAGAGAGATTGAAGTGTTCTCCGACTGGTTTATGAATGTTATAATTCTTGACGTCTGATTTGTGTCCATTTATTCTTTTACGTAGAGACTGTCCAGTTTGATCAATGTACATGGCAGAGGGGCATTGCTGGCACATGATGGCATATATCACATTGGTGGATGTGCAGGTGAATGAGCCTCTGATAGTGTGGCTGATGTTATTAGGCCCTGTGATGGTGTCCCCTGAATAGATATGTGGGCACAGTTGGCAACGGACTTTGTTGCAAGGATAGGTTCCTGGGCTAGTGGTTCTGTTGTGTGGTATGTGGCTGTTGATAAGTATTTGCTTCAGGTTGGGGGGCTGTCTGTAGGCAAGGACTGGCCTGTCTCCCAAGATTTGTGAGAGTGTTGGGTCATCCTTCAGGATAGGTTGTAGATCCTTAATAATGCGTTGGAGGGGTGTTAGTTGGGGGCTGAAGGTGACGGCTAGTGGCGTTCTGTTATTTTCTTTGTTAGGCCTGTCCTGTAGTAGGTGACTTCTGGGAACTCTTCTGGCTCTATCAATCTGTTTCTTCACTTCTGCAGGTGGGTACTGTAGTTGTAAGAATGCTTGATAGAGATCTTGTAGGTGTTTGTCTCTGTCTGAGGGGTTGGAGCAAATGCGCTTGTATCGCAGAGCTTGGCTGTAGACGATGGATCGTGTGGTGTAGTCAGGGTGAAAGCTGGAGGCATGTAGGTAGGAATAGCGGTCAGTAGATTTCCGGTATAGGGTGGTGTTTATGTGACTATCGCTTACTAGCACTGTAGTGTCCAGGAAGTGGATCTCTTGTGTGGACTGGACCAGGCTGAGGTTGATGGTGGCATGGAAATTGTTGAAATGATGGTGGAATTCCTCAAGGGCTTCTTTTCCATGGGTCCAGATGATGAAGATGTCATCAATATAGCGCAAGTAGAGTAGGGGCTTTAGGGGACGAGAGCTGAGGAAGCGTTGTTCTAAATCAGCCATAAAAATGTCGGCATACTGTGGGGCCATGCGGGTACCCATAGCAGTGCCGCTGATCTGAAAGTATACATTGTCCCCAAATGTAAAATAGTTATGGGTGAGGACAAAGTCACAAAGTTCAGCCACCAGGTTAGCCGTGACATTATCGGGGATAGTGTTCTTGATGGCTTGTAGTCCATCTTTGTGTGGAATGTTGGTGTACAGGGCTTCTACATCCATAGTGGCCAGGATGGTGTTATCAGGAAGATCACCGATGGATTGTAGTTTCCTCAGGAAGTCAGTGGTGTCTCGAAGACAGCTAGGAGTGCTGGTAGCATAGGGCCTGAGGAGGGAGTCTACATAGCCAGACAATCCTGCTGTCAGGGTGCCAATGCCTGAGATGATGGGGTGCCCAGGATTTCCAGGTTTATGGATCTTGGGTAGTAGATAGAATATCCCAGGTCGGGATTCCAGGGGTGTGTCTGTGCGGATTTGATCTTGTGCTTTTTCAGGAAGTTTCTTGAGCAAATGCTGTAGTTGCTTTTGGTAACTCTCAGTGGGATCATAGGGTAATGGCTTGTAGAAAGTGGTGTTGGAGAGCTGCCGAGAAGACTCTTGTTCATGTTCCGACCTATTCATGATGACCACAGCACCTCCTTTGTCAGCCTTTTTGATTATGATGTCAGAGTTGTTTCTGAGGCTGTGGATGGCATTGTGTTCTGCACGGCTGAGGTTATGGGGCAAGTGATGCTGCTTTTCCACAATTTCAGCCCGTGCACGTCGGCGGAAGCACTCTATGCAGAAGTCCAGTCTGCTGTTTCGACCTTCAGGAGGAGTCCACCTAGAATCCTTCTTTTTGTAATGTTGGTAGGGAGGCCTCTGTGGATTAGTATGTTGTTCAGAGGTGTGTTGGAAATATTCCTTGAGTCGGAGATGTCGAAAATAGGATTTTAGGTCACCACAGAACTGTATCATGTTCGTGGGGGTAGAGGGGCAGAAGGATAGGCCCCGAGATAGGACAGCTGCTTCTGCTGGGCTGAGAGTATAGTTGTATAGGTTAACAATATTGCTGGGTGGGTTGAGGGAACCATTGCTGTGGCCCCTTGTAGCATGTAGTAGTTTAGAAAGTTTAGTGTCCTTTTTCTTTTGTAGAGAAGCAAAGTGTGCGTTGTAAATGGCTTGTCTAGTTTTAGAAAATTCCAGTCACAAGGAAGTTTGTGTGGAAGGTTGGCTTTTTATGAGAGTATCCATTTTTGAGAGCTCATTCTTAATCTTTCCCTGTTTTGCTGTAGAGGATGTTAATCAGGTGATTCCGCAGTTTCTTTGAGAGCGTGTGGCACAAGCTGTCAGCATAGTGTGTGTGGTATGTAGATTGTAATGGATTTTTACCTTCAGTCCTTTTGGTACGATGTCCATCTGTTTGTATTTGGAAAGGAAGATGATGTCTGTCTGTATCTGTACAAGTTTTTTCATGCAGTTGATAGATTTCCTATTCCTACCTACATGCCTCCAGCTTTCACCCTGACCACACCACACGATCCATCGTCTACAGCCAAGCTTTGCGATACAATCGCATTTGCTCCAACCCCTCAGACAGAGACAAACACCTACAAGATCTCTATCAAGCATTCTTACAACTACAATACCCACCTGCAGAAGTGAAGAAACAGATTGATAGAGCCAGAAGAGTTCCCAGAAGTCACCTACTACAGGACAGGCCTAACAAAGAAAATAACAGAATGCCACTAGCCGTCACCTTCAGCCCCCAACTAAAACCCCTCCAACGCATTATTAAGGATCTACAACCTATCCTGAAGGATGACCCAACACTCTCACAAATCTTGGGAGACAGGCCAGTCCTTGCCTACAGACAGCCCCCCAACCTGAAGCAAATACTCATCAACAACCACATACCACACAACAGAACCACTAGCCCAGGAACCTATCCTTGCAACAAAGCCCGTTGCCAACTGTGCCCACATATCTATTCAGGGGACACCATCATAGGGCCTAATAACATCAGCCACACTATCAGAAGCTCGTTCACCTGCACATCCACCAATGTGATATATGCCATCATGTGTCAGCAATGCCCCTCTGACATGTGCATTGGTCAAACTGGACAGTCTCTATGTAAAAGAATAAATGGACACAAATCAGATGTCAAGAATTATAACATTCATAAACAAGTCGGAGAACACTTCAATCTCTCTGGTCACGCAATTACAGACATGAAGGTCGCTATCTTATAACAAAAAAACTTCAAATCCAGACTCCAGCGAGAAATTGCTGAATTGGAATTCCCTTGCAAATTGGATACTATTAATTTAGGCTTAAATAGAGACTTGGAGAGGCTAAGTCATTATGCAAGGTAGCCTATTTCCCCTTGTTTTTTCCTACCCCCCTCCCCCCAGACACTCTGGTTAAACTTGGATTTGTGCTGGAAATGGCCCACCTTGATTATCATACACATTGTAGGGAGAGTGGTCACTTTGGATGGGCTGTTACCAGCAGGAGAGTGAGTTTGTGTGTGGGGGGGGGGGGGTGAGAAAACCTGGATTTGTTCTGGAAATGGCCCAACTTGATTCTCATACACATTGTAAGGAGAGTGATCACTTTAGATAAGCTATTACCAGCAGGAGAGTGGGGTGGGAGGAGGTATTGTTTCATGGTCTCTGTGTATATAATGTCTTCTGCAGTTTCCACAGTATGCATCCGATGAAGTGAGCTGTAGCTCACGAAAGCTTATGCTCAAATAAATTGGTTAGTCTCTAGGGTGCCACAAGTACTCCTTTTCTTTTTGAAAAGATACTGACGTTGACACTAATGCTTTACACATTTGATTTATGCTGCTTTAGTATCAAAGCATGGCTTAGGGGTAGTTGTATGAGAGATTTTCCTTTAGGGGATGAGTTATGGTCATTTAATACTAAATAAAAAGTTCATGAGGGTTGATGTGGAATCCTGGAAAAGCTGTATTGTATATATGTATACAGTGAGTACTCTTACAATGATTCCTATTACTTTTTTTTTTACAGTTAGGTAACATAATATTGGCAGTAGCAGTAATTCCCAAACTTCCCAGTTAGGTTCTAGGCGGGAGACATGTGCAAAATTCCTGATCTGCTTGTCCAGCTGTCTTTTCTGACAGATATCAGACCTTTGGTGTTCTCAGAGCATGCCTATGGGATTATATTTACTGGTGAGATAGACATTCCTCTACCTACTTTGAGAATCCTGCTTCTGCATCAGCAAGGGCTCCCAGTAACTCATCTGTGGGGTCAGTGTTTAGGCAGCTTTGTGCCTATCCACAGACAGAAACTTAGGTGCCTAGGGGGTGTCAGCATGTATGGGGTTAGGTGGGTGCTGTGCAGTGGTTTTGAGAATGACAATGGTGCCTAAATGGTGGACTTGGGTGCTAAATACCTTTGTAGATCTGGACCTCTAGGCCATAACTCCCATGGGAATTAGACTCCTAATTGCTTCTGAAATCCCACTGGATGCCCATCTGCTTATTTAGGTGCCTAAATACCTTTACAAATCTGGTCTTTAGGCCCCCAAGTGTAACTGAAAGTCAGTGGGACTTAGCTGTTACACCCCCTCCAAATTTGAATGAATGGTGTTGCAACCTGCCACCTGAGGGGGTGAGGGGGTCACAGCCCACTCAGGTTTGGCCCTGCCAAAAAGTGCCAGGCCATGGCCCAGGTGAACCAACAGCTCCACAGCCTATGTTTGATTGACTAAACTAGTTTTAAATAACACCTTTAGTTGAATCAGCCTGAGGCAGGTAGAGAAGCCCTAGATCTACAAAGGATACTTATACACAGCATTTCAATGCACAGCCACACATTAGGCACTCAGATTGCTGTCTAGAAATACATCAGAAGGATAAATACCAGGGAGGAGAAGAGTTATTTAAGTTAAGCACCAGTGTGGACACAAGAACAAATGGATATAAACTTGCCATCAACAAGTTTAGGCTTGAAATTAGGCAAAGGTTTCTAACCATCAGAGGCATGAAATTCCAAGGGGAGCAGGTGAGGAGGCAAAAAAACCTAACTGGCTTCAAGACTGAACTTGATACATGTATGGAGGGGATGATATAACAAGTCTGTCTATAATGGCATGTAGCCGATTTGCAATATCTCCAATGACCGATGATGGGGCATTAGATGGGGAGGACTCTGAGTTACCACAGAGAATTCTTTCCTAGGTGTATGGCTGGTGAGTCTTGCTCATATGCTCAGGGTCTAGCTGATCACCATATCTGGGGTCGGGAAGGAATTTTCCCCTGAGTCAGATTAGCGGATACCCTGTTGTTTTTTTTTGCCTTCCTCTTCAGCATGGGGCATGGGTCACTTGCAGGTTTAAACTGTGCAAACAGTGTATTTTCTTCAACTTGAAGTCCTTACATCATGATTTGAGGACTTCAGTAACTCAGCCAGAGTTTAGGGGTCTGTTACAGGAGTGAGTGGGTGAGATTCTGTGGCTTGCAATGTGCAGAAGGTCAGACTCAATGATCATGATGGTCCCTTAAAATCTATGAGCCTATACAACACATAGCGCATCAGGTACCTAAGAATAACATTCACAAAAGCTAGGAAGCTGAGCAGGGAGTTGCCTAAGGTAACCACTAGGAAATGCCAAGGAGAGTGATGTGGTGTAATGTGATGTGGATCAGACAGAGTGGGGTTTTAGAACCCAGAATTCCCACATCCTGGCTGAGCTTCTAATCACTGAGCTATAGGGTGTGAGATGGAGGACTACTGCCACAGCTGTGTTGTGCAGGGACTGATTTATTAGGCCACAGGCTACGTAGCTAGGGAAATGCCTAGTTTGAGGATCCCACTAAATTTGATACTGTTAAAATTTAGGGGGCTTTATGCATGTCTACCACAGAAATTTAGGCATGCAGGGAATTTAGGTGTCTACAGAATTAGGTGGCAGTTGAGTCACATAAAATGGTAGTCACGTGTTGAGTCATGTAAAATTGCAGTTAGGTACTTAAATGCCTTTATGAATGTAGCCATACGTGCAAATGAAATACTCATTTTTCACCTTGTAAAATATGCAATAAGGAAAAGATGTTTACTGAAATTGTGGACTATAGTATGGCAATTTTTGAGCACTGCTAACTGAAACTTTACATAGTGAATTAGTCACCCGTATAAAGAAAGTCACACTAGGCCTATATACCACTGAAGTCTTACTTAAGGGGTTAATTGGGGCTTACTTACATGAAGCATAGATTTTGTGCTGCGTCACCCCACCCCCTTGCAGGGGGATTAATTTCACCCATTCTTATTTGAAAGTTTTAAAGCTTTTCTCTTTCTCTCTTTTTGGTAGTGGGATAGAAGGTGCATGGGTAAAGTCAAAGACAGACTGCATGGTGTGCTGGCAGTACACCAGGGAAGAGCAATTAAATAAGCAGTGCTGGAATCCAGCAGCAGCAAGCACCTTAGGCAACAACCTCTGAGGGTGAACTACAGATCCCAGTGAGGCCAGAATCGAGATGCCCAGGCTCTTCTCATATAATATGATTAAATACAAAAATGAAAGAATGATAGCCCTGCAGGGGCAAACAAAAAGGACACAAATATTCCTGACAGCTAGGAGTAAATGTTAAAATCAAAACAACCTATATGGGGGAAACAAAACCAAAAAACACAGTAATGTGACCCTCCTGGGAAAGAGGTAAAACTTCTTTATTACCCTGACTAATAGCATAAACCAAAATCAAAGTTATCAAGAAAAAAACAGAATAATAGGAATACAAATGTTAACCAGCTCCAGCTGTTGGCCTTCAACATTTCATGTGGGACTAGCTTCTGACATAGTGTCCCCTATTCTCACACATTATTATTCAAGCCCAAATCAAAGTGTGAGTCCCATGGAGTATTTTCTAAAAGAGGAGAAAAAATTACTTATTATGAAATAAGTTTTGAAACAATAGTAGAGATGCAGGTAATACAATAACTTGGGATTGTCCCAATAGTGGACTCCCTCTCTACTAAATTTTCATAAGAGAACCCACTTTCATTTACATTAATTAGTTATTTGAGTCCTACCTGTAACAACATTTCTACATCACTCTATGGCAGATTCCGCCTGTGCAGAAACAGTAAGCATGAGAGGTTACTCAGAGAACTAAGTAGGTGGTTAGAATGTTTGTCTCAGGTGTGCATTGACATACTATAAATGATCTTCCATTTTTACAGTGTGCCCCCACCAAATACTGAGCATAACATTGTCATTCTCATTCAAGTACTGAGGCCCATATACAGCATATCATCCCACAAAGCCAATAAGGGGAATGATGTGGTCCAGACTAACAGTATCACTGCTCACCTCTTACTTGCCCCCCAAAGTCTCAGGTTATTGCCTTTATTTTCTAACAGCCTCCTATAAGCAGCAAAACTCAGAACCAGAATACCTCATATGGGTAACAGTAGCAATAGCTTTACTTTATCAGAGAGCCATGCAGGGTTTTTGGGGGGTTAAATCTCAGCAGATATTTTTCTTCGTCTCAGCTGGGAATGCTTCAGTGAGCTGAAACAATATAAAGCAGGTGAGCCTAGTTAGTCTGTGAACTTTTAAAGGGGGCTCCCTGGCTGAGCTAATCTCTAGTGCGGGAGAGTTGAGGGTTTAGTAATCAGAAGCCGTGGTAGGGGAATTTTGGGGATGTGGGCCAAGTAAATAAATTAGGCTTCACAGACAACATTATTTTTAACCTTCATCTGTGTTTGAACTCTTTCTCCTGACCCTACTCCTATCACAGGAAGGAAAGGGGAATTTCCAATAAAACAAATAAAAATTTGATTATCAAATAAGATGTTGCCCTGTCTTTCACAACCCTAGCTAGGCTTCCTAATCCCCAACATCAGCCCTGTGAATATGACCCTTGTGGTCTTATTGGTAGATGTACAAACAGCTAGCAGTCCTGGAAGCTTTATTTTTCTTCAGACCAAGCTCTGACAGACTTGTGGACCCTAGATGTGAGGATAAAGCGATAGTCACAAGAGGGGAAATCTGTATGTGCAAGAGAAGAGCGCCTGTTCACGGAAACCTATTTTAACCTTGTGTAAATTTTAGTCCACAACAGAAAGCCAACTGACTTTATTGGTTATGCTTCTTTATGACGTGGAACCTAAGAATACATAGTCTTTATTAAGCTGATTCAGTAACTGTACTAAAATTTCTGGCTCAGGCTGCTTCCAAATTATGGTGTGCATGAACCAAAACTGAGCTGGCTCAGACCTCAGTAGTAAAAGTAAAACATGTTCTGGGTCACCATCATTAAAGGCCTTGTAAATTAGAAGGGCTTCAAAATCTATACAGAGTTTTAGAAGGTTCCAATGAACAAGTTCAGAACAAAGATGATACAATTACCTATCAAGATTCTAATAGTCAGGAATCCAGGCTGCAGCCTTCTACACTACATGCAGTGTTTTAATAATGTAATGACTAGTAATAATAGTCAGAACTAATTAATGACAATAATCTCAAACCCTCCCATTTCTGACAGATATTGCCCTCTATCTCCATTGAAAGTATATCTTTATTACTGAAGACATTTCCTTTACCGTAATAGGGAAAGAAATGTCCTACAAATACTGAGAACTAATCTTAAGGGTCTGTCTTGTGGTGGGGGAGAGGACCTTGGAAAAGAGTTCTGAGGGGAAGGAAAGTTCCATGAGGTGATCCTTAGAAAGTCATTTTGGAATTTCATTTCTGAAGGTTTTTAGGGGGGCTGCAGGCAAAATTGGATTTTAGAAACTTTTTTGAATATTTCTTACGGAGCAGTCAGCACCAAATTATGAAAGAATGTGCTCTATTCCTTATACTGTTTCAAATGCTTTGGGACACGACTGTCGCCCTCAGTATGTCCCAGGAGCATAAGGTGCCTCCTTCTCCATGTACAGGCCACCCATAGTGCAACTGAAACATCGCTTCAACAGGACCACACTTCTCCCTCCCACATATGGGGGTGGGGAGTAGGGGAAGCCTTAGTTGTACCTCTTCGCTGTGCTGAGGCATAGAGCTGGCACAGATCCCTGGGTCCCAAGAGCACAGGTGCTGGTACTGGGGGTGCGGCAGTACCCCCTGGCTTGAAGTGGTTTCCATCAGACAGTGTCTACAGTTTGGTTCCATGGATCTGAGCACCCCCTCTATACAAATGGTTCCAGCATCCCTGCCCAAGAGTTCCCCTTATCTGCTCTTGGCATAGTGCAGCTATGTATAGCCCCTTATTCAGAGCTTGTGGTAAAGTCCCAACCTTGCCCTTAGTAAGTGGCAGCAATTGTATCGGAGATAGTAACATTATCAGTTATCTTTACTTTTACTTGACTTTGGCAGATGCAGTCTGTATTTGTGCAGAAAGGTCTCGTTTTAGATATCATGCAATGGAGAGAGACCTTTCCTGCTACCCAGTGTGCCTGAAGTTCAGTGATTGCTGCCAAAATCTTTGTAACCTGCTATCAAAAATTGTGCTGAAGGAGCAGTCCACACTTAGTTCTAAGGGGGTAATCACGGATATCCTTTTTGGTCCTCACTCTGAACCACCTGAGATATGTATAATCAAGGAAATGTGTGGCTTCCTGTAATAAATATTAATTAACATGGACTGTCTGGGTTTGTGTTCTGTTTTGTTTTTGTTCTCGGAGCAGGGTGCTTTGAATAAATCCTTACCCTGAGAGTCAAGGTGAGAAATAATTGAACGGTATTCTCAGACTTTGAAAATCCTAGTTGAGTACTGTTTTAGTAAAGATCTGGATTTAAATACAACTACCTGTGTGACCCCTCAAAAATTCTTGCATAATATAAGCTTTGTGTCCTTGAAGGGAGCATAAAGGTTCAGAGAGGATTCTGCTTGCATCAGAAGGCAGACTGCAGACATTCCACATTCTAAGGGTTTGGGGTTTTTTAAGCACTTTATATATTTTTTTTAGATTAAGTAATTATATAATGTTGGGCTAATATTTATCAGTCATAAGCCTAGTATTATCACAGCTAGAATGTGGATTTTCTTTAAATTGTCCATTTCAATAGAACTAATCATGAACTCAATGAGAATAAGGTGGCAAAATCTGAACCTAAATGAAATAAAAACAAGTGACATGGCTGTATTTTCATCATTTACAAATTAGGGCCTGATTTTCAAAAATATGCATACAATTATATGCCTAACTTGTATACGACACTGCATGTGCAAATTATGTATTTACGTGAGCATTTATCTAAACTTCCTATCAATTTGGACATACAAAACCAGTATCTGATTTGTGAATTCACTCATAGCAAATACACATGTCCATTTTAGAAAATCAGCCCCTGGGATTATTTATTAGCCACAAGTATTACTTCACCATGACATTTAAAAAACACAGCCTGGACCATTGTACTGTCCTCTACATTTCTATCATTCCCATGGCAACAGAGGCTGGGGGAGAGAAATCTAAGTATTAATAAAGGGTTCACAGTGTTATGCTAGCTGCCTCAGAAAACAAAAACTGAAAAATCAGATGTGCAGATATTTTTGTTTAATGTTGATATTTTGTTAAATAAACACTGAACTTCAAGTATAGTGAAGCATCTGAACTGTTTGTTTAAAATTCTGCACCCATTATATGAAAGTAATGGAGCTATTAGCTCAAACCTATAAAACTCATGGAAAGTAAAGGCCACTGCTTAATCTACACAAAACAACAATTAAAAAATGAAATATTACACACCCAAAATGTTCAAAATAACTCATTTGACTTTTTTCAGAGTAGCAGCCGTGTTAGTCTGTATCCGCAAAAAGAAAAGGAGTACTTGTGGCACCTTAGAGACTAACCAATTTATTTGAGCATAAGCTTTCGTGAGCTACAGCTCGATATCCTCCCATTCCAAAGTCTGCTCAGAGCCAAACAAAGCACTATTATCATAATCATTCATTTGCATTTAATACAAATGAGAAAGTGGGTCATCATGTGTCTCTAAATCAAGATTACTGCAACACACCATGAATTCTGTTAGTTGCTTACTGTGAGGTTGTCAAGGTTCCTCCCCCACTCTGAACTCTAGGGTACAGATGTGGGGACCTGCATGAAAACCTCCTAAGCTTACTTTTACCAGCTTAGGTTAAAACTTCCCCAAGGTACAAATTAATTTTATCCTTTGTCCTTGGAATATCCACTGCCACCACCAAACTCTAACTGGGTTTACTGGGAAACATAGTTTGGACATGTCTTTCCCTGCAAAATCCTCCCAACCCTTGCACTCCACTTCCTGGGAAAGGTTTGGTAAAAATCCTCACCAATTTGCATAGGTGACCACAGACCCAAACCCTTGGATCTGAGAACAATGAAAAAGCATTCAGTTTTCTTACAAGAAGACTTTTATTAGAAATAGAAGTAAATAGAAGTAAAGGAATCACCTCTGTAAAATCAGGATGGTAGATACCTTACAGGGTAATTAGATTCAAAACATAGAGAATCCCTCTAGGCAAAACCTTAAGTTACAAAAAAGAAACACAGACAGAAATAGTCATTCTATTCAGCACAGTTCTTTTCTCAGCCGTTTAAAGAAATCATAATCTAACACATACCTAGCTAGATTACGTAGTAAAAGTTCTAAAAATCCATTCCTGTTCTATCCCCAGCAAAAGCAGCATACAGACAGACACAGACCCTTTGTTTCTCTCCCTCCTCCCAGCTTTTGAAAGTATCTTATATTCCCTTATATTTATGACAGAGGTACATAATACTACCCCATTTGTTTGCCAACATAAGGGTATCACAGACAATTCCAGGTGATCTAAACAGGTTACATGAAGCTTAATGGGGAGGGAACTTTTTCAGAACTCCAAAAATTTCATTTTGGACAAAGTTTGAGCAAAAATATGGCTTGGTTCTTATTTTATTTGGTGTGGTTCACATGTTATTCTCTTGTCCAATAAGTGCAGCTAATCTTTCAGCAAAAAAGTTCAACGGTTACTTACAATTCCAGCTGCTGAGAAGTTAAGAGGTCTCATGGGATCCAGAACAAGTTTGTTTGTTTGTTTATTTTTTTAAAATGAAATACCATAACTGCTCTGGATTTCCTGTTGAAATGAATTGGACACTCTCAGGACTGGAGACTTTGACATTTGTAAAACCCCAATATTTTCTAGTAGTCAGTACTTTAGGCTTGATTAGGACTTGTTTTTCCACACAGAGTAAATCTGAATGGGTCCATAATTATACTTAGTTTGTTTATGGTATCTGTTTTTGTAAAAATACAAAACTATTAAATTGGTTCATTTTTGTTGTTCAGTATGACTCTTGCAAGAACCAGAATATATTTTATCATGTTATCATTTTAGCAAACCAAACTTCACTAACGTGCTGTCCATCACAGTCCTAAATAAATCTGTGCCATAATTAGAAGGGTGATAACATGCTGTAGAGATCGTTTCAGTAAAAAGCAAACTCTTAAGAAAAAAAGAACTCTTTAGCAATTTAATTACTGGTGCTGAATCTGCTGACTATTTTACATTACTTGAAAATCTCCAGATTCTTCAACCGAAAAACATTCATGTCAAGTTGTCTGCAGTAATCGCCTACCTTGCTGCAATTATATAATTGTCTTCTGAATACTTGCCAAGCAGTGTTTGAAACTGGTTATTGATCCATGTACAGGGACTTTTTATAGTGGAATAGCCCACATGCTGTTAAGCTTGTTTTTTTTTTCTGAATTTGGGCACCACTCATAGACCTTTAAGGTCAGAAGGGACCATCGTAATTATCTTGTTCAGTGCCTCTCAACCTTTTGAACTGGCTTGCTGCCTTCCTAAACTGAGTCAGGGAGATCTCAGGGATGGAACAGTTGTTGAGATACACTGATCCTAGTCTGACCTGCTTCACATTGCAAGCTACAGAAGCTCATCCATCCATTAGTGGTAAGTATTAACCCAAATTTGAAATGGAGCACATCCCACTATGTCACCACTGAAATAAACTAATTGAATGACCACTGTTGTTGCTTTCATTGATTTCATGATTAGCAGGTCTACGTACAAAGGTTAAAATCATGGATCTGCTCTACATTGTTTCCCGCACCAGTGAAGCTGTGCCATCGCAATGATGTGAGAATTTCACTAAAACCTCAGTGGAGAGAGCCCAATGGTATAGCTAGACCAATAGCCTGACTCTGACAATGAATAGGGCCAGAGATTTCAGAGGAAGGTGCAGGAGATCCCACAATGGACACCTGTGAAATAACCGGCTCTAAGGGGAAGTTAGTTTCTAACCTCCATCAGTGGTTTCTTACAGCCTGAGGCATGAAGATTTATATCCCTTATTTAAGATTTTCTCTCTAATGTAACTCTGGATGTTTTCATTGCCCACATAAATACCAACCTCCTAAAAATCATATTAAACTCTTGGCCTGAATGATATTTTGTAGCAATTAGTAAATTAGGTCCATCTTAGGTATTTATATGGCCCTCATCACCATGGTATCTGAGTGCCTATCCATTATTAAAGCATTTATCCTCACAACACTGCTGTGAGTTAGGGAAGTGCTATCACCCCTATTTTGCAGACAGGGAACTGAGAAACTAAAGGGCTAGACCCAGAAAGGGATTTAGGCACCTAACTGCCATTTTAGGTAGCTACGTCCAACATTTAGATTTTTCAAACCCCCTGCTCAGCTGCCTGCTTAATACTTCTAACACCTGCACAAAACTGCCTAAATCCTGACACCAACAAGCGGTTCAGCACCTAAGCACTAGCAGGATTCACAAACTAGGCATTTACATGTCTAGCTCACCTTCAGAGCCCGATCCTGTAGACAGTCTTCAATCAAGCCCTGCACAACGTCTCTTATGCACTATAGTTCAACAGTTAGAAAACCCACTGGGATGTGAAGGACACAGATTCAATCTTAGGGGGCTCCCTGCTCAGTGTGTTGGCTTCTGTGAATCCCTGATTTGGCACATAACTCTCCTCAGGCATTGTATAAGGAGCCTGGGAGCCTAACTTCAGGTGGGGGATTCCACTGTCAGGCAGGGCCCCCAAAATTAGGTACTGCAATGCTGAGCCTAAGTCCCCTGTGTGAACCTAGTCCTAAGTGACCTGGTGAAGATCACTGTGATGCTAGTAGATGAGGTGACAGCTCATGCTCAAGTCACCTAGGCCTCACTGAACATTGACAAATGCATAGCTGGAAACTAGTCTGGCTTCCCTATATGTTAGTATTGTTAAATAGGTATTAGATTTATAAAAAGGTATTTAGTGTTTAGACTTTATGAAATGCTTGTGACTTGCTGCATGGATTAATCTCACTAATGATATCTATTTCCCATATGTATAAGGTAATATTTGAGTGGTTGCTCTATAACTATAAAAGTGTTTGCTCTAAAACTGTAAACCCCAGGTCAGGAGAGAAAAATTACCAAGTGTGAAATACTAGTTGACCACAAGAAATGTTATCTCCTCTCCAACGAAACAAGTCACATAGACACCCGACAAGCCATTGTGGAACATCAGTGAACAAAAGACTTTACTGATTGCTTCTCCAACGCCCATGAAGAGGAAATGTGCAAGAAGACTTGTTCCATCAGCTTGAACTCTGGGGAAAGGGAATAAACATCCCTGACAAGAAGGAACTGTTTCTGTATGCTGCTTGAACTATGACGAGTGAAGATTTCTAAGCATAAGCAAGGGATCCCCCACTATTTGGCCTAGATTAAATCTGCAGGACTTGTAGAGCTTGCATATTACAGCTTCTATTAACTTTTGGAACCTAAGACTGTAACTCTTTTGTGTGTGTATGTTTGCCTGCTTTAACCTTGTAAATAATTTTTGTTTCTTTTTCTTAGTTAATGAATCTTTAGTTCATTTATTTTAGGATTGCTACAATAATTATCTTTAACGTAGGATCTAAAGGGCAATTAACCTGGGGTAAGTGACTGCTCCTTTGCTACTGGGAGCAACCTGAATATTGTTGTGATTTTTGGTCTAAGATGCCATCTATCACAGAGACAAGGAGGGAAGAAAGACCAAAATGCCCAAGGGGACTGTCTGTAACTCCATGGTAGTGTGTGAGGCGTTCACATTTGACACTTGGTTAGTGAAATCTAAGTGTAGAACTCACAACCAGTTTGAGGTGTGTGCCCTGGTTCTTCATAGTCTGCCCTGAGGTTGGTACTCATGCTCATGAGCCACTCCAGACAGCTTGACAGTCACACAGGATGTCAGTGACAGAGCAGGAATTTAATCTAAGTCTCCAAAGTCCCAGTCCATAACATTAAGGCCATATGAATCCTACATTTGTTACCTTTTAGTTTGACTGTTTGTTCTCATACTTTCTATCATTCTTTGCTTCGTATAACTATTACTCACTTTATCTCCTCTCCAAACTAAATGTTCCTGGTATTTTCAGTACAGAAGTATCTCCATGTGTATAACCATTTACATTTCCTTTCTTTAGATTACTTTTGTTTATGTATGTATTTATTTATTTTGAGATCGGGTGAGGAGAACAGAGCAAAATATTACAGGTGAGGGTAGACTATTGATTCATAAAATAACAGGATAAAATTTTCAGCATTATTCTCTATCATTCTTTTTACATTCGTGACTTGGCCAAGTATTGTACACTACAGCACCTTACAGCTCAACAGTCATAAAACAAACAGTTTTACCCTATAGGCAACCTCTTGTACCCCATTCATAGACAGGTCTGGCCCTCGTATCCTCTGTACGACAAGGGTAAGTGCAAAATGGGAAAATTCAATAATAAATACTTTCTAGGAGGAAGTAAAATGGAATAGGTCATACTGGATATTTGATTGGGAAGGATGATTCAGGAACCAAGAAAGGTGACCTTTTAACTGTTAGATTACTTGTGTCACACCTCAACAGCATATTTAATGGCACATGCCACCAAGGGAATACACCATAAACAATAAATTGAGCTGCATTGAACTAACATATAGTAGGAAATTCACCAGGTGAGCAGGTATTTTTCTAACAAACAAGGACTCATAGGAGTGGGTAAATGTTAATAAAAAAGGAGAGAAGCCACAATATATTAATGCTCATAACAATAATTATGTACAAATATTTATACTTCTTAGTGAACATTTTATTACTCAGTATATCTCGCCTCTGGTTCTTTTCATCACTCCATTTCTCATACACTTTTTGAAAAAGCAAAATATTTCAACTGGGAATTTCAAAGAAGCAAGAGAGAGTTAGGTACTCAGATCCCATTGGAATTCCTGAATTCCTTTCTGAGGCATTATTCCCATTAGCTGCTGACTAATGCCTGATTAAGAATGCCAGAACTGGAGCCCTTTAAGATGTATGGATCAATTGTTTGTTTTTTCACTTCCTTCATTTCTCTCCATCTCTCTAACTCAGTGGTTCCCAAACTTGTTCCACCGCTTGTGCAGGGAAAACCCCTGGCGAGCCGGTTTGTTTACCTGCCGCATCCGCAGGTTCAGCAGATCGCGGCTCCCAGTGGCCGCGGTTCGCTGCTCCAGGCCAATGGGAGCTGCTGGAAGCGGCACGGGCTGAGGGATATACTGGCTGCCGCTTCCAGCAGCTCCCATTGGCCTGGAGCTGCGAACTGCGGCCACTAGGAGCCACGATTGGCCGAACCTGAGGACGCGGCAAGTAAACAAATCAGCATGGCCCGCCAGGGGCTTTCCCTGCACAAGCGGTGGAACAAGTTTGGGAACCACTGCTCTAACTCAGTCTAACCTCATAACTACCATTCAACATGTATGAATTGGAACTCCCAATATCCCTGTCATACTTAGGAGGAAACTGAAGCCCAGAAGGATTGTGTGATTTGCCCAACAACAAACAGGAAGTACATGCATAACCATAAATAGAACCCCCTCCCCTGGTTTGCAAGCTTTGTGTACTAACCTCGTGCACTAACCTCAACAATATTCTTCCTCTCAAGTATGTTCTTAATTCTTTAACTTCACACATAGGCCTGCAGCCAGTCTTGATTTATGGAAGTGTTTTCTAGGTCTCAGTAAACAGAGAAAGAAAATCATCCAAATAATGGAAGAATGTTGACAGGTCGGACTTGTGAATAACCCAATTTAAACAGAAACTAAAAGATTAAACAGAGCAAGAACAAACATGTCCCACACTTGTCTCTGTGGACAACAGGTAGGAGGTAGTGAAACTTTCAACAAAATTTCTAGAGAATAATTGCATTTCTATCCAGTCAAGATATCTTTTATTTGGTGTGCTCTTTGCAGCCACTTTGAAATTATTCTAGTAACTAGTGTTACTTTCTTTTATCCTGACTTTCTGTCTGATTTAACTTTTCATGAAATATTAACCATTTTGATGTCTCAAGTGGGAACAAAAGGAAAACAGTAGTATCATAGCACAATGTTAAAGGCACTTGTCTGAAGAGCTCTTATGTATAGTTTCCACTGAACTTACCATGCTCTACAAATGCCATTTCCTTTTCTTGGCTATCCACAACAATCCTTACAGCAGGTTTGACACTTACTTGAAGGGGCATGTAAGGTATCTTTATTTTCTACATCACCATAATTAGAATAAGTATGGGTAAGTTGATTTTGTACCTGATCAGTAAATGTTATAGTAACTGTACAAGACTGATTCCACGACAAATTGTGGAGTTAATTTTGTGTTTCACTGGCACTGAGTCTACAAAAATCAGACCTCAGGTGTTCATAGTCATTCTGAAAATGTCTTTGATCATCCTCAACCCCTGATCCTGGCCTTCAGATAAATTGCCCGTGCAACCTTTTCTTTGCATCAATGTTTTGCCCCCAGATTTTCTCTGAGCTTAAATAGCACTGACTGCTAGCCTAACATACACATAACAAGCAGAGATACAGCTCTATGTTTTGTCTCATTGCTTTTCTGGATTCCTTGCCATCACATATCTGGAATTCTCATCATACCTACACGGAGTCCTGTAATGCTCCAGTAAGTGATGTGCATGTTTCATGTCATGTTATAATATCTGACTGATATACAAAATATTCAGGTTATTTCTTCCAAGTTGTGTTGGCTAAAGTACAAAATGCAACTAGTAATTTTTAGTACTATTGGTAATCATTAATCTCAGTAGGGAAGGCCGTCTTTATCTAAGATTTGGAATTTACATGTGTATTTCAAAAGGGTAATTAGAGCTAAGCTTCATACTAGGTAAAAAGATAGTAAACATAGCAATGTAGAAACAGTGAGCTGTAGTTCACGAAAGCTTATGCTCAAATAAATTGGTTAGTCTCTAAGGTGCCACAAGTACTCCTTTTCTTTTTGTAACACAATTATCATTCATTTTGTACTTCTACCAGTATATTGTTTGCAAACAAAGCCTAAGGTTTGAGCCATGAAAATGGATTTGATGTATTATTCCACGGTATGTATCAGATTACTTTTGTTTCTTTTATAAACAACATACAGCAAAATTGAAGGGAATCAACAGTAGGAATTCAGAATTGCCAAACCATTGCTCCAGATTGTGCTTAAACCTGTGTAAGTGCAGAAGGTGAAGGGAACATGATGCATGGGACCTTTTCTCTACTTGGACCTCAGAAATAATTGCAGTCCTATACTCGTGGAGTGCTAACATTTGGAGGACCCATTTTTTCTCCCACTTACAGTAGTTGCACACTAGTGTAACTCCACTGACTTTAGTTGTGTTCTTCCAGCTTTACACTGGTACAAATGTCAAAATCAGATCCTGATAGTCTAGCTCTGATGGTCTTGCTCACCAAAGCAGCCATAGTGGCCCTTGGATGTATTCTTGGAGGAACTGTTTTTTCTGAGTCTCAGTGTATGTGGAAGCTCTTGCTGCAGCAGAGTGCTTCTATTTCTACAGCTTTCTTAAGTGAGATAATCGGCACCATAGTTGTTAGTGAATAGTTGGATTTTTACAAATATTCTTCCCTGCTGCAAGGAAATATGCACTGCTTGCTTTGTGGCAGATAGCCAGCTAATATAAATCTCCATTGACTATAATAGAAGTATGACAGACTGCACCTAACATTCTGATCTAATGTTCACTAAAGTCCAGGGAATTCTTTCCATTGACTTTAATATGAACTCAGGTCCACCTCCAATTGCTCTGAAATATGAGCTATATGTTTGTTAAGCGACTACAGTAACCACAACATTCTCACAAAAGGGAAAGTTTAGTTGAGAGAAAGTTCTTATTCCATTCTATTTTATTGCTCTATAAAACTGGCAGAGCAATTAGAGTATTGTGGAGAAAAGAGAGCCTGAATTTTGAAATAAGAACTAATTTTGAAAAGCAAAGTAAGAAAATCTTCCGTCTTAAGGAAAATAAGGTTGGCTGACAACTGAAGTTCCAAAACTCAACAGCAATTAAAAATGACAAGAAAAGCCACTGGAAACTGTTAAACATTCTAAATAACAGTTTTTATAACGAGTCCGTGGGGGAACGTCTATTGTCAGTCGTATAGTAGCTGATGAACTTCAGATTACCCTCCAGATAGTCACTGCATTAAACAGACTGTTTATCAGGAGCTAATCTTGCTTTTGAAAGAACAGATCTGGAACTTACATTTATAATGTTTGTAAATGCTAAGAGACTGTAGCTGTATCATGGGTTAAACTTTCAGAGTTGTATTTATCACTGATGAATAATTTTATGCTAATCCTTGCTATTAGGGAATGGCAGACTTGGTTTATTTTAACTCTTTCCTTCTAAAAACATAATGAAAAATATCTCTTTACAGTAACCACATTTTTGAATAACAACGTAAGTAAAAACATTATTGTACAATATCATCTCTTCCAGTTAAATGAAACTCCTAAGACTTAATTAATTTTGTTTATTTGAATTTTACACAAGAAACAAAGTACTGTATTGGGCAAAATATAAATGGAAATACACTGAAAGCTGATAGAGAAAGTTTTCCTATTGTCCAATACTGAAGCCATTACTTGGGTACAGAAAGGAATTACGCATGTGTTAAACTCTAAGCACACAAGTAGTGTCACTGAAGTCCAATGACTTCAGAGGCATACTCATGTGCTTAAAGTTAAGCATATGTTTACACTTTTATAGGATCCTTGACCAGGTAGAATTTATATTAATATCATTGCAAAATAATTATTTCTGTAGTATTAAAGAGACAATTTATTACGTTATGGCATCTGTTGATACACAGGCTGTATTTTAAGTTATTAAGCAGTTATTTGTAAGCCTGTGCTAATTCTCTCCCCAGTTCTGATGAGTCTCCCTGGAAAGAGAGAGAAATAGAGAAGAAAAAACACCAGGGAGCATCAAGCTTCAATTGGCTTTTCACACCAGAAAAGCTGCAGGGAGTTTTCAGGAGAATAAGAATCTCTTTGGAGTTGATTAGAACAAGAATCAATCCCTGCCTCTACCCCCATCCTCAATTCACCCTCCTCCACTCCATCCCCACCTACAAACTCAAAGTTCTTGCTAAAGTTTTGAAAGCAGTAAGGCTTTAATTGTTCTCCTGTTGAGCACCTATGACAATTTGGAAGGGATTAGAACACAACTGGCCACTCTTCCAAAGACTTCCTGCTGTTCAGAATAATCTTTTTATCCTTGCTGGTGTATCACTAAGTGAGAAGATGTACTCCCATACTTGAAACCTCATGGAAATAATGTATTCCTCTCCTGCATGATAAAAGTACCATCCTGCTAACCACCACAGTGCATTATACTACCTGTTAATCAGAGATGGGAAAATTGAATAGCAGTTTAGCCAAATAGCGCCAGTATTGGCAATATTTGGCTCACTAATGTTAATTTAACCATCATTTATTCTGCTGCTCACTCCTGGTGAGAGATAGAAGGAACTTTTTCACAACCACCATTAGCACCAAGAATACCCTCCACCCCGAAATTTTTCACATGGCATGCATCACTGAATGGTATCTTGCCTCCTAGGTGGGTTCCCTAACCACTGAACATTGTGTGTGTGTCTCTCTCTCTCTCTTTCTGGCCCAATGACTGTTCCACTATGGAAAAATTCTTAAATAATCATTGGGCCAAAGAGAGAGAGAGAGTGTAAGAATAACCCTGTAGTCCAGTGGTCCAAGCCCCATGTTCCAATTGCTCTTTTTCATTATTTATCTACACTATAACCAGTTCAAGAAGAGAGACTGAGGGAGCCTCACATCAGAATATCCCATAGCTCAGTGGCTGGAGCACTCTCTGAGAGGAGGGAGAGCCCTGTTTAAATCATTTCTCCATCTCTGGCAGAGAGAGGGGAAATTGAACCTGGGTCTCCCACATCCCAGGCAAGTGCTCTAACCACTGAGCATGTCTACTGAATTGGGCCTCGCACATGAATTAGCTAGCCAAATGCATATCTTTCCCTAGTTTGTGAATTGCTTTGGGACTTAGGCATGAGACAGGTGCTCAGATGTCTATAAAGGGAGGCAGCAGTGTGTGTGCCTAGAGGCAGAAAGATAGACTCTGAGAGAACTTTTCTCTAAAAATATAGACACTGAGTGAGTTTAGGCTCCTACAAGGGTTAGGCAGGAGTGTTGTGCATCACCGTGAAGCCAAAACTGGAATTGAGACATCTGAAACAGGGACTTTGGTGCCTAACTCCTTTTGTGCATCCAGTGATTCCCAAATGGAAAAAGAGTAATGACAGTAGAAGAATTCTTCCTCCCTCTTCCTTCTGTAATGGTAGCTTGCAAGGTAGAAAATAATCACAATATTATGCATAAGCCTGTGCAAAGAGGAAAATCTAAATCAACGAAACAAATAACACATTTCTTTGTGGTTACTGCTGCAAAGTACCTTGTTGTTGTTAATGAGTGTTATGTTCTGAATCTGAGCTCCATGAAAGTTCTGTCTTCTGTATTCTCAAACCTGTCCATAATTTTGGGGTTTCATTGGAATGTAACTACTAGTGGAGGTCATGAGTGTTGCAGGTGATGCAAACTCTCAGATAGCTAGGGCTAAGTAGGGGGGCTTTGAAAAGTAATCTGCAGACCCTGAACTGGACTCCGTAGTTAGGTGGGAATCAACGCAGAGTGGAACCTGGAATGACATGGTCATAGTGACCTGCATTGCTGAGCAGACAGGCAGAGTGTCACACTGCATTGCTAGAAACGATTAGTACTGTCTGTGCTATACGGGAGAGTGTCATGGACTACAGAACAATCACCATTACAGCTCATATTTGGATACTCATCACATGAAACTGCAAAGGTTATACCTCAGTCAAAAGATGCTGCACTTTGTAACGCTGATCATTCCAATGAAGTTAAAATGGAACAGTTGACTAATCAACAACATTCAGCATTGCCAATTCCGTGCCTTTGGGGACACCCTACTAATCTGTCAGAGGGAAAAAAATTACATTTATGACACCGGTCAACCCTCACCCTTATGTAGTGACCCATGTCAAAAGCACTTCGTCAAAAGCACTCCGTGAACTAGAGAGTTTGAAGACAGCTACACAATCTGTGTGTCCAGCATCTTTTAAATAAAGATTCTCCTTTATGTTTGCTAGACCAGAGTCATGACTTTTCTCTATTATGATGGACCCAACAGTATCTGTTTCTTTAAGCTAGCTTTTCCCCCAACAAGTACTTTTATATGGATGAAAATAATCTACAAAGCACACTATCATGGTATTACAAGAGGAGAGGGAGGAGAGTAAAGTCCTACAAACTGATTGTTTGCTTTATTTAAATTTGTTCTTTGCCAGGTGCCAAGTGATGGCCCTATTGAAGATTGATGGGTAGATGAGATGAAAGAAGGAATTAAAAAAAAAACATAGTTTGTCACAGATGGAAAGAAAACAAAACAAAATGAAAGGAGGAAACAGCAAAGAAAGCAAGATAAATATTGGAAAGCAATATTATGAGTGAACAGAAAGTCAAAAATAGATTTAGGATGAAAAAGTAAATGCATATTGTAAATCTCCACAGAGAAGATGGCAATATATAAGATAAATACTTTTCCCCAGAGCAGATTGGAATAAAAATGAAAGTAACTAAAACTGTCATTTTCCATTTAGTGAAAATAGATTAAAGAAATAATATCCATTTATAAAAAGCTTTTTGGTTTAAGGGTATCAAAGTATTTTTTTTTTCAAATGTATATCCTCACAATACATGTATCAGGTAAATATTAGCCCTTTTAAAGATGGAGAAACTGATGTACCAAAAAAGGGCTAAAGCAAAAATGTTTGATCTTAAATATGGTTTTCAGTGCCTAACTTTAGACATCTGAGTTTGAAAATGTCTGCTTCAGTGACATTCCTAGGATCACACAGCAAGTCTCAATGGGAGAACTGGGATTAGAACTCAGGTGTCCTAGGTCCTATTCTCAGTTTCTATTTATAAGCCAAAGCCTCCTCCCTATTCTAAATAAATGGTTTTATTTTAAGTGAATACATTATTTGTGCTATATTTCATTTCTTCACAGTTTCATAGATTGATATATACCTCTAATCTTGTAAACATTTCCATACTGATTCAGTCTTTAAATTTAAAGCTATTATTGACTGTTAAGACTGTTATATGAAGTTCTAAGGTTCTCGTCATTTTAACACCCGGATGTACATTATGAAATGAACTTCATGGTTCACTGCTCAGCCCTTTTAGGATGAACATGACAGCAAGACTACAGATCATACAAGGGACAGTAGGGGACCCCCCAGGCCAGTGTGAAATATAGAACATTGTGTAACCCACAGCGTCTTGTATTGAGAAATGACACACACGGGACAGATGCAGGACCGGCTCTAGGCACCAGCAAAGCAAGCACGTGCTTGGGGTGGCACAATAATTCCGGGGGCAGCATTCCGGCCATCCTTTTTTTTTTTTTTTTTTTGGCTTGGGCAGTCGCGCTCTTGGAGCTTGGGGCGGCAAATTTTTTGCTTGGGGTGGCAAAAAACCTAGAGCTGGCCCTAGACGGATGATCAGGAAATGGAAGCAACGAGAGGGAAGAGGATGTTTGCAGCAGACTGAGAACTGGCTGGAGAAGGGAGGTTAGTCCAGATCATCTTCAGCAGGTAGAGAATGGGAGAAGTAGGGCTAATAAAAACTGTCGGTAAGGGCTAGCATAAGCTATCATAAACGGGCCTGTGCAAGGCAGAAGAGAAGATGATAGCCTGGCTCAGGATGCAGCTATGTGGCCATTTAAATGGCTGAGGGAGATGTGGGAGAGTCTCTTAAAGGAGTTGTGAGCACTGTAGACATACGTTTATAGTGGATTATATTTTACAGATGCTCCCTCAGAAGGGACAGTATTATGAACATAAGAATTTGGAGATGTGCCATGGAGGCAGGGGTTGGGAACATCGCATGGCTGTGTGCAGCAGTTCACCAGAGATACACTCCAGTTTGTTTAATTAAAGTTGTATTCCTTTCTCATTCACTGGTTTGTTATTTAATGAACCCCAAGATCACTACACTGACCTTTTTCTTGAAAAAAGTTGACGACTGGGCCATGACAAAAGTCTGTTTACTGCACTTCCAATCAGGGGCACTGGGACACTTTTTATAGTGGAGGTGCTGAAAGACAGCTAACAAAAGTGTAAATCATGCATGTTCAAAAGCAATGTGAAAAAGCACAATTCCCGGGTGCAGCACAGCTCTGGGATTCTCAAGAACTGCAAAATAATGCTAGCTTTGTTCTGACACCACTAGCAAACTTTTCACTGTAAAATGTGGAGGTACTGCAGCACCTAACAGCACCCCTAGTTTCCACACCTATGTTTGCAATGTCCCCACCTATGCCAAAGATCAAGTCCAGTTTATATCATACTGTAGGAGAGGATCATTGACAACCCCTGCCCCCCGCCCCCACACACACACACTCGACGAATCCCATATTATGAATCCATGACATCATGAGCCATCGGGCTAGAAACATCATTTGCATGAACATTGAAATCCCCGAGAAGATGGATCTCTGGGATCCCAGTACCAACTGCTGAGGTAGTGCAATTACCTCTGAAAAGAAGGTGGTAGGTCTTCAAGGTGGCTTATATTCCACCAGAAGCCTACATTTGTTTCAACATGAGATGTGGAAACACTTGTATGAATCAATTCTCATAATAAGACCATTCACACATTGCAGGTTGGTTGAGTAGAGAGCACCGTTGCACCTTCTCTCTAGCCACCTCTGGATTCCTGCTTCACTAGGTTATTAGCTGCCAACACAGAGCCATATGCATAATCCTGCCTGGTATCAGAGGTATGGTCTTGGTTGGATTTTTCATCTAAAATCAAAGAAGCAGGGATGGTGGATTTATTGATGGCCTTTCCTTAGTCAGCAGGAGTCAGAGTTTCAGTCCATTGTTCCTCATTATCCTGTTTATCCAAGAGGAGGGTTTTAGGTGCAGGCATAGTATGTCACTGAATCTCCACTTTGGAGCTTGCTCTCTTGCGATTCAGTCTTAAACAAAACTGAGGTACCCCCTCCACAACCCTGAGGTGTATAATTCCCCATGTCTATCAAATCACCAGTGTGTGTGACAGTAAGGTTTCATCATCTTGGCCCCCTCTGTGTCCTGACTACTTTAGAACTCTAAGCCACAAAATGAGGAACATCTGATCCAGTTGGGCATCTTAGTGAATCATTGTGTATTAAAACAGTCATCACGAGGTAAACTGAGTTACCCTGAGTATTATGGGATGTGCCCATCCTCCATTCCCCCCTCCTTTACTTCCTGTTCAGTCAGTGGGCATTTCCTCCTCCCCACCACTCTGTTGTGATGCAGCAGAATTAACCAACATGTTACCCGGGGTTGTTGTACTGTGAGTTGACTTATTTTTGTTGCACTGAGTGGTCCCTTTACAAAACACTGGATATGAGACATTAAATATATTTTAAAAAATATTTCCATTTAATTTTCAAGGATATTTTTGTCTATGTGTGTATGTATATATATAACTGTGCAATATATACTAAAAAAGAAAACACCTTTATAATTCATTATTCATTTAATTGTGCACTGCTAGAATTGTCCATTACCTTGTTTCTTTTGCTCCCCACTGGATGCATCTCAATTTATATGTAGATGATTTTGCTTAATTAGTTTACAGATTAGTGATCCAGATATCTGTGAGATGTAGGTAATATGTATAATTACTGGCTAATTCAAAATGAATATTTATTTTGCTTCCCACACATCTTTGGATTAAGTCAGCATTTGTTGTCCTATTTGGAAACTGATTTTATGGCTTTTTACTTTAAAAAAAAAATCCCTTCAGTGACGTAATCCCTGTGTGCATGCAGTATAGTGCACTTTGTTGGTTTGACAGCTAGTGGAGACAAGTTGTTAGAGAGATGGCATGAAATAGGGCGTCCTCTAGGTTCAGAACAGTGTTCCAGGACTGAATTTTAGGTGTTAGTATACTCACATATAAATGAGTTGGATAAATAAGTTGTGCATATGCAGATGTTACTATTTTATAAAATAGTGGAGATTAGTAGGGAGTTACCATCTATCTTGTGAAAGATTTTGACTGCTTCTAGATAGTTTTATTTGAGAACAAAGCTGTGGATTAAAAATCTAAAGGTCATGCTTTTTTGGAAGTTAGAAAAATAAAGTGCTTTTAGAAGGATGTAATTCAGATATGAATGTTGTAGCACACTAGAAGAAGGAACAGATGAATACTGTTATTTAGAATTTTATACATTGGGTTAGATCACGATTTATCTTCTAATTACAGCAAACTAGTTTAAAGTTTAGTGTTACTTCCAAAAATGAATCATATTTTATCCCTGCCTCTTAAAGGAACAGCTGATTGATGACACTTATTAGTTGGCTATTGTGAGCTATTACTGTACTTATAACAACCAATTACAATATAATTCAAGATGGGAAATATTGCTGTGCATACTTAAGCTACTGGGGCATTTCACTCCAGAATTAACTTCATTTCAATGGTGCTGCATATATTTTCTATATTGACTTGTTAACTTTGTAAGGAAGATGAAAGGTGCTGTGCAAAGTGTGTGTGTTGGTGTGTGTGTGGGGGGGGGTATGTTTTTTTTTCTCATTTGTGTTCACCTTTGCATGTCTTTGGGCTTACTAGAAATAGGTGTCAAGCCTCCACAACCTCCTTCCCAAAACAATTTCCAAAGTGACCTGAAATATAAAGTAACAATAGTCTCCCTAGGAAGTCTATCGTTGTCTGATATCAAACCCAAGTGATTCAGATACTTTTGATCAGTACTCAAACTTTTGTGTGCTTATCTGATATAAATGGAACCTCTGACACTTTTGCTATTTAACCATAACAAGCTATAAAGTTTGGATGTTGAATTACCATGTAATGATCCTGAGAGACAGGAGAGACCTTTGAGGTGGGTCTGAGTGACTCGCACATTTTAGGAAAGTTCTGATAGAAGGCTCAATTTAACACTTGCCTAACTTTAAGCATGCAGACAGGTTTCAGAGTAGCAGCCGTGTTAGTCTGTAGTCACAAAAGGAAAAGGAGTACTTGTGGCATCTTAGAGACTAAACAATTTATTTGAGCATAAGCTTTCGTGAGCTACAGCTCACTTCATCGGATGCATAAAGTGGAAAATGCAGTGAGGATGTTTTATACACACAGACCATGAAAAAATGGGTGTTTATCACTTCAAAAGGTTTTCTCTCTCCCCACCCCACTCTCCTGCTGGTAATAGCTTATCTGAAGTGATCACTCTCCTTACAATAAGAAAAGCAGTACTTGTGGCACCTTAGAGACTAACCAATTTATTTGAGCATAAGCTTTCATGAGCTACAGCTCGCATCATCGGATGCATACTATGGAAAGTGTAGAAGATCTTTTTATATACACACAAAGCATGAAAAAATACCTCCTCCCACCCCACCCTCCTGCTGGTAATAGCTTATCTAAAGTGATCACTCTCCTTACAATATACAAGCCCTTGAATAGAGACTGGGAGTGGTTAAGTCATTATGCAAGGTAACCTATTTCTCCTTGTTTTTTCCTACCCCGCCCCCCCCACTGTTCCTCAGACGGTCTTGTTAAACCCTGGATTTGAGCTGGAAATGGCCCATCTTGATTATCATACACATTGTAAGGAGAGTAATCACTTTAGATAAGCTATTACCAGCAGGAGAGTGGGGTGAGGGGAGAGAAAACCTTTTGAAGTGATAAACACCCATTTTTTCACGGTCTGTGTGTATAAAACATCCTCACTGCATTTTCCACTTTATGCAACCGATGAAGTGAGCTGTAGCTCACGAAAGCTTATGCTCAAATAAATTGGTTAGTCTCCAAGGTGCCACAAGTACTCCTTTTCTTTTTAAGCATGTAAGCAATCCCATTAAAACTAACTTGTGCTTAAAATTGGGCACATGATTTGAGGCCCACTCAGGGCTTTAAACTTTGCAGCATGAAGGGCTTTACAGAATATCATTTCTGGAACATTGAATCACATTGTTATAATCTGTTACAATTTTTCCAGTCTAGGATGGGATTTTCAGAGGAATATAAGGAAGTTAAGCACTCCCAATCCCATTAAAATTCAATGGGATTGCAGCTACCTAACTCCATTAGGCTCCTTTGAAAAATCTCAGTCCTAAAAAATAGATGACTCAAGGTTCACAGGAAAGAAACAAAAAGCAGTATAATGTATCAAATTCTGAACATGCATATGTACTATATATATATATATAAAAAAATACTCAGAAATATTTAAGTGTTTTCTTTTTATATCTTATTGCTTAGCTCGATGTGTAAATAACTATACAAAAAAGGATTATTTTTAAAAAGGAAGAATGATTGTTTGAAATTTCAGAGACTTTCCATGATTTGTCAAAGTGACAGTGAAATGGATGTATAAATAATTGAATCATTCCCAACTACATTGTGACTGACATGCATTTAAAATATTCTGACTTCATCTGTCATTTCACATATTTTTATGTTCAATTTGTTTAATTTTATGGTTTAGGTGGATGTGGCAAAATTGATGATGCTGATGGTAAATTCCCAACTATATCCATGATTGGTTGGGATAGGGCAGTAAAATTCAACATTTTTGAAAAGGCAAGTTAGAAAAGAGACTCTGCTCTTTATTTACTTAACTAACCCAACAGGATTAACAATATGCCATCTGGACTATCGGTGCCCTGTCCTAGGAACTCAGACTCTGCTGTTCCTCTCAGAAGCTGAGGAGAAGAGATAATCTTCACTCTTTGCCTTCATTAGGCCAAGTCAGGAAGTGAGTTCCAGAGTCTACGCAGTCCCCTAACTAAAGCTATATCTTCACTGCACAGTTAATCCAGGTGATTGGCACCTGGGTTAGCCTCGCCTGAATGTGAGCATTCCCATAACAAAATCCTACCTTTGTAACAATATCCTCACTGTTTATGCACTAACCCTTTTTGGTCTGGAGGCATATTCCATGCATCTTGGTGATGAGATGCTCTAACATTTTTCCCAGTCAATTGTGGGAGAACTTGTCTTTCCTTTGAGAGGAATTATGGAAAGGCATTGGAGGCCTATTTGCACTTAAGTGATTTAGATTGTGTCCTCACTGCAAAGTAGGCAGGTTCCAACCTGAATTCAAGTATAACATGGGATCTTACCCCTCTCCAGATGGGTACATTAATGTGCACTTAAGGCACTTTCAAATTTGTGTCACAGGCTTTTCTGTGTGGACAGTTGGGGGCTTAAAGCTAGAATCTGGGTGAAAGCCCCTGTTAACTGTTCAGTGTAGATATACCCTGAAAATGACCTGCCAAAACCAGGTAAGGTTATATTCTGGTTAGATTGGTCTGCCAGATAACTATCTTCAGCTACAGTAAATTATTTCCACTTTAGTGCTATCACACAACAATACAGGTGTTTTCTGAGTAAGACATTACATAAACCTGTTACAGCTGAACTATTTAGGTCAATTTAGTAAATTAAACCTCCAATAATTGCTGAATTATTTTGGTTTATAGGGATCTAAATAATTAGCCCTTTCTCCGATCCTTCTTTCTCAAATGATTCTAACTTCTATTGTAGCACTAACCAATATATTTCTTGCTTCAAGCAAGCATGGCACATTACAACCAGAGAACATATGCTTCAAGGTAAAACACTCTTTGCAGTCTTTAGCAGATAGCTTACCACATATTTCATTTAATTGATTCCAAGATGCAAAATATGCACCAGAAAAATGGGCTTGGTAATTTTTATTGAATAAAACCTTATTAAGGATGGAAGGCAGTATAATACATAATTGTAACCTTTGCCTGGCACAACTATCGGCTGTGTTAAGGCCAACATTTTCTCAGGGGACTAAAGACAATCTTGGTACTAATTACCATTTCCTATATGAAATGTTAACTGTCTAAGAATTAATGAAACAAATCCTTTCTTCTAATCTAATGTTTCAAGAGTTATGTCATCCTTAAATGCTTTAGTTGTTCTATTGATAAGTAATGAATTCAGAATGTATTTTAAGACTACCCATTTCTTCTTTTCCCTGAGAATGTTAAAGAGCATAATGTGGAACTCTGTATTCTTATATTTGGCTTTTATTTGATAAGGGACACTCAACCAAGGGCAAATCCCCACATTAGAATGTTACTAACATTTGAGAATTGACTGACACAGCATTGTAAAACAGTTTGATCTTTCCAGTCACTTACAAAGCCATCAATCCTAACACAAATGGACACTGAGATGAAGCATCCATGCAAGCGTGGAAAATGGCACCTTGTCCCTGTCATAGTCGCAGTGAGTAGATAACTTTGGGTAGGCCTAAAGTCATATGTTATTCCCCTATGTACAACCAAGTTTCACAGGAAGTGGGATTAGAGCTGGACTGAATTTGTTCAGTGAAATAGGGAGACTGCACCTCCAAAAATAGTGGTGTTTATTAGCAATGTGTCTATCTCTAAGCTGGAGCCTGCATGCTGATACCATGGTGAATGTTCAAATAATTTGGCAAAATTAAGTGAAAACCAAAGCCAAAGTCCTAGTTCTTCAGAGAAATATAAAACTTGTCTGGAGAAACTAGTAGATAATATGCTGTAGAGAGCATTCTTGCATTGGCAAGGGGAAGGATTATGTGGTCTAAACGGTTATAGAAATCTATGATTTCCACGATCCTATGAACTCCTTTTTGACCCATTCACCAAGGCTATTAAACACATGCTTAATCGTAAATATGTGAGTTATCCCATTCTTTATGTAGAAGTAATCTTATTTATTAACAGAATATTATTTGAGGCATATGTTCTCAAACTGTTGTCTGTGGAGACTAAGCTGGTTATGGTGCGGGGCAGTCTCGCTTCCAGCTGCTAAACAGCCTTATAGATAGATAGATTGCTAAAGAGGCATTAAATATTTCTCTAATATTACTCTTCTAGGAAAGCAATTATGATATCACACCTAAAGGCCAATTCTGAGGAGAGGTGGCTGTTTGAGTGGGAGGGGAGTGTGCCTACAAGACAGTCTCTATATTAATGCATACAAAAACTATATTAAAGGAATGTTATGGATGCTAAGTCAATGGGAGCTATCCACATGCTTAAAATTAGAAACAGGCAGGTCCATGTAGAGAAATGTGGGAGTCTGATACATCGAGTTTGCTGAGGCCCCATCCCCTCCCGTTTCACTTTATTTATACAGATGAGGGGTTTTCGGGGGGGCAGGAAGGCTGAACTCGGAAACCCAGTACATTTGTCCTTTCTCTCCTTTTCTCAGATGTGGGGCTTAAGTACTCCGCTGAATCAAAAAATTCTGAGAAATGGCTGAATCTTTTTTTGCTGAAACTTAAAAAAAACAACAACAAAAAATAGCCTGAGGCCATTACCCAGCTTGGAACAAATTAGCCTGAATGGTTAAAGTTTAGCACATTCCTAAACTACTGAAAATAAGGTTACCCAACAATTTCCACTATAAGACCATAAATATAGGTAATGCTATCAGCTTTGCCTATAACAAGACCTACCCACCGGAGTGGTTATGTCAATTAAGGTTCAACATTGTTCCTGAGCTATAGGTCTAGCTCTGATGACAGTCAACTTGGATTTGGTTCCTGAAGCATCTGAGGATGCCCGGGCTGCTTATTATTTTGGACTGACCTAGAGGATCTGGGTCAGGTGGAAGTGGTTAAAGTGGCTGTTGAAGTATAACCTATGTATGAGTTTTTCAGTAGATTTAATTGTATGGAAAGTTTCAAGGGGTACTAGCAAGTCATTTCTAAACTGGAGAGAAATGAAAAATCAGTGCATGCAAGGAGTTCAAATCAGCGGTATTTTTTTAAACAGTCTGTAACTCAAACAGTTTGACCAATTTTTCCCTGAAACTCAGAAAAGAAATCTCCTTAGCCATAATCATAAGAGTGATCATTTTCAAATTTGGAATCCAGAGATATAGCAAAGCTAAATATAGGGTTTATAATGGAATGTGCTTGCAACATTAACTATGAAGAGACACTAATAGTTCCTAATGGTTCTCTGAAATAGTGATCCAGAAAACTGCAGAATACTATTTAATGCCTATTGTCTCTGATTTTAGAATACTTATGAGATTGAAGGTATGTCTGCATTTGAGCCGGAAGGTATAATTTCCCACTCAAATAGACATGCCCATGCTAACTCTTATCAAGGTAGAGCACTAAACTAAACATGTAGCCACAGTGTTGTGAGCTGCAGAAAGGACTAATTTCCTTAAATTCCATGGGTCTAGGATGGGAATTGTATTGGGGGGAGGTAGCCCCTCTGTAGCTACACTCTATTTTAGCATAGATTAGAGCTAGTGCCAGAATGTCTTCTCTAGCTGGAAATTACACTTTCCAGCTCAAATGTAGACCTAGTCTGGTGATGAAAGTTCACCTTGTTCTTCTGAACTGTCTGGTAACCCTTGTTTTACAGTGTCTGGACAATTTAACTGAGGTATATCTATTAGAAACAAATATTGCATTTTTCATTAGACTGAGTTCTAGCACTGCAGTATTCAGAGATTTTTAGTTAGGGACAGAGAATTTACTGCTGCACAATTTGGTACCAACCAGATCTGTGTAAATCTCAATGAGCCTCAGTTCATGAGGATTCATACAATATTTTTTTTCTATTTCATAAATGTAAAATTAAGAAATGGAAATAATGTATATTCAATGTATAATAAACCCATTGAACTCATTGTCACAGGACATCAGCGAGGTCAAGAGTTAAATAGGATGCATTAGATGGGGTTAAAAAAAATAAGGGATACTTTGAGGCATAAATCCAACATTATCTGATGGAGGCTCAGAAGAAACTTCTTCTGAAGGCAGAATATTCAATTATTATGCTATCACAGAGATCCTAGCACTGAAGCATCTAGGAAGACATAACATTAACATGGCACACATTAAATGGATTTAAAAATGGCTACCGGATAGGTTTCAAAATGTAATTGTAAATAGGGAATCATCTCTGGAATGCTGTATTTGTAGTGGTCCTGCAGGGATCAGTTCTTGGCTGGACTAAATGGTCCACTGGTCTGATGTATAGCTAAAGAGCTATTAGAACTTTTCAGAACCTTAAAAAGAGATTGGTTCAACTTTTATTATACATTTCCTATGGTTTCATCACAACTGTTGAATATTTTCCCCCACAACTTTTATATCTACTTTTATATAGTGTGTATATTCCCACATCTCTTCATTTATTACATTGCTGATAGAATACTGTCGAGAGCTCTGGACACAACATAATCAAAGGTATTTAGTAGCAACCATTTGGTTTGCTGTAATTTTCAAAATAAAATTATGCCCTAAAAAGCCTTAGGGCAAGATTCACAAGACACTTAAGCGTTGCAATGCTGAGCATTGCAACATCTAACTTTTATGCACCCTGCCACCTAGTAGAATTTGCAGCCTTGAAGAAGAGCTCTGTGTAAGCTTGTCTCTCTCCAAAAAAAGACACTACCTCACCTACCTTGAAGCCCTGAGTAAGGCACCCAGACTCCATATAAAATGCATGGAGAAGTTAGGTGCATAAGAATGGAATTCACAAAAGCTAGTAACCTGATTGGGGATCGGCCTCAGCTAGCTAATGGGAAATGCTGAGGAGAAGGGTGTGGCCTAAGCCCTTTGGAATTTAGGTACCTATCTCCACTTCAGATTCACAACCTCGAACCTTCTCTTGGGTTTCGGCACCTAAGCCAGGTCAGCTATTTTTCAAGAAAAACTGGAAACCCCTATATTAATTTTATTGCAGTGGTTAGAGCACTCACGCAGGATATGGGAGACCTGAGTTCAATTCTCTCATCTGCCTAATGTGTTGCAGGGATTTGAATGTGAATCTCCCATGAGAGTGCCTTGGCGACTGAACTATGCGATTTTGTGAGGTAGGGCTCTCTCAATCTCTCCTGTTGAAAGTGTTCCATTGTGTATAAATATTTAAATATGCATAAATGCAAGGGAACTTGTACCTGGGTGTCCCAGCTCCCAAGTGAGTGTCCTAACCACCTAGCCTGACCCACCTTTATAACACAGGCCATAGAAGTTTCCCAAAGTAATTCCTAGAGCAGGAGTGCTGGAGCAATTTGTATGGAGCCATTGAATCAAACTGTAAACCCTGTATATGATGGAAACGACTTCAAGCCAGGGGTGCAGCAACAGCCCTAGTTCCAGCACCTCTGTTCTAGAGCATATGTTTTAGGGAAAAAAATCCAATCTTGATGTAAAAATTGTCAGAGATGGAGAAACCTCCATGACCCTTCAAAAATTGTTCCAATAGATAATTCTTCTTATCATTGAAAATATGCACCTTATTTCCAGTCAGAATTTGTCTAGTTTCAACTTTCAGCTATTGGACCATATTATACCTTTCTCTGTAGATGGAAGAGCCAACTATTACATATTAGTTCCCCATATAGATATTCATAGACAGTAATCAAGACACCCCTTAACCTTATCTTTGATAAGCTCTTTGGGCATGTCTACACTGCAATTAAAAACCCGCTGCTGGCTTGTGCCAGTTGACTCAAGCTCAAAGGTCTTGGGTTAATGGACTGTTTAACTGCGGTGTAGACAGTCAGGCATGGGCTCTAGCACCCTTTGAGGTGGGAGGGTCCCAGAGCTCAGGCTGCAGCCTGAGCTCAAATGTCTACACCTCAATTAAACAGCCCCTTAGCCTGAGCCCAAGTAAGCTGTCATGACCCAGCTGCGGGTTTCTAATTGCAGTGTAGACATACCCTGTGAGTCTGTCTCTAAAAGGAATGTTTTCTAATCCATTAATCATTGGCTTTTCTCTGAACCCTATCCAATTTGTCAACATCCTTTTTGTATTGTGGCCGCAAGAACTGGACATATTATTCCAGCAGCAGTTGCACCAGAGTCAGATACAGAACTAAAATATCCTCTCTTCTCCTATGCAAGGTCCCCCTGTTCCTTACATCCCAGGATTTCAGTAGTTCTTTGGCCACAGCATCACTCTTGTTCAGCTGATTCTCCACTATGACCCCCCACATGTTTATCAGAGTCACTGTTTCCCAGGATAGAGTCTTCCATCCTGTAAGTATGGCTTACATTCTTTGTTCCTATATTCATTAATCATACATTTACATTTAGCCATATTAAAATGCACACTCTCTTTTTTGAGCCTGGCTTACCAAGTGATCCAGATTGCTCTATATCAGTGACCCATCCTCATCATTATTTACAATTTCCCAGAATTTGGGTCATCTGCAAACTTTATCAGTGTTTTTATATTTTCTTTCAGGTCATTAAAAAATGTTAAATAATATAAGGCCAAGAACCAGTCCCTGCAGGAGCTCACTAGAAACACACCCATTCAATGATGATTTCCCATTTACAGTTACATTTTGAAACCTATCAGTTAGCCAGCTTTTAATCTATTTAATGTGTGCCATGTTTATTGTACATCTTTCTAGCTAATCAAGTCCTGCATCAGCCACTTTATTATCTTGTTCAGGATCGATATCAGACTGAGAGGCCTATAATTACACAGGTCATCTTGTTTACCCTTTTAAAATATTGACACAACATTAACTTACTTTCAGAAAATCAACATTAATGATCCAGTGTGCTCTTCAGCCAGTTCTTTTAAAACTCTTGGATGTAAGTCATCCTGACCTGCTGATTTAAAAATGTCTAACTATAGTACCTGCTGGTTAACATTCTCCTGAGATGCTAATGGAATGCAAAAAGCATTGTCATATGATATGCCTACATCATATGACAGGTTTTTTTCCCCCAATTTTAGAAGAGAAATATGTGTTGAAATGTTATTACTTGTCAGAATTATTGTTGATAATTCTAGCCTTTCCATCTGGTAATGGGCCAATATCATTGTTAGGATACTATTTGTTTCTCATCAACTTTAAAAAACTCTGCTGGCCACAGATTTCTCCTTGAGTCCCTTTCTTTCCATTATTATTTTTCATCAATTCCTAGTTTCTGATTTATATTCATTACTACCAACTTCCACTTTCTTCCATTTGTGATATATGCTTTTTGTATTAAAGTTAAAAAGACATTTTTTTCACATTTTCTCTGGTCCAATGACTATTTAAGTTTTTTATTCACAGTAGAACAGCTTCAACAGGAAAGATCTACTCCAGAATAACTCAAAGCCTAGTAGCTAGTACACTGTCCTGGGAGATGGGAGACCCAAGTTCAAATATCTGCTACCAGATCGGGTTTCAGATGTGAGATAGTTGGATAAATGCCTAGACTGTAAAACTCACTATGAGTTAAATGCCAAGTCACTGCGTTGTTTCAGGACTGAGGTGGCTGTGTGCATTCCCAGCGACTGAAATATAGACACACTGCAGGCTTTAATGTTGAGATGTTGAGGTGCCTACAGGTTTAAGCGGCAGCTGAGCAGGCATTTTGTGAATGCCATTGGAACCTACATATTGGACCAAGTCACCTAAAATGGCAGTTAGGCTCTGAAGTCCCTTTGAGAATTTGTTCCTTAGCATATGTCCTTAGTATACAGTGGCCAATCATCCTCTGTCAGAATAGATCTGTAAAATGTGTGAAAATCTGTGTTTTTGTATTTTTCTAAAATATTTGGTTTTAATGTTATTAAATTTTCATCATATTATTCCTGCCTCATTTAGTTGCAGCACAGTCATTAGAAAATAGTCCTCAGGAACACAGGGGTTCAAATAAATGTTATACCATCTGTCCCTTCTGCCTTTTTCTCATCTGTGCTACTTTTTAAATCTGAAAGCCTCACATACAAGAATGCATTAAACCAACAGCATTCAGCACAATTTAGCTGAGAACAAAAATAGGAATATTTCCTTTGGCTAAATACTGAGTATAGTGAATGCACTTAGCCATAGGTGTGTCTCTCTGCAGTGCTTTTAGAGTGGTTAAAATCAGACTTTGCTGCAAGGCTTAAATGAAGATGGGCCAATGAAGAAAAAATAAAAAGCTGCATCTGATATTCAGGGTTCTCGAGGGATTGAGAATGCCCCACTGTTGTGAAATCCCCAGGTTTACAAATGATTTATTAAAGGGAAAAAAATTGCAGTACTCCTCCACTAGCTGTGGGATGGGATGAAACAAGTAAAAGGTTCTCTCTCCAGAGATACTAACATTCAGCCTAATGTATCTATTTGAGAACATCCTGGGCTCAAATATAAAATCTCTACAATGCAAGATTTCAGTGAGATTCAATGTGTTTTTCCCCTCACCTGCAGGTTTATGTTAATCCAGTCAGTAAAGCCAGTAATTTATTGAGCACACAAGGATGGTAGTCATTTGGATTATCTGTGTTTGCTTTGCTTTTGTAAACTACATGTAATGGAGAGTGATCTCCTGACAGCAACTATATCTAACTGTAGGGAGTGTGCCGTGAAAATCCTCAAGTTTCTTCATAACAGACAAGGGAACGGGGATGCCTCTCTAATTACAGATTTATTTCTGCTTATGTTGTAGCAAATCCAGTCAGAGAAATCAGCACACCCATAATATGAAACTCTGAAACAAGGAATTCCCAGATTTGGTAGAGGAAATATCACTGATGGCTACAAGCCAGAGGAGAGGCAAAGCCTGTTTTGAAGTCTGAGTTTAGTAAGCAAAAGTACCCATGCTGCATTATGGGAGGAAGCTTGTTATTTACACTCATTATCTCAGGACTGGAGCAACATCTAAGAAAACTGCAGACAATCCCTCTGCAAACTGGCTGTACTGCCATGGGCAAGACTGCCACTTTAGATGTCTTGATTACTGTATTTTTAAATTTGATGTAAGACAGTACTGAGAAAACAAACAAATACATTAATATTTCTAATTGCAGCATTTGATTTGGAAAATGTAGTGACTATTGAAAGGGTCAAACTGTCTGGCAATACTAGAATTGAAATTCTCCTTTTATTTATAGGACCAGATTAATGGCAGGGCCGGGGACACCTCAGGATAACATCAGACATTGTTATTATGTCCTACTATATAAAAGCTACATGTTGTTGTTGTTAATATTTATGGACCCCTGACTCTAACTGACCTCAAGGGCCATATAACAGAGCACTGGAGTGCATGGGTGCACTTTAAAGCCTTAGACCCTGTAAGGACAAGCTTTCTGGTAAATGCAGTTTTCCCAGGAGCAACTGAGAAGTCCAGAGGTTATGTGATCAAGAAATCGGGTACCTTGGGAACTATATAAGGAATAGTCTTAGTTCTGCATGAGAGAGCTGACAGGTGAGACAAGATCCTGGGGGTGGTTCAGAGTATTTAGATTTGCTTTGTTCTGTAATTGAATCTTTTTATTTGGTAATAAAGTGAGCCCTGAGGAAAGGGATGTGAGATAACTTGAGTTTAGAGCTTCATTTTACCTTCTCTGCTGGTGAACTAGCCCATTGACTTACACCCTTTAATTAAACCATATAAAGGGAACATAGCAACTAACAGTGCAATCACCTCACCCTTCATGGCAGTGTGCTTTGAATTTTAGGAACCACTTTTCAGAGTGAGATTAGATTAGTTCATTACCCATGACCATGCATTACTTCATCTCTTTGTGACTGTCAGCCAGAGTACCATGTACTCCTACCAGTAGAAGTAGTTGTGTGATGGATTTAAATATAAAGATCAAAATCATAAAGTGCACATGGAAGAGAACAGGGAGCCAGTGGCATGTTTAGAGCAGCAGGAGGATCCATTTCACTTCAGTCTTTCTTGTCGAAGATTTGGGGTTCTGTATGTAGAACCAGCTGGAACATATGTCTGACTTTTTCAGTTTCCCCAGGTAGAATCCATTGCTGTAATCTGCTCTGGTGGCGACAAACACACATGGATCACTTTGGCTATGCCCTCATCCAAGAGTAATGGTTCCAATCTCCTGGCTGGAAGAAGGTGGAAGAAAGCATTTCTTTGCTTAGGAATAATGTGTACAATAAAACCCAAAGGCTGTACGTCACTTTGACGGCAGGCAAAGCATATGCTCTCATCAGAAGTAAGTATCAATATTTTACCCAGATCCTTAATGTTTCCCCTAAGGTGACTCTATTTTCTAAAACCTGAACATTTTTGTGGCAATATTATTTGTAGGTCATGAAATAATTCCATAAAAGACAAATATAGGCATTTTGTTTAAATGTCTACTGGCATCACTATTGCCAGTTCTAACACAATAGCAACATATGTATAGATTTTAGGATGAAGGATTTTTCCAATAAGTGAACTATGACATTAGTATTCACTTTGACCAAAAGAATAACTTTGATAGGATCTGCAAGTATTTGCCTTTTCTCTTCACTCCAAACAGTCTTCATCACACTGAATGCTCATTTCACTGGACTATTTGTTCCTGGCAAACAAAGAACAAAGTGTGTTTGGCATAGCAATACATCTTGAACAAACATTTTGTAGTTATATAAACACCAAAACTTTTGATTGATGAAGTGAAAAACTGAGACATTTCTGGTTCCTGAAGGAAGTCTCTGGAATATCATAAGAAAAACGGGTGCATGGTGACTTTATATTCCCTCTTCTTATAAGATTTTTTTTTTTTTTACTAGGGTTAAACTTGAGTCATTTGATGTTCATCTATGTGTTTATTTCTCACATTCACGGGCACATCAAGGAGTTTTAAATGATTTCATCCTCTGAGCAAGGTATATCTATTTGGATGCTATCTAGGTATCCGATATCTCCTGACCTCTCTTAGAGGGTGTTGTATATAGGGAATATATTTCCTTTTTTGCAATTTTTTAATGTTCTATTTCCAAATAAAAAAAATCAAAATATACCAACATTAGCACCAGTGGTCTAGGTCTCCAAAACAATCAAAACCCGATCATTATCAAAACTTCCATTTCCAGAAAATCACAACATTTCAGTGCCTTAACTGTCAAATCTAATTTGATCTGCAGTTCTAAATCTAAAAAAAAAAAAAAAAAAAGACATTTTGTGTTTCACTGTGTTTGTGCATTGCATGACATGATGTGATCCATGAAGCTTTTTCTTTAAACATTCAACTTACTTAAACTGGTTGACACTGCCAGTGAATTATTTGGTGTCTTGCCAATGAATACTTTTGAAACCGTCTGCTTGTTTTTATTTATTTTTAATCTTGTTTTTCTTTTTCTCTAAGCAAGTACCACAATATATATTCCTTTGGGTAAGTCTAAGTTTCTTTATCTCAGTCATGGTTCAGGTGATTACAGTTTGGAACAAAGTACCAAGAAAATTACAAAGACGATAGTATTGCAGTAATTCGGCTGGGGCCTAGGTTCTAAGTGGCTGCTGAGAAACTGAGCTTATAATAATGAGGATCAGACATTCACCTAGCAGGGGGCTAATTTCCCATTCTCATTCATTATTTGAGTAAGATGGGGAACTCGTTCCATTTCTCAACAATGTACTCTTATGGACTATACAGACTCAACCACTTTAAAAGTAATGGAACGAGATTCCTCGCACCATTAGTTTCAATGGGTTAATTCAATCCCACTTGGTAATGGATAGAAGAAACTGGTGGGGCTTTCTGCCCTCTTTTAAAAAAAAAAATCTACAGAGAACACTCATATGATGTATATTAGTAGTATACATAACTTTTCATCTTCCTTTCATAGAGAATAGATCTGCTGTTGAGGTGAATTTAAGCAAGGTGATACAGATATTGTTTTCTTCGGTTACTTCTGATAAAATTTTTCAATTTTTTTAAAGTTTCTCCCTCTCCCTATCCCACTCTCCCCACTGTAATTTTGTATAGTTGCTGTGTTATTTTTTTCTTTACATTATGAAGTGATTCCTTATGATCTTCTATATGCACTCCTGGCTAACCTTTGAAGGCAAGCTGGCATACAGTGATAGTCTTGCTTGTGCCTTGAAGCTCTCCCTGAGTTTGCTGACTTTAGATGGAAAAGCTCACAGTTGCACTTTTACTGCCATCTAGTGACAGAATTAGGAAGATTGCCTGCAGAAACCTTACATCTGAATTGCTGTGAAACTAGTTATTGGCAATCAAAGGGGCTACAATTATTCTGGCCATTATAACAGGCGGCTACAAAACACAATGTGATTAATATGGTGTAATTCTCAGAGAACTGAAATTTTACTGTTTCTTAAGGACAGGTGACTGCAGTTAACCCATGACCATTATTAGCATAGATTTCACCTTGTATAGATAAACATCTATTTCAAAAGCTTGTGTGTGTGTGTGTGTATATATATATATATATATATATACATACACACACACATACATATACATACACACACAGTGTGCCATAGTTGCTTTATTTACACGAATTCACATACTATGGTGAGGAATCTATTTCTGTACAATTTTGCCATTATATCCTTTATGGTGTACTTGGTATTCTGTCTTGTTTCACTGGAGATTAAACTGAACTTCTAAAAACTGTACATTGCTGTACATAGGCAATATGGGGCTGATAATTAAGGGAAGCAAATAAAACTCAAAACTAGTTTATAAGCATACAAAAATAATGCCACATTTGAACCTAAAGGAGAAAAGAATCAGAAGGAAATATGAACCCAGAATATTTAAACCAATTGAGTATGCAAGCAATTATTTTGTACTATATATCTTATGTGATAACATAACTGAAGCAGGATGGATAGATACACCAGGAAAATCTGAAAGATACATATTTTTGTTCCTATATTTGAAACCCAGTAAATGTTCAATATTTACAGAGACTTGATAATCAATCTGAGAAACTTTTAAAAAAAAATGCTACCAAACATAATTGAAATAATCTCTGTTACTTGTGGCCCTGTTCTGTTATTTCAAACTCAGGTTTTTTGTTTGTTTGTTTTTGTTTTAAAGAAAAAACACATGTCTAACATGCTGATCATTGGCCACCGTTGTAACTAGACATTTCAAAACTTCCCAGGAGTCATATTAGTTTTCATACCATATTATGCTGTGAAAAAGCAACAACCAAAAAAAGAGCCTATTTTGTTATCAGTACTGCTGATTAGAATCATAATTTTATCGGATTAACAAGTCAAGTTTTATAGTAGGCTGAATGTGGATATATTTGATGTAAAATCAGAATGAGGGCAGTGGTTATGCTATTTACAGTAGTGGTATCAGTTCTGCTTTGGCTACACAATTTGCTTTGAAATTGCACACAGCCAGTTTATGGAAATTGTGGAGTCTATCCACCCAGCTATCTACAAAAAGCTTTCAAACTTTTAATGGTTAATTTTGAAGAAAATTGCATAAAATAACTCTGGCTCTATTTAGATACTGTACCTGGCATGAATAGATAAGAGATCAAAATGAAAGAACATAGACTCACTTTGTATACACTGTTCCTATTCTGGATCTACTTTATTCTACACCTTAAAAAATAGCAGCACCTGAAAAGTTTGGAAATTGGAAAAAAAACTAAGCTGAAACTTTCTATTTTGTGCTGCACAATAGTTTTGCTTGTAAGTAATGCGTTTTCTTCTTGCAGTATAGTGCATTGGCTGTACATTACTTTATATTGCTGAAAAGAAATTCAAAATGAATCATGCTTGATAAAGCACTTTTCAACTGAAATTTGATGTCTTAGTTTAGAAAAACAGTAGAGAAAAATAACCCCAGCCCAACACTGCAATTTTGTTTGAACCTTATTTTGTGGTGTTAGTTCAAGATAGCTTGCCCCTTTTAGTACATTTTGTTTCCAAGCTTTTAAATGTAATAAAACGCTCACCAAGTAATTGATTAAATAGGTCTATTAACATGCATGCATTAAAATCATATTTCCCTAAAGGTTTTGCTCTGGAATTAGCTTGCAGATCATGTAGAAAATTAATTTCTATGAATATAATACATGCACAGATTTGGAAGATAATATTTGCAACTCAGTCACATAGATTCTTTTCTCTCAGTTAATTTTCTGCAGCAAAACTGAGAAAGGGTAAGTTTAGACTCTGCAATTGAAATATATTCCCTCCATAAATTTGCAGTTTGTCACCTGTTTTCACTGCAAGGAGTCTCCCCACAATGTATTAGAAAGCCCATCTTATCTTTGGTAATTGCTGCTTCACACATTACAGCCTTTGCTTCCATCCCAGTGTGAATCAAGTGGAAGGGAAAATTGTAAAATGGAATAGGAAAGTCCAGAAAGAAGTGAGAAGGAAAAGTGATGGTTTCAGAGCACGCTCCTCTCTGTTTTGGAAGTCCTTGTGGATCATCCTTGGCAAATTATTATAGCCAGAATTTTATGGCTTGGGATGAGAGAGAGATTGGATCTGTGTGTGTGTGCGTGTGTTTTATGCGGCATGCTCTTCACTGAAACTAGCTGAAGCACAGCCAGAAAAACAAATGAGAGTTACCACTGCTAACTTCTGCTCCATGTTGTTCCCTCTGTAAAAAAGGATGGAGGTGTAGCAAAGATGGCCAACAACTGCACATCTCCTTAGGAAGTCATACGTGCAGGGGGCACTGATCATGAATCACCCCAAAGCTTTAGAGTTGGGACTTTATGTCCACCATGAATGCTTGGTCTGGAGACTGCACTCTCTACCTCTCCTCCCCCATATACTTTTCATACCTGCCTTACCATCAAATGGTCATTTGTTAGAAAAATTGTAAAATTCCTGATCCCTATGTCCTACTTTTATGGTTTTTACCACTGTAAAATATATGTTCTTGTGTATTTTTTTTTAATATTCTAAACATATTGACTGTTCAAGGATTTCAGCTTTCATGACACAAGTAGCTTACGTCAAATTGCCAACACATGAACTATAATGACAATATTAGCAAATATTGATTCTAGAAGTGCATGGCACAGACTTACTAAAACCAAGTTTAGGGGCTTGCACAACATCATATTTCACACTTCCATCAACTGAACTTAATCCCAAACGGTCTCTGGGGTTCCCTACTGTGAGAAGCCACCAGACTTTATCTTGCATCATATGAATTACAGTTCTATATTATCTGATATGAAGAAAGACAAAAACAGCTTACAAAATCCATTTTTGCTGCTCTTTCCAGAAAAGTACTTGTAAAAATTGTGCTGTAGCTCCTGGCAAAACAGTTCCTCTTCTGTCTGTCAGTTTTTGAAGCTTCGATTTGATAAATGATTTTTGTTTAACTCGGTTTTCAGCAAAATACATCACTAATATTGTTTCGTTGACACGTCATTAGTTCTTAAGCTTGGTAAATAATAACCTTCCACTGTGACAAAATTAAACTACTACTATATGGGTTTTTTTCTGATTTCACCTTTACATGCTAATTTAGTAAACAGAAGAATGTTATAAATAGTAATCCTCTTCATCTGTATATCTGCTATACACATACCATGTCACATTTTCCATGTAATATTTCATTTAGTATGATCCAAGTCTTCTGGGAAACCAAAGCTTACATTGTGAAAAACTAAAGTGAAGAAGATGGAAAACCTACTCTGGGATGAATCAGGGAAGGAGACTATTTTCTGTAGGACCCCTGTCTCATTTGTAGCAGAAGTTGGGAGATATGTAGTGAATGAAGCAGAGAACTGGAGAAAGAATAAAAATGGTCTCATGGTTATGGGAGTTGAATCTGGAACTGGATTCAATCTCTGTTTTTACCACTCAGTTCCTTAAGGTTCAGCCAGTCAATATTTAGTTTTATCATTGTTATTCAATGTGTAGTCCCAGGCTGAAGACTGAATTATGAACTTCCTTTAGCCATAGCATCATAGAATCATAGGATTGGAAGGGACCTCAACAGGTCACCTAGTCCAGTCCCCTGCACTCATGGCAGGACTAGGTATTGTCTAGACCATTCCAGACAGGTGCTTGTCTAACCTGCTCTTAAAAGTCTCCAATGATGGAGATTCCACAACCCGCTTAGGCTATTTATTCCAATGCTTAACCACCCTGACAGGAAGTTTTTCCTGATGTCCAACCTAACCCTCCGTTGCTGCAATTTAAGCCCATTGCTTCTTGTCCTATCCTCAGAGGTTAAAAACATTTTTCTCCCTCCTCCTTCTAACAACCTTTTATGTACTTGAAAACTTAACATGTCCCTGCTCAGTCTTCTCTTTTCCAGATTAAACAAACCCAATTTTTTCAATCTTCCTTCATAGGTCATGTTTTCTAGAACTTTAAATCATTTTTGTTGCTCTTCTCTGGACTTTCTCCAATTTCTTCACATCTTTCCTGAAATGTGGCACCCAGAACTGGACCCAGTACTCCAGCTGAGGCCTAATCAGCGTGAAGTAGAGTGGAAGAACTATTTCTTGTGTCTTACTTAGAACACTCCTGCTAATACATCCCAGAATGATGTTTGCTTTTTTTGCAACAGTGTTACACTGTTGCCTCATATTTAGCTTATAGTCCACTTGACCCCAGATCCCTTTCCCCAGTACTCCTTCCTAGGCAGTCATTTCCCATATTGTATGTGTACAACTGATTGTTCCTTCCTAAAAGTAGTACTTGGTATTTGTCCTTATTGAATTTCATCCTATTTACTTCAGACCATTTCTCCAGATCACTTTGAATTTTAATCCTATCCTCCAAAGCACTTTAACCCTTCCCAGCTTGGTATCATCCACAAACTTTATAAGTGTACTCTCTATGCCATTATCTAAATAATTGATGAAGATATTGAACAGAACTGGACCCAGAACTGATCCCTGCGGGACCCCACTCATTATGCCCTTCCAGCATGACTGAACTGCTGATAATTACTCTCTGGGAATGGTTTTCCAACCAGTTTTGCACCCACATTATAGTAGCTCAATCTATGTTGCATTTCCAAGCTTGTTTATGAATATAAAACATAATATGAACATAAATATTAACTTCCTCATGGGCTTTTCTATGAAACTCATCACTATAGTGTCTGACAGGTTTCAGAATAGCAGCCGTGTTAGTCTGTATCCACAAAAAGAAAAGGAAATATTGTGGCACCTTAGAGACTAATACATTTGTTAGTCTCTAAGGTGCCACAAGTACTCCTTTTCTTTTTATAGTATCTGAGTGCTTCATAAACACTGATGGATTTATTTTCACAAGACCCCTGTGAGAAAAGGGTCTACTAGTACATTTTACATTGTACAGACTGGGAACCAAGGCACAGAAAGATTAAGTTCAGAAGTTTCCATTAATATTGGGTACTCAATCTGAGAAAAATTGGAACCTGGTTTTTCTGATTATATAGGATTATGTAGTTCATTCTATATTTTTTATCATCCTATAAGATGCAATAGAAGACGATATTCCTTCTGTACAATTATAGAGGCTTATATGGAAAACCTATGGAAAGGAATGTAATTCTTATTAAATTCTTCATGTTTTAGAGTAATTTCTATAGACCTCTTGTGGCTTCACACATATTAAACTCTATCCTATAAATTCATAGATTCCAAGCCCAGAAGAGACCTCTGTGGTCATCTAGTTTGACCTCCTGTATAACACAGGCCATAGAACTGCCACAAAATAATTCCTAGAGCATATCTAGATCATATCTTTTAGAAAAACAAGACTTTTCCATAAAGGATTGTTAGGATATAGATATTCAGGCCTGTCTGTAAAGGCCTATACTCTAAGAATTTAGGTGTATTCTTATTACTTAGCTAGTTATAGAGGTATAAAAGAAAGAATCAAAATCATTGTCTGCCGGTGTAAGAGCCTTCTCTTACTGTGACAGTCTGAGGCCCTGTTCTTAGGCTAAGGCCTTTGGCTAAGCAACAGAGGCAGCCATAACCTGGGAAGTGAACTGTCACATCCACACATTCCAACCTAGTCACATTGAAATAAGGTGCTATTGGGCCGTTAGGAATACAGTCCTGTCCTGATAATGCCTATCACCTCCAGAGAAAGGGGAGTGCCTAGAAGATGTAAAGGGAAACTTAGTTTGATAGCATCCTGTCTGGCAAGAACTCACTTCTCAATAGCTGGGATGTGAAATCTTCATTTCTTTGTTGTTCTATCACTGTAGTACCCATTTCCCTATTGTTTGTCTGTATAATCTCTGTCTGGTTCTGTGATTGTTTCTGTCTTGTGTATAATTAATTTTGCTGGGTGTAAACTAATTAAGGTGGTGGGATATAGTTGGTTACATAATCATGTCACAATATGTTAGGCTTAGTTAGTTAAATTTCAGGAAAATGATTGGTTAAGGTATAGCTAAGCAGAACTCAAGTTTTACTATATAGTCTGCAGTCAATCAGGAAGTGAGTGTGTGTGTGGGAGGGGGGAATGGGAACAGGGAATGGGGGTGGGAAAATTGGAATCATGTCCTGCTAAGGGCAGGAATGGGAACAGGGCTACAGGTAAGGCTCTGTGGTGTCAGAGCTGGGAAGGGGGACACTAAGGAAGGAAGCTGGAATCATGCTTGCTGGAAGTTCACCCCAATAAACATTGAATTGTTTGCACCTTTGGACTTTGGGTATTGTTTGACTTCACAAATAAAGCCAGGGGCACTGTTTACCATATTCCTCTCAGTGTCCAGAAGTCATCATGCTCTTCAACAGTATAATGGGACAACTACTCATCTGGTGTAAATGGGCACTGAAGTCTCTTGAACTGTCTGAACTAACACCAGCTGTGGATTTAGGTGATGATCAAGCTTCAGTGAGCCCTATATGTAATAAATATGCATATATCTGTGTTTAAATCAGTGCATATTGACAAATCGCTCTGATTGCTTCCAATCTTTCCATAAACACATTGCTTCTTTCCCCGAATCATTGCTTTATCTTCCATCCATTTTAAACCCACTTGTGCTCCATATTTTTTAAACAATTTATTGTTGTTGAATTATTTTTTTAATAATTGTATGTGATTTAGTAAGAAACAATGTTGAAGAGGTGTTTTCTCTCATGACTGATTGTTTTTGGTATAACCAAGATTTGTAAATAATTTACATCAAATAACTATTGCACTTTGTTGACAATAGAGTTAATTGTCAACAAAGGGGAGAATGCACAAACAGGAATAGCAAATTGAAAAACAGACTGAAAACAGAAAAAAAAATAGACTTGGACCACAGGAAAAAAAATGTCAGTTGCATAAAATGCTTGTAAAGAAACACAAATTTAAAAAAAGCTCGTTGATTATTCTAGCCACGTAATGTATGACAATATAAGTACCAATATTAAGATGTCATTAAGGTGCATATAAAAGACTAAGTGAATAAAAATGGGCACAATTAGATGATCAGACTAAGGTTAGTGGGTTGTAATGGTGATGTGATAATGGACTAAGTTGATTCAACCTTAGTTAAAAGCAACAGAAACAAATTTAATCCGAGTGTAAAGAAATGTACAATGCTTAATGGGATCCTAGGGCTATGTATCAGCATCATGCACATGCTTCTGGTGCTGCTTTGTTGTGATTAAATATTGTACTTTTTACCTTTTTATGAGAGAAATATTCCTCTTCTGAGAGCAGTACGTATGAGCTTCTCAAGTGATGGCAGCTATGGCAGTAGTTGAAATGAGGGGGCATGTCACATAATGGGAAAGTGGTTGTGGTTTCATCCATAGCCTAGTGGAATCGGGAAGATTACTCATTAGGGTGATTCCCCCTGCTCATGCAGACATACGCCACTATCATCCATCACTCAGGATTCAATAAAAGCATAACAGAAACAAAAGGTCTTGTCAAGGTGGCATGGGAATCTTGTCTAATGCCTGGCTAATAGGAATGAACAAGGTCACAACAAAAGCTAATTTGGTATGCCCATTGTAAAAGTGCCAGTGTACAGCTGAATTTTGAAGAAAGACATGTTTTTGCCTGTATACTACTATTCATAAATAAAAGGAAAAGCAATATCTCACCTTAAATAATGTGTGTTCCTCATTGCTATTATTAAAAAGGCATGCTGTCATTTTGGCTTTAATGCTAGGGGGCTGTGTTCTGTTCTGATTTTTGTCACTTCAAGGACAGGTTGCTTCTGTCAGCAAGCAGTACTTGTCAGCAGAGATGAAGTATGTATCTGTGCTATCTACAGGAACTGCTTCCAAATGAGACACTGTCACCTGGATACCTGACAATTGCTTTGGCTTTTGTCATCTACTCTATGATGCATTCAAATCTATCACACCTTATGCAAAAGCAAAGTGATTGCCATGGTAACATTATAGCCACAAACTTAATAAGAAGGAGCAAATAAAAAAAAAAGCTGATATTTTTCTCCTTACCATGAACAAGGGAAAAGGTTATTCATTAAAAACAAAATACAATTTGGAAAACATTAAGTTCGCAGCTCTGCCTTCACTTGCATGCCTGCCAAATCTTTTCTCTCTCATCTTGCTGAAACAAAGCAAACTCTCCTCATACCCATGCTAAGAAAATATTCTGGGATTCTGTTGTGAGGAAGGGGCTATAAGGAATGGGGCTCAGGAAAAAAAAATCAAAAGAAATGAGGTCAAGAGCTTAGTCAGGTTCCACAGAAGGATTAGATACTGAAGGCTGGAATTTTCAGAAAAGCCTAAAGGAGTCAGGTTACCATTTAACCTCCCCCCGGACTGCTCTGAAAATTGCAACCCAAAAGATTAACGAAAACATCTACATTAGTATTATGTGGATTTCTTTAAAAAAATAAGATCTTCATGTTCCAGGGTACAAACCAACACTTATGTGATGAGGATAGGATGGAATGTCCCCTATCTATGTATCTTAGGTACTTAAATGACCCTCATTACCATACTAAGTGGCACCTCAGAGCGTTTCAAAGGCACCAACAACAGTTCTGTGCCTAACTTCCATTGACTTTGAATGGGAGTTAGGCAGCTGACTAGTGTTTGTTCCTTTGGAAATCTCTCCCTTAGTCCCATTGAAAGTCATTGGCATTTGGGCATTTAAGTCACTTAGGTATCCCTTTTGGCAACCCCAACAGATTTGAATGAGCATTGACACAGACCTACCTTCATAGGGCTAGAATTGGTTTGGCAGATCAAGACTGAGGGATGTTAGCAGGGTAGTGAGGGGAAGCCTACATGGTTAATGCCCATTTTTAGCTGTTGTGCAGCTAAACGGAGGAGGCCTTTCGTCTGCTATTAATCTGGCTTCTTTCACCAACAAGAAGTTGACTGAAAAAATCTGCGCACCCACCGGGGCTAAAGAAAAAGAGCAGCCTTGGCTTCAGTCCCAAATACAAGTAACTGAATGGTAGGGGTGGAACCCAGACAACACTGAAAATGAGTTTTGGAAAATATGACATCTGTATGGAGTTGATCATACACCAATAAAATCAATAGGAGTTTTGTCAATCGTATGTTCGCAAATTCTAAAATATAGCCATTAGGTTTATTTTATGTTATTTGCCGCTGTGAGTGACACCCATTTACTGTATATTAGCAAGATCACCCTATCAAGAAAGAGCATTCCTGGTAATTGTTGCTTAACACACTGCTATTTACACAAATCTCTCTCTACTGGTTTGAATATTCCAAATGCATCAACTTGTTTAAGGATTTAAGCTTTCATGACACAGACAGTTAGTACTTGTTTAACTAAAATTGGCAACACATATACTGTACTGTCAGCTTCGATAAGTACCGGTTGCATAATTGCAAAGCACAGAACATAGTATTAAAACCAAGCAGCTTCTTAATCATCATCTAATCATTGTATAATCCTGCCTAACACTTTTCAGTGGAATTTCCCCAAGCAGTATTATTAATTTTATTAACAACATGTCTTATGTTTGACATGTTGTTAATAAAACAACAACTATCACATAGCTAATTCTATCGATGAGGCTGAAATGATGATTATACATCTGACTTAGACTGCAAAACGCTACAGAAATTTTATATTCAGGTCGGGAACTGGCTGCCTTTGAAATAGAAGAAATATACTTTAGTCAATAAACTAAAGATATTTCATTTGGCACCTGTAGGTGTTGAGCCGTCAATAGGAAAATTCCCTGTTGTATCTCAAATACAACTGGAATATATTGGGTCATATTTTCAAAGATTCTCAGACCAGTCATTTAATTTTACACCCACAATCTTCGGTGTACTCTATTTACACATTATTATTTGCACGTACAAATGATCATTAAAAATTAGAGGGCCTGCATTATGAATGTTTGTCCCATTAAGAACGACAAGAAAAAAATAATTAAAGACAAAGACAAATTAAAGATCTATCTGTATTCAAAACAGAGTTCAGTAGGACCAGTCATGGAGAAAGGGACCACCCAATACTAGTAAGAATGTCAGAAACTGGCCCACAGTAAATTTAGACAGATTTACATGAAATTTTGAATACACATGAAATTAACCAAAGACTACTTTATTTATTAAATATATTAATTAATATAGGGCTCAGGTGTGAGCCTGGCTGCAAGCCTGTGCAAAAGAGTAAGGGGTGTGGGTGTCAGGATAACCTTTACTCTCCTGCACAGGTTATCTGAATCACCATACTCATACCCTGTGCAGGAGGGAAATAGTTTGTGATGCTTTGTTACTTCCCCTCTGTGACATTACCGGCTTACAATCTGAACTGTTGAACAGCTGTGTCCCATCAATTCTCCAGCCTGGGGTGCATTTTACACTGCTTTGCTGAGACACCAATCATTTCTGGTTTGCTCACCCCAGCCTCCAGCATGTGAATTACTCCCACCTACACAGTATAAGTGCTGTGCCAGCCACTCTTCAATTACACTATAGATATGGAGCAACACCAGAAAATACCCAGTCCCGGACATTCCCCCAGAAACATGTGTCTTGTACTGCCCAGCCCTCTCCTGAGCAACACAAGCTCATATAAAATCCATCATGTATTATTAGAAAATGACATGCACCAATCTTGTTATCTCAAATGGAGTTTCCCAAACACTTCAACACTGGTTTAGCTAAAGCAATAAAAATGATTAGGGGACTGGAATACATGACTTATGAGGAGAGGCTGAGGGAACTGGGGATGTTTAGTCTTCAGAAGAGAAGAATGAGGAGGGATTTGATAGCTGCTTTCAACTACCTGAAAGAGGGTACCAAAGAGGATGGCTCTAGACTCTTCTCAGTGGTAGCAGATGACAGAACAAGGAGTAATGGTCTCAAGTTGCAGTGGGGGAGATTTAGGTTGGATATTAGGAAAAACTTTTTCACTACGAGGGTGGTGAAACACTGGAATGCGTTACCTAGGGAGGTGGTGGAATCTCCTTCCCTAGAAGTTTTTAAGGTCAGGCTTGACAAATCCCTGGCTGGGATGATTTAGTCAGGGATCGGTCCTGCTTTGAGCAGGGGGGTGGTTTAGATGACCTCCTGAGGTCCCTTCCAACCCTGATATTCTATGATTCTATAAAACAAGTTTATTAACTACAAAAACTTAGATTTTAAGTAATTACAAGTAATGAGGCTTAAAAGTCAGAACTGGTTACAAAGAAATAAAAGGTAAACGACAACTAAAATTTAACTTAACAAGCTAAGTGAATACAAAGCAGAAGTCTCTCTCACCACATATCTTACCAGTCTTACTGGCTGCACTCTTTCAGTCAGAATCTCTCCCCTAGTTCAATGCTGTTTCCTTTTTTCTTCAGTTGTTGTTGATGCCGTGCTGTGGTAGGGTGAACTAGGTCTGGAGGCCTTATGCCAGAGACCTCATGACTCTGCACCTCCCTGCCCCAGAATAGAGCAGAGAGAAGTCCTCCAGGCAGCCTATAGTGGCTCCAGAGGAACAACCAATCACAGGGGCTGATGGAGCAGTCAATCCGAGGCCAGAAAGGCCCTATATAAGAGAAATATCAGAGCTTAAGGAATGAAGACCAGGTGATGGCTGGAAGAGTTCACTGCAGACAAAACTGAAGTCTAGGGAAGGCTACTGAGGACTGCATGCCTGGCTGATGGGAAGAGCAGAAGGACCAGGGAAGGTCAGTGCAGGCAGGGGGAATGAACACAGCATCTGCCCAGGCCAGCAAGGGTACTGAGGTGGGCTCTGCTGGTCTGGTCAAGGACTGAACCCAGAGAGGCCTGCTGAAACACCACCAGCTGTAGGCACCAAGATGAACCCTGGCTGGGTGGTCAAAGAAGGCAGTGTCTCTCCGAGAAGCTTTAGAGCTATGGACACATATTAGGGCTGTGATAGGAACTTAGACTGCCCCCCCTTCTAGGGTATACAGCCCATCTGACTCAACCAGAAGCCTGAGTTTCTCAAGACCCACCAAGAGAACCACTGCGGGGGGGGAGGTGCTCACAAGAGGTGGGTGCTGTCCCAGAGACAGAACTGTGATTGCAGTCATATTGGCCAGAGAAGGGGGGTGCTCACAAGAGACTGCTGCCAACCCCTGTTACATGTGCGTATAGAGAAAAGGAGAGATTTGGGAGTATCTGTTCCACATTCTAATACCTTTTTCTGCTCTTTGAGAATCTCTCCAACTGGGGGCAAGAAGCCAGAAAGTCTGTGGGGTGGGAACCTCCAGCTGATCCGTTGCCAAGATATAAATTTCTCAGTCATATCCTTTTTCCTGCCAAAGACTGGCCATTTAACCAGATGATTGTGACATCCTGGCATCCCAATATTTGCCACTGTCATGTAATTAGGATAAGTTTTGTACAAAGTATGCCTTGTGAAGTATCATTCTACAACTCTTGATCTGCAAGACATTAATATCTCGTTGGAATGTATGTGCTATTGTTGTATGTGGAGTTATGAAGTTTGGCTATGTATGTGTTACTGAAACATGTGTGAGGTTGAAAACACCTACAAGCAGCCTTTCAGGTACAACAGTAAAAAGGCCAAACCATGTTAATGGTTTACTGAGGAAATGCACACAAGCACAAGGATTACCTCAGGAACTGTGTACAATAGAAATCTCTCAGAGATGGCACTACACAATGGGAACTGTTTGACCCAGGTCACAGCAAAAGAGCTTTTCAGTAAGTGGGAAGAAGATATAAAAGGGGGAAAATTACATCATGGGGTTGGAGGAACCTCACTCTCCATACAACAGCACACCTGGCAACACCTGAAGAATAGAGACTGAACAGGGGGGAAGTGATGGTCCCAGGCTAAAAGGGATTTCTAGCCTGTGTATGGAAAACCTGGGAAACCCAAGCTGCAAAGCCTAGGCATCTTATGCCTTTAGAAACTGCCAACCTGTTTATCACTCAAGTATGGTAAGAATTAGCAAATTCATATCCTATCTAGTATATTAAGCTCAGGTTGTGGTTTTGTTTACTAAGTAATCAGCTTTGATCTGTTTGCTTTCTCTTAAAATCTATCCTTTTGTAGTTAAACTTTTGTTATGTTTGAATCCAAACTTATTTTATGTTTGACTGGGGAAAAAATCTCAGCTTGGTTACCGCAAATGTGCATATGGTGTTAAACCCATGTACTGGCCAGATTTGACCAGGACAGGATGGTACTACTCTGGGGTCATAGGCTCGAGGTTAGAGAGCCTGCATGTAACTGCAGCTGGATGTTTCCCTACCTGTCTGAATGCTGGTTGCAAAGCTTGGAAGGCTTTATAACTTGTCACAACAGCACAGTGTGAGAGGGAGCCTAGGCTGGTGGGTCAGAGGGCTCAGTGGTACCTCAGTTCTAGGTGGCACCCTGTCACAATGATCCATTTGATTTCATTGACTCCTAGCTAAGGCATCAGTTTGTCTTGTCTCCAAGGAACTGGTCTGTGGCTGCTTCCCCAGAATTGGAATATGTCTTAGTAACATCATACAGTAGAATCTTAACTTTTCATGCAGTGTTGCCACATAAATTTTACCAGGACAGTATTGATCAACAAATCATGAGTTTTGAAATGATGCCTTACATTTTGTACAAATTATGTCTTGTATCATAGTCTTGAGACAAAGGGGTGAACATATTGTACAGACTGTCACGCCCTCCCAAATAGGTGAGTAGGCAGTCGGGGCTAAAGCCACAAAGGGGACTTGGGCTCAGCATTGCAATGTTTAATGTTGATATGTCCTGCTGCCGAGTGGAATGCACAGCCCTGAGTTCGGCACCCAGGATCCCTGTACAAATGCATGGGAGAGTTAAGAACCTAAGATGCATCTGAAGAAGTGGGGTTTTTATCCACGAAAGCTTATGCTTAAATAAATCTGTTAGTCCTTAAGGTGCCACTGGACTCCTTTGTTTTTAAGAACTTAAGCATGTCATCTACAGCATCATACCTCATTATATATAATGACCTTTACAAAGAAGATCAGTTTCATTTTCCCCATTTTACAGATGGTAAAACAGAAGCATAGGGAATTGAAGTGACTTGCCCCAAGATAATCCAGCAGGCCATTGACTGAGCCAGAAATAGAACCTAGATCATGAAGTCTAAGGATGACTGTGACATTCTCATAATAGAAAAACAATGGGGCATTCAATTACTTTAACAGGTAGGCCATTTCAAACTGATAAATTGAAATATTTTAGTACACAAGGCATTGTTTGCCTGTGAAACATATTGTCACAAATCATTGAGGCCAAGATGTTTAGCAGGACTAAAAAAGGATTGGACACATGGATACTGAGAACATATGATTGAAAAAGGAAAAATGTGAAGAGGATATAATCCCTCATGCTCCAGGATATAAGGCAAGGGCTCAAAAGAAACTTCCTTTTTGGGCAGATTTTTCCATAATTGCTCACTTCAGGGTTTCTTGCAACTCCCTCTAAAGCATCAGGAAATAACTAGTGAAGTTGGGATATCAAATTCAATAGATCACTAGTCAGATCCAATGTGGTAATTCCTATGGTCCCTCTTCCCTTTCCTCTTGCTCTGATTTACTCTCACTGCTGGTTTGGATTTTCTGAACATATCCGATTGCTTAAAGATTTTGGCTCTTCTGACATAGGCAATTGGGGAATGTTTAAGTGAAACTGGCAACACATACTGTAATGTCAACTTTGATAAGTATTGCCTCATATAACTGTATAGCACAGACATATTAAAACTAAGCAACTTCTTAATCACCATTACATTTTGTAATCCTGTCTAGAGCTCTTTCATCCCAATATTAATGGGAAAGTGGTGACTAACTCTTCCCCTCTGCTAGATGGTTGTAAGTGTAGAAGAAAATGCCTTAATCGGGTGAATGATAAAAGTGGGTTAAAGGGCCTAGTGTATGAAAGGAGTGTTGAAGAAAATATACAGCCACATTTTCTTATTGACAAATTTAATTTAGACACCATAATGCAAACTCTTCATGTATATGTATGTGCAATTAAATCAGTTTAGTGAACCAGATTTTTAAATCCATATCAGGTCACAGACAAACTCCTTTGACTGTAAAATCAAAGCCTTTATAGATCTTGCAGGAATCTATGATGCATCTTGTAGATTCATTTCAATAAAGAAATGCATTGTCCCCAAATTGCACACTAAATAACATTTCAGGGATGCTATCGTCAAGCAACATTTCCTGAACATTTTTAACCACTTTTCCACAACTCTGAAAATTTTGTTGCTGACATCCTCCAATTAAAGGGAATATAAACATATATTTTTTTAAAAGCAAAATACAAAAATATTATGGTAGTCTAGATTAGCAGACCAAAACACTTTAGTAACACAATCCTACTTGTAGTATCCTCTTAAGCAAAGACTGGTATTTAAAGGATGCTTGGTACAAATGGGAAAAGGCTAAATTAATAGTACTTTGGTAGACTCTTGGTCTGATCAAGTATAGCAAGTCTTATTCTCTTAGAATTTGCTAGGAGAACATTCCCAATCAACAAGTCTATTTCCTACTATATCCACTGCCAGGTAATTCATAGGAAGAAACAAGAAATCCTGTAATGGAATAATCTATCCATGTGGTGTTTCTTCCTTACCTTATTGTTTGACATATGACTTGAAGCAGGATGGCTAATATCCCTTTGTGACAGGATATACAAAGCGCACACCAGCAAGCAATGGGTTAAGCAGCTGCTCTGGGCCCAGAGCACCATACCTGTAAAGTGTGCATGGCTTGGAGGAAGAGTTCAAAAGGAGAACAGGCCAGCTCAATAGGAGAGCAGATAGTGGAGGTGAACTGACCTACACTCTGAGCTCCTGGGAAGGAGCACATTGTAGGAATTCCAGCTACCAGAGACCTCTGGCTGTAGTGATTTTGCCAGGCGTACAAAGAAGGGACTTGTAACACTCAAAGTCTAAGACTATTTAATTTAAGCTGCTTACTATCTTAATTTATCTATAGAGAAAGGGGGTGGTATTGGTAGGAAGTAATCCAGGGAAGCATTAGCATAGCACTTTTGGATGCAGGATTTAGTTATTTCACACTGGGCCCAAGATCGTATCTTGGTTGAGTGGGCAGGCCTGGGTTCCCCTGTCTCTTACATAGAGTGCAGAAGGCACAAAGTATACCCCTGATATGGAGGCATCTAGAAAAGAGAAGGCCCTGAAGGCAGATGGGTCAACTCCTTAGATATCAACCCAGGACAGTCCTGGAGCCTCTTATCTGAACAATAAGGCTACCCTTTGCCAGATTATTTTATAACCCGAAAGGTTTACACAAAAATGTATGATCTAGCCAGAGGGCTGAATCCTGAGAGGGCCGGAGGAGCTGTCAATAGGAGGCTCCAAAAAAGAAGAGGAGCCTGCTATGTCCATACCTAGCCAGAAGGGGGTGCCTGCACTCAGTAAACCCCTTCATATCCTCATTTTTTTTTTATCATGTCTAAAGTAACCTTGGATGTTTGTTATCCATACAATTGTCTAGTCCATCTTTAAATCCTGCTAAGTACTGGGGTCAATTATACCTTTTGGCAGTGAGTTACACACCGTGTAAATAAGCTGTGTATTTGTATACATTTCCTTTTATCAGTTTTGAATTTGTTGACTTTATATTTCCCTTGCTTTTGTATTATGAGAGGAAAATAAATAAGAGCTCCTAATTAGGCCCATCTCTAGTCACCCCACTGTGCCCAGATTCCATAATATTTCTCTGAAGCACATTGCTAATGTCTCTCAGCACTTGGAACATTGACTGTTAGAAGCTGGCCTACAGTTTTTTCCCCGAAGCTAATCAGTGTTAGTGTCTGTACTTGGATGGAAGACCCCTGTGTTTGGGGTTGCTAATGTCACCCCACGTTTGTTAATTTACCTTTATGTAAAATCATTAAGTAATGGAAGCTATTGAAATATTGATGTCTGAAAAATCTTAAACTTATTGTATCACTCCTAACTGACCTGTGCTGTGAAGTTGCCTAAACTGACAATGTTGGTTACTGTCCATTCTATTCCTACTCCAAATTGCCTTTGTTGTTGCACTCCTCAGCTTGCTATTGTTTATCCTAAATTCCATCCTCAAATACACACATACAATTCCAATTGACTTGGTTTCCATGCAAGAATCCAAGTCGGAGTTTGGCCTCTTAACTCTGCTTTTTGTTAATTCTTTCCCCAGATTGTGCAACTGCACAGATACAATATGACAACTAGAGCATGTACATGGACACTGATAAGAAAAGAGCCTTCTGCAAAGGTTCTTGGAGGACTAAATTCACAGGTTAGTCTGCATGAATGTTACTGGCTTTTTTAATATGTATGCTACACATAATTAGATTCATCTAGATTTAATTAGACTTAGACCAAACTTCTTAGGCTCATGCCTATTTATCCTAATGTACCTTGCCTTTCTTATACATAACCTCTGAATGTAGCCCACTGAGTCTGAATGTAAGAGGATCTAGAGTAGTTGAAGAGGGTGTAATTTGCATATCACATATGAGAGAAGTGAAAGCAATTTACTGGAGTATATAAAATATGGAAGTTAAAGTAGGCTGCCACCTCCTTTAATTAAAAATTTCCTCTGGCTTTGTGTCTAGAGAGTCTCACTTTCTGCCTGCATGTCAGCAGTGGTGGAAGTAGTCCCTGCATGTAGGTCCTGATCCAAATTGACATCCATGAGAGTCTCTTGATTGACTTCAGTGGTCTTTGGACCACCTCAGTTTGTGTAGCAGTTCCAGTTCCTTTAGAATTAAAGAGGACAGATACAAATATCCTGATATAATATACACTGATAAAATCTAAAGACTGATTTTCATGGGCATTCACTTTCAGAAATGCTTGAACCTGTAACTTTGAAAGTCTAGCTGTAGACATCTAGTTCCAGATACTGATGATAAAAGCTATGAGTTATAGCATGCTCCCATTGCTCCGTCAATGATTATGCCTTGAAATAAGTGAAAGCGAGACAAATTCTTCAGTCTTTAAGAAACTCATTGAGAAATTAGCTTGATTAAAGAATGCAGAATTTAGCTGATTATAATTTATAAAATTTATACAATCATAGAAAGAAGTGTGCCTACAAAAAGAAAGAGGGTTATATATTGGACCTGAAGCAGGTGGTATTGGCCTCTGTTAGTGATAGGTTACTGGACTAGATGGACCACTGGTCTGATCCTGTATAGCAATTCCTATGTTTCTATATTGCAGCGGGACTGACAACTGAGTTCTGTCCATTATTTTCATTTTCAAATTGTGCCACCACTGATTTTTCCAAAAGGTAACAGGAAGTCACTGGAATGAACAAAAATTACTGCCTGGTTGTATTCACATATTTTCCCAGCTGTAATCTGATAAGAATTTTGGTCCTTGGAGAATCTTTTGGGCTGCATAGAAATGAAAGGTTAATTATTACAATGGAAGATTTTTAATTTAAATGGATTGAAAACAGAATCTGGATGTTCAGTGACAGCTTCCTGGCCCTGATAATAGAAACTGTATAAATTAATCAAAAATCTGGGTACAAGTAGGTATTATACTGGCTTTCAGCTACATATCCTATGTGAATAGTTACTTTAGGAGCCATAGTTAAACACTTTTTTTTTTTCCATGTCAGGTCATCAATTTATGTTGAAGCTTTAGTTTTTGGACTTTCTATCTTACGGATTTACATAGATAAATCTTCTTTTTAAAGTGTTCTAGTGCTGCTCGCTTATGGAGAACTCGATCAAGGCAAATTGGCAGAGAACTAATTTAATCATAAATGCTGACAGTCTCTTCCTTTCACTTCCCATGGAAAATCCTGAGGGTCACAAACCATTATGCACCATTTGTTACTGCCAGAGTTGAAAGGGATAATGTTAAACCGATGACTCAAAGGAGATAAAAAGGATAGATTTTCAAATATATTAAAAGTAGTATGTATTATTTGGATTTGGAATATAACATTAAGAAGCTCTACACTATCTTACCCTAACACCCCTGTGCAGAAGAAAAAAACCCCTCAACTAAACAAAAAATCTTAATGTTGGAGTCTAGAAGGTTATGAAGTGTGTGTGTGTGTGTGTATATATATATATATAATATACACACACACAAAGTATATATTTAACCTGTTTAATCAGTACTGAAAATGTCTCATTACTAAAATGGCAGAGATATTAGAAGCTTTCTTGTCTATTTTCTAAATGGTTGCTGAGATAGAGAATGAGTGTGGGCTGATTTGCGGATGATACTAAACTGGGAGGAGTGGTAGATACGCTGGAGGAGAGGGATAGGATACAGAAGGACCTAGACAAATTGGAGGATTGGGCCAAAAGAAATCTGATGAGGTTCAATAAGGATAAGTGCAGGGTCCTGCACTAAGGACGGAAGAACCCCATGCACCGCTACAGACTAGGGACCGAATGGCTAGGCAGCAGTTCTGCGGAAAAGGACCTAGGGGTGACAGTGGACGAGAAGCTGGATATGAGTCAGCAGTGTGCCCTTGTTGCCAAGAAGGCCAATGGCATTTTGGGATGTATAAGTAGGGGCATAGCGAGCAGATCGAGGGACATGATCGTTCCCCTCTATTCGACATTGGTGAGGCCTCATCTGGAGTACTGTGTCCAGTTTTGGGCCCCACACTTCAAGAAGGATGTGGATAAATTGGAGAGAGTCCAGCGAAGGGCAACAAAAATGATTAGGGGACTGGAACACATGAGTTATGAGGAGAGGCTGAGGGAGCTGGGATTGTTTAGCCTGCAGAAGAGAAGAATGAGGGGGGATTTGATAGCTGCTTTCAACTACCTGAAAGGGGGTTCCAAAGAGGATGGCTCTAGACTGTTCTCAATGGTAGCAGATGACAGAACGAGGAGTAATGGTCTCAAGTTGCAGTGGGGGAGGTTTAGATTGGATATTAGGAAAAACTTTTTCACTAAGAGGGTGGTGAAACACTGGAATGCGTTACCTAGGGAGGTGGTGGAATCTCCTTCCTTAGAGGTTTTTAAGGTCAGGCTTGACAAAGCCCTGGCTGGGATGATTTAACTGGGAATTGGTCCTGCTTCGAGCAGGGGGTTGGACTAAATGACCTTCTGGGGTCCCTTCCAACCTGATATTCTATGATTCTTTTTTTGCTTCTTCTTCTTCTTCTTCACAGGATGGACCTCTCCTGTAGCCTATTTTCTATCAAATTTGCATGAGGTTTGAGAAGAATAAATGAGAATATGGAGTGTAACTCACTTTTTCATCTAATTTCCAAATGAGGGTTTACTCTGTAGTTCAGTTATAATGGTAGCATGAATAATTGTATTCTAACATTCAAAAATGTTTTGCATCTGTGATGGGGTGTTCACCCCACACCAGCCTGGAAGGAGTCAATGAAAAGGGGCCAATTAACCAGCTAGACCATAGCTGGTGGCAATTAGGTGGCTTAAGTAATCCCCTGAATGAAGATTGTGCCCAGCTGAGAAGGAACATGCAGGACTATGATAAAGCCAGGAAGCTGGCAACAGAAAGGGGCTGGAGTGAAATAGTGTGAAATCACCCAAACACACCTCTCAGGGAGTGTGTCTCCATAACAAAGACAAACCAGTGGGCTGTCCTGTTCCAGCCAACTTGGGTTCACATGGCTGTTTCATTGCAGTGTAGACATCTGGGCTCAGGCTGGAGCCAAGGGTTCTAGGCGCCTGCAGGTGGGAGTGTCCCAGAGCTTGAGCTCCTTTCTGAGCATGGAAATCTTCACAGTGGTGAAACCACCCTACAGTCTGAGCTCCATGAGGCCAAGTGAGTTGGCGCAGACCAGCCACAGGGTTTTCTTTGCTGTGTAGACATGCCCTTTGAGCTACAGAGTTCAGTAGTCTGCAGTTATTCCCTGGGAGGATGGAGTTTGTATCAGTACATGCAGAACCAAAACCTGTAGGAAGAAGTCCAGGAAAAGAACAACATGGTCTGAGAGAAAGCAGACCACAGTTGCCAGATATAAGGTCCCTGGATTGGAACCCAGAGTTGGGGGCAGGCCTGGGTTCCCCTAGCAGCTACTGAGGAAGTGGCATCATATGGGCAGTGCTTGAGCAGTCTTTGATACCCGGGAAGGGAAAGACTATAGTAATCTGGCTGGAAGGCCAAGACACAAAAACAGTGTACACAATTGCAGGAAGTGAGAGAGAGATGGCTGGGCATGCAGTGAGCAATAGAAGAGGGTATCAGACCTGAGTGGAGCTAATCCCCTCATGTGGCCAAAAGGAGGCACTCTCAGTGTAAGTAGAGTGCCCCATGACAGCAACTCAGAAGTTCAAGGGGTAGTTGAGATCATCTAGAGCAATGGGAAGAAGTTATGTATACCAAAATAGGGATTTATTGGTCCAAAGGAGTGGAAGTAATCAAAGAGAGGCACCTGCAATAGGTGGCCAGCCTGGAGAAATTTGACAATTGATCACAAACCTCAGCCACTTTCAGTCCCAAATTCCTCTACCCACTTCTGAATAATGGAGATTTCAGAGCTTAAGGATTTCCCTGTGAGAATGGGACTGCTCTATCATTGTCCTTTTCCCCTGGAAATAGGGGTCCTGCAGCAGAACAGTCTCCTGGGCAGACCATTTACCCATGATTCTGGATTGTCTTATTCTGCTTCTGGAATGGAATGCCAGAGCAGAGCACCTCTGACTTGACCATTTCTCCATGTAGCTGGTATTCTTCACCACCTTATGCTCTAGAAAAGAATATGATTGTGTATATTATGTATGTTGTAATCTCTTCTGGCTCTAATAACAATGAAAAGTGCCAATTTTTAAGTGCGTGGAACCAGAGCTAAACTTTAGTGTTCTGAGCAAGCAAGCATATTTGTGCACTCTAGGGGAGATGTGGTGGTGGGGGGCAGTCAGGGTCATGCACTCCCAGATTTATGCCTCCTATTTAGCACTGAGGTTTTTTTGAAACTGTGGGGCATGCCTCCCTAGGGGGATGCACCCCACAGTTTGAAAACCACCACCGCCTGCCAGGAGCTGCAGATCAGAAGCTGGTGCAAACTGCCTGGCCCGCTCAGGCCTCAGGTTCTCCATGCTGTGTGAGCAGGTTGGCTGCTTGGCAGATCTCCCTGCCCTACTCCCCGAGCTGGCTGCCTCTGCACAGCCAGGCACTCCCCAGGCCAATGTTGGGCCCAATCCTGGGGGAACTGACATAGCTCTCCTGAGTCTGCACTACCACATTTTTATCTCTGCCAATTCTGTGCCCTGGGCGGCTGCCCCTCTTGCCTAGTTATGGCCCTGTGTGAAATTGTATTGGTCACTCTGCTTTAATTCATGTACACATAAGGAACGTGATGCACATATAAAATGTTATGGTCATTTACAGTAGAGACTGAATGTTCAATGAAGGATGAACCAGTTTGGAAAAATAACCTATCCAAACCATCACCCAAACCTGTCTTAACATTTTTAGGTTCAAAACCAGTCTTCAACTGTTTTCTATTTACTGTTTGTTTCCAGTGGCATTCTTTTCCAGATCTTAACTTGCCACTGACTGTAGAAGTACCAGAATGTAATAAATACAGTTCTTTCCCTAGTATTTCTGAGCTGGCTGGATCTATGAAGAATGGGAAAACTTATTGGAAAGCCTCTTCTCAGAAGATACTCTGGAGAAAAAGTAAGCCATTCAACTTTCAGATGTGCATCTGAAGCAAAAATAGGTCAGCATTCATTAAAAATGAAGAAAGATTGAGAACTTCACCCTGCAAAGGAACCTGCATAGACTGATCCTCATGCCTATATGATCTCCTATTGGAATCAACTGGACATTGAGGGCATAAAGATCACTCTTTACAAGATCCAGGCCAAAGCGATTGAGGTGAATACAATTCAGTGTGCATAGAAAAGCAGATGCTACAATCCTTTTCAAGGGTCTGGAAGACTCAAAAATGTAACTCTTGATGCTTCTACTTAGATGCCTCAATGACTTTTTGCTCCATATAACATGTGCTCAGGAAAAAGCCTTCTAATTTATCTTAACTGCCTAAGAGGTTAGTTTTGCTTCTCATAGCACAAGCCCAAACTGAACCTAAGAAACGACCAAGCTCTAAGGGAAAGCGGGAGAGACTTCTTTATAAGGAGGGTAAAAAGAAGAAAGTGCGATCTAGATCTCCAAACTGGGCAGTAGGAGTAACAAATTTGAATATATTCAGAAAGGAAAATTAGGCAAAAATCTTAGTGGAAGAAACACTAGAAAAGGAAGAGGCAACAATGTAGATGGTTTAACTAGGCAAAAGCATTGCCTAACAGAGGGCTTACTGGACCAGGATTCAAGAGACTGGGAATGCAATCCTAGCTCTATTGAAAACAATAAGTTTTTGCCATTGACTTCAATAAAGTCAGGATTTTGCTCTTGGGTCTTATTCTTGGCCCTGCACTGACCAACAACGTGGCCTTGGACAAGTCACTTAATCTCTCTGCTTCTGGTTTCCCTTCCACCATTCTCTTGATTAAGAATGTAAGCTCTTTGGTGGAGACACATATGTATGCACAACACAATGGGGCTCAGGTCTTGATGGGGGGGCGGGGCTCTTCTCTACTGTAATAATACGAATACTAAATCTACTTCACTGCTCAAATCTAACTGTTACGGACAAACATAGTAATTTATCCTTGGTATTTGTTAAATCTAGGTTACATGTAGATGCAGTGAATGTAATGGGGAAAGGGTAATGATAAATCAGAAGATTATGAGAAGCAGTGTAGCTTGAGTTTGATCATTTTCAAAGATGTTTTCTACAAGATAAAGTTTTACAAACTGGATGAAGGCAAAGCTGTCTATTCCCAATAGATTATGAAATATGCTAATTAGCTAGTAGCAGGTGTATAAATGATGTTAATTAGGACCAGGTAACAATGTGTATCTGGGACAAGTGATTGAACATGTGACTGACACTAGTTACATATATCAAAGCTGTAGTCAAAGTAATCAGCAGAAACTTGGGAGTGGTTCAGGACATTTAACTGAAAGTCCTTTGAATTTGGAAACAAGGGAGACAATGGCAAATTAGAGTCCACACTGCAGAATAGGAGCTTGTTTTATACTACTTTTAGGGATATACAATGTCGCTTTGGGAAAACTGAGTGCTGAAATTGGAATGAGAACAACATGACAGGGTGGCAGGAGGGGTTTGTGTCCAAGGCTGTGTGCACCTCAGAGGTAATCCTGATTAACTACATCAATCAAATGACTCTTCAACCAAATGAAACAAAAGAGAAAAAGAAGCAGCTGCAAGTTTTCTCCTGGAACAGCCACTGGCACTAATAGTTACTTCTGAACACAAAAAAAAATCTCTATAATATTCTTAGCCTTGAGAATCCTTACAGCTTTGGATTTCACTCTGGGGAAAAAGGGATCTTCAGGCCAAATTCAGACTTACAGTAAGCAAGTGCAACTTGACTGAAGTCAATGAATTTAGCCCTTTCTCCATTTGGAAGCACAGTGCCATAGACACACTGAGGAACACAGATGCCCATTCAACCAGCAACTGATACCTTAGTTCTTCCCTTTATTTTTATTAGGCTGTGTGCATGTTTTAGAAGGAAATAAGAACCTTCATGCTGGAAACCTGTAGTCTGCTCTGTCAAACTAAACCCAAATTTGTGCAAATGAAATCTCTCATTGTGTTACCATACTCATCTGTAACTGTATCAAAATACCTAGATGAGGAATGCAAGTATTGTGTTTTGTTCTGAGTTGTGGTTGATGTTACTAAGAGAGCTGCCACTAAGGGCAATAAGCTGCATATATCTACTGAAGCTCTACTTAGAAACCTCTGAAACTGAGACAGTTGGAAGGGAAGGATTAAAAGGGAATGCTCCACGAGACTCCCTGGTGGGAGGGCCAATGAAGTGTGAGTTTGGAATTTTCCAATTTGTGGGTAGCTTAGAGACCAGATAAGTTGTTGAAATTGCTGTGCAACATGAATGTATAACTTTAAAATCTGTTGCATCCGATGAAGTGAGCTGTAGCTCACGAAAGCTTATGCTCAAATAAATTGGTTAGTCTCTAAGGTGCCACAAGTACTCCTTTTCTTTTTTTTTAAATCTGAGTTATTTGCAGTGTTGTAGCTGTGTTCATCCCAGGATATAAAAGAAAGAAGGTAAGTGATATCCTTTTATTTGGTGGAAGGGACAAGCTTTCAAGCTTCATAGAGCTCTTCCTCAAGTCTGGAGAAGGTAGCCAGAGTGTCTGAGCTAAATGCAAGTTAAATAAACAATGTGTACCAACTTGTATTTAGCTCAGATGCTCTGGTTACCTTCTCCAGACCTGAAGAAGAGTTCTGAAGTTCAAAAGCTTGTCCCTTCCACAAACAAAAGTTGATCCAATAAAAAAATATCATTTTACCTTACTTTGTTCAGAGACAAAACAAAGTCACTTGTTAAATCTTTTCTGACCTGTGTATGTCATTATTATATTGACAGTCCTTGCTGATAATAGTAAGTATGCTAGCATGGGGCCTAGTAATATAATCCCTGCTAGTATTACTAGTGTAGTGAAATTATTTGCAGATATTTTGGTACGCTTCAAGTGGGAAGCAGGTTATTTAGAGAAGAGGGGAAGAAACCCTAGGGACAATTTTATCTGAAAACTGTGGCCATATATATTTACTGACACTCTCTGTCAAGAGGGATCAAACCTAGGACTTTCAGTACCAAAATCACAAGTTCTGTCACTTGAACTACAGAAGAATGGGACCATAGCCACTTGGACCAGTCACTAGAGGATGATAATAGTAGTACTTATTACTGTGGCAGTATGAGCCTCCAGTCATAGACCAGGACCCCATTGAGCTGAGCACTTTACAAGCAGAACAAAAACGTTCCTTGCCCCATCATCCTACAATCTCAGTATAAGACCAGTACATTTGTATACAAATAGATAGGGGTGTACAAGGAAACAATGACCCAATCTGGATGGACATGATAGGTGAACACATGGACAAGATAGTCACGTGTGCAATTGCTCGTTTTTTACGTACAATTGGCCATTTTTATGCACCAATTAGTTATTAGATTAGTCCTACGTGAGCTAGTGGTTCCTGCTGGCCTTAAACACTGACTCTGAATTACCATATTTGGGGGGAAAATCCTGTAAAATGTCACACAGGCAAATAAAAATAATTATAAAGGTAGAAATTATTTTATACTGAATTCAACACCTTGTACAAACAGTTGATACCACTAAAGCTGGTTAAAGAGTGGTACAGGGACTGAAATATTGACTGCAGTACATGGACTCTGCCACAGGGGGAGCTGCATGACCATTTCACTTTAGCAGCCTTACTAATAACAATTTGTGTTTTTATAAAATAGCTAGACAAGCCAGATGATGATAATAGCTAAACCCATTTAGTTGCTTAAAGGAAAGGGTTGAAAAAGCATCAAATGTCATCACAAAGGCCAATCAAATTAGCTTGAACTTGCAGCCACTGTGAGCAGACTCAAATCTATCGGTCATTCCAGAGTCACAGAAAAGGTCATCTTACACTTTGAAATAAGGAATATTTAATGGCAATTTATATTCCTATGCTGAATTAAACCTTGGAAGATATGGAGAAGCAGCAGCATATGATTGAGTCATTTAACAGCGGACCATAAATAAGGTGTAGTTTAAGATTTTTTTATTTTAATCCATCTTTACATACATATTTTTAGATTTGTTTTCCTGAGTTGTTCTAGTTCAGTGCAATCAGTTCTTTCTTATTAAACAAAATGATTAATGAGCTATGAAATGCTGTAAGTCAAAAACATGAATGAAAAAATCTCTGCATGCCAATGATCAAGAGCTTAGAGGCAAAGACAAAGCAGAGTTGGTCGTGTCATAAGTAAACACCGTGTGTGGCTCATTTTCACAGAAAGACAAAAATAACATGCTGAATGTTAATATCAGTGTGCTGACTCTGAGCATGGAAAAGAAAAGATATAAGCAGACTTCTTGAAAGAAACCTGTCAAAAATCCTTAAGTTTTAGGTGGTTAGTAATATGCAAAACAATATCCCCCTTAATAATTAAGGATCAGACCCTTGCCCTGAAGCATAAGCACCATCAAAATCTGTGCGCTTTCAGGGGCCTTCAAGGCTACAGAGCTGTCTTCATATGCTGGGGGGTGGGGAAATCCCTCATTCAGATGGGCAGTTGCAAAATCCCTCCTGACTCCTCAAGAATATCCATATCCAGTGGTTAATGCTAGGGGATGGCAGGCAGACCCAGTTCCAAAAAGGGACTTAGGCATTGTAACACAATTTTTAGGCCTCTAAAAAAATCATTGGAACCCCCAAAGTCTGAATTAGGCACCTATGCTCCCTATAGAATGCATAGGTGTCTGAGAATGGGATCCAGAAAAGCCACCACACTAAACAGGAAGCCACCTAAACTAGCCAATGGGAGATTCTGACAAAAAAGGCTGTGTCATTAGCCCTGCCCTCTCATGGAGTTTGGGACCTAAATCAAGGGGTGCCTATCTCTGCTTGTGATGCACAGCTGGGAATGCCTGTCCTGCAGTTCGGTGCCTAAGGTGTATCTTGCAAGCACAAGTTAGACCTCTGCTCAACTCCACCCAAAACATGAGGAAGGAGTCAGCAGTCTCTGTTATAACCTTTAGCCCAGTGGTTAGAGCTCCTACTTAGGATATGGATGACTGCCGTTCAAGTCCTCCATTTGCCTGATGAGGAGAAGGGATTTGAATAGGGGTCTCCCACCTCTCTGGTGAATGCCTTGGCCACTGGAGTACAGAGTCATACTCCCTCTTTCTCTAGCCCAGTTAATATTTCATTTATTTAATTAAGCTTTAAGTAAACTTTAATTTTTTATCAAAAATCATCTGACGTAACCAGATAGCTGCTCCTCAGAGGTTATTGCTGCCATGAAGCTTCAGTTACTACAGGATACTGTTCAGGATTAGAAGGAAACAGACTCTGTGAGGGGCACAGTGAGTGGGTAGGAACCTCATTTATCTGAGGAGGACCCCAGACAAACCTTAGAGCAACTCCACATGTCAATATCACATTGCATATAGGGGTGTTTCTACAACCCACTTCTGAATTGACCCTGACTGGTCTCAGGGTCAATTATACCAGCACAGAGCATGGAAAAGGGACCCTGGGAAAAAAATAAATGAAGTATATTGGTCTAATTTAATATTCTTCCTCGTGTAAGTTCCCCTTAGCTGTGCACTGAAGTAAATAGAACTGCTCACATGAGAAGGGCTCGCAGGGTTGGGCCTTATGTGTGGAAATGAATACAAAACATGTATTGTGCAAGGTTGCTGAAGGACCACTGTTTATGAGTGTCCAAACAGACAACGATTGAAATGAAAGCTTCTAGTTAGCTGTAAGAAGAAAAGGAGGACTTGTGGCACCTTAGAGACTAACCAATTTATTTGAGCGTGAGCTTTCAGACAACTGCAGTCCCACTGTCTGCAGGATGCCCTCATAATATACTTTAATCCTGCCTTAGGCTGATTTTATTTTTGTCCCTATCCCTATTCAGTCCTTGGCCTTTGTGATAATAGCTTTATTTACTGTGGTTAATTAGTTCTTATCCTACAGCATCAGTTTGTTTAACATGTCATAGTTTTCAAGGCAGTTTAGCATACCTAGATTGTCAAATCTGATCCACAGATTAAGGATATTGTCATGGAGGAGTGCTGTGCTACCTTCTATCTGACTTGCAATGATTTAAGGGTCTGAGGAATGAAGAAGAGGAAAAAGATGATACCCACCAATATATGGAATCCTCTCAAGATAAGAAGGTGTTATTAACAACACTAGTCTTACTGGACCTTGTAATAGAAAGGGTGCCAGGTTGGGTCATTAATTGAGTAGGAAAGTCAGGATGCAGTTCATAGTAGATTTAGTGACTCAGTACATGGCACCCTTAAGAGTGAGTCAATGTCTCACTGAGTAACCGTGAAGTCATATTACTATAACCTTTCTATTGCCTCTCCCAATTTCTCAGTTTTGACTATTTTAATGTACTCTTTATTCCCAGATGAGTGAGTAACTTGGTGGCAGCCAGAACATCATGGAGGCACGTTTGGTGGCATCTGTGCTGTCCAAGTAAAAGCATGAGAACTAACCCTTTAGAAGATACAATGCAGAAGTAGTGTCTGCCACTGATTTTCTGTGCATTCACCCACTCTTTTTCCAATAGTGTCATTATGAAGGGATGAATTTGATCCTGGATTACTCATAGATTGCCAGTTGGAACTCACAAAATAACTTGTTTCATCTATACCTGGTAAAGCATTATCTGATGTGGACCTAGCAATAGATTATTGCAAATTGTTTCTACATAGACATAGCTTTGATGATCATTTTGAATCTACATCTGATGCAAAATGCAGCTGCTCCTTGCTTGCCAGTTTTAGCTTTGTCAAGGTTCCTTCCCTACTCTGAACTCTGGGGTACAGATGTGGGGACCTGCATGAAACCCCCCCTAAGCTTATTTTTACCAGCTTAGGTTAAAACTTCCCCAAGGTACAAACTATTTTACCTTTTGCCCCTGGACTTTATTGCTGCCACCACCAAGCATCAAACAAATATATAACAGGGAAAGAGCCCACTTGGAAATGTCTTTCCCCCAAAAATCCTCCCAAACCCTACACCCCCTTTCCTGGGGAAGGCTTGATAAAAATCCTCACCAATTTGCATAGGTGAACACAGACAGACCCAAACCCTTGGATCTTAAGAACAATGAAAAAGCAATCAGGTTCTTAAAAGAATAATTTTAATTGAAGAAAAAGTAAAAAAATCATCTCTGTAAAATCAGGATGGTAAATACCTTACAGGGTAATTAGATTGAAAACATAGAGAATCCCTCTAGGCAAAACCTTAAATTACAAAAAACCACAAAAACGGGAATATACATTCCATTCAGCACAACTTATTTTATCAGTCATTGAAACAAAACAGAATCTTACACATCTCTAGCTAGATTGCTTATTAGCCCTTTACAAGAGTTCTGACCTGCATTCCTGCTCTGGTCCCGGCAAAGCAACACACACACACAGACAGAGAGAGAACCCTTTGTTCCCCCCCCCCCGCCCTCCAGCTTTGAAAGTATCTTGCCTCCGCATTGGTCATTTTGGTAAGGTGCCAGCGAGGTTATCTTTAGCTTCTTAACCCTTTAAAGGTGAAAGGGCTTTTTCCTCTGGCCAGGAGGGATTTAAAGGTGGTTAGCCTTCCCTTTATATTTATGACAGCCTCAGAGAAAATATAACATCACTTTTCCACATACTAGACACTTCCCTGTAAGCTTACAGGTGTACTTCAAGGTGGTGCTTCTGAATTATGAAGACATTTATGGTTAGTGTCCAGCTACCTGGAAGAATTCATCTCTCCACAATGTACCACCATGACAGTTGAAATCAGCTGGAATGCTTGTTGTTGTCGTTTGTTTGTTTTCTATATGGATAGAGCTATTTACTGTTTCCCCTTTTAGGCCCAGTGGGTTAGCCCCTATTTGGAGTTGTTTCTCTTAGGAGGAGAAATTGATTATGGAAGGCAGGTGTTTCTTTGATGAAGTGTTGTTTACTTACAAAGAATGCAGGCAAAGTTCTGTTCCTATGAACACACTAGAACCAAAGTAGATACTGCTTTATTAATACGGCCTTTTATTTAAAAGTGAATTTAGAACTTTAGAAGGTGAGGAGTCCTTGTGGCACCTTAGAGACTAACATATTTATTTGGGCATAAGCTTTTGTGGACTAGAACCCAAATTATTAAAAAAATTAGACTGTATAAGAGCTGGTTATTATTATTTTTCTTATTTGACAGGTGCAGAAAGGAGGCACAGTGAGGTTAAGGGCTGAATCCTGCAAGGCGCTAAGGACTCTGAGATCCAGTCGAGCAAAGCACATGCTGAGCTTCAAGCACTCATATAGGCACCATTGGGCCGTCACACATGACTCACTACATCAGCAACAGAGCACTTAGTACTTTACAGGGTCGAACCCTCAGCAAGCTGCATGTCAGCCATGCCAGAGCGAGGATTTGAATCCAGATCTATTAAGTCCCACTCCAGTGTTTCAACAACAAGGCCGCCCTTCATCTCAATATGTTCTTTACAATCCTGTCAACATCCCTTGTGATCACCCTACAGCTAAGCATTTCCTTAATGACAGCATTTGATCCTGCCTTTCTCAGCGGCTCACCCAGCATTACAGCTTGGCTTTATCACACTCAAGTATCTCCTTGAATAAAGTAATTATTCAAAGCCCATTTGGTGGAGTTAAGTGCACATAAAGTAAAATAGTGAAGATATCAGAAAACTGCACACTTTATGAATTAAGCGGAAACTTGTTTCTGATGGTGTTGCGTTTGGCCACTCCTAGAAACAAGCAAAAAGTATTTGGGAGCATTTGTTCCAATTTACAAACAACTTAGCTATATTATTTTTAGTTGTAATACAGCAGTGCCCACATAAACCTGGATTATGCTACTATTTTACAAGCAGAGGAAGACATAGACCATACGCCAAATCTCCCACACTGACGGTTTCCCAGCTAGCCAAAACTGGCTGCTTTCCAGCCTTTTTATGTAGTCAGACTGTTACAAAGATGCTGGAATGCATGAGAGAATCTGGCCTATAGGTAAGATATCCTGTGCATAACATACCAAGAAATATAGTACATTCAATGTGGTCTCTAAAGCTATTGGGCCAGATCCATCAGCATGCTCTGCCTGGTTTGGCTTCATCCAGGTAATTAAGCAGAATTTGTAGATGATGCTTTGAACCCCCCGCTTGTGTAGCGCACAGAGCGTACTTCTGAAACTGGCCCATTGTGTGTGGAGGTGTTTTGTATAATATTTATGTTAATATCTTCATCTCTTATTGATCATAAATTACCCTAAAGAGGGTGCTTGCTAACTTAAAAGTGCCTGTAGCTAGGCAAGAGCTTCACTTCATTTTAGCCCCTCTTGCTGCATTGTATCTGGTGAGATCAGTCAGTCATACCCTATGACCAATTCCCTGTTCCATCTAGTTCTGCCATATGCCTGGTGTTGTGTGTGCTCATGTGTGTTTTTAAGAGAAGAACTCTTCACGTTTTCTTTTTAGTTATCTTCACCATTTTTATTTACCTAGTAGCCGCAACTGGCAAAATATGCTTGATATGTCACTTAATCATAGTTTCTTCAAATTATGTTAAAATCAAATGATCTTTTAAATATTAAGATTAAAGTTTTGCAATGCATACAAAAAAAGTCGTTTCCCAAATCTTTCTTCCAAAGATGTTAAGAAATATTTTTCCTTTCGGTGCCCAAGAGAACACTTAACAAGGTACACTACGTGTTTTCCTCCAAAGTGTCAGGTATTGGCCACTGTCTAAGGCAGGATCCCATATTTGATGGGCACTCTTCTAGCTGCGGAACGGTCAACAGAATGGCAAATCCTATTTTTTCTAAAAGAATTGCTGCTGTTATGGCTTTGTTTCACAGGCAGTAAGACTTCTCTCGAAGGCAACAATTCTGCCTTTGACAGAGTGCACCCTTGGACAATATAACTTCTGAAAGCAGAACAGTCTCTTAAAAAGGAAAAGGTTAGGAAAAGTGGCACAGTGACTCAGACATTACATGCAGCTTCCAAATGTGTGGAAAATCAGAAACAAATAGCCACATAACAGAATGTTGTCATAAAGTGTTGTACTTTGAAGAATTATCGGCTGAAAGGAGTAGATACTATCAAAATGCTTTTATCAGTATGACTGTATGTGAAACTCTATTTAATCTTTGTGTCACTCTGCTGACTGTACTGGGAGAATTTGTAGAGATAAATCTCAATTTTACCTTGTACCTCTTCAGTCTTCTCCTTTTGAAGGTCTCATTCTTCTAACACAACCTCAGCCGTCAATTTGTAGAATGCTTCTGATAGGAAAGCCTTTAAGGCTTTCTAATTCAATAGCCGAAGTGGGATAGAGGACTCCCCCTCATCCAAACCTTAGCTGAGAAAATGCATGTTTGTTGCATTTCCCTCCCTCCCTGACCCTCCCGATACATTCATAGAGTAGGTCTTGAAATGTCTTTTGAAATTATGAATGAAGCCTTTGACTATCCCAGGTGAAGCGTTATGGCTTGCGAAGACGGAGTAAGGCCTTTCGCCCCTCTGACACTATTGTAGCAGTACTTAGCTAAGAGGGATAGTTAAAGGTTTCAATAGCTTATTCATAGATTCCAAGGCCAGAAGGGATCACTGTGATCATCTACCCTGACCCCCTGTATGACACAGGCCATAGAACTTCCCCAGAATAATTGCTAGAGCAGATCATTAAGAAAAATATCCAATCTTGATTTAAAAATAGTTAATGATGGAGAATCCACCACAATCTTTGATAAGTTGTTCCAATGGTTAATTACTCTCAGCTAAAATATTATGCCCAATTTCCAATCTGACTTTGTCTAGCTTCAACTTCCAGCCATTGAATCATGTTATACCTTTGTTTGCTAGAGAGGAGAGCCCATTATTAAATATTTGTTTGCCATGCAGGGACTTACAAACTGTAATCAAGTCACCCCTTGACCTTCTCCCTGTTAAGCTTGCATTGAACCGTGCAGCAGCAAGGTCACCCCAGTGTACAGTGATAAACCAATCTGAAGATGTGACTACATCTTCTTTTCCCATCAATCTGCAGCTGAATAAAAAAAAATGCATGACCTATATTTATAAAGTCATGTCCATACAATGCAGGATCAAGCCATACAGGGAGCAGCTGACGTCACAGAAGTTCTTGTAGCTATAAGAGATATCCTTATTATTTTCCATTTTCTCTTCAGAGCTGCAGAGCTCATTTAAAATGTCACAGTCTTAGTGAATGAAGTCTTCTGTTCAGCTACAGAAGTGTCACAGTTCAAGCAGCACCTGTACCTACTTCCTTACGCTACCCTGTCAGAGTGCCACCCTCCACTTTATTCTAAAGGGACTTCTCTCTGCATGTAGTTTCATCTCTGTGTTCATTCAGTACCTGGCCTTGCGCAGAGGCTGTTAATGTGCCACTAAAGTCACACACTGTCGCCAGCTGTTGAAGTGACTTTGTAACTGGGCACCTGTTTAGGGGAATTGAGCGGATACCACTAATTCATGATTTCACTCTGGCCACCCTGAAGAATGATGGTACAGCATCATCTTTCCGCCCTAATGATTTGATAAACAAAAAGCAAATGCCAATGTGTATTAAATCTGCATTAGATGGAGTGTGTGTGTGTGTGTGGGGGGGGGTGTTCCTGTTTGGCCTCATGGGCTCAGTGGTGGCAGTTAAACATTGCCAGGACGTTACTGCAGGGTAGACTCCCACCGTCACAGTGGAATCTCAAGGAGGAATAGCGCCTCAGACAGGCAAAATCCTTCCCAGAGCTCTTATTCACGCAAGAGAGTTACACCTGCTGCACAATCCTTAGAATGCAGTAGCATAGTCCCTACATGCCTGGCCCACTCTTTGTCCTGGGATGAGAGAGGTGGTGCCATGTATTGTGGTTCAGTGGTCACTAGAAAGATTGTGAATGCTTTCTCTGTTCTCCTTCACCCTTGCACAGCTCTGAAGGGGATAAGCCCAAAGGGGGCGGGGGCGGGGGGTGGTGGTCAGGTTTGTTTGGTTTTTTTTAAGTAGAAGTTTCCTGTGGTAAAACTGTATGTGATCTGTTCATTCATCACTAACTTTAGTTTTATTCCTGCTTATGTTATATTCCTAGTTGTGTGCTTCAGTTATGTTTCTGCAAGTTCTTGAGCACATAGTGATTCATTTGATTCCAGATTCATCTGATTCAATTGGAAAAGGAACTCAATTTAGTAAAGCAAAGAATCAGATTCATGAATCAATGCATCTGCTTTGACTGATTATTTTTCCCCTGTACACTCTCTATTTGTACATTTTAGATGATTACATCCAATAACAATATAAATCTACTGCACCAGCAGATAGGGTGATGATTAAAAAGAAAGCAAAATCAATAACAAAGATCCCTTCTCTTAATTCTATAACATCCTCAGAAATATTTGCAGGTTATTAAGAAATAAACTGCACCAGAAATCATAATTTTAAAATCTGCTGTCAGAACCTCATTTCCAAATAGCTTCCTTAATTGCTTCTAAAAATACTACATTTCATACAATGAAGACCATTAGAATGGTCTAATGGTTAGAGCAAGTGTCTGGAGTCTTGGAAATAGTATTCTTGGCTCTGCCATTGATTCACTGTGTGATCTCTCTGATTATGCAATCCTTACCAACCTTTGGGACCTCTTGACCTCACTTGGGTAGACACACACAGTCATAGAAGAATAGGGTTGGAAGAGACCTCAGTAGGTCATTTAGTCCAATCCCCTGCTCAAAGAAGGACCAACCCCAACTAAATCATCCCAGCCAGGGCTTTGTAAAGGTGGGCCTTAGAAATCTCTAAGGATGGAGATTTCACCACCTCCCTAGGTAACCCATGCCAGTGCTTCACCACTCTCCTACTGAAATAGTTTTTTCCTAAAATCCAACCTAGACTTCCCCCACTGCAACTTGAAACCATTGCTCCTGCTTCTATCATCTGCCACCACTCAGAACAGCCTAGCTCCATCCTCTTTGGAACCCAGCTTCAGGTAGTTGAAGGCTGCTATCAAATCCTCCCTCACTCTTTTCTTCTGCAGACTAAACAATCCCAGTTCCCTCAGCCTCTCCTTATAAGTTGTGTGCCCCAGTGCCCTAATCATTTTTTTTTGGCTCTCCTCTGGACTTTTTTCAATTTGTTCACATTCTTCTTGTAGTGGGGGGCCCAAAACTGGATGCAATACTCCAGATGTGGTCTCACCAGTGTTGAATATAGGGGAATAATCACTTGCCATCAGGTTGAGGGAATGCTCCTACTAATGCAGCCCAATATGCTGTTAGCTTCTTGGCAACAAGTGCACACTATTGACTTATATCCAGCTTCTCATCCACTGTAATACCCAGGTCCTTTTCTGCAGAACTGCCACTTAGCCAGTTGGTTCCCAGCCTGTAGCAGTACATGGGATTCTTCTATGTTAAATATAGGACTCTGCACTTATCCTTGTTGAACCTTATCAGATTTCTTTTGGTCCAATCCTCCAATTTGTCTAGGTCGCTCTGGACCCTATCCCTACCCTCCAGCATATATACCTCTCCCCTGCAACTTTGTGTCATCTGCAAACTTGCTGATGGTGCAATCCATCCCATCATCCAGATCGTTAATGAAAATGTTGAACAAAACCAGCCCTAGGACTGACCCCTGGGGCACGCCAATTGATACCGGCTGCCAACTAGACATCAATCACTACCCGTTGAGCCCAACAATCTAGACAGTTTTCTATCACCCTTATAGTCCATTCATCCAGTCCATACTTCTTTAACGTGCTGGCAAGAATACTGTGGGAGACCGTATCAAAAGCTTTTCTAAAGTCAAAGTATATCACGTCCACCGCTTTCCCCATATCCACAGAACCAGTTATCTCATCATAGAAAGCAATCAGGTTGATCAGGCATGACTTGTCCTTGGTGAATCCATGTTGACTGTTCCTGATCACCCTTCTCTCCTCCAAGTGCTTTAAAATGGATTCCTTGAGGATCTGCTCCAAGATTGACACAATCATATCCTATTAATCTAGCCTCAATTTTTCCATCTGTAAACTAGGAACAATTAGCTTGACTCTGAAGCCTCAAAACTATTATTAGCTTAGAACTTCTCAGGAGGTCTGGTATAACTCCTTACATTACCTATTTCTTAATGGAGTTTAGAAGCTAAATTAATGTTTGCAAGTTTATTGAGACCCTCTGATTAAAATTGCTTCAAAAATGAAAAGTATAATAATTATTTGCTGATACAAATGCCATAGGACTGCAAGTCACTTTTATATAGAAATTAAATGAAGGTTTTTTTGCTAAGGAGCAGAGTCTACAAATTCTGCAGACTTATGTCCCCCATTCATCTTCCAGTGAAGTAGATTCAGTGATAGTTGGATCGAGACCACACAGTGGATGCTTGAAAATTTGGACCTATGAGTTATCATTTTAGATCTATGCACTCAATTCATTCACACAATGTCTGGAAACTAGAACAGGTAAAAAAGGAAACAATGTTTTGAAATATTTTCACCAATTCTTGGTGGCGGGAAGTAAATTTGAAATTTTGAATAAAATTTCATCAAACTTTTAACTGTTTTTTTACTGGAAACTGTTTTGTTGTTGTTTTTTTTCATGGAAAAGTAAGTCTATTATTCCAAGATCATAAAACAATCTGATATTTTCTTCCTGTGTGTCAGAAGAAAACAAACGACTTTGACTAAATGGTTAATACAGTGTTATGAAATCTGAGTATGGTTGGTATTAACATATTTTGTGGGGATGAGGAAATACTTTACATACATTAAAAAGATGTTCAGCATCTTCATTCAAAATAATTCTCAGCACTAACCCATGACCCTTCTGCTCCTTCCAGTAACTAAATCCAGTAATTTCAGATTATAGACAACTACTTTGCAAAAAGCTTCAATCTTAAATACAGAGGAGTCCATACCATGCCCAGATCCTATTCCCTAGCCCACATTCAAACATTTCCAGACAGCCCATAATCTAAACCCAGTTTTACAACCAGACCCTATTTTAGAATGGTATGAACTAACCAACTACATCTAAACACATACATGAGTGTAAGGAATTTAGGGCCAGTCCCAACTCCCTGTTTGTTAGACCCATCTCTAATATTTGGATGAAGATCACATTATAATTTATTCAAGAATTAAATACAGCTTTGAAAAAAAATATTTAATCAAAATAAAGTCATTGAACTGATCAGTATTAGAACTGCAGGATTGTGTTTTTAGCTGGATTTTCTAAGGTTTCAATGGGACTTTTACACCTAAATAACTTAGGTACTTTTGAAAATCCAGTCCTAAATGAGTGGGCTGGAAAATGTTATTTGCAGGGACTTAAGTAGGACAAAATATTGGAACTTTATCCCTATCCCACTCACCATGTTTGTTCTCTCAGTGGATCCTCCTTTCCCCAATTTTTCCTGTTGGCTACGTACCCCTGCCTTTTTGGTTCCTTTCCCTTCATAGGTTCCTAGGCCAGAAGGGACCTCTGCGATAATCTACTCTGACCTCCTGTGTGATGTAGGTAGACCAGTTGCCGGCTCATGCCAAGGCCTCCAGGCTTCACTAACACACACAAATGCATAGTTGAAAACCAGTCGGACTCCCCTGTGTTAGTTAAAATAGGTATTAGATTTATAGAGATGTTTTGACTTTATGTAAATTGCTGCATTCATTAATTGCATTTATAATATCTCTAGCCCACGTTACAAGGTAATATTTAAGTGTTATGCTCTGTAACTATAAAAGTCTTTGATATGAAACTGGAAACGCCCATAGTCAGGAGGGAAGATTACCAAGTATGAAATACTGGTATACCACAAGAGGGGTTGTGAAGGTTCCTCCCCGACTGTGAACTCTAGGGTACGGATGTGGGGACCTGCATGAAAACCTCCTAAGCTTACCAGCTTAGGTTAAAACTTCCCCAAGGTACAAACTATTTTACCCTTTGCCCTGGGACTTCAACTACCACCACCAAATGTTTATCTGGGTTTATTTATTAGGAAAGTGTTGTTTGGAAATGTCTTTCCCCCCAAAATCCACCCAACCCTTGCACCCCACTTCCTAGGGAAGGTTTGGTAAAAATCCTCACCAATTTGCATAGGTGAACACAGACCCAAACCCTTGGATCTTAATAACAATGAAAAAGCATTCCGTTTCTGAAAAGAAGGATTTTAATAGAAGTAAAAAGTAAAAAAAGAATCACCTCTGTAAAATCAGGATGGTAAATACCTTACAGGGTAATTAAATTCAAAACATAGAGAATCCCTCTAGGGAAGACCTTAAGTTACAAAAAGACACACAGATAGGAATATTCATTCTATTCAGCACAGCTTAATTTCTCAGCCACTTAAAGAAATCATAATCTAACGCATATCTAGCTAGATTACTTACTAAATTCTAAGACTCCATTTCTGTTCTGTCCCAGCAAAAGCATCACACAGACAGACACAGACCCTTTGTTTTTCTCCCTCCTCCCAGCTTTTGAAAGTATCTTGTCTCCTCATTGGTCATTTTGGTCAGGTGCCAGAGAGGTTATCCTAGCTTCATAACCCTTTACAGGTGAGAGGATTTTTCCTCTGGCCAGGAGGGATTTTAAAGGTATTTACTCTTCCCTTTATATTTATGACAGGGGTCATCTCCTGCCCAACAGAAGAAGGCCTATAGACATAGGACAAACCATTGTAGAACATCAGTGCACAAAAGACTTCATTTTCACCACACCCATGAAGAGGTGACATGCACAAACACTCTAACTTATAAGGACCTAAGTATTGCAAAGAAGATTGCTTGGGAATTCTTCAGCATGCTTCCAAATTCACTGAAGTTGTCTACTATCTCTGAGATATCCCACGACACAGTGTCATTAGTGCCTATTTGAACCATCACCAATGGATCCTTGTCCCTCAACTTCTGAAGCCTACCTGGTCTTAGAGGGATGGCTTGTTTCTTAGCTTTGGGAGTGGAGCACACTGTCTTGTTGTCTGCCTGTCCCTTACAGAATGTTATTTCAATTCTTCTGAGTATTGACTTTCCAATAAGGATTGTCTAACTTTCTTGGACAGTTGGAATGGTTAAGCCTGATTTTCCTACAGGCTGGATTAAGGTCCCATCCACATGTGTGTCCTGTACATTTCTCTGTTCCCTTAAACTTGCTGCATCTTGAGAGGAAAAGACTTCATAGTTTCCACATACAGGACCTGATATTGATTTGAAATTTCTAGTGGTGTGGAATTCCTCCTGCTTCTTTTCTCTCTGGTGGCTGCAGTCTACCTATCCTCATGTCTCCAACCTGTAGAATGGCACTGTGACCTCTTGCCACTGATGATTATGAACTTCCAGGCATCCTCTCTGACTTCTTTTCTCACTGATTCCTTTGTGTCCAGCTCCATTCTTCCTGAAACCTGGGATACTGGTGTTTCCTGAATCTGATTGCCTAGGAACCCCCCCAGTTTTGCTGATTCTTAGGAACATCTCAACTTGCCCAAGTCCAATTTACCTATAGTCCAACAATCTTTTCCTTCAGCACAGATACCAACTTGCACTTCATGCACAGGAAATCCCTTCTGTCTTCAGGCAGGAAAGAGAATATGGCACATCCACTGCCACTGTTCCGCTGCTTGCCATCCAGATATTACATGTATTGCTAAACCTAGAAGGAAAGTCTTTCACACTCCCTCTCTCAAATCCCTCCAAAAGTCCCCTGTTAGTTGCCTCTCTCCACAGCTCTCAAGTTTTACCAAGCAACAAGTGACTTTTAATACCAAGTCTTCCCTCGTCAGCTCGGCTCCTCACCACCAGGGAGTGATTAACCACCCAGAGACTTCAAACAGCTGGGCTGATCAAAGCTTGAATGGCTAGAGCCTTGCAGCCTTTAGTAAGGCACTGATCAAAGCTCCTATAAGTTACCCAGTTTTTAATTCATTAATGGGTCATGTTAATTTTATATTGTTCTAGTTTTTTTTAAATCAAAATTTCATGTTAAACCAAGTACCCTTCTCCTATTGAGTTCAGCAAACTCTGTGATCATTCACAGAACCCATGTTTATATTCTGATACACTTATATCCACCACTACCCCCTTCTCTTTAGTGGTTGAGCTACAGTGACAGCTTCTTACCTGTGGAAGCCATTGGCAGTGATCTGAGATTTTAATGCAAGTTCTTCAGGTGTATTCTCACCTGGATCATCCAGAAAGGAACCACACTATACATAGGACTGAACTGAGGTCCTAAGGTTCAACACACTGAGCCATACTATTATAGATTTGGAAGAACACTGTGTTCTTTACTATGGGATAAACTCGATCTATGAATGTACATGTAGATCTCCCATTGGCTTTACAGGAAATTCTGTGTATATGTCCAAGGGAGGGATTTAGCTGTCCGCTGCTCAGAAATAGTTAAGTTTTTGTGTCTAGAGTTTGTGTGTTGTTGATTTTAGTTTATTTTAGTGTGGAGTGAACAACAAACCTGACTATCTTCCTCAACAGGTCAACAGGAGAATAAAGGGTCAAGTGAATTAATAGATAAACTACTGTATAAAAGGAAAGTTTGAAAGCCCCTGGAAAGAGTTTGTGAAACTTTTTTTCTTTTTCTTTTTTTTCGGTCTGGTTACACAGCAAGTATCTACAAAACGTATGACTGCAGTGGTGATTATGTAGCATGCAACAGGAACACAAACGAGATTGTTACATTTTAATTCTGTGTTGTGTTTTAGTTTTTTGCAATTCTTTGTTTCTTTCGATCGGATGGGGGAAAGGATGCTGCTTGTTTTAGCTGTATATATGGTTAGGTCTACACAATGAGCCAGATGGGGCCAGATGCTTGCACATGCTGTGGGAGAGTGGGTGAAGGAATAAAGAGGCTTACCTCTTCGTAGCACACACACAGCACCTGGGAACAAATGTAGTCTTCCAGCATCCATGCAGGCAATAGCAAACATCAAAGAAATTGAGGAAAAAGGCTGGGGCCTTGCCTGATTCCCATTAAGAGCTGCACACAACAACCCATCTGAAGTGCGCAAGTTATATTGGTCCTACAAAAGCCATTAATAATGTGGTATATACTTTAGGGCCATCTACAAGCCATTTACCTAATATCTAACTTTTTTATGTGTATATGTAGATATGTCTCTTTTATAGAGCGCACCTTTTGCCTGGGTCAACAGCGCTTGCTAGGTAAGCAGCAGGAAGCATGCTATGCCCTTGGATGTGGGGAGGCGCTCTGTGAAACATAATATATGCTCTCGCTGAGGGAGTAAAGTTAATACACCACTCCATCATGTAAATAAGCATAAAGGTAGAATTGCTTAGCCTTATGCAGCTCTTCCTATTGAAGCACTACATGTTGGCATTAAGCTACAGCCCTTTCTCTGGGAGCAGTAAGGAGTCTCAGTTCCCCTGGTGGAAGATTCTGGACACTAGACTGGTGGAAACTCTGTAGGACTATTCCTTGGGAAATTCTGATATTTTGAAACTTGACATTTTGTTCTGAGTCTGAATGGCAGTGTAATATAATATGACATAAAAGTTGAAACGATAATGTAGAAATGAAACATTTCAGCTGAATAAAAATAATCCGTAAGTTTCCAAAGAAAATTTAACAGTATTTTCCCATGATGTGATCCAATTTTGTGGAATCCGCATTTTTCAATGCAAAACTGCCCCATCTGAAAACTGTTGACCAGGCCTACTCGAGATATTGTAGTACAGAGAAGCACAATGTATCCCAGAAGTCCTGGGAGCAAAGCCACTATCTCAGTTGTAAAACCAGGGATCTGACCAGAATAAATCAAATTGTATCACATTCTCATTCATTGTATGTGTTAAATGTGTATGTGATGCCTCTTCACCATTTCCAGCTATAAGTCTATAACCATCACAATGTTGTTCTTTGCCAGCTTCTCGGAGCCAATAGATTTTCACATGAAAGAGCTGTTGCAACCCATCTTTTCCTGCTGTTTTATCTTGGAATGTTGTGTCACTATGTAATATAATTTGTAACAATGGGGTGGCAATTTATGTCTCTGACCAGTAGACTCCATTCAACAGAAGCCATTAAAGATCAGTATTTGCCTGAAGATACTACACAGTTATTTCATATGTATTGTGGTTTGATTGATAGTGAGGGTGGGGAGGGGAGGAATGGACCATCTGAACCTGGTGTCTAAGACAGTAAGAGACCCAAATCAAAAAGCTCTGGGTTTTTTTTATTTGCAAGCAGCTAGTTTGACAAAATCCAATTTCATGTGAAATGGAAACAAATTTCTAAACCACAAAAGCTGTCACAAAATCAAATTGTTGTCCTCATGACAACTCTAATTTACACTCATTCATATTTGAAAGGAGGCTCAAGAAGTTATTTGAGGCATTTCTGCTACTGTGTAATTTGGTTGTAATGTTATCGTACTGAATAAAATATGTTTTCTGATTTTTAGACTTTACATTATTTTATCCTGGTTTGGAGGTCTCAGAGGAATAATTACAGGAAAATTAGTTATGACTCTCAAATGAAGTCTTGACCTGAACTTTTAGTGACAAATTATCTGAGGGTACTCAGCACTTTGTAGAAAGCTCTCAGAGCCTCGCAAAACCAGAAACTTGAATTGATGTTGACTAGATCAAACTGTGGTGGCCTCACAGGACTCCTCCAGACACCTGAAGCGACAAATGGAACTCAAAGTCAGACAGCTTTGTGTGTGGGTGTCTTTACTAAAATACTTTGAGGACAAAACAGTGAAGACTCTTGGAGGCAAATAAAAAGCATATGAAGGAACACCAGATGAGAAGATCTCTGGAAAGGGAGAATCTGGAGATAAAAGAAGACAAATTGCATAATTCATGGAAATCTTGATTTCTGCAACCTTGGCTCCTATGTCCATAAATTTTTATGTGAAATCCTGCCCTCTATCCTCTGCCTGTAGAAGGCAATGTGTACAAAGGCAACCCATGGGGAAGCAGTGCAAATTCATGCTGACTATGTTCCTTGCAGCTGAACAATGCAGCATCCCTACTCCACTGGAGCGTGTGAATAGGCAAGTGGTGAGGACATTGTCAGCAGAACTGCATACTACATCATTCCACTAGCCACAAATCCCACGCTGGAGGACTGCATCAGGCCATAGCTGCTACTACTAGAGGCCACTGTCAAAGTGGCAGGTGCAGTTGCCCAAGACCCTACTTTCAAGTTAGCAAGAAAAATGTCCTGTTTTTTTCTCACTTTTGTTTTAAAGTGTAACTTTAACGATGAAATTCCAAACTTTCAATTTTACTAATTTTGCCTCCCTGTTATTCTATCCCACCATAGTGCTTTTCCCTCAATTTTTAAAAAATTTTTTTTTGGTTTAACTTTTAAAATGGTTCTTTGTGGGTTTATGTATGTCTGCGGGCATATGTGAGGATGAAGGTTGTTTACAATGAGCTAGCCTGGGTGAGGGTTTATAACAGAGTTGTAAACCCTTGAAAATAGGAGTTTATAATGGAAAAAAACTGACAGACACAATACCAGCCACCACTGTATTATCACAATTTTTATAGTAGAATAGTGATCTACATCCTCTGGCTCGAACAGTACCATAAAAATTGAAATACCATGAAATGAATTTTTGTTTATTTACTGTACGGTGTTACAGCAATAATGTGTGAATTGGGTCTGTTTTCTGCAAGATTTAACAGCTCAGAGATCAACTGTGTGATTTACCCTCTGCTGTACATACATATCAATAGGTGCCAAATCCATCTATTGATATATCTATGGACATTTTCACTGCAGTCAGAAGGGTGGTTGCAACACATGTAGACAAACACGAACAAGCTTTAATATACCTAATGCGAGTAACAGAGCTGTGAAGCTGCACAGTCATGCTGCCCAAGTAAATTCCCAGGGTCCGGGGCAGGCTTGTACATTCTGCACTATTGCCCGTGCTGCTGCAGCTTCACTGCTATTGCTACCCCTTAGTAGCTCGATTAAAGCTAACTCGGATATGCCTACGTGCCCTTGCAACCACACACCTGATAGCAGTGCAGACAGACCCTTAATCTACTATGCAATACATACTTAGGCCAATATTTGCAAATGTAGGTCTTGATCCCACAAATACAAGTATATGTATTGTTTTATTAACACAATTAGTCTGATTGAAGTCAATTGGGCTACTCATGTGAATAAAGTTACACTTGTCCTTAAGTGTGTGCATCATCAATGGCTTTGCTGTCTAACATTAGGCACTTGAAATCATACTAAGCACCTAAATAAAAGTGATCTGATGTTCGGCATGACTGAACAGCATACCTCCCATTGAAGCAGGTGGAATCTGTAGATGTTCAACAAACTCTCAAAGTCAGGGCACTTGTTTGGGTGCCTAATTATGATTTTAGGTAACTGACGTTAGACAACTACATTTGAAATTTGGGGACATCGTTTTTAGCATATCAAATACTGTTAAAGGCTTAGCTGAATTGAACTTATGTCTTGCCCAGGATGCCAGCAGCCTGACCTAATAGTTGGAACAGGAATCAGGAATCAGGACAGGACAGGTCAGGTTACCAGGAAATCAGAATCCGTGATTGCCAGAAACTGTGATGGGGATGGTCAAGCCTAGTGGTCAGAGCCAGAATCAGGAGTCCAGGGCGTAGTTGGAGTGAGGCAGGAACCCGCTAAGACTTGGGGAGTCTGTTGCCAATGTCAGGCAGGAACGAGTTCCAAGCCTTAGAGTGATATTGGGCAGACTGAGCTGCTATTCCTCCTGTGAAGTTTATATACCTGGTCTGGGAGACACAAGACTGGTCCCTGGCTTGTGGATTGGCTGGAGCTTACCACAGGAATGACTCATTACCTCACAGTGATAGCTCCAGAGGGAAAACCGAGAATCAAGTGTCAAGAAAAAAGAAAAGGAGTACTTGTGGCACCTTAGAGACTAACCAATTTATTTGAGCATAAGCTTTCGTGAGCTACAGCTCACTTCATCGGATGCATAAAAGTGGAAAATGCAGTGAGGATGTTTTTATACACACAGATCATGAAAAAAGTGTTTATCACTTCAAAAGGTTTTCTCTCCCCGCACCCCACTCTCCTGCTGGTAATAGCTTATCTAAAGTGATCACTCTCCTTACAATGTGTATGATAATCAAGGTGGGCCATTTCCAGCACAGGAGGGCAAAGTTACCAGGAGGTCAGAGTCAGGCAACAGGCACAGGTAGCACAGGTGAGGCAGTGCTAAGCAGGGAAACACTCATTTGCACAGACACCATCCTGTTCCTCTGCTTGGTTTAAATAGAAACAGGGAACCAAGCAGGAATCCTAGAGCTCCTCTAATCAGATCCCAGGATTTCAGTTCTCTATCAGAGTTGAGTTTCTAATTCTGACAAGTGTGAACTGGTCACTGGTGTTAGATTAGAATTGACTGGCACCTAAGAGTGCTGTGGACCAGCATTTGACTCCTGTGATCCCTGACAACTTACCATTGTGAGCAAATGGCAGGGGTGGAGCCATGGCTCTGTTCCTACACCTGTCTCTGCTCTTCCTGACCCTGCATGGTTTGACCAGCTCAGCTAGCTGGAAACACAGAGGGAAATATGGTGCAGAAGATTCCTCACCACCACTGTAATAGAAGAGTGTTCTGAAGGAATCTATTTATCTAAGTATGTGGCTGTCATCTCCGTAGTATATGCATCAGAGGACAGTACAGTGCTTCTCGGCAGTACATGTAATTTACTGCTCCTTGCTCAGAGCAATGCCTAAAGGCACAATCTAGCCTCATATTTTTGCTAATTTTATCAAACAATTTAGAATGAATTTGTGCTTTTGAATCTGTGACTGTGTGTGCAAGGATGTTTGCGGGAGCTGTTGTTAATGGGGGAAGAGTCTAGTTCCACTGGATTTGTTATGTGAAACAAGTACACTCCAGTAGTCAGCTCTATGTATAGCCATTGTTATAGATTTGGGTAATGATAATTGCTCCCATTTAAATCATGTACATTGAACCTTCATACCATGTGATGGGTGCTTTACAAATGTGTATAATAATAGGGCCAAATCCTGGTTGCAGTGAAGTCAATGGGAGATTTCAGTGGGAAAAATAATGTAGTTAATAAGTAATAATTAATAGTGAGTTGTTTTGGCAATAAGAAAGAAAAATAATATTTTCATTTCAGTAGTGCTGGATATTTCCTCAAGCTATCTACCAACTAAATCTTTAAAAAAAAAGAAAAATCTTCTTAAAAATGGCATTGGCTATGTTCCAGGTCTCAAATGAAAATTGCTTTATTCATTTAAATAAAAAATTACTTTGCATTTCAAATTTTTCGTTCTTTGAAAAGGAAAATAATAAGATTATTTTTTCTGTGTTGATGTTTTTTGCCTTTTTCCTTTACGAGCTCATATAAGAAACAATTGTCCCATGCATGGTCACATCAGAAATGGCTCTTGCTTAGTTCTTGGGGTGGGGGGAGAATTGCTGTTTCCTCTGATCAGAAAGCTGGTTAGCTCAGTGCTATATTCTGTGGTAACTATTTTAATTTTGGGTGTGTTCTTGCAGGCCAGATTCTGAACTGGTATAAATGACACAGCTCCTCTGACTTCAATGGGGCAGTATTAATTGACACCAGCTGAGGATATATTGAATCTTTATAGATTTGAATGTATATAAAGCATCTTCAAAGAAGATAATGAAAAAAATGTCTTTTCCCTCAGTATCTCTATTTTTACACAGCTTTTTGACTGTGTAACTTTCATCTCACTCATTAAAAACACATTGACCCAAAATCAACTTTTAGCTTCATTAACAGCATAGCAATCCTGTTGTGAGATGCTGAATGTTTTAAATCAATGGGCCAAATTCTTATCTTAGTTACAGCAATGTAACAGGAACTGCACTGATGTGCATATAATTCCTTTTGATTTACATCAGTATAACTGAGAGCAGAAACTGGCCCATTGTTGGTCTGAGGCACTAACGCTTTCACTGAGAGTTATAAATGGCAATTAACAGCATTTTCACAGGTAGAGGTAAAAGCTGCTAAGTCTTCTGAACTGGAACCAAATAAAACTTTCTGATAAGTGCTACAGCAAATGAACTTTGTATGAGGACAACTGCTGGAAATTGTCCCTACGCACATAGTGCACTGCTTGCTTTTGAACATGCTATTCTGGAGGACTAGGATGGAGAGAGAGATTTACAAATAAAATTCTAGGTATTTTTTGTGGTTGGATATAGTGAATAATCTTCAGTTGCCAATAAACAAAGCCATTCTTTTATCTTTTTAACAACAGGAAATCTTTGGATGGGTTTATTAAAATTCACCTCCAACAGTTCTCTGTTCATATTATTTCTACAAAAAACAGCAACACAAGAAAAATGTTTAACCTTTAGTCATAAAACACCTACAGTAGAGGGAAACTGAAAAATACAAAGAGCCTGCATTACAAATGGCCTATGATATATTGTGCAAATTGTAGGTGTTTTATGCTGTTGCTATGCTTTTTTTTTTTCCTGCTGTCAAGGTTCCTTCCCCACTCTGAACTCTAGGGTACGGATGTGGGGACCTGCATGAAAACCTCCTAAGCTTACTTTTTACCAGCGTAGGTTAAAACTTCCCCAAGGTATAAACTATTTTACCCTTTGCCCTTGGAATTCCACTGCTACCACCAAACGTTTATCTGGGTTTATTTATTAGGAAAGCATTGTTTGGAAACATCTTTCCCCCCAAAATCCTCCCAACCCTTGCACCCCACTTCCTGGGGAAGGTTTGGTAAAAATCCTCACCAATTTGCATAGGTGAACACAGACCCAAACCCTTGGATCTTAAGAACAATGAAAAAGCATTCCGTTTCTGAAAAGAAGGATTTTAATAGAAGTAAAAAGTACAAAAGAATCACCTCTGTAAAATCAGGATGGTAAATACCTTACAGGGTAATTAGATTCAAAACATAGAGAATCCCTCTAGGCAAGACCTTAAGTTACAAAAAGACACACAGACAGGAATATCCATTCTATTCAGCACAGCTTAATTTCTCAGCCATTTAAAGAAATCATAATCTAATGCATATCTAGCTAGATTACTTACTAAATTCTAAGACTCCATTCCTGTTCTGTCCCCGGCAAAAGCATCACACAGACAGACACTTTGTTTTTCTCTCCCCCCAGCTTTTGAAAGTACCTTGTCTCCTCATTGGTCATTTTGGTCAGGTGCCAGCGAGGTTATCCTAGCTTCTTAACCCTTTACAGGTGAGAGGATTTTTCCTCTGGCCAGGAGGGATTTTAAAGGTGTTTACCCTTCCTTTTATATTTATGACACCTGCTATTGGGATACCTCTTCCATATCTGTAATCTTGCCATTATGATTGACCATGTGGTTATTATTCAGAAAGAGATCAAGAGACACAGCAAGGTGAATTTTAATGTGTGCTTTTACTTGTTTGCAAAGACAGCCTCAGATAGGAGGCCTTTTACATATTATAATATCAAGCAGTTGCTCAAAGTTTTCTGAAATCTTCTCAATGATTACAATTGCTCTAGGAGGGAAAAAAGTGCTTGAAAGCTACAAAAAAAAGGGTTTTTTTTAAATGTCTGTCATTATTAGAGCTGTCTTATTGTGATTTCTTGTAAGTGTCTATATTTTATACCTTTTGGGCATGAATAATACAAGAAAATGAAATATCTTAAATCCATCTAAAACAACTTGAAAAATTGGAAATATATAGAAAGATCAGTATTTCTAAGTATTTCTATCTAAACTCAACACTTTGATGCAAAAAACATTTATTTCCTATTTTAAATTTGGCAGGAGTAGGAGATGAAGGTGTTATACTTTTCATTCAAGTCACAACTTTTCTAAAATGTTTAGCATGATGTCTACATAAACACAAATTTTTACATGATACTGCAGAAATAGTAGTTAAGTTAAACTATAATTGCAATTAGGCAAGAAACAGCACAGAATGAAATAGAGGTACTTATTCATTATTCAATACATATTCATGCCAATTTTGGAAAGTCAAACAATCAAACAAATCTGAATTTTTTGTTATAAAAACATTCATTACCATCAGTTGCAAAAATAACTTCTAAGGTTTTGCAAGAGTTTTCTAAGGGGGTTGCTTGACTTTGCTATTAAAATCAAGCTAGAATTATGTTTTATGTAAGTACCTCATTAGGGCTGGCTCTGATTATGCAACAGAGATGAAAGGTATGTACTGTACTATACCATATCAAAGAATATCTTTCTGACCATATAATACACATGGGTAATACAATACATAAAATATGTACTTTAGAATGAGTAGCAAGAAAAAGCAGAGGTTAGACATTAAGACCATTAGAGTTTCATTTCTAGGTTCTATTATTATTTTCATACTGAACACAATTATCACTTTTTCTTGGAAGAAATTATGTGCAGTAATTTATTCGCTCTGTTTTAATAGTTCTTCCTTAGTAACTTATTTCTAATGTTTAATGGTATTTGCTTAATATTTATCATCCATTTATTTACATATCCCACCTATTTTATATTTTCTCAAATTCTGTTTTCTTCTGATTTTCTCATTTTTAGTGTATATTCTCTCATCTTTGTCTCCTTTTATGCGTGTGTGATTTGGATCATGTTTACCAGATACCTAAATAATTTTGATGATTATGAATTGAGAATATTTCCACAACCAATGATGCCATAATGCTATTCAATCTTATACATATTTCAAACATACACAGTACAAGCTCTTGAAATATTTTCAGTTTTCAGGGGAAAAAACCAACATAAAATAAATAATTTAATTAAAAACCAAGTGAAAATTTATATGTAATTTTAGTTTGGAAATTTTGGTTGAAAACATTTTCTCACTTTTTATTATTAATTATTATTATTATTTATTTATTATTATACCTCATTTCTCAGAGAGATAATATTTTGGTAAAAAAAATGCCCATAATATCCCAGGAATGTAGTATTTTCAGCAGAACTTCTTTTATATGTATTCATCTAAAGAGTTCCTGGTTGGTTGGTATTTTTAACCAAAACTGGCTTTTTGGATTATACCAACATTTTCCATAACATTGTTCATATAGTTCCACATTTTTTTTTGTCAAAAGGAAATGCAAAGTAATATTTGGTGTCCTTTAATATTTGAAATTAAACAGTTTTGGTTCTCAGGTTTTTTCAGGGAGGGGGATAGCTGTTTCCTCCCCTGCCTTTTTCAGTTGATAAAAGAATGGAGGAGGGAAAAATGAAGCTGAATATCAACTGGAATCAAAATCAAAATGATATGTTTTGAAAAAAGTCACACATGAGATTAAAAAAAAGAAAATACTTCATTTCTTTTGAAATTTTCCACAGATAGTGCCCAGCATTTATTTACCAGAGCTAATTACAAAGATTACTGAGGAGGTTTTAAAAATCCATCTAAAGAAAACAATCTACAAAGTGAGCACAGTACTGATCTTATTGTAAGCCAGCCTGGCTGCATTCTCTGCCTTAGTGATTGAGACTGATTCTGGTCTCAGTATGTTAATTAACCTGGAAGTTGTAGCTCTTCATAGTGTGCTTCAGGATGTGTGATACCTGTCAACCTCATGCTGAATTTCATCCTTTATAAAACACTTAACCTTTTTGATTTTTTTTTCTAAATTCCCTGACAACAGTTCTAAAAATAAATAAGTGCATGAATAATACAGTAATGTAATATCCTGTGTTGTTATTCCAGTATCAGTCAACAGTTGTAAGCCAATTGGACAACTCAATAATATTCTTGATATTCTACTCATTCTCACAAATGGCTGGAATGGCATTTGTAAAAATAAAATAAAATTATAAATAATTAATCTTGTTTAACAGTGAAGAAGCATGGGAAATGTTGGTCTAAAAGGTTAAAGATTCACAAGGTTGTTATTTGCTGAACACAGGAAGTGTATATGTGTGTGTGTGTGTCTGGGGGAGGGGGGGTTAGAATGGAAGCCTCTATGAGGATTCTTATTCCTAATGTTTATTTGCTCATATAGTCTGAGGCTGTGACTCAATGTCCATTTAAATCAGTAGGAGGCCTGCCATTTCCTTCAATGTTTTTTCAACTAGGACCTGATTCTCTGTTTTAGTTGTAAAGCAAAAGCTGTGTTTAGTGTTAAGCACATTCTATTTTAAATCCTGCCTACCCTTTATTTCCAACATTTATTCTTTGTGCAAAAAAATGATTCTTGAATCAAGTCAGTTCATATTGAGCAACAATAGTCTACATTTGTACCATTTTACCAATCAAATCTCAATGAGGAAACTGTGCATATTTTTTCTATTGATTTTTAGCTTTTCTTTTACATTTTGAATCAATCCTTCCCTTTGCTCACCTTAAATTAAAAACCACTTCTGCTGTTAACATGATTTCACTTTCTGCGTCAGTGCCCTGGAAGCTGATTCAAAATGTGTTGCAACATTAACTCAGGTTTCAGAGTAACAGCCGTGTTAGTCTGTATTCGCAAAAAGAAAAGGAATACTTGTGGCACTTTAGAGACTAACCAATTTATTTGAGCATGAGCTTTCGTGAGCTACAGCTCATCGGATGCATACCCAACTTCCACGGTATGCATCCGATGAAGTGAGCTGTAGCTCACGAAAGCTCATGCTCAAAAAAATTGGTTAGTTCCACGGTATGCATCCGATGAAGTGAGCTGTAGCTCACGAAAGCTCATGCTCAAATAAATTGGTTAGTCTCTAAGGTGCCACAAGTACTCCTTTTCTTTTAACATTAACTCAGAATCCTGTTGTTCATTACACGTATTGTTCAAAACATGATACCAAATCTTGGGTAAAACATCAACCATACAGAATTTTTTGTGTGTGTTTGCTGTGGGGGAGTACAGAGCATTTTAGCACAAGCTCTTCATTTCCCACTGCGCCAAAGGAGCACTCACCTCCCAGGAGCCATTGACAGGGGTTATTTGCCCTTTGGAGAAAGGGACACAAGGTTTGCTTCCTTCTTTTCAGTCTGATTTATCTGCTCTCCTCACCCCTCTTAAAATTCCATTCTCTTCACTTAGGCAATATGTGTTGCCCAGAGTGGGGGACTGAGCATCATGCAGAGCGTGTATGGGTCACATCTACACTAAGGAAAATGTGTGTTTTAACACATATTAGCTAGTTGATGCAAAATCTAGTGGCATCAGTTAACACACATTGAAAATACACCTTTTTTCCTAGTGAAGGCAAGGACTTTCAGAAAATATTAGTGCTATGTTCTTTGTGGTGCTATGACAGAGGACAGCCTCCCACATTGTTCCATAACCAAGGACTAGAGTCTATCCAGCCTTGCCTACAGTGAGAAAATTAGCTGTGTTTAACAAATAAGTAAGCACACACCACTTAACACCTAGGTTAATCAGAGACAGTGACAAAATTTCCACCACTACCCACCCCCTCTGAAACCCTGTGATGTTCTGTGAAACACCTACCCATCTTAATTTATACATCTTCTTTAACCCACCATCTGGACCTTCACCCTCCCTAATGTAACATGGCCATTCTATAACAATTTACAAGTTATTTTAAAATAAACTTAGACCATAAGCACTTCAAGGCTTACACCATCATTCTGTTATGTTCGTATAGGGTCTAGCGCAATGGGATCTCTGATTGGTACCCTAAGACTCAATATATACAAAAATATATAAAAGTGTTTAAAATATTTAAATCCATCTATTTATTGCTACAACCATGCCAAAATACTTCCTACTGAGCAGTGTATTAATAAAAATAAAAAGGTAACATGAAAACGTTTCAGATGATTCAATAGCTAATGTATTGCTTCTTGAGTATAAATAGTTTTTCCTTGTCAGCTGCATTTGTACATGTTCATGTACCTGACACTATGTACTAATGTAGCAAGAGTTCTGATATTATTTATTATAGTGTCAGTCTAGCTGTTTTTCTACTAGTGTAGTGCAAAGCCAGAATATTTTAAATGGCTTTGGACAAACAAATGTGGTCTATTGTTTTCATTATTTTTTTGTTTATTTTTTTATCTTCATTTGTCAAATTAATAAAAAGATTGACATTTTGTGAAAATATAAATACATTTCATTAAAAGCAGTGTCGTAGGAAATTAATATTAGCTCAGATCCTGCAAATACTAACTCATGCTCACAGTTAAGCATGTGGGGAGTCCTACTGAAGTCAATTGATTTTAAAAGACACTGATTTCAATAAGATTCCTTGAGTGCTTAAAGCAAAGTGTGTAAATAATTGAAGAATTGGGGTTGTGGTTTGCAAACTGTTGTCCTTCAATTGGAGCAGATCACTGACCAAGGATCCATAGGTACAGTTCCCATAGCACACCCAATCCTAAATGAAGACAGATAGGGTGAAGGAGAGAAGAAGATTCTAGATCAGTGGTTCTTAAACTAGGGCTGCCGCTTGTTCAGGGAAAGCCCCTGGAGGGCCAGGCCGGTTTGTTTACCTGCCACGTCCACAGGTTCAGCCGATTGCGGCTCCCACTGGCCGTGGTTTGCTGCTCCAGGCCAATGGGGGCTGCAGGAAGGGTGGCCAGCATATCCCTCAGCCTGCGCTGCTTCCCGTAGTTTCCACTGGCCTGGAGCGGTGAACTGCAGGCAGTGGGAGCCGCGATCGGCCGAACCTGCGGACGTGGCAGGTAAACAAACTGGCCTGGCCCACCAGGGGCTTTCCCTGAACCAGCGGCGGCCCTAGTTTGAGAACCACTGTTCTAGATGATGCCAGTACTGGTAGTTTACAGCCTTACACCCAAGATAGGTATCCAGCCAGAGTGACCTGTCTCCATTAGCCTTTTTTACCTACAATTTGCTGCTATTGCTATCACTGGAGCACTAATTGCAATGCAACAACTGGTGATAGCGATACACAACAAGCAAACAAGGCTCTGGCAACCATTGGGGTTTTAGCCACTATAGCAACTATTCCTGCTGTGTTTATCTTCTTTTAGAATGATTTCATGTCAAATCTAGCCTTAAATTGTAAGTGTTGAGAGGTATGAATCAATTTACCCTCCAAGCAGTGCATTTCACAGAGCATTAAGCATTGCACAGAGCTCAATCTGTGTCATGTAGCAGAGTATCCATGACCTCCTGCCTTCACCACTTTTAGAGTTGCCAGGTGTCTGTTTTTTGATGGGAACATCCAGTCGAAAAGGGACCCTGGCAGCTCTGGTTAGCACTGCTGACCAGGTCACTAAAAATCCAGTTGGCTATAGAGGGGCTGAGACAGGCTCCCTGTCTGGCTCTGAGCTGCTCCTGAGAAGCAAGAGCATGTCCCTCTGGCACCCACAGGTGCTCCTCTGAGCACTGGCTCCACAGATCCTATTGACAGTGAAGCAGTGTCTGGCGTGAATCTCAGCTCTTTTTTGTTTTCTCCACCATTCAGTACAGACTCATGCTTGCTGCATTAACCACTTGGTCACCAGGTCAGCATACAGTCTATATATCCCATAACAACACCCCAGAATGATATTAGCTTTTTTTTGCAACAGGCTCATGTTGTTGACTCAAGTAAAATTTGTGTTCCACTGTAACCCCCAGATTCCTTTCAGCAGTACTACCACTTAGCCAGTTATTCCTCATGTTTTTAGTTGTGCATTGGGATTTTCCTTCCTAAGCGAAGTACTTTGCACTTGTCTTTATTGAATTTCAGCTTGTTGATTTCAGACCAATTCTCTAATTTCTCAAAGTCATTCTGAATTCTAATCCTGTCCTCCAAAGTGCTTGCAACCCCTTCCAGCTTGATGCAACGAATTTTATAAGCACACTCCATTATCCAAGTCATTAGTTAAAATATTGAATCATACCAGACTCAGAACTGACTCCTGTGGGACCCCACAACATATATCCTCCGACTTCCACAGCAATCCATTGATAATTACTTTTTGAGTATGGTCCGTCGACCAGCTGTGCACCGAATTTATAGTCTAGACCAGTGGTTCTCAAACTAGGGCTGCCGCTTGTTCAGGGAAAGCCCCTGGCAGGCTGAGCTGGTTTGTCTACCCGCTGCGTCCACGGATTCGGCTGATCGTGGCTCCCACTGGCCACGGATCGCCACTCCAGGCCAATGGGGGCTGTAGGAAGCAGCATGGGCCGAGGGATGTGCTGGCCGCCCTTCCTGCAGCCCCCATTGGCCTGGAGCACTGTTAAACTGCAGCCAGTGGGAGCCGCGATCGGCTGAACCTGCGGACAGAGCAGATAAACAAACCAGTCAGGCCCCCAGGCGCTTTCCCTGAATAAGCTGTGGCCCTAGTTTGAGAACCACTGGTCACCACATTTCCCTAGTTTGCTTACGAGAATGTCATTTGGGACTGTGTCAAAAGCCTTACCAAAATCAAGATATATAATATCTACTGCTTCCCCTCTAGCCATCAGGCCAGTAACCATGTCAAAGAAGGAAATTATATTTGTTTGGCATATTTTTCCTGGACAAATCCATGCTATCTATTCCTTATAACCCTAATATCCTCAAAGTACTTACATATTGATTGTTTAATAATTTGTTCCAGTATCTTTCCAGGTATGGAAGTAAGGCTGACTGGTCTCTAATTCACCAGGTCCTCTTTGTTCCCTTTTTTAAAGATACATACTACGTTTTTCCTCTAGGACCTCACTTATCCTCCATGAGTTTTTGAAGATAATTGTTACTGTCTGAACAGACCAAGAAAATGGGAGATTATTGTTGATAAAAGAGGGAAATGTCAAAAAGTGATCCAATGTTGCATTTTGGCAAGTCTGGAAGACAGAAGCTGGAAGAAATGAATGCTCCAGCATTGGAAGGATAGAATCAACAACAGGGAGAAAGAAACAAACAAACATAGACTCACCAGACAACTAAGAACTATATTTCAAAAAGGAGAATTTATGCAAATAGATATTGAATCCCTGTACAGGGGACATTATTGATGCTTAATCACATGCAAACATATTGGTAGGAGCAATGATACAGGGTAAACAGTCATCACAAATAGGAGACCTATCAAGGACAAATATGAATGAAACAGCAACTGAAGAAAGTACTGGCAATGTGAATGATTTGTTGATTGAGATGATGCACAGTGTGAGCCCTGACCGTCACCACCAAGTATGGAATTTGTAGACCAGCAAAGACTGGATGATATAGTGCAAGAACTGAATGAAGTACTCAAAGAAGCTATAAGACTAATGAGTATTAGCCATGATATAATTTATGCTACAGCAATGGTAACAGCTCATCAGCTTAACATCAAGCCATCTGAGGATGTGAACAACCAGAAAGATCCCTATATTCAAAAACCTCCATGGAAATGAAGGTTAAACCAGAAGATTAAGCTTTTATATTGAGATATCAGCCAACTGGATGAATTTGAGAAAAATCATTTGAAGAGAAAATAGAAGCAAACAGCGCTGCTGATGAAATATCAACTGAATGAGTGGGGTGTGAGAGCTGTGAAGGAGCAATGTAAACAGAAGCTGATCACATTGAGTCATAAACTTGAAAGTTATTCAGCATGAAGCTGTCAGTATCAAGAGAACAGATTCTTTGTGAGAGACCTTAAGAAATTCTTTGATCAGATCAATGTTAAAAAGCAAAATGGGGGAAAAAGACACAATAAGTAATGTGGAATGAAATCTAGTCTGAGGATGTACAACAAATTAGACAGCGGACTGGATTAAACATGTGAGAGAAAAAGCACCCAGACCAGCTGGGGTGCATGGATTCTGGTTGAAATGCCTAACAACCCTCCATACAAACTTTCCTCATACGAAAAAAGAAAGAAGGCAAAAGCAACCCTAAGAATTATAGTCTAATCTTGTGTTTATCAACTATGTGGACACGTCCGGTGGTAATTATGGCAAAGAAGACTGAGATAGTGCTAGCTCATACTGGGATGCTTCCTCTGGAACAAAAAGGCTGCACAGTGAACACAAAAGGGACAAAATTCCACCTAAGACTGAACAGGAAGATCATAGAAGATACATAACTAAAAGGGTAAAGCTTAGAGATACTGTGGATTGACTACTAACATCCACATTTATGGATGATTGTTGAGACATTGAAATGCACAAGCTTCATCTAAAGATCATTTCCTTTCTGCAGCCAGGAATGGTTAAATGGAACACTTCACTCCAGCTGAATGGGATTCCCATTGAAGAGGTCCAAAGTTTTTTTTAAAAAAAGGCTTTCAAGGGGATACCTTATCACCAATGCTTTTTTGTGATGCAGCCGCTGATACAGATGCTCTGTGAGATAAATTGTGGTTAACCTATGAGCCAAGAGCAACAATCAGTTAACCATTTTCTATACACGGATGGTCTGAAACTATATGGATAGTCACAAAAGGAGATACAGAGAGTGATGATGTGTAGAAAAGTTTGGTGAATATATAATTAGGGGTTGGTTTGGCTAAATGTGTGTCAGCATATGTAAAGAGGGACAAACTGGAACGATCAGATGGTGTGAAAGTTAAGAAAGGTACTATCCAAGATACTTTTCAGCATGGCCCCCTACAAATACCTTGTAATCAGGGAAATGTTGGAGTTATAACATAAGGATGTCAAAGAAGATGCAAGGAAAGAATATTACAGATAAAAAAGAATTGCTCCAAGGACAAAACTCAACAGGAAGAATCTGATCTGATTAATATTTGGATGATACCAATAGTTTGATACACTGCCTGAGTGGTCTAGTAGAATCAAGAGGAGAAGAAAAAAAATGACATCCAGACAAGAAAGCTGTTGGTGATGCCTAAAATAATGAATGTCAATGGAGACATGGGCAGGCTGTACAACCAACAAATGTGATGGAGGAAATTGCCAATGAAGAATAAAACTGATATCTCAAAATAACAAGGTCATCTGGTCACAATAACGAGTGATGTCTGAGGGTGCTTCCCAGCCCAAGAAAACATAAAAGAGAGGAGAAAGCACATAGCCAAAGAAAGACTCCAAAGATTTACTCAGAAATCAATGCGCCAACAGTGATCTAACCTATTAGTGATCGAAGATTAACCAACTCATGGCACAGAAGGATACCTCAAAAGAGAGACGGAAAGCCTCATTATGAATGCACAAGAGCACTCCTTAAGGCTTAATTAAGTTTGAAACAATTGACCAACAGAACTGCTTCCCAAACTGCAGAATGTGTTCTGAAAAGGAAGAGATGGTGGAGCATGTGGTGTGTGCCTGCAGGAGCCTGGCTGGGGGAGAATACAGGAACAGACACAAATGAGGTTGCCAAATGTCTGCATTGGAGCCTCTGTGGCAAATACAGATTTAAACAAACCAAGCGATATTACAACCACTGAATTGAAAGCACTCTGGAGAATGAAGAGGCCAAGATTTTATGGGCTATGGCAATTGCCACAGACCAAACGATGCAGGCAAAAAGGCCAGTTATTATAGAAAAGAAGACAAACAAGACTATGATAATTGATAATGCCATACCTGCAGACAGAAACATAAAAAAGGAACCAGAAGAGAACTCTGCCATGAAGAGGAAATCCCTTGCCTTCAAAAAAACTTGGAGATTTGTGTATGTACAAGGTTGAACTTCTCACCTTATCCATAGTGGTGATGATGTTAAGGAACACCACAGACCCAATGGAAAATTAAGAGGAAAATCCATAGATTGAAATTCATAGTTACAATGCCACTATATGGAAATACCCCACATAAGGGAGTACAGCTGCATATATCACTACCTAATGTACTTTAGCCTTCCTGCCATTTGGTTAGTCATCCAGCTGGAAGAAATACTGAAACTCTGTATTTACTCTATCCCTTTAGCAATATTGTTATATCTCTATAGATTATTTCCAAGCTCTCAACCCAAATAATCTATTTGAATGGCTGAATATGTGTTGCCTTAGTTTAGCACCCTTTAAGCTATGATTAGAAAGTGCTCTTTACAAATAGTTTTCAGCTGAAACAATGTGGGAATCAATAATACTGGTCCATTACTGGGATCAAAAGTGGTATGTGACAGGCATTTTTTCTCTGTTCATCACATGTTGCCTGTAGTCATTTTGCTCTAATTTTAGTCTGGTTTGCTGGGCATGTGCTTCATTCTTTTTATATGTATGCCATGGCTCTAAATTTATGAACAAAAAGAAAACGTTCTGAATCATGTATCCTATTAAGAAAACTATACAATTGTTTAACATATTTACAGATGGTATCCATTGAATTCAGATAATTTATACTGAATATCTGGAATAGAACAGAATATAAATCACGCTGTTCTGCAGCCAAATTACACAGTATCTTTATTAACATTTAGTAATGTGGCTTTCAGGTTAGGAGTTAGACAAAGGTAAAATGACGTTTTTGGTGTAAACATGGTAAACTTCCATGTACTTTACAGGACCACCTTATTGTTTTTCATGACTATGACTGTGTCTTTGCATAAAACAGGTTTAGGACAAGAGACAGTGTCATTGGAGGTTAATCCTGAAGTAGCTTGGCAGAGCAGTGTGTAAGAGTTTGCAAAATATTTAGCCTCGCTATTCCTGGCTCTAAACAGTTCAGAATTATCTGGCCCCAAGTCTCCATTGCTTCATTTATAATGCAAGCCTTTGCAGTCTCCATATTCTCAAAGCAGTAGGGGTCTGTCTGGCCCTCACATAAGATAGAGAAGCCAAAAGAGAAATCAGTAGAGCTTTCATTAGAGCTGCCTACACCCCTTGGGGCCATCACATCCAACATTAATTAGACCAGAACCTGCTACACTGACACCCATTTTCTCAACATAGCTCTCATGGTGGGAACTAAGAGGGAGGCCAGCAAAGTACCTTCATGCCATATCTACGCTGACCAAGGAGGTCTCCTGCATTCAGTGGTATTCCTAAGGAGCTGTTTCTGCCAGCTTTCTGCCTGAGAATCAACCTTTCTGTCTTGTTGCTTCATGTATACAAAACAGGCAGCAAATCCCCTTCCCCACAAAATTAAAAACAATTCAACTTAATTTGATGTTATGAAACAAAGCAATTAAACAGATGAGCACACAGTTTCCTCTCATCATAACATAAACAAAACAGAATAATGTGTATTTAGAGATGGTGTACAGTTTGCTTCTAATTTATCCCTTAATTGCATTCCAGTTTTCACTGAATACTACACACTTGAATTTGATTCAGCAAAAAGTTTGCTCCAGGCAGGGCATTTATGAGACCTCTGTCTTATTCAGAGAGAGTCTACAGCTCTTCAGTTTATCCAGACTGCTTAATTTGGCACTTGAAACATTTAAGAACAGCTGGAAGTTCATATTTTGGAGCGACTTTTCTGTTCGGGAAATTGGTAATGGGATATGCAAAGTTTCAAACTTAGGCCAATGATTCAGGTCTACCTAACTGGGTCCTCATCACCATAGTATATGAGCCTCACCTGTATTTTTGAATTTGCCCTCAGAACACCCTTGCAGAGTAAGGAAATTTCCCCATGTTTTACAGATTGGCAAAGAGGGATTAACCGTGTTAACAGACACATAGAGATATTGCTCAGTACCACACATGGAGTCTGTCGCAAAGCTGGGAATTAAATTCAGATCTCCTGAATCCTAGCCCTTAATGATAAGACCATCCTTCCTCTTCTGGCCAGGGTGGCATGACCTGACATCACATATCCATTTGATGGCTTGTGATAAGAGATACAGCTCCTCAAGGCTCTGGTACAACCCATTCCAATCTCCCCATAATAGGAAATAGAAAAGGAAAGCAGAAGAGGAAGCTAAAAGCCAGGAGGTTTCTCTCTCAAATCAGAGGAGTTCAGAGAACACCATCGCATCAGAGACTGATTCAGTAATGGCAACTGCACTTCTTCATTAATGGAGTCTACAAGAGAAGGCAGTTCCTAAGAAGACGGAAGTTGTTAAGGGAAGTGCTCTCCATTTTCCCTCAAGAGGCTGGGGTAGCAAGCCCAGAACTGTATGCATTTTATAATTTGCATATACTTTTATTTTGTTGCTTTTTGACTAGACAGAACAGGGGAATTGGGTGGGGGAAGGTCCTGTTCCACAAATCCTTTGTTGCTATCCAAATCAGTAAATGAACTCTCTCAAAGAATGGGTGTTTAGTTTTGTTTTTTCAACAGAGGAGCTTCTAGTGAACGATTTGGGGGTGGGAGGAGAGGCAGGTAGAATGGGGGCATAGCCCCATGTCTGTTCAGTAGTTCATATGCACTGAGATGAAGCAGGATCCTATTATTTGGACACTATTGAGGATTCTAGAGACCCAAGATTAACCCCCTGCTCTGCCATTGTCTTCACTGCAGCCTTGTGTAGGTCACATAGTCCCTCTGTGCCTCAGTTCCCCAGCTAAAAATAGGGTTGATAGCACTGCCCTACCTCACAGGAGTGTTGAGGACAAATATATTAAAGATTGTGACACACTCTGATACTATGGTAATGAGGCCCATGTAAGTATGAGAGATTGGAAATCATGTGACTGACTTTTACAGTTTGTATTTTATTTTATTATATTTGTTTTTAAAAAAGAAACAAAGACATGTCAACATCAAAACACTTAGGGTGTTTTGACAATGTTGGAATTTGACTTCCCTCCTCTCCTCCCCCGCCCAGGTTTCTTCCAAAACAAAATTCAGCTGAAATGCACCCCATTTCACAGAGGGTTTTGACTTTGACGGAACTGCATACTTCAACAGAACATGGTTCTGTTGAAATTTTTCCAACCAGCTCTACTCTGTCAAATGACTATGACAAAAACAGCATCATAAGGCTGTAACACCCTTACTGCAGACTTACTAGGGATGCCACAAACTAAACAGACACAGTAACTGAAACTACTTTCTCTGCCCTGGAAAAAAACATTTGCTTTTCCAAAAATAGCAGTACAGTGGCTCATATTAAAAATAATCAAGGGTATATGTGATGTTGCCCTTATTTTCTGAACTATGTATAAGGAAATAGCCTAGTGTTGAACAGATTGTGGTGACTTGTTTTAGATACTAATCTTTAAATGGTGATTACTGTAAATGGCATTTTGTCCAACGGCAAACGTAGAGATCCATAATGTTGTGCCCTATGAAATATAACTATTTTCATATACCCCTTTGTGTTCAAAAATAGGATAGCACAGCTTTTGTAACACAAGTCAGCATCACCCAAAAGAGGGAGGAGATAACAGTGGATTTGTCAAGGAAGACTCTTTATTAAATGTACTACCCTAAATTCACAAAAAATCTGTAGATAGATCAGGAAGAATACTATTCAATTAGATGGTATATAATAAAAAGGATTTAAAACAGAAAACACATTCAAATGTAATCAGTGGAGAAAGCTTTCACAGAATTCTTTTGTTAGTGCTACCACTGACTTGCTGTGACTGTGCACAAGTCAATCAAATGAAATGAGGGCCCGCATTGTTTTCGGAAAAGTACAAAAAGCAAGAGGTAGTCTCTGCCTCAATGAAATTATCTAAATAGAGAAGATAAAGGATGGGAGAAAAAACAGAAGCCTAGAGAGATTAAATGACTCTTGCCCAAAGTTACACAACAGGACTGTGTGGGAGAGCGAGGAAGAGAAACAAAATCCCCTGGTCCCAGATCGCTGCCCCATCCACTAGACCATGCTATATATCTCAAGTAGTGCTATTCCCTTCCCATTTATTTTTTCATATCCTTCCATACAACTTAGAATCTGAATTTAAAATGGTTTAAACGATACTACAAATACATGACATTTTGTAGCTATAAGTACTGGCCCCACAAAGACTATGATTTAAAGCTCCAATCTTGCAATCCCATGTTGCACTCATTGCATGATCAGGCCCTAATTTTAAAGTATTAAATAAGAGATTTCCCAAGTGGATGAATTTCTCAGGCAATCAGCTGCCCATGAGTGGAGCCAGTTTCCTTCATTCTCATTGATTTTTATGCAGTTATTCTCTGGGAAATATTTATTGCAGAATAAAGTCCATTAAGATCAACAGAGCAAGATTGAAGGGAACCATACAATTTTTGTATCATTTAAACGTGACTATCAGAAAAGTCCTGCTTCTCAGAAAGTAGCTATATAGTTTACTTCAAGTAATCCTGTGTTTTGAAATTCACTCTTGGAATTCTCCTCCAGGCATTTGCTTTAGCTGTAATGGAGCTGCCTTCTGCCCAGTAAAAAAAGGGTCCATGTACCCAGCAATGTTTGAACCAAATGCAGTGTGCTATATTTCCATAAACTGTTGTGCACTAATTCTGCTGACTAATAAGTATAGACCCTTCACTTAGAAATTTCTATCAAATCTTATTTTCTTCTATCTCAGCTGTAAAATATTCAATATATTTGGAAGCTGGATTAGAACAAGTGCACACAGCTCACTCACATAGCATTTGATAATGTTCCTGTTGAAATCAATGGTAAATTGGCAAATGCACCATTGACTTCACTGGAGCAGAATTAGTCTATACTTACCCAAATTATCATATTAAACTGGGTTCTCATTTTTAAAAAAAATAGGCATTAGATTTCTTATTCATACTTTCTGCTTCAGGCTCATCTGGAAATACTATGCAGCCAGATTCAGATCCCCCCTTTTCACACTGAGTAGAAACTAATTCTTGTCTCACTGGTGGATCAGTTGTGGAGTAATATGCTATTCATTGTGAATTAGAGAGTTAGAACTACTGTTCTCCTGGGGCCATATTCTGCATCGCACCCACCCCAGAATCCAAATTTTTAGAGATTCATGATAACGATAAAGAAAAGGAGGACGTGTGGCACCTTAAAGACTAACCAATTTATTTGAGCATGAGCTTTCGTGAGCTACAGCTCACTTCATCGGATGCAACGATAGTGGCTGTGAGTATGTGTGTGTTTACCCAGAGTTTTTTGATCCTCAAGTAAACCAGTTCAAGTTTGTCACATATTGGATAAAGAGCTGAGTGGGCTTGTAATTTATCCAACCTGGCTGCTTTATATACTGTAAATTATACTTCAATTTTTCCCTTTTTCTGTGGGCCAAATTCACTTGGTGTAGGCTGCTGCACCTAAGTTTCACCTGCTTTGACCAGACTGAGCGATGCCTCTATCCCTTTAGCAATATTGCTATATTGTTATATTGAATATAGCAGGGTATAGCAGGGTAATTGAGGATGCATAGTGCTGGGATATGTAAGGGTTAAGTACAGACATGCAAAACTGCTGGTGTGCTGGCATGGTATCAGGGAGTAGCCATGGGCATGCACTATTCCTTTGCTTAATAGATAAAGTGTTACTCCTTTCCCCTTCCTTTTCCTTGTTCAGAATTCATAAGTGTTGCAGCTGCATAAGAAATGTGGGGATCTAAAGGATATATTTTGGGTAAAGAAGTGTTATCTCCTCCTTCCTTCCTTTCCCAGCTACATAAGCGAGCCCTGGGTCATGGCCCCTTCCTCCCTTCCCTGAGAACTGCAAATTAAAAAAAAATGTAGCAACAAATTACTGCAAAAAATGTATTTTCAAGGTAAATATGTGTGTATAATATGCATAATGCTGTAATCAGTCAATTGGGTTGGCTATAATCATAGTATGGGAGTTTCTATAATTAATAAGGATTTTTGGGGTGTTGTACTGGATGTAGGAGTTTACATGCTAACTTAAATAAAAAGAGTGTGATGTAACTAATCCAGTGCTTACTGGACAATTGGGTCCAGGGGAACAAGTATCGTAATAAAGGATTCGGCCCACCAGGGTAAGCCCCCTGGTGGGCCAGGCCAGTTTGTTTACCTTCTGCGTCCGCAGGTTCAGCCGATCGTGGCTCCCACTGGCTGCGGTTCACTACTCCAGACCAAAGGGGGCTGCAGGAAGTGGTGGCCTGCACATCCCTCAGCCTGCACCGCTTCCTGCAGTCCCCATTGGCCTGAGGTGGCAAACCACGGTCAGTGGGAGCCATGATTGGTGGAACCTGCAGATTCGGCAGGTAAAGAAACCAGTGCGGCCAAGCCCGCCAGGGAGCTTACCCTGGCGGGCCAAGTGCCAAAGGTTGACGATCTCGGATATACTCAATCTGCCTCTGGGTCAACCTGCTCTTTTTTCTTCTAGCACATAGATCTACCAGACCAAAGTTTACAACAGATTTCAAAAGTATAGGGGCAGTGAGAGTCATTCAGGATAGACATACAGAGAGTGTGGTACTGTCCCTCTAAGGTATTACCCACTCAAGAGCTTCAGGATCTGTTATTCCCCAGGCAGGAAATATGACCACTGGAGTTCTGTAGTAGAGCTGGGCAAATAACTTTTCTTCCCCATTTTGTTGGCAGTTCTGAAAAATGTGTGTGGGGAGGGGAGACAACGCTGCAAAACATTTTGGATAAATGAAAAAAATCTGTTTCAGGTTGAACAAATCAACCTGAAATGGATTTTTATGTGTGACGGTGGTAAAGATTTTATAGATTATAAACCAGTGGTTAGAACACTCACATGGGATGGGGGACCTAGGTTCAATTCCAATCCCACCTGATGTAGAGAAGGGATTTGAACTTGTCTTCTAGTCCAGGTGTGTCTCAATCTCTCCTACTGAAGCTTAGCCATGTTCTATAACTTATTAGTCAGAAGAGCAGGGTTAGGGACTTGAACTTGGGTCTATCACAGTCTTGGTGAGGGCCCTGCCCTAATCAGTAGGCTATAGAGTCATTCTGTCTCATGCTTAAGATTCTTGCAAGAGATCTGGTATATTCCATGGCTGTTCCCAACTGGCTGTACCTAATAAAAAGAGTGGGTGGCACTCTGTGACAGACACCATCTGGGAAATTCAGCCCTTCAAGCAGTATGTGGTATTGGGGTCTGTGACTTTATTAGCCTGTCTCTTTTTATTTTGAACAGAAGGTTTTGGCTTGAGAAACTGGAGAGTAGAGAGAAATTTCTCAGAACTGAAATGGAAATCTTACCAATTACCATAATTAGTGATTAGAAAATGGGGCACTGTGACCCTATTCCTGGAAAGTTCCTATTGATTTACTGCTTGAGTTCAGGGGGAAAAAATTGCTCTTACATCACCCTTTGGATGTACTGTGTGCCTTGTTCCATTCTCTGCCATTTTGCTGCTGATTACTGATACAATATCATCATTCATTGAGGGCACTTCTTTGGTACTATTATTGATCTATAGGCTCACCCGCCCTTGGTGGACCTATTGTACAAGGTTCTACTGCCTACAGTTTCTCCCCTCTATAGCTACTTCTCCCAGTACCCTGGTGCTGGCCTCTCAGCGCCTGAGGCCTCCCTCCCCTTGAAAGCACTTTACTACTACTTTGCTGTTTTGGTTTCCTGCTGCTCAGAAGCAGCTTTACTCTGTAGATTCTGCCGCCTGAAACCTTCCACTACACATGGCCACACACCGAGTTGCTTTTCAGCCATCTTTCAGTCATGTGAAAGTACCTGGCCTCTTGGATCGACCTGCGAGCATCCATTCATCCAGCCATGCTTTTTCAGACCTAATTTTCTTCTTGCTTCAACACATACTCAGCTGAAATGAGGAGGAAAGAGAGGGGGTAACTGTATTTCAAAACAGTGGAACTCCCCATGCTCAGTTTCTTGAGAAGCCACACTCCTTTCCCTCAAATATGAAAGCTGAGTATTAGGTTTATAATAATTGCTGCCCAAACCATAGCGTTAACATCCGACAGCATTGAACCAGTGCTAATGTACAGATTTTCCTAAACTCAAATAATCTTTACAGAGGAGCACAGATTCAGGTAATGTGCAGTATAAATCAAGCAAAAAGAAAAGGAGTACTAGTGGCACCTTAGAGACTAACCAATTTATTTGAGCATAAGCTTTCATGAGCTACAGCTCACTTCATCGGATGCATTCAGTGGAAAATACAGTGAGGAGATTTATATACACACAGAACATGAAAAAATGGGTGTTACACACACTGTAAGGAGAGTGATCACTTAAGATGAGCTACTACTCTAAGGTGCCACTAGTACTCCTTTTCTTTTTGGGAATACAGACTAACACGGCTGCTACTTTGAAATAAATCAAGCACACTACCTTATTAAATCAAAGCCTTGCAACAGGAAAAATGTTGCCAACTTTCAAAATGGGTTATATAAGAAGATGTACAAATAGATTACCCACCAACGTTTCAACATTAACCTCGTAAATATCCAGTAATGAGGATATGCCCAGTGATAATTTGATGTTCTATAATGATGTGCTATTTATTATGATAAAAAGCATTAAAAATCCTCCCAACAATTGCATCCACCCTGACTGTAAGCATACAGTACTCTTTCCGTTACCAGAATGCATAGGCTGTCTAGCCCCTTTCAGGGACAGCGTGTGCTCCCAGAAAATCTCTCACACCTAATTTTGCTGCCATATCCTGAGTAAACAGGGACCAAAACTAGAACCTCCCATCTGAATCCCTTTGAATTCCAGTGAGAGGTGAGACAAAAAAAAGTTTGAATGCCCAGGTCCTAACTCACTCTGACTGTTTCATTTCCAGGTAGCCCTATCATGGAAAGGGGCTATCTTTTCCAGTTTCAGTTTGGATGTACCCAAAATCTCATGAGAAATGATAGATTATATAGATTTTGTGCAGTTGAATCCAAATGCAGTCCTGAACGTTAAACCTGATTTGACCTCAAAGGCACACCTGGTGTCCTTGTCAACACCTAATCTGGATTCAGAAATGGACTGGAACACTGCTTCCTTGGCCCATCTTTATCTGTATAGTCCACTTGGAAATTTGGCACCCTTTTTGCAAAGTAGCCTTGAACTCACCAGTTTAATAAATTATCATATTTTATTTATTCTAAACATTACCTGCATCTGTGGCCCTCTTCAAAGACTTTGGGGAATCTTCTGCAATCCCTTTCCTCATAGCAGGAAGCTTGCTGCATAGACTCTGAGCTCTTCCCCAGCAGCAGTAGAAGGCAGGAGTGATAGTGGCTCCTTCACTACATCTCCTACTTTTCATGTTCAGAGACACACACTTATTACACCTCCAAATGCAACTGGAGGTGTATTCCCATTGTGTGAAATTTGGAGATTCCCAGGGGCACTGTAGAGCATCTAGAGCATCTAGAGCCTAAATACTAGCTAGCCCATAAGGCACCAACCACTGAGCAAGTCGTCCCATTAAAGGTTAGGGTCTGGGAGATCATTTTAGATTCTTAAAGATGCTTGTGGAAGGAGGGGACCAATTCTTATTTTGATTTAACCAGTTTTCTCTTCCTATTTATTCAGCTCAGAAAATTAAAGAACTCCAAGATTAAATAAAGAACTGTTTTATTACAGAGAATCCACAGGCACTGAAATCCTAGTTAAGTGACTCTTCTTTTAGCTGTTAAATTTAAACGTTGAGCCCATTCATTCATGCACATAATCACTTTTACACTGAAGCTCCAATTTTCATTTTAAAAAGCCAAATGTTAGGTATTGTTTCATATTCTCTGTGTATATATAAAGCCTGCTGCAGTTTCCACGATATGCATCTGAGGAAGTGAGCTGTAGCTCACGAAAGCTTATGCTCTAATAAATTGGTTAGTCTCTAAGGTGCCACAAGTCCTCCTTTTCTTTTTGCGAATACAGACTAACACGGCTGCTACTCTGAAACCTGTCATTATGCAAGGCACTGCATTTAGCCGTATGGAGTGGAAATCTATCAACTGCATGAAAAAACTTGTACAGATACAGACAGACATCATCTTCCTTTCCAAATGCAAACAGATGGACATCGTACCAAAAGGACTGAAGGTAAAAAATCCATTACAATCTACATACCACACAGACTATGCTGACAGCTTGTGCCACACGCTCTCAAAGAAACTGCGGAATCACCTGATCAACATCCTCTACAGCAAACAGGGAAAGATTAAGAATGAGCTCTCAAAAATGGATACTCTCATAAAAAACCAACCTTCCACACAAACTTCCTCGTGGCTGGATTTTACTAAAACTAGACAAGCCATTTACAACGCACACTTTGCTTCTCTACAAAAGAAAAAGGACACTAAACTTTCTAAACTACTACATGCTACAAGGGGCCACAGCAATGGTTCCCTCAACCCACCTAGCAATATTGTTAACCTATCCAACTATACTCTCAGCCCAGCAGAAGCAGCTGTTCTATCTCGGGGCCTCTCCTTCTGCCCCTCCACCCCCACGAACATGATACAGTTCTGTGGTGACCTAGAATCCTATTTTCGACGTCTCCGACTCAAGGAATATTTCCAAAATACCTCTGAACAGCATACTAATCCACAGAGGTCTCCCTACCAACACTACAGAAAGAGGGATTCTAGGTGGACTCCTCCTGAAGGTCGAAACAGCAGACTGGACTTCTACATAGAGTGCTTCCGCCGACGTGCACGGGCTGAAATTGTGGAAAAGCAGCATCACTTGCCCCATAACCTCAGCCATGTGGAACGCAATGCCATCCACAGCCTCAGAAACAACTCTGACATCATAATCAAAAAGGCTGACAAAGGAGGTGCTGTTGTCGTCATGAATAGGTCGGAATATGAACAAGAGGCTGCTCGGCAGCTCTCCAACACGAGTTTCTACAAGCCATTACCCTCTGATCCCACTGAGAGTTACCAAAAGCAACTACAGCATTTGCTCAAGAAACTTCCTGAAAAAGCACAAGATCAAATCCGCACAGACACACCCCTGGAACCCCGACCTGGGATATTCTATCTACTACCCAAGATCCATAAACCTGGAAATCCTGGGCGCCCCATCATCTCAGGCATTGGCACCCTGACAGCAGGATTGTCTGGCTATGTAGACTCCCTCCTCAGGCCCTACGCTACCAGCACTCCCAGCTACCTTCGAGACACCACTGACTTCCTGAGGAAACTACAATCCATCGGTGATCTTCCTGATAACACCATCCTGGCCACTATGGATGTAGAAGCCCTCTACACCAACATTCCACACAAAGATGGACTACAAGCCGTCAAGAACACTATCCCCGATAATGTCACGGCTAACCTGGTGGCTGAACTTTGTGACTTTGTCCTTACCCATAACTACTTCACATTTGGGGACAATGTATACCTTCAGATCAGCAGCACTGCTATGGGTACCCGCATGGCCCCACAGTATGCCAACATTTTTATGGCTGATTTAGAACAACGCTTCCTCAGCTCTCGTCCCCTAAAGCCCCTACTCTACTTGCGCTATATTGATGACATCTTCATCATCTGGACCCATGGAAAAGAAGCCCTTGAGGAATTCCACCATGATTTCAACAATTTCCATCCCACCACCAACCTCAGCCTGGTCCAGTCCACACAAGAGATCCACTTCCTGGACACTACAGTGCTAATAAACAATGGTCACATAAACACCACCCTATACCGGAAACCTACTGACCGCTATTCCTACCTGCATGCCTCCAGCTTTCATCCTGACCACACCACACGATCCATCGTCTACAGCCAAGCTCTGCGATACAACCGCATTTGCTCCAACCCCTCAGACAGAGACAAACACCTACAAGATCTCTGTCAAGCTTTCTTACAACTACAATACCCACCTGCAGAAGTAAAGAAACAGATTGATAGAGCCAGAAGAGTTCCCAGAAGTTACCTACTACAGGACAGGCCTAACAAAGAAAATAACAGAACGCCACTAGCCGTCACCTTCAGCCCCCAACTAAAACCCCTCCAACGCATTATTAAGGATCTACAACCTATCTTAAAGGATGACCCAACACTCTCACAAATCTTGGGAGACAGGCCAGTCCTTGCCTACAGACAGCCCCGCAACCTGAAGCAAATACTCACCAACAACCACATACCACACAACAGAACCACTAACCCAGGAACTTATCCTTGCAACAAAGCCCGTTGCCAACTGTGCCCACATATCTATTCAGGGGACACCATCACAGGGCCTAATAACATCAGCCACACTATCAGAGGCTCGTTCACCTGCACATCCACCAATGTGATATATGCCATCATGTGCCAGCAATGCCCCTCTGCCATGTACATTGGTCAAACTGGACAGTCTCTACGTAAAAGAATAAATGGACACAAATCAGATGTCAAGAATTGTAACATTCATAAACCAGTCGGAGAACACTTCAATCTCTCTGGTCACGCGATCACAGACATGAAGGTCGCTATCTTAAAACAAAACAACTTCAAATCCAGACTCCAGCGAGAAACTGCTGAATTGGAATTCATTTGCAAATTGGATACTATTAATTTAGGCTTAAATAGAGACTTGGAGTGGCTAAGTCATTATGCAAGGTAGCCTGTTTCCTCTTGTTTTTTCCTACCCCCCCCCCCCCAGATGTTCTGGTTTAACTTGGATTTTAACTTGAAGAGTGGTCAGTTTGGATGAGCTATTACCAGCAGGAGAGTGAGTTTGTGTGTGTATGGGGGTGGGGGGGATGTGAGAACCTGGATTTATGCAGGAAATAGCCCAGCTTGATTGTCATGCACATTGTGTAAAGAGTTGTCACTTTGGATGGGCTATCACCAGCAGGAGAGTGAATTTGTGTGGGGGGGTGGAGGGTGAGAAAACCTGGATTTGTGCTGGAAATCACTTTAGATAAGCTATTACCAGCAGGACAGTGGGGTGGGAATAGGTATTGTTTCATATTCTCTGTGTATATATAAAGCCTGCTGCAGTTTCCATGATATGCATCTGAGGAAGTGAGCTGTAGCTCACGAAAGCTTATGCTCTAATAAATTGGTTAGTCTCTAAGGTGCCACAAGTCCTCCTTTACTTTTTTTTCTGTTTCCATTTAATGCTCCCTTACAGGAGAAATTTGGCTTATGACTGTCTGCAAGGAGAAAGGAAGGAGGTTTTGAAAATTGGAGTTTGGAAAGGGGTTGACCTGGTACTCTGTGTAACTGCAAAGTTTTGGGGAAAGTAACAGCAAACATGCTAAGATAAAGGAACAAGACTCCAAGGAGAAAGTGTTTTTCCCACCTATGATGTAATGAGGATTCCCAGGTAGTTGAGACAAATGAAGCAGAGAACATTAGCACACCCCTGCTGTCAGAGAGCACAAATTATCATGGCATGTAAACCCAACACTCATCTAGATAGCTTCTCAGGGCAAGGTAGCAGGCTTTGGCACTCCTAACTTAGCTAGGAAAGCTGGTCTATTGGCTAGCACACTGGATAGGATTCAAGACACCAGGGGCTTCCTGTGTGAACTTGAACAAGTCACTTACTTTCTGTTCCTCAATTCCCTATCTGTAAAATGGGGTTGTTAATAGTATGTCCTAACCTCACAGGGTGTTCTGAAGATACAATTGATGGATGATTGTGAGTTCACAGATACAGTGGGCTATATACACACAAAGGCAGCTTGAGCTCAGTTGTAGAAGAATTCAACACAAAGAAAATATCAGTTTACTTTGAAGTCAATGTGACTATGTAAAATGGGGTTAAAATGGTCTAAACAATGCCCTTGCTGAACAAGGACTATATCTGGTAGAGGGGTGGTCATACCCTGGGTACAATGAATAGCTGTGTCACTGCTGCCCTGTAACCTGGGGTGCCCTTTACAATGCCTTGCCCTTTACAAACCAGCCTGCATTGCTCGCAGACAGTGTCCAGCATGCAAGTCACTGCCAGTTATATATGTGTGTGTGTGTGTGTGTGTGTGCGTGCGCGCGCGCTGAAGCCTGCCAGCCACACCAGGTTCCTACCAGCCTGAATTATACAGCAGGGTGACTCCAACATACTCCCAGTTCCAGACTTTTCTCCCCAAAATGTATGTCCTGTACTGCCCATCCCTCTCCTGGACAGTATAAGTTTATATAGGTCCATTATTTCAACAATGGAAATAATATGCACACATTTTGTTTTCTCAAATGGACTTTCCCAAACACTTCAGTTTAAACACACTGGATTAGATAAAGCAAATTTATTAACTATAAAGAGAGATTGTAAGTTAATACAAGTAATGAGGCATAATTCAGAAATGGTTATAGGAAAAATAAAGATAAAACAAAACTAATGCTTAACTTAACAAACTGTTAAATTCAAAGCAAAGTTTTTCTCATCACATGTTCTCAGCAGTCTTACTGGCCAAACTTCTTAGGCCAGGACCCCTTCTTCTGTTTAATGGCTGCTTCCTTTGCCCCTTTCAGTGCAGTGCATTGCTGGAGAGAGAAGGCATGTCTTGGGGTATCTGCCCTTTTTATGGTCCTGTCTCCCCACCTTTGAGAAGCATTTCCAGCTGGGAGTAAAGGCGACAGACAGTCTGCGTGGAAGGAAACTCCATGCTGTTTCTTTTCTATAAGATGTACAATTTTACTCATGCCCCTTTTCCTGTCAAACAATATCCATTTAGCATTTAATACTAGAATCATAGGACTGGAAGGGACCTTGAGAGGTCATCTAGTCCAGTCCCATGCACTAGGGCCCATTGGCCTTGGTTTATACCTCATTGAGGTGTCAGTTTGTCCTTTATTTCTAAGGAACTTGTTTGGCCACTCCACAGATATGGAACCTGTGTTAGTAGCACCATAGAGGGAAATCTTATAATAATATACCACATATATTTTACCAGGACAATCATAATCTGATAATTATAATAATAATAATCTGCAAATTATAATTTCAAATCATATCTCACAAGGCATACCTTGCATAAAGATTATTACAATAGTGGACACGGAGGTATATTCTGTCATAGGCAGGGGGGAAGCATATATGCTGTGACTGAAAGTGGATTGTCCTGTGAGTTTGTTTGGCCTTGGAAAACTTTGTAAGAGGCATTTTATTTAGGGTTAACACCTACCACCAAAATGATGATGTCTGCAATAGGAGTCAGTAACAGAAAATCATGAGTTAGAGATGAAAATGACTTATTCCATCCACTTACCAATTCAGGATTGCTCCTTTCAGAATATGTCTTGTCCTATAAGCATGCTCAAGGTAAGAGAGAGCAGAAACAAAGTAAAAGCTGGGTGTTATCATGAAGTTGCAGTCTGCTCACTGGGAGGAGTATAGAGGGGTGAGGCAATGGTTCTTCCCTACACACCAGCCAGCAGTCCTGGTGATAGTTACTTAGAAAGGGTGGTGCAGAAGCTGTTCTCCCCCTGTTGCTCCTTGGGGTACTGGAATGTGTAGGCGCAATACCTCTTAAACCCCCACTATGGTAATCCACTTCTACACTTTCCTCAATGCATAGCTGTGTCTGATGAATCACCATAAAGACTTATAGTTTTCTAGCACTAAGTTCAAATGTCAAATGATTGAAGCAAGTAAATAATCCAGATAGCAATCCTGACTCAAACTATCCTGCCCTTCCCTCTTATCCATTCCCTTTCTCATCCCCCACTCACTTACACAAGCTGGGATGCTGTTCCATACTAAAATACTTACTTCACCGGTGTGGTGTCTTCCCAGTAACCTTCAAGAATAACTGAGCATTCAGGAACCCAAAGTATTTCCCTTACATCAGATAGTTTGATCAATCTAAACTGCCTTTAACCATGTTTATAGCTAGAATTTGCTGTAGCTATTAGCTGCCATTTTCTTTTTCTTTTTTCTTTTACTAATTCTTGCTACAAGGAGTTATTTTTCCAGATGTAGTAAATGTCCACATCATCTCTTTCCAGCATGAATTATTTACAACCTTGCCTGACTTATTAGGAGATTAAAGTATAGCATGCTGAGTTTACCTGGGAGAAGCATCATTCATTATAGAGCCAGTGGGAAAACTCAATTTTTCTCTGGGTTATTTAGAAATAGAAATTGCATTCTCAGAATTCTTCTCAGGCAATAGAATGTTCAATAAGAAGTAACATATCTCACACTGTGAGTTCAGGAAAAACAAAATGACTGGTTTGAAGTCAACAGTAGACTAATCTTTTATATTACAGCCATCGTTCCTTTACCTGTGTGAGAGAACATTTCTATTCATGGGGAACAGTAATTCTGAAAATACTAATTAACTTAAAATGTCAATAAAGATGGTGATTCTCCAGCTCTCATCCCCTAATGGAGGTTACAGTCTACTTAGAACTACTGTTTTAAGAAACGAAGTGAGGAAAAGGGCAAACTGTGAAAATTCTCCACTGCTGTGTTAGCAGTGTTTATTTGATTTATCATGTATACAAAGCCAAAAAGCATGCCTAGGTACTTCATAAAACAAAGACAATTCCCTGCACTGAAGAGCAGTTAAACTATGGGCATGTCACAATAAGTGAGAGTAACAAACAATAAAGGGGCAAGAATATATCAATAGAATCATGCGATGGTTTATTCACTGTTGATATATACATGATCCATAATGTTTGAACCCCCTTTCTCCCCCACACCTGATCCACTGAGGAAATGAGTCTACTATAGCTTCTTCCTTGACAGCCTGTCTGTATAGACTTGTGCTTATAACCAGTTCACTCTCCTGTGGTGGCTATCATATATGCACCTCTTGATGTTGTCCCACAAAGTTTGTTTTTCTTCTCCCTGTACAATATAATCACTCTCTTCCCCACACACACCTCTCCAAATGAACCCATTTTCCAAATTTACTTTTGAAAGAAAGAAAAGTCTGTTAACCCTGGTCTCTTCATACAGTGAAGTACTTCAGATTGTTATTAGGAGTAGTGACCTCAGTTCTCCATTCCAGATGAGCTGAGTTCAGCACAGGGAGAGGAAAGCTGTAACTCCTGGATCCTGGGGCCAATGAGGACCAGAGAAATCCCACATGTAAAGTAGATGATCCCCGGATGTTGCTCTAAATTATGGTGTGCTACTATGCACTCCTAAGGACTGCTGTAGTGGGCCACAGTAGCCAGTTACGCCAATTATACTACAACTTTTCCCTGACATTCCTCTTCCCATCCCTTACCACATTTTTTAATTGTCCTATGATGGAGCCGTGAAGGCAGCATCATTAGACAGGTAGGATGGCCTTTCACCACTGGTAAATTCCTGTTACCCCAGAAAGACTTTCAAGTAGTTACAAAAACAGCGAGGAGCACCTTTAAAGACTAACAGATGTATTTGGGCATAAACTTTCATAACCCCACTTCTTCAGATGCATGGAATGAAAATTACAGATGCAGGCATAAATATACTGACACATGAAGAGAAGGGAGCTACCTTACCAGTGGAGAACCAGTGTTGACAAGGCCAATTCAATCAGGGTGGATGTGGTTCACTCCCAAGAGAGGGAAAATTGCTTTTGTAGTGAGCCAGCCACTCCCAGTCCCAATTCAAGCCCAAATTAATGGTGTTAAATTTGCAAATGAATTGTAGCGCTGCAGTTTCTCTTTGAAGTCTGTTTTTGAAGGTTTTTTGTTGTTGTTGAAGAGTGGCTACTTTTAAATCTGTTATTGAATGTTCAGGGAGATTGAAGTGTTCCCCGACTGGTTTTTGAATGTTATAATTCTTGACATCTGATTTGTGTCTATTTATTCTTTTGCGTAGAGACTGTCCGGTTTGGCCAATGTACATGGTAGAGGGGCATTGCTGGCACATGATAGCATATATCACATTAGTAGATGCACAGGTGAATAAGCCCCTGATGGTGTGGCTGATGTGGTTGGGTCCTCTGATGGTGTCACTAGATTAGATATGGGGACAGAGTAGGCAATGAGATTTGTTACAGGGATTGGTTCCTGGGTTAATGTTTCTGTGGTGTGGTGTGTAGTTGCTGGTGAGTATTTGCTTCAGGTTGGGGGCTGTCTGTAAGTGAGTACTGGCCTGCCTCCCATTTTCCAGGATAGGTTGTAGATTGCTGGTGATGTGCTGGAGAGGTTTTAGCTGGGGGCTGTATGTGATGGCCAGTGGTGTTCTGTTATTTTCCTTGTTGGGTCTGTCCTGTAGTAGGTGACTTCTAGGTACCCATCTTGCTCTGTCAATCTGTTTCCTCACTTCCCCAGGTGGGTATTGTAGTTTTAAGAATGCTTGATAAAGTAGTTGGTTCCACCGGCTTTGCACCCTGTATCTCACGAGAGCCAGCATACAGGGCCTCAATGGAGCTGAGTATTAGGGACAATGCCACCAAAAAAAGGGAAGAATGCTGAAGAATATTTTTTTTTTAATTTTCTACTGATTTATCTTAGCCAATAATAGCAGAATGTGGCTAGGCCTATTCAGTGTGGCAGAGGAGAGTTTATTGGAAGTGGTTTTAGGCCATGAAGGTTATTGCCAGTATAGATGTATAAATATGTTTCATTAATATAATTGGCTGATTTGTGACAGAATAAATAATACCAAGAACAGAATTACATACTTCTCCTTTTCACTGTTATTACAGTTAGAGTAGTGTGAATAACTGATTTTTCAGTTCTTTGGCCATACTGAAAAATTGGAGAAGAGGCTGCAGAGGTTTGGGGGGGAGGTGTGAATTGGTGAAGCTAAAAGGTGGGGGAAAAGATAATTTCTCATGTAACATTTTGTTTGAGGGGTTTTTTTAAGTTGAAGTTTTTTCTAAGTAAAGTTAACTTGATCTGAGTTACCCAGGAAAGAATTTTCTGTAGTATCTGGCTGATGAATCTTGCCCATATGCTCAGGGTTTAGCTTATCGTCATATTTGGGGTCGGGAAGGAATTTTCCTCCAGGGTAGATTGGAAGAGGCCCTGGAGGTTTTTCGCCTTCCTCTGTAGCATGGGGCACGGGTCACTTGCTGGAGGATTCTCTGCTCCTTGAAGTCTTTGAACTACGATTTGAGGACTTCAATAGCACAGATATAGGTGTGAGGTTTTTTGCAGAAGTGGTGGGTGAAATTCTGTGGCCTGCATTGTGCAGGTCAGACTAGATGATCATAATGGTCCCTTCTGACCTAAATATCTATGAATATATGAATTTTAGAAAGAAATTGAAATATTTCCTTTCAAAAATGTCAAATGAAACATTTTGATTTTTGTTACTGAAACAATTTTGCATATTTGATATGAATTCACAAAAATGTTTCGATCCACCTGAATCTGCTCTTATTTAGGGGGAGGACTTTAGATTAATTTTTTTGACCAGTTCTAGTTACAGTACATTTCATTTTCAAATCATGAATTTAAATACATGGGTAGCCTACTTGGTATAGCACTGATCTTGTCTTAACTCACCAGAGATAAACATAGTATTGTCCTTTATATTTTTGTTCCTGTTCTAGGAAGTAATGTAAATGAAAGAAAACAGATAATGCCATAAAACCATTTCCTCAGCAAGTGTTAATATTAGTGTCCTGGGTGAGAGAGATATTGTGAATAATTCATTACATGATTAACATATCAAAGCAGCTTTTTCGTAGAAAGATCCCTTGCCTTGCTGTTGGGAACTTTGATTTTGAACTGGTTCCCAAATATTTATATATGTTTTAAATTCATATGTGATTACTAGAGCTAATGAAGAGAAAGCAACTTCCCATTATTTAGAAATTTTATTTTAAATGTGGAGATTCTTACTGGAGGGGAAAAAATGGAAGCCTGTATCATCCATGCAGTGCTGTTCCGACAATCTGCTTCTTTTATCCTTCAGATATTGAGTTTGTGTTAGAACGCAGCGTGAGATGGAGTTTTTTGTCAGCAACAATTTCATGGTTTGATATAGTTTCCTGATCAAAACTGCATGAAAATCATGTTGATGGAATCATACCTTCCAAGGTACCACAAACTGACAGTGCACAAATCTATTAATATTAGAAAAGACTTCAGAGAGGAACCATCCCTTCATGGTGATGCCTGATAATCTCACATAGAGTATGATAATGGCTGTCAGCACAGACATACATTTTGTTCACCAAAATCTATTCAGGCATACTTTGCCATTTAGAAGCGATAAACAAATAACTTGTACAATACAAATAATCCAGGCTTCTCTCTGTTATTTTGTCCACCTGGAGCTAAAATAATATTTTATACCATATGTATGTATTGTTAGCAAATAGAAATTAGTACTTACTTTAGATTATTATTTTCATGTTAGAAGAATAACCACTCACACCATGAATCTTTGAAATTATTTTTCTTTTTCACCTAATATCTGTATTCTGTAGAACGTGAATTAGATTTTGTATGTTGATAGATAGGATCAAAGAAAAGAGAGTGGGTAATGCTGCTAGTGACCTGAATGGAACAAAGGTCAAGATTGGCTTTGAAATGAAAAGCAAAAGACATTCTAGAAAACTGAAGAGCCAAACATAGCAATTCATAGAATCATAGAATATCTGGGTTGGAAGAGATCTCAGGAGGTCATCTAGTCCAACCCCCTGCTCAAAGCAGGACCAATCCCCAACTAAATCATCCCAGCCAGGGCTTTGTCAAGCCCAACTTTAAAAACCTCTAAGAGAGGAGATTCCACCACCTCCCTAGGAACCCATTCCAGTGCTTTACCACCCTCCTAGTGAAAAAGTTTTTCCTAATATCCAACCTAAACCTCCCCCACTGCAACTTGAGACCATTACTCCTTGTTCTGTAATCTGCCACCACTGAGAACAGTCTAGCTCCATCCTCTTTGGAACTCCCTTTCAGGTAGTTGAAAGCAGCTATCAAATCCCCCCCCCCAACAATTCTTCTCTTCTACAGACTAAATAATTCCAGTTCCCTCAACCTCTCCTCATAAGCCATGTGCTCCAGCCCCCTAATAATTTTTGTGGTCCTCCATTGGACTCTTTCCAATTTTTCCACATCCTTCTCTAGTGTGGGGCCCAAAACTGGACACAGTACTCCTGATGAGGCCTCACCAATGCCGAATAGAGGGGAATGATCATGTCCCTCGATCTGCTGGCAATGCTCCTACTTATAGAGCCCAAAATGCTGTTAGCCTTCTTGGCAACAAGGGCACACTGTTGACTCATATCCAGCTTCTCGTCCACTGTAACCCCTAAGTCCTTTTTTGCAGAGCTGCTGCCTCGCCACTCGGTCCTTAGCCTGTAGCAGTGCATGGGATTCTTCCATCCTAAGTGTAAGACTCTGCACTTGTCCTTGTTGAACCTCATCAGATTTCTTTTGGCCGAATCCTCTAATTTGTCTAGGGCCCTCTGTATCCTATCCCTAACCTCCAGCGTATCTACCACTCTTCCCAGTTTAGTGTCATCTGCAAACTTGCTGAGGGTGCAATCCACGCCAACCTCCAGATCATTAATGAAAATATTGAACAAATCCGGCCCCAGGACTGACCCGTGGGGAACTCCGCTTGATACCGGTTGCCAATTAGACATGGAGCCATTCATCACTACCCGTTGAGCCTGATGGTCTAGCCAGATTTCTATCCACCTTATAGTCCAGTTCTATCCTCCTTATAGTCCAGTTCTGGTGATCTGAGAGCTGCCTTTGGAGCAGAGTGGCATGAAGAGTGGAATTGCGAGTAGAAATAGAGGCCATTTTACCTCTGTATTGGCACTGATGCAACCACTGGTGTAATATTGGGTCTAGTTCTTGTGTTCACAATTCAGGAAGGATGTTGAGAAATTGAAGAGGATTCAGAAAGGAGCCTTGAATGATTAAAGGATTAGAAACATGTCTTATAGTGACAGTGACTCCAGGAGTTCAATCTGTGTAGTTTAACAAAGAGAAGATTAAGGGGCAACTGAATCATGATCTATAAATACCTACATGGGGAACAAATATTTGATGATGGGCTCTGAAGTCTAGCAGACAAAGATAATACATGATTGAATGGCTGGAAGCTGAAGCTAGACAAATTCAGACTGGAAATAAGCTATAAATTTTAAACAGTCAGAACAATTAATCACTGAAACAATTTACGAAGGGCCGTGGTGGATTCTCCATCACTGGCACTTTTAAAATCAAGATTGGATTTTTTTTTCTAATTGCTATGCTCTAGCAGCTATTTTGGGGAAGTTCTATGCCCTGTGTTATACAGGAGATCAGACTTGATGATCACCATGGTCTCTTCTGGCCTTGGAATTCATGAATCTGTGAGATGAGCAGTTTGCCACTCAGGGAGGACTGGGACTATTTGGAGGAGGGAGTAGGGGTGGGGATTTTCTGTAGATAGGGCTGAAGAAAGTGGCTGGCCTAAGAAACACTGGAGAAGCCAGTGAACAGGGATTGTTTCGTCTGCGGAAGAGAAGAATGAGGGGGGATTTGATAGCTGCTTTCAACTACCTGAAAGGGGGTTCCAAAGACGATAGATCTAGACTGTTCTCAGTGGTAGCAGATGACAGAACAAGGAGTAATGGTCTCAAGTTGCAGTGGGGGAGGTTTAGGTTGGATATTAGGAAAAACTTTTTCACTAGGAGGCTGGTAAAACACTGGAATGGGTTACCTAGGGAGGTGGTGGAATCTCCTTCCTTAGAAGTTTTTAAAGGGCTTGACAAAGCCCTTTCTGGGATGATTTAGTTGGGGATTGGTCCTGCTTTGAGCAGGGGGTTGGACTAGATGACCTCCTGAGGTCCCTCCAACCCTGATATTCTATGATTCTATGATTCTAAGCCAAGGGATTTGAAGGAGAATTGACAACTGTGTGAAGGGAGCCATAGTGGCTGAGATGGCTGATGAGACATAATTAAAATCACATGAGGTGGGAAAGATAAGGGAGATGTGAAAAGTAAGTTAGGATCACAGGTGCAGGGGAAAATCTGAAAGAGTATGGTGCACTGTAGAGAAAGAGGCTTAGGGAGGGAATCTATGAATTAAAAAATAAAATCCAGGCCAGGAAGGTTATTGGAAACAAAAGAAGATTGTTTGGGCAGAGGATGAAGGAGTAGCAATGAGTTGATTGATATGCAATAGAAATAATAGACAGATCAGTCTTGCATATTTGGAGGCCTATGGGACATGTACATTAACACAAGTTTTAACGCCGTGAGCTAAGTGCCTTTACAAGACTACCACCCTGAGGATGAGTTAGATAGGCTCTGGGAGTGAAAATGACCTGAAAGAAAAATAGTTCTCAGTGCAGTATTTCAAACTGAAAATTACAAAGACTAGTAGGACCAAGCCTTGCATAGCACCTAATGTTCTGAAGCGAGGTTTGCAAAGGGAGAAAACAGTTCTAATCTTAAAAACATGTGCCAAATGCATTTACAATCTGAAGATATGTCTCTACAACAAATTAGTGTGTGGCAAGCTAGGATAAAGCACTTCAGAGTGGTGCATGCTAACTGTCCAAGTGACCCTACTACTATACAACGTACTACACTTAGGAAAGAATAATCAATTGTGCAAACACAAAATGAGAAATTACTGCCTAGGAAAGAATATCTCAGAAAAGAATCTGGGTGTTGTATTGGATTACAAACTGAGTAAGAGTCAACAATGTCACTTTCACAGGCCTTGGGAGGCAGGCCAGTCCTCGCCCACAGACAACCTGCCAACCTGAAGCATATTCTCACCAGCAACTACACACCGCACCATAGTAACTGTAACTCAGGAACCAATCAATCCATGCAACAAACCTCGATGCCAACTCAGCCCACATACCTACACCAGCAACACCATCACAGGACCTAACCAGATCAGCCATACCATCACCGGTTCATTCAGCTGCACATCCACCAATGTAATATATGCCATCATGTGCCAGCAATGCCCCTCTGTTATGTACATTGGCCAAACTGGACAGCCCCTATGTAAAAGGATAAATGGACGCAAATCAGATATTAGGAATGGCAATATACAAAAACCTGTAGGAGAACACTTCCACCTCGCTGGACACACAATAGCAGATTTAAAGATAGCCATCCTGCAGCAAAAAAAACTTCAGGACCAGACTTCAAAGACAAACTGCTGAGCTTCAGTTCATTTGCAAATTTGACACTATCAGCTCAGGATTAAACAAAGACTGTGAATGGCTAGCCAACTACAAAAGCAATTTCTCCTCCTTGGTGTTCAAACCTCAACTGCTAGAAGAGGGCCTTATCCTCCCCAATTGAACTAACCTCGTTTTCCCTAGCCTGATTCTTGCTTGCATATTTATACCTGCCTCTGGAAATTTCCACTACATGCATCCGATGAAGTGGGTATTCACCCACGAAAGCTTATGCTCCAATACGTCTGTTAGTCTATAAGGTGCCACAGGACTCTTTGCCGCTTTTACAGATCCAGACTAACACGGCTACCCCTCTGATGCTTAATGTCATACTGTTGACCAAAAAAACCCAAACAACATTCTGGGATGTATTAGCAGGAGTGTTTTAAGCAAGATATGAGAAGTAATTCTTTCGCTTTGCTCAGCACTGATAAGGCCTCAGCTGGAGTACTATGTTCAATTCTGAGCACGACACTTTGAGAAAGATGTGGGCAAATTGGAGAGAGGACATAGGAAAGCAAAAAAAAAATGATGAAAGGTCTAGAAAATGTGAACTACGAGGAAAGACTGGGGAAAAAGGGGGGGGTATTTTATTTAGAGAAGATGAGGTGGGGGTGGGGTACAGGATAAGTCTTCACGTATGTAAAAGGTGGCTCTAAAGAGGAGAGTGATAAATTGTTCTCCTTAACCACTGAGGACAGGACAAGTAATGGGTTTAAATTCCAGCAAGGTAGATTTAGGTTAGACATTAGGCAAAACTTTCTAACTGTAAGGGTAGTTAAGCACAGGAAAACGCACATAGGGATGTCGTGAAATCTCTGTGACTTGGAGGCACGAAAGCTTATGCTCAAATAAATTTGTTAGTCTCTAAGGTGCCACAAGTACACTTTGTTCTTTTTAAAAACCCTTGTATTATGTGTCAGAGTTAGGACGACTCAAGATATCAAATAACAGGCTCAATTGGAATTATTTAATCAAAGATTATGAATCAGAGATTAGTACAGCATTATACAGAAAGAATAGATACATTACCACCTTTGATGTGATGAATAGCTGGCTCTGTGTCTCTCCTTCACTGTAACTGGAGGGATGTGCAGTTTCATTCCCCAGCTAAGGTCGAAAACCAATGTCGTCATATAGGGTTTTCAAACAAAGAGACCCTCTTTGCAAAAAGAAACACGTTTTGATGTAATTTCCATAGATTCTTAGTTTACCTGATTTATGTGTTGAAGCATAATTATTTACAACTGAAAGGACTTTCTTCAAAATAATATCTTTCAGTGGAATGCTTCCCAAGAATATCTGGAGTTTTATAGACACAGAGATGTCACAGATTATTAGATACAGGCTAACACACAGAATTCCTGAATTGTGGTACTTGAATTCTAAGGCCCAGAACGCTGGGCCTCAATTAATAACATACTCTTTGTTAATATCCTAAAGATTCCAAAGAATAGTTAATTTTCAAATGAATCAAATGTAAGGACTACAGAGGTTAATATTTACTAACAGATACTAACATCTGTCAGGGATGGTCTAATACTTAGTCCAGCTTCAGTGCAGGGGACTGGACTAAATGACTTACTGAGGTCCCCCACAGTCCTGTATGTCTATGATTCTGTGCACTAAAATTTCCATAGTGTGTTTTGATTTACTGTAGTTTGAAACCACAGTAGACAGAGCACTAGGAAGCTTTTTTTAGTATGCCGCAGCTGGGTCCACATGGACAGTTAGTGTGTAGCACACTGGAGTACTATAGATTTATACCCCATGTGGAAACTATCTCACTTTATAGACAAGCCCTAAGATCCTGGTCCTGGAAAGCAGGGCCACCTCCAGGCACCAGTGAAGGAAGCAGGTGCCTGGGGTGGCCAATAGAAAGGGACGGCACTCCACGCGTTATTGGGGCAGCACGTCCGGGTCTTCGGTGGCAATTCGGTGGCAAGTCCTCCATTCCTTCTCTTCCTCTTTGGCGGCAATTTGGCGGCAGCTCAATCAGGTTTTTCTTTCTATTTTTTTTCTTCTTCGCCACTTGGGGTGGCAAAAAAGCTGGAGCTGGCCCTGCTGGAAACACCTACATATGTTGTTCCTTAAGCTTGTCAGAAAACAGGTTTTCCATTCTGCAGGAAATTCTGATAGTTTGACATTTGTTTTTGTTTTGAATAGGAATAAAAAAAATTTGAAAAGGAACAAAAATCACACAAATTTCCCACTGAACAGAAATTCTGAAAAAAATACCTTTGGAACCACTGTTTCAATTTTGATATTGTCAAAGTAGTAATCTATTAAAAAGCAAATGAAAATTAATATTGTAATCTAAGGCAAAATGAAATAATCAAAATGAAACCTTTTTTAATCTTCTCAAAATATTTTGACTTTAATGAAATGAGAAAGTAGAAACAATTAATTTTTACTTTAATCCATCATTTTTTTTCTTCACATCAATAATTCCCTGTGGAATGTCTAGATTTTACAATCTAATAAATATACAGCTCTCCACCAAAAGTTTTCTGTTACTAGCTGTAGTGGTTACATTTATGCACTGTGCGCAGGCTCATTCAAGTCACTAGGCATAAAGATAAGAGCATACATACGTCTTCATAGAAGTGGGGCCTAGGCATATGACAAAACACAGTAGGTAGATATAACAAACATATGAGGGGTCAGAAGGGAACAATGAAATTATTATGATTAGTTATCTAGCTGTTGTAATCATAGATTTTCAGTTGTCTATGTGGACTTTATTTGTATCTGAATCTTTCCTGCACCATCAGATGTCACTTAGGACACAAACAAGGTTCAGCCATCCCTGTCTTTCCTGGGCTACTCATTGTGTGTCCTTTAAGTTCCACAAGTGTTTCCTCTCTGAGTAAAAAGAAAAGGAGTACTTGTGGCACCTTAGAGACTAAACAATTTATTTGAGCTTTCGTGAGCTACAGCTCACTTCATCGGATGCATACTGTGGAAACTGCAGAAGACATTATATACACACAGAGACCATGAAACAATACATCCTCCCACCTCACTGTCCTGCTGGTAATAGCTTATCTAAAGTGATCATCAAGTTGGGCCATTTCCAGCACAAATCCAGGTTTTCTCACCCTCCGCCCCCCCACACACAGACTCACTCTCCTGCTGGTAATAGCCCATCCAAAGTGACCACTCTCTTCACAATGTGTATGATAATCAAGGTGGGCCATTTGCTGCACAAATCCAGGTTCTCTTACTCCCTCACGCCCCTCCAAAAACCACACACACAAACTCACTCTCCTGCTGGTAATAGCTCATCCAAAGTGACCACTCTCCCTACAATGTGCATGGTAATCAAGGTGGGCCATTCCCAGCACAAATCCAGGCTCTCTCATCCCCCCCCCCCCGCCCCGGAAACACACACACACACACAAACTCACTCTCCTGCTGGCAATAGCTCATCCAAACTGACCACTCTCCAAGTTTAAATCCAAGTTTAACCAGAACGTCGGGGGGTGGGGGGGTAGGGAAAAACAAGGGGAAATAGGCTACCTTACATAATGACTTAGCCACTCCCAGTCTCTATTTAAGCCTAAATTAATAGTATCCAATTTGCAAATGAATTCCAATTCAGCAGTTTCTCGCTGGAGTCTGGATTTGAAGTTTTTTTGTTGTAAGATAGCGACCTTCATTTGCAAATTGGATACTATTAATTTAGGCTTAAATAGAGACTGGGAGTGGCTAAGTCATTATGCAAGGTAGCCTATTTCCCCTTGTTTTTTTCCTAACCCCCCCCCCACCCCCAGACGTTCTGGTTAAACTTGGATTTAAACTTGGAGAGTGGTCAGTTTGGATGAGCTATTGCCAGCAGGAGAGTGAGTTTGTGTGTGTGTGCGTGTGTTTCTGGGGGGGAGGGGGATGAGAAAGCCTGGATTTGGGCTGGAAATGGTCCACCTTGATTATCATGCACATTGTAGGGAGAGTGGTCACTTTGGATAAGCTATTACCAGCAGGAGAGTGAGTTTGTGTGTGTGGTTTTTGGAGGGGTTGAGGGGGTGAGAGAACCTGGATTTGTGGAGGAAATGGCCCACCTTGATTATCATACACATTGTGAAGAGAGTGGTCACTTTGGATGGGCTATTACCAGCAGGAGAGTGAGTCTGTGTGTGGGGGGGCGGAGGGTGAGAAAACCTGGATTTGTGCTGGAAATGGCCCAACTTGATGATCACTTTAGATAAGCTATTACCAGCAGGACAGTGGGGTGGGAGGAGGTATTGTTTCATTGTCTCTGTGTGTATATAATGTCTTCTGCAGTTTCCACGGTATGCATCCGATGAAGTGAGCTGTAGCCCATGAAAGTTCATGCTCAAATAAATTGGTTAGTCTCTAAGTTGCCACAAGTACTCCTTTTCTTTTTGCGAATACAGACTAACACGGCTGTTACTCTGAAATCCTCTCTGAGTAGTGTCTGATGGAGGGATTCTTTAGGTTGGCCCCTTTTGTGTGGTCCTCCAGCTGCTTAATGGCACACCAGCCATGGCAGACACTGACTTCATTCTTACACATATGCTAAGTCACTTGCTTTTGAAGGTATTAAGACATCTATCTGCACTTGTGCTGAATTTCCATCTTTTTATGCTTGTGAAAAAATACATTTCAATTGTAAAATTGTTAAAGATAAACATTTACACAGGCTGTACAGTAACTATTTTAATTGAACATTGACATCTTAGACTCTCAGAAATATTCTGTGCCTTAGACATACATGTTGTTTTAGTTAAAATTATAGGCACCTAGGAATTACCATACTTGATCAGATCTGACAGCCATCCTGTCCAGTATCTTGTCTCTGACATTAGTCAGCATCAGTTGTCACAGAGGAAAGTGTAAGAACGCCACAATAGGCAAAAGTGGGGTTATCACATCATTTACATTTAAATTTCCCCAAAGTCTGTTAGGTTCATTAATGATAAAAGGGCCAAAGTCAAGCCTGCTGTAAATGGGTTTGGGTCCACCAAACTATTCCAGAGCTGTTTGGCCCCAGGAGCATTATCTAAGATACTTTATTACTGGAGGGCATATAAATATCTGAGAACCTCATAACCTCTAATGCAGTTAGTCTCACAACATGCCAACAAGAATGGGAACTACTACTGTCCTTGCTTTCCAGGTGGGGTGGAATTAAGGCATAAAGAAACCAAGGCACCTCTTGAGGGTCACATTGGAAGTCTCTGGAAGAGCAGAGTATTGAACATAGGTCTAATGCCCAAACCACTCAACTCTCATTCTGCAATATATGTATAGAGTTGTGTTATCTAAACATACAGAAACTGGAAGAAATCAGGAACTATTCATCTTGGGGAGCAAGTGTGTATAGCACTTGACAATAAACAACTGCACTGGAAAGGTGAATGGGAAAGCAGTTTGATTATCGTGGGTTTTTAAAGTATAGGTATTTCATCATTTTTAATCAAGATATTTTATAAGTGATCCCAAACCAATGTAAGAAATTTTAAAATAAATGTTATGTTTCCCCTTTAAATAAACTTCTTGCATAAAATGGAACTCAGAGGCAACGCAGATTTCTTGTACACATCAGGCTATATATATATCTCTTTAAGAGAGCTCTTTTAATCACCCTGTGAAGTAGCATGGAACAGTAAGCCTGTGATACTAACAGTTACTGTTTGTTTAATTACAGTTCTGTGGGTTTTATCACTTCAGTGAGAGATGTGCTGCTTGATGAGTGGGATTTTCTTCACACCATGATATGCACTTTCACAGTACTCCTCTCTATTAACTTAATTAAGAAATTACAGTTAGAAAGAAGGTGTCTATTAAACATTTATTTGAACACACAAAGGGGTGCCTGAACAAGGATTTTTTTCTAAAAATTTCCTACCATTGCTAGCATAGGATCACCTGGTAGTGGCCAGAGCATATGTGTAGGCAAGGCTCCAGGTTATGGCCAGTATTTGAACACTATGGATATTTAGGTCAATGAGGGGCTAATTGCTTCAGTCCAGGGAATGAGGGGCTAATTGTAGGTTTCAGAGTAACAGCCGTGTTAGTCTGTATTCACAAAAAGAAAAGGAGTACTTGTGGCACCTTAGAGACTAACCAATTTATCTGAGCATGATCTTTCGTGAGCTACAGCCCACTTCATTGGAAGCATACTGTGGAAAATACAGAAGATGTTTTTATACACACAGACCATGAAAAAATGGGTTTATCACTACAAAAGGTTTTCTCTCCCCCCCCCACCCCACTCTCCTGCTGGAAATAGCTTTTCTAAAGTGATCACTCTCCTTACAATGTGTATGATAATCAAGGGGGGGCATTTCCAGCACAAATCCAGATTTTCTCCCCCACCAACTCCACTCTCCTGTTGGTAATAGCTTATCTAAAGCTATCACTCTCCTTACAATGTGTATGATAATCAAGGTGGGCCATTTCCAGCACAAATCCAGGGTTTAACAAGAACGTCTGAGGAACAGTGGAGGGGAACGGGGGAGGAATAAACAAGGGGAAATAGGTTACTTTTTATAATGAATCAACCATTCCCAGTCTCTATTCAAGCCTAAGTTAATTGTATCCAATTTGCAAATTCATTCTAATTCAGCAGTCTCTCGTTGGAGTCTGGATTTTAAGTTTTTTTGTTGTAAGATAGCGACCTTCATGTCTGTGATTGCATGACCAGAGAGATTGAAGTATTCTCTGACTGGTTTATGAATGTTGTAATTCTTGACATCTGATTTGTGTCCATTTATTCTTTTCTGTAGAGACTGTCCAGTTTGACCAATGCACATGGCAGAGGGGCACTGCTGGCACATGATGGCATATATCATATTGGTAGATGTGCAGGTGAACGAGCCTCGGATAGTGTGGCTGATGTTATTAGGTCCTGGGATGGTGTCCCCTGAATAGATATGTGGGCACAGTTGGCAACGGGCTTTGTTGCAAGGATAGGTTCCTGGGTTAGTGGTTCTGTTGTGTGGTATGTGGTTGCTGGTGAGTATTCACTTCAGGTTGGGGGGCTGTCTGTAGGCAAGGACTGGCCTGTCTCCCAAGATTTGTGAGAGTGTTGGGTCATCCTTCAGGATAGGTTGTAGATCCTTGATAATGCGTTGGAAGGGTTTTAGTTGGGGGCTGAAGGTGACGGCTAGTGGCATTCTGTTATTTTCTTTGTTAGGCCTGTCCTGTAGTAGGTGACTTCTGGAACTCTTCTGTCTCTATCAATCTGTTTCTTCACTTCTGCAGGTGGGTATTATAGTTGTAAGAATGCTTGATAGAGATCTTGTAGGTGTTTGTCTCTGTCTGAGGGAGAGTGGGGTGGTGCGGGGGGAGAAAACCTGGATTTGTGCTGGAAATGGCCCACCTTGATTATCATACACATTGTAAGGAGAGTGATCACTTTAGATAAGCTATTACCAGCAGGAGAGTGGGGTGGGGGGAGAGAAAACGTTTTGTAGTGATAAACACCCATTTTTTCATTGTCTGTGTGTATAAAAACATCTTCTGTATTTTCCACAGTATGCATCCAATGAAGTGGGCTGTAGCTCACGAAAGCTTATGCTCAAATAAATTGGTTAGTCTCTAAGGTGCCACAAGTCCTCCTTTTCTTTTTGGGCTAATTGTAGCCTTCCAGTCTTGGTCTGCTTTGGCGCCCCTAGCATAACATAGATATGCTGGGGTGGGGGGCTGCTATCTAAGTTATGGCATCCTCACCAGGCTTCTCTATGGTCTGCAGTCCTTCCCCAAATCCCCTTTTGTCCCCAGCACCCCTAGCATACCACCTTCATCACATCTTTGCAAAGGGGTCCTGGAAACACAGCTATCTCTGCAGTTCCTACTTTGGGGGAATTGCCCCATGTCCGAAGCTGGACCTTATAGGGTATGTCTACACTGAATTGATGCTACCAAATGGGAAAGGACAAAATGATTAAGGTGGGGAAAGAAACTGCATTCTTTATCTCATCCACAAACAATAAAATATAAAACAAAATAATTACACTGTTGCAGATTATATAATTTTCAGTTAGCTTAGGAAATTGCTATTGTCTATTTTTTTTAAAAGATCTCAGTCAGTACTCACTAACACACAAAAATAAGTGGCTAGGTTTTTAAAGGAGGTCAGCATATTAGCTACTGGGCTTTTTAAAAAAAAAATGGCCTTAAGTATCCCAATAGGAGCAACTAGATGCTGAACATGTGAAAATCTGGACCTGAGCTCTTTTGAAAATCTGACCCCACATCCATTTACCTTCTACAGTTTCTACTGCACCTGTCTGTGCTCTGGTTCAAAAAGTTGTGTATATCACTAGTGAATATAAGCAAGCACCGAAATATACATTTTGGAAATATTCTAGAAAAAAATCCCTAAGGCCAACTTTGTGATAGCTCCTACTAATGTCTGGATTTTAGTACAATGATGAATGTGAATGCTGGCAGGTTACTTGAAAAAGGTATGTGTGAAGGAGGTTAATTCTATTTTTCTGTATAATTTTTTTTACAGTTAAAAAAAAATGAAAATTACAGGGAACTAAATCCAAAGCAATTCAAAAGGCACTTAAGTCATTTCATCATTTTGCAGCACGGAATGGTTCTTTAAAGAAGACTCCCACTTGCCTTACAAAGAAAAATGTATAATGACTCAATTAACAGGGCTTCCAGCACTTTCTGTTGTATATGATTTCATAGCCTTATTGACCTCAATGTCTGGAAATTTTAGTTTATCAGCTTAAATTTTCCCATGCTTAACTTTATCCCCTAAAATGTACTTTTTGTTATACCCTCTAGCCAACCCTAAAATATTCCTCATTCTCTAATCTGAGGGTCCCAATCTATTAAGTCTGGCCAAACTGCACAAGCTCAAAAACAGAAGAGGGGAGGAAAAGATAACTTTAAGCCACTTTTGTCCTAACCCTGTCTTGGTTCAAGCCAAACTGCTCTAATTTACAGGCAGCACCCACAGCTCTAAGAGGCTATTCTGGCATCCAGGTATCAGCTGACTGCAGGTGTGCCCTATTGTCCTCTTTTGTTCAGCTATTCCTCACTATGCTAGGAGCTAGGAGGTAATGTAGGAGCCACAACAGCAGCCCTACAAAACAGCCTTCTCTCTTCTACATAGGGGGAATCCTTCTGGGGGAAGGTAAGCAGGATTTATGGTTGCTTGGTGCTGCCAGAGCGGCACAAGGCAACTAAAACACTGGTAAATAGGGCTCTTCAAACATAATACCCCTATAAAGCTTTAGAGATTTCACAAGGATTTGGTTCAGTTTATTCATTCAGCACCATCCTGAGTTTTTGTAACAAAGACATTTCTTACACTCTCCAAGACCATTAGCAGGATATGACCTTAACCCGTCCCACACCTGCTATAGCTCTGGCATATTATGTATTTTGAACTGCATTTTGGTTCTTCCTGCAGATTCTCAAATATAAACATAGAGGTTCCAGGAACCTCACTTTTTTACAGACATGGTTTGCTGATTCTTGAAGTTAATTACTTAAAATATTTTAAAAAAGGAGGACTTGTGGCACCTTAGAGACTAACAAATTTATTTGAGCATAAAGCTGTAGCTCACGAAAGCTTATGCTCAAATAAATTTGTTAGTTTCTAAGGTGCCACAAGTCCTCCTTTTCTTTTTGCGGATACAGACTAACACGGTTGCTACTCTGAAACCTTAAAATATTTAGTTGCAAAAACATTTAAATATTCTTTTCTTTAAAAAAATCAAAATCAATCTCAATAAAAATACTCAAAAGGAACCCTACTCCTGGAAACATTTCAGCATTGATTTCAGTGAACTGATTGAGACTACTCAGATGAGTAAAGTTAAGCCCATGATGAAATGTTTGCAGACAAAGCATAACAAGCTCTGTGCCTATGTGGAACACTTTTTTTTGGCCAAAATCTGTAATCTTTTTATCTTGAAGTTGAATATTTATTAGAACAATGAACAAAAAAATTTCCTATCTGAATCTCAATCTTCCTTGGGAGAAGATCAATTTTCCATTGTGGGTTAAAAATCAAGATGAAAATAATTTTAAAGAGATAGGAATGAAAAAACAACAACAACCCTACTCTTTCCAAAGAGTACTGCATATTTAAGTATGAAAAAAGAGAGAACCCAACATGCAATAAATACATATTCAAATATTTCTGTAATCCTTCCTCTGGAGAGCATATTTAAGAAGGTAATATTATTAGTCCAAAACTAATCCATAACGGCTAGATTTGAATGTGGTTGGTTTTGTGCCTTCCTAAACTGAACCCTGGATTTTTGGGGTAAATCTTCCAATTTTCTATTATCAGTCTAAAAAACTGTTCCACTTTAAAGACCTAAATAAATAGATATCATTAGTACCCAACTTTAACTTTTCATAGTGGTACAATTTTCAAGTTAAAATGCTGGATGACAAACACCCGGAAATATATATCCTGGAACCTTCCAAATCTAAGTGTAAGCCACCTTTGCCCCCTTCTGTCCCCTGATGCGTGGAACATGAGCTTGGTTCAGCTGAGAACTGAAGCAACTGTATTTCCAGGCAGCTAAAGTGGGTATAAACTACTTCTTAATTCTTGCATTAGGAATGAATCTGTCTCTAAAATCAATGCAAATGCAGAACAAAATAATTTATATAAAGTGCTAGTGAATGGACTATGTAGTTTTGGACAACCAAAATAAAAATAGGCTGAATTTATACCTAATTAGAGCATGTCACAGGAATAGGGGTAGATAATAACCTGGCAAGCTTGCAGCTAGACTGGCCCATTCACTCTGACATACACTTAAGTAGTTGACTGTTTATATTTAAATCTAGTCATCCTAATGACTCTCTTTTTTGAACAAGACTCCTTGACAAGTTTTATTGGTAATTGGGGGAAAAAAATACAAAGCAATTTCATGACTGTACTTTGAGAAAAGAGTCCAATCCATGACAGAAAATAAGCCAACAAAGCATTTTGGCTATGATTACTTCAAACCCTAAAGCAATCAGCCAATATATTTGTAAATGTTTCCTTTCTCTGCTGAAGCAAAAACGCTACACTGAAAAACAAAATCCCTTTTGTTCCTGCACAAACACTTGAATGCAGTCATTCTGTTTCTAGATAGGATTTAGAAAATATTTTATCAAGTGTTACTGAGGGACATACTATACTGTGCATCTTTCATTTTGGTGATTAAATTCATGGTGAATTAGCTGAAGGTTGAATATAAATAGAGGAATGGGAAAGGCAGGAAACAGTCTTAAAGCTTCTGGACTATATTTAAAAATAAATAAATAAATAAATAAACCCACATGCAGCGGGCCCTGTGTGGGGCAGATAGATTAGTGCAAAGCTGCGATTTTTTTCACATAGCTCAGAATCAAGCCTATGAAGATGTGACTGATTTTATCTGGTGTTGGAAGATGTCTCAAATGAAAAGGATTAAGGGGCACATTTTCAAAGTGATGCATGAAAAGTGATGCACACCAGTTTTCAAATATATCTTTAAGTAGGCTGCATCAGTGCTGTGAATTAGCATATGCTATATGCCCCCAAACTATACTTACTACTTTATGCTGCTATCGGAATTACCAAGATTATTTTTCCCAGTCAGTCATTCTCTTCCTTCCCATCCTTAGTGTAATCATAATCATCTTTCCTTATACCAAATAAATATAGGAAAATGGAAATAAATTAAAGTTATCCAATATTACTTTTATAGGTGGTCAATTTCATGTCATGTACAACCACATAAAAAGACTTTGTTCAAGTGAAGCTAAGGTTGCAGACATCAGTGGTGTAATAAAACTTTCAAAAATGCTAGAGTTTAAAAATAAATGCAAAAACATAAGAAGAACAGAGATAAGGTTAAACTTTTTAATTAATTCAGACCTTGAAAAGATAGGAATTCATAGGCCAGATAATCAAAATACCTTACCTGAAATCCCAGCCCCATTAAGGTCAATAGGTATTTTGCCACTGACTTCAGGGAAGCCAGAATTTTTATCCCGTAAGCCTGCCCCCGTAGGGATACCCTGAGAAAATCAGTGACCAGAAATACTAGAATGCTTTAGAATCATAGAAGATTTGGGTTGGAAGAGACCTTCATAATGTGGTGTATTGAGTACTGTGACTATGTCTACACTACCTTGTAGTTTCGAGTACAGGGGTGAATAACATCTGCACAAAAGTGCTGCTCTCTAACACCCCCAGGTGGATGCTGCAAGTGTGAATGAGAAGGTTCCTAGCTTGCATTTATGTAGTCCTGTCTGAAGAGGCCTATGTTAATATGAACTAGGAACCTTTCTGTTTGTGCCGACAAAGTCTACATGGCAGAGTTCATACAATCATAGATGATTAAAATTGGAAGAGAACTCAGGAGGTCATCTAGTCTAATCCCTTGCTCAAAGCAGGACCAAAACCAACTAAATCATCCCAGCAAGGGCTTTGTCAAACTGGGCCTTAAAAACCTCTAAGGATGGAGATTCCACCACCTCCATAGGTAACGCATTCCAGTGCTTCACCACCCTCCTAGTGAAACAGTGTTTCCTAATATCCAACCTAGACCTCCCCCACTGCAACTTGAGACCATTTCTTCGTGTTTTGTCATCTGCCACCACTGAGACCACCCGAGCTCCATCCTCTTTGGAACCCCTCTTCAGGTAGTTGAAAGCTGCTATCAAATCCCCACCTCACTCTTCTCTTCTGCAGACTAAATAACCCCAGTTCCCTCAGCCTCTCCTTATAAGCAGGATGGTCCTCAGGGGAGTATGGCGCCCAGGACAAATCAGCCTGTAAGGGCCCACCATAGGGTAAGGGGCATGCTGGGTCTCCCCTGGGGGTGATGTTGAGGGGGGACAGGGAGGGGGCATGCTGGTGGTGGCGATAGGGCTCCAGCTGCTCCAGGGGGCATGGGCCAAGGAGGCTTACCTGGAGCAAGGTGCACCCACTGGTGCTCGGGGATGCCTGTCTGCTGGATGCCAGTGCTGCCTCCTGCTCAGCCTGGGCCGGGACCCCCACACTCCCCAGCCTCTGCATTGGAATAATGGTGAGCCTGGCGTGAACAGCTGCATGAACAGCACCCTCATGCCAGTGCTGCCCCGGGCCTGGCAGGTGCCCAGGAGCCCAGGGAGGGGGGCAGGTGCCACATGGTCTGTGTGCAGGTGCCACGGGAGAGCCCAACTGTCTGCACGGCAGCCAAAAACTCCTAACCCAGGCCTGCCAAGCCACCCCCCCCACCACCACTATGCCAAATGGTATGAGCTGCTGGGGGAAGGCGGGGCCAGACACACCATGCTGCCTCCTGCTTTCTGGCTGACTCTGCCTGCTCTGCTCAAGGCAGACAGCTTCTGTCCTCACCCCATCTGACACCGTGATCTCGAAGCGTGGGCCCCTCCAAAGCACGGGGCCCAGAGCAGTCTCCCCAATTCTCCCTACCCAAGGGACAGCTCTGCTCATAAGTCATGTGCCCCAGCCCCCTTATCATTTTCATTGCCCTCCACTGGACTCTTTCCAATTTGTCCACATCCTTTCTATAGTGGGGGGCCCAATACCTGGACGCAGTACTCCAGATGTGGCCTCACCAGCGCCGAATAGAGGGGAATAATCACTTCACTTTAATTGTACAGTAGTTGTTTCGCTGTATGGGATTCTTTACAGTCATAGATTGCATTGATAAATGATTTTTACAAATTCTTAATTTGACAATTAGCATACAGAAGGTTAATTTCACACTCTCCATTGAGGGTCTCACAGTAGGACTGGGCCCAATGATTTCATATGCCAGCCATTTATCCAAGTATCACTAGACAAAGATGCCTTTCCATATACAGATGCTCCCCGTCTTACATAATCATTCCGTTCCAGAACACCTTCGTAAGTCGGAAGCGTATACCCGACCATTACCCCTGCCCCCACCCCCCCAAAAAAACCCCAACCCTCCTATTTCTAGCTTATGGACCTTTTTCCATAAATGCGGATTTGTGTAAGTCGGGTCATACTAAAATCATATGACAATATCATGAGTGTCTGTTGTGGGGACAGTTTGACCATGTGCTTGATTGGTTGTTTGAAAAGTGTGAATTGGGAGTGCTTTGTTCCAGGTGAGCCTTGAGTGGGCCTGACTGTTATAAAAAGCCAGTCAGCTGCGAACAGCAGAGAGGCTAACAGAGAGAGTTTGCCTGGGAGTTCGCCTGGGGAGAGCCCACTGAGGTTTACATCTTGCCGGCTTCTCTGAGTAGTTACTACAGCTCCTGAGGAAGCTCATAGAAGGAAGGTAATATGGATGGGGAGTGTTCAGCTGTTGTGACCTGCACTGGATGTGCCATGTTTGTCTTTCTTCCACAGGACAGAAGCGACTTTGTCTGTACAAAGTGCAAGCTGGTCTCCATATTGGAAGAGAAGGTTCAAGGTCTGGCGTAACAGGTATCGACCCTGCATTGCATAAGAGAAACTGAAGATTTCCTGGACAGACGTCAGGATATGCTTCTACAGACACAACGTTCTGAAGATTCAGAGCAGGCTGCACTGCGGGGACAGGAGGACGGTGAACAAATTTGGCAGCATGTGACTTCCAGAAGAAGAAAGGGGAGCGTCCATGTACCAGCAATGCAGATACAGGTAAGCAACCGTTTTCATGTTCTCTCCACAGGTACTAATGCGGAGAGTGGACTAGTTGATACATCTGAGGGAAGGGAACAGAAGGAGACTCCGCCGATTGGAAGGCATGAGATGCACTGACCTAGGGTTGGGGGTTCCACGACCACCGCTCCCAAGAGAAGGAGGTGGGTGGTGGTGGTCGGGGACTCTCTCCTCAGGGGGACTGAGTCATCTATGTGCCACCCCGACCAGGAAAACCAAGAAGTCTGCTGCTTGCCAGGAGCTAGGATTCACGATGTGACGGAGAGACTGCAAAAACTCATCAAGCCCTCGGAACACTACCCCTTCCTGCTTCTCCACGTGGGCACCAATGATACTGCCAAGAATGACCTTGAGTGGATCACTGCAGACTATGTGGCTCTGGGAAGAAGGATAAAGGAATCTGAGGTGCAAGTGGTGTTCTCGTCCATCCTCCCAGTGGAAGGAAAAGGCCGGGGTAGATACCATCGAATCGTGGAAGTCAATGAATGGCTAGCAAGGTGGTGTCAGAGAGAAGGCTTTGGATTCTTTGATCATGGGATGGTGTTCCAAGAAGGAAGAGTGCTAGGCAGAGACAAGCTCCACCTAACGAAGAGAGGGAAGAGCATCTGTGCAAGCAGGCTGGCTAACCTAGTGAGGAGGGCTTTAAACTAGGTTCACCCGGGGAAGGAGACCAAAGCCCTGAGGTAAGTGGGGAAGTGGGATACCGGGAGGAAGCACGAGCAGGAGCGTGTGAGAGGGGAGGGCTCCTGCCTCATACTGAGAAAGAGGGTCGATTAGTGAGTTATCTCAAGTGCCTATACACAAATGCAAGAAGCCTGGGAAACAAGCAGGGAGAACTGGAAGTCCTGGCACAGTCAAGGAATTATGATGTGATTGGAATAACAGAGACTTGGTGGGATAACTCACATGACTGAAGAACTGGCATGGATGGATATAAACTGTTCAGGAAGGACAGGCAGGGCAGAAAAGGTGGGGGAGTTGCACTGTATGTAAAGGAGCAGTATGACTGCTCAGAGCTCAAATATAAAACTGCAGAAAAAAAGAGAGTCTCTGGATTAAGTTTAGAAGTGTGAGCAACAAGGGTGATGTCGTGGTGGGAGTCTGCTATGGACCACCGGACCAGGGGGATGAGGTGGACGAGGCTTTCTTCCAGCAATTCATGGAAGTTACTAGACGCAGACCCTGGTTCTCATGGGAGACTTTAATCACCCTGATATCTGCTGGGAGAGCAATACAGCGGTGCACAGACAATCCAGAAAGTTTTTGGAAAGTGTAGGGGACAATTTCCTGGTGCAAGTGCTGGAGGAACCAAACAGGGGCAGAGCTCTTCTTGACCTGCTGCTCACAAACCGGGAAGAATTTGTAGGGGAAGCAAAAGTGGATGGGAACCTGGGAGGCAGTGCCTATGAGAGGGTCAAGTTCAGGATCCTGACACAAGGAAGAAAGGAGAGCAGCAGAATACGGACCCTGGACTTCAGAAAAGCAGACTTTGACTCCCTCAGGGAACTGATGGGCAGGGTCACCTGGTAGAATAACATGGGGGGAGAAGGAGTCCAGGAGAGCTGGCTGTATTTTAAAGAATCCTTATTGAGGTTACAGGGACAAACCATCCCGATGTGTAGAAAGAATAGTAAATATGGCAGGCGTCAGCGTGGCTTAACAGTGAAATCCTTGCTGATCTTAAACACAAAAAATAATCTTATAAGAAGGGGGAGATTGGACAAATGACCAAGGAAGAGTAGAAAAATATTGCTCAGGCATGCATGAGTGAAATCAGGAAGGCCAAATAACACTTGGAGTTGCAGCTAGCAAGAGATGTTAAAAGTAACAAGAAGGATTTCTTCAGGTATGTTAGCAACAAGAAGAAAGTCAAGGAAAGTGTGGGCCCCTAGGAGGCAACCTAGTGACAGAGGATGTGGAAAAAGCTAATGTACTCAGTGCTTTTTTTGTCTCTGTCTTCACGAACAAGGTCAGCTCCCAGACTACTGCACTGGGCAGCACAGCATGGGGTGGAGGTGACCAGCCCTCTGAGGAAAAAGAACCTCAGGACTATTCAGAAAAGCTGGATGAGCACAAGTCCCGGTGACCGGATGCACTGCATCCGAGGGTGCTAAAGGATTTGGCGGATGTGATTGCAAAGCCATTGGCCATTATCTTTGAAAATTCATGGTGATTGGGGGAAGTCCCGGATGACTGGAAAAAGGCTAATGCAGTGCCCATCTTTAAAAAAGGGAAGGAGGAGGATCCTGGGAACTACAGGCCAGTGAGTCTCACCTCAGTCCCTGGAAAAATCAAGGAGCAGGTCCTCAAGGAATCAATTCTGAAGCACTTAGAGGAGAGGAAAGTGATTAGGAACAGGCAGCATGGATTCACCAAGGGCAAGTCATGCCTGACTAATCTAATTGCCTTCTATGATGAGATAACTGTCTCTGTGGATGAGGGGAAAGCGGTGGACGTGTTGTTCCTTGACTTTGGCAAAGCTTTTGACACTGTCTTCCACAGTATTCTTGCCAGCAAGTTAAAGAAGTATGGGCCAGATGAATGGACTATAAGGGGAATAGAAAGCTGGCTAGATTGTTGGGCTCAACGGGTAGTGATCAATGCTCCCTGTCTTGGTGGCCGGTATCAAGTGGAGTGCCCCAAGGGTTGGTCCTGGGGCCGGTTTTGTTTAATGTCTTCATTAATGATCTGGAGGATGGCATGGATTGCATCCTCAGCAAGTTTGTAGATGACAAGAAACTGGGAGGAGAGGTAGATACAATGGAGGGTAGGGATAGGATACAGAGGGCCCTGGACAAATTAGAGGATTGGGCCTAAAGAAATCTGATGAGGTTCAACAAGGACAAGTGCAGAGTCCTGCACTTAGGACGGAAGAATCCAATGCACCGCTACAGACTAGGGACCGAATGGCTTGGCAGTAGTTCTGCAGGAAAGGACCCAGGGGTTACAGTGGTCGAGAAGCCGGATACGAGTCAGTGTGCCCTTGTCGCCAAGAAGGCAATGGCATTTTCGGATGTATAAGTAGGGGCATTGCCAGCAGATCATTCCCCTCTATTCAACATTGGTGAGGCCTCATCTGGAGTACTGTGTCCAGTTTTGGGCCCCACACTACGAGAAGGATGTGGAAAAATTGGAAAACATCCAGTGGAGGGCAACAAAAATGATTAGGGGACTGGAACATATGACTTATGAGGAGATGCTGAAGGAACTAGGATTATTTAGTCTGCGGAAGAGAAGAATGAGGGGGGATTTTATAGCTGCTTTCAACTACCTGAAAAGGGATTCCAAAGATGATGGATCTAGACTGTTCTCAGTGGTAGCAGATGACAGAACAAGGAGTAATGGTCTCAAGTTGCAGTGGGGGAGCTTTAGGTTGGATATTAGGAAAAACTTTTTCACTAGGAGGCTGGTGAAGCATTGGAATGTTTTACCTAGGGAGGTGGTAGAATCTCCTTCCTTAGAAGTTTCTAATGTCAGGCTTGACAAAGCCCTTTCTGGGATGATTTAGTTGGGGATTGGTCCTGCTTTGAGCAGGGGGTTGGACTAGATGACCTCCTGAGGTCCCTTCCAACCCTAATATTCTATGATTCTATGAAATTGCAGCACTTATGTGAAGAGAGCAACGGTTAAACTGATGACAAATCAACAAAGCTGGTATGGGAGACATGTATAAAACAAATTATAAAATGTGTTCTGGAGTATGCTGTGACCAAAAGAACCCTGTATTCACACTGTACACACTATTGCAATAATCTTTGAACAAAATATGCCTTGTGAGGTATCATTTGAAAACTAATGACTTGCTGGACAATAATATGGTGAAATGTATGTAGCAACATTATATGTAAAGTTATGGAAACCCCTGTATGATAATGATAGCACATGGTTAAAACCACACAGCCTTACCTAGGCAAAGGTTGTAAACAGATCTATCCTAAACAGAGGAGTGTGTGTTTACTTCAGTTTACATATAAGTAGTAAACAGGGTCCTCAAGACAGCAGGGGGAAGAAATGGCAAGAGACAAAGTAAATTTGCATTTCACAAACAGGGATGGGGGGAAAAGGAGCATGGAGCCTCCTTTACCACCAGATACCATGTCACCTCCTTTACTGTTTGAATAAACTTTGCTTTGATGAGTAATCTTCAGAAGAAGTCACAGCAAACCTTCACTGGATTGTAAAATGGGGAAGATAGTCCCTATTCTCTCTCTCTCTCACACACACACACACACACACACACACTTATGAAGACAAAGAAATGAGCCAGGGATTTCCCTGCACCCTCCCCCCCAAATTTCCACAACACCCTGATCCCTGATGTTGCCCCAACTTAATAAATTGAAATTATGATTTGTAAAATAGGTCTGAATGAGCTCTCCCTTGACAGATAATTATGAGCTGTGGGATTGGGGGTGGGGGGGAAAGGCTTCAGGACCAGACTCTATTTACATGAACACACCTATTCTGCCTAGGTATCCAGCAGACAGAGCTGCATTGCCCAAGTGATCAATTTTGGCTGGTGTTGGGTTACAAATCACTTTAGTATTGAATGCAGGGGTAATGACATGTTGTTATCCTTATTGTGTTAGTAAAGGGCAGCAGAACTGTACTTACTCTGTCCCGATTGAGGGGGGTCACCTTCAGTGCTTAATTTTTGCCAAGTCTGAACTCTGGCACATCTAGGCTTGATAGTTCATAGCTCGGGACCTCTGGGCTTGCCACATCAATTATGAAAATAAATAACTTGCTTGAGCCCTGGCACTTCTTTCATTACAAATTAAGCACTGGTAACCCTCAGCTGAACTACACTCACTAAACAAGGGATTTTCATGGCAGATACCAGTGGGTGGAGAGAGAGAGAGAAAGAGGGTGGGGACAGGTGTTTTGCTTGGTGGTGTAGGCTCTGCCTAAGAGTCACAGGCAGTATTTGTCCTGCCCCACTCCCCTGTTTAAAGATAGAACTGATTAGGCTCCAATCAGAGTTTTTTGTTTTGTTAAGTGACCACTAGAACTGAAATCACTAATAATCAGGTCTAAGTGCTTAAACCTGCTGTGGGACAGTGTTTCTGTATAAGAGACTGCCTAGCCTCAGTGAGGTTCCCCCACTGAGAGCTGAAATCACTGAGAGCTGGGTGGAACCTCAAGAGACTGGGCATCCCTGCCATCCTGCTAATTGCCATTGATTTCCTTATTCACTTTCTTCACTTCAGTCAAGATTTTAAAGACCTCTTTCATATCCTCTCTTAGTCATCTCTTTTCCAAGCTGAAAAGTCCCAGTTTTATTAATCTCACTTCCTATGGAAGCTGTTCCATATCCCTAATCATTTTAGTTGCCCTTCTCTGTACCTTTTCCAATTCCAATATTTCTTTTTTGAGATGAGGCAACCAGAACTACACCCAGTATTCAAGATGTGGCGTACCATGAATTTATATAGTAAAAGAGGAGGAGCTTGGTTTGCCAGACAGATCAGCAAACCAATGCTGACAATCTACGTGAAAAGGCTGCAAAATACCAAGCCTCTGGATTGCATTGATATGCATAAAATCTTATAAACCAGTCACTGTCAAAGCCAATTTTAGAAGTACTTAATGAGGCTGTTAAGAATGCTGGAGAGACAACACTGTATATGCAAACAAACATGGCTGTCACATCATACTTTCTATTTAAGCAAGAGATACTACACACTACAAACTGGAGATCAATGTTAAGTGCATTGTTACTTGTTAATCCTGAAGTTGGGCATTGGTTCCGACCAAGACCAGGAAATGCTCACTATCTTTCTGCAAGAAACTCATCTGACTGGTTAGAAGTATGTGGTGCAACAGTGAAAGGCTCAGTGCTCTCAACGCATTCAGAAAACATGCATAAACAGCCAGTGAATGCACTGGTGCAAATGGGCTTCAAGTATTAAGTCATTGCCTGTGTTATCTTCACATCAGTGGTAGGCCAGTAGATGCATTTCTAGGTGTTCAGGTTATAAAAGACACATCGGCTGCATCTGTGACAATCTACATCTTAGAGTTAAATGCTTGTAAATTGAATGCCAAAGAGATGGCCGCTTGTGTATTTGATGGAGTTGCAAACTTCTCTGGAAGACATAGGGGAGTACAAGCTTTTGCTCAGAGAAAAGTGTTTAACTCCAATCTCTCCTACACACACTGCAAAAGCCATCTACTCCAGCAAGCACTAGTATGTGCTGTAGAATCTTCAAAAGACATTAAAAAAGCCATACATTTTATGTTTTTTATTCTTTTGGACTCTTGCTGGGAAAAAAAAAAGGACTGAATGTCTTGGAAAAAATAGAAGATGCACTGGAACTGAAGTTCATATGTGTCCAACCAAGCGATCCTTGACTGTTGTCTTAAAATTCCAAAGCCAATAATTATGGTTGCAATAAAGTATCTACCGAGATGGGACAGATCTATGTAGTGCAGTTGGTGGACTACTTTTGCTACTAAGTTCAGAGAAGAGTATTGCCATTTTCTCTCTTGTAAGTCTACTGTTGAAACCACTTGGGTCATTGTAGCAGATGTCTCAATGGCATTGTTTAACAGTAGTAGATCTTTGTCCAGCAATAGAAGCTACACTTGGATCAATCAGAGAGAGATCCATTGAAAACGCACTGGAAGAAGCAAAGACTTCAGTTCAGAAGTTGAGTAATTAAGGCACTTGTATTGATTCCTTAAGTGAAGAGGACAAGAAGTGTTTGTTAAGCCAGCTGAAAAAAATACACAGACTTGATACCTACAAATCTACAACAGCAACTTCTGTATTGTACTCAACCTCCACATAGCTTTTACAGATGCCCATCTTATAAAATACAGTTGAGTGAAGTGAGGCACTTCCAACAATGGGCCTGCAATGTGATCAGGACAGAACAGAGAATTTGAACATAGAGTGGAATATCATAGAACAAACAAATGAAGATTTGACTTCAACTTCTTTGTCATCATTAGCGGTTCAACCCAATCTTTGTTCTATGTTTCCTGGGATGAAAGAAGTAGGAATTCATCTCTTGCTACTCCCAGTCACAGATGCTACAGCTGAGCATTCTTTTTTCTCACTGAACAGAATTTTGTGTTCTGAAAGGAGTCGCCTTCTGCCTGATCATGAGTGTATTATGAAGGACTGGAAGTACCAGACACAGCAGAAGCCACCAAAGAGGAATGCACTGCATTTGAGAACTTCATTAACAGAGTTGTGCAAAATTACAAGAAACCAAGGAGGATGTAGATGTAATGCTTCATAGTAGGCTTGAGTAACCAACTTTAATTTGTGTGATGATTTTAAAACATGAGTTAAATCTAATAAAATCGTCATGAAAAATTTTTCAGTTTTTACTACAGTGCGATACAGCCCACCTTCACCCTCATTGTCTCACCTCTCATCAGCCATTACCCCACCCCCCCCCCCGAATATACTTAAACACCCCCACCCCTAATTTCAATTCCTGGGGAAAACACTGAAACCAGCACCTTGCAGCCTCTGGGAGAGATCCTAACCAAGAAAAGGGTCAGTCACCATCTTGCTATAAGACTGTAGGCAAGAAAGTCCATCTTAAACAAAGCTTTGAACCAAAATTTGCTAGATTACATTTCAGACTCTTAGATGTGTGTGCTCATTTTCATTTGGTTGTAACCATTTCTAACTTCATCTCTTATACCTGAATTCACTTAAGACCATATTGGCTTTTGGTTTTGTTTTTATTAATCTAAACGAGCGGTTCCCAAACGGGGATTTGCGAACCCCTGTTGGTTCACAGGAAGTTGCAGGGGTTCTCCAGAAAAAAATCACTAATGGCGGCTAATACTTAATACTAACAGAGGACCCTGGGCATTGGAGGCAGCAGGTCAGACCCGGTTGCGGAGCAGACAGCCTGAGCCCCAGGGAGAGTGGGGCCAGACAGTTTGGGCTGGCAGCCCGAGCCCTGCCCCCATCAGTGGGGGAGCCGGCAGTCCAAACTCCAGTGCTCCGTGTGGGGCTGGCAGCCCGAGCCCCAGGAGAGCGGGGTCAGGCAGTTGGGGCTGGCAGCCCAAGCCCTGGCAGGCAGCAGGACCTGCAGCCTGAGCTCAGTGGAGCTCAGTTGACCGGGGTGGTCAACGGGGTCCAGCAGCAGGAGCCCCACGGATTGCGGAGTTCGGAGGAAATTTAAACTTAAATCCCTGGAAATATTCATTTTTAGGAGGGGGTTCACAACATTTCACAATTTAGTGAAAGAGGTTCGCGGGCTTTTAAAGTTTGGGAACCACTGATCTTGCAAAGGGACCTTGCAAAGGGAATTAAAACCAATATTAAAAGGTTTTATAGCCATATAAATAAGAAGAAAACAAAGAAAGAAGAAGTGGGACTGCTAAACACTGAGGATGGAATGGAGGTCAAGGATAATCTAGGCATGGCGCAATATCTAAACAAATACTTTACCTCAGTCTTTAATGAGGCTAATGAGGATTTTAGGGATGACAAATGGGAATGAGGATGTGGAGGTAGATATTACCATACCTGAGGTAGAAGCAAAACTCTAACAGATTAATGGGACAAAATCGGGGGGCCCAGATAATCTTCATCCAAGAATATTACAGGAATTGGCAAACGAAATTGCAAGCCCATTAGCAAGAACTTTTAATGAATCTGTAAACTCAGGGGTTGTACCGTACTACTGGAGAATTGCTAACATAGTTCTTATTTTTAAGAAAGGAAAAGAAAGTGATCCGGGTAACTACAGGCCTGTTAGTTTGACATCTGTAGTATGCAAGGGGCACGGGTCACTTACTGGAGGATTCTCTGCACCTTGAAGTCTTTAAACCATGATTTGAGAACTTCAATAGCTCAGACATAGGTGAGAGGTTTATTGCAGGAATGGGTGGGTGAGATTCGGTGGCCTGCATTGTGCAGGAGGTCAGACTAGATGATCATAATGGTCTTCCCTTCTGACCTTAATATCTATGAATCTTAACTAATCCAGTGCTATGTTTCTGAGAGGAAACCAACATCTGGACCAAGGGAAGTTGGGTAAAGCTGAACCCAGGGAAAACTGAGGTGATGTTGGGAGAAAAGGAATATTTAGAAGAACTTGCTTCATCTGTAATGTCCCCCCATTTGCTAAAGGAGTTTAGTTTTAGGGTCCTTTTGAACTCACCAATATTACTGTCTGCATTAAGAGCCATGGTTGTCAAATCTCCCACTTCTATCCGCAGCTAGCAGGAATATTGTCCCATTTCTTATGGGAGTCCGACCCAGCCACACAGATTCATGCATTCATTATGGTCACTCATGACCCACACCCTGAATAAACTCTAGCTCATGCAAAGTAGCCCATCTGCTTAATGACAGAAGTACATCAATCTTCTGTTCTACTCCCCATCAAACACAGAATCCAATTGCAAGTCTTTGTGCAGATATTCAAAGCTCTCTATGCGACTGTCTGTAGCTGTGATGGGGGGAGCACCTCCTACTCCCGCTTTAGACAAGGCCTTCTCCCTTTGTGTCTGTGACCTCTCATGACAGCTACATTCCATAAGAACTATAACACTATAATATTATCACCTAATACATGGAAGCCCTTAAGTACAAGAGACAGAACTTTCACAGGAGCTGGACTTAGACAATTGAACTCACCATCAAAGAGATAAGTGACTATGGACCTCATCACTTCCAGAACTAAATGAAAAACACAGCTCTTTGGTTTGTCTTTGTCTCCTGAACACATGAGCACACACACACAGAGCTGCTCTACACTACAGGGGATGCCCACAACCACCTGTGGGATGCTCCTCAGTCCAGAAAGGCCAGATTACAAAGAAGCAATGTTGGGGGAACAGTTGTAAAGATGCATACACTGGCCTTATACCTTCCCAGTGCTGGAGATATTCCCTGGGACCAAGTAAGCTGGCTTTGTGGCCTCTGGAATCAGGCCTGAAATATCATTTTTAGCTAGCTTTGTCTGACTTGGTGGAAAAGGGGTCAGTTTCCTCTGCCATCTCTTTCATCACTTCATCCATTGTAGTCTCACCATAGGAGGAAAATTCTGTCAGAGTCATTCCTATACATAGAGCATACTGTATCTGATAAAGGAGATTTTTCTCAGGCTTTGCAATCTTCTAAAAAGCTTGGTCCATTTATCTACCTTTGAGGTCCCCTCACTTTTCCGAAGAACATATTTTACGTATTTTTGCACCTCTGAAAAAAACATGTCTTGTAATTTTTCTATTCCCATTAGTTGGCTAATGTGTGACAATTCAAAGATCCAATTGATTGTCCTGTTATAGTGTTAAAGATCAGCCTTTCTGGCAATTATATGAAGGTAATCCAACACAGGATATAATAGATACCCCTGCTGTTATTGCAGTTCTACCATACATCCGTGTGGTAAAATACAATAAAAACTTGGGGGGGGGGTGCAATATGCTCTTGGAGTCCTCTTTAATTTTGTGGAACATGTTCTTAAATCCATAGAGGAGTCCTGAATATTGTGACGAATTATGCTCCCTTATGACTGGGAAAGTCGTGCACCATAGTCATGCAATGCATAGCATACTTTTCTTTCAGAGGGCCAATCTTTACTCTTCTTGTGAGTGGACTGCATGCTATAATTTCCTGCTCCTGAATATCCAAACTACACCAATTATAGGATTCTTGTAAATGTCAACAGACTGTTTTCACAAGCACAAGAAACCAAAAGGTTGAGTGAACGCAGATTGGGTGAAACAGATTAATGGGACAAAATTATTATGTGTTATTTGCACAGGGCTCTGTGTAATGTGAATGCCTGAACTTGTAATTTAAAACATAGACAGGTAGATTTTGGAAGTGTTCTTTAAAGAAAATATACACATTCATCTAGACTTCTATGTACTGTTCCAGCTTAGATGTACTGTACACACATTGCAATATCATCACCAAATGTTATAATTAGCATTTGATCACAATTTTAGTAGTTAAAGGAACACAATGATGTCTAAAACCTTTTCAAAGCAACTCTTCAAGAAAAGAACATGAAAGAATAGAAGCCTAATGTCTCTGTGTACAAACACAGTAGGAATCTCAATTTTCTTTTACTCTTTAGGCTGCTTGACAACAGGGGCATTCCATAGAACTCTTGTCTGTTACTATATCATCTCATAACTCATTCACATTCTGGAATGAGGGTTAAGACAAAAACAGCAAGTGGGAAATCTATTGCTTTGGCCCTCTCTAAAAGGTTAATTCAGTTGGATAGAGAAATGATAATCTCTGAATTTTTTTCTTTAGTCATATTTGATTCTCATATTGTATGAATGTTAACCCACAACTGCATTTTCTCCTGGATTCCGACAAGGCACAATAATTGTGCTATGGACACAAGGCTCAGTCATTTTCTTGCGGTGTACAAAAATGATGCAGGCCTAAACAACAAACTTTTCAATTAATTCTCTAGTAGTCATAATGATTCTAAAATGGACATATTGTAATTACACCAGATCACGGCCTACTTAGGTGATCAATTAATGGTACATAATTAATTTGCCAGCTGCCTCTAGATTTATTCTTGAAGATTAGGGCGAAGAATTTATAATGAGAAAATAACAGTTTTATAGAATCCTAGAAATGTAGGGCTGGAAGGGACTTTGACAAATCATTAAATCCAGTCCCCTGTACTGAGGCAGGATCAAGTAAACCTAGATTATACCTGACTAGTGTTTGTCCATCCTGTTGCTAAAAATGTCCGGTGATGGGGATTCCACAACCTCCCTTTCAAGCCTCTTCTGGAGTTTAACTACCTTCACAGATAGAAAGTTTTTCCTAATTTCTAACCTAAATCTGCCTTGGTGCAGATTAAGCCCTTTATTTCTTATCCGATCTTCAGTGGACAGGAAGAACTGATCATAGTCCTCTTTATAATAGTCCTTAACATATTTCAAGACTGTTACCTACTCCCCTTTAGTCTAATTTTATCAGGACTAAATATGCCCGGTGTTCTTTAATTTTTCCTCATAGGTCAGGTTTTCTAAACCTTTTATCATTTCTGTTGTTCTCTTCTAAACTCTCCAATTTGTCACAATATTTTTGAGTGTAGCAACCAGAATTGGACACAATACTTCAGGTGAGGCCTCACCAGTGCTGAGTAGACTAGGGCAATTAGCTCCCATGTCTTACATACAACACTGCTATTAATACACCCTAGCATGATGTTAATCTTTTTTTGCAACTGCATTATATTGTTGATGCAGATTCAATTTGTGATCCACTATTACCCCCAGATCCTTTTCAGGAGTACTAGCACAACAACAACACTTAGACAACAAGGGTCTGTAGCACCAAAGGTCAATGGCCAGATTGTATGGGGTTATTCCAGGAGTCTAAAAGATCCTGCTGCAGCTAGGTCAATGGTGGATAACCGCATGACAATGAATTTTGTCAAATCACACGTGGATGGAATAGGCATTATGAAGTTTGGCCGAAAGTGCGGACCATATCTTATCGGCTGCCCCTTTGATTCACTGCATCTCCCTAGGAGACGTAGAATTGTATTTTTCTTTGGGAACTCCAGCCTGCTTCGCAGAATCCCTTCTGTGTGAAGCAGATGGTTTTGAGGTAGCTCATTCATTTTCTTCAAAATTTGGAAAAAGTTTTCTTTTCTCTGCTGGGGTCCTCCGTTGGCCTTCACTTGTAACCCTGAGCAGGGCCCTTATCGGATGCCACCAACCAAAGTGAGCCTGAACTGAGGCTCATGTTGGCAGGGGCAACCACACCCTGAAGTAACACAGAAATAGTGCTGCTCTACCAGCTATCCCACCTACCATCTAGCCCGTTATTCCACATTTTGTAGTTGTGCATTTGATTTTTCCTTCCTAAATGAAGTACTTTGCACTTGCCTTAACTGAATTTCATCTTGTTGAGTTTAGACCAATTCTCTAATTTATTATGGTTATTTTGAATTCTAATTGTGTCCTCCAAAGTGCTTTCAACCCCTCCCAGCTTGGTGTCATCTGCAAATTTTACAAGCATACTCCATTATCCAATGAAAAATATGAAAATTAAAAATATTAAATAGTACCAGACTTAGGACTGACCCATGAGACCACACTAGATAAGTCCTCCCACTTTCACCATAAACCATTTTGACTATTGGCTTTCAACTAGTTGTGAACCCAATTTATAGCCATTTTATCTAGACCACATTTCCCTGGCTTGCATTCTTTTTCCCGTTGTTGTTAATATTAATTGTGTTGAGTATCTGGTCAACATTAACTTTTTAGTGAAGACTGAAGCAAAATAGGCATTAAACACCTCAGCCTTCTCAAACCCATCAGTTATTGGCTCTCCTTCCCTGCACAGTAGAGGATGTGTTATGGTTAATATGAACAGAACACAAAACCAGAAACTCCCCAGCATGAGGTTGCACTCAGCTTTATTCATAGATTCTAGGCCCACAGGGACCATTGTAATCCTCTGTTCTGATTCCTGTATGACACAAGCCATACAATTTCCGCAAAATGATTCCTGTTTGAACTAGATCATATATTCTGAGTGCAGAGCTCTATGCTCCCCAGGATATTCTTCCTTCCATACCACCCTTTCCACTTGCACAAAAGGGCTGTAAGTCAGCAGATGTGGCCATCTGGGAATTCCTCCAATATAGAGGAAACATCCAGGAGTCTTCTTCAGAACCTCACCCCACACAAGCCTTAGGCTTGTTGGGACCTCCTGGCACTTTAAGTTTTAGGAGACACTGTGGGCATTATCCCAGCTCCGCATGGACCTTTGTACTGTAGGCTTATTAGTCTAAAGGAGAGTTGCAGTGGACCTTAATAATGTGGTATACTGAGTACTGTGACTATGTCTACACTGCCTTGTAGTTTTGAGTACAGGGGTGAATAACGTGCAAAAAAGTGCTGCTTTCTAATAGCCCCAGGTGGATGCTGCAAGTGTGAATAAAAAGGTTCCTAGTTTGCATTTATATAGTACTGTTTGAAGAAGCCTATGTTAACATGAGCTAGGAACCTTTCTGTTTGTGCCTACAAAGTCTACATGGCAGAATCATAGAGGATTAGGATTGGAAGAGACCTCAGGAGGTCATCTAGTCCAACCCTTTGCTCAAAGCAGGACCAACACCAACTAAAGGCTAAACTAAGGTTGCTATCAAATCCCCCCTCACTCTTCTCTTCTCAAGACTAAACAAGTCCAGTTCCATTAGCCTCTCCTTATAAGTCATGTGCACACCCCTCTGATCATTTTCCTTGCCCTCCGCTGGACTCTCTCCAATTTATCTACATCCTTTCTGTAGTGGGGGGCCCAAAACTGGACACAATACTCCAGATGTGGCCTCACCAGTGCCGAATAGAGGAGAATAATCACTTCCCTCGATCTGCTGGTAATGATCCTACTAATGCAGCCCAATATGCCGTTGGCCTTCTTGGCAACAAGGGCACACTGCTGACTTATATCCAGCTTCTCATCCACTGCAATCACCAGGTCCCTTTTCTGTAGAACTGCTGCTTAGCCAGCTGGGCCCCATCCTATAGCATGGGATTCTTCCATCCTAAGGGCAGGACTCTGCACGTGTCCTTGTTGAACCACATCAGATTTCTTTTAGCCCAATCCTCCAATTTGTCTAGGTCTCTCTGGACCCTATCCCTACCCTCCAGTGTATCTACCTCTCCCCCCAGCTTAGTGTCATCTGTGAACTTGCTGAAGGTGCAACCCAACCCATTATCCAGGTCATTCATAAAGATGTTGAACAAAACTGGCCCCAGGACCAACCCCTGGGGCACTCCGCTTGATACCGGTTGCCAACTAGACATTGGGCCATTGGTCACTACCCATTGAGCCCAACAATCTAGCTAGCTTTCTATCCACCTTATAGTCCATTCATCCAATCCATGCTTTTTTAACTTGCTGGCAAGAATACTGTGGGAGACTTCAAAAGCTTTGCTAAAGTCAAATATATCACATCCACTGCTTTCCCCATATCCACAGAACCAGTTATCTCATCATTGAAGGCAATCAGGTTACAGTGCAGCACTTTGGTGTGTACTGCTGTTCACATCCCCATAGACTAAACTAGGGGCTAGTGTAGCTGAGTTGAATGCTGGAATTGCAAGCTATCACTTTAAGAGTATTCGTGGAGAGCAGGAGTGGGAGGTTCCCTGGTCTAGCCCGGAAAAAGGTGGGATGATGCCTTATGGAGCAGCCAGCTTTATGTGTCTCTGTTTTCAGGTTCTTGTGTATTATCTTTCTGAATTCTAAGCAATATAGTAGTGTAGTGTTACAGCCTTCCAGAAAGAGGGCTTATATGTTTTCATCTAATTTCTCTTTCTGTTCACAATGAACATAACACACATCTTCTAAAACTTGCAGGATGACGGTGAGGGAAATGCCAACTAGCCCTTTATAAGATTCATGATGGCATAAGGCAAATTATTTACAAGCGTTGCAGAACACAGCAATGCTACACTGGGAAGAATAACTGAACTTACTTTTTGTTTTAGGGCCAGATCCTAGGCTGAGGCTGAAGTGCACAGAGCAGAGGTACTTTACAGGGCTTGCTGCTCCTCTATCCCCTTTCTGGTCTCTCCGAGCACACTCTATAGGGACCTGACATCCTGCCTTTACCTATGCCAGTGTGGAGTTCCACATTTTTTTCTTCTCTTAGTCCAAGCGCTGGGCTATAGTACCCTGTGTATCAGCCATTCTTATCCTTCAGGAGCCTGTGACCAATGGTGAATATAGTGATCCAAAACAGCCTTCTTAAAACAAAAGTCATTTTTATTTTAGCAGTAGGAATAAAGTATTAAGAGAAAGGAGATGTTAAAACAACAAACCATCTATCTGCATGTCTATTTTACCTAATATCTTACCATTCTCTGATGGTAACTGAGGCAGGCCTACATTCAGATACCCACAAAGTGAGATCCAGTGTCTCATCTTGATTCCCCCAAATTACTACCTCTGTCTTGAGAACTTCCCGTTTATACCCTGCTATAGTTTTGTTGTTGTTCTTCTTCTTCTGTATTCCTGGATTTTGACCCTTTTGATCAAAACAAGTCTTGTAAGTTCAGCAAGAGCCAGAGCCAGAACACTCAGTCAGTGGTTCTGGAATTGACCCTTAAATACAAGTGTCTGCTGAGGACTGGCTTAGCTTGAGCCACTATTTTCCTTCAGGACTGTTCTTTTTTTCCAGACAGACTCTTCTTGAGTGAAATCAGTATACTCATACTGAAAGCACCGCCATAACCAGGCCACCATAAAGCATTCATAAATTATGGCAGAGTAGCTCCAGCTTGATCATAGCAGTCTTGGGGCTGGTGTGTACAGGAGGACTGTAACTAACCTTGGCACTGCCCTAACTCTGCCACAACACTGTGCAAGGCAGGTCATAGAATCATAGAATCATAGAATATCTGGGTTGGAAGGGACCTCAGGAGGTCATCTAGTCCAACCCACTGCTCAAAGCAGGACCAATCCCCAACTAAATCATCCCAGCCAGAGCTTTGTCAAGCCTGACCTTAAAAATATCTAAGGAAGGAGATTCCACCACCTCCCTAGGTAATGCATTCCAGTGTTTCACCACCCTCCTAGTGAAAAAGTTTTTTCCTAATATCCAACCTATACCTCCCCCACTGCAACTTGAGACCATTACTCCTTGTTCTGTCATCAGCTACCACAGAGAACAGCCTAGATCCATCCTCTTTGGAACCCCCTTTCAGGTAGTTGAAAGCAGCTATCAAATCCCCCCTCATTCTTCTCTTCCGCAGACTAAACAATCCCAGTTCCCTCAGCCTCTCCTCATAAGTCATGTGTTCCAGTCCCCTAATCATTTTTGTTGCCCTCCGCTGGACTCTTTCCCATTTTTCCACATCCTTGTTGTAGTGTGGGGCCCAAAACTGGACACAGTACTCCAGATGAGGCCTCACCAATGTCGAATAGAGGGGAACGATCACGTCCCTCGATCTGCTGGCAATGCCCCTACTTGTACATCCCAAAATGCCAGTGGCCTTCTTGGCAACAAGGGCACACTGTTGACTCATATCCAGCTTCTCATCCACTGTAACCCCTAAGTCCTTTTCTGCCGAACTGCTGCCTAGCCACTTGGTCCCTAGTCTGTAGCGGTGCATGGGATACTTCTGTCTTAAGTGCATGACTCTGCACTTGTCCTTGTTGAACCTCATCAGATTTCTTTTGGCTGAATCCTCTAATTTGTCTAGGTCCCTCTGTATCCTATCCCTACCCTCCAGCGTATCTACCTGGTCCCCATGAACTAGGTTAGAAGAATCTAAGAGCCACTCATCCCAAGTTACGCATCACCATGATGCAAGGGTATCCTGGTTACACTCCCTTTCTTCTACATGTGACCTCTTTTCCATGTAACACACTGGTAGTACTGTAAGTGGAGGGTGGGGGAAGGAATTATGTCAGAAGGCAACATTTTCAAAGCCACAATTTTAATCTTAGGCTCCTTAATGCATATACAGGCACATATATAATTAGCCTTGTTTTCAAATCTTTGGAGCACCCAGCAGCTACAGGAGCCCAGTTTTAGGCTCCTGGTATAGAAACCATGGCCAGAGTCGCTATATTGGCTATATGATGTATACATTGGGGTAATCTTCTCTGGGCAAGTTAAACCAGCTTTAGGGCCACAATGAGGAGGTTTTGTTACCCAGAGTGGCCACATCACCCTGGATCAGAGAATCTGGCTCTAATACAGTCACAGAGTTAAGGCCAAAAAGGACCACCAGATCATCTAGTCTGACCTCCTGTATATCGCAGGCCACCAACACCAGAGACACACCACAAGATGCACAATAAACCCAGCAACTGAAATTAGACCAAAGTATTAGAGCCCCCGGTATTCCAGATGAGGTCTGTCATAAATATAAAGGGAAGGGTAAACCCCTTTGAAATCCCTCCTGGCCAGGGGAAAGCTCCTCTCACCTGTAAAGGGTTAAGAAGCTAAAGGTAACCTCGCTGGCACCTGACCAAAATGACCAATGAGGAGACAAGATACTTTCAAAAGCTGGGAGGAGGGAGAGAAACAAAGGGTCTGTGTCTGTCTGTAGTCGTCTTGGCCGGGGACAGAACAGGAATGGAGTCTTAGAACTTTTAGTAAGTAATCTAGCTAGGTATGTGTTAGATTATGATTTCTTTAAATGGCTGAGAAAAGAATTGTGCTGAATAGAATAACTATTTCTGTCTGTGTATCTTTTTTGTAACTTAAGGTTTTGCCTAGAGGGGTTCTCTATGTTTTTGAATCTAATTACCCTGTAAGGTATCTACCATCCTGATTTTACAGGGGGGATTTCTTTATTTCTATTTACTTCTATTTTTTATTAAAAGTCTTCTTGTAAAACACTGAATGCTTTTTCATTGTTCTCAGATCCAAGGGTTTGGGTCTGTGGTCACCTATGCAAATTGGTGAGGCTTTTTATCCAACATTTCCCAGGAAAGGGGGGGGTGCAAGTGTTGGGAGGATTGTTCATTGTTCTTAAGATCCAAGGGTCTGGGTCTGTAGTCACCTAGGCAAATTGGTGAGGCTTTTTACCAAACCTTGTCCAGGAAGTGGGGTGCAAGGTTTTGGGAAGTATTTTGGGGGGAAGGACGCGTCCAAACAGCTCTTCCCCAGTAACCAGTATTAGTTTGGTGGTGGTAGCGGCCAGTCCAAGGATAACGGATGTAATATTTTGTACCTTGGGGAAGTTTTGACCTAAGCTGGTAAAGATAAGCTTAGGAGGTTTTTCATGCAGGTCCCCACATCTGTACCCTAGAGTTCAGAGTGGGGGAGGAACCTTGACAAGGTCTTACCTGTGCCTTGTACAATGGCATTAATACTTCTCTATCTCTACTGAAAATGCCTGACCTGATATCTCCTAGGATCTTATTTGTCTTTTCCATAGACACATCACATTGGTGGTTCATACTCATCCTGTGATCAACCCACACACCCTGGTGTCTCTCCTCCTCTGTGCTTCCAGCTAATGTGCCTCTAGCATGTAGCAGAAATACTTATTATTCGATCCTAATAATGTATGATCTTGCACTTTGAACTATTGAATTGCTCTAATTACAGTCTTCCAGGTCATCAAGATCTTTTTGTTTAATAATCAGATCCTCTGCTGTATTGATGATGCCTCACAATTTTGTGTCATCAACAAATTTCAATTTTGTCTCAAGGTCATTAATAAAAATATTGAATCATTTTGATCCCAAGACCGATCCTTGAGGAACTCCACTCATAACCTCCCTTCAGTTTAACAGTTCCCTTTTTAGCAGAACCTAATGCCTTCTCCCCTTTAACCAGTTCCTTACACATTTTACCATACTTGTACTAGTCCTCATCTTCTCTAATTTAATTACTAATTTTCCATGTGGTACTGTGTCAAATTCTTTACTGAAGTTCAAGTATATTAGATCTACTGCACTTCCCTTACCTGAAAAATCAGTTAACCTCTCAAAGAAGAAAATTAGATAAGTCTGGAATGATCTACCTTTGATAAACCCATGTTGAATTACATCCCCTTTACTGTTTACTTCCATTAATTGAATTATTTGCACACTACTGTGGTCTGACTAACAGGTCTGTAATTGCCCAGTTTACTTTTTTTCCCTTTCTTAAATATAAGTATGACTTTAGCTATTCCCACTCATATAGTACTAACCCCAAATGAATAGATTTATTAATAATTCTTGCTACTGGTCTAGCAATCTCATGTGCCCATCCTTTCAGTAATCTGGGATGGAAATTATCCACTCCCACATTTGTCCCCCTATCCCTGACTTGGGTGCATTGAACTCTTTAAGATTTTCTTCCACCTCAGTCATGGTAATTTCCTTTTCTATATACTCATTTTCAACAGCCACCCTACCTTCGTACCCATGCTTTATATTATCATCCATATTGAAAACTAAGGCAAAGTATTCATTTAATTTTGGGCCATACCTAGATTATCTTTAATCTTCTTGCCATCCACACTGCATAGTGGCCTGACCTCATCCTTCCTTATTCTCTTTTTATTTATATAAATCAAAAATATTCTTACTATTTTAATGTCCTTGGCAAGACCTAATTCAGCGTGACCTTTAACAATTCTCACTTTACTCCTACATTTCCTAACCTCTGAGATCTATGTTTCCATGCCGATTAGTCAATTTTTTCCCATTCCTTATATGCTCTCTATTTTCTCCTAATAACATTGTTTTGGAGTGATTATTCATCCAGCTGGGTCTAAAGCCTTTCTCGCTTAGCTTTTTCCCCATTTTTTGGGATAGAAATTTCAGATAGTTTTTGTATAATTGATTTCAAGAAATTCCAAGCTTCCTGCACATTTAAGTCCTTGGGATCCAAGCTTTATAAGGGTATGTCTAAACTACAGAGGCTATAGCTGTCAGTAGTAGTTATGCTAGCATAGTACCATAGTGTAAATGAAGCCTAGACCAACAGAAGGGGGTTTTATGTTGGTGTAAGAATACCTCCTTCCTGAACTAAGTTAACTGTGTCAATGGAAGTCCTCATCCATGAGTGTGGGCTGTGTCTATGCTGGGTGTGATGTTGGCACAGCTATGTCAGTCCAATGTGTTTTTTCACACCCCTGATTGATGTAGCTATGTTGATATAACTTTCCTGTGCAGACCAGGCTGGAGTCTAACCACAAAAAACTAACAAAGAAACATCTTTCTCACCTATCCTTCCTGAAGTATATAATTGAGCAAGGATATAATTAGAACTCTGGGAGAGATCAAGAGAATTGAATACAGTTTAGGAAACAGAAGTATTTTTATTTTGACCAGTCAAAAATGCAAACATTTGGAATGTTGTGTTTGAAAACAACACAAAAACAAAACCCCTTAATCTTATCATTTAGAAATAAAAATGACGACTGAATAAATGACCCAATTCTGGTCATTAATGAGCTGCATAGTTGGATATTTTGTTTCCTAATTGATTTGATGTTGTGCATTCTATGCAATCAATCTTGTAAGCCATTAAAAGAAACCCTGAGGTGATTTATTTTGAATTTACATTTACCCTTGTTGTGCAGCAAAATAATTGCTGCAGAAAGGGATAAAAGACCCACTTTATACAAAGGAGTTTATGACACTTGTATTTAAACAGCAAACTTGCATTTTACTTAGTGAATGACCTGGAAATCCAATCTCATGGTCTAATCCCTAAATGTAGCTCTGTGGGAAATTATAGGCAAAAATACAGTATCTGCTTATATGACATATATGTTTGTCCCATTCAGTAAATGTAGAGATTTAGTTTTATTTATTTTTCTCCTGCTCCACAGAAACACACATTTAACTGGGAAAGCCAACATTGAGGATTCCATATAGTGCATTCAGGCTTCATCTATCTTCCCCCTACTCCCAACCCTATTCAGTCTCTATTTTTCAGTGTTTTCCTGCAGTAATGAAAAATGCTCAGGCAGGCATGCTGCAGAATGCAGATCTCCTTAGCTGAACTTAGGAACTGAAAATAAAAACTTGGATTTTTATGACTAAACTTCCTGAAAGTTTGAATCATATTCCCATTATTCCAATGAGAATTGATTCATATTAAAATTCCAGCCCATTTTAGTCTTTGTAATGAACCTAAAATAGCTGCCAGCTTGCAGTTCTGGAATTAATGATAATTAAATGTAACACAAAATGTATTTCCATATTTTGTATTGCTCAAATGATTTCATCTCAGATGTAGTATGATTCTTTTTAGAGATGACTACTTCTATTTAATCTCTTTTCCAATTTGAATTTGAATTTCATATTGTTCCTGACTGTTTAATGAATATTTTGGGAGATGGCTATAGTGTTGTTAATTATACCAGAGACTAAGCATAATTAATTCTTTTGGACCCAAAGTCAGCAAGTTAATCGATTTCTGATGAAATTGGAGATTAAACACAGATAGTTCACTTCTTCCTTCCTTCATTTTAATTTCTCCCTCTTTCAATTCAATCAGACTACTTGGGAAGCCGTTGCTGGCAAATCAATTTGTGGACCCATTTTTGACATTTTCCAGATGTTAACAGATGAATGATCATCTCAGGCCAGCCACCTTCCTATTGATTAGTTTAAAAAAAAAAAAAAAACCCTTTAAGTTTAGTTCCTTTAAAGTAGATTCTGTCAGCATTATTTGTAAAATCATTATTTAAATAATTTTAAGTGCCTATCAACAATAACTCATTAACTAAGCACACAATGAAAAGGGGTGCTCAACAAAGGTCCCCCAAAGACCGGACAAATTGCCATGGCTGAGCTCATAGTGATGTAGAAGACATTCTTCATATAACTGAGACATGAACTCATGTAGCTAAATTTGATTTTAGGGAATAGTCACCCTGACTACATGAATTACTTAAGTAAATGCTTAAATCCATCTCTCTTCAGCAAAGCACTTAGGGTGTGATCCACAAAGGGACTTTAAGTGTTGCAAATCTGAGCATCACGGCACTCCATAAAGCCTGAGTGAGGGACCTAGGTTCTGTATATCGGGGTTCTCAACCATTTTTTTCTGCTCCCCCCCACCCCGCTATAAGAACTCCATGGCCCACATGTGCCACAACAACTGTTTTTCTGCATATAAAAGCCAGGGCTGATGTTATGGAGTAGCAAGTAGGATAGTTGCCAAGGCGCAATGCTCCAGAGTGCCCCGAGAAGCTACATTGCTCAAGCTTCCCCTTCAGCCCCAGGTGGCAAGGCTCAGGGCCCTAGGCTTCAGCTCTGCACAACAGGGCTTAGGCTTTCTGCCCTAGACCCCAGCAAGTCTAACACTTTTCCAGTTTGGCGGACCCCCTGAAACCTGCTCATCGTCCCCCAGGGGTCCCTGAACCCCTGGTTGAGAACCGCTGCACATAGCCAGCATGCTAAGTTGCTCTATGTCCACTTACCTGAGGTGCCTGTCTGGTAGGAGGGCACAGAGACCATCTGCTGGATCAGACCCTTGCATGCAACTTGGTCAGCCAAATGCCTACTTTCCAGTTTGTGAATTGCTTAGAGGCTATGGTGGGAGATAAGCAACTGGATGCCTATCATGAGTCAGTAGTGTACATGCTCAGATGGGAGGTAGACAGCCAAGTGCCAAGAGTGAGGCTGAGATGGGCGTGCCCAAAGGAAAAAACTTAGGTGCTGAGTAATTAGCTACATAGCTAATTAGGCAGCAAACCAAATGGGAGTTTTGTGGATTGTAGTGGTGCCTAAAATCAGGACTTAGGCACCTAAGTCTCTTCATGGTTCCCACCCTTAATCATATGCTGATGTTCCACTGGTATTTAACCACATGGATAAAGTTAAGTACATACTTCAGTGCTTTGTTGAATTGAAGCCTAACTATGCAAAATGTTTGCCATCAAGTCACCGTCAGATGCACATGGCTTTACCAAAAATAGCATCTTGCAACTTTGTGAACCTAATTCACAAAACAGGTGTCTATGGTTTTTGTCACAATTCAGATTCTAACAGTCATGCAGCTGCTGCAGTGTCAGACAGTGAAAAAAATAAATTAAAATAGGTGGTTACTGTTATAGTACCACACCTCGTTGGTAAAAAGTTATTTTGTTATGAAGAAACTATGCTCATTCTGTACCTATGGCAACTCTGTGGCACATTTGTAACACCTCATTGGGTTACTGGATCAGAAAATTGCAGGTTCAATTTTCACAATAATGTTATGGATGAGCAACCATTATTTTACAATTAAATGATCCAAATATGTCTAAGTAGGTACAATGTTTCTGCTCATAAGTAACTTCACTGACACATTATTCATACTACATAAATACATTACATCATTTAAAATTGATTATTTTTCAGGAGAGGAGTAAAATATTTAGCTCTGTAGGGTGTGTGTGGTTTTTTTGTTTTTTAATCCCTTATGGTTCAGATTGTGACTTTATGCACAGCCCTGAATAAGGGAAAAAGTTGGATTCAGGATTATGATTGAGTCACAAGATCTCCCAGGAGTATCTCTGAGAGGCACTGTAACTTATAGACATACCTGTGGTTCTTTCTTGTTCTTGGGGGGAGGGTGGAATGATAAGAAACAGATAGCAACATGTTGCTGACTTAAACCAGTAGCAAATTATTCCCCATTCACTTGGCTAACTCAGCTATTCTAATCTGAGAGTAGTAGATGGCTATAGAGCCAAAAGTATGAACATTATCCATCCTTAACCTATTGTTTCCCACCCACTGCTCACTCACTTGCCTCAGAGTTGGAGATAAGCATGTAAGAGGCTCTACTGACTCCTGTATGGAGAGACCTAAAATATGGGTAGCCTGTGTAAAGGGAGCACATAGTCCAAGGTACAATCAGCCGATAATGAAGAATCACTGTCAAGTATTTTAGGCTCCTCTCTTGATTTTGTTTAAAGTATATGGTAATGGGGAAGGAGATTTGTAACAAACTAATCTTATTAGAAATGTTTTCATTAGAGATGGTAGGATTTTGTAGAATCTGAGATTTTGCAAATTGTTTGAAGAGGTTTTTGTTTGTTTGTTTTTCTTTTGTTTTACTTTGCAAAGCTAATGTGTCTCCTGTTATTTAATAACTCTGTAGGAATCAAATCTTAATGGGAGTTCAAAGTAAGAAAAAAACCCAACAGTAATACTGAATTTTGTGAATTTTATGGTATTTTTAATTAATTTTATTTTATTGCAAATATTCAAGATCATGTTTTCTGTGAAGTCAATTATAACCATGAACTAATACCACTTTGTGAAAAATTGGTGAGCAATTAATCACAGAAATTAACCTTGGTTCTATTAATTGGTGAATAGAGCATTCCAGGGATATCCAGACAAATACTATTCAAATAAATAGGGTGCTTAGGTTTTTACCATTTCCTGTTTTGTTTCTTGTTCAGGCAAATTGCGTGTAAATGGTAATACAAGTAGCTGTTAAATACATGTGGTCTATATTTAATTATAGAAGATGGTTCAATAAAGCATGTATCATATAATTTATATAGCCTAGACTTAAAGTAAAAATATCACCAAGTAATTTAATATTGTTTGTCTGCTTATACCTTTATAGGAGGATTATGATTTGTCACTACCATTTCTTGTGACCATCAACAAAGAACATTAAACAATGCACAATACAGATTACCAAATTCGTAGTCTATTTTCGTAAATTTCAAGGTCATGGGTTATAAAAAATCTTATATAATGGTTTCAGATATTTAAATCTGGAGTTTCATAGTGTTGTAACTGTGGGGGTCCTGACCCAGAAAGGAGCCCTGGACGGGGGGCACAAGGCTATCATAGGGGGATAGCGCTATGGCCACCCTTACTGTTGTGCTGCTGCTGGCGGCAGCCCAGCCTTCAGACCTGGGTGCCCAGCAAGCAACCACCATTCTCCATCTGCCTGGCTCTGAAGTCAGCACTGCTACCAGCAGCAGTACAGAAGTGAGGGTGACTGTCATAAATCTAAAGGGAAGGGTAAACACTTTTAAAAACCCTCCTGCCCAGAGGAAAAACCCTTTCACCTGTAAAGGGTTAAGAAGCTAGGATAACTTTGCTGGCACCTGACCAAAATGACCAATGAGGAGACAAGATAATGTAAAAGGCGGGGGAGAAACAAAGGTTCTCTCGGTCTGTGTGAGGCTTTTCCCGGGAACAGAAAAGAAATGGAGTCTTAGAACTTAGTAAGTAATCTAGCTAGATATACGGTAGATTCTGTTTTGTTTAAATGGCTGAGAAAATAAGCTATGCTGAATGGAATGGATATTCCTGTTTTTGTGTCTTTTTGTAACTTAAGGTTTTGCCTAGAGGGATTCTCTATGTTTTGAATCTGATTACCCTGTAAGGTATTTACCATCCTGATTTTACAGAGGTGATTCTTTTACTTTTTCTTTAATTAAAATACTCTTTTAAGAACCTGATTGCTTTTTCATTGTTCTTAAGATCCAAGGGTTTGGGTCTGTGTTCACCTATGCAAATTGGTGAGGATTTTTATCAAGCCTTCCCCAAGAAAGGGGGTGTAGGGTTTGGGGAGGATTTTGGGGAGAAAGACATTTCCAAGCGGGCTCTTTCCCTGTTATGTATCTGTTAGACGCTTGGTGGTGGCAGCAATAAAGTCCAAGGACAAAAGGTAAAATAGTTTGTACCTTGGGGAAGTTTTAACCTAAGCTGGTAAAAATAAGCTTAGGGGGTTTTTATGCAGGTCCCCACATCTGTACCCTAGAGCTCAGAGTGGGGAAAGAACCTTGACAGTGACAATAATGCTACCCCTTACAATAGCCTTGTGACCCCCTTTTGGGTTGGGATCCCCAGTTTGAAAAACGCTGGCCTCCCCCATGAAATCTGCATAGTACAGGGTAAAAGTACACAAAATATGAGATTTCTATGACATATTTTTCACAGCCGCAAATTTGGTAGGGCCCTACCTACATTAAAGCAGTGGTATCAAGAGTCAGAGACAAAGAACAACACCAAGCTCTTGCACTAGAGCCTATTTCTGCCACATTTCCTCTGATTTGTCTTTGTAAATGTAATTATATTTATGTTGATGATGGTGATGATAGTGATAATAACTATAACAGCTGGTTTTGTATAAGTTATTGCAAGCTAAATTAGTTTCATTTATTTAAAAAATAATCTGATTCATTATATTGCAGGATATCGCTGAAGGAAGCTGTCAGTTAGTGGATGCACACGTGTCAAAAAACCCAAAACTAAAGCCTTACAGAATTTTATGTTGAAAATCATGATAGTGACAACTGATTTCTCAGCTTCTCTGAACTAGCTATGTCTGTATCCCTTCTGAGCTTTTGTATTTTTAGTGTAGGAGTTTTTGAAATGATTTTTTTTGGCTGGTATAAAATTCATTTGCAGACAGCTTCTACTATATATTATAAAGTGTCTTGAAATAAATCAATATTTCTTTGTATTTGTTTTAATTAGATTAGGATTCTCCCATTAGTTCCTAGTCTTAGTTATATTTCTGTATATATTATTTAGTCCCTATTGAATACAGAGTCCATTTCATGATTGTCCTGATACTCCATAACCTCCATGGTTTGGCCCAAGCTACCTGAGAGATCATATTTTCCAATATGGTCTCCCATGTACAACTACATTCTACTGGAGCAGTGAAACTATCAAGCAGTAGAGGGAGACAGAAATTTTAAGGGCAATCTCAAAAAATGGTATGAAACCATCATTTTTTAAAATGACATTCTACATGGCCATTAAAAACATTTTACCAGAAAAAAGTCTCATGATCCAGGACCCACTTCCCTTCCTAACCAGACCTCAGGGAGAAAAAAAAAAATACTGAGTGTACAACCTGAATAAACTGGGATGGTGTTATGTAAACGGAAGTATTTCTGACGATGGGAATGTTTGTGTTCTTTTATGAGGATAAATATTTAGCACCTGATGTTTCAGAAAATTAGATCTCTGGCACTGGACAGACTGGATAATATCATTAGAGAAATACTGTTAGCAAATGCCACATCTGTTGCAATAAGATGGGACTGAGTGGACTTACATTTGCCATGGCAACTATTAATTGGGTATGCAACAGTTTGTGTTTTGCTTTAAATAAAGCTGACCTGGTCACTAATTGAATGTTTGAAATAAATGATTTACAGCTGGGGCTTCACCCTCTTCATGCCTTTATGAGTTTAATTCACTGTATCTGTGAACTGCTGAGAAAGCAGCAGGTGGTAGGTGTAGGCAGAAGTGAAGAGTTTATTTTTATTATTAAAAAACCCCTCCCATGTTAGACAGGTAGATATTGTGTTTTTTTAATGTTTGAGAGAGTAAAAGATTATCTTAATCATGTTTGTGGTCCTACCACCTCTGAGCTTTCAGACTTTTTCTGTGTTCTTTGTCTCACCTGAAATGATATTTTGGATCATATATTTGCTTTAGTAAAGTGGTAAGAATCAATCAGTCAATTTCAGTAGGCAAAAATAACAAATAGGTATGTTAATAAATGTATAACATATCAGTGCCTTTGTCATAAATATAAAGGGAAGGGTAAACCCCTTTGAAATCCCTCCTGGCCAGGGGAAAGCTCCTCTCACCTGTAAAGGGTTAAGAAGCTAAAGGTAACCTCGCTGGCACCTGACCAAAATGACCAATGAGGAGACAAGATACTTTCAAAAGCTGGGAGGAGGGAGAGAAACAAAGGTTTTGTGTGTCTGTCTGTAGTCGTCTTGGCCGGGGACAGAACAGGAATGGAGTCTTAGAACTTTTAGTAAGTAATCTAGCTAGGTATGTGTTAGATTATGATTTCTTTAAATGGCTGAGAAAAGAATTGTGCTGAATAGAATAACTATTTCTGTCTGTGTATCTTTTTTGTAACTTAAGGTTTTGCCTAGAGGGGTTCTCTATGTTTTTGAATCTAATTACCCTGTAAGATATATACCATCCTGATTTTACAGGGGGGATTTCTTTATTTCTATTTACTTCTATTTTTTATTAAAAGTCTTCTTGTAAAACACTGAATGCTTTTTCATTGTTCTCAGATCCAAGGGTTTGGGTTTGTGGTCACCTATGCAAATTGGTGAGGCTTTTTATCCAACATTTCCCAGGAAAGGGGGGGTGCAAGTGTTGGGAGGATTGTTCATTGTTCTTAAGATCCAAGGGTCTGGGTCTGTAGTCACCTAGGCAAATTGGTGAGGCTTTTTACCAAACCTTGTCCAGGAAGTGGGGTGCAAGGTTTTGGGAAGTATTTTGGGGGGAAGGACGCGTCCAAACAGCTCTTCCCCAGTAACCAGTATTAGTTTGGTGGTGGTAGCGGCCTGTCCAAGGGGTAATATTTTGTACCTTGGGGAAGTTTTGACCTAAGCTGGTAAAGATAAGCTTAGGAGGTTTTTCATGCAGGTCCCCACATCTGCACCCTAGAGTTCAGAGTGGGGGAGGAACCTTGACATGGTGGCACAGTGGTGGGATTAACCTGAAATCATTTTGAGATCCAGTTGAGATTTTTTGAACTAGAAATACAGATTTTAAAAAGGAATTTTTAGGAAGTCCAGAAGGCAGCTTTGAAACTGAAAGCAGCTTGGTTTCTCTCTGCTTTGTGGCCAAGCAGAGACAAAAGGGGATTATCTTGTGAATTGCAGGTTTTCTTGCCTGGAGGCAGGGTACTTAACTCCTGCAGGGAAATTCACAGTCTTCCAACCCAGAGGTTTTTTTTTTTTTCTTTTCTTCCTAAAAGTAAATAGGGGGTGTGTGCTCTACCCATTTGCCTGGAGACAAAAGTGGCAGGGTTTTTTTTTAGGATTTTGATTTTTTTTTTGTTTTTTTGTTTTACAAGGAGCACAGGTTTGAAAAGAAATTTTTTTTTTCTTTGGGCTGGGTAAGCAGTTTTCCAAGTAGTTGGAGGTTTTTTGCTTTAATTTGGGCCCAGAGCAGAGACAAGGGAATTGTCTTTTTCTGTAGGCTGACAATCACTATCAGAGAATAGGTACTCTATTCCAGCACAGCAAAAGTTTACAGCCAAGTTTTGTTTGTTTATTTCTAAACCTCGGGTGTAAAGTTAGTTAAAAACAGAGAGGTTAGAATGGCCAAATCCTCAGCTCGACTACAGCTGGAATTAGCCAAATTTCAGGCTGAGGAAAAACAAAGGGAACATGAAAGACAGATAGAACTCATGCGGCTGGAGAAGGAGGTACAGGAGGCTGCCCACAAGAGGGAAATGGAGGCAAGGAAGCATGTGGAGGAGATGGAGAGGATAAAGGCCCAGCAGAATATACCAACAAACCCTAGCAATCCTTCTCCAGGTACCACTTCCCATCCCAGAAAGTTCCCCACCTACAAGGCAGGTGATGATACTGAGGCCTTCTTAGAAAACTTCGAAAGGGCCTGCCTTGGGTACAACATCTCTACTGACCAATACATGGTAGAGCTGAGGCCGCAGCTCAGTGGACCCTTAGCTGAGGTGGCAGCTGAAATGCCTAAAGAACACATGAACAAGTATGAACTGTTTAAATCCAAGGCGAGAGTCAGAATGGGGATAACACCCGAGCAGTCTCGTCGGAGGTTCAGAGCCCTAAGGTGGAAACCAGACATGTCATTTACCCGACATGCCTACCACATTGTAAAACATTGGGATGCCTGGATATCAGGAGCAAGTGTTGAATCTCCAGTAAATTTGCCCTTCCTAATGCAAATGGAACAATTCTTAGAGGGTGTTCCTGAGGAAATAGAAAGATACATCCTAGATGGGAAACCCAAAACTGTAATTGAGGCAGGAGAGATTGGAGCCAGATGGGTGGAGGTGGCAGAGAAGAAGAAAACTGGTCGCAGTTGGAGCGGAGACCAGAAGGGACCACCCCAGACCACACCCTATTACCGGGGGCCGCCCAAAGCCCCACCTACCTCCCAAAGAACCCTCCAGACCCCTTATCGTCCCACCACCCCGTTCTCCAGCAACCCTCCTCGCCCCGGTGACCCGTCAGCTGGACGATGTTTTAAATGTAACGAGCTGGGGCATGTAAAGGCCAACTGCCCCAAGAACCCCAACAGATTACAGTTCATTGCACCGGAATCACACCAGAGGTCCACAGGCCCAGATACCTCCCAGATACCCTTGGAGCGGAGGGAAACTGTGAGTGTGGGTGGGAAGAAGGTCACCGCGTGGAGGGACACCGGAGCACAAGTGTCAGCTATCCATGCTTCCTTAGTGGACCCCAATTTAATCAACCCAGAGATCCAAGTGACGATTCAACCCTTCAAGTCCAACTCTTTCAATTTGCCTACAGCCAAGTTGCCTGTCCAGTACAAGGGCTGGTCAGGAATGTGGACTTTTGCAGTCTATGATGATTATCCCATCTCCATGCTGTTGGGGGAAGACTTGGCCAATCATGTGAAGCAGGCCAAGAGGGTGGGAATGGTCACCCGCAACCAGGCTAAACAAGCCGTGAGGCCTAGCTCTGTTCCGGAAACTTCTATCAGGACCCAGTCAGAGGTGATGGACCTGGACCCCAGGCCAATGTCTGCAACAGCGGTAGTGGATCCAGTCCCAGAGACCTAGACGGAACCAGTCCCAGAACCGGAACCAGCCAAACAACCAACACCAGACCCCGTGCCAGCACTGAATCCAGTACTTGCAACCTCAACACCAGAGGGCCCCACCGAACCTGAACTGGCAGCAGCCGATAACCCTACACAAGAGGCTCAGCCGGAGCCTGAATCCCAACATAGTGCACCAGCGGAGAGCGGTTCACAGTCAACAGAAACAGCTCCATCCCCTATATCGCTTCCAGAGGGACCAAGCCTATGTCCCCAATCCAATGAGGAACTGATGTCTCCAGCATCAAGGGAACAGTTCCAGACCGAACAGGAAGCAGATGAAAGCCTCCAGAGAGCTTGGACGGCGGCACGGAGCAACCCACCGCCTCTCAGCTCTTCTAATCGATCCAGGTTTGTTGTAGAAAGAGGACTTTTATACAAGGAAACTCTTTCTGGGGGACACCAGGAAGACTGGCATCCTCAGAGACAGTTGGTAGTTCCAACTAAATACCGGGCCAAGCTCTTGAGCTTAGCCCATGATCACCCTAGTGGCCATGCTGGGGTGAACAGGACCAAAGACCGTTTGGGGGGGTCATTCCACTGGGAGGGAATGGGCAAGGATGTTTCTACCTATGTCCAGTCTTGTGAGGTGTGCCAAAGAGTGGGAAAACCCCAAGACCAGGTCAAAGCTCCTCTCCAACCACTCCCCATCATTGAAGTTCCATTTCAGCGAGTAGCTGTGGATATTCTGGGTCCTTTTCCGAAAAAGACACCCAGAGGAAAGCAGTACATACTGACTTTCATGGATTTTGCCACCCGATGGCCGGAAGCAGTAGCTCTAAGCAACACCAGGGCTAAAAGTGTGTGCCAGGCACTAGCAGACATTTTTGCCAGGGTAGGTTGGCCCTCCGACATCCTCACAGATGCAGGGACTAATTTCCTGGCAGGAACTATGAAAAACCTTTGGGAAGCTCATGGGGTAAATCACTTGGTTGCCACTCCTTACCATCATCAAACAAATGGCATGGTGGAGAAGTTTAATGGAACTTTGGGGGCCATGATACGTAAATTCGTAAATGAGCACTCCAATGATTGGGACCTAGTATTGCAGCAGTTGCTCTTTGCCTACAGAGCTGTACCACATCCCAGTTTAGGGTTTTCCCCATTTGAACTTGTATATGGCCGTGAGGTTAAGGGGCCATTGCAGTTGGTGAAGCAGCAATGGGAGGGATTTACACCTTCTCCAGGAACTAACATTCTGGACTTTGTAACCAACCTACAAAACACCCTCCGAACCTCTTTAGCCCTTGCTAGAGAAAACTTACAGGATGCTCAAAAAGAGCAAAAAGCCTGGTATGATAAACATGCCAGAGAGCGTTCCTTCAAAGTAGGAGACCAGGTCATGGTCTTAAAGGCGCTCCAGGCCCATAAAATGGAAGCATCGTGGGAAGGGCCATTCGTGGTCCAGGAGCGCCTGGGAGCTGTTAATTATCTCATAGCATTCCCCACCTCCAACCGAAAGCCTAAGGTGTATCATATTAATTCTCTAAAGCCCTTTTATTCCAGAGAATTAAAGGTTTGTCAGTTTACAGCCCAGGGAGGAGACGACGCTGAGTGGCCTGAAGGTGTCTACTACGAAGGGAAATGTGCTGGTGGTGTGGAAGAGGTGAACCTCTCCATGACCCTTGGGCGTATGCAGCGACAGCAGATCCAGGAGCTGTGCACTAGCTACGCGCCAACGTTCTCAGCCACCCCAGGACTGACTGAACGGGCATACCACTCCATTGACACAGGTAATGCTCACCCAATTAGGGTCCAACCTTACTGGGTGTCTCCTCAAGCTAAAACTGCTATAGAACGGGAGATCCAGGATATGTTACAGATGGGTGTAATCCGCCCCTCTGAAAGTGCATGGGCATCTCCAGTGGTTCTAGTTCCCAAACCAGATGGGGAAATACGTTTTTGCGTGGACTACCGTAAGCTAAATGCTGTAACTCGCCCAGACAACTATCCCATGCCACGCACAGATGAACTATTAGAGAAACTGGGAAGGGCCCAGTTCATCTCTACCTTGGACTTAACCAAGGGGTACTGGCAGGTACCGCTAGATGAATCTGCCAAGGAAAGGTCAGCCTTCATCACACATCTCGGGCTGTATGAATTTAATGTACTCCCTTTCGGGCTGCGAAATGCACCCGCCACTTTCCAAAGACTTGTAGATGGTCTCCTAGCGGGATTAGGAGAATATGCAGTCGCCTACCTTGACGATGTGGCCATATTTTCGGATTCCTGGGCAGACCACCTGGAACATCTACAAAAAGTCCTTGAGCGCATAAGGGAGGCAGGACTAACTGTTAAGGCTAAGAAGTGTCAAATAGGCCTAAACAGAGTGACTTACCTTGGACACCAGGTGGGTCAAGGAACTATCAGCCCCCTACAGGCCAAAGTGGATGCTATCCAAAAGTGGCCTGTCCCAAAGTCAAAGAAACAGGTTCAATCCTTCTTAGGCTTGGCCGGTTATTACAGACGATTTGTACCGCACTACAGCCAAATCGCTGCCCCACTGACAGACCTAACCAAAAAGAAACAGCCAAATGCTGTTCAGTGGACCGGAAAGTGTCAGAAGGCCTTTAACAAGCTTAAAGCGACACTCATGTCTGACCCTGTACTAAGGGCCCCAGACTTTGACAAACCGTTCCTAGTAACCACAGATGCATCCGAGCGTGGTGTGGGAGCAGTTTTAATGCAGAAAGGACCTGATCAAGAATTCCACCCTGTAGTGTTTCTCAGCAAAAAACTGTCTGAGAGGGAAAGCAACTGGTCAGTCACTGAAAAAGAATGTTATGCCATTGTCTACGTTCTGGAAAAGCTACGCCCATATGTTTGGGGACGGCGTTTCCACCTGCAAACCGACCATGCTGCACTAAAGTGGCTTCACACCGTCAAAGAAACTAACAGAAAACTTCTTCGGTGGAGTTTAGCTCTCCAAGATTTTGATTTCGACATCCAACACATCTCAGGAGCTTCTAACAAAGTGGCTGATGCACTCTCCCGTGAAAGTTTCCCAGAATCAACTGGTTAAAATCGTCCTTGAGATGTGGAAAATATTGTTAGTCTTTATGTACTTGGTAGTATATTTAGAGATGCATGTGTCTTATTAACTCTGTTTTCCTAGAGCTCCAGGAAGAAATCCCAGCCAGTGTTTCACCCTAGCTGAGATTTGGGGGGCGTGTCATAAATATAAAGGGAAGGGTAAACCCCTTTGAAATCCCTCCTGGCCAGGGGAAAGCTCCTCTCACCTGTAAAGGGTTAAGAAGCTAAAGGTAACCTCGCTGGCACCTGACCAAAATGACCAATGAGGAGACAAGATACTTTCAAAAGCTGGGAGGAGGGAGAGAAACAAAGGTTTTGTGTGTCTGTCTGTAGTCGTCTTGGCCGGGGACAGAACAGGAATGGAGTCTTAGAACTTTTAGTAAGTAATCTAGCTAGGTATGTGTTAGATTATGATTTCTTTAAATGGCTGAGAAAAGAATTGTGCTGAATAGAATAACTATTTCTGTCTGTGTATCTTTTTTGTAACTTAAGGTTTTGCCTAGAGGGGTTCTCTATGTTTTTGAATCTAATTACCCTGTAAGATATATACCATCCTGATTTTACAGGGGGGATTTCTTTATTTCTATTTACTTCTATTTTTTATTAAAAGTCTTCTTGTAAAACACTGAATGCTTTTTCATTGTTCTCAGATCCAAGGGTTTGGGTTTGTGGTCACCTATGCAAATTGGTGAGGCTTTTTATCCAACATTTCCCAGGAAAGGGGGGGTGCAAGTGTTGGGAGGATTGTTCATTGTTCTTAAGATCCAAGGGTCTGGGTCTGTAGTCACCTAGGCAAATTGGTGAGGCTTTTTACCAAACCTTGTCCAGGAAGTGGGGTGCAAGGTTTTGGGAAGTATTTTGGGGGGAAGGACGCGTCCAAACAGCTCTTCCCCAGTAACCAGTATTAGTTTGGTGGTGGTAGCGGCATGTCCAAGGGGTAATATTTTGTACCTTGGGGAAGTTTTGACCTAAGCTGGTAAAGATAAGCTTAGGAGGTTTTTCATGCAGGTCCCCACATCTGCACCCTAGAGTTCAGAGTGGGGGAGGAACCTTGACAGCCTTCAACTCCTATCTTTGAAATATGAGGCGCACACTTTATCCAGTAAACAGAAAGGTTTTGTTTAAAATCTGTTGGAGTTTACATATGGAAAATTAGCTTTGTAAATGCAACAGAAGTATATTGAGAATTCCAAAGGTGAAGATGATCAAATATAAGTGCTACAAAGTTCAAACAAATCCCATTCTCTTCTATACAAAAATCTACATGCATCCAACATTTTATGAACAGCTGAAAATTTTCTACTAGGTTTTACATCTTTGTAAAAAAGTTGGGAAAAAGTGATGTAAAAAGAAAAGACCAGGCTCTACATTTCTCACTAATAAGGCAGACATTTGAAATAATTTGGAACAGTGGTATGACAGAGTGCCTATATGCAAAAACACACTCAGAATGATATTTCTAATGCTTATAAGGGCATACAACAAATCACCCACCAGGGTCCCAATCAAGCAAACATTTAGTAATGTGTTTAGTTTTATGCAAGTGAGTAGTTCCACTGAAGTCAAGGACTCAGGCCTTAGGCTGAGCTTGTAGACGTAGCAAAGGTCATAGAAATTTCCTGGCTTATCTCAAAAGGGCTCTTATGAGACTTAAATAAGTTCATATTGGTATAGCTCCTGGTTCACAAACACATCCTTATTATCAGGGAGCCACAGCTGAACGCCCATCTCATTGCCCTCAGCTGATTCAGCTAATGAATCGCGTCTCCTGATTGGCTGAAGATTCCAACAGGCACATTCTTAAACCCTACAGCAGGGTTGGGTCTTTGCCTGCTCAATAGTGTTCCATGCTGTGTTTCTGGCAGTATGGGGTTTACAATGGTGCCATGGATCTGCGCCCTTACTCAGAAGGGGTCCTGGCCTGTTCTGCTTACACTATGCCCTAGACCCCACCAGATCACTGGCTCCTCTTGGCCTGCCTGCCACCTGACCAAGGGCTCTTTTCTGCCCCCTGGCCGGATCCCGGTGCACCTCCGGCTCCAGGCTTCCCATCAGCTGTAGGCCCCCACCTGTCTCCCCGGAGCTGAGCCATCTGGGATTGGTGCAGTCTCGGCCAGTTGGGGGGATGACAGTGTTGGGGGCTTAGCTGGGCCCCTCCAGACAAGTGGGTCCTGTAGGGAGCCTGGCTAGTGCAGGCCCTGGCCTGGCTGATTGTGCCATTCCCAAGGGGCTGGAGCAATTCCCTGCCCCAGGACCAGCCCTGGGTGCGCTGCTGGCTCAGCCCAGTAGACACAGTCACTTCCCGGCAGGGCTGGTGAGTGTGGTCGGGAGGCAGGGCATGGGGGAGTGGGTCTGAGGAGGGTGCTGGACTGTGGGGGGGCAGGAAGATGTGTGTGGGTTGGGGCACTAGGGAGTGAGGGTTCTGTATGGAGTTCTAGGCAGTTGTAGTGGGGCTGTGGTCGGGGGGTGCTGGGTGGGGTGGTGTTTGCAGGGTGTTGTGCATTTATGTGAGTGTCTGGGGGGCACTGGGCATAGCAGGTTCAGGGGGGGGCTTTGGCCATAGGAAGATGGGGGGTGCACAGGCACTGACTTCTGATTTCCCTGGGGATGCTTGACTCCATGCTCTGCCCCAGGCCCTGCTCCCACCCCACACCTTCCCCCAAGTCCCCACCTCATCTCTTCCTGCCCCATTCCACACCCATCCCTGAGTGCCCTCCCCCTTACTCCGTCTCTTCCTGCCCCTGCTCTTCTCCCCCGCTCCAGCGCCTCCTGCCTGCCGCTAAACAGCTGATCAGCAGTGGTTGGAAGGCGCTGGAGATGAGAGGGTGGAGCTGATCTGTGGGGCCGCCAATGTATGCTCAGAGCACACATACTTTTTTTCTGTGAATGGTCCAGGGCTGTGGGTGCATATAGACAAGCATCCTGTTTTTCCTAATGCATACCTCAGCAATTTTAACAGAGATCTTATCAGGAAGGACGTGGGGTCAAGCTGTCCTTTCTGTGGCACCCAAACCCACTGCCCTCTTGACTCGGTCATGCTAAGGCTGCTGCATAGGCCCACTGATTGCCTGCTAGCTTGGCTACTTTTAGCAATAAGCAGTAGTGGTTTGGGCAGTTTACTGCTTTGCGAAGATCTCCCCATACAGCTGATGCTCTGACCTCCTGGATCTTGGCCCTGGCTCACTCCCTGGGATTAGTAACTTGGCTTCTGATTTGGGCTCTGGCCATTAGGCATGTGCTTAAGTTCTTTCTTGAATAGGGATGGATTTACACACTAATTGAGTGCTTTCCTGACTCAGGACCACAATGCTTTCAAATCCTCAGATGAAAGGAACCTGCAGAAATACAAAGCATTCTTCTCTAATTTAGCTGGAGACAATACTATGGCTCCAAATAAGCAGCAAATTTACTATATGACATAGATGGCAGCTAACTTCTGTATCAGGCAAAATGCTTAAATTCATTCGGTCTTTGTATAGAACAAATTGTTTGCGACACCTCTGTTCTAAGCATAATAAGGACATATTAACTTTAATTGAGATCAATACTAAGATGTATTGACACAGAATGCTGATGCTCAAATTCAAGAGTCAAAGAGTGATGACAGTGACAGGAAAAATCTCAGTTGTAAAGATTTACTGTCATACAAGCAGTCCTGTCTGTATGCATCTAAAAATAAAATGAGCATAATGCTTTAAAATATATTCCGTCACATTCACCCTGAAATATCCTTTTTAAGCTGTTATAAAGAACAGAACATCCCATTCTGTTATGTTATGGCATTGTAATATCAAATGTCCTAATAGACTGGGTTATAAAACAATTTAGTAGTGACTGAAATTATATTCGATCAGATATACTCCATGTGATTGATATAAGGAAGTGACAAATACCCAATTTGGATTTGATTGAACAATAATTCACTGGCAATATTTTGAATTATTTAGATAGTATTTTATATGGTCTCATTAGCTATGCATAAATAAGCATGCAGAAATACAGTATAAATCACGTCAGGGTACTATGCAAGGGTCAGGAAGCAGTCTGGGCCAGATCCTTACCTGGTGTAAATCAGCATAGCTTTAACAGACCTGACTTTAATAGAACTATGCTGAGAATGTGGCCTGATAGCTTTGTAACAGTCAATCAGAGCCAGATTATAGGGAGAATCTGAATAATGCAAAAAGTTTATAATTATATAAAGTCGCACGGGTAGAACAGGAAGTGGACTGAGCAGAGGTAGGAGCTGGGAATTCCTGAGTTCTGTTCCCATTTCTGATTAGTCTTAGTATCATAGAATATCAGGGTTGGAAGGGACCTCAGGAGGTCATCTAGTCCAACCCCCTGCTCAAAGCAGGACCGATCCCCAATTAAATCATCCCAGCCAGGGCTTTGTCAAGCCTGACCTTAAAAACTTCTAAGGAAGGAGATTCCACCACCTCCCTAGGTAACGCATTCCAGTGTTTAAAAGTCTTAATACTTTGTATTTAGTATTTCCATACATTGTTTAATGAACACCCTTATGAGGCAGCTGAATATCTTTGTGCCCATTTTACAGCAGGAAAAATGGAGGATTTCAGCAATTAAGGTGGAAATATTCAAAAGTGACCTCAGTGTGGTCTAACGTGAATGCCTCTACTTTCAAGTACCCCACTTAGGGCTTGATTTTTTTCAGAGGTTCCGGGAACCTCCCATTTTCTTCAGTTGGAGTTGAGGGTGCTCAGCAAATCTAAAAGCTAGGCACAAGCTGTCTCAAGTTGGGCATCCAAAAATGAAGGATTCCCAAATCAGCAGCCACTCAGAAAAATTGAGTATAGTATTAAGATATAAAGAATCAACCATAAGCAAAAGGGAGTTCAGTATAAATTACTGTCTTTTAGCAGTGATGGAATAGAGCAAAAGGCCACCATATTCTGTTTACCTTCAAGCCATCTAGCTCTCATGTTGATGTTACTTTTCATATTCATTCAGGCTTGCACATTGTCAAGCACCTTATGTAATACTATAATGCAACATGAGAAAAGATATTGCTATTAGCTGGAGCTGCTAATTAAAGTTGTCTTATCCTCCTGGTAGCATGTTCTCTGCTTTGTGGTATTTCAGAAGTCTTTTTTGTTTGTTTGTTTCCCTTGCAATCTATATTTTTGCTTTGGGGGCGGGGGTGGGAATGGGGAGGAGGTGTTAGGCAATATTTACACAAAACTACTGCTGCTGCTTTATTCTTCAAATCCTTTCTCTATGTGAAACGCAGCAGCTCTTTGGGGGGTTATTGAGGCCAGCCAGGCACACATCATCATTTTTGAAGAATCTGACGTTACTTGTGTGGAATTCAATTATGTTTTCTCTCATGTCAGACAACATTAAATGATCATTTGAATTTTGGTTCTTTGACATTGACCGTAGTTAAAATTCATGGCGGATGACTCATTGGTTGTCAGAATTTTGACCAATGGGAAAACCCTGATATTTTTACATGTAAATAATAATAGGCAATGAGAATGATTCAGCAATGCCCAGTACAGGGGAAATATAACCGAGATTCAGAAGCTTTGCTCTGCACAACATTTATTTACTTTAAAAGTGGGAATTCTTTATAGGCATATACAATGGCAAATGCGTTTCCCCTCTAAGGTTCCTCTCATGTGTGATTCCACAGGTTCCATCATGTTTTCCCCTATGTCTTGGCTTTGGGGGAATTAGTGGGGAGATTTTATTTCTGGTATGGTTGATAGATTTCCATCTCATCTGAGCACCTTACCTATCATCTGGTAGAGACAGAGGCATGAGTGATAACTAGAGCTGGCAGAGGGTCAGTTTAGGTATGACTGAAGCATAGCTGGTAGAAGCAATCGGAAGATAAGGCAATAGATATATCTGCTCCCATGATTGTGTTCAACTTTTATTCCTTAAATTTGCATGCCTTTGTCACCTCTACATTCTATTGCTGTGATGCACTCCACATGGGGTTACATCGTAAATCTATCCACAAAATACATGTGCAGAATTCTGCAACTGGCTTATTAAGTGCTGTATTTGACAGTGGCACATTACATCTGCACTCCATGTTCCACAAACATGCTTTTGTTTCCACATTGAGTTAAAATAGTTGTTTTTCACCTACAAAGCCCCAAATAGGTGAGATTTTCAAAACCACAAATATGAATTAGGTACCCATTGACTTTCAGTGGAAATTGGGTGTATAATTGGTGTCTTTAAAAATCTCTACTAAATGTTTTTGGACCCACCTGCTTGTGAATCTATCTCTTCATGCAATATAAAAACTGCGACCAGCACTGATGCCTGAACTGGAGCTCCTTTGGTTTAATAGACAGGGAGCTAATAAGAGGGCATTCTTTCTGGGGAACCTTGTCATTCAACCATTTGATCTGAAATGGGGTTGACTTTAAGGTCCTTTCCCAAACCCCATATATTCTGTGTGGGTGATGAGGAGGGAAGGAAAGGGGTTGTTCATTACTTTGCCTTGATAGGTCAGGGACAAATTGTCTTAGGTTAAATTGCTGGATTTAGAACTTATAAAAACTGTAGTTTAAAAATATTTGTCAAAGGGGCCTAGACCTGAACATTGTGTACATAGAAATTGACAGTGTGTACATAGAAATAAATACATGCAAGCACTTCTGTGGCACTCATAACTTGTAGTTTCTTATAAAAAATATGCAAATAGATGTTTTAACAAATGGCTTGAGTTGTAGGCTGTCCGGATGTAAGGTTTAAAATGAATACCCATCTACCAAAACAAATAGAAAATGTACCTTAAGAGTCATTGTAACAGCCAGAGAGAGAAGGCCAGCATTTTGTTTTATTAATAAGCCTTCACTCTTTAAACCAAAGCATTTAAGAAGTCCCATTCATGTCTGCTATGTGGTTGAAGGTGAATAATGTTGCCTACTGTACTCAGCCTTATCTATGAATCTTCTCAAAATCTTCTTTAGTAAATTGATAACCTACCACTCATTTAGCAATGTTATGAAGTGCAGACTATGCAGTTGGATCATATCTGGGACTAGTTTGATCGTGGTAGAGGCAATTTCAGGGTAGTCTGGAAAAAAGCCTAAACCAGAATCACTCCTATCCAAGGATTATCGTCGTATTTCATCCAGCAGAAAATTAAATGATACTAAAGAACCTATCTTTCCTGGAATAACTTAACCAAAGTCTAAATATCAGGATTTGTTGGGGTTTCCAATGTTTACGTACATAACAAAACTAGTATTTCCAGAAAAAAATATGCCTTACAAAAATAATAGGTCAAGTTATTACCAAAACAATGGTTACAAGCCCTTACAGAAGCTGTAGTTCAAGTAGAGCGGCATTGCTATTATGGATATTTACTGTTCCTTCTCGTGTTGCAATCAGGGCATTTCAACTTCAGTTGTGTGTGTATCTCATGTAGACATAAGCAGCCACTCAAAAAAAAAAAATCAGATTGTTACCTGACCTCAGTAGAATAAGGAGAGAGGGAAGCTGTGCCGTCTATTAAAAAATACATGAACACCTCTCAGAAGGTAAGCTCCCTTTATACACTTTAAGTACTATATAACTTTTTTTTTTTTTAAATTTTCTCTAGCCCTCCTTTTTTCTCCCTGCTCCTGAATGGAAAGTAAACCCAATTATATTCAGTGTTAAGGTAAATATTCCAATTCACAGCATGTAAGTGGATTCTAAATGAGTCAATAATACATTCAGCAATGACTACTGTTTAACAACTCCTTTGCTGCACACCACTGCAGCTTGTGTGTACTATTATTTTAACTGTTGATATCCCATGGCATATTATTGTTTCAGATGTGGCATAGAGCATGGCATAGAGCGTGACAGGGTTTTACTACAGAGATTATTTCTATCTCCTTGAACCAGGTATGTCAGGCAGTAGAGCTTAGAAATTTGATAGCAGCAGTTCCATAGGAAAACTCTGTCACTACCCATGACTGCTCCAGCACATGAGGCATAGATAGTACTGACTGACTGATTTCTTCCTGGACATGGACAAGAGTCATTTCACAGCATTTGATATAGCGGGCCACAGAATCCTGCTGTCCCACTTCAGAGATAGTGGGATAGTAAGGAGGGCTCCAGTCAGCCCTTTCTGACTACACCCAGAGTAGTTGGGAATCCTAAGTCACTAAAGCCTAAAGTCTCCATCCTGGTTCACGTTTTTATATGAAGCCATCAGGATAGATTTGAAAACAATAGGGACTCAAATGCCAACAATCAATCAGATGACACCCTGCCTTATGTGACCTTCACATCAGACTCAAACTGCATCATCTCCCAGTTATCTAGGAATTTGGATGAGAGATCAGCTTGATGAAGAGCAAATGACCAAAACTGATTATGGGGGATGCATTAGAAAAAAAAATCACCATCTTCATTGCCCTACATTGAGGGAATATGTCCTCACATTGTTCAAATTATCCACAGCCTCAGTTCTTTTCTAGAACTGTTTCTTTTCTAGAATTGTTTCTAGAACTTTTCATTGTTTCTGGATATCCAAATACCCATAAGCATGTGAAGCATTAGAGTTGGCCAAGAACTGGATTTTCTATTTCTATTCTGCAATCTTAAATTTCTTTCATTTCAAAATCTTTGGAAATTCCCCGTGAAACAAAATTCTGAAGAAAAAAAACATTTCAGGTTTTTGCTTGAACAAAATCAAAATGTTTCATTCTGATTTCTGCTTTTTTAAAAAAATACATATATCGTAATTTAAAACATTGAAAAAAATTTCACAGTGGAAAATCTGTTCTGTTTTAAAATGCTGAAGCATTCTTTATTTTTCTTTCTAAACAATTTTTTTTCTCAGGTGACTCATTTCCAAAAATAAAAATTGTCTAGTTTCAACAAATTGGCGTTCTCCAGTGGAAAAAGATTCTCTTGGAAAATGTCTGACTAGCTCTGAAAAGCATCCTTTCTGTTGGAGTCAGTTGCCCCAGTGATCCATCCATTTATGGCCTGCAGGTTTGATTATAATAAATCATGTGGTCCTCAAAATGAAGCCACCAACTTTAGAAAAAGCTATGATTAGCTCTCAATACAGCAGCCCATCTGCTCAGCAACACAGACCATGAAAAGCACATCACCTAAGTGCTCCACTCTTTCCACTGCTTCTCTGTTGCACAGTGGATCAAACTGCAGGTTTTGGTCCTTATCCTCAAAGGGCTCAATTTATCAGTCCAGGTCTAGGGGACAGTCTGACTGCACATAATCAGAACCTCTCACAAAAAGCTAAGTGTTCTAATGGCACTGTCAGTCTGATTGGGCAAGAGATGGTGATTTCTCAATCACTACTCCACAAATTGAAAGTCAAGATGATCACAAACCACAGCACCTTCAAAGCAACAAGCAAACCCAACCTTTCTGACCCAGTCTTTCACCTGTCAAAAAATACCTCTAATCAAACATGCAAACAACGCATTATAATACAGAGCCCTTCAGTCTAGCAGACAGGTATAACAGATCCAATAGCTGGAAGTTGAAGCTAGACAAATTCAGACTGGCAATTAGGCACATTTTTTTAATAGTGAGGGTAATTAATCATTGGAATAATTTAGCAAGGGTTGTGGTAGATTCCCCATCACTGGCAATTTTTAAATGAAATTTGGATATTTTTCTAAAAGATGTGTTCTACTTCAAACAGGAATTAATTCAGGAAAATCCTGTGGCCTGTGTTATACAAGAGGTCTGACTAGATAAACACAGTGATCTCATCTAGATTTATAGTCAATCTAATCTATGAACTAAATCTAGTTCTTGCAGATAAACTGAATTTGTGTGATATGCTCATATATATATAGTATGCACATGATATACAAATTTACACAGATAGTAAGATCAGGTTGCTGTAAGTTAAAATTTAACTGTATTTTTTTGTTAATAATACTTGGTTTTGCACAAATGTGGTTGTTCTGTATTTGGAGATCCATAGGTAGGACATCAAAGTATCAAAGTATTGAAGCATAAATTATGTAGTTAATGAAATAAGTGGTAATTCCAGATATGACATTGCACTATTATTATTGCTAACTTTCAGATTTGTTAATATCTCAGATTGGATTAACAGTATGGCAGCCCTAAGTTATTCAGTAGAAAGATACTAAGGAGAAAGGAGGTTCTAAATAGATTAAGAAACTGGAAAATCTGACATTTTAGACTTGTTTCTCTATTCGTTTGTTTAGTATGCATTCACTATATGTATAAAAAAAGAAAATAGCCAGTGGTAAACTCATTCATCAGGTAGTAAACATAGACAGATAGCTAAGCACTACGTTGAGTGGTGATGTTGCACAGGTTCCTGTATACCTGGTCTCAGTTGCAAACCTCCATTGCCATTTTGGGATTCAGAATAAACATCATGGAATGATCAAATTATTAAACTGGATCCAAGTATAGAACTGCAGCTAGAAAGGTTCTTCAGTTGTTATTGCACTGGGATAATTAACTAGATAACAATACCTATGTTTAACTAACAAAAATATTTAACCATAATGGCTAACCAGTGTATACTCTGGTGTCCAAAATAGAGACCCTTTCATTAATATCAAAACTCCACTTCAGGGGGGAAATTAATCTTTGAAAATTAGAAGCAGAACAATGAAATTATCTGTAATTTTAGCTATACATTTCTTCATCATAAAAAGGCAGCACTGAAAAGCATCCAGTTGTTATAGATGTTTTTGTTGAAGGACACTGCAAGAACATCTGTCTTTTTGGAAAAAAGAGTCTTGTTAATGATCTGACCTGGAATGGAAATCTTGATGGTTTCTTGTCAGTGAAATGAAGCATTTAAATCTGTGGATAGACAAGTAAACTGTTCTGGTAGCTGTTCTGAGTACACACATCTATTAGTGATGGTGATTTTATACAGTGCCAAGTATGTTATGGCTTCATAAATTGGTGCTGATACAAAAAGAAGTAAACTTCCACCCCACATGAAATCCAAGCTGAACCTTTTTTTATGCTCAATTTAAAAGTGATAAAAACATATTTATATGTTTGGGGGTTTTTTGTTCCAATGAGATTTTCCAAACTTGATAGATAGGGTTAAACATCCAAAGTTTTCAATTTATTTTAAAAAGGAAAAAAAAAAGGCTCTCAACGTTGAGGTTCATCTGACATGAGCAATTCCACTAGCAAATATGAAAAGGTCTGAGCTATTTGGCTGTTCTTTTCTCTGTTTTCAGTTGCTAGTACTTTTGGAGCAATATTCATCAGACTTTCATTTATCTGCACTCAGGCTATCTGGAGAGTTTGAAATATCTGCTTTTAGCTGATTAGAGACAGTATGTGTGAGAGGCTGGTGTTTTCAGGAATGTAATATTCTTTTGATGGCTTTCATTGTAATTATGTTGTGTCACACTGCGTCTATCACAGCTCTTCATATCATGTTACACAAGGTCCTGTCAACATGCTTGTTTTGACAGTACAATACTGTAAGTGATATAATATAATATAATATATATGTAATATAGCACCAAAAGCTTTGATGAACAGCACTATTTTTTAACAGAATGTCTCTAACTGCCACAAACCAATCTCAGTGGACCTTTCTGTGTTGTACTATATGTAGAGAAGGGCTGAAGAAGCAGCATTCAGATCTGGAATTTTGAAAGCATTTTTAGAAATATCTCTCGCTATTTATCTCCATGAGTGTGAATTGTGCTTGTGTCTCATTCAATGAGAAATGCCAGATACTCCCAATAGAAAGTCCTCTCTGATCCTCTAAAACAAAACAAAAATATAGATCAACATTTGGATGCATTTGAAAGACTTTCAGAGGATATATGACAGGTTTCAGAGTAACAGCCGTGTTAGTCTGTATTCGCAAAAAGAAAAGGAGTACTTGTGGCACCTTAGAGACTAACCAATTTATTTGAGCATAAGCTTTCATGAGCTACAGCTCACTTCATCCGATGAAGTGAGCTGTAGCTCACGAAAGCTTATGCTCAAATAAATTGGTTAGTCTCTGAGGTGCCACAAGTACTCCTTTTCTTTTACAGGATATATGATGATGGGTACCATTATAAAAACTCATATTGACAGATAGAAAGTTGTAAGAAAAAGTTATATGTTAATAATAATAAGGAGCCTGTTTTTCATTTACAATAGGGTCACTTTACAAATTCTGGAAGTGAAAAGGGTCTTTGATATGAGTGTAAAGGTAAATTATGTATATTTTAAGAACTGTATAAGGATTAGGTTCTTTAAAAATAGTTTGAAATGATAAAACTTGCCACAGTTTTGAAGATCTTCTACTTTTGTCATGCCTCCAAATGTTGTGCTATATTTTCTACAGCTCTCTGTTTTATTATTCATTGCCATTTTTATGATATGTACAATGCCTTTTAACATTTTATTTTTAGTTATTTACTCTTGTCATTAGAGGTAGTGATCAGAATAGCTCTCATAGCACAATATTCCTTTGACTCTTTGGTATATATTTAACACTTAGGTAGTGGTTAATGGTCAGGAAGAAGATTGTTGGACAAGGGAGGTCACTGTGGCCTGAAGGAGAGAAGATCTATGAAGGTCTGTGTGGGATGGTGGCAGGTCAGGATTTCAGTCCAAAATCAAGTTTTGCCTGGCCCTTCTCTACATCTAAGAAACCCACTTCCTTCTGACATTGTCCTGCCTAAAGAAGTGGCCACCAGTAATGGGTCAGTCTGATGCACTGGGTGGGTCAGGCTGAGGTGAGGGAATAATCATAACCAACTCAACAGAAACTCCGTGCAGAGAGACAGGGTGATATGTAATCATGGAGTGTGAGATTGCCTGCTTAATAGGCCAGAGCTGAGCTGCTTCTAGCTCTTACATTAGTGGTAGGAAGGTGGCAGGGGTCACTTTTTATGTTCGGGACAGATGAGTTGAACATTATAGTGAGGGACAGGGAGAGAATGGAAAGTAAAATACTTAAGGAAGTACAGTTCTGGAGCTGGGCATTTCTTCCTGTCCTGCAGAAAATGTTTTTTTTTTTCTTTTTCTCTCTTTAAACAGACCCCTGCACAGCAAGAAATCATAGGATTATAGGAATTGCCATACCAGATACTACCTGTGGTTTATACTTTGACTTCTTATTGTCTCCACATCATGCTGTGGTAGCAAGTTCTGTAGGCTAATTACATGTTGTGTGAAATCCCTTGTAGGGCAAGAGCAGTTTTAGGGAATACAAATTGCAAATGTCTGCACTCTGGTGGGCAAACCTCAGTGTGTCAAGTTGCACACTATTGGAGCCTGATCCCAACACAGCAAATATTCCCTTTAACTTTAGTGGACTTTGGATCAAACTATTGATGAATAAACTAAAAGCCTGGGTAGGGGAAACTCTTATTCTTTTTCTCTTTCTCACTGGTTTGTTGTGCTCTCCTAATATGCTATGACAGAATAAATTCTGAGCATTTGTTGGAGAACTTTAGATTTCCTTTTCCTATTTTCTCTGTTACTGAGGCTTATGACTGTAATAGAGAGAAAAACAATGCTACCCTGTCTGATTTCCTTTACAAAGTGAATTCCAACTCTCTTGAAAAGTGGGTGCTAAAACTTTTTGCCAATGAGTTCAATGACGTCTTCCTATAAAATATTAGCTATTCTGCTTGCACCTTCAAATCCCAAAAGCTTTGTACAGATAATTGGATTCCTTGTGCAGCTGTGAGCATAACAATAAGCAATCAGTCAATTCCATTACTGTGAGGGTGTGACTGTGAGAGCTATACCAATGCCATTTGCTTTTCTGTAACAAATGCACAACACACACAGAGTCCCAGTGTTTTCTTGTTATTACATTTTAAATCATACAGCTAACAATAGGTTTATAGTGACTTTGAGTCATGTCTGCTACAAATACAAATACCAAGAGACCAATACTTTTGTTACAGGAGTTTTATTTTAGAAAAGTGATAAGTGGATAGAAAAATATAGCATTGTTACTTTGATTTGCAGCTAGTTATACTGACAATAATGCAAAATTAACTTTATAAAAAAAGAAAAAAGAATAAGGCCAAGGTGTTGTTTTCCTTTATCAGTGAATAGTGTCAAAGTAGTAATAAAAGAGAGTTTAAATAGTCTCTGTCTTTTAGTTGAGATTATTCTGTAATGATAAAATCTCACATGACATGGATTTTGGATGGGAATTAAACAAAAATACCATAACTGACTTTTTAATGTGTTTCCTAAATAATGCTGGAAGTGCAAAATCATGCACTTTAATCGTCTTATAAAAATGGCTGAGGTAGATAATACACTCACCCAGATACCAACCCACTAACACAAAGCTACCTTGAAGACTACCTTGCCAGCAAAAGGATTGTGCATGGCTTCTCATTTATTTTAGGGACCAGATGGGTACCCTCTATCATCTCCTGAGGGCTCTTTGGCTATAGCTCAAGATCTGGGCCAATATCTTGGCAATGTAACAACAAATATAAGTACATAAGCTTCCAGAGTCCTTGTTCAGGACCATTTGGAGCTAAAGCATGTGTACATTTATCAATTATTAGACACTAGAAGGGGATTACTTTTTTCTCAAAGAGATGCCCATCTGCAAAGAATTTCTTAGTAGGAAAGAGAGAAACAGATGGCCAAATGCCAGGTGTTTTTAATAACACAAACTATTGAGGCCTTTTACTTTAAATGCATACACTATAGCCTATTCTTTTTTTCTTAATTCATTTTACAGGTAACTCAGTAGGCATTTCTCCAGTGCTTAATACCTTCCATATTTCATAAATCTAGACAAGAAATGCAATTTACTGAACTGGAACTCAATAAGTCACACACCATTGAAATACTACAGTAGTTAAGTCATAGAAGCATCACTATTATCATTATGTAATGTGCCATTTTAGATGGGAGAAACTACTGTCTTTGACTTCACAGGTGCAAAATGCTTTTCACCAGGAAAAAAAAATCTCCGTATAGAGGTGCTTTCATCAGTACATTGTTGTCTTTTGTGAACAGATTCTGCTTCAGATGACAGATAGAAGCTAATGACTACCTTTTCTTGGAGTGAAATAAACCATCATCGTGAGAGAGACTGAGTTCTAAGGACAAAAAACCCAAATTCTTCCCTTTTTTGTTGCTAACAATAGCCAGGGTATAATGATTAAAGTAACAAAGTGATCCTCTTCTATCCACTTACCCCCCTGCCCTGTAAAGGGGTGGAAAAAATCTTTAGCAAAATAGTCAATCTCTTGATATTTGTATTTTGCAGCAGGAGGCTGAAGGCAAGGGAAGACAGAAAGCTGAAACACACACACACAGAGTCTGGGGGGTTTCTCAAAGGATCATTCCCAAATTCCATAGATTAGCCATGTGCATCATGGAGTGATAATGGTGGACATAAACTGGCAAAAGAACAACAACCCACAACCCCACTAGTTTTGTACCCACCCAAAAATGCTAAAGCCAGCTCTAGTTATGAACATTGTTCAGCAGTCTCTCAATCTATCTATTACTGACAAAACTGTCACAGTTAAAATAGGGGCAGTTCCCTCTTTATGCCCTCAACAGTGATGCTAAGTGTACGTGGTATTAACTATGTAATCCCCAAAGCCTTCTGCTTGCCAGTCACTCCAGCCAAGTCTGAGGAGTAGAGCATGCAGAACAAAGCTCTTCTGTAATGTGTGGGAGTTCTCTACTAATGACTGCCTTCCCAGAGTCTGAATAGCTGGTACTGGGAGGGAAACTGGAGTCCTGTTCCCCCACCCTCCAACTAGGACAAATATGCTCTGCTAGCTAATTTCTACCTCTTCATCCCCATTTCCAATCAGCCTGGGAAGTTCTATTCCTATGCCAACTAGAGAAGAGCTCCAGCAATAAGGAAAGACCTGCCACCTCAAGAACCACAAGGAACCCATTTCCCCAACTTCCCATACCACCCACTACCAGAAGGGAATTAGACAAGACCAGTTTCAGGGTAAAAACCACAGAATGGCCAGCTTGCCACTAATTCAGCCAGCACAGGCCCTAGGATAAACTTACCTGCTTTTGCTGCTCTAGGGAGCAGCTACCAAGAAGGAGTGGTTACTAGGGGAATTTCCGTGGGTGGAGAAGCATGGCGGGTTGAAAGGTACTGAACTGTGGGGGCCAAGGGGGATAAAAAGATTGATGGATTTAGTTGGGAGTGACATGTGGTAGGGAGATTGTGGAACTGATTAATTTGTTTTTGAGTGGGTCAGGGGAGAGTATTTTACCTACGGAAAGTTGCATGAATCAGTGACTGAGGCAGAAATGTTTTGAGCAATCTGCTTGTTAAAATTTTGGCAGCATATCAATGGATTGTTTACATATATAGCGCTGGATGAATAACCAGGTTTTTGGTTTAGTGGATGAGCTGAAAAATTGTGTAGGGGATAATTTTGTTTCAGATTGAACCAAAATTATTTTTTCAACTAAATAAAAACTGGAAAACATGCTTTTAGCCTGAACAAAACATTGTATTTAATCTGAAATATTTTTCAAGAGGGTTTTAAATAGTTTGTCAATAGCTTTTCAAAATTAAACATAGGTATATTATAACAGAAAGACTTTCTGAAATGAAAAGTCAAAATATTTCCTTCTGGAAATGCCAAAAGAAAATGTTTCAAAAAATTTTTTGAAGTATTTCCCCCCCCTTTTTTTGGCCAAAATCATTTGCCAAATTTGACCCAAATTCATTAATAGTTTTGGTTGACTTGTTTCTGCATTTTTCAGTAGAAAAAAATATTCACACAAAATATTTTCCCAACTCTTTACAGACAAGTGATAGTTAAAGAGCATGAAACATAGGCGTAAACATGAACATCATTTCTATACCAATGAATTGTTTTATGACCGTGAAGGTTTTAATCAAGTAACTCCAGTGTATTTCATTTCAGCAAGCACTGTTCAACAATTTGTTTTAATTTAATTGTTCAAATGAGAAACCAATGTCTAATGACCTTTGAGAAAATACAGAATCAGTTCTGAACTTTGCAGCAGAGGCCTATCACAAGTTAAATTACATTTACAAAAGAATATATACTTTCAAAACATATTTTGTTGCAAAGGGAGGACAGAGAAGAATACTCTTTTAACTGAGATGTGAAACCCTCTTTAGCTCTTCAAGGAACCAAACATCATGACAACACTAGTATTAACAAGGCAGGAAATAAGGAGGAAGGCTATGAAAAAAGAAAATCAACTATTGTAATGCTACTGGCAATCATGTACCTCTCCACAAAGAGCGATTGGTGAGAGAGAGCACATGTAACAATAGAAAGAAACATGGTGTTTCCCTGAATACACACTCTTAAATTGCATAAACTCACGTGAAATATTTTGAATTAGGAAACAAATACACAGAGATAAAGGGAAGAGGGAGACAATTTGCCAATGGGAATCACATAGTTAAAACATAATAGTAATAGTAATTCTGGTGATTTAACAATATTATAAATTACAATAGTAATATAAATAATACTTGGTGTTCAGGACTTGATCCTGCAATCATGGGCATACATGCTTACCTTTATTCATGGCAGTAGCCCACTGAAATCCATGGGGATACTAAATTAGTAAAGTTATGCAGAGGATTTGTAGGATTTAGTCCTCATAATCGTGCCTTCAAGTTAAAGTCTCAAAGAACTTTACATATATTAAACATTGCCTCTGCAAGGTACGTAAATAAACTGAGAAATAGATGGGCTAAGGACTTCCCATTCAGAGGTGCTGAGTAGCTGCATCTTCCAATGGACTACAGTGGGAGTTTTAAGGTCTTGCTTCTGAAAAACTTGTCCAAAGTTACTTGTTCAAGATCACAAAGGAAACAGTAGTAGGCCCAGGACTCTTACCTCCAAGTCCACTGGTCTAATCCCTAGACACAACACTTGAACACAACCTCAGTGATATTCTAATCCACAGAAGCACCTGTATCCTTTCCACTTGTAAGAAAGGTTGGAAAATGGTTGCAAGATAAACATGATTCAGAAATGAGTATAACATGTTCTTTTTACTCAGCCCAGAATACCCATGAGAGATTCAGCAAGGAGAATGAAGTGATTAGTAACAAATGAACAGGCAGTGCTTGGCAAGGGACTGGAGAGAGTTGTTTTTTTTTCTCTCCATCAAATATGTAACATCAGTTAGTGGTACTACATATCAACTTTATCTGGCTAACCAGTAATAGTCCTGTGATTCTATTAACCTGCTGAATGCCATGCACACTTGAGGCTCTATATACTGAGGAAAATAACAGGTGTCCTTGTGGCACCTTACAGACTAACAAATTTATTTGAAACCTGCCTATCTACTGGGAGCCATGACACTAATACACATCTACACAAACACACATGTAGGTACATAAATACATACATATTGGCCAGGGTAACTTCTTAAATGCTTACTGAAATATCCCATATATGCTCTTATTTTCTGATCTATGCTAACTTGTTATTGGTGTTATGTTGTTGCTTGTTGAGTTGGTACAATGTGTATAGTCATTGCAGTACATACCTGGTCTGCTTTGTGTCAGAAGCTTTCCCCTCAAAATTGTTTTATCACAAGTCTTAAGTCCTAAAATGTATAAAAGCCTCAACTCATGGAGTCATGAATCTCAGATTTCATTCAAAAATGTTTCTAGCCTTCATAGTTGCAGAGAAAAGCATGACAATGTGACTACTAAAAGCTCAGAAACCAGGAGGTAAATAAAAAGAACGCTGCATTTATTATTTTATAAAATCCCATGATGGTGGGGGAGGGCTGACTAATGATTTTTGAGTGCTTGCGGTTGGCAATACTGTCCCATCTTGCCCTCCAAATCTATCTTTAATATTGGTTTTGATTTGAATAGGTCTATCCAAATTTTGCAAGAATAGGTTTAATCAGTGAAGTGTCTCTGGGCCACACCAAACTTTCATACACACTTGAACTGTATGTATAGGTCAATAGTTTATCTCCCTGAATAGGTGAATAAGATACTACTCATTGGCTAGGTTTACCGGACACCATCTTGGAGTTTTAAAATGACACTTCTGCTGTAAGGAATTTTGGTTTGTTTGTTTTGAGTGAGATGCGGGGGAGTGAGAGAGAGCTTTGGGGCAGGGGACAACTCTATGTATTGGGTGATGTAAACCCTGCAAAGCAAGAAGTCACCTGTAGTAGGATCTGCATAAAAACAAAAAAATAATTCACAGAGCCATTTAAGAAACAGCAGACATGGATTTTGTCCTTCAGGCCCATATCACAGAGATACAGTGAATCAGATGGTGGCTGCAAGCTGCTCTTTAGGAGGCAGTGATCTACGTCTACCTCTCTGGGCCACCCCTTATATAAAACCAGTAAATAAATATTTCTATGTTTTCATGGAATGAAAATACAAGTTACATACTGCTATCAATCCTTGTAACAATGCGCCTTTTTCTTATGCACACGCACCAGTCTTGGATAGTCCAAAAATTCCAGATTTATTAAAAAACATTTAACCACAAAGTGACTTTTTTCTGAGTTTCCGAGAAGAGCCAGAGTCTCTTACAGCATAGATTGAACAAACAACTAAAAGAGACAAGAATGAATCATCACCAAACACAGCCACGTTTGTTTAACAAAATCTTGGATGAAAAAATAAAACTCCCCCAAATGTTAATGGGATCCTGTGTTTGGAAAAACAAAACACATTAGAGTAAATACGATTTACTCTATTCAATTCAGCCAAATGATTTAGCTGCAGGATGCCTTCTGTGCTTCACAAAGCATTTTCAAACTGACACTCTTCCACTTGCTGTAGACACATGGTTACCACAAACAACAAGGACTGAAATATTCCACTGCACCTTGTGTTTCCCTAATTTGTATTGTCACATGAGAGCTGTAATGGGGAATGAAGCCCCAAAGGAGGAAGAAGTAATGAACTCCTGGCATCAGAAGAGCATGTGCTGGACCTATTCTTTAGACAGGACCAAAGAAATCTCTATATTTTTTCCGCCATCCAGGAGACATTTTCCTAACAGTGCAGGACAAAATGCCATCCTGTCATTGTTTCCCTTATCAAACACTGCTCTGGTTGGAATATTTTAGTTAATCTGAAGTACCAAAATGTACATTTCATTTGGTTAAAGGGTCAGATGAGTGATGAGAGGGAAGAAAACCAGTCCACTCTGATTCATTTAGACACTGGCTTAATATAGGAAGGGACCGTAGCACAGAGTTGGCATTTATCAGGAAACACATATACATGGATTTCAAGTGGCAGGCACAATATTTTTTTTACTTTAACATCAAAGGAGGATGGCTGACTCTCTATGCCAAACTACCAGGCTTTCACTGTGTGCTTTGTTACCTCCCTTATTAATTCTCCATATCAAAATTTGTTATGAGAGAGGATTTTTAAATTGTCACAGACTTCACTGTAAAACCTCTTCCGTCTCCACATACTTTATAAGATATCCAAATTCAAGAGTTGTGAGATCCTGCAAATATTTTGGTGGAAAATCTCACTGTATTTGTGGAGTAAAAAAATATCCTGGTCGATCTGACAAGTTCCTTGGAAGCATTGGGTAACATGCTCGACTTGCGTGCCTTTCGGATGAGTATACTGGTTTCCACCCAAGATCCCCTGTCAAGCCTGTTCTACTTTGTATAAAATGCTTGAATATTTATTAGGGTAGATAGATGAATGAATATGGATGGGATGTAATTTTAGGCTCGGGTAGAAGTATCCGTGCTAACTTTGACTGAGCTAGCGTGATAAAAATAGCAGCATAGCCACAGCTACACAGGATAGCTACCCAAGTACAATCTGGCCCACTCCCTATGGACGTGCACTCAAGTGGAACTGTGGATACACTGCTATTTTTAGCACACTAGATTGATCAAAGCTAGCATGGGTACATCAGCCGAAACAAAAAATTACACCCACACTGCATGTAGATGTACTCTAAATGGTGCTGGTTAGGGCACTCACTTGGCAGTGTGGAACCCTAGATTCTCCTTCTTTCTCCAGTGTATACTTAATTATTTATATAACATGGAACACCTTCAACAAGAGAGACTCCGACTCCAAAATACCTAATAGCAGAGTGATTAAAGCACTTACCTACAATATGGGAGATCCCAGTTCAAATCTCTGCACCAAATCATGTGTGGGCAGGGACTTATACTGGGTCTACTTCCATTCTGCTGAGTGCAGTACCCACAGCCCTATAGGCTATAAGCAGAGTAAGGAAGACAACAACACCACTACTACATCCTCAGGTTTTGTAAATGACACCTAACTGAACTCACCCAGTTATTTTCCCCACTGAAACTATTCAGCAAATTTATGTCGTGTTCCCTAACTGTTTTGGTAGACCTGAAATTGCATTTTTGTAGCAAATAAATGATTTGTCCAGAAAATTTCACCTAGCTCTAGCCCTGAAGTCATACCTATTCTATTAAAAGGAGTAAATATCTTACAAAAGAAAAAGAATTACTATTTTACTATACATTTAAGTCTATTCTCTTGCTTCATGTTATAGCTTAGAGCAGTGATAACCAGACCTCAGTGGTTCAGCAGCCAAACTAGTGAACAGCATTACCCAAAAGAGCAGGGCTAGGTTAACTCTCCTGTGGGCCCGGAGCTATTAGATTTTGTGGGGCCCCTATATACAAGTCTTTTTTCCTAATTTAAAACAAAATTATCACAATTATGACATTGAGGCTATTAATGCTATACTAAACTTGCCTTTTAATTAACATAAAGTTGTTCTGTGGTTACATCTCAGTCTTAAACGTGTAGAATATAGTTAAGTTAATTCAAAATAGCCTACTTCTTACCTTAGAACAGCTGTAATATTAGTTTCTTTCTGGGAAGAAGTTTGGTGCAGGAGAGGATTCTGACTTGGGGCAGCGGGTTAGGGTGCAGGTAGGGATGCGGGGTCTGGAAGAGTTTGGGTGCAGGAGGGGGACTCTGACCTGGGGCAGGAGGTTGGGGTTCAGGAGGGGGGTGAAAGGTGTAGGCTCTGGCTGGGAGGCACTTACCACAGGTGGCTCCTGGCCAGTGGCACAGCAGGGCTCAGGCAGGCTGCTTGCCTGTCTGTCATAGCCCCACGCCGCTCCTGGAAGCAGCCAGCTGCTGGCACATCTCTGCGTGCGCCTGGGGGCAGGGGGACAGCTTGTCTCTGTGCAATGCCCGTGCCAGCAAGTGGTGCCCCTGCAGCTCCCACTGGGGACAGGGGTAGTGTGCGGAGTCGTCTCCCCTCCACCACCAGGGGCCGCAGAGGCATGCCAGCAGCCGGCCGCTTCTGGGAGCGGCGTGGGGTCACGGGATGCAGGCAGCCTGCCTGAGCCCTGCTGCACTGTTGGACTTTTAGTGGCCCGGCAATCATGATTGACTGGCAGAGGCTCCAGGATCAACCAGTCAATCACGATCGATGGATCAATGGTGACCACTGAATTGTATATAATTATGGATTTAGCCTGAGGCCCTTGGCTGCAGATCCTAAAGCTTCTGCATTAATCCGGCCATTCTAAAGAGCCACAGTAGTATGAATTCATTGTTTCATTTATTATAGTACTATATTTTCATATTTAATCAGTATGGGGAAAACGTTTATATATATATATATATATATATATATATTATTCTTACAGCAAAATGTATTATTATTTTATCAACTACAATTGACTAATAACATAGTGAAAGCATTCTCATTGGTTAATAACTTAGATTGGCCAATAATTAAATCAGACAGTGTTTTAACATCATGAGCTGCAAAGATCTGCAGGAGACACTTTAAAGAGCTACTTGTGGTTTGCAAGCCTCAGTCTGAGTATCACTGGCTTACAGCCTTGAACCTTGGGTCCAGCCCTTTTCAAATGAGTGGAGAGTGAGGGAGAGAATATAGATGTATGCCATGTTTGGATTTATCTGATTTCCAAGAGCTAATGTGGCACAGCACGTAGCCTGTTCTAAATTAGGGCTATCGGCAGCAAAGCTGCTGGAGCTGCTGTGGCAGCTTGAGTTTGCTGGAATGTATTGTGCTTTGGCCAGATCCTGCACCCCGTTGTGGCACACCTCCCAAATCTGGGAAGTGGCATAGTGAAGGGCACTTGGGGATTCCCCTATACCATATGAATCCCCCAGCTGCCACTTTTGCTAGCATCAAGGCTGCTTTGTGCCACCAAAGCAACTTTATCATGGTCAAGGATATGCTTAAACATAGAGAAAATTACATGACAATGTATTTGGTACCACAGCAAATTAGGAGTTCTGGAAAATGGAGGGAAATAGAATATACTAGAATAGAATGCAATGTTTCTTCCATTTCATTTTCTTTTTTACATTGGTAGGCATTATGCAGGCAACAAAAAAGGACTAAATATGTATTTCTGCTGTCTATACATTTCCAGTCTTCTTGATATTGTAAAATTAAATCCACTAGGTTGTAAAAATGAAGTGCAAACATCAATACTTTCTAATTCTGAAAAAAATATGCAATTGAGAGTTACTACTGGTGCTTAGATAGTCAGTGATGAGCATGCTAAAAGAAACTAAACAGAGTATAGTGCACTAGAATAGCACACCTTCCACAAGGGATAGAGCTAATACTTCTGTGAACAAACTGCTCATTTCAGTGATGGGAGCTGAAATTCCTGAAAGGCAGAGTATGTCAAATGCTGAAACAGTGAATGTATAAAAGGAAACATCAGAGCTGGTTGGAATCTCTTCCTCACATTTTTTTTAAATGTTTTTTTGTAGAAAATGTTGTTACTGGTTGAAACTTTTATTTTTATACAAAAACCTGGAACCTGAAATCCAAACAATATTGATATAAATTGTTGGGGGTTGGGTTGGTTTCAGTAATGTTGTGGGTTTTTTTCCAATAGGTTTACCAAAACTAGTTTTTGAAAACCAATATAATTTTGGGTTAAACAGCAGAATGTTTGTGGGATTTTTTTTTGGGGGGGGGGATGACAAAAACACAAGTCTTTAAATAAAATATCCTGTAAAAAAATATTGATTTTTTAGCAGCTCTAGAACATATAACTGCTATGAAAATTGGTTCCTATACATAAAGAACATGGGATAAGTTTATTTGTGTAGAGAGACATATCTAATGTGATGAATGAGCTAGCAAAGTCAGCACAAATCTGTTCCAATTAAGAATGCATTCAACAAAGACCTGTGCTTTAAAAATTAGACCCTGAGGTTTTTCCCAAAATTTTGCAGACAGAATTTGTAAAAGGCCTGAAAAGTTACAGGGTTTCCTCTTGACCTATAAACGAGTAACTTACAGTTGTTGATAATCACAAGCCCAAAGAAGCCCAATGGAGTCAAATTAATTGGATGAATTGAATGTATTTAGACTACAATGTGATGCTGAAATAACTCTCTAGGGCTCTCATTAGGTTACAAGTGGATATAACGATGGACCATAAATTCCCTGAAATGGAAATAAATACCTCTATTTAGCTCCTCAGGAATGGTCTTGATTGATTTAAAGAGATCATAGATTCATAGATACTAAGGTCAGAAGGGACCATTATGATCATCTAGTCTGACCTCCTGCACAACGCAGGCCACAGAATTTCACCCACCCACTCCTGCGAAAAACCTCTCACCTATGATTGAGCTATTGAAGTCCTCAAATCATAGTTTAAAGACTTCAAGGAGCAGAGAATCCTCCAGCAAGTGACTCGTGCCCCATGCTACAGAGGATGGCGAAAAACCTCCAGGGCCTTTTCCAATCTGCCCTGGAGGAAAATTCCTTCCCGCCCCCAAATATGGTGATTAGCTAAACCCTGAGCACATAGGCAAGATTCACCAGCCAGATACTACAGAAAATTATTTCTTGGGTAATTCAGATCTCACCCCATCTAATATCTCATCACAGGCCATTAGGCCTATTTACCATGAATATTTAATTACCAAAAACATGTTATCCCATCATACCATCTCATCCATAAACTTATCGAGTTTAATCTTAAAGCCAGATAGATCTTTTGTCCCCACTGCTTCCCTTGGAAGGCTATTCCAAAACTTCACTCCTCTAGATGAATTTCTAACCATCAATTTCAAGTCTAAACTATGGTGGTTGGCTATGACCCTTCTGAACACGTCACAGAGGTGCATCCTGATAGGTTCTGGTGTGCTCAAATGACAGGGTTTCTTTGTCTTTGTTTATTTCTTTGTCCCGCTTCTTCACTGTGATGTGTCTGGTCAATTGTAAGCTTGACCAGCCTTAGAATTAACTGCACTCCATTGTATCATAGCAAGGGCAAGCATGACAGGTTACGACAGCATAAGAAACTTTGCTGCAGCATGAAGGAAGACTAGAGATGGACACTAGAACTCACCATGCAGATGTGACTCCAGGCCAGAGACATCTGTTAAGGACCAGAAGGTTAAAGCACATGTGCTTTGCCTGACCTTCCAATTTACCATATCCTACCTGCAGTGACACAGACATTTACTTTTCTGGTTAATTTCTTCAAATTTATTAAATGCATAGTGATACTCTTATGATTTACCATTACTGTATGTTATTAATATGTGAGGCTGCATTAAAAACACATTGCCATATACTACTAAAATTAGTAATTCATTAGTAGAGCTACAGACAGAAGTTGCACGTTTGCTATGACAGATAGGGAAACAGTAAACACATCACTTTCTCCAAAGCCAGATACTTACTCAAGTAAGTAAAGTTAGAATCCTATTTATTCAGCAGAGTAGCAGGAAGTCTCATTCTATTATGTCCTACTACTCTTAAAGTGACATGTCCTGCAACATAAAGAGAGAGAAATCTTGAAGTTACAAGAGACTTGGCAGGCATTTAGAATTGTGATTGGGATAAAAATACACGCTAATGGTATTATTATTATTTTACTTTATTATTATTTGTTTTATTTAGTAATGGGTAACCTTATTCCCACTTTGGCAAACTAAAAAGGCTGCATCCAATGTCTCAAATTGAGAGCAAACAAAAAGCCATATTAAATAGTAATCCTCCTATATGTCTTGAGTCAGAATGGGTATGTCTAGTTGGTTGCAAATACCCACATAATAATCTTTGTTCTGCCCTGGTAGAATGCTCCAGCAGGAGCTCTAGGAACCATTGAACCTTACTGAAGCACAACACCCTCTGGAACATCTTGGAGGTGAAGCTGTTGCAGCCCCCATAATCATGAGCAGCATGTACATTATAGTTTCTCCAGATGGCCAACTCTGTGGAAAGGCCCATGGCCAGAGGGCCTAGAACTATGCTCCTCTGCATCCCCTTCGTAGAAGCTACCACCAGTACCAGTTTTAGCCCTCTGGCACACTACTCTGCATGCAAGTACTCCTACTGAACTGAACTCCTGTGTGTTTGAGGGAATAAAAGCATGAGGGGAACCATGTACCCTCTCCCTTCCTTTTGCATCCATGTAGCTTCTGGCACTATTTTACCCAAAATGTCTGACTAACACCTGACACACCTTGTCCTACCACTTTGAATTAAAATGCTGTTAAGTCAAGTACTATAGAGGGAGCCTTCCAAGAGACTATTGTGGGGAAATTGATAAGTTATCTCCACAACACTATAAGAGAATATGTTAAATAATCAGTCCCACAGCACAAGACATGAAGTACAATACATCCTGCAATTTCTGTTATGATGCTTGGCAGCAATTTCACTGAAATAAATTCAACTCTGCTGCTATTTTGGGAACACTTTATTCTTCTGACTTCGGCTATCTGAAGACTAGTGAACCCTACTAACATAAATAAAGCTAAGAATATGTTAATATTAACATGGTAAATCCCTATTTTCATTTGCTGAAAACTATCTCCATGCTAGTTGAGATTCTGGAACACATTTTAAAGCAGAGAGAAAGTGGAGTAACTAGCCTACTAATATTTCATACACATGCTACAGAACCCAGATCTTCAGTGGGGAAGAATACTAACCATAGGCCTACTGGATTGGCCAACCCCAAATGCGTGGGAGTAAATGCTCCATTTTGTTAGAGATCCTTATACATATACAGATTCGCTCAATGATGTCCCAGCTCCTTTTCTCTTTTCTTTTGCCAATCTGTAATGTTTGCAAAGTTGAAGATTTGGAAAAGGTGAGAGGTAAAAAAAAGGAAAAAGAAAGAAAGAAAAGTGTGGTAGGGGAACCCAGACATCATTCATTGTATTGTATCTTGTGGGGGTTGGACAGAAAGGGAAAGAGTGTGGCGGCACAAGAATTGGAAATTTTTAGTTTTGGCTGGAAAAAGATTTTGAAAAACAGAAATCATTTAGCAATTGTTTTTGCTTTCTTTAAAAAAGACAATTTGTTTTGTTTTGTTTTGTTTTTTAATTAGACAGCTCTAATGTGCCTGGTTTCCAAGAAGAATGAAATGGAAAATGGGTGCTCATTAAAGCTGTTTGGAAAATAGAATTTCTATTGTGTGGGATATTCAGCATTTCAAAATTTGTTTTCATTCCTTCTGAGCACAGTGCTCGTTAATGCTATTCTCCATTGGACTAGATTATCTGCTGTCAAATAGTAATGCATCGCAGGTTGAATGAGAAGATTGAATACCAACTCTTGAGCTTTGCAACTGGCAATACAGACAAATGGCTTTGCAGAGGCCTTGGCTTTGCTTCAACTAACCCTGCTTCTCTTTATGTCCCTTTGGCAGAGAAGCACAATGGCTTTATAGAGTTAGTGCCACTGGAAATGCTAAGCATCTGCAAAAGGCGTAGGGAGAGGCACAAGGATGTGCTATGTTCGCATCCACCACTTGGTGTTACCTAGCAGAGCTTCGGGAAGACACGGTGAAAGAGGAAAATGCTGCCCAGATATGTAATTTTTTCCTACATCTCCTGCAGTACCCTACCCTAATAACCTTATCACTCTTTAGCTCATAATTTTAAAGAAATTGCTTACATTGATGTGTTATACCAGTGTGAGGCTTCTTTTTAAAAAAAAACAAAAGGGCGGAGGGGGAAAGAAATGTTAAACACACACACACTAGGGGATGAATAATAAGAATGTTTAATTTTTGTTTACATTTTAACTGTTCATTTAAAAATTATTTAATCACCACAACTATATTATCTAGAGTAAAATAATTGGCTTATTAACAGAGCATAGTAATACAAGACAGTATTATTCTGCACTGACTGATAGCCTTATGGTTGAGTAGTAGTGAATACTGAAGCTAGCCCTAAAAATCACTGTTTCATTTTTATTTTCTAAGGTAATTAGTTCCTGCTTTATATATATATAAAAATATAAGAATTACCAATATATTCCCAAGGTCCTCATTTTTTTTTCTCCGTTTATGACTGGTTATTGGCACTGAGCTGCTTACCCTTAGTTCCTAGCAAGGTATTTTGCTGTCTTAAATTGTTTAAATTTTAATTATATCATTTTATTAAAAATCCTGACTAGATTATTAGAACACCATTAATTATAAAGAAATAATGATTACTCACATCCTAAAGGACCTTGCCTCATCTCTGGTATGCAATGTATGGACTTAATTCATCAAAGGACTTCCTGATACTTGACAACATAATCTAATGATTATGGTTGTATTCTGACACCTTTACTCACCCTGATTAGTATCTTATTCTATAAGTAACCACAATGAAATCTATGGGACCACATACAAAGTAAGAGGTATTTTTCAATGCGTGTAGGTGTATCACAATCTGACCCTATCTTTATATATGTTTGTCTCAAGGAGCTCCACCTCTTCCACTTTTTTAATGCTGCCTGATATGCCTTATCTAATTGATAGCTAAATTAAACTTGCTGCTCATATGTAAGCTTCTAGCAGTGCATGAGAGAACATACTCAAGTAATTCCAAGCATGTCTGAAACATTTAGGGGCTATTAGAGGACATCTATACAGCATTTTAGGGCTATTAGAGGACATCTATACAGCATTTTAAAGGAGCTCTTGGGTGTTTAAAATGAGTTGTCCAGAATTTAAATGTGTGTCAACCTAAAGATGAAACAATCCTCGAATCCTTGATTCCCGGTCATCAAAAGTCAAATTGGGCTTTGGGGTAGATGGACATCCTGTTATACTGAAAGACTGTCTGAGATAGTCCTTGCTAGAAAAATAGATAGCCGTGCCCTGTGAGGGAGGGCTATTTCTGTCAACTCTGGTAATTCAGAATGAGAGCTAGTCAAAAAACAGATTTTTTTTCCAATTATATTTTTCATGAAAACTGGTTGCTGTTTTTCAGTTGGCTTACCCAGAAACAAATTGTAGTGACCATCTACCAATGCTTTCAGTAATGTTTATGATTTTTGTCACTTTCTGTATAATATTCTGACTCTGTATAAAATACTCTTCTATTTTATCCAAATGGAAATGGGTTTGGAGAATTACTTTGCTTCTTGCTGGCTGGTGCCCCTGGAAAGAAAATGAAGTGTTTTGAGAATGGGATAGGTTACTGCCTGGGTACAAGATTATGAGAACAGAGAAGACTTCAGTTTTCCTTCAAGTTCCATAGTTTGGCTGACTAGATCCACTGTAGAGATGAACAACCTGAAAACATAGGCACAGTTACAGCTTCTAATATAAAGTATTGAAATATGAGGATATGTTATTTACAAAAAAAAAAAAGTAGCGTGCCCATATTACATTTCTTTATCTCCATTCTTTATATTTACTGTTTAGTGTCTATAAAGGATGAAAATTGGAAGGAATTGCCAGAAATCCTAATGTTAGGAATGTTAAAATGTTAGGAATGCTATTTATCCTACTTCACTCTGTCATGTTGCTTTTGTCAGGCAGAAACATTGTTATATTAAATCACAGTCACTATTTTGTATGCAATTCCCTTTTATGCATAAGTCTAATATAAAAGGAAACAGTCTGACCGCTGATAGTTGTTCTGTACTCTGTTTTGCTTCCAGGCATCTATAGTACATGTCAGTCCATGAAATGGGGGTTTCAAGGATGCTTCAATGTGTGGCAAAGGGCACCTCAGTATGCCCTTGTATCACTGGCCAGTGGTTTAAAAAGTGAAAGGATTAATAATACAAAATATTTGATGTGATTCATCTTAACATCTCCTTCAAAGCCATTATGGTGCATTGCCTCAATCTGTATGGAGCAGTGATGATGCTTGCTAATATGGGTATAGGGGTATATTGTCCTTTTGGTGTGCCTGGATTACTCACATTAATGCTAATGGAAGTTATGCACATACTGTGACAAGTCTTTTTTTCCCTTAGGAAGGGCATTGTGACTTTAAGGAAGCTAAACTCTGTTACTCCACCTAGTGGAAAGAGATGAGCCCCAATAAGCAAATATTGTGAAGTAGATATTGAACCGAGGTACAGGTTGGAGTCAGTGGAGCTTGTTGTATACATGCAGACTCCTCTTGCTACCTTGTGAGAGAAATACCAGTAGGAACCATAAGAAAGAAGTAGGGCCTGCACAGTGAGGAATTTGCATGTATATCATACAGGACTTGACTCCGGATGTTTGTAAAGTACATTCAAGGAACTTCCATTTCCTCCAGCTGTGAGTATCTGTATTCATTTCAATAAGCGCTTCCCAAATTTTTGAAAGTTGAGTGCTGCTTCAGGAAAATGAAACCCTTTGCACCAGGATCCTCTCCATTTCTGTAACTCCACTATATGTTAAAGACCATCACAACTTAATGTAAAGTAAAAGTTCTGTTATCCAGCATTTTGGGGGATCGAGGGGTGATGATTAATCAAATATTCCAGTTAATTAATTGATACTTATACCATCTTTCAACTGTTGGGAATGGGACACAATCACCATGATTGAATTGGCCTCGTTAGCACAACAAAAAATAATTTTCCCTCAGGTTTCAGGGTGGTAGCCGTGTTAGTGTGTATCAGCAAAAACAATGAGGAGTCCTTGAGGCATCTTAAAAGCTAACAATTTTTTCCCTCTGTTGATATTCACCCCTTCTTGTCAACTGTTGGGAATGGGCCACATCCACCCTAATTGAATTGGCCTTGTTAACACTGACCCCCCACCTGGTAAGGCAACTCCCATCGTTTCATGTGCTGTATATTTATACCTGCCTATTTTTTTTCACTCCATGCATCTGATGTAGTGGGTTTTAGCCCATGAAAGCTTATGCCCAAATAAATTTGTTAGTCTCTAAGATGCCACAAGGATTCCTCATTGAGGCATATTTCTGACAGAGACCCTAGTATTTAATAATACTGGTAACAGGTATGGGCCTTAAATGAGAAGCACAAATATTTTATGGCTATCTCTAATTAATTTTTGCTGGGAATACAAAGGATGGGAGCTACCCCCTTTTCTGGCCCATAGCATGAATGCATTTTTCCTATGACCCTAAGAATTATTCCAGGAAACTGAAAGTTAATACAGGTACACACAGACACCTTTCCTACTGCCCTACTAAAACGACACACACAAGTTCTGTTCTTTACTTATGTCTTCTTTGTTAATAAATCCAAATCCTTCCTGTGTTTTGATTAATTAACAAAGAGCAACTCAGATCTTCTCCACAGACTTGGCTGATCTTACAGTTCCTCCCTTAGGACTGTGTTCAGTCCACATCCTAGAGTCTCTCTAAAAAGTAACTTCCTCCCTCACATCCAGGAGATGTAATGAGTTACCCACCTCATTAACTTATCAGAACCCACCTAATGTTTTCCCAGTAGCACCAATACCTGCTAAAAGAATTGTTTACTTCAGAGGACCACTTGCAGTCTGTTGAAGCAGGTTTAAAAACAAAACAAAAACAATAAAACTTTCTGCAATGAATAGATTCCATTTATTGTTTAATCTTTAATATGAACTGATAAGCAATTGGGTAAATATGGGCTCTGGGTGATAACTGTAGTTTTTCTAATTGAGATATTTTGTATAATCTTTTACTTTTATGTTTACTAATTTTAAGTTCAGAATAATTTGCTCATTGGCATTAACTCTTTTTAGGAGATAGACAATAGATCCTGTCCACATGTAATGATTTGATCCTTCTGCAAAGCACATCTCTTATGGTGAATTTTGTAGAATTTCATTCACATTAGTAACAGGAAAACACTGAGTTACATAGTAACTCTATATCCTATTTTACTGTAATTGTTATTTTATAATGCATTCTAAACTGGAATAATTCTGAAGTATCATAATGAATTGAATGCAAGTTTTAAAATGCAGCCACAAAAATAAAAATGAAGCTGGGTCAGCTGTCAAAAGTATTCATCCCAGGGGACAGCAATATAATTGCTCATTCTTCGGATGACAGCACAAAGATTACGGTGGGTAGTTTGGTTTGCAAACCACATCTGCAGTCTCATTAATTGGGTTTGGACACTTTAGAACACATAGGAAACTCCTTCATGAGTGGGGACAGGATAGAGCTACTGAAGAAGACTGTTTCTTTGCTGTAGGCTCAAGTGGACAAGTCTAGCAGAAATGGATCTTCTTCACACCAACTGTTTTCAGGTGTCATCAACAATCCTGACCTGTTACACATGCAGTTGCAATGGACTCAGTGTCACAACAGGACATCCCAGTGACAAATCTGGAGCCCCCTCCTTTCTGGGAATACATTTCTTGAATATAATTGGCAGCGCTGGTGCCGGAACTGCGGGAGCTAGGTAGCCACACCTGCCTCTTTTAAAAGTAGGAAGGACATGCCACCCCCCACTTTTTAACAAACGAAACATAAGCACAGAATTCATGTCCCCCACAGATTTTTTTCCCCCTGGCAGATTAATAGATTCTGCTGGGAAAGTGCTGAAATTATACCTTTATCCCTCCAGAAACTGCTAGGGCACCAGAGGAGAGGGCATCTGGCTCATCGTCAGAGCAACTAGCCATGGAGAGGGAGGGGGCACTTTGGCCTTGCGCCCCCCCACCCCCTCCTCAAAGGTTCTGACGCCCTTGGTTGGCAGGAGAGGACTGGACACATAGGAAAGTGACTGACCAAGAGAGACCTATGTTCTGTAAGATCATGTCTGGTTTATAAGAAGGAGGAGACAGCTGACCATTTCCCTTCCAAACTGCCTTAACTCAGACATAGCAGTGTAATCTCTAGGACGTTAGAGGTAGTTAATCCGATTAGGTGCGTGTCCTCTCTTCCCATATGTGTGCCACTTGTGGTGATGTTTTTGTGATATAGATACCCATTCACTGGCTGATGGACAGAGACCATTAATTAATTTAATGTTGGCCAACAGATTATAGGAATTTGGTCATTTCTAATTGTGCATGGATTTGAAGCTGCAACCTGGAAATGAAAAAAAACAACAACATATTTTGAAATTGAATTCTGCAGAACACAAGTATGAAATTACTAAAAAAAACCAACAAATTGAAATAACTGCAATGCAAATCCATTGTCTGCACTGAAATCGGAACATAATGGAAATAAGAAGACAAAAAAAAATGCAATTAAGCAATTAAAGTCAAACATTGCTAATAGAAGTCTCTCCCATTTCCTATTTTTTTAAAAAAGTTATTCTGTGGGGATGCTTCTTTCCATAATGCTGTACAATCAGTAGGCACCTGTTGTTATAATTCAGTTGTTAAAATCCACTCCTAGCGTACCTCCATTTAACTCAGTATAGTTATGCACCAGATGTAAATTTGGAATATTATGTCTATGGAGTAATTACCTATGATACAATCAAAAATACAGAATGTACATTTGTGCTGACTCAAACTGTGGTATGTAACAATGTATTGATCATTAGAAAAGACTTCACTTAAGCTTCATCCAAATTTTGCCATATCTCTGTATGTTTTATGAACTCCATATAAAAAACATAAAAAAAAAATCTTGTTTAGGATTCTCACAGTTGAAGCATGTAATGGTACATGAGGGGCTCAGCTGGAAGTAATGTGTATGGAGCTATGTGGGTAGAAACAAAAAAAACCACAACCATGTGAAGTGTATCTCAAAGAGATTGTCTCCAAGTAGAGGTGATTTCAGATGGTTCACATGATTTGACCAGTGCTCATTAAAGAGAGGCATTGGAGTGTCACCTTCCCACAAACTTTTTAACACAGCTCTATATGACAAAAACAGATTTCAAGAATATATGTTTCAAAATAAGATTATCCATCAAGTCATTCATCATAAGTATCTTCTCTTTCTAGACCACTTGAGTATCTGGTCACTTATCTTTTGGAATCATTGGATATCTGGTCCAGCAAAAAAGATTTTAACATGAAGGCACTTTAAAGTTCTTGGCTAGAGAAAACTGTTGCCCCACAACCTCAGCTATGCAGAACACAATGCCATCCTCAGCCTCAGAAACAACTCTGACATCATAATCAAAAAAGCTAACAAAGAAGGTGCTGTTGTCATCATGAATAGGTCAGAATATGAACAAGAGGCTGCTCTCCAACACCACTTTCTACAAGCCATTACGCACTGATCCCACTGAGGGTTACCAAAAGAAACTACAGAATTTGATCATGAAACTCTCTGAAAAAAACACAAGATCAAATCCGCAAAGACACACCCCTGGAACCCTAACTTGGGATATTCTATCTACTACCCAAGATCCATAAACCTGGAAATCCTGGGCGCCCCATCATCTCAGGCATTAGCACCCTGACAGCAGGATTGTCTGGCTATGTAGACTCCCTCTTCAGGCCCTACGCTACCAGCACTCCCACCTGTCTTTGAGACACCACTGACTTCCTAAGGAAACTACAATCCATTGGTGATCTTCCTGAAAATACCATCCTGGCCACTATGGATGTAGAAGCCCTCTACACCAACATTCCACACAAAGATGGACTACAAGCTGTCAGGAACGCTATCCCCAATAATGCCATGGCAAACCTGGTGGCTGAACTTTGTGACTTTGTCCTCACCCATAGCTATTTCACATTTGGGGACAATGTATACCTTCAAATCTGTGGCACTGCTATGGGTACCCGCATGGCCCCACAGTATGCCAACATGTTTATGGCTGTCTTAGAACAACGTTTCCTCAGCTCTCGTCCCCTAATGCCCTTACTCTACTTGCGCTATATTGATGACATCTTCATCATCTGGACCCATGGAAAAGAAGCCCTTGAGGAATTCCACCATGATTTCAACAATTTCCATGCCACCATCAACCTCAGCCTGGACCAGTCCACACAAGAGATCCACTTCCTGGACATTACGGTGCTAGTAAGCGATGGTCACATAAACACCACCCTATACCGGAAACCTACTGACCGCTATTCCTACCTACATGCCTCCAGCTTTCATCCAGACCACACCACATGGTCCATTGCCTACAGCCAAGCTCTACGATACAACTGAATTTGCTCCAACCCCTCAGACAGAGACAAACACCTACAAGATCTCTATCAAGCATTCTTACAACTACAATACCCACCTGCTAAAGTGAAGAAACAGATTGACGGAGCCAGAAGAGTACCCAGAAGTCACCTACTACAGGACAGGCCTAACAAAAAAAATAACAGAACGCCACTAGCAGTCACCTTCAGCCCCCAACTAAAACCTCTCCAATGCATTATCAAGGATCTACAACCTATCCTGAAGGACAACCCATCACTCTTACAAATCTTGGGAGACAGGCCAGTCCTTGCCTACAGACAGCCCCCCAGTCTGAAGCAAATAGTCACCAGCAACTACATACCACACAACAGAACCACTAACCCAGGAACCTATCCTTGCAACAAAGTCCGTCGCCAACTGTGCCCACATATCTATTCAGGGGACACCATCACAGGGCCTAATAACATCAGCCACACTATCAGAGGCTCGTTCACCTGCACATCTACCATGTGATATATGCCATCATGTGCAAGCAATGCCCCTCTGCCATGTACATTGGTCAAACTGGACAGTCTCTACGTAAAAGAATAAATGGACACAAATCAGATGTCAAGAATTATAACATTCATAAACCAGTCGGAGAACACTTCAATCTCTCTGGTCACGCGATTACAGACATGAAAGTTGCGATATTACAACAGAAAAACTTCAAAACCAGATTCCAGCGAGAGACTGCTGAATTGGAATTCATTTGCAAATTGGATACAATTAACTTAGGCTTGAATAGAGACTGGGAGTGGTTAAGTCTTTTTGCAAGGTAACCTATTTCCCCTTGTTTTTTCCTACCCACCCACCCCCCACCATTCCTCAGACATTTTTGTTAAACCCTGGATTTGTGCTGGAAATGGCCTGCCTTGATTATCATACACATTGTAAGGAGAGTGATCACTTTAGATAAGCTATTACCAGCAGGAGAGTGGGGTGGGGGGAGAGAAAACCCTTTGAAGTGATAAACACCCATTTTTTTCATGGTCTGTGTGTATAAAACATCTTCTGTATTTTCCACAGTATGCATCCGATGAAGTGGGCTGTAGCTCACGAAAGCTCATGCTCAAATAAATTGGTTAGTCTCTAAGGTGCCACAGGTACTCCTTTTCTTTTTGTGAATACAGACTAACACAGCTGCTACTCTGAAACCTGTTTCAAATTATGGAACAAGTGTAAAATTTAAGTGAAATACAGCACATTATAGCTAGTAGGTATATTCCCTAGCTTTATGCAGAAATAGAACCAGGGATATTGACCATCCAGGAGTCCTGAGATAAACTAAGATGGGTGTTGCTTGTTCTTTGGTTTTACGGCCTTGGTTCATGTTATACCATATTCTGACAATATTGTCTCACTACTTTCTTTTTGTTATTCATCTGATTACTTTTTAATCAGTTCTCTATCTCTTAATAATGTAACTAGAGATGGAGAAATCAGAGTGAGGGGAGTAGCGGCTTCATATTCCATGACAAACCAAAAACAAATTAGGAATTAAAACCATTAAATCCTGGCTCTGGTATGTGATACCTTGTCAAGGTTCCTTCCCCACTCTGAACTCTAGGGTAAAGATGTGGGGACCTCCATGACAGACCTGCTAAGCTTATTCTCACCAGCTTAAGTTAAAAACTTCCCCAAGGTACAAACTTTGCCTTGTCGTTGAACAGTTTGCTGCCACCACCAAGTGCTTTAAACAAAGAACAGGGAGAGAGCCCACTTGGAGACATCTTCCCCCAATATATCCCCTACACCTTACACCCCCTTACCTGGAGAAGGCTTGATAAGAATCCTCACCAATTGGTACAGGTGAACAGAGACCCAAACCCTTGGATCTTAAGAACAATGAAAAATCAATCAGACTCTTAAAAGAAGAATTTTAAATTAAAGAAAAGGTAAAAGAATCACCTCCGTAAAATCAGGATGGTAAATACCTTACAGGGTAATCAGATTCAAAACATAGAGAATCATACCTGGCTTAAGCTGCTTATAGAATGCTGCTCAATTATCAGATCATGCCTAGAACTACTTATCTGAATTCCAACTGTGTAAGTAGATCAGAATGTTTAGCTAGATGCAATTAGGGTTATTTCTTTTATTTCTTATTGCTTTGTGGACTCCTCTGTGCTAACCCCGGATGCTTTTGTTTGCTTGTAACCTTTAAGCTGAACCCCCAAGAAAGCTATTTTGGGTGCTTGATTTTTGGAATTGCTCTTTTAAAATCTAGCAGAAACCTAAGTTCCAGATGTATTTTCTTCCTTTTTGTTTTGAATAAAATTTACCTTTTTTAAGAACAGGTTTGGATTTTTGGTGTCCTAAGAGGTTTGTGCATATTGTTTGATTAGCTGGTAGCCACAACTAATTTCTTTTGTTTTCTTTCTCAGCTCTTCTCTGGAAAGGGGGTGAAAGGGCTTGAGGGTACCCCACAGGGAGGAATTCCCAAGTGCTTCTTCTTGGGTTCAAAGGGTGTGGGATTTTTTTTTTTTTTTGTATTTGGGTTGTGGCAGCGTTTACCAAGCCAAGGTCAGAGAAAAACTGTAACCTTGGGAGTTTAATACAAGCTTGGAGTTGCAAGTATTAATTTTTAAAATGCTTGCAGGCCCCACTTCTGCACTCGGAGTGACAGAATTGGGATTCAGCCTTGAAATGTGGGTACATATATTCCTTTGTTTCCTTCTGCCTCAATACAAGTGTGTGTGTGTGTGTGTGTGTGTGTGTGTTTACAGCCATTTGTCAGTGATGTGAGAATATGCTGAGTAAATCTAGAAAATATTACATGCAAAACTACTCACTTAGATTATGCTTTCTGTCTTCATGTGCTTCAGGTAACAGTATATAGAAAAGGCACTGACATCTAGATAAAATTGATGAGCTAAAGATTACTAAAGCACAGAACATAAAAGGCTGATGTGGAATCTAATAATGCAGACTGACAGGTTGCTATAATTATCAGTAATTGCTTTTAGTATACTCAATGTGTATGACTGGCTGTCCCCTAATAGTTAGTGGACAAAGGACTCATGCCACACCTTTAGCTTCTGCATTACCCACTTTGATTTTTTTCTTGCATTCCTATTTCTCCTTCCCCCTTCCCAAATACCTTCAAGTTGCTGGGTAAGGAGGGACTCGCTGCATTTACCAAATTTGCACAGTCTTCACTAAGGAAACATTCTCAGTTTTAATTGATTCCTTGATGGTTTCGATACATTCTCTTTCCATTATATGCATTCGAATACTATGCTGTTTTAAAGTGATCAGATCACTTTCACTTTTTATCAGTGGCAATCACTGTTCCTGGAGAAGGAATAGAGCATTTTTCTGCACTGTGAAAAATCAAGAGAAGAGGGAGGTTTTCTTAGAAGATACAAAAAATTGGTATAAAGGTGAAAGAGACAGTGCAGAAGCCAATAGGAACTAGACTGATATTTATACATTTATATTTATATATGTATAAATATTTATACATATTTATACATATATATTTATACCATCCTCATATATATATTTCTCCTAAACAATAATTGTGAAGGAAGGGTAATAAAGGCTTGAAATTAGCTACACTTGGACATCAAGTATTTGATGGAAGGGCAGTCGACCTGTAGAATGTTTAGTTCTGTGAAAATGCTTATATTGTGTTGGCAGAACCTGTCAATCCATTTTGACTTAGGGTATGGCTACACTTGCAGATGTAGAGCGCTTTGAGTTAAACCAGCCTTCTTAGAGCACAGTGGGGAAAGCGCTGCAGTCTGTCCACACTGACAGCTTCAAGCACACTGGCGTGGCCACATTTGCGGCACTTGCAGTGGCATTGGGAGCGGTGCATTATGGGCAGCTATTCCAGCATGCAATTGACTGCAATGTGCTTTTCAAATGGGGGGGGGGTGGAGTGTGACAGGGAGTGTGTTGTGTGTATGTGGGGGGAGAGAGTGGGTTTTTGGGGGGCTTAAAGCATGTCAGCATGCTGTCTTGTAAGTTCAGACAGCAGCAGACCTCCCCCTCCTCCCACCTCTCTCTCACACACACAGCATTCCACAGTAATGGCTTGCTTTGTCTCAGAGACAGCTGTCAGAAATGGAGCTTTCAAACGGCATATCTGTATTCCTACAGCGAGTTCAAAACAATGAGAAGAGTGGCCACTTGACTTAAGAGGATTATGGGAAGTTTCCAGAGGCTGATCAGGGTGCAGGAATGCAACACCTCGTTCACACTGTCACCCGGGTGTTTCAGTCACCACCCAACAAGCATCAATCTTCTCGCCGAGGTGGAGTACCAGCAGCGTTGTAGCTGTGGAGTCAGAGCGCTCTACGTGCCTTACCAGTGTGGCCGGGGAGTGAGCTAGGGTGCCCGGGACTGCTTTATTGCGCTGTAACTCTCAAGTATAGCCAAGCCCTTACTCCTTGTGTGGGTTGTATCTCTGTCCTTAAAGTGTGTGGAAAGATAAGCAAAGATAATTTCCATATTCAACTATCACCTTATCAAGATCACAGTGAGCCAGAGCACTTAAGAATGTGCTCAAACCCCACAAAAGTCAATGGGACCTCAGGGTTGTCTACATGCCACCATAGTCCAGACCATGGAGGTGTGATTTACAGAGTTGTAATGTGTTGCACTCTAATTGCCTCAAGTAGACCCTGTTGGTACAGACTAGAAGGTGAGTTGTTCACATTAACGTAGTCCTGCTTCAAACAATGCAAACTAGGTAACTTTTACTTTCTCAGTAGGATATATATGGGGCAGTTTGAGCGCAACATGTTAGAGTGCTTTAAAATTCACACCCTTCAGTCTAGGCTGCAACACCATATGGACAAGCCCTTATGCATATATTTAAAGTTAAGTCCATAAGTAAGCACTTTCCTGAACTGGAGCCCAAAATTTCACACTCATCAGATTTCAAAAAGTATATCCCCTGGTTCTCTTAACTCAGACAAAACAAAAGTTATAGGTATGGAAACACCCACTGTGCATTATTGCTCTTTATTGAACACAGTTTATGTTACTGTTAGGTACTGAATGCAATTTTCATTATTGCTATCCCGCCAGTCTCATTCCTCTCCATGTTGTGGTGATTGTCCATACACGGTAGTTAAGTAAGCAAAGGGAGTAGTGGTGTATGAGGGTAAGGAGAGAGGGTATTGAGTGTTCTGCATACACTTATGTCAAGAAATTCAAAGTTATATTTTCCACAGCAGCTGTAATTCTGCTGTCTTGTGCTATTTGTAGTATTTTGTATTGCTCTGCACAGTACTAACTTTAATGTCTTAATATACAGCACAGGTATCATGTAGGTGAGTTATGGTTGCTTTCGTTTTTATATCTCCCAAGTTTTCTTTGAGAGTACAGGAGTTTGGACCATCCTTGGAGCCCCATAACTCACAAGCTGCTAGAAACATGTGTAGGAAGTCAGGCCATGAATTGTTCAGGCTCCTCAGTTGTGGTCTTTCCTCACTTTTGAGTGCTTGACTGTGCAACCTTATTGTTCTTTGGACATAATTTTGGGGTATAATTTCTTAGACTGCTTTTAAAAAAAAGCAAACTGAAGAAACACCCAGAAATTTAATGAAGTGGCATCATATTGATACCCACATAGGGGACCAGCAGGTTTGGAACCTTTAGATCCACCATACAGATCTCTGCCACATGTGCTAACAGAGTGACTGATGGAGGATGACAACTTGCTATTGCTACATGGATAAGCAATAGAAGAAGATGGGGCAAATTTTCAGTGGGTTTCCCCAGATATTTGCTGACAGCAGAGGAATGGTGAGACACAGAAATCTCTGGTTCTATTCCACACTCTGGAAAGGAGTGTATTCTAATAGACACAGCCTTTTTTGCCCACCCCCCATCCCAAACTAGACTCCTTTTGCCCTGTCTCATCCAACATGTCTGTCCAGTCCTATGACTTCCCTACTTTTGGCTCCTCATCCTCTCACCCCTCTGGAGTCCCAGTTCCAGTCTTCCCACTCATCACAATCCGTTTCCCCCATCCCCCATGAATTTGTCCCCAGTCTTCTTGAACAGTCAGTCCCTGTTCCACCAATCCCCAGCTCTTCATCAAGTTTGTCTCTCTGTAACCCTGGCATCCTGTCACATACACACCACCCTTTTCCCCCATCCTGACTGGATACACTGCCTGGGCTTCTTGTTCAGTTTCAGTGCCTTGTCCTTCCCTCATCTGCTTTTTCCAGTCCCTTTGCCTGTCTGGACCCTCTTGTCCACAGGGAACCCGGCTGCTGGTCAAGTCTGTCTCCCTTCCCCCCACCTCCTTCCCTGGCCCCACTAGTTCCCATTCTCCTTGCCCAGCCAATCCAAGTCTCCCCTCAGACTCCTAGTCCCAGTTTTTGCCTGGCATTCCACCAGGCTCTTTGTCCTGTCATCTCTGCATTTGAATCAGGAGGCTTCCTCCTCTATATGTCAGAGTCCAGCAAGGGAATCCCTCACAGAACAGGAGAGAGAGGCTTTCTTCTCTTAATTCAGGTGGCTGGACCTGGACCGAACACAACCCACAGAAGTCTAGAGCTGCAGTTGAAGGGAACACAAGCATTCCCAATGTGAGTGAAATCTTCCAGAAATGTAGCTGATAAAAATCTAAGACCTCCCTAAAGAGCATGTACAAACTACAGTTTTGTCAAAGACTTATCACTTTGCTAAGCGTGGGCTGATTGCCATGGGGACTGCAAAAGGCACATCCCTACTGAATGTCAAGTCCTTGCTCAAAAGCCTGGGAACTCTATAGCTGTTCAAAGAAAAGGTTGCCAGATTTTAATTTTTTAAGATGAGCAAACCAATGTATATTTCCTGAGACTTGATCTTGGAAACCACTGAATCATTTTGGCTGAAACTTTCTGGGAGGATCAGACTGAGATAGACATGTGGTATAGAAAATTTCAGTTTAAATAATTAAAGTCTGGCAAAGTTATGAGCAACTGAAAATAGAATGTTATAATGGGAAATGTTGGGGAACTAGGCTGCTCTGAGGACTGGAGTGGCCCGTGGCATAATTTAGAGGGCATGAGAGGCTCCCTAAATTGACCTGTACATGGTGGTGTTACTAGAAATGTAGAATTATGTGTTACAGTTATGCACCTCCTATCCCAGTAAACATTTCCCTATGCCAGGGCTTGTGGAGAGTCCTCTAAAGACAAGTAGGATTGTTTTATGCCATGCCTGTGAGGGAGGAATCTTTCTTTCCTAGGTATGGAGTTTTCCAGTCTCTTTGAAATGCTGGAGCAGTTCACAGAAGCTGGGCTGGGGAGAGGAAGAGAATCCCTGCCAAGCTTCTTCAAAACTGAACATTAGGGCCAGGTTTTCACACCTTACTCACCTGGAGTAGCACTTTAGACTATAAATAGTCCCATTAATCTCAATGGCTAGTAGAGGTGGCCAAAATATAGGATTTCTGATTTCAGGAAATTTCGTTCTTTCAAAATTTTGTTTTGTTCAGTGTGGCAGTAGTTTGAGGCAGCAAACAGTCAAAAATAAATAACAGTTTAACTGTCCTCCTGAAGATTTACCTTGCGTGAGAGAAATCCCCATGCTGCATAGTGCCAGCATAATGGCTCTATGCTATCATTGCTCCTGAGGGCATGGGCCAGAGGAAGATATTGGCTGAGCTCCTCCCATTGAGAGTTAGGCTTCTACATACTTTTGATGATGTTCTGGGCCAAAGTGACTGGAGCATAGCTCTGATACCCATACTCTTTAATATGGAGGTTTTTGAATGATTTTATATTGATTTTGGTCATATGAAGCATGTTAGTACATAAATGTTACATTAATATTTCTCTATCTTCTTTCAATATTCTGTTTATTTTGGCAGGTCTGTAACTTCATCAATTTTATGGACTTGCTTGTCCTCAAATGTGCAGTTAGAATACTATGTGTTAAATATTATGTTAACCAGTATATTTTCTCCCAGGTTCATATTACCTTGATATCAGTTTAATAAAATACAGTGCATTCAAATATGACGCAATATACATTTTTTTTGTTTTCAGTTATTTCACTGGAAAAGAGCTCTTAATATGCACTCTACTAAACTGAATTTTAAATCCCAAGCTGTTGAAGTTGTTTTGCTTGACATTGTGCTCCAATGGTGTTCAAGTATTTGTGGTCAAGCAATTCTTTCTGTTGCAATTAATGTGAGCACAGAGTGCACAAAAAGGGACATGAAATATTTTTAACCTATGTCCAAGGAAATAAAAGCAACCTATTACATTGTGGTTAAGCTAAAATCTGAACCAAAGTTTCCAGAGATTTTCTGCTTAGCCAATTTATTGCATCATGCCTGCCGTGTCCTTTATCCAAGATAAATAAAACCAAAATTTCTCAATTAATTATGTTTTTTCACGATTTCACTGACAGACAAATTGATTCTGTTTTATACTAAATTTGATTTTGTTTTGGCCAGCAAATGACTCAGTCAGTGAACAACGAAAGGTGGTTTGAGCGGGGCTTTAATTAATTTCATTGAATTATTCCTCAAATGCAATGTACCCTGAAGAAAAATTCCTCCAACTATTTTCAATAGGTTGTTTATCAAAGTAATTATTTCTTTAGAGAATTTCTTAGAATTTTTTCTTTATGTATTTGAAGGTTAGAAAAAGCAGGTGTTTGCTTCTGCAATCTTGCAGAAACCCTTTGTGTTGAACAATTTGCACTTGCAGTAAAAAAAGTGTATTCTTCAAAATAAATGTGTTGTTATTTAGGTGTTTTGGTTAATAAATCTTGCAATAAATAAAGATATTGGTAGAGCCTCTATTGAAATATTCTGTCTTCAATGTAAAAATTTATGAAGGATGCACTTTCCAACTATAGACATATGTTGCTAAGTGCGTGGTGCAGGAGATGATACAGAACGTTGAAATTGCTCCACTTTTCAAAAATATAATAATATACATTTGGACCTAAATTATTTTAAAAATATGTCTTATATAGTGTCATGTGACAGCTGCCTGCTAAAGTTGAATGAGAATGACAGAATGTTCTAACAAAACATAGAACTAAATCTGTATAAGAGAATATTAAGATTCTGATGACCAAAATAAAGAAATAATTAAAAATCTGTGATAGGGGTAATTCACAGGTGTCATACATGAAGAGGGGTGGAGTAGCTCCCTTTAATGGACACCCAGCCAGCCAGTTCGCTATAAAATCCCTCTTGGTCTGTTCTCTCCTTGCTTTACCTGTAAAGAGTTAGCAAGCCCACAGGTAAAGAAAAAAAAGTGGGCACCTGACCAAAAGAGCCAATGGGAAGGTAGAACTTTTTTAAATTGGGAAAGAAACTTTCCTTTTGTCTGTTGTTCTCAGGGCTATGGAGCAGCAATGCTGTAAGCAGCTTAAATCAGGTATGATTATAGGCTATCAATTCATACCTTGAACTTACTTATCTTTAGCCTCAGATTTGTAAGTAAAATTAGGGAATGTCTAAAAAGATGCGATTAGGGTTATTTCTTTTATTTCTTATTGGCTTGTGGACTCCTATGTGCTAACCCCAGATGATTTTGTTTGCTTGTAACCTTTAAGCTGAACCCCCAGGAAAGCTATTTTGGGAGGTTGGTTTTTGGAATTACTCTTTTTTAAAAAATCTAGCAAAAAACTAGGTTCTAAATGTGTTTTCTTCCTTTTTGTTTTTAATAAAATTTACCTTTTTAAGAACAGGTTTGGATTTTTGGTGTCCTAAGAGGTTTGTGCATATGATGTTTGATCAGCTGGTGGCAACAGCTAATTTCCTTTGTTTTCTTTCTCAGCTCTTCCCTGAAGGGGAGGTTGAAAGGGCTTGTGGGTACCCCACAGTGAGGAATTCTCAAGTGCTCCTTCCTGAGTCCAAGGGTTTTTTTTGCATTTGGGTGGTGGCAGCATTTACCAAGCCAAGGTCAGATAAAAACTGTAATTGGGAGTTTAATACAAGCCTGGAGTGGCAAGTATTAATTTTTAGAATCCTTGTGGGCCCCACTTTCTGCACTTGGAGTGAGAGAGTGGGGATTCAGCCTTAACAACAGGTAAGGATAAAACCAAAATACTGTTTATCTTCTCTCTATAATTATACTAGAATGCATAAAGAAAGCAGTTCAGAGACATCCTACTGAACTTCCCATTTTGGGACTTACTGAAGATTTTGCTCCATTAATTTGTTTTTGTTGCCTTTTACAGTTTTTACAGTTTTTTTTCATAGGCTCATGAAAACTTATGCTCAAATTTGTTAGTCTCTAAGGTGCCACAAGTACTCCTTTTATTTTTTTGGATACAGACTAATATGGCTGCTACGCTGAACCCTGAAGATGTTAATATAGGCCAGAGGGGCCAATTAACCCATTATGCTGCAATTGAGGGAATAAAGGCCGAGAGGAAAGCCCCAATAAGCAGAAGCTCACCTATGGAGGAACAGGTAGGGCTTCTGTACAGCCAAAGAGCTGATAGCAGAAAGGGGGTTGCAGAGAAGTAGTGGGCAGTCAGATCCTGGGGAAATGGAGGTGTGTTTGAAGCTATAGAAATTAGGCATCAGTTACTCCTTAGAAGGAGGGAGTTTGGGCTGGCAAACTTGGGGAGCCAGAAGGAGAGGGAAAAGGCAGCAAGGCCAAGGAGGGTGCAAACCTTGGTCACTAATTAGAGGGTCTCTGAGCTGGAAACTAGAGTAGAGGGTGGGCTTGGGTTCCGCTACCAGCCACACGGGAAGTGGCACATAGGGGCAGTGAATGAGAGGAGGGATGGTAAAGAAAGACTTTGATACCCTGGAAGGGAGAAACATGCATAGTGACCTGACTGGAGGGCCAAGTCATGAAGAGGGAGCACACTGAGTCACAGAAAGTGAGAGAGAATGGTAGCAGGGTGAGCAGCAGAAGGGGGCTTTGGACCTGGAAAGAGCTAATCTCCAAAGTGACAAGGAGGAGGTGCTATCTGTGGTGAGTGGACCCCATGACATAAGGTATAGCATCTACTTCCCTCTTCACTTGGTGAGCTCTATTGGCCCCCTTCTCTGGTAATTTTTGAAAGGCAAGCACCACAGTTATATTCTTATTGTATGTTAAGGGTAGAGCGAAGTCTACATTGTATCCGGTCCCGATTTAAGAAGGAAGGGTTTCTTGTACCCTCTGATCCCCATTCACCAATGCAAGGCTTGTCATAATCTTGCCTAAATGTTTGTATGCCACTTATATTTTTGTTACTACTTAGACCACCTTTGTAACCATATTCTGATGTCGACTGAATTCAGCAAATCATAGGGTTTGATCCAACTTGCGTTGAAGACGATGGGATTCAAATATTGATAGCACTGGTGTAACACTTCTCATCTTCAAAATAGTCAACAAACTAACTAATTAGCCTCTGCACCTACAAACACTTATTCAGCTGATGTTGCAATAATTTCAATTATGTCTGTTTTGAATCCTGTGAACCTGAAATAGGATTCAGTTTGTTTCCACACATTTTAAATAGTTGTTGACTTTTACAAGCTGCTCTAGTCCAGCTTCTCATATACTTACTCCTATGGGACTACTTATGCAGTGTTACTCGATCTGGGTAAGGGTGTCAGAATCTAGCCCTTAAGAAGAAATACTTTACAATGTTAAGATTTAATGCACAGTTTCAAAGCTCATTAATATTTATTTTAAAAGCCCTTCTATATTTAAATAATGTTTAGGTTCTCTCTTTACATCCAAGCAGCATATTAGTATAACTTCAATGGTAACTTGGTATTTCTAAGTTCTGTGAATTCTAATGCTTTTGTGGATGTCAGACTTTTTTTATATATATAAAGTGTGTGAGTGGAGAGAGAGAGAGCTGAGCCAGTATTCTTGTGCTTTTTTGTTTACATTTTCCAAAAGTCTTTGGAAAACCTCTTCTTCAATGATCTTTTTATTCAATTAGTACTGCTATTGAATCATCATTCAATGTCAGGGTCCATTCTAATTCAATCCTAACTGTAATTGTAGAGTAAACCCTGATTTCTTCCCTTTTTAGCAAGCACATCCCTATAAGAATAAAGAGAAATCAACTCCTAACACAGCTCTGTATAAATGAATAGGATCCAAAACTCAACACATCACTCTTGAAAACAATTAATTCACTAACTCAGGGATTGGCAACCTTTGTCATGAGGCCCATCGGGGAAATCTGCTGGCAGGCTGGGACTGTTTGTTTACCTGCAGCATCTGCAAGTTTGGCAGATCGCAGCTCCCACTGGCAGTGGTTCACCGTTCCAGGCCAATGGCCTGGAACGGCGAACTGCGGCCAGTGGGAGCTGCGATTGGCCAAACCTGCAGCTGCTGCAGGTAAACAAACTGGCCTGGCCCGCCAGCGGATTTCCCTGATGGGCTGCATGACAAAGGTTGCCAATCCCTGAACTAACCAGTCTCAAGAATCGCTCACCCAGTGTGACAGTCAGGCCGGACAGCTGCATGAGGGTCTGGGAAAACAGGTATGTTAGCCCTAGAATGCTAAAGGCCCTTTTTCCTACAAGTGGGGAAGGGGTTACTTCCGATCAATTAAGGACACCTGAGTCCAATTAAGGGCTTCCTGAAACCTGTTAAAATCTCTCCCCTGGTGAGAGGAGGGCAGGGAGAGAGAAATTGCTGCAAGGCTGGAGGCAGCAAGGAGATTGTGCTCCTCCCCATAGGGGAGACACCCAAAACCCAGTGCCTGTTTAGGGGAAGGACTGACACCCTGGGACCAGTGACAGGATAATGCCTGCCCCATGGAGGGGTACAGGGCAAGGTATTCCCCTTTTGTTTTGGTGTGTTATAGACTTTTTTCCTTTGGCAGAGGAGCACTCCTCAGGCCTGCCCCGAAGGTCTACAGGGTTTGTTTCTGAGAGACTTCCCAGAAGAGGGAAGACAGACATGTTTCAGAGGGGGGGCGGGGCTGATTTACCCCAAACCCTATCCCTGCCAGAGGAGGGAGCGCTAAGTCTAGAGAGGCAGAAAGAGTGCCTTGCCACACCAGTTACATACATGGATTTCTATGTAATTGTTGTGTGATAGTTATGGAATCCTACGGATTTCATTGATGAAATATTGATTTCCACTAATTTATATAGGAAATGGTTAATCTAATAACTCCATTAACTGTTTGCAAATACCTACTGGATACAAGCAGCTTGCATTGGGAAATCTATTGTCTTCATTTTAAGCAATCTGATAAGAGAAGCATTGTGTAGGGAATAGAACAAACCCATGAGCATTACTGTAAATCAGTCTGAAGTACTTTTCAACAGCAAAGGATGTTGGTTTTTAACCTCTTGTGTGTGCATGTTTCTTTCAACCACAATGCAGAGACATACTAACTAAACAGAGCCACTAATGTAACCTGACAGTACAGGACTAATGCATTACCAACAGTTAGAGTTGCTTTCCATCACTTATTTGTCAGAATCATCCAATATTTTTTTGCCATATACATTTACTGTAACACAACTGCAAGCAAACAACAAACCAAGCTAAAACTATAGACACAGTAAAATAAAGATGATGGCTTTAGAATTAATTTGGTAAGATATTCACATGTTCATGTTATTGACAAATTAATGAAATACCAAATAATATACTGTACTATATAGAGAGAAACTGAGACATAAATAGTTAAATCCTTCAAGTAGTTGAATATTTCTAACCATATAACTTTTAATGAGAATCTTATGTGATTGATATGAAACAAGAATCCTTTTCATTTCAAAGGGTGAACCTTTCTATATAAACACTATACAGTGCATATTTTGTTTTAATATATTGATTACTTTATAAAAAAAGATCCTAACTTCATCTTAACCATTTACAGCCAATTTTTCAGTTGTCATTCAACCTAAGGCTGAGCTTTTCAAAGGAGTATTAGGGAGTTCAGTGCCTCAGTCTCATTGAATTTCAATAGAATCTGGGCACTGACCAGAATTCCTTGGGCTCCTTTGAAGTTTCCTACCTAAACAACTATTTATTTCAGTGTCAATTTTGCTTAAGGACCTCCAGACCTGAAACCTAAATGGCTGATCCATTTCTAATACTGACATCTTTATATCGTGTTACTTTTTCGGATGCAAGTCAAATTTAGGCTGTTATGTTTTGTTCTCTTTAGCAGGAGAAATTAATGAGTCTGATATAGTCTTTGATGCAATTTTGTTGTTTTTATGAGCACTGTGCAAAGTCCTGTTTCCCTGAACACAGAAGGAATCAAACAGATGACGGTTTCTTTGTTTACAGCCCCAAGTCTCATTAGCCAGCACCAAACCAAAAAGCCCTATCCCTATCCTTCTCTCAGGGTCACACATCATGCTTGTCCAGGCTGTGTATCTCTGTGATTCCTGTGTGCTATCTCTGGGTTCAACTACATTGGAGCTAAAAGATGTAATTTTCAGCTCAGGTAAACATACCCATGCTACTTCTGACGGAGCTACATCTAGTAAGCAATACAAATTAACTTTTCCACCCTTGTCATTCAAATTTCTCGGCAAATTTGCATTTGCTTTTGTTTTTTGGCAGACACATTTTCCTATTATAGGCTTGGAGACTGCTATTATTTCATTCATGTCTTTACAGTCATCCTAAATGAAAGGTGGTGCTAACACCCAACCCAAAACAATATACTTAGAATCAAAGGGGGAAAATTGCTGAGGTGATTTTCAAAGTTATGGAAGAAGGTCTAAGGTTTTTCTGTGCACCTTAAAGGCAACAAAGTTTGGGCTTATGGGAGGCCCTGCTCATGGTGTGTTATGGGTTATATAGTCTAACAAGAAAGCCTAGCCAATAAAGGAGAATGAGACCTGAGGCACTATGGCAGCATATCCAAACTGAAGAAAAATGGGGTTTTAGTCAGTTGATTTTTTTTCAAAGAACAATCTAATTTTCTGCAGAAAATGCACTCTATTAAACATTTTCATTTCAATGGCAACATTTTGACTAGCCCTGTTGAATACCATCACAGCGCATTTGTCACTACCCAGTGTACTCTAGTGCCGGGTAGGTTCACGTGGTCTTGCTGTGTCAAATATACAGGTATGTTTACCTGAACTGAAAATTACATCTATTTAGTCTTTTCTTACAAAGTAAGTGTGATGCAGACTTCCATACCACCTTCACACCTCAGCCCAGGCTTACCTTCTGAGCTGCCCCTTGTTTCCTGTTCCTCTGATATATATCCTCACAATTACCTTGTTAGTTCAATCATTGCCACCCATGTGCTAATAATCCCCCAACAGAAATTGCTTCCAGCTGGGCCTGCAGTCATCTTCAAGCTTCAGCAATGTCAGTGATCAGGTGCTGCTGATAGCACCCTGTCAGACACCCAAGAGAATAATCAGTGATGGAATCTCCATCAGAGACCAGTGATCAAGGTAAATTGGACAGAATTATGAGCCAATGGAGATTCCAGATGGCCTCTAGGGCCAATATGATGTAGAATACACTCCAAAAGTCTAGCCTAGAGGCACACAGTTTACATAAATAAGTCCTATATCAGAAAGTCTTGGCTAGCCAAAGATTGCGGGGAAGTATTCCTGCCCTCTGTTCATATCTGTGTATTCAGGAGCATAAGTGAACATGGTAGAACCCCCAAAATGTAACCTACCTTAATAAATGATGGACAGCTGAATGAGGAAATCATAGCTCTTGCCATTTATTCAAAGTGCTTCCCACTGCCAACCAGCATCCACTTCCACTTCACTTGGACCTAGGTCAAACTCATTCCATTTAATCCTGGTTCATGCCAATATCTACATACATTCAAAACATATTGGAAAAATTATACTTAGTGTACTTCCTGGTGGTCTTTGACAATTTTAAAAGAGATTTTCATTAATGCAGACTAATTTTGTATGACAGAATTTTTTTAATATGTCTAGTGGCATTTTCTTTTTCTTTCCTTAATATTAATATCCATTGATGTGCCATTATTCAATGGTGGATTGCTGAACAAGTTGGCGGGGTAGGGAGGAAAATCCATCTGTTCATATGTTCTTTATTATTTCTATGTATATTCCAGATTTTTTTCCTCCTGTTCCTTTCAATATCTGTTAACTCTGGAGCGAAGCTAATTTTTTTTCAAATCTTTTGTGGAAATTGAATGCCTTACAATTACTGACATATTTCTGGGACTGTTCCTTCTCTGTATTCTGGTACCATATTTCTATATACTACTTACAGCTCAAGACAAGAACTTGCTTCTCAGCTTTAACTTGTCTTTCCCCTTAAAATTCAATAGCTGATTCTACCATTCTCCTTCCATTTCTCAGTACTATTTTCAATACTCTCTTGTAATCAGTAGGATAACATCTAATATATTTTTCCTCAGGCAAGCAATAATCCTTGCTTATTACCTCAAGGTTACATATTTTAACTCTTGAAATAAAGAATGCTGATATTATTTCTGCTGGTCAAATTCTGCACTGTGTGTGGTATAGAATAATTTTTACCTTGTGGCATCCTCAGTGTATGTATCCATAATGCTGTAGCTAGTATTCTTCACATGGGGTGACTTTTATTTTTACAGGTGACTTGTATCTCACTGTGCATCCCTTAACTGGAACCGTCTATAGCAGGTTTCCAAAAGTGATGGAAAATGAATTGCAAGCGCTTATTGCAATAGAGAGTAAGTAAGCCACAATTGCATGACTTTTTTTGTAATTAGAGTTGAGATGTATAGTTGTATCATTTCATCATAAACTACCTACTACATAACAAATGTTTTTATCATGATTAACGACATTGTGAAGTTCTACCCAGAAATATGTTTGTTGCAATTTCTCTTCCTATAACATCCTAATTGTAGCTCCCAGTTCCTCTTTGACAGTAGCCTGAGGGCTTTTTTTTTAAATAATTCAATCTGCCACAATGAAATCCTTGGATAAAAGGTGCTTTAGAAACAGAAAATTATTTAGTATTACTATTTATTTCATGGTATGTATTCTACATAACATATAAATAACAAAGCTATAAGTGATCTCAATCCCTTACTCACAATCTTGCAGCCCTTGCTCAGCTCCCTTGTTCAGCTTTCTTACTAGGGATGGCAATTACCAGGATCACTCTTCTTTCCTTGCTGAATAGTGGTACCATACTTGTTTCTCTCCATCTAGTCAATACTCAGTTTATGATAACCATCAAAATAATCATAGTGAGTACACTTGCTGATTCCTTCTGTATCCTAGGAAGAATGTCGTGCACTCACTGATTTGAATATGTTCAGATTTTGCAAGAATTCCTTTACCTGATTTATAAAAAAAATAGCTATTTATATAGAAGCTTACTGTTTTCTGGTTGTCCAAACTGCATTTATTTATCTTGAAAATGAACTACTTTGTAAAAATCTATTTTCTCAGCCATTGTTGAATCACTAATTTCAATCTCTTCCTCCTTTATTAATAAACTTATTTTCTGGTTAGTTTTCCTCTGACATAGCTATACAAGCTGATCTTAATCCTTTGAATAGCACTTTCTCATTATACATTTTGTGATGTTTCTCTTTTCCCCTGAACAATCCTTAACCTAATCTATGCATTCTTGTTTGGTTGACTCCTGGCTTTTCTATTTGCAGTACAGGGCATTCAAAACCTCAAACTGTTCAGCAGTCTCTTGTTAAATCACATTGGCTCCTTTTTGCCCCTTGCATTCCTCTTATTTAGAGTAATTATAATCTATTGCACCTTAACTAAAGCATATTTTAACAAGTGGAATTTACTTAATATGGGCAAACATGCTCGCAGTTAAGTCAATGGGAGTTCAGCCATTGATACTAGTGGCTACAAGAGAGGGCCAACATTGAGGAATTAAGCAATCTGCTTTCCTGACATATAAACAGTTGTGAACCTGTTCTGTGAACTAATGCTGGATCAAGAAAGCTTGTGAGTAGAATTGGATAAAACTCAGAATTTCAGGTTTGCAGAAAATTTTGAAATTTCCCACACGTTTCTAAAAAAGTTCATTTCAGGAATACTGAGACATGGTTTTTCTGAAAGGAATAATTCTCCATTCTCTTCTTTCAGCTCTATGAAATTGATTCTTCTAAGTTTCATTATGTCCAAGCAATCTGACAGTTTCACCACTGCTATTCAATGGTGAGCAGCTACAAAACTGACAAGAACCATGACAATTTCAGAAAGCTGCTAGTCCATGGACATTGGTGTTTCTGAAAGAAATACTTCTCCATGGATTCCAGCTCTGTGGCAGGAAGCCCAGAATTCCTAGGGTCCCTGTTCCCAAAACAGTTCACTTGGCAGACCTACCTAGAATTGTGGACCCTGGAATCCTGGGCTCCCTAGTAATCCACCAAGTAACCAGACATAGTTTTCTTGTGATTTTTCTCAAAATTGACAACCCAAGATGTGTTCAAAAACATTTTGGATTTGGTGAATCAGTATTTTCTGAGGAAACACAGACTTCCAACTCAAACTTTCAACCAGCTCAGCTTGTGAGTCAAACTTCCCTTGTTCTTACTTTCTCACTCATAGTTTCATAGAGTTTAAGCCTAGAAGCAATCATTAAATCAGCTAATCTGACCCCATGTATATCACTGGCCACTAAAATTCACTCAATTTCTCCTATATTGAGCCCAATAACTTATATATGACTAAATCTTAACTTCCAGAAATGTATAGCATCTTGATTTGAAGATATAAATAAAATTAGACCTTTACTGATGTGTAAATTATCCTGGTTGTCTTATACTGTAGTTGGAGATGTATGTTTTAAATAATTAATTTGCTTTTGATATAATTTAGGAACCAATTTGATGTATGTTTGGCAGTTTACCTGTCAGAGATTTGGATACTTAACAGCTCCCTGGTATCATGTAGTTTTGAGTACTCTGCGAGTAGGCCCAGGGATATTTTGTTCTTACCCTCCTCCTCCAGGCCTGATGTTGTCTAAAAGATATCCATTGTTCCTTTTTTCATTCCTTATATCCTAATTCAAATAATGTCACCCTCTTACTAGGGCTTTTAGCAGGGGGGAAGAGAATAAAAGATGACAGGTGGAATTCTGCCCTGGTTATGCCCATATTTTCCCATTGAATTCAACTGAGAACAGGAACTGTTCTAAGATGTTCTGTTAGGATAGTGGAGTATGATATTGCTTGTGTCTATTTCCCAGTGATAGGAAAACTGCTTACAATATGTAGCATATTAAGGGCTTGATGTAAGGCACATCACTGATTTGAGGATGGTGTTGATCAATTGACTCCCAGAAATTTCCCTGCCCGCCAAGGTGATGTGTGCGGGGGGGGGGGGGGGTGCTAAATGAACACTATATTTCTGTGACCTTACTCAGGATACAATTTGAATTGATGAATAGCTGTTTCCCCTCACTTCTCCAATTAGGGGTGTCTTTTTCACAGCTTTGCAGTGAGAGCATCCACTCCTGGTCAGCTCATACACAGCTTCTAACATGTAAGTTACTCCCAGTTATATTGTATGAGTGCTTTAGCCAGCCACCCTTGAATTACACTGCAGAGTAACACCAGGAAATTCCTAGTCCCAAACTTCCCCCAGAAACATGCATCGTGTACTGCCCAGCTTTCTCCTGGACAATACAAGCTCATATAAAGACTGTCATTTTATTTATAAAAAAATTATATGCACAAATCCTGTTATTCCCAAACACTTCTACAATCCAAACACACTGGTTAGGTAACCAGTATTAACTACAGAAAGATTTTAACTGACTTCAACAAAAGAGGCATAAAACTCAATTGTTTTCAAGAAAATAAAAGTAAAAAGCAACTAATGCCTAATTTAACAAGCTAAGTGAATTCAAAGCAAAGTCTCTCTTACCACGTGTTCTAGCAGTCTTACTGGCTGAATTCTTTGGGTCAAGATCCCTCCCCCCCCGTCCAAAGCTGATTCCCTTGTTCTTCAGGTGTTTTCGATGCTATGGGTAGAGAGAAAGGGAGGAATAATTTGGGGTGTTTGCTCTCCCTTATATTTTCTCTTCTTTGAGAATCATCTCTAGCTGAGGTTCCGGAGACAAAGCCTGTGTGGACAGGAACCCCAAGCTGTCTGTCTGTCAAGATATAGACTTTTATTTTTATTTTGTGCCCACACCCTCTATCCTGCCAAGAAATGGCTACTTAACCAGGTGATGGTCCACTTGATTTTGTTGATGCTTGCCTGAGGGGTCGGTCAGCCTTTTGTCTCTGGAGAACTGGTTTGTGATTTCTTAGTAATATAATACAGTAGAATCTTATAACTTTTACATACAATATTGCCACCGATATTTTACCAGTACAATAATCAGTAAATGGAGTTTTCAAATGATACCTCACAAGACATTTTTGTACAAAGTATGAATCATAACTCTATAAAAGGGGTGAACATATTGGTACAGATTGTCATGACTTCCTCCTTGCCCCTTCCCCCCGACCCTCCCAAGGCAGAGCCATGACTCCATCTACTTTACACATCTCCTTGCCCCGTTTGGGATATTGTGTGTCCTTGGAGTATCTCAAAAGCAACTTTGACCTGAGTGAATTGCTACAATTCTGTTCCTTGCTGTGAAAATCTAATGGGCTTTAGAATGCTTCCCTTTCCTTCCCTCTGCCACCCAAGTGTGTGCCCATGAAAGGGCTGACTAGGATTGGCATTGATATAGCTTCAGATTTCAGTAACATACAGGATTCTGAGACAGGAACCAGTTTAGTACAGGTTTTTTTTAAAAAAAGTTCTGAGATGTACTGGATGGTTAGTAGGTTGTATCTGCTATAAAAGTAACATTAAGAAGGTGACTTCTGCTAAGTGTTTCTAAACTTAGAATGCTGATTTACTGAAGCTGAGAATACCCAATTATTAAGGGGGTAATTCATCTATTAACCTGCTTGTCATGCTGTTTGCCAAGAAAAAAGCTGAGCTCATGAAAGTGTGACCTGGATAGTGTCTTCTGCAAGTACTGTAACAAGAGAATGTTTTGAAGTTTATATTGGATTTTTTTAAAAAATGCAATTAAATCTAATCTTTTCAGACTGTACTGGGAAAGAATTTTTTTTAAAAAATGAATATTAGTCAAGGATCTTGATCCTTATCTCTGAATGCCATGAATGTGCACAATAGCTAATTATAGTTGATCATGTGAAAGTGTGAACCCACATCTGACCTGGAGATATATATGGCTATATCTCTCAACTGTACTTGATTATTAAACTTTACATTAATAAGGGCTCTGGCCCAAATTCATTTCTGTTTTATAAACACAGTGAAGTCAGTTGAGTCATACCGAAGATGAATTTTGCTTTGAGACTGTTTCTGATTTGTGAGAAGTGGCATATATTGGGTTTAATATAAATACTTTAAGCATAGAACTTACCCTAGCACTGACAAATTGGGTATAGTCTCAAGACTGGCTTGTGAGTGACGGGGTACATTTTAGTTTAATATAAAAGTTCTAAACCTAGAATTTACTCTAGCATTGATAAACTGGAAAGACTCAAGGCCAGATTTGTCCCTGGTATAATTTCATTGACTTAAGGGTGCTTATACCATGTATGAATATGGCCCATAGTGCTTATTAATGAAAATTTTAGGCAGAAATTTTGAAACCTGAAACTAGGATTATAGAAAACTGTTTTTACAAATGATCCCATATCAATAGAAACTTAATTTTCTGCTATCATTTGTTTTCCTCACTTTCTTCCCCCAGAGTACACCATAAGCTAATTCCTGATGTGGCTTCAGATGGCAAGTGCTAAAGACCTTGGGATGTGCACCCCACAATCCAAACACAAAATACATGTAGCTACAGTGCCAGTGTAGATATGGATATGCTGCATATGGCACAAGTGTGGCTAAGCAGTGGATTCTTGGCAGTGGGCTTGGCTAACATGCAACAACATGCCAACAAGTCAGAATGTAGTTAATTACCATGGGATAGATGAACATAAGAACAGTTATGCTAGGTCAAACTAATGGTCCATCTAGCCCAGTATCTTGCCTTCTGAGAGTGGCCAGTGCCAGGTGCTTCAGAGGCAATTATTGAGTTATCCATCCCCAGTCATCCAGTCCAGCTTCTGGTAGTAAGAGGTTTAGGGACACCCAGAGCATGGGGTTATGTCCTTGATCATCTTGGCTAATAGCCATTGATGGACCTATCCTCCACAAACTTATCTAATTATTTTTGAATCCCAGTTTTACTTTCAGCCTTCGCAACATTGTCTGGCAACAAGTTCCTCAGGTTGACTGTGCATTACATGAATACACTCTTACATTGGTCTTAAACCTGCTGCCTGTTGATTTCATTGGGTGACACTTGGTCCTTGTGTTATGTGAAAAATTAAATAACACTTCGTGATTTTTATAGACCTCTATCATATCCCCTCCTTAGCTGTCTCTTTTCTAAACTAAACTAAACAATACTAGTCTTCTTAATCTCTCCTCATACAGAAGATGTACCATACCCCTAATCACTTATTTTGCTCTTCTGTGTACCTTTTCCATTAAGATGGAGAGACAAGAACTGCACACAGTATTTAAGGTGTGAGCGTACCATGGTCCCTAACATTTGGTTAGCTGTTTTGATTGCCGCTGCACATTGATTACAAGATCTCTTTCATGAGTGTTAAAAGCTAATTCAGACCCCATCATTTTGCATGTATAGCTGGGATTGTTTTCCAATGTGCATTACTTAGCATTTAATACTGAATTGAATCTGCCATTTTGTTACCCGGTCACCCAGTTTTGTAAGAATCCTTTGTAACTCAGTTCAGTCCAAAGCAAACTGCAAAATCTTGAATAATTTTGAATCACCTGAAATTTTGCCACCTCCCTGTTCACCCCTTTTCCCAGATAATTTATGAATAGGCTGGTCAGTACAGATCCTTGGGGGGAGCCCGCTATTTATCTTTCTCAACTGTGAAAACTGATCATTAATTCCTACGCTCTGTTTTTTATCTCTTAGATTCACAAATAAATTTAGGTGTGATGGTGCTGAGCACCACCACACGTAACTTTTAGGTTGATGGGAAATCACTGGGATTCACAAAGCCTGGGTTGGGCACCTAGGCTCTCCATACAATGAATGGGAAGAGAAAGAAAGGAATTCACAAAATCCAGCCCACAAGGCAGCTTCCCACGTAAGCTAGTCAATGGGCGAATGCCCAGGTAAGGGGTGGGTCCTGAGCCCCATCCCTGTCTGAAAATTCAGAGCTCGATTCACAAAGAAACTTTGGTCTGGGGATGCTCAGCAGTACCAGGATACTCACAGGGGATGTAGGAGTCTTCCAGTTCAAGTCCCTCCCCTTCACCTGAGGGGAGAATGGATTTGAACAGGGATCTGCCACCTCTTAGGTGAGTGCCATGCTAGTAGATAATGAGAGATTCTGATGTAGTGCTCTCTCAGTCACATATATTCAAGCTGTGCCACTCTGGAAAAATCAGTGGATTGAGGCAGGAGGGCATGGGTCTGGGGTCTCCCACCACCCAGGTGAGTGCTCTTGGGACCAGGCTACACATTCTCATGTTTACTTGCTTTCTCACATTGATTCTTTCATTGATTCATAATGCAATAGTTTCAACATTGGATTAGGCAGAGTGGTAGTTAGATACCCAAGTCATTTTGTGAATGTAGACTCTATTGTAAATATAACCTCAGTCTCTAGCAGCAGTTGTTTCTGTGTTCCCAGAACTCACCACTACAAAGTCCTACGTGACTCAGTTCTGAGCTGTTTGCTCATTTAAAACTTCATCCTCTGCTATCTTCGTACATTTTTAGTTGCTCCTTTTAATACTGATATTCAACTGCCCCATATACCTTTAATAATTCTTCTGTCTAGTTTGTCTGTCTTGACCAAGCAAACTAGTGGTTGGTGTCTATATAGGAAGATGCAGCCTCCTCTAATTGGTTGATGGAAAAGAAGGCACCAGAGAAGATGAAGTGGGGCTAAGAGTACCAAATGCTTTGGAGGACAATGAGGAGAATAGGGTGCTGAAGGATTGTGAGAGTGCTGGATAGGGGTCCACTGACAGCTCAGGAGTGAGGCTGAATCAAAAGAGCAGATGGGATCACTAGTCAAACACTTTGGGCAGGGACATAAGGGTGATTTGGGAGAGCAATTTGTCTGTCTGTATGTAGTAAAAGACACACAAATAAGAAGAGAGTGTAAGAAACAGGATTTGAGAGCATTCTGGAACTTAGCTACAGGGGGAAAGACTCTGGGTTTAAGGAGGTTGAGGATGAGGCTTATATGCTGAAATATCTAAACTTCTAGCTATTAAAAAAATCTTGCTTTGCTGTTAATTGATACTGAAATGTAAGTGTTGGTTTATAGAAAAGCTGGACTTTTTATGGCTGGTCCATTGCTAGCTGAAAATCATACAGCTGGAATTATCCCTTTTACTTTCCTAGCAAAGATTCATATATCTTAATATCTGTGTTTTCCTGGACATATGTGCAATTTTCAGTAATTTTACCTGTGGTGGTGTTACATTAATGCCACTGATCCTCTGTAAAAGACTGAACTTAACTAACTGGTGTCTGTCCATTTCAAATATATTAATTGGGAACATAGGCACTGACTCCATGGATGCTCCAGCACTGACAGGGGGAAAAATAGTGGTTGCTCAGCACCCACCAGAGGGCCTCCCCTTCCTCCCAGCACCTCTCCCCCACCACGGGCCACCAATCAGCTCTTCCCCCACCATGATCAGCTGTTCAGTGGCATGCAGGAGGCACTAGGGGGAGGAGTGAGGGCAGGATGTGCTCAGGAGAAGGGGCACAGCTCGGGGCAGGAAGAGGCAGGGCAGAGCTGGGGGCATGGGGAAAAGGGTGGAGGCGGGGCAGGGCCTGGGGAGAAGCAGGGGTCGAGTATCTCTGACAACTCATGAAGATGGTACCTATGATTGGGAACACATGAATATATATGAACTAGAAAATCACAGGGTCCATTAATTGCTCTGATTAAAGCCAGAATCAAGCTATATTGTACATTATCTGTCTATCTAAACCATGGAGAGAATGCACACCCATTCTTAGTTCATTCTTTGCAAACAAATAAAACGCCCAACTTTCTTTTATTTATCCTACTGACTACTACTGGGCAATTTATTTAAAGTTTATTAACTTCCCTTTCTTTAAAGAAAATTCTACCTGAGTCCCGTTTTGATTAGTACTTTAAGTGTGATCTGATTTATTGTTTTGTTGAATATTAAAGTACCAGTTATACTCCACTGTATAAATGTTTATCATGATTGTTGTTTTCTTTGGAGAACAACACCAACAAAAGAAGGGAAAGTTCAGTTGGCCAGTATATTCATCCATTGTTCAATCTGAATCTACAGACAATGGTAATTCTCTAGTATGTCATACCAAGGAAGAAAATACATGACCATATTTGAGCCAATGTAAAAGATACAAGACAATAGAGGTGTAGTGTAGAAACTACTCTACCAGTGAAGAATTCCAGGGAAGACAAAGTTCAGCAAACCTTACATTCTGCCTGCAGTTTGGGAATGTGTTTTGGGATAGACTTTGTTCACATGAAGAACTGTTTTTCCCTCTCCAGGCTTCAGGGACAGTGTCCAAGAGCGTGAAGCTCTTCTTGACTGGTCAGCCTTCTCTTGCCTTGGATACTGATCCAAATTAACAAATCAACAAAATCTGTTATGAGGAGTTCAAAGCAGAGACCCCCAAAGTGTTCTAAAGAGTAGACAGGCTTCCCAGTTTTTCACCTGTGCACACTGTCAGCTAGTGAACTCAGTTCTGATGGGGATGGCTTTTGATTCCAGTAGTACGTGACTGCTTTCTGAACATCAATCATCATAATAGCAAGGTCAATTCCCTTAGCACCTGTAAGTGTTAAGCTTCCAGAATTGTACCTTCTTCCTGTGGTGCAGTTTCAACAGCAGACTGCAGGTTGAAAAGATTGTCACATAATATTTCTAGTCTAAGTCATTTCCTTAAACTTGTCTGTAATTTTCTTCTGGTCAGGGCATGAATTTACAGGTGACTGCTACTGTAGCTATATAATTCCATACCAACACACCCAATCTATAGCCGTCAAAGTAGCTCTTCCAATATTTTCTCTTCAGACTCAAATAATGTTTTTGATGCTTTAAATATAGGATGAAGTGGGGCTAGAATTAGCCCAATAGAATTGCACAAATTGTTTGTAAGAAACTCAGGCCATATGAAATCCACGTGGTTTAAAGGTCCATTATAAATTCAAAACTCAAACTCAAAGTCAGAGTTCACAAACTTTCCCAAGAAGGTTACAGCATCTGTGTGTGCATGAAGCACATACTCAGAACTCTTTGGTTTAACTTTGGTGAGAGTTTTCACTGAATAGAGATTGAGTTGGGGTTTGTTAGGTTAAAAAATGAATTATAAAGCATTAAATCTAACACTTTTTCCTTCTGCTCTCCATTCTCTTGAAGACAGTTTTCTTTTCTGAGTTGTTTTCCTCTCTTCTATTTCTTTTTGCTCTTCAATATCTTCCATTTCTCCTGTTCCTCCCCATGTCCTTAATGTTTTTTTCAAAATGAAGAGAGAATACCCATGATGACTTTTGAAACTGTCTGAAGCCATAATTAAAACAGATGAGAGAGACTGGCCCCAGAAACACTATCTCTAATAAATTTCTTAACAAAGCTGGGAAGTCACATTTTAGGTTTTGGTCTGTGATTATGCTGAGTCTTGAAAAACTTTTTTAAAGATTTGTTTTACTAATGTTTTGTAATAGTAAACCGAAAAGTGTAACTTCAGTTTTTTATTACTGCATAATATTTGTCAACAGATAAAGCATCAACTGACCCTAGCCATAAGAACTTCCTACTGAACCTACTCTCAGTCCCTTACTTCCTTTCATGCTCAAGGACAAATCTACATTTGGCAGAATTGTCTCATACTAGAAGCGGTGACTGGTACTTAGTTCTATTTCACAATCTGCCACTGATTAGCTTTGACAAGTCACTTAAAACTTCAGTATTCTTGCCTGTAAATACTGAATAATTATACTTGCCCACATTTTGTAAAGTGCTTTGAAATCTTTGGAATAAAGGTGCTATGTCAATGCAATACATGTTATGTTCTACATAAACATTCAGATAATATAACAGTATTAAATTAATATTAAAATTATTTTTACTACTGTAGGCCCTGGATTGCCACTGCCTGCCTACTTTTGACCTTGCCTTAAAATACAGACCTTGCATTTTTGAGTGTACTATAGGTTGTATAACTTTGGTAAGGGATGTGTATATAGAAAGAATTATCCTAATTCTGTTCCTGATATGGAGTATTCACTACTAAACTATTCTTGCTTTTTTGCCATGATCACTACTAAATCTTCATAAGGAAATCTCATGTTTGATTACTGTTGGTATGAGTTCATTTTACAAGTGATGTGAAAAGGACAGGTCAAGATTAACATGGTTCAAAATACCAATATAACCTCAGTGTGCTCCATCACTACAATTGCAATAGGCAACCTCCAGTTTACACTAGTTTGATAGGCAGTTGATCTTCCTGTACAAGAGTAAAGTCAATATAAAGTTTGACTCTTGAAGTGAGCTATCGTATCAATTAACAGTTATCCATCACAGATGTGTAGCTATACAAATGTGTACAGTTTGTCCTAGTTTAAGGAGCCTATCAATTTTGAGTCCTGAAAAATTGCAATGTTACATTCCTTCCTCCCTCTAAATTGCAACTGGCTGATCTCGATTTGAGGTACTGAGATTTTTCACTGTGGCTGGAGTCTCCCTAAATATTTCCTCAACTCCTTGAAGGGTCATTCTTTCCCATTTCAAAAAGTTACTTTTGCAATCTCTGTAATCAGTGATGTGACCAAAACATATACAGAACTTTTAAGTGCCGTATTAAATCTCCAACTCAGTTCACTATGTCAGGATCTGCCTACAGCTGCCTACTCAGCAGGAAATCTGTCAGTGCTGTCTTTTATTAATGGCTTCAAGAACAGTGAGGAGATAAATAGAGAGCAAGGGCATGACCTAGCTTTTTTTTTTTTTTTAAAGCTGTGCTGCCACATATTTTATGTATTTCATTGTCAAAGAGAGGAGGAAAATCTTACTAACTCTTTCACTGCCATAGTCTAAGACAGTAAGCACCTAGATATTTCTTAAACTGCATGTCAAAACCTCTTCATGGAATGCAGTGTATCTATCCCAAGATCCTGCTTAGCAGCAACACCGTTTTAGTTGATTAAAGAAAAGATGGTTTTGGAGAGAACTTTTTGCATCTGATTAGAGAAGATTCACATTTCCCCCCCCCCCCCCCCCCGATCTGTCAGCTCTGTGTTCTTGGTGAACCAAGCCACAGTATCCAGCCTGTGTGACTGACGAAGGACGCCCTCCATCCCCGACTCCAGCCTCTACTTGAACCAAAACCAATCAGAAGAAAAACTTACGAAAAGCAATGAAAAGACAGTGGGAGATGCACCTTAATTCCTCCGGACAAGGGTGACAGGATTAAGGCAACTACCCAAGCCTCATTTGTATTGGAGATGGGACAGGGAGGCATCTCCATTAGCATACAGAATGGAGAGCAGAGATTCCAAGGCAAGAACCGCACTGAACTCGGGGACCAGAAAAGTAGGGAAGCACTGCATGATGGGGGATCTCTGCTCCAGATGTTAATGAATCCACACCTGCATACACCCTTCTCAGTAGTTTCAGACCAATTCTAGTTATAAATTCTTTATTGGTATCCAAAATACTGAAGCTGCCTAATTGCATTGTGAACTCCCTCGAAGGAACACCGCCCAGAGCAAGGAATGATCAGTCCCTATTGTCTAGCCTGAACAAAACAACTTTGGTATACGCCCTTGAGCCATCAGTTTACCCATAAACAAATCTAATGTTCTCCCTTGAATCATAGTTGTTTCTCTACAAAAACCCTTACCCACGCTCAAATAAGGGTTCTGATGCCTGGATCCCAAAATCTGCATCACTTCCATTGGGACGTCATCTTCTCTTGACTGATCATGCTGGGAGCTCTCCCTGTCTCCAGCACTCCAGCCCCTCAGCTACCACCACCACCTGGGAATTCCAACCGGCTCAAGTTTCACAGAGTGGTGAGAACCCAACTCTCTCTTTTTTTTTTTTTTTTTTTTTCCTACTCTAGATATAGTCTTCTAAACCTGACTTTTTGTAATCAGATTTAAGCTAGATTTAATATGGTAACTGTTTTGTTAGTTTGGCTCTCCTTGTATGGTTATTACCTGGCGATATGGTTAAGCTGGCTGCTTCTCTCTTGTGTTTTTAGCTTCCCCATTTGCTCTGCAACAACGCTTCTTACCTAAGCTAAAGATCCCTGTAGCTCCCCAAAATGGGGTTTGCTCATCAAGTGGGTTACTACCAGAACAATTGTAACATGAAAGTGAGGATAGGGACGTGCTGAACCTGTGGCATAGGAGGGCGGCAGCTTGGAAGTGCTGCTCGACTGAGCCTGCTGAGTCCAGGGGCATATAAGGGGTCAGTGTGGGAGTGTTGATTGACTGTCTGCTCAAATGCACTCTATTAGAGTGAGTGTGTGGTGTGTGTGTGTGTGTTCATCTGATTCTGAGGCTGGAAGAACCCAGCCCTGGGGAACCTAGGTCTTGCAGGATAGCTCCACTGGGAGGGAACTTGCAGAAGGGAGAAGTAGAGCTCCATATGAAAACACAACACAAGCAGTACATTAATATAATTACAGAACTCCCCCCCCCACACACACACACACACCCACCACACACCACCAGAAAAGTAATCCTAATAAATGAGTGGACCCCAAAGTAACGGGCAAATCTGGTAACAGATCCCAAAACTGGATTGGGCATTGTAAGCCAATCTGCAAGATTCATCAGCCAGGTAAAGAAAAATACATCCCAACTATAGTTAGGATTTGCATTATTTACAAAACAACAAGCTGAAGACCAGAACAAACTACTACCTAGCCAAGGCCCTTCCTCTTCAACCAGCTGGTACGAGAGAGGAGGCCCTATTCCCAGAAGTTAGCCTTCTTCCCACCAGCTTCTCCTTTCCTTTTTGTAACTCCACCCAGATCAGCCACATGATAGGCAGGTACCCAGTAATCCCTGGCATGCTGGAGTACCTCTCTAGTTTGTCACAGAAACACTAATAATCAATAGTTCCATCAGAGAGGGAAAGACCCCAAATGCTAAAAATTACTGGGATAACTTCAGACTACATGATCTAATGGTCCCTTCTGCCTTTAAAACAATATGAACATCTTCATATTAAGTCTAAATATCGTAAGTCTGATGAGTAAAAGAGGATTCATTACTTTACAAAGAAATGGATACACATCCTGGACAACATTCAGTGCATGTCCTGCCTGAGTAGGACTGTAAGACCTGCCCTTTAAATGGCAATCTCATTCCATTAAATTCAATTCCAAAATGTATTATTTATACCAAGTGAGACAGCTCCAACAGGAAAGATTTAGGGAGACCTACCTCATAATGTGTCATAGCCCGGGACCTCTCTTCTCAAGTCTCTGCTTCACAGCAGGCAAAATAGGGAGTCAAATCCAAGTCTCCTGCATTCTGCATGAGTGCTAGAACCACTGGGCTAATGGGTGTGTGGATGTGGAGGAGGGAGTACAACCACTTCCTGCTTTTCCACAACTCCCCTGCCCCCACCCCAAATATAAAACACTAAACTGGGAGAGGGGTTTCACAGCTGTGAACTAAGCAGAGAGAACTGCCTCCCTTTGGCCTGGAGTTAAAAGCCCAACTCTCTTTGAAGGGTGACATTTAGGCCATACACATCTTCCAGGCATTTCCTTAGGTATCTCTGCAGTCAGCATGTTGACTTTTGTGAATGCCTTTAAGTACATAACTCTACCCCTACATTGTATAGGGAATCAGGGTGCTTAACTCAGGGTTACAAAGTTCATTAGGCAATGCCAAAGTCCCCTCTTTGAATCCCATCCCATGATCATGTTGGTCCCTTCTGGCTTTAAAACCTATGAATGATTATAAATGTTTATTGATGATTCTCAATCAAAGACATGTGTCTGAAAGGGTCAGGCTCCATGGTCCTTAGATAAAAAGCCTCACCAATTTGCCTAGGTGACTACAGACCCAGACCCTTGGATCTTAAGAACAATGAACAATCCTCCCAACACTTGCACCCCCCCTTTCCTGGGAAATGTTGGATAAAAAGCCTCACCCATTTGCATAGGTGACCACAGACCCAAACCCTTGGATATGAGAACAATGAAAAAGCATTCAGTTTCTTACAAGAAGACTTTTAATAAAAAATAGAAGTAAATAGAAATAAAGAAATCCCCCCTGTAAAATCAGGATGGTAGATATCTTACAGGGTAATTAGATTCAAAAACATAGAGAACCCCTCTAGGCAGGTGAGAGGAGCTTTCCCCTGGCCAGGAAGGATTTCAAAGGGGTTTACCCTTTCCTTTATATTTATGACAGGAGAGAGGAAGGAAGATGATAAAACACGGGTAGGATCTGATGAGAAACAGTCATGAAAAAAAGTCTCATTCAATTACATCATGTAATGACAGACAGGTAAAAAGTGATAATTTTTAAAGTGCTTTTTATACCAATGCAAGAAGTCTAAATTATAAGATGGGTGAATTAGAGTGCCTCATATTAAATGAGGATATTAATATAATAGGTATCACAGAAACTTGGTGGAATGAGGATAATCAATTGGGCACAGTAATGTCAGGGTAAAAAATCTATTGGAGGAACAGAACAGGTCCTGCTGGTGGGGGAGTGGCACTATATGTGAAAGAGAGCGTAGAATCAAATTAAGTAAAAAATTTAAATGAACCAAACTGTACCATAGAATCTCTATGGATAGTAATTCCATGCTCTATTAATAAGAATATATCAGTATGGATATATTACTGACCACCTGACCAGGATGGTGATAGTAACTGTGAAATGCTGAGGGAGATTAAAGAGGCCATTAAAATAAAAAAAAACCTCAATAATAATAATAATAATATTGGATTTCAACTATCCCCATATTGACTGCGTACATGTCACCTCAGGACAGGATGCAGAGATAAAGTTTCTTAACATCTTAAATGACTGCTTCTTGCGGCAGCTAGTCCTGGAACCCACAAGAGGAGAGGCAATTCTTGATTTAGTCCTAAGTACAGCACAGGATTTGGTTGAAGAGGTGGATATAGCTGGAAAGCTTGGTAATAGTGACCATAATATAATTAAATTTAACATCCCTATGGCAGGGAAAACACCACAGCAGCTCAACACTGTAGCATTTAATTTCAGAAGGGGGGACTACACAAAAATGAGGAAGTTAGTGAAACAAAAATTAAAAGGTACAGCACAAAAAGCAAAATTCCTGCAAACCGCAGGACACCACAATAGACACCATAATAGAGGCTCAACTTAAATGTAAACCCCAAATTAAAAAACATAGAGAAACAAAAAAGTGCCACCGTGGCTAAACAACAAAGTAAAAGAAGCAGTGACAGGCAAAAAGGCATCTTTTAAAAAGTGGAATTGAAATCCTAATGAGGAAAATAGAAAGGAGCATAAACTCTGCCAAATGAAGCGTAAAAATATAATTAGGAAGGCCAATTTGAAGAACAGCTACCCAAAGACTCAAAAAGTAATAGCAAAAAAAAAAAAAAATTAAGTACATCAGAAGCAGGAAGCCTGCTAAACAGCCAGTGGAGCCACTGGACGATCAAGATGCTAAAGGAGCACTCAAGGACGATAAGGCCATTGCAGAAAAACTAAATGAATTATTTGCATCAGTCTTCATTGAGGATGTGAGGGAGATTCCCAAACCTGAGCCATTCTTTTTAGGTGAGAAATCTGAGGAACTGTCTCAGATTGAGGTGTCATTAGAGGAGGTTTTGGAACAAATTGATAAACTAAACAGTAATAAGTCACCAGGACCAGATGGTATTCACCCAAGAGTTCTGAAGGAACTCAAATGTGAAATTGCAGAATTACTAATTGTAGTCTGTAACCTATCATTTAAATCAGCTTCTGTACCAAATGACTGGAAAATAGCTAATGTGATGTCAATTTTTAAAAAGGGCTCCAGAGGTGATCCCAGCAATTATAGGCTATTAAGCGACCACAGCTGATGGAGTGACACCAAGCAAAAAGTGGTAATGTTCCCATATTTGGCTCAATTCTGCAAAGCCAGGCATTTCTGGGGCAGCCCCAAGGGTGGTTCCAGTTGGGGTCATGATAAGGAAATGGGGCTTCATGGACTACAAATGAGCTATGAGTATCTGTCTCATGTGTCTTAAGATCTAGCCCCATGTTTTTAAAGTCACAACCCCAGCTTTAATACTACATCTCTCACAGTACATACAAGAGGAAAATTCAACAGTTTCAGGATATTGAAATTGTTTTATTTTCCTTTTCAGAGGACAGAGTTTAATGTTTCAAATAATGAGGTTCTTCAAGGATGGACAAATCCAGTGATCTAAAATGTAGGATTGTACAAAATGGATGACAGTTTATTATGAGTTTATGAAAATGTATAGAATAATTTCTAACCAAGAAATAAAGTGGATAGAAGAAATTCAGAATTCCTAGTCCTGCATACAGTTCCCACTAATGGCACTTACCCATGCATGCACAGGTAAGTTCTATTAAAGTGAATGTCATCAGTACTGGGGATATAGTGAACTTTGTTACCTAATAAGATACAAAAGTGAAAGCAGCTCAATGAACTTCCAAAAAAATTATTGGTAAGGAGCATTATCTGCAGTCCTCAGCCATAAATTTGAACAGTATTACATGAAATATCAAATACACAGAAAGAAACTGACAAGATTCAGCAGACAAAAGTCATTTGTTGTGTGCTTGACTAAACCCTAGTAAATAAGACAAGCAACATGCATGTATGCATCCGATGAAGTGAACTGTAGCTCACGAAAGCTTATGCTCAAATAAATTGGTTAGTCTCTAAGGTGCCACAAGTACTCCTTTTCTTTTTGCGAATACAGACTAACACGGCTGTTATTCTGAAACCATCCCAAAAACAGAAGCTCTAACTTAATTAAGCAAGTATAAAACTGTCCCAAATGATGGAAAACCACTTTGAACACCACCCAGTAGCACAACTGGAATCCACTTTGAAGGAAAATTGAGGCAAAAGCTCCTGTACAAATCGGAGAAAGATTGCAAACAAACAAAGCATTAAAGTAAAATTGCCCAAAAGAAGACAACAATCAGAATCTGTAACACCCTTAGCAGAACAGGAGAAGGCACTTAAGGATGCAATAAGAACTAATGGTGACATTAACACGATAAAGGAATACACATCCAAGGAATCCCTGGAGCAACTTATACTCAGTGAGTATGACATCAGGGAAGCTGCATTTGAAAAATTAACACCCCATTACAGTGGAATGAGGACAATGAGTGGGAGGTTTTTAAAAGCAAAATGCAAAACTTGGCAATTGAACCAGTAATGAGGAACCCAGATGATAAAAGTTCAGAGTGGCAATGAAATGTGAGAACATACTGAAATAGCTTCCCGGGTGTTGTCAATAAGCTTGTAAGAATAGCTCAGGGGGGCAGTAAATATTCAAATTCCTTCCTCAAATAGTTAGATGAAAGTAAATGTATATTAAGTTGTGTGTATGTCTGTCATAAATATAAAGGGAAGGGTAAACCCCTTTGAAATCCCTCCTGGCCAGGGGAAAGCTCCTCTCACCTGTAAAGGGTTAAGAAGCTAAAGGTAACCTCGCTGGCACCTGACCAAAATGACCAATGAGGAGACAAGATACTTTCAAAAGCTGGGAGGAGGGAGAGAAACAAGGGGTTTGTGTGTCTGTCTGTAGTCGTCTTGGCCGGGGACAGAACAGGAATGGAGTCTTAGAACTTTTAGTAAGTAATCTAGCTAGGTATGTGTTAGATTATGATTTCTTTAAATGGCTGAGAAAAGAATTGTGCTGAATAGAATAACTATTTCTGTCTGTGTATCTTTTTTGTAACTTAAGGTTTTGCCTAGAGGGGTTCTCTATGTTTTTGAATCTAATTACCCTGTAAGATATCTACCATCCTGATTTTACAGGGGGGATTTCTTTATTTCTATTTACTTCTATTTTTTATTAAAAGTCTTCTTGTAAAACACTGAATGCTTTTTCATTGTTCTCAGATCCAAGGGTTTGGGTCTGTGGTCACCTATGCAAATTGGTGAGGCTTTTTACCAAACCTTGTCCAGGAAGTGGGGTGCAAGGTTTTGGGAAGTATTTTGGGGGGAAGGACGCGTCCAAACAGCTCTTCCCCAGTAACCAGTATTAGTTTGGTGGTGGTAGCGGCCATTCCAAGGATAACGGGGGTAATATTTGTTACCTTGGGGAAGTTTTGACCTAAGCTGGTAAAGATAAGCTTAGGAGGTTTTTCATGCAGGTCCCCACATCTGTACCCTAGAGTTCAGAGTGGGGGAGGAACCTTGACATGGTGGCACAGTGGTGGGATTAACCTGAAATCATTTTGAGATCCAGTTGAGATTTTTTGAACTAGAAATACAGATTTTAAAAAGGAATTTTTAGGAAGTCCAGAAGGCAGCTTTGAAACTGAAAGCAGCTTGGTTTCTCTCTGCTTTGTGGCCAAGCAGAGACAAAAGGGGATTATCTTGTGAATTGCAGGTTTTCTTGCCTGGAGGCAGGGTACTTAACTCCTGCAGGGAAATTCACAGTCTTCCAACCCAGAGGTTTTTTTTTTTTTTCTTTTCTTCCTAAAAGTAAATAGGGGGTGTGTGCTCTACCCATTTGCCTGGAGACAAAAGTGGCAGGGTTTTTTTTTAGGATTTTGATTTTTTTTTTTGTTTTACAAGGAGCACAGGTTTGAAAAGAAATTTTTTTTTTTCTTTGGGCTGGGTAAGCAGTTTTCCAAGTAGTTGGAGGTTTTTTGCTTTAATTTGGGCCCAGAGCAGAGACAAGGGAATTGTCTTTTTCTGTAGGCTGACAATCACTATCAGAGAATAGGTACTCTATTCCAGCACAGCAAAAGTTTACAGCCAAGTTTTGTTTGTTATTTCTAAACCTCGGGTGTAAAGTTAGTTAAAAACAGAGAGGTTAGAATGGCCAAATCCTCAGCTCGACTACAGCTGGAATTAGCCAAATTTCAGGCTGAGGAAAAACAAAGGGAACATGAAAGACAGATAGAACTCATGCGGCTGGAGAAGGAGGTACAGGAGGCTGCCCACAAGAGGGAAATGGAGGCAAGGAAGCATGTGGAGGAGATGGAGAGGATAAAGGCCCAGCAGAATATACCAACAAACCCTAGCAATCCTTCTCCAGGTACCACTTCCCATCCCAGAAAGTTCCCCACCTACAAGGCAGGTGATGATACTGAGGCCTTCTTAGAAAACTTCGAAAGGGCCTGCCTTGGGTACAACATCTCTACTGACCAATACATGGTAGAGCTGAGGCCGCAGCTCAGTGGACCCTTAGCTGAGGTGGCAGCTGAAATGCCTAAAGAACACATGAACAAGTATGAACTGTTTAAATCCAAGGCGAGAGTCAGAATGGGGATAACACCCGAGCAGTCTCGTCGGAGGTTCAGAGCCCTAAGGTGGAAACCAGACATGTCATTTACCCGACATGCCTACCACATTGTAAAACATTGGGATGCCTGGATATCAGGAGCAAGTGTTGAATCTCCAGTAAATTTGCCCTTCCTAATGCAAATGGAACAATTCTTAGAGGGTGTTCCTGAGGAAATAGAAAGATACATCCTAGATGGGAAACCCAAAACTGTAATTGAGGCAGGAGAGATTGGAGCCAGATGGGTGGAGGTGGCAGAGAAGAAGAAAACTGGTCGCAGTTGGAGCGGAGACCAGAAGGGACCACCCCAGACCACACCCTATTACCGGGGGCCGCCCAAAGCCCCACCTACCTCCCAAAGAACCCTCCAGACCCCTTATCGTCCCACCACCCCGTTCTCCAGCAACCCACCTCGCCCCGGTGACCCGTCAGCTGGACGATGTTTTAAATGTAACGAGCTGGGGCATGTAAAGGCCAACTGCCCCAAGAACCCCAACAGGTTACAGTTCATTGCACCGGAATCACACCAGAGGTCCACAGGCCCAGATACCTCCCAGATACCCTTGGAGCGGAGGGAAACTGTGAGTGTGGGTGGGAAGAAGGTCACCGCGCGGAGGGACACCGGAGCACAAGTGTCAGCTATCCATGCTTCCTTAGTGGACCCCAATTTAATCAACCCAGAGATCCAAGTGACGATTCAACCCTTCAAGTCCAACTCTTTCAATTTGCCTACAGCCAAGTTGCCTGTCCAGTACAAGGGCTGGTCAGGAATGTGGACTTTTGCAGTCTATGATGATTATCCCATCCCCATGCTGTTGGGGGAAGACTTGGCCAATCATGTGAAGCAGGCCAAGAGGGTGGGAATGGTCACCCGCAACCAGGCTAAACAAGCCGTGAGGCCTAGCTCTGTTCCGGAAACTTCTATCAGGACCCAGTCAGAGGTGATGGACCTGGACCCCAGGCCAATGTCTGCAACAGCAGTAGTGGATCCAGTCCCAGAGACCCAGACGGAACCAGTCCCAGAACCGGAACCAGCCAAACAACCAACACCAGACCCCGTGCCAGCACTGAATCCAGTACTTGCAACCTCAACACCAGAGGGCCCCACCGAACCTGAACTGGCAGCAGCCGATAACCCTACACAAGAGGCTCAGCCGGAGCCTGAATCCCAACATAGTGCACCAGCGGAGAGCGGTTCACAGTCAACAGAAACAGCTCCATACCCTATATCGCTTCCAGAGGGACCAAGCCTATGTCCCCAATCCAATGAGGAACTGATGTCTCCAGCATCAAGGGAACAGTTCCAGACCGAACAGGAAGCAGATGAAAGCCTCCAGAGAGCTTGGACGGCGGCACGGAGCAACCCACCGCCTCTCAGCTCTTCTAATCGATCCAGGTTTGTTGTAGAAAGAGGACTTTTATACAAGGAAACTCTTTCTGGGGGACACCAGGAAGACTGGCATCCTCAGAGACAGTTGGTAGTTCCAACTAAATACCGGGCCAAGCTCTTGAGCTTAGCCCATGATCACCCTAGTGGCCATGCTGGGGTGAACAGGACCAAAGACCGTTTGGGGGGGTCATTCCACTGGGAGGGAATGGGCAAGGATGTTTCTACCTATGTCCAGTCTTGTGAGGTGTGCCAAAGAGTGGGAAAACCCCAAGACCAGGTCAAAGCTCCTCTCCAGCCACTCCCCATCATTGAAGTTCCATTTCAGCGAGTAGCTGTGGATATTCTGGGTCCTTTTCCGAAAAAGACACCCAGAGGAAAGCAGTACATACTGACTTTCATGGATTTTGCCACCCGATGGCCGGAAGCAGTAGCTCTAAGCAACACCAGGGCTAAAAGTGTGTGCCAGGCACTAGCAGACATTTTTGCCAGGGTAGGTTGGCCCTCCGACATCCTCACAGATGCAGGGACTAATTTCCTGGCAGGAACTATGAAAAACCTTTGGGAAGCTCATGGGGTAAATCACTTGGTTGCCACTCCTTACCATCATCAAACAAATGGCATGGTGGAGAAGTTTAATGGAACTTTGGGGGCCATGATACGTAAATTCGTAAATGAGCACTCCAATGATTGGGACCTAGTATTGCAGCAGTTGCTCTTTGCCTACAGAGCTGTACCACATCCCAGTTTAGGGTTTTCTCCATTTGAACTTGTATATGGCCGTGAGGTTAAGGGGCCATTGCAGTTGGTGAAGCAGCAATGGGAGGGATTTACACCTTCTCCAGGAACTAACATTCTGGACTTTGTAACCAACCTACAAAACACCCTCCGAACCTCTTTAGCCCTTGCTAGAGAAAACTTACAGGATGCTCAAAAAGAGCAAAAAGCCTGGTATGATAAACATGCCAGAGAGCGTTCCTTCAAAGTAGGAGACCAGGTCATGGTCTTAAAGGCGCTCCAGGCCCATAAAATGGAAGCATCGTGGGAAGGGCCATTCGTGGTCCAGGAGCGCCTGGGAGCTGTTAATTATCTCATAGCATTCCCCACCTCCAACCGAAAGCCTAAGGTGTATCATATTAATTCTCTAAAGCCCTTTTATTCCAGAGAATTAAAGGTTTGTCAGTTTACAGCCCAGGGAGGAGACGACGCTGAGTGGCCTGAAGGTGTCTACTACGAAGGGAAATGTGCTGGTGGTGTGGAAGAGGTGAACCTCTCCATGACCCTTGGGCGTATGCAGCGACAGCAGATCCAGGAGCTGTGCACTAGCTACGCGCCAACGTTCTCAGCCACCCCAGGACTGACTGAACGGGCATACCACTCCATTGACACAGGTAATGCTCACCCAATTAGGGTCCAACCTTACCGGGTGTCTCCTCAAGCTAAAACTGCTATAGAACGGGAGATCCAGGATATGTTACAGATGGGTGTAATCCGCCCCTCTGAAAGTGCATGGGCATCTCCAGTGGTTCTAGTTCCCAAACCAGATGGGGAAATACGTTTTTGCGTGGACTACCGTAAGCTAAATGCTGTAACTCGCCCAGACAATTATCCAATGCCACGCACTGATGAACTATTAGAGAAACTGGGACGGGCCCAGTTCATCTCTACCTTGGACTTAACCAAGGGGTACTGGCAGGTACCACTAGATGAATCTGCCAAGGAAAGGTCAGCCTTCATCACACATCTCGGGCTGTATGAATTTAATGTACTCCCTTTCGGGCTGCGAAATGCACCCGCCACTTTCCAAAGACTTGTAGATGGTCTCCTAGCGGGATTAGGAGAATATGCAGTTGCCTACCTTGACGATGTGGCCATATTTTCGGATTCCTGGGCAGACCACCTGGAACATCTACAAAAAGTCCTTGAGCGCATAAGGGAGGCAGGACTAACTGTTAAGGCTAAGAAGTGTCAAATAGGCCTAAACAGAGTGACTTACCTTGGACACCAGGTGGGTCAAGGAACTATCAGCCCCCTACAGGCCAAAGTGGATGCTATCCAAAAGTGGCCTGTCCCAAGGTCAAAGAAACAGGTTCAATCCTTCTTAGGCTTGGCCGGTTATTACAGACGATTTGTACCGCACTACAGCCAAATTGCTGCCCCACTGACAGACCTAACCAAAAAGAAACAGCCAAATGCTGTTCAGTGGACCGGAAAGTGTCAGAAGGCCTTTAACAAGCTTAAAGCGACACTCATGTCTGACCCTATACTAAGGGCCCCAGACTTTGACAAACCGTTCCTAGTAACCACAGATGCATCCGAGCGTGGTGTGGGAGCAGTTTTAATGCAGAAAGGACCTGATCAAGAATTCCACCCTGTAGTGTTTCTCAGCAAAAAACTGTCTGAGAGGGAAAGCAACTGGTCAGTCACTGAAAAAGAATGTTATGCCATTGTCTACGCTCTGGAAAAGCTACGCCCATATGTTTGGGGACGGCGTTTCCACCTGCAAACCGACCATGCTGCACTAAAGTGGCTTCACACCGTCAAAGAAACTAACAGAAAACTTCTTCGGTGGAGTTTAGCTCTCCAAGATTTTGATTTCGACATCCAACACATCTCAGGAGCTTCTAATAAAGTAGCTGATGCACTCTCCCGTGAAAGTTTCCCAGAATCAACTGGTTAAAATCGTCCTTGAGATGTGGAAAATATTGTTAGTCTTTATGTACTTGGTAGTATATTTAGAGATGCATGTGTCTTATTAACTCTGTTTTCCTAGAGCTCCAGGAAGAAATCCCAGCCAGTGTTTCACCCTAGCTGAGATTTGGGGGGCGTGTCATAAATATAAAGGGAAGGGTAAACCCCTTTGAAATCCCTCCTGGCCAGGGGAAAGCTCCTCTCACCTGTAAAGGGTTAAGAAGCTAAAGGTAACCTCGCTGGCACCTGACCAAAATGACCAATGAGGAGACAAGATACTTTCAAAAGCTGGGAGGAGGGAGAGAAACAAGGGGTTTGTGGGTCTGTCTGTAGTCGTCTTGGCCGGGGACAGAACAGGAATGGAGTCTTAGAACTTTTAGTAAGTAATCTAGCTAGGTATGTGTTAGATTATGATTTCTTTAAATGGCTGAGAAAAGAATTGTGCTGAATAGAATAACTATTTCTGTCTGTGTATCTTTTTTGTAACTTAAGGTTTTGCCTAGAGGGGTTCTCTATGTTTTTGAATCTAATTACCCTGTAAGATATCTACCATCCTGATTTTACAGGGGGGATTTCTTTATTTCTATTTACTTCTATTTTTTATTAAAAGTCTTCTTGTAAAACACTGAATGCTTTTTCATTGTTCTCAGATCCAAGGGTTTGGGTCTGTGGTCACCTATGCAAATTGGTGAGGCTTTTTACCAAACCTTGTCCAGGAAGTGGGGTGCAAGGTTTTGGGAAGTATTTTGGGGGGAAGGACGCGTCCAAACAGCTCTTCCCCAGTAACCAGTATTAGTTTGGTGGTGGTAGCGGCCATTCCAAGGATAACGGGGGTAATATTTGTTACCTTGGGGAAGTTTTGACCTAAGCTGGTAAAGATAAGCTTAGGAGGTTTTTCATGCAGGTCCCCACATCTGTACCCTAGAGTTCAGAGTGGGGGAGGAACCTTGACAATGTCACTGGAATGATCAGGAGCATCAGAGATGGCTTTGGTCCTCAAAGCTCTCATGTCCTCCACTGTGTAAAAATAGGTTTCAGAGTAACAGCCATGTTAGTCTGTATTCGCAAAAAGAAAAGGAGTACTTGTGGCACCTTAGAGACTAACCAATTTCTTTGAGCATAAGCTTTCGTGAGCTACAGCTCACTTCATCGGATGCATACTGTGGGCAGCTTATGCTCAAAGAAATTGGTTAGTCTCTAAGGTGCCACAAGTACTCCTTTTCTTTATGTAAAAATAGTGGACAGGACCCAGTACGGACAGGACTCACTAAAGCCACTGAGAGTCTTTCCAATGACATCAATAGGCTTCAGATCATGTGCATTGTGAAGAGGGACCCATCATCTTTCATGAGTTTAGCCAACTAATAGCTTTCTATCATTCTCTATTGTGTATTTCGTCAAAACTGAGAACAACACAGAGACATCTTGTAATGTCTAATAACATCCTGGGATGATAGCCATGATAATTAGTAATAATTAATAGTTAGTTTGACTTTTTAAAAACAATCCTTCTCTCTTCTTGCTGGGGTGTTCTGGGTACTGTGCAACACATTAAGTTCAGCTTTATTCCTTAAAAACATGCATTAAATAATTCTGCCACTGTTCTATAGTTGAGGACAACCCAAGACTGAATGGAAGGTGACTGACAGCATATCAAGCCTAACTCTGTCTCAGAGAACCTTGTTGATGGGCTTCTACTTCCCAGTGCTGTGGGTCCACTCATGAGCTCATAGGTGTGCTCATAGCTTTCTCACAAATTTTTTCATTATCCTTACTAAATTTAATTGTTGCCAGTGTCCATGTATGTGGTGATACTGTGAAGCATTATTACCAGGAGACTGTAAATTGTTGATCATAGCATACATGGAATATTTGTGCTTATGCTGACCATAAAGAAGTAGAAATCTAAGCTGAAAAATTCAGATCCAGATTTTGAATCCTTCACAAAGTTTTGGGATGTTTTATATCTGGTTAGAATTTTGATTTGGGCTCATCTCTAAAATTAAATAGAGCACCCTGCTCTTTAGAGAACTCCTTGATCACCGGAGTGGCGGGGGGGAATCTACTGCTTCCTTTAACCAGCCTACCCACTGAGAGAATCTACCGCCTCCCCTTGCACCATCCTGTTCCCTTCACTACCTTCTCTCATGTCATTTCATACACATAGTGCCTGTCATAAATATAAAGGAAAGGGTAAACCCCTTTGAAATCCTTCCTGGCCAGGGGAAAGCTCCTCTCACCTGTAAAGGGTTAAGAAGCTAAAGGTAACCTCGCTGGCACCTGACCAAAATGACCAATGAGGAGACAAGATACTTTCAAAAGCTGGGAGGAGGGAGAGAAACAAAGGGTCTGTGTGTCTGTCTATATGCTGGTTTCTGCCGGGGATAGACCAGGAATGGAGTCTTAGAACTTTTAGTAAGTAATCTAGCTAGGTATGTGTTAGATTATGATTTCTTTAAATGGCTGAGAAAAGAATTGTGCTGAATAGAATAACTATTTCTGTCTGTGTATCTTTTTTGTAACTTAAGGTTTTGCCTAGAGGGGTTCTCTATGTTTTTGAATCTAATTACCCTGTAAGATATCTACCATCCTGATTTTACAGGGGGGATTTCTTCATTTCTATTTACTTCTATTTTTATTAAAAGTCTTCTTGTAAGAAACTGAATGCTTTTTCATTGTTCTCAGATCCAAGGGTTTGGGTCTGTGGTCACCTATGCAAATGGGTGAGGCTTTTTATCCAACATTTCCCAGGAAAAGGGGGGTGCAAGTGTTGGGAGGATTGTTCATTGTTCTTAAGATCCAAGGGTCTGGGTCTGTAGTCACCTAGGCAAATTGGTGAGGCTTTTTACCAAACCTTGTCCAGGAAGTGGGGTGCAAGGTTTTGGGAAGTATTTTGTGGGGGAAGGACGCGTCCAAACAGCTCTTCCCCAGTAACCAGTATTAGTTTGGTGGTGGTAGCGGCCAGTCCAAGGACAACGGGTGGAATATTTTGTACCTTGGGGAAGTTTTGACCTAAGCTTGAAAGATAAGCTTAGGAGGTTTTTCATGCAGGTCCCCACATCTGTACCTTAGAGTTCAGAGTGGGGGAGGAACCTTGACAGTGCCAGAAAGGAATACTTTCCATATATGCCAACAGTACATGCTAAGGATAATATCTAATACTTGTTAGCAATATATTAGCCCTATATCTATTTTTCCACACATCCCACAGTAATAAAATGAGTGGTCTGTTGTTTTTTTCTTTTTTTCCCTTTCACAGTTGTCCCTAAGTATAGCTTTCTAATGGTGTAGCGTGTAGGAATTGCCTAGTATCCCTTTTAATGAGCCCTGAAGTGGTCCTCACTGTCCTCTGTGTTTCAAAAGGCAAAAGCCCCCTGCCAGTGCATAAGCATGTAGATATAGCAAGACAGCGGTTCTCAAACTGTAGGTAAAGACCCCAAAGTGGTTCGCAACCCCATTTTAATGGGCTCACCAGAGCTCACTTGGGCTTTGACTTTGGCACCGGGCTCCAGAAAGTCTAAGTCCTCGGCAGCAGGGCTCAGGTTACAGGCTCCCTGACTGGGGCTGAAGCCACTGGGCTTCGACTTTGCCCCCCTCTCAAGCCCAGGGTGGTAGGGCTGGGCCTTGGGTGTGCTCAGGCTTCAGTCCCCCCTCTTAGAGTCATGTAGTAACTTTTGTTGTCAGAAGGGGGTCATGGTGCAATGAAGTTTGACAACCCCTGAGCTAGGCCTTGTGTGTTGTAGTTAGTAAACACGGTTACTTTGACCCCTCTGTGCCCATGTGTTTCCTTTATAATACATATGTTGTGTGAAGAGCAAAAGACCAAACAAACGTTGGCAAGTGTGATTTTGATGAATGTTGGGTCTCTCCCCCTTCCCAAAACTCTACCCAGTGAATCTGTTTCTAATTCAGAATACAACACCACACCCTCACCCTTTGTGGCTGAATATAAAATAACAAATAAAAAATCACTACTGCTGTGACATGTGAGTCTCCTTCCTCTGTTTTCCTCCTGTCTGGACATCAGGAAAACATGATGATATCACTGACTGGAAGGGAAATAGATTCCCTTCCACCCAAAGAAGGGATTGAAGCAACATACCTAGCTAATGCATCTGAAAAAGTGGGTATTCACCCATGAAAGCTTATGCTTCAATATGTCTATTAGTCTATAAGGTGCCACAGGGCTCTTTGCAGCTTTTACAGATCCAGACTAACATGGCTACTCCTCTGACACTTGATCCCTAGCTAAGAGATCCCACTCCTGTCATCTGTCTATCTCAGTGCGTCTCAACCAGGGGTTACACGTACCCCTGGGGTACACAGAGGTCTTCCAGGTCGTACATCAACTCATCCAGATATTTGCCTAGTTTTACAACAGGCTACATGAAAAGAATCAGTGAAGTCAGTACAAGCTAAAATTTCATACTGACGATGACTTGTTTATACTGCTCTATATACTATACACTGAAATGTAAGTACAATATTTATATTCCAATTCCTTTATCTTTAATTATATGGTAAAAATGAGACAGTAAGCAATTTTTCAATAATAGTGTGCTGTGACACCTTGTATTTTTATGTCTGATTTTGTAAGAAAGTAGTTTTTTAAGTGAGGTGAAAATTGGGGATACACAAGACAAACCAGACTCCTGAAAGAGGCACAGTAGTCTGGGAAGGTTGAGAGCCACTCTATCGTACCAAAGGGGAAAGTAGACTTTGCCTGAAGTCTGCCAAACAGCCACCTTCCTGGTCCTGAGCAGTGCTCACAGGCTTAGGTGGATTACTAGGAAACCTGCTAATGCACTGGAAATACCTTGAGATACAATCATAAGGCATTATGGTACATTTACATCTTCAAAGAAGTCTATGTTTACAGTAAACTGCTACCTGCAACATTTCTCATTCTTACAAATCCTGAGGAGGATTCTGTAACCTCTCTGCAGGTTAATGAGCAAGGGATGAAGGAAAGATAATGTGTAGGGGCATTTTCAGGGGTATTGCTGGCACTGGATTATCATGTACAGTAGAGTATACAAGAATCTGATGTTAATCTGTCTGTGCTCTGCTCCCTACTGAGATTTAACAGTGGGTACTTTGAATAAGTACTCCAGTACCATTTGCTTTTTGCAGTAAAATTCAGCCTGTAGTAATTCTTCCATGCAAGCCTCCATTACAACTCCTTTTTCCCAGTTTACATGACTAATGTTGCATGCACTTCACATTGCTGGCCTAGTGATGATAGAATGAATGCAGAAGCTTTTTGTCAAGGTTCCTCCCCCACTCTGAACTCTAGGGTACAGATGTGGGGACCTGCATGAAAAACCTCCTAAGCTTATCTTTACCAGCTTAGGTCAAAACTTCCCCAAGGTAACAAATATTACCCCCGTTATCCTTGGAATGGCCGCTACCACCACCAAACTAATACTGGTTACTGGGGAAGAGCTGTTTGGACGCGTCCTTCCCCCCAAAATACTTCCCAAAACCTTGCACCCCACTTCCTGGACAAGGTTTGGTAAAAAGCCTCACCAATTTGCCTAGGTGACTACAGACCCAGACCCTTGGATCTTAAGAACAATGAACAATCCTCCCAACACTTGCACTCCCCCTTTCCTGGGAAATGTTGGATAAAAAGCCTCACCAATTTGCATAGGTGACCACAGACCCAAACCCTTGGATCTGAGAACAATGAAAAAGCATTCAGTGTTTTACAAGAAGACTTTTAATAAAAAATAGAAGTAAATAGAAATAAAGAAGTCCCCCCTGTAAAATCAGGATGGTATATATCTTACAGGGTAATTAGATTCAAAAACATAGAGAACCCCTCTAGGCAAAACCTTAAGTTACAAAAAAGATACACAGACAGAAATAGTTATTCTATTCAGCACAATTCTTTTCTCAGCCATTTAAAGAAATCATAATCTAACACATACCTAGCTAGATTACTTACTAAAAGTTCTAAGACTCCATTCCTGTTCTGTCCCCGGCCAAGACGATTACAGACAGACACACAAACCCTTTGTTTCTCTCCCTCCTCCCAGCTTTTGAAAGTATCTTGTCTCCTCATTGGTCATTTTGGTCAGGTGCCAGCGAGGTTACCTTTAGCTTCTTAACCCTTTACAGGTGAGAGGAGCTTTCCCCTGGCCAGGAGGGATTTCAAAGGGGTTTACCCTTCCCTTTATATTTATGACACGCCCCCCAAATCTCAGCTAGGGTGAAACACTGGCTGGGATTTCTTCCTGGAGCTCTAGGAAAACAGAGTTAATAAGACACATGCATCTCTAAATATACTACCAAGTACATAAAGACTAACAATATTTTCCACATCTCAAGGACGATTTTAACCAGTTGATTCTGGGAAACTTTCACGGGAGAGTGCATCAGCCACTTTGTTAGAAGCTCCTGAGATGTGTTGGATGTCGAAATCAAAATCTTGGAGAGCTAAACTCCACCGAAGAAGTTTTCTGTTAGTTTCTTTGACGGTGTGAAGCCACTTTAGTGCAGCATGGTCGGTTTGCAGGTGGAAACGCCGTCCCCAAACATATGGGCGTAGCTTTTCCAGAGCGTAGACAATGGCATAACATTCTTTTTCAGTGACTGACCAGTTGCTTTCCCTCTCAGACAGTTTTTTTCTGAGAAACACTACAGGGTGGAATTCTTGATCAGGTCCTTTCTGCATTAAAACTGCTCCCACACCACGCTCGGATGCATCTGTGGTTACTAGGAACGGTTTGTCAAAGTCTGGGGCCCTTAGTATAGGGTCAGACATGAGTGTCGCTTTAAGCTTGTTAAAGGCCTTCTGACACTTTCCGGTCCACTGAACAGCATTTGGCTGTTTCTTTTTGGTTAGGTCTGTCAGTGGGGCAGCAATTTGGCTGTAGTGCGGTACAAATCGTCTGTAATAACCGGCCAAGCCTAAGAAGGATTGAACCTGTTTCTTTGACTTTGGGACAGGCCACTTTTGGATAGCATCCACTTTGGCCTGTAGGGGGCTGATAGTTCCTTGACCCACCTGGTGTCCAAGGTAAGTCACTCTGTTTAGGCCTATTTGACACTTCTTAGCCTTAACAGTTAGTCCTGCCTCCCTTATGCGCTCAAGGACTTTTTGTAGATGTTCCAGGTGGTCTGCCCAGGAATCCGAAAATATGGCCACATCGTCAAGGTAGGCGACTGCATATTCTCCTAATCCCGCTAGGAGACCATCTACAAGTCTTTGGAAAGTGGCGGGTGCATTTCGCAGCCCGAAAGGGAGTACATTAAATTCATACAGCCCGAGATGTGTGATGAAGGCTGACCTTTCCTTGGCAGATTCATCTAGCGGTACCTGCCAGTACCCCTTGGTTAAGTCCAAGGTAGAGATGAACTGGGCCCTTCCCAGTTTCTCTAATAGTTCATCTGTGCGTGGCATGGGATAGTTGTCTGGGCGAGTTACAGCATTTAGCTTACGGTAGTCCACGCAAAAACGTATTTCCCCATCTGGTTTGGGAACTAGAACCACTGGAGATGCCCAAGCACTTTCAGAGGGGCGGATTACACCCATCTGTAACATATCCTGGATCTCCCGTTCTATAGCAGTTTTAGCTTGAGGAGACACCCGGTAAGGTTGGACCCTAATTGGGTGAGCATTACCTGTGTCAATGGAGTGGTATGCCCGTTCAGTCAGTCCTGGGGTGGCTGAGAACGTTGGCGCGTAGCTAGTGCACAGCTCCTGGATCTGCTGTCGCTGCATACGCCCAAGGGTCATGGAGAGGTTCACCTCTTCCACACCACCAGCACATTTCCCTTCGTAGTAGACACCTTCAGGCCACTCAGCGTCGTCTCCTCCCTGGGCTGTAAACTGACAAACCTTTAATTCTCTGGAATAAAAGGGCTTTAGAGAATTAATATGGTACACCTTAGGCTTTCGGTTGGAGGTGGGGAATGCTATGAGATAATTAACAGCTCCCAGGCGCTCCTGGACCGTGAATGGCCCTTCCCATGATGCTTCCATTTTATGGGCCTGGAGTGCCTTTAAGACCATGACCTGGTCTCCTACTTTGAAGGAACGCTCTCTGGCATGTTTATCATACCAGGCTTTTTGCTCTTTTTGAGCATCCTGTAAGTTTTCTCTAGCAAGGGCTAAAGAGGTTCGGAGGGTGTTTTGTAGGTTGGTTACAAAGTCCAGAATGTTAGTTCCTGGAGAAGGTGTAAATCCCTCCCATTGCTGCTTCACCAACTGCAATGGCCCCTTAACCTCACGGCCATATACAAGTTCAAATGGGGAAAACCCTAAACTGGGATGTGGTACAGCTCTGTAGGCAAAGAGCAACTGCTGCAATACTAGGTCCCAATCATTGGAGTGCTCATTTACGAATTTACGTATCATGGCCCCCAAAGTTCCATTAAACTTCTCCACCATGCCATCTGTTTGATGATGGTAAGGAGTGGCAACCAAGTGATTTACCCCATGAGCTTCCCAAAGGTTTTTCATAGTTCCTGCCAGGAAATTAGTCCCTGCATCTGTGAGGATGTCGGAGGGCCAACCTACCCTGGCAAAAATGTCTGCTATTGCCTGGCACACACTTTTAGCCCTGGTGTTGCTTAGAGCTACTGCTTCCGGCCATCGGGTGGCAAAATCCATGAAAGTCAGTATGTACTGCTTTCCTCTGGGTGTCTTTTTCGGAAAAGGACCCAGAATATCCACAGCTACTCGCTGAAATGGAACTTCAATGATGGGGAGTGGCTGGAGAGGAGCTTTGACCTGGTCTTGGGGTTTTCCCACTCTTTGGCACACCTCACAAGACTGGACATAGGTAGAAACATCCTTGCCCATTCCCTCCCAGTGGAATGACCCCCCCAAATGGTCTTTGGTCCTGTTCACCCCAGCATGGCCACTAGGGTGATCATGGGCTAAGCTCAAGAGCTTGGCCCGGTATTTAGTTGGAACTACCAACTGTCTCTGAGGATGCCAGTCTTCCTGGTGTCCCCCAGAAAGAGTTTCCTTGTATAAAAGTCCTCTTTCTACAACAAACCTGGATCGATTAGAAGAGCTGAGAGGCGGTGGGTTGCTCCGTGCCGCCGTCCAAGCTCTCTGGAGGCTTTCATCTGCTTCCTGTTCGGTCTGGAACTGTTCCCTTGATGCTGGAGACATCAGTTCCTCATGGGATTGTGGACCTAGGCTTGGTCCCTCTGGAAGCGATATAGGGGATGGAGCAGTTTCTGTTGACTGTGAACCGCTCTCCGCTGGTGCACTATGTTGGGATTCAGGCTCCGGCTGAGCCTCTTGTGTAGGGTTATCGGCTGCTGCCAGTTCAGGTTCGGTGGGGCCCTCTGGTGTTGAGGTTGCAAGTACTGGATTCAGTGCTGACACGGGGTCTGGTGTTGGTTGTTTGGCTGGTTCCGGTTCTGGGACTGGTTCCGTCTGGGTCTCTGGGACTGGATCCACTACTGCTGTTGCAGACATTGGCCTGGGGTCCAGGTCCATCACCTCTGACTGGGTCCTGATAGAAGTTTCCGGAACAGAGCTAGGCCTCACGGCTTGTTTAGCCTGGTTGCGGGTGACCATTCCCACCCTCTTGGCCTGCTTCACATGATTGGCCAAGTCTTCCCCCAACAGCATGGAGATGGGATAATCATCATAGACTGCAAAAGTCCACATTCCTGACCAGCCCTTGTACTGGACAGGCAACTTGGCTGTAGGCAAATTGAAAGAGTTGGACTTGAAGGGTTGAATCGTCACTTGGATCTCTGGGTTGATTAAATTGGGGTCCACTAAGGAAGCATGGATAGCTGACACTTGTGCTCCGGTGTCCCTCCACGCGGTGACCTTCTTCCCACCCACACTCACAGTTTCCCTCCGCTCCAAGGGTATCTGGGAGGTATCTGGGCCTGTGGACCTCTGGTGTGATTCCGGTGCAATGAACTGTAACCTGTTGGGGTTCTTGGGGCAGTTGGCCTTTACATGCCCCAGCTCGTTACATTTAAAACATCGTCCAGCTGACGGGTCACCGGGGCGAGGTGGGTTGCTGGAGAACGGGGTGGTGGGACGATAAGGGGTCTGGAGGGTTCTTTGGGAGGTAGGTGGGGCTTTGGGCGGCCCCCGGTAATAGGGTGTGGTCTGGGGTGGTCCCTTCTGGTCTCCGCTCCAACTGCGACCAGTTTTCTTCTTCTCTGCCACCTCCACCCATCTGGCTCCAATCTCTCCTGCCTCAATTACAGTTTTGGGTTTCCCATCTAGGATGTATCTTTCTATTTCCTCAGGAACACCCTCTAAGAATTGTTCCATTTGCATTAGGAAGGGCAAATTTACTGGAGATTCAACACTTGCTCCTGATATCCAGGCATCCCAATGTTTTACAATGTGGTAGGCATGTCGGGTAAATGACATGTCTGGTTTCCACCTTAGGGCTCTGAACCTCCGACGAGACTGCTCGGGTGTTATCCCCATTCTGACTCTCGCCTTGGATTTAAACAGTTCATACTTGTTCATGTGTTCTTTAGGCATTTCAGCTGCCACCTCAGCTAAGGGTCCACTGAGCTGCGGCCTCAGCTCTACCATGTATTGGTCAGTAGAGATGTTGTACCCAAGGCAGGCCCTTTCGAAGTTTTCTAAGAAGGCCTCAGTATCATCACCTGCCTTGTAGGTGGGGAACTTTCTGGGATGGGAAGTGGTACCTGGAGAAGGATTGCTAGGGTTTGTTGGTATATTCTGCTGGGCCTTTATCCTCTCCATCTCCTCCACATGCTTCCTTGCCTCCATTTCCCTCTTGTGGGCAGCCTCCTGTACCTCCTTCTCCAGCCGCATGAGTTCTATCTGTCTTTCATGTTCCCTTTGTTTTTCCTCAGCCTGAAATTTGGCTAATTCCAGCTGTAGTCGAGCTGAGGATTTGGCCATTCTAACCTCTCTGTTTTTAACTAACTTTACACCCGAGGTTTAGAAATAAACAAACAAAACTTGGCTGTAAACTTTTGCTGTGCTGGAATAGAGTACCTATTCTCTGATAGTGATTGTCAGCCTACAGAAAAAGACAATTCCCTTGTCTCTGCTCTGGGCCCAAATTAAAGCAAAAAACCTCCAACTACTTGGAAAACTGCTTACCCAGCCCAAAGAAAAAAAAATTTCTTTTCAAACCTGTGCTCCTTGTAAAACAAAAAAAAAAAAAATCAAAATCCTAAAAAAAAACCCTGCCACTTTTGTCTCCAGGCAAATGGGTAGAGCACACACCCCCTATTTACTTTTAGGAAGAAAAGAAAAAAAAAAAACCTCTGGGTTGGAAGACTGTGAATTTCCCTGCAGGAGTTAAGTACCCTGCCTCCAGGCAAGAAAACCTGCAATTCACAAGATAATCCCCTTTTGTCTCTGCTTGGCCACAAAGCAGAGAGAAACCAAGCTGCTTTCAGTTTCAAAGCTGCCTTCTGGACTTCCTAAAAATTCCTTTTTAAAATCTGTATTTCTAGTTCAAAAAATCTCAACTGGATCTCAAAATGATTTCAGGTTAATCCCACCACTGTGCCACCATGTCAAGGTTCCTCCCCCACTCTGAACTCTAGGGTACAGATGTGGGGACCTGCATGAAAAACCTCCTAAGCTTATCTTTACCAGCTTAGGTCAAAACTTCCCCAAGGTAACAAATATTACCCCCGTTATCCTTGGAATGGCCGCTACCACCACCAAACTAATACTGGTTACTGGGGAAGAGCTGTTTGGACGCGTCCTTCCCCCCAAAATACTTCCCAAAACCTTGCACCCCACTTCCTGGACAAGGTTTGGTAAAAAGCCTCACCAATTTGCCTAGGTGACTACAGACCCAGACCCTTGGATCTTAAGAACAATGAACAATCCTCCCAACACTTGCACTCCCCCTTTCCTGGGAAATGTTGGATAAAAAGCCTCACCAATTTGCATAGGTGACCACAGACCCAAACCCTTGGATCTGAGAACAATGAAAAAGCATTCAGTGTTTTACAAGAAGACTTTTAATAAAAAATAGAAGTAAATAGAAATAAAGAAGTCCCCCCTGTAAAATCAGGATGGTATATATCTTACAGGGTAATTAGATTCAAAAACATAGAGAACCCCTCTAGGCAAAACCTTAAGTTACAAAAAAGATACACAGACAGAAATAGTTATTCTATTCAGCACAATTCTTTTCTCAGCCATTTAAAGAAATCATAATCTAACACATACCTAGCTAGATTACTTACTAAAAGTTCTAAGACTCCATTCCTGTTCTGTCCCCGGCCAAGACGATTACAGACAGACACACAAACCCTTTGTTTCTCTCCCTCCTCCCAGCTTTTGAAAGTATCTTGTCTCCTCATTGGTCATTTTGGTCAGGTGCCAGCGAGGTTACCTTTAGCTTCTTAACCCTTTACAGGTGAGAGGAGCTTTCCCCTGGCCAGGAGGGATTTCAAAGGGGTTTACCCTTCCCTTTATATTTATGACACTTTTGCAGAACAAATTAAAACCGTTTTATAAAAGAGTCAAAACTTTGGCACAGGTTTAATTGTGTTCAAGTTTGCTTTGTTGATTAGGCCTAATCTGTTTGACTGGGCTGAATCTCAAACTTATGGAATTTTAAATCCATCAAAATCTTTTATCCCATTTTTGAACATGTTGCTCTCCAAATGGGGCTCCCGCCCCAGTTCTAAGAACAAGCACAACCACTACTCTCTTTGGAAGTGATCCTAAGCCAGCTGAATTTAATGGAAGAAGGTCAATTGACTTCAGTGGTCTTTGGATGTAGGACCTTTGTCCTTTGATTTTTATAATTATGGTTACTTATTGGACAGATTTTAATGGATCTGAGTATTTAAATGTTTGCACTGTATATCTTTTATTGTTTACATTGCCTTTCTTCTGTTCTGCGTCTGCAGAGATCAGGTTCAGTGCTTAACTATAAAAGGAACTGGTGGCCTTAAGAAATGACTGGATCAAATGCCAACATTGCATTTCATTGTATTTGCTGATACAGACTAACATGGCTGCTACTCTGAAACACCGCCACTGGATTCTACATCTTTCAAATCCCTCTGATATAAGAAACACACAGTACATGTGCTCTCAAAACACTTTATCTGATTCTCTCTGGATTATGAAAAAATAGTTTGTCATAAAGAAAATGTCTGTAGATATTGAGAGAGAATTGGGCCATTAGCCCATTTGACAATGCTTTTTAACACTAAATTTGTGTTCCATCTTTCAGTGGATGACAAATGCTCTGATCATACTGTGGATCAAGGACCCACTTTTACAGGTGCTCTGTATGTAGAATTCCTGTTGTTATATGAAGGAGAAGGGCACAAGACTTTTGAAGACTTGCATTATAATTGTGTTAAATACTTATTACACTCAACACTGAATGCAATGTAGTTCCGCTGATATCACATCTCTCTGCATACTAAACAGCATGGGAGGGATTTTCTAAAGCACTCAGCCTTGGCCTAACTCTGCCTTCATTAAAGTCAATGATAAAACTCTCACTGACTTCAACAGGAGAAGAATTAGGTCAAGGCTGAGTGCTTTTAAAATCCTATTCCATGTGTCTATTACCTTTATTTCTGTTAGAACAAGAGTTATGTAAATGGGTTTCTTTTGTGAACCATGGAAGTGTTAGCAATCTGTAAAACTGGATTGCCTAAGGATGGATTACTTATAATATCTGTGTCTGAGGCCACTCATGAAAATATCATGGTTCATGATGCATCATTATTCATAGAAGGATTCAATAAGAAGAGGGTTAACTATAATTCTGTTAAGTACACCTGCAATAAGAAATTATAATACAACTATGGTGAAATCCTCATGTCACTGAAACAAATGGGACTTTTGCCATTGACTTCAATCGGGCTAGGATGACACTCTAAACGTTATACTACAAAACATATTGGGAAATGATTGTTGTTAGTGTTATGGGACTGTGGGGGACATATTCAAGGCCAAATGCTACATATGTCCTGTTATGGCATGGAGCCTTCAGGCCTACCAAAGTCTAGTTAGGCTGTGAGTTAGTGAGGACTAATGCAATGAGTGTGTGGGTTGAGAGAATTCAACCCCTAAGCATTGGGCAGGCAGGTGAAATGAGACCAAGAGACAAGGAAGGTTTTGTTTTTGTTTTTTAAAGCGGGGGGGGAGTTGGTTGCACCTTTGTGATGGGGACACCTTCTCCCCCCGCCATCCATCTGGGATGACACCTGATGTTTTGACACCTGCTTGCCCCACTAGCCTGAGCTCCCTCTCCCTGTTTTGCTGAATCAGGTTCACCAGCAGCACACACACCAAGGTAGGAACCTCACCAGCTGTAGAATCAGAGTCTGCAAGCAGCTTGCTATGGAAAGATTCAGCTAGGACATTTCCCAGCACTCAAGTGTACACCCCCTTTGGGGAGTAACCCAAAATAATATTGTACTGTGCTGTATAGAAAAGTCTGCACAGTGCAAGCTCACAAAAAATTGGCCTCTCCCTCAATGTGGAGAGAGATTCACAGCTTCTTGCACACACACCCCCACCCCTCATACGAATTACACAAAGTGGATTATGTTATAAACAAGAAATAAGTTTATTAACCATAAAAGGTAAATTGTAAGTGATTATGAGGGATAGCAAACAGAACAAAGCAGATTACTAAGCATATAAAACAAAACACGCATACTAAGCTTAAATTCTTAAAGAGATTGGTTTCAAGAAGTAATTTCTCACCCTAAATGTTGCTTTTGGGGCAAGATAAGCTTAGGAGGTTTTTCATGCAGGTCCCCACATCTGTACCCTAGAGTTCAGAGTGGGGGAGGAACCTTGACAACCCATTTGCATAAAAGCTATCTGTTATGCCATATCCATAATCATAAGCACATTTCCTTAAAGAATATGTGGTGTAATGTCACAACCTTGTTGAAACTGAAAAAAGGAGAAGGCTCTTACACCAAGAGGAGAAATATTATATGACAAAACAAAGCAGAGGTTAGTTCTGATTGAGCCTCTGGACACTAGTCTACCATAAATAAAATAATAACTATAGATGAGCAGTGGGGGCAGCAAAGAGAGAAATGTAGGCAATCTGTGAAGTAGGCTGGATTTTAGTTTCAATGAAATGGACATACATATAACTTAGGCCTGGTCTATTCTGAAAAGTGATATTGGCATAACTACATCTACATAGCTGTTTCCAGAGAATGTTGTCTCTATGCTGAAAGGAAAAACCCCTTCTGCTGATGTAGGCTGTGTCTACACTATGGGGCTATGCTGACATAGCTATGCTGATATAGTCTCTGAAATGTAGACATACCCTTATTAGAGAGAGCCCTTTGGAGAAGAAACCATCTTTTCAGTGTGTGTGTGTGTATAATGCCTAAATAAGGGCTACAACAATAAATACATGCTAAGTACTTTATAGCTTTCTGTGCTGACAAGTTGTTTAGACAGAGAATATTTTAAATGGCTATTATATTCCTATAGTCTCCGACATTCTGTGTTCAACTTCCCTCAGTAATTATGAATGTGCTGTACTAAAGCAGGGCTTTATTGAGAGGCTGGGTATGTGATGCACAAAACTCCCAGTTTTCACTTAGTGAATTTTCAGGTGTAGAAGCTATACTTTTTACAAAACAAAATAACAGTCTGATGTGGGATAAAATCTGCATATTGTTTAGGGTGACCATACATTCTGTTTTGGCTGGGACAGTCCCTTTTTTAAGCCCTGTCCATGCCATCCCGACTTTTTTTGGCAAAAGTGGGCATTTTTCCCATTTGTTCTTGCCGACTTGATCAGTTGGCAAGAGCAAATGGGACAAATGCCCACTTTTGTCAAAAAAGTGGGGTGCATTGTGGAGGTACTTGCCAGGGTTGGGGGGCAAGCGGCGACGTCGGGGGAGGGCTTGGGCCACCCAGTGCAGTATCCCATTTTCCCTTTGGGAAATATGGTCACCCTAATATTGTTATCACCAAACAGCTGTCAGCAGGGAAATAAGAAAAAAAAAGGTTTCAGAGTACTCTTTTTCTTTTTAAGGAAAAAAAAAAAAAGCCCTGCAAAAGCACCTTATCTGAATTCACTCAGGGAAAGTAAAGAGTCTGAGGGAGGTAATGCATTTTGCTTTTTTGTAAAAGCAGCAAAAGTTTTGATTTCCAAAAAATAAATGTCACCATTTATATTATTTTTTTCATTACGCTGTGACTGATGTGGGGAGGGGGGCACTAGTGCTGGGACACTCTACTCAGGTTACTTACACGCTCTGACTTTCAGATGTTGCAAAGGTAATTATTCAGTGAGATGGCTTTAGGGAAAAAATTGATGGCTGAATTCCAGGTATTTAACATGTGTCCCTAAAATTACATGCTTAGTGCTATGCTGACAACTCAGTCACCAGAAAACACTGGCTGATGACCACAAATAGATGAAAGAATAAATTATTTCTCTCTGTTCCTTATAGGTTTACTGCTATTGCCACTGAGACTACTGTTACTGCAGCTGGTAAAACAATGGCCAAGCACTCACCAGCTTGCACTTTCGGGCATAGTAAAGCAATAGGTGCAGGACTGAGAGTGTTTTTTATGTTATTGGGCTGTTCACAGTTGTTTCAACTGAATAGAAATGTCAAAGCTTGTATCTGGCTTATTTTAGATTCTTGCTGAAAAACTGAACTGGCAAGGAAAGATTCCTGGAGCAAATAAATAGAGGTACTAAGGGAATTTCTAGGGTGTATTTTTCCCCCCTTCAGAATAGCTTTGAATTAGGATTGGGTACTCGTCTTGTAGTAATTCTGTTAATGTCTCTGAAGAAGACCTAAGCTGGTTTCTGCAGTTTTTAACCTCTATTCCCAGTCCCTGGACTGGCACTTGTTAAGAGTGCCACGAGTTAGGTATGCTGAACCCCATATCAAGGGTGAGTTTGTCATTGCTATATATTGAGGAAATGCTGGTGATAACTTCCAAAATGTGTCTCATATGTCTCTTTTTGGGAACCTGTAGATTTATAGCAAAGTGTCCTCCAGGAAGAAGGATGTAGAATGGGTAATAATGGGGAGATGTCATCATACCATATGGTTTGTGGCCAGACTCTGCTGTTGGGGTGGGAGAGACTGAACAGCTAAAGGAGTCTGGAAAGTAATTCTGCCAGAGAACAGTTTTTAAGCTGTTTACACATATCTCTTAACCTAAGACTACTAAATTCTATTTGTAATAATAGATAATAACTGATAATAATAATAATAATAATAACTGATAATTTGAATCTAGGAATCCAGAGGTGAAATGTAGTGTGTATGTACGTGCCGGTGTGTGCATGATTATAATTTTATATATAGCTGCAGGTGTTTTTAATTAGAACACCAGTTAAAAACATTGCTGTCATATGTTGCCTGGTGATACAGGATTTCCAGTGTTTATCATTGTATACTTATAGTATTTTTGCCCCAGTTTTTCAGTTAGGGCAGGCTTCCCAATTGCTTTTCCGTTACAGTTCCCTGTCACTTTTCATTTCCCCCTGCAATTGAAGCTGAGGAGGTTCTCAGCATGGGAGGTTGTAGGTTGTTTGCAGATTCTGCTGGGTTTTGTTGATGAAAAAGTTACTTTCTTGCCATAATTGGTTATTGTAGGTCTAGGAAAGTGTAGTAAGAAAAGCAGTGGAAAGGGACAGGTTGTGCTTGTTTGTTGATGCACTTTTGTGTCAGTCATGTGACCTCTCCTTGGCACTTATGATCATGTGCATCAATACTCACATTACTCACTTAAGAAGATAGATTTTCAATCATGTGGCAGCTGGGGCTGGCTTTATGATAGCACAGTATACAGTATAGACAACAAATTCAGCTAGTTCCTTCTCACAAATGTAGACGTTAATCATCATCATTACACACTCAGAAAAGCTAAAATGGTGTTTCATTGACAGGATTGCCCCTCTTGACAGAGTCAGTTCTGTGAAGAAGTAAACTGGAAAGAGAAAAAGGCCATAGGAAGGAGTTGAAGCAGAAGGTGTAGGAGGAAAAGAAAAAAAATCCCAGTATTAACAATGGCTTTATTTCCATAGCAAAATGATGTATTCAATACAAAGGGCAGTGATCTGTGTGAGAGACCCTGACACTTCAGTTGTGAGTCTCTGGCTTTTGACTGTGAAGTCATACATTTTACAGCTACCCTGGGCATACCCCCTGCCCTGCCATCACCACCCAGGTTTTGGGCAGTTCTGGCTCATTTTGGCTGCCCCACCAGCAGACTTTTCGCTGAAGGGATCCTTGCCAGGTTGAGCATCTGGTGGATCTAGAGTGTGCGTGTGTGTTTGTGACATTTCTGCAGGATTCCTGTGGTTCTTTAAGAGCTCCAGTGTCACAGCCCTTACTCTCCTCACCAGGGAGAGTAAGAAGAAGTAAGTCTCTGATTACCTGGCTGCTTGGCCTTGTTGAGCTAGTGACTCCAGCCACGAGGGGGGTAGCTGGGCCTACTCGCCTGATAACTGTCCCTGTGTGGAACTGTATAGAGAAGAGGTAGGAAATTGGAGTCCTGGCTATGCAACTGGTCAAGCACCACAGCGGGAATTACTTGCTTTAGGAATAAGAGTAAAGTAACTTCCTTTCCACTTCCCTTTTCAGATTAATGAGCAGGGGGAAGAATTGTGAATTTCAGAGGGGAACAATTGATTCCTAAGTGTGTGCTGGGGCAGTGCAGCTATGTGGTGCTCCTTACTCACGGTAGATTGTAACAGTACCAAGCAGTCCTTGCATGGGGAAATATAGCTGTATAAGCACATGACTGAATTTGTTCATTTTTTAATTAAAACAATATGGATCTTGGATCAACTTCTCAATAAATATTTAAATAATCTTTTTTTACCCCAAATAGACTCAGTAGAAACTAGTTTTCATCCCATTTTTTAAATGACTGATAAAGCGTTATACATATTTTTATTTTATAAATATAGTGCCCCTGTATCTCTCATTTCCTGTATTGCTGTTTCTTCTCAGATAACAAGCATAACCTCCTGTGGTTAAATAGCATTTTGGCTGCTGCTTCTTCTGTCAGTCTGATACAATGGGCTGTGTTACTTCCCTCGATCGACAGCAAAACTACCACTGAGGTCAATGGCCCAGGATTTGCCAGTGTAATCTCAGAGATAAACTCTGCCTGAGCAGCTATTAGTTTTAACACACATTTTATTATAGATATTTGGTATCTACATTTTGTATTCATTTCTACAGTCTTTTATTGGCACAACCTAGTAAAGGACAATGCTTAAATGGAAGGAGCTGGGAACCAAGGAAGCAATGTTTAGAACTTCATGACACAGTCCTATTTTTCATGCTTTATTTCTGGACATTTTTATCCTCCTGGCATGTGTGGTGGTTCTCTTCAATTCCATCGTCCTCCTTGCTCCTGCTGCAACCTCACTCTCTGTGCCCTCCTTACACCTTTTGGTATTGTTCTTCCTGTTCTGACTTGTCGTCTTATTATTCATGTCCCTTCCTCCTCTCCCTGCTCCCACCGTCGTGTGTGTGTGGGGGGGGAGAGAGTGAGAAAGATGCATGTGTATTCTAAAAAGGAATTAATATATTTGCCATCCATCCTCCTAATAGCTGTATGTATATGTTACATCCCTTTACTCCCCAAATCTGACTTAAATATTGAGGTCTTCAGGGAAATTTGTACAGTGTCCAGCACCATGGGGTGCACAGTTCTGGTTTGGGTCCTTCTAGCCACCACCAGAATACAAATAAATAATAACTACAATTCATAATAAAAAGATTGAAAGTTTTAAATTTGTACAAACATCTAAATACTTAGGTACTTTTCCAAAGCATATTCAGCCATTTCTGAACCAATTTGGTCAATATTTTCATAAAAGATATTCAGGGTTCCTTAACTGTAAGTCAGAAGTGAAATTCAGTGCATTTTCTCACATTATTTAAATACAGTTGGGGTGCTAAAAAAGAATCCATGCCACTTATAACATTTAAATGTGGCCACAATATTTTCATTTCTCTGCCCAGTAAATCCAATCAGTTTCAGACATGTGGAAAAGCTAAGTTAACCAAAATTTGTTCGAACTTCAGAAGAAATTTGGGTCCTGTCACCTGTGATGTGGCCAACTCTCCTTCCCCCTGGGTAGAAAGAAGAGGATCAGGTGACCCAATCAGGCCTGGGGTAGATAAGGACAGGACCTGGAGTGAGAAGGCTCCTGTGTGGCACACTTACTCAGGAGTGGAAGAGACACCAAGAGGGGAATGATGGCTGCCTGTGATAGTCTCTCAGTCTGGGAAGGAATAAGACAAAGATGAAGGAGGTCAACTGAGGGAAGCTAAGGGAAGGCTGTGTGGTGGATTGTCAACACTGGGATGCAGTTTGGGAGCTGTGAGAAACCACTGTGCCCCTCTGACCACTGCTTCCTTGGTTGGAGACACAGCCAGCCTCACCCAGGCCTTATCACCCAAAATAACCTTAAGTGGCGCCATACACCAAACTGAGCTACCTGAGAGTGCTTTACCTAAGCTGCCAAAGCACAAAAAGCAGGCCCCAACCACTTTCCCAGCTCCTCAGGCATGCACCCCTCCCCCCTGGAGTTTAAATTCAAAATTACATCCTCTTGCACGGCACAGAGATCTGTATGGTGTAAGATCATTTATTTGTCTGCCCCTCCCTCAATGTGGAGTAGGGTTGCTAACTTTCTACTCACACAAAACAAAACACTCTTTCCCCGCCCCCTGCCTGCCCCTCCTTTGAGGCCCCACCCATTCCTCACCCCTTCTCCAAGGCCAAGTCCCCAAGCACTCCATCCCATCCACTCTGTCACTCCCTCTTCCCACCCTCACTCACTCGCTCATTTTCACCTGGCTGGCTCAGGGGGTTGGGGTGTGGGAGGGGGTGAAGCCTCTGGCTGGGTGTGCGGGCTCTAGGGCTAAACAGAAATGAGGAGTTCAGGGTGCAGGAGGGGCTCTGGGCTGAGGCAGCGGGTTGGGATGTGAGAGGGACTGAGGGCTCCGGCTGGGGGTGCAGGGCTCTGGGGTCGGGCCAGGGATGAGAGGTTTGTGGTGCAGGAGGGCCTCAGGGCTTGAGGGTGGAGCTGAAGGGTTCAGCATATGAGAGGGGGTACAGTCTCTGGGCTCTGGGTGTTGGGTCTGGGGTGGAGCCAGAAATGAGGGGGCTCCAGGCTAGGGCAGGGTGTTGGGTGAGGGGTGCAGGCTCCAGGTGGTGCTTACTGAAGCAGCTGCAAGAAGCAGTGGCATTCCTCCCCCGGCTTCTCTGCGGAGGCATGGCCAGGGGTCTCTGCGTGCTGCCCCCGCAACTCCCATTTGTGCTGCTTCCTGGCCAATGGGAGCTGCAGGGGGTGACTCTTGGGGCAGGGGCAGCATGCGGAGCCTCCTGGTTGCCCCTACATGTAGGACCTGGAGTGGGGACATACCGCTGCTTCTGGGAGCTGCACAGAGCCATGGAAGGCAGGGAGCCTGCCTTAGCCCCTCTCGGCTGCTGAATGGACTTTTAATGGCCCAGTCAGTGGTGCTGACCAGTGCTGCCAGGGTCCCTTTTTTACTGGGCATGCTGGTCTAAACTGAACATCTGGCAACCCTAGCGTGGAGAAGAATATGCACGCTTGTGATTTCCAAGATGAGGTATTTCCCCAGACACTTCACTTAAAGGCACACTGGTTTAGGTTAAAATATAAACAAGTTTATTAACTACAAAAAGATAGATTTAAAGTGATTATAATTGATAGCAAACAGATCTAGATTTATTTACTTATTTATTAGATTACCTAGTAAATAAACAAATCCACAAACTAAGCCTAAAATACTAGAAAGATAGGATATGAATTAGCAAATTATCACCTTGGCTGATGATACAAGCAGGCTTATAGATTCTTAAGGGACAAACTGAATTTGCTTTGCAGCTTGGGATCCCCAGGTTCTCATACACAATATAGAAATCCCTTTAGCCTGGGTCCAGCACTTCCCCCAGTTCAGTATTTGTTCCTCAGGTGTTTCCAGAAGTCCTCTTCTGTGGGGAGTAAGGAACAACAGGTGATGCAACTCCCTGCCTTATATAGCTTTAACATATGGCAGGAACCCTTTGTTCTAAAAACAGTTCCCAGCCCAATTTGTGGAAAAATACAGGCCTCCAAAATGGAGTCCAGAGTCATTTGCACTGGTCACGTGCCCTTGCAAAGTCATAGCAGCCATTACTTACAGGCTGGTCAAAACATCCACAGGAAAGCTCACCAGGTGGGGGATTCTCCTCAGGCCTATTGTTTTCCGTAATGGCCCATTACTCAGAATGGGCCTTCACAACCAGCTATTTAGACTGGAAATATCTTGCCTAGTGAGTGTCACCCAGGTGTGACTACATGTGAAATACAGATGCATGGTCAATATTCATAACTTCAGATACAAACATGATACATGCATAGAAATAGGATAATCATATTCAACAAATCGAAAAATAGACCGCTCATGACCCATCTTGTACAAAATGCATCATAATTATGCCATAGTGATATTATTATGACATGATTCTGAAGAATATGGGGGTGCAGTGTCACAGGCTGTATCTGCTTAAGATTAAAACAGATCTGAAAATAAAAGCTGTGGGAATCCTCTCTGAGAAAGAGAAAGTGACAGAACTAGAAAGCTAGGAGGAACTGGATCCAGCTGGGGAGTGGAGGGAAGAGACTTTATTTTGAGTTTATTTTGGAAGGAGACCTCCAAATAAAGTAGACCCCCCCAGAAGTAGAATTTTGTCTCGTACTTGTTGACTGTTTGGAGCTTATTTAAAAAGTTCTGAGGAGGGAAAACTGAGGTAGTGCTGCTGCAAAGCCATAATGGTCATGAGGGTGCTTGGGAGATGGCAGTCTGGCCACAGGTCCAGATCCTTAACACATGTAAATTGGCCAAACTCCACTGAAATCAATGGAGTGAATTAATTAACACCAGTTGCACATCTGGCCCTTAACTTGTTTTTGCGTTATTACCTAGTTCGTTCTTCACCCGTTTCAGCCAACCAGGGCAATTTCTACATCTTAGGATAGAAAAACTTACATCTACCATAGCTCCACCTGAAGCAGAATTTGGCAAGAAAGCTGAAAAGGCACTTCAAAGTATCATGCCAAATTCATGTCCAGATGAAATTGTATGTATTTCAGAAGTGCTCATACACTCTCACAAAAATGAAAAGCAACTTTTGTTTTAGGTTGAATTCTTTAAAATTAGAATTGGAATATGATTAACACTCTCACTATTGACTCCATTTGATATCTTTCTTAAACACTTGATCATCTAATCAAAATAATTTTGTCTGGATTAATAGGAGGCAAATGGTCCAAAATTATTATTATTTCTTTCATGTGAAATGGATAGTTCATTTAATTTTTGTTAACCTTTTTAGTGAATTTCTGGCCAACTCATCACTGATCTAATGTAGCCATGCAAGAGTGTAAGGAGAAGGAACTCCTGCCCCCCCCCCCAACATCTCCTCTCAGTGACCTTTTGGACCTTGGGTTCAGGCATTGAAGGAGAGCAGGAACTACTTATCTGTTACTTCCTTCCCCTCACTCCCAAGGTGAGCAGGTGGATGGAGAGGGTTTAGGGAACAATGGGGAGTAGGCAGGGCCATAGCTCTGCCCACCCAACACTTTGATCAGCAACAGTGAGCCAGAATGGGGTGGGAAAAAATCTGCACCAAGTAAAAGGCTATAGCAGATCACTTTCCCCTGGAAGAAAATGTGAAAGGGGATGCCAGCAGGGAAAGAACTGTGACTCTTTAACCTTCTTTCGGTGAAAATGCAGCTGCACGCTGCCCCTTCAGGCTCCAGTTAAAGTCTAAAGCTAGCTGGCAGTTAGTGCTGGTAACAGGTTGAATGGGGCTGGAAAGTGTTTCACTGTCTACCTGCAGCACATTCCAGAGCCTACGAATATCCCCACGCTGCCTCCCAACCTCTCAAACCCTGATCTATAGAAACAAGTTTTTTTGACAGAGTAACTTGATCTCTGTCTGTTCATTCCCAGGTTTCTCTGCAGGAGCTGCCAATAAAAGAGTCAAAGTGTTCTGGTGTTTCTATGGTGTGAAAACCTGCCTAGCAGTAGTGTTTGTGTTGATTTCCTAAGAGTCTCTCTCTCTCTCTCTCTCTCTCTTCCCCTCACACATACTGTTTCTACAATTAAAATAACTACTAACTACTGCTACTAACTACTCCCGATACCTATGTGGTGGTACATCTTTATAAAGTGTACATCACTGTGATATCTATGCACCCATGTGCAACTGTGATGATGCCTTGTAAAATTAAACTAAAACCAGTCTCCTAATTTGAAATGTAACCCTATATTTAAACAAAATCTGTTCCTGTAGCAGCTAAGGCTCTATTGTCTACACTGGCACTTTACAGCGCTGCAACTTTCTCATTCAGGGGTGTGAAAAAACACCCCCTTGAGTGCAGCAAGTTTCAGCGCTGTAAAGCACCGTGTAGCCAGTGTACACAGTGCTGGGAGCCGCGCTCCCAGCGCTGGGAGCTACACCCCTCATGGAGGTGGGCTTTTTAGAGCGCTTTAACGTTGCCAGTGTAGACAAGCCCTTACAGTCATTTCACAATTCTCAGACAGGGATTCAATCACATACTCTGAGTCTACTAGGAAATAGCATGATTTCAAGCTGCAGAAATGAGCAACAAGACAAGAGGACAGAACAAAGTGGTTTGGCCTATCAGTGCTGAGATATTAGTCCACATATGTGGGCAATCAGTGAATGGATACCACACAAATACAGTCCAGCCTTCGAAATATACTACACTGCAGCCATGATCTTGTGGCTCCATTTTTTAAGCGAAAAACCTCTTTTATAGCTGCCTTTACCCAGTCAGGAAATCTCAGACTGCTAACTGGTTTAAAAAAAAAACAAAACAGGTTTTCTACGCTGTAAACATAATGCTTCTTTTGCACACACATCCCAGTAGACTGAAAATGGATGCTAGAAATAAATTTAAGCTCCATAAGCAGTAACAGTCAACAGTAAGCTTATGGCTACACTGCGATAAAAGACCTGTGGCCTAGGTGTGGTTGACGTGGGCTCATGAGACTTAGACTACAAGGCTATAAAATAGTAGTGTGGATGTTTGGGCTCAGGCTCTGAGACCCTAAGCAGGAAGGCCATTCATCTGATTTAAAGCTGGACAGTCCTAGATTTGTGCAGCAATGTCCCTGTCTGGTAGTGACTTAGCACCCAACTTGGTTTTGTCCAGTGAAATTGAGAGGAGATAGTCAGAGGAGACTGTGGATGCAGAAAGATGCTGGGGGCCAGAATGGGGAGCAGTGCCTCCATGCAGAGTGACATAGGCAGGAACAGGCTGATGCAGGGAGGGTCATGCTAGGAGGAGCAAGGGTCACACCTGTGGGGACGGGGATGTCCTGCATTCTGGGGATGTGTCAGTGGCCACCCTAACCCTGAGAGTGGGGCGGATCTCAGAGCCAGGGGTCCAGCTGAAGCCTGAATGTCTACACTGCTATTGTTAGCCCGCCCAGCCTGAATCTTATGTGCTTGGGTCAGCTGAAAGTCTTTTAATCACAGTGTAGACATATCCTCAGTCCTTGCCTCTTATTGGTTGCCCATAATGGATGTATTAGTTGGCAGGACTCTCTAGCTATTGCAATGTCATTTGCGGACATTTCCTTATTTCTACAGTAGCAAATATATTCAATTAAAAGGTTGCCCAAATGTCTACTATAACTGCATTTGGAAGTAGGCCTTCAAATTAAAGAGTCCAAGTTGTGCAGTTCATGTATGAACCCAGAGCTACACTTCTTCGACACTTGGGAATGTTCAGAAGTAGACTTCTCATTCAGACTCATCTCTTGCTAATTTTTTTGCTATTCAGGCCATCAATAGTCTTTAATTCTATTGCCGCCCATCATTAGCTAACAGCTATTCTAATTTTTCTTGGCTTTTGATAGTATTGTGACAGATATGCCAAGTCCCTGCAATATCTTTGGAATATCTAATTGAATTAAGTTTAAGTATCTTTGGAGTCCATTGTATTAAATGGAAATGTTATGTATCACTGTGGCCAATGTTCCCTCTAATTTTTGAAAGGCTGTGTGTGCAAAAATTTCTTCTGTGCAAACTGTTGTGCTTCTGTGCAAATTTTTGTGCACGTGGTGTTTTGCCATGTGTGCGGGGTTTAGAATCTGTGTGTGCTCGCACAGGCGCACAGCTTAGAGGGAACAGTGATTGTGGCCCTGGACGTTGAATATAGTCCTTGGATCAATGTGGAAGACAAGAATCATCTTTTTGGACAATAGGCATGAAGTGGATTTTCCGAGAAATAACTATTTGAATGCAAATATCCCACCCCCAGCCTCCAGTTTACGCAAAAAAAACAGCCCTTTAAATCCATGCCCTAAGGAGAGGGAGATTGTCTAATGATTACTCATCCCCAGAGTCCCGGCATCAAACACCCAAGCTGTATAAAGGAGTGACTCTCAGATTCCTGGGAATACTTGTTCTGAGCTAACAGCTGTCATGAATATGGTAACCACAGAAATAGCCTTGTGGGGTTTGAAGGATTACCTCCCAGAGTCCTTTTTGGACATGAGGGTGTTAGCATGCCTCTAGGTTCTTTGATTGTTTTTCCAAGCCCCATTTATTCTTAAGGGAATTAAAGAGTTGCATGGTAACTTAACTGTGGGCAGTTATGCTGTTGAAAGCCTCTGGAGTGAAAGCAAAGTGTAGACACAGGCCTGCTTAGACAGTCTGACTTGCTGGGGAACACGCAGTGTAAGCATGGAACTGTCAGTCTGGAAAAACTCCAGTCAGGAGGAACTGAGATGTGGTTCTGTGCTCAAGAGAGGCGATGCCTGGGGAGCTAGAAGTGGGTGCCCTAGCTGGACCACCAGGGAACTCTTGGTGCCAAATGGCAACGGGCATAGTGGTGCATTGGATTACAAGGATCCCATGGTTTGGTCTGTGCACTAAGGCATCTGACACAAGCCTGAGAGCAGTGCTGATGCAAGCAGGGGAAGATAGCAAGAAAAATCTCATTGTCTCCTTAAGTAAAAAAAAACCTGACACACAGCATTGTGAATTTTCTCTTTCATAAATTCTTAGAGTTTAAGTCTATTAGGGACTGTTAGACCATTTAATCTAACTGCCTGTATAAAACAGGCAGAAGAAAAAATTTCACCCAGTTATTCCTATATTGAGCCCTATAACCCATGTTTGGCTAAAGCAGATCTTCCATCTAGTCTTGATGTGAAGACTCCAGAAACAGAGAATCCACTATTTTCCTGGGTGGTTTGTTTCAATATCTGTTCATCCACAGTGTGAAGAATGTGTGCCTTATTTCTCATGGAAAGTTTTAAAGACTTCATGAGAAGGCTTTGACATCTCCCGCAGGAGTCCGGTCTTTCTGTGGTATGTGCTTTGAAGTTTGCTTCGCACTGCAGAAATGTGAAGGTCAAACTTTTATTTAGAAATGATATTTTAAAAATCTCACCAACTGGCAACATCCTAGGCACTGTCACATGGCACCTCTTCCTGCAATAAGTCTGCATTATCGACAAAAATCTTTAATCAAGCAGACTTCCATCTCTGATATGAAGTTATGTGTCTGTATTATTCTCACCTATTCTCTCTTCAGACTGCATTCCATCTCTGCCATCAGGTCCTAAATGGTAAAATATGATTATATGTAATGAATAGACTGTTTTCACCCTTTTCAGTTTTACCCACAATACTCCCAGTACCTCTCCTATCTGCTACTGATAAAGGAACAATTTTCTGGCTGAAAGTCAGGACACTCATCTTAATTGCACCAGTGACATGAAAACAATTATAGCTTGGAATTATTGGCACTACATCAATGCAGTTTCATAAAGAGTGGGAAGCTTCAACTTTTGTTTGATGGAAGTGCCCCTCTGGTAAAACCGCATCACTTAAACTACTAAGCAGCCAAAGACAGTGAGCTGATAGACATTTTCCTCACCGAGTGCCAGAAATGCCAGCCCATGAAAGTACCAATACTGGGCAGCATTGCAATTTTCCCTGCCCTTACCCTATATTACTTTGTGCACATTCCATGTAGTACTCCATGGCATATGAGCCAAAATCCAGGTTTTTTTTCAAGGGCACATACTAGTTTACTGTTGCCCCACAAGTCCAAACTGTTGAATTCAGACCCATATCACTCTGATGGGAAAATGGCATTGGCCAGTGTTTTCTCTGTCATGCTATTGAATCTGGATAATTGTATTTAATGAAGTAAACATTCAAGTTTGAATTAACATCCTATAAACATTGTATTGCTTTTAGTGGGAGCAATACATAAAATCGTGTTACCTAATAGGTTTTGCCTCTTTTTCCTAGTATTATTTTCTTGGTTCATGCTATTCCCAGATAAATATAATGTCTTGCTAAAATATCTGCTATTGAGAGGAAGAGATGTTCAAGTTGTTCTGCTGCTATTGGCCCTTGAAAGAAGCTTATTATTGTTAACACTGATGGTGTTTCTTGTTTTGGTGATAATGTAAAATGTATGAATCATAATTGTCCTCAGTACACATGCTTTTTACCTTTTACTAAAATACTTTCAAGACAAAAATCACCATGGATTCAGGCAGATGCAAAAGTTGACCACAATGGAACTTTTATATGCTTACATTAACCTGAGCAGCCAAAGTCATGGATAAATGTCAGATGACGTAACAGAATCAAAAGAAACAAAGTGAGTTGCTCTATGCAGGATCATAGTTTCTCATAAAATTGATAGGATGATAATCCACTATACCACAAGCTTTTTAGAGAAAAAGTAATTGTCTATTTGTTTGCAGTGTTGTTGTAACCATCCTTATCCTAGGATATGATAGAGAGAATTGCGTGAGCTAATATCTTTTAATGCTGTGGTTCTCAACCAGGGGTACGCATACACCGAAGTCTTCCAGGGGGTACATTAACTCATCTAGATATTTGCCTAGTTTTACAACAGGCTACATTAAAAGCTCTAGCAAAGTCACCACAAACGATAATTTCATATAGACAATGACTTGTTTATACAGCTTTATATACTATACACTGAAATGTAAGTAAATCAATTGGAATATAAATATTGTATTTTATAATTACATGGTAAAAATGAGACAGTAAGCACTTTTCCAGTAATAAAGTGTGCTGTAACACTTTTGTATTTTTATGTATGATTTTGTAAATAAGTAGTTTTTAAGTGAGGTGAAACTTGGTGTATGCAAGACAAATCAGACTCTGGAAAGGGGTACAGTAGTCTGGATAGGTTGAGAGCCACTGTTTTAATGGACCCACTTCCGATGGTGGAAGAGCCAATCTTTTGAACTGCACAGAGGAGAGCTTGACTTTCCACCAACAGAAATGGATCCATTGAAAGATATTACCTTCTTCTTGTTGTCTATCCCATAAATCTTATTTATCATAGCACCATATGTTTGCATGATACTTTACAGAAATTTAAAAGAAATGGTCTCTGCCCCCAAAGTCTCACACTGTAAAGCAATTTGATCTGCTTAGCTCTAATTGCAGGTTTGGCACCTAAAATGGCCAAAATGATCAATCTGTTTTGTTGCTGTTAGCCCAGGAAAGACAACCATGTAAGTACAACAGTGCTAACTGAAAAACTGAAAACAGTTGAATAATTAATATACTGAGGGAATTCACTATCTGCCTATGAACACTTCAGCAGTGGAAAAAGGCTGAATTAATCAAGAATATTATTTGCTGGGAATTAATCACTCACTTGTAGTCATGACTACAGCATTAGAAGACTGCTTCATAGAAAAATGTCATTAGTAAAATGCAGGAAAAATTCAAGGGTCTGATCCACAGCTGTTGTAAATCAGCATAACAACTTGGACTTCAGTGGAGGTATGTCAGTTTCTAAAAGCTGGGGATCTAGCCTTCCAGAAGGCTTCTTTAAAAAAAAAAAATCCAGGAATTCTTAATATACTCTTTGAAAACAACAACAACAACCACACATGCACACACACAAACCCATGCCTTATGGTGGGTGACATATGATAGACTCCACACTGACCAGCTAAGTCTCCACATATTCTCCATCAGAAAGAAAACTCCTCTTGTTCAGCTTTGAGAATATAGACCTCTACCCAGTGAGCTAAGGACCAGGTTAATGGAATCTTCTCAAATAGGCCCTGAGTCAGCCAAATATTTAAGCTTGTGTCCAACTTTAAGCATGTGAGTAGTCCCATCAAGTCAACAGGACTACCCATGTGATTAAATATCTTGCTAAATCTGGGCCTTTTTGAATTAATAATAACTCCAGATGTTTTTATTTCTCTGATAGCTGGGGTAAACATACACTTTTGTCACTATTTGAGAGAGAGAAAGAGTATTAGTGTGAAAGTTTTGTCACCATGAGTTTAGGATGGCTGCATCATTCGTGGGAGATAAAGCCACAACTAAATAGCATAGGTCATGCTGGATGAATGATTATTTAATGTTCATTTAAAATATACTTTTCCCATTTTCCTTTCCAATGAACCTGTTTGCTAGAATGCATGCAAAAATGAACCTGAAGGGGCACAAACTCAGTTAAACCATTCAATTTTTCTTTGAAAATATATTCAGATAAAATTCTTGATGTGTTCACCTGTTCCTCACCCCATTGGTAGAGCATCTTGACACACTCCACTATTGTAGCAGGAATCAGAAGTTCTGGATTACATGACAGTATTCGGAAGATCCAGGGAAACACATCAACAGAAAAAAAGACTCCAACTCTTGAAATGGGATTCTGCTTTGTTTTAGCCAGTTGTACTTAACTCCTGCTTGCTGTTTTTAAGATTCTGTGTACATTCATCTTCTGTTGAAACTAGCCCCACACACTTCAGTTCCAGATGCTGAAGCTAGATGGATTTTGAGTATCTACTCAATTATGTCCTATGATTGAGCAACTCACCCCTAGTTTTTGGAACTAGATGAGTTTTTGAAGGTGAATGAGTATTTCAGAGATTGGTGAATAATTTGTATGCATCTGTAAGAAATATATAATACATCCACATTATTAATCCATCTCTAAAGTACTCACTCACTTTCAAAAACTCATCCAATCCCATAAATTGTATTGATTAACAAAACTGACAATAAATATGTTGTGCTTTATCAACATTGTGATAGAGGTGTATGAAAAAATAGTGTATGTACATGTGTATAGCAAATTAATATGAATGAGCTGTTTGAAAATGAGTGGAGTTTTCTGCATTGGGCTGATTCAAAGATACTAACCAGAGGAAGACTTTCCTTCTGTTGCCTATGTCTAGCTCTTTTCATTTTATACTTCAGTAGTTTTACTAGGACTCTTTTCAGGAGTTGAGGTCACTTTGGGGAGGGGAAAGACCTTTTCTGCAAAACAAAAATGATATTGACATGTCACAGTTTTGAGACAATTGTACCTGTATGTCCCCCTTACTGTTCCCTTAAGGTCGCTCACTTAAAGGTTTCCAGCGCCCATCCATCACCTCTCCTGGTGGAGAGCTGCATCTCACTCCCTTCTCACTGGAGGTTTTGAGGCTCCACAATCCCCTGATCTACACTGAAATATCCCTGGCAAGATCATCCTCCTAAAAGACCAGCACATGTACTTTCTTTTCTCTCCAAGGGCTATGACCAGTGTATTACCAGCAGTTACAGGTTACTACATGGCTTTTTCTAAGCAAGCACATTTATTCTTAAACTAAAAACATTACAAAGAAAAGCAGATTAAAAACAATGAAAGAACCTACCCACATGCTAACACATTTACCAAAGGTAACCCCAAACTCCAAGATTGAGCTCTGGTAGGTGTCAAATGCCACAAATTACTTTTTCCAAGTTCATATCTGTTTTTCAATCAGGAACCAGAAGGGAGGCCCTGAATCAGTTTAAGCTCGGGATATTTATCCCAAAGTCTTTCTTTGTCTGTTGGCTCTGTAGAATCCAGTTTGAACCAGCATATGAGAGCCTCGGAAGGTGGTAGTACCTCTCTGGAGGTGTTATAACCAATAATCTCCTACTGTTTTCACTTCCTGAAGGAACTGTGGTAACCCTCCCTCATGGCGGGCATACAATCCATGGACACAACGATATGTAAACCATTCATACACGTAATACAATACAGTATCCTACAGATATTGCAGAAGGTAGCTCTATTTATCACAACTTGGATGAGATCTACAATGTGGTCTAGTCCATCCTGAGGTAGGTCTTTATTTTTAAGTTTTACATATATATATAATTCCTGTTTCCATGCCCTTTGTTGCCTTTGGCGTCTGGTGATTTCTTTCTTTACCTTTGTTACGTAGAAGGAATTGATGAGTACAACTTGAAATCTGTCCATACTTGTGGCAGTGTGTAGAGCACAGACACTGCAAACCCTGCTAGCATGAGTATAATTAGCAGTGTAGCTGGTGAGGCACGGCTGAGGTGCATACAGTACAGACATGCAAAAATCTTAGGGTTGAATACCCTACACAGCTCTCTACACACCCAGGCAGTGCCTCTGACAACTACACTGCTATTTTTTTGCAGTGTAGTGTCCCACTGCCAGAAGTTTTTCCTGCTGCAGTTAAGGGCTCCACCCATAGGTGCCAACTTTCTATTGTGCTCGAGGGTATTCCCGCCCCCCCCCCCGGGCTACACCCACACTCCATGCCTTCCCCAAGGCATCACTGCTTCCCAACCCCCACTAGTGCTTTTTATGTAGCTTGTTGTAAAACTAGGCAAATATCTACATGATTTGATGTACCCCCTGGAAGACCTCTGTTCACCCCAAGGGGTACACATACTCCTGGTTGAGACCCACTGATCAAGGCTATATTGTCCCAATTTGCTTATGAGAAGGTCATGTGAGACAGTATCAAAAGCCTTACTAATGTAGAGATATAGCACATCGATTGTGTCCCCCCATCCATAAAGCTTCTTATGCTGTCAAAGAAGGCTATTAGCTTCATTTGACGTGACTTGTTCTTGACAAATCCATGTTGTCTGTTACTTATCCCCCATCTTCTAGATTCTTACAAAATGATTATTTGCTCCAGTATCTTTCTGGTACTGAAGTTAAACTGACTGGTCTATAATTTCCTGAGGAGTTCTTATTCCTTCTTTTTTTTAATGCTAGGTACTATATTTGCCCTTTTCCATTTCTCTAGGATCTCTTCCCTCCTCCACAAGTTCTCAAATATAATTTCTAATGGCTCTACCAGTTCCTTAAGTATTCTAGGATGTATTTCATCCCTGCCAACCTGAAACCATCTAAGGCTATGGCTATACTACAACTTGAGTCAACATAAGTTATGTCGCTTGGGTATGAATTAATCCCCCCGCTTGATGTAACTTATGCCAATTTAAGCACTGGTGTGGACAGTGCTATGTCAATGGGAGAGGCATTGCACAGGCTGGAGTAATTAAACCAACAGGAGAGCTCTAAGCAATAGCCTAGCTTGTCATTTTTTAACTTGTTCATTTTCTATTTTACCCTCAGATCCTACCGCATTTATGCTGATGTTCACTATGTTAGTCATCCAATCATTGCTAACCTTTTGGGAGAAAACTGAAACAAATGAGACATTTAAGACTTTGGCCATTGCTATATTTTCTGTTATTGTCTTTCCCTCCTCATTGAGGGCTTACCCTGTCCTTGCTTTTCCTCTTGCTTCTAATGTATTTGTAAAATGTTTTCTTGCTACACTTTATGTCCCTAGCTAGTTTATTCTTGTTTTGTTCCTTTGCCTTTCTAGTTTTGTCCCTACATGCTTGTGGTTTTTTGTTTTTGTTTTTTTTAATATATTAATCCTTTGTAATTTCACCGAGTTTCTACTTTTTGTATGACTTTTTTTTAAGTTTCGGTCATTGAAGATCTCCTGGTTAAGCCAGGGTGGTCTCGTACTATACTTCCTATCTTTTTTGTATGTAGGATAGTTTTCTCTTGTGCCCTTAATAATGTGTGTCTTTAAAAAAGTGCCAACTCTGAACTCTTTTTTTCCCTTAGACTTGCTTTCCATGGTATCTTATCTATCAATTTTGAGTTTGCTAAAAGTCTGCCTTCTTGAACTCGATTCAAAGCCAAAATCTGGCTTGATTTTTTTAATGTTGTTTTTGTTTTAACACTTAATCAGAAAAGAAAAAGGGGTGAAATCCTCACCCTACTGAAACCAATGTCAAAATTCCTGTGGCATTCAGTGGGTCCAGGGTTTCTCCAGGAATAGCTAAAATACATCCTTTTCTTAGTTGAGTAACATAGTTTAGGACATGTTCCTTTAAAATTTGGAAGACAATAACATACAGTTACAGGTGGGGTAAATAAGAGTAGGTCAAATGCGATCAAATTAAGCTATTCTGTGCTACATCAGATTAGGCTTATGTTCACTATCTTCTTTTGATCAGTGGGAATGTTTCTTAATCAAACAATTGTTCAGAATATTTTGCTGCTTTTTTTCCCTCCTTCATTTACTATTAGATGATACACAAAATATATAACATGCACCTATAACAAGCATTAGGGTTAAGTTCTTTTTTATTATTATTTGTAGCAGCTACAAACATCATTCTCCAAGTAGCCTCCGTATACAAAAAAACCTCAGAACACTCAATAAATTTAAAGCTATTACAACAAGCAAATACATTTACAAAGGGCTGGAGCCAGTGGTTTGGCTCTCTTTTTATGAGCTGTCTGAATTATGTTGACAATCTAATAATGCGCCTGAGTAGCTAAAGGCTGATACAGGCCTGCAGGAGACAGTAATGTTGCTGCAACATCTTATTACATTAAAGACATCATGGAGATAAATGAGACTAATGCAGTTTGAAAATGATCATCTCCCTTGGCTTAAAGAAGAAGTTAAGTATATAAATAAATATTGTGCATACACTGTGTGTGTGGCCATGTATACATAAATATTGTGTGTGTATATATATGTGTGTGTGGCTTAGATATTTTCAATATAAATATTATTGAATTGAACATTATAGTAAAACATCACTATCTGTTTTCAAAGCCAAAAGTATAATTAGCAGAGGTAGAAACCACAATTTTCCGTCATCTTCAGACCATAGCTATTGCGTTGAGCAAAATCATAAAAGTGACATTATATGGCGAAAGTAATGAAGTGTGGGTAGAAAAGTAGCAGTTGACATGCAAAATGAGACACTTCATGACTGTATGTGCTTATAAATGAAATATAGTCCAAATATTGCTCTGTGCAGAATTTCGGAAAGCACTTGAAGGGCTTATTTTATCCTGTTTTTGAACGGTAACATTTATTAAACTGGCATGATTATTTTTAAACATGATCATTTACTTTTTCTTTCACTTTTCCCAGGTTTAAAGGATATTTATTCTAGGACAATATTTGTAATAAATAACTCAGAGCCCTATTTATGATGCTGCAATTTATTTATTTTTCCTAAAACACAGATTATGATTTGTCATTTAGCAGGACTGACAAAATGCTATTGGAAACTCACTAATAAGATAAAGATTATTTATATTTAATAGAATAACTGACATAATAAATTTAATGCTGTGCATCACAAGATTTACACTTGCTCTTGAAATATCATGCCAGCTAGTATGCTTGGTTAGCAGATGTAAGTCAGATAAAAATATATCTATATTAGGCACAAAATAAGTAAACAGACCTGGTGAATTTCACTTCTGATGCTCATCCAAAGACAAACAAACTTTTTCATTTCTTTGTGTGTGCCCCTCTTTTTTAAGTGGAAATGAACTGGGAAGTAAAGACAGGGTAAACCAGGGGATGCGGGAAAATGTCTTCGCACTGCCTGAAGGAGAGGATGTCTATTCAGGTAAAAAGAAAAGAGAATCATATGGAAATATGAACTTGCCCTACCTTATTTTTCATTGGGTCACTCATTTTTTTTTTAAATTTAGAAATGAAAATGCATTCATTAGGCACTAGTACCATTTATTATTAATTATTTGTATTTATTATTTTATTACTGTAGTGCCTCTAGACCCCAGTGGAGATCAGAACATCATTGTGGTCGGGGTTCAAATACATAGTAAGAGCCAGCTTTTAATTTTTAGTGCTTACAATCTAAATAATTGGTACCACATTCATTTGTGTGTACATTACATTTATACAACTCATTTGTAATACATATTCAAGGACAGCGTTAAAGAGGATGATCGGTGGTATTACAACTTATGGTATATTTGCTAATCTTGCCAAAATCTTCACATTGAGCTCCTATGGGAATTGATAAAATAGAACATGAGACAGACAGCACAGAGGTGTTGGTCATTCATAATAAAATTTGTATTAGTGAGATCTCTCTTTGTTAATCAGGTAAAGTGTGTGCCAGCCCAGAGCAGGACATGGAGTAAGCTACATACCAAAGAGAAACAGCAGATTCTCAGAGTCTCTAAAACAGCATCATTATCTTCTGTGGCAAAGTAATATTAATGGGGGGAAGTTATTGTTTTCCAACCAGGAAGAGGAAGAAATCTTATGCTTACTCGTTGACACTCATATAAGCAACTGCTATTTTCAAGCATCCCAAAAGAAAGAGTCATGTTATATGCATAGGATGTTTCATCCAATTTAATAGTCAACAGCAACATAGTCTGCTTGCTTGTTTAGAAAAGTATTAATGTAGTGAAAAACACTGAGTCATATTCATTCTTGGTGTGACTCCAGTGAGTCAGTTAGAATCATGTAAGATGAACTCAGCCAAATATCTCTAAGACCTAAAAACAGATAGACCCTAGTTTAGATAATGACATCTGTACAAAACATAATCTATACATTTATACAATTGATAAGTGATACAATTAGGGATGGGTTGGCAAAGAAAAATAGTCCACAGTTAGACTTATAGGATGTTCTTGACACAGCCCAGATCATCAGGTACTCACTTGAATCACATAACTTAACCTCTGTAGCAAATTACCTTTTTCAGACACCATCACCACCTCTTGGGTGCAGTAACCAAGAGATAAGGTTACCTATCATAGGTAACCTAACTACTCTAGAAAGAAACCTTGAAATATGTTAGAACCATTCTGGTGTCCACAACAAATTGCTGGTGAGAAAGTTGCAGTCCATTCTGATAGCAGGATTTCAGGTGCTTTGAGAATGGAAGGTGGAGTTCCCAGACTACAAAGAACAAAAGTCTCTTTATTTTTGCCAAAGGCACCCAAAAATTAGGAGAAACCAGGACATGATTAAGTACACTTCTGAATAGGGATGTGTGTCAGTTCTGGGCAATTGCACCTGTATTTCCTCTCAATGGCCCAGTTAGGGCACCCAGATGTTCGACTATCAGCTCAGCAGGTGTGGCCTGTCCTGGACAGAGTCATGTGTATCGCTCCCTGTTAGGGGCTTATTCCTTCACCCACTTACTTCCCTGGTCCTTCTCGCATGAACAGAGAGCAACAATACCCGAAGTCCAAAGGTGCAAACAATTCGATGTTTATTGGGGTGAACTTCCAGCAAGCATGATTCCAGTTTCCTTCCTTAGTATCCTCCTTCCCAGCTCTGACACCACAGAGCCTTACACCTGTGTCCCTGTTCCCATTCCTACCCTTAGCCAAACATGATTCCAACTTCCTTACTCCCATTCCCTGTTCCCATTTCCCCCTTTAGCAAAACATGATTCCAATTTTCTTACCCCCATTCCCTGTTCCCATCTCACACACCCACATGCCCACCCACACCCCGTCACTTCCTCATTGACTACAGATTATATAGTAAAACTTGAGTTCTGCTTAGCTATACCTTAACCAATCATTTTCCTGAAATTTAACTAACCAATCATAACATATTGTAACATGATTATGTAACCAATTATATCCCACCACCTCAATTAGTTTACACCCAGCAAAATTAATTATACAGCAGACAGGAACAATCACAGAACCAGACAGAGATTATACAGACAAACAACAGCAAAGTGGGAACTATAATGACAAAACAATACAGAAGTGAGGATTTCACATCCCAGCTATTGATAAGTGAGTTCTTGCCAGACAGGATGCTATCAAACTAAGTTTCCTTTTACATTTTCTAGGCACTTCCCTTTCTCTGGAGGTGATAGGAATACAATCCTGTCCTGATAGTGCCTAACAGCCCAATAGCACCTTATTTCAATGTGACTAGTTTGGAATGTGAGGATGTGACCGGTCGCTTCCCAGCTTATGGCTGCCTCTGCTGCTTAGCCAAAGGCCTGAGCCTAAGCACAGGGCCACAAACTGTCACAGTAAGAGAAGGCCCTTACACTGGCAGACAGTGGTTTTGATTCTTTCTTTTATACCTCTATCACTAGCCAAGTGATAAGAATACACCTAAATTCTTAGAGTATAGGCCTTTACAGACAGGCCTGAATATCTATATCCTAACACTTCCTTTTGACCCCGGTGAGTCCAGGCTGAACAGTTCCCTGCCTTCAGTGTGTTACTCCCAGCAAAGACAGTCTACCTAAAGACACCTGCTTGATTTCTCTTTGGAGACTGATCAAGGGATTGCTACATGTTACCACACCGTTCTTTTTAAGCAAGCTTACTTTATTCTTAAGGTAAAAAGCATTACACAGAAAACATAACTAACTTCATGACAAACTCATTGACCTGCTAAAATCTTAGTCTTTGTCCTCTCCATTTGTCACCAGTATTGCTGTATTTCAATTTCAGGCTTTGTGGCCTGAAAGACCATCAGTTTTTGCATGTGCCATTTTTTTGAACACCATCTTAATAAGATGCTGCATAGTTTGTAAACAAGAAATTGCTTGCTGTTGTATGAAAGGAGTAACTCTGTTAATTTCTGCTGTTCCTTCACAGCTTGATAAACCTCATAGGAATAAAGCAGCCCTACCTTCACACTGAAAAGTTCACAAAGCACTAAAGCTTTACTAAAGAAAATGTTACAGAGAGCAACCTTGAAGCTTCATATATAATAACTCTAAGTGATGTGGTATTCAAACACGCATTCTAACTATGATACCCGTATGGCCAACATAAGTACCCCTATTACATTATTGTTTGGGATGTTAACAATATTAGCCTCTAGCTCTCCTTTCTGCATTCTGCTAACATCCTTACATGTATACAAAATAAAATTAAACTTGCACCAGTAGGGGTTTATCATGATAGAGTGACCTATTCTCTCCATTAAAGTGATTGAGAAATCACTATCCATGGCGTGGGCTGCCGCATACACACGTCACAAAACAACATCATTTCTCCCTAATCGTTTGTTTTTCTTATTTCAGAGCTAAATTGTTTGTGTCAGACTGTGCCTGACCAGAAATTCTGGTGCAGCAGAGCAGTGCTCAGGATAAGACCAGAGTTGGGTGCGGGGGGAAGGTAGCTTTTGCATTCTGGAAACATTCTTGCAAATAAACCCTCACCCTCCTGAATGATCACACAAATAAGCAAATTAAAGCAGCTGGGAGCTAGAATGAAGCAAAACACTGGTAGGTTACCTTTGCAAGGACACCTTATATATATATATATATATATATTTCATTCAGCCATCTGTATTTCTAGGACTCAACTCTCCCCTGCCTCTGACCTCTCTCAACATGGGCTTTCTAAGGAGCTCCTCTAGCTTTTACCACCGGCGTAGAGAGATTTGCTCCTCCACACCCCACACCTTTCCTCCATCACGATCTTTCCTTTTCTCACTATGGTGTCCAGGGAGTGCAGCTGGCACAGTCATCAGAATGCTGGAATGTTCTACTGACCATTTCACATCCGAATCTACCCCCTTTAACAGATCGTGTTGGAGAATATTTACAACAGGACAGTGGGGTGGGAGGAGGTATTGTTTCATATTCTCTGTGTATATATAAAGCCTGCTGCAGTTTCCACGATATGCATCTGAGGAAGTGAGCTGTAGCTCACGAAAGCTTATGCTCTAATAAATTGGTTAGTCTCTAAGGTGCCACAAGTACTCCTTTTCTTTTTACAACAACTTAGTGTTCCTGTTTATGCTGTGGCTATACGGTATAAAATCAAATATTATTCAGTCCTCTGTATTTCATTGCTTGCCACGTTTCTTGAATGTGAATATCATAGATTTCTTGCAGGATAGCTGTAATACAGTCCATTTATTGAGGATGCCGCACAAATTCAGTGGTCACATAAACAATTCTGTCCAAACCAGACAAAATCTTAGGACAACATTTTGACAAAACAGCAGACTGAATAAGAGTTTTTGTCTAGTTTTGTTTATTCTATGAGATACACAACCGGCCAGATAGTCCATGGAGTTATGCTGATTTATACTGGTCGAGAATCTGATCCAATGGGTATCACTCACTTGTTCAGTATAATAGTTTGGTCATGCCAGCATGAGCAACTGTATTTTGGAAAAAGCTACAATATACCCATTCATTTTATACATATACTCAATAGACTTGTGTATCCCACATTTGCAGGCAGATGTTGGGTATCTGATTTTTCCCATGCAAATACTCATTTTCTTTGTAGGTACAGTGGTAGCACATAGTCATCATTTAGGCATCAGTCTTAGAGATATTTTGCAACTGATTAAATAGCAGGTAAAATGGCTAGCATGCTGATGGCAGAAATCTTGTTCTGATTCTGACTGTTGTACAGGGTGTGCAAACAGAGGAGGTTTCTTCAGCTCCTCCTATTTCATGTACTATGTCCCAAACAGAAGAACGTTTCCAGATTATCATTATTATTCTATTTATTTGTATTGCAGTAGCACCTTGAGTGTGCAATCAAGGATCCCGGCCCCATTGTGCTAGATGCATATTTTTCAGTGAACTGGTTTTGTTATTTTTTAACAAAAAATGCTGCTTTGATTAAACCAAAATTGTTTGCAAAACAACTAATCTTCAACTAATCTTCCAACTCAAAAAATCTTTTGAGAAAAAAGTTTCAAAATTGTCAAAATTCCCATTTGAACATGATCAAATTGCAAAGTTTTGATTTTGTTCAAGTTGAAGTGACTTTGTTTCCAAAATATTAGTAACTTTAGAGTAAAAAAGTTTAAGAAGATAGAAATCTAAACAAAAACATTTCAAAATTATCAAAGCAAAATGAAGGGAATGACACAAACCAAAAATTTTGTGAGGGATTTTTGGTTTGTGCGAATTTAAGATTTGAACTCATCATCCCAGTTTCCTTGAAACAACACAAAAGAAATAGACAAAAGATAGGTGAGATAACAGTAAATTGAACATATTATGCAGATTAAACAGCAGCCCCATTTTGCCACTTGCCTAGTCTTTGCCAGACATCAGTGTTTTCTAGCCATCATAACTGTCAGTGATAACAAGCTGGACAATCCATGTTGTACCCACCTGGTTACTTTGCAGCTAATATTTCTCCAGTCCAGGCTGCATTGTCAGCCTTCATAATGGCAAAGTCATGTATTAGAGGAATAAACCCGACTGTTCTCTTCTTGAGTTTCAGCTGATATCATTCATGTTGGAGGTGCTGGTGGCATTCAGGTTACAACATGCAAGGTAGAGTCAGGCCCCTCCTGCTTAGTGAAGGCCAGCGGAGAGGTAAGCATGGCCATTTTTAATTTGTTTAAATAATATTGCAGCATGCATCTGAAAACAAAGAATGGCAAGCAGTGTTTATTGCGGTTACACATGAACCATATGTTTGGTTTTTGGTGGGTCATACCAGACAGGTTTGTGTTGTTGTTTTATTTGGGGGTATAGGGAAGGAGAAAATGAGACAACCTCAGAAGTGGGGGAAGGAGCTGGTTGGAGCAATGAGACTGCTGCTGTGTCGTAGTGCTCTTCTGTACTGCTACAGTAACTTGTTACTCCTGCTGCGCTGTGACTGCAGGTGAAAGTCACCTTTTGATCAGATAATTGCATTCAGGGAACATCCAGCCATGAACATACAATTATTTGTTCTGTTTCCCTCTGCCTATGTGCCCTGAGAAAAGGCATCTGGCTTAAATGTGCCATTATGTACCAATTGAGAGTTTTAACTGCCTCCTGGTGTTACTGCTGCTGCTGAGTCTTCCCGTCCATCAGCAAACAAGAAGCATTGCTTCTGGATGGGCACAGGGCACCACCAGGAGGTCTTTAAAACTATGTAAATTAAAAACAATCCAATGAGGTTTCAAACTGAGTAGAAGTTACTTTCACTTCCATCTCTCCCCACCCTGTGCTAAAGAAAAAACTCAACTTATTCTGTATATTCTCCAGTTCTCATTCCCTAGGAGTTGTGGCTTTTAGTAAAGCTGCAATCATCCATTCTGCATTGGTACCAGCTTCTTAGTATAGTCAACTGAAAGCACTGATTACATTTCTGATGGAATTTTTCCATCATATAGCCTTGTTTTGTCATTAAAATTTTACTTCATAAGACATGTACAACCACAAAAACAAGAAAGCACATTATTTACTTTCCAAACAATTCAGTATTGAGTAATAATAAGCAGCAATGCCTAGTCATTTTAGCTATTTATATCCACGACCAAACATTCTTAAGAGTCAATTAATACTATACATTTTTTATGACCAGCTATCAGCAGTTCACATGGGCATAGCTTATTGCTTAGCTCTCTAGTAAATGACATAGCTGAATTATCTGCATTCAAGTGCCGTGATTTTTAAAACCCTCCCTAAAACGCACACTGTTACTGTTATGTAAAAGCATGAAACCAGTTTTGAAAACAAGGCTTACGGCTGAAAGGAGGCCAGAAAACAAGCTTTTAGAACAGTCCAGACCTGATGGAGACAGGGGAGGATACTTCTCTGCAGAAAGTCTCTCTTTTGAAGTGAAATGTGCATTGATTACATAATTCCTCAATAGTTAAATCCTCAGGCTTCTTGTGTAGATGCAGTACACCGTGAGAACCAATAGAACACTCCCTCCAAGGGAAAATGACGTGGGAGGACGCTGGTTGGTAGGGGTGAAAATTCTAAGGTTTCTCTCACAGAGTTTCCCCAGGATCGTTCTGTTGGGACTGGAGTTGCTCCTCAGAATTCTAGGCAGACCCATCCTCCCAACCCTGCTGCCCCAAACCCACCATTGCAATTCCAGGGGATCTCAGGGGTTCAGCTACAGTCTATGCTTCTTGCATCTGTGCCTTGGCCCTTTGTCAGCATGGCAGCAGTGCACAGTCGACACTGGATTCATACCCTAAATACCAATGTGCTTTTGTGCATGAGTAAAGACGTTTAGGGTGCTTGGTCTCTGATCAATCTCTCAAGTTGACTCCTATGATAAATAATGGAACTGGTCAGGAAACTACCCCATCCCACTTACTTTCTCATTCCCCCCCCCCCCCCCACACACACACACCCCAAGTTTTTTTTCTTGAAAAACTGAAAGTTGCTGGTTTTGGCAGGTGAAAAAATGAAGGTTTTTTAACAATCTTCAAATAATTTTTCAATGATATGGACTTGTTCAAATTTTCATTTTGATGAAAAAAGGCATTTTCTGTAATATTTATATATATATATATATATATATATATATATATATATATACACACACACCCGGAAGGAAAAAAAAAAGCTAACAGTCCAACCAATTACTGCTAAATAAAAAAACCATTTTAAAACTAATAATAGCTCCTACCTTTGAAAATCTTCGACTTCCATGTGGCCAAATGAAGAAATGCATGTCCCATGTCAAAAGTTATTATTTTGTCACGGTTATTTTTAGTAAAAGCCCTGGACAGGTTGAGAGCAATAAACAAAAATTCACGGAAACCTGTGACCTGACTTTTACTAAAAATAACGGGGGGTGGGCTGACTGCAGTTGGAAGGGGGGGGGGATTAACAGCTCCCTCCACCACAGAGGTTGCAGACAGCGCTGGGGCCCCCGCTGCCCGCAGCACCTGGGAGCTCCAGAGCCCCCACCCCTGGTGGCTAACAGCTCCGGTCCCACTGCTTCAGGACTGAAGCTGAAGAACCTAACATGGAGGTCTCTGAAAGTCACAGAATCCATGACCTCTGTGACAACATCTTGTCTTAATATATTTCATAAGACAGTCATTATGGTAGCTTTTTATTTGACATTTACTTATTCTTACCATTAATGTGTTCTAATATGTCACAGTTAATTTTTTTACGTGGATGCAGTTAATATTTAACAGTTTTCATTGAAAGCTTGGGAAAAGAGGGATCACTCCAGAATAGTCATCTTGTAACACTTCTCAAAGTGATTCTGAGCATAGAGGTTGCGGGAGCGGGGATATAAAACCACTAATGATGTGAGTTGATTGTGAGTTTTCCAGACCAATGAAATTCCTAATGCAACATGTTTCTGACAGAAAAAAATAGTATGACAGATAATGCAGGAACAAAATGTGTGTTAATATATACTATTGTATTCATAAATTTTAATAGAAATATTTATCAAAGCAAGAACTGTTAAAGAATTCTGTAGGCTTTCTGCCATTGTGGTAGGATGAATGATGAATCAGATATAACATAGGGTTTCTTAATAATTTATTGGGTCATGAGTTATGGTTTTATTCTATTGAAAATTATTAGATGGGTTTGCCTCAGGCAGACAGTATGGTATATGAAAAAGGAAAATAGATTAAGCAAACACTCAATGTGTTTAATCATTTCAAACAGGGCACTGGTTAAAGGCGCTGACAGATTTGTCATTCATTCAACAGACATTTTTACCTCCACACAACATACTCACAAGATGGGAGTTGTCAGGGAGGCCCTGAAAATGTGATGTTTATAATGAATAGTTTGCATAATCCATTATTTTACACAAATTATGTATTTTCTCAAGAAAGGAGGACAAAGGACAGAACAGAGTGTAGAAGGTCATTTTTCAAGGAGGATGGTATTGAAGTAGCTCTTTTCATCCCCAATTCTTGTTATTCAACTCTGATCAGCCAGCGTCATGCCTCCTTGTGCTACCAAGCAGGAGATAGAATGAACTATTGTTACTGCAGCTTCCTTTTCTTCAGCTGGCCCTTCGGCCTTCTGGGAGGTTTGTTCAATTTGTATTGAGTAACAACAGTTGCCGTATATTTAAACTAAAAATAATAATATAATCAATGCACAAGTGTAATTATAGTCTTGACAGTTGATGTTAGAGGGCATTCCCCTCACCTTCCCAGTTCCCTGGTTCCTGTCATGCAGACAGCAAGTAGCAAAAGACAAGAAGTCCCAAGTGCAGACAATGTGATGTTTATTGAGGTTAGTTCCAAACAAGCGTATCCATAGCTTTACACACCAGCAGAGTGTTTCCCAGTGTTCCGTTCCCAGCCCTGACACCGCAGAGCATTTACCCCATATCCCCCTTGCCAGCTCTGATGCTGCAGAGCCTTGCCTGTGTCCCCATTCTCCATTCCCTATTCCCCAGTCTCCATTTTCCCCATTCCCACCTCTTCCTTCTTAGCAGGCCCAAATATACCTGCAATGAACGCCCACATTCCCACTCCTTACAACTTAGGGTCATGTTCCATTTTGGGTCTGGGGTCTTCATCCCACACCTTTTTTACCACATGGGAGGGGTAAGGTATGAGGTTGTTCTCTGGTCAGGGACAGGCATTTCTTTGGTCTTTTAGTATTTTATACCTCCCCCACCAACAAGCCCCTTTGCCCCTCCTGACTGGTTGCTTGACTTTGCCTTGAGATAGGTGTTGAGGCAATCTTAAAGTGTGCTGTCCTGTAACACTTCAACTGCTCTTATCTGTTCCCATTGTACTAACAATTCCAGCTGACTAGACAGGAGCAACATAACAGTGTCTTTGTCCCTTGTTTACACATTTTAGTATAAGAGTCAAACCCAAAATTCTATCCCAGGCTAACAAACAGACCTATATACTATACTATATACCTATATACTAACTGACAGGTTTCAGAGTAACAGCCGTGTTAGTCTGTATTCACAAAAAGAAAAGGAGTACTTGTGGCACCTTAGAGACTAACCAATTTATTTGAGCATAAGCTTTCGTGAGCTACAGCTCACTTCATCAGATGCATATCGTGGAAACTGCAGCAGACTTTATATATACACAGAGAATATGAACCAATACCTCCTCCCACCCCACTGTCCTGCTGGTAATAGCTTATCTAAAGTGATCATCAGGTGGGCCATTTCCAGCACAAATCCAGGTTTTCTCACCCTCCACCCCTCCACACAAATTCACTCTCCTGCTGGTGATAGCCCATCCAAAGTGACAACTCTTTACACAATGTGCATGACAATCAAGTTGGGCTATTTCCTGCACAAATCCAGGTTTTCTCACATCCCCCCCACCCCCATACACGCACAAACTCACTCTCCTGCTGGTAATAGCTCATCCAAACTGACCACTCTTCAAGTTTAAATCCAAGTTAAACCAGAACATCTGGGGGGGGGGGGGAGGTAGGAAAAAACAAGAGGAAACAGGCTACCTTGCATAAAGACTTAGCCACTCCAAGTCTCTATTTAAGCCTAAATTAATAGTATCCAATTTGCAAATGAATTCCAATTCAGCAGTTTCTCGCTGGAGTCTGGATTTGAAGTTTTTTTGTTTTAAGATAGCGACCTTCATGTCTGTGATTGCGTGACCAGAGAGATTGAAGCGTTCTCCGACTGGTTTATGAATGTTATAATTCTTGACATCTGATTTGTGTCCATTTATTCTTTTACGTAGAGACTGTCCAGTTTGACCAATGTACATGGCAGAGGGGCATTGCTGGCACATGATGGCATATATCACATTGGTGGATGTGCAGGTGAACGAGCCTCTGATAGTGTGGCTGATGTTATTAGGCCCTGTGATGGTGTCCCCATCTAAATATTGCAATTCTGATTCATTATCTTGCATTCTTCATATTAAACATAGTAACATCTGATTATACTTATAGAAAATGCACAAAAAGGGCCTGATCCTATGACACCCTGGATGCCTCCAGGAATGGGTATACTGGTTCTCACCAACTTGCAGGGTCATGCCCAAAGAATTTGAGATGTGCTATCCTTTTACTACAAAGGCAGTCTGTGAGAAGAGGTTACTGATCCTGGGTAACAAGCATATAGCAATTCTCAAAATGCTTGGATATCACAATTGGTTTTATAAATAGGGCAGGCCTAGTGGATTAATTTTAAAATGATATACGGTAGCCTCCGAAGATTCAGTGCTGGACATCATCAGAAAAGTTAAAGCAGTTGTGTCAATTTACAGGACCCAAAAAGTAGTCAGAATGTACAGATTTTTTCCCCTTCCCTTGACACATGCCCTACACTGAGATTTGGGTGTGGCTGGCTCAGGATACAGTTTTTCTGCCTTTGCACCTGCAGAAAATGTGCTTCTGCAAGGGGAAATCTCTGCAGCCCATGCACAGCCAGAATTGTTCCAGCATGTGATCCTCCAGTCCTGAGTTCATTCACTTGCCCCAACCCATCTCCTAATATTCTTTGGAAATGTTACCATGCAGAGGATTCTTACAAAGCATTACATGTACCCCTTCCCCCCCCCGAAAATTCAATTGCATCTATTCTGCTGCCAGCAAGCATTCTGCTTCTGCGAGGTAAGGAAATGATTTGCCTCGTAATACCACATACTCTTTTCTTTTCAGGTCACACGTACACAAAATCATAGTCTTTTAAACAACAAACTACAGATAGAGAGATGTTCAAGGAGTAAAATCTCACATGCACAAAGGCTGTTCTCGATTTCCTCAAACACCTTTCGGACTGGGAATAAATAAATCTACAGCACTAAATCATGAAGCCAATTGGCAAATTCCCTGTTTATCCAGAAAGCATGGAAAATGTGCTAGCCTTCTTTTTGCTCTATGTTCTAAAAATCACATTACTATTTTACTTCACTGATGGTTATAGTGACCTCAGGCCAATAGGTTTCAGAGTGGTAGCCGTGTTAGTCTGTATCAGCAAAAAATAACAAGGAGTCCTTGTGGCACCTTAGAGCCTAACACATTTATTTGGGCATAAAATTTCATGGGCTAGAACCCACTTTATTAGATAATTTCTCCCTACTGTTACTCACACTTTCTTGTCAACTGTCTGTAATGGGCCACTCTCTTACCACTTCAAAAGTTATTCTTCCGCCCTTGGTATCCTGCTGTTAATTGATTTATCTCATTAGACTGACCTCACACTTGGTAAAACAACCCCTGTCCTTTCATGTATTTATACCTGCTCCTGTATTTTCACTCCATGCATCGGATGAAGTGGGTTTTAGCCCACAAAAGCTTATGCCCAAATAAATTTGTTAGTCTCTAAGTTGCCACAAGGACTCCTCGTTATTCAGGCCAATAGTCATCAAGCAACATTACCCTTCACTAAAATTAAGGCCATTTCTACTATTACTGACATAAGAAAATATGAAGTGGGAAATGAGTCAAAACAAGAAATTTTTGAGCTTAAGTTGGGGACCTTCTTGTAACAGAGTCACTTTTGTTATTACAGAATATGATATTGCACCCAAAAATCTAGCTAAAAGAACAGTATTGAGGTTGCAAAGTCAATCACTCCAAAGTTAAGAAATGCCAGAATTAATATTACCTGCACAACCTTAATTCAGCCTCCTTGTGCATATGCATTATAATACAGGTCCAGATCCTCAGCTGGTATATCAAAGTTAATGGAGCTATACCAATTTACACTAATTGAGGATCTAGCCCACAGTCTTTCATTACATGACTACCTATGTTATTTCTAAAGGACCCCTGCCTCAGTCAGTGAGCCCACAGGGCAGGGTTCAGGGATTAAAATTGTTGACTATGCCCTTTATCTTAATCATTCAGTGTGTGTCCCCATATCTAATTTACTATACACCATCCAACCTGCACTGATCATATTATTCATTTTCTCATGGGCATTTCAATAGTGTCCTTCACTGTCCATCTGAGCGTCACAAACATTAATACACTTAGCCTGTGAAATAGGAAGAAAGTGTTTTTGTTTTGCTGTTTTTTTCTAACTGATAGGAAATGGAGGCACAGGGAGATTATGGCCAGAAATTGCAAAAGCTCCACTAATTGTGAAGAAAGCAAAGTGTGCCCCTGAGGGCATTCTATGCCAAAAAATTAAATATTCTGTGCCAAAGAATTAAAAATTCTGTGCCCAATATTTTAAAATGCTGCACATTTTATTTGGCAAATAAATGTGGAGACTCCAGCATGGCATTGGGGAGCACAGACCACCGGCTGCACAGAGGTGGGAGATCACTGTGCAGCTCCCCCCACCGGGCCATGGACTCAGCGGTGAGGCTGCACCCAACATGAGACAGTGCAAAGACCAGGTCTGCTTCAGAAACACCCCAGGGCCCTGCCTCTCCATGCCGGGTACATCAGGGGTGGGTAGGCAGGCTCAGCAATGCATGTGGAGTTCAAGATGTTGGGGGAGTGGGGCTAAAGGGGTGGGGATCCATGTGCAGCTGGTTGGAGGTTGATAGGATGGGGATCCGGGTGCATGTGGCTTGTTGGGGTGGTCCAGGTGCAGGAGGAGTGGGGCTAATGGGGGAAGTTTGGCTGTGCGGTGGGTGAGGATTGGTGGGAGGGTCTGGGTATAGTGGGGGTCGATGCACGGGGGTTGGTGGATGGGGGAGCAGCTCCCTGTACAGTGATCCCTCCCTCTGCAACTGAGGAGTGATGGGGAGGGATGGTTGCAGAGCTTCCTGTAGCTGGAAGGAGAAATCTGGGGGTGGGTCTGACCTCAACCCAACTGGGACTAGCACCTGAGCCAAGCTCAGGGTAGAAGCCACCAGCAGGTCTTTTCCGGTCCCACCCCCCTGCTCCATAGTGATTTACCTCTCTGCCAGCTGTCCAGGGCACCCAAAACATACTGGTGGGGAGGGTCGCATGACCACTCTTGTGGCTTTGCTTCCCTGTTAGAAAGTTATTTTTCTGCAGGGAAGCAAAGAAATCTGTGGGGGAAATAAATTCTGTGCAAGCACAGTGGTGAAGAATTCCCTCAGGAGTATATGTGACTTGTCCAAGGCTACACTATAAGTCTGTGGCAGAACTAAGATTGTAACTTGGGATCTTCTGATTCCCAACCCTTTGCTCATGCTTTCAGGCCACATTGCCTTACTACTGGAGATGCTGAGCACCCACAGTTTCAGTTGCAATTTTGAATGCTCACAACTTCTGAAAACTAGGTCCCAGATAAACAAAGGTACTTAGGCCCCTACATCCCAATGCTGGTTCCACTACAATCCACAAAACTCCTGTCGAATCTGGTAGTTGCCTAAGCTCTCTTGGTGCCTAACTTTTCAGGGTGAAAGTTCCCTACCTACCTAAGTTTCTGCCTAAAAGCATGCAACTGCAGCCTTCCGACAGGTGCTTGGACACTATCTCCTGCCTATGCTCCAGAGTGATTCATAAACCGGAGGAAGATAGGTGTTCAGCAACCTAAGTTGTGTTTGTAGCCCAGTCCAGTAGGTGTGCTCGAAGCTGCCTACCGGATTGGGTCATATTCAAAATCTGGCCAGAGGAAGTGCTGGTGGTGGCAACTTTATAACCATTAGTCCAATGGTTAGAGCACTTGCAGGGGGTATAGGAAATCCAGGTTAAATTCCCCCTCTCTCTGCTAGCAGTAGGGGGGTGAAAGAATTTAAATGGGAGAACTCCCAATCCCAGGCAAGTGCTCAGACCACTGGGCTATAGGTTATAAGATGGGCCCAAACACCTTCTCCTCTTCCTGTAGAAGCTACACAGAGTTATTCTTTCTCACTAGCCCAATGACTATTTGAGTATGTATTCACAATGAAACAGTCATTTGGCCAGAGAGAGCGAGAGCATAAAAACGGGACTGCAGTCCGGACTCCAATCTAGGAGGCAGGAGACCTCAGGTCTTGTCCCCCTGCTCCAATCATTCTTTCATTATTTATCCTAAGTGGAACAACTTCTACAAGAGACATTGAGGGAGTCCCACATCAAAATATCCTATAGGTCAGTAGTTAGAGCACCCTCCTAAGACGAGTGGGACACACCTTGTTCAAATCTTTTTCCCCCCTCTGGCAAAGAAAGGGTAATTGAACCTGGGATAAAAGTTATAAGGTGAATGGTGGCAGTTCCTTCTTTTCCTACTCCTATATAGAGTAAGGCAGGCACCTAACTCGTTCTCACAGGAAATGCTTTACACACATAAGCCTCCAGGGGGCAGGTTTCCATTCATGGATCGCTAGAAGAGCTAGGCATCTCCCTGCAGCCCAGGTTTAGATGCTTGTCTCTGAGAGAGAGGAAGGGTTTAGGAGACTTCCCCCACCCCCATTCCCGACATCTCCCCTGGCCAGCTTAGTTGTCTCCTCACCTAGCATGATGGCTTTTGGAGATAACATTATTAGGCACCTTTCTCTCCCAATTCATTGTATAGGAAGCCTAGGCACTGAACTCAGGCTTTGTGGATCAAAGTATTGTTTATGTGATATTCGAGGCACTGTGATGCTCAGTGTTGCAACACCAAACTCCATAGAGTTCTACCCTAAGCATCTCAAACTGATTACTGTTGTACCAATAAAATAAAAACCAGCAGGATCTTATTAAAGGGAAAAAGGCAAAATACCACATTTATTGTGAATACAGAAAGAATCATAGTAAGCAGTTAGTTATAGCTATAACATTCCATTCAATCTCATATTTATTCTCACATTCATTCAAACAAACACACACACACACACCCCCACACACACAGGTTCTGCAAGGTTGTTATCATAGTTACCAGCCTTAGAGTTGCTCATGCCAAGTCACTGGCCAGGTGGCCTGGACATGAGGAGGGAGCAGGGCCTTGTCAGATGCTCATCTGATGCTCCTGGAAGTTGGTTTGCAGAATCAGACCCCCAAAGTTCTCACTTTTTAGAGTCTATTTTTATAGGAATTTCTTCCTATGCCAGTCTATGGGAATTGCTTCATCATGCTGTTGCTGAATCAATCAGCAGATAGCACATTCCTGACGGCTCCAAGATGTTATCTTGTTCTTTGGTTCTCCCATTCTTGAGGCTGTTGGGTGGATTCCAGTCTGCCCTCTGGGGGTCCTCTGGTTATTTCCACTTGATGCCTTCTTCAGCCGATGGACACTGGATTCTTAGGCTGGCACCTCCCTGATCATTCAGTTATTATCCACACCAAGCATCCATCCACATACATCCTCTATCTGTATTTTAATCACAATTGTTAATACAACAAAAGGGTGGGGAGTCTCTGGGTGCTGTTTCTGTTGTTAGAGTATTGCTTTGAGTCTCTCTCTCTGTGAATTGCTTTGAGAACAGACTCTGTCTTAGAATGTACTAACACAATTAGCAGCTTGCAAGTTTCACACATAGAGGGAGAGAAACAGTACCAAAACCAAGAGACCTCTTAATTAGTAATACCCTGGAATTTAAACTCTGGGTACTCATTTGTGATTTTAATACAGAACTTCTTTAATATGATCCAACATTACCCATAAAGCAGTGGACACATAGCTAGTAGCAACTTGCTTCAATGACTTCTCCAGAACTCAAATCTGAGCCAAGGATAGAACTAAATTCTCCTGAGTGATATTCAACTGCCTTAATCAGAAACTATCCTTTCTTTTCTTGCAATCTCCTGCCTCATTCATTACATACCTTTCAACTTCTGTAACAAATGAAGCAGGGTTTCATAGCCAACAACCTCATTCATGCCATCATCCTAATTCATTCACTGAACACTATTCATCCCATGTAATGAAATGGGGACCATCAGCAGTACAACACAGACTTCCACCACTTGAGTTGGAGCTGCCAGCAGGGGTAAGCTGTTATTCCATGTCCCAGCCACAAGAGTAGGATATAGTATTCCTATTGATTACAATGGGAGCAGGGTCACACCCATAGTCAGGAAAGGAACACAGACCTTTATAGGTACGTCTACACTACCCACTAAGCCCAGGTTCACAAATCATTCTGACTTGGGTTAGCAAGCATGGAGGACCAGAGTCCTAGGATCCCCTGCTAGAGGGCTGGGTAAGAGCCTGAGTCCCACTGAGATTCGAGTCCAAGCCAGTCATTTTGCAGTGCGGGCACAGGTCAAGCCATCAGAAGGCCTGCATAATGCAGTATGGACACACTAGCATGACTGTGAGCCCTGGGTCCAGAAATTGTTACTATGGGTTTACGATATAGCCTGGTTGCTCAAGTGCAGGCTTGGAAACACCGACTCCCTAAACCTGAGTCCCACAGACCTGGGATTACAATGCAGTGTAGACACACTGTATGTGGCCAGAAAAATATATCTCATTATGTTAGATAGAGAACAGTCCTCTTTTTGCCTCATTCTCTGCAGCGCTCCATTTTTAAATCTCTAGTATCTGGATAAAAGCTTTTTTTTTTTTTTGAATGATTTTTTTTTGTGAGGTATAGAGGTTATACTGAAGTTATTTTCCAGAGATTCTGCTTGTCCCTTGAAGTGGAAATAGTTACCAGTTTTCTATTCCCTCAAACATACGTGATATATGTGCTATTATTTTTGCTTTGCAAATATCAACTTGATTACATGCATTTGGTTTGGCTTTCCTTTAGAATGGTAAACAAAGAACAGAAATTGATTGTATACTTAGCTGAACTATTGCATAATCCTGATAAGACGTGAGTGTAAAATCTTTGGGCAAAGAGGGTAAGGATAATCTGTCAGAAGGTTAACATATACCTCTGAGCCACAGCCTTATGGCTACTTTGGAAGCAGGATATCAGAGTAGATGGATCTATGACATGGTAGTTTAATTCCTCTGCATTTCTAAACTACAGACTTTCCTCTTCCCTGAGATGTTGCAGTAAAAATGGCACATATTATGCAGAAGTGCAGAAGGAAAAACAGGCCTTCGGTGAAAAGGACATCAACCATTTTTATTCAGCAAGAATAGATGTAAAACTTCCACATACCTTATCTGAGAACAGTTAATGAGCATTGCAAAAGTGTGTTAGCTGTTTAATGATACTGTAAATCTCATCCTCCACTAGCAATGCAGTTATGTCTGCATTATGTATCTGAGGCTGAAGAGTGCCCATCCTAATAAAAAGGATTGTGTAAGCAGAAAAAAAAGGGAACATACCCTGCTACAGTGAGCAAAATGCAGCATTCGACTAGATTGAAACGGTCATGGGAAAAGAATGGCATAAAGATGGATGTGTGCTTGCAACCTGCCGGGGGGGCAATCTTAAGAAAAACGAATTAGCAATGAAATTATGCAAGTTTATTTGGCAAGTGCTAGTTGCTCCATTTGTGGTATTTCCTTTTGGTGTCAATTCTTAAAAAGGAATGCTGACTGTACAGCACTCTCAAATCAATATGAGATTTAACCTTTGCATAACATTTGATGGTATTTTAATTTTCTATGAAAACAGGCTGAAATGTTAGCCTTCATTTTGTTACCTTTTTGTATAGATGTTTCTTTAAATATATTTATTTTGCCTCAGAAAGGAGGAAGGGGGGCGAACCTAAAATGCCAGGGATCTGTGAGCAGAAGAGGTAGGAGAGAATTTGATCTAGCAGTTTAAATTTCTGCTACTGTGTGTATGAAGCAAAATGATCATTAATGTTATTCAGAAAGGGAACTTGCATAAATTAATTAAATGAACCCTAAGGATGCCTGTCAAACTGTCATACACTCACAAGCTGTGAAGTCACTGAGTAAAGCTGTCAGTCAGGGTTTGACATTCTAAAATCTTTCGGCAAGCATTAAGCATTCAAAGCTCTGCTGGTAATAAACCTGGCAAGCTTCCGATAAGATGACCTGCCACAGCCTCAGGATTCCCTCACAAATGACTCCACCTGTGTGACTCAGTCTCCTAAATTTTGGAAGAATCTAGCTCAATTTGTTGATTTTTTTTAAAGTATGTTTTTTTTTTCTCTTCCTGAAGCCAGCATTCCTATTTTCTACTTCCTAAGTAAACATATTGGCCTCATGTAAATTGTACTCCCAGCAGAGGATCTAACCAGTAAGTGCTCTCCCAGTGAAGCAATGTGGTAAAGACAGTGCCTAAATAATGTGTTATGGTTACTGGTGCTATAGGTTCCATTTCAGCAAATCAAATCGTTTGCTGAATTAGGGCTGAATATAGTAATTACCTTAGATAGAGAGCTAGTAATGATTCGAAAATGGTCATTGTCTAATCTACTATGTCTATTTCTATCATTTCTAATGAGCCCATTAACATGGAATCTCTGCACCAAATACACAATTTAGAATTGCTGTTAAATGTATTCAAACAAATTCTTCTTTTGATAAGGTAGTTCCATTTGGTTTTGTTTTCTTCTCCCTTTTCTTTTTCATTTATTCCATTTACCCTCCCTCTCTCTGTCTCTCCCACTTTTTAATTCTGTAATTTTGTTACTTCAGGAAGGCTTTTCAAAGATGTGTGTTGTTTTGTATTGGCCCTGAACAAAATCATTCTAGGCCTCAATTTACATGTCCTCTTATAGGGTGTTCATAGTAAGGGTTTTTTGGGAACAAAGCCCTGCTCCCTGCTTTTCAGTAGAGTTGTGTAAATAATAGTTTTTTTCCCATTTGCTGTTCAAATTAAAGCAAACAAAAAGCAAACAAACAACAAAAATCCGTTTCCTGGATGAAACAAACATACACACCAACAATTCATTTTGGGTTGAACATCATGCTTTGTTTCAATTTCAGGCACTTTTAATCACTATTTTATGAAACACAAATGGACTTTACAAATCCATCACCCTGCATGCACATTCTTGCCCTTATAGTGTTCATAATTTTAAAACTATTTAACTGATTTTTTCCAACTTAGCTTTTCCAACTTGGATGAGTTTTGGAGCTCTGAGTTACCCTTAAGTATTGAGGTATTATAATAAAATTAATACTTTATATTAATGCTTTGTAAATATGTAATCCCCTGTGAGTCTCCTAACGTGTGTTTTTATTTATCAGTCAGTTTGTTCCCTGATGTAGAAGTATTAACTTAATTTTAAAGGCACAGAAACTCAGGCATATAGGCAAAGGGTATTTTCAAAATTCACCTCTAATGTTGGTAGACCCAGTATTTTCTGGGTCCATCTTAAGACATTCAAAATGTGAGGCACCCCAAACTGGAGGCCACTTTGAAAATTTAGGCTTTGGTGACTACCCAAGATCTATCATGTCTCCTGTGTGAGTAAATAAATACAATAAAGTCCAGGTCTCCCAGCTCCTAAAGGCTTGGTTTTGATGATGCAATGTAGCTTGCTCAATACATACTGTATTCCCTTTAGACTCCCAACTGATAAAATTACTGCCAAAGTGAAACAACATTTAGAGGTCAATTCTGTTCTCAGACACAATAAACAGATTCACATTTCTGTAAAGATTGTAAAATGTACTGTAGTATTTCCATGCATAAACATTTGATCTTACAAAACACATTACAATGTGTGAACATGTATGGGAAAGCAGGATTAAGTCCTTAATAGGAAAGTTATAAATACAACATTATTGCAACATTAGCTAAATGGTTCACTGTATAGCAACTAGTGTATTCACCTCTTGTTCAAGTTCCCCAATTCTTGTCTATTTCCTGATAGCTCTGCAATGCTTTGACACAGAATCATAACTGATAGTAGGTGTATTCTTTCTGCATAATTTAACACAGCATATCATTGAATCAAAAATCATCATAATCTCCCTTTCTTCAGATACTCTGTGAAACTATCCATCTTTTTTAACAGACAATGCTTGGCATATTAGCACTCGGAAAAGGTAGTAAACTATTATCTGAAAATTTAAAAAATCACAGTAATTAGCTAAATCCATGCTTCAGTAATGTTTTGAGGGAACATATTATATTTGGAAAATATATGTAGCACATTTTAAATGTGAAATCATATATTTCCCCTTTAAAAAGTGTTTTATAGTTTGCATTGATCTCCAGAGTTTTAGAACCTATCATCACTATAAATCTATGTGTGCCAGCCAGTAAACAACAACTGCATTGTTTTCTTGCTGAAATAATCATTTCTGGGGAATGAGACTTCAGGATACTGTAATCTTTCTAGCCTACAGCTCTTTTGCCTTAGCCATTACAACCATAACTTAGTTTACTTTGAGCAATTATTTATGCACGTGTCTTTCTAAACTAATCAATTTCCACACCATTTTTCACCAGCAGTCAAGCTTAGCTAGTAGAAAACAAAAAACCTGTTACTTTAAGCACTGGTGAGTTTTCTATTACATCCCTCATTAAAATAAAATTAAAAATAGAAAACACTATAGATATATCTGTTACTATTTTCAGAGTGTTTGTTTCTGGATTATTAGGAACATTTTTCATTTACTTGACTTGAAAATTCCTATAGTCTTTCCTTAGGTGTCATTTGCTGTCTGGATTTTTAAAATATGATGGTGCTTCAGTGCACTTACTTATAATGAGCATACAGAAATAGATTGTCCTGCCCAGGGTTCTGCATACCTTGCCAACCAATTAGAATAAAGAAGAGGCAAGAATCCTGTTGGAATTTGAGATCCTATTTTGTGGTTAAGCAATCCCTATAGACTTTTTTCATAATCATCATTAGTTTGCTTTCTACCACGTCCCCATAATAATTTAACTTGGAGCATTAAGATGTATAATCTAGGTTGGGGTGGGCAACAGCTAGCCCTCCAGAAGTTTTAATCTGGCCCTTGAGCTCCCACTGGGGAGCGGGATCCGGAGCTTGCCCTGCTCTCGCGGTCCAGCTGGGGAGCGGGGTTAGGGGCTTGCCCCGCTCCACACGACTCCTAGAAGCAGTGGAATGTCCCCGCTCCGGCTCCTATGCATAGGGGGAGCCAGGGGGCTCTGCATACTGCCCCAAGCGCTGCCCCTGCAGCTACCATTGGTCAGGAATCGTGGCCAATGGGAGCTGCAGGGGCGGCGCCAGCGGATGGGGCAGCCCTCAGAGCTGCCTGGCCACACCTCTGTGTAGGAACCAGAGGGAATACATGCTGCTGCTTCTGGGAGCTGCTTGAGGTAAGTGCCACCTGGAGCCTGCACCCCTGACCCCCTCCTGTGCTCCAACCTGCTGCCCCAGCCCTGATCCCCCTCCCACCCTCCGAACCCCTTGGTCCCAGCCCAGAGCACCCTCCTGTACCCCCAACCCCTCATCCCCAACCCCACTCCAGGGCCCTCACCCCCAGCCAGAGCCCTCACCCCCTCCTTCACCCCAACACCCAATTTCATGATCATTCATGGCCTGCCATTCAATTTCCATACCCAGATGTGGCCCTCAGGCCAAAAAGTTTGCCCACTCCTGGTCTAGGTAGTACGGAAATACTTAATTCCATAAGCTAACACTATAACAACACTAGGACTAAGCAAAAAACATCTAGCAAAACAAACATCCAGCTCTACTTGAAAATGTATAGTTCTATTTACAAATCTGACTTTTTTTCTGGCTCCGGAAAAGCGTAAGATAAAAGTATAAATTCTGCTCTCTCTAATACTTGGGCAACAGAGTAGAATGAATTTCACTTAGGGAGGAATTTTGCCAACCAATGTTTTTTGTGGTTACAGCACTAAACAACAAATTAGAAACTGATGGTCATTGCACCATCAACTGCATACCAACCTGCTACTTGATCTTCCGATAATGAAGTCAAAGGGCGTTTGCCATTGATTTCAATTGATTTCAATAGGAGAAGCTTTGGACGCAAAAAGCAACCTCAAAAGATGCAGCAAATGAGCTCTATGGAGTCTGAGGTTTTGCCAGTCTCACAAAATATGTCCTGATTCTACTAGGACAATTAACTCAATGGGAAGGCATTCAGTACTTTACAGGAGGTGCTCAACACCTCACATGTTCAGTGCCTGCTTTTTGGGATTCTCAGAAATAACACAACTAATTTGACAGGTTTCAGAGTAGCAGCCGTGTTAGTCTGTATCCTCAAAAAGAACAGGAGGACTTGTGGCACCTTAGAGACTAACCAATTTATTTGAGCATAAGCTTTTATGAGCTACAGCTCACTTCTGATGATTAATTAAAATTAATTAATGATGAAGTGAGCTGTAGCTCCCGAAAGCTTATGCTCAAATAAATTTGTTAGTCTCTAAGGTGCCACAAGTACTCCTTTTCTTTTTACAACTAATTTGAAATTATAACTCTTTCCCTCAACATTATTTTAATGAGAGAGTTGATATTTTGAAGAAGATTATTATTTTTTCTAGCCAAGAGAAACTTGTGCTACATGCTTGGAATAAAAGAACACTGTCCCCATACCCAAATGTCCCCTGCCCAAAGCTAAGCCAGCACAATACAGTAGAAGGTCTATATACAGTACATGCAGAGTGTCTATTTTTTCTATTCCATTTTCTCTCTCCCTCTGCCACTTTTTGTCCTTTTATTAAAGTTTCCTGACAACTTATTTCTCCCCCGTTCACACTTTACATTCTTTAAATTTTTCCATTGGATTTTTTTCTTCCGCAACCACTTCTTTCCTTTTATTCACAGCCTTTTTTTACTTAAACACATGAATTCATCTTTCTTTCCTCAGAACCCCACTAAAAGCATGGCATTAAGGTTAAGTGATGCTCCTGCACCAGGAAACTGAGAACAGCCAAGATTTTCAAAGATAAGAACCTAAGCTTCGGCTTCTATCTCGTTATTTAAGCTCTCACCTAAGTGCTGAGTGCCAAGCATTTCCCATTGACTTCACCATTTGTTACTGGGTTACTCAGCTCATTTGAAAAATAGGCTGCTTTTTATGAGCCTAATTTTGAAAATCTTGGTCATAATGTACATCCGGCCTCATAGCATAATTTTCAGCAGCACCATTTTCTGGAAGTGGTACTTCCAGCTCCTATAGTAATAAAAAAAAAATAGTTTGCATTTATATAGCAACTTTCAGATGGTTCTCTCAAAGTTGTTTCACATTAATTCATTAATGAATTAAGCCTCATGATACCCCTTCAATTAAATACTATTTTTCAGATGTGAAAACTTTGGCATTGATGGGCATCACATGGTCAGGCACTTCCCTAAAGTCACCCAGCAAGTCAATGGCAGAGCTGGGATTAAACTCAGGGCACCTCCATTCCCATGTTGTAACCACTATCCTCTGGGAAGCTTATATTAAAAAGATACATAGTTAGCTTCCTTTGCGCACCTGCATTAGGGCACTCAGATCCTGGGATTGGGTTCTGTATGGAGCGCAGGGACTGAACATGAGCTGCTCCTCCTGGAGAGCAAGTGGTCCAGAAGATGGGGAAGAGAGGTAGCTGGAGTCGATGGCGTTTCCTCCACCTTTGTTCCAGCCAGTGGAGCTGGCAGGTCATGCAGGGAAAAGGAAACTGCACCTTGTATAACAGAATGAGTAGACATGGAGAAGTAAGGCCAGGTTTCAGGAGAGACTGGCTGTGAGGGGGTGTTCAGCAATATAAGCGGAGGCAAAAATAGGGCCTCATTATGGAACAATGGCCTCTAGTCTCTGAGCATATTTAATAAAAATCTATTTCATGTATCTTAGGCTGCATCATTTATTGGCTGCAGTAAATGACATGCAAGAAAGGAGCAGTGGAGGAATTCTGACTCTCTGAGTAACAGATTTTCTCAGGGCTACAGTTTATACACCACCCCAAATAGAATGTCCCTTAATTTTTACATGTGTGACATCATAATCTCTCCATGCAGGAATTTAAACCACAGAGTGATGCCAAACCAGCCAATGAAACAATAGCCCTGTACTCAACCTAGATGCATGCAAACTCCCAAACACTGCCTTCAACCTTTTCTGTAATGAATGAATGTCTGACGAGAAGAAGGGACTTCTAGCCATACAAGAGTTTCATCCTTATCTTCTGGTCAGTTATGGGAGTGCAGAGTCATGTAAATACCAATTCTTCTCTATCCTGGGCCCAATATGGCTACAACTACACTGAATACAATTCTTCTCTATGACCACTAGGTGATCATGACAGACTATATATAGGGGAGAAGAGCCATCTTCACAAGAAAATAGAGAGAGAAAATAATAAAAAATAAAGAACAGAGTAAGGTAGCAAAGATCACACTTAGGTTTTTGGAGCTACTATAAATGGCCTAGAAAGTTAAAGGAAAGAGGTGAAGAGGAAAGGGAAACAAGAATGAGAGAGGCAAAGAAGAAAAAGTTGGTGGAGGGGCTAAAAGACACTTGAGAAACTTATTCATGACTGTTTCTAATGGGCAGTGTTTTAGTAATTCACTTTCAAATGGAGTAACCTAAGACAAATGGATGAAAGTACAGTTAACAGGTCTAGATGCCAGCAATCTTTGTGCGTCAGACAGAATGATCAGCTTACAATATTAGTCCAAGATATCCATGGTCTATAGTTTTCCAAAAAACATGACATTTAATTTCCTGTGAATGGACTAATTCCTGCCTCCATTCACTATGAAGGCAAAATTAAACAGGTGGGACACACATCTTAAATGGATGGCAGGGATAAGAGGAAAGAATTTAATTTTCAAGAGACTACAGTTAAAAATCTGCAGCTAAATTGGATCTTTCATATAGAAAAACCTGAACAGGCAAGACACTGGATTCAGTAGTATATTAAATAATCAAAGAAGGAGTATGAAAAAGCCCAAAATCATCATTTTCCTTGCCAGGAAAGCCTTGGGAGACTCTGAATTGTAATTTCTACAGTCATTTAAAAATGACTTATGTTTACTGGGAAACTGTCATGGGAGATAGTAACCTTTACATCTTTGAGGCTGGCTGTCTAGAGAGACTTTAAAGTTTTACACAATCTAATAACTATCTGAAGACTTTTGGACAGAAAACAATGTCTTCAACCAACCTTTGAAAGGTGAAAATGAGCTGTAAAGTCAAATGTGCATTGTAGGTGTGTGGAACTTCCTGATACTAAACCTTAGAAACTGAAACAAAGCATGTCCTAAAGAAAGATACTTCTTGCTTAGCAGGCAGCATAATTAATTTCCAAATTCAGGAACTGGACAGAGGAGCCAGACTTCATGCAGGCAGTTTACCTACAACAGTGAAGACACTGGTCCAACTTTTCTGCTGGCAGAAATTGGAGCAATGTTGAGCCAATGTTGCTCCAATTTACATCAACAGAGAAGTTGGGCCATTAGTATTTTTCACAGATGATTGGAGATAATAAAGAAGATCAGTCAAACAGATGAGGAATTTGACCAGTTCTTTAGAAGTATTATGAGTGGTAGTGACATCATCAGAACACTAAGGGTGAAATCCTGGATCCCCTGAACTCAATTGCAAAACTGCCATGGAGTTTCACCCTCTAGATAGACAGAGACAATGAGCCCAATTCTCAGATTTGGCTGAGCTTATGCAGTCCTTAAGGTAATTTTTGCAATGGGGCTGGCCAAACACATAACAAGCAGAATGAAGTTGAAAATCATGATAGATGAGATATTTGACATTTTTTGATCTCCCTGTTTGGAATGACTACAGACATTTGATCCAATGGACCACCTCAAACAGAAATAAACTGTCAGAAAAAAAATTCCAAAGCCAACTCTGAGATTTTCCTCACCTAATTTTTCCTGCATCCTCCTTCTCAAAGGAAGGGTAGAGAGAACTTCCAGAGCAGAGACCTCAAGAATGTGTTGGGTAAATAGTCCAACTATGCTGTCAGTGAAGATGGATTTGTGGTTATAGCACTTGACCGGAACTCAGGAGATCTGGGTTAAACTCCCAGCTCTACTACAGACATTTTCTGTGATCTTGGGCGAGTGTCTTGGTTTCTTCATGCCTGTTTCTCTATCTGTAAATGGCAATAAAAATATTCATTTTCTCCCACTTTTTTCTGTCTTGTCTATCTAGATTGTAAGTCCTTTGGGGACAGGCACTGTTTCTTCCTGTGTTTGCACAGAGCCTTGCACAATGGAGCCCCGTCTCAATCAGGGCCTGTAGGTGCAATCATAACACAAATAATAATAATAATAATAACTTCACATAATGAGATTAAGAACAATTAAACTGAAGGATATGAAGTTCAAAGACAAAATTGCCATTCATTTTCAGAAAAAGAGAAAAGAGGGCATTAGCTACAAGGACCAGAAAAGTACAAAGTTAAGGATACTCTCTACCTCTTTCTCTCTTTCAATATATCCCTTTCGCTCAGGGCTCATCTACACTTAAAACATTACAGCAGCCCAACTCCAGCTTTTCAGTGCAGACACTACCTATGCTTACAGGAGGGATTCTCCCATCAGCATAGATAATCCATGTCCCTGGGAGGTGGTAGCTAAGTTGGGTCACTGTGCCTCAGTGGGTCACAGCTGACGATGCCAGATTCAGGACAAACTGCTGAGATATAGGGCAGACTCACCCCAGGCTGCTGGTTATTCTATCGTTAGATATACCAAACCAGTAACAAAAGTAAACTTCTTTCTCACCACAAGTATGGTCAACAAGAATTCATAAATTCTGTCTGCTTAGGCATCCCAGCCCTTGTTTCACCACCCAATCACTAGATTTTATGATGAGTGGTTATTGACAGCCAATTTAATCAAATAAAGGGTTCTTCTGATCTCAGGAGACCAGCCACATAGCCAGGTCAATATATAACTCAGATCTTACCCAATAATCACACTGTTGCCAATCTTCTAGCAACTAAAATTGAAAGGTTTATTTATAAGAGACAAGAAGAAGAGAGTTAAAATGGTTAATTGATCCTATACAATATGCAGTAATCATTGCAAAGTTCTTACATCAGGTTTGAAGCAGTGATGTTACAGACTGCTGGCTTGTAAAGTCTCTGGTAAACTTCCAAAAGAGTGGAAGGTCCTCAGTCCACAGAGTTGTAAGTCCATAGTCCAAAGAATCAGAGCAGGAAAGAGGCAAGAGAGAGATGTTTCAAGGGTCTTTTATACCCTTTGCCATGTGCCTGGAAAGTTTCAGTTTCAGACAAAGCTCATAGTCTCAGTTTGTGGAAAATTACAGGCACAAGAAGGAGTCCAGGGTCAGATGAGCAAGCCATGTGCCCTTATATGGCATGCTGACTCACAAAGACAGCCACTACCCATATTCTGGCTGGGACGTCCACACGAAGACTCATCGGGTGGGATGAGCTTCTTCTATGGCCCACTGTGAGAGTTAATTGCCTTTGATAGGCTATCTGGTTTCAATGTAGATTTTAGCTGGTGGGTATTACCCCCAGGAACAAACACATTTGGGATACAGATACATAGCCAATATTCAAAACTGCAGATACAGTGATGATACAATAATCACCTTTAGCAAATCATAAACTTTTCTGTTGACACTTTAGATTATATATTTAGTACACATTTTGTTGCAGTTATCTAATAGTGGCTAGTATCTAATAGTAGATAATAATAATTATCTAATAAATATATATCTAATATATAGTAATGATATAAATGGTCATACTTCAATCATACAGCATCACAGGTTGATGGAAGAATTCGTCTACTGACCTGGTGCTGTCTACATGGGGACTTAGTTTATCTTAACAATGGTGCTCAGGGGGTGTGGATTTTTCATGCCCCGACTGACGTAATTATACCGACAAAATTTTCTAGTGTAAACCTGGCCTCAGGCTATTTTAGGCCCTGACTGAGGTCAATGGGGGCTATTCATTAATTTAAATGGGCGTAGGTGCAGGCACTTAACCTTTAAAGGTTGTACGCTGTGATGTACCAGGGCACAATCCAGACTAGTGGGGGGGCTGGATCACCACTGCCCTGCAACGTTGGATGCCTTATAGTGCCTTGCTGTAGTGGCCCTCACCTGGGCAGCTCACGAATAGCCTGCCAGCATGCAAGCCACCCCCTGAATGTCTGTGTGTAACTGCAGTCTGCCAGCTTCACCCTGGTTCTCACCAGCCTCAGTTATACTGTAGACCAACACACCCTCAGTCCCAGATCTTCCCCCAGAAATATATGTCCTGCACTGCCTAGCCCTCTTCTGGACAGTACAAATATATCCAGTTCATTATTCCTTTAAGGGAATAATAGGCCAGTTTATAACCTTAAATAGTTATCCAAACACTTCAGTTTAAACATACTGGATTAGATGAAACAGTAAAACAATATTTTTAAGGTCTGGTCTATGACTACATACCTATATTGGTATAACTAGGTCAGGGGTGTTAAAAATCCACATCTCTGAGTGACATAGTTAAACCAACCTAACCCCCTGTATAGACAGCACTATACTGGTAGGAGAGCTTCTCCTGATGACATACTTATCACCCATCAGGGAGCTGGATTAACTACGTCACTGGGAGAGCTCTCTCCCATCATCTTAGAGAAGTGGTTCTCAACCAGAGGTACGCATAGGTCCTCCAGGGTGTACATCAACTCATCTAGATATTTGCCTGGTTTTACAACCGGCTACACAAAAAAGCACTAGCGAAGTCATTACAAACTAACATTTCATACAGACGATGACTTGTTTATACTGCTCTATATATCATGCACTGAAATGTAAGTACAATATTATTCTAATTGATTTATTTTATAATTATATGGTAAAAAGGAGAAAGTCCGCAATATTTTAGTAACAGTGGGCTGTGACACTTTTGTATTTTTATGTCTGATTTTGTAAGCAAATAGTTTGTAAGTGAGGTGAAACTTGGTGTACTCAAGACAAATCAGACTCCTCCTGAAAGGGGTATTGTAGTCTGGAAAAGTTGATCGTCACTGGCTTACTGCATCATCATTAAAGCGCTACAGCAGCCCGCCCACATCAGTGCAGCTGCGCAGATGTAACATTTTACACATACACGTACCCCAGCCACAAAAATATAGATTTTTAAGTGAGTGTAAGTAATGAGGCAGAAGAGTCAGATATGATTACAAGAAAAATAAAGATAAAACATTTAATAGTATCTTCTTAAGAAATTATCTTAGTTACAAAGCAAACTTTATCACCACATGCTTCCAGCAAGGTTATTGACCAAATTCTTCAAGTTATGACCTCACCCACCCAGAGTCCAACAGCTGTTTTCCTTTGTCTTCTTAGGTGTAATGGCAGAGACAGACAGGAAGACAGAGGAGGCTGCTTTGGGGTATCTACCCTGTCTTTGTATAGTCTTATCCCCCCTTTTAGAAGCATTTCCACCTGAAAGCAAGGTGACAGGCAGCCTAGTGAAGAAAGGAAACTCCATGCTGTTTCTTTGATAAGATATAGATTTTTGTCCCTGATGCCTTTCTTGCCAAAACATGGCCACTTAGCAGGTAATGGTTAATCAGTCTTTTTGACACCTGGCTGAGGCATCAGCTTGCTCTTTGTCTCTGAGGAACTGGTTTAGACACTTCAGTCATGATTTCAGCTTATGTTTAGAACTTTACATATTATGTTGCTATGTGAATTTTGATCAGCAAATTAAGTTTTTAAATGATACCTCACAAGGCATACTTTGTGCAAACATTATGACAATAATGTGTAGGGCAAGTAGTCAATTGTCAGACTGTGGGCTAAATCTAGACCACCAGATGCTTTTAAACAGACCCTGAATTTTATTTATTATCTTTTTTATTATTATTATTTTATTTGGTGTCTGGACCTTGACTATACCTTCACCATGAAATTTGGACCGTGACAAAAAATGACTACCCCTGGTGTAGTGTGTGAACACAGGGGTGTATTTTATAACAAGGTGGTACACTCACTGCAATGTTTAGCTGTAAATCTGGGTAACACTGCCTTTAAAATATTTTCAGCACTCGATTGACCTCACACAGGGGCACATCCTTCCCTTCGATACATGCCTACAATTGTCTAAGTTCAACGGTGAGTGAGTATAGTTCTGAGGGCAGAATTTGAACTACAACAGCACTTATGTCAATGGAGGATCAGCCAAACAATTTGAAAAAGCAAAGTATAACCATAAAGTAACACTTAGTATGAGAGTGGCACTTTTTAAAATAGCTTTTATTGAACATTTGCTTACATAATCATCATACTGCTGCTTAGCAGATTTTTCTCTAGAAGCCGAATCTACGTATTTTAAGCAACCAGCACTTTTACTACCTGCCATCTCTTCCATAAAAACAATTGAACATATGTGCACTATTATAAAATGTTATATCTGCTAGCAGAATGCTAAAGACATTTGGCTCAAGTTGAAGCTTCCAGCAGAAGAAGAAAAATAATTACTTCTATTTAAACAATAAACACATTTTCAAGACTAACACGAAAGTTTCACAAATTCCTGGTTACAGATGGGCTGGAACACAAATACCTTCTGCTCCTTTGTAACCATGATGAACAAAAAGAAAACCTTTCTTTCATAGAATATCAGGGTTGGACAGGACCTCAGGAGGTCATCTAGTCCAACCCCCTGATCAAAGCAGGACCAATCCCCAAATAAATCATCCCAGCCAGGGCTTTGTCAAGCCTGACCTTGAAAACCTCTAATGAAGGAGATTCCACCACCTCCCTAGGTAATCCATTCCAGTGCTTCACCACTCTCCAAGTGAAAAAGTGTTTCCTAACATCCAACCTAAACCTCCCTCACTGCAACTTGAGACCATTGTTCCTTGTTCTGTCATCTGGTACCACTGAGAATAGTCTAGATCCATCCTCTTCAGAACCCCCATTCAGGTAGTTGAAAGCAGCTATCAAATCCCCCCTCATTCTTCTCTTCCGCAGACTAAACAATCCCAGTTCCCTCAGCCTCTCCTCATAAGTCATGTGTTTCAGTCCCCTAATCATTTTTGTTGCTCTCCGCTGGACTCTTTCCAATTTTTCCACATTCTTCTTGTAGTGTGAGGCCCAAAACTGGACACAGTATGCCAGATGAGGCCTCACCAATGTCGAATAGAGGAGAATGATCACATCCCTCAACCTGCTAACAATGCCCCTACTTATACAGCCCAAAATGCTGTTAGCCTTCTTGGTAACAAGGGCACACTGTTGATTCATATCCAGCTTTTTGTTCACTGTAACCCCTAGGTCCTTTTCTGCAGAACTGGTGCCTAGCTGCTAGGTTCCTAGTCTGTAGCAGTGCATGGGATTCTTCCATCCTAAGTGTAGGACTCGACACTTGTCCTTGTTGAACCTCATCAGATTTCTTTTGGCCCAATCCTCTAATTTGTCTAGGTTCCTCTGTATCCTATCCCTACCCTCCAGCATATCTACCACTCCTCCCAGTTTAGTGTCATCTGCAAACTTGCTGAGGGTGCAGTCCACACCATCCTCCAGATCATTAATGAAGATATTGAACAAAATCTTTGATCCTCATACTGTAAAACAAGTTAATTACATGGGACTAAATTGGCTCCTCCATGAGAAACAAAGGAACTGTGTAGGGAATAGGAGACTGCACGAGCAAAATCGTGAACTGATTTATGTCATTTGCAGTCTCATTGACATCACTGGGGTTAAATGGGGTGTAAGAGAGCAAAGAATTTGGCCCCTTGAATGTCTATTCACAGCTAATCATCCTCATTTTTCCTGTATTGCCATAGGAATTGCCCCCTCCAGAGTTCCCTAAACTGGTAGCTATCATTGGATGTGCCAAGATATCAGGGCACCCACCAGAAACACTGCACTGGCTCCCAGTCTCACCCAGCCCATGGCTGCTTGACTGCAGGAACCATTATGTTATAGCCTAGATGTTTGCCCCTTCCTTGCACTCTTTACCACCAGCCCCTTCTCAGCAAAAGCATCAAAGGAAGGAGTGTCACAACATATTGAACCACAGTCTCTTTCACAGGAGATGAAGGGTTGCTAAAGAAAACAACTAGAAATACAGACCAAAAAATGGGCTTCCACAAAGCTCAGGTTCCCTCTTTGGTTCCTGTCTTCAGCAAGGACTGCATCTGGTCTGGAACTCTGTACATTACAAAGAGTGGATGAACAATATACTGCAAATAAACATCTCACTGCAAAGGGTGACCTTTAGAATCTTACTTTGGTAAGCCCCATGAATTTCGGAGAAGAGAGTGTCACGGAGAATGCACACTCCTCCCTCTCTCTTCTCAGCATACCCCTCCCCATACAAAACATATGGCTTGTTACTTTCATATATGTGGAACCATGCAGTTCCCAATGGGAGGAGCTTCCATAGTCTCCTGGGCTAGGAGGGAGCATAACCATACTCATATAACACAGTTGTTTGGGGCCTACTCATTCCCATTTTGCTTTCCTCCTTTCATTATATTAGGAGGGAACATGTAGTGTAGTGTAATTTTACTGTTCACAACAGGCATTGTATTCATTTGCTTTGCATTTATTTAGGGCCTGATCCAAAGCCTCTTAAAGTTAATGAGTGTCTTTTCATTGACTTCTAGAGGCTTTGAATTAGTTCAAGTTAAAACTATAGACATGGAAGATAATGCTACTGTGACTCACACTGTATGGTGTATTGTTGTTTATTATCCTTCTCTAAAAAGGAATTTGGAATTGATCCTGACCAACAGGAAATCTTGGCAAGTGATTGTAACAAGTAGCACCATCATCTCCATCAGGGTATCAAAGTCCATGATAGAAGCTGGCTCCTAAAGCTTGAAGAGAAAAGAATCTGTAGGAAGCAAGCAGCTCTCAACCAAGATACATACATTTATAATAACTGCTAAAGATCATTTAAATCTCAGATTGGAATATTCAGTCACAAGAGACATTGCAAATCATCTACATCATAGGCTTCACTTCCCACCATCTCTCACAGATGAAAGGTAGCCAATACTGTATCCTTCTCAGAGTTGGACCCAATACCATAGCAGTGAGAAAAGGAAACAATTTAAAGTAACAGTTTCTATACTTTCAATTAGACTGTCCTATAACTGGGAGTTGGATGTATAATTTTTAATAGGTAAGTGGGAGTGTAGAGCATAATTGGCCAAGGCAGAACTTTTGAAAAGCTCACTTTGCTGGCTTCCAAACTGTAAATTATTTCACACAGCACAACACTGCTCCAGTAAAAAAAAAAAAAAAAAAAAAAAAAAAGCTGGTCAAGAAACCTAAATCTGAGAAAGTATTTGATTTGAGACTTAGACCATGTCTACACTGCAAAGTTAAGTTGACTTCATTACAATACATCACTTATGTGTGTGCACACAACGCTCCCTGTGTTGGTGGTTCATGCTCACAGTTGGTGCTCTATCCCAACAGAGAGAGCAGTGCACCATGGGTAACTATCCCATGGTGTGTATAAGTACATTGAGTGTAAGTTGCTCAGGTATTGCTTGGACAGAATAATATCTTCTTCAAGAGAACTACTCATAGGGTAAGGTATAATTCAACATGATTAAGGGGACTACAATCTGGCCCTGTGTCACTAAATTCATAGTCTTCATTTTCCTGCTCTCTTTCACGACAAAAATGAAAATCACACTTAAAAGGAGAGGAAGGGCCAAATCAGAGCCTTTTATGCAACCTCCTGTCTCAGACAAAATGATACACAGATTAAACTCAATGTGAGATTTTAGCAGCCATATATATTAAATTTGGGATTTTAAACAGCTGTTTTGTTTAATGCTTTGAGTACACTTCTCACATTTCTCTCATGCTGATAAAAAAAAGGAGTGAAGAATGAATGATAGAAAAGAAACATCTGTGATATTTAGAAAAAAACCAACAAATACTCTTTCATTCCTACATGCTCGATCACAAGGAGAAAGAACTATGAAGCAATGACATTTCAAGGGTAGACTTTCTCAACATATTTTGTGGCACAACAATGGCCCTTTTGTCCACCAGAAATGTAATTATTCTGTGCAACAATATCAGTACGCAATTTTGCCATACTGGAAATGTATAAAGTTTTGATTTTGTGGGGGAATATAGTTGTGTTTTTTTTTTAACTGTAAGAAGATGAAGTTGTCAAATTCAAATGCAGAATAGCAGATTCAGCTAAACTATATTGTTAACATAGATTTATCTACTCCATTTTTGATCATGCATGCTTCTATTTAGTTGATTTAGTATGCATGTAACAACCTTAAAAACTATTCATTTTTGTGCTGGAGGTAGGGGGTGGAACTGCATCACTGCACACAAAAGGCATTAGCTGTGATATGATAGTGCAGTTATAAATTTAATAGAATTCATTAGAATTAAAAATAGAGTTAAGAAATCCTGGTAAAACCTCCAGCCTGGTGAACAAACTTTCTCTCCCAGTTAAAACTTCCCAAGCTTTTCAGTTTAGTGAAGGCTTAATTTTATAATCAATGCATAATTGGAAAACAAACAGTAAAATGTCATGTTTTCCACTGGCTCACAATCTCTCTCTCTCTCTCTCTGTTCTCTCCCTCATTGCTTTCAAATGGAAAAGAAATTATGTTATCCCCCAAAATATCAGAATTCTCCAGCAATCACATGTGCTGTTATTGGTGGTGCTCAGCAGGGTTCCCTGTCCATCCCTGACCGTGCTGCTTTGAGGTTAAAACCCACTTCCACTAAAGTTACTGCCTACTGTTTCATTTGGCTGTTCTGACCGCTGGATAGCGAGGGGACAATTCTGTGACAGCAGCACCCTGGAATTTAAATACCCTAGTCTGTCAAGCATGTCAAAAAACAGACCACATCCAGGTCTTATTAGACTTCAACATGTTCAAATTAAACACAACTGTGAGAAGTCACTTGAGCTGATGGGATACTGACCTCGACTGACTGGTCAGAGAAGACAAGGCCAAAGATGTTGAGCACCATGTCAGCTAGTCTTAGTGAAGTCTTTGTCTCAGGAGGGTTTAATCTTGGCTCACTGACACAACCCTGAGCAAGAAGGAAATATTTATATCAAAGACGTCCCTGAAATTAATGAACAACAAATTCTTTTACAGGAAAGAGAAAAATCAGATTTTAATCTCCTTAGTGTGGAACTTGCCTTATTGTGTATTGCGTTATGGAATATTGCCTCGTCTGGAGATGTTATTGATAAAAGATACAAATAAATTAGACTTAATGTGTATTACTAATGATATTGACAAAGCTGATATTTAAATATATATATTAAAGTCCAGTTGTTTTCTTAGAGCACTGATTCGTCTCGTTGTCTAAATATGTGTTTATATAAATCTTAATATAATAAAAAAATATTAAACAACAGAAGCCAGGCATCCAGGAAGCCAAACATTCCTGGAAAAAAGGAAATTTTGAGCAGAAGGAAAAAGAAATAGATGATATCAGAGTTTTACTTGTATTTAGTGCCTGATTCTGTCACCCTTACTTATATAGAGTAGCATTTCACTGCTGTGAAAAGTCCCACAGAAATCAAGGACCTGCTTGTGGAGTTAAGATACTACTCTATATAAACAAGGATAGAAGAATCTGGCTCTTAATTTATTTCCACCCATGTGATTTTCATTTAAATACCAAAAAAATCCTATACATGTACAGAACATAAATTGCTTGTGAAATTACACCTTTTAAAAAGTAAGTACAAAAAGGGGCCTGGTGATATGTTTGCTAAATATAAGATTCTTTTTGGAATAATGTCCAGCAGCCAAATACAATTGTTGTTTGATTCATAAATCATGAATTATGATTCCCTTCATTGCAAAAGTTTTCCACCTGGAAAAAAGGAAATGTTTCACTGTTTTGTGAAAGGAGTGGCACAGCAAAATTTGTCATTTTCATTGTTTTTCAAGGCAGGATCCCAGTGCCCAGCATTCAGAAGAGACAGCCTTCAGGAGGGAAAACAGACCTGGATAAACCATAAGATGTAATTTAGAATGCAGGAATGTACATTCATATAGCACTTTCTGCACAATAATCATTTACAACAGATGCAAAAGGACAGGAACAAAATTATTTATAATGTAGTTGTTTAGTTTGTGTAATCATGTCTCCCTCTAGTGGCTCTAGTACACCTAAATGGTAGAGCCTGTGTTTTTTGGTGCTGAAAATTCTGGGTACAGTCCACATTAGCAGTCATCATCTCTGTATGTGTATATGGCTATGTTCATTATGAAATGTTTCAGATACTGTTGTTCAAATAAGCATTGGGTGGTTTTACCCAGGGCTTACTCAGAGTCTTGAAATCTTTTAATATTTAGACATCACAAATTATATTGAAATAGACATTCAGCTACTATGTTTAACATTTTTTATCAGACTGAGAAATATTAGCAGTTCTACTAATATTTTTCATTATATGTGTTTTGCTTCATCTTTAATTACATTGGTTGCACTTCAAGTTTCTACCATTTTTAGAGATTCTTCCATTTAGAGAGAGATCTCTTCAAACAATTGATAGGTTCTGCATGATAATTACAAAGGTAACGACTACATCATGTTGTGGATGAGCAAGTGAAGCTAACTTGGATAACTGGTGTCTGGTATAATAAGGATCACTTTCTTAATTCCTCCAAAGTTGCATTATATTTTTCAACGGAGATGATAGGTGAGGATTGACAGAGATGAAGTCTAAATTCTATTGTAAACCCCAGTTCTCAAATACATTTTAAACTAGGATTTTAAGGAACTCGCTGTCATAGTCAATAAAGAATGTAAAAGCACTAAGTTCAATACAGAGAACAATGCAGATTATTAAAGCAGTGAAATTAGCAAATGAAGGCATTCCTGCTGTGGTTTCAGTGTCCAGGATATTCAAATAGCAGGGAAGGAAACAAGATCAGACTTTTAACAAATAAATGGTAAGAGACTTTGAACTATGCAAGTTTCCACTAGATGAGGATTTTGCCCAAAAGGGGCTCATCCTCCTTCCACTGAAACCAAAAATAGTTTCATCATTATCTTCAGTAGGGGCACAATCAAATCCATGAATTTGATCAGAAAAAGTGAGACACAAAATCATGTTTTATCACCAAAAATATTAAAATTGTTAGCCAAAACCAGGAAACTGTCAATATAAACACATTCTTCAGAAAATACGATTTGCAAAAGTTATATATTTTAATATTGGAGAAAATACATAATTCCCTTCAGATTACAAATGATATTTGCTATTAGAAAGTCAGTGCTAAAGCAGATAAAAGCAACCATAATACAAATGTAAATCTGGTAAAAATAATTCTTTATAGAGGTGAAAATTTTTAAAATTATAAACACAGTAAATATAATAGCCAAAAACACTACATACTTAGCTTTCTTGTTTAACAATGACGTTGATTAAAATGCTTGGTGAGATTGAGAGAAAAAAATAGGCTTTAATCTATAAAAAATCAGAAATCCAATCAATAGACAGGAAGTTTCACATTTCCATAAATTTGACTGTTAAAAAAAAAAGAATCACATAAATGAGTCATGGTCAGCACTTCTCAGGGAAAGATAAGGCAAATCAAGCACCCAGCTAACTTTTCTTTCCGTTACACTATGTTTTAATCCATCTTTTCCTGAATGAAAAATACTGTGAGTAGACAAAACAAGCAATAAAGAGTGCGGAGAAGGAAGATTGACAGGACAAAGGACAAGCTGTTCTTTCTTCCCTTTCCCAACCACTTTCTTCCTTTTCACTATCATTTATGAACCCCATATCCTCACCCAGATTTTATTATTTTTCCTGCCTCCCTTCCATAAAAGCACAACCAACCTCTAGGTTCATCCTGATTTCCTGTGTGTACTTCACAGGACCCCCCCCCCCCCCCCACCCCTGCATGTGCCTCCATGAATCTGGCCCAGTCACTCACATCAAGGAGAGGGTTAGCTCCTCTAGCCATATGCTAGCTCCCTGGTTAGCAGTGTGTTACAAGGCATTCAGAGATTTATCATCCCCGTGGCAGTTGTCCAAGGCATTCTGCTGTGGAAGTCTGAGGCATTTGCTCAAGTCCTGATTGAGTACATACGCAAGTGACAAGTATTACCCCTTATCAAACTGTGCAGCATACATTCCCAGTGCTGTCTTCTAACCCAGAATTGGTGCACAGAAGGACAGGTGCATAATTATGCCCCAACAAAACCATGGCAGCAAAGCAACTTTGATGCTATTCCCCCATAGCCTTTGCGCTCAAGAAACACAAGCAGTGGTATTCTGGCTGCCACCTACATGGATGTACAGGAGCATAATGGCTTATTGCACCCTCTTCCCATCTTGCCCAGGCAAAATTCTAACCATGGGTATTTAAGAAGATGATCCATGTTGGTCAGATCACATGACAATTCTTGGAGCACAGGAGCTCTTTATGGCTTCTTGGCATGATTGCTGGCAGGCATTGCACTTTGAGTCTAACTGTGAGACATGATTCTGTGCATGGTATTGGTTTTAAAGTTAAAAATATGAACTGATAGCAGAGAGAAACAGCAGTCGAGAGATATAGGCAAGGCATATAATTTGAGATGTCATCTGAAAATAGAGAAAACAATACACGAAAGGATACATGGAAGCTTTTCTATGTGGCAGGTGCTGTAGAGGAGAAGGTTCTCATATTTAGGGGACCAGAGACAAGGCTTGTGCTGGGTAAGCAAAAGGTGAGAAGAAGACAAAATGACCCTATTCTGCAGTCTGCTCCCATAGAAGCTGATTGGAGTTTCATCACTGGCTTCAATGGGAGTAGGATTGGATCCAGGTTCTCTTAGCTAGGAGGAAGCATATCCATGGAGAATATTAGCAAGTCTATTTTGAATTGAATGCGGAGCCAGAGTCATTTTAGGACAGACTCCCGTGGCTCTGCTTCTTGGAATATGTTTTATAGCAGGCAGTTACATGTTTCTGTAGATGTGGGGCGCTGCAGAGCAGGACCTTGGAAAGACACCACCCAGCAAAGGGAGTTGCAGAATCCAACACCAATAGTTTAAATCCACATATTTTGTTTTAATTATTAATAGCTTGTTGGAGGAGTAGTGAGGGTTGTGTAGGAAAAGTGCTCCTGATAATTAGATGCAGAGATATAGGAGAGGAGAATGGATCAATCTATGTAATTATGGCCTCAATCAACACAGTACCTGAGCAACTTACACTCAATGTACTTATATACACTATCCCTCCGTCTTAGTAAGTACCATTCCTATTTCACAGATGGGGAACTGAGACACAGGGAAGAACACTTGCCCAAGGTCACACAGAAGGGAACTGAACCTAGATCTGCAGAATTTCAGTCCATTGTCCTATCCACTAGACCTGTTATACTCAGAGTTTAGTGGTTCAGGAGCCAATTTACCAATCAACATTACCCAGAAGAGCCACAGTAGTGTGAATTCATTGTTTCATTTACTATAGTACTTTAGATTCATATTTAAACAGTATGACAGGGGAAATATTTAGTTTTTATATATTATTCTCAAAGGAAAATGAGTAATAATAAAAAGTATTATTATTTCATCAACAATTGGTTAATAGCATATTAAGAGCATCCTGATTTAGAATTAAATCACACACAGTTTTAATATCATGTGCTGCAAAGAGCCGCAGGGAACACATTAAAGAGCCACTTGCAGCTCCCGAGCTTCAATCGGAGTGTCACTACACTAGACTACCCTATCCAGGCAAGCAGTGTGGCCTAGTTGATAGAGAACTGGCCTGGAGACCTGGATTATTTTTTTGGCTCTGCCACAGGCCTTGGGCAAGTTACTTAACTTCTGTTAAAGTTTCCTCGTGGGTAAAATGGAAATAACACTATTGCCCTCTGTTGTGAAGTACTCTGAGATCTAATGATAACAAGTGCTATTTAATAGTTAGACCATCCTACGTACTGTAAGAATTAAAGAAAAACATATTTTTCTATCACAACCCCAGAAGAGGATAAATAGTCTATTTTCCCAGAATAGTTAACAATAAGAGACTATGTGGAAGGCTTTTCTTGTTATATTTTGGGCTCCATACCATGTGTGGAACATTGTCTATAACAGTACATTAAAGAGTACACAGACCAAAAGGGACTTTAAAAATAATTATCTTACTTCATTTACACCTTGCACGTACATGATCCTACTCAGTCAGCATATATTATATTAACAGAAATTGAATTAAGGAGAAAGGGAGTATAATTTTGTGTAGTAGTCTGAAATTCTTATGGCATTTCAGCGCACATGGGACATTGCCACTTGATTTAATTTATACTACCCTGCACTTTCAATAAAGTCACATACACTTAGGAAATAAACAAAAGAAGAAAAATATTTTTTGTCATTGTTACTAAGCGTTGCAGCATCTCAGCCCATTAGTACAATGAGCACTGATTTTGATGTCATTTTATAGAAAGTTACACCTGTAACAAAGTCCCAAAGAGTATTATATCAGCTAAACACTTCTTTGATTCTCAGAATAGAGTTCTGCGTGATTTCATAGGATTGCCACAAAAGAACTAAACAGACTCTTTGCTAAGTACTATTCAGAGCCTGACGTATACGTACATCTAATTTGAATAGGTTTGCATAGTCATCCGCATCACTCTGTTTTCCTAAATGAACAAAAATACTGTACAATATTTTAGCTATCAAACAATTTTTATCCAAGATTCTAAAGTAGTCTTCCAAAAAAAAAATCAAATAATTGTAAGTGGTCCCAACTGAAAGGCTGTTAGCCTCAGCTAGCGTGCAGTTAATCAGACATTTTCTTATGGAGCTGTCACATTTTACAGTCATGCTCTTGCAACTTCTGCTATAGTGTGTCCTAGGCAGCCTTAATTAAGGTAAAGCAGAGAGTAACTAACTGGATGAAAGGTGATGCAGTATACCTTGACAAGGGGATTCATTTTAGGTAGCAAGACAACACTAAACAGAAGAGATTCTTGAGCCAGCAGTGGTTAGAAAGGTGAGTTTGTCCACTCATCTCCTGAACACATGTGAGACTTAATTATATTGAGTGTGTGGTTAAGTTGATTGTAGAGTAACAAAGAGACCTGAGATAATGACCCATTGCTGACTAATGTTTACATGTCTGTCCTGCTCCTTTTTAACTAGTACTACTTTAACTACTTTTTAACTAGTACTGAAAAAGGTTTAGCTTCCAGACTTGCGTAAACAAGACAAAATCATTTACAGTTTGAGGATGAATGTTACATTTTTCTGAGAAACATCCCCACCAGTGGCTATTCTATATGGTCTGTGTTAGGATATAGATATTCAGGTCTGTCTGTAAAGGCCTATACTCTAAGAATTTAGGTGTATTCTTATCACTTGTCTAGTTAGAGAGAGATAAAAGAAAGAATCAAAATCACTGTCTGCTGGTGTAAGGGCCCTCTCTTACTGTGATAGTCTGAGGCCCTGTTCTTAGGCTAAGGCTTTTGGCTAAGCAACAGGCAGCCATAAAGTGGGAAGCGAACGGTCACATCCTCACATTCCAAACTAGTCACATTGAAAGAAGGTGCTATTGGGCTGTTAGGAATACAATCCTGTCCTGATAGTGCCTATCACCTCCAGAGAAAGGGAAGTGCCTAGAAAATGTAAAAGGAAACTTAGTTTGATAGCATCCTGTCTAGCAAGAACTCACTTATCAATAGCTGGGATGTGAAATCCTCACTTCTGTATTGTTTTGTCATTATAGTTCCCACTTTGCTAATGTTTGTTTGTATAATCTCTGTCTGGTTCTGTGATTGTTCCTGTCTGCTGTATAATTAATTTTGCTGGGTGTAAACTAATTAAGGTGGTGGGATATAATTGGTTACATAACATGTTACAATATGTTAGGATTGGTTAGTTAAATTTCAGGAAAATGATTGGTTAAGGTATAGCTAAGCAGAACTCAAGTTTTACTATATACTCTGCAGTCAATCAGGAAGTGAGGGGGTGGGTGTGTGAGTGGGGGAGATGGGAACAGGGAATAGGGGTAAGGAAATTGGAATCATGTTTTGCTAAAGGGGGAAATGGGAACAGGGAATGGGGGTAAGGAAATTGGAATCATGTTTGGCTAAGGGCAGGAATGGGAACAGGGACACAGGTGTAAGGCTCTGTGGTGTCAGAGCTGGGAAGAGGAACACTAAGGAAGGAAACTGGAATCATGCTTGCTGGAAGTTCACCCCAATAAACATCAAATTGTTTGCACCTTTGGACTTCGGGTATTGTTGCTCTCTGTTCATGCGAGAAGGACCAGGGAAGTAAGTGGGTGAAGGAATAAGCTCTCTAACAGTCTGGATCCAGAAAAGCACTTAACCTTTAGGACTCAGACCATTGACCTCAAAGAGCAATTCCTCTTTTACAAAAGGAGCACAGAACACCAAAGCAGTCAGGAAGTTTGGGACTGAAGTGGGTTGGTTGCGTCAGGAATCAGGGATTGCAGCACGGGCAGTCTGGAAGCAAAACCTGCAGCAGATCAGTTCTCTAGCACCGTAACAAGCACGGCTGGTCTGTAGTAGACTGCGGGATTGGTTGGAAGGGTCAGACTGCACATTTGCCTGTGGCTGTGATAGCTCCTTCGGCTGCCTTGTCTCACTACAGGCACCCTGGTTCTGAGCCTTGTCTGATTCCTGACTTCTGACACTGGTTCTGACACTAGGTGCCTGGTCTAATCCGCAGCACTGACAGCCTAGGTCCTGGTGAGTTTGATTTTAGGACATAAATTGATGGACACAGACAAGACTATATAAGTGTGTGCAATTCGTTCACTAGGACTAAACTGCCTATTTACTTAAAGTTAAGTATGCACTTAAGTACTTTATTGTTACACACCTGTCTGGGTCCCCTTTGTGCCAGGCACCAGTAGAGAAGTGGAGAAAATAGTTTTTCCCTCCCACAAAAAGCATCAAGTTTTCAATTTTTTTCAATTCCAAGTCTTCCATATCTTTGCAAACCAAAACTCTGATTTTTTTTTTAAGTTTGCCTCAAACAGGGTTTTCATTTCAATATTTGCAAAACACTTTGTTTTGATTTCAACCATTTTAAAAGTATTTTTTGTATAATTTGATTAAATTTTGAAATGAAGTCATTTCAACCTGGAAAACAGGATTTTGTTTTGAGAATATTTAAACAAAACTTTTTGACAATTGACACGTTTTTCCAATCTTTCCTGAGTTGAAAAATCCCACAAAAAGGCGCTGGGAAAAAAAAATGTTTAGTTGAAAAATTCCCAGCCATCTTTAGTCACCAGTCTGTTGTAATTGGACCAAAACACTGATCCAATAGGCTTCCAAGTCAGGGACTTTTGGCAAAGTAAAGTTCCTGTTTCTAACTATGTGCCGCCAATGCACACAATTCCTGTGCAGCCATCCTGTTGGCCTTCTGCCTTGGGAGGTGGGATGCCGCAGTACAATTGCGCTAGGCTCTGAAAAAAGTGCTTTGACCTCTCCAGGTGCTTATGTACGCTCCCTGAGTCTACCACCATGAACAATCTGAATTATAGTTTAACTCTTCAGGGACCACATAAAAGGAAGAACAGAGGCTGTGCAAAGGACTTTCAGAAAACAAGTAACTTTTACTCTCAAAACATAGAAAAAAATACAGATCTTTAGACAAAACAACAAATCAAGTGGGGTCCTGCAGGGATCAGTTCTGGGTCCAGTTCTCTTCAGTGATTTAGATAATGGCATAGAGAGTACACTTATAATGTTTGCAGATGATACTAAGCTGGGAGGGGTTGCAAGTGCTTTGGAGGGTAGGATTAAAATTCAAAATGATCTCGACAAACTGGAGAAATGTTCTGAAGTAAATAGGATGAAATTCAATAAGGACAAATGCAAAGTACTCAACTTAGGAAGGAACAATCAGTTGCGCATATACAAAATGGGAAATGACTGCCTAGGACTGAGACTGTGGAAAGGGATCTGGGGTCATAGTGCATCATAAACTAAATATGAGTGAACAGTGTAACACTACAGCAAAAAAAGCAATCCTCATTCTGGGATATATTAGTAGGAGTATTGTAAGCAAGACACCAGAAGTAAGTTTTCCACACTGATTAGACCTCAAGTAAAATACTGTGTCCAGTTCTGGGTGCCACATTTCAAGAAAGATGTGGAGAAACTGGAGAAAGTCCAGAGAAGAGCAACAAAAATTATTAAAGTTCTAGAAAACATGACCTATGAGGGAAGATTGAAAAAAAATGGGTTTGTTTAGCCTGGAGAAGAGAAGACAGAGGGGACAGGATAACAGTTTTCAAGTACATAAAAGGTTGTTACGAGGAGGAGGGAGAAAAAATGTTCTCCTTAACCTCTGATTATAGGAAAAGAAGAAGTGGGCTTAAATTTCAGCAAGAACGGACAGTAGGAACAACTTCCTAGCTGTCAGGGTGGTTAAGAACTGGAATAAATTCTCTAGGGAGATTGTGAAATCTCCATCGTTGGAGATTTTTAAGAGCAGGTTAGAAAAAAAAACTATCAGTGATGGTCTAAGTAATACTTAGTCCGGCCATTAGTGCAGGGGACTGGACTAGATGACTTCTTGAGGTCCCGTCTAGTCCTACAATTCTAAGAAAACTTATATACTCTCTCTGCTGCATCTATGAACACCCCTTCTTGAGAGTCCTTAGGCCCAGTCTGTGTCAGGTGGATAGATGCCTCTCCTACCCTCTGGCTTCTGCATTCCTTTTTGTTGGTCAGTGACAGAATGTCAGCCAAACTCAGATCTTGCCCTTAAATAAGATTGCAGTACCTGCTCTCATGTGACCCACTGGTTCGCTTCTAAACACCTGGTGATTAGAGTCGCAGTCCCCCCAGACACAAACTGGAAGAACCAGTCTCCGTTAGCATGGCCGCTCTCCTTAGCAAACCCATTGTTCTTACAAGCACTGTTGCTGACCTTTGTGTTAGTCACTTTAGGGAGATGTCAAGCATTAACAATAACCTGCCTTTGCCTGTCCTTGGCATCTTTAGGCAATCACAGTTACAAACTCAAAATGCAAGTTACATTCTACCAAATGGTGGCTGCAATGTCAAGTGTAGGACACAGTTTAATACATATATATACTAATTGATCGCAGTATTGAACTATTATCTCAAAGATTTTCAAATATATATACAAAGACTTGGACAACATATTAGTTTTGTGCCTGTGACCATCAGTTTCTCTCCTAAAATATAAATAACCAATTCTAATCCAGTACTTATTGACCAATTCAATGGCATGACACTATGCATTCCTTTTATGAAACAAGAGGTGTTTTAAAAAAAAAAAACAACAAAAAAACGTAGCTTATTACTTGTTACTTATTACTATCATTTGAAGCCCTCAATCCCTTTCTGTTTGACTTTAGGCCACGGTATAGCCTTGTTGGTTGCTGGACTCTTTCTAATGATGGATAAAGGTCAGCTGTCCACACTGATTCTATTAGAGTTGTCAGCACCCTTTGGTAGTGTGGTCCACAATGTTTCGTTGAGCTGCCTTAGATCCAGTCTGGAGCAGATGCTATTACTTGAGTAGTTCAGGTAATTCCTATCTGAGATATTACAGAAAGTAGTTCTGGCTAATTAGTGATCACGTCACTCTTCCTGTCCAATGCCCTTGTCTCTGTGAAACATAGATGAGATGTGTGATGATTTGGGGAATCTGTCTGTAGAACTAATGAATTTTGATTGATGTGATTACTGTAAAATTGCTGTATTTTGGAATACCTACATATGTATGTGGAATCCACCCTTTACTGTCTTTGTCCTGTCCCCCTCAGACCAGGTATAAGGTGATCATTAGAATTTAATGGTAGTTTTCTCAGAACTTGGAACAATAGGTTAGCCTTTAAGAACTCACGTTGATCCTACTACTCCTCAGGGAGCTGTTGCTTGAAGAGTGGAAAATCCCCAAATGCAGGACAAAGAAACCACGGTGTTTAATCCAGCTTTTAACAACCATGGAGGCTAGATAGGAGGGGAAAGATTCACAGAGCCACACAGGAAGCTTTGGGCAGGAGACAGAAAGAGACAGGCTGTCACACAGCAAGAGATGCCTGTTTAACTACAGACCAGCCAAGGTCAGAGAAGGCTCCATGTTTCTGAAGAAAAGTCTTGCAGCTTCAGGGGGAGGATCCTGGATCCTTCAGAGGACTCTGCAAGTCCGGAGAACTCTCCAAAGTGGTGAAGAAACTGAGGCAGGGAAAATGTGTATATCATTTTATCTAGATTGATATATCTGTCATGCCATTAAATGAAATGATGCTCTAGAATCCTGTGCAAAGCCTGAGTATTGTGTGTTACACATCTTATGTGCCTCTGAGGAGTTAACCTGTGAATCCAGAATGCCCACAAGGGTGGAATTCTGGGAGAGGGTGTGTTTAAACTGTGCAGGAGTCTCAGGTGTCAGCAATAGTCCCAGGACCTTAGGGCAGTTGGACTGTGGGGCTGCAGCAATCAGAAGGGAGTGCTAAACAGAGGAACTGCCTAGAGGCACCAATCCAGGGGCAATGCCTAGACGCTGTTCAGACTCTGAAGCACAGTTGTCAACATTCACACTGTAAATAAGCACTCTGACTTTCACAGTAAGCCAAAAATCAAGCTAATCCCGTTTCAAAACAAGGCTAAAACAAGCCAATCCCTAAGAACCCCAACACTCTATGTGACTAGATCCCCCCGCTGTGCAGTCTGGGACTGTGCTGGGCCTGCTGTGCACCTCTGACTCTCTCCCTACATTGCCCTTGGCCCTTGCTTGCTCCCCCTCCCCTTGCTTTTCAGGAGTCGATCAAAAAAAAAAAAGAAGAAGAAGAAGAAGAAGAAGCAACAAGCTACATCAAGCAACAAGCTAAATGCCAAACAAGCAACAAGTTACAAGCCAAAAACTAGCCAACAAGCAACTCACAAGCCAATTAAGCCAAAAACAAGCCCAATTTCTGTGTTTTTTTCACAGGTTTGGCATGTCTGTTTTAAATCCCATGGGATTCAGTGGTTGGGTCCTTCACAGCAGTCTGGTAACAAGTTGGGTCACAGGTTGCTATACTATAAATTTGCAGCTGAGACACAGCTCTATGTCAACTTTTCATTTGACACAATGGTAGAGTATCTCAGTTTACCTAATGTCTGGCTGTGATAGGATCTTGGATGAGAGTGAGATGCGCTCTGACAAATCTCAAAAGGATGGAACTATTTTGGCTGTTTGTTGGTTGGATGGTTGAAGCATTATGGAAAATCCCAACATAACTGAATAGGAACTACTTCAGAGTAACAGCCGTGTTAGTCTGTATTCGCAAAAAGAAAAGGAGTACTTGTGGCACCTTAGAGACTAACCAATTTATTTAAGCATGAGCTTTCGTGAGCTAGAGCTCACTTCATCGGATGCATACTGTGGAAATCTACACTTTCCACAGTATGCATCCGATGAAGTGAGCTGTAGCTCACGAAAGCTTATGCTCAAATAAATTGGTTAGTCTGAATAGGAAGTGGTAACTTTATGGGATTTTGAAATATCCTACAAAATTTTGCAGAGAATTGTATCCTTGATATATAATTCTAAAGGATTGTTGAAATAACCTATAGGAAAGATCTCATTTTTCATTATGTTCCATAGATTTTTATAATCACTTCTAGTTTTTTTTTTCAATCTGTTAATAAGTTTCCAGGATTGCCATTGTGTGTGTCACTTTGAAGACTAGAATGTCTGAAAACAGCTACGAGTATGTTTCAGAGCTCTTTTGGTTCAGAATATCACCACGTTCAATCATCACTGGGATTCACAGTCTGTTATCATCCAATTTTTAAGTTCTCAGGCATTTTGGCTTTACAAATTATACCCATGCAGTGTACAGCTATTGTAAAGCATGTATCTATGCCATGGCAAGAGTCCTGACCTAGACCATTGTGATATTGGAGGTAAATCAACCAATTGCCCACTTAGTCTGCTTCTAATTTGCAAGCAACAATTTAATTGGTTATATGAGGAAGACAGCACAGATGGTCAATAACTGCTGCACGTGGTTTTAGCTATTAATATCTACATAACGCTGCCAGTTTCAGTCCTACACAATTCTATATATTTCTTTTCCATAAGAGAAGGATTAAACATTATGATGCAAATCTGCAACTCAGTGGAGTCTCACAAACCTTTGGCTGGCCTGAATTCCTTCATTCCTGCTCACACAACCTGACATTCCCAAGCAGGGCCCAGAATCCTCCCTTCAGTCAGAGCTCATATTGCACATCTCACTATTCCCCTACACAATTCTCCAACCTAAGCTGAGGGAGAGGGATGATTAGAATCCACATTTTACCCCAGGGGTGAGTGCCCTAATAACCAAGCTATAAGCTTGTTCTTACTCACTCTCTCTGCTTGGCTCAATGAATATTTAAGTATTTCTACAAAGTGGAAGAGCTTCAAGAGGAGAAACGGAGAATAACCCTTCCCCCAGTCCAGATGTGGGATGATCTGAGTTCAAGTTCCTGTTCTTTGGTGGGGATTCAACCCTGGGTCTCCTGCATCCCCGGCAAGTGGCCTAACCACGGAGTTAAAGGCTATAGGGGATGGACCGACACACACACACAGGCTCCTCACCTGAAGTGAATTTTTCCAATTTCCTGACAAATTCCAAACATTTTCAGAACCAAACCAAATATTTCTCCAGATTTTTTGGTTTGCTGACCCAACCAAAAAAATCTGTTACTCGCCCGGCTGTACTTCAATCTCCTTTCACTCTCTGGGTCCAAGTGGGCAGCCTGCTCCTTTGAAGGTTTTTACCCTGGATATGTGTATCTGTATGACAGTGCTTTGAACCTTGGTGAAACAAACTTTTCTATTTCTGTTTGCTGAAGCTATGCATAGTAAGGTTTCGCAGCATTGTACACTTGAACCTTCTGAGAACTTTCCATTGGTAGTGAACAGGGTAAAATGAACAAAAGTAAATGTGAATCATCTGTAGTGTTCTGTTTAAAGGTATTGGGCGTTAAAAGTGGTCTGAAAAATGAACTACAGAATGATGCTGGAAACAATTATAGAGGGCTACTTAACTGTACTGTGTGTTATGAATACAGGAACACTTGGCTGGAATCACATTATTAATAAAGAATAGGATTTATCAGCGAAACCCTGATTAGACAGTGTATTGTGAACCACCACGAGAAGGAACAAGAGGACCAGGGCTGACCTTACCATGAGGCGAACTGAGGCAGCTGCCTGAGGTGCCAGACTGGGGGAGCAGGGTGCCACTAGGACCCAGAGTGTAGAAAATTGTGTCTGCTGCTGGTGTATATGTATTCTTTCTGCTCTAGATGCACAGAGATGGTGGAGTGCTGTGCTGGAGGAAGGAGGGCACAAGAGGCATAACAGGGAGGCACAAGAAAAGGAGAGAGGGAATAACAGAAAGCAGCAGGAGCTGCAGAGAGAGAGAGGAGGAGCCTCTTATGTACCTCTCTAGCACCCCCAGGAGCCTGGACTGATTAACACCAGCTTCTCGGGGAGCTTCCTGTTTCCTGCTACTTCCCTGAACCCATTTGAGGAGAACAGGCAGTCACCTGAAGTAGTAGGAGCCAGTTAGGCCCTTAAGACGCTGATATCTTCCCTCACTCAGGCCCTTCTACCAGCCTCCTTATTTGTCCCCTTCAATTGAGTGTTGAGAGCCACTATAGCTGGGACAGAATAACAGTCATGAGTAAAAGAAGAAAACGCCCCTCTGGGGCAGCATTCAGAAAAAGAAAGAAAGCAAAGGAAGCTTTTCCATCTAAGCAGGAAGGAGCTCTTCTGAGATACATAGACACAAATGTTCCGGCCCCAGTGGGGATGTGAGTGGTAAGGAGATGCCTGATCTTCCAGTTAGTCAGAGTGCAGGTGACCTGGCAGCTACTGCAGCATCCATATCTTCATCACAAATGGATGTAACCGTGCACATTCCTGAAGAAAAGTGTAGATCAGAGAAGAGTGTGGTGGAGGCTCAAGAAAAAGCTGCTGCTGAGTTTAGTTCCTTAAGGCTAGCTGATCCAGGACTGTGGATGCACTTGAGCAGTACCTGAGATTCATAGATTCATAGATACTAAGGTCAGAAGGGACAATTATGATCATCTAGTCTGACCTCCTGCACAACGCAGGCCACAGCAGGGACTTCCTTGTACTGCATGGGCCACAGCAAGTGAAAAACTTCATGTTCCCCAAAGACAATGAAAATAGAAGTTTCCATCCAACACATTACTGGTGTGAAATTCCCAATGGTGACAAAGTGGAGAGGCCATGGCTTATGTACTCAAAAACCCAGAATGCTGCATACTGTTTCTGTTGCAAACTCTTCCAGTCTAATGTTCCAGACACATTGGGTTCTACAGGAACAAAGGACTGGAAAAATCTGGCTAGAAATCCGGCATGCCATGAGAAGGCAGCAAATCACCAGAGAGCATCCATAAGTGGAAAGAGCTTGAGATGAGACTAAGGTTGAAGGCCACCATAGATGATCAACATCAAGAGAAGATTGCATCAGAGTCCCTTTACTGGCAAAATGTTCTGAAAAGGCTCATTGCCATTGTGAGAATTCTTGCTACCCAAAACCTAGCACTGTGTGGCACTTCAGATCAGCTGTATGTGCCAAACAATGGAAACTTCCTTAAAATTGTGGCGCTGATGACTAAGTTTGATGCTGTACTCCAGGAGCATCTAAGAAGACTCACCACCCAATAAATGTACACACACCACTACCTTGGAAAAACAATTCAAAATGAGATCATACAGTTACTGGCAACAAAAGTCAAATGGAAGATTGTGGCAGATCTGAAGTCAGCAAGATATTACTCTGGTATTCTGGACTGCACACCTGACATCAGCCATACAGAATAAATGACTTTAATGGTGTGTTTTGCAACAACAACAGAACTTAGTGAAAATTTCCCTGCCATGGTGACTATCAGAGAGCATTTTCTAGAATTTATTGACATTGATTATACTGCAGGAGCTGGTATGACAAATGTGTTCTTAAAAAGCTGGAAGATACGGGAATTGCGAGAGATGACATGAGAGGTCAGAGCTATGATAACGGTGCCAACATGAGAGGAAAGAACAGAGGAGTGCAGACACGGATCCAAGAGTTAAACCCTAGAGCTTTTTTTGTCCCATGCAGTTCTCATTCATTGAACTTGGTGGTCAGTGATGCAGCATCAGCTTCTAGTGAAACTGCTGAATTTTTTAACGTAATTTAAAGCATCTATGTATTTTTCTCTGCATCAACTCATCGATGGCAAATTTTGAAACAACATCTGGGAACATCCTCTCTGACACTGAAACCACTGAGTGCCACATGATGGGAAAGTCGAGTGGAGGTGATAAAGCCTATCAAACACCAAATTCGGAAGAAAGATGATGCCATAGTTGCCATTATGGAGGATAATGGTATGACAGGAACTGTTCGTGGGAGAACAGTGGCAGAGGGAAATAGAATCACCAGAAACATACATAACTTAAAATTTCTGTGTGGCTTCGTGTTATGGCATGACATACTGTTTGAAATAAATGTTGTCAGCAAGAGACTCCAAGGTGTTGATCTTGATATATTTGGAGCAATGGAACAACTGGACATAGCAAAGTCATACCTACAGACTTACCAGTCAGATGAGGCATTTCAAAATGTTCTGAAGAGTGCACAGAAGGTGGCAGAGGAACTTCCCACCCATTCAAGAATACAAGAGTCACCGAAGAAGACGACATTTTGATTACGAGGCACAGGATAATCCCATAAGAGACCCCAAGCAACAATTAAAAGTTGAATTCTTTAACCAGGTGCTAGATTGTGCAATACAGTCAGCTCAAGGAACACAGCAGTATATTTGGGATGTTGTATGATATTCCAAAACTCCTCACTATACCTGAAGAAGACCTACACCAGCAATGCAGGGCACTAGAGACAGTGTTGACTCATGATGACATGCGTGATATTGATGTGAGTGATTTAGGTGATGAACTGAAAGCCCTTTCAAGATACATTTCAGCAGGATCAACTCCAAAGCCTGTTCTGGAATATATGTGTACAAATAAGATGACCACCCTCTTTCCAAATGCTTTTGTTGCTGTGCGCATACTTCTAACCCTTCCTGTAACAGTTGTCAGTGGAGAACGTAGCTTCTTCAAGCTGAAGTTAGTAAAAACACATCTATGCTCCACAATGACACAGGATAGGCTAGTCGGCCTTGCAACCATCTCAATGAGCTGGCCTAGACTGTGGACCTTCAGGAAGCAGTTCAAATCTTTGCAACCAAGAAGGCATGGAAAGCACCACTTTGATTACTCTAACTGATAAAAATGCCAGTGTTTACTATGCAGACAAGAAACGTTACATTTGCTGTTCAGGCGTTTGAAAGTTAAGTGTTACTTAAAATTTTTGAACAAGGCATTTTAAGTTGTTAGTTCTCCTTTATTGGGGTAGGTAGCAGAGCAGTACCATGAGAGGAGTAGAACAGACAGAACTGAGACCTTTCAAAGTTTTGGCCCAAGCGAGGAGGCATGGGGGCGTCATTTGAGCTCCCCGCCTCAGGTGCCAAAATGTTGTGGGCCGGCCCTGAAGGGGACCCTATCACAAACCACATTTGACTTACTGATTTACTCCTGCTATCTGTCATTCAGTGTGTACTCACATATAAATCAATTTTACTTAGGTCAGCTCAACCTCTTGATGTTCTGCAATGCAGCTGTTTTAGCAGTGTGGAAAAAATAGCATATAGCTAGAGTTGCAAATGACATAATGATTTTAAGGACTTGAACCTGAAGGGAAAGCAAACAACTTTTAACCACTGTTCAAACTTTTGCCACATATCCTTTGCTAAGATACATGGCATGGTATGTGCCAAAATGAAAACTTTAAGAACTTTAATCTGTCAAAAAATGAGGCTCAATTATTACAGCGAAAGATGCAGGTATTTTCCTACTCTGGGGTATGAAATAAGGTCAAGAAAACCAAATGGTTTAGGAAGCAGGGGTTCTCAAACTTTAAGACCGAGCTCACCATGCCCAAGACTCAGATGTACTTGAACCTTGCAATTTTAAATCAGTACAGTTATAATGGATTCTTATTCTGATAAACCAAAAAACAATTTGCTTGATTTAAACCAGTATCATGTGTACCACTGTTCGAAACTCCTGGTTATCACTGTCCTTGTGATATTTACAGAACTGTGTTCCCTAGTTCTGCCTCAGAAGGAGCAGGGCTAGGAAAAAGCAGGAGCTATCACTGCCCTGGGTGAATACTTTGAGCAGTAGCTGAACTGCTGCTGCTGGGCTTAAGAGCAGGTTTGCTGACTCTTCCCACTAATCAATCAGCCTACTTAAGGTAGGGTTGTCAACTTTCTAATCTCACAAAACTGAACACCCTTGCCCCACTCCCTGCTCCGCTCCCTCTCTGAAGCCCCGCCCCCAAGCACTCCATCCCCCCTCATTCACTCCCTTTCACTGGGCTGGGGCAGGGGATTGGGTGCAGGAGGGGGTGAGAGCTCTGGCTGGGGGGCAGGCTCTGAAATGAGGGGTTCTGGGTGATGGAGGGGGCTCCATGCTGGGGCCGAGGGGTTTGGAGTGTGGGAGCGAGCTCAGGACTGGGGCAGGGGGCTTGGGGTGTGAGAGGGTGTGTGGGCTCTGGCTGGTGGTGTAGGCTCTGGGGTGGGGCCAGGGTGAGGGGGTTTGGGGTGCAGGAGGGGGCCGGGGCAGGGGGTTGGGGTGCGGGCTCTGGGAGGGGACTCAGGAATGGAGTAGGGGGTTGGAGTGTGGGCTGTGGGAGGGAGTTAAGGGACGGGAGAGGGTTCCAACCTGGGGCAGGGGGGTTGGGTGCAGGAGGAGGTTCGGGGTTTGGGATCCAGCCGGACGGCATTTACCTCAGGCAGCTCCTGGTTGGTGGTGCAGCGGGGCTAAGGCAGGCTCCCTACTTGCCCTGGCTCTGCGCTACTACCAGAAGCAGATGGCATGTCCAGCCTCTAGGCGAACGCACGGCCACACAGCTCTGCATGATACACGCTGCCTGTGCACACAGGGACCGCCCCGGCAGCTTACATTTCTCGCAATTCCTGGCGAATGGGAGATGCGGAGCCAATGCTTAGGGTGGAGGCAGCACTTGGAGCTTCCCTGATTGCAACTGTGCCTAAGGGCTGCAGGGACATGACAGCCACTTCCAGAAGCTGCGTAGAGTCAGGGCAGGCAAGGAGCCTGCCTTAGCCCCGCAGCACAGCAAACCAGACTTTTAATGTCTTTTTGACTGGGTGATCTGGCCAAAAACCAGATGCCTGGCAAGCATAACGGAAAGCTCACTGTGCTTGCTGCCTGGAGACTGGCTCTGCTGCAGGCCTTTGTTCCTGACACCTAGTACCTATGGATGAAAATTCAAGTTTATGCAGTCAAATTCATAGCTGGTGTAAATAGGTGCAGCTCCATTGCAGTTACTGAAGCTATGCTATTTACACCAACAGAGGATCTGGCCTGTAAACTGTAGCTAAGCCAGAGTCCACTGCGTGCAAGTAGCATGTTGTCAGAGCAAAAATGAGCAAAGTACAGTTGAAAATTAGTCTTACAGTTTGCTCTGTTCATTAACCCAAGTAAAATGATTGGGGTCACTTGGAACTGAAATGTTAGAAGAGGAATTTAACTATTTTTCTGGAAACCAGGAAGAAGCTAATTCCCAAAGCATCTTGTCTGATGGTGATGTATTCCATAGACACAACAGTGACAATAGATAGCTATGCTTCTAATATGGCTTTTGCACCAGCAAAGCATTGTGTAAATATCTAGAAAAAAAATGACAAAAGGTCATATTAAAGGATAATAAATGAACCAACTGTTGGTGAAAGAGACAAGCTTTTGGATCTTGAAAAGTGTGTGGATCATCGTAGCAGTGGGGAGCAACAGATGCAAAACCTGTAGACATATCTCCAATGCTACGATGATCACCACCACCCACAGCACACTTTAACATCCATGGATCCTACAGTTGCCTATCACAACATGTGGTGTACCTCATCCAGTGCACTAACGGTCCCAGTAATAACAACGTGAGTGAAATTAATCAGTACTTTCTTGAACTCACACAGGGGGACTGGAAAGGGGGGGCAAGGGGGCCATGGCCCATCACTTTTAAAAATGGGAGGGTTATGCCCTCCCACTTTTTAACTATCCATAAGGGTGAGCGGATGGGGGGGAGGGGCGGAGCGGAGTGAGCAGGGGGGAGACTTTGGGGGAAGAGGTGGCGAGTGCGGATGGGGCCACAGTTCAGGGGCTGGTGCCTCCCCCCACACTTTTAGGGAGCTTCTGCCACTCGTGAACTCTCACAGAAAAACAATAAAAGATAAAAACACCCTATCACTTGTGCTTTTCACAAAGTGATCATTCTGAATGTGACATCTCAGTCCTCATCCTCAAAGCAAACCTGCACAACACCTTCAAAAGATGAGCCTGGAACCTTAAATTCATAACCTTTTAGATACTAAAAATCATGAACTGAAGAGAGAGACTGGATTTATGGTTTATTACTACAATCTATAACTCAGTTAATCCTCCCCAGATTTTCCCCCTCCTGCTCCATGACTAAAAAGGTGTTAACAGGCAAGTTCACCTCAAAATATGTAACTACTTATGCTAAACAACCTGTTCCACCTTTTATTTATCTGTGACACTGGTTACCTTTACACCACAAATCTTGTCTCTCTAATATCTTTGGACCACCATAGCTACAACACTGCATACAATAAATGAACTGTCATTGCACTTCACGGCTGGTAAATTAACAACTTAACTTTTGCATATGAAGTGTCTGTGCAGGGAAACTGTTCGAGTCGCCAAGAACGTGCAGCTCATGTTTTAGCAGGGGCTGCCAAAATACGCATCACATGGTTTCTGAGTACCGTAATTTAACAGCATAGCATTCACAGTAGAAGATTAAGGGACATTTTTAAAAAAAATGTGTTTAATTAATGAAACCATGTGTGGCTATGGAGAAAGACTTAGTACATTCTGCCATTTGATGGGACTAGGGGGAAGAATTTATCTTTGTTTCAATCAAGACTTTTTCTATATGGAGTTGCAGGAGGAGTAAATCTTTAGGATAATGAGACCCTTTACAGCACGTCTGGGCCCTAAGGACTGTTTTCTATGTCAAAGAGATAATTTATACCTTGCAGGTGCAAGGGCTTCATTCTTATGAATAAAGATTAGCAGAAGATACTTGTCAAAGACTTGTGGAACTCTTGGGGTAGGAAAAAGTTAATATTTTCATTTTAATTAGCAAACAAAATACTAATAAGGGTAATGATGATCTACAAAATGGAGTGCACTGAAATCCAGAGTTGCAACAAGTTTCATTTTAAGTACATTTTCTATGTTTTTTCTTGGTATTTAAATACTCAACAGCGTAGTGTATAATCATACCAATGCTTCTAGTTCAGCATGATCAGATGGGGGTAAAGAGATCAGATTTAATGCTTCAACGTACTGACTGCCACAGGGATCGTAAGGGACTTTTTTTTTTCTCCCTGGTGCAGCATTACACAGTCTGCTAACTGCCTGATGGCTGTTTCCAGTAGCCTTTGAAGTTTCGAGTACTGACTGCTGCTGAAGGCAGGGTGACTGACCTCAGGACAAATATACTACGGTATACAGGTCCTAGACTAGCATTTCTCAAATATGGCCACCATGCGGCCACAGGAGGATATTTTTGTGGCCATCACAGCATCCAAAGCATGGGCAGAGAGTGGGAGTGGAGGGCAAAGCAGCAGCCCCACCCTGCAGCTGTTGCTCTTGAATAGCAGCGAGATGTGCCATCTTGGTGTTTTCACTGGCACTGACAGCAGGGGTCAGCGCTCTCCACCAAACACAGCCACCTTGGGGGCTATGGGTAGGGCCTCTGGAGACACACGGGGCCGGTGTGCATGGGGCTGGAGGTGGCTCTTGTCAGTGAAGGTGGTTATGGCGCTCACTCACCGAGGCATTCAGTTGCTGGGATGCGCCCCTGCTACTGCCTGGCTGGGTCATGGGAATCCTGGGACTCCACAGGTAGCCCGTGAGTTCCTGACCTTCTCTGGGACGGGCTTTTGCTGAAGAGCCATGGGAGGCAGGGGCAGAGATGGGTTTGTCAGAGCAGCCACCAGCAAGAGTTGGTGTCCACACTCTGAGGCCACCAAAAATTTTGTTGTGAGAACCCCACCTATATTTGTCTCTGCTATCAGAAGGTTGTTCCCCCCACCCCAGTTAAATATTTTGATTATAATATCTTTTGTTAAAAGGGCAACAGATTCTAAGCAAAGTCAAAAGATTTAGGTTTAATAAGCCAGAAAATGCTCCTTTTAAATAAATTTCCATAAGTGCCTCATTTCCAAAAGAATGTTTTCAAGAGGAAGAGGAAAATAAGAGAATCCACATTTCCAAGGTAAACTCGGATTTTAAAGAGCAGGGTTTTAAACTTCATTTAAATAAGTGGAAGCAGCTTAGGCCATGTTGTCATAGAATCACAGAAGATTAGGGTTGGAAGAGACACTCCATTTTGTGGCACCATGAAGGTTGAGCAGGTGTAAAGAAAAATGCAATTTCTCCCATGAAAAGTAAGCAAGCCCTACACAACCATGGGGGGTTATATCGATCGCAGGGCAAAAACCTAGTGCAGCCCGCTGAACGTGGCTGCTGTATCCACATGGTTTCAAAATGCAAATTAGGGAAACGCTACAAGAACAGAGGCAGTGCTGTAGGCTGTCCCTTAGAACATGTGCATTCCAGCCAGAAGATGTGCAGCCAAACAGACGTTTAAAGTGAGAGAGCGAGCATCTGGTGATGTGAGACGCAACAAGTTCCAAAGACTGGAGTCAAGACAGCCCAATAGATGCCAGACAGTAACTGTGCCCCATAAGCATCAACAATACCACAGTGCCTCTGTGAACACATTTTGGCCATAGCGTGTACGCACACAGCTTGTGCCTGTCAGTACTAGGCCTTTTGCCTCAAAAATGCTCAGAAGTGTCAGTCCAGAGGATGCTGAGCACTCCTACGAGACCAGCTGTAACCTGACGGAGTTCAGCAACCCCCCAGTGTTCACTGTACCCTGTAGGGTGGTGTCTGTAGAGAGATGCCAAGAACCTGCTGCACATCGGCCTGAGTTGGTACCTCATAGTAGCTGGAGGGGCTGCCATGTAGGTGGAGCTGCCACAAGACCAGTTAGCTTTGGACAGCATCTGCTGCTGGTTCAGTGAGAATTGTATCCTGTGAGACTCACTTCTTCCTTGCCTTGACCTTCTATGCATAGGAACCTCCATGCTTTTTCCTCGGCACTGACAATTTCTGTTACCTTTTTCTGCTATTCTGATCTCTTTGACATTCCTGTCAAGTACTGACTTGTACTTTGTAACTGTTTCTGCATGATTGTTTATTGTTTCTGCTTCCCCCCCTCCCCCACACACACTGGGCTACTGCAGAGTGGAATTTTCTTATCTATTTCATTATTTATTTCAATATTTATTTAGATTAATACAAAACAGATTTTTAACAAATGCCTATCCAAGGCTCTGAGGGTTCTGGGCAATATTTAAAAATATAATCAATGCTGAGAATTTCGAGGATCATTAATGTAACCTAACTCCACCCCAGCCAACAACAGCGAGGCCAAATATAGACAATGATCAATAGAACCACCACTACCACCTCTTTCTACTCTATTCACTACTCTCACAATTCTCCTACCTCTCCCAAACCCATGGAAAATAGCTCTTCTTTGCAACATGCCCTCCAGACTTGGCTATTTTGGACAAAAGGTGGCGGTATAGGGGAAATTAATTCCAAACCTGAGCTCATCTCATGGAGAATACCATGACAACAATCCCCCTCTTTATACCAATGGAGCTCAAATTTGAGTGCCTTTACTGAAGAGGAAAAGCACATGGTGGAAGACTGTCTCACATACCTTGTTCCCAGATTATTTATAGCTTCACAGGTCAAAACCAAGACCTTAAACACCACTCAGGAACCAACAGAGAGCTAGTGCAGATCACAGAGCACTGTGCTCATAGCAAGATCCAATAGTTAAGTTGGCTACTGAAATCTGCACCAGCTGTAGCTTGTGGATAAAGTCAAGGAGCCCCATATAGAGTACATTACAATAATCTAAGGTAGAGATGACAAAGGCATTGATGACTAACAAAATAATCCAAATCTGCAGCCAAAAGAAACCGTCACAACCTTGTAGCCTGATGTTGATGAAGAAAAAAAAGAAAAACAGTCCTACCCAGTGCTGCTATATGATCCACTAAACATCAGTTGGTAATATAACTAGGCCTCTAGGTTGCAAACTTAAGCAATAAAAGGCAGACACACGCCCTCTGTCATAGAAGCAGTTATTATTCTCACTGTAATTTCTGATTGTTTCCACCAACCAATGAACATCAGCTAATTGCTGTCTGAGCCTTAGCCAGCTTGCCTCCAGCCCCAGTTAGACACTCTCAGCTAGACAATGGATATGGCAACTGACAGCTTTGGCTAGGTCAGATGAAATGGAGATAAATAGCTGGGTGTCATCAACATTCGGACAACATTACAATCCATGTCTTCTCACTGACGCTCCCAATGACCCAACATACCTTTTGAGGGGAAACTAGATGTAATCCTGAAGAGTGCTACATGATTGTATCCTCAAGAAGGAGCAATCACCCATATTTTATGCTTTGAAACTACTCAACAAATATGACCATGATCAGTCTTATATATGCGTAGTATAGTCTCTTCAGATGAATCAACAGCACCCTGTAGTCAATGGCATGGAAGAGAGCTGATAAATATAATACTCCCATGAATACCAGAACTTCATATACCAAAGATCATTTGTCATTTTCTCACTAATCTTAACCAAATGTGGATGATTACATACAGCACAATGATTGGCTGGATTGTTTCTCTAGCAGTGTTTCAGAATAGCAGCCGTGTTAGTCTGTATCCGCAAAAAGAAAAGGAGGACTTGTGGCATCTTAGAGACTAACAAATTTATTTGAGCATAAGCTTTCGTGAGCATAAGTTTACAGCTCACTTCATCGGATATTCACCTATATATGGGGTGCTTCACGACACTTTGTCTTGCACTGCTATCTCTATCTGCATGAATCCACACTCATCCTACAGACATATAATGTGTTTGGCTTTCTATGAGCAATTTTTGACAGTTTTCTTCCTTATGCACTTTGTGGCCTACACAGCGTTTTCAGTGTGGAAATGATAAAGGGAGGAAAGGAGAGATATAGAGTAGAGGACGGAATCATTAAAATGTCCTAGGTATAAAAGGACCACTTTCAAATAAATTATTGGTTTCATTTTTAATTTCTGGCAAGAGCTTACAGCAGTCTTAGTAGTCCAATAGAGTTTAAGAAATGTTTGGCAAATTTCACCAGTATTAGTTAAATAATCTTTTAGCCAGTATTCTGCAAGCTCTATAGCTTGCCTAATACTAATCATCAGATATTTTTGACTAATATCAAAGAGATTATTTTCTCTAGCAGACAATATACATTTTCCTTGAAATTTGTTCATTTTAGCATGAATGAGGGGAAAAAAGGATCCACACTTTGACTACCTTGAAAATCACCACCTTTATTTTAAAATCAAGTTTAATTATTATTTATATTTGATTTCTCATTTACTTTTTTGTAACTGCTGTGGCTTGTTCACTTAATAAGACATCTAAATTTATAGGGAAAAAATCAATAGCCTTTAAAGGTTTTGCTCTTTCAGTTAACTGAGCCCCCAATCATCATTAAGAGTATACTGTGGGGATGTATAGGATTGTTCTTTTTAAATTGAAACCAATCTAAAAATCACATACAATCCTGAATTCCTGACAATCAGCTAGCTTGTCATAGCTAAAACAGCAAATTGCTAAGGATACTGATAGCTGCTGTTACTAAAAACTGGATTTCAGATATTGTTTATTATAAGATGTGCATTCCCCTTTGAGAGAAATATTAATGACAGACATATGTATCAGTGAAATGAAAGGACAGGTTGAAAAGTATAGATGTGTGTGGACTTACATCAGTGTTCACCATAAAATGCAAGGAACCTAAAAAGCCATTCAAAGGAAACTGATTAAAATGTCAATGCTAATGCAAATGCATACTGAACAAAATCGCTGAAAGGAGAATAAGTATAAGAGCAAAAGCAGTTTCACTGATTATATGGAACTACTCAAATATTTAAACTTGAGCATCTGTGTAAGTGTTTGTAGGATCAGGACATAAATGCAGACGATAAATGTTATTCATTGTCAAAACCATTAACACCACAGAGCTAAGATTGCCCAGCAATGCCCAGTGTCCTTCCAGAATGTGGACAGTACCTAAACTTAAGCCTCTGAAAACCAGGAAATACAGTTACGATAATGCCTTCGACATCATGCTTCTACCCAATCATAACTCTGTACACAACCCAAGAGTGCCCAAGGGAGAGCTTGGGCTGTATCACTCCCTAAGATGTGCGTGGTCAGCAGGGGAGGATGAAGAAGAGCAGTATTGGGCATATGAAGAAAAAAAAGTCTGTAACTGTAAATGTATATATTGTATATGATTATGTGGGGAGGTCCAGCATGTGAGTTAGAAATCTCTAGAATATTAATCTAGAACAGTTTTCAGTGGAAAATAATTCAGTTATATTTTCCCTAAATCATACTTAAACTACCTGGCATAGATTTAAATTATTTTCTGGATCACGCATCAGAAGTACTATGAATCATACAAATCCATAGAGTGTGATGTAATTGCTTGCCCATTCTCGGATAACAAATGCAAATTATATTTTATGCAGAATATGAAATGTGAAAACTAAACTAAATATACAATAAAAAGCAATCCATCATAAGCCATAGTATGAGTATAAAAGTATTTTGAACCAATGTTTAGTCTGGTATTTCAGCTGTGTTTGCACTTGGTGGGTGGACTTTTTTTTGCCGGGGCAAGGGGGGAAGGCATTTTAGTACTACTACTAAATTGACCAGAAGAAAGAAATCAAGATGAATACTGCACACAGAAATCTCTCAGGTATTTATGGAAGAGGAATCCTCACAGATCTTGAAGAAATTGAAGTGTTCAAATTAATTATAACTATATGCCGATTTGAAAAATCATCAAAAATGTTTAAAGCAATTATTTCTCATAATTGGTGACTGGCAGCATTCCTTATCAGGCCAAAACTAAACAGATCTATAGTAATGGATCAGTAATCTTGGAGGTCAATTAAAGCTTTTTTTTAAAAAAGATAAATACAAAAGAGTTCAGTATTTTTTATATAATGGATTCTTCACCGTAGGAAGAATTTAGCAAGATTCAAAAAGGGATTTGAGATTTATATCTGCAGATATTATCATACTTAGTGACAAAAACAGGAAGAGATACCAAACCTTATGTTCAGAGCTTCAACTAATAACTAACTATTAGATCTAACAGGGAGGCAGATGATACCCCATTTGCCTACTCCAGCGTTGTTTCTCTGAAGCATCTGGTGCTGGCCACTATTGAAGAAGGGACAGGGTTCTAGATGGACTTCAGTCTGATCCAGTCTGACAATTCTTATGTTCCTAATCACTAATGGAGTACCTGGATAGAGTCAAAAGTTACAAACAAATTTAAAACCTATATTTGAAAATCACTTCTCATTTTACTTACCTGACTGTGAAAGTGTTGGGAAACAGCAAGTGATGCAGCACTCTGGTCACCACAGTTACAAGTATTAGAGTAGTGGTTTCTCTGGAGTAGCCCTGATTAGGAAGAGCTGTGCCTAGCTGGTGGATTGAGACGGGCTGAGGAGAGCCCCAAAGGCTAATTAGCCCATTACCCAAGAGGTAGAAAAAGATATAGGAAGGAAGCGTTTTGGGGCAAAGAGAGAGAAAGCAAGCAAGCAAGCAAGCAAGCAGCAGGCTTTTCAGAGTTAGAGCCAGCAGAGATCTCTCAGGGGGAAGATACTTTATGTCTCCCCTTTCCTTGGCCAAGTGAGCGAAGCATTATATGATATTGTAAATACCGAGTTTGTATAGGTGGTGGGGAGAACACAGTGAAATAAAACCAGAAGAAGGTTTCTAAGCAGTTTGTTGCTTGTAAAGAGAGAGGAGTGGGACACTGCCCTGTCACACTGCCCAAGAGGGTAAAAATCTGAGTTCAAGTTCTGTGTTGCTTGTGCTATAGGTGAGAGCAAAAGCACTTAAGTACAGCAAAGAAAGCAACAACTTACAGGTGAAACACAGACCCCTAAAGTCAGATCTTACCAGGATGAAGAAACGCTCCTTATTTACTTTTATTTAATTTAAAAACAGCAGCACACAAATTCTGATAGGGATTTAAAACTTTAAACAGTATTTCAGGAAGGAGAATTACTTATAAAAAGCATTTTGGTTCACTTTTAAACATACTAGGAAAACTTCATAGAAAATGGGGGTATCACCTGAGATGACACTGAGGCCAAAAAATCCCTTCAGCTCTTGGTCATGCCAGGTGCTGGGCACCTCTGAATCCCATTAAAGTCAGTAGGAATCAAGAGTACTCAGAACCTCACAGGACTGAGCATTCAGGCCTGCTCTAGTCCAGTAAAGTACTTCAGTACATACTGTAGTAATACTCACATATTTTAAGCAAGCACATCTGTCTTTAACATCCTAATGGCTCAGAACATCACTGAGCATCTAAAGCCTGATCTTGCACCTGCTGAAGCCAGTAGGAAAGCTCCCTTTGATGTCAGTGGGTGCAGGAGCATGCCTCTAGAGAATGCCAAAGGAAAATGAAGAATTTAAGGACCAGCTGCTGCTCCCATTGAGGTTGATGGGGATTTTATCACTGACTTCAATGAGCGTAAGGCCCTATTATTCTGATTTGTGAGCAACTCATGCAGGGTGAACATTCATTCTTTAAAGGTCCTGCAAACTTCCATGGATGCACTGCAAACATTGAGCCTACATAATTCAAAAAGATAATTGAAGCTATGATAGAATCTCTCCATCTGCAAGATGTATTCCAGTTACTGTACACGGACTATAGGCATTTTCCAGTTTGGTGGATTATTTTAATTGCTTCTGGTAAATTAAGCAACAGTATTTCACTGACTCAGTCAGCTGCTGCAGATTGGCTGAAAGTGGCAGTAGATAAGACAATGAAAACTAAGAAATTAGGCGTATAAAAAAGATTCTTTTGTAAATTACCCTGCAACCCCTTTGTGTCACAGCAGCAATTCTTGTCAATGCAATTTTTATTAATCAGTGCAGACATAGAGAAACATCCTTAATAAATGAAGAAGAAAGGAGCTACCTTTGTCTCTGAAGCCCTGCAGCACTGTCAGGAGAATTTATAAGGAACATCAAGTCTGCACTCTTAATTTGAAATAGGAGCAAAGATGCTGTATTTCAACAGTTAAATGTAATTAGGTATTATCTTATCTTAAAATACAGGCTGTTTCTTTGCTTACTGCTTCTTCCCCACCCTCGTCGCCTGAAAATAGTTGGAACTGCTGACTGAAACAATGCACTTTGATTTTAAACAATTCTCTACATTTTTTTTTTATCATCAGACAAGGTATATGGGAATCAGGGAATGGTACTGTGACTTCAAATCACAATTCATTCCCCGGTTTGCTCCTGAAATAGGGTAACTTCCCACTGCCCTTTATTTCGGGCAGATTGTAAAGTTATAGTTTTGCTATACATGCATACAGGATGTTCATCTACCACATTTTTGTGCATAGACCAGTAATCTGTATTTGTAAATATCAAGGAGTAGGGTCTGTAACTGTGACAGATATGGCAATTTCCTACAATATATTTGGGAGATCTTACTCTATTACGTTTTTATATCATTGTGGGGCAGAGATTATATGTAATTCAGTGGGAGAGGGTGACCATAGCCTTCCAGGAACTAAGAACCGTGGGTGTGATTAGGCAAATTCACTTATGTTGTAACACTGCCAAAGAGGTACCATCATCTTAAGTGGCTCACAGATATTGGCTCAGATGGGATTTTCCAGAGACCAAACAGACAAAGAAAGGATTTCTGGATAAATAGTTTTAGTTTAAACTGACTCAGGGCTGTCTTCCTGGTCCAGCAACTGGACAGCACCTTCTGTCCAAAGGGCCCTCCCAGTCCTTCCTGGGAAGATTTGGAAGGACTTTGGCCTATGGAAGGCCCATAAGACTGATGAGTGACCACTGGTAGGCTTTTAGCATGTATATAGGAAATTTTATTGATTTAAATATATTTTCTCTGTAATGGTTTCACCTTCAGAATGAATGTGTTTGTTTAAAGAGAGATGTGTGGTAATTTATAACTGTGAGGAATTGCGCCTCTGAGGAGAAAGCAAAGCGTAGATGCTGCTTTGTTTAAGCAGACTAGGTTACTGGGAGATGTAGGCAGGGAACTAAGGAGCCAGGGAACTGTGCAGCCTGGAAAAAAACTGATCAGGACAGAGAGACACAGGGGTCTTCACCCAACAGAGATGACATCTGAGGAGGAGGGAACCTAGAGTGGCTGCCCTTGCTGAACCATGGAGCGGAAATACAGGTGCAGTTGCCCTGAACTATGACAGTAACTTCTGAGAAAAATCCAGCAGAACTTTTTTGCATGAAAACATCAGGAAGTTCTGATTGTAATTGTTTTCAAATGTGATATTTTCTCTCATATGTGACTGGTGGAAACTGGAAAATTTCAGTGAAAACAATTCAGCCATTTCCAAGACAGACATGGGGTGGGGACATTATTTTGCCTTTAAAAAAAATTCAGGTGACCTTTTCTTTGAGAAGCTCTAGTATTTTTGGAAGAAGGATGAGAAATTTAATAGCCTTTGTGCCAGGGAAGCAACTTTGGTTGTTTCTGTGAAAATGCACAATTTGGCCAAGTTATAAGCCTTTGGAAAATCTCATTTCTCACAGCTCAATAGAGACTTCTTACAGTTTAGCAACTAAAATCTCTAAAGATTGAGCTGTACTGAACAAGCTCCATCTCCTCAGTTCCTGGGCTGATGAGTCTATGTGCTCCATTCCCAGAGAATGATTGAGCATGTTCTGTCCTCTCACCACTCCTATGTATGACAAGACTATGAGTGCACTATACCCCCAGAGTTACTGAGCATGCTCTAGTCCAGCAATACAGGGATGAAGCTGGACTTTGCATATGATGGTTCTGGGCCAGGGAGAGTCCATACACTGAACCTGAGAAGAAAAAGCTAATCTCCCATATTCTCATCCACTCCAAAGTCAGTGAAAACTGAGAATCTCTCCCCACACAGGGTGGTGATCCTTGTCCCATGATTCCCCTGCAAAGCTGCATAAAGGAATCCTCCCCTATCCATGAGTCTCCCAGACTTTAGGCATCCATGATCTCCAGATTGGGGCTCTCCAAGGCACAAAAAGGACATGCCTTCTATAGCCCTTGATTGCGCCTGTGCCCCTCCTTCCCTTGGAATCACCAACTCCTGCTGAAGCTGTAAAGAGATGGGCTGCTGAAAAGCCAGCAGCTGCAGCTGCCCCAAACTCCAAGATGCCTTACTTCAGCAGTCATAGGCTGCCCCAACTTCTGAGTGCAGGTGGGGAGCAGGGTCAAGCACTGTCCTGCAGTAGCCACAGCACCATGCGGGCCGTCTCCTTGACCCACGACTGAGCCATTTGACCCTTTGATGGGCGATAGTACTGGTGGAATCTCTAGGAAAATATTTGTGCACTATTTTTTTTATTCAGGCCAAAGTGTTTTGTTATGAAAGTTTCAACCCATTTCATTTTTTATGACAAGATTTTAAAAAACAAACGAACCCTTTTCCAGTTTAATTAACATATTTTTTAAAATAAAAATTTTGAACAAGAAAATCTTTATTTCAAATTTCTATACATTTTCTCTCAACATTTTATTCAAGTTGGGAAATTCAATCTACCTTGATCCTGTTTTGCAAACAGTTTCAGTTTTGACGTGATCGGCATTTTTTGACTAAAAAAAAGATTTGTTGAAAAATTCCAGACCATGTCTATGCCTGACTACATCTAAAACAGGAAGGTCTGTGTCTAATTACGGTGGAGTTCAAAATATGCAAGACTTCTTGGCCACAGACTAGACAGCAGGATCTTATTTAAATCATTTGGGGGCAGTGAGGTAGGTGATACAATACACACAGAACTGCATAGCCACAACAAAATCCATAAGTGCTGACATTAAACCACTTGCTGTATATCTCGCTGGGAGCCTGAAATTTTCCCTGCTGTTCAGTGGTTCAGACTGTTAATAGATCCTTGGGAGCTGATTTTTCTTCTTTTTTTAATATATAACCATGCAACGATGATCCACTTCAGAATAAATGTTAGAAAGTTCTCTAAATTCTTACCCTTTCCTCTGGGGATATGTATGTCTGTGCATGTGATTGTCACCGCAATTTGTGGAGACTACAGCTATGTGATAAATCAAAGAGTCATATGATAAATGTTATTTATCATGCACCTCTGATGGCAGCACCTGCCCTTTTTGCCCACTCATTCATTTCCCCAGCATCTCTGCAAACATTTTAAGTCTGAAAGCACAAAGACTCAAATGAGATGCTCCCAGCTTCCCAATGTGATAGTACCTAGCATTGCCTTCTAGTTCTAGGAGGAGGCCCTTTATAGAGCATGATTTTGATATGTATAGAAAAGCTACTTAGCTCACATCTATATATGTTTCAAAATGTATCAGTTTAAATTTGAGAAAACTAGGCCATCCTTTCTCTTACTGTGTGTCACCCTTCCTTACAATGAATAGAACTTTACTATTTAAAGAAGACTCGATGTTCTAGTCACTGAAGCTAATAGTGAAATTCCCATTCACTTGAGTGATGCACAATCAGGCCTACAGTCCCACTGAAATGAATGGAAGTACCTGAATAAGGTACTACTCAACAGCAGGATATAAACTATATATGCCCACTTTACTTGTCTCAATGCCTATGAAAAATAAGAAAAAAACTTACCTCCCCTTGTTACACCACCCCAGCATTGTGCCAATAGTTTATGTCATGGCAGAATCAATCTGATGATGCATTGACACAATCATTAGAGTGCTACAGTAGCACTGGTGATTTGCTAGCTTAAATCATTGTCAAAGTGATATTGCTGTAATGCTACTGTGTTGATGACTTGGTATAATATATTGCCATAATATATCACACTGATTATATGGATGGCAATATGGAAATATATATCTATCATAAAGCAAAGGAAAAATGAAATGTGGCAGCAAGGCTCTCCTTTTAACTAACATCTCTAAGTATTATTTAAAAAATATATCTAAGTTAAATAGTATACAAAGAACTAGAGAAAATAAAATCATTAATATAGTGGAGGCTAGAGGTGTTTGGCTTAAATATCCTGTATTCCTTTTACAATTGAAGAGATGAGAAAGTTAAGAGGTGTGTTATGGTAAGTTGTGGGCAGAAAATGGATCTGAGGTATTCAAAAAATGGGGGGGGGTTGGTATGCTCTGTGCTGTATTTTTACTGATCTACAAGCAGCCCAAGCAGGAAGGTAAAAGTGACTAAGATTAAAGTATACAATGTATTTCATGCATACATAAAGTTCATTCACTGTATATATAAAGTGTGAACTGAGCGCCTCAAGTTTTGGATGCACAACTTGAGATACTTGAAAGCGGCTGGGTTTTCAGGAAGTGCTGAGTACCTGAAAAGCAGACCACTTTAAAGTGGCACAGGTTGGACACCTAAAAATGGAGGCACCCAAAATCAGTGCGTGCTTCTGACAAATATTAGCATAGATTTCTCAGAAACAGTCAGGGACTGCTAGAATTTTGTTCCTGTTATGACCTCTGTGTAACAAACTCATTCTTCCAGACAAAGTTGCAACACAAAGTGTCTTGGAAACATCCCAGACCTCACCACTAGCACTAACTGGATCTTATCATCCCAAGGTGTGCCAACCTTAACATCATCCTCATTACCTGCAGCGCTGATTGTGACACAGACCACTCTCTGGTATGCAGCAAGGTCAGGCTTAAATAAAAAAAAATACACAGATCTAAATTAAAAGGATATCCTCAGTACCATAGCGGATCAAGAAAAGTCACAAGAGTACAAGAACATACTACAACAAGCCCTTGACACCACTGTGCCACAAGTGCCCAGATGAAGTGGAAGCAGCTGAAGAACACAATCTACGATGCAGCTCTGTCAGTCTTTAGGAAAAAGGAAAACAAGACCAACGACTGGTTTGACGCATATTCCAGTGTGTTGACCAGTCACAGAGGCCAAACTCACAGCTCAACCAACTATGAAGAGAGATCCAAATGAAAAAACCTTACAAGCATTGAGAGTGGCAAGAACCAAGGTACAACAAATGGCTCAGTGCTGCACCAATAACTATTGGCTGCACTTATGTGAAAGTATTCAAGTAGCAGCTGATGCAGGCAACATCAGAAACATGTATGATGGGATCAAGAAAGCCTTGGGTCCAACTTCAAAGAAAAACATCCCCACTGAAATCAACAACAGGGGAAACAATCAATGACTGCACCAAGCAGATGGATTACTGGGTAGAACATTACTCTGAGCTTTACTCTCATGAAAATATTGTTACAGACACAGCCATCAACGCCCATCAAAAGCCTGCCTGTTATGAACCAACTTGACGATGAACCGACTGTCGAGGAGCTTAGCCTTGCCAGAGATGGCCTCCCCAATGGAAAGGACCCCGGAAAAGATTGTATACCATCCGACGTCATAAAATGCAGAAAAACTATTGTACTGCAACATCTTCGCAAGTTGTTCTGCCTGTGTGGGAAAGAAGGCGAAGTACCACAAGAAATGAGAGATGCCAACATCATCACTCTCTATGAAAACAAGGGTGACCGGAGTGACTGTAACAACTATCGTGGCATTTCCCTTCTTAGTATTATAGGAAAAGTCTTTGCCCGAGTTGTCCTGAACAGACTTCAGACCCTTGCAGACAGAATCTATCCTCAATCACAGTGTGGCTTCCGAGCTGAAAAGTCTACTATCAACATGACCTTCTCGCTGAGACAACTACAAGAGAAATGCAGAGAATAAAAAAATCCAAAACCTCTACATATCCTTCATCAATCTCAGAAAGGCTTTTGACTTTGTCAGTAGAAGTGGACTATTTGTGCTTCTAGAAAAAATTGAATGTCCCCCACCAAGGTCTTAAGCATGATTCAATCCTTCCATGAAAACATGAATGGCACAGTCCAATATGATAGCTCAGTCTCTGTGGCTTTCCAGATTCATAACAGAGTTAAGCAAGGTTGTGTACTTTCCCCAACTCTGTTTGGGATCTTGTTCTCCCTTCTACAGAAACAAGCTTTTGGTTTCTCAACTGAGGGAATCTTCTTGCGTACAAGATCTGATGGAAAGCTGTTCAATCTTTCAAGACTCAAATCTAAAAGCAAAACTTGGGAGGCCCTTATCCAATACCTTCTCTTTGCCAATAACACAGCAGTGACAACCCACACGGAAGCTCATCTTGAAAGCCTAATGGATAGTTTTTCCAAAGCCTGCCAAGACTTCAGGCTTACTATAAGCCTAAAACAACTGACATAACGTGCCAAGATGTTGAAGAAGCACCCTTCATCAAATTCAACAAGTATGAACTTGAAGTGGTGAACGAGTTCACATACCTGGGGTCCATTGTCACAGTCAACCTCTCACTTGAAACAGAACTCAACATCCGCATTGGAAAAGCCGCCACAACAATGTCTAGACTGAACAAGAGGGTATGGCAAAATAACAAACTGACAGAACATACAACGGTCTGTGTGTATTGTGCATGTGTTATTAGCACTGTTTTGTATGGGAGTGAGACATGGACCTTATATGCTCATCAGGAAAAGAGGCTCAATAGCTTTCAAATGTGTTGCCTTTGCCAAATCTTTGGACTCTCCCGGAGGGACAGAGTCACCAACACTGAGGTGCTCAAATGCAAACACGCCTCAAACAGAGACCCTTCCACTCGCGTGGGAATGTGTGCCAAATGAATGATAGGCACATCCTAAAGGACATCCTCTATGGTGAATTGGCATCTGGAAAAAGACCCAAATGACGCCGAAAATTGCATTTCAAGGATGTGTGCAAGCGAGACCTCAAAGAAATGGATGTAGACATTTGGGAAGATCACACTCAAGACTGCAGCCTTTGGAAACAAGAGCTTAGCAAAGGTCACCAGAGTTACAAGAGGAAGCAGTTCAGCTTAGCAGAGGAGAAAAGAGCTCACAGAAGGCAGAAGCCAAAGGCTGAAAACATCGCCTTTCAATGTGATAGATGTGGCAGAGATTGTCTCTCTCGAGTGGGTCTCTTCAGCCACATTTGCGGATGCCATAGAGTACATTCTTTACCTTTCAGGGGTGCATACACATGGTCTCTCAAGCCTGAAGGATGCCTGCTACTACTACTATCTTTCAGATCTCTCTGCTATCCAGTCTGGATAGTCAAGGACCAAGTTTTCGAAAACAGCCACTACAACTGAGCTGTCAGTTTTTGGTACACAATTTTTAGATATGTGGTTGCAAGGTTCATGTGTGCAAATGCTGTTTGCATAGAAAAACACATGACTTTTAATGTGCAAAAACAGGCATGGAAGTGTATGCAAAAAATTGCAGGGATGTTCATGTTTCTCGATTATATTGCCCTTAAAGCTGTGTTTGTGGCATAATAAATAAGTTTAAGAAATAAAAGAAAAAGCAAAATACTGAGCCCAGCAGTAACTATTCCTAACCTCCAATGTAAGCACCGAAAGGCCACCAACCCTGATCTCATGGCAAACTATTTAGATGAAGGGGTTATAAATTTATAAAATATTAATTTATAGGGCCAGTTCTTTCAGAATAACTTGTTGTTTATGTTATTAAGAAGATGGGGTCACTATGATTTTAATATTCGTTTTAGTACATTTGGAATCATTGTCCTTTCATCCTCCCCCTACATAGCTGCTGCTATTGTTGTTGCTTTAATTTTGCTCTACTATGTATAACACAGAGCTCATTCAAAGTTTATTAGATGAGCTAGTGAGAGAGAGAATCATTACAGATTGGTTTTGACACAATTTTCACACATGTGACAAGACATTACACAGGCACTTAAATGATGCAGGCTGTCAACAATATGCCATGGACCTTATATTTGTGCCAATGAATAATAATGCTTGGTGCATACTGGATAATTTTCAGTGTTCTGTCTCTAGTTATTGCAATTATCTAAAAAAATAGCAAGGTTCCACTCAATCCAATATTATTATTATTGCTTGGATGTTATGCCACTGGTACTCCATTTCCACAAATTACAGGCATTCTATAGCAAATCTTTTATGTTTGTTTCTTTTCTAAGTTTGTTTTACAGGGACATCTAGTGGTGTAAGGATTACACGCAGCAGTGTCCAATAGGAATTTGATGCTAGCCACACTGCTAGCCACACTTGTGGTTTGGAATTTTTCTTATTAGCCACATTATAAAAAAGCCACATGTATTAGCCACAATTCAATAGCCTATTAGCCCATGTGGCTAGTGGCGAATGTATTGGACACCGCTGGATTACAGTTTAATCATATACTGGTATACTTTATTTTTCAAAGCTCATGATTCATTTATGAGACTCACAGGCAGCATTACTGAGAAGAATGATAGGGAAATTGTACATACTTTCAATTAGTCTAAAGTGGACTGGTAATGAATTATGTTGCTATCCACCAATACTGTACTTTCAAATTATCTGTGGCAGGTAGTGAAAATGAAAGGATCTTGCTAACTTTTAAAGTCTGCTTATTTTGTTGTCGGCTTTTTTTTTTTTTTTTTTTTAAGATGCAGGAATAGGAAGGTATACAGTATCAGCTAAGATAGACTACAGTCCAGGAGTAATATTTCTTTAGCAATACACCAATGCTTTCTATTCTACTTTTAGAACACACTCATCACTGTAGTTTCTGCGTACCTCCAGAATTAAGAAATGTGACTAATACGTATCTCATGTTTGTTCTCTCATCCTCTCCCCAGGGAGAGAAGAACATGCAGAGGAATATCTTGTTTTGGTAGGGTTTTTATGTTTTATTTTTTAAAATATACTGTTTCTATGTATATATGTTAAAGAACCCATGTCAAGATTCCTCCCCCACTCTGAACTCTAGGGTACAGATGTGGGGACATGCATGGAAAAACCTCCTAAGCTTATCTTTACCAGCTTAGGTCAAAACTTCCCCAAGGTACAAAATATTCCACCCGTTGTCCTTGGACTGGCCGCTACCACCACCAAACTAATACTGGTTACTGGGGAAGAGCTGTTTGGACGCGTCCTTCCCCCCAAAATACTTCCCAAAACCTTGCACCCCACTTCCTGGACAAGGTTTGGTGAAAAGCCTCACCAATTTGCCTAGGTGACTACAGACCCAGACCCTTGGATCTTAAGAACAATGAACAATCCTCCCAACACTTGCACCCCCCCCTTTCCCTGGGAAATGTTGGATAAAAAGCCTCACTAATTTGCATAGGTGACCACAGACCCAAACCCTTGGATCTGAGAACAATGAAAAAGCATTCACACACAAGAAGACTTTTAATAAAAATAGAAGTAAATAGAAATAAAGAAATCCCCCCTGTAAAATCAGGATGGTAGATATCTTACAGGGTAATTAGATTCAAAAACATAGAGAACCCCTCTAGGCAAAACCTTAAGTTACAAAAAAGATACACAGACAGAAATAGTTATTCTATTCAGCACAATTCTTTTCTCAGCCATTTAAAGAAATCATAATCTAACACATACCTAGCTAGATTACTTACTAAAAGTTCTAAGACTCCATTCCTGGTCTATCCCCGACAAAGACCAGCATATATACAGACACAGACCCTTTGTTTCTCTCCCTCCTCCCAGCTTTTGAAAGTATCTTGTCTCCTCATTGGTCATTTTGGTCAGGTGCCAGTGAGGTTACCTTTAGCTTCTTAACCCTTTACAGATGAGAGGAGCTTTCCCCTGGCCAGGAGGGATTTCAAAGGGGTTTACCCTTCCCTTTATATTTATGACACGCCCCCCAAATCTCAGCTAGGGTGAAACACTGGCTGGGATTTCTTCCTGGAGCTCTAGGAAAAACAGAGTTAATAAGACACATGCATCTCTAAATATACTACCAAGACTAACAATATTTTCCACATCTCAAGGACGATTTTAACCAGTTGATTCTGGGAAACTTTCACAGGAGAGTGCATCAGCCAGTTTGTTAGAAGCTCCTGAGATGTGTTGGATGTCGAAATCAAAATCTTGGAGAGCTAAACTCCACCGATGAAGTTTTTTGTTAGTTTCCTTGACAGTGTGAAGCCACTTCAGTGCAGCATGGTCGGTTTGCAGGTGGAAACGCCGTCCCCAAACATATGGGTGTAGCTTTTCCAGAGCGTAGACAATGGCGTAACATTCTTTTTCAGTGACTGACAAGTTGCTTTCCCTCTCAGACAGTTTTTTGCTGAGAAACACTACAGGGTGGAATTCTTGATCAGGTCCTTTCTGCATTAAAACTGCTCCCACACCACGCTCGGATGCATCTGTGGTTACTAGGAACGTTTTGTCAAAGTCTGGAGCCCTTAGTACAGGGTCAGACATGAGTGTCGCTTTAAGCTTGTTAAAGGCCTTCTGACACTTTCCGGTCCACTGAACAGCATTTGGCTGTTTCTTTTTGGTTAGGTCTGTCAGTGGGGCGGCGATTTGGCTGTAGTGCGGTACAAATCGTCTGTAATAACCGGCCAAGCCTAAGAAGGATTGAACCTATTTCTTTGACTTTGGGACAGGCCACTTTTGGATAGCATCCACTTTGGCCTGTAGGGGGCTGATAGTTCCTTGACCCACCTGGTGTCCAAGGTAAGTCACTCTGTTTAGGCCTATTTGACACTTCTTAGCCTTAACAGTTAGTCCTGCCTCCCTTATGCGCTCAAGGACTTTTTGTAGATGTTCCAGGTGGTCTGCCCAGGAATCCGAAAATATGGCCACATCGTCAAGGTAGGCGACTGCATATTCTCCTAATCCCGCTAGGAGACCATCTACAAGTCTTTGGAAAGTGGCGGGTGCATTTCGCAGCCCGAAAGGGAGTACATTAAATTCATACAGCCCGAGATGTGTGATGAAGGCTGGCCTCTCCTTGGCAGATTCATCTAGCGGTACCTGCCAGTACCCCTTGGTTAAGTCCAAGGTAGAGATGAACTGGGCCCGTCCCAGTTTCTCTAATAGTTCATCGGTGCGTGGCATTGGATAGTTGTCTGGGCGAGTTACAGCATTTAGCTTATGGTAGTCCACGCAAAAACGTATTTCCCCATCTGGTTTGGGAACTAGAACCACTGGAGATGCCCATGCACTTTCAGAGGGGCGGATTACACCCATCTGTAACATATCCTGGATCTCCCATTCTATAGCAGTTTTAGCTTGAGGAGACACCCTGTAAGACTGGACTCTAATTGAGTGAGCATTACCTGTGTCAATGGAGTGGTATGCCCGTTCAGTCAGTCCTGGGGTGGCTGAGAACGTTGGCGCGTAGCTAGTGCACAGCTCCTGGATCTGCTGTCGCTGCATACGCCCAAGGGTCATGGAGAGGTTCACCTCTTCCACACCACCAGCACATTTCCCTTCGTAGTAGACACCTTCAGGCCACTCAGCGTCATCTCCTCCCTGGGCTGTAAACTGACAAACCTTTAATTCTCTGGAATTAAAGGGCTTTAGAGAATTAATATGGTACACCTTAGGCTTTCGGTTGGAGGTGGGGAATGCTATGAGATAATTAACAGCTCCCAGGCGCTCCTGGACCGTGAATGGCCCTTCCCACGATGCTTCCATTTTATGGGCCTGGAGCGCCTTTAAGACCATGACCTGGTCTCCTACTTTGAAGGAACGCTCTCTGGCATGTTTATCATATCAGGCTTTTTGCTCTTTTTGAGCATCCTGTAAGTTTTCTCTAGCAAGGGCTAAAGAGGTTCGGAGGGTGTTTTGTAGGTTGGTTACAAAGTCCAGAATGTTAGTTCCTGGAGAAGGTGTAAATCCCTCCCATTGCTGCTTCACCAACTGCAATGGCCCCTTAACCTCACGGCCATATACAAGTTCAAATGGGGAAAACCCTAAACTGGGATGTGGTACAGCTCTGTAGGCAAAGAGCAACTGCTGCAACACTAGGTCCCAATCATTGGAGTGCTCATTTACGAATTTACGTATCATGGCCCCCAAAGTTCCATTAAACTTCTCCACCATGCCATTTGTTTGATGGTGGTAAGGAGTGGCAACCAAGTGATTTACCCCATGAGCTTCCCAAAGGTTTTTCATAGTTCCTGCCAGGAAATTAGTCCCTGCATCTGTGAGGATGTCGGAGGGCCAACTTACCCTGGCAAAAATGTCTGCTAGTGCCTGGCACACACTTTTAGCCCTGGTGTTGCTTAGAGCTACTGCTTCCGGCCATCGGGTGGCAAAATCCATGAAAGTCAGTATGTACTGCTTTCCTCTGGGTGTCTTTTTCGGAAAAGGACCCAGAATATCCACAGCTACTCGCTGAAATGGAACTTCAATGATGGGGAGTGGCTGGAGAGGGGCTTTGACCTGGTCTTGGGGTTTTCCCACTCTTTGGCACACCTCACAAGACTGGACATAGGTAGAAACATCCTTGCCCATTCCCTCCCAGTGGAATGACCCCCCCAAATGGTCTTTGGTCCTGTTCACCCCAGCATGGCCACTAGGGTGATCATGGGCTAAGCTCAAGAGCTTGGCCCGGTATTTAGTTGGAACTACCAACTGTCTCTGAGGATGCCAGTCTTCCTGGTGACCCCCAGAAAGAGTTTCCTTGTATAAAAGTCCTCTTTCTACAACAAACCTGGATCGATTAGAAGAGCTGAGAGGCGGTGGGTTGCTCCGTGCCGTCGTCCAAGCTCTCTGGAGGCTTTCATCTGCTTCCTGTTCGGTCTGGAACTGTTCCCTTGATGCTGGAGACATCAGTTCCTCATTGGATTGGGGACCTAGGCTTGGTCCCTCGGGAAGCGATATAGGGGATGGAGCTGTTTCTGTTGACTGTGAACCGCTCTCCGCTGGTGCACTATGTTGGGATTCAGGCTCCGGCTGAGCCTCTTGTGTAGGGTTATCGGCTGCTGCCAGTTCAGGTTCGGTGGGGCCCTCTGGTGTTGAGGTTGCAAGTACAGTGCTGACACGGGGTCTGGTGTTGGTTGTTCGGCTGGTTCCGGTTCTGGGACTGGTTCCGTCTGGGTCTCTGGGACTGGATCCACTACTGCTGTTGCAGACATTGGCCTGGGGTCCAGGTCCATCACCTCTGACCGGGTCCTGATAGAAGTTTCCGGAACAGAGCTAGGCCTCACGGCTTGTTTAGCCTGACTGCGGGTGACCGTTCCCACCCTCTTGGCCTGCTTCACATGATTGGCCAAGTCTTCCCCCAACAGCATGGGGAGGGGATAATCATCATAGACTGCAAAAGTCCACATTCCTGACCAGCCCTTGTACTGGACAGGCAACTTGGCTGTAGGCAAATTGAAAGAGTCGGACTTGAAGGGTTGAATCGTCACTTGGATCTCTGGGTTGATTAAATTGGGGTCCACTAAGGAAGCATGGATAGCTGACACTTGTGCTCCGGTGTCCCTCCACGCGGTGACCTTCTTCCCGCCCACACTCACAGTTTCCCTCCGCTCCAAGGGTATCTGGGAGGTATCTGGGCCTGTGGACCTCTGGTGTGATTCTGGTGCAATGAACTGTAATCTGTTGGGGTTCTTGGGGCAGTTGGCCTTTACATGCCCCAGCTCGTTACATTTAAAACATCGTCCAGCTGACGGGTCACTGGGGCGAGGAGGGTTGCTGGAGAGCAGGGTGGCGGGACGATAAGGGGTCTGGAGGATTCTTTGGGAGATAGGTGGGGCCTTGGGCGGCCCCCGGTAATAGGGTGTGGTCTGGGATGGTCCCTTCTGGTCTCCGCTCCAACTGCGACCAGTTTTCTTCTTCTCTGCCACCTCCACCCATCTGGCTCCAATCTCTCCTGCCTCGATTACAGTTTTGGGTTTCCCATCTTTCTATATCCTCAGGAACACCCTCTAAGAATTGTTCCATTTGCATTAGGAAGGGCAAATTTTCTGGAGATTCAACACTTGCTCCTGATATCCAGGCATCCCAATGTTTCACAATGTGGTAGGCATGTCGGGTAAATGACATGTCTGGTTTCCACCTTAGGGCTCTGAACCTCCGACGAGACTGCTCGGGTGTTATCCCCATTCTGACTCTCGCCTTGGATTTAAACAGTTCATACTTGTTCATGTGTTCTTTAGGCATTTCAGCTGCCACCTCAGCTAAGGGTCCACTGAGCTGTGGCCTCAGCTCTACCATGTATTGGTCAGTAGAGATGTTGTACCCAAGGCAGGCACTTTCGAAGTTTTCTAAGAAGGCCTCAGTATCATCACCTGCCTTGTAGGTGGGGAACTTTCTGGGATGGGAAGTGGTACCTGGAGAAGGATTGCTCGGGTTTGTTGGTATATTCTGCTGGGCCTTTATCCTCTCCACCTCCTCCACATGCTTCCTCTCTTTTTCCTTCTCCTCCTCCACATGCTTCCTCTCTTCTTCCTTCTCCTCCTTCTTCAGCCACATGAGTTCTATCTGTCTTTCATGTTCCCTTTGTCTTTCCTCAGCCTGAAATTTGGCTAATTCCAGCTGTAGTCGAGCCGCAGATTTTGTCATTCTAACCTCTCTGTTTTTAACTAACTTTACACCCGAGGTTTAGAAATAAACAAACAAAACTTGGCTGTAAAATTTTGCTGTGCTGGAATAGAATACCTATTCTCTGATAGTGATTGTCAGCCTACAGAAAAAGACAATTCTCTTGTCTCTGCTCTGGGCCCAAATTAAAGCAAAAAACCTCCAACTACTTGGAAACCTGCTTACCCAGCCCAAAGAAAAAGCAAATGGGTAGAACACACACCCCCTATTTACTTTTAGGAAGAAAAGAAAAAAAAAAACAACTCTGGGTTGGAAGACTGTGAATTTCCCTGCAGGAGTTAAGTATCCTGCCTCCAGGCAAAGAAAACCTGCAATTCACAAAGATAATCCCCTTTTGTCTCTGCTTGGCCACAAAGCAGAGAAAAAACAAGCTGCTTTCAGTTTCAGCTGCTTTCTGGACTTCCTTTCCAAAGGGAAAAAAAAAATCCTTTTTAAAATCTGTATTTCTAGTTCAAAAAATCTCAACTGGATCTCAAAATGATTTCAGGTTAATCCCACCACTATGCCACCATGTCAAGGTTCCTCCCCCACTCTGAACTCTAGGGTAGAGATGTGGGGACCTGCATGAAAAACCTCCTAAGCTTATCTTTACCAGCTTAGGTCAAAACTTCCCCAAGGTACAAAATATTCCACCCGTTGTCCTTGGACTGGCCGCTACCACCACCAAATTAATACTGGTTACTGGGGAAGAGCTGTTTGGACGCATCCTTCCCCCCAAAATACTTCCCAAAACCTTGCACCCCACTTCCTGGACAAGGTTTGGTAAAAAGCCTCACCAATTTGCCTAGGTGACTACAGACCCAGACCCTTGGATCTTAAGAACAATGAACAATCCTCCCAACACTTGCACCCCCCCTTTCCCTGGGAAATGTTGGATAAAAAGCCTCACTAATTTGCATAGGTGACCACAGACCCAAACCCTTGGATCTGAGAACAATGAAAAAGCATTCACACACAAGAAGACTTTTAATAAAAATAGAAGTAAATAGAAATAAAGAAATCCCCCCTGTAAAATCAGGATGGTAGATATCTTACAGGGTAATTAGATTCAAAAACATAGAGAACCCCTCTAGGCAAAACCTTAAGTTACAAAAAAGATACACAGACAGAAATAGTTATTCTATTCAGCACAATTCTTTTCTCAGCCATTTAAAGAAATCATAATCTAACACATACCTAGCTAGATTACTTACTAAAAGTTCTAAGACTCTATTCCTGGTCTATCCCCGGCAGAAACCAGCATATAGACAGACACACAGACCCTTTGTTTCTCTCCCTCCTCCCAGCTTTTGAAAGTATCTTGTCTCCTCATTGGTCATTTTGGTCAGGTGCCAGTGAGGTTACCTTTAGCTTCTTAACCCTTTACAGGTGAGAGGAGCTTTCCCCTGGCCAGGAGGGATTTCAAAGGGGTTTACCCTTCCCTTTATATTTATGACAACCCAGGTGAAAGAAATGTGCATTGCATTTGGAGTGGAAGGTGGTGAGGTCTGTGATGGTCTTTAGTTCCTGGAGAACTCCATTCCACAGTCTCGGACCATTCCCTAAGCTTTACCCTTATTGTAGAGTGTTCCACTGTGAAAGAGGAGCATAGATGTTGATTATAGTCTGCTTTGGTAATGCATTTTCTTTGCTGGCTTTTTTACACATAGACAAAGAAATTAACCTATGAGAGTTGTGTTTACTTAAACACACATCTTGAGAGAAAAAAAAGTAATCATACATGATCACTTCAGTTTTTACATTAATATATTAAATGCATAGCTGGTTGGAAAAATTTCCAAGGAAAATGAAATTGATGAAAAATAAGTTAGGGTTTTTATTAATTAAAATTATGTTTTGCCCACATCTTTTAAATAAGGACTAGATTGCAACTATGCCACTCTGATCAGTTCCTCACGTAAGTGCTTACACTTTCACTCATATCAGTTATTACTTAACTTTGCAATTAAGTGATTTACAGTTTCCTTTTTCCATTCTAACCTTTTCAAAGATAGAGAAGCTTTGTAGCATTAGAGGAGAAAAAGTAAAGTGAAAAAACAAAAAGTGTGTTGTGGGGAGAGGGGAAGAAAGGAGAAACAAGCTGAATGAAAATGTTTGTTTCAAAATTTCCCATTGAAAAAAAGTCAAAAAATGTAATTTTCCCATGAAAAAAAATTAACCTTCAATGAAATTCCATTTTTCAGTGGCAAAATTTTCAGTCAAAATCCTGAGAGTGATAATTTCTAATTGAAGTGAGGGACCTTTTTCCCTCACCAGAGCAGATTGGTCCGAGGTCATTTTCAACCTTTGAACTTGAAGACTGATAGATGTTAAATTTAGAATACAGAACAACCAATCCTTAAACACACTTCACTTTCAATATTTCATTGTTTGAAGACCTGAAAAAAAAAGTAATAGTGATGTTGTTTCAAAGTTAAGGACTTCTCTCACTTCCTTCTCTGCTGAACAAACTTAAAATATCAAGAGCTAATATAGTACTGAAAGTACTATTAAGCTTACAGAATGTGGTTCCCTTGTGTCTATCCAATCACAGCCCCAAAATTACAGCCACAGAAGGATGGTATGGAAAAATACCTAATACTTGTTGAACAGCAAGTGGGTCAGGTTGCCTGCTTACAAAATCTTCATGGGTAGTCATACATTCTCTATGGTGAGCGCTGCAACCCTTTTAGTGTATGCCCCTCTCTGAATTTTCCTTGTCTTGTTAAAAAACATTTGCTGGTAGTGAGTAATAACTATTGATTATTGTGCAGCACTGGCTTGGTTCACTGTTACCTCATCATCCTCATCCTCTCATGCTCCTCCATTTCTATTTGTCTTGCCCTCCTGTTTCTGTCTTGACAGAGTGTGAGCAATTAGGTACCCAATTCCCAGGGAAAGTTAATAGAAATTGGATGCCTGACTCCCTTTTGTACTTTTGAAAATCTCCCCATAAAATATGAACAATGGGTCCTAATCTGTTTTGGGCCTATGGATATTCCCTGCTATAGTATTTCAGATAAAAAGTATCAATGCTCTTTGGAGTTTCAAGAAGAGAACTTGAAGTCAATGCGGCTGGTTTCTTGCTGGTGATGCCATGGACTGGCTGTGTGGCAAATCATAATTTCTCTATGTTTTAGTTTACCCATCAGTAAAATGGGTCTAACATCCATTTCATAAGGCTCCTTAGAGTCTTAATTTAGGTGGGATTTTCAAAACCACTCAGCACTGGTCTAACTCCATTCTTATTTAAGTCATTAGGAGTTTTACCATTGACTTAACTGGGAGCTGAATTAGGCCAGCACTGAGTGGTTTTGAAAACCCCACTCTTAATGTTTCAAAACTGCTTTCAAAGCCTAAAATGAAAAGATCCTTTAGAAGTGCAAAATTCCTGCACTATGATTATTCTAAAGCTGTTTTTCTCTTCCATTAAAAATATGTTAAAAGAAAGCTCATATCCAATAAATAGAAACAGTCAGGGTTTCTTGGGAAGAATGGCATATGTGAAGTTTAATTTAAAAGTCAGAGGTTAATATTTATGGTTTTAGTGAATACATTTATAGATATCATCCTTTATTTTGTACCCAAAAAGGAAGCCTGTAATCTGATTAAACCTTTTGAACAGAAATAGTTTTCAGAGTAATTCATTTACCTTGCCAATAACAATATTTCTCCTGTGAAAGTCTTATTGATGGCACAGTAAAAAATTAAAATAAATACCATGCTGTAATTTCAGCAGTGATCAAAAAGTTAATATTAATGCATACTCCTGTAAATATCATTTGGATTTCTGAAAACTGTTTGAAGAAAAGGCAAGAAAATGTTTCTTTCATCTATAATGAGCCTGAGAGGAAGAATTTCAATAAATCTAGGAAGATGGTTGAAGTTCAGAAGAAATTAAACCCAGAGTCTTTTTGGTATTTCAGGTTAATGTGGTTAAAGAATAGAGCTCTTCTAAAAGTCAGAAAAAAATATATAGTTTCTTGGCTTTTCCCAAGTTCTGGCCAATGCCTTCTTAATATTGTACTTCCAGGCTGAGTTACAATTCACTTTGTTAACGTTTGTTTGCCAATCTAATATCACATACCTTCCAGGTGGGTGTATTCGTTTTATTTTTGTTGTTGCTGCTGCTGTTGTTTTTTAAAGACAGATTGACAGGTATTACAGAAGACTTTATAAGGAAGATCTGATTCAAAATATTTTATTGTGACTAAACAATTCTATCTTAAAAGTGAAATTAACTATACAGGTAATTTTAATATTTTTCCATTTATTTGACTATGCAAGTTGTAGTTTATTAATTTGAAGACTACCAACAAAGTTTTGGATATGAGGATAACAATATTTAGCTACTGGAGATACAATACTAATATAATTTAACATGACTCTTCCCCAGATTACCTTGTTCTACACTGGTTTGGATCAATATTGTTCTTGACTTTCGCAATATAATAAATCATGATTTACTCAGTGTTTATATACCATATAGCCTCATGGCCTTCACTACACATTACAGTCCTGAGCTTTTACGGGTTCATTTTCTAATAGTACATTTTTGGGACTAGCAATTCTGCAGCAGTAATTACCATCACTATCTCCAAATCTTTCCCAAAAGAAGCTTTACCTCATATTATTGGCCCATGGTACATATGGCCTAAATTTGTCTCTCTAGTTTTGTTTTCTGCCAGTTGGAGCTAGGATTATATTAAGGGCGGAAGAAGTGTTTGGAAAATTTGCCCAAGTTTTTAAACGAATTTATTTCTGTGGTGTTTTTGCCCTGTTTGGTTTTGCCTATTGTCAGTAATGCAGTGAATGAGTACTGTTTCAGAAATGTTTGCTTTAAAGGGGAACATTTTAATTGCTTGTTGAAGAGAATTTGTGAGAAATATATATATTAATATGTAATAAAAATATATATTTGGTTTTGAATTTACAATTGTTGACTCTGAAAATCTGATTCTAACAATTCCATCTATGATTGGATATTAATGAACGAATTACAATTACAAGACTAAACAAAAAAACATTTTGACTTGATATTTATTACACATTAATATCTAAAATAATGCCAAAACAAATTCAAATTGTATTGGTATAACTACTTGCATTTTATACAATTAAATAAAATAAAGTAAATTAAATTTGGATGTGTTGCATCAAACATAGCCAATGATAGGTACTTTCATTTCACATACATTGGGATGGTATATTTTGACATTAATTGTTCAGGAAAACATAAGTAAAATAGAACACTTCTTACATTTTACAGGTTAAACCATTTTCTTTGGATACTTGTATTTTTAGATTTGTTTAAACCAGGCTACCACCTTTAGAGCTAGGTTGTTTTGCATCCCCTTCCTTCCTCCCCACCCCAATTTATGAAATACCTTTTTGATGGGTGCCATTATTTCAGGAATGTGTCAGAAATTTGGACTTTGAGGACCTTGGGGCCTGCTTTTTCCCACCCTGCATTTACTGATTTCCTAGGATATTTATTCTTGTGACAATTATGGGTGGACACTTCTGGTCAGAAGTGGTTTTAATAGATAGATAGATAGATAGATAGATAGATAGATAGATAGATAGATAGATAGATAGATAGATAGATAGATAGATAGATAGATAGATTTAAAACAATTTATGGCACTTAAACCTAGGATTTAGAAATTTTTGAAAAAGGTTAAAAGAAAGGAGGTGTTTTGGTTATTGGATTTTTGGGGAAGCTATGCACCTTGGATAAACCACAGCTATGGGGATGAATTAGAGCAGCGGTTCTCAAACTGTGGGTGGGGACTCCAAAATGGGTCGTGACCCCATTTTAATGGGGTCACCAGAGCTGGTGATTAACTTACTGGGGCCCCGGTGCTGAAGCCTGAGCCCCACTCCCTGGGGCTGAAGCCCCAGGGCTTCAGCCCTGTGTAGCAGGGCTCAGGTTACAGGCCCCCTCACCTGCGGATGAAGAACTTGAGCTTCAGCTTTGGCCCTGCAACCTGGTGGAGCTCGGGTGGACTCAGGCTTTGGTCCTCCCTCCTGGGATCATGTAGCATTTTTTGTTGTCAGAAGGGGTCGCGGTGCAATGATTTTTGAGAACTCCTGAATTAGAGCTTTGGAATTTGGAGGTACTGGAGGCACTGAACTTGTAGGATTGCTGGTGGTAATACTTTTAGCTGTGTTTGGTTGCATCTTGACTTGCACATTAAATTACTTAAAAAAAAAACAGTTAAAACAACTGCAGATATTTTCAGTAATAAAAAGATTTACAGATTTAATTTGATTAGAGTTTATAAAAAAATTACTGCATGGGAATGTTTTGAACCCAGCAAAGTTTTCAAGTTAGAACTGATCAGTAACTTTTGTTTTTTAATAATATTAAAAAGTTGCATTTTGACTGTTATTGGTTTGATCCTAGGGAATGTAAAAATCTTTTTTTATTTAAAAAAAAATAGTAGAGACCTTTTTGGGACTGTAAACAAACACAACTTATATGGCCAGGAAATATTACTTTTTTTGCTATTGCTTTATTTTTATGCACTTTTTTTAGAGTGGTGCTATCTAGCTATTTTCTAAACATGACTAAAGTTATTACCCCCCACCACACACTTTTTAAAAGACATTTAGCCAAATGTACACAATATTTTTAAATGATTGTTGGAGATCTACGGTTACACAATAAATTTGCTGAATTTTTAACAAATTAATTATTTATTGAATGAGCCCCTGATGGTGTGGCTGATGTGGTTAAGTCATATGATGGTGTCCCTTGAATAGATATGTGGACAGATTTCAGAGTAGCAGCCATGTTAGTCTGTATTCACAAAAAGAAAAGGAGGACTTGTGGCACCTTAGAGACTAACAGATTTATTTGAGCATAAGCTTTCGTGAGCTAAACAGCTCACTTCATCGGATGCCTGTGGACAGAGCTGGTAATGGGCTTTGTTGCTGGGATAGGTTCCTGAGTTAGTGTTTTTGTTGTGTGGTGTGCGGTTGCTGGTGAGTATTTGCTTCAGGTTCAGGGGCTGTTTGTAAGAGAGGACTGGCCTGTCTCCCAAGGTCTGTGAGAGTGAGGGATCGTCCTTCAGAATAGGTTGTAGATCCTTGATGATGCGCTGGAGAGGTTTTAGTTGGGGGCTGAAGGTGACAGCTGGTGGCGTTCTGTTATTTTCTTTGTTAGGCCTGTCCTGTAGTAGGTGACTTCTGGGTACCCTTCTGGCTCTGTCAATCTGTTTCTTCACTTCACCACGTGGGTATTCTAGTTCTAAGAATACTTGAGAGAGATCCTGTAGGTGTTTGTCTCTGTCTGAGGGATTGGAGCAAATGTGGTTGTATTGTAGAGCTTGGCTGTAGACAATGGATCATGTGATGTGGTCTGGATGAAAGCTGGAGGCATGTAGGTAAGTACAGCGGTCAGTAGGTTTCTGGTATAGGGTGGTGTTTATCAGACCATCGCTTATTTGTACTGTAGTGTCCAGGAACTGGATCTCTTGTGTGGTCTGGTACAGGCTGAGGTGGATGGTGGGATGGAAATTGTTGAAATCCTGGTGGAATTCCTCAAGGGCCTCTTTCCCATGGGTCCCAATGATGATGATGTCATCAATGTAGCACAAGTAGAAGTAGGGGAGTTAGGGGACGAGAGCTGAGGAAGCATTGTTCTAAATCAGCCATAAAAATGTTGGCATACTGTGGGGCCATGGGGTTGCCCATAGCAATGCCGCTGACTTGAAGGTATAAATTGTCCCCAAATCTGAAATAGTTGTGGGTGAGGACAAAGTCACAAAGTTTAGCCACCAGCTTTGCCATGACATTATCAGGGATACTGTTCCTGACCCCCCACCCCTTGGTAAGGCAACTCCCATCTTTTCATGTATTGTGCATATATATCTGCCTACTGTATTTTCCACTCATGCATCTGATGAAGTAGGTTTTAGCCCATGCAAGCTTATGCCCAAATAAATTTGTTAGTCTCAAAGGAGCCACAAGTACTCCTCGTTGTTAGAACTTTAGTGTGAGTGATTGGATTTTTTTGTATTTTTATTTGCACAAAGTTAGAATTCAGTTTTGAAATTACAGTTTTTGTATTTCTGCTGATAATTTGGAATTGGCATATATAGATGAGAGCAAACATTTGTATTTAATTGCAAAATTAGAAGTGGCTTGAGGGGACCAAAAAATTATAGTCTGCTTTTGCATTTTCTGTTATTTTTTTATTTTTAAAAATATATTGTTATTGAGATGAACCCATTTAAGTTTGATCATTTTCATTCGGTAGGTTACAATTTATTTTTTTTTTATTTTGATTTTTGTTTTTGGTAATTTTAAATGGACCGTTTTAACTAGCTTTGAACTTCCCACCTTTATCTTTTATTTGAACTATTTTAAAAAATGCCGTTTTACTTGATTTTGTTAGGGTTAATTTTCTTATACTAATATGACTTTTTTGAACACACTTTTTAATATTTTGCTGTACAAAGGAAAAGGGTTTTTTTGTAAGCATTTTAATTATTTTGTCTACTGTTTGGGGGTTAAGGAAAGGGCCAGATTACTTTTTTGCTAAATCCTGGAACAAAAGATGTGTTACCAGTACCATGGATTTCTAGTTTTAAGTGTAAAGGGGATGTAACAAGTTGTCTGGCTAGGTGTAGAACATATGGCCAATAAAATTTAAATTACCTTTATGTTCCAGCTTTGGATTATTTTGGAGGTTTTTATACGACATGGTGGTAATTGTTTTATTGGTGTTTTTAAACAACTCTGAGGACTTGGGGTGATAGTCAATGTGCAGCTTCCTTTTAATTCCAAGTAGTTTGTACACTTGAAACAATTAATTTAGGGATGAAACCAGAGTCTCTGTCAGACTCAGTCCTCAAGGGGTAATTCCCACCTGGTAAAAACATTATTCACCAGAAGAAATGCTGTTGTGACAGCAGTGCCATTGGGACCTGCAAAGCTCTTCACCCATTTGGTGAAAAGACACGTTACAGTTTGTAAATATTTTTAGGGTTTTTTGTTTAGGTGTTGGAACAGGTTTAATTTAATTTACCTGTAGATCTGTTTAAGACGGGCAGCCCTTTTTTTGCTGGAACAGAGCCCTAAATTTAGATTTTGGAAGCTGGAATTTTTGACACATAACACAGGCCTTTCCATACATACCGTTGCACATTCTGATAGAAATTTGGCCAGTAAGCAAGTTATTTTAAGGCTTTATATATGGCTTTAAGACTGGGATTTTTTGTATCTATTACCTTATTATGGTAGTGTTGCAACATGTTTTTTGTTTTTTAAATAAGACATTGGAACCACTAATGTATAGTGTTAGTTACCTTTGTTTTTAAAGGCCAGCCAATGTTTTTCCCCTTTATGTTAAGTCTGAGTTTTAAATTAAGCATTGTTGCAGTTTTGGGTTTTGTTTTACATTTTTTATGATGGAATATTAAACAATATTTTGGACCTGATGATAAAGTTTACATACCTGTGGATTATTTAACTGGGCTTGGACTATATTTTGTTTGGGATTTAATAAAGGTTACTCCCATCTTTGACTGACTGACTGAAATTTGCAGATGTAGAAGCAGTCACTCTATTAGCAGACGGAGCTTGTCCTTGTTGGTCTGACCTTGGTTCAGTACTCTTACTTGGGATTTTACAGGGAGTTTCTAGTTAAGTGATGCAAATCTGTCTGGCACTTTATTTGGTACACCTTTGGCCAGTGTATTAACTTCATTATTATACACAGTTTTGCTCATTAATCATATATCCTTTATCTTTAAATAAATGTTTAATTTATGCTTTTGGATCAGTTAATGTATTGCTTTAATTAATTTAAAGTGTTTGATGTGTTTATCTTTTGCATTTGGAAACTCACTATCATGTCCAGTAGGAAGACAAACCAAGAAGACATTTATTTATTTATTTATTTTTACATAGCTTGAGATTGTGCATAAAATGAAAGTTGATACATTAGCTTTTATGGAAGATTTCCCAGTCAATACCACAGCAACAAATTTAGAATTTGTTTTGGTAACAGAACTTGAATTTTTTTTAAAAATTAAACCTACTCAGGGATACCAGAAATGTTAGATGAAAGGTTTGAGCTCATACTCAGAAGCTGGCACTTCGGCAAATAAGCAGTTGTTTTAAGATTGGTTTAAAAAACAAGGGTTTAATGTACGATCATTAAAAAATTAAAGTATAAAAATATTGTATTGCTCCAATACAAAAGTTAAACACTGTATTGAAGAAAATTTATAAATTAAAGAAAACTGTGAGTACATTGCAAATGGTATTAAAAAGTTGCAAAAAATTTGACTTTTACAAAGAAAATTTTAAAGAAGGCACAAAAGGTATTTGCCAAAAGGAATTAAGTATAACAACTTCTATTGTCAAATCAACATGTTGAAAAAGAAAAAGATCAGCCTTAAAACAGGGGATTGGGGGTGGGGGGAGAGGAACACAAGTATTAAAAAGTAATTTGGAAACATGGAAAGCAAGCTGTTTATCTTCTTGTTTTAATAAGACAGTGTTAACAATTGTTTTATAGCAACTGATTATTTTTAATAATTTAACAAATGCTTGGTTTTCTCCGTTATTTTAAGATTTGTGATTTCTATAATTGGTGCTAATTTAAAAAAAACAAAAGTGGTAAAATTAAAATGCTTTAATTTGTTAATGTTTAAGTTGTTAAAGCAGACTTACAAAAATAATGTCATGGGTAACCCTCTTGTTAATAAAATGCTACTTGTTAATTTAGGGCTGCTTCTGCACTGGCTGTGAATTAAATTTCAAACCACCTAGACCAAGGGCTGTTACAGGACCAAATTTTTTGTAATTGTTTTATGATTAGCCATTTTCCCCCTTGCTGTTTAGGTTTTTTTAAAATGTTATGATCTGTTTTTGAATTTTTTCCCATTTTGTTTTTATTGTAAATTTTTGTTTTTGTTCTGTGCTAGAGTGGCAGGTTAGATACCCATAATGGGCTAAGTTGCCACAATGGCCAGGTCAGCCTTCCAATGTTGGTAGTGAAACAGGTGGGCCAGGTATGTCATAGATTAAAAATGCTTGATTTTTTTTTACTGCATTTGGGTGTTGCAAATGACTCATGAATGCAAACGTGGTTCCAAGAAAACATCTTGTTGCTTCTTTTTAAAAAAGGCAACATACTTGGGTTAAAATAATAAAAAAAAAAGCTGTGAGCATTAAAGTTTTTTTCTCCAAGTTTCATCACTTACACACAGAATTTCCACAGTTTGTGTAAAGGCATAACTTTGAAAGTATAAGCAATAAAAAAGGGAAAAGGTTTTTTTCTCCCCTATCTGTACCCATTCTGGGAATACAGCAAAATAAAAGCTGGCATGTTTTTAAAAATCTTACAAACATAGAACATCAGTTTTGAGTTTTGTTTTAGCTACAAAAAAAAAGTTGTAATTTCTTAGCTTTCTTAATCCTTACATAGTTTAATTGTATTTTTTGTACTATCTAACCAAATAAAATTTGCATATCTCAATTTTAAAATAAAAAATTGCAAACCTTAAAATATATCCACAGTTTAAATTTACCCTAATTGTGAGCTCTACTGTAAAAAGAGAAAGTTCACAAAATGTCACAATTACCTATAACAACAAATATTAATGGGAAAAATGTGCCGAAGCAAGACAAAAAAACGAAATTAATACAAAGAAAAAGGCCTACTAATATAATTCAAGGACCGTCTTAAAACCATACCTGGCAAACAAGAACAGTGTGGAATTAAAAAAATCAGTAAGCCAAAATTGGTGTCTTGGAAATTAGTCCTAATTGGTGGACAAAATAACAAGAGGATGGGCTAGTCAACTCAGCACACCCTTTTTTGGGCTCTTGAGTGGGCAGGAGAGACTTTGGGGGAAATACAGAAATAAATGAAGGCTACTGGCTGACTAAAAGAAGGGGAAGAAGCAGAGTTCAATATCATGGGTTCCACCCCCACAGCCGCAGGGACCCTAGACCTTCTTCATCCTAATCGTGGAAATGTCCAGATGAGATCAGGCCAGAGAAAGGAATCCAAATGACATTGCCACCTCCTTTGGTGTAGGCAATAGCCCGAATACCACCTGGGATGTGAGACTTTGTCACCTCGACACACACATACCCACACACACACACCTTTGTGTGTTCTTTCCTTCCCCACCTTATTTCTTTTCTTTCCTGTCACTCTCCTTTTTCCATTTGTGTAAGGAAGGTTTGGCTTAGCTAGCCACGACTGCATATTTCTGAAACACTGCTCTGAGCCTGTGACCGAAGAGGCAACTAAAAGCCATGCTCTGAACAGCCGGATGCTGGGACAAGCATGCCAGTTCCCACAGTGGCAGACAAGACCATGTGCTGTTACTGTGTTTCTCCAGATTTGAGGCTGCAAGTGAAAATCAATACCAGAGACAGAAATTGCATTTTCTCTCTTTGCTGTTCTTGTGTCATTTGTCTTGTTTTATCTTCCAGGAAATGGGATCAGACTTCAGTAACAACAGCCTCAACAGTTTCAACCCATCTTCTCTTTTCCCCATCTTAAATACCATCTAAGAGACTGTCAAACAAGGTTCCCCTCCTTTCCTTCCCTCCCTTCCCGCCCACCTTTCTAAAGATCTCTCTCCAGCTAATGGGAAAGGGAACAAGAGGTGTTGTTAACATGAGAGCCTTATTTAATAATTTACATTTGAAATGTTTTAACTTTTTTCTCCTTTTCTCTATCTCAGTTCAAAATAAATTTTAAAAATGGTGTTTGTGCAATGGTACTAAGCAGACTGAAGTCTCTGTATACCAAACCTCAAACCTTGTTTAACAAAATTTAGTGTTGGATATTCCATCTAAATTAATATAATACCTCCCAGCTCTGGATTCATAGACTGTGGCAGTAGAATTGTTTGTTTTTAAATTAGTAAACTATTTAAGAGTTTGAAACCACTTTTATCTGTGGCAGTTATGTATGTGAACAGTTTCCTCTCCTCCCCCTCTCACATGCCTCCCCCCATCCTGCCTCACCCAATACATGAGGGTTTGAATGAATAATAATACGATCTAATTTGTCTCTCTTGTCAAGTTCTTTCTGGTTTTCGGAATATGCTCATTCTAACAAAATCCAAACAATCAGGCACAGTCTAATCTGGGCATCTAGGGCCTTAAAATTCTTCAGTATTGTTGCTATTCCACTGGCAGCTTTCTGTTGGCATAAGGGAAGAAGCACACCACACCATCGCAGGAGGGACACTAAGACTTCCTCAGAAGCCTTGCTCATATTCCAGTGCTATCAAATATTCCACATTCAAATACATCAGTCAAATTCTCAGCTCTCCAGTTTCCCAAACCAGAACTGAAAATGAATAAATGAAATTCACGTCACAACCCAAGTGGTTCATTGTACTAATTTGTAAATGACGGCAATTAGCACATCTTGTTTTTCATACCTGCTATTAGTCTTCTGCATTTCACTGTGGAAATGCACAGATTTATATGCCATGTAGGCCCCTCTCTCTGGAACTAACATTTACTTAACATTTACTGTGGCATGAAATTTCTAGGTTTAACTCTTCATTCATTGTTGGCTCCTGGTGTGATGCATATTTTAATTTAACATGTCTTGCTTTTTCTTCCTGCCAACAGTCAAACCTGTTATGCTTCATGTACTGTACATCTAACCTACTGTATATACAAAGAAGAGAGACTAGGTTCTCTGTTTCAGCGTTCATCTCAAAAGAAATGTACCAAATCTCCCCAAAAAACTGCCTAAATCAAAATAAGTCTAAGGCACAGATCCTCAAAAGTTATTTAGGCACCAAACTCCCAATGATTTGAGGATCTCGGCCTAAGCTTCTCCACATGCTCCCCAAAGGCATGAGAATTTCTAATCTTGAGAGGCTGTTCATGCCAATTCAGTCTTTGTTCATCTATCTATTCATTACTGTAATTTTTTTGTTCTACTATTGGTAGCTGGAGCTGTGACATACATCATATTTAAAGTTAAAAAAAAAAAAAAAACTATTGAAAAATTGTGTTCCCATTCTACCAGGTTCCCTGGTTCATCCCTTCACCTTTCAATGGTAGATTTTGTCTGGGGGAATCATAATACTCATTTTAGGTTTTGGGTTTTTTTTTAAACTATACATGAAATTTTCTGTTGGCTTTGGGTAGACTCTAAATATGCCATGACACTTTTCCCTCCTCATAGTGTTGTGAAGTGTGTTGTATCAATTGGTTCTTTCCCTTTATGCTAGAGATGGCTGTGTTTCAGTGGAGCTATATGTATTTAAGGCCTGAGTTGATGTCAGTGGAAATTTCTTTTGACTTCTGTGGCCTTTGGATCAGACCGATAGTTATCTGCTGCTTTTGGACCCCTGCAGATAAAAGTTATTATATAAATATGGGATATCAATATTAATAAACAGTAAATCACTTGCAATTTAACTACTTTGAGCACATCAGAAGTACAGTCAACATTTTACTTCCATTACTGGGAATATTTTTTTTTTAACCTTACTCTCATACACTGTGTGTGTAAATCATTCCAAAATAATAGCTACAGTTAAAGATGTTTGTCAAGGTTCCTCCCCCACTCTGAACTCTAGGGTACAGATGTAGGGACCTGCATGAAAAACCTCCTAAGCTTATCTTTACCAGCTTAGGTCAAAACTTCCCCAAGGTACAAAATATTACCCCCGTTATCCTTGGAATGGCCGCTACCACCACCAAACTAATACTGGTTACTGGGGAAGAGCTGTTTGGACGCGTCCTTCCCCCCAAAATACTTCCCAAAACCTTGCACCCCACTTCCTGGACAAGGTTTGGTAAAAAGCCTCACCAATTTGTCTAGGTGACTACAGACCCAGACCCTTGGATCTTAAGAACAATGAACAATCCTCCCAACACTTGCACCCCCCCTTTCCTGGGAAATGTTGGATAAAAAGCCTCACCAATTTACATAGGTGACCACAAACCCAAACCCTTGGATCTGAGAACAATGAAAAAGCATTCAGTGTTTTACAAGAAGACTTTTAATAAAAAAATAGAAGTAAATAGAAATAAAGAAATCCCCCCTGTAAAATCAGGATGGTAGATATCTTACAGGGTAATTAGATTCAAAAACATAGAGAACCCCTCTAGGCAAAACCTTAAGTTACAAAAAAGATACACAGACAGAAATAGTTATTCTATTCAGCACAATTCTTTTCTCAGCCATTTAAAGAAATCATAATCTAACACATACCTAGCTAGATTACTTACTAAAAGTTCTAAGACTCCATTCCTGTTCTGTCCCTGGCCAAGACGACTACAGACAGACACACAAACCCTTTGTTTCTCTCCCTCCTCCCAGCTTTTGAAAGTATCTTGTCTCCTCATTGGTCATTTTGGTCAGGTGCCAGCGAGGTTACTTTTAGCTTCTTAACCCTGTACAGGTGAGAGGAGCTTTCCCCTGGCCAGGAGGGATTTCAAAGGGGTTTACCCTTCCCTTTATATTTATGACACGCCCCCCAAATCTCAGCTAGGGTGAAACACTGGCTGGGATTTCTTCCTGGAGCTCTAGGAAAACAGAGTTAATAAGACACATGCATCTCTAAATATACTACCAAGTACATAAAGACTAACAATATTTTCCACATCTCAAGGACGATTTTAACCAGTTGATTCTGGGAAACTTTCACGGGAGAGTGCATCAGCCACTTTGTTAGAAGCTCCTGAGATGTGTTGGATGTCGAAATCAAAATCTTGGAGAGCTAAACTCCACCGAAGAAGTTTTCTGTTAGTTTCTTTGACGGTGTGAAGCCACTTTAGTGCAGCATGGTCGGTTTGCAGGTGGAAACGCCGTCCCCAAACATATGGGCGTAGCTTTTCCAGAGCGTAGACAATGGCATAACATTCTTTTTCAGTGACTGACCAGTTGCTTTCCCTCTCAGACAGTTTTTTGCTGAGAAACACTACAGGGTGGAATTCTTGATCAGGTCCTTTCTGCATTAAAACTGCTCCCACACCACGCTCGGATGCATCTGTGGTTACTAGGAACGGTTTGTCAAAGTCTGGGGCCCTTAGTACAGGGTCAGACATGAGTGTCGCTTTAAGCTTGTTAAAGGCCTTCTGACACTTTCCGGTCCACTGAACAGCATTTGGCTGTTTCTTTTTGGTTAGGTCTGTCAGTGGGGCAGCGATTTGGCTGTAGTGCGGTACAAATCGTCTGTAATAACCGGCCAAGCCTAAGAAGGATTGAACCTGTTTCTTTGACTTTGGGACAGGCCACTTTTGGATAGCATCCACTTTGGCCTGTAGGGGGCTGATAGTTCCTTGACCCACCTGGTGTCCAAGGTAAGTCACTCTGTTTAGGCCTATTTGACACTTCTTAGCCTTAACAGTTAGTCCTGCCTCCCTTATGCGCTCAAGGACTTTTTGTAGATGTTCCAGGTGGTCTGCCCAGGAATCCGAAAATATGGCCACATCGTCAAGGTAGGCGACTGCATATTCTCCTAATCCCGCTAGGAGACCATCTACAAGTCTTTGGAAAGTGGCGGGTGCATTTCGCAGCCCGAAAGGGAGTACATTAAATTCATACAGCCCGAGATGTGTGATGAAGACTGACCTTTCCTTGGCAGATTCATCTAGCGGTACCTGCCAGTACCCCTTGGTTAAGTCCAAGGTAGAGATGAACTGGGCCCTTCCCAGTTTCTCTAATAGTTCATCTGTGCGTGGCATGGGATAGTTGTCTGGGCGAGTTACAGCATTTAGCTTACGGTAGTCCACGCAAAAACGTATTTCCCCATCTGGTTTGGGAACTAGAACCACTGGAGATGCCCATGCACTTTCAGAGGGGCGGATTACACCCATTTGTAACATATCCTGGATCTCCCGTTCTATAGCAGTTTTAGCTTGAGGAGACACCCGGTAAGGTTGGACCCTAATTGGGTGAGCATTACCTGTGTCAATGGAGTGGTATGCCCGTTCAGTCAGTCCTGGGGTGGCTGAGAACGTTGGCGCGTAGCTAGTGCACAGCTCCTGGATCTGCTGTCGCTGCATACGCCCAAGGGTCATGGAGAGGTTCACCTCTTCCACACCACCAGCACATTTCCCTTCGTAATAGACACCTTCAGGCCACTCAGCGTCGTCTCCTCCCTGGGCTGTAAACTGACAAACCTTTAATTCTCTGGAATAAAAGGGCTTTAGAGAATTAATATGATACACCTTAGGCTTTCGGTTGGAGGTGGGGAATGCTATGAGATAATTAACAGCTCCCAGGCGCTCCTGGACCACGAATGGCCCTTCCCACGATGCTTCCATTTTATGGGCCTGGAGCGCCTTTAAGACCATGACCTGGTCTCCTACTTTGAAGGAACGCTCTCTGGCATGTTTATCATACCAGGCTTTTTGCTCTTTTTGAGCATCCTGTAAGTTTTCTCTAGCAAGGGCTAAAGAGGTTCGGAGGGTGTTTTGTAGGTTGGTTATAAAGTCCAGAATGTTAGTTCCTGGAGAAGGTGTAAATCCCTCCCATTGCTGCTTCACCAACTGCAATGGCCCCTTAACCTCACGGCCATATACAAGTTCAAATGGGGAAAACCCTAAACTGGGATGTGGTACAGCTCTGTAGGCAAAGAGCAACTGCTGCAATACTAGGTCCCAATCATTGGAGTGCTCATTTACGAATTTACGTATCATGGCCCCCAAAGTTCCATTAAACTTCTCCACCATGCCATTTGTTTGATGATGGTAAGGAGTGGCAACCAAGTGATTTACCCCATGAGCTTCCCAAAGGTTTTTCATAGTTCCTGCCAGGAAATTAGTCCCTGCATCTGTGAGGATGTCGGAGGGCCAACCTACCCTGGCAAAAATGTCTGCTAGTGCCTGGCACACACTTTTAGCCCTGGTGTTGCTTAGAGCTACTGCTTCCGGCCATCGGGTGGCAAAATCCATGAAAGTCAGTATGTACCGCTTTCCTCTGGGTGTCTTTTTCGGAAAAGGACCCAGAATATCCACAGCTACTCGCTGAAATGGAACTTCAATGATGGGGAGTGGCTGGAGAGGAGCTTTGACCTGGTCTTGGGGTTTTCCCACTCTTTGGCACACCTCACAAAACTGGACATAGGTAGAAACATCCTTGCCCATTCCCTCCCAGTGGAATGACCCCCCCAAACGGTCTTTGGTCCTGTTCACCCCAGCATGGCCACTAGGGTGATCATGGGCTAAGCTCAAGAGCTTGGCCCGGTATTTAGTTGGAACTACCAACTGTCTCTGAGGATGCCAGTCTTCCTGGTGTCCCCCAGAAAGAGTTTCCTTGTATAAAAGTCCTCTTTCTACAACAAACCTGGATCGATTAGAAGAGCTGAGAGGCGGTGGGTTGCTCCGTGCCGCCGTCCAAGCTCTCTGGAGGCTTTCATCTGCTTCCTGTTCGGTCTGGAACTGTTCCCTTGATGCTGGAGACATCAGTTCCTCATGGGATTGTGGACCTAGGCTTGGTCCCTCTGGAAGCGATATAGGGGATGGAGCTGTTTCTGTTGACTGTGAACCGCTCTCCGCTGGTGCACTATGTTGGGATTCAGGCTCCGGCTGAGCCTCTTGTGTAGGGTTATCGGCTGCTGCCAGTTCAGGTTCGGTGGGGCCCTCTGGTGTTGAGGTTGCAAGTACTGGATTCAGTGCTGACACGGGGTCTGGTGTTGGTTGTTTGGCTGGTTCCGGTTCTGGGACTGGTTCCGTCTGGGTCTCCGGGACTGGATCCACTACTGCTGTTGCAGACATTGGCCTGGGGTCCAGGTCCATCACCTCTGACTGGGTCCTGATAGAAGTTTCCGGAACAGAGCTAGGCCTCACGGCTTGTTTAGCCTGGTTGCGGGTGACCATTCCCACCCTCTTGGCCTGCTTCACATGATTGGCCAAGTCTTCCCCCAACAGCATGGGGAGGGGATAATCATCATAGACTGCAAAAGTCCACATTCCTGACCAGCCCTTGTACTGGACAGGCAACTTGGCTGTAGGCAAATTGAAAGAGTTGGACTTGAAGGGTTGAATCGTCACTTGGATCTCTGGGTTGATTAAATTGGGGTCCACTAAGGAAGCATGGATAGCTGACACTTGTGCTCCGGTGTCCCTCCACGCGGTGACCTTCTTCCCACCCACACTCACAGTTTCCCTCTGCTCCAAGGGTATCTGGGAGGTATCTGGGCCTGTGGACCTCTGGTGTGATTCCGGTGCAATGAACTGTAATCTGTTGGGGTTCTTGGGGCAGTTGGCCTTTACATGCCCCAGCTCGTTACACTTAAAACATCGTCCAGCTGACGGGTCACTGGGGCGAGGAGGGTTGCTGGAGAACGGGGTGGTGGGACGATAAGGGGTCTGGAGGGTTCTTTGGGAGGTAGGTGGGGCTTTGGGCGGCCCCCGGTAATAGGGTGTGGTCTGGGGTGGTCCCTTCTGGTCTCCGCTCCAACTGCGACCAGTTTTCTTCTTCTCTGCCACCTCCACCCATCTGGCTCCAATCTCTCCTGCCTCAATTACAGTTTTGGGTTTCCCATCTAGGATGTATCTTTCTATTTCCTCAGGAACACCCTCTAAGAATTGTTCCATTTGCATTAGGAAGGGCAAATTTACTGGAGATTCAACACTTGCTCCTGATATCCAGGCATCCCAATGTTTTACAATGTGGTAGGCATGTCGGGTAAATGACATGTCTGGTTTCCACCTTAGGGCTCTGAACCTCCGACGAGACTGCTCGGGTGTTATCCCCATTCTGACTCTCGCCTTGGATTTAAACAGTTCATACTTGTTCATGTGTTCTTTAGGCATTTCAGCTGCCACCTCAGCTAAGGGTCCACTGAGCTGCGGCCTCAGCTCTACCATGTATTGGTCAGTAGAGATGTTGTACCCAAGGCAGGCCCTTTCGAAGTTTTCTAAGAAGGCCTCAGTATCATCACCTGCCTTGTAGGTGGGGAACCTTCTGGGATGGGAAGTGGTACCTGGAGAAGGATTGCTAGGGTTTGTTGGTATATTCTGCTGGGCCTTTATCCTCTCCATCTCCTCCACATGCTTCCTCTCTTTTTCCTTCTCCTCCTCCTTCAGCCGCATGAGTTCTATCTGTCTTTCATGTTCCCTTTGTTTTTCCTCAGCCTGAAATTTGGCTAATTCCAGCTGTAGTCGAGCTGAGGATTTGGCCATTCTAACCTCTCTGTTTTTAACTAACTTTACACCCGAGGTTTAGAAATAAACAAACAAAACTTGGCTGTAAAATTTTGCTGTGCTGGAATAGAATACCTATTCTCTGATAGTGATTGTCAGCCTACAGAAAAAGACAATTCCCTTGTCTCTGCTCTGGGCCCAAATTAAAGCAAAAAACCTCCAACTACTTGGAAACCTGCTTACCCAGCCCAAAGAAGAAAAAAAATTTCTTTTCAAACCTGTGCTCCTTGTAAAACAAAAAAAAAATCAAAATCCTAAAAAAAACCCTGCCACTTTTGTCTCCAGGCAAATGGGTAGAGCACACACCCCCTATTTACTTTTAGGAAGAAAAGAAAAAAAAAAAACCTCTGGGTTGGAAGACTGAATTTCCCTGCAGGAGTTAAGTACCCTGCCTCCAGGCAAAGAAAACCTGCAATTCACAAGATAATCCCCTTTTGTCTCTGCTTGGCCACAAAGCAGAGAGAAACCAAGCTGCTTTCAGTTTCAAAGCTGCCTTCTGGACTTCCTAAAAATTCCTTTTTAAAATCTGTATTTCTAGTTCAAAAAATCTCAACTGGATCTCAAAATGATTTCAGGTTAATCCCACCACTGTGCCACCATGTCAAGGTTCCTCCCCCACTCTGAACTCTAGGGTACAGATGTAGGGACCTGCATGAAAAACCTCCTAAGCTTATCTTTACCAGCTTAGGTCAAAACTTCCCCAAGGTACAAAATATTACCCCCGTTATCCTTGGAATGGCCGCTACCACCACCAAACTAATACTGGTTACTGGGGAAGAGCTGTTTGGACGCGTCCTTCCCCCCAAAATACTTCCCAAAACCTTGCACCCCACTTCCTGGACAAGGTTTGGTAAAAAGCCTCACCAATTTGTCTAGGTGACTACAGACCCAGACCCTTGGATCTTAAGAACAATGAACAATCCTCCCAACACTTGCACCCCCCCTTTCCTGGGAAATGTTGGATAAAAAGCCTCACCAATTTACATAGGTGACCACAAACCCAAACCCTTGGATCTGAGAACAATGAAAAAGCATTCAGTGTTTTACAAGAAGACTTTTAATAAAAAAATAGAAGTAAATAGAAATAAAGAAATCCCCCTGTAAAATCAGGATGGTAGATATCTTACAGGGTAATTAGATTCAAAAACATAGAGAACCCCTCTAGGCAAAACCTTAAGTTACAAAAAAGATACACAGACAGAAATAGTTATTCTATTCAGCACAATTCTTTTCTCAGCCATTTAAAGAAATCATAATCTAACACATACCTAGCTAGATTACTTACTAAAAGTTCTAAGACTCCATTCCTGTTCTGTCCCTGGCCAAGACGACTACAGACAGACACACAAACCCTTTGTTTCTCTCCCTCCTCCCAGCTTTTGAAAGTATCTTGTCTCCTCATTGGTCATTTTGGTCAGGTGCCAGCGAGGTTACCTTTAGCTTCTTAACCCTGTACAGGTGAGAGGAGCTTTCCCCTGGCCAGGAGGGATTTCAAAGGGGTTTACCCTTCCCTTTATATTTATGACAATGTTACTTTTAAATAACAGTGTATCGTTATTGCTCACTTCTCCAGATTTATGTTATTTTTTATGAGAGACTCTTGTGCTCCACTTTTTTGACTCCGTGGGAACTCACTGTGGGATACTTATTCATTAAGGACAGGATCCAAAGTCAACGTGAATCTCTCCATTTACTTCAATTAGCTTTAAATCAGGACCTAAACTGAATCATCTTAGAACTTGAATGTTGCTTGAGTCCTAAGAAGAGCTTTCCTGGAATGAGGGATACTAGTCCCACCCCACTGTTACTATTTTTTTTGTGTGTAAAAATGGTAATGTTTTCAGTCTGAATAACTTTTACTTTGGAATAAGGGAAACAACAAAAGAAAAATGTCTCTGAGAGAGAGCACAGTGTGTGTATTTTCTGTAACATGCTGCACCTCTACTTCACAAAATGGCCTCTAGTCCATAGACTCCCCTATCCCTGCACTGCCACTATTCGCAGTTGGATTGGGGTTCAGCTTTGCACTCACTACATTCCTGAATCCACAGTGCTAGGTCTTCTCAGACGTTCATACTATCTCCCCCACCCTGCTCCCATTCAGTGTACAAGCTATTGACTCCCTCACTCACAATAACCTCCCTTGTAATCCCTCATCACACAGCTAGAGGCCTCAATATGAAATTTGGCATGATGCCATACTTTGCTCACAACTTCTCCATGGATGGAAATGCCACAGGGAGAGAGAGGAACATTAAAAAAAAAAAAAAAGCAGCCACATTTCTTCTGTGCTGGGATGGGTCCTGTAATGAGCACATGCCACTCACCATTTGGTGGTGCCTCATCTGGGGAATTAGCTTGCCATTGTCCATTCCCCATCTGGTGGTCACTCAGCTCATTGCCTCAATAACTCACACTATTGTCCCTCTCCCGCTGCTTAGGAGCTGCAGCACCTCTCCTCCATGGCTTAGCCCTCCAACCAACTCACAATCATCTCCCAAGACTCTCTCTTCATGCAGTCTCAGGCAGGCTCCCTATCCACTGTGCAAACTGTGCCACTCCCACAGTGGCTTGTAGGGGAACCCAGGCCCACCCTCTACACCAAGTTCCAATCCAGCAGTTCAGGTCTATGCTCTCACCCCTTACTGCACCTTTCCTGGAATGCTTCCTACTTCCTTCCTATTACAGGCTCTTTCCACCATTCTTGTATCAGAAAGTGTGATGTGACTGCACATTTCTTCACTACAACCCGTCTTCTCTATTGCCAGCTCCTTGGCTTTATAGAAGCCTCACCTTTTTTTGCCCAGGTGAGCTTCATCCCCAATTAAACCCCATAGCATCCTAAATCCCCTCCACATGCAGCCTATGGCTAATTGGCTTCTCTTACCGATATTAACCCCTCCAGGGCTAGTTCGGGGTGAATGTCCTATCACACCTTCCATGAAAGCTTATGCCCAAATAAATGTGTTAGTCTCTAAGGTGCCACAAGGACTCCTCATTATTTTTGCAGATACAGACTAACACGGCTACCACTCTAAAACCTGTCCCATCACAGGTTCCCATGAGAATTACCAGCTCATAGGTGTTCTTTGCCCTACATTTCTCTCTTAGTAGCTTACCTATCAATAATATTTGGAGAAAAATACTTTTTCTCTGCCCCTCCTCATCCATAGGTATTGCAAAGCTAAATTCATTAATGTTTGTAAAATGTCCTGAATGAAAGGCACAGGAGCAGAAGAAATTCTTTTTTCTATAATCCCTTGAAGATATTGTATGCACCTTTAGAAATTAAAGAATGGACATAGAAATTAGTACTATGCATAATATCCTGTCCTTCTAGCACCAGTAATACAGTGAAGTCCTATTATTATGGTTAATTCTTTTTTTTTTTTTTACCCTCAAACCAAGTTAACTCTGAGGCAAATTCACTCTGTAATGGGGATTCCAATTTGCACATTAATCCATCAAAATAATTTCAAAGCTTCATCCTATTTCCAATACCTGAGTTGTCTATAAATTGATTTGATGTGTCTGTGAGGTAGTAAAGGTAAAGGTCAGCCCTACCTTGCTCCAAGAATTTGTTTATGCTTTCTTTTTGCAGAGGGAGAATGCTTCAAGTGTGTTTATTGGGCACTTCCACCTTTTTTATGGATCCAGTCCCCTGGCCTGTGTTACCACGAGGCTTTCTGTGTTTCGACATATTTTCTGGAAGACCACTATTATATTTTTGTGGAATGGTCTCAACAGATCCATACTGAGCTTAGAAGACCAATATTCCAGTATTCCAAGTGAAATATATTGATATTCCAAGTGAAAGTATGTGTGGCTGACAAGAGTTATGGCACACTTAGATGCATTTCACTTTTTAAAAAATGGAACTATGTTAGATTAGCCACATAACTTGTTGGCAGGTTTCAGAGTGGTAGCCATGTTAGTCTGTATCAGCAAAAACAACAAGGATTTCTTCAGTTTAGAAAGTGACTATGAAGTCAGAAAAAGTGGAGCAAGATGGGCAGATATCCCCTTAATACTTCAAAGAAAACAATTCTAGATTCTCTTAAATGCAACATTTATTTCAAGTTCATTGTAAAAAGACAGAAAAATGAAATTGCCCCATGAAAACACCACAGACCTCCAAACCAGTGATAGGCAAATGACAAAAGGGTCAGAATTTCAGATTGCTCCCAAGCTTTGCTCAAAATTAATGGAACCCCTTTTTCTAGAAAACAGGGTGTGACTCTCCAGGAGCAGACTTTCTTTATGTGTTTTCCTGCACTATAGTTGCATAGTCTTAATATTCTATCTGTCCTAAAAGAAAGGATTGCCTATTTTTACAGGAACTCAGTGTTACTCAGTGAAATTCACTCTGCAGGGCAGGAAATCTCAGGCAAGGGTAAGTTGAATTTTAAGGCTCTAGGACTGGAGTTTTGCTGAGGTAAAAAAAAAAAAGACAAGAAAACAAAACAAAAAAACATAATTACCTCTTTCCCCATAATCATTTGGTGGTACTTTCAGTCCCAGATGAAATCATGAAATATAGAGACACAAAACATTTTGGGTTTGAATCCTTTTTTAAAGAAGTTTAGTATAATATTTTAACTGTCAAAAGGATTTGAATTTAGTTTGCTTCAAAATCTGACAGGAGACTTAGCCCTGTTCTTATTTTATCCAAACCGATGCATCCATCCCATTCATTTAAGATCAGCAGAGAATTTTAACTCGGCATGCCTAGTACACATCTCAGAGAAAGTGTTAAAAAATCTAAGCAGTAAATATGTATAGTTTATAGGACATTGAAATTAATGAGGTGAAGTTGAAACTTTCAGATCCAAGCATCTTTATGTTTATTCATGCCTTTTATGCCATCATTAATGCAGCATAGCACAACCAGACAGACACCAAGCTTCAAAGATTTAAGTCATGAAGAAAGATTAAGAAAACTGGACTTATTCTCACTGGAAAAGAAGAAACCTCACAGTGTCCTAATTAAAGCTTTTATGATTTCAAAGATGGTAACATACTGATCCAAGTAAAGTTTTACAGTTGCAAATAACACCATGATCTAAAAACAAAGTAATTGGAAGGAAAGTTTTAAGCAAAATTTTTCTCTTGTTCACATACAGTCTTGTAGGGCAGGGAACAATGTGAAGTTATTAGTAATAGGAGATATTGAAGAAAAATGCTACAACAAGTGTGCAAAACAATTTCCAGGTAAACATAAGACACAGAGGTTTAAGAATTAATAAATAAATAAAAGTCAATGGCGTCGACCCTTCATTGGAAACTGCACAGGAAATCCCTATGTGTGCACAGAGCCCCACTGAAGTCCACTCATCTCCATATAGGTACAGGGGTCTGCCCACATGGTTGTCAATGCATAATTGGGGCCAAAGAGTGTGCAGTTGACTGCCTTACAGAGAGTCAGAACAAGCTCTTAAACCTTCTGCACCGGAATGGATTTCAAGCAGGTATAATATGCTAAACAGATTTTTTCTCCCTTGCCTGTAAATACCTGGTTTGGAGAGATCCTTTCTACAGATTTTGCACCAATTTGCATAAAGCAATAAGGAATTAGAGATTATTTCCTCTCCTTTTACTGATGCAGATTCTTCCAGGGGATATTCTGGACATTATTATTACTGCTTAGGAAACTTGTATACCAAGAAGGGAATTCAATGGTGATTTATACAAAGGCTTCAAGAGATTGTAAGTACTTCAGGGCAGGGTCTTTATCTTATTACAATTCCCAGTTATTAATATAAAATAATAATTCACAACTAAAAATAACTAGAAATATTCTCCAGCTGCTGAAAGGTGGCTAGTCCCAATTTTCTCAATCTAGAATGTGGCAGGGCGGGGAGGAAGAATCAACTGGAATGTAGAAATACAATATGGTGTTGAGCTCAGGATATGATTTTGGTATCACACAAAGTAGCCTAATCAGTGTTCATTTTCTAGTAGAGAGAATTCAACATTAATTTGAAATTGAAATAGCTTTTGCATCAATAAGAATACTATGAAGTCCTCCACCTATATAACCTTGATGAATACTTCAATAGCAAACCTAGCGGATCAATTAAATACAAGTGCTACACGGAATCTGTCCTTTGGTGGAGCAGAATCCTACTGAAGAGCAATTTCTCCAATACAATGAAAATGGAAAATTGGTTTACACTCTAAATGTGCCAGCTCTTCTAAATAGAGTTATAACTAGACTCTATATAGAATGTTAGATAAAGGAACAGGGGGCTGAATGACGGAACAGATAACACTTCACTTTAAATGAAGTGTAATTGTTCAATCAATAGTTTGCTTTAAAGAGTAGGTAAGATTTCATTACACATCGATCAACCAGACATCACATTGTAAAGAGACAGAGTAATGAATTGCAAGTTGATGATAGCAAATATGCAAGGTACCCTTTGCACACACACAAAAAAGGAGAATTTAAAGGATTAAATGCCACTAAAACACATTGCAGTGGATCAAGCTAATGAAGGGTTTTTAACTACACCTAAACAGGCTCTCTTTCCCTTCCTCCAGTTTAGCAAAGAGCAGAAAAAGTATCCTGGCTATTGCAGGGTGCATTCAGGTGCTGTTGCAAACATGACAGTTGTCATTTTTTAAATACGAGATGGGATCATAAGGTATATGAAATGGTTAACAAATCGTTCACTCTTGAAGCAGACCGGGCAAATATGTATTTGTCTGACGGTTCATGCCAGAAGTGCTGACACAGCTGTTCTGTAACTTGCATGAACAGGTCTACACCTGCTTTTTAAAAGTTTCTGCAATCTAATAGAGAAGCAGAAATAATGCCATGGGATTTACAGCAAGTTAATAGTCACAGTTACAGATCAATAGTCACAGGACATAGTTGGCAAGCAATCCATAGGATAATATAAAAAACAAAGTCTAAGTCTAGTTACAGACACTTCATGAGTGGGGGAAAAGGCTAAATTAATTTAAATATATTATTTGCTACACATATCTTGTCCATTTCTAGTATGAAGAATACTTTGAGTATATAGAGACAGACCTATTTTCTGGACACAATTAGCCATTAGTGTAAGCTAGGGGTATACAAATGGATTGAAGGCTATATCTCCCCCAGTGGCTAGAGTGTGCTATTTGCATAAGGTCCTGTGAGAGGAAGCTTCTGGAGAGATTGTACCTTAGGAGACAATCTCTACGGTGACTGTTCATCCCTGAACAATTAGGGTGCTGTAAATTACTATTTCTGGTGCCCAGGCCCTGCTTTGCAAACTAGTGCAAAAGGAGCAGAGCAATGGCCCCATATCTTCCATGCCCACAATTTGCTCCCCAGAGAGACCAACCAATCCCAGTTCACAAAGAGTGTTATTATGATCACCCTTTCATGGGATGTCCTAGCAGGATGCAGGATTCTTACCTGCTGCATGACCCATACAAGGGCCAATCAAAATCTCAGCCTAAACGCTGAAGTTAATCCATAATAAACAGTCATACCAAATTGAAAGCTAATATCTGAGCTCAGAATGCAAATCTAGATTCATTTGAAGGTGCAAGACTTACTTTGCAAACAGATGAGGGCTGCCTTAAAATGGCTTTTGTTTATGAGACCTATTGGTAGTAGGGTTTTAGTTGATGGTTGGGTTTTTTTTGTTTTTTTTGTTTTTTGCTTAAGATTATTTTACATAAGAAACAGGAAACATACCAATGTTGAAAGAAAACTAGAGTTTGCAATGGTTTGGCCATTTCCTAATGGTAAGAAATTCTTCTACAGAGTTCAGTGGGGCCAGGATTTCTCCTTGTATGGATTTCACATGCATGTAGCATCCTTACCTTAAAAACCTTTTAAGTTCTGTCTTACCACAACTGATACCAAATACATATAATCATTAGTTAGGAGGAACCAAATTCTCAACCATGAATATGAAACCCCTTGAGATTTTGAGAGGATGCAAAATTTGGGTATCTAAAGTCAAACCTGCTCCTACATTTTTGGGATGGGACCCATTCTAATCACAGTCCTGAAGATGATAATATCTTTTTAAAAGAGTTGCTCTTACGAAATTTTGGTCAAAGATAGTTGAAATCTTGCAAGAACTGCTGATTTATTCATGAGATTTCAGCATCATTGAATGTAAATCCAGACCATTCCAAGTTGGCCACAAACCTATACCAATAGCCCTGGCCTAAACCCACTTTGGATTAATATCTGAACATGATTTTCTTGGTCCATCTGTAAATTATTGCTCTTCAAGGGGCTGATCCTACTCTCAATGTTCAGTGACACATTATCTATTCACATCAAAGGCTCAGGACTGGAATACTTTGGCCAAATCCTTCCCAGTTTAATAACTTACCCTTAAATTTTGTAATGACTACTATGCTGTAGGTGTTACATTTCAGCTGTTTAAATTATTATTGAAATTAGCTAATTCTCCTCAAACCAAATCATAAATAATATTTTGGCATTATACAGTGCCTTCCAAAAAAAGGATTTCTAAGCACTTGGCAAACCTTAATGAATTAAGCCTCAGTGCATCATTGTGAGGAACAGAAGTATAATTATCCTGGTTTTGCGGAAACTTGCCTACGATCACACAACAAGCCAATGGAAGCACAAGGATTAGAATGCAGGAGTGAAATACTGACCACAAGATTCCCACTAACTTCACTGGAGGATTTCACCCTAGATCTCATGACTCCAAGTGCTCTTATTTAACCACATGCCTACACTTCCTCCCACTTTGGACGCGTAAGCATACAACACCTCTAACGTTGATTAATGCTATACAAGTGGCACTTGTTTAAACGTAAGATTTTCCATTGTTGTTGATTTATATTTTTATGGTAGACACTTTTAAGTAAGAACTGCTGTACTGTGAAACTATCTAAAGTAATATGCAACAAAACTGAAAAAGAATGAAGCAGAAACCAGAAGTATTTACCATTTATAATGGTTCCCAACACTGAAGTGAAGGTAAATCAGATCTTCCTTGTGATTTATTGATGTTCAACCTCAGAAAACACTGAAAATAGAAAAGGTTCATTCAGAATACTAGTCTATTTATCAACTTATTGTCACATGGCTACAGAACTCTGACAACTTTAGTTGCAGTTTCACTTGCCAGCTAAATTGCACTGAAGATTATTTATGTTTTAATAATTTAATGGCATTTCATTTTAGAAGCTGTCAAACATGCATTGAAACTCATTAAAAGCACACCATATCTGAATTTCTAATAGATCTATAATGTCAGTAAAGATTTTACTACTCCGTTTTTTCCTAGAAGTGGAGAAGTAGTAGCATTACATTTTTATTACAGTAGCCCACAGTGGCCTCAAATTAGATCACAGCCCCATTGTGCTAAGCATTACACAAACACATAATGAGAGATAGTCCCTGCCCTGAAGATATTGCAACCTAACCTAACAAGGCAGGCAGTGTGTATAGAGGAAACAGAGAGGTGAAGTGACTTGCCTGAGATGGGGGAGGATCCCAGAGCCCCGGAGTCCAGTGGCAGCCCAAATGTCTGTACATCTATTTTATATCCCCATATCTTGTGCCCCTCAAGCCTGAGTCAGTTGATATGGGCCAGCTGTGGGTGTTTAATTGCTGTGTGGACATACCCTTAATGGGGTGAGAGGAGCAGGTGCCCCAGTAGGGTGAAAGCATATCCGCAGGAGAGGGCTTGAGAGAGAAAATCCTGTGTTGGGGTAGGGAAGAGAAGAGAGATTCTCCATCTCTGGGGAAAGAGAAAACATTGCTCAATTCCTCAGAGGGAAGAGAAAGAGAATCAGAAATCATCCATCCTGTGTATGGAAGAGAAATAAAGAATCCCTCTACAAGTCCCTGTGAGAAAAGAGAACTGAGCTGCTTCCATCCTGATGAGGGAAGACGCAGGAGCACACGGGAGGTCTCTGTGGGTATATCTACACAACAGTGAAGCACCTGTGGCTGGCTCAGTCTCCCAGACTGTAAAATTGCTGTGTAGCATTTGGGTTCTCACTGGAGCCTGGGGTCTGGGATCCTCTCCTCTTGTGGGGTCCCAGAGCTCAGGTTCCAGCCTGAGCCCAAATGCCTACACAGCAATTTTACAGCCCCAAGAGACTGAGTCAGTTGACCCGGGCCAGCCACGGCCATGGCACAGGTGTTTCATTCCAGTGTAAACATACCTTTTAAGGCCTCTGTACAGCAAAACACTTAAGCTACTGTAAATAGATACTTGAGGCCTTGAGGGTTTGAGTACATGTGTAATCCCTTCTCTATTCAGAAATACTCTCTTAATACTCCCAGAGAATATAAGCATGTGTTTACAAGTTTAGCTGAATTGGGACCTAAGAGTGGGATGGAGGAAGAGGATCTTCCCTTATCGGGTACTAAAACAAGCCAAAAACAGATAAGTAAGGGGGGAGGAGGAGAATGTTAGATGTCTGTAAAATCATGAATGGTGTGCAAAAAGTGAATGTGAATAGAGAAGCGGTATTTACCCTTTCCCACAATACAAAAACCAGGGGTCACATGACAAAATTAATAGGCCGCAGGATTAATACAAAAAAGAGGAAGTACTTTTTCACACAGCACACAATTAATCTGTGGAACTCATTGCCATGGGATATTGTAAAAGCCAAAAGTATAAGTATAGGTGGATTCAAAAAGAACTAGATAAGTTTATGGAGGATAGGTCCATCAATGGCTATTAGCCAAGATGGTCAGGGATGCAACCACATGCTGGGGCAACCCGAAACCACTGATTGCCAGATGCCAGAAGAGGAAGACAGGTTCAGTCTCTCCAGCTGCACTGTTCTGTACAATCCTCTTAAAGCCCTAGTACTGGCTACTATCAGAGACAGGATGATGGACTAGATGGACCATTGGTCTGAGCCATTATTGCAGTTTGTATGTTAAAAGTGTGTTTTAACAGAAACATAGTAATAAAAAGTACATGTCCAAACAGATTTGGATTAATCCTGACCAATAGTACAATATAATTACTAGACTATGAAATAATTAGAAGGGCAGTGTTTTTTTTAAAGCCACATCCATTCAAGTGGGGGTGGAGAAGTGACTAGAATACATATGGGTTCCCATTCTGCTTGCAAAGAGCAGTAGGCTGTAGTTATACCTCATAAGAAGATCAACACCCTGGACCGTTCGAGGTGACTTGTTTGCTGTTGGCATTAACAGTCACCTAGAGACTGCAATGAGGGACTAATACAAGCATCAAGATTCTGTTTGCCTGTTGCTTAAGAGCACATGCATAGCGGCAAACTCACTGCATCCTCTCCTCTGCTTGTGCACTTCAGGCTGGATCCAATGCCCAATAAAGTCAACTGGAGTTTTTTCATTAATTTCAATGGACTCTCGATCAGGCTCTGCACAATGGCTAGCAGAATCTGGCCCTGGCTCAAGGAATGTCATTTTATTTTTTATTTGTATTGGGATAGGTGAGGGTGTCAGAGTAGACTAACGATGCAAGATATTCGTTGGCCGCTCCAAAAGGTGTGGATTCCAAACACACAGCAATTCCTTATCTGTCATGGATTTCTGTGAACTTTCAAACAAAAATAAAGATTGTTTAAATTAGGCCATATTGAGAGTCTGTAGAGACAAATTACAGCATTTTAACAATTGAGGGAAAGGATGGTTTTGTTTTTGACGTTACATATTACTAGGATAAACATCTGGGTGTCTAATTTACTATAATGAACAATTAATGGCTAAAACATAAAATATCTAATAAAAAATGTTCCTAAGCAAGGAACATTTGGCTTCCAAATTAGATTAATCATCCTTTAATGCTTCTTCTTCCACTGATTATGATGGTGAAATGCAGTATATTGCTGCTGAGCTGTGATCAGTTTGATATTTTTTGTTTTGTTTTTAATAATACTTCGGGTATTCATTTTAGTTGGCGATGGTGATCCAAACACTCATAGTCATGCACATCTTTCTTCCAAATGAACTGGCTTATATTTGCATAGCTAATTTCTCAGCATTTCTTCTCAATTTAAAGATGAATATATTACTCAGACTTGCCCAATAATATCAGGGTTTTTTTTAAATCACCAGTCATAAAAAAGGCTTTTCCAGTCAATCAATCAATCATCAGTTAATGGCCTCTCATCTGAAATGCTGTGGGAAAACAAGTGCTGTTTTCAGATCTATTGTAGCATATTGTATATTTTGTTTAAAAAGAAGTCTACAGTAATTGTTATTTTGCTAATATATTAAAATATTATAATACTGTGTTTAAGAGAAAAATATATATTACAATGCATATAATATAATTGCACTGTCATTCCTTTTTAAACAACATTATGCTTTGCAATATAAACTGGTAAAGAGAGTTTGGTTGACTCTTGTTAGTAATGTTTCAAATTCTAACAGCCTTCATCCATATTTGAATTTGAAATTGTATGCTAAATTGTTTAGAATAATACCACAAAATCTCAGTACATGAAAGCATGCTACAGCAAGGATTAGGATTTGGGTTAGGCCACAATAAATCACTTTTGAATAAGAATAATAAATAATTTAAACAAACAAACAAAAATATATAAAATGTAGATTTCCATAGAAAGATACCCAATAGGTGAGATTTATATTTTGTCACTTGAGGTCTTCACTAGTATCAGTTTTCAATTCTCACTTACTCTGATTTAAATTGAGAATAATTCTCTTCACTTTATTGAGTTATACCACCAGAGTAAATGACTTAGAACAGAATTTGGCTCATATATACCAGCAGTTATGCAGTAAATCGTCTAGATTTTTAATGAACTCCAGATTGTTATATATTTCAGTACATTTTTTATAATCTGGGGGGGGGGGAGAGGATTTCACTAGTATTCGAGTCCGAATAAGTGCATCTTGACAATTTCAATATCCTTAACTCAGTGAGATACTATTCCTTTTTTTTTTAGCCTTGGAAGATCCAATTCCTCATTGATTCCTTTGACAAACTCTTATTGACTTCACCTTCTTTGCAGGTGAGCCACACTTGGCATTTACTACACTCTTACATGTTTCTGGCTTAAAGTCACAATCTGAGCCTAGGAATAATTAATATTCTGTCTTCAGTGGAAGTTCTGCCTAAGGAGTGAGTACTAAAACTGTAAAACTTTACATAAAATATCAAATAAGGCATCTACCATAATATTTACTAAGCTGTCATCTTCAACAAAGCCCCATGAAACTTTGGGTTGACCTCAACAAGTTGTCATCCAGTCAGATACTGGAGTTGCTAAGACTGATTGTCCTATGTGACTTAAATGTCCATGCAGATGCTGACATTTGTAGGTCAGTTCAACTCCTCATAGAACTATATTGGGTTGTTTGTTTGTGCCTCAATGTGTAATGCGGGATGCACTCCAGTTCTTGGTTTTTGGCATAGGATTGGATCACAGGGACTGCCATTCCAGGATGACCCTCTTGTTCACCTCACCCTGGATTGAACAAAGGCTCTCCACAGCTAAAAGCATGAGCTGTTGCAGCTTGAGCCAATGATTTCTAACAATTTATATTCTCTGTGGACTGAGACAGAGGACGTCTGTAACATACACTCACAAATGAGTTACAAGATCACTGATTTATCTCGTCCTGTCTCTGACAATGTGAGGGGGGTGATCATTACTAATTATAAAAAAATGTACCAACAGATAACTTTCTTCCTAATCTCAGACAGTCTAAATACACAGCACACAAGGTATAGTGGAAAGGGGAGGAACAAGCAAGCAAAGGGATCAAGGATCACATCTGGATAAGTCTATGATTTTTTTAATGCAAAGTTTATCCTCCTCTCTTGCCCCAACCCTCAAATTTCCCCTTACTGACCCACTGCAGTAATGTCCTAACTCTTATCTCCCAGGTCCCTAATCTCGCTGCTCCCAAATACATATCCCCCTCCCACTATATATCAGGGGCAAGGATGAATAATTTAGCATGGCAACCAGCAAACAACAAATAACTTTAAAAAGTTTAAAAAATACACTTAAAGAATATTAAGTGTCTGAATGTGCCCCTCTGGCAGCAAAGGAGGGAAGCAGGCAACTGCCCTTCATCCCTAAAGTCCTAACAGCTCCAACAGCTGTGGCTCTGAAGCCTGATGAGCATGTAGCCCCAGCCATCTCTATCACCCAGCAGACCTGGGATTCCATTGGTTACTTATACATTGGGTTAAAAAAAGTATTTATTTTCCATCAGCTTTAAATGTGTTGTCTTTTGAGGTCATTTGGTTCCCCCATATTCTTGTATCAAGAGGAAGGGTATTAAGAAGCATCTGATTTACTTTCTCTACCCCATTCATTATCATGACACCTTTATCATACTTATTTGCCTTGTGTCTAGAGTCCTAATCTCTTCACTCTCTCCTCAAATTGAAATCATTCCACATCTTGGCTAATTTCCATTGCTCTTCTCTGTACTCTTTCTTTTTCCACTACACCCTCTCATCTCCAAAAGCAACTTCAAATCTTAAAAACGTCACTTGTTTCCTATTCTTTGTTTTACAGTTGGTTTGAGGAGGACACAAAGGCAGTCAGAGATGTGCAAACACTCATAGTCATAGATGGTACCTTTGTGAAAGACTGGTGAACAATGGAAATTCAGTTCAGGTAGCAGCATCCATCTGCATCTTTAGACCTAGTACTACTGCAGCATCTTCAACCTACTATCAAGTAGCAGCATCAGAAGCTGCCTCTTTCTACATCCTCCCACTCCCAGCTGTGCTTTCTCACTATTCAGGGCAAGGGATGTAGTGGTTAGCCCAGCTGCAGCAACTCCCCCAGTGTGGGAAGGGAACAGTAAAGCCCCAAGGAGAAAGCAGAGAAGCCATTGAGAAGGTCCTCATGGAGTATGCCCATAGAATTTAATACAGAATATCTTCTTTTTTAAAACCATTCTATAAAATGTAATAGTAGATCACATCATTCTTAGTATAAAAATCCAGGTTTTTTTTCAAAAACCCTATAGAAAGTTCATCATGCCAATATTGGAAACTTTAAGCATTCAAAAATCGTAAATCAGGTCTCCAAAAATCTAGATATTGGCTTTAAAAATAAGAGATTTTCATACAATAAATAATTCTGGTATTCTGTTTATTTACCTTTTGGTTTCTGAGTTCTTAGGGTGTACTTGCTCCACATTTCTGGGAGGATAGACTGGGCTAGAAAGAAATGGAAGCTTCAGGAGTTTGTGGTGAAAGGGGCTAAGGGATTAATATGGGCTGGAAGTGTTGACCATGGTCAGAAGAGGTCATGTAATGTGAGGAAAGGAGTGCTCCCCTCCATACCCCCACACATAGTCTCTACCGTACAGGACCAGCTCTGGCAGGCTGTTAGAACTGAAGTATTCCTAATTTTCATTCTTAGATGTATACTGCAGTTGAGTTTACATTCCTCAACAAGGGAACCTATCACATAAAAGCATTATAGTAGCTATGCCTCATCTTGTATAGGCGATAACTCCAAGTTTGAGGTCTTTGGGGTCTTGCTTTCTAGAAAAAATCCTGATTATTTGCAGAAAATGAGTTAATCATGCTCAGGCTGAATTCTGAAACCATTCAGTTAAAAAAGTGCTAAGGAGTGACTGATGTTAAAATTAGAAGAGATAATCCTGCTTGAGACTGATAAGGACCCAAATCCTTATCATCTCCATTGCTAGTAGACAGCTCTGTGTCTCAGAGGATTAACTGAACAATTTCATTTTTACAGCCTAAGCCTGCAAAGTCTCCAGTAATATAAGAGCTCTCTCTCTCGGATCCTACCCAGATAATACAAGGGCATGGAGTCACTTAAGTGCCCGACATGTGCAGTTAGGGTCACATCTGTCAAGCATCAGCAGCTTTAAAACCCGGCAGAGCAGCTAATGCAGAACAAATACCTGTGAGGATTGCATTTCATCACATTCTGCTCTCAACCTCTGTGTAAGTTTTTAGGAAATTCAAGCATATGCTTTGAATAGGCTGTTTGGTATACTGTCTTCAAGTTACGCAACAAACCCATGATACATTAGAGAAGGTGCATGGGTCCTTGTTAGAATTCTGCCACCCAAATAAAGGACAGATTAGGATCCCCTTCCCTGGATACCACCAAATCACCTCTGCCAGGGATGGTATTCTGGGGATTATCAAAACTCTCCTCAAAAGTCTTATTTTTGCCTTTAAATAGATAAAATCCCCCTCCCCAGTAGATATTTTATTTTACTACCACTACAGTAATAATAAATAATGATAATCCCTAGCTTTTATATAGTACTACTCTGAGTAATTTGTATTAGCATTACAATAGTGCTGAGAAACCCCACTCAGGGTTGGAGTATCACAGGAGCATGGAACAATTACATAACAAAAGACAACCCCCTGTTCCAAAGAGCTTTCAAGCTAATTCGAAACAAGATACAATAAGTGGATGTAACCAGCAAATGGAGGATATGGGAGAGACAGAGAAGGATTGCAATAATAGATACATATGGCTACATACACCAGCTATGTTTGCAATTCACTGGTTTCAGGACATCAGTTTTTTGTTTGTTAAATTATTATATCAATACAAAATAATATTGATATTACCGTTCCCTATTGATCACCTTCCACTAGTTGGCAACTCACTGTAGGCATCATGGAAATAGTGGGTCTTCAAGAGGAATTTGAAGGACAGGGTAGTAGCTTTATTTAGTAGTTCAATGAGAGTATTCCATATATATGGCATGGCATGAAAGAACATAGAAGTTGCTTGTAGGAGAAGTGGACACACATTTTTCAGGAAGGATATTCCCAATTCCCTCCCTCAGCCCAGCTCACTAGAAATTGTTTAAGTTCAACATTGTTGTCAATATACTCAGTGGGGAAGATCTTCAGCTGGTGTGAATTGGCATCCTTCCATTGACTGAATGGAAACTTCATCTGAAGTGTTTGGAGATGTGCTGATTTGCACCAGCTGGGGTGCTATGCCCAGGTATACTAGATAAGGATCTGGCCCACACATTTTTCAAAATCAAATATTTCAGCAAAGTGCACTTGATATGCATTTTTGACCAATGATTTTCCCTTCCACTTTTGTTACAGGTATGAACAGTTTTTGTTCAAATGGGAAAATAAAATAGATTCCATAGTGTCTTGTGATATTTTTTTCTGACAAGCACGCTCACACGCATCTGAGGGTTTGGTTTGTAATCATTGTCAAAGGAGCACATCTTTGTGGGAGTCCCACCCTTGTTAAAATGTTGGCTGAAGAATCACTGCATCAGACTGAGAACTGCATTTGGTAGTCCAGTCCAAGAGAATCCTCTGAGCATGGACAAGCATGTCCAGTCCATGGACAAGCATGTGAGATACTAGACACCTTCCTTACACTGATGAGGACAGTGAAAAATGAATGGGATTTGGCCTTGCATTTGGGGACTCTAGGATGCATGACTGAAATGTGAGATATTAAGAAAGCTGAGGAGTATACTTAGTTGTGTGTGAGATTTTTGAAAGAACTAATGCAGAAATGTCCCTTACAGATATATTTTTGGGTATTAGTCCAGATGAAGTCCATATCCCTAAGATATCCCACTTGTATTAGACTCATGAAAACCACTGATACAGTTTAACAACTCCTTTCTTCTTGACCCACCAAGCTGAAATTTGCCTAGTGGACAACACAGGTTAAGTGTTTTGAGAACCATTATTTTCCTACCTGTATACGGAAAATGGACTCTGAACCCCCACTTTGACACTGATGTTCAGAAAAAGCAGAGTAGATATATACTCCAGTGGGGGGTGGGGAGAGGGGAGGGGTGAGACACAGAACATGTCTCCGTGTTGGCACTAACCTCTTCAGAATTTGTGGGTGAACTGTTAGCTACCCTTCCCATGGAAATTCATAAAAGAGACAAGAGACGAAGGAGGTCATCCACGTAACTCAATATTAAAGATTAACCCACTGTTACAAATAATGCTAAATTATTAGTAGGTATATTGTATGAATTATTTGTTACAATTAAGTTATCAGATAAGTTTAGTACTTTGTCAATCATTTTCAAATTCATCCTGATTTGACAAAATGTATTTATTTGTAAGTACTCACCAAAGTGTTTGGAACAACAATTTCCACACCTTATTGACTGACTTTTAACTATTCACTTTGAATATTTGCTATTCATGGTGAGTGATTGGTACATGTTAACAAAAGAATGACTGTACTGGATCAGAACATTTACTCTACTCTTTTGGCGCTGTCTGTGACCAACACCTGATGCTTTATAGGAAGGAAGGTTTCAGAAACACTTCAGTAGGTAGTTATGGGGTAACCTGCCTCAACAGAAGGATTCCTTCTAATCCCCAACAGGTAAAGGTTAGTTTATGCCCTGAAGCAAAGTTTATATCACTTCCAAAATTGTTTGTTCTTTTAATATTTACTATTATAACTCAATTATTCAGATAAAAGCTTATTTTTTTCATTCTTTTTGATTGGTCACAGAAGTCACATGGTATGATTTCTACTTTCTGAGTGGATGACAGCATTGTTTAAAAACAGTATTATGAAAAACAAAAATTATAAATAGCTAATACAATAATAAATGAATAGTGTTGTCCAATTAGTAAAACACACATTTTGCATGAGTATATGAAACAGGCTGCACCAACATTTATGAATGATAAATAAGTGGCACAAAGTGAGTGAATTGAAGAGCCACTGGGTATTCAGACTAATATTTGTAAAAAAAAAATTTTGCAATATTTGACCATTTCTAAAAAGCAAGCACAAAAGCACCAAAACAAATACATAAATTCTGTTTACTGTCTTCCTCAGTGATACCTTTTACCATTTGTAGTGATTCAAATTTGCTGGAGTGTAGACGGTATTTCCCATTCTAAAGGTTATTTAATATACACTGTGATAAAAGTAAATAACAGAATGTAATAAACATAGAATACTTTATTTACAAAATCTTAGATAAAGATACCATGCAAAGGTTTAGATTATCATGAAGAATGCAGGAAGCAGAGATAGGACATGTGATTTGTTCTTCTCTCTAGACAGCTAGATCAATAAGTTCAGAATTTGGCTAACCCTCTCTATTATGGTTCATATAAAGCCTAGAAGAATTGTATTTATATTATACTGCAATACTGTATTTGAGAAATTGTATAAGACTATATTGTAAAATTATTAAAGCTATAAGTAATACATGGCAGCTCCTCTAGTCCAATCCCCCCACTATCCCCACCCCACCCCCCAAAATATTAGAATTGTTATTTCTCCTCAGAACTAAAAGGTAAAGAGAAATATTCCCAGAGAGTTTCTCCAAATTCCTCATGCTTCAAAAGGCTAAAAAAACCCTCAACGTCTACACATAATGGAGAAAACAGAGAATTAGAACATTTTTTTTGCAAAATTTATTAGTGCCAATGGCCTGCTTAGTAAAGAAAAAGGAGAGAAAACAATTTGAATCTGATTATTAACCAAAGTGAAATACTGATTAGTTAATATTTAGAAGGAAATGTTCTTTACAGTCAAACAGCCCTGTCCTACTCCTATAAATTTTTAGTGGGAATTTTTCCACTGACTTCAAATGGGAAGGGGAATAGGCACTGATTTTCCAACTACAGTTTCACTTAAGTTACTATAAAGCAGGGATCGGCAACCTTTGGCACGTGGCCTGCCAGGGCAAGCACCCTTGGCCCGCACCGCTTCCCGCAGCCCCCATTGGCCTGGAACAGCAAACCTTGGCCAGCGGGAGCTGCGATCGGCTGAACCTGAGGAGGTAGCAGGTAAACAAACCGGCCCAGCCCACCGGAGGGCTTACCCTGGCAGACCGCAAGCCAAAGGTTGCCGATCCCTGCTATAAAGACTCCCAATTGCTGGGTCACTCACTGACCAGTGCACCCCCTTGAGGCCAAACCCAACACTGTACTGCTTCTGTGTCAGGCATTTGTTCTCCAGGCCCACAGTAGTCTACTGCATCTTCAGACTCATCTCTACGATTGGGTCACTTATCATCTTTCCCCTTCAGGGGTACCTAAAGAAGTTCCAACAGAAACAAATGTCCAGTGACCTTAGGTTAAGGGGTGCTGGAACAATTGGTATAATGAGGGCGGGAGGGCTGAAAGCCATTAAACTAAACCCTGTATATAATGGAAACCACTTCAATCCAGGGGGTGCAGCACTCCCAGCACCCAGAGTTCCAGCACCCATGCTTAGGTTAGGTCTTCTGCTCCAATCTGAAGCTCAATAGTTCTTGCCCCATAGTTCTCAGGAATATGCACCTCTGCTCCTGTGGAAGTTAGAACAAGAACCCAGGCCCTTCAAGTTCCAGCCCAGGGACCCTTGTCCTTAGGCAGCTGCTTCTTAAGATCTCTTGCCAATTCCCTAGGCTGCTCCTACCTCTTGCCTGCTTGAAGACTTTGGGTTTTTCTATACTGCAAATAAACACTTGCAGATGACCCGTGTCAGCTGATTGGGGCTCGTGGGGCTCAGGCTCATGGGCTATAAAACAGCAGTGTAGACTTCTGGGCTCAGGCTGGAGCCCAGGTTCTGGGAACCCATGATGGAAGAGGGTCCTAGAGCCCAGGCTCCAGTCCAAGCCCAGGCTTCAACATTGAAATTAAACAGCCCTGCAGCCCAAGCCCTCTGAGCCTGACTTGGCCGACACTGCAGTATAGACTTACATTTAGTTAGTGTGTAGACATACCCTTTGTTCACTGAGCTGTACTCTCTGGTTCTCTCCCTCTGTAAGTCTGACTCCTTGGGTGGGTTTCTCCCAGTCAGTTGCTGGGGAGTTTCTTCAAAGGAACTCCTAGCCATCTTTCCCTACCTCAACTATTACCTTTTATTCTAGCAGTCATCAGACAGCCATTTACTTGCAGGTAGTGAGATAATTACTCTATCTATTAACCGTTTTGTGGCTGCTACTGTGTGCGGTCTATCCACCCCTTCACACAGCCATCAATGGCAGGATTTGGACCAGACCCTATCTGACCAACCTTGCATATTTTAGTTACCCTAATAGTTCTTATTTATGTGAGTTGTCAGTTAGGCTTCAGGGGGACTACTCACATAAATAGTGGTTGCTAGATCTGTCTGTGTATAAAGGAATCACTTCACTGGACACTGAAATGCAACTGTATCTGTCTCAAATAAGAGATGACTGTAACTTCTAATATGAATAAGCATCAGGTTCATACTTGGTACCTCATGATCTAATCCTTTTACCACTGAAGCAAAGGCAAAATTTCGACTTCACAACAATGGAAACAGGATCAGGCCATTGGATGGTAAAGAATGTATAGTTCTAAAACAAAGATTCTATACAGTGTAAGTAATTATTGTTTAGCTTCATTAAGTGGTAATCACATTCAGAGTGTTCGCACTCATCCTTTTCCTTCTCTAGTCAATGGGACCATTCCAGGAGTAAGAGGTGCATGACCAGAACCTATATCTTTTATTTAATCAGAAATGCAATAATCTCTGCAGTAAAATCTGGCAGCTCTTTGAAAGCTCACATCAGCCCTTCAGTTTAAGGCGGTAGTGAGATTTTCTGCCCCTATGTGGCAGTACTGAATATTTATAAAAGCCATGTTAAATATTTTAAATATGATCATGCAGGACTTGCTTGGAGTTTTTAAAAAATAATAATATTCAATGAAACCTTCAAAATCCTAAACTAAATTTAGAAAAAAGGAAATCCCTGTTATCCATATAGTAACAAAAGTGCTACAAATACTATGTGGGATTTTCTATTAAGGAAAATATTTTAAAAAGTCAATTGACTGGAAGAAAAGTGAAATTAGAAACAGAAAATCCAAAAATATATGGGGCAGATTCTGAAACCCTTACTCCATATGCCAAACATAGTCCCATTGACTACAGTGAGAGAACCCAGGGAATAAACTACTATACACTTGATTAAGGGTCTCAGAATCGGTCTCTCTCTGAATAATAATATCTGTTTCCATGCTACTTGTCTGAATAAATGGAATGAATAAGAAAACCTGAACAAATATACAGATTTAAACTGTCATCAAGAATTATCCCTTCACTGAATTCCTGTTCCTTTTATAACAGCCTAATTGATACACAATGGAAATTATACCACTAATTCACCTGGGCTCTTTCCCAAATTTAGCAATTCCAGAAGAAATGGCCTGATTTTTAGAGGTGCTGGGAACCTGCAGCTTCCATTGATTTCACTGGGATTGTGGGCGCTCAGGACCTCAGGGGAAAAAAAAACAGCCAATTATATTTAGATGCTTAAATATAGCTTTAAGAACATGACTTGTGTACTTAGGTTTGAAAATAAACGTGTCAACTTTCTCTGTTCCCAGAGGGTGCTTGATCCCCTCTCCACCCTAGGCACCATCCTCACCCCTTCGCCCAAGCCCTCTCCCCTGGCCCCCCTCTTCCTGCCCCTGCTCCACGCAGGCCTCACCTCCACTCCACCACTTCCCCCAAGACCCCACCCCACTCTGCCCCCTCCCCGCCTCTTCCTGCTCCTACTCCTCCCCCCGGCACCTCCCACATACCGCGGAACACCTGATCATGGCAGGTGGAAGGTGCTGGGAGGAAGGGAGGGGAGCTGATCAGTGGGGCCGCCAGAAGGTGGGAGGTGCTTGGGGCGAGAGGGAGATGCTGATCCGTGGGGCTCCCGGTGGGTGCAGAGCACCCACTATTTTTTTTGTGTGGGTGCTCCAGCCCCGGATATTGTGTTCCCAAATCATTTGGGTGTTTTGTAAAATCTGATGCTTAGGAGCTTAATTTTAAGCATTCAGGTTTGAAAATTTTTGACTTTGGCTTTAAAACATTTAGGTACTGATACTGAGGCCATTTAAGTCAGTAGGAGTTTTGCCCATGATTTGAACAGAAGCAGGATTGTGTTTGTATTTTTTTTTCAGAACCTGTGTCTAATGGGAAACATCTGTGAAAACGTGGACGTCACTGTTGAGAGCAAAGGCATGTTTAGGCCTGATGAGAAGCATACTGTGATTTTTAAGAGTCTGTCCTGATAATTTTAACAGCTTAAACTTTTGTAGAACTGCCCATCTGTAAGAAAGATGCAGAGTAATCACTAAGATAAAGTAGCCAAGCAGCTGGAAGAAACTGGTTTGAACTAACACAAAACCTGTACTAACAGGAGAGGAGAGTTAACATGGAGATGAGTCTGTGTAAGAAAAGGAAGCTGAAGCTGAAACAGAAAGAGTTTGCATACCTTGTTAAAAAGAAATTAAACTTTCTCATTATTTTTTTAGTAGTTTACGTTTAACACAGTACTTTACTGTATGTCCTTTATTTAATTCATTTATTTATTGTCTTTGCTGCTTCCTGATTGCATATTTCCAGTTCCAAATGAGATGTGTGGTTGACTGGTCAGTTAATAACGCTGGTGTTCTACTGTACTGGCTGATCAAGAAGACTGTGTATTGATATATTTTCTACAGTATAAATGGAACGTGAATAACTTGCCTCATAATACAATGATTACTGTGAGCCATTAACAAATGTAAACATAAAAGTTAGAGTCCAGGAGGTGCTCAATAATGTAGATATAAAAGTCCAGGTTATAGCATCCTCCATATCACTATCATCTCCCATCTTAATACAAATGTTCATGCAACTATTAAGTTCTGTGGGGGTTTTTTCAGGTAGTCTGCTCTCCATCATTGGATATACATCTCAATAATTTACATAAATATGAGCTGCTTTGTCATGCATTCATTCTTGTGTGGCTAACCTTGCCTTAACCAAGAAATGAATGACTTTTAAGTTCGGTTCTCTGGGATAATTCTAACTATGCTGTAAGCTTCCTGCTTTTCCACTAGATGGAGCTCTTTCACTAACTTACAGCTCATCACTGAACTAATACATTGAAAAAATTACCCATATTGCTATTCTCTGGTTCGAATAAACAGAAGTCAAGAGCAACAAGCGTAATGTAATATTTCTCTCTTTAAAAAGAAAGAAAGAAATTTCTGCTATAAGTCAGCTCAGAAACAGCTCTCTGCAGCATCACCAAAAAGTGAGTTCTGAACTGCAGATGTAGGGTTCAGATAGGTTTCAGAATAGCAGCCATGTTAGTCTGTATCCACAAAAAGAAAAGGAGTACTTGTGGCACCTTCGAGACTAACAAATTTATCTGAGCTTAAGCTTTCGTGAGCTACAGCTCACTTCATCGGATGCATGCAGTGGAAGATACAGTGGGGAGATTTTATATACACAGAGAAGATGAAACAATAGGTGTTACCACACTCACTGTAATGAGAGTGATCACTTAAGGTGAGATATTACCAGCAGGAGAGAAAGAAAAAAAACCTTTTATAGTGATAATCAAGGTGGGCCATTTCCAGCAGTTGACAAGAATGTGTGAGGAAAGTGTGTGTGTGTGTGGGGGGGGGAGAAATAAACATGGGGAAATAGTTTTACTTTGTGTAATGACACATCCACTCCCAGTCTTTATTCAAGCCTAAGTTAATTGTGTCCAGTTTGCAAATTAAATCCAATTCAGCAGTTTCTCCTTGGAGTCTGTTTTTGAAGTTTTTTGTTGAAGAATTGCCACTTTTAGGTGTGTAATCGAGTGACCAGAGAGATTAAAGTGTTCTCCGACTGGTTTTTGAATGTTATAATTCTTGACATCAGATTTGTGTCCATTTATTCCTTTATATAGAGACTGTCCAGTTTGACCAATGTACATGGCAGAGGGGCATTGTTGGCACATGATGGCATATGTCACATTGGTAGATGTGCAGGTGAACGAGCCTCTGAAACAAACAGACTTTATTAAATCACAGTTATTTAGACTCAGAATTCAATGCCTGTATACTAGAACACTCTTTACATTTTGTCATCCAAAGTGATTTCAAACTGATGACTAGATCATCCTTGGTCCTGTACAAGAGGAACACCACCATTCATGAGAGGATTAGATTTTGGATCAGAATTAAGCCCTGGTAACCATATCCTTAACGAGAGATTTCCTTTGAATGTGTTGTGATTATGAATCTTGCATTACTACAAGTGGAGCACACTTCTGCAGGTCCTCACTAGGGGGAGAGGTTTTGCAATTGCAAGGTGTTAGAGCCACGTTTAGTATGTTCACTAAACATATTGTCTGTGCATGTAGGGTGGGACAATGCATGCTAGCTGCCTAGCAAGGGAACCTTCTGCAAAAAATGAAGGGGCATTCCTGACTCAGTGTTCCTCCCCACCTCCCACCCAGGTACCCCCAGTGCTGGAGTCCAGCTGTCTTCTTCCCCCTCCAAAGTAGGGTGGGGCAACACATGCTAGCTGCTTAGCAGTGGACCTACTGCATGCCTATTTTTAATGCTCCCTGTACTCTTTTCCGTATCTTCCACTCCTGCATGGCTCTCACCACTTCTTCCGTATCATATCATCTGTCGCCCTCTTTCCCTTGCCCTTCTCCCTACTGGTTCCATTTCCCCATACTTGTTTCCCGCTACCATTCCCACAAGATCCTTCTGCTCCTGTTCCCCTCTCCATCCCATTCTCCTCTCTCTTCCTACCATCAAAAATCCAGATCCCAAATCCACTCCCTCCTCCTCCTCATTTCTGGTGACATTTGCCCCAACCCTTGGCCTCTCTTCATCCCCACCCTCTCCACCTGATACACCCATCCCTACCACCATGGCTAACCTCACACCCATCCCTTTTTTCCATTGTCCCCCTCCCTCCTTCTTTTGCTATCTATGGAATGACCACACTATCTCTAAAAAGAAAACAGCCATCCACAACCTCTTCATATCTTGCTCCCCCAAGCTCCTAGCTCTCAGAGTCCTGGATGCCTCTGCAACTGCCCTCTCTTACAGATGCCTCCCTTCTCAACACCTCCTGCCCTGGATTAGACTGTGGTGGCTTCTCTCCCATTCCTGCTGCTTTCAACCCACCCCTTCCCATCCTTTTCCCTCTTTTGAACAGCATTGCATCAAACTCTCCTATTCTCTTCCCCATCATATTGCTCTCATCTACTGTCCAACTAACTCATCCCCACCAGCCTAGCTCTCTGATTTGAACTCCCACTTCTCTCTTCTTCTCCTCACAATCTACCACATTCATCTTCAGTAACTTCTGCTTCTGTTTTGATGCCTATTAGCCCTCTTAGCTGCATGTTTCCTGACCCTCACTTCTTCACTTGACCAGCAGCCCAGGTTCAACTCTCCCACTCACCAAGAGTGCTGTTAATTTGACTTAGTCATCACATCACCAAGCAGTATTCTCTGTCTCTCATCTCTCTGTTATCCCCCATCAGACTCTGCCTTTTGGCCTTTCTGAGATTTAAGAAGTCATCAATGCTAATGACCTTGGTCTACTTTCAGCCCTTTCCTTCCTGTACTCTCTTTTATTTATATGGTTCTTGAGTCCCTATTCATGGTTCAGTTTCCTTCATCCTTGACTATTCTGCCCCTCTCTCATCACATGGTGCACCTTATCAACTCCCAGTCCTAGCTCACTACCAACAACTTTCTTTGTTCCTGCTCTCATACTTTGGAGCATCTTTGGTGGAAATCCTATGACCAGGCTGACTCCCCCGCTACAAATTGTTCTGTTTTCCTTCAGTTCTACCATCTTCCTAGCTAAACAACTCTACTTCTCCAACTTAATTGAATCCCACGTCCTCAGTCAAGGCCACCTTTTATCTCACTCCTCAAACCGTCTGCTCCTCCTGCCTCCACTTCTCTTTCTGCACAGGATATCACCAATTTCTTCCACGAGAAATGTACATAATACAATGTCGCTTTCTCCCTCCTCTCAGTTAGTCTTCCCTTCCCCTCCTAGAACTCTCACCTCCTTCTCCTGTCACAGAAATAGAAGTTTCTCATCTGCTCTCCTACTGTAAGTCCAGAATACTTTGCAAAATGGAATTTCTATTCTTCACACACTCTTTTCCTGTAGGAGTTTGGTCTGCAAAATGTCAGATGCATTTTCCAATGTAAATGGGATGCATCACAAGCAAAATATAATCTAGTGCGATAAGAATCTGCAGCCTTTATTGCAGAGGGTCAGTTATGGAGCTGAGTTTGTAGAGCTGAGAAATGCTATGTGAGTACTGAAGATTGGCTTCTTTGCTCTAATATGTTATAGCCTCATAACTTGTGTTGTAAGGCAACTCAGCTACAATATGGCAACAGGAAGTGAAACTCTGACCCTGCCTACTCTGAAATTAGTGGTGACACACATGACTTGGTTTATTAAATATTATAACAAATACTTGGTATGAAAATTTATCATAAACAGCACAGCTATTATTTAGATATCACTTGACTACTCTGCAGAAGACTCTGATTTGAGATACTTACAAAAGACAACCTAAATGTGCATGCAGAATAATTCCTATTAGGAGGAAAGGATTTCTCCAAATAATTTTTTTTTAAAAAGTGTCCTAAACCCAAGTCATTAAGTTATGCAGATGTACACTGGGTGGATACACATACATATTCAACCCCGATAGTATTTTCTGATTCCAACCACGGGAGAAACTGCTTATGAAACTAGGCTGCAGAATAATTTGCCAACCACATAATTCAGAGGACTTAGGAAAGGAGAGTACCAGGAACAACAACATTATTTATTTTTGAATTATTAATTTAATATTTTTGTCAATCAACATTTCTTAATGATTGAATGTTATGTTTACACCCTTGTACTATTGCTATGTGTATAAGTTGTATTTAGATCTGTAAACCACTGGGCTATCCCTATTCCACCCAAAATTGGACAGCATGCTAGAATAACCTTACTGAAAGATCATACAGCATCTTATTTGCTCTTTATGGGTTTAAACTGACTGAGAGTACTGCACGCTGTAAACAGCAGGAGAAATGGAAACTGTTAACATCAGCACTGAAAAGATAGTGATGCAAAGATGCCATCTTTTTAAACCTAGATCTTCACTATCTCACCTGCAGACCTTTTGCAAAAATACAGGGAATTAATGGAGGACTTCTTTTTTAAAATGTGTTCAGAATGCTTTTGATCGATATACTTTATATGGACATCATTATTGGCTGCTGCTGCTTCTTTCATAACTCTGTGTTCACCCTTCCTTGTGTAAAAACACCTTCTGTGAATCATGGTTACTGCCTTGCTTGTGGAAGTACCATGAGCACAGTGAAACCATGTCCAGAACATTTGGAGACTCCAGGCCTCTCCATCATGTAAAAAAAAATAAGACAATTTTATCTTTTAGCTAGAGTTCATTGAAAATATTTCATCATTTTTTTCACACACACACCCCGCCCCAAAATGTGTTTTTGACGAAGTGGAAATCTTCCCAAGGAAATCTTCCCAACGGGTTATTTCAGGCGCTTTGTTAAAAAAAGTTTTCAGTTGTAAAAAATTAAGAAATGTGAACTGTTTGGTTATTCGATAAAATTTGAGGGTTTGATGGAAAACCAAAAATTCTGCAACAAATATTTATAACAGAAATAATTCATCTTTGAAGTTCACCCAAAATAAACTACATTTTTGACCAGCTGTATTTTGAACAGCTAAAGTACAGGTGCTAATCTGGACCCCAAAACCTACCCATTTTTTCAGTGAGATTTTAGCTGAAAAAACTCTATTGATGAAACAGCTGAAATGAACCAGGAGAGCTACCTCAAATATTTATCTCCTTTTATTTACTTCCTGAAGCATACATTGAGAAATGACAGGAGTGGTGGAAATGTAACTAGTACATAAATGCACCATGTATTAAAAAGGTGCTGAATGGCTGAAGATGCCTCAAACCTCTAAACAGGGGCCATTCATCAACACATAGGCAGAGCAGTATTCTTTAGTTTTTTTCTTTATTTTTTTTCTTTGAGGATGAGATTCTGCAACCCTTACTTACATTGAGTAGCACCTTACTACAAAAGTAATTCCTGGCAAGTGTTACTTTAATCTGAGGGTAGTCCTATGAGTAAAGGTGCCAGAATCTGGACCTTATTATTTATTTGTACATACGGTAACTCACAGCAATACATATCTAATACTTTCCATGGGGGGAAGGGGGATATACAGTTCTATTGATGGATTGGTTTGCTGTATTTGTTTTCCTTTACATAAAACATTTGTTTAAGTTCTGGCAGTACAGTCCTTACATTTTCAATGTTCCCCATCACACTTGATAGTTGTATTTTTATCCTGTGCAACCTTACAAAACTACCTTTAAACATATGAATAAAACATCATTGCCTTAAATTCAGATGGTTCAAATACTGCCATTCTACTGCATGCCAGAGAAAGAAATGCAGCAAGTGAAGCAAAAACAAAACAAAAAAGAAAGATAGAGAGAAGACAATGTTTAACCAATCATCCAATGTACCATTAATATGAAGTTATCCTTTCCTTTTTATCACAGCAGTAATTGTCAATAATCATGTGCATCATATGCTGCCAAAGGACTGATGGTACAATGAATTAAACACTACTTTCTTAGACACTTGCAGAGTTAAATAATTGCCCTTTTTGAAATTTTCTGTTAGGCTCATTGTGATGAGTAACTGCATTTTGCATCAGTCAAGAAAGCTGGTTTTCATTATCAGTGCAGACCATGTACAACTGACATTTTTCAGAATCACTTGAATCTATTTGAAATATGAAAAAAGTAGCTAAATACAAATATGAAATGCAACAAAAACACAATTAAGTGATGCAGTTAATAGCTTATTGGGAGAACAGAGGCACTTGGATGAGAAACAGATGTAGTGCTTTGAATGCTTGTTAACTGTACAGTTCAGAAACTGAATGGGACAGATCCAAGATTCCAGTCCTCAGTTTGGCATAAAAGTAAGGAGAACACTTTTTGAGGGGACAATGTCTGGTTTTTCCTCTCTTTTTTATTTTATTTGGCTTTACTAGTCTGTGTGGGTGCTCACTGATTTCATCATACACCACTCTGTGTTATTGCTCTTGAAGTGTTATCTCACACTTACAGACAAATGGCCCTGTGCCAGGCTGTTTCTTATGACTCCTGTGCTCTGAAAGAATAGGTGCATTAGACAACTGAGTCGGAGATCCAATTAGCATTCACAGAACTGGGTTGATCATTCAGTAAGATTCAACTAGATACAACACACTTAACTTTCTGACTTAAACTGTCATATTTCTTGGATTTGTTGCCTCAGCCTTGATCTTGTAAACTGCAGCTGACAAAGGAAACATTCGTTGAACCCTGAGGGAGGGGTCCTGACCTACAGGGTTTGATCAGTAAGACTGCTGAAATCATATGAGAAACTTTGCTTGAATCAGATATGCTTTGCTAAGTTAGGTATTAGTAAATGTCTTATCTTTATTTTTCTTGCAACTATTTCTGACTTTTATGCCTCATTACTTGTACTCATGCAAAATCTATCTCTGTGTAGTTAATAAACTTGTATTACTATTTCATCTAATCCAATCCAATGTGTTTAAATTGAAGTGTCTGGATAACTATTTAAGATAATCAGATGGCATATTATTCCCTTGAAGGAATAATGGATTTAAAATATTTTGTATTTTCCAGGAGAGTGCTAAAAACTGAAGGTGTGTTGGGGTCACCCTGCAGTACAACCAAGGCTGTTGAGAGCCACAATGCAACCCAAGTGTGGCTGGCAGGCTGCAGCAGACAGTTACGCACAGACACTCAAGGTGTGGCTTGCATGCTGGAAGACTGTTTGTGACCAGCCCAGGTGGGAGCTATTTCCCACTGCAAGGCACCCAAGGTTTCAGGGCAGCTACATAGAATCATAGAATTTCAGGGTTGGAAGGGACTTCAGGAGGTCATCTAGTCCAACCCCCTGCTCAAAGCAGGACCAATCCCCAACTAAATCATCCCAGCCAGGGCTTTGTCAAGCCTGACCTTAAAAACTTCTAGGGAAGGAGATTCCACCACCTCCCTAGGTAACGCATTCCAGTGTTTCACCATCCTCCTAGTGAAAAAGTTTTTCCTAATATCCAACCTAAATCTCCCCCACTGCAACTTGAGACCATTACTCCTTGTTCTGTCATCTGCTACCACTGAGAACAGTCTAGAACCATCCTCTTTGGAACCCCCTTTCAGGTAGTTGAAAGCAGATATCAAATCCCCCCTCATTCTTCTCTTCTGAAGACTAAACAATCCCAGTTCCCTCAGCCTCTCCTCATAAGTCATGTGTTCCAGTTCCCTCATCATTTTTGTTGCCCTCTGCTGGACTCTTTCCACTTTTTCCACATCCTTCTTGTACTGTGGGGCCCAAAACTGGACACAGTACTCCAGATGAGGCCTCACAAATGTGGAATAGAGGGGAACGATCATGTCCCTCGATCTGCTGGCAATGCCCCTACTTATACATCCCAAAATGGCATTGGCCTTCTTGGCAACAAGGGCACACTATTGACTTATATCCAACTTCTCGACCACTGTAATCATTAGGTCCTTTTCTGCAGAACTGCTGCCGAGCCATTCGGTCCCTAGTCTGTAGAGGTGCATTGGATTCTTCCGTCCTAATTGCAGAACTCTGCACTTGTCCTTGTTGAACCTCATCAGATTTCTTTTGGCCCAATCCCCCAATTTGTCTAGGTCCCTCTGTATCCTATCCCTACCCTCCAGCATATCTTCCTCCCCATGGAAGGAAAAGGCCTGGGTAGGGACCGTTGAATCGTGGAAGTCAACGAATGGCTACGCAGGTGGTGTCGGAGAGAAGGCTTCGGATTCTTTGACCATGGGATGGTGTTCCATGAAGGAGTGCTCGGCAGAGACGGGCTCCACCTTACAAAGAGAGGGAAGAGCATCTTTGCGAGCAGGCTGGCTAACCTAGTGAGAAGGGCTTTAAACTAGGTTCACCAGGGGAAGGAGACCAAAGCCCTGAGGTAAGTGGGAAAGCGGGATACCGGGAGGAAGCACAGGCAGGAATGTCTGTGAGGGGAGGGCTCCTGCCTCATACTGAGAATGAGGGGCGATCAGCAGGTTATCTCAAGTGCTTATATACGAATGCACAAAGCCTTGGAAACAAGCAGGGAGAACTGGAGGTCCTGGTGATGTCAAGGAATTATGACGTGATTGGAATAACAGAGACTTGGTGGGATAACTCACATGACTGGAGTACTGTCATGGATGGTTATAAACTGTTCAGGAAGGACAGGCAGGGCAGAAAAGGTTGGGGAGTAGCACTGTATGTAAGGGAGCAGTATGACTGCTCAGAGCTCCGGTACGAAACTGCAGAAAAACCTGAGTGTCTCTGGATTAAGTTTAGAAGTGTGAGCAACAGGAGTGATGTAGTGGTGGGAGTCCGCTATAGACCACCGGACCAGGGGGATGAGGTAGATGAGGCTTTCTTCCGGCAGCTCACAGAAGCTACTAGATCGCACGCCCTGGTTCTCATGGGTGACTTTAATTTTCCTGATATCTGCTGGGAGAGCAATACAGCGGTGCTTAGACAATCCAGGAAGTTTTTGGAAAGCATAGGGGACAATTTCCTGGTGCAAGTGCTAGAGGAGCCAACTAGGGGGGGAGCTTTTCTTGACCTGCTGCTCACAAACTGGGAAGAATTAGTAGGGGAAGCAAAAGTGGATGGGAATCTGGAAGGCAGTGACCATGAGTTGGTTGAGTTCAGGATCCTGACACAGGGAAGAAAGGTAAGCAGCAGGATACGGATCCTGGACTTCAGAAAAGCAGACTTCGACTCCCTCAGGGAACGGCTGGGTAGGATCCCCTGGGGGACTAACATGAAGGGGAAAGGAGTCCAGGAGAGCTGGCTGTATTTCAAGGAATCCCTGTTGAGGTTACAGGGACAAACCATCCCGATGTGTCGAAAGAATAGTAAATATGGCAGGCAACCAGCTTGGCTTAACAGTGAAATACTAGCGGATCTTAAACATAAAAAAGAAGCCTACAAGAAGTGGAAGGTTGGACATATGACCAGGGAAGAGTATAAAAATATTTCTCGGGCATGTAGGAATGAAATTAGGAGGGCCAAATCGCACCTGGAGCTGCAGATAGCGAGAGATGTTAAGAGTAACAAGAAGGGTTTCTTCAGGTATGTTGGCAACAAGAAGAAAGCCAAGGAAAGTGTGGGCCCCTTAATGAATGAGGGAGGCAACCTAGTGACAGAGGATGTGGAAAAAGCTAATGTACTCAATGCTTTTTTGCCTCTGTCTTCAGGAACAAGGTCAGCACCCAGACTGCTGCGCTGGGCATCACAACATGGGGAATAGATGGCCAGCCCTCTGTGGAGAAAGAAGTGGTTAGGGACTATTTAGAAAAGCTGGACGTGCACAAGTCCATGGGGCCGGATGAGTTGCATCCGAGAGTGCTAAAGGAACTGTCGGTTGTGATTGCAGAGCCATTGGCCATTATCTTTGAAAACTCGTGGGGAACGGGGGAAGTCCCGGATGACTGGAAAAAGGCTAATATAGTGCGCATCTTTAAAAAAGGGAAGAAGGAGGATCCTGGGAACTACAGGCCAGTCAGCCTCACTTCAGTCCCCGGAAAAATCATGGAGCAGGTCCTCAAGGAATCAATCCAGAAGCACTTACATGAGAGGAAAGTGATCAGGAATAGTCAGCATGGATTCACCAAGGGAAGGTCATGCCTGACTAATCTAATCGCCTTCTATGATGAGATTACTGGTTCTGTGGATGAAGGGAAAGCAGTGGATGTATTGTATCTTGACTTTAGCAAAGCTTTTGACACTGTCTCCCACAATATTCTTGTCAGCAAGTTAAAGAAGCACGGGCTGGATGAATGCACTATAAGGTGGGTAGAAAGTTGGCTAGATTGTCGGGCTCAACGGGAAGTGATCAATGACTCCATGTCTAGTTGGCAGCCGGTGTCAAGTGGAGTGTCCCAGGGGTCGGTCCTGGGGCCGGTTTTGTTCAATATCTTCATAAATGATCTGGAGGATGGTGTGGATTGCACTCTCAGCAAAATTGCAGATGATACTAAACTGGGAGGAGTGGTAGATACGCTGGAGGGCAGGGATAGGATACAGAGGGACCTAGACAAATTGGAGTATTGGGCCAAAAGAAATCTGATGAGGTTCAATAAGGAAAAGTGTAGGGTCCTGCACTTAGGACGGAAGAACCCAATGTACGGCTACAGACTAGGGACCGAATGGCTAGGCAGCAGTTCTGCGGACAAGGACCTAGGGGTGACAGTGGACGAGAAGCTGGATATGAGTCAGCCGTGTGCCCTTGTTGCCAAGAAGGCCAATGGCATTTTGGGATGTATAAGTAGGGGCATAGCGAGCAAATCGAGGGACGTGATCGTTCCCCTCTGTTCGACATTGGTGAGGCCTCATCTGGAGTACTGTGTCCAGTTTTGGGCCCCACACTACAAGAAGAATGTGGATAAATTGGAAAGAGTCCAGGGAAGGGCAACAAAAATGATGAGGGGACTGGAACACATGACTTATGAGGAGAGGCTGAGGGAACTGGGATTGTTTAGTCTGCAGAAGAGAAGAATGACGGGGGATTTGATAGCTGCTTTCAACTACCTGAGAGGTGGTTCCAGAGAGGATGGTTCTAGACTATTCTCAGTGGTGGAAGAGGACAGGACAAGGAGTAATGGTCTCAAGTTGCAGTGGGGGAGGTTTAGGTTGGATATTAGGAAAAACTTTTTCACTAGGAGGGTGGTGAAACACTGGAATGCGTTGCCTAGGGAGGTGGTGGAATCTCCTTCCTTAGAAGTTTTTAAGGTCAGGCTTGACAAAGCCCTGGCTGGGATGATTTAATTGGGGATTGGTCCTGCTTTTGAGCAGGGGGTTGGACTACATGACCTCCTGAGGTCCCTTCCAACCCTGATATTCTATGATTCTATGATTCTACCACTCCTCCCAGTTTAGTGTCATCTGCAAACTTGCTGAGGGTGCAATCCACACCATCCTCCAGATCATTTATGAAGATATTGAACAAAACCGGCCCCAGGACCAACCCCTGGGGCACTCCACTTGATACCGGCTGCCAACTAGACATGGAGTCATTGATCACTACCCATTGAGCCCAACAATCTAGCCAGCTTTCTATCCACCTTATAGTGCATTCATCCAGCCCGTACTTCTTTAACTTGCTGGCAAGAATACTGTGGGAGACTGTGTCAAAAGCTTTGCTAAAGTCAAGGAACAACATGTCCACTGCTTTCCCTTCATCCACAGAGCCAGTTATCTCATCATAGAAGACAATTAGATTAGTCAGGCATGACTTGCCCTTGATGAATCCATGCTGACTGTTCCTGATCACTTTCCTCTCCTCTAAGTGCTTCAGAATTGATTCCTTGAGGACCTGCTCCATGATTTTTCCGGGGACTGAGGTGAGGCTGACTGGGCTGTAGTTCCCAGGATCCTCCTTCTTCCCTTTTTTAAAGATGCGCACTATATTAGCCTTTTTCCAGTCATCTGGGACCTCCCCCGATCGCCATGAGTTTTCAAAGATAATGGCCAATGGCTCTGCAATCACATCCGCCAACTCCTTTAGCACTCTCAGATGCAACGCATCCGGCCCCATGGACTTGTGCTCGTCCAGCTTTTCTAAATAGTCCCGAACCACTTCTTTCTCCACAGATGGCTGGTCACCTTCTCCCCATGCTGTGCTGCCCAGTGCAGTAGTCTGGGAGCTGACCTTGTTCCTGAAGACAGAGTCAAAAAAAGCATTGAGTACATTAGCTTTTTCCACATCCTTTGTCACTAGGTTGCCTCCCTCATTCAGTAAGGGGCCTATACTTTCCTTGATTTTCTTCTTGTTGCTAACATACGTGAAGAAACCCTTCTTGTTACTCTTAACATCTCTTGCTACCTGCAACTCCAGGTGTGATTTGGCCTTCCTGATTTCACTGCAAGCCCGAGCAATATTTTTATTAGTCTGTACCCTAGTATGTCACAGTGATGCACATAATATGCCTTCCAGAACAAATTTTAATTATTCATCTTTGCACCATGGGTATCTGAAATCCCTACATTGTATATCAGCAGGATATCTTTGTAATCCCTCCTGATTCTGAGCTGGTGGTAAAATATGTTAGGGCATTGTGTTCTTATTTTTGTTCCTTAGCTCTCAATTAAAATTCCTATTTATGATCATGACTGGCATAATTTCATCTCCTTCATGATGAAGAGTATGATTTCTACTGGGAGGAAGGAGAAGTAGCTTTGTTAGAGTGTTTAATATTTTTCCCTTCTGCCCTTCTGTAGTAACAGCCAAGTTAACTACTAATAATTTTGAAGTTCTTCAACCATATATGCTTACCAGAAGTAACAACCAAATGAAAAGTCACTTGCTGTGCTTTCCATTCATGTTAGTTGGAAAGTTTCAACAAAGGCAATTAAACCTTCTGAACAACACATAGCCAACATGGCGTGCACATCTTGAAATGTTTTGATGCTAATAAGCAAAGCAAATATCACCTGTTTTTCTGGTTTCTGCTCTTGCAGAGAGTTAGTGGGATGCTTCTTGCACCACCACATGATAAAGTTAGTATTAGATTGATGTAGTCCAGGGATTGGCAACCTTTGGCATGCGGCCCGCCAGGGTAAGCCCCTGGCGGGCCGGGCCGGTTTGTTTACCAGCCACATCCACAGGTTTGGCCGCTTACGGCTCCCACTGGCTATGGTTCGCTGCTCCAGGCCAATGGGCACTGCGGGAAGCGACAGCCAGCACATCCTTCGGCCCACACTCCTTCCTGAAGCCCCCATTGGCCTGGAGCAGTGAACCATGGCCAGTGGGAGCTGTGATCACCCAAACCTGCGGATGCAGCAGAGAAACAAACCGGCCTGGCCCGCCAGGGGGCTTACCCTGGTGGGCCGCGTGCCAAAGGTTGCCGATCCCTGATGTAGTCAATAATACTGGCAAAACCCACTCAGCTGCAGTGAATGAACCAGACCAAGGTCCACTTACAGACATATGCTGCTGCCATAGAGGAAACTAAATGAACATTCCTTACAGTCACAACTGCTTCCATCCATTCAGAACAAGCAGAACTATTTCATGCAGTAAAACAGCTAACTGTCCAAGAACACATAGACAAGCATTTAAATACCAAGCCCTGTTCATTTCAAAGAGCTCCTTCCCAACTGTGCAGACAGTCAACCAAGTTAGAATAGGGCCACAGGTGCCAGCTTTTTCCTTTGCCCCTGGGTGCTCAACCCCTGCTCAGCCCCAGACCCTGCCCCCACTCTACTCCTTCCCCCAAGGGCCCATCCCCGCCCCACCTTATCTCTTCCCACGCAGTTCCTTCCCCTCCCCTCAGCACGCCACGTCTCCACTCCTCCCACTCTGCCCCAGCACCTCCTGCATGTCACAGAACAGCTGATCATGGTGAGCAGGAGGCACTGGGAGTAAATGAGGAGTTGATCAGTGGGGCGCTGGTGGATGGGAGGCACTGGGGGGAGAGGTGGGGAGCTGGCTGCAGGTGGATGCTAAGCACCTGCTAATTTTTTTCCATGGATGCTCCAGCCCTGGAGCACCTACGGAGTCAGCGGCTATGAATACCCCTCACTGAGATAGAGGTAACCACAACCTATCCAGGAATGAAATTTGCTGTGGCAGAATTTAGAGCAATTATCCAATCAGAATCCCTGAAAAATGTCTCACCTACCCACCCTGTCATTCATGGCTGGTGAGTCTAGGGAAGAGCATCTGACTCTCCTGATACTGGGATCATCAATGCCTCCTTAAAAAGGGAAATTACTAGGCATGCTAAAGAATATGGTGCTCTAGCCAATACAGAAGAAGCCTATGGGTAATGGAAAGTGCCTTGCAAACTACCAGAATAGTTGCCACCCTCATTCTTTTTGAAGTTAGAGAGAAGATGATGTCATCAAATCTCATATTGCAGCTATTCTCTGTCTTTGTCCTTTAACTTCCACATTCAGATTTCATGGCAGAAATATGGCTCAGTTGGCGCTTGTAGATAACCTTCTCCTAAGTTTGGATAGGAAATAACCTTGTATGCTAATAATGCTATACTATTTCATTTTAAAGGTTTGACACCATTCATTATAAGGTGCTGATGACAAACAATACAATGTATTGTAAGAATAAATGGAAAAGCATTCATCTAGATCCACTCTTTTCCATCAGATAGATTCCAGAGAGGCATGATAGTCACTTTGCTTGTTCTCTCCAAGACTCCTATTACACAGTATCCTGCAGGGCTATATATTATTTCTCCTCTGTAAAATCTACATGCTTTGTGAGATGCCACAGACTTCAAGACAGCTATATTGTACTAGGTAGCACATTCTCAGCAGGATCCCAGCTATGAAACTGCTGGAGGTAGAAAATCTGATTGAATCTGAGCCTGGCAGCATCAAATCCAAAGTGTAGAACACACCTTTTTTGATAAACCTTTCAAAGGAATGATGCTCATAAATGAAATATCCTTCAGTGCATAAATTCTCACAGTCTTTGGGAATGGGGAGAGAAAACACCATTCATTCTCAATGTGTTCTCCTTTTTCTGCTTCTTCATAATTTTGTTGGCACTCGGGTACCCCAGTAATAGGCTTCTTATAAACACAGACAGATAGACAGATGGACAGACAAATAGAATGTGGTTTGATGCAATTTCAGATTCAATTTATGTTAGTGAAATGCAAAGATGCATTTAAAAATCCCTTTAATATTACTCACAAAAATTATAACATCAGTGGAAAGCCTCCCGGTGATTATGTGTTGCACAGTAAGGTATTATCTAGGATAATCCACTCCTTTAAGTCACCTTCATTTCTCATCCTTCTCTGTTTTGAAAGTGACATGGTTCTATTTATATTCTTCCTGCCCATATTCTTCTTGCTATATTCTAACCTGTTTGAGGTAAGTAGTGCAAGAAAGAAAGGAAAACAGCACGGCTAACAGCATAATTTAATGAATGCTTTCCATATCACATGACTTTTCAACCTCTATATTGGTAAACTGCCCTTATAAGGTTAGGATACAGGGTGCACTCTCCTATTAGGCTTCACAGTCAGGGAGCAAAATGTTGCAAACTATTGTAGGTATCCACTACAGAACATTAAGGGATGTCATTCTGACCTCTGTGTCTTCTAATATGTCACATATGTTCCACTTTATAGTTCTATGCATACACTTGAGTTACAGTTCATTTGGTACAATCATAAAATGCCAGTAAGAGTCAGACTGGTAATGAGTAAATAATTCCCAACAATTTGCACTTCTAAAGTCCTTTGAATGTAGTTGTACAGAATCCTCATCAACAGGAGGGGGATGAGCATTCCAACGGAAAGAGGCATTTCGTTGAAGTTGTGTCACTAAGTGCTGCTATTCTTCAAGACTGCAATTCTCAAAGGTCCTTAACGGAGTTAGCTGATGAACTCCTGTGAATTTGAATGAAATTTGGGTAACTTAACTTCCTTAGGCTGCTTTGAAAGTCCCTGCAGCAAAATGCACATTTGCTTACTCTTTCTGTCACACTTACCAATGGAGGGCTAGATTCTGCCTCCCTGTCTCATGTTTAGTAGCAGAACTGGTCGGAAATTTTCTAGCAGAACGTTTATTTCTCATTGGAAAATGCTGATTTATTGAAAACCAAATGTTTCATGGCAGGTGTTGATTTTGATGAAATTCCTATGGAAACCAGGCATGTTTTTGATGGAAGAGGTCAGGTTTCGATTAGCTTGTCTGCCTGGCTCCTTAGTAGCCTGTCTGGTGGGTTGATGGGTAGCTGGGAGCCTAGATAAAGCATCTCCCAAGTTCCCAAGCTCATGGTTTTTTAGCTGTCAGGACTCCCAGGTTCTTGACTCTAGGACAGCCAGCTAGGCAAGGTATTGAGGGGACAGGGCTTCCAGATGACGAGCTATCCAGATTCTCTCCTGGTATGCTTTGGGCAGCTTGGAGAGTTGAGGAAATCTTTTGATAATGCCATAGTGAAATGTTGTTTAACATTTCTGGAATTCCCGTTCTGTGGGAAATTTCTTGTTTTACTCCATTTCAGATTTATTTTTAAATTTTATCACCAAATGAGAATTCCAGTTTCTGGCCAGCTCTGCATGAGCTTTTGGTACTATATTTTTTATAAATGTATTCTCTTTTTTGTGATTAGCAACTTGAAAGGATCAAATGGACAATTAAAACAGATTGGTCTAATTTTAGTTCAAGATTCTCAAACAAGTAAAGAACTTGTAATTGAAAAGCATTGAGAGTGGTAAATTTTTTGTCAGTGTTATGATTATTTTATCATTTACAATATCAATACCAGGAGTTAGGATGTGCTGGTTACTTTATCATTTTGACACCAGTTGTGGAATTACCCGTAACCTATAAGTAAGGGGCAGCACTTAAGTGTGCTTCTTCAGAAGCAGGGGAAGCAATCTGTATTCGCCCTTTATTCAGGGCATATTACTCCTGACCCCTTCCCCCCCAGATCTGCTCTGTTGTGCTGAATGGTATGTTTGAGGCTGGAATCCAGGTTCTACTTCCTCTCAACCCTGACCTGCCTCCCTGAGTGGGAGAAGCAGCCATATAGAGGTTACTTTCCCCTCACCTGTGCTGTAAACCATGATGCAGGTAGCCTGAACAGGACACTGGGGGGGTGGATTTTTCACCCTATTTCTCCCCTGCACAATGCTATAGGATTAGCCATGATCTTTTCCTTAATTTTGTAGAGTTTGACTGTATTATTGGACATTCTGACTTTTATATTTAAGTCCTGTTTGAAAAATGCAGAGCAATGTTATATTATTTAAAAAAAAACAGGCCTTCTTAAAACATGGAGAAAAAAATATCCATTCTGATCCCTATAATGAACAATACATCCTTCTATTTTGTCACTCAGATCTCCAAATTTAAAGTGATTTATCCTAAAGGATAGGATTAATTTCTTTAACATGTTTAAACTTTCTATAGACAATAAAGGGCATTAGAATAGCTGGTTATGTGTGAGATGGTAAATTGGACTGTTTTATATAACGAATATACATGGTACCACATAATTCACTAATTATATGGTATTGTGTGTACTCATTATACAGAACATTCCAATTTCCCTCCATCCTACATTCAACCTGCAATGGGGGATATGCTTTATGTGTTGTTCCAGATTTGCTATATCAGTTACTCTCTGATTATGCTGAGTTTCAAAATATAAAGAAAAAAAATCAGAAAATACCATGGTCTAACCGTAAAAAAAGTAGTAAGCTTGAAACTCACTGTGAAGGCTGATCCAAGGCTTTCCACTGATCTTCAATGGGCTTTGGATCAGACCCCAGATCATTATGAATAAATGTGTATTCAGATTGACTTTGAAAAATGGCTTGTTTTATGATGAGACTTATTTTGGGGTAAGGTTGGAGCCTGGGGGGAAGTATTATGGCCTGATCTCTCAACTTCTGTGGGCTTTGGATTAGGTCCTCACTGTGCAATTTTATGAAAGGTTTGTTTGTGATCATTGGAAGTTTTATTTTTATTTATCTGGCGTGTAAATGGAAATTGTCCATCCACCTGATTAGGTCAGACCAGTTTCTTTCTGTTCAACAAAGCTGCAACTGTATTACCATATACTGTACTGCAGCTGGCTATGGAAATGACTAACCTGTATTCCACCATTTTCTTTAGTTTAAGGTAGGGCTGTGCATAGAAGAACTTGAGACTGTGCTTGTCTTCTTTACACCTGTGTATGGCTCATCTGTCCATTCGGCTAATGCACGGGTGGCCAACCTGAGCCTGAGACGGAGCCAGAATTTACCAATGTACATTGCCAAAGAGCCACAGTAATATGTCAGCAGCCCCCATCAGCTCCTCCCCCCCCCAGCTCCCAGTGCCTCCCAACCACAGGCAGCCCTGTCGATCAGCACCTTCCCCTCCCTTCCCACACCTCCTGATGAGCCGTTTTGTGGCAGGCAGGAGGCTCTGGGGGGAAGAGGGAGGAGAGAAGGCATGGCAGGCATAGGGGAGGGGGCAGGAAGGGGTGGAGTGGGGGCAGGGCCTGTGGCAGAGCCAGGGGTTGAGCAGCGAGCACCCCCAGTCACATTGGAAAGTTGGCGCCTGTAGCTCCAGCCCCGGAGTCGGTGCCTGGACAAGGAGCCGCGTATTCACTTCTGAAGAGCCGCATGTGGCTCCGGAGCCACAGGTTGGCCACCCCTGGGCTAATGCATCCTATTTCTTAATTGTCCTTTTTTTTAATGTAATGTTGTTGTATTATGTTTTCTATTAAATAACAGATTTTCTGAAGTTTTACTGCCTCTTGCTTATTTTCTTCCTTCTCTTCTTTTTATAGTCTCCTTCACTTTTCATTTCTGCTACCTGTCTATCTTAATGGCTTTTCCTCCCTTTCCTCTTTTCCCCACAAATGTATTATTATTCATGGTGTATATCTTTTCCCTCTTCCTTCTCCCATTAAACTCATTCTCCTCATATTTCCAGCTTTCTTCTTTGCTCCGTACTCTGTCTCTCTATATCATTTTTCCATCATTTCCTCTTTCCCTTTCTTCTCTCTCACCCATCCACCCAATGCCCCCACATCCTACCACAGACATTCTGTCTCTTCTGCTCCCCAATCCCTGCACCTTTAGTTAAGTGAGACCTTTAGGCACCTGCGTTAGGTGCCCCTGATGTCAACAGGGCTCCTCCCAAGTAGCCAACAGAAAGTGGTTGGCTGACCAGGACCTTACATACCACCTATCCTAGTGATATCCAACTTCTGCACCTTTTTTTTACATTATGTAGTACTTACTCATGTGAGCGTACTGAAGATTTTGGGTTCTTCATGATGTTAGAAAGTTAAGCCAACAAAGCATGTTTCTCCATGTAATAATACCCCGGACTGATTTTTTTTTTTTTTTTTTTTTACTTACAAATACCAGGTAAGACAAAATGCAAATGCTCACCTGTGTACCACTAAATTAAGATTTCACAGAATTACAAATTAATTCATTAATCAGCATTCTTCTCAATTTATCCTCAAGTAATTTAACATTTATGATGCAAGCCATTACTAACACTGTCTCACCCCTGGGGCTCTGCCAGTTTAACCAGAGCCATGGCATTTTATTCTAATGACTATTAAAAGGAAAAATAAGGACAGTTTTGCACTCACATAGTGATTCATAATAAGACTTGGTGCCATTTTTTCCTTCTAATTCATCATTCAAATTGCATAATGTATTTTAAATGTATTCCTAATGCTGATCTATTGTAGGTTACATTGAAGACTCCATGAAGGTCCTGTGATTAGTGTCTGAGAAATAAAAGATGCATAATCTAGTCCATAACTGTGATTTCAGAGAGCAGTTCAACTTGATTGAGAAATGGTGAAAATCACCCTTTATCAACATAGGATTGCTTAGTGCTGCCTTGCTGGTGGAGAAGAGTTTGAGCTCACATTCGTGATTTGAATAGGACTGATTTTTTTCCACTTGTGACATCACCACCTGTCAAGGTTCCTCCCCCACTCTGAACTCTAGGGTACAGATGTGGGGACCTGCATGAAAAACCTCCTAAGCTTATCTTTACCAGCTTAGGTCAAAACTTCCCCAAGGTAACAAATATTACCCCCGTTATCCTTGGAATGGCCGCTACCACCACCAAACTAATACTGGTTACTGGGGAAGAGCTGTTTGGACGCGTCCTTCCCCCCCAAAATACTTCCCAAAACCTTGCACCCCACTTCCTGGACAAGGTTTGGTAAAAAGCCTCACCAATTTGCCTAGGTGACTACAGACCCAGACCCTTGGATCTTAAGAACAATGAACAATCCTCCCAACACTTGCACTCCCCCTTTCCTGGGAAATGTTGGATAAAAAGCCTCACCAATTTGCATAGGTGACCACAGACCCAAACCCTTGGATCTGAGAACAATGAAAAAGCATTCAGTGTTTTACAAAGACTTTTAATAAAAAATAGAAGTAAATAGAAATAAAGAAATCCCCCCTGTAAAATCAAGATGGTATATATATCTTACAGGGTAATTAGATTCAAAAACATAGAGAACCCCTCTAGGCAAAACCTTAAGTTACAAAAAAGATACACAGACAGAAATAGTTATTCTATTCAGCACAATTCTTTTCTCAGCCATTTAAAGAAATCATAATCTAACACATACCTAGCTAGATTACTTACTAAAAGTTCTAAGACTCCATTCCTGTTCTGTCCCCGGCCAAGAGGACTACAGACAGACACACAAAACCTTTGTTTCTCTCCCTCCTCCCAGCTTTTGAAAGTATCTTGTCTCCTCATTGGTCATTTTGGTCAGGTGCCAGCGAGGTTACCTTTAGCTTCTTAACCCTTTACAGGTGAGAGGAGCTTTCCCCTGGCCAGGAGGGATTTCAAAGGGGTTTACCCTTCCCTTTATATTTATGACACCACCAAAGATCTGACCTTTAATTATTTGGAGGCAATTTAAAGCTAATTCATTACTAAAGAATAGGTCTCTTCCCCTACATCTTAGAGTGTAAATTATGAAGGTTTGCAAATGTTCAGAATACCCATAGGAGGGAAGCAGGGATGGAAGGCTCAGACCACTCAATGTTGTGCTACTGATATTTTAATGAGCATCTCTGACAAAATTTAACCCTTAGTCTACAATAAACCCTATAATCTCATAGCTGTATGTGCTTGAAGAAAGGAAAATTAAGGGCTGGGAAATCATTTCATTTGTTTTCTCACTTAAATAAAAAAAAACAGTCTCACAATCGTGAGTAAGAAAGGAGGCAACACCGTTTTGTTATGTTGCCTTTTGCTGGAAATGTTAATCATATATAAAAAATGTACTGAATGAACAGATGGTGTAGGATGAAGCTCAGATTTTCTCTGTTGAAATTACTGTGATAGTGTAGGAAGGTTTCAGAGTGTTCTCCCAAGGATATACTTTAAAAATGAGTCAGGAACAAAATAAACATTCTTTTGATCTTTTCTGAGCCCTAGGGATAAGTGGCCTCTAGAAGGGATGGGTTAGCAATATCCTAAGAGGAGTGAGAACCTTCAGAGACAGGATAACCACTTCAACCTTCCATTCTGTTTAGTGATGGAGCTTCAACAAAGGGCTCCTAGAAACCTAAAAACCCTACACCTGTGGATCACTTAGATCAGATAAGCCAAGAATCAATATAAAGGTCAAAGCCATTGTTTTGGGTCACAAAAGCTTAGATTCTTTTTTGTTTTTCTTTTTTATGAGAGTTGTGTTTCAAACCATTTCCTGGTTTCAGACTGGGCTAGGAGGGTCATTAGCAATGTACCATGAGAAAGTCAGTTATGGGAGGTATTCACAGCCTCACCAGAACTAGGAAACATTGGCAATTCCATGAATTTCCCAACCCAATTTCTAGAATCCAAGAGGTTTGGGTAAGATAATTTACAGTTTGGTTAAGTAGTTGAACTCTAGGGAGCTCATACAAAACAAACATCTAAATCTTTTTAAGTATGCCCAACCATTACCACTCTTGCTATTTGTCATTTTCTTTCTATTTCATCTGAGAGTGGAAAGCATTAAGACAATGGAAGTTAGTGTAAACATATCATAATGGTGTCAAATATTTATGACAGCACACAAAAACATGAAAAGTTACTTAAAGGAAAGAATAATAGACATGCTAATTGATTCCAGCTACTGCAGATCTGGATTAAGCAAGAAAAGTATATTTAGGTAGCTTGGGGATCATAAAAAATATGTATTTTTAAACCAATGGCTATAAGGCATCAATACAAGTAGGATGGCCAAAATGAATATCAGTGAAGACACATACACCTCCAGGCTATCTGCAGAACAGTTTACTGCTGACTGTGATATCTGAGTTGAAGAACAGAGCAAGGATCCAAAGCTAGACTGGTGAGCTGGACCATGCTGTGATTAGTCTCGGGAAACAAAACCAGTAAAAAGAAATACTAAAAGAACAGGAAGACAGAGATATCATAGTTCCTATTAGCTGAGATCCAAAAGGTAATGTTGTCATTGTCTTTATCAATCCCTTGATTGCTGCTGAAATTTCAATAAAACATATATCCTGCTATGCAAATATATACCTGCACATTATCTGTGGGGTGTCTCTGTGTGTGTTCGTTTTCTTGTTCATTTTTTGTCTTCCCATCTTAGAAACTCAGAAAAAAAAAATCAAGCACAAGACATTTTCTGCTGCTCCTGAGCCAGCAATGCAGATTAAGTCATTAACTACTTCTTATTCATATCTGCTGGAGAGTTTACATAATTTCTTAATCCTACTATAGACTGTCCTACCTTGCTACCTCTTCTTTTACTTTTCCCCTCTAAATTGCTTCTTCATTAATATTAACGCTAGGCATCTCTTTATGGCCTGATCAAAAGTCCATTGAAGTCAGTGGAAAGAATCCCACTGACTGAAATGGGATTTGCATCAGGTTCCTAAAGCACACATAGATCATGGTGATGGGCACAGTATAAAAATCTAGGATAGGCTGATTTTTGCAGACGCCACACAGTTCTATATTCCAGTTCTACCACCCATTACGGGCAAATATCTGCCTGTCAACTTCTTGATATCACTTCTGAATGCTTCAAAAGATTGAAGTCTTCCTCTTAGAGAAAAGTTGTCTTTGTTCCAAACTTTATATTCTTCTGCTACGCTTTTTAATTTAAAACTTCATTTTGCTTCCACAGCCAATTTTTTTAAAGACATCCTTGATCTCAAGCTTTAAGTTTAGTTCCATTTTGCCCTTGGACTTTAACTTTTCTATTTCTACTCCTACCACAATTCTTTAAGAACCCTCTTCCTAACACAACTAATCTCAAAAGTTCAGAAGGTCCAGAATGTTGTGGTCAGGCTACTTTCTCACACTTGAGAGTGGGAGCAAATAAACCCCTATCATTCATCAGCTTCCTATAGGCCTCTGAGTCCAGTTCTAATTTGGTTTCAGGTCTCCATGGACTTGCTCCAGAGTACTTCTTTGAACTCACTAACTACTTTCCTTCAGTCGCTCTCAAAATGGGGTCACTCCTTATGCTGACCAATCACTATGAGCCACTCCCTTTCTTTAACCCTTTAATTCTCAATTCATCCCCCTCCCCAAGGAATGAATGGGTATGTATCTTGTCAGCTGCAGGAAGAGCTGGAATATGGTGGGAAACTAGAACAATAGGGTGCAGTGAGGGTAACAATACCAGTTGAGCACAGTGGGAATACACTTTTGCCTTTGGGCTGCAATAGCAAATGTAGCAGCAAACCAGCATAAAGCACAGAAGGCAGTGTACTTGTATTGCTGTATGATTGTTTTCTCCTCCAGGTAAAGCAATATTAATTTGCACAGAAGTGAATATTTTGTTTATTACCTGAAGTTACCTCAAGGGCAAACCAGCCACAAAGGTTTAGAAAGGTACTGAGTTACATTTCCAGCAGAGATCTGTTTTATTGCTCCTCAATTTAAATAATCTTTGAAGTATTAAAAAAGACCTATTTGATACTCAATGAAAATTTGTGTTTCCTTCCGTTCTAAAATCTGTTTCTAAATTACGAGTATACTGATATGCGGATCTTGCTTTTTAAGTAAACACAGTACATTTTGGATAAATTGCCTCTGTTTTGGTCACTGGTTTATTCTGACTTCAAACTCTTAATTGTTTCTGTACATGGTGTCATCATTTCTTGTAGGAGATATGTTTGATCTATGTAGAGCACATGCTCTTTGATAATAATGACCTTGGATTAAGTGAGGAAAGCAGTACAGTATCCAAAAAGCATGCAAAACAGAGATGCTTTTATACCCAGGCAGTGCCAAATTAGTGGAAATGTGCTCAGCAGGAAGCAAAGGCTTATACTGCTCATTGCTTAGAAAATGTTCACAGAGTGTACTAAACATTCGTTTAAGGTATTGCCAATAAATGTGTAGTGAGCCTATGGGCAGAATTATGGGGAAATGAGCACTGAAGAGGGATGAATAATGCAAACATTTTTAATTAAAGGGTCCTGACTTTTGGCTTCAGCCACATAGTGCCCTTTTACGGACTAAAACAATATCCACTGGAGTCAACAGACATCTTTTAATTGACTTCAGTGGACATTGGATCAGGCCCTTACTGGTCCTCTTTTGTGAATATCTGAGTGACCCATTACACTGGCACAATGTTCATGGAAAGTAAATGACAGAACATGTTTGAGTATGATTTCTGTACTCATCCAATCAGGGAAAAGAAACAATAGCCTGTGATATAATGAATCAGTCACAATTAAGCAAGACAAATTGAATGTAGATTATTCACAATCAATCCACAGAGTAAAAAAAAAAACAAAAAACAACAAAATCTTCAATGAAGTAAAGTCAGATAACATGTATATTAGAGGGAATTTATCTAATAATGGATACTGCAAGAGCAGAAAGAGCATTTAAATTTTCTGAATGAACTGTATACTGTGAATTATTCACTCCAGTCTAGAGGGAATGAATTTCTGCTGTTCAGATTAGTAATAATGTCATATACTGTACATCATATAGTTCAACGTTATCAATTTATCTCATATTTGACTTGCTCTTTTACAAGATCCTATTGGAATCTTGCTCCATGAGCCAACAAAAAGGGAGGGCTGTGTGTAATTTTTGATTTTGGAAACAATTATTTCTAGAGTTAAGGAAGTTAAGAGCATTCAGACAAGCTGATATAATGTTGGTTTTATATATATATATATATATATATATATATATATATAGTCTTTTGAATTTTACTACTTTCTCACTCTCTCTCTTCTACTGTAGCTGCCCATATTTCCCTTTGATCTCTATCTTACATTTACTGTCCATGAAGGACCACTACTCCATATCTACCATTTTCAGTAATTTAGAAAGATTACTTACCACAAAAGAACCATCTTGCAAAGAGTGCTATGATAAATTACACTGAGAGCCTTAAAAAGGCTTTTATGCCTCTCATCATACAATTCCAGGAAATGTCCTTTTCCAGAATGGTACATGGTAGCTGGTACTATTTCTGTGCAACACAACGTTTCTGACCTGATTGACAAAGATGGTGGGGTTCATTCGTAAGAAGATTCTTTCTAAAAAACATTTACAATCTAGCACTAGTCAACGGCTTAAATATCAGGAACAACAATTATATTCTTACTGATAAAAGAGCATTCAGTAGATTTTTTTCATATATGTAGACTGTTATTTAAAAAACAACAAATATTATGTCAGAAACACTGAAGACTCAATTCAAAGTCATGTTTAAAATATTGGAAGTACTGTGCAAACAATCCCAGTTTGACCAAGACTTCACTATGCATGTTTGTGATGCATAAGCCATAGTATATCTCTGAAATAAAAAAAAAATAGAAACTTCCATACAGTTTTAGGCTCTCATCCTGCATTGGGATTCACCAGCACGCTGATTCCAGTTGGACTGTGTATGGAGACCTGCACTGGGATCCACCAGCACAGGTCTCATGCAGAGTGCAACTGGAATCAGAGAATTTCCACCCAAGGGCAGAGCTCTTGGTACAGGATCAGGTCTTAAAACTATATGAAATGTTTTATTCTAAAAGGGAAAAAAAAGATTCAAAATTATGGCATCTTGGTAATTTCATAAAAAGGAAGAGCAAAAAAACAAAGAAAGACAAAAAAGAACCCCCACCCAACCCATACAACTACCCCAACCCCCCACACACTTTAGTACAGTTTATAAGTTATTGGTGTAACAGACATTACTAGCATGGATAAAATCATGCTTGTGTTTCAGTGTCCATCTTATGGGTGAAATTCTGATAACACTGAAATGAATGGGAGTTTTACCACTGACTTTGATGGAGCCAGGATTTCACCCATGGTATGAGTAACTCTGTTGTTTTACTGGAACTACTCTCAGAGTAGTAAAAGTTAAACACACACATGTTTTTTCAAGATCAGGGACTTATTTGTCATAGGATGTTCAAAAACTCTGTAAATCGATGATGCATTTGTGATGTGTGAACAAAATGGTGGAAATATTGAGTGGCTACAATATCGAGTGGCTAAAACTATTTTTTTCCAGTTGAATTGCCAAGAATTTGCTGAGTGAAACATAGAATTTTCACCTCCAGCTAACAATAATGAAGATACTAAATTCAACATTCTGCTTCAGAATGCAGAAGAGAAGACTTACAATAATTTATTTGTTTTTATAATATTATAACAAGTATAAACCAAACCCAAACTGGAGTTTCCTGACAGACATGCAGCACAAAACATTTCTAGAACTGCCATGTTCTTTCTGCGGTTGCTTCTTTAATAATATAGAGGCTACTTGCTGTCAGTGATATTCCTGATTTTTGTATTCATGGTCCTATGTTTCGATATGAAAGCATAGTTAACTTGAGTTTCAAAATGATGATGTGTGTTCATTTTAAATAACAAATTATTATTTCTCCTATTTTAGCTAGAAATTGACTCTTGATTGACTGAGCTAAAATCCTCTTTGCATCATAAAATCTCTCAATTGAATCACGATCATACAGATTTTGAAGTGGAATTTTTATTCTTGGTCGAGGGTAGAAAAACATGCTGAAAAAGTGCTGATTTGATACTGAAATAAATTATGTTCTTTTATCATTTGAATGTCCAATCAAGCTAAGCACCAGTTCAGAAATAGTCTATTAAATGCTTTCAGAAATGTGAAAAAAACAAATTTCACTACAGAGTGACTTGATATCAGCAAAAACTGAAAAATGGGGAGGACAGCAGCAGGATGCTGAGCCAGTTGAATAGAACAGAAGTCAGTGCTGGAACCTTGATGAGATAAGATGGAACTGAGCTATTGTGGGGGCAAGGGCAGAGATAAGGTCATGAAGGGGGGCAGAAGGTAACCAAAGTGGGGTAGGAAGAGTAAAGGATTCTAGAATTGGGGAAAGATTTCCAGGAATGAGTCAGAGTAGTGAACAAGAGACAGAAGATAGTATCCTAGAACAGAAAGAGTGAGGGTTGGCTAATGAGTGAGAAGGAAGTCTGACTCCCCCTCTGATTGAGGAAACCCTTTCCAATGCTGTTCACGTTCTTCCAAATCTCTAAAATATTGCAGACGGATCAGATTTTTGTGGTATTTTTTTCCAGCTCCAGCGAGAAATACATAGGGCTAGATTTCAGTCTAGATCCTCCTGAGCCCATTGTCTACCAGCATAAAAAGGATGTTTCATTAAATTTATGAAAATAGTAAGTGTGGTCATTTTATTTAAAGCAAACTCCATTGTGGAAAAGTTATCATAATACATGACATGGCCTTCAAAAAAATAATTAGAGGATGCATTATACTGTCAGCAGGTAGCAACTCTAATCAAGTTTTCTAATAAAGCCATGTCAGAAGCTTTATTGTGTTGCATTAATTTTAAATGAACTTATTGATTACAATTACTATTTCATGTAAATGAGAGAGCTCAAGTCATCTCAACAACAAAATGGGCATCAAAATGTGAATTTATTCTATACAACCATGACACAAGGTTGATGATAATTTCTGCTCCTTGTCTTCAAGATGCCTTTTCATTGATTTTTCTAGAAGTTGATTCATCATTACCTTTTTTCCCTGGGAAAAACAAGTACCTTATGAAAATGTGGCATGTAGCATAATTGATCAGATATATCCTGATCTTAATTTCACAATTGTGGCATGATACAGTATTCAATAATAAATGATGGGAGGGTGGCAGGTGAAAGCTAATATTACATAAGTATACAATTTCAGTTCAATAATATGCAGTCTATAATGGAATTATGTAAAGAGGTTTGCCTGGCAATTGCAATATTTGTTACTATGGTTTAGACCGTATAAGTGATCATCCAGAACATTTTCTTACTTTTTAAACAATGAAACTCCAAATGAGGCATATGTTCATATAAGAAAATGTTGCATGACAGTTATATTAATGATCTCCTTAACTCATTTAATACTGTCAGATATATTCTGGTATTAGTGATCATGCAATGCTTATGGTGATTGCAGACAAATAATCTCCTTTATTCTACATCTGGTTCCAACTGGCTGTGAATAAGAACAAGCACTTCATAGGCAAAAACAGTTAGTGGAAGGATTGGCCTGAGTAGCAACTACCAAGGCATGTAATAGGAAGGCATCCTGTCAGACAAAGAGAAGTTGATTCTTGACCTCTTGTCCTGGATCTCACAAAGACAGCAGTTAGAAAGTGCTGATCCCTCCCGCAGTGAGAAAGGAAAATAGACAATTTTGGGGCAAACACAGAACTGTTTTTCCTACAAGTGTTGTTGAATTCATCAGTAGAACAGACTGAATAATTGATTTTTTTGCTGTGGTGGCTGAACTGAAAAATCTAAAAAAAAAAAAAGGCTTTGTTTCTAACTAACACTGAATTTCAGTGTTTTCTTGCCAATTTTTTTTTTTTAAATTGGGTTGAATAAAACATGTTAAAATGCTGATTTGAGTGAACATTTAGTTTCAAAAATGATGTTTCCAAAATGACTTGAAATGGCTTGCTTAAACCACTGTAAAAACAAAATGTTTCAACCTTTCGGATTTAAAAATATAATTATTTATTTTACTATCCAAAGCTATTTGCCAAATTCTCAAATAGCTTCAATGCCCTGAAAAATGCACTTATTTATTTATTTATGTTTAATTTGCTGGGGAGCAATGTCTTCCATCTGGTATTGGATGCTTGTGGGAGGTGGTTTGTTTGTTTATTTTTTGTGGTGTGCTTTTAAAGGATTTCCATGTGCTCTATGAGTGTTGCTTGCTGCCTGTTCATCACCTTAACATGTCCTCATTCTAACTGGTCTTCTATGGCATATCTGCCCCTACCAAAATGTGGTATCTTTCTTTTTTCCCCCCTTTTTACCAGCTATTTCTATAAGAAGAATGGAATGCATCCATCCTATTTCCCCAGCTGTGTTCCTTCCTGCGAAGCAATTGGAAGTGGCCAGTATCAAAGCAGAACACTGGACTAGACAGACACTAGTGCAAACTGGTACAGCAATTGCTGTATTCCTCTTGGAGAAAAGCCAAGACAGATTCTAATACATTGCACAGCCCTTGTTTTGTTGTTCAAAGACAGACATTGGCTTTCCAATTACTCACTCCTGACATCTACATGGAGACTTTTTATATCATTGCCGAACAAAAATGGCGTGCTGTAGCAGAGCCTTACTCTAACACTGATTAATCCTGTAGTGTTTAATGTCTTGGAAGGATTACAAGACATTGGAGGGCCAGAATTAAGAGAGGATTTTCTCACTGAACTATCTGACCCTGGGATAATTCAGAAGGGGAATCTTCCCGATGATTCTGGCATTGTATGAATAAGTTCTTTATAATTTAACTAATGCTTATCTTAGGTTTATAACAAAAACACCTTCATGGCTGACCCACCCCAAAAGAAAGTCTTTTTTCCTGGATCTCACAAAGACAGCAGTTAGAAAGTGCTCCCCCCCCCGCCCCGTGAGAAAGGAAAATAGACAATTTTGGGGCAAACACAAAACTGTTTTTCCTACAAGTGTTGGAAAGCTTTATGCAAGTACATTTCTTGGAGATTATGCAGGGAAAGATATGTGGAAATTCCTTCTTTTTTCTGCAAAGCAGGATGCCAATTAACATCTAAATACAAAAAATCATAAACTCATAGAAATGTAGAGTTGGAAGGGACCTTGATAAGTCATCTAACCCAGCTGCCTGTGCTGAGGCAGGACCATCCCTGACAGGTTTTTGTGCAACCTAATCTTTAAAACTTCCAATGACATGGATTCTACAACCTCCTGTGGAAGCCTATTCCAGAGCTTAATTTACCCTTTATAGTTAGAAAGCTTTTTCCTAATATTTAACCTAAATCTCCCTTGCTACAGATTAAGCCTGTTACTTCTTGTTCTACCGTCAGTGGACATGGAGAACAATTGATCACCATTCACTTTATAACAGCTCTGAAAATATTTGAAGACTGTTATCAGATCTCACCCCCCCCAGTCTTCTTTACTAACATCTAAACATGCCCCACCCCCCTTTTTTTACCTTACCTTACATCGGGTTTTCTAAATCTTATAATTTTTGTTGCTCTCCTCTGGACTTCCTATTTTGTCCACATCTTTCCTAAACTGTGGTGCCCAGAACTGGACACAGTCCTCCAGTTGAGGCCTCACAGTGTCAAACACAATGGGACAGTTACCACCTATGTCTTTCATACAGCACTCCTTAGAAACAGATCCTTTCTCTGGCTGACTGAATCACGTAAGACTATATCTAATAAGAAAATGAATATACTAGATACAAGCACAGCTCGAGCTCAGCATCTAATGTATTTACTTCCACTGGTCTGTGTGGAATTAGTCAGTTCCTGGGCAGCTAGAAGTCCACTGATTTAAATGTATTTTTCTATTTTCTGTTTATATTCTAATATGGCCTAAAATAATTACAGTACCATGGGCATGGGTATAATTATATATATACATCTATATAAAGCATGTTGAATTTTAATATCCTGAATACAAGTATTTAGTAGCTGAGAGTCTTCAAAAATAAAAGATGTGTCAGAAGCTTATTCACTTATTTCTCAATATTGTTTTATTCAAGAGTAAGAACTGAGATTTTCAGGAGTGCCTACATGGCTATGGAGGATGAGTCTGATTGACTTCCAATGGGATTTTAGGTCCTTAGTCACCTTTGAAAATCCCACCAAAACAGCACCAACATGATAAAATCCTTAGGCAGACTATATCGTCCCCTTCTGAGGTAAAACACAATGGAAGCTGCTTTGGAGGGCAAGAAATCTCTGAGGATTGAGATCCTCTAAATCACCACAGCCAGAGGGTGGGGTTTGCCTTCAGAGAGAGAAAAGACCAAAAGGCTCACTGATAACCCTGGAAAATTCCAGATTATATATACAGGAGCTCGGGGAAACCTGCAAGGAATACAGTGCGCTACAACGCTGACTCCTGCTCTCAGCAGCCCCTCTGGTTCCTTAGGAGGATGCCTCCCTTGGAATTGTGCTGTCAGGGCGACCCCCCGATCACCACTGACCAGCTGAGTCTCAGAGGGAGGGAAAAGGTAATCCATGAAAAAGATGATACACCCCCAACTATCATCCTTCTGGCTAAGTGCTACGGGACTGGAGAGGGAGACTGATCTCTGCCCCACCCTGCCTACTCGTGGAGCGTGTGCCCTTGCAGCTGCAGACAGTTCCTGGGACTGCAGGTGGGTGGAAGTGGCTGAGCCTCTCCTTCGGTGCAGAAAGGGCAGAAGAAAGGGGGATACATGCACATGAAGCCAATGGAGCCACCTTGACAAGAAGCCAAAAGAGGTTCTGATGCCTAGGTGGCCCTAACTTCCTGTGGAATCCTAGGGATCTGCCATATTTGGGGGTCAGCCCTGACCCCATTTTCTACAAGAAGGTGAAAAATTCCATTCCCCTTCTATAATATGGGGACCTCCACATATGATGATCTCTTTTTTGTGAGACCTATCCTGTGGGATTTCCATGGAATGGAATAATCTGGGCCCTTGCCACACAAAACTCCCATTTAAGTCAACAAGAGTTTTGCCTCAATAAGGAATGAGTCAGGATTTAAGGTTTGGATCTAAGAGAGACACAAATGGAGGTTATTGGAGAGATGATCAGTCATCCAGCAATTGTTCAGACATTCATTTTTCTTATGACAAAAAGCCATGCCTATTTTCTCAATGTTCTCTGAGATTTGATTCCCCCCCCCCCCCATTTGTCCTTATAGACAGCCCTAGAGCTAAGGATCATTTGAGTGTAAAACATCTAGCACTCATAAAATGCAGCCCATTACCCCTGAAATGCTGGGAGATGCTGAGTAATCAGTTAATACACCGTGACAAAATATGACTACACATATCTGTATCAATTACATATTTCAACCTGTATTCCAAAATGTGATGTATGAGTTTAACCTCTAAAATGAGATGAGACCATTTCAACACACACACCTAAGGAAAGAAGGAGGCAGCCTTCTCTAGTGGCTTGCTTACATGGGAGATTTTTCCAGTTATACTGGTATAATAATGATGAAACCCCTATAACAATGAAGGTTACTACCAGTAACCAGAGACTTCAAGATGGACCTGCATATTTACACTTATGGGTACTGCACCACCTTATGGTGCCTTGTGGTAGAATCCTCTTCTAGCAGTGTCAGCTAGAAAGCTCCTGTACCTCAGCCCCCCTCAGCATCTTCACTCATAGCATGGAGGGCTAAACTCTAGCGAGGCAGAGCACCCTCTGCATGTCAGTTCCTTCCACCTCAAACCAGAGACAATTTGAGAACTCTGACAGAGAGGGGGGAAAGGATGGAAAGTGTAAATATGCAGAGCCATCTTGAGAACTCTAATTACAGGTAAGTAACATTCATTTCTTCTCTGAGTGACTCTGTATATTCCTATTTATGGTACAGATTGATAAGTGGTACTGAGACTAACTTGGAGGCTGGAACAGAGTCCTCATTGAATAAAGATTGAAGCACCATCTTGACAAACCAGCACATACACTAAAAGCCAATTCTGGGGTGACCACAAAGAGGTTATGGAGGACAGAATTAGCATATGAAGCAAAAGCTTACAGATATACCAGTTTAAATTCTCTCAAGTCTACTATTGGCCAGAAACTCCCCATCCTTCTTTTGCACCAGAACATATTGGGATTAAAAACCTTAAACCCCCTTTGGGTAACCAGGAACCTCCCTGATAGTTCTATCAGAAGCAACTTCTGCACTTCTGTGAGAAGAATTGCCTCAGGAGAGGAATCCCTAAAGAGGAATGGGTAGTGAGAGTTGGAAGGAGACAAATGTTTTGAATTGTTTTGTACAGCCCTTTTCCATGATTTCTAAGAACCACTGATCTGATGTAATCTGCCTCCATATGTTGTTGAAGTGTGCTAGCCTGTCTCCAAAGGAAGGGGAAGAAAGACAATAGTTGTCTGGCTCTGAAATCTCAATCATCTCATGCCAAATGAAGCTGGACAAAAATGCTGACCAGGACTGTTTGGTTTTGGAACCCTGATTGAAGGCTTTCTCTGTAAGGCTTCAAGTTGTTGGTATTGTTGACATCTTTGATTGGAAGGAAAGTGAGACATCAAGAGCTGGGAGTATTGATGCCTCTAATACCTGAAAGTGGGAGTGGAGGGCCTCCTTTGAGTAGAAGAGATCAACCCCAGAGATAGGGATGTTGATCTTGTGTCACTGAAATTTTCTAACTCATCAGTTTTTTTCACTAAAAAGACACTCCTCTTCAAAGGGGAGCTCTTCCAGCTTCCTTCTAGTGTCCATAAATAGCCAGGAGGACTGAAGTCATGCATGCCTCCGAATAGTCACAGCCAATGCCAGCGCTCCATCAGCAGAGTCCAAAGCACCGAAGAAGGCCCTGAGGGAATGTCTAGCTACATTCTGACCCTCCAATAAGATGGTGTTTCCCAACCTTCTCCTGCCATCAGGCAAATCTTGGAGGAAGGACCACATTTTCTCCCATAGATGGAATTGATAACAGGCCATCACTGCCTGATAATTCACTACGCTTATACAGAGGGGTAAGGAGTACACCTTTCTCCCCAAGAAGTCTATCTTTTCCCCTTCTTTATCATGTGGAATGAAGCATGGTTGCCTGGAACTAACCGTGTTGCTGGCAGAGGCCACCACCACCAAGTTGGTCAGCAGCTGGGTATGGAAGTAAGAGAACCCTTCAGAGAATATATGATGTAGTTTGTCCACCTTCTTAGAGACAGGTTGAGAAGAGCAGGGGGTTGGAACACAACACTTTTCCTGGCTGTAATACCCATCCAGGATGGGCAGTGATATCATACTCTTGGCAGAAGCACTTGGGATATTTATTACCAGGTGGGAAATCTCTTCAAGAGAAAGGGAGATTCAAGGTGGACACTATGCAATCTAACAGATAGTGGAACTGCATAGCACCCTTGGAAGGGGAGGAGGCTGAAGCAACCTCCACATGCTCATCTAGAGACAGTTCAGGCTTGAGGTCAGTTTCCAGGAGCCCCTTATCAAAATTAGGAGTTCTGTCTTCATCCTCTTCCTCAGACAGAATATCTGATACCACTGTCTGTAGTGTCACTGGACCTGAAGGGGTCAAAACCAACTATCTTTTGGCTTTCCACATTCTTTTCAGATGAAATACTACCTATCCATCTATGTGTGTGTGTGTGGGGGGGTGATAACTGAAGAATTCCTGAGGTGGTCCCCAACATTCACTGGCCTAAGAACTGCCAGTCTCCCTAACAACTCTGGTTTGGGAACATATCAGCAGGGAGAGGGCCAAACCTTGCTACAGATCTTAACTTTCTTCCTCTATTTTCCTCCAGGGTTCAGATCCAAGAAAGAAGTAATGGACATAGTAATGGATCTGGAGATTAGAATGGGAAACCTGATGTTTATGGAGACCCTGATAGAGTCCTAGGAGGAAGTAGTAGGAATTATTCCAAAAAACAGACAGAAGCAGCGTCTGGTCTCTTCTTCCTAGCAGGAGATGATAAAGACTACGCTGGAACCAAGGACACCTGCCTTTTTTTATGCACTGTACACTTCATATCCTGGATCTGAGATGTCCCAGAGCTGAATGATGGGCTTAGCCTGCCATAATGACAGAACTCTCTAGAACTGAAGAGGTAGCCACGACCAGAACAGAGGCTGGATGAGGAAACAATAGTGGGTCCAAACGTTCAAACATCATTGGATCTAAAAATACACAATGACTCATTTCCTTCCTTACTGAAACTGTAATCAGAACAGGTCTCTTCTTAGGAGCAGTAGAATTCCTATCCAAATCGGATGGATCAGAGAATTCTGAAGTGCAAGAACAGGCACTGCTAATACTGGCTGTCTTGTTCTTATGCTTCTTTTTCCTCAATGCCACAGCCCCTGAGGTTGAAGGTGCTGCTGGCCCTCCCTCAGGCACTGTTTTCATCCATCTTCTGAGGTCCAGAAGAGGCAGTCAGTCTCCCTAACAACTCTGTTCCTGAAGTTGCAGGAGTGACATCAGGGTTGGATCACTCTGAGAGACGAGGTATAGAACCAACAACAGACACTGAACTGGTGCTCGACTTTTCTTCCAGAACCAGGGCAGTGGGATCCAACCACACAGCCCTTTGCTTGGACATCTAGCTCTTTATGGGCTCGACTGAGGGCGCTTCAGGAACCAAGCCTGGCCCTAATACGGACTGTGGTTTCTTGGAAGGTTGAAGTCAACTGGAACTGAGGCCACTGGGGCTGAGGCTAGCTTTTTAGGATTTTGCAGCCAAAGCCTGGATGGGTCCAGAGGGTTTAGCCTTGAGGGCTTCCTTGAGTGGAAGGAGCTGAAGACAAGTCTCTCTGTCCTTGCAGGCTCGGTGTGTATGTGTGTGTGTGTTCATCAGACTGAACACCCAGATGATGAGTGGCCTTCTCCCAGACACTCCAGGCACTGCACTTTGTCGTCTGATACCAGGAAGATAGGTGAATGGGAAGTGGATCTCTTAAAACTCAGCTTTTTTTTATTTCTACAAGTCTGCCATACCCCAGAACCTAATTATTTGCTGACTATATAAACTAACACTGACACATTAACTAGAAGAAAACAAGACTCCAGCTTCAAAGAAACCACATCTGTTGTGGCATGTGGTTGGAAGGAACTGAGGTAGAGAGATGCTCCACTCCTATGTAGCCTCATCCTCAATGTGTCAGGATGCTGAGGGTATGAGAACACTATAGCTGACAACTGCTAGAAGAGGGTTCTACCACAAGGCACTGCAAGGTGGTACAGTAAATGGGAGTATGCAGAGCCACTCGAAAAAGAGTGGATGCTGTCCGAATGCAGATACACACCAGGTGAAATCAATCTCTAACATAGCCAGGTCCTTTGCCCATTAAAGTCATTGAGTAGGCAGCCAGTACATAGAATTCAGGATGAGTGTAATAGAATTGCAGCAGCTCAACTGCAGAAGCAGGCAAGTTGCTGCATTATCGGCTGGCCGTAAATAGCTAAGAAGCTGCTGGAAGCTTTCCTAAGTGGGAATTACAATAGTTGAGCCCTATGGTCACAGTGATAGGTATATGGGTTTCAGACTTATTGAAGAATAAATAAAAAATCATTCTGGATAAATTATACACTTTGTGGCGGGGATGAAGTTAAATAAACAAACAAACAGGGTTCTTCACTGCTTCCAAATGTGCCCATCACAGAATGGAAACAAGAAGGCAGAAAGCCTTCTTCTAACAATGATCCATTATACATTTCACAAGTTTAACATGAGTAGCTGTGAAACATCCAGTCAAAGATACCATCCAAACATCTCTTCATAGTAGAGACCAGTGTGCTAAGCTCCATGAGGCAATGTACGTACAGCCAGCATTCAGATAGGTTACTGCCAATAGGCAGTATATGTTAGGTTTAGGCATAACATAGAATCTTTTTCAGGGGCACTACATTTCAAACCTCCTGGAGAAGGCACACTTTTCTCACTACCACCAGTTAACTTCTGCCTTACATATGTGACTAGAAAGTCTGGAGAATAGCTCCAGATAGATCAGCCATGTTCCATAGTTACCAAACAACTTATTATCCCTGTCTTCAAGAGCTGCTTTGAAGTCTAGTGTAATCAAAATAACCATTGACCCAAACCTAAAATCAGCTGAAGTTCATTCACACTGCTAACTAACATACTTTGAATCCAGACTGAGACTTCGAGCTTGAGTCTCATTTATGCTGTTTTATCCTGCCAGAGTGAAGTGGCCACAGTCAAAATGGAACCAAAGTTTAGAGGGAGACTGTGGAATCTGAAATACCACTGAGTGGTAACTCTTGGTAAATACTGGTTTCAGAGTAGCAGCCATGTTAGTCTGTATTCGCAAACAGAAAAGGAGTACTTGTGGCACCTTAGAGACCAATTTATTTGAGCGTAAGTTTTGAGCGTAAGCTTTCGTGAGCTACAGCTCACTTCATTGGATGCATCAAATAAATTGGTTAGTCTCTAAGGTGCCACAAGTACTCCTTTTCTTTTTGCTTGATATTGTGATATTCTCCAAAGCACCTGCATCAGTTTATCTGTTGGCTACTGCAATTATACCCACCCCTACATGGACACACTTTGCTTGTATACATTTGCTTTAGCCGCTGTGTCACAATTAGCTGAATTAAACAATCTTTATTGGACAAGAAAATAGATATATTATACCAAACTAATGGACAAGAAATGGGAGCAAATGTTTTGTTGGCTCCATTTTGCTTTATAGTTAAAAAGGCCAAAGATGACAAAAATACCGCTTGGTTCAGAAGCCTACAAATTCACTGGATTTAGTATTCACAGCCATCTGCCAAAGAAGATAATATTCTTTGTTCACTGAGCCAGTCTAATACCATTTCTAATGATTAGCTCAGAGATAACATGCAAGTGTACTTGCAATATTTTGCAATGAATTTCCTTATTCAGTTGAAACATTTCTCACAATTAATAAATATTTTCAAACAAATGTTTTAATTTTCTAATGCATTTCCTCTCTTTTCTCATATGTGATACTGATGAGAGCTGGGTGTATTTAGGGGGGGAAGAGAGAACAGGCTTCTTTGCAAAATTCTAGCAGGAGGGAGGACTGGGTAGTTTTTTTTGCCAGAAGTGAAAGCCAGCATTTGCCAGCAAAAATTACTTTAACTTCATGTAGAGGATAATGGGCTGAATACAAGGTATTATGAACAGCACTTTAAAATTAAATGGATAGATCATAAAATCTGAGGATATTTTGTAAATTTAAAAATCTAAACATTGTAAAATCTAAATATTTACTAAATTATTTTATTTTGCCTATTTCAAATATATATATATTTCACCTAAGAGGAAGCTTTACTCCAACAAAGTAATCCTATTGAAACTGATGGTTTCATTTTTTGGATCCAAAGAATTATTCTTCCCCACTGCTGCACATGAGAATCTGGAGAATTTTATGTATTTTATGCACTCTAACACTAGTTTAACATCATTTTTATATGCATCTGTCTATGTAAATATTTAGTAGAGAAGCTGAATACTATTATTTTAAACAAATATAACCAAAATAATCAAAATTCTCAGCTTCATTTTGGATAACACACAAGTTCAATGAAGCAATGTTGATCACTAATGAAAAATATTAAAACAAAATTGGGAGTTTGATCTTATGGTCAGAGAACAGGAAGAGAAGTCCTGGGGTCTGTTTCTAACTCTTTCACTGCTTCACTCTTTATTCTTGGGTAAACCACATAATAGGGATAATCATTACATGCTCACATGGATGTTGTGAATTTTATCTTATCTCAGGCACCTGAGGTGACACCAGGAAGAGAGAACGTTACTGAGGATGCCAAAAGCCAGACCATATAAGTCAAACCCAGCATCTTGATTTGCACCTGAAATGAACTGGAAGCCAGTGCAAATCACCATTCTGAAGGGAACAAAGGCATAACAACTATCTAAATCTGGAAAGAAAGGTCACAGTTTTCTTGCAAATTGTAGATGGGCAAAAACCACAACACTCCTGGCCACTCTTCCTAAGTAAATATTTAGAAGTACCTAATGATCCAAACGCTGCCCCCGAGAAACAAACCTGAGTTAACAAGAGATGAGCAAACTCATTCAATTCCTATAAGCTTTTCCATTTCCCGAAGTTCATTAATTGAGCTAGATCATCAGCCAGCTAGCTCACATCTGATCATGGCTTGAGGCTGGCAAAAGGAGTTTACTACACTGTCTAGGTCTGAAGAAATACAGACATATGATAGATTTGGGTATCATGTGCATCCTGAATGCATTGATGTAATTATTTGTATTATATATTACAGTCAATGTGTGTACCACTGCATCTTTTTTCCTTTCTCAAAAAGATTCAGTTCCATTCATATCTCAGCATTAAAATGTAATTGATATTTTACACAAAAGACAGTACTTTGAAAGTTATGGTTCCCACAGCAACAACTACTTAGCTACATTGCACATATATATTAAGAGCCTGATCCTGAAATGATCCTTGAGGGAGATTTCATTGATACAGTAGCAGTTCTGAATGTAAAGAGTTTGTATTATGGAGCTCAAAGGCATTTCAGCTAACATCATTTAGCAACTGCTACATAGAGAGCAGAATCTGAGTTGTTGGAACCGTAAGTATAAAAATTCAGGGGTTTTGTCTTTGCTAAATCAAACCAAAAGATTTATATTAATGTTAGTACTTAATTTTAGTACTTAATGAAACTTCAGTTCCATCAGTTACATACTAAGGTTTGAAAGTATACTGTGCCTGAAGCAAATATAATTTAACCTCAGTAAAAACAGCATTGATCCATCTTCTTATAGTAAGAGATTTGAAAATTATCAAAACACCTGTCTGTGCCAGCAGCTACAGAGGACCCTTCACAAATCTATTTCATATTTTTATATAAAAAGAATGAATTAATTTAAAATAAAAGCAGGGCAAAAAGTTCAGAGAGTTGCTTATTCCACATCTGAGCCCCTAAAGAGGATAATCTGTATTTTTCTCTGAAAGACTAGAAGATCATGGGGTTTAGCTATGGGATATATGATCTAATGACCTGAAACCTAGAGAGAGAAAATATGACCTCAGTAATAAGATAGACCATTTCCAGTAAAGCCAGTTTCTCTTCTCGCAAAGCCATAAAGGATAATGTTTTACCTTTGTTTATCAAATTTCAATGCTCAAAAATTGTCACTGAATTGAAATTAATAGAGAGATGTGAATTCTATGAGTACGTTGAGTGATGGTCAAAAGCAAACTACAGGTGCTTGTGGAACATGCACAAGCAAACAATTACTTACTAAAGTATTTCAGAAAAATGTAACATTCGTGATTAGGCATACCTGCAAATATTGCACTGCATTATTATTGGATTAAGACACTTCTAACAGTGAGTGGTGAATAGTATAATATATGACATCTGGATCTTCTGCTAAAGTAAATCTGTAGTAAACCCTGAAGAATTGAATTTAGTAAATTCTCAACACAAATTTTGATTTAAAATATCTTTATTTAGAAAGATCAGCTTAGTCTAAATTCTAATCTTATTCACCTGCATTATTGAATGGCCTTCTATATTGTCTTGAGATTTTAAACTACTATAATACATATATATATTATTCCAGCAAATTGTAACAATAAGGGTAACATACGGTAGTACTATCAATTTTTATGCTGAATTTCCCATTGTATTCAATTGGGAGTTCTAGTTACATTTTTTAAAATCTACAAACGTGTTGTGATATAAGGAGTTGGGTTAAAAATCTAGATGGACTTGGAACACTTCTTCCTATTATTTGGCTTTATTTTCAGACTTGGGCTGTTTGACTAGGCATCTAAGGCCAGATTTGTAAAAGGTATTTAGATGCCTAAAGATGCAGATAAAAGCTATTGAAAATCCAACGAGGTGCCTACATGCCTAACTTTGGTGCCCAGGTGCTTTTGAAAATATCACTAGATACCCCACAAACTGGACCCTAAATACTTGCTTTAGGAACCTAAATCAACACCCTTATGACTAAAATTCAGATTTAGGTGCCCATTTAGGTGACTAATTTTAGCTTTTCAAACTGAAAATTGGGAGCTCACATGGATTTATATCGGATCACTGGTGCTCAAATAGGCAATAGTAATAATCCTTTTTTGTCACATTTTAGCGCACAGTTTGGGTGTGGAAATCCTGCACAGACCATTATCCCCTGTGGAAGTATAACATTGTGGAAGTATAACATTGTATAAGGGGACATGCTGGATACATTGTATATGAGAGGGCATGCCAAAACATGTTACAAAGTATCTGAGGGAGCACACGTAGGGACAGTTAGCTTTTGAATGGAGAAGCAATTAAGATAGAGCCAGCACGTCTAAGAAGCAGGCATCAGAATGGAAGGTGTGAAGGGCAATTAGTTAAGTTAACTGGAAGCTGGTAAAGGAGATTGTTAAGGATGGCAGGTAATTGAAGATACGTGACTGGTCTCAGGGATCTCGAAGGGTGGTGACTAAAATCTTTTTCTTCTTTTGTCTGTAACTTCTCTGTAACTTGTTCTCCAAAAAAACTGTATAAATTAAAAGACACAAGCCCCACTTGGGGGGCTCACTTCTAAATGTATTAGCAGAGCAGATTTGCTAATAAAACAGAGTGGTCTGATAAATTGTGAGTCTGAGTCAAACTTTGACACCCCCAAATCATACATAAACAAACAAGTGATAGTCCTCACTGGAAAAAAAAGGAGCAAAGCTCTCTGTGATCCTGGACAAAAGGATCCAATGTATTTGGTCAGCATACTGATGTCATTCAAATAAGATCTTTTTATGATTCACTGCAGAAGGGACATCTTGTCTGGGCTCCTCACAATCAAAGAACTGAATGCTTTGTTGCTAGATGGAGGCAAATACAGTAAACAACTTCCCTAAACTCAGCAAAGCTTTAAAAAAAATCATGTATGGATATCCTATAAAATTGAAACTTATTGCCAAAAAAATTTACATGAATTTAGTTTGATGTATTCTGCTGCCACTTTTCCTAAAGATGGAAGAATAACTCCAGAAAATTAAGGATTTAGAATTGATAAAGACACCAGTGGATGAGCCTACAGATTGTGGTTTCCATGTTGTGCTGGCCCTAAAATTAACAGAATAAGTCAAGGGTCCTGATTCTCATTAACAGAAAGGCCGCTTTATACCAGTAAGTTACTTTTACATCCACTTTAATGCCCCTATAGAATGAAGAGCTGTGTTCTGCTAGTGTAAAAGACCCTTATTGTATATGAGAGTCAAGATTAAGATTTGTACACCACTCTTTGATTTGACTGAATCAGAGAGGTCTGTGGGGTAAATATATCCTATACTCAGTGAACCAGCTTCAAGTAATGTGGGGATGCTAAGGTGTTTTTTTTAAATCAGGAAGCAAAAGTAAGGCTATTGACAAATGCCATTATCAATTGACTTACGTTTAACATTTATTAGGCCATTTGAAGCAGGTTGTCTTAATCATCTCCTACTTATGCTATCGTCTGTCCCTGAAAATCCTATTAAAAGGAGTGATTTGTTAGATGAATATTTCAGGTAAATCCCCAGAAATTCGTAACAGACAAGACAATTAGAGATTCTTAAATAAGTTAAAGCATCTATAATTGCCAGGTTATTTTGCTATAAAGGTCATATTCAAAAGACTATGCAGTTTCTAAGACACCTTATGAGCTGTATCGGAACTGAGCCAATAACTTACAGGCCACTGTAGAAGCACAAGCACAAACTGTACTGAAGTATGATGATCACTGAACCAATTCATTGCATTAGCATATTTAGCTCAGACAACCAAACCCTTTAAAGTTGAAAGGATCAATGCTTTGGAGAAAGCAGTAAGTATTTAATGAGTTCAAGGGAAAAAAAATGATGGCAGCATCAGTTTTAGCTTTCCCTATAATCTTGAGTATAATCAGGGGCCAGATTGTTTTGCTCTGATACAAGCAAAATTCCCAAATTAATGAGAGTTTTGCATTATTAAGGAGAACCAAGCTGGGAGTATGTAGTGAAGATTTATTTTTTGGTTTGCAAGCAATGCTGTTACAGAGACAACCAGGGGTTCAGAGGAGACATTATACATAAATCATGTGGCTACCAAACAGGTGTGAATGCTTTAATTTTCGGTTTTGAAACAACTTTTTGTTTACATTTTTAGAATGTTATAAAATTTAATATAAAATTTTAAAAAATGGAAACCAGAATGACATATTTTGATCAACCTGAAATGCACATTTTTGTCAGAATTTCAGTTCATGAGGAATTTCAATTTTTTATATATATATATATATATATATATCATTCTATTCCAGAATGAAGAAATTTCAGAATTGCAAAGCTCTCCCCAAAACGAAAAATCCAGTTTCTATACAGCTCTAATAAGCACCTTTATACTGGTAATTTATTCTGTGTCCACAAAGAGGGTTGGGGACTGAGTGGGCTGCAACACTAATTATACTCGTAGTGTGTATCTAGACAAGACATAAGTAAATCACAAAATTCTGATATCTTTGTTAATTTCAAAGAATTTGGAAAACTTTCTGTGACTAATATGATGGATGGATGCATACCATGTTAAAGAGGTTTTCTACATATGTAAATATCATGCAAAAGTAGGTATTGGAGATACCTATGGCAAAATTATAATAAGGCCTGAATGACTTAGGAGCCTAAAATCCATTTTCAAAATTGATTTAGGCATTTAGGAGCCTAAGTCCTATGGACTTCAAATGACACTTAAGCTGCTAAATGCCAAAGTGCATGTCTACATGGCAATGAAAAACCTGTGGCATCAAGTCTCTGCAGGGCTCAGCTGTGGGGCTAAAAGCAGCAGGGCAGATGTTCCCGCTTGGGCTGGAGCTCAGGCTCCAAGACAATCTCCCTTTTCTGGGTTTCAGAGCCCAGGCTCCAGTCTGAGGCTGAATGTCTACACTGCTGTTTTTAGCCCCATAGTTTGAGACCCAAGGGTCTGAGTTAATTGAACCAGGCTCTGAGACTCAGAGCTGTAAGTTTTTCTTTGCAATGTAGCTCTACCTTAGTGTCACCTCTGAAAATAGGATTAAGGTGTCTTTGAAAATATTGTCACTAGTCTAGAGCAAGCAACAAATGCTTCAGCAAAATGTGAACCAGCGATAGTATTACGAACTATATTTTAGCCAGAATACATTATGTTAAAAGACTTGTGAAAGAAGGCCTAGAGTCCATCAGAAGTTACAGCCAACGACACTATAAAGTTATTCCACGCTTCCCATGATAAGATTCTGTTTTTAGCTGCCAAACTTAAACCATTAGAACTGAAATTTTCTATGATAGGTATCTGCCGCAAGCTGATGATTATTAATTGTTATGATTATTTTAAAAGTTTCAAGCTAAAATGATTCATCGTTTCTCAGAATGAGAACTGGGAAAATATGTTTTGCTCACATTAAAAATAAGTGTTTCATTGAGAAGCATAGGCTAAAGCCCTTAAAGCCCAAGGAAAAGATATGAACTGGTTCACTGTATTGTTAATGGAGCCACCTTGTGGGTATGAAAGGTGATGTATTACTTGATATTCCCTTGGAGGGTGGCTGGGGACCAAAACCTGGTCGTGGGGGTGGGGAACCCTTAAGTTCCCTATAGGCAATTGATTTTTTTTTTTTTTTTGGTGAACCTTACACGGGTGCTACTCCCTGAAAAGGGGACGTGAAATCCCATAGTTAATCACCCCCCACACACAAATATGCCACATGCACTTTATTACGATAATACCATAGGAAACCATGAACACCTTAAGCCTAACTGGCAGTGGTGCCCGTGCCCATGGGATCACCCCCAGCTTGCCCCCCTACCCCGCCTGTGTTCCGCACCTCATGACCTGCTTCAGCTGAGCCAAACCTGCGTTGGTACTCCACCCACCCCTAGTCCTGTTTTCCCCTTGCGATCGTCCCCTACCGCTCCGGCAAGGACGGGCCGAATGGGTCCCAAAGCAAACCTCACACACGTGCTTGAATCTACAGGGGCTGAGAAAGCAACCATCGTTATTGAATGCCCAGCAATTATTATTCTGTGACTCGTGCCCCTCCTGAGCTTGCAGTGGAAGGAATAGGCCACTTATCCGTGTGAACTTCTGGTGCCGGTGGAGTCATCCACTCTAATCACAGCATGTGATGTGGCATGACCCACTGGATCCCAGTTTGTGTTGCTGCCCTTAATCGAAACTGCTCGTCATAATTAAACCAGGACATGCCCCCAAACGTACTGTATGCCCGCCTGACTATATCCACATACTTAAACAAGGCTGAGCGCCTCTCCGGGTAAACCTGTACTAGAACACCTGCATCGATAAGGAAGGCAGCCTCCCCATTTTCCCACGTTCTAGGCACCCGTGGCTGCTTGGGCCACTCCTTATGCTGTGTGCTCTGCCCGTTACTTTCTGTCAACACCTCCCTGTATCAGAGGGATAATATGTCCATGTACTCCCCTCTCAGGATTTTACCCTTAGTTGTACTGAGCAGGTGAACTCCCATTGGGTCACCCACCCCAGTATAACCGTACTCGGGACTGATTTATGGGCCCCACACACACAGGAAGCTCAACTCTATTCCAGAAGGTTATCTGTCTTAATGACCGGTGAGTTGACATGTGCCCAGGGGTTTCAACCACACCACTTCCCCCCTCACCCATGCTGTGGGTCTGCCCAACCTGCCTGTCTCCAGACTCCCAAACTCGTGCCCATGATGGTCCTCTCCTCAAACCCAGGCCAGACCCATCACACACAGATGCCTGAAGTTGTCACAGCAACCTAAGATTAGCTTGCAGCAGCTGTGCAACACCATTAGTGTCCCCAGCAGGGGTGCACCCTCCAGATGGGTCTGATATGGATTCCAGAACTCCCATTCCTGCCCTTGGATTATTTGTTACCCTGCAGGCTCACTCCTGTTCCCCTCAAGTACAGTCTGAGATGGACAATTTGAGCCAGGATCCTACACCTCCCTGAGGCCCATGCAACCACCACACATTGTCACATTGCAAGGCAGAATATCACCTCTGCCACCTGTCCCCCCAACCTCTGCCTGTTGCAGAGCACACTCACCCCTGGAATCAACCTCACCCCCATCTCCTGAGTTCAGTGTAGAAGAACATCCTGGTTCTGGGCAGCCCAGTACACTTTGGAAGCCCAGCAGTGCTGTGGAAACCATCTCAGAAACAACCTCACTGACCACTTGCCGCAATTGGCTACTGACTAACCCACCATCAAACACAGCCTGCTCACCTGCATGTGTGGTTGCTTCCCCTGGAGCATCCTCTTTCCCCAGTGCATGAGGCTGCTCTTGGTGATCTAACACACCACTATGGGTTTCCCCAACCCCTGTTCTGAACAACCCATAAGAACATAAGAATGGCCATACTGGGTCAGACCAAAAGTCCATCCAGCCCAGTATCCTGTCTACCGACAGTGGCCAATACCAGGTGCCCCAGAGGGAGTAAACCTAACAGGTAATGATCAGGTGATCTTTCTCCTGCCATCCATTTCCACCCTCTGACAAACAGAGGCTAGGGACACCCTGGTGTGGTAAGCCCACCCCTGGACCACCATTTACCCCCACTAGAACTGCCCTGTGCAGCGTTTGCTACCCCCACTCCTAGCGAAGGTAAATTTCTCCCAGTGCTAATCTGGCCATGGCAGGAATGCAGTGAAACCCGATTCCCCATGCCTGTGGCTAAAGCAGGGCTGGGACAAGAAAGGTGTTTTCAATGACAGAGCTTGCACCTTTAAAGCCTTCCGCCCTTACATTCCAAGGGGTTAAGTCAGTGCTGCAAAGCTGACTGACACCACCTTTTTGTAGCAGTTTCTGACCTTGTTTCTCCTCCTCCCCACCATCGAACACTACTATCTTCCTCTGGCAAGTCTGCACAATGTCCCATCCCTCCCCGCACTTTCAGTGCAGGGCAGTCATTTTCCTAAAAAAAAAAAATGTTTAAGTCAGGAAATTCCTGGCCAGCTCTAGTCTCAGGTAAAATGGAGGCAACCCATATCACTAGCCAAAACTTGGCCAGTATATCTTAATGTTTTGTAATTTTTGGCATATATCATGGAAAGGAGCATATAATCATAGTTAGCCAGTAGGTGGTATGAGAGAGCTAGTTAATATGGAAGGAAAGTATTTGTACAGTTCTATGATTGCACAAATAATATTCTCTTTTTTACTACAATTGCTAGTGTAGAAGGTCTTGTTCTTCATAATAATTCACGTAATAATCTAGGTTTTACTTTGCTTTCAAGACTTATTGAGCTTAAGTTGAAGCTCCTTTTGAACTTCTATCTTCCTTTTCTGGGTGAGGTGAAACTGGTATTTTCCACATTTTTTATTGTAATACTTCTGCAGCATGACCTTGTAAAATCTGAAATATTTTGCTTTTCACTTAGTGAATGTGACATAAATTCTTATCCTTGTGCTTTGTATAGGCTCCAGAACTCAGATTGCTTTTAGAGAATCAAAAGTTCAATAAAAACCTGAAAGAACAACAACAACAAAAAACCCACCCACTTTTTATGCCTGATCATGACAGTGCTTCAGATCATTCCCATATAAACCAGTCCCTCCCATCCCAAGAACAGATATGTAAATCAAACTTTATATTTAAAAAAAATATATAGATAGTGTATACTATTTTTATTTGAGTGTCTTGTATTTGTATCTTCTTGTATTTGTAAATTCCTTCCCTGACTTAAAAGTTAATCAGATGTAATAGAAATCTAGTGCTGTCACTAAATAAAAAAAAAAATAGGTTGCTTTTTAAAAAGAAAAACAAGGGTTTTAAAGACACAGGTACAGGGTTTCTAAATAATAAGTAAAAGTAAAATAAATCTAGTTTATTATAGTCCTCATTTTTAGATAAATCCCTCTATAAATATGTGTAAATATCACCTGTAGCCACTGCCATTTTATGGGACTATATCAAAGAAAGAAAAGTAAGACTGTATGATATAGATAGCAGAATAGTAGTAATCCATATATTTTTGGTTTTAATTCTGAGGGTTCAATTAAATTAATGGGGGTAAATCGCAAAATGTTTGGATGAATGCCCCAAAATGCACAGGTTTATCTAAATATATTTATCTCTTTGATCTAGAAATTAGTCTGAAAATCTCATAAAATCTAGCTTCATTGCAAGATTTCCAGAATATTCTGGTTTTGGCCAGGAAATAAATACTATGAAAAGAAGGCATACAATAAAAATAGGTCATTCCTCTTTGGGCCAATCATCATGGAGCCAGATTGCCAACTGTTGTAGCTTGATGTAACTCTGTTGACTTCAGCAATTTCAACAGAGCTATGCCAAGTGATACCAGATGAATATTTGGCTCAGGAAGTGCAGAATGTACGTGTAGATTTAAAAACAAAAAACAAAAAAACAAAAACATTGAAAGGTTAACGAGACATTTGCAAGTCCCCTAAAAGTTTTGGTTCAGGATTGGAGTTGGGTGATGGAGCACATTAAGTCTTAACCGATCTTATTAACCATCCATAATATATATCTGTCTCATAATAATGAGCGTTACAAATGTCATAGCTTCTGTTGCATTTGGAACTGTAGGTTGATGCAGGTAATGACTACTGTAAAGAGTTTCACCCTTAGGAATAAGACTCAGTACATTGACAAAGGAAAAGACCTTTCAATTGGCATGCTATATCTGTTAGCATACTGTTATATGAAACCTGGCACTGGCATTATTACTACCACCAGGATAGGCACTGATGCAAAGATGCAAAACAAATGGGAAAAGCTGCAAAGAAGAATGAGAGGATGAAATGAAAGTAAAGGACACTTTCATAAAAAAACCTAAAGGTAAAAAAATGTATGTGCTAAATTAAAATAATGTGGCTTTTTAGAAATTATTTCATAATGATGTGTGCTTATCCCCATTTGATTTATTTATAGCTCTTTAATTCATTCCATCTCCTAATAAGCAGCTTGTTAATATGCAGGTATATAAACTACACTAGTTTGTGGTAATTGGCTAATCAATCAAAGAATACTCATTTATTTCATATACTCTGAAGATGTATGGAGGTCATTTTAATGTTAAGCAAATACCTTTAAGCAAGCCCAAGAGAGAAGTTAAGGCAGAAGCGATACAAACATTTAGTTCCCATGGCCACATATAGTATTTATATTTTGCCATTAAATACTGTATGTTGATTTTGTTGAGCCTCATTCTAATGCAATGCATAAATGTTATATACTAGCATATGGTTTCTACATAGGGGTATGCTGCAATTAGTGTTGGAAACACTATTTATCTATGCTGTCTAAGTTAACTCTGTCATCTGTATCAATGATCCATGCATAACAACAGTTTTTGTGCTTAAGTATTGTTCATGCATACTGATGTTTATCCCTAGTATACAAATGAACACTAGAATGCATAAGCAAATATTTACTGTTAAGAATATTTTGCAATGCAATTTTGCTTGTGTATTACATATTTGTTACTTAGCTTTATATGTGGATAATTGCAGTCACTGACAACAATCAAATTAGTAATTAGTGTGTCTAGTATTTGTGTCCATCCTAATTTCATGGGTTTAGTATATTCAAGACATTTAGATAAAATTGGCCTGGCTTATACTTATTCAGCAAAATCTTGAAGCCCTTGTTCAAATTTTATTCAAGACTTACTCAAGCTTCCAGATAAGCCAACAGAATTTTTTAGTAAAACCTGAGTAGAAACTAGAGCTAAGCATATACCACAAACAATATTCACGAACATTAATCAGAACTGCTAACCCCAACCATTGACAAAGATTTTAGAAGTAGACATACAAATGAAAGGGTGGATTTGGGAGATGTTAAAGAAAAAGAAGTAACAAGCCTTAGCCAAAGACTGGATAAGGTGGAGGAGAAAGAACAGTTCAAACTATAGCTGAAATAGCCAGTTTAGGAGATGGGAAGGATATTGGAAATATCACCAAATGCTGTAGAACAGAGAAAGAGAAGGTGGTCAGTGTTGAGTAGTGACTTGTCCTCAGTCCATGGAGGACCCAATGCCACACCCAGAGTCTCTTTCCAAGGACAGTTTTATTTCCCAAACATAAGCAAACAAACACAAGAACAGTTCCTCAGACCACCTGGACTACAGCTCTCTGGGGATTTTCTCTTTAGCTTTCTTAGTCCTTCCTGCTTCAGGGCCTACTGCAGGATTCTTCGTCACTCCTTGAACTGAGCACCACCTCTCATGGCTTTCTGCCTGGAGGCCCTTCCCCCCCAGCAGGTTCCCACTTCCTCCTCTTCCAGGGGACTCCCTGCCACTTCTGCTTCCCCCTTCCTTACTGACAGCCTGACATTTTCTGCCCAAGGTGCTGCCACACTCTTTTAATTGGCCAAACCAGGATCACCTGTTCTACCACAAGGGCAGCTAGACCTGCTTCCAACTACTCTGTCAGAAGGAAAGATAAATTTAGATCTGGGAAGAAGGCATTTAAAATAGCAATAGGACACACAAGAGATGTCCGAGAATGATTTGGGCTTTGAGATTGGACAGCGGGAAAGGGGAAAGGAATATAAAGGAAGATCTGAGAATCATCTGTAAAGAAACAGTGGACTGTAAAATTTTAAGACTGAATCAGCAAGGAGCAACATAGCAATTATACGGAATCGCAATGATAAAATACAGCATACTTAACCCAATTACCCAAGAGCGCCTCATCTTGGAATGAGAATATCCAAAGTATGCTCCTGTCATGACTCCCAGTAGTGAGCTCTGGCACTGGAAGCACAAATGAACTGCTTGGGTATCAAAACTGGCAGCATTGAGAGTTTTAGCAGCCAAATTGAAGAAGTTCTACTTGCCATTTTATACTAATTCAAGCAATTTCTTTCTCGTGATTGTAGCAGATCACCATTTAGTATGCATTATAAACCATCTAAGAGTATGTCTACACTACAAAATTAGGTCAAATTTATAGAAGTCAGTTTTGTAGAAAGCGTTTTTATACAGTCGATTGTGTGTGTGTCCACACAAATGCTCTAAGTGCATGTAGTCAGCAGAGTGTATCCACAGCACCGAGGCAACCATCGACTTCCGGAGCATTGCACTGTGGGTAGCTATCCAACAGTTCCCACAGTCTCTGCTGCCCATTTGAATTTTGGGTAGAAATCCCAGTCCCTGATGGGGCTAAAACATTGTCGCGGGTGGTTCTGGGTACATATCGTCAGACCCCCCTTCCCTCCCTCCTTCCGTGAAAGCAAGGGCAGACAATCGTTTTGCACCTTTTTTCTTGAGTTACCTGTGCAGACGCCATACCATGGCAAGCATGGAGCCCACTCAGCTAACCGTCACCGTATGTCTCCTGGGTGCTGGCAGATGCGGTACTGCATTGCTACACAGCAGGAGTTTATTGCCTTTGGGCAGCAGACAGTGCAGTATGACTGGTAGCCGTCGTCGACGTAGTCCTGGGTGCTCTTTTAACTGACCTCAATGAGGTCAGGGGCACCTGGGCAAACAAGGGAGTGACTCAGCCATGTCATTACTCATTTAAGTTTCGTCTCATGGCGATTGAGTCCTACCGGCAGTGCACTGTCTTTTAGTCAGCAGCCAGCAGAAGATGATGGCCAGCAGTCACACTGCACCGTCTTCTGCCGAGCACCCAGGAGATGAAGATGGCTAGCGGTCGTACTGCACAGTCTGCTGCCAGCAACATGAATAAAGATAGATGAAGTGAATCAAAACAAGAAATAGACCACATTTATTTTGTATTCATTTTCTCCTCCCTCCCTCCGTGAAATCAACGGCCTGCTAAACCCAGTTTTGAGTTCTATCCTTGAGGTTTGAGTTCTATCCTTGAGGGGGCCATTCTGTTTCTCGCAAAGCCACCCCTTTGTGGATTTTAATTCCCTGTAAGCCAACCCTGTAAGCCATTTCGTCAGTCGCCCCTCCCTCCATCAGGGCAGACAATCGTTCTGCGCTTTTTTTCTGTGCAGACACCATACTACGGCAAGCATGGAGCCCACTCAGATCACTTTGGCAATTAGGAGCACATTAAACACCACACGCATTATCCAGCAGTATATGCAGCACCAGAACTTGGCAAAGCGAAACCGGGCAAGTAGGCGACGTCAGCACAGTGACAAGAGTGATGAGGACATGGTCACAGACTTCTCTCAAAGCACGGGCCCTGGCAATGTGGGCATCATGGTGCTAATGGGGCAGGTTCATGCGGTGGAACACCGATTCTGGGCTCGGGAAACAAGCACAGACTGGTGGGACTTCATAGTGTTGCAGGTCTGGGACGATTCCCAGTGGCTGCAAAACTTTTGCATGCGTAAGGGCACTTTCATGGAACTTTGTGCCTTGCTTTGCCCTGCTCTGAGGCGCAAGAATACCAAGATGAGAGCAGCCCTCACGGTTGAGAAGCAAGTGGGAATAGCCCTGTGGAAGCTTGCAACGCCAGACAGCTACCGGTCAGTCGGGAATCAATTTGGAGTGGGCAAATCTACTGTGGAGTGATGCAAGTAGCCAATGCAATCAAAGATCTGCTGATATCAAGAGTAGTGACCCTGGGAAATGTGCAGGTCATAGTGGATGGCTTTGCTGCAATGGGATTCCCTAACTGTGGTGGGGTCATAGACGGAACCCATATCCCTATCTTGGCACCGGAGCACCAAGCCAGCGAGTACATAAACTGCAAGGGGTACTTTTCAATAGTGCTGCAAGCTCTGGTGGATCACAAGGGACGTTTCACCAACATCAGCGTGGGATGGCCGGGAAAGGTACCTGACGCTTGCATCTTCGGGAACTCTGGTCTGTTTCAAAAGCTGCAGGAAGGGACTTTATTCCCAGACCAGAAAATAACCGTTGGAGATGTTGAAATGCCTATAGTTATCCTTGGGGACCCAGCCTACCCCTTAATGCCATGGCTCATGAAGCCGTACACAGGCAGCCTGGACAGTGGTCAGGAGCTGTTCAACTACAGGCTGAGCAAGTGCAGAATGGTGGTAGAATGTGCATTTGGACTTTAAAGGCGCGCTGGCGCAGTTTACTGACTCAGTTATACCTCAGCGAAACCAATATTCCCACTGTTATTGCTGCTTGCTGTGTGCTCCACAATATCTGTGAGAGTAAGGGGGAGACATTTATGGCGGGGTGGGAGGTTGAGGCAAATCGCCTGGCTGCTGGTTACGCGCAGCCAGACACCAGGGCAGTTAGAAGAGCACAGGAGGGTGCGGTGCGCATCAGAGAAGCTTTGAAAACCAGTTTCATGACTGGCCAGGCTACGGTGTGAAAGTTCTGTTTGTTTCTCCTTGATGAAACCCCCTACCCCTTGGTTCACTCTACTTCCCTGTAAGCTAACCACCCTCCCCTACTCCCTTCGATCACCACTTGCAGAGGCAATAAAGTCATTGTTGCTTCACATTCATGCATTGTTTATTAATTCATCACACAAATAGGGGGATAACTACCAAGGTAGCCCAGGAGGGGTGGTGGAGGAGGGAAGGACAAGGCCACACAGCACTTTAAAAGTTTAAACGTTTAAAACTTATTGAATGCCAGCCTTCTGTTGCTTGGGCAATCCTCTGGGGTGGAGTGGCTGGGTGACCGTAGGCCCACCCCACCATGTTCTTGGGTGTCTGGGTGAGGAGGTTATGGAACTTGGGGAGGAGGGCGGTTGGTTACACAGGGGCTGTAGCAGCGGTCTGTGCTCCTGCTGACTTTCCTGCAGCTCAACCATACGCTGGAGCATATTAGTTTGATCCCCCAGCAGCCTCAGCATTGAATCCTGCCTCCTCTCATCACGCTGCCGCCACCTTTCAGCTTCAGCCCTCTCTTCAGCCTGCCACTTACTCTCTTCAGCCCGCCACCTCTCCTCCCGGTCATTTTGTGCTTTCCTGCACTCTGACATTGTCTGCCTCCACGCATTCATCTGTGCTCTGTCAGTGTGGGAGGACTGCATGAGCTCAGAGAACATTTCATCGCGAGTGCTTTTTTTTCGCCTCTAATCTTCGCTAACCTCTAGGAAGGAGAAGCTCCTGTGATCCTTGAAACACATGCAGCTGGTGGAGAAAAAAAAAGGGACAGTCGTATTTAAAAAGACACATTTTATAGAACAATGGGTACACTCTTTCACGGTAAACCTTGCTGTTAACATGACATACATAGCACATGTGCTTTCATTCCAAGGTCGCATTTTGCCTCCCCCCACCGCGTAGCTACCCTCTTCCCCTTCCCCCTCCCCTTGGCTAACAGCGGGGAACATTTCTGTTCAGCCACAGGCAAACAGCCCAGCAGGAACGGGCACCTCTGAATGTCCCCTAAAGAAAAGCACCCTATTTCAACCAGGTGACCACGAATGATAACACTCTCCTGAGGATAACACAGAGAGATAAAGAACGGATGTTGTTTGAATGCCAGCAAACATACACTGCAATGCTTTGTTCTATAATGATTCCTGACTACGTGCTACTGGCCTGGAGTGGTAAAGTGTCCTACCATGGTGGACGGAATAAGGCTGCCCTCCCCAGAAATCTTTTGCAAAAGCTTTGGGAGCACATCCAGGAGAACCGCAAATGCCAGCGAAAATTAATCATTAAACATGCTTGCTTTTAAACCATGTATAGTATTTTAAAAGGTACACTCACTGGAGGTCCCTTCTCCGCCTGGCGGGTCCAGGAGGCAGCCTTGGGTGGGTTCGGGGGGTACTGGCTCCAGGTCCAGGATGAGAAACAGTTCCTGGCTGTCGGAAAAAACGGTTTCTCCGCTTGCTTGCTGTGAGCTATCTACAACCTCATCATCCTCATCTTCCTCATCCCCAAAACCTGCTTCCGTGTTGCCTCCATCTTCATTGAAGGAGTCAAACAACATGGCTGGGGTAGTGGTGGCTGAACCCCCTAAAATGGCATGCAGCTCATCATAGAAGCGGCACGTTCAGGGCTCTGACCCGGAGTGGCCGTTCGCCTCTCTGGTTTTCTGGTGGGCTTGCCTCAGCTCCTTAAGTTTCACGCGGCACTACTTCGGGTCGCTGTTATGGCCTCTGTCCTTCATGCCCTGGGAGATTTTGACAAAGGTTTTGGCATTTTGAAAACTGGAACGTAGTTCTGATAGCATGGATTCCTCTCCCCATACAGAGATCAGATACCATACCTCCTGTTCGGTCCATGCTGGAGCTCTTTTGCGATTCTGGGACTCCATCATGGTCACCTCTGCTGATGAGCTCTGCATGGTAACCTCTGCTAATGAGCTCTGCATGGTCACCTCCAGCTTGCCACACTGGCCAAACAGGAAATTGAAATTCAAAAGTTTGCGAGCCTTTTCCTGTCTACCTGGCCAGTGCATCTGAGTTGAGAGTGCTGTCCACAGCAGCCACAATGGAGCACTCTGAGATAGCTCCCGGAGGCCAATACCGTCGAATTGTGTCCACAGTACCCCAAATTTGACCCGGCAAGGCCGATTTCAGCACTAATCCCCTTGTTGGGGGTGGAGTAAGGAAATCGATTTTAAGAGCCCTTTAAGTCGAAAAAAAGTGCTTCGTCATGGTTAAATCGATTTAACACTGCTAAATTTGACCTCAACTCCTAGTGTAGACCAGAGCTAAGATAATTCAACAAATAAAATTGCTGAACGAGTAGCTCAGAATATTCCAAAAGATGGAATCAGATTTTGTATTTGTATTTTGTATTTCTGTGCAAGATTTTTTGTATATTTAGAAGTCTCTGCCGTTCATAAACTAATACATAACAGCCAAAAATCAAACCTGCAAATGTTTCTTTTAGTTCCTTTTGTTTTCCACAAGCCTCCTAAAGATTTTAGGTTGCACATTTAACAACAATTCTCAGACATTTTACAACTCACATTGAGAGCTACATTAACCAGTTTAATGAAATTGATTAGATTAGATTCCATAACCTAAACTGTTCCATGCATATTTAACATATTAATTGGTTTGTATAATACACTGGTATTATATTGTTATTAATCAAATATAGGGGCTTGTGTGAGATAAGAATACTGATTTGCAATGGACCAATTTATACGTGATATCCTCTATCTAATGAATTTGCATCAACTATTGTACAGAACAATGAATGAAGGTGAGTATAATTGAATAGAATTTGCTTTAAACATTCACTTGCTCAGCAGTATCAAAAGTTTTGAAAGTGGATTGAAGACAGTGCTCAGTAAAGTGCCATTTTCAGAATACAAGATATATATTCTACAGTGGACAGGTTTAAGGTGAGCTTGGGGCATAGTATATGCTTACTCATCACAAACAGTTTCACCGAGTTTGCTTTAGGTTGTCCAAAAGCATTTTTTTTATTCATATCATTTTGTGCCTATCCCAGGCTTCAGGTGAATTACAAATTTTGATATGAAATAATTATAATATAGTAAAGCAATGAAAAAGATCACAGGCCTACACCCAGAGTTTGTGCACGAAGGCACATACACATTTCTTACGATATATTCACCACTTCAAACAGCATGTGTCATCAACTGCAAAAGCTCGTCTGCTGCGTCTGTGGTGCTTGACAAATAAATGAATTGTGTGCAACAGTATAATAAATAAAATTCCAGGGCTGGTGAGCTGTTTTGACAACTTCTAGCAGCAAAGAGTTGCCAGTGGTATAAAATTTGTGTGTCTCTATGGAGGATTGTGATTGGTTTGTTCTTTTAGATAGATTTCTAGTTCCACCACAGCCACAACTTTCAACAGCAGAATCAGAACCATCACTCCAAAGTTTCCCTTACCCAAGGCTGGAGCAAGGCACAGGCCTACCACAGGTTTGGGCCTAAGGCCCCAGTTTCTCATGGCATGCCATTATATCACAATCTCAGGTTTTTAAATATAAGTCCTTAAGGCTGTGAAGAACATTTTGAAACTGAGTGTGATATCAATGCAGTAATGTCCCCGAGTGTGCAGACTTCCGGAAACAATAGCTTGATGAGTGGCTTCATTCCTCTCAATGGAATGTTAACATGAAGACTTACTGCTCTGGGGGACTGACCAACACCATATAGAGGAGGACTGTGTGTGTGACGGGAGAAAAAGGGTGCAGCCAGCACCCATCCACCCACGCTCCCGTAACCTGACTGCTGGGGTAAGTATTAAGACATCTCTTCTGCCACCCCTGCCTCCACAGGGGCCAGAGGAATCTCTGTTGTTGCCCTAGATGCTCCAAAGGAAAGTGAGGTGTCCTCTGATGCTGTTGCCTTTGCCTCTTTGGGTGAGAACAGAGGGTCCTCCCTACCGCACCACCACTGCAAATGGGGGCAGTGCCACCGTGTTCTGATACTCCTGTGTGTCCCCTGGATTGCCTTAATCTAACCTTGACCCCTACCGTTAGTATGTAACTGTGTGTCCTACAATTCCCTATTGTGGGCGGAGTCATGTTTAACACGCTGTATCCTGTAATCCAGTGTTAAAGTACATTATTCTGCCCATAATATGAAACAAAGCACACGACACCTCACTGACTGGCAGAACAGATACCACTTAACAATTCACACGTGTTCCATGCTGAGCTCTCAGTTGAAACAAGCTCAAGAAACATTCTCCACTCCCTGCCCTAGAAATGATTTTAAAAAAAGTAGAAAAAAAAACCCTGCAGTATGCATACTACTCTGACAAAATACTACATTGGGACTCTTGTGCTGCTCTCAGTTTTAATGTTGATTAAGCTACTACACCCAAATTCATGAATCTGTATTTAACTACGTCTACACTTAAAGTGGATAATCACCCAGGGCATGAGACAGAAATTTAACAAGATAAATCAAAATGATTCAATTAAATATTGGTCCCCATAACTTTCATTTTCAGTTGTTTTCGGTAAGTCTGGTCTCATGTTATGATTTAGGATCACATGCTTCCCTCAGATGTGTTACACTGAGGATAGAAGAATATAGCAGATGAGGGGCTAACCTCATAGTGTGAGCAGGGCCGTCCCTAGCTATTTTGGTGCCCTATGCAGCGGGGCCCCAGGCCTCCGTGTGAGCGGGGAGAAGGGCTGGCTGGCCACTTGCTGCGGGAAGTGGAGTGACTTGGCCCCAGCCTGCTCTGATTCCCTTGCTCCCGCCCACAGAGGCCTGCGGTTCCAGGCTGCTCTGCTCCCCTGGCTCCCAGGCTTGGGGGGAGGGGGAAACCACCCCCCAGCACTCGCCGGCGGCTCAGCTGGGAGCCAGGGGAGTGCAGCAGGCTGGGGCCAGGATGCTCCACTAACCACGCAGTGAATGCAGGGTCTGGCCTGGCTGCAATCTTCAGGGGAATGGGGGCAGGGCTGGGGCTGAGCAGGGGTAGGGGCCTGGGGAAGAGCCAGAGCAGGGGCTGGAGCAGCACACAGCTGCGCAGGGCACCAGGAAATTTGGTACCCCACATTTCCTGGTGCCCTACTCAGCTGTGTGCTTTGCGTATGGGTAAGGACGGCCCTGGGTGTAAAGAAAATAACAGCACCACATCACATTTACATAAGCTTCCAGACACGATTGAAACTCCTCTGTATGGTAGGTGCTCTAGATCTCTGAGGAGTCAGAGTTGACAGCAAGAAGTGGGCCTTCTCATATCAGACTCCCCGCACATACCATAGATTGCTGATTGAAATGTTCCAGAAACAGTTGTTGGTTGAACCCACCACTAACTCATCTACACAATGAACTCCTCAGGAGTAGCATTATTCTTGGAGTAGCTGTACTATCTTGGGGTAGGAGGAACCAATGGATCAGTGTGGATGCTCCTGTCATCTGTGAGTATTCCATGATCTGCACAGATAGAACTTAATGCATCCTCGAATATAGGGAGCTGACCTGTTCTTTGGAGAAAAGAGAAACCTTCTCCCACCCATAAAACTACTCATAGAAAATTCAGCAAGTCAAAACTTCCCAGATATCCTGCCTCACACTCTTTTTCTGTTTACATTAATGCTATAAGGATTAGTTAAATCTTTGATCAAGACTCAAGTGTGCAGTATGGATACCCCAGTACCAGACAATACTATTACCCAGGGTACAATCTGGACTGTTAAACAGCTGTGTCCCCTCAATTCTCCAACCTGGGATGGCTTTTTACACTGCTTCGCTGTGTAAGCTATCACTCTTGGTCTCCTCATCACTGCCACCAGCATTTAAGTTTCCCCCAGTTTTAGTATATGAGAGTTCTAGTCAGTCACTCATAAATTACACTGCAGAGTAACACCAGAAAATTCCCAGTCCCAAACTTTTCCCCAGCAATGCGCATCTTGTACTTCCCAGTTGCACAATACAAGCTCATAGAAAGCCTGTTATTTTATTAATAGAAAATGATATGCACAAATCCTGAAATACCAAATGGAGTTTCCCAAACACTTCAGTCCAAGCAAATCTGTTTAGATAAAACAAATTAATTATCAAAAGATAGATTTTAAGTTGTTAAAAGAGTGGCCACTTAACCAAACCGTTTGACTTTGCTGACATCTGTCTGTGCTGTCAGCTAGCCTTTTATGTCTGGCAAACCAATTTGTGTGTGCTCTCCAAATTTAAAATATATCTTAGTAACATCATCAAGTAGAATGTTATAATTTCACAGACAATGTTGCCACACATCTTTAACCAGGACAATAATGATCAGCAAATTATAGGTTTTCAAATGATACTTCACGAGGCAAACTTTGTACAAAATGTATAGTCCTATAAAAGTGGTACATAGTGAACATAGTGGTACAGACTGCCATGCAGACACAGTGGAATGTGTTTTCCACTGGAAAGTAGTCTGTGGAGAACTCATGCAGGGACACTGTCTAATTCTATGCACCATACAAGCAATTTCCAACTTGTCTTCACAGGGGGACAGGGGAAAGGAAGAGGAACATAACAAGAGAGTCTACATGTCCTAAACTCCATGCTGCTGGAGCAGTGACCCTTACCTGCTATACCTCTATCTCTATATTCAGCAGTAACCAGTCCCAGGTCAGTTAAACAGGTCTTCCTTCTGCTCTAATGGCTTACAGTTCAGTTTCAAGCAAAGTACTCTTATCTGACCTTTGTTCTCTTGCTAAGGGTTATGGCCTATGTTTTTTAGGGCCTGGCTTTCTGGATCATTCTTATCATAAAGTATCCATAAGACCTAAGGCAGTCCTTTCCCATTGACTTCAGTGAAAACTTCATGAACATCTGAGAGCAGAATTTGGCTTGTCCCATCACAATTGGAAGGATGCATGATAATGTCATTCTTCAGCAAGCTGTTTCATTTTTGCCATCCTTTGGTTATGACATCCCAAGAGAGCAGCCTCATTTCAGACTTTGATGATAGAAATGGATCCTCAGCCTCAGGGAAACTAACAAGTCACTGGCATTGGGTGACTATGTCAATGTCACGTGCTTCAGCGATGTGCCTAACATCTGCTGTCACCTATTATATGAATCCCTCTCATCCACTTTCAGAGGTAATTATGTTCTATTTGCTGAATATGAGAGTGGTGTGATTTCTCTCTCTGAAACCAATTAATCTGTTGCTTCTTTGCCTTCTGGTCTTTTGGTTTCCTAGGAACATACAATATTTATCTCGGTCACATTATTAACATTGTTTACAGATTACCATACCAGTGAGCATCCACAGAAGCTCAGTGTCTGCTTTGTTTTCATGTTTCTCTCAAATCCAGCCTATTCTTTATTTTTTTCTGCTAATAACCCTTCTGTATAGTATATGTAGACATTTTCATTTGGCTTTTGGTTTGCTAACACTCATCTTTCCCATTCTTCACAAGTCTTTTTTAGATTCACTCACTAAATCACTTAGAACAAATAGGAAAATAATCCCAAATAATGTCCACACATTCATCAGGTTCCCTAGCTTTTCTTTTTAATTTTAAAGTAAATCTTTAAAACCTGCAATGCAAAAGCATTGACTGTTGCAGTTGTTTTTCTACAGAAGAGAAGATAAATACACTAGAGTACAGTCAGTGTTGAAGGGGAGTTAATATTCTTAGGCAGAGGCCACAGACTGCTTTCACTACGCAGAGTAGAGGGTAACAAAATGTTCCAATTTAGAGACAAAACCTATGGTATGAGAAAAGCAGTAACACCATTGTTTCTCCTTTCTGGTCCCCAGAACTTCAGAAAGTCATGGAATTTACTTGTGTAAGCAGTGTCAGAATGAGCTCCACCCTGACATCTGGTGGTGAGGTGTGGCAGGTTGTGGAAAAGAACTTCAGAGGCCAATCTCATTTGCATAGGCACACCCACCCCACCTAGAATGAGGCCATAGCTGCCCAAATGGTCACTTGGCTGCTGTGGGATCTCCAGTGTCTCTGTTATTGAGGCAGGAAGAATAAATTGTTATTATGGGAACTGTGCTTGGAACTGTACTTGGCCTTTTGTTATGATGGAGGGACTCACCATCAACTAAGTAGCACTCGCTAGGCAAGGGTCATGGGTTCTAAAACTCTGTAATTGAGAGAGGCTGGGGACAAGTATTGATACTTGGTGGCATGGGCCCCTGGGTGAGGGCCTTACATGCTAATTGCACTTCCTCTTCTCTCCACTGTGGAATATTGGAGCTAATTTTGATTCCATTAGGAGTCTAGTTACAGGCTGCTGAGCTCACTTTGGGCTAATGGTGCACCAGCACTGAGGCTCCCCTACTACAAGCTGAATTCATCAAAGAGCTGAACTGACTAAGAGCTGAAATCACTGAGTGTTGTGTTAAGTAGTGGGGGAGCCTGAAGATATATTGTGAAGCAGTTTGTGGGATGGCTGGAGTGCCTTGTGGACAGGCTGGTGGAGCAGTTCATAGGACGGCGGGAGCTGCTTGTGGGACATGGAGCGGAGCAGTTTGTGGGACGGTAGGAGCTGCTTGCGGGCTGCAGAGTGGAGCCGAGCGAAGCAGTTCGTGGGGCGGCTGGCGGAGCGAAGGCCTATGGAGCTGTGGGGTGGTCACCTTCAGATCATGTAAGGTGCCCCTTACCTCTCTTCCCCCCTCCTCATCTCCACCCAGGTTGGGAGGTAAAGCTCTGCAGATAAACTTTTGAACTCTGGGGCTGCCCTGGCCAGGGACAGAGACTTTTGGGTCATTGGACTTTTGGGACTGTGGGTGATTTGGGGTTGCTGGACTCAAGACCCAAAGGGAAAGGGCATACCCCAATTTGTTTGGGGTGGGTTTTTTTTGCTCATGGGTTGTGTTACGAATCCTGTTGGTGGTGTTTCCCCAACATAATGCCACATTGTTTCTCTCTGTTATTAAAAGGCTTTTTGTTACACTCAGACTATGTGCTTGCGAGAGGGGAAGTATTGCCTCTTGGAGGTGCCCAGCGGGGGTGGTATATATTTGTCCTAGGTCACTGGGTGGGGGCTCGAGCCAGTTTGCATTGTGTTATTGGAATGAATCCCCTAGATATTGAAACCGGCCCTTGTTGCTGCCAACTCTGACTGGCAGAAGGGTTACACTTGGAACTGCTAAAATACTGTTTCTGGAGTTAAAAGTCACTTGACAAATGTTTGGGGTCAGTCGCAGTTCAGAGATAGGGTTTTAGTTCTGCCGACTATAACGTTTAAGTCTGGTACAGACCTTCCTGTAAGTGGTTAGGACCCATCTCTAGGTCACTACTATTAAATCATGCCTTGTGACCAGGTCCTTGCGAGGAAGTTGCCTGCAGAGCTTTTCTACTGACTCACATTGGCAGCCACACCAGGTGCATCTCTCTAGCTCCAACTTTACAATACAAAATGCTGATGTAATGCCTTAACTTAATAAATAAATAAATAAATACTAATAAAAAAGGCTAACCCCAGGAAGGGCATAAGAGGTTGGAAACTATCTGAGTGTGGTAGGTGTGGGGTACAGTACAGATTCTTAACAGACATATAAGGGGTCTGTAAAAAAAGACCTCTGGTAGGCTTTAGCCATATGTAAGGGGACTGTTGCCCCCTTACTAACATTCAGTGGGGGTGTTTTGGTTGGCTAGCTCCCAGTACTAAAAGGGGAAGGGTCTATGGGAAACCAGGACCCTGGGACTGATAGTCCCCAGGAAAAATGGGGAGAGGCCAATACTCCAGGTCAGCCTGAATGACAAGGCGGGCAGGCTAATAGGAGAGTCAGGAGGCCAGGGAGGTCCCGTCCTCCGTGTGAGCTGGATTTGCCTGGGTCAGACAGAGTGGGGCCAAGCTAGGGAGAAAGCAGGGGCCCAAGATAAGCTGGGGAGCAGAGCTGTGCCAGATCCAGAGGGACAAGAAAAGCAGCCCCGAGAGAGCAGACCCTGTCCTGGGAGCAGAACTGCAGTCCCAAAGCCAGAGGCACAGCCCAGAGAGAGCAGACTTGGCCTGGGAGAAAAGCTGCAGCAACCAGAGCCAGAGGGGCCAGAAAAGCAGCCCAGGAAGCAGGTCAGTGCTGGGAGCAGAGTCACAGAAGCAGCCTGCAGAGCAGACCTGTCCTGGGAGCAGAGCTGCAGCAACCAGAGCCAGAGAGGCCAAAGAAGCAGCCCAGGGAGCTGGAGACAGAGCAGGAGCAGCAGTGCAGAGACCAAGTGGTGGAGCTGGGGCTGGAGCAGTCCGGAGCTGGGTGTGGTGAGCAGCTGGGGAGACCGAGGGGGACCCTGGGCAGCGGGCCCAGCACAGGGAGACACCTCAGCCAAGAGGCTCTGCAGACCAGGCTTGGATTGTAACCCCAACAGGGCGAGGGCGACACTGGGAAGAAGGGTCCTACCACTTAGAGCCTGAGGGCGTGTGGCCACCACCAGAGCAAGTGTCCAACCCACAGCATCCCTGCAGCACAGCCAGGGCCTGAGAAGAAGGCCTGGGACTCACAAGGAACAGACTGTGAACTGCCCTGACATTCCAGAGACACTGTTTGTGATGTTCCCTGCCACAGAGCAGGTTGATCTGTTTCCTTTAACCTTCCCCATTTTTCCTTATTCTTTTTTAAATTAATTGTTGATTAAATAACTCACATTTGCTTTAATTTGTATGTAATGGTCAGTGGGTCAGAGAAGAGCTCAGTGCAGAGAGAGTACCCCAGAGTGGGGACACCCTAGCCCGTCAGCGGGGTTAGGGGTTGAGCCCCCCAGGAATCCTGGGCCCAGCCTTGTTGGGGTTATGAGGACTCTGCCAGACAGGAGAGTGGAAGGGGAGTCCCCAAGAGCAGGGAGGCCACTGGGTAAAGAAAGTGGGAGCGAGGACTCAGATCCTTTCGCTAGCCCACTTCACCGGGATAGTGCAGAAGCCAGGAAAGTTCCCCACAATAGCAGGACTATTCCCCCGCTTACACATAAAATGATCAGGTAATTCATCACTGGAAAAAATTGCTTACTTGCTAAGCTTAATGGATGAGAATGTGCTCTTTCTTCAAATTCAGGGGGATGAAAAAGAAAATCGGCTCTTGATCCTATAAAACCTATAAAAGCTGGTAACATAAGATAAGAAAGTTGGACTCTAATTTTACAAGTAACAGGGTAAAAATTAAACAGGCAAAACTTGTTTGTAGTGCTTCAGGAAATCACATCAACAAAAAAGGGGGAAAATAATCTAAGATTTCCCAAGCATTATGGCACAGTAACCACAGTCAGAGGCAGACTATCCATAAAGACTCAAATTACTTGGAACAACAAGTCATCCAAAAAAACGGGAAAGGGGGGAGGTTTGGTAGCAGAGAGCAAATCATCATGTGCTGCAGCTCCAAAAAAGTAGTCATTTATCATTTTAAAATGTCTCAAGAATATGAGCTAAAATATTTGGAGCTAAAAAATGCTTTTCAAATGCATTTCTGTTTATGACCAATACTTGAAACCTTCCACATGCTGAATGCTGAACAAAAAATTAGCACATTTGTGGTGGAGGGTAGGTTTTCAGTTAAATCTAATCACAATCTTTAAAGAGAAAATCATGCATAGACACACAAAGGGAGTCCATGCTTTAAATACAGGATGTGTTATCAATAGTGCATCTGTTTGTAAATTTAATACCAGAACAGAAAAACTGATACAAGGGAAATAGATTTTTTCCAGTCAATCACCAGTTGTAAAACGAGTGCAGTTCAAGAAAGAAACAAACATTTTTGTGTCATTTCTGAACAGCAAACTCATGATAGTTCAAACCTACTCCTTCTAGTTCATGTCACCTTGTGTAGTGATAGCTGTGATGTTGTGCAGTCTGTCCACTAAATTACTGATTTCTTATCCTGACTTTTTCAGACAGATCCTGACTACTCTCTGGCACTATTTTAACAATCTCTTAAGCTGCTGTCTCTCACCATTCAAAACCAGCTTTGCTACACAGTCTTTCATGGAAGTAATGCCTCCATTCATAATTACTGTTCTGAGCTGCATTCCTCACATACATTTTTTTTTCCGGGTTATCTGTTACTACTGCTCTCCACTAATTCTGTCTTTGTGAGATGACACTTTAATCACAGACATAGAAGAGGCACTTTTGTTTGTGTTTAATAATGTTTCTTTCAGCTCTTGCTCTAAACAGTTTTTTTCTTCTTTGAAGCAACAACCTCTGGGTGGAAAGTTTTAGCAATGAAAAAGGCAGAATATAAAAAAATATTTGGGAGAGATCCCATCTCTCCTTGTCAAACATTTCCTTCTCTCCCCCTGAACTTCCTGCCTGTCAAGAGTAACATATGCTTTGTTTTCATGTAGTGTAATTCCATTTTAGATTTTACTGATATGGTATCATTCCAGCTTCAGTTTTACTAAACAAACTTTTTTATCCCACCCTAACGTGGATTCATTTTCTCTCTTTGTAAAAGTCTTTGTGTGAACTGTTGGTGTAACCGATTTGTACAATCAAAAGAACAACTTGCTCCAGAACACAAACAAGGCTCTTCCTTAGCTTCCAGTTTTGCCCCTTTTTTCTCCTATTATCATAAAGTAATGAGTTTTTTATTGTATAATGTATATTAGTAATTTGTGAAAATTTGACAGATGCAAGAGTGTACTAAGATGTATTTCCCTTCCCGCCCTGTGTACACAGACATAGTGGAGTAACAGCTATTGTTCTGTAGGGGGTGTGGCTTCTGAAACCAAAGTTGATGATCCCTTTTGGAAAGCAGGATTCTAGACACCAGGGAGCTGCTGTTGTATAGAGGTACACAATGCTTCAACTAAAAAAGAGAGTAAGTGTTAAATACAAGCTCTCCATGCCTGACGGAGAAGAACACCACAACTTCCTCCACAAAAATTGCAATCTGTTTGTGATTCTAATGCAGGGTTTTGTGCCTGCAAACAGGCACTCTCACAAACTTTGCTGGTTAAGTTAGGGATGCCATTTGAAAATGTGGCCCCCTATAGAAACCTACCAAGAGCTGAGACTCCTGGGCCCTGAATCTTCCCTTGCAGGATATGAGTAACTTCCACTGACCTCAATGGGAGCTAATTGTACCCAAGAGGCTGAGAAAATTAGACCCCTTTTACACATCTATACATAGGTGCTGGAACTAAGGGTGCCGTGCTGCCACGCACCCTGGTTTGAACTGGTTTCCATCATCTACAAGGGTTACAGTTTGGTTCAATAGCTCTCAGCACCCCCACTATACAAGCTGATCCAGCACTGATCAGGAAATCAAAAACATGAAAATGACATCGTGTAGTTATAAAAGCTGTCTGTCTGGAGACCAGCTATTACACAATGCTTGAGCTTTCAGTTTACACTGTTAATATTTATAGTTAAGACTCTATATGTGGCTGGCTTTTGCTAAATACTTCACAAATGTAGTTGCTATAGTAGACAGCGTGAATCATAACTTCAATCGTTTTCTCTCTCAGAGAAGAGGGAGAGTAAGAAATACGGGACTTTTTGGGGTTGCATGTTTGTGTAACATGGTTCTTTGCCCCAAAGGCAGGGGAGCCTGTGGCTAAGACAACAGTGAGTGGCTGTAATGAAGGGGAGATGCTTTCTTCACTCTGGGACTCCAGCAGAGTCCTGGGATTTGGAACTAAGACCTGGTCTACCCTAGAAAATTTAGATCTGTCAGGGGTGTGAAAAATCCACAGTCCTGAGTGGCATTGTTAAGCTGATCTAAGTTCCACATTTCAACAGCACTAGGTCGATGGAAGAATTCTTCTGCCTCTCAGGGAGATGGATTACCTATGCCTATGGGAGAGTCCCTCCCATCGGCATAGGTATTGTCTGTACTGCAGCGCTGTGGTGGTGCAGCTGTAGCCTTTTAAGCATCAACAGTCCTTAAGACTCCAGCTATGAAAGGCTGAGAGTAGCCTGTTAAGGCAGCAGAGACTCTGGGCAAGCAAGGGAAAGAGTGCAAAATCTCTGATGGTAGAGACCTGGGAGTGGGAAGAGAAATGTTGTTTGTGGGACTTTAATTTGGGACTTGGAGTTATTTTCTGTGAATAGACCTAGGCCCCTAGGAGTGATATTTTGACCTCAGATAAAGTGAGATCTTTGAGGGAGTAATTATTAGCAGAGCACCAAAAAGACACCCCAGGCCATGAGGGGTATTCAGGTTATAGCCAGCCCTACTAGAGTTTGCTTCTGTTTTCCTTCTCTCAAAGATACTTCTATGGCACCCATTACCAAAGTATGTGTTCGCATCGCAATCTGTAGGATATTTATCCTCACAACAGCCCCGTCAGGTATGGAAGTACAATTGTCCCCATAGTACCCATAGGGAAAACAGAGGCAAGAGAGACAGCATGACTTGTCTAAGGTTACAGAGGAAGTCTGTGAAATCTGATCTCACACACACACACACACAGAATTTTGCCGGTGGTTATGTGTCCACAATTTCTATGAACTTGAATGGCCCTAAAAATTTGCTTTCAGCATTTTGATCTATATTGATCGGGGATATATAAAAATACACCTGTCCAAGGATCCTGGCACTCTTGAGATTTGTTTTAAAAAACCAATCATACAAACAAGAATAAAACAAGCAGTACCACCTGATATCCAAAACTAGAAAAGTAAAATCAAAATTGAAATTGTAACCTACCCACCCATGAATACCAACCCTCTGCCTCCCTGGGAGTTTTTAACTTGTTTTATGAAATGTTGCTTTCTATGTACAAACAAACTAAAAACAACATTAATGCAAAACGTGTCTTGTATAAAGCATTTGTTTACACATAAACAGAGAAGAAAACTGCCAATTCATCAAAATCTAAACATTTTGCTGGAACGTGTCAATTACACTGACTCTAAGGAAAATCTGATTTTCTGCCAGCTAGCAGGCCTTTCAGGCCACTGCACATCCATGACCGGCCATGAGCCTGACAGCCCTGAAATCCTCAGCTCAAAGCTGGGCTGTCAAGGCTTCCAGGCTCCCGACTTTGCAGTAGTTTGCCAAGCAGGCAGCCAATTTCATGTGAAAAAGTCAAAACAGAATTCCATTTGGATTTTTCAAAATGAAAATTTCAATTTTCCCTGGCCCCTCACCCACTCCCTAGTCCATGGGAAATGGCAAAATTGTAAGTTTTCTGATGACTTTTTTTTTTTTAAATTTGAGAATTTCACATGGAATTTGTAGGTTCTGACCAGCCCTATTTTGATGAGATTCGAGCTGGTCAGGAATTTTTCCAGCAAAACAGGATTTAGTTGGAAAATACTGATTCGTGAAACCCAAAATGTTGCATGAAAATACACTGGGTTCAGTGAGGTTTCCACAAACCACAGGCAGGTTTACATTGCCCAGTTTTTGCCTGTTCCCCTGGCAAGTTGCTCGGATCTCTATGATTCTATGATTAAAACAGTTCTGGGGTAGCCCCACCACATGCTAATCATAGTTTTTCTTTTTCCTTTTAAAACATCTTTTGCCAGATCCCAGTTACAAAACAGCTAGCTGGAGACACTGTAGCTGAGGTTTATTGAAAAAAATATTATTACAATACAATATCAAATCCAACACCTTGACATTTATAACTAAAAGTTATCCAGTTCTGAAGTAGCATTCCTAAAATTATCAGAATCTTGCCAACTACCAAAGGCTTATCCTTAGGACATTCACCTGGTTACTCATTGTTATTTTATTTATAACAAATTTAAAAGCACCTGTTCCCAAGCTCTAGGAGCCTTTGACAAATTTAAAGTGCTATTGTAACAAATTATTAATTACTAGCCTGGGGAAAGAGCTGGACCTTGTAGTGTGCTCTAAACATCTCCAAATTTAGGCTATTTTAGACTAAGGAAGGTGAAAATATTTTCAAAATTGAGGGTCCCATAGGGAGAGTCATTCATATTGAGATGTCTCCAGCTCCAGTCTAATCAAACTCAATCTCAGATCAAATCTCTTTTGTCCAATCAGGGACATTTCAAGCCTTTCTTTCCATAGACTATCTTGGCTACACAGTAAGCTGAAATCAGTGCAACCACCAGAGGATTAAGATTAAGGTGCATCGGTTTTCAATGGTCATTTATGAGATGAAGTTTGGAAGGAGTCAGGTAGTTTGGATGGTTAAGTATGAATATCAATTCTTAACTTTAAAAAATTATCTGAATTTTAGTTGTTTTAAAATCTTATACAAATATTGTGTTTATTATAACATTTGAGTTTCTAATATTTGTTCTGAACCATAATTCCAGAGTAATAAAGTGTGTTTTCCCCTCTCCCCTCCCCCAAATATATTTTAATTACGTGATTCTATTCTAAAACCAGATAATACTGCGTTTCCATTCTGATAAAGCTAAGAGTAAGACAGTGTTGTAAATCTGTTGTATTCAGGAACAAGCAGTATGATGGTAGGTTGCTAGATGTAAAAATCTCATTAATCAGGCTAATCGGACATATGCCAGAAGTTGGAAGGTCAATATTTTTCAGAGGAGCACATTTCTGAGAAGGCAGCAGGAAAACCAAACCAGCTTTTTGAGCGTCTACGTTGTTCGAGTGGTAACAATTTTATAGCCGTTTTCAGTTTTCGAGAAACAAATGCGCTAGTGCAAGTCATGGTGTGAAATATAAATAGCAGGTTGACAGAGTAGACAGTGGGACTTCTCTTCTAAACAGAGGTATGCTCTCGCAGGAATATAAACCCTTAACAAGGTAGAGCTTCTCCCCAACTTGCCACGGACTCACTGCCACACCCACAGTCTCAGGCAGGTTTATTGTCCAGACTTAAACAAACCAACCAGTTCCTTAGCTCATCCTTTACATTTCAGGCTCTCTGCCTCCTTTCCCAGGTACACATCTACCCTGGAATAAAACAGCTGCGGCACAGCCGCAGCTGGCCCAGGTCAGCTGATTCGGTCTTGCGGGGCGTAAAAATTGCAGGGTAGATATTTGGGCTTGGGCTGTAGTCTGGGATCTGGGACCCTCTGCCATCACAGGGTCCAAGAGTTCAGGTTCCAGTCCGAGCCTGAATACTTACACAGCAATTTTACAGCCCCAGGAGCCCAAGTCAGATGACCCAGGCCAGCTGTGGGTGTTTAGTTGTTTTGAAGATGTACCCTAGCAGTCCTGCTGTTCCTGTTTCCTGCAGCTTTGTAGCATGCATGCATTCTCATTCTCTCTCTCCCAGTTTCCCACTTCCCCCTCACTAGGTCTCTCTCTCTCTCTCTCACACCCTTTATAGTCCCAGAGGCAGCCCTTTCCCCTCAATTGGTCCAGCTGATGGCATCTGATTTGGCACAGGGAAGCTGAACATACTTCAGTTATCAGGGCCAGACATTCTGTGAGAATTTCTTTTGAAAGGAAAATCAAACCCATTGACTGTCACCTTTAAACAATGAAGAGTAACTGCCACACACTGTGCTCACCTGATCTTTTCAATGAAACTGAGGAAAAAACAGCTTGAGCAAATAAATACTATATTTTTTTTAAATAAAGATGCTGCATTTGGATAAATGATATTTAATGTATGTTCATAACAGTTCAAATCCTAGCCCAAGGAGCCCTGAAGACTTCAGAATCCACTTGGCCTCCATGGCAGAGGGTTGACAAGTTCTACTATCTCACACGGTAACCACAGAGCTCCCTTCTTGAGAAATAAAAGAATAATTTTTGAAGGACTAGACAGAACAAAGAATTGGTTACAGAGTTCAGATTCTCACCTCTATATTACCAGTTTAAATTAACCTCAGCAGTGATTAAAAAATTGTTACCATTGTATGGCTGTTCATTGATCTGTATGGAATAAATGACCAGTCTCCATCTGGTTCCTGCAGGACAGTGATCCTTCATATAATAGGCACTGTTATGGTCAGAGCTGGGGGACTTTTTTGAAGTTTTAATTTTTTTTTACATTTTTACCACCCCCCACCCATCCCCTATAAATATTGACAAAGTTTTTGTGAATATTTGTCCTTGTTTTTTGACCAATTCCATTTGTCATTCTTACCAGAGAGGAGGAGATCTAAACAGGCATAGAGGCAGTTGTTCTCACTTTTAGAGGTAGTCCATCATGGTAAGAGTTGCTGCACACAGACATGGGTCCAGGGTTATCTTTTATGTGGATAAACAAATGACTGTTCACTAGAACTGTCAATCAAGCAGGTTTTATAAGGATTAGCTTTTTTTTTTAAAAAAAAAAAGATTATTCAAAAAAGACATATTTCTTTCTATGATTGACAGATTAAATCTATCAATTTAGTCACAATCAATTCTCATCACTAATCTTATTATTTCATTTTACTATTTTGTGTTTTAGTGATTGATGAGCCAAATTTGTCTGGACGAATTTATGTACTTGTGTATCACAGTCATACACAAATCTTAGAAATTCTTAGGAATTGTAAACAACTAGAGGTTTTTCAGGACCTTGCTAAAATGGACTTTGTCTAGATAATTACTGTACTGTTTTTGGTGCCATGAAACTGCTTTTGCAAAATATATTTTAAAAGTGCCTAGTACACACACAGTGTGCAGTGTACAAATAATTCAGATACAATCATCACAATATTGATTAAGTCTTCCATGAGAAGAATTCCATTTCTTTTCTAAGTCAGAATGTCTATAATTCCCCATCATTCTCCATGGGTGATTTGGTATTTCATCTTTGTCTATCTGTGAAATAATTTCAGTATTTTTCACTCATGATTAATTAGACTGCAATTTCTTACTCATTTTAATTAATTTTGAAACGCTAATTACTACTTCACTGTAAGTTTTCACTGTAGTTAAATCTTAAAGTATCGATTTTAAATGTATTCTGCTATATAATTCATACAACCACACCTGTCTTTGAGTCTGCACAGGAAGAGCAATTGCCGGAATGCAGCTTTCTTAATTTGCAGACAGTTGTCTCTGCTTTTTTTCCATGACAGCCCGCATACTTTTTTTCTGAATTACTTCATTGATTTTCTTCTTCTGGAATGACATCTGACTGTGCTTGTGGGTCCGTTTTGAACTTCTGTGTATTTAAGAAGGCAGAAGTACAGATACAAAGTACAAATATAGTAACAAGAATCACTTAAATCAATCTTTACCTCAGCCTTGAGACGGAGGTTCCTCATTTTTATCATTGAATTAAATTAGTGTGAGAGTCCTGCGTGGTTAATGCTTTGGGAGGCACGGAGGCACGTGAATGATTGCAAATGCTGTGGTTGGAGGAGATTGATTGGTCACAGCTGAGTGGGTCTGCATGTGTGAGAGGCAGAAAGCCAGGAGAAAGCCTGCAAAAAGAGAGACAAGCAATGGTGAACAGGGCCCTGTGAGAAAGCAAAAAAGGAGAGTTTGTGTTGGGAACAGTTATTCACTGGAAAGACAGCCATAGATTTCTAAACAAGGAAACTGCCTCCCCTCTTTGTTTCTACTGTCTTCAGGGGAACAGGACTTGTGTACATTTTTTGTATATATACAAGTTTGCACCAAAGATATGTATAATCATTCCTCCTCCTAACAGAAATAACCCATCAAGGTTCCAAATACTGGGTAACTGCTCTGGCCAAAAAGGGGCAACGATTTAGGTGCCAGCTCAATGCTCACTTAAGCCAGTGAATGTTACATCAAGCCCTTACACTGTACACTTTTTGAGCATGGTTCTTATCTTCATATGTCTTTAAAGCACCATGCACGTTTTACTAATAATTTGGAAGCTATTCCTAGAAATACTTTGCAAGTGTAAGGCACTGAAATTAAACAGCCTAGGACTTGCCTGCAGCTGTGGTTATCAGTGTTGGTTGGAAGTGGGAGAGTAATCTGGAATGATTCTCTCATTTCTCCCTCCTTCCTCTGGCTTTCATTTTTGCTTTAATTTGCTTTGCTTTGTTATTGTGCTATGTTATCTGAGCACCCCTGTTGCAGACTCCTGCAAGTTCCCTCTTTGCTGGCATAATTACAATTGTAATGTAGTGATAATCGGATTTATAAAGTCAATTTATCCCATACTCTCTGTATAAATCAGGGGCTTTCTTTACCTTTTTTTTTAAAAGTGATATTTTTGGGAAGCCATTATTTGAGGTTATTTAAATCTCTCTTCCTTTTTCATTCTAAAATTTAATAACCATTTAATTTTAAAAAAGCCCTGCCAGAAAGTCCCCAAATTATTTCTTGCTTCTGAACACATTCATAAATCCAATATGTGGAATAATTGTTACCAAAAATCTTGCTTGCCTTCCTCGGGGAGCTGTTAACAAGACACTAGAAGTTTTCTGAGCACTCTACGAATCCTCTACAATAGATACCGGTTGGTCATTGGCTGCTATCAGCTCAACTGGGGCAGTGAGAATTCTTTGTTCTTCTGAAAAACTGAATTTCCAAAGCTTCTGCAGATTTTTCCATAGTGGTATCCGATGTGATTGCTTAAGCTTGGTTGCAATTCAATCTTGGTTGCAATTCAATCTTCCCCATAATTCATTACAGAATTAGGGGTTTTTTTAGTCTGTTTCCAAACACACAGAGACACTGTCAGTTTGAAAACTTTAATTGAAATTAAGTTCTTATACTAGACAGAAGGTGTGTGTGTTGGGGGAGGGAAACAGCAGGAGAGTGAGAAGAACTGATGATGACAAATATAGATACTGTAAATATACATAAAACGCTTGCACAGGTCTTGATTTTGTTATAGGAACAGATGTTCTAAGTAGAAACTCTTCACTTTTTTTAAAAAAAAATGATCACAACATGATTTTATATTACAGGAAAAAATGATTGGTAACCTGGTCAACAAAAAACAATTACAAATAAAATGGGCATAAGGGTTCAGATGTGGATTAAAACTGCTCCAGGATTTGAAGTGAAGTCTTCTGATTTGGACCTCCTATTACTTTTGTAAGTCAAAAAGCCTTTAATGCATAAGGTGTGCTGTCACTACCTTAGGGATCATCCTTGCCAAGCCTGAGGGTGGTTGATTTATTCACTCAACTGCATGGCCGCTCTGGAATAGTCTGACATTATTGTCACAACTGATTATGACATTGAACTATTTTCAGGCAGCTTAAACAGGGTCAGTCTCAGGGTCCGTCACATTTCTCAAATGTATGTATGAACAAAAAGTTGTTTGTATGTGTTGACAGGAAATTCTAGATTCACAATCAACATTTTTTTAGTTGTCAAGAATAACTCATTTCAGAAAGAATCTGAAGTAGCAGACTTGCTCGTTCCCCAGTTTGTCCCCCAAAGAATTGATGTTTCTTTTCAGTAGGTCACCATTAGCTAAGCATTAGCAGAAGTACTGAAGCAATGTTTAAAAAAAACCCACAGAAGTGAGACCACCAACTTAACTGGACTGCAGCAATACCATCCAATATGACCTGCAATAAAAAAAGCCACAAAAATTAAAAGCTAAAGTCAAACTCTCTCTCCAATAATCCACCACCTCACAATTCTCCACTATTTTCAAATGCCCATCAGTGTGCCCTAAAGGTCAACAAATTTCAAAGTTACCCTGGACCAAAGTGCAGAGCAAATTCCAAAGCCAAAGAGCTCTTTCAGGGAATTCCTAGCCAACAGTTCATTATTGTTATTTATTACTTGTATTACCATAGCACTTAAGAGCCCTAGCTAAACACTGTACTATTTTTATTAACATGACTACAGGTCAAGCACCTCTGCTGATCTCAGTTGTGACACTATGTTATGCAGAAAGAGACACATACTCTTAGGTAGGTCAGTCCTACACCACACTGTATGCCCACTGGGGCAGGGACCATCTTTACATTTACATATGAAATCTAATTATAGCCTCTAAGCACTACCATAATATAAATAATAATGTTTAGAAATAAACCTGTACTATATAGGACATCCACAGTCAACTGGGGGAAACATTCCTATTTAAACAATGGAATATTAAAATAAGGTAGACTATGTGGGAAACAAACACTGTTTGAAGGAAAAATAAAAGAGGAATGGAAGTTTCCAAGATCCATTCACACAAAGTAACTGTTTAGTAGGATGTGTGTTTGAAACTATATGTATATCATTATGCACTATGCAAAAAGAAAAGGAGGACTTGTGGCACCTTAGAGACTAACCAATTTATTAGAGCATAAGCTTTCGTGAGCTACAGCTCACTTCCTCAGATGCATATCGTGGAAACTGCAGCAGGCTTTATATATACACAGAGAATATGAAACAATACCTATTCCCACCCCACTGTCCTGCTGGTAATAGCTTATCTAAAGTGATTTCCAGCACAAATCCAGGTTTTCTCACCCTCCACCCCCCCACACAAATTCACTCTCCTGCTGGTGATAGCCCATCCAAAGTGACAACTCTTTACACAATGTGCATGACAATCAAGCTGGGCTATTTCCTGCATAGCCCAGCTTGATTGTCATGCACATTGTGTAAAGAGTTGTCACTTTGGATGGGCTATCACCAGCAGGAGAGTGAATTTGTGTGGGGGGGTGGAGGGTGAGAAAACCTGGATTTGTGCTGGAAATCACTTTAGATAAGCTATTACCAGCAGGACAGTGGGGTGGGAATAGGTATTGTTTCATATTCTCTGTGTATATATAAAGCCTGCTGCAGTTTCCACGATATGCATCTGAGGAAGTGAGCTGTAGCTCACGAAAGCTTATGCTCTAATAAATTGGTTAGTCTCTAAGGTGCCACAAGTCCTCCTTTTCTTTTTGCGAATACAGACTAACACGGCTGCTACTCTGAAACCTGTCATTATGCACTATATCACTTATTTCTGAATGCCCAATAGTGTGCTCAGTAATTCATAGAAGACACAGAAAAATATGATCTATGACCCAAAGCGTCTATAATATAGGGTCCTTCAATATATATTTCATATTTATTTATACTCAAATTATTTATATAACAAATTATTTTGATAAGTTATTATTTTAATCTCTGTTTTGTATCTTGGAATAAAAAAGATTTTAGTTACAATACGGCTCAAGGTTTTAATATACTTCAAACAAAAGAGAGCAGAAATAATTCTTCAAGGCACTCATGCAGCAGAAATCAACAAGAGACAGGCATCCAGGGACCTCTCACAATTCTTGCACAATAAAGATTCACAATTTTATCTTCAAAAGCCACCGCAGTTAAAATTCTAAGAGAATGAACAGAAATATTGGTGTCCTAAATTCATAAACAGAAATTAAAAATTGAAAATAGCATGGGCACACTATCATTATTATGTCCGTTCCTCCCCAGATCAATTTTTGCAATAACTGGGTTCATCTACCTTTCTGTTTATTCTGCTTTAACGAATAGAACTACTTTATGATATTTTTTCTGGGATCTCTAAATGGTGGACTTGGTCCTTTTGCATGTTCCATGCAGCCCCTGAGAGTGATAAGCTGACCTGTAGCTACACATTTATGCCTGGGTTACTAAGGCAAGCAGTTGATCAGGTGGTGTTATCATGTCTGCCCAGCTTTTTATGCTAGTGCTAACAGTGACTTTGCAGTATAGCATATTTCAAAAGTGAGTTTTTCCTTAATTTAATTTGTACGTGTTTCTTCCTCTTTATCTGCATGAGAAAAATACTACCATCCTTTCCCGTTATTGCACATTTTGATGGCACTACTACCCATGAATGTGTACATCCATTGACAGAGTTGCTCTATTTTGACAGGTTTTTTTTTTTTATCAAAACCCATCTTCCATTGAACCTTACAGTATCCCCAATTAATTGCTGAATTTACTGAATCTAATTTAATTACATGGTCTTTCAATGGTCAATGTTCCATTTTTTTCTATTGAACTCTTCTCGAATAGTGGGGGTTTTTAATATCACATGTTTACTATCTCAGTTCTTTCAACTTGTTCCTCCAAAACCAAAGCACCGCCAACAGCAAATGAACTGGTATTGGTATTAGCACTGAACAGAAACCATTTAAACAGTAAGGCAGGTCAAGAAGCACAAACACACAGGCACAGTGGACTTTACAGTTGCTAAAATTCTGAAAATGAGGAGGAAGGCTTCTCTGGTACAACCGTTTCTGTGCTCTTAGAAAGTTAATGTGTCTGTATTGAGGTAAGGCCCAAGAAGTGTGGGCTGCGACATATCAAAAAGTAAGTCACACTTATTTCCATTGGGTGCTTGATTGAGCTTCTCGACAAATCTGTCCTGTTGACCAATGCTTGGTGTGTGTGTCATAGGGATGGCTCAGCCATTTACATTTTCAGCAGATACACTGATTGTTTTGGTTTTAGAGCATTTAAAACAAATATATTAAGAACTGTAAGATGGCCTCCTTAATTTACAGCTTCTTATGACCTCCTGTTAATTGTTTACCCCCCCCCCCCAATTATACTTTCATGGACTTTGAAGTGTCAGTTTTGTCCTCTCCCTTAGCCTAAGTGATAAAAATGCAGGGGTGACATAGTAGGATGTAAATTACATACTTGTAAATGGGTATGCATATAATGGAATCTGAGTTGATGCGACTTACATGCTGAGGAGGATATTGGAAAATGTAAACTACATCAACAGACTCCCTTAGGTTCCAATCCAAGCACCATAGCATCTCCTCCAGTGATGGAAGCTATGAGAGACAGCTATGGGGGACGATATCTCCATAAGGACCCCAGCATGGAGATCCCAAACACAACATTCCAATGGGATGAAAAATCAACAACCTTTCCTCAAAAAGCTGGCAGATCCACAAGAAGCCCATATCACCCCATGCTGGACTGAATCCCATACAAGAAGTCAAGCATAACTGCTCAGGTAGATATGCTCCTTTCCTAAAGTGGCCATCATGGTTTCTTTCATATTAATATGATTTTCTCTTTGTGCTTTCAGCACAGACCTAGGTTCTTATATGGTCCCCATCACTGTAATGGCAGAATATCTCACTTAGGTTCATGAATTTATCCTCTCAATTCTCCTGTGAGGTAGGAACATTTTATTCCTCATTTAACAGATAGGGATCTGAAACAAAGAGTTTAAAGTGACTCACCAGAGTTCACACAGTATATATGTTGCAGAAATGAGAATAAAGCTCAGATTGCTCAAGTTCTACTTTATTGCTACAAAGCTATCCTTGCCGGGACTCTTTATTTGCTCAGCTGTTAATTAAGGTAATGTAGGATTTTTTAAAGGGGCAAGAGAGAAGGGGTAGGGCCAATGTCTACTAGTCTTATGCATGCATATAGTCCCATTGACTTCAAAAGGCTAACTCACATGAATAAACCAATACGATTTTGGCCTTTAATGGGTTAACAGCAGCACTGGTTAGAAAATGTCAAAACGAAACATCGGGCAAAAAATTGTTTTTAGATTAAAACTTAGTCAAAAATTTTGTTTTTTCTTTCCTATCAGCTCTAGCAATTATATCAACCTGTATATCTCTGCAGCAACCCTGGAATTAAACAGTAATTGCACTCTATAGAATACCCTTTCCAAGAACAAAGACACCCACTTCTCTTCAGTTCTTTTTGAAAGAATTTACATAACTCTTTGAATAGCATTAGTGTGGTGTTTCCTTTGGTTTTGGAAATGGACCTACTTGCTGTGGGGCTTTAAGTGCTATCTCCAAAGAAACATACGAACAAACACAAGTTCTAATCACGCCAGTTTACTTCTGGCATATTGGCAAACAAAAATAGGGTTTTTTTTGTTTTGGTTTTCCTCCGGAGAATGGTTATGGGTGCTATAGTATAAAAAAAGGTGATACTTTGTTGGAAGTAGAGCACCTTTGTTGTTTTTTTTAAGTGTTTCCATGTTTTTTTAAAAAAAATCTTAGTCCAAAGAAATGTTGTGCCTGTGTTTAGAACAAGGGCTATCTTACTGTTTAGTTCTTTTCAAGTAGAGAAAAGAGGCTGTTTTAAGGGCAAACATATGGTTTGCTGTTGGCAAGCTTATTGAGTTATTCATTGGCAGCTGGCCACTGATACTTAGTACTCTCTTGTGCTCCATATGGTAAAAACTTTAACATTCCACACAACCTACTCTCTGATACACAATTCAGAACTCATTCCTTCAACAAAATGTAGCCTAACTCTGTTACAAGAGAGATTGAGATTTGTACCTCTTGTCATCGTAGTATTAGAAATCAAACATGTGGAAGCTGGTATGTGAAAGGATGACAGGATCAGGGCTTTGAAACGGTGGTTTTTTTGCTAGGAGTTGTAACACCTACAGGCAGAATATGACTTGGTAAAAATTACCAATAGAAGGTGCTAGAGTTTATCTTCTAATGTTTTGATATGGACACCTGGCAACCCTGCCACACCCCTACCTCTCTCTCACACACATGAAGGCTGGGGGGTGACGGACCAATCAAACCCTCCCTGCCCGGCACTCTCCGCCTTCCTAGGCCTGCCTCTCCCAGTACCTGGCATTGTGTCTTCCCAGCCAGAGACTGCCGCCTGTTCCCACTCACCGGCTGCTGCACCACGCAGCTAGCCCTGGCGGGAAATAGGACGTGGAGCAGGGCCCTGCTGGCCGAAAGCTGGCACAACGTGGGGACTGTGCTGACGAACCAGCAAGGGGAGTCCCCTAGCCCCACATGCTGCAGCTTCTGCCACCAGTCGATCCCCCCACTCCACTCACCACTGGTGGGTGGGCAGGTGATGAGCAGGGATCTGGCCAGAAGCAGGACTCATCAGTACTGAAATCAGGGGAGGCAGAAAACATGGGACAGTTTGCCTGTATTTAACAAAAAGTCGGGACACCTGGAAGAGGGCTTAAATACGGGACTTTCCCATTAAAAACAGGACATCTGGTCACCCTATCTCCACTCCCACATCCTCCTGTGCAGCCCTGTAGGACCTTCCTACATGTTGGGTTCTGATGCAATGAAACGGCAGGACAGAACAGATGCTGCATGCTCAATACTCTTCCCCTCAGGCAAGTGGGCTGGTAGAGAGCAGAGAGGGGGGTGAAGATAGGTGGAATCATCTTTCCTCTCATCAACCAGTGGAGCTGGACTTGCACCAAGGCGGGAAGGGATAGCTCAGTGGTTTGAACATTGGCCTGCTAAACCCAGAGTTGTGAGTTCAATCCTTGAGGGGACCATTTAGGGATCTTGGGGGGAAAATTGGGGATTGGTCCTGCTTTGAGCAGAGGGTTGGACTAGATGATCTCCTGAGGTCACTTCCAACTCTGATATTCTATGAAGGAAGCAGCACCCCTTTGAGGGATGCAATAAACTGTCTCCCCCACCAGGAGATTGTGTGATTCCCTGAATCTCAGTTCCTTTCTATTAAGCTCTCAGTCTAGCCTTGTGTTGTTTAACCAAGAAAGACAGACTACCAACTTAATATCTGGAATTTACATATAACTGTCATTTAGTGATGTTAAAGAAATTAATTAAACCCAATTACAAACCTGTGAGATAGTGTTTTACTGATTTTACAAGCTTGGTAAACTGAGGCACTAAAAGAATAAGTGATTTGCCCAAGATCGTAAGAAATGTCTGTGCTTTCTTCCATGCCAATCTTTATACATGGAAAAAGCTTCCAGTCAAAACCAGTAAAGTTACCATCAAAAGTCACTTAAAAACTCATGCCATCTATAATTCATACAGAAAACTGCAACCAGCTAACCACAGAGAGTGCTAATATTGACTTGCAAATAATCATATGCATCCTACTGTCCTCTGACTCCTTCACCCCATTCCTTCCCACTTGTTTGTAGCCATGACAACTTTGTTAAATTAAAAGCTCTTGGGAAATGATTGAAATTTATTACATTGTTGTCCCTATGCCAGGTAGTAGCAGAAATTCTGGCCTTGCAGAGCAGTTTCTTTTGGAGGAGAAATCAGTGACATGGAATCTGGGTATTTTCTATGTGCAATTTGTTTACTTATATTATATACACCAGCCCTTGAACAGTGGTGGTCAAAAGAGTCACATAAGCAAATCCCTTTTTCAGAAATCTCAGCCCAAACAACAATGGGCAGTTCCCATGAAGCAACACAGCACTATAAATTACCTGAGGTTAGAGAGATTAAGGCAGAGAGCAAGCTTTCACAAAGACTGCTACTCACTCACTAAGAACTTGTAAAACCCCGTATAACTTGTGACTTCTGCCATAAAAATATATTTGTGCAGTGCTTAGAACAGTGGGTCCAAACCTGGTTGTTGCCTGTAGATACTAGTACAATATCAATGTGTAATAGTAGTAATGAAATAAATAATAAATAGCAGACCCAAAATCCAGCAACTCAGATGGACTATTGATGTTCATAAAGTTACGCATATGTAAGTGTTTGCAGGACTGGAGACTTAGATTGCAAATAACCAATTGCAATAAAGTGAAATATCTATTTGGCCATTTGTGCCCGGAGGTACGATGATCCCTCAGTACTGAAAGCCTGTGTCACACTGTCAATGTAAACTCGATTTTAATACTTCTTACCTTACATTGTCCATTAAGATATTACACAGGGTTGCACTATCACACTGACTGTTTCTCCCACACAAAACAATTGTTTCATTAAATTGGCATTTAAGACCAAAATAAATAAATAAATAAATAAAAATTCAAACATTTAGTGACCAGCCCTATTCATGACACCACTACTTATTTTTTACTATTTTTCTTTACGTAATCTATCTGAATATGCAAGACTACCAGAATCCAGCTGAATTTGTATCAGTGCCATTATGTACCAGACAATGTTACATTAAAAATTTAACCTGTATAGTTGGAAGCTTTTTCAGTGGGCAATTTTCTGCACTACAAGATTGTCTGAGAAAGGATGCTGCTTCTTACTTCCACATTTTCGTCAAGTTGTTAGTGGAATTTATTGCTAATAAACAGGCATTTTTGTAAAGCTGGAGCTTTTAAGACATTTGTTTTATTCTCTGTTGAAACTACTTCTTTGCCCTTTTAGTCAGGCTATTCCATGGCACAGTAGAAGTCAGCAATCTCACTCTGCTGGCCAATTCCCTTGAGTAATAATAGCTGATAACACCCCCCTCCCCCACAGGCTAACTGCATATGTTGGCATATGGCTTTTCCTATGACCCCTTCACTGTAATAGCTGAATACCTCACAATCTTTATTGTTTTTATCCCCAGAACATGCCGTGACTAGAGCAGTGGTTCTCAACCAAGGGTACATGTACCTCTGGGGGTATGCAGCGATCTTCCAGGAGGAACATCAACTCCTTTAGATATTTGCTTTGTTTTACAACAGGCTACATAAAAAGCACTAGCGAAGTCAGTACAAACTAAAATGTCATGCATTGGCTTGTTTATATTGCTCTCTATACTATACACTGAAATGTTAGTACAATATCTATATTCCAATTGATTTATTTTATAATTATATGGTAAAAATGAGAAAGTCAGCAATATTAGAGTGCTGAGACACTTTGGTATTTTTATGCCTGATTTTTTAAGCAAGTAATTTTTTTTAAGTGAGGTGTAATTTGGGAGAACACAGGACAAATCAGACTCTTGAAAGGAGTACAGTAGTCTGGAAAAGTTGAGAGCCAGTGATGGAGAAGTATTGCTATCCCCATTTTACAGCTGAGCAACAGACCAGATCGAGACTTTTAAAGCTATTTAGGTGCCTAACTGCCATTGATTTCAGTGAGAATTAGGTACCTCAATATAGGACTGGACCAGAAGTAGTGTGCAGGTTGGGAAGGACAGTGAGGCTGGGAATGGAAGCAATGCACAGGAGAGGAAGCAGGCACTCACCAGCAGTGGCAGGGAACAGTGAGGAAATAAGCTGGAGGGTATATGAAGGGAGAAGATGAGCAATAGGCAGCAGCTCTCCCTGCTATCGTGGAGGTAGTGAGAACTTTCTGCTCCTAGTGAGATCCTCGGGCAGTTGTTTCTATGCTCACTGAGTCCCAAACACCAACACTCAGATTTTTGGCTTTACTTGGGATCTTCCCCAATACCACAATCTTTGTGTTTATTTACTCATATGATCACAAAAATACGAATGTGTCCACAATCCAAGTTACTTTCCAGACTGCACCTCTTTTGGATCCGACTGGTCTGTTTTTGGTGTCGTAATTTTGCACAGTGGAAACTTCATTGGTTGCTTTGTCTTGTGAAGTTTAAAATACCTCGTCCTTGCAAAAAGACGGAAGGGTTACATTTCCAGCAAGAGAGCTGCTAATGGGAATTGCACATCTCAGGCCTTTCACACTGTATTGAACATACATTGCTGATTTTGCAATTATACTGTAAGATAAACCCAGGCAGGACTGCAGGGCAGTATTTCTACAGACTGTTTTTTGAGTGGTTGTTATGGCTCGTTTTTTATTCCACCTTCCCCTTCCAAGGATGTGGATACCATTTATAAAATACTGTCTGCATCAGCTTAATGTCACAACTCTGAATGAAACAAAACCTCTTTAAAAGATATAACACTCTCCCCATGAGAGCTTGATGGAGAAAGAATTCTCTCCCTAAAATGATGCAATATTTCACAAAAAGACACATAAGAACATTAAATGAAAAGATCTACCACATCTGTGTGTGAAAGAGAGGGGGGAGGCATTATCTCGGTCATTTGAAGACCTGAGGCTGCATAAACCCTAACAAATCCTCCCCCTCTGCATATGAATGTACAGATTTAGTTATAAGGTAGACAAACTTCACTTCTTTGTACAATATTAAATGATTTGTTTGCCAGCTATACCAAAAATGCAATGGTATGAAAATAGAAATGTGCAAGGAATGAATTATCTGCAAACTTCAGGAATTATAAAATCCTGCTTGTAGGGACATCTGAGATATTTGTTGTAGAAGAATGAGAAGTCACAAGTTTCCTTTTCTAAACAGCGATTTGCCAAAAATGCTGTTCTTAGTTATTTCCCCCCATATATGTGTTCTAAAACAAAAAAAATAGCATATCCACCATGAAATGCCATGAGAATTTGCAACAGGTGCACATTCACAATTTTGGCACAGAAATGTTGGGATATTCATAGTTTAAAAACAGTGTTTTTGTGGTGAACTAATAGTTTCCTAACTACAATTTTCAAAAACCTAAGGGATATTTTTAAAAAAAAAATTCCTTTAATATACAATTATAGAAATGTAGGACTGGAAGGGACCTCGAGAGGCAGGACCAAGTAAACCTACATCATCCCTGTCAGCAGAGGTGAAAGAAATATTAAATACTTACTGGTACAGGGGCTGGTTCTGGGCCTCCAGAAGGGGTGGGGCCTCAGGCGGAAAGGACAGGGCCTCGGGCTCAGCCTCTCACAGCCAGCCAATCTGCGCTGCCTGGCCCGTGCCACCAGGGCTCTGGCGATTTAAATCGCCGACCCCAAGGCAGCTGCCCCCTTAGCCCCCTGTCAGCGGCCCCGGGGGGAGGGGGGGAGGGGAGAGAGTAGGTCAGTGATGTCAAAGCACTGCCATGGAAGCGCTTTAAGGAGGATCCTTGGCCGTGGCAGCACTTTAATGTCGCTGCCCCTTTTGCCCACCCCACCCCATCGGCAGCTCTGCCGGCACGGACCCTACCAGCAGGGCTAGCGACACGGGAGAGGTTGAGGGGGTGGAAAAAGGGGCAGCGACATTAAAGCGCTGCAGCAGCTCTTTAACATCGGCTCCTACGGGCCGGTACTGGCTTCTTATCGGTATGCTGACTATACATCCATCTACACACAGACATACCCCTCTATTATAACAAGTTCAGCTCATAACTTTTGTGAGAGCTAGGGAGGCCCAGTCTATATCTACACAATGGGGGTGGGAGTGGGCAACTAGTCTTTCAATTTTGATGGGGGAGAAAAGAATTGCCTCATTGGCTTTCTCAAAAATTATAAAGCTGAACCTGCCCATCGCACCTTGGAAATGACTGTCTCAAGAATCAGAAAATGTGAAAGTAGGGAGATCAGCTGAATGAATTCTATTTATCAGGGGTTAAAAGTAAAGATGAATTCTCCCTTCTCTCCCTGTCTTTCTTAAGAAAGACTTTCCCACCGCTCCCCGTCCTTGTTGGCTAATGCAAGTGAAAGTGTCTCCTCCATTTCAAAATGGTGGTACTCTAATCACCAATCTTTTCTCTATCTTGGTGAGGAAAAGATTTAGTTTTCCATGGATAGATAGTTTTCCCCTGAATTGGCTGTCCCACAGTACAAGCCAGTATCCATAGCCTTATGGGGCTTGTGTAACCTCGAACAGATATGTTTAACTGCATCAGGGCATAAGTTCTTCATTTGTAATTTTGACACATTTATTACCAACCAACACAATCTAAAGCTGCTTTCAGAAATTCTGCAACTGAACATAAACTCCTAATAGCTAGCAACACTTTTCTCCATTATTGGAAGAAAAGTTGTTTTTTTAAACTATATTTTTCAAATTCTTCTTTTACTGAACATTTTCAATCACAGTAATCTCCTGGTTTATGTGTCTCCTGTGCACATTTTTTCCTCACTACTGCTAACTCATTCTGAAGAGGTTTCAGAGTAACAGCCCTGTTAGTCTGTATTCGCAAAAAGAAAAGGAGTACTTGTGGCACTTTAGAGACTAACCAATTTATTTGAGCATAAGCTTTCATGAGCTACAGCTCACTTCACTGGATGCATACCGTGGAAAATACAGAAGATGTTTGTTTTCATACACACAAATCATGAAAAAATGGGTGTTTATCACTACAAAAGGTTTTCTCTCCCCCCATCCCACTCTCCTGCTGGTAATAGCTTATGTAAAGTGATCACTCTCCTTACAATGTGTATGATAACATCTTGAAGAGTGAAGCTGTGTGATTCCAGGGAAAGAACTGATTGTCCAAAAGAAATAGAAAAGACAATATTGTAACATTCTTCTTTCATGTACACAGGGCTGCAAATCTACAGCCTTATTAAAACATCTCCAAAGGTATAAATTACAGTAAATTTCAATGCAGCAAAAACTGCATCTCCTTAACAAAGTTGTATGTTTCAAGATGCAATAATAAATAATAATCATAATTAATAATAATAAAAGTATTTGAATCAGTAAAGCAAATTGTATGCAAGGGCTTGCAAGCTGTTTCAGAAATTTTAGTATGCTAAAACAGCAATTTTCTGTATCCTTGTACTTTTATCAGACATAAAAGAAGTATAAAACTCTACTTCATTTCAGGTTTCAGAGTGGTAGCCGTGTTAGTCTGTATCAACAAAAATAACAAGGAGTCCTTGTGGCACCTTAAAGACTAACAAATGTATTTGGGCATAAGCTTTTGTGGGTTAGAACTCACTTAATCAGTGGGTTGATGAAGTGGGTTCTAACGCATGAAAGCTTATGCCCAAATACATTTGTTAATCTTTAAGGTGCCACAAGGACTCCTCGTTATTTTAACTTCATTTCAGTCAACATTTTCTGCTGCCTTTTTCTTTTTTTTTTCTTTTTTTTTTTTTAAATGTGTAGTCCAGTGTCCTTCTGAGAAAAAAACGGCTGGCTTAAAAGGGAAAAAAAAGGTTTCTTCATTAAAATCACCAAAGGTCATATTGTGTGGGTTCTGTTGAACGTTGAACAACTTTAACTATACAGTAACTGCCAAGAAACAATCGTAGAACTTAAACTGGCTTGAACACCTCTGATCTTACATTCATAGTGGAGGAAGAAAATTAAAAAGCCTAGGAGTTAATTTGTGCCCAATGTTTTATGCATGAAAATGAATTGCGGTGGGAAATCTAGGTGTTTGTTCCTCAGGCTACTTGTTTTATTCCTAAAATTAGGCAGTTAGGGGTACAATTATTTAGATTTGTGCACATCAAAGCAAGAATACATTTGTGAAAATTTACCCCTAAGAAATCTGCAAGTGCTTCCATGCTCACTAAAAAAATTTAAAAAACAAAAAACAAAACAAAAACACCACACACAACAAAAAAGGATATAATTTGATTTGTAATAAGTTTTTAAATAGAAATTGCTGGAGTATTGCACCAAAGCAACATTTCAATTAAAATTGAAAAAAAGGAGGAGGAAAAATATTTTCCATTCTCTGACAAGCTCTATCCCTAAACTAAATTGGTTCTCAAAGTAACGACCATGGACCCATTTCTGGTGGTCCACACCAGAACAAACATAGAATGCCATAAAAATTATGGGTGATTGAAAGACTGGGAAGACAAGTGGTGCACTCTATCACAAAGCAGTCTGCAGAATAATAAAGTCAGAAAACTCTGCTTTCCAGATTGCTGTTTGTCAAAGAGGACTATAACTTTTTGATTTGAATGTGGACATTTACTTAAGCTATCTATGCTTTTACTATAACACACTCCACTTGAGGAGTTTCCTTCAGAAACTCCAGCCAGTGCAGAATGGGAGCTGCCAGTTTCCTTAGAAGCATTTCTTACATATTTACACCTGCTATCCAGAATCTGCAATGCCTTCCGACTAGTTATGAGGTGCAATTCAAGATATTAGTTTTGATCTATTAACCAACCCTTTATATAGTTTAGAGATCACCTCTTGCTTTATCTTCTTACCCTGCAGTCAAGAACAATTAGGATGCTCAGGAAACTGCTCCCCAGACGTACATTCTCACTGGAAGGCTCTAGAATCTGGAACTTGCTCTCTGCTTAGTCTGACATAACTCAAATCTGTTGACCTAAAGGGTATGTTGTGAAGATATTTTCCTTTGTTCTAGAAGGTGGAACAGGTTGAGGTAGATGGACAGCATTTACTTTTGTCGGGTTGTAAAGACTGTTAACTATGAGTGAATTTGAACTTTTATATATTTGTAAAGATAAATTGTACATGTGCCTAGAGCAGGGATCGACAACCTTTGGCACGCAGCCTATCAGGGAAATCCACTGGCAGGCCGGGCCGCTTTGTTTACATGCAGGTTCCGCCGATCGCAGCTCCCACTGGCCGCGGTTCGCAGTTCTAGGCCAATGGGGGCTGCGGGAAGCAGCATGAGCTGAGGGATGTGCCGGTCGCTGCTTCCCGCAGGCCCCATTGGCCTGGAATGGCGAACTTTGGCCAGTCGGAGCTGCGATCAGCCGAACCTGCAGATGATGCAGGAAAACAAACCAGCCCGGCCCACCAGCGGAATTCCCTGATGGACCATGTGCCAAAGGTTGCCAATTTCTGGCCGAGAGCTTTGGTTTTATATAAAAACACTTATCCAAACAAGTTTGAATATATACTATGAATTAGAAAATGGAGCAAAACTATGTATTCAGAAACAGGATGCAGAAAAATTATTCTGGACAATAAAAATAAATGTGATAGTTCTTGAGATCATTCCATAAATGGTATACCAGACCCTCTGAGGCCCCTGCAGCAGTCCTCATGGCCCTGCCACACCCCACCCCAGAAACGGTCAGTGGAGAGGGTCCTCCAAGCCGCCTAGAGTGGCTGTGTGGGACACAGCCAATCAGAAACGGGCTGCAGAGAGCAGCAGGCTAGTATAAGAAGAGCTACAGGGCTAGAGTGAGACCAGTTACTTGCTGGAGGTGGAGGGTGTGTAGCTGGCTGGCTGGCAGAGGGTGCTATGGGACCTTGAACAGAGCAATGGTGGTAGAAGCGAGAAAGAGCTTTGTGCTGGTTGCTGGGACTCCATCAGGACAAGGCCCTAAGGTAAGAGTGAAGAAGGTGCGGAGTCATGGGGAAGTGGCCCAGGGAATCAGAGCAGTGGTGTAACTCAGATAAAGGGACACAGCAGACAACTGCTGTCTGTGTGGTCCCTGGCTGGGACCTGAAGTAGTCTGCCTCCACCCTCCTTAGCCACTGGGGGAAGTTCCCTAGACTTTGAGGCATGCCAGAATGGGAACTGAACTCTTTTATTGGCCCAGCAGGAGAGCTGGGGCCTGAAACACGCAGACAGGGTGAGGACATTGGCTCCAGGGGAAGCCCTGGAGTATGGCTCAATACCAGGGCTGAGACCACTGTTAGACTCCAGGACTAATTAAGGACTGAAGCCCAAGGAGGGCTACACACACTTGACAATGGGCTGCTTGTGTGAGGTGAGTGCACGCCACTATAGGGCCCTTTTAATTTTGATCCTTTAACTAAAGAAAAGGATACAAAAGTTTAATTTAGTTTTGGTGATTTTAATAACAGCAACTGATAGTTTAGGATCTAAGAAGATAAAAGTAGTGTGATCTATGATTTGGCTAACAAACTAGAAAATTGGTCGATATAACCATTTAAGTTTTTCAGAACAAATCACACAGCCACAACAGAAACTAACATTCATACTCAATCACCATGTGGGAAGGTGTCTTTGTTTAGATTTTTGACTGATTAGTAACTTCAGTGTTGCTGACACAGAGGAAAAACAATCCAAAGATAAATCACAAGGCAACTTGGTCAGTTACTTGCATGCCAGGTCACCAAGGTCTCCTTGCTAATGGATCTAAAGAAGACAACATTTTTAATCTGCTTTCCCTCAAATTATATTAGCCCCAGGATCTGAGTAATGCTCCTAACTCTCTAACATAACCTCCTACATTTATGACCGATTACACAGATTGAGAGCAGTTCAAGACGCTTGTGTATTTGGTTTCATTTTATATCTGTATTAAACCATTAATTATAGGAGACATGTACAGTAGCTCTACAATCTTATTCAACAATAGTAACTTGTTCAGTTTCAAAGCTACTTTACAATAATCTTGATTGGAAGCTTTTACAAACAAGGACACTCTGTGACAGTCTTTAAAGCAGATACACAAACACATACACTTCCTTATCAAGGTACCCAGTTTCAGGAAGCAGTTGATTGACTCATCACCTAAGAGAAAGTCTGTGTTACTTATTACCAAATCTTTGGCTTAGCCATCAGTTTTTAGCCCAATTATTCTTCACAGCAAGAGCTGACATTGTAAACACAGGTGAAAGGAAGGACAGACATGACTATAGTCTTTTCCCAGTGTCCTAGTGGGCAACGCAAACTGCTGAAAAATAGAAAGACAGTTAAAGCTGCCTATCTGAAAGAGGTACCTGATGGCACCAGGAGGACTCCCAGCTGATTTGGCTTTCTCAAAGTGATATGCTGAAAGAGACAGGCTGTTTGTTTTATCCTATTACTTCTGGGTAGTCCAACTCAGTTCTTCTAGGAGGTTCTGGCATGGATCCAGCAGATGGTGACCCTTACCTCTTCCAAAGATTTGAAATGTTCAGCCAAAATGAGTAGTCCTCTCTTACCATCCAATCAGGGAACTGCACATCAACTTGGGTTTTTGTATCCGAAACTGGAATTTTTCAGTCTTTTTGCAACACATCTTGTTAGACCAGCTTGCGTAAGACAAGTTAGGCAATGGCTGTTATAACTATCTCGGGACATACTTTGAACTCTGGCTGATTTGCTCAGTTCAGCAACTTCCCTCTGCAAGTTCCTTTACGTTTGCCTCTTTGCTGTGCATCCCTTGGGCAGTCTTGCTGGTATACTTGCTCACGGTGCAGTTTCTCCATCAACATGCTGCTAGTTGCTAAAATATCAAGTTTAAAGTTCATATAATTTATACAAAGTTCCTTCATATTCTTTGATTCTCTTTAAACTTATTTTTACATTCCCTTATACAATGCAGAGTCGCTGTTTGTTCTTCAGCAGGCCAGAGCAGCTTCATGTATTTTTCCATTTCTGTTCTCCTTGTTGTAACAACAATTGTGTGAAATGATTATGTGCCTTATTAATCAGTTACATTTCTGATTATTCCACTCTATGGTCAAGTGTCCTTATAATCACACTGTTTGGCTTCAGATCCTTGTATTTACTGCCTCTTTCAGCACAGGTGTATTTGACATAAGCATGCTTAATTGCAAACATTACCTTTACTCTTTCATTTTATTACTTAAACTAAAATAAATCAATATGAGCAGAATTATTTTCTTTCCTAATGAGCTTGCCCATAAGGTAAACCCTGTCATTAAAGTTTACAGTATTTTGCCCAAAATTGTATCACTGATAGTTAACTTCCTTTTTATACACACTTTAATTATTATATTAGACTCCATCAAGTTCCCTATTTTACTACACTCTCTGGCAGTTCTTATAATGTCAGTGTTTGATCATAATTTAATTTTTAATTAATCCACTCTTTCATAGACAAGGGAAAAAGAGAACTTTCTTTAGATGAATCAGAAGTACACTCTTGTGAAAGGCTGCACCAACTCTGTTTCCTCAAACTATTTCAGACGTTCAGTCATTAGACCTTAGGTTTTTATTTCTCTTAGCCCTTTGTTCAACCTTATCTTGATACCTGGGCAATTCTTAAATAGTAACAACTCATAACTTTGGGTCCTTAGTTACTACGTGAATAACTGGAAAATTTCAGAAAAAAATAAAGATTTTTCACAGAAGTTTTAGGTTTTGAAAGAGGGATCATTTTAAATAATGCTGAAAATTATATTATGTTGAATAAATGTTTTATTATTTTAGTGGGTAAATATTCAATAACTATGGCATAGGAATCTCAATGCAAGTCATATCTAATCAAGAAAAGGAGCTGGGTGTCCTTGAAGAGAACATTTTTAATATGCAGCTGTGATCAAAAAAGTTAAGATATAGGATGAATAAGGAATAGAATGGTGACTAATACAGAGAATATCATAAGGACTTCATATAGATCAATGGTGTGGCCATCAGAGGCGACGCATGGGGAGGACACTTGGGGATCAGGTGTGTCCCCCCCTCCCTGAGTGGCTGCTTGACTTGTACCCAGCATGATCACATGGACTGAGCATGCTTAGTAACATCTACTGAAGCCGCTGCTCCCCCTCTTCCCCCACCTTATCAGCAGGTAGTGTTCATCTCTGCCTGCAATACTGTGTGCAGTACTAGTCACCCCAACTCAGAGGATATTGAAGAACTAGAGGGAATCCATAGAAGAGGAATGAGAATTCTCCTATGAAGAGAGAAGATTGGGAGAAGACAAGAGGGGAAATGAAGAAAATCTAGAAAATAATGAATGGATGGAGAAAGTAGATTGGGAATTTCAGTTCACCATCTCATTACACAAGAACAAGGCAACATTCAATTAAATTAAAACATGACAAATTCAATCTCAATAAAACAAAATATTTTTTCACACATGTAATTGGACTGTGGAACTTACTGCCACAGGAAGTTGTAGAAGCCAAAAACATAGCAAGATTAAAAAAAGAGTGGATATTTATGTGAATATTAGGAAAAAATGAGTTATGATTAATGATGACAAAATATGGAAGGGATATTAAACCTCCTGCTTCAGGGTGTATGCCTATAGCCAAATCAGTCCTAATGTAGGGGGAAATTATTCTGCATTCTGCAGGGTTCTTATATCTTTTATTGACTGTATCTGGTGCTGGCCATGGTTGAAGACAAGACACTGGACTTAGTGAACCTCCGTTTGATCAGTATGGCAATGCCTATATTCACCTACATTCCAAGAATGGACAAAGTATGTGTACGTAGTAGATATGAGATGCTCACTTAAACTTTAAAAAGAAATAAACAATTGGACTCCTTCTCCTAATTATGTCACAGGACAAAATTTCTGCAGATAATACTGATTTAGACATTATTGAGCTTGTAAAGCAGGAAGTACTATAATGTACACTATTTATATCAATGTGTTCATATACTGAAATATTATACTTATTTCTAAGACCTCAGTGGCTGAAAAAAATATTCTTCAAAAAATCTCAGCATCTGGAGAAAACAGTGAAGTGTTTCCAACAACACAATTAGGATTCAGGTCTGTAAGAAAAAAAAAATGTTTCCAGCAGCTATTATAAAAAATATAACCAATATCTATGTCAAAGCAATTTATTATATCCTTAGCTGTAACTTCAGACCCCGTAAATGAATAGCATTGTCATGTAAGAGCCTCTAGGAAATGCTGTTGGGTTGTACATGTAAAGTGGTGTTTGTTACATATTTTAAGAGTGGTAAAAGTAAATCCTAGCCATGGTTATATGTAGAAATAAATGTTTCCTGTTTAGCTACAATGTATGAACAGTAAACTGTTTTATTTCACACATAAGAACTGCCATGCTTTGTCAGCAATCAAATGTATATGAGACACATCCCTTGGGCTATTCGTGTAGAAAAACATATCTTGGTATTGCTAAGTCTGAAATCCTACATTCTTTATGACCTTTTCACCTGCTTGAGATTATGTACTACAGTATACATTACATATACAAATGCTGAGAAAGTTCTTCTGTTGGGGTGCCCTTTTTTCACAGATGTCAATCGTTAAAAATGCTCAGTCTTCTGAATCAATTAACTTGAAGAATGAATCTGGAGTATCTGGGGCATTTTTTTTTTATTTTAAGTTAATTTACTCTGTCTGTTATCACCAGTTGGTTGGTTCTCATCTGTTCCTAAGCACTTCACATATACTAAAAATACAAATTAGAAGGGGACAGGGGGAACATTTTAGATGTAAGATGTGGTGTCATACCCACATTGCTGGGATAGAGAGATGCAAATTACATCTCCCTATATTGGAGTGATGTGCTTCAGCCCCAGTGGGATTCATCAGAGAGAAGTGTAAGTGACACTATTGCTATTTATCATTCCTTTTGGATTTCAACTGGAATTGAGCCGCTTTACATCCTGCTGGGTTCTCCATAGGAGGATTTTCAGTAGAAGTTGCTTAGATATACTGAATCTGATCAACCATTGGGTAACCATAGCCATGCCTCCACTCCAGCCAACATCACCAACTTTCAGATGAATATGAGGCTGCAGTCCCCTTGGCTGGCTACTCCAGAACCACTCCTTGTGGATTTTCAAATAACTAGGCTAGGATGGACAAGACAGCTTGTTCTTCCATCCTAGAGTTTATAAACACATTGATATTATCTCTGAATTGTAGAGGGATATACTAACTTTGTCCAAACTCTATTTTATTTGACATAACCATTTAAAACTCCATTAATTTAGTAGGAATTTTGGATGTGTAAGAAATGAGGGATCCAGCCTTATAGATCCCCTCCACCCCAAACAATATAGATGTTTCCCCACATAACCTTAGGTTGATTCTGACCTGATCTTTCTTACCGTGGGGTAAGTTCTAGTGTTATCTCCATTGACTTAACTGAATGTGCTAAATTGCCTTAACATTAATATTGGCTGAAATTATGTGTGTTCATACGCTGTCTGAAATGGCATTTAAAAAAATTCCAAAGACCCCAAACCTAATTGTGCCATTGTAAGTGCTTCATCATTCTCTACCCCAGTTGCTGAGATACTTTGATTTTTTTCCCCATCTGCTAATTCGAATGACTCCTGATTTACACTGATCTAACTAATCTCAGAACCAGGTCTCACATTTTTATGACTGACCTGTTTGTTTTTTGTATTGTCACAGATTGCAGTTGAGCTCCCACTCTCAGCCACTCATTAGACGGCTGGGAAGGAACCCAGATGCTAGTTTTCCACATGTTTTAAGTCTATGGAGTCTGGAGTGCAGCCACTGTGTCGGTCTTAGGGTTCCTGACCCTTAGACACATTCTCAGGGTGCAGTCCCTCTGCCTAGAGATCTGGAAACTGAGATCTGGAAACTGGTGGCCAGCTGCCTCCCCCTGTGCTTAGTGCCAACCTATCAGATTCCCCTTCTAGGTTAAACAAACACTCTTCTAAAATTCCACTGAAGGTGTGATCCTTCTGGGTTACAGTTTCAGTCACTCAGGAGGCACATGTTAAGTGTAGCATATAACATACAGACACTTTGCACAGGTTCTAACATATTAATACTCTTGAACAGCATGTGAAATGTACAGATCCATGCAAGACAATAAAGCCTACCTGCACTTCCCTGTCTGAGTTTCTACATCACTCCAGAGTGTTCTTTGGGCTGCGGTATGACTTTTGTGGACCATCCACATCCTTCTGCTGCAGAGCATGGTTGGGTTTCTGAAAGACAGAGCCTTCCTTCACAACTTGTCTCCTCTGACCTTGGTCTATGGCCTTCCTTCCCAAACTTTGTCTCTATCCCAGTTCCTCTGTTTATAGACCACCATCACCTCAGACTTCCAACATCTGGCATTCCTTGTTCTGGTAAGTGATGTGTTTGTTTTTTGGAGCAGTGGAAAAATAGAGAAGCAACACCATCACCCTCCATTCAGACTGGAGAAGAAAGTGTCTCCCAGCAAATTCCCTTATTATATCTATTGATAAATTATTAACCAAATCCTGCTCTTTTTTGATATCTACAATATTAGTTAATGAGATTTTTATGAAGTGGACAGAAATAACGATATAGTTAAAATCAGGCACTGAATCAAGTTCACATAGTTGCATGAATGTAGCAGGAATAGGATATAATGGGAACATTTGTATTAACAAGAAAAAATAAAATTGCATGTGTAGTTAAATTGTTCAGGTAAATTAGAGCACTTAAGTTATGTCACACTACCATGGCAGAGCTACAGCACTACAGCTGTGACACCATAGCACCATCGTGTAGACGCTTCCAACACTGGTGGAAGGTTTTTTGTTGAAGTAGTTAAGCCACCTCTTTGAGAGGTGGTGGATAGTTCAGTGGAATAATTCTTCCATCAACTATCTGCGTCCACAGTGAGAGTTGCGTTGCACTGGGTGCAACATTTTTCACAGCCCAGATCATCAGTGGGATGATCTATATTTTAGATGTAGACCAGACCCAGGTTAGAAGCTTCCATACCAAAATTACTTTTGTGAATATGTTATGAAAAAAAGGCAGTACCACACTTCTAAAATTATGTTTTGCTGCTTCAAGAAAGAGCAGCTTGAAGTTATAATAATAAATAAAATTCAAATGCTGAGAGATTTTTCATTTAAGCACCTCATGCTCTTTTACAAGCAGCTTCTAGCACCCTTGTGAGGTATCTAAATGTTAAACCTGTTCTACAGGTGGAGAAACAGAAGCTGAGAGAGGCTAAAGTCCTATTTATTTATTTAATTTATTTATTCTTAAGGCTCTTCTAATTTTGGATACCTCTTTTTTTGGGCACCGTCCTTCAGAAATGGATGGCTTGATTTTTAGAGGGGCTGAGGACCCACAGATTCCATTCTCTTCAGCTGAAACCAAGGCAATCAAAAGTAGTGACCGTGTTTGAAAATTTCATCCTTTAGGTGAAAATTTTCAAAAGTGTCTAAGTTACTTAGGTGCCTCCATCCCATTTCGAAAGTGAGTTAGGCACTTGGAAGCCTAAGTCTCATTGAAAGTCAATGGGAAATGAGGAGCCTAAGAGCAAGATATTTCAAGATATTTATCTGCCTAAAGAAATAGATAGGTATTTACTGGAGTTTCCAAAAGTGCCTAGGCCCCTAATCATTGGGAATAAAGAATCTGTTTTTGTAATTATCTGCATTTTTGGGCTTCTTATACCTTTAAAAAATATGCCCCTTAGCGACATTTGAGAGCATGTGACGTAGTGAACTTTAGTGACCGACTCAACTCTCACAGCAAATTGGTGTCAGAGTTGGGAGATTAAGCTGCTTATTCTGGCTCCTAGCTCCCACTTTTACCATAAAACAAGACTCCCTCTCATTCTTTTCTGTTCCTTTGGTGATACATCAGCCTCCTTGGCAATATAAATGGTTCCAGACATCACAAAAGCTATCTGTTGGACTCCATTGTAGCTTCTATCATATTGGTGTAACTTGTGAATTTTGCCTCTGGAGTTTTATCATCACTGTGGCTTCTCATTTACAATGGTAAATATCACCAGTGTAACACTCTGTTTTACATTTCTCAGTGCTTGCAAGAATTAAGTCAAACAAAAGTTATGTTCACTTATCTGAAGTGCTTTTTTTTTTCCAGTCACAACAGTATACCTGCCCATCAAACACAGATGTGAAGCTTTAGTTTCATAGTCTTTCACCTGACTACCCCTTTTGCTCACAAAGCCTGCATACCCTTTGCCAAAATATCTCATCCGTTACTCACCCTTTTATCAAACACTGAGTTTGGCTCTGTAACTGCCCTTCAATATAGGCTTTTAAAAATTGTTCTCAGATAAGGATTTTAAAAACGTTTGAATAGAAAATACAAACCTCTCATTTGTGCATCTCCACTAGTGCCTGTTATAATATGAATCTGTGTGTGTGTGTTTCTTTTCAGTTTGAGGTTTGATTCATTTGATTTCATGTTTAGGTGTAATTATTCTGAAGTTGCAGTGTTTGGGTCTTATTCTTCATTCAATTAAACCACTTTTATGCCATTGAACGCTCATGCCAACATGAAAATTGGGTAACAGAGTGGACAATCAAGGCCACTGCTATAAAAAAGTATTACTGGTGGCAAAATATAGACTCTTCAATAGTCATTAGTGTTATGCTCTTAAAAATGACCAATTTAAGTACCACAGTATTGGCTTTGTGAAGGGGTAACAACCCATCTTCTGCTTAATTTGGGCTCTCACATTCTCTAAAATCTCTTGGTAGATCTATTGGTTGTCTTTACCTCACTACCCCAAGGAAAATGTAGTTTGATTTGCACTATGGGTACCAGGAAGAAATTGTGTTTTAGTGTGATCAATATTTTCACTTGTGAACGATACACTCATAAAAGCCAAATCCTATTCACCTCATGTGAGTAATCACATGCGCCATACATCACATACATGAATTATAACCCATTAACATCTTGTAAATTACAAACTAAGCAAAGAAAGCTACTATCCACATATTTAGCACTGGTTTAATTTCAGACTAAATCCACAGATTTCAGTGAATTGTTCTGCATTGATGCTAATATAACTGACAGCCGAATTTGGTCCACTATGTCTTCCTGTAATTCCAGTTTCAGTATTCTGAAATGTTTCATAGCAACAACACCATTTACACTTCAGAGAAACAATGTTCTTCCTCTTTCCCAAAACCAATCAAACTATACAGATCCAACTGTAAATTACTAGTTTCATTTATAAGATGTGATATATTCTTTGTCAAAAACACTGTAGAGGCCAGACCCTCAGCTGGAGTAGCTCCACTGACTCTGTTTCAAAAGTGACAGATATCTAAACACTTCCTGTCTTTTTCCTAAATGACATTTTACAGTATTTCTGAGGCTTCTACATAATAGATGGTAAATCTCCCACCAGCAAACTCAACACAGTGTTCTCTCAGATGGTCATCAGAGTTTGTAGTGTGTTGCTTCTCAAAGTTCTGTCATCTGTCACATCCCCGCAATAAGTCATTCCATGGCCAAGGATTGCTGGAGAACAATAGTACTCTTGTTATACTTTTCCTTTGGCAAAGCTCCTGTGCTGAAGAAGTTGAGTACTAGCATAGTTAGTACAGCCAGCTCTGCATTATCCAAGTATTCACATACACCAGGGCAATCTGTCCCCAGGTATCTACGATCTGATGTTTTCTGGATGCTTTGCACTACTAAGGTGAGAGTGTGTGTGTGGTGGTGGGGAATCAAGTCCTGGATCAACATTTTCTTTGGGGGGGGTTGTATGCTAATTAACATTATTCACAAAAACTGAACTTCCATTTGCTGTTAAAAGATGTGACAAATTAATCCTTGGTATAATTAAATTGATCTCATTAAGTCAGATTTTAGTCTTCCTTATGCAGATTTTACACTTTAATTCCTGTTTGCATTGCTGTCAATAAAATCAACCTTAGTAGAATTAGATAAGAGATAAGTTGAACCCACTTTTAAATGTGGGTCATTTAAAATTGTTGTGTGGATTTTTATTAACACATTTGTATTCTGTTGTAACTACAGTTGTGAAAAATGTTTTGTTTGAACCACAAAAGAGCTTGAACCCATCAAGGGTTTGACTTTGGCCTGTGCTTCTTAACAAGACGTGGGGTTGTTAGAACTCTTCTTGAAATTGTGGAACTGCCAAATTGATTGTTTTAGATTAAGGAAAACAAAAGGAAAGAACAAAAGTAAAGTTTCCATGAGAGAGCACATGGGATGTTTGTAAGTGTCTCCTCTGTAGCAAGTCTGAGAAGAAAACTACTGCTTGCACGCAGTTTGTAGAAATTTTAAGGTGCACAGAAAATAAATGCTTCACAGTTTCATAGCTGCAGACTCACCTCACTAACAATACTGAACATCAAGGAATGTTGGTTTGAATTCTGCATGAAGATGGGTACTAGTTCTTATTTTTTGTCAAACCATTTTCCCATTTCTTGTTTAGTTTTATACAGTGAAAGGTAACTTTGCATTACACATTTCCACTCTGGACACACCAGTGGAAATGTGTAAAGTGGCCTGTGGTGGTGTTTTGTTTTTTTTGTGTGTGTGTTAAGAGGTGCTGAGCACTCATAGCTTCCACAAAACTGAATGACTACAGGGTGTGCTCAGCACACTGGTAAATGAGGCCATTTTGATTTGTGTCTAAACATGGAATTAGGCGTCAAAATATAGGTGTCTAGACTGAAAACATGGGCCTCTATTTCCATTGTCAATTTAACTGATCAGCCAGTTTTCCCTAAACCTTTACTTTAGAGAAGAAAACTTTGTGTAAAATCAATAATAGTCACTGGCTGATAATATGAAACTTTAGAATACATAATGCTTGGTAACATTACTATCAATATTCGCTAACACTTCTTTTTCATGTTCATCTCAGAAGCTAAGGTAAATAACATTCAGAAATTGACATTATATTTATAATTCAAACTATTTCCAGTACATTTACACTCGAATGGCTATTCAGTTGCTTCACAGCCACATGCAGTATTTTAGAGAGTTTGGCTTTTCCTGGAACAGGACAACTTCGTATTTTTTTTTTCCAGAGTGATTTATCAGGTAGATTCACAGAGGAATAATGGATACAATAATAAAATTAATTGATATGCCTACAAAATGTATGTGGTCAGCAGTCCCAGAATACAGATTTTTGAGAACTGTATTTGAACTGAGTGTTAATTACTTTAAAAAAAGTCTTGCATATTTGTGCATTTCATTGTTTGAAATGCCCTCCTAGAAGCTAGAAAATAGCACTTACTTCTTTACTGGATTACTCACAGGTTGGTAATATTGATTTCTCTCACAAGCACCCTTGGTATCAGTAAGTCAGAAGGTCCCCAAAGAGCAGAGGTCTAGGGAGAATGCCATCTCTACTATATCTTCATCCTCTGCTCTCCCTCCATCTCTAGAACTCTGTAGATATCTCTGGGGCTCTTCATATAGCTTTCTGGGGCATTGCTGGAGAGGAGATTGAGTAGAGCTAGAGTCTGCACATTTCACAGGCCCCATCCACTGATGATTTCCCACATTTTCTGAACAGAACTCATCTGAGGGAAGGAAAGCGAGATGAGGAGTTGAACTAATACAGCAATGGGTTGAAAGAGGCTGGATCCTACCTGGACCAAATTCACAGGATAGTATACATTTGGCTTTGCTGTAGAAGAACAAAAACACGGTACTGTAGGTTCCTGAAAGTGTCACATTTTCTATTGGCAACAGAACTGATAAAGAAAAGGAACTGTGTGTGTGCATGCATGTGAAAACCAGAACCCTTTTTTCCCCATAAAAAATTCATAAAAATGAAATATGGATGTATTTTTTCCTCAAATTTTCAGGTTTTTCAATCAGCTTTACAAGTTGAATAATGGGACTATATTCATGGAAAAAAATACAATTTTTCATCCAAATTCAAAATCTAGAAAAATGATTTTTTCAAAAATTCAGCTATTATATTATGCTTATATTACAAGTGGTTCATAGTGTCACATTGGTCAAGTTTATTTAGAATATGTTCCTCACAGATTTTAACAGTTGTAAAACAGATAAAAATTTGATTTAAAGTATTTATTATCTAAGATTTACAGCTTGTAAATGTTCAAAATGGTGGGTTTGAAGTACTCTGAAAAACCACTAGTAATTTAAAATGACATTGCAATTAGTACTATTGGCATTACAAATAAGTGACAGTGAATGTCAATTGATCCATTACATTTAGGCTGATCTCTGCACATTTGAAAGTGTCGTGTTAAGAGAAAACACTGGAGTAAACAACACTTTCCCCCTCATTTTAAATTGTAGTGTTACTTAATTTCACCAATCTATTTTAAGGATGTGCTGTGTTTTGACTGCCTAATAAAACATGTTATAAAAGTGTAAAAATAAATGTTGCTTTTTAATCAGTAGTTTTCATTTTTAAGAGACATCCCTAAAAAAAAAAGAAAAAAAATCGATTTAGTCCAGGACTGCACTGTTCTGTTAGAAAGGTGAAATGTCTGTAAATGTGAGTGAAATTTAACAATGAAAAGGAAAAAATCCCCCAGAATGGTACCAGTAGGTAGCACAAAGTGTTTTTGTACACTTGACACTCTTTATATTCTATAAAACAAGTGTAAGGCTTAGTAAATGCATAGGTTAGTAAACTTTAGGGTAACTACTATTATCAGCAGTATGTTTTGGAGACAGAGTTTAAAATATCATGTCATTTTTCATTCCCTTCCCATTCAGCACAGCAGAGACCAGGGTTTTCGGTTCTTGGGCTGTGGAGAGCATAGGCCACATACCAAAAAAAAAAGTGTATGGTTTCTTCAAAGCTAACAATTCCTGCTGTTTGCAAAGGTAATTGTGGGTTAAAGAGCTGCTGAGGTTCATGAAGTGTGATTGTTGTTTTGACTTTTTTGTTTGTGATGTGGGGTTGTTAAGATTACCCTCAGAGCAGGTAAGGGCTTTCATTTCCTTTAGCCATGTAAGGTCATCAGCATCAATGTTCTCCCAGTTCAGGTAGAAATAAGACCAATGTTGTAACAATTCTGATGGTATCTTGAATGTCCTCCATTAAGAGACAGAGGATTTTAAACGGCTGCAATCAGCACTCTTACCACAGTCTGATAACTCACTTGAGGATACGGACCTTTTTTTTTTTTAATAAGCACAAATGCTGTGTGTCCGCCATAACACGACTTAAAGTCACGGTCATACACTCAAAGTCTGTAACTGCAGCGTGATTTTCAGAGGCAGTGGAAATGGCTGCTGTCTGCTTCAGAACAGATGAGGAACGGAATCTGTCACGAACTTTGAGAACTTAATATATCACTAAAGACAGTTAATTTAGCAGCCATGACCCATGTAGGCAGCAAAATTAATAGCAAATCTGCTGTGCCATTGGAAGAGCACATCAATACTCTGATTCCAACATTGTTTCCACTGCAGCCTACACAGACTCTGGTTCCCCTGTGACATGTCTGTCCATATGTCTGAACAGCTAAATACTGTGCTTCTAAAATTACTCTGTTTTTTAATGTGACAAAGACACATGCTGGGAGGTGTACTACATTGCCCTGATGAGTTCTGAGGTTATAAAATAAAAGTAAGCATAGATGCATAACATGTAGTCTTTTAGGACTTTAATATTCCTTACTCAGGCAAAATTTCTCCTAAAGTCATATCCCCTTTTGCCTGAACAAGGAGTGAACAGAGAGTGGTGACTCAGACCTTTCATGTTCTACTTTCAGTTACATGGCAATTGCAAAATGGTAGCATTTCCTTTGTAGTGCTTCTGATTCTATTTTCCATGCAACCCTTTCAATGTTTCCTTTTCTGCCATGGGATCTCTTAGCAATTCTGCTGCAATGAATGTACCAAATATACCGAGCTGGATCAAACATCCAGAAAAACAAATAAGCTGCAGGCTTCAATAAAAACTTGCCCATATAACAATCTTCTTAAGGGGGAGTGTCACAAGGTGCACACACCTTCCTACCCTCTCGTCACTGTGCTCAGGCTGGTCAAAGAAAGGATCCCAACGACTCTTCCAGGTGTTTCACCTGTGTCTCTTTATTTACAGTGCTTAGTGCAGCCCCAATTCCCCCAACACCAATCCCTACACTGACCCTTCCCTGGGTCTTCCGGCCCCTGAGGCTTCCTGCAGTTGTTTGAGACAGAGCTGTAGTCCCCCTGGCTAGCCTCCTCTCTGAGCCTTTCCCCGGGCTTATATCTCCTCCTAGTGACCAGCATCCTAGTAATGCATCCGATGAAGTGAGCAGTAGCTCACAAAAGGTTATGCTCAAATAAATTGGTTCGTCTCTAAGGTGCCACAAGTACTCCTTTTCTTTTTGCGAATACAGACTAACACGGCTGCTACTCTGAACCCTTTAGCAGGGCATCCAAGGGGTTTATACCTCTGCCCTGCCACAGACAGTGAAATTCTGTTATCCTGCATACAGCTGTATTTGGCGTGATTAATGCTTCCCCCTTATCATTTCCTAACTTTTAAAATAAATAGAGATATGGGCAAAAAGAGTCCTAACACATTTGTCTATTTCAAACTCTTTCCATTTGACTTTGTTTACATTACCGATTGGCTGTGGCTACATGCTTCACAATGTTTTGCAAAGGTTGCAATCTCTCTGTCTCTCTCGCTCCAAAATTTTATCATCTTTATTGGAATGATATAGGAGAGCAATCAGCTCTGGAATGAGTGTGTCAAATGAAACTTCACCAGGAATGTGACTGTCATAGATAAAAATGTGTTAAAAAAACACATAAAAGGTACAGAGAAGGGCAACAAAAATGATTATGGGTGTGGAATAGCTTCCATATGAGGAGAGATGAAAGACTGGTACTTTTTCAGCTTGGAAATGAGATGACTAAGAGGGATATGATAGGAGTCTATAAAATCTTGACTGGTGTGGAGAAAGAAAATAAGGAAGTGTTATTTACTCCTTCATATAACACAAGAACCAGGGTCACCCAGTGAAATTGATAGGCAGCAGGTTTAAAATAAGCAAAAGGAAGTACTTTTCATGCAATTCAGTTAGCTGTGGAACTTGTTGCACAGGGATGTTGTGAAGGCCAAAATTATAACAGGGTTCAAAAAACAACTAGATGATAAGTTCATGGAGGATAGGTCATCAGTGGCTATTGGCCAAGATGGTCAGGGAGGTAACCCTATGCTCTTAGCATCCCTAGTTGGGAGTGGACAACATGGGGCAGATCACTCGACAAACTGCCTTGCGGCCCACCAGTGGATTACCCTGATGGGCTGCAGGTTGCCCACCAATGGGCTAGATCATTGGTCTGACCCAGTATGGCGATTCTGGTGTTCTAAACATATAGGGCCAAATTCTTATTCCTGCTTAAAGGCTTCCCTACTCACAGTCTGAAACTGAGATAATTTAGTCAGTTTTAATTTACATCTTTAGTTATTTTGGTGCAAGCCTGTTTTTTGGAAATCCTTATTACAGAATAAAATTTCATTTGTTTATTCCCTTGAATTTAGATACTTAACATATCATTGAAATTTTCAGTTATCTCTGGGAACTGAATAGATTTCATTTAGTTCCCTCTCCCCCCCCCAATCCTTTTTATGTTCTCTTCTTTCCATTCCTATTATAGATCCTTTGTGTTTTTTTTCTTTTCATTTTTATCTCTCTACATATTGGATTTTATGTTTTTGTTTTTTGTTTTGCTTTTACCTGCTTCATCTTCCTCATCTTTTCCTTCTCTTACCTCCTTGTGTCCCATGTCTCCTCTTATTGTGGTGCTACCTCCTTATTCTCTCAATAGCCACTTCAAAAGGCAGAAAGCAGCATCTTTTCACAGCATGTGGTCACTAATATTCACTGAGAGAAGGTGTTCCTTGAAGTGCCAATTCAGTGAAGTGGATGAGAGAGAAAGAGAGGAGGTGGGAAGAGCAAGAGTATGAAAGGTGGGAAGGTGGAAAATGGCACAAGGAATAACAGGAACATGAAATTTAGTTTTGCACCTTCACCATTCTTAGAGACTTAAGCAACATCCCAACCCATAATGTTTCCTGGCATTTTACCTTTCTATGCAAAACATAGTTCTTCTGGCTGAGGACTAGACAGAATTTTTGAGTTTGTCACCATTGTGCATTAATCAGCCAAAGACTACATGGTTCCACCCACACAGACATAGACACACTGAACTTCAGGTGCTACTGAACATGATGAGGTAATTCAGTCTGCAGCGTGAGATCTAAAGCACACTAATGTATTGCCCATTAATTGGTCTGTGCACCAGCAGGGTCTAACATAGTGAGCTTTAACACAGTACTGTCTACATGGACCAATTTTATGTACAATATGTTAGTGTGCTTTAGAAATCACACCCTTGTAGAGTTCATTCCACCATATAGAAAAGCTGTAGAACTCTCATCACTTGCTGACCCCCAGAGACATAGTCATTGTTGACATAGCTCACAGACAGCATTCTTTGTAGATGCAACACAGAATTGATACTACACACTGTAGGCTTAACAAGATTTGACAGTTCTTGAATGCCACTCTGTTCATGTATAGTTTGATTTTTCAAGGATACTGAGAACCTGCAGCTCCAATTGACTTCAGTGGAAGCTACAGTTGCACAGTACCTCTGAAACTATAATGATTGTCTGTCAGTTGCATCCTATCAGATGCAATAGTTAATAATCCTCAAAAGTCAATGACTTAATTTATGCCCCCTTTTACTTCAAATCAATCAAAATATGTATTATCAGTTATAAATAAGAAGTATCGCCTAATGCTTCAACTTGAATCTGGACAGTAGCTCTTTGCTTGTAATCTCGCTACTTTATTTAGTCTCTCAAAGATTAGGATTTTAAAGGAAAATGGAGTTCGTGTAGGGCCTCAGTGTTGTTTGGTTCATGACATCACAAGCAGATCAAAGAAAAATGTTTATAAAAAAAGACACTTTGAGAAGTTTTTCTTAACTGGTCTTCAAAAGCACCTGTTTCCCCGTAGTGACCACTTATTTGCTTCTAGTTGTAGGTCTGCCTTATAACCATGACAGCCATTAAATTGTCATCATTAAGAAATGCAGGTAATTTTTTTTCAAAAGCTCCTAAGTAATTTAGGAGTCTTAAATCCTTTTCCAAAAGTGCCTGGGTCATTTAGGACCTTTTGAACATGTTCAACAGTTTTTACAGAAACTTATCATGTGTAGGTATGAGGTATTGGTTATTAGTGTGAGAACATAACTCTAGGACCTTCAGAGGGGATCAACCCATCCTGTGGAAAAATCTATGGGAAGGGATTGTGGGAAAAATCTCTCAGGTTTCTCATCAGTGTGCTTTTTGAATTGTTCCACTAGGAATTTTAACAGAGACTAAATAGCCCTTTATATAGCTCATTAATACTTCAGAAGGGCATGATTGGGCCTTCAAATACCAAGATACAGTAACTGTGGAAAAATGTTGACTTTTTACTGTTCATCAGTTTAATAATTTATAGAAACAGTTGGTTAATAGCAAAACTCCTATTAATTGATGAATGTATTAAGTCTAGCAGCAACTCTGTGTGAGGTAGGGAAGTATTAGTATCATCCCCTTTTTACAGATGAAGAAATAGAGGAACAGCAAGCTGAAGTGACTTGCCCATAGTCACACAGCAAGTCAATGGCAGAGCCATAAGCAAACTCAGATTTCCTGCTTCCTAAACCTGCTTTAATCACTTGACAACACTTCCCTCTCAAATGGCCTCAGTTAGCTTTAATAGTGTCTTGCTTAGCTGGATATTTTATTTAAAAAAAATAAAATGTATTTTTTACATTTTTCCTGAAAATGTATACAGTCCAAAGAAAAGGGAAAGCAGGTTATGGAAAGAGACAAGGGGAAGTCCTTGGGTGAATGTAGAACCTATAAAGTGGAAGAGTGATCTTAATTTCTCTCACGTTTAGAGGGGAGAGAATCTTGCAATGTTTAAATTCTCTGGGAAAAGGAAAAGAGCCCTTGTCTGGGAACCATTTGCATGGCTGGCTGCCCAGAAGCCCTGGACCCCAGAAAGCCCTGGGATCCCCTGCTCTGGGGCAGGCCATATGGCTGGCTGCTCCAAAGCAATGGACCTTTAAAGCCCTGGGGTCCCTGGCCTAGACACAATTTGCATGGCTGTAGCTCCCAAAGCTGTGGACTCAGAAATCCCAGAGTCCGTAGCAGTTTGCCAGGCTGGCTGCTGAGGATCCAGGGAGTGAGCTGGCAGGAAACCAGGAAGTTGTCAATGGACATCTGCCTGAGTTATATCAGAATTTGGGCAAAATTGGACCATCTCCACAATGTTCAGATTTCACTAAATCAGGGAATTCCAATAAAACAATGTTTCATCAGAATTGTTGCAACCAGCTCAAGTTATTCCAGCCATTTGGGGCAGTGTAGTGTATGGTAAATAATTGGAAGTAGTAGGAAACACAATGGGCATTAGTAAGGATAGCTTGGGAAGAGAATGAGGTGAAGGAGTGGCATGAAGAAGACAAAGATATAGGCAGGTCAGGATTAGTGTGTTTTGCAAGTGAGAAGTAGTTTTAAAAGGATATATAAAAAGAAAGGGCAGTAGACAGAGGACAGAAAATAAATAGTCATAATGTCAGGGAAGGAAAAGTATTTTGATAACTGAATTAACTGGAATGGAGTAATAGGAAAATGGGTCACATCAGTAAGGAGAAGGCTGCAGTAACTGAGATGAGATTGAGAGGTAGGAGTAATATCTCAAACACTGGGATAGAAAAGAGGATGGATTTTGGAGATGTAGAGAAAGCAATAACAGGATTTGGCAAGGTTCTAGACAGGAGGAAGAGAGGAATTAAAGACAAGGCTATGATTGAGAGTTTAGACGATAGAGAAAAAAAGGAAGGATGTAGCAGGAAAAGGTGAGGAATTTACTCTTTACCTTGTTCTTTAGGCAACAATATAATTTAGGTATAGTGTTTGTTACATTTTAGTAATGGCAACATCTAGAATCAAGTATGTGTTTATTTTTTTTAATTGTCTAATTTCTGCAGTCTATTTCTGTTGCTGGCTCTGTGTCTAGGTTACCTTGGAAACCATTATGTTGGAGCAGTTTACAGCAGTAACTCTATATATGATGCATGAAAAAATGATGGTTTCAAAAGTTAGGTATGTTTTTATTTGTAAAAATGAGGAAATAAGAACAAATTCTGATGTAAAGTTAGAAATGTTCTTTTGTACATCAGTATTGGTGCCTTTGTAAATTGGATAACATCATCTTTTAGATGAAAATATTTGTAGAAGCCGCGTGGCACTGAATATTGCTGGTTTGTTATCTGAAATCCTTTGTAGATGGAGCTGAGGTAGCCAGGAGGGCAAAGGAGGTGAATGTTGGTAATTTCATCCACTGAGGGTGATGAGTTAACAGTTAGGCTGAAAAGATATCCAAGATTTTTTTTTTCCTTTTGCTGTTCATTTATTTTGCAGCAACTTCTTAGGCTTCACATACCACATTTATTTTGTTTGGTGCACCTGTTTCATAATCTTTCTCCTCATTTGCTGAAATCATGAAAGACCCGAGAAATAGCTTGTTATGAAATGCTGTATTTTAATAAATAAATGGCATTCCTAATCATGATTTATCTTTTTGAAATTTTAATGAAAAGTTCTAGAGATAATGTCTGCATTTAAATTTTAATAGAAGACAGATAATTTCATTCAAAATCTAATATTTACATTTCAGCACTGGGAAGCAAGTTAACTCCTCTCCACAGTTTTAAACCTAAAATTGGGAAGAAAGAACAAAACACCTACTGAATTTCTGAGCAGTTCTGATTCCAGGGATTGATTCAAGGTCCACTGAAGCCTATGACTTGAATCAGGCCCCTGTATCCATTGAAGTGAGCTGTAGCTCACGAAAGCTTACGCTCAAATAAATTTGTTAGTCTCTAAGGTGCCACAAGTACTCCCCTTTTCTTTTTGTATCCATTCAGTGACTTTCCAGTGACTGCAATTAGTTTTAGTTCAGGCCCCAGGGGAGCAGATGGCTGAGTTTGTCACCTTGACAGGGAAAGGGGGAGTAGGCTGATGACTGGGGAATGTGAAGGGAAAGCACAAAAGGTTGTGTTCAGATCAGACTGGGTGTTCCCAGAACAGGGTGAAATCAGAGAGTTGTAAAACAGAGGCCGCATAGGCAGGGACTGCACTGGTGAAGGCAGGTTATGGAGCCAACACATGGGGAACACCAGGTTCAAGAAAGGATTGACTGAGAGTGGGGGAGGCCAGTGGGATGGGGAGGAAGGAATGAGATAAGAATTAGAAATGAAGGCAGAAAGTTGAAAGAAAATGAACAGAATTAAAAAAGGGATTCCACGTCTGGAAAGAAAGGAGAGAATAATATAAAGAAGAAATGAGATGCACAGTATTAATAGCTGTAAGGCTAATCCTAAACCTAGTGAAGTTGATGGCAAAATTGTATTAATTTTAATGGGAATAAATCAAACACTAAAAAGGGTCAAAACAGAAACTAGATAACTAAAATGAGGAATTACCACCAACATTTATTACAGTTTGAAACTAGATACATTACTATTACAACTGACATTTATTCAATCAAATTTGTCAACAGTCAGTTATTACCCAGATGGCAATGTGGATAAACCAGAGTATTCAGATTGGTTGGATGTTTATCTTCCAAGGCAAGGCAGACATATGTTTTTATAACAGTTGCTAATGATTTTGACTTTATTTCATTAGTATCTATAGAACCACCTGGCTAGGGTCTGGACTATCTTTTTACATTATATTATTGCTACCATTGTATGAGTTCACTCAAATAGTCTTTCCATAGCAGTTGGAAAATTCTACTGTTTTCCTTGATTCCAAAGTAAAGTTGGTAGGAGAGAGGGTATTTTTTTTTGGTGGGGGGGAGGGGGGTGAAGAGTCAAAAATTTCCATCACAAAGTTCAACTTTTTGGTGAAAAATTGCAGACTGAAATATTCTGTTTAAGAAAAGCTGCTGTGATGCCTGATGGTAGTTATAATTCAGATGTCTCATGCTCCCATTTTACTCCATTGGCTGGGCTCCATGGTCAGACTACCTCTTCCGTGATCCACCATGTTCTCCACTCATGGTCAGGGAAAGCAGTTGAATGATGGCACATGAAGTTTAATTGGGAAAAATGAGGACTTGAGTAAACTAAACTAAAAATTCCATGGAGCACCATGGTCCAAATATTTAGTGTTTTGGCTGAAATATTTGTTTTACAGGAGGTTGTTTTTTTGCCCCCTCCTACACCTCCCCCCCAAAAAAAAAGTTAAAAAAACCACCCGGATTTTTCCATTACATGAAAGAAAAATCAATGGAAAATTTTCAAACAATCTTATTCTAAAGTATAGTAGGATTATTCAATTTCCTAATGTTAAGCTAAGATTATGAAGGATAGACTTTATTGCTACAGTTGGTACTGGCGGTGAATAGTAGTATCTTCCTTTGTCTGGATATGTTTGTCTCAAATAGTTGTAGCAGATATTTGATTTTCCTTTACATCGTTATTAATGCTCTAAAAAAGAAGTCCAGAATTTGAGACACTCACAATTTTAACATCTATTTTTCCTTGATCCCATAATATGCTTTTATTTATTATATAGTTCAGGTACCATGCTCACTGAACTGTGTGCCAATTATAATAACTTAAAGAAGTCTTCTAAACATTCTATGACGTGTTGAGTGTTACTTTACAATCCCATGACATTCAAAATCAGTCTTGTTAGCAATCACATCCAGTATCTTTAACTTAAAACTGCTTGTTTTTAAGTAGGATGAAGGCATTTGTTAAAATAAGAACAATCACAACAGCATTCTATTGGGAAGATATATATTTTGGGAGCTGATCCATGTGAAGAATTGAAGTTTTACATGTTTTAAGATCATTATCCAATAGCATAGACAGGGAAGGAATGCATATAAGAGAGATGAAAGATGACCTACATAGGAATATTTCTCTAAGAGCTAAATATAAACATTTCATCTTATGTAAAAATAGGAAGAAACTGATATAGTATTTGGCACAAGAAAATGCTAAGTTAAAAGGTGGAGGTTAAATTTCCTGCCTTTAAAAAAACAGCAACACTTTTTATTAAGCCAAAGTTACAATAAAACATACAACATCATATATTACTTATTCAGGGTCAGGTTAATGTTCAAAGAATCTGGCTAAAGATTCTGGCTTTCTGTCTGAAAGGCCTTTTCCTGCCTTAATATAAATGGATTTAAAAATCCAGGTTTCCTCCCTCATGCCTTAACCTTTCAGCACAAATAACTTATGTATGTTGCTCTTGCCGCTACCATGAGAATTAAAAATACCATGCTGCAATTACACTGCAGATCAGAAAGTTAATATCAACGGGTAGTCTTGAGATTTTCCATTTGAGACTTCCCCCAGTTGCTAAGGAGGGTGGAGGCAGATCCAGGCCCACCAACTACTTCAGGTCCCAGCCAGGGACCACACAGACAGCAGCTGTCTGCTGTGTCCCTTTATCTGAGTTACACCACTGCTCTGATTCCCTGGGCCACTTCCCCATGACTCCACACATTCTTCACTTTCACCTCAGGGCCTTGTCCTGATGGAGTCCCAGCAACCAGCACAAAGCTCTTTCTCGCTTCTACCACCATTGCTCTGTTCAAAGTCCCATAGCTCCGCCCGCCTGCCTGCCACACACCCTCCACCTCCAGCAAGTAGCTGGTCTTACTCTAGCCCTGTAGCTCTTCTTATACTACCCGGCTGCTCCCTGCAGCCCCTTTCTGATTGGCTGTGTCCCACACAGCCACTCTAGGCAGCTTGGAGGACCCTCTCCACTGACCTTTTCTGGGGTGGGGTGTGGCAGGGCCATGAGGACTTCTGCAGGGGCCTCAGAGGGTCTGGTATACCATGTCACAGGCCTTTAGAAAAGTGGTATGGGTAATCAGTTAAGCAGTTGCTTAAATAAGGTTTGTTTTATACCCTTTCTTTCTTCCATTCATCACAACTGAAAAAAATAAAATTTTGGAAGTTTTTGTTTTCTGCCTTTCCCCCTCCTTCTTTCTTTTTCCCCACTGAATGCAGCAGAATGAATTATATCCAATCCATGTTTGTGTTTTCTTTCTTTCTTTTCTTTTAATCGCAGCTTTTCGGGGGTACGGGAGTCTCCCTTTTTTTCTTTTCATTTTCCTCAAAGAAAAAAAATCCAACTGGCTCTAGTAAGAATTATTCCCATTTACAGGTGGAGCAACAGCAGAAAAGTGAAATGACTTACCCAAAACTGCATTGAGTCAATGGGAGAGCCAGGGTTAGAACTGACTCCTCAACTTGTGCTTATTCCTCCAATGCACACTGTCTTACAGCCTTAACATTACCAGAGAACCAGATTACAGAACCTGAATTATCTCTCATTAGATTAATTCCATGGAGTTGCTCCTGATTTCCACTGTTTAAGTGAGAGGAAATTTGAGTGTTTTGTATCAGTAGGTCTGCAATAAAAAAAAATGTGAATCTGATTTTTTTTTTTTTAAGTCAGCTGTAGTTGTGATATTTTGGTAATGTTTAGTCAAAATAAATGGGGGAAAAGAATAGGATAATTGTTTATTTCCAGACGTGTTCAATTACACCGAATTGTTATGTGTAACATAGTTTTATATCTAATCATGTTGTAAGAGAAAGCAACCTTGAGGTAATGAAAGAAGAACATTCAATATACAGATTGGATGAGATTTATCATCAACATAGAAAGCAATCATCTAGTACACATTTCCTGGGGGGATATTTTTGTTTTGTTTTTATTCTAGTTTGTGTATTTGCTGCAAACAGACTATAAAACTTATTTGTGAGTACTTTAGCGATTGAAATATACTCCTCTCTCTTTTTTTTAAATGAGTTCTTATTTAACTTACTTTTGATAATATAACTGAGACAGTATATAATCACGCTATACTGCCATCATTCCAGTTTGTCAAATATTTGGCATGAATGACCATATTTATAGGTTTGGATCTTCGCCTCAACTGTGATTTAAACTATTCAGTGCTATAAACAGATTGAATTATTTGATATAGGGAAGCTATGTAGCATATAACTGAGCTGAGACAAAACCATCAACGGCTTAACCCTTATCTCTCCCCCTCCTCCACCCGCCCCAAAAAAACCCTCCTTTTATGCTAAAGGAGATTTGACATTAATGTAGTAAATCAGCATCAGTGTAATTCTTTGGACATAGTACATGTCATATTTCACAACTTGTTTTACTTGTTCATTTTGTTGCCGGCACCCAGTGCCGAGAGGCTGAACAACAGCTTGAGTGGTTCGTTACCCGGTGTGCTACACCCAATAATCACAATGGGGTGGAGAAGCAGAAAAGTTTATTTGCAGCTGCAAAAAGGTACAGGGAGAATAAAATCTCAAATCCTGCACAACAGAGCAGGAAGTTACACAGGCTTTTATACATCCTTTTTCCCAGCATACTTATCCAATAGCAAGCTGCTCCAAGTATCCATATAGCCAGCCAATCCAGTTCCCAGCTAGTTCCCTGATTCTCTGTATCATTTGTAAAACTATACATAAAGCTGCTTTATTCAGCATTGTTCTTCCATATCTCCCCTGTTTGGCCTTGCTTAGTTTCAGGCAGTCTGACTCTGCAACATACTGTTGCAGATTCTCAGCATAACTGCTGTGTGTGCCTCCAGGCGGGGGGGCCAAGGACACTTGGGCCTAGTACACAGAGCTGCTGTGAGTGCCTCCAGGCAGGAGGGGGGGGGCAAGGACACAGGGGCCTAGTGCGAGGGGGCTTCATCGAAACTTGTGGTCTTCCATCCCCTCGAGTTACCTAGTGGCCATGCCCCAGTGTTCCCAACAATTTTAATAGCTGCATCTTTAAATCCTGACTGTGATTCAAGAGAGCTGGTATCTATCCCCAGCTATGCCACTGTCCTGTTCGGTGACCTTGAACAAATCATTTCACCTCCCTGTCCCTTTGTAAAATGGAGCTAATGATACTTGCATTCTGTAAACTCCTCTGCAATCTACAAATGAATGGAAGGATAAACAAAAATAAATCAGTGACTAGGGTTTTTGATTTCAAAAGGGCTGACTTTCAAAAAATTAAGGACATTAGTTAGGGAAGTGGATTGGACTGAAGAATTTATGGATCTAAAGGCAGAGGAGGTCTGGGATTATGTCAAGTCAAAATTGCAGAAGCTATCGGAAGCCTGCATCCCAAGAAAGGGGAAAAAATTCAGGAGTTGTAGACCAAGCTGGATGAGCAAGCATCTCAGAGAGGTGATTAAGAAAAAGCAGAAAGCGTACAGGGAGTGGAAAATGGGAGGGATCAGCAAGGAAAGCTACCTTATTGAGGTCAGAACATGTAGGGATAAAGTGAGAGAGGCTAAAAGTCAAGTAGAGTTGGACCTTGCAAAGGGAATTAAAACCAATAGTAAAAGGTTCTATAGCCATATAAATAAGAAGAAAAGAAAGAAGAAGTGAGACCGCTAAACACTGAGGATGGAGTGGAGGTTAAGGATAATCTAGACTGGCGCAATATCTAAACAAATACTTTGCCTCAGTCTTTAATGAGGTTAATGAGGATCTTAGGGATAATGGTAGCATGACAAATGGGAATGAGGATATGGAGGTAGATATTACCATATCTGAGGTAGAAGCGAAACTCGAACAGTTTAATAGGTCTAAATTGGGGGGCCCAGATAATCTTCATCCAAGAATATTAAAGGAATTGGCACATGAAATCGCAAGCCCCTTAGCAAGAATTTTTAATGAATCTGTAAACTCGGGTTGTACCGTACAACTGGAGATTTGCTAACATAGTTCCTATTTTTAAGAAAGGAAAAAAAAGTGATCTGGGTAACTACAGGCCTGTTAGTTTGACATCTGTAGTATGCAAGGTCATGGAAAAAAATTTGAAGGAGAAAGTAATTAAGGACATTGAGGTCAATGGTTAATGGGACAAAATACAACATGGTTTTACAAAAGGTAGATTGTGCCAAACCAACCTCATCTCCTTCTTTGAGAAAGTAGTAGATTTGTTAGACAAAGGAAACACAGTGGATCTAATTTATCTAGATTTCAGTAAGGTGTTTGATACCGTGCCACATGGGGAATTATTAGTTAAATTGGAAAAGATGGAGATCAATCTGAAAATTGAAAGGTGGATAAGGAATTGGTTAAAGGGGAGACTACAGCAGGTCCTACTGAAAGATGAACTGTCATGCTGCAGGGAGGTTACCAGTGGAGTTCCTCAAGGATCGGTTTTGGGACCAATCTTATTTAATCTTTTTATTACTGACCTCGGCACAAAAAGTGGGTGTGTGCTAATAAAGTTTGCGGATAATACAAAGCTGGGAGGTATTGCCAATTTAGAGAAGGACCGGGATATCCAACAGGAGGATCTGGATGACTTTGTAAACTAGAATAATAGTAATAGGATGAAATTTAATAGTGAGAAGTGTAAGGTCATGCATTTAGAGATTAATAACAATAATTTTAGTTACAAACTGGGGATACATCAATTAGAAGTAATGGAGGAGGAGAAGGACCTTGGAGTATTGGTTGACCACAGGATGACTATGAGCTGCCAATGTGATATGGCCGTGAAAAAAGCTAATGTGGTCTTGGGATGCATCAGGAGAGGTATTTCCAGTATAGATAGGGAGGTTTTAGTACCGTTATATAAGGCACTGGTGAGACCTCACCTGGAATACTGTGTGCAGTTCTGGTCTCCCATGTTTAAGAAAGATGAATTCAAACTGTAACAGGTACAGAGAAGGGCTACTAGGATGATCCGAGGAATGGGAAACCTGTCTTAGGAAAGGAGACTCAAGGAGCTTGACTTGTTTAGCCTAAGCAAAAGAAGGCTGAGGGGAGATAGGATTGCTCTCTATAAATATATCAGAGGGATAAATACCAGAGAGGGAGAGGAATTATTTAAACTCAGTACCAATGTGGACACAAGAACAAATGGATATAAACTGGCCAGCAGGAAGTTTAGACTTGAAATTAGAGGAAGGTTTCTAACCATCAGAGGAGTGAAGTTCTGGAACAGCCTTCCAAGGGAAGCAGTGGGGGCAAAAGACCTATCTGGCTTCAAGATTAAACTCAATAAGTTTATGGAGGAGATGGTATGATGGAATAAAGATCAATTAACTGCGAAAATCATGTTAACTGTTCATGATAAATAGGCCCAATGGCCTGTGATAGGATGTTAGATGGGGTGGGATCTGAGTTACTACAGAGAATTCTTTCTTGGGTATCTGGCTGGTGAATCTCGCCCACATGCTCAGGGTTCAGCTGATTGCCATATTTGGGGTCAGGAAGGATTTTTCCTCCAGGGCAGATTGGAAGAGGCCCTGGGGGGTTTTCGCCTTCCTCTGCAGCATGCACTTGCTGGAGGATTCTCTGTACCTTGAAGTCTTTAAACTATGATTTGAGGACTTCAATAGCTCAGACATAGGTGAGAGGTTTATTGCGTGAGTGGCTGGGTGAGATTCTGTGGCCTGCATTGTGCAGGAGGTCAGACAAGATGATTACAGTGGTCCCTTCTGACCTTAATATCTATGAGTCTATTATATTATTAAAAGATACGGGGATGTACACTACAAAATTCTGCCTGACACTTCCACTGTTTTCACGGAGTAAGTTTTCTCAGGGCTTGTCTACGATTACAGCACTAAAACGACACAGCTTCCTGCTGTAGCTCTTAGTGAAGGCACTACCTACACCAAAGGGAGAGCTCCTCCCATCAGTGTAGGTGCTCCACCTCCCTGAGAGGTGGTAGCTATGTCAACTGGAGAAGCCCACCCATCAACGTAGTGCTGTCCACACCCCTGAGTGATGCAGTCAGACTGACAGAAATTTGTGGTGTAGACCAAGCCTCAGTGTGGGTCAAACAAGATCATTCTGAATAGAGTGCATTACAGAGTGAATGGGGCAGTTCCTCAACTTGTATATACTGGTGTAACTCCATTGATGTCAAGGCAGCTATGCTGCTATATACCAAATAAAAATCTGCTCCAATTTCAGGAGTGCTCATAGAGTGCACTCATATTTTCCTCCTTAGGTGCCTGCATCCTTAGTGGCTAGGAACACCCAGAACCCAGTCCTGGTTACAAAACAATTAAATAAGTCATACAATAATCTGCTTATACCCTTTGTAGCTGGCTTTGCATGTGCAAAATAACTTTGTGGGAATGTGATGAAAAATAATTTCAAAACTGTCTCCATATTATGTTACAACAGTTAATTTTCTTTCCGCAGCAGTATCTCACACAAAGTCTAACTCAAATGGTCTGGCAAATAAAAGTTTTAAACTGTCCTAAAAATTCTCTAACCCTGCTAGCTTAGCTGTTTCTAACTCCAGAAACTGTTGCATCCTCTGCTTAAGAAATTTAAAGGGCCAGTGACTTGATCTCATTCTCCAGCTTCATTTTTTAGTTACACTCATCCAGTCACAAAACAGAAACAATACCAAATGATTAAAGTAACCTTTCACACATTGGTTATAATAAGGACTGATTAAAAAAGAAACAAAAAAAAAACAAAGAAATATCCCCCCTCCCCATCAGAAAATGGGTTTTCATCAAAATCAAAGTTTTCCATGGGTTTTCCAATTTTGGCAGAATTTTCCATTGGGAAAAATTAAACCTAAGGTAACCTAAAAAGAGATTTATTTTGTATTCCATCTACTTTTACCCAGATTATTTTAATATTAATTTTCACTAATGCCCTACAATGAACTTTTATATTTCAGACATCTGTCTTCATTTTAATGACCAGCTGTTAAAATGCATAATGAATTTTACGACAAATAGTTTCCCCAAAATTGTGTTAATTTAAAAATTAATTTGAAAACATAAAACAAAAGAATATTAGAAATCATCTTATAGGGATAGCTTTTCTGCTAATTTTACGAAGGAAAAAAATGGGGTGACTGGATAGGTTAGGGGATTGGTAATGGGATATACAACCACTACACGCCAAGGCCCCAAACCTGCAAAGTGCTTTATGCAAGTGGACTCATGCTCTCATCAGTGCCATTGATGTCAGTGAGGATCTGCCCACTCTGAGCAACTCAAATATCAATTCAAATCTATTCCTTTCTAATAGCAGTTAAAAATCGTTGCCATTCAATCACTGATTAACAGGTGTTCTCAGGCCAGTTCCTCGTGAATAGCTATCTATAATCCCAAAAGCCACCGTCAAAGGTGAAATAAATTGGCACCCTTGCTGGCATCCTCAGCAGAGGGAAAAAAGACTACACAGGCTATGGAGACTGAATTACCCTTGCCATATATGGTGATCTGTACAAGGAAGGATGGGGGCACCTCAGGAGCATGTGCAAAAAGCTTTCATGTCTGCTATCCATATGTGTGTTATAAAAAAAGAGGAATCTGGTGTCCAAGCTGCCTATCTGACACCTTTTACATACACTAAATTTACTTCCTACCTACTAGCCACTACATAATACCATGCCTGGAAATGAAATGATAGATTCCATGATCCTAGATCTGTATAGGTGCTAAGCAATGCCTACAACTGTACCTCTGTGCCTGCCTCAATGTCTACTGCCTCATTACTGTGCTTTTGTTAGGATGTAATTTTGGACTATCAGATAACCCTTAACCTGCAAGGAGCCCACTGCAGGCAGACCCCTGCATCAACATCAATTGACTTCAGTGGTACTCTCCAGAGGTGCAGGGATCTGTCCAAAACAGAGATCTATTTCACTTACCCTCTACAGAGGCAGAGAAATTGCACCAATTTAGCCAAATCAGCTTCTAAATTGATTTTGTTAAATTGGTGCAATCTCTTGTATGGACACTCTTCAATGGGCAAAAGAGTGGCTAATATATAGATCACCTCAGTTTAATTTAGAATTCAATTGGCACAATTTCTTTGTGTAGACAGGTCTTAAAGCCTGCCTGTCTCTCTCTCTTTTTTTTTTTTTTAAATTGAAATTTCATCCTGCTGGGCCAGTGGGCTTTTAAGTGATAAGGACAACACTATCTGTTAAAAGCACAATGCTTCTGGTAATGGTTGCAGAATGCCCGTGAATCAGCAGCTGTAACAATGGACAGGCGCTTTCAGCAAACTCAGATAAATAGATCTCATTTCTGGATCTGTACTACAAGGGATACTATAAAAAAATACCAAAATATAAATAAACAAGGGTGGCAACATACAGCATGGGTCTGTTCTGGAAAGTGAGTGAGAAAATGGAATTTAGGGGCTTCCACATATATTGTCCTTCAGTGATTAGCAGATTAAATATGCTTAGTTTGCAAAGTAAAAGTCAAAGAAACTAAGTGCAACTCTAGCTGCAAGCTCAACCTGGATTTGAAAATCAAGCTGGGTTCTTTCCTTCCTATGCCTCATAACTAGTAATAAAGGTTCAGCCCTAATTATGGCTTCAGTTTCACCTATAAAAACAAGGAGTACTTGTGGCATGTGTCTCATAGCTTTGAGCATATATTGACTAGTGTAAGCAAGTGACTATGTTCAATGGAGAACTTGAAATCATTTTGGGGGTGAAGGAAGGGTGTTCTCAGCAGAAGGTCCTAGACTGTGAGATTCCCAACTACCAGAGCTCTTGAGTCCTGACAGCTTTTGTGATCTATGAATGAGTGGAACCTCCTCAGTGCAGTTAAAGTGGAGGTACAAGTTGTTATCCACAACAAGGTTTGTCCATTCAATATATAAGTGAGCCATTTGCCTCAGCTATGGAGCAAATCCTTTCTGCATCTGCAATTAATAAGGATAATGAGCCCACAGGATAAATTAACTCTTTAATACAAAAAAAAACATATTTGTAGTAAATATATATATATAGGGTTTCCAACAAAAGAAAAAAGTGCTCTCAAATTATCATGTTTCAACCTTTAGAGTCTATTGTGGGGCAACAAAAAAAAACATTGTCCCAAAAGAATAAACCTTATGCACAATCAACCAAAAACTCTTCTTCCTCAATCCTCATGACTATCATAGCAACACAGGTTTCACCAAGCATCTCAAATCAGGAGAGACCTGAGTCATCTATGGCATCAACAATAGCAGTACCAGGAAGTCACAAAGTGAGGTGATGGGCGGGGTAAAGGGAGAAGGGAAAAACAAACCATATACTAAAATCCCATTTCCCCAGAGCCAGAGTCAACTGAGACATTCACTTCACATTTCACACACAGCCCAGGAGAGTTCCCCACAATTAACAGGTTTCAGAGGGGTAGCTGTGTTAGTCTGTATCAGTAAAAACGAGGAGTCTTTGTGGCACCTTAGAAACTAACACATTTATTTGGGCATAAGCTTCTGTGGGCTAGAGCCCACTTCATCAGATGCATGGACTGAAAAATACAGTAAAGCAGGTATAAACATACAGCACGTGAAAAGATGTGAAGATGAAAAGAAAACTTTGGTAGATGTGCAGATGAACGAGCCCCTGATGGTGTGGCTGATGTGGTTAGGTCCTATAATGGTGTCCCTTGAATAGATATGAAGACAGAGCTGGCAATGGGTTTTGTTGCAGGGATTGTTTCCTGGGTTAGTGTTTCTGTTCTGTAGTGTGTAGTTGCTGGTGAGTACTTGCTTCAGGTTGTGAGGCTGTCTGTAAGTGAGGACTGCCTCCCAAAGTCTGTGAGAGTGAGGGATCATCCTTCAGGATAGGTTGAAGATCCTTGATGATATGCTAGAGAGGATTTAGTTGGGGGCTGAAGGTGATGGCTAGTGGCGTTCTGTTACTTTCTTCGTTAGGCCTGTCCTGTAGTAGGTGATTTCTGGGTACCCTTCTGGCTCTGTCAATCTGTTTCTTCACTTCCCCAGGTAGATATTGTTGTTTTAAGAATGCTTGATAGAGATCCTGTAGGTGTTAGTCTCTGTCTGAGGGATTGGAGCAAATGTGGTTGTATCTTAGGGCTTGGCTGTAGACAATGGTCTGTGTGATTGGTCTGGATGAAAGCTGGGGAGGTATGTAGGTAAGTATAGCGGTCAGTAGGTTTCCGGTATAGGGTGGTGAGCATCGCTTATTTGCACTGTAGTGTTGTCATAAATATAAAGGGAAGGGTAAACCCCTTTGAAATCCCTCCTGGCCAGGGGAAAGCTCCACTCACCTGTAAAGGGTTAAGAAGCTAAAGGTAACCTCGCTGGCACCTAACCAAAATGACCAATGAGGAGACAAGATACTTTCAAAAGCTGGGAGGAGGGAGAGAAACAAAGGGTCTGTGGGTCTGTCTATATTCTGTCTTTGCCGGGGATAGACCAGGAATGGAGTCTTAGAACTTTTAGTAAGTAATCTAGCTAGGTATGTGTTAGATTCTGATTTCTTTAAATGGCTGAGAAAAGAACTGTGCTGAATAGAATAACTATTTCTGTCTGTGTATCTTTTTTGTAACTTAAGGTTTTGCCTGGAGGGGTTCTCTATGTTTTGAATCTAATTACCCTGTAAGGTATCTACCATCCTGATTTTACAGGGGGGATTTTTTTATTTCTATTTACTTCTATTTTTATTAAAAGTCTTCTTGTAAGAAAACTGAATGCTTTTTCATTGTTCTCAGATCCAAGGGTTTGGGTCTGTGGTCACCTATGCAAATTGGTGAGGCTTTTTATCCAACATTTCCCAGGAAAGGGGGGTGCAAGTGTTGGGAGGATTGTTCATTGTTCTTAAGATCCAAGGGTCTGGGTCTGTAATCACCTAGGCAAATTGGTGAGGCATTTTACCAAACCTTGTCCAGGAAGTGGGGTGCAAGGTTTTGGGAAGTATTTTGGGGGGGAAAGACGCATCCAAACAGCTCTTCCCCAGTAACCAGTATTAGTTTGGTGGTGGTAGCGGCCAATCCAAGGACAAAGGGTGGAATATTTTGTACCTTGGGGAAGTTTTGACCTAAGATGGTAAAGATAAGCTTAGGAGGTTTTTCATGCAGGTCCCCACATCTGTACCCTAGAGTTCAGAGTGGGGGAGAAACCTTGACAAGTGTCCAGGAAGCGGATCTCTTCTGTGGACCGAACAACATCAGCCATACCATCAGGGCTTGTTCACATGCACCTCTACCAATGTTATATGTGCCATGTACATTGGCCAAACCGGACAGTCTCTACACAAAAGAATAAATGGACACAAATCTGACATCAAGAATTGTAACATTCAAAAACCAGTAGGAGAGCACTTTAATCTCTCTAGACACTGAATAACAGACTTAAAAATGGCCATATTTCAACAAAAAACCAGACTTCAATGAGAAACTGCTGAACTGGAATTAATCTGCCAATTTGACACCATCAAATTAGGCTTGAATAAAGATGGAGTGGCTGGGTCACTACAAAAAATAATTTTCCCTCTGTTGCTATTCACCCCTTCTTGTCAACTGTTGGGAATGAGCCACATCCACCCTAATTGAATTGGCCTCATTAGGACTGACCCCCCACACACACTTGGTAAGGCAACTCCCATCTTTTCATGGGCTGCATATTTATACCTGCTTACTGTATTTTTCACTCCATGCATCTGATGAAGTGGGTTCAAGACCACAAAAGCTTATGCCCAAATAAATTTGTTAGTCTCTAAGGTGCCACAAGGTCTCCTCGTTGTTTCCACAATTAACAGTTTCTCCCTGTCTCCAACCAGCATGGAATCACAATCCCATTCAACTGAGCATCTGGCTTTCCAGAGCACACACACGACAGAATGAGTCTTCCAAGCCCTTCCCTGTACAGCTCAGCTGATAGGCAGAGGGTGTTGTATAGTGGAATCACATCTGTCTTTAAAGTAACATTCCTATATGGTGTATTGGTTAATTATTATATTATAGCAACTTTTCTCTGTGAGCAAGCCTTTTCTTAAGATGTGAGCTTTCTGTACAATGTGTGCTTCGATAGTTGGGTGTTTTAGGAAATAAAGCCCCTAGATTGGACCATTACATAAATGGCTTTCATATTGCCAAAAGAACTGCCTAACTCACAGCACTGTAGCCATCCTTTAATTTCCTCCCTCCAGCACCCTGTTCTTTTCCCCCCTTTATAAAAGGGGATTATTTATACATGCATTTGTATGCACAAACCCCACAGTTGTGCCCATAAACAGATAACTGGACATATGCATGTGTTAGGGTTGCCAGGCTTCTGGTTTTCGACTGGAACGCCCCATCAAAAAAGAGACTCTGGCAGCTCTGGTCAGAGCAGCTGACTGGGCCACTAAAATTCTGGTTTGCCACAGCGGGGTAGGCATGCTTCGTGCCCAGCTCCACACAGCTCCCATGAAGCAGCCGGCATATCCCTATGGCTTCTAGGTGGAGGGGCAGCTGGGCGGAGGGGGCTAAGCGTGCTGCCCCCACCCATAGGCACTGCCCCGAACACCGGCTCCGCAGCTCCCATTGTCCCCTCCCACACTCCGTACCCCTTGGCCTCAGCCCGGTGCCCACTCCTGCATCCTAAACCCCTCATCCCCAGCTCCACCCCAGAGCCCGTACCCCCAGCCTGGAGTACTCACGCCCCCACACACACACACACTCCAACCCCCTACCACAGCCCGGTGGAAATGAATGAGTGAGGGTGGGGAAAAGCAAGTGACAGAGGGAGAGGAGATGGAGTGAGTGGGGGTTTGGCCCTCAGGGCAGGGTGTGAGGCAAGGGTGTTTGGTTTTCTGCAATTAGAAAACTGACAACCCTAACGTGTCCAAATGAAGATATGCATAACTTTTGAAAATCATAATTGAAGATTTGTCCCAAAGCATAAAACCAATGGCTGCTTTTGATAATTTTATGTTGAAAGACCATGGAGCAGAGAAAGGGTAAACTCAAAGCAAAAGGGCATTGGGTTTCTTCCACAGGATTCTCTGGGTCATCTTGCAGGACACTTGTTCTTTTTCTGCTGCAATTACAGACTGTGCACGTAGGAATCTTTATACAAAGCACCTACTCTACATTACTCCACACTTCTGGAATTCCTTTCCTTGTGAATACTATCTTCTGTCCTGTCAGTTAATTCCTTTCCAACTTATTTTAAAGTTTGTATTGAATAATAAATAATAAAAAAGTCTGAAAGAAAAGCTCTCACAGTGAAAATTCCTCATATGTAAAGTGATTTTAAGAAACTGAAAAAAAATAGTAGGTAACATTTTGTTTGTTTATTTTTTTCACCAAAATGCTTTAAAGTTTATCCAACCCAGCTGTTTTACACACCAGGATTCATCACCTAACCTGTTAACTGTAATGGTAACTCTCTACTTTAAAGTCCTCTTGAATAAGAATGCAAGCTGGCACCAGAATGTGAAACAATGTATTTAATGAGGGAGAGGCTAAGCAGAAAGCACAGAGGACTTTCTTGAAATCCAGGCATTACCTCAAATTCAGGAGTCAACATCTCTCATTCATTTCAAACTGAAAGAACTTGTTAGAGTGAGTCCAGGTTTCTTTGGCTTTGGTTTCAGTGAGTTATTGCCAGATTTCTAACTAGACTGAAGGAAATAAACCCCTCTACCTGGCCTTGGCCCCTTTGTTTATATTCCCAGGAGCCTTGTTTCATTCTTCCAGTGGACTTTAAAACATCAAGTGTCTTTTCCACCGCCTACTCTGCAGGGTATGCATAAACCAAGGTGCCTTCTGAATACATGCAGAGATAGTAACAATAGCAGTTGCCATGGAAGCAGAACATGATGCTTAGGAATGCAGAAAGCGGAATGAAAGGAGAGATAATGAAACCAGTACAGATTTGTTTCAGAACATATTGGTGATAGGTGAAATGTTAGCACTCTCTAAGTATATTGTGGTAAATCAAATTTACACAGCTAAGGATACAAAAGTTTATGTTTAACTGAGATCAGTTTATTTACTCCTAGGAAAACTTATGGTCACCAGGAGGCTAATTAACATGAATTTTCATAGCTCCCACTTGGAATTAATATGTGTCATTGATACATGAATATATCCAGGCTTGATATAAATCAAATGATTCCATGTATATTCAGCAGATGCATATTATCTTTTCTGGGGAGCCAGAAGAAAGATCTCGCTACCTGAAATAACTGCACCAACAGAATGATTAAACAATAACGCAGACATACATTAATGCCACAGCGGGACTGTTGATTTTGTTGAAATCCTAAGGTCAAAAGGGACCATTCACACCCGAAAGAAACAGGCAGCCTCTGAAAGATCAGACAATACATTTTTCTCAATGAACATAAAAGATCTGTACTTTACTGTGCTTATCCAAACAATATACTATCTACAAATATATCTTTGCAATGTGTCTGAAATGCCAGGGGTTACTTCAACTGGGTAGTTTTTTTTAAAAATAGGTATGGGAATTTTTTCTGCAGACAGTATATTCAACTATATTAGCTAAGTGGGGGTGGCGAGGGGGGGGGGGGAAGACTTCACAAAGGGTATCTTCTTTAACAGCTTTCTCATCAATTGTTTGTTTGATTTTTGACCACAATCTGTTGAATCTGTTGAGCTTTTTCTTACATGAAGGAATCTGTGTCTGTTTAAGCTGGCACATTTTAAAGTCTACAAGAACTCTATATTCACACATTCAAATTAATCAGCTGTAGGAAGTTGACTACACAGTAAGGTGACCTTGTTACATATTTCTTCTTCTGTACTCCCACGTCGCTTTTTTTCCTCTAATTAATCCCTTCAGCAATTAAATTGCCCTTTAGGTTTGCCACTCTTGCAATACACCTGGTCTCTACTCAGATCTCCCACATTTTCACAGTGAAACCTGTAGTCTCGGTTGATTTTTCAAACAAAGCTGCAGCTGCTGCATAGTTTCTCTGGACTTTAAAAACTCATTTCAAAACCATTTCCTATCTATCTTTACTTTATATACAAATTATGGGTGGGTTTTTTTGTTTTTTGGTCACTGTCATAAATATAAAGGGAAGGGTAAACACCTTTAAATCCCTCCTGGCCAGAGAAAAACCCTTTCACCTGTAAAGGGTTAAGAAGCTAGGATAACTTCGCTGGCACATGACCAAAATGACCAATGAGGAGACAAGATACTTTCAAAGCTGGAGGGGGGGAGAAACAAAGGTTCTCTTTGTCTGTGTGATGCTTTTGTTGGGAACAGAAAAGGAATGGAGTCTTCGAACTTAGTAAGTAATCTAGCTAGATATGCATTAGATTCTGTTTTGTTTAAATGGCTGATAAAATAAGCTGTGCTGAATGGAATGTATATTCCTGTTTTTGTGTCTTTTTGTAACTTAAGGTTTTGCCTAGAGGGATTCTCTATGTTTTGAATCTGACTACCCTATAAGGTATTTACCATCTTGATTTTACAGAAGTGATTCTTTTACTTTTTTTCTTCAATTAAAATTCTTCTTTTAAGAACCTGATTGCTTTTTCATTGTTCTTAAGATCCAAGGATTTGGGTCTGTATTCACCTATGCAAATTGGTGAGGATTTTTATCAAGCCTTCCCCAGAAAAGGGGGTGTAGAGTTTGGGAGGATTTTGGGGGGAAAGACGTTTCCAAGAGGGCTCTTTCCTGGTTATATATTTGTTAGACGCTTGGTGGTGGCAGCAATAAAGTCCAAGGGCAAAAGGTAAAATAGTTTGTTCCTTGGGGAAGTTTTAACCTAAGCTGGAAAAAATAAGCTTAGGGGGTTTTCATGCAGGTCCCCACATCTGTACCCTAGAGTTCAGAGTGGGGAAGGAACCTTGACAATCACATACTGGGGGTAAGTTAAGGTGAATTAGACAAAGAAAACTTCAATATAGAATTATGCCAATACATTACACTATGTCAACCCACAACACAAAAATGCACAATTTGATGCCTAGCTGAGGATACCCACTTTGGAAATTTGACTGTAGTCTTTAAAGATTCTTTATTCCCCACATTTGAGTTATTACTCTAACCATTTGTTTCCAACATCCGTTCTCACTATCTCCTGGAACTTTAGTCTTTGATAATAAATGTATTCTTGTTTTCACTATAAATACATTTCAGTGCTGCAGTGTTAAGCAAAGTGTTGGTCCTGAACTGAATCTGACAAGCTGGTGTGTATAGTGTTCCTTGGGAACAGCAGGCCTGGTATTTCTGTGAGTGTTTAGTGGATAAGGGGCTGGACCAGTGTTTAATTTGTAATGAAAGAGATGCTGGGGCTCAAGCAAATTTTTACATTTGTAACTGATGCAGCATGCTCAGAGGTGCCAGAGCTATGAACTGCAAAGCCTAGAAATCCCAGGGTTCAGCCCTGGCATAAATTAAGCACTGGGCTGGACAGTATTGGACTCTAGGGGTGGTGAGTGCTATTCTCTAACCTTCAGAGAAGGAGAAAGGCCTGCAGAGGCCTGGAAGGCAGTGCTTAGGCTGCCAGAGGATGCTGGTTTCAAGGAGCTGAACCACAGAAAGCTCAGATAAGACATCTTTAGGTAGTGGTATGAATGTTCACAACCCTGGGTGCCCTTGTGGAGCATAACACTGCCTTCATAAGAACCCACTTCTGGATGTGTTTAAAAATGAGCTATTGAATTAGATATTAGTTTATTCTTCTCCCCTCTCTTTTTACCAATCCATTCTATTCACTGAAGAGATCTTGTTACAGTTTATATAGTTACCATGGTGATAAAAGTAGAAGACCCTAAAATTTGCTAGTTTTAACAAAGATGATTATAGTATGTTACTTAAGTACCTGAAGTATTTCTTTTTGCTTCTTCACACTAAAAACAGGAAATACCTTGCATAATCCAAATTATGAAATTATCTAATTGCAGATACTTATGATCAAAATATTTCAGATACACCCTTTAGCAAAGGCTCACCTCATGCAGTATAAATATTGATAAATTTGAAGACATAGCCAAAGATATACCTGAATGGAAAGCAACTATCAATAAGGGCTGCAAATACTTTGAGGAAGACAGACACAAAGACCTGATTTAAAAAAAAAGGGCCAAGTGTCATGTCAAGTGTTCATGGGAGCTGCACATTCCTGTGCAACATCAGTTTGTGATCCTCACAGATCGGACAGGTAACTACCTATACAGTGCTTGGCTACACAGCCACATGAGAACACACACAATGCTGTGACATTATCAGCAGATGCAATGGAAAGCCTAGGTTTATGATCTGATTCTACTGTCACTTGTACTAGATTATGCCAAGGCAGCCCCATTGATTTCAGTGGAGTTATGCCATGGGTTCTCAAACTCGGGGTCGGGACCCTTCAGGGGCTCGTGAGGTTATTATATGAGGGGTCTCAAGCTGTCAGCCTGTACCCCAAACTCCACTTTGCCTCCAGCATTTATAATAGTGTTAAATATATAAAAATGTGGTTTTAATTTATAAGGGGGGGTTGTACTCAGAGGCTTGCTGTGTGAAAGGGGTCACCAGTACAAAAGTTTGAGAACCACTGAGTTATGCCCTTATCTACACTAGTGTATGGGTATTTACTCAACTGTGGAAAATTTTTCTGGGTCACCAACGTAGACAGTTCAAAAGTATCTAAAATAGAAAGACAAATATAATTTCTCTTTCTATTATGAAGCGGCACATGCCTTTTTTGTACAGCAGTTCGTGATAATTTTCATTGACAAATCAAATTTTCAAAAGAAACTAAGTGGCTTAGACTAGTTTCCTTGAAAGTCACTGGGACTTAGTTTCTTAAGTGTCTTAGTCTCCTAAGTGTCTTAGTCTCCTTTGAAAAAGGGGACTTTTGCTCATAAATCACTTAGGCACTTTTGAAAACTTCACCCTAAGTTTTGACTGTAATAAATATTAACTTCTAACACCCCATTTTTTGTTACTGGCTGGGCCACAAAATAGACACTGTTTCTGCAGGAGTCATACACATGATGAGGATTAATATAGTCTACTTGCCCATCACCCGCTCTCAATATTCTTGAAATAATAGCAAAGAAAAATCTATCACCAAGATTCTTTCCAGCTCTCTGATAGGATGAGATTTCATGGATGCAGATACTTCCTGATCCCGAGAGCAGTTGATACTTCCATCAATGATGACTCTGCACTGGTGGGGCTAGGGAAATTTAGACATCCACACTGATGGTAGCATGGTAAAATATGAAATGTTATTAGTCCTAGAATTTATTAGCTCATAAACCAGCGAAGTGCTCACGTTCTTTCCATTAAGAAAAGGAGGACTTGTGGCACCTTAGAGACTAACAAATTTATTTGAGCATAAGCTTTCGTGAGCTACAGCTCACTTCACTGTAGCTCACGAAAGCTTATGCTCAAATAAATTGGTTAGTCTCTAAGGTGCCACAAGTCCTCCTTTTCTTTTTGCGAATACAGACTAACACGGCTGCTACTCTTTCCATTGATTACACTATGGAAATCATTCTCTTCCAGCTATGCCACCTAAAACAGGGCTGGTTAATATTTTGATGTACCTGGGGGAGAATGATCTCAGGGGCTGCATGGGAGTCATCTTATGGGACAGAATCCAGGGGGATGTTAGCTTGTTTAGGCAATCATGGCCAGAGGGTAGCTTAGTCTAGTTGGAAATGCTCACAGGGTGACTTTGGCAGGGAGCCACAGACCCAGGCTGTGTGGACAAGGCTAGGAAGAAAGTGAATAGGGAAGTCACCAGGATACTCATGGAGTCAAAGAGTTCAATGGTACAGCATAAGAACATCTATTGCAAGCGGCCTGAAATTTTTTCCAGGATGATGGCATACATGCCAGATGGAGATGCTGACACATGGTGACAGAATGTGAGGGCATGGATAGAGCCGGAGTTGTGATATCAGGCAGCATGGTTGGGCAGGGTTGAGGAGGGCAGGTGGGGAGCACGAAGCTATTCTGTAGAACACCCTATGGCCAGTTTCCAGTGCAGTTTCCACAGGTTAAAAGACCTGGGATTTTGCCAATAAACCTTGTGCTCATGGGATAGGATGAGACCTTGTGATCTTTGCAGGCCAAGGTCTGACCTCAGGGCCATAGGAAGCTGAGGTCCCCACCTTTCTGCATCTTCTCCTCCCCTCAAGGTGTGGAAGGTGGAGGACTAAGAGGAAGCTGAATCCTGGGGATAGGCTGAGGAGACCTTGCCCTGGGTAATATGGTAGGAGCCCTGTATCTCTTCCATTGGAAGAGCTGGTATAGAGTATGGGCAATAGGCAGGTTCATCCCTCCCCTGTGTTAAAATAATAAAAGTTGCAACCTGCTGCTTAAAATCCACCCACATCTGTCCTCATTTCACTGCTATGTCCACATCCAAGGCTTTTGGGGGGAGGGAGGGGCTGATGCACTTCCTTAGGTGGAAACTTATTAGTACAGATCCTAAAAGCTACAGAGTGTGCCTCCTGTGATGTGAACCTCAGAATAAAGGTGATGGGTTTTTTTTGGTAAATGAAACCTCACTACATTTGAATTTGAAAAACACTTGAAGTATTTTGATTATGGTGAATCAAGTAAATGACCAAAATTTGAATAAAATTATCAAGGCTAAGAGTTTTTACGGAAATAATTGCATAGATGTGCTTAATTTTAAAAGTAGCCAGATACAATTCCCACAGGGAATATAACAAGGTAAAATTCCCTCTTTAAAAATAATATTGTAAATACAACCATCACCCTCCTTTTTATAAAATTGATACAATCATAGGATCAGTTTGATTAATATTGTAATTACTGTTTATGATGTGTGGAATCACTGATGTGTAATCTCAGTGCTAACTTAATAGATGAAACACAGAAGCCATTTAGCTGTATCTCATGGTACTTGATGCTTCTGGCATATTTATGTGACAGATTTGCATAATGACTCTTTTAAACAAAAGCAACCTTTTCTTTTCTAATTGTATCTGGTAACTTTATTTGCTAAATCTCCCTAGATTTGTTTTTCGGCTTTAGTATGTAAAATTAATATGCTGATTAGCAAACAATTGAAAAGCCTCAAATATATGAATATGCATATGTGCTTGCATATAATATATTGGACATTTTGGGGTACATTCTCAGCTAAGTACAGAGTAAAGGCATGTAAATCTATGGAAGCTAAGCACCTAATTCCCTACACACAGAACTGAAAATGACTATACACTTTGTTTAATAAAAGGTAAAATTTAATATAATAATAATATTTTTCCTCCCAGTCTCACTCAAGTAGTTTAACCTGTAAGAGATAAGCCGTATATCCATTCTTCAAGGTAAGATCTTAGAAATTTTTGTTCCAGACTTTTTAAGGCCCTGAAAGAGCAAGACACTTTAAACACAAACTTGAAGTTAATCATGTGGTTACATTACACTGAGCCCTTTGCTGAACAGGGATGTGTTGAAGTGTGCACTTAAGGGCTTTTCTGAAAAGGGGCCACTTCAGCCTCACAATTGTTATTTCATGATGCATTTTCCTTCAACTCTTCAGTTTCAACAAAATGTGAACTGAAGAGTTATGGTCAATTGTCAAATATGAGAGAACCCAAAGATGGTCTGTTTTCAGTGATCTCACCAACTAACTTAAGGTAATTGTAGGTGCTATTTTCCAATATAGCTTACTGTAAAATGCTTTTGCTGAACAATAAAAGGGGAAAAATCCTGAAAAATATTAAAACAGTCTTTTTTTTCTCATCTGAATTTTTTTGATTTTGGCAAAAATTTCTGAACAGATAAGAGGAAGGGGAGAGGAAATAATGGGCCACTGTGAAAGGAGGAGGCAGCAAGGGAAATAGTGGGAAAATAAGTTTTTCATCTTTCCTTTCTTCTTTTTTTTTTTAAAGGCAAACTAATGCATACATTTATTAGGTGCTGTATCCCATGCATTTCATTTTGGGTCTTCTTCCCAACATATCATTAAGTCAGCCTCCTTATATAGACAGCCAGATCAAGAACCTTCTATGTTAATTTGCCTGTAAAAATCCGCTAATTTAATACAATGAGACCTAAATTCTGTTATTAATTACACTGGGGATTCTCTCACCTGTGTCCATGCACATTTCTCCTCCTGGCCACACACAGGAGAAAATGTTCCTAAGCCATGTATGACCTTGCTTCCTGGTTCTTCTGCAGCCAAACGGCTTAGTCTTCCATGAGAAGTCATTGCTGATTCCAGCCTGGGTTTCCCGTTGTCCACTATTTTCTGATTTCTCCTGTTGTAGACAGGCTATCTGCAAATCTGGATGAATGAAAATATGGGCTGCAGGTGCAAGCAGTTGTGCAGTCCTTGGTGCACTTGCTTTTTTATCCATCTCCTGGGTTTTCAGCAACAACTTCAGACAAATACAATTCCTAATTTTAAAATATTTTCAGCCCATTTTAAAACAAAACTTGATGGTGCAACAATGCACTCACTGAATCTGACCTCTGTGCATTCAACGGCACACAGCTACATTGTGGTACTGAAGAGCTACCCCTAAATACTTACAGTGGAGTCTGGGCCATGTGCTCTGAATCAAGATAATTTCTAAAATGTCATTGCATGTTTATCTCAGTATCCATCTTATTCTAAAAACACTGAGTGAATCTGAAGGCCTTCTCTTTGCAGGGATGTGTGTGTAAATCCAACATGTATTGGGAATTCATTACATCCTTCCTTTATAAAGCACCAGTGCACTGATAACTAGAGGCCTCATCTTGTGATACTTTACTCCAAGTAGAAAGTTCTGCTAGTAGTAGATTACATAAAATAGACAAGTGTTTCCAGGGCTGGACCCTGGAGTTGTATTGCACTCCCTTGAAATCTTCAGAAATCATTTTTTTCCCCTGGTTCTCTAACTAGATTAGCATAACTTTTGCTTTTAATAAAAGATGCCAACAAAAGAAAAACAACAAGTGGGAATGATAGGCTCTCTAGGGCTGACTCAGACACTCTAGGAATTGGCATACACAGTATTGCAAAGACAAACGTCAGCTAAAATGATTAAAAATTCATACTTTTTTGGGTATGTGCATTTGTTATGTTTTCTTATCATGAACGTGTTAAAAGTAAAACCATCTGAATTTTCACAACAAAGCACCTGTGTCAAGCCTGAACAAAAATCTGTTTGTAATGAACCTCTAGGGTTGCACACTCTGTGGTAAAGAGATCACTGCAGATTGACCTTGCAAACAAATCACCTGAATCTATTCTGTGCCATTGTGGCTTCTACAGTACAAAAATAAAATAAATAGATTGAACATTTCCCCTTTTCCCCCCTTCCCTTAGCTCAAAGACAAGACTAGAGAATTTCTTTGCTGCCACTCAGATAAAGGGAGATATAGCTGGGTTGTTGGGGGTTTTTTGTTCTCAAAAAATAATGATTGACAATTAAGGAATCCTTTTATTCCCAGAGAGATACGAAATGGGAAAACTGTAGATGAGAATCTTCATCCACATCTCTCCTCATCCCGTTAATTAAAGCAATGCTACAAAGTTTATTAACCATTGAACTGAAGAAAAGGAGAACAGTAGAATTTTAGAGCTTGCTTTTTACATTTACCAGGTTTTCATAGGTTTTGGGGTACGTATAACCCCCACACACCAGAAAAAGTATGAAAACCAAAATATACCCACACCCTCCTTACTCAAAAACCTATGAAAACCCCTAGTCTCTAACAACTCTACCCAGGTAGAAGTTCCTCAAGCTAAAACATACTACAGTATGTAGGAGGGGAGGTTTTGGGGATAGCAACCCCTCAAGAGTAGAATTAATGTAGTTGTTTCTTTGAAAGAGGAATTGTTTGAATTTTAAAAAAAAATCTAAATTCTTCTTCTGAAAGAGCCTTTTTATTGCACAGAAGAAATTTAAATTACTGTTCCATGGCCTCTGCTACTTTAGAGTGCCCTGATTTATAATTAAGTATAATTACCGGTTTACAGCACACTCCCTGCTATGAGAATCCTTATGATAAATCTGTTCCTGTTTCAAGAGTGCTTTGTGATCTACAGATGAAAAGTGCTCTGAGCTATACTGATGCTGAGTATTATCATTGTTGTTTGTTTGTATTGTACTTACTGGGTGGCTTCACTCAAGAGCAGTCCCTTTGTCTAGACACTGTGCAAACACATACTAGTTGACTTTCGTAGCCTCAAAGAACATACATGCTCGTAGATCAGCTTCTGTTATGCTGAAATATACTCAGATAAAATTACATGACAGTTCATTGAAGCAGCATCAGGGCTTGGCAGAGAGAAAACAGGTCAGACTGAAGAAAGGGGTTAACTGAATCAGAATTAAGAACCGACAGGCCCCAATTCAGCAAAGCACTTAAACTGATGCTTAGCTTTAAATTTTATTGGGACTTAAATGCATGCTTCAGTATTTTGCTAAATTCAGGTCACAATGAGACCCTGCAAATGAGAAAGATTTTTAAAGTAGTTTTTTAGTCCAAGTCTTTGAACACTTGTCGAGCACCCCCCAACACAACGGAAAGTCGGTGCCTGTGCAAGGGGCATTGTATCTTGAGTAGACAGGATGTCTCCCAGAGAGTGCTATTCCTAGGTCATCATCACTTCAGAGAATGCACCATGTGCCTCCTTCCACTGGCTGGTGTATAAGGACTCCTGCTTCCTCCCTGCCTCTGCCCATTAATTTTGGGATGTGCACTAGTAGGGAGAAGTTCCTGCATTCAGTACTCCTGGGGGAATTCTGTGCTACTGCATCCATGCATAATTAATGAGCCCTGCAGAGTTTTAATTTTTTGCACAGAAAAGTTTCTGCAGAAATGTTGCTACCATTCTGCCTTTTCCCCACCAGAGGGCACTGTGATGATAGAACAAAACAGCAGCTCCCTGCCAGCGAGGAAAGAAGAGTTCTGCCTTCATCGCAGCAGGCCAGGTCAAGAGACAGGGGCTATGGGGAGACAGACAGCGTGGGGTGCTACAGGGTGTGGGGGGGTCAGACAAGGCCTCATAAGGGATAGTGGCGGAGGACACCCTGGGGCAGGGGCTGAATAGGAGTTGAGGCACAGGGCCACAGGGGGGAGGGAGGTTCAGGGTCACATGGGGATGGGGGGGAGTGGGTGTCACAGAGACTCATGGGGATGGGGGTATCTGAGTGGGAGCGGGGGGACACATCTGGACAGGGAGTGCAAGGACACAGAGGGGTGCAGGAACATATGGGGACAGGGGCACATGTGCCTGACTGAATGGGAGAGGCTAGGGGTCATCCTGGATCTGCATGGGAGAAGCTCCCTAACAATCCCTCCCAGCCCCCAAAAAGCTCTTTCATACTTTCCCCACCCAACAACCCTCCAAGTTCACATGCAGGCTCCTTTCCAGCAATTTACTTCCCTCTCCCTCAGCTCCTCCATTACCCCTGACTCCACCAAGCCTTTGCACTGCTTCTGAGGGGTGCAGGGAAAAAAAGTTTGTGTTGTAGTTTAAATGAGTTATTACTCAGAGTTCTGTATTAATATGCCTCGTAAGGATTCTATTTGTCCAAAAAAAAACCCCAAACCCCAAAACATTTCCTGAATCTTTTTTATTGTCTGTATTGTTACAGACATACTTGCTGACAGGTATTTTGAAATAAATGACCCAAAATAATTGAAATTGGTATGTATATTGTGTTGTTTTGACAAATAAAATGTGCAGAATTTTAAGATGTTGTGCACAAAATATTTAATTTTTTTGTTGTAGAATTTAAAAAAAAAATTGGCGCAGAGTTCCCCCAGGAGAATTCAAGGGGCAAGAGAGTCTGTGATTGTGTTTGGCTCCCATGTGGAAGGCTCCTTCCACTTGCTCCTGCTCACCTCTGCGAGGGCAAGATAAAACTTGATCCTAATGCGTTTTCCATTTGCTACTTTTAGTTTGGGACCAAATGGCATCCTGTCAGCTGCGACCAAACATTCTTGTTGTGTGTCCAAAGCTGTGCAATTTTTCTTGTGTCTACAATGTGGAGTTTTGTTTGAATACCAAGAGACAGCAAAACATTAACATTTATCCCTAAGCTTTACTGAAGTTAATTTATAGCTCAAGGATCTACACGTTTTTATTTTCTGTCTAACTATATGATTAAACTTCATGACCTCACAATGACTGTGACATAAAAATAAAAGTTGGTTTTGTGCAGATTTGGCATTGCAGATGTGTCCAAGTGAGAAATTAATTCTGACATTACTGACTCAGGTGGATAAATAGATCCTTCCTTCCTTCCAGAGAAACAATATTTACATAAGCTATAAAAGAAAAATTCTACTTAAATTATATTAAGGCTGTCACACAAATTTATGGAGGGCTATGTGGGTAATTGAAAGTGAAAGATTGTGTTTCAGCTTTAAGTCACAGTTGTAATACCTTGCCATTCCTACCACTGCCATGCCAAATAACCAAGGATATCAATGAGCTTTTAATTTTTGTATATGTGTATACACAGCGTGCAGCTAAGAACACGATTTGTCCCCTAGTTATTATGCAATCCAGTGTTTGTGACAAGGTAAAAGAAGAAACTTAAAGTTAACTTGAAGTTTAATTAAAACTCACACCAAATATTTTTTCCAGGTAATTTATTTTTGCATGCTTCTCTGATCCTTGATTTCACTGATGCAAGCAAAGGAAGTAGTGAAATAATGTATAATACTGGTATCAAGTCTTGGGAAAAAAACTGAAAGGATCATTTATGCTTATGCTTATTGTCACAATTCTGCATTTATTATAACTATTTCAGAGAAGACAGAGCAAATGTGGTTATTGGATTTTGTCAAAAACAACACTAGGTGAATGGAAGGGAAAGAAAAGAAAGCCTTGATCTGGCTCAAGATACTATACTCATCCTGTCATTGAAGATTAGTGACTCAGTGGAAGAGAATTAAAGCAGGAGGAAAGAAATATGCTGTTCTCAGGGATAAATTTACTAGCAGCAATCATGTCATTAGGAAAATAAGACATAATTTTCAGTGTCATGAATCTTGAAAGGAACAAAATCTTCTCTATGGAAGAAAATCATTAAGAAGGTAAAGCAAAGGCTTTGTAAAATTATCATTGAGACCAGAATGCACCTGAAATGTTTTGTTTCTCCTGTTCTGTCCATGAACATAAGACTGTGAACCTTTGTTGGCAAATAGTCGTGGATTAAGTCTACCATGGGCCTGCATCTAATCCAATCAAAGAGTTTCCTCAACAAACCAAAGGCTTCCCACAGCTAAACAGAGGGCTCTTGTCATTCCTGGCTCCACGGCCTGCCCTACCTAACTGCATCCTAATCTTCACTGCAGATCCCTACACGCTGGCAGTGTGCTCAATCCCACTGATTCTTGGATTCAAACTATAGATGTGCTTCAACTGTCCCTCCAGACACACAGGGAACCCCTTATATTTTGTGGTTGTGGGGGGGAAGACACAGTGGCTTGTTCCTTCTCAGGATACGGTGGTCACTTGGCTCCTTTTCCCTCAGGGAGTGAGAAGGGATGGGTGGTTACCTTGCCTTTTTTGTTTGTGGTAGGGATTTAGGGGGATAACTTCAGCATTGGCCACTGCACCTATCCTTCCCTCACAGGGCTAAAGCAGCTGAAAACTTGTTAGAGCAGCTATTGCAAAGCTGGTTGAGGCAGCTCTAAACTCTCTAAAACAGTCCATTTCTACCTCATTTCTTGTTTAGGTAACTGTAACTCCCTGCTCTCCGGCCTCTTTCCCTTTCACCTATACAACAAAAGTCCCCACAAGCCTATTCAACAGACTTCAGCAAAAGCTATCTTCTTTGCTCTCATTGCCCAATTAAAATCCCTCTCAAGCTTTGTATATAATTTGACATCTTTGTCCAAAATTCCAAGACTCTGCATAGTTCTGCCCCTATATATATCAGCTTTCATCTTCTTCTGTACCTTTCTTGTATTCTGCCAATCCCTTCTGAATCATCAAACACTCCATTTTATTTGCAGTTCCATGATGTTTCCTTGATGCTTCCTATGGCTGGAACTACCGCTCAGAGCTCACACTCTTTCATGTCCAATCTTTCAGTTATCAGTCCACAACTAAATATTTCATCCCCGCTCTCATGCTTCAATTCATAATCCGTTAAATATAGCCCCTACTGAAGTACAAACCATTTTATATTTCCTGCATCTGGTTAGAAATAGAAAGGTCAAAATGCAAAGAGAAGTCTTTTCTTACACTACTGTTAGTTGCCAACACAGGGGAATAAGGAGTAGGAGATAGGCTTACTGATTGCCACCAGAAGGCCATGGATAGGATTGAAGGACATAGGCCCTCTCGGCTCCATAATAAGAGCAGTTTCAGCAGTGTGCTGAGAAGAGATGGAGGTATGGAAGAACAGTTACTCAGCTCATGAGAAGTTCTGTAGCTGACTAGTTCGGGTGAGCACTTGAGTTTGTGGATGATTACCTGAATTCACACACTGAAATTTTGAGGTTTACCCTTGGCAATATGATATAATTACTCCTTTATCAAGACTGATTCATGTTTTTAAGCCAGTTGATGTCAAGACCTTGGCAGCCACAAAAGACAACTCACACTTGAAACCTCCAGTTAAAGTTTGTACATTATTCACAAATCTTACAAAATGAAAAGAAGCAACATGGCTTAGCAAACCCCTTAAACTGGCATTAAGCATAACTGTGGATTCAATTATAAAAGTTTTAAAACTATAATGGGTATCTGGAGAATTAGAAGATGACTGAGAGCATATTTTAATAACCATTATCTGAAAATGCAGTAGCCTGTGACAGATGAGCAGTTACGGATCCATTTAGTTTGATCTCTTTTTATTACTATTTGGAGAAACTGATTCAAGACAAGATGAGACAATATATACATAGAACTATTTTTATACATCAGTCTGAGCTTCATCTTAAGTGTCTGGGGTTTTTTCTACTGCAATTTTAAAATTTACAAATGATTTTTCTTTGCTTTTCGGCTGAATTTATTCTGGACGACCTGGTTTTGATCTACAGCTCTACTCTCTCTTTACTGAGCAAGACAATGGGTTTGGATAGGGAGGTATTAATAGGGTTTAAGCTATATATAAATGAACAATTGTGTTCTGTAATTTAAGAATAAATGTATTTTAAAATATCTCCTCTTAATAGCACCTCAAAAGATTCAGTACTTTCAGCATTTCTGTTTTAGCTGTGCATTAGTAATCTGCTCAACATTTGTGCCATCAGTCAATCCCATCCTCTGCTGATGGTACAATTATTCACTGTCAGTCTCTATCAGACCAATCGAGCAATACCCATCAGCTAGAGTTTGCTACAGTTCTCAAAGAGTGTAATTGGAATGGGTTTAGCTCAAGAAAACTAATAGGTCACTGTTTTGCCTTTAAAACAGAGTTTGATAAATTGTAAAGGGATTTAAAAGGCCAAATCTTATCTATCTTATATGGCTACCATTACCCTAATATCTAAGTGCCTCAACATTTTTAATATTACTTCCCTAACCCACAAACTCTCCATGGCCAATGCACCCACTGTAACTTCTGACTCCTCAGCCATCACCTCTCTTGGGTAGAGGTCAGGGTCTCTCCCTCCTGACTGGGATTTTTCCAAGCTGCACAGTTCCCTGCATACACTGTGATATTCCCAGCAAGCCAGACTGCCTAACAGGCCATCTTTTCTTTCTCTCCAGAGGCTATGCCCAGTATATTTCACACAGCTATACGTTATCACACAGCTTTTTATAAGCAATCCCATTTGTTAAGGTGAAAACATTACAGATAAAACATTAAAAATAATAAAAGAACATACACTTATAAACTCCAACCTTGGGCTCTGGTAAGTGTCAGTCCTTCAAAACTCACATCTGGGTTTTCCCCATGGTTAGAAGTTCATGGCTGTCTTAGAGAGAGAATTAGAACTAACAGGAATAGTTCAGTCTTTCTTTAATGCAGCGTGGGCCTTTGATCTTGGCCTTCTCTTCAGGGAATAGCTTCAAAAGAATGGGATTTTGCGTAACTAAAGGTGGGGAATTTTCATTCACTTCCCCCTAGGTATTTCCCAGGAAAAGCACTTAACATGTCCTGGTCTCAGAGTCCATTCTTGTCTGGAACATTGTTCAATATAGTCCTCTGAACCCCCAAGTCTCACATCTCTCCCTAAAGAAGTTACACACGTTCCCGGTTCCCAATGATACATAAATCAATCTGTCCCTTGGAAGAATTACTATTTATTTAGAACAATGTGCTTGAAACTATGTGACAGAAAACACTAAAGACAGTCAGTGGCCAAAGTAAAGTACAGACAAAAAGACAGATACCTGGAAGATAGGAAATCCTGGATACTACAAATGCATACATTAGAGTAGCACCCCATGTCCCCAAACAGGATCAAAGCACCATTGTGTTAAACTTTTTACAAATGCCTACAAATATGTGGTCCCTGCTCCCAAGTGCTTGTTTTTTGTTTTGTTTTTAGTTATAAACTCATTTCTTGCAGGCGTCAAAAAAGTATCAGGGCTTTAACAGAGAGATGATGTCTTGGGAAATTAATCTAGATGTCATTGATTTTAATGGTGCACAAAAAGATCTTTGGCGACCTAGGACTGCAATGTATTCGCAATGATACTGACACACAGTATTTGCCACACCAAATGAGATTACTGGCCCATGTAGCTCAGCATTCTCCCTTTGGCAGCAGTCAGTACAGGAAGTTCATACATGTCAAAACCTCTCAAAAATGCAAATAACCAGCTGCTCTGTGTGTGTGTGTGTGTGTGTGTGTGTGTGTGTGAGAGAGAAATCCCTCTCATTCCACTGTAATGGTTCTTGGGGCATGCAGGACTGAAAGTCACTTTGTTACCTCCTGCCTCCAGCAAGAGGGAGTCTTTTTTGTGGTAACTGGGTGTCAACTCTCCCCCCACCCACCAGCCTTTCAGCTTCTCAAGCACTCCCTCCTGGCTATGTCAGTCTTAACTTTACCTTGCGGGCTAACAATAGGTGCACCCCACATCCCCAAGACCCTTTGAATTATTCCCTTGTGTTATCCAGCCCCTGACTCTAGCTACTCACAGAAATTCCAGATCCACTGCACCAAAGGTATAGTGTACCCCAGTTTATCAGTTTTCCTAAGTTCCCCATCTTGCAGTGTGAAAGTTCAACGGTCAGATGTCCTTTTCACATGCCACTTGCCTTTTCCCTCCACTTCACCCCACCCACAATTTGTTGTCCAGCGAAGTCCCAGAGTCCAGGGTGCATTCAGGTAGATTAATCTCCCACACCGAGGGGATGGGATTGAGTGATGCCACCCCTGTAGCCCACCCCGCCCCAAATCAATTAGGGCATATTAAGTATAGTTGTGCTGCTCTTTAGTCATGCAGTAAGGATAGCAACATTTCATTATTTGTGCATTCAAGACTTAAGTGAATTTTAACCCACAACAGCCCAAACTGATCACTTTCTCAGAGCATAGGTCTGCTAATCACCTAGGCAAAATAGACTAGTTATGTCTATGCAACTATGGTCTGCTCCTAAGGTATCTTCCCCCAGTTTATCAACAAATAGCAGGGGAGAGCTCATTCAGACCAGTGGCTTGGAACAGTTTTAAACACTACCAATAACATACCATATGTTCTCCTTTCACAGCTACATAAAGTACATAAACATGTCAACATATTGAGCATGATTTCGCAAAAATTGACAAGGTGCAGTGCTTACAACAGCCCTGATGACTCCCAGAATGTAAATGTATAGAGATCTTGGCCCTAGGGTACTTGATAATTTTCTAACAAATGTGGACTTCATATTTTAAAAGGTTTTTTTTTTTCTCTGTTTTCATCCAGGTTTACTGAATAATGATTACTATATGCTTTTGTATTTACAAAAATCTCAAAAATAGTGAACTAAAATAATACATATCCTTCTCCTATCTTACAGCTATACTTTTCAATATAAAAATATTTTTTTCAAGATAAATTACCACATTATACATGTTTTCAATTTCCTGAAAAGTCAGGTAGACAATTTAGATTATAGTCCCTGGAAAGACCTCTGTTTTACAAATGACATTTATACAGCAAATATCAAAGCTGACATTTATTTTTCTAGCTTACTGGGTAATATTTTCACAAGGATGAATTGTTCTTCCACAAATTTTCCAATGCACTACACAGACAGATAAATAGATATGCTGTTTTCAAACAGTATGTCTATCATAAATGTTAAATGTACAGTACAATGCTGTCTGGAAAAACAGCAGGAAGTACGTGAATCTTTTGAATGCAAAAGCATATGAAAAAGGCAAAAAAAAAGTCAATCTTTTTGCAGTCTCAAATGTATACTTGGGCAATTAACAAGTTGCACTAGTTAGGTACAGATGTAATTGTATATGTATTACTCTAGTACCAAAAGGATATTCATTTTTATCGTTTTATTGCGAGTGCCATCTCGAATTGCCAGACTAAAGGGTGTCCATCCAAGACTCTGGGCAACTTTGAAATACAACAGAACAGAACAAGAGTTATAAATCAAAGTCCTGCAAACACTTACACATATGCTTTAAGCCGCAGGGACTTTAGAGTTAACCACACACTTAATAGAGACGGTCAGGAATTTACGAGTCAAATGTTTTTAGTTGGAAAATGGTGATTTGGCAAAAGCATTTCACCCTGAAAAACTGGATACATATATTTGGGGGGGGGGGGGTTGGAGGAGGTTCTTATTTAGAAGAGGATCAGCTGAATGGAGAGAAAAGGGAAGGAGCAGGGCAGGGGAGAAGAGGGTATGAGGAGCAGGTGTGGGTGAAACTAAAGTGAAGAGACTGTGAGGCAGAGGGTTCAGTCAATCAGCCAATAAGCACAGAGCAAAGAACATCCAGTCAAGACGGTAGAAAGTTCTCGGACGCTATGTCTATACTTATAGCAGAGTGTAGAGTACAGGCATGGCATGCCCCCCCCCGCCCCCTCCCCCAGCATAAGTATAAATAGAGGTGTACATTGTGAGGCACTGCTTGGACATGTAGAGAGCATGTACCCGACATGCTGCCACCAATGCCTCACTGTCCAGAGGTCCCTGCTTCTGCCCTACTGGCTGGAGTCGCTCACTGGCTCCTCTCCACAGTTTTCCCACAGATCATGTGGCAGCAGAAGGGGAAGAAGGGGCAACGTCAGCTGAGTTCTAGTGCCCGATGAACGTGTGGGTGTGGGATCTCCCTTGAAGAGCTCTGGATCCAAGGGGCTGCTAGGGGCAGGGAGGGTCCCAGCTAGGACCCATTTTAATCCTTCCCCCAGGGTGAAGTAGTTTCTAAAGTCTAAAGCCAGCAACCCTCTAAAGGTGTGCTCCCCCTACCTTGCTGCTAAGCCTCTTTCTCTCCACTTTGGGGATGAGGGAGGCTTAGGGATCATTGATCCCCTGTTGGAGTAATCTGGAGTGACCAGTTGATTTGCCCAGTGCAGGAGAAGCCCAGTCTCCAAGAATGCGCTGGGCACACATGGTTAAAAAGATCAAATGTGAAATTGTTTATTTTTTTTAATTGTTCATAAAAAAACATATTATTGTACCTGCAGTTTCTCATATATAGTGTCATATTCATGTATCGATTGTATATAGCACCAGGGCAGATACTTGATATGTCGCATCAAGTCTGCATGCACTCTGTGAAGAGCAGGAGTGAAATTCCAATGGCAATTCTTGAAGTTGGACAGCGGCTTTGGATATGTTTTACAAATAGAGGATATATTAAAATGGATTTAAATAAAACACATTCATCCCATTTTTATATTAAAATTCAATTTCTTTTATGATGCCCCTCCTCCCCAATTTTCAGTTTTCATCATGTCACAGATCCCAATCTTTGCACGATAAAAATCTCATTAAGATGAATGGGGCCGTTCACTCCTCGCAGAGCTATTTTTTCCAGCCACCTTGCAAAATCAGAAGTCTAATAGCTCAGCTCATTATCTGAGATTATATTCACTACCATGAGGGCTAGAGACAATTTTCAACTCAACCTTAGCTATGGAGTTCTGACATAATGAAAGCAGAGTTTCCAGAATACAATTTTCTGACAAGAAAGGTTGCAAATTCCATGGCTTTGGAATCCCAGAATACACTGGGCCCTGATCATAATCAATACAATTTCTTTCCCTTCAACTATTTCATACTGGCTCCTTTCCTCGAATCTCATCTTCCTCGCCAAATCATTTAGTGAGGCCACAGCTAATCTCCGCTACAGCTGAAATTCTTTTCTCGGAAAATATCAGGATGCTACAAACCCAGGGTTCTGGAATTTTTAATGATTCAATCAGACATGAGGCAGAGAAAGTGAATGAGTGGGAAAGGAAAAAGACAGGACATAACAGTTTGATAGGGTTTCCATAAAATATTAGAGTACTGTGACTTTCAACATTTGTTAGTTTGTGGAGGTTTATATTTTTGTGTGTCAGTTGTTACCCCCTTTACAGAAATTCCTTAGTGCTCACTGCTGGGGGAGGAGAGAGTTGTACTTCTGTAATGTACTAGGATGGTTCAAGTCCATACATTTTTCAGCTTGCTGGCCAAAGTGGCTCACCCAACTTATCTACATGTGACTACAGGCTATACTTGAAAAGATCTGTCATCTATATGTATGGTGTATGGGCTAGCCTACCCAAGCTAGCTTAATTTGAGTTAGCATGGAAAACAACAACAGTGAAGATTACGGGTAGGGGTGTCCTCCAAAATCTTTTCACTATTCCTTCTAGCTAGTGCTGTGTACAGTGAAGGGATTACAGTAGACAGCTGGCTATTTTTGTGGAGGGCAAAAAATTGCTTCACAAACAGAGCCTAAAGTATTAAGGCCCTCTCTGCTCAGAGTCTTTTAAAATGTTTATTATATTCATTGAATTCTAATAAACTTAAATTTTGGAGCTAGAGTTTCGGATTGAAGGCACAAGCTCATGCCGTCAGTCTGCAGTGCAAAAACCTGTGCATGTGCAATTGTTAGAATGTGTCCACAAAACACCCTTTTGTGCCAATGGTTTGCCTGTGTACAAATTCTAAAATGACATGCACACAGCTGTTAGACTAGTTACAGTCTATTACACTAGTTGATAATAGAAAAGGAATACTTGTGGCACCTTAGAGACTAACCAATTTATTTGAGCATAAGCTTTCGTGAGCTACAGCTCACTTCATCGGATGCATAAAAGTGGAAAATACAGTGGGGAGATTTATATACATAGAGAACATGAAACAATGGGTGTTACCATACACATTGTAATGAGAGTGATCACTTAAGGTGAGCTATTGCCAGCAGGAAAGCTGGGCGGGGAGCGGGGGGGAGACACTTTTTGTAGTGATAATCAAGGTGGGCCATTTCCAGCAGTTGACGAGAACGTCTGAGGAACAGTGGAGGGGGTGGGGGTGGAAATAAACATGGGGAAATAGTTTTACTTTGTGTAATGACCCATCCACTCCCAGTCTCTATTCAAGCCTAAGTTAATTGCATCCAGTTTGCAAATTCATTCCAATTCAGCAGTCTCTCGTTGGAGTCTGTTTTTGAAGTTTTTTTGTTGAAGAATTGCAACTTTTAGGTCTGTAATCAAGTGACCAATGAGATTGAAGTGTTCTCCAACTAGTTTTTGGATGTTATAATTCTTGACGTCTGATTTGTGTTCATTTATTCTTTTGCGTAGAGACTGTCCAGTTTGACCAATGTACATGGCAGAGGGGCATTGCTGGCACATATCACATCAGTAGATGTGCAGGTGAACGAGCCTCTGATAGTGTGGCTGTTGTGATTAGGCCCTATGATGGTGTGTCCCCCCCTCCCCCACTGTTCCTCAGACGTTCTTGTTAATAGCTAGAAATGGCCCACTTTGATTATCACTACAAAAAGTCGTCATCCCCCCCACTCTCCCGCTGGTAATAGCTCACCTTAAGTGATCACTCTCGTTACAGTGTGTATGGTAACACCCATTGTTTCATGTTCTCTATGTATATAAATCTCCCCACTGTATTTTCCACTGAATGCATCCGATGAAGTGAACTATAGCTCATGAAAGCTTGTGCTCAAATAAATTTGTTAGTCTCTAAGGTGCCACAAGTACTCCTTTTCTTTTTCCAAATACAGACTAACATGTCTGCTACTCTGAAACTACCTGATAATAGTCAGGCTGCTGGATACCACTTTCTGGTTATGCTGAAAAATATTCTGTCACTGTTTCTTTGTGCTCCCTGGTGGCCTGCCTATATCCATCTGTTGTCTCCTACTTATTTGTGAACTCCTTGGGGGACCTGTCTTTTTGTTCTGTTGTTGTACTGTGCCTAACACAGCAGAGTCCTGGGCCATGACTGGGACTTCTAGGTGCTATGGTAGTACAAACAATAAATAATGCTAAAGACCATACACAAGTATTAGTTTCTTTTAAGTATGTGCCTGATAATTGCAGGCACAAGAAGGTGCTCATGATGGCTTATGCCCACATATATGGAGGTTGGACAGTGGCCGGGTGAAACTTTACCCTTAATAGTCAGCATTTTGCTATTAACTTTTAGTCACGGATTACTGAAGGGATGTAGATGGCATAAATAGACAATGAAAAAGTAAAAGTTAATTGTGTGGGTGTATACATCTCACTCAGAGACAAGCCAGGGTTATAGGTCAGAAGGGAGCTCATGGCTCCATTTCCAGTGACAGATGTACTGAGCTTTACTTTGGCTTGGCTTAATATTGTTCAGAGAGTAAAAATGCGTAAATGTGTCTGCCAAGTGATTAATACAGTCCAGAGAAAAACAGAGGGTGTGGGTTCTTCTGAAATGGTTAATGGCAATAACATCTTTATTACATCAACATGTCCCTATAATTGATGCAATTAATAAATCCATCTGTTCATTTCCAAAGATTTCCTCCTATTTATAGAGCCAGCTCATATGTTCCATTTTCGGGAGCTTAAGTATAATTTTTTTTTTGCTTTCCCTTCTCATGTACAAACCCGCAGTTAGGTTTGCACTGCCTTTTCCTGTATGTTCATCTTGTAACTGCAGTTTGGACATAACTAGAGGAGCATTCTTCTGACTAAGAAAGCCTAACCATTTTTAGAAATTTCGGAGTAGCAGCCGTGTTAGTCTGTATCCGCAAAAAGAAAAGGAGTATTTGTGGCACCTTAGAGACCAATGATAATTTATGCTCAAATAAATTTGTCAGTCTCTAAGGTGCCACAAGTACTCCTTTTCATTTTGAGAAAGTATACTTAGAACCCATTTTCCTTCCAAATCACAAGTTATTCTATTATAATTCAGAACAGGCCAATCATTATTTTTATTTCCCAAAACATCTTGAAATGTTTCCAACTGTACATCTGCAGAGTATTAGATTTAAACTAGAAATGGAGACTCTGATAATGCAACTAACCCTAATATGATTCAACTCTCCAGCACAAGCAAATAAAAGGAGGAGAGGAGTGGAGAAACCCAATCTGCTTTGTACTGTTGGTTCATAACATTCTGATTTCATATGGTTTCAGATTCACCCATGAACATTTCTATATCTTTTAACTCTTCTGTCCCCAGTCTTTTCTGCTTGGAGGATGTCATAGAAAACCAGCCCCAGCAGCACCCGTACACAATGATTGGACCCCTCTAAGTCAGCCCCAGAGACTGAGATACAACATTAATGAATGAACTTATACCCCTGGACAAAAGAAAGATAATTTATGCTGACACTAACTGACCTACTTTTCTATGTATATATGTGGCCTTTGACACAGTAGCCTTCCTATACCACCTATGTATAGAATACATGGAGAATACCTGGCTCTATTCATATTTTGCAGACAGATTCAACTGGGTTTTGATTTAACTGGGAACTGGTCCTGCTTTGAGCAGGGGGTTGGACTAGATGACCTTCTGGGGTCCCTTCCAACCCTGATATTCTATGATTCTATGATTCCTGAGGATCATGCTTGAAAACTGTTTCTTTTCTCATACAGAGTCCCAGAAATAACTCATATTTCAATATCTATAAGGGAATTTAGGTCATCTGTCCAAAGGATGTAAATATCATCTATGTATCTCTGGTATATCATTGGTTTTGTGGTGCATCTGTCCAGAATTTTTTCTTTGAGTGGTCCATGAAGATTATTATAACAAGCTATAACCCTCTTATCCTCCCATCTCCAACTTTTTATTATTCCTTTTCTCCTATGACTGGAAAGGCATTAAGAGATCACTTCACCTTGAAAGGTCCCTTGAAATATGTGTTAACTACTTATGCTAAGCAATCTGTTGCACATTGTATTTAGAATGTGTGAGTACCTTTCTCAGACCCGAACCATAAGGTTTTACTGACTAAAGAAAATACCTTAAATTGCATTGAGATATTAACCAGCAACACAAGTATAATGTTCCCACAGTGGAAAAAAAAACTTTAACAGGCCTCTTCATTCTGCCCTGCTGAAGTTTCTGGTTGGAATTGAACTATTGCTCCATTCATTAATTCAATTTTGCATTAATTAGTGTTGTGCACTGTATTAATCCAGGCTCCAGGTGTGAAAGGCATGGATCACTGCAGTGAGGACACATCCAAGAGGACACAAACTTCAAGTTAAATACAAATTATAAGAAGAGCTCTGGGCCACTGCCATTATCTAGTCCTACAGAAATAGCTAATGATCAAACAGGACCTCAAGTTTCACACCTAAGTCACAGTAGGTAGGCCAACTCCCCAAATCAAATGAGCAACTTCCATTTCTTCCACCTGGTTCTCCTAGTTTACCAGCATAACGCAGAAAAAAAAAAAAAAAACCAACCTGAGACTGAGTCTCACACAGCTTGACCTCAGCCCTGATCCCTATAAGGCACTGGGTAAACCAATCAACTGTACTGGTCAGGTCCATTCAAACAGATTCTTCAATGCACACCTGGCACAGTGCTAGGTGACACTGCAACCCATTCCTTCCTTCAACAGCCTCACATTATTCAGAGGCAACCTACTCCACTTCCGCAGCACACTCCTCTCACATGACAATGGAAAAAAATAACAAAGGCTTTCAGACCTTGAAAACCACTCACCTCTTCTTTTCAAGGTTAAGAGTCTGAGTCTGTCCTTTAAAGTGCTCATTGCTGGGGGGATCTTAGGTCAGAAGTACCAAGCCCTAGATGATGAGGGTTTTTGTTTAAAGAAATAAGGAGGTCAGTGAGGTACTTGCCTTTTACATGGCTCATACTCTCACCTTCATGGCTCTGTCTGCTGCTGGTGTTTGCCTGAAGACTAGAAGGATTCCTGTTTAGGAAGTATACATCAAGTTTCTAACCATCAGAAGGCTTCATCAGACTTCAGAGGCCTTAGAGAGGACAAATTGGTTGACATTTGTTTGTACAATATAGAAAATCCAAGTTTTTAAACACCTTTTTTCCCTTGTACCTAATCATTAAAAACTGGGGGAATGAAACTCTGGGGATAAGAAGAATTTTACTATTTAAAATTTTCAGTTACCCTATTTGTTGCTACCACACTCATGGCTGTGTCATTAGGGTCTTGGTTTCACTCATATACACCAAACAAAACATCTGAATATTTATTAAACACAAAGAAAACTTCAAAATATTTAACTTAAAAAGCTAGAGCTAATTGAAAAATTGGATGTTTTCTAGAAAACTGTCCCTTGCCCCCAGTATGAAATTTCAAATTATGATTTTTTTAAAACTAGTTTTATAGATGGTTGGAAAAAAAAGTCAATTTCTTTTATTAAAAAAAAAAAATCACAGAGATGGTGATGTCATCTGGACAAAGCATATTTAAAAACAATGGCCTAAGAGTGCAATTATAAATTCCCGTCTCCCAGACTATGGTGATATGCATGATGAGGTTATTCCACTTTCACTGCCACACAGCTTGCAGCCAACGGCTCTCCAGAAAAGAAATAGCCAAAATGCATGGCAAACTTGTCCCATCAAACTTGACTACCCAAGCACACTTGTGATGGTCTATATATGTAAACTATTTTGCATCTTAAACACAATTTGGTCAGTTACCAGAATGATTTTATAACCTCCCAGAAGCTCTAAAATTTGTTAATCAACTGTTAATATCACTTATTTGATTCCATTCCATTCCAACCTGACAGCATCATTATGAGTTAATATGATCTTCCTGCAACTTTAGACAGAGTAAAGATTTTAATTCAGCATAGGGTTCAGCAAAGAGATAGTGGACAGAAACTTAAAGGCATCAGTTTGATATCAACTTGGGAGCAATTAGAAAAATAGACAACTGGGATACATAATTATGTAGGAGAGCACAAAGCAAAGAAACTGTACTGCACAGTATTAAAATGTACAGTACAGAGGTCTAGTGAGAGCAATTTGTCCCATTATATGGGGGAACACAGAAACAAAGTGAGTGATAAAAATAGTAATATGGGCAAAGGCTCAGAGGAGAGGTTAAGGATAATTTATATTAATTAGGAAAGTAGCTATTAACAGGCAACAATGATTAAGATACACAGTTTTAAAGGACACATAGAAGGCGGATGCTTTGAAATTATTCAACAGGGTAATGGGCTGAAAAACAAGAGGGCATGAACTGAGGCTAAGGAAAGACTGGGCAGCAAAGGAGTTCAGGATAAAACTCCTCATACATAGGGTAATTAACATGTGGCACTAATGGCAGTTGGGGGAAGGGGGGAAATAAAGACACAGATGCCAAACAGATCAGTGGATGAACAGATAGGTGGATAAACTGCATGGCCTCATTTCATTCCTAAACTCTACTCTATTACCTCTTTGGCCAGAAGGGCAAAGATAAAACATTACAAAAATTAGTGGGATAATAAATGAAAAATAAAAAAAAAAAGTATACTGAAGAACTTACAAGATATAGCCAAAGGCAATTACTATGGGCTAAAAGAGTAAAGAGATTATCCACTAAAAAATAGCCAGTTTAATATTTTGTTATACAATTTTTTTAAATGCTCCCACTGAGTTTATTGCTGAAAAAAGTCTGTCTAGTAATCCACTGTCCTCTGAACATGGATGTAACTCCCATTAAGGTTAATGTCAGTTAAGTACACCTACTGAGGGAAGAATAGAGCACATGATTCATATGAAAACAGTGATAATGACATGACCTAGAAACTACTTAAAAATATCTTGTTTGTGAACCAAGGGAGGTCTTAAATCTCCTGCTAGATAAAAATTCTAAAAAATGAAAAGGATTTGCTGGCCTTGATTCTTATGGCTTATGTTACTTAACAGTAGAGCACATACATAGTTTTACACATCACCAACAATGGATAGCACAGCTGCCAGCTAAACCACACACTTGGCATTAAGGTTACACCCCAGGAGCCTTGGAGTAAAATGTCCACAAGTGCCTAAGTGATTTAGGAGCCTAAGTCCCATTGACTTTCCATAATGGCATAGGCCACTCCTGCACACTCCTCTCCTTGTCCCTTTTTGTGCCTCTAAGGCAATGGTCCCCAAACTGTGGGGTGCACCACCTTGGGGGCGGGGCAGAGGAATGTTTGGGAGGGGGGCTGAGGCAGGGGTCAGGTCAGCCCCTATGGGGGTGCAGGGAGGGAGCACCATGCTTCCAATACTGTTCTGACCTCAGACCAGCTCCATTCCCAACCCCGTTCAGCCCCCAGTCCTGCTCCACCTTTCGGCCCGATCCACCCCTACCTCCAGCTCCCCTTGATTGTTTAGATTGATGGCTTTGTTTTCCTGATACGTAGAGGAACTTTTACACTGTCCTCTGAGGCATTACTTGGTTCGGTTTACATTGGAGACAGGTGAAGCAACATTCCTTTATGTAGGACGGGCTGGTCTTATGCACTGCTCACAAAATCCTTTAAAGAACGTATTTCCAGCACATATTAATAATTCTTTATACACCACCTATATATACACATTATGACAACAGGGTGTTCAGAAAGTGTCAGACCTGATGTGAGTTATAGCATAGTGGCCCCTCTGCCGTTTGGCCCTGAGAGACTCCCTGGATCACATCTAGCATCTTCCATCACATCCAGACTCTTCTTCGGTCCTCTTCTGTGGTTCTGCCAGGAAGGCCACTTGTGTCATTCCATGTGGAGTGCAACGCCAATCTTCCCAGCAGAACCCCACTCTCTCTGCTGGAGTTCATCCTCACCTGGAAGGCATTCATCACTCCCCCTGTTTATTAATCTCTCAGACAGGCCAGCAGGTAGACCCTTCCACTGTTCCCCGGCACTCAACCCAGCATGGAGATGTCGCTGGGGAAGCCTCTCCGCTGCTCCCTGCCCTCAGCCCTCTTCAGGCTGTCAGCTCGGGCCTAGAAGTCAGCGGGCAACTCCCTCTGCTGCTCTCCTTCCTTCAGTCTTCTCAAGTCCTGGCTCTTTGGCATAGGGATGGCAGCCAGCAAATGCCTTTGCTGATCTCCTGCCTTCCCCCTCCTACAGGAAACTCCTCAGCTTCCTTCAGTGACCTCCCTTTTTGATTCTCCCTGATCCTTTATAGTCAAGGTGGTGCCATGCCATCCCAATTAGCTAAGCTGAGGCACTTATTCTGGCACAAAGGAGTTGAATCTGCTTCATTTAAAAGGGGCCAGCCCAACCTGTGACACAAATATTTTTTCTTTATAAATTTTCCGTCAAAAATATCCTCAATAGAAGATGGTGTCTTAACAAAATATCTCACAATCTTCCCATGTTCTGCTAAAAAACTATTTTGTTTAAATACTATTTAAAGAAAATAACCACTATGTAACTATCTTAATTCTTTCGCAAGGCACCAGTGCCCACAGTATCTGAGCACTCAAAAATTAAAAAGCAGCCCTGAATTACCCTAAGTGGGTATTTTTTCCACAGCTTTCCCCTTGTTCAACATGTTTATTGTCAGATTTTCTCCTCTCTCTTTTTAAATTTTATTTTTGAGGGTGGGTATGCAGGCAAGGGGCTTTTCATTTTCCTCTTACACTCCATAACACTTTCAGCAGCATGTAGGGTGTGTGCGCTGCAGTGAAAAGCAAGTTTTGTCCACACTGAAGTACATAGCTACATCTGTCAGTGAAAGGCAGGGGAGGTAAAATGGAAAGGCTTCAGCACCTTGCTGCTGCCACCAGAGATTTTCACTGCAGCAAATAATTTCCATTTCCTTCCCCCTCCTCTTTCTCCCATCAGAGCCTTTCTCCATTGACAGAATTATTTCCTGCAATGGGGAAAGGCTTCAGCAGCAGAACACTACACAGCTAAAAACAGCAATGTAGATGGGAAGGCACGGCTTGGGCCCAGCTTCCTGAATGATCCAGATACCTCTAAATCAATAACCTGGCCTGTCCTCTTCATTATTTACCACTCCCCCAATCTGTGTCATCTGCTAACTTTATCAGTGTAGTACACGGCTGGTTAGGGCTAAATGACTGACCAAAATGCTCACTTCTTTAAGGTTTCAGAGTAACAGCCGTGTTAGTCTGTATTCGCAAAAAGAAAAGGAGTACTTGTGGCACCTTAGAGACTAACCAATTTATTTGAGCATAAGCTTTCGTGAGCTACAGCTCACTTCATCGGATACAAGTGATGAAGTGAGCTGTAGCTCACGAAAGCTTATGCTCAAATAAATTGGTTAGTCGCTAAGGTGCCACAAGTACTCCTTTTCTTTTTTCACTTCTTTAAGCTACATCATTTGGCACAACAATGGCAAATATGGTATCAACATGAATAAAGGTTTTGTTTTTTTTTTTTTTTAAAACAGAGAAGGCTCATAGACTAGAAGGCCGCACATTTTGTTACTTCTGTAGGCTGAGCTGAACATCCATTCAGAGAAAGCAACATGTAAAATATCTTAGGCTTCATTCTTGCAGTGAGCTCCATATAGGTGGATCAATGTGCCTGCATGGATGCAGTTGGAGGACCATGTCCTTTATAAACAATGCATGAGTGATGACTTTCTGTATTAGATGCAATCATTTCTAAATAATTTCAAAGTAGATTTTACTATACAATTTTTTATATTGAAATTGCTAAATATACTGATTTCAGAAAAAAAGCAAAAAACAAGTGATGAATTTTGAATATTTAGAATTGCTTCAAGAATGCAAGAGACATAGACTAGTAAGAGAAAAGACAGTTGATATAATGCACCTTTTTATACTTGTCTAAAATATTCTCCCCACTAATCCAAAAAAAAAAAAATGTATGTGCCCACAGAAAGAAGTTCTGCTCAAGATTCAATTGATTAAAAATGTTACAAGAAGCTTCTTTTAGAAGGGAGTGAAATGTAAACAAACACTGTGGCCAAATTCTTTTTAATAAGGTTAATGCAATCTCTTATTGAAATATAGAAAAGAGAAGCTATTTCCTCTCTTAGTTATTTTTATGCAATAATGGAATACAAATCATTATATAAAAGGTCTTCTAAAGAGATTTAAATACCAAAAAAACAAAATGAGCCATTAAGGAGTTCAAATGCTTGGCTTTTATTGCATTTAAGATCAATTTGTATGATCTACAAGTCTGAAACCTGGATGTTGCCCAGACTTGTTAACAATCTCCATTAATGTTGGGATGGATTTTCTAAATTCTGATAGGAAAGTTACAATATGCCAGCAGAAAGAAAACACAATTTACAGGGCTTGTGTTGACATCCTACCAACTAGCTCTCCCCCTAAAATAAACTGAATCAGTGGCACTATATACAATATAACCAAGGTGTTGGGATTTCCACAATTCCACTACTGTGGAATGCCTTTTAACTGTCCCCTCTCAAGAGACAGATCCTCTCCTGAGTTCAGGCTGTGTTCACCTCTCCCTCACAACCAAAAGAGAGCAATCTCCTCTTATAAGAACATAAGGTCTTAGGTCCCAGCCCTTCAATATGATCTGTGTGGATGGGCCTGTATACCTGTGTGGAATCCTATTTAAGTCAGTAATACAGATGTAGGAGTCCATCCTCACAGATCAGATTGCAGGATCAGCAGAGCTCAGAACCAAAAGAGAGGCAGGGTCATGGGAAATAAATTATTTGGCCAGAACTCTGATGTGGCACAGAGCTGAAAAATGAAAAAACCCGAAGAAAAATCAAGGAAGTCAGATACTTTATAAATTGTGTTCATAACTTCTTTGGCTTGTCCTTAATTTCAGGGATTTTCCCCTTTATGTTTTTTCATCCATTTCTCAGTACTGCTGTGGGACATAGAATCATAGAATATCAGAGTTGGAAGGGGCCTCAGGAGGTCAACTAGTCCAACCCCCTGCCCAAAGCAGGACCAACCCCCAATTTTTGCCCCAGATCCCAAATGGCCCCCTCAAGGATTGAACTCACAACCCTGGGTTTAGCAGGCCAATGCTCAAACCACTGAGCTATCCCTCCCCCCTGAATCCAGTGCTTTTTGGACAGAAATACCACAGAAATTAGAGGCTCTGGGCACAGAATTTAGGACAAGGAGGCTGCAGAATAAAAGGGGTCTCGAATATAAAGCAAATACAAGAATAGGCAGCGTCTTTTTTCAGTCCCTCTATGTAGCTGAAAAAGAAAAAAGTCTGTTATGTTGGTACAGTGGAACCTCAGAGTTACAGACACCTCAGGAATGACAGTTGTTCGTAACTCTGAACAAGACCTTACGGACTTCAGCCACGGGCGGGGGTTTGGGGCTGCAGCCACAGGGTGGAGAGAGTGAGCGCTCCAGGTCGGAAGGGGGGCTGTCAGGGCTTCTGACCGTTGAGCACCAGGGCTCTGGGGGGGAGGGGCCTCAGGGCTTGTGCCCCATGGGAGCACCAGGGCTCAGGGCTTTAGACATGTGGGGGGTGCCAAGGCTCAGGGCTTCAGCCCTGCGGCTCCGCTCCCAGTTTCAGTCTTGCAGGGGGTGCTGGGACTTGGTGCTTCAACTCTGCAGCCCTGTTCCCAGCTTCTGCCCTGTCGGGCGGCACCAGGGCTTGTGTCTTTAGCTACAGGAAGAGTGCTGGGACTGAAACTGGCACTCCGCTTGTAGCTAAAGCCCCAAGCCCCAGAGCTTCCTGTGAAGCTGATGCCGGGAACGGAGCCACAGGACTAAAGCCCCGGTTCTAAAGGCCTGAGAACCAGTGCTCCCAAGGGTGAGAAGCCCCAAGCCCCCCTCCAGCCCCAGAACCCTGATACCTTCCCACCCTGCAGCTGCAGCCCCAAACCCCTATAGCTAAAGACCTGAGCCCAAGGGCTAAAGCCCCAAGGCAATACAGTATTTGTTGTTGTTTTTTTCCCTCCTCTGCTGTCTGATTGATTACTTCCAGTTCCACCTGGTGTCTGATTGACCGGTAAGTCCGTAACTCTGGTGGTATCATCTTTGAGGTTCTACTGTATAAAATGAAGTTTCTATATAATCATATAGAATTGAAACATTTCTTTCTGCTCAAAGGAAAGAGAGCTTCTCCCAAAAGCTGTGCATCAGAAAAAGGAACCCATGCGATTTTGTTTTCTCTATGGGTTGTGTCATAAATATAAAGGGAAGGGTAAACCCCTTTGAAATCCCTCCTGGCCAGGGGAAAGCTCCTCTCACCTGTAAAGGGTTAAGAAGCTAAAGGTAACCTCGCTGGCACCTGACCAAAATGACCAATGAGGAGACAAGATACTTTCAAAAGCTGGGAGGAGGGAGAGAAACAAAGGGTCTGTGTCCGTCTGTATGCTGCGCTTGCCAGGGACAGAACAGGAATGGAGTCTTAGAACTTTTAGTAAGTAATCTAGCTAGGTATGTGTTAGATTATGATTTCTTTAAATGGCTGAGAAAAGAATTGTGCTGAATAGAATAACTATTTCTGTCTGTGTATCTTTTTTGTAACTTAAGGTTTTGCCTAGAGGGGTTCTCTATGTTTTTGAATCTAATTACCCTGTAAGATATATATACCATCCTGATTTTACAGGGGGGATTTCTTTATTTCTATTTACTTCTATTTTTTATTAAAAGTCTTCTTGTAAAACACTGAATGCTTTTTCATTGTTCTCAGATCCAAGGGTTTGGGTTTGTGGTCACCTATGCAAATTGGTGAGGCTTTTTATCCAACATTTCCCAGGAAAGGGGGGGTGCAAGTGTTGGGAGGATTGTTCATTGTTCTTAAGATCCAAGGGTCTGGGTCTGTAGTCACCTAGGCAAATTGGTGAGGCTTTTTACCAAACCTTGTCCAGGAAGTGGGGTGCAAGGTTTTGGGAAGTATTTTGGGGGGAAGGACGCGTCCAAACAGCTCTTCCCCAGTAACCAGTATTAGTTTGGTGGTGGTAGCGGCCTGTCCAAGGTGTAATATTTTGTACCTTGGGGAAGTTTTGACCTAAGCTGGTAAAGATAAGCTTAGGAGGTTTTTCATGCAGGTCCCCACATCTGTACCCTAGAGTTCAGAGTGGGGGAGGAACCTTGACATGGTGGCACAGTGGTGGGATTAACCTGAAATCATTTTGAGATCCAGTTGAGATTTTTTGAACTAGAAATACAGATTTTAAAAAGGAATTTTTAGGAAGTCCAGAAGGCAGCTTTGAAACTGAAAGCAGCTTGGTTTCTCTCTGCTTTGTGGCCAAGCAGAGACAAAAGGGGATTATCTTGTGAATTGCAGGTTTTCTTTGCCTGGAGGCAGGGTACTTAACTCCTGCAGGGAAATTCAGTCTTCCAACCCAGAGGTTTTTTTTTTTTTTCTTTTCTTCCTAAAAGTAAATAGGGGGTGTGTGCTCTACCCATTTGCCTGGAGACAAAAGTGGCAGGGTTTTTTTTAGGATTTTGATTTTTTTTTTGTTTTACAAGGAGCACAGGTTTGAAAAGAATTTTTTTTTCTTCTTTGGGCTGGGTAAGCAGGTTTCCAAGTAGTTGGAGGTTTTTTGCTTTAATTTGGGCCCAGAGCAGAGACAACGGAATTGTCTTTTTCTGTAGGCTGACAATCACTATCAGAGAATAGGTATTCTATTCCAGCACAGCAAAATTTTACAGCCAAGTTTTGTTTGTTTATTTCTAAACCTCGGGTGTAAAGTTAGTTAAAAACAGAGAGGTTAGAATGGCCAAATCCTCAGCTCGACTACAGCTGGAATTAGCCAAATTTCAGGCTGAGGAAAAACAAAGGGAACATGAAAGACAGATAGAACTCATGCGGCTGAAGGAGGAGGAGAAGGAAAAAGAGAGGAAGCATGTGGAGGAGATGGAGAGGATAAAGGCCCAGCAGAATATACCAACAAACCCTAGCAATCCTTCTCCAGGTACCACTTCCCATCCCAGAAAGTTCCCCACCTACAAGGCAGGTGATGATACTGAGGCCTTCCTAGAAAACTTCGAAAGGGCCTGCCTTGGGTACAACATCTCTACTGACCAATACATGGTAGAGCTGAGGCCGCAGCTCAGTGGACCCTTAGCTGAGGTGGCAGCTGAAATGCCTAAAGAACACATGAACAAGTATGAACTGTTTAAATCCAAGGCGAGAGTCAGAATGGGGATAACACCCGAGCAGTCTCGTCGGAGGTTCAGAGCCCTAAGGTGGAAACCAGACATGTCATTTACCCGACATGCCTACCACATTGTAAAACATTGGGATGCCTGGATATCAGGAGCAAGTGTTGAATCTCCAGTAAATTTGCCCTTCCTATTGCAAATGGAACAATTCTTAGAGGGTGTTCTTGAGGAAATAGAAAGATACATCCTAGATGGGAAACCCAAAACTGTAATTGAGGCCGGAGAGATTGGAGCCAGATGGGTGGAGGTGGCAGAGAAGAAGAAAACTGGTCGCAGTTGGAGCGGAGACCAGAAGGGACCACCCCAGACCACACCCTATTACCGGGGGCCGCCCAAAGCCCCACCTACCTCCCAAAGAACCCTCCAGACCCCTTATCGTCCCACCACCCCGTTCTCCAGCAACCCTCCTCGCCCCAGTGACCCGTCAGCTGGACGATGTTTTAAGTGTAACGAGCTGGGGCATGTAAAGGCCAACTGCCCCAAGAACCCCAACAGATTACAGTTCATTGCACCGGAATCACACCAGAGGTCCACAGGCCCAGATACCTCCCAGATACCCTTGGAGCGGAGGGAAACTGTGAGTGTGGGTGGGAAGAAGGTCACCGCGTGGAGGGACACCGGAGCACAAGTGTCAGCTATCCATGCTTCCTTAGTGGACCCCAATTTAATCAACCCAGAGATCCAAGTGACGATTCAACCCTTCAAGTCCAACTCTTTCAATTTGCCTACAGCCAAGTTGCCTGTCCAGTACAAGGGCTGGTCAGGAATGTGGACTTTTGCAATCTATGATGATTATCCCATCCCCATGCTGTTGGGGGAAGACTTGGCCAATCATGTGAAGCAGGCCAAGAGGGTGGGAATGGTCACCCGCAACCAGGCTAAACAAGCCGTGAGGCCTAGCTCTGTTCCGGAAACTTCTATCAGGACCCAGTCAGAGGTGATGGACCTGGACCCCAGGCCAATGTCTGCAACAGCAGTAGTGGATCCAGTCCCAGAGACCCAGACGGAACCAGTCCCAGAACCGGAACCAGCCGAACAACCAACACCAGACCCCGTGTCAGCACTGAATCCAGTACTTGCAACCTCAACACCAGAGGGCCCCACCGAACCTGAACTGGCAGCAGCCGATAACCCTACACAAGAGTCTCAGCCGGAGCCTGAATCCCAACATAGTGCACCAGCGGAGACCGGTTCACAGTCAACAGAAACAGCTCCATCCCCTATATCGCTTCCAGAGGGACCAAGCCTAGGTCCACAATCCCATGAGGAACTGATGTCTCCAGCATCAAGGGAACAGTTCCAGACCGAACAGGAAGCAGATGAAAGCCTCCAGAGAGCTTGGACGGCGGCACGGAGCAACCCACCGCCTCTCAGCTCTTCTAATCGATCCAGGTTTGTTGTAGAAAGAGGACTTTTATACAAGGAAACTCTTTCTGGGGGACACCAGGAAGACTGGCATCCTCAGAGACAGTTGGTAGTTCCAACTAAATACCGGGCCAAGCTCTTGAGCTTAGCCCATGATCACCCTAGTGGCCATGCTGGGGTGAACAGGACCAAAGACCGTTTGGGGGGGTCATTCCACTGGGAGGGAATGGGCAAGGATGTTTCTACCTATGTCCAGTCTTGTGAGGTGTGCCAAAGAGTGGGAAAACCCCAAGACCTGGTCAAAGCTCCTCTCCAGCCACTCCCCATCATTGAAGTTCCATTTCAGCGAGTAGCTGTGGATATTCTGGGTCCTTTTCCGAAAAAGACACCCAGAGGAAAGCAGTACATACTGACTTTCATGGATTTTGCCACCCGATGGCCGGAAGCAGTAGCTCTAAGCAACACCAGGGCTAAAAGTGTGTGCCAGGCACTAGCAGACATTTTTGCCAGGGTAGGTTGGCCCTCCGACATCCTCACAGATGCAGGGACTAATTTCCTGGCAGGAACTATGAAAAACCTTTGGGAAGCTCATGGGGTAAATCACTTGGTTGCCACTCCTTACCATCATCAAACAAATGGCATGGTGGAGAAGTTTAATGGAACTTTGGGGGCCATGATACGTAAATTCGTAAATGAGCACTCCAATGATTGGGACCTAGTATTACAGCAGTTGCTCTTTGCCTACAGAGCTGTACCACATCCCAGTTTAGGGTTTTCCCCATTTGAACTTGTATAGGGCCGTGAGGTTAAGGGGCCATTGCAGTTGGTGAAGCAGCAATGGGAGGGATTTACACCTTCTCCAGGAACTAACATTCTGGACTTTGTAACCAACCTACAAAACACCCTCCGAACCTCTTTAGCCCTTGCTAGAGAAAACTTACAGGATGCTCAAAAAGAGCAAAAAGCCTGGTATGATAAACATGCCAGAGAGCGTTCCTTCAAAGTAGGAGACCAGGTCATGGTCTTAAAGGCGCTCCAGGCCCATAAAATGGAAGCATCGTGGGAAGGGCCATTCGTGGTCCAGGAGCGCCTGGGAGCTGTTAATTATCTCATAGCATTCCCCACCTCCAACCGAAAGCCTAAGGTGTATCATATTAATTCTCTAAAGCCCTTTTATTCCAGAGAATTAAAGGTTTGTCAGTTTACAGCCCAGGGAGGAGACGACGCTGAGTGGCCTGAAGGTGTCTACTACGAAGAGAAATGTGCTGGTGGTGTGGAAGAGGTGAACCTCTCCATGACCCTTGGGCGTATGCAGCGACAGCAGATCCAGGAGCTGTGCACTAGCTACGCGCCAACGTTCTCAGCCACCCCAGGACTGACTGAACGGGCATACCACTCCATTGACACAGGTAATGCTCACCCAATTAGGGTCCAACCTTACCGGGTGTCTCCTCAAGCTAAAACTGCTATAGAACGGGAGATCCAGGATATGTTACAGATGGGGGTAATCGGCCCCTCTGAAAGTGCATGGGCATCTCCAGTGGTTCTAGTTCCCAAACCAGATGGGGAAATACGTTTTTGCGTGGACTACCGTAAGCTAAATGCTGTAACTCGCCCAGACAACTATCCAATGCCACGCACAGATGAACTATTAGAGAAACTGGGAAGGGCCCAGTTCATCTCTACCTTGGACTTAACCAAGGGGTACTGGCAGGTACCGCTAGATGAATCTGCCAAGGAAAGGTCAGCCTTCATCACACATCTCGGGCTGTATGAATATAATGTACTCCCTTTCGGGCTGCGAAATGCACCCGCCACTTTCCAAAGACTTGTAGATGGTCTCCTAGCGGGATTAGGAGAATATGCAGTCGCCTACCTTGACGATGTGGCCATATTTTCGGATTCCTGGGCAGACCACCTGGAACATCTACAAAAAGTCCTTGAGCGCATAAGGGAGGCAGGCCTAACTGTTAAGGCTAAGAAGTGTCAAATAGGCCTAAACAGAGTGACTTACCTTGGACACCAGGTGGGTCAAGGAACTATCAGCCCCCTACAGGCCAAAGTGGATGCTATCCAAAAGTGGCCTGTCCCAAAGTCAAAGAAACAGGTTCAATCCTTCTTAGGCTTGGCCGGTTATTACAGACGATTTGTACCGCACTACAGCCAAATCGCTGCCCCACTGACAGACCTAACCCAAAAAGAAACAGCCAAATGCTGTTCAGTGGACCAGAAAGTGTCAGAAGGCCTTTAACAAGCTTAAAGCGACACTCATGTCTGACCCTGTACTAAGGGCCCCAGACTTTGACAAACCGTTCCTAGTAACCACAGATGCATCCGAGCGTGGTGTGGGAGCAGTTTTAATGCAGAAAGGACCTGATCAAGAATTCCACCCTGTAGTGTTTCTCAGCAAAAAACTGTCTGAGAGGGAAAGCAACTGGTCAGTCACTGAAAAAGAATGTTATGCCATTGTCTACGCTCTGGAAAAGCTACGCCCATATGTTTGGGGACGGCGTTTCCACCTGCAAACCGACCATGCTGCACTAAAGTGGCTTCACACCATCAAAGAAACTAACAAAAAACTACTTCGGTGGAGTTTAGCTCTCCAAGATTTTGATTTCGACATCCAACACATCTCAGGAGCTTCTAACAAAGTGGCTGATGCACTCTCCCGTGAAAGTTTCCCAGAATCAACTGGTTAAAATCGTCCTTGAGATGTGGAAAATATTGTTAGTCTTTATGTACTTGGTAGTATATTTAGAGATGCATGTGTCTTATTAACTCTGTTCTTCCTAGAGCTCCAGGAAGAAATCCCAGCCAGTGTTTCACCCTAGCTGAGATTTGGGGGGCGTGTCATAAATATAAAGGGAAGGGTAAACCCCTTTGAAATCCCTCCTGGCCAGGGGAAAGCTCCTCTCACCTGTAAAGGGTTAAGAAGCTAAAGGTAACCTCGCTGGCACCTGACCAAAATGACCAATGAGGAGACAAGATACTTTCAAAAGCTGGGAGGAGGGAGAGAAACAAAGGGTCTGTGTCTGTCTGTATGCTGCGCTTGCCAGGGACAGAACAGGAATGGAGTCTTAGAACTTTTAGTAAGTAATCTAGCTAGGTATGTGTTAGATTATGATTTCTTTAAATGGCTGAGAAAAGAATTGTGCTGAATAGAATAACTATTTCTGTCTGTGTATCTTTTTTGTAACTTAAGGTTTTGCCTAGAGGGGTTCTCTATGTTTTTGAATCTAATTACCCTGTAAGATATATATACCATCCTGATTTTACAGGGGGGATTTCTTTATTTCTATTTACTTCTATTTTTTATTAAAAGTCTTCTTGTAAAACACTGAATGCTTTTTCATTGTTCTCAGATCCAAGGGTTTGGGTTTGTGGTCACCTATGCAAATTGGTGAGGCTTTTTATCCAACATTTCCCAGGAAAGGGGGGGTGCAAGTGTTGGGAGGATTGTTCATTGTTCTTAAGATCCAAGGGTCTGGGTCTGTAGTCACCTAGGCAAATTGGTGAGGCTTTTTACCAAACCTTGTCCAGGAAGTGGGGTGCAAGGTTTTGGGAAGTATTTTGGGGGGAAGGACGCGTCCAAACAGCTCTTCCCCAGTAACCAGTATTAGTTTGGTGGTGGTAGCGGCCTGTCCAAGGTGTAATATTTTGTACCTTGGGGAAGTTTTGACCTAAGCTGGTAAAGATAAGCTTAGGAGGTTTTTCATGCAGGTCCCCACATCTGTACCCTAGAGTTCAGAGTGGGGGAGGAACCTTGACAGGTTGGCACAGCGATGAGGTGGAAAAGGTAGGGACAGGGTTTGCCAGTCTTCTTGGGATGGGGCAGAGTGAGTGTGTGTTGACGACACTAAACAAACATAAACCTTTATATAAAAATAAATCTGTATCATCAAGGACCATTGGCCTTAGCTCTGCAGTTCTTGGGAGATTCAACTGGCCTGCCTACTCCTCCCTGAGTTTCCAAGCCTGGCAGCATGACTCTCTTGGTACATATTGGCTCCCCTGTCGTATCTGCACAACTATCCCCCAGAAAGGGAATGAAAAGCTACAGATATAGACCTAATGAGGATTTTAAGACCATTAACATACACCATACTTTGCTGTATAAATTAGGGCCCATTGCACACAGAGCAGGTAGGATAGAGCAGTTGCTCCCAAGATCTACCCTCTCTTTAAAGCCTTACCAGCTGTGCTTGTGATTACATGAATTGCTGCTTTAGAGGGGTTGCAAGCATCTCACAGCCACTGGCCACTGCCTGTTCCTATTGGCCCCTCTTCCATACGTTTGCTCCATTCTGTGCTGTGCAACAGAAAGGAGCTTACAACAAGCACCCTTAAAAGTTATTGTTTACTCTAGTATGGTATGAAGCCCCACTGCAATATTGCAGTTAAAGTATTAACAGTAATGTTAAATATTCCAACATGGTAAATGTTGACTTTTTAATGGCACCTACTGCATGGCCCATTAATTCTCATCCTCTCTGTCTCCTGAACGTGCCATCCACATCCATTCATTCCAACACAATGAAAGCTCAATGACACTCACTTGAGCTATCATCTGCTGACAGTGGTGATGACATTATTTGATTTGTTTCCATGATTCACATGATAGCAATGCAAATGCCAGTGATATGATAGGAAACACACAAACTACATGGATGTTAAGGATTTCAAACACTATGTTAGGCCATGTCTACACTAGGAGCACTTTGCCAGTGTATCTATATTGGTATACTATATACTAACCTAGTAAAGTACTCCTAAGGTAGTTGCTATTTTGCCAGTATAATCTTATTCTAGCCCTGTCTCCCACTCTAGAGCAAAACAAGCTAAACCAGTAAAGGCACATTTTTGCCAGAATAACTGCATCTACACTAGGAACTATGTCTGACATATTTCAGAGTAACAGCCGTGTTAGTCTGTCTTTGCAAAAAGAAAAGGAGTACTTGTGGCACCTTAGAGACTAACCAATTTATTTGAGCATGAGCTTTCGTGAGCTACAGCTCATTCCAACGGAAGTCTGTAATGGAGAAATGCTTGGCTTTAGACTGGAAACCAAATAGCAACTCTGTGTGACACACATGCCTCAGAAACACAGTTCTGATTTTATTCTGAAGCCCCTGAAACTATCTATCAGTTTATAACAAAGGCAATAGCCAGACCTAGAATTCCTAATATAGATGGGCAATTCATTTAAAATTGTTCACATTTTTGATCCCCTTATATTTCACTAAGCTTGTTGCTCAGTGAGCGTACATCTCTACAGTTGATGAATCCATGTATTGGAAGCTGGTGTTGTCTGGAAATAATACTAACATACAGTACCTACTGCAAAGTAAATTATCTACAAGTTAGAAGTGTTTGCATGAGGAAGGTGTCACCTGTCATTTATTTACACAAATCTAATATCTATTCTCTTGTTGCAAATTACTTTTCTACTAATAATTAAGTTCTTACTGTACAAACTTAAATAAGTATATTGTACTCAAGAATTCATGATGTAACTATTTTTAAAATAGATTTACTGCCTGCAGACATCTTAAAAATTATGCAGTTGTAATATGCAGATCAGACTATGTTGTTCACAGCTCATTTACAATCAAATTGCCTACTCAAGTGAACTTAGATGTAAGTGCTTCAGCATAATGGAAAACACCCCCACCCCAAAAAACCCCAACATAACACTTTGAGACTAAATTGATACCAAAAGAGACTGATAATCTTTTAGGAGCCTTTCAGACTCTTAGCTGTTTGGGGGCAGGGACTGTAATTTTCTGTACATTTCCACAGTGTCTGGCACTATGTGGCTCCGAGCTGGTCCTGTTAGTGCCAATGCAATATGAATGTTAAACAACAATTATGAAGAGGAGGCAAAGGCAGTTCTGTCACAAAGTCTGGGTTCGCTTTAAACAAAAGAAAAGAAATGATACTCAAAACAGAAATAAAACAAAATGTGTTAACTTCCCAACTCTGTGGAAAAATCCAAAGCAACAATCACAAACATATCACAACTGCTATAAAGTAGTTAGCCCAGAAATGGTAGGTAGTTACTAACCAGCTCTGAACCTGTTTTTAAGTCCACTCTTCAGAACTTTCCTGGCTACAAACCTCCTATGTTTCCTTATTATATTCCTACAGAGTCCTGTGCTCAAGGTTCTGGAGGATTACCAATTTGCTGCACATGTGATTTAATCGAGAATGGGCTAATAAGGCTCTTCTAGACAACCACTAGATCCTTACACAGGGCTCTGTACACATACATATGAGTTTATTTCCTAGTTCTAGTGGGACAAAAAATAGGACAGGGCAATGACCTAGAAAGAAAACAAGAAAAGAATGGTTCACTACGTTTCACACTCCTCTGCTACCAAATCCACACCTCACAAAACAGAAAATATACACGAGAATCAGAAGGCAAATGCAATTTAAGGGACAAAAAAAAAAAAAAGGATCTCCAAATGAATGATGAATACACCATCACAGGATCTTGACAATATCTTACAGTCAGCAAGCAGATGAAGGATGGTATGCAAATTTCTCAAAATATAAAATGCCAGATGAACATGAAACAGTAACCAAAGGAGACATTAAAGTTCACCAACTTGCTTTTTCACATAGCCAGCTCCAGAGCTGCTGTTTAGATAAAGCTCTGTGCTATTCCATTAAAACAAACAAACAAAAGAACCCTCTCACAGTTCAGTTTCACCTCTTTACTAAGATAGCATAAGTGCCTACCTGTTATTTCTTCCTCTTTCATAAAGATTTTTTGTTGTTTTATGCACTTGTTTTGTGAGGCAGACTGTGTAACTTGATCTTTGCATTTTAGGGTTCATATAATTTTGTCACTGTAAATTTACTGGGAAGTACATAAGAGCTGTTGTAATCTTTCCTTTGAATAGTAGCATAATTTCTGATAATGCAATCGTATAACTGTTGTGAACACCACAGTATTTTGTTTGGTGTAACCACTTTTTAAGGAAGATGTTTGTGTACATGGTTAAACCCAAGAATATCAAGGAGAAAACTTACTGATCAGTAATATTCACTTTGTGCTGATTTTCTGGTAAGCTGGAGAAATGTGGCATCCCAGACTCCAGGTAGTAAGGTTTTCTTCCCTTCTTTCTTCCTGGAGAGGATACAGTACAGTATTTACCAACTCTTTTCTTTCTCCTTATTTTGCCTTCAGTGGGTGGTGTCTTCTTTCTTCAGCTAGGACTGTTTGAGAAGAGAATCCAAAATGAAGGACAATCCATTTATAGAGGAAGCTCCTCCCACAAGTAGTGTTTTGATAAATGGGGGGCAGGGAAATGCATATGGTAAAATTTACCACCCGGTCAGAGGGTCACCACAAAGTAATTAACATAGAAGCTACAGGACTTGTGCTGCCCCCCAACAGAGTAGTGAAGTTCATCTGGAGTGAAGGAATTCTGTTATTTCTAACAGCAATCAGTTGAGATTACTTCTGAAGGAGAGAGAAACCTGTAATGCTCCAGGTTACTTTTCTTAACCCTGTGGAAATTCATTGTCTCTTGTATTTATATACTCTGTCATTGTCACAGTAATTATTTTTATTCACACTCACATACATGCTGTAATCACATTTTGCAACAATTGTAAGTCACACAGGCACAAGTATGTTCCACCCAGATCTGAATACAGGACTGTACATTACCATCTTTTCATTCTGATATTAAGGAACCTCTTCCTGTCCAAAGTTGGAAGGTTTTCACATCTGTATTTTGGTACCTATACTTCTGTACATACCAACCAAAAATTACCAAATGCAGCATATCCAATTCTCAAACAAATTCCAAAGCTATAGCAATTTATTTTTTCCCCTAAATTGCAACATTTCAGTGTGACAGTAGTCAAATAGGGATCCAGCTAACCCTCAGAAGGGTACAACATCTCCAGCACCGTAATGTGAGAATCTGACTCTAAGCAAGACATGTATGAGCAACGATGTAACCACTTGTTCCTATGACTGTTAACATCATCCTTCCTCCTCTATTCAACCCCTGGTCGGTTTAGAATATTTATAGAAATGTACTACTAACTTCTAGAGGACTTTCTACAAGAAGAATGTCAAAATTTCTGTTCACATTGGGCTTTCTATAATGTTAGGTCCCATTCCTGCTTACTCTTATGCACATGCTTACCTTTACTACCATGAGATCAGTACTTTATTATTTTACCAACCGAAATTACAGTGTTTGCAGGATCAGGGACAGTTTTACTAAGCAAATCTACAGGGACAAGGAATCTAAACTACTTGATGCTGTCCCTGTAAAACCTACTACACACTCAGAGCAGTTATTTTCTACTGACAACTGTCTTCCTAGTGGCAAAATGTGTACTAGGAAAATAGAGATTTTAATTCCCTATTGCAAAATTATTTTAAAACAAATTATTTTGTTTGCAAACAGTTCAAACTTGTAACATTGTTTTAGATGTGCTAGGATACAAAAAGCATCATTGTGTTTTAACTAAGAGGAAAGCTGTCATAAATATAAAGGGAAGGGTAAACCCCTTTAAAATCCCTCCTGGCCAGAGGAAAAATCTTCTCACCTGTAAAAGGTTAAGAAGCTAGGATAACCTCGCTGGTACCTGACCAAAATGACCAATGAGGAGACAAGATACTTTCAAAAGCTGGGGGGAGGGAAAAAGAAAGAGTCTGTCTGTGTGATGCTTTTGCCAGGGACAGAATAGGAATGGAGTCTTAGATCTTAGTAAGTAATCTAGCTAGATATGTGTTGGATTATGATTTATTTAAATGGCTGAGAAAATAGCTGTGCTGAATAGAATGAATATTCCTGTCTGTGTGTCTTTTTGTAACCTAAGGTTTTGCCTAGAGGGATTCTCTATGTTTTGAATCTAATTATCCTGTAAGGTATTTACCATCCTGATGTTACAGAGGTGATTCTTTTTTACTTCTATTAAAAGTCTTCTTGTAAGAAAACTGAATGCTTTTTCATTGTCCTTAAGATCCAAGGGTTTGGGTCTGTTTTCTCCTATGCAAATTAGTGACTTTTTTTCCCCCAAACCTTCCCCAGGAAGCGGGGGGCAAGGGTTGGGAGGATTTTGGGGGGAAAGATGTTTCCAAACCACGTTTTCCCAGTAACCCAGATAAAGTTTGGTGGTGGCAGTGGAAGTCCAAGGGCAAAGGGTAAAATAGTTTGTACCTTGGGGAAGTTTTAACCTAAGCTGGTAAAAGTAATCTTGGGGGGTTTTCATACAGGTCCCCACATCTGTACCCTAAAGTTCAGAGTGGGGAAGGAACCTTGACAAAAGCTATAACATTAATAGCCAAGACTTTTACAGGAAAATCCCTGCTTTGCTGGTGCAGATGCCAATGAAGAGATAGAGAGAAAACAATTTTCAACTCTGATATTCAGAGGATTGGGGCCAGAGATCACAAAAAGTACAACAATTAATAAGAACATAATAATGGCCATACTGGGTCAGACCAAAGCCTAATATCCTGTCTTCCGACACTGGCCAATCCCAGGTGCCCCAGAGGGAATGAACAGAACAGGTAATCAAGTGATCCATCCACTGTCACCCATTACCAGCTTCTGGCAAACAGAGACTTGAGACACCATCCCTGCCCATCCTGGCTACTAGCCATTGATGGACCTATCATCCATGAATTTATCTAGTTCTTTTTTGAACTCTGTTATAGTCTTGGCCTTCACAACATCCTCTGGCAAGAAGTTCCACAGGTTGACCGTGTGTTGTGTGAAAAAATATTTGTGTTTGTTTGTTTTAAACCTGATGCCTATTAATTTCATTTAGTGGCCCCTAGGTCTTATGTTATGAAAAGGAGTAAATAAACTTATTTACTTTCTCCACAACAGTCATGATTTTATAGACCTCTATCATATCACCCCTTAGTCATCTCTTTTCCAAGCTGTGAAGTCCAAGTCTTATTAATGTCTCCTCATACGGCAGCCGTTTCATACCCCTAAGCATTTTTGTTGCCATTTTCTGAACCTTTTCCAATTCTGATCTATCCTTTTTGAGATGGGGTGACCACATCTGCATGCAGTATTCAAGGTGTGGGCGTACCATGGATTTATATACAGGCAATATGATATTCCTGTTTTATAATCTATCCCTTTCTTAATGATTCCCAATATTCTGTTCACTTTTATGACTGAGTGGATGTTTTCAGGGAACTATCCGCAGTGACTCCAAGATCTCTTTCTTGAGTGGTAACAGCTAATTTAGACCCCATCATTTTATATGTATAGGTGGGATTATGTTTTCCAATGTATATTACTTTACATTTATCAATATTGAATTTAATCTGCCATTTCATCAGATCCTTTGTCCATATTAAACTATAAAGAAAACATTTCCCGCCCCCCCCCCCCAGGAAAGTTAAGGCAAAAGCATGAAAGCATGTAATTCCCATTATTAACAGGAATTATAACAACTGTAAAGTTAATCCTGTCAGGAGCTGAGCATTTAGCAGCTCTTATTGAATTCTTACTCAGAAATTGCTTTTAATGGAAGTGAGGCTTCTTCACAGAGGCCATTCAACTCCTTTCACGATCTTCTCCTTTAAGCAGTTCTTCATAGAAAGAAAGCATACAGGGGGGGCAAGGGAGTGAGATATTGTTATTCAGACAGGTTTATGCTGAATTTTAAAAATAGCACTGAGGGAAGATATCTAGTCTGAATATCTTCCCAGGGGTTCAGATCAAAAACATTTAACTTCAAATAATTGAAATTTTAAGATGCTTTTATAATTTTTCATAAACTGCAGATGAACTGGCCCCTTGGCAATGTCGTTGTCTCAGTAAGAATCTTAAAGCAGCTCCAGAAATAAGCATAATATAGGTATTTCTTTTTTTGCTTTTGTAAAATACGATTTTTTTACATTTTCTTTACTTCCTTTTCTCCTTAGAGACAAAGGGAAATATATGGGTATGGTTTATTACCCACCTTTGCCATCGACCACCCTATAGCAGTTGTATACTAGAGAATTACACTATTATTTTGTTAGGTCTCATAACACCCTGGTGGAATAAGTAAACATTATTCTTATTTTAGCGATGAGGAAACTGAGGCTTCACAAATTCATGCCAGAACCAGAATTAGTACCCAGAGCCAGGAGTTTAAAAAATAATCAGGCTCAAGTCTATAGACACCTAAGCAGGTGGCCAGATTTCCAGCAGAAAATGATCACCCAGGAGTTTGAATTATAGGAGCTGTTGTGTGCTCAGTGCTTTTGAAAATTAGGCTACCTACTCAGGTGCTTCATTATTAAGTTTGAAGTCTATCTTTAGGTGTCACTTTTTGAAAATTGTGTCCGAGGCTTCATATTTTGCAGATGCTTGCCTAATAGGCTGGACTACAACACCAGCTGGAGAAGCACAGCTTCTCTGTGTCTCAATTTGCCCATTCATAAAACCAAGATAATCAGATATACATCATTAAAATGAACAATTCTGAACCTCCAAAAATAGTTTAGGTTTGACTTTATGCTTATTTTAAATAAAGTGATTCACGCCTCCCTAGTTTTTGAAGATATTCTTCTACTCTAGCCGGTGATATATTGACTGCTACATGCTCTCTCAGATCTGAGCAGAATCTTCGATAAGGCTAGGGAAAAAGTAGAATTTATAGATGTAGAAGTTAGTGATTTAAACTATTAGTTCTCTTTAGGAAATCAATATCTCATAAAGGCCACTGGGCTTTGAGTGAAATCAATGGGAGCTGAAGGTATTCAGCTCAGGAAACAGGTGCTGAATGCTTTATGGGATCAAACACAGAGGGCTAGATTCACAAGGGGATTTATGTGCCTAACTGCCACTTTAGGTATCTAAGTCTGATATTTAGGTACTCAAAATCCCTGCTCTGCTTCTACCAAACCCTATAGGTGCCTAACATTCCTACGTGCCTAAATTTCCACTGGTAAGCATGCACATAGCCACCTCAGTCCTGACTGCCAAGCTGCTCAATACCTAAGCCCTGGCAGGATCCTAAAACTGGGCATCCCCTAACCTATCTTGCCAGGGGTGGGGAGGGGGCAGATCTGGTAGACATTCTCATAGAACATCTAAGAGCACACCAGCTGGATCAGACCCTGCACAAGGCACAACAGACAAGGAGGTAGTGCCCTCCTTGTACTCAAATGCCAAGTGGTTAGAACACTGATTCAGAGCAGGATTTAAGCTCAAGGTTCCTTCTTCTCAACTGAGTGCTCTAATCACTGGTCATTACACTCATTAGGACATGTTAAATTTTCCATATTTTTGGTATATTTAGCTCCACATGTTATATGCTTCTCAGAGACTTTAGGTTTTGATGATTTGACTAGGATGTCATTTTTCATAGTTCTGATTTATTTACTTGGAAGGTAATCTTGCCATTAGTGACATCATCTTCATTTCAATTTCAGGTTTGAAATCTCCTTAACTAAGTTTTGCCACATTGGTTTAGTTCATGACAAAATCAACTCGACAGTTGAAATTCTACTTACTATGCTGGCATAATTTTATACAGAAATCAGGAAAATTGCACAAATAAGGAAAAACATAGCAAATGTAATCTGCTCCAGCTGCCAAAAACAAATAGAATCACCTTAATTTAATCATTCACAGTGCTAGGGATTTAGTGGCAATTATGTCATCAGAGTGACTAGTTTCGCAGTTAACAATTCTTTTCAGCCTTTGCAATCTTTCCACTGGATAGCACTGGTATCTCAGCCTGTGCTAATTAAACAAGTTATGGAATTACATTAGGGTCAGAAACAAACATTTACTGAGAGCGAGGCCAGCAAATTAAACATACAAGGCAACAGTAATATGGGAGTAATAGTCAGGCATTAATTCAAGGGGAGATATGGTAGAATTCTAACACAAGCAACAAATCTTTTAAGACTACAAACCTTGAAAAAGGGTGGGGGAAAAGGGGGAGTCAAGGTAAAAAAAATAACTAAATTATAAGGAGCAACCTTGCACTTATTAAAGGGAAACCAAACATATGTGTCATTGTCGATATAGCTGAAATGATTTTGGCAATAGCCTCCTTTCTAACAAAACAGACTATGTATTATGCACAAAACAAAACCTGTGGGAGGTTTACTCCACTGTGGATATACACAGCCATTTTTCTTAATTATCCCAGTCATTCTGCCCCGAATAAGCCTGCTTCTGCTCCAGTGAAGTTAATGAACACACTCATAGTGACTTCAATGGGCTTTGGATCAGATCCTGGGCTTTGGACTGGGGCAGGGAGACAGAAAGAGAGAGAAAGGGTGAGGTTGATTATTAAGTCATTTTCATCAAACTATCATTGATCATGATGAACGCTTTTCATTTTTAAGGCTGCTGTTATGCATAATTCCAGAAGAATCCCACACAGCCTGGCCACTTTCTGAAGTGTTACCTACATACATAGCAATACTGTATGAACCCTGTGGGGTTCAGATATTGCACTGTGCTCTTATAGCACAGGAAGTTTAAGGCTTGATTTTCTAATCTTCATTTTATTTAAGATATGACAACAGAGAAACACAGGGCATTTGTGACCTTGAAAATGAAATTCAGGGAAACAGATGTGGTGGAATGTTGCCAGGAAGCCTTAGTATACGGGTTTTGTCTGAGGGCAAACACTTAGTTTGCAGCAAGGTGGGGTGTGAATTTTCCCCATACCAGTATGTCACACACTAACTGTCTATGGGGACCCTGCTGTCACACAACTGAAAATTTGCTAGTGCACTTTGATCTACTCCCATTTCAAAGCAGAGTAGATCAAACTGCACTAGGAAACTTCTCGTGGGCAGCAGTAGGGTCCATACACGCACTTAGTGTGCACTTAGAACTGTGGCAGGCTAGTTCGGGGTAGATTTACACCCAAGCTTATTGCAAACTAAGTGTTTATTTAGACAAATCCTGAGTTTAGAGGATTCCCTTCATGTGATGAGGAAGTAGAAAGCATTTCCAATTATATCTTGACCAGTGCATACATTTTCCTCCACTACTAAACTGCAGTAAAATCAAGATCAGGAGGGTATTACTGGACACCAGCAGAGTATTACCAAGCTCTGTTGTTCAAACCTCAAAAGTCACCTCTCAGAAAAACATTGTAAGATGCTCATCACAATATGCTTAAGATTCAGATAGACAGCATGGGTAGATCTATGCTCCAATAAAAGATCCATAGAACAGCTATACCTGGCCTACACCTTCTGACTGGGGCTAGAAATTGCACTGTCAATGTTCAGGGTCAGACTGGTGTCCAGGCTCTGAGTTCCCATGATGGGGGAGGAGCTGAAAGCCCAGGCTTCAGCCCAACTCTCTACACTGAAATTTTTGGCCCTGCAGCCTGAGCCCAAGTTTATTGACCCGGACTCAGACTTGGTGTTGGGGTTTTATTTATTGCAGTATAGATGTATTCAAGCAATTGGAATTTACTCTTTGGCCTTCAATTCTGTCATCTCTGATATGATACAACATGCTTGTGTGTGTTAAATGAGAAATAGTTCTTGCCTTTGTAAACAAATTTTCACATAGAGCCTGATCCAACCGGGCATATTTGGCCCAATTCTGTTAAAGTTTTTTTATTGAAAATATACTCAAAACAAAAATTCTAAAATTTATTTAACTTTAAGAGCATGGCTGAGTTGTTAGTGTGCTGTGGCCACTACTAATTATAGTAGTCTCTGTTTCCTTGTCCCTTTAGCAATTTGTGTGTTATATCCAGGTATTTTCTATCATTACACACTAGATAGTATCTGCCCCAAATCAGTTATATTGTTACATGTTGGTACAGCACCTACCAGAACGGGTATCTTATCCCTGATTAGGATCTCCAGACATTACCATGACAAAAACAATAACAATAGTATTTTTTTCATAACACAAAGAAAAACTCAACCATCGTAATAAACAATGTTTTTGTCCTTAATTAGTTTCAAGGTAAAATTGTTTGTCTTTGATTTGATATGGAGTGGGGAATGTTGCATTTCCTTTTTATTTTTATTTGGAGCACCGATAGAAGATGATCACAGGATCCACTATGTGGAGCAAGTGATTCTGTCTGATATCTGACTGCACAGACCTAGACAAAATTAATAAATCATTGGCTGAATGCAAGCCCTCATTTCTTCTGCTTTGTTTACCACATAACTTGTTCTCTAAATTACAATATTTCACAACGCTCAAACAAGGAGAACAGTTCTGGCTTAGATATCACTTTGTAGCTTCTCTCTCTCACACACACACACACACACATTTCACTTGCTCGTGTGGTGAAAATGTGACTGTGAAGATTGTGAAGACAGTATCCATAATACATTACTCCCAGTAGGTCTCTGTGCATCTGATTAAAACAGTGGTGTTCAACCTCAAGGTATTCAAGCACTCAAGGAAGACAAGGCCATTTCAGAGAAGCTAAATCAATTCTTTGCATCAGTCTTCACTGCGGAAGTTGTAAGGGAGATTCCCACATTTGAGCCATTCTTTTTAGGTGACAAATATGAGGACCTATTCCAGACTGAGGTGTCAAAAAAGGAGTCTTTGGAACAAATTGTTAAATTAAACAGTAATAAGTCACCAGGACCAGATGGTATTTATCCAAGAGTTCTGAAGGAACTCAAATATGAAATTACAGAACTACCAATGGTGGTATATAACTTAACACTTAAATCAGCCTCTGTACCAGATGACTGACAGATAGCTATTATAATGCCATTTTTTTTAAAAAAAGCTACAAAAGCAACCATGGCAATTACAGGCTGGTAAACCTAACTTCAGTACCAGGTAAATTGATTAAAACTATAGACAAGAACAGAATTATCTGACACATTGATGAACACAATGTTGGGAAACAGTCAACACATCCTTGGTAAAGGGAAATCATGCCAAGCCAATCTATTTGAATAGTTAAGGGTGTCAACAAACATCTGGACAAGAGTGATCCAGTGGATATAATATACTTGGATTTTCAGAAAGCCTTTGACAAAGTCCCTCACCAAAGGCTCTTAAACAATGTAGGCAGTCATGGGATAAAAGGGAAGGTCCTCTCATGGATCGGTAACTGATTAAAAGATAGGAAACAAAGAGTAGGTGTAACAGGTTAGTTTTCACAGTGGAGAAAGCTAAATAGCAGGGTCCCCCAACAATCTGTACCAGGACCAGTACTGTTCAGCATATTTATAAATGATCTGGAAAAGGGGGTAAACAGTGAGGTGGCAAAGTTTTCAGATGATACAAAATTATTCAAGATGGTTAAGTCCAAAGCAGACTGTGAAGAGTTACAAAAAGATCTCAAAAAACTGGGTGACTGGGCAACAAAATAGCAGATGAAATTCAATGTTGATAAATGAAAGATAATGCACACTGGAAAAGTTAGTCCCAAATATACCTACAAAATGATGAGGGTCTAAATTAAATGTTACCACTCAAGGAAGGGATCTTGGAGTGATGGATAGTTCTCTGAAAACATCTGCTCAATGTGCAGTCAGAAAAGCTAACAGAATGTTAGGAACCATTAGGAAAGAGACCGATAATAAGACAGTAGATGATATAATACCACTATAGAAATCACTAGTACACCCACAACTTGAATACTGCATGCAGTTCTGGTTGCTCCATTTCCAAAAAATATATTAGAATTGGAGAAGGGAAACAAAAATGATTAGGGGTATGAAATAGCTTCCACATGAGGAGAGATTAAAAAGACTAGGACTGTTCATCTTAGATACAACACAAGTAAGGAGGGATATGATAGAAGTCTATAAAATCATGAATGGTATGGCGAAAGTGAATAAGGCAGTGTTATTTATCCCTTTACATAACACAAGAATCAGATGACACACTATGATATTAACAGGCAGCCGATTTACTTCTTCACAAACTGCAAAGTCAAACTATGGACTTTGCAGCAAAGGGATGTTGTGAAGGCCAAAAGTATAACTGGCTTCAAAAAAGAATTAGATACTTTAATGGAGGATAGGTCCATCAATGGTAATTAGCCAAGATAGTCAGGGATGCAATTCCATGCTGTGAGCATCCCTAAACCTCTGACTGGCAGAAGCTGGGCCTGGGTGACAGAGGAGGGATCTCTTGATGAATTGCCCTGTTCTGTTCATTCCCTCTGAGGCATTTGCCACTGGCCGCTGTTGGAAGCGCAGGAAACTGAGCTATTTCAATCATTGGTCTGACCAAGTAGGATCATTCTTACATTCTTAACCGAGATGAGCTGGAAAGCCACTTCATCCCTCAATGGAGGCAAAATTGGCCACCAAAAAGGAAGGCATAGCATTCAAATATTACATTCTGATGTGTGCATTGATACATGACAGTGTCATTTCATACACCACCACCTGTGTGTCTTTCCACCTCTTTCCACCACTCACAGTGGATGGGATGGGAGTTTTTATTTCTCTCTCTCCTTGTCCTCTCCTCTGGCTTTTTTGAAGGGAAGGAGTGATCCCATTGGTTTGTCTTCACCCCTCCCCCACCCCCCATCCCACACTCCCTGGGGATGGAAGGCACCCGTTCATTTGCTCAGTGCTTCCTGCACTGCCTCATGCATACGAGACAGCATGTAGACCATTGTTGTGATCAACACAACCTGCCTTTTTCCTGAAACCAGGTAAAGGGCAAGGTGAGCTACCAAGACCTGTGGGCTAAATGAAAGTAGCATATGGAACCCTAGAAAACTGCATGCAGTTCTAGACCCAGAATATCTACTTTTAATTAAGATGCATTTCTTTTCCTACGTTTTCATAGTAGCTTTAGTATGATGATCATTGACTGAAAGTTGAATATGAACTTATGAGATAACTTCAGAACTATGGAGAGATATTATTATTAGTAGTAGTCCATCGCTGCTGCTGCTGCTGATGTTGTCGCAGTTCTCGTATATGGCTACACATATGACTCCTGTCAAGGTTCCTTCCCCACTCTGAACTCTAGGGTACAGATGTGGGGACCTACATGAAAGACCCCCTAAGCTTATTTTTACCAGCTTAGGTTAAAACTTCCCCAAGGTACAAACTGTTTTACCTTTTGCTGACACCACCAAAGTGTCAAACAAAAACAATAGGGGAAGTGCCTACTTGGAAACATCTCCCCTGCAAAATATCCCCCAAAGCACTACACCCCCTTTTCCTGGGGAAGGCTTGATAAAAACCCTCATCAATTTGCATAGGTGAACAGAGACCCAAACCCTTGGATCTTAAGAACAAAGAAAAAGCAATCAGGTTCTTAAAAGAGAATTTTAATTAAAGAAAAAGTAAAAGAAAAACCTCTGTAAAACCAGGAAGGGAAATACCTTACAGAGTAGTCAGATTCAAAACATAGAGAATCCATAGAGGCAAAACCTTAAGTTACAAAAAGACACAAAAACAGGAATCTATATCCCATTCAGCACAACTTATTTTATCAGCCATTTAAACAAAACAGAATCTAACACATATCTAACTAGATTGCTTATTAACTCTTTACAGCAGTTCTGACCTGCATTCCTGCTCTGGTCCCAGCAAAAGCATCACACAGACAGAGAGGACCCTTTGTTTTCTCCCCCTCCAGCTTTGAAAGTGTCTTGTCTCCTCATTGGTCATTTTGGTCAGTGCCAGCGAGGTTATTTTAGCTTCTTAACCCTTTACAGGTGAAAGGGTTTTTCCTCTGGCCAGGAGGGATTTAAAGGTGTTTACCCTTCCCTTTATATTTATGACAACTCCACAGTCCGAATCCTGATGCACAGACTAGGTCGCACTGAGGGCATGGGAAGTCCGTATCTATGATGTTTGATGATGCAGCTCTGTGGCGCCTTTTATGTGCAGCCTGGAGATAATTTCGTAGATCCCACTCAAACTTGTCATGTGCTGATCTTGTCAGAGGCCTGTTCTGAGGTATGGAGAGGTATGTTTACCCTAAATAACAATGGAGGCCATTATATGAAGTATCTGAAAACACTGAAGCTTTAATAGCTATCCAGTTTCTCCCTCACCCCTGAAATTAGGGCCTTATTGTAAGAGACAATCCCTGCCCCAGAGATCTTACAATCTAAATAGTCAAGACAGAAAGAATTTCCCCCATTTCTATGCAGCTATTGAATCCATCAAGATGGCTGAACAACTGATATTTTACAAATTTTAAAATAAATTACTTACATTAAATAAAGAGCGTGAGTACATTTGGTGTAGATCACCACCCACAGAGAGGAATCCCACTCTTGTTGACCAGGGTATGACACCACGGCTGATCTCTGGATGCCCCTTTACTATGGCAGCTCATGAACTTTTGGACACTAGTGCTACTGGCCTTTACCATGCACAGACTCATAGACTCATAAACTTTAAAGCCAGAAGAGACCATCACAATCATTTAGTCCAGGGGTCCCCAAACTTTTCATGGTCACCACCCCCTATCTCTGTCCATGCCCCCAGGGGGCACTCAGACAGGGGTAAGGGGTCAGAGGCTGGGGCCACAGCTGGGGGTGGGTCTGGGGCTGGGAATGGAAGTGAAGCCAGGGGCTGATGGCTGGGGGCAGGAGTGGGGCTGGGGCCTGGAGCCATCTGGAGGCTGAGTCTGGAGAGGAATTTGGGGGCCAAGGCTGGGGCTGGGAGTGGAGCTGCAGTCGGAGCTGCGGCAGAGGTGGGAGTGGAACGGGGCTGGACAGTGTGGGAGCTGGCTTGGTCCCGAATGTTCCTCCACAACCCCCTTAGGGAGGGCATGCCCCACAATTTGGGGACCACTGATCTAGACTGATCTACTGCACATCATAGGCCCTAGAATTCCACACACCCATTCCAGTAGTAGGCTCATAGTCTCTGGCTGAGTTACTGAAGTCTGCAAATCTTGATTTAAAGACTTCAAGTTACAGACAATCAGGACTTTTAGGAAATGGAAAACTACATCTTACAGAGTGAAAGCATTGGTGGGAAAGACAGTCTAACACACTAAGTAAATTCATGAGTCCACTGCTGCACCTGCTTCCTTGTCTTCTTGATCACAGATTCTGAACTAGGTTCAAGGAAGGTACTCTCTGGCTCATCCAGACTTGCTGCAACTATGCATTGGCTTGGCCTGGTTTCCTCCCGATGCTGACTTGTGGTGGAAGAGTGCCCAACTTGATATCTGGTGGGCAGTTTACAACTCCTAGCCTCCCTTGATCCACAGGCTATCCTCTGGTTATGGAACCTGGACATCAAGCTCTGACTTCTGCATACAAGAGAAGAAAAATAGCTTTGTCTTAAGAGGTTTCTAAGGGAACAATGTAAAGCGATAAGCAGATGTAGAAGTTTAGATTTTTGTGTGTGTAAATCTTTGATTTACTCATCCACATGCGCGACTTTAATTTTATCCACTTTTTTTTTCCTGATATAGCCAAGGCTTGCCCCTTGACACACAAAATATTTTTTCATGTCCCTGTCTCTACTGTGTACTTTCTTTCAGATTGAATCCGTCCATCTCATATCTCTCCTGGCAACAGGTCATGCCAATTGTCTGTATCTCTGATCTTATACTTTCAATCATTAGTAACTTCCATCTCATTGTCTTTCACTGGTGTAACGTAGTGTTGCTTCCATTTTTTTAAAAATTCTCTTTAATGACCAGCTCCTCCTACACTATGGGAAAAGGTGACCATCAATAAGTCTGTATAATTCACAGAATGGACTGGGAATATTTTTTTATTCCCTATCAGGGTGATTGCCTCCATACCAGCACAGTAGTGCATCAGTGCTTCTTCCTTTCCCTCTGAATGCATCCTGTTCTACTAAAAATAAGTTAATTGTCTTATCCACATCCATGAACAGAAATGAGGCACCCAGTGGCAAAAACTATTCTCACTCTTGTTTGGATTTTTTTTTCATTTGTCAGAATTTGATTCATTTTCCCCCAAACCTGAAAGGCCACTCAAATCCTCAAGCAATGAGAAAGATTTTAATTATCTGCCCTTCAGATGCATAAAGTATATTCACTGAAACATAATGATATACCCAATATTCATTCAAATAGCATTCTGAATACAATTTTGAATGAGGTTTCATTCACAATTCCTTTGAACCAGTTTTACGCCCATGTATTTTCATATATGTCAATGGACTTACACTGATGTAATACTGAACATAATGAAGTGGAGAATTAGATACTTAATTTTGTTGTTTGAGTTTCTCGTATATATTACAGGTCCCAATTCAGCAAATCACTTAAACATATGCTTAACTTTAAGTCCCACTAAAGTCAGTAGGATTTATGGACATATTTTGCTGAATTAGGACCATGTTGTGACTTTCTGAGCAAGCAACATTTTAAACAAGCTTCTTAGTCTAAGTCTTTGAGCATTTGTATAAGCCATATTTGCAGTGAACGTCTCACACACAAACCTAAAGTTAAGCATGTGCTTGTGTACTTTGCTATACTGGGGTCTTAGTGGGAAGGAACAGTGTGGGCAGGGAGGAGCAGAGATTTTGGGGTCTGATTTCTGGAAGTGCTGAGCTCCCTCAGCTCCTATGGAAGTCAAAGGGAGCTGTAAACGGTCAAAGTAGAGCTGGCCAAAAAACGGCATTTCTGTCCCATAGGAAATTCCAAGATTTCAAAATATCATTTAATCTTAAATCAGGAAGAAACCTTGAACTCTTGGAATTTTTCATGAATTGAAATATTACAAAATGTATAATTTCAACCTTGCTGAAACATTTTGCTTTGACATTATTATTTCAACTATGTCAAAAATCTTAACTAAACATTTCTACCTTAAGACAAGATGTTTTGATGATTTGCCATAGTAACTGTTGACAAGATCGATGTGGTCTCAAAAACTGTTTCAATTTAGTTGAATCAGCATTTCAATGGAAAAAATATTCAGTCAGAAATATTTTGACAAACTAAGTAAATCACTTGAAAACCAGCTGTGACTGGTGCCTAGTATGGGCCACACTGAGAATGCTACATTCACGGCAGACTTCAAGAAACAGGACAGGCAATCCATCAACACTGGTGGTTTATTATATATTGTGACAGGGTCGGGCCAGATGGCTATAGGAGAATAATCCTATTGGGATTCGGGAAGTGCAAAAGGATCCTCCCCCAGCCCAAGAGGGGGATCCACAGGACCTGGACACCAAATAAATACGGGGGACAACTAATGAAACAACAGAGACAGGAGTGTGGTCAAAGGGTCAGACGAAGGGAATCAGATGGGGACACTGAGCAGAGAACGCTGGACTGTGCCCACTGCTCCTCAAAAGCGTCAAGGGAGTCAGTGGACGCCGCCCAGAGGAACTCTGCCCGGATACGTGAACGGACCGAGGATCGGAAATAGGCCCCACAGTCACAGGAGACTCCATCGGCAAACCTCCTCACTCTGGTTTTATAGATGGCCACTTTAGCTAGGGCCAGGAGGAGGTTGACCAGGAGATCCTATCCGCGCCCCACAAAGTCACGGGGAGTGTATAAATAAGAATGTGAGGGGAAAAGTGCAACCAAAAGCATAATAAAATATTCGTGAGGAACTGGAATAGGGGCTGCAGCCTGGCACACTCCAAATATGTGTGCGCCAGGGTTTCCCTCACGCCGCAAAAGGGGCAGGTGTCTGGGATAGAGGTGAACCGCGCCAAGTACATGTCCATGCTCATGGCTCCATGAAGGAGCTGCTAACTGATATCCCCGGCAGGCCTCGGGACCAAGGTAGAATATAGGCTGGCCCACCGGGGCACCTCACTCTCCAAAGGTGGCAGAAGGTCCCACCATTTTGTATCAGGGCAGGACAGGAGGGTGAGGGCATGAAGGGTGTGGAGCACGAGCATGTATAGATGTTTCCTTGGCACAGTCTGGAAGTGGACCGGCCACAGCTCATGCAGCCAGCTCACAGTGAAGGTGTGGGGGGGACAGTTGGGTCCACGGGGCAGGGCCCAATGAAAAGGTCCGGCAGGCCTGGGGTGGAGGGTGGGCAGGACGTACCCTCATGCAGGACCAGGTTGAGGTAAACCCAAGCAATGGGTGGCAAAGCAGCCCTCACATCCTAAAGTACGCATCAGGGAGTACGAGGTCTGGAGAGCCCCAAGCACTGAGCGAGCATCAGGGGATCTAGCCAGTCTCCCCGGTCGTAGTCCAGGAGGTCTCCGACTCTTGTGACTTCTGCCAGGACCAACCTCTGGCGCACCGAGGGGGACTCCTCCACCTGCACGTGAAGCTGGGGGTTGTGTAGCAGGGGCTCCACAAGGAGATCTGCCCCCTTGGTGGCCGCCACGGACCTGGTCGTTGAAAGCAGTTTCCAGGTCCGGAGGAGGTCCTGGTAGAAGACCGGCAGCCCGGAGAGGTCTCGTGGAAGACCTCTCGGATGAAGATAAAGGAGCTGCCGGTTATATTGGAGCCCTCAGAAGTGGCACATGAAGGCGTGTGCCATTATGCTCCACGCCGGACTACTTGCACCATAAAGGAGCCTCTGCAGGGCCTGGAGGTGGAAGACATGGACCTGAGTGTGAAGACATTTCAGGCCTTGCCCTCCCTCCTCCAGTGGTAGATGGAGAACCCCTGCAGGGACCCAGTGCAGTCCTGACCAAAAGAACTCCAGAATCAATGTCCGGAGGTTAGCCAGGAAACCCGGGGCCTGGAACAGGGTGTTGAGCCAGTACCAGAGCATGGACAGGACGAGTTGATTGAGCACCAGCGCTCTCCCTCGAAGGGAGAGGCATCAGAGTAGTCCTGTCCATTTCCAGAGCCTCTCTATCACTCCGCTCTCTAAATTTTGCCAGTTCTCCAGCAGAGAGGGATGCATGGCAAAAAAGGTAAACGCTGAGATAAAGCAACGGACCCGCGCTCCACCAGATGGCCTGAAGCGCGGGTGGGAGGCAGCTTGCCTGCCAGCCGTCCCCGACCACCAGGCCAGAGCTCTTGACCCAGTTGACCCGGGCGGAGAAGGCTGCCAAATAGATGGCCTGGCAAGCCTCCACCCACGCCAAGTTGCCCGGGTCCTGGACCACGAGGAGCACGTCATCAGCATACGCCGACAGGACCAGCCACAGCCAGGGTGTGAGGTACCCCTTGGGCCTGAGTGGGAGCAGTGTAGACTGGGAAGGAGGAGGGGTGGCTTTAGGGGCCGGGAAGCTAAGGGCGCAGGCGATGATGGGGCCGGTGCCCTGCTGGGGCTCAGGGGTCCCGGATGCCCCTCCTTGCTGGGGAAAAGGGCAGCCCCTCCAGACGTGCCCCATCGCCCGGCAGAGGTAGCACCGGTCACCCCCGTAGAGTAATGCACCCGGTAATAGGCCCCCTGGTAGGGGACCAGGAAGGACCCCTCGAACGCCTCTCCATCACATGCCGCTGGCGGCAGTTGAAGCTGCACTTGCCGGTGGAACGAGAGGACGTGACGGAGGGCGGGGTCTTTGCAGCCCAACGGGAGAGGGCTGATGACAGAGATGGGTTTCCCCAGGGTGGAGAGAGTGGGTAACAGGGCTGCACTGGGAAGAAAGGGAGGGACGGAGGTCAGAACCAGGCGGATACCCAGGTCCTCAGCGGCTTCAGGGGGACAAACACCCCCCCACACTGCCAGGCCCTTCTCCACCGCCTCCTGGGTGGCGGCCTCCAATGCTAAGAAGACGACGACCTTTCCGGACATTTTGGAGGCCACCACAATGGCCGTGGGCCCCACCACCCTTTGCCAATGCCCACACGTAGGTCTCCAAGTGGGGCAAGGCACCCACCAGGAGGCAACGGACGCCGTGCTTCCTGGTCATGGTGGGAAAGAGGCCCCGGACACTATAGATGGTAGCGGAGGTGGTGAGCGGGAGAGATGACGTAGCGGCAGGTGGGGGGGCTGCCGCCACCTGGGCGTATGCTCTGGGGGCCGGGGGAGGGTCACCTGCAGAGCTGGTGGAGGGAACAGTGCAGAGAGACGCCACGGCCGGTGGTGGGGCCTCGGCAGTGGGGGCAGCCCCTGCCATGGAGGCCTGGTCTTTTTAGTGGGGCCCTTCCCCTTCTTCTTACCCTGGCCTTTCCTGCTGGCTGGGGAGGGATGCGGCAGCAGCGGAGGTCACCGCGGGTGAGGTAACAGATGGTTCGGCAGTGGAGGTAGAGGCTTGGGGGGGGGTAACGGAGGGGCAGGCCGGGGGGTATCTGGGGCTGCTAGAGGGGCCCCACCTGTCTCGTCCCCCGCCATCGTGAGCAGGGAGGGAAGGGGAGACACCAAAAGGAGAAGGGGAAGGGGAAAGGGGAAGTAGGTCGACCACTCCTCCCTGCTAGGCTGCAGGCAGGGGAGGAGGGCGCCAAAAGGGGTGGGTTGGACGCGGAGACAAAACAGGGGTTAGGGGTCAGTCGCCGACATGGGGTGCAATTCCAGCTCCTCTAGCGGCACTAGGGGTGGGGGGGATACAACAACATTGGGGGTGCAGTGAAGAGGGCTGAAACTAAAATGGGGAGTGGCACAAGCACATGGGAGGGGGCATGGGCGCACAGAGCAAGGGGCTAAGCGGGCTGGTGTTAGGGCAGGGAAACCAAGGGGCTAGCTTCAGAGGCTGGGGTGGGGCAAACAAACAAAGGCTGTAGAGAGAAATGGGTGGGGCAGGCAAACAAAGTGAAACTAGTAAGGGAGGGCTGGGGCAAAAGGGGGCGCAAAAGGCTGCAAGTGGCAAATGGGGCAGGTAGCAAAGGGCAAAGCTTTGGGGTGGGCAGTGCGGCGGGGGGGGCACGTGCGCCCACATGCACAAAGTCTGTTTAGGCTGGCTGCTGCTTCTGGCCCAAAGGGTGGAATCAGGGCGTGGCAAGCCAAGCAAGCAGCTGAGTCCAGAGGCAGGAGCTGTGGCAGATGGTAAACAGACAGTGGGGGTGGTGGTGGAGGTTGGGGGGCACACAGATGGATCGGGGAGCAGCTCCATGCCACAGCCCCTGTGTCCCTACAAACACAGTCAAGACCCCTACCAAAAGAGCAGAGTTTGAAAGTTACTCAGTTCCAAAGGCCCCCTCCACGGTACTCTGCAAAGTCTCTAGATGCTCCCACACTGGTAGATGGTCCTCTTCTCCTCCTTGGGGCTTCAGCAGCTCCAGGGAGTAACCTCCGCAGCAGCAGCTCCAGGAACTCCAGGTGGTGGTCCAGGCAGGCAGAAAGGACCCCTCTCAGGTGGTGGTGTCCACAGCAGCAACGGCTGGGGCTGGGGCTGGGGTCCCTCACTCCTCCCTTCTGGGGAGCAGGCCAGCAGCCCCCCCCCAGGGCAGCAGTTGGAGCAGTAGCAGCACCCAAAGGTGGGGGGGTCCAGCAGCCGTCCAGCAACCAGGTAGCAGCAGAGAAGGAGAGGGGGTAGTATCTGGCCCAGCCAGGTGAACAGCTAGAGCAGCAACAGCAGTAGGTACAGGAAGAGCCTAGAAGCAGCAGTCCTCTCCCTCCTTCTCCCTCCAGGCCAGAGGGCTACAGGAGAGTGATTGAAGAAAGAGAGCTATAAGTTCCAAGTAAAGCAGGTCCCTTTTCCCTGGGTAAGGGAACAGGAAAGGTTTTGGTTTTTGTTTTTGGTTTTTTGTGGGGTTTTTTTTTGAAAGAGAAAAGCATTTTATTGTGTAACACTTGCAAAGAGTTACCAAAGAAAACAAAACAAACTATGCAACAAAACAACGCAAACAGAAGGTATAACACAGCAGCTTTCAGGAGGGAGAAGTGTTCAGGCTAGCCTGGGCCCAGAGCGGGGGGGCTTCCTCGACACTCGTGGTCTTCCACCCTCCTGAGTTACCTGGTGGCCTAGAGTGGGGGGGCTTCCTCGACACTCGTGGTCTTCCACCCCCTCAAGTTATCTAGTGCCGCGCCCAGTGTCACCGATCATCCCTCTCCTGAGAGTGCCCGGCAAGATGGGCACGGCTGCGGGGTGGGCGGTTTGGGGGTGGGGAGGTAGACACCCATGTATTATAGGACCCCTCCTAGATTACAGTAATGATGGTATCCACAGCGGCAACGGCTGGGGCTGGTGTCTCTTGCTCTTCCCCTCAATCAAAGGGTCAGACAGAGGGAACCAGACGGGGTCACCGAGCAGAGAACCCCGGACAGCGCCCACCGCTCCTCGAAGGCGTCAAGGGAGTCGGTGGACGCCGCCCAGAGGAACTCCGCCCGGATACGTGAATGTACTGAGGATCGGAAAAAGGCCCTACAATCGCAGGACGCTTCATGGCCCAACCTCCCCTCTCTGGTTTTAAAATGGCTGTTTTAGCCAAGGCTAGGAGGAGGTTAACCAAGAGATCTCGCGATTTTGTGGGGCCAAGGATGGGGAGTGTATAGATAAAAAGGTGAGGAGAGAAATGAATCCAAAAGCGCAATAGAATATTTGTGAGGAGCCGGAAAAGGGGCTGCAATCTGGCACACTCTAGATATACGTGCGCCAGGGTTTCCCTCACATTACAAAAAGGGCAAGTATCCGGGATGGGGGTAAACCGTGTCAGAAACACACCCGTGCTCACAGCTCCATGAAGGAGCCGCCAACTGATGTCCCCTACGGGCCTCGGGATCAAGGTGGAATACAGGCTGGCCCACCGAGGTTGCTCACCCTCCAAAGGTGGCAGGATGTCCTGCCTCTTTGTATCAGGGCGTGGGTGTGAAGGGTGTGAAGCGTGAGTGTGTATAAATATTTCCGTGGTGCAATTTGAAAACTGACCGGCTGCAGTTCATGCAGCCGGCTTGCAGTGAAAGGGTGAGGGGTTTGTTGGGATCGGCAGGGTAGGGGCCCAATGGAAAGGTCCGGCGGGCCTGGGGTAGAGGATGGGCGGGGTGCGCCCTCGCGCAAGGCTCGGTTGACATAAGCAGCGGGGGTCAAGGCGGCCTTCACCTCCTGAAGTACACCCCAGGGGGTACGAGGGCTGGAGAGCCCCATGCGCCGAGCGAGCGTCAGGGGATCCAGCCAGTCTCTCCAGTCATAGTCCAGAAGGTCTCCGACCCTTGTGACTTCCGCCAGGACCAACCTCTGGCGCACTGAGCGGGACTCCGCCACCTGCACACGGAGTTGGGGATTGTGTAGCAGGGGCTCCATGAGGAGATCTGTTCCCACGGTGGCCGACACGGACCTGGTCATTAGAAACAGTTTCCAGGTCTAGAGGAGGTCCTGGTAGAAGACTGGCAGCCTGGAGAGGTCTCGCAGAAAACCTCTCGGACAAAGATAAAAGAGCTGCTGGTCGTATAGGAGCCCTTGGAAGCGGCGCAGGAAGGCGTGCACCAATATGCTCCACGTCGAACTACCTGCACTATAAAGGAGCCTCTGCAGGGCCTGGAGGCGGGAAACGCGGACCTGAGTGTACAGACACTTCAGTTCCTGCCCTCCTTCCTTCAGGGGTAAATGAAGAACTCCAACAGGGGCCCAGTGCATTCCTGACCGAAAGAACTCTAGAATCAATCTCGGGAGGTGGGTCAGGAAACCTGGGGCCGGGGCCAGGGTGTTGAGCCAGTACCAGAGCGTGGACAGGACTAGTTGGTTAAGCACCAGTGCTCTCCCTCAGAGGGAGAGACATCGGAGTAGCCTCGTCCATTTCCGGATCCACTCTATCACCCCGCCCTCTATATTTTGCCAGTTCTCCGGCGGGGAAGGGTGCGTGGCGGAAAGGTAAACACCGAGATAGAGCAGTGGACCCGCACTCCACCGGATGGTCTGAAGCGCGGGTGGGAGGGAGCTTACCTGCCGCCAGTCCCCCACTGCCAAGCCAGAGCTCTTGACCCAGTTGACTCGGGAGGAGGAGGCTGCCGAATAGATGGCCTGGCATGTCTCCACTCGCGCCAAGTCGCCCGGTCCTGGACCACGAGGAGTACGTCATCGGCGTACACCGACAGGACCAGCCGCAGCTCTGGCTCCCGCAGTACCAACCCTGTCAACCTCCTTCAGAGGAGACAGAGGAAAGGCTCGATCGCCAGAGCGTACAGCTGGCCCGAGAGGGGGCACCCCTGCCGCACTCCTTGCCCGAAGCTGACTGGTTCAGTCAGGGTCCAGTTGAGCCTAACCAAACACTCCGCGGAGGTATACAGCACCTGGAGAAAACTCACAAACTGAGGTCCAAATCCAAACGCCTGCAGAGTGCTCAGGAGGTACCCATGGTCTACTCTATCGAACACCTTCTCCTGATCAAGAGACAGGAGGGCGAACGACAGACCATCTCTCCGCCCAAGTTCCAAAAGGTCACGGACTAGAAACAGGTTGTCAAAAATGCTGCGACCCGGGACAGTATAGGTCTGGTCTGGGTGGACCACGTCCGCCATCACGGACCCTAGCTGCAGAGAGATTGCTTTCGCTACGATTTTGTAATCCGTGCTAAGGAGTGAGACGGGACGCCAGTTTCGTAGATCGCGGAGGTCCCCCTTCTTCGGCAGCAAAGCGAGCACTGCTTGCCTGCACGACAGAGGGAGGACCCCGCTCTGCAAGGACTCAGCCCAGACGGTGACTAGGTCTGGGCCAAGAATGTCCCAGAACGCGCGGTAAAACTCCACGGTCAGCCCGTCCATGCCCGGAGATTTATTGGTGGGCATGCGACGGAGGGCTTCCGAGAACTCGGCCAGGGTGAGAGGCAGCTCTAGTCGGTCTCGGTCGCCCACGCTGACCGTAGGGAGTTCCTCCCAGAGCACCCCGCAAGCGCCAGGATTGGTTGGGTCCGGGGAGAAAAGGCTTGTGTAGAAGTCACGGGCCCTCCCACACATCTCCTCTGGATCCGTGAGGGGGGTGCCGTCTTCCGCAAGAAGGCAGGTGACGTGTTTCTTGGCCCCCCTCCTTTTCTCCAGGGCATAGAAGAAGCGGGAGCCGCGGTCCATCTCCCGAAGGAGGCAGATGCGGGACCGAACGAAGGCACCTCGGGCCCGGTGGTCCTCAAGGGCCCGGAGCTCCTCCCGCTTCTCCCGGCACGCTCCGCAGAGGGACGGGTCCTCGGGATCGGCGGCCAGGCGCCTCTCCATCTCTAAGACCTCCCGTTCCAACTGCTTTATCGCCGCATTTCGCCATCGGCTGGTGCCCCGAGTGTAGTCATGGCAGAAGAGCTTGGCGCGCACCTTCCCGAGATCCCACCATCGCCGCACCGAGGGAAAGGCACGCCACTGCTCTCGCCAGGCCAGCCAAAACTCCCGGAAGGACGTCACAAAGCTCTCGTCCTCCAACAGGCTGTTGTTAAAGTGCCAATAGGCCGGCCCCGGTCTTTCTGCACGGAGGGAGACCGTTATAGTGACTAAGTGATGGTCGGAGAATGGGGCTGGCTGAATGGTGGAGGAGTGGGCCTGTGAAAGATGGAAACGGGATAAGTAAATACGGTCCAACCGAGAGTGGTGTGACCGATGGGCCTCCACCCGGACAAAAGTAAACGTGGAAGTGTCATCTGGATGATGGTCACACCAGACGTCCACTAGGGAGTGATATTCAACTATCCCTCGGAGAATATTCGCAGCGGCCGGGCTCGGTTCGGCCCCTGAGCGGTCCCGTTCCTCGAGGGTAGTGTTAAAGTCCCCTCCCAGGACCAGGCACTCGTGCGAATCTAGGGTGCTGAGAAAGTCGGACACCCGCTGATAGAATTGTGGGCACCTGGAGCTCATTTGCGGGCATAGATGTTAACAAGATTGAGTACGAGCCCCTCCATACGGACGCAAAGGTGCAGCAGGTGGCCCGGCACGGCCTCAGTGACCCCTAGCACCTCGGGCCGTAGGTTGGGGGAGAACAGGGTCGCCACTCCAGCTTGCCAAGTCGTGAAGTAGCTAAAGTATACCCCGTCCCTCCACTCCAGCCGCCACCTGTCCTCGGCAGCCGGGTCCGTATGGGTCTCCTGCAGGAAAACTGCAGAGTACCTCCCTTCCCGAAGGTAAGAGAGCACCTGGGACCTGCGGAGAGCCATCCTACAGCCCCTGGTATTCAGGGTCTCAATAATAAGAGGCGTCATGCGGAGGGCTGCGGGGGTGGGGGTTTCTTGTTGGCGGGGGTGTTCAGGGCCCCCGGCGGGTTTCGCAGCAACCTGTGACCCATCCCGTGGATGAGTAGATCATGTCGGAAGCCGTGGGCTCGCTTGTAGGCCGCAGCACCGCGCCTTCCTTGCCCCCTGCCCTCCTTTATAAGGGCCCTTGTGGCCTGGAGGATTTGGTCAAAGTCCCCCCATAGCTGAAGAGCCAGCTGTGCCCTATCGCGGGTGCCACGGGTGTGCTCTAGGAACTTCCGTAGCGCATGCCGCAGCTCATGGGGGGGTGGGGTTACAATTCCCGAGGTGTTCCCTGATGGGCCTCTTATTACAGCCTCGTGGTCCGCTAAGGCACCTAAGGTAGACAGGGTGCGGACCACCGACGGGGTGTCTGACAGGCTGGGGTTATTAAATTCATTTCACGCCTTGGGGTGGAGGGGGATGTCAGGGAAAAAATTGCAATTCCTAATGGGTCGCGACTAGAAAGTGCAAAGATTGCTCCCTGGGGGGAATCTGCAAAAGGCGGAAAGGAAATAACCCCAGGGGCGGCACTAGCATTGCAGGAGGAGGGGACTTGGGCAGGGACAGGGGTGGGGGCAGGGCAGGGGTAAGGTTCTGGTGTTCAGGAGGCAAGCAGCTAAAGGAAAGTGCCTCCTGAGCAGAGTCAACGGTTAAGGGGTAAGGGAGGAGGCTCCCAATCATGCTAGGCACTGGCTCCATGGTAGTCTTAGTGGCCATGGCATCAGGTGGTGGACCACCTTCTGCAGGATGCTCGCCCGGGAAGGCAATTAGGGGGAGGGAGCATGGGGAAAGGGGGGCTGGGGTAAGGTTGCCCAGCTCGAGGCCGCCCGGCAGCAGATCATCCTCTCCCTGGGTGACCAGGGTCAAATCTAGGGCCTCAATCTCTGCATACATGGGGGAGAGGCCAGCTCCTGCCACCCCGGGGGGCCTCTCCTCTATGGCCTGCCTCAACGGTCGCCTCGGGGTCCGCGGGGGGTTCGGGTGGTATCCAGGCAGAAGGGGCGTCCTCAGGAATCTCGGAGGGGAGGGTCTCCCGTGGAGGGGGGATTCTGCCCTCCAATGCCAGTCCGTCTTCCCCTCCCGACACCAGCGGATGGATCTCACTCATGGCCGTGGCGGGAGGCTCGATATCAGTGCCTCCTTTCCTCGTCTTCTGGGGGGCTTCTGCATCAGGTGGATGCAGTGGAGCTCGAGCCTTCCACTTGCCTTGCTTCCCCTGGACTAGGGTCCAGCCCTCCATAGCGTCATCTGGAGGTTGGTTAGCAGGGGCCGTGTCAGGGGGCAGAGGCGATGGTTCAGGAGTTCAGGGGGGTAGTGGTGAGGCCGCATGAGGGGCGGGGGTTTCTCCTTGGGTCGGTCCCTCTCCTATACCCGGTAATATCCTTGCCACACCCTCCTCCGTAGGCTCTGCTGGATTGGTAATAGCAAGGGTGGAACTCCCTTGCTCACCCGGGCATTGAAGGTATCTCTTGGGCCCAGATGGGAGCAGCGATGGGTCAAGTCGGAGGAGGGTTGGTTTCAGGTGCCGGGCAGCCAGGGGCATCGGCAGTGACAGGGCCGATGTCCTGCCGGGTCTCGGGGGTTTTGGGTGCCCCTCCCCCCCGGGCCAAAGGGCAGTCTCTGCGGACATGCCCCGCTGAGCGGCAGAGGTAGCACCGGGCCTCTCCGGTGGAGTAAAAGACCCGATAGTGGGCTCCCTGGTAGGGGACTAGGAAAGACCCCTCGAGCACCTCTCCATCACACGCCCCTGCCGGCGGTAGAAGCTGCACTTGCCAGCGGAACGAAAGGACGTGATGGAGGGTGGGGTCCTTGCAGCCCAACGGGAGAGGGCTGATGACAGAGACAAGTTTCCCCAGAGTGGAGAGAGCGGGTAACAGGGCAACATTGGGTAAGAAAGGAGGAACAGAGGTGAGGATGAGGCGAATGCCCAGGTCTTCTAGCAGCTTTAGGGGGACAAACACCCCCACACACACCGTCAGGCCCCTCTCCACCGCCTCCTGGGCGGCAGCTTCCGAAGCTAAGAAAAAAAGACCTTCCCATACATCTTGGAGGCCGCCACAATAGCCGTGGGTCCTACCACCTTCACCAACGCCTGCACGTATGTCTGCATGTGGGGTGAGGCGGGCACCAGGAGGCAACGGACGCCGTTGGGAAAGGGCCCCGGCCACTGCTGATAGTGGCGGAGGCGGGGGGGGCGCGAGATGACGAGGCGGCAGGCAGGGGGGAGCCCGTTGCCGCCCGGGCATATGTCCTGGGGGCCGGGGGAGGAACAATCGCAGAGCTGGTGGAGGGAAACGCAGGGAGGGGTCCCACGGTTGATGACGAGGCCACAGCGGTGGGGGCAGCCCCTGCCAAGGAGGGCTTAGTGGTTTTAGCGGGGCCCTTTCCTTTCATCCCGCCCTGGCCCTTCCGGCCAACCGGGGGGGGGTTTCCTAGAATCTGGGGGGGGGTGGGTGCTGCAGCAGCAGCAATCACCCCGGTGCCTCCTGCTGCCGGTGCCCCAGCAGGGGGGGTAGCAAGTATCTTGACAATAGTGGGGGGGGACCTTGGGGGTCGGGCAGGGGTGGTGGTGGGGGAGGGACAACTAGTTTTGTTGAAGCGGCCTCACCCCTCTCATTCCCCGCCATTGTGAGCAGGGAGAGACAGGGAGACACTGGAAGGAGGAGGGGGGAGGGGAGAAGTGGAGTAGCCGCTCCTCCCAACTAGGCTGCAGGCGGGGGACGGGGGGGAATGCCGAGGGGGTTGGACTGGGGGGGGAAACAAAATCGGGGTCCAGTAATAGGGGCAAGCTGTGGGATAAGCAATCCAGGGGGGGGGTGTAGACCCACACACGTTTGTCCAAGGAGTCTCGGTTGGTCGGCTGTTATGTCCAGTCCGGAAGGCAAAGTTCAAAGCGAACAGCTGGATCCGAAGGGAGATGGCAGGTTGCCAGCAGGGACGGACGGCGGGGGGGCCGTGACAGTTGTAGTAAGGGTGGGGAGTTAGCGGCACCGATGGATCGGGGGGGGTGTCTCCACGCCACACCCCCTGTGCCGCCACAAACACAAGTAACCACAGTCAAACTCCCCCCACGAGAGTATAATTCAGAAAGTTACTCAGTCTTACGGCCCCCTTCACGATGATTTATAGCTCTCCTGGATTATTTCTCCTGTCTTCTGAAATCTTCTTCTCCAGCTGTGTTGGCTGTGTTCCAAGGCTTCCGGCATGCTGAGAATGTTGCAAAGTCCGAGCTGCTAGCAAAACGGCTGGGTCTGGAGGTTTCCACTCCCCCCTCCGGACAGCAAAATCGGCAATCTTCCCCCCCCCCCTCCTCCAGGGGCTCAGCTGAGGCAAATAGCTGTGCCCGAAAGCAGGCGTGGGAGGGCGGGTGCTGGTGGCAAGCTGAGGGCCGACAGCACGTAGACGGAAAAAAAAACAAAAAATCAAAAGAAAACAAAAAAAGCGTCTGGCCCAGTCGGGTGGGACTAAGGCAGGTGCAAAAAGTAAGAAAAATCCGGGCCAGGGGGCTTTAGGAAAGAATAGAAAGCAAATAGCTGAGGAGCAAGCAAAGGACGTTCCGTTTCCCAACAGGGAAGGGTCCAGAACAATCAGGAATCTTCTGGAGACAATTAAGACAGGCTGATTAGAACACCTGCAGCCAATCAAGAAGCTGCTAGAATCAATTAAGGCAGGCTAATCAGGGCACCTGGGTTTTAAAAAGGAGCTCACTTTAGTTTGTGGTGAGAACTGTTGGAGGACTGAGGTGTATAAGCATTATCAGACACCAGGAGGAAGGTCCTATGGTGAGGATAAAGAAGGTGTTAGGAAGTAGCCCAGGGAGTTGTAGCTGTTGCATAGCTGTTCCAGGAGCACTCTAGACAGCTGCATTCCACAGGGCCCTGGGCTGGAACCCGGAGTAGAGGGCGGGCCCGGGTTCCTCCCAACTCCTGGTCAGACACAGGAGGAGTCAACCTGGACTGTGGGTTCAGAAAAACGGCCAAGCTGAGGGCTGCCTTGAAGCTTCCCGGTGAGCAAATCTGCCAATAAGCACAAGACCCACCAAGGTAGAGCAGAAACTTTGTCACAATATGTTAGAGTCTCCAGACCAGTTCAAAGGAGCTTCTGTAATACCACACTGGTTAAAAAGAAGCCAAACACAATCCCCATTTAGGCATTCCAGGCCTCGGCTCCCTGTGACAGGGCGCTAAGCAGAAAAACTGCTTAGCCAACTCTCTGTTGCTCCAGCTCCAATTAAGGGAGGTGAATTGGAACTGGGTAGGCCACCTGGCCCTGACTGGGGAAGCTTGAACAGCTGCTGCCTCAACAGGCTGGGGCCGGATAAGAGCCCCAGGAGCAGGAACCCGGGGGGAGGGGAGCTGGAAAGAGGAAAGCTGTAATAGAGGAAAGGCAGTGAGGGGAAGCAGAGAGAGATAGCTTGGCCCCTCTCTCCTGCTGGTGGACTGCAAGAAGGGGACTACTTGTGTAGTGGAAAGGTGGTGGAAACATGGCCTGTAAATAAAAGCACCAGGTGGGCACTGCACCCAAAGGTCTCTGTGTGACTTTTTCAGCCCAGCAGGTGCAGGAACCAGGAGGGTCCTGCAGGAAGGCTGCTACACTCCCATTCAGACAAACAGATCTAATATAGTGAGAGGTTACTGAAAATCCAGTTCACTGTATGTGAGGTTCTACTAATCCCAAAGGATCAGACACTTACCCCAGGTCAATATGTATCTCAGATCTTACCCAACTATCACGCTGTCACCCAATCCTCAGTAAACTATCTAAAGATTTATTAGTAAAAGAAAAGAAAGTTACTGAATGGTTAAAAGATTATGTACATTACAAATGCTTGCAAGGTCCTTCTATTAGATTTGTAGCAGTGATGAATGAGCCTGCTGGCTAAGTCTCTCTGGAATTATCCCAAAAGGTTAGAATCCAAAGGCAGCTTAGATGTAGAGTCTGTTAGAGTCTTTCCATGCATTTTTCAGGGTATTCCAAATAACTACTTGGAAGATTTCAGTCCAACAGCTTAAACTTTCCTTGTTTAAAGTTCTGCAGACTAAAGATGCAGGATTAGGCTGGAAGCTTCACTATTATAACTGAAGCAAGCTGTCAGGTGCTTTGAGCACAGCATGTGACTGAGGATTCTTCTTTGTTGAGCACACACTGACCCAACACTTTGAAGTTAACATTCAATTTCCTCTGCATACACAAGTGATCTACAGGGCAGTGGTTCTCAGCCTGCAGGCCACATGCGGCCCAATTACCACACAGTTGCAGTCCAGCTGTGTGCTAAAGGCTGCAGGGCCCGCGTGGCAGGATCCAGGCTGCGAGGCTGGCCTGCCGGCAGGATCTGGCCAGACGAGGAGGGCCACCTGCGCGACAGCAGATAACTGGGTGGGGGAAGCGCGCAGGGGAATCGCTCCTCACCCCACCTCCGCCACCTTTGGTCTGAGTGGGAAGCCATCCCTGGCTTCCCACCAAACAGCTGATTCGCAGGAAGCCAGCAGGGGGGGCGCGGAGAAGCAGAGTGGGGCGGTGCATTCAGGGGAGGAGGCGGAGCGGAGGTGAGCTGAGGCCGGGCACGGAGTGGGGAGCTGCTGGTGGGTGCTCTGCATCCACCAAATTTTCCCGTGGGTGCACCAGGTCCGGAGCACCCAGGGAGTCGGCACCTAAGGCACCACTTTTGATGTGATCAGTGGGGGGAGCGGTCGCTCTCCCTACTCCCCCCCTAGCTACGCTCCCCTACCCCTAGGAGCCAGAGGGACCTGCTGGATGCTTCCTGGGAGCTGCCCCAGGTAAGCACCAACAGGACTCCCCACCTCGCCCCCCGGCAGGTGCCTCTGGCTCTTAGGGGTGGGGTGGGCAACCACTACAGTGGCCCAGGAGACCCTCCTGCCCGCTTCTGGGGGCAGTCAGGGGACAGGTGAGGGGGCGGATGGGCAGGGAACCTGGGGGGGGGGGGTGCACCAAGGAATCTGGGGGGGTTGGATGGGGCAGGAGTCCCAGGGGGCGGGGGTGGGCAATGACCCCCTCGTGGGGTGAGGAGGGAACCCGTTAAGATTTTGGCAGCTCATCACTGTCTGTAAGTGTTACGTGGGACACTGCAGAGAGACATCTCTGAGGAACTTGGGAATGGCGGGGTGGAGAGCCACTGATTGTTACCTGCTAGGCAAGGTTTGGATTGGCAGAATCCTGAAGAAGTTTGCTGGCAGGATAGACAAGCTGGCGTGTCAGGCTTAGCATACATAGCTTAGCAGCAGCAACCCTATCACAATTCTGAAAACAAGAGGTGATGCGAGGGAGGGGCATGCGGGGTCACATTCCCCCCTCCCTCCACCCCAGTTTGCTGTTTGGCTTGCACTGAGCATGCTCACAAGGACTGAGCATTGTCAGTAACAGCTGCTGAAGCCACTGTGCTGTTCCCTCTCCGCCCACACTATCGACAGGTATGGGTCGTCTTTGCTGGGAACCCGAGCAGATTTTAACAGTGAGGAATAGTTCAAAACATGAGGCTTTTGAAGTGGAAATGTGGCTAAGGGCAATAAGACAGGACAATTACAACAATACCTAGGGTATTTGGGGATCCTGTTTCATGAAATGGCCAGCATCTCATGTCCTTTGCTACTTCAGAGAAGGAGGAATTCATCCCACTACAGAGTGGGGCACAGTACCTTATCAAGTAACTTGGTCCAAGGGTAAATTTGCAAAGGCTCTTCCGTAGGCAACTGAGAAATAGCCTGTCCAAAAAGCAACAGCAATTGAAACCGTTAGGATTGTGGCAATGTAGTTAACTGAATGTGCGTGGGGATGGGTGGGAAGAGACTCTGCATATCTCCAAATTCAGATCAACATGGGCATGCAATGGTCCTGACCAGTGACTTCTTTAATGTTCATTCATCAGTCATCACCAAGAGTTCTAACTCATTAATATTTGTCCAAACTTTTTCCCCTTTTCCACAACTTACTTGCTTCATTTCTGATTTAAATCTGTTCATTATAAATGCATAAGGTTTGTGAGCCTGCAGTCACAGACCCTTGTCCAATTCACTTAGCTCTAAGCATTTACATGGGCTGGCCTTTGATACTGTCCAATATTGTTGGCTGTGAAATAATCAGCTACTAAGAGAGCTCTTATTTCATTTTATAAGGATATTTGCGAAACATCTTCAGATAAACTGATTGAAGCTTCACTCATTTATACTAGCTGAGGATCTGGCCCTAAATCCTTCATATTTTTAAGGTGCTCTATAGAACTGGGATATTTTGTGGTCATCACTCTTTAGGAACATGGTTTTTTTTTGTTTTTTTTTAGTGTCATTAGGAAGAAGACAAAATGCTTCATCCATTAAGAAGAAATGTCAGGACTTTTCAGGAAATGTATACCTGCTTCTGAGATTATTACAACTTCTAGCAATCTTATATCTACAGTTTTAGTGGCAGTGGTACAAAATGAGAAGTCTCCCCAAGGAACAGAGACTGGAGAGCTTTGAAAAAAATATTAAATTGCTGCCTCACATCATAATATATGACCATTAGCTCCCCTCTAAAGTACAATATCCCCCACTGCCAAAAAACAAACCCACCACCACCACAAGACTATGAAAGCAAGACACTCCACTGTATGTGCTTCTCCACAGGGGAGAGGAGGTGAAAACAAACAACAGGAGGGAAGGTTCTCCCATTGATCCAGTAACTGTTTGAAAGATAGGAAACAAAGGGTACGAATAAACAGTCAATTTTCACAGTAGAGTGAGATAAATAGTGGGAGTCTCCCAACAATCTGTACTGGGACTGTACACTGCTGTTCAACATATTCAGAAATGATCTGGAAAAAGGGGTAAACAGTGAGGTGACAAATTTTGCAGATGATACACAATTACTCAAGATAGTAAAGTCCAAAGCTGATTGTGAAGAGTTACAAAGAAATCCCACAAAACTGGGTGACTGGGCCACAAAATGGCAGATGAAATTCAATGTGGATAAATGCACAACTCAACTATAATCTCAACTATACAGGCAAAACGATGGGGTCTAAATTAATTGTTACCATTCAAGGTACAGATCTTGGGGTCATTGTGGATAGTTCTCTGAAAATATCTTCTCAATGTGCAGTGGCAGCCAAAAAAGCAAACAGAATATTAGGAACCATAAGGAAAGGGATAGATAATAAGTCAGTAAACATCTTAATGACACTATAGAAATCCATGGTATGCCCATACCTTGCTGAAATTCTGGTCACCCCGTCTAAAAATATATATATTATGATGGGGAAAAGTACAGAGAAGACCAACAGAAGTTGGTCCAATAAAATATATTACCTCACCCATCTTGTCTCTCTAATGTCCTAGTACCAACTCAGCTCCAACACTACTGCATATAACCTCTGTATATGACATTTTTTTGTCTGCTCTACTTTTGTTTGGTTAATGTTCACATGATGAATCTCTAATCCATCCTCAGTTGAGCTAGGAATACCTAAATTAGATTCCAAAACTCATATCTTCCTCATGTCTTGTCATTTATTGGTTACTCAAAAACAACAACAAAATCCCAGTTTAGGCCTATTTCTAGTTTAAATGAATTTGAAGAAGTTACAGACTATTCATGAGAAAAGGTATTGGGTAATTGAGGTAGGGGACTTTAGCCCCCTTTCTCCTTCCCAACCCTAAAAATAGGGATTGTATTAATAAACAAAGAAAACACTGAGTTTGGAACAGTGTTGGATCATATTAAAGAAGTTCTGTATTAAAATCACAAATGAGTTTGATTCCCCATAGTTTAAATTCCAGGGTATTACTAATTAAGAGGTCTCTTGTTTTTTGGTCTCTTATTTTTACTGTTTCTCTCCCTCTCTGTGTGAAACTTGCAAACTGCTACTTGTGTTAGTATGTTCTAAAACAGAGTCTGTTCTCAAAGCAATACTTCGTAACAACAACTACTGACAGAGAGAGAGAGAGACTCAAAGCGATACTTGGTAACAACAGAAACAGCACACAGAGACTCACCGCCCTTTTGTTGTATTTATATCGCTTTGTTAACAATTGTGATTAAAATAGAGATTGTGGATGGATGCTTGGTGTGGATAATAAATGAATAATCAGGGAGGTGCCAGCCTAGGAGTTCAGTATTGATCGGCCGAAGAATGCGCAGAGTGGAGACAACCAGAGGGCCCCCAGAGGGCAGACTGGAATCCACCCAACAGCCTCAAGTATGGGAGCACCGAAGAACAAGATAATAGCTGGCAGCATGGAGGCATCTGGGATGTGCCATCTGCTGATTGATTCAGCAACAGCATGATGAAGCAATTCCCATAGACTGGTATAGGAATAAATTCCTATAAAAATGGACTCTAGAAACTGAGAACTTTGGGGTCTGATTCTGCAAACCAACTTCCAGGAGCATCAGATGAGCATCTGACAAGGCCCTGCTCCCTCCTCGTATCCAGGCCACCTGGCCAGTGGCTTGGCACGAGCAATTTTAAGGCTGGTAACTCTAATAACAACCTTGCAGAACCTGTGTGTGTGTGTGTATGAATGAATGTGTGAATAAATATGAAATTGAATGGAATGTTATAGCTATAACTAACTGCGTACTGTGATTCTTTCTGTATTCACAATAAATGTGGCATTTTGCCTTATTCCCGTTAATAAGATCCTGCTGGTTTTTATTTTATTGGTATAACAACAGAAGCTCATTTATCTCATTTTATTAAAAATGGACAAATTCAGTCATGATACAAACTGTTCATTAAAGTGTTATTCAACAGCCATTAGTGTTTTGTTCTAGCCCTTCATATAAAAAAAGTCGTGCATTTAAATTTGTGTAGCCAATACTATAACATTTTTAAGGGAATTCTAAGATTTTGATATATTGATCTTCTATATCATAAAGTCACTACTTTGGATTTATAATTCTCCATCCCTCCACCCAACCTTAATTAATATTCAGTGTTCTCACTGTGCTATGCTCATGCTTTTCTGGTGAAGAGGAAGGAAGGGAAGAATGTCCATAAAGCATCTGAAACATCATGTATTTTCAAGTCTAGATTTTTAGAAGTATGCAGGCTGAGAAATCCTCATATGTATAATATATTAGCATTTGAACTAATGAGTCCTCTTCTTCTGAAAAGTAAACCTTTGATGAGAAACTGAAGATAGGCTAACATGACAAAATATTTTAATAATGATAAGAGATACTAGAATGATGAAATATTAATTACTGTTGGTTTTCAGTGATTTGCCTCCTATGCTAAAGTCTGATTAGCAAGTCACCAAAGGAAAACTTTGCTATAATAAGAGTTGTCTTACTAACTGTTAGTGGTCTACTGGCATTCATAAATAATAATTCTGAGTAATTTATTTTAATTTTAGATATGCACAAATGTTATATTTACAATCATCTTCATTGCCTGCTATAATTGTTATGAAATGGTATAGTACACTTTTAAACCATTATTCTAGTCTACCTGAGCAGACCGGAATGGTTGGGGTTCCAGCCCACTTTGATTATCATACACATTGTAAGGAGAGTGGTCAGTTTGGATGAGCTATTACCAGCAGGAGAATGAGTTTGTGGAGGGGGGGGTGAGAAAACCTGGATTTGTGCTGGAAATGGCCCACCTTGATTATCATGCACATTGTAAAGAGAGTGGTCACTTTGGATGGGCTATTACCAGCAGGAGAGTGAGTTTGTGTGTGGGGGGGCGGAGGGTGAGAAAACCTGGAATTGTGCTGGAAATGGCCCAACTTGATTATCATACACATTGTAAGGAGAGTGATCACTTTAGATAAGCTATTACCAGCAGGAGAGTGGGGTGGGAGGAGGTATTGTTTCATATTCTCTGTGTATATATAAAGTCTGCTGCAGTTTCCACGGTATGCATCCGATGAAGTGAGCTGTAGCTCACGAAAGCTTATGCTCTAATAAATTGGTTAGTCTCTAAGGTGCCACAAGTACTCCTTTTCTTTTTGCGAATACAGACTAACACGGCTGTTACTCTGAAACCAGCTATGGAGAGTGATTCTAATATTTTTTTTTATTTTAGATGGAATAAGGGCCAAATTCTGACATTTATCACACCAGTGCAAATCCAGTGGTATAAAGGAGACTTGAATTTGGCCTGGGAATAGAGCAGACAGAACGTTTTTGACCAGATTTTTTTTTCAGTGAAAAATGGCTTTTTCGACAAAATGAACATTTTTCCAACAGATGTCTCTTTCTGACAAAAATGTTCAAGTTTTCATCAAAAAACTGAAAAACAGTTTTAAACTGTTTTGTGTGGCCATGAAAATTTGAGTGAGTTGGTTGCCAAATGACAAAAATGATTTCCAGGTTTTCAATATTTTTATGACCTCCCTGCCCTCCAAAAAAAATTCAGAACAATAACTGATGAAAATGAAAGCAAATTCAAAGAGCAAATTGTTCCTGTGGAAAAAAATTGATTTTGTGACCAGAACTACCCAGTAAATATAAGCACAGGTCAAATTCAAAGATTGTGTGTGTGTGTGGGGGGGGGTTATTCGTGTTGGTCCCAGAATATGAGAGAGACCATGTAGGTGAGGTAATATCTTTTTATTGGACCAACTTCTATTGGTGGAAGGGACAACCCTTCAAGCTTCACAGAGCTTTACTTCAGGTCACTGCCCCTGTGCAAGTGAGGACATGAGGAAGATCTCTGTGAAGTTCGAAAGCTTGTCCCTTCCCTCAGCAGAAGTTGGACCCATAAAAGGTATTACCTCACTTACCTTGTCTCTCTCATATATTAAAAATAGAGTTGAAAAATTTAAGTTAATGACAGGTGGTGAATTTATCTTCATAACTTAGTTTAGCAATATTTCTGTAACTGATTCTTCCTTTGCACCGACTCCTGACTAACCAAATACAAATGCTTGTGCAGGACATAAAAATGCATACATACTATGTCTCATTTAATTACTGGGGACCTAATGAGCCCTACCCTACATGGAGGAAGGCTGGTTTAAGGAATGTTACACAGCCTCTGCAGAGCCAATGTAATCTCTAGGTGGAATTACATGTCCTGCACTCCGGGGAGAGCGGAGAGAGCATGTACCCCAAACTAAGTTGAGGGGATGCCAATATATAGCCCTATTTCCCCTTACAGATTGGCCAGTGCAGTTGCTTCTACTCACAGGGAGTAGTAATGAGCACATAGCTTCTTCATGCTCATGAGCTCCAAGCATCCTGAGGCAGACTGCTTCTCAATGTCTCCTTTAGATGGGGCACCTCCACAACATCACTTACTATGGGACTGTGCCTAAAGGGTACAATTTAGCTTGAAAGCAGATCTTGAAATATCTTCAGGAAACCTTTAAGAAAGAAGCTGATGTGAAAAATGATGGTGACCCAACCAGCTGCAAGGCAGAGGGAGGATGCTGGAATTCTTACCAGGGTGTTGTTCCCGGACCTAGCTACTGGAAGAAAAGAAAAGCTCTCTCTCTCTCTGCATCTTCCACATAAGATCCTTTTGCTGTTCAAGGTAGGTAGATTCCAGAATGCTGTCTTCCCACTACTTCAAATGCCTGGTGCTGGCAGGGGGTTCTCTTATACTCCTCCCTAGTGTAGTCTTGTCAGTTTGCCTGCTACTAAGACTTGTCAACAATTTAAAAAGCAGCAGAAACACTAGTGCTTTCTGTCTGCAGACTCAGAAAGGCAATCCCCCATAAGGTTAACATTCATCTTGATTTGTAACATTATATTGTAAAGCTTAGAAATGGTGGGTGAAATCCTGGCCCCCTGAAGTCACTGACAAAACTCACATTTATTTCCCAGGGGTACAGGATGTCAGCTACTACTTTTAAACAAAAACTTGAATTTTGAAGAAACTGATGGCTTGAGGAAAGGAGAACTTGTGGCACCTTAGAGACTAACCAATTTATTTGAGCATAAGCTTTCCTGAGCTATAGCTCAAGCTGTAGTCAAATACAGACTAACAGGGCTGTTACTCTGAAACCTGTCATGATGGCTTAAGGCCTCCCTCTGAGCCAGGAATGTGTTCTATTCACCACTGAGGAGCGGACTTTTAAGTCTTGTAAATAAGCATTTTAAAGAGATAATTACCAAGTGAAAGACTTATTTAATAGTTGTAAAACACTTTGGAATTGTCAGCCAAAAAGCATAACATTTTTAATAGGTTTCAGAGTAACAGCCTTGTTAGTCTGTATTCGCAAAAAGAAAAGGAGTACTTGTGGCACCTTAGAGACTAACCAATTTATTTGAGCATGAGCTTTCGTGAGCTACAGCTCACTTCATGCTCAAATAAATTGGTTAGTCTCTAAGGTGCCACAAGTACTCCTTTTCTTTTTGCGAACATTTTTAATAATTATTTCAGCAAGTTCTCATTTCCAGAGATATGTAAAATGTAATAAAGTGTATCTCTGGAAATGAGAACTTGCTGAAATAATTATTAAAAATGTTCGCAAAAAGAAAAGGAGTACTTGTGGCACCTTAGAGACTAACCAATTTATTTGAGCATGAAGTGAGCTGTAGCTCACGAAAGCTCATGCTCAAATAAATTGGTTAGTCTCTAAGGTGCCACAAGTACTCCTTTTCTTTTTGCGAACATTTTTAATAATTATTTCAGCAAGTTCTCATTTCCAGAGATACACTTTATTACATTTTACATATGTCACAAAAATGTGTAACTCATTATGAGATCAAAATGTAGCACCCTGAAAATCAACCCCAGAAATCACTAAAGTCAGATATAAGGGGAAAACAAACAAAACAAAACAAATATATATGAAGTTTCCAATTCCTTTTGGCTTTGAGTGGTGGTAAAATAAATCTGAGGTTATCAATAGGCAATGTTTTGGAGGCTATATGAGACATGCTTTTTGCTAACTGGATCCACAGTGTCTGTTGCAAGTCAAGCTGGAAACTGCTGAGTTGTGCTGTGTTATCATAAAAAATGCATCTTTGTTCTTCTGTTTGTGTAGGTATAGAGGGCTTAAATATAATGTTTAATTAATCCTACCCTTGGGAGAATGGTACTTAGAAAATCTATATAAAAGACACTGTAATCTTGTCTGAAATAGATGAAATTCCAAACTTATCAGTTTGGTGCCATCCTTACTTTGCAATCTGAGAAGTAGTAATGGTTCTGGCTGCCTGAAATAAATATTTACCTTTTAGATCACATGGTGTGTCTCCCAATACTGTATAATTATTCATCAACTGCATGGGATTCAGAACTAAATTCTATTTAAAAAGTATTTTCCTGAAATAATGCAGAAGACCAAAGAATATTCGTGCTATACTGTAGTCATATTTGTAGACATGAGATGTTAATGAATTTCCATCAGTTGTGACCTGAGTATGTGGATAATATATCATTAATCACATTAAGTAGATACCTTGTCAATTTCCAATAGATGAAGCGACATAAGATGTTTTTGCTTAAGTGTTACTCTAATATGAGACACATATGAAATTATATAATATGATGGTCTGTTTTTTTAAAAAGAAATTACAGTTTTCTCAGCATAGTGGTAGCTCATTGCTATACAGAGCTGTCATGAGGCTTAAATTAGAGTTTGGAAAGTGATTTAAGATCCTCAGATGACCACTGCACTATAAATATAAAGTAGTATTTTAACATTATTTTCTTTATATACCAGAGTTGTTGTTTTTTGTCAAGAACGTGTTCAAACTTGATTTACCTGTATCTGCTTCTGCAAGTGTTGGACACTTAACTTGGGAACTCTAGGAGTCTAATGACAGGTGGGTAGGAATTTTCTCTCTGACGTTGTTTGACCCCCATGAAATGTCCAGGAGAGCATTATGGAAGGTCATTATGTATCATACACATTTGGGAAAACTCATACATGCTCAGCGATCAGAGATGGTACCATCAACCTTGCATAGCTTTCAGCATGTATTTTTAGTAATTAGATGCAGTTCAGAATTTAGAGCGGTGTCTTTATCTCTGACTGCAATAAGGGTGCAATATTCAGGATTGCTTTTAAGAGAGATTAGTTTTTGTTTTCTACCCCAGTTGCTTGGCAGGGGACAGCATTCACCTGCTCACGTAGCAGCTATTACAATAGCTATAGACTTTCCACCATTTCTATACTGATAAGACACAGCTTTAAAGTTTGAACACAAACAAACAGTCACAGAATTATTAGAACCCCTCCATTAGATTCAAGAATAGAGACTTAATCTCTCCTGTACCAGAAAGAATGAAATAGAGTTGATAAGCTGCTCAAATAAGAAATGTTTTTAACTAAAAGTGGTCCAGAAAGATTATTGTTATATAAATGGCAGGTGACAGTGTTAATTCAGCTTTAACCAGACAGTATCTTGTGGTGTATAGTTAAAGGATTCTTCACTCACTTTGAAACAAAATCAAGCTGTTTACAAAAGTATGATAGACTTATTCTCAAATTCATCTATTATATTAGGCATACAATTTTCTTTCTTCATGCTTCTATGAGGCACTTTTATTCTGAAAAACACATGCACTGAGGCAGGGCTGGACTGGGATGCAATCACACCTCTCATCCTTCAAACCTGCCAGTGTGGGAGATAAGCTATCAAAATGTGTGACAAATGACCAAGACAAAGAATATAGAGTGTGGGGGCATGCTGTAATCAACAGAGAACAATCATTCTTAACTATAAACCCTTGTTAAAAAGTTATTTTCTCATTTTGTAAAGTAAACCAAGCAAATTTTTTAAAGAAGGGGGGAAAAAACCCATCATGTAGAATGGTAAGGCCTCCCTACATAAGTCATCAGCATTGTTTGAATCCTGGACCTTCAAATCCTTCATACAGACCTTCAGGACTAGAGAAGCTATTGTTACCCACTAGGGCCATGTCTACACGGAGATAAAAAGCCCACAGCTGGCCGGGGTCAACTGACTTGGGCTCACGGGGCTCAGTCTATGGGGCTGAAAAATTACTGTGTAGATGTTCAGGTTCAGGCTCAGGCTTGAGCCCCAGCTCTGGGACCCTCGGAAGGTGAAGGGTCCTACAGCCCAAACATCTACACAGCAATTTTTAGCCCCGTGAGACTGAGTCAGCTGACCCAGGCCAGCTGCAGCCAGTCCACACGGCTTTTATCCCTGTGTAGACCTATTTTAGAGGGATACTTGACACACACATTTGCTCATGGTGAAAAAGGTAGAACATTGGAGATCAGGAATCCTGGGTTCTATTCCTGTTAGTGCTTAGACAGGCATGAAAAGTCTACGTTGCAGTGATGGGTGTCTCATGGCTTCCATGTGTACCATGGCTGAGGCAAGCACCTGTCTACATGTGTTTTAGCTGTTCCGTTACTATCGTGCTTGCCTCAGCCATGGTATACCTGGCAGCAGCTAACAGGGACTGTGACAAGATGAGGGCTGGGGCTCATACCTTTGACACATTCATTCTTCCAGGAAGCACAGATGGGCAGATGAAGCTTGGGTCTCCTTCCACTTTTGGGTGCACTTCCTTGAGGCTACATTGTATTATGATAAAGAGTCTCTCTCATTTCTGCAGAACACTGCACAACTTGGCCTACATTCTTTGTTCCTAGATGTATACATTTACATTTAGCTGTAATAAAACACATATTGTTTGCTTGTGCCAACTTACCAAGTGATCCAGGTTGCTCTGTATCAATGACTTGTCCTCTTCATTATTTATCACTCCTTTAATTTTGGTATCATGAGCAAACTTTATCAGTGATTTAGGTTTTCTTCTAGGTCATTGATAAAAATGTTAAAGAGTGTATAGCTAAGAGCCAACCCCTGAAGAACTCACTAGAAAAACACCCATTTTATGATGATTCCCTATTTATAATTACATGTTGTGACCTATCAGCCATCCTTTAATTCATTTAATGTGCACCATATTAATGTTGTATCTTTCCAGTTTTTTAATCAAAATGGCGTGCGGTACCAAATCAAATACTTACAGAAGTCTAAGTGTATTATGTCAACATTATTGCCTTTATCAACCAAACTTGTAATCTGATTAAAAAAAAAAGATAAGTTAGTTTGACAGGAACTTCTTTCCATAAACCTATATTAATTTGTATTAATCACATCACGCCCCCCTTTGATTCTTTATTAATTTAGTCCCATACCAGGCATTCCATTACGTTGCCCAGAATCAATGTCAGGCTCACAGGCCTGTAATTAACCCAGTTGTCCCATTTACCCTTTTCAAAAATTGGCACGTTACCTTTCTTCAGTCTTCTGGAACTTCCCCAGTGCTCCAAAACTTGTTGAAAGTCAACAGTAACAGTCCAGTAAGCTCGTCAGCCAGCTCTTGGATGTGAGTTATCTGGGCCTACTGATATTTTTTTAAAAAAAGTCTAACTTTAGTAGTTCTGTTTAACATCCTTCTGAGATACTGGTGGAATGGAAAGAGTGTTATCACTATATGTTGAGACTATATCATCTGTTTTTTCACCCCAGATTACAGAACAGAAATACATATTGAACATTTCTGCATTTTCTGCATTATTATTGATTATTTTATCATTTCTTTCTTGTATTACTATTACCATTACTGTTGTCAGGATTCTTTTTGTTCCTAATATGTTATATTTACAAACTCCTTTAGATTGTCCTTAACTCCACTGTTCAAAGAATTTTTTCCTTGTGTCCCTTTACTTCCCTTAAACATTTTTCACTATTTCTAATTTCTGATTTATATTCACTACTTTTAACTTCCCCTTTCTTCCATTTGTTTTACATATATCATTTTTAGAGATGCCTTCACTTCCCCTCTAAGTCAGGTTGGTTTTTTAACCAGTATGACCTTCTTCCTCAGTTGTGCGATTGTGGCTTTTGGGGCATCTATTAAGGCTTCTTAAATGAATCCCAATTATCATTCATGTTTTTCTAATTATATTCTTCCTCCCAGATGATTTGCCTTGTAATTGTTTTTAGCTTTGTGAAATCAGATCTATTAAAGCATAAAGCACAAAGTATCTAATCTATCTATCTATCTAAAATAACTAGTCTGGACTTTATTCTGTGTTCTCATTATAAATGTGATCATGGTTACCTAAGCTACCAATTTTCAGTTATGTGAGAAATTCCTCTTTATCTGTCATGACACTGTCTAATACAAAATATCTCCCATAGTGGCTGAAACTCTTTTTGCATTCAGAAATTGTCATCTATAAGGTTTAGAAATTCCAGAACATTAGTACTGGCATATTTCCGAGTAGCATTATTATTGGCATATGTCACTCTGACTGAAGTCCCCCACGATCACACCGCTTTTTTCCCCCTCCATATTATTGATAGGTGCATATCCTGTTCCCTAGTGTGATTTGGTGGTCTGTAGCAAACACCAACTAATATCCCATTATGTGTTTTATCTGTTAGAACCTTGATCCATAATCATTCAAAATCATTTTCTTCCAAGTTATAAGACTTGGAAACAGGTAATGTCATTTTTGACGTAACATGCTAATCCCTCCCTCTTTTTGTCAACTTGATCCTTCCTCTTGATCCGTCCACTCAGTCCTACTTCTTGTTCTGCCAATTGCTAAGATAAACAAGTTTGTTTATATTTACAGGAGATAATGCTGCCAGTTTCTTATTTACAATGTCACCTGAAATTGAGAACAGGCGTTTGCATGGCACTTTTGTAGCCGGCATTGCAAGGTATTTACGTGTCAGATATGATAAACATCTGTCTGCTCTTTCATGCTTTGGCCATCATTCCAGAGGACATGCTTCCATGCTGATGACACTCATTAAAAAAATGTGTTAATTAAATTTTTGACTGAACTCCTCGGGGGAGAATTGAATGTCTCCTGCTCTGTTTTACCTGCATTCTGCCATATATTTCATGTTATTGCAGTCTCAGATGATGACCCAGCACATGTTGTTTGATTTAAGAAGATTTTCACTGCAGATTTGACAAAACGCAAAGAAGGTGCCAATGTGAGATTTCTAAAGATAGCTACAGCACTTGGCCCAAGGTTTCAGAATCTGAAGTGCCTTCCAAAATCTGAGAGGGACGAGTTGTGGAGCATGTTTTCAGAAGTCTTAAGAGAGCAACACTCTGATGCAGAAACTACAGAACCTGAACCACCAAAAAAGAAAAGCAATCTTCTGCTGGTGGCATCTGACTCAAATGATGAAAATGAACATGCGTTGGTCCACACTGCTTTGGATCGTTATCAAGCAGAACCCATCATCAGCATGGACACATGTCCTCTGGAATGGTGGTTGAAGCATGAAAGGATATATGAATCTTTAGCGCATCTGGCATGTAAATATCTTGCAATGCTGGCTACAACAGTGCCATGTAAATGCCTGTTCTCACTTTTAGGTGACACTGTAAATAAGAAGTGGGCAGCATTATCTCCTACAAATGTAAACAAACTTATTTGACTGAGCGATTGGCTGAAGAAGAAATAGGACTGAGTGGACTAGTATGCTCTAAAGTTTTACATTGTTTTATTTTTTAATGCAGTTATTTCTTTTGTACATAATTATACATTTGTAAGTTCAACTTTCATGTAAAGAGATTGCACTACAGTATTTGTATTAGATACATTGAAAAATTCTATTTTTTCTTTTGTACAATGCAAAGATTTGTAATAAAAAATATAAAGTGAGCACTATACACTTTGTATTCTGTGTTGTAATTGAAATCAATATATTTGAAAATATAGAAAACATACAAAATATTTAAATAAATGATATTCTATTATTAACAGAGCGATTAATCGAACGATTAATTGTGCTTATATTTTTAATCGCGCAATTAATCGTGCTTAATTTTTTAAATTCTCGCAATTAATCACAATTATTTTTTTAAATTGCACAATTAATCACAATTAATTTTTAATCACTTGACAGCCCTAGTTATATTCATTTTAATATTTGAATCATGTGATTCATCTCACCAGGTTTCAGTAATACCAGCTAGATTGAATTTATGCTGATAAATAAACAATTCCAGTTTTTTTGTTTGTTACCCAGGTTCCTCGGATTGGTGTATAGGCAATTCAAGAATTTATTTTCTTCATGTCCTTTGGTTTCTTGATTAATGTTGTTTTCAAATCTCTATTTTCTGCTGAGTACTCATATCTTCCCTCTTTTTTTAACCTTCCCCTTTCTCTATCCATTTAATCCAGCAGCGTATTATCACCTAGGCTGACAAGGGGGGGGCAAATTTATAATAGCAGCATTTTTGTAATTGTGACATCAGTGATGCCACGATTCTACCAATCATTGTGTGTATTGAATCCACCAATGACGGCATGATGCCATTTAGTAAACATACTTGCAAGAATCCTAAACGTTAATAATATGACCAGAAGGAAGAAATTAAGCGGTTCTCAGTTTAAAAAAAGCTACACAGAAGAAAGAAAGGGAAAATGAAATGATAGCAAAAATGCGCAAAATAGATTCCTTTGTTGTATCAGTTAGTGCCGACAGTGAGACAGAAAAAATAGTTGAAAGTAGTAGTGAAGTAAAAAGTGAAAATATTGGTGTCGATACTGAAAATATTGATGTGATTAAAGTACATATTGAACCTAATGAAGAAATTCTGGTTGTGGTTAGTGTTGAAGAAAATGCTCCAAATATGAGCATATCAGAGACTACCAGGAATCATGTTGATCTGGATATCTTTGACAGTACTGCAGAAATTTGTGAATCACGTCAATCAGAAATTCAATCTGACATTGAAATATCTACCATAAGGGATGACTCGGCCCCATGGATATTGAATGATGCTACAATTGAGTATTTATCAACGCATGGTATTAAACAAAATATTGATAGTGATTTTACTAACTGAAAAAGGCAATATACTGATAAAATGCGTATTCTAACAAAAATGTGTTTGAATGACATCTTTTAGAAGGTGAAGTAAAGCCACGGCAATATCTTTTATGTTCGGAGAGCAAAGGAGCCGTGTTTTGTGCCCCATGTTGATTATTCGGAGGGATCTCTAGTCTGACAACGAGTGGATATCATGACTGGAAAAACATATCATCTCAACTACGTGAACATGAAAATTCGACTGAATATAAAATTTGTGTATTGACAATGGTGAAGAGAGGTGAGATATCCAGAAGAATTGATACAAATTTAAAATTTCAAATGGAAGAAGAAATTATTTATTGGAGAAATGTGTTGAAGAGGATTGTAGCAGTGGTAAAGAAATTTCAAGCAGATGACTTGCATTTAGAGGTATGGTGGAAAAATTTGGATCACCTTATAATGGCAATTACATAATGGCCCTTGAGTTTGTCAGAGAATTCGATCCATTTTTAGCAAATCACATTGCAAGTTATGGAAATGAAGGTCGAGGTAACGTATCTTAACTTTCATCCTATATATGTAATGAATTTATAAAATTGATGGCATCAAATGTGATCTCAAATATTATTAAAGAAGTAAAAGAAGCCAAATATTTCTCGATAAGCATTGACAACTCCCGACATATCTCATGTTGAGTAATTCGCTTTTATACTGAGATATGTAGATGACGATGGCATACAAGTAGAGAGGTTTCTTTGTTTTTTTACCAAATACTGGCCACAAATCAGAACAATTAGCTGATGCTGTACTTTCAACTTTGAATTGTTATGGATTAGATATCGCAAACTGCCATGGCCAGTCATACGACAATGCCACTAACATGTCTGGTGTATATAGCGGGTTGCAATCAAGAATAAAGAATATAAATCCTTATGCTGTGTATGTGCCTTGCTCTGCGCATTCTTTAGATCTGGTTGGAATATGTTCAGCAGAAAGTTGTCAGGAAGCATGTTCATTTTTCTCAACTGTCCAACATCTTTATTCATTTTTTTCTGCTTATACCTCACCGGTGTGAGATTTTACTATCTAGTTTGAAGCCAGGCAGTAAAGTAATAAAAAGACTTTGAGATTTTATGGTCATGTTGAGTGGAAGAAGCTTGTCGTAATTTGAGTGAAAACTGGAATGCTATAATTAAAGCCTTAAATACAATTAAGGAAGATGCTACTGAGAAACCTGTTCTATGTAATGAAGCTGCAGGCCTGCAGTGAAAACTCGATCAACTTGAGGCAGCTTTTATGACTTTATTTTGGAGCTCACTCTTGGATCGATTTCATATAACTAGCCAAAAACTACAAAATGTTAATATTGATATACACACAGTTGTAGAACTCTATAACTCACTAATAGGATACATTAACTCTGTACAGGACTTGTTTGATATGTACAAAGAGAAAGCCAAAGAAAAATCTGAACTTGAAGACTACGAATTTGACACAAGACGAAAAAGAAAGCATAAACTTCAATCTGATGAGACACATGAAGGTGAAGTGGAAATGTGTGGTAGAGATAAATTTATAGTAGATACCTTTTTAACAATACTAGACCTTGTATGCTCCAAATTAAAATGCAGAAGTAATGTGTATCAAGAAATTTATGGCAGATTTCAGTTTCTTTCTAACATTACCAATACTTCAACAACAGATATAACAGTTCACGCTAAAAAAATTACAGCTATGCTACCAAGGAGATTTAGAAGAATCATTCGTGAATGAGTGTCTACATTTTCAATCGTATTTGGAAGGTGTCAAAATTCCTGAAAATGAAAAGAAGTCAATTTTAAGAGATTGCAGCCTTCTTCGAAATCGAAACATTCATTCAGTATATCTAAATACTGATATTGCCTTCCGAATGTTCATTTGCACACCTGATACAAACTGTTCAGCGGAATGATCATCTTCAGCATTAAAAAGGATGAAAAACTATTTGAGGGCTAAACTCAGTGAAGCAAAATTAAACTCCCTTTCTCTCCTGACAATTGAAAAGGATCTAGCAACTTCTCTGGATTATACAGAATTAATTAGTAAACTTGCCGCTCAAAGGTGTAGGCGTAAACAAATGAAACTACTTACTACTCACATACTTTTATTTCTTTTATTGTATCTACATAAAATAAAAAATAAATATTTGATATATACCAGACCCCCGCTTGAATGCGGGGTTTTGGATCCATGTGCGGTCCCGCGCTATAAGCAAAATAGTGCTATACAGACACGCATTCAAGCTGTACTTGTAATTTTATTTATAATAAAACTTGTAAATGTTCAATTATTTTAATGATATTTAGATTCATTTTAGTTCAAACAGATTTTTTAAAAAAACTAAAATAAGTTCGTATGGGGCAATTATTTCCAGGCCTAGGGGCGGCAAAATCATTAATCCACCATTGATTTAACCACCTCCTGTCAGGGTTCCTTCCCCACTCTGAACTCTAGAGTACAGATGCGGGGACCCGCATGAAAGACCCCCTAAGCTTATTCTTACCAGCTTAGGTTAAAAACTTCCCCAGGGTACAAACTTTGCCTTGGCCTTGAACAGTATGCTGCCACCACCAAGCGTTTTAAACAAAGAACAGGGAAAAAGCCCACTTGGAGAGGTCTTTTCCCCAAATATCCGCCCAAGCCCTACATCCCCTTTCCTGGGGAAGGCTTGATAATAATCCTCACCAATTTGTATAAGTGAACACAGACCCAAACCCTTGGATCTTAAGAACAATGAAAAATCAATCAGGTTTTTAAAAGAAGAATTTTAATTAAAGAAAAGCTAAAAGAATCACCTCTGTAAAATCAGGATGGAAAATACTTTACAGGGTATTCAGATTCAAAACACAGAGGATCCCCCTCTGGGCAAAATCTTAAAGTTACAGAAAACAGGAATAAACCTTCTTCTTAACACAGGGAAAAAATCACATAAAACAAAAGATAAACTAATCCGCCTTGCCTGGCTTACATATACTGGTTGCAATATTGGAGACTTGGATTAGGATGGGTTGGAGAAGATAGATTTCTGTCTGGCCTCTCTTAGTCCCAAGAAAGAACAAACACATAAACAAAGAGCACAAACAAAAGCCCCCCAGATTTGATAGTATCTTGTTCCCTTATTGGTCCTTTGGGTCAGGTGCCAGCCAGGTTAGCTGAGCTTCTTAACTCTTTACAGGTAACAGGATGTTGCCTCTGGCCAGGAGGGATTTTATAGCACTGTGTACAGAAAGGTGGTTACCCTTCAAGTTCATATGGGGCCAGGGGCGGCAATTATTTCTGGGCCTAGGGGTGGAAAAATCATTAATCTGCCACTGATTTAACCCCCTCCTGACTTCTCTAGCCAGCCTGTCCCTGAGGAGACTGGTCCATCTTCTGCTGATGTGGAGGCAATCCAAACTATACAGTTCTCCTCTCCCCAAAGAAGATAGACCAATGTTCCACAAAACCAAAATTCCCCAACCTACACCACTTACTCATCCAGAAGTTCACTTTCAGAATCTTCTGTCTTCCTTCACTTGTGAGACAGGAAGGCTCTCAGAGAAGATTGCCTGCACCTTTTTCTTCAGCACACTTCTGAATTCCCTGAAGTCATCTATTATCTGTAAGATATTCCATGATGCAGCATCACTCGTGCCAATATGAATCATCAACAATGGATCCTTGCCCATTGACTTCAGAAGCCCATACAGTTTTACAGTGACATCTCGTGTCCACCTGTTGTCCATCCTGTTGTCCACCTGTCCCTCACAAAATGTTCTGTCATTTATTCTGAGTACTGAATCTTCAACAAGGATTGTTGGAGAACTCTTTGTGGGTAAGTTTGATATTCTTACAAATTGGGAAGAGCTTTGACATCCACACGTGATTCACACCTCATTTTTATTTAATGATTGTATTACAAAAGTGTTAAAAGGATCAGGACCCTATTGTGCTAGACTCTGTATAAACATATGTGAAGACAAGATCCTTGCTCTGAAGACCTTAAAATGTCAGAAAACTTTACATTTAAAGATAATCAACGTGAAGGGAATAATTAAGCTGTCTACCACGATTGTCTCTAAGAATCAGTTAATATTTAAAAATATGTAACACCCAGGTGTAGTGAATATGGCTGAATATTGGCAATTCAGCACATTGTTTTTGACCCCTTACTCCGATCATTCTAAAATACGAATTCCAGCCTCTACTTTTAACGGCTTGCTGCCTATTTCTTTAGAAATAAATGTTTCATTAAAATGAAGGTTAGTATCATGGTCTTCTAATGGAGTTGCACTGCTAATCACAACAGTAAGACTAATTTTAACCATCAATTGAAGAAACAAAAGGAACAAACTTTCATGAAAGACACCAAAGAAAGAGAAAATCAATAAAAAGCAAATGGTGTTTTTCATATCCCCTTACACAAAGTTATTTCCTGTTTATAGACTCAGGGAGTGGGCCTCTTTCTAAGCCACAGATTGAGCACAAAGGAATCATTTGCCAACATGGAAGTGAAATAAAATCTCACACATCCGGAGTGGTATCCCACTGCTCAACTGCAGCAATCAAATATGCATGAAGCTCTGTGCTCTTTCAAAATGTCAACAAGTTTAGTACCAGCAGATTAGAAGAATCAATAGTTTTATCTTTCACATTATACTGTTCTCTTTAAAATTCAAACAAACAATGTTAGCAAACAACTAGAAAAACAAAATGAACTACCTGCCTCATAGACAACTAGTGCCTCCCGATAATGTGGGGGGGCATGATCTAAAGGGGAGGACACATGATCACCCCATGTGTCTCCTCTCTTCAGTGAGCCCCCTGTCCTGTAACCAGCCTGGAGCGGCCATGCACTCCCTTTCCCACCAGAATTACCTGTGGGGTGGGTGGCTCTGTCCTTCTCCCACTGCGCTTCCACCCCCAGCACGTTTGAACCCTGTTCTTGACAGGCGGGCCTCAGCAGGAGGGAGCCACTTCACATGCCAGATGAAGCTGGCTGCTCCGGGTCACTGCTCTGTGCAGTGTAGCAGCTGCCTGAGAGAAAGCCCACTGGGCCTGGCTGCTGGGGACAAGGGTCAAGCAAATTGGAAATGTGCTGGGGAGCAGTAGGGATTCTGGCTCTCTCTGTCCCTGTCCCCATCTGGGCTCTCGCAGGCAGATACCACTCTGCACAAAGCAGTGACCTGGAGTGGCCAGCATGAGAAGTAGCTGGTCCCATACTCTCCGCTCCCCACCTGGGCCTGGCTGCTAGGGGAGGGGCTGAGCATGCTGGCGGGCAGGCATGGTGTGAGAAGGATATAGCCCCTCTCCGTCCCCACCTAGCAAGCCAAGAAGAAATCTGGGAGGGGAACACTTGACCCAACATGTTTCCCCTACGTATTACCTATGATCTGCCTTAGGCCAAAAACATATAAGGCTTGAAACAGCAAATGCTGTCGTATGAACAATTTTTACTCCTCTGAACAGTCCCATTGAAGTCAGTGGACCTATTTGTACAAGTAAAGGCATTACTGTTCTATGAAATATCTAAGCAGGATAAGCCCAAGTGGCTTTCTGATCCCCTAATGCCAATATGGAAAGGAGCTTGTTAAAATGAAGCCTACACTTTATTAGTATCCAAGCAAATGGGTTTTATTACAGCATATACAAAAACTTAAATATAAGACTGAAACTTTACTTCCCTTTTATATTTCTGTTTTTGGGACTGTAGTAGTTTGTGTTCAAAACTTTATGAAATAAAATCTGAATATCTTAGAAGGTTTTCCAAGTGGACTAATTTGAACCAAACCATTTCATGTGGTCAAAAATCAAGTTAAAAAAAAAAAACAAAAACAAACCCACAACCAACCAAACGAAATTCAGCCATATAAATGTAATAAATTCATCTTTCTATAGCAAAGAAAAAACATTTTAGTTTTTAAATAGATCAGGGATATAGAAAACAGTCATGTTTGTAAAGTGTCTTCTGTTTAAATGGTGAAGTTTAATAAGTTACAATTACAGACAATTTACTTCCTCTTCCTACATGGCTCATAAACTTACAAAAGGGGATTCTGAATTTAGTACATGACTGAACATTATAGGTTTATTTTGTTTTTCCCTTCAGGGAAAAGTGTCACAATCAAAGCGAGGCGTGAATACAGGGAGAAACATTGGGGTTGGCATAAAATGTCAAGGGATTTAATTTAACACAGTATGGGCTAAATTCAGCCCTTATTTACATGAATGTAATTCCACTTGACGCCAATCAGTAGACACATAGCCAGTGGCAGAATCTGATACAATATATTGTTCTTTTGTTCCTAAACAATAACAATACAGAGGCCCAAATTTACAAAGGTATTCAGGTACCTAACTCCCATTTATTTCAGTGGGAGTTTGGTGCCTAAGTACCTTTATGAATCTGGGCCATAACATTTTCATATCTGCATACTCAACTCCCACTGACTTTAATGAGAGATTAATTTGGGCATCTGACAGCAGAATTTGGTCCTATGGCAATAGGCAACCTGATTGTTACACTCAGTGAGAGTTCACAGACCACTGTACCTTTCTTAGTAGAATTCACACACATGCAAAGTAACCACAAAGCCAGCTTAATTGGTTGGGCTTCACCTTTACAGAGCTTCAAAATTTCTTCTTTCTACATGTGAGGAATCTGCTGGTCAAAGGGCAATTTGTAGAAACAATGTAGGGACTGCTCTGCCACTCAGTTTTCCTCGTCATGATTCCCAGAGCAGAGGTGTGGCAGGGACATCCCTAAGTGAGCTGGGCAAACAGCTATATTTTTGCTTCACTGATTGTTTTTCTGAACTAATACAAACACAAAAACAAACAAACCACCCTTCTGATCAAACTGAAACATTTCAGAAATTTTGGCTTATCAAAGTAGTCAGGAAATTTTTTTTTCAGACTGCTTGAGACTTAATTCGACCTGAAATAAAATATTGTGGTTTGGGTATTTTTAATGAAAGCAAAGGAAATGAAGGGCTAGATTCACAAAACACAGCCAAAGGAGGATGGTGGTGGTACCACTCTTACTTGTACCCACTAACTTAGTGGTTAGAGAACTCATCTGTGATGTGGGAGACCCAAATTTGAATCCCCACTCTAGAGCAGGGATTTGTGTTTAGGCCTCACCCCACCCATGTGAGTACCTTACCACCAAGCTATAGGGTATTCTGGGTTGGATCTCTCCCATTGAAGCTGGTCCTCTTTGTATAAATAATTAAATATTCACTAAAAGAAAAGGAGTACTTGTGGCACTTTAGAGACTAACCAATTTATTTGAGCATGAGCTTGCTCACGAAAGCTCATGCTCAAATAAATTGGTGCCACAAGTACTCCTTTTCTTTTTGCGAATACAGACTAACACGGCTGTTACTCTGAAACCTAAATATTCACTGGAGCAGGTTGTCTCCCCTTCCCGCCCCTGCCACCAGGTGAGTGCCCTAACAACTGGGCTATGAAGTCAACCTTGCTCTCTTTATGCCAATCATATTTTTAAGACAATATGAGTTAACCTTAAAGAAAAAAGTTAGGAAAAAAAATGTTTTCCCAAAGGAAAAATGTGGACAAAAGAAAGCCTGGTAATGGAACACTACAACAGAACTGGCAGCCTGTCCATCATAACTGGCATGAAGGGTCTAGTTAAACTTGTCATACTTTCTAACTAAAAAATAATGCCACTAGAAAAATCAGTGAAGCAATGCAATGGAAAATTCTACCATTTTATTGACTTATTCTAAGATTTTCCAGACTGCCCATTTTGTAATTACCATTAAACATGTATATTTCTATTGCTGTTGGCCTGCCTTTTCTGATGAGCTGTAAAACCAGGCTGGCAGGAGTGACATCTGCTAACACTTTTCCCAGATCAAAGTCTCTTGTTTGTAAGATCTGAGTTCAGCATTTGCACACACATGGAAAGATGATCTCTGAAATCCTGATTCAACCAAATCAAGAAGCACATCTACAAGGAAAACAAGGCTAATTCTGCTTCACTGAAGCAAAGAGGAAAATCCATTTAAGTCAGAATTACACAAATATAAATGAGAGCCAGAAGTTGGGGCATTAGGAAAAAAGATATTTCAGAAAGAAGGGAAAGAGATAAGTAACAGTTGCAGAGAAAGTGAAATCTATTAAGCAAAAGACAATTAAAGAGATGCAACAAGTGGGAAAAAACAGGGCAGAAGCTACTAAAACTTTGTTATCAAAAAGAGAGAGTGTCTTCATTTTAACATCCACATTCAGTGTAAATCACCTACCTAAAGGCTATTTCTGTGTCCAGGACATTTAGTAGAAAGACAAAGTGAGGTCTCAAAATTGTCATGGTGGTTCTTGCCTCACACAGAGTTCAGAGGTAGTTTTCACTGGCCAGATACAGCAGCAATAGTGTAGTACCTTGGAGGATGATCAAGGCTGGAAGCTGTTTCATTAACAGGTTACTTCTAAGCAAATGAAAAAACCTACAGACAAGCACATATGGTACCTCCAGTATGAAACAATGAGGGCCTGTTTAAAAATGTTCAGAAACTGCAGATATATTTTCACAAGTGGAACAAAATCACTAGGCTTGAATGCAGGAAGTTCTCTCGGTGAAGTCATTTAAGGGTTAACATATTTTTAAAATAAAATTTGTTAGTCCCAAAATCTGTTTTACTATTATTATTATTACAAATATAATAAAAGGGTAGCCCAGGTGCAAAATTCAAACTAGGAACGGAAAGATTTATTTGTATAAGGTATTGGCTACTGCAAAGAGGCAGGAAGACAGATTAGATGGACCCTCAAACTGTATGACATGTAAATTTAAAATACAGTCAAATGCCTTGGGTATTTTCCCCATTCACTGTAATGGTGATTCAGTTTTGGCTGACTTTGTGAATCCCTGTTGCTTTTGGGATGATTACAAACATGCTCTGTAATTTTTTGCCTTCTGTCTTCCTGAACCCAAGCATTTTTCAGAGATCTAAATCCTCCCTTCCTATGGGGAGGAGGAGGAACAGGGATGGGGACTTCTGATATGGGAATATTCAGCAAAATCAAACTATAGAGTTTGCTTCCAGCTAAAGTGAAGGATTGGAGGTCCCAAGGATCAAACAGAAAGAAAGGACTCCACACCTTGGGGACTATGCAAACCCCATGGAAACCAGAACATATGGAAGTAGGCTTCTTCACAATGTGCCTCAAGCTTCCAGGAATCCTGGCTCATACAGCACCTTTGTGGCTACTACTGGAAACATCAGTGTGAACTGTAATAGTCCCATTGAAGCCCATTCCCTCATTCTTGCCTAGCTAGACCCAGTAACTCTTCCATAAAACCCTTATCTCCTTTGTTAATAAAAGGTGACCTGGAACTGGTTTTCCAGAATGGACTGCAGAATTTTGAGCTCCTAGACCTAGACAAAGGTGTGAGAAATATCTCTTCATTTCTGTAGGAACCTCTGATGTGTAGGTTTCAGAGTAGCAGCCGTGTTAGTCTGTATTCGCAAAAAGAAAAGGAGTACTCGTGGCACCTTAGAGACTAACCAATTTATTTGAGCATAAGCTTTAAGTGAGCTCACTTAAAGCTTATGCTCAAATAAATTGGTTAGTCTCTAAGGTGCCACTAGTACTCCTTTCCTGATGTGTAGGGAGCATGTGACGATCCTTAACCCAACTATCCTTAACCTGAAAACACTGATTTGAGGAACAGGCAAAGGGATTCTTATTGTAATTGTACTGGTTAACCCATCTTAGTATTTCTTATAGTCCTACATTTGTTTACTTATTCCACCATCAACAAAGCAGAACTATTAATATTCAAACACAGAAAAGCTTAAATGAAAGTCAAATTGTGCACTGTTAAAACTGGTTAAAAATGACAGAGAAGGAAGTACAGTCAGACACACTAACAACTATGTATTAATTATCTCCATAGGTTTTGGTAGCACTTAATCTTTTTGACATTATTTAAATTAGAGAGCAATGTGTTGCATTACTGTGCCTTCAGGAGGAAGGATCTCTCTACAGAGGAGGATGCCCTGCAGCACAAATAGCAAGACAGCAGGCTACAGGTTTGATTTAACCTTACTTTTGAATATTGCACGTTGCCAGTATTGAACCGCAGTTGCCACCATTAGCCATGATACTACTGTTTCAGCATTCCATGGGTCACATTCTCTGCTGCCGTAATGCCATTCAAGTCAATGGAGAGAACTGGCCCAATAGCTGTGCGCAATGTGCCAGTAGGATGTCCAGTCATCAGACAAGATTCAGAGTGATTGGTATAAAGCCCACCAGGGGAAGAGTGGGGCCACAACATTCCTTACTCCTGGAGCCCAAAGGGGGGCAGCACAATCCACAAAATGCATGGCACTCAAACAGGAAGGGGAATGGCCACCGCTGTTGGAAGATACACTGACAGCACACATAATTTCAGCAGCCTTAGTGAGTCAGGCTTCTACAAACCCCTGACAGATCCAAAACTGCTCCCTCCCACCAGAGGGAAGGTAGAAGTATGCTACATCACGCTGTGCTAATTCCACTGATTCCATCCCATCCCATCTAGCTCACATGAAGAATAATTTCAACCCAAAGATTTACACTTTTCTTGGTGTTTTGTTTTGTGTTTCTTGGGGGTTGGGGGGGTATTAGGAGGTAATATTTTATTTTTTCTAGTGGAAGGAAGGGATCTGCTCTTGGCTTACAGTTGGGGTTAGAAAGCTAGATGTTTTGAGGCCATTTACACTGAGTACATTCAAGCTTCTGTTGACACCACTGGGGGTCAAGAGTATTCAGCGCCTCCAGGGCTCAACAACTGGGACCTTCATTGGAGCAACTGGTAGTTTTTCCTCTCATGTTTACTGAAAAATACATTAAAAGAGCAAATGCTCAAGGAGATGCATTAGTTTTGCTTTGGAGAAAAACATTTCCCCCCTGTGGAGTTCTTGGAACAAAAGGTTCAAATTCCCTTGCATATCACAATATACCACTTTTAATTTTTCTACAAGTTAATGCCAAAGATACTATTTCTATAAAGTACATAGTATCCTCAACAAGACTTCTGTAGATTGGCAGGGCTAACTCCCTCTTGTGTTGGCTGAGTCCAAAACGCAAAACATTTCATGTGGATTCCACTGATGTTTCTTGGAAAAGCTGTTTCTGGAAAAAAAAGACCGAAATTGATGAAAGTATGTCAACTTTTTTGTGTGCGTCATAAAATTCCTTTGAGGCAAAGCAAAACAGATCAATTCTCCAAGGGCTTTTTGCACTTGCAGAACCTGAAATTTCATCTTGGCAAAATTATTTTACGATTACACAACAAAAACAACACACACTTTGAATTTTGAGAACATAAGAAAATAGGACAACACTCAAAAAGTCTAAATGACAGTTTTGGATTCCTATACACCCACACCCACACACTCTGCACTAACATTTTGCTAGAGTATGAATATTTAAATATATCTTTACAGAAAAGAGATAGGTAGGTGCATGTACTCAGTGGTATTGGCATTGGTTAAGACTGAGGGTCCAACTAGTAGGTGTTTTCAGTTTCAGAAAGAGCTACGTACGTTAATGCTTTATTAAATTGGACATAGATTCATAGAGCATTTGTGTCCTCAGACCTGCTCAGCTAATAGAAAACTGAATTGCTCAGAGGATTTCCATTGTTCTAACATGTTATGAAGGAGCTCTTGAAGACTGATAAAATGTTAGCATGTCATTTGCTATGATGGAAAATGGAAATGTGTTTACTTCACCCACCAAGCTCAGGATAAATGCAGAAATTGATCTTCATTACATAAGGGTCAAGTCTCATTACTAGGGAGACATCCTGCAGGACTTCTGCCCATTGGGCCAAATAGCACTTCCTCTTCTCCCCATCGGCATTTAAGGCCAGGTACACAGGTACACCTGAATGACAAAGCAGGTGTTGGATGTGCAGAGCCCAGGCAAGGGGGGGGGAGGGAGGCAGCTTGGCTGGCACATAGCTGTGCTTCACTGGATGCCATCTTCAGCATCATAAATGAGTGCTTTGATGACAGGACTGGAGCAGAATGAGGGGGTTTGGGGTGGATGGAGCATGACTATGCAGATCCACCAGGAATCCCTGATCTTTTATGTGGTGACGATGTCATAGCTGTGAAGGAGGGTATCTGTAGAATAACCCTACATAAGCCCTTTTATGCTGGTTTGGCACATGGGAGAGGACTTGGGTCCTATTCATTTGTTTCCCTGAGTGCTGCAGTAACTTAACACTGCCATTTAGTTGGAGAAATATCCCCTCTAGAAACCAGATTGTCCTTTTTACACATGCCTATTCACTGCTTATTTGAAATGTTACGAAGTCTGAATACATATTCTTTGGTCTGAATCCGCCTCCCATCCCACATCACACCCAAGTAGCTGAACTTAGTGAAGAGCACCCAAGGGCAAGAAATCCTATTCTCACATCTGCAGAGCTTCTTCACAAGTACTACTAAAGCCTCAAGGCTGCATTGCCTTTTGCTGGAGATCCGATGCTAGGGAAGTGCTCATCACCTTGCAGATTCAAGTCTTCACTTAAGTTGCTAGGAGCCAAGGTCTCAGTTCTGCTTTCATTGAATCAAAGGGACACAGGTTGGATTCCAAATGAAGTTCAGATAGCTCACAAAAGTAGTCCAACTGAGCCTATCTATAGTACTTACAAGGGTCCCATCACAATAGGTCCCATCCTATCTGAGTACCTCACAATCATTAATGTATTTATTCTCACACATGCACGTGAGGTAGGACACGGCTATTATCCTAATTTTACAGCTGAGAAACTCAGGCACAGAGAGAGAATGCAACTTGTTCTGGATTACACAAGATGTTTGTGGTAGAAGAGGAACTGAACCTGAGGGTGCCACAGTCCAACCTAACCACTGCCCCATCCTTCCTCTAAGGTGCTTCCTCTTAGGAAAAACCTAATCCGATAAGGTGCTGAACATCCGGAACACCCAGTTATGTCACTTGGAGTAGAGGGTGTGATGCTGGCAGACCAGATGTCAGTTCTTCCCAAGGCTGTAGGCATCAGCTGAGCACTAACAAAGTCATACCTGGAAGCCAGATCAGCTCACATACATGTTAATATTGTTCAAGATAGGCATTAGACTTATAAGAATGTGTCTTGTGTTTAGACTCTGTAGAATGCTTGGATGTTGCTGCATGTATTTATTTCACTTGTAATGTCTGTATTCCATGATATATAAGTTTTGCTTTATGACTGTAAAAATGCTTGCTCTGAATCTGTGAACCCAGTCAGGAGGAATGGTCCACGGCTCATCAAGAAGGACTATTAAAACTAAGTGGGCAATTGTGGAACATTGTGATACAAAGGCTAATTAATACAGTTAGATACGAAGTTGGTTAATAGACCAGAAAGCCTGTCCCAGCAGCTTGAATGCTAGAAGAAGGGGATAAAACAGGGACACAAGAAAATTCTCTCTCTCTTTGCTGTTTGAATTCTCACAGAAGCAGAGATCCCCCAGGGTCAACCTGAGTTAGCCCTAAAAGACATTCAGGGCTGACCGATTACCTCAACTACGTCATCTTTCAAAATCATGTTTGCCTACTTTAACGTATAAATAACTCTCTAACTTCTTTTTCCTAGTTAATAAATCTTCAGTTAACTATAGGTTGGCTACAAACATTGTCTTTCATGTGACATCTGAGGTACAAACTGACCTGGGGTAACTGACTGGTCTCTTGGGACCAGGGCCAGCTCTAAGGTTTTTGCTGTCCCAAGTTCCAAAAGCGCAACTGCCTAAGCAAAAAAAAAAAAAGGATGGCCGGAATGCTGCCCCTGGAATGGTGCCACCCCAAGCACGTGCTTGCTTTGCTAGTGCCTAGAGCCGATCCTGATTGGGACTGGAAAAAACCTGAATCTCTGGTGAATAGCAACCCACTATCACTAAGTCCAGCTTGCCTGTGTGGCAACGTAGACTGGAGTGCCCAAGGGAACGGTGTGTGATTCCACACTAACACTGTTACAGTGATCCAGGCATTCACATTTATGACTGAGTTGGTGGAATCTACTTCTAGAAATACCCCCCGTGTGAGCTGTCTGCTCTGAGGTTGGCACTGGAGGTCGTGAACTACTCCAGACAGCATGACAGGGGGCATTCAGCATGCTCAAGCAGTGCTCAGCACCTTGCAAGAGTGGGCCCCATTGATATTAGCAAGACTGCTCACCTGGGTAGAACCTATGGAGGTGGGTAAAAGTTACAGGAGTAGGCCCGAGGGTGGCCTGTGTTTATTGTAAATTGCAGTAGGGCACAATCTTTTCAGACTTTTACCAGAAGAAATTGAAATCAAATTTCTTCTTTACTGCATGGTGTTTTTTTAGTTAACTGAGTAGCACAGTACAGCAGCAGCTCAACTAAACTTTCCCTGGCAACATAGGCTCGGGAAATAGGAGTGTGGGGGTGCTGCAGCACCCACAGGCTTTATGCAGGGCTGCTGGCCCCGTACGTGGGGCTCCACTTCCCAACTTGGGTCCCGGGGGCCAGCCCCCCTGCCCCGCTCCCGTGCATAAAACCTGGGGGTGGTTCCCACACCTATGCCCCGCTCCCGGCCCTCTGCTCACACTCCGCTCCCCAACCCCTCACTTGGGTCTCGGCTCTTAGCCACTGGCCCCTTGCCTGGCCCCACCCCACGCTCCCAGGCCTCCACTCCCAGGGCCCCGTACCAGGCCCCCAACTCCCAGGGGTCCACTCCTGGGGCCCTACGCCTTCCCCCAGCTGTGGCCTCAGCCTCCTTACACTCGTTCACATCCCCCCCCCCCTCCCAGAGACACAGCCCTGCTCCCAGCCTCAGTGGTGGGGGGTGGGAGGGGGCATGGAGAGCGATAAAGGGGCTGGCTTTCAGCACCCCTGCTACTAAAAATGTTCCAGCACCACTGCCTGGCAGAGGCTTTTCTCTAACTGTCTAATGGAAAACTTTCCTGCCTCTTCCTCTGTGTACTGTTAGAGAAAGGATATTGGACTGGATGGACCACAGTTCTGATCCAGTGTGTTCCTAAATGTTGGAGAGATGCTATGACTGCTCCTCCATATGATCCTGAGAGCTGAAATGCAGTAGTTATATATAATCTTACCTGGTAATCATTAAAACAAAGAACAATTATTATTCTAATATAGAATATTTTGGAACTGTATATAGCAAGGATAATTTTCAGTTCTGCATTTCCATCAGTAGGTGGTCCTAGAAAATTCTGCTTTCATGACTTTTTATTTCCCCAACTAGGGGGAAAAAGAACCTCAAACACCTTTCACTCTGAAATAACTCCAGACATGGCTGAACTAATATTTTGTTAAACTTCACAAACTCATTCACTTCTGAGAACATATCCAGCATGAGAAAAGGCCTGTCTGCCCTGAGAGATTTTTTCTTTATAATAATATTATCTTCTACCTCAACCTTAAAATTATTTTAGTTTGGCATTGGATGTTAAAAGCTCTCTCTGACTGTCACCTTTTACAGGTTCTTTACACCTTTGGTGGAAGGCTAAAAATAAACCTGCCAGTTGAACTTGTTGCTGTTTCATGTACTTGAGATAACGGAGACTGACCAATTTTTTTCAGCTTCCTGACTTAAAGATCTAAAATAAACTTTTTCAAAAGGGCCGTATCCTTCCTCTCCAGCTCAGATTATATATCAGATACAGTTTTCCTTTGATATCTCTTTGCAAGTTGCAGGCACAGGTTCCAGTGTAAACAATTCCAAAATATACTGCAGGGACACACATTTCATGTCAGTCAGAGAGGTGAAAAAAAACATCAATGGAATAAACATCATGGCCTCTGTGTTAGAAACACAAGCACTACTTATAGAAAAAAAAATAGAAAGTTGACTGCTTATTATAATCATGCATATGAGAATTTGTGCCAATTAGTATTCTTATAGGTGTAGTATGTGAAAGCGCGCTCAGCTTGGAATAAGGATTGATTCAGGGAGAAGAATGCCACCTTCTGATTCACTGCCTGAGCATCTGTGTTAGTTGTAGAAGCTCCGCATTCAAGCACTGATCTAATCCTGCTATGTTTAATTTATAATATTTCAGTGGTTAACAGAATAAGGTTGATTCTTTTGGAGGAGAAAAAGAGCAGCAGGAAATAAAATAGAAAAACCTGTTCATACAATAGTGAGACTAAAAAAAAAAATCACAAAATCTGGAAATTCAAATAAGTGAAAATGCCAAAAATAATATTAACATGACCTTGTCATAGATAGCATTGCATTTTCCTGTTTGTCCCCATCCGCCAGCTCCTGCTTAAATGTGTAATAGGAAGCTAGATCTTCATGGCTTTGTCCCCTAATGGGGGCAACAAACCCTTCCGAGGAAATGATTATTAACATTTCAAATTTTGCACACTCCGACTTCAGGAATCACAGAATGAAAGATTAAGGGCATGATTCTGATCTCACCAATACAGATTTTACACTTACATAACTACACTGACAGCCATAGAGTATTTCTGATTTGGGAGATTAATATTTTTAGAGTTTTACTGTTTGGTTGTTTTTTAATGGCCTATTTAGGATGCTTGCCTACTGTTTGGTGCGTGGTTTTTTTGTTTTTTTTTACACACACACAGAGTTGTAATTGTTGCATGGTTAATATTTTTTAATTTTAAATGTAGAAATGATACATGCATACAAATTGGATAATTACATTTAGCAAATCAGAACCTTTTAATACCTTACCTGACCCATCTTGCATAAAACATATTTTAGTTATGTCATATTTATATCATAACACTTTTATGAAGAACATGGGGTGCAGTATCACATAGGTTTGTGTTAGTGACAGGAGAATCAGATCCTTATGAGTCTGTACCAATGTTCACAAAGTAAGAAACTGCTAGAGTTGCTGGGCCTACTCTCAGCTGTACAAAAGCAATGAACCCAAACATTTGCTCACAGACAGGAAAATAGAAATGGAGTTCGTAAGACCTATTAGATAGTAGCATAAATAGAGGGAAATGGGGTGACTGTGGTGCTGGTCGGGGAAACTTCCTGGAACCTTAAAAATGTTTAGATTTGGACATAGTTTTGGAAACAGTTTCAGTCCAGTTCTTCCTTTTTCCAGATGAATGCTTATCCCTAATTAAGTGCTTTGCTAGGTCAGGGTCCTAAGCATGTTCTTACTCGTAAGGGGACTACTTGTGTGCTTGAAGTTATGCATGTACTTAAGTGCTTTGCCGGACTGGGGCCTATGTTATTCATCAGGAGGCTCTCTTTCATGGCACCACATCACTGAGCAGAGCATCAAAAGCAGCAGCCACCCGGTAGCTCTTTGCTTGGATTTCAGCAATGAATCAGAACAACCTGCAGCGTCTGCAGAGCAGGTGCAGTAAAATGGCCATCTCTCACTTCTGAGGTTTTCCTTGTCCATTATTTAGGGCATGGAAAGCAAGACAGGTGGGGATATGGAGTTTCTTTTACTTGTGTGTCCCAACCTGACAAAGGCACACAAGTAGCACTATGGTGCTGAGATAGAGGGTTGCTTTGCTTTCATCAGAGTCAGGCTTTGAGGATGGCATACTCTTACCCCATTTTGGGGACACTAAGTATCAAGGCTAGTTTCATGTTTTTAACAAAACAAGTTTCCAGCCCTATTCGTTATAGGCTAGCAAGTGAAATAGGGTTGAACTTTGACTATCCCTCCATTTGAAAGGATACAAGTAAGTGATTCCCCCCACCCTTAATATTAGGGGAAACCTCTGTAAAATCCATACTGTGGATCCCTCCATATTAGGGGGCGAGACCAGTTGCATGGATGGGTAACTGCCTAGACTATTAGTAATGGTGTTAGGGCTGACACCAGTTTCCTTCTACACCTGCAACTGGAACAACCCCTCTGCTGAATAAAAGACACTGCAGCTCCTGATCACAAGCAAGAGATCCTTAAAGGACCATAAGGAACAACATGGAGTATTGTATAAAATGAGGGAACACAGCAAAGTAAAGTACATTAAAGACCTTGCAACGGAGCTTACTCTTATTCAGTGTTCAGGGTCAGTAAATCAGCATAATATTTATCAAACAACTCCTAGGCTGAGAGATGAGGAAAGAGACTAAGGTTACAATAAATATATCTTCTAAAAGACCCCATTTAAAATGTTTTTGAATGTATGTTTAGATATACTGATAGATACTGCACAGCTGCTATAAACTATGTACTAGATACTGCTGGTTATTTCTAGAACTGAGTAAGGGATAGTGTTGAGCTGCCCAGCCCCAGGACAAATATGGGGAAACATTCTGCTACACTCCGTTAAGAAGTGCAGATTGCTCCATCTCCACACCAGCCTGGGGAACCGATACCATGTGCATGAGGGAGCAGAGCCGTGACACTTCCTCATCCGCAATCCCTTAGCACACTGTGTGCTCCCCAAGACTAAAGAGATAGCACTGCCTGCATTTCCCTTGACTCCAGAGATGGTAGTTTTCCATTTCATGGGCCATGCACGTGGGAGGGATGGGATAAATTATCGTGGTGCTCTCCTCCCCAAGGAGGAGAGCACAAAGATAATTTAAGATGCATCCATTAAAGGGCCAGGCAGAATCTGGCCCTAATTTTGAATTAATTGAGTAATTAAGCACAAGGATATTTAAATAGAAATAAATCCACAAGATAACAGTTGCATGAGGATAAAAATACACATTAACACAAATAATATAATTCATTTCCGAGAATAAAATCGGAGTTGTTTTTTGTTACTGCACAAGTGATCAACAGGGAGATTTTCAAAAGGTACAAATGTGAGTTGAGTCCCCAGCTCCCACTGAACTAGCTGCCCAGCTGCCCTTTCACCCTTTGAAGAGCTCCCCCAAAAACTTACCCATAAAAATAGGAGAATACTACACAATACTAGTTCCATTCCATCTGAGCAGAAGATCTACATGCATGATGTGGGAGGAAATGTGTGTGCTCCTCCCACTGCCCTGGATAATCCTGTCAAACACAGATATGTATTGCCAACTATCTGTATACATTTATTCCAGTTCAGAGCTCAAGTCCACTCAACTACTAAAGTAACTTTGGCTTTTTCACTTATGTTTCAGAAGTCAGTAAAATACACACGTTATAAAGCACTGTTATAAAGGCTTGTTATAAAGCACTGAGCTATAAGAACAAAGATCAGGGCAAAAAAGAAATTGGGTAGCATCTGGGATTTAACTGTGAGTGTATGCTGTTGGCTTTTTCCTTTGTCATTCACTTCTCTTTTCCAGCTTGCTTAGGAAAATTAAGTAGATTTGTGAATCATCAAAAGAGAAAAATCTTCTCAGATTCAACATCAGTGAGCCCAAATCGATATTTATGTACTGGCATTTTTATCAGATTCAGAGTTGTAGTATTTTTTTTCAGCTAGTGCAAAGCATATTACTCTGTCCTTTTCTACACATGGATGCTGCTGCTTCTCCTCAAGTCTTTCCACCACAATCATAGGTATTCCCAGTGTTTGATACATGATATGGCCTCGCTTGTAGCCCTGGTGAGCTCTTCCCTGGTGCATAGTTCCTGCAGGAGCTGGCAGACCAACTGATGTTCCATGATTTGTATTTCATGACAGTCACATGTGTCTGAGCCCGGTCTACATTACGAGTTTAGGTCAAATTTAGCAGCGTGAGGTTGATTTAACTGTGCAACTGTCCACATGACCAAGCCTGTTTTGTCAACTTAAAGGGTTCTTAAAATCAATTTCTGTACTCCTCCCCGGCGAGGGGAGTAGCATTAAAATAGACCTCACTTGGTCGAATTTGGGGTAGTGTGGATGCAATTCAACGGTGTTGGCATCCGGGAGCTATCCCAGAGTGCTCCATTGTGACCGCTCTGGACAGCACTCTCAACTCAGATGCACTGGCCAGGTAGACAGGAAAAGCCCCGGGAACTTTTGAATTTCATTTCCTGTTTGGCCAGTGTGGCGAGCTGATCATCACAGGTGACCATGGAGTCCCAGAATTGCAAAAGAGCTCCAGCATGGACAGAACGGGAGACACTGGATCTGATCGCTGTATGGGGAGAAGAATCCGTGCAGGCAGAACTCTGTTCCAAAAGACAAAATGCCGATATAGTTGCCAAAATCTCCAAAGGCATGATGGACAAAGGCTACAACAGGGACACACAGCAGTGCCACGTGAAAGTTAAGGAGCTGAGGCAAGCCTACCAAAAAACAAAGGATGCAAACGGTGGCTCTGCGTCAGAGCCCCATACATGTCGCTTCTATGATGAGCTGCATGCAATTCTAAGGAGCACCCCTACTACTACCCCACTGTTAGTGGACACCTGCAAAGGGGGAGTCTCACTCAACAGGGATGAGGATTTTGTGAATGATGATGATGATGATGAGGAGGAGGAGTTTGAGGATAGCACACAGCAGGCAAGTTGAGAATCCCTTCTCCCCTGCAGCCAGAAACGGTTCAGCACCCTGGAGCCAATACCCTCCCAGGGCGGGCTCCCAGACCATGAAGCCGGAGAAGGCACCTCTGGTGAGTGTACCTTTGTAAATATAATACAGGGTTTAAAAGCGAGCGTGTTTAATGATTAATTTGCCCTGAAGACTTGGGATGCATTCGCGGCCAAAAAAGCTACTAGAAAAGTCTGTTAATGTGTCTGGGGATGGAGCTGGAATCCTCCAGTGACATGTCCAAGAAGCTCTCCTGAGGTACTCTAAAAGCCTTTGCAGCAGGTTTCTGGGGAGGTCAGCCTTATTCCGTCCTCCGTGGTAGGAGGACACTTTTACCACGCCAAGCCAGTAGCAATTAGTCTGGAATCATTGCAGAACAAAGCATTGCAGTGAATTGGTCCAGGCTTTGGTGGCATTCAAGAAACAGTCGTTCTCTCTCTCTTTGTGTTAGCATCAGGAGAGTGATATCATTCATGGTCACCTGGTTCAAATATGGGAGATTTGTTTAAGGGGACATTCAGAGGTGCCCGTTCCTGCTGGGCTGTTTGCCTTTGGCTGAAAAGAAATCATCCCCGCTGTTAGCCACGCAGTGGGGGGAGGCCTGTTCACGCTGAGCCGTTTGCGTTTGGCTGACAAGGATCTTCCCTGATACTAGCCATCCGGGGGTGGGGGGGAGGGTGAAGCGATCATCCCAGAGAATGGGGGGGTTGGGTTGTGGTGCACATTCACCCTAAAACCGCAGCCCCTCCTTTTAAATGGCCAACCCAATGGGCTTTGCTTGGTATGGGAAAGGAGGGTGCTGCTGTTTGAAACTGTTCCCACATGTTATGAAGGTTGAAGAAGCCAAAACCCTTTGCCTTACCATGGCTGCCTGCAAGCTGAATTCTGTTGCCCAGCCGAGCATGTGTGATGTCTCACACCAAACCGGCAGGCACTCAGTGTAATAGAGGCAAAATGCGACCTTGTACCAAAAGCACATGTGCTACGTAATGTGAATCGCTTGATTCACTGTGAAATAGTCTTCCCCTTTGTTCTCTAAAATGTATCTTTTTAAATACTACTCTCCCTTATTTTCCTCCCGCAGTTGCAAATGTTTCTACGCTTTTCTTATCATCTCCGTCCCAGAGGCTAGCGCAGATTAGAAGGTGAAAAAAAAACACACTTGTGATGAAATGTTCTCAGAGCTCATGCAGTCCTCCCACACTAAAAGAGCTCAGCAGAATGCGTGGAGCCAAACAATGGCAGAGACTAGGAAAGCGTTAAATGAACGTGATGAGGAGGAAGGGATGCAATGAGAGGAGGGAGGAGTGCGATGAAAAGAGGCAGGATGCAATGCAGAGTCTAATGGAGGAGCAAACTGACATGCTCAAGCGTCTGGTGGAGCTGCAGGAAAGGCAGCAGGAGCACAGACCATCACCGCAGCCCCTGTATAACCTCCTGCCCTCCTCCCCAAGTTCCATATCATCCTCAACCAGATGCCCAAGAACACGGGAGGGAGGCTATGGGCACCCAGCCACTCCACCTCAGAGGATTGCCCAAGCAACAGAAGGCTGACATTCATTAAGTTTTGAACTGTCGTGTGGCCTTGTCCTTCCCTCCTCCTCTCATCCACCACCCCACCTGGTGCTTCCCTCCTCACCTACCCCTCCTGGGCTACCTCACAAGTTTTTCCCCTATTTGTCTGATGAATTAATAAATAATGCATGATTTTGAAACAATAATGACTTTATTGCCTCTGAAAGCGGTGATCAAAGCGGGGAGGTCGTTTGGTTTACAGGGAAGTAGAGTCAACCAAGGGGGTGGGTTTTCATCAAGGAGAAATGAACAGAACTGTCATACCGTAGCCTGGCCAGTCATGAAACTGGTTTTCAAAGCTTCCCAGCTGTGCTCTTCTAAATCACCTTGGTGTCCGGCTGCATGTGATTACAGACAATTTGCCTCAACCTCCCACTCCGCCATAAACATCTCTTCCTTACTCTCACAAATATTGTGGAGCACACAGCAAGCAGCAATAACAAGGGAATATTGGCTTTTCTGAGGTCTAACCTAGTCAGTAAACTGCACCAGCGAGCTTTTAAATGCCCAAATGCACATTCTACCACCATTCTGCACTTGCTCAGCCTATAGTTGAATTGCTCCTTACTACCAGGGTACTTGTGTATGGCTTCATGAGCCATGGCATTAAGGGGTAGGCTGTGTCCCCAAGGGTAACTATAGGCATTTCAACATCCCCAATGGTAATTTTCTGATCTGGGAAGCATGTTCCTTCCTGCAGCTGTTCAAACAAACCAGAGTTCCTGAAGATGCGAGCGTCATGAGCCTTTCCTGGCCATCCCACATTGATGTCGGTGAAACATCCCTTGTGATCCACCAGTGCTTGCAGCACCATTGAAAAGTACCCCTTGTGGTTTATGTACTGGCTGCCAAGGTGGTTCGGTCCCAAGATAGGGATATGGGTTCCATCTATCTCCCCACCACAGTTAGGGAATCCCATTGCAGCAAAGCCATCCACTATGACCTGCCCATTTTCCAGAGTCAATACCCTTGATAGAAGCAGCTCAGTGATTGTGTTGGCTACTTGGATCACAGCAGCCCCCACAGTAAATTTACCCACTCCAAATTGTTTCCCGACTGACCAGTAGCTGTCTGGCACTGCAAGCTTCCACAGGGCTATCACCACTCGCTTCTCAACTATGAGGGCTGTTCTCATCTTGGTATTCTTGTGCTTCAGGGCAGGGGAAAGCAAGTCACAAAGTTCCATGAAAGTGCCCTTACGCATGCGAAAGTTTTGTAACCACTGGGAATCATCCTAGACCTGCAATACTATGCAGTCCCACCAGTCTGTGCTTGTTTCCTGGGCCCCAGAATCGGCGTTCCATGGCATGAACCTTAGAATCATAGAATCATAGAATATCAGGGTTGGAAGGGACCCCAGAAGGTCATCTAGTCCAACCCCCTGCTCAAAGCAGGACCAATTCCCAGTTAAATCATCCCAGCCAGGGCTTTGTCAAGCCTGACCTTAAAAACTTCTAAGGAAGGAGATTCTACCACCTCCCTAGATAACGCATTCCAGTGTTTCACCACCCTCTTAGTGAAAAAGTTTTTCCTAATATCCAATCTAAACCTCCCCCACTGCAACTTGAGACCATTACTCCTCGTTCTGTCATCTGCTACCATTGAGAACAGTCTAGAGCCATCCTCTTTGGAACCCCCTTTCAGGTAGTTGAAAGCAGCTATCAAATCCCCCCTCATTCTTCTCTTCTGCAGGCTAAACAATCCCAGCTCCCTCAGCCTCTCCTCATAACTCATGTGTTCCAGTCCCCTAATCATTTTTGTTGCCCTTCACTGGACTCTCTCCAATTTATCCACATCCTTCTTGAAGTGTGGGGCCCAAAACTGGACACAGTACTCCAGATGAGGCCTCACCAATGTCGAATAGAGGGGAATGATCACGTCCCTCGATCTGCTCGCTATGCCCCTACTTATACATCCCAAAATGCCATTGGCCTTCTTGGCAACAAGGGCACACTGCTGATTCATATCCAGCTTCTCGTCCACTGTCACCCCTAGGTCCTTTTCCGCAGAACTGCTGCCTAGCCATTCGGTCCCTAGTCTGTAGCTGTGCATTGGGTTCTTCCGTCCTAACTGCAGGACCACGCACATTTCCCGAGGAAGAACACATGTACCCAGGAGCACATGACAGACAACATGGAGAAATTTGCTATTGAAACAAGAGCAGCAGAGCAGAGTTGCAGTGGATTACAATGACGGTTAGCAGTCCTACTGCACCGTCTGCTGCCAGCAGTATGGCATCTGCATGGAAAAAGGCGCAAAACGATTATCTGCTGTTGCTTTCACGGAGGGAGGGGCGACTGATGACATGTACCCAAAACCACCCGCGACAATGTTTTTGCCCCATCAGGCACTGGGCACTCAACCCAGATTTCCAATGGGCAGCAGAGACTGTGAGAACTGTGGGATATCTACGCACAGTGCAATGCTCCAAAAGTCGATGCTAGCCACGGTACTGTGGACGCACTCCGCCAACTTAATGCACTTAGTGTGGACATACACAAATTGACTGTATAAAATCGATTTCTAAAAATCAACTTCTATAAGATCAACCTAATTTTGTAGTGTAGACATACCCTGAGTCATTGGAATAAGCTGACTTCTGCATATTGACTTTTGACCTGCCAGCTCTTGTTTGGAGGCTATTTAAACATCTCCAGGTTGACCAATCTGCTCCGGATGAACAAGAATGCATTTGGCAATATCGATGTGCATTTTGATGTCCTCACTGAGTATTCTGAGCTACATGCTTTTTTGTTGTAAGATAGCGACCTTCATGTCTGTGATTGTGTGACCAGAGAGATTTGTGTCCATTTATTCTTTTACGTAAAGACTGTCCAGTTTGACCAATGTAAATGGCAGATGGGCATTGCTGGCACATGATGGCATATATCACATTGTTGGATGTGCAGGTGAACGAGCCTCTGATAGTGTGGCTGATGTTATTAGGCCCTGTGATGCCCCTCTGCCATTTACATTGGTCAAACTGGACAGTCTCTACGTAAAAGAATAAATGGACACAAATCTCTCTGGACACAAATCAGATGTCAAGAATTATAACATTCATAAACCAGTCGGAGAACACTTCAATCTCTCTGGTCACGCAATCACAGACACGAAGGTCGCTATCTTACAACAAAAAAACTTCAAATCCAGACTCCAGCGAGAAACTGCTGAATTGGAATTCATTTGCAAATTGGATACTATTAATTTACGCTTAAATAGAGACTGGGAGTGGCTAAGTCATTATGCAAGGTAGCCTATTTCCCCTTGTTTTTTCCTCCCCCCGCCCCCCAAACGTTCTGGTTAAACTTGGATTTAAACTTGGAGAGTGGTCAGTTTGGATGAGCTATTGCCAGCAGGAGAGTGAGTTTGTGGGTGGGGGGGTGGGGGGTGAGAAAACCTGGATTTGTGCTGGAAATGGCCCACCTTGATTATCTTGCACATTGTAGGGAGAGTGGTCACTTTGGATAAGCTATTACCATCAGGAGAGTGAGTTTGTGTGTGTGGTTTTTGGAGGGGGGTGAGGGAGCAAGAGAACCTGGATTTACGCAGGAAATGGCCCACCTTGATTATCATACACATTGTGAAGAGAGTGGTCACTTTGGATGGGCTATTACCAGCAGGAGAGTGAGTTTGGGGGGGGGGGGAGGGTGAGAAAACCTGGATTTGTGCTGGAAGTGGCCCAACTTGATGATCGCTTTAGATAACCTATTACCAGCAGGACAGTGGGGTGGGAGGAGGTATTGTTTCATGCTCTCTGAGTGTATATAATGTCTTCTGCAGTTTCCACGGTATGCATCCGATGAAGTGTTTTATATTGTATTTCACATGCAGTAAACTGAGGCACAGAGTACATTACTTTCCCAAATCAGCAATCCGTGGCAGAGTCAGAGATGGAATAGAGGAGACTAGACCCCAGTATCCCGCTTTTACTATGTGTAGTTGTGTACAAAACTTCTGTAAATAAGTGGTTTCAGCTTATTATAAAACAGATGTCTAAAGATTCACAACATTAACAGGTAGTTGACCAAAGACATTTTTCTCCCTCTCTCCTTGGCTGAGTCATAAAGCTACCTCCTAAAAGTATCCACGCATATTGAAGAATGTTTTTCTCTCTCTGTCATGTGTTTTCACCCAAGTAGAGTCACAATTAAATCCCTATTTTCCATGTACAGAGGCCTTTGTTCGTAGAACTCAGTCTTTTATAATGAACTGATCTGCATGTTTTACAGACTTCTGAAATACTACATGCAAAGATCAATGAAAATGCCAAGGCTAGTAGCTGGATTCTGGTAGGTTATCATCATAGGCCTAAGAAGATGGCTTATATCATGAGTGACAGAGTCAGTTATTTTTATCATTGGGCTGCAGATGTAGCCTTCATTAAAAGGGAGCACTATTTAATTGATCCATTTGCTCCCAGCAACCTTATTTCTCCCTGCTCTGTGACTAAAAGGCCAAATCAGAGCTCAGCTTCAAATCAAGTAAACCTGTAATACTGCAGTCAGAATAAGAAAGTGTCTCTACGTATTTTAACTACTAGATTTTGCATATGAGAAAATCATGATATAATTAAAGTTATTGATAACCCTTTTTTGGCAATTAGCCAGAATTCAGGGTCTAGCCAATGGCATGTAAAGCATTCTGGGTCAGGAAGCCCCTGACTAGTATAGGAGGTATAAAGATGGCAGCCATGTGAGCATTGCAGAGACTGCAAACTAGAGCTAGATAATCTATTATGGGACTAGAAAAGAGAGATAAGTAGAGAATGAAGACTCAGAAATTCTGTGAAAGACTCAAAAAATCAAGGGTTTCCTTACATAGACCTTAAAGTATGGGTTCAGCTCAAATGTTCACCTTCTTTTATCTCTAAATACTATACTCCTTGGTGAATGGGGAAAAAAGTCTATGTTTAAGAAGTGGACCCAAAGCAGGAATGGAAACAGTATTTCTTTTACCTGCACCATTTTCATGGCTTCAGAAAACTTTTTTTTTTCCTTTTAAAGGGAGTTTATAGCTTCACAATAGAAATTCACTTTACAGTGAGAGCTGTTATACCCAGCCTCCAGTTTACAGAGAGATGTTGTTTAAAAACATTCAACAAAAATGTGTGCAACTGCTTTGAAATCATTAGTGTGCAAAATCACCCTGGCCAGTGGTGCTTTAAAGTTCTCTGTGTGTGTGACTAGTTGGTTTCTGTGTCTTGCCCTACTCCCCAACCCCATTACCAATTTAATTTGTTCTTAAATACATTTTAACCTTGGAAGATGGTTTCCAATATTATACAGTCAATTATCTCATGTGGAATTCCCCTGGGTATTATGAAAAAAGTTAATTCATACTGATTCAGTATATTAGTTTATATCATGCCTGTGACGATATTAGTGAGGCACTGATTCATAAAGACAAAAACACAAACCAAATTTGCCATTTTTCAAGGTAAAAGCTAATAACTAAAATAATCAAACACTGAACAAAGTAAATGCAGCTATGTACTCTGCCAAGTACTTGTGACCTGACCTTTGGTGAGGGAGTGTCAAGCTTAGAGAGCCTAACAAGTCCCCTAGCTGATCATACTTATCTGACAGGGTGTTTGGTGGGGGGCAGTTAATCAGAAAAATAGTTACTGCTAAATTTTCTTTAAAAAACATTTTCTTAATGTGTTTGCAATACAGCAGCACTTTCTTTGACTCAGTAGGTCTTAAAAGGTCTTTTGCAGCTATTGTAACCTAATGTTTCAGTGATCTGAAAACTCCAGGACTCTAAGAAGGCCCTGACTCAACAGGATAAATGGATGAGAGTATTTATACAATCCAAACCATGAATTGGTGCCCCCAAGTGACCCTTGAGTACAGTAGTGGCTGCTTTGGAGCCATTGTGGCCATCCAAAATAATCTATGTCCATATATACTAAGGAGTCTCTAAGTAGGCATTAATTCATTTTAACACATGGTCTAAGGCCTTCATTTGAGTATGGGGAGGTTAATTGACTTTCATTTACCATTGGTGTAACTCCACAAGGGGAAGCAATGGTGGAAGTGGTAATGTAGACAGAACACAGACAGGTATTTTTCTCACAGTCTCATCCATTCCCACTTTGACTCAGCACCCTATCTATATTACAGCTTCCACCAGTGAAGAATTATGGTCCCAATATTGACACTAAGAACACTAGACAGGATTAATATTGTATTGTTTTTTCTTCTTCTTTTTAATTGTGTGTTTCAAGGGAATTATTATAACTGGGCAAAAAAACAGGATAACTTTTCAGTATGCAAATGCTAATCTTTTTTCCAATCAAAAATTTCAGAATTTGAAGGTTTTTGACCAATAGAAATTTATATACAGATACACACAAAGAAGAAAGATGAAAGGTTGAATTTCCGATAGACTATTTTATCCTATACAAAGCCAAGGAAATCTATATTAAAATATTCTGAGGCCCTGATCCAGCAGAGTACACGAACAGTGCTTAACTTTAAGCATGCAAACACTCACACAGGGACTTAAAGTTAAGCTCCTCTTTAACTGATGCATTGGGGCCTGAAACACTTGCTGGAAAACAGTGTTTTCCTAGATGTCGCTAGGTACAACAACTGAACCCAACAACTTGAATACCAGAGGTAAGGCTTACCATCTTCATTTCTTTTCTATTTTTGGCTGAAGAGATATCTGCATCATCAATATAATAGATTTTTTCTGTGTGAATAGACATATTGTATTACTGTAGAACACTGTAAAGATTCATTGTTAAAAGCATAATAATCTTTTCTTGGTAATCTACTAAAGTCAAGATATAAAAGTACAGAATTATGACTGACCAAGTGTGGTATTGAATAGCACTAGCTGCAAGTTACTGGGATGACATTTTTCTGTTTCAGCAACCTGCCAAGCACATTTCCTCATGCAGAGGCTTTAGAAGTGCATCCTGTTCTTAAGTATTCAATGATGACATTATTAGCTACCTGCCTCTGTAAATCCTTTGCAGAACTAACAGTCAGAAATGTGTCAGAAGAGGGTGGCTATACTTTCTTGCCTAAAAAAATTAATGTGGTTGAAATGAAATCTTCATACATTGATGTTTGTGTATCCAAAGTAAGATGAAGTCAAAATAAAAAAGAAAGGCTAAATGCTGAGCATCAGACACCATAGGATTTAAAAGTAATCCTTATATTTTGGCACACATGTAGACATATTCTATGGTATTATAATTGTTGCATCATTTTATTTGTTTAGTACATTTATATAGCACCTATTAAAAAAGTACCTGAAAACTTGACTATGAAAGTCAGTAAAATACATTAAAATAAAAACCAACAGCTCAAAAACAAGGGATCAGACACATGAAAGACTCAAAAGCCATGTAGTAACCCACCACCCAGGAAAAAATCAATTTGGCATCCATTCCCAGATTATGTAAGGCATAGGCAAGAAAATGGCAGAATAAATATAATTTTGGCTTTGATCCTGCAGTCAGTTGCATCTGATTGTATCCTGTACCCAGACACAGTCTCAGTGACTGTCAACTGCAGGATCAGGATCTACAAATAAATAAGCAAACAAGCCTTTCAATGGGAGTTGGATCAGGTCCCAAGAGTAGATCCACCCTGACTGCTGAGTGCTAATTGCTGGAAGCTGACAAAAGGAAAGATATGATCAACCTGGCCTTTGGGACTTAATTTCTGACATAACAATGTGATCAGTTTCTGCTGTTGGCACATTAGCTTTGTTCTGAGTGTGTGCGTGTGCATTTCCAAAGGCCAATGTGAATAAGATTTCTTTTAAAAAATCATTACTTTGTAAATTATGGGGAAAAAAAATCTGGTTTCACTGAATATAAACCTTCACATCTACCGTCATTTTATGGTATGGGGCAGAAAGTTCACAGTAAGCTCTGCTCTCAGGCACACAGGAGATGTAAATCCTCTTAATAGAATTCTTGTTTCCTGATCATACCCTTCACAGCAAAACTATAGAGGTTGCACTTTATTTAGGGTTTTGAGGCCCTTTGTGGGCTTGATTTGGCCTTATATAAGCCAGTCAATAATGTTTTATAATCAGTACTTAGAGAAATCAGTGTCAAATAAGGCAAGTATAAAAAAATACTTGAGACATACATCTGATTTCAGCTGTACAGATGCAATTGTCATTTAAAATCAGTACATTTTTGCTTGAGTACAGACTTCAACATTGGCTCAGTTGTGTTTGGGAGATCTTAATATATTTGTAATTATGTTTGAAATTATAAAACATTAGTTATATAATCATAATCTTTGTAGCTGTCATTTTTAGTTTATTAACCATAAAAAGCTTCTAGTGAATCAATATAAAAGTCACAGCTGACTTATCTTGCCAATTGTAAGCAACTAATTTCCATATACTGTTTTTTACTTTGTATATTGGCAATATGTATTCAAGTGATTGCAAATAGTCATTTTCACACTGAAGGCAATTACTAGCTGTGATGAAATAGTGTGTTAGTTACTTGCTGGAGCCTTGTCATCTAGTGTCAAAACTCTCCCTCTGCAAGAACATGATTAGCTCTTTGGTTAATGTCAATGTTTAAGGAAGTTATAAGACCAAATCAAATTCAGCCCTGGAATAACTCCATTGATTTCAGAAACCCTATACTAAGTACCTGTTTGGTTTTGTGAATGACATTTGAATCGTCTAGCTCCTCCCACAACACCATTCCCAAAAACAATCAATATATTTTGTTTTCATACTATGTAAGCTAACCACTTCCCCATTTCTGAAGGTTTTTTTGCTAGTTTCAAAGTAACAATTCACAGATATCAACACAAATTCACTATGTTTCAGTCAACCTGAATCTGCATTTTCAGGAAAATATTTGAGACAAAGTATTTCACCCACCTCTAATGATGATACAGTTTTTAATCTAAGGATCAATTTATGTACAAAGATAGATATTTAAAAATGGCAGCTTCCAGCATGTTAGCTCATCTCTAGCAACACAGGCACCAAAGAACTGTGAGAAAAGAGCGCTTTGGATCTGACAGCTTCATTACAGTATCCCAAAAGATATCCTGCCTACCTCAAATCCTTACGAAAATTTTACTGAAGAATGGCTGGGGTTGTAAACAGTTTGCAGGGATTTTCTTGTTTTTTAATATGCTCTAAGCAGCTAGTTCAATTTATGGAAAGTCAGATGCATAATATTTACAGTAGAAACCAAAGATAATTTTAAAATCAGAAGAATGCAAAATGGTCTCTGAAGCCAGTAATATTTTTGCCTCACTGATTTACAACTAAGCTAATCTTTCAGACTTCCTTTTTTTTTCTTGGTTTGAACACTATCTAATTTTCAGCCTGAAATATTTTTTTTAAATAGTCACCCGATAACCCCTGAAAAGAACAGTTTATAGCTGAAACATTGACAGGCTCCCAAGCACCATAATAAGAGCGCAAACACAATTACACTAATAACTCAGCATCACAATTGTATTAATATACTTAAAGGGCTCAGATGAACCAGGCTGGAGTTTCCAGCAGATTCCTTTTCATATCTGAATCTGCAGCTGTTCTCTTAGAAAGGGCGGTAATTCACCTTGGTGACTAGATAAAATGTCCATGCAATTTCACAGGGTGACATAAAAATGTTCTTTTAAAAATCAATAAAGAAAAGTATTATGCTGCCATTATAAATATTCCTGATAACTCATGGAATATTATTTTCATAAAAGGAGAAGAGAAGGACAGCGCTATATATTTTAACACTACATAGTGATTTTTTTAGAAGTTACAATGGTATGGGGGGGTGTTAAAACTGAACAATATAAATTTTGTTTATAAACTTTGAATTGAGTTTTCTCCTATACGATGACAAAATAGAAGGCTATTATGGAAAAGTTACCACTTATTTAGCTACTATCCTAATGTGTAGACTTCCTGACAACGAGTGGAGATGTGTGGAGGAACATCATCAGGATTCCACTCCAACAGGCTCTCGTTGATTTTGGAGCAGCCACTAATTTAATGCAGTGGTGGGCAACCTGCAGCCTATGGGCCATGCCGCTTCCTGAACCTCCCATTGCCTGGGAATGGCAAACCACGGCCACTGGGAGCAGCCATGCAAATGTAAACAAACTGTCTGGCAGCCCACCAGTGGATTACCCTGAAGGGCAACAGGTTGCCCACCACTGATTTAATGGATGCAGCTACAGCTCAGGCTCTATAGCTTCCCTTGCTATGCCTGAGATTATTGTAACTATCAACAGCTTCCTGCTCTCTTTAGGTTCAGTTGTGGAGGAGACTATCCCTCTGGAGGCAGTTATTCAGGGACACAGTGAAATACTACAAATTGGTACGGTCCATTCCCTGGATTTTTCTCTGATCCTTGACATCTCCTGGCTCGCCCTTCATAACTAAATCATCCCAGCCAGGGCTTTGTCAAGCCTGACCTTAAAAACCTCTAAGGAAGGAGATTCCACCACATCCCTAGGTAACCTGTTCCAGTGCTTCACCACCCTCCTAGTGAAAAAGTTTTTCCTAATATCCAACCTAAACCTCCCCCACTGCAACTTGAGACCATTACTCCTTGTTCTGTCATCTGCTACCACTGAGAACAGTCTAGATCCATCCTCTTTGGAACCCCCTTTCAGGTAGTTGAAAGCAGTGATCAAATCCCCCCTCATTCTTCTCTTCTGAAGACTAAACAATCCCAGTTCCTTCAGCATCTCCTCATAAGTCATGTGCTCCAGCCCCCTAATCATTTTTGTTGCCCTCCGCTGGACTCTTTCCAATTTTTCCACATTCTTCTTGTAGTATGAGGCCCAAAACTGGAACAGTATTCTAGATGAGACCACACCAACGCCAAATAGAGGGGAATGATCACGTCCCTCGATCTGCTGGCAATGCTCCTACTTATACAGCCCAAAATGCCATTAGCCTTCTTGGCAACATGGGCACACTGTTGATTCATATCCAAGTTTTCGTTCACTGTAACCCCTAGGTCCTTTTCTGCAGAACTGCTGCCTAGCTTTTTGGTTCCTAGTCTGTAGCAGTGCATGGGATTCTTCCATCCGAAGTGCAGGACTCTGCACTTGTCCTTGTTGAACTTCATCAGATTTCATTTGGCCCAATCCTCTAATAGATGGGTAATTTAGCGATTCAAAAGTGAAACCATCAAGCTTGGACCACTATGATTTCTCTCTCTCTCCAGCATTCACATATAATATGCTTAAAAGCCCAAGTGTACTACAGGAAGGTCTATGCGCTCGCACAGTTCTCTGTTGTAGGCAAGAGTAAGGATAAAAAATTCTAACATTTATAGAACTACATTTCCCATTCACACAAGGTGCAGGAGGAAGCTAAAAGCACAGATTTTCTTAACTGTGTTTAACTGTTGATTTCAGAGCAATTCTCCAAATTATCAAAATCATTTTGAATTCTAATCCTGGCCTCCAAAGTGCTTGCAATTCCTCCTAGCATGCTGTCATCCACACCACACCATGGCGTCATTAATGCAAGTTTTGACTAGGTACAGACCCTTGTGGGACCTCATTAAATATGTCCTCCTAGTTTCACAATTACTTTTGTTGACTCAATGAGTAATTTGTTTCTTCAACCAGGTTTGCACCTGCCTAATAGTAATTTAAGCTACACCTCATTTCCCTAATTTGCTTATGAAAATGCAATGTGGAGACACTGGATTCTGGGGCTGATCTGAATCCCTGGTGCACATTAGAGCCCCCTGAGGGGAATTCATGGGGGTGGCTTTTCATGTGACATGTTTAGCTCATTATCTCAGTCATGGGTTTCTGTAAAAAGAAGGTGGAGGCAATTAGTTTTTTCGGGCAACAGCTATTCCAGGAAGAACAATGACAGTGACTAGTCACAGTTAAGAAAATATGTGCTCATACCTGAAGAAGCTCTGTGTAAGCTGGAAAGCTTGTCTCTCTCACCAACAGAAGTCAATCCAATAAAAGATAGTGCCTCACCCACCTTGTCTCTCTAGTAGCCGTATTGGTCCCAGGTCCAAGAACACTGGCTAGGCAGTAACACTTCAGAAAAAGATCTGGGGCTTATAGTGGATCATACATTGAATTTGAGCCTACATGATGCAGTTGTGAAAAAGGCTAATATTCTGGTGTGTATCATCAGAAGTGCCACATATAAGACATGGGAGGTAACTGTTTCACTCTACTCAGCGCTGGTAAGGTTTGTGGAGTACTGTGTCCAGTTTTGGGTGCCTCACTTAGAGATGTGAACAAATTGGAGATAGCCCAGAAGAGAGCATCAAAAATTATAAAAAGTTTTAGAAACCTGACCTATGAGGAAAGACTAAGAAAACCAGGCATTTTTAGTCCTAAGAAACAGGGCTGCAGGGGGACGTGGTAACAGCCTACAAATATGTTCAGTGCTGTTATAATAAGGACAGTGATCTCTAGGTCCACTAAACATAGGCCAAGAAGTAATGGACTTAATCTGCAACAAGGGAGATTTAAGTTAGATATTGGAAAATAAATCTTTAATCATAAGGATAGTTAAATACTGGAATAGGCTTCCAAGGGAAGTTGTAGAATCACTGTCACTGGAGGTTTCTAAGAACAGGTTAGACAAACACCTGTCAGGGATGATCCAGCTACACTGGATTCTGCCTCAGCAGGGCATGGACTACATGACTTCTTGAAGTCCCTTCCTGCCCTACATTTCTATGATTGTATGTGGATTAGTCATGTTCCAACAGGCAATATAATCAGTGGATTATTGTGGCTGTGTTATTGGCATCATGCATTTACACTGTCCTCAGTCTATTGCAATGCTTGTTCTGAAGGCTGGAAGGTTGTGGTGAATGCTGGTTTCTATAGATTTCAGAGTAACAGCCGTGTTAGTCTGTATTCGCAAAAAGAAAAGGAGGACTTGTGACTTGATTGTCAGAGTTGCTGAGCACACACAGCTACCAGCGACTGCAGTGGAAGCCACTGCTGCTCAACAACTATGAAAATTTTAAAGTGAAGAAGACCTTGTGTGTTTAGTATAAAGACCACAGTAGTAGAACTAGCTTTTATTTTATAAGAACATCGGCCCAGATGTACTCTCTTTGTCATGAGTGACAGCAAATACTATGTCTCCCACTTCGCTTTTTCCAGAACAAGGCAGATTGCTGGTATAACAACTAGATTCTGCATTAATGCTATTGATCTCATTGTCAACGGCAGTAGCACCCTCTCCCCAGGCACTATCTTAGACCGTTTCTCCCCTACAAGCTCTAAATGCAGTCGCAGATGCTGTCACCTGCAGCATTTTCTGTTTCTCTTTTTCCAATAATTGTATGAGTGACTTTTTGGTAACCCTGCTCTATGTAGTACCAGATGGTGCCAGAACCTTCTCAAGCAGCACAGGACTTGTTATTTCTTCTCTGTCAACCACATCCCTGTGTTCTGATTTTTGCTGGCCTGTTGAGCCCATGGGCTTTCACGTGGGGGTTACCATTCCGACCAACACTGTTACTTTCTAACCCCATCCCTACTAGGAGTAATATCAACAGTTTGGAATGTATGATTGCTATAGTTAGCACATGACAGTGAACCACCACCACCAAGCACCATACTTGGCAAGGTCTATCTTAATAGATCATAGCAGAGACACCTCCAGAAGCAGAGATAAGGCATCCTTAAGATGTACAGAGCAAGCATATCTATTGGCAGCAGATATGTTAACAATGCAGGGCAGCAACTGGTCCATCAAAAAAAAAGTGTCAAAAGATTATATTAATTTTGTTTAAGGAAGGGATGGAGGGACTCCATCACACTGACCTACCCACCCACAAGCAGTGGTGGCACTAAAATAAGTATTCAGGCCACAGAGCAAATGCATTGAGCATTAGCTACTCTATTCAGATTGAACCCATCATGATGGATGCAAAGGTAGCAAACCAAAGGTAACATTTGTCCAAAGGGGGGCTGCCAGATAGGCACAGTCCCACTGAGTCACGCATTCATAGGAAATGTGGCAGAAATTAGCCAGACAACTGTATTGATATTGCACATTTCTTAGCTGAAAGCAGATCTGTAAAGTATGCATAACAGCAACTACAAGTACAGAAATGGAGGTTTCAAAGAACATGTGTGTAGCTCTTAGGGAAATGATAGAATTCTCTCCTTTGAGGACCTGACTGGAAAATATTCAGAGTTGGAGACTGTGTTTGAAATAACTATCACAGCAGATTTAAATAAAAGGCAAGTGGGGGGGCTGACTGAAATTTTTCTATCCAACTTTTTTAAGGATAATTGGGTTTTTGATTAAGTTAGTTATATTTTAGCTGTTTTACTTAAAAAAGTATAGAGATTTTTCATTAGAAAACCTGAAACCATCATTTCCTCCCCTTCCCCCCCATTTTTGGGCAATATTTTAATAGTTCTCAGCACTTTTTGGCAAAAAAAGTAATTTTTCCACAAGAAAACTAATCTTTTCCCAACTAGCCCTAATACATATATCACAAACACACTTTTGTTTGAAAAGACATTCCCCATCCTATATATATACACACACACACACACACACATATATACACACACATATATACATACACACACACAGGCCAGTGCTAACAGTGCAGAGAAGTTCAACAGAGAACTTGATATTTTGTGGAGAGGGGAAGTTGGACAGACAGAGGATCAAAAGACAATGGCAAAGCAGGAAGATGTGACAGGGATACCTACTGTGCCCTGTGGATGACCACAAACAGGCTGGATGCTTTGCAGGTTTATAAGTGCTAGTGTGTTGTTTATTAGGTTCTCCCCACCAGTTCATCAGTATAGCAAACAACGAGGGGCATCAACTTCCCCCTTAGCCCACTCTCTGGGAAGGGAGGGGGAAAGATTTCCTCATCCTGCATCTCCTGCCCCCTGCCAGCCTCTTTCCCTTGCACTTCCTTCCTCTCTTTTAACTGTTCCCAGATGATGGGTCGATTGTTCTCATTAGCTTGTCAGCCTCCTGCCTAATTATGTATTTGAGCCCCCATCTCCCAATTAAGTCCACTCCAGGGGTGCAAATAGCTAGTACCTTAGTGATCAGCATGCTGTGTCAGCACTAGGCTCGTGGCATTTTGTCACAGAAGGTAAGACTAAGAGAAACAGCTTTGTTGGGTGAACTCATCTTTTCCTCCCCCCGTAACACAGTAACATCTAACAGGTTGTAAAAACTAAAGAACACAAATTAGTTCTCTGACTGATATCACTTAGCATTGCTGTCAATCCAGGTTCACATTTCAGAGGTGAACTAACTTATCAGAGCTCAAGCAATGAATGGTTTGCCTTGGACAATTAAAAACAAAAGAAAAAAGAAGAAATTCATAGGCTAGCAGTGTGTGATTTATATCATTCCTTCTTATGCTGGCCAAGCACACCATATACAATATTTTATGAGCAAGTGTCAAATCATAAACTATATGGCAGACATCCTTGAGGGACTGAGCCGCAGGGTGGCTGCACAGATGTCATTCTCCAACACCACACCTGCAAGAAGTATAAATTGATGTGTTTAATTTTAGAATGAGGAATTGGTATGTGAACAAATATGCTTGTGACAGCAATAGGAAAAGCAGGGATCTGGGTAGTAAATGTCACCAAAATTCATGTGGTGTGTTGAGATTTACCAACATCACTACTGTGTCAGCAAAAATGATGTTCTGCAAAGGTTTGCAGGTCACATGGTAAAGGTTCCCTTGAAACATTCAGGCACAGGAGATTTGCTCTTTGCCACTTTCAATTTGATATTTTACAGGGGTTAGGAACATAAATCAGATAGGAAAACATTATATGTTGTTTTTGACCTTGTAGCTGACTATTAGTAATCTTAAAAGTCAACAAATGTCAGGTTTCAATTTTTAGTTTACTGAATTACTGCATTGTGGAGCACAAAAATACCAATCTCCACAGGTTTTGCGGTTCTAATTCTTTCACATGCAATTACTAGGAAAAAGAGTTTTACTGTACCTGCCTGACAGTTGCTTAATATCACTGACTTTTGTACATATTGCCTTGCACATCTGATTGAAGTAATCAGGAACAGCTTTCACCCAAGCACACCTGTCACAGTTTCACGAGTACATTCTGCTCTTGATGGGGGCGCCTTCATGACTTCCAACCCTAGTTCTCTGTAGAATAGATAAGTGCTCCACAAACCAATGAAAATTGAATAGACATCATTTGGAGAAATAAAAATGATTTCACTGCAATAAATGATTACAAATCTTTTTACAGACTAATAGGATTACAAATAAAAGCCTGAGACATGAGTATATATGATTTTATTGTTATGAAAACCATTTTACAGAAAAATCCTAGCCATCTTACAAATTAGTGTTTTGTCCTAGAATTATAATTTTAAACAGTCATCAATTCCATGACAAAGATATAGCTATTGAATAGAAATAAAAATGATTCTGATTTAAATTAAGGACATCACAATTAGATATGTACTTTAAGTGTCAAGATGCTCTCGCAGCCAACCCAACCAATAAATTGCTACGTAATGGTGTGAGGAGGTAATTTAAAAAAAGTAATGACCCAGGAGTTTCCTAAAAAATGCAAATGTTGAGTATGCTTGCTATGGTCCCTATAGAATGTGGGGAAAGTTATTATTCGTATAGCCCTATGCAAAGCCCACTGAAGGCCCCATTGTATTAAGGGGCTCTGAATCAGGTCTCATCTCTCTTAAAATAATGTTTCTCAGTTACATCCATGTAACCCCATAGAAGTTTGCACTGGAGTAATAGAATGTGTCACACAATCCCAAACACAAACGCCCCTTTTTTGAAAATCTTAATATGGAGATAGACAAACCTGAAGCAGTTTGCTGTGATGCCAGTTTTGAAAACTTATAAGCCTCATTTGAGTTCAGTTCACACACATAAGCTTTATGCATAAATACATGGTGGAACCTTATAAAGGGAAACCCAAACCGTGCAGACCCCCTTGAGCACAGTGTGGTGCTGCAGGTGGGCTCCACCTTTATTGTCACCCCAGGTAGGGGAAACTGAATCACTTAAAAGCTCAAGGGAAAGGAGAAGCTAACACACATAACAAAATACCACATCCTCTTTTAAGAAGGCTTCAGGGAAGGAGTAATTAAAATGAACGGTTCATAGGGTCTTCACCTCAGAACCCTAGTTCAGCTTCCAAACTTAAAGCCTACACAACAAAGCCTTTGGTTAGGCTGGTCTGCTAGGGTAAGTCTACACTGTAGCTGGTAAACAGACTCATGCTAGCAGGCCTCCTAGCAAAGGAAGACAGACTCGGGCTAATGGGTTCAAACTAGTAGTGTGAATGTTGTGGCTCATCCCGCACCTTGGACTCTGAACCCCACCTGACCACCTAGGCTCAAGAGCCCAAGCTGCAGCCTTAGAAGTGCTATTGTCTTTAACATACAAGCTTGAGCCCTGCTATTGCAAGTCTGTCTATCCAGGCTGGGAAGCTCGCTCCCTAAAGCCTGAGCGAAGCATGGCTTCTCTTCTCACCCCCTCTCTCACTCAGTTTCTTCTTGGTTACATATTCTATCTCTAGGGTAAGACAAGCAATCCTTGATTACATCCCAGTTGTAGCCTCCAGCCTGTACCTTAAATAGATAGTGCACTCTTTTTCACAAACCTGCAGCCAAAGATTTGCAATACCAATATATTTACTGTGCAGGTAGCCATGCAAGTAGGTTAACCATAGAGTTTTTAGGATATAAATCTTTAGGAGATTGTTAGGTTCACTCTTGGTCTTGTTTAATATGCAATTTGCATCACCAGAATGTTGTATAACAGTTTTCGGGTTTAGTCCAAGTGTTTAGAAGACCATGTAATAGAGTTTCACACAGCAGATCAATATCTACTTACCCTTTTGAAACTGACTCCAGTGGTCCTCACTGGATAATGAAATTGGATTAGGACACTGAGGGGAGCTTCCAAAGTCAATTAACATAAAAAGAAGAGGAACTAAGAAAATATCCTGAATGGAAGAAAAAAGCAGTTAAAAGCTCCAGCAGAGCTGAAACTCTTTGTATACATGGAAGACTACTGGAGAAAATTCGAACACTGCTTCAATCAACATGTGCCAGTAAAAAAGGAAGACATTCAGAAGGTATTTTTTTTCTTATTTTTGACAGTGGTTGGTTCTGATTCACATGATGTTTTCAACAGTTTTCAGGTAGAAAAAGCTAACTATGAAACTGTAATACACTGTGAAGAGCACTGCACTCCATGTAAAAAAAAACAAAAAACAAAACATGAAAGTTGTTTTTAAAATCAGAGAACAAAAGGAAGGTGAAACTATAGAAGAGTTTGTGACTGATCCCAGGCTGCAGACCAAACCTTGAAATTTTGGGAGCTAACAGAGTCTCTGATAAGAGATCCGATCATGACTGGAATCTGGAAAAAATAATACCTCAGAGACTCTACTGGAAGACCCAAGATTAACCCTTGATAAAGCATTTAAAATTTGCCAAGCAATGGAAGTTACCTGTCCTGAATAAAGCTTATGAAGTTTATGCTACTCTGACATGTTTATGCTACTGTAGACATGACTGAAAATCTAAGATACTGCAAGAAAAAAAAAAACCACTACCTGAGGCAGAAAGGTATGTGAAGCTCAAATCCAGACTCTTGCAAAAACAGCACATGGAGCCAGACATGCTGTGGCATCCAACAGAATGTCCAGCATATTGGAAAAGATACCAGAATTGCAATGGATTATATTACTCTGCAAGAGTTCACAAGCAGCAGCAGAGCATGTGCATAGCATGGAGAAACAGTGTGACAATGGTACCACTAATTCAGATGAATTCTTCATAGGAGCAACGCATAACGTTGCAGCAGAAGATGACTGAACTATCTATCTGAAAGCAAACGGGTTGATTACTTTTTTAGAATTGCCAGAGAAAGCCTTATAACACATTGGCTTGTGTGTCAGTGTCCAACTTAAAAGTAAATAGGCAAAATTCAGGGCTTACACAGGTGAGCTTATTTCCACTAAAGGAATATGTGAATTAAATGTATGCGTAAATAATTTGGAAGATATACTACTACTAAATAGTAGTAGAAATAACAGGGAAACTACCACCTACTATTGGGTTAAAAGAAGATCAATCTTTTGTCTCATCAAGAGGGTGCTGTCTTTGGAGGGCCTGGGGAACAACAATTGAGGAAGACTTTGAGGGAATAAAGAAGCTCTCAGAGTAGAGAATAGAGCTGAAAGAGCCCATCTGTCTCCAGTTCACACCCCTAGGAAAGTTCCCTCACCCTAAAACAAAGGTTCAAAGAGGAGCTGGAGGTATTTATCGCTCTGGGAATCAGAGTGAGCAGAAGAATCAAGAGAGTGGGTACATTCAGTCTTCTTCCCCGCTCTCCCCGCAGAGCCCGAAAAGAATTACATACATATGAAGGGAACATTTTCCATTATTAAGTTTTTAGGAAGAGAGCCGATGCCAAATATTTTTTCTTACTGGATGTATCAGCAGGGTCACGGCAGGTGTCTCAGGAAAAAAACAGAGCACAAATTTGTGTACATTCAACCCCTCCTTTGGGAGACACTGTTTCTGCAGACTGTCATTTAAGTTGCATTCAGTATGACAGATATTGCAAGGGCATGTACGTCATTTGTGTGAAGTTTATGAATCATCTGTGAATCATTGTGCGCCAGGGAGTATATGCAATTCCCAGGGTTGTCCAGGCGAGTGGGAAGGGGGAGAAGGTTACCACAGCTTCTCTGGGAACTAAAAGTAGAGGTGGGTGCTAGTAACTGAAATAGTAAACACCTACAGCAAGGTACCACCCCTGGGGTGGCTTGCAGATACTGGCTCAAACTGGATTTTCCACAGACCAACAAACAAAGAAGGGCTTTTTTATATAAAAAGGCTGAGTTTCAACTGACAGAGCCTTCTTTTGATTCAGACCTTCTGTCCAAGGGGGAGGAGGGGTGACAACCTTTGTAGAGGGTTGGAAAGATTTTGGCTTACTAGAGCCTCATAAGATTGATAGGTGACCTCTGGTAAGCTTTTAGCATGTGGACAGGAACTTGTTTGTTTTCTCTGGAATGCTTTTATTATAAGAAAAAGTGTCTTTTGCTTTGTGAAGACTAGCTGGAAACTGACAGACACTGTTGTAACCTCTGGAGAAAGTTGCTGGACCCTGCTCAGACCAGCTTGGGGGAAATCACCATGAAGAGGACTGCAAACCTAAACTACTGGTTTGGTGGGAGAGAGATGGGGGTTCCTTTCCAAGACAGGTGACAACTAAGAAACCCGAGACCTTTAAGTAGGTGTTGTTGGGAAGACTAGGAAAAGGGAGAAAAAGGTGTAGTTAAATCTAAAACTGTGACATTCAGCATGCGAGGTGTTTCACAGGAAACTTTGCCATCAAAGTTTTGTTGTAGGGTTAACATACATGATGACATTTTGTTTTGGGGAAAAATAGGACTTAAATGAGCATGACCTAAGAACATAAGAACGGCTATATTGAGTCAGACCAAAGGTCAGTCTAGCCCAGTATCCTGTCTTGTGACAGTGGCCAGTGCCAGGTGCCCCAGAGGGAATGAAAAGAACAGGTAATCATCAAGTGATCCATCCCCTGTTGCCCATTCCCAGCTTCTGGCAAACAAAGGCTACGGACACCATACCTGCCCATCCCAGCTAATAGCCATTAATGGACCTATCCTCCATGAATTTATCTAGTTCTTTTTTGAACCCCGTTATAGTCTTGGCCTTCACAACATCCTCTGGCAAGGAGTTCCACAGGTTGACTGTGCATTGTAGAAAAATGAATGCAACCCCACAAGGGAAAAAAAGGTGGCAATTACAAAAGTGGTAAATATATATATATATATATATATATATATATATATATATATATATTTAGCTCTACTCTTGATACTACCTTTCACAACCATACTCTCGGCCATGGCTGTTACTTCAAACAATTAGACACCAAATTACATTTATTTCCCATAAGGGACTGTTCTCTCAGAGATGCAGGCTTGGAAAACAGGCCGAAAAAATCAGTTTCCATGTGCTCTACAATTTATTTTCAGACTTTGTTTGCTCAATTGTAGTCTAAACAGTTAAACTCCCCCAAGAACTGCTAATGCTTTCTATCATTTTCTTGTCTCTCTCCCTGGATTTTACATAATTTAACAAACATCTGAGGCTTAGGCAGCTATGAACCTGAATTGTAGGATCTCCAGAATGGAAGAGACTGGGATCGCTGCCAGCTGTCTAAAGAGCAGCAGAGAGTACACACTGACAGCAAAGTCAGCCACGTGCCAATCTGCTTGGTTCAAAAGAAGTCTGGTTGCAGACAGAGTGAAGGAGCCACACTTTAGTTAAGCCAAGCATTAAGATGATTAGACTGCTTGTATAGCAAATAAAGAGACGAAGAGCATATCAGTCAATAGTCAACTCACCTGACAACTTAGTCACTTTGGGCCAAATTTTAATCATGCTTCAGGGATTGACATGAGGCTAAATGTATTTATGTTTGTGAAGTGCTCTGGCACAGTGGGGATGAGTGCCACAGAAAAGCCTTTAAATAATAAAATAAATCCTGAAGTTGTTACTCAGAGACAAGGTTGGCAGACAACTCTATTGTTCACTCAAGCAAAACCCGCATTCAAGTAACAAAACCTAAGTACTGCAGATTTATCTACTATTGATTTATACTATTTAACTCCTCAAAAATGGAGGAAACCCAGGTGTACTTTAATTTGCAAGTTGTCCGCAACCCAATGGAAGGCAATAGGACAACTTGCAAATTAAAGTACAGTACTACTCAGTGCAAGTTAGAGTGACAGAATCTTGCCCGTGAAATAGAGCAGATCGCTGCCATTACGTCTTTAATAGGGAGGTGAAGCCCACACAGACTACACGTCTCAGCACGCAATACTCTGATTTGATCTAAGTGGCCCCGAACAGCCATGTCTGCACACACCATCACTCCCTACTAAAGTGGAGGGTAGTGCTGAGCCTCATTAAGAGCTCAGTAGGCTGTATTTGACTTGCAGTCTGCACTTTGACCACCACTGCGCTTGGATGATGCTTGGCTTCCCATTTAAGTTGTTCAGATTTATGGAAATCTCATTGCATTATGTTGTGCAGCGTGAGGTGACTGATGTCCTTCTGCATCATAGTCGCTGGACAAAAAACCCAGAAAAGTGGTTTGCCGAAAACTGTTCAACAGAAACAAATGCATTATAAAAACATGGTATTAAAAAAAAAATAGTAAAAGCTTCCTGTTGACACATTCAGCATCTTGTCTTTAATGTCATGGGTATTCTAATATTTCTGCATGTCGGTCAGCAAGTCTTGATTAGAAATTCTGCCCAAACTTTCTTGACCCACTGCAGTCCTATTGGCTCTTTAAGGTTAAGTTCATTTTTGTGACCTGTATGCAAAATAATTGAATTGGATGGAGAACTACCCCCACACTAAAAACGGCCTGGCTATTAAAAACCACAGAGCATTTTCCTCCTGATTTACTGGGCTGATTACTGTTAAACTGGCAATTTGCAGCAATAGATACCTGTTTACTGTAGAGTTAGCAGTATGTTTATCTATTCTTTCCAAATAAAGAAAATTGCCTCTTCATGAAGTCAAAGATAAACTGTTTATACAGTCTCCTCAGGCTTCCCACAGCATCTCCTGCTGGTGGGGGAAATGATGCAGCAATTGATGCTACCTTCTGTTCAGTGGGGGCGCTATAGGGAAAGGAACAGGAGAAGAAGGGAGTGCATTTGGACTTTGTTCTCAGAGGAGTAGTGATGTAGCAAGCCAGAAAAGGCATCAAAGTCACTAAAGCACTATGAGGAAGTTTTATTGCGGCTGCAACTACTCTCCACATTCTTATATGGTGCCCAGTCTCTGTGCTAGTGTTTCATGACTCAGAGAAAGCCTTTTAAGATGCTGCCTTGTGCAAGATACATCTTAAACTAAACTAAAGCCAGCACTGGGGCAGCATAAGATACTATCCTACTTCATGAGCAACCTGAAGCCAGGAGTCCACCAGTGATGACAGAGTGAAGGGGAGCTTAAACTATTTAGATAGTCTTAAATTCATTTTCATTTAAAATGCCAGTTTAGATTATTTAAAAAAACCAAACCAAACCAAGAGGATTCTGGAAGTTAACAATGGAAATATATTTAATTTAGTTATTCATATGGGAACCTTTTTGTAATTTGGCTCTTAGCTGCTATCACAGCTGTTCTATCTTTATATTTCTTGCCTTGTGTTTCAAAAGGGTAATTTACAGGTGGGCATCTCTTTTGAAATATGGTATATTTGTATATATACACACCAAGAGTCTGGTTTGTAGTATCAACACAGCTAAGTGATTGGGTCCCTTTTAGTTAAGGCATCGGACTTTGACTTAAGATACATGGGTTCAATTCCTGGTTCTGCAGCAACTTCCTGTGTGACCTTGGCCACAGTCACACAACCTCTGTGGACCTCAGTTCCCCATATGTAAAGTGTAGATAGGAAAAAGAATGGTCTCCCATCCTCTCGGTCTTGTCTACTTAGATTGGAAGCTCTTTAGAGTAAAGATGGTTTGTTAATAAGGGTATGTACAAACCCAAACAAAATGGTTTCACCTTGATTACGTTTGGGGCATTTATGCAATACTGTAATATAAAAATATAAATTAATAGCTGTGCACAGACACCCAGATGCCTGCTCAAATCTCCTACAGTACATATGCATAGTTAGATATGCACACACCTGTAGTGGTGTTCAGTAAATCACTCTGTTCCCAAAGTGCTTGATAGAGATTCTCTTTGTTCAGGGATGCACTTTCAATTGTTTTGATATACCAGAAGTTGGGCTTCTGCATCACCCCTCCCTCAGACTTCCTGTCCAGGAAGGTAATCAGCTTAGACACCAATATCTGCTATTGTGCGTGTAACCTGGGGATTTTCACATGCGGTAGTAAAAGAACAAAGTAGCACCACACACATGTAGAAATGTGAACCTAAGTATTTGGCCTAAATATTCCTAATCAAATGAGCTAAATCAAAGATGACATTTAACTTCAGTGTTCAGTAGAGTATGTAGGATTTGTAAATAAGGTTTAGGAAATTAAAACCTACACACCATAGTGCATCCCAAGCTTTTGCTAACTGCTGCTGCCAGTAATTATAGACCTCTTTTAGCCTGGATGCACAACAGCATAACAAATTGAAAACAAAACCAAAACAAGTCTACTGTATTCTGACTAGCCACCAGAGAGATTTGGATACATAAATTATTTTTAAGTGTTATTACAGCAAGAAAGGTGAGAGTTACCTATTGTAATTAATTTCTAAACGACAGTGTGTTATTTGATTCTCTCCACCTCCCCACACCTTCTCTTTGCTAACCTGTGCATTTTTAGGCATAGAAATGACACTGTCTCAAGTAATACTGTATCACAGTTTACTTTGATGCTCACAGTAGCTCATTAATGTTCCTTTGCATACACGACCATGACATCACCAAGACAAAAGTCAGAGACACTAACCTGTAACTCATAAAAGGTTCAGCACTTACTATAATCTGCATGAGAACTTCCTGTAAGTAGAACTCATGCAATGTAGATTTTTAATGAAGGGTTTCCCAGCATTTTGCTGTGACAGAAAATGAAGTAGTGTAACCTCCTGTATAATTCTTAGCTCCTATGTAATTGCTCATTCAGAAACAGACACACTGATGTATGAAAATGATTTTATATGCCCAGCTTCTATGTTTTTCATAGCATTCCAACTAAGCCTCTGCATTAATTTCCCATTTCAACATTTTATTTCTGTCTTGAGCCATAAAAATATAATTGTTACAGCTTCAGCTCTTCTATTTCCCAAAGGCCCATTCTTTTTACATAGCCACATACACCATCCTGCTTATTGGCCTTCATTTTCTATCATCAAATGTTACTGCTACTTGAAGAAAACTTCAAGTTAGGTTATTGCCAATGAATAATGAAGATGTCTCCTAGAAGATTTGGCTGACTAGAATAACAAAATTGATTTTTTATTGGACTCCATGTCCCACAGTTGAGCTATTGGTTTGCCAACTATTCAAAGAGTAGATTATATTCTCACACCTGCATTGGTTTATTTGTGTTAATTTCTACAATTACTTAATAAGAGAAGTTGAAGTAGACAGTAACTAATGTGAATTATTCTTAGGACAGCAAGTCATCCTAGTTCAGATATATCCAAAATGTTTCAGCACCCTGATCCATGACAACAAGCAGCCAGATAAAGATAACTCCTTTATTTAAATAATGACAGGTTTCAGAGTAACAGCCGTGTTAGTCTGTATTCGCAAAAAGAAAAGGAGTACTTGTGGCACCTTAGAGACTAACCAATTTATTTGAGCATGAGCTTTCGTGAGCTACAGCAGCAGTTTCCACAGTATGCATCCGATGAAGTGAGCTGTAGCTCACGAAAGCTCATGCTCAAATAAATTGGTTAGTCTCTAAGGTGCCACAAGTACTCCTTTTATTTAAATAATAACTTTGTAAAAGCAATCACAGGTTAAATAAGTTAGTGCTAACATGTGGCTATGCAGCACTACAATAGCTAGTCATTCTGATTTCAAGTAGAAACCTGGGGTGAAATTTTGACAGCCGAAGACAGTGGGAATTTTGCCCATTGACTTCAACAGGGTCAGGACTTCACCTGAGATTTTGTAATAGACATAAGGTTAGATCTTCAGCTGGTATAAATCTGCATAACTCTGTTGACTTCAATAGCCCTCGAGAGCCTCAGATTATCCCTGGGATTCTGTGTATACTGCATGTCTTGTGAAGAGGAGACATCAGAGCTATGGGGAAGAAAAGAAAGGCATTTGATAGATCTTTCATAAAATACTTCATGATTTCAAAGTCACGATGACATATTCTTCTAAAGAAACAGAGCTATGAGGTCTTATGTTCATGTTAAGCAATGGCCTCCATATATTTCAAGATGATCAAAATCCTTTTACCAAATCAAAGAGAAACAAAGGGACAGATAAAAAACACAGAAAAGGACAACTGAGAAAGGAAGGGAATGTATTCACAAAAGGAATAGATGTGGGTTTGTGATCCCACTTGACAAATGGTGTATAAAGTTTTTTGAGTAACTTTAAATGATGGGGAGCAACTCTGAGATAAAGCTGTAAAACGTATGGTCTCTGTTGTAATATCAACTTGACTGACTGATGCAAGGTCTGAAAATGATTGTCAATTCAGGGGAAGTTTGGGTAAAAAGTACAGCAAAGTTAATGATCTGTGAAAGTGATTGATGATGTAAGATTTTTTTTTTTAAAAAAAGAGGTACAGGAAACAATCAATACGCTACCAAATTCAGTTTACTAGGCTTATGCCTCAATTAGATAAAGGCACCAACAGCTGCGTTCAGACCTAATAAAAAATAAGGGTGGCGCTTTTGTCAGAATGATTTGTTACAGTACAGCTGTATAAAGAAAAATGATTAAAGCTCTTTAAGTTGGTTAACAATGATTTTGAAAGCTTTTCATTTTTATTTGAGTGCTTGCTGAAATCCCATGGTGCACTTCCTGGAATTGCCCACTGTATTTGCATATTGACTAATAAAAGCAAAGCGTATAAAAACAGTTATATCTGGATTTCTTTTGTTTTAACCCCATTATGTTTCTGTAATAGGCAGTTCTTGCGCTACCAATGCATCTATAATTACTAGAAAATTGGATAATTTGTCTAACTAAGAGTCATACACTAACTTCATAACTGGATGTAGCTTCAGTAAGTACTGTGGCATTACACCAAGGACAAATCTGGCACTCTCTCTGTATTAGGGTGCACAATTTTCATTTATTTAACTGATAAAACAAGTAACTGAAGGCACTGCTTTTCTAATATTGTCCCCCACCCTTCAGCCCCTTCCTTCTGAACTGCCTGGAATGCTCAGATTTCCTTTTATGTAACTATTATCCTCATATGCTACATATTAATGAAATATACATCTAAAAAAGGTTTGTTTCAGATAAGATTAAAAGTATTTTGATACTTAATAAAAAAATCTATTAGCCTTCCTTGTCCTCTCATCCACAAACCTTATCCTCCACATGCCATTTTCTCCTTCACACCCTCTCACCCACTATCTCAGCTAGATCCTTCTACCTTCCCTGGCCTATCTTGCTATGTCTTTGTCATTCAATTACCACTCCCTCACCCTTGAGTCACCCTAATCCCAAAGATGCTCTCTACCCCATCTCATTCTCTGCATTGTGATATCCCAGAAGGCATTAGGAGTCCAAGCTTGAGCACTCACTCTCCTAGGCTCTGGCCAATTTATCCAGTTGACTTTCACATGATCCAGGTCTTCTCTAGACCAAATGGTGCCACAAACAGTATTCTTTTCTTCTGACCCCAAAGAAAGGTTTGCACATAAGGTTTGAAGAGAGTAGCTGGCCCAGTAAAGGTTGCTGAAATTTTAAGATGGAGTTCAGTAAAGACATGAAATTTCGTAGGGAAATGGAGGATACTTATATCAGCTATGTCATATTTAGGAACATAGTAACTGCACTAATGGATCTGAACAGTGATCCATTTAGTCCAGCATCTGCCATACATAGAGGCTAGTAACAGGCTTTAGAAGAAAGTGCAGGAAACACTGATGTAAGCAATTATGGGATAACTTGCTCCAAGGGTGTGTTTCTTCTTAATCCCCAATAGATAGACTTGTGTATGCCCTGAAACATGAGGGTTTATATTCCTTCTAAATTCTTGGTTATATTGCCTATTTAGTATTCTAAATAATTTAGAAGTTCAGGCTCAGTTTGGTTTTGCATTTGGAATTTGAGAATTTTTCCTCAAATTGGTTCACTCATTGTCAGTAGATTTCAATAATAGGCATCTCCCTAGCATTCTGAATAAATCCAGTTACATCCCACGTAATAGTCATAATCTGAGCCATTTATACATAAACACCTGATCTATTATCCTTGTCCTTTTATTGCAAAATTGTTGACCAATCAGAATCAAGTCATCACTATTTTCCACTTCTAAACCCTGCTATGATGTCTATATTGGATGTGCATCACTCCAGGGCACATCTGTTCTCTAAAATATGAGCCCTGGGCCCAAATTTAGCCCTGCAGTGAATGGGCACAAATCCATAGAAGTAATTGCTATCCATTAGACAATGCTGTTAGAGACAAGTCAATGGAGTTTCAACAACTTCCCCAATAGTGAATTTTACCACCTTTATAGCCTATTTTTTTTTTAAACTATCAGCCACTTTTAACTTCCTCTTCGGTTTTTAGCTCTCTGGGATTCCACCACCCTTTCCTCACAATTTCTTTACAAATCCTCTCTTCTTTTTCCATCTAACATTGAATAATAATCACCTTTAGATACTTTACTTCTCCCCGCCCCTTGTAAAAATTGTTACATTCAATTTACAAGTCCTTAATGTTATAAATATCCTTCTCTTTCAACTGTTCATTACTTAAGTAAGATACACACAACTCCTTTTCCTGCTGAATTTTAGGACTTTTATGTTTATTTTAAACCAACCCAATAGGATGAACAAATACAAAAAGTAAATCTTTTGCTTAGCAAGGCTATGAAAAAGCCAGAAAAGCACAGAAAGACTAAACACAATGAAAACACAGTTCATTACAAATGCAGTCTAGGGATGAAGATTGAACTAATTATAATCCCAACTCAATTAAGGAAAGCTAATCAGCAGATGTATTTTCCTTGTTAAGAACAAACAAGACATCTCTCCCAGCATAGCAGTTTTCCTTCCGAACCTCTTTCCCCTACACTCCCTGTCTGTGGATATGAAATAAACCATACATGGACTCTGTCAGTAGCAAAATTAGTGCTTCCAGAAAGAATGGACCTTAACTTGTTTTTCCTTCTCTCTTTGAAACTACTTGGTCACAAACAGGTATCCGAGGATCATGACAACACTACCCTTCCCATGTTAGTAAACAGGAGGTGGGATCCAGCTAAATCAATGGGTGTTCCGAGTGTGGAGTGGATGAGAACCACTAATCTAGGTATATGTATAGAAATACTCTGAATTGCTATATTGCTCACTTCATCGGATGCATTCAGTGGAAAATACAGTGTGGAGATTTATATACATAGAGAACGCCCATTGTTTCATGTTCTCTATGTATATAAATCTCCCCACTGTATTTTCCACTGAATGCATCTGATGAAGTGAGTTGTAGCTCTCGAAAGCTTATGCTCAAATAAATTGGTTAGTCTCTAAGGTGCCACAAATACTCCTTTTCTTTTTGCTTTATTTGTAGTTGTCAGCTTCACTTTCAGGTTGCAGGTTCTGCAGTGTTTGGGTTCAAACACTACAGGGAGGTGTTTACTCCTTTGAAAATTAAATGTAAATAGATATTGGAAACATTTCTATTGGGATTAAATTGGTCTTAGATTTTATTAATGTTTCTTTTTACAAAATGCATATTTAACATTTTAACTTGACGATGTCTCTTTAAAGGAGAAGTGTGCTAGTTCTTTTTCAGACCAGCACTCTGAATTTATGTAAGACAGAAAGTGCTGTTCAGCGTGAATATCATGCTAAGTCGATACTAAAAATCAGTGGAGGGTGAGGAAAAGGGTATTCTCCCCCCAAAAAACTTTTAATCTGAATCAGTGACAGGACAAGTACTGGGAAAGTGGGGGCGGGGAGTTAAAATACATTTGCCCTTTTTTCTCCCCTAAAATTTCATTTCAGCTCCCTTAACTCTTTTGAACGAGCCCAAGATTAGTTAATCACCTATTATTTATTACAGAGGCCCCAACTGACATCACAGCACTAGTGTGCTAAGTGCTCCAGACAGATCATATGAAGAGCTTACAATATACAGAGGCAAGACAATACCTGGAAAGAGGAAATATTGGTATTCCATTTTTAGACAGGGAACTGAAATACAGAAAGGAGGTAACTAACCCAGGGTCACGTGGTAAGTCTGGGCCCAAGCTGGAAGTTGAGCCAGATGTCCCAAGTCTTGGACCCGTGCCTTTGCCACAAGACCATCCTTCCTCTCTTTTTAAGGTTATGCATTTTGATAAGGTAATAGAGGATACACTCTTCACACTTTCTCAATTAAACACTGAGGAGCAAACAAGGGGGTGGGGATAACACTACTGCAGGCTCCCTGCTACCCTCCCGCCCCCAACACACATTCTACGGTAGCCTCTCTACTCCATGGTTGTGGAAGGGATGTACAAAACAGGTTTTCAGGTGGTAAGGGTGGGAAAACAGCCTCTATGGCTTAGATTTTTAAAGGATTGGAAAGTGAATGGGACTGACGCTACGAAGGGCCAAAGTCACTTTTGAAAGCGAGACAGACTTAGGCCCATATTTTTAAGAGGTATTTATGCATTTTCCACACAATGTTGCAAGACCTATCTCTACAGCAGGGGTGGGCAAACTACAGCCAGCCAGCTGTTTTAAGCCAGCCCTCCAGCTCCCGGTGGGAAGCGGGGTCTGGGGCTTGCCCTGTTCCAGTGCTCCAGCCAGGGAGCAGGGTCAGGGGCTGCTCCTGGAAGCCGCGGCTGCTTCTGGAAGCAGCGGCATGGCCCCGCTCCGGCTCCTATGCGCTCCAATGACCCCCTCCGGTGCTCCAATGGGAGCTGCAGGGGCAGTGCCTGCAGATGGGGCAGTGTGCAGAGCCACCTGGCCGTGCCTACGCGTAGGAGCTGGAGAAGAGATATGCTGCTGCTTCCAGGAGCTGCTTGAGGTAAGCGCTGCCTGGAGCCTGCACCCCTGAGCCTCTCCCCACGCCCCAACCCCTTGCCCCAGCCCTGATCCCGCTCTGAACCTCTCAGTCCCAGCCCAGAGCACCCTTGTACACCCCAAACTCCTCATCCCCAGCCCCACCCCAGAGCCCGCACCCCCAGCCAGAGCCCTCTCCCTCCCCACCCCACTCCCCCACCCCAACCCAGAGCCCCATCCCGCACCCTGAACTCCTCATTTCTGGCTGTACCACAGAGCTCTCACCCCCAACCAGAGCCCTTACCCCCTCCCACACCCCAACCCCAATTTTGTGAGCATTCATGACCCAACATACAATTTCTAGCCCCCAACAGGAACTTCATGGCAACCTTCTGTATATTTTATTAACTTCCTCTTTACTTCCTAGTTCTAGGCAGATTAATATAACTGCGTCTGGTAATATATGAGATGGTAGTTGCAGTTCAAGCACAATATTCTAAGCAGCCTTCTCCATAGGGAGCAGAGTGCTCAGAGAAAGACATACTTACAGATTCAGGTATTTTCAAACTCAGATATGTGATTCCATCTGCAAAAATTAAAAAGAAAGATCTCCATCTCGCAGAGTGGCAGACAGATCAGATGTCTGCAGTGAAGAGCTCTTTCTACCACTCACAGTCAAGTTACAAAGCCTTCAATTCTTACCTAGGTTATCTTAGCTCCTGCAGTTCTCTAAACCTTACTTAGCAAGGGGCCCTGCAAACCTAGAGCTGGTTCTACTTTTAAGGTTAAGCAAGTGATTCGTTTTACACTTAACACACTGGGTAAAGTTTTCAGAAGCACCTAGGTAACCAATTAACTTTCAATATTCAGAAAGATTGCTCTGTTGGTGTTTGTACCAGCTTTGTTAAATAGCTTATTCTAAGAGTTCATAGTTCCTCCTTATCATTAAAAAGGTTAAAACTGCTAGCAACTTCAATTCTAAGAAAAAAATAAATGTACTGTAATATTTCTGGGTGCTTGCTCTGAGCAGTAGCCACTTTCCAGGCTAATGAACTCTCATTAACATTTCCTTGTTTGCAAATGAAGGCCTCACTTTGCAAGGAAGCGCTGCAGCATTTTGCTAAGACTTGCAAACATTCCACCTAACGGTCATAATTTATTTATATCAGTGCTTAATATATAGGATTTGACATCTCTTTAGCTGAGAATAAGAAAGAACTAGTGGAAAGAAGGTGTACAATAACAGCAAAAATCTTGGAGTCTATGAAAGAGTGAATAGGAAACTACAGGCCCCTGCAGCAAAGGCATCTCCTGTTCCGCCAAACCAAGGTTACTGGACAGAAGAACTCAAATTTAGGGTCTGCTCCTTCTCCCTTTGAATTCAGTGGTAAAACACTTGCACTCTTGTGATACAAAATAGTATCAGATTTTGGGGTTTGCAGGAGAAATCAGTGACAGGGAGTCAGATGTTTTCTTGCTGTAATTATTTTATTTATGAAATATATACACATCCAGGTTCCACAAATAGAGGTGGTAACAAACAGCACTCGGGCACCTCTCATTTGCTCCTTATTCCACCTTTAAGGAAGTGGAGCTATAATTGTTCCCTCTTCCTTCTTTGAGCATCAGCATCCTTAGAGTGAGGGGAGACCCAAGGATCCTTCCCTCATCAGGGAGCAGCCCAGGAACTAGGATCCCTGACATCCTCTGACCCTAGCAGCAGCAAGGCGAGCCTAGATACCTTTACCTTGAGGTCACCCCCTGTAATTGCCCCAAACCCTTCTAAGATAGGGTAAGGGAAGGTGTAGGGGGCAGTAACAGAGCTCCTTTCTGGAGTTGGACAGAGAAAGAATTCCATTTTGCAGAGGACTTTGAAATTTGATTGTATTCTGATTCGGAATGAAAGCCAACTGTGACAAAGGAAATGGAGCCGTGGCTTCAGGGCAGTGCACCTGGCAGGCTGCCCTAGAATCACACACCCTGGAAATCCAGGCTGCTGAGGAGCCAAGAGGCTCCCAGACTCTCACCCACCAAATGGGCTTCTGAGGAGGTGGGCAGGTGAGCTGGCAGAAAATCAAACAGGTTTCTGACAAGAATCGACCTGGCAGCCAGGGCTCTGTTGGAACTTTGTCCAAATCTAAGCACTGAAGCAGAATTTCTCAGTTTCAATTAATCAGCCAATTCCAACTGGGAAATATTTTGTTGTAATTTTTCAAATCAGCTTCATTCCTTTCCTGCTGCAACAGTCCTGGCTCAGGGGATCAGAGCACCCCACCTACTAGGGTAGGTTTAGAGAAGAGGTTCTGCACTACTTCTTTCCCACTGCTTATAAGGAGACAAGGGAACCTGTCCCCAAAGTTGTCCCAGGACCTACGATACCAGCCCAGCTCCTCAGACAGCTGAAGCTGCAGCAGCAACAGGAATGCAGCTCCTATCCCTGCTTCTGAGGTTGCAGCCAAAGTAAGCTTGAGAGCTGCACTCCCTACAGTTGCCAGATCCCCCGTTCCCCTCCCCCCTTCCACGGCCATTGGATGTTTTAGGGCAGACAGGTGGCAGTTGAGGTGCTGGTAACCACATTCCTGACAGCTCTGTAGCCCTCATTTCTGCTCTCTTCCTGTCCCTAAATTCATTCCTTCTGCTGACTGCCATCTCTTGTCCTCTCTTAGGTATGAGGGGTCAGGGAGAGGAGCAATCTGATAGTTGAAGGGATGTGAGGACGTCAGGCCATCCTCTGCTACAGTAGGCACGAGCTATGTGTTTGGGCTTGATCAGCACAATCGTTTGAATCCCAAGTGGGCGCAAGAAACAGGACAGGAAAATTTTATGGAGATGACCTATTTCCCTGGGTCCTGTATCTCTTTAACAAATGACTCCAAATTTGCACCACTATCCCTAATCTGGACCCTGTTCAGACACACCAGTTTGCAAGACACCGTTTCAGGGGAACTGTACCTGTAGCCCCCCACTCTGTGGTCCACTCCAGGAGTGCCCAATCAGGTCCCAGGAGTCTAGCTCTCACCAATCTCAAGGTTAATGAACATAATGTTAAACAAGATTTAGCACACAGTGTTGGCAAGTTTGGTAGTGTGCTTTAATCTACTCCCATTTCAGACTGGGAGAGAGCAAAGTGCACTAATGAACTATTAGCATATCAGCAGGGTCCACATGGACAGTTAATGCATGTCATGACAGGCTAATGAAGAGTAGGTTCACACCCCAGCAAGCTGCAAGCTAAGGGCTTGTCTACACAAACATTTAGGTATCATGTGTTCTGTCACAATAAACCAAGCAATTTTTCAGTGTAGGTAAAGCCTCTGCCTCGCTTGATTTCCACCCAAAACCCATAAGTTTGCCCTTCATAACCTAGGATCATCAAAACTTGGACTGGGTTTCCTGAAATAGTTACACGCTGCAGTAAACTTCTCAAGAAACCTGGCTTAACTTTCAAGTTTGTGCTCTGTGATAAACAACCTCTTGGTGACAGAATATATCACTCTTGTCTGTCCGTAGGGAACACAAAAGTCATTCTTTGGCACAGCTTATAGGTAGAAACCCAAAAGACCTGTGACCAGCACAAAGGTTATCACAAATCCCCTGATTTATTCTCCTCCTTGTAAGAGAATAGAGATAGTGTGTCCTTCAAAAGTGCCAGCCAATATTTTCTCTATTATACTTCTAATTGTGTGCAGATTAGATAAAGCCAATAAGGTGTTTTTTTTTTTAAGTGTACAAACAGAAAATGGAAGAAGCTAGATCTTTAAAGAGATCACTTTTCCCTGTGGAATTGGGCTGCTAGCTGTTTTCTTCTTTAGTTACAGAAAGGGAAAAAAGAAATTAAGGTATTGTCCAGGAAGAGATCTACTGTAGTTCTATTTCTGGCCCACCTCCCAGACATTACACTAGTCCATTTTTAAGCTAAACGCTGTTCCATGCTGACATTTCTCTTGCAAGCTATGGGCCAGATCTTTACTATTGAATATCTGCATAGCTCCCTCGTCTTTAATGACACTCTGTTAATTCACAGAAGCAAAGAGTCAGGCTCTCAATAAATGTGTCATCTTCCTATTTCTTGAGTGAGTCCTTCTGGGTGGGTGTGGGAGGCAACTTTACTGCTTTTCTAGAAGAAAAGCCTCCTTTCTGCTATATTCCATGCATCCTCTCATCCTACCTTTAAATTCCTCCTCAAAACTCTTTCTAAAGCTAATTGTCATTTGGATATTTTCTTAAAACTCCTTTCAGAAAAATCCACAGACTTGAATCACTAAAAATGCATTTCCTGGCCTCAAAACAATGGCAAACCCTGTGCTCATTGACTTAATTAGCGTCTAGGCTTCATGCTGGTTCTCAGCACAGGGGTCAATTTGAATCCATTGGGAAAGAAGTCTGTGACACCAGATAGCATGTCACAAATCTACTTGTAATTTATGCTGTGCCACAAGCTAGCAGTAGCATGAAACCTCTGGAAAGCCAATACATGATGTGCCTCATAGTCTACTTCCATACATACCACAAAATGTCTTTTTCTCCTTCCTTTTGGAACTGACACAAGGCAGGGCTCCCTCACCCTGCACTCCTTGTTGCAGAGTCTTCATACACCCCCATGGCAAATTCAACACTATGTGCTTCAATTACAACATGCTATACAATTGTTTGCTCCCCCGCATAAAGCTTTTACCTTTCCCCAGATGCTTGGGAGATTTCCCCTCTGTGAGATCCCAGGCTTCTCCAGCCTTTCCTTCCAGCTCTTCCCTCATGCTGAATCACTTGTTAATAGGTTAATTACCTGGTGCTTAATCAATTCTATGGTCAATTTGACCCATGTGGAGACACTTAGGAAGTGCCTAGAGTGATGAGACAGCAGCTACAGCAGTGTCACTGTAAGTTACACAGTGTAGCCACTCTCTGTTGGCAGAAGAGAGCTTTCCTGACCACAAAATAAAACCACCTCCAAAGAGGGCTGGTAGCTTTGTTGGCGGGAGAGCGTCTCCCACTGACAAGGCGCTGTCCACACTGGCACTTTTCATTGGTAAAACTTTTGTCGGTCAGGGGTGTGTTTTTGTATGTGACCAACAAAAGTTTTACTGGCAAAAGTGCAGTGCAGACGTAGCCTTAAGTGACTCACATTCTGTCACAGGAACATGTGGCCATACTCCAGAATTGGCAACCACAAACATTCAAGCCCCCCCAAAATTTGAGACTTGCTTAAAAATCATAAGATTAGCATTACATTTTTTTTTCCATTTGCCTTCTGGTTTTTGAGCCTTTAGGATGCGGTTGGGTCAGATTTTCATGATTGTCTCCCCAACCATGAGGTCTAGAAAACGTACTGTACTTGTTTTCCAAGCTGGGGTTTTATGTAAAACATGAGATATCGCAAGACGTAATAAAATTATGAGAGTTGGAAACAGAGATATCCTGGAGTGCAATTGCAATAGGGCAGGTCAGAAGATGGGTGAAAGGTGCTCACCCTCATGCTGCCCTGACCCTATTGCCATTCTGCGAGGGGCTGGTGCCTGGTGGTGTGCTACAGCAACCTGAGGAGATTGCAGATGACCCCAGGAGTTGAAAACACATTTAACAATCACCATGTGTGACTGCAGCAGGCTGTTGCGGGTAGATTCACTCCCTAGATTGTTGTGAGCTAACTGTTCATGAAGAAAATCTAAGGCCTTGCCTATCTATGGGACCTTACCTACAAGTTCTCTGAGTTTATTAAAGTCTAATTTGTGGAAGTCCATTGTCCTTATTCTGTTGTTCTCACTCCTTCCTTTCCTTAGAATCAGAATATCTATCACTTTTACCCACAGTGCTTTCTATGTTCAGATTTATAACCAATTCTTCCCTGTTAGTCAGAATTAAGTCTTAGGGCATGTCTACACATAGAGCGCTGCAGTGTATCTGGCAAAAATGCTCTATGGAGACAGGAGAGACCTCTCCTGTTGGCATAATAAAACTACCTCTCCAAGGAAGCCTGGGGGATACGGGTCGATAGCAGGACTGGGACTACTGCTGACATACCTGATCAGAAGAAGCGCTTGTGAGAGGTGGGGGCCTCACCATTACACTGTCTCTGAGGAGAAAAGTAAAACAGTCCTCTTTAGGCAGTCTGACTTTTCTGGGAAGTTCCCAATGTAGGCAGGTGAACTGTACAGTCGGGAAATACCCCAGTCAGGAGGGAGAGAGATGTGGGCATCTGCCAAAGAGAAGTGATGGCTGTGGAGCTGGGCACATAAATTGATTTCCCTTGCTGGGCCATGAGGGGCAATGCAGTTGCAGTTGCCCTGCACTGTGACAAGTGAAAACCCACAATTTCTACATTTCAGGGGATTCCACTGTGTTGTGGCCACACCACTTGAACATTTATTTGTGAGACAACTGTTTCAGCAATCAGCCTTTTTTGTTCAGACAGAGGGACAATCAGTCTGAAGGAAATAAAGATTCCACCCTTTAAAGTTAATCAATTGATTATTTCTTCATTAGAGATGTCACGATTTCCCCCCCCGCCCCACCAGGGTAGTCCAGGGATGTGCAAAATAATTATGTTCAGTAGGCAGAGCTGTAGCCATATCTGAATACTACTGTAAAATTGCACGGAGTGGTATCTGTCTAGTTAGGGATTAAGTATACCTCAACAGTTCCACGGTATAAAGCAGGCCATGGTTTGAAAGGCAAAGCACATGCAAACCACTGTTTTTTTTCCCCCCTCTCTACTCCTCTGGTAATGTAGGCAAAACAAAAAGTGAAACTGAAACTAAAAGTGAATGAAAGTCTTTATTGTGGCAGTCAGAGTACATAATGCAGAGAAACACTAAAACATACATATTCTTCTGATTTGAAGAAGAGCTCTGTGTAGCTCACAAACTTGTCTTTCATCAACAGAAATTGACCCAATAAAAGAGGTTACTTCACCCACCTTGTGTCTCTACTGTACTAACATACTCTTTTTAAGCATTTTGATGTTGCAGCTACAGCCTTTTGTACAGTCAACTTGTTCTCTTCAATACTGTTGACATCTTGTTCCCCCTCTTTTTTTATTACAGTCATCTGTGTATGTATCACAATCCCTGTCCACAACCCTACTGCTGGGATTGAGACTATGTACACTTCTCAATAAGCCAACCTGAAACACAAGTGAAATTTGGACACAAGGGAACAAAACGGAAATTTCAAACTAAGATTGAAACAAAAGGGGATAACTTTACTTCTAGGCAGGTTCATAGGATGGAAATACACATACAGCCAAAAAGAGCAAGTGCCTCCTCTTTCAGAAAGGCAGTTGAGAGTTGTGACACTAATGCCTCTTCCATTTGTTAGTGACATGAAAATTTTCATTATCCTTGGCAGTTCTGTATTTTTCAACTGATTTTAGCGTTAGTTTCCTTTTAACCTTAATACTCAGTGTAAAGTGTAAAAAGAAAAGGAGTACTTGTGGCACTTTAGAGACTAACCAATTTATCTGAGCATAAGCTTTTGTGAGCTACAGCTCACTTCATCGGATGCAACGTGTAAAGTGTGTTAGATGAAATCTACTTTAAAGACTTTTCACAAACAAGAGAAAAAGGCAAGAGGCTACCCAAGAATATGTAACAGACAAGGAAATTATTTTGTATCCGGTCCAGAAGAATAAATGTAGTCTGTCTAGCAGACATTTTTCATGTACCTCCAGAGAAAAAGACACATTTTAGGTTAAAGCTCTAGCCGGCAAGACAAGATAGTGTGTGAGGGTAGGATGATGAAACAGTATGCATACACATCTGACAAATGGCAGAGGATCCTACTTTTGGTTAAAATCTCGACAACAGAGAACTGGGTGAAAATATGGCCAATAGTCCACACAACCATTACACCTATTGTAGAAGAAAATCTTGCCAAGGCCTAAAAAAAAATAACCACTAGAAGGTATTATGTCATCTTTTGATTCAAATAGAATGTGTTTAAGTTGAAAAGGGAATTGGAACAATTTCTTACATGTGTATTTCCTCCGTTAAAAAGCTCAATCTCTGTGAAGACACGTACCAAACATTTTTTGTCAAAAATTGGATAAGTGGAACAGAAACAGAATTTCCACTTACTAAAATGGATTGTACACAATTAGATATGGCACAGAATGTTCTGTGCCAAGATATAGGCTGACACTACAGTAAAAAAAAAACGCTGCAGACTTAGTTGTCTGTACAGAATCATCAGTGTTTTTTCAGTCGGACATTGGATAAGTTGCATCATTATGCAACCAGAAATCAACTGCATAAGGCTATCTATATATAAATATAGTAATCTGGATATGGCTAATAAGATATCTGAATACTTTCTTGGACATCAGCTAAAGAAGAAAGATGCCATAATAGTATCAGCTTCCTTTCTCTTTATTGTAATTGTCTATGAAAATCTTTATGATTTGGGGGATACCAGAGATGTACTTTGTACCATTTCTTTCATCTAATAAATATGGGGTTAATGGTAATTAAGGGTATGTCTACACTGGCAGAGTTACAGTGCCAGCAGATATGGCGCTGCTCAGAGAGCGCTGAAGGGAAACCGTTGTTGTGTGTTCACATTGTCAGCTGCCTGTGCAATAGCATGTTCACACTTACAGCACTTGCAGTGGTATTCAGAGCGGTGCACTCTCGGCAGGTATCCCACAGAACACCTCTTCCTCTTCTGCTGCGAAGACTTGTGGGAAGGTAGAGGGGGTCATGGGGCATCCTGGGTCCTGTCCCAATGCCCCATGATGCATTGCTTCGCATCCCAGCAATACTTGTGCTTCCATCCACATTTGGCACCATCTTTCAATGGTTTGCGTACTGCGCGCTCTGCCTTTTTGGTCTGCAGGAATGGATCCTGAACTGCTGACCAGTATGCTGCTCGCTCTGACTAACACACCACAAGTGAAAGTGGAGTTATTCCTTACGCTACAAAGGCAAGAAGAGTGTGACATTGATCTCACCATGCATACTAGCTAGCTACTACACGAGATTGCTTGTGGCATTCACAGAGGTGCTGACCACAGTGGAACGCCGCTTTTGGGCTTGGAAAACAAGCACTGAGTGCAGTGAAACAAGCCTTGGGAAACAAGCCTGTGTGCATGCATCATGAAATCTGGTCTATAGGTATCATAATTCCTACAGCTGGAGCACAGCTGGGACTGGACAGCCTCCTCTCCCCAAATGCTGATGAGGTCCAGCAACTCGGCATTGCTCTAAGGGGGGATCACCTGGTGCGTGGAGCAGGCATGGCCACCTGGAAAGATGCTCTGAGACCACTGCACACATCACTGAGCAAACAGGAAGGGGACTTTCAAAATTCTAAAGGTATTTATGGGGTGGGGATGATGGTTGGTCACCTGGGGGCAGGGCAGTAAAGTTCAAACCGATGACCAGAGAGGTAAGAACAGGCATTGTTGGACACCTCCTGGAGGCCAATCGCAGTGCTGTAATCAACCAGGGTGTCTACACCGGCACCGCAGCGCTGCACCCCCCAGTGCAGAAAGCTATACGCCTCTCTTTGGAGTGGGTTTTTCTACAGCACTGCAAGTAAGCCATTTCTGCGCACTAAGTGGCTTGGCAGTGTGTACACCTCAGGAGTTACACCGCAGAAAGCCGCTTTACTGCACAGAAACGTGCCAGTGTAGACAGGGCCTAAAATGTCTGCATGCAAACAAACTGATGGTGTCTATTGGCTAGGAAGGCTTGGGATCTATCTGAAAGTAATACAGTGCTCCCATTGCTGCTTACCACCTTCTGTCCTACTGTATTTGTGTGTGTCTGAAGAACTGCCCCCCCCCAAAAAAATGTTGGTCTTTGTTCTATAGATTAGAGCTCAAGCATCAAATCTTTTTTTTTTTTTTCCATTTAATAAAAGGTCGTCCTCTCTGTTCATGGATTCAAGCTGGGAATTTTGTGATCCTTCAGTACACAGCAGTATAAACTTGGGAACAAATTCTGACCTCAGATATGTGCCAAAGGCTATTGTTGATGTAAAATGCACCATATGTATCTGAGGGCAGAATTCCCCTCACCAAGCTTCCCCCAATTAGTTACATATGCAAACAAAAGTAGCAATAACTTTAAATTTAATAAAGCCAAAAAGAGTGAATGTCATTATTTTTAACTGATTGGAAGACTCATTGCAAATCATAAGATTTTATGAAATCCTATGATCAAGCAATTTTAAAAAGGATAATTACTTTGGAAAATATTGTTAAATAACTATAACTTTAATTATTGTCCAATGCTTCAATATACTACTATGCATGCTACAGCTGCTCCACATGGGGGTCTACTTGGTCGCAAGTGTCCGCTTAAACAGACCCTTACAGGGTTGGTGCCTACACTGTAAAATCTTCAGGATGAAGGGGGGCTAAATTCGGGGTGGGGGGCATTTACATCAGTGTAAATCAAGATTAATGCCATTGCAAATTTACTCTTGGTTTAGATTGGTTTAAATGAGATCAGAATCTGACTCGGTCTGGTTTTCCATGTCTCATAACACCAGGCACATTTTCGGCCTTTAGCAAAATTCCGATAGTATGTTTCACTTAAAACGATTATATTTTAATAATGTGAAACAACACTGCTGTGCTCCATTATTAAACATTTGCTGAGACAGTGGGGGATACACCATTCTTAGTGTGAATTATAAAGCATACACATAGGATGTCCCACTCTGGTGTGGAAGGGGTTAAAGCAAGCCAGAGAGGCTGTGCAGAGCCCCAGCCAATCCTGGAAGGGCTTATTAAGAGCCAATCAAGTGGAAGCTTGAAAACAGCCAATCAGGGCCAGGCTGGGCCCTATAAGAAGGCTTCCAGGCAGTGAGGAGGGCAGTGTCTCCCTGGAGGGCAAAGGGAGAAGAACTGGCTTTTAGAGAAGTGCCCAAAATGGAGCAAGGATTGGCAGGGTCAGTAGAGGCTGGGGGAGGTCTAGGTTGACCACTGCCAGACTGGGGTCCTGACACAAAGGGGCAGAGAAGGTGCTGGGGCTATGGGGAAGTGGCTGAGGGAAGCAGGCAGTAGAGGAGAGTTGGAGGAGGGCAGTAAGTGGCTTCTACTACAGGGTCCCTGGGTCGGGGCCCAGAGTAGCGGGCAGGCCTGGGCCCCCCATTTTTCCCCCCACTTGCCAGTGATGAGAGTAGCTAAAACAGACTACGGTTTGCTCTTGGAGGAAGGGGCAAGACTGAGGACTGCAGTGAGCCACTGAAGGGGGGTGATAGAAACAGAAGCTGCTGGTCCCCCAGAAGGGGCAGGAGAGCCAGCGAAGTGGGCACAGCTGGAGGGCAATGTCCAGAAGCGGACGCCGCAGTCCGAGAGTGATGTGGGTCCAACTGTGGAGACCGAGAGAGTAGCGGTAGGTGAGACACCACTAGTGAAGTTGCACTGCTGAAAGAGCTAATTCACAAACCAACCAGCAGGAGGCGCTGCTGTAGAGGCTCTGCACTCCATTGCACTGTCGAACGAAAATGAAGGACTTGACATTTATTTGAAAGTGTGCTGCCTGTATTTTTGTAGCATTTAACTTCAAAAACTACCCCAAAATGAGGAAGCTAGTTAAATGGAAATTAAAAGGAACTGTCAAAAGGGTGAAGTGCCTGCAAGTTGCAGGGAAACTATATAAAAACACCACAATATAGGGTCAAACTAAATGTATACCCCAACTAAAAACAAACAAACAAAAATAGCAAGACAAAAAATGCGACTGTTGCTTAACAGCAGAGTAAAAGAAGCAGTTACAGGCAAAAAAGCATCATTTAAAAATTGGAAGTCAAATCTTACTGAGAAATATAGAAAGCAGCATAAAATCCTGGCAAGTCAAATGTAAAAGTATAATTAGATACACCAAAAAAGAATTTGAAGAGCAACTAGCAAAACACACAAAAAAACCTAAACAACCTTTTTTAAAAAATAAGTACATCAGAAGCAGGAACTTTGTCAAACAGTCGTTGTGGCCACTGGATGATCAAGATGCTAAAGGAGCGTTCAAGGAAGACAAAGCCGTTGCAGAGAAGCTAGTTGAATTCTTTGCATCAGTATTCAGTGCAGAGGCTGTGAGGGAGATTCTCACACCTGAACCATTCTCTTTAGGTGACAAGTTGGAGGAACTGTCCCAGATTGAGGAGTCAACAGAGGAGGTGTCAAGGCTGAATCCCCACTCTGTCACTCTGAGTGCAGAAAGTGGGGCCCCGCAAGGATTCTAAAAATTAATACTTGCCACTCCAGGCTTGTATTAAACTCCCAAGGTTACAGCTTTTCTCTGACTTTGGCATGGTAAATGCTGCCACCACCCAAATGCAAAAAAAAAAAAAAAACCCTTGGACCCAGGAAGAAGCACTTGGGAATTCCTCCCTGTGGGGTACCCTTAAGAGCCGAGAAAGAAAACAAAGGAAATTAGTTGTGGCCACCAGCTAATCAAACAGCATATGCACAAACCTCGTAGGACACAAAAATCCAAATCCTTCTTCAAAAAGGTAAATGTTATTAAAACAAAAAGAAAGAAAATACATCTGGAACTTAGGTTTTTGCTTGATTTTAAAAGAGCAGTTTCCAAAAATTAAGCACAAAAAATAGCTTTCTTGGGGGTTCAGCTTAAAGGTTACAAGCAAACAAAAGCATATGGGGTTAGAGAGGAGATCTACAAGCCAAAATAAAGAATAAACTTGATCACATTTATCTAAATGTTCCCTATTGAAATGATTCCTTCTAGGTATGGAAGATAATTTTTCATACCTGGTTCAAACTTTACACAGCATTCCTGCTTATAGCACTGCTGCTGTCTCCCTGCTTCTCCGGAGAACAACAGACACAGGGAAAGTTTCTTTCCCCATTTTAAAAAGTTCTAGCCTTCCCATTGGCTCTTTTGGTCAGGTGCCCACTTTTTTTTTCTTTACCTGGGGGACTTGTTAACCCTTTACAGATAAAGCACGCAGCAAACAGACACCAAGAGGGATTTTACAGGTCACTGGCTGGCTGGGTGTTCATAAATGGGGGCTATCCCCCCCACTTTATTTATCACAGGAGGTTTAGAAATAAATTGATAAATTAAATAGTAATAAGTCACCAGCACCAGATGGTATTGATGCAAGGGTTCTGAAGGAACTCAAATACGAAAATACTGAACTACTAGCTGCGGTATGTAACCTATCACTTAAATCAGCCTCTGTACAAGATGATTGGAGGATAGTAACACAAGGCCAATTTTTAAAAAGGGTTGAGGCAATCCTGGCAATTACAGGTCCATAAGCCTAACTTCTATACCACACAAATTGGTTGAAACTATGGTAAAGAATTGAATTATCAGACACATAAATAAATATGCGGGGCAAGAGTCAACATGGCTTTTGTAAAGGGAAAGCATGTGCTGCCAATCTGTTAGAATTGTTTGAGGGAGGGTAACAGACATGTGAAGACACGTGATCCAGTGGATATTGTGAACTTTCAGAAGGCCTTTGACAAGATCCCTCATCAAAGTCTCCTAAACAAAGTAAGCAGTCATGGGATAAGAAGAATGGTCCTCTCATGAGTCAGTAATTGGATAAAAGACAGGAAATAAAGGGTAGGAATAAATGGGCAGTTTTCAGAATGGAGACAGGTAAATGGTGGTGCCCCCAAAGGATCTGTATTAGGACCTATGCTGTTCAACATATTTATAAATGATATGGTAAAGGGAGGAACATTGAGTTGGCAAAGTTTGCAGATTATACAAAAATTACTCAAGAGAGTTAAGTCCAGAGCAGATTGTGAAGAGTTACAAAGGGATCTCACAAAAACTGGGTGATTGGGCAAGAAAATGGCAGATGAAATTAAATGTTGATAAATGCAAAGTAATGGACAATGGGAAACAATCTCAACTATACCTACAAAATGATGAGTTCTAAATTAGCTGTTAATACTCAAGAAAGGTATCTTGGAGTCACCTTGGAGTTTCTGAAAACACTGTCACAATGTGCAGCAGCAGTCAAAAAAGCTAACAGAATATTATGAACCATTAGGAAAGGGATAAATAATAAGACAGAAAATATCATGTCACTATATAAATCCATTGTACGCCCGCATCTTGAATACTGCATGCTGTTCAGCTAAGAAAAGAGATGATGAAGGGGAGGCTATGACTGATATCTCTAAAATCATGAATGGCGTGAAGAAAGTGAATAGGGAAGTATGCAGAGCTCTGTGTGGCTTGAAAGCTTGTCTCTCTCTCCAACTTAAGTTGGCCCAATAAAAGATAATACCTCACCTACCTTGTCTCTCTGAAGTGTTACTTTTCTCCCTCACGTATGTCGTACACCCCATCACCCTAGAGGTGGGGTAAGGGTGTGTGGTAGCCCCGCGGTTAAGTCTATATGGCTGCCCTCAGCCTCAGGGCTGCATGGTCAAATGGCCAGCACCAATAGGACTCCCTTGCCTTAGTGGAAGTTTGGCCGAATGGCCAGAGTCAGCAGGACTATCCTTGGCTGCCGGGAAGCATGGCCGAATGGCCAGAGTCAGTAGGTGGGTGTGTGGCCAGGTAGGAGGAACTGGGCCCTCCCTGGTAGTGGCGAATATGTTCACCACTAAGTTGGTGGGGAATACGCCAGCACCATGCCGACTGCTGCAGGGACACTGACTAGTCCTTCCCTAAGCTACTTCCTACCGTGACTCCTTCAATTGAAGTTGGAGTATCTTCAGAGTCGGAGGGCTCTTCGGGTGATGACTGCAATCTCCCTGGGGCATCCCCAGGTCCCTGGCTGCCTGCTTGGGCCTCGGTGTCTCCTACTCCTGTGGTTCGGGATCCTGGCTCCTTGGTTCCTGCTCCTTGGCTGGAGACGACGAAGTGCATCCTTCCTCCTCGGCGGTCAGCCCAGACTGAGCTAGGCTGTTCCCTTTTATACTGCAGCAGCAGTTGAAACATGCCTAGCAGGGTCGAGGGGGCATGGCTTCCACTGCTAAGAGCGCTGTCTTAATCCCTTCCACTACAGTGCAGGGCAAGTACACCTCATCACAACATAACACGAGAACCAGGGGTAACCCAATGAAATTAATAGGTAAGTTTAAAACGAACATAAGGAAGTAATTCCTCATACAACCCACAATCAAGCTGTGGAACTTGTTGCCAAGGGATGTTGTGAAGGTCAAATGTATAACGGGGTCCAAAAAAAGAATTAGCTAAGTTCATGGAGGATAGATACCATCTTGGCTAACAGCCATTGATGAGGGGGACACAACCTTTGTTACTGGTCTCCCTAAACCTCAGACTGCCAGAAGCTGGGACTGGATGACAGGGGATAGATTACTTGATAATTGCCCTGTTCTGTTCATTCCCTCTGAACCACCTAGCTTTGTCAACTGTCAGAAGACAGATTACTTGGCTAGATGGACCATTCGGTCTGACCCAGAATGGTCGTTCTTATGTTCTTAAGTGGGTGGAGTCCTTTCTTTTGTGGTCTATAAATGTATCAGATAATCTTAACCTGTAGCTTTGATTCAGGCTAAAAAGTGATTCATATATTAAACCCTACAAAACATTACTTTTCATTTTCTGCAATGTATCATACACCAAGACTAATAATCTTGTATGATATACAGAGGCTTTTGGTTCCTGTAATTTCAGGTCTTTTGGAAATATTAAGAAATAAATATACAATATTTCCCGGTGATCTAAATATTTCTTTAAATATTAAAGAGCAAAATACAACTCTAGATAACTTTTAAAGCCAGATAGCGTTGTCACAGATTGTCCCCAAAGCACTTATTCTTTATCATTTATTTAAGGGAGGCAGTGCTGTCTAGTGGATAGAGTGATGGACTGGGACTTAGGAGACCTGAGCTCTATTACCAGCACAGCCACTGACCTGCTGGGTGACCTTTGGCAAGTCACTTCACTTCCTGAGCCTCAGTTTCCCGCTTCTGTAGGATAAGAAAGCTTACCTTTTTTGTGTAGCACTTTGAAATCTACCAATGAAATACGTTATATAAGAGCTAGGTATTATTATTAGTACCATCATTTTGCATGGCCCTTTCCAGACAGAAAACACTTTATGAAATTTTGGCCCCATTGAGTTCAATAAGCCAGGATTTCAACTCACAGTCCATGCTCCAAACACTTTACAATATAAGGCCCTGATCCTCCACTTATGAACATCTGCAATTTTACACCTGTAAGTGGAATGAGGCTGAATTCATTGAGACTATGCCTAGGCCTACACAGACCCCGATTCAGGAAAGCACCCTGATTAATGGTGTACTTAAACACATGTTTAAGTGGTGTTCTGAATTGGGGCCAAAACAAACTCGGGAGAAAGGGAAGGCCAGGGCTATGATGATAAGATAATGTGCTTGTTTTGGTTAGTTATGTATGCTTCTTGGTGAAGGTATTTTTAAAAACTAATTTCAGTGAGTTCTTTCTTAAAAATAAGTGTCACAAATTCAATTACAAAAATATTTTAAGTTTATTTCCAAATAACAACAACAAACAGGTTACTCACACCAGTGCTCTTTACTTGTTTGCCAAATATATCGGGACCGTACTTTTACCCTTGATCATGAATTGCCTAAGGCAAATGTTTTGAGTACAGATACTGCAGAATTTCAAAAGGTTATTACACCTGGTCATATTAACCAAGAAAATCACAGTAACAAGACCATAATATTAGAAATAACTTATAGTCCCCTAAGGATCCAGCTGTCTCCTGGATGTCATTTGTCACATCATCTCAAGGCAATAAATAGTGAAATATTAAAATTTTCTGTTTAAAATGAAAATTCAATCTGATCCATGAATAGAACCGTGGAAATAAGTTATCATTACAGTAGGTGAAATCTCATGTCTGCATCAATGTCATTTTGACAAAAGCTTTCACCTTACTTTTTTTTTTTTTTTTTTTGGCTGTCTGTGCATGAGTGAAAGTAAAAGACTGTTTATAATGAGTAAAATTTATTTCTGTGGAAAAAGTCTGTGTCTTTATGGAAGCTGAATACATTTATACATGGAAATATTGAAATTTGACCCAGGTTAATTTTCTGGAAAAGTGGCATCTTAAAGGACTGAGGTTGGTTTGGATGAGCATTTGAATGTTAGTACTAGTGAAAGGTGCCAGAATGATAGCAGGGTACTGAAGTCCTGTATCCATGATCTGCCAGTGGAAAAATATTGAGGCTATTAAAAAGGATGCCAATTGTGATGGTTGTTTTCGTAATATGATTACAAACTGTCAGTAACAATACTGAGTCCACCAACTCATTTAACTACGTAAGAATGGCCATACTGGGTCAGACCACAGGTCCTTCTAGCCCAGTATCCTGTCTTCCAACAGTAGCAAATGCCAGAATGGGACTGAACAGAACAGGTGATCAAGTGATCCACCCCTGTTGCCCATTCCCAGCTTCTGGCAAACAGAGGCTAGGGACACCATCCCTGCCCATCCTGGCTCATAGCCACTGATGGACCTTTCCTCCATGAATTTATCCAGTTTTTTTTTTAACCCTGTTATAGTCTTGGCATTGAATCCTGATACAGTCTGTGTAAATCCCACTCACCTTCCTCATCCATGTACTTCCACTGAAGTCAATGGCACTATTTGTATGGGTAAGTCAACAGGATTTGGTCAATAAGGTAATGACCATAGGTCTGTAATGACATATAGCTAGACTCAAACCAGTGACATACCAAAGAAAGGTTCCTACCCATTACCAATTCCCTGGATTATCTAGTCCTACTTCCCCTAATACCTCCTTCTATTTAATTCCTAAATGAAACATACACACAGGTCTCAGATATGGGTTTGCAGTGGGCATTCTCCTAACTAGTGTACATATTTTTCCCAGCTCTCTGCTTGCCCTGCCTGTTAACTTAGATTTTTATACATTGAGGGTTCTGGCCTAGAATTTCAGTACAAAAGTATTCAACGTTCACTTGATTGAGAGACCTGCTTGGTATGTCTACACTGCAGCTGAGAGAATGCCTCCCAGCCAAGATAAACAAATACATGCTAACTCAGCTTGAGCTAGCATGCTAAAAATAACAGCGTGGATATTGCAGTAAGGGTGGCAGCTTGGGCTAGTTACCTGAGCTTGCATCCAGGGGGTCAGCCAGGCTTGGATGTGGGTGGCTAGTTCACGCCGCAATGTTCATACTCCTATTTTTAGCATACTAGCTGGAGGTAAGCTAATGTGTTGCTTCCTATCTGAGCTGGGAGGCACACTCCCAGCAACAGCATAGACATATCCTCTGAGAAGTACTTATTGTGGTCATGGCGTCATGTAATTAACTAAGAAATCATTTAAAATTTAACAGCAGATCTATTTTAAATTAAAAGTAGCTGGAGAGTTGCCATACTATCAGATTTCAGGCCTCCCATAGCTTATTTTACTTATAAATAGCTGTTAATTAAAAGATAATTTTCAAAGTATTGATTTTTTCAACCTAAAACAATAGATTGATGTACCTTATTATTTTTCCATCTTCTCATCTGTCCCTGGGCATAACAGAATGATTAAAAGATAGGGCAGCTGTCAAAGCCTGGAAGCCTAATTTTGGAACACTTGGTCAAACAGTGGGCCAAGTTTTGCTTTCACTTACACCAATGCAACTTGGCTATGTTTCAGCAGAGTTATACAGAGGCAACAGAACAGAGTCTGAGAGCCAACTGAATGCACATTTGAATTGTAGGGAGAGCTGACTGGAATTTTTCTCCTGATTTTTGTCCAAATTTAGACAAAAATGGAGGGAGGGGGGAGTTATCAACTTTGTTCAAAACAATTTGTCATGTTTTTGTCAAACCAGTATTTTGTTTTCAGTTTAAGGTTTTCTGATTAAAAACTCATTTATCTCATGAAAACAGGTATATTTGAATGAACGTTTCCACTGCGTTGAAAAGCTATTTTCTGTTAAAACAAAAAACTGACAGACTTTTTTTTTTCCAAACCAGCTCTAATTATAGTGTGCAGTTTCTAAAATGCTACCAAAATCCATAAACTGTTATGCAGGTGACTTCACATAAATTTAGACACATTTGATTACACTTTGATCCTGCACTCTTTTCATTCACAGGTCACACAATTTGAAGTCAATGGATATTTTTTGTATGACTGGACTGAAAAATTGGTGAACCCACTGGACTATGGAGGCATGATACATGCGAAAGCAGGTTTGAACAGGATCTGTATGAAGCTCTGGGACCCTGCATTTTTAGTAATATTTTAATTGTAGACAGACTAAAAAATAAAAATTCAAATCTGCTGTCCTGGGATTTCTGGATTTTTGTTTGTGTTAAGTGTACTATAGAAATTAGGCCCCCACAACACTACAGAGCCTCAATTGCTCTGATATTCTTTCCTTTTGTGAGATTAATCCAGTCCCATAAGCTACTTTTATACATAGTCCTTTGTGGTGTAGTTGACATATGCTCTTTCCTTCCCAGCAAGTAGAAATGTTCTCTGTCATAGGGTTCTTTGTTAGCAGTTCTGAAGCAAAAGCACCAGGTGCTCAGTTTCCTTAGACTATATGATATTGTTTTATCTTAAGCTCCCATAATACATGAAATTAGAATTTTGAAACTTTAGGACTATGGCTTTCAGTCATTACTTTCTCTAGATTCATTCTTTTTCGTTTTTCTTTTAATTTTTGTGCTTTTGATATAATTCTCTTTCCAAAAAAGATCTGGGAACAAATAATCTAATTCTCCCCAGTCGTGCACCTAGTGGAGTCAATTACATCTGTATAAAGGGGTATAAAACGTTACCAAACCTGAACGGGAGCACATTATAGTTGCTTTAATTTCAGAAGATGCAAGATAGTGGTTAACTAGGTCCTAAATCTTGTGTATGCCAGAATAAATTATAGTAGTGACATGTACTATCGGCCAAAAGGCATGAGATAACCCCATATGCTGAAAGCCTCAGGGACGACCTATTGATACATGAGTGTCCCCCTTTTCACCTCAGCCCCTCAAAAAGAGCTGGTTTAAAAATCTATTTGTAGCCTTTCATGCAGCACTATCAAGAAGAGATTTTTATATAAAGAAGAGATTCTTTCCTACTTCTCCCAAAATGCAGTCAATCCTGAGTCTTACTTTGAGCAGTCCTAAAACAGAGGACAGAGGAAAGCCCTTCTATTTGTTCTGATTCAAGATCATAAATCCTGGGAAGAAAAGCAAATGTTCTGACTTAGTCTGTCAAATAAAAGCAATGGTGTTGGCAACAATTTTACATATGACTGATAACAGAGAGAGAGAGAGAAAAAAACTAATTTGAGAAAATGATAGTCGGGATCCAAAATTTCACTGACATGTTAGTGTACATTAACAAACTTTAATATTTCTTTTAACATGACATTCTACCTAGCCAGAGGTAAGTCCCAGGAAAGAAGGGAAAAAGCAACTCCGAGATCCTATTATAATCAAAGGAAAGTGACAGCCAAATTATGGTTAGTGAGACTGCAACATATCAACAGCTTTATCACACTAGAGGCACATTTTGACATAATAATGAATGGCTGAGAAACAGTCACTTTTATCTAGGTCAGAAGAAGAGATCACAAAATGATGCAGAGGGTGCAAAAATCTGTGTGGGTGTGGGGGGGGAGGGGCAGAAAGAAAAAGGGGAGAACATCAGCAAGATGTTAATATTAAACATCAGCAAGAGGATTGCAATCTGTAGAGAAAAACTCATTACATCTTGACATTGCCTAACGCTTGTCACCCAAATCTATGGTAATTACTCTACTGTTATATTTCAATATAATAGCACAAAACTCTGATTCCAGCTCCTACAAACAAAACTAAGCACATTTCATGACAACTTCATTTGTAACGGGGGGAAAAAAAACCCAAAACATTTGGTAAAGGAAGCAGATGTCTCCGACATAATCTATAGTTTGATTTACACATCTACAGACATTTACAGTATGTGTGCATTTCAAAAGAACGCTGAGTAAGATAAATTAGGAGACTTTCAACATTGTCTTTTTTTTTTTTTAAAGAACATTGTGAAAAGAAAAAAAAAATATGGCTCAAGGAACAACCACAAGAGCAGCATGACAAAGATATTACCAAAAGCAAATATTCACCCAACAAAGGGTGTTTATTTCCCAATCAATGTGGCATTTCAGTGCAGATTTAAAGAAATGAGGATCATATCTTAAAATAATCAGATGTTGGAAAAAAATTACTGAGATTGTCATCCAAGCTTGGAGTAGGTGAGAGAAACCTCTTTGAAGTGACTCAACACAAAGAGCAACCTTGACCAGCCATAAAATGTTGCTGGCAGATCCAATATACAGAAAAGCTAATAATCTCTCGATGAAACACAGGTCTGGAGATTTATTTGGGCTCTAATCACTACATTCCCACCTGATCCAGATATTAATATATTACCACTGAAGATGACGACATCAAATGTTTGCATTGACAGGAACTCCTACACCTTTGCCACTGGATTAAGTGAGAGTTATGCACAGTGGTCAGTTAAAAAGAGAAGAGACTCCATAATGTGTTACAACAAATGAAGAAACATGGAGGAGTCTTATTGAGAAAGAGGAAGTTCCTTCAGCTTCTCTTAGCCAAGAGGAGCTGCACAGAGCAGTAGCATCAGTAGCAAGGGCATTAGCAGCTTTGAAAATCCAGGGGCAGTTTAGTATGGTGGAACAATGTCGGAGTTTCACAGGATCCTTTAGGAACCTCCCAGCTAATATTTAACTGATAGATTTATGGGGTTTTGTGGATTTCTTGTGATGGTTCCCCTCTCCCCCCATCCCCAAAGTTCATTTAGTGCTCACAGAAGGTGCCAGATTGATGGAACTGGAGACTGAAGTCTTCTCTTTATCTACAGAATGGTTACAGCAAGAACACATTCTCATAAAACCCTACCAAAGTGCCTCAGTTCTGACGTGGAGGAACCATATCACATGTCATTCAGTTGCTATGTCTCGTCAGTCCTTGGCCTGTCTGCTGAGACGGCTAATAAGGAGCCAGATTTTCCAGTACGCCAACACAAGTGATGAACAACAGATTTAGACCCCAGTTTTACTGAGTGTATGGCTACTTTGCACCATTGGAGTAGCAAGTGGCCAGAACATACCTGCAAATCTGATCCCAAGGGCACTGCCATTACGAACTGGGCTGAGACCACCAACTCATTTCATGTAGGTTACTAAACAGTCTTCAGATGGTAACTACTTTAGGCAACTACCCACTTGAGCTGGAGTCAAATTGTTCACCTGGAAGTGCAAGGCTCCATAGTTTATTACCAATCCCTTGACCTATCCATTCCCCAGCTGGCAGATTTGTAAAGGTTCACACAGCTTTATTTTAAAGGCAGCAAAAGTAGTTATAAGTTTTTGTTTTTTTAAAATCCAGCTAGAACAAATATCTGTTTTTTTTTAAATAAATCTTTCTGCATGTAACAGACTGTACACACATTTTACAAGAATAAACAAACTTCTCTAATTCTTATTCACACAATGAGGAGTTGGGGATCATTAGTGCAAACTACTGCTGACCTGCAGCACTTAAACTGTAAACTTTGGGTATCCTAAGCGGTCCATCAAGGTACAGCAGATGTCCTCAACCAGTCTAACTTCTTCAATAGGCATATTTTGTTCCCAGGCATGAATACTAGTTGGTGATATTTCACCTTCATAAGGAAGGTAGAAAAGATTGGTGGAGGTGGCAAACAATATTTGGTTTAAGCTAGCAGGAGACAGAGGAATACCAAGGAAAGCATAAATTGCTTCAGCTGTCTTCTGAGGAGAGCTCACAATATCTTCAAACTTGACCAGCTGATAATTTGCCTGCAGCAGATCCCCGTTTACTCGCAGCGCTGCTGCTGTGTTTGCTAGCCACAAATGGGACAGCACAGAAACTGCATTTGACCTAGAATCCAAGAGTTCTTCCCTCAGTGATTCATATTCAAAGGCATAGCCTGAATTTAAACCACACTTCTCTTTCCCGCCTTCCACTTTAAACAGCATAGCTAAGTGCTGTGGAACATTTTTCAAAGAGTAAAGGCTTGGTTTACTTTTATACAACATTGAGTAGATCCATGCCCGAGGGTCCCTTACTACATACAGTGCCCTCATTGAGGGACCTATGATTTCTTGAAAGAAAGGAAGCTTTAATGTCCAGCTCCCACTACTTAAACTAAGCACAGGACGTGCATTTGGATAATAGGCAAGGTGTCTCCTCAGTTCCCTAATGTATTCAGCATCTTTGTCTAATCTTCCTCTTGTTGTGCTTCTTTGTTCTGACAGAGACTCTTTCTTTCTGGATCTTCTCTTTTTATCCTTACTTAAGGGAGGATGCTGAGCTAATTTACTTCTGCTGGCTTCATGTAAATGAATATTTTGTAAATGAAGTTTTGTATCTTGGACTAGGGATTGGAGCCAGCCTCGGAGTAGACGGAAACGGCCACTTTGGATATCAGATGCCTTCCATTCACATGCATCTACGAATGAGTCCATTTCAAATTCAGTTTCAGGGATATCAAGGTAAGTTGTAGGGATCCTGATGTATATGAAATCACTGCTGTTAAGAAAAAGTTGCTTTAAAATGTCTGCCCCGGAACTGGGAAGTGAGGTAATTACAACATCTGGCAAAACAACAGGGTTTCCTTCTAACTGTTTGGCTGTATTGCCTGTATCGGGGTCTACATTTATGATGTCACTGCTCCATTTTGCACAAATAGGCTGAGTGCAAGTGCTCCATACATCCACCAGTTCAATGAACCACAGTGTGATAACCAGTATTAGTATCCAGCGCAACAGTTTGCTGAAGGAAATGTAAAACCGCCACTGAAAAGCCAGTATTACCAAACTAATGCCTAAAACTAATCCTGCTATTATATTTATTTTGAATCCAAATGGGAAAATTGCTCTGTTATTTGTTATCTGCTCTCGTACAGCTTCAGTGCCTAGACCAAATTTGATAACTTTGTTTTGATCAGCTACCTTGGCAAAGCCACCAAATCCCAAATAATTGAACCTTGTCCTCAGACTGTGATATTCAGTCACAATGGAGACAATATTTTCACTGTTGTTGACGTTTAGAAAAATTTGAACTCCATATTTGGAATCATCTATGAATCTGCAGTTAGAAACATTAACATATGGTCCATAGAACACATATGCGATTCTTGTTACAGTGGTTTTCATAGGAAAGGTGACGTTTATGAACTGAGTCCACCGCTTTTTGAACTCTGCTGCTTGCTCTGCCTCTTGTATCCTGGCAACAGGACTACTCCCATGATGATCAAACCAAAACATCTTGTAGTGAGCATCCCACACATCCATCATGGCTCCACTATATTTGTTCATAAACTTATAGGGTATATATTTAAAATCAATGTCAAGATTATGAAAGAAGGCACTGACAGAGCTGAGGGGAGAGTCTTTCTCCTTCTCAATATGGTCTACTACTAGCAATGTCTGAGCATTTAGGAGTAGCAAAGTACGATACACGCTTTTCAGTTTCATTGCAGAAGAGTAGGCAGATGCTGCCTCACCACTCACAAACATCATCTCCCCATACTGAGAGGCTGTTATAATCTCCCCAGCTGAGTCTCCAACCTCATCACCAATCCACTTAAGCCACTGTGCACACTCCCCAAGTTGTCCCTCCCAAGGTTGATTACACTGACTTGTAGGAGATGGAGCAAACACCAATACATTATTCAAGTGGCTGAACTTGGGTCCATACAGGGCCTCAGATACAAACACCTGTCCATTGGGGGCAAAAGTAAAGGAGTTCTGATCTGGATGTTCATGCCCTGGATTAAAACTCCTCCACCCATCAATCCAGGAATATGGCTGAAAGTGAACTATGTCATAGACTGCACGGCCACCAAGCTTTCCAGATTTAAAAGACACAAAGGTGTTGGTCTGAGTATTTGGCAACCCAGCCCCATAAGTAACAACCCCCCAGTTAGGAAACACATGCATCTTAGCAGTGCCATAGTGAGGGGGAGGTTGGGGAGTTAGTTCTGCAGCATACCAGATGTATTCAGTGTGAAGTGTGCTCCACCTTTGTGCAGTGGATGGCACCATTGGGCCATCCTTGGGCCTGTGCTTTCTAATCTGTTGTGCCAGCCAATTGCCAGCTCCATTCTTCATTACAAATTTATCCAGGAAAACCAACTGGCTTTCAGGGCCATAAAACCAGTTATAATTAGAATCTGCTATGCCCACAGTCCTCCGATAACCTGGTAACAATGTGGAATAATAAAACCAAAAGTGCATTTTCAGCCAATTGTTTTCTAGGTTATTAATACCAAAATGGCGCTGGGCCAGGAAAACATATTGGGTTACTGACTTAGCTGTGTAACTGCCATAAGCTACTCCTTCATCCAAAGAGCCATCTACAATGTGATTGAGCAGAAACATGGTTTTTTCCATCACATCAACCACAGCATGTTTCCAAATATTTGTCTGAGACTTTTTGTCCACCCCAGTAACCAGGGCGCCTGTGAGCAGTGCTAGCATATTAGTGGCTTGGTGGTTATGGAGAAGTTGCTTTCCCCATGAGCGGACTTTTGAATATTCATACATTTCCTCACTCACAACCCATATCTTCTTTAGATATTTTTGTCTTCTGATGTTATCCAGTGAGCTATATAAGAAGTCAAAAGCAGTGGCAAAACCTGTTAAGGAGTGGCCAAGAGGCACTTCATCTCCTGGAGCATTCTCAACCAGCCAGTCTTTGTAGCCAGCCATTCTGTCCATGTATTCTAGAACAAAATCAAAGGCAGCTTTATCTTCCGGGCATAGCAAACAATAAAAAGCTAAGGGAGGCAGATTGTTACCATAAATCTCATTCCACTTTGCAGCAAAATCAGCATGCTTGGGTGGAGGTAGGTAGTATGATGGGTTGGACAGCATAACCGTTACTGCACCTCTGATAGCTCTGAACAGATGTAAGTGGCTTGTATGAGACTTTTGCCTCAGTGCTTGGATATCTTCAGCATCAAAATATAAGCTTGGATGAAGAACAGCTTTTTTCAGCTTCTCGTCAGCACTGAAATCTTGCAGTTTCTGTTTCTCATACTGATCCATATTTTCTGTGAAAGTCACCCAGTCAGAGTAATTGCTCACAGAGTCTTCAAAAGTGGAGAGAGCAAACATTGCTAACCCTAGGAATAAAATATGTACTGTAAACATAAGAGCCATGATCCATTAGACAGTTCCTTCCCTTCAAGCAAACATCTTTACAAAACACAGTGTTCAGATGTTAAATGTTGATCCAGCTAATATAACAGTGTGCATTTAAGGCATTTCTGCTTAAAAAGAAAAGAATAAGATAGACTCGCTGCTCAGCCTATTTGCAATCTGAAGTACAGTACGGAAAACAAAACAAAGGATTTCTGAAAAGTTGAACCACAGGTGCCTTGTCTGTCTGTCCTTTGCACAGCTACAATGGTAAAGCATAACACATAAAACTAAAGGGAAGGTAAAGTCGCTACATTTTTCATGTGAAACACAGTCTGATTACACAACTCAAGGGACTAAAAAACGTAGTATCTTTTTTGCTGAAAAGCAAAAGACCCCAAAACTTGAATTTAAAATAACTGAATTCACACAAAAATCTTTCCCTCTCACACTCTGATAAAATGCCATTCCCAGAGTAGGAAAAAACTGCACTGATGATGAAATCATAACAGCTATTCAGAACAATGTTTTGTTTTTGCTGAAGTAGAAATGCTCAGTACTTTCTACAATAGACTCAGATGTTAAATGTACTCTCCTTAGCCTTCCTGTTCTCTCATTTGTATACAAAATTTTCTTCTTCATAGGCTTGAGAGGGTGAAAATGGGGGAGGAAAAGAACAAAATTTCTCCATTAGCCTCTCTCTCTCTCTGGAAAAATATACAACATTTCTAATTCCTGTTCATGTCTATTTGTGGAAGGTTTGTTTGGATGAATACTCATAAAATACACAATATGCTCTCATGTCATTTTCTATTTATCTTCATTTCATCTTCAACTAGTGAAATCCACCCTATGTCTCAATGGTTCTGATGATTCTACTCTTCCCATCATGAAGTAAAAGTAAAACACTTGGACGGGGCACAAAGCCAGTGTTTTTCCACCAAAAGAGCTGTTTCCGTTTTCTGTTGGCTTTGCATATTTGATCCTTTCTGTGGAAACAAAAAAAAAAAAAAAAAGTTCTCTGATGTAGTATAGATCTAAAAATATATTCTACAAATATTTAAAATGCATCACAAAGAATTTCCAGGTTCTCATCTACAGTAAATGCTAAGGCTATAAAGGAGCAATAAAAGAACAAGCTTGTCAAAGTCTGCTCACTAAATTAGCTTCAGGATCAAAGCAGAATTAACTCATTACCCGAGTTTCTATTTTATTTTTACTTTTTCCAAGTTGTCTGAAACTGCAAGGCCTGAGAAATTATTTTATCTTTTTACATTAGCAGAGTTCACGTGAACTAATGCAATTGTAATACTCCATTAGAAAGAAAGAACAGGCTTCCCTTCCAAACAATCGTTCCAGTATGTGTCTGTATATTCTCCTTATCACTTAAAAAAAGTCAAGATATTAACATTTTCCCAAGTTTCTCAACCCTTTATTTTTACAGAACCTAAATCATACAAGCACATATACTAGATGCCCTGCTTCTAAGGGTGAAGCCTGTTTTTCCTAGGGCTCTTCTCCTTAAGGGAACATATATCAAAAGTTGGTTATTACTCCATGTGCACTGTATACTCCTTACCAGTGCGGCCACATAGTGTATATTTGACTGAAGCCATCAGAGGGCGCTATGAACCAATTAGTGCACAGCAGAATTTCTCCTTTTGCTTATGTTTGGTTTGGACAACTTAACAAGTTTCGGTTGCAAACTGTACATATGTTAAACGCATCAGGGATAGTCTCAGCGGACCTCTCACGCTACTTCTGCGACCAAATCCTCCCCAGCTCTCCTCTTTTTGCACTTATGCAGGTTTTAAAATACAAGGCCATCAGCTTACCTTACCAGTCTCTCTCGTCAGTCTCCCGCTCCATGCGGACAGAGCACCGGGGCTTGGGGCAGAAGAGCGGAGAAAAGTGCTGAAAAGAAAACAGCAGGCTGCAGCGTCGTCCTCCCGGGCGCCCTCGGCTCTTCTCCGTGTGCTTTGCTCTGAGATCTCAACTTCAGACAGGACCGCGTGAACTTCAGCTACTTGTCAGACAGCTCGGCCGCGCAACGGGGCCAGGGGGCCCGCCCCCTTCACCAACGCGGGGACTGACTTCTGGGGGTGGTTCATAAAGATCCACAAGTGCCGGCAGATCGCGCTCTCCAATAGTTTCAAACTGCTCCCCAGAGCGAGCAAGCGGACCGGGGCAGCCGGCGCTATAAAATAATCGCCGGACGCGGGGAGAGAGGGCGGGGGTCCGGTAGGGAGAAAGCACAGCAATACTCCCCAGAAGAGTTAGCTACCCCTGCGGCGGGCTGCAATGCCCTTTTGCCTGGGGGAGCGGCTCTAGCTACTGCTGCTGCTGCGGGCGAGCCCGCGGCTGTCTCCAGAGCGGAGCCTCCTCGCCTGCCTCCCAAGCCGCTGGGCACGGCCGCCTCTGCGCCTCGCTGTGCAGCCCAGCCGCCGGGGCTGGGAGTGGAGAGGCAGCTGCGGAGAGGAGTGAGAGGGAGGCAGCGCGGCGGCAGCGTTGCCAAGGCGGGCGGGGCTAAGCCGGCTCACAGCCCGTCCTGCTCTTGCTCGGCTTCTGCTCCAGCTCCCCCGGCGGCCCGAAGGAGCACGCGCGAAGGGTGCGTGCAGAGCCCCTGCCTTTACCTTGCCCCGAGAGCGCCGCTCCAGCGGGAGGGAGGGGGGCGTGGGGAAGGAGGGACAGGGATGCTGGGGGGATAAGGAGCTGAGTGGGTGGAGGGGCAGATTGTGGGTGGAGGGAAGGGCAAAGAAGATGGGTGGATGGGGAGGGGGTCTGGGGGAGGGAGGGAAGCTGGGGGTATGAATTGGGGACACTAAGGGACTTAGGAGCAAATCAGATGGTCAAGTTAGTAGACAGAGAGATAAACAGCTGTTAGCTCCTGCTTGGAAGGAGCCTGAGATATGCAACCTTCTGGTTACCTGTCATAAGATCATCATTTTCAAGATAGATACATAAAAAGAAAAGGAGGACTTGTGGCACCTTAGAGACTAACAGATTTATTTGAGCATAAGCTTTCGTGAGCTACAGCTCACTTCATCGGATGCATTCAGTAGAAGATACAGTGGGGAGATTTTATACACACAGAGAACATGAAACAATGGGTGTTACCGTACACACTGTAAGGAGAGTGATCAGGTAAGGTGAGCTATTACCAGCAGGAGAGAAAAAAAACCTTTTGTAAAAAACCTTTTGTAGTGATAATCAAGGTGGGCCATTTCCAGCAGTTGATAAGAACATGTGAGGAATAGTGGGGTGGGGGGAGGGAAATAAACATGGGGAAATAGTTTTACTTTGTGTAATGACACATCCACTCCCAGTCTTTATTCAAACCTAATGTAATGGTGTCCAGTTTGCAAATTAATTCAAATTCAGCAGTCTCTCATTGGAGTCTGTTTCTGAAGTTTTTTTGTTGAAGAATTGCAACTTTTAGGTCTGTAATCAAGTGACCAGAGAGACTGAAGTGTTCTCCAACTGGTTTTTGAATGTTATAATTCTTGACATCTGATTTGTGTCCATTTATTCTTTTACGTAGAGACTGTCGGTTTGGCCAATGTACATGGCAGAGGGGCATTGCTGGCACATGATGGCATATATCACATTGGTAGATGTGCAGGTGAATGAGCCTCTGATATTGTGGCTGATGTGATTAGGCCCTATGATGGTGTCCCCTGAATAGATCTGTGGAAACAGTTGGCAATGGGCTTAGCTGCAAGGATAGGTTCCTGGGTTTGTGTTTTTGTTGTGTGGTATGTGGTTGCTGGTGAGTATTTGCTTCAGGTTGGGGGGCTGTCTGTAAGCAAGGACTGGCCTGTCTCCCAAGATCTGTGAGAGTGATGGGTCATCCTTCAGGATAGGTTGTAAATCCTTGATGATGCACTGGAGAGGTTTTAGTTGGGGGCTGAAGGTGATGGTTCTTTTATTTCCTTTGTTGGGCCTGTCCTGTAGTAGGTAACTTCTGGGTACATAACTCCTTAAGTCAATGGCTAAACTTTCATTGTCTGCAGTGAAGCTAGGATTTAACTCTGTGACCTAGGGACCTGTTGATGCCAAGCTGGCAAAGGGCACAGGAGGTGCATAGAGTTTTACATGACCCACTGAGTCAGATGCATTCATAATAATACCCTAACTTGTGACATCTGAGGTCTCTACTGGTCATCGTAACCACTGTGAGAGGCATGTATGCATAATAGTTAAGGAGTTATGTATCTATATCAGTGATACACAGAGGTCGTCCAAGGAATATATCAACTCATCTAGATATTTGTCTAGTTTTATAACAGGCTACATAAAAAGCACCAGTGAAGTCAGTACAAACTACAATTTCATGCAAACAAAGTGTCACACGTTCACAGTCTCAAACTCCTCCTACAAGCCCAGAGCAGCTGCTTGCCTGCCCTAAAATAAGGAACAGTGAAATAGTTAACAATGGGGATAATTGCATTGACTTTACACTTCAGACTCAACACTCAAAGGAGATGATGGGGGAATACTGTACCTCTTTAATCCATTGTCTCTATCTTGTTTGCACCTCAGGCAGATCAGGTTCCATCAGTTCAGATTAGTATTATTATTTCTATTACTATAGCACATAGGAGCCCTAGGCATAGGCCAGGACCTTATTGTGCTCGGTGCTACACAAACAGAAAAACAGGGTGATCCTTGCCATAAAGAGTTTACATTCTAAGTACGGTACAAGACAAGAAACAACCATTGGATACAGACAGGCAGAGGCTACAATGAAACTATAGAACAAGTCTACTCTTTATATTTATCAGAGAATATGCACCAATATAAGGACACCAAGATTATCAGCAAATGCGTATTCAGAAACAGAACTTACCTGCTGCTCCAAAAATCACAGGTTTCTATCTCTTGCAATATCAATTTAGCAATAGTAGAGCTTATGTTTTCCAGCAAGTCAACAGAGGGCAATGTAATTACAAGGTGATATATGAGAGCATGTCATTTCAATACAGGACAGTAAACATAAACTAGTATGTTACATACGATCTGCATACAAAAATGTAGTTCTCCACAATACACTATTCTTTTATAAATAATCTATTTTCTGAATTTTTTAAATCTGTGTTACTCATCAGTGATTTGGCCCTCTCACAATTTGGTATGAAACAAAGATAATTTGTTGTTTAATTAGAAATAAAGAATGCAGCAATGTATGTGCTTGTGTTTTAATTCTTAATGTAAAACAGTTAACATTTTAATAGTATTTCACCTTTTATACCAGCATTGTACAAATAGTGCAGGTATGAATTATGCACTAACAATAATGCTAAGCATAGTCAATGAGTTCACTTTTAATTTGATAGCCTAATTTTAAATGTAATTAACTTGTTATACAGAAAAAAGTGCTTTTTTCACAACCATAAAGGTTGTTACCATTAAAATAAAAGCTTACATGTTGCAGAAATTAAGGGGCCACCAGAGAAGTACCTGTATACCACTAAGTATTGGATTAGTCTAACCCTTCTTTGTAATATTTTCTACATTGAAGACCTATTTCTATGATGCACTGGAATGGCTCCTGGTCAGTTTTAGCTCTGGGGTCTTGTTCCTGAGTGCCTTTCTGAAGTGGAAAATGCCTACCCCTCAACCCATTCATGGGCAGTCATACAAAAATAAGCCAATGGAATCTATTCTGTGCCCAGCCTGGCTCCCAGTGAACTACTGTGGACCATTGGTAATAACGGAAATATAATCAGGTCCCTGATTTGGTTTGCAGTTTGGATTCTTGCTTAGAACATTAGGGTCCATATTTATAACTGCCTGGTTTAATAAAAAGCTGTTCCTTTAATTTTAAGTGCTGAGCAGAAAGAAAAGAGAAGGAGTGAGATCTTTTGAAATGTTACTAATCACTGTATTTATATACTGTACCTCAGAGGGAAAGTGTTTTAATCAAATTGAGCATGAGTCACCACCTGTCCCAGGCATAGCTTATGTCCTTCTTCATTTTTTCTTTTTTCCCCATGATATTTTAGTCAATACAGTTTTATGCTTGAATATTTCTTAAGCAAAGCATTTAAAAACAAAGCACTTCATTGCATAACCATCTAATCTTGAAAAGAATAGATGAATTTATAATGCCACTTGGCCTGCACTCTGGAGAAAACGTTAAATGAAGTAAACTATGGTTTTACAAAAGGTAGATCATGCCAAACCAACCTGATCTCCTTCTTTGAGAAAGTAACAGACTTTTTAGACAAAGGAAACGCAGTGGATCTAATTTACCTAGATTTCAGTAAGGCATTTGATACAGTGCCACATGGGAAATTATTAGTTAAATTGGATAAGATGGGGATCAATAGGAAAATTGAAAGGTGGATAAGGAATTGGTTAAAGGGGAGACTACAACGGGTCCTACTGAAAGGTGAACTGTCAGGCTGGAGGGAGGTTACCAGTGGAGTTCCTCAAGGATCGGTTTTGGGACCAATCTTATTTAATCTTTTTATTACTGACCTTGGCACAAAAAGTGGGTGTGTGCTAATAAAGTTTGTGGATGATACAAAGCTGGCAGGTATTGCCAATTTAGAGAAGGACGGGGATATCCTACAGGAGGATCTGGATGACCTTGTAAACTGGATGAATAGTAATAGGATGAAATTTAATAGTGAGAAGTGTAAGGTCATGCATTTAGGGATTAATAACAAGAATTTTAGTTATAAGCTGGGGACGCGTCAATTAGAAGTAACGGAGGAGGAGAAGGACCTTGGAGTACTGGTTGATCATAGGATGACTATGAGCTGCCAATGTGATATGGCAAAGGTTGCCGTTCCCTGCTGTAGTGAGTAATGCACATGACATACATTACTGATTACAGTATATACAAGAGAGAGCCCTGAAAAACTCCAATTTTGGACATTACCTAAAACTCAAAAATTGGGGAAAAAATGCACTTTTCAAACAATGATCTGGCATCATCCTAAACTGTAGGGTACACCCCCTGGACATGACTTTAAAAGAAAAAAAACTGTCTGATTATGGGTGGCTTGTATCCTCCTCTCAGAAATATCTACAGAATGGTTAAAGATAGGCAGAAAGTACTGTGACTGTGAAGTTACAGAATGGCTGCCATATGATAGAGTGCTAATGGAGGAACGTGAATAGGGGCAGGTTTTGGTCCCATAGGAAGCAGGCATGAGCCATAGCCCTCCAAACCAGCAGATGTTTTGAGAACTACAGGCTAATCCCACAGATTGTGGAGCTTCCTTTCAAAGCTTGGGCTTGTAAATGAAAGCCTAAACCCTTTGGAATATTCCCAATGCCCACTATCCCCCATAAAATCACAGCTGCACTTACTTTCTTCCCTACTGCACCTTTTCTTCCATTCAATAGGCTCTTGAAGTCATAGAGGTGCAACTTCCTTTAGTTAATGACAGCAGGACCAGTGTGATTTTATGCAGGGGAGTCTCTGTATGTTTGCAGTAGGATGATGTTTAAGGAGTGGCTTTGCACCAGCTAAGTTACTTGCCATCCAAAGAGAGAAAAACTGCAGAAGCATGAGCATATGGAGATGCTTGCAGAAGCTCAGAAGATGTGGGGAATGATGGCCCAAATGCCCCTCCCTCTTAGAGATACTATGCTCCAGGGGACTTGTGACCTGCTGATTGAACTGTGCAACATGAGGTGCCTTCAGAAGTGTGATCACTGAAAATAAATTGTTGAATGCCCAACATGGTCACCAAAGGCTCAACTTTTCCATTGAAACATAGCTCCTCCAGGAGCAGTGAGGCTTTGTACCACCCTCAAGATATGCTATCTATCTAGCTTAGGATTTTGCACTGGCAACCATTGTCCTTGTAGTGAAGTCTGAATTCCTCAAGCACCATGCTCCTCATGCACAGGGGCAGCATGCCAAGAGCCACATGACATTTCATGTGGTTATACTCCATGTGCAGTATTCCCACAACCTTTGAGATGCCATGAATCCAGAGGAAGAGCACAGCCCCTTTTCTCCCCTGATCACAGGGCGGCAGTTGTGGCTGGCCAGACATACAAGGGAGGTTTCTTGCACTTTCTCACCAGGTGCACTCATGTAAGCCACAGTCAAGCTTCAAATTAGGTGTTGATATAATGATCTAAGTAGACATCTGAGGCTTAGTCCAACTTTCATTGAAATCAATGGAAATATTATTATTATTGAGAGTCTGATCGGACTCTTAGAGGACTAATGAGCAATGCTAAGTGAGGACCCTCCAGAAAATGGTGGCCACTAGGTTAAAAGCTTTACTGTAGAGGAAGAACTTAAAAATAAAGAGGGAGAGCTGTTCTGAAAAATCATCACAATAAAGTCTTGGGATCAGGTTACTTTTATATTAATAGTTTTCAGTTTACACAGATGGGGACAAGAGAGTCCAACAGACTTGTAGTGTCTCAAATTTTGGAAGAGTCAGATTAATCAGCAGTACTAGTCCTGGTAATAACCAACTTCTTTGGTTAAAATGAGTTTAAGAATTGTGCCGCCATTCTGCTGCTGTTAGTGGGATGGCGTCAGTAAAAGTCAAGGTCATTTTCAGAACCAGTAATTGTTAACAATCTTCCTTTCTGAGACCTATTTATAGAAGAGTGCTGGGAAACGGTCAATGACCTGTGTTATACTGTGACATTTTAAAGTATTCCTCATGACTTGGTACAGGCTGAAAAACAAGCTACTTTATGGCTGCCAGCAGGAAAGACACGTGTTTTACAAAATGAGAAAATGAGATTTTACTGAAACAGAAGATTGCCCTTGCCATCATTTTAGTGTTTTAATATAAGAAATAACGAGTCATCATCAGAGATTTGTTCAGGTGTACTGCTTCAGAGATAGCGTCCAACACTGATACCAAAATCAGCCATCTGAAAGATCTTGAATAGGCTAGTGTTGTGATCCTGCTTGAGTACAGGCCAAATGCTAACAGATGGAAGTGAGGAGGGGGATAAGAATCAGTTGGCCCGCAACAAAATATTTGCCAATGTCTAAAAAGAACTTAAAATATATTAGTAAATGATGAAAGTGTTGACACGGATGACTTCATGTTTGCTATATTAATATAGAAGATAAACAAAGCAGTCAGAGACATTTGGTGCTTGTATGAGAGGAACAAAAGAATCACATTATTAACCAAGAAAGGGTTTTGGGTTTTTTTTTTGGGGGGGGGGAGAGGGGTGAATCAGTTATCAGGGTTGCTGATAAATACTAGAGAAAGCTGGAATTATTTTAAAAGGAAAAGTATGCAGAGTATAAAAGATTGAGGTCAGAGATGGATTTTTTAAGGGTCAAGTAGCAATACAATGGCCAAGGAAAAGTATAATCACTGTGGAGTATGTAGAACAGAACAGAACATCTGATGATGCTGTTTTGAATATTTTTCTAATTACCAATCAAAGACTGGCTAGAAAACAACTAATTTTATTATTACTGGATTCATTTAACTGAGCTTATTTGAAACTGCACAAGCAAGCTTGAGAAGAATTCTATTTTTTTTTTCATTTCAAAAAGACTCTACCCAACAAAGCTTGCAGAAGGGTATTGAATTAAAATGTTACATCAAAAGAACAGACTGATCATATGCTAAAGGCCTGAGTGTTAGCTGGGTGGAAGCAGTATATGATTTAAAATCTTTCTTGACTGTCATATACACTACACACGAGGGAAAAGAAACTGTTCATATCTACTTCATGTAACATTTTATCAAACACAGCAAATGTCATAAGTGAAGGTAGTTTATCATCGTTGAAGATGCTGCTGTGCAATACCGAAGGAGATTTTCATCAGGTTAATATATCAGAGTGTGAAGTTCATAGTGTGACAAATGGTGAGCACAGAAGTCTATCCTAGCAGAAGTATCAAATTCTCACTGTGCAGACTCACCACTAAATGGAGAAGAAAAACAAATCCTAAAAATATTTTGAACAAGTATTTTTAGAAATGAGTGAACATCCTAACTTGCCTATTACTGTTTTACTGATTATTGACTGATCCTTGCATGCTGCTGTGTGAAGAGTAACAGGTAGATGGTTTAATCATACCAAAAAGGGCGGGGGGGGGAGTGGAAGAAAAAAAAGAAAAAAAGAAATGCAGCAAGCACATCTCCTCTTCCTTGTATCAGTGCCACCCTTGTCTATGAATTTCTTGGAACTGATTCTACTAGAGAAAATCATGATAAACACATCAGGTGTCAATCTCTGAAACAGACTACGAATTCGTGGTGGGGCTACACATACATTTTCAAATATGTGCTAGTTTGGTCCTGAGAGAATCTCAACACCTATAGTCCCAGACCCTCTAAGTTTTATGTAATTGTAGAGCAAGCATCATTTTACACATGGATTGTAAGTAAAGATGATGTGCTAAAGGACTGATCCTACTTACCCTTCTGGTCTGGTATGGCAGTTCCTCTATTCAGTTCATGGAACCCACATATTCTCAGCATACCACCACTCTTACAAATGTATGCCCTGACATTTCAAGTCTTTCCATTGACTTCAATGAGATTTGGATCTGGACCTAAATGCCAGTACACATGGGGGCCACACGCCTGGTGACTTTTCATTACCAAATAGTAGCGTGAAGTTCTTAACTGTTAGGCAATCAGAGGTCAGGGTTAATATTTTAACTTCAGAGAGAAAAACAGACTCCGACAATAGGGAATATTCTCAGAGGGCATTTACTAGACAATGGGATCTCAGAAATAGAGCAATTACATCATAACACTGAGTACAAAGATAATCTTGAACTACACTGTTTTCTCCAAGACGTTACAGGGGTCTTGGACATTGGTACACCTTGGTCCCCCCCTATGCTCAGCCTGTGGCACACGATAGTCTAGTCTCCTAGGGGCTGTAACACTTCGGTCTAATTTTGCTTGTATGTTTAGTATATGGGTGCTGGGTGGGTATTGGTGGCCTGAGATACACAGGAGGTGAGTCTGGAGCAGTGGTGGACAACTTGCGGCCCATCAGGGTAATCCGCTGGTAGGCTGCTATACAGTTTGTTTACATTTGCACAGCCACCCTCAGCTTCTACTGCCCGCGGTTCACCTTTCCTGACCAATGGGAGCTGTGGGAAATGGCGCGGGCCGCAGGTTGCCCACCACTGGTCTAGAGCGGGGATCAGCAACCTTTGGCACGTGGCCCTCCAGGGTAAGCCCCCTGGCAGGAAGCGGCAGCCAGCACATCCCTCAGCCCGTGCTGCTTCCCACAGCTCTCATTGACCCGGGATGGCGAACGAAAGCCAGTGGGATCCGCGATCAACCGAACCTGCAGACGCGTCAGGTAAACAACCTAGCCCGGCCCACCAGGGAGCTTACCCTGGTGGGCCACGTGCCAAAGGTTGCCGATCCCTGGTCTAGAGGATCTGGTGATCTCTTCTGGTCTTAAATTCTACGTAGGCAGCAGAGGCATGCATTACTATTCTCATTATCACATTGTAATTTGCACATTTCTAGAGATGAAATGGGAAATTGTAGCTTGCAGAATGTAATACTTTGAATTGATAGACCACTTAGCTTGTCTTATCTAAAGCTCTCAAGTGCTTTTACAAACAGTAAGGGCCAATTTTTTTCTAACTTTACTCATACTGAATAGTGCCTTACTTCGCAACTGGTTTTGATTGCATTACATGCAGAATAAAGTGCTTTTCCACATTAGCAAGGGTGTCAAAATGCTGCCATAAATGTATAATTACATGTATATTGTCCTGATGTGCTGTCCTGCAGGAAGATAGTGCCTTGTTCATAAGAACTCACTGTATTCATTTCAAACTTTTAACAAAAATATTTGAAGAGAGAGTTTTCTAAATATGTTGTATGTGTATTCTGGCCAATTTTAACTCTTACAAAACCTTCACAAACATTAACTAGTTAATTACCACACAACTCACATGAGGAAATGAAGGCAAAAAGGTTAAGTAATTTAACTAGGGTCACAGAGCAAGTCAGAGTGAGGATCAGAATCCAGAAGTCACCTTAGTACTGTGCTTAGTACTTCTTATACTAGGATGCCAGAGGCCATGTTGGCTGTTCTTCAGTGTTGTCGGTTCATTTTGGCTGGCTGCCAGGAGTTTTGGTGGCCTAAGGTCAATATCAAGAGTTTAGACTACACCGCCCGCATGGTCACACATTGCTGTGGGTTCATCCTAGAAATGGAATGACTTTTCATCATGTATATCACAGATTCCAAAAATCAGCCCCATGCTAGAGGGAGGAGATCATGCATCAACAGTAGACTTTGGGGAAAACTGGTGGTACATTTTAAACCTAATGATTCCTTTATGTTTTCAAGGCTGTCTTTCCCAGGAAGAGAACTAGAAACTTACTGTTGTCCCCTCCCAAAATGTAGTGACTAGCTCTGAAATTTTGATGTGTTGAAAATAAAGGGGGAACATGACCATGTGGTTTATAAGCCACAACAGTAATTTCCAGTAATCTCTGCATCACTCTAAAGGTTGCATTTTTGAGGTTTCTCTCTTTGTGAGATACAAACTTGAATATTTACTCATATATGTGCCTGTAAATTCTATTACTGAGACCCTAACAATCTGATGTCTACCTCTTAATGTGGGTTTGTGTACAGACAAAAGACAGGTCTTTTGAAAATATGGTTCTAAATGAATCAATGTATTGACCAGTCTCTACTTGATTTAGGCTGGATGGTTTTGTCAAGTGACCTCAGGAAGTCTCCTAGCACTAAAATTCCAGATCATGGAAAAATCAGAATTTGGATTCAGCCAAGCTGTTTAGTAGAAAATAAACTGGAACCTATGAAAATTCCATTTTTATTAAGTAGGCTGCCTTTTCAATTAGATTTAAAAAGACTGGGTTTGTAAGGTTCTTTTGGAATGTTTAGAACTGTGGCTTGCTTTTAATGACTGTTCAGGGATCTTGTCTACTCGTGCTCTGTCCTGCTGAGTGCTACTAGCAACTTGTGTGTCTTTGCCTTTCAGATATTTCCAGAGATTTCTTCCCATCTGTTTGTTTCATTTTGCTTACAGTTATATTTCTATTTATTAACTTTAACTGAAGGACTGGAGGTCTGAAAAACATACCTTACAATGAGAGACTCAAGGAGATTAATCTATTTTGAATATGGAAGAGAAAGTTAGGGGGCAACTTGATCAGTCAGTAAGTACCTACGCGGACAACATATCTGATACTAGCAGGCTCTTTAAAAAAAGCAAAGAAAGGTATAACAAGATCAACGGTTGGAAGTTGAAGCTAGAAAAAAATTTACACTTTGTTTGAATTTAACAGTGAGAGCAATTAACTACTGTATTGTATCAAAAATGTGGTTAAGTCTCCATCACTTGATGGAGTGTTTTTTAAACTTAATACTGAATGTCTTCCTAAGAAGATATCAGTGACGATAAAAATCAATGATTTAAAAAAAATATTTTTTTTATTTAAATCGGATTTTTTTGATCAAATGCTTTTTGAGGAAAAAACCTATCTAAAGATAGTTTTAATTAAGATATATTATAGCTCAAAGATATCTCATAATGGAATAGGGATTATAAATTCGAATTCTATAGTATGAGACAATATATTCATGTAATGTTTAAGAAAAGTTTTGTAAATGAGTTTCAATAGATTAGGGACCCAATCTTATGGGGTTCCAGGGGCTTCTGTATAGGTTAATCTTTACATCTACCCAATGGGACTCAGTGCAAAGTCTAGAAGATACCATCAGAGATGCTTACTTTTGCAGTTCTCAAACTGTGGATTTGTGTCTCCAGAGGTGACATGCTTGTTAACAGCAAAAATGTTTTTAAATAAATAAATAGAGGTGAGAAATAACAGACCTCAACCCTATTGTCCCTCTGCAAATTTGTGGACACAGAGTCAGTCCCCTACCTCTCTCTAAAAGTGCAAAGTTTCAAAAAGTTCAATGAATAAAAGATTGTTGGGGGCGGAATAGATCTGGACAAGGAGAAGAAGTCTGGAGATAAATGTGAGAAGGGAGGGACAGGCAGAGGTAAAAGTAAACCATACATTCTGGTACAGCATACTGGTTTGCCTTCCCCAGACAACAATTTAAAGGCCCTGGGACTCCCAGCAGTGGCTGGAGCCCCTGGCCCTTTAAATCACTGCCAGAGCCCCTGGCCATCTCTGCCACCCCGGATCTTTGGCAGCAGGGCTCAGGCACCAATTTAAAGGGCCCAGGTCTCCACTACCATAGCAGCGGCCAGAGCTCTGTGCCCTTTAAATGCCCCCCAAGCCCCGGGGCTCCCAGCCGCCTCTGCAGTTGGTAGCTCCGGCAGTGATTTAAAGGGCCTGGGGCTCCCAGCCACCACTACCACAGCTGGAGTCTAGGGCCCTTTAAATCTCAGTTGAGGCCACGCCCCCTGCTCTGGACTCCAGTAAGTCCTTTCAGTTATTTTCACCCCCAAGTCTTGAGGTCTTTCTGAGCGTAGCCTTCACTGATTTGAGATCTACCATACCATACTCCCATTAGAAGGGAAAACCTATAATGGCAGCAGGCCGTAAGAGAGACCCAGTTTGGGTCTCATCTATCTCTGAGTTGTGAAGAGTATGTATTAATGTTATAACAAATGCAAATGCAGCTAGTCCATTAAGAATCTGCAAGCCTGCTTGTATCATCATCAGTCAAGGGGAAAGACTGCGAATTCATATCCAATCTAGTATGTTAAGCTTAGTTTGTGTTTGTTTATTTGCTAGATAATCTGCTTTGATCTGTTTGCTAGCCCTTATAATTACTTAAAATCTATCTTTTATAGTTAATAAACCTATTTTATGTTTTCACTCTAAACTTACTGGTTTAGATTAAGTGCTTGGGAATCTTAGCTCAAGGGACTGTTGTATTTCCTCTCCACATTGAGGAGGAGGTGAACTGGATAATAAATTCATAATGGTCAGGGTTTTGACCAGGGCAGGACGGTACAGCTCTGGGGTTCTAGACTGGGAAGCTGGTAATTATTTTGGCTGTAGCCTCTCTATTGTTGGTTCATGCAGTGGCTTGTCAGAGATCCTGCATGTAACTGCAGCTGAGCGTCCCTACCTGTGTGAATGCTGGTGGAAGTGTAGGACCAGGAGCAGCTCTTCAGCTTGTCACAGCAGCACAGGATAAGAGGGAGCTCAGGCTGGTGAGTCAAAGGGCTCACAGTGGCACCCCAGTTCCAGGTGGCAGCCCAGGGAGAACCCATCACAGTATGTAACCCATAAAAGTTACACTCACAATCACAAATGATGATCACCCAGCAGCAATAAAATAATCACAAACAATCAATTAACTTCCATTAATGGAAGCAACACAGCCTCTTTAAACCCTTGAGCAAATTACCCTCAGTCTTCCCCCAGTCCTTGTGTGGCTTTTGCAATACACCTGTGTCAAGGTTCCTCCCCCACTCTGAACTCTAGGGTACAGATGTGGGGACCTGCGTGAAAAACCTCCTAAGCTTATCTTTACCAGCTTAGGTCAAAACTTCCCCAAGGTAACAAATATTACCCCCGTTATCCTTGGAATGGCCGCTACCACCACCAAACTAATACTGGTTACTGGGGAAGAGCTGTTTGGACGCGTCCTTCCCCCCAAAATACTTCCCAAAACCTTGCACCCCACTTCCTGGACAAGGTTTGGTAAAAAGCCTCACCAATTTGCCTAGGTGACTACAGACCCAGACCCTTGGATCTTAAGAACAATGAACAATCCTCCCAACACTTGCACCCCCCCCTTTCCTGGGAAATGTTGGATAAAAAGCCTCACCAATTTGCATAGGTGACCACAAACCCAAACCCTTGGATCTGAGAACAATGAAAAAGCATTCAGTGTTTTACAAAGACTTTTAATAAAAAATAGAAGTAAATAGAAATAAAGAAATCCCCCCGGTAAAATCAAGATGGTATATATATCTTACAGGGTAATTAGATTCAAAAACATAGAGAACCCCTCTAGGCAAAACCTTAAGTTACAAAAAAGATACACAGACAGAAATAGTTATTCTATTCAGCACAATTCTTTTCTCAGCCATTTAAAGAAATCATAATCTAACACATACCTAGCTAGATTACTTACTAAAAGTTCTAAGACTCCATTCCTGTTCTGTCCCCGGCCAAGACGACTACAGACAGACACACAAACCCTTTGTTTCTCTCCCTCCTCCCAGCTTTTGAAAGTATCTTGTCTCCTCATTGGTCATTTTGGTCAGGTGCCAGCGAGGTTACCTTTAGCTTCTTAACCCTTTACAGGTGAGAGGAGCTTTCCCCTGGCCAGGAGGGATTTCAAAGGGGTTTACCCTTCCCAATAATCACAAACAATCAATTAACTTCCATTAATGGAAGCAACACAGCCTCTTTAAACCCTTGAGCAAATTACCCTCAGTCTTCCCCCAGTCCTTGTGTGGCTTTTGCAATACACCTGGAAGATCATCAGGTTCAAGCTATTTCAGACCAAAGCTCACTACAGCTGTACCAAAATTTCATTGCTGCTACAAGATACTGAGCAGAATTGGTCAGAAATTTTTCAATAAAACAGTTTTCCATCAGCAAATGTAGATTTGACAGGATCAGAAAGTTCCACACAAACATGCCAATTCCTTTCAAATTCCCATGGTTTCCAGGTTCCTTACTCTGCAACAGCCCACAAGGCAGATTTCCAGGGGACCTAGACTCACAGGCATCATGGTTCCCTGGCCCTGCAGCAATGCACAAAGTAGGCTGCCACAGAGCCCAGGCTCCAGGCTTCCAGTTTCAGCAGTCTTCCTGGCAGAATCCCAGCTCTTCAGCAGTCTGGTGAACAAGGAAATAAGACAAGATGCTCACTCAGTACTAAATAGAACAACAGTTGTTTTGAATGATTTTAGAAATAAAAATAATATTGAAAAAATACTAGTAAAATATAAAAGTAAAAAAACCCATTAAATTTAACATAAAGGTCAAATTTGAAACATTTCATGTTGAAAGCACAAAACATTTTCAAATTTTGAAACTTTTTTCAGAATTACTGTTGAAAAAATCTGAAACTTCCAATTTTTGTTGTGAATCAAAACTTTTATTATTTCAGAATTACCTATGGGATAGGAATTTTGAGTTTCAATCAGATGTAATAATGCACAACAACTTGGGGAAGAAGCCAGTGCCCAAAAAGATGTTTTCAGATGTGACAGTCCACCAAGAAGTTGGGGACTCTCGAAGGGAAGATGACACCCAGAAGCTGGCATCAGGCAGCAATAGAACAATGCTTGTTGTATTTTCTTTTACCTGGGATACGCTACGGGATTGCTTACATGCACAAAGTTGCCTATATGCCTATTAACAGGTCCGGAGCCTTTGAGTCTGACCCAATCACAACTGAAGTAATCAGGAATCTTTCCATTGACTCCAGTGGGCAATGGATCAGATCCTTTGTTAGTGAAACTACTACATACTTACAATGAAAAAGTCATTTCATAATACTACTAGAGTTTTATACAAATACTATGTGCACTTAAAAATATCTGCATATTAGATATGTGCAAGATTACACTCTCCCAAACCAGCTGCTATATTTGGTCAAGGAGCTCTTCATGGTACAGTACTAGTGTATAAGCATGGTATACAATATATTGTTTTTAGCAGATATCTTGCTATGGAAATGTATTTCTAGAAAACGGCATATTCAATCTTCTGATCCTACAAGATGTTTATTTTCAGCTTAACATGAACATAACGTTGTAGTTCAAAAAGAAAGTAGTATATAATAATTGTAATAAGGTCCTCTGCCCGCCTTTCTTCCTGGAGCCTGGCGGACCACCCCAATAAAGCTCAGAGAGGCTTTGCAGAGGTTATGCAGCAGCCGTGGCTTTATTTACACAAACAGTTCTCCCACCACCCGTTGAGCTGTTTACAAGGCTTACAGGGTTCGTTCCCTCTTTGGCTAGCAGTCACCCCATAGCCAGGAGACTGAGTAGTCTCCTGGCAGTCCCCCTTCATACTGGCTCCCAGCCCTTATAACTGCTGGCCTGTCAGGCCCACAGGTGGAGCCAATCCCCAGGCCAGGCATCATGCCTGTTACACCAGCTCCAATCTATTTCTGTTGATTGGAGCTGGCTGAGCAGGGGCTAATTAGATGCTTTTGCAGCAGCACCCTGCAACAATAATATAATTTCATCTTCACCTCCAGCTTCCTTTGGGGTTGTGTAAATGCTTTTTGGGTTTTCCCCACTTCCAACTCTATTTAAAATAAATAAAAAGATGAAAGACTTGTTAATTATGGACACATATGAGCCAGGGAAGAAAATACATTAAAAAATAGTTAAAGATCGCAAACCTGTATAACTCCAACATAATGTGGTTGAATTTAACATTTGATAGCTTTAACAGGACACTGTTTTCTTTGTGATTATGTAGGTAGAAAATTCATAGTGTGGATTTTGCTCAACTCTCAAATTCAGGAACCAGGATAAAATTTCCACCAATATAAAGAGAGAGAGCCTTCTTCAAAGGGTATTTTTCAGCTAGGATTGTTTTTCCCCATGGAGTGCCACTTAATTAAAGGGGATGCAGGATGGTATAGAGCTCTTTGAGAAAGCATGAGAAAGAGGCTGAGCATCAAATAATTTTAAATGACATTTACTCTTTAAATAAGCTGGTCAGCAACTCAGCTTTCCTCTTCCTGTTCAGAATATCTTATACGTACACACACATACACAGACACACACACACCCCATCTCTTCCCCTCCACCCCAGAAAAAAACAAAAAACAAAAATGGGAACTAAGCGACAACAAAGAAAAAGGAAAATTGACACCAGCGACCAAACAATGAATCCAACAATGGTATTGGTTTCATGGAACGACTTTCAATGAGAGTTTATTCGGTTTTGATGACATCCTTTTATGCAGAAGCACTAGATTTGTGGATACTTAGACAGATACTTCACTAGTCAGGTTTTTTTTGCCTTCTTAGCAAGAAACAGCAGATCAGTTTCAGCAAAGGGGAATACTGCTATTATTTTTGAGCTACTCCACTACTTTTACTGCCACAAACAGTAATGGAGAAAATTGGAGAATATCCAGTACTGAATATCCTTCCATAATAGGATCTATTTCTGAAAAATGATCACATCCCTTCTTTCTTTTATTTCCTCCCTCAAAAATGTACCCTGTTGCTCTGGGATCAGAAACAACACTGGTGTGAAAATGCAGCTACTTTAAGGCAATGGAACAATCAAATGCAGAAATGCACAGTTAATGAAATTCTGCAATATTATAGCATCAGAAAATATAAAACACCACAGACTGGATTTTGGTACCTTTATTTTTTGCGATAGCTTTCAGTCTGATTCTCCAGTCCACATTGTTTAATATTACGCACTTGTTTAGAAATTTCCTAATCTAGTTTAAAGGTACCAAGCTCTTTGTTCAAAAGACATTTGATTAGAGATTATTGAACTGTTCTCCATAATAGTACACCCTTGGGAGAAGGCACCTCAGTGAATATACCAATTAAGAGTTGCACTCAGACAAAAATAAGAAGCATAAGAACAAACAGTGGCATTAACAAGCAAAAAAAAAAAATTGTAGCGGAGAGACAATGTGAACTAAAATGCAGTGTTTAAAAATATTATGTATTTAGATTCAAAGCCCCATGGAAAGTGTCTTGTTGTTTGCATTTTATTTGGATTTTTGAGGGTAGGTAAGGAAAAGTCAGGAATGTAGGCAAGGGGTAAACATACTAGGCTAGTCAGTTGAAGTGGCAAATAACTAAGTTAATTCAGAGTTAAGATGGCTTGATGGCATGTCATCCCCTTGCAGAACATTGAGTTGAGTAAAATTCAAATGTCTGAATACCAGGACATGCAAAGTTAAGGGTGCCCATGCAACCTGAGCTCTGCCCTATTTCACTAATGCCCCAATATGGCCTGTTTACACACACTTCAGTAACTGTGCAGTTGGCAGAGAAAAGATATGTACATGCTCTTCACACCTCCTTTATTTGTTTCACAACCCATTCACTCTCACCCACAGGATTCCATATAACACTATTAAAGGACAAGAAAGGGGGAAAAAAGGTTGCCCTGCCAGCCTGTCCAACGGGGCTGGCACTAGAAAGAGATGTCATGCCAAGGCATCCCAAAGCTGAATGTTAATAAGCATTTCTTAACAAAAGTATTTATGGGAGTAAGGGAAGGGAGCTTTGAAACTTACATTTTTCTTTCTCTTGTGACTCTAAATCTAATGGTGCATCTGTCTGTTTTTATCAGCAGCTTCTGGCATGGTGGCCTTGCAGGGTACACCCTCCACACCAGCAGAATACTTGACCCTGATGAGGAGGAGAAAGAAGAGGGTTAGGGAGGACATATTCTGTGAGATCCTGCAATGCATCAGGCCATGACCAAAGGATATGGAGGGCCAATATGACAGGCAGCATGGAGAAACTCAGAACAGGAAAAAGTCCTGGGGGTCCCAGCAGGACAAGGAGCAGGAAATGCAAAATGGGTCTTGACAGGCAGCAAATCCAAATGCTGGACCTACAGGTAACTCTATCCTTTGCCATCCTTGGAGTCCCTTTGCAGTCCACGGAGAAATTCACGGTCACTGTTCTGTACACAACCCAATATATCATATTCTGGTACTGCAGCCTGCATCCTTGCTCCCACCACTCCATACCGGGGGACATCAAGAAAATTACTGCTTCACATACATTGACCCATGAGAACCATAAGTGGTGTGTGTGTAGCCACAACTGACAACATGTGTTTACACAAATAGACATAAATGTTTACTTCCTTTTTAAATTTAAATTCTAGCTCCTTTAAATTATGTTAAAATTGTGTATAACATTTTTGTCTTTTTCACATTGCTTTTCTGCAGGTTCTCTCCCCCACCCCCCTCTCCCCACACACACTCAAGAAGGTACTATTTTTGGAGACTCAAGTTATCTTTATTACAACACAACAAATAATGCACAATGTATAGTGGTATTCAAGAAAATAAACTGTACTTGTAAATGCACACCAAGCACCACAAAAATCATGGCTTCAGGAGAACTCCTAGCCATATTCAGAAATGTACAGCAAGAACACCACAATTCACAGCAGCACCCAATGGAATGGGTACCAGCCAGCAAAGACTCACCTATAAATAATGTAGATTACACAAGATAGACACAATTCCATGAAAGCAGAAGAGAACAGTGCTGTAGCTGACTGTTAAAATTCTCTTTCAAAGCCTCCTTCAAGCACACAGCTCCACATTGGGATCTTCTAATAGCCCTTGTGTCTGGTTGTTCAATGTCAGCAGACAGCCATTCCATCTCTGCTCTGGCAGCAGCTTTTCCTCCTTTGCCTTACAGATATTATGCAGGACACAACAGGCAGCTACAACCGTTGGGATGTTTTTTCAAAGTGACATCCCAACTAGTGAGGAAACACCGCCAGCACCCCTTCAGTCTACCAAATGTGCATTCAACTGTCATTCTGTACCTGCTGAGCTGTTAGTTGAATCTTTTCTGTTCTGGTACTGTTGCGGTGGCCAGTGTAAAGCTGCATAAGCCGGGGTAGGCTGGTCTTCCAGAATCACTGCTGGCATTTCAATATCACCAATGATTACCTCACAGTCAATTCAGCCACCAGGCAACCTACTTTCCTACCTACTCTCCCTTCCAGAAATGGCCTATAAAGTATTCCTGTACCCCATAAGAATGGGATGTAGATCCAGCCATGGCTAGCAATCAGGTATCAGTGGTAAGAAACTTGACAACTTCTCAGCTTCATAACATCAGTCACACGGACCCAACACTGCTGAAGCTCCTATTAAGCTCTTGCCGCTGTCCCTCAGCCTCCTGCAATCCCTCTCAGCTCCTGACCATTCCTCCTCCCTGGCTCCTGCACCTGGGCCCCGCCTGCTTTCATCCTTCCCAACTTAATGATTCCTGCCCCTCTCCCACTTCCCTCCAGTCCTGTCCCATCCACACCTCCTGGATCTTGCTCCTACCCCCAGACTCCTACAACCAAAGAACCTCTCTTGTCTTCCCCCCAACAGCATTTTCTCTACTCCGCCCCCTCCCGCCCCATACCTCATCCCTCTGCATTGCAGGCCGGTTGCTTCCTCATCCTCATTTTTGGCTGGTGTACCACCATGCAGAGCAGTGGTGGCACGGGACAGACAGGCTTTCCACTCTCAGTGTTTGGCACCACAGCTGTCCCAGGCTGCCAGTAAGTGCAATTTCAGGGAAGGTCATGCTCAGCCTCTGCATCCCTGGGATGGAGCATTCCGGGAACAGACCAGAATCTTTGGAGAATTTAGCAGCCAAACTCTACCATGTCTCTACTGATCATGTGCAAATAGATTTTTTTCAAAGGCTTATAACTGGGCCCATCTGGCAGATTTTCATAGGAAGAGCAAAGGGTACTTCCCTGATACCAGAATTACCCATCTGCCCAATTTCAAGTCCCTACTGCAAACCAGAAGGGCACTAGAGCTTTTCAATGAAAAGACTGAGGGAGAAAATTAAACACCATCAACAAAGTTTTTGGAGAGTGTTGAGGACAATTTCCTGGTGCAAGTGCTGGAGGAACCAACTAGGGGCCATACGTCTCTTGACCTGCTGCTAACAAACAAGGAAGAATTAGTAGGGGAAGTAGAAGTGGGTGGGACCATGAGATGGTTGAGTTCAAGATCCTGACAAAAGGAAGAAAGGAGAGCAGCAGAATGTGGACCCTGGACTTCAGAAACGCAGACTTTGACTTCCTCAGGGAACTGATGGGCAGGATCCCCTGGAAGGCTAATATGAGGGCGAAAGGAGTCCAGGAGAGTTGGCTGTATTTTAAAGAAGCCTTATTGAGGGCGCAGGAAGAAACCATCCCGATGTGCAGAAAGAATAGCAAATATAGGAGGAGATCAGCTTGGCTTAACAGAGAAATCTTCGGTGAGCTTTAACAAAAAAAGGAAGCTTACAAGAAGTGGAAACTTGGACAGATAACTAGGGAGGAGTATAAAGATATTGCTCAAGCATGCAGGGCTGTAATCAGGAAGGTCATAGCACAATTGGAGTTGCAGCTAGCAAGGGATGTGAAGGGTAATAAGAAGGGTTTCTGCAGGTATGTCAGCAGCAAGAAAAAGGTCAGGGAAAGTGTGGGGAGGCATCCTAGTGACAGATGATGTGGGAAAAGCTGAGGGACTCAGTGCTTTTTTTGCCTCGGTCTTCACAGACAAGGTCAGCTCCCAGACTGCTGTACTGGGCAGCACAGTGTGGGGAGGAGATGAGCGGCCCTCAGTGGTGAAAGAACAGGTTAAGGACTATTTAAAAAAGCTGGACATGCACAAGTTCATAGGGCCAGATCTAATGCATCTGAGGGTGTGGAAGAAGTTGGCTAATGTGATTGCAGAGCCATTAGCCTTTATCTTCGAAAACTTGTGGTAGTCGGGGGAGGTCCTGAATGACTGGAAAAAGGCAAATATAGTGCCCATCTTTAAAAAAGGGAAGAAGGAGAATCCGGGGAACTACAGACTGGTCAGCCTCACCTCAGTCCCTGGAAAAATCATGGAGCAAGTCTTCAAGGAATCCATTTTGAAACACTTGCCGGAGAGTTAGGTGATCAGGAACAGTCAACATGGATTCGCCAAGGGCAACTCATGCCTGACCAACCTGATTGCCTTCAATGATGAGATAACTAGCTCTGTGGATATGGGGAAAGTGGTGGACGTGATATATCTTGACTTTATCAAAGTTTTTGATACAGTTTCCCACAGTAGTCTTGCCAGGAAGTTAAAAACATATTGATTGGATGAATGGAGTATGAGGTGGATAGAAAGCTGGCTAGATCGTCGGGTTCAACCGATAGTGATCAATGACTCAGTGTCTAATTAGTAGCTGGTATCAAGCGGAGTGCCCCAAGGGTCTGTTCTGGGGCCGGTTTTGTTCAACATCTTCATTAGTGATCTGAATGAGGGAACGGATTATACCCTCAACAAATTTGCGGATGACACTAAATTGGGGGGAGAGGTAGATATTCTGGCAGGTAGGGATAGGTCCAGAGTGACCTAGACAAATTGAGCCAAAAGAAATCTGAAGAGGTTCAACTAGAACAAGTGAAGAGTCCTGCACTTAGGATGGAAGAATCCCATGCACTGCTAGAGGCTGAGGACTGACTGGCTAAGCAGCAATTCTGCAGAAAAGGACCTGGGGATTACAGTGGATGAGAAGCTGGATATGAGTCAACAGTGTGCCCTTGTTGCCAAGAAGACTAAGGTATACTGGGCTGCATTAATAGTAGCTGCACCAGCAGATTGAAGGAAGTGATTATTTCCCTCTATTCAGCACTGGTGAGGCCACATCTGGAGTATTGTGTCCTGTTTTGGGCTCCCCTCTACAGAAAGGATGTAGACAAATTGGAGAGCGTGCAGCGGAGGGCAACAAAAATGATTTGGGGGCTGGGGCACATGAGGAGAGGCTGAAGGAACTGGGCTTATTTAGTCTGCAGAAGAGAAGAAAGAGTGAGGGGGGATTTGATAGCAGCCTTCAACTATCTGAAGGGGGGTTCTAAAGAGGATGGAGCTCGGCTGTTCTTAGTGGTGGCAGATGACAGAACAAGGAGTAATGGTCTCAAGTTGCAGTGGCGGAGGTCTAGTTTGGATATTAGGAAAAAGTATTTCACTTGGAGGGTGGTGAAGCACTGGAATTGTTACCTAGGGAGATGGTGGAATCTTCATCCTTACAGGTTTTAAGGCCTGGCTTGACAAAGCCCTGGCTGGGATGATTTAGTTGGGGATTGGTCCTGCTTTGAGCAGGGGCTTGGACTAGATGACCTCCTGAGGTCTCTTCCCACTCTTTCCCTAAACTCTAATCTTCTGTGATTCCATGAAAACAGTGTATTTTACCCTTACCTCATTCTAAGAAATTGGTGAAACATTAAGGTTGAAATTCCCCCTCCTCCATGAAAAAAAAAATCTTCCTGGGGCAGATACCCTGCGTGGAAAATTTCAGTTAAAATGTTTTAAGTTTGGCGACATGATAAGTAAATGAAAATAGGGTCTTATAATGGAAATTGTCAGACAACCTTTCCTATTGGTGTTACAACCTATGCTGCTATTAACATGTATAACGTGAAGGACAAAATTTATGAAACCTGCAAGATGATAGATGTTTAACTATGCAAAGCAACCACAAGATTTTTTTTAACTCTTCTGTGTCATTCTCCCACCACTATCTAGGTTATTGCTGAGTTTAAGTAGTACACTCTTCAACATGGACTATATTTGCATTTGTTCATAAAACACCTGGCCCACATATGGTGCTATACAAATAACAGTAAAAGAACAATAGTGACTACAACACTGGCACTGATCATGTAAATTTCCCCACTCTGTGCTGTGTCGACCTGAAGATTATCATGATGTTCCACCACCTAGGAATCCTTTTGAATTCCTCTTGTACTACTGGATGACATGTTCCACCTGCCAGTCCGGCGTCTGTATCCCATCCTACCAGACTTCATCTCTGCCAGCATGATCCATGCATTTGTGACATCCAGACTTGACCACAGCAATGCATAGGAGCTGGGAGCAATGCATAGGAGCTTAAACCTCAGTCTTTAAAACACAGCTTCAATTGCTTCACAATGCAAATGGTCACCTACTCAGGAACACAGATTCCTCATGAGGACAACTCCAAGTGATCCTGCCCTGAGTTATTTTCCGTTGACTACATAGCAATATACAAAGTTTCAGTCCTTACACTCAAAATCCTCCATGGAACCTCAGTTCTCGGGATAATCTCCTTTAAAAGCTATACTTGGAGGAATAGTGGAGCAACAGAACTGTCAATCTCAAGAATGAGACTCATGAGACAAAGGCATTCACAGCAGCAAGCCAACTAATATAGAACCAACTCCTACAGGATAACAGATCCCCAGAATCTCACCACCTTCTGATTAAAATGCAAACCCAATTTCTTTCAGCTACCCTCTCTTACAAAACAAAGGAAAACAGGAAAGCACTTAGCAGAAAAACTTCCCTGAATCCTGGCTAAAACATGTAATGTTGCCAGATACTATGATGAGCACAGTTGAATGACTGGATAGTCTCCAAAGCCTCTTAAACCTTGACATCTATCAGAAAGACAAGTCGGTTGTCAGATAGAATCAGTTGATACAGTGGGTTTTGTGATGTGGATATCAGTTAAAGATCACTTGCTTATTCTACACAGGCCACAAAACAGCCATCATATGGTACTAACCAGTATATAAGATAGAGAAACTTTCATTTATAAGTCAGAAATTGTTGTGTTTTTTCTTATTGGTTGTGTTTTTGTTTGTTTGTTTTGTAAGCTCAGAAGCAAACAGAACAGGAAAAAATGTAAGGAGAAGGTTAGAAGAAAATCACCATGAGAAAAGTCTGCTTCCAGACTGGGGGCAAAAGACAGATAAGAAGAGAATAGAGAAGGATAAGTTCAAGACACAATAATGGATGAACTATTTCTGTTTTCCTGGGCTGAAACTAAAATTGTTGCCCTCCCTCCACCCTACACTATTTAATGGCAGAAAGAAAAAACTCAACTCCACCTCTTCTAGGCTCTATGGGGCACTGGAGCTAAATACTGCAAACTGGCAAAATTTTAGCATATTTATTTACAATATATAAGCCAGCGTTCTAGACTCTGGATACAAAATAAATAAATAAATAAAATCATTTTATACACTGTTCAGATGTTCAAGGATCTGTCTTGGATATCATAGTGAAAAATTCACAAGTAAATCAAGTCTTTCCAAAAACAGAAACATTGTATGGATATTATTCCTTTCTTTCTGATGCCTACTGACTGTGGTATTTTTGTTTATTTTTCCCCAAAGTTTTGCTCTTTCATAAGTAAGTAAATCTCTGCCAAAACAACACTTTTAAGTATTCCCTCCCCACCATCCTCATCCAAAAAGTGACCCAAGATGACAAAAGATAAAGACCAGGAAAAGGAGCATGTGCTCGGTATACTCCAAAGCTTTTCCCCCCAGAATATTTGGGAATTATTTTGGAGTTCTGTGCTGGATATGAAGAGAATGAGTTAGGGTAGAGAATTTATGCCCAGCAATGTAAGATCATCAATATTTTATGAAAAGGAAGCTTTTAGTTAATATTTAATATGATACAGTGTAGACTATTCTATATGTAAGTAAAATGTCACATCAATTTTTGAAGGTATGTATTTACATATTGACAGGTAGATAGATGTTCAAATTGTAATCCCATTCTTCAATTTAAACCCTATTTTTCTGAGGACTAAGAATACTGATTTCATAATAGACCTGGACTAGCTCAGCAGATTTGTAAAAAATAAAGTCATAAACCTGTTCACCTCTATGGTGATGGGTTAAATCCAGCCTACGGAAGAGATATTCCAAAACCCCTATTAAATGTTGTATGGCCCTTAGTCACCTTTAAAAATCTCCAACTAAGAGTTAACCAGATCTCCAATGGTTAACCAAATCTCCAAACAGAGTTAACCATGATCAATTGATATGTTAAATACACTAGCAACACTGACTACAAAGACACATTTAACATGACTTGAGTTAACATGACTCCTCGAAGTCATGTTTTAACACAACCTAATTTTCCAGTAAAGACATGTCTTGTTTACCTGTGACCCCATCATCTCATTGTAGGGTAGGTTGTTAGACAGGAGTAAACTATATATCATATTCTAAGGCATGCTAAAATGCTTTTGAAAGTGGTAATCTATGGGATTCATAGATTCATAGATATTTAGGTCAGAAAGGGCCATTATGATCATCTAGTCTGACCTCCTGCACAATGCAGGCCACAGAATTTCACCCACCACTCCTGCAAAAAACCTCACACATATATCTGTGGTATTGAAGTCCTCAAATCGCAGTTTAAAGACTTCAAGGAGCAGAGAATTCTCCAGCAAGTTACCCGTGACCCGTGCTACAGAGCAAGGCGAAAAACCTCCAGGGCCTCTTCCAATCTGCCCTGGAGGAAAATTCCTTCCCGACCCCAAATATGGCAATCAGCTAAACCCTGAGCAAGAATGGGCAAGATTAATCAGCCAGATACTACAGAAAATTCTTTCCTGGGTAACTCGGATCCCACCCCATCTAATATCCCATCACAGGCCATTTGGCCTATTTACCATGAATATTTAATATTTAATATTTAACCAAAACCATGTTATCCCATCAAACCATCTCCTCCATAAGCTTATCGAGTTGAATCTTAAAGCCAGATAGATCTTTTGCCCCCACTGCTTCCCTTGGAAGGCTATTCCAAAACTTCACTCCTCTGATGGTTAGAAACCATCTAATTTCTAGTCCAGATTTCCTGGTGGCCAGTTTATATCCATTTGTTCTTGTGTCCACATTCATACTGAGCTTAAATAATTCCTCTCTCTACGGTATTTATCCCTCTGATATATTTATAGAGAGCAATCATATCTCCCCTCAACCTTCTTTTAGTTAGGCTAAACAAGCCAAGCTCCTTGAGTCTCCTTTCATAAGACAAGTTTTCCATTCCTCAGATCATCCTAGTAGCCCTTCTCTGTACCTGTTCCAGTTTGAATTCATCCTTCTTAAACCTGGGAGACCAGAACTGCACACAGTATACCAGGTGAGGTCTCACCAGTGCCTTGTATAACGGTAGTAAAACCTCCTTATCCCTACTGGAAATACCTCTCCTGATGCATCCCAAGACCACGTTAGCTTTTTTCACAGCCATATCACATTGGCAACTCATAGTCATCATATGATTAACCAATGCTCCATGGTCCTTTTCCTCCTCCTTTACTGCTAATTGATGTGTCCCTAGCTTATAACTAAAATTCTTGTTATTAATCCCTAAATGCATGACCTTACACTTCTCACCATTAAATTTCATCCTATTACTATTCATCCAGTTTACAAGGTCATCCAGATCCTCCTGTAGGATATCCCTGTCCTTCTCTAAATTGGCAATACCTCCCAGCTTTGTATCATCCGCAAACTTTATTAGCACACTCCCACTTTTTGTGCCAAGGTCAGTAATAAAAAGATTAAATAAGATTGGTCCCAAAACTGATCCTTGAGGAACTCCACTGGTAACCTCCCTCCATCCTGACAGTTCACCTTTCAGTAGGACCTGTTTTAGTCTCCCCTTTAACCAATTCCTTATCCACCTTTCAATTTGCCTATTGATCCCCATCTTATCCAATTTAACTAATAATTCCCCATGTGGCATGGTATCAGACGTCTTACTAAAATCTAGGTAAATTAGATCCACTGCGTTTCCTTTGTCTAAAAATCTGTTACTTTCTCAAAGAAGGAGATCAGGTTGGTTTGGCACAATCTACCTTTTGTAAAACCATGCTGTATTTTGTCCCATTTACCATTGACCTCAATGTCCTTAACCACCTTCTCTTTCAAAAGTTTTTCCAAGACCTTGCATACTACAGATGTCAAACCAACAGGCCTATAGTTACCCGGATCACGTTTTTTCCCTTTCTTAAAAATAGGAACTATGTTAGCAATTCTCCAATCATACGGTACAACCCCTGAGTTTACAGATTCATTAAAAATTCTTGCTAATGGGCTTGCAATTTCATGTGCCAATTCCTTTAATATTTTTGGATGAAGATTATCTGGGCCCCCCTATTTAGTCCCATTAAGCTGTCTGAGTTTCGCTTCTACCTCAAATATGGTAATGTCTACCCCCATATCCTCATTCCCATTTGTCATGCTACCATTATCCCTAAGATCCTCTTTAGTCTTATTAAAGACTGAGGCAAAGTATTTGTTTAGATATTGGTCCATGCCTAGATTATCCTTGGCCTCCACTCCCATCCTCAGTGTTTGGCGGTCCCACTTCTTTCTTTGTTTTCTTCTTATTTATATGACGATAGAACCTTTTACTATTGGATTTAATTCCCTTGGCAAGGTCCAACTCTACTTGACTTTTAGCTTGTCTCACTTTATCCCTACATGTTCTGACCTCAATAAAGTAGCTTTCCTTGCTGATCCCTCCCTTCTTCCACTCCCTGTATGCTTTCTGCTTTTTCTTAATCACCTCTCTGAGATGCTTGCTCATCCAGCTTGGTCTACAACTCCTGCCTATGAATTTTTTCCCCTTTCTTGGGATGCAGGCTTCCGATAGCTTCTGCAGCTTTGATTTAAAATAATCCCAGGCCTCCTCTACCTTTGATCTATAAATTCTTCAGTCCAATCCACTTCCCTAACTAATTTCCTTAATTTTTTAAAGTCAGCCCTTTTGAAATCAAAAAGCCAGTTGCAGATTTATTTTTGTTAATCCTTAATAGAATCATAGAATCATAGAATATCAGGGTTAGAAGGGACCTCAGGAGGTCATCTAGTCCAACCCCCTGCTCAAAGCAGGACCAATCCCCAATTAAATCATCCCAGCCAGGGCTTTGTCAAGCCTGACCTTAAAAACTTCTAAGGAAGGAGATTCTACCACCTCCCTAGGTAACACATTCCAGTGTTTCACCACCCTCCTAGTGAAAAAGTTTTTCCTAATATCCAACCTAAACCTCCCCCACTGCAACTTGAGACCATTACTCCTTGTCCTGTCCTCTTCTACCACTGAGAATAGTCTCGAACCATCCTCTTTGGAACCACCTCTCAGGTAGTTGAAAGCAGCTATCAAATCCCCCCCTCATTCTTCTCTTCTGCAGACTAAACAATCCCAGTTCCCTCAGCCTCTCCTCATAAGTCATGTGTTCCAGACCCCTAATCATTTTTGTTTCCCTTCGCTGGACTCTCTCCAATTTATCCACATCCTTCTTGTAGTGTAGGGCCCAAAACTGGACACAGTACTCCAGATGAGGGCTCACCAGTGTCGAATAGAGGGGAACCATCACGTCCCTCGATCTGCTGGCTATACCCCTACTTATACATTCCAAAATGCCATTGGCCTTCTTGCCAACAAGGGCAAACTGTTGACTCATATCCAGCTTCTCGTCCACTGTCACCCCTAGGTCCTTTTCCGCAGAACTGCTGCCTAGCCATTCGGTCCCTAGTCTGTAGCGGTGCATTGGGTTCTTCCGTTCTAAGTGCAGGACCCTGCACTTATCCTTGTTGAACCTCATCAGATTTCTTTTGGCCCAATCCTCCAATTTGTCTAGGTCCCTCTGTATCCTATCCCTGCCCTCCAGTGTATCTACCACTCCTCCTAGTTTAGTATCATCCGCAAATTTGCTGAGAGTACAATCCACACCATCCTCCAGATCATTTATGAAGATATTGAACAAAACCGGCCCGAGGACCGACCCTTGGGGCACTCCACTGGATACCGGCTGCCAACTAGACATGGAGCCATTGATCACTACCCGTTGAGCCCGACAATCTAGCCAACTTTCTACCCACCTTATAGTGCATTCATCCAGCCCATACTTCTTTAACTTGCTGACAAGAATACTGTGGGAGACCGTGTCAAAAGCTTTGCTAAAGTCAATGAACAACATGTCCACTGCTTTCCCTTCATCCACAAAACCAGTAATCTCATCATAGAAGGTGATTAGATTAGTCAGGCATGACCTTCCCTTGGTGAATCCATGCTGACTGTTCCTGATCACTTTCCTCTCATGTAAGTGCTTCAGGATTGATTCCTTGAGGACCTGCTCCATGATTTTTCCGGGGACTGAGGTGAGGCTGACTGGCCTGTAGTTCTCAGGATCCTCCTTCTTCCCTTTTTTAAAGATTGGCACTACATTAGCCTTTTTCCACTCATCCGGGACTTCCCCCGTTCGCCACGAGTTTTCAAAGATAATGGCCAATGGCTCTGCAATTACAGCCGCCAATTCCTTTAGCACTCTCGGATGCAACGCGTCCGGCCCCATGGACTTGTGCATGTCCAGCTTTTCTAAATAGTCCCTAACCACCTCTTTCTGCAGAGAGGGCTGGCCACCTATTCCCCATGCTGTGATGCCCAGCGCAGCAATCTGGGAGCTGACCTTGTTCATGAAGACGGAGGCAAAAAAAGCATTGAGTACATTAGCTTTTTCCACATCCTCTGTCACTAGGTTGCCTTCCTCATTCAGTAAGGGGCCCACACTTTCCTTGGCTTTCTTGTTGTTGCCAACATACCTGAAGAAACCCTTCTTGTTCAGTTTGAACAATCAAGCTCATGATCACTTGAGCCAAGACTATCCCCTACAACCATTTCTTCTGTGAGGTCCTCACTACTCACCAAAATCAAATCTAAAATGGCATCCCCTCTAGTTGGTTCAGCAACTACTTGCTGAAGGAATCCAGCAGCTAGCACATCTAGGAAAGTCTGATCCCTATTATTATTACTAGCACTCGTCCTCCAGTCTATATCTGGGAAGTTAAAGTCTCCCATGATCACACAGTTTCCATTAGTAAAATAGGGATGAAAGATGTAAAGATGCAAATAGGGAGAAATAAAGGTAAAGCAATTTTAAATAGGTGGTACAATAAATATGGGGTTTAACCACCTAGCATATGGCCTGCTGAGTTCGCAGAAAGACAAAAGTGCATGACCCAGATTTAGCAGTACACATCTTATGATAAAGTAGTAAATCACAAAAGGGGAGTTTAAGCTTGAAATAATAGGTTTTTGGTACATGTAACCAGGAAGCAAAACCGCATTTACATATTGAAACCATTGTGAAATGTAACACTCGGAATCTTTAATTATGGTCCACTGGAATAACAAACATGGGCTTAAACGGTATAAAAAGATGGCCAGGTCAACCCCTAGTTGGGACACCAGAGATGACCAAATGGAGGTAGTCTGAGTATGAACAAGCCCTCTCCTTGGTGCTTTCTACTTACTTTTTCTTCTATCTTTTCTGTTGCCAGCCTCCACAAGGTTGTAAATATGAACACGATTATAAGCATGTCAACATTGGGGAATTGCTTTATCTTATACCAGCCTAAGGCTTCAGAGTAGCAGCTGTGTTAGTGTGTATTCGCAAAAAGAAAAGGAGTACTTGTGGCACCTTAGAGACTAACAAATTTATTTGAGCATAAGCTTTTGTGAGCTACAGCTCACTTCATTGGATGCATTCAGTGGAAAATATACACAGAGAACATGATACAATGGGTGTTACCATACACACTGTAACAAGAGTGATCAGGTAAGGTGAGCTATTACCAGCAGGAGAGAAAAAAAACCTTTTGTAGTGATAATCAAGGTGGGCCATTTCCAGCAGTTGACAAGAACGTGTGAGGAACAGTGGGGGAGACGGGGGGAATAAACATGGGGAAATAGTTTTACTTTGTGTAATGACCCATCCACTCCCAGTCTTTATTCAAGCGTAATGTAATGGTGTCCAGTCTGCAAATTAATTCCAATTCAGCAGTCTCTCGTTGGAGTCTGGTTTTGAAGTTTTTTTGTTGAAGAATTATGACTTTTAGGTCTGTAATCGAGTGACCAGAGAGATTGAAGTGTTCTCCAACTGGTTTTTGAATGTTAGAATTCTTGACATCTGATTTGTGTCCATTTATTCTTTTACATAGATTATAGTTGAATGCATTAGCTAAATTCTAACAGCAGAATTCTTAAAGCTGGTAATCATTTGTGAGCCAGGAAGTTCAGCTTTTCTCCAGGGACTGTACTGCCTTCCATTTAATTTCTGGGTGCAAATTAATGTATTGGTTTTAGTTTGGGTGCAAAGCTGTCAAAAGTCAGGGATCCTGTGGAGCAACAATGTGTAATCATAACTGTATCATAACGGATATGTGTCAAGGGGGCTGAATTAAGTTTTCACAAGCAACCTTAAATCTGATTTTTTCTAATTTTTGAGTATTTAACTTTGCCACCTAAATAATGTTCTTTTAATGTAGGTTTTTAAAAGTAATTTCCTAGATTTTGTAATGTGTAACTGTGACAATCCTGAATCATCAGTAGGTTTTGAACCCCCATCATGAATTATTGGTAGGTTTTGAACCTTGAGCTTTCAGCACAGATCTTTGCCATATAAGCTATGGGACTAACTACATTAGCTGGCATCAGAATAAGGTTGTGAGCCCAGAATGTGGCTAGACTTCTATTGCCATGTGCTGGGTCCAGGAGAGCCCAGTCTGGTTCTTTCTCACAGGATTTCCCAGGCGCTCCCATTGCAGCGAGTGCTGATGATGCTCAGGTGGCAGTGTGGTCCTGGGCTTAGAATGTTTGTGTTTAGGTATTTTTGCAAGTTGCATTTCTCATTAAATTTTGGCACATGAGAAGGGACATGGCAGTTTATATCTCAGCAAAACCTGAAAAAAATTTCATGGGACAAAGAAGAGGCACGTTGCTAGCCCAAAGACTTTCTTCCTGCTGCATTTTAAAAGATTATTGTAAACAATGGATGTATCTGAGCTTATCAAAAAAAAGGTTTTTAAAATAATCTTTTATATTGGGAAGACTTAGACAACCTTAATAAAGAGGTTACCGTTGGCTCCCCCTAATGTTTAGATAGGAAGCAAATTGAGGCAAGTATGTTGTCTTCATGTTTGTCTGTGCAGCCTTGTACTGTTGCCACTACATATAACTATCTTCATCTGTTAGCTTATAATTATAAACTGTTAAATCTTACTGAAACAAAAACTTGTCACCAAAGTCTAGATCCAGCTTAAAGAGATGTTATTGCTACTGTGAGATAATTCACTTGTGCTGGCTGTTTAATGCATAAGAATAAGTGGTCCAAAGTGATACTTTATCAACCAAAATGACTGACAGAAAGTGAGGGCAAAAGAATTATACTTTGCCTTAGTCTACGGTTCACTGCCAGTGAATATTCATAAACAGTGCAACCAGGGTCAGAGTCTCTCATTAGGAGGCTGAGAAAAACATACTTCACCTCTATGACACCAGGGTTGCTGGCCTGGAGAAGAAGTTGAGAATCAGAATATTTCTTACATAAGCTCTTGACAGTAAAGCAATCAGGTACATGGCAGTATGTGACAGCATTAACTTAGCAATGCATAAAGGAAAAAGCAGAAAGGGATTATATATATAAATAAAATTAGGGGCACATGTCAAGAGAGACAGGCAGACAGTCTCTCCAATGTTTAGCTAATGTGTTAATATTTTCAGGAAAATAAATGTAGACGCTGGATACATCACAAACCCCACTTGTAGCAACATACAATTAAACAAAGGAGGTGGGGTTGAAGGGTGGAATGAAATATACATATACGCACACGCATGTGGCTGCAGGCAACAGCACCAGAATGCACATCAGATGACAGCCAAGACTTGGGAATCTGAGCTTGCAAGTTAACTCCTCCATGGTAGTCCATTTAAAAGAATAAACACTCTTGTACCAGATGTGCACGATAACTGGCTTTTCCTAATTGTTGAGAGGCTGGGGAAGAAGATTTGTGGCAGCTTCCTGACTCAAATCACGTCAAATCATAGAGTGCTCCGAATGTGGAGAGGCTATATTAAATACACAGATTCCAGACAACGCCATGTGTTGATTCTGGGAAACGGCCAAATTGCTGACATTGGTACTCTTTAATGGAAGATCTGCACTGTGTTCAACATATGCTTCTCAACAGGTGGTATAGTACTATTTAGAAGACAGAGATGCTGTGCTGTCTGCACAGAACTAGAACTTTTTTTTCTTTTTGCCCAGAACAGAATGTGAGCTCTAACCCACTGCTCCCATCAGCTTAAATAGGTGCTGTGGCTGTCCAGCACTTTTTAAAATCAAGCCTTTTATTTAGGTGCCTTTATATGGATTTAGGAGCCTATCTGAGGGTAGCCACACTGAAATGTTGTTTGTGTGTCTCCCCACAGGTGTTTTAAGCAATGAAACATCACAAACAAGATGGTATCTAGGAACTTATTTATATATTATTGTTTCATTTCCAATTTTTTTTTGTATCTGCAGAAATACAGTTAAATACAATATATAGCATTATATTACAGGGATCAGCAACCTTTGACATGTGGCCCGCCAGGGTAAGCCCCCTGGTGGGCCCACCGGTTTGTTTACCTGCTGCATCCGCAGGTTTGGCCAATCATGGCTTGCTCCTCCAGGTCAATGGGGGCTGTGGGAAGCAGTGGCCAGCACATCCCTCAGCCTGCGCCGCTTCCCGCAGCCCCCATTGGCCTGGAGCAGTGAACCGTGGCCACTGGGAGCAGCGATCGGCCGAACCTGCAGACGCGGCAGGTAAACAAACTGGCTGGGCCTGCCAGGGGGCTTACCCTGGCGGCCTGCATTCCAAAGGTTGCCAATCCCTGGCCTATTATGTAGACTAACAAGCACTCTAAAACTTTCATAGTTGTTTTCTTAAATTTTAATTCTCTCTCTCACCTTCTTTTTTCTGGTTAAGCTTGGTGGCATGGTACCTGCCTAAGAAATAAGAATTTTGATTTAATTTTATTTATTTTAATCACCACAGTTTCTGGCAACACAGTCACAACAGCTACCAGTATAGAACTCCCATAGAGTCTTTTCTTTCCATAGAACAACTTCAGTTTCAGTATATCTGTGTCACTGCCGGAAGATCCTGTCTTCCACATGTCTCTGCATGTAGGAGAAATATTAGGGCTAGGTGTGATCAACCACAGCATGGCCATACAAGGGCAGATGATAACACCACTGCTGGCTGAGTCATTTGTGGGGATTAAACATGAGATCTCTGAATCCAAATAATAAATCTTTATATTTAGGCTATTAGAGGGGGCGGGGAGGGGGGAGGGTCCATGCACTACTTGAGAAGAGACTGCTTGATACCGCCACTCATTGGTGAACAAACTGCTGAAAAATGGGTGTGGAGGGTTAGCCGAGGCCGCTCAAGAAATCTGCTGTCCTAGGTAAAACTGAAGTCTACCTATAGCTAGAGTGGCCTCTAAGGGTTAGAGAGAAAGCACAGCCATTACCCTCCCCACACCATATCAACCTGGACAGTACAACACCCCATGGGAAAAATTTTCATGATTCTAATGGATAACACATAGTGTACACTCCACATGCACCAAATAGCCATGAAAAGTCATGTCTCCTGGGGAACATTCTCTCTTGGTTCTCCTCCAAGGGTGGTGCAGTTCTACACCGACTCCAGGGTCCATGACAGTTGCACAGCTAAGGTTGCCAACCCTCTAGGATTGGTCTGGAGTCTCCTGGAATCAGCATCCATCTCCTGATGACTATTGAAAGCAATCCAGGAGATTTTAATAAGATATTTTAAGAAAATGACATCATGTCATGTTGGAAAAAAAAATCTCCTGGAATAGCTTCAGTCAGAGTTGGCAACCCTATGCCCAATGCCTGTAGTTCTTAAATGAAAAAAAGTTGTACTTTATTCGCTGACCACAATACAGAATTTTCAATGTGTGGAATGACTTGAGCAAAAAGGCACAGTTTGCTTCCCATACCCTACGTACATACTGTATGTGCAATTATTCAGATTATAGCCCACATTCTACAAATGGATCCCCGTACATGGACCCTTGGGGCCACTGACTGACACTGCTTGGGCATGATGGTATCCAAAGGTAAGACTGTGGCCTATGTTTATTTTAATTGAAATTAAATATTAAAAGTAAATAAGCATTTTCATCACATGGATAATATGACAAAGTCAAAGTGCAAATTCCAGTTTGTTATGGAAACCCATATTACAATCCTTTGTTAACAGGAGCAAAGAAAATAAGCAAATTAAAGTATTTCAGTTAAGCCTGTTCCCCCCCCCCCTCCTTTATTGTTTGTAGGGAAGCATGCTTTAATGATGACTTTGCTCCCCCAGTTCTGAATTTTTTATCCAATTTTCCAGCTAGGTCTGAGTGAGGTAAAAGAGCTGGCAGATTTAGAAAAATATCATTGTACCATATCAAAATTTGATATCATTGCTGTATTCTATATGAGCAGTAAGGGTGCTCTAAGAATGAATTATCACGTGTGTTCAGGAGAGGCTTCTGATTAAAGTCACATTGTGTTCGTGTGCTTTAAAAAATAATTTGGTCTATGTTATTGCAAATGAACGCTTGATAGGTGGAGATAATTCTTCTAAATAAGGGAGTTTAGCACAGAAAAAGTATAGCACAGAAAGCAGAAATGCAAACGTCTCCAGATTAGTGTCCTGATCTTGCAAGCACTTATGAATATAAGTCACTTTACACACATTGGGCAAAGTGTCAAAAGAGATCAGCTTTCATTTTGGAAAGTCAGTATGGTCTCGATAGAGGAATGGATTGGGGCTCTGGAGACCTGGGTTTGATTCCCAGTTCTGCCTCTGGCCTGGTGAGTGACCTTGAGCAAGTCACATCCCCTCTCTGTAACTCAGTTTTCCAATCTGTAAACTGGGGACAATGGTAGTGACCTCCCTTTGTAAAGTGTTTTAAGATCTACTGATGAAAAGCACTGTAACAGATAGGTATTATTAAGCACCTGAGACCCCCCAACACTGCAATTTTTTCCCCACATGATTAACTTTAAGCATGTATGTAGTTCATAGAGATCTTAAGTGTTTGTAGACAGGACCTAAGTATGTGGCCAGATTTTTAGAAGGGTTCAGCATGCAGCAGCTCTCACCAAGAACAATGGGTGCTAAAATCTCTTGAAAATCATCCACTTCTTTTAGGTGCCTAAACAGAAGCAGAGCTCTTCTGAAAGTGTCACCCTTTGTGGTTAGGTCTTTGTATGATCAGGACCCCAACACACTGCCATTCTTTTCCTTTAAGGTACACTTTGAGGTAGTTTGTCTCCTTATGATAGTTCTGTTTTCATATCTGTTCAGTTGTTGGCCTTCCTGCTAAGAATCCCAGCAACTCTACACATACTAGCTAGTGTGACAGTGTTTTTGTCATGCAGATATCACTTCAATAAGAACAAATAGGAAAATGATATCTATTTTGTTATTGCTATCATCTAAACCAGCTGCAGAATACCAGATTTGGTTTCAAATGAAAGGTAGGAGGAATGGTTCCAAGGATCCTTCAACCAGCACATGCTGTGACAGGTGAAAGTGGACATGCCAAATGCATATGTAAACATTAATTTGTTCTCATTGTCCTTCAACAGCTAATGCTCATGCTGTATACGACTCAAAAGAGGGTAGGTAGAGGCTGTTCTAGTCTCTTCTACTGTGTTTCTCACATCACATCTATCACAAGTGTGGTATTTGAGTGCCTGTTCTAAAAATGCATTAAATAAGGTGTGTATACATCTTTATTTCTCTCCGTCTTGAGGGGCTTCCATGATATGCAGTTTTGGAAATTTGTTCTAGGCCTATTTATTTAAAGGAAAGAGTGAAAGAAAAGGCAGAAAACCAGCAGAACGAATGGGGGCAGTGGGGGAGGGGTTAAAAAATTCATTTCATGGAGTACCTGTTGCTACTGTTAGAATGCTCCACCGAGCCGTCTACTTCTGGGCTATTTTAAAAAAAATATATTCATCTATTTTGTGATTTTTAAAAAACAACAACAAGAGTTTCAGGTGCCTTAGGCTATCTACTTTCAATATTTAAAAAACAGTTTGCAAAATACTGCCAACTGGCATTTGTTCAGAGCATGTTAATGATGTATATTGGCATTTGGATGGGAGATTACAACAGCAAAACTCTTTGTGAACAATCTTGTGTGTTAAACTGGTTGCCTGAGCATTATTGAACAGGACAGTCTGTCAGAGATTAGCACTGTTGAGTAAGTAATCTATTCCACTTCACATTCTTTCTTGAAACATAAATCATACATCAAAAGGAACCTTTTTTGTCACCGCTTTGCCTTTTGATCCTTCCTAGTCAAAGACTAATATGAAAGCACATACACAAGGAAATAAAAAAAATACAGTCTTGAAAAACAATACACCTTCTAGCATATAGAACACAGTTCAAAGGAACCAGCTGATCCTCCAAGTTTGCCAGATGGGTCCTACCAATTACGTTTAAATTATGAGATGGAGATTCTCTAGGGAGTTTAGTATGTAAAAGTAGAAATCCTTGCCACTTTTCCCTTCTCTGATTTTCCTCAGAGCAACAAGCAATTCCTGAACCAAGTCTGGAAAATAAACTCTTTGCCTGGGTGCATAAGTCATAGGAGTAACACATCTATTCCCTGAATGTCTTAAATTGATATGTAGACTCTAAACAAACTTTCTGAAAAGGTAAGTGTGAATCATGCTACAGTACTCAGAAATGAGGAAGATAGCTGATCAGTTTCAAGATAATTCTTTGAATATTTGTGTATTTTAAAATCACTCTCTCTTCCTCCTCCCACTCCCCAACTCATGAAAGCTTAATTAGACCCTTACCAAACCTCTGTAGGATGAAAGAAGATATTCTTCTTGAGCTATGGTTATAGAACCATTCTTGCTTGGAGAGGTCTAATTAAAGTTTATTCAGTCATTTTTGTCTGCTGGAAAGATCTCTCTTACCAGTAGAAAGTGAAAATGAAATCCAGATGAAGTAAAAAAGAATAATTGGCTAAGATTCATGAAGTGTTAAAAATATTTTAGAAAGTTATAATAGATTAGTATAATGGAAAATCTCTGTGTCAGCATTGATCTAACATTTCTTTGGAAATATATAACAATGTAATAATATTCAGAGGCTTCTCATCCTTAGTAGATTTTTACTCTTGCAATTTGTGACTATAATTAAAAGAAAACAGAAATACTCAAAAGCTATGCTGAGTTCAGTGTGATCTGCATGCTAAAAGTCTCTTGTACCAGGAGGAAAGGGAGGTAGAAACAAAGATGAAAATCGGCTTCCATCAAGAATTCAAGTCGAGTGTTTGGAAAATTAAAAGAATTTCCCTTTGTACGGCAACAATTAATTTCCAGCTGAATGGCAGAGGCTTTGGTGGTGGGGAGGAGTGGGGGTGGAAGGAAAGAATTCAGTTGATGGTGTTCATGAGTAATGACCCCATGACATTGCAAGAATGTGGTTATTAATTCCAGGGTCTTGGCCAGATTCCACACATCCCAGAATCCCGACTACTGCTCTCTTTCCTTCCAATACATAAGCCCTGGAACCTGGCTCTCAGCTCCAATTGTGGTTGAATAAGCGAGAATCAGCAGTAGTTGGGTTTCAAGGAAACCTCACAGGGAATAAAAGAATACCTCCCCTCTTACAAAATGGAAATTATTAAAAACAGTGAGGAAATAATGAAGTTTTCAATACAGTGAATTTGGAGAAAGTGATGGTCACAAAGCCAAGACATAAAGCCAAAGGTCTGGATGGTAGGAATCCAAATCCATTTTACTATGTAGGATTTCTGTGTCTTTTCAAACTCTGTTTTTTATTACCATCCCTACCGAAAAAAAAAATACAACAACATTTTTGTGGTTTGTTGAAGTGGAAATGCCACTGGAAAATGATCTCATTTACCACAAGAAGGCATGCTAGCGAATCTGGAAAACCACAACAATTTATTTCTTTTGCTATGTATCCAGCGCAAAGGAAAGTACAGAAAAATGTTTTGAACACAGTGAGCCCAATGGTGAAAAGGTCATTGCTTTATTCCAAGTGAATCTGAAAATTGTCCTTTTCTTCTGCAGTAAGAAATATTCAAAGCAGGACCCACTGCAATCTGCCCCAACAAATAAAGCAAAATCCTATAAGAAAAGAGCCCTGCTAATGATACAAAACTCAGTGCATATCTTTCACCACAAGAGAGATTCTCCACTATCTACAACTGCCATCTACAAGGAGCTCAGAAGACCCTACTAAAGCAAATGTCTCCTTTAGTGATAGATGAGATTTTTAAGAGGAAAACGGTCTCTTCCCCTGTCCTAGCAATAGCAAGCTGACATTTCCAGTTTCTTACAGATTTGGATTTAGTACAAACTCAGTGAGAGGGCCCATCTCTGATGTTGAGCACTGAGAAACAATTCCAAAAAATACATACAGATTACACTACAAGGTGAGGACCCTGATCCTGTGACAACCAAAGTCAAATATGCCATTAATATCAATGGTGAAATATGAAAGACTATATGCATCTCTTATGTTATCATATTTTTCATTTGTGGCTTTTGGAGGTAACACTTCTTGAAAAATGGTGGCCATAGACCCAGACTGATGCTTCCAATTCACTCCAATGAGGAAACAATTTGGCCCATAATGTTCTGACTACAGGCTAAGAGCAGGCAGGGGAAAACAGCTGGGAAAAGGCAGATAGGAATAGGTGAAAATGTGAATGTGGGAGCAGAGACAAAAGAGGCTAAAGAAGTCCAGAAATACTGGAGAAAAGAAATAAATATTAATACATAGTTTCAAAGAACTTCACCCAGGGAATCTTAAAAAAAATGTTCTGGAGTTTTATAGTGCATCGACTTGCTGCTAAGTATACCATTCATTTAGTGTCCGGGACAGCTGCCCTCTTTCTGTGTAAATCTGATTCCCATGAGAAACCCAGACTCAAGCCTTGCTCTGCTATTGCTTAGCCTAAGCTTTGATTAAATAACTAAAGAAGATAATTCACTCTCCTCTGTATTATTATCCCCCCATCATCAGTTCATATTTAATATTTCATAAAAGTATAAAAATATTTCCTTGTAATTGTTGACTGCTGCAGACACAAGTTAATGGTCATTTGTTTCTGTGCCATAATGCATTTTTAAAGGAGTGAACTGTGCCGGGAATGGAAATATTTCCTTTATCAATATCCAGCTCCAGGATGGCAAGCAAAAATACTCTGTCTCCTTTATCCACTATGACTCATGAGTGTAAGGCACAGCAGAGGGTGAGGGGTGTATTGCAGGTTCCACAGACCGTTTTAGGAAACGTGTGCACATAATCGTATATTGTCCACAGAGCTGACATTGCCATTTTCTCACTGAGGACTGTACGTTGCTCTAGCACTGCAACAGTAGAGATTAAATCTAAGGCTAGAGCTTTTACTCGGCATATTCAACAGGCAGGCTTCTTTGAGTTTTAAGAATTCTAGACGAAGGATTGCAGGAGACAATGCTGCTGCACAGACTGAAGCATTTGATATTTTGTTGGGCTAGGAACAATATACAGAAGGCTCGTGTCTGTGGACAGCTAAAACACTAGAACCGGGTTTCAGAGTAACAGCCGTGTTAGTCTGTAGCTCACGAAAGCTCATGCTCAAATAAATTGGTTAGTCTCTAAGGTGCCACAAGTACTCCTTTTCTTTTTACTAGAACCGGGGTTTCCCCAGCCCCCATGACAACCACTGCATTGCCACACGTGCAGAATGGAGGCAAACAAAAGGAAAAGCTATTTAAGGTTGACTTCTACTCTAAAATGACAATAATTAAAGGGGGGGGGTGAAAAAACTACTTAGGAGAAAAACCAAAACAATGAAAAAGGTTTGTTTATTACCATTTTTGCACCTGTTGCCCCATGAAGCCTGTTACCTTGAATGTGGGGATTAAGGGACAAACTTCAGTGTAATGTGCAGCAATGATATAATTAAGTCTGAGATTACTCTTTTTTTCCACATCCCTATTTCAACTTTCTCATAATTTAAAATAAAACAAACCGGGCCTGGTAAAGTCTAACTGAAGATGAAGCCCATCTGGGCAGGAGCAGGTTGGGCTTGTATAAGGAAGTTGTGAGCAGAAGGAGGCTTTAGTCATAGAAAATCAAATTATAACTGGACAGTTACTCCCTATTTGTGCATTTGGAATGGTATGGGGAAAAAATGAGGGATGGAAAAACCCCACTCATTATGACCAATGAAATTTCTAAATGTATTCTGAAAAATGGGGCAGCTTTGCCAAGTCTTTATAGATAGATCAAAAGACGACAGCACAGCTAGAGTGAGAAGAGCATTCTCTCTTTCCTAGTCTTGAAGTCCAAAAATTTAAAAGGCTACTGAATTATGTGACCATTCTGACAATCGAACTAGTGGGGATAATGTGGGCACTAACCTGGGTATGGGATGTGTGACTGGCTGCAACTGTAATTTTATCTGATTCCTTCTCAGGCATCATGACAATCAGAACATGGACTTTCAAAATCAGAAATGACATAATAAGTGAAATAATGTTCCTAGCCATGAAAATACTGAAAGCAGGTATCTGTGTAACAATAGCATGTATTCCTGTACATATCAGAATAACTGGAAGTGAGATTGCTGACAAAGCAGCAAAACAGGCTCCAAAAATGAGGAGGTGGATATTAAGATATCCTTAAGTAAATAAGAATTTAAAAGTGTGGTCCCAAAGGAGCTTGCAAAGGAATGGCAAGAACTATGGGTTAATGAAACAAAAGGATAATGGTTGTATGGTGTATGCTCAAAAATCAAAGATAATACTATACTCCGTCATGGTAGAAAAAGCGAAGTAGTCATTTTTGGGGGGTGTTAGAAGGAGAATGTGCCTTAAATTATACGTAAAAACTATTAAGACATAAAGATGGGTGGTATAATGAGCACAAAAGCAAAAACACTGCTGATCATGTTCTATGGCATTGTGGGCAATATTCAAGGGCAAGAAAGTTTCATTATGAAAAATTGAATGGGCTTAGAATCAAAGATTTCTCTGTAAAGGGACTAGTGAAAATGTCAGGAAAACAGAATAGTGCAAAAGAAGCCTTCCTGTGTATCCTTGAGGGTACGAAACTGAATGAAAGGGTATGCATTTATAAAAAGGTTAAAATGGAATGAAGAAAGTGGTGGCTATAGCCTCGTATCATAAGGTTGCTGTGCCAAAAAACCCCAAAAAAACAAAGACAAAGGAGGAGGCTGCAAGGAGGAGCTCTGAAGTCACTCCCTAGAGCAGTGGTCCCCAAACTTTTGAGGGCCATGGCCCCCCTTACATCTAGCCATGCCCCCCGGCACCCCTGGAGCTGGAGCCAGGAACAGGGCCATGGCTCGGGGTGGTGGGTGGTCCTGGACAGGGGTAAGTGGGCCAAGGCTGGGGCCACAGCTGGGGGTGGGGCTGGGAGCCAAGCCACAGCCAGGCCATGGTGGGGTCTGGTAGCTGGTCCCCTGGCCAGGAGTGGAGCTGTGCTGAGGCTGGAAGTGGAGCCAGACATGGGGCTGGGAGCCTGGGCCACTGCTGGGACGGGGTGGGGCTGGGTGGCACTCTCTCCCTGCCCCCTGTGGGGGCTGGCCCAGGCCTGCTGCAACCCCCTTATTGTTCTCTGCCCTAGAGCAAACGGGAGGTGGCTAGTTATATATTATCTGGTTCCAAAGTGCCCACATGTTGTCTGGTTTCAAGGTACTTGGGACCCTCTTCCTTACATTGAACAAACAATCCATCTATAACATTTAGTGTGAGTTTATGTTTACCACAAATTGCCTAAAGTTATTTTGTTCTTTCCATAATGTAACTATTTCAAGCTTATTCCTATGGCTAATTCCTATTTTAATTAACTCTTGTTAATTAAAAAATGTCCTTCTCTAGACTAGCTCTGTTTTCTATCCGCAGGAATACATGTTCTGAGCTGTTGCCTGAGTTCTTTCACAATGTGAAAAGTATCAGAATTTAAAATTAATTTACAATATGTTATAGGAGGTTTCACCAGGGGATGATGTAACATGCCCTTAAATTCCTTTTTTTTTAACGTGCAAACAAATGTTTAGTCTTGGGAAGACATGCTGTGTTGGTAGTTTGGTTTATTGAAAAGTCTTTTGTAAAGGTAGTGTTCTTTGGAGATGCAGCTGTATGAGCAGAAAGAGTTTTCCCTCTCTGATTAAAGTAAACTCTTGAGGCAGAGTTGTTCTCTGGGAAATGGGTATTAGTGCTGGGCTGATATTCCTGAAGGAAGGGTTTGCTTGCCTGCTCTCTGATCATCTCATCTCAGGACTGGGGTATATGGGTTACTAAAACAAGTTACATTTAGAATTGCACAAAGAGAAATGTGTGACCTGCTCCCAGTACATCTGAATGTGGAGTTAACTCCGAAATATATTGATAGTGAATTATGTCAACATCTCCCATGATAGAGCAGCTGTTTATTTTATAATGTGTTTATCCATTTTTATTGGATGCAGTGGTGACTATGAATGTGGGAGCTGACATGATAATTTTAAAATAAGTGCACTATTACAGGCGGTAGAGCCCTTATGTGCGGCTGTTTTTTTTTTCTCTGCCTCTCAGTTCCCTGAATCTGCTTACCAGCTGCAGTTCCCAAACTTGCTCACGAAAAATAAAGTAGAAAAGTCTCCCTCAGGAAATGAGAAGATGGGGGAGGGGAAATATTTCCCCCCTGCATTTTTCTCTGCAACCAGGAAGGCCTATGCCTGTGACTGCTAAGGAAGAGCCCACCTCTGTCTCTCCTTATTCCCTCTCACTATTCTCCTAATGACTTTTCAGCTCAGTAAAAAGCAGGAGGGAGCTAGGAGAAAAACAAAGGGTAGCCAAGGAGACAGCCACATAGGGGTGCCAGTGCTTAAAGCAAGTAAAGGTGATAAAACAGAATTTTTGGTTGTAATCCTTTCCTTAAACCCAGGCATGGTTTTTGTTGTTGGTGGTCCCTTTTACCTCAGGGCTTCCTGGGCTACTTTTTCTATTTGTTTGAGGTCTGGGGTGTTTTGAAGTAGATTGGAAGACAATCTTTTTCATGGAAGTATGTTTTTTTTTGCTTTACTTTGGCATACAGTGACCATGCTGTTCTAGGGGAGATTTTAGGCTGCTGCTATATGAAATATTTGAATGTGTTGCGCTGATGGCATTTAATGCACTTTGATAAATTTTTTGCTGTGTACATGGAAAGGCTTTTATCTCTTGCTTGAAATGGATTTTTCTTTATTATTGTTTCTGTTGCTGTTGCCATATTCTGTGAGTGTTCTAGTTAGGAAAGACTGAGACTGTTGATGTCTGTCATGTGTTGTCTTATTCTTATGGCATCTTAAATTCTTTACAGGTTTCACAAAATACTTCCTTTGGGAACTATTAAACTGAAATAACACATTTAAAAAGTTTTGTTCTCTTTCAACTACCTTCCTACCTTAACAGAGTTATTTAAAAATGTGTATTTTTGCAATTACACGTTCTAATCCAGACACAAGAAGACTTTGTGATGAGCAAGAAAAGAGCAAGTTTGTTATAAAGCAATGTTTTCCCAGTACTGCTGAAAAAAATGTCACAAAATCATGCAGTGTTTTCATTTAAAACCTTTTGGAGGAAAAAAAAAACTTCACAAACAGCCATGATATTTAGGTTCAGTTTTGACAGCTGGAAGTTGTAAAGTATGGAAACATTTAGAAACCATTCACTTTGTGTGTGTTAATCTTTTGTCCTGTCTTGATACAGCAAATACAAAAGGGTACATAAAAATACATTATAGGGCTGATTAAACCTGAAAACAGCTTGATTATCACCACAAAAGGTCCCCCCCTCCCCCACTCTCCTGCTGGTAATAGCTCACCTTACCTGATCACTCTCATTACAGTGTGTATGGTAACACCCATTGTTTCATGTTCTCTGTGTATATAAATCTCCCCACTGTATTTTCCACTGAATGCATCCGATGAAGTGAGCTGTAGCTCACAAAAGTTTATGCTCAAATAAATTTGTTAGTCTCTAAGGTGCAACAAGTCCTCCTTTTCTTTATACCTGCTATGTTATTGATCTTAACAGCTTTCAATCTGCAGCTATAAATGTAAAACAGATGTTAATCTGCCATGGATAATTAAAAATTACACATTCGGGGTGCAAATCCATCGAGGATTCTGCATGAGTAAGTGTAATCAGCAGCATGCGTAAGAGGATGTGTTGTGAATAGCACAGAATGAGGAGGAGTTGTGCCCATGACATTGACAACAGATCTGGGTGCACAGTTTAAGACAAAGGAATTCACTGCTTTCTCTTGATTAATATAGGTGCAACTCCTATTGATCAGACCAGTGTAGCTAAGAAGTTGAATTCTTGGGAGCTTGTCAAGGCTGAATCCCCACTCTGGCACTTCGAGTGCAGAAGGTGGGGCCCACAAGGACTAAAAATTAATACTTGCAACTCTAGGCTTGTATTAAACTCCCAAGGTTACAGCTTTTCTCTGACCTTGGATTGGTAGTTGCTGCCACCACCCAAGTGCAAAATCCTTTTGAGAACCCAGGAAGGCACACTTGGGAATTCCTTCCTGTGGCGTACCCTCAAGCCCTTTCATCCCCACTCCGGGGAAGAGCTGAGAAAGGAAAAAAAAAAGGAAATCAGCTGTTGCCACCAGCTAATTAAACAACATGTGCACAAACCTCCTATGACACAAAAATCCAAATCTGTTCTTAAAAAAGGTAAATTGCATAAATAAAAAAAGAAAAATAAATAAATAAATAAATTGCATAAATAAAAAAGAAAGAAAATATATCTGGGAATTTAGGCTTTTTCTAGATTAAAAAAAAAAAACAACATTACAAGGATTAAGCATCAAGAATAGCTTCCTTAAGGTCCAGCTCAAAGTTTACAAGCAAAATAAAAGCATCTGGGGTTAGCAAAGAGGAATCCACAAGCCATAAAGAAATAAAAGGGATAAAATTAATCACATCTTCCTAGACATTTTCCGATCTACTTACTGTGACAGGGTAGGGCTAGATGGCTATAGGAGAGTAATTTTTTTTTTGAAGCAAAAGATGTTTTTATTTGCATAACACATTTACAAAGTAAAAACAGTAGCATATGCAATGTGTAACACAGCAACCAATCACAATTGTTTTCTCATTAGCTTCAGGGGAGGAAAGTGTTCAAGCTTGCCTGGGCCCAGAGCGGGGGGCTTCCTTGACTCTCGTGGTCTTCCACCCTTCCGAGTTACCTGGTGGCCCAGAGTGAGGGGGCTTCATTGACTCTCATGGTCTTCCACCCCCTCGAGTTACCTGGTGCCACGCCCGAGTGTCACCAACAATTCCTTCCTCTGAAAGCACCCAACAAGAGAGGAGGCTGTGGGGTGGACAATCGGGGTGGGGCATGTGCTCCCACATGTGAAAGGACCCCTCTAAGGTGGTGGTATCCGCAGCAGCAATGGCTGGGTCTGGGGTCCCTTACTCTCTCCCCCAATCAAAGGGTCAGACAAAGGGACCCGGATGGGGACACCGAGCAGAGAACCTCGGACAGCGCCCACCGCGCCTCAAAAGCATCAAGAGAGTCGGTGGATGCCGCCCAGAGGAACTCCGCCCGGATACATGAATGGACCAAGGATCGGAAAACGGCCCCACAGCCACAGGAAACTCCATCGGCCAACCTCCTCTCTCTGGTTTTATAGATGGCCATTTTAGCCAAGGCCAGGAGGAGGTTAACTAGGAGATCTCGTGACTTTGTGAGGCCACGGATGGGGAGTGAATAAATAAAAAGGTGAGGGGAAAAATGCAACCAAAAACGTAATAGGAGATTTCTGAGGAGCTGGACCGGGCTGCAGCCTAACGCACTCCAAATATACGTGCGCCAGGGTTTCCCTCACTCCACAAAAGGGATAAGTATCTGGGACGGAGGTGAACCGTGCCAAGTACGTGCCCGTGCTCACAGCTCCATGAAGGAGCCGCCAACTGATGTCCCCGACAGGCCTCGGAAACAAGGTGGAATATCGGCTGGCACACCAGGGCTGCTCACCCTCCAAAGGTGGCAGAAGGCCTCTCCACTTTGTGTCAGGGAGGGACACTAGGGTGAGGGCGTGAAGGGTGCAGAGCATGAGCGTGTATAGATGTTTCCTTGGTACGGTTTGGAAGTGTACCGGCTGCAGTTCATGCAGCCGACTCGCAGTGAAGGGGTGAGGGGATCAATTGGGTCTGCGGGGCAGGAGTCCAATTGAAAGGTCTGGTGGGCCTGGGGTAGAGGGTGGGCGGGGCATGCCCTCGAGCAGGACCCGGTCGAGGTAAGCTCGAGCAAAGCGGCCTTCGCCTCCTGAAGTACGTGCCGGGGGAGTGCGAGGTCTGGAGAGCCCCTTGCGCCAGGCGAGCGTCAGGGGATCCAGCCAGTCTCCCCGGTCGTAGTCCAGGAGGTCTCCGACTCTCGTGACTTCTGCCAGGATCAAACTCTGGTGCACCGAGCGGGACTCCGCCACCTGCACACGGAGCTGAGGGTTTTGTAGCAGGGGCTCCGCGAGAAGCTCTACCCCCTCGGTGGCTGCCACGGACCTGGTCATTAAAAACAGTTTCCAAGTCTGGAGGAGGTCCTGGTAGAAGACCGGCAGCCTGGAGAGGTCTCGCGGAAGACCTTCCGGACGGAGATAAAAGAGCTGCCAGTCATATCAGAGCCCTCGGATGTGGTGCAGGAAGGCGTGCGCCAGTGTGTTCCATGCAGAACTGCCTGCACCATAGAGGAGCCTCTGTAGGGCCTGGAGGCGGAAGACACAGACCTGAGTGTGTAGACACTTCAGGCCCTGTCCTCCTTCCTTCAGGGGTAGATGAAGAACCCTTACAGGGGCCCAGTGCGTTCCTGACCAAAAGAACCCCAGAATCGATGTCCGGAGGTTCGTCAGGAAACCCGGGGCCGGGCCCAGGGTGTTGAACCAGTACCAGAGCATGGACAGGACTAGCTGATTAAGCACCAGCGCTCTCCCTTGGAGGGAGAGACATCGGAGCAGTCCCGTCCATTTCCGGAGCCGCTCTCTCACCCTGCCCTCTAAATTTTCCCAGTTTTCTGGCAGAGAGGGATGCGTGGCAGAAAGGTAAATGCCGAAGGAGAGCAGTGGACCCGTGCTCCACCGGATGGTCTGAAGCGCAGGTGTGAGGGAGCTCGCCTGCTGCCAGTCTCCTACCACCAAGCCAGAGCTCTTCACCCAGTTGACCCAGGCGGAGGAGGCCGCCGAATAGATGGCCTGGCAAGCCTCCACCCGTGCCAAGTCACCGGGGTCCTGGATCACGAGGAGCACGTCATCAGCATACGCCGACAGGACCAGCTGCAGCTCTGGCTCCTGCAGCACCAAACCTGTCAACCTCCTGCGGAGGAGACAGAGGAAGGGCTCAATCGCCAGAGCGTACAGCTGGCCCGAGAGGGGGCACCCCTGCTGTACTCCTCGCCCGAAGCTGACCGGTTCGGTCAGAATCCAGTTGAGCTTTACCAGACACTCTGCGGAAGTGTACAGCACCTGGAGAAAACCCACAAACTGGGGTCCGAAGCCAAACGCCTGCAGAGTGCTCAGGAGGTACCTGTGGTCCACCCTATCAAACGCCTTCTCCTGATCTAGGGACAGGAGGGTGAACGACAGACCGTCTCTACGCCCGAGTTCCAAAAGGTCCCAAACCATAAATAGGTTATCAAAGATACTGTGGTCCAGGACGGTGTAGGTCTGGTCTGGGTGGATCACATCCACTAGCACAGACCCTAGCCGCAGCGAGATTGCTTTCGCTATGATTTTATAGTCCGTGCTGAGGAGTGAGATGTGACGCCAATTTCGTAAATCGCGGAAGTCCCCCTTCTTCGGCAATAAGGTGAGCACAGCTCGCCTGCACGAAAGAGGGAGGACCCTGCTCTGCAGAGACTCGGCCCAGACGGTGACTAGGTCTGGGCCGAGGACATCCCAAAACACGCGGTAGAACTCCACGGTCAGCCCGTCCATGCCTGGAGACTTATTAGTGGGCATAAGATGGAGGGCTTCCGAGAACTTGGCCAGAGTGAGAGGCAACTCTAGCCGGTCTCAGTCACTCACGCTGACTGTAGGGAGCTCCTCGTAAAGCACTCTGCAAGCGCTAGGGTCGGTCAGATCCGGGGAGAAGAGACTTGCGTAGAAAGCTTGGGCCCTCCCGCACATCTCCGCCGGTTCCATGAAGGGGGTGCCATCTTCTGCCAGGAGGCAGGTGACGTATTTCTTGGCCCTCCTCATTTTCTCCAGGGCATAGAAGAAGTGGGAGCCACGATCCATCTCCTGAAGGAGGCGGATGCGGGATCGAACAAAGGTGCCCCAGGCCCGATGGTCCTTGAGGGCCCGGAGCTCCTCCTGCTTCTCCCGGCATGCTCCGCAGAGGAGCGGGTCTTTGGGGCTGGTGGCCAGATGCCTCACCAGCTCGAAGACCTCCTGTTCCAAATGCTCTATCGCCACATTTCTCAGTCGGCTGGTGCCCCAGGCGTAGTCACGGCACAAAAGCCGGGCGCGCACCTTCCCCAGGTCCAACCATCGCCGCGCCGAGGGAAAGGCACGCCGCTGCCCTCGCCAGGCCAGCCAGAATTCCCGGAAGGACATCACGAAGCCCTCATCCTCCAACAGGCTGTTGTTAAAATGCCAATAGGCCAGCCCCGGCCTCTCCGCACAGAGGGAGGCTGTCACAGTGGCTAGGTGATCATCAGAAAATGGGGCCAGCCGAATGCTGGAGGAGTGGGCTTGTGAGAGATGGAAGCGTGATAAGTAAATGCAGTCCAACCGGGAGTGGCTCGACCGATGGGCTTCCACCCGGATAAAAGGTGAACGTGAAAGTGTCATCCAGGTGGTGGTCATGCCAGATGTCCACTAGGGAGTGATGTTCAACTATCTCCTGGAGGGTGTCCGCGGTGGCCGGGCACTGCTCGGTCCCCGAGCCGTCTCACTCCTCGAGGGTGGTATTAAAATCCCCTCCCAGGACCAGGCACTCGTGAGAATCTAAGGTGCCGAGGAAGGCGGATGCCTGCTGATAGAATTGCAGCCACTCCGGACCCGATGTCAGGGCATAGACATTAATGAGGTTAACCGCAAGCCTCTCTATACGGACCTGGAGATGCAGCAGGCGACCCTGCATGGCCTCGGCGACCCCTAGCATCTCAGGCCGTAGGTCGGGGGAGAACAGGGTCGCCACTCCAGCCTGCCGAATCGTGGAATGGCTAAAGTAAACCTTGTCCCCCCACTCCAGCAGCCAACTATCTTCGGCAGTCGGATCTGTATGGGTCTCCTGCAGGAAAATCACAGAGTACCCTCCCTCCCGAAGGAAGGAGAGCACCTGGGACCTGCGGAGAGCCATCCTACAGCCCCGGGTGTTCAATGTTGCGATGGTGAGAGGGGTCATGGGGAGGGCCAGGGGGGATCCTCACTGGCAAGGATGCTCGATCCCCCCGCGGGCCACGCAACAGTCCTTGACCCAACCTGTAGGTGAGTAATTGGTCACAGAAGACGCGGACCCGCCATTAGGCAGTGGCATCCTGCTTCCCCATCCCTTTACCTTCCCCCATGAGGGCCCTTGTGACCCGGAGGATTTGAAAAAAATCCCCCCATCGCTGGAGAGCAAGCTGTACCTTGTTGTGGGAGCCATGGACATCCTCTAAAAACTTCTGCAGCTCTCCTCGCAGCTCGGGGGGGTGGGTGGGGTTACAGTTTCCTGGTTATTCACCAGCGGGGCCCTTGGTGCAGCCCCATGGCCCACTAAAACGGGCAAGCAGGGTGCGGACCCCCGATGGGGTGCCTGAAGGGCTGGAGCTTCTAGGCCCGCCTCAAGCCCTGGGGCGATAGGGGGCGGTGGAAGGAAAATAACAGCCCCTAATGGGTCGGGGCAGGAGAATGCAAAGGTCCCTGGCTGCTCGTGTTCCGGCCGCATGGCGCCGGCTGTCACCTGAGCAGGCTCGGTGGTCGTCAGCAGGGCGCCATCAGCGGCCGGGTCGATGGAGGAGTCCAGGGGCTCCTTGGAGGTGGGAGCAGAAGCAGCAGTTAGGGGGAGGAAGCACGGGGAAAAGAGGGGTGGAGTGAGGTCGCCCAAATCGAGGTTTGCTGGCAAAAGGTCGTCCTCCCCCTGGACGACCGGAATCTGATCTAGGGCCTCGATCTCCTCGAATATGGAGGAGAGGACACTTTCCATCACCCCGGGGTTCTCTCCACTGGCACCCTCCATGACGGTTGCCTCGGGGTTCACGGGGGCTTCAGGTAGTGTCAGGACAGAAGGGGCTTCCTCGAGGGTCTCGGAGGGGAGGGTCTCCCGTGGAGGGGAGACACAATCTTCAGGTGCTACCACGTCTTTCCCGGCTGACATCGGTGGATGGGACGCACTCGTGGGCAAAGTGGAAGGTTCAGCATCGGTGCCCCCCCTTCCTGGTCTTCCGGGGGGCCTCCACCTCAGGTAGATGATGCAGAGCTTGAGCCTTCCGCTTGCCTCGCTTCCCTGAACTAGGGCCCAGCCCTCCATGGCATCATCTGGGGGCTGGTTAGCAGGGGTCATATCAGGGAGTAAAGGCGATAGCTCAGGGACTTGTCGGGGCGGGCGGGGGAAAGGTGGGACGGCATAAGGGAGGGAGGATTCTCCCTGGGGCAGGCTCTCTCCCATGCTTGGTGGTATCTCTTCCACACCCTCCTCCATGAGCCCTGCCAGATTGTCAGCAGCAAAGGTGGGGCTCTCCCGCTCATCTGGGCGTTGTAGGGGAGGTGCCCCTTGGGCCTGAGCAGGAGAAGTGGTGGTCCGAAGAGGAGGGGGGTCGGGTTCGGGTATTGGGCAGCCAGGGGCATCTGCAATGACGGGGCCAATGTCCTGCCGGGTCTCGGGGATCCCAGGTGCCCCTCCTTGCTGGGTAAGGGGTAGTCCCTCCGGACATGCCCTGACACCCGGCAGAGGTAGCACTGGGCTTCCCCCATGGAGAAATACACCTGGTAACAGGCCCATGGTGAGGGAGTAGGAAGGACCCCTCGAGTGCCTCTCCGTCACACGCCACCGACAGCAGTAGAAGCTGCACTTGCCGGCGGAAGGAAAAGATGTGACGGAGGGTTGGGTCCTTGCAGCCCAACGGGAGAGGGCTGATGACAGAAACAGGTTTCCCCAGGGTGGAAAGCGGGGTAATAGGGCAGCATTGGGAAGAAAAGGAGGGACAGAGGTCAGGACCAGGCGGACACCCAGATCCTCCAGCGGCTCTAGGGGGAAAACCCCCCCGCCCCACCACCAGGCCCCTCTCCACTGCCTCCTGCGCGGCAGCCTCCAATGCTAAGAAGAAGACGACCTTCCCATACATTTTGGAGGCCGCCACATTGGCCGAGGGCCCCACCACCCTCACCAATGCCCGCACGTAGGTCTCCGGGCGCTGGAAGGGTCTCCGTGAAGGGGCTGCGGCCGCTGTTGATGGTGGCGGAGGCGGTGGGAGAGAGAGATGACGAGGCGGCAGGAGGTGCGGGGGGTGCCGCCACCCAGGCATACGTCCTCGTGGGTGAGGGAGGGACACCCGCAGAGCCAGTGGAGGGGGCAGCGGGGAGGGATGCCATGGTCGGTGGCGGGGCCGCAGCAGTGGGGGTGGCCCCTGCCACGGAGGGCCTGGTGGTTTTAGCGGGGCCCTTCCCCTTCTTCTTGCCCTGTCCTTTCCCGCCAGCTGCGGGGGCTCCCCTAGAGTCTGGGGAGGTGATGGGCATGGCAGCGGCGGAGGTCACCCCGGTGCCCTCCATTGTCGATGCCCCAGCGGGGGCGGGGGCAGGTGGTTGACAGGAGTTGGGTCAGGTAAAAAGAGACAGGCTGTGGGATGGGCAGTTCTGCGTGGGGGGCACATGAACAACCATACGCTTGTCCAGAGAGTCCTGTTTGGTTGCCTGGTGCTTCTGGTCCACACGGTGGAATCAGGGCGAGCAGCTAAGTCCAGAGGCAGATGTTAAACAGCCAGCAATGACAATGGAGGGGGCAGTGATGAGGATAGTAGTGTGGGGGTTGGGAGGACACAGATGGATTGGGGGGCAGCTCCGTGCCCACCCTTGTGTCCCTACAAACACAGTCACGACACAGTCAAGGTGTCCCCTGACACGAGATCACAGTTCAAAAGTTACTCAGTCTTGGGCCCCCTCCACGGCGATTTGTAGATTCCCCAGGCAGTGTTCCTCCAGTAGACGGCAGTTTCTTTGTCTGTTCCGGGCTTTCTTTTTCGCATTCCAGGGATGCCGGAGCAGATTATAAGAAATTCTCTCAGCCGGAGACGGGTCCGCAGACAAACAGCAAGCGGCTGGGTCTGGGGGATGAGTCTTTCCGCTGCCCCCTCTGGGGAAGCAGGCCGGCTGGTCCCCCCTCTCTCATGGAGGGGGGTTTCAGCTAGAGCAGCAGCAGCATCCGAGGGTGGGCGGGGGACAGGGTTAACAGCCAGCCGGCAGCCAGCCAGCACACTAGCAACAGCAGAGAAAGAAAAATAAAACAGCAAAAAGAAAAGAAAAGGGCGATAGCGTCTGGCCCGGTTGGGGCGGGGGGGGGGGGGAGCTGAAAGCAGGGGCAAAAGCAAGGAAAGCCCAGGCCAGAGGGCAGCAGCAGGAGAGCAGGATAAGTAGGTCCCTTTTCCCTGGGTAAGGTAACAGGGAAGGTGTTTTTGAAACAGAAAAGAATTTTATTGGGTAACACTTGCAAAGAGTTACCAATGAAAACAAAACAAACTATGCAACAAAACAACGCAAACAGAGGGTATAACACAGCAGCTTTCAGGAGGGAGAAGTGTTCAGGCTAGCCTGGGCCCAGAGCGGGGGGGCTTCCTCGACACTCGTGGTCTTCCACCCTCCTGAGTTACCTGGTGGCCTAGAGTGGGGGGGCTTCCTCGACACTCCTGGTCTTCCACCCCCTCCAGTTACCTAGTGCCACGCCCAGTGTCACCGATTATCCCTCTCCTGAGAGTGCCCGGCAAGATGGACACGGCTGCGGGGTGGCGGTTTAGGGGTGGGGAGGTAGACACCCATGTATTATAGGACCCCTCCTAGATGACAGGAATGATGGTATCCCCAGCAGCAACGGCTGGGGCTGGCGTCTCTCGCTCTTTCCCTCAATCAAAGGGTCAGGCAGAGGGAACTGTATGGGGTCACCAAGCAGAGAACCCCGGCCAGCGCCCACCACTCCTCAAAGGCATCAAGGGAGTCGGTGGATGCCGCCCAGAGGAACTCCACCTGGATACGTGAATGTACTGAGGATCGGAAAAAGGCCCTACAATCGCAGGACGCTTCATGGGCCAACCTCCTCTCTCTGGTTTTATAAATGGCTGTTTTAGCCAAGGCTAGGAGGAGGTTAACCAGGAGATCTCACGATTTTCTGGGGCCACGGATGGGGAGTGTATAGATAAAAAGGTGAGAGGAGAAATGAAGCCAAAAGTGCAATAAAATATTTGTGAGGAGCCGGAAAAGGGGCTGCAATCTGGCACACTCTAAATATACGTGCGCCAGGGTTTCCCTCACATTACAAAAAGGGCAAGTGTCCGGGATGGGGGTAAACTGTGTCAGAAACACGCCTGTGCTCACAGCTCCGTGAAGGAGCCGCCAACTGATGTCCCCGACGGGCCTTGGGACCAAGGTGGAATACAGGCTGGCCCACCGAGGTTGCTCACCCTCCAAAGGTGGCAGGAGATCCTGCCACTTTGTATCGGGGCGGGACACCAGGGTGCAGGCGTGAAGGGAGTGAAGCATGAGTGTGTATAAATATTTCCGTGGTGCGATTTGAAAATTGACCGGCTGCAGTTCATGCTTGCAGTGAAAGGGTGAGGGGTTTGTTGGGAGCGGAAGAGTAGAGGCCCAGTGGAAAGGTCCGGCGGGCCTGGGGTAGAGGATGGGTGGGGTGCACCCTCGCGCAAGGTTCGGTTGACATAAACCGGAGCAGCAGGGGTCAAGGCCCCCTTCACCTCCTGAAGTACGCGCCGGGGGGTATGAGGGCTAGAGAGCCCCATGCGCCGAGCGAGCATCAGGGATCCAGCCAGTCTCTCCGGTCGTAGTCCAGGAGGTCTCCGACCCTCGTGACTTCTGCCAGGACCAACCTCTGGTGCACCGAGTGGGACTCCGCCACCTGCACACAGAGTTGGGGATTGTGTAGCAGGGGCTCCATGAGGAGATCTGCTCCCATGGTGGCCGCCACGGACCTGGTCATTAAAAACAGTTTCCAGGTCCGGAGGAGGTCCTGGTAGAAGACCGGCAGCCCAGAGAGGTGTCGCGGAAAACCTCTCGGACAAAGATAAAAGATCTGCCGGTTGTATCGGAGCCCTTGGAAGTGGCACAGGAAGGCGTGCGCCAATATGCTCCACGTCGAACTACCTGCACTATAAAGGAGCCTCTGCAGGGCCTGGAGGCGGAAAACGCGGACCTGAGTGTACAGACACTTCAGGCCCTGCCCTCCTTCCTTCAGGGGTAAATGAAGAACTCCAACAGGGGCCCAGTGCATTCCTGACCAAAAGAACTCTAGAATCAATCTCCAGAGGTGGGTCAGAAAACCTGGGGCCGGGGCCAGGGTGTTGAGCTGGTACCAGAGTGTGGACAGGACTAGTTGGTTAAGCACCAGTGCTCTCCCTCGGAGGGAGAGACATTGGAGTAGACTCGTCCATTTCCGGATCCGCTCTATCACCCCACCCTCTAAATTTTGCCAGTTCTCCAGCGGGGAAGGGTGCGTGGCGGAAAGGTAAACGCCGAGATAGAGCAGTGGACCCGCAGTCCACCGGATGGTCTGAAGCGCGAGTGGGAGGGAGCTCACCTGCCGCCAGTCCCCCACCGCCAAGCCAGAGCTCTTGACCCAGTTGACTCGGGCGGAGGAGGCTGCCGAATAGATGGCCTGGCATGCCTCCACTCGCGCCAAGTTGCCCGGGTCCTGGACCATGAGGGGTACAGGGCTCCTTGGTAAGGGATTAGGAAGGACCCCCTTGAGCGCCTCTCCATCACGCGTTGCTGCCGGCGGTAGAAGCTGCACTTGCCGGCGGAATGAAAGGACGTGATGGAGGGTGGGGTCCTTGCAGCCTAACGGGAGAGGGCTGATGACAGAGACAAGTTTCCCCAGGGTGGAGAGAGTGGGTAACAGGGCAGCATTGGATAAAAAGGGAGGAACGGAGGTGAGGACGAGGCGAACGCCCACATCTTCTAGCGGCTCTAGGGGGACAAACACTCCCCCCACTGCCAGGCCCTTCTCCACTGCCTCCTGGGTGGCAGCCTCCGAAGCTAAGAAAAAAACGACCTTCCCATACATTTTGGAGGCCGCCACAATTGCCGTGGGTCCTACCACCTTTGCCAACGCCTGCACGTATGTTTCCACGTGGGGCGATGTGGGCACCAGGAGGCAAAAGACACCGTGCCTCCTGGTCAAGGTGGGGAAGGGGCCCCGGCCGCTGGTGATGGTAGTGGAGGCGGTGGGTGGGCGAGATGATGAGGCGGCAGGGAGGTGGGAGCCTGCCACCGCCCGGGCATACGTCCTGGTGGCCGGGGGAGGGACGTTCGCAGAGCTGGTGGAGGGAACAGCAGGGAGGGACGCCATGGTCGATGACGAGGCCACAGTGGTGGGGGCAGCCCCTGCCATGGAGGGCCTAGTGGTTTTAGCAGGGCCCTTTCCTTTCTTCCCGCACTGGCCTTTCCGGCCAACTAGGGGGGGGTTCCTAGAATCTGGGGGGGGCGGGGGACGTAACAGCGGCAGTAATCGCCCTGGGTCCTCCTGCTGCCAGTGCCCCAGCGGGGGCGGTGGTAGGTGTTTTGACAGTGGGAGGGGGGGCTTGGGGATTCGGCAGGGGGGTAGGTGGGGGAGGGACAACTGATATTGTTAGAGGGGCCTCGCCCCTCTCATTCCCCGCCATTGTGAGCAGGGAGAGACAGGGAGACACCAGAAGGAGGAGGGGGGAGGGGGAAGCAGATTAACTGCTCCTCCCTGCTGGGCTGCAGGCCGGGGGTGGGGCGGTACCAAAGAGGTTTGACTGGAAGGGGGGAAAAACAAAAATCGGGGTCCGGTGATAGGGACAAGCTGTGGGGTAAACAGTCCGGGGGGGGGGGTGGACCCACGCACATTTGTCCAAAGAGTCTCGTTTGGTCGGCTGTTATGTCCGGTCCGGAAGGCAAAGTTCAAAGCAAACAGCTGGATCCGAAGGCAGATGGTGGGTCAGCAGGGACGGACGGCGGGGGGCCGTGACAGTTGTAATAATGTTGGGGGGGGGCACCGATGGATCGGGGAGCAGCTCCGTGCCACACCCCCTGTGCTGCCACAAATGCAATTAAACCACAGTCAAACTCCCCCACACAAGAGTATAATTCAAAAAATTACTCAGTCTTACGGCCCCCTCCACGATGATTTGTAGCTTCCCTGCGTGATTTCTCTGTCTTCTATCTTCTTCTCCAACTGTGTTGGCTGTGTACCAAGGCTTCCGGCAGGCCAAGGATGTTGCAGAGATAAGAAGAATTTCCGAGCTGACAGCAAAACGGCTGTGTCTGGGGGCTTCCATCCCCCCCTCCGAGGATTTCAGCTAAGGCAAATAGCTGCGCCTGAGAGCAGGCGTGGGGAGGGGCGTGCTGGCGGCAAGCTGGCAGCCGACCAGCACTCAAACGGCAGCAAAGAAAAATGGCAAAAAAACAAAACAAAACAAAACAAAACAAAGTGTCTGTCCCAGTCGGGGGCGGGAACTAAGGCAGGGTCAAAAAGTAAGAAAAATCCAGGCCAGGGGGCTTTAGGAAAGAATAGAAAGCAGATAGCTGAGGAGCAAGTGAGGGAGGTCCCGTTTCCCAACAGGGAAGGTTTTTTGTTTTTTTGTTTTTTTGTTTTTTTTTTAAACAGAAAGAAAGTTTATTGGTAACGCTTACAGAATTACCAAAGGAAACAGAACAACTATGCAACAAAACAACACAATCAGAAGGTATAACACAGCAGCTTTCAGGAGGGAGAAGTGTTCAGGCTAGCCTGGGCCCAGAGCAGGGGGGCTTCCTCGACACTCATGGTCTTCCACCCTCCTGAGTTACCTGGTGGCCTAGAGCGGGGGGGCTTCCTCGACACTCGTGGTCTTCCACCCCCTCGAGTTACCCAGTGCCGCGCCCAGTGTCACCGATCCTCCCTCTCCTGACAGTGCCCGGTAAGATGGGCATGGCTGCGGGGTGGGCGGTTTGGGGGGGAGGGTAGACACCCATGTATTATAGGACCCCTCCTAGATGACAGGAATGATGGTATCCACAGTGGCAACGGCTGGGCCTGGGGTCTCTCGCTCTTCCCCTCAATCAAAGGGTCAGACGGAGGGAACCAGACGGGGTCACCGAGCAGAGAACCCCTGACAGCGGCCGCCGCTCCTCGAATGCTTCAAGGGAGTCGGTGGACGCCGCCCAGAGGAACTCCGCCCGGATACGTGAATGTACTGAGGATCGGAAAACGGCCCCACAATCACAGGACGTTTCATGGGCCAACCTCCTCTCTCTGGTTTTATAAATGGCTGTTTTAGCCAAAGCTAGGAGGAGGTTGATCAGAAGATCCCGCGACTTTGTGGGGCCACGGATGGGAAGTTTATAGATAAAAAGGTGGGGGGAAAAATGAAGCCAGAAGCGTAATAGAATATTTGTGAGGAGCCGGAAAAGGGGCTGCAATCTGGCACACTCTAAATACACGTGCGCCAGGGTTTCCCTCACATTACAAAAAGGACAAGTGTCCGGAATGGGGGTAAACCGTGTCAAAAACACGCCCGTGCTCACAGCTCCGTGAAGGAGCCGCCAACTGATGTCCCCGACGGGCCTTGGGACCAAGGTGGAATACAGGCTGGCCCACCGAGGTTGCTCACCCTCCAAAGGTGGCAGGAGATCCCACCACTTTGTATCGGGGCGGGACACCAGGGTGTGGGCGTGAAGGGTGTGAAGCGTAAGTGTATATAAGTATTTCTGTGAAGCAATTTGAAAGCTAACTGGCTGCAGTTCGTGCAGCCGGCTTGCAGTGAAAGGGTGAGGGGTTTGTTGGGATCTACGGGGTGGGGGCCCAATGGAAAGGTCCGGCGGGCCTGGGGTAAGGGATGGGCAGGGTGCGCCCTCGCACAAGGCTCGGCTAACATAAGCCCGAGCAGCAGGGGTCAAGGCGGCCTTCACCTCCTGAAGTACGCGCCGGGGGGTACGGAGGCTGGAGAGCCCCATGCGCCGAGCGAGTGTCAGGGGATCCAGCCAGTCTCTCCGGTCGTAGTCCAGGAGGTCTCCGACCCTCGTGACTTCCGCCAGGACCAACCTCTGGCGCACCGAGCGGGACTCCGCCACCTGCACATGGAGCTGGGGGTTGTGTAGCAGGGGCTCCGTGAGGAGATCTGCTCCCACGGTGGCCGCCACGGACCTGGTTGTTAGAAACAGTTTCCAGGTCCGGAGGAGGTCCTGGTAGAAGACTGGCAGCCCGGAGAGGTCTCGCGGAAAACCCCTCAGAGAAAGATAAAAGAGCTGCCGGTCATATCGAAGCCCTTGGAAACGGCACAGGAAGGTGTGCGCCAGTATGCTCCACGCCAAACTACGTGAACTATAAAAGAGCCTCTGCAGGGCCTGGAGGCGGAAAACGCGGCCCTGAGTGTACAGACACTTCAGGCCCTGCCCTCCTTCCTTCAGGGGTAGATGAAGAACTCGAACAGGGGCCCAGTGCATTCCTGACCAGAAGAACTCTAGAATCAATCTCCGGAGGTGGGTCAGGAAACCCGGGGCCGGGGCCAGGGTGTTGAGCCAGTACCAGAGCGTGGACAGGACTAGTTGGTTAAGCACCAGTGCTCTCCCTCGGAGGGAGAGACATCGGAGTAGCCTCGTCCATTTCCAGATCCGCTCTATCACCCCGCCCTCTAAATTTTGCCAGTTCTCCGGCGGGGAAGGATGCGTGGCGGAAAGATAAACGCCGAGATAGAGCAGTGGACCCGCACTCCACCGGATGGTCTGAAGTGCGGGTGGGAGGGAGCTTACCTGCCGCCAGTCCCCCACCACCAGGCCAGAGCTCTTGACCCAGTTGACTCGGGCGGAGGAGGCTGCCGAATAGATTGCTTGGCATGCCTCCACTCGCGCCAAGTCGCCCAGGTCCTGGACCACGAGGAGTACGTCATCGGCGTACGCCAACAGGACCAGCCGCAGCTCCGGCTCCCGCAGCACCAACCCTGTCATCCTCCTGCGGAGGAGACAGAGGAAAGGCTCGATAGCCAGAGCGTACAACTGGCCTGAGAGGGGGCACCCCTGCCGCACTCCGCACCCGAAGCTGACCGGTTCAGTCAGGGTCCAGTTGAGTCTAACCAAACACTCCGCGGAGGCATACAGCACCCAGAGAAAACTCACAAACTGAGGTCCAAATCCAAACGCCTGCAGAGTGCTCAGGAGGTACCCATGGTCTACTCTATCGAACGCCTTCTCCTGATCAAGAGACAGGAGGGCGAACGATAGACCATCTCTCCACCCGAGTTCCAAAAGGTCTCGGACTAGAAAGAGGTTGTCGAAAATGCTGCGACCCGGGACAGTATAGGTCTGGTCTGGGTGGACCACGTCCGCCATCACGGACCCTAGCCGCAGCGAGATTGCTTTCACTACGATTTTGTAATCCGTGCTAAGGAGTGAGACGGGACGCCAGTTTCGTAGATCGCGGAGGTCCCCCTTCTTTGGCAGCAAAGCGAGCACCGCTCGCCTGCATGACAGAGGGAGGACCCCGCTCTGCAAGGACTCAGCCCAGACTGTGACTAGGTCTGGGCCGAGAATGTCCCAGAAAGCGTGGTAAAACTCCACGGTCAGCCCGTCCATGCCCGGAGATTTATTGGTGGGCATGCGACGGAGGGCTTCCGAGAACTCGGCCAGGGTGAGAGGCAGCTCTAGTCGGTCTCGGTCGCCCACGCTGACCGTGGGGAGTTCCTCCCAGAGCACCTCGCAAGCGTCAGGATCGGTCGGGTCCGGGGAGAAAAGGCTTGTGTAGAAGTCACGGGCCCTCCCACACATCTCCTCTGGATCCGTGAGGGGGGGTGCCGTCTTCCGCAAGAAGGCAGGTGACGTGTTTCTTGGCCCCCCTCGTTTTCTCCAGGGCATAGAAGAAGTGGGAGCCGCGGTCCATCTCCCGAAGGAGGCGGATGCGGGACCGAACGAAGGCACCTCGGGCCCGGTGGTCCTCAAGGGCCCAGAGCTCCTCCCGCTTCTCCCAGCACGCTCCGCAGAGGGACGGGTTCTCGAGATCGGCGGCCAGGCGCCTCTCCATCTCTAAGACTCCCGTTCCAACTGCTCTATCGCCACATTTCGCCGTCGGCTGGTGCCCCGAGTGTAGTCATGGCAGAAGAGCTTGGCGCGCACCTTCCCGCGATCCCACCATCGCCGCACCGAGGGAAAGGCACGCCACTGCTTTCGCCAGGCCAGCCAAAACACCCGGAAGGACGTCACAAAGCTCTCGTCCTCCAACAGGCTGTTATTAAAGTGCCAATAGGCCGGCCCCGGTCTCTCTGCACGGAGTGAGACAGTTACAGTGACTAAATGATGATCGGAGAATGGGGCCGGCCGAATGGCAGAGGAGTGGGCCTGTGAAAGATGGAAACGGGATAAATAAATACGGTCCAACCGAGAGTGGTGTGACCGATGGGCCTCCACCCGGACAAAGGTGAACGTGGAGGTGTCATCTGGGTGATGGTCACGCCAGACGTCCACTCAGGAGTAATGATCAACTATCCCTTGGAGAATATTCGCAGCGGCCGGACTCGGTTCGGCCCCTGAGCGGTCCCGTTCCTCCAGGGTGGTGTTAAAGTCCCCTCCCAGGACCAGGCACTCATGCGAATCCAGGGTGCCGAGAAAGTCGGACACCTGTTGATAAAATTGTGGCCACCTGGAGCTCATTTGCGGGGCATAGATGTTAACAAAATTAACCACGAGGCCCTCCATACAGACTCGAAGGTGCAGCATGTGGCCCGGCACGGCCTCAGTGACCCCTAGCACCTCAGGCCGTAGGTTGGGGGAGAACAGGGTTGCCACTCCAGCCTGCCAGGTCACAAAGTGGCTAAAGTATACCCCGTCTCCCCACTCCAGCCGCCACCTGTCCTCGGCGGCCGGGTCCGTATGGATCTCCTGCAGGAAAACTACAGAGTACCTCCCTTCCCAAAGGTAAGAGAGCACCTGGGACCTGCGGAGAGCCATCCTACAGCCCCTGGTATTCAGGGTCGCAATAATAAGAGGCGTCATGCTGAGGGCTGGGGGGGTGGGGGCCTCGTATTGGCGGGGGGGTTCAGGGCCCCCGGCAGGTTGCACAGCAACCCATGACCCATCCCGTGGGTGAGTAGATCACGTCGGAAGCTGCGGGCTCGCTTGTAGGCCGCAGCACCGCGCTTTCCTTGCCCCCTGCCCTCCTTTATAAGGGCCCTTGTGGCCTGGAGGAGTTGATCAAAGTCCCCCCATAGCTGAAGAGCCAGCTGTGCCCTATCGCGGGTGCCACGGGTGTGCTCTAGGAACTTCCGTAGCGCATGCCGCAGCTCATGGGGGGGTGGGGTTACAATTCCCGAGGTATTCCCTGATGGGCCTCTTAATACAGCCTCGTGGTCCGCTAAGGCAGGTAGACAGGGTGCGGACCACCGACGGGGCGTCTGACAGGCTGGGGTTATTAAATTCATTTCACGCCTTGGGGTGGAGGGGGATGGCAGGGGAAAAATTGCCACTCCTAATGGGTCGCGGCTAGAAAGTGCAAAGACTGCTCCCTGGGGGGAGTCTGCAAAAGGCGGAAAGGAAATAACCCCAGGGGCGGCATTAACATTGCAGGAGGAGGGACCTTGGGCAGGGGCAGGGGTGGGGGCAGGGGCAGGGGCAGGGGCAGGGGTAAGGCTCTGGGGTGCAGGAGGCAAGCAGCTAAAGGAAAGTGCCTCCTGAGCAGAATCAAGGGTTAGGGGGTATGGGGGGGGCTCCAAATAATGCTAGGTGCTGGCTCCATGGTGGTCTTAGCGTCCATGGCATCAGGTGGTGGACCGCCTTCTGCAGGGTGCTCACCCAGGAAGGCAAATAGGGGGAGGGAGCATGGGGAAAGGGAGGCTGGGGTAAGGCTGCCCAGCTCGAGGCCAGCCGGCAGCAGATCATCCCCTCCCTGGGTGACTGGGGTCAAATCTAGGGCCTCAATCTCCGCATACAGGGGGGAGAGGCCAACTCCTGCCACCCCGGGGGCCTCTCCTCTAGGGCCCGCCTCAATGGCCGCCTCGGGGTCCGCGGGGGGTTCGGGTAGTGTCCAGGCAGAAGGGGTGTCCTCAGAAGTCTCGGAGGGGAGGGTCTCCCGTGGAGGGGGGATTCTGCCCTCCAATGCCAGTCCGTCTTCCCCTCCCGACACCAGCAGATGGATCTCGCTCGCGGCCGTGGCGGGAGGCTCGATAGCAGTGCCTCCTTTCCTGGTCTTCCGGGGGGCTTCCGCGTCAGGTGGATGCAGCGGAGCTCGAGCCTTCCGCTTGCCTCGCTTCCCCTGGACTAGGGTCCAGCCCTCCAGAGCGTCATCTGGGGGCTGGTTAGCAGGGGTCGTGTCGGGGGGCGGAGGTGATGGTTTAGGGGTTCGGGGATGTAGCGGTGGGGCAACATGAGGGGCAGGGGCTTCTCCTTGGGGAGGGCCCTCTCCTATACCCGATAATGTCCTTGCCACACCCTCCTCCATGGGCTCTGTTGGGTTGATACTAGCAAGGGTGGAAACCCCTTGCTCGCCCGGGCATTGTAGGGAAGGTATCTCTGGGGCCCGGATGGGAGCAGCGATGGGTCGAGTAGGAGGAGGGTTGGTTTCAGGTGCTGGGCAGCCAGGGGCGTTGGCAGCAATGGGGCCGATGTCCTGCTGGGTCTCGGGGGTTTCGGGTGCCCCTCCCCCCCGGGTCAAAGGGCAGTCTCTGTGGACATGCCCCGCCGAACGGCAGAGGTAGCACCGGGCCTCTCCGGTAGAATAAAGGACCCGATAGCGGGCTCCCTCGTAGGGGACTAGAAAGGAACCCTCGAGCGCCTCTCCGTCATGCGCCCCTGCCGGTGGTAGAAGCTGCACTTGCCGGCGGAACGAAAAAATGTGACGGAGGGTGGGGTCCTTGCAGCCCAATGGGAGAGGGCTAATAACAGAGACAAGTTTCCCCAGGGTGGAAAGAGCGGGTAACAGGGCAGCATTGGGTAAGAAGGGAGAAACGGAGGTAAGGACGAGGCGAACGCCCAGGTCTTCTAACGGTTCTAGGGGGACAAACACCCCCCGCACCGTCAGGCCCCTCTCTACCGCCTCCTGGGCGGCATCCTCCGAGGCTAAGAAGAAAACGACCTTCCCATACATCTTGGAGGCCGCCACAATAGCCGTGGGTCCTACCACCTTCGCCAACGCCTGCATGTATGTCTCCACGTGGGGCGAGGCGGGCACCAGGAGGCAACGGACGCCGTGCTTCCTGGTCAAGGCGGGGAAAGGGCCTCAGCCGCTGGTGATGGTGGTGGAGGCAGGGGGGGGCGAGATGACGAGACGGCAGGCAGGGGGGAGCCCGCTGCCGCCCGGGCATACGTCCTGGGGGCTAGGGGAGGGACAATCGCAGAGCTGGTGGAGGGAAACGCTGGGAGGGGCGCCACGGTTGATGACGAGGCCGCAGCGGTGGGGGCAGCCCCTGCCATGGAGGGCTCAGTGGTTTTAGCGGGGCCCTTTCCTTTCCACCTGCCCTGGCCCTTCCGGTGAACCAGGGGGGGTTTCCTAGAATCTGGGGGGGCGGTGGGTGCAGCAGCAGCAGCAATCACCCTGGTGCCTCCTGCTACCGGTGCCCCAGCAGGGGGGGTGGCAAGTATCCTAACAATAGTAGTAGGGGGGGGACCTTGGGGGTCGGGCAGGGGTGGTGGTGGGGAAGGGACAACTAATATTGTTGAAGCAGTCTCGCCCCTCTCGTTCCCCGCCATTGTGAGCAGGGAGAGACAGGGAGACACCGGAAGGAGGAGGGGGGAGGGGAGAAAGCGGAAAAGCCCCTCCTTCTGCTGGCTGCGGACGGGAAGGGGAGAAATGCCGAGGGGGGGAACAAAATCGGGGTCCAGTAATAGGGGCAAGTTGTGGGATAAGCAATCCGGGGGGGGTGGTGGAGACCCACACACGTTTGTCGAGAGAGTCTCGGTTGGTCGGCTGTTATGTTCGGTCCGGAAGGCAAAGTTCAAAGCGAACAGCTGGATCCGAAGGGAGATGGCAGGTTGCCAGCAGGGACAGACGGCGGGGGGGCCGTGACAGTTGTAATAACGATGGGGGGGTAGGGGCACCGATGGATCGGGGGTGGGGGTCTCCACGCCACACCCCCTGTGCCGCCACGAACGCAAGTAATCACAGTCAAACTCCCCCCCACGAGAGTATAATGCAGAAAATTACTCAATCTTATGGCCCTCGTCACAATGATTTATATTATTTCTTCTGCCCGCTGAAATCTTCTTCTCCGGCTGTGTTGGCTGTGTTCCAAGGCTTCCGGCATGTTAAGAATGTTGTAAGGTCCGAGCTGCTGGCAAAACGGCTGGGTCTGGGGGTTTCCACTCCCCCCTCCGGACAGCAAATCGGCAATCTTCCCCCCCTCCTCCGGGGGCTCAGCTGAGGCAAGTAGCTGCGCCCGAAAGCAGGCGCGGGGGGGGGGGTGTGCTGGCGAAGGACGTAGACGGAAAAAAAAAACACAAAAAATCAAGAAAAAACAAAAAAGCGTCTGGCCCGGTCGGGGGGGGACTAAGGCAAGTGCAAAAAGTAAGAAAAATCCGGGCCAGGGGGCTTTAGGAAAGGATAGAAAGCAGATAGCTGAGGAGCAAGCAAAAGACGTTCCGTTTCCCAACAGGGAAGGTTCCAGAACAATCAGGAAACTTCTGGAGACAATTAAGACAGGCTGATTAGAACACCTGCAGCCAATAAAGAAGCTGCTAGAATCAATTAAGGCAGGCTGATCAGGGCACCTGGGTTTTAAAAAGGAGCTCACTTCAGTTTGTGGTGTGCATGTGAGGAACTGAGAGTGAGAACACGGACTGTTGGAGGACTGAGGTGTACAAGCATTATCAGACACCAGGAGGAAGGTCCTATGGTGTGGATAAAGAAGGTGTTGGGAGGAGGCCATGGGGAAGTAGCCCAGGGAGTTGTAGCTGTCGCACAGCTGTTCCAGGAGGCACTCTAGACAGCTGCATTCCACAGGGCCCTGGGCTGGAACCTGGAGTAGAGGGTGGACCCACGTTCCCCCAAAATCCTCCCAACTCCTGGTCAGACACAGGAGGAGTCGACCTGGACTGTGAATTCAGAAAAAGGGCCAAGCTGAGGGCTGCTCTGAAGCTCCAAGGCGAGCAAATCCGCCAATAAGCACAAGACCCACCAAGGTAGAGCGGGAACTTTGTCACATTACATATCTGGATGAGTAGTTTCTACGTATGACACTGATGATTTTTCATACCTGGCCTAAGCTTCTCATAGCATAACTGCTGCCAGTCTGCTTCTCCCCAAGAACAACAACTGACAGACAAAAGGGGAGTCTTGTTTCAATTTTAATAAGTTCTAGCCTTCCCATTGGCTCTTTTGGAGAGGTGCCCACTCACTTCCCTTTACCTATGCATCGCAGTGAGACTTTTTAACTCTTTACAGGTAGAACAATTAGAGAACAGCTACTAAGAGGGATTTTATAGCTACTCGCTGAATGGATGTCCATAAAAGGGAGCTACCCCCCTCCTCCCTTCATTTATCACAGAGCTATTGTGGATTTCCTGGGTATAATTGAAAGAAAAATTTGTCCTACTGAGTAAAAACTGGTTAAAAACCCCACAACCTTGGGTGTAAATGATAAAATTATGTAACTTCCTGAGTATAATTTACTGCCACTTCTCCCTGGTTCTTTCCTATATTCTTTACAATGCTCCCTGTAGATGGCCTGTCCTGGTATACTATGTTTTTTTCTGGAGTTTACAGCTGAAAACAGATAAAAAGTAAAAGAATAAAACCAGCTTAATTCATGTAAATCAAATATTATTAGGAATCCAAAACCACCTCTGGGCTATGGACTCATGTGTCAAGTTTTATTTTAGTGAGAAATAAGATGTCTAATCCATGAATGCTTCAGAATAGGATATGGAATGTAAACACTGCCAGAGCTCTAACAATGACAGTGCCTGGAAGCATTGCTATAATAAACTCAATTTTTATGGCTTGGAACCCCTCTGCACAAACAAGTAACAGAAACAGTAGTAGGAAGTAACCTGAAAAGGCCACAGAAAGGACAACAGCAAATGGACACATTTTTGAAAAATGGAGAATGGGCTTTCAGGCCCACCACGCCTCATGTTCCCTTTGCTGGTTTCTGAAATGTACAAAAGAAAAAAAGAGCTGAACAATGTAGTTCTTTCCTTAATTCATCAGGCGGCTTTTCTCATTTATGCATGTTAGTCTTGATCTACAAGCTGCTTAATGAATTGGGACCTGATGTGTATGCGCGTGCGCACTGGGCTATTTGTACAGTGGCTTTCAATAAGTTTGATCCTTGGGTAGTGGAGGTTAAACAGGAGGTCAGAGATGCCACTTTTTCAGTGATTGGTGCATTGTGGAACAGCCTTCTTAGGATGATTAATTGCCTTGTTTGTTTTCTCTGTTCTAATGGGCAGTAACGTGATTTGATTCAGGCTCCATCAAGGTTAGCCCCAGGAAAAGTTTAAGCTATCAAGCATGACTTGTAGCATGATCAGTGCAAGACTGAGGGACTTTGGTATTTAGATGCAGAGTGCATTGCACTTGCGCTAGGAGGAATAATTACAGTTAAACATGATTTATTTCTCTACTGTCAACCTTCCTGCCTCCAGCCCACCAAATTTCAGCCACTACCTTGTTACAGATCACAGCCCATGGTGCTCTGTGGGGTCTTGGGAAGTGGGGATAGTACTGGAGGCAGCTTCCCTCTCCCCAGCAACACTTGTGCACAGAAGGAAGAAGATCAGCATGCAGGTCATGGTGGTATGAACTGACTCAGCAGAAGAGAATTGTCAATTGACAAGGACAGTGGACAGTATGTCTGGGAGAACACATTATTTATTATTTTCTTACTGTTTGAAACACATGATATTTTAACATTTAAAAATGCTTCAGTACCTGACTGTGTGGACAGTTTCTTTTGACATGCCAGTCATGCAATATAACTTCTTTGAGCCCAGTCCACCTGCTTAAGAGATATTGTGTCAACAGTTGCCACGCTGAGTGCCCAGAGTGGTAAAGTTGAAAGTAAACTCACTAAACGAGGAATCTATTTGAGGTCCACTGAAGTCCCTGCATGTCAAAACTGATAAGCTGCAGGCCTTGAATTAGCTTGGTAAAGGAAATTTTACAATGACAAAGATGCAAGCCTAGGACTTACAGAAGTATAACTCTATATGTTGCACACATATTTTTGTTTTATGCATAATTTAGAGTCTTGATTTTTCTTTGTGGGGATTTTCTTTCAGGAGAGCTTTGGTATAGTTGTTTTTTACTTTCAGTGGGTATATTAAAAACATTTAGAAAATACAGACTAGAATTAATCAAAACATCCATTTTGAAACATATTTTCACTGCTACGTTGATAATGCAAACTGGGTGAAAGATAAAGAGCTGAGACATGGAGAGTTAGGCTCAGGAGTAGGAATTTGTCATTCTTGATGCAAATACCCACTGTAGACTTGGGTAAGTTAAGTATGCCTGTCTCCCTCATCTTCCTTGTCTGTGAAACAATACTATATTTAAATACTTTATAAGGCTGTTGTGAAGATCAATGAAATATAATGTATATTTTTATAATTAATAAAGAGTTGGGATTTCTAAGAATGGATATTAATGTATTGCAGCCACTCTACAATAGTATGACAGCTGATCTTAAGGAAGAGTATTGACTGTTACGAAGGCCCTAACTGTTATGAAGGCCCAAACGCAATAGTAAAAACAGTAAAAAAAAAAACCAGTAAAAAATAACTAAGACTTGGTGTTAGGAAACAGCTACTTAGAATATTCTAACTGGGAAGTAATTTCAAAGGCATAAGTGGGAACTAGGTGCCCAACTTCCATTGACTTATAACTGGCCTTGGGTGCCTAGATGCCTTTGAAAATCTCCTTCATTAATAGCATGCACATATATAGCAATAAGAAAAGGAGTACTTGTGGCACCTTAGAGACTAACCAATTTATTTGAGCATAAGTTTTCGTGAGCTACAGCTCACTTCACGTGAGCTTCAGCTCACTTCAAATAAATTTGTTAGTCTCTAAGGTGCCACAAGTCCTCCTTTTCTTTTTGCAAATACAGATTAACACAGTTGCTACTCTGAAACCTGTCATATATAGCAATATTTATCTGAGAATCCCAAAACGGTTTGAAAACATTAAAAGATCACTGTCAATTTTATTTTAACATCCAAAAAAATTATGACTAAGCTCCCATTAAAAACAGTATATACTCTTTTAATTTTTTTTAAAAGATGTGAGCATGTCGGGGACTGAAAGGGGGGTGGATTTTCTGGTTCCCTGTTGATGTTGAGGCAGGTCTTTCTTTGGACAGGCCCAAGACCAAGTCTACCAAATATTTTCTCTCCTAGTCTATGTCTCTGTGCATACTCCTTCCTGATGCCTTTTCAGTTTCAGTTTTGCTGCTGCTAGTACTGGAAAATACCCTCTTATAAGGCATGAGGAAAGGTGTGCTGCATCAGCTACAGTGAGAGCAACTAAAGACAAAGTGCTGCTGTCAAATGCACAATGCAAACAAACTTCAAAAACAGAGAAACTTTATTTACCCTTTACCCCTGTTCAGTTACAGCAATCTTAGGCCTTGATCATGCCAAAACCCATGTGCCTGTTTAAAATTAAGTACATGCTTAAATACGTCACTGAACTGGCGATTTGCTGAAAAATTATTTTTAAAATTGATGAACAGAAAAAACTGAAAAGTGCTTTCTTGAGAATCAATTGCTATGAACCCTTTGGAGAACATAAGAATGTCCATCCTGGGTCAGACCAAAGGTCCATCAAGCCCAGTATCGCATCTTCTGACAGTGGCCAATGCCAGGTGCTTCAGAGGGAATGAACAGAACAGGTAATTATCAAGTGATCCATCCCCAGTCACCCGTTCCCAGCTTCTGGCAAACAGAGACTAGGGACACCATCCCTGCCCATCCTGGCTAATACGGAGGCATATGGTCTCTACATAATAATTAAATTAGAGAAACTGAGCTTAATTCAAGTATCACTGTACATTACCACTCCTATGGTCTTTCAGCATCTAACTCTTGCACAGAGATAAAGCAGCCTACCCATGTTCTCATTTGTAATTCCTCTGAATTCATCTCCTTCTGATTGCTAGCACATAGTGGTCAAAACCCACTTACCATTTAAAAGCTAATTGAATACATTAAGTCAATATGGCCTGTGTTAGAGCATTTCAATTTTTTTTCTTGACACTAAACAAATTAAATAGAAAAGCAAGCATGTGGGGGAAGGAGGTTCCAAAGATCAATATAGATATTGAAACAAGCAATTTATAGAAAAACTGCCTTTAATCAAATGATAAGCCAAAAAAAAGTTAATAGTAAAATGAATTTAGAGTAATAAAGTTTAACCCACCTATAAACTCTGCAACAGTGAATCTCTGTTTGCAATGACAGGTTTCCGAGTAACAGCCGTGTTAGTCTGTATTTGCAAAAAGAAAAGGAGTACTTGTGGCACCTTAGAGACTAACCAATTTATTTGAGCATAAGCTTTCGTGAGCTACAGCTCACTTCATCGGATGCATACTGTGGAAAGTGTAGAAGATCTTTTTATACACACAAAGCATGAAAAATACCTCCCCCCACCCCACTCTCCTGCTGGTAATAGCTTATCTAAAGTGACCACTCTCCTTACAATGTGTAGGATAATCAAGGTTGGCCATTTCCAGCACCTCAAGGTAACCTATTTCCCCTTGTTTTTTCCACCCCCATGCCCCAGACGTTCTTGTTAAACCCTGAATTTGTGCTGGAAATGGCCCACCTTGATTATCATACACATTGTAAGGAGAGTGGTCACTTTAGATAAGCTATTACCAGCAGGAGAGTGGGGTGGGGGGAGGTATTTTTTCATGCTTTGTGTGTATAAAAAGATCTTCTACACTTTCCACAGTATGCATCCGATGAAGCGCGCTGTAGCTCACGAAAGCTTATGCTCAAATAAATTGGTTAGTCTCTAAGGTGCCACAAGTACTCCTTTTCTTTCTGTTTGCAATGAAATTGAATGAAAGGCCAAAGTTGTTTCAAACCCTGTGTATTCCTTTCAAAAAGCAATGCTGAAAGACAAAGTTTAAAAATACAAAGTTATTCTTCAGAAGATAAAGTCTCACTGATGACAGGAAAGTAAGGCTAGAAAAAAAGAAAGAAGCTGCTTAGAAGTTGTAAGCAGGACAAAGAAATTAGCTTCCTATGATAAACCTGATTTGAAATCTGCCCTGACTACTTCAAAAAGAAATCAATCTCTCTTCAACTTCCTTGCCATATTTCATGATATAACTTTTCTGGGAAATCTGAAAAAAAACATCATTTGAGGAACTTTAAAGTTACAGTGTGTATAAATTTTTCCTTCTCTTACTTTTTGAAAATGTTCTTAATTTTGTTGTTGCTGCTCATTATATCTCTATATGGTATTCGTCTCCCTAGCTCTTCATTTCTTGGCTTACTAGCTCTGGTGAGGAGAATTGTCAGTTAGTGCTTTTGGTATTAGTTTGTTCTTACAGAAGAGGGAAAATGGTAGTGAAGGGAAATGACAAAGACAGTGAATATAGACTTTTTATGACATTCTCTGTTCTAGACTACACAAGGAAGGAGTTAATAAGGGTCTCATCAGCAGACCTGGGAGAATAATGAATTGTTTGGTTCTCTGGCAATTCCAAAATATTGGAGGAAAATTGCTTTATGTCAAACTGAAACCAAGATTTTTTAAAATTATTTTTGGCAAATCAGAGTTAAAAAAGTAATTTCAGGTCAAATGAAACATTTTGTTGTACAAAATTGAATGTTTTGCTTTAATTTTGACCATTTTAAAGTGTTAGATTGTTTTAAAAATAAAATTAAAGGAAATTTTGAAATGAAAAGTCATTTCAAACAGGTAGCATCAGAACATTTTTTCCAATATGTCAAAATGAAAAAGTTTCAAAGTCTGTAGAGTTTCCCCCCCCCCAACCAAAATAATTTGGCAAAATCAACACAAATATATAAAATGTTTTGGTGTTGCCACATCTTCATTTTTTGCTGAAAAAATTTCACATGAAATTCTTCACCCAACTCTACTCATTAGAGCAGGAATACAAACAGGAAATAGTGGAAAGCTGTGGGAGGCAACTGAGGGGAAGAAAAAGATCCCATATTAGCTTAATGTCAGGAAACAAGGAAGAACTGGGAAACTGAAGGACTATAGAGCTAATGAGAGAACTGGTTTGTAAATTAAATCTGACTCAAGCCAGCCTCTCTGTGTGTGTGTGTCTGTGTGTGTTTGGTTTCTCTTTGGACCAGAAAGATGAAATCTCAAATCCTGACTTCCTGCACATTGGGTGAGGAAGAGAAATGCTCTGCCCTGAGGAGTGTCCACTTTAACTTGTGAGAATTCATTTTCTCTTTCTTGGCCTGGTCTAAACTTGTATGGAGATATTTTCACGTGTAGATAGACCGATATTATGTAATATGTTTAAATACATTAATGAACCTACTACTGACCCCAGGCTTTTGGGGCATATATGAGGGATAAGAGATGAGGAAAGTGTGGAGGGATAGATGTCTGGGAGGTGCAGAAACACACTTTCAGTGTCCATTGGTTCCTATTCTTTTTCTGATTTCTGAAAAAATTTGAAAAGCAAATTATTTTCTTCAGTCTCAAAAGAGTGAGAATTGCCCGTAAAATCAGCAACGAGCAAGGAGAAGAAAGAATGGGGGAGAACAGAAGATATAAAACAAATCCTAGAGTCCTCTACATCTCTTACAATATAATCAGTGAGTCTAAGTGTCCATCTTGTGAGGAGCCATGAGTTGCAGACCAGTGCCTCTGAGACTGCAGAATAGAAAGAAAACAAACTGCAATTATAAAATCAAAGAAAGAAAAAAAAAAGAGAGACCTCTTTGATCTTGCTCCCACACACCAACAGCCCTCTCTCTTTCCTTTCTAGTCACTGCAGACACCATCACCATTCCCTCATACTCATAATGTGGGTGTCTCCTTTGACTCATCTCTCTGGACCCACACATATAGGATATGACTAAACATTGCGCCTTCTTCCAGAAAAATCTCCAAGATCTGGTCTTTTCTGTCTGCCAATTCAGCTGAACTCTGCTCCAGGCCTTCATTATCTCAGGACATGTCTACCACAATCTCTTCCTCTTTGTCTTAACAAATGGGGTGAAAAAACAACAACACTATATAACAAACATTAGAATTTAATTGAAACTTAAGTGTTCACTGTGCAATGAAATAAAGTAATAACCAGAATATTAAGATTAATAAACATGCACTAATAATTAATGCTGGCTAGCCATCATACTCAAAGGAAATATCAGATTAGACATAAGTGGGATGAGATGACAAAGGCAGAGACAGTCACTTCATTAATTCTCTAAAACATGAGAGAGGTAGAGATAGAATAATTAAAAGGGGGAGAGGGAACAAGTTTTACTGAGCAATTTAGCTTAAATGTAGAAACAAAGACGAAGAATATGAAGAGATTTGTCAAAATATTTAGAAGTCAGAAAGAAAAGTTTAGTAAATAGTGACATTCAGGGCACAATGAGGCTCTTTTTCTCAATTCAGATTGTAATAGAAAATACAATAGTCAAGTACCAATTCATCCTTGGGTCAAATGTCAGTCTTTTTTTCCCTCTCTTCATTAGTTCCTAGAGTCTTGATATAGATAACCTAAAACTCCTGGTATAAAGAGTATTTCTTTCTTCAACAAGGGTGGGGGTGGGAGAGGGGTGGGGTGGGGGGAATAAACAAGTCTGAGATACAGAAGGGGTAACAGAAAAATGACTGCACATCAAATTCTGCTTCCAAGCCAATAACTGAAGTCAATGGGATTGCACCATTGTGACAGAGAGAAGAATTTATTTCTATGTATTCACCTATGATCTAGTCCCAGAAAATGATGTATTGCTGACAACAGCTGTCAGCAATGTGTCGTCGTCGTCCCCCACCCCAAACTCATTCAACCTATGTTGAAAACTGTTTATTTATATATTAGTGGACACGTGAAAAAACCGTTTTCTTTACTGTAACACAAAAACCCATGACAGGCATGATATTCTAACATATCTGTCTCATTTTCAGCAAGCTGTATTACAGCTCTAAATGAAAACCTAGCTAAAAAAGACAGCTAATATATTGTTTATCTTCACAATTAACATATCCAATACATAATTTTAGTGTCTAAGAGTCTTTATAAAGGAGGTCTTTTTAATCTTTTAATCTCAGTAACCCCGTAATGTCTGTGTGTGAGATGCTTTTGCCGGAACCAGGTCAGGAATGCTCTTCAGAACTTCTGTTAAATTAGTAAGTAATCTAGCTAGAAATGCATTAGATTTCCTTTTGTTAAATGGCTGGTAAAATAGGTTGTGCTGAATGGAATGTATATTCCTGGTTTTTGTGTCTTTTTGTAACTTAAGGTTTTGCCTGGAGGGATTCTCTATGTTTTGAATATGATTACCCTGTAAGGTATTTACCATCCTGATATTACAAGGGTGATTCTTTTACTTTTTCTTTAATTAAAATTCTTCTTTTAAGAACCTGATTGCTTTTTCATTGGTCTTAAGATCTATGGGTTTCGGACTGTGTTCACCTGTGCAAATTGGTGAGGATTTTTATCGAGCCTTCCCCAGGAAAGGGAGTGTAGGGGGGAAGACGTCTCCAAGTGCACTCTTTCCCTGTTCTTTGTCTAACACGCTTGGTGGTGGCAGCATATGGTTCAAGGACAATGTAAAGTTTGTACCTTGAGGAAGTTTTTAACCTAAGCTGGTAAGAATAAGCTTAGGGGGTCTTTCATGCAGGTCCCCATATCTGTACCCTAGAGTTCAGAGTGGGGAAGGAACCCCCGCTCTCCTGCTGGTAATAGCTCACCTTTCCTGATCACTCGTTACAATCTGTATGGTAAAACCCATTGTTTCATGATTTCTGTGTATATAAAATCTCCCCACTATACTTTCCACTGTATGCATCCAATGAAGTGAGCTGTAGCTCACGAAAGCTTATGCTCTAATAAATTTGTTAGTCTGTAAGGTGCCACAAGTACTCCTTTTCTTTTTACGGATACCGACTAACATGGCTGCTACTCTGAAACCCGTAATGTCTGACACCATCCCTTTAATAGCCTGGTCTTCATGTGAATATCTTGAGTTTGGGGAAAATGAAAGCAGAATTGGCTCTCTCTCTTTCTCCCCATCTCCCTTCTGCAGATTTAAGAGAACTTTTTAATAAAAAGGCGGTCACATCTCTAATAAAACTCTTCTTCCCCTGCCACTGTACCTTTTTATTCAGCAAATCGAATAGAGAATGTGCTGTACAGATTCAAATGGAATGATAAACAACATCAGCTATGCTCTGAATGGTAATACCTTTTGTCAGGTGGAAGCTGAACCATTACTGCAGCCTCCCCTGTGCTCATTGATGAGGCATCAAGACTAAGCTTGTCTACACTGTGAAAACCACCATGTTGGGGGTACAGTTACAACATGCTTGTCATTTGATTTGGAGTAGAGATGTGACACTAATCAAGTTTTTCCTGACATATTATACCCATGATAGAAAAATATTTCAACTATGGTAAGGATAACTTACAATGTTAGCTAGCTATGTAATATGATTCACACTTTTTTTTGTTTGTTCCATAAAACAATTTCAGTTCAAACTGGAAAAAATAGTTTCCCCATGATTCTCATACTTACTCAATATTATCCCATCAGGGTATATCTGATCCTGTTTCTCATAAATGTCAGCTGTAAAATTACTATAGACTTCAAACACAACACTGAACAATTCCACGCTCCCCCCCAAATATCCTTAAGAAATACTTTGAGTGCCTCATCCACCTCCTAGATTAGAATGTGAATTCATTTCCATCTACTGTCCACAAACCTGTGAATCACAAAAATCAGACTACCACCATATTAACTTTTATATTAACGTATCTTCTGCTTCCACACTCATTTATTCCTGAATTACAACAATGCAACTGAGTGAAGAATCAGTCAAGTAACTTGCGTCACTACATATATAAACACAGACTTTGGCCTGGACATGTCCATATCAGTGGTACCCACTTACAACATCTTGTATGTATAGAATCAAAGTTATTAAATACATCAGAGAGGGTAAATACTCTAGTACTTTAAACATACATTTAACAATCAATTTTTAGATATGAGAGATTAAGCTTGTACGCAATCACAATTTACTTGACCAATCATGTTCAAGGTTCCTTTGCTAGTATTCCAGCTATGGTATTTAAATAAAAGTTTTGTCTTCCTCTTTCATCATTTGTTGTGCTACGGTCCATTAGCATGGAAATTAACAAAGGATTGTTCTCTCTAGATCCTCACATATAGGCCTTAGCCCTCCTGGTTTAGGTAAAGGGATCAGCCAGTTCTGTAGAACCTACATCCCCTATCTCGGGCCCCACAGAGCATCCTTTGTGGGCATGGCATCTCCTCTGCAGTAAGGGGCCTAGAGGAGAGAAATGGATGAGCATCTCCATGCTGACCTGGTTGGCAGCTCCAGCACAAAATCATTCTCTAACTCTCTAACCCTTAAAGTGGCACCTTTTCAAACAGACAACATCCCCCACTGCTTAATGTGCAGGGTGGTCATTAAGCACAGTGGATCATCCTTCAAGTAGAGCCTTAGAAGGCACCTCCAGTTCAATAAAATAAAATGAGAGTGCAACAAGGAGCTCTCGATCCAGCATAGAGGCAGAGTTCCTGTGCAGGGTCAGATCTACGTCCCCGGTAGCTCCCCTGAAATCTGTGGCAGTTGGGGGCCAAACCACTGCTTCTTCCAAAGGGACCAAATCCTACAACCTCCACTTAGTGGAAGAAACTCCAGGTATTCCCTCCCACAAGGTCCCCTTTTGTGGGCTTCATAATGGGAGAGGAAGATTTATATCATGATGTCAACATTTGAAAATGATGATGCATCAATGGAACAGGTCAGAGAAAGAGTCAGGCCTAGTGGTCAGAGTTCAAATACCAGCACCAAGAAGCAAGACAAAATCAAAATCAGAGTCCAAATGCCAGAGCCAAGGGTTGAGGTAGAGTTAGAGTCAGAGCCAAGGGTCAGAATTGGATAACCAGAAGTCAGGGAAGGCCGGAGCAGGGCTGGTTCTGAGGCAGGAGCAAGACTGGCACAGGATGGGAACAAGATTGAGTGCAGGGCAGGATCTGGGCTGAAGCTGTGGAGGAACAAAGCAGGAGATGGGCTTGGAGAGACAAGCACAGGGAAGCAGAAAATCTGAGGCATATGCATTGAGCACACAGTGAGCTACTCCTGCTGCTAGTTTAAGAACTGGCCTGCTGGATTCCTCAGCCACTCAGGCAGGGCAGTCCATCAGGTTGCCTCGCTGGCTCATTAGTGCATCAGAAGTACTGAGCAGGTGTAGCTAAGGGCCTTACTCCCGACAGGATGTCCTTGCAACATCAAGTGAAGAAAGATAAAAAACTGGAAAAATTCAAGTGTTCTTTAAGTCAAAACAATTCTTCAATAATTAACAAGTACAGCAACCAAATTCCCATTCAGTACATGTATTTCTCCTTCTTTCTGTCCTTTTCTTTAAAGCCTGGACATGTAACCTTTATTGTTAAGCATGATCTCTGTCAAGGCTTAATGTGTTTTGGTTTCCTAGATATATTACAATCTCAGAAACAAACTCAGCTCTCTAGAAGTGGATGTGAGGCTGCTGCTAGCGAATGCAGCTATGAGTCTAATTTAAATGGTGTAATTGTGGAGGGAGATACAATGCAAATTATGTGAGCTACCCAGCTGGAAAGCTGTTTCAATAGATTTAAGTGATTCAGGATAGAAATAAGGTTTTAAAAGGTTTAAAATGTCCTAAGTGGACAAATTCATTGTTAAAAGTTATTTGAATAAAAGGAATACGTGTGTGTGTTGACGGGGGGATGTTGTTTAAAGAAATAACTTGTTTTTCTTTCCCAAACAACAGAGAGATGAAATGTATCAAAATGGTGTTCTTCACCTGGAAGTAAAAGTTCCTTGTTTTCATTTCATAGGTGTTTATGACACAAATATAATGGTACTCAAACTGTGTAGAAAATTGTGTGTGTTAAAGCTCTGCAATGACATTTCTGTTTGAATCAATTCAGTAACATAGTCGGAGAAAGGGACTAGGTAAGTTGATTTTGTTGTAAAACTGGTTTTTTGTTAATAGGAAATTAAGGTGGTAGAGGACTTTGAAGCAACCATTGCAGACCGTAAAGAAAATGTTCACTTTACTGCGGTGAGCGACCACTAGTAACCCTAATCAAAATTATTATATAACAAGGAAAAAGAAAACATTCATACACAGAAGGATCCCATTGTCTTTTCCATTCTTTCCTATGAAGGGAAGAAAAGGAGTGAAAGAAGGGATGGAAGGTTGAAAAGAGCAATGACTCTGTGGCATGCTCCTTCTTCTTGAAAGTTCTGAGCCCCCACATCAGGCCCCATGGCCATGCCTCTCCCTGGTCAGAGCTCTGGGTATGCAGCCACTCTATATGGCACACTCATGAGAATTTCTTGTATATGTTTCTGCCCTCCTTTCCCCCTGCAGCAGGTTTGCATGTGGGAGTGAAAGCTTTGGTCACCAGAATTTTGGATGCCTATTTGGAATAAGTGACTGCTATCAACTTGGGAAACTACTGTGTAGGATCAAATGTTTGTGCTGTCACATTAGGACATTAGGCATATAACATTCATTTTCCAATCTTACTGACAGTAATCTTTCATAAATGGTCATAAGAAAAGCAACAATAACCCATTCTCTGCAGCTGGTTTTGAATTACTATTGTGTATGATTCTTTGTCCTTCTCCACAGGACATGTATTATTTAGGATGAAATTTAATGAGGGCAGGTTGTAGTACTGTTTGCAAATTCTCTCATTTTTGCTCTCAGACTTTTCACAATTTTCAGTAGATAAGCAAGGTGGAGGAGTAGGACTGTATAATGGGCCTTTGGTGGTGGTGATATTTTTCAGCAGTAGAATTCTCTTCTCGAGGCTGATTTTTAGAACTGATATCGTGCTGTTTCAAAGATGCTTTTCTTTAACAGGACAGTTCCCTGTGGACCCTGGCAAATAGAAGAGGCAACATAAGCGTCTTATACTTCAGCTTTCTTAATGTCTCAGAATCTTCACAACCTAAAAAATTAAGACCCATGCAACTATGTTTTCAAAGCGGTGTGGGTTCTTTCATCTGCATGATTTTCTATTACTTTAATGGTAGTTGCCTTGCTCACTGCTTTAGAAAAAGTATACAGTAGGCCTACATACTCAACTGTCTGTTGTGGTTTTCTCCTCTTTTCTTTCCTGGTTATATTTCTGTTACATTCTCACCCCTATTAACTTCCGGTGCAAAATCAAATTTTTTTTCCCTGACAAATTGCAAACAGTTTAAAAAATACCAACATTTTTAAAATGTAAAGTCTGATTATAAAAACCATGTGTGGATATTCAGATTCGCATGTGCAATTGGTTAATTACACAGACACACTGGCATCTATTTGATTCAGCAGTTACCCATTTGAGTGAACAAGTGATAGATCTCTGCTTTGAGAAAAAATATTTCCTATAGAAACAGGGCTGTTGGGAAGAAGGTGGTAATATGGTTTCTCTCCCACTGTGGCAATCTATAGTATTCCAGGCAACTCAGGGAGAGGTTGTTCATTCATGAGGTTCAATCCCACCTTGATGTTCATGGGTTTTGCAGCCCAGTACCATTCTCAATGAGGATCAATCACTAAATATGACCATCTGGTCCTAAATATTCTATTTGTACCTCTGTGGTTTTGTTGTTTGCAAAATAAAGAATCCTAAAGGGGTAAGTAAACAGTCACAGAAAGAGCAAAGACTAATGTGGGGTGATACGATTAATTCTGATGTTTCTACACAGGACATTTCTCAGCACTGATACTTTAACTAATTTCCCCCAGTTTGTGTAATAAAATGTAATGATTTTCCCTGCCAGTGCCTCCTGCAAATCAATAACTACAGCATTAGCAGACTATCCAGAGTTAATAGATTGTTCAGTCTAGTTGCCCATTTCAGACAAGAGATAGGCTTTTGGGACACAATCCAAATCACTGGACTTCACAATGTGAAATAAATACACAGCTGAGTGTGAAAACTCTTTCTCATAATTAAGATGAGCCCATAACTTCACATCAACTGCCTTACAGAACTATGCTCAAGAACAGAGAAAAATTGACTTGGTTAAATAGCATTATGCACTCCCCAGTAACAAGTTGAGAATTGTCTTTGGCCAGAGGAAGCTGGAATAGGCAGAGGGTATAATTCCTCAGTCATAAATTAAGTGGGCATCGACTAAGTGTCTGAGAATTCTGAAGGGGAGCCTCATTCATGAAAAGCAGGGGGAAAGTGCATGGCTTAGAATAGAATCTGCTTCAATAAACCCTACGAAGTTTTTTTTTTTTTGTGGTCTAGTTTGATATCACAACATAATTGTATAGTGACAGAATTGTACATTCAGGTTTCTTATAAACTATGTGCCAAATAAATGCTGCCCCTCTGCAGGGGTGCTCGAGGGAATAGGCCCCAGGTTGTCTCTTCCAGCTATCATCTGGCAACAAAGATTTGGAGAGTGCAAAGGGAGGCAAGGCCAGTCAGCTCTGGTGGCAGCAGCCCATGCCTCAGACAGGACACATAAGGACAGGGACATGGCCGTAGTTATCATGGTGGTATCTACACTTTTTAAAAAAGGTTATTACTCACCACTCTTCTGCCAAAGCTCCCCAAATATCCAGGAAGCATCATGCCTCCCTCCATTGAATTAATGTGTAGATGCTGCTCCTGAAGCTCTCAGGTGTCACTGTTTATTCCTGTGTGCATTAATTTTTTTCTTCACATTTCTAAAATACAATTTTAGGTGCTGGACGTCTCCTCCTTGGAGTAAACAAAGCGATGCCCACAAATATATCCACTTCCATCCACCCAGCCCTAGAGAAGAGAGAAACAAATCTGGGCTCATTGGAGGTAGTGAGCTCCAAAAATAAGGGCTCTCTCTCACTTACATTGAAGAAGTCCTAGCTTAAGCACCTGTGCAGATCTCCACTGTGACAAGATTATGAGACTGTACCAGAGCAAAAATATATGGGGAATTAAAGTTCTATCTAAGGGCTTGTCTACATTACCCACAGGATCGACGGGCAGTGATCAATCCAGCAGGGGTCAATTTGTCACATCTAGACTAGATGTGATAAATCAACCGCCGAGTGCTCCACCAGAGCAAGAGGAGTAGGCAGAGTCAACGGGGGAGCATCAGCTGTCGACTCACCACAGTGAAGACACCGCAGTGAGGAGATCTAAGTACGTCAACTTCTGCTACACTATTCACATAGCTGAAGTTGCGTAACTTAGATCAATTTTCCACCCTCCCCACAGTGTAGACCAGGCCTTATTCTCACAGAGCAAAGGGAAATGGGGCAGTGAGACAGGACTGGTGGCTAACGGAGGGATTTCGCGGTAGAGATGGTTGGAATATTTTGATGAAACTTTTCTGATAAAAATGTTGTTTTGTCAAAATAAAAACATTTCAGAAAATGTGTCAATTTTGAGGAATATTTCCAAAGGGGGGGGGGAACAAAATGTTGGTGGATAGTGGATTATAAATCAGATTTTTTCTCCATGAATGCAGGTTTTTTTGTCATTCAAGTACACCAAATACTAGAGATAAGTAGTTCTACAGATAGAGAGAGGCTCTTGATGCAAAATGTCCATTTCACCACTGTAACAATTATTGTTGTAATATGTAATATAGCTGAAGGCCTGTGTAACATAGTGAGGACTCATCAGTGCAGTGCCTCCTGCTGGTCGTCCTTGGAATTAGCTCTCCAGCCTCCAAAGCCCCCACTGCAGGCCGGTGTCTCGTTGCTGCTGGCCCCCATGTCCCTCCCGGACCCCGGTGCCCCTCTACATCAGGATTCTGCCCTCAGCAGTAACCCACAATCTGGGTCTCCCCACCCAGGGGAACACCCAACACTCTATCTCCACCTTGCCTCAGTGGCTACTGCCAGTCATCATCTAGCCCCCCACTCACTGGGACAGACTGCAGTCTGTAAACCACTCACCATCGGCAAAGCAGTTGGACCAGCTGCCTCTCCCTATTCCCAGGCTACACCTCTGTATTCCCAGTACATTTCCTGGCCTTTAGCAAGGCCTGCAACCTGGGGGTTTTCCAGGCTGGAACTCCCCAGCTCCTCTGGCCTTCCCCCAGCCCTGCTCCATTCCAGTTACCCTTTTCTCCCAGGAACCAGTTCCTTTCTCTCAAAAGCTAGAGAGAGTGTCTCTCAGCTCCTCGCTCACTGGCCTTTTACAGGGCCAGTTGTGGCTTGATTGGGGCGTGGCCCCAGCTGTGGCTGCCTTCCCAATCAACCTAGCCTTTTCTCTCAGCCCCAGCCCTCTCCAACGGCTGGCTTTAACCCTTTCTGAGCCGGAGCGGGGTGACTGCCCTGCTACAGTCTGCCAGAGAGAGAGAGAGAAAAAACATTATGATACCAACAGTCCCAGCAAACAATAAGCTCTATGCAATGTTATGCTGTTAGACCCATTACTCACTCTTATTTTCCATGTACGTGGACAAAACCATTGTTTCATGCTCCCAAACCTCCCTTATCATTACACAGCAGAGAATGTGTAGAAAGAATTGGGATATTTTCTGGGCTACCTTATTTTCATAATTAATTGTCTCAACTCAAGTGCACTAATGTCCTAGTGCTCTGGGTAGGAGAACATTGTTAGTGTCATGTCCAGGTGTGGAGCAGAGAGTCCACTTTCTATACAGTGACTTTGATACAGTGACATAAGAATGTGTGAGTGGTCATGAAATTAGAACTTCAGCATAGAACTGGTAGAAAATCAGGGTTCCTGTCACAGGGCAGATTCTGAGATTTCAAATTTGAGTTTCATGCTGAATATGGACAAAAAGTAGAAATCTTGGATTTTTTTGCAAAATGAAATATTCTGCAATATTTCATTTAAACCTTGTGAAAAAAATTTCAGACTTACTTGAAATGAAACATTTCCACATTTTGACTTTTATATATTTTATTATATTACAATACATACATTGAAACAAAATCAAATCAAAACATTTCAATAATTTCCCATTGAAAATTTTGATTAAATCAATATGCTCCTGTGAAATGTGCCATTTTATCAAATCAGCATTTCTGGCAGAAAAATGTACTGTTGGAAAATTTTATACCAACTCCATTTCAGTGCATGACCCTTACTTCCTTTACTTCATTCAAGTTCTCCACTTCTCACATCCTGTGCCTTAAGCATATCTAGAAAATTGGCATTTGGCACTTGTTTAAAAAATACTGTTTTAAAAAAATTCAAAATAAAATGTGAACCATGATTTTCAAAATTTCCTAGTTTGTTCTGAAATTATGCATACCTGATACCTTGGGGTATTTAAGTGGAAAAGGAGAGAAAATTCTAGGATTGGGAGCATAGAATTCTGAAGTCATAGGAGAAACACACTGGATTTTGGGGGCTGTGAATGGAGGGAGTGGAAAGAACTAAAATTCTACTTCAAATACCTCAATTCTCCCACCACTGGGGCGAGAAGAGAGATTAGTGAAGTCTGAGCCCTTATAGAGAGCTCAGGGTGGCTCCACTTTCAATAATTCCTTATAATTTACTGAAGTGAGAATGCAAGTCAAAACATTTAACTTCATACAAGAGCACACAGTATGTCATGTTTAAACTGGTGCGGTTCATAATTAATTTGACTTCTATCATACTTCTGATCCTGCAAACAGAGGCATATGTTACATTATTCATGTGAGTAGTTCTACTAAATCAGTGGGACAGTTCATGGGATTGAATTTACACACATGCAGAAACATTTGCAAAAACAGGCTCATACTCATACACTTTTCAAAATAGCTCAGAGTGGGATCTAGAACCATTTGTTATTCAAACCTTTTCAGAAAGTATTTTAATGTTTGTCAGCTGTTCATGAAGGGGGCTTTTCGTGAGCATTTTGGTGATTTTCTTCTTAATCCTACCAAATACATAACACATAGAGTTACTTACCTCTGGAGATATCTATTATTCTTGTAATGAAATTTATGGAAAAAATGAAGTCTGAGAAATTTAAAGGAGTGACATTTTTAAATGGAGCATTTCAGCTTTCCAGGGCAGGCCAGCCCTATTCCAGAAGCCACAATTTGGTTTTAACGAATGCACATGCAGAAATTAGACTTAGACTATAGATAATATTAAAGTTTTGTCACTGTCTAATCTCATATATGATTACTGTCCCACAAAAACAGGATTACATTTTGAGGTCATTATGCTTTGTAGGTAAGGTTGATTAGCTATCTGATCTTATAAAAAAACAAAACAAAAGCCTTCACATCTGAGACTTAATCATACATATTGTGATGCTCCCCTGGTGTTATCTGGACCGGTGATCTGCTAGGTCACTCCAGTCCTTGACTCTGGGAGCCAGCCTTACCCTCCTTTGCTGTGAGAACTCCCACTCCTGGGCTGTTCATGCACAGCCTCTGGCATGTAATCTGCTTGGATTGTGTAACCAAATGACACTAGCCAATATCTCCAGTCCCAGACACAACCCTAGTAACCTCTGTCTTGCAATGTCCAGTTATGCCCGCTGGATGATGCAAGTTTATATGAGTTGGTCAATTTCACAAAGAAATTTATATGCACCAGGCTTGTTATCCCAAGGGGAGTCTCTGACACACTTCAAACCAAACACACTGCTTGAGGTAGAATAAACAAACAAATGTATTAACTACAAAGATAGATTTTAAGTGATTATAAGTCAAAGCGCAAGTCAGATTTGGTCAAATGAAATAAAAGCAAAATGCATTCTAAGCTGATTCATAACACTTTCAGTGCCCTCACGAACTTAGATGCTTCTCACCACAGGCTGGCTGGTTGCCTTTCAGCCAGGCTCTCCCCTTTGATCAGTGCTTCAATCGCTTGGTGGTGATGTGTGTAGATGGAGGTGGAAAAGAGAGGAAGAGCATGGCAAACATCTCTCCCTTTTACCGAGTTCTTTCTTCCCTCTTGGCTTTGCCCCCCTCCTTCAGGGTCAGGTGAGCATTACCTGATTGTAGTCCCTGACTGACTGAGGGAAGGGGGAGGGGTGACTCACTTAAGAGTCCAACAGATCCTTTGTTGCTGCCTAGACCAGTGTCCTTTGTTCTTGTGAGACTAGGCTGGGTTTGTCCCATACATGCCCTAATGAGGTGTGAACTGCCCCTCTGCTCTTGGAAATTTTTTGCCTGGGCTTGTTTTAAGCCATGAAGAAACATTTTCAGACTCCTAACTATATACATGAAATTAGAACCTATAACATTACTATAACAACAATGCTCAGTGAATCATGAGCCTTCCAAAGACACCTGACATGACAAACTTTGCATTGGATACCACACAATCATTTTATAAGGATGAAAATGGGGGTGCAGGCTGTTCCCTCAAGGTACAGAATGTCACACATAGATAGTGTCACCCAGAAAAAAATACCTAACATAGTACTTACTTACACTGATCGATATACTTTTGCCAAAGTCTATTTTAATTAAAATTGGATGCCTCTGACTCCTGAGGAGAGGTCTCTCAGAATAATACAAGGCTGAAAAACATCTGAATGTAAACTATAGGTACATTAGAATAGTGCATATATACTTTAAAAACAGCATGCTAAATTGTTTGTTACATACAGTGTGGCCTGGTGGAAAGAAGACTAGAATGGGAGACCTGGGTTCTATTCCTAGATCTGACACTGGCCTGCTTGGTGACCCTTGGCAAGTCATTTAACCTATTTTCCCATATATAAAATGAGGATAATGATACTGACACCTGCTTGGTAAAGTGCTTTATGATCTATTGATTAAACATGTTAAATAAGAGTGAGGTTTTGTATAATATTATTTTGATATATCATTAACGGTTGTAAACAGAAAAAAATATATACTACAAACTATTGTGTGCATCATCAACAGGAATCAAATTTTAAAAACAGCTACTTGTGATAATAAGGTACAGTGTTTGATTATACTAAATTTAGTCTCTAGAAATTAAATATGGACCTAAACTTGTTTACAGTAATGATCATTTTCTGGAATTTCCTACATAGAAATTCTAACTATTAAAAAATAGAAATAAACTTAATTTGTCATATAAATACAAGACCTGAGGTTACAGTTCACTGTAAAAATCAAATCTTGGATTTGACCATCAAATAACTTGTACAATGACAGCACGTGCACTCATAGCTATGTCTGCAAGAGCCCCAGCTCTTCAAGGAGCAGTTCTACTGGCTTTATCAAAAATATGAAAGTACAGCCTCAGATGTTTATGAATAGCTCAAGAAAACAATATATATTTTTAAATTAAAATTCACAAGCAATTTTTATCACTATAGAACTATAGAAGAACATATGTGATTACATTTTGTGCTTCAAAAATAAATTTCATAAAGCTAAAATAACAAGTGAACAAAATTGAGTGGGAGGAAATATTTAAATATAGACACATGAATAATAACTGGAATTACAGATGCATACCCACAGTTTTGCAGTCACAAAGGAAGGCTTCTTTGGTTATAAAAAATCCTGGGTAAATAAAAAGGTGAAAAAATGCAAAATATAAATATCACATAACACATACACAAATGAAGAAAGATCAAGCTAATACAAAAGAGTACAAATTATCACTTAGGACAGGTAGACAATTGATAAGAGAAGTTAAGGGTTACAATGAAAAATATCTTTGGCCTGTACACTTAAGGACAATAAGAAGGATTTTTAAAAATATATCAGGAACAAACAAAATCCTAGCAAAGGTATAGGTCCAATGCTATGCAGGTATGGTAAAATTATCAGTCATGATTCAGAAAAAGCAGAAGTATTCAATACATACTTCTGTTCTGTTTTCAGAATGAAGCAGGATGACATATTCATATTTTACAGCAATAATGAAATACTTTCCGCTCCATCAATAACTAGGGAGGATAAACAGCAAGTATTGAAGATAAATTGTTTTAAATCTGCAGGATTGAATAATTTGCACCAAAGAGTATTAAAAGATTTGCCAAGAAGCTCTCTGAATCATTAAGGTTGATTTCATTTTCAGCAAGTATTCAAATGCTGGGGATGTTCCAGAGGACAGGAAAGTGCTAATGTTGTGCTAATATTTAGAAAAGGTAACTGGAGTGACCCAGGAAATTAGGCTGGTTAGCTTCATGTGGTTCCAGACAAAATCATGGAATGGCTGATATGGGACACAACCAGTGAAGAATTAAAAGATGGTAGCATATGTCACATTCTGGGGTTCAATCCATACCAGTGAGCGGTTATGTCATCTCCTGCCTTGTAACACTGTGTACCTCAAAATGCTCCAGTGTATGGATGTTCCCAGCCAGCACACAAGCACGCACAGAGTGTCTGTATGATAAACAGCTCTGGGCCAGCAACCCTGACTCCAGCAGCCACACTATGGCCTCCAACTACCTTTGTTACACTTGGAAAGATGACCTCAAGACCCATTGGTCCTGAATTTTCCCAAAATTTTGTGATCTGCAGTTTCCAGCCCTTTTCTGAACAAAGGAATAATAAGATTTGTTTGCTCCTTTAAAGAGACAAAATACCCAGCTTATCACTTTAACTGGCATTAGCAGTCACTTGCATTCAAACACAGCACTGGGTTGGTTTAAATTAAAAGTGAAGCAAGTTTTAACAAAAGAAAATAGGATTTTAACTGGCCTCAGTTACCAAGGACAGAGTTAGAAATGGCTACAAGCAAATAGAAGTGAAAAGTGCTTTCTAGAAACTAAGACTTAACAAAACTACAGTCTTTGATCAAGGTAAGATTTTTACCATATTACCTTCCTGCAAGATGGCTGACCACCCCTTTGGCCATCAGGATCTCCCACAAAGTCCAAAGTGCTCAGCTTCTTTGGCTTCTCAGTCGACAGATAACTTGGGGTTCTTTGTCCCTCTCTTTTATAGTCCAGAGAACCTTTGAAATAGGTTCTTCTGAAGGTTACCCCCCAAAGTAAAGTTCATTCAAGCTGTGAGAAAGCAGACATGGAGTCTTGTGAGGAAGAAAGTTCCATGCTGGCTTACTCCCGCACTGGTGTTTGCTGAAATGCAATTGATCTGTTCATGCAATTTCCTCCCACCATGATGCTGAGTGGTTATCTCCTCCTCTTGTTAGCTTTCACATAATTGAATTCCCATTGTCCCTTAATGTATCTTGGAAATACCATCAATGTGGAGGAACCACATTCCTTTGTCTAGGGTGAGGTAACTTCAGCCCTGCCTGGCAGATACACTTTAAGAACATAATTTCCAATATATATGTAATTTTGCATTTGTCCACCATGCATACATCACACAGTAACATTAATGATCAATATGTTATTAGCTTTATATTGATATCTTACATGCCATCTTTTAGATACAGATTAGGATATTAATGAGTTGGGATACATTCAACTGGCCAGGTCAGCTGAAACTCAATACCAGACACCAGTGAGCCCCTTGCTCTCTTGCTTTGGGATACTATTAGGGGCAATGCATAAATAAAGCCAATCAACATAGTTTTATGGAAAATTGGTCACACCAAACAAATTTGATATTTTTATAAGATCTTAATTCATAGCATCATAGAAGATTAGGGTTACATAAGAACATAAGAATGGCCCTACTGGTCAGACCAAAGGTCCATCTAGCCCAGTATCCTGTCTTTCGACAGTGGCCAGTGCCAAGTGCCCCAGAGGGAATGAACAGAACAGGTAATCATCAAGTGATCCATCCCCTGTCGCTCATTCCCAACTTCTGGCAAACAGAGGCTAGTGACACCATTCCTGCCCATCCTGGCTAATAGCCATTGATGGACCTATCCTCCATGATTTTATCTAGTTTTCTTGTTATGGTCTTGGCCTTCACAACACCCTCTGGCAAGGAGTTCCACACGTTGACTGTGTGTTGTGTAAAGTAATACTTCTTTTTGTTTGTTTTAAGCCTGAGGCCTATTAATTTCATTTGGTGACCCCTAGTTCTTGTGTTATGAGAAGTAGTAAACAATACTTCCTTATCTACTTTCTCTACACCAGTCATGATTTTATAGCCCTCAATCATATCTCCCCTTAGCCATCTCTTTTCCAAGCTGAAAAGTCCCAGTCTTTTTAATCTCTCCTCATACGGAAGCCATTCCTTACCCCTACTCATTTTTGTTGCCCTTTTCTGAACCTTTTCCAATTCCATTAAATCTTTTTTGAGATGGGGAGACCACATCTGCACACAGTATTATTCAAGATGTGGGCATACCATGAATTTATATAGAGGCAACATGATATTTTCTGTCCTATTTTCTATCCCCTTCTTAATTATTCCCAGCATTCTGTTCACTTTTTTGACTGCCGCTACACACTGAGTGGATGTTTTCAGAGAACTATCCACAATGACCCCAAGATCTCTTTCCTGAGTGGTAACAGTTAATTAGACGCCATCATTGTATATGTATAGTTGGGATTATGCTTTCCAATGTGCATTACTGTGCATTTATCAACAATAAATTTCATCTGCCATTTTGTTGCCCAGTCACCAAGTTTTGAGAGATCCTTTTGAGAGATCACAGTCTGCCTGGGTCTTAACTATCTTGAGTAATTTTGTATTATCTGCAAATTTTGCCACCTCACTGTTTACCCCTTTTTCCAGATAATTTATGAATATGTTCCCAGAACAGACCCCTGGGGACAACACTATTTACCTCTCTCCATTCTGAAAACTGACCATTTATACCTACCCTTTGTTTCCTAATTTTTAACTGGTTACCAATCCATGAGAGCACCTTCCCTCTTATCCCGTGACAGCTTACTTTGTGTAAGAGCCTTTGGTGAGGGAGCTTGTCAAAGGCTTTCTGAAAATCTAAGTACACTATATCCACTGGGGCCACATGCTTGCTGACACCCTCAAAGAATTCTAGTAGATTGGTGAAGCATGATTTCCATTTACTAAAACCGTGTTGACTCTTCCTCAACAAATTATGTTTATCTATATGTCTGACCATATTATTTTTATTATAGTTTCAACCAGTTTGCCCGGTACTGAAGTCAGGCTTATAGACCTGTAATTGCCGGGATCACCTCTGGAGCCCTTTTTAAAAATTGGTTTCATGTTAGCTATCCTCCAGTCATATGATACAGAAGCTGATTTAAATGATAGGTTACAGACTACAGTTAGTAGTTCTGCAATTTCACACTTTAGTTCCTTCAAAACTCTTGGGTGAATACCATCTGGTCCTGGTGAATTATTGCTGTTTAATTCATCATAGATTCATAGATACTAAGGTCAGAAGGGACCATTATGATAATTTAGTCTGACCTCCTGCACAACGCAGGCCACAGAATCTCACCCACCCACTCTGCAAAAAACCTCACACCTATCTCTGTGCTATTGAAGTCCTCAAATCATGGTTTAAAGACTTCAAGGAGCAGAGAATCCTCCAGCAAGTGACCCATGCCCCATGCTACAGAGGAAGGCGAAAACCTCCAGGGCCTCTTCCAATCTGCCCTGGAGGAAAATTCCTTCCCGACCCCAAATATGGCAATCAGCTAAACTCTGAGCATATGGGCAAGATTCACCAGCCAGAAACTACAGAAAATTCTTTCCTGGGTAACTCAGATCCCACCCCATCTAATATCCCATCACAGGCCATTTGGCCTATTTACCATGAATATTTAATTACCAAAACCATGTTATCCCATCATTCCATCTCCTCCATAAACTTACCGAGTTTAATCTTAACGCCAGATAGATCTTTTGTCCCCACTGGTTCCCTTGGAAGGCTATTCCAAAACTTCACTCCTCTGATGGTTAGAAACCTTCATCTAATTTCAAGTCTAAACTTCTTGGTGACCAGTTTATATCCATTTGTTCTTGTGTCCACATTGGTACTGAGCTTAAATAATTCCTCTCCCTCTTCGGTATTTATCCCTCTGATATATTTATAGGGAGCAATCATATCTCCCCTGAGCCTTCTTTTGGTTAGGCTAAACAATCCAAGCTCCTTGAGTCTCCTTTCATAAGACAGGTTTTCCATTCCTCGGATCATCCTAGTAGCCCTTCTCTGTACCTGTTCCAGTTTGAATTCATCCTTCTTAAACCTGGGAGACCAGAACTGCACACAGTATACCAGGTGAGGTCTCACAAGTACCTTGTATAACAGTACTAACACCTCCTTATCTCTACTGGATTTACCCCGCCTGATGCATCCCAAGACCGCATTAGCTTTTTTCACAGCCATATCACATTGGCGGCTCACAGTCATTCTATCATCAACCAATACTCCAAGGTCATTCTCCTCCTCCCTTACTTTTAATTGATGCGTCCCCAGCTTATAACTAAAATTCTTGTTATTAATCCTTAAATGCATAACCTTATACTTCTCACAATTAAATTTCATTCTATTATTATTACTCCAGTTTACAAGGTCATCCAAATCTTCCTGTATGATTTCCTGGTCCTTCTCTAAATTGGCAATACCTCCCAGCTTTGTATCATCTGCAAACTTTATTATTAACACACTCCCACTTTTTGTGCCAAGGTCAGTAATAAAAAGATTAAATAAGATTGGTCCCAAAACTGATCCCTGAGGAACTCTACTGGTAACCTCCCTCCAGCCTGACAGTTCACCTTTCAGTAGGACCCGCTGTAGTCTCCCTGTTAACCAATTCCTTATCCACCTTTCAATTTTCCTATTGATCCCCATCTTATCCAATTTAACTAATAATTCCCCATGTGGCATGGTGTCAAACGCCTTACTGAAATCTAGGTAAGTTAGATCCACTGCGTTTCCTTTGTCTAAAAAATCTGTTATTTTCTCAAAGAAGGAGATCAGGTTGGTTTGGCACGATCCACCTTTTTTAAAACCATCCTGTATTTTGTCCCATTTACCATTTACCTCAATGTCCTTAACTACTTTCTTCTTCAAAATTTTTTTCCAAGACCTTGCATACTATAGATGTCAAAGTTACAGGCCTGTAGTTATCCGGATCACCTTTTTTTCCTTTCTTAAAAATAGGAACTATGTTAGCAATTCTCCAATCATACGGTACAACCCCTGAGTTTACAGATTCATTAAACATTCTTGCTAATGGGCTTGCAGTTTGATCCTAACTCTCAATTCCCTGGATTTGTAGTGCTTGTTCTGGAGATAATTACAGCAGTCTTGTAATACTGTTTACACTTAATTTTTGGTATATGATCTCAGCTTTAATTCCATTTTAATAAAATGGGCTGGTTTTAGTTGTTTGTTTTTAAATATGGGAAGGCAGGTATAAAAACAGGTGACAATTAGTTGGATGGTCTAATCCCAGTCATTGTTTGTGTACATTATACAATCACAGTACACTCTACCCAAATCAGCACATTTGTCAATTTCTGATCCAGACTGGAATGTCAGGGGTATTGAAGGTCAAGACAGGAAGTGCTTTGGGAGAGCTGTAGGAGGAAGCTTATACAGCATTTGTTCACATTACGGTTGTCTGAGGCCAGTGCTATTTAGGTCCATCATAAGCACTAAAATTCACTCACAGATTTTAAAAACTTGCCTCAATATCTTAGGCACTGCTGACATTAAAACAAGATTTTTTTTAAAATGTTAGTTTGAAAAGATGGCAATCTATCTGTGTCCAGTGCCACCGTCATCTCAGCAACTTAAGCCATTAAGGATTAAACCAAGTTACAACAGACGCGGACAACTAAATGTGTGTAGGGTATTAACTTAATTGGGGATGCCTATAACATATTTCTATCAACAAGCATCTGTTTATCAACATATTCCCTGAGGACAATTGTAATAGTGGAAACAAGAGAGTTGCAGGGTTTTTAATACAATGGTTCTAGATCTAATATCACACATTTTGGAGGCAATAAAAAGTATTAATGGTTTGTATTAACTAAACAGGACCTCCATGCTGTAATTTCATGATCATGTATGCATACTGAAATATAATCTATGCCCATGCTGTACCCTAGGTCAGTGATTTTCAACCTTTCTCTTTCTGAGGCCCTCCCAACATGCTATAAAAACTCCACTGCCTACCTGTGCCACAATAGCTGTTTGTCTACATATCCAGAAGATTAAAAAATGTATTAAACTGATAGTTACACACACACAATATGCAATATAATATAATTAATATAATAAAGAAAAGGAAACTATAGATACAAAAATCAAAAATCCTGAATATTATTTTTGTTTTACTTAGTCAGTGTGAAACTTCTTGCTGGTGCTGTCCCATAGACTGGGTAGCCTGCTGAGGTGAGTCACAGAGCTAGGGTGACCAGATAGCAAGTGTGAAAAATCAGGATGGGGGTAGGAGGTAATAGTTGCCTATATAAGACAGAGCCCTGAATATCGGATATGTCCCTGTAAAATTGGGACATCTGGTCAGCCTACATGTAGCTGAAGCCAAAGCCTGAGCCCCGCTGCCTGGGGCTGAAGCCCAGTTTATTTTAGCAGATCCTCTGAAACCTGCTCACAGTGCCTCAAAGGGCTGTGGAACCTCTATTGAGATTACTGCCGTAGGTGCTAGTCAGTGAGAAAACAGCTCCTGGTGCTCTTGGGAGGGGTTACTTAAAGCTTTCCCCCAAACACTAGATAAGTTTCTATACACAAAATATGATCTCCCAAACAGGGCATAGTAGTACACCCCACTAGGAGTAGCAGGGAGGAGACATCCTGGAAGCCATTTTTAAGTTTAGTGATTGATGTCACCCAGAGCTCCTGCTAACTATTCTCATTCTCTGCCTAGTTGGCTGCCTAGTGTCCCCATTTCCCTGACTGCTCATCATGCCTTTCCTGATCACATGACTGACTACCGAATTAATTTATTAATTCATTGCTGACTTGTTTATTAACTTAGGGCATGGCTACACTTGTGAGTTAGAGTGCATTAAAACAGCCCCGGGCACCCTAACTCACGACGCGTCCACACTGGCAAGGCACGTAGAGTGCCCCAACTCCGTGGTTAGAGTGCTCCTGGTAATCCACCTCGCAAAGTGGAATAATGTTTGATGTACCCCCGCTGGAGCGCCACAGCACCAGTGTGGATGCCCTGGTCAGTTAGTGCACTCTGATCGGCCTCCAGAAGTGTCCCACAATGCCTGTTCTCGCCACTCTGGTCATCACTTTGAACTCTACTGCCCTGCCCTCAGGTGACCAACCGTCAGACCTGCCCTTTAAATTCTCTGGGAATTTTGAAAATCCCCTTCCTGTTTTCTTAGCCAGGCATGGAGTGTTCTCAGCGAATCTTTCCAGGTGACCATGCCTCCACACGCCAGATGATCCCCAGTATGGAGCAATGGCGAGGTGCTGGACCTCATCAGTGCTTGGGGGGAGGAAGCTGTCCAGGCTCAGCTGCGCTCCAGCCATAGGAATTATGATACCTTTCAGATATCAAGGGACATGATGGAAAGTGGCCATGACTGGGATGCACAGCTGTGCAGGGTTAAAGTGAAGGAGCTGCAGAATGCCTACCACAAAGCACGCAAGACAAACTTCCACTCTGGTGCTGCCCCCATGACATGCTGTTTCTACAAAGAGGTGGACGCAATACTTAGGGGCGACCCCACTTCTACTCTGAGGACACCATGGACACTTCAGAGCGCAATTCAACAAGGCAGAGGGAGGAGGAGGAAGGGGGAGCGAGGGTGCTGAGGAGGAGGAAGACACCCCAGAATCCCTAGATGCATGCAGCCAGGAGCTGTTCTCAAGCCAGGAGGAAGGTAGCCAGTTGTGGTGACTGGTGCTTGGGGAAGGACAAACACCAGAGGAGGTTCCCAGTAAGCGACTTTTAGTTTGGGAAGGAAGTTATTCGGTGCGGGCTCTTGGAGCGAGGAGGGTTAGGGCTGCATGCATGCCTAGATGTGGAATAGGGTGTTGATGTGCTCTCTCACATCACGGTAATCAGCCTCAGTGATCTCTTCAAAGGTCTCATCCAGAAGTTGGGCAATGCGCTTGCGCAGGTTTCTTGGGAGAGCCACTGTGGTCCTTATCCAGTTCAGGTTAACATGTCTGTGACGCTGTGCTGTGAGTGGCGGGGGGGGGGGCATTGCTGCACACAGGCAATCTGGATATGGGCCAGGGCAGAAGCCATATTGTAGTAGAATACACCCACCACCCTTGCTTCCCAGGTCACCCTCAACGAGATACCTTTCAGGATGAACTCCTATGGAAAATGTTAGGAGGAGTGTTCAGTATAGGGGTCCCCTGCAGCTGTTGGCTCTCCCCACGGCACAGAAACCCAGAGGACAGTACAGCCGTGAAACGATCAGTCACGCTTGACCCTGGGCTTACTCACCATTTTGGGGCTCCCATGAGTTAGGTACACTCGCTTTGGGAGGGGCAAATTATCAGGGGAGGGATAGCTCAGTGGTTTGAGCATTGGCCTGCTAAACCTTGGGTTGTGAGCTCAATCCTTGAGAGGGCCATTTAGGGATCTGGGGTAAAAATTGGGGATTGGTCCTGCTTTGAGCAGGGGGTTGGACTAGATGACCTCCTGAGGTCCCTTCCAACCCTGAGATTCTATGATTATGTTATTGTGTAGACCGTGCTTGCCCTTAAGTACGGGTGAATCATTGCTCTGCCTGGTGTGAACAATGCTGTCTCTGTTAAGTGTTGCATTTTGCCTTTACAGATGCAACCTTGAGATCTCAGCCGTCCGTGTTACCACTGGCTGAAAGACTCCAAAGAATTAGGAAGAGGCCACGTAGAAGCAAAGAAGATATGCTGCATGAAGAAATGCAGCAGTCCTTTAATGAGAATCTAAAAGTGCGAGAGTGGAGGGCGAGTGAAAGGACGATCTGCCAGCAGAATGAGGAGTGCTGGCACAAAAGCGCGGAGCTACGGCAGCAAAGCACGGATCAGCTGATAAGCATCATGGAGCACCAAGCAGACTCGATCCAGGCACTTGTAGCCGTGCAGATGGAGCATTACCACGCCCTCCCCTCCCCCGCAACCCTTGTCCCAAAACTGTTTCCCTTGTGCCCCGATGTCATCTCTAACCTACTTTCCCCAACATCCGGGTTCTTATTGGCACCAGCTACCTCCAACACCTGTAGCTTCACCCCCCCACCCTGAAAACTATGAGCCTTGCCCACAGCACTCAACCCCCCACCACCATGCATTATAGCCTTCCTGAAATGCAGCACCCATTGCACAGCACTCCAGACAGGAAGGCTGAGTATGATAACAGGACATATGCAAATCTCTGATTGTACCATTCCCCACCCCACCACCTTGCCCTTTCTGTTTGCCAAGCAGTTGTGTTTCTTTTCAATAAATGCATTTTCTTTTCAACAAATGGATTTTTGGCTTTGAAAACATTCTTTATTATTGCATAAAATAAAAGATACTTTAGCCCAGGAAAGCAATGGGCACTGCAAGTCAGCGTAGCAAACACAAATTCCTACCAACATTGGAACAACTGCACTTCACTCCCATGCAGGGCACCAAACATTACTGGTGGCTTTCAGCCTCATATTGCTCCCTCAAGGCATCCCTAATCCGTGCAGCCCCACGCTAGGCCCCTCTTTTAGCCCTGCTCTCTGGCTGTTCAAATTCAGCCTCCAGGTATTGAACCTCTGAGTTCCATGCCTGAGTGAATCTTTCACCCTTCCCTTCACAAATGTTATGGAGGCTACAACACACAGATATAACTGTGGGGATGTTGTCATCGGCCAGGTCCAGCTTCCCATACAGAGAGCACCAGTGGCCAAATGGCCAAAAGCACACTCCACAGTCATTCTGCACCGGTTCAGCCTGTTGTTGAACTGCTCCTTGCTGCTGTCAAGGCTCCCTGTGTAGGGTTTCATGAGCCACGGCATTAAAGGGTAAGCGGGGTCTCCAAGGATCACAATGGGCATTTCGACTTCCCCTACGGTGATCTTCTGGTCTGGGAAAAAAGTTCCAGCTTGCAGCTTCCTGAACAGGCCAGCGTTCCGAAAGATGCGTGTGTCATGCAACTTTCCGGGCCAGCCTGCGTTACTGTCAATGAAACACCCACGGTGATCCACAAGCGCCTGGAGAACAATAGAGAAATACCCCTTCCAATACTCGGAGGCTAGGTGGGCTGGTGCCAGAATTGGAATATATGTTCATCTATCGCCGCTCCGCAGTTAGGGAAACCCATTTGTGCAAAGCCATCCACAATGTCATGCACGTTACCCAGAGTCACGGTTCTTCTGAGCAGGATGTGATTAATGGCCCTGCAAACTTGCATCAACACAATTCCAACGGTCGACTTTCCCACTCCAAACTGGTTAGGGACCAATTGGTAGGTGTCTGGAGTTGTCAGCTTTCAGATTGCAATTGCCACCTGCTTCTCCACCATCAGGACAGCTCTCAATCTTGTGTCCTTGCACTGAAGCGTGGGGGCGAGCTCATCACACAGTCCCAGAAAAGTGGCTTTTCTCATCCAAAAGTTCTGAGCCACTGCTCGTCATCCCAGACTTGCATGATGATGTGATCCCACCACTCAATGCTTGTTCTCTGAGCCCAAAAGGGGCGTTCCAAGGTGGTGAGCATGTCCGTGAATGCCATCTCATGTTGTATGCGTTACTCAAGTCGATATCATCGTTGGAGTCCTCACTGTCAGTCTGGATCTTAAGGAGTAACTCAACTGCCAAACATGACGTGCTGGTGAGACTCGTCAGCATATTCCTCAGCAGTTCGGGCTCCGTTCCCTCAGACCGAAAGGGAGGACAGAGCATGCAGTACAAAAAACATTGAAAGATGGCGCCAAATGTGGACGGAAGCACAAAGATTGTTGGGATGTGAACTGATGCATCAAGGGGCATTGGGACAGGACCCAGAATGCCCCGCACCTCCCGCCCCTTCCCACAAGCCACAGTGCCAGAATGGGAAGAGGTGCTCTGTGGGATAGCTGCCCATCATGCACCACTCCCAACGCTGCTGCAAGTGCCGCAAATGTGGCCACACCAGTGCACTTACAGCTGTCAGTGTGGACAGACTGCAGCACTTTCCCTACTGCGCTCTCCGAAGGCTGGTTTAACACAAAGCGCTCGACATCTGCAAGTGTAGCCATGCCCTTAGCATTGATCCTGCTTAATTGAGGCACTACTCAGTTGATTGTCTGGTTATTGATTTCATTTGCTCAGCTAATTTTTAATCTTTAAATTTTATCTGCTTAATTCCATTCCGTTGCCTATATAATGAGTTTCACTATCTAATTGACTCTCCACCTATCTAACTAATTATACCTCACTCCATTGTCTGTTCAGTTAATTGCTTTATCTATCTACCCCTTTCTAACTGATTACTGCCTAATCCCTCTACTATTTGGCATCTTAACTGCCAGCTGATTCAGTGGCACAGCAACATCCTGCCAATACCTGTCTTTGACTTACCATGCCTCCTCTCTTTTCCCCTCCTGTTTTTCTCCATCCATCCACATTTCCTGTCCTCTCTACTGCCCCCATACATACTCTCTCCTTTCTCCAAACCACATCCTCATTGGACTTTCAACTTTGGATCAGCTCTCCTACTCACCAAAATGGACACTTCTCAATTGTGTCTTCACGCAGCACTGCTCCTTCTTTGCTTTGTCAGTTATCTGAACATCACCTCATTTCTTTCAATGTTGCCCACTTGCTTCCTGCCAATCATCTTCTCCTGGCTCTCAATCCATCAATATCTGCAACTTTTCTACCATTCCCATTCCCCTTCTTTCTCCCTTGCACTGACAGATACCGATTTCCTCCACCCTTGACTCCTTTGTCCCTCTCTACTACCATAAAGTCCATCCAACCAACCCTCAATCCTGATTTATTCAACATCCATTTCCTTTGGTCCTGTTGCCTGCTGCTAACCATCTCTGGAGCAATGTTGCCCAATCATTGATTACACATTAACATTTTCCCTTTCTTGTCAGGATCTTGATGACTTCAAGGAGATGATCAACAAGGTCGACTATGATCTCTCCTCTCCTCCCATTGACACTGACATTTGTCACTTGGTCTCCTCCTTGAAGCCATCCACCAGCTCCACTGATTCCATGTGACTCATCCCCTCCAAACTCATTGTACATGCCAGCTACACAGCTACTATTTCAAATTCCTTCTCCTCAGTTTCAGCTTCAGTTGCCTCCAATCTGGCTTCGACACTCCCAACTCTACTGATACTTCTCTTACCCCAGTCTAATTATCTTGTTCTTCAGGGACTTTACTCCGTACTCATACATCTTGACCACTCTTCAGTTTTTGACATGGTCAGTCCTCCACTCCTTCTTGGCAACTTATCTTTTCTGGGTTTTTGTGCCTCCATCCTTTCCTTGTTCTCAGCATACCTTTCTATCATTCTTTCAACATCTCTTTCAGGGGACTGGCTTCCTTCCTTCCCATTTCTGTAGGGGTCATAGAGGACTCCATTCTAATTCCCTGCCTTTTCTCCCTTTACACCATTTCTCTAGATTTCATTTCTCTGTGGAGATAGAGGTGGTTAGGGACTATTTAGAAAAGCTGGACGTGCACAAGTCCATGGGGCTGGACGAGTTGCATCCGAGAGTGCTGAAGGAATTGGCGGCTGTGATTGCAGAGCCATTGGCCATTATCTTTGAAAACTCGTGGCGAACGGGGGAAGTCCCGGATGAGTGGAAAAAGGCTAATGTAGTGCCAATCTTTAAAAAAGGGAAGGAGGATCCTGGGAACTACAGGCCAGTCAGCCTCACCTCAGTCCCTGGAAAAATCATGGAGCAGGTCGTCAAAGAATCAATCCTGAAGCACTTGCATGAGAGGAAAGTGATCAGGAACAGCCAGCATGGATTCACCAAGGGAAGGTCATGCCTGACTAACCTAATCGCCTTTTATGATGAGATTACTGGTTCTGTGGATGAAGGGAAAGCAGTGGATGTATTGTTTCTTGACTTTAGCAAAGCTTTTGACATGGTCTCCCACAGTATTCTTATCAGCAAGTTAAGGAAGTATGGGCTGGATGAATGCACTATAAGGTGGGTAGAAAGTTGGCTAGATTGTCGGGCTCAAAGGGTAGTGATCAATGGCTCCATGTCTAGTTGGCAGCCGGTGTCAAGTGGAGTGCCCCAGGGGTTGGTCCTGGGGCCGGTTTTGTTCAATATCTTCATAAATGATCTGGAGGATGGTGTAGATTGCACTCTCAGCAAATTTGCGGATGATACTAAACTGGGAGGAGTGGTAGATATGCTGGAGGGGAGGGATAGGATACAGAAGGACCTAGACAAATTGGAGGATTGGGCCAAAAGAAATCTGATGAAGTTCAATAAGGATAAGTGCAGGGTCCTGCACTTAGGACGGAAGAATCCAATGCACCGCTACAGACTAGGGGCCGAATGGCTAGGCAGCAGTTCTGCGGAAAAGGACCTAGGGGTGACAGTGGATGAGAAGCTGGATATGAGTCAACAGTGTGCCCTTGTTGCCAAGAAGGCCAATGGCATTTTGGGATGTATAAGTAGGGGCATAGCCAGCAGATCGAGGGACGTGATCGTTCCCCTCTATTTGACATTGGTGAGGCCTCATCTGGAGTACTGTGTCCAGTTTTGGGCCCCGCCCTACAAGAAGGATGTGGATAAATTGGAGAGAGTCCAGCGAAGGGCAACAAAAATGATTAGGGGTCTAGAACACATGACTTATGAGGAGAGGCTGAGGGAGCTGGGATTGTTTAGTCTGCAGAAGAGAAGAATGAGGGGGGATTTGATAGCTGCTTTCAACTACCTGAAAGGGGGTTCCAAAGAGGATGGCTCTAGACTGTTCTCAATGGTAGCAGATGACAGAACGAGGAGTAATGGTCTCAAGTTGCAGTGGGGGAGGTTTAGATTGGATATTAGGAAAAACTTTTTCACTATGAGGGTGGTGAAACACTGGAATGCGTTACCTAGGGAGGTGGTAGAATCTCCTTCCTTAGAGGTTTTTAAGGTCAGGCTTGACAAAGCCCTGGCTGGGATGATTTAACTGGGAATTGGTCCTGCTTCGAGCAGGGGGTTGGATTAGATGACATTCTGGGGTCCCTTCCAACCCTGATATTCTATGATTCTATGATTTCATCTGCATAGAGAGCACTGGACTGGGACTTAGTATACCTGGGTTCCAGTCCAGGCTTGGCCACTGGCCTGCTGGATGATTTGGGCAAGTCACTTCCCCTCTTTGTGCCTTAGTTTCCCCATATGTGAAATCATAATCATGATACTGACCTCTACTGCAAAGTGCTTTGAAAGCTCATGAAAAGCCTGATAGATAGATAGATAGATCTTCAGCTACCATCTTTTTTTCTGATGTCTCATAAATCTACCTTTAAGCCCCTGAGGTGTCCACCTGATTCAGTCCTGCGTCTTGAACTCTCTCTCTCTCTCTCTGACATCTCTTCTGGGAGTTTTAAATTTAAATTTAACACAAGTAAAACTAAATTCCTCATCTTTCCTTCCAAACCCTTTCCACTATCCCACCCCACTTTGTCACTGTTGACAACACCTCCATCCTCCCTGTTTCTCAGGCCCATAACTTTGGGAATCATCTTTACCTCCTTCCTTTCACTTGCCTTATACATCCAGGCTGTAGCCAAACCTTTAGAACATATCTAAAATCAAACCTTTTCTTTCTATAACTACAGACAACTGTTATCCCGGATTCCTATCACCTACCTTCTCAATCATGATGACCTCTTCTCTGGTTTTCCTAACACCCAGATCACATCTATTGAGTACATTCAAAATGATGCTACTAATTAAATTCAGAACTGAATTATCTAAGGAAAGAGGAGGTCAATGGGACAAACTATTAAATTTATACCTAGTGAAATTCAACATGTATTGCCTCTACTCTGTATTATTCACTTGTCTCTTGGGTATGTCCTCTTCTGTTTTAATATTCAAGAAAGCAATTTGTCCTGAAAATATGGTTTATTTTAAATAATGAATTAGTAACAATTTTAATAATTTTTTTTCTAGACCAGTTTGCCCATCCCTTGACACAGCTGGATCCTGGGATATAATGAGAGGTCAATGGATATAAAGGTGAATGACATTAGGGGAGAAGAGAAAAATCTGACTGTGTTGGGTGAAGGAGAGATTAACATGGGTCAGCGAGATGGATGTGAGAGAAAGAATTCCTCAGAAAAGGTTTGGAAATACTCATATAAGCAACTAAAAGCTGTGAGTGCTTTATTCAAACTTCATTTTCATTCTTTTTAATATTCACCCAACACAACTGAGACTTGAATGGGGCAACCTGAAGTCTAAAGAGAGTTAAGCTCTTACACTACAATACTAGACAACTGCTCCAAATTTTACTAACTGTCAAATTCAAGTTTCCTGTTTATAATGGTTTGTTTTAAAGAACTAGTGTGAAAAGCACTAGAGGATTGTTAGGTTTCCAATTAAGTCATGCCAGCTGAAAATAGGTTTTATTTTTGTCCCTGAAAATAACATTGACAAAATAAACTCAAACAAAGTAATAGCCTTTAGCCAACACGGATATGATAGGCATGCAGATTATAGCAGTTACTGACATTTATTTTATTCTGAATGATCTGTACAAGGATGCTTTTGTAACATGTGTTAACCTTGTTGGTGATCTTTTCTCTTTTCTGTCCAAAAATATGAAACTGAAGAGTAGCTAGATAGTAACGTTCCACAGATGTTTAGGTGTGAAGTCTGCAGATGTGCTTGATGTTATAGCTTTGAGCTAGAGAAATAAAATCAAAAGATTAAAAGAGCTAAAATAATTGATCAAAAATAGTAATAATACATTTGTATAGTGCAATTCTTCCCAAACGATCTCATTGCACTTAACTGAATTCAGTAAGGGGAACTACTTCATCCATCAATGAAATGCAGTTAAGTTGAAAAATAACTTTGTGAAGAGAGTATATTCAACACTGCACAGCAGTTTAAGAAAGAAAGTAGGATAGTTTACTGGTCAGTTTAGGACAGGAATAATATAAAAAGTAAAAGCTGTGGGGGGAAATGTAATCAACCAAATTGAAATTTAGCCAGGATGCCAGGGCTAATGTCCGTATCCTTATGAAAAGTGTGATAGAATTTTTAATGGCTACAAGTGGTTAGAACCTCAGTTTTACATATCATTGGAAAGATGCATTGAGCTCCACATAATTTGCAATGCAGAAGCTGCAAACAAAGCATGAATTAATCATCATGGGTAAACCTAGGAGTATTATTTTCCCACGTTCATGGTCCTAAAGCTTTTATTAACACTGACCCAAGCTCCAGGCTGACCCAAACAGCTCCAGCCATGTGGCCAGCTGGCCAACCCCAGCCCCGGGCCGGCTAGAGCAGCCCCAGCCCAGCGTCCCATAGCAGTGGCTGCAGCCAGGGAAAGCAGAGCCTTCCTTCGCCTATTATTTCCACCGCTCATTCCCAAAGTTCTCAAGTAACTACATTAACACATTCCTAAGAGATGGTACAGGAAGACATCAACTGCTCATAAACTAAGAATGGGATGACAGAATAATGGCTAAGGATTTTTGTTTGAATTAACAGTTGCAAGGATAAAGGTGGTAACTAACTACATCTGGAGTATAATACATAACTTGTTTGTATCAGTGTATACAAGGGGAGGTCATAGGAAGGGTATCTTTATCCAGACAAGGGGACAGCATCCTGGTGTACGGACTGAGCTGGTACCATTGTCATGGGTAGGATGACCAGATGTCCCGATTTTATAGGGACAGTCCTGATATTCGGGCTTTTGTCTTTTATAGGCACCTAATACCCCCCACCCCCAACCCGATTTTTTACACTTGCTACCTGGTCACCCTAGTCATGGGCATACATGTGTTAGTATACCTGTAGCTCTGTGATAGGGCATTAGTACTCTGCTTTGGCGATGAAACCTGACGGAGCGCCTCGGCCGCCAAACCTAGCCTGTGGTCTCTCTTATGAATAACATCGAGGTCTGCTAGTGCAGCTCTCATCAGACCTCCAAGAACAATAACACTGCTGCAGCAGCAGCTACACTCCACAGCGCTGACAACATGCACAACTTTACTATTATTTTAAACTAATATTTAAGGTATCTAGCTACTGCTGTGGGTGTTGGCACAGTAATTAAACATATATTATCCCAAGTATAAACACTGGCAAATCATATAGATTATTGCCACAATTCTTAACAATGTTCATGAAATCACTTACCACACGTGTTGCCAAGAAGTTGAACCAAATCTTTAATCAGTGTTTCTCTTTTTTCCATTGCAGCTTTACGTCAAGTTACATATATTAAAATGTGAGAAAAATGTAATACTCGACATTTCTAATGCTACAATAATAGGTTAACCTTTGATTGAGGGGTAAGTCATATACAGGGAAAAGAGGAATTACCATCACCAACTCACTGACAGACATTGGCACCACTGACAGATCAGAAAACGAGTAGAGGAGAACTGGGCATACTTCATAGCAACCATGAATGCATAATGCAGGAAGTGCATTTAACTCTCAAAGGATTGTCAGTCATTCTTCATTTTGGAACTCATTCACCTCTATTCTTTGTTCACTTTAGTGAAATAATAAAACATTGTTTTTCACCTCCATTTACAACATGAATATTTGCCCTAAACAGGTTTGATCGTGTCAAGTAAGGATGAGATTAATGCACCTGGGAACATTTACCTTCCAGCTGAAAGCCTGAAGACTAAAATATACAGTTTTCCATCTGACAAACTGAGTAAATTCTAAGTTAGTATTGCAAACTATCATCATCATCCTTTTTAATCTTCTTATTATCTAAATTTAAGTACAGGTTAATACTAGAGCTGAGCAATATAGTCATTGAAAAGTTGTGTTTTGTTAATTTTTTTTTGGCAAAAAACAATGAGTTTTAGAGTTTTCAACATGCCTGAGAAAACTGGATAACTCATTAAATCTCATGGAAAATTTTTGTACAAAATATTTTTTACTTACTGGATATTTGTGAAGAAGCAAACAAAGTGATTTTTGAAAATGTTTTTGCATATGAAAGTGACTTTGGTAGGGTTCACTCCATCCCTATCTCTTTTAAACACTCAATCCTGCAATGTTTCCAGAGTCAAAGAGCATGTTGACACAGCTAAAGCAGTACACAGGATAGCATACCCGAGCTACCCTGAATCTATCTAGTTCAAGCAACAATAGCAGTGAAGACAACACAGCATGGGCTTCAGAGCAGGCTAGTGAGTGGAATACATATCCAGGGTCTGTCCTGGGCATGTGCTACCTGCACTGAAGTTTCTGCTGTGCTGTCTTCACTTCTATGGTTAGCAGCACTTGCTGGATTCATGCTAGCTCAGGGAGGCTAAGCTGTTCACAGACCTTGCCATGAAGACATACCCTTAGTAAGGTCAGTGGTCTCCATTAGTGAAGGCATTGCCTGCCTTCAGTGAGTTGCAGGATTGGGCCCTAGGATGTAAACTCTGGGAAAGGCTTTTTCTACATATTGGTACAGAATCGGGGTCTCTAGGCACTGCTGTACTATAAACTGTAAGTAATAATTTCAAAAAGTATGTGGTAGCTACAAAATCACAAAACAAAAATAGTAACCCCCCCCCCCACAGTGCATTTTCAAAATAAATTTTTCACTAATTCCACTCAATTTTCATTAATTCCTGTTTACAAGGAGCATATCTCTGACTACTACTGAACTCTTTCTGGGGAAAAAACAAAAACAGAATAAAAATGCAGAGATTCCTCCTAGACCACTTAAAGAGTGTTGGATAGTTTGGATCTGCAATGTACATCAATGCAAGCACCTAGGGAGCTTTGGTTCTTTGTAGATCACACACAATGTTGTCAGATTACGAGATGGAAATAACGGATGAGTTCTGAGTACACAGAGCCGGAGATAAATACAAAATACAATATTGTCACTTTGTAGCAGGCTAAATCACACATAACAGTTTGTCCTAATTAATATGTATGAGATACTGATGACCATGCATGATTGATATCTATGATTCAAAAAATGGAGAAGCTTATCTATATGCAGATTTAGTAGCTAATAGATAGCTACTCATTTTTTCTTTTCTTGGCAAAGTTCCTGAACAACTGAATGTCAAAACTTGGATCTTTCCCGCAGTAACAATTTTGCACTCATAAAAACTGGTTATGTCTGGTCCCTTTAAACATTTAAATTAGAAACAAGAAGTATATAATACGTATGGTACATCTTATATACTTCTTGTAATTATCTTACAAGAAGTTTATAAGATGTACTATACATTGTATCACTTTAAAATATTTAGAAAATATGGCACATAATAGGAAAACAAAATTTTACTACATTACCTTGCATACTAGTTTAAACTAATTTAGTAAAGCAAATACAGGAAAATAGAACTTTAATTTACAGATGGAGGTGCCATGAATTCATTGTAACAATTATTGCTCTGGATATATATATATATGAGCTTGAAGATAGCTAGCCTACAGAAAAACGAATTTAGCTGGTTTCAAGTCCAAAATTCTTCTTTTATGAACCAAAACACATAGAAATAAATCCGCAGAGCTCTGAACCTTTGATTCAGTTTCTGTTGTACAGATGCCTCATGGTTTTAAAAAGATTTAAATGTGGCCATAGAAAAGCAGAATTTTTGAGTATTTTGGATCTTTACTACCTAATCATTCAAATATATGTTTTTTAAAAAAATCATACTATCTATGGCCACACTATCCCTCCTACTAGAATAGAAAATGAAAGATTCTTGAAATGTAATGGGAAAATGCTGGTATAGTTACACCAACACTGTCTGTTAATGAAAACAACTTCTGACTTCCCCTGACAATGTGATCTTCCTAATCATTACTGAATAATGCTGCGTTCCCCTGACAATGTGATCTTCCTAATCATTACTGTATAATGCTGTGGAATAAGATGCAATGCAGAACTAATCAGGGCAGTGATGCCCACTTACACCATTTTTTGGAATATGTTTTTATAAATATTCACAGGCAGAGAGATGAGGGAGCTTATGATAGAAAAGTCAATAATAAACATCAGGATTAATTTAAAAAAACTCTTAGAGGCACAGTATTAGACCAAATTTGTATATACAGATATCACTGATTGGGACTCTAGTTCTTTGAGTGGCAGGACGCACTACCCCAAAATGTTTGGAGAGATGTGTTTATTTGGATACTGCCTTCAAATCTAAGAGGTCTAAGCCTGTAAACCATTTTAGATAAATCCTCTATCAATATCGATATGACATTCTCAGTCCTTCTCAAATCAGGGCCTGGCAACAGCATGCAAGTTGAAATAAGTGGAGGATCCTCCAGTTAGTGTAAATCAGTGAAGTTAATTATATGCTGCCTTATATCATCTGAAGGTTGGTCTAAAGTGCTGAGAACTGGGAAAGACTAACCCTTCCACTGCCTGTAATGAAGGAGATGTTGAAGGAATTGACAGCATATTTCAATTGCAAGCCTATGCAAGGCGTCTTTCCTGTTGATAACTGTATAGACCCCTTTGGTTCATTATAAAATACATTCAAGAGACCAAAACCAATGTCAGTCAGGTTTATTGCTCTGAGCCAGTAATCATACAGTACATAAAAAGGTCCTATAAAATACCAGTTTCTGGGAAGCCTCTCATGCAGCATTCTTACATTAACCCTACACAGAAGGTATGCTCCCAAAGTTACACCCTCTAAATTAAAACCCTACTTCTTTACAAGTAAAATGTATCATCATCTAAAACTAGATTTAACCAATTAGCTTTCTGCTTTGATTTTCTGGTACCATGATCTACGCCTTATCTCTTTGTTCTAAACACACACTTTCCTGGTACCAAAGGGTGTGAAGGCACTTCCTATGTACTAGGGTAGAACAATCACCTGTTTTGTCCGCTTCCTTTGGAACATTCCTACTGGCCTGTGAGAGTAACCCCTTTTCTATTGTTATGGTAAAGCACTCATCTGTCCTGATCTTGACAGCTTCCCTATTAGCTCAAGCCAAAACTTACTTCAGTGAATGCAAAAATTATGAGACACTTAGCATAAGTGAGCAGTGTTATATAAAAATCATAGGCCAGGGTTTAGGCTATATAACAGCTATAATATTTACGCTTAATGCTATTTGTGCTGTTGGTTGTAAGGGAGGTAATCAGAGAAGTCTTTCACTCTCAGGTCCTAAACAGAGATGATGAATAGAAGCATACATGATTATTGGTTAAACTTTCATGTTTGCAATCCACAGGTCAACTGAAGCTCATAACACTGCTATTAATCTAAAATACCTAAATCAATTTGACATCCAAACAATTTTGCAAGGATGGTCTCAAAAAATTAAGACTATTTAAGTGACTTTCTATTAAAGCAGATCTAAGCAAAACTTACCTTTATGTCCCCATGCAAGCAAGTCACAAAAGAAATTTTTAGATTCTCCCAGAGAGGAGTTTCATATCTATCAGTGAAGATTAATGGTATTTAGCTTGTGCATTGCCCCAAGGGTCTTTACCAGAGCAATGGCAGCACTTGTTCATCTCATAAGGTCTCTAGGAATAAAATTGCTTGTTTACTTGGAGGAGACTGACGGCAGCAGAGGCAGGAAACCCTTAAGACATGTCTCAGCCACATTATCTGATGAAAGCATTGGTGTTTCTAAGTAAACAGTAAAAAGTAATCTATTTTGATGCCCTCTCCCAGTTTAGGCTCCTTGGGATTTAGATTCCCAGTTCTATATCTATATGCAAAAATGAGGATTAAACAACAGGCATAATGTCAACCCCTTATGTTATCCCCACCTTTCATTCCTGATAGGCTTCTGGGATCTCTAGTATCTCAGCTCCCTGCATTTCTCAGGCCAGCTTTGTTACAGGGGCCTGCAAAGAAGCATACAAGACAATGCCCAACTGGGAAGATAATATAAGACTATCTCAGGATGCTAGGCTGGATCTAATGATGGAGCTTCCTACTGGAATCTCATTCTTTTAGATGTACTCATGCCAGAAATCTTAGAAACAGATGCTTGAAAAATCAGACTAGAAAATGTCTTTTTCAGAAGTTTTGTTCTAAAGAAGTTAGAGTATCTTGCTGTCAGTAGTTCCCCAACACCACATTTTTGGAAGGCGAAAACATATCAGTTACTGCCAGAAAACTGTAACAGTGTCTTTCTAGACCAAATTAAAGGGGAAACAATTCAAATGCACGATCAATCTGGGCATAAGAAAATTGAAGTTCTGTCAGAGCAAGAAATTCATCCAACAGCCCAACATTGTCATAGGATGAAAAATACGATAGCTCATGCCTGGTCCTAGTCAAAGATCTGCGGAAGAGCACCTTGCTGGCCACAGACTGTTTCTCAAACTGTGTCAATGGTGACAACGGGCAGATATGTTCACAAGCTTTTGCAGACACAAAACTCTCTCAAATTTCCACGTTCCCATGCTGAAAGCCACTGGGAAGTTGAGAAATAATTTTCAATCTTGTTGACTGTTCCCCAGATTCTGTATTTGTTTAAAGAAAAGGAGTACTTGTGGCACCTTAGAGACTAACCAATTTATTTGAGCATGAGCTTTCGTGAGCTACAGCTCACTTCATCGGATGCATGCATCCGATGAAGTGAGCTGTAGCTCACGAAAGCTCATGCTCAAATAAATTGGCATCCGATGAAGTGAGCTGTAGCTCACGAAAGCTCATGCTCAAATAAATTGGTTAGTCTCTAAGGTGCCACAAGTACTCCTTTTCTTTTTGCGAATACAGACTAACACGGCTGTTACTCTGAAACCTGTATTTGTTTACTTATTCCTAGTACTTCCATGTGTGCTGGCAAAATAACAAAGGACAGACCAGATAGATGCCTATTGGGTCATCCCTGATAAACATCCAAACATAACTTTACTCAACACTGCAGCTCTTAAAATGACTTCTATAAAGGCCTGGGGATGTTGGCCAAAATGATGCATTTTCTAGGACAGCAGAGACAGCTTTGTGGCGAAGGATTCTCTGATGACTGTGGTTAGGGATATATGTGGTTAGGGGATTATTCCAGATAGCAGTTTTCCAGTAATGGATTACTGAATTTCTGCTTTCAGGCTGGAAAAAAAAATCTGTTCAACAACAATATTAACTGGCAATTCCTATTGTAGCACAAAAGATTTTGCTGCAAAAATCATCATGTAAACTAGATATGAAATGGTCATGCAGAGGTTCAAAGCAGCTTTTCTTGAGAGCCAATAGCCCATGGTGGAGGAATAACTCTAAGAACTATGAATTCCTCTGGCCAAGGTGTACTAAAATTCAGATTAAATATAATCCCATTCCATTTTATATTGTCACAGATGAGATGGGTATTAGTGGAACATAAACTGAACATGAGTAACAATGTGATGGAGTTGTGAAAAAGACTGATATTCTAATAATTAACAGGAGAATTATATGTTAGAGATGGGAGATAATTATTCTACTCTACTTGGCATTGGTGAGGCCTCAACTGGAGTATTACATCCAGTTTTGGGATGCCATATTTGAAAAAAAAAAAAAGATGTGGACAAATTGCAGAGAGTCCAGAGGAATGCATCAAAAATGATAAAAGGTTTAGAAAACCTGACCTGCAAGGAAACATTAAAATTACTCAGTATGTTTAGTCTTGAAAAAAGAAGACTGGGGATAGGAGGGACTTGAAAACAACCTTCAAATATATTAAGGGCTGTTATAAAGAGCACACTGATCAATTGTTCTCTATCTCCATTGAAGGTAGGACAAGAAGTAATGGGCTTAATCTGCAGCAAGGGATATTTAGGTTAGATACTGGGAAAAAAAAAACATTCTAGTTATAAGGGCAGTTAAGCACTGGAATAGGAGATCATGGGAGATTTTTAGTAACAGGTTAGACATACACCTATCACGGATAGTCTAGGTTTACTTGGTCCTGCCTCAGCACTGGAGGCTGGATTTGACGACCTCTCAAAATACCATCCACCCCTGCATTTCTATTTTTCTATGAAAAAAATCTAGCAATATGTATCCTTTCCTATCCCAAAAGTGCTTTTGTTAAGTCATAGAAGGATTGGTGTGGATACCATCAATATGAAAGCTGCAGGTCCTTTCAAGACAGTTATGTCATAACATATTCAGGACTTGGGTTAACAGACAATTGAAAGACTTCAACATTGCTGTGTTTAGCTTCAGTTGATATAGCCACAGTTCTTGATCACGAGACAAAGCTATCAAACATTAGTGGAGATACTTCCTATGAGTCTCAGGAGTATCTCCACTAATGTTTGATAGCTTTGTCTCGTGATCAAGAACTGTGGCTATATCAACTGAAGCTAAACACAGCAATGTTGAAGTCTTTCAATTGTCTGTTAACCCAAGTCCTGAATATGTTATGACATAACTGCCTTGAAAGGACCTGCAGCTTTCATATTGATGGTATATATATAGTGTGAGCAAGTCAAGATTTTATTGGTTTGAAATTAAGGGACAGAGGGTAAATTACAGCTGCAAAAAAAGAGAATATGTTCAGGGCTCAAACAGAGATGTAAAAAAATATACCCAAAGAAGAAAACTTTACATATGGAAACCATGTGCCAGAGACCCATTCCTGTAGATAGCAGATTATAAAAGAAATAATACTTTCCTTTACAACTTCTCATGTATTGACTAAAACATGTAGTCAATTGTTTGACTATCCTCATGGTTTGTTCTTAAAAATGTTCAAGAGACCAAAAAACCAAACTTGGCCAAATTTACTGTCTGAAGACAAAGCAGCACACTCCAAAAAAGAGACAGGGAGAACACTCCTTCTGGGAAGCATATCTCAGAACGTTCACTTAGCACTGAAAGTGTACGTCAAAGATATGCTTTTCAGTTAGAAGTGTTTCTAATATGACTTTACAAGTTACAACACTCTTCCCATGTCACTGAAATCCAACCCATCAGTTTGTAACAGATCCTTAACTTCTTGTTTCGTTCTGCATTTTTCTTATCTCTGTTCTGGAACCTACAGAGCTGGGCACAGAGGTACATCCCAACCTGCGCTAGGACACACCATTCTCGTGTCTTGGTTTGGACAAGGCTTCCCCTTTTCTAATGCTGAAGCTAACTTCAGTTTTGAAAATTGTCATGGGATACTTGACATGGGTGAACAGAATTCTGGAGAAAGCATAATATAGTCAGTTACTATAACTTCCCCAATGCCATGCACGAGCACACACACACACGCACTATATAGATAGATACCATGAACATAGTACCCATTATTGTGGCATATTGGCTAACACAGAGAACGCTTCACCTCTTGTTATTATCAATAGCTATTTTAGTATCTTTTCACAACTGAGCTCAATCTCCCCCATACTTCAACATATACTCAGCTTCAGTGATCTAATGGAAATATAAAGGAAAGAGCTAAGTATTAAGGAGATCATGTGCAGATGACTTTGCTTGACTAATGTGTCTCAGATGTGCAACTGTGTGTGACAAAAGAATGCTGTGTCCTCAAAGAATATATCTGGCATAAGAGATGTGATAAAATTCATCTAATGTTTTACACTAATTGGCGTGACCAGTTATACTATCAACCAGGCATTTTAGATCCACATGCTGCCCTTAATGCATGCATGAAATTCCCATTTATATAAATGGGAATTATACTCACAGAAGGAGGCCCTTTATGGCTCTTAATTTTTATGGGAATCATTAAAGATTTCTTCAAATGCACCATTACAGATTTACTTTCTTTTACAACAAAGAGAATTTATGTTCTAAGTGATCTACTGTCTGATAATCTTGCCTGAACTCCATAACTTTTTCCAACATTCAACTTGCAATTTCTTCATTGACATTGCAAGCTGAACATTCATAAAACAGACACTATCATTCCTGCCCCCAAAGAGCTTTCCATCTAGTTATTAGACACATATACACAACTTCAAGGGATAGTATAAGAAAGAAGTCTTGAAGGAGCCATCAAAGAAAGGTGTTAAAGTTTGAAGAATAAGAGATTTGAAAAAGAAGGAGGAGGTCACAGTGCACAAGAAGAGAAAGACCTCTTCCACACAAATATAAAAAAGGTGAAGTGAAAAGAAAAGAAATGGCACAGTTAGGAAGGAGGTAATGTAGGAGCAAAGTTAAGAGGGAAAGGAAGAAATAAGAAAAGAGATGACCTTTTGCAAAGGTAAGAAGCTTGTCACAGTGCACGTTCCCTGCACCATTCACACCACTAGGCTGGAATTCATCCCCCAAATTATGAAAATACTTATCAATCAATACATCTAATTGAACGTAAGGATTCTAAGGTAAAATTTACCCCATGAATATGTCCAGCACAAGATTTATTTTGTAGTACTTAAGTAGAGCACACTTGTATTTGCCTTCTGCACATGTGTGCATTTCCCCATTAATGACCATACAATATGACATATATTCTGCCATAATTTTATTTTTAAAATTCTGATTTTGGGGGGGAGGGGAACTATTTATAGACAGTTAATATTTCCCCATGCTAAAGATGTTTGTTAAAATACTGAATTTAATTAGCCCACATTATGGAATAATATTTTTTTTAATTCTATTACTGTAAGTTGCTTCTGAGATACAAATGCTTTAAGCAGTACTAGGCAGGAATAAACTTTCATGAATGCATGTAACTTAAACAATATCAGAAAATGACTATCTTGATTTTTTTTTTTTTACATTTATTAGACCCTTTGCATATCATGGACACGAAGATTTATTTTGAAAAATGTTTTGCAACCAACTTAGAAACTAGTAAAAGTGGAGTTATAATGGAAGTGCTAAGAAACCTCCACCCAGATCATTTTAAATGGATAGCAGAAGAAAAAGTATTATACGTAGCAGAGGAATGCTACTTCATTAAGTACTAAATCTTTGCCCTTCTCACTGCAAGTCAATTTGCCCTGGTAACTTTACAGGGGGAAAAACAGCATTTTCAGTACCTTATGAAGGATATAATTGCTAGAAATTACTATTCTTTTTAAAATTGTGAATCAGAACTGAAGATATGCCTGTCAAATATTCCGTGGAAACAAGATATTCATGTAATTAATTGTGCGATAGCATAAGCGCCTTGAAAAGCCATTGACATCATACAGACCAAATTACCTCTTAGAAACTATGCATTGCAAACTTGGACCATAATACAAATAAGAATAAAAGCAGCCTGCATGGGTAATTGGCAAGTACATTTTGTCAAATCATTCCTCTGCTACCTATAATACTTTTTGTTCTGCTATCCATTTAAAATGATCTGGGTGGAGGTTTCTTAGCACTTCCATTATAACTCCACTTTTACTAGTTTCTAAGTTGGTTGCAAAACATTTTTCAAAATAAATTTTCGTGTCCATGATATGCAAAGGGTCTAATAAATGTAAAAAAAAATCAAGATAATCATTTTCTGATATCGTTTAAATTACATACATTCATGAAAGTTTATTCCTGCCTAGTTCTGCTTAATGTATTTGTATCTCAGAAGAAACTTACAGTAATAGAATTAAAAAAATATTATTACACAATGTCGGCTAATTAAATTCAGTATTTTAACAAACATCTTTAGCATGGGGAAATATTAAAACTGTCTATAAATAGTTCCCCTCCCCCCCAAAATCAGAATTTTAAAAATACAATTATGGCAGAATATATGTCATATTGTATGGTCATTAATGGGGAAATGCACACATGTGCAGAAGGCAAATACAAGTGTGCTCTACTTAAGTACTACAAAATAAATCTTGTGCTGGACATATTCATGGGGTAAATTTTACCTTAGAATCCTTACGTTCAATTAGATGTATTGATTGATAAGTATTTTCATAATTTGGGGGATGAATTCCAGCCTAGTGGTGTGAATGGTGCAGGGAACTTGCACTGTGACAAGCTTCTGACCTCTGCAAAAGGTCATCTCTTTTCTTATTTCTTCCTTTCCCTCTTAACTTTGCTCCTACATTACCTCCTTCCTAACTGTGCAATTTTCTTTTCTTTTCTTTTCACTTCACCTTTTTTATATTTGTGTGGAAGAGTCTTTCTCTTCTTGTGCACTGTGACCTCCTCCTTCTTTTTCAAATCTCTTATTCTTCAAACTTTAACCCCTTTCTTTAACGACCCTGTCAAGGTTCCTCCCCCACTCTGAACTCTAGGGTACAGATGTGGGGACCTGCATGAAAAACCTCCTAAGCTTATCTTTACCAGCTTAGGTCAAAACTTCCCCAAGGTACAAAATATTCCACTCTTTGTCCTTGGATTGGCCACTACCACCACCAAACTAATACAGGTTACTGGGGAAGAGCTGTTTGGACGCGTCTTTCCCCCAAAAATACTTCCCAAAACCTTGCACCCCACTTCCTGGACAAGGTTTGGTAAAAAGCCTCACCAATTTGCCTAGGCGACTACAGACCCAGACTCTTGGATCTTAAGAACAATGAACAATCCTCTCAACACTTGCACCCCCCTGTCCTGGGAAATGTTGAATAAAAAGCCTCACCAATTTGCATAGGTGACCACAGACCCAAACCCTTGGATCTGAGAACAATGAAAAAGCATTCAGTTTTCTTACAAGAAGACTTTAATAAAAATAGAAGTAAATAGAAATAAAGAAATCCCCCCTGTAAAATCAGAATGGTAGATACCTTACAGGGTAATTAGATTCAAAACATAGAGAACCCCTCTAGGCAAAACTTTAAGTTACAAAAAAGATACACAGACAGAAATAGTTATTCTATTCAGCACAGTTCTTTTCTCAGCCATTTAAAGAAATCAGAATCTAACACATACCTAGCTAGATTACTTACTAAAAGTTCTAAGACTCCATTCCTGGTCTATCCCCGGCAAAGACAGAATATAGACAGACTCACAGACCCTTTGTTTCTCTCCCTCCTCCCAGCTTTTGAAAGTATCTTGTCTCCTCATTGGTCATTTTGGTCAGGTGCCAGCGAGGTTACCTTTAGCTTCTTAACCCTTTACAGGTGAGAGGAGCTTTCCCCTGGCCAGGAGGGATTTCAAAGGGGTTTACCCTTCCCTTTATATTTATAACAGACCCCTTCAAGGAGCTTCAACATTCTACCTAAAGAGAAGGAAACAGAGCAGGATCTCACATAGATCATACGTTGCCAAAGCAAAACAAGTATGAGGACAAGCTTTGTCTTCTGTTTCTAGGTGGACCTCTTGGTGTAACCTAATCTATTGTCCATTGACACAGCTTCCTCCCCCACACAAGGAAAGGAATTATTCTGAAAGGATACAAACACCCTCAGAAGGTATCCCAGCTTGATATTTGCGGAGCAGCTCTATGGAGCTCCATCTGGACATTCACACGGCATTATGCCTTGGTACAGGACTCCACCACTGATGAATCCTTTGGCACAGTTGTTCCACAAATAGCTATGCCACCTGCATCCTTGATGCTCCTCCTCTCTGAGTATTGCTTTCCAGGAATCCACAGTGGAATACAGATAGGAACTGCACTCAAATTAAAAAGAGAAGTTACTTACTGTGACAAAGTCAGGCCGGACGGCTGCAGGAAGGTCTGGGAAAACAGGTATGTTAGCCCTAGAATGCTAAAGGCCCTTTTTCCTACAAGCTGGGAAGGGGTTACTTCAGGTCAGTTAGGAACACATGAGTCCAATTAAGGGCTTCCTGAAACCTGTTAAAAACTCCCCCCCCCCCGGAGTAGGAGGGGGTGGGGATGGATAGACAAACTACTGCAAGGCTGGAGGCAGCAGGGAGATAGGCTTCTCTAGTGTGAGAGACTGCGTCCGTCCCCATAGGGGAGACACCCAAAACCCAGTGCCTGTTTAGGGGAAGGATTGACACTCCGGGGCCAGCGACAGGACAAAACCTGCCCCAGGGAGGGGCCAGGAAAAAGTATTCCCTTTTTGTTTTGGTGCTTTATAGACTTATTCCCCTGTGTTTGGCAGAGGAGCACTCCTCAGACCTGCCCCAAGGCCTACTGGAAAGGCTCTGAGAAACAAACGCTGAAGAGGGAAGACAGACATGCTCCAGAGTGGGGGGCTGATTTACCCTGGGTCCCCTCCTTGCCAGAGGAGGGAGTGCTAGGCCTGGTGAGGCAAAAGGGGTGCCTTGCCACACTTACCTTATTGTAACTGGAGTTCTTTGAGATGTGTGGTTCCTATCTGTATTCCACCACCCACCCACTTTCCATTCTGCTTTGGATCAGGACTAGCTTCACAGTAAATAAGAAACTGGAGAGAAGGTGAGTCTGCCCCACCCCTTATATCCTCAGTTTAGAGCAAGAGGATAGCACGGGTGAGGGCACAGGCAAATAGAAGCTACTTGCAAGGTTTCTCTGGTCTCAGGAACATGGAGTGCTTGAGTATCCATAGTGAACTACAGCTAGGGGCCACCCATCTCAAAGAACTCCTGTTAAAATAAGGTAAGTAACTTTCATTCACAACTTAAAAATAATACTTAGCACTTAGATGGCATTCACTGGAAGATTTCATAATGCTTTGCAAACATTAACTGATTATGCCTCAGAACCCCCCCCGGAGGTAGTAGGTGCTGGATGTATTTTGCAAAACAGTAAACTGAGACACAAAGAGGTTAAGTAACTTGCCTAAAGTCCCACAAGCAAAATTTAGGCCTGTGCTGAAGATCGGGACATAACCTTCACTTAGATCCCATTTAACCTTTCTGTGATGCCTAGAATCTCTCCCTAACCCTCTATACAAATATAGATCTCACTCACAGTGAGAAAGTGGTAGAGGAGAATAAGGATAGACTATAAACAGCATTAGATCCATTCTTTAGAAGGATCTAAAGTAGTTTGACAACTGATTTTTGTAAAGCCATTTACTAATATATATTGGAAGACATAAAGTTGAGCCAACCTGAGCATTTATGGGTTATATACTCTTTGTAACTTTTTCAGGGAACTATGATATACACCCAGTACTTGGTTGATGCTTAGGGCAGATCACATAATGTGAATTTTTTTTTTCATTTAGTTAAGACCAATGGTATTGAGCTTTTGGTTGCACCCTCAGAATTAACTCAATGTTCCATACCCAGAAGACTAGAATACATATATTTAAATACCTATGGAACACCAATATTTATTGTGCTGAGCATGAAAAACCTGGAGGAAAAGTGCATGAACACAATAAAGCTAATGTCTGCATTAAATCAATACAGAAAGAAAGAAAATGAATGAATCTAAAATAATTATTTTAAAAAAAATGAAGACAGTGGAGTAATAAGTATGTCATCATATCTTCATAATGATAATCTATATTCAGCTTCTCTTAGAAAATTATCTTGGGAATTAGTAGGATAAGTATCAAAACGTCAGGCAGATAATGCCTCTGGTGGCAATAAAACTTGTATGTCTTCCAGTTAACGGTCCTTGATGTGCTTCATTGAACATATTTCATTTTACTGTCAGCGTTAAATCTGTCTCTAAGCACATCCCATGCCAATAAAATGGTTATAAACTAATTTGTATAATAGAACAATAATTACTATACACATTCAGAATTACAGTACATATTTTAATAATATTATACCTGTTGATCTACAACTTGCCTTTTCATTTTTCTTCTCACAGTTCAAGCAAGTTAATAGGAATGATGCAGGGGAAAACATTGGATTGCCTGGTGATTTATGGCCTAATCCCACTTCCAGATGAGTCAGTGGAGGACTTCAGTGGCATTTGGGTTGGACTGCTAAGAATAGGATCTTTAATTTAATGTTTTATTTCGATGGGTAAAAATCTAATATTAAACATAATGCAAACGTAATTTTATACTTTACAATAATTTAAGAGATTTAGTAAGTAGAGCAGTATTCTCTCATTTTAGCAAAAGCTATTCAAAATCTGCTTTGAAACAAAAACAGTCTTTAGAGCTCAAATATAAACGTAGGGCACTCACCAAGTCCAAGATGGTTTCTGTCGTCTGTACATGGATGAACTCCACACGTTCTGCAATGCAATTTCCCATATTATCCATACACCATTCTTGCTTTACAGGTAGCAGCAACAGAGTAGTTGTTACCTAGGTAGATAGTATACATAATGGCTCTGGATCTGTTGGTATTTTTCAGTTGTGGACAATTTTCTTTGTCACATATACTTACCCTTTAGAAAAAAAAAGATCTGTTTTTTGAATGGCATCTAATTTCATGCTTCTGTTCAAGGTTATTGTACTTCAAGCTAGAGAGTCACATAATTTAAACACACTTTAAAAATGTATCCAAAAGACTTAACACCCCCCTCTTCGTTCCCCCCCAAAACCATATCACACATGTAGGAATAAAATACATTGTACATGCAGTACTTAGGATACCCACTCTTGCATTCCAAACTCATCCAGACAAAGTTCCCATTGAGCCATTTACTCATTTGTCAGTTGTCAAAACGCCTTTGTTTCTTTTTCACTGCTCTGTTCCCCATGGCTATATAAACAACTTTTGCTTCTCTTCTCCCCATCAGAAATCCACATAATGGCATAAAATTTATCTGCGCTTTGTATAAGGTTCAAACTTTTTAATTGCTTATTTCTTGCATTCAACCGACAGACTTGATGTTATCTGTTTCAGAGTAACAGCCGTGTTAGTCTGTATTCGCAAAAAGAAAAGGAGTACTTGTGGCACCTTAAAAGGAGTACTTGTGTTATCTGTCTCGTTGGCACAGACAAAGCTGATCAGCGGCTGCTAGTGCCTAAACATACTATTGCAGGAAAAGTAATCTCAGACATGAATAAAATTAATTTCGTTCAGGGTTGGGACTGGTAGTAGAAACAACAATAAAAATAATGAACACCATAGTTTGTTTATGTACTTCTCTCCAGCAATGTGCTTGACAATAAACAAATACAGGGACACTAAGGAAAAGTAATCCAAATTAAGTAAAGGTGTGAATTTAAAGTGGATTAGGTAAACTGCATGAAATCCTTGAGTGGACATTCTCATTTATAATTAAAGTGGCCTTAGTTTGATTTATCTTAATTCATGGATTAAACTAAACTGAATTAAGGGAACTTTAATTCTGAATGAGCGTGTACCCAGAGGGATTTAATGCAGTTTAACTAATCCACTTTAAATTCACATATTTAGTTAATTTGGATTAATTTTCCTGAATTTCCCTGTGTAGACAAGCTCACAGTAACCGTCCTGTCCTGGTAGAACAACCCTACCCCTCAAATCTTGGCTGACACAGTGCATAGGGAGCCAAATATTCAGAAAAGTTGTGAAAACTATGGGCTACATCCTCAGCCAGTGTAAATCAGTATGGCTCCATTTACTTAAATGGAACCATGCTTATTTATTCCAGTTGAGGATGGCCCAACATGTATTACTGGCAAGGGCTAGTGCTCAAATAGCAAACTACTCCACCTTGGGTGTGAATCCCCTTGTGTTTAGCTGCACTTGCTTATCAATTTTTATTTACACTTATGTTCTACAGAACATTCAAATAAGCAAATGAATTTCACAATACAAAAACCAAAGATTGTAACTTATTTCAGTAGCACAATATTAAATAATACAGGCATCTATTTATGCTTTTCCATACTACTTTAATGCATCTCCTGCTTGCATTTACTGTGATTTTTGTTAGAACTGTCTAATTAGAACTGCCTTAACTGTCCTGACTTCTAGTTTGCAGAAGATGAAGTTCAGTAGCTAAGTGACACAGAATGCTATAGGCACAATAAATAAAAATCTCAGAGATATTAACAATAAAAGAAACTACTATCAAGTCCTATTCCCTTTTCATCAGAACTGAATTCCCCTCCAGGGTGATATTTAATTGGCTCTTGACTGACCATAGTATTTTTCTCTGAAACTTTGTTATAGGAATTCTACACATTAATTATGGTTAGTGGATAAAAAAAGATAAACCACAACAAAATCCACATCTTTCATCAACTATCTTAAATTTGTTCACATTTTCTTCAACTCAGTGTTCATGATAATTTTAAGATGTCTATTTAATAATTCTATCTTTATACATTTTATAGATAAAGAATAAGTATATCCTCTTTTATGTAGGACATTGTTTACTTCCAGTTTCTGAAGAACAGTTTAATGAGATGTCTACACTCATAAACTCACAGATTTCTAAGTCTCTGCCTTGCAATTCAGACCTGATGGTTTCAGTTCCTGACTTGTTTAAAAATACTCTTCTTATCATGGTAGTCACTGAACAAGGTACTTATTATCTAAAGGATGCTATTCAGAGAACTGTGGCCTGCGGTCAAAACCTTATTAATACTGATGGGAGTTTTCCATCAACTCCAGTAGGCTTTGGATTAGGCCTAATGTTAACTGGAAGTGTCTTGTCTAGGACTGGAAGAAAACATAACAAAAATGGTTTTAGACGAAAACCCATTTTTTCATCAAAAAACATTTTTTCTGTGAAAAGTATCTCTTTTCCATGGAAGATTTAAATATTTCATCAAAATATCCACCCTCCCTCCCCCCAAAAAATATTTGATCTGAAAATCAAAACATTCTGATTCAAAATGGTGCCATAACATCATTGTAGTTTGGGTGCCTTATAGTCCCATTCTCCTCCATGTACACAGAGGTGGACTTGTAACACACACTCTCACCAATACATTGCACGCTCACTCTTGGTACTGGTTCTGTTTTGACTAATCTGAAGAGTTGCTCTTGTTTATCCCACTGCCAACAGCCCAAATGGTACTATTCCAGAAGCTGACATTTTTCCACTTTATAAAGATACTCTGAGAGTCTGGGTCCAGACACACCAAGGGGAGAACAAAAAGTTTAACACACAATCCCACCCAATCTAAGCAGTTAAACCAACTGACTGCACACTGTTAATATACTGTAAGAGTATATTGAGTAAGATATTTTACAAAAGCTTGCAGTGCACTGCATTGACAAGTCATTATGGGGTTTGTATAAAATTGTGATTATGAACTTATGTATGTGCATATATAGAAAATTATAACTAACTGTGGTGCAACTTCAGCAGCGCCTCACAACAGGACCACAACGTATTCAGGGAAGGAGAGGGACTATCTCCACAACCACACAAGATGTTCTTCAAGCATCACACCATTGTCCAGCCCAGGAAAAAAATGAAGAGGAACCATCAAAGCAAATGGAAACAGTTTGAAACTGAAAAGACAAACTTAGTCTTTGAAAACTAAGAAAGAAGGGAGTTTCCCCACTTTGAACATCTATAGTGAATGAAAAAAACCCAACCCTGCAAGCCCTTTTAAAATGGAAGGGCTTTGAAGTTAAATCCATCCAGAACTTACAACAGTATCAAAGGCGGGAGGGTCATGCATCTGACGAAGTACGTATTCACCCACGGAAGCTTATGCTCCAATACGTCTGTTAGTCTATAAGGTGCCACAGGACTCTTTGCCGCTTTTAAAGGCAGGAGGGTGTCTGTGAATGATGGATCCTCCCTATGGCTAGGAGGTATGCTGGGAAACCATACAAAAGCAATAGGTAACTTGTATTACAAAAGGGACTTTATCTAATATGGAAGTGTAAAGCCTGAGATAGCATTTTTATATATATTTTCTGTGTAACTTGTATGTGTTTGCTCTCTCCTACTAGGTCATCTTTGAATCTGTTTTTTTTCTATGAAATAAACCTTTTGTTTATTTTTACCCCAATCAGGTCTCTGCTGTGCAAACTGTGTGGAATGTGTGCGCCAACATGAACTGATAACTGGAAGGCCAATTTCACACGTCTGGGGGGTGACAAATTAGAGGGGAACAGTCAGTGTCTGGTATTTAACAACTTGGAGGTGATGGTTTTGGGGAGACTCAGGACTGGAAGAGTTGTTGGGAGTCATCCTGCAAGGAGTAACTGGCTGCTAGAAGCCAGGGTGAGACCTTGTGCTTGTGGGCAGGCTAATGGTGTCCAATATCTGAGCCATAGGAGCACTGCATTAAGACAGGACAGTAAGGACAACCCCTTACTGGTCTGAGAGATCCCCAGAATGTCACAGATATCCATCCTTCTTTTTTTCTGTGCCTAGGTCTTTGGACAGGAGGTCCCTCACTAATGAGGTCCTGATACCTTGTCCTTTAGCACACATTAAAACAATATCTGACATGTTCAAAAACCCATACTCTTGTTATAGAATAATCTCGCTCAATTATTATCTGAACATGTATCTTATTTTATTCCTAACTTGTCATGTGAAATAGCGTCATTATTGCCAGCAAGTCCCTCTCACAAGTTCTGCCACATAATTAAACAGATACAGTACTGTGAGATAACAATAATTTGTCTAAGTCGACTGGAACAGAAAGTGTAAATTAAATGTACCCCCAAGTGTTATATTGCTAGAGAAGCTATTGTTCAAAAATCTACAGTTTTCAGACTCCGACATAATAAAGTATTCCTAGAACATCTTATCTCTAAGTTAATAAAGATGATGGGAACTTACTTTTCAACTCTAGGGGTGGAGAGGGGAGAAAGAATATTTCAGGACTGCAGGAAAAACAAGAAAAACAAACCAACAAAAATCCAGCCAAACAACTCTCTACTCTCCTTTTCCCCACACTAGAGACAGTATCTTAAATTGAGGGGTCAGATCTTCAGCTGGTGTGAGTTGATATAACTCCACTAAAGCCAATGGATCTATGCCCATTTACACCTTTTGAGGCTCTGGTTTCAGATTTCCATTTCCTCTTGGTCTGCTTCAGACTGAGAATGGGAGGATAAAGTAAGAACCCCGACATGTAGTTAACTGCTTCAGTTAATTTAACTAATCCCCTCCCCTTATCCAGAGCTGTCAGCATTAAAAGAAAGGAAACAGCAGATTTTTGAGGCCTCCAGCCATTTAGACGAACAAGTTCTCTCTATATTTACACATTGTAAGTAATGTACAAAATTTACAGCTTTATGTTATGATTATACATAAAGAAATAGAATCCACCATCAAATGGCTTTTCTAGTCCTTTTAACCCTGATTATGGCAGAAAGTATATGACCAAATTTGTCAGAATAGAATCAACCTAATGATCTCCAATATTTGTCCTGTTTCTACCAAAATGGTAGAAAGAATACTGAGAACTATGAACCCTAATGCTGTATTCTATATCCCAAAGTTCCATATGCCAAACAGCTAGAGTTGACAAGTTCACACAAGCAAACCAATCAAAAGATAAAAATAATCCTGAATTCAGAGTGTATTTGTTATCTCAGGCAGTACTTCAGAGCAATTGTAAATAAAACAGTGGTGAAGGGAATGACAGAATGAAGAAAGAACATTTCAAATACCGCAGGAATACTCTCTGAACCCACCAAATTCCAGAGTGTGATTTCATCATAATTAGAATTGTGTAAAACTTTGCACTAACTCTCCTGCAAAGGGAATGAAAGTCTTTTCTTTCAATGGTTTTGAACAGTTTCCAGAACCTTATATTTGAACACAACCCACATCAATTCAGTGTGGGTCTTCTCCAATGACCCTTCTCCTACAAGCCTGTACAGGTTTAAATCCTTGTGAAGACCCTACATCTTCATACTATCTGCTCATTTGTGCAACATACAAACTTATTCTTTCACCACACAACTTCACCTTCCTCTTGTCTAAATCACTTCCCAGCTTTTCTTCTCCTCTTCTTTATTCTGTGAAAGTGCTTCACTATATAATAATCAAAATCACAATTCTACCAATATTTAATTAATAAAATGGAAAAAAATCCACTAGTGAAGAAATTTAAATACTGAGATGCCACATGGAAGCCAAATGAATGTTGGTGTTGACTTTACTCACTCTCCTTTCCATCTAAATCTTATGTTCTCATTTCCATGGGAATGAAATCAACTCACATCTTTGCACTAGTTCACAAAGAATTTGCCATATCTTGAAAAATTAAATATATATTAAATGAATTACCATCAATGCTCCTAATTACAATTAAAGATTTAACAATACCTTATCCTCTATTCAATTACAAGTTGTTTGTGAGATTCAGAAACTTAGCACATGTTTTCAACTTAATTCCAATTCCATGTCACTTTTTAACATTAATTATAATTCACAAAAACAGAAAATTTCTGTGAAGGAATACTGATGAGTTCTTTTCTGATTAATTGACAACTAAAGATACAAAGAGCACAGATATATTTAGTCAGACTGATAGGAATGAAAATTATCCCATTTTGTGCTTGCAAACCCTTAGCATTTGGGGCTCTTCATACTTAAACTCATTTTATTTATCTGATTTGTCAGGGTGCCAGAAGTGGAATAGAGAAATAGGCTAATGACAATAGCTGGATTTATTATATCTGCAAGGCACAGATAATTCTGTCGGTGTATGTGTTAATGACAGCTGTGTATCTGAGTACAATGAGGATAAAAAAACTACAGGTTTTTAGTATTACTATATGTTACCAAGGTTTTTGTGGGGGGTTTTCCTGCAGAAGTTTAAACATGTCAGTGTTGTCAATTCAATCTGATTACAGCTTCTATAATATGAATGGAAAAGACTATCATGTTAAATGGGTCTAGGGCATTCATTTACATTTGACTAGAGAGAGCAGCCCACTGGCAATGCAGGCTGATGAGCATTTACTAGCAGAACTAGTTTAAGTAGCTGAATGAGAAATTGGAGTTGGTAATTTAAAACTGAAATTCTATCCCTTTTGAGCCACATTAAATCTGTTGTTGGCAGCTGTGAAGGTTTGTTATACATCATAATGCAATTCTTGTAAAAGTAGTATTCAGAAAGATTTAGGCTTCAGCTGAACCAATATCAACAAATTAAACAACAAGAAAGTCATAGCTTTTAATGTCAAGCATGTTCATGCTTTACCAAGTAAGGGCATACAAGGTTATGACCCTTGCCTCTGCTGTTTGTCAGAAAGGCATCCGAATGCTGAAGCCCAATTAAAAAAAAAAAATCTTGGACACATCCCAACTTTTCAAGCAAATAAGCTCTTCCTGTCCCTGTGTCTACAATGCTCAATTTCTTTGCATTCTCCACACTGCCCACCCTTCTCCAGCTGGGCAGTAGAATTTACAGGTCAGGGTGTTACTCCAGCCCAACAGAGTTGGGTTCAACAGCCTGTCTCCAAATCATTAAGAAAAGTAGTGGGAAAGGAGGTACATTTCTCAGATATCCTCCAGAGCACTGCTGCCATATGCAGTATAACAGTGGGGTTGAGATGACCCTTCAGGGACTGACAACTGAGACAAATTTTCGATTGAACAAAGTCGTAAAAATAAAAAGTAGGGGGGGGTTGGGGGGGATGGGGCTGTATTGAATAGCATTACCCCTTGGAATGCCTTTTTCCACAATGCTGGAGCAATGAACGCTTCGGTGTGCATAACAGGTTAACTTCTCTGATGATGCAAATGGATACAGCTCCTCTGATGTCAGTAGAGTTGTGCCCATTTACACCAGCAGACAATCTGGCCCACTGAGTGCATATCAGCTGTTATCACAGGGCTCATAACACAGGACCCAATCCTTGTCCTCCACATCAAGTCTGCTTCTCTCTTTCATCTTGGTCAGTAGTCTAGGGTTACAACATCAAACAAATGTTGATCCCACCCCCGGTCCTTAAGTCCTTTCTCACCTGTCACTATAAGCCATTCCCACAAGAGTATTACTTCTGGGGGCAAGACTAACACATGACCAGAAGCACAAGGTAGCATGTGACACCTCTTAGAACTCCTCCCACCGTCTGCCACCAATCAGAGTGGGTTTCAGTCCCATAGGTCCTCCTAAAGAGCAGGTTTGGCCAAATTCTGGAGTGGGATGACCACTCTGGAAGAGGGCTGCGTGGTAACTCTAAGAACTCCTCCCACCGCCCTCTATCAATCAGCATGGGTTTTCCCCCTGTAGCTCCTCCCAGAAGGATACATGTACCAATCAGAATAAATGTAGTGGAAGGGTATAGGCCAAAACACCTGATCTCTGGAGCTCAGTGGTTCACCAGTCAGCAGCACTTCCCCCAGAAGCCTCATTGCTGTGTGGAAGAAACTGTCTTATTTCAAGAGCATATTTTTCAGAAATCATGACAATGTTGAGAGGAAACATGGCCTCCTTTGATACCACCCTGAGACCTACAAAATTCATTTTAGCTCTGTTGGTGCTCAGTCACCTGAGAAGAAAGCCATATATAAGTGACAGTTCTGAGGATGATGAGGGAGCTCTCATGGGCAGCTGTTGATGGATATGCCGGAATCTGACCCCGAGACCCAAGTGATCATGAGGCAGACTGACAAGTTTGATGGCCTCCCATTGCTCACCTCCTTGAAGGAAGATGACTACAGCTTATCAGAGTCACTGTTGGACAAGGTGAACAGAGAATACATTGCTCAGATAAATAGACTACAAGACGTAGCGGTCATGGAGGTGGGGGTAAAAGGATAGGAACCAACCTGGAGTTGTGTAAATATAAAAGCAAGGGACTTAGAGCTGTTTCTTTTCTGAAAGTCTGACAACAGCTCAACGACCATGTTCCATCAGAGAACAAAGATGAATCACGCCCAACTTGGTTTTGCTCAGCACTGAGACAAATTGTTCAAGAGGACACTAAACGTGAAGAGGATGATAGCTATATGGATTGGAGGAGCTTGGTATAGAACCAACTGAGCCTGTACCACGTCATAAGTGTAAAAGATTTTTACAGTCTATCGTGTGCCTTTCTGTGTATGCTGTCTTTAATCACTGTCTTAGTGAGAAGCTTTTGAAAGACTGTGAGGGCTGTTTTATAGATGGACCAGGCTAACAGCATCATAACTGAGTGAATTGGACTTCAGAGGATACACACCACAAGCTCCAGGCCCTGTGTACTGGCCTGTGTTTGGAAGTCCTATTAAACACAGTTATTGCCATAGGTTATGAAATACAATGTCTGTGCTTAACCCAAGAAAATGTAGCACAAGAAGTGACCTTGATAAATGCTGTGGAAAGCATTTGAGACCGTAGCAGTGTTTTAAACAAAAATTACAAACCAAAGGATACCCACTTTGTGCATTATATTGACTACCTGGTCTGCTCAAAAAGGTACAGAACTCTGCCTAGGAAAAAGACCATTTGTTGGAAATATAATAGGATTCAGTTAGAGAATTGTGAGGGGAGAAACATGACATAAAATAAAATAAAACTTGATATCTGTAAATAAAACTATCTATTGTAAATATCTATTGTGGCTATCTGTGTTTCTTTTACAGGGTCTGTGTAGGCCTGAAATATGAAGACAGTTTTGATGGGGCATCTTCCCCTGCGCCCAGGGCTGTCTTTTAAATAAAAATAGTTTGTGAGACTCCAGCTATTGTGTCTTTAAGAAAAGAGACCTATTTATAGCAAAAAAAGCTGAAATGCATGTAGTAGAATCCAGGGGAAATAAAAACAAAAGTAACCCCCCCCCACATTTAAAATAAAACCAATATGCTTGGTATAAAACATGGATGTTTGAAAAAATGGTGTTGTGTGGAACACCATATATTTTTTATTATTTATAGTTTTTTGTGTATGGAACTATTGCCTTCACATGTAATCACACACCCATGTATCCTTAACATTCCATCAGGGTTAAAGATATTAGGCCCTGTTGGGAGTCAGAAAAAATATGATTAATTAAGTTTGATGGGTGTTCATCCAGAAAAAGGGTGGTGTGGTAGTGAGCACTGGTTAAGAGTAAGTTAAAACAAAAGGCGTTTGTAAAACACTATGGGCCATAGTGTTTCTAGTAACTCAAAGTCATTATAAGTTTTAAAACAATATGTTTTCAAAAATAAACACCGGTGTAACCCAAACCTGAAATATTGCAAGGATTCACAAACTTCCACCATATTTATAAAATAGGACTACGCTGTAAGAACAAACAAACATTAAAAAGTGGTGGGCATCCGTGGGGTGTTTACTATGATTGTGCTATGTCCATTTTTATTTAAAAACAAACCAGAACTTTAAGCACAAAACAAACATTTTTAAAATGAAAAAAAACCTAAGACATACATTGACATCTTCAATTTCCTCAGTCAGGAGAGGATACGGTAACATTAAGGATTGTTGTTTGTGATGATTTACTGTTTATTACTGTAAGAAGGCTCTGTAAGAAGGCTGTTTTTAATTGAAAGCAAAAAACATATTTTAACTAAAAATTAGCCAAAAGCATTCCTGTTGTGTAAGCAATTTAATTTTCACCCACAGATCACAAAAGGGAATGGTGCATAAATTCATTATGAAGCTATTAATTAAGAGCTATAGTGTTCAAATCAATCTGCTAACTACAGACACTGAAGATTGGTGTTTCAAAACAAAAACACAACAAAGAGGTAGGTTGGTACAAAAACCTGAGCTTTTTTGCAGACTGTCTTTTCACAGAAGAAACTATCTTGAACAGAATGGTTGCTGTTGGAGTGCAAGATGAGGTATGATTGTTTTATAACTAATATTATATATAATGTTCTTACTCTTTGTATAGGCAGTCTTTATTAATAATGATACATGTCTTTGTTGCAGTACGATCTGTTTAGTATGGAGACAGCGACTTCAAGCTGTATTTCATCAGGGCTAGGTAAAACCTGATTTTAACTATAGGTGTGTTTAATACTTTTCTTTTAAACAAACCCTGGTATTAAACAGGCTGAAACCAGAAAATACTTTTCTTTAAAAAAACAAACAAACAAAAAAAAAACCAACCCTGCTATTTAACAGGCTATATAGGGAGTTTGTGCATTTGGGGAATACTACTAACTAAAATTTTGCTTGTTCTTTAAACAAAAGGCCCAAATACATGTTGGAGGAAACAGAATAACCATCTGCCAGCACTCCTTTATGCAGGGGTGGAAGGTAAATTTCTGAAACTTGTTTTTAAATGTGTTGTAAAATGTTTTTTGTAAGTTAGTTTGATGTTGTTGTTTCTGATTTAAGTGTGTATGTAGGAGATAGCTGTGACTTTTTGTTTTATTGTTAACACAAATTATTTTTATGCAAACTTTGATTTGCGGTGTTTGGTTTTTTTTTACTCTGTGCAAAATATGTTTTGTGTATTTGTTTGAAAATGGTTAAAAGCTGATTTCAGTGTTTAAACTTTTGTTTTCTTCATGTGTTTAGAGCCATCTATACCAGATTGGTGTACTCTCTCAAGCAGTGTCCAGCCTCAAAGTCTGGCTGCAGAGGCTTAACTGGTATCTGTTAATCCAACCACATACAAACCACAAAATTAGTGAAAGTGGTTTTTAGAGTAATTTCCACTAAAAACATCATTATCAACAAGCACAAGCCCATTTTGGATAATCTGGTGTTTAGATGTTGCTTGTAATTATTAGAATTGGGAGCACTGGCTGTTGGGAGTCTGAAAGGACAGGAAACAGGAAGGAGGGGAGAGGAGTTGAGAAGCTGGGAGAAAGCTACAGAGGGTGCAGCAGCACCTTGGTAAAGAGGTTTCCACTTTGAAAATAAAGTCCGGTTGAAGTTTGTTAGTGCCTTGCCTGGTTGATACAACAGATAACTGCCCCAAGAACAGGTTCACCCATAGATGCTGGAACTAAGGGTGCCGGGGGTCCTGCTGCACCCCCTGACTTGAAGTGTATTCCATTATATACAGGGTTTACAGCTTGGTTCAATGGTTCTCAGCACTCCACTAAAAAAATTGTTCCAGTACTCCTGAGTCCACATTGTTACTGACCCTGCTGCTTAAAGGGATGCTAAACACAGTTCAAGGGGTATTTAGCATTAGTGGTAAGCAGGGCCTCCACATGCCCCAGATGGATGCCCAAGGCCACCTGTACTTTCTTCACAAAAAAGGGACCCTGATATAACCTATAGATTAAAGCTTCTAATCTCGTCACCCACTAAGCATGAGGAATCTTTACTGCATCTCAGTTTAATTTTCACATCCACGTAATTCAACAAAAGCGTTTTTTTGAAAAAAACAGGTCTCTGTGTAGATGACCCAAGACCTCTGTCTTCCTGTTCTGGGATGTCAGGTTTGACTGCCTCACAAAAACTCTTGATTCTAGCCATCTAGCTACTATGCTTTGTGTTGTCTGGGCGTGTTGTAAAACAGAAGAGCAGAAAATTGTGTGGTGAGGATGTCGTCACTGTAATTCAGCACCAATTCTATAAAGGCCCTGTAAGGGTAACAGCTGTTGCTTTGGCTTATGAGGCAATCTGCCAACATGACATCCATCTGACTAAAAATAAAAGTCACAGGATAATTCACGAGGCCTACCTCAGCCCCCTGTTGATGGTGTTCCACCTTCTTTTACAATCTTGCAACAAAGGCACAGTACCTTTTTTTAAAAGCCATATAATCGGTGTCATTTCCTGCTACAAAAAAGTTAAGGGGGGCAGCCTCTGTAATAGCCTATCGAGGTGGTACCTCAATGTAGATACTTTTCTCAATGTTGGTATGTGTAGTGGTTCTTTGGAACAAGTCTAGTTCAGATTTGGTGCACTTTTCAGACCCACAGTGAACAAAAGCCATGTTAATTTAAATATTTCTCTTAAGAGATGGAGATACTTTCCTCTTTCTCCCAAGCTTCCTCTTGGTCTTTTGCTTATGTGTGGCTCTGCATGAAAAAATAACCCTTCCTTTAAAGGGTTTTGGGGAACCCATGTGCCATGGGTATGACACATTTCTCTTTCTTTTCCTCCTTTTACTAAACATCAGCCCCAATCCCTCCTGTGTAGCTGGATTACCCACCTTCTCCAGAACAATTTGGGAGACATGGCCTACCATGTCTCTGGCTATGTTTGCAGTGGTTGTTTTTATGTGGGATTCAATAATCTCTAGCCTTCTCAAAAGTGGTACAGCTTTTTGAAAGAGGCTATGGAATATTCTGCCCATGCCAACTCTGTACATCACAGGGGCCCACAATATCCAGGAAGAGCATATCCAGTCTGGGTTTTGTAATAGTTTTTGTACATGGTGAGGTCCCCATAATTATTTAGGGTCACCATAGCATTTTGCTTTTTAAAAACTCTGCTCTCTCCAGGAGTGAAGGTTCAGTTTGATGATAACCTTGCCAAAGTGAAATGAGAGATTTATGGTCTGGTCTGTCTTTATTTCAGTGCTGATGGTTTCAATGTGGTTGTGACGGGTTGGATCACAGAAACCCCCTTCGGGACAGCCACCTGATGTGCCGAGACTACCTCTGAGCCCATTTTCCCTGGCAGCTTGGGACTTCAGTGCCCTGCCTGGTTTGAGCCTTTGCAGAGATATGTCACATGACATATGTAGCATAAAACATATTCCAGTTATGTCATATATACATTTATATGCATATTTCCATAAAGCATTATAGGGTGCAACATCACAGTGGTGTTTACTGACAGGGAAATAATGCTGTTTATCATATGTGATGGTGACAAACTCATTCTTCCTTCCTTGGATGGGGCTGCAGTACAACAGAAGTATGGAAGAATCCCCCACGAACTGGTTTTCTACAATGTCCATGTATAGATACAAGGAACTGAACCCCTCTGTAGTGTCTGCCAAAAAGGGAACTTTTTTGTCACTGTGACTAGGGTCTAAACCCAATATATTATCTAGCTCCCCACTAGAAAATATATGAGCAACATCAGAGGATTTAAGTTTAACTTTTCTATCCACAAAGTCGTAGTTCATGACCACCTCAGTCGGTCCCAGATGAATAGCTATGATATTGTGCATATGATACAGTTAATCAGGTATTGACAAGTAATAGCTTCATTGTAGGGTGGAACTCCAATTCTTAGTTCCTACGGCAATTTGAAAAGGGGTGTCTTTGTTGATACAGTACCTGCACAGCTGGAACAGTATTTTCATTAATCCCACCTCCTAGGACCTTGGGAGATCCAAGGGCTTAACTAACTGAGTTGTAAAGTTCGAGCTGGTGTTTTATGGAAAAATCCAGAGCTGGACAAAGTTATGTAAAAGCCACTGCCACTCTTTTCCCTCTTTAGTAATTTCTACTTTCCTAATTTAGTAGTAATTATTTTCTTTTACCTCGAAGGTCTCCTTTTTGAGATCTGTGTCTCAGGCATGAGCTAAAAAAGCTGATGCATGATAGATTTACCCCCCATAGGACTACCTGTGTATAGATTCTCACAGGTCTCTGGAAAGGTGTTGCTGCTGTTGAGAGATTTTCGGAACAGAAACAGTGAAAAGTCCCATTAGATTTACACAACTCCAGGTTGGTTCCTACCTCATTACACCTCCAGCCTTGACCGCCACTTCTTATAGCTTATTTACCTGAGCAAGGTCTTCCCTGTTCACCTTGACAGATGGTGATTCCAGTAAGTTGTGGTCACCATCTTCCATGAGCACATAGGTCTCAGTGTCAGGTTCCAATGTTTCCATCAATGGCTGGCCAAAGGGCTTCCCTTGGCAACTCCCTCCTCCTCCTTAGAACTATTGCTGATGTAGCACTTTCTTCACAGATGACCAAGCACCCAGAGAGCTAAAATGAATTCCATACTTCTCTTGAGGGTGGTGAAAATGGCCATGTTTCTTCTCAGCATTTCCACAAGTTCTGGAAAACATAGTCTTGAAACAAGATGGCCTCTTCTGCACAGCAATGGGTTTCCAGGGGTGGTGATACCAACTGGCAAACCATTGAGATCCAGAGGCCTAAACCCTTATGCTATATCTACTCTGACTGGTACATGTTTCCCTTCTGAGAGGGCTGATTGGGAGAAGTTCTTAGAGGAGCCACACAATCCTCTTCTGGACAGATCTTCATACCCTGGAACTTGTCCTGTTAGGACCTTCCCAAGAGTGGGTTTGACCAAAGGGGCTGAAACCCACTCCAACTGATAGAGGCAGGTGGGAGCGAGTTCATAGGGAGGTCACATGCCACCCCTTGCTCCTTGTCTCAGCCCGGAAGTAATATCCCCAAGTGGGGATATCTTACGGTGACAGGTGGGAGGTGCCTTAGGGGTCAGGGTCAACATTTGATTGATATTGTATCCCAAGACTACTGCCATCTGTGCTCCCTGAGCACTGCTCCATGATAAACACATGGTGCCATTTTTACCTGAGAAGCCTCTCCATACCCTTCTCCTCCTGTGTAATGGAATCTCAGCAGTTCCATTGCTTCTCAGGACTAAATGTCTGCTTAAGGATGTTGAGTGGCATATATTTTTCAGCATCGACTTTTATGTTAGGTTTCAAACTAAAAGAGAAGAATTTTACATTGTACTATCAGTGTAGACATTTTTTTAATGGATTCCATGGATCCATTTTAGGCATTGTGCCTACTGCCCAATATTTTTTAGTTAGTAGCCCTCACTGCATCCTCATAGAAAATATCTTCACTGGCCTTTCTGAACAAAAAGCAGTCTTCCGCTTTGTCAACTGCTACCATGGTAACCTATTGTCTAGCTTAGAGGACCGGTCACAATCTCCATGAAAGCCTTTCCTTGAATTACTGAAAAAAGAGACATTGAAGAAGAAAGCCACTTTCCCATTTTCTGATACCATTTCACTATCCATGATCAAAGGTTTTACATTCTGTGCATGTAACCCACATATTTAAGACTGCTGTGTTTCTTTTTCCCCTCCACCCCACCTCAAAAAAGAAAGGCAGAAAGGGAGAGAAGTTATGGGAGGAGACATGGATTTTCACTGCAATACTTTGTGTCTCTGCACATGTGCAGAACAGGACAACTCAGACAGAAGGGCCCAGAACCATCCAGACGGGTATGGACAGGGCAGGGCAAGGTATGGGAGTTAGTAGACATGTTCAATAGTTGTTTTTGAAGCTGCATAGAAATGTTTCAATGTGGATAAGAAATGTTGCAGGTCCACACATATTCGCCTTTTGAGAGCTGAGTCAATCAGAGCTTGAGGGTGTGATATAGATACAGGAATAAAGGCCAGCCTGTGGACACAGAGGCCTATTGATCAGGACCAAGAGATAAGTCCACTGGGAGAGCTGGGTCCCAATCCCTATATCACTTTGGATACAGATGATCATTATTCCAGCTTTATGTACTAAGGAAGCCTTCCATTTAGGATAACGTTTGGTCCACTTGGGATTATTTTATGGACCTAGACAGAGCTGGGAGAGGAGCATTTGTCACTCTTAGAACCTACACAGACTATTGGACTTCTATTTAGCTAATCATCCAATTGACTTAAACTGGGAGTTTGTCTCATTTAAAGAGGGAACAGGGCAGAGCTGAGTGAAGTGAGAGTTTGTACATTCTCATCCGATTTAGGTGTTCTTATTGGTTAAAAATAGTGCTCTGTAGGGTGAGAGCCTTATAGAAGTCCAGGGAATAGGTATTTTATATGCTGATCCCAACACCTGGATATTTTGGATACAGGCTACAGACTTCTGAACACCAGTCAGCTATTACACCCAATGGCTAGAATGGTAGTAGCTGTGGAGATCCCCAGACTGTTTGTTTGCTGACAGGGTTCTGAAGAGTTGTTTTCTTTTTTGAGGGGGTGAGGAGGGAGAGTGAGAGGCTGCCATTTCTCAAGAAATGAAGCATCCAGGTGGCACACACACTGCATATTGTGGTCATACTATAAAGACTTAGACATCACCTTTGAAAGAAGATCAGATGGGAATGTATTTCTGCATGCATTCACTAAAATGTTATGTTGTATGTTATATATGTAAATATGTAACAGCAACAAAATAGGGAAGTTTGTATGAGAATTTACTAACAGCATTTGTTGAAAAAAAAACCCTATTTGCATGTTTTCCATGCAAATTAAATATTTGGTTACTCAGAAACTGTATGGTACTGTCTTTGAACTTTACTGGGAACTGTTAAAATCTGCTTACTAGATTTACATACAAGAGCACTTGGGGTGGAGGGGTGATTTCTGAAAAGTCCTCAAGAGACAGAACTGTAGCCTGCACTTCGAAAGAATCAAGCAAAGGTTCAGGAAAAAGGGGAGTGTAATAAAGTTATACATAATATTGTCTCAATTTCTTTTTACCCCTTTATATATGCACTTGGTCTCTGATTGGTACTGGATGTCTCATGGTTGCTTCTAAATTTAGGACCCCCACCTGACAGCCTGATTTTGTTGCTATCATGCAGAACCAGTTATAATAAACTATGCAGTCTCTGTCGGCGTTGATAAATGACTAGAGTGGGGAAGAGTAATCATTGTGTATATCCTGCTTAAAAATAAATTATTATATGAACATGGAATATAATTTTAATTTATTATGGAAACACTAAATTGCCTTGCTTATCGAAATATATCAACATAAAGTGACTTTTACAGTTTGATTGCTTTGAAAAAAATAACTACTAAACATCATGTAGACTTGCAATAAATAATGCTACAGCAGGGATAGTATATGAAATAAACATTGTTCTGGGTTATTATGAGATATAAAGCAGCCTTTGCATTGCTACACCAGTCTGATTTTATGAGTGCAGAATTCCATGAAATGCTTTTTCTGTTCAAAGGGCAAAAAGTTCAAAATTAACATTGGAAAGACAGTTTTGCAATATAACATGATCAGTGGCTGTTCTTCTCTACGTTATGTTTATACAGCCAATTTAGACTGGCCAATTACTATTTGAGATAGTGGTTCCCTGTATTTATTTAGCAAATTCATTCCATTGCTTTTGACCCAGGAGACAGGGTTCAAAAATAGTGAATGAAGCAAAGAAGCCAAGTATATTCACCAAATTAAAATAAATGCAGACAGGGTTATATATGAAGTTTACATCTCCATGGGGCATTAGAGGGGGAAACAGCCATAAATTGGACTCCAGATCTTTGTGATAATCCACTAGGGCAGTGGTTCTCAAACTAGGGCCGCCACTTGTCCAGGGAAAGCCCCTGGCTGGCTGGGCCGGTTTGTTTACCTGCTGCATCCGCAGGTTCAGTCGATCACAGCTCCCACTGGCCACGGTTCGCTGCTCCAGACCAATGGGGGCTGCAGAAAGAGACACGGGCTGAGGGATGTGCTGGACGCTGCTTCCCGCAGCCCCCATTGGCTTGGAGCAGCGAACTACGGCTCTTTTCAGGCACATTATAGTAAGAGTTTGAAGGAATTATGGAAAACGGCTAATTCACAAGTAACAGATGGGGGATTGTGATGGGGTGTCCACCCCACACATGACTTGAAGGGGTTAAGGTGGTCAGGGGGGCCAATTAACTCCCCAGTCTGCACCTGGAGGAGCAGTCAGGGAGCAGGGATTGATTAAATGAGGTTCAGGTGGAGCGGTACCTGTCTAAAACCCAGGAGCTGAGAGTAGAATGGGGCTCCAGGGAAGTAATTTGCAGTCACTCCCTGGGAGAAGGATATCTATAGGGATAGATAGCCTACCATTACCCCTCTGGGAGGAGGTAGTTTCTGCTGGCAAAGCCAAAGAAGGGGGAGATCCAGAAAGGTAGGAAAAGGAGCATGGTATGGGGTAGGGCAGGCCCTGCCTGAGCTGGAACCCAGAGTAAGGGGGTGGACCCAGGTTCCCCTACCAGCCACTGGGGAAATTATGTGGACCAGACAGCGGAGAGTGGACTGCCTGGGATCATTCACAATGAAGGACTTTGATACCCTGGAAGGGGAGAACCATAATGACCTGGCCAGAGGGTCAAGTCATGAAGAGGAAGCTGCAGCTCTTGGAGTGAGAGGGGCTGCAGTGCGAGAGAAGATGGGAGGAGAGACCTGGAAAGAGCAGATCTCCAGAGCTGCCAGGAGGAGGCACCCTAGAGGTGAGCGGACCCCATGACTGGGATCAATAGCAAAATTACTAACTTTCAAAATAAGTGAGCAAATCACAGAAGAAGAAGAACAGTGCTGCAAAGCACACCATTAGTCAATTCATGGAATATCCAGACCCAAGCACTTAGCCAAGCATCTGAACCAAATGCTGGGGAGACTCCTAGGCTGAATTCTCTCTCCAAGCCAGATACAGAGCTGCTCTACGGGGCTATTCCAGCCCTATGAAGGATCTCTACACAGTTCTTTCCATGGATCTGAACAGGAGCATCCATACAATGATGCATCTTCCAGCCCCTGACCTGGCTTGCCTATGCCCTGTCTTCTCCATTCTGCTGTTCAGGGGCCAGATAAAGAATACTTAGCCCACTGCAGGTATACTCCACAACCAGCCCCTGCCCTGAAGAACCACACCTGTCCTTCATCTACAGTGAGTCAGTTTTGTGATTTTTCTGAGCACTGCTAGACAGTTAGTCATATGGAATTATCTAATTTTTTTAAAAATGTTTGGGTTTCTTTAACATTAAGTTGAATATTGAATTTATTGAAGTTTCTAATTGTTTGTTTTTGTAGCTAAGATGTTTTTGTGAGGATTTTTACCCTATTTACTCTCCAGTTAATTCGTTCTTAATGTTTTCTAGTAGGAATTTCCTTATTTGTGTAAATGGCCCGAAGTTAAAGGAAGATTAGGAGTTTGTGGCGCCCTGGGTCAGAGGAAGTGGGGGCCCCTCCCCACCTGTCCTGCCTGCAGTCCCCCCGCCCTCTCCAGCACTCCTGCTGGAGAGCGGGGTCAGGGCGTGGGGGCTTGCCCTGCTTTACCTGCCCAGCACTTCTGCCAGAGGTCGACACTCTTGCTGGTGGCTGGAGCAGGGCAAGCCCCCATGCCTCAACCCCATTCCCCGACAGGAGCACCAGGCAGGTAGGGGCAGCAGGGCTTGGGGGCACCCATTTTTTCAGGGGGCCTAAATTGGCCAGAGCCCCTGGGTACGGGCCCTGTTGACCCAAGGGCTAATCCGCCACTGCCTAAGATGTACTGCAAGGAAATCCTATTTCAACAGACACTATGAGATCCAGAAGATGAGAGCAATGCCTCTTGTTCTGCCCCCATCCAATTTCTTGCTAATAATCATCCCCATCAACTGTCCTGCAGAGGAATTTCTAATTTTTCAGACCTCATATGGTACACAGCAAAGGAAAGGAACTGAGCTGGAGAAAAATGTCTAGCATAGGGATGAAATGGATGGAGAATGGGAAGGGAGGCAAAATCATAAGTGCTTGATTCAAATTTGGCTAAGTGAGTATAATTCCACTAAACTACCTGCAGTTGCACCAACATATGTCAGGTATGAATTTGAACTTTTTGATATAACCTTTTCAGAGGAATTTAGAACATGTGCAATATCAAAAGGTGAAATTCACTGAAAAAGGGTTACTCAGAGCAGGCCAGGCAAGTTAATACTTTATCCCAAAAGCAATTACTGAATTAATCCATGTATAGAGCATTGCTAACCAATTCAAATAAATTAAGATCTGTCTTTGATTTGTGCTCTTAAATTAAAACCACACATAATTCTGGGGGGAAGGGAGGAGGGGTGAGAGGAGGAAGTCAGTTGTCTTTTTTCAAATTGCCACACACCTCTGCGTATCCTGGTAATAGTTGGGATCCAAATCAGAAATACTATGGGACACACCATTCTAGACACATATCTGACAGCCTTTTGAGAAATTCTAGAAATCTAATATGAAAAAAAGCCTGCTCACAACAGACCTACAGTTTGATTACCCAACTAGCCATGTTTACATCACTTCAGCTTGACATCAACCTTTCAGATGAAAATCTGAACCTAACTTTTGAAGTTTGCTTCTCGTGATCACTAATTAAATCAACCAAAGCTAGGAGCTAAGGACAATGTAATAACGCAATACATTTCATCACATCTCTAACATAGCCCAACACAGTGCAATGAGTAGCATTTCATTTCAGATTTAAGAATTAAATCTTTTAAGCATTAAGGCAAGTAATCAACACCACTGTCATCTGAGCTAGTATCTCTCTGCCTAGAAGAAGTTATACATATGGACCAAACAAGTATGGTGACCTTTCTAAGGCAGTAGACATTTTTTAAAAATGTTTTTTTAGTAGAGCACAGATCCCAGAACTGGTGGCATTCACCTCAAACCAGAGAATTTGTTCCTTAGAGCATTCATCCCTTGATAGCCCTGACTCCATCAGGAAGGCCTTTAATTCAGTCCGGTATGTTTTGTCTGTGTTTTGCTCTAAGTCATAAGCAATAGAAAGAAGCACACATATCAGTACATTTGGGGTATGTCTACACTGCAATTAGACACCCAAGACTGGCCAATATGAACTGACTTAGGCTGTGGGGCTATAAAATTGCAGAGTACACATTTGTGCTGAGCTCCGGGACCATGGAGGGAGGACAGTGAGGGTCCCAGAGCTCAGGCTCCAGCCCAAGCCCCAAATTCTATCCTGCAGTCCAGGCTAGCTGCAGATATGTTACTGAAGCACAGACATACCCTATGTGTCTGTTTTCCATTTACTTTGTATTGATCGTGCTTTTGTTAAACAATTTGGTATGTAAGAATGACAAAAAGCTGAGCCAGTGCTCTGCAGAGAAGGAGGACAGCTCAGTAGCTTTCAGAGCTCTGGTGTATGACAGGATGATTTTCTGGTCTAATGTGCAGACAAAATGAATCCTAACTGACATGGATATGACAGCATTTTTTACCCTCCTCAAAATAGAGAGACTATAGCAAGTATAATATTAGAGAATTAGCATTTTCTTAGTAACATGGGCCAGATTCTGAAGGTACCGATGTCAGCAAAGCTACACCAATGTACACCACCAAATATTTAATTTAACCCTTTGACCCATGATGTTTAATTTAATCAAGGCCCTTGAAATCACATGCAATGTGTGCAAATTCTATAGAACAAGTACCATATATAGCAGCCACCAAGGATTCTTCTATAATATGGGGTAAGTGACACTTGTAACACATGTGACAGGGTCAGGCTGGATGGCTACAGGAGAGTGATAGAAGACAGATATATTAGCCCCAGGTTAAGCAGGTTCCTTTTCCCTGGGTAAGATAACAGGGACTATTCCAGAACACTCAGAAACTTTCTAGAACTAATTAAGACAGTCAGGCTAATTAGGACACCTGTAGCCCATTGGGAAGCTGTTAGAATTAATTAAGGCTAAACAGAACACCTGGTTTAAAAAGGCTCTCACTCCAGTTAGTGAGGTGTGTGCAAGGAGCTGAGAGTGAGAGGGTGTGCTGCTGGAGGACTGAGGAGTACAAGCATTATCGGACATCAGGAGGAAGGTCTTGTGGTGAGAATAAAGAAGGTTTTGGGAGGAGGCCATGGGGAAGTAGCCCAGGGAGTTGTAGCTGTCACGCAGCCGTTACAGGAGCCACTGTAGACAGCTGCAATCCACAGGGTCCTGGGCTGGAATCCAAAGTACAGGGTGGGCCCGGGTTTCCCCCATCCCTCCAACTTCCTACCGGAGGAGTTGACTTGGATTGTGGGTCCCACGAGAGGGGAAGGTCCCTGGCCTGTCCCCCGACCCAGTAGGTGGACCAGCAGAGACTGTGGGGATTGTTCTCCTTCCTTTTCCCCACGCTGGCCAGTGATGAGGTTATCTGAGTGAATGGCAGATTTGAGCTATTAAAGTGGCCAAACTGAGGGCTCCTGTGAATCTCTGAGGCGAGCAAAACCCACCAATGTAGAGGAGGAACTTTGTCACACATAGCATCATTTTTACATGGCATCTTTCATTTTGAGCACCACATTTTTCTGCACACAGACCCTCAGAAAGCCAGGATGAAAAGACAATCTCTCTCTCTGTGGCTTTGAGGGAGATTGAAAAGTGTTCCAGAAAGAAGGAGAGGCAAAAGTAAAAGAATCCTCAATGCGAAGAACCAAAAGAAGGTCCAGACTGAAGAAGATATGAAAGGAATGGGTCAGACATATTTTGTTATTTTAAGAAAGAGGCAGTAGCCCACTCAGCCCACCCTAGCACCTTCCTTGCGCTATCTCCCTCACAACTGTGTTTTCTTGTTTATTTTCCCTGACCAAGCAGGAACCTATATGATTCTAGTTATAAACCAATAGCTATAAACCAATCACTCTATTTGGTCAAAACAGATAGTCCACTCTTGAAAGAAGCATTTTGTAGGCAGTAAGCTATACATCCCATCTCAAGTTCCTTTTCATATGTATTTTCTGCATCTACAGTTCTACCTCTGCTGTCTAAATGTGCTTAACATTTCATATTATTCTGTAACCAAGGACCTCTTTACTAGCTCTTATCTTCACCTGTTCCGGTGTCTTTTTTTTTATATTACAATATGAAAAACATTTCAATAGAGATTGATGTCTGATAATGGGCAGACAGTAGGAAATCTGTGATAACTGCTACTAGGTCAGTACTAAACCATCTGTTAGTCACCACACACATGTTTTTCATCAACTTGTTATTACTTTTCTTTTAGAATGTAAACTCTTTGGGGCGAGAACTGTTTGTGCACTACCTAGCATCATGTGGCTCTGACCTGCTACAGGTTCCAGGCACTATCCCAATAGAAACACTAAATTATAAAGAGTGCATCTTAACTTTCCCTCTGGAGACTGAATTTTTTTCTCCACCTGGGACACCACCACCTGTAGCTAGTGACAGATCAGTTTGTAATAGTCAAGTATTATAGAGTCCTGATTTCTCTCTCTTCCTAGGTATAGTTTTCTTGCCTAGGAAGAGGGAAGAAGGGAAAAGCCATCAGATGGTCGCATATAACTGCTCTCTGATTGCAGTATATTGTTCTGTTCTTCAAATTAACATAATTTGCCTTTGTTCTTTGAAGAGAAATTTGTGCTTCTTTTCAACTTTGATGCCAGGGCTCTTACAGACTGAATCAACTTTTCTGAAGTCAAAGTATGAGGATGCAGTTGCCACTGGAAAAAGCATCTGGTATGCTGGCATATGGCTGTCAAGTGCCTTTTGAATATTCTCTCAGCAGGGTATCTGCCCTTTATATACCTCATTATAGTGAATAAGAGTTGTCAAAAAGCACGTTAACATGCCTTAGGGATTAATTCCCAATTTCACCAACTCTGTGTGTGTGAATAAGGCAACCCCAATATGAGTTGCATGCACCTGAGTACATCTACATCTTTTATGCAATGATGGTTCAAACTAGCAGAAATCATGTGAAAAAAAATGAAAGACACACTTCAAAAAGTGGAAGAGCTATTACAATGATGTTCATTTCACACTATGAGTTAACAAATGTATTACAACCCTACTTACCCAAACTCTGGCTAACACACTCCCATTTAATAGAAGTTTGATTATGTCTCCTGAGACTTTCAAAACTAACTTACAACATGCAGTGCATGTAGCTATGTAACTATTATGGGCTTTTTCCTCCTATTGCATCACAAATTTAAACATCTAGAATCTGCCTGTTTGGAGAGACTGTTATCAATTTCAAAGAAAGTTGGTTTAGCATGTAACAGATAAGAGAGAGCACAGGATCTTCTCAGGAGATTATAAAGAGCAAGGTCATCAACAAATCCACATAGGTCAGTTTAAGCTAGCTGAGGATCTGACCCCTATATATTTTTGGGGGGGTTGGGGTATGATTAACTGAAATAAAACCAAAAAGCCATTCAGATTGAAAATGGTTAGTTTGTGGATAAAATAATGTGATAGATGTAAGTCATGTCACTGGAAGGTGCTCGGATACTACAGTAATGAGAGTAAGAAAGTAGGTGCAATAGAACAACAAAGAACTCTGACAATAGAATCTGAAACAAAAGCTCAGACAGTGAATCAGTAAAGAAGAGGTGAGAGGTGTCTTCTGGTTTAAAATAAAGTGTCTGTGGTATGGGGAACTGTCCCTTTAAATGTTCTAGCTTTCCAAGTAACAATTCTGCTGTGGGGGCACTGCAGAAGCCCGTTTCCTGGTATGCAGGGGCAGTTGGAACTGATCACTGAATAAAGAGGATCTCTTTGAAACAAAAGGCCCAAATAAATTGGTTAGTCTCTAAGGTGTCACAAGTCCTCCTTTTCTTTTTGCAAATACAGACTAACAGGGCTGTTACTCTGAAACCTGTCACAAGGCCCACAGTGATTACACAGTGGTCACTTGCAGAAATATGGAAGTTTCCAGTTTACTGAACAAGACTCACTGAGGTTAAAGCTTCATTGCACTAGGTACTTTCCACATATGAACAGCCAGATTCAGAAGAATTCCTTTATTTACCACAAACTACAGGTTGCCTAGGTATGAAATGCTACCATTTATAGTAGATTCAGGACACCTGTAGTGTTTCATAGACAAGTTCAGGTGCTCCAAGAGTTAAAAGGTGTTGTCTGAAATTTTAATTATATTTTGATAACAGAAGCAGGGAAAGAGGGACATAAAAGGATGCACACATCACACAAAACTAGCTGGTGCTTCAGCACATTCTTGGTAGGAGACTTGTAGTCTGATTCCATATTTCTCCATTTCAGTTGGTTTACAGCTTCTTTTCCACACTAGAGTTAGGACTGAGTCCCTGCAAAGTTCACTGGCCTCTCCTATCCAACTGAAACTCTGTATTTGAAAGCTTTGAGGGTCCTCACCCCTACTCCTCTTTGGATAAATGGGATTGCACAGTTTTTGTATTGTCACAATATGAAAAAAAGGAATATGCAGTCACTGAGAATGCATCTTTCAATTTAAAAAAAAACAACAAAACATTGAATTTACTTTTAAGGACTTGCAATTTCCAGAATCTAAGAAATAGCATTCCTTCTTGGTCAGCTCAGGAGACTAAAGTGCAGGCTAAAAACAAGTTCACAGGGGCAAGCTAAATCAATTGGAATGCTCACTAATGGATTCCTTGTAAATAATATGCCAATGTTCAATCTCTAGGGTGGATTTATAATGCTGTAACTGCATGTTGAGAGTTATACAAGATTGGAATTAAGTGAACATTGCCTTTAGCACTCTCCAATGAAAATGTATGGCTAAAATCTGAGATTAACATGAATGATTACTTTTAGTTTAAAAAAAAAATCTTGAATTTCACACTGTTTTTAAAATTTTTGCATCCCGTTACTGTGGTAAAGGTAAGCTGGCAAACCATTATAGAACAAATCAATGTGATGTAAAGAGAACATATATGCACAATTATGGAAGTGGTGTGAAGGCTAAAGCAGTTGGGCCACTGGTGGCCCAGGGAAGGTAGAGCTGCCCTACGAAGGTAGGTAAGTAGATCTGGTTGGGAAAAAAAAATTCCCAACCAGATCTATTTACCTACCTGAAAATGTCATTTTATTGAAACCAAAACTATTTGCAGGTACGGTGCAGTTTTGCCACATCTCCTGCATAAAAAAGGTTGGGGTTTTTTGGATTGTCAGCTCACAACAATTTTCAAGATAGTGACTTTTTTGTCACAATTCAGGATGAGACAAGTCTTCAAAATCTCAAATATTCACATGGGATGGGAAAACATTTTCTCAGCCACCTTTAGCTGTCAGTTACAGCAGCCCCACAGAGCTATACCAGTGAGGTCATAGCCACACTTCAAGAAAGATGTGGACAAACTGGAGAAAGAGGCTAGAGAAGACCAACAAAAGTGATCAACTTTAGACAACTTGACCTATGAGAAAAGATTTTAAAAACTGGACTTGTTTAGTCCTGAGAAAAGAAGATGGGGGAGGGAAAACACGATAACAACCTTCAAATGTGTTAAGAGCTGATATAAAGAGGATCATGATCTATTGTTCTCCACGTCCATTGAAGGTAGGACAAGAAGTAATGGGCTTAATCTGCAGCGAGGAAGATTTAGGTTAGATTTGGGGGGGGGGGGGCTTTTGAATTATAAGGCTAGTAAGGTATTGGAATAGTCTACTAAGGAAGGTTGTGAAATCCTCATTATTGGAGATTAAGAACAGTTTAAACAAACACCTGTCAGGGATGGTCTAGGTTTAATTGGTCTTGATTCAGCACAGGGGGCTGGATTTGATGACTTCTTGATGTCCTTTTCAGCCCTACATTTTTACGGTTCTATGACAGAAGAAATTCTCTGGGTTTCAGGTTGCTTTGCCATTGGGAGGCACAACGTTGCTGGAGTGTAGCCCAATAGGTCTTACATTGACATGAGTGGTTCAGCTATGAAATTCACTAACAATAAAAGAAATTGTACAGGTAAAGCCCTTAGCATGCTGTGGACTATACCCATGAGAGTGCAGGTGCAAAATTGTAATTAACACCATCGGTAATTATAATTTTTTCTCTGATCTGCATAACAGATCTCTTGCATATTCTGCTCACTGTCCACCTGCAGAACTCCCATGGATGTCAACGTGAGCACTGCAGAGATAACTAAAACTGAATATGCGGTACAAACCAGCTGGGTGGATGGGAGTAAAGAATTGTCCGAACAGATTTAAAGGGCTTCATTCTAATTACGCAGAGACTGAGTCACACTGGAGCAGAAGAGGGGAGGGCAAGTACCATCAAAGGAGGAATTAAAACAGATTCTCCTCTTGCTTACTGCTGATTTTCACTGATGTAATTCTACTACATGGTGTAATACGAAAATCAGGCTCATTATGCCTTTTATAGCATAAAATGTGAAGAGGCAGTGGGAGCTGGGGAATGACTGGAGAGAAAGAAAACACTGGGCAGAAGGTCCTGTGGTGCTGGTCCAAGAGGTATGTAGTATTCCTTCATTGCCGCCCCAGAGCATAGCCATGCTGGAGCACAGTGCCCTGCCTTTGCTAAGATACATTCCCCTGGGGCCAGTAGCTTCACTCTGTTCCACACACTTCAGCACCTGCAGCCAAACCATGGCTGCCCCTTTATGGAAGTGCTGGATTGTGGGGGCAGAAAGCTCAGAGTTCTCTCCCCAGAAAAGCACATCTGCACTGGATCAGTCATAATATGACCTTAACTATCAAGTGATTTGACTGGCAAACATGAATGCTGAGATAAAAATAGGAAAGAAAATCTGTTTGTCATGAACTCATGACAAAGCACTTCTCAAAGGATACTCTTAAATTACTTGAGTACAAATAAACAAGATGACTTACCTCCAAGGACATAGATTTTTTTTGGAGAGAGAAGATTTGCAAAGGAAAATTAATTATTTTAGAGGGCATGGTGGATGTGGGGCAGGGGGGTTCAAAAGGAAGTAGTACTGTGGTTATATGTTGAAAGACTACACTTAGTTTAACATTTCTGTTTGGAATACATTTAAAAAAATTCAGAAAATCCTGAGTCCCAGAGATTAACTATTACATAAATTCAGTTGGTTGGAATTCACATCACAGTTTATGTTAACTTGCTGGATATCTAAATGTAACCTTAATGATCTGCTTTCTTTATAAGAGATGAGTAATGTTAGAATCATAGAATATCAGGGTTGGAAGGGACCTCAGGAGATCATCTAATCCAACCCCGTGCTCAAAACAGGACCAATCCCCAACTAAATCATCCCAGCCAGGGCTTTGTCAAGCCTGACCTTAAAAACCTCTAACAAAGGAGATTCCAACACCTCCCTAGGTAACCCATTCCAGTGCTTCACTACACTGCTAGTGAAACAGTGTTTCCTAATATCCAACCTAGACCTTCCCCACTGCAACTTGAGATCATTACTCCTTGTTCTGTCACCTGGTACCATGGATGTATTAATTAGTATGTGTTTTGAGGATGTACTGGAAATAATAGTATTTTTAAGTAAACAAAACAATATCGTCATTCTAATTTCAACTGTACCTTTTAAAAGTGTCTGTCTTTACTTACTTTGAATGATGGTCTGAACTATTACAAACATTATTGTGCCCTGGTAAATATAATGTCAGTAAATAATATCTGTACACAAGCATAGGAAGTCTATCACATCAAATTTTGCAGAAGTTACTTTCCCCCTCCTATCCCACATCTTCTGATAACAATAGTTTATCCTTCTATTCAGCAGTAAGTCATTTATACCACCAACACATTGTCTGTCTATTTCCATATAGGTAAGTATTTAAATGGGATATATTAGCAAGTATATGCCAAGTCCTTTTACTTTGCTCTCATAAATAATCCTTGCAAGGCTTATTTAAATTAAACATATAACCACAATACACTCTTAGTCTCAAAGCTACATAACAAGCTACAAAGATACTCATCTTGGTTATTTTCTGTGGTTTCTTCAGATGGGAACCCTTGGAAAGATTATGTTTTTCATCATTTGCTCTGTGACTGCAAAATAGAGGGTAGGTAAGCAGCTTGTATGGCTTCTAGCATACCTATAGATATGCAACCCAAGGCCAATATTGAGGTGGAGTTGAGGACATTTGACAAGAAAGATTTTTTTAATCCTAAAAAAACCCTGGTATTCTTCGGTGCAAAAGGTGTGATACAAGACAGTTATACTTCCCAGATTTTGTGGGATGATAGCATAGAAAAATTTGAATGACAAGATTATTAGTCAACTCAGTAACCAAACACACTTTCATGACAGGGTGAAATAAAGACACACAGAGCAAAAGCCACCCTAACAGCTGCTTTGCTCACCCAACACTGGAGCTACATACAGGATCACACAGTTTAGGACCTCGTTAGCCCCCAACAAGACAGAAGTTTACAGGTAAAATTATTCTCTGCCCTGCTTTGAAGACCATACATTTTCCCATTGACTTCAGTTGGGCCAGGATTTGGACACCAAAGTTTTTTTTTTTCCTGTTCCTGGTCACACTGAGTGTACACTGAACATGTTCTTGGAAAAGTTGTATTAAACTTAAATTAACCTCAACAGCAAAATCAGTCTGCCCATTCTAATAACATCAGACATTCTTTAGTTTGTTAAATCATTCAGCCTGATAGTTTCTGGGGAAAAACAAACAAATACACACACAAATTCTCACCTGATGAAAATTCACAGAGCTGCACTGAATCCAATGGAGCTATGCTGATTTACATTGTTTGAGGATCTGCTCTAATAACTGTACTGGAAACTGTTTTACTGAGATTCTACAGTGATGAGCACAAATGGAATCCACATTTAGATCCTTATTCTACATCTACTGAAGTCAAAGAAAAGACACCCATTCAATGGATCATGCTCGTAACCAGATTCAGGACTACAGCATATCCTGCCTGGGTAGTGAGATAGTTTAGATGATGTAACCTGTTTTCCATCTTTATCTTTTCCGATTTATAGAATGAACTATGATGAAATCATAGAATCATAGACTATCAGGGTTGGAAGGGACCTCAGGAGGTCATCTAGTCCAACCCCCTGCTCAAAGCAGGACCAATCCCCAATTAAATCATCCCAGCCAGGGCTTTGTCAAGCCTGACCTTAAAAACTTCTAAGGAAGGAGATTCTACTACCTCCCCAGGTAACACATTCCAGTGTTTCACCACCCTCTTAGTGAAAAAGTTTTTCCTAATATCCAAACTAAACCTCCCCCACTGCAACTTGAGACCATTACTCCTTGTCCTGTCCTCTTCTACCACTGAGAATAGTCTAGAACCATCCTCTCTGGAACCACCTCTCAGGTAGTTCAAAGCAGCTATCAAATCCCCCCCCCCATTCTTCTCTTCTGCAGACTAAACAATCCCAGTTCCCTCAGCCTCTCCTCATAAGTCATGTGTTCCAGACCCCTAATCATTTTTGTTGCCCTTCGCTGGACTCTTTCCAATTTATCCACATCCTTCTTGTAGTGCGGGGCCCAAAACTGGACACAGTACTCCAGATGAGGCCTCACCAATGTCAAATAGAGGGGAACGATCACGTCCCTCGATCTGCTGGCTATGCCCCTACTTATATATCCCAAAATGCCATTGGCCTTCTTGGCAACAAGGGCACACTGCTGACTCATATCCAGCTTCTCGTCCACTGTCACCCCTAGGTCCTTTTCCGCAGAACTGCTGCCTAGCCATTCGGTCCCTAGTCTGTAGCTGTGCTTTGGGTTCTTCCGTCCTAAGTGCAGGACCCTGCACTTATCCTTATTGAACCTCATCAGATTTCTTTTGGCCCAATCCTCCAATTTGTCTAGGTCCCTCTGTACCCTATCCCTGCCCTCCAGCATAACTACCACTCCTCCCAGTTTAGTATCATCCGCAAATTTGCTGAGAGTGCAATCCACACCATCCTCTAGATCATTTATGAAGATATTGAACAAAACTGGCCCCAGGACCGACCCCTGGGGCACTCCACTTGACACCGGCTGCCAACTAGACATGGAGCCATTGATCACTACCTGTTGAGCCCGACAATCTGGCCAACTTTCTACCTACCTTATAGTGCATTCATCCAGCCCATACTTCTTTAACTTGCTGACAAGAATACTGTGGGAGACCGTGTCAAAAGCTTTGCTAAAGTCAAGAAACAATACATCCACTGCTTTCCCTTCATCCACAGAACCAGTAATCTCATCATAGAAGGCGATTAGATTAGTCAGCCATGACCTTCCCTTGGTGAATCCATGCTGACTGTTCCTGATCACTTTCCTCTTGTGTAAGTGCTTCAGGATTGATTCCTTGAGGACCTGCTCCATGATTTTTCCGGGGACTGAGGTGAGGCTGACTGGCCTGTAGTTCCCAGGATCCTTCTTCCCTTTTTTAAAGATTGGCACTACATTAGCCTTTTTCCAGTCATCTGGGACTTCCCCCGTTCGCCACGAGTTTTCAAAGATAATGGCCAATGGCTCTGCAATCACAGCCGCCAATTCCTTTAGCACTCTTGGATGCAACTCGTCCGGCCCCATGGACTTGTGCACATCCAGCTTTTCTAAATAGTCCCTAACCACCTCTTTCTCCACAGAGGGCTGGCCATCTGCTCCCCATGTTGTGATGCCCAGCGCAGCAGTCTGGGAGCTGACCTTGTTAGTGAAGACAGAGGCAAAAAAAGCATTGAGTACATTAGCTTTTTCCATATCCTCTGTCACTAGGTTGTCTCCCTCATTCAGGAAGGTGCCCACGCTTTCCTTGGCTTTCTTCTTGTTGCCAACATACCTGAAGAAACCCTTCTTGTTATTCTTGATCTCTCTTGCTAGCTGCAGCTCCAGATGCGATTTGGCCCTCCTGATTTCATTCCTACATGCCCAAGCAATATTTTTATACTCTTCCCTGGTCTTAAATCTTAAAACATTCCAATCCCCTGCAATGTGCCAACTGGAATTCCAGTTATAGCTAAACCACCACTTATATCTGTCTACCCACATACGTATATTGGTCTTATTGCCATTGAAAACAAATTACTTCACTATTTCCACTGTATTTCATTTTTTTATAAGAAACATGGGTTTAAGAAGATGCTGTTAAGTAAATGATGTTAGGTGCTAACAATAAAGCACAATCTCTTAGACTAATTATTGATGTCAAAGTACAATACTGAACAAGTATTCCTTTTGCTATCTTTGCCAGGTAATAGTGAGTTATTTGCCTGAGGTAGACAATTTTATTGTTATTAGTGTTTGCAGGCAGCTCAGAAGTGCACTAGTCATCTGACCTAGACATCCCTATTTCTGGAATACCACAGTCATGAATAGGTCTAGAATTTATGTGCTGGGAGAGGTAACTTAAATAATGTCCACTTTGCTGGTTGTTCAAACTGCTTTTCTTAATCAAACAAAAATGTCACTAAGTTTTATTTCAGATACATTTTTTACTACACTCACAGTCCGAGCTCTGTTTCATTCTGATTCATGGGGAACATACTGTAAAGAAGATCTCTTTGGATCTGCTAGAGACACCTAGTGTTTTTATATGTTTACATATTCTTTGTTCTTTTTAATTAGTTGTGATGCATTTACTCTTCCTAGAGAACAATAGTCTAAGAAGACGACCTACAGAGTAAAATTTTCAAAATACACATTTCCACTGAATGCATCCGATGACGTGAGCTGTAGCTCACGAAAGCTCATGCGCAAATAAATTTGTTAGTGTTTAAGGTACCACATGTACTCCTTCTCTTTTTGCGGCTACAGACTAACACGGCTGCTGCTCTGAAACATACAAGCTTGTTACTTCCCAAATAATGTTTGAATTTTAGAAATAGGATATTACCAAATAGACAACCTACCTGGCTACTGCTGATTATGACAGAAATGTCACACTGATATAGCATGTAACTATTGGAATTTCCGCTAATAGGAACCCCTCAGTGAAGGAGGAACCAGTATTTAATTCAGAAAAAAAAATCAGTTATGATGTAGGGCAGCCCAAATTGTTCAACTCAAGTAACTGAAGCACTCAAAATACTCTTCATTCGGAGTCCAACTACATCTGTAAGCTAGTGGTGCTTAATTAAAAATAGGAAACTATTATCTGGGAATGTGTTTCTTATTTCTATAGCCAGTGGTGGTTGTGGCCCTCTATATTTAAGGTTGCATAATGGTTTGCATTAGCACCTCATGCAAGGAGAATATACAATGGAAAGTCTCCCACTGACTTCAGTGAGCACTGATTGGACCTTACCGACGGTTCTCAGAGATTTGGTATTCTGAAACTTTCATCTTTCTGAATTTTTCTGTGTTCAGTCTCCACTATGCAATGTTTTTTAATTAAACACAACCAGCTTGTTTTGAACACCAGGTAAGTGAATGTAGAAGGTTTTCCCCACCATTGGAAAAGAAAATACATGCAACTTTTTCTGAACGATTCTCAAACCCTGGAAAGTTGGCACTGATACATTTCTCATTCAGTTTTAACCTGAAAATTTGGATTGGATTTGACCCAAGTTATGAGTGTTGGAAAGCTGTACACAAAGTGTGAGTGATCTATACTTGAATTAAAAAAAAATATAGTTTTGGATGTTTCTAACTTTTTATTCTTTTATTCCCTTTTATTTATGCAACTGAATCTTTTCACTGTGACATTTTCAAAAAGAGTTAAATTTCTATTTCAAATATGCTCACAAAATTTATTTTTGCTGTGAAACCAGAGGTTTTGACAAACTCTAACTGGTATCACTACTTGTTGCATGCATCATACAGAGGCAGAGACACCAGTTCTGTTGAGCAGTATATGCGTGCCCCAAATACTGAAAGTTGTTTAAATAAATAGCAAATTAGAACACCACTCCCTAGGAGCCAGCTACTGGTCAGTCAATGTGTGGTTGTACAAGGAGCTCCTCCTGTTCCCATGAATGCACATAGGCTAGAACATTGTTTGCAAGCTGCTCAAGGGTATATGCCTGAAAAAGGAGCAGGACAGGACGGAGGACAAGAGCAGGGAACACATTGTAATCTCTGGTTTCAGAGTAGCAGCCATGTTAGTCTGTATTTGCAAAAAGAAAAGGAGTACTTGTGGCACCTTAGAGACTAACCAATTTATTTGAGCATAAGCTTTCGTGAGCTACGAAAAGCTCACGAAAGCTTATGCTCAAATAAATGTGTTAGTCTCTAAGGCGCCACAAGTACTCCTTTTCTTATTGTAATCTCTGAATACTTGCCAGAGCTACGCCCTCTAGCATGTGTGGTTTCCAGCTGAACTTCTGGCTCACGCATAACAGCCCAAGTCACAATGCAGAATATAAACACTACCCAGTGAAATCCAGAGCATACACCAGCCCATTTTGATTCAAATATTATATTAAAATGAATACTATAATATTACGACATTGAAACACAAGAATTCACCACTATTAAAACAAAATATTTTGAGGGGTCCAAATCAAAGTTTCTCAGAATTTTTCATTCCCTGGTAAATTTTGGATTTTTTTTCCTATTTGGAACTAAGAAATCAAAATGTCAGAGTTTCTTGCAGAATGGAAATTCAGCTTTCGAACCAGGTGTGCTACTGCTTTGGGACCCAACCCAGCTCTGATTAAAATCAATGGGAATTTTACTATTTACTTCAAAAGAGAAGAATAAAGCCCATCATTACTACTTTAACAAAAAAATAAAAACCTACCTCTTGATCCATTTATTTTTTCATATTCCTGGACAAACTATTTAGAATACACAATTTTTTGTGTATCCCCAGTTTTCTCAGACACCTGTGCCATAATGGTACCCCTTACAGTGTTTAGTGAGAATTGTGGACAATAATGTAACTGTTAAGCAAAGCTAATTAATATAGTAACCCCTCTAAAACAGATACCTTCCCCACCCCCATTCCTCAACCCATCCCAGTTTCTACTCCCTGCAATTTGTGTGCACGCAGTTAATTAACCCTGCGATAATTGACTGATTTACCTGCTCACCTGCAAAAAAGACCCAGATCTACAAATTGTGAAAGCTGCATGGCAAAATTATAAAGCTCTGAAACCCATCCTATTCAAAAGTAAACGTCATGCCAAAATTCTAAACCACTATTTCAGCATGTGCACATTACCTCCAGTCTCTCTCTTGGTCCAATTCATGTGCAAATTAGCAGAAATTCAATGGAAAAAATTCACAGGTGTTTAGCATTTCATTATGGCACCCATCTACATGGTGCTGAATAACTAATTTTTTTTCTTCCCATTTGTTTGCTCTGCAGAGCAAGAACATAATCAAATTATATGTCCCTGATTGAATGTTATGAATACCCACAGAAAAAAAGTGTGGTATGAAGATTTTTTTTAGCATGGATTTGGGATAACCAGATTGCTTAGAAGGGTTAGAAACTAGCAGGACCACCTGATGAAGTGCCTTCACCACCAGTTAGAGAGGAATTACTTAAAGGATCAAAATTCCTTACTGTGCAGTATAATTCAATACCCTCCTCGATTTACCTTGCTTTGTTAGATTCATCTGAAGTTCCTCAGTCTTTTCTCCAATTTACTAACCTAATTAAATGTGTACTATTTGTCAGTTTTATCTCCTTACTGCTCACCTAGATCCTAGGTCTGTTGTGACTACTGGGCCTACAAGGTGTACCCCTATTGTGAGCATAAATATAAAAAGCATGTGAAAGGTCATAAAATCTTACAATAACCATGAAAAACAGGTCAAGTTGTTTACAACACTGACTGTTATAATAAATGCAAGAGAATCAGACAAAATCTGAATCAGTCTAAACCAAAAAGGTCATGTTGATATAATCCAAGGATTGTGTTGAAATTATGCTTGTTAAAAAACAAAACAAAAGAACAGCAACAGGAGATGTGGAGCCAGACGTTAATGAGACAAAGTTGGTATGCTGGATATTAGACCTAATTGGTGGACAAAATAAAGAGGGTATGGGCTATTCCACCCAGCACTCCTCTTTTGGGTCCTGAAAAGAAAGATTGCAGAAGAACATTATGAAAGAACAAAACAAAACAAAAGAACAGACTAAGGCTCCTTGGGCAAGCTTCACCATTATTGCTGCCACCCCCACAATCTCCTGCGACCCCATGCCTTCATTGTTCTGATCCTGAGAGGTATTCTGATCAGAACAAGTCAGAGAGTGGAATCCAAATAACATCACCTCTCCTACCAGCTGAATCACAAACAGCACCTGGATGACAGTTATTACCTTATTGAATACCATTTAAGAGACTATCAAACAAGGGGGCTTTTCCTTCTAAGATTGCAATATGATAGCAGTAGCAATGACATCTGCAGCCCATCTCAACTATCTTCTTCTCTTTTCCCCAGAAGGACAGTTGCTAGCATCTTTGACACTATTTAAAAGACTATTCAACAACAGGTGGTGTTTTTTTTTGTTTTTTCCCCCCTTTATAAAACTCTCTTTAACTAAAGGAAAAGGGAACATGGGATGTAGTTAACATGAGAGCCTTACTAAATACTTTACATTTCAAATGTTTTAACTGTTTTCCCTTCTTTTCTGTATCTTTAATAAAAGATTAAAAGGATTTTAATGGTATATTTGCCATCGTGCTAAGCTGGCTGAAGTCTGTATAGCGAGCCTCAGACCTTGTTTAACACTGTTTATGGTTAGACAGTGAATGGGTTACGTTATGTTATCTCTTTTAGCCTCTTTGTTCTATCTAAATTAGTACATGTCCTAGATCCTTAATGTACAGAACCTTGTGGCATGCCATTGATGTTTCCCAGACATGCAAAAGCAGCCTCAATCTAATCAAAGCCTTAGTCCCTGACTTTGCTACATGAGTCCCCCAGAAACATCTTTTTGGTCATGGTTCAGCTTCTACTCCAGCCTAGTTTTGTTCCTGTGCTTTGGGTTACACACCTATCATTTCAACTATGTGGTTACATAAAAGAGCTTAATGTGTTCTTTACATTTATCCTGAATGAAAGGCAGCTGTAAAACCCACTTCAACAAGATGTAACCCAAGCCATAACAATACTGTTCCAACATACGTTTTTTGACTACTCACTTTTATTAATTGAAAAGGGTAGGTATATCAACATCCTCTGTGGTGAAGGCAGATGTTCTACAATGCGCTTATCACCTTACCTTCTCCTTTTACTCCCTGGTAGTGTAGCACACCTATAGATTCTTCTGTAGGCTTCCTGTTTCTGATCTACTGTAAAATCTCCTAATATCCATCTTGCTATAGAAAATGCTCCTTTCTATTGGCTTCATTAAGGCTAGCTTTCCATTTTCTAAAAGAAATGTGCTTGGCCTACATGGACTTTAAACACAGTTGGGTTTCTTCCTGAGTGAGGAATAGAGAATGCTAATAAGGCAGCAAGCCAAATTTATTGGCAGATTTTATGTTCAGTTTTCTCTTGTCACATTCCCACTAAATGAATGAAACAATACTGGATTGCTAACAAGCATAAATGCCTACATTTGCACTAGAAAAGCGCTCCTCTCAAAAACTATCATGCACAAAATTTGTAGGGGAAATATTTTCCGGGGGGGGACCCTTCTCCCAAAGATTCTGAGCACAGACTGGGTTAGCAAACATACTAGATAGTTATTAATCCCATACACCTGCATGCAAGTGTAAAACACACCTTTGTGTGTGGTCTACCCTTAATATGATTTGTAGCATAGAAGTGGATGTTGGTCCACTATTTTATCTACACTAAGCAGGTGGGCAGAACAGAGTGAGGACAGGACAGCACCACTGTCTCACATGCTGACCAACATAGATGTGTTGGCATGCTGGGAGACACATACTGAACTGGGTATAGTCATGGTGTGGTATATTTACTCCCTGGAACAAGTGCAGAGGAAAGAAGATGCAGATTGTTTGCTCATACGTCACAGTCTGCTTTTCTGTAGTACTTGTGAAACAGCAGAACTGCATAATGCCCCTTACTCAGGACAGATAATGAAGGGACTATCTAGCTTTTAATGAATACGTTGTTATCACACAGTCCTACTCACAGTGCACAAGTTACATATTAACAAACTAACAGTGTAATGTCTTAATACTATAATAAAACACATTTAGATCCCTCATTATGAACAAAAAATTATTCTTCCAAGCACAGAGGAGAGGGATCATTGTATTTATATCTGTCCTTTTTAAAAGGGCAGCTGCAGTAAAGCAGAATTAGAGATCAGTTAATGTCTTTCAGGTGGACAACATTATAGTGTGTTCAATTCATAAACCTATAACAAATAGAATCATAGAATCATAGAATATCAGGGTTGGAAGGGACCCCAGAAGGTCATCTAGTCCAACCCCCTGCTCAAAGCAGGACCAATTCCCAGTTAAATCATCCCAGCCAGGGCTTTGTCAAGCCTGACCTTAAAAACCTCTAAGGAAGGAGATTCTACCACCTCCCTAGGTAACGCATTCCAGTGTTTCACCACCCTCTTAGTGAAAAAGTTTTTCCTAATATCCAATCTAAACCTCCCCCACTGCAACTTGAGACCATTACTCCTCGTTCTGTCATCTGCTACCATTGAGAACAGTCTAGAGCCATCCTCTTTGGAACCCCCTTTCAGGTAGTTGAAAGCAGCTATCAAATCCCCCCTCATTCTTCTCTTCTGCAGGCTAAACAATCCCAGCTCCCTCAGCCTCTCCTCATAACTCATGTGTTCCAGTCCCCTAATCATTTTTGTTGCCCTTCGCTGGACTCTCTCCAATTTATCCACATCCTTCTTGAAGTGTGGGGCCCAAAACTGGACACAGTACTCCAGATGAGACCTCACCAATGTCGAATAGAGGGGAACGATCACGTCCCTCGATCTGCTCGCTATGCCCCTACTTATACATCCCAAAATGCCATTGGCCTTCTTGGCAACAAGGGCACACTGCTGACTCATATCCAGCTTCTCGTCCACTGTCACCCCTAGGTCCTTTTCCGCAGAACTGCTGCCTAGCCATTCAGTCCCTAGTCTGTAGCTGTGCATTGGGTTCTTCCGTCCTAAGTGCAGGACCCTGCACTTACCCTTATTGAACCTCATCAGATTCCTTTTGGCCCAATCTTCCAATTGGTCTAGGTCCTTCTGTATCCTATCCCTCCCCTCCAGCGTATCTACCACTCCTCCCAGTTTAGTATCATCCGCAAATTTGCTGAGAGTGCAATCCACACCATCCTCCAGATCATTTATGAAGATATTGAATAAAACCGGCCCCAGGACCGACCCTTGGGGCACTCCACTTGATACCCGCTGCCAACTAGACATGGAGCCATTGATCACTACCCGTTGAGCCCGACAATCTAGCCAGCTTTCTACCCACCTTATAGTGCATTCATCCAGCCCATACTTCCTTAACTTGCTGACAAGAATACTATGGGAGACCGTGTCAAAAGCTTTGCTAAAGTCAAGAAACAATACATCCACTGCTTTCCCTTCATCCACAGAACCAGTAATCTCATCGTAAAAGGCGATTAGATTACTCAGGCATGACCTTCCCTTGGTGAATCCATGCTGGCTGTTCCTGATCACTTTCCTCTCATGCAAGTGCTTCAGGATTGATTCTTTGAGGACCTGCTCCATGATTTTTCCAGGGACTGAGGTGAGGCTGACTGGCCTGTAGTTCCCAGGATCTTCCTTCTTCCCTTTTTTAAAGATTGGCACTACATTAGCCTTTTTCCAGTCATCCGGGACTTCCCCGGTTCGCCACGAGTTTTCAAAGATAATGGCCAGTGGCTCTGCAATCACAGCCGCCAATTCCTTCAGCACTCTCGGATGCAACTCGTCCGGCCCCATGGACTTGTGCACGTCCAGCTTTTCTAAATAGTCCCTAACCGCCTCTATCTCCACAGAGGGCTGGCCATCTCTTCCGCATTTTGTGATGCCCAGCGCAGCAGTCTGGGAGCTGACCTTGTTAGTGAAAACAGAGGCAAAAAAAGCATTGAGTACATTAGCTTTTTCCACATCCTCTGTCACTAGGTTGCCTCCCTCATTCAGTAAGGGGTCCACACATTCCTTGGCTTTCTTCTTGTTGCCAACATACCTGAAGAAACCCTTCTTGTTACTCTTGACATCTCTGGCTAGCTGCAGCTCCAGGTGCGATTTGGCCCTCCTGATAACATTCCTACATGCCCGAGCAATATTTTTATACTCTTCCCTGGTCATATGTCCAACCTTCCACTTCTTGTAAGCTTCTTTTTTATGTTTAAGATCCGCTAGGATTTCACCATTAAGCCAACATTAGCATATTTCCCATTTTACAGTCATTTCTTTACAATGATTTTTGTAGATATGGTGTCTGTTACCAGTAGTTAGAAATGTCACCTTTTTGAGTGGTACACTAATTTTCCTTTAAAAATGAACAAATCAGCAGATTGTATAGGTGGAAGCTCACTTTTCCCTGCTTCCTGCCCTCCCCTTCCCGCCCCCTCTACACCTTTTACTATTCAATTTCAGAAAGAAAAATCCCAAAGCCCTAGTAACACCAAAACCTGCTATTAAATAAAGGTCAAAAAGGTCTAACATTTCATTTACACATTCTAATTCAATGTCTTCACAAAACCTCATGCTATAAAACCAGAGTCCTCTGCAGAAGCTGTAGATATTGGAATTAACATAATAATGTGTGTGTAGGTAGCACTGTTAATTTAGCTAGAGAACAAAAATCTGACACCTTCCATTTGAGAACTCATGGCAAAAGCTGCCCTGAGGCAGCTCAATAAAGTGTACTGATCAGGAGAACATCCCCCTCCATTCAGTAAATCTGGTTACTTTTGTCAGATTTCTATGGCTGCAGCTGGTGCATCTTAAGAAACTCATGTCTTTTACCACATACGGTATTTAGATGTTCACTGAGCAGAGACAGACTGCTTAATGCAGCTTGGCAATCTAAAATTGTCAGGCTCCACATATATAACTATCTACTTCAATAGGCTAAGAACTTGATCTGCTCATGCCCCATTTCAAGGCTCAAATAGAATACTTTCCTTTTCATTTTTAATATGATTCTCACACTCTGTGCACTGAGTGTGTAGTTTCTTATGGTCTACATTTTTAAAACTTAGTTTAATTGGAAGGATATTTTTTTTCCCCTGAAGCTAGTTGCAAGTATGAAATCACTTACTTCATGTTATAGATGACATTTATTCACTGGATTTTTTTAAAGAGATATTCAATTACTCCTACACTGATTTAGAAATTACATAATTCCAGTTGTCATATCTGCATATTTTAATATAGAATAATACTGCATTTTTTGCAACTCCATATTCCATAGGAAGAGAACTAACTTTTTAATGATATCTGCATTAGGTTATAATGATCCAATGAATTACACAAGGCAGCACTTATTTTCAGGACAAAGATACCTCCATGTCAAACAGACTTTAGCGATACGGTATAAATTAAGTTCTTTTGCAGAAAGTGTTTTTATACATGTTATAAAAATTTTACCCAGAGACCACAAACCATACAACAAGAATGTGAACAAGCTGTGACAAGCTAGGAGGTAGGACTTTGTGCTGGGCTGCTAAGAGCTGCGGCACAGGACTTGCAACTACTGGTGTGTGTGGGAGGTGCTCTAAGGTGTCTTTAAATTACAACAGCTTCCTGAGGTGGCCCTAGAGGCCACAGCACATCTAGAAACACAGCATGCCTACCACCCTTGATACAACCCCTATACCAAGGTTCGCAAAGCGGTTCTCAGAAGGCAACCTTACAACTGTCTTCTTAAGTGACTGTGCTGGGATAGGATTCAGAGGGGTAGCCGTGTTAGTCTGTATCAGCAAAAAGAACGAGGAGTACTTGTGGCACCTTAGAGACTAGCAAATTTATTTGGGCATAAGCTTTTGTGGGCTAAAACCCACTTCATTGGATGCATGCAGTGGAAAATACAGTAGGAAGATATATATATACAGAAAACATCAACACCCATTTTTTCATGTTCTCTGTATATATATCTATATATCTTCCTACTGTATTTTCCACTGCATGCATCCGATGAAGTGGGTTTTAGCCCACAAAAGCTTATGCCTAAATAAATTTGCTAGTCTCTAAGGTGCTACAAGTACTCCTCATTCTTTGTGCTGGGAGAATTCTTCCCCCAGGCAGAATCAAGGGGTTTAGGGCTCTTTTATGCTACTTTGTCCCTTTTACAAAGGATAAAGAGACCAGAGCATGTGTGAAGCACTCACCCTTCATAGTCAAGGATTTATGTCAACTTAAAAGTCATTCTGCCTAAATATTATTGTTATAATATAAGAATCAGAGAAAGTATATTTTTGTTATAAGATCGGAGAAAGTATATTTTTCTGTTTTACAGTGTGTTTCTCTTACACATTTGACAACACTAAGGGGAAATTTTTCAGATCATATGCCTAAATCCATGGTTTAATACCTAAATAAAAGTGACCTAATTTTCTTAAGTGCTGAGCCCTTGTACTTTTCACTGAGTGGAAATTAACTGCCAAAATATGGCTTTAGGAGCCAAACTCTAGTATGTTATTTTTGAAAATCTTGGTATTGATGTCTATGTGAAAAACATTGAAACTCGTTAGTCAGTAAGTTGTTTCTGTTGGTCTACCATAGCGGTCAACCAGAAACATCAAATATTGTATAAAAAGAAGAAAATATGATTATAAAACAATTAAGTTACTCAAAATAGTCAGGTTTCAGAGTAACAGCCGTGTTAGTCTGTATTCGCAAAAAGAAAAGGAGTACTTGTGGCACCTTAGAGACTAACCAATTTATTTGAGCATGAGCTTTCGTGAGCTACAGCTCACTTCATCGGATGCATACCGTGGAAACTGCAGCAGACTTTATATATACACAGAGAATATGAAACAATACCTCCTCCCACCCCACTGTCCTGCTGGTAATAGCTTATCTAAAGTGATCATCAGGTGGGCCATTTCCAGCACAAATCCAGGTTTTCTCACCCTCCACCCCCCCACACAAATTCACTCGGGTGGAGGGTGAGAAAACCTGGATTTGTGCTGGAAATGGCCCACCTGATGATCACTTTAGATAAGCTATTACCAGCAGGACAGTGGGGTGGGAGGAGGTATTGTTTCATATTCTCTGTGTATATATAAAGTCTGCTGCAGGTTCCACGGTATGCATCCGATGAAGTGAGCTGTAGCTCACGAAAGCTCATGCTCAAATAAATTGGTTAGTCTCTAAGGTGCCACAAGTACTCCTTTTCTTTTTTCAAAATAGTCAAACTTAGTAAGTTACTTGGAGGTGAACTTCTGGCTGCTAGACTGCTCTGTGTGGCGCATTAATGATACCTCTGTGCAGGTGGTATAGAGGGTTTATTATGTGAACTAGAAGGTGGTCACCAAGTTCCCCCTCTGTAACATACCCAAGGTACAATCTGGACTGAAGAACAGTTGTGTCCCCTCAGTTCTCCAACCTGGAATGCCTTTTACACTGCTTTGCTGTGAGAGCAACCACTCCTGGTCTGCTCGCACACAGGCTCCAGCATGTAAGTTACTCCCAGTTATAGTGTATGAGTGCTGATGCCAGTCTTTCTTGAATTACAATACAGAGTCATACCAGCAAATTCCCAGTCTCAGAAATGTACATCTTCCACTGCCCAGTTCTCTCCTGGGTGATACAAGCTCACATAAAATCTGTCATTTTATTAATAGAAAGTGATACACACAAATCCTGTTATTCCAAATGGAGTTCCCCAAACACTTCAGTCTAAACACACTGGTTTAGACAAAATAATTACACAAGTTTATTAACTACAAATAGATGGATTTTAAGTGATAAGGCATCAAAGTCAGAATTGACTTAACAACTTAAAGTGAATTTAAAGCAAAGATGTCTCTAACCACATATTCTACTAGTTTTACTGGTTGAACTCTTTTAGTCAGGATCCAGTCCCCAATCCAAAGCCACTTCCTTTGTTCTTTGGGTATTGATGCTGTTGGGAAGAGAGAAAGGGAGGAATAATCTGGAGTTCTGCTCTCCCTTCTTATAGTTTTTTTCTGTTCCTTGAGAAGCATCTCCAGCTGGGTTCAGGAGATAGAAAGTCTGTGGGAATGGGAGCTATTTCTTGGTCAAGATGTAGCTTTTCTACCCACACCCTCTTTCCTGCCAAAAACTGGCTACTTACCCATGTGATGATCCATTTGATTTTGTTGGCACCTGGCTGAGGTATTAGCTTGCCTTCTGTCTCTGGAGAACTGGTTTGTGGCCACTCCCCAATTTGGAACATGTTTTGATAATGCCATACAATGGAATCTTACAACTTTACATATTGCGGGCCGCAGGTTGCCCACCACTGACATATAGTGTTGCTAGACATATTTTACCAGGACAATAATTGTCAGCAAATTATGAGTTTTCAAATGATATCTCAGAAGGCTTTGTACTTTGTACAAAATTTATAGTCCTATAAAGGAGTGAAACCAGGGGAATAGACCATCACAGCCTGTGAAACACAGAATCCTTTCATGCTAACCCCACAGAGAAGTCAGAGTTATAGCAATATCTTTCAATGACTATGGGCAAACATTTCAGTTAAAATACAATGCCACAGATCAACATTTAGGGTGAAATGTTGGTTCCATTTAAATCAATGGCAAACTCTTATTGACTTCAGTAGGGTCAGGATTTCACCTTCAGTACATTACTCCAATGCACCATTGGGGAAAATACATATTTCTGAAAATAAGATAACCATGTAACTTATCTGAATTCTATACAAACCACTGGTTGAAAGCCAGAAGCATTACAAGCCTTAACAGAAACAAATTTTAAATCTGACAATCATATCAGACAGAGGGCAAGCACCAGAGCAAAGCTTAACAACTTTGCCTCCTAAGTTGATGACAGCAAAAATAAATCCAGGAGCCAGACAGTTTAGGGAGGCATCTTTCCCAATGCTTTAAGAAATGCAGCTTCCACAAAAAACAGAATTGCACAAGATGCAACAAAGAGCTATATAATATTTTAAATAAACTAAATTGACATTGGGGAAAAACAAACAAACAAAAAAAACCACTCCATTCCTAATTAACAAGTGCTGCTTCAAACAAATAATGTTGGTACCCAAATAAGGAAAAAATGGCCTACTTTATTAACTATAAAATAGTGCAGCTTCTCCAAATAGGGCAATGCTATCAGCACAGTGCTCCCCATTTCCTGAGGAGAATATTACAAGAGGAGGCCAGAGCAGTAGAAATATTCTAGGAGGTTGTCTTGGAAAGCCTCCTGCCTGGGGAAAGAGGTATGAGGTCCTTCAGATTTTGAAGGGAGCAAGGCCCCCTAATTCACAGATTCAGAGAATCTGTGGGAAAGGCACCACTTACCTCTGTGAAGGCAGAAGCTGTCCTCATAGATGGCTGTATCTCTGAGGGCTCTACTCCCTTCTGACATTGTGGTTCCTGCCAAAGGAATGCTGCCACTGGCTGGGTGCACATGGGAGCTAGGTCCCACAGGGTGGTAATGTAGTTCTGAGGTACATTAACACCTGATCAGATGTCTATGAAAAGATGGCAGGCTCACAGGGGACAATGCCCCAAAATACTCCTGATTCCTTACCAAAACTAGATGGAGTACTGACTCTTATGAGCTGTTGTGAAGGAGCATCTGAATGGTCCCAGGTGCAGGGCAAGGTACTTGGAAAGTCACCCTCTTTGCAGCGAGGTTATATTGATCTGAGGAAAGTTGCCAACAGCTGATGTACAAAGAAGACATGGTATATTGTTATGTAATATGAACCACACTCACAAAGCTAGAGGGCCCTGTTCTGCATTAATTAAACATTCAAAATACTGATGGAACTCAGTGGGAATTTGAGTTTGCAAGGAATTCAGAATTGGGTACAGATTTTTTTACATAATGCAAATCACTGCAAACTGCAATTATTAAATTAGGTATATCAGGAATGACTCACCAATAGGGATATAGTAGAATTAAACAAGCCTTATATAGAAAAAAATAGTAATTTTCCCCAAACAAACAGTAGTTCTGTAAAATATTACCTCCAAAACTGCTTCACTTGGCATTGAAGGTCAAGGACACACAACTTTGCAAGCAGTACAGCTTGTGACGTTGAAGTAAAATTAAATGTGTACCCAATAAGAAATATGATAATCAGATCCCATAATGACTCACTCATATGCTGTCCCAATTAAATAATGATGAGCCCGTTCCCAGAAAAATGTTCTTGCCAGCTTCCCAATAGCATTGCAGCAGCTTCATAATTAGATAGTTAAGTAGCCAGAGTATGTAGGTGTCCTACTCTTGTCTGGAGGAAATGTTTTTAAGACAAAGTGTATCAACTTTACTTACTTACCAGTTGGCAGAATGTTAATGCATGCCATTGTGATGGGATCCCTGGGGTGTAGCCTGGGACTGTAGGACCGCTGTGCCCCCTTAACTCTCCAGCCTGGGCTGTGTCTCACACTGCTTTGCTAGTGACAAGCAGGAAGCCCCTCCAGGCACAGTTATTACTCAGTACAACCGCATGTGGAGCCCCACACTCAGCAAGATTACATGAATGCTCCCAAAGCCATTCATGAATCATACAGAGAAAGGCACCAGCCAAATCTCCCACAGTTCCCAGCCTTGTACCTCAGTAATATACCATCTTGCACCGCTCAAGACAAGCACTGCAAGTTTATTAATTGGTTCACCACTTCATCAATGAAAAGTGGATATTCACCAGCCTTTGTAAATCTGAACAGATTTACCAAACACTTCAGGCAAACTCACTGGTAAAGATAAACAGTAAAACAAGTTTATTGACTATAAAAGATAGATTTTAAGTGATTATAAGTAATAGGCAAAAAGTCAGAGTTGGTTATCTAAATAAAATAAAATATAAGTAAAATAAAATATAAACTCTCAACCTCTTAGACTGGGCAACATCTAGATTAAGCAGTTTTTCTCATCCCCACTGGATATTGCAGTTCATAGTGCACAGGTTTCACCCTTGAAACCTGGGCCAGATTCCTCTGTTGGAGTCCTCAGTCTTCTGAGCATCCTTGTTGCTTGCAGCATAGGTGGGGGAGGGAGAAAAGGCCAAGCATGGGCTCCCTGTGCTCTGTTTTATATCTTTAGTCCATGTGCTTGGAGAACACAAGTCCAGGCATGTCTTGTGGGCATTGCTGAGTCACAAGGTGAAGCAATACCCCAGGTGTGTCTCCTGTGAGTAAGTCATTGAATTATAACTCCTCTGCTGGACAATGGCTGGTGATGTCTGTTCAGCACCCACCCAGGCATTGGTTACCTCTTCCCTTGTCATAGTCTCTGGAGAGCTAGTATCTGGGCACTTCCCAAACCCACAGCATATTTTAGTGAAAATCATTTAACACAATTCTTATAATTTTATATGCATTAATGATACATATATTTAGATGAAACAATGGCTTTCAACACATCATAATCTTTCCCATGATACCACACATGGAATGCTTTATATGCAATATTACAATTATATGTAAATGAGAAATATAGGGGTTACAGGGAGCTTCCCCAACATATAGAATGTCACAGCTTCCTGGTGTATGAGGGGAGGGGGGTTGTTTGTTTGTTTGTTTGCTTTGTTTTGATTAAAACATATGATTCATATAAATGAGTGAACTTTATATACATCATTTATAAGTTATAATTAGGGCTGTCAAGTGATTAAAAATAATCACGATTAATCACACTGTTAAACAATAATAGAATATTATTTATATAAATATTTGTGGATGTTTTCCACATTTTCAAATATTTTGATTTCAATTACAACTCAGAATACAAAGTGTACAGTGCTCACTTTATATTCATTTTTATTATAAGTATTTGCCCTGTAAGAATAAAAATATTATTTTTCAATTCACTTAATTGTAGTGCAATCTCCTTATCATGAAAGTTGAACTTATAAATGTAGAATTATGTACAAAAAAAGCAACCTAGTTAATGCAGAGGGTTAAGAGGGTGAGGGTACAAGGGCAAGAGTCAGTGGGCATAGGAGCAGGAGACCGGATTCTCCTACAAGATGGACAGAAGCAGAAGAGTTTATAACCACTAGAACATGATACTAATCTAGGGTCAAGTGATAGCAGTCTGTGCTCTGTGTCTAAAGGTCCTAGTCTGTAACCCATGTAGGTGGTCCATATGGTTCCACATGATTGATTTCTGCCCTCCCAGTTCGCTGTAAAAAATTGCATTATTTGTCAAGTTACAGGCAGAGCCAGTTGCACCACCTGTTGTTACAGTTGCCTGACACTTCACATTATAAGACACTGTATTCACTTGCTTATTCCTTTGCCAAACTAACAATTCAGTTGGATGTTCTCCATGCTAAATCTCTTCCTCATGCTGATTTTTTAAATTAAATTATTTATTTTCATTTCTTTTCTTAAATGAAGCTCAGTCTGTTTAGCTTATCAAAAAAGAAGATTGAGATGTGACTTGATCACCATGTGTATGTACTTTCTTGGGGAGAAAAATATAAAAAGGGCTCTTTAATGTAGCAGAGAAAGGCATAACAAGAACCAATGACTGGAAGTTAAAGCCAGACAAACTGAAATTGAAAAAAGGTATTACAAAAATAGCAGTGAGGGACAATTGTTCTAATTTTAACCAACCAAGGGAAGTGGTGCATTCTCTATCTCTTGGTGTCTTCAGATCAAGATAGGATGCATTTCTGGAAGAAAGAGTTCAATCAAAACACAAGCCATTGGGATCAATACAGGAGTAACTCAGTGAAATTCTATGGGCTGTGTTACACAGGAGGTCAGGCTAGATATCTAATGGTCCCTCCCTTCTGACTTTAAAATCTATTAACCTTTTTGAAAATTTCAGATAAATTTGTTCAGCAGTTTTAGAGAAAAACATGAGGGGAAAACAAGTTGTTTTGCCCATTTTTTTTTTTAAAGTCAACTGTTACATTACTTTTGGGTAGGGATTTTATATTTGGCAGGAGGCTGACCCTGTTGTCAGGAGTGTGCCTTTTCCTAAAAATATGAAAATCCACTCAAAATTGGCCAAGCTATACACCCCTAAAAAACTGCAGTGTGCACATGCTCTGTAGAAAATTATTAGAGTTTGGCAGCTAAATTCTCTTAAGAGTCCATCTGCACGGAGCATGTTCCGTCCCCTCATAGCACCTATATGCTGACTAGAATGTGCATGCAGCATCCTCATAGAACAACTGAGCATGCTCCATCTCAGGGATGTAGGATCTAAGCTGGACTTTCAGTGCAATTGTTCCTTCTAGTTGCACAAGGCCACTGTGATGCCAAGCACCAGTACTGAGGTGGTCTCTCTCCTGTACTATCAATGCTTCCCTTGCTGGTAACAAAAAAGCAAGGAAGAAGCAACCTAGTACTGAGGTGGTCTCTCTCCTGTACTATCAATGCTTCCCTTGCTGGTAACAAAAAAGCAAGGAAGAAGCAACCTAGTTAATGCAGAGGGTTAAGAGGGTGAGGGTACAAGGGCAAGAGTCAGTGGGCATAGGAGCAGGAGACCGGATTCTCCTACAAGATGGACAGAAGCAGAAGAGTTTATAACCACTAGAACATGATACTAATCTAGGGTCAAGTGATAGCAGTCTGTGCTCTGTGTCTAAAGGTCCTAGTCTGTAACCCATGTAGGTGGTCCATATGGTTCCACATGATTGATTTCTGCCCTCCCAGTTCGCTGTAAAAAATTGAAATTTATTATTAAACAATGTTAAAAGAACAAAGGTGCAACATCAAGTACTGAAAAGTTAGGAAGTGCTACAACTGAGGTTGTCCAGCCAATCTGTTTTGAGACCCTGTGCATATGCATTTGTTACAGTCCAATTATATGATCACATACTATTTCTTCCCATCCCCCAATAAAGCTGTGTCTTCTGTGCTGTACTGCTTAGAGCAGGGGTGGGCAAACATTTTGGCCCGAGGGCCACATCTGGGTATGGAAATTGTATGGCAGGCCACGAATGCTCACAGAATTGGGGGTTGGGGTGCAGAAGGGGGTGAGGACTCTAGCTGAGGGTGCAGGCTCTGTGGTGGATCCAGAAATGAGGAGTTCAGTGTGAGGGAAGGGCCTTCGGACTGGGACACAGGGGTTGGGATGTGGGAGTAGGGGTTTGGGCTCTGGCTGGGGGTTCAGGCTCTGGGGATGAGGGTTTGCGGTGCAGGAGTGTGTGCTGGGCTGGGACCAAGGGGTTTGGAAGGCAGGAGGGGGATCAGGGCTGGGTCAGGGGGTTGGGGTGTAGGAGGGGGTCAGGGGTGCAGGCTCCGGGTGGCGCTTACTTCAAGCAGCTCCCAGAAGCAGTGGCATGTCCCCTCTCCAGCTCCTATGAGGAGGCACAGCCAGGGAGCTCTGCATGCTGCCCCGTTGACAGGCGTTGCCCCGCAGATCCCATTGGCTGTGGTTCTTGGCCAATGGGAGCTGTGGGGGTGGTGCTTGAGGTGGGGGCAATGTGTGTAGCCCCTTGGCTGCCCCTACGTATAGGAGCCGGAGCAGGGACATGCCACTGCTTTGAGGAGCCGTACGGAGCCACGGTATGCAGGGAGCGGGGCAAGTCCCCAACCCTGCTCCCTGACTGGAGCGCCAGAGCGGGGCAAGCCCTGGACCCTGCTCCCCGGCAGGTGCTCAAAGGCTGGATTAAAATGTCTAAAGGGCTGGATGCAGCCCCCAGGCCACAGTTTGGCTACCCCTGTCTTAGAGACAGCATAGAATATTACCTACTGTGTTTTGGTTAGACCAGTGGTTTCCAAACTTGTTCCGCTACTTGTGCCGGTAAAGCCCCTGGTGGGGTGGGCTGGTTTGTTTACCTGCCGTGTCCGCAGGTTCGGACAATCGTGGCTCCCAGTGGCTGCGGTTCTTTGCTCCAGGCCAATCGGAGCTGCTGGAAGTGGCGTGGGCCGAGGGACGTACTGGCCACTGCTTTCAGCAGCTCCCATTGGCCTGGAGCAGCGAACCGCAGCCACTGGGAGCCACGATCAACCGAACCTGCGGACGCGGCAGGTAAACAAACCAGCCCGGCCCACCAGGGGCTTTACCGGCACAAGTGGTGGAACAAGTTTGGGAACCACTGGGTTAGACAGTTGTATGACTTGAAAAGAAAAGAAAAAGAAAAGAAAAAAAACAATGCATTTCTCTTTTGCTAATGGAGGGGGATAATTGCTTGTTCATGTGGTGGGTTGGCATAGATGGACATAGTGGTTTGATAGCTTTTGTGAGAACAAGTTCTTTTTTATGCTGCATTTAGCCTATTTAATGTATCCAAAGGATACAGAAACAAGAGCCCTACCCAAGCTGTATTGAATTCAATGCAAAAAACCAAAACCAAAACAAAACAAAATCCTCCCATTGATTTCTATTGGCATTGGATTAGACTCAGGCTTAGACTCGGGAAATAAATATGTATTTAACTTTAATTACACATTTCTAAGTTAAGTGATTTCCTGAATAGGGATGCCTTACTGAATCACACCTAATTGCATACAAATATAAAATATGTGGTCACAACACACACACATCACATGACAAAATATTGATACAATCTATAAAAATTAAATTGCTGAACATCAAAGTGAAACTTCTGCAGTAATTATTCTATATATAGGACAGAGCAGTGCAGTTTCATAAAGGTGTAGTGTGCTAACACAGCAGTTCCCAATGCATTTACAATGTATGAGTCACAGTAGTTTTTCCTTCACACACAGACTGAGTAATCTGGCCCCTGAAAATATTGAGCTTGATATTTTGTACCTCCAAGCCATTAAAAGGCAGGGGTGTGTGCATGTGCACGAAATGTGATCAAGGCAATCTTTCTCTTTCTAAGATCACTATCAAATTTACCTGAGGTGCATCTGATTTTTGTGTCCCCACATTGGTATCACAGCACAGAGCAAGAGTAATGTAGAATGTTCATTTTTTCTACTGCACTATTCCAGTTATTCTCTCCTGATAGCAGTACACCGCTTCACACATATATATTAAAAAAAAACTTTTTACTCCACCTCCTAAATGTTGAAAGCAGTGCCTGAGGTTTTAGCCTTGCAACTCTCATTGACTTTTATAACTTTATAACTCATTCCACCTTTTGGCTGCTAGGAATATTTTATGCTGCTTGACAGTGGAATTAATGTGAATGGAGAGGATGCATTCTCAGTAACCGGAGGGTTACTTATTTTTGCAATAGAATCCTATTTGAAAATGTCCTTATTTTGCATAAAATGGAAATCTTAATTTGCTTTACAAATACGCTACCTTTTTGTGGTTAAAATAGTAAAAACTTGTTTAAAATGTAATCTTATCAACCAACGTAACATTTACCTAGATATTACTAAAATTATATATTGACTTTTTACAACTTTTGGGGGGCAAAGAAAGATAAGTTATTGTTTTTTCACCAATTTCTTTTATTTTCATGTTCTATTTTCATTTCCCTCAAGGGCAACAATGCTCAGTATAATATGTTGGTTAGTTTTATATCACCTTCTATTGATATTTTGTGTGATGCCTAGAGCTTAATTTTAACTCCTAGCACATGAATAACGATGTAATACCTATTCCTTCCTTAGTAAATGGATTGCTCTTTGAATGTGGACTAAAAGTTGTAATGTTTACGTTTATAGCAAGTTAGACATTAAAAAACAACTTGTCAACTAGAATCCAAAATGAAGGATTTCAAACATTTTCCTTATTGAAAGTGCACAGGGCAAGCATCGAGATTTTATTCCAGGCTTTTAACACAATCAGTTTCAGTTTTCTAGGTCTGAATCTATGAACCTTGCTTCGGTTTAACAAATTTTTCTTGATATGCATAGGAAGCTATACATCCATATGGATATCAAGAGCCTGATCAAAAATAAATAAATGCAGAGCTAATCCTGACAGTGCAGGGATGCAGAGACTGGATCCCATTACACAAGCGCTGTAAAGGTACGCACTGAACACTGTGACACTAGTTTGAAGTAACACAATTCAGTTTTACATGTAACTGAATTTCACTAGACTGAAATAGTACTGTATGATAAAAGCCACCTGCCACATCTATTGTTTTTCTCAAGGTTGGAAGTTTTCAGGAAAGCGGTATAAAATATAAAACTACCGTTTTCACCCTAGCAATCTGAAGGGTCATGAAATACAAATGTCATGGGATCTAGTGAAATAACCAGAAAAAAAATCACAATATTAAATATACTGTTATAACAGTTGCCATCAGTGGCCTTGTTAAAGTCTTCCAAGTTCTTTTTTCTTAGCATGCAAGTGATGTTCAGACTTGGGAAGATATGCTGTCTGTTATCTCTAGTTTTGTCATGTGTACATGGAGCCTTGGGAGAGAGCAGGAGAGTTTTCTGACTCCAGTGGCTATTGGTATGCCTACAACTCACACCAGTTTAAACACACACATACACACCCACACACATGCCCTAATTATTATTTTTTTTAGCTGCAACATGGAGGCAAGAGAAGATGTGGTTTATCCTGCTCTTAAAAATGTGTAGCAGAACACCTTACCTCGTCTGGCATCAGGCTATCCATTGTCTCAGTTTTTCCTCACTCAAGTTAGATTTCCCAACCTTCCCAGAAAGGACGTTCTGCTATGCTCAATTTTATTCTTCAACATAAAACTCAGACAAAACAAAAGCAGTTCCTCTTTCCAGCCTGGGTTACAGCTCTCAAAAAGTTTTTGCCTCTGCCTCTCACAGTGCTGAAACAAAGACACACATAGGCCTGGCCTACACTACACAGTTAGGTTGACACAAAGCAGCTTACATTGACCTCACTGTAGACGTGTCTATGCTTGTATTTCACTCCCACCGACGTAACTGCCCCATTATGCCAACTTGATAACACCACCTCGTAGACACTGCGTTATTTATGTCGACGGTTACTGGCGTCCAGCAATTGACGCACAATGCCCCACACACTGACCCCTGTGGTCACCATTGTGAACTCCGCTGCCCAGAGTCAGGGTATACAGGAAGCTGCCCCTCCTCTGTAAAGCCCAGTGAATTTTTGAAATTCTTTTTCCTGGTTGGCCATGTTGGCAAGCACACCGAGCAGCTCTCCAGTGTTGTGTGCTACTTCCCAGCTGACTATGCCGGTTACACACTGCAGATGCACTCCTACCTAGAGTACACAGGAAGTGTTGGATCTCCTGGGCCTGTGGGGAGAAGAGGCTGTATAGGCACAGCTCCAATCCCACTGGAAAAAATGGACATCTACAAGCAGATTTCTCCTGCATGCTCTAAGCAAAGCTACAAGAGGGACCAGCAGCAGTGCCACATGGAAGCCAAGGAGCTGCAGCAGGTGTACCAGAAGGCCAGGGAGGACAACAATTGATCTGGTGCAGAGCCACAGATCTGCAACTTTTATAAAGAGCTGCATGCCATCCTTGGTGGAGACCCTACCACCATTTGCAAGAGCCCCGGTGAGACAAAGGAGCCTGAGTCGCCAGCCCCCACCATGAACAGCAAGGAGGAGGTTTGACAAGAAAGAGGTGGAATATGGGAGACAGGCAACCAGGGGGATCCAGCTGCCAGCAAGACAGGACATGTTTTTGACTCCACCACAGTCCAGCCAGGGCAAGCCTGATGCAGAGGAAGAAACCTCTAGTAAATATGCCTTTGCTTTGAAATTACAGGCATGGAACCCCCAAAGTAGCAGGAAACATCTGTTGATTTGCTCTTTTTCACTTGTGCTAGAAGAGATAATGAAGTAACCAAGAGAGGCAGAGTTGCTATCTGCTTTCTTTTTTTCTTTCTAGAGTTAGGCGGAGGGGGCCATGCTGAGCAATTTGTTTACTTGTACTAGGATGTCCAGTTAATCCTCCATAGAGAGCCTGAGGAAACTTTCATGGAGGTACCCTGCAATCCTCTGCTGAAGGTTTCTGTGGAGGGCAGCCTTATTTCTTCTGCAGTGGTAGGACCCTTTCCCACACCATTCATTGATTACTTCATCAGGCACCATGGCATATACAGGCTAGCGGCGTATGGGCTCAGGCGGCATCGGGACACCTTCACTAGCTGTGCTCTCTCTGCCTCTGTTACTCTCAGGAGTGAGATATCCGCCTGTGGAAAATGATGCCGGAATTCTGTTCCATTGCCCTATACAAATATACGCATGCATGTGACCTTTTCCACCCCCATTCCCCTAACCCCCTCCCCAGCTACTGAGGGCCATACTCACCACGGCTGGTGCTGTCATGGGCACCGTGCTGTATGAACCCCAAGGAAAAGTGAGAATATAGTGCTCCTCGGGGAGCAACGGGGGTGAGTTCAATATCCGAATCTTACATTTCTGTCATGAATATACAGTGAATCGTCAGGGCTTATACAGCCTACAGTGAGGCCTTGAACTCCAATTACAGAGTTTTCATGGCAACGGGTGCCATTCCAGGGAGCTTAAGGAACCTTCCAGTGTAGCCCATTTTAGTTCTCTCTCTTCCTATTGCGTCATCAGGACTGTGAGAAATAGAACTTCTGGAGTGGAGAGCTTGAGAGTTTAGTATATGAAGTTGATCTGCTTAGTAGTTATAGGCCTCTGCTATATTTTTTTATTCTTATCAGGGTATTTTGCTTACTATTAGCAAGTAAAAGGGAAAGTTCAATTTTTGACGCAGAAAACCATACAGTTCACTTTTTTCCACCTTTGACATTTGGCAGCCTAACAAAAAATCAAGAAAAGAAGAGTGGCAAGTTACTTTGCAAGTTAAAATAACTATTTCCAGTGACTAAGGGGAAAAGTCACTAACTGATTCTGAGAATGTATGGTCTTTAAGCAAGGACAATGACAGTATATTGGTTGACAGTTTCACACTTGCTTAAAAAGGTTAATGAATTCCTTGCTTTGCTGTTCACTAGAAGATGACGTTAGCTGATAAGGTGGGCAAGAGAGCAGCGTAAGTACCAATTTGTATGATTTTTTTTGAGAGAGATTGAAATTTGTTCCAGGGCTACTTATTGCTAGTTGTGTTAAACAAGTGTTCTCTGACTTCAGAAGTTGGTGACATTCCTGAGATGTACCTGTCCACATTTTTCCCATGTGAAAATTCATCACGGTCAACCTAATATCACCTCCACCAAAATAAATTGTCCTGAGGAAAAACAGAAAAATGTTACAAATTAAATTGCAAAAACTTTCACTTTTCTCAATCTCAAAGGAGATTTCCATTCCCCTGCCCACAGTAAGTAGAATTGGTCAAGACAGCCCAGGAACATGAGAGCTGCACACAGATTTTCAGACAGGACTTATTGGATTCACCCAAAACAGTCTGCATACATTTCAAGTGCATCTTTATTATTCAGATTGCAAAATTAGGGCTTAGGACCCTCAGTCATGGATCCTCGGCCCGCGCCGCTTCCCACAGCCCCCATTGGGCTGGACCGGCGAACCACGGCCAGTGGGAGTCGCGATCGGCCAAACCTGCGGACGCGGCAGGTAAACAAACCAGCCTGGCCTGCCAGGGGGCTTGCCCTGGTGGGCCACGTGCCAAAGGTTGCCGATCCCTGGCTTGTGGCTAGGTCACTCACCTGGGAAGGGGGAGACTCTGGGTTAAAATCCATGCTCCAGAATGGAGATTTGAACCTGGGTTTCCCCTATCTCAGGTGAGTGCCCCTAGCCCCTGGAGTCAAAGGGTGAGCAGAGGAATGAATCTCCTTTTTGTGAATCTACCCCTTCATTTCCTTTGTTTTTCAAAAGGTAAGAAATACCAAAATCTAAAATAAAACACTTTGTTTTACCAGAAATAAAAAAAATTCTAATGTTTTCAATTCATGAAAAAGATCTGAAAAATTTTAGTTCAACCCAAAGCATTGTTTAACTTCTTTTTCGGAAGAAGATACACTTTCTTGTTCATGGATATGTACCTGACATTGGAGGATGCTACAATATCTTTAAAAGAATCTAATCACTATTTGTCACTGATTGGGTTTTTTTTTTCCCCTGCTCTAAATAGAAAATATGTTCTTTTAAGGTGGAAGTCATGCAAGTGAGCACAAAGGGCTCACATGCAAGGACCTCCTTTCCAGTTGCACCCTTGGGCTTAAGTGGTCTGGAGGTCCTTCCTTGGATTATACAGTTCTCCCTGAATTGTTTCATTTGAACTTTTACTAGTGTAGGATTGTTCTGCCATCTTTTTGTAGATTTTGTTTGTGACTGTAAAACATGTCACACACATATATTCTTATAGCAGAAGGGTGAAGGCTCTAATCATTTCCCCCCCTCCAACCCTGCACAAGATTTCTAAACCAAAAATGTTCATTTAATCACATCATCATGTTGCATTAAATATCAACAGCTGTCGATATATAACTATCAATGTCACATTGACCTTCCCTGCCTCCTCCTTTCCTGTGGCTCTGCCATGGGCAACAGAAATCCTTTATTATTAATAGACAATTTTTAAATCCTTCTGCACATCTGTCTTGCAATCACACAAAGTCAATATTCAATTATGTATGCTACCCTATCTGTCACTTTTAATCGCAAATGCATGTGCTTTGTAATAGCCATTCATTTATTGAATGAACTATGTCACTTTTGATAAAGTGATATAAATCAGCCTTAAGAATTCATATAAAATAGGATTTTCCCTTGAATTTAAGTGATTGCAGGTTAATACCTGGCATTGCTGACTTTGCAAGAGGATGGAAGAAAGCTATCACTGCACATATAAGGCTTTAAACAAAATAAATGAATTTTAAAATGGAAAACTTCAGATATATAAGGTGTCTTGAATCATCAGTTTGAAGAGAGCCTCCAAGGGCACTGAAGACATATTTATTGAAATGGACAATACATATTTAATCTAATATTTGAAAGGAAGCAGCAAGTTGCAAGCCTCAAACATAATTGTTCCTATTCATAATCTTTTCTTCTGCCAAACCTGTCTGAGCAAAGATGATTTGTCAAATGTCATATGCATCTATAGGATTGTACAGTTCATATTGCAGTACAAGGTTTAATATTCATTACTACTTGAGAGATCATCACACATACTCTAGTGTTACAAGGCTGATGTATTGTTTATGTACTGCAGAAGACAAATACACACACAATAGATGACAAAATTATAAATTACCATTGAGAATTTAAAAGTGTGGAAGTTGCAATGTAACACAGAACACTGTGAAATCAATTCTGTTTGAATGGACGTCATCATTAACAGAATTCATCTGCAACTAGATACCTTAAACTGTATATTTGCTGGTATTATATATACAAGCAAAAACTTATTTATGATTTTCCAGAGGGGAAGCAATCAGTTCACTGCTTTTCTAAAGCAACTGTTTACCCCCCAGCCCCCTACAAAAAATAACAATAGCTAATGTTTAGGTACTGGGGGATAAATGACCTGGGAAATTGCTCCAAGCCTGAGCTGAAATATTTTTGAAATGTTAGGGAAACTACAGGATACTGAAGACTTCAGACACAGCAAGGAAAACACTATTTTTATTAACGAAAAGTGTTTTACATTTCTACATCCACTTTCCACACAAAGTTCACAAAATCCTTTGTACATACTAGTGAGCCTCAACATCCCTGTGTTAGTTGGTTGGTAAATATATTAATCTCAGTATTACTTATGGTGAAACAGGCACCTAGATATTAAGGTCCTGATTCAGCAGAGAACATAGCATGTGTTTAAGTCCCAGTGATGTTCATTCATTTAGACTTACGGACATACTTAAGTGCTTTGCTGAATCATGGTCTCTGAGTACCCCATAACTACAAAAAGACAGTAGCAGAACCGGGAGCAGAGAACCTATATCTCCAGACACTTACCGAAGGATCGATGCTGTGGCAATCGATACATCGGCGGTGGATCTAGTGAAGCCCCGCTAAATTGACTGCTGATTGCTCTCCCCTTGACTCCTGTACTCCGCCTGATTGAGAAGAGGAGTGTCTCCTGTCTACATCACATAGTATGGACCCTGTGGTAAGAAGATCTAAGCTATGTCGATTTGAGTTATGCTATTCGACTTTTCCCTTTAGTTTAGACAAGGCCTGAGCCTTAACCACTTTAACTCTTTTTCCATTTGTTTTCTTTTACAAGGCTGATTCTATTTCCTTAATTAGTCCATCTAAACAAAACTGTGTCTCACAGGGGGTAGTGAATGAGATTCCATATTATGTGCTACATTAAATAAACACAACAAGATGAAAGAACAATATTTCAGCTTCTTGGTGGGTTTTCTTTGTCCAAAATGTTACATTATTTAAGCATAGTATTGTGTGTGTGGTTTAATTATATAAATTCTTTATACATGTATTATGAGGAGGATGCTAACAGCATATATCCAACGTTGGCAGTATGCCCACTATTCTTGATAGCTTCAGGGTTAGTGAGGCAAAGCTAATAAGTAAATTATGAAGCCTGAAAAATATACTAAAATCTTCAATAGTAGAAAGCATTTATTTCAGCTTAATGGAAAACACACAAAAGGTATTTGTGAGCCAATGGCAATTACAGTATGGATTTCACTAAATAAAACCAGGTCTCTGGAAGGCTGGAAGCAGAAATGTATATAGAGAGAAGTCTAGTCAACAAATTGCAGGGCATCCATCTAGCATCTATTATAATACATGTAAAATAATCAAATACCAAGAACAGATTTTAAAGCAGTACCTCAAAAACAAACAGTAAGCTTGATTCTGAACTTGAAAGATATCTGAAATGCCACCTATTATATTCTAAATGGCACCAGATGATACCTTCCCTTTCATTATAAAGGGGAGCCACATAGTGGAAGCAGTACAGCTGATGTATCATGACCGTGGGTCAAAATCCTGACTCCACTGAAGTCAACAGGAATTCTGCTATTGACTTCTCCCTGATTGTTTAAGCATTCAGGACCCAATGCTATAGACAGGATTCAGTGTAGCATTCCTTGTGTGAGATTACTCACAGTGGGATCACTGCCTGGTAGCAAGGTTTGCAAGATCAGAAGATTAGGTTTTTATCCCTTCCCTTCTCCATCCGCTCTCTCCTGGGTCACACACTATGTAGAACTCTAGGTACTGTAAATTTTCCAACTAGATTTGAAACTGTAGGAATTGTTCATTTCATAGAATATTTCAAAATCTTGACATGGTTCCATTTTGAAATGAAAGTGATTTTGAGATTTCCTGTAAAGCGGATATCCCATTTTTATTAGCTATGAGTAGCTTGGTGTTATCACTATAGAAAACAAAAAACCTCACACAAAAAAAGAAAAACAATTTCTTATTTTGTTCATTACTGGTGTTCAGGGATAGGCTATGTGGTGGTGATGGGGACTGTACATCCTTCCTTCCCTGAATAACATGGAACACTGGTTTGTGCTGGTTCTTTCCCCAGGAGGTCAGCGTGGGGGTGGGGAAAAGTGGGAGTTCTGGGATAAATGAACTGTGACGGGTTGGACCTCCCTTCTGGGATGCCACCTGATGTACTGGGATTTCACTGAGTCTCTCCTGCTCGACCAGCCTAGGTTCCCTCTCCCAGCTTTGCTGAGTTAGGCTCTCTGGCCTCTGGCAGCACGCACACACACACACACACACAGGTAGGGCCACACTCCACTGCAGGCACAGACTGAAGTCAGCTCTGTGTGAGAGGACTCCCCCAGCACTCACGGACACAAGAAGAAAAACCCAAACAAATACTGTTTTGCACTGTATAGAAAAATATGCATTGTGCAAGCTCATAAAAATCTGTCCTCTTCCTCGATGTGAAGAGAGATGTGCACGACTTCTTGCCCCCACCCCAGTTAGAAATTACATAAATTGGGTTTAATAAAAAAAAAATAAGTTTAACAACTACAAACGGTAGATTTTAAATGGTTAAAGGGATAACAAACAGAGCAAAACAGATTACCTTAGTAAATAAACAAAAGCCACAAACTAAGGTTAACATACTAGATAGTTAGGATACAACTAGCAAATTCTCACCGAGTGATAAACAGGCTGGCAGATTCTTAAGGCACAAGTTGCCTTGGCTTTCCCAGGTTCTCTTATACAGGCGAAAAATCCTTCCATCCTGGAACCATCACTTCCCACAGTCCAGTCTTTGCCCCTCAGGTGATTTCAAGTTTGTTGTTGTAGGGAGAGTGAGGTCCCCCCATGTTGTCATTGTCCCTCTTTTATATCTTCCCCCCCACCTGCTGGAAAGATTTTTTTGCTGTGACCTGGGTCAAACAGCTCACATTGTGTAGAGCTATCTCTGAGAGGTTTCCATTGCATACAGTTCCTGGGGTAATCCTTATGCTTGTATGTATTTCTTCAATAAGCCACAAACATTGTTTGGCCTCATCCAGCATAGCACATTTGAAATACAGAGACATGGTCAATATTCCCAGCTTCAGATACAAAAATGATACAGGCATACAAATTGGATAAACACATTCAATAAATCATAACCTTTCCAATGATACCTTACTTGAGTCATCTTGCATCGAGTACATCTCAGTTACGTCATATTCATATCATAACCAGTTTCTATGAAGAATATGGAGTGTAACATCACATGAGGCATTATAGTTGTTGAAGTCAACCATATCAGTTGCCTCAAAATTTTTATTGGGAAGGTTTTTGGTCTGGGTGGATGGGAGAGAAAGACAGACTTTGTAGCCTGATAGTGAAGATACTTGGACTAGGATGTGGGAGACCTTGATTCAAGCCCCTGCTGTGCCTGAGCTGGAGTGATTAGGATGAAAAATTTCTCTGAATCAGGCAAAGTAGTGACTTGAACTCAGCTCTCCTACATCCCTGGCCAAGCACAGAACCTGATCTACACTCACACTTTTCTTTTCATGAAAAAAGTTTGAAAGGTTATTTTCATTCTAGTGAAGAACAAATTTTTAAGCCTCAAAAAGGTTTCACAAAACGGAGTTGTCATCCTCTGGTCAGCTGGTCAGCCCATGGGTCTATGAATTGTGCATGTCCAAGGTGAAAATCCTTGAGACTGGCATGTGGCAGGCCAGGGCTGCTACTAAAATCCAGAGCTTGCAGGAGCTACATGGCTATTCTTTCCCCCACCTCTCAATTAAAGGAGGATTCCATCCCCCACAAAGCTTGTCCCATTTGGGCTTTTCACAGGATATAAACATTTGGCCATGAGGTTGTAGCATACAGTAGGGCTGTTTACTCCCATCACAATCTTTATCAAATCTCCAGGATCAAATCAGGTTATAATCAGTGGCATCTGTTTAACACTTTGGCTCAGACTATTTGAGAAAACAAAGTAGTCGCTGCAAAAAGGTAGTAAAGTATGTTACAGAGCCATAAAATCTGCATTCTACCATCCAGACTACTCTTCCAACATTTCACATTAGGCAGTAATCTTTTATTGAAGAGTTTGGCAAGAGTCCAATAAAACTCGTAAAATTTTGGCCTATAAAAATTGTAATCTACCTTCCCTAGCAGACCGACAAGAAGTACTTAATATCATACACCATCCTGCTCAGCACCCTTCTTTTCTTGCTGCACTATTCATTTCCATTTAAACTTAGAATCATCAGGAACTGAGATTGGATATTAATGATTTATCAAATCTGGATAGAAAGCAGTAACCAAGAATAGAGATTCTCTCAAATTTGTAACCAACATAATTGGCAGTGGCTAAAGATGTTATACTTATGACTATAAAACCCTCTTATTCGTGGTTTTCATAAATTGTCTAAGATAGTCAAGGTCAATTACCACATAATGTTAAGAAAAGGTTTAAATGGACCTTCAGGAAACATCTCCAAATGCTTTTAATACTTTTATTCATCCAAGCTTTTAAACCATCCAAATCTGGGACATCACAGGTTAAAGACAAAGAATTTTAAGAGTAATATTCTGACATAATATACATAGCTCTACAGCTGGTTTATAAAGAAAGTGATTTGGGGGAATCCTTCCTCCACAAGGAAAAGATTAGGCCCCTCAAATCCTGGGTGTTTCCTTTTTTTATTACCAATAATATTCTCATCACTTTGCTCAAAATGAATGTTTGATCTTGTTCTTATAATTAGAATGCTACTCACAGTTTATGTGTCCATAAACCTTGACAAAGGGATGTGGATTTACCTATCTGACTAGCTTAATTACAGGCAGAGGATAATGAATGTACATTTACATGCAAGGTAAACAAAACAATCAAGCTAACAAGTGGCTGAGATAACAGTTTAACAAGCATACCAGGGGACAGAGTCTGCACCCCCCAGGAAGTCTTCCTGGTTCTTGAGACAAAGACAATAGACTTTGGAAAATACAAGGGGAGCAAAAATGACATTTTAGTTCTCCATCACTTAGGGAATCACCCTCTGATTCTGTGAGCATTTGATCATCTTACCAGAACACCTTGGAGATGTTGTGAGAAAGCTGTTTAGGCAAAGACATAACTTCCTAGAATTTAGTTTTTGCACTAAGCAGCATGTTTGCAACTATTTTCTGTTTCTGTTATTTTGTTTTGTATCACTTCAATTTCAGTTCTTTATTAATAAACTTATTCTTAGTTTTACTATAAACCATTTTAGTGCTTTTATATAGAAGAAAAGAGAGAGTCCTCAGCTAACCTAACAGGCTGGCATGTGTATTGTCTCTTTGGAGGCAGTGAACTTAATTTTTGTGAGTGTCCCATGAGAAGGGCTGGACACTGCAGAGATAAGTCTCTGGAAACTCAGGAACTGGAGTTCACTTATTGTTACCTGCAAGGCTGGGTTAAAAGTGGCAGAGTCTCGAGCAGTTTGCTGGTGAGGCAGACAGATGGGTGTGGCAGAGATCTGACACATAGTTTAAGCCCCAGCAAACTTTTCCCTTCTTGAGGCAGAGAGGTAACACAGTGCCTTATGCTCGGGGTGTCCTGATTAGAACATCACATTTAGTTCGGGGGAAGAGCTGAAAAACCACACACTTCTCGTTTTACTAAGATGTTACCTGATAATCTGGATAACTTGAATACAGCATGAATTGTGAGTTTTACAATAAAATATACATTTGAAGTACCATTACATGACGGAGAGACTGCCGAGACTCATCAAGCCCTCGGATCGCTACCCCTTCCTGCTTCTCCACGTGGGCACCAATGATACTGCCAAGAATGACCTTGAGCGGATCACTGCGGACTACGTGGCTCTGGGAAGAAGGATAAAGGAGTTTGAGGCGCAAGTGGTGTTCTCATCCATCCTCCCCGTGGAAGGAAAAGGCCTGGGTAGGGACCGTCGAATCATGGAAGTCAATGAATGGCTACGCAGGTGGTGTCGGAGAGAAGGCTTTGGATTCTTTGACCATGGGATGGTGTTCCATGAAGGAGGAGTGCTAGGCAGAGACGGGCTCCACCTTACAAAGAGAGGGAAGAGCATCTTTGCGAGCAGGCTGGCTAACCTAGTGAGGAGGGCTTTAAACTAAGTTCACCGGGGGAAGGAGACCAAAGCCCTGAGGTAAGAGGGAAAGCGGGATACCAGGAGGAATCACAGGCAGGAATGTCTGTGAGGGGAGGGCTCCTGCCTCATACTGAGAATGAGGGGCGATCAGCAGGTTATGCACAAAGCCTTGGAAACAAGCAGGGAGAACTGGAGGTCCTGGTGATGTCAAGGAATTATGACGTGATTGGAATAACAGAGACTTAGTGGGATAACTCACATGACTGGAGTACTGTCATGGATGGTTATAAACTGTTCAGGAAGGACAGGCAGGGCAGAAAAGGTGGGGGAGTAGCATTGTATGTAAGGGAGCAGTATGACTGCTCAGAGCTCCGGTACGAAACTGCAGAAAAACCTAAGTGTCTCTGGATTAAATTTAGAAGTGTGAGCAACAAGAGTGATGTAGTGGTGGGAGTCTGCTATAGACCACTGGACCAGGGGGATGAGGTGGATGAGGCTTTCTTCCGGCAGCTCGCGGAAGCTACTAGATCGCACGCCCTGGTTCTCATGGGTGACTTTAATTTTTCTGATATCTGCTGGGAGAGCAATACAGCGATGCATAGACAATCCAGGAAGTTTTTGGAAAGCGTAGGGGACAATTTCCTGGTGCAAGTGCTAGAGGAGCCAACTAGGGGGGGAGCTTTTCTTGACCTGCTGCTCACAAACCAGGAAGAATTAGTAGGGGAAGCAAAAGTGGATGGGAATCTGGAAGGCAGTGACCATGAGTTGGTTGAGTTCAGGATCCTGACACAGGGAAGAAAGGTAAGCAGCAGGATACAGACCCTGGACTTCAGGAAAGCAGACTTCGACTCCCTCAGGGAACGGATGGGTAGGATCCCCTGGGGGGCTAACATGAAGGGGAAAGGAGTCCAGGAGAGCTGGCTGTATTTCAAGGAATCCCTGTTGAGGTTACAGGGACAAACCATCCCGATGTGTCGAAAGAATAGTAAATATGGCAGGCAACCAGCTTGGCTTAATGGTGAAATCCTAGCGGATCTTAAACATAAAAAAGAAGCTTACAAGAAGTGGAAGGTTGGACATATGACCAGGGAAGAGTATAAAAATATTGCTTGGGCATGTAGGAATGAAATCAGGAGGGCCAAATCACACCTGGAGCTGCAGCTAGCCAGAGATGTTAAGAGTAACGAGAAAGGTTTCTTCAGGTATGTTGGCAACAAGAAGAAAGCCAAGGAAAGTGTGGGCCCCTTAATGAATGAGGGAGGCAACCTAGTGACAGAGGATGTGGAAAAAGCTAATGTACTCAATGCTTTTTTTGCCTCTGTCTTCACTAACAAGGTCAGCTCCCACACTGCTGCACTGGGCATCACAACATGGGGAATAGATGGCCAGCCCTCTGTGGAGAAAGAGGTGGTTAGGGACTATTTAGAAAAGCTGGACGGGCACAAGTCCATGGGGCCGGACGAGTTGCATCCGAGAATACTAAAGGAACTGGCGGATGTGATTGCAGAGCCATTGGCCATTATCTTTGAAAACTCATGGCGAATGGGGGAAGTCCCGGATGACTGGAAAAAGGCTTTGTAGTGCCAATCTTTAAAAAAGGGAAGGAGGATGATCCTGGGAACTACAGGCCAGTCAGCCTCACTTCAGTCCCTGGAAAAATCATGGAGCAGGTCCTCAAAGAATCAATCCTGAAGCACTTACATGAGAGGAAAGTGATCAGGAACAGTCAGCATGGATTCACCAAGGGAAGGTCATGCCTGACTAATTAGTCGCCTTCTATGATGAGATTACTGGTTCTGTGGATGAAGGGAAAGCAGTGGATGTACTGTATCTTGACTTTAGCAAAGCTTTTGACACGGTCTCCCACAGTATTCTTGTCAGCAAGTTAAGGAAGTATGGGCTGGATGAATGCACTATAAGGTGGGTAGAAAGTTGGCTAGATTGTCGGGCTCAACGGGTAGTGATCAATGGCTCCATGTCTAGTTGGCAGCCGGTGTCAAGTGGAGTGCCCCAGGGGTCGGTCCTGGGGCCGGTTTTGTTCAATATCTTCATAAATGATCTGGAGGATGGTGTGGATTGCACTCTCAGCAAATTTGCAGATGATACTAAACCAGGAGGAGTGGTAGGTACGCTGGAGGGCAGGGATAGGATACAGAGGGACCTAGACAAATTGGAGGATTGGGCCAAAAGAAATCTGATGAGGTTCAATAAGGATAAGTGCAGGGTCCTGCACTTAGGACGGAAGAACCCAAAGCACAGCTACAGACTAGGGACCGAATGGCTAGGCAGCAGTTCTGCGGAAAAGGACCTAGGGGTGACAGTGGACGAGAAGCTGGATATGAGTCAGCCGTGTGCCCTTGTTGCCAAAAAGGCCAATGGCATTTTGGGATGTATAAGTAGGGGCATAGTGAGCAGATCGAGGGACGTGATCATCCCCCTCTATTCAACATTGGTGAGGCCTCATCTGGAGTACTGTGTCCAGTTTTGGGCCCCGCACTACAAGAAAGATGTGGATAAATTGGAAAGAGTCCAGAGAAGGGCAACAAAAATGATTAGAGGTCTGGAACACATGACTTATGAGGAGAGGCTGAGGGAACTGGGGTTGTTTAGTCTGCAGAAGAGAAGAATGAGGGGGGATTTGATAGCTGCTTTCAACTACCTGAGAGGTGGTTCCAGAGAGGATGGTTCTAGACTATTCTCAGTGGTAGAAGAGGACAGGACAAGGAGTAATGGTCTCAAGTTGCAGTGGGGGAGGTTTAGGTTGGATATTAGGAAAAACTTTTTCACTGGGAGGGTGGTGAAATACTGGAATGCGTTGCCTAGGGAGGTGGTGGAATCTCCTTCCTTAGAAGTTTTTAAGGTCAGGCTTGACAAAGCCCTGGCTGGGATGATTTAATTGGGGATTGGTCCTGCTTTTGAGCAGGCTGTTGGACTAGATGACCTCCTGAGGTCCCTTCCAACCCTGATATTCTATGATTCTATGATACCCAAGCATGCAGTCCTACAGTTCGCTTTCTCTGAATGTTCACTATAGTAAAGCTCAAATGGATGTAAAATTGCACACAAAAGGTTTTTTAAACATTGTTGAATAGAAATTGTTGCAAATCTGAAAGAATATTCTTGGACAGCTGTCATCTCTTCAAATTATCCCAGTTTTGCCTGGAGAGATCAAAATTAAGAGTAGTAGATGTTATTTTTGTACTACAAGAAGCATAGTTCCTGAGGAAGGTGTTTGAAAGGGTGGATTACAATGGTTTGTTCCATATTTTGGTGGCTCTCTTTGGTTCGTTATTTTTTTTAAATAAAACTTGTTTATACAAATTCAACAACTTGTAATATGTTGCAATAGTCCACAGGAGCAGAACCATGTACAGATGTGTACGTTAATTGGGTTTCTGCAGTTGAGAAAATTATGGTCAGAATAACTCAAATTCCAGTTTAAACAAGATATATATCATGGTGTTTCTGAATCATCTCCTCTTCATTGGCATTTTGTGATGTTTAAACATTTAGTGTTTGTAAAGCAATGGAAGAGAGTTAGATTCGAGGTAAATGTAATATAGGAAAGGAAATGTTGTCTCCATTAAAGTCAATGAAAGTTTTGCCATTGATTTCAGCGGACTCAGGTTTTGACTGTCTTTTCCAAGCTGGCTGTATAATCCATAAATTATTTGGAAAACTATAGCATCAAAAATTACAATTAACAAAACTATCACCTTCACTAAAACAGGAATAACTTGAATTACCAAAGTGGGGCCTTTATTATGAGGCTCATGACCCTTTTTCATGCTACCCAAGTGAGTACATATATTATGGAATAACAAAATTGTTTCCAACTCTATATAGGTTAAAGATGTATTGGAGGGTTGAATTATTTAACAAAATATAAAAACCAGTAAGTCATCTAATTAAATAGAGGAGATGTCTGGATGCACACTCACAAAATATGTACAGCTACTCCCAGTGCAGTGACCATCTCATTCCTGTACTTTAGGATTTTACCACATGAAGATTGGGGAGCAATCTGTTAACTTGAAAATTTGGATGGATTATCTCTCATGAAATTACCTTGGAGCGTTGGATTATTCCACATGTATTATGGTAGTGCCCAGATGACTTGGACTCTACGCACTGCACAACCCTTTAACAAAAAGACAGCCCTTACTGCAAAAAGTTTATAACAGTTGCTTTAAATGTGTCTACATTAGCAGATCTACCATTTATCCATCTATCCAATGCCCCTCCATATGAAGATATGAGAACAGCTGACATATTCAAGAAACACCACAAGTTCTAGAATCAAAGGTTTCCATCCATCTTTCACCTACATGTTCACCTCAAGAAAAGTAAGTTCTGCACAAATCACATTAAGAATGAAAGAAAACATACAGCTTCTGCTTGGGCAACATCATCATTAAACTTCCACCAAGTACAAACGTTAAGGGAAACATATATACACACCGGCATAACATGCAACCAGGAAAGCCTCCACAGCACCCTAAATAATGGTAACATAAAGATTCCAGTAACAATAAAGTTACAGTTCATTTCAAAGTATTAACATTAAAACAACGAGACTTGGTGTTAAAGTTTTACATTTGTGCTCAAGCCCTTGGACAATGTGATTGATGCAGACATGCAAATAGTGTATAATTTACAATTTGGTCTAGATGGCACAAATATATTTGGTCTGCATAAATCCACAAATATGGCCATTTTCCAGCTCCTCAGCTTGTCTGCCTACCATTTCACCTTCTTTTTTCTCAACAATGCATTTTTCTATATTTCCTCAAGTGAGGCTCAATTAATTTCTTGAACATGCTTGCAATGCAGGGTACAGCTCCCAGAGGGCTTAGGAATTCCACGTAACAGCTGCTTCCTCCTGCAGTTCAACTCCTAAATTGTACACAAGCCAGACTCTGCTCCTGAAGTGTTCACAAGCTCCCCACAGTGGGCCCCTTTTCCTTACACCTAGCTCCTAAAATGTACACGATGACCAGAGAAACTCTGTTTGCTTCAATGCATTTCATTTAGACTTACATGGGTGTGAGATAAGAATTTGGCCCATTGATTTTTAGGCTCATTATTAAGCTTTATATTTTTCTTCTTGTGACCATTTAACATCACAGATGTGTTAATATCCTTTTTTCCCCCCATAAACACATAAATTGTTGCTACTTAAATGGGTTGTGAATACACTGTAGCTATACATTATTAATTTATTTCAAGGGATAAAGGGCCAATACAATTTTTTAAAAGTATTTATGTTAAAAAACCTAAACCACTTCTGCAGCTTGGTTGATGAATTGTATACATTTACAATGACCAGAACCAACAAACACATTATTTACTAAAGAACAGATTATAAGCAGTTCAGAAAAGGATGGTCTTTTAGTTCTTTCTGTAATGTGCCTGCGTGTGCTAGGCACTGAAAACAAATGTATTCAGAAGTTTAGAACAGAATCCCGTTGGGATCAGCTATTGTACATCGTGTTTCACTTAACTTCATTCACATAAATAACCTATAGGAGTAGATTGATCAAGATGTCAAAAAAAGAAGACAAACTTCAGGAAAATTTATACTAGAGAATTTGTATTTGTCGTCACTGGATTTAACATTACCATATATAAATTACAGCCTAATTACAGAGAATGGAGGGATCTATTCTCCTGTCTCCAGGTATTATATATGCCCGGTGAGAAAAGGCTAGACAGTACTGGAATAAGGACTCTGATCAAAACTGGAACAAGAAGCGTTTATGAGTGGCATTTTGGACAAAAAGTGGCAGACCAGTAAGATTAGAAATTGCAAAATATAGTCTCCAGTAGTAACATAGTAAAATGTATACAATTTGGAAAGAAGAGGAAAGCAAAGACCACAAGTCAGATCTTCAACTGTTGTAAACCAGTATAGCTTCAACATGACTTCAGGAGCTATGCTGATTTTTACTCACTGAGGATCTGACCCTGTGGAGGAGTTTATTAGGGAAACATGATGAAAGTGGTTAATGTTTTAGTGTAAGAAAATGTAAGTCAATGATGCTAAAATGTGACAATCAATGAACAAGAAATTATTGCCCGAATATGTTAATATGATAGATTTGCCTTTTTGATCGGGAGTTGCTTTTGTTAACACCCTTTGCTGTCTCCATTTGATTTTCTGTACAGTCCATATTATACCTGATTATTAATAGATAATTAACTCATTGACTGAAAAATTACTTAAATTAGGTTGGATAGAAATTTTCAGCCCTTCTTTGAATAAATTACATGAAAATAATGTCTCACCCTACGTAAGGCAAGATGAATGAATTCTATTGTAGCTGTGAAGGTTTTGTTTTTTTTTTTTTTAAATGTAGAGGGACAGTGTCAATCAGTGTCAATTCTAGCTTGCATGACTGATATTCATGGTCTGTGGCAAGTATCCCAACGTCTCACTGGAATTGACAGTATTATGGGGCAAAGTTGTACCCTCCCCCCATCATTTTTATTGTCTACAGCATTTGGAAATAAGACTATGGTATACCCCCCGCCGCCACCCCCACCATTTTTATTGTCTACAGCATGTGGAAATAAGACTATGGTATACACCCCTCCCCTCCCACCGCCCCCACCATTTTTATTGTTTACAGCATTTGGAAATAAGACTTTGGTTTCTTCCCCCTGACAGCACATTCTGCTTAAAAAATGACACGTTTTAAGCCTTGGCATTAATTTTTCTTTTCTTGCGTTGCTACAGAAGACTTTCTTCCCTATAGCATGCAAGCCACGCACCAGCAACAGCACAGGCTGTATTGTTACATATATTTTGAACCTATTTTGTGTTTCCAAAAACATCACACCATTTTGATAACTTCACCTTGCCGATTTGCATTCCTCTTCAAAAGGACGGGCATTGTGTGTCAGAGAAGGTCTTAAATGATCAGGAAGTGTTCATTGACCTTTATTGTGTGGTAGCGGGAGTCTAGATGTTTGCATTGACCACACAGGGTGTAAAAATGACTAACCCTTTAAGAAAGCAAAATAATGCTAGGCAGTTTGCTTTATAAAAAGGGGGAAAATTTACTGTTTCAGGATTTACAGTGATGGACTTGTTGGAATTTCACCAACGCATTATTGGCAACATTTCTTGGTCTACTTAAGAAGGAAAGTCATGTAGCTATGTATTCAGTTAGAAGTTATTGAAAGCCATTTATGGGCCATATTCAGTCCTTTGTGAGAGTTCAACTTCATTGACTTTAATACGTCACAAGTCCTAACACTAAAAATGAGTCAGAGCAACATACAGAGTGTAATGTTCCTCCTTTCTTTCACAAGCAGTAAAACCAAACACATTACAAGTATTTTGAGGGCTCAAAGATATTAGTCTTCTTCAGGATGTCCCTTCAAAGGATATAATTATTTTATGCCATGGTTCAGTCGCGTTTTACTGAACTGAGTTAGGGACCAACACATCTGTACAAAAGCATCTTAGATCCAATGAAGAGACTTTCAGGCTTTGACTATGATCAACCAAATACAGCTAGGTGTAACTTAAGGAAGAGTGACAAATATGAATAGTATTTCTCTATAATATGAATCCACTATATCTACTACTAAAAACCAAAGGAGGGAACTAATAACCAAAGGGGCCACTGTCACGACTTGGACATCCAGGAGCAGCCCATGACCTCAGATGACACATTAATTATGCACCCGTGTTACCGGCAGTGCTCACACTTTTCCAGTGTAGGATGTCAAAATACAAGGTATGTCAATCTGTCTGGCTGCTTCCCATAGAATTATTCTATAGTTGCTTCCACCAAAGTTATCTCTGCCTTATTCAGAGTAAATTGCAGCTGGCTAGCTCCAATCCAAATCCTAAATGTATCTATATAAGTTTCATTGCTCCAGCCAGGTCACACATAAAGGAAATGTAAAGCTGGGTGTCATTAGTATACTGAATGCATGACAGCCCTTGTCTCCCCATTTACCTTCCATGCGCATGCTGGGAAAGAAGCAAGAATACAAATCTCCCCAAGGTACCCTTCAAGAAAGAACTCTTAAGACAGAAGAACAACTGACCACAACTAACCTTTAGGTTCTCTCAGATAAATAAGAATAGAGCCACTCAGGAATTACTCCACTGACCCCTGCTAGGATCTGTAAGCAAGTAAACAAAATCTCATGATCAACAGTATCAATGGTTGCTAACAGATTTAAAAAAATCAGCACAGACACTTGGTCTTCATCCGTTGCTAGGAGGAAGTCAGTTAATGCAATTAGTGCCATTTCTACCCTGTAGCCAGGCCTACAACTCAAAATGAATGGAGTCAGGGAAATATGAAGAACAAAAAAAAAACCTTAGTTTCCCAGCCACAAACTTCCCAGTGATCTTCCTCATAACTGGAGATAGGATAAAAATCAATCATTAGGGTAGATCGTCAGCCATCTATTATTGATTTCTTAAGCATTAGCATCAATAGTTCCTTTAAAAATTGCTGTCATAATGCACCTATTCCCCACTTATAAGGAAGCCCTTACAATCTCAATCAATAGTAGACACAGTGTATTTTCTGGCAATCTAAGGTAATTGGGAAAGAACAATGGGCCAATTTACAGAATTTAGCATGAACTCATCTTTGCATCTCCACCTCTTCAGTGCAATATTGGCTGAATCTAAAGCAGAAAATTCAGCGTTCATCCCCCTCAAGAAATTCTTCTGTTTCTACAGCAGTGAACAGCTTAGTCTGAATCCAAGCAATTTCATCTGAAGAATAATATTAAAATTGATGAAGGTTTCCCTGTTGATTAAATCCTTGACCTTTTTGCAGAGACTAAAGCAAGAATATCTATTAAAAAGAGATACCACAAGGACAGTTTAGTCGCTCATTTTGGATTTTTTAAAAATATGATTTAAAAAACAAAAAACCTTTTCAGCATCAACAGAAATGTTTCCTTTAAAAGAAGAAGAAAAAAAAAGTTACAGAGAATCAGTTTAAAACATTTCTCTTCGTGTCTGCAAACCCAAAATTGCTATGCTCTGCTAATGTATGGGAACCAGAATGTAGAACTAATAAACAAAGATAAAAATGACAGGTTTGCTTTTCATAATCCAAGTTGAATATAATACAAATAGTAAACAGGGGAGTTAAGTAAATGAGACAATGCAAATTAGACATTTCTTTCAATTCTAGTCTCCAGTGTTATTAGTATGTGGATAAAGAAGATCATTATTTTAACTTGACAGTCTCTTTAATGTATACCGTGTAGTTGCAACTGTATCAGTCCTAGGATATTAGAGAGACAAGGTGGATGAGGTAATATCTTTTACTGGAACAACTTCTGTTTCTGAGAGATACTCAGTCTCTAACGTCAGCCTTGATCATATTAGTTTGGGTTATGTGAAATTCTTCATTAAGGCTTGGATAGAATACACCAAGACATTTCATATAGGCCACCAACCAACCTTCCGAAGATGACTTTCACTTACTACCATAACTCATTCTCTCTCCCTGAGCCATCCAGTTCCAATGTCAGCACATTTCCAATCAAGATGCATGCAACCAAAGGCAATAGAATGCACAGTGATTTGTTAAATATGTCCTACAGGAAGACATTACTGTGCCATCATTGCACGTTTGTTCCACATTACTCATGCAGCATTATGTTTATAAATTACATTGTCATCATGGACATTTGCCATGCACTTTGTTTGTCCTTGCAGTCTTAAAAACATACATTTTAAGTCAAAGCTGTAGGAAACATCCTATAAGATCAACCAGCTCAAAGAAGATGTTCATATAATTTATGATAAACACTTGCTTTATTAGACTAAATATTAGATAATAAATTGAAGGAAATGTGAGCTTGCAAGAGGTTAAGCAACCTCACTATTGCACTTAATAATTTTATTGATATTGTTCAAGGTTCTAAATTGCAATTTTAAATTGTTTCTTTCAAGTTAATTGGTCTTCCCCGACACACAAAAGTGGATGGCTGGAGTCATTAAAAATATAATTTACAAGCTGGAATAAATGCTATAGTTTACTGAAATAAATGCTGTATTTTACATTAGCTTTAATTACCTAGCAGGAAATGAACACTACCAATTGGCTGCTAATCATTCATCATGGACTACAAAGTCTCATTTTCAGTGTTTGTTCCTAACCTATACAACAAGTTTTAAATCAGGTAAACAGTGACAATATAAATAAAAAACAATCTTTTTTTTTCTTAGGAGGTAAAATAGTATTTTTAACCTTTAACAGCTGCAGAACCACGAGCTGCGATAACATCTAATATATTGCTTGGAAAATTACTTAAAATTACTAATGACCAGTGCTGTGCGAAATATTTGCAACGAAACTAGAACTCACACACAACACAAAATTCTGATATATGGCAAACTCATAAATACCATATTTAGTTAAAGGCATCACTAAGATTTCCAAGTCCTTCAAGAAATCCTGATGCCAATTTGGAAGGAGGTAGGCCAAATAATGAACACAGAGACCAATTTGTGGCACTGCATAAAAAGATGCAACATTCAACTTTATACATGGTTTCACATTGTAATCACATAATACCACGATGATGCAATTAGTTATGAGATTTTAGGTCTATTTAAACATAAGATATGCTTGAGACATGGGTTAAGTTTTAAAGCTAACCATGCTCTGAATATTTGAAGAATTTGATTTGCTTTCTGAAATTCATAGTTCACACCCATCTAGTGAAACCCAAAGTAAAATTCAAGGGGTTATGAACCAGCATAGATCAGACAAAAGAAAATTCCTGCAAAGAAACCTATTTATTGGCTTTCACACAGCTCTACCAGTATCCAATGTAATAAATTTATTCTTACATTTTTGGGTGGGATATGCTTTGGCTCCAGCCAAAATCCTGGAGCTAATCTCTTGTTGGAATGAGCCCCAAACCTCAAAGTGAAAGAATGAATGCCTAAATTAATATAACAAAAGCTGAAACCAACATTTAAAGTATAGAATTTAAAATTTATAAGTCACAATTTGTCAATGCTTTAAGCTCTGGGACACTGACATATAGGGCCTCAGTTAATGGAGGCTGCCCATGAAAAGAACTGTGTCAGTGCCCCCCACCCCCCATGTGCTCCTGGCTTGCCCTGCCCAATTTGGAAAGGCTGAAATAGACTGCTTCAAGTTATATTCCTGCCAGCAGCATGAGCCTTGCAGGTGTGTTGCCCCAATCTGTTCACTGCTGTTGAATGTACCAGGGGTTACAATCCTGACTGTACTGGCAGGAGAGAATACAGTGCTTTGTCCTAGACTCTTTTCAGGCTATGTTAAAGGCAGACGTGCTGTAGTCAGTGTAAGAATAGCTATGCAAAATAAGAAAATGCATTGCTACTTTGGGAGAGAATATGCAAGTGAAGGATTCAGGCAAATACAAGTCCTGCTCAACCTCTCCTATTTCTCTTGTAATAAAGATTTTTATTTTTAGAAACGCGACAATTGCAGCTAAGTTGTTCACAAAGGTGAAGTCATCCTATTGTCTTGACAGACCCCAGAAGACAAACTGACTCCATGTTTACCTATGGTGTAACAGAGCAGTAGCTTGACATTCTCACATTCCATATCTGGAGTACCGAATGCAAATTTTGACTTATGCCACACGAAAAAAAATAAGTTACCCTTTTCCTGGTACCTATTTGTGCAAACCTCTCTCAGTTGCACACCTGGAAACAATTTGACATAAGTGGGATTAGAATAGCAAGGGGGGTAGAGGTTACGATCCAGCAACATGTAGAGAGATTTTTCTCTGCTAGTCCTTTATTTTTTAAGGAATGCAAATCCAAATCACAACTTTAAAGGCATACGCTTTTATGTTGCAGTACTAGGCAGGAGTTAATGTAGACTAGACAGTTTTCATCATGGAGCCGGGAAAAATCTTTAAAACGACATTGTCCCAAAACACTGTTTTACAAATCCTGATGGATTATAGTGGAGACATATGCAATAGGGCATCTATAAGCCAGGAAGAATGATATTCATAGTCCTTTCAAGTTGCATTCATTTTCAATGAGCCCTTCTCTTTTTTACTGTCAATTTCAGACCATTTGGAACAATTTCAGATTAAAAGCAAAATGATTCATGATCATTTCCAGGTCTTGCGCAAGAACTGGGGTCTTTATAGGGTGATAAGAACTTTCCCTGCTAGAGGGTTTTTTTATATCTCATGCAATTTGTTCCTCTCTCTAATAATTTGTTGGCCATTTCCCAGATTTGCTCTCTTATTCTACATCTTATACAAGGGAAAGAAAAGCTCAGGAATATATAAATTGGCAGGAGAAACGAGGCAGAGGGGTGGAAAAACAGATTGTGTTTAATGATTGTTCCATGAAAATGTACAGGAATGAAAACCACTGATAGTAATAGTACTTAGCAACAGTTTAGTTGCAAAATTCTTGACCAGTTCTACTTCCCATTCACCTCCAAAGCGCTTTACGAAATGAACATTCCCATCCATGTGATGTGGGCTATTATCTCGTTTTACAGATGGTAAACCAAAGGAAGGATAAATGAGCTACAGAGGCTGTGTAACAGTTGGGATTAGAATTTAGGAGGTCTCCCTCTCTCCCCTCAATCCTGAAGAATTCTTCCCCCAGCTCCATGTTTTTCTCTATAAACCCTAGCACTGATGTTATTCTTCCAAAACCATGGGCAGCCTGTCTTTAACATTTAAATGATTTTTATTTAAACATTACTTCATACATCCTGCTGTAAGCTGCAGTCTGCTACAGTCTGTTCTGCTCCCTGAAGTCTAGAACCCCACAAAAATCAGCGGAATGTCCCCTGGTCTCTGTAGTCACACACCCCCCCAGCCGACCTTAAAAATAGCAACTGCTTCCATTCACCCCTTTCCACAAGTCCCCTTGCCCCCATTTGGGGACCAAACACATTGCCACTTATGTCCTACAGAGCCACAGGCTTCCTGTACTGCAATTCTAGTTGAGGGGCTCACCCAGTTAAAAGTGTCCTAATATATGCAGCACATCATATCTGAATGCCTGCATATGTTCATCAGGTACAGGGTGGGAAAAGAATTAGCTCTGTGGTAGTCAAAAAAATAAGTTATGTACCCTAAAGAGATACAACAGTAATGGATGAGACTGCTATCAGAGAAATAGAATATACTCTTCATCTCCATTTGGTCCTTGACCTATTTACTGACTGCAAACAAGGATGATAATCAGCGCAATTTATGATGGCAAATTTTGTGGTGTGAACATGTATTATTCTGCCTAGTTCCTAGTGGACAAGCAGCTGTTTCTTCAAGGCTCCAGCCTCCTCTCCCCCATTCAGGGAAAGGATTCACTAGTGACACCAGAGAAGTAGAAGCAGGGGTAGAACTAGGTCATACCACAGGCTCCAACTCCCTAATCCCCTTCCCCTGCTAGTGTGACCCATTTTTAGGAGTTGCAGTCACCACCTGTCTCCTTTACAATGTCACAAGTCCCCAGTGGGCTACGCATCACAGCAGCAGAAGCTGGCACAGAACTTGAGTAAAACTGGCACAGTATCAGTAAGTATATTGCTTCTGTAGCAGGCTGACATTTCAAGAACTGAATCCTAAATTGTGTTTCAGAGTTAGTTTAAAAGAAACAAGTCATTTCTAAAAGGAAGTGTACATTATTTCTATCGAGCTCATCACTCTAATGCCTGAGAACACATTTGGAAGTAACAATCTAATCTTGTACACACATACCCACCCTGTAACCATGCTAGTTATTCTAAAAAATTCTTATTCAAGCTATGGTAGCAGTTCTAGACTGAGTGAATTATTAAAATGATCATGGCATCAGTTCAGCAAAGCATTTGAGCACATGCTTAAGCTTTAACTTCAGTGGGACTTTAGCATGTGCTTAAGTATTTTGTTCCATCAGATTCCATATTACGTGTGGATTGATAAATACATATATTGCTGTTGTTTTTTTTAAAAGCCATACAAGAAATGAAGATTGTTGCAGAAATAATATATTGAGGTGGGGAAGGGGATCATCAGGTCATCCTCAAGCCAAACCAAGTCACTCATCTTTTGCTTTAAATCAACATATCAGGGTAGTTAAAATCACTGAGTACATAGCTGAGCAAACATTTTGAAGACTTAGATGAACTACAGTGGGTAACATTAGTTGGTTTAGTCTGGCTAATGAATTAAGCCACATACTTGTTAAACTCTCAAACCAAGAATGCAGAATATGTACAACATTCCAGTGAAGCAAGCATAACAGCATTACACCATCTAATATTTTCCAGATAGTATTCTCTCACCATGTTCTTCTCCAGTGAGGTCCTATAACATATACAGTGAAGATAGTTGAAATATGCAGAGCAATCCTTTGGAATCTAGAAAGACCCCTGGTGAGTCCCCACTGTCACCATTAGAGGATAACATTCTACTTCACAACAACTTCCTCAACCCGATTTTCTCTGGAAAGGTTTTTATTTTTTTCTTGCAGACTAAACAGGGCCACATATTTTGCACAAACAAATATTGATATTCACCTGATTTACATGCATATTTTCATACATAAGCCAGGCATTTTATTTATTAAAAAGTGTCCAGATTTTTAAAATATACCTATAGGCAACCATCCAGTGTTCTGGGTGCATATTCTGTACATTAAGGCCCCAGTTACACTTGTGACTTTTCACAGTTATGTACATATTGTTACGCAATAACCCCTCTAACCAGCCATATCTGAAGCACATTCCTGAAGGAGAGTGAAGTGCACAAAAGCTAGCACAAATGAGGGGTGTGGGTATGTATGTGTCACTGCTATGGCGTGGCACTGTACATGTTCTATAATGCAGTGTGGATGAGGGCAAGGGACATGTACCAGGTCACAGGTATAGATAGTCCTCCAGGGCCATCCCCATAGTGCATTGCTCTCTTTCCTGCCTGACCCTTATCCCAAAAAGGTAGAAAGGTCTGTGACCTCACATTGCCAGCAGTAGTAGCCACCAGTGACAACCACTTTTCAGTTCTCTCCCCCCACATGAGCTCTATTGACAGCATAGAGGATACTGGTTCCTACAGCTGCCACCTTATTTTTGAACACACTTGGGTGCTGCTCAACATGTGGGCAGAGCACAGAGTCCTCCATAACTTGGTGCAGAGTGGAAGAAAAATCTACCTCTATTGATAGATTTCATGGAGGCTAAAGGAGGTTGTCATTCACCAGACTCCATACCAGTGCTGGGAGCACATGAAACCCCTCAGACTTCTGTACTGGAGGGTGAGGACTCCAATAAATCACTCTGGGAGGGGACTGACCACCTGCCCCTGCTATGATGAGCTGGACTGGGCTGCGAGGACAGAGCCAAAAATGACTCTCAACCTCCTCCTCAACCTTGCTTGTCTCATTGTACAATGGGACGCCAATGAGGGGAAGGCAAGGACTCACTAGGGACCTTGTAGGAAGCCCCAGGAGACCCAGAGGAAGAGGAGCATGTTATTTTGCACCTCTAGCCAACAGATTCAGTTAAGGAAGCCCACCCTCCACTCTTCCAGCCCAAGGATTGAAAGCCCTGACAAAAATCAGAATCCAATGCTGGTGCGTTTTACAGTGGACCCTACCCTCCTTGATAATATTGTACCATTCCCAGGCCCTGGTATGTGACCTCACCACATGCTAGGTCTCGCTGAAGAAGCCACGAGAAGTGGGAGTGGGTAAATGATCCATTCTGGCAATTGCACAAACACAACTTGGTGTCCTTGGCAGTGGAGAGGTCACTGCTTACAATGTTACTTCAAAAGTTCAGGGAAAGATATGCTTATTCAGTGACTCCCTCTTTCCCTGTCTCTTCTGTTCACTCGACACAAGGGTTGGTCTTCCCGGTGATAAAGAGAGGGTTGGGGGAGAGGGGTGTTGACTATTTCTATGGTTCTCTGTTCCTCCTCCCTGGGAAATTCCTCTTCTAGATGAGAATAAAGTCAATTTCCTCTCAAATTGACACCCAGTCCTGTAAGCGTAATTCAGCTAACTTTCAGCATAGCAGAAATTCCAGATAGTTCTTCACGTTTAGTGGCAGTGCAAATGTGTTTAATTTCCCTTCATAGCTCACCAAACTCCTTCATTCAGCAATATGTAGAGGGCACAGTACTGGAAAGCCACTTTTCCATTCTGGTACCTTCAAAACTGCTCCAAGTGATGGCCAGTCTTTTAAAGTAAAAGATTACTTGCATTGTTATCCCTGCAGGAACCCAAACCCACCTCAAACAGGCTCTTTATGAATGTAACTATTACAAGAACACTTGAATCAAAAGTAGTGCAGGTAACTTACCATTTTTAATCTCAGCTCCTTCCTCATGAATTCCAGAAAAGCAGTATAAAGGAAGGAGGCTGTAAAAGCTTTATTCCTGGGATTCTAAAATGTAGCAATACTGTGGCCTTCAAAACCACAGCTGCTTTATGGGAGAGGAATTAGGTGCCTTCCAAGGGGAAAAAAATATACTACTCCTCTGGTCCTTGACTGGTCAAGATATTCCTGTGCTGACACAGGCATGAAGAACTCCTTGCAAGGGAACTCTCCAAAGCACTGGGGGGAGGGGGGGGAGGGAGGGGGGGAGAAGAGGCACAACAATGAGCCCAATCCTGTCCCTGTAGTCCAGCCTGTGTGTGGTGCCAAAACCCACATGGGAGACATCCCCATTCACACACAAACACACACACACACACCCTCAACATTCCTTAGGCATTTCCCCTTGTCAGGGGCAAGGGGAGGAGAAAGAGTTGTAGACATGTCCAGAGGCAGCAGCATTTACCTACATGTCAGGGAATTTGCTTTTTTTGTTTGATTTGTTCCTGTCACAAAAGTGTTTTTGCACTAAGTTAGATCAATGTTTGTACAAAAAAGTTCATGGTTGTTTCACTTATACGTGTACACCTTGTTTCCCGAATATAAGGAAGGTGATCATTCACAGAGGTTTGGGATGAGGTAGCACGAATCACAACACATATCTGTGTTTGTTTGGAACCATTGAAATACAAATAAAAATATCCCTCAAGCTAGCCCTTTCCTTCCCCCCCAGCCATAAGTTGACGTATGTATTGAACAAACAAAACAAAAAAACACCCCCAAAATCACACAAGAACTAAAGAATTTAGCAGCAATGAAGTAAGTTGTGAAATAACTGTTACTGTTCAAAAGCACCAAAATAAGAAACCGAGAAGTTGTTAACTGAAAAGTCTTTGTAATGCGAGTTAAATCTTTTAACAGACCCATAAAGGAAAAAAAAAAGTAAAATGACATGGAAGATATCTGACACTGTGCTTTGACAATCCCTCCTCCCACACCTCTCTCAAGCAGTCTCAAGTGACAACCATGGTTCTCATGTTATGTGAGCAATCATGCATAGCACCTAAATGCTGAGAACAATGGTGTCTTGTAACATTGTGAGGAGGGAAGGTGTCAAGTCCCTCCAAAAACAAAGCAAGAAAAACAAAACATACAAGAATTAACATTGCTAAAGTGCTGCCCGTAAATCAAATGCATTTGACATTAACAGAAACATGGATGAATGATGGCATTACAGGGGATTGACAATGTCTTCAGCACAGAAGTGTGGCCAAAGGGTCCACACCACAATTTCACTTAGCAGTTAGTGTCTTGCCACACAAGTATGTTACAATGCTCTGTTGAGCTTTGGCAGCAGTGCCATAGTGTCACAAGTCTACCTTAGCACAGTCCCAAGTCATCTTCTTGCTCCCTGGTAGTCCATGATGTAAAAGCACAGAACATCGCGAATTTCCCTGGCCCATGAAGAATTTCTCAGTGCTATTGTCGCATTCTGTAAAGGCAAGTATGGATTCAGGAAGATGCCTGTTTACTCTATACGCCCATGCCCAGAACAGCATATGTGGATACACTGTGCAAGTATGAGATGCCCGCACTAACAGTGCGCACATATGTATCTGTCTTCATTCACAAATGTGGCCATACCCTAAGAGTCACAACATAAATATATACCACCGCCTTTAGTCCACAGCTGCCTTAGCAGGCTGAAAGAGAGAGGAATTTGTAGCATGCCTGGAGAGTTAACAGTTATGGGCTTTGTTGAGTCAAACAGGGGGAGCAATCCCCAGAATCAAGGATTCCTCACAGAAAACACCCTGTGGGTAGTTCCCTCTTGATTATATTAAGGGAGCTCTAGCATGAGCATCTCTGCTGATCGCAACAGAGTGCAATGTTGTTGTAGCCGTGTCAGTCTTAGGATGAGAGAGACAAAAAGTGATAATATTTTATTGGACCAACTTCTGTTGCTGAGAGAGAGCTTTCGAATTTACACACAAAACTCTGTTCAGGTCTTTGTAAACTCAAAAGCTTGTCTCTCTCACCAACAGGACTTGGTCCAATTAAAGATATGATTGGAACAGTGACAGCTGGTTATGGGCAAAGAGGTTAAACATTTGCACATAGGTACTAACTTGTGCCTCGATCTGGACAAAATGTTTTGGATGAATAGATTTGACAAAAACGCAGTTTAATTTGACCCAAAACTACTTGCCAGTTTGATAGGAATAGTTGTGGCCGTCCAGAAGCCAGCCAGGAAGAGGATGATGAAGTGGTGGTGGTGGTGATAGTGGAGACACAAAATTTGACTTCACCAAAAATTCTGAAAGGTTTCAGATTGAACCCTACTGATTTTTCCCATTTATTTTTGGACCTGCCAAACAGAATGATCAGTTAATAGCCCAGCTCTACTTGTTACCACAAATATATCACTTGTATAATCTGTCTCTCAATACCTGAAAGAGTGGCCAACATTTTTGGCAGCTAAAACCATGTTCTCAATTTACTGTTCAGTTTCCCAAACCCAGAGGACTAAAATATTGAGAGAACGTACAAAACAAGCCTCATATGTAAACCCAGAGTCACTAATTCTATCAAGATGTCAATGTAGTGCTGCTGATGCCACATGTCCTTTTGAAGAAAGGCACTCTTGTTGTTTAGTTGTTCTTATATAGACCAAATGATGAATGAACTTTTCAAAACACTTTGAGGCAAAGTAGGGCTTTATCTTAAGTGTTTACAGTATAGAAAAACAAGCACCAAAAAAAAAAAAAAAGCCTTGGGATGAAGCAATGCTAAAGTATATATTCAAATGATTGCCTTAGCGATATGAGGTTAAGTAGATAGGATGAGGCTTACTTGGTTTCTTGCCCACTATTATTCAAAGAATTGCATGCCGTATCCGTGAATGGTTTGTCATGATAGCAATGCATTTTGTCTAGGACTATCTATCACTCATTCTGTGCTGCTTAATTTTTCAATTTTGAACAGAAACGGTAGAACTGCTAATATGACAGAGGCCTGATGTACAGAACAGTTTTAAGCTTCACCAGGATTGGAAGCAGGACAATATGCAGAGCTGCATTTACAGTCGATTCTCAAAGACTCAGTCCCACCCAGAGACAGGAACTCATTACAGAGACCGAACGCAGCCAAGAAGTTACACCAGTATCAGTACTGTGATCACTTTAAATTACATTAAAAAATTGACAAAGGAGTTATCCTGCAGCCTGCCTCAGCCATTGAAATACTACAGCCCCTGTGACTTTTGCAAGAGGTCTAAACTTGCTGTGTGTTACTTGTCTCACAATGAGTAGATAAATATCTCCTTCTGTTTCCCTACATGCCTCCCTGATATTTCAGGACTTAAAATGAACTATTTTGTGCACAGTATATGGAAAAACTATGACAGCTAGAAGTAGTATTTACCATAGCCCCATATATTTAGAATACAGGCAGAAATAATTTCTTTGTCATAAAAAATATTTCTGCATGCAAAATGGGTCATATGTGCCCGTGCATATTTTTCAGGCCCTATTTCGGTGCCTATGTTTGAAAGCATGGCTTAAAACTCCCATCTGGAATCCAATTGTTCATTAATGAAAATAGGTCTACTGTCAAACTATAAAAATTATGCTACCACCAAATATTTTAATCTTATGAAAAGTGAGTTTTTCTTAGTTCACCTTTGTAAGCAATAACTGCACTTATTCTACACTTAAAAAAAAAGTTGTAATATTTCTCTGTTTACAATCTGTGATGTCTCTTCATAAAGAAACTATAGATCTACTACCAAGGACAATTTCCTAGGTAAAAAGCCTATTACATTTCTGAACAATACTTTAGTGTATTTGCTGTAACTGCCAGCAGGAAGCAGAAGTCTTTGAAAACAGCAAAAAAGTGTCAAATGTAACTAGATTTAATTCTTAAAGTGCCTTGAGCATGAGGTTTCGAGATATGATGGCGGGGGGGAGAGGGGTTAGAAACAACTTGCAATGTAATAAATAAATAAAATAGGTAGTTTTAAAAGGATTAACCTTTCATAAGGATCAAAATAGCTATTTGAAGTGGGCCAACACAATGTCAACTGAGAGGAAGATGTTACTTCTAGTGTGTATCAGAAACTTAATTGCAATTTTTGTAATACTTGTATGTTACCCATTCCAACCTCATAGAAGAAAAAAAATAGACTGAATTTTTCAGATATGAGTGCCTAAAGTTAAAGCATCTAAGCACACAAGTAGCCTGATTGTCAAAGTCATTAGAAGGTAATTTGTGCTCAGCATGATTTAAAGAAAAAAAAAAAAAGTCAATCCACTTTAAGTGCATAAACCCAGACACTGAAGTTTGAAAATAAGGACTCAAAGTAAAACTTGGAATATGTTGTCTGGGAACATGTTTTTGAAAGCATTGGTTAGTCACCTCGATGGGATGTCTTAAAACATTACAGAAACTACTCTTGAAGAACAACTGACCTGATTCAATATGGCAATTGCTATGTTCCTACTAAAGTGTTAAGTGCTTCAACTTAAGTAATTTATCGGAGCTATTTTCAACAGTGGCGTAGGAATAGTGCAGTAGTGATACATCTAACTTGAGATTAATATTTATATACTCATTTTACCTAAATACCATCAAACGTCCTAAAAATATTACAGGCCATCAACTAACCAAGACTAGCAGTTCGTTTGGGTTATCATTACTTTTACACCAAAATGACTGCCTGGAGCTGGACCAAGTTTCTCCCATTCTACTTGGCACCACAGAAATGGGATGGGGAAAAAAATGCAGGAACATGATATAGAAACCATTTCAGTGTCTGGTGGATACTTGTTTCATAAGGAGTCCTCCAATTGGTGGTAACAGTAGAAAGGGTAGCCAATTGTTGTCTTATCTAACTCAGGTTTGGGTGACAGACTTAAATAACATGTGGAAATGTAGCCATTATGGTAGCTACACACAATTTTCTTTAGTGTTGAGAGCTATTTTTCTGCTCTGTTTTAATATTTTGAAATCATAGAAATGGAAGGGACTTTGATAGGTCATCTAGTCCAGTCCCCTGCATTAGGGCAGGACTACATATTATCTCTAGACTAAGGCCTGGTCTACACTAGGGGAGGGGATCGATCTAAAATAGGCAACTTCAGGTACGAGAATAGCATAGCTGAAGTCGACGCATCTTAGATCGACTTAGAATCACTTACTTTGCGTCCTCGCAGCTTGGATCAATGGCCACCACTCCCCTGTCAACTCCACTTCCGCCTCTCGCCGTGGTGGAGTTCCGGAGTCGACGGCAGAGGGATAGGGGATCGATTTATCATGTCTACACTAGACGTGATAAATCGATCCCCGATAGATCTATCACTACCCGCCGATCCAGCGGGTAGTGAAGACGTGGCCTAAGCATTATCTAGAAATTGATTTTGTAACTGGACAATACAGAGTTCTCTTTCTCCAGTGTTTTTAATTCTGTTGCTGCCCCACTTTCATCCCAGTTTCTAAAGCCAAAGATTTATTACTGTACTTTCATCTTAGGGCAATGAAAATTAAATCAGCAGCCAGCCATGTTCAAAGTCCATCAAAGCTCAATATGCTAATTCCTGGATACAATAACACTTTCAAATGAGAGATTAAAAAAAAAACATTTTAATGTAAATTGCCTTTGATGTCTGTAAGAAATGCATATGTAACTAGTATGTGCCTATTTGAAGTTATCTGTGGTCAAGGACTTAGACCATAAGTTAAACATCTTATTACTGTCTGTTTCTTAAGTTTCCTCCTTCCAGAGAGCAAAGCAACATGAAACTGTTTGTGAGCTGACTTAAATATCTGTGCAATGCACTCTCTCTAGCATGATGACCTGATTAAGGTGAACCCACAGTTCTTGCAGTATTTTTAGTTCTATGGTTCCATTTTGCTGACATTGTTGTCCAAAAGACAAAATGCTGGACAAACAACAGAAGTAATCCTGAAAGATTCTTGGAATTGTAAATTCCTTTCAAGCACTGACATCTGCTGAGCAAGTTTCTCCAATATGGAGTAAGTTAGCTACTGCTTTCAGAGTACAATCACAGATCAATTCATTTTTCATTCTTGGAACATTCTTTGGTGAGTACCAAATTGCTCCCTCTACTAGGATAGGTTTCAGAGTAGCAGCCATGTTAGTCTGTATCCGTAAAAAGAAAAGGAGTACTTGTGGCACCTTAGAGACTAACAAATTTATTAGAGCATAAGTGAGCTGTAGCTCATGAAAGCTTATACTCTAATAAATTTCTTAGTCTCTAAGGTGCCACAAGTACTCCTTTTCTCTCCACTAGGATGTGTAGTTATTGCTATAAAAACCAATAATCCTAAGGAGAGAGATCATGTTCCCTTCCTTGTAGAAATGATGGCAGAGACACATTTCATGATTGGGCTCATTGCTAGGAAGTGCTACAAGAAGCTAGATCCATAAATATATTATTGCTTGAATTCCATACTAATGTGCAAATCAAACTAGTCAATTATCTTCATTGGCATGAGCAGCCCCTCATGTTTGCTTATTTGTGACCATTGGGGTTAACAAGATTTTATTCACAAGGATGTTTATGGATAACAGAAGCATCTAAGTATTAGCAACAGCACTCACATCAGACATCCATCTCAACCCTCAAACCTGGCAAAAAGAACACAACAGCTTAAGTCCCTCCTTCTCCTGGGAAAGTGGTATTGATGTCACACTATTCTCTCACTACCCCCCTCATCCAAAGTCTCCTGTTGCTCCCTGGCCAGTTTCCCTCCTTTCTTCTCAAGGCTCTTCCCGTTCTCCTGAGGATTGAGGGGAAGAGAGGCAGGGAGCCTAAAATTGCAGGTCAGAATACTGCCTGAGAATACAGTGCAGTTGGAAATATTTTTATTATTCATGCAGTATATCAGTGGTTCTCAAATCCGGTGCACCGTTTGTTCAGGGAAAGCCCCTGGCGTGCCGGACAGGTTTGTTTACCTGCCGCGTCCGCAGGTTCGGCCGATCGTAGCTCCCACGGGCCGCGGTTCGCCGCTCCAGGCCAATGGGGGCTGCGGGAAGCAGCATGGGCCAAGGGACATGCTGGCCGCCCTTCCCGCAGCCCCCATTGGCCTGGAGCAGCGAACCATGGCCCGTGGGAGCCGCGATCGGCCGAACCTGCGGACGCGGCAGGTAAACAAACCTGTCCAGCATGCCAGGGGCTTTCCCTGAACAAGCAGCGGACCAGCTTTGAGAACCACTGCAGTAGATTAAACAATTAGATATTGTGACACTTTCCCTGGGATATGCAGGGTTGTGAGGCACCTCACTACCAGCTGCCTTTAGTGCAGTGGTTCTCAACCTATTTACCATTGTGAGTTGCATATGCAGCTGTGTGTGTGTGTGTGTGTGTGTGTTACGTGGGCCACATCCACAAAATATATATACTACTTGTATGGCCCTGAGGATGTTACATGGGCTACAGCAGTGTGCTGATTGGGCAGTGGGTTGAGAACCACTGCTTTAGTGTAAAAAAGTCTTATCTGTGCGTGCTGTGGATCTGCTCACTGATGTCACCAGGCTCTGGCAACACAAGCACTGCCTTCCAGGCCTTGCTCTCCGTTTAGGTTAGCGATAGGAACACAACAACCCCTGTGTCCTCCAAGCATCCCTCTGGAGTTTTAAGCCCTTATGCCATTGAACATTCACAGATCCACTCTTAGATCCGCTATTCCCAAAGGAATAGCGCACACCAACTTGGAATATTCAATTCGGGGTCACCACTTTACTTAACACACAGCACTATATTGTATATGAATTTGAAAACAAGTATAAGTTTATTATCAAACAGAGATTCAAGTAAGAAAGCACAGAACAAAATCATCACACACTTTATAGAGACTAAGTTTAATAAGGAATTCACCTATCTCCTACAAGATAGCTTATGCCAAGTCCTGTCTCCAACATTTTTAATCAGTTTGGCTTAAACATCTTCTCGTAAGATCAAACCAGGTGGCAGCTTGTCTTCGCAAATTGAAGGAATGAGGGTGTACCTCCACACCCATCAGTAGACCCCCAAAAGTGTCTTGTTCTTGCTTCTAATGGGGTTCACTGCTGGGTCACTGCTTCCTGAAAATGTTCTCTTTGAAGCTTTTATAATCCTTCATTAGCATTTAGCTCAGAATGCAGATAGAGGCCCATTCTGAACCACACAATACTTAATTTACGTGTAAAAACAGACAGACAGACAAACGGGACAACCTGCTTTTCCCCTTTCTGGTAACCAGTTTGTAGTCACAGACCTTAAACACATAATTTTTAGTACACACACACACACAAACTCCTTACACAACATTCATACATATTTTTGCAGTGATTACGACCACCAGTCTGACACAGACTTTTATAAGAGACCCTACATGACGTTAGTTTGGTGAACCAGGGGATCCCAGTGCCCATATGAGCTCTGCTAGTGGCATCGGGAAATTCTTAGATCATAGGTATTTTCAGGTAACTGGCAAACAGAAAATGGGGACTTCTACTTATGAAAACATAGACCATCAATTAGGTAATAGAACACATGTGCCCCAGGTGGCCACTCAGATAGGGTAACAAATACTCAGATCATTTCTCAAAACAGAAGCGAAAACTCAATAAAGATAAGTTTATAAAATCATAACCTGCTCAGAGAAAAGTGGCAATCAGAACAAATAAGATACATCAATGAGTAATTTTGCCATCTATGATTCAAGGGCAGCTCTTGCTAGCTACTTTATACAAACAGATGAGTGGGACAGTTATCATCTGATTGCAGGCCATGAGACATTTTGCTGATGTTGACCATCCACAGGCACAGTCGCCTGCAGCTCCCAGTGGCCAATGGAAGCTGTGGGAAGCAGCGGCCAGCACGTCTTTGTGGCCCACCATTTCCTGCAGCTCCCATTGTCCGGGAATAGTAAACCATGGCCACTGGGAGCTGCGGGGGGCTGGGTCTGCGGATGGTCAATGTCAGCAAAATGTCTTTTGTCCTGCAAACAGATTACCCTGATGGGCTGCATGTGGCCCGCAGGTTGCCCACGACTAGCCTACATTCTTTGTTTCTAGATGTATACATTTAGCCACATTAAAAAGTATTTTTTTTTTGCTTGTACCAGTTTACCAAGCAATTCAGATCAATGACCTATGCTCTTCATTATTTACCACTACCCCAATTTTTGGGTCATCTGAAAACTTTCTCAGTTTCAGAACTGTATTTTCAGATGTTATATTGAGAATGCTACATCTGGAATAGACACTGTTCAGACTATTTCTAAATTGTTTGCATTTTAGCATTATCTCAGTTAATCACTAACAAGTGAGACAGAATTGCTTTTCCATTGTACTCGCACCCTGTGAATACTAAAATTCAAATCATGGCAGAAGTTATTGTTTGGGTTCTCTTTTTGGATGTGTTTCTTTTTCCAAAATGTATTTGGCCAAACCTCTTCTGACAGCCTGGATTGCAGCCCTTTAGCTGCAGAATGACCTCAACTGCTATCACAGGAATTGATTGGCAGGTTATAGTATGCAAGTAACTTGGCACCACTGTCCTATTGAGGAGTAAGCCCAACAAATATGGCCCCTGATGTGGAAAATGGAATAACACTCACTACCAAGTCAGACTTAATTTTGTCACACTGTTCCGTGATATTAACATGAGTAGCATTATGAGCTGTTATAAAGGGACCTTGGACTTCCCAAAAATATTCTCATATGTACACTGTCATCTTTAATATGGTGACAAAAGGTGAAGGACTGTAAATCTGTATCCTGTTGCTAATGTTGGTGAACAAGTAATGTATTTTATAATGAGTTAAGATTTCTGACATCCTTGAAATCAAATATTTCCAGCTAAAGACATTGTGTTTTCATGGTATCACTAACTACCCTTCATAAAAGAGAAAATTGCTTGCATCATTTCACTGACAATATTAAGTCTGATTTGTTTGTCCAATACACAAAGGACCTTCAGCATTTGGCAGCTAATACTAAGGATTAGCATTCTCGAATGGCTGAGGAAACTCTAGTAATTAGACATCTAAATGAAAAAGCTTACTTGGCAGAAATCCATTATCCATACATTAATGTAAATAGTCATTACAGCAAATTTCTATATTGCTATTCTCATGAGATCCAATAATACAAATAACAAAGATGCACCAACTGTTCTCATCTGGTCATAATTTATTACTGCCAGAAAAATAATTCATGAAATGCCATTTTTCCAGCATGAATTCTAAAATAATGTTTTTAAAAACTAACCACCTTTTATTTCACTATTATTTTTTTCCAGATGTCTGGTAATCTAGTAACCTTCTCCATAAAGCATCTCAAGAAACATTATAGCAGCAGAGCCACCAGCAACAGGATAGGTGAAGGCCAAAAGTGTAACTGGGTTCAAAAAAGTATTAGATAGATTTGAGGAGGATAGGTCCATCAATGGCGGTTAGCCAAGATAGGCATGGATTGAAGCCCATGCTCTCTGTGTTCTTAAGCTTCTGTCTTCCAGAACCTGAGACATGACCACAGGAGATGGATCACTTAGTAACTACCCTGTTGTATTCATTCCCTCTGAAGCATCTGGCACTGGCCATTGTAGAAACACCAGATACTGGGCTAGATAGACTATTGGTCTGACCCAGTATGGCCATTCTTAACATATTCTTAGAAAATAGGCTAAAATCACTACAGATAAATACATTAATAGTGAATTTTAGTTTTCTAACCTGGAAAGATCCCAAACCAGTTCAATTATAGCTTATCCTTAAAATCATGAAATGATTCAGAAATTGCATTATGCATTATACATTGCATTTAAATAGTGCTATATCAGGGAAGGTTTTCAAATTCCCTATCAGCTGGAAAATGTATCCAAAAGTTTCTCTTTAGATCCTTCTGTTCTGAAGCAGCTGACCCAGTTTAGACATAGTGTTACTCTGGAGCTTGCCATTCAGGAAAAGCTCCGGGCGTGAGATTCCTCACTCCCTACTCAACTTGCTGCACTTGGAGGCATGACTCAAGGGGAAACTTCAAAGTAGTGAAAAAATTAAGACAGCAGCAGCAGCAGCAAGGGAATCCCACCACATCCTAAAAAAACACCCTGAGGAGAGAGGGGTTATAGAGTGGGGAGCAGTGAAAGAACCAGCAAGTGTTTTGTTCAGGGAGGGATATACTCAGATCTGAACCTGAGGCAAAAAAAGTTATTTTTACCCCCAAAATTTTGAACCACTTATTTTGTTCCAAAGGGTTCACCCATTTCTAGTTGTTGACACAGTAAGGAAGCCTTCTTCATTGACTTCAACGGAGTTTGGATCAGACATAAGGGGTGGTGAGTAGACTACTGAATGGACTCTTGTGTTCTGATTTAATGCATTTTTTTAAAGGAACAGTTATATTATTTTTGACCAATGCAGTCTTGTGTTATTTTATTGTTTGTTACACTTCTGTCAGCAACTATATTAAAAAATGCTCTCTACAGTCAAATTTGCTTTTATTGTAAGATTTGGATAGCTAAGCAGTGTGGCAGAACCACTTCACTGACTATCCCATTTCATACTGAGATTCCCTTGGGGAGCAACGCTTTTATAGCATTCCCTCTTTATAATAGCTAAAGGCCTAGATTTTCAAACCTGTGGCCTAAAGTTAGGCTCCTAAATCCATACTCAAGCTATTTCATATTTAGTATTTATCTGATTTCCAAATGTACTGACCATTTGCAACTTCCATGTCGTCCCCCTCCTCCCCCCACACATTTTTCATACAGAATTTCTTTGCTGTTGGAGGAAAATGTACTGTGCATCACTCTAGTTTCACAGTATTAGGCTTCATTGTTAAATCTAGTGAGTGTTCCGGTAGGAAGATTTAATTCATCAAGATTTGTGTTTCAGAAGATTTTGCTTTGCAAACTTATTTGTCCATAAATATTTTACTGTATATACATGACAATCCTCCTATAATTTTTTTTTAAATAAGTTAAGTAAACGAGCTGGGTTAGAAAACTAGAGCACCCATAAATTAGAATCTCAGTTGGGGTGTTATTTCCCAAGCATAGCAAGGAGAGATGGGGCAGCAAAGCTTCAAAATAAAAAACAAATCCAAATATTTTAGATGCCTCTGATAGTCCTAATGACATCATAGATAAATGGAAACCTTAAACCTGGTAATATGGTCCTCTGCACACCAGACATTCAAATTAATTGTTCATTCTTCTGATAGGTTATAAATACAATTGAAGTCATGTGCCAAAAGGGAAGAGGACCCTGGAGAGCAACATGGAGGACAGCTTGTTTGCAAGGAGGAGTTTCCTTCTCTGGCTGATCTGCAGGACCCAGAGGTTTGAAGATCACACCCTCTGCCTTCCTGGGGATCATCTCAAATATTGTACCCTGGATGTAGTGAGGATCACCCCAGAGTCTTCTGTGCTTTCTGTCCCCTTATCTTGGGAATACATAATATAGCCCTTGAGGGCAGATAAGACTAGTGGAGCTCAAGAAGAGTCTTTCATTACAAAAAAATGTCTGTTTTAAATAATTGTTAGAGTAAGCTAGAAAACAGGGGTCATTACAGTGTTGGACATCTGGTGAGCATGGAGGGGGAAGGTGGGATCAAGCTCATTAGTAGATTTCTTGGCAAATATTTTTTAAAATTGTATTTATTCATTTTGAATGCTGAGAACAGGCACTGGGTAGAAATGAGCAGCTGGAAAGAGACAGATGGGGCAGGGAAGAAGGTAGAGTTGCCAAAAATTTAGAAAACACTAAAAGTATTTTATAGAGGTGGCTGGAAAAAAGGATCCTGGGTAGAACTGAAAAACAAAGGGTAAAGATAGGATAAAGGTGGGTGGAAATACAGGCAGCAGAAACAAGATGGTTTTAGATTTTGTTTTGTGAGAACACAAAGTGTGTTACAGTGGCATAGAGAATACAAAAGGTACAGAGGAGTTAAGACTTTTTTTAAAAAAAAATCCAGAACTAAGTGTTTCTGTAATTCGGGATTTAACATAGGTATTGGCCTTGCAATGACTTATTTGCTTGGTAGTTCTGAATAGCATATCTAGTAACAGGGAGCAGAAAATCCATCTTTAAAGTAGGTCATAGCCTTCTTCTAAGGGAACTGAAGCTAGCCAATCAACAATGCTGACTGGGGAAGGATGGGGTTGTGGCAAGGTAAATATTTTTGCAGCAGAGGAAATCGCTTTCAAGATGGAACCACCCTTAGAGAAGGCAACAGAGCAAACCTCACATGAAAGAGCTGATAGAGCCCTTCTTTTGTAGGTGCAAATCCATCCCAGGAGCCAGAGGCCTGAACTGGTGCAGGTAGGTGATTTGCAGCTCCATATATCAGCTGGAGATGAATCTAGAGCTGCACCAATAAGTCTGATCAGCATTGTTTTTCATAGATATTTAGGTCAGAAGGGACCATTATGATAATCTAATCTGACCTCCTGCACAACGCAGGCCACAGAATTTCACCCACCACTCCTGCGAAAAACCTCTCACCTATGTCTGAGCAATTAAAATCCTCAAATCGTGGTTCAAAGACTTCAAAGAGCAGAGAATCCTCCAGCAAGTGACCTGTGCCCCATGCTACAGAGGAAGGCAAAAAACCTCCAGGGCCTCTTCCAATCTGCCCTGGAGGAAAATTCCTTCCCAACCCCAAATATGGCGATCAGCTAAACCCTGAGCATACGGGCAAGAGTCATCAGGCAGATACTACAGAAAATTCTTTCCTGGGTAACTCAGATCCCACCCCATCTAATATCCCATCACAGGCCATTGGGCCTATTTACCATGAATATTTAATTAACAAAACCATGTTATCCCATCATACCATCTCCTCCATAAACTTATCAAGTTTAATTTTAAAGCCAGATAGATCTTTTGCCCCCACTGCTTCCCTTGGAAGGCTATTCCAAAACTTCACTCTTCTGATGGTTAGAAACCTTCATCTAATTTCAAGTCTAAACTTCCTGCTGGCCAGTTTATATCCATTTGTTCTTGTATCCACATTGGTACTGAGCTTAAAAAATTCCTCTCCCTCTCCGGTGTTTATCCCACTGATATATTTATAGAGAGCAATCATATCTCCACTCAGCCTTCTTTTAGTTAAGCTAAACAAGCCAAGCTCCTTGAGTCTCCTTTCATAAAACAGGTTTTCCATTCCTCGGATCATCCTAGTAGCCCTTCTCTGTACCTGTTCTAGTTTGAATTCATCCTTCTTAAACATGGGAGACCAGAACTGCACACAGTATTCCAGGTGAGGTCTCACCAGTGCCTTGTATAACGGTACTAAAACCTCCTTATCCCTACTGGAAATACCTCTCCTGATGCATCCCAAGACCACATTAGCTTTTTTCACAGCCATATCACATTGGCGGCTCATAGTCATCCTATGATCAACCAATACTCCAAGGTCCTTCTCCTCCTCCGTTACTTCTAATTGATGCGTCCCCAGCTTATAACTAAAATTCTTGTTATTAATCTCTAAATGCATGACCTTACACTTCTCACTATATAATTTCATCCTATTACTATTACTCCAGTTTACAAGGTCATCCAGATCCTCCTGTATGATATCCCTGTCCTTCTCTAAATTGGCAATATCTCCCAGCTTTGTATCATCTGCAAACTTTATTAGCACACTCCCACTTTTTGTTCCGAGGTCAGTAATAAAAAGTTTAAATAAGATTGGTCCCAAAACTGATACTTGAGGAACTCCCCTAGTAACCTCCCTCCAGCCCGACAGTTCACCTTTCAGTAGGACCCGTTGTAGTCTCCCCTTTAACCAATTCCTTATCCACCTTTGAATTTTCCTATTGATCCCCATCTTACCCAATTTAACTAATAATTCCCCATGTGGCACGGTAAAAAATGCCTTACTGAAATCTAGGTAAATTAGATCCACTGTGTTTCCTTTGTCTAAAAAATCTGTTACTTTCTCAAAAAAGGAGATCAGGTTGGTTTGGCACGATCTACCTTTTGTAAAACCATGTTGTATTTTGTCCCATTTACCATTGACTTCAATGTCCTTAACTATCTTCTCCTTCAAATTTTTTTTCCAAGACCTTGCATACTACAGATGTCAAACTAACAGGCCTATACTTATCCGGATCATTTTTTTTCCCTTTCTTAAAAATAAGAACTATGTTAGCAATTCTCCAATCATACGGTACAACCCCTGAGTTTACCGATTCATTAAAAATTCTTGCTAATGGGCTTGCAATTTCATGTGCCAATTCCTTTAATATTCTTGGATGAAGATTATCTGGGCCCCCCTATTTAGTCCCATTAAGCTGTTTGAGTTTCGCTTCTACCTCAGATGTGGTAATATCTACCTCCATATCCTCATTCCCATTTGTCATGCTACCATTATCCCTACAATCCTCTTTAGTCTTATTAAAGACTGAGGCAAAGTATTTGTTTAGATATTGGGCCATGCCTAGATTATCCTTGACCTCCACTCCATCCTCAGTGTTTAGCGGTCCCACTTCTTTCTTTGTTTTCTTCTTATTTATATGGCTATAGAACCTTTTACTATTGGTTTTAATTCCCTTGGCAAGGTCCAACTCTACTTGACTTTTAGCCTGCTTCACTTTATCCCTACATGTTCTGACCTCAATAAGGTAGCTTTCCTTGCTGATCCCTCCCTTCTTCCACTCCCTGTATGCTTTCTGCTTTTTCTTAATCACCTCTCTGAGATGCTTGCTCATTCAGCTTGGTCTACAACTCCTGCCTATGAATTTTTTCCCCTTTCTTGGGATGCAGGCTTCTGATAACTTCTGCAGCTTTGATTTAAAATAATCCCAGGCTTCCTCTACCTTTAGATCCATAAATTCTTCAGTCCCATCCACTTCCCTAACTAAATTTCCTTAATTTTTGAAAAAGTCAGCCCTTTTGAAATTGCAGATTTATTTTTGTTAATCCTTCATTCAGTTTGAACTGAATTATCTCATGATCACTTGAACCAAGATTATCCCCTACAATTATTTCTTCTATGAGGTCCTCACTACTCACCAAAACCAAATCTAAAATTGCATCCCCTCTAGTCGATTCAGCAACTACTTTATGAAGGCATCCATCAGCTATCGCATCTAGGAAAATCTGAGCCCTATTATTATTACTAGCACTCATCCTCCAGTCTATATCTGGGAAGTTAAAGTCTCCCATGATCACACAGTTTCCATTAGTATTTACTTTATTAAAAACATTAAAAAGGGCTCTATCCATACCCAGATTAGATCCCGGCAGTCTATAGCACACCCCAAGCACTATCCCAGGGGAAGCTCTAATAGTTTTCTTCCCCAATGTAATTTTTGCCCAGACGGACTCGGTCTTATCCATTCCATTGCTTCTTATTTCTTTACATTCTACCTCATCATTGATATACAATGGTTCTCCACCACCTTTACCTTTATTTCGATCTTTCCTAAACAGCACATACCCTTCAATACCTGTAGTCCAGTCATGACTACTATTCCACCATGTTTCTGTTATCCCTATAATATCTGGTTTCACTTCCCGCACCGGTAGCTCTAGTTCCTCCATTTTGTTACCTAGGCTCCTCACATTGGTGGACAAACACCTTAATTTTTGCTGTTTGTCCTCAGTCACATTCTGTACCCTATTAGGCATAGTCATTCTACAGCCAGTATAACCTATTAGACTGGTATCTACACTGCTCTTCCTCCTTATATACATTCTCCTACCCATGGCTGTATCCTCTCTTACTTCGTTTTCTTCCCTCTCTTCTTTAAGCAGTGGCAGAAGTCATCCTTCCCACCCCTACACACACACACACACATACATTCTTCCCCTCCTCCCACTCTCTTCCACTTTTTTAGGCCAGGCAGCAAAGAACCTACACATATAGGACTTCATCTGAATTATCATATCTGGCTTGGATCTCCATAGGTAAATATGCTGGGAGGAGAGGGGGAAGAGAAATTGGGTGCATCCCCCACAACTGAGAACATGTATAGTGATTCCACTTGTCTTTATATCCCACTTGGCCCCTAACACCCACTGGAGAAGTGTTAAAGGTATATCTGTTGCTACTCCAACAGCAGATATCAAGGAAAAAGTGATATGGGTTAAAGAGCTCTTAGTATATGTTTGGAGAGAAGATAGAACACCGAAGGGTTTAAGGAATCAATTAGTCTAAAGTATATTCCTCCGAAGATCCAAAATGAAACAGGATATTGTTTTCCTCTGTCCCCAGTGTAATATTGTTTCAAGGAAACAGTTTTTACAGATTACAATATTGTAATTTATGAAGTTCTAGGGTATTAATTTGTTTTCTGAAGTCATCTAAAGTCATCCTGCCAGAATTCATGTCACTCTAATTTAGAGCATTTGATTGTACTTGTGGTTGGGTAATGTCAGTTAATACTATCCATCCATTTTGGCAAGATGCTACAAAGGTTCCATGTGGCTGTGTGGGTGGATGACCATCCTCATTGAAATGCAGATTGCTGAAGTCCGGATATGTCACCTTCAAAATATGCTTAGGTGCAAGATACCATTTTTAAAGCCCACCTCTAGTCACCTATGATGTTGGAGTATTTTTGATTGGTAGGCACTTAAATGAAAGCCACACTTGAAAAAGGTAGAAAGGAAACTAAGTTTCAAGCTACCATCCATGTTTGAAATTCTACAGGAGTTATAACATGAAAGAACAGATAAATAGATAGCTATTGTGAATTATTTAAAGAAGGGTCTCACCTTGAACCCTATATATTCCTGGAATAAAACCAAATCACAACAACAACAACCACCACCACCACCACCACCACCACCACCCTTGAAACTCTAGAAAATGCAACACCAACATAAAGGACCTTTCTGAAAATATTGAAATGGGTATTAAATTTCCTGAACTCAAAATTTAGAGTGGTAAATCGAAATATTTTCAGTTCCATGGAAGTGTATTTAGTCATTAACCGTATCAGTAATTTCAGACAATTTTATTTACTCTGTTTAAAAGTGTTTGTTCAGCATTAGATATTTTATTTAAGCTGAATATATCTGAAAAATTGTCTGTGTATCAGGTTAAAATGTAGCACAGAGTTCTGTGGAGAGAGCTATGATGAAGATGCCCAACTTCCAAAAGGTTATCAGCACACGTGGCCTGTACCTTAGAGATATTTTTCTAGAAGGTTTATTTTTACTAGTATAATAATAGTTTATTTATTACCAGGAATACTGACTTGAGTTGGCTCATACACTCAAGACAGACACAGAGGATAGATTAAAAAGAAGATAGTTTCACTGTCGAGGCATCTGTACAACTTGACTGTCCACCATACACCTTGGCAGAGGATAAAAGGTTGATGGCATAAATTGTAATTGGGAACATTAACACCAGAAAGTTTTTGATTTACAAGACTTCTAATAATTTATTGTTAATGTTAATATGTAGGGCATATTTTCCCTACTTTCCCACAGAAAGCAATTAAAAATTCATAACAGTCTTGATCCAGGATTTACTGTGTCCTTGATCTGAAATATAGGATTTTTGCTGCAGTCAGGAATGAGTAAAACCTGAGTAATCTTTTCAGGACTAGATCTGGAGGATATACAGGAACATGTTTACTATTTTTGCATTTTATGAGGGAAAATTTTAATTCTATGCTGACAAGTTTTTTTTTAATTTATTTGTTGTAAAAGGTTTACAGAAGGGAAAAGCACTATTTCTAGTTTGAGTTTATGCTGCATATTACTTTCTTACATTTCTGTTTATCAGCCTATGAAGTCTTTCCATCCCCAAGCTCTTGATCATACAAACTACACCAATCAAATCATTGTTTCTTAATGTAAATGAATGTTTTCTACTGTTTTATCATATCACAACCATTCTATTTTATTTTCAAAATAGAAGATTCCAGTGTTTGTACTTGGGTTATTTCTATAGGCTTGAGATTTATTTGCATACACACAAATATAAACCAGTACAGAAAGTTAAACCATTAAAACCAGTAGAAGCATAAAGAACACCCACTGTACTAATAATTTTAAAAAGCTCTTTCTCATGCTCCGAAATCATTAAATACTTTTTCAGGTGATGGCATATGTAACGTTTCCAGCAATCTTTATTTTTAAAATAGGGTTATTGATCGCGACACATTAACAGTTGCAAATAAATCTGAGTGACCACGCTTGCTTATTTCGGAGTTATAAAATTCAGGGTTTTCAGACTGTTTTCTTATGAAAAAAAGAAATCAACCCATCATGATATTATGTAATTGCTATTTTCCCTACTTTGGAAGAATTTCTCCCTTCCTAGAATAAAGCAAACATTCTACAATTGTCTAGTCTGCACACCAACTCCAGAAAGTCTTGAACACTGGGAAAAAGTATTGATAAGGAGATTTGTAAATCCAAAGAACAAGTTTTTTGAATCTGTTTTTATCACAACCTACCATAATTCTATTTTTGGACAGTCTGACTATGTCCCTGCCAACATTTGTCAGAATATTCAGACTGTTTTGTCTGGTGGAATTAGGGAACATTCTGGATAATATTTTGAGTTTCTCATTAGCAAAAGGGCTATGCACCACTTAAATTATCTTTTGAGGGCTTCAGTAAGCTATAGTTCTCATGCTTCTCCCTACACAAGGGTTAGCTTTAACCAGAACAAGCTGGAGGTAAAGCAGCTTATTTAAGATATAGACATTCTCTCTTTCAGGAAAGCTCATTTTAACGTCTACCTTCCATGTTGATATATACTCCTCTCTCTTTCAGACTTCAGCTTCCCTAATGATTTACAGATTACTGACATTCCCCCCCCCACACACACACACACAGGGCTCCATGTAGGATACAAGAGCTGATGGGGTACTTATCACCAGAGAATTGTTTTTTGGAGTGTACAACATACAAAATCACTATGTTGCAAGTACAAACATGGATTTTTTTAAAAAAAAATCTAGATGAAGTTTTTTCTATTGCCGAGAATGGGTTGTTTAAATAGCTGACATTTAAGAGGCTTCTGGCCATTCACTAGGGGTGATAGAAAATCTTCTGTTGAAACTTTTGCAAACAAAGGAGTGTGTGTGTGTGTGCGCGCGCGCGTGTGCGTGAGTGAGAGAGAAAAAAAAAAAAGATTGTTTTGTTGAAAAGTGTCTGCTGTCCTTGGAAATTTTTCATTGAAAAACTGAATAACCCAAACCTACAAACAATTATTCTGAATTACAGCCATAGTGTCTCATGGGAATTGTAAATGGAAGCCTTATGTTCATAGAATCATAGAATATCAGGGTTGGAAGGGACCTCAGGAGGTCATCTAGTCCAACCCCCTGCTCAAAGCAGGGCCAATCCCCAACTAAATCATCCCAGCCAGGGATGTTCCCATTTCCCAATATGGATTGGACTCCCTACTTGAACTACACTCCCATGATGCATAGTTTTCGCTCTGTGTGAGGGGAGGCTGTGTGTTATGGATGTGTTGCATGGCCCCACAACATCATTGGAGAGATAGTCAGGATGCAGACTCCAGCCCATTGAGGTGAATGGGAACAAGGAACCCAAACTAGAACTCACATGATGCACATTTGGGCCTGGCTTCATGGGAGATGTAGTGTCACCCGATAAGCTGGCCTTTAACGAGAGTGGAGGCATGAAGCACTTCAACTGCAACTCCCATGAGGCACCACAGCAATATATTATTTTAAAATCAGCAGTTTTCTACCAAACTGTTTAATTTTTCTCCCCAAATCTTGACATTTTTTGTGGGGAGCGGGTGAGAAGGAGGTTTGTGCTTTCTCTAAAATGTATACTTTTTAAAAAGTAAAGGCACAGAGAAAGTATCAGTATAGATTAGTCCAATACACCATGACAAAATATGACTGTGTCCTTTTTTGACAGGAAATGGCTACATGAAAAACCGCAGCTGTGATTTATTTCTCAAATTCATGGGGGGCGAGGAGGGGGAATATGGAAAGCAAAGTCTTAAAAGCTGAAAACTGAGTTATCATTTATACCATGTGTAATCTATTTAATAAATGATAATGAAAACCACAGGGGAAAATGTGTAGAAGCAAGAAAAATACATTCACTGGTTAGAAAGGCAATTCAGCATTTAGAACCAGGGAATAAATAGTGCAAGGGGATGTGGGAATTTCCCTGTCCATAAAAATAAAATAACAAAGAAAAGTCAGTCCCACATATCTCTGGGAATTTTCCCAAGTCTCCTCTGCCGTACAAATATGGGAGTGAAAATGTCTGTCGGTTTGCAAGGAGTGTAGCCCCCAAATATTTAATACTATTCATTTTCCACCTCAGGGGGGAAAAAAAACTTTATGAAATAAAATTTGGTTAGAAATGAAACTTTGGATTCTTGCCAATTATTTTTCCCTTTTAACAAGCTAACTCCTTTCAATTAGTGAAAGGAGATGAGGGACTGAGGTTTGCAGTTCAACCAACGAAGAAAGAGATTGTCAGTAATTATAAAGCTAGATAGTGGAATAATGTTGATATCATGGGACTTCAAGAAACATCAGGAGCCTAGAGCTATACAGAAAGAGGGAGAGATAGATGACATTCCTGAATTATGGAAGTGATGGTGCTATTGAGCCATCTACAGGAGTTCTAGCGATGGTATGAGGTATAATTAAAGAGATAAGACAGGCTTCAAATTGCTACTCACACTGTATTTTTACAAGGACTATACATTTAGCCCTGGGTCCACATCCGATTGATATTTGTGGAGCTTAGCACTGATTAGCAAAGCAGATAAGTTTTAAAAGTGCGAAATAAAATGAAGCATGTTCAGTTTAAGAAAATCACCTGGAAGCACACTGCTTTGTTCCATCACAGTTGTTTGGATAGGAGTGTAGGCATGATTTCCTGGTAAACTGGCAATAGGATTTAATAAGAAGATTAAAGATCCCTAGGGATCTCTCTTCTTCCCTGTACATCTTTTGATGTGATGAGTCATTCAACATCACTTCCCCCCCCCCCTCCAGGATTCATTCCTCTGGGGTGGGGGAACTTAGATTCTTCATTCAATAAAGATTCAAATTATGAGATACCTTAAAATACTGAATATAATGGACACTGGCTAGCAGTCAGTGATGTTCGAATAGCAATAAGAAACACTGTGGGTAGTGGCTCTCTCCTTGACTTTATGCCAGGGATGTTCTAATTGCCCAGAAATGCCTTTCCCATTGTGCCTCACTGCTTGTTTAAAAGTGTCCCACAGCTGCTCTTGAAATCAGAGATATTTTTTAAATTTGTTCAATCTCTTTTTCTTCAGAGATTCAGAGAAGCAGAACATTAATTGTATTAGTGATATAAGTGTGTTATTAGAAGTTGGCTGCATGTTTGTTTTCTCTGGGTGCTGCACGGGCTCTGGGCAGATTACCTGTACAGCAGCCTTTGATCGAACTGGCCAATAACCACAGACTCCTTAATAGTGAAGGAACTCGGTCAGGATTATTGTTGATGAAACACAGTATTAGTACCTTATACTTGCTACATGTACACTTAATACATGTATGCCCGTGACAATGGGCAGAGCTCAGTAAATGGCGGCACTTTCCATTACTCCCTGAGCTAGCCAAAGATACAGACTCCATTTTATATACCAGTACAAACAAGTTACATATTGCCACTCTGAGGTGGTTCGATCAAAATATCTTTATCCATCACACAGTCATTCTGACCTTATCTTTAAGAGAGGTCAGCATGTTACTGTTATCTTTCGGGAATGTGTTTATACCAACTTGGTATGAGGGTGTTCTGGTACCACCCTTCTGGAATGTGATTACGCGAGTGTTCTGTGCCGAGCACTTCTCTCTATTCTTGCCAGATTCAGTGAGCCTGCTCACACCTTGTCTCTTGCTAACTTTGTTTTTTTTATTAGCAAGCCTTACCACTACTTTAGTTCAGGCCTCAGGCCTCATGCCAGACCTCTGCCAGCTCTCTATCTTTTAAATTGTTCTTTGTAGTAGAAATAGACCTAAACCCGAAAGGTCAACTGTTTCATCTATTAAGAAAAAACACAAAACGTGCATTTTGGCAAGAGGAATCTCCCATTGATCCATAAAGATTAAAATAAAAATAATAAACCCAAGAACACTTTCTTCCTTTTATCCAACAGGACAATTATTGGTTTGCTATTTTCCCACCACAAAGACAAAATACATTTTTTCAGTGACCACATAGTGGTTGTCATTGAGAAGTCAACATATATCTACAGCAGTATCTGAGTTACAGCTCACATATGTTAATCAAAAATAGGAAGTAACTGATGTATCGGATACTACTGTGTGGTAATCTGTGACAGAATATTGACTCTTTGAATGGCAGCCAATGTATATAGAAGGCTGAGCTGAGTTAATGGCCTAAGTTCAAGTTTAAGAAGATAATGCATTTGCTCCACCCACACCCCTTAAAATAAGACTACCACACAGGAACAAGATTTGACCTAAGATGTTCAAGTAAATTATGCATCCCTGTCCATGTACAATATGAAAGGAATGAGATTTACATGAAGTTTATTCAATACTAGACTCGATCACATTGTTAAGTTAATTTGTTCTAGTTATTTGGAAATGCATGGTTATGAACTCTTTGCAAATAGGACATTTTAAAAACGAAACAAGAAAAATGTGGACTTTGCTTTTTGTAAGAACAGTCCAAGAACAAAGGTTACTAATGAAATATGCATAAGCACTAAAACTTCCTGCTAATGTTGTATTAGCACTTTTTTTGATGTCCCATTGAAAGGACATCTGACCCAGTCTTGAACTCATATCTATCGGAAGCAATGATATATTGCAGTAATTTGGAAGCATGCTGTGGAAAAAACACAAGAGCAGCAGGAGAGAGAGTTAGTCCAGTTTGACTTTTTTTGACTGTGAAGGCAAAAGAAGAAGGATTTTTTTCTGCTAACATCTGGGGGAAAAAAGTAAACAAAATAATAATAAAAAAAAGATGTGCCTCTTTGCATAGCTATAGGAAGCTCTCACTCTCAAAGAGAGCAAACAGCAAGTTAGAAAAGATTATATGAAACCCTTGTAACTTAAAACATGAGAAACGGTTCTCTTCAAATGCAAAGAATTTGCCATAGATGAGCCATTTTTTTTATTGACACATTAAAACAATCTGCTTTTTGAAAATTTCATGAATTCAGGGGTGTCCAACATTGACAATCTGCTTGTTGTTGCGGGGTCTGATAATTAAAAGTTAAGAAAGAAGAGATTGGAAGAAAAGATTTGAAATGGTCATGGGCACAACAGTAACCATCTGCTACAAACTGGACAAATGAATGGTTCTTAAACAGAGGCCTGTCGAGCACTGACTGTTCTATAGTCAATGTGCTAGGGGTCCACTGAGAACTGGCAGGTCCTGGGGTGCTGCCTCTGCTGGACAGAATAGGGGCAGGGGAGGGTGAGAACAAAACTAAAAAAGCTATGCCGCCACTATAAGCGACACTACATGAAAGCCTTTGTTATTTCACTTTTTCCACACTAAGATGCAGTGGGAGCTAGAAACAATATCTGATGGAAGAGAAGTCCCCTTTGAGCAGTATCATTGTAGGGCAGATCGAGGATCGGGAAATTGTTATAGGAATGATGCAATCTTCATTCTCCCATCAAGAATGTGTTATCAGAGCATCCAAGGGCTTATTGACACAGCCTAGACTCAGCACAGGAAATTTGTGCCAGGTGAGGCTTCTTCAACCACGATCATATCGATAAGTCTTGAGTGTATTTGTAATTAAAAGACTTAGTTGCAAGGACGACTGCAAATGTTCACAGCACAGTCTGCATAAAAAAGCTAATCTATTGCTGACAAATTCTAAATAAAAGACCCCAAGTCACTACTTCCCTCACCCAGCCAAGTTCATCCAACCAACAATTAAGGCACAGGATGGACTTTCTCCATCCTAATCCACAAACCAAATGTATAACTTACGATATTCTTCCATCAGGAAAGTTCTTCTAGAGAAATAAAACCTTTCAGGTTTCCAGGACTCCCTTTGAGAAAAGATTTGTTCTCAGACACCTAACTCTATTTTTATTTTGGCTGGAAGGGAAAAGACAAAGTATGCGTCTCCTTTTAGGGGCCCTCACCAATTTACCACTGCCTTCTCTTTACTGCTCTGCTCCAACGGTCTACATGGCAACTTGTTAATAATTGGTAAATTATAGAGGTAGTGTCCTCTCTTCCTTTTTTAAAAGTTTCTAATTTTGCATGCCTCACTTAGTCAGATTTAGGTACACCACATCACATAAGGATAAACAAATGCATATTTCACAGTACAAGCTGATCGCTACAGAGCGTGGAGAAGAACTCACTTCCTCCATATTTATAGCATCCCACATTTAGCTAAGTGTTTATGGGATGTCCATGAGCTTTCTTTGAAGCATCAGATATTGGCCTTGCTGGGCAGACAAGACTTGGCCCATCAAGTCCACTGAACTGATATGGCAAATGCTAAAGCTGGTTTGTGATATACGCAACAGAATAGGACCTAGAGTTAAAATGTTTTTTTTTTTTCATTAAAATGGAGGTATAGGTGATCAAACTAGCATTCTGCTGCATGGGAACAGATCAGAAAATGGGGCTTTTGATTGAATTTGTAAAATGGAGAGCATGGATTAAGTTCAGTGATCATATAAAAATAGAGTTTGATTAATATAATTAGGACACACATAGGAGCTGAAGATAAAAGGCAGCCAAGAAAATTCATAGGAAAAAAAATGGAGACTAAACTCCTTTCAAAATTTGAAATAATGTCATATGGAGCCTGGAATCAGACTTGTCTCAAGCTATTCTACAAAATACAGTTGGAGTCCAAACTCTGCTCTCCATGCCCTTTCCTGGGTTTTATTTTATCTACTAACAAAACAATCCTAATGTAACAAAGATCAGCTCAAACATTCTATCCAAGTTTGATTGCAGTGGCTATTTTGCCTTGGATCCTCTCTTCTCTACTGCTTAGCCTAAAATTCTCACTCCTGCTCTCGAAGTTGCTCCTACTTTTCTTATGTCCAGGTAGGGATAACAAACCTGACTCAGTCAGAAAAACACTTTTTCTGCCAAATCAACACCTGCTCATAAGTGGGGTGTTCAGGCAACCATTGTCAGCTTATTATAGCCAGCTACGAAGGAGGTTGGAATTAAGGGCGCACAATATAAATTAATAACTATATATGGGTTAATTATGTGATTATGAAAGTGTTGTAGTGTGCTATTCATTGCTTAAGAGAAATGTTTTCTTGTTGCTCAGGAAAATAAATGTTTCTCTTTTGATATGCAGTGAATGTTTATGGTCATGTCCAACAATGTTGTAACATTAACCAGCAGAGATGCATATTTTCATTGAACACCAGCTGTTGAGCAGCCTTAGGAAGCAGCACTGTACAGAAGGAGTATGTTTACAGCAACTCAGCTCAGGTTCTGTGGGATCTTCTGCAGTAGAACAGCTGTCAATATGCAGCACGCTAAAGCATTCACAGCACATTCATAGGAGGAACACTCTTACAGGGGCAATAAGTACTAATTGGCTGCAGTAGTTCTGTATTTTTACTTTTACTACAATACCTCCCTAGATGCCTCAACAAAGATTAGAGACTCATTGTGCTGAGCACTGTACAAAACATACGAGACAGTTCCCAACCTGAAGAGCTTACCGTCTGAACAAGCAAGAGACAGAGGGACACATGTTCTGGGGTGCAATCCAGACCCGTGATGGGTTGTGTCATCATTTTCTTTGTAACCCTGAGTGCCTTAAAGTGCTCTCATGCTGTAGCTCCTTTGTTTGGTCACTCCTAGCCAGCATTCAAGCATGCACTAAGTGTCTGTGCGAGAAACTGCCTGGACCAGCAGGTCTTACTCCAGGATCCTGCTTGTTACACCACAGCCACACTCTGAGCTCCACCTGCCTGGCATGACGACCACAAAATCCCACAGTCCCAGATTTTCCCAAAACGATGTGCTCTGCAGTGTCCAGGCCCTTGCCTGGACCATTCAGAGGAATAACATTTGTTTGCTCTTCTAAAGGAGACAAAATGCACAGCTTATCAATTTAACTGGCCTTAACAATCACTTCAATTCAAACAGAACTGGGTTGGTTTAGCTTAAAATACAAACAAGTTGATTAACAAAAGGTGATAGTTTTTAGTGAGTTCAAGTAGGAAGGAGAGAGTTAGAAATAGTTACAACCAAAAAAAAAATGCTTTCTAGAGATGAAAATTTAAAAACTACAGTCTTGGTTCAAGGTAAGATTTTTATTGTATTACATTCCAGCAAAATGGCTGACCACCCCTCTCTGGACACGATCTCACACAAAGTCCACAGTGCTGGGTTCTTTTGTCATCTTAGGTGAAAACCCACTTAGGGTTCACTGCCCCTCTTTTCTGTAGTCAACCTCTCACAGATTATGTGCATAAAAAAATGCTGTTTACAGTTGAGCTGCTGAATACTAAAATATATCTTCCCCTTTACAAGCATCTGCCTGTAAAACAGGAACTGTCCCTCTCTGGGCACGGCTGAAAAAATGTATGATCCTACAATTTCAGTTCCAACTTTTTGCTGGTTTTGAATTTAAGTTATTTTTGAGTCAGAATTTTTTTGGGATGGTTAGGACAATGCCTGCAGACTGGTCCATGGCCTTGTAAGTCTCAAAATGCCTGTGGACTGGCTGACTGTGGTTATTGAAATGGGGAAGTTCTTTATTTGCATAAAGATGACCTAATTAGAACCAATTTAGTGATACTAATGGCCTTATGGGTGCCCCATTCTGATTTGCCAAGTAGCTCCTGAGAACAGGTACAAAGGAGAGGAACCATCCAGGCCACTATCTTCAATAAACAAATGAAAAGACAGGCAGTTTGCTGTTTGCTGGCTGGCCTCCGGATATTCCATGCCATCATGCTTGACAACAAGTTCTGCACTTCCTCCAACCTGCCAGATGGCCATCAGGGGACAGGAGACCAGCAATGTTACGTTACGTTCCCCAACCATGGTTTTTAAAAAGTTAGGGTTTGTCTATGGGAACAAGTAGACCGCATCTATCTGTGGTATGGTATGAATCTACCCCACACTAGCTTGCTGCAGTCTAAGTGTAAATCTACATTTAAAAGAAGAACCCTGCATAAATGAGTCTCAGAATCTAGGTCAACTGACTCAGAGTTGCTAGAGGGTTAAATAAATAGTACTGTAGAAGTTTCTGCTTGGGCTGGAGCCTGACCTCTGAAACCCAGTGAGGCAGAGAAAGTCTCACACTCCAGGCTCCAGCTGGAGTGGACATTTCTGCAGAGCTAATTTTAGCCCTGTAGGGCAAGTCCGAGTCAGATGAGCCAAGCCCTGAGACTTACTGCTGTGTTTGTTTGTGTTTTTGCAATATAGACATACCCTAATTGTCTGTATGCACCCTGCTGTACGTTAGGGCTTTAAGTGCTCCAGTGAAGTCACTAACAAACTGTTCATGTGCATCAGCAGAATTTACATGGACAGTTAGACTGCAGCAGGATAGATCAAGGTAGATTCACGCTCCCTCTTCTTAGGTGTAGTCTAATTGTTCATGTAGACAAGCCCTTAGTCAGTCAGTCAGTCAGCGTCTCTCTCTCACACACACACACACACACCCCTTGCACATGCCCTATTGCTCCAGAGTCCTGTCAGAGCACATCTGCTGCTGCAACCAGAACCAGCCACTTTGACCTTCTCAGCCGACTTTCATTCCTTAAAGGGATAGTGTGTAGGTAATTCTAACCCTGACATTCCTTTCTGAGGGCTTCACATGGAACATCTAAGGTTCAACATCCAAAAGCAAGTAATCTATAACCAGAAACTAAACGGAGCCACTAAGACCACCAGCTAATCTTTTTAACAGTATGCCAGTTTCCTGATGCTGACTGAAGCCAGAACAACTATCCTGTGTAAATTTTTTATTTGTTTTCTGATCTTTATTAACATAGGGATGCCTCTACCTCAGCATTCTTGCATTGGTTTTTAACTCCAGCAGATGGCTGATTGGGAGCATGTACCTACACACATGCATGCACAAGCTCAGCTGTGTGTGGTTAGAATCCACAAAAATGTATTTAAGAATTAAATCTATAGAATAGCAAAGCAGCCCTAGGTTTAACAACCTTGCTGTCTAAAAGACCACACATGCATATATTTCATGGGTTAGAAGCTGTATATATAATCCTGAGAAATTGTCTTATTTTCACGCAAGTTTGTCATTTGAAAATTAAATGTAACAAGCTTTGTCATCTTGACCTGTACTGGAATGTTTCATTATAACCATATTTTGGGAAGGGGTAAGAGAGACGAGATTAGCTATAACCAAATTACCAACAATTTGAGAAAGCTACCTTAATTGGCATAAGAGTAGTATTCTCAATATCAGCTTCAAATCAGGGAGTCATTTGACCTTCCCTTTATCAGCTAATTGACTGGAACTTATTGACAGCGAGAGATTGCTAATGCCTTATTACAAGACTGCTACGTCCCCTTATTATACAGAGCTTATAAGGAAATGTTGAGTTGATATGTTTTAAGCAACCGCATAATTAGATTAATTTATTGATATTAAGCCACTGTCTTAATTTGATTGGTTTATATGCAATTTTATGTTTTGTTATTTAGTTTAGTTAATATATAAAAATTGGATACCTGTGTGGTTTCAATGTTTCTTCCCCAAACACAGCAGAGTTCTGAACCTGAGGACTCCGCAAAGTCAATAAGAGGCAACTCTGTGCCCCATCTAATAATGGTTCATATAACTGCCCCATTGCCCTTCCATAACTGGTGCATGAACTAGAATACTGTTGATTTTTGAAGGAAAGCTGAGGGCTTGTCTAGACAAACAGTTAGTGTACAGAAAGCTGGGCTACAAGTCTACCCACAGAGAACCTTTGAGAGCATGGTGTGGTGGAAGTGAGCTGGTCAACCTGACGGTTGATTGCTTCCACATAAAAAAAGCCAAACCACAGTTCAACTCAGGATTGTGCCCTAATTTAAAAAAATCAAAAACAAAACACTAGCCTGTAGCTATAGCCATCAGTGACCAGGGGTACATACACAGTCATGGCTGCTGCATAATTATTATTTTTTTTATTATGCACTTGCTCATACTCACTACGTTATCTAAATACCAAAATCTGTGCTCTGGAGCTGTACACTAGCCCTATAAAATAGTGATTACAAATCTCTAATATAGTGTAAGTTTGACCAACCTATTTGAGGGAAATGGGGAGGGGTTTGTAGGCTCACAAAATGAATTTTCAAACATTATTTCTCATATAATTTGAAGCTAGGTTTCTTCCCCCCACCAGGCAAAAGTTAATAAAAAAATAAAAGGAGTAAGACTAGCTAAAAGGCAGCTTGTGCTGTTTTAGGGATAGAAGGCCACCTTCGCTCTCAAGGGTGGGCGGACATATTTAGATGATAAATGCTGGTCCTCACTCCAGCCCGTACACACCATTCTGGTGGTATACAGGAGCTGTTACAGGCCAAGGGAAAATTCCAGGGCAGGAGAAGTATAGAGAGAGTGAGCTGGACTGGAAGGGTTGGCTCAAATTTGTGCGCTACATTGATCCCTGGCACACGCAGAATCCAGGAGACACAAGGATAGCATAAAGTCATTTTGCTCCCTTTTCCTCCAGACTGAGTCTTCTGTGCTCTCCCTCAGAACATAGAAAAGGGGGATGGAGAGGAGTTCCGTTTTCTTTCCAGTGCAACTTTTCCCTTTCTCCTTTCGGTACAATTGACTTTAATGGGAGTTTTGCCTGTGTAAGTCTGGATCAGGCCCTTGAAATCAAATGGAATGCAAATCCAGCAATTAAAAAAATATGGTGGGTTTCTTAAAAATTGTTTTAAATTAAAAAAAAAGAGAAAAAAGCAGCAGCAAACTTGCTGTCTTTGCTGGCTCTATCAAAACTCATACTGTTTTTGAAATCACATAAGAAGAAACCCGATTATAGGCCAAAAGTCAAAGGGAGGTGTAGATGTAACAAGCGTATCAGAGGAGTAGTTATGTTTTTGTGGATACAGACTAACAATGAGGAGTCCGGTGGCACCTTAAAGACTAACAGATTTATTTGGGCATAAACTTTCCTGGGTAAAAAACCCACTTCTTCAGATGCATGGAGGTAAATTAGAGCAGACCCTTCAAAGATGCATGGAGGCATCTGAAGAAGTGGCCTTTTTACCGATGAAAGCTGATGCCCAAATAAATCTGTTAGTCTTTAAGGCTCCATGTAACAAGAGGGTTACATTATCGCCATTGTGAATTGTGTGAGACACAAAAAATATTTGCCCTTTCTCCATAATGTACAGAGTGTCCATATTCTAAACTTAGAGATGGGCTCAAACCAAAACCCGGTATCTGTTAAACCCTGAATTTTGGGAGAGTTTGCAATGCAAGCCTCGCTACAGTTTTGGATTTTAGAGTGGGCCAAAGCAAAACCTGAGTCCTGGGATAGTTAGACATCTGGATCTGAATGTTACCACCTAAATCCATCTCTGCTTCTTAAATGCCAACACCAAGATATGTCACTGCATGATAGATAACTGTACAAGGATTAGTTAACATTTATTCAAACTTAGATGATTGTGGAAATTATTATAATCTTCCAGATCCCAGTTTGTTGATGAATAAAAGGCCTGGATTCTTGTAGCTGAATTGGGCTCAGTGGCCATCCTCCACTCCTGACAGAATTGTTGTTTCCCTGAGGGAGTCCTTATGGAGAGGTCTTTCCCTTTAACTAAAAACTTTCCAAGGGTCTTAGGAGGGCACAAATTTAGATTAGAATTATTTGGAGTTTTGAATTTTCAACTTTTTTTCATTTCTGCTAACTGCCACATGCGCCCTGGTGGTGACAGTGCACTGTAATGATTTCAGCTAGATTTTTGGATCCCCACCAAAATTATACAACCTTGTCTGAAAGTAATAAGCCATACTCTTGAGTTAAAGATACCTAAGCAATGGCGTTGAGTCACAAAATTAAGTGAGTGATCGATTTCAGCACTGGTTAAATGAGAGACCTTTAGGCAGTTGCCATCACCTAGGGTCCCTTCATTGATCCAATAAACTATTAGCATCACACCTCAAGACTGTTGTGAACCAATGTACTGCACAAGAGAAATGTCAACAACTAATTGTTTTTGTAGTCTTGCAGAAGTGAATACTTAACCAGACATTTTTAAAATAATATCGTCTCACAATATTATGTAAGAAAACATAAAAAGCTTATGGAGAGCAATAGATCCCTTTCATTTCTGACTTAATCTCATGTACGGTAGGGCTTTTGAGAAATAGTAGGATAGGCTTTAGACAAAAAGAACAACAGATGAAAGGCTGCATGCTTTTTATAGTCCATGAGGACCAACCATGCAAATTAGCCTAGGAAGATTAAAGTCTCTGAGGTTATATTATCCACGTTGTAGATGCATGACTGTATTCTTGATTATAAGAAATTATAGATAAAGAAAAGTCAATCTGTTTTCCAAGCTGTTTAGACTCCCTGTTGTCCTCAGTCAAGAGTTTACTAAAAGGGAAAAAATGCTTTTCTTCACTCTTTTTGCAGTTAGTGAACAAGATCTATATTTAATTATTAGCTTTCTAAAATTTGTGTGTGTTTGTGTAATAATATATTTACCTGCTCTACGAATACATATTTTCCTCAGGAGTAACTTCTGAAAGGTATCCTAATGTGATTAGAAAAATCCTCCATTTAGGAGCGTGGAAGTGAAGATATTTCTAACACTGCTTTATTCAGATGAAATAATTGCAAGTATGTTTGCTCAATGGGGCAACCCATGCATAGATGGGGTTCAGTAAAGTAAGCACCTGTAAACTTCAATAAACCCTTGGTATGTATAGGATAATGCTGTCCTGAGAAATCAGTTCAATCAAGGATCTCTTGTACCAGAGTCTCTGCTGGTGTAAACTGACACAGCTCCATTGACTTCACTGGAGCTAAGCTGCTATAAACCAGCAGAGGATTTTGGCCTTTGCTTTACTTAGCTCAGTTTAGTGCAACCAAAGCATTTACAGAAGTGATACCTATGTCCGTGCTGTTATAAGTACTGAACTATTCCTTTAAATATCTGAATTTGTACCAAATATTACAACATTTGCAAAGCCACACAATATGTACCTTAATATTGACTGTTACTGTCAAATTCCTCTCCTGCCAATGCTCTAGTCTGTATTAAGGCTAAACTCCCATGGAAATCTATTGGAGTCCTGAATAAGAAGTATAGGATTTGGACCTGATAGGGCAAATTATGACTGACCATAGCAGTCTTATTATTACTAGTCAAATGAAAGAGCATCCTGCTTTCCTGTTTGGAATGATTTCTGAAACACAGATATAGTCTTTTCCCCCTGCCTAAATGCTTGTTTCACAGATATATAGTTGGAGTGTGTGTTGATGAATATCATGCAGCTAACACAGCCATCAGGCTACATGGAAAAAATATTTAAAATAAAGATATGACCATGTAAGTGAAGTATGGATGGCTGGGTCCTAAAAAGCTGCTTGTCCTAGAATATTTGTGTATCATCAATATTTAATCCTTTTCAGACTATTCCTTGCCTTCCTCATTCATGGTTCGCATTCTAGTTTGTGAAGTAGAAATATTACAAGTGAGGAGCACAGTTCATAGAAACACTGTAGTATTTCTGAAGCTCACTTGATTTGTTTAGAAGCCACAATATAAAATATGGCAAAAACCAACCAATCACACACAACAACCAACCTCATCAGGCTCCACCAGAGAGACATAGGGAGGAGGATACAAAGAGTCAACACATGCACACAAGGAGTCCAGGTGCTTTCCTCTCTACTTCTCCATGGGATGCCAGTCAACCCAAAGAAAGCAGGGAGAATATGGTGATGTCTCTGTCCCAGTTCCCACTGGCCTGAGGAGCTGGGTGGGCACACCTGGAGTAGCAGGGTGCACCATCCAGAAGAGATTTGGGCTGCAGAAAGGAATGAGGAAATGAATATACGCCTGTGCCTATCAGGTATAATCTGGTCCTACATGTTACATTGTAAAATGTTCACTGTTAGTTATTGCATTTTAAAAGCTATGAAAATTTAATCTAGACATGCACAGATTTAATCTAGACATGCAGCTCCCATTGGCCGGGAATGGGGAACCGCGGCCAATTGGAGCTTTGGGGGTAGTACCCACAGAGAGGGCAGCACGCAGTAGAGCTGCTTGCCCCACCTCACCCCCAGGTGCCAGACATGCTGGCCACTTCTAGGAGTAGTGTGGGGCCAGGCAGGCCGCCTTAGCCCTGCTGCGCACCACTGCCACCATGAAGCAGCTTGAGGTAAGCAGCACCGGGCAGGAGCCTGCACCCCAAACCCCAACCCCCTGCCTTGAGCCCCCTCCTGCACCCCCTGCCCCACATTCATGGCCCTACATACAATTTCCCCACCCAGATATGGCCTTTGGGCCAAAAAGTTTGCCCACCCCTGAGCTATATCATCTCTTTTAAAAGTCTATTCAATCCCAATTTTAAAACTTCAAGTGATGAAGAATCCACAACATCCCTAGTAAGTTGTTCCAATGGTTAATGTCTTCCGTCAAAAAAGTGCTCCTTATTTTTAGTATAAATTTGGCTAGCTTCAGTTTCCAGCCACTGGATCACATTATACTGTCTTCTGCTATATTATGGAGTCATCTGCTATTAAAAAAATCTCTTCCCCATGTAGATAGTTGAAGATCATGATCATGCCACCTTTTAACTTTCTCTTGGATAAACTCAATAGATACAGCATCTTTAGCTTCTCATCACAAGAGATTTTCCAGACCTCAAATCATTCTTCTAGATCTTTTCTAAACTCTTTCCAGTTTTTTCAAATCCTTTTCTAACTGTGGACACACTGAAACTAGACACAGACTAGACCAGAAATAGTCTCCCTATTGCCACGCACAGAGGGAATACTACCTCCCAATTCCTTTTGGTATTCCCCTTCTTGTACTTCTAAGGATTGTGTTTGGCCTTTCAGCTGCACCACTGTACTTGGAGTTTTTGTTCAATGGGCTGTTTATTGCATATGTATATGACATAGATGTTTCTGAAGTGTATATGTTTAATCGTACAAATGTAGGACTGTAAGGGACCTCAGTAGGTCATCTAATCCCATGCACTGAGGCAGGACCAAGTATTATCTAGAGCAGTGGTTCCCAAACTTGTTCTGCTGCTTATGTTGGGAAAGCCCCTGGCGGGCTGGACTGGTTTGTTTACCTGCCACGTCCGCAGATTCGGCTTATCGCGGCACTCAGTGGCCATGGTTTGCTGCTCCAGGCCAATGGGAGCTGCTGGAAGCAGTGGCCAGTATGTCCCTTGGCCCGCGCTGCTTCCAGCAGCTCCCATTGGCCTGGAGCAGCGAACCGCGGCCAGTGGGAGCCGCGATCAGCCGAACCTGCGGATGTGGCAGGTAAATAAACTGGCCCAGCCTGCCAGGAGCTTTCCCTGCACATGCGACGGAACAAGTTTGTGAACCCCTGATCTAGACTATCCCTGATTTGTTCTTGTCTAGCTTGTTCTTAAAAACCTCCAGTGACAGAGATTCCACAACCTCCCTAAATAATTTATTCACTTGCTTAACTACCTGTATACTTTTGAAGTTTTTCCTAATGTCTAACCTAAATCTCCCTTGCTGCAATTTAAGCCTATTGCTTCTTGTCTTGTCCTCAGTGGATAAGGAGAACAATTTATGATCATCCTATTTCTTCAAGTGTGTAAAAGGTTGTGATACTCTTATATCCTCCCTCAGTCTTCTATTCTCCAGAACAAACAAACCTAAAGAGAAATACAGGTGAAATGAATTTATTCTTCAACTTATTCACAGACAGGCTTCATTCTCCACTGTACCCAAGCACAGCTCAAGCTCATGTGGCAGTAGGGGAGGTGGCACTGTCTGGAACCAAATTTCAGCTACCCATCTCTACTGTAAGTTAAAGATGTAGTGGGGCAGCTCTGACTTAAACACTGGCAGAAGATCAGCTAATGCAAAGCTTTGCACTACCAGCACCACTCTCCTGACATGCCACCTGTTTCTTCCCAACAGCTCCAACATGTCCCCCTCCCCACCTCAGAGATGCTACCCAATATATGGGAGCAAAGTTCCAGTACAGGAATGGCATAGTTGGTGTAGGAGAACTGTTTTGCAACTGCAGATATTCCCCTTACACAGGAAGAATTCTAAGATACAAAATCTCTGGCCACCTCCAGGTCACTTTCCACTACCTAAGCAATGCAATGTGAACTTGGTGTAGTGCAGAATCTGGCCCAAATACATGCAAAGGAGCTAGTTATTATTTGGTGTTGGATGTCATGACCAGCAGTGCATGAACCTCAGGAAGTTCAGTTTGGAACAAAGCCTTTTACGTTTCAATGTTTATTTGAAGCTTTTCTAAATATCATTATGTTCAACATAATCTAACTGTAATAGATTCTGAGACAAGAAGGGATCATTCTGATAATCCAGAATGACCTGCTGCATATCACAGGCCATAGAGCTTCCCCAAAATAATTCCTACACCGTACCTTTTAGAAAAACATCCAATCTTGATTTCAGAATTGCCAGTGATGGAGAATCCACCATGACCATTGGCAAATTGTTCCAATGGTTGATTAGCCTGACTGTTAAAAACATACACCTTGTTTCCAGTCTGTTTGTCTAGCTTTATCTTCCACTCACTGGATTGTGTTATACCTTTCTCAACTAAACTGAAGAGCCCATTTTTAAATATTTGTTGCCCATGTAGATACCTGAAGACTATAAACAAGTCATCCCCAACCTTCTTTTGTTAAGCTAAATAGACTCAAAGAGCTCAATCACTATAAGGTGTGTTTTCTAATCCTTTAATCATTCTCCAATATATCAACATTCTTCTTGACAGAGGTAAAGTAACCTCTCTACTCCTATCCAAAATTCCTCTGTTTATGCATACCAGGATCGCTTTAGCACTTTTGGTTACAGCATTGCACTGGGAGCTCATGTTCAGCTGAATATCCATCATGATGCCCAAATCTTTTTCAGAGTTACTGCTTTTCAGGACAGAGGACCTGATTCTATAAGCAGGGCCTAAATTCTTTGTTCCTGTTTACATTTAGCCATATTAAAACACATATGGTTTGCCTGTGTCCAGATGGCACACAGTATCAGTGACTTGTCCTTTTCATTATTTATCACCCACCCACCCCCATTTTTTGGTCATCTACAAACTTATCATAGAGTCAAAGAAGAGTAGGGTTGGAAGAGACTTCTGGAGGTCATCTAGTCCAACCCCCTGCTCAAAACAGGACCAATCCCAAATAAATCATCCCAGCCAGGGCTTTGTCAAGACAGGCCTTAAAAACTTTATCAGGGATGATTTTACATTTTCTTCCAGGTCACTGATAAAAGTGTTCAATAATGTAGGGCCAAGAACTAACCCCTACAATGAAGTGTCTTGGCTTACAGCTACATGTTGAGGCCTATCAGTTAGCCAGCTTTTACTCCATGTGCCATGTTAATTTTATAAAGTGCTAGTTTTTTAGTTTAGTGTTATAGCGTTCTAGTTTTTAGTCACAATGTTGGGCAGTGCCAAATCAAACCCCTTCCATTATCTTAAAAAAGCACATAACCTCAAATTATATATAAATAAAAGTTAGACAGCATGCCCCCCCACCACAACTCATGTCAATTACATACATACTGAAAGTAATAAATGCCAAATTTAGAGTGAGTGGTGGCCTGAACCAAAACCCAATATTCCTAAACTCCCAACTTTGAGGAAGTATGGAGCAGGAGCTTAGCCTCAAAGCTCAGGTTCATCTTTAGTTTTGAGACTTTCCGACCCTCTGTGTCCTATTTTTCTTCTTTTTGTCTTAACTCATGCTTCCAACATGCCAACCCTCAGCTCTGGCTGCCAAGGAGTCCCTACCACAGGAGATCTTACATATGGTCTCTCTGCTACCACATTGTGTGGTTTCTGGGTCAAAGATGTCCCGGATATTATCATAATTGATTGAGCCACTGTCAGAGACTTTACATCATTGAAACAAAACAAAGGGAGACATGGTCTGTAGCCCAAGATGCTTATATTTTAAACCTGATCATTTGTCTGTATTGCATAGTCTGTTCTGCTGGATGAAAAGAAAGTCTTAGACTAGTGCAATTTTTATTCTTTTGCGGTACTAGATCTGAGGAACTATCCCAGATTGAGGTGTCATTAAAGCAGGTTTTGGAACAAATTGATAAACTAAACAGTAATAAAAGTCACCAGGACCGGATGGTATTCACCCAAGAGTTCTGAAGGAACTCAAATGTAAAATTGCAGGATTAACTGTCATCTGTAACCTATCATTTAAATCAGCTTCTGTACCAAATGACTGGAGGATAGCTAATATGATGCCAATTTTTAAAAAGGGCTCCAGAGGTGACCCTGGCAACTATAGGCCAGTAAGCCTCACTTCAGTACCAGGCAAATTGCTTGAAACTATTGTAAAGAACAAAATTGTCAGACACATAGATGAACATAATTTGTTGGGGGAAGAGTCAACATGGTTTAAGGGAAATCATGCCTCACCACTCTACTAGAATTCTTTGAGGGGGTCAACAAGCATGCAGACAAAGGAGATCCAGTGGATATAGTATATGTAGATTTTCAGAAAGCCTTTGACAAGATCCCTCGCCAAAGGCTCTTAAAATAAGCAGTCATGGGATAAGAGTGAAGATCCTCTCATGGCTTGGTAGCTGGTTACAAGATAGGAAACAAAGTGTAGGAATAAATGGTCAGTTTTCAGAATGGAGACAGGAAAATAGTGGTGTCCCCCAGGGATCTGTATTGGGACCAGTCCTACTTAACGTATTCATGAAGGATCTGGAAAAAGGGGAAAACAATGATACAAAATTACTCAAGATAGTTAAGTCCCAGGCAGACTGTGAAGAGCTGTAAAAAGGATCTCACAAAACTGGGTGACTGGGCAACAAAATGGCAGATGACATTTAATGTTGATAAATGCGAAGTAATGCATATTGGAAAACATAATACTAATAATACATATACAATGATGGGATCTAAATTAGCTGTTACCACTCACTAAAGAGATCTTGAGTCATTGAGTGGATGATTTCAGAGAACTATCCACAATGTGCAGCGGCAGTCAAAAAAGTGACCAGAATGTTGGGAATCAAGAAAGGGACAGATAAGACAGAAAATATCATATTGCCTCTATATAAATCCATGGTATGCCCACACCTTGAATACTGCGTGCAGATGTGGTCGCCCCATCTCAGAAAAGATATACTGGAATTGGAAAAGGTTCAGAAAAGGGCAACAAAAATGATTGATTGGGGTAGAGAAGGGCTTCCATATGAGGAGAGATTAATAAGACTGGGACTTTTCAGCTTGGAAAAGAGGTGACTAAGGGGGGAGGGGGGAAGATATGATAGAGGTCTATAAAATCATGAGTGCTATAGAGAAAGTAGATAAGTTAGTGTTATTTACTTCTTCTCATAATACAAGAGCAAGGGGCCACCAAATGAAATTAATAGGTAGCAGGTTTAAAACAAACACAAAGTATTTTTTTCATGCAACACACTGTCAACCTCTGGAACTCCTTGCCAGAGGGTGTTGTGAAGTCCAATACTATAACGGGGTTCAAAAGGGAGCTAGATAGATTCATGGAAGATAGCCATTGATGGACCTATCAGCCAGGATGGGCAGGAATGGTGTCTCTAGACTCTGTTTGCCAGAAGCTGGGATTGGATGCCAGGGCATGGATCACTTGATGATAACCAGCCTGTTCATTCCCTTTGGGGCACCTGCGATTGGCCACTGTCAGAAGACAGGATACTGGGCTTGATGGACCTTTGGTCTGACCCTGTATGGCCGTCCGTATGTTTATCATCACTGGGCTTTACAGCAGAGATGTAAGTGAAGAGAAGGGATTGCAGTCAACCTGGAGAGGGAGGTATTTCCAACTCTCAGGGGCAGCATGCTATCCTAGCCCTTCCTCTTTAATATAGATCAGAGAATACAACTATCTGCAGAGCAGAATATCTAGTGGAATCAGTTACATGATAGACATGAAAAAATATTCATTTTTCACATGACTGAAGTGTGCTGAGAAATTGTGCAAAACATTAAACCATCTGGGGTGTTAAGTTCTACCATGAGATATTTTTTTTTCCTGCTAGAGAGATCTCTCTCAATTTTTTTTTAACTAAAGTCAGATCCCTTAGTTTATTCTACCTGAGGAACCATCCAATGCATTCAGCAGGCCTTGCATCAGACATAACCAATGTAGATATTAAATTAGTTTCTTCTTACATAGGAAGATTTAGTGTCAACGTACCACTGGCAAAACCTGTATTCAAGAGCTCCCACTAGCCTGACCTGGCTCTACTGGCTTTTCATCCCATCTGTTTTAGAGATATTATTCTCTCATAAAAGTCATGTGAATAGGCTACCAATTGGCAAGTTATAAAATCTTTTTTGAAAGCTATGCATTACTAAATGTTCTATTAGAGCACGTGTAAGTTAAGTATATGGAATAACAACATCCCTGCACATATAACAAAAAAAGTCACATAATCTGTGTGGATTGTTGTTTATCAGTAACATGGTAGAATGCAAGAGTTTTAAAATAGTCAGAAAGTTTCCTTTTTTTGGCCAACATTATATAATGGTGAATTCTTGTATTTTATTCATTCAATTTACCTTTACATAGCATCTAAAATATCAGTACAGGAGGACAAAATGGCACAGTGACTCAAGGCAATGGTCTTTCACCTTTACAGACAATGCAAATTTGTACCTGTCATTTCACAAGTGATGAGCTTGGTTGTCTCAATTTTGTCCCTTTGAGACATTTGTCCATATCACAGAACCACTGCATGTTTTATTTTAATTAGCTGTCTCCACTTAGAAGAAAACAGAGAATGTAGTAAACAGGGTTGTTTAAGGTCAGTTTTTAGGTTCATTTGGGAGAACTGTGAAGGAATTAAGAAATATTCCAAATATATGTATTTATGATTGTGCATGTATTGAATTATTTGTAACATGCTCAATAAATTATATTGAATATATCTATATCCCTTATCACTATAGCATCTGTGAATCTCAATAGATTTTATCCTCACAAAATGCCTTTGAGATAGTACTTCCCTCCTTATTGCCATTTACACATGGCAAACAGAAGCTTTGAGTGTGCTGAAAATTGAATCTATGCCTCCTGCTCCCAGTCCTGTGCTTTTACGATAAATCCTTTCTTCCCACTCTATATTTGGCAAATATACAAATTTTCATAGCCATCATTTAGGGAATTCCCTTCATCCAGAGTAGTAGAAGCAGCTCTAATCTTCTAGGCAGTCTAGCCCATATCAGCACTTGAGCAGTTCTTAGAGCTCTCTTTCCCAGACTTTCTACATCACTGCATGCTTGGTTTTGGTGATAAGTTAGTGTACAGTTAACTCTGTACAAGAGATCTCATTACCGAAGTTTAGATTCTAGCTCCCAACATGCATCACTTGCAGGAAAACCTTTTCTCCATTGCCAAATGCCTATTTATATGAATCATGTCACATCTGTGGTTCTGCTGGGACAAACAAGGTCTGTACTTGTACTGGGCAAAATTTTTCAGGCAAACTTCACCCACCCCATCAAAAGATGCAGAATGAGACACTGCAACATTTTGTGAATTATGAAGATTTCAACAAGTTTTTGTTTTCCAACTGAAACAGTAAAAAAAATAGAATGTTTTGTTTCAACATTTTAAAACATGAAATTGTTTCAGTTTCCTTTAATTTTATTTTTTTTAAAGTTAAAATGTTTGGTTTCACTTCAACATTTTTTGTTCAGCCAAGACAGCTTTTCCCCCCTCCCAACTTTCGAGAACTGCCAAGAAACCAAAAAACCTCCATTATTCACTTAGCCCTAGTTTGTATTCCGTTTTGTTCTACTTTCTTTCCCCCCCCCATGTATTTATCTCAATTATTTGTTGTGCCAGCTAGTTTCAGCTACTGTGCACTTTATTTTTAAAGTTATGTCCCCCTATCAGCAGTCCATAGTGACTTGACCTGAATGCACCACTGAACCACCCAAGGTGCTTCCATCAGCATTTTCAGCAGGAAGAGCAGCTTTTTGCCAAATGGCTTAGTCAATGCTATAGCAAACATTTAAACAAAAAAACTAAGTTAAAAGAGAATTGGTGTTTGAAATCTTTTAGCACAGGTTTAGTCTGTCTTCAGAGCTCTGACACTGACACCCAGGAAGTCACTGTGAGAAGAGTTATATTCCTCTTCCGTTCAGTAATTTCATGGTAAAAGAGCAAATATGGACTCCATAAAATTAAATAGCAATGAGTCTGAACATAGTAAAGGAAATATGTTGTGTACAATGTACTGTATAATTAACCTGTGTAACTCACTTCCACCAGATGTTATTCGGGCAAATAGTATAAGTTTCAAAATGAATTAGACATTAATATGGATAAGAACAGCACATTCATTTGCACTACCTCTGCTTGTGCAAGTGCTGTTAAAACTTAAACTTTAAGGCGTAAGGCGATCAGCATCTGGATTTATGAGCAAATACACCACCATGATACAGTATTAAATAGTTCTCTTTACCCCTTCTTCTGAATCATCTGACACTGGTCCTTTAATCTGTTCCTCTGTTTGTAAACCTTAGCATCTAAGTTCCTCACATTAAGTGTAGAGTATACAGTTAAAATAAATACCACCCAGACAATCACACACCAATATTCTTAGGCTCTCATCTAGAAATGAGTGAAGCCATTTGAAGGCAATACCATTAAACCTTCCCCTGCACTTCTATCATGCCTTTCATCTCAGAATCTGGAAGAGCTACACAGGTCATTTAATGACGCTTTACACATGGGGGATGGACCTACTTTGTGAAGTTAAGGTCTGGTTGTAGATCCAGCGGTGTGCATTTCTGGTATGAGGCTTTTGGATTCAAAGGTGTGTATCTTTCGTATTCCAGTTCAGACCATCACTGCTCTCGACATTCCTGTGTGGTAGGTCAGTGCTGAGAGTTAGGATGGCTTGGGGTTTATTTCTAGGTCTGATAATGTCAACTCATCGTGTGACCTTGGCAAGTCACTTAGGGCCAAATTTTCAAACATGGCCTTGTTGCGGAGTGACTACTCATTGGCATGGCACCTCCTGCTGGTTGTCCAAGGAATTAGCTGTTTTCCAGCTCTGGAGCACCCTCTGCCAGCTGATGTCTCACCCGCCCCTGGCCCCCATGTCCCTCCAAGTCCCCAGTGTCCTTTACCCAGGGGTTCTGCCCACAGCAGCAACCCCCAGTCTAGGTCTCCCCACTCAGGGGAACCCCCAACCCACTATCCCCACATCGCCTCAGTGGCTACTGCCAGTCACCATCTAGCCCCCACTCACTGTGGCGGACTGCAGTCTATAAGCCACTTATCATCGGCAAATGGGAGTTAGGACCTGCTGCCTTTGCCCATCTACGGGCTGCCCCTCTGAAGCCCCAGTACCCTTTTGTAGGCCCTTAATAAGGTCTTCAGCCTGGGGTTTTACTAGGCTGGAGCTCCCCAGCTCCCTTTCCCTTCCCCCGTACTGCTCCACCCAACAAGGCCTGGGTTTTGCTAGGCTGGAGCTCCCAGCTCCCTCTGCCGTTCCCCAGCATTGCTCCACCCTAAGTATCCGCCTCAGCTTCCCAGAGAGCCAGGTCCTTCCCTCTCTACAACCAGAGAGAGACTGTCTTTCCTTCTGGCCCATCGCCCTCTTATAAGGGCCAGCTGGGCCCTTATTGCACTGGCTACAGCTCTGGCTGCTTTCCCAATTAGCCCAGCTTTTCCCCTGCCACAGCCCTCTCCCAGGGCTGTTTTAAGCCCTTCAGGGCCAGAGCGGGGTAACCACCCCGCTACAGGCCAGTAATTTGGAATACCTTTAGTTTTAGGTGTGCATATTAAAATATACGTGTTTAAAGATGAGCACCTAAATATTGACAGAGCCAATATGTGGGTCTTAAGATTTTAGTTTGCACATCCATGGAGATAATGCTTACCCATCTCTGTAAAACACATTGATATCTAAAGACATTTTATCTGCAAGTGTTATAGTTGTCTCTATTTGACAGATTGAGAAATTGAGGCATAGAGGGGTTATGAAATAGCCAAACATTATATAGCAGGTTAGCATCAGACCATAGAACCCAAAGTCCTGGTTTTCAGTCCTTCTGTCTTTGCCTCTTTTAATGTAACCCTCCCACAAATTAAAAGAAACTGTAATTCTCATTTTGCTGTTGGAGCCATGACACACAACTTAGTCATAATCAAGTGGCTTTTTTTTTGTCCTGATTTTAAACCCTTGTCAGCTCCAGTTTAGAAGTTAATACAAAAAAAAAGTTTCAAGTCACATTTGCAGTCAGATGAAATTGGAAAAAGGCTAGCCTATTACTTGAAGGTAATGAGTCAGAGTGATTCACTGCAGCCTCTTGGTGATTTCTGTAGGAACCAATCAAATGAAAGGGCACAAAAGCCATTCACAGTGAAGATGATCCTCAGCTCTAACGAATATAAAATCTGAAGTCATTAAAATGCCTAAGAGTGAGAAAGATGGAAACTTAAAAGCAGAGGACACACTGACCAAAAAAAGTTTATAGGAAAAACCTTTAAATCAGTCATTAAGATGGAACTGTCCAAACACTGAATCTTATGGCTCTCATAGGACTAAAAAACAACACAGTCAAAATGAGAGCACTCTTAACAAAGTGGTTCCATTTAAAGTTAAAAGGAACAGAGAGTGGGTTAGCAAACAGCCCACATAATCCATTCAGAATGATAAAAATGCAGTAGTGTTTGTGCAATGTGACCTTTAGTATAAAAGAGAAAGGAAAACAAATGCATTACACTAGAAAAGTTAAGTACCTCCCCCTCTTACCTGTCACATCTTAAATGTATAATAACATAGCACCTTATAGATCTATCTTACATTTGCTGTGATTGTCCAACCAGAGGATAACTCATCCATATTAACTAGTCATTTCTTCCACATCTACAATAGAAGCCTATAGACATGCTCATGCACTTTCCTACTTTAGTGTCAGAAAATATATTTTAAAAAAATGCTTCTGTCACACTCCTCCTAGTGGCTACAACAACCTACTATTGCTGTCAACTAATGGAATTGCTGTTCTAGCTCAAGTAGTAAAAGCCTGTGGTGATTGAGGTCCCAGTTACTACTGACCTGGGTGTGACTTGCTAAAAACTGTTTAAGTGGTGCTGAAAAGAATTGGAGCTTATACCCAAATCTTTCAGTTTACTGCCAGAGCCTGGATCCCAGCAGTGTCCCTATAAAATATCAGAGAAGTAAAATATCATTCCAAATATTAACATGCAAATGATGATAGTAAATGTGAAATGTGAAACCATAAGTATCTGTATTAATTAACATCTGTGTGAGTAGTCAAAATGTAATTTCTTGGTATGTCTTCACTGCACAGTTAGCTCAAATGATTGGCACCCAGTTAGTTTAGCCCAGGTACAAACATCCCCCAAAGCAAAAAACTATATATCATCCCCATATTACTATGTTCTCACTGTTTCTGCACTTGCCTGTGTGTGTTTGTCTGGAGATCTGGGTTTGAGCACTATATCACTGGTCAGAGATTCCTGAGAGAAGGAAATGCAGGGCTTCAAACACCTCTGGGCCTGCAGAGTGGTAAGTAAGTGTTTGTTATACACAGGATAGCATACCCAGGTCCTGGTCTAAGGGTATGTCTTCACTACCAGCCGGATTGGCGGGCAGCGATCGATCCAGAGGGGATCGATTTAGATGCAATAAATCAACCCCCAAGCGCTCTCCCATCAACACCTGTACACCAGTGCCACAAGAGGAGCCGGCAGAGTCGACGGGGGAGCGGCAGCAGTCGACTCACTGCGGTGAAGACACCACAGTAAGTCGATCTAAGTACGTCAACTTCAGCTACGTTATTCACACAGCTGAAGTTGTGTAACTTAGATCAATTCTCCCCCTCCTGCCCCGCCCCCAGTGTAGACCAGGGCTAAGAGTGGAAGAACAATAAAATTCCACTCTAAGTCAGATAAGGAGAAGAGACCTATCACATGAGGTGATCAGGGCTGGATTACCCAATGGGCAGACTAAGCACGTGCTTAGGGCACCAGCAAAGCAGGGGCACCAAAAAAAAAAAGAAGTTTTTTTGGGAAAAAAAATGATATTTGATATTTCAAAAAAAAGCATTGAAGTAGTCATCATGGGAAAAATCAGAACTTTCTTAGACTTCTACACTCCACTACACACTCTTCCCCCATTTTTCTGTTCTCTTTTTATTACTTATCCCCACCTAAACCAGGGGGGCATCCTACAAACGTAGATAGAAATAGTATGAGGAAATCAGATCCTGCCATGTATTGCAATAAATTTATGTTTTATTATTGATATATTCTTCTGAGTTATAGTACTTGATTCATTTTTTTTCCTCCTTTCATATATATTATATATATATACACACACACAAATAGTGTACATTGTGTAATTTGTTTTTGTTTTTTTTAAGTTCAGATAACTGAAATAAGGGGCAGGATGAAATGTAACCGAGTGGCAAGTAAACAAACCAGCCTGGCCCACCAAGGGGCTTATCCTGGTGGGCCGCATGCTAAAGGTTGCCGATCCCTGCTCTAAACCGTAGATGTAGAAGTTATTACACCCAGAGTTGTCACCTACCACCCCACCCTGGAACTCATATAGGGTATTATCAAATTATTACAACACATTCTTGATGGGGACTACATCCTGAAAGAAATCTTTCCCAAACTCCCTCTTATGGCCTTCAAACAATCCCTTTTCTCCCCCCGCCATCCCGCCACCTCACCAAGTTCTTCAGAAGCAAGGTCCCCACAGACCAGGACACACCAGCTCAAATCAGCAGCAGACCCTGTCAGAACAGATACAAAATCTGCAGATATTTCTCCACTGCTATGATGTTCAATATCCCAACACACTTTTCAAGATGCACACTCAGCATATCTCATCCAGTTCATCCAATACCCCAACTATGCGGATTAAACTGGACAAGCACTATGCTCTTGAATATTCTCACACAGAATGATGAGAGACAAAAGCACCCTATCACCCACAGGCAAGCACTTTTCAGTAAGTGATTGCTGTATATTTGACCTCTCAGTTCTCATCCTCAAAGGCAACCTACACAACACCTTCAAGAGATGAGCCGGGGGACTCTGCTGAACACTGACAACCACAGACTTTGAGACTAGTTTTATGGCTCATTGTTGGATTCAATCCAACACCTTAACCTTAATTCCCAAGAACTCATCTCAACTTTGAATTAGTCAGGTTTCTTTATTGGCATATAGTAAATTTATGATGAGTTGATCAGGCTCAAGTACAAGGGGTGGGTAGAGGGTGTACCACAAGTCCAGAATACATCATCATCATCAAACTTACATACAGATTCCCAAAACAGACACTGTGAACCTTCTATTCTACATCATATCATGGGCTCTATGATGGGTTCTCAGAAGTTAGTGAGTCAGTGTCCATACAGATCATGAACGGTTTATGTGCCATCCATCTGCCATCCATCACACATTTATTGCCTTACTGTTACATGTTATTCATTGCCCTACTACTATTCCCTTATCTACTAATTACATATTTACAAGGTTACTGTGAATACTCCTGTGAATTCATGTTTTATTAATTTTTTCATGTCCTTAGTCAGAATAAATCTACAATTACAACAATTTGTAACTCACCCTACCACCTGTTAACCCTTAATTGCCCATTTTATTTTTAAGTCATCTCCTACACATGCTAACCCCTTATGCTTAACAATGTGTCCCAACTTGAATTTTGCTTAGATGCTATGGTTACCTTCTTCACATCTGAAGAAAAAGCTGTGTGAAGCAAGACAGCTTGTTCCTGTTATCAACAGAAGTTGGTCCAATAAGGCATATTACCTCACCTACCTTGTGTCTCTCATATCCTGGGACCAAACAAATACACTGCAAGCAAATCCTTGGACACTTTAATTATGCTTTCACAAAAAGTTAAATGTAATATCTATCCTCTAGGACCATGGAACGTATGTGGTCATATAAAGAGGTCCCTACTGAACTAATTCTATAAGCACCCTGCACATGCTTAACATTATGCACATGAGTAGCTCCATTGATTTCAATGGACTTGGGGCTTTGGGTCCTTACAGTAACTATGTGTGTTATTCAGTCATTTAAAATGTTTTCATGAAAGACTATCCAGATAAAAAGTTAAAAATGGTTTCCATTTTTCATGCTAAACTAAGCTTTTTGAAGATGGGTTATCTTCAAGTTTTAATGAGGACAAAGGAAAGACATCAAAGTCCCCAGAATAGACTACATCTAGGGGAAACTCAGTAGTCAGCGTGAGAGTAATAATTGACAAGGCAATTTGGACAACAAAGTAATTTTCCCCAGTGTCCAAAAGCGATACAGGTCTAGGTAACTGAGCAGCTTGACCAGATGCATAAGAACAAATGGTTACAAAACTTCTGGTGCAAAATATTTTTGTCATTTCAGCAGAAAGTGCATCTCTAAACCAAACAGAATAAATCATTTATCTTGGAATATTGTCTAATATATGAAAATATAAATATTTATCACCACATTAATGCAGGAGCTATGAGGTTTCTGGCTTGAAGCCATTGGGAGCTATGCATCTGCATACACAGCGGACAATAAATTAGCATGTGTATGCTAAGCGTTTCCCAGTTCTTCCTCTTTCTTTGTTCTCTATAAGAAACCAATTCCATTTTGAGTTATTGAGCCTCCTTTGTACTTTGCTGAGTAATAAAAGGACACTTAGCCAAAACTAAGAACTGACACTGGAAAGCTAGTGTCAATTATTAGACCATTTTAACTGCCCTTGAGATTGCTGGCTTAACACTAATTGATGGCTCAGTAATATGTAACAATTTACTTTGCTTTTTGACTCCTCAAAGCTTTACTTAATGTATTGCAATTACTACGAGAGCCGTCACTTTCAAATGGACCATAAAAGTTAGTTTCAAAAGGCAGGAGTGGAGAATTAGAATGTGTACTGTGGATACTGATTTACTTTGGTAATAATCAACTGTGGTGGTGGTGAACACATGTTGACTTGAGAAGGCAAACTGATGGAAAACCAGTCCAGTACTGGACAAGCCTACCTAATTTTTCAAAAATGTTTTTAGTTTGCTCAGCTGCAGTAGATTCACAAGCCAAGAATTGCCTAGTTAGGATAAATGAGAAAATATAAGTGTTAAAGGGCTTGATTCTCCTACCACATGAATTTTAGACCAGTGGAATTCCACTGACTTCAATAAAGTAACATTGGGGTAGATCAGGAGTAAATGAGCAAAGAATCAGCCCCAAAGGGAAAGAGTGGAGAAATAATAATACACTGAATGAGTCCATGATAAAAAGAGGTAGCTTTGGTACCATACACTGTAAGTTGATTTATTGTTTGAATAGCAGTACAGTCTAAGGGCAGAGGTGTGCCAATAGCTGATTTTCCCAGTGTTTTGGCACACCTCTTGACCATTTCAGAAAAAAGTTAAATTAAAAAATTGGTTTGGGTCTACTGAAATGTTTCATTCAGACCAAAAGGAAAAAAAAGCCACTTTGTATAGCTTTTAACCATTTAAATTAAAAAAACAAAAAAAAAAGTAAAAGAAAATCTTGAAATGAGTAATTTTGATTTTTTTTTTTTTAACATCAAACTATTGTGGGGTTTCCTCTAGGATTTCTCCCTCCACCTGTCCATCGGTACAATTTGTCAAATTTGACACAAGTTTACAAAATGTGTAAGTCAATCTTTAGAGGCCCCCAGCACTGAAAAGATTATGGTGCCCCCCATATGCAATTCAAAATAAAAACAATACTATACCGTATTCAACAGTATTATTATAACTCAGAAGAATATATCAATAAAACAAATTTATTGCAATACATGACAGGATCTGATTTCCTCATAATATTTCGATCGACATTAGTAGGATGCCCCCCTGGTTTAGGTGAGGATAAGTAAGAAAAAGAGAACAGAAAAACGGTGGAAGAGTGTGCAGTGGAGTGTGCGGAAATCTAAAAAAGGTCTGATTTTTCCCTTGATGACTACTTTGATGCTTTTGAAATATCAAATATCAATTTTTTTCAAAAAAAAAAAATCTCACTTTGCTCGTGCCCTAAGCACATGCTTAGTCTGCCTATTGGGTAATCCAGCCCTGCGCTGGTGGGTGGGAGATGCTGGGAGCGGGGGCAAGGGGCAGCTGATTCGGGGCTGCTGACATATTACTGTGGCTCTTTGCAATGTACATTGGTAAATTCTGGCTCCTTCTCAGGCTCAGGTTGGCCACCCCTGGGTTAAACCATGTGAGATCATTAGTGAGATGGTAATTGGTTGTTAGCCTCAAAACTCTCTACAGATGCTTAGAATCTTCACTTAGGCCTATACAGTTTAAGCGAAGTAATTAGCCCAGTGCAAATGAGAAGAAAAAGCTGGTATGGTCTTCTTTGCTGCCTTGGCTAGCAGAGTGACATGGTCCACTCCTTTCAGCATCTAGCTACGAGATTCAGAAGCAGTAACAAAAATACCTGTAAGATCATGCAGTAATCCCTCAGGGAACTGATGGGTAGGATCCCCTGGGGAAATAACATGAAGGGGAAAGGAGTCCAGGAGTGCTGGCTGTATTTCAAGGAATCCCTATGGGGTTACAGTGACAAACCATCCCGATGTGTCGAAAGAATAGTAAATATGGCAGGCAACCAGCTTGGCTTAACGGTGAAATCCTTGCGGATCTTAAATATAAAAAAGAAGCTTACAAGAAGGGGAAGATTGGACAAATGACCAGGGAAGAGTATAAAAATATTGCTCGGGCATGTAGGAATGAAATCAGGAGGGCCAAATCACACCTGGAGCTGCAGCTAGCAAGAGATGTTAAGAGTAACAAGAAGGGTTTCTTCAGGTATGTTGGCAACAAGAAGAAAGCCAAGGAAAGTGTGGGCCCCTTACTGAATGAGGGAGGCAACCTAGTGACAGAGGATGTGGAAAAAGCTAATGTACTCAATGCTTTTTTTGCCTCTGTCTTCACGAACAAGGTCAGCTCCCAGACTGCTGCACTGGGCATCACAGCATGGGGAGTAGGTGGCCAGCCCTCTGTGGAGAAAGAGGTGGTTAGGGACTATTTAGAAAAGCTGGACGTGCACAAGTCCATGGGGCCAGACACGTTGCATCCAAGAGTGCTAAAGGAATTGGCGGCTCTGATTGCAGAGCCATTGGCCATTATCTTTGAAAACTCATGGCGAACAGGGGATGTCCCGGATGACTGGAAAAAGGCTAATGTAGTGCCAATTTTTAAAAAAGGGAAGGAGGAGGATCCTGGGAACTACAGGCCAGTCAGCCTCACCTCAGTCCCTGGAAAAATCATGGAGCAGGTCCTCAAGGAATCAATCCAGAAGCACTTACACGAGAGGAAAGTGATCAGGAACAGTCAGCATGGATTCACCAAGGGAAGGTCATGCCTGACTAATTAGTCGCCTTCTATGATGAGATTACTGGTTCTGTGGATGAAGGGAAAGCAGTGGATGTATTGTATCTTGACTTTAGCAAAGCTTTTGACACGGTCTCCCACAGTATTCTTGTCAGCAAGTTAAGGAAGTATGGGCTGGATGAATGCACTATAAGGTGGGTAGAAAGCTGGCTAGATTGTCGGGCTCAACGGGTAGTGATCAATGGCTCCATGTCTAATTGGCAGCCGGTATCCAGTGGAGTGCCCCAAGGGTCGGTCCTGGGGCCGGTTTTGTTCAATATCTTCATAAATGATCTGGAGGATGGTGTGGATTGCACTCTCAGGAAATTTGCGGATGATACTAAACTAAGAGGAGTGGTAGATACGTTGGAGGGCAGGGATAGTATACAGAGGGACCTAGACAAATTGGAGGATTGGGCCAAAAGAAATCTGATGAGGTTCAATAAGGATAAGTGCAGGGTCCTGCACTTAGGACGGAAGAACCCAAAGCACAGCTACAGACTAGGGACCGAATGGCTAGGCAGCAGTTCTGTGGAAAAGGACCTAGGGGTGACAGTGGACGAGAAGCTGGATATGAGTCAGCAGTGTGCCCTTGTTGCCAAGAAGGCCAATGGCATTTTGGGATGTATAAGTAGGGGCATAGCGAGCAGATTGAGGGACGTGATCGTTCCCCTCTATTAGACACTGGTGAGGCCTCATCTGGAGTACTGTGTCCTGTTTTGGGCCCCACACTACAAGAATGATGTGGATAAATTGGAGAGAGTCCAGCGAAGGACAACAAAAATGATTAGGGGTCTGGAACACATGACTTATGAGGAGAGGCTGAGGGAACTGGGATTGTTTAGTCTGCAGAAGAGAAGAATGAGGGGAGCGGGATTTGATAGCTGCTTTGAACTACCTGAGAGGTGGTTCCAGAGAGGATGGTTCTAGACTATTCTCAGTGGTAGAAGAGGACAGGACAAGGAGTAATGGTCTCAAGTTACAGTGGGGGAGGTTTAGGTTGGATATTAGGAAAAACTTTTTCACTAGGAGGGTGGTGAAACACTGGAATGCGTTTCCTAGGGAGGTGGTAGAATCTCCTTCCTTAGAAGTTTAAGGTCAGGCTTGACAAAGCCCTGGCTGAGATGATTTAATTGGGGATTGGTCCTGCTTTGAGCAGGGGGTTGGACTAGATGACCTCCTGAGGACCCTTCCAACCCTGATATTCTATGATTCTATGAAAATAGCTACAACATTGCAATAAATGTTAAATTTAGGGGCAATTTACTGCTTGTGCATATAGAAAAATTTCACGTAAGAGCATTCGGTAATCGGGCCTCAGTATGCCGAAAGCACTTATATGGAGACTGGTTTATCTGTGTGCTTAGGCCTCAGAGGATGTGTCTACACTAAAATGCCCACAGCTCACCTGTGTCAACTGAGTGAGGTTCACAGGGCTTGGGCAGCAGGGTTAAAAAAATTGCAGTGTAGAAATTGCAGCTCGGGCTGAAGAGCAGGCTCTGGGACCACCCTATGACTCTCCCTTTCCCAGGGGGTCCCAAAGCTCAGGCTCCAGCCTGAGTGTCTACACTGCAATTTTATAGCCCCACAGCCCAAGCCCTGTGAATCGGAGTCAGCTGACACAGGCCAGTTGTGGATGTTTTATTGCATTGTAGATATATCCATTAACACAATACATCCTGGGGCTTGCCAGGCAGGTGTGAGACGGGGCGGGAGGTGAGGGGGAAAGAGGGGAGTGGAAGGTGAGGGTATTTACTACAACCATTTAAAGGGGAGAGAGCCCCAGCCCCCATGGTGGATTCAGGAGGGGCTTACTCTGCCCCACTTCTGCCAAGAGGCTTCTGTGGGGAGCATCATGGGCTCACCTTCCTCAAGTACTAGGACTGCAATTGTAATCAGCCCCCATTTTAAAAAAAAGTCTTTATTTCTTACACCCCTGCCTGGCTATTTAAGGGCAGGACACAGTCCAGCCCTGTATATGTAACTACACATGCACATTGAAAACTCTCACATTTGCTAACCACATTCAGAGCTCTCTCAAGTACAGCCTATAACTGGATGGCTTAAATGTATCCAAACTAAAGTTATGAGCATAGGGGAAAAAAGACAGTTTTCTCTACTCAACTGCCACAGCAGGAGAGAAGAGGCTATGAGAAAAAGAATGGCTTCCTCCGATTGACTAGGAATCAAAGTCACTCTCCTGAATGGAGACTCACTATATTGGACCTGGGCAATTCCCCACCACTCAGCAATTCTGCTAATACTTGTTAAATTGTTTCAGTGCTGTGATAACATTACTCGGTAATAATTTAAAATAAAGAACAGCCTTGTACAGCAAGGGCCTGACTGCAGGCATTTGAACTGCAATTCCAGGGCAGTTGCCAACTCATTTGTCAACTTGGTTTGCAGCTCTGTGGGTGTGAGGTTTTGGATCTGATCCTAAATATGCTGAAGAAGAAGTTTTGCCATTGCCTTCAATGGGAACAGAATCAGACCCTACATGAATTCTGGTTTTTAAAAAGCTATTAGCGTTTTAGGGACAGGAGTATGTGTGCAGAATCAGTCAGCCCTCTTTTCACTTGTGAGGAGTCAGATTTCCATCTGTGGACAGAGTGCTTCCTTCTTTTTTTGCTGCCTGTTACTGCTCTTTAACTCCTTTTATATAAATAATAAGCATGATACTACCATGAGTGGGATCATATTCGATTTGCTTTTTGATTGCCGGGGTCAAATTCCTAAAAGTCCTCTCCTTCAATATGCTGCCACCACCACACCAGCAAAAAGCCTCAAAACAAATTTTAAAGGCAGCTTTGTGTGTTTTTCCAGTAGCTTACTGCAAAAATTTGGCAAACTGTCAGCAAAAAGTAGCATATTTCTAAACATTGAGAAAACTGAGCAATATTTTGTAGTTAAAACCAGTGTCCAAATGTTTTTTGCTAATTCTCTGAAATGTTTATGAAGTGAAAGCTAAAACATTTCCCTCCAGCCCTGGCATGTATCTGATGTTGAAGGAAAGCTGTACTTCAAGGTAAAATAAAACAAAACAAAAACAAAAAAACATTCTACTGTCTCCCCAGTGCTTTTCACTACAAAATGACTGCTACTCTCATATTTCCTTTTTTGATCTTTGTCAGACATTTTAATATTTGGAAATTGTAGACAGATGGTATTTCAGTTTTATTGCCTCCCTCCCCTGAGGAATGCAACAAAGGAAAGAATTACAAGTATAGAGATTGAAACAACTTCACACCCACCTAGTTCTTGTTACAAAAACAAAGTATTTTTTCCTCTTTAAGTAAAGCGGAGTCTCTTAAGTTGTGTCTAACAGGAGCCCTGCTTCATTTGTTCCAGCTCTTTCCACAGACCAGTTTATTGCCTGTCTGTCCCTGCATACTGCCTTAGGCCAGGTCTACACTGGAAGCTTTTTGCTGACATTGTAATGTTGGCTAAGGATGCAGTTTTGTGATGACATGTTAATGTCAGCAAAAGCTAAAAAAAGTGCTTTGAGTTTTCCTGGTACAGTTCATAGTGATTCCCCAAATGAAATAAGCTACCAGTACAATAGGAGGGGTTGCAGCTATACCAGCAAATCTTTTTCTAGTGTAGGCTAGCCTAAAGTAATAGATTACAAGTAGGGCAACAAAATATCAATGCTGTTGACATTGCCATAAACATCAGAGACAATTATGTTGACTTTTCAGAAATAGCCACAAAATTGAAATAGCCATAAAATTGAAATAGAACCACACGCTCTGGAAAAGAATCTTCAGAACAATTCTCACATACACTCTCCCTACAGGTGCTGTAAAGTTTACCTAACGAAGGAAACAAGATACATTTGTGGTGCTCAAGGCTGCATTATACGAAGGATCTGAGCTGATAGCTGTGAAGGATCTATGAAATCCTGAAAGCTTAATTTTTTGGACATCATAGACTGAATCCTCCACTTGTACAGTCCTAATCAGAATGTGCTTCATATAGTCCCTCAGACTCAAGCAGCCTGCTTTTATGGTGTATCATCAGAAGTCATAGTACATAACACATGTGATACCTGGCTTGGCGACTAACTTCCAGCAATGTGGTGTTCAGTGATCACTCAGTCCAGGGTGGTCAACCTGAGCCTGAAAAGGAGCCAGAATTTACCAGAGAGCCACAGTAATATGTCAGCAGCCCCCCCATCAGCTCCCTCCTACCCTTGGCTCCCAGCACTTCCCACCCACCGGCAGTTCTGCCAATCAGCTCCTTCCGCTCCCTCCCTCCCGATTAGCTGTTTCGTGGCATGCAGGAGGCTCTGGGAAAGATTGGGGAGGAGCGAGGGCGTGGCAGGCTCGGGGAGGGGGCAGGAAGGGGTGGAGTGGGGGCAGGGCCTGTGGCAGAGCCAGGGGTTGAGCAGCGAGCCCCCCCAGTCACGCTGGAAAGTTGGCGCCTGTAGCTCCAGCCCCAGAGTTGGTGCCTGGACAAGGAGCCGCATATTAACTCCTGAAGAGCCGCACGTGGCTCCAGAGCCACAGGTTGGCCACCCCGACTCAGTCAGTGAGTAAGGAGCTTGCTAGGTATCTGCTTTATTTTGTGTCCCATTCCCATGGGCTCAGCCCTCACAACAAGAGCTTCACGGTGCTCACCCCGAAGTCCCTCCCTCAATGGCACAGACCCAAATACCACATCTATCTCTACCTACTTGTGTGAGTCACTAGGTTCCTGATTTGCTGCAGCTGGCTAACTCATCGGATTAGAGAGTTAATGATTGCTTGGATTTTTATTTAAAAAAAAATGAATCAGTAGATCAGCTTTCAATAACAGTGATGTTAATTACAGTGTTTCAGACACATTCACACATGTTGCATTATCTAGTCCAGTGGTTCCCAAACTTGTTCCGCTGCTTGTGCGGGGAAAGCCCCTGGTGGGCCAGGCCAGTTTGTTTACCTGCCGCGTCCGCAGGTTCGGCCGATCGCAGCTCCCAGTGGCCGCAGTTCGCTGCTCCAGGCCAGTGAGGGCTGCTGGAAGCAGCAGCCAGTACGTCCCTTGGCCCGCGCCACACTTCCAGCAGCCCCCATTGGCCTGGAGCAGCGAACCGCGGCCACTAGGAGCTGCGATCGGCCAAACCGGCAGACACGGCAGGTAAACAAACTGGCCCGGCCCACCAGGGGCTTTCCCCACACAAGCAGTGGAACAAGTTTGGGAACCACTGAACTACACCATCAAAAGTAGGAACTAGCTCAGTCTTAGACTGGCCTATAAGGGAGCTGCACAAGAGCCCCACTGTAGCAAAGCTGCTATCCCAACATGCCCCATCCTGCTGATTGCAGCAAACTTTGCCTCAATTCCCCCACTGTCCTTCAGCCTATCCAGCCATAGACATGTCCTGGCCCTCCAGCCAGACCACTTTACAGAATTCTATCCCTTCCCGGGTTACAGAGTCCTTTACTAAAGGTCTAAAGTAACATATACCAGCCCCCCAATAAAAAAAACATCAAACATTCAGCCCAGGTGAGCTCAGCAGGCAACCACATCATTGCAGGCACACCTCTGCTGCTGAAGACTGCCCTCAGTCCACCTCATCATCCAGCAGCTGGCACGCTCCTCTTCTCACTCCAGGGTTCAGACAGGCTCCAGCTTTTCACAATCCGCAACTCACTCAATCAGGCTTTATGCTACTCTTTTCCCTCTCTTTCTCAACTGTCTTTATAGGCCACATCCCAGAAACCCCACACCTCCACCCCCTCTTCTCTAGATCACCCCTTCGAACTCCACTCACTCAGCCCTATTTGGGTACAAGTCCTGCTCTCTCCCAGCTGGGCTTTATTTCTAATTAGTCTTGGCTCACCCTCCAGATGTAAGCAGGCATGTTTATTGGACTTTCAGGCACATATTAACCCTTTCATAGCACAAAGCCACAGATAAATGGATCTAAGTCCTGGCTGGCAGGAGCCTCAGACTCAATAGAATTTAGATGCACTGATTCACATGCAGAGCTGCACTGTTGCTGAAGTATGAGGCCAAGAATTTGAAGATCCAGTAATTTGGGTGGAAGTGGGAACTGGCTCTGGTTACCTTCTGTTGCCTCTTGTGTTTGAAGTTAGTGGAACTGCTGTGTTGTGAGTTATGGAGCATGAATGAAGGATTCCCATAATGTCACAATAAAATCAGGAGCTAGACTCCCAGACATGAAGCAAAAGTGGTGCTTACAACTTCTTATATGTGGGGAGAAAATCCCCCCACAGGCCTACCAAAGAAGGTAGTACTCTCACTTTGAGCCGCCACTGCTCAAATGGCTCACTGAAGACCCTCTTTTCTCCTTTCCCTACAGTCCTTTGTCATACCAGGGCAATGCTTCTCCATTAATAAACTCCCAGCCTCTGTGGCATCCACAATACTCACCCATCATGCTCTGTTTTCTGAAGTTCTTAACCCTCCTAATGTTCTGGGGTCTAGCTGATCCCATGTGTACAACAATCTAAACAAAATATTTTGTGCCAAACCTGTGCCTCTTCATACATTAAGTATTCTCCCACTGGGATGAGGTCAATCTTTCTGCACTGGTTTCATCACACTATCTGCTGCACTTTTGTATAGCAAAACAAGTCAGTAAAATGTAACGCGTTCAGTTAGATCCCAAATTAATTATGCAAGTATTCTAGCATCAGACTGTTTATATTTTGAGGCAGCAGTTATGATAATATTATCATAAGATTATATTAATCTTTCAGCATTGTGCTTATCATCATAGTTTCAGTAGTCTTTATCAAAAAGAATGCTTCAAAGGGACCTTTTTGGTCTCGAAGACCCCAGATAACATTTGCCTCATATGTAATCACAATTGTACAGCAAATTGAGTTTCTTTGAAGAGAACACCATCAAGTTGATTTTCTGGGAAGCCTACACTTGCTAGGAAGAGTTTTCCGGTGAAGCCACAATTGTCAGATACATTTTCTAGCTAGACGACACTTGACGGATGCTGTTGCTGAGGAAAAGACTTGTTGACAGACTGGTCAACTTAGGTATGACCCATAACAACTTAACAAGAGGCACTGAAATGTAATCAAGACAATGTATATTAATTTCAAAGAGATTTCCTAGATCAGCAATCGTTAACCTATTTATTTGTAGCAATAGAAATCAAGGGTAGGTGCTAAGTGTATTTGTATGTGTTTACCTGTATCTTGTTAGAAGTTTAACTATGTGTGATCTAATTACTTGTAGATACTAATCCTATTCCTGTCTCATAATGCTTCATTACTGTATTCTATTGATTCAGAGATCAAAAGGGGATATTATCCTTTAGATGGGACTTGTGATCTAATAATATTATCCCAATCTCTCCTCGAATCTTGTAATTCCACATAGTAAACTACTGATTATCTGTCTTGATAGTTTGAATGGCTATTGCTTAATGTGTTGTCTGAAAAAGGACCCATTGAAGAAAGATCACAAACGGTCCGCTCTCTTTCATCAAAGGCCATGTGGTGGAGTTACCTGTCAGCGCCCAGCTTGCTTCAACTATAAAGGAAGCTTCTAGCCTGATCCTTTTCATCTCAGGTCCGTTTAAACTTTGAAAAGGAAGGTCTAAACTACGTGACTGCAGTTTCCAGGTTTACTCTGGATTTACCCTGGAATTCTCATGGAAAATTTTGAACAAACTGTACACCTGGACTGTCTATTGTAACTTTTAAAATGATTCAAGAAAGACTTTTACAAATCAGCAGCCTCACCGTCTCTGCTATGAAACTGACCTAAGGACTTTCCCCATTACTCTAGGTATAGTGATCTCTTAACCACTGCAACTCTCTTCCTTCTTTTTCCTTTTATTATTAAAACCTTTAGGTTTAGTTACTAAAGGATTGGTAGCAGCATGATTATTGGGTAAGATCTGAGATTCCTATTGACTTGGGGATCAGTGTCTGGTCCTTTGGGACTTGTGTGCATCACATATGGAATCAGGTTTTCAATAACTTCTCACTATATTAGACTTGGCTGTCTAGGTGGAGGTCAAAGGCTGGGATACTTAAAGGGGACTGTATTTGGCTTCTTGGTAACCAGATGCAGGAAAGAAACATCACAGCCTTGCCTCAGGCTTCTAGGGAAGCAGTGTCTAGTGTGCTGGGGACTGATCCAGAGTCCTATGAAAGGGGGAAGATACGAGGACACGACTGGAAAACACCAACAATGTACAAAATGTAAAAGCTTTGTATGTTCAGAACACATCACCTATCTTCTCCATTCTTTCACAGGCACTTTGTGCCTTTTATATTGTTGCTGTTACCATCTATTTTCATTGTTTAAACATGGAGTCAGTGAGATCCCAACACCTGTGTAGCTTTTTTAAAAAAATGGTGTTTGAACATGGGGTATGTTAGACCCAACAAAGTACTGTGTAACGCGCTTCTGAATCTAGGAAAGTTTTAACATGCTCATAGTTCTGTAATTAACAGGTTACAACAGTTAGTTTTAAACAATCCCCTGTGGGGTGTGTGATCCCTCCTCCTGAAATTTTGACATACTAGTGGTCTCCAAGACAAATAGTTGTGTAATTTTTGGTCCAATATCAGGAGTTAAGCCTCCAAGAGGGCAAATAAACATGACCTTCTATCCATTTTACTCTAATAAATAATCATAAAAAACTGCCAAATAATCCCAATAAACAATCAACAGTGAACGGATTCCTGATAAATATTCAGCACATGCCACTACCTATCTGGGTATTCATATGGCCCCACCACTCTCTGAGCACTTCCCAAATATTTGGAAATAGAAATCTCCCCTTTTCCCAGCCTATTGGTGAGCTAGCTTGATTAGTTTATTGTGGGAAAAGATAAAAGGATTAAGTGCTTTAGTGTGATGTACTTATTGAAGAGTCCTGTGGCATCTTACAGACTAACAGACGTATTGGAGCATAAGCTTTTGTGGGTGATACCCACTTCGTTGGATGCATGTAGTGGAAATTCTTGCTTGCATATTTATACCTGCCTCTGGAAATTTCCACTACATGCATCCAATGAAGTGGGTATTCACCCACAAAAGCTTATGCTCCAATACGTCTGTTAGTCTACAAGATGCCACAGGACTCTTTGCCGCTTTTACAGATCCAGACTAACACGGCTACCCCTCTGATTATTGAAGGAGAACTCCTAATTTTAAAAATGTGGTTTACATTTAGCACTGTCATGCTCATCTCTTGGAGTGAGTTCCATAGCCTAGGTCTGCTGTTGTTGTCCTCACAGACTGTCACTCCTTCACTCCTCTAAGCAACATCTAGGTTGTTAAAAAACCCAAAAGCAAACAAACAAAGAAACCCACAAAAGCATGATTTTGTATTAAACACAAGTTTAAAAAATGGAGTGAATTTCCTTTATTAAAATGCAATTTAATTAGCCATTTAGGTTTGGGCTGATGAAATCTGATTTGGGTTTCTTTTTAAAAACGGTGGTGTTACTCAGAAATGCAGTCTAGCCTGTATTCTTAAATACTGTGAGTTTTGCCTTTTGCTGTCAATTCTATTAGAGTTAACTACTAATATTTCATTAATATGCACATTCTACACCACTTGCATGAACAAAATCTTCATTAAAAACTATAATAAGCTTCATAATCGATTATTATTGTTCAACTTTTTCCTTAATTTTCAATGCATAATCAGGATTTACGAGTAACTAATAACATGAAGGTGAAAAGAACAATGTTTGAGTTTTAACAGATAGTTTTGGATCAAATAATTCTTTCTGGAAACCAGTTGAATCTTAAACTAATTAATTCCTTAGTTATTAAATGTCAGTGAACAGTCAGTTGGGCCCCACTCCAGCAAACACTTATATATGTATTTGACTTCATTCCTGTGAAGAGTCACATAGAAGTCTGAGAATGAGGGGCGATCAGCAGGTTATCTCAAGTGCTTGTATACGAATGCACAAAGCCTTGGAAACAAGCAGGGAGAACTGGAGGTCCTGGTGATGTCAAGGAATTATGACGTGATTGGAATAACAGAGACTTGGTGGGATAACTCACATGACTGGTGTACTGTCATGGATGGTTATAAACTGTTCAGGAAGGACAGGCAGGGCAGAAAAGGTGGGAGAGTAGCACTGTATGTAAGGGAGCAGTATGACTGCTCAGAGCTCCGGTACGAAACTGCAGAAAAACCTGAGTGTCTCTGAATTAAGTTTAGAAGTGTGAGCAACAAGAGTGATGTAGTGGTAGGAGTCTGCTATAGACCACCAGACCAGGGGGATGAGGTGGATGAGGCTTTCTTCCGGCAGCTCACGGAAGCTACTAGGTCGCACGCCCTGGTTCTCATGGGTGACTTTAATTTTCCTGGTATCTGCTGGGAGAGCAATACAGCGGTGCATAGACAATACAGGAAGTTTTTGGAAAGTGTAGGGGATAATTTCCTGGTGCAAGTGCTAGAGGAGCCAACTGGGGGGGGACCTTTTCTTGACCTGCTGCTCACAAACCAGGAAGAATTAGTAGGGGAAGCAAAAGTGGATGGGAATCTGAGAGGCAGTGACCATGAGTTGGTCGAGTTCAGGATCCTGACACAGGGAAGAAAGGTAAGCAGCAAGATACGGACCCTGGACTTCAGGAAAGCAGACTTCGACTCCCTCAGGGAACGGATGGGTAGGATCCCCTGGGGGACTAACATGAAGGGGAAAGGAGTCCAGGAGAGCTGGCTGTATTTCAAGGAATCCCTGTTGAGGTTACAGGGACAAACCATCCCGATGTGTCGAAAGAATAGTAAATATGGCAGGCGACCAGCTTGGCTTAACGGTGAAATCCTAGTGGACCTTAAACATAAAAAAGAAGCTTACAAAGAAGTGGAAGGTTGGACATATGACCTGGGAAGAGTATAAAAATATTGCTCGGGCATGTAGGAATGAAATCAGGAGGGCCAAATCGCACCTGGAGCTGCAGCTAGCGAGAGATGTTAAGAGTAACAAGAAGGGTTTCTTCAGGTATGTTGGCAACAAGAAGAAAGCCAAGGAAAGTGTGGGCCCCTTAATGAATGAGGGAGGCAACCCGAGTGACAGAGGATGTGGAAAAAGCTAATGTACTCAATGCTTTTTTTGCCTCCGTCTTCACTAACAAGGTCAGCTCCCAGACTGCTGCGCTGGGCATCACAACATGGGGAATAGATGGCCAGCCCTCTGTGGAGAAAGAGGTGGTTAGGGACTATTTAGAAAAGCTGGACGTGCACAAGTCCATGGGGCCGGATGAGTTGCATCCGAGAGTGCTAAAGGAACTGGCGGCTGTGATTGCAGAGCCATTGGCCATTATCTTTGAAAACTCGTGGCGAACCGGGGAAGTCCCGGATGACTGGAAAAAGGCTAATGTAGTGCCAATCTTTAAAAAAGGGAAGAAGGAGGATTCTGGGAACTACAGGCCAATCAGCCTCACTTCAGTCCCCGGAAAAATCATGGAGCAGGTCCTCAAAGAATCAATCCAGAAGCACTTACATGAGAGGAAAGTGATCAGGAACAGTCAGCATGGATTCACCAAGGGAAGGTCATGCCTGACTAATCTAATCGCCTTCTATGATGAGATTACTGGTTCTGTGGATGAAGGAAAAGCAGTGGATGTATTGTATCTTGACTTTAGCAAAGCTTTTGACACGGTCTCCCACAGTATTCTTGTCAGCAAGTTAAAGAAGTACGGGCTGGATGAATGCACTATAAGGTGGGTAGAAAGTTGGCTAGATTGTCGGGCTCAACGGGTAGTGATCAATGGCTCCATGTCTAGTTGGCAGCCAGTGTCAAGTGGAGTGCCCCAGGGGTCGGTCCTGGGGCCAGTTTTGTTCAATATCTTCATAAATGATCTGGAGGATGGTGTGGATTGCACTCTCAGCAAATTTGCGGATGATACTAAACCAGGAGGAGTGGTAGATATGCTGGAGGGCAGGTATAGGATACAGAGGGACCTAGACAAATTGGAGGATTGGGCCAAAAGAAATCTGATGAAGTTCAATAAGGATAAGTGCAGGGTCCTGCACTTAGGACGGAAGAACCCAATGCACAGCTACAGACTAGGGACCGAATGGCTAGGCAGCAGTTCTGCAGAAAAGGACCTAGGGGTGACAGTGGACGAGAAGCTGGATATGAGTCAGCAGTGTGCCCTTGTTGCCAAGAAGGCCAATGGCATTTTGGGATGTATAAGTAGGGGCATAGCGAGCAGATTGAGGGACGTGATGGTTCCCCTCTATTCGACACTGGTGAGGCCTCATCTGGAGTACTGTGTCCAGTTTTGGGCCCCACACTACAAGAAGGATGTGGATAAATTGGAGAGAGTCCAGCGAAGGGCAACAAAAGTGACTAGGGGTCTGGAACACATGACTTATGAGGAGAGGCTGAGGGAACTGGGATTGTTTAGTCTGCAGAAGAGAAGTATGAGGGGGGATTTGATAGCTGCTTTGAACTACCTGAGAGGTGGTTCCAGAGAGGATGGTTCTAGACTATTCTTAGTGTTGGAAGAGGACAGGACAAGGAGTAATGGTCTCAAGTTACAGTGGGGGAGGTTTAGGTTGGATATTAGGAAAAACTTTTTCACTAGGAGGGTGGTGAAACACTGGAATGCGTTGCCTAGGGAGGTGGTGGAATCTCCTTCCTTATAAGTTTTTAAGGTCAGGCTTGACAAAGCCCTGGCTGGGATGATTTAATTGGGGATTGGTCCTGCTTTTGAGCAGGGGGTTGGACTAGATGACCTCCTGAGGTCCCTCCCAACCCTGATATTCTATGATTCTAAGTCAGTCTGCATCGGTGTATGCCTGGGCCTTTTCTGTTATCTAATTTCTGGTAAGAAATGAAGGAAAATGACTAATCATGTTTGTTTTTGAACTACACTATGAAGGTGAGGTAGAAAAAAAATTGAAATACTCCTTTTCCATCAAAGACATATGCTTCTCCATATATGCCTCTCACAATCAAGAACAACTAGGGGGGCGGGGTGGGGAGGGGAGGGGCAAGAGGATGAATCAGCCACCAGAGGAAGTTACAGAGCAGTGCTATGGTTGCCAGCTGGAATGGACTCCTATGAACCATTCCACCAGTGGGGGTGACTGGTACACACACTTATCTAGCACAGATCTCTCCCAACACCAGAACACCTCTTCTGTCCCCAGTGAGAATGTTTTAAGCTAGCCTCATGTTTCAATTATCATCATCATGTCTCATTAGGGGAACTTTAAGATCATTTTGCACCAGTGCAATGGCACAAAACAACTTTAGAGGCAAATGAGGATCTCAAATATATTATATTTGAAATGTATTTAGAAAGATTTTAAAAACATTTCCCCCCATTTTTCTGTCTTTTCATCAGCATATGATGATACAGTCTCTATAGTCTGCCTGAGCAATGTAAGAGACATTGGATAGGTTTCTCAGAGATACTGAACATTCAAGGCCCTTGAGAAATCAATCCTAATGTGTCTCAGGTGTACAGCCAAAAAATGAAGCATTCAAAATCATAGGCTACTTTTAATTTTTTTGGCTTTAACTTCTGTCTTAATTTCTCCTGGAAACCAGAGATAACAATACTTCTCTACCTCACAGGGATATTGTCTTGCTTTATGTATCAGTGTGCATGGAGCACTGAAAAAAAACCTACAGTGATGAGCACCAGAGAAATACCTGTCAATAAAATAAGATTAAATTCAAACCCAGAAAAAGATAAGATACTGAAGAACTTCACAAATAACAAAGATCAGAGAGATCTTGTCTTAGTCTAATAACAGTAAGAGGCTTCCACAGAGAACATATACATAAAATAAAAGCAACTTTCAAACCCCATACCAGATTCATTTGAGCTCTTCACAGATTCCAAAATAAAATTTAAAATATTATGCAGTTACCTCAAGCAAATTACATACCCATGCAATTAAAGCAGAAAAAAAAATCACATTACCAAAGCGATCAAATCATTGGCTGTCATTAACTCAAAGTATCACTTTGAATAGGGGAGCTCAAATGAGTAAGACTTTTTGTTGCTTTGCTGTACCCTCAAGCAACAGAAGGATTTGAAGTGTGTTTGTTTAATTCATTTGAAAACTGAATTGTTTCAGTTTCCCGTCATTTTAAATGTACTGAAGCATTCAACAAAGACCAAGTTCAAATAGTTACCAGTGACAGTATTGTTCACAAAAGCCAAAAAAACACCATTAAATATCACCATGGAAATAAGACCACTCATCAAATGAACAAAAAGGAGAGCTGACCTCATCACAACTAATTCATCATAACTATTGGAGAGAGACAGTACATGATAATGTGACCCTCAAAAATCAGAATTACAAATCAATAGAACTCTAAAAACTAAGAAAACAGAGAAATGCAAAAACACCACTTGGGTCATAAAAGAAAGCAATCCAAATTCCTTTAAAAGTGTGCTGTACACAAATAGTACATATTCAATAAACTGGTTTCAGAGTAACAGCCGTGTTAGTCTGTCTTTGCAAAAAGAAAAGGAGTACTTGTGGCACCTTAGAGACTAACCAATTTATTTGAGCATGAGCTTTCATGAGCTACAGCTCACTTCATTGGATGCATACCATGGAAAATGCAGCAGACATTATATACAGACAGAGACCATGAAACAATACCCCCTCTCACCCCACTGTCCTGCTGGTAATAGCTTATCTAAAGTAATCATTAAGTTGGGCCACTTCCAGCACAAATCCAGGTTTTCTCACCCTCCGGCCCCTCCATCTCCCCCCCACAAACTCACTCTCCTGCTGGTAATAGTCCATCCAAAGTGACCACTCTCTTCACAATGTGTATGATAATCAAGGTGGGCCATTTCCAGCACAAATCCATGTTCTCTCACCCCCTCACCACCTCCAAAAACCACACACACAAACTCAATCTCCTGCTGGTAATAGCTTATCCAAAGTGACCACTCTCCCTACAATGTGCATGATAATCAAGGTGGGCCATTTCCAGCATAAATCCAGGTTCTCTCACCCCCCCCCCCATACACACACAAACTCACTCTCCTGCTGGTAATAGCTCATCCAAAGTGACCACTCTCCCTATAATGTGCATGGTAATCAAGGTGGGTCATTTCCAGCACAGATCCAGGCTTTCTCAACCCCCCCCCCCCCCCCCCGGGAACACACACACACACACACACACACACATAAACTCACTCTCCTGCTGGCAATAGCTCATCCAAACTGACCACTCTCCAAGTTTAAATCCAAGTTTAACCAGAATGTCTGGCGGGGGGTTAGGAAAAAGCAAGGGGAAATAGGCTACCTTGCATAATGACTTAGCCACTCCCAGTCTCTATTTAAGCCTAAATTAATAGTATCCAATTTGCAAATGAATTCCAATTCAGCAGTTTCTCGCTGGAGTCTGGATTTGAAGTTTTTTTCTTGTAAGATCGTGACCTTCATGTCGGTGATTGCGTGACCAGAGAGATTGAAGTGTTCTCCGACTGGTTTATGAATGTTATAATTCTTGACATCTGATTTGTGTCCATTTATTCTTTTACGTAGAGACTGTCCAGTTTGACCAATGTAAATGGCAGAGGGGCATTGCTGGCACATGATGGCATATATCACATTGGTGGATGTGCAGGTGAACGAGCCTCTGATAGTGTGGCTGATGTTATTAGGCCCTGTGATGGTGTCCCCTGAATAGATATGTGGGCACAGCTGGCAACGGGCTTTGTTGCAAAGATAGGTTCCTGGGCTAGTGGTTCTGTTGTGTGGTATATGGTTGTTGGTGAGTATTTGCTTCAGGTTGCGGGACTGTCTGTAGGCAAGGACTGGCCTGTCTCCCAAGATTTGTGAGAGTGTTGGGTCATCCTTCAGGATAGGTTGTAGATCCTTAATAATGCGTTGGAGGGGTTTTAGTTGGGGGCTGAAGGTGACGGCTAGTGGCGTTCTGTTATTTTCTTTGTTAGGCCTGTCCTGTAGTAGGTGACTTCTGGGAACTCTTCTGGCTCTATCAATCTGTTTCTTCACTTCCGCAGGTGGGTATTGTAGTTGTAGAAAGCTTGACAGAGATCTTGTAGGTGTTTGTCTCTGTCTGAGGGGTTGGAGCAAATGCGGTTGCATCGCAGAGCTTGGCTGTAGACGATGGATCGTGTGGTGTGGTCAGGGTGAAAGCTGGAGGCATGTAGGTAGGAATAGCGGTCAGTAGGTTTCCGGTATAGGGTGGTGTTTATGTGCTGGAAATGACCCACCTTGATTATCATACACATTGTGAAGAGAGTGGTCACTTTGGATGGGCTATTACCAGCAGGAGAGTGAGTTTGTGGGGAGGAGGGGGGGCAGAGGGTGAGAGAACCTGGATTTGTGCTGGAAATGGCCCAACTTGATGATCACTTTAGATAAGCTATTATCAGCAGGACAGTGGGGTGAGAGGGGGTATTGTTTCATGGTCTCTGTGTATATATAATGTCTACTGCAGTTTCCACGGTATGCATCCGATGAAGTGAGCTGTAGCTCATGAAAGCTCATGCTCAAATAAATTGGTTAGTCTCTAAGGTGCCACAAGTACTCCTTTTCTTCATTCAGTCCACTGATACTGTCCATAACACAGAGTGCAATTCAGAAAATAGTGCCTATATTAAGGCTATGACACTATCTCTAAAATGGTTTCACCACTAAAGAAATATTCAGCAAGTTAAGAATGCCAATAGGCTGGATTTAAAAATGCCGTAATTGAGGCAATATCGATGCTCACTACTAAAATAATGATAACTATTAACTATGGGCCTTTAACCTGCATGATGCTACTGTCTATGCAGAACAGTCCCCAGTCTTGCAAGATATATATTCACAGAGCGACAACTGTGAAAGTACAAGAACTTATATTCATAGAACTCAGTGTTGGCATGTTCCTTGTTCTGAAAGTTTGCACCATTCACAGGATCAGCAAAAAACAACAAACAAAACAAACTACTGTAGTTTCTGCCCCATTTTAGTATATTTAAAAAGAATGAAAGAAGAAAGAAAACTGCAAATCTGTTTTCATCCTGTTTTTGAAATATGTCTTAATTAAGTTACAAAAAAAACAACATGGAAAGCATAGTGAGGAGCTCAGTGACAATTGTTGAAATAGGAGAGATGGAAAAATGACTAGATAGCACCTGCATGTGAAATACAGTATAATTTTGAATTCCAATTTGATATAGGGCACAAATGCCTTTATGTCATTAGTTATTAAAAAGCAGATTACACAGACAGATACATGCTGCAGCTTTGGCAACAGTTCGGTCTTTTCAGATAAATGTAACATGAGTTTGCTGTTGGACTATAATTATCAGTGCAAATAGCAGTATGAGAAAAATGGGACCTAACCCTGGCAAAGCAATAATACTAGAAGCCGGGGGAATGTAGACCTCTGCCAGAAATACAGAGCAGGTCTACACTAAAAGCACAACAGCAGCTCAGCTCCACCAGTGCAGCTGTGCCATTGTAGCACATCTGGTAAAGATGCTCTATGCCAACAGGAGAGCTCTTTCCAGTTAGCATAATTACTCCACCACCATGAGAGGCAGAAGCTATGTCGCTGGAAGAGCATCTCACACCGACATAGTGCAGGTGTGGACAGTGCTTAGGTTGCTGTAACTTGCATTACTCACAGAGGAGTCTTTTTCACACCCCTGAACAACATAAGTTTCATCAATGTACACGGTAGTGTAGACCTTCCCACAGACACTAGACCAATGATGCAACAATAGAATCCCAGACATTTCCCAAGGAACTTTTCCCTTATGTATCTAAAGCAACATGAAGCATAGAAGCTTCAAATACTCCATAAATTAAATCTAAAATATTATTCAATGGCCAAAAAACTACATTAATGCAGAGTCAAGATTGCTTGATGGTACCAAAATGCTGAGTCAAGCAAACTGAAACCTCTGAAAACAGGGAGAGGCACACTTAAGATGACCATACAACCTTGCTGCTGGCTTCTTTCAGCAATGCCTCAATATACCCACATGTCTTTGCTCTGTCAGCCCCATGGTTGCTGAAGTGTATATGCTCTTCATCTCCTTTTACGATGCATTCCCTCTCACCCACAGGATTCCATGTCACACTATTAAAGGACAATGTATATTGGGGCATTGCTGGAAGAGGGACAGTTGCATGGGCAACCATAAAAATGCATTTCCTCGTTTTCAGAGGTTTCAGTTTTGGTTCATCATTCTGAAAGGTGATGACATACAACCAAGCAATCTTAACTTTGTGTTAACAATTTAAAAAAAAATGCCCTTGAATTTCCTATGTGTTTTTTTATTTATTTTTTTTTAACAGAAAAAAAAATGTTGTAGGAGTTAGAAGTCATTTAGACATTTGTACATACCATGTCCTGCAATGTGCATACTGAGCCATGCACCAGCCCTGCTTTCACACACCTCCCCAGCATCATTGTTTTCCCCTCGAAAACGTAATCCCTCCCCGCTGCTGCACCCAGGCTCCCCACCACAAGCAGGTAACACAGCTCCCTGGGGCCTTCACTCCCTGGTGTGTAAATATTTCTATCATTGCTACTTCTCTGCCTCCTATAACCTGATTCACATTCAGTGCCTGTAGCAAAGGCAACTGTGAACAGTGTTCCTATGCATGTTTCACAATGGCTGTAGGGTGGAGTTTGTGGTGGAGTCAGAGAGAGAAATTGCAGATGGGGTTTCTGTTCCAAAATACTGACAGAAAGATCCTCTGACCTTGTCCGCTAGATGTACGCCATCTCAGAGAAACACTGGGGGTGGGGGGGTCAGAGCATATATTTGTATGCTACTGTGAAGGCTGTTCACCCCCACAACAGCCCTGAAAGGGTTAAGGAAGCTGAGAAAGGGCCAATTAGTGTGATAGGCCACCCAATGAGGGGATTAGGCTGGAGAAGCAACCCCTGATTAGAGGATGAAGCTCAACTGAGCAGGTGTGGACTGAGGCTATGTCTACGCTATAGCACCAACAGGGGCACAGCTGGGCCACTATAGCGCATCTGTGGAAGACACTCTAAGCCAATGGGAGAGAGTTCTCTGGTTGGCTTAATAATGCCTGCCTCTGCGAGAGGCAGTAGCTGTGTTGGCGGAAGTAGCTCGCCTGCTGATATAGTGCTGTCCACACTGGCGCTTAGGTCGGTATAACTTACTTCACTTAGGAGTGTGGATTATTCACATTCTAGCGACACAAGTTATACTGAAGTAATTTGTAGTGTAGACATAGTGTAAGGTAATATAAAGCCAGGAAGTCACCAGCACAGGTGCCAACTTTTGTTGGTGCCAGTGGGTGCTTGCACCTCCCCACCCCCCAGTCACAGATACGGTGGGATTGCTTGGACAGCAGGCCCAGTGAGACTCAATACCCTGAAAGGGGAAGCCATGTAGTGATCAGAGCGGTGCAGTCATGCAGAGGAAGCTGCACCTACTGGAATAAGAGAGTGACCACAGAGTGAAAGGAGAGACCACAATGGGAGGGCCTGAAAGAGAGCTATTCCCCAGCAGGACCAATCAGAGGGGGGGCCAGGAGAGCCATTTGGCCTGGGCCTCAAGCTCAAAGGGGGCCTCAAATTTAGACACTTGTTAATATTTTGGCATTTGATAAGTTTTGCAACTTGTTTTTATGTACATCCCTGTCGGACCAGAAAAGCATTTGTTAAATAAGAAAATATTCAAATTATGTCTCACTCTTTTCTTGGTGCCTTATTTTGTTTCCATGTGTCATCATTTTTTTATTTTTATTATGGCTAGGGGCCTCAAAAGCTGGAAGTGGTCCAGGCCTCTCTGGACCTCTCAGAGGTCCACTTCCCCAGAGCAGCCAGGAGGAGGTGCCACCAGCAGTGAGTGAGTACCCCATGACAGCCATATGGCACGCATTTTCCAGTCAGCTATGAACACTCCACTTCTTCCAACACTTTTTTTAATAGGTTTCATTCAGTGTTTGGGGGGGACTGGCAGAGCTGTGGCGTGAAAGAAGGTTGAGATTCAGAATGGGTGGAGTGCACTGGCAGACCTGGGGCTGCAGTGTGGGGGTTGGCAGTGCAGGGGGTTCAGTGCAGTGTGGTGGGGGTGCACTGGCAGAGCTGTGGGCTTGGGGAGCATTGGCAGAGCCATGAAATGCTCAGGGGCTTGGGTGTACTGGTACAGCTGGGGAGTCCCAGACCTCTCTCACTTGAGCCCAAGTCTCTCTTTCCTCCCCTACCATCAATCCCCATTTATCTTCTCTCCATACTCCCATCTCCTTGCTGAGGCCCCAAACACCTCTACTCCCATTCTCCCCCTCCTCCACCCACTAATACTCCTCCTTTCCCAGGAAGCCTTCACATGTCTAATTTATTTTCACCCAAAGTCCTTGATTACATTCTCCCCCAAACGGAAACTGCCACCCAGTGCAGCACTCTCCAGCCACTCAGTCTAAAACTTCTTTTGTCTTAGGTGTGGGCTTGTGATCAATGTATCCTTAGTTATGTAAATAGAAGGGTGAGTTCACAGCCATCAGCAGGGCTGTGATTCACCCTGTCATTAATACCTCTCAGATGAATGGTACAAGGCAGCAGAAGTAAACCATTTTGTGAGGAGGGCCTGTAACCTGGGAACCCTTCCGTCACATAACCCTGAATTTGGGTCAGTAATGCTGCCCTGCACCTTCATGAGGCACACCAAACTTTATAGAAATTAGAGTAACCATTTGGATTTTAGGGAATTTGCAAGATCTAAGTCTAAAGCTTATAAAATAGGGGGAATAGAAACCCTCAAGCTGGCTTCCTGTATTGGCATATGCATAGGGTCACTGTCTGGCCAGTATTACATGGGCCTGGTCATTATTTTTTAAACAGATTTGCCAGGTGTCAGAAAATAATTTAATCTTCTGAGGATTTTTTACGTGGGTCTAAAGATTTGCGTTATCATAGCAAAAAGAAAAGGAGTACTTGTGGCACCTTAGAGACTAACCAATTTATTTGAGCATGAGCTTTCGTGAGCTACAGCTCACTTCATCGGATGCATACCGTGGAAACTGCAGCAGACATTATATACACACAGAGACCATGAAACAATACCTCTTCCCACCCCACTGTCCTGCTGGTAATAGCTTATCTAAAGTGATCACCAAGTTGGGCCATTTCCAGCACAAATCCAGGTTTTCTCACCCTCCGCCCCCCACCACAAACTCACTCTCCTGCTGGTAATAGCTTATGCAAAGTGACCACTCTCCCTACAATGTGCATGATAATCAAGGTGAGTGAGTTTGTGTGTGTGTGTTTCGGGGAGGGAGGGTGAGAAAGCCTGGATTTGTGCTGGAAATGGCCCACCTTGATTACCATGCACATTGTAGGGAGATTTCAGAGTAACAGCCGTGTTAGTCTGTATTCGCAAAAAGAAAAGGAGTACTTGTGGCACCTTAGAGATTAACCAATTTATTAGAGCATGAGCTTTCGTGAGCTACAGCTCACTTCATCAGATGCATATCGTGGAAACTGCAGCAGACTTTATATATACACAGAGAATATGAACCAATACCTCCTCCCACCCCACTGTCCTGCTGGTAATAGCTTATCTATAAGCTTATCTATAAGCTATTACCAGCAGGACAGTGGGGTGGGAGGAGGTATTGGTTCATATTCTCTGTGTATATATAAAGTCTGCTGCAGTTTCCACGATATGCATCTGATGAAGTGAGCTGTAGCTCACGAAAACTCATGATCAAATAAATTGGTTAGTCTCTAAGGTGCCATGTCAAGGTTCCTCCCCCACTCTGAACTCTAGGGTACAGATGTGGGGACCTGCATGAAAAACCTCCTAAACTTATCTTTACCAGCTAAGGTCAAAACTTCCCCAAGGTACAAAATATTCCACCCTTTGTCCTTGGATTGGCCGCTACCACCACCAAACTAACACTGGTTACTGGGGAAGAGCTGTTTGGACACATCTTTCCCCCAAAAATACTTCCCAAAACCTTGCACCCCACCTCCTGGACAAGGTTTGGTAAAAAGCCTCACCAATTTGCCTAGGTGACTACAGACCCAGACCCTTGGATCTTAAGAATAATGAACAATCCTCCCAACACTTGCACCGCCCCCCTTTCCTGGGAAATGTTGGATAAAAAGCCTCACCAATTTGCATAGGTGACCATAGACCCAAACCCTTGGATCTGAGAACGAAAAAGCATTCAGTTTTCTTACAAGAAGACTTTTAATAAAAATAGAAGTAAATAGAAATAAAGAAATCCCCCCTGTAAAATCAGGATGGTAGATACCTTACAGGGTAATTAGATTCAAAACATAGAGAACCCCTCTAGGCAAAACCTTAAGTTACAAAAAAGATACACAGACAGAAATAGTTATTCTATTCAGCACAGTTCTTTTCTCAGCCATTTAAAGAAATCAGAATCTAACACGTACCTAGCTAGATTACTTACTAAAAGTTCTAAGACTCCATTCCTGGTCTATCCCCGGCAAAGACAGAATATGGACAGACACACAGATCCTGTGTTTCTCTCCCTCCTCCCAGCTTTTGAAAGTATCTTGTCTCCTCATTGGTCATTTTGGTCAGGTGCCAGCGAGGTTACCTTTAGCTTCTTAACCCTTTACAGGTGAGGGGAGCTTTCCCCTGGCCAGGGGGGATTTCAAAGGTGTTTACCCTTCCCTTTATATTTATGACATGCCACAAGTACTCCTTTTCTTTTTGTGAAGACAGACTAACACGGCTGTTACTCTGAAAGTTATCATAGCAGTACACTGGGAGATCTACTGTTAAAAGTTTCTGTGTCTCGCTAAAGATGGTGCAGTGTTCCCAGTTCCTCAGTTTAAGTGATAACAGATCAAAACTGTTGAAATACAACAGCTGTCTGCCCACCAGCATGCAAGGGCACTGGGTGTGTGTGAGAGGGTTTGAGTCACACAAGAGTGAGGAGATGTGCTGTGTTATCAATCTCTCAAGATACTATAAATGACTGTTGAAGGGCTGGGGAGTTGCCGACTTACCTTGTGGTCAGGGTTGCGGAGGGCTTGCCGTGTGTTTGTGTGTGGTGCCCTTTATTGTGCATTTCAAATGGTGGTTGCCCTACATATATACCATGTAAAAAAAATACATTTTCTTAAATACAGTTCTCAGTTTTTATCCGCCAAAGATTTAGTAGGTGTCACACACAGCCTTGGGTAAAACTTGACAGAATGAGATCATTTCAACCCACATCACATTACACTGAGCTGTAGCTTGGTGCAAAACACCTAGAAGCTTTGTTTGTAAAAAGGGCTAGTTTTGAAGGGCTTATATCTCAGGCTCACATGACTCCAAATTTGGGTCCCTAACCTCATCCTGCATCCTCCTGAGGCACACTCATTTTCAGAGCAATCTAACTAAGCATGTGCATTTTAGAGGACTTAGGCCCCGTCTACACTGACAAGTTTATGCACAGTAAAGCAGCTTTGAGTGCCGTAACTCCGGAGGTGTACACACTGCCAAGCCACTCAGTACACAGGAACTGCGGAGATGCAGCACTCTAAAAAAAACCCACTGCGAGGAGAGGCGTAGAGCTTTCTGCACCGTGGCTACAGCGCTGCACTGCCAGTGTAGACACCGAGGGGATCACAGTGCTGCGACTGGCCTCCGGGAGGTGTCCCACAATGCCTGTTCCCACCTCTCTGGCCATCCATTTGAACTCTACTTCCCTGCCCTCAGGTGACCAACTATCAGCCGCTCCCCATACATTCCTTTGGAAATTTGAAAGTCCCCTTCCTGTTTTCTCGGTGATGTGTGAAGTGGTCTTGGCGCATCCTTCCAGGTGGCCATGCCTGCTCCACGCAGCAGGCGATCTCCCGCTTGGAGCAATGCCGGGCTGCTGGACCTCATCGGTATTTGGGGAGAGGAGGCGATGCAGTCACAGCTGTGCGCCAGCTGCCGGAATTATGATACCTACGGACAGATTTCTAGATGCATGACAGAAAAGAGTCATGACCGGGACATATTGCAGTACAGGGTCAAAGTGAAGGAGTTGCAGAACGCCTACCACCAGGTGTGGGAGGCAAACCGCCGCTCTGGTGCTACACCCATGAGCTGCTGGTTTTACAAAGAGCTGGACACGATACTCAGTGGTGACCCCACCTCCACTGCAAAGTTTCTTGGTACTTCATTGCCAGTCGAGAGTGGACCGAGCCAGGAGGAGGCAATCTTGGATGAAGAGGGGGAGGGGGAACCAGAGGCAGAGATTGACTCGGAGACCAGAGGTGCATGCAGTCAGGAGCTCTTTTCTACCCCAGACAATCCTAGCCAGTCACAGGAGTCGGACTTTGGCAAAGCACAAAACAGGAGAGGAGACCCCTGGTAAGTGGATCTGATTTTGGGAATTGCTGAAGCGAGTTGTTGGGGGCAGGAGGGTTGCAAAAAGCAGGCTTGTCTCCCACCTCATGCCTAGTTTGAGCATCGGAACAGGCTGTTGATATACTACCTCACTTCATGTGAATCTCCCTCAGAGATCTCCAGGAAACTCTCGTGGAGGTACTGGACAATCCACTCCCACAGGTTCCTTGGCAGAGCTGCTTTGTTTCTTGCCCCATTAACGGTAACTTTCCCGCACCACTGTGCCGTCATCGGCGGGGGGGCGGGTGGGACCACCATAGCTGCATACAGGCTAGCCACATAGGGGCCAGGGCAGAAGCCATAGGCTTGGAGAAGACTCTCCCTTGATTCCCTGCTTGCCCTCAGCAGTGAGATATCTTCCATAATGAACAACTCCTGTGGAAAGTGTGGGGACAGGAATGATTATCAGCAGCCCCCCCGCATAGTGCTGGCTCTCCCCAAGTGCCCAAGAGCCACCTGCTCAGTGTACAGCAGGGTCCGGGAACAGTGATTTACCCTGCCCCTGAGGGTACTCACCATTTTGGGGGTCTTGTAGCTTGTGTGTGCTTGGCTGGGGTCTGCCAGTTAGTGTCAGGTGTGTGAGTTCAAGCTGTGTTTCAAAGCACTGAAACAGTGTTATCTGTGTTGCAAATAATATCGCTTCTGTAAAATGTTGCATTTAAACTTCACAGAGATGACCTTGGGAGCACAGCCTCCCTCTTTGTTATCGGCAGCAGAATGGTTGCGAAGAATTAGAAAGCATCCAAGAAGAACTAAGGAGGACTTTATGTATGAGGTTATGATGTACTCCTCCACTGAGAAACAGGAATTGAAGGAGTGTTAGGACAGCGAGAAGAGGAAATGAAAGGAGAATGTGGCACACCAGAAGGAAGCCATGGAGCAGCTCTTAACAGTTATGGAGCACCTAGTGAACACAGTCTAGGCGATACCAGATCTTTAAACTGAGCAGCTTCACGCCCGCCCTCCCCTGCAGCTGTTATCACAAAATTCTTTCCCATGCGCACCCCCACACACCGCCAACACACTCTTATCAACCTCCTGGCTCCACTCTCTATCCACAGCATTCCACTCCTCCCTCCTCACGCTCCATCAGTGTGGACTCCCAATACCCACTGCACTCAACACCGATCCATCTGCAGTTTGGCCCTGCTGAAGTACAGCACCCACTGCATTATACTCCAAAGGATCCCTGGACATACACAAATCTGTAGCCTTCCCGGGACCCCTCCTCCTGCTCTTGAGACCTTCCATTCCCCCATTCCTTTCATTCCCTCATCCCCCTCCCTGCTGATGATTTTTTTTGTTTGACTCTCTCCTCTGGTTGTTGCTTTCAAATAAATGCAATTCTTTTATTGAAAGATTCTTTATTCCGTTAAGTGAAAACAAAAAGAGCACTGCAAAGCAACATACAATTATGTTACGGCCCCTCTTGCATCATGTGCACCAATCACCTCTTAGCATTACAAGCACTGCAATCCCGAGCATAGCAACAAATATTAGTGGCTTTCAGCTTCAAATTGCTGCCTCAAAGCATCCCTGATCCTTATGGCCCCACCCTGTGCCCCTCTAATAATCCTGGTCTCTGGCTGTTCAAACTCAACCTCTAGGCGTTTAGCCTCTGCAGTCCAGCCCTGATTGAAGCTTTCACCCTTCCCTTCACAAATATTATGGAATGTACAGCATGCGGCTATAAGAACAGGAATATTGTCATTGGCCATGTCCAGCTTCCCATACAAGCATCACCAGTGGGCTTTTAAATGGCCAAATGCACACTCCACAGTCATTCTGCACTTGCTCAGCCTGTTGTTGAACCACTTCTTGTTGCTGTCAAGTTGCCTTGTGTATGGCTTCATGAGACAGGTGGGGTCTCCCAGGATCACAAAGGGCATTTCGACTTCCCCTATGGTGATCTTCTGGTCTGGAAAGAAAGTCCCTACTTGCAGCTTCTTGAACAGGCCAGTGTTCCGAAAGATGTGTGCGTCATGCACCTTTCTGGATCAGCCTGCGTTAATGTCTGTGAAATGCACATGATGATCCACAAGCACCTGGAAAACGATTGAGAATTACCCCTTGCGATTAATGTACTTGGTGGCTAGGTGGTCTGGTGCCAGAATTGGAATGTGCGTGCCATCTGTCGCCCCTCCGCAGTTAAGGAAGCCCATTTGTACAAAGCCATCCACAATCTCACGCACGTTGCCCATAGTCACGGTCTTTTGGAGCAGGTTGTGATGAATGTCCCTGCACACTTATATCAACATGACTCCAACTGTCGACTTTCCCACTCCAAACTGTTTAGTGACCTATCAGTAGCAGTCTGGAGTAGCCAGCTTCCACAGTGCAATCGCCACATGTTTCTCCAGCGACAGGGCAGCTCTCACTCTCATGTCGTTGCACCACAGGGCAGGTGCAAGTTCATCACACAGTCCCATGAATATGGCTTTCCTCATGTGAAAGTTCTGCAGCCACTGCTCGTCATCCCAGACCTGCATCACAATGTGTTCCCACCACTCAGTGCTTGCTTCCCAAGCCCAAAAGCGGTGTTCCACTGTGGTCAGCACCTCTGTGAATGCCACAAGCATTCTCGCATCATAGCTACTACGTGTGGCTAGATTAATGTCTCACTCCTCTTGCCTTTGTAGTTCAAGGAATAACTCCACTGCCACTCATGACCTGTTGGTCAGTGCGAACAGCATTCTTGTCAACAGCTCAGGACCCATTCCTGCAGCCAGAAAGAGGCAGGGCAAGGCGCAAAGTACACAAACCATTGTAAGATGGTGCCAAATGAGGACAGAAGCACAGGGATTGATGGGATGCAACACAGTGCATCACGGGTCATTGGGACAGGACCCAAGATACCCCGCCACCCCTTTCGCCTTCCCACAAGTCTTAGCGGCAGAAGAGAAAGAGGTGCTCCGTGGGATAGCTGCCCAGAGTGCACCGCTCCTGTCATAAATATAAAGGGAAGGGTAAACCCCTTTAAAATCCCTCCTTGCCAGGGGAAAGCTCCTCTCAACTGTAAAGGGTTAAGATGCTAAAGGTAACCTCGCTGGCACCTGACCAAAATGACCAATGAGGAGACAAGATACTTTCAAAAACTGGGAGGAGGGAGAGAAACAAAGTGTCTGTCTATAGTCTGTATATATGCTGGTCTTTACCGGGGATAGACCAGGAACGGAGTCTTAGAACTTTTAGTAAGTAATCTAGCTAGGTATGTGTTAGATTATGATTTCTTTAAATGGCTGAGAAAAGAATTGTGCTGAATAGAATAACTATTTCTGTCTGTGTATCTTTTTTGTAACTTAAGGTTTTGCCTAGAGGGGTTCTCTATGTTTTTGAATCTAATTACCCTGTAAGATATCTACCATCCTGATTTTACAGGGGGGATTTCTTTATTTCTATTTACTTCTATTTTTATTAAAAGTCTTCTTGTAAGAAACTGAATGCTTTTTCATTGTTCTCAGATCCAAGGGTTTGGGTCTGTGGTCACCTATGCAAATTGGTGAGGCTTTTTATCCAACATTTCCCAGGAAAGCGGGGGTGCAAGTGTTGGGAGGATTGTTTATTGTTCTTAAGATCCAAGGGTCTGGGTCTGTAGTCACCTAGGCAAATTGGTGAGGCTTTTTACCAAACCTTGTCCAGGAAGTGGGGTGCAAGGTTTTGGGAAGTATTTTGGGGGGAAAGACGCGTCCAAACAGCTCTTCCCCAGTAACCAGTATTAGTTTGGTGGTGGTAGCGGCTAGTCGAAGGACAACGGGTGGAATATTTTGTACCTTGGGGAAGTTTTGACCTAAGCTGGTAAAGATAAGCTTAGGAGGTTTTTCATGCAGGTCCCCACATCTGTACCCTAGAGTTCAGAGTCGGGGAGAAACCTTGACAGCTCCAAATAGTGCCGCAAGTGTGAATACGCTATTGCGCAGGCAGCTGTCAGTGTGAACACACAACAGCAGTTTTCCTTCGGCGTTCTCTGAGCAGCGCTGTAACTGCCATCGCTGTAACTTCGCCAGTGTAGACGTGCCCTTAGAAAGGTCCACCTTCAAACAGATGCCATGACGCAAACATAATTTTAGTGGCACTCCCACATCACTCTTATTTCAATAAAGTTAAAGCATTTCCCAGGAAATCTTAAGAACTAAGGACACTTGAGACAGGAGGACTAATGGACTAGAGGAGTGCAGGAATCTAAGTGGAATGCACAGATAAGGTGGTCTCCTAGAAACATGATACATAACCAAAGGTTCCAGTCTTCTCCTGTGGTTCGCTGCTCCAGGCCAATGGGGGCTGTGGGAAGCGACGTGGGCTAAGGGATGTGCTGGCTGCCGCTTCCCGCAGCCCCCATTGGCCTGGAGCAGTGAAGCACAGCCAGTGGGAGCTGCAATCGGCAGAACCTGCGGACGCGGCAGGTAAACAAACCGGCCTGGCCTGCCAGGGGGCTTACCCTGTAGGGCCGCATGCCAAAGGTTGCCAATCCCTGTAATATACATAGCCTTATATGTTGTCTATTACTTATATATACAAAATTATATCATTATAAACTTGTTTATTAAGTCAAAGTTACAATCCAATGTTAGCATACTATATCGAATATTGCTTACTCAGGATCAGGTTAATATTCAAGTAACTTGGCTAAAATTCTGGCTTTCTGTCTGAGGTGGTCTCCTCCTCTGAGTATACAAGAAAGGGTGGCCAAATGAGAGCCACTCGTTTGGACAAGTTGCAGGGAAAGAGGAATATGCCTGAATATGTGGTGGCTGAGTTCAGGAATTAAACAGTTTTGGGAGGAAACTACTAGAGAGATCCATCTTATGACAAAATGAAGGCATCTTAGAGATCCCCTGACCTGCTTACTGAACGCTCCACTAAAGGATCTGCAATTTAAACAATGGCTTTTTTTAAATTATTGTTAGCAGCTCGACTCTGTATTGTACATTTTTTTTATATGTGTGACCCCTCCGCCTGTGGAATTATGGTATAGTAAAATATAGGCTGTCCTTGTAATGGAAAAAACTGTCACACCAAGTATGTGCACAAGAAAATATATTTTTTTATTTAAAGCAATTTAGTAAACCATAAAAAAATATTGCTCCTCTTTCAGCAGAGCATCATAGGACCCATTCTGCAATTCTCATTCAGACAAAACTCTTATTGAAATCAGTGAGACTGATTCTCCCCTGCCTTGACCCTTATGTAAATATTTATACTGGTGCAAAGCAAAGATTTGACTTCAATAGTACAGGTGCAATACAATAAAGTCTTGCACATGTATTCATAGCAGGAACAAGGCTTGCTTCGATTATGGCAATTCTTATTTATATGGTGCTTTGCAGATATTAACGCTTTTAGTATTCCTATATAGAAGTAAATGCTATCAACCCCATTTTGCATATAGGGAAGTTGAGCCAAAGAGATTAAGTGACTTGTTCCAGTCAGCAAAGAGATTCAGTATGACAGCAAGGATTAGAATCTTGAAATAGCTGGCTTCCACTCCCATGCTCTGGCCACTACATCAAACCTTTTTGAGGATGAATTATAATGAACAACCTACATTCTGACCATGCAGAGCAGTAGCATATAAAGTCTTAAAGAATGCACAGAAAGAATAAAACAGTAGCAATGATGAAGAATACACATGGGTAAGAAGGGACAAGGTGCTTTTTAGTCATATCTGCTGAAGAGAGCAGGAATACAATTTCTGCAATAGCAAATATTCAATATGTTTGACTTGAGAGTTGGTTGGAAATAGCATGAATATATTTCTTCTAAGAATCTGTTTCTCGGGATGTGTTTTGCTATCCGTGAAAACAACTTAGTAAGTATGTTTTCTTAGAGTGGAAAGAGCTTTTATGCTTTCTGCTGAGCCAAGTATAAAACAGGCAGTATTCTAAAGTGATGGAGTGTTGATGATGATGATCATCATAAAGATCCTGATATCTAACTGCAGCCTGCAAATAAATATTTAATCATTCAAAGCAATGCCTGCCTTATGAGTTGATTGAAAAGGACAGTTCTATTTACTAGTAATTGAAAACAATTCCTTCATTAACTTTAGTGGAGGGTGCTTAGCACCACACGGGAAATGCTCAACACTTGCAGCTAAACACTTTTCCTACCTGCTTAGCCACACAAGGCCTCCCTGGTTTATGCTTCTAGTGACAAAGGGGCAAGCAAAGCTTTGCAGAGATACAGGATGTGGAGGGTGAACCCATGTGCAGGCCTATTCTGTTCAGTCTCCCAGTGTAGCTGTGCTCAGGGGGGCAACAGATTCATATTGCACAGATCCTCCAGTGCTCTGTCCAGGAGAGGTGGTATGGGAGGAGCATTGCTTATAAATTTGCTTCTATAGCTTCTGCTGTGTGGCTTCATAGCCTTTGTGGTCCACCTGCATCCCCTGAGGCTAGTGCATGAAAATGTGTCCCCTTGCATACAGAATTCTAGCTTGAGGGTTTGTACTCTTTGGAGCGTGGAAAAGGATTGCAGGTCACAGGTAATATAAAGCAAGGGTTTTACATTGAACAAAATTTTGAGTGTAATCTTTCATTTTAACTTTTTGTCTGATTATTCTTGGCTAGACAAACAACGAAGGACAATCTTCACACTGTTAACTGCAGCAGCAGTGACAAAGCCTGAAGGTGGATTAGAATTTATTTTTGTAATGCTTGGATACAGTACATTTTTTGTCAAAGTAGTAGTGAATTATTTGGAAAAAAATATTCATGATGATACCTGGCAAATATGTTTGGCTTTTATGTTTAAAACACTTCAAAGTATGAATACCAATGAATAATCCTGTAAAAAAAAAAAAAGATTCTCCCATGTTTGATATCCTAAATAATGCACTAATTTCACTTAATACCATTCTCTGCTAGTTTTTGTATTCATATACAAATGTAATTAATTATATAAATTTTATCTGTAACGCTAGTTGCACGCATAGATTTCAAGGACACGGCCATTGTCAGAAACGTTCCATGAATGAGAGTTAGAGTTCAAATGTGCATTATGGTTGGTGTACCTATCAGCATTCATATAAAAGTGACATACTTGTATGGAAATGACATTTGAAAGTAAATTTTTATTGGTGGGAACACAAAGGACAATCTGAGAGTAAAAATTCTATATTTATATTTCAGGGAAAATTTAGTGACTATCCTTTTGAAGACATGTCTAACAGGCATGATTGCAACTTTTTTCCCCCCAAGCCAGCTAGTGGAGAGAAACATACAAGTCAGTTTGTGGAATCAAAGCAGAATTGATGAGGATCCTAGAATGGGGGGGTGGGGGACGGAGAGAGGGGGGAGACAAAAAAAACAACAGAATTTTAAATGTACCAGTTCTGCTAAAGTTTTTGCAGTATACAAATTGAGTAAATTACCAAAAACCTATGGGCTTTGAAGATATTGCTTCTAAAACATTTCATGGTGAAATCTGAACAAATCACAGTATACATACACTTGTGAATGTCTTGCTTTTTGTTTGCAGATATCTAACAAAAGTGTACAGTCCTCTCAAATTTCCTGCTGGTTAGGCTAAACAGGTGGCTCACTGTGAGAGTTTTCAATAGTGGACTAGACCTGTACAAATTGAAGTCAAAATTGGTTCTCTTACCCCAATCCCAGTATCTTCCTCAAACATGCAGTTCTTTAAAATATTCATGAAAGCAAAAAATCTTAAATTAAACTTGCATGGATGTCTCAAAATCTGAGGGGGCTTTTCACACTGCTTTTGTGTGTCTTGAGCTGGGTTGATCACATATATGTTTCTTTTTCTGGTCCCCTGACTGGATGAACTTATCCCATAAACTCAGGTGCATCCATTTTCTGAAGTTGTATTGGAGGGAGAGGCTGCATGTTGTCTTTTCTCTTGGAGAATTTAAAAAAGGTTAGAAAATAAAAATCTATCCCTTACCCACCCAATTCTGGATCTGTTTAAATCTCACAGGCAGTGGCCTGGTACATTTTTCATTGTTCTAGTACTCCCTCTTAGGGAGTTGTTAGGGAGAAATTGTCCTATTCGGCTTTTCTCCTCACATTATAATTTATCAAAGTTTTAAAAATAAATCAGAGGTTGCTTCTGTCTATACTTCAAGTGATACCCTGGGCCATTTCAGAACTGCACTCCATGCAGCAAACAAGGATGCAAACGTGGCTTTAACTTAGACCATTAGACCTCCCAAAATCCTGAACTATCCTGGTGCCTGCCTGGTTCTGAGTACATGTTAGAGGCTCCAGGTTCCCAGAAAGTCAATCCAGCAGCCAAGGATTAGAAGAGCCTTGGGAATGTCCCCTGTTCCAGGAGGTAGGGACAGGGGCGGCAGGTTTGTATAATTTTTTGGGGAGCCCAGAACGGGTCCAGGTCCTGCCCCTCCATCCCCACCTTCTTAGGCTCTGGGAGGGAGTTTGGGTGCGGGGTACAGGCTCCGGGCTGGGCATGGTGTTGGGGGTGCAGGCTCTGGGAGGGAGTTTGGGGGCTGGGTGCAGGCTCCGGGCTGGGCATGGTGTTGGGGGTGCAGGCTCTGGGAGGGAGTTTGGGGGCTGGGTGCAGGCTCTGGGATGAGACGGAGTTGAGATGCAGGAGGGAGTACTGGGTGTGGGAGGAGGTTGGAGTGCTGGGTGCGGGAAGAGGTTGGAGTGCTGGGTGCGGGCTCTGGGACAGAGGGTTGGGGTGTGTGGCTATGCCAGGGATGAGGAGTTTTGGGGTGCAGCAGGCAAGCTGCCCTGGGTCTGGGGAGGGGGGCAGAGAGGAGGACTCCTGCCTGCCCTCTCCCCACTAACAGCAGTGAACTCTGGAGGAGATGGGGAGGGGGCCCTGCTCCTGCTGAAGCCCGAGCCCCAGCACCCTCCATGGGGCTAAAGCCCTGAGACCCCTCTCCCCTCAGGACACAAGCCCCGATCCCCATCACCCTGCCAGTCTAGTAGACAGAGAATGGTGTGTGTGGGGGGGTCCATGAGCCTCACTTTAAATGTAAAAGTTGCATGAGGCTCGTAAGTTGCAGTTTGGCCATGCCTAGTGTAGAGTTACAATATGCCCTTTGTAACCTGTCAGTTTCCCCTTGCATAGGAGGATGTTGAAGGGGGCTGGTTAAACCATTAAGTAAACTAAGGCAAATTAAGGTTATCTGTAAAGTAATATGTATTTCATAGGACTGTTGTGCTAATTAATGTTTGGAAGGTGCTCTGATACCCCTAAGTCAAAGACATTATGAACTCATCCATGCCTACCTCCTGATGCTTTCCATGGGATATTGCAGCTTTGCATCAGCTCATCTGTCTCATGGGATTGCAGTGCCCTTAGAGTTGCAATGCCCCCCCTCTATCCATTAATAGGGTGCAGTTTACTAATCCTGATGGGTGGGCCATGTCCAGTGCTTAAGGGACAAAGCCATAGCTTTGCTTCCCTCTTCCCCCCGAATCAAGGTAGAGAGAAGAGGAAGAGGAAGAAGGGTGTAATCCCTGCCGTTGTTTTGGTCCCTTAGCATGGCCTTACTGTGAGGCTAGAGGAAGCCTCCATGCACCCACCCCCAATACACCTGATCAGTCTGGCCTTAGACAGAAGTAGGAGGTGATTATTTAAAATATAACTATGGTTCAATATTGTCCTGGCTGTTGTTTTTCATACCCCATAATATTTTGATCAAATACATGTGAATTGCAAGCCTGTGCTTACTCAGTGTCCAGTCTGGCAACCCTACTCACACAGATTTCAGAGTAGCAGCCATGTTAGTCTGTATCTGCAAAAAGAAAAGGATGACTTGTGGCACCTTAGAGACTAACAAATTTATTTGAGCATAAGCTTTCATGAAGTGAGCTGTAGCTCATGAAAGCTTATGCTCAAATAAATTTGTTAGTCTCTAAGGTGTCACAAGTCCTCCTTTTCTTCCTACTCACACAGTGTACTGCTTATCCAGTCAAGTAGTCTTACTGACATTAATGAGATACTTAAGTGCTATGCAGCATAAGGGCTCTAGAATCATGCCATCAGTTAGCATTGCCCCATGACATTTTGGGCTAACCCTTTTACTAAGTCTACAGCATATGACCTATTTCAGTGTACCTATAGTTGCATATATCCCTTGAAGAAATAGGATGAAAATGGAGATCACTATGGATTTATGATGAACTGGAGTCCTTCCCTAGTTTGTACTGCACACAGAGAATGTGTCAGCTATACATATGTAGTGATAGATATCTCATTTACCTACCTGAAGACTAATTTACCTTGAACAGGAGAAATTCCTCCTGCTTTTTAACCATGAGGTCACCATCATGCCCTTTCGTGTGCTGATTTTCTAATACTGACAGGCAATTGGCTCCTCTTGTAGAAGAAACGGAATTGGAGATCTTGCATCAATCACTACACATCACATGTTTGATCCAGGAGATCTGTGATTAGACAATGGAATGATAGGCCTACTGTGTCTACAAAAACTTCTCAGTATTCTAATAGGATTCAGCTGCTGCTCTCTCACTGTAAGGTAAAAACCATAAATCACTTAGAATATTCCCAAAGGAAAAAGGGAATAACCGAATGAATGGAGAGCTGGCGTTTAGTTCTGCCATTTTTTGGAAAAATTTATAATGCTCAAGACTTTAGCCTTGGGCCTGGTATTTTATACAAGCTATAAATCCATTGTACTAAACAGGAAAAGAAATCCTAATTTTGATATTTAAACTATTTTACAGGTTTTATTGACTAGGAAATCAAGGCGAGTACTCCTAAAAAGAAGTCCATGTTCTGGACAAGAAGGCAATTAGGGAAAAATATCTTTAAAGTGTAAGTTTCATGTTATATAATAAAAGCTAATGAGCTAAATTCCTCATAGTGATTTATCTCATGGTCATAATTTCACTGGAAGGAAGAGTTTTTACAGAAGAAGAGCCTATAGCCATGAAAGATTACAGTTTGGAAATAAAACAGCATATTAGCCCCTTTTCTAGTGTACTTACATTATATCCATATTCAGCAAGACTGTTGCTGAGTTTGCAGTGGGACATGTGACTATTATATTGAGATGCAAGAGTGAAAAGATACTAATGTGGAAAATGGGTGCAGCCAATACCAATGCAGAATGAATGTAATTCCCTGCAGGGATCATATACAAAAGTTATGGAAAGGCAAATTGTGCCAGTAAAAGTTTGGGGTAAGAATCTTTGTACAAGTGAGAACATTTACTCCAGTACATTAGATTGCTCTTTGATAATACAGATGTTTTAATGCCAGGGAAACTCCCCAGGTCCCAAATGGTGCAGAAACGTAGCTGACCGTAGAACTAAATTTTAGGCTTCTATGGGGTCTAGGACTTTCACTGCAAGTTGAAGTGTAATGAAAGGATGACTCAGGAGATTGGTAACAGAACATAAATGATGAAATCCTAGCCCCACTCAAGTAAGTGCAGAAAAATCCCGTTGACTTGAGTGGGGGGTAGGATTTCACCCAAAAAGTCTTTAATCACTTTATTACAGATTCAAATCCAGCCTAAGGCTCTGATCCCATCAAGGAGGCGGAGCTTTACTTCTATGCATATACCCTAATGCATATCCTTACTCCTTACAGAAGCTCAATAAAGACAATGAGACTCCGTGGGAGTAAGGGTCTGTGGGTTGAGATCCCATTGCAGAATCAGGGCCCAATCTGGGAATAAAGGTCTAGAGGGTGTGGGTCATTTCAGGATTAGATAACAATTGGCACAGTTGTAAAGTCATCACCATCTCCTGCCTCCTTCATGGTCTCAATTCTATTTCTAGTAGCACCTGTCCATGTCCCAAAATTCTTTGGCTTCTCTGGCAACAATGTCAGTTAGACCTGATTGTGGTGGAGATATTGGTTTACTAGGAACTGATCTGACATGATACCACCAATTGATTTCACAATGTCTTGAACTACATTCATACTGAATATGATTTAGAGGTGAAGAGCACCATAAATAATTCCCAATCTTTTGTAGCCCTCCCCTAGGCCAGTCTATTTAATTCTGGTTATATTCTAAACTAAAGCCTTGAAATGAAGTGTTTCAAAAATGTATTTCTTGAAATTCAAAAATATCTGAAAGATTTTATATAATAATTAAATATAAGTTGTTTTTAAAGTTTACTAAAATTCTGGCCAGTCAGTGTGGTTCATGGAGAAAAAGCCTAATTATATTATGCTTAATTATATATATAATTAAGACGCAAATGCAAAAATGGAAACTGGAAAGCAAGTACACCAGTAAGTAAAAAATATCTATTTTTTTTTATATTTCTGAGCACAGTACACACAACAACCTAGGATTGTTTTGACTCTTATGACTCATTGACAAAGCATGTTTTTTGGAAGCAACTTGTATAACCTTATCACTGATTTGCTCAGAGAAAAAAAATTCTGAATAAAGCAAAAGAGGCATATAAAATTTGACCTTTAACAACAATTACATAATGTGAGGAGAGAGAAAATAGAAAATCCTTCAGATCCCAACTGTCCTCTCTAAAACATTCCATCACTATAAATCACAGAAGAATTAAACAATAAACGTTGGATTTTTTCAGAAACTGCAAACCTACAATATTTTGTACTTGTACTATTGTAGTTCTTCAGTAACAACTCCCCTAACATTCCCAAGAAATGTAATGACATTTATGTGCTGGAAAACAAAAAAGACATAATAAAATGCTATATGTACCATGAAGATGCTGTTTAAAAACCATTGACCATGATCATTTTGGCTTCACTCAAAATACATCGGGGGAAAAAAAGTACCTGACAGTGAACAGGAGAAAAAATGAGAACATTGCAATATGAATCTTCTAATAAGATAGTAACTGGTATTCAAAATCATATGAGACTACGTGACTGAAACTTGTGTGTGCCACATTAGCAATTTTGGTGCTATTCTTAGCTTTATAGACAGTGGAGTCTTGTCAAAGACAAGAGTATTTAACAGAATTGTTAAAACCAGGAGTCTAGAATTCATTGTTTTCATGATTCACAGTGCAGTAAAGGCTTGCCTCCTTAGGCCAAATGGTATTTAGAGGATGATGGTGATAGGGGGAGGGAATGTTCCATTTTGTCTGTATCCCACCTGCAGTTTCAGCCCTGAGCATGACACACTGAGGGAGCACACACCGTGCTACAGGTGCCATTGTTTTGAACCACAGTTGGGGAAATGGTGTTATTTGGCAGGTTATAATTTGGATAAATATTAACAAGAGGGTATCCCAGGACTATCCCCCTGCCAGATTTTAAAGTCATGTTGCACTCCTGGAGGTGTTACAGCTCTTCAAATAAAGGTCAAACCTAGTCTTCATAATGAAAATTGTTAAGCAACTGAAGTAGAGAGGTTACTGCCTCTCCCCACTATATAAATCCAACAGAATATATGCATCTATATTTACTCACTATATTCTCCCTGCACCACAAATGCACATATATTACGTACAGACACACGATCTGTTTCTGGGCGTGGCTGATGTCATTCTTTGCATATTTTGAGATATTGCATAAGGAAAAAGCATCAGTGACACATAAAAGTCATAATCCCCCCCTTAAAAAAAAAAAACCCTGCCCCAAAAGTGCATCTTTCAGCTATGTCATCTCATGGACTGAGATGCAATGAGTCACTCTGGGTTGTATTCATCACTTGCATTGCATGGAATGACATGATGTGAGATGACAGATGGAACCAAACTCCACAGCACACTTCCCTATAGGGATGCGCCGCATCCCTATTTGCTAAGAAGTCTAGCTCAAAACACCCTGGGCCAGACGGTCAGGCAGTAAAAATCGGCACAGGTACATGGAAGGTAACAGAGTTATGTTAATGTGCACCACTTGAGTACCTGGAGACTTTATTCAATATTTTATTGAAAGATACAATACCTTCACTTAAAAAAAAGGGGGGGGGGAGGAGAGTTAAGAAATTATAAAACATGGTGCTTTCACAGAGCCTGCTCCTCTATTGCCTTGCCTCTTTTGTAATCAGTTAAGGCCAGATATTGGGCACCACTGTGGCTCCCTGCACAGCCAGAGTAGCACAGAGGGGCTGCAAAGCTTCCTTCATCATCCCACTGAGGAATTCCCTGAATTGTGGTGGCATCCCTTGGTGACTCACAGCTGCTGAGGGAGGGGGAATGGGAGGATTTTGGCAGAATAGAGCCATTACTAGCTGCCATAAGTAAGAGAGAATCTGATGCTGTCATAACTTGTGTCAGAGGCCAAACCGACCCTCTCCCAGTTCCAGGATCAGGCATGTGGGATGCGATCATTAAAGATGGCAAGCAGCCAATTTTGCCCCCACTGTTGATACTGCATCTCACAGCTTGGGTGAACCCAAGGACTGAGAGGTTATACTTGTGTTACAACAACTTTTCATATTTTATCATCAGGGTGAAGGGTGGAGATTTCTGACATAATGGCCTGAATGGCTACACAAGGTGCAAGTTAGTGAAGAATTAGTAGCAATGGACCAGATCCATAGCCCTGCTCCAGCTACCATGTGCCACTCCCGCTGCAGAAAGCAACAAGAAACCACAAAGATCTGACCTTCTGGAAATTCCCCCATCGTTGGCTGTTGCTACGCCAGGCCATCCCCTTGTAGCTTCAGGAATGGGATCATCACCACAGATAGCTGGGTGTGGCTGGAGGATCACAATATCCAGCCACCAGAATGGTGACTTGGTATGTGGACCATCAGCCATAATTTAGAACAGCCCTGAGACTGCTCTAAATTATGTAAAGGACTTTGATGGCCCCAGACTGCTCCAGGACCTGTGAGCTGCAAAGAAGGATTTAGAACCAACTCCATACTCTCCCCCATGTACTGAATTTGTCTCAGGGCTGAGTCTCTAGCCCCACTTGTCCATTAGCACTATGCCACCAGGACACTCCAAGATTCAACACTTCTTTAAAAAAAAAGACAGAAAAAAAAAAGCAGGCAAATTAGAACTGAAAAAAGTTATTTCCAGAGCTTGTAAATACAGTGACTTTTGCGGGGGGGGGGGGGGCGAGGGTGTCAAAAACAGATGGTTCCATGGGAACCGTTTAATTAATTTTTTGTCAACGGTTTCATTTTTTTAAGTGATTAGAGCAGGAAATTGAGTCTCCCATCTCCCAAGTGAATGCCTTAACTACAGGGTTAGAGAGACATTCTCGGTCTGGCTCAGTGATTATTCTAGTACTTCATTAAAAGCGGAACAGCTTCTACAAGAGACAATGAAAGAGCTCTACCCCATAGCCCGGGGGTTAGGGCACTCTCTTGGGAGGTGGGAAACCTAACTCTCCCCATTGCGTGTGTGTGCCAAAAGTTAAGAAGGTACACATGCACCCCTTTAAAAATGCCTGGAAACAAAGAAACAATATGCCCAAATTGAGTTCAACCTAGAACAAAACTTCTTTTTGATTTCGATTCGGTTCACCCCAATTTGCTTCCAATTTTTCATAACTGCCAGTGAATTGAAAAAAATCAATTGTCCCATCAGCACTAATGTGAAGCAGAAGCAACCTGAAGGCAAAAGGCTGCTGGCACAGATTCCAGTATCAGCAACAGTCCTACTAAGGGCCCAAGTGCCCCTTTCATCCCAAGTATTTTGTAGTCTGAGGGGCAGGGGGACAAACAATGCCAGAATAGGTGGGAAGATGGTGGACCCTGTGTTCCTAAGATCCAATTTGTAGGCAGTAAAGTTTCTTGCCTTGAGTTCCTCCATGTTCCCTTGGCAGAGCTGCATGTAGCCACTGACTAAGTCACCTTTAATTTCCTTTCGGCAGCACTGTGATCTGCTGCCAGGAGGGAAAACACACTACCTCTTTTCCACTACACCTTCCCTTTTTTTTTCTGAATTGAACAAAAAGCCTTTGAAGGGGGAGGATCAGAAGACCTATTCAGCCCCCTTTCTGCCTGCAAAAGAAGCTATACAATGGGCTACATTAGAATCGGTTTCTCAAAACTCCCCAAGATGTGTCAGTTACTCATGAAAAAAAGTGTCAGTAAAAACAAGGGTTCCAGCTGCCATTCAGTGTAACTATCCAAAACACAGATGATCCATTTCAACTTCCCTGCATTTGGCTTGTAATTATTAAGTCACAGAAAATTCAGTTACAGACATTCACTCCAAAACCTGGTCCTCTGTATATCAAAGGGAATTTCTCAGCTTCAGCAAATAGCATTATACAGTGTAAACAGGGGCCAAAGAGACATTGGTGCCACTGTGTTATATACTTATTTGTACCAAATAAAAATACTATGGCAGGATTAGCATTATAACATTGCAAGGGCTGTTAGAGATGGCTCTAAGGAGAATAGATAAAAAAATATGCAAACATGATTGGTCCCCAGTATTCAGACAGAAACTTCGGTATCTGAAGGTTGCTACAAGCAGCTTGGCAGGTTGATCATCTCTGGTTTCTCTTCAGATTGTATACATTTTTCAGTTGCTCCCCCACTACCCAGGGCAAGACAACTATCATTTAAAGAAAAGTAAATACAGTAACAGGTTTCCTGCCAGCATTTCTTGTTAAGAGCAGGGAACCCAGAACTGATTTTCAGGTGATCTTCATTTTGATCAATTTCTTCCCCACCCCCAGTTCCCCGTAGGAGAGAATTATAAATGTAAAAACCCTACATCTCAGCAGGTTTGCTCTGTCTCTAATGAGATAGCAAGCAAAACCCTGTCAAAACTAATACTCATGTAGTGGAAGACCTTAAAATGAGAATGACACAGGGCTCAGCATGACAGCTTGCCCTTAGGAAGTAATCTATATTCCACCTGTTTTTGCCAAAACTCTTTCTAGCTCACTCTGTGGGGAGGATGGTGGCAAATAAATGATAAGAAAAGAAATTAAGGACTACTTGAACTTTTCACCTATTTTAGATCTGAGCTAGATATAAATCTTTTATTTTAAGTCCTTGAATACCGCAAGAAAACACAATTCTTGCAATAATTCTAGCAAGGCCCAGAAATAATATACCAGAAATCATATGAGAAAGGCCATTCTCACAAGAGTTCCAGTCCAATTTCACAGATTCATTATGTTCGGCCTTGGATTAGCCTCCAGGTCTTTGGACATCATAGCTCCATGCTGCAAAAATCTGCCTATGTGCTTAACCTTGAGCACTGTGAAAAGTGCCATTAATTTCAACAGGGCTACACAAAGTGTATAAAGTAAAGCACAGGTGAAAGTCTTTCAAGGGTTGGAGCCTATATTTGTCCGTCACTACTGGTAACTGATTTATTTAAACAGTAAACGATTGGTACATTTAACAAATGATATATTTCCATTCAGATTATAAATTCTGAATTGTAAAAATCCATTAGTTAGGTTTAGTGTTTCTGTGCATTTCTTTGTTTACTTAGGGAAGATGAAGGCGGCAAATGGTTAACAAGTGATCTAGATTTGTTTTTGCATTTTGATAAAACAAATGCAGTTAAGGGTCCAATTAACCATGGCTCTGCACTTTATATATTCACACAGACTAGTGCAGAGGGACTGTAAAAAGCTTCCACACACCTTGCAGGAGCATATACAGCTACAAAGATGCATGGTAACAGTAACATCCGCTCCAACAGTAAAACAACAGCTAAGGACACTGGCTTCCATTGGTTCAGTGGGAGATTTACCAGTGCCTCTCTAGGAGTAGGTTCTTGTGGAGCTTAGTAAGCTTCACAGTTCTCACTGGTGGTAGTGATGTTTTCTCTTTGGGACAGAAAGTAGCTGGAGTATTCTACTAACCCTTCACCCAACTCTGGAAAATCATTGGTGCATAGAGAAGTACTCGAATATTCTTCTGGACAGAAATAAAATACCAGGAGTGCAGTTCCTCTGTGGGATTCAGAATACATGAAAGACTGATGAAAAATGTGGAGTTTTATTAAACAGAACTTTATTCATCCTCCAATCTGATTTTCAAATATTTTGATAGTATTAAAGAAATCGGGAACATACTGCACTATGTTTATTATGTTACAGCTTTTTCCAGTTTCCTTTTTTCCCCCAAAAAACACACAGTTAATGAAACTCACATTTACAGTCCTCAAGATCTTTATTTCTGGGATTTATTGCATTCATAAATTACATGAGGAGGGAAAAGAAGTGTCTTGAAACCAAAATGCTATAACAGGATTTGCCATATTTGAAGAAAGGCACAGTAACAGGTTTTAAAAGAGCTGAGTAGCTCAGAAATATTATGTGGAGATAAAGAATGAAAACTGTAAGCCTATGCCAAAAGGAAAGTGACTGCAGAGGACTGTTAAATATTGTTATTGTCAAGTCAAGGTGATTAGTATGGCAGGAGAAATTCATACAGCTGATAAGCATACTCATGTTCTGAATGATGGAATGGAGTAGAGAACTAGGGATATGCAGATGTCCCAGTTTAAACATTTATATTTAATTTGATTCTCTAACATATGTTACAGCTGAACACAATTAACTTGCACCAATTTAAATTGCCAGGGAGAGGCATAAGTGTGTGTTTTTTGCCTCCAGAGATTGCTGAGTAAGCCCAGATAACCATTTTGGGCAACAAGCTTTGTTGTGCTATTACTTCAACACCTCTTAACCCACCAGAATTCAGCTGCAACATCAGTGAATTGGACACTGTTACATCGGGATGAAATGGCTATTAGAGTATACTTTCAGACATGATGGTTAATGAGAAAGTCCATCCTTATACTCTGGTATAGATTGTAGTGTGCTGGAATCATAGGACTGGACACTTGTCTCTGACTCTCCACAGGAGGATCTCTCTCTGCTCTTACATAGTGGAGGACATGTATGGAAAAGGTTATTTGGGGCTTTGGAAAAGGAAGGAGGGCAGCCAGGGACTGGCTGTGGTCAGTTACTCCTCACCCTGCTCAGTCCATGGGTATTTCAACTCGATCAGACTCAACGTTATTTCAAACAGCGTCAGGTCCTACAACGGATAGCCTAGTAGGACCTGATGCTGTTTGAAATAACGTTGAGTCTGATCGAGTCCTCTCCATAACTGCTACTGATCAGCCATGGGGAAGATTCAACTAATGGCAGTATGGCTCTGGTAAGAACCATGCAAAGCTGGAGGGACAAATGGTGTCATGCTGAGGAACAGCCATACATCCAAGAAAGCTCCTGCCTTTGGATATTTGGGGAGGAGGTGGCATAGATCCCTTCTTTGTAGGGATGGGAGACTTCATCCCAAATGATCCCTTCATTAGGAGTGACTTTTCTACAGGGAGCTATGCAAATTGCACCTCGTGAAGCCTTCTCCCCTCTATGTTCCATTCCCTTGGAAACTGGAAAACATATCTAGAAAGTGGAAAGCAACAATTTGATCTCCATTCTTACTGATCTCCTCCCTCAACTTGGAACAGAGATAAACAGTTGGACTGCATGCAAATGAGAGAGAGAACACCACAGTGAGATTTCAGACTAGTTAAAAAAAAAAAACACACACACACACACACCCACCCACACATACCCCTAGGCATCTTGATGTCTAAAATGGGGCTAATCTTCTCCCCGCCCCGCAAGCCAGCAGTTAATACTTGGAGAATTAGTTTTTCCCCAAAATAGGTGAACCATATTAATCTAGTGGTTGCAGTTACAGCAGTGCTTCTAAAAACACTGTAGAGTTAAGATCTCTTGCTTAGTAAGTATTAGATTTTACATTTTGTCTTAGCATATGTGAGCAGAAGCGAGGTGCTTGAGCTGCTCACAGGAGGCCTGATCCAAAGCCCGCTGAAGGCAGTAGGAATCTTTCCATTGACTTCAGTGATCTATGGATCAGGGCCAAGATGTCAATGCAATTTTTAGGCTGAACTCCTCCCATCTCAATTGGTAAGGATATTTAGTCACCATTTCATTGTGCCAGACTTCAATATATAGTACTGGAGGTGTGCATTATGTGAGATGCTACAAACAAGGACAGCTGAAATGCAGCAGCCAGTTCAATCAATGATTTCTTATTCCTTGTGGTGTTCGCAAACCTCCTGATTTAGAAGTCTAGACATACCGGAAAGTCATTAAACAAATTTATTCTTCGCTTTCTGTAAAGAAATAAATTCTCAAGAGAAACACTCAGAAAATCTGCCCACCCCTTTCTTCAACAGCAGCTTTTTTAGTGTACTAGCTAGCACAAGAGTAAAAAGTGTCACATTCCCATAAGGAGAAGCTAGAGGAGATAAAACTGTTATTCTTTTAAATTTGTAGCTAAGTTTTCCATATTGATCTTGACACACATTTGTTCAGGGAGACCATTTCTCCCCTGAAATTTTGTCATGTCATATATTTGCTAATGTCCATAACGTGAATTGCACTTTGTTCAATGTTGACCCAGTGACTGTGGATTGTTCTCACTCCCAGCAAATAAAATTGGTAGAACAGCAGCTTTTAAGTTTTAATTCTGTGAGTGCCATGCCTTCCTTTAATATCTCTTTTGGAAGGATGGTATGGAAGAGAGACAAATTCTGTCTTTTCTACCCACTCTGTAAAAATGGCTAACAATTCAAGAGAGGAACTGTAGCTTCTGGGAGTTTCATAAGCCCCATATTAAATAAATATATTTGCATACAAATCATGCTCATTTTTATAACAATAGCTCTTCCATGCCTAGGAGATCATAAGCTTTTTCCACTGGGTTGCCTACTTTTTGAACATGTAATTTATTGAGGTGTTGGGGAAGAAATTAATTTGAATTAAAACACAAAAAACAACCCACCCCTAGTCTTATGGGTAATTACAGCTGAAGAATATGCCTACTAAAGAATGTTCTGGGCAAATAAACCCAATCATTTGGAATTGTGGGTAAAATAATCAGTAACGTGAGATTTAAAATAATCAGATCCACTTCAAGTTAACATAGTCTCTTAAAAGGCATATTTTTGGAATAGGCAATGTGATATTACATCTATACAGTCGAAACTCTGACCATGCATTCTGAACCATAAAGGGAGAAGGAGTTCCTTTTCTTACTATATTAAAAAAAGTTTCAATACTTATATAAGCCAAAAAAGATGGAATTTGCCTTCTTCTCAGACATCTTACCCATTCACCACCATTTTCCAAGGCCTCTTAACTATTATTAAAATTTCCGGTCCCTCCCACTAGCTCTCTCAGCTCAGCTAATTGCTCAGTCTTTTCTTGTGTAGAGGAATTCTGAATAAGACCCACTTGATCTGGCTGCCTGGATGAGTCAACAGAATAGCTCTGCATTTCCACTGATAGTCCTAATATCCAACAGTTCATCACTCAAATATGCTATAGACTGTTAAAATTAGGTACAATAATCATTGATAACTGTATTTTCAAAGTAATTTTTCCCCTAATATATCTTGTTCTGTAGATTTTAAAGAGATTTAACAGTATGGAAACTTTGAAGGGGTAGGAACTGTGGTTAGCTGTTAATAGACAATTGTGTGTATGTTCCCTCTGTGTGCCACCCCAGCCCTGCACAGACAGCTGGCATGGCAGACCTCGAACAAACCACCCAATGACCACAAGATCCATTAAGGGACAAAGGCACCCGGCCAGGTTTATTGTCGACAAAGCATGGTACTAGTATCCCATAGACTCTACCGAACCACTAATACATGTATGCCCATAACAATGGACCAGCTCAGTGAATGACGGGACTCTCCATTCCTCCCTAGACAAGACAAAGATACTTCCTCTGAGATACATCTTTATACTCTGGTAAAAACAAGTTAGTACTGCCCTTCTGATATAGATACGATAGTTACTTCCCCCTGATGTGGCTAGTTATCATTCAGCACCTTGTACATGTTGACTTGATTAAAGCATCTCTATTACATACTGTCATGCTGTCTGTACCTTTTAGGAGGGGTCAGTGTTCCTGTTATCATTAGAGAATGTTTTTGTACTATTTGATATCAGGATGTTCTGGTACTGCTTGATATCAGGATGTGTTTGTGTGAGCACTCTGTGACTAGCACTTCTTTAGAATATGTATTTCTACAAATATCAGCCCTATTCTTGCCAAATTCTGTCAGCATGTCCTGCCTTATACCAGGCCTATAATACAAGGTTTTAGGTCTCAGACTCTCTTCTTACTACAGGCACAAGGATTGTTTTGCACTGCTGAAAGAAAGTATGGACATTGGACAAGGTAATTTTCAATGACCCTTATGCAAAACTGCTTGATTAGGTTCCTTTGAGCTATATAGAAAGATTAATCTTGATCCTGTTATTTAATATTAATATCACAGTGGTGCCTAGAGGCTCAATCAGGCTCCAGTTCCCTTTCTGCTCAGCATTGTACAAACATTGTATAGATATAAAAAAATCCCTAACCTTCACTCAAATGTTTACAGCTCATCTGCCCAGTATAACAAGCAATAGTCAAGCAAATCAGCTTCCCTCAAAGATGATACAGGGCTGCTAATATGGATTATAGTGCAAGCTAGTTCCAAATGTGAATATGGTGTCATGAATGATATTGTAACCACATGCAGTAACTTAGGGAACTATTGTGTTAACTTTATGGATGTTACATAGATCATGGTAGGCTATAGGGGAGGATTATCACAGCTCATCCAGGAACTGAAGAGGCTGGGGGAAGAGGGGATAAATTATAGTAACTCCTCACTTAAAGTCGTCCCAGTTAACGTTGTTTCATTGCTGATCAATTAGGGAACATGCTCATTTAAAGTTGTGCAATGCTCCCTTATAATGTCGTCGTTTGGCAGTTGCCTGCTTTGTCCACTGCTTGCAGGAAGAGCAGCCCGTTGCAGCTAGCTTGTGGAGGCTTGGAACCAGGGTGGACTGGCAGCCCTCCTATCAACTCCCTGCTCCCCTAAATACCTTATACAGCAACTGCCCAGCAGACAATCAATTGCCCACAGTTCAGCTGTCCCTCACCCTACTGCCATGTGCTACTCCTGCCCTCTGCCTTGGAACTGCTCCAGGGACCCTCCTACTTGCTATGCAGGGGAGGTGGGGAAGAGGAGGGCTAATGTCAGGGTGTCCCCCTCCCCCTACTCCTGTCCCTGCTTACCCCTTCTTCATATAGAGTAGGGTGGGGAGAGGGCAACAGGGCTCAGGACGGAGAGCGCTTGCTGGCCGCAGCTGCTATCTCAACTTCCTGATCTTTTAAAGGCAATGTACTTAGAATGGTGTCAGCATACTTAAAGGGGAAATACGCATCTCTCTCTGTCTGCCAGACCCAGGGTGTGTGTCTTTGTCTGCCACCCTGTCCATCTGCCCTCTCTCCATTCCTGTTGTCTTGTAGAGTGTGAGATACATTAACAACAATGTGTTAACCCTTGAGGGCTCAGCCGAGTGCTAGTTCATCATTTAGCAATAAGGCATTCCCTGGGAAATATCCCACCCTCTTACTTTACCACCTCAAACAAGCTTCACAATCATCATTGCTGTGTACAGTATTACATCGTTTAAAACTTATACCGTGTGCCTATATATATAAAATTAAATGATATACTTTTTTGTCTGGTGGAAAAAATTCCCTGGAACCTAGCCCCCCTCCATTTACATTAATTCTTATGGGGAAATTGGATTTGCTTAAAGTCACATTTTTTAGGAACATAACACCTCACTTAACATTGTAGTTACTGTACTGTAGTCCCTGGCACTGTAAACATCTCCAGAGAAGCACTACCTCTAGTCCTAGAAGGACCCAACCCTGTTGAGAGTCTGGACTCCAGTTCAAAGATTCTATAACTCTTACAGTTTTGGTTGCAGATAATATTACTTGGCATCTGGACCATCTATTTTCTAGTTAGATCTGAAGTCATGCAAAAGTAGTTGACCTTATGGGATTTCTGCTAGTTTTGGGGAACAGTTCATGAGTTTTCAGTATAAAACACAAACTATAGTCTTGATTCAGCCTTAAACTCAAACACTAGCTTCAACTCCTAAACATGTATCTAATTATGCTCTCCTCAGCCCATTCTAAATTTAAATCCACTTCAGTGTTCTTGTTCTCAGAGTACTCCGCTGATGGTAACATTTTTTACATTTGATAAACAGACCCACCATTGTGCAACAGATTATATAGAGGCAAGGATAAAACATTTGCCAAAACAAAAGGCTAGTTCATTAGCTAATGGAGGTCCATTCTACGGATTTCAGCAGAATGCTGACAAGAGTGAGAAGAAAGAATCCATACGTCCAGTCAGTAAAAAAAAAAAAAAAGGTATAATTATTGTACATAAATTAATTTGTATTCAAGATCAAAATTATGGCTTTATGAACTGTGCAGTAATGAAACAAAAGAACCACCATACTGGGTCAGACCAAAGGTCCACCGAGCCCGATATCTGGTCTTCCAACAGTAGCCAATACTAGCTGGTTCAGAGGGAACAAACAGAACAAGTAATCATCAAGTGATCCATCCCATGTCACCCTGTGACATTCTATACCTTGGGGGAGCATGCTGTAACCCCCATATTCCCATTTTCATATAATCATGATCTTACAGATAAAGCACCCTCTACACCAGGTTCCAACCAGGCCTCTGTAGACAGCAACTGTCTACAATGTCCACTGTATCAGCTACAACTCCTTGGGCTACTTCACCATGGCCTTCCTCCCGCACCTTCTTTATCCTCATTGCAGGATCTTCCTCCTGAAGCCTGATCACACTTGTATTCTTCAGTCCTCCAGCAGTACACCTTCTTGCTACCTGCTCCTGGAGGGAGCCAGCCAGCCCCCTGCAACTGATTGGAGGTCCTTTTTAAACCAGGTATCCTGATTAGCCTGCCTGCCATAATTGATTCTAGTAAGTTCTTAATTGGCTCCAGGTGTCTTAATTAGCTTGCCTGTCTTAATTGGTTCTGGCAGGTTCCTGATAGCTCTAGGGCAGCCCTTGCTCTGGTCACTCAGGGAACAGAAAACTGTTCATCCAGGGGCCAGTACATCTGCTTTCGACCAGACTCCTGCACCCCCCTAGTCTGGAGTGAGGAGAGAGACTGCTGCTCCTGCTCCTGCTGCTGCTGCGGGGCCTTGGCCCTTGCTGCTGCCCCTGCTCCAGCTGCTCCCCTGGCTGGGCTAAAGGCCATCTCCCCTACCTGGTTGCTGGCTAGCTACTGGACCCGCCCGCCCTTGGGTGCTGCCGCTACTTTCCAGCTGCAGCCCCTTGGGGGGGGCTGCTGGCCCGCTCCCCAGAGGGAGGGGAGTGCGGGGCCCCTACCCCAGCCGTCGGCGCTACCGCTGCTGTGGACGATACCACCATCACCACCATCACCACCACCTGTGAGGGGTCCCCTCTGCCTGCCTGGCCACCGGGTTGCTGCCTGGAGCTGCTGCTGCTGCCTGCGAGCTGCCGGACCCCGAAGGAGGGAGGGACGAGGCCATCTGCTGCTGGGGGAGCGCACACGGACTCGGTAGACCACTGTGGAGGGGGCCAGGAAGCTGAGTAACTCTCGGACTGTGCTCTTGTGGTGGGGGTTTTGACTGTGTTTGTGGGAACACAGGGGTGTGGCGTGGAGCCTGCCCCCTAGTCCATCAGTGTCCCCCCCCCCCAACCACCACCACCACCGTCAGCGCTGTCCCCTCCACCACCCCCCCCAGCGGACACTCACCATCTGCCTCCAGCTCCTGCTTCTGGGATTCCACTGCCTGCTGGGCCTGCTGCCCCTTTCACCACCTTTGGGGCCTGCAGCAGCAGCCAGCCCGCAGTGACTTTCTTTCACAAGCGCACGTGGGCACACGTGCCCCCCGCCCCATCCTGGACTGACCCCCCCCCTTACCAGCCCCCAGCTTTGTCCCTGGCTCCCTGCCCCATTTTCCCCTTGCAGCCTTCTGCCCTCCCCTTTACCCCAGCACCTCGCTGGCTTCAGTGTGTTTGCCTGCCCCGCCCTTCCCCCTCTGCAGCCTTGCTTGTTTGCCCCGCCCTTGCCTCTGAAGCCAGCCCATAGGTTCCCTGTCCTGCCTCCAGCCTGGTTCTCCCCCCTCCCCATGTGATAGCCCTGCCCCGATTGGCCCTTTTCAGTGCGCCCACGTCCCCTCCCATGCGCTTGTGCCCTTCCCCTGTTTGAGTTTGCCCCGACCTCACCGCACCCCCCGACTGTTGTTCTGACCCCCCCCTCCCCCAGTGCAACTCGAGGAGCCGGTTTTTTGTTTCATTCTGAGTCGGTGACTGTCCCCCGCAAGCCCTCCCAAGCCCCCCTGTCCAGCCCGTCCCCTTTGGCGCCCTCCTCCCCTGCCTGCAGCCTAGCGGGGAGGAGTGGTTGACCTGCCTCACCCTTCCCCTTCTCCTTCCGGTGTCCTTCCCTCCCTCCCTGCTCATTATGGCGGGGGATACGACGGGGGGGGCCCCTCCAACAGCCCTCGTTCCCCCTCCCCCGCCTGCCCCTCCGTCACCCCCCCAAGCCTCTACCTCAGCCGCCGCTGCCAAACCACCTGTTACCGCCCCCGCCGGGGCGCCGGCAGCGGCGGGCACCGGGGTGACCTCCGTTGCTGCCACGTTCCTCCCCCCCTTCGTTTCGGGGGGAGTCCCCCCAGCCGGCGGGAAGGGCCGGGGTAGGAAGAAGGGGAAGGACCCTGCGAAAAAGCCCAGGCCCTCCATGGCAGGGACTGCCCTCACTGCTGCGGCCCCGCCACCGGCCGCGGCCTCCCGCCCCGCTGCTCCTTCCACCGGCTCTGCGGGTGCCCCTCCCCCAGCCCCCAGGGCGTACGCCCAGGTGGCGGCAGCCCCCCCGCCTACTGCTACGTCATCTCTCCCGCCCGCCGCCTCCGCTACCAGCTATAGCGGCCAGGGCCCCTTTCCCAACATGACCAGGAAGCACGGTGTCCGTTGCCTCCTGGTGCCCGCCTCGCCCCACGTGGAGACGTACGTGCGGGCGTTGGCGAGGGTGGTGGGGCCCACGGCCATTGCGGCGGCCTCCAAGATGTACGGGAAGGTGGTCTTCTTCCTGGCATCGGAGGCCGCCGCCCAGGAGGCGGTGGAGAAGGGCCTGGCGGTGGGGGGCGTGTTCGTCCCCCTCGAGCCGCTGGACGACCTGGGCGTCCGCCTGGTCCTGACCTCCGTCCCTCCCTTCCTTCCTAATGCCGCCCTCCTACCTGCCCTCTCTACCCTGGGGAAGCCCATCTCCGTCCTGAGCCCTCTCCCCTTGGGCTGCAAGGACCCCGCCCTCCGTCACGTCCTCTCGTTCCGCCGGCAAGTGCAGCTGCAACTGCCGCCGGCGGCGCGTGACGGAGAGGCGCTTGAGGAGTCCTTTCTGATCCCCTACCAGGGGGCCCACTACCGGGTGCATTATTCTACGGGGGAGGCCCGGTGCTACCTCTGCCGGGCGATGGGGCACGTCCGGAGGGATTGCCCCTTGGCCCGGCACGGAGAGGCATCCGGGACCCCCGAGCCCCGGCAGGGCGCTGGCCCCGTCATCGCCGGCGCCCCTGGCTGCCCGGCGCCCGAAGCCGCCCCTCCTCCCACTCAGCCCACCACTGCTCCCGCTCGGGCCCGAGGGGCGCTCCCCCCGGCGCGCCCAGACGAGCGGGAGAGCCCCGCCTCTGCTACCTGCGCTTTGGCGGAGCCCCCAGAGGAGGGTGCAGCAGGGATGCCGCCGAGCGTGGGAGAGGGCCCGCCCCAGGGGGACTCTTCCCTCCCGTCTTCCGCCCCACCGCCGCCTCCCACGGTCCCTGAGCCATCATCCTTGCCCCCTGACCCGACCCCTGGTAGCCGGCCCCCCGATGAGGCCATGGAGGGCTGGGCCCTAGTCCGGGGGAAGCAGGGCAAGCGGAAGGCTCGAGCTCCGCCCCCTTCCACCGATGCGGAAGCCCCCCGGAAGACCAGAAAGGGGGGCGCCGATGCCGAGCCCTCTGTCTTGCCCGCGGGTGCACACCATCCCCTGGTGCCGGCTGAGGACAACGTGGTAGCACGGAAGGGCAGTGCCATCCCTCCCCTCGGGACACTTCCTTCGACGGACCCCGACGGAGCCCCACCTGCCCCCTTACCACTCACAACCCCGGTGAGCCTCGGGGCGAGTGTCGCTTCGGGCACTAGCGGGGAGGCCTCCGGGGTGGCGGCCGGAGAGCTCCCCTCCATATACGAGGAGATCGAGGCCCTGGGTCTGACCCCAGTCACCCAGGGGGAGGACGACCCACTGCTAGCGGGCCTCGATCTGAGCGACCTCGCCCCGGCCCCGCCTGTCCCGTGCCCCCTTCCCCTACCCGTCACCTTTGCTACCGCCTCCGAGGGTCCCCAGGGCTCTTCCATCTGCCCGGCCGTGAGTGGCACCCTGCGGTTAGACGCCGAACCGACCGAGGCGACCGCTGGTGCATTCTGGCTGGGACCCGAGCCCCATGGGTTGCCCCTCGAGGACGTGGGGCGACTGACCTCCTTCCCGGGCGGGGACCCCACTGCTGGTGCTGTGGCCCCCCTGCCGGTCGTGGTACCAGAGCCCGACATTCTGGAGGGCCCCCTGCCCCACCCCCACCTCCCGGAGCCTGATCGAGAGGGGCCCTTTTCCACCGGCTTGGCTCCCGGGGCCCAGGCCCCTGCCCTTGCCCCTCTCCCTGGCTCTGTACCCAACCCCTGCCTTGCCCTCCCTCGGGATCCCTGCCCTGCCCCCGCTCCCCCCACTTCCCGTGCTGTCACTGCCGCCCCTGGGGCTGTCATCTCCTCGCCTCACGAGGATAGCCCCCGGGGCGCGGCTCCTGTTTTCCCTAGTCCCGACTCGCTAGGGGCTGCTACCCTCCCTCCGCCGCCCCCACTCCAGCCAGGGGTTGAAGAGGGCTGCGTGGCGCCAGTCCATCAGGCGCCACGTCGGGGGTCTGCCCCTTGTCTGCCCGTTTCGGCGAGCCACGGGGCTGTGTCAGCAGTCCCTCCGGAGGACAGCCGGGGGCTCGTGGCCCCGGCCCCCCATGCGCTACGGGAGGAGCTGCGGGAGTTCCTTGAGGACGTCCGGGGCTCCCGTAACAAGGTGCAGCTCGCCCTGCAGCGATGGGGGGATTTCCATCTCATCCTCCGGGCCGCAAGGGCCCTCATGGGGGAGGGTAAAAGGACCGGGAAGCAGGCTGCCACGGCTTACCAGCGGGTCCGCCTCTTCCGTGACTCCCTCATGACCTACGGGGTAGGTCACGGATTGTTGCGCGGCCCGTTGGGTACCGCGAGCGTCCCTGCCGGTGAGGATCCCCCCCAGCCCTCCTCATGGCACCTCTTACCATCATCACGTTGAACACCCGGGGCTGTAGGATGGGTCTCCGCAGGTGCCAGGTGCTCTCCTTCCTTCGGGAGGGGGGGTACTCTGTGATTTTCCTGCAGGAGACCCATACGGATCCGGCCGCCGAAGCTAGCTGGCGGCTGGAATGGGGGGACAGGGTCTACTTTAGCCATCTCACAATTCGTACGGCTGGAGTGGCGACCCTGTTCTCCCCCGACCTACAGCCCGAGGTGCTGGGGGTCGCCGAGGCTGTGCCGGGCCGCCTGCTGCACCTCCGGGTCCGTTTGGAGGGGCTTGTGGTCAATCTCGTCAACATCTATGCCCCGACATCGGGCCCGGAGCGGCTACGCTTCTTTCAGCGGGCGTCCGCCTTCCTCGGCACTTTGGATCCTCACGAGTGCCTGGTCCTGGGCGGGGACTTCAATACGACCCTCGAGGAGCGGGACCGCTCGGGGACCGAGCAGTGCCCGGCCGCCGCGGACGTCCTCCGGGAGATAGTCGACCATCACTCCCTGGTGGACGTCTGGCGCGACCACCACCCGGACGACACCTCGACGTTCACCTTTGTCCGGGTGGAGGCCCGTCGGGCGCGCCACTCCCGGTTGGACCGTATCTATTTGTCACGCTTCCATCTCTCCCAAGCCCACTCCTCCAGCATCCGGCCGGCCCCGTTTTCCGATCATCACCTGGCCACCGTGACGGTCTCTCTCTGTGCGGAGAAGCCGGGGCCGGCCTATTGGCATTTTAATAACAGCTTGCTGGAGGACGTGGGCTTCGTGGCGTCCTTCCGGGAGTTCTGGTTGGCCTGGCGAGGGCAGCGGCGTGCCTTTCCCTCGGCGCGGCGGTGGTGGGACCTAGGGAAGGTGCGCGCCCGGCTCTTCTGCCGCGACTACACCCGGGGCGCCAGCCGACGGAGGGAGGCGGTGATGGGGCAGCTGGAACGGGAGGTCTTCGAGCTGGAGAGGCGTCTGGCCGCCAGCCCTGAGGATCCATCCCTCTGCGGAGCGTGCCGGGAGAAGCGGGAGGAGCTCCGGGCCCTCGAGGACCATCGGGCCCGGGGTGCTTTTGTTCGATCCCGCATCCGCCTCCTTCGGGAGATGGATCGCGGCTCCCGCTTCTTCTACGCCCTGGAGAAAAAGAGGGGGGCCAAGAAGCACATCACTTGCCTCCTCGCAGAGGACGGCACCCCCCTCACGGATCCGGTGGAGATGTGCGGGAGGGCCAGGGCCTTCTACGCAGACCTTTTCTCCCCGGGTCCGACCGATCCTGCCGCTTGCAGAGTGCTCTGGGACGGACTCCCGACGGTCAGCGCGGGCGACCGAGACCGGCTGGAGCTGCCTCTCACCCTGGCCGAGTTCTCGGAAGCCCTCCGCCGCATGCCCACCAATAAATCTCCGGGCATGGACGGGCTGACCGTGGAGTTCTACCGCGCGTTCTGGGACGTCCTCGGCCCGGACTTAGTTACTGTCTGGGCCGAGTCTTTGCAGGGCGGGGTCCTCCCTCTTTCGTGCAGGCGAGCTGTGCTCGCCTTATTGCCAAAGAGGGGGGACCTCCGCGATTTGCGGAATTGGCGTCCCCTCTCGCTCCTCAGCACGGACTACAAGGTCGTAGCGAAAGCCATCTCGCTGCGGCTGGGGTCCGTGCTGGCGGACGTGATCCACCCGGACCAGACCTACACCGTCCCGGGCCGCACCATTTTCGACAACCTCTATCTGGTCCGGGACCTTTTGGAACTCGGGTGTAGGGACGGTCTGTCGTTCGCCCTCCTGTCCCTGGATCAGGAGAAGGCGTTCGACAGGGTGGATCACGGGTATCTCCTGGGCACTCTGCGAGCGTTTGGCTTGGGTCCCCAGTTTGTGGGTTTTCTCCAGGTGCTGTACGCCTCCGCGGAGTGTCTGGTCAAGCTCAACTGGACCCTGACCGAACCGGTCAGCTTCGGGCGGGGAGTACGGCAGGGGTGCCCCCTCTCGGGCCAGCTGTATGCTCTGGCGATCGAGCCCTTCCTCTGTCTCCTCCGCAGGAGGTTGACGGGGTTGGTGCTACGGGAGCCGGAGCTGCGGCTGGTCCTGTCGGCATACGCCGACGATGTCCTCCTCGTGGTCCAGGACCCGGGCGACTTGGCGCGGGTGGAGGCTTGCCAGGCTGTGTACTCGGCAGCCTCCTCCGCCCGGGTCAACTGGGTCAAGAGCTCTGGCTTGGTGGTAGGGGACTGGCGGCAGGCGAGCTCCCTCCCACCCGCGCTTCAAGCCATCCGGTGGAGCGTGGGTCCGCTGCTCTATCTCGGCGTTTACCTTTCTGCCACGCATCCGTCTCCGCCGGAGAACTGGCACGGTTTAGAGGGCAGGGTGGTAGAGCGGCTCCGGAGATGGACAGGACTGCTCCGGTGTCTGTCCTTTCGAGGGCGGGCACTGGTGCTCAACCAACTGGTCCTGTCCATGCTCTGGTACCGGCTCAACACCCTGGTTCCGGCCCCGGATTTCCTGGCCAACCTCCAGAAATCGGTTCTGGAGTTCTTCTGGTCAGGACTGCACTGGGTCTCTGCAGGGGTTCTCCATCTGCCCCTGGAGGAGGGAGGGCAGGGCCTGAAGTGTCTCCGCACTCAGGTCCACGTCTTCCGCCTCCAGGCCCTGCAGAGGCTCCTGTATGGTGCAGGTAGTCCGGCGTGGAGGGCATTGGCACACACCTTCCTGCGCCGCCTCCGAGGGCTCCGATATGACCGGCAGCTCCTTTATCTCCACCCGAGGGGTCTTCCGCGAGACCTCTCCGAGCTGCCGGTCTTCTACCAGGACCTCCTCCGGACCTGGAAACTGTTCGCAGCGACCAGGTCCGTGGCGGCCTCCCTGGGGGTAGACCTCCTCGCGGAGCCCCTGCTACACAACCCCCAGCTCCGTGTGCAGGTGGCGGAGTCCCCCTCGGTGCGCCAGAGGTTGGTCCTGGCGGAAGTCACCAGAGTCGGAGACCTCCTGGACTATGACCGGGGAGACTGGCTGGATCCCCTGACGCTCGCTCAGCGCATGGGGCTCTCCAGACCGCGTACTGCCCTGCGCGTACTTCAGGAGGTGAGGGCCGCTTTACCGCCCGCTGCTCGGGTTTACCTCGACCGGGTCCTGCGAGAGGGCGCGCCCCGCCCACCCTCCACCCCAGGCCCTCCGGACCTTCTCATCGGGCCCCTGCCCCGTGGACCCGACCGCCCCCCCCGCCCCTTCACCGTGAGCCGGCTCCGCGAGCTGCAGCCGGTCCGGTTCCAGACCGCGCCAAAACGACATCTCTACACGCTCGTGCTCCACACCCTTCATGTCCTCACCCTCGCGTCCCGCCCTGACACAAAGTGGCGGGACCTTCTGCCACCTCTAGAGGGTGAGGAGCCCCGGTGGGCCAGCCTCTATTCCACCTTAGTGCCGAGGCCCGCCGGGGATATCAGTTGGCGGCTCCTTCACGGGGCCGTGAGCACGGGCGTGTATTTGGCGCGGTTCACCCCGATCCCGGACACCTGCCCCTTTTGCGGCGTGAGGGAAACCCTGGCGCACGTCTATCTGGAGTGCGCCAGGTTGCAGCCCCTATTCCGGCTCCTCACCAATCTTTTGTTACGGTTTTGGTTGCACTTTTCTCCTCACCTTCTCATCTACGCACTCCCTGTCCGTGGCCCCACTAAGTCGCGGGACCTCCTGGTCAACCTCCTCCTGGCCCTGGCTAAAGCGGCCATCTATAAAACCAGGGTGAGGAGGTTGGCCGATGGAGTCTCCTGCGACTGCGGGGCCTATTTCCGCTCCTCTGTCCGTTCACGCCTCCGAGCGGAGTTCCTCTGGGCGGCGTCCACCGACTCCCTTGACGCCTTTGCGGAGCGGTGGGCGCTGTCCGGGGTTCTCTGCTCGGTGTCCCCGTCCGGTTCCCTTCGTTTGACCCTTTGACCGCACTCCCGTCCCTGTTTTTCATTAGTTGTCCCCCGTAATTAGTTGGTTCTCCAGGCCCTGTGGATCTCCCCCTTAGGCTGTGGGGGGATCCTTTTGTAGTGGACGAGCTCTGCCCGCCCACGTCCTGGATTCCCAATAGGACCAGACTCCTGCACCCCCCTAGTCTGGAGTGAGGAGAGAGACTGCTGCTCCTGCTCCTGCTGCTGCTGCGGGGCCTTGGCCCTTGCTGCTGCCCCTGCTCCAGCTGCTCCCCTGGCTGGGCTAAAGGCCATCTCCCCTACCTGGTTGCTGGCTAGCTACTGGACCCGCCCGCCCTTGGGTGCTGCCGCTACTTTCCAGCTGCAGCCCCTTGGGGGGGGCTGCTGGCCCGCTCCCCGGGAGGGGGAATGAGGGACCCCTACCCCAGCCGTCGGCGCTACCGCTGCTGTGGACGATACCACCATCACCACCATCACCACCACCTGTGAGGGGCCTTCTCTGCCTGCCTGGTCACCGGGTTGCTGCCTGGAGCTGCTGCTGCTGCCTGCGAGCTGCCGGACCCCGGAGGAGGCGGGGACGAGGCCATCTGCTGCTGGGGGAGCGCACACGGACTTGGTAGACCACTGTGGAGGGGGCCAGGAAGCTGAGTAACTCTCGGACTGTGCTCTTGTGGTGGGGGTTTTGACTGTGTTTGTGGGAACACAGGGGTGTGGCGTGGAGCCTGCCCCCTAGTCCATCAGTGTGCCCCCCCCAACCCCCACCACCACCACTGTCAGCGCTGTCCCCTCCACCACCCCCAGCGGACACTCACCATCTGCCTCCAGCTCCTGCTTCTGGGATTCCACTGCCTGCTGGGCCTGCTGCCCCTTTCACCACCTTTGGGGCCTGCAGCAGCAGCCAGCCCGCAGTGACTTTCTTCCACGAGCGCACGTGGGCGCACGTGCCCCCCGCCCCATCCTGGACTGACCCCCCCCTTACCAGCCCCCAGCTTTGTCCCTGGCTCCCTGCCCCATTTTCCCCTTGCAGCCTTCTGCCCTCCCCTTTACCCCAGCACCTCGCTGGCTTCAGTGTGTTTGCCTGCCCCGCCCTTCCCCCTCTGCAACCTTGCTTGTTTGCCCCGCCCTTGCCTCTGAAGCCAGCCCCTAGGTTCCCTGTCCTGCCTCCAGCCTGGTTCTCCCCCCTCCCCATGTGATAGCCCTGCCCCGATTGGCCCTTTTCAGTGCGCCCACGTCCCCTCCCATGCGCTTGTGCCCTTCCCCTGTTTGAGTTTGCCCCGACCTCACCGCACCCCCCGACTGTTGTTCTGACCCCCCTTCCCCCAGTGCAACTCGAGGAGCCGGTTTTTTGTTTCACTCTGAGTCGGTGACTGTCCCCCGCAAGCCCTCCCAAGCCCCCCTGTCCAGCCCGTCCCCTTTGGCGCCCTCCTCCCCTGCCTGCAGCCTAGCGGGGAGGAGTGGTTGACCTGCCTCACCCTTCCCCTTCTCCTTCCGGTGTCCTTCCCTCCCTCCCTGCTCATTATGGCGGGGGATACGACGGGGGGGGCCCCTCCAACAGCCCTCGCTCCCCCTCCCCCGCCTGCCCCTCCGTCACCCCCCCAAGCCTCTACCTCAGCCGCCGCTGCCAAACCACCTGTTACCGCCCCCGCCGGGGCGCCGGCAGCGGCGGGCACCGGGGTGACCTCCGTTGCTGCCACGTTCCTCCCCCCCTTCGTTTCGGGGGGAGTCCCCCCAGCCGGCGGGAAGGGCCGGGGTAGGAAGAAGGGGAAGGACCCTGCGAAGAAGCCCAGGCCCTCCATGGCAGGGACTGCCCTCACTGCTGCGACCCTGCCACCGGCCGCGGCCTCCCGCCCCGCTGCTCCTTCCACCAGCCCTGCGGGTGCCCCTCCCCCAGCCCCCAGGGCGTACGCCCAGGTGGCGGCAGCCCCCCCGCCTACTGCTACGTCATCTCTCCCGCCCGCCACCTCCGCTACCAGCTATAGCGGCCGGGGCCCCTTTCCCAACATGACCAGGAAGCACGGTGTCCGTTGCCTCCTGGTGCCCGCCTCGCCCCACGTGGAGACGTACGTGCGGGCGTTGGCGAGGGTGGTGGGACCCACGGCCATTGCGGCGGCCTCCAAGATGTACGGGAAGGTGGTCTTCTTCCTGGCATCGGAGGCCGCCGCCCAGGAGGCGGTGGAGAAGGGCCTGGCGGTGGGGGGCGTGTTCGTCCCCCTCGAGCCGCTGGACGACCTGGGCGTCCGCCTGGTCCTGACCTCCGTCCCTCCCTTCCTTCCTAATGCCGCCCTCCTACCTGCCCTCTCCACCCTGGGGAAGCCCATCTCCGTCCTGAGCCCTCTCCCCTTGGGCTGCAAGGACCCCGCCCTCCGTCACGTCCTCTCGTTCCGCCGGCAAGTGCAGCTGCAACTGCCGCCGGCGGCGCGTGACGGAGAGGCGCTTGAGGGGTCCTTTCTGATCCCCTACCAGGGGGCCCACTACCGGGTGCATTATTCTACGGGGGAGGCCCGGTGCTACCTCTGCCGGGCGATGGGGCACGTCCGGAGGGATTGCCCCTTGGCCCGGCACGGAGAGGCATCCGGGACCCCCGAGCCCCGGCAGGGCGCTGGCCCCGTCATCGCCGGTGCCCCTGGCTGCCCGGCGCCCGAAGCCGCCCCTCCTCCCACTCAGCCCACCACTGCTCCCGCTCGGGCCCGAGGGGCGCTCCCCCCGGCGCGCCCAGACGAGCGGGAGAGCCCCGCCTCTGCTACCTGCGCTTTGGCGGAGCCCCCAGAGGAGGGTGCAGCAGGGATGCCGCCGAGCGTGGGAGAGGGCCCGCCCCAGGGGGACTCTTCCCTCCCGTCTTCCGCCCCACCGCCGCCTCCCACGGTCCCTGAGCCATCATCCTTGCCCCCTGACCCGACCCCTGGTAGCCGGCCCCCCGATGAGGCCATGGAGGGCTGGGCCCTAGTCCGGGGGAAGCAGGGCAAGCGGAAGGCTCGAGCTCCGCCCCCTTCCACCGATGCGGAAGCCCCCCGGAAGACCAGAAAGGGGGGCGCCGATGCCGAGCCCTCTGTCTTGCCCGCGGGTGCACACCATCCCCTGGTGCCGGCTGGGGACAACGTGGTAGCACGGAAGGGCAGTGCCATCCCTCCCCTCGGGACCCTTCCTTCGACGGACCCCGATGGAGCCCCACCTGCCCCCTTACCACTCACAACCCCGGTGAGCCTCGGGGCGAGTGTCGCTTCGGGCACTAGCGGGGAGGCCTCCGGGGTGGCGGCCGGAGAGCTCCCCTCCATATACGAGGAGATCGAGGCCCTGGGTCTGACCCCAGTCACCCAGGGGGAGGACGACCCACTGCTAGCGGGCCTCGATCTGAGCGACCTCGCCCCGGCCCCGCCTGTCCCGTGCCCCCTTCCCCTACCCGTCACCTTTGCTACCGCCTCCGAGGGTCCCCAGGGCTCTTCCATCTGCCCGGCCGTGAGTGGCACCCTGCGGTTAGACGCCGAACCGACCGAGGCGACCGCTGGTGCATTCTGGCTGGGACCCGAGCCCCATGGGTTGCCCCTCGAGGACGTGGGGCGACTGACCTCCTTCCCGGGCGGGGACCCCACTGCTGGTGCTGTGGCCCCCCTGCCGGTCGTGGTACCAGAGCCCGACATTCTGGAGGGCCCCCTGCCCCACCCCCACCTCCCGGAGCCTGATCGAGAGGGGCCCTTTTCCACCGGCTTGGCTCCCGGGACCCAGGCCCCTGCCCTTGCCCCTCTCCCTGGCTCTGTACCCAACCCCTGCCTTGCCCTCCCTCGGGATCCCTGCCCTGCCCCCGATGTCAACCCTGCCCCCGCTCCCCCCACTTCCCGTGCTGTCACTGCCGCCCCTGGGGCTGTCATCTCCTCGCCTCACGAGGATAGCCCCCGGGGCGCGGCTCCTGTTTTCCCTAGTCCCGACTCGCTAGGGGCTGCTACCCTCCCTCCGCCGCCCCCACTCCAGCCAGGGGCTGAAAAGGGCTGCGTGGCGCCAGTCCATCAGGCGCCACGTCGGGGGTCTGCCCCTTGTCTGCCCGTTTCGGCGGGCCACGGGGCTGTGTCAGCAGTCCCTCCGGAGGACAGCCGGGGGCTCGTGGCCCCGGCCCCCCATGCGCTGCGGGAGGAGCTGCGGGAGTTCCTTGAGGATGTCCGGGGCTCCCGTAACAAGGTGCAGCTCGCCCTGCAGCGATGGGGGGATTTCCATCTCATCCTCCGGGCCGCAAGGGCCCTCATGGGGGAGGGTAAAAGGACCGGGAAGCAGGCTGCCACGGCTTACCAGCGGGTCCGCCTCTTCCGTGACTCCCTCATGACCTACGGGGTAGGTCACGGATTGTTGCGCGGCCCGTTGGGTACCGCGAGCGTCCCTGCCGGTGAGGATCCCCCCCAGCCCTCCTCATGGCACCTCTTACCATCATCACGTTGAACACCCGGGGCTGTAGGATGGGTCTCCGCAGGTGCCAGGTGCTCTCCTTCCTTCGGGAGGGGGGGTACTCTGTGATTTTCCTGCAGGAGACCCATACGGATCCGGCCGCCGAAGCTAGCTGGCGGCTGGAATGGGGGGACAGGGTCTACTTTAGCCATCTCACAACTCGTACGGCTGGAGTGGCGACCCTGTTCTCCCCCGACCTACAGCCCGAGGTGCTGGGGGTCGCTGAGGCTGTGCCGGGCCGCCTGCTGCACCTCCGGGTCCGTTTGGAGAGGCTTGTGGTCAATCTCGTCAACATCTATGCCCCGACATCGGGCCCGGAGCGGCTACGCTTCTTTCAGCGGGCGTCCGCCTTCCTCGGCACTTTGGATCCTCACGAGTGCCTGGTCCTGGGCGGGGACTTCAATACGACCCTCGAGGAGCGGGACCGCTCAGGGACCGAGCAGTGCCCGGCCGCCGCGGACGTCCTCCGGGAGATAGTCGACCATCACTCCCTGGTGGACGTCTGGCGCGACCACCACCCGGACGACACCTCGACGTTCACCTTTGTCCGGGTGGAGGCCCGTCGGGCGCGCCACTCCCGGTTGGACCGTATCTATTTGTCACGCTTCCATCTCTCCCAAGCCCACTCCTCCAGCATCCGGCCGGCCCCGTTTTCCGATCATCACCTGGCCACCGTGACGGTCTCTCTGTGTGCGGAGAAGCCGGGGCCGGCCTATTGGCATTTTAATAACAGCTTGCTGGAGGACGTGGGTTTCGTGGCGTCCTTCCGGGAGTTCTGGTTGGCCTGGCGAGGGCAGCGGCGTGCCTTTCCCTCGGCGCGGCGGTGGTGGGACCTAGGGAAGGTGCGCGCCCGGCTCTTCTGCCGCGACTACACCCGGGGCGCCAGCCGACGGAGGGATGCGGTGATGGGGCAGCTGGAACGGGAGGTCTTCGAGCTGGAGAGGCGTCTGGCCGCCAGCCCTGAGGATCCATCCCTCTGCGGAGCGTGCCGGGAGAAGCGGGAGGAGCTCCGGGCCCTCGAGGACCATCGGGCCCGGGGTGCTTTTGTTCGATCCCGCATCCGCCTCCTTCGGGAGATGGATCGCGGCTCCCGCTTCTTCTACGCCCTGGAGAAAAAGAGGGGGGCCAAGAAGCACATCACTTGCCTCCTCGCAGAGGACGGCACCCCCCTCACGGACCCGGTGGAGATGTGCGGGAGGGCCAGGGCCTTCTACGCAGACCTTTTCTCCCCGGGTCCGACCGATCCTGCTGCTTGCAGAGTGCTCTGGGACGGACTCCCGACGGTCAGCGCGGGCGACCGAGACCGGCTGGAGCTGCCTCTCACCCTGGCCGAGTTCTCGGAAGCCCTCCGCCGCATGCCCACCAATAAATCTCCGGGCATGGACGGGCTGACCGTGGAGTTCTACCGCGCGTTTTGGGACGTCCTCGGCCCGGACTTAGTTACTGTCTGGGCCGAGTCTTTGCAGGGCAGGGTCCTCCCTCTTTCGTGCAGGCGGGCGGTGCTCGCCTTATTGCCAAAGAAGGGGGACCTCCGCGATTTACGGAATTGGCGTCCCCTCTCGCTCCTCAGCACGGACTACAAGGTCGTAGCGAAAGCCATCTCGCTGCGGCTGGGGTCCGTGCTGGCGGACGTGATCCACCCGGACCAGACCTACACCGTCCCGGGCCGCACCATCTTCGACAACCTCTATCTGGTCCGGGACCTTTTGGAACTCGGGTGTAGGGACGGTCTGTCGTTCGCCCTCCTGTCCCTAGATCAGGAGAAGGCGTTCGACAGGGTGGATCACGGGTATCTCCTGGGCACTCTGCGAGCGTTTGGCTTGGGTCCCCAGTTTGTGGGTTTTCTCCAGGTGCTGTACGCCTCCGCGGAGTGTCTGGTCAGGCTCAACTGGACCCTGACCGAACCGGTCAGCTTCGGGCGGGGAGTACGGCAGGGGTGCCCCCTCTCGGGCCAGCTGTATGCTCTGGCGATCGAGCCCTTCCTCTGTCTCCTCCGCAGGAGGTTGACGGGGTTGGCGCTACGGGAGCCGGAGCTGCGGCTGGTCCTGTCGGCATACGCCGACGATGTCCTCCTCGTGGTCCAGGACCCGGGCGACTTGGCGCGGGTGGAGGCTTGCCAGGCTGTGTACTCGGCAGCCTCCTCCGCCCGGGTCAACTGGGTCAAGAGCTCTGGCTTGGTGGTAGGGGACTGGCGGCAGGCGAGCTCCCTCCCACCCGCGCTTCAAGCCATCCGGTGGAGCGTGGGTCCGCTGCTCTATCTCGGCGTTTACCTTTCTGCCACGCATCCGTCTCCGCCGGAGAACTGGCACGGTTTAGAGGGCAGGGTGGTAGAGCGGCTCCGGAGATGGACAGGACTGCTCCGGTGTCTGTCCTTTCGAGGGCGGGCACTGGTGCTCAACCAACTGGTCCTGTCCATGCTCTGGTACCGGCTCAACACCCTGGTTCCGGCCCCGGATTTCCTGGCCAACCTCCAGAAATCGGTTCTGGAGTTCTTCTGGTCAGGACTGCACTGGGTCTCTGCAGGGGTTCTCCATCTGCCCCTGGAGGAGGGAGGGCAGGGCCTGAAGTGTCTCCGCACTCAGGTCCACGTCTTCCGCCTCCAGGCCCTGCAGAGGCTCCTGTATGGTGCAGGTAGTCCGGCGTGGAGCGCATTGGCACACACCTTCCTGCGCCGCCTCCGAGGGCTCCGATATGACCGGCAGCTCCTTTATCTCCACCCGAGGGGTCTTCCGCGAGACCTCTCCGAGCTGCCGGTCTTCTACCAGGACCTCCTCCGGACCTGGAAACTGTTCGCAGCGACCAGGTCCGTGGCGGCCTCCCTGGGGGTAGACCTCCTCGCGGAGCCCCTGCTACACAACCCCCAGCTCCGTGTGCAGGTGGCGGAGTCCCCCTCGGTGCGCCAGAGGTTGGTCCTGGCGGAAGTCACCAGAGTCGGAGACCTCCTGGACTATAACCGGGGAGACTGGCTGGATCCCCTGACGCTCGCTCAGCGCATGGGGCTCTCCAGACCGCATACTGCCCTGCGCGTACTTCAGGAGGTGAGGGCCGCTTTACCGCCCGCTGCTCGGGTTTACCTCGACCGGGTCCTGCGAGAGGGCGCGCCCCGCCCACCCTCCACCCCAGGCCCTCCGGACCTTCTCATCGGGCCCCTGCCCCGTGGACCCGACCGCCCCCCCCGCCCCATCACCGTGAGCCGGCTCCGCGAGCTGCAGCCGGTCCGGTTCCAGACCGCGCCAAAACGACATCTCTACACGCTCGTGCTCCACACCCTTCATGTCCTCACCCTCGCGTCCCGCCCTGACACAAAGTGGCGGGACCTCCTGCCACCTCTAGAGGGTGAGGAGCCCCGGTGGGCCAGCCTCTATTCCACCTTAGTGCCGAGGCCCGCCGGGGATATCAGTTGGCGGCTCCTTCACGGGGCCGTGAGCACGGGCGTGTATTTGGCGCGGTTCACCTCCATTCCGGACACTTGCCCCTTTTGCGGCGTGAGGGAAACCCTGGCGCACGTTTATCTGGAGTGCGCCAGGTTGCAGCCCCTATTCCGGCTCCTCACCAATCTTTTGTTACGGTTTTGGTTGCACTTTTCTCCTCACCTTCTCATCTACGCACTCCCTGTCCGTGGCCCCACTAAGTCGCGGGACCTCCTGGTCAACCTCCTCCTGGCCCTGGCTAAAGCGGCCATCTATAAAACCAGGGTGAGGAGGTTGGCCGATGGAGTCTCCTGCGACTGCGGGGCCTATTTCCGCTCCTCTGTCCGTTCACGCCTCCGAGCGGAGTTCCTCTGGGCGGCGTCCACCGACTCCCTTGACGCCTTTGAGGAGCGGTGGGCGCTGTCCGGGGTTCTCTGCTCGGTGTCCCCGTCCGGTTCCCTTCGTTTGACCCTTTGACCGCACTCCCGTCCCTGTTTTTCATTAGTTGTCCCCCGTAATTAGTTGGTTCTCCAGGCCCTGTGGATCTCCCCCTTAGGCTGGGGGGGGATCCTTTTGTAGTGGACGAGCTCTGCCCGCCCACGTCCTGGATTCCCAATAGGACCAGACTCCTGCACCCCCCTAGTCTGGAGTGAGGAGAGAGACTGCTGCTCCTGCTCCTGCTGCTGCTGCGGGGCCTTGGCCCTTGCTGCTGCCCCTGCTCCAGCTGCTCCCCTGGCTGGGCTAAAGGCCATCTCCCCTACCTGGTTGCTGGCTAGCTACTGGACCCGCCCGCCCTTGGGTGCTGCCGCTACTTTCCAGCTGCAGCCCCTTGGGGGGGGCTGCTGGCCCGCTCCCCGGGAGGGGGAATGAGGGACCCCTACCCCAGCCGTCGGCGCTACCGCTGCTGTGGACGATACCACCATCACCACCATCACCACCACCTGTGAGGGGCCTTCTCTGCCTGCCTGGTCACCGGGTTGCTGCCTGGAGCTGCTGCTGCTGCCTGCGAGCTGCCGGACCCCGGAGGAGGCGGGGACGAGGCCATCTGCTGCTGGGGGAGCGCACACGGACTTGGTAGACCACTGTGGAGGGGGCCAGGAAGCTGAGTAACTCTCGGACTGTGCTCTTGTGGTGGGGGTTTTGACTGTGTTTGTGGGAACACAGGGGTGTGGCGTGGAGCCTGCCCCCTAGTCCATCAGTGTGCCCCCCCCAACCCCCACCACCACCACTGTCAGCGCTGTCCCCTCCACCACCCCCAGCGGACACTCACCATCTGCCTCCAGCTCCTGCTTCTGGGATTCCACTGCCTGCTGGGCCTGCTGCCCCTTTCACCACCTTTGGGGCCTGCAGCAGCAGCCAGCCCGCAGTGACTTTCTTCCACGAGCGCACGTGGGCGCACGTGCCCCCCGCCCCATCCTGGACTGACCCCCCCCTTACCAGCCCCCAGCTTTGTCCCTGGCTCCCTGCCCCATTTTCCCCTTGCAGCCTTCTGCCCTCCCCTTTACCCCAGCACCTCGCTGGCTTCAGTGTGTTTGCCTGCCCCGCCCTTCCCCCTCTGCAACCTTGCTTGTTTGCCCCGCCCTTGCCTCTGAAGCCAGCCCCTAGGTTCCCTGTCCTGCCTCCAGCCTGGTTCTCCCCCCTCCCCATGTGATAGCCCTGCCCCGATTGGCCCTTTTCAGTGCGCCCACGTCCCCTCCCATGCGCTTGTGCCCTTCCCCTGTTTGAGTTTGCCCCGACCTCACCGCACCCCCCGACTGTTGTTCTGACCCCCCTTCCCCCAGTGCAACTCGAGGAGCCGGTTTTTTGTTTCACTCTGAGTCGGTGACTGTCCCCCGCAAGCCCTCCCAAGCCCCCCTGTCCAGCCCGTCCCCTTTGGCGCCCTCCTCCCCTGCCTGCAGCCTAGCGGGGAGGAGTGGTTGACCTGCCTCACCCTTCCCCTTCTCCTTCCGGTGTCCTTCCCTCCCTCCCTGCTCATTATGGCGGGGGATACGACGGGGGGGGCCCCTCCAACAGCCCTCGCTCCCCCTCCCCCGCCTGCCCCTCCGTCACCCCCCCAAGCCTCTACCTCAGCCGCCGCTGCCAAACCACCTGTTACCGCCCCCGCCGGGGCGCCGGCAGCGGCGGGCACCGGGGTGACCTCCGTTGCTGCCACGTTCCTCCCCCCCTTCGTTTCGGGGGGAGTCCCCCCAGCCGGCGGGAAGGGCCGGGGTAGGAAGAAGGGGAAGGACCCTGCGAAGAAGCCCAGGCCCTCCATGGCAGGGACTGCCCTCACTGCTGCGACCCTGCCACCGGCCGCGGCCTCCCGCCCCGCTGCTCCTTCCACCAGCCCTGCGGGTGCCCCTCCCCCAGCCCCCAGGGCGTACGCCCAGGTGGCGGCAGCCCCCCCGCCTACTGCTACGTCATCTCTCCCGCCCGCCACCTCCGCTACCAGCTATAGCGGCCGGGGCCCCTTTCCCAACATGACCAGGAAGCACGGTGTCCGTTGCCTCCTGGTGCCCGCCTCGCCCCACGTGGAGACGTACGTGCGGGCGTTGGCGAGGGTGGTGGGGCCCACGGCCATTGCGGCGGCCTCCAAGATGTACGGGAAGGTGGTCTTCTTCCTGGCATCGGAGGCCGCCGCCCAGGAGGCGGTGGAGAAGGGCCTGGCGGTGGGGGGCGTGTTCGTCCCCCTCGAGCCGCTGGACGACCTGGGCGTCCGCCTGGTCCTGACCTCCGTCCCTCCCTTCCTTCCTAATGCCGCCCTCCTACCTGCCCTCTCCACCCTGGGGAAGCCCATCTCCGTCCTGAGCCCTCTCCCCTTGGGCTGCAAGGACCCCGCCCTCCGTCACGTCCTCTCGTTCCGCCGGCAAGTGCAGCTGCAACTGCCGCCGGCGGCGCGTGACGGAGAGGCGCTTGAGGGGTCCTTTTTGATCCCCTACCAGGGGGCCCACTACCGGGTGCATTATTCTACGGGGGAGGCCCGGTGCTACCTCTGCCGGGCGATGGGGCACGTCCGGAGGGATTGCCCCTTGGCCCGGCACGGAGAGGCATCCGGGACCCCCGAACCCCGGCAGGGCGCTGGCCCCGTCATCGCCGGCGCCCCTGGCTGCCCGGCGCCCGAAGCCGCCCCTCCTCCTACTCAGCCCACCACTGCTCCCGCTCGGGCCCGAGGGGCGCTCCCCCCGGCGCGCCCAGACGAGCGGGAGAGCCCCGCCTCTGCTACCTGCGCTTTGGCGGAGCCCCCAGAGGAGGGTGCAGCAGGGATGCCGCCGAGCGTGGGAGAGGGCCCGCCCCAGGGGGACTCTTCCCTCCCGTCTTCCGCCCCACCGCCGCCTCCCACGGTCCCTGAGCCATCATCCTTGCCCCCTGACCCGACCCCTGGTAGCCGGCCCCCCGATGAGGCCATGGAGGGCCGGGCCCTAGTCCGGGGGAAGCAGGGCAAGCGGAAGGCTCGAGCTCCGCCCCCTTCCACCGATGCGGAAGCCCCCCGGAAGACCAGAAAGGGGGGCGCCGATGCCGAGCCCTCTGTCTTGCCCGCGGGTGCACACCATCCCCTGGTGCCGGCTGAGGACAACGTGGTAGCACGGAAGGGCAGTGCCATCCCTCCCCTCGGGACCCTTCCTTCGACGGACCCCGACGAAGCCCCACCTGCCCCCTTACCACTCACAACCCCGGTGAGCCTCGGGGCGAGTGTCGCTTCGGGCACTAGCGGGGAGGCCTCCGAGGTGGTGGCCGGAGAGCTCCCCTCCATATACGAGGAGATCGAGGCCCTGGGTCTGACCCCAGTCACCCAGGGGGAGGACGACCCACTGCTAGCGGGCCTCGATCTGAGCGACCTCGCCCCGGCCCCGCCTGTCCCGTGCCCCCTTCCCCTACCCGTCACCTTTGCTCCCGCCTCCGAGGGTCCCCAGGGCTCTTCCATCTGCCCGGCCGTGAGTGGCACCCTGCGGTTAGACGCCGAACCAACCGAGGCGACCGCTGGTGCATTCTGGCTGGGACCCGAGCCCCATGGGTTGCCCCTCGAGGACGTGGGGCGACTGACCTCCTTCCCGGGCGGGGACCCCACTGCTGGTGCTGTGGCCCCCCTGCCGGTCGTGGTACCAGAGCCCGACATTCTGGAGGGCCCCCTGCCCCACCCCTACCTCCCGGAGCCTGATCGAGAGGAGCCTTCTTCCACCGGCTTGGCTCCCGGGGCCCAGGCCCCTGCCCTTGCCCCTCTCCCTGGCTCTGTACCCAACCCCTGCCTTGCCCTCCCTCGGGATCCCTGCCCTGCCCCTGATGTCAACCCTGCCCCCGCTCCCCCCACTTCCCGTGCTGTCACTGCCGCCCCTGGGGCTGTCATCTCCTCGCCTCACGAGGATAGCCCCCGGGACGCGGCTCCTGTTTTCCCTAGTCCCGACTCGCTAGGGGCTGCTATCCTCCCTCCGCCGCCCCCACTCCAGCCAGGGGCTGAAAAGGGCTGCGTGGCGCCAGTCCATCAGGCGCCACGTCGGGGGTCTGCCCCTTGTCTGCCCGTTTCGGCGGGCCACGGGGCTGTGTCAGCAGTCCCTCCGGAGGACAGCCGGGGGCTCGTGGCCCCGGCCCCCCATGCGCTGCGGGAGGAGCTGCGGGAGTTCCTTGAGGACGTCCGGGGCTCCCGTAACAAGGTGCAGCTCGCCCTGCAGCGATGGGGGGATTTCCATCTCATCCTCCGGGCCGCAAGGGCCCTCATGGGGGAGGGTAAAAGGACCGGGAAGCAGGCTGCCACGGCTTACCAGCGGGTCCGCCTCTTCCGTGACTCCCTCATGACCTACGGGGTAGGTCACGGATTGTTGCGCGGCCCGTTGGGTACCGCGAGCGTCCCTGCCGGTGAGGATCCCCCCCAGCCCTCCTCATGGCACCTCTTACCATCATCACGTTGAACACCCGGGGCTGTAGGATGGGTCTCCGCAGGTGCCAGGTGCTCTCCTTCCTTCGGGAGGGGGGGTACTCTGTGATTTTCCTGCAGGAGACCCATACGGATCCGGCCGCCGAAGCTAGCTGGCGGCTGGAATGGGGGGACAGGGTCTACTTTAGCCATCTCACAACTCGTACGGCTGGAGTGGCGACCCTGTTCTCCCCCGACCTACAGCCCGAGGTGCTGGGGGTCGCCGAGGCTGTGGCGGGCCGCCTGCTGCACCTCCGGGTCCGTTTGGAGGGGCTTGTGGTCAATCTCGTCAACATCTATGCCCCGACATCGGGCCCGGAGCGGCTACGCTTCTTTCAGCGGGCGTCCGCCTTCCTCGGCACTTTGGATCCTCACGAGTGCCTGGTCCTGGGCGGGGACTTCAATACGACCCTCGAGGAGCGGGACCGCTCGGGGACCGAGCAGTGCCCGGCCGCCGCGGACGTCCTCCGGGAGATAGTCGACCATCACTCCCTGGTGGACGTCTGGCGCGACCACCACCCGGACGACACCTCAACGTTCACCTTTGTCCGGGTGGAGGCCCGTCGGGCGCGCCACTCCCGGTTGGACCGTATCTATTTGTCACGCTTCCATCTCTCCCAGGCCCACTCCTCCAGCATCCGGCCGGCCCCGTTTTCCGATCATCACCTGGCCACCGTGACGGTCTCTCTCTGTGCGGAGAAGCCGGGGCCGGCCTATTGGCATTTTAATAACAGCTTGCTGGAGGACGTGGGCTTCGTGGCGTCCTTCCGGGAGTTCTGGTTGGCCTGGCGAGGGCAGCGGCGTGCCTTTCCCTCGGCGCGGTGGTGGTGGGACCTAGGGAAGGTGCGCGCCCGGCTCTTCTGCCGCGACTACACCCGGGGCGCCAGCCGACGGAGGGAGGCGGCGATGGGGCAGCTGGAACGGGAGGTCTTCGAGCTGGAGAGGCGTCTGGCCGCCAGCCCTGAGGATCCATCCCTCTGCGGAGCGTGCCGGGAGAAGCGGGAGGAGCTCCGGGCCCTCGAGGACCATCGGGCCCGGGGTGCTTTTGTTCGATCCCGCATCCGCCTCCTTCGGGAGATGGATCGCGGCTCCCGCTTCTTCTACGCCCTGGAGAAAAAGAGGGGGGCCAAGAAGCACATCACTTGCCTCCTCGCAGAGGACGGCACCCCCCTCACGGATCCGGTGGAGATGTGCGGGAGGGCCAGGGCCTTCTACGCAGACCTTTTCTCCCCGGGTCCGACCGATCCTGCCGCTTGCAGAGTGCTCTGGGACGGACTCCCGACGGTCAGCGCGGGCGACCGAGACCGGCTGGAGCTGCCTCTCACCCTGGCCGAGTTCTCGGAAGCCCTCCGCCGCATGCCCACCAATAAATCTCCGGGCATGGACGGGCTGACCGTGGAGTTCTACCGCGCGTTCTGGGACGTCCTCGGCCCGGACTTAGTTACTGTCTGGGCCGAGTCTTTGCAGGGCGGGGTCCTCCCTCTTTCGTGCAGGCGAGCTGTGCTCGCCTTATTGCCAAAGAGGGGGGACCTCCGCGATTTGCGGAATTGGCGTCCCCTCTCGCTCCTCAGCACGGACTACAAGGTCGTAGCGAAAGCCATCTCGCTGCGGCTGGGGTCCGTGCTGGCGGACGTGATCCACCCGGACCAGACCTACACCGTCCCGGGCCGCACCATTTTCGACAACCTCTATCTGGTCCGGGACCTTTTGGAACTCGGGTGTAGGGACGGTCTGTCGTTCGCCCTCCTGTCCCTGGATCAGGAGAAGGCGTTCGACAGGGTGGATCACGGGTATCTCCTGGGCACTCTGCGAGCGTTTGGCTTGGGTCCCCAGTTTGTGGGTTTTCTCCAGGTGCTGTACGCCTCCGCGGAGTGTCTGGTCAAGCTCAACTGGACCCTGACCGAACCGGTCAGCTTCGGGCGGGGAGTACGGCAGGGGTGCCCCCTCTCGGGCCAGCTGTATGCTCTGGCGATCGAGCCCTTCCTCTGTCTCCTCCGCAGGAGGTTGACGGGGTTGGCGCTACGGGAGCCGGAGCTGCGGCTGGTCCTGTCGGCATACGCCGACGATGTCCTCCTCGTGGTCCAGGACCCGGGCGACTTGGCGCGGGTGGAGGCTTGCCAGGCTGTGTACTCGGCAGCCTCCTCCGCCCGGGTCAACTGGGTCAAGAGCTCTGGCTTGGTGGTAGGGGACTGGCGGCAGGCGAGCTCCCTCCCACCCGCGCTTCAAGCCATCCGGTGGAGCGTGGGTCCGCTGCTCTATCTCGGCGTTTACCTTTCTGCCACGCATCCGTCTCCGCCGGAGAACTGGCACGGTTTAGAGGGCAGGGTGGTAGAGCGGCTCCGGAGATGGACAGGACTGCTCCGGTGTCTGTCCTTTCGAGGGCGGGCACTGGTGCTCAACCAACTGGTCCTGTCCATGCTCTGGTACCGGCTCAACACCCTGGTTCCGGCCCCGGATTTCCTGGCCAACCTCCAGAAATCGGTTCTGGAGTTCTTCTGGTCAGGACTGCACTGGGTCTCTGCAGGGGTTCTCCATCTGCCCCTGGAGGAGGGAGGGCAGGGCCTGAAGTGTCTCCGCACTCAGGTCCACGTCTTCCGCCTCCAGGCCCTGCAGAGGCTCCTGTATGGTGCAGGTAGTCCGGCGTGGAGCGCATTGGCACACACCTTCCTGCGCCGCCTCCGAGGGCTCCGATATGACCGGCAGCTCCTTTATCTCCACCCGAGGGGTCTTCCGCGAGACCTCTCCGAGCTGCCGGTCTTCTACCAGGACCTCCTCCGGACCTGGAAACTGTTCGCAGCGACCAGGTCCGTGGCGGCCTCCCTGGGGGTAGACCTCCTCGCGGAGCCCCTGCTACACAACCCCCAGCTCCGTGTGCAGGTGGCGGAGTCCCCCTCGGTGCGCCAGAGGTTGGTCCTGGCGGAAGTCACCAGAGTCGGAGACCTCCTGGACTATAACCGGGGAGACTGGCTGGATCCCCTGACGCTCGCTCAGCGCATGGGGCTCTCCAGACCGCGTACTGCCCTGCGCGTACTTCAGGAGGTGAGGGCCGCTTTACCGCCCGCTGCTCGGGTTTACCTCGACCGGGTCCTGCGAGAGGGCGCGCCCCGCCCACCCTCCACCCCAGGCCCTCCGGACCTTCTCATCGGGCCCCTGCCCCGTGGACCCGACCGCCCCCCCCGCCCCTTCACCGTGAGCCGGCTCCGCGAGCTGCAGCCGGTCCGGTTCCAGACCGCGCCAAAACGACATCTCTACACGCTCGTGCTCCACACCCTTCATGTCCTCACCCTCGCGTCCCGCCCTGACACAAAGTGGCGGGACCTTCTGCCACCTCTAGAGGGTGAGGAGCCCCGGTGGGCCAGCCTCTATTCCACCTTAGTGCCGAGGCCCGCCGGGGATATCAGTTGGCGGCTCCTTCACGGGGCCGTGAGCACGGGCGTGTATTTGGCGCGGTTCACCCCGATCCCGGACACCTGCCCCTTTTGCGGCGTGAGGGAAACCCTGGCGCACGTCTATCTGGAGTGCGCCAGGTTGCAGCCCCTATTCCGGCTCCTCACCAATCTTTTGTTACGGTTTTGGTTGCACTTTTCTCCTCACCTTCTCATCTACGCACTCCCTGTCCGTGGCCCCACTAAGTCGCGGGACCTCCTGGTCAACCTCCTCCTGGCCCTGGCTAAAGCGGCCATCTATAAAACCAGGGTGAGGAGGTTGGCCGATGGAGTCTCCTGCGACTGCGGGGCCTATTTCCGCTCCTCTGTCCGTTCACGCCTCCGAGCGGAGTTCCTCTGGGCGGCGTCCACCGACTCCCTTGACGCCTTTGCGGAGCGGTGGGCGCTGTCCGGGGTTCTCTGCTCGGTGTCCCCGTCCGGTTCCCTTCGTTTGACCCTTTGACCGCACTCCCGTCCCTGTTTTTCATTAGTTGTCCCCCGTAATTAGTTGGTTCTCCAGGCCCTGTGGATCTCCCCCTTAGGCTGTGGGGGGATCCTTTTGTAGTGGACGAGCTCTGCCCGCCCACGTCCTGGATTCCCAATAGGACCAGACTCCTGCACCCCCCTAGTCTGGAGTGAGGAGAGAGACTGCTGCTCCTGCTCCTGCTGCTGCTGCGGGGCCTTGGCCCT